>NW_023425404.1:40223053-45745553 GCF_014108245.1 Pipistrellus kuhlii
GATGTGCCAGCAACCAATGTACATGCATGCCCTTGACTAGAATCAAACCTGGGACCTTTCAGTCTGCAGACCAACGCTCTATCCACTGAGCCAAACTGGTTTCGGCTTCAGCATTTTTCTTAACAAAGATGAGGAAGGAGGACGGAGGGGCTGCTCCCGCCTGGAAATGTATCTACCGCTCCAAGCCCAGTTCAATGCTCACAGCTCCCCTGGCCTCCGAGTGAAGGACTCCCTCCCTCTGAATCCCACTAATACTTCCTGAGGGCCGCCAGGCAGACAAGTAGCACAAGTGTTATCTGACTTGCTAAACCTTTAAAACTGCCTTAACTACGCCAGGTGCAAATGCTCCGTGTTTACACTGGCTAAATGAACACTTAAGGGAGAAGTTAAGATCCCAACACTGTGTATCACATTGCTTCCGTGGGAAATGTGTTTTCTGTGTGAAAACAGCCTACAAACGCCTTGGGGCTGCAGTTATTTCTAAGGTGGTCATGTCTGAGCCAGAAGGAAGCCCAGTTCCCTGGAGGCTTTTTCATTTTTAACTAAAAAGTGCATTCAAAGAGGCCCTGCAGGATTGATCTGTCTCTCCAGTTCAGTTCGAGCCTTTGATCGGGATTTTCCCCAACCTCTGATCCAGGGATCACCTCTCCCTTCCCTAAACTGCAGTGAGCTCTCAGCCAAGAAGGTTTCTTTCCTTCCTCCTTACACTCCTTAGCTCTTTGCTTTGTAAAGTGCTCTGGTGGCCATCTAGCGTGGCTCAGTGGTTGAGTGTTGACCTATGAATCAGGTGATCATGGTTCAATTCCCGGTCAGTGCACATATCAGGATTGCAGGCTTGATTTCCCAGTGTGGGATATGCAGGAGGCAACCTATAATAACTCTCTCTCATCATTGATATTTCCCTCTCTCCCTCTCCCTTCCACTCTGAAATCAATTCAAAAAAGTTTTTAAAAAAATTAAAAAATCCTATATAATAAAGAGCTAATATGCTAATTACACTGAACAGCAGAACGACAGTCTGGACAACCTTCTGGACGAAGTTGGGGCTGTGAGGGCCAGCCAAGGCAACAGGGGCTGCAAGGTCCAAGCCCCTGCATGAATTTCGTGCATCGGGCCTCTAGTAAAATAAACAAAATGCTCTGGGGAACCCATAGTTCAGAATCGTTATCCCACAGCAATGGTGGCCGCTTGTGATTGTTCCCTCTTCCTACCTTGGTCACAGGAGCCAACTTTCCTCCTCTGATGGGCACAGGCACTGAAAGTTCTCCCTCCTGGGAAGTGCCCCGAGACAGTGAGAGAGGGCCGAGGGTGGGCCAGCAGATCAGCCAAAGCAAGCCTGGCCGGCAAGGGTCTGCCCATGGGGCCTGATCCCCACCTCAGACAGCGACTTTGCCTTCATTTTTCTCTTCCAATTCTTCTTTTCTTATTTATTGTTTAGCAGTAAATAAATATGGAAAATTTCAAACATTCAAAAGTAGAAACATATGATGGACCCCCAAATACCTGTCACGCAGCTTCAACAATTATCTACTTATAGCCTATCTCATTTTGTATATTCTGCCACCCATGTTCCTTCCTCCTGATTATGTGGAAATAAATCCTGGATACCACATCATTGTTTTTCTGTAAATATTTCAGTATTTCTAAAAGATAAGGACTTTCAAAACAACAACAACAAAATACTGTTACCAAATCTGAAGAGATTCAATTCAATCCCTATCAAAATTGTAATGATATTTTCCACAGAGAGAGAAAAAAAAATCCTAAAATTAGTATGAAACCACAGAAGATTCTGAATGGCCACAGTAATCCTGAGGAAGAATAACAAGCTAGAGGCCTCACACGTCATGATTCAAACTAGATTACAAAGCAACAGTAATAACAATGGCATGGTACTGACATAAAAACAGACACAGACCAATAGAATAGAATCAAGAGCCCAGAAATAAACTCATGTATATAATGTCAACTAATATTGGACAAGGAAGTCAAGACTACTCAATGGGAAAAAGATAGTCTCTTCAATAAATGGTGTTGGGGAAAATGAATGACCTCATACAGAAGAGTAAAATCGAATGCCTATCTTACACCACTCACAAAGGTTAATTCAAAAATTGATTAAGTGTAACACCCAAAACCATGAAACTTTTACATTTTTATTTATTAATTTTATAGAGAGAGCAACATCTATTTGTTTTTCCACTTATTTATGCATTTATTGGTTAATTCTTATATGTGCCCTGACCCAGGATCAAACCTGCAACCTTGGTGTATTGGGATCACATTCTATCTAACTGAGCTACCCGCCCAGGGCAAAACTTTTAGAAGAAAACAGGAGAAAAGCTCCTTGACATTGGTCTTAGCAATGATGTTTTGGATATAACACCAAAATCACAAGCAACAAAGGCAAAAATGAATAATGGGATTGTGTCAAAGTGAAAAGTTTCTGCACACTACAAGAAACTATCAGCAAAATGAAAAGGCCATATCCAAAATATTTAAAGAACTCCTACAATTCAATAGCAAAAACAAACAAAAATAGCAATCCAAAATAAAGAAAAGAACCGAACAGACATTTTTCCAAGGAAGACTCATATAAATGACCAACAGGTACATGAGAGAAAAAAAAATGCTCAACACTAATCATTAGAGAAATGCAAATGAAAACTGAAAAGGTTAAAGAGAATAAAACAGGGCAGAGGAAACTTACTGTGCTTAGCAGATATCTTGCAGCCTTAAGCACCGCATAGCTCAGATACCCAGAAGACACCTAGTATGGGAGGAGCCGAGAATGGACCGGACCCTTACATCAGCAGGACGGCTTGCAGCCAGCAAGGATTAATAAAAATCTGCCTTCCCCTTCAGTCTCTGCTGATTCCTATTTTGGATTCAGCCCACCTATACCCAGGTGCCTAAAATAAAAGCTTCTTTTGATACATTATGGCCTCGTGTCATAGGTGTATGACCCTGGCCCACTCAAAAACTACAATGAGATATCCCTGCACACCTGTTAGAATGGCTATCATCAAAAAGACGAGAGATTTGATTAGGAAAGGACATGGAGAAAGGGGAATCCTTTCACACTGTTGGTGAGAGTCTAAACCACATGTGTCAAACACAAGGCCTGCGGGCCAAATCCGTCCCGCCAGACCTTGCAATGTGGCCCGCACCGCACTCTCATCACTGCACTCCGCTGCGTTTCCATCACAATGACAGTTTATGACTGTTCAGTAAACCATTCGGCCCGCGATTTAGGCTAGATTTTAGATTTTGGCCCCTTCTCTGATTGAGTTCGACACCCCTAGTCTAAACTGTTAAAGCCACGATGGAAAACAGCACAGAGATGCCTAGAAAATTAAAAATAGATTTACCATATGATTGAGCAATTTTACTTCCTGGTGTATATCCAGAGAAAATAAAATCAGGATCCCAAAGAGAATCTGCACTCCCACGTTCATTGGAGTATTATTTACTATAGCCAAGATATGGAGGCAACCTAAGTGTCCATCGGCAGATGAATGGATAAAGAAAGATGTTAAACAGATGAATGTTACTCAGCCATTTAAAAGGAGAAAATCTTGTCATTTAGGAAAACATGACTGGACCTTGCTAAGTGAAATACGTCAGGGAAAGAGAAATTCCATGTGATCTCACTTGCCTGTGGAATCCAAAAGTCCACGCTCACGGAAACAGACCGTTCACAGGGACTGGTGCAGGGGTGGGAGGGGAGGGCAGAGGTCGGCTAAAGAGTAAAAACTTCCGCTTAGAAGGCGAATAAGTTCTGGGGATCTATTGTGCAGCCTTGAGGTCCCAGTTAATAACACTGTACTGTATACTTGAAAGCTGCTGAGAGTGTAGATCTGAAGTGTTCTCATCACAAATAAAAGCATACGGCATAATGGGGGTGTTAGCTAGCAACTCATGGAATCATCGTGCAATAATGAAGTATATCAAGTCAACACTGTGTACATCTTGACTTACACAATATTACATGTCTGTATCTCAGTAAAGCTGGGGTGTCATCCAGCATCTTGAAGGGTTCAGGAATCTGGAAAAGGGCTTCGAGTAAATTAATAGACTAAAAATATAATATACATTTGTAATCCATGGGGGAGCCAGAGGAAGCTGAGCTGTAGTGGCTAACTTCTCCCTATCTCTGGACCCAGGGCTCTTTTTATTCCCATATTTTGCACTATATGTATCAAAGTTAAGTTTGGTATACAATAGGCATTGTCAGGTTGGGGGAAATGCCTACGGCTCTTCAGGCGTTTGGCCAGCAGGAAGCAATAACATGAAGATTGAAATGCCCTCAGCTGTCTGGTAACAGGCAATTATATAGGCAGATCTTCAGGTTTGGGGAAATGCTTTCAGTTATTCCAGCAGGCAATAACACGTGTCCAGCCCTGCTGAATATAGAAGCCCATCAACCTTTTGAGGACTTCTTGCCTTTATTATGACCTGCTGGGATTAGCCTCCAGCACTCAATAAAGGTGGGGGGTGTGGGGGTTGTCTGAAAATAATGAACAGTAACGCCTCAATATTATCAACTATCCAGGCACTGTTCAAATTTCCAAGTGTGTGAAGTGTCATAATTTTTAAACAGGTTGTTTGACTTGGTTTCGGGACAGGTCCAAGTTAGTAATTGATTGATATTCTCTTATATCTACACGTTCCCTCGTGGTCTCTTTGTCCCCTTTGTGATTTGTTTGCTGAAGTAGCTGAGTTGTTTGTCCAGTACAGTTTAGTCGGGATCTCCTCCCCGGTGTCATTTAGCATGTTTCTTTGCCGCCCTGCTTTCTGCGTGTTCGGCAAGGCTCCTTCATAGGTAGTTGTGTTCATCCAATAGGAGGCCCATGTGTCTGGTCGCCTCTCTTCACCGCACTGGCTGCTGTTGCTGCTTAGCACCGAGGCGCTTAATTCATTAGGGCTCCCAGTGCTTTTGGTTTTCTGAAACCGAGTGATTTTTCATACTCTAAGATTCACTGTTTTAAAGTATACAGCTCAAAGGGGTTTTAGTATATCTACAAGGCTGGGCAGCCATCATCATGATCCAATTCCAGAGCATTGTCAGCCACTAATCTACTTCCTGTCTCTATAAATGTTCCAGTTTGGACATTTCATGTAACTGGAATCATGTGTGGTCTTTTGTGATCCGGCTTATTCACTTAGCGTAGTGTTTTCAGGGCTCTCACAGGTTGTAGCAAGTGTCAGTACTTCGTAGGCCATTGCACAGACAGACCAACCATGTTTTGTTTATCCGTTCGGCAGCTGATGGACGTTTGGGTTGTTTCCGCTTCTGGGCTGTTATGAACACCGGTGCTATGCATATTTTGGTACACATTTTTGTGTGCATGTATCGTGTCATTTCGCTTGGTAGATACCTAAGGAGTGGAATGAACATGATCACTCTAGTTTAACTTTTTGAGGAACTACCAGACCATTTTCTGCAATGGCTACGCCATTTTGCTGGAAACCAATTCCAGCATGTCATAATTACAAGAGTTTCATCAAAAGGTTGATGAGACTTGGGGGCTCAACAAGGGCTGAGCCACATACGTAATCATCTGTTGGAACGGCTAAAAAGCATTTCCCCGAACCTGTATAGGATGATTGTCTGCTGCCAAACAGCTCAGGGCATCTTAATCTACATGTTATTGCCTCCTGTTGGCCAAACACCTGAACAGCTGTAGGTTATTCCCCAATCTGACAATGCTTCTGTAAACCCTACCTCTTGAAACCCTACCCTTTGAAGTGTATTATCTCCACCTTGCCTTAGGACAATTTGTGTTAATAAAAAGCAAGGGATCCTGCCGAAACTGGTTTGGCTTAGTGGTAGAGCATTGGTCTGCGGACTGAAAGGTCCCAGATTTGATTCTGGTCAGGGGCATGTACGTTGGTTGTGGGCACATCCCCAGTAGGGGGTGTGCAAGAGGTAGCTGGTCGATGTTTCTCATCGACGTTTCTGACTCTCTATCTCTCTCCCTTCCTCTCTGTAAAAAATCAATAAAATATATTTTAAAAAAGCAAGGGATCCTGAGTCAAAGAGAGTCTTTAGCTCCTTTAGCTGAAACTCCTCTGACCCCCAATGCCTTTTAAAACTATCTTTCATCCTTGGACTCTTTAATCATCTACACATAGCCTTTCTCCAGATTGCTGAACCCTTCCTGATGCTGGGACAAGAACCCCAGCACATTTTACATGCTACCAGCAGCGCATGAGTGTTCCTATTTCTCCACATCCTCACCAGCACTGTATTGTCATCTTTTTGATGCCAGCCCTCCTAGGGAGTATAAAGATCTCATGGGTTTCTAATCATTCCTCATCCAGTGCACACTAGCAGGCAGGTGGCGCTCTCTCTCGCGCGCTCTCTCTCTCTCTCTCTCTCTCTCTCTCTCTCTCTCTCTCACACACACACACACACACACACACACACACACACACACACCTTCCCTGCCCTTGTCCTGGTGGCTGCTGCAGGGGATAAAAGCTGAGTCCATCCAAGGAGATGTGAACTAGCTCCTCTGTTGGCAGGAGCAGAGGCCCTATAGTGGGTCCAACAGGTGAGGACTGGAAACCGGGGCATCCTTGGGAGCAGGAACACTCTCTCTCTCTCTCTCTCTCTCTCTCTCTCTCTCTCTCTCTCTCTCTCTCTCCCTCCCTCCCTCCCTCCCTCTCTCTTTCTCTCTCTCTCTCTCTCTCTCTCCCTTTATCCCTCCCTCCTCTGCCCTCTGCCCCATCCATTCTCCTTAGACCCTCACTTCTGCTGACCAGCTTTCTCAGTTTACCCACAGCTCTGCACCCTTCACCTCCCAATCTTGACTGACAAGTGGCTTCCAACTCCATGAGGTCTTCTGCCCCAGCACCAGGCACAGTCGCCAGATGGCTGAGCCCCTGCTCTCAATCCCACGTCCTCCAGCGGGCAGGTGGTACTGCACCCGGCACAGACGGCCCAGCAGGGCCCCTGGTCCAGCAGCGATGGCAGGGAGAGGAGCACGGCCTGCAGGTGAGGGACTGCCTTCCAGCCCCAGGGGAGGGTGGAATCTGAGTCAGCCCTTCCAGCAGGGAGGACAGAGAAGAGGGGCCTCTAGTGAATTCCGACATGCTCGGGCCCAGGGGTGAGGGGGTTTGCAGAGAGAAAGAAGGGGAGACAAACGAGTGGCCAGCCTCCATCGCTCTGGTCCTGGCTGTTAAGCTGAAGAGCAGGGTTCCCGTCAGTCCGATCAGAGGGTTTTTAACCTATTTTAGCAACAGACACCTTTTGTTTTCACAGCAAATATTACCCAGAGGCTTCACCCACGAATCAGAGGAAAGGGGCTGTTCTGGTCAAAGCAGAAGTGAGAACCAAGTGGTTTGTCCGGGGCCTCCGTCCCCTCAGTCCCCCCATCCTCACCTTCAAGGTCTCTCAGCCATTCCGAGAGCCCGAGGAACCAGGAGCAGCCCCCGGGGGCACGGGGTGGGGTGTGTGTGACCAATGAGAGGGCGTGGAAAAGGGAATGAAGCTGCGGAGGAGAGAGGCCCAGAGCCTAGGGCCAGGCATGAAGGCCTGGCAGGGAGGGTGACTGCACAGGCAGAGAGGCTCCCCGAGGGCAGATTTCAGCAGCTGATTAGGTACAGTTTTAGGGAAAAGGGAGAAGCTTTTTAAAGGGAATTTCTGAGCCGGGAAGTCTGTGGATGGAGGTGAGAGACCCCGTAGGGAGGAAGAAGTGAGGAGCTCTGTAGAAATGTTGAGGCTAAAGTAATGGCAGGTAAAATGAAAACAAACAAACAACAAAAACAACAGATCCCCCCACAAACTACTGAGCAAACACAGGCTGCAGGGCTGCCCCGGGGCAGAGTGAGGCAGCCTGGAGCCCCCCTGCCCCCCAACACTCACCGCCCCCTCCCCCCCCCCCCCCCCCCAGGGCTGGGGAGAGCTCTCCTCTGAGCAGTTTGCCAAGGGAGGGTCGTCTGGGTCGGGCAGGGAGGTTTAAGGCTTGACACAAAGTTGGAGTTAATTAAATCATACCAAATTACAGTGCAACCCTATTATTTCCATGTTGGTTAATTAAACACGGTGACTATTTCAAAGCCACTGCTAGTCCCCGGCCAACCGGAGGTCTTGTGCTGCTGTTAATAAAAGCGCTGAGATAAGCAGAACCTGGTAAATGCAGAGTCCAGTGGGGTTTGGAGCATTTTCCCTTTTGTTCTTTGGATTTCAAGTTAATAAGGCTTTATTTGAGGGGGGGGGGGGAAGTTCTGGTACCTGTATGCGGCGATGCCAGCAGGATGCTGACTATTAAGTAATACAGCTCTAAAATAATTAATTTTTCTCCTCAGCCTGACAACTAATCGCCCCAGAGTTATAGATTCTGGAGTTCCCTCCTCCCCAGAAATTTCTGCTGTGTGAGGAGAGTCTAGTCCAGGCACAGAAAACCAGTGTTTGCAAAAGCACTGTCCAGTCCACCGACTGTTTATTTTAAAAACAGTTAGTAGTTGACTATTGTCTTTAAAACACATGTAGCTGCCTGTGCCTGGTCACCTGCCCCCGGTCTGGTCACGGGCGGGGACCCATGAGACCAGGCGCTCCTGCAGGCTGGCCTGTCTCCCTGGCCCCCGGGGCACCTCCTTCTGCCCACGGGGGTCTCCCTCCCAGCGTGCTCAGCGTCTCTGCCCTGGAAGCCACCTCGCCATCAAGCTGGCCCTGCCCGTTTCCCCTGGCCACCGGCACCGGAGAGGTTTTCTGTTTGCTTTTTGGACGTCAAGGGAATCCTGATGCCCGCATCCCAGTTGGGCGGTGAAGGAAGCACCAGGGGAGTCTGTCCATTTGTCTTCTCACGCTGGAGTCTGCACCTGAGCCCGGCTCGGGTTAGCAGGGCCACTACCCTGTCAAAGACAGGGACTGTCGCTGAAGGATGGCTGTCACTTTCAGGCATTATGCACTGAGTGGCCAGATTATTATGATCTCTGAACGCACAATAATCTGGCCACTCAGTGTATATCTTATATAATAAAAGGCTAATATGCAAATTGTCCCCTCGTCCAGGAGTTCAACCAGCAAGCAGGCCGGCCAACTGCCCACGTCCCCTCCCCCTGGCCAGGCTGGCCGGACCCCACCCATTCACCAAGCCTCTAAATACACACACACACACACACACACACACACACACACACACTGAGTGGGCAGATTATTATGTGTTCAGAGATCATAATAATCCGGCCACTGGGTGTGCAGTTGCATAGAAACAAATGAATATGCTTGACACTTGAACATTTGTTATGCTCTCTTAAGGTGAGGGTGGTGTCCTTAAGAAGACAGGCACCAGTGATCTGGGAAGAGGGGTTCCTCGCGGAAAGACGTGGTCTTCATTTCCTCTCTTCGCATCGCCCGTCCTTGTTCATCTGGGTAGCTCCATGTAGCCTTGCTGGGGTTGTCGGGACCCAGGGCACAGCTGCGTGGCTCAAACAACAGAAGGCTGCTTCCTCCCAGCTCTGGAGGCGGCAGGCCCGAGATCGAGGCTGCGGTGGGCTTGTTTTTTTCCCCCGAGGCCTCTCTCCCTGGCTCACAGGTGGGCATCTTCTCCCAGCCCCGGCCCTCCGTGCGCCTGGGTCTTCTCCCAGCCTCACCTTTCAAGGACATTGGTCATGTTGGAGCAGGGCCTACACGGATGACCTCCTTCTGTCTTAATCGCCCCCCTCGCAGGCCCGCCTCCACCTACAGTCAGGTTCGGAGGCACTGGGGAAGGATGTCATGGGGTGAATTCCGAGCGGACGCAGTTCGGCCCAGAGCACTCCGGAAATGGCATCCTGTCCCCACCGACCAGCATTCACACTGACAGCCTGAAGGGGCTGCCGGCTGTTGGTGACATGCAAAACACATAGAATAGCCAAAGCTCTTTAGATCCAGATGATAAAATAGAAAACAAGTATTTGCACAGCACATCGAGGTCTTGCTGTGTTTGTTAGTCTTATTTGTTAATCTGCTGTATGTTTTCTTAAAGAAAACTGCTTCTGACCTTCGATGCTTCCCTGTAACAGGTTGTGCAGGAGGAATTTTTTTTTTTTTCTGAGTACCATTTGAGCAATGGTATTGAACACAAATTCTGTTATGAACTTAAGTCATAGTAGTTTATTTTTTATGAAACTTAAAAGTACCTGTTCAGCCTGGCCATCACGGCTCAGTGGTTGAGTGTGGACCTATGAACCAGGAGGTTGTGGTTCATTTCCTGGTCAGGGCACATGCCTGGGTTGCAGGCTCAATCTCCAGTGTGGGGTATGTAGGAGGCAGCCCATCATTGAATCTCTCTCATCATTGATGCTTCTCTCTCTCTCTCCCTCCCTCACCCTTCCTCTCTGAAATCAATAAAAATATATTTAAAAAAAAACAACAACACACACACACACACACACACACACACACACCTGTTCAGTCTTGGCCCATGTTGCTCAGTGGTTAGAGTTTTGGCCTGTGCACGGGTCACGGGTCTGATTTTCCATCAAGGGCATGTACCTGCATTGCAGGTTTAATCCCTGGCCTGGTCAGTCTGGGGTGCATGTGGGAGGCAACCAATCAATGTGTCTCTCTCACATTAATGTTTCTCTCTCATGTCCCCACCCTCCCCTTCTCCCCTCCCCTCTCCCTTTCCTTCCTAAAGGTAAAAATATTTTAAAGCAGCGACTAGGTACATAGCATATCTTTGCTAAATAAATGGGTTGGAAAATGGAGAGGAGCTGGCAGTGAGCTCCTTGTTCACACAGTAGCTCTGCTCATCAGGCAGAGCATGAGCTATGGCTGGACCGGGACGCAGCCTCATTAGATTTGTCAGTGATTGGAGTGACTTTTGGAAAGCAGGCCACGCCCCTGGGCAGCAGTTTCCCATTTCATTGGTAGTTGAGCCGCTGGAGTATGCAGCTACAATATTATGCAATGGTGCCACCTGGTGGTCGTTTGTGGAATAACCACAGCAGTAGCTTCTCTTTCATTCCTAAATTCCTGACGAAAAGAGCGAAATGTCCAATTGCTTTCCCTGTTGTCTACTGTCTGCCTGTACGTCATCACACATGAAAAGAGTGAATACTAGCAGTCACTTCTTGCACTTTTGTCTAAAAAATGACGTTTCTCAGCTATATCGACGGATGTATTATGGAAAGAACATAATATCTTGAACATGGGCAATTCAGGTTAAAACCCACTTTGGCAGCCTGTTAGTTATAGGATTGGGAAAGTGACTCAGCACCCATTTCCTGATCTGGAGAATGAAAACAATACGATTCCGGTGAGAACGACATGCGGTGATACCTGTACCTCTGTGAGCACGTGCCTGTCCATCCAGCCGGTGGTGGAGGGAACCTCAGCCTCGGCGAGCGGGTGAGCATTCCCTGGCGGAGGCGAGGCCAGCTCTGTTTTAGGGGCTGGCAGTGATAGCCATTTCACCACGTCCCCCTTTCTTTGGCAGGGGCAGCGGTGGTGGTGAAGGCTCTGCCAGTGGGCAGCTGTGGCCAGTCTGGCAGTGCCCACCTCTGTGCCGGACGCTGGCCCAGTGGAATTGGTTAGCAACGGGCCCAGCATCTCTGTACACTTTCATCCGGGCCAAGGGACGTGATACAGCGAGCTGTTTGGTAAGACAAAAAATTGGTCTTTTCTGTTTAGTTTTGGTTTGGTTGTGTGGGGGGAAAGAGGGGGAAGGGGGGACGTGGAAGCGTCATTTGGCTCATGCTCTGGGTTCCCAAAAGGATAATAAAGCAGCTTCCTTCCTCCTCAGCCCCCGCATTCTGGGAATGAGGCCACAGCCCTTACATCCCACCCCTGGGGCGTGGGGGTGGGAGCTGGAGGGAACTTGGAAGAGAGGGGCTGTGACATTGCTGCTTGACCTAACGGGGGTCCACAGGGCCAGGAAGTGGAGGGGGCGCAGGCGTAGTGGTCTCAGCAGATGCCGAGGAGTCGGGATGGGCATGGGGTGCCCGGGGCTGCGCACAGGGATGGGGCATGAAGAGCCAGGGTTGAGCCTGGACTCCATGGTCCCGCTGCCACAGGGGCCAAGACTGAAGCGCCACCTCCCAGCGGGGCCCGCGGCGTCCGGGGGCCCAGAGCCCACTTCTCTGAGCCGCCCAAGCCCCTCCCCAGCCCCGAGGGCTCCGGGGAGCAGAAAAGATCCCCAACACAACAGATGGGATTTCCTTCCAAGCCCGGGTGGGAGCTGGGAAACCGAAGGAGACGGGACTCCTGCGCCTGACCGTCAGGGAGCGAATCCTTGCCAGGACCTGCTGGGAGGATGGACGGGTGGCCCCACAGCCCGGGACCTCCGCCCTCTCCCTTCCTGTCCGGCCAGGCCGGCTCGCTCCCGTAGGCGGTGACTGCACAGGCCCCACGCGAGACGAGAGGCTCGGAAGAGGTTTTATGTTTTATGGCCGCTTCCTGAGGAAGTGCTCTCTCACACCGCGGCGCCCCGGCTCCGGGGCCACGTGTCCGGTGGGAGCGAGGCCAGGAGCACCGCCCTCCAGGCCGGCTGCGGACCAGATGAGGCGGGGAAGGTCCACGGATCCCAGAGAGGAAGCCGGGTGCCTTCGGGGCCCCGCTGGTGACACGCTGCCTGTCTCCCAGGAAAGCTGCGGCCTCCGATCTCAGCCAGAAAGGTGCAGGGACCCCGTGGCTGAAGGCTCAGGGGCTGGAGATGGGCCCCAGGCCGGCCAGCCTCAGGCCCTCCGCAGGGGGAGGACTGAGGTTCCTGGTGGCTCAGCCCCTTCATTGTGACCCTCCTGCCCTTTGATTCTCGGCCTGGCTTCCTCCCCATGCCCAGCCTGGAGCTCTGAGCCCCCTCCACTCCAATAAGAGGAGCCTCTGGCACTGTAAACGTCCCACTGAGGCCCAAATACCTCCCAGAAGAAAAATGAGCTGTAGCTCAGAAACACCGAGAACCCACAAAAGAACATGAAATCACCTTCCCAGTCCGGGAAACATAAACACGGTTCTGTCTGTCCTGCAACCCCTTTCTCACCCTCAGGGCCTGAGAACAAAGAACAGCCCTGAGAGTCTCACTGTGGAGGCCCCCCCACTCCTCGAACACGCACCCCGTCATCTCGGCCAGGCTGGGCGCGGTCTGTGAGCCCCAGGCCGGCCTCCCCTCCTGGGCCGCTGAGCCCGCAGGACCGGTGGCCTCCCTCCGCGCCCCAGAGCCGCCCTGAGCCCAGGCGGGCCCTGAGGATGCGGTGGCTTTGGCCACACCCATGGCCATGCGGGAGGCAGTGCGAGCACGTGGGCCTGGAAGCCTACTCTTTCTCCACCTCCCCTGCCCCCCGAGGAGCTCCCCGCCCTCCGGGAAAGACAGCCCTGGGACGGAGTGGGGAGGGCCGGCCCTGGCGAGGAGGATCCCTGCGCCCCGCCGGCCTCTGGGCGGATGTGGGAGCTGCCCGGGTCCAAAGCCGTTCTCAGGTGCCCCTCCCTGAGGGCTTCCAGCACCTTCTCTTCTCTTGTGCGGACAGGGAGGTGATGGGATCTGCCCCAAATCACACGGCACATTAGTGGCCCAGCCAGATGGCGTCTCTGCCCCAGGCCAGCGCCTGTGCCACGGGCTCTGGTGGTTCTCAGCTGCTTCCCTTGCCCAGGCCCTGCCGGTCACATCAGACCCTGTGGGGCTGCGGGTGCGGACCGGGGTGCTGATAGTTTAAAAGTGTAATCAACCCCCCCCCTCCCTCCCGTGATTCCCTCTGCAGCCCGCGTGGAGCAAGCATTCCTGTAGATCTGGGCATGGAGAGTCCACCCTGTGCTCTGAAACGAGCGACCTCGCCTTTCCGAGTCCCATTTGCAAATTGTAAAGATCCTGATGATAAGCAAACACAAGGATCCGGATACTGGAAAACCACCAAAGGACGGAACATCACCTTCTGGAGATCAAGCAGCAGGCATTCTGAGATGTGGCCAAATATGGAAAGATTCTTGTAAACTTGATGGGCTATGGTTATTAGATTCAGAAGATTAATTTCCTGTTATTACAATAAATCATTTAAAAAGTAGCCCATGCCCTAGCTGGTTGGGCTCAGTGGATAGAGCGTCGGTCGGCCTGCAGACAGAAGGGTCCCAGGTTCGATTCCAGTCAAGGGCTCCCTCCCTCTCTTCCTCCCTTCCTTCCTTCCTTCCTTCCTTCCTTCCTTCCTTCCTTCCTTCCTTCCTTCCTTCCTTCCTTCCTTCCTTCCTTCCCAGATCACAAAGACATTGTGAAGATCACGTGAGACAATGCTGAGAGCCTGCAGCAGCCTGTGTGACCCTGTGTCGCTCACTCACTCCTCACTGTGGACAGGGTGCCATCATACACGTCCTCACTGTGCCCGGTGCCCAGCCTGGTGCCCGCACTGACCACACCGGGTGCCAGTGCTTACTGACAGTGATGAATGGAAGGTGTTGGAGAGAGTGTAGGGGTGTGGCTGCCGAGCCTCCAGAGCCACAGCAGCTCCCACCTGTGGGGGAACTGGCCGGGGAGTGGGCAGGGGCCCTGCCCAGTAGCTGCTCTGCCCTGGGGCCCCGGCCTGGGGGCTCCATTCCAACAATCTCTGGCCCGGCAGCAGCAGGTCTCAGCAGGGGACAGTCTCGAGGATTCCCACTGTCCCTGCTCAGAGCGGGCTGGTCCTTCCGAGGGCAGAGCCATTGTCCGTCCGCATAACGTGTACGCCACAGAGCCCTCAAGTCAGCTGCCTGCCTTTGGAGATGGGTAAGAGGCATGGCCCAGCTGTGTGTCTAACGTGGGCCTGGAAAACGTTCAGGGGAAGATTTATTTTTGCAGCTGGGCTTCTGCCAGACACAGATTGTATCTCCTGGGAAAACGCGAGGTCCCGGCTAATGACAGAGAGAGCTGAGGAGCAGGGCTGAGCTTCAAGGGCAAGGTCATTGCCAGGCAGGGCCGGGACCAGGAGAGTGGGCGCCTCCGGGTGGGGGTGAGCTAATCACAGAACAGGAGGGACCTCAGGCCTTCACACCTGCGAGGGCTCCACTCCCTCCCACCCCCCACCCCCACCCACCCCAGACAGCAGTAGAACTGGGTCCACTCCCCGCCTGCTGGCTCACTAATGAGAACCATGCCTGGAGGTTTGGGGAGAGGAGCCTGGTGGCCCGTGGCCTGTCCTCTTCCCAGCTCCCCTCTGGGGACCTGGCTGCTGGGGGTGCAGAGAGGGGAGACTGCCACCCAGGTTCTTGCCCACATCGGGGAGTCCCATGGGGGGGCATCTGGCCAGCGGCCTCTCATCTGTTCCCAGGATCTGGACTCCTCAGTCCGAGCCACCGAGCCCCTCCCTGTCCACACTGTCTGGTGGGAGCGTGTAACCACTGTCCCCCGCCCCGCTCCCTGCAGCTGTGGGTCCACCCACAGCTCTGCTCCCCCCACCCCCAGCCCTGCCCTCTGTGAAGGCAGCAAGGGGGTCTGCAAGCCATTTTCAAGATTTCAAAAAGCCCAAAGGAAAAGCATGCATTTCCCTCAATGAGGTCCCAGACTAAATAAAACATTAAGTGTATTTGCTCTGGGCTGGAGTCTATCAACTCAGCGTGGTATCTCGGCTGATCAGAAGCACTAATCGGCAGTTACATGTCTTTGAAGAATAAAACACAAAGGGACAAATTATTATTCAATAAATGTAGTTTGCTGGGCAGATAAAAGCTTGCGAACACAGAATCCCTTGGGGAAAGAACTAAAAAGGACCTTTCATGGCGGAAGGGGTGGGGACCCCTCACTTACACAAATGGCACATTTCTGTTAAAGCAAAGCACACACACTTTTCGGGGGCCTTTGATGCCAGCGTTCCCCTTGGTGCATGTTGACTTCACAGCCTTCCTCCAAAGAGGCATAGCTCCTGCCGGCCTCCCCCGGGGGGGCCCCCAGCACCCCACAGGTGCCCCGGGGGCTCATGGGAAAGGCCCTGCTCCCAGGCGTGTTCGGAAAAAACAGCTGAGCAAAACGACAGCACTCAGGTGGGTTTTCAGGGCTCTCAATGGGTAACATGAACCCAGGGACCCTTTTGGGGGGCACATTCTTAAGGAACAGGTGTTCCACCGAGCACACTCAGGAACACCGAGACTATGAGGACAGGGTGACCCAAGACCCAACCGACAGCCACAGGGATGACAAAACAAAGAGGAGAAAGGTGGCTGAAGAGAAAGTGGAGCAGGGCCCGCGGTGGGAGGCAGGCCCCAGGGCGGGGTGGGGTGGGGTGGGGTGCAGCACGCCAGTGATGCCAGCACATCCGGAGCCGACACTCTGCTCTCTTCCTCTTCCCCTGCAGAATGGAGGTGGGGCAGGTAGGAAACAGATGCGGCACAGGCCCCCAGTGCCCTGCATTCAAAAGGAATAGCTCACCCTGGCCAGTTGCTCAGTGGTTAGAGCGTCCAGAGTTTGATTCCCAGTCAAGGGCATGTACCTGGGCTGCAGGATGCCTGTCCCAGTTGGGTACATGCAGGTGTGTCTCTCTCACATAGATGTTTCTCTCTCTCTCTCTCTCTCTCTCTCTCTCTCTCTCTCTTATTCTCTCTCTCTTTCTCTGTCTCTCTTTCTCTCTCTCTCTCTCTCTCTCTCTCTCTCTCTCTCTCTCTCTCTCTCTCTCTCTCTCTCTCTCTTCCCCCTTTCCCCCCCTTCTACTCTCCTAAAGATTTATGGGGAAAATAATCCTTGGGTGAGGGTTAACAACAACAACAAAAAAAAAGAATAGTTTAGGGACTTGGGAAGCCTCTGCTTAATTTGATTTCCAGCCCTCATAGCATTCTCTCCTGAGAAAACAGCAGGAAGTGGGGTGTTTATGAGCAGCGTCTCAACAGCTTTGATCAAAATCTACATAATAAGATCCTACCTGATTCCCCACTTCCCCAGGCCCTCGGAGTCCCTCCCCTTCACCTACACACAGACCAGCTGACCGCGCCTCAGGGTGCGGTGGTGGCTGTGGCTGTGTAACATGTCCAGATGTGGCACGGAAGTTCAGTGATGCATCCAGATGTTCCCCCCGCCTCCAGCTCCACACGGGGAGCAGCGGAACAGCGCAGAGAAGGCCGGCGCAGGAGGCAGGGGGCCGCCTGCAGGGCTTTCTCCTGAGAAGGTCTGAGTTCCTTTCTTTTGCAAACAGAGACAGGAGCTCCGACCAGAGAGAGGCAGCAGGGCCTTGCAGGCAGCTGGCCGGGGAAGGTACAGGAAAGAGGGAAAAAGGAAAAGACGTGTGTTCAGCTCCTACACTCTGCCAGGCCCTTCCGCCTACCTTCCTCTCCTTCATCTGCACAGATGCCCAGGAGAGCACCTTCATGGTTTCCACTTCGTAGATAGAAAGCCACGGCTCAGCCACGGCCACAGATAAAGAAGCGATCTGTCTGGCCCAGAGCACCCAGGCTGCCCCGGGCTGGCTGCCTCTGGGAACTCCGGAGAGCTGTGTGGCTGAAGGAAAGCGGGTGCCAGCCAAGGATCCTGTGGGACGCCTCTGCAGACACAGCTGAGAAACGCTGAGGAGGGCAGTTTCAGGAGGAAGGCAGAAGCTCATCTGTGGTCCTCGCTTCCCCAGTGTCAGAGGAGAGAGCCCGAGGCAGCGAGGGAACCCGCGAGAAGGCCAGGCCGCCCCCTAAGGGAGCCGGTGCGGGAACAGCAGGTGGAATAGCAAGGGAACGCAATCAGGAAGATGGGAAAGCTGAGTGAGAAGGAACCTAGAAAGGACAGCCAGGAATGCTTTCTGTTTGTGGACATCTCTGAATGTTGCATGGCTGTTGCATGTCTATATTCTCGTCTTCTTCATGGCAACTCTCCTAGGGGACCAGGGGTGGGCACATGGTAATTTATGTTTCAAGATAAAGAAACCGGGCTCAGTGAAGTACGGAAAAGGCATCCTTTATGCCTGACAAGCCGTGAGGGACAGGTTCCTTACTTTCCTGCATTCCCTGTGCAGTCCTGTGACTCCGGAGGGAGCCACTCGGCGACCTGGATTGCCAAGTCCAGTTGACACTTGTGGCAGAACCAGAATCGAGCCTCCTGGCACCGGGAGTCACCGTGCCTCCCTCTCCTGCCTCCCTGTTCCTATAGATATAACGTAAGAAGCCACCTCCCACTGATTTCCAAAGCCTTATACACCAACGTGGTCTCCTGCCTCCGGGAATTCTTCCTCGGGTCCTGAGAGACGATCCCCCAAAGCTGCCTTGGCCAGGACTCGGTGACTTTATGCACACGCGACCCTCGGCGGGGTCCTCCGGAGACCGAGCAGATGCCTGGCCCTGGCCCCCACGGGAAACGGAACAACAGTGCTTCTGCCCAGGGACCTCATTTGTTGAGTCAGATGGACTCGATCACAGCCCTCTGAGCCAGGGCCCGAGCCCCCGGATGGTGTGTCTCAGAGGCATTCTCAGCCAGAGTCGCCAAAGGGATGGGAAACATTCTGTCAATCAACGATCGCTGGCTTTCAGTGATGTATCAGTCTGGCTGCCTGTCTCTATATAATTCAACCTGGTACTTAGAAATGCAGACTTTAATTCATCATTAATTTTCAGTTAATGCTGTCATCAAATGTTGGGAGAGTTGAATGAAATTGAAATAGTATTCTGAGAAAAAGACCATTCTAAAATCTCTGCTAGGGCCCTAACTGGTTTGACTCAGTGGATGGAGTGTCAGCCTGCGGACTCAAGGGTCCCAGGTTCGATTCTGGTCAAGGGCATGTACCCAGTAGCGGGTGTGCAGGAGGCAGCTGATTGATGTTTCTCTTCCATCGATGTTTCTAACTCTCCATCTCTCTCCCTTTCTCTCTGTAAAAAAATCAATAAAAATATTTTTTTAAAAATAAAAATAAATCAATAAAATCTCTGCTAGGGACAAGCAGCCAAGCCAGGGCAGCTGGAGTTAGAGGATCTGCTTGCGATTGGCAGGGCTCCATCCCATTGGGATAGAAGTGAGCGGATGGTCAAGTTCATCATCCCGTTCCCTCGGTGACAGACAATGCCGCCTGATGACAGGAGAACAGAGGCTTACAGCGTTATCAGGTCGCTGGCTACGATAAGGGGGAAAGGAGCAAGACGATAAGTTAAACTAAATGAGCACTTTGGAGCCCACATCAGGTAAACAATTCTTTTTAATTAAGGAAAACATTTTAAGCACGAAAGATGAGAAAAGGGGCTTAACGACCATTTCTGTCAGTGTGAGGTATTTTCAGGAAAGAATTAGGCCAGCCAAGGATTATTATTTTTTTAGGCTTTTGATGGAAATCTCAGACTTCCAACCGTATTGCAGTTAGAAAATCAGGAGGCAGTGGCTCCGACTCCCGAGAGGGGAGACTGAAGGCCAAACGTGACCGGGGTGCTTGAAAGCCTGAGGAACTCAGTGCGAAAGAGGTAGGTTCAGCCCATCCTGTGAACAACCCACGTTTCCCTACCTAACTGCAGGTCCTGGCCACACAGCCCAGCAGGTCACTCCCCGCGTCCGCACATCCCTCCGCCCCCGGCTGCCCTCTCCGGGCCTTACTGGACCCTCCGTCCCTGGGCACACGCCCGGCCTCCTTCCTGCTGTTCAGTGGCCGCGTCCTCTCCCTGCCTGGACAGCAAGCTGCATGGGGCCCACCTCTCTATCTTTACCAACAGACTCCACCCAGGGCTGCCAGTCTTGGCCCACCCCCCCTTTTTTTTTTTAATGTTTTATTGATTTTTTTACAGAGAGAAGGAGAGAGGGATAGAGACTTTAGAAACATCGATAACCGAGAAACATCGATCAGCTGCCTCCTGCACACCCCCTACTGGGGATGTGCCAGCACACGGAGAGGACCAGCGCCCGAGAGCCGCTGCCTTGTGACAGGCCTGGTGCCGGGACGGGGGGATGGAGAAGAGACGTTCTGCAGAAAGTGCTGATAAACAAGCACAAGAACGTATCAGTGTGGTCCTTACGGGCTCTCCTCCGGAGTCAGATGACAGCACAGTGACGCTGGGCCTCAGGTTCTAGTTAAAGTGACGGGACCAACACCCAGGGCCCGCTCTCCGCCTGAGGGATAAAGAAGAAGCCGAGGGATGTGGGGAGGAGCTCCGCTCTGAGGAGGGGCTGCTTTCTCCTCCTCCTTCCTCGGCTTCCCCTCTTCCCCTTCTTCCCCTTCTTCCTCCTCTCCCCCCTCTTCCTCTCCCCTTCCTCCTCTCCTCCCTCACTTCCCTTTCTCGCCTGCCCCTCCTCCCCCGGCCCTTCCCCACCTCCTCTTCCTCCTGAAAACTTTGCGGGGCCTCATGCTGCACGTCCCCCCAGGGTCTATCCTGCAGCCAGAGCCAGTGGCCTCAGGGCCTCTCTCTATCCTGAGCCGGTAGGTGACTTAGCCAAGGCCACCACATTTTCTTACACCACACACACACACACACACACACACACACACACACACCCACCCCGGAACAGGCCTGGCCCTGACTGCGCCAGCCCCCGGTGGAGGCCGTCCGCACCAGGTGGCCGGAGGCAGCTCTGAGGACAGATGTGACTGCCCGGACGCCCTGCCGGGGAGCCGAGGGGCTGACCGCTGTGTTATCTGCCTCCCCCACACCAGAGGGCGCCATCCAGGCTGCCATGGCAGCTCCGCTGACTGCTGAACCCGGTTCATTGTCCTGCTTGGGGTGCCTGCTGCTCCAGCAGGTTAAGCCCCCTGCGGTTGGGACTGCTTCACAAAGGGCAGTTTCCAAACCACATGCCCTGACCACTTGCTGGGCTGCTTGGTACAGAGGGTGGTGGGGGGAGCGGCGCACAGAATAGGGAGGGTGCCCTCCCTCTGGGCCTCCCTCACCTCTCCATGCCAGGGGCATGGGCCACCTTCGTCTCTGTGAGTGAGAGCTCCAAGGGGCTGGGGCTGGGAAAGCGTGACCTCCTCAGGAGGACAGAGCCCTGGGCGAGGCAGGCCGGGTCCTCAGGGAGCTGTTCACTGTGACCTGCTCCCTGGCCCCCAGCACCCGCTTCCCGTGCTCTCTGCTCCACACATGCCACCCCCTGTCTCTGTCACAGGCCAGAAACTCGGGCTCAACCTTGACACTTCCTCCTCCTTCATGCCTTGGGAATCGGTTGCCAAACCCTGTCAATGTCACCCCTGTACTTCCCTCGAGGCCCTCTGCACCCTGCCGCTCCTGTCCAGGGTGCTCCCCTCTCCTGGCTGGCCCCGCTGCAGGCTCTCCTCCTGGGCTCCTCTTCCCTCTGCCCCCCTGGGGACCCAGTGGATGCGATGCCTGGTGGGTGACACGGGGCTGCGGGTGTCTCAGATCCGTGGTGCAGCACAGCTGAGGCTGCGGACCGCTGCTCCAGGCCAGGCTCTGCACAGCCGCCACGCTGATTGCTCTGAAACACAAATCTGATCTGTCAGTCCCTCCTCAGAACCTGCCAAAGGCTCTGCAGATGGCTCCTCTGATCAAGGCACCCCCCTGCCCCCAAGGGCTAGCCCTTGCCCACCCAGCAGCTCACCCCCACCCCCTTCTCGGGAAGTCCTTCCCTGCCCTGGCCTTCCTCCAGCCTCTCCCCCTTCACACACCTCCCCCCCCTCCCCAGCCACACAGGCTGTCCCCCCTGGGAACACCTCCTTCCTGTCCCACCCTCTTCTCCTCCTTCCCAGGTATCAGACAAGCTCTCAGGGACCGGCTTCTCTTCCTTCTCCACACACACACACACACACACACACACACACCCGTCTGCAATTTCACATTCATGAGCATGGTTATTGGATTGATGTCTCCTTCTCCCCCCTATGAAGGCAGAACTATGTCAGAATTTGTCACTGTCATAGCACAATCTAGTCACTCAGGAATATTTGTTGAATTGAATGACTAGATAATTGCAACATGTGTTCAGCTGAAGGCAGTCATGGTGGATACAGGATTGGGAAGACGGTGACCCCAAACTCAGCGTTCCTGAAGGAGGTGGCACCTTAACTGAAAGCCAAGGACTAACCCCCGCCCTGGTGGATGTGGGGGCATGCTCTGCAGGGAGAAGGGGCGCACGGGGTGCACAGGCTGGGTGCATGGGACAGGAAGTCACCCAAAGGAAATATGTGGAGATAAGACTGGGAAGATGAGCTGTGACCAGATCACACAGCGCCTTGAGCTCCCGGCTGAGGGGTTTGGGCTGGATGCTGTGGGCTCAGGGAATCCTTGAACACTTATCTTAGCATGGAGGGGCCCTCACTGGCATGTCCAGCATCGGTGCAGAAGGGGAGCATATGGGCACCGGAAGGGATCTGAGCGCATTCAAGCCCAGCCCCTTCGTGGGACAGGTGAGAACGCTGAGGCCCAGAGAGGGAGAGTGACTTCCCCAAGGTCACACAGCTGCCTCCCAGGAAAGTGCTCTTTCCGAAAGAAAAGGAGGATCATCTCAATCAGATGCCAATCTAATTCTAGCCCCTCATAAGTATTTCTTTTTGTTGCCCTCACCAGCTAACTTCCCTTTTTTTTTTTTTTTTTTGCCCATTCTTCAAAAATATGTTTGTCCATGCAAGTGTGTGTCCTGGTTCCCACTCTGCGGGCCACAGCCGCTTAGAAGGCCTGGCTTCTATGCCTAACTCGGTCACTTACATACAGCGGGGTCTTGGGCCAGTTCCTCTGCTCATGGACCTCAGTTTCCAGTTTGCACTGCTAACCTCAGCCTTTCCCTCCTCCACGCAAAGGGTCATTGTAGGGAAAGCTCTCTGCCTGGCCAGTCACATGCAAACGACTGTTAAAGGTCCCCCAGCCCCCTCAGGGTGCTAACAGCAGCTGGCCTCCTCAGGGAGGCCCAGAGGAGTCTGGGAAGACCCTGCGAGACCCTGACAGTCACTCCCCTGCGAGGCTAGCTGGGCGTTTCTCTCATATTTACCCCTGTCCTCCGATGCTGGGAGGAGGCGAATGGCCGCAGGCGGCAGGCACCAAGGACCCCGTGTGCAGAGCGAGGCTCTAAGGAAGCAGCCGTGGCCCAAGCATGCAAAGGGGGAGAAAGCACACGGGTTGGAGCTCGTCCTCAGACCCATTACATCAAGTCGTCCCCGAGGACTGACTCTTCCTTCCGAAAGAATTTGTGAGTCATTCTTTTTTCGGAAAACTTACTCTACAGGAAGCAATCTCCATAGCAACCAACGCACGTCCTGTCCGCAGAGCCTTTGGGAGGAAGTACAGTGAGCGCTCTGAGTGTCCTCCAAGGACCGGGGCCTCTGGTCTGCATGTCAGAAATGAGCCTAATCTTCAGGTTGCAGCTGAGGCGGGGCTAACAGGAGCTTCAGAAGGACCCAGGAACCAGGGACATCAGTGCGGGAGCCAAATCCAGGGCCTTCTGAGGAGGCTGGGCCACGGGGGAGGTGTGAGGGCAGGAGAGCCTGGCCACCTGGTCTCCGGGCAGCGGCTGGGGCTTGGCTGCCGCCCAGGCCTTTCCCAAGCCGCTCCGGGGGCCTCCTCCCACGCGCAGGCCTCCTTTTGGCCTCCCTCTTGTCTCTTGTTCAGAAAGCTTCCCTTCCTCCTGGACCAAATGGGAAAGGAGTCAGACAGAACACCTCCACACTCACTGCCCAGGGAGGAAACCCTCCCAGTGGTGGAGTGGCACGTGTGTGTGTGTGTGTGTGTGTGTGTGTGTGTGCGCCCACAGCAGTGGGAACTGGCTGGAAGCTCCCAGCTCCTGGAAAACACCCTCTTCCCCATTCCCCACAGCTGCTCTCTCCTCCCCCACCCACAGGGGTTCTTCTGGAGACTTCCACAGGCCCCGCCGGCTCTTTCTCTCCCTGGTGGGAGACTGCGTGGTCCTTCGCAGGACTGACCAAAAGTCATTTGATAGCCCCCCTCCCCACCCTCGTAGCACCTCAGCCACCCCCAGGACTAACCCTGGGACTAACCCCGGTGCATCGCAGGTTCATAATAGAACTGACCTCGCTGACCTCACGGCAGAAGCAGCGCAGGGATGAGCGCAGGCTGGTCCCAGAGGCCCCGGGGACAGATCCAGGCCCCGCCCCTTCCCACCGGGTGGCCTCGCCCTAAACTTCCTCATCTGAACAGCAGGCGCCGTGGTGCCCACCGGGCGGGGCTGCAGGAGGTCACAGACATGCATGTGAAACCAGACAACAAATGAAGGTCCTCTGCAGGGGCCCTTAGGCACGGAGGCTAAGTTTCCAAGAAAGAGGTTCTTCAGTCAAACATAATTTGAGCAGCTTTGAGCACCTATGAGCGCCCGAGAACAGGGAACAAGGGCTGAGTGAGGGAGGGTGGCGTGAGCTGGGCAGACAGAATCCAGAGGAGCCGGAGGAGGAGCCGGGGACGTGGCGGCTCGGCCAGCATTCACCCTGGCCCTGCAAAGGAGTCCGAGCCGGGCCACGGGTCTCCCTGAGGCGGGAGGGTCAGAACCGCAGAGGGCCATGGGGAGAGTCACCGAGGGGCTGAGCCTGGCAGGCCATGGGGGCGGCCTCTGTGTCTGCCAGGATGGTGGCTTTGACCTCAAGCCAAGGAGGGGGCCCAAGGCTTAGAGGGGGAGCAGGAAACGCTCCTTCTCAGCACCCAGGGAAATGGAAGAGGGGCTGAGCCAAGGGCTGGGGCAAAAAGCCCCGAACCCCACCTTGGTTCCGGGGACAGAGAGGCGGCACCCAGCAATGCCCTGGTGTGGCCCGACAGGCAAGGCTGGCCTGAGCCCCCCTGGCAGGCGGGTGGGGGCAGGAGGGCAGCGTAAGCTCAGAGTGGCCATGCCAGACCCCAGAATTGGACTGTGGTGTGCAGTGGTGAGAGGCCCCACCCACACAGCGAGCCCAGGGGCTGCTCCTGCTGGCAGGCGCGGTGAAGGCACAGCTTCCGGGATGGGGAGCGTCCAACGATCCTAAGCTCCTTCTTAAAAAGAGGCCATGCTATCACGCAAATGCCCTCCGATGGATGAACCCATAGACCAAGCGCAGTGTATCCACCCGATGGGATATTTATGCGTCGGTCACTAGAATGGTACAGTGGGGGTGAATTGTATATCTGAAGCTAATACGCCCGACACAAAAAGGTCGCATATAGGGTTCTGTGTTTGTGAAGTGTCTGGAGCAGGTAAACGCGCAGAGAAGGAAAGCAGACATGGTCGCCAGGGGCCGGGAGGAGGGGGGGACAGAAGTGACTGTTTGGTGGGTTTGGGGGGGTCTGTGAAAATATGCTGAGACTTGTTATGGGTAGTGGTTGCATAACATTGTGAATGCGCTAAATGCCACGAAACGGTACGCTTTAAAAGGGTCACTCTCTTGATTTTGTGCTTTGTGAATGTCGCCTCAATTTTTTAAACGTTTGCAGCTGAAAGAAGAGAAATGGATGCTGTCACAGGTGCCAGGAGCAGTCAGGTCCCGCTTCAGGAAGGAGGGGCTTCCCCCCCCCCCCTCCACTCCGCGGCTGGGGTGCTGCCCACAGCCAGGCCTGAGGGGTCCGCCCTCGCCCTCAGCCCCGCCACCGCCCCAGGTGGCCGCTCCGAGGCCTGACCGGCCCCACCCCCAAACCTCCTCTGCAGTTCCGAGGGGTCACCCAGGGGCAGGGCACCCACAGGCCCACTGCCCCCTTCCCGCCACTTCCGTCCTCTTCCGAGGCGAGGGTCCCAAGAACCCCCCCTAACAAGCCCCTGGTGCCGGCCTCCCTCCGCAGGCTCTGCCGCCGAGCCCCCTGCAGGCCGATGGCAGCGCCTGCACGGAGCCCGAGGGGGCCGAGGCCGGCTGGGCTGCGCTCCTGGGCGCCCGGAGGACAGGCTGTGCGGGCCAGGGCCGTGGCGGCGTCTGTTTCTCTCCTCTGAACAGCAGGCTGGCAGAGCGGCCGCTTGTGGCATTCTGGTTTCACAGTTGCTTTGGGACGGCTGCCAGGACAGGGCCTGTGCCCGCGGTGACAACTTTGGAAAGACATCCGCCCAACCACCCGACCCCCCAGGTGACTCCTCTCGGTGGCTTTTAAAAATAGAAGTGTGAAACCGCCCGCTGGCCAGGGAGCCGTGGGGTTCCGTGCTCGTGGCCCGGAGCTGCGTGTGGAAAACAAGTCCCCGCGTCCCCCTTGGCCCGGGGCTGGGATGGGCACGTGGTCCGTGCCAGGCAGCCACCGCCAGCCAGGCCGTGCGGAGGGGCCTCCGTTCCCACCAGGGCCTTTCCTCCGAGTGCTGGGCGGTGAGCAGAGGGCATTGGTGCCCAGAGGCCGAGGCGGAGATGGCGGGTGGGGAGCCTGGGCCCTGGGACTCAGGCAGGTCACAACCCCAACATTTCTGCGACTGATTCTCGAAAGTAAAATACCAGAACAGCCTGTTTTCCAGAGGTCCCAGCAGTTTCTTTAAAAAGCATTTCAAGAGCCTGGGATAAAGCAGGGGACTGTACAAGAATGTACCTAATGGCAGCGTGTTGGAATGTGTGATGTTTTGCAGAATTGGGCTGGCGTTTACTTCGGTGGAAACGGTGAGGGCCAAGTCCGCTGAGCAGAGGCTGCCTTCAGCAGATGTCCCTGTGGAGGAGAAGGAGCAGGCGAATCCGGAGGACACACACCGCCCATTTCCATAGAGTAACTGATCGCTCCTGGCACACCTTCCCCCGTCTTCGTCCAAGACCCCAAAGGGGCTCTCCTGCCTGCAGTGTATCTCGCTTCAGCGTCCACACTTACTTGAAGCAATGAAGTTGTTTTGTTTAAAAGATGTGATTCACATTTCATTTACTAATTTGGTGAGCCTCCCCCCCGACTTCAGAGGGGTAGTAGTTGGTAAAACAGGCCACTGATTACTGAAAATATTAATCCACTAGAGGCCCGGTGCACGAAATTTGTGCTTGGGGTGGCAAGGGATTGGGGGGGGGGGCGGGTTCCTCAGCCCAGCCTGCACCCTCTTCCTTGGACCGCTGGTTCCTTATTGCTCACCTGCCTGCCTGCCTGGTCACCCCTAACTGCTCCCCTGCACCAGCCTGATCACCCCTCACTGCCTCTGCATGCTGGCCTGGTTGCCCCCAACTGCCCTCCCCCCCTCCTCCCGCTGCCAGCCTAATTCCCCCCAACTGTTCCCTGTGCTGGCCTGGTCCCCCCTAACTGCTTCCCTTCACTAGCCTGGTCACCTCTTACTGCCCCCCCTGACAGCCTGGTCACCCCCAACTTCCCCCCACCCCTTGCTGGCCTGGTTGCCCCCAACTGCCTTCCCTGCTGGCCTAGTCACCCACAAAGCCTACTGTTCAGTCGTCTGATCATCCCTCACCAACTCCCTTGCCAGCCTGGCAGCCATTTTTGTGAGGGCGTGATGGTCAATTTGCATATCACCTCTTTATTATACAGGCTTGATGATTTTGAAAATAAGATAAATAGCATCCTTTTCCATAAGAGGCTGGGCAATGTTGTAGGTGAAATGCCGTCACCTGGGCTCTGTGCCCTTGGCCCTCTATGTGGAGAGTCAGGCTTTGTGTTGCCGTCTGTGTTAGTCCACAAACACACACACCGTGCCCAGCTCCTGTCAGGACCGAGGTGGGAAGGGTGTCTAGGCAGAACCACAGCCGGGTGGGGGGACACCCCGCTGAGCCTCGCCCTGGGTCCCGGGCACGGCTACACCCAATGTGTCTTGGGCCGGCAGCCTCGAGGCCTTGTTCACTGTGACGTGTGAGGAAGAAAAGAAGCAACAAAAAGTGTGCGGGTGAAGCAGCCTGGGAACAACCACCTGCCCCGGGGACGGAGCCTTTGTCCTGTGAGGGTTTCACCAGGGTCTTTGTGGGCGCAGAGCCCAGGAGGGGCTCTTGGTCCGCGTGAGAGAGGGAGACACCCGGTGGGACAGGAGCCTGAGCGGGGCCCAGCACCCTCTGAGCACGCACCAGGCGGGACAAGGAAACCAGGGGTCCCAGGGGAAGCCCTTCAGGAGTGAGCATCCTTCCAAGAATGTTCTCCCTAACAACTGGCTACGTACAGACTAGGCTTATGCAAGAGTCTCCCCTCAAAGTGAGTCCTCCAGGGCGTTCTTCATGAACTGGATTCAGGAATTTGGAGCTGGAGGTGTTGAGTAATTATTAGAACGAGGATCAGACTTTGGGTCAGAAGGGCAGGCAGTGTGCAGGCGGAGCGTTGTGGGCTCGGTGGGCCTGGGGGAGGGGACTGCTGCTTCTACTGTCAGCGGAGGGAAGAGGACACGCACAGGTTTAGAGCAGAGACACCCTTCCCATTGCCGATCGTCACTTCACACAGTGCAGCTGGAGGCAGTGTCCCCAAGGCGTGGCCAGCGGTCCTCCCGGGAGAGTCCTCCCTCCTCCCGCGCAGAGCGGCCTCTCGGCCTCCACACTGGGCGTGGTGCTCAGGGAGCCGGGCTCCCGCATCCCCACCTGCAGCCGGAAGCTCCGTGTCGCCTGTTACTCACTAGCTTGTCTGTCGCCCTTCACAGGCTCAGGGCCTGCAGTTCTGGGCTGGGGAGGGAGGCGGCGGTGGGTGTGAGGGCCTGAGCTAACCCCCACCCCCAGCCACATAGTGAAGTCCTGACACCCGGCCGGACCGCAGGCTGTGACTGAGTTTGGAGACCGGGTCTTTACGGAGAGATTAGGACCAGACGGGCCGGGAAGGCGCTCTGCCAACACAGGGAGGAGGCGGCCACCTGGGACCGGAGGGGAGCCGCCCGCCGGCGCCTCGGGTTTGGATCTCAGGCCTCCAGAGGGGCGGGAGGATGCATTTCTGCTGCTCAGCCCCTGGCCTGTGGTCCTTTGCTTCGGCAGCCGGCAGCCAAGCAGGCTGGAACTGGGGGAGGCCACACAGATGCCTAAGAAGTTGCGAGAACCCTTGAGAAGGCCAGGCCTGAGGACACGCCGGAGGGGCCGCTGGCGGCAGAAGGGGGGGGTGGACGGCCAGGGGAGGTCTGGCGGGGGAGGAAGAGCAGCTGCAGGGAGAAAGGGGCTCCAGGGTCGGGGAGGGGTGCCTGCCCTCTGGCCCAGCACCCGGATGCTCTCCGTCCCCCCAAAGGGGTTGAGTCCACAGTCCCCAGGGACACGGAGGACCAGCCAGCAGTGCACGTGAAGCACAAGCCAGGGCTCTGTTTGTTCTCTGACGACGTGAGCGTTACACGTCTTCGTTAAGAGAGGAAACAAAGAATGAAAAGCAAAGCCTCCACCGGAGGGGATCCTGAGGGGATCCTGGCGCTGCCTCGTCCGAGGATCTGCCTTCGGCCGCGCTGGGCGCCGTGGGGCCGGGTGGGCTGGCACTGCTGCCCTCAGGGCCCCTTTCTCCATCAGAAACACGGGCTCAGGTTAGGCTTTACGACTGTGTGGGTATGAAGATGAATATGTGGGTGCTGTGTATTAAAGCTTTTTCCTCAACCAAAAAGTATATTTATTTCCTCTCTCTTTAAAGTATATTTTAAAATATACTTTACAAGATGTCATATATATATATATATATATATATATATATATATATATATATATATCTTTTATATATACTTTAAAGATATCTCTAAAAATATCTTTAAAGTATATTTTAAAATGAAATTGAAATATTCCCAAAGGCCCCCATAATGGGGAGGTCCTGGATGCTGGGCCTCCTGGGAGAGTCAACCCTGGTGCTGGGCGGTGCCCGTGCCCAGAGGCCTGCAGGCTGGGCAGGGGGTTGGGGGGAGGGCTCTGGCCCTCGCAAGATGGAAACCAGACTCGTGGGAGGGAGGGAGGGAGGGAGGCACAGGGACGAGGCCAGGACCAGGCGTGGGGAGTGGAAGGGGAGCTGCGAGGACCCGCAGAGGAAGCGCCTCACTGTGATGCTGCCTCGCTTGCCCCCCTCACAGGGGTCTTCGATGCTCCCCTCAGACGGGCAAGGCTGGCCCAGCACGGGGGCCGGCTGCCAGGTCAGGGGGCCTGGGAACAGGCACGAGCACCTGGCAGCAGGCAGGCAGGGGTGCTCAGGCCTTTGTCGCCCAGCAGAGCCGGCCTGCGTCATACTGAGCGCTCACAGTGCCCAGCGGAGTGCTGGCCTGGGACACAGAAGTTCTTTTTGATTGATCGCTAAGTTTGTGGCCCAGGGGGTGCTGAACCAGCCACCCCCAAATCCAACCTCTGCCCAACGGTCCCATCAGCTGCAGGCAGCAGGGGGCGCCCAGCGCTGGGAGCTGAAGGAGCGCTGGGCCGGTCACCAGAGGCCGCAGTGAGTCCAGGAGAGCTGGAGGGACGGGAAAGGCCGGGACACGGACGCCGGGCTGGACACACTGCGATGCGGGGGCAGCAGAGGCAGAGGCCGCTCGGACTGGAAAGCCGTCCCAGGAAGGAGAGGTCCAGGATGGAAAAGAAGCCAATGCTGAAGATGATTCGTCATTCCCGCTCTCCCCGCCCCAGCTCTGAAAAGCCCTTTCCTGCCTGTCTGGCGACATCTCTCCCCAGACTCCGAGCTTCCTTCCTGAGGCCAAGGGAACTGCTGTCCACCGCCAGGTCCAGGACACTCACAGTAAGGCCATGAGTGACCGGAGCTCTAGGCTGACCCTCCCCTCGGAAGGCGAGGGTCCACAAGCCCCTCCTTCGCTTGTCTTGGTCTAAAAATGACCAGGGAGGAAGGAGCAGGGTGGACTCTCCTTTCAGAGGGAGGCCAGCGGGGCCACCTCTGAGGACCCCCCTCCGAGGGCCCCAACTCAGGGATCTTATTTGCAGGTAAAACTGACGTGGCCCTTTCCGCAGGCAGGATGAACATGAGATGAGGATCCTCAGGGGGCGACGAAGAGAAACAGAGGCAGCGCGCGCAGGAAGCACAGAGCAGAGCAGGCGGGACGGCATTGCGACAGCCCGGGCTGCACAGGCTGATAAGCTTCTAACACACGAGGCCCGATAAGCTCCCGGATGGCGGCGTGGGCTTTGATCGCCCAGAAAGGAGTCCCCCGGTGAGGCCGGGTCGTGGAAAGCGGGCTGGCCGAGGGGAACCTCAGGCCGGTGCCTGGCCTTTGGAGCCTGGCCTTAGTCCCTGTCTCTTCCCACTTCCTCTCAGTTTGCACAGATGGAGTGTGAGGCCCAGACAAGGGAAGTGACTCGCTCAGGGTCACACAGCAGGCTGGGGGGGGGGGGGGGGGGGAAGGCGGGAAATCTGGAATGCAAGCCCCAAATAACTGGATCCCCAGTCCAGTGTTCTTCATTTAGTTGTTCGTGGAACCACTTGATCAAAGAGTAATTGCCGAGTGCTCACAGGCGGGCTCTGCTCGATTCTGTCTCAGAGTGGCTATTTCAGCCCAATGCCATTTACACGTCACACCTCGGCCCAGCTCCTCCGGGTTGTCCCAACCTGGCTGCCCCCTTTCTGCCGGCCGGCTGGGCCTTCGGGGAGCTTGGACTTGGTGTCTGCAGAGGCCCCGGCCGCCCCTTAGCGGGGCTCGCAGGAGGAGCTTCCAGCAGGCCAGCGCCCACCCGGCCCGCGGCCCCTCTCAGATGGGGTCGGGGGAAACCAGCGCAGATGGACGGCTGCCGAAGGGCCTGGAGGTACGGACTCCGCCTTTGTGTGATGGGTCTTTGGATCATTCCCGAAGGCGGTATTTAGCCTCTGCTAAAGCTCAGTGCTTTCCACAGATTCCGTCATTCCAACCTCCCAACCACCCTCTCGGTGGAGCACCGCTATTCTCCCACTTCACAGAGGAGATTCCGAGGCCTGAAAGGGTTAAGTAGAACAAGGGAGGAGGGACAAGCCTACCTGACAGAAGAACTCTAAGTACACACCCGAATACCCCTTCCTTCAGAGAGCGTCCCGGAGGGCGCCCGGACTCAGTGCTGGCTTCCAAGGAGCAGGCCGTGGAGGGAAAACAGGAACTTTGTCCGGGAGAAACCCAGCAGCCAGCACCTTAACCACTAGTGACAAATGGTGTTGTTTGTTTTAAACTTTATTGATTTCAAAGAGAGAAAGGAACATTGATTTGTTGTCCCACGTGTTGACGCACTCATTGCTTGATTCCTGTGTGTGTGTGCCCTGACTGGGGATCAAACCCACAACCTGGGTGCATTGGGATGATGCTCTGACCAACTGAGCTCCCGGCCAGGGTGAGGACACGTCGTGATGACAGCCTGTACCCGACAGGATGGTGATGAGGGCACTTCACGTCTGTGCTCTTCTTCCCCCAAATGCATAACCCTGGTCTAACTATGAGAAAAAGCCAAACAAACCCACGTACGTTCTACAAAACACTCTCTCAGTACTCTGCAGTGTGGCCAAGTCATGCAAAAACAAGGAAAGATTGAGAAATGGTCCCAGATTGAACACATGCAATGTGGCCTGGCTGGTGTGGCTCAGTGGTTGAGTGTCGACCCATGCACCAAGAGGCCCCCAGGTTTGATTCCGGGTCAGGACACATGCCTGGGTTACTAGCTCCAGCCCAGCAGGGGGTGTGCAGGAGGTGGCTGACAGATTTTTTTTTTTTTTCTCTCTCTCTCTCCCTTCTCCCTTTCAAAATCAATAAAAATATATTTTTTTAAAAATGCAATGTGGTATGGTGGATTGGATTCTGGAACAAAAAAGGACATATGTGGGGAGAAACATGAAATCTGAAAAAAAGTTCGCCATTTGGTTACTAATACTGCACCACTGTTAATTTGTTAGCTTTGATGATGTGCCATGGTGAGGTAAGATATTCACATTAGAGGAAGTGAGGTGAAGGACTGAAGAGGCTGCTGTGCTATATCTGTAACTCTGCTGTGAGTCTACAGTTATGGAAAAGGAAGGGTTGAATAAAAGAAGGATTAAGCCCAAGGTCACAGGGTCAGTCAGGATTCAAACCCAGACCCCTGACTTTCTAAGGTCTCTGTTTGATCCTAACTCCCTTCTTGGATGTGTCTTCAAATAACGCCCCTGCTGTTCATTGAGTGTTATATTCTAGACGCTTTTACATAAGTTCTACAAAAACAAGTCATGTTTTGTGTTCCAGGCACTCACCCTGTTTCTCCTCGGGTGGATGACACCCTCCTCAACGGATGGCGCCTTTTCAGTAGGCGCGCTGGTCCTCTCTCCAGGTTCAAACGTTAGCACCTCATGGCACACGTGCACCCTCATACTCACATACACACATGCACTCACATGCATTCACACACATGCACACACTCACATACACACATGCACACACACTCATACCCTCACCCTCAGTCATTTACCCGATGTGTGCTCGGGGCGGTACATCTTCCCTTCTTGTTTTCCAGTGAGTGGGAGGCCGCCCTGCTTCCCAGACAAGAGGTCCGCTGGGGCGCTGCCTCAGGCGAAGGCACACACAGGGCCCGTTTCCCCTCAGAGTTTTCAGTTCAGTGGAAACATATTCCCAACCCAGTGGCGTCAAATCCAGGGCCTTAGCAGCTTCGGCGACAAATCCAGGGCCTGCGAGGCCTGAAAGTGAAGGACACTCCAGGACAGCCCCCTCCCCCAGCCAGTGTTGGCTGCTGCCGCTGCTGCTGCTGCTATTAGTCTGATAGCCAGGAGCTAGGCCCTCCCTGACTCTCCCCTCCCCCAGCCCCCTGTCCTCTGAGCAAACTGTCCCTCCTGGGTCCCAGAGCACTGGGCCAGCATCCTGGGGGCATGTGTGACTTCCGGCTCTGCTGCCGTTGGCCTGGTGGGCACCTCAGCGTCTCCTGCAGCGCCCATCCCAGCGTGGTGCAGCCTCAGAGGGAGGGAGAGGCGGGAGCCCCTGGGCTCAACTTCAGCTCTACTGCCTGGAAACAGGAGCTCCAAGAGCCTGACATGTCCTTTCTGACTTTAACTTTTTATTATGAAAAACACAAAAACAGGCAATATTATCAACTAGAGGCCTTGTGCATGAAAATTCGTGCACTGGGGTAGGGGAGTCCCTCAGCCTGGCCTGTGCCCTCTCGCAGTCCGGGAGCCCTTGGGGGATGTCCACCTGCCTGCTTAGGCCCACTCCCTGACATCCTCAGCATTGCCTTGCAGTCCTCAGCCCAACTTCTGGCTGAGTGGCTCACCCCCGTGGGAGTGCACTGACCACCAGGGGGCAGCTCCTACATTGAGTGTCTGCCCCCTGATGGTCAGTGTGCATCATACCCTGTTTCCCCGAAAATAAGACAGTGTCTTCTATTAATTTTTGCTCCCAAAGATGCGCTAGGTCTTATTTTCAGGGGATGTCTTATTTTTCCATGAAGAAGAATACGGTACACATTTATTGTTAAATGCAAATAAAGGAAATTTATTGCCTGTATACGGTACGGTAGTATGGTAGTTGCCAACACAAACCAGACAAACTGTGAATCCTACAGTATCAAGAATTTACCCATTTATTCAATGACAATCATGTCATCATCTTCTGGAACATCATCATAACAATCCAATTCCTGAATTTCCTGGTGAATTTCTTGTGACTCCATTTCTTTCAGAATCAGTGGACCAAATCTCTCATGTTTAGCCTGGGGGGGTGCTATTTTCAGGGGGATGCCTTATATTTCACTCAGAAGGAAACCTGTAAGTAAGTCTTATTTTCAGAGGATTTCTTATTTTCGGGGAAACACGGGCTAGCCTTCGTTCCCCCATTAGGGTCAATTTGCATATTACCCTTTTATTATGTAGGATATTCTGACATTCATGTTTCATCTACTCTGTACATTGTTTACCAGACTATTTTAAAACAAAACACCTCAAAACGCGAGACTGAGATACAAGAACCATTGAATCTTGGGGTTCAATGAACCTCAAAAGTCATCCTGTGTTCCGACAGGCTGGCCTGGGCTGGTGGCTGAGCCGTGGGTGCCCAGCCTGGGGACAGCCGGGCCCAGCAGGATGTGCTTGGCCCGGGGCCTCGGGGAACATGCCCTGAGGTGATGGTTCAGTTCTTGTGCCCAGTGGAACCCCCCAAACGATCCTCTTGCCTCCTTTTCTCCAGCTCCCTGCACCACTCCTGCCTGGCGATTTAGGGACCAGCGTTTCCATTCCACAGGCCAGGCCGTTTATGCTCAGGGAGGCGGGGGCCTTGCCCACGGCTGCTGGCCAGGGAGGCAGAGCAGGATGCCCACCCGGCTCCGCGGAGCTTCAGAGCGCAGATGGGAGGACTGGTCCCTGCACACACAGACACACACACACACACACACACAGACACACACACACACACACACACAGACACACACACACACACAGACACACACCACCCGGCCTGGTTTATCCTCAGAAGGGAGCAGTCTCTCAGCACCCCGTTCCCAACAGCGAACAGGGGGCAGGCTCCTGGTGAAGGCTGCCTGTGAAAGGCGGCCTCGGGCAGGTAAAGCTGAACCAGAGCTAGGTTTTAGGAAGTGTGCTAAAGGAGCGGGAGAAAGATTTGCTGGGGATGAGGGTGGGGGTGGCAGTGGGGTGGGGGCTTCAAAGCGATCCTCAAAATACACACTCTGGGAACGCTGATTCCCGCCCAGACTGCGGGAGTCTGCTCCAGCCCCACCCACGCTGCCCAGGGGCCTCGGGCCCATTGTGTCTCCCGTCCTTTGATGTCGGATAAACCCAGTCCTTCTCTTTCATATCACTACAAAGCAGCCTCCTAATTACTCTGTTTAGACAGCCTCTCTTCCAGATATTACACATCGGCCTTCCCAGGCCCCCCAAGCACTGAGCATCGGCCAGGTGGTTGCAAAATCCACTTTTCCCAAACGGGTTGGCGCTCTCCCCTCCCCATCACCAGCCTCCCCGTCTCCCGGGCAGATCTGGACACGTTTCCTCCTCCCCCCCTTCCCTCCCCGAAGGCTGCACCGGGACACAGCGCTTCCTCCGGAGCCGTCCCCAGGAGGGGCTCAGCCTGCTGGGGACCTCGGAGAAGCCCCGGGGCCACGCCACGGGGTCCTACACGGGCGCGGGGAGACCGGCTGGTGGGTGAAGCTTTGCCCCCCTGCTAGGCCCCACACCGCCCTGCGTGGCCGAGTCTCTCAGGAGCCTCCTGCGTGGTCCCTGGGGCAGTGTGTGGCCTAGCACAGGGCCCTTCTCCTTCAGTCACTCCGATCCTCCACCGACACCAGCGACACCAGCCAGCCCCTCGCTGCCTCTGCTCATGCTGCAGGGGTCTCTGAAGGACGCGGCTTCAGGCAAACCCCCACAGCACCCCACCTAGAGTTACCAGCATCCGGTGTCCAGTGTTCACATTCCCCCGTGTCTCCCGGATGTACTTCCCTAGTTGGTTGGTTTGGACCAGGATCCAGACACAGGTCACCCCCCTGAGTAGGAGGCTCGCAGGGCCTCCTTTTGGGGTGGGTGTGGGTGGGTGTGGGTGCGGGTGGGAGGGGCAGGCCTTTCTCGGTCAGGTCGCCCTCTGCCTGCTGCAGGCACAGCGGCTCCCTGTTGTTGCTAACCCTCCGAGCTCACCCTGGCGCCTGGTGCTCTCCCCGCGTTTCCTGGTCAGACTCGGAGCGGCACTCCTTCCAGGCAGCGTGTGCCCCTGCCCGGCTATCAGCCCGGCGGGGTCCTCGTCCACGGTGCTTCCCTGTCACACCGTGGGCTCCCATCATCCGGCTCCCCAGGCGCTGAGATCTCCGCGATGGCAGGGCCCCGGTGCCCGCCACACGGCCAGGCCGGCTGAGAAGTGCTAGTGACTGAGGAGCCGGAGTGCCAGGCGTCCGTGCTTCCCTCGGGGTTACGGTGCCCGCTGTGTGCCATGCCCCCTGAGCTCCTCAGCTCCCATCACCACCGCTGAGCCCGTGGGCTGTTCATTGTCCCCCTTTCACAGGCGAGGAGAGGGCAGCTCCGTGTGAAGCTGGGAAGTCAGATTCCCGGCTGCTGCCTCGCAGTCCCTCCTGCCTTCTGCTGCCTTCCCTGCCACCTGCGAAGAGCCATGTGGGCCATTGATCCTAGCTGAAAAGTTCTAGAAAAACGCCGGTAACAGAATAAGCTGGCTCCCGCTTCCCAGCTGTGGTTCTTTTCATGATTTCTGCTCGGGTTGCAGAGCGATGACCCCTTCCCCTCCAGCCGTGCCCCCAGCCTATGGAGCTGAGTTCTTCCTCCACCGCGGCGTCCTCAGTCCCCACAGCTGAGCGAGCCTGGAGCAGGCACTTCCAATCAAGCAGGTGCCCCCGCTTACCAGTGCCTGCCTGTGCATCCGTAGGAAGGGAGCAAAGCATGGAAAACACATACATTTAAAAAATATATATTTTACTGATTTTTTACAGAGAGGAAAGGAGAGGGATAGAGAGTTAGAAACATCAATGAGAGAGAAACATGGATCAGCTGCCTCCTGCACACCCTCTACTGGGGATGTGCCAGCAACCAAGGCACATGCCCTTCACGGGAATCGAACCTGGGACCCGTCAGTCCACAGGCTGGCGCTCTACCCACTGAGCCACGCCGGTCAGGGCTACACATACGTTTCGACGTGTGATCCTTGCAGGAGGCGCCCCTGCTCCCCACTGTGTGTGCTCACGGGCTGGCAGGGAGCGCTCAGGTGCTGGGACACGTTTACCTGCTTCTCGCTTCGGTTTCCTGCTCCTCCCTCTCCACCCCTGGACAGGTCCGTGGTTGTTGGGAAGAATAGGGCCTTTGTGTCTCTCTCCTTTCTTCCTTGCGCCTAATTAGGATCATGCTTGGGAATCAGGCTCATTAATCTCTGCCAGTGCGGGGTGAGGGCGAGCTTCTCGCGCTATCAGTGTTGATCAATAACTCACTGCCCAGCCTGAAAAACAAGCCGGGCCTTTCATCACAGGCTGTAATGAGGACCAGCGGGATGGCCTGCGGGAGCCGGGCGAGTGGGCGTGGGCCAGCCTGAGGGGGAGGTGTCAGGGAGGGGGCCTTCCCGCCTGCACCTCCCGAGTGTGAGGTTGGAGCTTCGTTCCTGTGCAACTTCTCGGAGCATCAGGGGGGTCGCCGGGGTATCAGGGGGGTCGCCGGGGTACGCCCACGATGGGTGTGTTTCAGGACAAGGGGGTCCTTCCTGCTGACAGACGGGAGGCCACAGCCAGCTTCCAACACTGGGCGGCCTCCTCAGTCGAATGGTTAGGAGAAAAGACTCAGGGGTGCAGGAAAGGGGCCTGCAGAAGGTCTGGGAAACGGGAGAAAGCAAAACATCTCCTAGGGCTGCGAGGGACAGAGGGAGGAAAGACCTGTCCCTGGGGGCAGGGGGCTGTGCTGTCCGGGTCCTGCAGTCCAGGCAGAGCGATCTCGGGAGATGCCCGCTGAGTCCTTGCCTCCAGGGGGAGGCACCGCTGTTCTCCCCAGGAGACTAGCGGTAAATGAGAGGGGGGGAGGGGGGAGAGGCTGCCACTGAAGGAACCCAGGATGGGTTTAAGGCCTTTGGATGTCCTAGCCTCTATCATATGAAACATATTAAAATGAGCTCTAATCACACATGGAAGTAATTTTATTTTTCTATAAAAACCCGAGATGATTTTTTAATAATTGTTTTTTAAATGAATTTGATTTTTGGGCACATTTCCCCCCCAGGCTGCCCACGTTTTCACAGGCTTCGGGAGGCGGTTGCGCTTACAGCGTGAGAGGACAGAACGGCTCAGGGAGCTGCGGGCGTCAGCGAGGGGGCCGGGCCGGTGGAGCCTCGAAAACAGGCACCATGCAGCGGAGCCCCATGCCAGTTTTGGGACGAGATTGTAGGTCTAGGCCTGTGGTCGGCAAACTGTGGGTTGTGAGCCACACGCGGCTCTTTGGCCCCTTGAGTGTGGCTCTTCCACAAAATACCACAGCCTGGGTGAGACTATTTTGAAGTGGCATTAGAAGAAGTTTAAGTTTAAAAATTTGCCTCTCAAAAGAAATTTCAATCGTTGTACTGTTGATACTTGGCTCTGTTGGCCAAAGGGTGCAGAGAAAAACCTTTCAGGCTACCTTCCGAAGTAAGTGCTAAGACAGGGACAGGTGAGGACAGGGACTGCCTCAGTACAGGGCGGAGGTAAAAGCTCCCGGGGCCGGGACGCTCTCACAGAGAAACACCCCACAAGGAGAACACGTGGCCGTCTAACCAGGTGGCCACCCACTGACTGGGACGATGATGATGCTCTGGGAACCACAGAATACTGCACCCTGCCGGCAGCCGGCGGCCACAGGGACTCCGCCCCAGCTGCCAGCCCTTGTCGCAGCCCGTGAACGTGAAGGAGAAATTTGCCCTTCCCGATAACACGTGTGGGTGCACTTTGTGGAATGCCAAGGGGGAAAGAACCCCAGATTTTGAAATGCCGATTAGCCTGCTGAGGTTCCCTCCAGTCCCAGCATCTGCAGAAGACAGTTGTTTTGTTCGCCAGTTTTGTGGGGAGTAACATCCCCGTGTTGTGGACGCTGTGGACACACACTTCGGAGGTCTTTTGGGGGGACCGCCTGTCTGGAGAGTGCAGTCCGCCGTCAGCCTGCAGGTGCGCCACCTTTGGTGCTGTATTCTGAGTGTACCTTCCCAGGTGGCTCACAGCCAATGACCGATTACAACAGAGAGATCAGTTCCTTGATGTTTCTGCCCAGCACTAGACTCCTCAATAGGGATCTTCGTGGTCCCCTAGGCAGGCCAGGACGCTCCCCAAACTCCACGGCAGCCTACCCCTCCCTCCTGCTTGCCTCCACAGATGTCAGGCCTGCATCAGGGTCTGCAGGCCCATCCTATTTGCTCCCATTGTTTCATCCAGTACTTACACAACTCTAGCATGTATCTCCATGTTTCAGGTAAGGAAATAGTTAATTAGATGCTGACCTTGGATTTAAATTGAGGACTACATGATGCCAAAGCTAATACTCTTTTAACTTTTAACACCCACACACACACACCCCCACACACACGATGTAATGCCTACTTAAAATCTGAGTTTCCCTGGGATATCGACTAGGGGAAAAATGAAAGAAAAATGTAGTAGAGAGAAAAATAAAGCCAACAAATAGAACTGGCTTACACATCTGTCGAGAAAGAATAACAAATCAAAGCACCAATATTTGTTGGCAAAGTTTTAAACATCTTGATCTGTTACTAGGTGTGTTCTTGTAGAGAAATACCACCTCTTTGGGCCTTTGTCTTTAAACATCTACTAGAGGCCCAGTATATGAAATTTGTGCACGGGAGAGGGTGTCCTTCAGCTCAGTCTGCACCCTCTCCAATCTGTGACCCCTCAGGGGATGTCTGGCTGCTGGTTTAGGCCCAACCCCACCCTCTCACAATCTGGAACTGCTGGCTCCTAACCACTCACCTGCCTGCCTGCCTGATTGCCCCTAAGCTCTCGGCCTGCTGGCCTGATCACCCCCAACTGCCCTCCCCTGCTGGCCTGATTCCTCTAACTGCTCTTTCCTGCTGGCCTGATCACCCCTAACCGTCTCTGCCTTGGCCCCACTACCGTGGCTTTGTCTAGAAAGACACCTGGAAGGATGTCCAGAAGACATCTGGTCTAATTAGCATATTACCCTTTTATTAGTATAGATTAATGAGGCAGTTGATCAGATGGTATCTAGATTTCAATTCTAACATTCTGTATTTTCTTCAGATGGAACTTTTATTTAGTTGTTTTCTATAAAGAAAAATGAAATTGACATTTAACTGTTTTCACCAAATCTGAGTTAGCAAAATGATCTGTGGACAGTGGGTTTCATAATTCATGGAGAAGCATCCTGGCAGGATCCCAAGAGGGTGTGATAGGGCCATGGGCACCTCACATACAGATCCACCGAAAGGCTACCCACTGTTCCTCAGGCCCTTTCCTGGCATGAACTTCTCATGGGCAATCACTATGCATATTTCTAGTGGTGGTGGTGTGTGAGAGAACTGTAAATACAACCATTCTCTAAGATCTAGGCTTTTTGTGAGAAAAGGGACATAAAACGTGAAAAGCGCTTTGAAGAATGTCCATTTCAAAAGCCTCATTTAAATATTTTTCCATTTTCTTCATTTATTTCTAGATCTACAAATGAGTAGTTATTAACTAGTAACTGATGTTTGGTCAAACAGTTAAGGAGAAGGCTAAAAGGCCACTCTCAGAAGAGAGAGCCAAGAGAAATACAAAACCCAGAGAAGCTATAGACTCTAATACCAACTCAGTTCTACAGGCCGACTCTGCCCCGAAGGGTTTAATGTTATAAACGATGCAGATGTGAAAGCAGCATGCGCCTCTCACCACACACACAAAAGCAGCTATGTGAGGTAATGGATGTTAAATAAAATATTGGGGTAATCACTTTGTAATATATGTATATATCACACATTATGTTGTATACCTTAAACTTCACAATGTTGTATGTTAATTATATTTCAATACAGCTGGGGCGGGGGTAAAAGAAAAACAGTGTGGGCATTTCTGAGAGAAATGAGATGAAGAAAACAAAATGCATTATTCTTTGAGAGAGGAATGTAAAAAACTCACTAGTTTACTATGTTAAAAAAAGATGGCACATTTATTGCTACATAAATGTTATATACATATTGTGTTTTCTGTTACAGTGACAGAAAAATTTTGAACTTCTTGCTGCTGGTTGAAAAGATTTATCAATAATACCTTCAATTTGACACAGGATACAAATCTGCAATAAACCAACAATGGAAACTGGAGAACAAGATGAGAAGCAATTCATCTCGGACAATTAGCTCTTACAATACTCCATAGGTACTACACGGTATGCTAGAGTCCTACTATGGTCTTAAAATGCTATTGTAAATTTCTGATATTAATGAACAGGTTATGGTAAATAACCCTACATTTTTACTACCTAATATAATAAAATAAAGTAAGAAACTTTTTACTGAAAACTTTTTGATTTCAAAAATCTAGAAAGAGTAATATTTAGAATTCAAGAAATTTTCTTACAAGATTATTGTATAAAAGACTAGCTACAGTGAAAAATAAGCCAAATGTTTTTTTCTCTCTATTTTATGAAGGAAAGCTTCTGGGCATACTGCAAAGTCTAATATAGCGAAAAAGACAACAAGCTCTGAAGGAAAAGGCCAGGCGGTGGCCTGTGTTCACTCACACATCATAAGCAACAATTTCTGTTTAGCTGATTAACACTGAAATGAAGAACAAGGCCACAGAGAGTCCGATGTAATCGAGAATATATGCAAATTAAAGTAACTAAAAAGTCCACTAAGTTCACAAAAGACTGACTTGTTAGGAATCATCCTGATCGGAGGATCTGAAGTTCTGTCCCGGTTTTGTTCTTTCAAATGAACAGAAATCTTTCAGCCACACAGTGGTCTGGGTCCTTTCTTCTGTGTGCTGACTGCCACCGTTGGTACTGGCGATGGGAATTGTTAAGCTAAGACAACCTTGTTAGCATGTTTTTCTCTCCCAGGGTAGTTGTGGTGGAAGACAGGTTTCATGGAAGTTCAAAGTGCTTATTATGTCTGACAAAAAATAACTCTTAAGGGTAAGAGACAGGGGTGCGTCAGGGCACAGCGTTACGATGGACTGACGAGCACTGGTTTAATGCTAATCTGGCTCATCTTCTTGGGGCGGGGCAGGTGGTTGGCGGCTGATTAAGTCACCCACGGAATTCTTCCCCACTGCCCACCCACCCAAACAGCAGAGAAATAAAGGCGGGAAAAGGAAACATGGGTGACCGCTGCTCTTGTATCCCCTAAGTAACCAGCCTCAGAGCGGTGTGTTCATTTATCACACTACCCCCGCCTTGGTGACTACTGGGTTTTGTTATGGTCACCATAACCACAGCCTGAAATCTTCTTTGAATTTTAAATCCGTTTTGTGCTTCCTTATAGCTAACTCTTTGTAAGTACTGTATGTAGTTACTTACTGCTCTTGAAAAACAAAGCAATTTCTAAATAGTAGATTCTTCCCTTGTAATTTACACTTCTTGCTATCACAAGCTTTCCTATGAAACCTAGAAGCTTGAAAAGTCTTGATTATTATTAGAAATAAAGCAGTATGTATTTAGGGGAAAATCTAGGGGACAAAATTTCCCCAAAGTGAAGTTATGGTCACAGATGGTCTCTGCTTATCTTTGTAAGGTAAATAGGCAAAGCACAGAGGGCTACCCGGAGGATTCTGGACTATGACCATAAACTACTCCATTTCAGAGACCAAATATAACACCCATCAAGAGAAAAGAAAAATGAATGAAAAAATGAAAGCGAGAGAAAAGCTATACCAAGTAGTATTTTCCTATTTTATGAAAAAGTATTCATATGGCAAAAGGATAGGACAGGGCAACAAAGGACTTTTCCCTTCCTTTTTAAGACACTAACAGGTATGCCGGGAATGCTAAGGGCCAATGGCTGTCACTGCTTTGTTCTCTGCACGTGAACAGCTCTCACGAATGCTGGCATCAGCTGAGTGCACATCAGCTTTCCACATTAACTCTTTCCCTTTCATATGCAGACCTTACAGTTCCAGAACAATAAATAAAATTTGTAGTTACAATGCATTTGTCAATTCAGTTTAGGCACAAGGCAACTTCCACGGTGAGTGGAGAGATCGAGACAATCTCTGATTGTGCAGAAGCGACACTGCTTGTGACAAAATGACACGTCGATGAGCTTCCTATCTTCACTTCTGATGAAGTGCTGACCAGTTGCTTTGATCGTAGGATTACATTTGAGTTTCTTGCTTCAAGTGTCTTGTTTTTTCTTCTCCCTTCTATCAGGTTTGTCTTCAGATAATCTGAGTTGTCCAGTCCTTCTGAGGAGAGTTCACCTTCTATCTAGCCTACTGATAACTCTGGAACTGTGGCAGGGAGAGCCAAGGGAGAGAACAGAACCAATTAGCACATCGTTGTTAAAAAAAACACCTCCCCAGACAAAGACCCCAAAAGGCTGACATTTCTTATACCCAGTTTTACACTAAATTAACAGTCTCCTACACGACTTATATAAGCCTCTTTCTTTCAAGGGGTAATTAAAATACTTTTACTTGAAGATGTGGTAACATTTTTTAAGGAGATCATGTGATTATAGAATAACAAAATACAGGATTGTACAACAGCTGTGACAATTAAGCAAACCTTAATTTGAGCAACATTCCAGCCCATCAATCACACTGTGTTAACAGTTCGTACCTATCTTCTCTAAACTGAACATTTCTGAAGGCAGGGACCATTTTGTATTCATCTTCACATTGATCCCAGTTCCTGGTCAATAGCAGAACCTCTAGAAATATTTGCTCAATGAATTAAGAAAATGTATAGTCCACATTTTACACATATTTATATCCTTAATGTAATGTAGATAGTAGTGACTCTAAAATTTTCCATTTTAGCCATTTTTTATGGAAATAGTTTTAGGAAGACTTGTACCTTGCACCTCCTTTTTCAACAATGACCACAGTATTATTTGCAGTAGAGGGATGCTCTTAGGGATGGATAACAGATACTCAAATAACAGATACCTGGCCTTATATTACACGGTGGAAAATTCTTATGCTTTCCCAGTCATTCACTCTGTGATCACTTATCAGCTAATTGGATTCTAGCAGTTATTTCCCTGATGCTCAGTCTCTTGCTGGTTTTAATCTGCTGCCTAGTTCTATAAAGAATTGAAGGTTATCAGGTAAGACTAGACAACTAACTTATGAAATTAGAAACCTATAAGACATTATTTTAAGATAATAAAACTAACCAATAAAATCTAATGAAACAAAGTGCATTTACTACATTATGTTTTTTAAAAAAGGGATTTTTGATAAACTCTTTTTGATAAGTAGGAATCTCAAAAGTTTAATTTAAGTGGGAGAATTTCCTCATTGTGGAGATAGGAAAGTCATATGAGAAACGGAAGCAGTAAAAAGAGCAGGAAGTGAACAGAAGGGGGTAAGACAGATGTGAGGTAGGAAGAGTTAGAGAGAGAGAAATGGGGAAAGGGAGTAAGAGAAAATGGGTACAACAAACTGGAGAGAAACAAGAAAAATAAGACACAAGCTCTGAGATAAATGTGACAGATGAACATAAAGCAATCTTCACAGCTTGTTGGTCATCTGAGATCTGAGCATAAGAAGTGACCTTGCATCACACTTCTTCAAAATGATCTGCTAATTTAGAAAGTCACTTTTGCATTAAGAAACAGTTGCATGTTTTTATTTTAAAATTTCAAAGTATATTTTTGAAACTGATTGCTGGATGGTTTTTGTTAGGGGACATGGCTTAGGGTTGTTTTTTTTTTAAATATATTTTGATTTTTTAAAAATATATTTTATTGATTTATTTTATTTTATTTTATTGATTTTTCACAGAGAGGAAGGGAGAGGGATAGAGAGTTAGAAACATCGATGAGAGACATCGATCAGCTGCCTCTTGCACGCCCCCTACTGGGGATGTGCCCACAACCAAGGTACATGCCCTTGACAGGAATCGAACCTGGGACCTTTCAGTCCGCAGGCCGACGCTCTATCCACTGAGCCAAACTGGTTTCGGCAGCGGACATGGCTTAGGTTTTATCCAGTGTGCTAATACTAGAATTATAATTGACACTTAAATAATTACATCAACATTCTTCCTCTTGTCCCTAAAGGAAGTTTTTTGGTCTACTTTGTTCCTAGGAAGGCTATGTGTAGAGGTGATAGGAACCATATTTTTCAGGAAAGGGTGAGTTACTGACTAGTGTTTGTAGTTTGCAAACTATCCTATCAAATTCCAGACTTCCAGCTCAAAATGACAGCCATAAAGCTAATTAAATGAAACTGTACTGAAAATTATTTTGCTGCTCCACACCTCCCATTCATACATCTCTGCTTACTGCTTTTAATCTCCTGGGAAAAGAACTACCCATTGCTGAAGCAGATTACAAAAATGAAGCTACCAGTTCTACTTGTTCTACTTCTAATCCATGATGATTAGCTAAAATGCTACTGTCCAAAATATTTAATTACAGTCTACATTCATTTCTGCCACCTAAACATTAACTATACAACTAAGATTAGAGATAACGTAAATGCATATAGTTAAGAAAAAGGTGATTCAAATGAGCAACTTGAGCAACACCCTCATATTACTTTTGCCAACTCAGTTAAAAAGAAATCACAAGGAATTAAACTGTATTTAGTCCATGAAGAGGAAAATAAAAGAACAGTCTTTCAACAAGTATAATTCTAGAGAGAAGGGCATTCTGGTTCTAGCATATATGACACATTTACATTCATCTGTAGATTATTGGTATCACTGATATTTTTTCTGGGAATAAAGATGCATATTACCAACTTGCATTATTGATCCAATGGAAACAAGTAGTAACTTTTTTGTATACAAATGAAGATTTATGGCAAAGAAGAGGTGGATGGTTAACAGAAAACTGGTTGACGATAAAGCTAAGTAATTCTGGTAGAGAATGAAGAGTATAAGTGGTAGCAAAAGTAATTTTTGGAGGAAGAGTCATTGCACTGTTTTCTTCTTGGACCAGAATGACATTCATGATGATCGAGAACAGAACCCCATATTTCTCCCTTTCCCCCCAAAATTATTATAAACCACAGGATGTACTTTGAAGAGAATAGTAACTGGGTATAAGATGACCCTGGCTCTGTAAGTATGACTATACAACAGAAAGGTAAAATGTTGGATTCCAAATTACATGTGACCTTTAGCACAACCAGTGCCACTAGAGCATTCTGTTCAAAGGTTCTAACTTTGAGATACATCAGGTGACCTCCTTTCCATACTCTTACTCACCTGGCTGATGTTTACATATGACCCATAGGGTTGGTAGCTTCACTAAGCCCAGGATGAGTCCCTGGTAGTGTGGTTGGCGGCTCTGCCGATACGGCAGAAACTTTTTCTTCTTCCCTTCTTTTAAGGCAGGCTGCTTTGGGGTTCAGATTCCTCTCTGAAACAGAGGAAAATAATTTTTATTATTACAATCATAAGTTATGAGCCAGGAACTCTTAGGTCTTAAACTGAGCAAATTACTGTTATTTTTCTTTCTGAGAATTTTATCCTATGGTAATCCAAAACTGAGACATTGTTACTCAGGAATTGCTAAATCTGGAGGTCTTTTCTCTAGAGCAGGCATCCTGCCAGCGGTTCTCAACTGCTGTAGAGCCCAAGGCCATAGGAAAACACAGATATTTGCATTATGATTCAAAATATCGATAGTAGCAAAATTACAGTTATGAAGTAACAACAAAAATAATTTTATGGTTGGGGGTCACCACAGCATGAGGAACTGTATTCAAGGGTCGTGGCATTAGAAAAGCGGAGAACCACTGCTCTAGAGCATTTCGTTTCTCTAGAAAAGAACTCTCCAATCTTTTGAAGATGGGTTAATATACGTGGCTGCAGGCATTAGAGAAGCGAAGCGGGACACAGGGCTGAGGGGTTCACTGTTCAATTTCCTGCCTCTCAGGTCCTCTGCTTTTCTTGATGATCCATATTTGCAGCCTTTCTGGTTTCATTTCCCCCTAGAAAATACCCGTTCTGTCTTTTATGGGGGAAGAGAAGAGAGGGCAGAAGCAATATGAAGTGGAGAAGAGACTTAGGGATCCAACTTTTCCACAGAAGATCTTCAATCAGTTTTCTGCGTCAGGCCTGGTGCTGTTGCAACAATCAGCACCTCCAAAGCGCAGGCCGGTCAGGAAAGGGGGCTCTCTGGGCAACCGCTCTGCTTCTTGGTTTTCCTGCAGGCTCCCCTTCATTTCTCCTCTCTAAATAAGGCAGTTACCACTGTTCTACTTTCTTTCCATCTTAATAATACAGTTTTGCTATCTCAGCTGCTCTTTTATCTCCCATCTGTCCTTGTAAGTTAATTCCATTTTTATTCATTTCGGTGCGACTTTAATAAGGAGTATTACCAATGAATACACTAAGACTACCATGTTTGACCATCCTGTTGCAACTAAATTAAAATCTACTAGGTTACGGTCTGAAAATTTGCTTAGGAAAAGGAAAAGCATCCGGAGTTTCTGCGACCAATCAGATTTGGGAACATTGTCCTAGTTTACACATCTTTAAGCTCTCTAAGAGACCAGGAAACTAAAATCGTAATAGTTCTATCGAGTCTAAATTATCACTGGAAGAGAAGTGAGCTGATGCACTGCCCTGTTAAAGAGTTTGATGAGGAAGCACTTGACCTGTAATTCAACCTTTAGTAAAAACTGAGAGTACAAACATGACAGTAATATGTGAAATCTGCTGAGGATTAGGAAACATGTAGTCATAATAAGGTAAAGGCTTAAATTGGCAATGGCAGGGGCCAGACAGGATTTAATATGTGGGGCACCAAGGCACAAAGAGTGCTCTGGCCGAATTGGAGGCTTGGAGGGAAAGCCACTTTCCCTGCTGTTCCCCAGATGCACTGGGCCTGGGCCTGGTTGGCCTCCCCGTAGAACACTTGTCTGGGGTGACAGGCTGTACACAGCTCCTGACAGTCTTGGAGCGTCCTCCCAAACCCGAGGGGATGTCCAGGATGCCCAAACTAGACATGTAAACAAAATCAAATCCTTGTAGAAACTGATGGAAAGTGGATAAATTCTGCTGCATATTTTTCTGAAAGTGTGTTCTAGTTCTTTAACTCTGCTTTCCCTACTAAAGAGAGTATTCTTCCTGTAATCAGAGCAGGGAGTTTTATGGTTATAGTTGTCAAGCATCTGTCTACTTCTATTTCTTTTTTCTTTTCCAACTTCCTTCACATGAAATATTACACAAATATCCAATGCATAAGACACGAAATTTCTCTCAATGAAGAGAGAGGCAGAGTCTGAAACCCAAGGCTACATCTATAAATTCTTGAAAAAAGGCTTAGGATGAGGCATTCATAATTTTGGATAAAAAGATACACAAGTAGTTTGCAAAAAAGCAAGAACAATGGTAGAGCAAAAACCGGTTTGGCTCAGTGGATAGAGCGTTGGCCTGCGGACTGAAAGGTCCTGGGTTCGATTCCGGTCAAGGGCATGTGTCTTGGTTGCGGGCACATTCCCAGTAGGGGGTGTGCAGGAGGCAGCTGATTGATGTCTCTCTTTCATCGATGTTTCTAACTCTCTATCCCTCTACCTTCCTCTCTGTAAAAAAAAAAAAAAAATCAATAAAATATATTAAAAAAAAACAAAACAATGGTAGAACCTCTCAAGGGTTTGTGTTGATAATTCAGGGTCTAGCACATAGCTGAATGGAACAGAGTAATAAATGCTTGTTCAGAAAAATGAAGTTTCAAAGCATCTTCAAGATTCCATCAAACTTCTTAAGAAGTTGAACAGCTGGGGGAGCTTTCTGAGTCAGTAGTGGATGAACCTAATAATTACACTTTTGCTCTTAGGGACATTCAGGCATGCCAGTGCATATCAGCCCAAGAAATTCATGGCATTCCTGATCAGGGATCAACAAAGAAGTCCTGATGCCTTATTGAGATGGGTATAGAGGACATCCATATGAGGCCAAACCAGGAGGGGCCATGACCAGGCATGCTATCAAACAGCATGGCCTCGTAGATGTCCCCAGGGTAAAGCAGGCAAGAAACGGAGAGCAGAGAAGTAGGAAAGAAAGAAGGAGCAGGAGGACAGGTCTAGGCAGGTAAATTCAAGAGTGTTGGACACCAGAATCAACAGGACAAAGAGGCACAAAGCATAATGCTGAGCAGCAGCAGGAGGGTGGCTGTTTTGCATTGTTACACAGGATTACTCTGTTAGTTTGTGTGAAGCACTGAGCCTATAGATATTGACCAATACAGTGAGACAGAGGTGAGAGAACCAGAAAGAAAATTTGACCCAGATGATACAGTGGCAGAAGTACTAATTGAACTTGCAAATAATATGCCTAGGAGAAGAGTGAGTGAAAACAGAAATGTCTGCCCACCTGAGGCAGAACAGTTATGTATCTTTGCTGAACCTACTTACCTCTGACTTGCTGTTCAAGACTAAGGATGACTGCCACAGCCTGATGAAGAATAAGGAGTTTTGTTTGGGGTTTTTCACTCTTTAAATGAAGTTGACACATTCGACCAAGCTCTTTGAATGCCTCGTTGATATCCCGTACACGCAAGCGCTCCCTGGCATTGTTAGCCATCCGCCTTTCCTTCTCCCTTTCTATCTTCTGTTCTGGGTTCAAATCCTCATCTTCATTAGTACTGCTAAAAAACAAAGGAACAACAATGCCTATTAGCTTCCCTATAAAGCACAAATATGTTTACTGAATGAAATTATAAAGTATAAAGATGCAAAAAAATTACTTATAAAAAATTTTAACCAACAGTAGTAATAATTACATTTCATATGAATGTCTATTTCTTTCCAGTTTTTCTTCAAATGCAATTCAAATGATATCACAAACAGGGTAGGCAAAGTAGGTTTACAATTTAGAAGTAGGTTAGAAATTCTTGTATTATCATTATTATTTATTAACTAGAGACCCAGCGCACAAAATTCATGCGGGGGTGGGGTGGGGGGCGAAGAGGAGGGATGGGATCTCTCAGCCTGGCCTGCACCTTCTCCAATCCAGGACCCCTCGGGGGATGTTCAATTGCCTCTTGCAATCTGGGACTACTGGCTTCTAACCACTCTCCTGCCTGCCTGCCTGGCCTGATCGCCCCTAACCACCTCTGCCTGCCTGCCAGATCACCCCTAACCACTTACGCCTGCCTGCCAGATTGCCCCTAAATGCCTCTGCCTCGCCCCACACCCAGAACCCAGGATTCCCTTCTCTAGCCTATCACAGGCACCCAGGACCCGGGCTGGCCACAGCCGCAGGGGTCTTCAGGATGCGTGGCTTGTCCCTCTCCCAGGCCGCAGACTGGCTGGTCCTCATTCCTCTCTACTCAGTGTTGAATGTCTGAGCCATTACAGCATGATGGCATGATGGCATGGAGACTATTTGTATACTAGCTCTACCTATCTAATAAAAGAGTAATATGCAAATTAACCATCCCTCCAACACACAAGATGGTCCACCCATGTGGTTAAAGATGGCCACCCCCATGTGCTCAAAGATGGTCATCACAAGATGGCCAGCAGGGGATGGCATTTGGGAGCAATCAGGCTTATAGGGGAGGGCAGTTAGGAATGAGCAGGCCAGCAGAAGAGGGTAGTTGGGGGTGACCAGGTTTGCAGGGGAGGACAGTTGGGAGGACTTAGGCCTGCAGGGGAGGGCAGTTGGGGTGGACCAGGCCTGCAGGGGAGGGCAGTTGGGGTGGACCAGGCCTGCAGGGGAGGGCATTTGTGGGGGGGGGGGGGGGAGCAGAGAACCAGGCCTGTAGGGGACAACAGTTAGAGGATGACAGTTAGAGGCAACTAGGCCTGCAGGGGAGGGCAGTTGGGGGCAACCAAGCATACAGGCAAGGGAAGGCAGTTAGGAGTTACTGGGCCAGCAGAGGAGGGCAGTTAGGGGCAGGGGAGTAGTTAGGCAGGTGAGAAGTTGGGAGCCAGAAATCCTGGATTATGAGAGGAATTCCAGATTGGAGAGAGTGCAGGCTGGGCTGAGGGATACCCCTCCACCCTGATGCACAAGTTTTATTATATAGGATTGTATTATTTTCCATACAAACAACTGTAAATCCATTTTGCCCCATGCTGTACATTAAAAAATGCATTTCCATTGCATAGTACAGCGTGAAGACTTCTCCATGCTAGTGAAACTCTTCATAAATTTAATTTGAATGACTACATAATATCGTGCCTAGAAAATACAGAACAGTGTACAAAAAATACATAATATTCTAGGCACTCTGCCACTCAAAATGTGGTCAGCAGCACGAGCATTACTGGAGCTTGTTAACAACACAAAAATCTGCATTTTAGCAGAATCCCAAGTTGATTTATACAATATGTACTTTAAAATGTGGGAAGCACTGTCCTCATACGCCAGTACATTGATTTGTATAACCTATACTCTTAAACATACGCTGGCAGTCATCTGATAAACAGAAAAAAGCTTGAAGCATAGAGCGCAAGAAGTATCTCAGAAAATCACTATTTTTTTATTCCAGAGGGAAATATCATCAGTAGTGATAATTAAAAATATGGGCGAACTGGCCCTGGCTGGGTGGCTCAGTAGGTTGAAGCATCAGTCCAATTCCTAATCAGGGCACATACAGGAGGCAACTGATTAATACTTCTCTCTCACATCAGTAAACATATTCTCAGGTGAGGATAAAATTTTTAAAAAAACATGGGGAACTGAAACAATATTTTTGAAGGACAAATTGGCAAAATAAAAATTCAAAGCCTTAAAATATTTATTACCTCTTAATCACTAATTCTAACTTTATAAATTCATGCTATGAATACAATTGGAGATGTACAAAGAAATTTATGTAAAGAAAGTTGATCACAGAACTATTACATTAATGACACACTGGAGGCCAATAATAGGAGGTTTGTGGATAAATCCCATACATCCAGACAGTGGCCTACTATACATCCTCTAAAAAAAAAAAAATTAAGCTGCAGATTCATTCAGTAAGAGCTGCCAGACACAGAAGACTACATTCTGTATGAGTCTATTTACATGAACTTCCAGAAAAAAACCATGATAATGGAAAGCAGATCAGAGGTTGTTAGGGGATGGGAGAGGGTGCTGATACAAAGGCCCATGTGGAAACTGTTGGGGGTGGTAGAAATATTCTTCCATTTTGCAGGAAACATTTAGGGATAGATGAAAAAGTTAAAAATGTTAAATGAAAAAAAAGTTGACATTATAAAACTTATTTCCAGTTTAATTCAAATTTAAACTATGTTTATGGAAAAAGAGATATTCCTTGAAAAGTATAATAGATAGTAGTTGACTCTGGGTGGTAGAGTTTATTGTGATTTTTTTTGTACACTGTTCTGTATTTTCCAAATTTCTGTAATAAAAATGCATTAAGATATCAGAAAAAACATGCAAGGGAGATGCTTTGGAATAAATTCTAGAAAATTCTACTTATATTTCAGAAATAAATTATTGAGCAGAGACTCTTAGATCCTTAAGATGATATGCACAAAGAACAGATGTTTCCCCCTCTTTTCTAATATGCTGACTACTGTAATAAAGAAGTACACAATAGATTCCTATATACTAATTTTCAAGAATTACATAAAAGTATTCTTCTTTTAATAGACAATCACTAGCTTAGACTGCAAAAGGACCTTGACAGATCATCTACCCCAAAGATTTCCAAATGTGGCTATTTATCAGAATCTTTAGGAACACTTAAAAAAAAAATAGGTCCACTACCACATGCTGATTTAGTGAGCTTGTACTTCTAAAATGTTTCTGGAGCCTGTGCAGCAGGATTGAAAACCACAGCAAGATCCATAGAAATCAGTTATCTCCCTAGGATTGCAAAGCCAATTAGTGGCAGTATGACAAGAACCCAGGTCAGTGCTCAATGGAAGCAAAGCTATACCACACACCTAGCATTACCATCATCATAACAGTAACTCTATTATATTTAATGAGTGTTTACTGCATGTGAGACAGTGTGTAAAGGGCTTTATGTGCATCATTTTCAGTTTATTCCCACAAGGATTCTATCTCAGAGACTTTGAATGACTTGCCCAAGGTTACTTGGCAAGTATATGATGGAGCCATGAGGAAAACCCAGGCTAGCCTTACTTTGTGTGAAGGACATATTGTTAATTACTAAATATTGTTATTATTAACCTATTTTACTGCCTCTCAATTTCTGATGACCTATAACTGGCTTCAGTAAACTGTGACCCAGCAGCTGGCTATCTATTTTTGTAAATAAAATTTTATTGGAAGAGCCAGTCCATTTCTTGATGTATTGTCTATAGCTGCTCTTCTGCTTCAATGGCAGAGTTGAGCAGTTGCGACATAGGGCCCACAAAGCTGAACATATTGATTTACCTGGCCATTTACACAGAAAAACTTCAAACCTCTGATCTATAAGATGAAGAGGAAACATGTAACTTTTCCCCTTAAAATTCTATTTGAATAATAAAACTGTGGAAGAATTAAGATGCCTCAAAGGAGCGGTCTATAGATTTCATGATCCAGTCTTCACTTCTTCATGCCTCTACACAAGTGAGTACAATGCATACTAAAATATTAGCATTAGTATCTTAAGATGTAATTTTTCCCAAGAAAAATGTTAAAGTGCTGAAAACAGTGAGAATGTCAAAGGCAAAAGGACATCTTTTTAAGTATTTGAATAGAGGAAGGACCATGCTGGCTTTTTATATCTATCACACTTACTGTAATCTCCTTTGTGCCATAATTTAATACAAAGAACAATGTTTATAGTTCATATATATGTGATATATACATATTTATAAGTGAATATATACCAAGAAATAGGATGGGCCATAAATATACTAAGTCATCTAGTTTTAATATATAACTGTAAAAAAAATCTGAGGGAAGAATCTGAAAATCATTTCAAACTAACATATTATGTGTTAATATCCATACTTCAAAGTAGGGTCAAGTCAAATTTCTGGAAAACCTTCCTCAACATCAGCCCATTTAGAATATTTCCTTCTCTATACTCTTCTCAAATTAATGTTTAAACCAGGAGTTGGCAAACTTTTTTTTATAAAGGGCCAGTTAGTAAATATTTTCAGCTTTGTGGGCCATGACTTTCTTTTGCCAATGACTCAAAACTGCTATTACTTCCATGCAAAAGCAACCATAGACAATCCTATGTTATAAAAGGCTAATATGCAAATAGAATGGCAGAATGACCAGTCAATGTGACACGCACTAACCTCCTGGTGGTCAGTGCACTCCCACAGGGGGAGTGCTGCTCAGCCAGAGGCCGGCTCACAGTTGGCGAGTGCAATGGCGGTGATAGCAGCCTCTCTTGCCTCTGAAGCAGCGTAAGGATGTCTGCTAAGGATGGCCCGGGGAGCGGGCCTAAACAGCCAGTCAAACATCCCCCAAGGGCTCCCAAAGGGACCTCCACTCCGAGTGCACAAATTTCCTGCACTCAGCCTCTAGTATGTAAATAAATAAGGCTTGAAAGTGTTCTATTAAAACTCTTTTGTAAAAACAGGCAGCCCTGGCAGGTATGGCTTTGTTGGTTGGAGTGTCATCCTGTACGATTCTTGGTCAGGGCCCTGCCCAGGCTGTGGATTCGATTCCCAGATTGGGGTGCATGTGAAAAGCAACAGCTCAATGTTTTGTTTTGTTTTATCTCTCTCAAATAAATAAATTAAAAAACCAAACAAACACAAAAGCATATCCTTTAGTGGGGATTGGGAAAAAAAAAACAAAATACATTCTGTAAAAGAATAAAAAATAAAAATTGGCAGAGGGCTGGATTTGGTCTGTGGCCTATAATTTGCCAGCTCTTGGCTTTAAATCATACAATAGATTCTTACCATATATTTAGCCTTATATTAGTATGTTCAGATATTTATTAACTATATCTAAATGTGTATAATGAACAATTTAATTTGTTTTAGCTATTTTGTCCTCTAATTGTCTTACAGACTATAGACTTCCCTTACAAGCACTGTGGGGAGAAATGTAATTTTTTTTTTATATGTAGACTCTAATATAGTGTGGTATAATAGAAAACATAATTTTTGAATCAGCTTTGTATGGTTTCCTTCTAGGGATGCTGTAAGAATTAAATGAGATAACATACATAAAGTCCCAACATAGCAGTTAGAACACAGCTGACACTTAATAATAAATGCATAATATCCTTTAGTTTCCCAATACTTTCACACATGAGTGTAATTTAACACCTGAATGTTGATAAATACCTTGTTCTGCCTCTAGATGAAACCTTGATATCTTTTTGGGAGGATTCATCATCTGATTTCATGTCATCTGATGAAGGAGGTTCATGAAGGTTTTCATCTTTCTCTTTGTTTTCAGTCTTGATTTCTGCTGGAACAACAGTTCCAGACTGACTTTGCAAGCCACCTAACAAAGAGTCAAAGAAACAAAATAAACATCCAGGCGCATGAGTTAAAACTAAGTCAGTAAAACACTATTGAGATGGTAAATACTCTTAGCTGTCAGAGGGCTATGAGGGAAATATGAAGATGTAGGGAAATATACTATTTAGAGCTGGGAAGAGCATGCCCACAAATCTTAAGAGAAAACATTTTTTTTTTTAAAGCATCTGTATTTAGAAGAACAAGCTGGCCTTGATGGTCCATATAATGATAACTTTTAGGCACTATCTAACAAATGAACAAGGTTATGATAAACTTGATGGAGTTTTAGACACTGACTTCTAAGATTCTGCCAAGGAAAAGGAAATATTAACACTTTCCTGGATAAACACAATAAAATAGGTGTCATGGTTAAATAAAACCGGGAGAACTTTACTTTGGTATCCTTAATATTAGCTATAGATTTGTACTTATTTATAAGCTCTATTACAACATTTACCAGTTTGCTTTTTAACAGAGCTATCCCTACAACTGAACTATTTCTGAACAACAGCTCCTCTCATTCAGAGCTCTCTACATACTCAGACATATCATTCCCAGTGCCTCTTAGGGACCATGAAGACTCAGTCATGAGGGGAAGTGATTAAAGAAGACAGACACACAGAAGCAAGAGCAGATAAGAAAATGACAGGTAAAAACTGAAGAACACTTTGTAAGTGGTTCTATCCATAAGTTCTATAATTTACCCAGCCAAATGGGCTGAATGGAACCTTCAGTAGCACTACTGTTTGGAATTCTCCCACTGAAGATAACTTTTGAGTCACAGATATGAATCCACCTGTGAGAAAGGTGACTGCTCCAATGCAATCAATCTCTGTCTGTATTATTACGAAAAACAAACAATACCTCTATAATTTTCTTGTGTTTTATGGTTCAAATCTGTGCTTGAAGCAGTGACTGTACTAGACAGGACTGAATGATTGCCATTGAGACTGACAGAGTCTTCTCGATGAGTTCCAACCTAAAGTTAAAAAGAGAAGTCAAGACAGTTCAGGGGCAATAATTGTTTAAATTCTTTCAGTGGGTTTATTAGGGACAACAATAGAGCTCATCTGAATTTAGCAACTTTTCTGGATTGTGGATTTCAAATGACTTGATAGTTTAAATTTATTTTAAAAGTTTCATTAAAAAATTGCAACCTCTAAATTTAACATCCCACAGGATTATAGCAAATGAGCTAATAGAGACAGAGTACTCTGGAAGCCATAAAACACTATACATAATCAGACCTGTTAATAATCCCTCTAAACTGATCTGAAAACCTTATCCAAATGCTATCTAAATACTGGGTGGAGCAAAGGTAGGCTTATAGTTGTTAGCATGTAAAACAGTTTATTCTTATTTATTTATTAACTAGAGACCTGGTGCACGAATTCATGCACCAGTAGGGTTCCTCGGCCTGGCCTGTGGGATTGGGCTGAAACCAGCTCTCTGACATCCCCCGAGTGTTCCTGGATTACAAGAGGGTGCAGGATAGGCTGAGAGACCCTACCGGTGCATGACTGGGGTCAGGGTGGGACGCAGGAGGTTGCCCAACTGGGGTGGGAATGTGGGAGGGCTCCAGGGCATGTCTGGCTCATCTTGCTCAGTCCCGATCGGCCGAACACCATCAGCAAGCTAACCTACCGGTTGGAGCATCTGTCCTCTAGTGATCAGTGCACGTCATAGTGACTGGTCAATGGGTCAACTATCTGCCTCTTGGTGGACAGTACATGTCATAGTGAGCAGTTGAACAGCCTTAGCATATCATTAGCATGTTATGCTTTGATTGGCTGAATGGCAGACTGGACACTTAGCATATTAGGCTTTTATTATAGGATTATTGTATTATTTTCCACACAAACAACTGTAAACCTCCATTGCCTCACCCTGTAAAGGGTGCATGAGTTTGCATTTAAGAAAATATTGCTAGATTCCAAGTAATAATAATATTTATTTTTACTCTGGCATGCCCTTTCCTCACACAAACAGATAATGTCTTGTTTTTTCTTTGTCTAAATACCTGGCCTCAAACATTTTTAAAGAGCAAAAGACAATACAAAAATGCCATATATTTTTATTCCCTGTTTTATCCAAATTTATACAAGTCACAACCACTGTTTTCAATAAATCCTTCAATCCCAGTCAATTGCCGAACTCTGAATTCCTAGAGTAATAAAATATAGCTTTATATCTTTAACTAGTAGCCCTGCGCACAAATCTGTGTGCCAGTAGCTCTGCAGGGCCTGGCCACTCCACGCCTGCTGCCCAGAGGCTCTTCGTGGCCCAGAAGCCAATCTGTGGCCAGGCGTGGAATGCTTGCCTCGTTGCCAGGGTGACAAAGCAGTGTTCTGCACCCCAGCCTGGCCAGAGGCCCTTCTGCAGCTAGGAGTGGAACGCTTGCCTCATTGCTGCAGCGACAAAGCAAGCATTCCGCCAGGCCGCCACCCTGGGACTGGGGGACTCTGGCAAGGCTGAGAGGACTAGGCACTGCCATCTTGTGGCTATGGGTGCTGCCATCTTTGTGACGGAGTGACAGTTAATTTGCATATTACCCTTTTATTAGATAGGATGACTTTGTGTGGATTTATACCCTAAGAGATATAAATATATCCCTTTGCTTTCTTATGAGCTAAACAAAAGAAATCAAAGCAAAGTTTTAGGCAATGCAGACCACTTGGATAGTGGACCTAAGTATATCAGGTCTTCCACCACTCTTAAAAAATTGTCTGTCTTCTACCTATATCCTTATTCTTATCTTTAATGTAGTTTTAAAAAACCCATTTAATGTATTTCATACTACTTTTAAAATTACTTGAAGATTAATCATTATTGAGGATTAGTTGTATCACTACTCTCTTAGGTGATCAAGCATGACTCTATTCTTTTTCTAAACCACACAATTTCATCATGCATTAGAATAAAATCTTAAAGTGGGAAGGGACAACAGAAACTACTTTATCCCCTTCCAAAACCTTCCCCCAGCCTTTAGATCCTGCCCAACCCCCCCAAAAACAACAACAACAACAACAACAAAAAACACCTGAGAAAAATCCGAAAGAACTAAACCTAACAATCAGTGCAAAAGAGGGTTGTAAAGTTATATTCAAGAGAGAAAAATTATTCTCAAAATATTTCATGATATTCTGTCTCTAGGGTATCCTAGTCATGTTTATTCTTAGCACATAGGATGCTGTCTTGCTAGCTATACACTAATTGCTCAATGATCTAAGAGGAAGGTCAGTTCAATAATCCCATTTTATAAAAAGAGTTATGGTATAAATACAATATATAACAGCATATTCTTTGGGACTTTAAAGCCTATTCTAAAGATAAAATATCACTAAAACAATTTGACTGGCAGAAGAAATCATTGCAGGATAAAGTAAAAAGCTAATATTTCCTTATTCTTATAATCTTAAAACAAAACTTTCTGTGGTCTTTGGTAATATTTGTTAATTCTGCTCTTAGTGTTTTGAGCTATCATGCCAAGTACTTTAAATTAACCATTAAAAATTAAAAAATTTAAATGTAAATTTACTACATGGGGAAATCATTTTATAGCTCTTTAAGACAGTAATGACTGGACAGTTAAAAACAAAATTTTCACTCATTTGAGTGATGATGTATCTGCTAAATTATTATTTTTTATTTAATTATGATAGTAATTCTTTGATTTTCTGAATCTCTACTAATAAAATGCTCTATCACCTCCTTTCTGATGAAAGGTTTGGCTGACAAAGGATCAGTATCTAAACAATAAATCTTAGTGAATTTGCTTTTCCCTGAAGGAAAACCAGAAAGGTTGCTTGATTTGTTTTGGGAATAAATGCCAGCAAATATTTTTGTCTCTATGGAGTACTATAAACTGTTTTTTTCATACCAATCTACATCATTGGCTTCCAAAAGAAAAAAAAAAAAATCAAAGCTTTAAAAATTGGCCTCAGACTAACAAAACATGTGAAGTCTGCAGTTTTTCATGTTAATGAAGTTAGCAGGAACTTTTTCTTTGTAACTTGATTCCCTTTACAAATGGCCCTCATATATTTTCTGGAGAATTTGACTTTTACAGTTCTTATAGTTGTCTTTAACCCTTGCTCACCTTGGCTCCCATATCCTCCCTTTAATCTGCAGTTACCCATTCAGATGGCTCTGTCTACACACATACAACAGGTGTATAAACAGTTCTTTGTCTGGCCCAGAGCTGTGAGGCCAGCCAGATAGGACCCTGTTTAATTGTTCATCTCGTTAGCATACAGCTGACAGACTGCTTATAGGGAGAGTAGCAGGGGAAAGCAAACCCTTAGGCCTGCTATGCTCAAAGTTTCAATTATTATGAAGAACTCCATGTCAGAATAAAAGGCCCATCCCATTAAATAACATCTTCCTGCATTCTCAATCTTCACAATCTGCCTGGCCTTACTTTGGTGGAAGTACCCTTTAAGAAACCTGTTTTCATTTCATTTGGCCAAAGGCTTTAGCACCCATGATGAAAAAATGTTAAATCTAATTAGTTGATGAATAAAGGGTCTTGTGAATTAAGGAACAGACTGAAAGAGAACTCAGAATGAATGAATTCCCCCAATTCTGAATTCTATTATAATAATTTGTACTGTTCACTGAACACTAATGATTTAAATTAATCAGTACTAATCTACAGACTGGTGAAAGGATCTTTATGTATTGTATACATTTTGTTTTACCTAAAGAGGGAATTTATGCTAGAAATAGCAGAATTCCACTTGTTATGGTTCCTTTTAGTGATATTTCCGTAATACAGAACCTGTAAGATTTTTAAACTTTAAAGAAATGCTGCCATTTTGAACAATTTTAAATTTAAAAACTGTATCAAAATCCTTAAACACTTTAATGTGGTCTTAATAAAAGTATTTTTTTAAATTGCACATTTGAGAAAAAATAGGTAAGAACAAGTAAAATACAGTTAAAAATAAACTTCAATTCAGTCGAAACCTAGGCAAACATTTCTTACAGTATATAAATTTATACCAATTAGACTAAATACTATTTAAATATAAAGTTAAAATGACTCCATATTTATTTTGATAAGTGAGAAAAATGCTAATTTTAAACAAAATATCTTATTTGCTTTAGTCTTTAACAATTTAATCTGAAATATCTTAGAATTTAGAAAAAACAGTCTCTCTAACTGCATTAGGATTTGAAAAACAGACATGATTTATATTTTTAAATCATATAAAGTAGCTTTAAATTTCATGAGTTAATGTTATTTATTTTGTTCTCAGAAAACAAATACCACAGATCTCCAACCACAGCTTAAACAACAAACCCAAAGCAATTTAAAAAAAAAAAAGAGAAGAAAAATACCACAGATCTCTCCAACCACAGCTTAAACAACAAAAACCCCAAGCAATAAGGAAAAAAAAAAAAAAAAAAAAAAAAAAAAAAGGAAAGGAAAAAAAAAGATATGCTTGGATTAAATTTCCCCATGACTTGTAAAATAAAAATCAAATTGAATGGAATTTTATCCAATGTCATAAATAAGGAACTTTTTAAGATTTGCACCAAGCTTCCATTAATACAAAAAGCTCCTAATCTAACTTAGTTTGAAGTTGAAATCATTGAGGAATAACTGAGTACTTTGTGTGAAAGATACAATGCTATAATGGATCTATCTCAATGGGCCCCAGTATTTTAGATATTACAGCCATAAATAGATGTGATGTATAATAACTTTATATTGTGGAAACCTCTTTGTAATGCCCAAATGAAATTAGTGATTCTACTCCTTTTTAGTTTTCTACTTCATACAATCATTGTTTTCTGTCAGTAGTTTCTTCCAAGAGTTTATTCTTATACTACATAAATGGGAGCAAAACTATAGTCCAGTGTTGACATTTTAATAGTTCTAAAAACCCTGATTTTGTGCCTTAAAACTTAAATGATATATCAATCACATCCCAGTAAGAGTGCCTGAAGAAAAGTCTTAAGTTTTATACTTGCATTAAACAAATATGGAGAATAAAAAATAAAGAGAATAGAAAATTAAGTAAATGAAAATGTTAACCACATTAAAAAAATAAGAGCAAATATTAAAACTATGCCAGGCTGGTTACTCTAAATATATCCTTTTTTTAAAGTTTCTTTTTTCCAATATAATAATCTTTCAGGAAATTCAATTTTGTGTGTATATTAGATAGCCAAAGTATGTTAAAAAGCTGTCTGTAGTTGAAACCTTACTTAATTCTCAACTTCGATATAATCAAGTCTATTCAGTTAAAAGAAACAATAGTCAAAATGAAGTCTTTTGACATTGAGTCCTATTAATATACATTTTTGTCAGATGGTAGTCTTCTTATCTCCTTGGTATGAAATATAAAAATCTTTTTCTGGAACTAAAAAAAGCGGACAATTATCTCTTCTATAAGATGGATAATAGTTTGGTGAAGGCCAAGGGAGGGGGAGGCCAGGTTGGGTGGAGGTGGGCAAAGTGGGGTAAAAAGGAGGATACTTGCAATAATGCCAACATTATTTTTTTTAAATTAAAAAATACAGTAAGACTGATCTACAAATCAATACTATCAGCTGTGGATGATCTTACTGACACAACATTGTTATAACTAAAGACAATGTAAAGAAAGGGTCGCAGCAACAAGGCTATGTTCTTGACCAAGGACACTATTCTGGTTGACCAGTCCACCATGTAGTTCTAACATCACAAGTAATCTTTTTTATTTATTTATTTTTATATTTTTACATTTTTTATTTTATTTTAGTCTGTGAGGGAAAACATGGTTGGTAGCCTTCTACACATGACCTGACTGAGCATTGAAAGCAAAACCTAAGTATGTGCCCCAACAGGAAATCAAACATGCAACCTTTAGTGTATGGGATGACACTCCAACCAACTGAGCCACCCAGCCAAGGCTACATCACAAGTGATCTTGATAGCACTGCAGGTCGGGAACTGAGTTCCCTCTACCACATTTATCCTGTCATCAACTCTTATTCTCCCACTCCCAGTACATGCTGGCTCACCTCAAATATTCTGCTTCAATACAACTCCCAAACTACTCATTAAAACAATATAAGCAGCCTGGTGAGTATTGCTCAGTGGCTGAATGTCGACCTATGAATTAGGAAGTCACCAGTTCGATTCCTGGTCAGGGCACATGTCCAGGTTGTGGCTTCAGTCCCTGGTAAAGGCATGTATAGGATGCAACCAATCGACTTTTTTTCCCCCTCCCTCCCTCCCTCCCTCCCTTCCTCCCTCCTTCCCTCCCTCTATATCTATTATAAAATCAATAAAGACACGTTAAAAAAAAAAAAAAGAAGGTATGGGCAGTAGGACAAGTCTGGTCTACCATTTTTTTTTTTTTTTTAAATAAATAAAGGAATGCTTATTTGTAAATAAAGTTTTACTGAAACACAGCCACACCCATTTGTTTTCATAATATCTATGTCTTCACTTCACTTTACAAAGTCAGAGTTAAATAGCTGTAACAGAGATCACATAGCTTAATATTTCACAAAACTGAAAATATTTATTGTTTTATAGGGAAAGTATGCTGACCTAAATTCTAGGAAAAAAGCAATATCATATTTAAAGCTTGCAATTAGGATGGTGATTTACAATAAATGCCCATTAGGACAAAATCCACTACAACAAAAATATAATCTGAATGTTCTGTGGAATTACTAAAATAGTATTTATGCTTATTAGAATAATTCTATCTCTGCAAGAAAACAAATAGAATGATGAAAAGTAAATATTTTTGAGTGGCAACCTCACAAATTCTATAGGTGATATAGAATTACTGATAAACTGATATTTCTGTGGTTACTTTGTAATTTTGACCATATGACCTCCATTTTTAGGAGCCTAAAACAAATACTAACTTATGATCACACAGAGGAAAAGTATATGAACTCCAGAAAGTTAAACAAGAAAAAAAAAAAGGTAATGCCAGAAAGTAAAACTGTGTCATTTTTTCAGTTACAATATATGGTATAAAAGCAGGAGATAACTCTTAGAGATGGCTGTCTATAGTTACAATTATGTCCTCCCAAATCACACACCCTCCGAGAATATGAAAATAATTGAATCCATATAGGTGGGTTCTGATGGAAAAATCCTCAGACATGGATAGAAACACTAGGATAAGAGTTTTCCTCCTTGGCTGGATGGGGGATACATCTGTAATAATGTCAATAATAATAAAATATAATTTAAAAAAAACCACAAAAGAGTTTTCCTCAATAGTATGCCTGAGACTTAATTAGGAGAGTCACCAGCAGACTGATCTTTATTTTACTCCACTCTCTGGTCATTTTGCTGAAACTGAGAAATGAGGATTCACAGCTGAAAGTTCATTTCAGGAAGACAAGTGAAATACTGACTCACCTTACAGTGTCAAATTTTATAAGTTAATACTTTATATTTTGAGGGCAAGCCTGGCAAAAACTTCTAAATCTCCACCTCTACTAGTGATTGTGTCTGAATTGGGAGGATATAGTTGATGATGTCTAGCAGATTTTTACCAGCTCTGTGTCCTCTCAGAGTTATAAGCACTGAATGGAAGACGGTGATGGACACATCAAGCAATACCTTGGCTTAGTTGTTGTGGGATAATGCTGCTGCTCAGACAAAGCCAGATTCTTCACATGTTTCAGAAAACTCTTTTTTTTCTTGATTCCTTTGTAAAAAATATCTCTGGCAGCCCTTTTGTTCATGCTCTGAAGTAGGCAGCAAATTCCTAGAGGATATATGTGGCTACTTTCTTAATTAAAAGCTTCAGGGCGATATCTAATGAAACAATTTCCCCTTTATTAATACATGTCCTTTAAAATGTACTGGATTTCTAGATGGCTTTAAAGGAATGGATTTAAAAAAAATCCCTTCCCAACTAATATCCAAAGTTGATAAATACAAAAACAAACCAACAAAAAGTTGGTAAAAACTACCTTCTAGCCCTGGCCTTCAGGGCTCAGTGATTAGAGCATTGGCCTAATGACTGAAGGGTCTTAGGTTCAATTCTTGGTCAAGGGCACAAGCGTAGGTTGCAGGTTCAATCCCCCACCCCGTTGCGTTTCTTTCTCTCTCTCCCCTCTTCCCCTTCTACTCTCTCTAAAAGTCAATGGGAAAAAAATCCTCAGGTGGGGATTAACAACAACAACAACAAAACCACACATCCAAAAACGAAACAGAAAACCCCCCCCACAGGTTCTATTTTGTACAAATAAAGGAACCCATTTTTTTGAAATAAACTTTTATTGGAACATAGGCACACCCATTTTAATTGGGAAGAATCAGATATCCTATCTAATAAAAGAGTAATATGCAAATTGTGGCACCTCTGCTACATTCACAAGGCATGCCCACCAGCCAATCAGGAGCAAGTATGCAAATTAACCCAACCAAGATGGCTGCGGCCACAGAGTGAGCAGGAGGCTTGGGTTTCCCCCGCAATTGAGGAGCCAAGCTTTCCGCACACCCTGGCCAGCCCTGGACTCTACTCAAGGCTATAAAGTTTTAATTATAGAAGATAAATAAATCCCAACAAAAATGGTGGCAGCCACGGAGCTGGAGAGAGCAGAAGACTTGAGTTGCCCCCAGTGATAGAGGAAGCCAAGCTTCTACAGCCCTGGCCTGCCTTGGCCTCTGCTTAAGGCTACAAAGTTTCAATTATAGAAGGTAAATAAATGCCAGATACCAGGGCCTCCACTCGGGTTGCCGGGGGGTGTGACTGGCCTGCAAACCAACATAGGTTCCTCGCCCAGGCTGCCCCATGCCTTAAGGGAACCCCCACCCTGATCCGGGACACCTTACAGGGCAAATCAGCTGACCCCCACCCATGCACCAGGCCTCTATCCTATCTAATAGAAGAGTAATATGCAAATTGACCAAAACTCCAACACACAAGATGGCTACCCCCATGTGGACACAAGATGGCCTGCAGGGGAGGGCAGTTGGGTGGGGGGACGACCCAGGCCTGCAGAGGAGGGCAGTTAGGAGTGACCAGGCCTGCAGGGGAGGGCAGTTGGGGGGGGGGGGACCCAGGCCTGCAGAGGAGGGCAGTTAGGGGCAAACAGACTGGAAGGGGAGCAATTAGGCACCAATCAGGCTGGCAGGGGAGTGGTTGAGGGTGATCAGGCTGGCAGACAGGTGAGCAGTTGGGAGTCAGCAGTCCTGGATTGTGAGAGGGATGTCAGACTGCCCGTTTAGACCCCATCCCAATAGGATCGAGGAGTCCCAGACTGGAGAGGGACACGCCCCCTCGTGCATGAATTTCATGCACCAGGCCTTTAGTATTAAATATTATAGCAGATAAACTGGAATATAAAGAGTAATCTATATACAATAATTAAAAAATGATTAAGAGGTGAGAAAAGTAAAAACTGCAAATGTTGCTGTACAGATAAAGTTGGGATTAGAATATACTTCCAAATAAGGATAGATAGTATTTCAATAAAATAAATATTTCTATGAGTCTCACAATCTATAAATGTTCACACATTTATTATCTTATCAATAGCAGCAAAAACTAACTTTAAAGGAGAGTGAATTTCAAGATAGCTTGACATTGCCACCCCCCCAAAAAAAATCCCCACAAAAATCTGTTTGTTAAGATATAAAGTTATATCTAATGTCACCATGTTACTGAAAACAGTTCTCAGGAAACCAAGCTGCCTTGTTTGACGTTTACCTCAGCAGCTCCAAAATGAACGTTGATGACTATCTGACACGTAAATGTGAAAATCTGCAACCAATCCTATTTTACAGAACACAAGCCTTCAGCATTTGGGGCACCTAATTATTTTGATGATAGGTGAGTTTCAGCCTTGATCATATGGCTTTCAGCTAGAAATCTGTTTCATAGGAGAGTATTTCACACCATGCAATGAATCTTAGAAACCATGTCATATACACATGGTATCAGTTAAATAGCAGGTTCAAAAAATAGTGTAAGACATTCAAAATAAAATTGGTGATGTGCATAGCTATAGAATTTTACTTTTCCCCCTCTAAAGAATTACCACATTTAAAAAAAGATGAACTGAATTATTTTATTCTCTTTGGGGATTAATCTAAAATTGTTTCCTTTCAGTGTCACTTAAATTATAGCCATTCTTAAAACTTCCCCCACACTTTTTCTTCATTTGGGAATAAAGCTTAAATATGGACCTGTACAAATAATTTCACATTCCTTCTGCTAGTAAAGGCTGGTTCCAAACTATAATAAACAGATTTCCTAGACCAGAACCCCTGAAATCCAGTCTTGCTTTACTGCTTTTGCTATTCAGTTTTTACACACCATTTCAAGGCAAAAATTCTTCTGCCAATAATATGTATCTGGAAAAAAAAAAATCCAAGTTTAAGCTAAAATGATCTCTGTAGAAAGTTTCTGCTTTTTGCACATGATCATAGCAGGATTTTAAGGCCAATGCTCAGCCAACAACCCTGCCCAGCACAGTAAAGGAAATTCTTAAAAGCCACTGTATTTCCCTTCAAAAAGAAGGCCTCTCCCCCCCCCCCCCAAAAAAAAAATATTTAGGACAATAGGCTTTGGGAGTTATTAAAAAAAAAATTAGCACTATTTTACCATTGAAGCAGATCGACTGCTTGTAACAAGGCTTGATCCACCAAAGTTTGAATTGAGGCTTCCAACTGGTGCATTGTGGGATGGTCCCAATAAACTGTGTATATCACTGTGACCAGCAGGCAAATTGGTGGAAGGTCCCACAGCATGGTTCCGCAGCACGTGGATAGCATCATCCAGTCTGTCTAAACGATCCTCCATTCGAGATTGCTGGAGTGATTAAAAAAAGACATGGAGGTTACCACTGGCAACTAATAAATTCATTAAAACTTCTATGTTTCCTACTTGGGGATATATGGAAGATAGCAAGTAAAACCTGCACTACAAATCAATAATCAAAGAAAGTAGACTATGCTAAATTAACAAAGCTTCAGAAACAAATCACTGCTTCCTAAAATCAATTTACCAATCTACTATGAAGTTACTTCTTTAATTTCTATAAAAGATGAATGCTACTGTACTACTGTCTGATAATTATAGCTGATAAAAAAGATAATGGGTACTTTAATGCTGATCTTTGAAATGAAGGCAATTTGGGGACACATTCTCCAATCCATCGTTTCAGTTGTGATTTTAAGTGAATAAAGCATACCTATCTGAAATAGTAAACACATCCAAATATTCTCTTTTACAAAACTGAGGAAATGATAGACTGTCTGTGGATACATACATGCCCATACACAAATATATTAGAATTTTTAAAATCAAAAGCACATGCTAGTAGAGCTCTTTTAAAAAGAATCATTCTCAACAACATAAGCAAACAAAAGTCTATTCTTACACACTGTTACAAAAACTGAAATGGTCATTGTTTGGTTTTAAAAGACTTTGGCGTCTGTACAGGCTTGAAGATTTTAAATGGATAATAGGAATTATAATGAACTGAAACAGAAAAAAAGGCACCATCTAAAAGAAATAGTACCTCACAGACATCCTTTAAGAAGGACATTGCATCTTGCAAATGCTCGTGAAGTTGCTGCTCAACTCGATTTTTCTGGCAAAGTCAAGACAGAACAGGAGGCAAAGCACAGGTTAAGATTAACTCCAAAAGAGATGAGGAAATAGCTGATGTGCATGTCAGCAAAACATGTTAGTAAAGTTAACGCGGAGACCTGTGAGAGCTACTTGTATTAAGGTATGAGAAGGCTGGAATTTAATAGCAAAGTTATAAGGTTAGCATCTAAATAGCACAAATGCTTATATGTAATTCAAAATATTCGAGAAGAAGACTTTCCTTTAAAGTATTCTATTAGTCACAGAAAAATAACTTTTCTATTTGCATTCCATCAAGTCATCCTTATTTTGTTTTTATAATATTTTGTAATTCTGTAGTAAGCAAAGAAAAGCAACAGTAGTTAACATTCAACCACAAATTCTTCACGCTAAATACCTAGACAGGCTCCTTTATTCTACTGCTTTATTGTTAAATAACATTTTTACTTGTTCAATTTACACAAGACATTATTGTTTTTTAGAAAGAAAACATGGGAAATAATCTTCATGACAAAAATAATGGCTATTACATTTTTAATTTTTAATGGAAATGTACTAAATTATATATACATCATATAAGAAAGCATTAAATACAACTATTTTCCATTGCTGGACTAATTTTCTTGCTTTTACTTGGTCTGTTTTTTTTTTGTTTTTTTTTTTGTAAAGTTTCCTCTTATCCATAAATGAAAAAGTATAGAAGAATTAAGCCCTATATTTTTCAAAGAAACAAAAATGCCATTACACTATTTTAACACCAGCTGTCCTTAGACCAGAAGCCTAATGTCTCAAAGAACAGATGGCAAAGGCACACCCAATGTATCTTATATTCTTCAATTAAATCAGGCCATTTGTTAGCAAAGAATTTGTGTGTAATGCTATCCTACTGTTTTTTATCCCCCATTGTTACTCAAGATTTACTAAAAAAAAAAGAAAAAAAAAGAACTGCATACTATCAGATAAAAGCGACCTGTATGTTTCCAAGAGGCTCTTACCAGGGAGTGGAGTGAGTTTTCATAGCTCGGAGATGAAGGAGCTTGCCCTCCAGGTCTAGGCCACTGACTAGTACCTGTTAAAACAAAATCCCAAAGTACCCACACCTTGGTTAGCTCCAGTATTCTTGATAATGTTCTCTAGGGGGTAAATATAAATTTATATGAAAATTTTTGTTCAGCTTCAGCATAGTATTGGCTTCTTGTAAGCCCAAGACATTAAAAAAACCTTTTTCATTGTTAATACAACAGTGAAGGGAGTTGAGAAAACAAAGACAAAAAAAAACCCAACACTAGTACTTTAAAACGTAACTACTTTTATGTTTGCATATTCTTCAGATTGTCACTATGCAAACATATCTTCATAAAATGTACTTAAAGTATACATAATTTAAAATTTTGTCCCTGCCATTGTTTTACATAGTCTTTAAAATAATGCTATTAATGAATGATTACATTAATATTTATCCTATTCTCTAGATCATAATTTGCTTACCCACCATTATCTAACTGCTGGACATTTTGGTTGCTTTCAATAGGCAATTATGAATAGTAAATGAACATTATTATATTAAAAATAGTAAAAGAGGAAATGTCTTGAAGATAAGTAGCATTCTAAATTAAAAGGTACAAACATATTTATGATTTAGTCATGCACAAACGCACCAATTTCAAATGATGGCAAATGCACTTAGGATTATTGGTTAAAAACTTCCCCAGCACGATTTATACTGAAAGCTCATTATTTAATTTGGAAATATTAGTAATTTTTTCTTAAATTCTGTTTATTCTTTAACTTCAGAAAAGTACCAATATAATAAAAACTGAAGATAGGAAATAAGAAATGATACAAGTTTCAAGTAGAAAGAATAAAAAGGGGAAAACATCTTAAGAAAAAATAAAGCGATTAATTCATCCATAGGTTGGGGAAAATGCAATTTTTAAAAAATATGTATTTTTATTGATTTCAGAGAGGAAGGAAGAGGGAAAGAGAGACAAAATATCCATAATAAGAGTGAATCATGGATTGGCTGCCTCCTGCAAGTACCCCATTGGGGATGGAACCCACAACTTAGGCATGTGCCCTTGACTGGAATTGAACCTGAGACCTTTCAGTTTGCAGGCCGAAGTCTACCCATTGAGCCAAACTGGCTAGGGTGAGAATACAGTTTTAATGGTCTTACCGAACAGCTTTAAAAGGAAAAAGAACAACTGATCAAAAATCTTAACTATTTCATGATTGTGCATTTGAAAACAAGTTATTTATAGAAAACAACAACGATTCTATTAAATATATTTTACCGGTTCTTTTTATTTATTTTTTATTTTTTTAATATTTTATTGATTTTTTACAGAGAGGAAGAGAGAGGGACAGAGAGCTAGAAACATTGATGAGAGAGAATCATCGACCAGCTGCCTCCTGCACACCCCTACTGGGGATGTGCCCACAACCAAGGTACATGCCCTTGACCAGAATCGAACCCGGGACCCTTCAGTCCGCAGGCCAACGCTCTATCCACTGAGACAAACCGGTTTCTGCTTACTGGTTCTTAATAAAAGCTTTAGTGACAACTCAAATTACATAAGAAATCTGAAGTTGGCAAAGTTAAAGGTTTGCTTAATTTATATCATTTATTGCTAACTTAATTTTAAACTATTTTCTACGAGAGCTTGCTGATGCAGGTTTATTTGCCATATTTAGGAAACTAAAAGCATATGTATATTTCACGTTAGCTGAGTAACCTAGTAATTGCATTACCATTGATCATATCTATATATGCTTTGCAAGTGGAAAAGTTGCATACATACATTCTTAATAACTAATTATATGTATACTGTTGTGATCATAAAGAAAAATTTTAAATTCTAAAATTGTAAGAAAAAGTATATGTTTTATATACTTCATCAGCTAACAAGATATTGTTTCTTTACTTGTAAAAGCAAATTCCAAATTATTTTGAGGACCAATAATTGCTTCCTGCTGGACATACAAATGTAATCATAATCCAACTATATAAATAAGGACAGTTTAAAATTGCTCACTGCCTTAGCCAGTTTGGCTCAGTGGATAGAATGTCGGCCTGCAGACTAAAGGGTCCCAGGTTTGATTCCGGTCAAGGGCATGTGCCCAGATTGCGGGTTTGATCTTCAGTGGGGGGCATGCAGGAGGCAGCCGATCAATGATTCTCTCTCATCACTTATGTTTCTCTCTCCCCCTCTCCCTTTCTCTCTGAAATCAATAAAAATGTATTAACAAATAAATAAATAAAGTTGCTCATTAAAACAGAAGCTTGTAGACTAATTTTATAATTAACAAGTATGGCAGAATTTAGCAACCAGTAAACCCAGGAACTGACTATATGAACAATTCACATAAAAACAAGTAAACAAAACTTTATTACTGACTAAGTACTGGTGGGAAATTATGAATTTTTATGTAAATAAGAGGTTAATCATAATCTATTTTGGAAAAGAATCCTAAATTATTTAAAAATAGTTTCCCTTAATGTTTATAGTATTTTATTTTCAATCATTTTGCTCCATCTTTCCCAACCCCCTTGGGTGATCAGTCTGTTATAGGAGCCTGATCATCACATTTCTTAATTTGTGCAGAATATTAATTCAAGTTTTATGTTTAAACACCTCAGAATTGTTAGAACACATATATTTTACAAAACATGCGATTTTCCTGTTTCATTACTAGCTTAGTGCTGAGCAGTGAGATGTGTGCACTGAATTTACTCAGGTAAGAAATCATTACAGGAAAAACTGTGCTCAGGTCTACCTCCAACTGTAATTTGTTAAATTTGAAAAGTATACGTCTACTCAAACCTGTTTTGTTTTTATTAAAGATAGGGCTGTCTACTGTGAAATACCTAGTTAAAACAAATACATGATTAAATCACCGTTATCTGTCTGCACTCCATACAAATGCAAAGTTAAATTTCATAGTCAGAGCCCCTTGAACCCACTTGGTCATTTCAAAACTTCATGCTACAGGTAACAAAGGGGATGGCTGGAGAGTTAAAGTTAGTTCAACAGAAGTCAGTGGCTGGCAAAACTTAAAGGAGGGCATGAACGTTTAGTGGATACGGGAATTAGTGGACCTTCATTCTTGCTGATCTGTAATATTAATTAATTTTATAATCCCTGGTTATGCCATAGGCACACATTGCTTTTTGTTTTGTTTTTAATCTGTCTTACAAGGCCAATCAAAGATATGAAAGCACTCATTTTATTATCCTAAAGGCTTTTTGACTATGGGACATTATTATTTCTTCCTGATGGTAGATCTATTGTGTAATCAGTGAAGAAAAAGGACACACAGACTTTTACAACTTTAGCCTAGGACTGACTTATTAAACTAATGATAAAACCTTTAGGGCTATGAATAGTATTAAATTTTGGGAACAGACGATAATGCTAGCTAGCACACCTCTGACTACTGTGTGAATAAAATACAGATGAAATTTAGAATATGTTGGTATCTCTACCTTGTAATCATCAACTGCAGCATCACTGCGCAAATATGAAAAAATAGGTGCAAAGGCTGAAAACCTCAGGCAGCACCAGCCTTTCGGACCTCACAGACCACCAGTGGTGACCGCTGTCCTAGACACTAGAATGTTGCCCCCTTTCCTTCACTGTTACCTGTTATCTGGTGGTAACATAGAGGTTTTTAAAAAATTATTTTTTAGTTTTCAATTATTGTTGACATACAATATTATTAGTTTTAGGTATACACATAGTGATCAGACATTTATATAACTTAAGAAATGATCACCCTAATAAGTCTAGTATCCATCTGACATCATATATCTCTCTCTATAAAATGCCAGCAACCGAAACACCATAATGACTAGAATGGTAACTATGACACCCACTGTGGCCAGCAGCAAACCAGCCCAATGAGGGTGTGGGGGGTGGTGGCCAGCTGATCAACCTCCCGCAATCCCTCCCCCCTCAACCGGCTGTGCCCCTGATCTCACCCCACCCCAATAGAAGACGGGGCTGGCTGGCCAACCTCCTGCAGCTCCCCCCCCCCCCCCCCCCCCCCCCCCCCCCCCCCCCGGCCACACTCCCGCCAGCTCTGCCCTCAATTGGCCCCACACACCAATCAGGAGTGGGGTTGACTGGCCAAACTCCCCTGGCCCCTTCCTGGGCCACTGACCCCTGATCAACTCTCCCCACTCCATGTGGGGGTGGGGCTGATTGGTTTACTGCCCAAGCCCCTCCCATGGCTGATGCTACCCCAGGTCAGCCCCCACCACTGCAACTGGCTCACAGCCCCCTAGCCAGCTCCACCTCCAATTGACCTCCCACCCCAATCTAGTGTGGGGCCCACTGGCCAGTCACCCATGGCCCTGCCCCCCAGCCAGCCTGGCCCTAATCAGGCCTGCCAGCCAACCTCCTGCCATCTCTTCCTCCCAACAGGCCCGGTCCCGGATCCCGATCCACACTGATTTGGGCTAGGCTGGCCAGACCCCACCCATGCACAAATTTGTGCACTGGGCCTCCAGTAGCTATTATAATATTTTTGACTATATTCCCTATGCTGTACTTTATATCCCCATGACTTTTTGTAACTGATAATTTGCACGTCTTGATCCCTTCACCCTTTTTGCCCACCTCCCCCAATCTGGTAACCATCAATACGTTCTCTGAACCAATGAGTTTATTTTGTTTTTTAAGATTCCACATGTAAATGAAATCATATAGTATTTATCTTCTTCTGTCTGACTTATTTCACTTAGCATAATACCCTTATAGAAGTTTTAGGCTCTTACTTCCTTTTATTAGATAGGCATAAGCTTTCAAATATTAATATAGTTAATTTCTGTAATTGCCCTGGCTTTTAGTGAGCACCCCAAAGAGCTAACTTTTACTCAAGAAGATTATAATAAATCTACTTGATATTAAAATCTATTGAACACTTCCAGAAAACAAGCTATATGGGTGACCACGCCAACAGCATCAAATTATTCTGCTAGAAAATCAGGGAAGACTGTCTTTGATCACTAAATCTAAAATTCATTCAATGTTTCTGATCTGTTCTTTCTTTTGCCTAAATAAAATTGGTTAATAAATTTAAAGTATAACAACATTTTGTGTGGCTGAGAGAAAATCTTAGAACTATTTACCATGCATTTTCTTATTCTGTTAGTTGTTTCCCTTTGTAATCTCACCCTAAACTTAAACATTCATAAGATTCCCCTATGTTTGGGAAAGGTTGGCTAATCTTTAAGGTAGCATTTAGTGCTCTGTGTTCCACAATCTGGCCCCGGCCAATCTTTCCATCTTACTTCTTCACACATCCACACATGAAGAGTTCATAATCAGTATTCTCAATGGTTCTGGAGGAACAGGTCACATACTTTGTTACATCTGCATCTTTGCTATGCTTTTCCCTGTATAACCATTAACTTCTATTCACCCCCTTTTAAAATACTACTCTCTTATGAACTTTATCTGAGTACTCTACTTTAGACAAATATCTTATTGATTAAACTAATCAAAACTAAGAAATTCTTTCTTTCCTCTCTTCTCTTTATTTTTATTGTGAATATTCTGAAAATTGCCATTGAATACTGAAATTATTAAACTTTTATTCACTTATATTCAAGAAGCAGATACAGTCAAAACATGGTTTTGCTTGTTTGCTTTCTCAGTTCCCTTAATAAACAAATTCTCTTAACTCAAATACTAATGTCTTCCCAAATGACAACTGTAATAGATACAGCTACTCTTCTATCTTGCTGCCAGAGTCGTTTTTGTTCAGAAGGGGTGTGTGTGTGTGTGTGTGTGTGTGTGTGTGTGTGTGTGTGTCCTTTCCTAGTGTGAGCTGGGGAAGATTAATTGTATCTTTGCCTCTTGGGATAAACCTGATGTCTAAGATAAACATGTTGGTCTATGTCTGTTGAGAGCAATTGTGTTCAACACTGGCCAATGAATCATGAGGGGAAATCTGTTGAAGAGATTTATAGAGAAGGATTCTTAAAGACAAAGAAAAGATGGTTCTTTTTTTCCTATTGGACACTGTTATGTCCACATGTGGGACCTTGAACTGCTACCATGCCTCAAGTCTGAGGAAGAAATTGCAAAGAAGGATATAATGGTCCAAGAACTTGCTCTGTATGAGCTTCTTGTCATACAAGATACCCAACCCCCTTACTATTTCTGCTAGCTGAGACAAGAGTTTCTTTTTCTTTCTGCCAAAAGCTTCATAAATGATAGAATATCATCATCTCAGAAGTTTCCTCATAAGCATTCTCTCAGTAAAAATGTATGTCATTGGCCTGAAAAGTTCCCAAGGAAAATGAGCAGGATTTAACACATTATGTACCCTGTCAGTCACCGGTGACTAACATACTTTCTGTCCAGAAGACAAAATGGAGACACTTCACGTGTTAAGCAAGAATGATGATTTCCTCAGAAGCTGCCTCCGTGGCTCTGCACCTGTTTATCCTTACAAGCCTGTGCTCAGTCTGGCTGATGAGGCAGAAGGAGTAGGGCAGGAGTAGAGAGCACATAGTGGGTAGAATTTTTTTACTCTAGAAAACAGGCCACTTGCCATACAAGATACATAATTTCCACATTATAGAGGAGTGTTGCTTTGCGCCATCTTTTTCATTTTTCCTTTAATTATGAATACTTTACCACATAGTACTACTTCCCTTTTTCACTCCTCCCTCTTCATCTCTGCAAACTGTGTGTGTGTGTGTGTGTGTGTGTGTGTGTGTGTGTGTGGTGTGATAAAAAGGAATCACTAGATACAGAAAATGGGAGATACACACCTGCATAAAATCAGTTGTCAGTTTGCCCTTTAAAAGTATTTTTCTTTGATTAGAATACTAATTTAAAAGTCTATTTAACAGCTTCATTACACAATTCAACAGTCCATAGATTTTCATTAATCAGCTGAATTAAGGGGAAAAGAGGACTCCACCTATTAAACATAATCTAAAGATGGAGGAAGAAATGTGAGATTCGACTTTGGTCTGTCGTTTTTTGTTTTTTTTTTAAATGTCTAAGTCTCTCATTTTCCATTTTACTGATGTTACTTCATAGATGCTGAGCTCCTCTGTTGCCTGCTTTCTATCCAGTGTTAATGAAAACCAAAGGACACTTTTATAGCTATCTTACTGGGCAGTGGAGCAGAGGCAGTGGAAACATGTAGTAAAGGGCTAATGTAGCACCTCAGATGAGAAAATGAAACAGGCCCTGGCAGAAACGATACCAATAATTTCAGTAAAACTCTGCCACGAGGGTGAGTAGGGTTGAAGTTACATCATTCTTCCGGTAATTTCTGCTTTCTGTTCAACAACAACTTTAAATCAATGGGTCTTTCATAGTCCAGTCTATGTGGGGAACAGCTGTTCAACTTTTACTAGACAGCTGAAGCCACGGTGTCTGAGAAAGTGGCAGAACCTGCTAATAGCTGAAAGCAGCTGCCAGCAGTTCATCATCTCCACACTGGAATGCTCGGAGCAGGATCACTGGCTAACACACACAGCACAGGTGATAGCCAGGGCCTGGATACACCAGAGCCCTGATTTTCAGAAATCCTGCACAATGCAAAAAAGGTTTTAACAAAACCATACAAACTTAACTAATGGCTTGAACAGAAAGAGAATACTTTCTGAGGTTAACTATTAGAGGAATATGGCAATTTTTATCCATTTGCCTGACTAGCCTAATATCTTTCCTCAGAACTAATACCTTTCTTTTTCAGCATATTTTTTCTCCAAATACTGGTAGAAAATAAAATTTAAGTTTTAAAATTATAGCTTAACAGATATTAAGCATTTCCCTATAATTTTATTTATTCCTAATAAACATAAAAATTTCTATTTACAATAACATTTGTATTGCAACAAATTTATACTGTAGGAAGGATATGTTTGAAACTTGTTAAAGCTAATGTGAAAAAAAGGGAACACATAAAGCAAATCTGAGCCACTTATTTAACTCCACTAACAATATTTATCTACATCCACAAAGAGTTCTTTTCCTTAGCAAAAAAACCCAACATTTCCCCCAGGAATTTATTTACATATCCTATCTAGTAAAAGAGCAATATGAAAATTATCACTCTGTTATACCTACTAGCCACGCCCACCAGCCAATCAGGAGCAAGTATGCAAATTAACCCAACCAAGATGGCTGCGGCCAGAGAGAGCAGGAAGGAAGCTTGGGTTTCTCTGGCGATGGAGGAAGCCAAGCTTTCCGCACACCCTGGCTGGCTCAGGCCTTCATTCCAGGTTACAAAGTTTCAATTATAGAAGACAGACAAATCCCAACAGAAATGGCTGCCGCCACAGAGCGAACAGAAGGCTTGGCTCTGCTCCAGGCTACAAAGTTTCAATTGTAGAAGATAAATAAACCCCAGATACCAGGGGGAGGAGAGAACTAAGCCTGGAGGGGAGAGTAGTTGGGAGGGACCAGGCCTGCAGAGCAGGGCAGTTAGGGATGACTAGGCCTGCAGGAGAGGGTAGTTAGGGTGACCAGGCCTGCAGGGGAGACAGTTAGGGGCAAATAGGCTGGCAGGGGAGCAGTTAGACATCAATCAGGTTGGCAGGGGAGTGATTAGGGGGTGACCAGGTTGGCAGGCAGAAGCGATTAGGGCAATCAGGAAGGCAGGCAGGAGAGCGAGCAGTTGGGAACCAGCAGTCCTGGATTGTGAGAGGGATGCCTGACTGCCAGTGGGATCGGACCTAAATGAGCAGTCAGACATCCCTCGAGGGGTCCCAGGTTGGAGAGGGTGCAGGCTGGGCTGAGGGAGACACCCTCCCCCCTGCACAAATTTCGTGCACTAGGTCTCTAGTATACGAAATAATAACTTATTGAGCCTAAAAAATAAAGACAAACTATCTAGCAAAAACAATTATTCATTTTTTGAGTCCCACACATGGTACAGGGAAATGAAGCAAACAAGGAAGAAGTTACATGTACTTCTAAATAGATTATTTTCTATGGTATCTTATGAAAACTTTTGATTTATTTCCTTCTCCATATTTTGCTTTCATCCAATTGCCTAGTCATATTTTTTATGTTGTTAAAACAATTATCCTTAGAAATTACAAATTATTTTAAGAATGAGAGGAGATATGAAAAATCCAAGAGTGGCAAATATTTTAATAGTTTCAAAAAATGAACCCAAGAGAAAAGCTCTCTGTTCACAAGCTTTCTCAAAATCTACATTTTCATGAATTTTAACTGGATTTTATTAAAAACTTAGTTTAAAATATTTCCAAGTAGCCCCTACATGTTATTAAGTAGTTAGATAAAATAAAAGCCTACCTGTGAGAGGTGAAGGTGATCCAACTGGTGTTGATGGATTTGATGGAAAACTACTGCTGGTATGGTCAGGAGAATAAATCTAACCAGAAAACAAAAGATATACACATAGAATTATGTGACAAAGCAAAAATATAAATGCATTTGTATGGATTTATTTATGTACTCTTATTTTTATTTTTTAATATATTTTATTGATTTTTTTTTTTACAGAGAGGAAGGGAGAGAGATAGTCAGAAACATCAATGAGAGAGAAACATCTATCAGCTGCCTCCTGCACATTCCCTACTGGGGATGTGCCCACAACCAAGGTACATGCCCCTGACCGGAATAAAACCTGGGACCTTTGAGTCTGCAGGCCGACGCTTTATCCACTGAGACAAGCCAGTTTCGGCTATTTATGTACTTTTAAATATATTTTTACTGATTTCAGAGAGGAAGGGAGAGAGAGATAAAAACATCAATGATGATAGGGAATCACTGATCAGCTGCCTCCTGCATGCCCCCTACTGGGGATCCAGCCCACAACGCAGGCATGTGCCCTTGACTAGAATCGAACCTGGGACCCTTCAGTCCACAGGCTGATGCTCTATTCACTGAGCCAAACCAGCTGGGGCTGCATGGATTTATTTTTATAATCTAAGTTGACTACCCCCAAGACTCAGAATGAAAAACTGTTTCATTCATTTTAGGATCATTTCATTACTTAAATGCTATAAAAGCCCCAGTTTTAAAATTAGGATTAAGAAGTATCATCTATAATAAAAAAGCCTAATATGCTAATTAGACTGGCCATCCTTCCGGAAGACCTTCTGGATGAAGCCACAGCAGCAGGGGCTGAGGCAGAGGTGGTCACCACCACAGGCAGGAACACACACACACACACACACACACACACACACACACACACACACAATTAGGGATACCGGTTAATAATGCGGGTTTTTTTCAATAGATGGAGTTACACATATGTTGATATATATGCAATTTGATATGTATACTATTTTGTTGTATTGACAAACTTCAAAATTTCATACATCAAATTTGCTGAAGGTGTTAACATCATAAGATATTTTTACACTTAAAAATTTCAAATTTTGTGCCAAAAAAAAAGAGCATTTGTGGGAATTTTTAATTCATTACTTTATTTTGAAGAAAATGCTGCTGAATACTTGGGGAAGCTTATGGTGAACATGCTCCATCTCAAAATACTTGTGAACACTGGTTTAAACACTTTAAAAGTAATAATTTTGATGTGAAAGACAAGAACATCCAGGTCAACCAAAAAAGTCTGAAGAACAACAATTACAAGAATTTTGGATAAAGATGTGTGTCAAACTCAAAAACAACTTGCAGAGAGATTAAACACTGCTCAGCAAACAATTTCCAATCATTTACAAGTAATGGGAAATATTTTAAAGGGAGGAAAACGGGCACATCAACTGACCGAAAGACAAATGTTAAACTGAAAAGTCATCAGTAAAATGTTGCTTCAACGGCACAAAAGAAAGTCTTTTTTGCATTGAATTGTGACTGGTGATGAAAAGTGGATTTATTTTGAGGATCCCAAATGCAGAAAATCATGAGTTGATCCATGTCAACCATCAACATCGACTGCAAGGCCAAATCGCTTTGGAAAGAAGACAATGCTCTGAGTTTTGTGGGATCAGGAAGGTGTAGTGTATTATGAGCTTCTAAAACCAGGTGAAACCATTACTACTGATCACTACCAACAACAAATAACCAATTTGAACCACGCTTTGATCATGAAACTACCAGAATGTACCAGAAGACACAGCAAAGTAATTTTTCTTCTTGATGATGCAACATCACAAACTTCAAAACCAGTTGACACGTTAAAAGATCTTGCCTGGGAAGTATTAACCCACCCGCTGCATTCACAAGACCTTGCTCCTTCAGATTACCACTTGTTCTGATCAATGGCACATGCACTTTCTAAGCAGCACTTTAAAATATACAAAGTGGAAAATTGGGACTCTGAATGGTTTGCCTCAAAACAAGAAAAGTTTTATTGGTATGGTATCTACAAATTACCTGAAAGATGGGTAAATGTGTAGCTAGCAATGGACATTACTTTGAATAAAGCACTTTTGATGTTTCTCTTGAAATTATCATGTTTTCTTTGATTACAAAATCCACATTATTAACCGGTACACCTGATATACTAATACAGGAGGAATAAAATAGATCATCTTTATTTCTTTGTTATCCTAATTGAAAATGATTTATATCCCTAATTTAAAAACAAAGAGAAGTGACTATAAAATAACAAGTTTGATAGTCATTTTAGAATATACCATATAAATAAGTGATATCCATTAAAAATAATTATTTCAGAAAACCATTAACTTACCTTTTTTAGAGTTTAAAAAAAATTAAAGCCAAAGAAAATCATTTTTAAAAAGTTACCCTTTATTTCTCAAAGAAGCTCTCAATTTTATCAACTATATTTCTTCTAAAGTTAGCTCCAAGTGATATATGAGTACTATAAAAAAAAATCAAACTTGCTCTCAAAAGATACTTTGTCACTATGGAGGAAAGTGAAAAAACCATGCAAGTCCTTCAAAAAACATTCCCAAAATGATCTGTGAACTTTACCCCCTAACAGGTTTTCTTTAAAGAAGATAACAAATCTGAATGCAGATATTTTGGCATTTCAACTAAAAGTTTTTTGTTTTTTTTCCCAATATTTTGTTTTTTCACTGATTTTTAAAGCAAGAGGAAGGGAGAGAGAGAGAGAGAATGTGAGAGAGAAACAGTAATGGGTTACCTCTGGTACACACCTGACCAGGGATGGAACCCATGACCCCCTGGGTATGGGGTGATGTCCAACCAACTGAGCCACCTGGCCAGCGCTGATGCAATACTTCATATTTATTTCATTACTGCTTTAAAAAAGTGACAGAGCCCTAACTGGTTTGGCTCAGTGGATAGAGCATCGGTCTGAGGACTGAAGGATCCTGGATTTGATTCTGGTCAAGGGCATGTACCTTGGTTGCGGACACATCCCCAGTAGGGAGTGTACAGGAGGCAGCTGATCAATGTTTCTCATTGGTGTTTCTAGCTCTCTATCCCCCTTTCTCTTTCCCTTCCTCTCCGAAAAAAAAAAAAAAATCAATAAAATATATTCTAAAAGAGTGAGAGAAATTCATTCAAATTAACCTAAATTAACCATTAAATATTTAAAAAGTCTACTTAATCTAGGCACTAATGGTCCCAAAAAGGTCTTCTCTAGGACAATTCTATTCTTATAATGGTCATAATAAATCGTCTTCACATTTCAGTATTTAACTTAAGGCAGACAAGTCAACTTATGTGAACAAATTATAGTCAAATATTTTTAAAAGGAAATGACTAGTGGGTGCAGAGAATCATCCAACAGAAATAAACTTACTCTGAATAAGCTTAGAGCTCTAATGCATTTAAAGAGGCCCAAATTATGTTATATAAGGGGTTTCAGAATTGGTTTTAAAGACAGATGCTGAAAAAGTCAGATGTTGGGATCTCATGTAAAGCAAAATTCCACAAATCATATCATCAAACAACATTTTATTTTTTAAAAATAAGACAGCACAAATTAAATTGCAAGAGGCCAGAAAGTCTATATTCTTTTGCCTAGAAATGGGTATATTTATTTACCTTAAATAAAACACTCCAAATTGTATGATGTCACTAAATTATAATTGCAAATGCATTTAAACACAAATTCTCTCTAAATAACAGACCTAGAAATTGTATATTTACCGTATTTTTCGGACCATAAGACGCACTTTCCCCCCCCCCCAGAAGTGGGGGGGAAAAGTCCCTGCGTCTTATGGTCCAAATATAGCCTACACATATACTTTAAAAAAAAAGTTTTTTTACTTGCCCGGCTCTGTGTGGTCTCTGTGTGCTTGCCCGGCTCTAAAATGGTTCTAAGTGCTGCTGTTTACTTTACAGGGTTGATTACATGTGTTTATGACTGTGATGTTGGGTTTTAATGCACATAAAATATTTTAGGACACTATTTGTTTCAGAATCTTTTTTTCTTCATTTCCCTTCTCTAAAAACTGGTGCGTCTTATGGTCCGGTGCGTCTTATGGTCCGAAAAATACGGTAAGTTATAAAGCCATTTTGGAAAAAGCAAAGCTATCAAGAAATCTTCAGAAGACTTTATGGGAAGATTTAGTAATAGGGAGACAGTATTAAGATCAATATTGCTGGTATTAAAACTGCTACCTTTTAAAAAATTCAGGGAACATGGGAAAATTACCTAACAGTCAAATTTTGGTTCTCAGTGGCCTGCATAAACATAGTCATTTATTTCAACCATTTAAATAAATTAGATTAAGCTCATCAAACTTCAACACAAACGTATCTTCACATACCCCCTTTACTTTTATAAATTACTATTTCTCATGTTTAAGATTCAAATACTTATATCTTTTATGAAAACTTATGCTAAGTTTTATGAAATATGTTTTGACTATAATATTGGTAAGGGGGAGCCCTGCGGTATTGGTTGGAGTATCGTCCCTGTGCACCGGAAGGTCCAAGGTTTGATTCCCAGTCAGGGCACATATGGAAGGCAACCAATTGACACATCTATCTCACATTGATGTCTCTCCTCTCCCTGTCTCCCTACCCTCCTCTCCCTGTCTCTAAAATCAATTTGAAAAAAAGAGATAATATTGGCAAGGGAGGAAAAGGTTGATAATATTGATCGTGAATGGATGAGGAGAAAAGTTTCAATTCCATGCAGAACTGGATTATACAGAATCTGCAGTAGTTTCAGACTCTACAACAGTGCTGTTAAATATGTACATATTTATTGAAAGAATGAATGATATCATCCTTTCAAGAAGTTACTATTTGAGAATTTCTTCTAAATCCTTGGATTATTTGCCTCGACCACCCCTCTTTTACTCTTCCAGTTTCCTTAATGTAGATTTCCAGTTTCTTTTCTATTTATCTGTGTTAACTCTTAATAAAACCATTCTTCACTAAGTACCAAATATGACATCCCTGTGAATGACTCCTAAATTGACATCTCTATCCTCAGACTGATTGCTGGACTTCTCCATATGGACATATTCTCCTTCCATCTCAAGTTCTTAAGTAATTCCAAACCCACACTTTCATCACACTTCCTACCCTTCTCGTGTCTACTCTTCTGTTTTCTCTGCCTTAGCACCACCTTCTCATGGTGGTGAGAACCACTGTCTCTCCTCCTTTCCCCAGATCCACACTTCCCACCATAGATCCCAATACCCACAATTCTCTAGTTTCTGGAATAGGCACACATCATTCTCAGTGACATGACACTTCCTCTTAGAACTTGTGGCTAAACTATTTAAGTCTTTATAGTCCCCGTTACTCCCTGCTTCTTTCATTCATACATAATTGCCTGAGCTATTGTCCTCACCAGTTTTGAACAGTCAAATGCCATGCAGTGCTTCCTGTTGCCTAAATGAAACAGAATGAGATTTGATATCTTTTATAATGTGGTCACAAACATATCTTTCTATACTTTTACCTACATATAACATTATGTACCCTATTATCCAAACAAAATAATTTTATTTTCATTTTCTGAACATAGCTTATCCTTTCAAAGCTGTTTCTTAACTTCTCCCAGATGAAATTTTATACCACATCACAATACAGGTCAAATGTCACCTCCTTTGTACTTTTAGAATAACTTGTACTTCTCTTTGTTTTTTACTTCACACTATGTGATATACTATTGTTATTTTTTGTATGCTTATGTTATCTTCTCTCCTTGAATGTAAATTGTTTGAAGGCAGATTCAACATTAAATCTATTATCGTTTGTCACTCTCATGTACAAGCAGGTGCTCAATATTTTTTAATAATTGACTGATTAACACTGTGGTCCAATACTTAAAATTTGCTATAATACTTTTCGATTAAAAGCAGGACTCAGTAAGTGGTAGTTATTTACCTTAGTATTTATGTAAATGGGGTTCTCAACAGGAATACCAAAAAGGTGTAAAATATCTTGTTATAAAGATGAATCCACTTACAAATCAATTTTATTGAGAACAATATAGTGAGGTTCTTCTATTTCTGAGAATTAATGTTAATGCACTAAGCTATCTATACCACACTGTTAAGCAGGTATAAGCTTTTGAGAATATAAATCAACTATCAATATTTATTCTCCCTGATAACTCTGCCATTAGTGTTACATAATCCCTAACCATGCAAAGGACTGGTGACAACTTTTTCTTCTTTAAAAAAAACACACTGATTTTAGAGAGAGAGGGAGAAACATCTATGTGAGAGAGAAACATTGATCAGTTGCCTCCTGTGCACCCTGAATGGGGATCAAACCCACAACCTAGGTATGTGCCCAGACCGGGAATCAAACCCATAACCTTTTTTGGTGTATGGGACAACGCTCCAATCAACTAAACAACCTAGCCTGGGCTGGTGACAATTTCTTTATCTCAAAGAAGAAAGAAGTCCTACTTTGGAGGTATATATCACTATCTTGTAATGACTTACCAAATGCTCTAACGCTGTATATAAAATAGGTATAAGCTTTTAAAACTTACTTTGAAAACAGAACTACCAAAAATGTATCAAGTTAAAAAAAAAAATAACTTTTAGCATGTTTTTTTTTCCAGAAGCAACTTCTCCATTTGTACAATAAAAACCATTTTTTTCTACTCACCCATCGCACTCCCTGGTTTTACTCTGCCCTAAACTAAAGTGATAACAGATAGAATTGTCATTAATACTTTTCCTGAACAAAAAACCTGGCGAACTAAGCCTTTTTGTCCCTGTTGCTTTCATAAAAAGAAGTGTATGTGGGGAGAGGAGGAGCAACACAATGTTAAAAAGGCAAAATAATACAGCCTTTTAGATCACAGGTCAGTTAGTTAAACTTCACCTCTGCCTGATTATTCTATTACCAAGTAACATACAAATTATACTTATTCTATGTAGAAATTGTTGTATTATTTAAGAAATTCTAAACATAAGGTCTTATTTGACAGAGAGTATTCTAAATCAGGAATACATTACTTCTTGACCTAACAGAACTCTCCTACAGTGATGTTTGAAAGAAAAAAAAGAAAAAGAAAAAAGTCAGTCATTTAAAAATGGGAACGGGAGTGATTTAGAATCTAGAGCATAAACACAAAGTAAGACTCATTCCGCATGCAGCCATGGCCCTCGGTACTGTTAAATGACCAATGATGAATAACTCCCGACACCTTCTGCCAGACTTAAGAGGTAATATGCCTCATTTTACTGCAACAAATAAGGCTCCTCCTCCTATCAGTCATGGTCCATTCCAATCAGCAGGGTGCCAATAAGCCAGAGGGGAGTGAAAAGGGGCTCAGACAAAAAAGAAACAATAGGGAGCTCCCAAGCCCAACCTTGGAACTGTGAGCCCAATTTTTTAAACACTACAGTGCACATTTCAGTTAATCTTTATTATGCTAATGTTATTGAGTCTAAGGAACAAAGACACTTATTTCATGAATTACTTTTAAACATCAACTTCCCTGAATTTTCTTTTCTTTTGTTAAAGACTACTGACCATTTAACTATCCAGATTAAAACTCTCTCTCTTCTTTGCTCTGAGGTAGAAATCGAAACATAAATTATCACAAAGAAGTCTGATATAATCAACAAAGTTAAACAGTTCTCTTGTTTGATCTCCTCTAAATTAAAGACCAAGTGTTTTGATATGGTATTAAGCACTGAAATAAACCAGATGTTTCTTCCTCTATATAACTCTCCATGGGCACAATCTTAAAGGGTTATTGTCTGGCAAATGTTCAGGGAAATGCATTAGAAACGGCACGAATGCCCAGATTTTCCTTTCCTTCTATCTACCCTCGTTTATTATCTAAACTAATGCATAATCCACAGGGCTTTGGGAACTTTGTGTAAATACTTTCATGTACAATTCTCTTTTTAGCTATGCTGAGATTAAGACCACAATTATCCAGGCTTAAACCTAAAATAAAGGAACCTTTGCAAATGTATTATCTGGCTTTACATGTTTAATCACACAGTACTTTATGTGCTCTTTAATACCTAAACTGAAGAACAAAGGTTGTACCCTCTGATGTTTTACACATGAAAGACCCTCTAAGACATATAACAGATAACTGGGGTGCTAAAATATCTTCCAATGACAGTAGGATGGTGCTTCTCTATCTAAAACTTGATGCTATGTTAAAAATGTCACATTATAAAGAACTTAAACATTTCAAAATACTCCTGGTCACCATTTTCAAAGACTTATAATATCAAACATAAAATTCTGATATGCCAGACTCTTAAATGTAATCCTCATAAAATTCCTTCTCCTCATCTCTTCTAATCCTTCCTATGTCCAATGTAATGTATTGCTTTTCAGTACATTCTGAGAGCACTACAGTGAATGTGAGTTTTGTAATGGAGTTAGAGAAAGAATGTATTTGGGGGAGGTGTCCAGTGGGGAGGGGGCAGCAGATGGATTGAAGGAAGAGATTTGAAGTGTGCAGACTATGGCAAGCAGTGATGGAGCAGATGGAATGCATCACCATCAGCTATGACAGAAATGATTTATGGAATGACCTGGCTGCTCCTGCCTAGTAACAACATAGGATGACAGAATTGAGTTTCCATGACAACCAAAGCCCACCCACTAACTAGATTAAACATTCTTCCCTGGCTTCCACTAACACTGATTTTGGATTTACTTTTCTAAATGCCAACTGATTGGCTCATATGTTGGTCATAAATATGGGAAAATAGTCAAGGACTTGGAAGGTAACTGAAAAGGAGCTTGAAGGACATCACTAATTCTTGCCTACCTGAATGTCAAGATTCCTTCCCATAAATTTTCTTTAGTATAATAAACAGACTTTTGAGAAAAAAGCCCCTGAAATGCAGGTTATATTTTTTAAAAAGTTCCTAGTATTAAAGGCTCAAATATTATTTGTCCTTCTACATGTGCAATCAGCACAAGGAATACGGCAGGCCAATCAAATACTTAGGAGGCCCTTGGACTTATTATCTCTCAATATAAAAGCCTAATATGCAAACTCAAAGGAGATCAGGAGTTCGGTTGCTTGCTATGACATGCGATGACCACCAGGGAGCGGCATGGAGTGAAGGCAGGCCCCAGCTGGCAGCCGGAAGGCCCTGATCAGCTCTGATCACCTGCCAGACCTAGGGACCCTACTTGTACACAAATTTCATGCACTGGGCCTCTAGTCCTATATAATAAAAGCCTAATAGTATCTGACTGTTTGACAGGTTGTTATGACACGCATTCACCACTAGGGGGCAGATGCTCTGACCTGTAGGTCAGCTTGCTGCTGGGGTCCGGCTGATTGGAACTGGATGAGATGAGCTGGACATGGCCTTGAGCCCTCCTATGGCTTCAATCGAGCACCAGTGAAGTCCCTTGGCCTGGCCGGCGACCTCTCGCAATCTGGGGCCCGTGGGGGATGTCGGAGAGTTGGTTCTGGCTGATGTTCGCAGGCCAGGCTGAGGGACCCCCCCTGGTGCATGAATCCGTGCACCGGGCCTCTAGTTATAGAATGATTTTCTTCCTAAATAGGTAATTTTCACCAGGTGGCAATTATGTAGACAACTGCCTTTGTTTAATCCTCACCAATCTTTAAAACAACTCACTGTACCATTCCTCTTTCTGAAAGTACAAACTAGTAAAGCTCATCAGTTCAGGGTTTTCATCTAATATATATGGAGTTCACCATCCCTACTTTGGTGATCTTAGGGCAAGAGACCTAATCTCTCTGAGCTGAAGTCATTTAACCTTTTAAACCTTAGTTCCTCATCTGAAATATGGGGAAAATAATGCCAACCTCACAGGGTTTTCTTTAGGATTAAATGAAAAAAGTCATGTAAACGCTTAGTATAGTGCCTAGCACCCAGTAACCAATTATAGCCGCTATTTTTTGTATGTTATCACCACTATTTTTGTCATATGATAAAAGACTGAATTCAACAAACATTTACTGAGTTCTATTTTGTGCAGGGCTCCATTATGTGAGAGATAAGTTTGGCTTGGCTTCAGTTCTCAAAAAACTTGTACTTGGCTGCAAAGAAAAGTTCATTTACAGAAACCATAATCAAAGAGGTTTACCTCCTTAAGGGTTCAATAGTTGCTCCCTATTAATTACTCTAACATTAAGTGAGAGTAATTCCCCATGAACAGCAGCAAATGTATTTGACAAAGTTAGCTGCACTTCATAGAAAATATAAGACAAGTCTGGGAATTCTGAAAGACATGTTATTTAGGATAAAAAAACAAACAAAAACAAAACCTTAAGGAAAAACTTCAGAAAGTATAAAAAAGTGGAGCCTCTTTTAAATGATTAGATTTGTAGTCTTTGTGAATTGCTGGTAAATGCTCTCCCCCCAAAATTCCAATATTAAAGCAAATCATTGCTTTGCTATTAATGTCTTGATGTGATATAAACTACAATAGATGCTCAAGAAAATACTATGAAATTCCTCCAAATCAGTTTTATTAATTTTAGAATAAATTCTTCAATGACTCTGGCTTTTTATAGGGAAGGCTCTCATGTCCCATTTTTAATCATTTGCACACGATTATTATTTCCTTTTAAAAATATATAAAATAATTTCTGTCTAGGAAAAATTCCTTATAAGCACTTCCTTCTCTGGATCAGGAAATAACTGAGTTGTCTTTCTTGGTTCCACCTGACTTATGTTAATGGGCAACTCACTAAGTATTTGAAAGTATTGGGTCTAGTAACAATTAATGTAGTTTTTTAACATTCGTTTAAAATCTTGCTTGGCGTTGACTTGTATTGACATAACCTTCAAACACGTGGTATCTACAGAACGTGTGAAGTGCAATTAACAAGTTTTGCTTGAAAAAGTTTGTGTTTGGTTTGGTTTTTGTTGCAAAACTAGGGCTAAGATGATGGCGGATGAAGAGCATATTCGGCACTGCATGCTTTACGAGTTCCAATTAGGAAGAAAAGCAAGTGAGGCTGCAAAAAACATCTGTAGTGCTCTTGGTCAAGATGCAGTTAGCGCCAGAAAATGCCAGCGTTGGTTTGAGAAATTTCGCGAGGGAAATTTTTCGTTAGATGACAAGAGTGGTCGAGGCCGTGTGTCCAATTTTGATCAAGAAGCTCTTCAAGCTCTTTTGGTGCAAAATCCTCAAATTACCCAACAAGAGCTTGCGACAACTTTAAATTGTTCACAAAAAACAATTTCCAATCAATTGCGTGCACTTGGCAAAGTCCAAAAGTTTGGAAAATGGGTTCCTCATGAGTTGACTGACAACAACCGTAATCAAAGAGTCACAATTTGCAGTTCGCTCCTCTCTCGTCAAAACTGTTTGCTATTTTTAGAGCAAATTGTTACCGGAGATGAAGGAAGGGTGCTGTATGTTAACTTGAAAAGGCGGCCTCAATGGTTGGACAAAAATGAGGCTCCGCAGCCCACGCCAAAACCTGACTTGCATGCGAAAAAAGTGATGTTGTGTGTTTGGTGGAATTTTAAAGGAATTCTTCATTATGAACTTTTACCATCTAACCAAACCATTACAAGTGCAGTGTATAGTGCCCAATTGGAAAGGTTAGCCCAAGCTTTAAGAGAAAAAGAACCCGCGCTGATTAATCGGAAGGGCGTAATTCTTCACCACGATAACGCACGACCGCATACTGCAAGAATCACTGCTGAAAAACTGCGCCAGTTGGAATGGGAAGTTCTCCCTCAACCTGCATATTCTCCTGATATTGCCCCTTCCGATTACCATTTGTTTCGTTCTTTGCAAAACTTTCTTCTTGGAAAAAAATTTAATAATGAAGAATGCCTCAAAAATGCATTGACCGAATTTTTTGCATCAAAATCACAAGAATTTTACAACAGAGGGATTAAAACACTTCCTGAGCGTTGGGCACAAGTAGTAGAAAACAACGGCAACTATATTGTTGATTAAATTTTGTTGTATTGTTTAAATAAATTCGATTTAAAAAAAAGTATTAGAAAATGACATTATTACTAGACCTAGTAACAGATAGCTTTAAATATTAATCTCAGATTTAAAAATGTCCAAATGTCTCTTCTTTATACCTACATCTATTCCATAAAGACAAAGACATATATTTAAATTAGAGTTAGAAGAATAGATCTTGTGGCAATGTTCTCAAAGGTTATTTTAAGAGCAGCATGAATTGATACAAACTGAGAATAGTGCTAAATGAGTAATGAAAGTGATCCTGTTATAACTCTATCCTTTAACTATGACACATACTACCCACAAAATACAATCACTACATTTCAGTAGTGTAATATTCATTTAGTAGAATATATAAAATCGATACTCACAGACGCCAACGCCTTTCCAAGCGCATCACCTGTCTGTGAGCTTCCAGCAGCATTCCCTCTGGTTCCTGAATATTTCAAGTAGAAAGACAAATCAAGAATTTTAGCAAGCTGGCATGCCTTTTTTAGCACTCTCCCATTACTGGTATTTCAAGGGTTCTCTCTAATTGTTATCTTACAACTGTCATAATAAGCCAGCAAATACTCTGCATGTGTTGTACTTAGTAGCTAAAGATGTTTCTACATTAAGGAAAATGAAAAGATTTATTTTCTTCCTTTCATTTTTAAATTCAATACTAAAAATATATTAAAAGGTATGGGGTTGACTGAAATTTCCATAACTCAGGAGTTTTGCCAAAGTGAAAAAGCTCACCTAGAATGCTATCTGATCCGTTGATGGGAGGAGTGTGCGAAGCAGCAACATAAGGTGAACTGCTGGTACTGCCACGATGGAAGCTGGACATTGGTGGAAGACTTGTGTTTATGTCTGTTGGTGAAACCGAGTGTGGAGGATAACTCTAGGGAACGGAGGAAAGAGACATACTGTATTAAATACATTTTCTGAATAATATGCACATATAACTGGGCAACTACTTACTGTAGCAGGTCAAAAAGAACATCACAAGTTAGCATCTCAAGTGGCATGCTTAATGCAGTAGTTTAGACATATTTCAAACTTCAGAACCAAATCTTACACTGGTAATCCAGTAAGAAACACAAGTGAGGACAAAGTGCTGCTACACTCTAGTCATGTGTTACAGCCTACCAAGCGGTCGTGTGAATGAAGGCTGCCATAACTACTGGACTGAGACATGTGGGAAGTGGAGGTCCCCAGAATTCCACCAAAGCCAGGCTGGCTCATCCCGTTTGATGAACTCCAAAGATCAGAAGAACTGTGGGTCCCATCTAAGACAAAAAGAGAAATATAGAATTTTCTTTAGCTAAATTTTTTTTCTCTTATTTTGATGATACTATAAAAATTCAAAGGCTATCCTCCAGATATTTTCCCCTCCCCTTTCCAACCTAGTCTTCTATCTAGTTTTCTTCCCTTCAAATTGCATAATGACTATCTAAAAAGAAGGAATAAAGCTTTACAATTAGAGAAAAAAATAATCCAAACTAATAGATAGGCTATTATAAAAATCCCCCAAAGATCTAGCTTAAATAGCAAGGATCATAAAAATTCCAAATTTGGAGATAGATTGAATTTAATTTTGGGTTAAATGGTTTACTCATAAATATTTTTTTTAAAAGTCCTTAATCTATAACAAACAATTTACCTTATATCAAACATTTTAAAACTGGAAAATAAAGAAGTTTCTCTAAAAGTAAATCTAAGTAATTGATAATGACTGTTACAATCAGCCTTCAAATGAAATGTGTTAGCAATGACTTCATTCACCAATGTAAAATCAAGGAACCACTTATGCAGTTATTTACTGCTCCCATAGTATAGCTTTCCATAATCCAAAACCACAGGAGACCAAATAAAAATTATTTGCTAGACATAAATTATTGGAAATGTAATACTTTTTCTCTTAACAAGTCATATTCTGTCCTATGATATTCACTCTTTATTTATATTGATAATTCTAGGAATGATATGAATCTGCAATTTAAATAAAAAAACTAGAGTTGTTAATATCTTTCATACATTTAAATTATAAAATAAAAAATTCATTTTTCTTAGTTTAAATCAATTATAAATTCAGTCAACACTAGATGGGCACTCCAGTGGTTTGCTGGATGTCCAACAATGCAGTCAACAATAAATCGCACTAGAGAATTTTAAAAATAAATTTTCATTTACCTCAGCCAAAAACACCTAGATAAAAGAACTCCTATAAAGGTATTCTTTTACCTCACAACTGTACAATTTTAGCTAATATACAACAGATAACTGCTGTATTTGACAACTACTTGGCAGTACTTACCTTGCATAAAGAAAGTGCTAGCAAACATACTGGTTGGTGGCTTGGGAGATGGATAACTAGGAGATTCACGGTTGAAATCATCTGAATTTGGGGATGGTGCATATACCTTAAAATTAAATAGGAAATTTAATTAAAATGTAAATTTCTCTCATATAATTTATGTATAATGATTGTAGCATTACAAAGGGCCATAAAAGGCTTACCTCATAGCTACAAAGGCCTAACACAGGTCCAAAGAAATTGCTTAAATCCACATAAATAATGTCTAACTTGGTTACTATCTACATATTTATTTTTAGCTGATTACTAGAGAAAAATACTACTCCAAATACAGGGTAGGGCAATAGTAGATTTAGTTGTTTGTATAAAAAATAATGTAATTGTTAATAAATAATAATATAAGAATAAACTCTTTTGTATACTCATAACTGTAAACCTGCCCCAACCTTATATTCCTGTAATATATCTTTGTGTGACAATTATACCAGGTGGTTGAATAAAGTCATAAATGTTCACTCTGCTTAAAGACATAAATTCATATAAACTCACAATTCAAAATGTGATGATGGAAACAAATGTATTTTGAACAGAGCACGAAATAAAATTTGGGTTTAATCATAAAAATTCATTCTTTTCACTGTTACAAGATTTATTTTTTAAAAATGTTTTATTGACTTTTTACAGAAAGAAAGGGAGAGGGATAGAGTTAGAAACATTGATGAAGAGAGAATCATCCATCAGCTGCTTTCTGCATACCTCCCAATGGGGATGTGCCCCCAACCAAGGTACATGCCCTTTACCAGAATTGAATCTGGGACCCTTCAGTCCACAGACTACACTCTATCCACTGAGCCAATCCGGTTAGGGCTACAAGATTTATTAAAAACACACACACATTAGATTAAGTGCTACTATGTTTTATTACTATTTAAAAAAACTCATTTGTCAGAGAGCACTAATTTTTTTTTGTGGCACATCTTTGCTTCAGATAAGCAAAATATGAACATTTTGAATGGGCAAATGGACAACATTGGCATTTTTTCTGGAAAACTAAAGGGTCAACCAAATAACTTTTTATTTTATTTTATTGATTTTTTACAGAGAGGAAGGGAGAGAAATAGAGAGCTAGAAACGTCGATGAGAGAGAAACATCGACCAGCTGCCTCTTGCACACCCCCTACTGGGGATGTGCCCGCAACCAATGCACATGCCCTTGACCGGAATCGAACCTGGGACCTTTCAGTCCGCAGACCGACGCTCTAACACTGAGCCAAACTGGTTTCGGCTCAACCAAATAACTTTAAAAAAAATATGTTTTTACTGATTTCAGATAGAGGAAAGAAGAGGGAGAGGGGGACAGAATTGTTAAGGATGAGAGAGAATCATTAATTAGCTAACTTCTGCATGCCTCCTACTAGGGATTAAGCCTACAACCCGGTCATGTGCCCTGACGGGGAATTGAATTAGCAACCTCTAGGTTCACAGGTCGACACTCAACCACTGAGCCACACCGGTGGGGCCACGTAACGTTAATACTCAGAACATAATCAAACTATTTGCATGATGACCACTAAACCCAAGAGAAAAAAAAGAATACATTTAAGGTAATACATGGTCTGTAAAAGTAAATCAAGAGTCAGGAAGAATGGAAAGGTGTATTATGAACAGTGTATAAAACACTTCTTTTATTTGGTCTGATAAGAATACATACATTAGAATTCACTCCAAAATAAAAATCCTAAAAGTCCATTAAGAATCACATTAATTAAAATTATGGGAGTATGTGTTAAAAAATCATATTTTTTTTATAAGCATAAGAAATTTCTGGAATTATATATGAGAAACTTAATGGTTACACATCTGGACTTGGAACTGGGAAGGAGGACATTTACTTTATGCCCTTCCACACAGTTTGACATTTTTACCCTGAGCACATAGTTCTACACACTAATAAAAAATGTTGAGGAAGCAAACACTTAGATTCAATGGGAGCCAAATTTCTTATTTTCATAAACTATCATTTATATTCCATTTAGTCTTTCACTGAGTAACTGTAAAGACTTCTGGCAAATTACTTAACCCTCCGGACTCATTTGAAAGATAGTGCTAACAGTACCTGCCTGCATCAGGTGGTTGGTAGAAAGATCAGACAAGATGATATATATAAAATATTTAGCACAATGATCACTCACCAAGTATTAGCTAATAGTATCATTCTTATAGGAGCAGTTATAATGCTAGGTATTATCCTTGTTCAGTCTTCAAATACTGTTTCTTATAGCTGTCTAATGTGATCTGAAAAATTCATCTACATAAAAGGTTAAAAAGCCAATTTTAACTCTTCTTGCTACCTGTACTAATATTAATACTTGCACAGGTGTGTCTTTTTAATGGATTAGGAACTCAGGTTAGTTTCCTATCTTTCAGATCCCAAAGGTAAAAATACACCTGTGATATCTGAGAACTTTGAAATAAGATATATTCTTATAAATTAGCCAGAGGATCCTAGATAAGGGCAATATGGTAGATAAAATGTTTCACATATATATAAACATATATAATGGTTTAATATACACGGAGTGGCCAGATTATCATGATCTCTGAACACATAATAATCTGGCCATTCAGTGTGTGTGTGTGTGTGTGTGTGTGTGTGTGTGTGAATTTATACACACACACACACACACACACACACACACACACACACACTCACTGAATGGCCAGACTATGTATTAGAGGCCTGATGCATAAATTCGTGCATGGGTGGGGTTCGGCCAGCCTGGCCAGGGGGAGGGGACATGGGAGGTTGGCCTGCCTGCCTGCTGGTCGAACTCCTGGTCAAGGGGACAATTTGCATATTAGCCTTTTATTATATAGGATTATATAGGATATACACTGAGTAGCCAGATTATTATGATCTCTGAACACATAATAATCTGGCCACTCAATGTATATATTAAACAGAGCTTTCTAGTTTAGTGTTATTACATAAAAACTGTGTGAAAATGAAATAATTAGGTATACACATATGTGTTTGGAATGTATTATATAGGCTATGATAGGCAAGATAAAGTTTTCGGTAGAGAAATTTTGTATTTTTTTCTTTTAATCAAGATTCAGTGTCTAAATTCAGCCACAGATAGATCCTCTCTAATCCCTTTTTATATTGATTTTCCCAAAGTAGGTTAAAACCACAACCAACAAAAATAAAGTAAATCCAAAGATATAGCAAGAAAATACAGCATTAGAACATGTGTTGTTTTGTTGTAAATGATTATTTATTATACACATCATAACTGATCTTAAAGTATGAAATAAAAAATTCTCTATTTATATACAGGTTATAGACTAAAACAGTAGGTAAGCCTCACACTGATAATTATGAAAAAACTCCAGTTTTGATGAAATTTCACAAAAAAACCTACATAATTTGCCAGTTTAAATTTAAACATAATTTATCAATTTATATTTCTTTATCCTTATTACCATTCAATTCACTGTATTCCGAACAAAATATACTTACTTTAATAAAAAGATAAATCTCACTTTACTTCTTTACAAATTGCTGTCAAATAAAGACTGTACTGATCAGATAATGGTTAATAGATGGCTGGCGTGGAAAGCAAGAAAAACCGATATAAATCACACCAAGGAGAAGAGACTTGCCTACTCTTGTAAACATTTTAAAAGTATACAGAGAAAATAAAATGGACTCATTTTAGAGGTAAAGTTATTTTTAATGTTGGTTTTTATAAGGAGTTTGAAAAATAAATGGACTTTTGAAGGACAGAGCTTATAAATGAAAATGGTAAAAACTAAAACTATCATAAGTTTATCATATATTTACTAACGTTAAGTTCAAAGTTTGTATCTTAATAAAAATGTTTTGAAAAACATGGTTCTTAGAGAGGCCCATCTAACAGCATTTCTAACCCAGCCAAAGAACTTTACTTTTGGTATCTTAACCATAGCTTGCAAAAACATAGATGCAATGTTATGAAGCAGCAGTTGTGCCAGTCTTGATTTTTCAGATCAAAGAGTTCTTGCGGCAAAGCGCAACTGATGTGGTCTCAAAGACTTTATTAACTCCAGATGCAGGGAAATAGTCAGCCAATTCCACAAAAAGAGCAAGTCTCTTTTAGTTACAATCAGTACTGGCTACAAATTAAAACCAGACTGCTTATGTCATCTGATCACCTGCACAAAGATGCCAGGTTTTTTTCCTTCTAGTTAATAATCTAATCATATATTTAAATCTTAAGTATGATTTCGTATCACAACAAACAATCTCAAAATTAAGAGAAAAGAATATGTATGATTTAAAATGATTAAAATCTACCAGAAGTCAAACTATTAAAAAAAAAAAAAAGGAAGAAAAAACTACAAGTAATTTAAGATGTTCTATTAAAATGTGGTACTCAGACATTGTCTTTAGAATTCTAGCTCCATTTAAGAATGTCAGGCTCGCAGTTAACTATCATGAGACTGTCTTTCTTCTTTCCCAAGCACTTACATTTTCTCCTTCAGGAATGGTGAGAGAAAATGTGAGTGTCTGGTGAATAGAACCATAACATTTATTCCAACTTGAATGAATATTTAACTGAAAATCTTAGAGTCTCTCTCTTTCACTGTTAAAGACCAAATCCACATTAGTATCGTTATGTCCTCATCGCATCCACCCAAGTTGACTTTTTAAGAGTAACAGAGTACACCAGGGATGAATATTTACAATTATAGCGATCACACAATTATCCTTGGAATGTTTTAGCCCATACGACCAATGTGAGTCAAGTTAGCAATTCCCTGTTTCCTGTATGGAAGGTTCAGATCAGTCACATGGATAAACCCAAATTCAGGGCAGCCACTTTGTCTAGCTCTAGAGGCTGGAGCTGTGTACTGTGCTCTTGATTTTAATGCATCCTTCATGTAATTAATATTGGAAACATCTATGCAAAGCAGGGAGGCATAATTATTTTCTGATGCTTATTGAGAAAAGATAAAAGGAAGTAAAAAGCTTTTGCTAAAATGATCTTTTCTTTTATCTTGTCACACCCAGTGATGAGTTAAAACACAATGTCATTACCCATGCTTTTAAAAATAGACTCACAGCCTGTGTGGTGACGGATATTTTTTAATATTCCAAATGACGAAGAGTGAGAATAGATGTACATCCTAATTAAGATACCTTAAACAGAAAACGAGAAGAATGCTTTAGATGCACTGGCCAGTAGAGGTTTCTGTGATGATGGAAACGTCCTATGGCTGCGCTGTACAATACAGCCACTAATTATAAGGGACTATGGAACACTTGAAAGGTGGATAGTACAACTGAGGAAAGGAAACTTTAATTAATTTAGTTATATGTGACTAGTGGTTACTACAGAGCAACACAGGTGTAGATCACTCTTCTTTACCTAACAGTTTAAAATCACACAAATTGCTTTGAAAGAAATATTCTGGCAGTCTCATAAGCTCCAAGGCCCATCAAGACCATAAACAGCCTAAATTCTCACTCTGGGAACACCTTCAGCTAATTTGGAAAGGAAGATGAAGAAGCTTATCCATTTTTCTGAGCATGTTCTGACAGAAATTATTACCAACATTTCAATATGGTTAAGCTTCTATTTGTTCTTTTGTCAAGATGCTTTGAATAGTCCTCTTTTAAGTTACAATATGTTAAATATCACTAAATGCTTTAATACATGCTAACATGAAGCTCCAATATGTAAAAAACATTATGCTAAAAATAGTTTTAAGCTAAAAATAGTTTAGCACAATCAACTTACCAAAATAACAAATAAAACACAATCATTTGGCTAATTAACCTTACCATCAGAATTTTAAAATAAAAATGTGAAATCATGTTCAGGAACATCCATTTAATTAATCTTATATTTTATATAACTATATTTTATTAAACAATACACAATTTTATAAGCTTGTACTTAAAACCTGAAAAAGAAAATACCCACTCAAGTCAAATCCTGAATACTATTAATTAAATTTGGGGGGCAAAAATTTTTAAAATGTGCACATTTAAGAGTTAACACTCAAAAACTAAGAAAAACTAAGTAATTATTTTAAGATTTACTTTTTAGTTATTGCTGATTACCTATGCAGATTCCATACATAGTAAGACACACAAATAACAGCTTCCTGAAATTTTGTGGGACTTGAATTTAGTAAAAAATAAGCTTTTTAAAAAAGAGTAAGTTCTTTAATAATTATACTCACTCAGATAAGAATGCCAGATAAGTGTTACAGGAAATTAAAGAAATTTCCTAAAAATGATTTCCTATTTATTCTTCTGATCACTTTGGATCCATTATTTTCTATAAACAGTGACATTATGTATACACTTAGATAAAAAGCATCTTTAACCTAAATGGCAAAACTTTAAAATTTCTGAAATTTGTCTTCCCACTTTCCTTGTTCTTTCTCTAATCAAAATTAAAACATGACCCCAAAGAAAAAGTAATTAAAACATTTAATTAAGTCTATGAAACAGCAGTCTAATTAAAGGATTCCCCCATATCTAATACAAAAATGACAGATTTGATAAATATCTTAATGCTTTTAGTACTTTAATATTACATAAACAAGTTTTGTCATAGAGCCCAATCTACGACAATAGATTTTATGGTGATTGCAAACTTAGGGAGAAAATATTTGGATAGTTCCAGTACTAAATACCACAAGAACTGAAACCAAAAGGTATTATAAAGCAACATGTCTAAAGCACAAGGATTAACTCAGGGACCTACAAACCATCTCCATGGAAGATTCCTTTTCACCTAATTAGCCTGCTAAAGTAATGGTAATTTATAAAAAGGTATGTTTATATTTTCAATAATTTCATAAATAAGAGGAGCAGTATCTTTTTTCAAGAATTTCTGGAGACATGTTTATGGTGAAGTAAAATGTCCTTGCTAATAACAGAAAGAAAAAATAGTTCAGTTTTGGTATACAACCTCTTAAAACTGCTACTTCCTCTGTCTAACAAGCGTAATTGAATATTACTGGTTTTCAATTGTGAGAAAAACTTCTTAGATAAATCAAGCACATTTTTATAACTTAACAGCACTGGGCATATTTCATTAGCTCTTTGTTGTAACTGCTGACATTTCTATAATAACCACAAAATTTTCCTAAGAGATAAACTGTGAAATTTTTAAGAGATTGGGTTTGAGAAATTTGTATGCTAAGATAATAGAGTATTTGAACAAATCAATGAGTGTCACTTCTTAGTTACCTGCATTTTAAAGAAATTTAGATCCAACAATACATCACCTGATCCCTTTCTTTAACATGTTTATTAACTAGTCAAAAGGGACATAAACTTCTTTCTAACATTAATAAAGTTGATCAGTGATAACATACTCTCTTGGCAGCGCCTATAGTTTTAACTCACTGATATTTGTGCTCACTTGAATCAGGAAAAAAAAAAAGAGCTTGGATTCATATTAGGAATACAGTCTCAGATATTTTTGGTAAAGGGAAAAACAATCGAGTAAGATTTAAGAAGTCCTTGTCATTCAATGTCTTTAGTATTCCACCTTTAGAGAATTATTAAATGACTTCATATTTTCCTCATCATATACATTAGATTTAACTCTACTGAGCCCACAAACTGCCTGGAAATTTGAATTGTGTTTTCTTTCCCTTGTTAATTAGCAGCAAAGCTCCAACAAAACAGAAATGTAGTTCTATACACTCTCAAAGGGGTTTCTGTGCTTTTATTAACTGAAAATGTTTATTTGAAAAATAAGTCTTAGAAATATTTATAACTCAATTTTAGTTCATAAGACCCTACTTCTTATGAAATACAAATTATGTGGGCTGAAAGGTGCTAAAACTATGCTAAACCAGTTTCTAGTACTACCGATTCTATTAGAAGAGGAAACCTGAGTTTTTAAACATATTTAGGATAGTTTTAAGTTATTTATCTTAAACAGAAATAAAAATATGATTGACTGACCACCACCAATTAGCATTCAGAAAATTGCTAGCCTGATCAAAATTAATTAATTAATTAATTGGAACAGCCCAGTGTTTTTCTGTTACGTTTTCTTTTCATTGTGGTGTGTTTTGATATAAATGGAAGTAAGAATAGTGAAGTTAGGCCCTTTGCTAGGAAGACTAGTTGCTTGCTCTTGGAGGATGTAAAAGAGAAAACCTGCTCTTGGGAGAGAGACCTGGGTTCAGTTCTGCTTAAGCAATTACTAACTGGGTGGGGCTTGAGCAGGTTACTTCACTTCCCTGAACCTCATTTTCCTTACTAGAAAAAGATAAATGATAGAATAAGTGCAAAAATTAAATGAGGTAAACATGAAGCCCCTAGCATAGTTCCTGACAGAGTAGCCCTTATAATCATGTTGGTTCCTGCCTCTTCTTTCCCAGATTCTATACAAAGAAGCTCAATATTCAAAATGTATCTTTAAGCTTCAGTTTTAAAACTTGGGTCTCTATGTTGTCTCTAATAAGATTAAAATAATCCTCTGATACAATTGGAAGAGCATCATGTCTGTACTTGCTGCAATTTTTATACCTGGAATACTTTGCAGCATCTTCAGTTCAAGGCCTAGAAAATGGAGACAGATCAGATGAGAGAAAGACAGAAATTCCAGAATCCTCAATGTGAAGAAAACAGGAGGAATCTTCTCCTCCCAAAACTTTCCTTCCTTTACCCCTAAGACTTTCTAGTTTTCTGCATAAAGGACACAATTTAGTCATATCAATGAGAAAACTGAATGCAGGCCAACTCTTATATATAAGGAATTCAGCAACCCATTATTCCTTGCTATTTTTTACTTTTTGTTATTATTTAAATCTCAAAAAAATAATAATATTCAATTAATTTTAAATCCTCTATCATAAACACATATTAATATCTTACAGTATGATACAGAATGTAGCTACCTATAGCTATGTATGATTCAGAACATTAACCCCTTCATTTTTCAAACAGTGGGAAAATAGGGTTAATATTTTTGTCTTTTCTTTTCTGCATATAGGTGCCCAAGCCTGTTATGTTCCAACAATACAATAAGGCCACATAATCTTAAATAATAAAATATGAAAAGACTCTTCTCTGATTTTTTCCATACAGTCTGTCAGTCTAATTAAAATACCCCAAATATCATAAAAATATACAGAATCAACTTGAAAATTTAAAAATAAAGACAAAACAAAAAAACGGAGGGGGAGGGGCATTTTGTTTAAGGCCAGTATCACTTAGGATTTCTTGCTCTCACACAATACCCATAATGAAATCATAAAAATAAAATCAATGTGAATTTATTAGCATTTCAAAATATTAATCTGCCCTATTATCTTAAAACAAATTGATAAAATGGTATCAAACAGTGAGCTTAAATTTAACCTGTTTACTATGAGAATTATATAAACATTCCATGACTCAAATAAGGAAGTGTATTTCAGGTCCAGAAATATTAACTTAAAGTGCTAGTTTTTACTATGAAGCATTGGTAAGTAGACATTTCCTAATATATACTAAGATTGAAGAATTTACATAGTATAGGATAATGTAATTGCATACCACATGATTTTCTTATTGAAGAATTGTAAGAGAATAATAATAAAAAGCTAGATAGAGGTCGTAAACATAAAATGTATACACGAAAATACATGTAAGACCACAGGGCCTTATGATACTTAGGAGACTAAGACAATAGATGTATCATCTCTTTACGCGTTTTCCAGGAACGTAAGTCACCTCTGACCTGTATCAGGCGCAGGCTATCCATTTCCGGCTGCACTTCCCTGCCATACTAGCTCTGTCATCTACGCCGAGCCTGGAAATACTTAATAAGATCAAAGCTGTTGCTCCCCCTCTCCCCCAATGTAGAACAAAGAGAAATGTTGTAATAGAGTGATCTGTGCTCTCAAAAGAATAAAATCTAAACTCAATTTGAGTTATAGTCTCTCTTCAAGGGTCCCGTACAATTAATTTTACTGAACTCACTCTCTCTCACACACACCCCACCGCCACCGCCACCACCACCACCTTCAAACAGACGATTTTGCTTAAAATTGAACATAAAAGAAAAATATTTTCACATTTGAAAGACAGTTGCCAAGGAAATATATATACAGATCAAATAATTTCACTTATATAATCCCATCAAAATCTACCTCTCACATTTTCTAAAGCTCTACCTATACCGGCAGTGTGAGCACATACTTTTTAATGTGTTTAAGTATGGATAGTTTGGTTTGATTATACTCTATTAAGAAATATTACCCAAAAGTTAACAAAAGTTAACCAAATGCTAACAGAGCTCAAAGAGGCCTTACCGAAGCAATCAGAGAATGAAGTGCTTTTCATTAATTCTCACATGCCCTGGTTAGAAACATAGAGGATGGGGCAAAAGTGGTTTACAGTTGTTGAGTATGTGAAAGAGTTTATTCTTGCATTATTATTTCTCAATTATTGTATTATTTTCGCACAAACAACTGTTAAACTACTTTTATCTCCATCCTGTATGCTACTTTAAAATATTCAAGTGGTAGGAAGGGCAGGGACAAATGTAGCTGGATTTTTATACCTATTTTGGGAAATGTGATTAAATTTCCTCTAAAATTTCACACATTAACATAAAAAAAGTCTCTACTCCTAACCAACCCCCACCCCACCACCAAAACACTAAAGTTATGTAAGTATTTAATGAGACACCTGAGGGAAAACTTTCTTGGGGAATGACTGAGGAGAAAAATACTGAATTCCTGACACAAACTCAAGATTGTTATTCATTAGTATAACATTTTTATAATGTTTAACAATTATCTTACAAAGATAACTCCCTCTTATCGTCTCTTCCAGAGAAGTTCACTGTCTTTTTAGAATATACAAAATCCTTGATTTAAAGATATTTTTGCAGAAACATACTAAATAATTTATACTAATAATGAAAGAATAGAAAAGCCTTACTTAGCAACACAGAAAAGTATTATTTTAAAACATCTAACCATGTGCTGTAAATCGACCAGAAATACATTTTTTGGGAAATATATAAATGCATTCTTTGAAAAATAGTGATTTATTTTATGAATCTGCACAGGGTTAAAATTCTAGTTTGATTGGAAACAGATGGTATCCCAGTAAAGTCAGGCTCTGGACCTGAAACTCCAAACAGGAAATACGGCCCTCACTAGCTGACTGCGTCCCTAATCATTCCCAGAGCTTCATACTTGTTATTTTTATGAATATCCAATATGACTTTCATCTTTGCCTTCTATCTAGAAAGCATTAAAGAATCTTCTCTGTATATATGTGTGTACTTTATATATATACATTATATGCTTACAACATAGTTAAACATTAAAACAAAAGTACTTTCAAGCTCATTGCTAGTAAAGAAATCAGGCATTAAAAATAATAATTCAAAAGTTCAAGTTTATTTTCTATACTATTTAAAAATAAAATCCAACAACTATTGAGTAACTGTCAAAGGCACAACTTTACTGACACTACTTGCAAAAGAAATACACAATCTAAATGTATAGTAGAATATTATAAAATAAAACCTCACAGATTTTAGTAAAAAGCAGTTAATCTATACTGTTTTCCATTAAACAAGCCAGTCAGAAGCTATATGAACAAAGAAAAAAAGACTTACCGTTTTCCCATTGTAGTAATACATCAAAGAATTGCTGCCCATTCCAGGAACAGGATAAGCACAATACATGTTGATTTTGAAAATGTTACTCTTTGCAGTTAATGCACAGAGATTCTCTCCAAGACATACATCCACACAGCTAGAGTTAAGTCTTCAGGACTATGCATCCACACATGGATCTACTCAAAAGGAACTTATGCAAAACAGGACTGAACCAACTCACAGAGCAGAGAGGGAGGGTTTATGCCGTAACCAACCTCTTTCAATTTCTATTAAGTCCCTGCATTGTGGAGAATAGCGATAAGATAAAGTTTATGGTATATAAGAAAAAAATACATGTCACAAATGCTTAAAAATAAAAAAGCAAAGTTTCCTAGAAATAAACATCCCAAGGAATTATTAATTTTCCCATATATGTGAGATTATCTATCTATTTCAAAGAAAGGCAAACGGAGAGATGTGCTCATCTGTTTTCAGTTTTAATTAAATCAGAGCACGTGTGGCTGGGGAACCTGGCCTGCCACACCTCTAGCAGCATTACCACCTGGCATGGCCTAAAGCTGCTCCCAACTTTGATAAACACATGATCAAGCAATCAGAAACTGGAAACACGGAATCATATGTAACAAGAGGGACCTAGGCAGTTAAGCCTTGTACAAAATCACTTCCTGGAGTTGGACCTGTCATGTAAGTACCTCTTAACTAGGTAGAACAAATAATGATTAAAAAAAACCAAAAAAACCCCCCATAGAAGTATTATTGAAAAAGAAGGGTAAGGAGCATATTTCATGGAAATGTTCAGTCCAAAAAATAGATTTTCAGTTATAAAGCTCCTTAAGTTTCTCATTTATTATACCAATTAAAAGTTTATAATGGGCTGCACTCTTCTAGAACATCTAATATGTATTAAGCAATTCAGTAATAGAAAAAAACCCCCCAAGGTTTGTATTCCCTTATAAAAAAGTGAAAAGCCAATGTGTAGAACAGAATGTACACTCTGGCTGATAACCTAAAAAAGGTTTATTTTAACTCTTTCCTCCTTCTAAGTTAACTATTGTTTATATATTTATATTTTAATGTTAATGCTTAAATTTCTTAAAAAAAACAAATAATCAGTGTTCGAATCGCATAGATTTCAAAAATTCATTATATTTGGAAGTCAAAAGGTTTTAGACATTATCTGCAAATCCGTATTTCTCACACACAAACATTCTGTTATTTAAAAAATGGTATGGATAATTTTTTAGAATATCAACTTTTCTCTGATATGCTCCTATCAAAGCTTCTTTGTAGTATCGCTTCTCTCTTGTAGGTTCTAACAGTACTGTGTTAATCAAGAGAGCTCAAAGGCTGCAAATTGGGGTACATTACTTTTGATACTTTTGATGAAGCAGAACTCCAACTTAGAAATATTTTATGAGGAATCCCACATTCTTACGAAACATATTGATCAAATTATAGCAATAAAACCAAGTCAGACAATAAGGCCAGCTAACTTCAATGTTTTAAAAGCTGATGGTATTGGAATAACAATAAAACCTCCCAACACTCTCCAGATATAGAAAAGACTAAGCAGCAGCTGCAAAAGAACATCACTGTACAGCAGACTATTAAAATGCCAGTCTGCAGAGTGGTCTGTAACTTCCTCCTCCTGCGAGACCACAAAGACCCACTTCAGTCCTTAGAGAGCTGTGTAAAAAGCTCTGATTTACAAGTAACAATGCCATGCCTTAAAACCATTCAAGTACATTTTAGTCTTTCATAGACACAGTCTTTTTCTAACAGAACAGCTACTCTTAAAAAAAGGAAAATCAACCATCTAAAATGAAATTTCCTTTTTTCTTAATGATTAATTTAAAAACACACACCTTACTTTTGAATAGAAATTGAAGCAGGATGGGGGAAGGGTAGCTACAAAGCACTGACAATACTTAACATTCCCCCCCCTACAATCATTATTCCAAACTGAGAAAACTTTATATAGGCTAAAAAAAAAAAAAAAAAAAAAAATTCCACCTACGGTCGTCAGGCTCATTTCTCTGGGGTTAGCCAGGAAAGAGAGAGTACTATGTTATCTGATAAAACAAAAGCATAATGTAAATCCAACTACACAATCTTGGCTATTAAAAGCACAACAAAAATTTTAGTACTTTTTCATTCGCTCTTTTAGGCAGCTAGCTGATATTCTAAAAGGAGTAAACAAATATTCAAGTAAAAAAGAAATTCAGATTAAAGTCAAACAACATAATCTTTTACTGTTCTAAAGCAGTTTATTAAATAATTAGGTAAGGTTTGCAGTTAAACCTGAAACCTGAATGTGAAATATAATAGTTTCTAAACAGAGTTGAGTAATTAAAAGCTTTTGTTTCTACTCTTCATTTCTCTTCTCAAAAACACAGATACAAAATCCATATATGTGTATTTAAGATTCCTCCCTCCAAATACATAGTACATTCACTAGGTATACACAGTTTACTAATTAAGAGTGTGTCTAGAAACAGGAGTGGTGGTAGTAAGGTAGATCTACCTAAATATGACATTAAACTCATTCCTCAAAAATAATAAATCACACAAAAAACAACTAGTAGTAATCTAAATAAAATGTTCCGATATTTTACTTTGTACATTATGGTAAGGCCTTCTAAGTTTGTTGCTCCAAAATATCTTTTTGAAATTACCTTACTTAAAAGAAACTAAAATTGGTTGGTATAGATAGTAATTTTCTTTATCGCAGTTACGAATTACCTTTTATGATAAAATCGTCTTCTCTTCTTCAAAAATATTTTTTGAAATAATTTAATCTATATAACAGCTGCAGCACAATTTTTTTTCTCTTATGGAGAATCATATTACAGGAAAAAATGCATATCGACGGATCAAGTGCTACTCTAGTCAATGCAGTTGTTTAATCTTTGACTTTTTTTTTTTTTCCCTTAAGGAACATGTCAAGGGTTAATCCTGTGACTTTGTCTGACAAAATGAGTCAGCTGGAGCCAGGGCCACTTTTTAAACCTGATTTCAGACAGACATGCAGTATGCAGGAGCTCTGAATTGTCATGCACTTTTTATCCTGACTTGTTTCCATCCACAATTCTAAGTAACCATTTGTGTTATTCTAAGATTATGTGATCTGACTCAACAGTCACACCACCTAGTACAAAATCTAAAAAAAAAAAAAAAAAAAAATCACCAAGTTTCATAGCCAAATGGGATACTATATACAAGGGCAAAATGATTCATGAAAATGTCAGAGAAAACTAAAAAAGACTTGGAGCCACACACCTTTTTTTTTTTTTTTTTTTTTTTTTTTTTTTTTTTTTTTTTTTTTTTTTTTTTTAAACAAACTGATGATTCTCTGTTTGAGAATTACTGGATTTCACTGATTTTCAAATATGCTTACCCTCTTCAGTGGTTCAGGATGTGATGTTTATTGCCATTCTAAACAGCCATCAAGTATAGACATACGGTAGGTTAGAGAAAACCATGAAGTGCTTTGCTAGGCAATTTCCAGCTTTACTGAAGATTTAAGAAAAGATGTTTTCAAAAGTCTACTGGGTAGGGGCTTCCTGGCTACTTCAGTTTATATCCCAGGTTCCTATGCAAAAAATTTACTTTTCCTTTTTTTCTGTTGATTGGGACACAACCTGAGGCTGCGCCCCCGCCTGGTGGGGCTTGACAGGGGACCTCAGGCCGTGCCCGCTCCCTCACATCCAGCAGGGTTTTATGGGGGACCTCAGGGCGGGAGACCTGAGGCCGTGCCCCCCACCCCAGCAACAGGCCACGCGGGGTTTGACAGAGGACCTCAAAGTGGTGACTAAGGCTTGACGTGGACCTCAAGGTGTGCCTCCTCCCCGGCCAGGGCCGGGGAACGCGAGGCTGTGCCCCCCACCTGACGGAGCTTGACAGCGATGGGGCCGGCCAGGTCTGGATCTAGCCCAATGAGGGTGGGGCTGGCCGGTTCTGAATCTTGTACGATTTCAAGGCGCATGTGGGTGGGCAGGAACTTGACTGGTTCCCATGGTGTGCCCCAGACTCTGACAGAAGGAAGATTTTCATATACATTTTACTAATTTTCTTTCATCTCTGACACTTCTATTACAGAGAAAGGGCAACTAGCAATATTAAAATACTTCCTCAAATTAATTCTCTTTTAATGTGCACAAATTTTATGTGCCAGGTCACTAGTTAAGAATATATAATTATAGTAAAACAATGCATCCCTCTTAAACCAATCCAATAACATTCAATGCATATTATTTAAAAATAATGCTATTGACTTAAAATTATATAGTGCACCTTTCTAATTCAACAGTATCATTCATCTTGCTGATACCAATCAATCAGTAAAAAGACTTCCAGATATTGTCTTTCCACTGTATGAAAATATTAAAAATAAAAAACCTGATTTTGTGATCTTTATTCAGGTGATACGAAGAAAAATTTGTTTTAATTGTGCCTTATATGTGAGTACCTAAATCTTAGCCAAACCACTAATCAGAGTTATACTGAATGATATTACAGATTGGTCTGAGTACTGGTATACAACTTATTTCAATATATTAACACACACATAAACATACACTTCTCAGAGCAGAGTAAAAACGTGCTAAAGTTCACAAATAACATCACTTGTCTAAGACAAAGAACATCAGATTTACTATCTATTTTCAAAAATCTCTAGTCTAACTTGGGTTTTAGAAATGCTAAATGATTAACAAATTAGAAAATACATTACCTGTATAACCAATGGAAACAATCAACTAATTAAATTGCATTTATAGGGCAAAAGAATACCTGTTTAACTCCCCTTTTGACAACCAAGACTATAATGATGATGAGTAAAACAACCATATCTCCTGGAGGAGAAAGCAAATCTCTTTCTGAGGTAAATAAATAGTATCCCTATGACATCAACATTAACAGAAATGACAGGTCATATAAAACTTCTAAAAGGCTATCATTAGACACTCCTTTCAAATAAGAGAACTGTAATTCCTGAAAATATGTAAAACCCAAAGCAAATTGCATGTTTTTTTTTTTGTTTTGTTTTTTAAATCACAAACTGTAACAAAGCATATTTCTTTGAAATATTTAAGGGGGAGGGTTTCCCCCCTCAGTATTAATTCCTGCATCTCTTGTCCATTTCTTTTCCCACAGGAATCGCAGTTTGTCGTTTCTCATTTACCACTTGAAATAACATGGTAAAAGAACCAGTATGTTGCAACTTGATAATTTCCCTGCAGATGGCTCTATAATCTCAGGTCTGCCTAACAGTATCTGCACAAGTTGAAAAAAAAAAAAAAAAAAGAATGAAGAGGACACCCAGGTTTTTAAATTCCTTAGTAGCTAGCACTTCTGAAGAGCTTCCAAGACTGGGTAAAGCTTTGCACTATTGACTCATTAGGCAACCTAACAACAAAAAGTGTAAGCAAATAAATCTACCTAGCAAATTATCTGTACAAGGTAAACAATTTCTTCTGGGTTGAGTTAGCTCTCCCTTAGAAAAGTGCCAGCTGTCTTTTTCTTTCTTTCTTTCTTTCTTTCTTTTTTCTTCTTTTTCTGACCCATGCCATTTTTTTTTTTCATCTGACCTGGAAAGAGCCAGGTCCTTTATGAAAAATGAAAAAGTACCAAGATATTCTATTCTATTTTAAAATTATTTTTTAAGAACATCTGCATCTTAGCCTAGAGCTAAGAATCTGCAATCTGAAGAGCTACATGACATGTTATTTCTGGCCCAAAATCTATGGTTTGTTTCAGTAAAAATTCTTGTTAGTGGCAGTAATTTTTTAAATACTTCATACCTTTAATTAATAAGTCTATCATCTTCTTCATATTTGTAACAATCAAATAACAAAGCACAGTTAATTTTAGTTATATGTATTGGAAGAACTCACATAGATCCTGAATTTGTGTAAACAACTATCTTAAAGTATGGTGTGTTTTTTTTTTTTTTTAAATATCTTTTTATTGATTTCAGTGAGGAAGGTGGAGGGAGAGAAAGATAGAAACATCAATGATGAGAGGGAATCATTGATTGGCTGCCTACTGCACACCCCCTAGTGGGGATCGAGCCCGCAATCCAGGTATGTGCCCTTGACCAGAATCGAACCCGGGACCCTTCAGTCTGCAGACCGACACTCTATCCACTGAGCCAAACCAGCAATGGGTAAAATATGGTTTCTTACAATTATTTCTGGTGATCACTCTCAACAAAAGCCAAAAAATATTTCATTTTGAAAACACATTGAAGACAGATATATTAGGCAGGGGGGGGGATAGGAGATGGTGTCAGTTAAACAAGGCAAAACAAAAATAAAGTTTGACTATTGTTTGATATGCTGCACCAATGAAGGCAATATACCACTCTAACAATCAGTGTCATATACCAGACAGATTGGGAAACAGACGGGAAACTTTGAAAAAGGAATCTGTTAAGCTACTTGTTCTACATCTACATCATGTCTACACAGTAGGGCAGAAGTATTGTCTTCCTACCACTCATTTGAACTCTGTAATGTGAGAGAGGCTGCTCAGGTTCCAAATGCTGTGATGTCATAATGAGAAAGAGCACTGGACTTGAAGTCAGTCAGGAGACATAGGAATCTGGATTTCACCTGCACCTTTTAGGAGGCATGAGAGTTTAGGCTAGGTCTTGAAATTTCCTGAGTCTAAGTTTCCAGTTCTGCAAAATATAGGCGTTAAAATAAACTAGGCCAAAGATTTCCTAGCCATCTCACTGCCAATAAAACCTTTTTATTATCTACTCCACCCCAAAACACTGAATTTCTATTTTGAAAGGTTTTGGTCTTCCAAACTCCTTTTTACTGAGTTATAATGAGTATTTTTCCCTTCTTAAAAAAACATATAACTTCCATTCAGAACTTCTGATTAAAGGAAAATGAGGCATTGCCATGCGAAGTTGAAATAATTCTAATACAAGAAACTTGTTGTTTTAACCAGCACGGGCAATTTTATTTCAATCAATTACACAATTTGATAGGTATTCTGAAATATTTTCTAGCTTGTCAGATTACTGTTTTTGAAGACCCAGGCTGTGACTCACTAGCATACATCATGGCTAGTGTCCACAGCAACCTTAAACTATCAATATACACTGAGTGGCCAAATATTTATAATCTCTGAATGCATAATAATCTGGCCACTCTGTGTGTGTGTGTGTGTGTGTGTGTGTGTGTGTGTGTGTGTGTATTAGAGGCCTGGTGCATGAATTCATGCATGGGTGGGGTCTGGCCAGCCTGGCCAGGGGAGGGGACATGGGCAGTTGGCCGGCCTGCCTGCTGGTTGAACTTGTGGAGGGGACAATTTGCATATTAACCTTTTATTATATAGGATATACAGTGAGTGGCCAGACTATTATGCATTCAGAGATCATAATAATCTGGCCACTAAAGGCTAATATGCAAAGTGTCCCCTCGGGGAGTTCTACCAAGAGACTGGGAATTTGATCACTTGCTATGACATGTGCTGATCACTAGGGGGTGATGCGGAAAATGGCAGGTGACCAGTGGTGGTGGTGAGACACTGAAGAAGCAATGGAAGAAGGAGGTGGGGAGGCAGGGGAACCATGCGGTGGCGGCATATGGGTGGCAAATGAAGGAGGAGGTGGGGAGGTAGGGAGGTGGGTCATTAAATGGGCATCTAAAAGGCTAATATGCAAAGTGTCTCCATGGGAGTTTGACCAGGAGTTCGATCACTAGCTATAACGTGTACTAACCACCAGGGGGGCGGTGTGGAATGAAGGAAGGCCCTGGACAGCAGCTGGAAGGCCCCAATTGGCCCTGATCATTGGCCAGGCTAGGGACCCTACCCATGCACAAATTTTGTGCACTAGGCCTCTAATATGTTATAATCATCTCTGCAAGTGGCATAATTAAAAGCCTAAAGCCTCACATGAAAGGCTGATACAATAGAGAATCCAAAAACATAATTATAACTTCTCAATTTTAAGCTAAGAATCCAAATGCCTCATATTCTAATAACATTTATATTAGCAAATAAAGTATTTTCATAAAGGGTTAGTAATATACTTCGATTACCTAGTAATAGTTTCGTTTAAAACTAAAATCTTTTAAAAGAATTTTCTAGTGTCTAGAACAAAATAGTGAGAAAAGAGAGGAAAAGGCTGCTATCTTACAATAGATAAATAACAACTCTTACTAAACTTTGCTCTTGTTCAATTCATTTGACAACTTTTGTTTCTCACTAATGTGCAATTTTATCTACAAGTCATATATAGTATGTTTAACATAGCATCATATAGAAATGAAGTATTTTTGGCTATGTCCTTCAAATAAACATGAAAGCCTCTACAGAGATGCCTGTTTTATACTTTTAGCAAGCAACGAAGAGCCAAGGAGGCAAAAGGGAGCCCATCTTAATTAAGTAGGCTGTGGCTCCTCACTGTACAGAAGTTGGCCCTGTGATGTGTTTCTTTGTGCCTTTTGGCCGGATAATTTAGTAGATCAGTAAAAGAGATTGTTAAGCAAACTATAAACAAAGGCGGCTGTAATGAATATGTAGGTTGGAAAGTTTACAGGGAACAATAGGTATGGGATCTTGAGGACACCTGTTGTCCCACACTGGTTATTTCAGACTTAAATGATTGATGCGTAAAAAAAGTTCAGACTGTGCTACTACTGTTGAAACTGGAATAAAGATTATGTGATTGTAAGAACACAACTATCAAATGATAAAACTTCACATGGAAAATCAAATGCACGTTTTCCTGGTTCTAATATATCTAACTGAGGGTAAGACTATAATGTGCAAATGGGAAGAATTTCAGTAATGTTAGCCACTGAAAAGACTTTCACTTTCATGATGAGAAAATTGGAGCTTTTCCCCTGCCCTAATATGCTTTTATAAAGTTTAAGCATGCTAAAGGTTTTATAATATAGAATCTATATTGGTTCAAATATACTGTAGTTCTTCCTGAAGGATACTGAGTTCAGATAATGCAGGATGCTCTTTATACTTTGAGTCAACTGAGCCAGGAAGAAAGAACTATGACTGCATTGCTAATCATGTGAGTTTGTTCATTTATTCAACAAACGTTCACTGGACATCTATTATGCAACTAGGTGGTGGAACTAAAGCAATAAGCAAAATAAAATCCCTGCCTTAAATTTCTCCTGGGTGAGACAAATAATAAACTAATTATATAGTATTCTAGTGGTCCAGTGCACGAAATTTGTGCACTTGGGGGAGGGGGTTTCCCGGATTGGCTGTTCCCTGTCACAGTGTGGGAGCCCCAAGACCCATCCAGGGCTCCTTGATGGATTGCCCCAAAGAAGTAGGCCAGAGCAGGGGTCCTGCCTCCCACTGCACGGAGCTGTGGGACCCTCAGGCCTCGCTGTGCGGACACCCCCACCAGGCCCCGCCCTCGTGCACCTGCTGTGCACGCAGCCTGCTGATGGGTCATTACACGTGAGGGCGTCCTGACCATTTGCATATTACCCTTTTATTAGTGTAGATCAGATGGTAATATGTTATGGAGAAAAATGCAGGAGGAAGGAGAAGGGCAGTGATGGGGGGAACATTGTTGCCATTTTATATAGAATGGTCAGAGTCCCAGGAATAAAACAATATGTCATCAAAGAGAAAAGTATGTGATAAAACTAGGTATGTGGCTACTAAGGGATGTGTGCTCTGGCAGAAAATATATGCAAATCTTTAAGGAGCAGTAGAGAGGGCAGAACAGCTAGAAGGGTAAATTAGTGGCAGATATAGTTTGAGAGGTAGCAGGAGATAAATAAGAAGGTTTTTGAAAGCCATGTTATGAATTTTAGGATTACAATGATAACAGACACTACTGGAGGATTTTAAGATGAAGAATGATACCCTATGACTTAGATTTTAAAAGGATCTTCCTGTGTTAAAAAAAAAGACTGAAAGAAAACTGGGAGAGTCGTTGGGTAGATGTTGCCATAATTCAGGAAACAGATAATGGTGGTTTGGACAACAGGTAGTGACAAATGATCAAAATTTTGAAGATAATTTTAGTATGAGAAATTCAGTATGGGAAGATAACTATGATTTCCCTTTTCTGTCAATGAAAGCATACCATTTTTTTCCCTTTAGGTAAAGGTTTCCTGTATTCTGGTTTTCCATACTCTTCTGTCCTGTGAGAATTACATGTTATTTTAATGTTAGCAACTAGGTCAACCTAGTGCACTTCAAAGTAGTGGCCAAATTACCTATAATTTACAATTCCCTTCAAAGTTACTCCCATTATTATGTATGACTAGAAGTTAACTGCATAATTGAGGGAGGGGGGAATAGAACAAATAATTCAGCTTCTTATACAAACAAAACAAGTTAATTTTTGATGATTTGAACAGTCAGAAAAGGAGGAAGCTTGAAAGTACAATGTGAAGCAGGAAGTCATTAACAGATGATGTTCCCTATTATAGATAACATAAAATAATAGCGTCATAATACTTATTTTTATTCTTTTAATTTAATTCAAATAGCATTTCCTGGGTACTCCACTATGTGCTCATAGGGCAACAATTATGCAACAGAAAATTACTTAAAAGTTACTTTTTGCCCAAGGTTAATGCTATCTTTTGACTATAAGCATCTCGAAGGCAGGGAACAAGGCCCTTGCTTTATTCAATTTAAGTCCCTAAAGCCTAAAAGAATTATTAAGTCACACTAAACACATAATATATATTTACTGACTTTTACGGAATGGATTTACATTTCTCTCACTGGAAATCTAATAAATGAGGCCAACTATAGTAGTAAAAAGTTTCTAATTCTTATATTACTGTTTTCTGAAATTAATAAATATCTTTGGTGATGTTGGAGAAGATACTGATAACTTGATTTCAAATAACATCAAGTTTTATAGTTAAAAAGATTATTAAGCACATCAGGAAACTTCAGTTTTATTACTTAATTATTAAGTTAATTTTTAAAAATACTAGCCATCATATAAAGCTAAAAAGGGAACTAAATAGCAACCATAAGTATTCACTTAAATTTATAAAGAAAAAGTGAATTTTCTAGTCAGAAGGTGAAGATTCTTTTAAGTTTTGTTTAGAGAGAAACATGCCACATTTTTCAACAGAATCAGTTTCACAATCATACTTGGGTTGGAAATGATTCTCAAGCTGCTAGGAGCTATCTTTTGGTTTTAAGTTCTATGAAAAAATGGACCAATCACCCTCTTTTATCCTGGCCCAGCTATTTATATAAAATTATAGTAGGGCTATTTATACTAAAGTAAAATTATTTAAATACTCAACCCCAATTATTTCAAATACACATTTACTAATACATCTATTCATGGCCTGATCCCCCCAACTGCCCTCCCCTGTAAGCCCGGTCACTTCCAACTGCTCTCCCCTGCAGGCTGGTCCCTTCCCAACTGCCCTCCCCTGCATCAGGCTGGTCCCTTCCCAACTGCCCTCCCCTGCAGGCTGGTCCCTTCCCAACTGCTCTCCCCTGCAGGCTGGTCCCTTCCCAACTGCTCTCCCCTGCAGGCTGGTCCCTTCCCAACTGCCCTCCCCTACTGGCCATCCTGTGACGACGTGGGGGCGGCCATCTCGCAACACAAGAGCATGAGGGTCAATTTGCATATCACCTCTTTATTATATAAGATAGATTACACTTCTCAAAATTAGATATCATACAAGTAAAACAAATGACTTTTCAAAGTAAAATCAAACAAAGGGAGTATCAGTGATGGGAAATTTTATGTCAGCACATTACTCAGGATGTAAATGCCTTCCCTAACTTTGAATAAAATCAGGAGCCCCAAAACAACCCCAGTAATGAAATTTAAATTTTCATAATTTATTCCTTATTTTCTTGAAAAAATAACCCAAAATTTCATTTGGAAAAACAAAACAAAAACTTCACATTTCTACTGATGTTGAAAATCCTGAGGATGGGCTTAAACCACATGTGTCAAACACAAGGCCCGCGGGCCAAATCTGTCCCGCCAGGCCTTGCAATGTGGCCCGCACCGCGCTGTCATCACTGCACTCCTTTGCGTTTCCATCACAATGACAGTTTATGACTGTTCAGTAAACCATTTGGCCCGCGATTTAGGCTGGATTTTAGATTTTGGCCCCTTCTCTGATTGAGTTCGACACCCCTAGCTTAAACTCTAAAAAGCATTTACAGAATTCAACCACATACACTTTAAAAACCATACAAGTTTTTACACACACACACACACACACACACACACACGGTCTTATCCTATATTTGGTTTGTGAAGTCTCAACAAGTTGAAAAACTAGCTGAAGAGTTCAATAAACCTTAAAAGCCAGCTCTGATATTCAGCTAGTATGTTCTTTTTTCTTTAAAAAGAGATCAGAGGCCGAAACCGGTTTGGTTCAATGAATAGAGCGTCGGCTTGGGGACTGAAGGGACCCGGGTTCGATTCCGGTCAAGGGCATGTACCTTGGTTGCGGGCATATCCCCAGTAGGGGGTGTGCAAGAGGCAGCTGATCGATGACTCTCTCTCATCGATGTTTCTAACTCTCTATCTCTCTCCCTTCCTCTCTGTACAAAATCAATAAAATATATTAAAAAAAAGATCAGAAAATAATAATTATCACTCTACAACTACTTCACATCAGTACAAACAATTGGATACACAGGACTCACTGGTCACTTTTCCTTCAGCTTTTTGATTTGAATTAGATCAAAGACATCACTGGCTTGTCACAAAAATGAACATCTTATAACTATGAATTAAAAGCTTATTATCTACAATGATACAATTCTGGCACTGTTCTGAACAGTGGTTACTGTCAGCATAAACAGTGGCTGTTTCTTCTTACTTATGTATGAAGAAAATCTTTCACTCACTGACCAAATTGAATATAAGTTTGGAATGAATTGTAGGACCATTCCCTTTATACACTAAAATTTTTCTGCTAGTCTGACCTATAAGGTCAGAGAAAGAATTGACCACTTTGGAAATTTTATATCATGGTAGTCTTCAGATAGGGACAGCTTATCTAACCACCAGAAATAAGAAACTCTAAAGTACCTACAGTTGTTGTGTATCCTCTATGTTTGTCTGCCATTGGAGCTAAGCAAAAACCTATTCCAACTTATGTTCAAGAACTAAAGGGTTCATTCATGAAGTTCTGCTGAAGCTGGAACTGAGAGTAAATACTGTTTATTGTGCAATTACTAAGATTATTCTAGTCTTAAAGGCCTAATAACACACTTATTAATCTTAAAGGCCTAGTGACACACTGTAATCCTAACTTCCTAGCCACTTCCATAGGCTATATCCTTTGAGAATACTCTATTTCAGATGTCTTCAAACTACGGCCCGCGGGCCACATGCGGCCCGCAGAGGAGTCTGATCCGGCCCGCCAGGTTTTTTGGGCAGTGAGCGCAGCCGAGGTGTTACAGTAGGAATTAGTAGTTCATATAGTCCGGCCCTCCAGCTCTCTGAGGGACCGTGATCTGGCCCCCACTTTAAAAAGTTTGAAGACCCCTGCTTGATGCTCAACTTGCTGTTTTCATGGATAAAGTGGAAGTAACAGTTTTTCTATAGTTCTAACTCCTGACCTTTTCCTTACTGATTCAGTTAGCCAGTACTCTTAAAAAATTTTTTTATTGCATTTATTGAGGTGACATCCTATATAATAAAAGACTAATATGCAAACTGACTGAATAGCAGAATGACAGGTTGCTATGACATGCACTGACCACCAGGGGGGCAGAGACTTAATGCAGGAGCTGCCCCCTGGTGGTTAGTGCAATCCCCCTGCTCAGCCAGAAGCTGGGCTCACAGCTGGCGAGCACAGCGGTGGTGGTGGGAGTCTCTCCTGCCTTACTGCAGGCAAGTGGTAAGGCATGAGGGCCCCCAGAATGCGAGGATTTCTGATCCCTCACCCCACACTTGAGAGAGAGAGAGAGAGAGAGAGAGAGAGAGAGAGAGAGAGAGAGAGAGAAGGAGGGAGGGAGGGAGGGAGGGAGGGAGGGAGAGAGAGAGAGAGAGAGAGAGAGAGAGAGAGAGAGAGAACGCGCGCGCAGGCTTTTCCCATTTGGAGACCCCTCCCCAGGGGAGTTTATATATGCTTCCAATAAACTTCTACATTTTTATTTAAAACCTTTTAGTCTGCAAATTTATTCTTCAAACTTTGTGGGACATGAATCCACAAGGTGTGTTTGTGCCCCCAACTCCAGTATCAAAACTGACAATCTTTTGGTGCATGGGACCCCACCCAACCAACTGAGACACACTGGTAGTTTTTCACATTATTTATTTCTACCAGCTCCAGAAAGTATTTGTCATTTCTTTGCTATTAAAAAAAAATCTTATGTTAGCCAATCTCAGGATTTAATATTCTAACTTTTTCTATTTAATAGTCTTACCAATTCTATTTAGTCTGCATATGAAAATTCTGGCTCATTTGACATGGTTTAGTGGTCTTTATGGTAATACCTCAGGATATCTTCTTAGTTATCTCAAGGAGTTCTCCTGTTATTTCAAGTTTAATACTAAAAATGACTCAAAATTCATATTAATTAAAAAAAAATAAGCCATTTCCGCTCATGGCCAAATAACTCAATTGGTTTGAGTGTCTTCCGGATATGCCAAAGTTGCAGGTTCAATCCCTAGGTAAGGGCACATATAAGAATCAGCCAATCCTGTATAATAAAAGGGTATTATGCAAATTCACCCTAAAAGTGGACGGACCAGGAACGACTTGTAGCTATGACATGTACTGACCATGAGGGGGCAGACGCTCAACACAGGAGCTGCCCCCTGGTGGTAAGTGCACTCCCACAGGAGGAGCACTGCTCAACCAGAAGCCAGGCTCATGTCTAGTGAGTGCAGTGGTGGTGGCAGGAGCCTCTCCCACCTCCACTGTAGCGGGCAGTAAGGAGAGATGGGTCCTGGACTGCAAGAACCCTGGACTGTAAGAGGGATGGCTGACTGCCGGCTTAGGCCTGATCCTCAGGGCCTACAAGAGGGCGCAGGCCAGGCTGAGGGACCCCTCTCCCCAGCCACCCCAGTGCATGAATTTCATGCACCAGGCCTCTAGTAAATGCATAAATAAGTGTAACAACAAATAGATTTCTCTCTCTCTCCTTCCCATCTCCTCCCTTCTTCTTCTTCTCTCTCTCTCAAAGTCAATAAATTTTAATAAAAGCCACTTCCAATTAAATAAATGTTTTGGGAAAATGGGAAGCATAATTTCTTAAACTGTAGCCGATTACCAATCCAAAAGATACTGACCTCTGTACCTGTCTGTAACAAAGCAAGAAAAGGTGAAATCTAGGCTGCTTTGATTCATCTCAAAAACAGTAAAGTAACTTACAGGGGGTAAGGGAGAAAGAATTAGGAAAATATATTTTTCTTAATGGCTGGGATGGTAAAATATACTCTGAGAGTTTAACTGAAAAGCAAAGAAATTATCTGATAAGCTGTAATCGTTTTTGTGGGAAAATATATACACACTTAAAAACAGGACAAAGGACAGAATAACATTTGATAAAGAAAACAAATAGATTCTGTTATCAGCCTATTTATGGGGCTGCAAACTAGTTATTTTCAAATGACTGAAACATGCCATTTTGAGGCACTGCCAGGATATGATGTTCAAAAGCTATAATATAACCAGAATATAACTTCAGAAATTTGTCTAAAGGCATTCTAGAATTTGTCTAGGTGTTTAGTTTTAGGTGTTAAAAATCCTGAAAATGTCTTGCTTCTTTCTTACTTCAGAATTCTGAATCTTCTGTAGCATATTTAAAAAATAGATATATGTTTGGAATTACTAATACCAAGTAAAAATTAAAGAATAAGAAGCAAAGATACTTCTCTCCACCTGAGAAATGCTTCAGAGGCTCACAAGAATATTCAACCAATGATTAAAAGAAAGAAAGAAAGAAAAAAAAAGATTTTGATAGTTCAGAAAATAATAATTAGTACAAATTCTAGGCAGCAGAATTGATTCAACACATTTTCCTTCCTTTCATAGGTTTCTTTTCTGAAAATGAATGCTTTTAAACAATAACAGCACCTTTCATATATCCTTCCTTATATTTTCAAAAATTTCCTTGCTTTTCAACAAAATTTTGTAAATATGAGATGCTAAAGTTTCTTCGAATTTCAGACTTTAGTGGTAGGAACTAGAAAAAAATAAAGAATAGTTACTGAGTGTCTATTCTACACCTAGCACACAATGCCTTCAAACTACCATTTGAGATAAGCATTAATTTTCCTTTTACAAATAAAAACTTGGTATTCAGATAATTTGAAAGCAACTTCTTCAAGGTTATAAAATAAAAAGAAGCTGAGGCCAGATAAAATCCATCATCTGCTTATCTGGAAGTCTGTTTTTTCTACATCAACCCTTTAGATGGTGATAGGTTCTTAAACAACAAAACCAATAAAAAATAAATTTGACCAACAAAAACATAATTGGAAGAATAAACTATGTTTTAAATTCAATATATGAAACAAGATATTTTATCAGTAAACCAAGATACATAATACATATTAGCATTCAAATAAAAAGAAAATGGTCTTTGACTTAAGTTAGGTTGTAATTGGCTCTATGTGTGATCTTCGGCAAGTTCCTGAGTATCTCTGAGTCTGATTTCTTTATTTGTAAGAAGAGTATATTAGTTATCATAGATTTATGTGACCAAGACTAAACATTGAGATGACAAAGAATAGTGGCTACAAATCCTCACCTGATAAATCCTGCACTTCTAACAGAGTGACACTGAGTCTGTAAAGGATGCTAACAAATATATTATTGCAAACGTTTCAATTTTTCACAAATTACTAAGGAAAAAAACACAATTGCCTATAATCCCTACCCAGTGCTTCAAAATTTCCTTAACTGTAAAAATCTGATATAGATGAAAAACAGCTAGTGTACAAAGAACAAAGACTAGAGTTGGTGGTTAGAGAAGTGGAGGGGAGATTCAGGAATCCTAAAGGAAAACACCCCACAAAGTTAAAATACTGCCCAAGCCTTTGGAAAGACTCGCAAGTAACCTTACTAATAACAACTGTTTCTATTATCTATTGGCCACAAGCATACTTTAGGTCTTTATCTAGGGTAGATTGCCATGAGTGTTTATCCCCTTTCATATCTTGACTGGTTTTATGCATTCCCTAATCCTCTGGATCTGCTATAGGAAAAGTACAAAGGTTGTACTTGGTAAGAATCCAGTAATGCTGTACTTCTAGATGTGGCTTGGGCGTGTGTTTATTTTTTCACATCTCTATGCCTTTTTCACATGTTTGGCGTGTTTTCCTTCTTCTCTAACATGCATTGCTCCTCATCTTTCCAGACACAGCTCAAATGTCAACTCCTGAGGCCGTTGGTACTTCCCAAAGCAGGGTTGGTTCTGCCTAACCGTGTTTCCAGAGCCCTAGGTATTCACCTTTACTTGCCTCATTGCAATGTAATTAATTTACAGACTGCTTGTTTCTCATACTAGATAGTAACTTCCCTGAAGGGTGTATGTTTACATTCTCAATGACTAAGCATCATTCTACTGTTTTTGCTATAAAGGTCTACCTTATTCAATACTTGAACCTGTCTAGAGAAGCAAGTAGAAAATTAAATGTGCTTAAGAATATCATCTCTTCATCAGTAGGATGAAATTGATCCCCTCATGACTTAAAAAAAAAAAAAAACTTAAAAAAAAAATCCTCACTCGAGGATATGTTTATAAGTTTTATTAGAGAGGAGGGAGGGAGGGAGAACAGGGGGGGGGGGGAAAGAAAGACAGAGGGGGGGGAGAGAGAGAAAGAGAGAGAGGGAGGGAGGGAGAGATACATCTACAATATGTAAGAGAGAAACATTGATTAGCTGCCTCACGTATGCACCAGGGATCAAATCCACAACCTTTTGGTGTATAGGATTATATTCCAATCAATAGAGTCACCCAGCCTGGGTGAATTTCTGGTTATGTATTGAGCATATCAGTTTTAAAACCTTCAGTAATTAGCATTTTCTGAAAGGAACTTCAGATTTCCCACTCTAAGGGATAACTTTATGATTGGTCAAACTACCAACCAATCAATAACTGAGCCAGTAGATTTGAGCAAACATCAATCTCCTAATTTTACATACTGCTTTAATGATGTCAACACACCCTTATTGGGCCTTCATCCACAGAGAGAAGTTACCATTCCGTGGTTCTGCAGAGAGGAATAGAGGAACTGAGGTCTGTATTTATAATACCTAAATAACATAATACCATGGCTTACAAAAATAAAAGACCTCTAACCAATGCTCTATGGTCAAATTATGTACAATAGCTTATCAGTGCCTTGCATGTAGTAAATTACCCTGCCTATTATTTATTTTTTGAGTGGTACTAACTGTTAGGTCTGATCAAATAATCAAAGCAAACCCTCTCCCCTGAGAAACTGACTTTTAGACTATTTCCCAACCGACATTCCCTTTCACTTAAACCACATTCCATTTGCTAAAACCAGTAACTTTCCCTTCTGGCCTTGCCCAGGATCCTCTGTCATCTTAACACACTTGGCTTTTCCACAGAGGACCTGACAAAGCACCTTATCTTTTATTTTAACACTGCCTGGCCACAATATAAATTAGACAATGATTCACATTGGCCTGAGAATGGAGCTTGCGATTTTAACATTCTCTGGGACTTAGACCATTTCTGTCACCACAATGGGAAATGCTCAGAGATCCCCTATCACTAATCCTTTCACAGTGTCTTTAGTAAGGGTAATGTGTATTTTACAGATTAAAGATAGAGTGGATAAGCATCAAACCTTAAAATCTGAGATGTTACTGTCAAGTTTCTTGTTTAGTTTGGGAAGTAAAATATCTCAGTGATCATGAAACAAAATATACATAGCCCATTTTCATTTTTATACTCATTTAAAAATAATTCACACAATTAAATTACATATATTTCAGGAAAAAACATTCAAATAGAAAACCATGTCTTTAAATCCCATTGTTTTAGACACTGAAAAGATAAATAGCATTAACTGTGTTCTCAGAAGTGTATATTTTGGTATTATTTACCAAGATATCTGTTTTTAAAGATTTAAAAAATGTATTTCTTTTAAAAACCTGAGATTTCAACATAGAATCCAATCTAAAATACACTTTCAATTGAGTAAAAGGCATTTATTATTTATATATCCTAATGATAGCATTCGATATGTGTAAATACTATTTTCAGCATGGTTTCAAAGTCGTATGATCAGGTTTGAAGTTGATGTTAAATATAGAACTAAAAATACTGAATTCTATTCTGTTCTGTAAAACTCTCAAATAAATCCCAAATAAGGTAGCTAGTGAAACAATATATAAGTAGGCTTGAGTTGTGAAATTTCCTAATGGTTCTCAAAGGAATCAAGGTTTTGTCAGGATTTCTCCATTTCTGAAGCGCCTCCTGAACAGCTGAGACAATATGGTGAATGCTGTTAAAATTAGGAATACTAGTGACCTCCAGTATCTATTCTCCTTCCAGGCTGTTCTGTCCATTTTGCCCTTTGGTTTAAAAATGAAAGAACTATTAAACACTAAAAATACTGTAAGGTGTTTTTTAAAACTGATCTAACATTAAGAAGAAATAGATGAATTCTATATGTACTAATGTGTTTTTCCCCCCTTACCTGTTTAATTCTACTAAATATTGATAATTCAACTTTTACTATTCTTATAGAATTGTAGCAATAAATTACAAGAAAATTGCCCAGTTACATATTTTAGCAATTCTGTCAGTTTTAAATATGATTTCTGTTAATCTAGCAGAAATCATGTGTTCTATGGTTGAACCACCTATCGCTGCATAGTACACAACTGTTAAAATGTAAATTGCCCAACTATTTTTAGCTGTTGCTGAAAAAAAATGTCTGTCTTCCGGAATAATGATTTGAGGCATTGTGTTCATTTTGTTTATCAAGCAGCTATTCAGCCTCTAGTGGGCCCAAGTGCTTGCGCAAGCAAAAGCTTTTAAGAATGCCTGCAGCTGCAATCCAACCTTACAGGTATGCTGCAGGTTCAGAGCGCAGCTGCCCAAGGCTGCATAAAACTCAGATCCATCTGGAACTCATTTTCAAAGAGGATTTCAAATTTGAGTTTTCATGTATCACATGGAAGAGAAGGCGGGGGAAGAACACAGGAAAGAAGGAAAGCAAACAACCAAAAGATGATATCTCTACTTCAGCCTCAGTAAAATATGAAAAGCTCAAACCCATGCTGCTCCTTCTAGATTATGACTTGCCAAGCCGGATATTCCATTCTGCGCATACTTCGATGAGCGGTGACTCATCCAGCAGCACCTGCGCCCATGTGTTAAGTACTGCCAAATAAAAGCCCAACATCCATTTACACAACAAAGAGATGTACCCTACCAGGCTTTTGGATTGAGGCCCCACTCCCTATTTGCTCTAAGCAAAGGGAAAGGAAAAAATATATCTTCCCTCCTCACACCAGGGATTTTTAAATTGTAGGTGGATTTATGATGTAGGTTAATTTACAAATACTTTTACTCTTTAAAAGAATAAAGTATATTTAATAGCATAAACACCCCTACAGTATTAGATTACCATGACCATTAATAATTGTTCACCAAATCTTTCCAGCCTCCTTCACGAACACTCTTAATTCTCTAAGGATACATTTTGGAGCAAAGAGGGATCAACAAACTAGTTGCTTGAAAGCTTTCCTGACGCTAGGCTGAAGTTAGGAAAGGCTTAATGAAGGCTTTAAAATCCACAAGGGTTTCACAATGAACATCTGACTTGGTGATTTATGCATATTAATAACCTCAGTCCTACTGAGGCAAGCTGAGCCGAACATGTCCTCCGAATCTTAATGTCTTTAGCTCCACTGGGATTATTACAAATGTAAATTTCTAAGATTCTCAGCTATTAATCTCTGTCTGTCCTCCTGTTCAGCAACATAATGACTAATTAAACATCAAAAGACCTGTACAGGATATCTTCTTTGACAGCTACTGGCCTAGTCCTCTTCCCAAGAGGGGAATTCAAATGACAGGGACATGGAGTAAAAGCCTATGAGTAAGCTACAAATCATTCAGAGAAATCTAAAAACCTAACATTAAATGCAGATTTATCTCAATCCATGGTTCCCTTAAGCAGCAAACTGATTACATGAAGTGTTCTTAATGACACCAGGTGAATATATCCTTATAGCCAGCAAATATTGAATATCCGAAATCAGTTTGTTTACCACAAAGTCAAAAAAATGGGTACTTACAGAAGAAGGCAAACCAGGAGGAACCTTTCTGACTTTCTTTGCTTGCAAAGGATCTGCACATGGAAAACAGAATATTTCATCAGCATTTGTATTAGAAAAGATCAGACTTCAAATGAACAGGAAATAAACTTTCCTCCTACTGCCTCTCTTGTTTTCTAATATTTAGGAATAAGCAAGAGAATATAGGGATGGGAGGCTCATTCTTCACAACTGGTCCCAGTGCAGAACAGGTCCTAATGAAGTGAAATATTCTGAAATACATATCCCATAACTTTGGAAAGATGATGGCAGGCAAAGTGAAATAAGAAACAAACAACAAACTATAAGCATATGTGAGGAAAGGGAATTAATGTTTCTTAAGTACCAATTACTAGGTCTGGGCTCTACACTAGGCACTTTGCATCATTTATCTCAGTTCCATTTGCAGAGGGGTATTCTGTGCAGGAGACAATTTTCATAATATAACTCCTTAACGCGGACATAAAGGTAGTGTCCACATCACACGGAGAAACCAGTTTACTTTAACAATGTGTGGTTACAACTGCAACTTCAGCACCAATTACAGTACAATTTACCCTTGGGTTATATCTATTTCCAAGAAATAACTATATAGAGGAAGTATATTTATTTCTAAGACATAAATGATTTATTAGTAAAAATGAAAACATGAATACTTTCATATGCCTACCCAGCTGTACTTGGTATTTTCAATTTTTAAAAATATGTATTTTTATTGATTTTTTTACAGAGAGGAAGGGAGAGAGATAGAGTGCTAGAAACATCGATGAGAGAGAAACATCAATCAGCTGCCTCCTGCACACCCCTTACCAGGGATATGCCTGCAACCAAGGTATATGCCCTTTCCTGGAATTAAACCTGGGACCCTTCAGTCCTCAGGTCCGACGCTCTACCCACTGAGCTAAACCAGTTAGGGCTTGGTATTTTAATTTTACTATCTGTAAAATTTAAAACTTGTTCTTATTTATTATTAAAAAAAAGGTGGGTGATAAGTACAGCTTTCTAGTAGTTCGCAAAAAATGGATCAAATTCTGGATTTTTCAGAGGGGTTCACTATTAGAAAGTTGAAGAAAGCTAACGTAAAGTATAATTTATTTTTGAAAACTAAAAATGGGAACTAAACAAGCATGGTCTTTTCCTGGGTCACAGAAGATATGAAAGACATGGAGTTAAGAAAGAATGGAACCCATTTAAATTCGGGGTGGAATCTTCTTTTAAAAATATATTTTATTGATTTTTTACAGAGAGAAGGGAGAGTTAGAAACATCGATGAGAAATATCGAGCAGCTGCCTCCTGCACACTCTTTACTGGATATGTGACTACAACCAAGGTACATGCCCTTGACTGGAATCGAACCTGGGATCCTTGAGTCCGCAGGCTGACGCTCTATCCGCTGGGCCAAATTGGTTAGGGCAGGGTAGGAATCTTTACAGTAAATACCCCAGGAGGTTATGAAGCACAACTTTATAAGTAGGATGTGGAAAAACTTTATACAATAAAAAGGGAAAAAGCATTCATTAGCACCTAAGTCACTAACCCAACAAGCAGCCTAAAGGTCCTTAAAGTGCCAAAAATAAACACCAGGCATGCTCTATATTTATAAGACTTACAGGCAAAATTTCCACTTTTTTGTATGAAGCTTTTCTAGAACCCAACTCTTCACAACTAATATAGCATCCCTTGAGCGAAAGCCACTCTAAACAAAGAGAGTCCAATGTACTGCTCCTATTAGTTTGAAGCCCATCATTCTATTATAGGGTAATTCTTAGAACATATTACTATTTAGTTTAGGACTAAATAGAATATTTTCATTTATATTTTAATTTCATCATTAGTTGCCACAATACAAACACATACATAATGTGACATTTAAAATCATGACTTTGGAATTCCCACTTTCATTTAGAAGGGTTCAAAGTGTCATAGTTAAGAGAGGAAGCTGGCTGGATTAAAACTTCAGACTGATCGTGTAGCAGCTGTGTGAGTGTGGGCAAGTCACTTCACCTCTTGAGCTTCATACCTAAGATGGAAAAGTGGGCTACACCTCCTGGAGTTACCGTAATAAGATAATACACGAAACAGTGTCAGGGCAGTGCCTACAGAGAATGGCACCATGAATTTTAGCCATTAGTATTAGCTTTACATTAAATCTGGCAAAATGATTATAAATTGGATAGTTACTTTTTTTTTTTAACCTTGCAGATTCAAGGCCTCAAAAATTGGTTCAAAACTCAGAATTGTTCCTCTATGAAAATCTTTAGTAAAAGGTGAAAGATTTATGTGCCCTAAAGAGAAACCAGAGTATTTGTTAGATACTGTTTTTGCAAAATGTTGACTGCCTAAAGTATCTAAATAATTTAAGAAGATGCTGAGATTAGTGTACATAATCTCTGAGATCCTTTTAACTCTGAGATTTTATGAATAACAGCAATTCCAAGTAAGAGTGACTAAGACTAAGAAACAACAATGAAGAATCTATATCAACAAGAGGAATATGCAAATTGTTCAGGACGGTGTCACATAACGACTGTTCAACAGGCTGTGTCCCAGTCCTTTGCGAAGGCAGCTGCAAGGCCCAGAGTAGGTAGGATAGGATATGATAGGAGAGGATAAGAAAGAAGAGGGAGAGGAAGGCAAGCCTGCATGTAGACAGAAAAAGAGGAGAAACAGAAATACAGAAAGGGAGTAAGAAAAAGACACAGGAATGGAAAAGGGAAGGAAATACGGGGCTGCACACAGGAGGGGGTGGCGATCATGGGAGGCGGAGCAGCTGGCCCAGCAAGGGGCGGACTCAGGTGGTGAGGAGTGGGGAGCCCCGCCCAGATGTGGGAGGAGGGTGGTGGCCCCTAGCCCAGGCCATTGGATGGAGAGGTGGACAGTCTGAGGCCTTCCAGGTTGGAGGCGCTGGCAGCACCTGGGCTGCATGGGCCTCGGCCACCCTTGCTGTGCCAGGTGCCCAGTGCTGGGATGGGAGCAACAGCTTAGCTGTGGAGGAGTTGGACACTAAGGAGGGTACCACTTTTGTCCCCAAGTGCTAGATCCCAAAGACTCTGGCCAGGGTTAGGTTGCTGATGTGTTAAGTGTACTTTGTTGACTAGAAGTTGAGGCATCCCAGGCAGGAAATGGGAGAAGGACGGAAGCAGGGAGGCGGGAGAAGGAGTGGCAGTGGAGGCCTAGCCAGGGCTGGGAGTTAATGCCCCTCCCAACGAAAGCTTTAATATCAAAGTGCACGCAGGTGAGGCTTGAAGCAGGTCCCAGAGAGGAAAGTGGAAAGTTTAAAAGAGAAACCGCTGAATATGGCAGAGAGCAAGGGAGGGTAATAATAGTGAAGTAGGGAGGCAGAGTTCGGGCTCACAAGGGAAGGGCAAATGGGGAGGGTGAGAGTGAAAGGAGTAAGAAGGAGACAGACATGGGGAAATGAAGGGAGAGAAGGGCGATGGGAGGGAGGAAGTGGGGCTGCAGGAGGTTCAAAGGGAGGGATGTAAAGAAAGCAAGAAAGAGAAGAATGCTAAAATGGGGTGAGGTCAGGAAAATCCTATCTAATAAAAGAACAATATGCAAACCAACTATCACTCTGCTACACCCACAAGCCACGCCCACCAGCAATCAGGAGCAAGTATGCAAATTAACACAAACAAGATGGCTGCAGCCACGAGAGAGCAGGAGGGAGGCTTGGGTTTCCCCGGTGATGGAGGAAGCCAAGCTTTCTGCACAACCTGGCCGGACGGGGCCTCCACTTAAGGCTACAAAGTTTCAATTATAGAAGGTAAATAAATCCTAACAGAAATGGAAGCCACCACAGAGCAAGCAGGAGGCTTGGTTCTGCTCCAGGCTACAAAGTTTCAATTGTAGAAGATAAATAAACCGCAGATACCAGGACCTCTGCTTGGGTCATGGGGGAGGGGGGGCGGCGGCAACCGTGACCAGCCTGCAAACCACCACAGGCCCCTCTCAGGTCGCCTCATGCCCCAAGGGAACCCCAACCTGATCCGGGCGTCTAGTAGTTAAATAAACAGAAGAAACTGACTGTCAGAGTAAGGGGAGTTTAAAAGGCAGATTTAGTAAGAAACTTAAGTACAGCATGATTTTTTTGTTACGTTCACTCATGTAACAAACATACTAACAAATTCTCTTCTAGAGTGGCAATAACATGTCTACACTCAAATGAACGCTCCTACCCTAACTCATTTGGTGGGAAACAAAAGTGGATATGGAGAAAAGATACTTTACAATTAATTTTTTTCACAAATCACCCACAATACCAAAAGCAGGCACATGTAATCACAGTTCTCTGCTGAACATGACAATCTATTATTATGCCCTTTGTTACTCACAAAGCATACTTTATACCCAGAAACTAAGGATATTTCACCAAAATATCTGTTTGACAGAGGTAGATATATAAATTGGAAGCAGACAACAAATATTTGTGGGATTGGAGGAAGTCAACAAATATTTGTGGAATAAATAACTATGACATACTTTTTTGTTGTTGTTAATACTCACCTGAGGATATTTTTTCCCTTGATTTTTAGAGAGTGGATGGGAAGGAGAGGGAGAGAGAAACATTGATGCGAGAGAGACACGTCTATTATCAATAGTTGCTTTCCCAAATGCCCTCATTGGAGTTGGGTATTGAACCTGCAACCCAGGTACATGTCCTTGACCAAGAATAGAACTCAAGACTCATCAGTGGGCAGGCCAATGCTCTAACCACTGAACATACCGGCCAGGGCAGATATACTTTATTTTGGTAGACTATATCTATATCTACTTTTTTTGACAGACAACTGTTTAGTTTTTATTTCATAATCATAAACTGAACTCTGCAATCCAGCTAGACTGGGAAGGGGTAAGGAAATTATGGAACACAATGAACTGTGGCAAGAAGACAAAGATTATAGAACATTCCAAACAAATTGGGATGAAGAGGTGCTCTCCTGAGCTACAGAAGGAATGGTCTGATGGTTAAAATAAAACACAAGTCAAATTTATTAGAGCTGTCCACAGTCAGCAATGGTGATCTTGCTGGTATTGCCATTCCTGGACCCAAAGGGCTCCATGGCTGTCACAATACCCATGCCGTCTTTCTGGCTGAAGACCACGTGCTTCCTCTCCAAACACTCAGGCGTGGCAGTGAGGATGAAAAACTGGAACCGTTTGTGTTAGGTCCAGCATTTGCCATGAACAAGATGCGAGGACAGTCGAAGCCGGTTTGGCTCAGCGGTGGAGCGTCGGTCTGCGAACTGAGGGGTCCCAGGTTCGATTCCGGTCAAGAGCATGTACATTGGTTGCGGGCACATCCCTGGTAGGAGGTGTGCAAGAGGCAGCTGGTCGATGTTTCTCTCTCATTGACGTTTCTAGCTCTCTATCTTTCTCCCTTCCTCCTCTCTGTAAAATATCAATAAAATATATTAAAAAAAAAAAAAGATGCTAGGACCTGTATGTTTTAGGATGAAGTTCTCATCCTCAAATTTCTCCCCATAGACGGACGCACCTGTACCATTATGGCATGTGAAGTCACCATCCTGGCACATAAATCCCGGAATAATTCTGTGAAAGCAGGAACCTTTATAACCAAATCTTTTCTAGCCAGTGCTCAGAGCATGGGAGTTTTCTGCTGTCTTTGGAACTTTGTCTGCGAACAGCTCGAAGGAGATGCGGCTCAAGGGATCGCTATCAACAGCGATGTCAAAGAACACGGTGGGGTTCACCATGGCTGGTCACAGGCAGCCCCAGGATGAAGGCGTCTGAGAAGCCTAGCCTATATATTTCTTTACAAGCTGGTCTACCTTAATACAAACATGCTTTACAACTTCAATTTTCCTGTATAAAGGATTCTTTTGTAGGAATCACCAAAAATGCCACAAACAATGATTAGATAAGGCATCAGAATACACCTGAAACTTGCTGTAAGTAGCAAAACAAAATAGATTGGCTTGGATAGGTAATGCATAAAGAAAATGAGGGCTGAATGCTTAATAGGTAGTCTTTTCTTTTTTTGCCTTTTAAAATGTGGTTTGCGATTTTTAAAATGTTTTTATTGATTACAGAGAAAGGAAGGGAGAAGGAGAGAGAGACAGAAACATCAATGATGACAGAGAATCACTGACCGGCTGCCTCCTGGGATCAAGCCCGTAACCCCGGCCATGTGTCCTGACTGGAAAACTGACCTCCTGGTTCAGAGGTCAATGCTCAGCCACTGAGTAACAGTGGCCAGCCTGTGTTTCCTTTTAAGGTGATGTTTTGGAACTAGACAGAGATGACAGTTGAACAGCATTGTGAATATACAAAATGCCACTGTGTACTTTAATTTGTCTGTACACTTTAATATGATTAATTTTACACTTTTACCTCATTTTAAGAAAATGTGGGGAGTGGAAGCAATTAATATGCAAAGAACATTGAAATTGGAGTCAGAAAATCTTAAATTTTATTCTGTGAAAGTCACCTACTAATTATATGAATGTGTCCTCTTTTGAGTCTCAGTTTTATGTTAAATCTAGTATTGTATCCATTGCCTAGCATTGATGAGATGAGAATGTATATAAAACCACTTTGTAAACTGTTCAGCATTATGACAATTTTAGTAAAAGATATGAGCAGAAAAAACACCTATGAGCAGACACGTTTATGAGGAAAAACTAGTTCCATTTTTAAGTTTTCAGTCCCTCCTATACTGATGACCAAACAACAGTATTAAATTGTTTATTAAATATCTAATAGATGTATTACTTTATGTAAATAAGCCCCAATATCAACGTGATACCCAAGAAATCAAATTTCTTGCCAGAAGAGACTAAGGGTGGGGAGAAGCATTTGTAGGATGGGTTTGTCTGTGAGACACTCACCAAGTGCTGCAGAGTCATGGAGTGGTCTTCTCCTGGAACTTGTGGCGGAGAATGAGTAGTATGGCGTCCCAGGTTTTCCTGAAGAAGACAGCTGTGCTGGGCTTCCAAGCCCTATATCTTGTCTCAGGAGACTAGACTGTAAGACAAGGCAAAGTAAACAAGTTATGTTCCCACTGATAATGACCCAAACCTGAAAATTTCAATATTTTTAAGTTATTCATAGTACCTTCAACAATGTCTTGAATTTAAGAAGCATCCAATAAGTACTTGTTTAAGCATATATTTCTTTTTCCCCACCAGTGGAAATAACTATGTGGATCCATATAATCTTTTTTTAAATTTTATTTATTTATTTATTTATTTTTTAAAATATATTTTATTGATTTTGTATTGAGAGGGAGAGAGATAGAGAGTTAGAAACATCGATGAGAGAGAGTCATTTTTCAGCTGCCTCTTGCACACCCCCTATTGGGGATATGCCCGCAACCAAGGTACATGCCCTTGACCGGAATCGAACCCAGGACCTTCCAGTCCCCAAGCCGACGCTCTATCCATTGAGCCAAACCAGCTTTGGCTGGATCCATATAATCTTAAGGTTGAAAGACATTTTAGTTTCTATGTGGCTCCACCCATTCACCAAGAATGTTAAAAAAAAAAAAAAAAGGTCACCCAGTCTTTGCTTGAATGCTTCCATGACCACATATGTGTCAATTCTGTTCCTTTTCTATTCTCTTTCTGGATAGCTCTCATTGTTTGAAGACTATCAGTATTTTCAAGACCAGCCATTCCTTTGGTAGGAACCACCAAAAACTCCCATACTTAAACAGTAATTAGTTAAGGTGTCACCTTCAACAGTGTCTCCTGAAGGGTTTGAATATCCTCCTCACTGTTCCTGACACAGTGACAGATTCTGGATATATTTTCAGTTTATCAAAGTCTCTTGTAAAATGAAATGGAGGATAATATGTCAGATTATTGCAGAGTAGTTTTTAACACCACATTTGTGCTAGCTTAAATTGAAAGGTGAACAGTTATCACAACCTACTATTCTACTGCTGCAATTAAGTCACGTTCCTAGGTACACATGTGCTCCTGACCCTAAGTCCATGCCGACACTCTAACCACTAAGGCAAACCGCCATAGCCTGTTTACTTATTTATTCATTTACTTATTTTGTTAAACCTCACATGAGGATATTTTTCCCATTGCTTTTTGGGGAGTGAAATGGGTGGGGGAAGAAAGAGAAACATTGATGCAGAGACACACATGGCCTGGTTGCCTCCCACATGCGCCCCAACTGGGGGCAGGAAGAGAACCACAACCCTGGTATATGCCCTTGACAGGGAATGGAATCCAAAACCCTTAGATGCTCGGGCTAATCTTCTAACCTCTTAGCCACACTGGTCAGGGCCTGTCTTCTTTTTAACGTAGGCACTTACAACTGTAAATTTCCCTCTGATTACTGCTTTCGCTTCATCTCATTTGTTTTGTTGTATTGTCTTTTCATCTTCACTTGATATTTCATTTTTCTTAAAAGCCTATTCAACAATGCTGAAGCACAAACAGAATGGATGGGCATGGACAGCATTATGCTAAGCGAAATAACCCAGTCAGAGAAGATAAGTATCACACGATCTCACTCATTTGTGGAATATAATGAACAACATAAACTGATAAAAATAGATCCAGAGACAGAGAAGCACTGAACAGACTGCCAAACCTCAGAGGGAAGACCTGGGGGGGAAAGGGGGAGAGAGAAGGGGAAAGACAGAGATAAAGAGATCAACCAAAGGACCTGTATGGATGCATATAAGCATAACCAATGGACACAGACACTAGGAGGGTGAGGGCATGTACTAGGCAGGCGTCTTCAAACTGCGGCCCGCGGGCCACATGCGGCCGGCAGAGGAGTCTGATCCGGCCCGCCAGGTTTTTTGGGCAGTGAGCGCAGCCGAGGTGTTACAGTAGGAATTAGTAGTTCATATAGTCCGGCCCTCCAGCTCTCTGAGGGACTGTGATCTGGCCCCCACTTTAAAAAGTTTGAGGACCCCTGTAACTAGGGGGTGGGAGTGGCTGGGAGAAGTCAATGGAGAGGGGGAGGGGGAAAGGAGACTATGTAATACTTTAGTAAGTCAATAAAGAATTTTTTAAAAATGCCAAAGCATATATTAAGTACTCAAAGTACTAAACCAGGTAAAGATCATTCAATCTTTTAGAAATGCTTATAATTAAAAAATTTTCCCAGACTCCTCAAAAGGTAAATTCTTCTTTCAACAGAGGTGATACCTTCTTGATAAAGGAGAAAAGTGAAAAGAAAATTTCTATCACAAGATAATATGATGTGTACATGAAAAGAATGCATAGTATTATTAATGTAAGTATTTAGCGTTAAGTACACAAATTCTAACAGATACAAAGTTCTACAGATTAAGAAAGAGGTGGCCCTGGCTAGTGGCTCAATTGGTTGGAATGTCCTCCCATACACCAAAAGGTTGATGGTTCGATTCCAGGTCAGGGCACATTACTAGGTTGCAGTTTTGATCCCTGGTTAGGCTATATTCGGGAAGGCAACTGATCGATGTTTCTTTCTCTCCCTTCCTCCCTCTAAAATCAAAAGATATCCCTGGATGAGGATAAAAAAAAAAAAAAAAGGAGAAAGATATAATTATCAGACATAAAGGAGAAACAGTACTCCTTAAAATAATAAGCCAGGAGAAATGATAAAATTGAGAAAATCAATATAAATGTAAATAACACATGCATTCTTTCTATTTCTATAGCAAACATTTTTGCAACGAATCTCCTGATTATGTCAAAGTGGTACTGACATTTCATTGCACTTTTCTTTCTTTTTTGCCCGGGCTAGGCACATTCAACATTCCTCAAATAGCAATCAAAATATGGCCCAGGGTGTTGGATAGGACATATTATTACCACATGTTTGAGGCCAGGGGTCATGTACCTTGAAATTTTCCTTTAAATAATAGTCTTTTAGAATGTTCCCTGATCAGAGAAAAACTGCCTTTCATATCATGTTTTGAGACATCTGCTGTATTTATTACTTCATCTGCTTTTTTTCATACAGAAGGCACGTATGAAACTGGTCACTGTACATCTACAAACAAATACACAACAGGAACTGGGCATTCATATGTCTTTTAACAGTGCTCCTTACAAATTTCCTTGGCATATAAATTCTAATTGGCATATAAGATAATGATTTTAGGCGTCTTCAAACTACGGCCCGTGGGCCACATGCGGCCCGCAGAGGAGTCTGATCCGGCCCGCCAGGTTTTTTGGGCAGTGAGCACAGCCGAGGTGTTAAAGTAGGAATTAGTAGTTCATATAGTCCGGCCCTCCAGCTCTCTGAGGGACCGTGATCTGGCCCCCACTTTAAAAAGTTTGAGGACCCCTGGTTTGCAGGTCAAATTGGGCCTGTTTCAAAAATATTTTTATTGGAACATAGTCTCATCCATTCCTTTATTTATTGCCTATGGTTGTTTCTGTGCTATAATAGATAAACTTTCATATGAGTAAAATGTAGCCAGTGAGTCGCCAAAACCGGTTTGGCTCAGTGGTAGAGCATCGGTCTGCGGACTGAAAGGTCCCGGGTTCAATTCCGGTCAAGGGCATGTACATTGGTTGCGGGCACATCCCCAGTAGGGGGTGTGCAAGAGGCAGCTGGTCGATGTTTCTCTCTCATCGATGTTTCTAGCTCTCTCTCTCTCTCCCTTCCTCCTCTCTGTAAAATATCAATAAAATATGTATTTAAAAAAATGTAGCCAGTGAGTTATTTCTTCAAAGAAGTCAAATAATAGTCATAATAAAGACTAACAGGCGCATAAAATAATCTGTCATGAATAGGAAAGCTCATCCTATTAATAAAGAGGAAATATGCTAATTGACTATCATGTCCTCACAAAGATGGCAGCACCCACAACCAATAAAGAGGGAATATGCAAATTGACTGACACATCCTCAAATATGGCGACACCCATAGCCACAAGATAGCGGTGCCCAGTCCCCTCACCGGTGGCCCAGGCAGGCCTGGCTGCTCCCCACTCCCCAGTTCCTTTGGCCCCCCAGCTGCTCAAGGCCGGCCCAAGGCACAGGTAAGCCTAATATGTTGGCTGCCCAGCCAGTGCCCAAGGTGCTTGCAAGCCTCAGATGGCAGCTGCACAGCCGCCCAGGGCCAGTCTGAGGCTCAGGTAAGTGGCAACAGCTGAGGTGTGATGGGGGCGTCACCTTCCTCTGATCGCTAGGTTGCCTTCTGTCCCTGAGGACCCCAGGATGTGAGAGGGGGCAGGCTGGACTGAGGGACCCCCCTTTCCAGTGGATGAATTTCCATGCACCAGGCTCTAGTTTCTTATAAGCCTAAAAGTAGATGAAATGTTTACAAAAACCGTATGTCTTGAAATAAGCATGAGTTTCATAGTTAGCTACCCTGAGTTTAATGCTGACTGTACGATCTGGGGTAAATTACCTAACATTAATGCATCTGCTTCCTTTTCTATTAGGGGATGTATTATCAATTAGTACAGGGTTGCTGAGAGAAGTAAATAAGGATTTAAATAAAACTAAGCATGGTTGTAGAACTTAGTGAAAACAAAACAAAACCAAAAAATGATTACCATATTCTAAGTATCACAAAAGAATGAAAATAAGATGAATGACATTTTAAATTATTCCCTGGGCACAAACTCTTTGTCCTAAAGTAGGAGACCTTGTGTGCCCTGAATCAAAGGTATTAGAAACAGCAAAGAGGACCGACAGACTCTTTGAAAGAGAGTTGACAATTGGAGGCTAAATCCTAAGAGGAGTGTGACAGATTCAAACTGTTTCAATTTAAGTGAAGAATAAATTGACATATGACAATTTATTTCTCAAAATGATTAAACAAAAGTAATTTTGCATAAACCAACCTTTAGCATCTAAACATATAAACACACATTGAGTGAAAGAAAAGGAATGGTGAATTATACAAGTGAGGTGAAATGTTAATTAATGAATTTTGGTTAATAAGGACATGATGCTCATTGTACCATTAATACACGTTTCCTGTAGATTTGCAATTTTTCAAAATAAAAAGTTGGATAAAATCAGAATAAATATCAAGGATTCACTAGCACACTTTCAAATTATCTCAGTTAATGTTTACTATGACCATAATTATTACATAAATTTTATGTTATACAGATAGCAAGTGGTAAAATTTGAATCTCGGTCTGTTTCAGATGTTTCTTTCTCAGTACAAGTTTCTTTCTTCTACAATAGTCCATGAACCTAATTACCATGTAAAAGACTGTTAACTTGAAAAAATAAGTGAGCTGTACATGAATTTTTGGGTAATAGTCCTAAAGCGTGTAACCTACAGAATATTATTGGTAGGCTTTGCACATATGCAAAAAATAAAGGGGCGGGGACAACAAGTTTTTTGGGACAAAAAAGTATGCTTGCTAACAATTTCAGTATTGCTACAAACTTTTTCCTTATTATAGACAAATATGGAGATGTGGTTAGGAAATAAATACTCTGTCTTGTTCCACATTGAATTTTAATGCTCCCCGCAAACTGGAGAAGCTGTCCTAATCACAGAAATAACCTACTTAATCTATATCTTGAGCTATACAATTAGGCAAGGTAAATGTGGGGGAAATTGTTCTTTTTTAAGAACAAAAGATGATTATTTCATCCTATTAACTAAATTAACTAAAAATAAATTGCTTAAAATATTGTAAAAAATAAAAAAGAAGTTTAAGACAAGGTGTTCTCCACAACAACTTGACAATCTAGGAAATAATGCCCATGAAACTAATGGAATGTGTGAATAAAAAATTAAGGGCTAAACTATTTTAAGCCCAATATTTTTATATTCTCCCACGAACAAAATACAATAATATCAATAGATTTTTCCTTTGTTTCCTCAAGCATTTTGATAACACCAACACACATATAATAAACTATTTTCCCCTATATAAATTACATATCAACTCATGTTATTGATTTTTCTGTCTGCCTAAAACAAATGAGAAGCATTATTGATTACCACTGATCTTGTCCTAGAGGTATCTCAGGCAAAAAGAATGCACAAGTATCCCAGAGGATACAGAACTAGGCAAAGCAGTTTTATTCTGTTTAGCTGTCTTATTCAAGGCAGAATTAAAATTCTGAAAAGATATAGTATTATATTTCTTACACATGCTTAGAAGAGAATCATTTTTACAAACATCTAAAACCTCATCTGTGCAAAATATATCTAATTATTGAAGAATAATCAATGTAGGGTTATCCTTGAAACACTAATATAGTTTATTGTAATAAAAGCTACATCAAGTGAAGTTTCATTTTTAATTACATATAAGAAACCTCTAGGCAGTAAATAAAAATCCTCATTTTTTTTATAAGGAACTTAATGTAACCTATTTGATTTTTTTCCCAAGTTCTCTCCTTTTTCATGTGCTTGAGAATTCCCAACTCTAAAATGTGAACTTGAAAAGACTATTTAATGTAAGCCTTCATGATGATATTGACTAAAAAGTAAAGGACACAAATATAGGAGGAGGCTTGGTCAACATGATTTATCAATGCGACTGCTTAATTTTTGTATTAGAAGGTACTCTAAATATGATTTAATATAAAGCAAAAGAATATTTATGTAAAATTGGTACTGCAATAGCCAGGAGGACTCAGAATCACAATGCAATAATTTGGATATTCTTTACCTTTAAAAGATAAAAGTGTTTGAACTCTTGATAAACATAGGCTTAGGCTTATTTCCTAAGAACTGCTTTTTAGCATTAAATGGCTTAGTCCCAACAATGTACTACATATACTACTTTGATATCCATAACTTGTTTAAATAAAGACCTAATTAACCCTACATCTAAAATTATTAGCCTCAGTTATTATTAAAAATTAAGAACTCATGACTAATTTGCTTTCTAAAAAAAATAAATAAATAAGATGGAGAATACCTAATGTTATAGTCACATAACCTCAAAAAAATTAAAATATTTATATGGACACCTGGAACCTCTGCTCTATGTATATTCTGCAGAATTCCTTAATTTTATACCTATAATATACTCTCAAAGTAGTATACATTTTCAATACATAAAAGCGAGCAGCTGTTCCCTTTTGAGAGGAGAATGTACTAATTAAAGAGATACAAAGGTATAAAACAATCAAAATAGAGCACATAAACTTAAGATTTCTCAGTTGAATTCTTTATACTGCACCATGTATTTGTCATTGAAGGATGAAGAAACAAAATTGTTTTAAAATCAAAATGAGTACAGTATTATCATATTCTCAACTATCCTTTAATTTAGAAACATCACAGCAGAGTTTATCTGTAAGTCCATTTAAAGTTTCAGAAATTATGACAGTGGAACTGAAGAGTGACAAAGAAGTCTCTCACCTCAAGTCACATGCAAAACTCTCAGAGGATGAAGGGGAATTTAGGGGAAAATATAAATGTTGGGCTTTAATAATACCAGTCTTCTTTTAATTTTCAACAAATAATTAAAAAACAGACTGCAATAATATCCAAATTTGGGAAACACTGACATTTGTGAAATAATTGTATTATGATGCAAATTAATTTACATTGAAATTCTAGGGATAAGTTAGCAATTATCAGCATGTTGTTAAAGAATTCTATCCTGAGAATCTCATTAGATAGTGATGCAAAGTACAGTTGTTATCATTCTGAGAACAAAAGAATCTTGAATGAGTAATCAATAGCAACTGGCAGAAAATGAGACATTAATTATGATCCTCTCTAGTGTTTTGTCTAAGACAAGATTTCATTAAATGCTTTGTGCAACCTGAATAGTTCTAAGTCATTACCAACACTTTGGAGGAGATATTAATTGGGGGGAGGGGAGAATGGAGATTTACAGGGAAACAAAGTAAAAGGAAACCTAAGATGCTTCTGTATTCCTTTCCCAGGTCAATAAAAACACACCAACCACCACTAACCAACTGTAATGCTTGTTCTTTTACAAGTCCCAAATCTTATAATCTTAAGACTGTTTCTTGAAAATTTAATTATCATTTTCTATACTTAAAAGTGTCATGCAGGTTTGAGAAGATAATGACAGTCATCCATCAAATGCATCCTGCCAATGCAATCAACCCAATCTATCTTGAAAAGAGAAAAATGAAACTACCTATATACTATTAAATTACCAAAATATGGTATGCTTAGGATTTAAGTTTGCCCACCTTCTTTAATTACTAGCAACAGAGGGAAATTTTATCATCTTAATACTTCCTTCTCATAATTTTCTCTCTCTGAACTTTTCTCCCAAATCTGGCATCAGCCAACGAAAATATATTGAAGTGGAGATTTGGGATGTAGATCAATAAAAGAAAGACTTCTTGAAAATAAAAAAAAGTATAAAGAGAACAAGCTAAAAGCCATTTTAATATATCCAATATTTAAATAACTGCAACTATGCAATAAGAATAACTTTCTTTTAGGATTTTAAAGGCATCCATAAATAGAGTCCCTACTTCCAAAAGTGCTGTAAAAGGCATACTCTTGTCTTCTCCCAAATGAGTTTTTCTGACTGTCTACATGTAGAAACTTCCTTGTTAAACAGGATCCTCTGAAAGTCATCTGCAAAGCTACCAGGAAGTCTTTGAGCAGTTTCTTTTGTGAAGACAAAGGAGCCAACTATGTGAAGTGCTAACAGCAGTAGAAGAGCAGGAGTTAAATGTCATTTCTCTTTTGCTTTTGTGGAAATGGTGTTAAATAGCCCTAAGAATTTCAGCAGAGGTTCTAATACTTTGAAGCCACTCTCTTTTTACATCTAGTAATTGAGTAACCCCTTCTTCCCAATCCCTTGTATTTCCAGGAATACAAGTAAGAGCAACACAAAACCCAGTATTAGTAAATACTAGGCATATAGTTAGGCATACAATACTTTTTGAACTGAAACATTTTATACTGGACATCTTTAAGAAATTAAACTCTTTATTTATTTATAAAAAAAAAAAAAAGCCAAACACATATTATATTGATTTTTTTACAGAGAGGAAGGGAGAGAGATAGAGAGCTAGAAACGTTGATGAGAGAAACATCGACCAGCTGCCTCTTGCACAACCCCTACTGGGGATGTGCCTGCAACCAATGTACATGCCCTTGACCAGAATACAGACCGACGCTCTACCATTGAGCCAAACCAGCTTTGGCTAAGTTCTTTATTTTTGAAATCCTCAAATATAAACAAAAGTAGAAACACACACAATACAATAAACCTTCATGTACCTTACACTCAGCTTCAACAAGTCAGTATTCTGCTGCTCCTGCTTGCTTCATTTATTCTGTCATCTTTCAGCTTTTGTTATACCCCCAAAACTGACAACAATCCCTTATTATCATGTAATATCCAGTCTATGGTCACTTCTCTTTTAATTTTATATTCTGAAATGGTGTCTATTCTCTAGCCACTATTTAATAGATGTTTTTCTCCCAAAATAAATTTGCAAAAGATAAACTGACTTTTTAAAATAATGTTCCCCAAAAGAACTAAGAAGCACCAAAAGTCTTAGTAAGTAATATGGAAAGAGCAGAAACAGAAACAATGAAGTTTTCCCCTTGCCAACACTCCTGCATAATATAATGCTCTCTGGCCTTTTTACAGAAGCAGGAAATTAAAATTGCCTACTGCCTGACACTTCAAGATGAAACTTTCCCCCCACCAAAACAATTTATTTTACTATGTTTCAAACTCACAAATCCCAGAAACTCATTCTGCTGGCAGCTGATGGCTTATTCCTCTTGCTAATGAGCTTTTTCCTAGATCACAGGATTCAAATTCAAATATTTTCTGAATGCCTACTGTGTGCCAACGATTGTACATGGCCCTTTGACAAGCTACTGTATCAATAAATAATCTCATGAATAGCTTCAACACTGATCGCATATACAACCTTTATGTCTCTTTAATATTCCAGACTCTAACAATCCTCTAACCACCAGCAAATAATTTATTCCCAAGAGGATATTGTTAGTACTGGGAACCACATGACTTTGGAAAATTTTAAGTATAATATTCAACTATGAGATAACTTATTCTTACAGCACCACTGTCCCCTAATTACTTACACTTGTTCTTTCACCTCAACATATCCAATATCTTGACCTTTTCTTTTCCAGTTCCAAAGTTTAATCATGGTTTCATTTTCTTTTTTCAAAAACTAGACCATAAAGTCTAATTCTTGAACCATTATCACATCACCTCATTTTAGCCCCACATATGAAACCTTGGATAAATTGTATAACCACTGACAGTTCAAGTTCCTTGGTTGTGAACTAGGAAGAAAAATAGTAACAGAAATAGCAGCAACAACACTTTTTTCAGAGAGTATTGTAAGGACCAAATGAAATGTTTATAAGTTGTTATACACAATGTCTGGCACTAGGTAAGATTCTGATATATGCTATCATATGCATTACAATTAGCCTATATAATTGGTCTGCAAACCTGATCACTATATCAATTCAAATATTTTTTAAAATATATTTTATTGATATTTTACAGAGAGGAGGAAGAGAGAGAGATAGAGAGCTAGAAACGTCAGATAGAGAGCTAGAAACTTCAACGAGAGAGAAACATCAACCAGCTACCTCTTGCACATCCCCTACCGGAGATGTGCCCGCAACCAATGTACATGCCCTTGACCGGAATCGAACCTGGGACCTTTCAGTCCGCAGACCGACACTCTACCACTGAGCCAAACAGGCTTCAGCTCAATTCAAATATTTGCTTCTACATTTAGTCTGCTGAATACTACTGGAACAAAAATTAAAGTCCTTGTAAAACCTTGTAGATTACTGTCAGTAATAATTTCTGGTCTCTAACCTCAGATGGATCTGCAGTGCCTTTTAGAAAACCTATACTTGTCAGTAGAGAGATCATGAAATTGGAGGAACATTTAAGATCTTTTATTTCAAACAACAGATGCTCTAATCCTTCTATTATAAAAATCCCATTGAAGTGAAAGTCTAGCCTCTGCTTGATCACATCCAGGGAGAAAGAAGTCATTACCTACCAAGGTTCTATCTTAGGTACTACTAGAGGCCCAGTGCATGAAATTCATGCCCTCAGGGGCAGGGCGTGTCCCTCAGCCCAGCCTGCACCCTCTCACAGTCCTGGAATTGTCAGTGGGACATCCTTAGCACTGCCTTGAAGGCAGGAGAGGCTCCTGCCACCAAGGCTGCAACTCGCCAGTCGCCAGTCATGAGCCCGGCTTCTGGCTGAGCAGTGCTCCCTCTGTGGGAGTGCACTGACCACCAGGGTCAGCTCCTGCATTGAGCGACTGTTCCCTGGTGGTCAGTGCGTGTCATTCTGTTGATTTGCCTATCAGCCTTCTATTATACACTGAGTGGCAAGATTATTATGATCTCTGAACGCATAATAATCTGGCCACTCAGTGTATATCCTATATAATAAGAGCCTAATAGGCAAATTGTCCCCCTCGACCAGGAGTTCGGCCAGCAGGCAGGCCAGCCAACTACCTATGTCCCCTCCCCCTGGCCAGGCTGTATGGACCCCATCCATGCATGAATTCTTGCACCAGGCCTCTAATAAACACACACACACACACACACACACACACACTCTGAGTGGCCGATTATTATGTGTTCAGAAATCATAATAATCTGGCCATTCAGTGTATAAGATGAGAACACTCTTGTATTACGTTAAAATCAGGATTGCTTAACTCCTGAACATACTATCCACAGTTTTAACCTCAAAAGTTACAGAAAAAAAACCAACAAATTATGCCTCAAATATTTGAAAATGTGCCTTTAATTCTCAGCAAGCCAGTATATGACTGCCTATGATTCCCTTCTCAGAAATACATATCTGCACAGAAAAAAACTGTGCTTTGATGGAAAACTGTGCATTATCTAGCACAGATGGTGGGTCAGTTCTGATAAAAACATTCGAGTTCGCCTGGCCAGTGTGGCTCAGTGGGTTGGGCATAGCCCTATGCACCAAATGATTGCCAGTTGATTCCCAATCAGAGCACGTGCCCGTGTTGTGGGCTGGATTTAAAAAAAACAAACAAAAATCATTCATTTAAGCTTTGTGAGGGAATACTGTCTCTGCTGTAACCACTCAACTACATCTCTGTAGCAAGAAAGGAGCCACAGGCAATATGTAAACAAATGAGCAAGGCTATATTCTAATAAAACCATTTACCAAATCAAAGGAAAAGGGTGGGGATATTTAGCTGGTAGCCATAGTTTGCTGACCCCTGGTCTAGAGTACATCTTTCTAGGTACCTGATTCTCAATCTATGGAAGTTATTTTATAATTCTGTTGGTTATAGATAACTGATAGCAATGCAAAATCATTCTTTAAAAAATATATATTTTTTATTGATTTTTTACACAGAGAAAGGGAGAGAGTGAGTTACAAACATCGATGAGATGAGCGAAATAAGCCAATTAATGAAAGAGAAACACCACATGACCTCACTCATTTATGGATAATAAAGAACATTATAAACTGATGAACCAAAAGATAGATATAGAGACAGTAAAGGAACAAGCAGACTGTCAAATTACAGCGGGGAGGGGAGGGAGAATTGGGGGAGATAATAGATCAACCGAAGGACTTGTATACATGCATATAAGTACAACCAATGGACATAAAACTCTGGGGAGAGAGGGTATGTATGGGAAGGAGAGGGGCAAAAAAAAAAAAAAATCAATAAAATATATTAAAAAATAAAATAAAATAAAAATTTTGCGTAACAAAAAAAAGAAAGAATAAAAAAAGAAACATTGATGAGAGAGTAACATTGATCAGCTGCCTCCTGCACACCCCCTAATGGGGATGTGGCCGCAACCAAAGTACATGCCCTTGACCAGAATTGAACCTGGGACCCTTCTGTCCTCAGGCTGACGCTCTATCCACTGAGCCAAACCGGTTTCAGCCCAAAATCATTCTCATCAATAGAGATGCAAAAAATTGTCCATTGAAAGTATGAGCAACCCTCCCTCATCCTCAAAATCTTTGAGCTTGCTGGGCTAATGCCAATCAGGACTGAGCAAGATGGGTTGGACATGCTCTGGAGCCCTCTCACAGTCCCTCCCCGGCTGGCCAACCTCCTGCATCTCTCCCTGGCCCTAATGGTGCACTGGTGGGGTCCCTTGGCCAGGCCTGCACGCTCTCACAATCCTGGACCCCTTGGGGATATCAGAGAGATGGTTTTGGCTCGATTCTGCAGGGCAGGCCAAGGGACCCCACTGATGCACGAATTCGTCTACCAGGCCTCTAGTTAGTCCTATAAAATCAGTGCAAAAATCTATTATGTGATTAAAAGTAGGTTTGAAATATAGCAAATCACTTAGAATGCTTAACACACTTATATTCAATTTACAGAAATCTATAAATCTGGACTAGAGTACTGGTGTATCTTTCCAGGATCCTGAATTTTAGTCCGTGGAAACTATTTTGTAACTGATAGCAATGCAAAAAAAATTCTTATCAATAGTGATTAAACAATTAGGTTACTGAAATCATTTTAAATGCATTAAATATTGTCTTAGTAACTTAACATGTAAAAGCAGTAATGGGTTCAGGATACACCATCCTTGATTAAGGAGTTTGAGAAACTACCAGAAGCAGGAAGCTGACTCTGATCCCTCAAGCAGTCCAGAACATCTCCAATGTGAGAGATAACCTTACTACTATACCCGGAGGAAAGGAGCATCTTTATCTCCAAAGACAACGGGATGCCAAGAAAAATCCTAACAAAAAGGTCTTGCTAAATTTCCCCCCATTTACCTCATCCTTATTAATCTATCATGTTCCTCCACAACTGTGCCCACTCTTCATCAAACCTGGCATTTCAGCTGCTAATGAAGGCTCATGTCAGGTAAAACTTTCTTTAAATAAGTATGCATACTTTTCTCCTGTTAATCTTTGTCGGTTTGCTTTTCAGACCCAGCTAGGGACCCTGAGAGGGCTGAGGAAAACTTTCCTCCCCTATAGCAACAAGACTTTCTCATACTCTTATGCATATCTTAGGCTGGATAATTATTCTTATTGACCTTATCCTTTAGGGTTTTTCTATATATATAATGTCAGAAATCACCCCATTTGGTAACACAGTTCAACTTATAAAACTGCCAAGTTCTCATTGGCTAAGGAAAATAGCTCTCTTAGGAGAGAAGCCTTATTGTGGGGAGAGAGAGAGGAAGAAAGAAGTACCTATACCATAATATCTTTTATATAGCAGCTTGTAATCATGCTACCAAGAAGAAATGATCCTGTTCTTGAAATGACCACAGAATTACAAGTTTAGAAGGACTGGAAATTTGTTTATCCACTGCACTTAAATCTTTAGCCATGAAGAAAAAAAGTGTAGAAGTCTTACAGAGATGTAGGAATTCTTTCTATATCTTGAATATGGGTCCTTTGTTAGATAGGTGCTTTAAAAGTATATTGACTCCCAGGAGTGTAGCTTGTCTAATTTTTTGAAACCTATGCCTTTTTTTCCCCTCTTATTTATTGATTGGGGCTGGGGAAGGGAGAGAGATGTCTTAATCCAGTATCTTTTCTTTTTTCTTTTTAAAAAAAATATATTTTTTATTGATTTTTCACAGAGAGGAAGGGAGAGAGATAGAGAGCCAGAAACATCGATGAGAGAGAAACATCGACCAGCTGCCTCTTGCACACCCCCCACCGGGGATGTGCCCGCAACCAACGTACATGCCCCTGACCGGAATCGAACCTGGGACCCTTCAGTCCGCAGACCGACTCTCTACCACTGAGCCAAATCGGTTCCGGCTTAATCCTGTACCTTTTCAAGTAAACTTTAAAATTATCTTATCAATGTCTTTTAAAATTTATTCCTAATACATTTTATTAGGTACCTTATTAGGTATCTTAACTTTTTTAGATGCTACTATAAATACCACTTCTTTTCTTTAAAAAACAACAACACACAATGGTTCTTTGCACCCAATAAAATGTTCAGAACCTAAGTGTACTACTCATTTTTAAATGCATATCAATACACAAGACATTTCCATTACCTTGGAAATGGGGACTCCCTCCTCTTATTGGCAACCACTAATTTGAATTTTATGAACACATGACAGTTTTCCCTATTACAGATGTTCATACAAAGGGAGTCACACAGTGAAACTTGGCCTCTTTCACTCAGTACAACATTGAGATAATTAGATCATTCCACTTTATTGCGGAATACATCCAGTGTGAGAACGTAACAGGTCGTTTGCTTTCCTGTTGGTGGACAGTTTGGTTGTTTTCAGTTTTAGGCTACAACGAATAAACTGCTACAAACATTTTTGATGAAAGGTTTTGTGAACGTTTTTGCTTCTCTTCGATAAGTACTTGGGAGTAAAACTGCTGAGTCATACGTGTATGAGTTATCTAATTTTACGAGAAACTGCCAAACAGTTTTCTAAAGTCAATGTACCATCTCACAGTCCCACCAGCAAGGTTTCATCTTTTTATTTTAGCTATTCAGGTAGCTGTGTACTGGTACGCCACTGTGGTTTTAATTTTCACGTGCCCCATAGCTAAAAATGTGGAGCTTTTGTTTATGTGCAGATTGCCCATTTGTGTTTCTTTTGTCAAGTGTCTGCTCAAGTGTTTTGTCCATTTAAAAAAACGGGTTTTGTATTACTTGTCAGGAATCACTGTACATATAATACCTTTGTCAGGTATATGTGTCCCAAATACCTACTCCTTCTCTGTGGCTTCTCTTTTCATTTTTAAAAAAATATATATTTTATTGATTTTTTACAGAGAGGAAGGGAGAAGGATAGAGAGCTAGAAATGTCGACGAGAGAGAAACAATGACCAGCCGCCTCTTGCACCCCCCCCACTGGGGATGTGCCTGCAACCAACGTACATGCCCCTGACCGGAATCGAACCTGGGACCTTTCGGTCCACAGACTGACGCTCTACCACTGAGCCAAACCAGTTTCGGCATCTTTTCATTTTCTTGACATTCTTTTTAGATAAACACAGTTCCAAATTTTTATTAAGTTCAATGTATCAAGTTTTCTTTTATGTTTTCTGCTTTCTATGTCTTCCTTAAGAAATTTTTATTTACCCTTAAGTGGAAAAGATATTCATTCATATTTTCCCTAGCAACCTTATTATTTTAGTTTACATTAAGTCCATGATCTATCTCAAATTTATGTTTGTATATGGTGTAAGGTAGTATTGCGATTTAAAAATACTGACATACAGTTGTTTCAGCACCAGAGGTTAAAGAGTATTTCTTTTCTCACTAAATTATGGGGTTGCTCTTACCAGACATCATTTACAATACAGCTGTGGGTCTCTTTCTGAACTCTATTAGATTCCATGACCTATTTGTCTATTTTTATATAAGAATACCACACTGTCTTGATTAGTATTGCTTTGTAGTAAATCTTGAAGTCAGCTAACATAAGTCCTTCCTCCTTTCTTATTTTCAAAATTATTTTGTCTTAATCCTGTACCTTTTCAAGTAAACTTTAAAACTATCTTATCAATGTCTATAAGACCCTGCTGGAATTCTGATTGGGGCTACATTAAACCTCTAGCTCAATGGAACTAAGATCTTAATGGTTCTGTGTGTTCCAGTTCATGAATATAGCCTATCTCTTTATTTATTTAGATCTTAATTTCTCTCAACACTTCAGTCATCCTTCCATACCTATGTTTTCAGTTCCTGATATTTTAGTTATCCATGATCAATCACAGTCTGAAAAATATTAAATGAAAAATTCCAGAAATAAACAATTCATAAATTTTGGATTGTGTGTCGTCCTAATAAATACATGATGATATTTCACGCTGACCATAAAGCAACCATAAAGTTGCTTGTAATGTATGTATCATCAGGTAGCCTAAGACTATGCCATAATGCCTACTGTCAATCATCTCATCACACAGGCATTTTATCATTTCACATCATCACAACATATTTCCTGCCCCTTTATCTGCAGGAAATATGTTCCAATGAGTGCCTGAAACAGTGTTTAATAGCAAACCCATTTTATATATATATATATATATATATATATATATATATCCCCCCCCCTATAAATACATACCTTTCCATTTGAAAAATTTTTTTATGGCTTCTCTTTGGCATATCTGGATTGCTAGTATAACTACTCTTCACTACTCTTGTGGTTTGGGGCCATTGTTGAGTAAAATAAGGATTACTTGAATACAATCTGATAACCATAAGGGCTACAATGTAATGTGTGGGTACATATATAGAATAGCTACAATGGACAAAATATACACTATAATCTTATCCAATAAACAAACATGTAAATTGACCATACCGCCTCTACGCCCACCAGCCAATCAGGAGTGATATGCAAATTAACCCAACAAAGATGTTGGTTAATTTGCATACACAGGCACCAGAGTGATCCGAGGTGGGTGGAATTCAGGCGTTCCATTTCACCTCTGGTCTCTCAGGGTCTCTGGGCAGTGTGGGAAGGCGGGGCCAGAGCAGAAAGAGGCGGCTCCAGGGCTGGGCCGGAGTGGAAAGGCGGTGCTGGCAGCCAGGGAAAGGAAGGCCCATTCTAGCACAAATCTTCGTGCATCAGGCTTCTAGTATTTTATAGTTTTGTTTTTTGAAGTCTTACAATTTTTAAATTCAATTTATCCCTCAGTATTTTATGCTTTTTTGATATGATTATAAATGGTATTATTGTGTTAATTTCATTTTTTAATCTTTCATTGATAGTGTACAGAAATTGGAGTTTTTAAATTGGCTTTATATCCTGACACAGCTAAAAGTACTTATTATTCCCAGTAGTACATAGGCTTTCCCATGTACACAAATGTCATCTGCAAATTCAGCTTAACGAATACCTTTCCAATTTTTTAAAAAAATATATTTTATTGATTTTGTACAGAAAGGGAGAGAGATAGTTAGAAACATCGATGAGAGAGAGTCATCGATCAGCTGCCTCTCGCACACCCCCTACTGTAGATATGCCCGCCAAGGTACATGCCCTTGACTGGAATCAAACCCGGGTCCCCTCAGTCCCCAAGCCAAGGCTCTATCCACTGAGCCAAACCGGTTTCGGCTCCTTTCCAATTTTCATGTCTTCTTTTTCTTGCTTTATTACACCGGCCAGGACATAAAATTCAAGTAACAATAGTGGAAATTCTTGTGTTGTTCCAAATATTAGGAGGAACACTACTAGTTTTTCATCATTAAGTAAACTCTCAGCTATAGACCTTCCATGAATGACTGATCAAACTAAGGAAGTTGTTTTCTATGCTTTATTTGTTGAGAGATTTCATTATGATATTTGAATTTGTCAAATATCTTTTCTACATCTATGGAAAAATATTGTTTTATTAATTCTGTTAATGTGGTAAAATGAATTACTGATTTTGAAATGTTAAGCCAAACTTTCATTTTTCTGGTATAAAAAAATGAGTTGTTGCTCACCTCATAAAATGAGCTACAAGGGTGTTCCCTCCTCCTCTGTTTTTGAATACAGTATGTATAAAATTGTTTGTTTTCTCCCCTCTTAAGCATTTGGAAGAATTCATCAGTGAAACCATATGACTCTCAAGTTTTCTTTGTGGGAAAGTGTTTGAAATAAACCTCTCTTCCATTCTACTGGTAATGTGGGTTCTTTCCCCCTCTTTCCAATACTCTTTTGTCTTAATCAGTCTAGCTAGAAGTTATTAATTTTATAGATCTTTTCAACCACATTTTGGCTTTGTTAATTCTTCTATTATGTGTATAATATTACATTGGTTTCTGCTTTTATTTGTGTTATTTTCTCCATTCTACTTACTTTGTGTTTCCTTTTCTAACTTCTTAGAGCAGAACCTCAGGTCATGCACTATAGAAATGCTTTGTAAATACAAGCATTTACTGCTATACCTTTTCTTCCGAGCACTGCCTTACCTGGCCAACAAATTTTGTTATATAACATGTTATTATAATTCAGTTAAAATTACCTTTGAAATTCTCTTGTGATTTCCTTTTTAGGACCATATGTTATTTGGACATGGGCTTTTAAATTCCAGAATTTTGTTGTTATTCTAGATATCTTACTGATATCTCATTTAATTACAATATTTTGGGATTTCAAAACTTTTCAATATATTGACACTAATTTTATAAACCAGCTTATGGTTAAATTCTGTTGAATGTAACATATGCCCTTGAGAATAATTTATATTCTTCAGTTGTTGGGAATAGAGTTCTATAAAATATCAATTAGATCAAGGTAGTTGACAGTTCATTCAGTGCTAAGTTTTTGTCTACTTATTCTGGCAACTGCTGATTTATTCAAATCTATAATTATAATTTGGAATTTGTTTATTTCTCTCTTTAATTCTGTCAATTTGGCTTCATTTATTTTGAAGCTCTGTTACTAGGTATATGCACACTTATTAATGTTCTCCTGATGTACTGACTCATCATTTTATCATTATCTAATGTCTGCATATAAGATTGGCTAAAATAAAAAAAGAGGATGGTAAAGAAACAAATGGTATGGGGTAAATTTCCAAATGAAATGTTAATTGAGTTTTTAAAGTTAACTAATTTTCTCAAGGATAAACTATCTGAACTCTGATGAAACTTAAATCTCTTTGGAAAAAAACAAGACCCTTTTCTAGGTTTGAACACATTGAATAAACATATACAATCTACTTACATATACAATCTACTTAAATACTTAAGAGGTCTCAATGAGAAACTATTATAATGATAAAAGAATTTTTCAGTTTATTATAGTTTTAAAAGTATTATACCTATCCTATATAATAAAAGCCTAATATGCAAATTGACCATCACTCTAACACACAAGATGGCTGCCCCCATGTAGTCAAAGATGGTCACCCCCATGTAGACACAAGATGGCAACCACAAGATGGCCAGCAGGGTAGGGCAGGTGGGATGGACCAACCCTGCAAGGGAGGGGGTAACCAGACCTGCAGGGGAGGACAGTTAGGAGCAACCAGGTCAGCAATGTAGGGCAGTTAGGGGCAATTGGATAGGCAGAAGAGGGCAGTCAGGGGTGACCAGGCCTGCAAGGAAGGGTAGTTAGGGAGAATCAGGCCTGCAGGGGAGGGAAGTTAGGGGCAATCAGGGGAGGGCAGTTAGGGGTGACTGGGCCAGTAGGGGAGCAGTTAGGCATCAATCAGGCTGGCAGGGGAGTGGTTAGGGGGTGATCAGGCTGGCAGGCAGCAGCAGTTAGGGGCAATCAGGCAGAGGCAGGTGAGCAGTTAGGAGCTAACAGTCCTGGATTGTGAGAGGGATATCCAACTGCCCATTTAGGCCTGATACCAGTCGGACATCCCTTGAGGGGTCCCAGACTGGAGAGGGTGCAAGCTGGGCTGAGGGACACTCTGCTCCCTGGGCATGAATTTTGTGTATCGGGCCTCTAGTTATTAATAAAAATGTTGGCTTCTATGCTCTGTGCTGAATCAATTTAAAAAAATTCAATTGCAGAATGATCTATCAGTACTTCCAGTAATACCGCCAGCCCAGTTTCCTTTTAATGGCTCATCAGTTATATGATTGCCATGAAGGTAATATGAGATTCATTTAGCAACATATTATTACATCATCTTAAGATGAAGTAAGGCCCATCAGGCATTATTAAATTAGCCTGGATTTTATAGTATGTCAGCAGCATTTTATGTACATTAATAGCAGAGTTAATGTTCCTTGGGGGGATTTTGTTAAGGAAAATGATTTCTAAGTGGTGTTAGATATAATTTTTTAGTCATTATTTGTATTTTTTTGTATCATCATTGTATGGTTAAAACTGTTAATGTAATTTGTGAAAAGGTAAGACAAAATGGCAACCAATTAGTTTTTTTCTTCTCTGACCCATTATAATAAATACTGTTTGGAATACAGGTACTTTTTGGATGGGTGCACTATACCTCTTTTAACTATTGAATTTCCTGAGCTTACTACTTAGGCCTCAAATCAGTTGGTGCCATCCACAATAATTTCTCCTACAAAATGCAGCATAGTCAGAGGTAGGTAGCAAACATAAATAACAAAGCCACCGTTCCTTCCATAGTAAGGAATCCCTGTGCTGGTTTTCAGAGTCCTCATTTTCAGTGAGGGCATTTGTTCTAGCTGCAGTATAATCTTCCTTCCTCTGGGCTGAATTCTGGGCTTCCTCTCTGGGACTCATGCACTGCTTCTGTGAATTCATAAACAAATCTTTCCCTCACTTGAATACATTTACATTTTCTTATATATAGAAATATTATTTTATATTTTATACATTCTAGTAACCTTATCTTTTCCACACAGGCCTACCTAATCTCTCCAATAGGTTATAAACAACTGTTAAACAGCAATCTTAAAGTTTCTTTTTTTCATTCTCCTTATGTGTTTATACTTAATGTATACAGAGGAATCAGGTTTCTCAAAGCATAACCCCCACCCATATCCATTAGATCACTTGGGACACTTGTTAAAAAATACAAATTCCCAGGCCCCGCCTGGATCAAACAAGTTAAAATGGAAGGATGGTATGGGGACAGACTAGGAATCTAAGGGATTCTTATGATAAAGTATAGCTACATCATAGTTAAAAACATCAAGCATGAGTTTATGTTTACCACTTGATAAATGTATGGCCTTAAGCAAATTACCTAACCCCATTTACTTATCTGCAAATGGGTATTGTTAAAATATTAAATCTGTTCATGTTGTGGGGTTAGTGCTCAATAGTAAGTGGTAGCAATTGTTATTACAGTTCTATGCACATATATTTAAAATAAATGTGTTTTGTTGTTTTTTAAATCCTCACCTAAGGATATATTAGGCGGGGGGAGGGAGGGAGCATCAGTTGGTTGCCTCTGTAAGTGCCCTGACAGGGGATCAAACCAGAAACCTAGGTGTATAGGCCGATACTACCACCAACTGAGCCACCTGGCCAAGGCTAAAATAAATGTTTGTTTGTTTTGTATATGAGAATTAAATCTGGTATAAACACACATTAATCCTTGGCAGAAACTGTTAAGATTCACCTTGGTGAAATTGGTGAATTATATAAATAGAGATTACCACTGTTTTTAACTAAACAGCAATACCTTTGCCAAGAGAGTATTCAAACTTGTTAATACAGGCATTAACTACGATTTATTGATGCAGCTGTAGTTTTTAAAAGCTTGCAATAGCTTTTTTGTTAAGTTTAGCAGTAATGTGAACATTACACAAGTGGCTATCAAAGTTTTTGGTCCATTAAAAATAATATTAAGGGCTCAAATAGCTTTTGTTTGTGGGTTATATGAGCTGAAAACTCTGAAAAATATTCATTTACTTTGTAAAATGTACATGGAAGCAAAAATGCTAATTCTATTTTTCAAATGAGGAGATCAATGCAGAAATAGGATTTAAGATTAAATGATATTTCTTATAACCATAGGCTCTAACTTGTAGAGATTGGAATTGAACTTAAGTCTTCTGACTCTGAATGGCACAATTATGGGATGTGTATGAAATAGAGTAATATTGTTAGTATGACTTAAAATTGGCTCACATGCCCATGTCTGAACTTAGGGTGGATCTGCATGCAGACAGCAGAAAACAAATTGAACATATCCTGCCTTTCCTTTCTAAACCTTTTGGCTTGATTCTGATGGGAATCTGTAGTGAACTGAGTTCAGGATTCTCAGACTAAAGACATGGGGGGAGAGCTGAGAAGATGACCATTATTTGATACAAAACATGCTAGGGAATGTGCAAGAACTGAAAAAAAATTTTCATCTAAAGAGACTCTAGAAAGAGTAAAATTTTATTAGATGTAGGACTGAAATGAAAATATTTCCAATGTTAATAAAGTTAACACTGGGTTTTCAAGCTACACAGAGCAACTATATGCTCTTCATGTAATGCATTAGTAGCTTTCTTTTTATGAGGAAATATGCAAAAATCATTTTCAGAAACTATAAGCATTTTGGAAAGAGGAAGGAAGATAATGGCTCTGCTGCTTCCAATTAAAATGAATATTAGTTTTAAAAATCTGTGATGCTAGAGAAAGGCTGTTTGATGAATTGGGGAAGGGAAACCATTTAAGCAGGGGGAGCACAAAAAAATATGTTCATTTGCCAAAAACACAAAACAGTCACAAATTAAAAACACAAATAATGGTAAAATAAATTGAATACATTTTTACACCTTCCATTAGAGCATTTATTTATGTATTAAAAATGATCTCACAGCCTTTGTAATTATTAAACTTACTTGACAGCCTGGTAATCCAGTGTCTCTGCTGTACAGGGAAAATGAGCCTCTCTCTGATGTTTTTCCTGTAAAACAAAGACAATAACTTATATAAAACCCTCATTTGTTGACAGGATTCAACTTCTAGACCATTCATGATAATAATGTGATCTGGAAGTACAGAAAATTAGAAACAAGAAGATAAAATCCAGTAAGTAAAATTTTAAGCACTTATTATCATTCTAGTAAGCTTAACAGTCAAATCCTGACTTTCTACATGTAATAGTATGTATTTTATTAAATGCTTTCTTTCATTGTAAAACATTAAAAAATATTCAAAAGAATGGACATCTATATAGTCAATGTAGTCAACAGTATTATACATGTACCCACTAGTGAGAATTATTTTTTCCCTTATTTGCTTCAGATTGAACATTTCTCCCTCTCTCCTTCTGTCTTTCAGAAATTAAAACAGTATAAGACAGCTCAAATCTCACCCAGGCCCCAAGGTAACCATTATCATAAAGTTGGTGTACATGATTCCCATGAATATTTTAAACTTTTAAATATATATATATTCACTCAAGCAATATACATTACTGTTTGTGTTTAATACATTTAAACAGATGAGATTACACGGTATCTAGTTTTGAAATTTGCATTTTTGTGCAATATTATATTTTTGAGATATATGTTAGCAGACACCTAGTTCGTTCATTTTTACAGTTATAAAATGTCACACTATACAATAAAGTCAGAGTTGGTCTATTCTTCTACTGAAAAATAGATTATTTTTACCTCTTTGTTACCATGAAGAGTGCTGAAATAAATATCCTTGCACAAGTGTCATACATACACATAAGAGTTTCTCCAGAATAGACACAAAGAAATGGAACTGCTGGGTTAAAAGATGTACACTTTCAACTTTCCCTTACTATTCTCTGAAGTAATCATGCCACTTTATATTCTCCCCAGAAATGTTAAGAATTCCTGTTAGGACTATATCTGTCTTTCAAAAGTCAAATGGCCAAGTGTCAGGAACGGTATGGGCCAGCTCTAGAGGGAGATCAGATGTCTCACAATACTGATGATTAACAGCAGTGTTCTGACTCATTTGCTTTTTAAAACAATGGAATTTAAGTATGTTCAGGAAAGTGAGTCATATGTAGAATTTTATACAATATAATTAACTAAACAGTCCTTGACAAACAGACATGTTGCTTAATAAGATTTCTGCAGGGATCACAGTTTAGCGTTAATATCAAAGAAGACACAAACAATGACATGGCAGACTAATTCTTGTTCTCCATCCCAAGGTAAAAGTAACAACATAATTAAATCTGACAAGTTACCCAAAATATTGAGGTTACATGAACTTTACCATAATTGTATACTGTATTAGTTATTAGCCTATGATTGTACAAAAATGCAGTTTATTTAAAAAATTCCACACATACATGGATTGTCAAAATTGTCTACTAATATAGTACATAATAATAATAAAAAAAAGACTTGGAGACATATGGACTGTCATAAAATACAAATGTAAGACATGCCACAGTGGCCAATTCATGTAGAAAGCTTACAACCCTAAATTTGACACCTACTGCACTTTAGGTATAACAAACAATTATTGTATCAACAAGGTAATTATTAGAAAATACATTAATAATTAAATGTACAATTCTGAGCCCATTGGGATTATTACAGCATACATCTTAAGAAGCACTATTACAGATGAAGCACATGTTCAGGTAATGATAATACAAAAATGCAGATTTATGACAACAGGTTAATTAATGTGATCTATTGGCCTCACATTCTCACCATAAATAAGTTCTACATAAAGAATTTTACTTTGAAAAATATACATATGAAATAAAAAAATATGATAACTGTTTAAGGATATATCCTTTATATCTAAGAATTCTTTTAAGAGTCAATGTGATATCTTGGGATTTTGGACACTACTCTTTTACTCTAGGAATCTGACCTCACAAAATTATTAAAAAGATTGTTTGCAATTTTGACACATTTTCCTCCCCATGTCTTATCAAAATGGATCAGGAACCCTGCTGGACCAAGAAGATGGCAGAAACTGAAGGGAAAATGCCAACTCAGAAAGACTGACAGACTACTGGGAAAAAATAAAGAAAAACTATACTTATGGTTTGGAGGTATTACCTTATCAATTAAATAAATTAAGTAAGTTTATGAGGTATTAAAAATAAGCAAATCATTAAGAAAATGCTGCCTTGGGATACCTCATAAAAACCAATTGTACAGTACCTAGGTCATAATTTAAGATTTTAAATGACTAGAAAGTTTTATAATTTTTGCCTCTTTGCTTTTATGACCTACTATGAGAAGAACTGAGTTGATGCCAAATCCTGATCAGAAATATTATCCCCCAACTATTTTTATTGTTTCTTTGAGAAAATAAGGTTCACTTTATAAGATTATCTCCATACAAATTTGGCAGCCATCATTAACAGTTTCTTCCCTTCAGTTAAAAATAATCATGTCTCATATCTTTGGCAGAAAGAATTGGAAGACTACATTAACATTTAAACAAACACAGTACTATAAAGAAAAACAACAACAAAAAATGGCTCTATCAATGGTTTGTCAGTCACCACAATGTACTAACAACTAATTTTTGGTTGAAAAACACACTAAGCCCTTTCTACTTGGCAAATTCCTTTTCCTGAAACATTATTCAAACAACTACTAAAGACTTAAAGTTAAGTAACAACTTAAGGACTGTTATATTTTCACTCACATATACTAGTAAAACAGTATTTTCTATAGACCTCAATCTATTGGCTGGAAAAACCTACCCTATAATACTCTCGTGATAGTAAGTGTTCTTTTGCTACTGATTCAAAATAATGTTTTTATGAAAAAATGGCCAGATAGCCAAAACCTGTTTGGCTCAATGAAAAGAGCGTCGGCTTGGGAACTGAAGGGTCCCGGGTTCGATTCCGGTCAAGGGCATGTACCTTGGTTGCGGGCATATCCCCGGTAGGGGGTGTGCAAGAGGCAGCTGATCAGTGACTCTCTCTCATCGATGTTTCTAACTCTCTCTCTCTCTTCCTCTCTGTACAAAATCAATAAAATATATTTTTTTAAAAATGGCCAGACAGATGTATTCTGGAAGATATAGCTGGCTCAGTATTTATTTCTGCAGCAGTACAGTGACTACCTGAAAATTTCCTGCAAACTAAAATATATTACTTTCAATGAATTATATACTATTTAAGAAAGTATTATTGACTTCATGAGTAACAGCACAATTAGACCAGTTTCCCTATTTATCTGATAGCTAATATTACTTCAATGTTCATCTTTGTAAGGCATATTGATTTGCATTCATTAACTGAAATTCACAATCTATTATATAAAAAAATCCATGTGCTACATTTTAAGTGGATAGCATTAGACTGTTTGTTTGTTTGTTTGTTTTAATACAATAAAGGCTTAACCTAAAAAAAGAATTCCTGGGTGTTTCAAAAAAGTTATCTAGGTCAACTTTACTATATTTCAAAATGATATATTTCAATAAACAAATCATGAAAGCTTTACCATATTTAGTTCTCAGAGAAACAATATGAAATCCTTATACAGGCAAATCTAAATATTTGTATACAAATCTAAATTTCATCACAGTTCTATGAACAGTCTTTAGCCTCCTTTGCCGTGGGTATCTTTGAAACTCATTTTTTATCCTAAGTTCAGAGAAGCTTTTCCTCTCTCTCTCTCTCTCTCTCTCTCTCTCTCTTTCTCTCTCTCTCTTTCTCTGTGTGTGTGTGTGTGTGTGTGTGTGTGGTGTGTGTGTGTGAAAGGTTTACTACAATTTGAATCATACTAACCACTTGGAGAAACATAAAATACCATCCTACAAAGTGGGCAAATCTGTAATGCCATTGGGTATATCAGAGCGGAGACTTAGTAATTCTGATTACTGGATTCATCTCTTGGCTCTTGACTCTCTCTCACTGAGTGAACTGGGCAGTTAAAAGTCCCTTAGCATTAGTGGTCTCACTCACTCTTAGAAAAATCAACTCAGTAACATGCACCCCACACACGCCTGCAGTTTAATTAAAGCTTATAATGTACTTGGAAATTCTTGTAAGAAAGAACCTAGGCCAATACTAACCTTTAGAATTACAGACTACATTTTGGTAACAATCTGCTCAAATTTACAGGAAAAAAAACAACAACAACAAAAACCTCTAAAAGGATTTCAATACAACAGACTATTTTTTAAAGGAAAGAAGAGAGAAAGGTTTTTTTTTGTTTTGTTTTGTTGTGTTTTTTTTTTTAACATAAATGCCTGCCTATTTTCTTTGCAACAATTTGTTTAAGTATTATTGGCTAACACTTGTGCCAAGCACACTGCTGGCTACATTGAAGATATTTAAATATCTAGTGCCAACAAGCACAGCTGCTGGACTCTCTATGCCTTTCTCTTGTTCACTCCATGCCAAATTACTCACACAGCTATGAAAGATGAGGCTGAAGCATAGGAAAATGCCAAGTGTGAGTGAGATTAGTAATAAACCAGAGGATCACTATAGAGGTCAGTGATTAGCAAGTTCCCAGTTGTAATCACTTTTCTAACCCAGCCTTTATCTCATCACTTATTCCATCTTAACTCTCACAAACTTCCTGTGACCTACAGGTATCAAAACTGTAAGCAGCTATGTAATTTCCAATAATTTCTGCAAAGTTGCTTAAGCACCAATAAAATATGTTATTATCCTTGACAAGAGCACAGAGTCAGACCTGGGCAATCTGAACAGACTTTAGAAATGACTTCTTGAGACTAAAACCTAAGACAAAGTAGTCCAGGAAGCAAACATGAACCTATCCAGTTACTTTTCACCATGCTCTCCACCCTTCCTCGTAAAATCAGACTCACATTAAATATAAACAGAGGAAGATGAGAAGGTTTATATTATACAAAACAGTTTGCCTTTCAGCCATCCGAATGGCCAGAGAGAACAATTAAAATGCAAATTTCAGTATGACAAATTGAGGTGGGTGGGATGTTAGAAATTAATGAACAGAGTAAGATACATTTTTATCAAATTTAGTCATTTATCAAAACTTTCTGGACCACTTTATGGTCCAATTGTGCCACATATAGAATATATAACAAGGTCTTCATTATAGGTAGCTCAAAATCTAAACTCTACTTCTCTGAGACAGTTTATTTTATAACTGCATTTTCTAAACTGTCCCTGAAATCACACATACATCTATATTGCATTGTTGCTTTTCCTTAGGTTCAGAATTTAAGTATGTTTTCTCACTTAATGTCTCTATATTTCTCCAACCAAATTGTTTAGAACTCAGAAACAAAGACATGTCATTTTTTATAGCAATCCAACAGATTATAGAACTAGGAATCATCTCCTCATCTTGGCTGTATTTCAGGAGAACATGCTAAATGCATATTCTCTAAAAATAATAAAGTAACCTTTATATCACAATGTTTTTTATTCCATTCTTAAATAAAAACAATTTGAAATAATTCAACTGATGCTTTACAACTTTCTAGGGATTAAATAAATTGAGCCAATTCGTCAATACTTTAATCTTGACTACTCCCTTACTTATCCCCTGCAAAATCAGATAAAAATCAGATCATCAAATAATTTGGCTGGGAGAAGACAGGAAAACATATTACCAAATTATCTTTGTAATCACACACTTAAATAATCTATTCCTTCTGATGTATTGTTTCAACCAAATTCTTGTATGACTGCTTCTCTGAAAAATTTCTTGCTTTATAAAATAATAAATAGAACATAAAATTTATTTTTATTAATTCCCATCATTTTCCCACATCTTTCTATAGTTTGGCTGTTTAATTTAAACCACAACCTTACCAGGCAAGGTCAGTATCTGAGTCTGTTTTTTATATGGCACCCGGGGCCCAGAAGGCAGATGCCACTTGTTCAGAGAACACTGATCTGGAATTCTAGACTTGTTTTGTTTGTGTGCCAGGAACAGATTCTACTCCAACGCTCTATCTATGGCACACAGCCATGTGGAAGCAGAGAGACAGTTTAACAGAACTGTTCTCTAAAATAGAGGATAATAAATGATTGTTAATTAGCTAGTTTCCCTTGACAATAAGAACTGGAACAGAAAGAAAGGAACTAGTCAATGGAACTGCTACCATTCACCGACTATCTGGTCAGAAACAGTGATTGGAATCAAACAAGCAGGGAGAGTCGGGAGGACCTACTCCTGTCTGTGTGAACTAGCTGTGTGACATAAACAAATCACTCAACTTCCCCAGGCCTCAGTTTCTTACTTGGAGAATGGGTTATGGTGGGACAAGATTGAATTAGATGATATCTGTTTTAATATCCCATGAAATTGATACCTCATTTATTTTGCTATTCATCAAGCATCCCCTCCTAACAGAATGCAAATTTGGGCACTGCCAGTAGTAAAAGAAAAAGACAGCTACTAAAAATGTAGGGACTTTTGGAATGACAATGTGCCCTTAAAAAAAAATGAAGTATATAAGCAGCTCATCATACATTTCTCTACTACACTATGAAATATTTAACTATGAATATGGAATGGTGAATACAACAAATTGAAGTTAATGGACACAGAATTACCAGGACTTCGTTCTACCCACATTAAATGTTAATAAAATTTCTTACTGGAATGCAACACCCTCCACCTATATAATGTAGAAAGATAGGGCTCTTTGTATACCATAGAAAATATAAAATGAAGAGCAATTGAAAAGAAACTACTCTATTTTATTGAAAAGATGAAGAAAGACCAAAAGAGTGTCTTAAATCCCCTTTGTGGTCTATTAAGATTTAAATAAGATTCTGAACAAAAACAGATTTAGAGACAGAGAAACATCGATCAGAACGTCAAATCTCAGGGAAGGTAGGGGAGGGTGAGGGTAAGAGGAAAGAGCTCAACCAAAGGACTTGTATGCATGCATATAAGCCTAACCAATGGACACAGACAACAGAGGGGTGAGGGCATGAAGGGGGGGGGGGGTTGTAGAGTAATGGAGGAATAAGGACAGATATGTAATACATTAATAAAGAAATTTTTTAAAAAAGAAAAAAAATTCTTGCTACATAATAGGTACTCTGAGGGTAAAATACAAGACATTTAGTCTTCATTGCGTGGCTTCCAGTATTGGAATTTACTGCCATCTTGTCTACCTTTGCAGTTTGAAAACAGGTAAAGGCTTGCCTCAAGTTTTCCCTGGGTTATAATCCAAAGTTAATTTGTGAGTCAAGCATAACTCAAAATGACTTTTTAAAATACCAATTCATTATATAAAACTACGTAAGTCAATTTAAGTCACAGTATGTCTGTTTAAAATATCTGCTTAAGGAAAAAGCAAAGGAAAAAATTAAAGAAGGAAAATACATATAGCAACAAAATCAGAGAGGAAGCATAGGGTAGTAGTTTGATCAGAGGTCCTGGATGTAGACTGAATAGGTTTAAATCCCCACCCTGCTTTAACTAACATTACCTATCTTCTCTGTCCCTTAATAGTTGCCTCAACTGTTACATTAGGTAACAGTTTCATTTCACTGGGTTTTACATCATGTAAAATGTATTGACATATAAAGTACTTAGAACAGTGAAAAACACAAGATAAGGGCTAATTATATTAGTTACTAGAGGCCCAGTGCACAAAATTCGTGCACGGGGTGTGTGCAGGGAGGGGGGGTGAGGGGGGGGACAGGGGGGTGTCCCTCAGCCCAGCATGCACCCTCTCCAATCTGGGACACCTCAAGGGATGTTAAAATGCCCGTTTAGACCCGATCTTGGGTCTAAATGGGCATTGGACATTCCTCTCACAATCCAGGACTGCTGGCTCCCAACTGCTCACCTGCCTGCCTTCCTAATGGCCCCTAAACCGCTTCTGCCTGCCAGCCTGATCACCCCCAAACCACTCCCATGTCAGCCTGACTGATGTCTAACTGCTCTCCTGTCAGCCTGTTAGCCTCCAACTTCCCTCCTGTGCCAGCCTGGCCATCCCTAACTGCCCTCCCCTACAGGGCTGATCACCTCTAACTGCCCTCCCTTGTAGACCTGGTCCCTCTCTACTGCCCTCCCTTGCAGGCCTGGTGTCTCCCAACTGCCCTCCCCTGCTAGCCATCTTGTGTCCACATGGGAGCAGGAGGGGGAGGGGGAAGGGGTTAGGGATAGGGAACAGAAACCCAGGTATGTGCCCTGACTAGAAATCAAACAGTATATACGACATGACCAACTAAACCACTCGGGCCAGGCCATTTTGGAGTATCTTAAATACATCCAAGGTAGACTTTACAATAATAGAAATTGAGTTTGATAAACTATTAGAAAATTTAAAAACTTTGCTAAATTACTTTTGTTTTTATGACATTATAACATCTCTTATTTCTAACCTCAGATGTTTTATTTCTAAAATACTTTGAATTCCACTAGGTTTGCTGACATATTTGAATCTAGAACAAACTGCTCTGAGAATATGATCTCCTGCACTAACTACACACAATATTTTTAAAAGGTTAAAAAGCTGGCAATTTTCTAGTTCTTTTCATCATTTCTGTTATGGAATACAATGTCCAGTTTGTAGATTCTCCTCTAATTTTTTTTTTTTTTTTTTGCATATTGACTAAGTATTTTTGTGTGTGCAGGTCTTTAATTCCTGGCCCTATTGTATGTGATTTGATACTACTACTACTACTACTACTACTACCACCACAACACACACACACACACACACACACACACACACACACACACACACGGATATATGCTGTAGATACTATGGCATCAAAATATTTGTAAAAAATGCTGTTATTACTTTCTCTCAGAGGTTATTGCTTCCTAAGAATATCTGTTTCTGACTATGTTAGCTATTTATATTTATTTTATTGCTTTTTGTCTACTTTAGACTGTATTTCAGTAATAAAAACCACTGATTTCATTATAGTATTTTGAAAAAATATTAAATAACAATAAAAATCACACTTAAAATTTTAATTTTGAAATAATTATTCTTTCTCTGAGAGATTCCTACATCCTGGCAATATAAACTTAGATTCAGGACTCTAATCCTGTATGTGTCTCATGTAAGAAAACTGGTGGTATGCTACTTACCGTATTTTTCGGACCATAAGACACACTTTTTCCCCCCCAGAAGTGGGGGGAAAAGGTCCCTGCGTCTTATGGTCCAAATATAGCCTACACATATACTTTAAAAAAAAGTTTTTTTACTTGCCCGGCTCTGTGTGGTCTCTGTGTGCTTGCCCGGCTCTAAAATGGTTCTAAATGCTGCTGTTTACTTTACAGGGTTGATTACATGTGTTTATGACTGTGATGTTGGGTTTTAATGCACATAAAATATTTTAGGACACTATTTGTTTCAGAATCTTTTTTTCTTCATTTCCCTTCTCTAAAAACTGGTGCGTCTTATGGTCCGGAGCGTCTTATGGTCCGAAAAATACAGTAATCACATTGCTTTAATGTCCATTTGAACATTGTTGTTGTTTTCAATCTTGTTCATAAAATTGTATTTTGTTTCTTAAACATTCTAAATTCAATCCCACTGAAGGCTAGCCTCTGCACGAAGTGTTCTTCTGCCAGAACATGCAGGTCTCTGCTCAAATGTCACGTCCTCAGAAGAGCCTTCTCTGACTATTCCTTCTCTATTATATTTTATGAAGTCATAAACATTTGCCTGTCTCCTTTGCAGACATGATATAGTTTAGCTGATAACCTTTGGTAAAACCATCATAACTCACTTTTTTCCCTTTTTGTAATATATAGAAACTCTGCTTTAATCTGTATTGCTACTTTATTTACATTTTTTACTATTATTTTTATCCTACTATACCACGTTTGCTCTAATTGAAACCAAAATTCCTTTGCATTTTCTGTCCTTGTAATGTGTTTCCATTCACAACTTTATGAAATATACATAAGGATTTATCTGCATGTTTACAGTTTTTAAAATTTTATATTTTCTTTCCTTTAGACCATACAAAAATCTTCTTTTGTGTTTTAGTAAGAATTTCTTATTTTGGGAAAAGTGCTCTCCCCCAATATAAAACGCTTTAAAATATTCTAAATGAAAGTTTATAGCAGAAAAGTAGCATATATGGAAACACACACACACACACACACACACACACAAAACAACAACAAAAAACACCCACTATTCAGGGATCAGAAGCAATTGTTTAATAGGATATAGAGTTCCCAAAAGATATTTTAAGATCAAGGAGGAAGTGCAAAGATATTTCCTAAAGAGTTAAATAACTATCATGTTGATGCTCAACAAATACCATGCTCATTGGAATTCAACTTTCTAGCAATAATAAGAAGCTTTATAGCAGAATATACAGATATAGTCTTAGTATTGAGGACAGAAGTGATCCAGAAATGATTGCATTTATTCCACACTTACTTCCTCAACTTTTTTGGATTATATTCAGTCTACATCTATTTTAGGAACTACTTTGGATGGCCCTTATGTTTTATGCAAGGAACCTCTATTTTCCCAGATGAATAGAATATCCATTCTCTGGCTCCAAGTTTCCATGACAATAAAAACAAAACATTCATCAGCACCAACTTGGTATTTGATGGCAAATGCAGCTGCAGTTTATAACAGTTCAATCTTTATCCCAACTCTTTTCTGCAGAATAGAGGCACTGTATTTCCCCAAAGCAACTGAATTGTTTTTACAGTGATTCTCCCCCTTCCACAGACCTAAACACTAACAACTAAGTGCATTAAACAATCTTCAAATCATCTACTCTTCCCCACATCATGCCAAATACAATGAAAAGTCCCTGAATTTTGCAACATTTGATCTATGAACTCTGAAAGATTAGTTGGTTTAAGTATTACATAACAGCCGTGGAAGAACATCAAGTGTTTAAGCCTTCATGATAACCACAGAGAAGATAAAATTTTGGAGCAACATTCACTGTAAACAAAAACTTGTTAAATTCAATCAGATAATGGTAAGACAGTGCCCCCTTGTGTCTTGGTATTTCTGCCTTGACTAAATCCAATATTCATTTCCTTAGAATTTTATTATATAGATTTGAATAATTTTTATATCATAGAGGCAAACAGGTAGCTAGCAGTTTTGCTAAGACAACTCTTAATGTATCAAAATATAAAAATACTGGCTATTCCAATTTCAATGATTTTTACATGCATTATCTGCAATATGAGGAAAATGTGATGAATTTGGACAGATTCGGAAGTTGTTTTTTATTTTAAATTTCATATTTAATTTACATTAGTAAAAGAGGGTGTCAAAGTTTTAAAAGGGAAAAGAAAAAACTCGGCACTATCAGTTAATTTTCTCTGGTAGTAGCTCTCCTCTGAAACCACTTTACACTAATACTGGTTTCCTTCATTACCACCTGTGACAACTAGTGAGGTCCAAGCTTTACTCAGATGGAACACAGTTTGCACTAAATGGAGACAATTAATGTGAAATTTTAAAAGTGACAATATGAGCACTTTTCTAAGTTACATATACTTTTATAATTGAAATATACAAGAAAATATCCATGTTTTAACCCCAATCAAAATGTAATATTCAAAACTACAGGCCTAGGCATGAAGTTTGTAAAAAAGCTGAATCTCAGGTCCTACTAAAATGATTTCGGTAGGACCTGAGATTAGTGCTTGCATTTTGGTGAAGATTCTTATGGGCATTAAAACTTGAGACACTCCTTGCTCTCCTATTTCCACCTATCAAGAGGTGAGGAAGGTGGGGAAGGAGAGGGGACCTGATTGACTATTTGGACATAGGTATTTAGACACCAGGTGGATTCAAATAAAGTAAGAGAATCAGAAACAGCTTTGGGAAGGTAAACTTGAGTATACAACCCAAGCTAGGTCAGCCTGCTTACCTACTGCAATTGCAACTATTTTCTAATCTCTGAAAATCACTATTTTAAAACGAAGCAACAACGAAAACTCTGCCAATTAAGAGTTTAATTTGGGTGATCAAAAAAGAAACCTTCAAAATACAAACAATTATGTAAAAATTTTAAGTGTCACTCATTATCAATGATGCCTACTACATATCTGTACACATCACAATCCATATTTACTATACATTATCTCCAATATTTGATACTCATCCTGCCCTGATAAGCAAGTGTTATTTTTCCCATTTTATAAATGAGGTGACTGAGACTCACTGAGATCAACTAAATCACCCAAAGTCTCACACATAGTGAAGGTTGAGTAGACCTAAGATATTAGTCTGATGTCAAATTCTAGATTATTTACACTGTACCACACTACCATTACTCCTTAATGTGAATGAAGTCTAATTAGACTGCTTATCTCTTAAGAGAAGCTGAGTCAGTATACTGACATCTGGTAAACACTGAAGAAAACTGAGATATCTCTGGACTGATATAAGAAGAACTGTATATCTGAAGATTAAAGTAGCATATCACTGGTCATATGGAAACCTGGAGTAAGGCACTCTAGAAGGAGAGAGGGGGGTTTGCAGGCATGAAGGTGGGAAGATTCCAAAAATAAACTATACTGATAAAACAGGTAAACACTTATGCCTGACCTTATAAGGCATTAAAGATCTCTTCCTCTAGGCACTCCTTTAGCTCTTTGTCTTTGTATCACAATTATCCTCTTTCTGGATGCAAGTTCAGCTACATGACATGTCACTTTCTTGTGGACCAGTTTGAATATCTACTCCTACTACCTCTAACACTGTATTTATGGGAAAAGATGTACAAGTTCCAAGCGACTGGCAAATTATAATATATATATATATATATATATATATATATATATATATATATTACACACACACACACACACACACACACAGAATGTAATATATTTTATTGATTTTTTTACGGAGAGGAAGAGAGAGGGACAGAGAGCTAGAAACATTGATGAGAAAAAATCATCGACCAGCTGCCTCTTGCACACCCCCTACTGGGGATGTGCCCGCAACCAAGGAACATGCCCTTGACCAGAATCGAACCTGGGACCTTTCAGTCCGCAAACTGACCTCTATCCACTGAGCCAAACCGGTCTTGGCCAAATTAGTTTTTAGAAAACACAACATGTTTGTATGTTAATAAAGAATTATCTTCCCAGCCAATAAGAAAGTATCTAGTTACACAACTGAGGAAGCAGATGATCAAAATGGAAGAAGTGGTGGATTTACAACCAAACAGATTTGGGTTTCAATACTTGCTTCACCATTTAGTGTGGGATGTTTGATCAACTCAATTAATCTCTGATGTTTAGTTTCCATATTTTTAAATGCTAAGGAGTTAAGAGTGGTAAAAATAATATTTTTTTTTAGCTCATTCTATATTTTAATTTTTTCTACAATAAATGTGTATTATATTCGATCTAGGAAAAAGATATTGTCATATGTAACATAACACAATTCTTATAAATAAACTACAATCTTTAAAAGAATTCATGTATGTAATACATGAATATTACAACGTGTATTAACTTAATCATCATTACAAAACAGTCACCATGAACACAAATAGAATAGCAAAGCATAAAAACACAAGAGCTCTCAGTAATTTATGCAGTAGTCCTACTTACTTACAGATTTATATTAAAGAACCATGTTTCATCAAATTATAATCATCCTTAGTATCCAACGGGGACTGGTTCCACCCTTACCCTCAGTGGATAGCAAAACCTGAGGATGCTCAAGTCCCTTATTAAAATGGCACAGTATTTGCATATAACTTGTGCACATTCCCTCTATACTTTAAAATCATCTACTTATAACACCTACTACAATGTAAATGTTATCTAGTTATTACATCATATTATTTAGAAAATCTGCAGATGTTCATACAAATGCAACCATCCTAGGCCTTACTACATAGTACATGTCAGCAATGCGTAACATTCACACACACACACACACACACACACACACCCCCGCATGTTTTCATTTTGTTGGTTGAATCTGCAGATGTGGAACCTGTGGATACAAAGTGACAACTGTATTTTCAAATAAGTTCAGGAATATAATTTATTCTGGCTCAGAATTTGAGCCTATTTGTATTAAGTATCATCTGTTTCTCTTTCTGTCACTTCCATTTTTAGAGAAAACAAATTCTAAAAGGTAAGTTTAGGATGTGCCTCACATCCATTACTTTCTTTCTACCCTCAACCACCACCATCTCAGTTCAGGTTCCTATGGATGAACAACTAAGCAATTATCTCTCAAATGATATCCTCACCTCTGTTTCTCTTTGTTCCCATCTATCATCCTATGTAATAAAGAGCTAATATGCTAATTAGACCAAACAGCAGAACGACCATGCAGACAACCTCTGGACAAAGCCAGGGCTGCAAGGGCCAGCCGAGGTTGAGAGGGCTGGCCGAAGCTGTGAGGGGCTGCAAGAGCTGGCTGGGGCTGCAAGGGCCAGCAGGGGTTGTGAGTGCCAAGCCCCTTGCACGAATTTCGTGCATCGGGCCTCTAGTCCTATATAATAAAAGGTTAGTATGCTAAGTGTATGATCCTTTGACCGTTCGCTATGATGCACACTGACCACCAAGGGACAGATGCTCCGAATGGTAGGTTAGCTTGCTGCTGGGGTCCGACCAATCGGGAATGGGCCAGACAGGCTGGACTTGCCCTGGAGCCTTCCCACAGCCCCTCCCAGTCCTGACTGTGCACCAGTGGGGTCCCTCAGCCTGGCCTGTACCCCTTCACAATCCAGGACCCCTTGGGGGGGATGTTGGAGAGTGGGTTTTGGCCTGATCTCCACAGACCAGGACGAGAGACCCCATCGGTGCATAGATCCATGTATCAAGCCTATAGTACATTGATAATAAACTTATATTCAAGAGCACTTTCTCCACTACATTCCAAAGTTCAAAACTAATAAAAATTTCCCAATGCATGGCATACAAAATCCATTTTTTTTTTTAAATTATGACATTCCAAGGTCTCCACATTGAGGTCCAATCTAATCTTTTTTTGTTGTTTTGTTCTAATTTTGAAAAAGTTCAAAGATTTTACCACATTAGTAAGAGAGGTTGTCTTTTCCCTATATCAGTAGGTAATGCAACAACTTCTGGGCCCACATTTAAGAAAGCTAAAAGCAATCTAAAAGTTGTTCATAGAAAATGACTGAGACAGTAAAAACATTTAAAATCATGGGTTTTGAGTGGAGAAATATTTCTGGAGAAGAAAAGGTGATAGCCTTGCTTTAAATATCTGGAGATGCCATAGTTTGGTGTGATTCCCCAGAGCATAGCTAGGGCCAAAATAGGAAAATTCTAGGGAGACAGATTTTGTTTTTAAGCATATTATAAAGCAACTTTCTAACAGAGATGCCCAAAGATTAAATAACTGCCTTGGGGGAAAGTAAGTACTACATTATTGAAGATATCCAAAGTGTTACACTATATTATTTAGAAAGACAATGCCTTCATGGAGATGTAAAGGCAGGCAAAACAGTAAAAAGGAGAGTATTGGACTTGGAATCATAAGTCACATATACTGGTTAAAAGCACAGATTGTGGAATTACAAAGACCTGGGTTTGCCATGTAAATTGTCAATTCTGAGTAAGTTAATTACCCAGTTCCCTCATATATAAAACAAAAACAATTGTTCTATCATATAGAATAGTTGTGTGAATAGAATGCATTAATATACACAAAAGACTTAGTGGCCGTCACAAATAAAAACTTAGTAAATGTTTTGTACTATAATTACATGGTACTTTATAATCAACAAACTCTGAGATATGGAAGGTTTATTAGGTATTAGCTCCATAAATGTAGGGATTTTTATCAATATTGTCCCCTTTGTTTCTCCACTCTTTAAAACAATGTTTGGTGTTTTAAGCACTTGATTTACAAATATTTATTAAATAAAGGAGATTATAGTACTAGTGTTTGTTGAATTATGAATCATGTGAATGCTGATAATTTATTATCCAGCCATGTGGTATTAGTGAAAGAATATCTTTATGTTAATAACCATACTCCTTGGCATTGTATATTCAACATATATCTACTTAAGACTTTATTCATATGTCAGACACTAGGTGTTCCTCAATACCTAGGTTTAGAGAGAAAATAATGATTTTATGTTTATCAGATATATTAACAACAAAATGTGTATAGGAGAGTCATCCAAGAAAATCATACTTTTTGACGAAGCATTTTTTAATTATTAGAAATTTATTTTAAGGAAATAACCAAGTTAGGACAAAACTTTGCACATAAAAGAGGCTCAATACAGAATTGTATTAAATTGCCAATAAAAAGTGAAGAGTGGGAAAAATTATATGATATACTACATGATAGATTATCCTAGAGCCCTTCAAAATCATTTTTATGTAAGTGCTTATTACATAATATTAAGTGAAATAGCCAAATACAAGATTGAAAGAGAAAAATTTTTATCTATAAAAAGGTGTGCAAAAGGAAAATTATCATCTAATTATATGGTAGCTAGACAACTGCAAAACATGGGGGTATCATAAAAATCTAAGGAAATACACACAACCCAAAAGTATTAAAAATTTTGCTTAACATTGTACCTTAGTACATTATTTTTCTTATTTAAGCTACATTTGTCATTCACCATCTGTGATTTTCAGATGGTGAACTATAAGTGTGATTTAAACTGTAAAGGTAATTTTAAACCCAATCAAATTGCCCCGTTTATTAAAGGCAGGCCTGTCTCCACTTCAAAAGACTAGTAACTGAATGTACATTTATTTTTAATAGAGGCCCGGTGCACAAAATTTGTGTATTAAAGGGGAGAAGTCCCCTCAGCCCAGCCTGTGCCCTCTTGCAATCTGGGAGCCCATGGTGGATGTCCAACTGAAGGCTTAGGTTTGCCTCCCACAGGGAGCAGGCCTAAGCCACAGTCGGACATCCTTCGTGCGGCCGCTGCACTCACCACCATGAGCCCAGCTCAGAGTTTCTGGCTGAGCAATGCTCCCCTGTGGGAGTGCAATGACCACCAGGGGGCAGCTCTTGCACTGAGCATCTGCCCCTTGGTGGTCAGTGCATGTCATAGCAACTGGCCATTTCTGCCATTTGGTTGATTTGCACATTAGCCTTTAATTATAAAGAATATCTGTTTCAATAAATAGCTTGTGTGTTTTAAATTGTGATAAAATGCACACAACATAATATTTTTCATCTTAACCATTTAGTATATAATTCAGTACGATGTTAAATACATTTACATTGTTGTATAACTAATCTTTAGAATTCTTTTCATCTTGCAAAGCTAAAATTTTATAACCATTAAATAATTCTCCATTTCTCCCCAACCCTTAGCAAATCACAATTCTATTTTCTGTCTCTATGAATTTTACTACTCAAGGTACTTCATAAAAGTGGAAATATATAGTATTCGTCTTTTTGTGACTGGCTTATTTTAGTTAGCATAATGCCCCCCAATGTTCATATATGTTACAGCATGTGTCAGAATTTTATTTCTTTTTGGGCTTAATAATATTCCATTAATGTAGATACTACATTTTGTTTATTTTCCATCTATGTACACATGGAATGCTTCCATCTTTTGACTGTTTACACTAATAAGAGAGTAAGATGCAAATTGACTATACCTTCACCACACTCACCAGCCTGTAGGGAGCGGTTATAGGGTTAAGGCTCGGACTGACTTGCTGGCAAAGTCACAAACAAGTTCCAGTTTAGAGGGCACAGTCCTCTAAACATAATTAAGCTTCATCTTGTGACTGTTCCCTAGATCTTTCCTGGGTAGCTAATGGGCTGTGGGAGGGGCAGCAGTGCTGCCAAAACAAGTGTGTGAAACTTACAAGAACATTGTAAATTACCTTGTTTACCTCTGACTATAAATAAAGCATCAGCTTTGTAGTCTGGATCTGTTTTGTAGCCTCATCCAGGTACAGAAGATCCACCTAGACCCAGCTTATTCTCTTGTCTCTCTCTTCATCCTTCACCGCCCTCCCTCAGACTCACCAAACCCTTGGCTGTGTGGCGTGGCACACCAGCCAACCAGGAGTATGCAAATTAACCCAACAAAGATGGCAGGCTCATTTGCATACAACAAGCGCTGAGGGCCCCATCCCCTCTGGGGCTCTGGACAGCATGGGAAGGTAAAAAGGTGGCTCCCAGCTGGAGCAAAGGTGGTGCTGGCAGCCAGGGGAAGAAAGGCCCATTCTTGCATGAATCTTCATGCATCGGGCCTCTGGCTGTAAATAATACTGGTATGAACTTAGGGTGTACAAAATCTCAAGGCTTTGCCTTTAACTTTGGAGGGTATGTGCTCATAAGTGGAACTGCTGGGTCATATGGTAATTTCGTTGTAAGTAACACAGGGTTACATAGAAAACAAAAAAAAACCTAAAGGTTAGTAATTTTGTTTTATTACTATTTAATAGATAATCAAACCTTTTCTTCTACTACTCCATGTAATATATTTCAGTTGAAAAACTGAAGACATTTAAAAAAAAGGCTCTTCTATCTTAAACCTTACAAATCCAATTCATTTCAGGGAGGGTTACTGTTTAAGCATTACTAAAACAATTTTAGAAATGACACTACTTGCTCCTTCAGGTCTACAAACCTGAAACACTGGGACATAAGAAGGTCAATATAGACAGTTTTCTAATTTAAAAAAAGTAAAACTCATTTTAGACACTGCCCTAAAAATAATAAATAATATAAGCCTATCTAAATCATGATTTTAAAGCAATAAGCTATATACATAGTCTCCTGCATAACAATTTTATAAAAGACTGCACAGAATCTATTTTTCTTTTTTGAACAATCTTTCCTTCTTTGTTTACTTCTTTATATTTTGCTTCTTTAAAAAATGTTCTTTTTCCAATTACATGGAGGAAATAAAAAGAAATGCAACTCTTTTATGTAAAGTAAATCCATCTGGATGTTTGCTGCATCCCATACTATAAACCTGTGATCCCCAACCAGAATGAGTTATAGTAAAGCTGCAGGCAAAATTGTCTCCATATACCACAATCCATTATCCCTGTCAAGTTAATGTTCCATGTTGAGCCATATGGCACGGGTACACATTCAACAAAGGAAATTCCTTAAACTTGTTATAATCAGCACTTGCAGTCATCCAAAAAAACTGACATAAACAGCTTTATTGTGTTTAGTGCATTTCAGTTAATATCCATGACAAAAACAGGAAACAGTACAAGAAAAGGAGGAGGAATGTGGGGGTGCAGAATTATTAAAACACACACACACACACACACACACACACACACACACACAAATGATGTGCATTTTATAATTAGGGTTTTTTCTAAGTGATTTTCAATTACAGTAAGTTCCAACCTCTTAACAGTCATCCACTTGGCCATATTTAAGAAAAAACAAAGTTTAATGACATCAATTTTCCATGGCATGAACTTAAACATAAAGTCTTATAGTATTGAATCATAAGCAGTTCAAACAAAATAATGAGTGATTTGAATTTTCATGTTTGTTTTCTTTTTACAGTAGTCTCATAATTGCTAAAATCTAAGAGTGCTTCACTAAAATATAAGGCAATTTAAGCAAAGTGTCTTTATATGTGTTACGTATGGGTCACAGATGAATCAAGGGCTTCCAGAAGCCTTTGGTACCTGGCACAGTCCTGCACATCAAACTCCAGTCAAGGTACAAGTAGAGCAGAACTTCATTTCAGCCCCCGCAGTGACAACAATAAAACGCTGAGAAAACACACTATCAAATACTGAACTCAGCATCAATTTCTGTTAATTACAGCCTTGTCAGCAACGTGATTATTCAAACAACTCATGCAAATGTTAATGAGGCCTTATTTGCATATTTATTTTTTCCTTTGTTGAAATGTCATTGATTATTACATTCTACTATGATGAATGTGGCTGATGATGTGCTCTGATATGTAATTAGTCATTAGGAGGAATGAATAGATCAATTATGAAAAAGGACTAAGATTAAGAAATATCAAACAAGACCGCCCAATATAACTATAGAATCTTTTTAAAAAAAGAACCTAATAAATAATTTCTTGACATTTAAACTGCAACATCAGTAGTTTTCAATAAATAAACCACTACTTTTGTGAGGTTAAATGAAGGCTTAAAAATATATCAGCACTTTGATAATCCAATTATGATCATAGAAACCATCTTTTCAAAATCTGCAAACCACCTCAAGTGGCATGTCAGAACAACAAAAGGAAAAATAATTTTTTAGACTTGAACAAATTAGAAATATTATGAGGAGATGGAGGTGGAAACAGGTCAAAAGAGAAAGGAGTGTAACACTCTAGTGAGAAGGGGTAGGAACCTGATGGAGAATGACTACTTTCATAAAAACAAGGCGAGCAAAAAACAAACTCCTTCCAATCCCAATTTATTCTTAGAGGAACAGGATTATTAGGCTCTGAAACTGTTTGCTGTAACTATCCAGCCAGCACTTGCTATTCACAGATGAAAAAAACACACACACATTACTGCAGACCAGATGGGAACATTCCACATGACCAAACCAATCAATCACCTCGGTGGGGCGCAGGTGCAACACAGCCGTGTAGCAACACACCATTTCACAGTCTATCGGGCACAAACACATGGCCACCAATCAATGGCACCCCAAGGACCTCGGAGGGGGCAAGCTCTCTGGAGTCTTACTGGTCCATGCCTGATGACTTCATAATCACACATCATTTCATTCACTAGAGGATACAAACTAGCATTCTAATAACCTTCTACTGCAAATGGTCATGTTGTGCATATTAATACAGAGCTGTTTGGAGTGAAGCAGCTGACTTTACACGGCAGGCTAGGCAAAGCATGCAGGGCTGAAACAACCTGAAGCTAGAAACTTCTTCCCATTTGAAGATGGCTGCTCTGTTCAGGCTGAGATCAATGGCAACGTGATTCATTCTGCCACATCAAAATTGGCATGCAAGGCTCGTATGTTATACAAAGCAGCTGTTAAACAATAGTATGCTTGAAGGGATAAGGGACAAAAGAAGAAAAAATAAAAGGGAAGTTGGTAATTGTGTATGACGGATAAAAAGGCTCCACATCTTTCTAAAATAACCCAACTGCAAATAAATATTAGGTGATTATTAACAAAACTTAAATGGATATTCACTGGCTTTGTTTTCCTCACATTTTTCCAGGTCTTGAGGGTAGACTCTGTACACTGCATATAATTACAAGAGAAGATAAATAGAACAATTTCCAGCAAACACTGCTATAATTCCAATGTTGCTATAGTTCCATTCTCTGTTCGACAGCATTCACAGAGCTCCTGTTGACTCCATGTAGAGATGTTTAGGCAGGGATATCTTGGATAACTAAGCATTTTTTAATAACCGATTCGCCGTACATCACATAGAAATGACCTAATTTAAAAAGAAAACCCAAGAAAAATGTGCTTCATCCTAAAAAAAAAAAAGCGAACTAGTCAACTCAAATCCTTGGTGGAACAAGGCCAAACATATATCTATCTTAAACAGCAGATTTCCTGATAACTCAGAGGGCTGTTTGAAACCTTACAGGTCCCCTAGATCCTACTGGGAACATCAATCACTGTAGCCAGTGTTCATGTGGAAACCAGTGTAAGACATGTAGGAGAGTCTACGCTGACCAACTGACAGCACTAAAAGTTGACTTGAGTGATTAATTTTTGATGCTAATATTCATATCACTTTATCTCTCAAACGGAACCATATAGAAAAGCTAATGAAATATCATGCTTTGCCCAGACGAGGATTACAGTAACTATATCTTCTACAGTCTAATGTAAAGAATGTATACTTTCTATCAATATAGAGGTCCTTTTGAGAAAAAAAAATCTACTGATTAGTAAAAGGAACGTATTATTATTATTATTATTATGCCACAAAAATAACTGGTAAGATCATCTCCCTGGTAGTTTAGTATGTATCATTTACTTTAAAAAGCGGGCCTACGTTCTTTCCAAATGGTAAACTAGAAGAGGACACAAGACTCAAGTCCTAAGTCTAGGATTCTGCTTCAGGTTCTCACTAATCAGTTGTGTAGCCTTCATCATATCAGATAATGCTGTTAACTTCAATTTATTAATTTGCAGAGTGACCTAGTTAGAGAGGACTAGATGACTAAATGGTACATGGCAGCCACTTAAGAAAACAGTCTGGAAGTTTCTCCAAATTTTGATCTCCCTTTGTGACCTGACATCTTTAAAGGCTCTAGCTAGTATTTTCAGAGTTCCATGTAGAATGAATAGAGATCAGGTGTGCTAAATCCAAAAGTCTAGCAGGGAAGCATAATAAAACGTATTTGTTATAATAAACGAACAATAATTTTAAATGAACACGTGGTCACTCTTATAAAGACACAAAAGGCAACAATTTCTTTGGTTTATAGAATTGTGAGTAAAATAATCAACATTTGAGTTGACGCTTGCTCCCTAAACAGACTAGCAATATCAAAATTGTATCATATTACCACCTCCACACCTAAACAACACAATTAAAGAGGAGCATAAAACCTTTGTAATTAACCTTAGGCTAAAGTTTTCGGAAGTATCGCACATAGAGGTGAAGCAATCCTTGCAATAGCTCTGAAACTAAAAACAATGTGGAGTAAACTCATTTAATAGAAAAATATGGCAATAAAGAGTGGCGACTGGCCTCAGCAAATCAGCAGGAGGGACTGAATAGCATACTACCACCAGACATATCTTGGGTGACCACTAAAACAAATTTTTCTCTTTATTCAAGTTCAATTCATAGTAAAAGCAACTATGTCTAAACCTTTCCCCCAAAGACACAGAAGATATATATTAAAAATATGCCTGATAATGTCTTGAAAAGCAAAGTAAAAAAAAATACTTTCACTTTTTAACTACTGTCAATACAAAGTGGTATCGTATTTAAAGATAATATAGAGAAAGGCTAAGAGAGCAACTCTAGATTAAGACAGTATTTGGTTTAAATACCAGTTCCATAAGTTACTAATTTTGTGACTTTCGGACTAGTTACTAAACTCTCTAAAACTCAATTTTCTTGATTTGAAAATGATGAATAATAATATAGGCAATATCCACTCCTCAGAGGTTGTTATGAAGATTAAATGAGGTAATACATGTAGTGCTTAGCAACATACCTAACACACAAAGCAATCTATTTTTGGTATCATTTAATATTAAAAATAAAAACATTAATTTGAAAGTATAAAAATCAGAAGACAGTTAATCTCTTTAATTAGTTTATGAATTCTAATCTCAGTTCATAAATAGTACTGATCCCAACTCTGTTTTTAAAAAAAAATAGTATTTCACAAAAAACTGACAGCCCCCTTATAATAACTAACAATTAATTGCAGCTGCTGGTCAATGTACTGCTCAATTGGCCCCCTGATAACAGATCCTACAGAAATTAAATTAGGGAAATCTACCAAGAGGGGAGGTTTCTGCTTTTGTCAAGAAAGATTTCTCCCTTTTCTTTCTCTAGAGATAGTTGTGCCAAGTTAAGGAAAAGTGTTGGTCAATATGTACCTAATTGATAAATGTTGCTTCACTAGTATCTACAAAAAAACAAAATGGTCAATAAAAATCAGATGTAACCATGTAACTAAATTTACCAAGTTATAGAAGCCACTTCACAATAGGGGAGGGTGCTCAGCAGAGGCAGAAAGGAAATTTTGGGAGGAATACAGTGTTTAATCTAATAGGAACTACAAAGATCTGGATTTGAATCTAGCATTCACCAACTAAATATCATATGAGCTCTGGTGAATTTCTTTTGCTCTCTCTCAGCCTCAGTTTTTTCATCTATGAAACTGGAGGTGGAATGGGAAAGAAGAAATGAACATTTAATAAATGTCTTTTAAGTGTTAGGCCCTGTGTGGGCATTAGGATACACCATTCCAACACATCACCCTCAAGAATATGGCTAGACCAGAATTACTATCTCCATTTCAGAGATTAATGTAGAGTGTTGAACAGACATTTCTCCAAAGAATATATACAATTAGTCAATGAGCACACACAATAATGCTCATTATCCTTAGTTATTAGGGAAATGAAAATTAAAACCTCAATGAGGTTTTTATACCTACTAGATGGCTAAAATAAAAAAGACAGAGAATTCATGGCAAGCTTGTGAAGAAATTAAATTCTTGGTAGGATTTCAAAATGGTACATAGCAGCCACTTGAGAAAACAGTCTGGCAGTTTCTCAATTAAACAGAGGTACATTACTCAGCAATTCCACTCCTAGATATATTATATACTTGGGGAAAATAAAACATATTCATATAAAAACTTGCATACCAATGTTCATGACAACATTCATAATAGAATAAAAGTAAAAATACTCCAAATCTCAATCAACTGATGAATAAATAAATAAAATGTAGTCTACCATATAATGGAATATTATTTAGCATAAAAAGGCATTAAGTGCTGACACATGCTGCAACTTGGGTGACCCTTGAAAATACTATGTTAAGTGAAAAAAAGCCAGTCTCAAAAGGCCACATAGTGTATGATTCTATTTATACACAATGTCCACAATAGGCAAATCAATAGTGACAGCAAGTAGATTAGTGGCTGCCAGTGTGTGTGAAAGGGGGAATGAGGACTGATTTCTAATAGGTACAGGGTTTCTTCATGTAGTGATGAAAATGTTCTAAAATTAGGTAGTGATGATGACTGCACATCTTTGGGAATACACTAAAGACCATTGAATTGTATAATTTGAAAAGATAAATTTTATGATATGTGAATTATATCTCAACAAAGCTGTAATTTAAAAATTACTGTTTCAAAGAGTTAAAAAATATCTCAACAAAGCTGTAATTTAAAAATTACTGAGTTTCAAAGAGTTAAAAAGAACAAAACCACTGCCACAGGGTTATGAATATTAAGTGAACTAAACTAAACTAAAGCACTCTGCATGGTGCCTGGGATACACTGAGGGTTGTTAATGAAATGTGACCCCCTTTTCCTTTTGTCAAAGGCAGAAACAATAGAAGTATGACACTGATTATAACCTGATAGTTCAATAAAGCTACCCAATTCTTATCATATGATTAGCCATGAAGGAGCACAGCTACATGTTTATAGTTCTACAGTAAAAGTTAGTAAAATTAGTACATAATTATCATTACTACGAGAGAAAATGGCTTACTAGCCAGCCCACATCTAAAGTTGACCTAAATATAATGAAAATATACTGGAGACAAAAAATATAAGTTACATATAATTCCAAAGAATCCCTTCCTAGTCTGTCAGCAGTCATTTCAGGAACATGGGAGCTGTACCCATGAACATCACTTCTTCTTCTTCTTCTTTTTTTCTTTTTTTTTTTTAAACAGAACATTATTGTTCAAATTAATTTGGTAAGCTCTAATATACATTGCTCTAATTTCAGGATTAAATATTCTGATGTTCAGGAAAGTATCTTTTAAAATCTCAAAACAGAAGCAAAAAATTTGTGTCCCACGCTATCAGATGGCTCCTCTGAGAACAAAGTTAACAATGATCAAAACAATACAACAGGCAGGTCCTTATATGCCAATTAGTTTATCCCCCACCCCAGGTGACAGTAAAAAATAGGCAGGGATACCTCTCCATGGGCCAATATTACCTCCATGAAGAGTTCTCTAGATTCATTCTTATACCTTCACTGAAAGTCACCAAAGGATTATTTTACTAAATTTTTATGAATGATTACTATATTCTCATTCATTCATTCATTCATTCATTCATTCAATATTTCACAAATACTTCTCAAACTCAGTAAGAGTTCCCACCTTGTTTAAATCAGTGTGGGAAGAAATGGGAAGACACCCTTGAAGAACCAGGTACTTAGGGGAACCAAAATTCCCTATATAAATGGTGATACCATTTATTTAAATGCAACTCTCCCCACTACAGCTGCCTTTACTTGTATGATCTGTAGATGAAGCAAAAACTATTAACACTGAATTTATTCCCTAACCATACTTGTCTCATCCAAGTTTGGCAAAACTTCTTGTATATTATAGGTGTTTCAGAAATGTTTACAGAATATATAAATGGAGAAAAAGAGAAGAATAGAGAAAAGAATAAGAAAGAAAATTTATTGTTTAGATTTGTTTTCATGAAAAAGGACCCTACACCTGCCCTCCACCCTCTGCAAAGAAAACCTCCACACAAAATAGATTTCTACACTACACTGATATAATTAATCCAATTATAAAGAATCTTGATGATCCACAGTTATCCTATGCTGCCTTATCACAAGAAAGTTGCATTAAACATTAACAAATAGGTAGCACAGAGATCCCCACTGAGACCTTTTTTGGACCCACTGGGGGAAATAGATAATCAGATAATAAAGCAAAATCGGTAGATGCAGTTTCTTTTAGGGCACACTAATGAAGAAAAAAGATGGGATCCAACCAAAGACCAATATTATAAAAAACACATTTAATTTAAAGTAATTGAGGTTTTTCCAATATGTAGATTAAGGGGAGAGAACAGCTTGGGTTTTTGCTCATATACATGAGCAATGATTCTTAACTGAGGGTGAGGTAGAGCACATTATATTGAAGGGGAAAGGGAGTAGAGATTCTGAAATTTTAAAAGTATTTCAGTATATATTTTTGGCTTTATAAAAAAAATGAAAATCTCAACCAAATGTTTGCCAATAATATTATAAAGATGTATCACAAGGAGGCAACTTGAAAGAAATATTGCACTAAAGACAAATTACAATAGATCACTGTCTCAATTAAAAAAACAGATTCTTTAAATGCAAAATATAAGTGAAGTAAACTTAAAAATTATAAAATACTGTATTGGCCAAAATTATTAGTTGCTTTTATATTTTTTCTCCAATTCTAGTTTTCTGTATATGAAGAAAATAAATTAAGAATAGCTTCTATTTATAGCCATGCCACAAAGACATACACCATTTATTTAAAGGGTTATAAAATGATTTAAAACTATATAACAAGGAACAGGAAAGAACATATAGTATAGTAGTACATCCTATAGCTATCAAAAACATCACAGGGATTAAACTAATCACTATAAAGTGAGAACTTGCTTTCTAGAAATTAGCTGAGTTTAAAAGTAATAAAGTAAAACAACTAGTTTAGTATTTTGAAGTTTAAAGGCTAGTGCACAGTAGTTTCTATTTATTTCATTTAAAAAATATATTTTATTTATTTTTTATAGAGAGGAAGGGAGTGGGATAGAGAGTCAGAAACATCGATGAGAGAGATACATCGATCAGCTGCTTCCTGTACACCCCCCCCACTGGGATGTGCCGTAACCAAGGTATATGCCCCTGACCAGAATTGAACCTGGGACCCCTCAGTCCGCAGGCCGACGCTCTATCCACTGAGCCAAACCAGTTTCGGCTCTATTTATTTCTTGAGTAACTGTTCATTCTACCTATACTTTTGTCCAATATAGGTAGTCAAATATTAGTAAAATAAAAGTAAAATATTAATAACTTCATTTTTGGCTTATCTTAAATTAACTTAGTGCCACTGTATTGCCAATTATAGCAGAAGTTATATGCTTTTTACTCAGACTTATCAGCTGGACCCATTACAGTAACATTTAAAATAATATTATAAAAAGGCCCTGGCTGGTGGCTCTGTTCATTTGAGCGTCGTCCATACACCAAAGGTTGTGGGTACAATTCCCAATTGGGGTGCATAGGGGAGGCAAGCTATGGATGTTTCTCTCCCATCCCTTCCCCCATTCTAAAATCAATAAACATATCCTTGGGTGAGGAATTTAAAAAAGACTATTATAAAATTCTTTAGCTTGTTTTAATTTAGGCTCTTCGACTGGATCAAGAAGAGCAGGACCAGTTACATTTTAGGCTTCAAACCACACTTAGTATTCTCAGATTTCTGTGCACACAAAGGCCCCAAATAACTTTCTATATAGACCCGACCAAGCAATATAGCCAGATCTTGATTGAGGCAGCTGAATTGGGCATGCAAGCTCAGTTATCTGTCCCCAGTGGGATCTGCAACATTAGCCTGTTCAATTTTTCCCATCTGGTTGGTGGCTTCTTCCTGCAGAGGCAATGCTTAGTCAAGAAAGAAAGCAAGCCAGAAAGAGAGAGAAAGAGGGGGGCGGATATAATCAAGGTTGTACAGCAATGTAAGAAAAAATGAATAGTTGAGATCTAAGACATTATCTAGGAGTCATATCAGCTAGGTGACATATTAGCAGTGAGCGGCAAGCACAGGGGACTTCCTGGGACATGGTCACTTGTTTTCTTAAACTTTGTGGAGGATATGTAGCTGTCACCTGGGATACCTAGAAAGCCTGTGAATATCAATAGAATCTGTCCAATCTGCCTCAATCATACTATTGATGAGAAAGTCCAGAAGACTGCCCTGAATTCTAGGAAGATCAACAACAACCAAAGATACTCAAGCACACTGGTTGTAACTCCCAGCCACTCCCAGACTACTGTTGGCATTATTTGCCATAACTACACTAACCAACAGTTTCATCACATCTATTTTTTGTTTTGTTTTGTTTTGTTACTTAAATCAAGTAATTGGAAAAGAAAATGCTAAATCTCTGTAGCACAAAGTAGAAACAGAAGCATGGAAACTGAACTATGTGAAAAGCTCTAATAGAACTCGATGAAAAATTAGCGGCACTTTCTATAGAAATCCTTACTGCCCTAGACTCCAAATGTGAGGCCTACTTCTCTTCCTTTAAAAGGGAAACTCAGAGTTAGAAGTGGTGGAGATACGTTAGCAGCAAATGAATATTGTCTATCTAATCAGAAGAAATGAAAAAGGACTGGAAAGGAATCTCTCCTTGGGGCTCAAAGTTATTTAGCTCTATAACAGTATCTCAAATAAATAATTTTTAAAAATTAACAAGTCTTTAGCAGTCTTCACAGCTTCAGAATAAAGCTCATGACTAAAAAAATATCCTATATAATGAAAGGCTCATCTGCTAAGTGTCAGGTCATCCAGTCATCCATTCAACCAATCAAAGTGTTATATGCTAATGATATGCTAAGGCTGCTCTACTGCTCACTATGATGTGCACTGACCACCAGGGGGCAGATGCTCCGACCAGTAGGTTAGCTTGCTGCTGGGGTCCAGCTGACTGGGACTGAGCGAGATGGGCTGGACATGCCCTGGAGCCCTCCTGCAGTCCCTCCCCAGCTGGCCAACCTCCCACTTCCCTCCCCGGTCCTGATCGTGCACCAGTAGTTCCCTTGGGCTGGCCTGGACCTCTCGCAATCCGGGACCACTAGGGGGATGTCGGAGGGCCAGGCTCGGCCCAAACCCATATACCAGGCCAAGGGACCCCACTGGTGCACGAATTCGTGTACTGGGCCTCTAGTATTACATAATTGTGCACTTTACTGCAAAAGTCTCAGTCTTTCATTTGCTTAAGAAGTCCATTCATTCATGTTCATTCACTTCATTTATATTGCCAAAGCCATGTAAACCAAAAATTTTGACATAGCAAAGATTTAAAGTTTAAATTTAACAAGAAATACCCATAAGAGGTTTTGGTAATGATTTTGTCTTTCATAGTTGTGACTGATTTATTTTTTACTCTAATGTCAGTCATCATTTTAGTTCTTCCAAATAGCCATTTTTGGTAGACAGAATAAATCTCTCTAGTTTTCTTCTACAACTCAAATTTATTAATATATCCTCAAATTTATGAGCCTCACTTTATAAAAGGCTTAGTTTCTGACCAGTTATAAGAAGTTACTGACTAAACATGAATAAGAGGAAAAAAACAGTTACTGACTGTATGTTTTCCGGAATATTGCACTCTAAACTTAACTTTATTTAAATGATATATTCCAAAGGTCCTAATAAAAATGAAAACAGAAAAGAAAATGATAGGGTGCACTGGTTCTTTGGGTGGTTCTATTTGAAGCTAAGAAACTATACAGCACTACAGTGTTGTGTTTTAAGAGTATCAACTTTGGAGTTAGAGAGCTGAGTTCTACTTCCTGATTCACAATTTAATGTCTATCAAAGCAAGTTTGCTAGCTGGCTTCTCAAGTTTGTTCTTTTACTCATAAAAACACAATTATAAGAAATTAATGAAATGATTAACATGAACACTACTCACAATGTCTGGCCCAAATATATTTGCTGAACAAATTGTAGTGTGTGTGTGTGTGTGTGTGTGTGTGTGTGTGTGTGTGTATATATATATATATATATATATATATATATATATATATATAATGAGAATTACATTTTTTTTCTTCTTGGTTTTTGGTTTTGGCAAATATAACCAAAGCTCTGCAGTGGTGTTTTAGGAAATGAAATGTCCTCTCCTCAGACTGCTTATCTTCTGATGAAGGGGACTTGAAGCTATAACACAAGGCAAATTTCACATTTCCTTACAGGTACCACGGGAAAGATAAAAATGAAGGGAAAACCAAGCAAGGCTTTTTAAAGGTAGTGACATCTGAGTAGGACTATAAAGCATGGATAAGTTGTTTTGCAGGAGACAGAGAGATGAGAAGCAGGAAAAGTAAAAACATTTTAGATTTAATAGTATATAGCACACAATTAGTAAATGCTGGCTAAATATATATGAATAAAAATCTCTATTTTTATTCTGACCTTGCCCCATGGGCATACTGTGTGATGACAACCAAATTACTTATACTAGTGCATGTCTCCTCAAAACTCCAATGAATTCCTCCCAAATCATTTCAGTAACAATGGAGCTGTACCCATGCACAATACCCATTTAAAAGAAGACTACTGTTCAAATGAGTTTGGTAAGGTCATGGAATTTCTCAAATTTTAGAATGAGTGAATTCATATTTAGCTATCAGAAATGTATCCTGAACCGAAACTGGTTTGGTTCAGTGAATAGAGCATCAGCCTGTGGATTGAAAGGTTCCAGGTTCGATTCCGGTCAAGGGCATGTACCTTGGTTGCGCACATCCCCAGTAGAGGGTGTGCAGGAGGTAGCTGATCGATGTTTCTAACTTTCTCCCTTTCTCTTTGTAAAAAAATCAATAAAGTATATTTTTAAAAATGTATTCTAAACTATAGTAAAAATGTCTGGTTCTACCCATCAGTAAAGCTTCATTTTGTCCTAGGCTAGCCAAGGAACTCAATTTCCCTGTCAGTCAAGTAACCTCACTTGTCGATGTCATCATTTATACAGCTTCTGCACTTCATGTCAGCTCCAAACCAGGCCTTAAAGAATGCGACTTCTTCCATTTTCAAAAATTAACATCCATAAAACTTGTTATCTTTCAGTATCAGCTAATTTGCAGAGTAAAGACAACAGACATTTTCTGAGCCCACTCAACAACCAAGCTCTTCCAGCTTCTCATTAAAGAAGTTTCATATTTCTCTAGACACTAGCTGATTGCTCACCCAGGTGGGTCTCATGAGTCAGCATTTAGCAAAAATTATTCTTAGGGTTTAACTTTCACAGTTCCTATGTATAGCCATTAGGTATGGTGGTGCACACCAATATAAAAAGCACTGTATTCTTCCAGAAGCTGGCAATTGAATGGGAGAGAGCGAGATGCATGCAAATAATCATAACACAAGCCGAAATACATAGCTGCAAGTCATGAGAATACATTAATGGCAAAGATCATATAATTTATCTGTAGTTTAAAAATAACTCAACAATTATTAAGCAGCTGCTGCATATCAGGTATTAAATAAAGCCCAGAGGGGGGGGAAAAAAAAAGAATCAAAATATCCTATCCTCAAGAAATTTCCAGTCTAAACCAAGTGCATGCAATTAGCAAGTTTCAGTATAAAATGATCAGAATGCTGTGGAGATAGAAAAGGAGCACCGAGTCCAAGATGAGAATTTAGGCAAGGCTTCCTGGAAAAGCTAATGTCTGAGTTGAAAGTTGCAAGAGCTCAGGGTCATAATTGATTTGCTTGCCAATGTATATTCAAGTAATTAACACAGTACCCAGCAAATGGTAGAAAGGCAGTAACTTTTGAAATGAAGTGATGAAAAATCAAAGAGAGGTATGGAGGACATTTCATTTAAAGGAAATAGTATGAGAAAAAAATGCAATCATGAAATAGTTTGAAATAAGCAGGTAATAAGTATGGGCAGTTAAGTAATATTAAATCCAAAGACTCAAGGCAAGAAGTGATGGGACACAGAATAAGATATTTGAATGCCCTGGATTTCACTGAGGTTCTGACACAGAAACAAGGTTGGTGGTCAAAAAATGTTTAATGTTCTAATAATATAAATGATTGACTTTTCCCCCCAAGAGATACAAAGTACTGTATTTTTCGGACCATAAGACACACTTTTTCCCCCCCAGATGTGGGGGGGGAAAGTCCCTGCGTCTTATGGTCCAAATATAGCCTACACATATACTTTAAAAAAAAAGTTTTTTTACTTGCCCGGCTCTGTGTGGTCTCTGTGTGCTTGCCCGGCTCTAAAATGGTTCTAAATGCTGCTGTTTACTTTACAGGGTTGATTACATGTGTTTATGACTGTGATGTTGGGTTTTAATGCACATAAAATATTTTAGGACACTATTTGTTTCAGAATCTTTTTTTCTTCATTTCCCTTCTCTAAAAACTGGTGCGTCTTATGGTCCGGTGCGTCTTATGGTCCGAAAAATACGGTACTTTGGGAAAGAAGAAGAAAAGATGAATTCCTATTTACGATTGCCAAGGGAGCACATGGTATTTACTAAATGTCTGCTAAATCAATGATACTGTGACCTCACAACCCATTCCTTTATGAATTACAATATTTCAAAATCCTAAGTATAAAGTTTCCATATGGAGTGAAGGCTGTTGAATAGTGGGAGGAAAAAAGTCTATTTCTTGATTTTGTGTCCAAATAATACAAATAAAGAATTTAAATTATTTGCTAGCTGGTTTATAATTATTTGACTACAGAATCTAAAAAATAACATATAGCACAGTATCCAGTATGTAGAAGATATTGTACTAAAAAAAAAAAAAAAAAATATGTGAAAATATGCATGAAATAGCTGCTCATTAACTGCAAATTCGTAATTAACCCATCATATGAAAGAACAAACAAATAAGAAAGTGGTAATTTAATACATAAAAATCTAGAAAGATTTAGAGAAAATAAAAGATATGCCAGGTAAATACTGAACAGAAGAGCTAAAGTTGCTGCATGAATACTGGATATAGGCTTGAAGCCAAAACACAACTCATGAGATAAAAATTAGTCATTGTAACATAACAAAGGTTCCTTTTACTAAAGAGATAAGATGGTTCCCAATACTTATACACATAATAGAACAGTGTGGGGGTTCAGAATGAGCCTCATCAAGATGTGTCTCAGTGTTATGCAGATTTTTGAGCAAAGGGCAATTTTAGCTTCAGGCTCATGTGAAAATGCTGCACCTCCCTTTAACTACCTTAAAAAAAACTGAATTAGAGGCCTTACCCATAATAAGACATTCTCCTATATAATAAAAGGTTAATATGCAAATCAACAAAACAACATAATGACCAGTGGCTATGACACGCACTGACCACCAGGGGGCAGATGCTCAATGCAGGAGCTGTCCCCTAGTGGTCTGCGTGCTCTCCTATGGGGAGCAGGCCTAAGCCATCAGTAGGACATCCCCTGAGAGCTCCCAGACTTCAAAAGGATACAATCGGGGCTGAAGGACCCTCCCCTCCAAATGCACGAATTTCGTGCACTGAGCCTCTAGTATAGTTGTATGTCTTTAAAAAACAAAAGGAAAGATAGCTGGCTTTAAAAATTGGAAGCATTTCTTTTATTTTATTATTATCTTTCTAATATATACTTTTATTGATTTCAGAGAAGAATGGAGGAGAGAGATAGAAACATCAATGATGAAAGAGAGTCATTAATTGGCTGCCTCCTGCACACCACACACTGGGGATCAAGCCTCCAGCCCAGGCATGTACCCTAACACCAGGAATCGAACCGTGACCTCCTGGTTCATAGGTTGACACTCAACCACTGAGCCATCCCGGCTGGGCTCAAGAATTTCTTTTTAAATGTATTTTAAAGGAAGAGATAAATCATTATCAACTAAGTACTATATACATACACAGAAAAGCAAATTCAAAATTTGACTAAAGAAGCATTTAAAATGAATTTTTAGAAAGCTAACTTTAAAGATACATAGGCTGCTTTGGCACTAGGTACGCCAGAGAAGACAAACTAGAAAGTAAATGGAAAACACATTAGACATAAAAAAATCTCAAAATACACTGGCTGTTGGCTGTTTGCCTGGCAAAGCTGTTGAGATAGATTGACTAGTAATTTGATCCAGAAAGGTGTGTCAGAAGAAGCAACACACACATGCGCAATGCATCTACTAACTGAAATATCTGTAATGAAAATTTTCTCCAGATATGAAGTTCAGAATATTTTTAACAACTGCTCTGCAAATTAAGGTTAACATCACTGCCTGATGCTAATCAAATTGGCCATATGTCAAAGTATAATATAAAAAGTATAATTTCAAATGAACAGCACATATACCAGATCCAAAGCACCCATTAAAGGAAAGAGAGCCCTTTTATCTGTGTAATTTCTAGTTCAATTGCATTCAAAGACTCACGAGACCGTCAGTGATTCTTTAACATAGGTTAACAGAAATAAAAGTTAATTTGCTCATACAAAATTATTTCCTAATGAATCACTGCCCTTCAATTTGCTCTTATTTAACATTTACAAAGGTTGTTATTGAAGTTTGCTGTATGTCACTGCCAGGAGACCAAGCTGTGTCTGTACTTAGAAAAGAACACAATGGAGATGAGGTGGAGTTATAATCAACATTGAAGCTTGCCTTCCTCATACTGCCAAATCCTTCCTGGTCTAGAATCCTCATCCTTAAATTGATAATTGTACTTAATATGATACAAGATAAGCTTTCTGTATTACAAAAATTGATAGAACAGACAAAAAAATGATTCAAAATGATCAACAACTAAATTTTATTTAATATGTCTCTGTTATTTTTCAGTGGGTAAATAAATTACTTATTTCAATAAGATCTCTTAAAAAAATAAAAGTAATTTTTAAAATATCTATAAACTTTCCAATCCTTTTTTGAGCCATGAAACTACTTTTGAAATTAAGCAAATGTTTTATTTTTTAAATATATTTTTATTGATTTTTAGAGAGAAAGGGAGAGGGAGAGAGATAGAAACATTGATAAGAGGGGAAGTCATTGATTGGCTGCCTCCTAAAAGGCCCCCACTGAGATTAAGCCCACAACCTGGGCATGTGCCTTGATTGGGAATCGAACTGGGGACCTCTTGGTTCCTGGGTCGACACAACTACTGAGCCAACATCCAGGCTGCTGTTTTTAACAATAATCCTCATACTAAAAGTATCAAGATTCTAATTAAAATAAAACTATTTTCATCCCAAATTGAGGAAAATACAAATTTTAATTCACCAATAAGCTCTAAGTACTAAGTATACCTTATAAGTCTCAAATCAACTCTATAACTTAACTATAATTACTGTCCTCATTTACATACAAAGAAACTGAAGAAACCAAAGCCAGAAATTGAACATAGGTAGTCTGACATCAGTCATGCTGCAAGAAAGTTGCACTTATACCTACAGTAATGAATTTTTGCTCATTCATGGCAGATCTTAAAATTACAGTAATATGAGAGGTCATTTTCTACCAAAGTTAATAATATCTAATTATAGACTTGCTTTTTTATTCTACCTCTTATTTTATTGGGTTTTAAAGATGGAAGTTAAATTTCAACATAAAGCATTTTTCTACTATAGTTCTATTTTTCCTCAAATAAAACTGTCATTAAAAAAATAAGCTTACACAGTTAGCAGTTTAATGCCAAAGTATAATGAAATTTGGAAACTTAGTATATCCTCACATCAAGTCACACCTGAGAAAGTGACTCAATAAAAGTTGTTAATAAATCACTTCATCATTCTGTCCCCAGGCTTCTTCTTAATTCTTCTATCACAACTACACAAAATACCTGCTTCCAGCTATTAAATTATGTAGTGAAAAATAAAACAATGCAGCAGTCTAAATGAAATGAGAATGAGAATTTTTACATAAACTATATTAAACTCTAACCTCTCAGAAGGGCAAGATTTTAAATTTCTCATAAGTCATCTAAATAATTATTTTTAAAAAATCATATTTGTGCCCTAGCTGGTTTGGCTCAGTGGATGGAGCATCAGCCTGCAGACTGAAGGGTCTCCGGTTTGATTCCGATCAAGGGCTGTGGGCACATAACCGGTAGGGGTGTGCAGGAGGTGGCTGATCAATGTTTCTCTCTCATTGATGTTTCTTTTTCTTTCTTTCTTTTAAAAAAAAAAATATTATTTATTGATTTTGTATAGCGAGGAAGGGAGAGAGAGAGAGAGTTAGAAACATCGATGAGAGAGAGTCATCGACCAACTGCCTCTTGCACACCCCCTACTGGGGGTATGCCCGCAACCAAGGTACATGCCCTTGACAGGAATCGAACCCGGGACCTTTCAGTCCCCAAGCCGACGCTCTATCCATTGAGCCAAACCGGTTTCGGCTCCCATCGATGTTTCTAAGTCTCTATTCTCTCCCTTCCTTTCTGTAAAAAATTAATAAAATACATTTTTAAAAATCCATATTAGAAACTATGATGCAACAATAACTATCCGAGTAAAAAATAAAACATAATTAGTAAACCACCAAATCCCATTATCTTATTTATAAATCAGCCATATTAGGAGCCTAGAATTTAATTGTTAATGAGAAAGTGCACATATATGGAACCCAGGATTAAATCCGTGTGATGTTTGTTAAACAGCATAAGCTTTGGGTCAAAGAGACCAATATTTCCCTGTCCCTACTAATAGGTGTGAGAAGAAAATACTTAACCTGATGTGCCTCAATTTTCTTATCTGTAAACAATTGTAACAATACCCATCTCACATGTGTTTTACTGAGGATTAAATGAGATAATGTTATGAGAACAATTAGAACAGAATCTAACACAGTACAGTCCTGTAGAAGTCTGGGAATTGGACAGGAGAGAGGGAAAATGGCATTTTCTTCCTTGCTTTCTATGTACAGGAGGGAGAAGTATATCTTGTTTATCTTCTTTTCATTGTACAATCCTCTCCTATTGCCTAGCATCCCTCTGCTCACCTGAGTGCCCTGGGTGCTTAACTTTTCGCTGTAGATCCCTGCAGTGATTTGCCATCCACTGTACATCACACTCCAAAATGACTGCATTTCCTCTTCCTTCAATTAAGACCTCTCTACCAGGAATTAAGCAATGTAAGTTGACTATGTTTTAAAAATACATTAACAGCCAAGACCGGTTTGGCTCAATGGATAGAGTGTCGGCTTGGGGACTGAAGGGTCCCAGGTTCGATTCCGGTCAAGGGCATGTACCTTGGTTGCGGGCATATCCCCAGTAGGGGGTGTGCAAGAGGCAGCTGATCAATGACTCTCTCTCATCAATGTTTCTAACTCTCTCTCTCCCTTCCTCTCTGTACAAAAGCAATAAAAACATATTTTAAAAAAATAAATAAAAATTAAAAAATTAAAATACATTAACAATCTGATAGATTTTGTTTATTAACCTAAACCAATCACTGATAGAATATAAGGCAACTAAAGAAAATAAAAATTTAGGCAAAAGTAGAATAGACTTTCCTAAGAATTTGCCTATGATCTGCTTCTTTAATTCAGTGGTCGGCAAACTCATTAGTCAACAGAGCTGCAAACCGCGGCTCACAAGCCGCAGTTTGGCAACTGCTGCTTTAAGTCATTTTTACTAGTCACAGCTTCTCCCAATATCCACATCCCCACCAGCTTTTGAGTATTTTCAAAGTAGAATCCATGGCAGTGTGTAAGGACAGCCAGCTCCTTATACTAGTAAGCTGCCAAAGACACCAATGTCACAATAACTACAAAACCATATACTTTTAGTGCTGAAATTGTAGAATTTTCAATTTACCTAAACCAGACGCTAACATTTAGAGTAAGATACATTTGTATTTCATTTGTTTATGTAGTTCATTCCATAAATACCTAAATGAAATATACTAAAGCTAGTGAATATCATTAGGGACTAAACTGTGATTTTTTTTTACAAGAACTTAGATTAGCTTTAATTTTTCCAAGTAAAGAAAGGGTAGAAAACCATTATTTATATACTAGAGGCATGAATTCATGTACCAGTGGGGTCCCTTAGCCTGTCCTGTGGGATTGCCGAAACCAACTCTCCAACATCCCCCGAGAGGTCTCGGATTGCGAGAGGGTTCAGGCCAGGCCAAGGAATCCCACTCGTGCACAATTGGGGCCAGGGAGGAATGCGGGAGGGTGGCCAGCTGGGGAGGGGCCATGGGAAGGCTCCATGGCAAGTCCAGCCCATCTCGCTCAGTCCCAATCAGCCTGACTCCAGCAGCAAGCTAACATACTGGTCGGAGCGTCTGCCCCCTGGTGGTCAGTGCACATCATAGCAAACGGTTGAGTGGCCTTACCATCTCATTAGCATATTACCCACTGATTGGTTGATGGACAACCAGACAACTGGTGGGGTCCCTCAGCCTGACCTGCACCCTTTTGCAATCTGGGACCCCTCGAGGGATATCAGAGAGCTGATTTCGGCCTGATCCCACAGGCCAGGCGGAGGGACCCTGCTGGTGCATGAATTTGTGCACTGGGCCTCTAGTAGGATATATATAAAAGCCTAAGTGACCTTTTGACTAGTCGCTATGACACACACTGACCACCAGGAGCAGATGCTCAACACAGGAGCTGCCCCCTGGTAGTCAATGTGCTCCCACAGCAGGAGTGCACTCAGCTGAGTGACAGGCACCAGATGCAGGGCTCACAGCTAGGTACCAAAGCCCAGAGAATGCAACAGAGCGGCAGCAAGCCTACCAAGAGGCGGCAGCAGGTGCAGTGGGGCCACAATGAGCAGGAATGGCAGGAAGGAGCAGCAGTTGGCATTGGACTGTGGGTTTTGGCCTGATCCCTGCAAGCCATGCAGAGGGACCCTACCAGTGCACAAATCCATGCAATGAGCTTCTAGTATATCATATAAAGTAGGTGAATTCCCCCCAAATCTTTACTTTCTAAAACAATAGAAAAGCAAATCTGAACACTCAAAGTACTCTTTGAGTACCAAAGCTCAATCAGACATGTAATTCTGTTTGGGAATTGTTTTAGTTTTATTGTTATGCAACATAAATATAAAAGAGCAAAATTAAGACGTTTCATGTTAATTTACAATTTTCTTTCCTATTTGCATTAAAAAACACACTCTCATGTTAGTTCTGAGTTTAGTAAGAAACAGGTTTTATTCATTCTTTTATTTAATATATATATATTTTTTAATGCAAGGCATAAAGGTACCAAAAGATATAAAACAATTAAGAGTCAACCAGTCTATACTAATAAAGGGATAATATGTTAATTAGACTGGACATCTTCCGGACGACCTTCCAAAAGTCCTTCCAGACAAAGCCACAGTGGTGGTGGTGGTGGTGGCTGAGGTAGATGCAGTTAGGAGTGATCAGGCTGGCAAGGGAGAGCAGTTTGGGGGCCACGAGGTTAGCAGGGAAGAGCAATTAGGGGGCCACCAGGCTGGCAGGGGCGTGTAGTTAGGGGGTGATCAGGCGGGCAGGCAGAGGCGGTTAGGGGCGATCAGACAGGCAGGCATTGATGTGGTTAGGAGTCAGCGGTCCCAGACTGTAAGAGGAATGTCCCATATTGGAGAGGGTGCAGGCTAGGCTAAGGGACTCCCTGCCCCCATGCATGAATTTCATGCACTGGGCCTCTAGTTATATTATAAAACCAAGAAATATTTGGGAAGAAGAGTGGGAAGAATCAACATTGAGATTTAATCAAAGTAGAACCAGTTTTGATAGAAATTCATACATCTTTAAAAAGCTTACAAAACTAACTCTCTGCACACCCCCATCCCACTCTCTCACTTAAAATCATATCTGTTTACATAAACATTATAGTAGGTTAAACAGCCTATTTTTTTTCCATTGGCTGAAAAGCACATTGGGATGACTGCCAACCATAACCACGTCCCCAAGTACCAAGCTCCTGATGGAGTGATAAATATGTTCAGATGTCAAAAAGCAAAAAGTAATACTTATGTTACTGAGATAAACATGCTTTCAAAAAGGGATAACAAAAATAAATTTAGTAGTTAGGTTTAAATATGGTTCTCAAAATTTAAGCCACTCTCTAAAGTCCTGATCCCTTCTGAAAAAATATAATTACCAATGCCTGACCCTACTTCATGGTTAGGACCTGTCAGGTTTTACCTCTAAATTTACTTTCCAAAAGTTGTTCAGTATCTTCTAGCAGACAAGATTTTCAACTACAGTACTCCTTTCTTGAAAGATAAGGTACAGCCACCCAAGAAGTGACACCCTAATTATTTATTGAGCACCACTATATTTCAGATATGGATACAAAGATAAGTAATAGAGAAACTTGAAAACAAGGAATTTATAGTTCAGCAGAAAAAGACAGAGGTGTACACAACTCTACGATAAAAGTGATAAAAAGTCATGAAGTTGCACAATGCATTGAAAAAGTACAAACGAGACAGTGACTGCCTCTGGGGTCAGATGTCACATGTGATCTGATCCCTGATGGATAAGAAGAAAGTCAAAGTCATTAATCAAAGGCAAAAAATATAAAAGTGAATGATAGGTTTAGAAGTAAGGAGCTGCTGGGATATGTGTATCTCTTGATAGAGATGAGGGATGAAAAAGCGAAGCTTGAGCCAGATAATTGAGGTCTTAAAGGGCCACAGTAAGGATCTGAGATTTTACCCTGTAGTAGGGCACAAGGAAAATGATGTGAAGAGATCTATGATACTTCTTGTGAAAAAGCAAAATTCACAATTGAAAACCTTAAATTACTCAAACTGAACATCATGTTTAAGTTAAATGAGTTTAAATTTTATGTTTCCACTTAAATACCACTGTGTTCCCACTGCTTAATCTGGAACTTAATGCCTACACAATGTTTTATTTTTATGTACATTATAAACTTACTAAGTACATAATCTGAGTTCTTTGTAGTTCTTTTGAAGATAGTATTCTTTTCATCTTGGTATTTCCCACACCCTCCAGCATGATGTTTAACACATAGAATATACTCAATAAAATAGAGACAGGTAGTGTATTAAAACTCCTACCAGAACTATTAGAATTTGTGCTATACCAAATCAATTTCATAAAAACAAATTTCACAGAAAAATCAAGGCCACATAGGCCTTGCTGAAAGGATAGAAATTCAACTGCTACACTCCTAGAATACACATCAATCTAAGCCACCCTCTGCAGCTCCGCTGTTTCTGAGCAGTTGTTGAGATCAAGTTGCAGGTTGGCCTTGTACTCACAGTTAGCAGATAACTAAGGGCATTCCAAGTGGTAGCGTTCCTTCCTCCAAGTCATCTGCCAAAGTTGTCATCTACCTTTAGGCACAGATATAACCAAGGGTCCATCCCTGTCAACCTACCTGAGGTTTGGCTCCTCTGCACATGGTGTCAGATAACTGGAAAATCTGATCACCTGAAAATTCAAGTGCGGTCAGGCCACAGGGCTAATCTGGCATGGAAGATATTCCCAGCTCCACAGCTTTCTACCACAATCTACAGAGTCAGAGTTCTCAACAGTCAGAAGACTCATTTTTTCTTAACTCAAAAATTTCAGGTATAACTCCTCATTTCCACTTCCCCAAGAACTGAGGAGGAGCAGAGATTTCCCTTTCTCATAAGTCACGTAATAGAAAATATTATACTCTCCAGGAATATTCTTCTGCTCATCCTAAAAGTTTCTAGTTCTTTATGGTATCTGAAGGTAGTAGAGGAAAGGTTGGACACTTGTTCATATGCCACTTTTGGGTAAGTCAGTCAGTCAGTCTCTCTCTCTCTCTCTCTCTTCCCCCCCCCCCCCACCTTTATACACATACAAAGTATTTATTCTTTTCAGGATCCATAAAACAAATCTACCAATTCCTCTATGTACACAGGCAAATTATGAAATTTTATCAAGGTCTGCAAATCAGTTATTTCTGTGTCACCTTCCCAAGGACCTCAGTCTAAATTACTTCTCTCTCTCTCTCTCTCTCTCTCTCTCTCTCTCTCTCTCTCTCTCTCTCTCTCTCATTTTAGAGAGGATAAGCAATTGCCACTACCTCCAATGAACCCAAAATTTCTTTTTTATGCCTACAACAAATCCCTAAGAAAAGTTGTAAAGTTGTAGGTAGTATGTTTTTAGAGTTGTGGCCTGAAACTCACTTGGATTCGGCTGCTCCATGAAATAAGACACTTCACCACAAAGAAATCAATTAAAAGTAAGTTGATACAGCCCTAGCAAGTTTTGCCCCTGTGCACTCCATAAAAACAAAACAAAAACAGACCCCCGCAAAAAAAACAAAAAACAAACATACACTCACATACACATACACAAACAAACCAAAACACACACACACACACACACACACACACAAAACAAACAAAAACACACACACACACACACAAAACAACAACTAGAATTAGATCAGAGAAAATCAGAAAAGGGAGGACATTCAAATATGCCTTCATCTCAAGACCCCATACATTGGGCTAACACCAGGCACACTGCATCTGGAACAGGATGTAAATATATTCTTTACTCACTGAAATTCTACTTCTCTTCATAATGTTAGTTCAGTAACACACACACTGAAATTTGATTCTCCTATTATCACATAAACTCTTTTTTCCTTTTCCCCTCACGACTCAATAAATGTTGGAAATATTCTTAAGTGCCTTAATTTTAAATCTCAGTTTCTTCATTTGTTTGAGGAACCAAGTCCATTTTTAGCTTTCAACAGCCAATGCATCTGTTCTATCTAGGCCCAGCCAAAACAACCTATATAAAGGCAGACTGAGCCTCTTAAATTAAAGGGTTTTGTGGAACTGAACAGAAGGCAGCAGCCTACATTATTACTTTTGCTTTCTTTTATTTCCTGTATATAAATACCTCACTTTTCCCAATTAAAAACAAACTTTCACCCAAATTCCTAAAGCCTACTCATGGAAGAAATAATAGGTACTAGGGAAAGATGACTCCAGTTTCTTAAGTGCATAAATATTACTTTATATTCTTTATTAAAAATGAAAATATCATACACATTAGAGAATTTTAACACAAGCCAAGAAGATTCAGTGTCTTTCTTAAAGCATCACCCAATTTGTAACACTCCATCTTTCCAGTGCTTTCAAAGGAAAAAACATGAGCCTCTTCCATAACTATGGTATACTTTAAATGCTTTAGAGTATATTTCTTTAAAATAAAATCTTAATAATCAGATGAACACAGTCTCATTTTTTTGAACCCACATTGATCATGTTAATTAAATCTTCCCCACTGTGTGCTTTACTGACCCTCAGAAACATTATCTTTTGAAGCAATCCATTATGACACTAATCAGATATATTATACATTGTTCAGCTAGCATGTGTATGCATGCTGTGAAAGCTCTCTCTTTACAACTTGCTGGGTAATTTAGGGAGTTGCTTTTACTTCGAGTTTCCACAGTCTGAATGAGGTTTGAGGATTAGATTGACTGTTGTCTATATAATCTCAACTAGATGTGAAAAATTTCCTCTATACCCTAAAATGATAATCCTACTTGGGAAACTCTTGCAGTATTCAGTTTTCACTAGGATTACCATTTTAGGCTGTAGGCACCAGGTAATGACATCACATACCAACACCAGGTTTCCTCTCCCTAGAGCACATGTGTCAAACACAAGGCCCGAGGGCCAAATCCGTCCCGCCAGGCCTTGCAATGAGGCCCGCACCGCGCTGTCATCACTGCACTCCGCTGCGTTTCCATCACAATGACAGTTTATGACTGTTCAGTAAACCATTCGGCCCGCGATTTAGGCTGGATTTTAGATTTTGGCGCCTTCTCTGATTGAGTCCGACACCCCTACCCTAGAGACTTGCTTCCTTGGAGTTTTTTCAGCCCAGGTACATGACGTGCTTTATAGCCAGGTGCAAACATTTCACACTCTAACAAAATGTCTGTGAAGTGTTTTCCAGTGCCACATCTCATTTGATCCTCACAGAAGTCCTGGAGTAGGTACCCTGTTTCCCCGAAAATAAGACAGTGTCTTATATTAATTTTTTCTCCCAAAGTTGCGCTAGGTCTTATTTTCAGGGGATGTCTTATTTTCAGGAAACACGGTAGGTAGGAGACTAGGCAGAATCCTTTTTTTTTTCATTAGCTAGAAAACGGAGATTTAGAAAGTTTAGAAACTTGACCCGACTGAAAAGAAGAAATAGTGAAACTTGAAAATGTCTTCAGGTTTTCTCACTACGCAGAATAAAGTCAAACACTACTGCAGTTAAATATTTTACCCTTTGTTCTCCCTGCGTGATCTACATAACAATCCGCTTCATGGTGATATTTACTGCTGTGTTGCCCACAATTATCTGAAAGAGAAATTGAGGTGCTTCACTGGGGTGGAAAAGTTTAGCTAAATTAGAAAGCAGATACAATTAAATAAGTTTACTTTATATATATATATATATATATATATATATATATATATATATATATATATGGCTAAGTTGACTCGTGCATGGGTGATAAGTATAAAGCTCTCACTTGCACCAATCGCACAAATGTGTTTCAATCTGTCATTATTGATTGTGAATTTGGTTGATACTTCCATTATAGAAAAAGGGTGAACAGTGATATTAAAACATTTCTTCTAATTAATTTCCTTTCAATGTGCACTGGGTCACTAGTATGCAAATAAGATCTTTATTTAATCTATTCCCATTCCCTCCACCCCCTTCCCTCTGAGAATCATCAGTTTCTTCCATTTCCATGCTTCTGATTCAATTTTATTCACCAGTATATTATGTTCATTTGATTTATTTATTTTTATTTTTAGATTCAATTGATAGGTTATGTATTTGTTGCCATTTTGTTTTTCATATTTTTTATCTTCTTCTTCCTCTTCTTAAATAATCATCTTCAACATTTCCTATAGTTCTGGTTTGGTGGTAATGAATTCCTTTAGCTCTTCTTGTCTGTGAAGCTCTTTATCTGACCTTCAATTCTAAATGATAGCTTTACTGGGTAGAGTAATCTAGGTTGTAGGTCCTTGCTGTTCATCACTTTGAATATTTCTTGCCACACCCTTCTGGCCTGCATAGTTTCTGTTGAGAAATCAGCTGACAGTCATATGGGAATTTTTTATAGGAAACTAACTGCTTCTCTCTTCCTGCTTTTAAGATTCTCTCTTTATCTTTAGCCCTTGGCATTTTAATTATGATGTGTCTTGGTGTGGTTCTCTTTGGATTCCTCTTGTTTGGGGTTCTGTGCACCAAAGAGATAGAGCACTGCACCCCTACCCTTTCCCATTTCTCAGATTTCTCAGCCCAATTTGCCACTCCAGTTTTCTCTCATCATCTCAACAAATATGTTAAGGAAAAAGAGGAGGCTCCTATGACAAAGTTTGAACCCCTGGATCCATCATGCCTAAAATCAATCTTTTCCTAGCAATCTGGGATATATAAGTCATTAAATATAAATTTTTGTTGGTCATAATTTAATTTCTCTCATTTCTAAGAAAATTCCTGACTAATACACTGGATGAAATACTACTCCACAATAACATTTTTTTCTGATCACTTTTGGCTGTGCCATATGTTGATCTCTTCTAAATTTCTATAAGAATTTTTTTTTTTTTGTATTACATTCCACCAAGAATATTTAGTGAAACTACTACACTAAAATAGCCAAGACCGTAAACAGACTGCAACTTATTCACCTTTATATTGTGCCATATAGTATTTTACACAGTTAAGGACAGAATAAAGGGATGAAGGAGAAGAAAGGAAGGGACTCATCATTTCAGACAGGTCTAAGCAGCAATAAGATCTATATCAAAGAAAAAGAGCAAATAAATATAATGGTTAAATATGAGAGGTAAAAAGCAAGGGTAGGGGGGAGCACTATAGTAAAAAGGCGATGTGATCTAAGTTAGAATCAAGAGGGTTGGGTCCCTGTTTCCTAATTACTCATTTCATTTCCCAGCTTTGGTTTCTTCAATAGTAGCTGGGTCTCTTTCATTCAAATTTCTCCCAGTGCCAACATTTTGTGTTGTCAGCAGCCAAAGGTCAGAGAATTCAGATCAATGAATATATAATTCATCCTTTCTTAAGAATTGAGGTTATTTAATTAAATGCTGCAGAAAGTATGAAAACCTCAATCTTATGAAAACCGTGAAATACTAAGCTATACTGTTTACCTCTAAGCACAATCATAACCATTTTCATTATCTCATCTAGTGAAAAATTTCATGTATATAAAAGTTAGAGATCTTTTGAGTACAGAATTCAACTGTGCTTTGATATTCTAAAAATGATGACTGCATTTTTGTAACTAACGAGACTTCTGGATTATCAAAAGTTATAGTGCAGGCAGGATCAAATATACAAGTTTTCTTTGAAATTCGATTGTTTGAAATACCGAATATATAGGAAAAAAGTGTATTTGGATTTAAAATGCAGACAAGCCATGGAAACCCACTTAATCCACAATGAAAAGAAAAGAAAATGTAATAGCTGTTACCAGAGGGGCAGGTTAGGCTCTGAGGTAGAAAGAAGGGCAGGCCTGACAAACAAACCTCACAGGCAATGGAAGGACAGTCGGTTTACTTATAAGTCAAATAGTACTTATAAACAGAGACTTAACATGTACTTGAACAACTGGACCCAAACTGTTAAATCAGCTAAGATGCTTAAAGTGAATTATAAAAAGATATACAGCAATATTAATATTGTATCACTTTGCATTTCAAAGAACTTTCATGTACTGTCATTTTCCCTTCGAACAACTTACAATCATTTTCCAGTGTGTACTCTATGGGAAACTAGCTTTTTGGAGGCTAATGATCCTTTTTTTAGAAAGGCTCTGTACGTCATCTGGATCTGGGATGTGATGGGCTAAACAAAATTAAATATGCTTTTTCTTCTTTTCTCTCCAGAGTCTTTAATATTCTAAAGTACAATCTGAATCTCTTTAGAGGGAACACAAATTTTTAAAACAGCAGCAACAAAACACACACACAAATATACAATGTTTTCCAAAGTTGTGTCACTACAGAACCTTTTCCTCATGGTCATCTCTCAAGACCAGTGTTTCCATAATTACAGTTTAGGAAAATGCTGACTTAGTAAAAATCTGGTAGTATTACATTGAAAGAATAAGCATCTTACATGCCTAATGTGCCTAACAGAAAGAACAATAGACTGGATATCAGGAGACATGGGTTCAACATTCAGTTTTGCCAATTATTGTCTCTGAAATGTCAGGGGAAAAACAATTACAATTCTAATTGCAGCCTTTTTCAGGGTTGAAAATATTAGATACGTCAGATTATAGAATTTTAGAGCTGCAGAATATCTTTGAGACTACCCACCAGTACCCTATTAGAAAGAAAAAGATTATTAAAATCCAGATCACCTAACACTCAGCCCTGCATTTTTTCTTATACCACCAACACTTGAAGTATTTTCACTCTTTAAAAGATAAAATATTAACAAAACATCTCTAGAGGCAAAATGGATCTCAGAAAACTACACAATTGAAGGTCTCAGAAAAAAAGGAAAATTGAAGGTAGTATCTCATCTTAAATTTCCAATTGACAGCACATGGATGCACCATGTAAAATAAGTAAAAGCTTTGATAAACATAAGCTTTAATATAAGAATAATCCATTCTACAATCAGTTGGGAATTGAAGGTAGGCAATTCTATAAAATAATCCATATATGTCCAATTAATAAACTGGTCCCAGTATCACCAAAATTACATCTAATCAACTACAGGTAAAGGAAAGCACATATTACTGAGGTTAATGAGGAGACCAAGAGTAGAAAAAGAGAACAACAGACTATTTGGTGATACTACTGTGATTCATTGCTATTGTTAAAGCTTTGCAGTGTTACTATAACAGAGTACAGAGCTGCTTGATGCTAATTACTTACTTATGTGCCAAAAGATGCAGTTATTTCAACCTGAAACCAAAAAACTCTTCTTTTTCATATTGACAAATCAACTGGATAATTCTGGAATTCATTAAAAAAGAACACTAACTAACCTAACATAATAGCTTTACTTCCTGTATAAAACACTTCAAAATATCTAAATGAATATAGAAATGCATGTTTCTATGGCAATTTTTTCATTATTGAATCATTAACAACCTTTGATAGACAAAATTTCTCATTTTGGCAGTGTGCAAAATCATTAAAGTGTTTGAGAGATCCATCATGAAAGTGCACTTTATAATACACTATTTCTTCAGGCAAATGAGCTTATGGCTGAACATAATACTAAAAAACAAACAAACAAAAAAACCCCACCACAAGACATTCCCTAGACATACAATCCCCCCTCTAAAGATGTTTTTTATTTGTTGCAGCAATGATGAAATACGTTATTGCTTTTCTATTACTTTAAATATTTCTGAGCATTTATCATTCATAGCCACTCCTGTGAAGTGTCATCACCTGTTATGATGACTACATATTAACAGTTCCAAATGATTCTAGCACCATGCCCACCTCAGTTGTGCTTTAACAATGAAGGTTTTTAGACGGAAACTCTCTTAAGTTGTCACTGGCTAGAAAAGTAAATCTATCCACTGTGACTACGGAGTACTATAAACCCACATTTTGAATATCTAATATCCAATTACTTCAGCTCATATCAACTAAGAATGCCTGCTGCTGTGTAACTGTTTTACAATTTAAGAGACATTTATTTCCAAAAGCAAGCTATTGTCCTGCAGACTGCTTGGACTAAATTATTAGATACTTCATTTGATCACTTGTATTGAAAACAAAGAGAAAGAAGTACAATAAATCAGATATTGCTAATGACTGGTGAAATGCTTCTGAATATATCTGCCAAATCTTTTCAGAATTATTTCCCCCTTTCTTACAGGTAAAGAAACATTTTTTAAGATTAGGTTTAAAACTTACAATGAAAATGAATTGCTGTACCTTATTAACAGTACAATGCAGTTAGATGAATGCAGATTTTTTTCACTTGTACCGTATCAACCTGTTTAAAAAATCTGAGTTTTTAAAATTTATTTCAAGACTTATTTTATACACAAGATAGGGATGACTATTAAAAGTATTCTAATAATTATCTGTAAACTCAAGAAACCAACAAGTACATGCTCATAATTTCTCCAACTAAGAAAATGCTACCTCAAACTAAATTACAGAAATATTTTTAGTCAACGGCTGACACATACTTCTTAGAATTCATTTAATTTTCACACTTACCCAACAATTTTAACTAACCTTTGTTCAAAACCATGCTAATGATATAATTCTACTGGTCTTAAGAATCATCTCTGTGAGTTAAAAATAAAGGTAAGAACATAAATATTAAAAATAAAGAACATTTCCTGATTTTTCAAAAGTTAAAAGAGTTATAGTCTCAATTAAGAAAGCTTAGTTCAATCAGAAATTACAAGCACATTGACTGTAACATTCTCTAACACATTTACTATAAATTAAACGCTACTTGGAGAAAAAAACTATACTACAAAAGGAAATTATCTGAAGTGTCATATCTATTTTACTTTGATAGTAAGCTCAAAAGAAAATTTAAAAGATAAATTAGAAAGTTTTTGTTGGCTAAATGCAAGGATAATTATTTTGTTCTAAATTTATTAAGATAAATTCTGATTTTAACCTGGAATGATCATGATACTGGGATTTTCATTTGCATTTATGTTGAAACAAACTGTCATTTTAAAAAATATACATATTTTATTGATTTTTTACAGAGAAGAAGAGAGGGATAGAGAGAAACATCGATGAGAGAGACACATCCACCAGCTGCCTCCTGCATACCTCCTACTGAGGATAGGCCAGCAACCAAGATACATGCCCTCGACCGGAATCGAACCCGGGACCTTTCAGATCACAGGCTGACACTGTCCACTGAACCAAACCAGTTAGGGCGAAATTGTCATTATAAACACAAGTTTTACTGCTGATTATAGATATTTTACTCATATCATATTCAATGATTCTGGTTTTAGATTGGTAACTGCTTTAGGCAAAATCCAGACTAACACATGAGACTTGTTTCCTTAGCACTTTACACAGGATAAGGGAAATAAACAAAGACTGTGTAAAGCAAAACCATTTGTAAAAAAATTGCAGACCACCAGGATTTTGGATTTGGATAATCCACTTAGATTAGCATGGCTGTGTCTTAAAAGGACAATTCTAAGATCACAACATAGGTCATGTCCTTCAGAAACAGTAAGTAATGAAATCAATGACAATTACACAAAACCTTCCATATTTACATGATGCCACCAAAAACCAGTAAGACAGATTAAATAAAGCTTTTTAATGTGCTGAGCACCAGCATAAGCAAAAAGGAAAAATAATGTCATAAACAGATTCTTTTGAATCGGGTTCTGCAAAAAGATGAAAGTATCATAAAAATGAGCAGCATCCAAACTAATTTAAAAAAACAAACAACAAAAAACTTGGGCTTATCATTTCAGATTGTATAGCTATAAACTTTCATATGAGAAAGATAAAAGGGAGATGGGGTTGTGATGCAGGAAGTAAAGGGGAGATAAAATATAATAATCAAGTTTAGGTAGTAGGTAATATCCTTCAAAGTACAACTTTTCCAATGCAGAACAAAACTTAAAATTGCCAATATGAATCCGAGGGCTTAAAACAAAAGCTACACCATCTAAAAGTACTATTAAGTCTTAATCAAATAGTGCCAAAAGAAAATATTACCCAATGTAAGTAAAATCTCTGCTTTGTTGTATTTTTAATTACCACATACAACTTTTGACAAATAATAAATTATAAATGTCTCAGAAACACTTCTCTGCCCCCAAAGCAAAAAAAAAAAAAAAAAAGATAGTTAAAACATTGCTGCTTTCTTTTTTGATTCCGATGACAATAATGCTATGTGAGAAAGATCCACATTTCTGTATGTTTGCTCCTCACACTGAGCTGAACAAGAAAGCAGAGATGTCCCTAGAAACTCAGGAACTTTCCTTTAGATACTTATGTGTCCTTCCTGGATAAGAAGACAAAAAATGCCTCTAACCAAAGAGGCTTCATGAAGACTACTTGCAGAAAGTACCAACTTACCCATCAGATTTGAGTTCATGAAAGGTGTTGGGGACAGGCCTTCATGGGCCCCTAATCGACTGTCATTCAAGTGATCACTGTAATGAGGGCTGTCTGTAAAACCCTAGGGGAAAAAAAAAGATGGGAGTGTTAAAGAGATTACTTGGCAGTCTTACTAATTGAGCATAATCATCTAATTAATATACAGACTTACAAATGGTTATTCCTCATCAAGTTCATTGTTCATTACTTAGAAAACTAAACAGAGCTCTTCTTTTATTTTTAAGGTTTTAAAGTAAAAAATGTTTCTTTCTTGATCTCAAAGAAAAGTAGCCCTATGATCTCTTTACATCTAAGAGAAAAGTTCTATAAATCCTTTTTTTAAAAAAGGGATGAACTAAGAAAATATATTTCTGTGTTAGGAAATGTTTATCTCTATCATCCTTTTTCTGCCTCCTTTACTAAGCAGCAAACAAATCTTTAGCAAAAAAAAAAAAAAAAAAAGATCTGTTTATACTTCTTTTAATACCAGTATAACAAAATATACTCTTAAGAAAGTGAGCCATGTAAAAAAGGAAAACACATTAAAAATAGCTGATTTAAGTTTTTAAGAGTCTGAAAATTAAAACTGCAAACAGCATGAAAACAATAAAGCTAATGTTATTTCATATTAGCTGTTATTAAATCTCTCCTTATAAATTAAAACACGTTTTGTTTTTTTTGTTTTTAAGCAGACAAGAAAATAAGATAACAAAGTTTACAAATAAAATGTTACAAAAGCTCCATGGATTAAAAACGTTCTGGTTCTCGGCCTCTTACACATACTAAGTACAGCATCACCTTCTAAAATCATACTCATACTGATAAGGCCTTGAACCCTAGTCATTTAAAACTAAACATGATACCTATCCTTCTGCCAACTTAAAGCAATTTTAGTAAAGATTAGAAAAACTAACAAGAGGCCAAAAAGAAAGACAACTGCCTTGGCTCACAGAAACCAGAAACCACCCAGAATCCTCTGGGACTATAAAATCATCAATCACTAAACATTTATCATTAATGCAGACTGCAGGGGAACATTAATGGGGTTGAAACAGGCCTAACTATCATTGCAGGCATGTTGTCAGTTCAACCAAAAGGCTAGGAACTGAGAGCTAAATAACTGTCAAATCATTACTATTGCTTATGGATGCATGTCACAAGTCCTTCTGCTGTTCTGTTTAAAAACTAATCTTCTGGGAGTGCTAACTCCCAAATGAATCATTGTTTCATTTTTATGTATTTTAGAATCACCGATACACATGTGACAGACATACAAGAAGAATCTTAGTGACATTTACAACTTGGTTATGACCACAAGAGTATCTATTCTCTGGTAACCACAACCATGTCCCCGTCTGTCACAGCTACATGCAGCAGAAACTATATACAAAATAGAATGGGGGTGGGGGTGGAAGGGCTATGGGGGGCTGTGGGGGTATATGTCATACTTCCAACAATAAAGATTTATTTTTTAAAAAGAATGGCTTCTAGGTCATTCCTTGGAGTTTTCTTTTGTTGCTTAAAACTAAACACTCTTGAAGTGTTAAGTAACATATGATTATCTCACACATATCTGAGGTTTTATCTCCGGCACTTCCTCTCACTGTCATTCTTAGGCAAAAGGTCAAAAGGAGGTACAAATAATTCACTGAGATATTGCTTATCATCATTAAACAATACCATTACTCAAGAAAAATACCAATGGAAATGTGGCCATATTGTTCACACGTCATCCGAATGCTAAAGGAATAATAATATATTGATTTTTATGCTCTCAGTGCTTATTCTTAAAGCATAATACAAAGAACTTTCTTCTTTTATGACTAAAAGAAATAAAATCACTTTAATTTTTTAAACTAACTCCTAAAGCACATATATACAACTAAATTTAAGTTTTAGGGTGTCATCAAATGACTGTACACACATGATGCATTAACTTAATTGATTAATGTAGAAGCAAAAAGGAATTCTATCTCTAAGTCTTCATTAATATGTGCTCAGAGAATACAACATTTATTTTTCTATCAACCTTGCAAAAATAATAGTAAATATTGTCCCTACCCGTATGCACCCACACAATGCAGGGCCCAGCAGAGAATTACTACAAGATTATTTCCCAGTCTACTCAAAATCCCATAGAAATTTTAGAAATTTTATGGAATTGTCATATTGCTCTACATAGGAGTTTATGAACATTTTTCATCATGTAAAAGCAAGATTTGAATATGGGTCCTCAATATTTCTTTATAAATAGTAAACATGTACTATTAAGCAACATATAAAATTTTGTAAGGTATAATTTTTCTCATTTAAGATAAACATTAAATAGAAGTTTGAATATTTTTTCTTCAACATTCATCTTTGTCCATATAATTTTCTTGACAGCCCAAGAAGAACAACAAAATAGTTCTTCATCCACATATATTACAATTTGATGATGGAAGAAGGACAAAGAAACCAAACTAATAAATTTTTGTTATAGTTTTGGATCTAAGATATACCAAATCCTCACTTAAAAGACCTGACTACTATTTAAGATTAATTTTGTTATTTCTTTCACATAATAATAGCAATGATACCCATCGCTGATAAAACTTTTGGTGAACCAAGACGAATAGCAGTTACAAAATAATTTACAAACATTTAAATAAGATCACACATTCAAGAAAACGTTAATGTGTAAACTAGCTGGATGGTATCTAGATTAGTGCTTTGCAAAGTTCAATGTTCATATCAATTGACTAGAAATCTTGTTAAAATGCGCATTAAGAAGTATAAGGTCTTGCTCTAGCTGGGCTGTTCAGCTGGTTGGAGCATTGTCCCATGCACCAAAAAGGCTGCAGATACCTGTCAGGGCACGTACTTAGGTTACAGGTTCAATCACTGGTTGGGGTGCATATGGGAGGCATTTGATCTATGTTTCTCTTCTCTCTCTCTCAAATCAATAAAAACATAACCTTTGGTGAGGAAAAAGGGAAAAAAAATATAAGGCCTTGAGTAGAGCCTGAGGTTTTGCATTTTTAATACACAGGTGATATTGATACTACCAGTTCACAGACCACATTTTTAGTAGCAAAAACCTAGACAATTGGAAATAAAGATCTTTCATGTAGAGAGAGGACCAAGTCTAGAAAAGTGATGTTATACACTGCCTACCATCCTGAACCATATTAAAACACCAGAAGTTTCTAGGTTAACTATAAATTAGGAAGAAATACCATAGTTAACAACAACAAAACCTAAAGCAATTAGAGTAACAAAATATTTTTATTCTAGTTGCCCAGTGCATGAAATTTGTGCGGGGGAGGGGGGTGTCCCTCAGCCCGGCCTGCACCCTCTCCAATCTGGGACCCCTTAGAAGATGTCCAACTACTGGTTTAGGCCCAATCCCTGCAGCCTAAACTGGCAGTCGGACATCCCTCTCACAATCTGGGACTGCTGGCTCCTAACTGCTTGCCTGCCTGCTTTCCCAGTTGCCCCTAACTGCTTCTATCTGCTAGCCTGATCACCCCCAACTGCTCCCCTGCCAGTCTGATAGCCCCCAAATGCTCTCTCCTGCTGGCACCTGGAGAGTTTCTTAAGCGGAGGCACAGCTAATTCACCTAAATGTGTAATGTTGAATTAGGCCATCCAGAGTCCAGATACGTAAGTTAACTTCAAATAAACATTTTTTTGGGGGGTGTGTGAAAATTTAGGTCTCTGATATTGAGAGAGAAAAAAACTATTGCTTTAAAATAACGATGACTTATTTCAAATACTATAATGAAAGTATGAAGGAAAAAAACCCTTACATAAAATGGCTGCAAAAACGTTATTTTACTGTGAAGACAGTAATAACTGAAAATATTAGGTCTAGTAATAATTAATGTCGTTTCTAATACTTTTTTAAATCGAATTTATTTAAACAATACAACAAAATTTAATCAACAATATAGTTGCCGTTGTTTTCTACTACTTGTGCACAACGCTCAGGAAGCATTTTAATCCCTCTGTTGTAAAATTCTTGTGATTTTGATGCAAAAAATTCGGTCAATGCATTTTTGAGGCATTCTTCATTATTAAATTTTTTTCCAAGAAGAAAGTTTTGCAAAGAACGAAACAAATGGTAATCGGAAGGGGCAATATCAGGAGAATATGCAGGTTGAGGGAGAACTTCCCATTCCAACTGGTGCAGTTTTTCAGCAGTGATTCTTGCAGTATGCGGTCGTGCGTTATCGTGGTGAAGAATTACGCCCTTCTGATTAATCAGCGCGGGTTCTTTTTCTCTTAAAGCTTGGGCTAACCTTTCCAATTGGGCACTATACACTGCACTTGTAATGGTTTGGTTAGATGGTAAAAGTTCATAATGAAGAATTCCTTTAAAATTCCACCAAACACACAACATCACTTTTTTCGCATGCAAGTCAGGTTTTGGTTTGGGCTGCGGAGCCTCATTTTTGTCCAACCATTAAGGCCGCCTTTTCAAATTAACATACAGCACCCATTCTTCATCTCTGGTAACAATTTGCTCAAAAAACGGCAAACGGTTTTGACGAGAGAGGAGCAAACTGCAAATTGTGACTCTTTGATTACGGTTGTTGTCGGTCAACTCATGAGGAACCCATTTTCCAAACTTTTGGACTTTGCCAAGTGCACACAATTGATTGGAAATTGTTTTTTGTGAACAATTTAAAGTTGTCACAAGCTCTTCTTGTTGGGTAATTTGAGGATTTTGCACCAAAAGAGCTTGAAGAGCTTCTTGATCAAAATTGGACACACGGCCTCGACCACTCTTGTCATCTAACGAAAAATTTCCCTCGCGAAATTTCTCAAACCAAAGCTGGCATTTTCTGGCGCTAACTGCATCTTGACCAAGAGCACTACAGATGTTTTTTGCAGCCTCACTTGCTTTTCTTCCTAATTGGAACTTGTAAAGCATGCAGTGCCGAATATGCTCTTCATCCGCCATCTTCTTAGCCCTAGTTTTGCAACAAAAACCAAACCAAACACAAACTTTTTCAAGCAAAACTTGTTAATTGCACTTCACACGTTCTGTAGATACCACGTGTTTGAAGGTTATGTCAATACAAGTCAACGCCAAGCAAGATTTTAAACGAATGATTAAAAACGACATTAATTATTACTAGACCCGATAACAGGTTTCTTTTATACCACATCCTAAAAAAGGTAGCTGCTTTTTTATGTCTTAGGCCTAAACAAAGGCCTTAAAAGACCCTAACCCTGCCTTATGAAGATTTTAGATTAACACATTCGTCTTAAAAACTGTGAGGTGCCTAATTTTTAAAAAACAACCAGCCACACCCCCTTCCTCAACCATATTGTCACATCATCCAAGTTATACTTTGTAAACAGCCTTGATGTGCTAAACACGTGCAAAAAGTTCACAAAGTGGGTAAACTACTTTGCCTTGGAAGTATATATCTAGTAATCACTTAGTTACATTATTTTATTTTTGTGAAATGAGAACTGATCTACCAAACCTTTCAAACAGACCCACCAGACGATAAATATCACGTTTGATTCACAGACATTTGGGCATAAACACCTCACCAGGCGTCCTCAAACTTTTTAAAGTGGGGGCCAGATCACGGTCCCTCAGAGAGCTGGAGGGCCGGACTATATGAACTACTAATTCCTACTGTAACACCTCAGCTGCGCTCACTGCCCAAAAAACCTGGCGGGCCGGATCAGACTCCTCTGCGGGCCGCATGTGGCCCGCGGGCCGTAGTTTGAAGACGCCTGAATTACACCTTTGTGTTTAGTATCAGAAACCTTTCCTTGTGTGCATATGTTTGCTACAGACCTCTTGCTCTGGATTACATTTTGAAAACTGCCTATTACAGATGAAGCACCTTTCCAGGTACACTTCTCGAAATAGATGTAGTGATGCACACAAAGGTGTGTGCACACCTTTTCATGCACATATGTCCATATGATGCCTGAGCCGGGCTCCCAGAACATGCCCACAGCATGTGCATGACTGTGCACTGGGATCCCAGCATAAACACACCGTCCCCGAACATGTCGGCGCTCCACTGGCCTCCCCAGCAAGGTTTTTGTTGTTGTCTTTTTTGTTTCGTTTTGTTTTTGTTACTTTTAAAGTTTTATTGATTTATAAGACCTTTGCATATAAAAAAAATACTCCATAACACTATGCAGTATTAAATCACAATTACATTTTTTTTTTTTTGCCAATTAAAACTACCCAGAATATACATTTTTTTAAAGGAAAAAAAATTCTACAGAACTGAATTCTGAAATTACATTATGATTTAAATACTATGATAAAATAAATAATTCCTTAGATGTAGGGAGTGGCTATAGGAGTAAACCTGGGACTGACCTATTGGCAAAGCTGCAAACAAGTCCCAGCTTAGAGGCATTGACCTATGACACGCCCTAGATCCTTCCTGGGTAGCTAATGGGCTGAGGGAGGTGCAGCAAGTGCTGCCAAAACAAGTGAAACTCACAAGAACATTGTAACTATGTTGACCACTTCCTTATTTTTCTCCAACTATAAAATAAAGCCTCGCCTTGCTGGCTGGATCACTCTCTGTGGCCTCAGCCAGGCACAGGAGATTCACCAAGTCCCAGTTTATTCTCTTAGTCTTTTCCTTCATCCTTTTGTGGGCCTCAGGCTTACTGAACCCTTGGCTGTGCTGGCCCCGCACACTTACAACATTAACTCACTGCCCGGAGCTGCCAGACACTTCCAAATGCATAACCGCTGCACAAAGTGCAAATGGACACAATTCAACACTAAACACTTAGCTAAAGTGGCTGTGCCTCCACTTAAGAAACTCTCAAGTTTCTGGCACAAAAAGTTGGGCCGTTTTAACTTTTACTAGGAAACCAATTTCACAATCTATTTACTCTCTTCTGGCCATTGCTATTTAAAAAAAGGAGGAAGAGGAGGAAGAGGAAGAAGATGAAGATGAAGACGACGATGACGAGAAGAGAGAAGAGAGAAGAGACTGACGACCATGACGACGAGAAGAGAGAAGAGACGACGAGAAGAGAGGAGAAGAGAAACAAACATTCTTCTGCTATCAGAGCCTCAAAGAGTCAGCATCGCCTCTGCTTGAAGAAATCCACTCTTCTCCACTCTTCGGGCAGGTATTCCTGGTCCACAGGCTCGCTTTTCATGGGGTTGTATTTGCAGCCCTTGCCATAGCTCAGGCCCTTCAGGAGCTGGTTTGGCGCGTCCCTCGGGTGCAGCGGGACGGGGGCAGAGGCCCCTGGTGGCTCCGCACCAGGCTTTGACATTGTTGCAGGCACTGTTCACCTCAACAGACTCTGGGGCTCTAGCAAAATAGACTACAAACTGGGCCAGAAGCACCACACATTCGGGCATGCCTATGAAGTGACAGCCCTGGTAGGCGGCCACTGCTTGTAATGCAGATGGGTCTGCCAGACCTATGTCTTCACTGGCAAACCTCACCAGTCTCCTTGCCACACACAGTGGGGTCCTCTCCTCCTTCAAGCATGCGTGCCAGCCAGTAGAGGGAGGCGCTCAGGTCGAGCCTCGCATCGCCTTATGAGGAGCTGAGATGCAGTTGTAGTGCTCTTCTCCTGCTCGGTCATCTAACATGTGAGACTTCTGGAGGCCTCCCTTCCATCATTCTCAGCGATCAGAACTCTACTGGGAGAACAGGCTTTCCCACTCTTCTTACAAAACGTCTTCCCAGAGCTTAGCCTGGCCAGCACCATCAGCTGCAGTCCATTCAGTCCAATTTGGACTCCCCAGCATCGATACACCGGCTGCGGTGCAGACCTCTCCGCCCGCACCAGGCCTGGGGCCTGCGACCACACGGCCCATACCCACCCGAGCCAAGCGGGGTGGGGGCGGGGCAGCCAGTGCCAGGAGGCACCTCAGAATGCCAGTGGGTGTTTATTTTCACTTTTTAAATTTTTGTTTTAGGGCCAAAGCCTATGATTTTTAATTAAAACTAAAAAACTGTCACGGACAGGAATGACAGAGGACCCATCCTAGGTGGACGGGATCCTGGGGTTGGGGAGTGGAGAACATTGACACAGTTATCAGAATTCATACGGGGTCTGTGAATTGAACCTTAACACCATTTGAACGGAGATTTCCTCACGTGGTCAGGTGGAAAATTGCTATGTAGGTGTGTCTGCTTCTGGGAAATACACAGGGGAGTATCTGGGCATCCTGTCACGTGTAGAGCATGCTCTCAAACAGCTCAGAAAAAGACTGGGGGAAATGGGTACATATGTGTATAAATGCACACACTCACACCCAGTGTAGCCTTGCTACTTTTTATTCCACCTTTGTGCACCCGCCTACTTGCTAAGATCTGTAACTCCAGAGTCAAGGCTGCAGCGCCTCCTTGGCCACTGGGCCCCAGTGAGGGTGCAGGAACCCTGAAGACAGACCCGCGGGAACAGTCCCAGCTGAGGTCAAACAGGTGCCACTGTTTTCTTGTTTCCGCTCCTGTGTGTGAACTGGGGTCTATTTCGCAGCAGGTTCCGCTGGGGCTTTGGCATTTCTGTGCTTCCTGGTGGCATCTGGCTGTGTGGGATGGCCAAGCTGGTGATCCAGGGGCTGCCAGTTCCCTGAGCCCGACAAGACTGTGCGGTAAAATACGGAGAAAAGATCGCGTCGTAAGTAAGTTCAAGCTGCCCCGTTTCAACCTGAAGGAATCAACAGCACCCATCGCATACGGTATCCTTTCAACGGAAACACAGGGTGTGCTGCCCCGAGCACGCACAGTGCCGGCTCACCCGGCCCACAGCCCAGCAGCCATGGCCACGTGCGGGTGACATAGTGAAGTCATGCGGCTGAGGCGACACCCGAGGTGAGTCCAGCTGCCTTGACCACGTCCGTGCCCACGTCCAGGCCTCCGCCCCACAGTGAAGCCTGGGGTCGGGCACGGACAGGCGGCTCGGGGAACTCGGCAAAGCCACATCAGGACCGCCGCAGTTACTCTATGCACTTTTAAACCATCCATGTTCTTCCAGAAAGGAGGGCTTTTTCTTCCTCTCTGGACGGCTCCCGCCCCCCGGCGGAGCCTGAAGACCTGGGAACTACCTGGCACCCCAGCCTCACTGACCCCACAGGCCACTGCCCTAACAGCTCCGCACCTCTGCAGCACTCCTTGCAGCCTGCCGCGCCGTCCAGCGTGGTCCGTCCATCCACATGGCCCGAGGCCGCTAGGCGACACGTGCTCGGACCACTCCCACCCGGACTCCGCTTTCCCGCACCTGGTGCTGGGCCCAGTGCACCTGCGCAGAGCTGCGCCTCAGTGACTGCACTTCGAGAAGCTGCCCTTTATTTATTTTTTTTTATTTATATTTTATTTTATTTCTTTATTGATTCAGGTATCACATATTTGTCCTCAAAACCCCATTCCAATCCCCCACCCCTCCCCACTCATGCCCCCACCCCCTGATTGTCCTTGACCACTGGATAGGCTCATATGTATGCACATAAGTCCTTTGGTTGATCTCTCCCTTTTATTTTTAAAGGACCGCACAGCACACACCCAGCCCCCAGTGCCGCTCCAGCCTGGGTAAGGGGCTGCCAGCAGTTTTCAGGCTGGCAGCACCCCCAATTGGGGTGGGGGCCTCCTCTGGGGCACTGGGCTGACCTGGGCTAGGGATCACTGGTGGTTTGAAGGCAGGCCACGCCCCCAATCCAGGCGGGGTCCCCTCATGGTGACTGGCATCCTTCTGGTCATTTAGGTCATGAGGGCCCTAGGTATTATTAGTATAGACCAGTGTTCCGCAAAATCATTAGTCAACAAAGTGGCAAACCACAGCTCGCGAGCCATGTCGCAGTTTGCCAACCACTGGTATAGACTAGAGGCCCGGTGCATGAAATGTGTGCATGGAGGGGGGTTCCTCAGCTCGGCCTGCACCCTCTCCAATCTGGGACCCCTCGGGGGATGTCCAACTGCCAGCAGTCAGACATCCCTCTAGCAACCTGGGATGACTGGCTCCTAACCACTCGCCTGCCTGCCTGCCTGATTGCCCCTAACCCTTCTCTCTGCCTACTTGCCTGATCACCCCTAATCCCTCTGCCTGCTGGCCTGATCACCCCTACCCTTGCCCCTGCTGCTGATCTGATTGCTGCTAACTGCCTCTGCCTGATTGCCTGATCGCCCCTAACTGCCCTCCCCTGCTGGCCTGATCTTGCCCCCAACTGCCCTCCCCTGCAGACTTGATCACCCCTAACTGCCTCTGCCTTGGTCCCCACTACCATGGCTTTGTTCAGAAAGAAGTCAGACATCTGGAAGATGGTCGATCAACCCAGACTAATTCGCATATTACCCTTTTATTAGTACAGATTATATAAGATAGGATTGCTTAAATGGGGGGTGGGGGAGCTTTTTCAGCAGGAGGAGATGCTCTGGGCAGACAAAAATACATAATCCCTTTATCTGGACTGATAGCCAACCATATGCACTATACTGCCAAACTGGTCATTAAAAATTGAACCGCTTTCTTACACCTTACACCAAACAGTTGTTGCCCTTAAAACCCCTCCTCAGCCCCCACATTAGGTTCTGCCTTTGCAGTTCACCCAGATTAGGTTCTGATTGGTCAGTTTCTATGCCAATGTCAAAAGCTTCACCTTCTAGGTAGCCATTTGCTCCTCACAATTCACCTAGATTTGGTTCTGATTGGTCGGTTTCTATGCCAGAAAGCATCTCCAGGCCTGATCATAGAGGCGGGGCTGATCAGCAGCCGCCCCAGGCTGCTGGAAAGTGGGCTGAACTGCTGACCTTTGGGAGAGAGAAGCTTGGCTGCTGGCGAGGCCTGGAGAGAGAAACAGAGTCTAATCACCCTGCTTTTCTCTCCAGGCCTTGACAGCAGCCACTGCCGCTGCTGATCAGCCCCACCTCTCTCTCTCTCTCCGAAAGGTCAGCTATTGAGCCCACTCACCTGCTGCGCCTGCAGCCTGGGGTTCTGTTGAGCTTTCGGTCATTTTGGATGCTTCAACCCTGCCTCTTTATAGATATAGATATGTAGATATATACTCATCCATGTGCCCCAGCTTTAATGAGAAAAAGAATGGGTTAATTGATCCACCATTTAAATAGCCAACTATTTTTTTCATATTAAATTTTATTAAGTTTCAAATAGAAAACATTCCAAAAAGAGAAAAGTTATACATAATACCTATATTCTAGATTCAAATTAACAAAGAAAACACTATCATTCTATTTCTTTTAAAGTCAGACATATCAAGACCAATTCTTTTCCAAAGAGAGCAGAATTAAGTCTGCTGGGTAAGTAAACTATTTGCCAAACAGCTTAAACAGCCAACTCTTTAAGTACCACATAGAGTTAGGCAAGGAGAGCACAGATGCCCATAGCAGAAAAGACAAAAGAATGCCACAACATAATACAATATAACAGAACAGCATGGAACGAAGCAAAATAATGCAGTGACCAGTTAGATTATTAAAGGGGAAGGTGACTGACCTGAGGAAGGAGTTGGAATGAGGAGAAAGGAACAAAAACCAGGCAAGCAATGTTACAATGGAGCCTAAGTAGATCACTAAGCTATACTGATCAATGGATGCTATTTCAATTTTAGAAAATAAAGGAAGTAAAACAGTGAAATCATTAAATACAGAGCTATTGTGGTGCGTATTTTAAATTGATAGAGCATGGCTGTGCTAATAAAAGTAGTCAAACCTGACTTCCTGGGGCTCTTAATTAAGATCCTGAATTCTGTACAATGGTTTTCCATGAAAATAACCATTAATGAATATGAGATTTTTATGTTTATGTTTATACATAAACACTAGATTATGAAGGGAAGAGCAATACTACCAGAACCAGCTATCATAGTAGCTTGTTAGCCATAATATGCTACTAACCTCAAAAAATTCCAAATACACCCTAAAAACTACTTATAATAAAAACTGTCTTACAATAAAAATGGACAGCACTCAAAAGATTAGTAACTCATAATATCAGTTGATACATAGATCACAAGACTGTTCAATTTTAACTTAAAATCTATCTAAATTACAACTTAATTTGCAAATATTAAACACCTATGAATACACAGTACTTCATAAAAGCTTTTGATATTATTAAATGTATTATACATAATGCATTTCATACTTTTCTTTATGCTCATTTCCTGGTACAGAACTTAGAAACATCAATCCCTGCTACAATATGACAATAGACTTGAAATAATCAATCAGAGCTGCTACCATTTTTAAACTAATTTAAACTGCACATAATCAATCAAATCTTTTGTCCTATCAAAACCAAACCAAAGCACCCTAGTCTTTCTACATAATAGTTTCTCCTCAGGTTTGTCTCCTCAAAAATACAAAAACTTTTTCCTTTGGTTAATATTTTAAATAGTTCATTTAAAAACGATATTCCACCTAAACAGTAAATAAGGTGTAATCACCAGATAACTTTCCAAATTGAGAACAGACTCATGGTTTTTCTAATCTACATTGAGATTTCTTTATATGAAAACCACTGCCCATTTTAAAAAATTCTTTCCAATTATTTTCAGTAGTTGAAAAGTGTGGTGGGAAAGGCTCTTTCAGTAAAGATTTACTTTCTCAGAAAAGCTTTACTTGACCCTAGCACAGGACCAAATTGGGTGAAGTCATTCTGAGCTCTCACAGCAGCAAGTATTTCCATCATATCATTGCTCACACTTATTGAAATTACCTAATTTCCCATTTAAATGCACCATAATTATCTGTTATAATTGCACAGTACAGTGTAGTGGATAAATGTGGAATTTTTGAAGCCAGACTGGCACATGTGAATTCCATCTTTACCATACATTAGTTATGCGACTTGGGACAACATAATCTTTCTTGCCTATTTCCTTAAATGTAAATTTAGGGGTAATAATAACATCATCATTTCACAAGTTGTTATTAAGCATTAAATGAGGAAATATATGTAGTAATTGAAAAAGTGCCTGGCACATAGTAAATGCTAGCAATTATTAGTATTATCTCAGAGATTGCTATGTCTTACAAATTCTAAAGACAAGGAGTGTGTCTGTTTCTTCGCAAGAACATTCTCAGAACAATGGCTGGCGCATACAGAGCAGGTGCTCAATAAATGATGGATATGAGTTTTCAGCTGTTAAATCTTTAAAATACTGAAAGGCTTCAGATATTATAAACATGCAATCAGTTTTTCCATAGAACACCCAATAACTAGCAGAAAGAAGACTGATAAGTTACTAGCTTTTCTAACCAGACTGAATAAGTAACCACAGAATTTTCATATTCAAAGAATCTCAACTATTCAAATCCTATAGCTTCTAAGTGGTCAAAGCCAGTAGAATCAGACAAAAAGCATAAGCTACCAGAAATCTCTGGATCAAGCCTAAATATAAATGAATGGTCACACCTCAAACAGCAGTAAAATAAAAATAAAAATAAATAGAAGTAACATATTAAGTTTAAAAGAGAAAAAAGTCGCCGAAACCGGTTTGGCTCAATGGATAGAGTGTCGGCTTGGGGACTGAAAGGTCCCAGGTTTGATTCCGGTCAAGGGCATGTACCTTGGTTGCAGGCATATCCCCAGTAGGGGGTGTACAAGAGGCAGCTGATCGATGACTCTCTCTCAGCGATGTTTCTAACTCTCTATCTCTCTCCCTTCCTCTCTGTACAAAAATCAATAAAATATATTAAAAAATAAAATAAAATAAAAAAATGAAAGAGAAAAAAGTCCTTGTTACACTTCATTATTTACTCTTATGATAAATTACCAAAATAAATGTTTAGATAAGTAAGGTTACACTTTTTAAACAAATCCTTGAATGAGATGGTCTCTCAATTAAATACACCTATAAAAAAGACAAGTGGGTTGACTTGATGTCAACAGTCCATTACCTGAAAGCCGGGTCTGTGTTTACTAGTATATCACTCAGTACTTTTTCACTGGTGACAAGCACATTAATGAGCACACAGTATAGACTAATAAGCATGTTAACTTAATAAATTCATGAACAATGTTCACTGTTGACGAATCAAGTCTACATCAGAAAAAGCTACCTAATATTCAATATGTTAAGGTTCTGTTATCTTTTAAGAGGTCAGTTGTTAACACATAATCAATTTTCTTGACAGAGAAATGGATTGTCATCCAGATCTATAAATTCCTAAACAGCAAGAATGTTTTAATTCCTCTTTATGGTCCCCAAAGAGATCAGCACAGAACTTATGCATTAATTAAGTGCCTTTTTTTAAGGATGAATAGCTTTTTCAGGTAGCTTTTTACTTATGAATGCTAAGTAGTTTAATATAATTACGATAATTCCAGACTGAAGAGTGGGTCTTGAATTATCATGGGTGGGAGGAAAGACAGAATCAAAATCTTTTAGAGGGGGAAAGGATTCTCATAAAATATGATGAATATGTGAAATACTGCTTAGCACAAGGGCATGAAATGCTTCTGAACATGATATCCCAGATAATCATTTTAAAAAGTTCACATGGGTTCAGTACTAAGTTGAATTCATCCATGTTCACAAATATATCCATGTAACTGCTAATGCCATCTGTTAGAAGCTATCCGAGTGCCTACTCAATAAATTGACTGATATAAACATGCCAGCACTGTGTAAAAGTTTAATGTGTCATACCAGTTAATTTCAATTATATACAGATATTATATTTTCCTCATCTCACAGTTGAGGAAATTTTGTCTTTTTAAATAACTTTCCCAAAGTCAGAAAGTAATAGAAAAGTGACTTTAACTTGGAATTGTGACAGCAGATGACTTAATGTTAGCCACTAATTTTTTTGATCTCCAGCACCAAGAAATCTGTCAATAGAGTATATACTTAAATAGAGAATAATTTCCATTACACCAGCCATTTTCAATGTCTCAGAACCCCTTTGGTCACAGGGCTTCTTGTATAAAAAATACTTTGTCTTGCCCTACAGTTTGGCTCAGGGGGTAGATAGTTGGTCTACAGCCTGAAGGGTCATGGGTTTGATTCTTGTCAAGGGCACATAATTCAGTTGCAGGCTCAATCCCCGGTCCCGACTGGGGCACATGTGGGAGGCAACAAATTGACAAATCTATTTCAAATCAATGTTTCTCTATCTCTCCCCCTCCCACTCACTCTAAAAATCAATAGGAGCCGAAACCGGTTTGGCTCAATGGATAGAGCGTCGGCTTGGGAACTGAAGGACCCGGGTTCGATTCCGGTCAAGGACATGTACCTTGGTTGCGGGCATATCCCCAGTAGGGGGTGTGCAAGAGGCAGCTGATCGATGACACTCTCTCATCGATGTTTCTAACTCTCTATCTCTCTCCCTTCCTCTCTGTACAAAATTAATAAAATATATATATTTTTTAAAATCAATAGGAGGGAATATGCTAATTGACTGCCCACCCTTAAAGATGGCAGTGCCCACAGCCAATAAGGAGAGAATATGCTAATTGGCTGCCACACCTTCAGAGGTGGCGGCGCCAAAAACCACAAGATGATGGCACCCAATCCCCTCTGCCCCACCAGGCGGCAGGCGTGAAGCAAGGCCAGGTCCACCCCTAGGCGAATCCAGCCACTCCAAACACCTGCCTCCGGAGTACCCCAGTCTCCTCAGCTCCCCAGCCCCCCAGGAACAGCCCAAGGTGCAGGCAAGCTTCGGATAGAGACTGCCCAGCCACCCAGGGCTGCCCGAGGCTCAGGTAACCAGGACTGGCTGAGGCTTGTGCTACTGGCAGTGGCAGCAGCAGAGGTGTGATGAGGCATCACCATCCCATCACCGGGTTGGGCCCCCCTCCCCCTCCTGAGGGCTCCCAGACTGTGAGAGGGGGAAGGCCGGGCTGAGGAACCCCCACTCCAATGCATGAATTTTCATGCACCGGGCCTCTAATCCTATATATAATAAAGATGCAATGTGCAAATGGTCATTACGCAGAGAAGCATAACAACCGACTGCAAAATGACCAAATCATGGATCAGCAGGAGGGAGAGGCAGTGAGCTACAAGCAGGAGGCAGAGAGCTACAGGAGGCTGCAGAGCATCAACCTATGAGGGGGAAGAGGAGGGAAGGAGGAGCTACAGGAAGGTGGGACAGCGGGCGGAGAGCTACTAGTGAGCTACTGGTGCACGGATTTGTGCACAGAGCTCTAGTCTTACTATATTAAAGAACATATTTTTTCCTTTTTGATTACAAAATATCAGTGGATAAATATTTGAGGATAGTTGGAGTAAGGAAAGCAATTGCTCAATAGCAAATAGGGTATCAAAATTCCCAGGATCTCTTGAATAAGCCAATACTTCCAGCCAGGGGAAGGAAGGCCTACTCTTGCACGAATTTCATACATCAGGCCTCTAGTCCTATATAAATAAAAGCCTAATATGCTAAGTGTCTGGTAGTCTGTTCAACCAATCAAAGGGTAATATGCTAATAATATGCTAAGGCCGCTCAACTGCTTCTATGACATGCACTGACCACCAGGAAGCAGAGAGTAGAAGAGTTGACCAGTTGCTATGACATGCACTGACCACGAGAGAGTCAGGCAGTCGACCTGCAGACCAATAGTTTTGATGTGAACTGACCACCAGAGGGCAGACACTCTGACCCAGTAAGTTAGCTTTCTGCTGGGGTCTGGCCTATTGGTACTGAGCAACACAGAAGGAACATGCCCTGGAGCACTCCTGCAGTCCCTCCTCGGCTGCCAATCTCCCACATACCTCCCCAGTTCCGATTGTGCACAGTGGGGTCCTTTGGCCTGGCCTGCACCCTCTCACAATCCAGGACCCCTTGGGCCCAATCCTGCAGGCCAGGTTGAGGGACCACATTGGTGCACAAATTCATGTACTGAGACTCTAGAACTAAAAATGCCTATTAGAAAAGATGAAATGTCTCAAATCAATGACCTTAAGAAATTAGAAAACAAAGAGCAAATTAACTCAAAGTAAAGGTAAAAGTAGAAGTCAAACATGTTGAAAAAAAGAAAAGGCCAATGAAACAAAATATTAGTTATTTGAGAATATCAATAAAAGATAAGCCTTTAACCATACTAATTGAGAAAAAGAAAGGAAACAATTCATCAATATCAGGAATGAGGTTGGTATTGTAACTACAGATCCTACAAACATTGTGCCAGGTAGATTCTATTGTAAAAGGCCCAGGGGTGACTGTTTTCTGGTATTCACACCCCTACATAAACCATTCCTCTTGAGTGTGAGCTGCAAGGAGGCCTGTTGTGGCTACTGGCTAAGGAGAGGAAGCTGGGCATTGCTAAGTGATGGGGACATCATTACCTGGCGCCCACGGCCACCATTTTCAGGCTGGGCTGTGAGCCACATTTTGCGACATGGGATTTCAGCAGCATGGGCTGCAATTTGGTGAGCTGTCACTCCAAGGTGGTGATGGGACCTGTGTCCCACTTGGGGGAAGCAAAGCCAAGTGTCGCTTTGTGGCACCAAGTCTGCAGTGCCAGTGCACATCACGGCAGCTCCTGCGTTGAGTGTCTTCCCAGGGTGGTCAGTGCATGGCATAGAGACCAGTCGAACAGTTGAACACTTAAAATATTAGCCTTTTACATGGGGAGATGTACAGTAATCCAGTATGGTCTTGGTGTGATGATTAAAAAACAACAACAATGGAACAGAATAGAGTAAAAAATTGATCTTTTCATATATGTCAATTTATTTTCAGAGATAACTAGGTAATTCAATAAGAAAAAAATAATCTCTTAAACAACAGATATCAATAAAACAAGACCCTTACTTCACACCTTATTAAAAAATGAACTGTAACGAAGCACAGATCTAAATAAATAGTTAAATGTATAAGTTGTTTAGTCAAACTTATTTCAAAAGGGTTACAAAAGGATGGGAAAATATGTGAGAAGTATGTTGCATTCCTTTCTTAAAGGTTTATAACTTACAATAATATTAAAAACAAAAATCTAACACGAATAAAAATATTTAATTTTAACTTAATAATACATAAATATGGTGGACCACAGAACTGTGAATTTACAAATTGTTTATTAATATCCTATTAAACACAGTTTGAGAAACTATAATCTTATTCAATCTTTTTTTGTTTTGTTTTACATGTTAGGAACTAATGTGCAGAATACGCAATTAATTTGACCAAGTTTGCTTGTCTAATGGAAGAAATTCACTTGTCTCCAGGCTTAAGTTTTCTGTTTTTTTGTATTACAAAACAGATAATCATTTTCACTTGGTATGCCTTTGAGGTTTCATAATCAAGTACTGCTTTAATTTTTGTGCTTCTACTCTCCCTGGGCCATCATTATTAGAACTTTTATCATTCTATAGTATAATAATCTGGTTTTCCCATAAGAAAGAGTACTATTTTAGCCCAGGGTATGTGAACTAATCATTTTTGTTTTGTCCAACTAATTCCAGAGACAGAAAATAGTAAAATCTCAGTAAATGCTTCATGAATGAAAGAAGTGGGGGAAAAATGGAAGATCCCACAAACTAGAGTACAGAAGTTTAAAATAAGACTTAAGATTAAAAAGGGAAGAAAGATACTGAGGAAAAATGATCTAAAGATGTAAGGTAGAGTGAGTGGCAAATCAAGTACAGTATTTACAAAGTACAATCTCAGAAAAGTATGAACTCAATGAGATGTAATGTATCATCAATGCAGAGAAGATATTTGGTTCAGGATAGCTGATACTTTATTGTTTAATCACTAAATAATTTCCTAAACACCAAGAATACGTTCTGTTCCATGCAAAATGTACCACATCCAAATAACTACCGTATTTTTCAGACCATAAGACGCTCTGGACCATAAGACGCACCAGTTTTGAGAGAAGGGAAATGAAGAAAAAAAGATTCTGAAACAAATAGTGTCCTAAAATATTTTCTGTGCATTAAAACCCAACATCACAGTCATAAACACATGTAATCAACCCTGTAAAGTAAACAGCAGCATTTAGAACCATTTTAGAGCCGGGCAAGCACAGAGACCACACAGAGCCGGGCAAGTAAAAAAACTTTTTTTTTAAAGTATATGTGTAGGCTATATTTGGACCATAAGACGCAGGGACTTTTCCCCCCCACTTCTGGGGGGAAAAAAGTGTGTCTTATGGTCCGAAAAATACGGTACTTCATTTGATAGCACAAAAGATTAAACATCAGTTCAATATAATAAAGAAAAACCTTCTTAGCTTATTTTCAGAAAATGTTAGAATAAATGACAACAAAAATATATCACAAGAGGAACTAAAATTAATTGATTATGCTATGTCTGATCACATAATCAATCTGTAGATACCCTTTAAAATTTTTTTGAGAAACTAAAGCCTCTTCTTTTTGAATTTACATTCCTAAGAATATGGACTACATACTTTTCCCCACAATAATCTCCAAATTCCAAGATCTGTGAGATAGTAAACTTTTCCAACAGTTTCAAATTTGTAAACATAATTTTTCCCCCCTGATTTATAGAACCTACTGGTGAGTATTTAAAAACTAGAATAGGTCCCTCATTTTGTTCTGGACATACTCCAGCTTCCTTCCTAAGGAGCATACAAGATTATAAAACTCCTAACATGGTTTTGCATCAGAAGAAATCTGTATACTTTTTATAAAATTGGATGTAAAAAGAGAAACACCTATACACTACTTAAACTCCAGATATTACACTACATATTTTATAGAACTTCCTCTATTTAATTCTTATACGTTTTTATGAGATCAACCTCTTTACAGATGAGAAAACTAAACTCAAATTAAGTATTTTATCTTTTCCAAGGTCAAATATATTGGTAAAACCAAGAAGCAAACTTTCCTGATTTAGTCCATGGCTTTATTTATTTATTTATTTATTTTACATATAAAAGTGAATATTTTTATAAGAAATAAAGATAGTCCCATCATGTTACAACTTCTAGAGTATCTATCTTTATTTTTTTTAATATATTTTATTGATTTTGTACAGAGAGGAAGGGAGAGAGATAGAGTTAGAAACATTGATGAGAGAGAGTCATCTATCAGTTGCCTCTTGCATACCCCCCGCTGGGGATATGCCTGCAACCAAGGTACATGCCCTTGACCGGAATCGAACCCGGGTCCCTTCAGTCCCCAAGCCGACGGTCTCGGCTACAGTATCTATCTTTAAAGTCCTTGATAAGTAGAAATATCAAGGGGTCTCTTTTATACTTCAGCAAATGTAATATGATAGAAAGAAACAATAAATTAGAGTCATATTAGTCTTAGATATTTAATATCTGTTGTTTTTTTTTACATTCTCTGAGCCTCAATTTCCTTGACTTCTAAAATGTACAGAATTTTTCCTAGAAGAAAACAAAGGCTAGTAAAATCTTGGACATTTCTCAAAGCAATATTTATTTTATACATCTCCTCAGGCAAGGGAAACAAAAGAAAAAATAAACAAATGGGACTACACTAAACTCAAAAGTTTCTGCATAGCAAAGGAAACTATCAACAGAATGAAAAGACAACCTACTGAATGGGAGGAACATATTCACCAATACATCTGATACGAGATTAAAATCCAAAATTTATAAAGAGCTTATAAAACTCAACACCAAAAACAAACAATCCAATTTAAAAATGGGCAAAAGACCTAAATAGACACTTCTCCAAAAAGAACATACAGATTTCTAATATACATATGAAAAGAATTAAAAATGGAACTGCCCTATAACCCAGCAATTTCACTTCTGGGAATTTATCTGAAGAAACCTGAAATACTAACTCGAAAGGATATATGAACCCATATGTTCATTACAGCATTATTTAGAATAGCCAACATGTGGAAGCAACCCATGTCCATCAGTAGACATGTAAATGTACCATAAAATAGGTATGGTACGTTTACACAATGAATATTACTCGGCTGCAAACAAGAAGAAAATTTCACCCTTTGTGACTGCATGGATGGACCTGCTATGCTAAGTGAAATAAGCCAGTCAGAGAAAGAAACATACATGATTTCATTCATATGCAGAATCTAATGAACTAAACAAATAAGCAAAATAGGAACAGACTCATAGAGAGTAAGTAGACAACTCTGGGGGGGGGGGTACTGTGGTAGGGGTAGGTTTGCAGTAAAAGAAATAAAAGAGAAAGAACTCATGGACAGGAATAACAGTGTGCTGACTACAGGGTGGGAGGCAGTAAGGGAGTGGGTAGAAGCAGAAGAGGGATAAATGGTGATAGAAAAACAAAATAATAAAATAAAGGGGGAAATGTATACGATTTTTAAAATGACTTCTTGGTGAGTTGGTATGAAACTTAGAATAGGCATCACGTGAAAGGTCTTAAACTATATTATGACAAATGCTGGCAATGATTATTGTTATTAATAAAAATAGGCTAAACAAGCCTAAAAATGTATTCAGCCAGACTCCATCTTCAATTATTTCTTGTTTATAGGAAATAATTAAAAAGCTATCTGAAACTAGGACCTCAACATTTACAAAAAGGGACACAAAAGAGATTTTAAAAGACTAATGTGTTTTAATTTCTACTTATTAACTTTAAAGACTAAACAATGAGAAGAAAAAAAGAGACTTGCAAAGATCAATCCTGATAAACATGCTATTTCATAGGTGTACAAGTGAAACTCACAGTGAGGTGGAAAGGATCTTTCCAGAAAATCTATATTAGAGCATCTCAACTGACATTGTACCTAGAATGGCTATACTGAAAAAAATAGGTTTGACTGGCTCAAAATGGAACCACTGACAATCTGATAGGTGTATGATTTGAAGGAGCGTATATAATTTTTAACCCAATTATTTTGTTACCCAAGAATATTAAGATTACAATATATAGTCAGGTGTTGTTTTGAATGCAACCAATTGTAACAAACATTTCTCTCGTGGGTTTACTTAACCCTAACTTTAAAATACACCCTTTTCTTACCCATAGTTTTCTTCACATTCAGAACATTCAGAAGGAGCAGTTATATAACAAAACAGAGATTAATGGGAACATAGATGCAATATATAGAAAACACTTACTTTAATTCTCTGTCCCTCTTGTCTTGCTTTGCTATTTAACTGCTTCATCTCGTGTTTTGTACCTGAGATCAAGAGGCATAAAATACTATTTCAAAATCTGTATCTCCTTTCTAATTATTGCATTTGAACTCCTAGATCCTACACCATTTTCTTCTTCAAAATAAAAATAGCAAACCATAAACAATCTAGAGAAAGGAAATATCTTCTCTAAAGGAGAGTTAACACTAAACTTTAGTACCCATCAATGCTAATGGAGGTTAGGAAGAAAAATTATTTTATTTAATTTTTATTAACACAGCTAGATTTTCCCATTTATAAGGAAAACCATCAAAATCAGATAACCTAGTAGTTGTATAACACAACCATAGCTAACTTGTCAAAGCCTAAATAAAACACATGAAGTTTAGATCGGGAGTCATTACTCTGGGGCAGTGAGTCTCTATGATTTTTATCTCCCATAGTCACCAAGTGTGTCAATGCTTTTTCCCCCTTTGTGACATCTCTCTTCTTTCCATTACTGTAATCTTGATCTCTCCATCCTAATACAAATTTTATATCATCACAAATGAGCCAGATGAACTAACATTTTACCAGATCATTTTTTTTCTTGTCACCCTTTTACATTGGTTCCATCCTTCATACTTCAACATATTGATCTTTATAAAGCACTTTGTGTCATGACCTGTATAAAAGTCTAATTTTAACTGGCTCTCTACTTCCCAAAGATAGACTATATTTCTTCTACAGAAAGGTTGCCTGCCTTACCACACTGTTTACCTACAAAGCAAGAGGATTTACTATTTACTGAACTTCGTGATTTAGAAGCATTTGTACTTGTGGTTCCATCATTCCACATTTCCAGAAAGTTATCTTCATTTTTAACTTTATTCCTACAAATGCTATCTGTCCTATAATATACTTCTCAAATAATTCCTCTTCTATTAGGTCTTTCCTGACCATCCAATGTAATCTCTCCCACTTCTGTAATCCCATGTTTACCAATGAGATTAATTTTATAATTATTTGCTGCCTTAAAAGAGTTAAGGTTTTATAATTTATTTAATTCTTTAGGCAAATATGACTTGTATTTCTAACCATAATTCCTGAACTCTAAAATATACATTTATTCATGTTTTACATTTGAGAAATTGAGTGATTTTAAAATATCAGCAAATTAAAACTCAGCACCACAGTAAGCCACAAGCTACTTAAAAGCAGGCAGACAACCTTATTATCCTTATTTACAATGGTGGTTCCCACTGTTCTGCTGGAAGAAGAAACCACAGGTCCTCTCTACACTTGGATATTCATTCCGAAGGCCTCTACCTTAAAATGTTAATGAACTACATGCCAGGTTCTCCCAAAATTCAAGCCAGTCCAACCCTTTCTGGGATCAAAATGACCTCTGTGTATTTTTACAGAGAGCATGTGAGGGGAACTAAGGCTCTATTATCCCACCTCCAGCTCGCTATTTGTCAAACTATAGAATGGCTCCTAGTCTACCCTTCCACATGAATGAGAAGATGCTAAATACCTGCTAAAAATGGAGAGAGCACTAAGCAAAATTATATATTCCTTTAGCCATATCTGGTAAAAATGGTTCAGGAGTCCTAGAGAAATACTACTAAACTCAGTCAGATAAGGTAACCTTATGAATTCATTTTAATTTTCATAAAAGCTGAAAGCTATATGTTTACTCTAGCTGAATATTTTATTATTTTGGTTTTCCTTATCCCAAATACCTGATCTATGGATTTCTGTATAAGTCTTAGAGCAAGTCTTAAATCATTGTACCCTCATATTTTCATTTTCTACCTGACCTGATTTATCAAGCTGCCACCCATGTCTGTCTATTCCTGACAACTGGTCTGAAAAATGACCACTGCTGGTTGCTTTTTTAAATAAACCAAACCATCATATCCTGTCATAGAGACAGAATAGTATGTATTAAAATGAAAGACCTCTCAATGTACCGACTGTTTATCCCTTAATAAAAAGTCCCTGCAATTATTCTGTGCTGAGTCATATACAGCAGCAAAACAAGTATTTGAAAGCCAACTCATCACCACATAACTACTTTTCCTCTCCTCCACTAATAGGCCTAAGTATGGAACTTAGTAAGTTAGTTATTATTAGTAGCCAGCACCCTTCTATCAATAAAAATAAAAAAATAAAAAAGGAAGGGGGATGAGTTTAAGGTAAAGAGAAAAAACATGCCCAGGGTCACAGAGCCAGAAAGTAGAAGCAGCTTTCCCCAGCTGCCAGTAAGGTGCTCGGTTCTTCCGAGGAAGCTGAGGCTGCATTGGCATGAGGCCCTCACTTCATCCTATGACGGGCAGCACCGTGCTGGCCCAGCATTCCCCCTCACCATGGCCTCAGTCTCAGAGCTCGCCTGCATCTATTCTGCCCTTATCCTGCAAGACGATAAGGGCCTCACCTTCCAGCAGAGCACAGTGGGAACCACCACTGACTGAGGATAAGATCAATGCCCTCATTAAAGCAGCTGGAGTAAATGATGAACCTTTCTGGCCAGGCTTGTTTGCAAAGGCTCTGGCCAATGTCAACACTGGGAGTCTCATCTGCAATGCAGGGGCTGGTGGACCTGACTCCTCCACCGCTGCCCCAGCCGAGGAGAAGAAAATGAAGAAAATGAAGGCAAAGAAAGAAGAATCTGAGGAGTCTGATGAAGACAGGGGCTTTGGTCTTTTTTACTAAACTGGCTCTTCTGTAACACAGTCACTAAAAGCTGATCTCTGTTAAAAAAAAGAAAAAGAAAAAAAAAAAGAAGAAGAAGAAGAAAGAAGAAGAAAGAAGGAGGAAGAAGAAGGAGGAAGAAGAAGGAGGAAGAGGGAGAAGGAGGAAGAGGGAGAAGGAGGAAGAGGGAGGAGAAGAAGGAGAAGAAGAAGGAGAAGAAGGAGAAGGAGGAGGAGGAGGAGGAGGAGGAGGAGGAGGAGGAGGAGGAGGAGGAAGAGAAGGAAGGAGGAGGAGAAGGAAGGAGGAGGAGAAGGAAGGAAGGAAGGAAGGGAGGGAGGGAGGGAGGGAGGGAGGGAGGGAGGGAGGGAGGGAGGGGGAAGGAGGGGGGGGAGGAGGAGGAGGAGGAGGAGGAGGAGGAAAGGAAGAAGAAGAAGAAGAAGAAGAAGAAAAAGAAGAAGAAGAAAAAGAAGAAAGAAGAAGAAGAAGAAGAAGAAGAAAGTAGAAGTCCAGAAATAGAACCCCAACAGCCTGACTTCAATATTCAGGCTCTTAAATTCTATGCTATTCTGCCTCCCAATACACTATACTTACTAAGCAAATTTATTTTTACCATATCCTGTCCCATGTTCTCTTTTGGGATATCAATTACAGATTCTCTTCTCTTTCACCTTTCTCCTCTCTCTTCTCTCATTCCTATGGCAGAAAATTTAAGACAGTTCATCGAGTTGAGAAACCCAGACAAATCTCATGGGTAGTTTGTATCAAAAGCAAACATCACAAACTAGTAAAATCTCAAACTCATTGAGTTGTAGTTTCCTCATCTATGAAATAAAAGCACTGGATACAAATAACTAACATTCCTTCTAATCTTAAAAACTCTATAATGTTGCACAATGGAGCTTTGAGGGGCTGCTGAGGCAGAGGGGCAGCCAGGGGCAGTGGAGGTGAGGAGGAAGAGTGGGATGGGGTTGTTAGCATGGAGGTTCATGGGCAGGGACCACGGAGGTGGAGGAGTGACGCTGGGCAGCGGACATGACCCTGATTGCAACTAGGCCTAAGGAACCCACCGATTTAATTGTGCACAGCGCTACTAGTATTAAATAAAATGCTTCACTAGGTAGTGTCACCAATCAGGTCAATAATTTGTAAGCACATAAGAAAAGCCTATTGTCACTAACAGTACCACCATCCACTTCAAGTTTTACCATCTTAAGTCAACTTCGTTTCCTTTCTCCCTTGATCTCCAAACACAATTTTATTTTCTACAGCAAAAAAGTACTGAGCACCCATTATATATAAAGCATTATACTAGACAGACAAAGCCATTTATATAAATGTTTTTGTCAGAAGAATTCTATATTCTCAAGAATGAGACAACTAAAGAGAAAGGAAATAAATTTCATTTATGACCTTTACACATCTAAAAAAACTCAATTAAGCAGCACTGAATCAGCAAATAATTCTTAGTCATTGCACTTGAATGCAGCACATTTGCAAGTTTATTGATTTAAATGTGTTTGTTACATATACACTTAGTTAATTCTCTGATATATGTGATTAAAACCAATACTTACAAAACACTCACTATGTACCAGTATTATCTCATTTAATCCTTGCAACAACCATTTAAAGTAGTCATATTATCCCCATTTCACAGACGAGTAAACTGAGATATGGGGAGTTTAAGTAACTTGTCCATAATCCCACAGGGCTGAGATTCATACCCAGAGAGTGTGGCTCCAGAATCTGTGCTCTTAACCATTGCCTTATAAAGAGGAAAAGAAATCTGAAACTGGAATAAACCATGAACACTACAGTTACTAAGAAAAATCATGATATTCTCAGGCCTTTATGTCTGATACAATGACAAATATGGAAAATATATGTTCTCAGGAAATGATAAAAAAAGAAACAAGGAAGAGACAGGAAAAATTCTTTAAATATATCTTTTGGACATGACTTAATTGAGATTTTAACTGTTCCTTTCAATCTCTGGTGCTTTGATCTCGATCACCACTTTCACATATTTCTGAAATTAACAGTGCTAGTCACATCACAATGATTTTTTTATCTGTACATAAGTGTGTCTTTGTTCTACAGAGGTGAGCTATAGTTCAACAACACAGAAACCAGGACTCTAAAGTAGAAAGGTCTGAGGCACATGCCACAAGTACTATGCCGAGTGTCTCAAGCATGTTTTGTCTCATCTCCACATTTCCTAAGAATGCTAGCCATTTTTTCTATACCATTAGATACAGTTTTTTATTTCTGAGTCCCCTAACCAAAATTCTGCATTGAATGATGTGCTGTGGTAGTTCTGATAAAGCACATTGTGAAGTTACTTTTCTGGTGGATCTGGCAGATATACCAGACAGAAGCCCTGCTGGAATGACTTTTCCTACTTCTGAGAAAACAGGTATAAGACTAACACAATGATGAGAGCATTCCCTTTGAAAAGCTTTCTAAATAAAAACTTCAATCTATATGATTTTGTGTGGCCAAGCTTACACAGTAAAATAAATAATAAAATACAGAATTAATAGGAGTGCATGTGCCAAATATGGGTTTATAGTACTACACAAAATTATTATTTTTTCCTTATAGTTTTGAGTAAGGTAGAGAAGGAGGAGAAGAGCACCTTTGAATCCATGTCAATTAGTAGCATATGTTTTATAATTTTTTTATCTCTACTGTTCAAAGTATTACATATATTCCCCCTTTTCCACCATTCGAACCCTATATCCCACCACTCTCCCATCTCTAGGCCTACTGCACTATTATCTGTGTCCATAGGTTATACATATCCTATATAATAAAAAGGTAATATGCAAATAGACCAATGGCAAAACCAAACAACCGCAATATGCTAATGATATGCTAATGCTCCCCAACTACTTGCTATGATGTGCACTGTCCAGCAGGGAGTAGACAGTAGACCAGTTGACCAGTCACTATGACATGGACTGACCACGATGGGGCAGATACTCCGACAGGTAGGTTAGCTTGCTGCTGGGGTCCAGCCGATCAGGACTGAGCGCGATAGGCTGGACATGCCCTGGATCCCTCAGATGGTTGCTCCCCAGCCTGATCGTGCACCGGTGGGGTTCCTCAGCCTAGCCTGTGCCCTCTTGCAATCCGCTACGCCACAGGGGATGTCAGAGAGCCAGTTTCAGCCAGATCCCACAGAATACTCCCCTTGGGAGGGCACCAGACACAGGATTCACAGCCGGTGAACACTGTTGCTGCAGCATAAGCCTCTCCTGATCAGGACCGATTGGACGCGAGCCTGCGGCAGGCACAGTGGGGCTGGGATGAGCAGGAGCAGCAGGTAGGAGCTGCAGGCAGCATTGGACTTTGGGTTTCACCCTGATCCTGCAGGCCACCCAGAGGGACCCCACCGTGCATGAATTTGTGCACCGGGCCTCTAGTGTACATATAAATTCTTTTGCTAATCTCTTCTTGCTCCCTCTTTCCCCCACTTCCCACTGAAATTTGTCAGTCTGTTCCATTCTTCTATGCTTCTGGCTCTAGTTTGTTCATCATTTGTTTTGTTCATTATATTCAACATATAAGTGAGATCATGTGATACTTATTTGTCTCTGACTGGCTTATTTCACTTAGCATAATACCCTTGAGGTCCCTCCATGCTGTCTCAAAGGTTAAGATATCCTTCGTTTTCAACAGCTGCATAGTATTACATGGTATAAATGTATAATACCACAGCTTTTTTATCCACTCATCTACTGTTGGGCACTTGAGTTGTTTCCAGATCTTGGCTATTGTAAATAATGCTGTTATGAACATAGAGGTGCATACATTCTTTTCTGATTGATGTTTCAGGATCTCAGTATATATTCCTAGAAGTGGGATCACTGAGTCAAACAGCAATTCCATTTTTTAATGTTTTTGAGGAAACTCCATACTGTTTTCCATAGTGGCAGTACTGTCTGCATTCCCACAAGCGGTGTACTAGCATTTCTTTTTCCTCCACATCTTCGCCAACACTTATTGTTTGTTGATCTATTGATGATAGCCTGTCTGGTAGGTGAGAGGTGGTACCTCATTGTTGTTTTAATTTGCATCTCTCTGACGAATGGTGACTTTGGGCATTTTTTCATGTCTATTGTCCATCCGTATGTCCTCTTTGGAGAAGTGTGTTTAGGTCCTCTGCCATTTTTTAATTGGATTGTTTGTCTCTCTTTTGTTGAGTACTTTATATATTTGAAAATTAAACCTTTATCAGATATATCATTAGCATATATGCTCTTCTATACAGTGGGTTCCCTTTTCATTTTGACGCTGCTTTCTTTTGCTGTGCAGTAGCTTTTTAGTTCAATGTAGTCCCATTTGTTTATTATTTCCTTTCTTTCTCTTGCTCTAGGTAATGTATTGGTGAAAATTCTGCTACATGAGATGTCTGATAATTTGCTGCCTACATTTTCTTGAAGAATTTTTATGGTTTCATGACTCACATTTAAGTCTTTTATCAATTTTGAGTTTATTCATGTGTGTTAAAGTATCTTCTATTGTGGCCTCTTTACTTCTATTGTGTAAAGTGTTTTCAAATATTACAAGACTAGAGGCCTGGTGCACAAAATTTGTGCAGGGGGCAGGGGAGGGTGGAAGGGGAGAGGTTGTCCCTCAGCCCAGCCTGCACCCCCTACTGCCCAAATCTGATGGACTGGTCACCCTTAACTGCCCACAACTGCCCTCCCCTGCAAGGCATCTTGTGGTGGCCGTCTTGTGTCCACATGGGGGCAGACAATTTTGATCATCACATGGGGGCGGCCATCTTATATCTTGGAGTGACGGTCTAGTTGCATATTACTCTTTTATTAGATAGGATTAAATATTTTCTATTATTAATGTAAAGTTATTTTTTAAATGGTTCAATATGCTATGACAGAAATGTTTTATTTATACAACTGGAGGCCCAGTGCACAAAATTCCCTCAGCCTGGCCTGCACCCTCTCCAATCAGGGACCGCTCGAAGGATTTCTTACAGCTGGTTTACAGGGATCAGGCCTAAATGAGCAGTCAAACATCCCTCTTGCAATCCGGGACTATTGGCTCCTAACCGCTCACCTGCCTGACTGCCTGCCTGGTTGCCCCTAACCATTCTGTCTGTCAGCCTGCTAACCCCCAACTGCCCCCCCTGCTGGCCTGCTCTACCCACCTCCCCTTCCCACTGGCCTGCTCACCCCAACAGCTCCCTTACTGGCCTCCTCTCTCCAAACTGGCCCCCTGCTGTCCTGATCATCTCCAACAGACCCTCACTGACAGCCTGCTTGCCTCCAACTGGCCCCCCTGCTAGTCTGCTTACCCCCAATAGCCCTGTCCCCCACCAACCTGATTACCCTCAACTGTGTTCCATCCTGGCCTGATCACCCACAACTGCCCTCCCCTCTTGGCCTTTAACCACATCTAACTTGGCCCTCCCACTATGGCTTTGTCCAGAACAACATCCAAAAGGTCTCCTGGAAGGTCTCCCAGTCTAATTAGCATATTACCCTTTTATTAGTATAGAGGCCTGATACACAGGTGGGGGCCAGCTGGTTTGCCCAAAAGGGTGTCCTGGTGGTTTGCAGGTGAGGCCATGCCACTATGGGGTGAGGGCTCCCACTGGGGGGGGGGGGGGGGGGGGCCCAGCCTGGGTGAAGGGCTGAGGGCTATTTTCAAGCTGGCCATAGCCTCTTCAGGATGGGGGGTGGGATCCAGCTAGAGTGCCTAGCCAGCCTGGGTGAGGGGCTGATGGCTGTTTGCAGGCTGGTCAAGCCCCTCAGTGGGGACCCTCAACCCTTGGGGGTGTGGCCAGCCTGGGTGAGGGGTTGAGAAGCCTCACACATCCCAGTGATCCAGGCTCCCTCCCTCCCTCCCTTCCTTTCTTTTTTTGCAGTGCCTCCTTGAGCGGAAGCCAGGGCTGGCTAAAAGCAGGTATCTGGGATTTATTTATCTTCTATAATTGAAACTTTGTAGCCTTGAGTATTGGCCATGGACAGCCAGAATGGGCAGGAAGCTTGGCTTCCTTCATCACCATGGGAAACCCAAGCCTCCTGCTCACTCCAGCTCTGTGGCTGCTGCCATCTTTGTAGGGATTTATTTATCTTCTATAATTGAAACTTTGTAGCCTTGAGTGGAGGCCAGGGCTGGCCAGGGTGGGCAGGAAGCTTGGCTTCCTCCATCGCTGGGGGAAACCCAAGCCTCCTGCTCGCTCCAGCTCTGCGGCCACCACCATCTTTGTTGGTTAAATTGTATACTCGCTCCTGATTGGCTGGTGGGCGTAGCTGAGTGATGGTCAATTTGCATGTTTCTCTTTTATTAGCATAGATATGATAACATCTAAAGAAATTTCATTCACATAATTTCATTAAAGTTTAAATTGACTTGTGTACACTTTCAATAAAATGTGTCAAACTAGTTTTTAGCCAACATTAACACTTATTTCTGAATGTTAAAAAACAACATACTAAAATACTCAGAAGAATGATATACTTCGGTTAACACAGATTCTTATTTACAAAATTATATCCATCTTTACCTTATGGAAAAAAATAGTCAAGATAGTGAATGATGTTTAATAATAAAACCCCAAAAGTTGATAACTTTCCTATAAATAACTTCTGTGGAAAGTTTCAAAGACACCCACAAATGTCTATGCTGCTGAGAAGAGTTCAGGGTAAAAATAAATGGTTTGAAACTATAAATAAAACATAACTTCTTAACTAGCCCATTAAATCATTTTAGGCTCAAAATCATGACTGGCATAATATGAGAAAAGTTAGTGGAAGAGTGGATTTCAATGGGGGGAAAAAAAAAACCTTAAGAAGGGTTAACATTAAATCACTTATTTATCTGACCTTTCAGTAGATAGGTAGCTATATATATGTATATATGTTTGTATGGCAGACTGGGAATATCTAGAGATTAATCTTGTTTTTAAAATAGAAAACTAGTTCATTATAAAAAAAATTTAACTTCTCACTGCACACAATATACACTCAAAAAATAAATAAAGAGTGAAAGTGGCATTTCATATTTGACCTACATATCAAATGACAACAAGAAAAGAAAGATTTGCTTTGCAGGAGGAATTTATTGCAAGAACATGAATATATACTGGTAAATGCTTTGATACATTCTAATGTTCTCCTCTCCTAAAATTCTACTTAGTACTCAACTAGAAAAATATTGAAAATTTGAAAGGAAAATAAATATAAAGTACAATGGCACCATTAAATACATTTTAAAAAATAACATGTTATCACACAGTAACTCAAGCCTCTGAAAGTAATCATACATTTGTACACTTGAAACCTGTATAATTTTTTTAACCAGTATTACCCAATAAATTTAATTCAAAAGAAAAATATAATCCAGTATTAATGAATAGTATTATGTTCTCCACTATGTAAAATCCCTACTTTAAAATCTAAACAGGAAACCAGCCTTTCCTATTCACAATATTATTTAAAGAATCAAAACCTTTAAATCTGGAAAGAAATTTAAACATCAACTCATTGAATCATCCCCAAATCAAATAAGGTGTCTAAGACTAAAGGTCAAGTGCATAGTAAAGTTAACAGTAAATCCAAGTCTCGTGATAGAGAGGACAGTGCTTTTTACACTAACCCGGTTTTCTCATCACTGATTCCTGAAAAGGAAATTCTTTAACTTTTAACAGTTACTCTCTACATTTTTTGTATTACAAATGACTATCCTATTAGGTCTAGTAATAATTAATGTCGTTTTCTAATACTTTTTTAAATCGAATTTATTTAAACAATACAACAAAATTTAATCAACAATATAGTTGCCGTTGTTTTCTACTACTTGTGCACAACGCTCAGGAAGCATTTTAATCCCTCTGTTGTAAAATTCTTGTGATTTTGATGCAAAAAATTCGGTCAATGCATTTTTGAGGCATTCTTCATTATTAAATTTTTTCTAAGAAGAAAGTTTTGCAAAGAATGAAACAAATGGTAATCGGAAGGGGCAATATCAGGAGAATATGTAGGTTGAAGGAGAACTTCCCATTCCAACTGGCGCAGTTTTTCAGCAGTGATTCTTGCAGTATGTGGTCGTGCGTTATCGTGGTGAAGAATTACGCCCTTCTGATTAATCAGCGCGGGTTCTTTTTCTCTTAAAGCTTGGGCTAACCTTTCCAATTGGGCACTATACACTGCACTTGTAATGGTTTGGTTAGATGGTAAAAGTTCATAATGAAGAATTCCTTTAAAATTCCACCAAACACACAACATCACTTTTTTCGCATGCAAGTCAGGTTTTGGTTTGGGCTGCGGAGCCTCATTTTTGTCCAACCATTGAGGCCGCCTTTTCAAATTAACATACAGCACCCATTCTTCATCTCCGGTAACAATTTGCTCTAAAAACGGCAAACGGTTTTGACCAGAGAGGAACGACCTGCAAATTGTGACTCTTTGATTACGGTTGTTGTCGGTCAACTCATGAGGAACCTATTTTCCAAACTTTTGGACTTTGTCAAGTGCACGCAATTGATTGGAAATTGTTTTTTGTGAACAATTTAAAGTTGTCACAAGCTCTTCTTGTTGGGTAATTTGAGGATTTTGCACCAAAAGAGCTTGAAGAGCTTCTTGATCAAAATTGGACACACGGCCTTGACCACTCTTGTCATCTAACGAAAAATTTCCCTCGCGAAATTTCTCAAACCAACGCTGGCATTTTCTGGCGCTAACTGCATCTTGACCAAGAGCACTACAGATGTTTTTTGCAGCCTCACTTGCTTTTCTTCCTAATTGGAACTCGTAAAGCATGCAGTGCCGAATATGCTCTTCATCCGCCATCTTCTTAGCCCTAGTTTTGCAACAAAAACCAAACTAAACACAAACTTTTTCAGGCAAAACTTGTTAATTGCACTTCACACGTTCTGTAGATACCACGTGTTTGAAGGTTTTGTCAATACAAGTTAACGCCAAGCAAGATTTTAAACGAATGTTTAAAAACGACATTAATTATTACTAGACCCGATAGTTCTTCCCAAAGTATTTAAAATAAATTAAACATAGGCTATAGCAGTGTAATAGCGAAACTACATACTTTAGCATTTTAAGTCAGCATTTTTCAATGCCAAACAATATAATTCATATAATTCAGTTTTCCTTCCACTTAAAGCCAATTTGCTTCTAGGGATAAGAGCCCTTAAATTTTATGCTTATCTATCTTCTCTTGGTTAGTTCTGAGAGACACAAATGTTCATTAATCATTCAAAGTATGACCTTTTGGGGAAGGTATGTGTTAACCTCATCAATTTGTCAGGGAGTCAAGGAAACAGTGTTTAATTTTATTGTCAATTCTTTGGTCCAATTTTTAAACTCTCAATTTAATATTTTAAAGTTTCATGGGATTTTTGTTGTTGTTTGCTCTTTGCTGGGAGAACCTCTAACCTACTGACCTTTCATTGTGTAGAACATTAGCTTGGTCCTGTTTTCTCTTAACTGCCAACCAAGAAATGTCATCCATTATATGTGTTTTGATATGCTTCTATGAGACAGGGCTATAGCATCCCTAATATAAACAGGTGATGACTACTAGAGCAAGTATGGAAGACAGGAGACTAGAAGCTGGTACTTGGAAAGCTAGTGCTATCTCTCAAAACAAATAAACAATACATGAAGAAAAATGGCCATGTATGGAGAATATTTAGTGAGGCATTCCAAGTTCTTCCAATTTTAGTAGAGTATTATAAGTAGTCTAGGTGTAGAAATTACACCAAAAATATTTTCTTCATTTTAGGAGATAAAGTATCAATGTATGATAGTTAATAGAAAATTAAACCTACTATGAAGGTACTGGATATTCTATATTCCAATGAATCTAAGTTAATCTTCATTTCTCTTAAAAAACCTGAGTTCGTATATGAAAGAATTTATTTGGCAAATTATCTTTACAGTTTTAATCAAGGGTTGATGAACACACTTACTCTAGATGAGTCATAAGAGGGGCTTGGTTGACCACTTGTTCCCCAAGATGGTGTACTTCCTCGTTCATCCATACCTATGAAGAGAAGAAAGTGAGAGATATAATCCAAAGGGTACTACGATGGATGTTTCTTTGGTACAACAGAAGAGTACAATTCAGCGAGTGACATATGTATTTTCCTGAAACTGGCTACAGTATATATCAATCTTTGTCTCAGAAACCAGTAGAAAATAAATTCTGTCAGAGCATCTTCATCAGTGCTTCATAAAACGCTCTATATATACTGCAGAATTTCTATACCAAAATATATCTTGGGAGACTTTCCACTAAGGTATAATTTGGGCCTCTCCATCTTTATCCCCATCCATTGCTACTTCTAAGAGTAGATGAACCCTCACAGGTTTCTACAGTTTAATACTGCCTCATGAAAATATAAAGAATTCTGTTCTTAAGGATAAAACGTAGTAAATGAAGCAAGTTAAATAACTGTTCAAGTTAATAAAACTGGTTTCTATCAGAGCATTGATTAGATATTCTTAAAGACAGCAAACTAAATCAAGCCATATCAAATCAACATTAGTTACATCAAAGCTAATCAAAATGACATGACAACTCAACCTAGAAAAAAATTTTCTAAATCTAAATCCAAATAAATATATCCACGCTTATAAAAAAAAATGCACAGGAAAAGTCAAAGTGAGAAGAATTGGTAACCATTAACAACAAAACAATTCATTGTATTACTTAATGTACCTTCTGAAGCTTTGGTTCCATTATTTTCACCTTTTAATCAGTCCCCAGAAAAATTTGAGAGATGGAGATCTCTCAATCCAGCCATCTCTCCCTTTTCTGTTTTGAAGACCAGTCTTTTTCATCCTTGACACCTAACAGGGTATACTTTACCAACCCCTCTGAACTTCTTTTTATGACAAAATGCAAATAGTGGACTTTTTTTGTTTCATTCTCGCATGAGAAAACTCTAGATGTTAAAAAGAAACATCCCACTAATTTTAAAACCTCTTTTTCTTAAAAAAAAAAAAAAAATCAAAAATCATTTTAAGTCTTCTGTAATTTAAATGAGAATGTGATGTGTAGTAAGTTAAATGCCCCAAATTCTCCAGTAACTGGCCAGCATTCCCAAAGCTCTTTTAGAGGAACTGAATTACCAATTGAAGGGTTAAGTGACAAAAAGCAGGGAAAAGTCAGCTTCCAAAGTAAAATCTACTAATTATTAATTAGAAGGACTCTAATTCTTTTGATGAATCTGAATTTCTTGTATTAATTAATATATATATTTAAAGTTTTTAAAAACAGTACAGAAATGATGGGTACCTAACTAAAGACCACACCCTAGGCACAATTTCAAGTGAAAACAAAGTTTTGAAAACACAGAGATTTATGCACAAAACTAGAAATGTTACGTTCATTCTTTGAGTATTATCAAAATTCTCATTTACAGTTCTACCTTACTGAAACATACTTTGTTACCATCTCTCTATGGGCTATTTTCCAAGCATTTTCTTCACAACCAACACTAGAACAATAGATATGATTCCCAGGAAACCCGATGCAAGGCAAAGGCTAGCATTAACCTACGAAATCCACTTATATAAAACTTTCTTTTTAAATACTTTCCATTTGCAATTATTTTTCTATATGAGGTAAAAAAAAAAAAAAAAAAAAAAAAAAAAAAAAAAAAAAAATTTATACTATACTAGAGGCCTGCATAAAATTCATGCACTGGGTGAGGGGAGTCCCTCAGCCCGGTCTGCACTCTCTTCAATCCAGGAACCCTTGGGGGATGTCCAATTGCTGGTTTAGGCCCGATCCTGTAAACCACCAGTCAGACATCCTTCTCCCAATCTGGGGCTGCTGGCTCCTAACCACTCGCCTGCATGACTGCCTGATCACCCCTAACTGCTCTACCCTGGTGGCCTGATTGCCTAACTGTCCTTCCCTGCTGATTGCCTCCATACTGCCCTCCCCTGCAGGCCTGATCTCCCCTAACCGCCTCTGCTTCAGCCCCTGCCACCGTGGCTTTATCCAGAAGGACTTCTGGATGATGTCCAATCTAATTAGCATATTACTTTTATAGTATAGATGACCAACATAAAATATAAAAATAAATTGGCTACTGTGAAAGCAGGGTCTCAAATATTTGTACCCCTGTACAATATTCAAATTATCTATCAAATGGGTTAAACAAAATGTGGTGTATTCTTACAATGGAATATTATTCAGCCTTAAAAGAAAAAAAAATTCTTACATATGTGAAAAATGGATGAACTTGAGAGCATTATGTTAAATAGGCCAATCACAAAAGGACAAATACTGTATGATTCCACTAATATGAGGTCTCGAGAATATGAGTCAAATTCAATGAGATAGAAAACAGAACGGTGGGACTAAAGTGGGAAACATCACACTTTCATTAAATATTTATAACAAAGGAAATTTATTTTGATGATCTCATGCTAATGAAAATAATCAGACCATAATTTATTCAGTTTAGGATTGAATTGTTTTACCAGTATATCAAGTAATTAATAAACATGAGGCCTTTGTATTATTTCAAATACAATTCTAAATGAGAATATAGGAAAGATGGATGTCTGCTACAGAAAACATCTGACAAATTTCAAAAGAGGTGCATGAAATTTTGTGAAAACACATACTCAATTTTCATCAAGTGACAATAATTAATTCCACAGTATGAAAGAAGTGCATAGATTAATTAAATAAATGGTAATTAATTAGGCCACAGCTAAAGAAGGCTACATTCCAATAATACTGGACATTGCAGGGAGCCTCAAGGGTGCTGAAGAATAACAAGGATCTGGCTATGTTTTTATACTCAGAGTTCTATAGTTTTATTGTTAACATATCCAGACTATGAATGGAAGGTCGTGGCTGGCACTGACAAAGGCAAGAGTCATCTTTAGGCATCAATGATTCCTTTCTGCTGAAGACAATGTCTGTATAAACATAAAAATATGATAGGAATAATAATCTTTCCAAAGCTTCAGCCATAAGATCAAAGCAAGCATAAAAAAAGAAATTACACACAGAAAATAAACTTAATACAAAAAGTATACATATAGATCAAAATCTGAAAAACTGTCACAAGAAAACACATCATAGTTAAAACACAGTGATTACAATGCCGGGCCAATGTAGTTCAATGGCTGAACCTCTACCTAGGAACAGGAGGTCATGGTTTCATTCCCGGTCAAGGCACATGCTCTGGTTGTGGGTTCCATCCCAGAATGGGGTATGCAGGAGGCAGCCAACCAATGATTCTCTTTCATTATTGATGTTTCTATCTTTCTCTCCCTCTCCCTTCTTCTCTGAAGTCAATAAAAATATTTTTCTAAAAATAGTGATTACAAGAGAAAACATTTCTATTAAAATGCATCTAAACCATCATTGCTCAATATTTTCTTTCCTTCCCATTTCTAGTCTATCTATACCAATTTAAGTTTTAGAAAAGCAAGTTCCACAATTGACAAGATTAAAATGGTAGATGAAAGAGAAAGTTTACCAATAATTAAGTGGTAGAAACACTTTTATTCTTGCATAATATTCTAATATAATATGTTAATCTGATTTATTCCATAAGTAAGATTAAGAGTTAATGATCAATCAGACCGTCAAACCTCAGAGGGAAGGAAGGGGAGGGTGGGGGTAAAGGGGAGAGATAAAAAGACTTGTTGCCGAAACCGGTTTGGCTCGGTGGATAGAGCATCAGCCTGCAGACTCAAGAGTCCCAGGTTCCATTCCGGTCAAGGGCATGTACCTTGGTTGCGGGCACATCTCCAGTGGTGGGTGTGCAGGAAGCAGCTGATTGATGATTCTCTCTCATCGGTGTTTCTAACTCTCTATCCCTCTCTCTTCCTCTCTGTAAAAAATCAATAAAATATATTAAAAAAAAAAAAAAGACTTGTATGCATGCATATAAGCCCAACCAATGGACCCAGACAACAGGGAGGGGGGAGGGCATGAGAGGGGGAGGGAGGAGAATTAAGGGAGGATAAGGACACATATGTAATACTTTAATCAATTAAGAAATTAATTTTGAAAATAACTTTCAAACACAGTAATTTTATGTTTTTAGGCAGGAAGCAGCTGATTGATGATTCTCTCTCATACAGCCTATATTATCAAATCATGACAATCCAACGCTCAAAATTTACCACTGGCATCCTATCTCATTCAGATTAAAGTCCATTAATCTGCTACAATCCCTCTCATTTTATCTCCTACTAGGAGCCCAGTGCATGAATTCGTACACCTTGAAGGGAACTGTGGGCCGCAGGCTGCAGTGGGCACAGAGGCAGGTCTCGGCCCATTCTCCAAGACCTGTCCAGCCTTTCCCATCACAGCCCATGGTCACCTGTCTGCTGGCAACCCCGCTCCCACGCACTGATGGTGCCAGCCTCGCTTGTACCCACTGCTGGTGCTGGCCCCAATAGCTCTGTGCCGTCAGCAGTTGCAAGCGGCAGCAGCTGCCCCGACTGCACCTCAGGAGCAGGGGGAGATGGAGAAGCCCTCAGGAGCAATCAGGGCTGGCAGCTGCCACTCACACCCACTGATGGTGCTGAGTGATTGGACCAGAGCTGGGCACCCATAGCAGATGTGAGCGGCAGCTCTGGTGCCAGTAGTGGGTATAAGTGGGGCCAGCATCAGTAGCAAGTGTGACTGCCGAGAGGGACCATGGCCCAAAGGAGCAAAGATTTTTCAGTAACCACCAGAGGCTCACCCCATGACAGCAACCAGCACCCCACCTTGGTCTGGCACCCCCACTCATCTACTCCACATCCCACTGCGACTAACCCCTGGTGGTCAGTGCATGTCATAACAACTGATTGCGCAGTTGTTCGGTTGTTCTGCCATTCAGTCTATTTGCATATTGGCCTTTTATTATGTAAGATTATTATTTCTCTTGGATCACTTTACATAAAAATCATGGTCCTTGCTTTTGCTCAAACACTCGAAGCAAGTATGCTTCCTCCTTAGGGCCTTTTCACTTGCTCTTTCCTTTCATAAAATGCTGTTTCCCAGATATATGGTTTCCTTCCTTAGTTTCCTTCAGGTCTCTATTCAAGTATCATCTTATGGGAAGAAATTTACTGTCTTTTCCCATCCAAGTACTAACCAGGCCCGACCCTGCTTAGCTTCCGAGATAAGACGAGATCGGACGCGTTCAGGGTACTGTCTTTTCCCAATACACTGAAAGATTCATGAAAAATACAACAACAACCATCTGTTTTGTTCACTGTTAAATTTTTGGTGTCTACGACAGTACCTGACACACAGCAAGTACTAATAAATAGTTGTGGAAGAAATGAATGTATAAAATAGAAATAATATAACTAGTTTAATAAAAGTGGAGCTAAAACTGGTTCCTTATTAGTTACCTTCTCATCAATAATCAAAACCTATATTCTAAATAACTGTACAGTATTATGAAAATTCCAGTGAGAAGCAGTTAGACAGTAAATGATTCTATGAACTAGACAAGTAACTACCTTCAAAAACAAAAATTATTTAAAAGTTTTAGAGAAACCTAAATCATCACTAGGCTTGTTGGCTAAATCAGATACAGATCCTAAGTACCATTACTTTGAAGTAACCTTGACTGCATACGCCCTATAAAAAAAAAAAATCACTCTGTATTCACTATAGCACAGCCTTAAAGTACCCTGCTATAAAAGAAATTTTAAATTAAAAATGTTCTAAAAAGTTTTATATATTCAACATGATGTTGGGATATTTACAAATGTGGTTAGAAATTTAATGATCATCTTGAATTTGATAACACTCTTCTTTTGTATTCCCTTAGTCAGTTATCCATTGTATTAATTTCTACTTCAGTAATATTTCAAGTAAAACTATCCCAATTTGTTCTCCTCATATATACAGTGCTCTGGATCAGATCCTGTGTATTGCTTATTCTTCTACTATGTCCCCGTTCCAATATGCAGTTAACATTGCCAGCAACACTTATCTTGCCATAAACACAAGTTGGATCACATCCATTCACTCCTCAAATGTGATCCTCTGCTGCTTCAGAAATAACATTCACACTCCTGAGCATAATATTCTGCAAGGTGGCCTCAATCTACATTTTCAGCTTCAGTACTTACCAAAAACTCAATGCTCCAGCCTCATCAAGACATTAATCACTCCCAAACATGCCAAAACTTGTCACACATTTATATTCCACTCCTATTGTTTCCTATGCCTAGAATATACACCCCCACACCTATTGAATTTCTAATTTTTAATTACCTTAAGATCAAATGCCCTCTCCTTTAAGAAAGTGTTTTTGATCAACTAACTCTAAATTAATCACACTTTTTCAGAAATAACTTTGCACTTATTATATCTTGAGCACTATGGTTCTTTCCATGTATCCTACCAATAAAACTTTATAATAGACAACATACCTCGATCATCTCTATGTTCTTCTGGTACCTAACAAAAGTGCAGTATTCTGTATTCAAAGATTAACTAGTTAAGAACATATAAAATTAGAGCATTCACATGAGTCTGCTATAAAAATTCAGTAACTATAAAGATGGGTAGAGCATTGTCCCAATAAGCCAAGATTCAGGGTTTGATCCCCAGTCAGGGCACACACAAGAACCAACAAATGAATGCATAAATAAGTGGAATTGCAAATCTCTCCATCCCCTCTTCCTCTCTCTCTCTCTCTCTCTAAAATAAAATGTTTTAAATGAAGAAATTCAAGAATTACTATTTTTTAAGTATTATTTTTAAAGCAGCTTGTAAATATGTTGAATAAAATCTCAAAACCAACCTAGTGAGCTCATCTTCCAATATAATGCAGTAAACTCCTTCTGATAGCTACTATAATTTTTCTTTTTTTGGGGGGGGGGGGAATATAAACATAAAACAACTCTTAAGAGTGAACAAAACCAGGATGATTTAGGTTGGAAGTATAACCTTGGAAGAAGAGATCAGAATGAGTTTCACTTTTTAATAGCTTTTAGAGATTAGCACAGGTGAGCTTCCCATTCTTTTTATTTTTCCCTTGTTCTCTTCCCCCCCACACACCCATTCTTCTTTTAGAAAGAGAGGAAGAGGAGAGAAACATCGGTTGCCTCCCATACATGCTTTGACCAGGGATCAAACCCACAACCTAGGTATGTGCCCTGACCAGAATCTAACCTACAACCTTTCAGTTTATAGGCCGATGCTTCAACCAACTGAGCCACACCAGCCACAGCATGAGTTTATGATTCTTAAAGCTTTATCCTGCAGGCAAGGGCAGCCATAGCATGTAGGAATTAAAATTGCAATAGATGACCCACTGTCTTTCTGGCTTGAAGAAAGAGAACAGAGCCAGCACAAGCATAGTCTCCAAAAAGTAAAGATAGAATCCTAAAAAAGAGGGGGAGGGGGAAAGAGCGAATTCCCAATTCTTGGGTAAATCTCTACCCAAGAGTTTTGGCTGAGCCCCAGAGCACACATTTACAGGACACAGCCCAGGGAAGTTTGCAGCTGAGGTCAAAAGAATCAAATTGAGATTTGAACAGCTGCCAACCTCAGGTAAGAGAAAGTTTTCACTTTCAGTCTAATCCAATTAATGGCTTACTAAAGTAAGGAAATCAACTCTTTGGAGGAACAAGAAAGAAACCAAAATTCACACAAATAACATTTACAATATCCGTAATACAATCCAAGACAATGAAAATGTAACCAATGGCAAGGGTCATCAAATCAAGATAGGCCAACCTCAAGATGTAGTGAGGTTTCAGATAAGGACATTAAAGCAACTACTATAATTATGCTCAATGAAGTAAAGGACATATGATCATTCTTTATAACAAAGAGCTAATATGCAAATGATCATCATGCCCTCATGCTGTAACACAAGTAAGGGCTTAGATACTCAACACTAGAGAGAGAAGAATAGGGACCAGCCAGGCACAAATGAGCTCGTGAGAGAGCAATCGGGCCAAGCCGGCACAAATGAGCTCATAAGAGAGGAATGGGGACCACCCAGGCTGCGGCCCAGGAGAGGGACAAGCTGCCTACACCATGGTCCTGGGCACCAGCAGCTGTGCCTGGGCCTGTGGCCTGGGAGAGGGACAAGCTGTCCGCCTTGCAGCCCGGGGCCCCAGTGCTTGTGCCTTCAGCCCAGGAGAGGGACAAGCCACCCAACCCACGATCCCAGGAGCCTGCAGCTGCGGCCAGGGCAAAGCCACTCACCCATGGTCATCTGCAGCTGCGGCCAGCCTGGGCAAAGCCGACACAGGTCCTGGGTGCCTATGGCTGACCAGAGGGAGGGAAGCCTGGGACCTCAGTGCCTGCGACTGGCCAGAGGAGGGAATCCTAAATCCCAGGTGTGATGCAAGACAAAGGTGGTTAGGCGAACAGGCAGGTAGGGGAGCAGTTAGAGGTAGTCAGACAGGCAGGAAGAGATGGTTAGAGATCAGGCAGGCAGGCAGGCTAGTGGTTAGAAGCCAGAGGTCCCGGATTGGGAGAGGCAGTCATACATCCCCCGAAGAGTCCCGGACTGGAGAGGGTGCAGGCCAGGCTGAGGAGCCCCCCGCCCCAGTGCACAAATTTCGTGCACTGGGCCTCCAGTAATAAATGAAAAGACTAGCGATTTTACACACATACACACACACACACACACACACACACACACACACAAAATAACAAGTGGAAAGTAATTATTTGAAATCTAAAAATAATTTTTGGATGGGTTTAGAGAAGAATTGAGACATGATAAAGGAAAAGAGTACCTGAATTTGATAACAAATCAAAGAAATAATTCAATTTGATAAAGAGAAAAGAGATTAAAAGAAAATGATCAGGGACTTAGAGACGTAAGAGAAGATATTTCAAAGTTTAAGATAGGCATAAAGAGAGAACAAAAAGAACAGGAAGAAAATTGATGGAATAATGGCCAAAAATTTCACAAATGTGAGAAATAAAAGTGACCCCCAACTTAGGCACATCACTGTCAAACTTCTGACAACCAAAAATACAGAGAAAACTTTGAAAGTGCATAGAAAAAGAAAAACATTATATACAGAAGAACAACAGTTCAAATTAATGAAGACTTGTCATCAGAAACTATGGATGTCAGGAGTCGTGGAAACATATCTGTACAGTAAGGGATGAGGGTAAATAAAAACATCCTTCAAGAATGGAGATGAAATACCTTTTTCAATAAGGCTGGCAGAGGAGAGAAGTTGGGGGCGACCGGGCCTTCAGGGAAGGGCAGTTGGGGGGAACCAAGGATTGCAGGGGAGAGGTGTTGGGGGGGCCCAAGCCTGCAGGGGAGGGCAGTTGGGGGGGACCAGGCCAGTAAGGGAGGGCAGTTAGGGGTGACCAGGCCTGCAGGGGAGGGCAGTTAGGGCAAACTGCTGGCAGGGGAGCAGTTAGGCATCTATCAGGCTGACAGGGGAGTGGTTAGGGGCAATCAGGAAGGCAGGCAGGCGAGCAGCTGGGAGCCAACAGTCCTGGATTGTGGGAGGGATGCCCGACTATCCTTAACAGGCAGTCGGACATTCCTCAAGGGGTCCCAGATTGGAGAGAGTGCAGGCTGGGCTGAGGGACACCCCCCCATGCACGAATCTTGTGCACTGGCCTCTAGTAGTAAATACAAAGTATTTTTTTCCCTTTTAACATCTTTAAAAGTTTTTTATATAAAAAAGTATAACATTCTCTCATAGGAGTTAAAATGTACTTAGATATATAAAAGAAGGCAGGGGTGAAGGTATCTAGGTCTATAAGGTCACAAGATTATTGTGTTTTATGTAAAGTGGTACAATATTAACTCTAAAGAGAGCTTGAGAAAGTAACTGTGTATTAGCACCCCTAGAGAGGCTTTAAAAAGCAAAAGCACCGCTGTGGCCAGGTCGCTCAGTTGGTTGGAGTGTTGTTCCGAACAGCAAAGTTTCAAGTCTGATTACCAATCAGGGCATATACCTAGGTTGCTGGTTTGATCCTGGGTTGGGATGCATATGGAAGGCAGCTAATTCATGTTCCTCGCTTACATATGTCTTTCTCTCTCTCTCCCTTCTGCCCTTCCGCTCCCTTCTTTCTCTAAAAAATAAATCTATCCATACATACATACATACATACATACATAAATATCAACAAGGATTTAAAAAAAGATCAGAGGCATCACTAAAAAACCAACTAATAAGTTAAAATGGAGTCCTAAGAAATAGCCAAACCCAAAAGAAAGAACAGAAGTACAGTCTAACAGAATTCGTACAGAAGGAAAAAAAAAAAAGAAAAGAAATAAATTAGCAGACCTAAATCTAGCCATATGATAAAACATTCAATTTTTTATCTAGGGAGGAAGACAAACAGAGAAGCAATCAAATAGATACTACTCCTTTCAATGAAAACACACCTCACTGCTCTCTGTAAGTTCATAAAGTTCATGCTTTTGCTCTTCTTGAATTAGACAGTTATATTTGGGTTTGGAGGGGGGGAGAAACACTGTGATTATACTTACACATTAAACAAAATACACATATAGTACTGTACTACTGTGAAAACTGCATACAAAGGTTTTTAGTTTGTTTGTTTTTAGAGTACCCATTAGGCTCATAAGTCAGTACCAATAAAGCAGCTTCTATATAACTATCAAGTAGGTTTTAGTGGATTTTTGCTGATTACCTAACACAATTTGCTATTTAAAAACAGCTGTGTGAGCAATTACTATTCTTAACTTAATTCCACAAACAATTCTATTCATTTCCTGTAATGAGACCCGTGTACTCCCTGTGTTGAAGTCTTAGTCCATTAATTCTTGTAATGGCAACACACTCTGCCTCTCTCAGAGAAACTCTGTAAAAAATTTTCCTTCATATTTTCCCTATAACTAAAAATCTCTTCCTCATATACAATTCAAACCATCACTCTTTTTCCCCACAAAACAAAAATTTACATTTTCACTCCTTAAAATTTACCGGTACTCATTCATTGATGAATGTCTTCATAGTAGATAGTAGCTAGCCTCTTCCCAGACCATACAAAGACACATAAAAAAGCATTTGTTTATAGGATAAAAATGAATTCTTTTAAGTTGCTAAACATTATCATAAAATAGAGAAGCCCTCTTTTGGTCTTCATTTCTTAAATCTCTGTAGCAGACTTCAGCAAACTTCTGCTGTAAATGACCAGTCAGTAAATATTATAGGCTTTATGGGCCATGAACTCTCCTTACCAACTATTCAACTCTACTACTGTAGCACAAAAGCAGCCCTAGGCAATATGTAAACAAATAAAAGTAGCTGTGTCCTAATAAAACTTTATTTACAAAAATAGGTGATGTACCATGGGCCCTATTTTGCTCACCCTTTGGTACTTTATGGTATCCAATCTGATTAACCACCTTACTTCTCTAATATTTGCTGACATTAACCGTTGGATTTCTATTACTACTTCCCTTTGTGTGTGGGGAAAACTGAAAGTGCCTGCTCTTCATCCCATTTTTTCTCAGTTTATGCTCTACCCATTGGACTGCTCATTCAATTTTATGATTTTGACTGTCCCCTCTGAATGATCAGTTTTCAAATGTAAATTCTCAGCCTTAAGCTCAGTTCTGTATTTTGGTACTTAGATCACCAAATTTCTACTGGAAGCTTTCATTTGGTTCTCCTGTTGTCACCTAAAACCTACCATATCTAAAACCAAATTCTTCAGGTAGCCTTCATCTCTTCCTCAGATGCCTTGGGCCCTAATTATTAATACTGCAGGTAGTATTATAAAATACAGGGATGGGAAAATATAGGTTTATAGTTATATGTGAAGCAGTTTATTCTTGTATTGTTATTTATTAACTAGAGGCCCGGTGCATGAAATTTGTGCATGGGGGGTGTCCCCCCTTAGCCCAGCCTGCACCCTCTCCAATCCAGGACCCCTCGGATATCCCTCTCACAATCTGGGACCACTGGCTCCTAAATGCTCACCTGCCTGCCTGATCACCCCTAACGACCTCTGCCTGCCGGCCTGATCAACACTAACTTACCTCACTGCCTGCCTGGTTGCCCCTAACTGCCCCCACCCCCTGACCCCCCTACCAGCCTGATCACCCAATGCAGCCTGTTGTTCAGTCATCTGGTCGTCCCTCATTAACCCTCCTGCTGGCCTTGTCGCCCCACGCAGCCTGCTATTGGGTCATCCATCTGGTTATTTCGGCCCCTGGCTTTTATATATTAGGATTATTGTATTATTTATTTGCATTATTAATTGTTATATTATTGTTATTACTTTATATCCTTACTTATGATTTATCTTTTAGGTAATGATGGCTGGTAATTTAACCTATTTTTGCCCACCTCTCTATAATATTTCAGGTCCACCAGACTTGCAAATTGTCATCATCTTTGATTATCCCTTCACTTCTCCTTCTACCCATCCTATACTGAGTGTTCCTTACGAATGTCTCCTGAAGCAGCTTTTCTATTCCTATTGGCACCTTTTATTCAGAGCTTTTGTGGTATCCTGCTTGACTCTTTTGCTAGTCTATCTGAATCTACCTAAAACACTCTTCAATAATACTTCACCTGCTTATATCTTGCCAATGTACTCTTCCTAAAACAATCCTTCAAAACACATTACCCATAGATTTAAAAAGCACATCCAGTACCCACTGACAGTAAATTAATTCCCAAATTCTTCAATCTGAAATGGAATATTTAGTCATCTGTTCTACAATGTTTATTATAAATTATGCTAGGTTCTGTCTCTCCTATGTTTAAAGTCTCTGAAAACCCAGTTACAAGTGCTTCTCCTCTTCCTACCCTAATAATAGTAAAAAACACTAATTGCCTATTATGGCATACATACTGTGATAGTCTAGAGAAAATTCTAGGCACTGATAATACAGCCACCCACAAAATACAGTCTGCCTTCAAGATGTAACTCAGTGTCTTACCATTCAAACTTTCAACTGTAACAATGAGGCACAATCTTTACACAGAGTATCATTCATGAAAATTTCATTTCTCTAATGATTTCTCTTAGCATTCCTCTACGGTTAATAAAGTCTTAATAGTTTAATGCTCACTTTAAATTCCACCTCTGCTGTAAAATTTGCCCAACCTCTCTAATCCTTATTAGATTCTCTTTTATACTTGTACTAGAGGGCTGGTGCACAAAATTTGTGCACTCAGGATGAAGGTGAGGCATCCCTTAGCCTCGCCTGTGCCCTCATGCAGTTAGGGAAACCTCAGGGGATTTCCAACTGACAGCTTAGACCTGCTCATTGAGTGGAATGGGCCTAAGCCAGCAGTTGGACATCTGTAGTGCTGCCGCCACTACTGCTAAAATTGCCGTGAGTCCAGTTTCTAGTGCACTGACCGCCAGGGGACAGCTACTGCATTGAGCATCTGCCCCCTGGTGGTCAGTGTACATCACAACAACTGGTTGTTCAGCTGTTCAATCTATTTGCATATTAGCCTTTTATTATATAAGATCATAATTAGAAATCTACTAGAAGCCCAGTGCACAGAATTTGTGCACTGGAGCGGGAGGTACCTCAGCCCAGCCTTGCACTCTCTTGCAGTCCTGAAGCCCTTGGGGGATGTCTATCTGCTGACAGCTGGACATCCCTCTCACAGTCCGGGACCCCTCGCTCCTAACTGCCTACCTGCTCATTCCTTACCACTCAACTCTCTACTCCTTAGCACCGCCATGAGGCGGGAGAGGCTCCTGCCACTGCTGCTGAGCTTGCTAGCCAAGAGCCCAGTTTCTGGCTGAGTGGCACTCCCCTTGTGGGAGCACACTGACCACAAGGGGGCAGCTCCTGCGTTGATGGTCAGTGTACATCACAGTGACTGGTCGTTCTGCTGTAACAGTTGCATAGGCTTTTATTAAATTAATGTCAAACAGCATAGAAGTTATACAGTTCTTAAGTAAACACTATTCAATATGTGGTCTCATATTAGCTAAGAGCAAAGAACATATTCAGATCTTATTCTGTATTATCTACAGGGCTGAAAACACAACTGAAGGTTAATTAAAAAAAAAACTTTTTTTAATACAAATGACACTGCTAATTAAGGAAAGGTGTTTTTGTTTTGTTTTGTTTTATTTTTTTAGTAGCAGCTATACCTTTACACTTATCTACTTATATTCACTCTCCCCAGTCCCATTGGTGAAGAGTATGAGTATATAAGAAACCTTCCTAAAGGATATAATTGATAACCAAAGCACAAAACCCCTGGAAGACACTCAAGTGAAATACCTGACATTAGCATGCTCTAATGAAATGAACTAAAACTCCCTGGTTCACACTCATGTGTATTTATTAAAGTAAAATGTAAGCAAAAACTATTGCCACGTACAGATTTTTAAATTTTGAACTCTCATAATTATCTAACTCTTAAAAGACAATTTAAGTCATTTTAAAACATCTACAATTTATGACGATGGATAATTACATCTACAAGCTACTACAGCATCCAACTTTTGTAGCTATTAAAACTAGTTAGAAAAGTTGGATATTGCCTATGTAAATAAAGCATAACACTCTTGAAATCTCTAATTCGGAATACTTTTTGTTTAATATGTTTGTTAGATAATATTAGGTCCAGTAATTAATTAATGTCGTTTTCTAATACCTTTTTTAAATCGAATTTATTTAAACAATACAACAAAATTTAATCAACAATATAGTTGCCGTTGTTTTCTACTACTTGTGCCCAACGCTCAGGAAGCATTTTAATCCCTCTGTTGTAAAATTCTTGTGATTTTGATGCCAAAAATTCGGTCAATGCATTTTTGAGGCATTCTTCATTATTAAATTTTTTCCAAGAAGAAAGTTTTGCAAAGAACGAAACAAATGGTAATCAGAAGGGGCAATATCAGGAGAATATGCAGGTTGAGGGAGAACTTCCCATTCCAACTGGCGCAGTTTTTCAGCAGTGATTCTTGCAGTATGTGGTCGTGCGTTATCGTGGTGAAGAATTACGCCCTTCTGATTAATCAGCGCGGGTTCTTTTTCTCTTAAAGCTTGGGCTAACCTTTCCAATTGGGCACTATACACTGCACTTGTAATGGTTTGGTTAGATGGTAAAAGTTCATAATGAAGAATTCCTTTAAAATTCCACCAAACACACAACATCACTTTTTTTCGCATGCAAGTCAGGTTTTGGCGTGGGCTGCGGAGCCTCATTTTTGTCCAACCATTGAGGCCGCCTTTTCAAATTAACATACAGCACCCATTCTTCATCTCCGGTAACAATTTGCTCTAAAAACGGCAAACGGTTTTGACGAGAGAGGAACGAACTGCAAATTGTGACTCTTTGATTACGGTTGTTGTCGGTCAACTCATGAGGAACCCATTTTCCAAACTTTTGGACTTTGCCAAGTGCACGCAATTGATTGGAAATTGTATTTTGTGAACAATTTAAAGTTGTCACAAGCTCTTGTTGGGTAATTTGAGGATTTTGCACCAAAAGAGCTTGAAGAGCTTCTTGATCAAAATTGGACACACGGCCTTGACCACTCTTGTCATCTAACGAAAAATTTCCCTCGTGAAATTTCTCAAACCAACGCTGGCATTTTCTGGCGCTAACTGCATCTTGACCAAGAGCACTACAGATGTTTTTTGCAGCCTCACTTGCTTTTCTTCCTAATTGGAACTCGTAAAGCATGCAGTGCCGAATATGCTCTTCATCCGCCATCTTCTTAGCCCTAGTTTTGCAACAAAAACCAAACCAAACACAAACTTTTTCAAGCAAAACTTGTTAATTGCACTTCACACGTTCTGTAGATACGTGTTTGAAGGTTATGTCAATACAAGTCAACGCCAAGCAAGATTTTAAACGAATGTTTAAAAACGACATTAATTATTACTAGACCCGATAGAAGACTACTTATCAAAAATATTTACCTGAAATTAAAGACATACATTAAAAATGACTTATTAACAGACTACAACCTTGGCATAAAAATAAAATCTGCACCTAAAATCTTACATTGTGGACATGTAAAATGGTAAACTGGACAATTGGCAGTTTCTTAAAAGACAAAAATCCATGTACTCTGACACAACAATACTATCACTAGTTATTTACTCAAGATAAAGTGATAAAAAACAATGTCATTTAATTAAGAATAGTATTAAATAGTTAAAACTGTAAACAATCTAAGTGACTATCAATTTTTAAAAATTTTAAGGATGGATAAAAAAAATGTGGTTTACACAATAAATGCAATACTGTTCAACAAAACAAGAAATGGATCAGAAATGCAACATGCATAAATTTAAAAAATATTATGCTTAATGGAAGAACTCAGATATAAAAAAAGAGTTCCCATTTATATAATAATCTAAAACAGGAATAAAACCAAAATCATAGTGATAAAAATAAAGACTAATAGTTTATTGGATAGACAGTTGACTAGGAAAGAGAATGAGAGATCTTTATGAGGTGAGGAAAATGTTTTACTAGTATTAAAAAAAAAAACAAATGTTCACCGACCATTTTCCTGGGGTTATTCAATTGAAAATAACAACTATAAACAAAAGAATTTAAAACAATTATTTAAAGGCAAGGAAGTAAAAACAAAAGCAGGCAGACAGTGGAGAGAATTTGATCACTGGGGGAAAAAATTCAGACACACTGGTTAAAATCCAAACCTGTAGGGTTTGTCAGTGAGGACACTGCCCAATCAGCACTGCATGTGGTAGATGAACCAACAGAAAGCCTCGGTCTTCTTTACTTAAAGAACTAGAAAATAGGATTTGGGAGTTACAGTGTGGCTGGAAAGTAAGGAGGGAAACATAGAAAGCCTCAGTTTCCTCATCTGTGAAAATCAGATAACATTGGCTCTGCCTCCTTAGTTGAGACTATATAAAGTGCCTGGAAAGGATCTTGCATGCAGTAGGTTCCAAGTGTTTTACAATTATCTACCCTCATAAAACCACTCATTCCCCTGCAATGTTTCAGAGAGTTATTTTAAAAGGTTAAGGTAACACATGCCAGAAAATATAATTATGTCTCTGCTTTCTACAATTCTATGTTTCCATAATTTAACAATTTGTATTCAATATTTATTTACTGAAGATCTACTATAAGGAACCATTCACTTCCCACTTATTTGCTTTACACACCTTCTGTGTGGTAGGCGATCAGCATTACAAAAGACCAGGCAAGTTAAAATTAATAAAACAGATGTTTCCTCGTGCCCCATATACTCCTTTACATTTTATATCCACTGACCTCATGGGCATAACTTGTGTGGAAAACATAACAAATGTGTGAACTTTTGAAAACACTAAATTTCCAAGCTGAAGATGTTGCTGTAAAAATAGTGCTATAAAAAACTAACCTAAAAATCCCATGTGACTGAAGTCAGAAGGAAAAGCTTTATTAATAATTCTTACAAAGTAAAATTAAAGATGTATTTAATTTTGGCTAGGAAATATGTCAAAGCAAGACTAATGAAAAGTCAGAATAGGTAGAAGAGAAGAAAACTTAGTAAGGTGAATCAGTCACAAATCTGGAACTCTCACTGAGCATGACGATTCATTCGACAAACAGAATGTAGCCCTGGAAGAGTTTCTCTAATAAATAAAACTTTGATTAAAATAAAAATAATTAAATGATAATGTAAGAAATGTTAAATTGCACTTTATTTTTAAAATCCATAGGAAAATTCTTAAACAATAAAAAATTTTGAACTCACCAGAATCATGTCCCTCATTATTGTATAGATTTAATATAATGTGTTATGACTGTGTTTAGATTTCTAAGATGCAATAATGATACTATTTCTCATTTTCTCCTCCTAGTTAAAGGATTTGCAGCAGCACTTAACATCTCTGCTTTTTCACTTTTCTAATTTAATTTAAAAGCTTTTCCTTTGTTTCCAATTTGAAGTCATCTAATATGAATGTAAATTATTCTACCTTGTCTCTTTTTATCTATTAAGCTTCTTTTTTTAATCCTTGACTGAGGATATGTTTTTATTGATTTGAGAGAGAGTAAGGGGATAAGACACAGAGAGGGAGGAAGAAAGTGGGGTAGAGAGAGAAAAAAACATTGATTTGTGAGAGAAGCATTGATTGGTTGCCTCCCATATGTGTCCCAACCAGGATCAAACCCACAACCTAGGTATGTGCCCTGATCGGGAATCCAAGCTGCAATCTTTTGGTATGCGGGAGGACGCTCCAACAGACTGAGCCACCTGGCCAAGACCTAAGCATTATTTTATTTAAGTATGTTTCTTATTATGTATAATTCAAATGCAATAGCAAAGACTTCAAGAAATTCAGTATCTTTTATTTCACTGACATTTCATTGACTTAAATATTGTTTTAAATGTCATAAGAACACCTAATTTCTCCAAAGAATACATATATAAATGCCCAATGGGTCTATTAAAGATTATCATTAAAAATCAAGAAAATGTAAATCAAAATCACAATTAGACATCACCTCATACCTGTTAGGCTGGTCATAATAGAAAACAAACAAAAAATAAGTATTAATAAGGATGTGGAGAAATCAGAACCCTTCACACTGTTGGTGGAAATGTAAAATGATTCAGTAACTACTGGAGGTTCCTAAAAATAATAAAAATCGAACTACCATAAGATCCAGCAATCTCACTTCTAGGTACTTATAAAAAATAAAAAAAATTAAAGCCAGAATCTCAAAGATCCCTACCCCGACCCCAACTCTTTTTTTTATATATATATATATTTTATTGATTTTGTACAGAGAGGAAGGGAGAGAGATAGAGAGTCAGAAACATCGATGAGAGTGAGTCATCGATCAGCTGCCTCTTGCACACCCCCTACTGGGGATATGCCCGCAACCAAGGTACATGCCCTTGACCGGAATCGAACCTGGGACCCTTCAGTCCCCAAGCCGATGCTCTATCCAGTCCCGGCACCGACCCCAACTCTTGTACAGCATTTTCATAATAGCCAGCATGTAGAAATAGCATAAATATCCATTGATAATGGATAAAGAAAATGAAGTATGTTCATACAACAAAATATTCAGCCTTTAAAAAAAGAAATCCTGTCAGTATACTAAATGAAATAAACCAGTTACAAAAGGATGATTACTGCATGATTTCTCTTACATGAGATACTAAAGTAGTCAAATTCAAAGAAGCAGAAAGTAGAATGGTGACTGTCCAGGGGTTCCGAAAAGGGGATAGGGAGCTGTTCAATGGTAAGAGTTTCAGTCATGCAGTGTAAAAAAGTTCTAGAGATCTGTTGTACAACAATATGCATACAGTTAACAACTCTGTATATGCATTTAAACTTTTGTTAGGAGGGTACATTTCATGATAATGTGTTTTTTACGCCAACTAAGAAAACTGAATTAATACGTAAGAAAGAGCATTCATATGTAAATAATACCATGGGGGAGGGGGGGAGAAGTAATTTTGAAATACAGAAGTAATGCCCATTTTTATACCTTTTTATTTCTGTAAGAATAATCTGTTTTCATTCCTTAATTTAATCTTCAAAATGAAAGCTTCCTACTTGTTTCCCTTCACCCATGGCCATCTGATAAGCCACAGTGAAGCTAGATTCACAACTAGCTAGAGGTTCATTTATTTTGTTCCCTGTCAAAAAATAAGGTAAAAGGCATTTATTGTAATTTCATAAATGCCACACAGACAAGGGCTGTAAAATGGCAATTACTAGTATATTCACAATATAAAATATGCTGCAAACATACCAAGAAGTGAACTCTAACTATGGGCCCCAATCTAAACCCTTAAAAAAAAATGTGTTTAGTAAACTTTTGATTTAATGGTCATATCTTCTTCTGATGTCACCCAAAATAACTTCCACGAATACGAAGAAAGATAGTACACTAGTAATGGAATTAACTAAACACTAAATGGATTTTAACAAAAGTGAAAGGTAGCATTGTTCATAGAAACTAAATGGCTACTGTAAATTTCCAAAGACCATTTTCTCTCTAAAAAAAAAACAAAACCCAAACTCAATTACTTTTACTTTTGTGTAAGATGTCTTTTGTATTTTAATTCCAAACAGTTGCCAAAATAAGCCCATTTACATGTGATGCCTGTCAACTAACAAATTTACATTTGGATTTTATTGGCACTGGATTCTGCATTCTGTTCTCTTCCTTGTGCCATTGTTGTTCTTAGGTTTGGCAGTAGCTCTAGATCTTTGTTTAACTTAGTCCCTTTGTCTAATTTCTGCAGTATATACACATTATAACATTTGCATGAAACAACATTTTAGGTTCCACTGCCACAAATTCCCACCGTGGCAAAGTCTTGAAAATTACTATTATATGGATCCAAAAAGAAAAAACACAAACACAGCACCTAATTTCTCTACCTGAAGATGTAAAAAGCAAGAGAATGAGCTATTTGGTTCAACAATATATACAAAAGATTCATCATGAAGTTCTTGTCTAATTTTAACATATTAAAAGCTGAGTAATCAAAGATGACCTCCTGACCCTTTCCCCTGTGCCATTCAAAGCCATATTTGTTTGGCTGCCAAAATGCCTACCTTTCTCTTTAGCTCTGTTTTTGTCCAGTGTGCTTTTAGTTCTATCTAATACAGAAGTACTTAATGTCAGGTAAAGTCTCCTGCCTCAAACTCTATATAATTCTGAAAATGATAGTTTACTTTGTTAGACTTAATACTTGAGAATTTCATTATAGGTTCACATAGGTGGATCAAGCAATGGATCGATATTTTACAAAGGATTTATACAATATTATCAGTTTGATCTTCAGTACTATATGGAAAAATGTTAAAATGCGCATGGATATCCTACATAAGCAGAGAATTTGACTGTAATAATCTTCACAAACCCCATCTATGTAATCATAAATAAACTTAATTGCTTTCATATTCATATTATGAGTAAGTTAATTACCCTAAATGCAATTTTTCATCATAATCAAGAAAGCAATATCATTAGGAATATTCATAAGAATTTTATTGGCTCTGAACTGTTTTTTGTATTTACATCTGATCATGAGATATTCTCCATGTTCTCAGAACTCACAGCCCTACAAAAATAAATAAATCATAGGGTTAAGACCTTATTTGAAAGGGTTTTTAACTCCTACTGAATACCAGCTTACAAACAGCTGTTCTTTCATTTGAAGGTTCAGCTCCTTTAAACATCTTTTCTGCAGGAAAGGAAAGCCAGTAAAGCTATTTTACACAAAGTCAAACTTTTACTATTCAGCCAATTCTTATGGAACCCCTTTCCATCTGTTCCCTGGCAGTTCATTCAGGTTATGCACTTGCCAAAGATCTTTCTTTAGATCTTTAATCCACTGGTGAAGACAAATAGGGGGAAAACCAATTTACTTAAATATTATTAATTTAAATTATGAAAAGTCATCATGCATATGTCAAGATAGGCTCTACAATCAAATACATTATCTATGTTATAAACAAAAAGAAGAATCTAGATTGAACAAAATTTAATGGTTTAGAATTTTTTTGCTACTTAGTTGCTTTAAACATTTATTCTATGATGAAAAGATAGTAAGAGTCAATATAACCATGTTTTCATGGAGAGAAGATAACTTCTCAAAAGAAAATATCCTGAAGAGAAGTTTGGAAATCAGTGTGCAATAGCTTATAAATTGTTTTAATAACAAAAGTTCTTATTCCGGAAATAAAGTGTAACAGAATAGATACTTATTGATTCCATGCTTCAGTGGTTAGTGAAGAAGCTTTTAAAAAGTGATTTAAATAATTTTTAAGCAGAAGTTAAAATATTAGATCAAAGAGTAATAAAGATAATCAATATAAAGAATTTACTAAGTCTGGATGACAACCAACCATGATTTTTTTACAAACTCAAAGAACTGTGACTACTAAATGATTAGTAGCTACTGTGTCAGAGGACAGGCAGATTAATAACTCTACTTGTCCTTCAGGAGGTTCAGAAGTAAACCTGAACTGTATAAATAAATTGGTCTCATGATTTTTGAAAAGATGGTCTGAATCTTAGGATGTGTAAGTATAAGGTCAAATGAAATCCTTAGGCATGATTTATTTTCCCTTTTTAAAGACTTCAAAAATTCTATAATAAAGAAACAACAAAAACAAGAATCTAAATTATGATGAAATATTGTACAAGGTATTGTTTTTGTCCTCGTTAAAGTTTTAACAAACAAACCAAAAACAGGGAAAACATTTACTGAAATAGATGGAAAGGTAGGTTCCACAAATAATTAATAAAGATAAATAACCTGGATGGGAAAGCTAAGTTAAATGGCTGGGTGTGCAAATGGCAATGAAATTATTCTGACTAACAAAATACTAAGAATTGCTGTTGGAATATTTCTTACCACTTAATAAATGAGGTAAGGTAGCAGATGCGTTTCAATATGGAAAATATGTAAGAAAAAACCCAAGCTCTGTTTCTAAAGTAGCAGCTTCCTATTAAAGATAACAAAAATACTTTTTAAAAGAATAAAAATACTTTAGATAAACTCCAAGGCTTTAACCTTTACCTTTTATTTCCATACATGTTGTTTTAATTGTCCTTTTTTAATTGAGGAAAAGAAATGCTTTGGAAAGAATGAAGACATGAAAATATATTTCCATACAGGTGATTCACCTCTAGAAACCTGAATCAGCGGATTCCTCCAAACTAACCTCTGAGTAGTACCCAGACACTTTTCTATTATTGACAGCTTTCCAACCCAGGTCTCTAATCAGACATTGTGAGTTAATAACCATTAACCCCTTTCCAATAAAATTAAAATATAAATTTTTCTTTTAACTTTGTTTTTGCTCAAATGTATGAAAATATCAATAGTTTATTTTAAAGACTATTTTGTTTTGTAATTAAAACTCCCTTTCCCTAGAAATCTATCAAATTGTTTTAAACATGGCTTATTATAGTGATGACTTTGAGATGCCATATGATTTGGTTCAATAATACACATATGTTTAACAGGAGATTGAAGTCGTTCCTGAGTAAGGAATATCTGGTTTTCCGCCATGTCTAATTAAATCACATGTGTATGTAAACATGAGCATGTGTAGATCAACTACATATTCATAAGAATGGAGGGTGAAAATCAGTCCTAAAATGGATTCTACCTTTCAGTTATTTTGCCCATTAAAACCAGGGTTATTTCTTGCAGCATCAGAGAATCAAAGAAATAGAACACATGCATCTAAGAAATTGAACAATTTTCCAAAGTAGTCAAAATTTCTAATCATATTACCAACAGCTAATATGATTAGAAGAAAATGACTGTCTGAACTGTCCATCTCTCCTCTACCCTATTTTCACACTGGAAACCTTGACCTTTTACTGCATACCCACCCCAAGTAATAAGTAGCTTGTACTATTCTTTAAACTCTGAAGAGAAAGACATTTTCAGAACTATTCTGGTTTTGTTACTTTAGATCACATGTGTCAAACACAAGGCCCGCGGGCCAAATCCGTCCCGCCAGGCCTTGCAATGCTGTCATCACTGCACTCCGCTGCGTTTCCATCACAATGACAGTTTATGACTGTTCAGTAAACCATTTGGCCCGCGATTTAGGCTGGATTTTAGATTTTGGCCCCTTCTCTGATTGAGTTCGACACCCCTACTTTAGATTTTAGAGTAACACCTCACAACCATCAATTTAAGAAAGTGAACACATTTTAAATTTTCACTTTGTCCAGGGGAAAACAACTGACCTTTCTCTTTAATTAACTGACCTCCTCTCCTCCCTTACTTGCAGCTGCACAGATCCTATGACTCACTACAAAGAAAATCTCAAAAAAATCTTTCTCTCTGCTCTATGTAAAAGTTTTTCTGCCTGTTGGCCCTGGGTTCACAGCAGGAGCAGCGCTCATCCCGGTCAGTCGAGCTGTGCTCCCCACTGTAGTAGCACACTGACCACCAGGGGGCAGCTACTGCACTGAATGTCTGCCTCCTGGTGGTCAGTGCACGTCATTGTGACTGGTCGACTAGTCGTTCTGGTTGTTCCGCCATTCGGTCGCTGGGCTTTTATTATATAGGATCATTATAAATCCACACATATATGTATATATAAATTATACATAAATAAAATCCCTATTTTAAAATGTTCTCTATGTTAATTAGTTGTCATAATTTATGAACCTATTCACATTCAAAAGGTACAAAGATGGGATGTGAGGGTGATCTGGCTGCGACATCTGTCACCCCATTGATCGCCAGGGTTGATTCGGCTGATCTGGCTGGCTAGGCGGGTGTCCCCCTCCTCCCTTACCGATCCATGTGCGTCCCTCCCGAAGTTGCGCGCTCAGTCGAAGAGGACAACCTCCCCCCAGAGCAGAGGACCGGTCTTCGGTCAAGGGTATACGAGTAGTTGCGCTCCCCTGCTAGAACCTCCAAACAAGCTCTCAAAAGGTACAAAGATGGACATATAAAATCCATAAATGACCTTTAAACCATATATTAATTATCAATATCACTTCTGCCTCTCCAATATCAAACTCCGTTTCACAAGTAGCAATATTTTATCGAGTTGAAGTCCAAAACCAGTTCTTGCCTACCAAGAAATGGTTAACTATAGTGATGAAACTATAGCAAAAGGAAGATGGAAAAAGCAATGAATAAGAATAACCAGTCAAGACTAGATGGTTTGGCAAAGTGCATAGAATGTCAGCCTGTGGATTGAAAGGTCCCAGGTTTGACCCTGGATAAAGGAACATTCCCCGGTTGTGGGGCGATCCCCAGTTGGGAGTGTGCAGAAGGCAACTGATCAATGATTCTCTCTCATTGTTGATGTTTCTATCTATCTCCCTTCCCCTTTCTCTCTGAAATCAATACAAATCCATTTAAAAAAAAAAAAAAGAATACCAGTCAATCACATGATCATCTTGAGGTTCAGTAGCTAACAGTTAAGTCCACTAACCATCTGATAGCAGCCATCAACTAACAAGTAAAGCAGAAAACTAAAATATCTTCCATTCATAGTCTAGTCAACAGCAAAAAACGGCCTTGGATAAATTACATCAATTTCAATAAACCTATCATTTAGTTACCCAAGTATCCCCCCAAAAAGAGTAGCCATTTGCTTAAAGAACTGTTAACTATACTCAAATACAAATAAATACTACTGAAACATGTTGATCAATAATGCCAAGTAGCTCACTAGGAAACTTAATTGAAATATATATTAATATTATTCATGTGTGAATTTCATCACCACATCACCAAATAACTTTAGGATGAATAGCATTGGTCTAACATTCTTTTAGAAAGCAAACAGCATTCTCATGGAGCCTTATGTGTGAGTTCACAGCATCTATTTCTGAGCCATTTCTATTGATTTTCCCTTCTAACGGGCACTCAGGTGTTTGCTTCCCTTTTGAACCTGTACAAGTCCTGCCAAATATTTACAGAGCTGTGAAATTAGTGGTATTTAGTTAATGGCACATATTTAGAATTAAATAAGCAAAGCTGCCAATTTTTACTAATGTTCATTAAATTCTGCAAGTAGAAAAGAACCTATTTTCTTTCTCAGGGTGTTCACATCCCTGCAGTTCTTTGTAAGTAGAAAACTTCTATAGTTTAGAAAACAAAATCAAAGAAGCCAAACTATCATATGCACCAAGAATTGCTTTATTTAAAAGGAGTATTGAACATCTTGCCAGCACTATTCACACCAAATTAGTAATTCACCTCAGGTAATAAGAAGGGAAGAAACTATAACATTCCCTATTACTAACTGTGAAACCAATAATCCCCAAGGTCAGCAGTCCAGAATTTACCCTGCTAAATAAAAATTCTGCATTACCACCACAATATACCACCCCTTTCAAATTTTATTATATTTTTTAAATTTTCATATAGTTAAATTGACCATTTGCCCCCTGTTGGTGTACAGTTCTATGAATTATAACATAATTATATTGTTCAGCCAGTAATTTCTCAAACATTATTTCTGCATTGTACCATTTCTCCTTCCCTTTTGGGATTCCAATGTTAGCCGAATGTTAGTGGCTCACAGTTTTCTGACGCTCTTTTTTATTTTCCTATCACTTTCCTCTTTATTGTTCAGGCTAGAAAATTTCTATTGACCTATCAAGTTCAGTGACTCCTTCCTTCATCTCCATTCTGCTATTGAATCCATCTAGTGAGTTTTTCATTATCATTATTGTACTTTTCAGTTTCAAATTTTATTTGGTTCCACTCTATCCCATTTATTTGTTTGCTGATACTTTTGGCTCAATACTTATTGCAGGGATATTTGCAATGCCTTTATCATCATGGCTGGCTTAAAGCCTTTGTCAAACAATTCCAACATCTATATTATCTTGTCAGTAATGTCTGCCATTGCCTTTTCCAATGTGTGTTATCTGTGGTTCTTTGCATACTGAGTACTTTTGGATTACATTCTTAATATTTATAATAATATGCTATGAAATTCAGAATCTTTTTAAATCCTATAAAGTATATTAATATTTCTGTTTTCAGAGGCAGTTGGTCTCATCAATTTTTGGCAGCTGTAAGTTCCAAAATACTTTCTGTAGGTTGTGGTACCAATGTCAGTTCAGTTTCAAAGCCTTTGCAAAAATATTTGGATTTTTTCCCATAGGTGTGCCACCCAGTGGTCAGTCTGCAACCTGGATGAAGTTTTATCCCAAATCTGTTTTCAAAGGTTTTGAAATGCTAATTGGGATCACATTCTTGCATATGCATAGTTGACCAGTAAGCCCAGGTGTTTGTACACAACTTCATAGGTTTCTTTCTCAAGTTCTTCATTTTCTCCCTGGCACTTTCCAATTTCCTGAGGATATTCTTTTCTCTCCTCCAGCAAGACACAGTATACTTCTACAACTATGCCTGTCTCTGGACAAACATTGCGAGGACAGACTAAAGAAAGCAAATGAGTTTACTCTGCCCTCTTGGAACCACAGTTGCATTAAAGAATGGTAAAGGTTCCCCTCCCTCAAGAGTTTTGGCTTCTAGAGACAACCAATGCAAACTGATGTCATTACTATCTGGGTTGTGAAAAATAGAAAGAAAGAAAAGGAGAGCCAAAACAGGTTTGGCTCAGTGGATAGAACGTCAGCCTGCGGACTGAAAGGTTCCGGGTTCGATTCTGGTCAAGGGCATGTACCTTGGTTGCAGGCACATCCCCAGTAGGGGGTGTGCAAGAGGCAGCTGATCAATGATTCTCTCTCATTGATGTTTCTAACTCTCTATCCCTCTCTCTTCCTCTCTGTAAAAAAATCAATAAAATATATTTAAAAAAAAAAGAAAGAAAGAAAGAAAAGGAGAAAAAACAATGGCCAGCCCCAACTCTGAACATTCAGCCTCTTCTCACACCTCAAGCCAGAACTAGATGGCTTCTGAATCTTGTTCTGTCTATTCTACCACACTTAATTCCAGAGTTCTGGCTGCAATGAGGTAAGGTCAGAGGATCATGGAGGTTTGGTGATATTTCAAAATCTGATGTTCTTTTGCAATGTGCCTACTGATATTTACCATGGGTTTTGTGCAGGCTTTACAGTTACAGTCAGCTGTAAAGAAAGGGTGTTTGTATTTACTTGATGGTATCCAACCAAAAGATACTGTCCTTTTTCAAGTAAGTAAAAGAACACTATGTTTCCTGATTTTAAATTCTGAGTTATAGGGCCTATTAGCCTAATGAAATTCTCTAACAGAAGCCAGGTCAGAAAGATTCAGAAAATTTATTTATTTACTTCCCTAAACCTCAAACCAAATAATTCTTTTAGCCAAACTCTTGGCTACAAAGGTGACAGAAACATCACTGACTTAACACTTCAGCCAAATGCAAAGAAGTGAGTGTTTATCTGAGTTCTTTCTATAAGACCACATCAAGGTTTTAGCCATCCTGACAAATGCCAACATTCTGAAGTCAGGAGTAGCCCATAGCAGTGCAAAAGTAAAGGTAAGAAGTAGAAAAATATGGAGCTAGCAGCATCTGGTTTCTAAGACTCCATAAAAACATTTCCATGTTGTTTACTTCATGAATACAAATAGCCCTATTTATTCTATTGAGGTTTAGATGAAAACTCTACTCCAGAAATAATCACTCACATTATAAACAATGGCGAATATTTAGCTGCCTTAGGGCTCTATTCAGTCCAAGTGGCAAAGCAAGTGTCTGGCATCAACCACGGTATCCCCAAGATGAGGCAATGGTTAGACTCCACAGTCACCCAAATGGCAGGATTAGATGAATAAAGAAAAATTGGTCAGTCCAAAATATCTAACACCAACAGCTGCACTATCTAAAATCCCACCATAGTTAGTTACTCAATTCTACAAATGTTTACTGTGATTATGTACATGCTAGATACTATGCCACAGGCTGATTAGAAAATTATTGTCTAGTTGGGTTTTATATGTAAATAATACAATTAAGAAAAAGAAAATTAATTGTTACATTATATTTTCAATATGATTACCACTAGGTAAAAAACAGAAAAGAGGAGAAAGAGAAAGGAAAAAGAGAAAGAAGAGGAGGAATAAGATCAGAGGAGAAGGGGATAGAAGAAAAGGAAGAAAAATATAAGGAAACACTGAAATTTTTACAGTCTTTGGATTTCAGCAGAGACAATGGGTAATATTTGTCCGATTTTTTTCCTGTTATTGCTTTCTAAATTTACTTAATGAATGTAATCATTTCCAAAATAAAAAGCATTCATTAAAAATATAAAAAGCAAGATGTACACAATTATCATGTAACCCAGGTGTCCCATACAGAAATGAAACTTACGTTCACACAAAAAATGTTCAGTCTAATAATATTCTCTAAAAACCATAAATAGCGTAAATATACTTTAACACGGATAAAGAACCTGATACATCCACATAATGTGACACTACTCAGCAAAAAAAGGAACAAAATATTGATACCTTCGACAACACTATTGAATCTCAATGATAATATGCTTAGTGAAAGAAGCCAGTCTCAAAATGTTAGGTAAGATATTATTATATCAATGCAAGTTCTCAAAAAGATAAAGCTGTGGTTGCCAGGGATTAAAAAGTAAGGAAAGCTGAATGAAATAGCAAGTGTTACAGAGGATGTAAAACAACTGAAACAATGATATGTTGCTTGTGGGAGTATAAAATGGTACATCAGATAACGTTTGCCAATTAGAAAAGTATGGTGGAGAAAAGTTAGCAGCAGTCTTAGGAGTCACCTGGTTTTCACGTCTATCGGGTCTAGTAATAATTAATGTACAGAAAGGAAGGGAGAGAGATAGAGAGTCAGAAACATTGATGAGAGAGCGTCATCGATCAGCTGCCTCTTGCACACCCCCTACTGGGGATATGCCCGCAACCAAGGTACATGCCCCTCACAGGAATCTAACCCGGGACCCTTCAGTTCCCAAGTCGATGCTCTATCCATTGAGCCAAACCGGTTTCGGCTCTATCCCATTTACTCTTACTCCTGTTACCTTTTTCAGTAGCTCCTATCCTAAACATTCTAGACACTATACTTGATGAGTGACCTCTTAAAGGATGAAAATTAATTCATCACCTCATTTAAGATGACAGTGGAACCATTAGTACCTATGATTCTGACACCACATTTGACTTATACAGTTTGTTTTATGCTCCACCACATTGCTGACTCACATATTTCTGTATGTATATATTACTTTTATAAATAAAAATATTGTATGAGGAGATATCCACAAATTATTTCCACATAATCTGTCTGGATCTGGAGACCAGGCGTTTAAAGATGTTAGGTGATAATTTTCTCTTTTTCTTCACTTCCTGTAGCCTATAGCTATAATTCTATTAGGTTGTTGGATACAAACCTTTCAGTTTGAGGATTAGTCTCCTGAATGAAACAAAATAGACTCTGTAATCAGAGTTCCAAGGGGAAAAATTCCGGGAACTGGCTCAAGATAAAGAGAGCTATGAAAAGAGAAGCAGGAGTGTGTCCAGAAGAAACCTCAACAAGTGTTATGTCTTAAAAAGGAAAAAGTTTTACAAATCAGACAGGATGAGGCTTGATTTGGGCTATGTTCCTTTTTAGCTACTTAACACATGATCCTAAGTTCAAAAGAAAATTAAAGGAAAGATACACTGAATTAGCGAAGCATTACTTAAATATTTGTTTAACATAAAACATAACCCAATGTTCTGATGTAGGACTCACTTTTACTTAATAGCCAAAGGCCTCTACCTAGAAGAACTGCCCCCTCCCTTACCTATCCCAAGGAAGAGTGAGCTTCCTGACTAGTGTACACATTTCTTGACTATGTGGAGCTAAAACAATAATAAGTCTGCCAACACTAGTGATTGGCACTATTCTTCCAATCAGGTCCTGGAACGGCGTAAGACAGAAATTCTGGGTATTTCTTTGAAGTGTTGGCAAGCTCTTTGGCAGCTGCAGTTCTAAAGCTATAAATTCTAATCACTGTGTCATTAATAAAGCTGACATTTCAATCTTCATATGTCGATCTCGTGTCTTATTTTTCATTTGGTTCCAAATTCAAAATTAGGATCCTTTTATTGCGTGTTCCACACTGCCCTTCTTTCTTTTCCCTTCTCCCCCCACTTAAAAAATACATTTGTGTTGATTTTACAGAGAGGAAGTGAGAGGGAGAGAGAAATATCGATGTGAGAGACATCTACTGGTTATCTGTTGTCTCCCAAACACACTCCAACTGGGGATCAAACCCACAATTTGGGTATGTGCCCCAACTGGAAATCAAACAGGCAACCTTTTGGTGCTCAACCAACTGAACCACACCAGCCAGGGTCACACACAGCCCTTCTTGCATAGGTCGCATCCTCCAGTGTTCAGATTGTTTCTTTAAAGTATAATAAAAACTAATGCATTTTATTTGCAAAGAAATAAATTCAAAAATCTTCCAGATTTGTGTTTTTCATCCAACTGACCTTTCAGGATAGCAACCAAAACAAATTTTTAAAATTCCCAAAAAAACATGATATTTAATATCTCTATGCATCAAGAGAAAAAAGGAAAACCTCAATATCCTAAAAGAGAAGAAAAACCACCTGGCATGGCACTGCGCAGATTACTCCACTCCTACCTGTATAAACTGGAAATATTAATCTGTTCTCTTTTCAATTCAGAAATTCTATAAAGTCAGGATATTACCACATATTTCCTTCCACTAGTCCCATGACCCAACAAGAGAGGTCCCATCCAAGAAATATGATCACCAGAGTCTAGTATTAAAAAAATAAAAATAAATCAAACTGTTCAGAATTACAGTTCCTAAAATTCTAGGCCAAACCTGAAAAATACAGTACTAGCATAATAAACATAAGGTTTTATATCTACTAGGTTTCAATCACTGCAGTAAAATCATATGAAGACCAAAGAAGTCACTTCTTTTTAAAGAACAAGACTTTTACCCTGATGCTATCCTAAACAAATGTGTTTTCCTACTAGATTCTGAGACATGAATCTTATTCTGAACAGCATTACCAAATTGTTTCCCACCACTAGTCTAGCCTGCTACACTCAGGGACTTACCCCATCTTTGAATTTCAGTGTGACACTCTGACCTCATATTGACATTTAAAGCTAAAACTACTTTAAAGGTTTTGCCCCAGCTCTTGGGTCTAAGTCTGCTCTCATTACTGACTCATATTGTGCCCAAGAGCTTTCCATATTTGAAATCTTAACATTTTGTTAAAAAAAAAAAAACACTGACATTTTTTGTTAGCATGCGTCTTTAGTTTTGTTCTATGTAGGACCCAAAAGCAGCAGAAATTTCCACCCTCGAAATGCTTAAGGAGAGACTACATGGTGAAAGAAGTAAACATAAATTAGTATAATATACTATATCAAATATTAAAAACAAACAAGGTGATGTGTTTTACTCTGGACAAGTCCCATTCACTTCATTTAACACAAAAATTAAAGCTTATTATCCTTAATTTCAAAAATGGTAGATTGCTCCAGGACAGCCATACCCTCAGGTGCCTATCCACACTTAGTCATCCTTTTCCATGAAGTCTTCCCTGATTAACTAGAAGAAAGCTTAGCATTGTTCCACCTACACATAGCCCAAAATTCTTCCATGTCTGCCACCTGAAATAACACGCTTACCTAATTGCCCATATAGAAAAATAAACAATCTATTTATTTAGTTGTGCCCATTTCCCAAGTGTTATTCAGCTAGCTGGCTGTATTAGCTTTGAATAGGATATAATGGTTTTCTACATTATTTGCCTACCTTCAGTTACTTAACACTTGGAAATTTAATGTTCGAGGCAAAATATAACCTATGGAAATTAGGCAACAAGTTACATAATAATGTCTCTCCTCACTACTTCATTTTTTTCCAAAAGGAAAAAAAAATACCACTTTTTAAAAATAGACATTGCTACTAATACATGTCAGACTCTGTCAGTTCCAGTCCTGAAAAATACAAAACACGAGGTTTACAACATATTGAACTCTACAACAAATCCTCAATATGCACTCAATACATTTGTCTCTATTCCTACCTCCCAAAAAACAGTTTACCACTTATCTCCTGACCACTGTCTGTTAACAACATTGGATTACATACATATGGCACACACTGCCTAGGTTTTTTGGGACAATTACTATTTTATATACCCTCTTTTTATGAGGATGTCAATGTATAATTAAATATTATTAAATTTTTATAAGTTAAGTCTGTGAAAAAAATGTTCAATATACATTGTCAATATATTTATAACTATAAAAAAAAACCTTCTAAAGACAGTAGGCAAAACACTTCTGAAACATCTTCAATACTGCCCAATAACAAGCTGTATACTGACAGTGCTGGCCACCATAATATTAGAACTCTGCCTTCTCTTTCCTTAAATGGATTCCTAAAATTTAAGTTGCTACCAGGCTATCAATTCTTCTCCTTCTTATCAGTGTACCAAACTCCAAAACAGTTTGGTCTTGATTTTCTTACTAAAGACTCATTAAAATAAAATCAATTTAATTCTCTCTTAAACCTCTGTCAGTATATGCCTTCCAACTAATTTAAGAATTCCACCCTCACATTTGAGCATATAATCAGAAGCCCCCCTTGCCAGAAAAGAATCAACAGTTAATGTGGCTCATCCACATCAGAAGTTGAACAATAGCAATATCTGCGGGGGGGTTTCTGGTTGTTTTTTATTTTGTTTTACTTTGTTTTCCCAATGGTTACCCTTTTGATTGGCTTTCAAAACCTTTAAACTCAAAGGCAAAACTTAACAGCAGGACATCAGCCTATTCCTGGGCATCCCTGCACACCCTAGAACCTGCATTATGCAGAGGCTTGCCAAATAAATCTGGTGTCCCTTGCCTTCTCTCCCAGATTGTATTATCTGACAACCTCTTGTTCTGGGTGAAGAAGAAAATGGTGTTTCATGTATATTTAAGTCCAAGTATATAATGTGGTGCCTCAGACTAATTGGGAGAGTTCAATCGAAGGGATGACTTGTGAAAATCTGCAGAACAAACAGATCAACTTTCATGCAGTAAGTCTAGATCTCACAATTCCTAAAGTTGTTTCCAGGTTTTGATGATTGCTGGCTTTTTTGTTGTTGTTGTTTTTCCACTATTATCAACAACCCTGCAGTGACCATCTTTGTACATCTACCTTGGAACACTTTTTAAAGTATATTGAAAGGAAATAATGTTGGGTTAGAGTGCTAGAACAGGTTTCTATAAACCTTATCTTAAAAGGAACAGATAACTTTTTTTCACTTTGCTGGCCATTTGGTCTCTGTTAAAAATACCCAATTCTGCCTTGTAGCCCAAAAGTAGCCACAGACAATACAAATACAGAGAATGTGGCTATATTACAATACAATAAAACTTTGTGAGAAACAGGCAGTGAGACAGATTTGGCGCCAAGGGCTGGGGCAGTAATTGGTGACCCCTGTACTAGAGGTAATATACATGTAAATGACAGTGCCAGGCTGAAAGTTATATGAATTTGACATTTGCATTGATAGTCAAACAGATCTTTTCTTTTCTTTTTTTCAAACAGATCATTTTTAAGTAGAGATATGAGGCCCCCTAAATGGACACTCCAGAGGGAACACCAATAAACTGTTAAGAACTTGAAGGACCGAAGCCGATTTAGCTCAGTGGTAGAGCGTCGGTCTGTGGACTGAAAGGTCCCAGGTTCGATTCCGGGCAAGGGCATGTACATTGGTTGCAGGCACATCCCCTGTAGGGGATGTGCAAGAGGCAGCTGGTCGATGTTTCTCTCTCATCGACGTTTCTAGCTCTCTAGCTCTCAAAAAAAAAAAAAAAAAAAAAAAAAAAAAAAAAAAAAAAAAGAACGTGAAGGGTCTGAGATTTTGCCCTACTTGTAAACTAACAAGGTAGATTGTCAGTTTCATGAATGAAAGCAAAGAACATGAGACTCCTGAGACAGCAAGAAAGTACCAGTCAAATCCCATGATAGAAACATGAATGAGCCCAAATGGATGTCTACACACACAGTGGGTTTAAAGGAGAGGTCTGCATTTAGCAAACAAAGTCTTTTATAGTGAGCAGTGAGCATGCCCTAACTTTGCTCTGAAGAGCGATGTTATCTCTATTATACTGAACAGCAAATATCCTTGCCCTTTGTTCCAGAGAGAGAGAGAGAGAGAGAGAGAGAGAGAGAGAGAGAGAGACTGACTGTCTATTTTCCAAGGCTGTTTACTATACAAACATCCTTAAAAGGATGGTCCAAAACAAGGGCACTCAGTGCCTCTGCTTGCAAAACATGCAGAAATGTAAGAAGACTGTGGAAACTTACCTCCAAACTATGTGTCCCTTGTTTCTACACTATCTTGGGCTCCTGGCAAATTTTTCTAAAGCATTCCACTCTATCAACCGAGCTGATTAATCTGACCAATGAAGGTAAGACCAAATCTATTTAATTTGTCTTAATAATCAAATAACTATACACAGAACTCCAAGCAGCAAGATGAGGCCAACCTGCAGTAGTGACCACCAGGTCTTCCACGGTCCTGGGCCAAATCTGCTGGACAAATCCCATAAACCATGAGAGTCTAATGTAGAAATCCAAGTAGCTTTATCCTTACGAGTCTGAACTGACCTTTCCATTTAGACCAAATCATTAATCCAGCTATAGGAATATGTACCATCGATTACACAGAATATGCCTTATAATCGACCTGACCCACAAGGAAATTCAAGGCAATCCTATCACCTTTAAGAACCCTGGCCAGTGACTTGAATACCTTCTAGAGACCAGGTAGTATCATTGATCACTTCAGCTAAAGAAGTCAGATATTGATTTTCACAACACCTAACCTAATTCTTCCTAGGGATAACTGCCTGCAGAGTACATGTAAATGTTGAATCAGTCATCCCTCTAAAACGTCTCCCAAGTAATCAAAGTTAGTCTAATATTGGAGAAATCTCTACAATCATTTAAAAACTACACATTTCACTAAATACCTGAGGTCTCTTACAACACCCCAATGGTGCATGTTACTCTATTTTGGGTAGGAAGGCAAGTTAATGTCTGGCTTCCATTCAGGAAGTACAATGCCAGGAGTGCTTAAGGAGCCCATGGAGAGAGAGCTGCTTACAATTCTTGGAAATCCACAAGTAGGACCTCAATCAGTCAGAGGTACAGGCTGACAGTGCATCCAATGTGGCCCTTTGACAGGCTGGTGTGCTTTAGGATTCTCATTTTAATTTTAATCTAGACATTATTGGGAGACTACCTAAGAAAAATCAGTCCAACCTGACCTGTCTGTCCAAACATCAGCCAGGTGGCATTTGGCCACTTCAAGGAATGGCTGTGCAAAGGCTACTGAAATGGGGACAGGGAAAGCATCTGGAGGTTTTGGCAGGTGTTTTGTGTGGGAGGTAAGGAGTTGGGGCCATTCCCTGCTGTTTCCAGTACACTTCTCAATAAGGCTAAAAGGAATGACAATCATATCATGGCAGAACATCTAGGGTGAAGAGCAGAACCAGTTAAATTTAAGGCATTTGCAACAGTTTGGGAGCACTGCAACCAGAAGTCTTCCTTCTTGAGGATTGCTCTAGGGCAGTTATTAAAGACAAAAATCACTAATGACCTATCCCATCACATCCCTTCTCCCTCCTCCCATCCCCCCTACTCCCCAGGGCCTAAGTTATTCCTACCCTAGAAGCCAGGGGAAAACCCATGTGATCCATCCCAGTAGCCATAAATTAACTATTTCAGACCTATTCATCTGGGAGAGTCAAGTACAAGAGAAACAAAGTTATTTTTTTTAAATAAAAAATTCCAGAGAACTATTATCCACCCCCTCCACTTTGACTCATATAAGCAATTTAGGGGGACTTTAGAAATATTTCATTTTGCTGAAAATACCTAATTGTTAAGCCCATTTTCTTGCTGCAAAATTCTATAATCCCCAAGTTTATAACAGTACCTGGCACACAGTAATATACATACTGAATAGATTAAAATCAAAAGCCAAATATTTTTTTATTTTCTCTGCCTTCCTAAAATAGTCCATTCCCGCCCCACCCAAAACAAACTAAATGCCTCACAGCAACCAGAGATCATGTATATAGAAATGCAAAAGAGAAAAACACATTATTTTTATTTTTACTCATAGTATTAGACAGTTTGGAAAGAAATCTGAAGCATCTTATACACAATAATACCAATGCATTTTTAAAGTATTTATTTTTAGAGACTATCAATAATTCTTTAAGGCAGTTAAAGTAAGTCAAGACTCTTTCCCTTGCTCAGAAGAGAAAGAAAAGTGTTATGACTTATCCCAGAAGCACAAGGAAAACTATAAAGAAAAATAAGAGGAAAGAAAGAATGGAGAAGAAAGGGAAAGGGAGGAGAAGGAAAAATTATTAGAGACAATAAAATATTACTGAGGAGGATACTGTGATATGTCAACCAATCCGTACTTACTGCCCCAACTGCTGGAGTGCCTGAGCTACCGAGAGCGGCTTTTGCCCAAGAAATGCCCCTTCCTGGGCAGCCCATATGCAATGACAGATCCATGTGAAACTATAAGGGCCTGGTAACCTTAACCCAACACAGGACAGAATTCACAGTGAAGGGTTGGTCAAGGATATCATTTGGTCTGAATCACAACTTAAATTTTCCCTCTGTCCAATCCTGTTTCCTTCCTTTTCTTTTCACAGATGTTGATCCCAAAAGCACTCATTAATGGCCTGTAAGCTAAAATCTACCTCAGGCTTCCCATGGAAACCAATTTGCAACAATAACCAAGAGCCACACTGTAGATCTGTAAAGCACACAAGAATTAAAATACCATGATAGTTTCCATTTATACATTCTTATAGCTGGAGAGACAATATAATAATATATAAAACCCTGGGTCCGTCACATACGCAATGGCCAGGAGGCTCGACGATTCGCCAGGCTTCGTGTGCAGCAGGAAAGCGGGATGAACTACTGACCTCTCGGGGGAGGTAGGGGAGAGAGAGGTGGGGCTGATCATCAGTGGCAGATGCTGCTGATGAGGCTGGGAGAGAGCAGGGAGATCAGATCCTGCTTCTCTCTCCCTCTCCAACAGCCAAGCCTCTCTCTCCAGAGGTCAGCAGTTCAGCCACCTCCAGCAGCCTGGGGCAGCTGCTGATCAGCCCCACCTCTATGACCAAGCATGAAAATAGGCCGAGATGCTGACTGGCATAGAAACTGACCAATCAGAACCCAATTGGATGGCAGAGGAGGGCAGCTGGAGGCAAGATCAGGCCTGCAGGAGAGGGCAATTAGGGGTGATCAGGCAGGCAGAGGCAGTTAGGGGCGATCAAGCCAGCAGGGAAGGGCAGTTGGGGGCAAGATCAGGCCAGCATGGGAGGGCAGTTTGGGGGGACCAGGCTTGCAGGAGAAGGAAATTGGAGGTGACCGGGCCTGCAGGGGAGCAGTTAGGTGTTAATCAGGTTGGCAGGGGAGTGGTTAGGGGATGATCCAGTTGTCAGGCAGAAGCTTTTAGGGGAAATCAGGCACACAGGCAGGCAAGAGGTTAGGAGCCAGCAATCCCAGATTGTGAGAGGGATATCCAACTGCCGGTTTAGGCCTATAGGTATCGGGCCTAAACGGGCAGTCGGACATCCCGAGGGGTCCCAGATTGGAGGGGGTGCAGCCTGGACTGAGGGACAACCCCACCCACCCCCCCCAGTGCACAAATTTCGTGCACCAGTCCTCTAATTGTAAAATAAAAACGCCACTACTATTTCTCTGATAATATAAAATGAATACTGCATGCAAAAGAAAATAAAATCAGATATACAATGGAAAGATTTAGAACTTGCTACCACATCTATGTCAAATATAGTTAAATCCTCACTTAATGTTATCAATATTTTCTTGGAACTACAGCAAAATGATGTATAACAAAACCAAGTTTACCAAAGGCTAATTGATATAAACAAGAGTTAAGTTCCAATGGAATTTCAACAACATTATAAGGCAATGACATTATTCGAGAATCTGCTGTATATGAGCCAGGCATGGATGAAAATGACATCTCCTTGGGACCTTGAACTTCAAGTAGCACAGAACAAATCTGAGTTGAAAAATTTAGAGATGTCCTACAAGAGCTTGATTAATCTTTGGTGATCTATAAACCTAATTTATGTTTTCCATTTCTCTCTCTCTCTCTCTCTCTCTCTCTCTCTCTCTCTCTCTCTCTCTCTCTCTCTCTCCCCTCTCTTCTCTCTTCTCTCTCGTCCCTCAGCAAATAAATCAATTTAATGAACTTTTCACACCCAACAAAAGAAATGTTCAATGAGTTCTTTGTAACATTGATATTAAAATTAATGTTGCATACCAGAAATCCATCGACCTCATCTTTGGCTATAAATCTATAGAATTCTCACTAAACAAGGATAATTGGTACTGGATTTTTAAAAATTTACCAAATGATCCCATGTAAAAACAGAACCAAATTTTCATAGTAACTAGTAAAAAAATATTTGCTTAGGACTTTAATTTCAAAATAATTTTTAAAAGGTATCACAAAATTTAGGTCATTATTATGGTCATGTGCTAATTATGAGGAGAATGAACAAAACTGGAGGGAGGTCATAATTTTTAATAATACTGTATAACAGCATCCTTCACTTCCTAGCTAAATTTCAGATCATTATCTAAACAAAAGTAATTTTTCAACAAAGGTTTCTCTGAATCCTGACATTCAAATCACTTTTTCCTAAAGAACCAAGTCACTGGATCATTCTCTTGGTAAATTTCTCTTCTACAATTGTTAACCAATCTTGTCTCTGTCACAACCTCACCCACATATGGCTTTGCATATGACTGAAACTGTTCTACGACGGCCCTTTCATGAACTTCATGACATACAGCACTTTCATATTATCTACAATTTTTCTTTATGTTCTGTTTGTACACTGTCACTAGAAATAAACAAGGTTTGGGCTCAACAGCCATGGCTAGACAGTCTAGCTGAGGGATATGTTTGAATGGAGATGATTTCGTAGGTAAATACTCTTGGTCAAGAAAACGTGCTTCCTTATCCAACCTTTATCCATGGAGACCTAGGATTGTGAGTCCTTATATAATAAGGACTTAAAATACAAAACTGATGACCAAGGGATTTAAGGAAACTGAAAATTAAACTTTCATTTATAAAGATTATCTGAAAAGAAGTTTAGAAAAATAATGTGACAGTTACCTTACATCATAAATAACATATTTTTAAAAATTAAAATAAAAAATAATGTTTAGGACTATTATTCTAGTTATATCACTTTACCTGATAATTCAGAAGATATATCTCAATCTGTCAGCACCTCAGACTTGTTTTTATGCTAGTTATTACACATAAAAACCACAAAATTCTAGAATTGGAAAACACATTAGAGATGATGGGACACCACCTCCTCATTTTACAAAGGAAGAAACTTAGGCCCAGAAATGTAAACAGACTTGTTCAATATTGACAATTCATGGCAGAGCAAGGGAACTTAATGACTTTATAGAAGGTAACTGAATTGACTATATATAGTTATCCACTACCCTACAGAACACAATCATCAAGTTATTTTAACCCATGGAAAGTGGGGATATAGTGAAAAGCTTAAAGGTTGGTTAAATTTCTCATATAAAATGATTGTAGAAAATAGGTTCTTCTTGTATAAGAATGAATTTTTCTAATTTTTCTATTAACTAAATAGTGGTATACTAGAAGTAGTACAACTATTTTTATTTTTGTTTATTGATTTTCATAGAGAGAGGAACATCCATGTGAAAAAAATTTCTCTTCTACAATTGTTAGAACCCCAGGGATAGAGCACTCAACCTGGACACATGCCCTTATTGGAAAAAGAACTGGCAATCCTTTGGGGCATGGTACAACATTCAACCAACTGCGCCATACTGGCCAGGGCAAAGAAATACACTATTTTAAATGTTGATCTCTCAAGGTTACCATAAATCCAATTCACAATCTAGAATTGAACTTCTTTTCTCAGATGCAGTGTTCATGTTAAGTGTTGGTTTTCCAGGTGTGGACATAATAAAGGATTAATTTGAATCAATAATTACCCACAAACTGCTAAGTATTATGTATAAGAAGTACAGCATAAGAGGATCCACAGACTATGCTTGCTTTATTTTACCTGGTTAAAGTTGCTTTTATAGAGATACTGAATGGGAACTGAGTTTCCCTTTCAATTGACAGCTTGTCAGTCCAATAAATAAAAATAAATAAATAAATAAATACCTCCTAAGAACTTACTTTAAATCAATCAGTTTTCTTGTCTGATTGGAATATATCTGTGTAGGACTTTAAAAATGACATGCTTGACTGGAAACTGTCTTTTGCTAATCAGAGTATTCTGTTCTGTGTTCAAAATATGCATGAAGGGGTCAACTAACTGTAGGCAATCAACATGGATGGATGTCTACTCAGAAATTTCAGATTTATGAATAAAGAATATGAAGTAAGTGCATTCTATTTCTGTTTCAACAAACTTAACATGTTAATTAATTTAAAAATTGTGATTGAATATGATTTTACGGGTGCTCACTTAAGAAAAAAAGAATGTCATTTTTTTTGAAGGCATATTCCCCTTTGTGCTCAGTTTTCAGGAGAGTGTAAACTAGAAGTGTTTGTTTTCTCATGGGGAATGTAGAACATTTCCCACACCACTCACATACACAACACTTTCATCACCATGTATTTGTCTTTAAAGTCAGCTCCCAGATTTTCTCTCTTGGATCAACTGTGTAATTCACATCATGCTCTAGGTATGACTTCCTAATGCAGACAAAGAAAACTGTACAAAAGGACTGGGGAAAGAGACATGCTCCTCAACCGCAAAATATTCATATTCCAAGTTCAAGGCTCACTGGTCCTTCTCTTTCTAGAAATGGTTTCATGTTTTCTTTCATTCCAGTGGTTAAGTATCTTTCATACATTTACCTACTATTTTATTCCTATGACTTTTCAGGGACAACAGAAATCCTTCTATTTTATCCTTTCTCTTGAACTCTTAAGAAAAAGACAAGTCCCAGAACAAACCATGGAAGCAAGTTAAATTAAGAACAAGTCATTCAATATTGTGTGCCTCTTAATATTATACATATAGCATCAATTACAAAGTTTTATTGACAAAATTTTAATGTTTCAGAAAAAGTGGGAGATAGTGGAATACATTAAATGAAACTTCAAGGAAAATCAGAAAAATCCAAAATGTGAGATATTCTACCCGGGGTGGGGGGGGGGGGGAAGAGGGGGAGAAGGTTGTAAGGGAAACTTTTAAATAAAAAGAAACTGAAAATCATTAAAAAAAATTCAACTGCAAAAAATATATTTTTATCCATGGAAAATTTTGGGCGACAATTAAGGAAATTTTAAATAGGAAATAGAGTTAGGGAAACTTCTGCTTAATGTTTTTTTTTTTTTATGATAGTTATGTAGAAGAATGACTTTTTTTGTGAAATGCTTACCGAAATATTGCATGTTTATAGTCAAAATCATAAAACCAAAAACCATTACAATTGTGTGTTTCCTGGTCACTGGAGTATAAATAAAAGCATTAAAAGAATTACAGAAAAAGTAAAATTTATGAGTAGAAAAAATAAGGCTATGGAGACATATTAAATGTACACCTGCAAAAATAAAGCACTAAGGTAGAATTTTAATGGTGAAAAACTAAAATGAAGAAATAGAAGCTGAACCTGGTCATGGTAAATATTACAGATATGATACTTCAGTGGAGAGAATAATGAGACTAAACGTACAGAATTAGAAGTCATAAATAAAGAGATATAAACAACAAAAACAAAACTAGACTCTGAAAAGTAGAGCTGAAAATAAGGTAAATCATCCCTTATTTACTCAAAGCAACAGCTTTTGGTTTCACTGATTTTTTTGTTTTCAATTTCACAGATTCTGCTCTTTTTCTTTTGATTGCTTCATTTGCTCTTCTTTTTCTAGTTCCCTACCAATCTTATATTACTGACTTAAGTATTTATTTTAATGTATGCATTCAATAATATAAATCTCTCTGTAAGCACTGTTTTTGCTGCATCTCACAAAGTTTGAAACCATGTTTTCCTTTTTTATTTAGTTCAAAAAAAAGTTAATTACTCTTGAGATTTCTTCTTTTGACACATGTAAAATTTTAATAAGAGAAGTAAGAGCGCACATCATTACCTTGTTCTCATTCATGGGGAAAAGCATTCAGTCACACAACATAAAGTATGATGTTGGTTGATTTTTTTGTAGGTTTGTTAACCATGATATATTCTTTTTATGGATAATGGGATTCAATTTGCTAATATTTTGTTGAGGATTTTGCAACTATGTTCATGAGATGTATTAGTTCATAGTTTTCTTTCATCCTTTCACTTTTTCTTCTGTCTTTGTTTAGTTTTGCTATCAGTTTAATTCTGACTTCATAAAGAGGATTGGGAAGTATTCCCTCCTCTTCTTTGTTTAGAAATGGGAGAGACAAAATGTTAAATATTCTTTAAGTATTTGGTAGAATTCACCAGTAAATCATCTGTGTGTAGATATTTCTTTTTAAGACGGTTTTTGACTATGAATTCAATTTCATTAATAGTTGTAAGACTTATCACCATAATCTTTCCCTTTTTGGGCAAGTTTAGGTAGCTGGCTAAGGAATTAGTAATCCATTTCAGTCTGCAGGCCGACACTATCCACTGAGCCAAACCGGTCTCAGGAATTAATCCATTTCAATGAATTGGTCCATTTTACCTAATTTGTCAAATTTGTTCACATCAAGTTGTTTTTTAGTATTCCTATTGTTCTTTGAATTCCTGGTGTCTATAATGATATCCTCTCTTCCATTACTTATACTGGTTCTATATGGCTTCTTTTTTCTTGTCAGTTTTGCTAGACATCAATTTTATTTAACTATGCAAAAAACTTTTCATTTTGTTGATTGTCACTATTATTTTTTTGCTTTTTTAAAATTAATTTCTCATATTATCTGGAGAAATAAAACTTTGTTTTCTTTTGCACAAGATAACGAATGAAGTAGACTCCATAACAGAGATAATTATATAGGATAGGATAAAAAGGACCATTACATATTGATAAAAAGATTCTAAATGTGTGCATACCTAACAACAGAAGTTAAAAATACATGAGCTCTCAACTCTCCTATTGAAATGTTACATGTGTCCAAGAAGAAATCTCAACAATAATTTAAAAATTTTTTTGAACTAAAAACTTTTGAGATGGAAACATAGATTACTAATTTGGAATCTTTTTTCCTAATGTAATTAATGCAATCAGTTTTCTTGTAAACACTGCCCAGGCTGTAAATTTTCATGTTATATTTTTATTTTGTTTAGTTCAAAATATATTTTAATTTTCCCTGAGGTTTCTTCTTTTACCCAACATATTATTTAGAAGTCTGCTATTTAATTTCCAAAAAAGCTTGGATTTTCCTTTTATCCTGTTATTGATTTCTAGTTCATTTTTATTATATTCTGAGAACATGCTTTGAGTTCAATTTTTTTAACTTGTTAAGATTTATATAATGACTAAGATATGTTATATTTGGGTAACATGTACTTGAAAAATACGTATATCTGCTGTTGCTGAGTAAAGTATTATATAAACATAAATTAAATCTAAGTGATAGATAGTTTTATTCAGGCACTCTGTACCCTTGATGATTTCTGTCTGGTAGTTCTATCTATTCCTAAAAAAGGACTATCGGAGTTCTGTCAAATTTTGCTCATGTATTTTTAACTTCTGTTGTTAGGTATGCACACATTTAGAATCTTTTTATCAATATGTAATGGTCCTTTTTATCCTATCCTATATAATTATCTCTGTTATGGAGTCTACTTCATTCACTATTAATATAAACACTAGTTTTCTTTTTATTGGTTTTTGTACAATATCTTATTCCATCCCTTCACTTTTAACCTATGTTATTATATTTGAACTAAATTTCTAACAGACAGTATACAATGGGGTAATTTACTTATGCACTCTGACAATCTCTTTTGACATGTTTACAGCATTTAAAGGTTTAATGCAAATATTGGTGGGTAAGAACTTACATCTGCCATTTTATTTGTTTTCTGCTTCTTCCATTTGTTTTCCTTTTCTGTCTTCTTTGGGATTCAGTATTTTTTTTAATGGTTCACTTTGATTATCTAACATACCAATGTAATTCTAAATTATTTCTTTATTTTATAAGTAGTGATTCTAGGGAATATTACATTCATACTTAACTTTTCAGTCTAGTTAGATTAGTATCTTACAACTTCAATTGGACCATAGATGTCATATATTGTACCTCAACCACTGAAAACCCCATCAGACAATGTTATGATATTTGCTTTCAACTGTCAAATATATTTTGAAGAACTCAGTAGACTATGATATTTATGCAAATATTTACCATTTCTGTTCATCTTCTTTCATTCCTTTTATCCAAGTTTCCTTCTGGTATCGTTTCTCCTTCAGTCTTAAAAACACTCTTAAGCAAATGCTTTGATCTTTTGGCAAATGAATACTCTTAGTTTTCCTTTATCTGAATATGTCCTTATATTACTCTCATCACTAAAAAGTATTTTTCCTGGTTATATACAATTCTTTTCTTTTAGCACTTTAAGAATGCTTTGCCTTTTCTTCCCACCTCAATGGTTTCTGATGAGAAATTCTCTTATCATTCAAGTCACTGTTACTGTATAGGTAATGTCATTTTTCTCTGGGTCCTTTCAATATTATTTTTTGTTTTTATTTTTCCAATTCATTATGACATGTCTGGGTATGAATTTCTTTTCATTTACACTATTTCAGGTTCTCTGAATCTGTATGTATATATCTTTCACTAAATTTGTAATGTTTCAAGCCATTATTTCTTCAAATACTTTTTAGCACTACAGCCTTTTCCAAAATATACTTAAATGTCCAACATTGTTATTTTCCCATAATTCCTGAGGTCCTGTACAATTTTTAAAAATCTGTCTCCCCTTTGTTATTGAATTATCCAGAGAGTTTTTTCCACTTATTGTATTTTTCAGTTCTAATAACACCATGTCTTTCTTATATCTTCTCTTTTTCTGCTAAGACTTTCTACTTTTCCATCTATTTCACGAGCATTCACAACTACTTGCTGGAACATTTATATTTCAGCTATTATAAAGTTTCTATAATATCCCAACATCTGTATCATGATAATATGGTATGTTTGATCATCTCTTTTCATGTGAATTCAAATTTTCCTGGTTCTTCATATGCTATATACTTCATATGCTATAGACATTTTAAATATTATGTTTGAAACTCTGGCTCTTGTTTAAATCCTGTGGATAATGTTATTTTTTTTTATTATTATTATTTTTTTTTTTGCTTTATCAGGTGATCAATATGGTATGGTTAGGTTAGGGCCACAGATATCAACATAGCTTCTGTGGGCACAGTTCCATTACCATTTCAATTTTCAAAGCCTCTGCCATTTTATCTCACTCTGTCCCACCTTGTATCATCCAGTAATCAGTCTAGAACTTAGACAATAATTTGTTATTTCCATGTATGTATAGCTCAGAGGCAAGCCCATGAATTCATAACCAATTTTATAGTACTGTTTTTACCAAATCTCTCCTGCTACAGATATCAGTATTTTTAAATTCTCTGTGGGATCCCTTTTCCTTTCTTCAGTCAGAATGCTCAGGCTTTAGTTTATCTGCTTGATCACATGCCTCTACTATTATACCTACTCTAGGGTTACAAAGGGCAAGAACAGGGGATAGGGGAGAAAGGGAATTTGTCAGCTGGAGAGAAAATTTCCCATCCTTAATTTTGGCTACAGCCTACTGCTGCTGCAGTCCCTGCTGCCATTACCAAAGAATTACTTGGGACTATGGCATGAGAAAACAGAGGAAAGAAAACAAGAAGAATTTCCACATTCACACTGTTAGGAGTTATCTTTCCCAAACCTTAAGCCAGAACTAGCGGGCTTCTTTTAGAGCCCTCTTTGTCTATACCTAAGTGCTCACTTGTAGCCATCTGACTATTAGTTCAGGCTCAGGGGTCCTGGAAGGAAAAAAACTGGTAATCTCACAGTCGATATGATGATACTTTGGACTCTAGTATTTTTTCCAATCCACCTATTATTATTCTTTAGAGTCCTCAAATAGCTGTTTCATCCATTTTATCCAGATTTTATACATGCATTTAGTGGACAAAATAGTGTGTGCTTAATCTATATGAAAATGAAACCATACACAAAATTCTATTCTCCAATAATTCTCATTAACACATGGATGCCTCAAATATAATTATCAGAATATATTATTCATCTAAAATAAGAAAATAGTCTATTGAGTGCTCCTTCCATTTACAAAAACAAAAGTGCTAGTCACATAGTAACTAACTCATAGAAAGACTGCCATGATATTAAGAAAAGCTGATCATGATATTAAGAAAAGTTTTAGCTAAAGAGCTTTTAGGATTATATACTAACACTTCAAAGCCCTCAGAATTTTATAATGTACTATCAGAAAAAAAAAGGGGGGGGGACTCTGCCTAAGACACAGATAAATGGAAAGATATCCAGTGTTCATGGATTAGAATAATTAATATTATTAAAATATCCATACTACCCAAATCATCTACAGATTCAATGAAATCCTATCAAGATTCCAATGGGCATATTTTTTTTTCTAAAATTGATATGGAACCACAAAACTCCAAGATAGTTTACAAATCTTATATCTGATATCCAGATATAATATACAAAATATATGAACAATTCATACAACTCAACAGCAGAAAAACAATCCAATTAAAAACTGGGTCAAGGACCTGGACAGACATTTTTACAAAGATATTCAAATGATTCACAGTATGTAAAGAGGTATTTAACATCACTAATCATTAGGGAAATAAAAAACAAAACCACAATGACTCATTCCAACTACATTGGTTATCTTCCAAAAGACAAAAGATAAGCACTGGTGAGTATATGAAAGGAACCCTTGTGCATTCTTCGTAGAACGGTAAATTCATACAGCCACTGTGGAAAACATCGTGGAAATGCTCACAATATTAAAAAATAGAACTACCATATGATCCAATAATTTCATTTCTGGGTATATATCAAAAGGAAACAAAATCACTATGTAAAGAGACATCTGTATCCCCCATGTTCACTGAAGTCTTATTTACAATAGCCAACATATGGAAAAAAACCTAAGTGTTCACCAACAAATAAATGGATAAAGAAAACGTGGTGTATATACACAACAGAATACTATTTGGCAATAAAAAAATAAGGAAGGAAATCCTGCCATTTGTGACAACATGGATGGACCCTGAGGGCTTTATGCTAAGTAAAATTAAATTAGACAAAAACAAATACTATTGGATCTCACTTATATGTAGAGTTCACAGAAAAAATATCAAATTTGTGTTTATCAGAAATGGGATGGAGAGAGGAGAAATACGAAGGTGGTCAAAACATACCAACTTACAGTTAAAGATAAGTAAGTATTGGGGATGTAACATATAGCATGATAACTGTAGTTAACACTGCTGTAAGGTACACTTAAAATTGCTAAGAGAAAAGTTCTCATAATAAAGAAAAAAACATTTTTACTTTTTTTTACCTATATGAGATAATGGATGTTAACTTATTATGGCAATCATTTCATAATATATTTAAGATAAGTTATTATACCATGTATCTTATATAGTACTGTTTATCAGCTCTATCTCAATAAAGCTGAAAGAAAAAATTTTAAATGATATATCTGTTGTTATTAAAAGCAAACTATATTTAATTATAAAATTATTAAAATTAAAATGATAAAAATATAATATGGAATTTATAATTAGATCTAAATGATACAGTTCATCCAACTTTATGTCTGAATATGAAACCTTTACTATTTTGAAGGAAAGTGATCAAAATAATATTTTAAAACAAATAAAAAAAGGACTTGCTTTCTCACTCTTTATGAAAATCATAATGACATGATGGCCACATAACAAGGTATTTATTTATGTGGGTGATCCATTTATAGGTAATTAATTGAGAATCAGCCGAAACTGGTTTGGCTCAGTGGATAGAGCACATGTGTCAAACACAAGGCCCGCGGGCCAAATCCGTCCCGCCAGGCCTTGCAATGTGGCCCGCACTGCGCTGTCATCACTGCACTCCGCTGCATTTCCATCACAATGACAGTTTATGACTGTTCAGTAAACCATTCGGCCCGCGATTTAGGCTGGATTTTAGATTTTGGCCCCTTCTCTGATTGAGTTCGACACCCCTAGGATAGAGCGTCGGTCTGCAGACTGAATGGTCCCAGGTTTGATTCCAGTCAAGGGCATGTACATTGGATGCAGGCACATCCCCGGTGGGTGTGTGCAGGAGGCAGCTGGTCGATGTATCTCTCTCATCGATGTTTCTAGCTCTCTATCCTTCTCCCTTCCTCTCTGTGAAAAATCAATAAAATATATTTTTTAAAAAGAAAAAGAATCACTATCCAAGGAATTGTTAGGTGACTTTCAGTATTAGATTCAAATTAAAATCATTAAGGATATTTTCTTTCAAAAGGGTGATTTTTAAACTCTTTCAAACTCTGGGACTAAGAAATACAAGTTTTAAAATTTAAGTTTAAAATAAGAACAAAAAAGATCAAAAGAATATGACAACAAACTTTAAGGGTGTTGGGATTTGAAAAAGGCTTTTAGTTTAAGGAGATCAATTTTTAAGAAAATCTAAGGAATCACACAACAAAGGTGTTTGTCTCCATAATAAACTAAAAACTTCTTCACTGACTTGTTTTAATCAACCTTTTCTATACTCCAAATGTTGTAAGACAACCCTTGTACAATGTCAGTCAATAATGATAAAAAGGGCACTATAATACAATTATTTATTTATATGAGTCAACTTCATAGTTCTAACAAGAGCATATAAAAAAAATAAGGTACAAAAATTAGTTCTTTTCATTTCCTTAAAAAATAATGAACGATTTGCCATGACAAACTATTAGCCCTAAATGTCTTAAATTTTCAGGCCATCATCATTCAAGCTGTAGACTAAAAGACATTTTTCATAATGCATACTAATGAGATCTTACTTCCTCCAAACTTCATTTAAATAGACCCACACTTTACTGGTTAACCGATTATAAATGTCTGAATTAAATAAGTTAAGACACTATAATGTAGTAATTAGAATTACATGGAAGATAACATAAGGTCACAAGTTTAATCCTTTTCTATACAAGTTCAATATTCAGCTTTTTCCTATGCCCCTAGATTTGGTCAACCATTATATCTTGTTGGACAGCAGTCACTGGATGGGAAGAGAGTGTTAATGAGGAAAGAGGAGAGAAAAAAGGCAAAGGAATCAGAGAAGAATGGGCCCATGCAAATCCTTTACCATTAGGGAAAAACAATTTAGTGAATGATAATATCAGGAATATCATTTTTCATTCCTTGAACTAGTCCCATATAAGGGGACTGGGAAATTAAAGCAAAAACCTGAGAATTTATTTAACTTACCTGAAGTAACATGGAAATTTTAATTTAGGAGTTCTGGTCAAATTTGTTAAGAAATTCTTAAAAGTTCAGCAGTATTCCAAAACATACCCCAAGAACACACTGGCCCATTAAAAACACATACTATCTCGGTTCTTAATCCTGCAAGAAGGAGGCTATCGGCCAACAGACATATAGAACAATATTAATAACAGCAAATATGCCCATGTTGAAAACTAATTATCACCCCTCCCTTATTAAAATAAGTATTTCCAGATTTTCAGGCAATATAAGCCATAAAATGCAATCTAGAATTTAGCGCTCAAATGCATGCTTCCAATATTTTTAAATTGCTGATTAGGAGGGCAATGAAAAATACAAGCACCATGTCCCTCTAAATGTTCCTGTGAAGTACAAGCACCATAAAGGAAAATCATCTTAAGACAGAACTTGGTGCTCTTTTTTTTGTGGCACCTTAGAGGTGGTCAGCTGCTTCAGGATGAAGCTGAACATCTCTTCCTCAGCCACCAGCTGCCACAAACTCACTGAAGTGGAGGATAAGCGCGAACCTTGTACCTACCGTGTTTCCCCGAAAATAAAACATCCTCCGAAAATAAGACCTAGCGCCTAGAAAGATAAGACATCCCCTGAAAATAAGACATAGCGCAACTTTGAGAGAAAAAACTAATATAAGACACAGTCTTATTTTCGGGAAAACAGGGTAGTATGAGAAGCGTGTGGCCACAGCGTGCTGCTGTTGCTCTGGCTGAAGAGTTGAATCGGTGGTCCGGAATGACAAACAAAGATTCCCCATTAAGCAGGTGTCTTGACCCATGACCATGTCTGCCTGCTGTGGAATAAGGAGCATTCCTATTATAGAACAAGGAGGACTGGGCAGAGAAAGCGCAGATCTGTTTAAAGTAGCACTGTGGAAGCCAATCTTAGTGTTTCAACTTAGTCATTGTAAAAAAAAAAGGGGGGGGAGAAAGATTCCTGGTATCACTGATACTACTATGCCTCATCGCTTGGGTCCCAAAAGAGCTAGCAGAATCCACAAACTTTTCACTATCTCTAAAGAAGATGCTATCTGCCAATATGCTTTGACAAAGCCCCTAAACAAAGAAGGTAAGAAACCTAGGACTAAAGCACCCAAGATTCAGCATCTTGTTTCTCCATATGTTCTGCAACACAAACGTCGGCATATTGCTCTGAAGAAACAACGTGCTAAGAAAAATAAGGAAGAGGCTACAGAATATGCTAAATTTTTGGCTAAGAGAGTGAAGAAAGCCAAGGAAAAACAGCAAGAACAGATTGCCAAGAGATGTAGGCTGCCCTCTCTAGAACTTCTACCTCTGAGTCTAGTAAAAAATGAGATTTATTATGAGTAACAATAAATAAGAACATTTTTTAAAAAGACAGACTCTAGACCTACCATCAACAAAATAAAAATGGGGTCCACTGCATGGGAGAACACATTAGGCTATGATAAACCTAATAAGGGGGTTCATTTCCAAAATATTTAAGGAACTCATACAACTTACAAAAGGAAGACAAACAATCTAATTTTAAAATGGGCAAAGGTCTTAGCCATTTCTCCAAAGTAGACATACACAAGACCAAGAGACATATGAAAAAATCATCCAAGTCACTAATCAGAGAGATGCAAATTAAAATGACAATGAGGATACCATCTCACACCTGTTGGAATGGCAATCATAAAAAAATCAACAAATGACAAGTGCTGGGGAGGATGTGGAGAAAAAGGAACCCTAGTACATTGTTAGTGGGAATGCAAACTGGTGTAGCCACCATGGAAAACAGTATGGTGTTTCCTCAAAAAACTGAAAATGAACTGCCATTTGACCCAGTGATCCCATTTCTAGGAATATATCCCAAGAAACCCAAAACTCTAATCAGAAAGAATATATGCAACCCTATGTTCATAGCAGCAGAATTTACAATAGCTAAGATCTGGAATCAGCCCCAAGTGCCCATCAGTAGATGAGTGGATAAAAAAACTGTGGTACTTTTACACCATGGGATACTATGCAGCTGTAAAAAAGAAACAGCTCTTACTTTTTGAGACAGCATAGAGTGACCTAGAGAGTATTATGCTCAGTCCATGGTCGGCAAACTGCAGCTCGAGAGCCACATGCAGCTCTTTGGCCCCTTGAGTGTACCCTTAACTAGGGTACTCCTAAACTGACCTTTGCTAAAAATGTCCTCAATCTGATTAAGATATGTTCACTGAGGTCAACCCCTTCCAACTCTCCCAATCACACTTGCTTTGTATACTTGTTTCGTCTATCTCCTTTCGTTCAAACTCTCTATATGTCCAAACCATCTCAACATTCCTTTCTCAATCCTCAGCCCTACATCTATCACTCCACAACGTTCCCTAAAATTAACTTTATAAACTTTAGTTAAAGTTTTAAGTCTTAAACTATAGGTACATTGAATAAAACTTGATATCATACTTAATAACAATATTTATTGATAAAATTAAATTCCTTACAATATTCATAAAATTAAATCATGACAATGACAGACAAACACTAATGTGAACAATGGCCTTGTATCTCCTTGGAAAGTTTGGGTAAGTCAGGTTTGTATGTTGTTGTTTTTAATTTTAGGCACAATTCCAGGTTCTCATCAATAAGACGACTTCTCAATTTACTCTTGATAAGGTTCATGCTTGAAAATGATTGATCACATTAATATGTTGACCTGAATAAGGAAAGAATAACAAACGCTAGTTTTTTCAGTTGATTGTATGAGTCAGGAATACTATCCCAGTTGTTAAAAAAAATCAACATATCTTCCTTCTCCAGGTCTTTCAAAGCAGACCACTTGTGCCGTGAACTAAGTTTGCATTTCTATTTCTTCAATATTTCTGTATCAGCACAAAGACGTTCAAATTTCGAGCTCCACAATTCTTTGTTTTTTAAATACAGCAATTGTATTTCAAAGTTGCCAAGGTCAATATTAAAGAGAGAAAATTTTAATTCTGTTACAGTAGCATTAAGAGGTTTTTTAACTAAGGCTGAAGTCACTTTGCTGTTTCTGAATTCCTGAAACCTGTTGAGAAAAGCTTCCCTCATATTTGAAAGTGTTGCTTTGAAATAGCAAATGTCAATATCAGAATTATTTTCTTGGTGATGTTTCAACAGGCTTGGAAAGTGAATCAAAGTTTCTCTTTCAAAATCTTGAACAAAAAGAGATCATTTGTTTTCAAATGAAATAACTTCTAACATCGAAAAAATTGTGTTTCCTTTCCCCTGTAGTTTACAATTAAGCTGATTTAGATGAGAAATAACGTCTACACATGTAATAAAATTTTTGGATCCACTGATAGTTTGTTAGTTCTGGATAGTGAACACCCTTCTCAAGGAGAAATGCTTTAATTTATGTTAATTAGGAAGCGAAATGTTTCAAAATGTTTCCTCTTGATAACCAACGTACCTTGTAATGCAGCAGCAGATCTGCATACTCACTCTCCATTTCAACTAAAAATTCTTTAAATTGGTGATGATTAAGAGCTTTAGCTATAATGGAGTTGATAATGTTAATCACCAATTCCATAACTTTGCAAATTTCTTCTGGAAATGTCTGCGCACAAAGCGCTTCTTGATGAATGATGCAATGGTAAGTAAGTATCTCGTGATTAATTTTTTCTTTCAAAATAGCAACAAACCCATTTCTTACGCTGGTCATACTTTTCACCTCGTCTGTTGAAATTGAGACAATTTTATCAAGTGGAATATATTTTTCAATACACTCAACTACAGCATTTGCTATATCGTCTCCACATGTTTTTGATCTCTGAGTGACAATAATCCTAAAAGTTCTTCTTTAGGACCTGTAGATAAAATAAATGGTACCAAAAGTGTAACTTACACTGTAACCTTTATGTCACAAGACTCGTCAACTGCTATTGATAAAGCTGAAAGCAATTTAAGATCTTCGACTTGCTGGTTAGTTATATTCGAAGACATTTTGACTATTCTATCTTTCACTGTTTTAGCAGGCAATGGTAACTCGTTAATTTTTTTTTTTTTTAATATCTGCTTTGTTCTTAAAATCACGAAATAGCTCTTCGGATCCATTTATAAAACAACTTTTTATGTATTCGCAGTCTGAATATGGTTTTGCTAAGAGAGGAATATGGTTTTCCTCTCTTAGCAATCTCTTGACTAACCACAAAACTTGCAATATTAACATTGTTGGAAGATTGTACAGAACTTGATTTTTCTTGACCCTTGTGAAGTTCCTCAATTGCTTTCTTCCTTGCATCACCAACAGGATATTTAGTACTAAATGACACGTTTAGTTGTAAATTGTCTCTCCAAATTTGATTTCTTGTTATGCACCAATTTTTCCTGACAAATAAGACAGGTCGGAAGACCATTTAAGTTTTGAATAAATGTGAAAGTCTCAGTCCATTCACTTTAAATTCACGGTTTTCGTCTTCTGTTTTACTTTGTTTCTTCTTTGTAGCCATGTCAAACAGGGCACCTAAAAAAAAGTTTCATTTTATAATAATAAAGCCACCAACACAAAATAATTACTATTCTTAAATTGATGACAAAAATACCTGTAAGATTTGCAGCTGGTTGAAAAAAATTCAGGGAACTTTATGCTTCGAGTAGGTACTTTTGTCACACGCGGGATTTGCGGAAGTGACTAGTACTAACCACTGCACAATGACAGTGCTGACTGACTGGCTCAGTCAACTCGTGCATGAATCGCGTGCACCTTCCCTGTGGCCCGCCTGAGCCGTGTCTCCCATTGTCCTCGACACCCACACTTACAATGCCACTTCTTCAAAATAGACTCGCCCAGGCCAAAAACCGATTTCTGCGCCAAGGGCCACAATGTTTCAATCACACTGTATGTGCGCGCCTGCACATAGTAGTATTTTGTGGAAGAGCCACGCTCAAAGGGCCAAAGAGCCACATGTGGCTCGAGAGCCACAGTTTGCCAACCACTGGTATAAACAAATATGATATACACATGGAATAAGGAAAGGAGATCAACATAAAAATATATAACTAACTTATCTTAAATGGTAAACTGCATTTTCACTTTTTTTTTTTTTTTCTGTACTTCCCCAATGTTCTTAAGTGAGTATACCATTGTTAAGATCAGGATATAGTACTAGAATATTATAGCGTAAATTTTCAAGAAAATAGAGACCAAAAAAATTTTGTGACTTGGATTGCAGTTATGTAGTTACTTATATACAGGTTCAATAACACTTTGGTATTCACCATTATCTATAAATCAAACTGTTAAGAATTAAAATATTAGATTTACATTCTTTCACATACATAAAAAAGAGAAGGCCCTGTTTCATCAGAAGAGTTGTCGATCTGAACTCTCAAGGTCACTACTTTGGAAGTAGCTTTCAGGCACACTGCAAGATACTTCATATAATCTGAAGTTTAATTCAAATATTATCTTCTACATTCATGTTAGTTTCAATATTTTTAAAACACAGTAACAAATGTGACCAAAACCCTAAATATATTCCATGTATACTCCATATACACTATATAACCATAGCATTAACATCTTAAGTCATATTGTGCAATAGAAGTTCTTATTAACTAAACAGTTCAAACAAAAACATATTTTTTACTGATTAAAAATAAAATGCAACTATTAAAAAATCAGATAATTGTTCTGCTAACACTAAGGTACAAGCAATGAAACAATCATGATTGTTTTCGAAAGTAGTATTTTAATTTTCTTGTTCAATAATTATTGCTTAGTTGTTGTTTTGAAGCCCACTATTAACTGTAAACATACAACAGCATACTAATATACATGATATGATATATCATTATGACCAATTTAACTCTAACTTGATAAATGAGAGGTTTACTTTAAATAGTTAAAAGGCATTTTAAAGTCACATCTTCTCTGTTTTCTGAAACAAAAACCAGTCTTTGCTTTATGGTTTACTTCCTGAGTTTATCTTGAAAATGCATGTAAGTTTTATTTCTGAATGATGTTAAAGTCCAAATTTATTTCTCCCAAACCACAAATTTAAATTAGAATACCACTTTATCAGCTTTTCTTTCCAAGTGTCACTCATATTTCTGTTCCCTTTATAGCACAATGTTAACTTGGTAAAGAATTTAATATCATCAAAATATTAAACTGCAAACTTTTAAAAAGTAAAAACTATTGGTCATATCATGTACCAAAACTACTGAAAGTAACAAAGATCCCATAGCTAGTTAACACTGACTAGTCTTAACTTTGCTTAAAATCGCAGCTGTAAGAGTTTTCCTACTCTCCCCTCTTTTCTTGATGATAGAAGCAAACACTGAGAGAAAACCTTAAAACATTTATTCACAGGGCAAAAACCACAATCCAGAACCCTATTGGTAACAATTTAAAGAAAAAGGCTTCACCTCAATACTGCATTTTGCAAGAATACATCAAAATTCAAGAATTGGTTGTTATATAACATTGTGCCTCAAAAACTTATCTTACTTGTGTAGACTAACATTACAAATCCAGATTCTATTGTCAAGGATAGTTAAATATCCTACAAAATCCAACCATGAGCTACTCATTTAACAGATTTTGAAGACTTTGTGTTTCATCTGAAATGTCTATCCTGTTAAGTACTATATACAAACAAATCTTGTCAGAATTATATTTAATTAGCATAAATTGTAGATTAACATCTCTTACAGATGTACAAAACAGAGACAACTGTCACTCTAGGATGAAGTGCGTGTTTTTTTTTGTTTGTTTGTTTGTTTTAAAAGAACTGCATACATATATTTAGTAAAGCAAGTAAAAAAAAAAAGACCCTTTGTATATAAGGATATACAATACAAAATAACTCAGTTCTATAGTCAACAGCCTCTTTTTAAAACTTTTGAAATTAATTTACTCTAAAATATAGGCAGAAACTCAATAGGTTATAAAATTGCTAGGAGATTTCTATTTCTGGTTTCTGCCATAATAAATACTAGGGGTTTAAGCTTAGCTGTTTTTTTTTTTTTTTACTTAAAAGATTTTTTTCCACAGTCAGCAACTTACAACAGGACATACTGTAATACCAAAATGGAAACTACTTAATCAACATTTCCTCATGGAAACACATATCACACATAACAGTCTGTAAGGGTAAAGTTTTATTTCAAAAAGTAGCATTTATGTTTTATTTAGCTACACAAGCTCAATTTTTTTTCTGGTTCTGTCAACATGTTCGGTTAATTTTAGTCAACATTAATAATACACACAAAAAAAGTGAAATGTAAGCAATAATATAAGGCAATTTGTTTATAAATTTGAATAAGACCACGCTTTCATATTTTTAGAACAGAGGTCACAGGTTTTCAAATCCTATAAAATAAATATGATCCTTTTCTCATGCTATGTTTTTTAAAACTGTTCCTGTAAAGAATTTAAGCCATGTGGAAAACTCAACAGTATTTGAATCATCCAATACATAAGCCTTTCAGGTTTCAAGTTCTAAATTGCAGTCATCTATAGCATCATAGAAGGCTAACAAAGGATTGAAAACTCTTGGGCATAATTTCAAAATGTTCCTATTCCCTTTTTGCCCACTCTTCAAAACATACCATTTAATAATAATAAATCTTATTCATAGTTGGTCCTGTTGGTTTTAACACATTTAACTTCTAAATTCTATCATTTACAAAATATTGCAGAAAGTAACTTTTTGTCATTGAGCTCATTTAATATATAAAAAAAATAAACTATATATGTGTAGTTTATTTTGAAAATCTGTAGACCCAGGGGAAATATAGTTAATTTGGCTTGACTCACACTTTTACATAATCATTTGCAATACTCCTCATTCAATTGCCTCATTCTTTGTGCTTCCTCTTCACAAAGTCTAAGCTCACTTCCTAAGAGCTTTCTTCTTGCAGGAATCAGCATTTATTGACCTCACAAAGTACACACACTTGCTGTTGTCAGCAAAGAACACAGAAATTGAAGAAAAAAGCATCACAGAAGCACTAGAAGTGTATGAAAGTATATCTTCTTATAAAGTTATATTTGTAAAGATCTGGGACTTCATATTTAACCTAAGAAATACTGAAGATTTTTATATTTAAAAAGGAAATACAGCATTCCAACCCAAGAGTTAATTTCATCTTACTGAGTCAAAACCTGACAGTCAGTTACTACAACTAAGTAGAAAGAAAGGTAATTTCTACCACATTTACTGGTACTTAACACAGTTAATATTAAAATCCGAGTATTTTTTAGAGCCTCCTGAGGTCATCTGTGATCTCAAGGGATTTTTCATAATGGAAGGGTGTTAATCCCCAATGCGCTGGTCTACTTCCAATTTGGATCATTAGTTTCTGCTTACCTAAATTCCTATTACCATTCCAATTGGCTCAGGTATTCTTCATTTCCTGTCTTGAACTATAGTCCATGCACTAATTATTAAACAGCCAAAGCGAAATAGCTTCTTTGGGTGTCTATATGCCATCAAAAACATTTCACATTTCTTTAGGATTAGTAAAACAGTAGTTTAATCCATATTCTGTTGTTATTTTTAAAATTTTTTCTATTGTTACTTTGTATGGCATACAGAATGTTTTGATTATTATTTTACACAGAAGTTTTAAGTTTTATTTTTTTAATAGAATTGGTGATGAGCTTAAGTGCTAATAAAGGTATGAAACTGCAAACCAGAGCTAGTACAAAGATTAAACAGCTAAATGGACCCAGTTCACCACTACCCCATCCCTATCGTCAACATCCACACATATCCCTCCCTCCGATTCTCCTCCCTCCTCTCCTTTCTCTCACATGTACACAGACATACACATTTCCTTAAATTTGTATATATACATATGTCCATGCATGTATTTGTACAAATGTGTATCTATATATATAAAAGGCTAATGTGCTAAGTGTCTGTCCCACCATGCAAGTGGTCACTATGATGTGCACTGACCACCAGGGGGCAGACCCTCAACACAGGAGCTGCCATGACACACACTTGCCATTTACAGAGAAACAGCAGTGTGAACCTGGCACCAACAAAGCAACACTTGGCTTCCCCCAAGTGGGACACAGGCCCCACCAACACCCCAGTCTACCTAATCGCAGCTGATGCTGCCAAGAACCCATGCCGCAAAATGTAGCCCAGTGGCTGAGGGGGCTGGGTAATAATATCACGTAGCAACACCTGGCTTCCTCTCCCTAACCATGACTAGCCTCCTTAGAGTTTCTTCGGGCCAGGAACATGACTTGTTTTATAGCAAGGGACAAACATTTTACGCTTTAACCAAATGTCTGTGAAGTGTTTTCCCCATGCTTTAATCTCCTTTGAAACTCAACAAAGTCCTGGAGTAGGAAGATCGGAGACTTGATGGAATCCTATTTTCTTTTTGTTAGCCAGAAAACGGAGCCTGAGGGCTTTTGTTTTTAAAATTCATTCCACTGCTGAATTATCTGGTCTGCTTAAGAAATATTCAGCAATCTTGCCTTGCCCTCCCTTAGAGGTTAAAACCTTTATAATATTTAAAAAATATGTATATGAATAGAATATAGTTATTAATTATTATTTGATAAAGCTTACCAAGTGATTTCAAGTATATTAGATTGGCCTAATTAAAAATATATTTCTTTTAAGAAGAGAGAATAAATCTCTGAGTCACTCCAGGGACCTAGGAATGTTCCAAAAGCCATCTCTCGATTACAGTCTTGAATTTTAACTTGAAAAGAATATCAAATATACATATATAACCTAAATATTATATTACACTAGAGGCCCAGTGCAGGAAATTTGTGCACAGACGGGAGTTCTTCAGCCGGACCTGAACCCTCTCCAATCTGGGACCCTTTGAGGGATATCCAACTCACAATCCAGGATGACTGACTCCTAACCACTCGCCTGCCTGCCTAATCATCCCTAACCCCTCTGCCTGCCTACCTGATCGCCCCTAACTGCCCTCACCTGCCTACCTGATCTTGCTCCTAACTACTCTTTTCCTGCCAGCCTGATCACTACCCTCCCCTGCTGGCCTGATTGCCCCTACCTGCTGGCCTGATCTTGCCCCAACTGTCCTCCCCTGCCTGCCTGATCACCCCTAACTGCCTCTGCCTCAGCCCCCACCACTATGGCTTTGTCTGGAATGAAGTTGGACATCTGGAAGATGGCCAGTTGACCCGGTCTAATCAGCATATTACCCTTTTATCTAGATTATATAGAATTAAGTTGGGGGAGGGAACCTTTTTTAGCACAAGGCGATGCTCTTGGCAGACAAAAATAGATAATCCCTATTTTTGGACTGATACCCAGCCATATGCACTATACTGCCAAACTGATCATTAAAAAAATTGAATCATGTTCTTACACCTTACACCAAACATCTGTTGCCCGTAAAACCCCTCCTCAGCCCACACCTTAGGTTCTGATTGGTCGGTTTCTATGCCAGTCAGCATCTCCAAACCTATCTTCAGACCTGATCATAGAAGCAGGGCTGATCAGCAGCCACACCAGGCTGCTGGCAAGGTGGCTGAACTGCATTTCAGCCTTGTTGCCTGCTGCACGTACAGCCTGGCATTCGGTCGAGTCTATAGTCATTTTGGATGTTACAACCCTGACTCTTTTTATATATATAGATACTTTTTGTACTTATTCTAAAATATATCAATTAAATTTATATGGGTTTTTATATTAAAAATTTGGTTCAGACCACAGAATTAATCCTCTTTCTTAATTAGACCTAGGTTGAAATTTTACCACACATAAAACTGCAATATATTTTAAACTACTAATTTCTTTAGAAAAAATACAAGAATTATTTTCTCAAAAATAAATTTCTATACTTTATGCACTTTTTATCACAACTATATAATTTCTTCCAACTTAATTTGAACTTTAAACTCTTAGAAGCCTTAAATTTTAAGTGGCAAGTTAAATACTTAGCATTTCTTAGATTAGTGATACCTTCACATTTTAAAGAATATATTTTAAAAATACAAGACATTTAATTAATAGATTCAATTCTATCCTCAAGATTTTTCATACCAGGCCAACTCAGATTAATATTTCAATATTCTGTCATTTCAAAATACCTAGATCTTTAATATGTTTTATTACTTAATTTAGTAAACTCCAAAGTTTTAAGTTTCCAGAGACTTTGAAAAACTATGTTTAGAGGAGCAAAAACCATATCTTAATAGTTTTGCAGATCCCCACACATATCTAAAACAACAGTAGATACTCAATTAGAAATTTATTGACTGATTATTTGAGATTGAAATTTTTACCTTTTTAAAGCACATGCTACCCTAAAATATACTTGACTTTCGTTCTAGTTGATCACACTTGATAAGAAAACAGGTGGGAATTAAGTGATTTGAGAATTTTTAATCTGCACCTTGCCATCATATCCTAGCATCAGGTTTAATTTTGTCCTTCTGAGAGAGGTCTATTTGTCAACCAATTCAATAACAGAAGTACAAGAGGGACTATGAGAGTAGAGTTAGCAATGCTAAGTTTATGCATTAAGCCCTGCATTATGCATAATGCAACCCTGAAATGTAGATGTTTTTATGCTCAATTCTCATACTACTGTGACAAACTAAAGAGAAATATAAGATTCTTACCTTTTCCATAGAAAGACACAAATAGAAGACATTCATTTGTTGAAGGTGTAAAGTAATAAATATAATGAATTAAAATGTACTTGGAATATTTTGATAAACATCACTTTAAAAACATTTGATGGGGGAAAGAACACTTGGAGAGTTTCAGCAATAAAATATTCTTTTTTTATGACTAAAGGACAAATGTATAATTGTAAAGGTATATGTAGAGCATTAGGTATTAGTCCATGAATACACTTGAGTATTTAAAAAAGAAACAGTTTGAGGGAAACACCCATTAAGAATATGTGTGAGCCCTAGCTGGTTTGGTTCAGTGGATAAGAGTGCCAGCCTGTGGATTGAAAGGTCTGGGGTTTAATTCCAGTCAAGGCACATTCCTGGGTTGTGGGCTTGATCCCCAGTAGGAAGCCAATCAATGATTCTCTCTCATCATTGATATTTCCATATCTATCTCCCATACCCTTTCTCTCTGAAATAAATAAAAAATGTATTTTAAAAAAAGAATTGTGTGAAACAACACATAGTACTATAAATCTAAAAACAATGAAATTAAGAATTCTTATTTCCCATATGAGGAAGAAAATAACTTATTTATTTAAAAGCTTTTATTGTATTACAATTCACATGTGTCAAACACAAGGCCCGCGGGCCAAATCCGTCCCGCCAGGCCTTGCAATGTGGCCCGCACCACGCTGTCATCACTGCACTCCGCTGCGTTTCCATCACAATGACAGTTTATGACTGTTCAGTAAACCATTCGGCCCGCGATTTAGGCTGGATTTTAGATTTTGGCCCCTTCTCTGATTGAGTTCGACACCCCTATATTACATGTATATCTGCTTTCAAAAATACTGGTAAAGATTCTGTAAACTGCATATGAAGAGATTTAATAAAGAGAATTCTTATTATCTTTCAATAACAATTTTAAAATATTTTAAGACAGAATTTAAAAGAGAATGCAAAGGATAAAAGATTAAAACCATCAACAAAATCCATGGTGAAGCTATTAAAGAAATAAGACATCCTGTGAATATGGAAGCTTTCTAATTATAATTTAGACTTTTAATCTTGGTGAGTATTATAAAAATTTCAAACTAATCCTACCTCCTTTCTTAAAAGATAAAAAATAAAGAATAATCAAGCTTTTAGCTTCTTGAGCAGTCTATTTTAACTGATAATTTACACAATAGTCCTGGCTATTTGACTGGCTGGCTTTGAAGTATGATTTTCTTTGTCTGTTGTTTTTTGTTATCCTTTGATAACTTTTAATAATAAAGAAACTAGAACTTACTATTACCTGGGTAATGAAGAGTACTTTCAAAGAAGGATTATATAATTTACACAATAATATAACCACAAAGTTCTGAAAATATTGCTACAATTAGTGTACCCCAGTCTATTTCCACTAAATTTAAACCATGGTCTACCTATGAGAGGAACATCTTACAGGTAAATGAAACCACGCTGGGTCTATTCTACTAGTTTTTTGTGGGGTTTTTTTGTGGTTTTTGTGTTTGTTTGTTTTTTTCATTTTCCAACAAGCCACACTGTTGTTGTATAATTACTATCTCAGAAACAGTAAGGCCTGTTTTTTGAACTACCTTCTCATAAACACTAGAAGCTTCAATTTTCTTTCAAATGCTATAGAATGTATTATAAAATCGGACTATTATTTTGAAATACATTTTTTATTGATTTTAGAGAGATTGGAAAGGAGAGGGAGAGACAGAGAGAAACGTTGATGTGAGAGAGAAATATCCATGCCTCTCATAGGCACCCTGACCAGGACTGAACTGGCAACTTAGATATGTTCCCTGACTGGAATTGAACCTGAGACCTTCAGTGCACAGGACAACACTCAACCAAGCCACATGGGCTAAGGCCTCTAATACCTAATTTTAAAATGTATAAAACAATGTTTAGTTTTACTAAACTAGTCATCCTCTGATCCCTCGGCATTGTTAACTCTGAGACCTCAGCAAATTCCAAAGTCTCTGACTGAAATCAAAGGCATAGAAAACTCAGCTTGATCTGGAAAACTGAACCAAGAATTCTGTAGTACCTCATCACATAATCATGAATTGCAATCAAAAGCTGTTCTACTCACCAGCTATTTTAAACCATTTTATATGACTAGCAAGACTAATTCCTTTCTAAATAAGCATGACAACACTTACACTAAAATTATGCTTTTCTTCAAAACTGTCTCCTTACAAATCTTAATACTTACTTAACCTATTCTACAACTTGCCAAAAAACTTTAGAACTTTCTTTTCTGAAATTTCCATCCCAGAAAATTTACTAACCACATATAGAAATCCCTCTCATTAATCATTGGATTAATACTCTTAGCCTTGTTTTTCCAACTCTCCTTCCTACCACACCCTCTACTACCATATTCCCATATATCTGGCCTCTGCCTTTTCCTTTTCCTTCTGGTTTTTTAAATTAACACAATGAGAATTTATAGGATGGGAGGTGAATTGACCCAGGAGAATAGACAGTGGAACAAAAGAAATATACCTGGATATAAACAATCATATTTATGCGTACTACTTTCTAGTATCATGGGTAAAAATGTGCAAAAGGCCATAAAATATTTAAAAATATAAAAAATATACATTATCTAATGTCCATACTTTCTTTTGAAACAAGTTATCTTCCAAGCCATACATGTTAGAAAGGGATATTTCCAAAATGTTAACTGTCCACTAGGTGTGACTTATATTTTACCTCCTTTCCACCAAAACTTGATATCCCATCTTACCACGCTGTTCATCATACCCGGCACTGAGATTAACTTCCTCCACAATAGTCAGTGTCCTAAGTTGAGGCCAACTCAAATTACCACCAAGAGTGCTCAAATACAAAAAAAGGTATAATAAGTGTTTCCTGAAAAGGACTTGGGTGGAAAGGTTATGAAGTAGTAAGAATTTTTGATAGACTAGGCAACCTCCCATCACAGATACTATTAGCACAGGTGCCTTTTTATCCCCTACTTTCTAAAATGATATCATATTCTAAGGATGTTGGGTCAATGACCAAAATAGATGAGGGCAATTTGGCCCATTACTGAGCAATAAAAATAGGTAATTCATTTAAATCATGGATATAAAGAAAAATCTACATTTCTTAAGAAAAGAGCTGAAAGACCATTTTAAATTAAAAAAAATAATAAACTGCTTAAGATTACGTTAAAAGGAAGAAATTTTCCTTTTGTTTTGTTCCTGTAATGTTGCTTTTGTAACTTGAAAAATGAAGATCACCTTTTACACCACAATACATTAACATGGTATATATAAATACCTACACATTCCTTACAAACTATAAACTCTCCTTACCTGCTAATGGGCAATTAATTGTATTCATGCAGATTCACTTCAGATTGCATTTACCTCAACTAATTTTAATTATTCAAGTGAGGCTCATTTAAAACATGAGATTACTTAAAATATATAAAAGACAAAGCAGATGGCCAAGTTTAGGAAAGGAAACTAAAAACCAGGCCTTAGAAACAGGACTCCTATGTCTGATGTGAAAGGGAATTTAGATTTGGAAAGAATAATCCAAGTCAGAGAGCTCAATTATGCTCCTGCCTAAGTTTTGAAAAGCAAAGAAAAGGGTCAAAAATAATCAATGAGTAAGTGAAGACTTTCCAAAGTTTTTTCCTTGCTCACATACAAATTTAATTTGTCTCTGGGTCCACAGTGGGAAAGTAGCAGGCATCAATTACTTTTGAGTCATAAAATCAGAAAGATAGTAAGCTCCTGAGTGAAGGAAAAGATATAAACTACTCAATTAGCATGACAGAAAAATTAATATTACCACACCACTGAAGCTTTGGAAGAAGGAAACTGAAATGTTTTTAGTAATCTAGATCAAGGAACAAATAAACTGCAGGCTGCTCATCTAATCTGAAATTTGTTAAATGTTCATAAATTATTTCTGTTTTAGAGTTCTTTATTGCTTTTGGTTTAAAACATATATGAAAATATATAAGGACTCATGTTTGTTTGTAATTTTAATCCCCCTATTCTGTTTTCCCCACAACTATAAAATTACCAGTGGGATTTAAAAAAACAAAAAACAAAAAACAACTTTAAGGTTCATACTTTGTAACTTATATATTCTTAGAAACATCTATTCATGTTTTGGCAGTTTGTGTCTGGACACCTTCATTTTAAGGTTTAACATAACAGAGTCTATCAACACTTTCCCAATTACAAAGAAAAATAAGTATAAAGGTTCAAATAAGTAATAGTTCAAATTATCAAGTCTCTCAGGAATCAATTTTCTTAAATGTGAAAATATTTTGCCAAAGAAACCTGAAACACTGATTTGAAAGAATTTACGCACCCCTATTTCATTGCAGTATTATTTACAATAGCCAAGATTTGGAAGCAGCTGTGCCCATCAGCAGATGAGTGGATAAAAAAGCTGTAGTACATTTACACAATGGAATACTACTTGGTCATAATAAAGAAGGAAATCTTACCTTTTGCTACACATGATGGACCTGGAGAGTATTATGATAAGTGAAATAAGCCAGTCAGAGAAAGACAAGTACCATATGATTTCACTTAAAAGTAGAATCCAATGAACAAATCTATATATATAAAAGCCTAAACAACTAGAATGACGAGAATGACCGACTATAATGCACACTGACTACCAGGGAGCAGATGCTCAACACAGGTGCTGCCCTCTGATGGTCAGCACATTCCCACAACCAACCTCCCCAGCCGGCTAACCTCCTGTGGTCCCCCCCCCCTGGCCCTTGGGCTGGGATGAGGAACACAGGGTGAGTGGAAGCAGATGAAGCCCCTTTCCCAGAGGGACCTATGGACAGCTCCCTCCGAGGAGCCAGTTGCCAACTTCCTGTGTCCCATCCCTCTCCCTGGCTGGCAGGCCCCAATCGGCCTGTCACCCGCCCACTGCAGTGGTGGCATGGCGGCAAGTGAAGGAGGAGGAGGGAAAGCAGGGAACCGCATGGTGGCAGAGCACCAATGATGGCGGCATGAGCGCCCCACATCCATTCCTTCCACATCCAGCCCAGCGACTGTCACCTCCTCTCTGGCACAGCCCTGACTGGCCTAGCCCCTATTGGCCCTGATCGCTAGCCAGGCCTAGTTACCCCCATCCATGAATGAATTTCATGCACCAGGCCTCTAGGAAACTAATAAAGTGGAGATAGACTCATGAGTATAGAGAACAGACTAACAATGTCAGAGGAAGGGGATTGAGAGCTAGGTGAGAAGGATGAATGGGTTAAGCAAAGAAAAAAAGAGAAAGACTCATGAACAGAGATGATGATCGTCAGAGGGAAGTGGGGACAGGGGAGGCAGAAGAAGTTAAAGGGGGGATAAATAGCAATGAAAGGAGACTAGACTTGGGGTGATAAATACACAACACAATATATAGAAAATGTATTGTAGAATTGTATACCTCAAACCTGTATAATTTTATTAACCAATATCACCCCAATAGATTCAATTTTTAGAAAAGGAAAAGAAAGACATTTTGCACTAAGCAATATGCATTTCCCAAAACTAAGTCATATGGTAATGTAAACATTTAATCCTTTGATTAAAACTCTATAATTTGATCAATAACGGTTACATTAACTCAAGGTATGGTATGCAAATGATTGAGCACTGCACCTAGTTCACATTTTATTTTTTATAGAAATATTAATTTAAATGTTTTAAATATTTCTAAAAAAAAAAAACCCTACAGATAATTTGAATTTAGACTCAAGTAAATTATCACAGACTACAAATAATAGTATTTGTGGACATTAATAAGTCCAGATTTCCTCTTTTTATTAATTTATTCAAAATTAAATTTGTACATATACGTAACTCATGAAAACTCTTATTTTCTACTCTGAACAAAAAGGAGGATGAGGACTAAAATAACTCAATATTTATAGTTACCATACTGATCTACTTTAAAGATTGAGCCCCCTCCATTTATATTTCAGCTAGATTTAAAATTAAAATACAAGATACAAAGGGGGGGGTTAATAAAAGATATAAAGGAATAAGTTAAATAACACCAATAGGAAGCAACCAAACATGCTCCCTTTTGTGTACAATAAAAGGCAAGGTCTAATTGGAAAGTCAGGGCCATTAAAAGGGGAGGGGAGAGATGGTGCTAGATTTTAAAAAAACTTAAGGGGTAATAATTATCAAATGTAATTAATCACCTGGTTCGAACAGATCAACTCAAAATAATATTTTCCAGAAAACTGAAAATAATATGTGAATTGGGTATTAGATAGATGAAAATCTGCTAACATGGAAAAGCAGAAATTGTAAGCTAAAAAAGCTTTTACTTCACTTGTGTAGCTATTCATGTCCAAAAAAAGCACGTACTAAAATAGCACATACAATACAGTATAATTTTAGTAAAGAAATAAATACATGTACGTACATACATTTACATAGGAAAATATCTGGAAGAACAAAGTATTAACAATATCATCTCTAGGTGGTGGGAATATGGTGTTTTTATTTTTGCTTTATATTTTTTAACTGTGTGTATGTACTGCTTTTGCAATGTTTAAATATGATTTTAAGAATATACATGGGCTCTTCCAAATCATTATATGAATGCCATTTTTCAAATTCCAGAATCCATAACTACACATATAACCCAGCACAAAAGATACATTTATAGTAAACTAGAGACCCGGTGCACGAAATTTGTGCATGGGGTGGGAGGGGGGGTGTCCCTCAGCCCCACCTGTACCCTCTCCAATTTAGGACCCCTGGAGGGATGTCCAACTGCCTGTTTAGACCCAATCCTGGTGGGATCAGGCCTAAATCAGCAGTCAGACATCCCTCTCACAATCCAGGACTGCTGGCTCCCAAATGCTCACCTGCCTTCCTGATTGCCCCTAACCACTTCTGCCTGCCAGCCTGATCACCCCCTAACCACTCCCATGCCAGCCTGATTGATGTCTAACCGCTGTATGCCCCCTGTATGCCCCAAATTCCCTCCTCTGCTGGCCTGGTCATCCCTAACTGCCCTCCCCTGAAGGGTTGATAGCCTCCAACTGTCCTTCCTTGCAGGCCTGGTCCCTCTCAACTGCCCCCCCCTTGCAGGCCCGGTGCCTCCCAACTGCCCTCTCCTGCTGGCCATCTTGTGTCCACATGGGGGCAGGATCTTTGACCACATGGGGGCAGCTATTGTGTGTTGGAGTGATGGTCAATCTGCATATTACTCTTTTATTAGATAGGATAGAGGTCTGGTGCACGGGTGGGGGCCAGCTGGTTTGCCCTGAAGGGTGTCCCGGATCAGGGTGGGGGTTCCCTTGGGGTATGGGGCGGCCTAAGTAAGGGGCCCGTAGTGGTTTGCAGGCCAGTCTCACCCCCTGGTGACCCGAGCAGAAAGCCTGGTATCTAGAATTTATTTATCTTCTACAATTGAAAGTTTGTATCCTGGAGCAGAACCAAGCCTCCTGCTCACTCTGTGGCCAGCAGCCATTTCTGTTTGGATTTGTTTACCTTCTATAATTGAAACTTTGTACCCTTGAGTGGAGGCCTGGACCAGCAAGGGCATGTGGAAAGCTTGGCTTCCTCCATTGCCTGGGAAACCCAAGCCTCCCTCCAGCTCTCTGTGGATTTATTTGCATACTCGCTCTGATTGGTTAATTTGCATATTACTCTTTTATTAGGTAGGATAATATGCATTTGTCAGCCACCTTTGTGAAGAGCTAATTTTGGTGACAGTCATTTTAATGTAATGTGCCAACAGAAAAATCAGGTGAAGTACTCCCTCATCCAATAAGAGTCATCCAAATATGAGTGAGCACTTTCTTTAATAGTATGTGATTTACTTTGTGGCATGTATTGGCCTCAATTGAGAAGCAAAAAAATCACTTTCAGATTTTTCAATAAAATTAACTTCAGAAAGCAATGTAATTTTAAAGCATAACATATCTGGCTTTAAATAATAAAACCTGTAGTTGATCCCTGGCTGGTGTTCTAAGTGGTTAGAGTGTTGGCCTGAGAATGGAAGGGTCTTGGGTTTGATTCCCGCTCAAGGGCACATATCTGGGTTACAGGTTTGATTCCTGGCTCCAATTGGGGCACATGCAGGAGGCAAGCAACCAATGTGTCTATCACCTCTCGCTCTCTCACTCTCTCTTCCTCACCCTCTTCTCCTCCCCACCCCCCACACTCTCTCTAAAACTTAATGGGAAAAATATCCTAGGTGAGGATTAGCAACAACAAAACTGTAGTTGAGCTAGAGGAAAAATAACCTAGATTCAAAATCATGCAAGTAATAGGCACCTTTATTCCAGGTTAGTCACCTACATATAAGCCTATATATTGTAAAAGCCTAAGTGAATGTCGCAACCCAAACCACCGAATGGACAACCAAACAGGCTACATGGTGTGACCAGGCCAGCAGGGGGTGTTAGTGAAGGATGACCAAATGACTGAACAGAGGGCTGCATGGGGTGACCAAGCCCGCACGGGGTTAGTGAAGGGCGAGCAAACAACCAAACATCAGGCTGTGTAGGGTTACCAGGCCAGCAGGGGGGATAGTTAGGGGTGATCAGGCCAGCAGGGGGGTGGGGAGGCATGAGGGGTGACCAGGCTGGGGGTGGGGAGTGGTAGTTGTGGATGACCCGGCAAGCAGGGAGGGCAGTTGGGAGTGACCAGGCTATCAGGGGGGCAGTTAGGGATGATCAGGCAAGCAGGCAGGTGAGCAGGTAGGAGCCAGTGGTCCCAGATTGTGAGGGATGTCCCATATTAGAGAAGGTGCAGGCTGGGCTGAGGGGAACACTCCGCAACCCCCATGCATGAATTTCATGCACCAGGCCTCTAGTCTATAATAATCTATAATAATAATAAAAGCATAATATGCTAATTAGACCAGGCAACCTTCTGGACATCCCTCCAGATTACCTTCTGGACAAAGCTGGGGCTGCGAGAGCCAAGGCAAGCTGCCATGGCTGCAAGAGCAGAGCCCCTTGCACGTATTTTGTGCATCAGGTCTCTAGTTTAATCAATATAAACTTATGCAAATACAAAATAATGCCAACAAGAATCATTTTAGTTTAAAAAAAAAAAAAACAGAACAATGTAGTAAAAATAATATATGTACAATGAATACTTAGGTATAAACTTACACCTTCAAATATTTATATGGAAGTTCAAATGTTAAATTCAAAGAGGAAAGTAAAAATAAATACAGAAAGGCAAGACAACATCAAAGAATGTTGTAGGAGAATTAAGAGGGCAGCACACTTAAACCTCACAAAATTTATAGCCTCACAAAAAAAGAAAGCAAAGGTAAAGTCTCAAGAAAATGACATCTCTTCCTAGGGTGAAATAAGAGAAATTAGAGTATTTCAAACTGTAATTTTACTAGAATTGAAGGCAATTAAACAGTCTACTGAAACAATTACAATATTTTTTGTTACACTTCACACTTTTTTTTTTTTTACAACACTCCCATGTACATTAAATGGGGTGACAGACAATGAAGCAGAATATCACTCTCATTTTGAAGACTGGTACTTTGACATTTTAGAATTACCTGTTTATCATCTTTGCACTACATTATTGTTTACTAGGGGCCCACTGCACAAATTAGTGCACCTTGAAAGGAACTGTGGGCCACGAGGCTACGGTGGGCACAGGGGCAGGTCTTGGCCCAACCTCTGCGCCACCACCTGGCTCCTACTACCATGGCCCCTAGTCCCCTGTCTGCTGGCAGCCCCGCTCTCACTGCTGCTGCTACTGCACATTGACAGCACTGGTCCCACTCACACCTGCTGACAGCGTGGAGCAGTTGGGGCTGGAGCCAGTAGTGGGTGCCACTCACACCTGCTGATGGCGCTGAGCAATTGGGACTAGCGTCAGGCACCAGCAACAGGTGCAAGAGCAAGTGTGAGCACCAAGCAAGACTGTGGTGCACGAGAGCAAAAAATTTTCAGTAACCACCAGAGGCTTGCCCCATGACAGTGACCAGCTCTCCGCCTTGGTCTGGTGCCCCTTCTCACCTGCTCCACCATCCTGCCATGGCCAATGTTCCATGCGCAACCCCTGGTGGTCAGTGCCCATCATAATTACTGGTTATTTGGTTGTTTGGTTATTCCACTCTTCAGTCTATTTGCATATTGGGTTTTATATAATAGATGTGCTACTATAATTCCTTGGGAGTAGACATTATATCTGACTCTAGCCATTTTTGTAGCACCATCACCTGACACTGTATCCTATATAATAAAAGCCTAATATGCTAAGTGTTGGTTGTCCAGTAGTTCATTCAACCAATCAAAGCATAATATGCTAATGCTATGCTAAGGCCACTCAACCACTCACTATGACATACACTGACCACCAGGGGGCAAATTCTCTGACTGGTAGGTTAGCTAGCTGGGGGGGTCTGGCTAAGTAAGATGAGCCAGAGATGCCCTGGAGCCCTCCCACAGTCCCTCCCCAGCTGGCCAACCTCCCAAATCTCTCCCCAGCCCTGATGGTGCACTGGTGGGTCTCTTGGCCTAGCCTGAGCCCTCTCACAATTGGGACCCCTCAGGGAATGTCGGAGAGCTGGTTTCAGCCCAATCCCACAGGCCAACCCAAGGGACCCCACTGGTGCACAAATTTGTGCACCAGGCCTCTAGTTTTATTATAAGTGTTCAAAAAATGTCTGTTAATGGACATGTATAAAAGTACTCAAAAGTAACCTATTAAATGAAGAATTAATTTATTTTTACAATACACACATACAAAACCCTCACTAACAGACCCAATTAAATGGGCATCCCAGGCAGCCATGTTTGTACCAGTTAACAACAATCATGTCTCTAATCCCAACTAACTGAATCAGACATGGGCAGGCAATCCAATCCACTGGCTTATTGATCACCAAATGTTCTCATTTGCAAATTGAAACCAAGAGGCAGACAGAAAGATAGTCCTTAAGCTGACATCTTGTGCATTTAATCAATGGGGTAAATAAGGAAGCTAGTCAGTGAAAGGACTACAAAGCAGACATCACCTGGGAACATGAATTGAAAGAGACTCTTTGTCCCCTAAAGCACAGAGAAAACAGACTCTGTTCCAATTTTTAATTCCTATAAGACCTAACTATATTCGTTTTCATGTTGTACTTCTGCGATTTAAATATCTTTACTTGAACCAGCCTAAATGGGTCCTTTTTTGAAAGCACATGAGCCTTTACTATAACAATTTTATACTCCCACAGCTACTTTCATTCTCCACAAACAACTACATCTTCTTGAGGTTTCAATTAGCAGCTATACCCAAATAACTCTAAAACGTTTTACGCACCAAACGTTTCACAGATTTGAAAAACACCTTGTACTACAATAAACTATCAACCTAGGATAAAGAACAAAGCTATAACATCACAAATTAGTGTGTTAAAATTCTGAAGTCAATAACTATCACTTAGGTAACAGAAAAAAATACGAGAATCATTAATATAGAGACGTTTCATGTAGATGTTTCATGTATATAGCATCTTTTTTCATTTGCTTGGTGGTTTTGAGATTCAATCATACTATATCCTTATTGTTGTATAAATCTATTCACCAGTTGATACTTAGGTTGCTTCCCATTTGGTATTATTATGAATAGGGCTCTATGAACATTCTGGAAAAAAACTGTGTATGTATGTTTTTATTTCTCTTGGATAAATTCCAGGGATTGGGAATGTTGGGTCATACGGTAAGTGCATGTTTGATTTTATTAAATAAAAAATATATAAAGTCAAACTGTGCTCCAGGGTAGCTACATCATTTTTTTCACTCCTACTTACAAAATGATCATTCCAGTTGTTCCACATCCTCAACAACATTTGGCATTTGGTAGTTTCATATGTTGCTATTGTTTTTTTTTTTTAAGTATTATATATGGTATTACATGTGTCTCCTTTTTCCCTCATTGACCTCACCCCAGTCCACCCCACTTCCAGCATATGTCCTCACCCACCCTAATATCTGTGTGTATTGATTATGCTTTAATTTAGCCATTCTCATCAGTGTGCAGTGTATCTCATAGTGTTTTTAATGTCCACTTCTCTGATAACAATGTTAATGACACTGAATATGTTCACAAGTGTTGTGAGCTTTTCATGTATCTTTGATCAAATGTCTAGATCAGGGGTGGAAAATCTTTTTCCTGCCAAGGGCCATTTGGATATTTATAGCATCATTTGCAGGCCATACAATATTATCAACTTCAAAATTAGACTGCTAGCCTGGCTCAGTGATTGAGCATCAATCTATGAACAAAGAGGTCAAGGTTCAATTCCTGGTCAGGGCACATGCCCAGGTTGCATGCTCGATCCCCAATGAGGCAGCTAATTGATGATTCTCTTTTATCATTAATGTTTCTCTCTCTCTCCCTTCCTCTATGAAATCAATAAAAATATTTTTTGAAAGAAAAGATAAATGTCCCTCCTTTAAAAGAATTAGCCTGCTATATTTGGTCAAACATTTAATTAACACATCCCTAATGCCTTGCCAGGGCCAAACCAAATGATATCATAGCATTATACATAGCTCTCGGACCAAACATTTCCCATCTTGTTCTAGATTCTTTACCCCCCTTTTGCCTCAATGGATGGAGCGACAGCTTGTGGACTGAAAGGTCCCAGGTTCGATTCCAGTTAATGTCATTTACCTGGGTTGCAGGCACATCCCCAGCAGGAGGTGTGCAGGAAGCAGCTGATCGATGTTTCTCTCTCATTGATGTTTCTAACTTTCTATCCCTCTCTTTCTCTCTGTAAAAAAAATCAACATATAAAAATAAGCTAAAAATTTTTGCTGTAGGAGATCCAATATTTTATCAGCATTGAAAATGTTTTTTAAAAAGAAAATCTGGGGGACGTTCACAAAATTAAGCCAAATATATGTCAAGAATATCCACTATTCACAATTAAATAGCTAGAAGTCTAATGTTTTAGCAAATGTATTTAACAAATACATTCTGTAAGTGATCTAACTATAAAAACAAAGATAAACATCTAAATAAAAAAATTTTGGTAAAATCTCACTCAGCAAATCTAGTCAATGATAAACTTATTGACTAAAAATCATCTAGGAAGCAAATCCATGCAAGGGGCTAATATAGAAGAATATGAAATAAATTAATATATACAAACATTCACACATTTCTCATCTATACTCATTTCTATAGATGAATTGACTGATGAATGGATGTGCAGATTGATGGATGGATGGATGGAAGGATAGATGGATGGAAGGAAAAAAGGAAGGAAAGAAAAAAGGAAGAAAGAATTTATATTGACACTTCAAATTCCAATAGAACATTATAGGATTTCTTCCTTCTAGCCTTCCCCTTTTTATAGTATTTAAAACTTCCTCTTCCAACAGTAAGAAATCTGGCTTCCACTACCCATATAATCTTTATTTGACTATTTGCTCAATCCTGGTTTACAGACAAAGTACAGCAGTTTTGGATTTGTAAACCCATACCTCTGCATAAAGAAGGAAAGCCTACAGCCGAAACCAGTTTGGCTCAATGGATAGAGCGCCGGCCTGTGGACTGAAGGGTCCCGGGTTCGATTCTGGTCAAGGGCATGTACCTTGGTGGCGGGCACATCCCCAGTGGGGGGTGTGCAAGAAGCAGCTGATCGATGGTTTTCTCTCATCAATGTTTCTAACTCTCTATCCCTCTCTCTTCCTCTCTGTTATTTCAAAAAGAAGAAGGAAAGCCTACAAAGCAGAGTTCTATGTAGGCAGAGTTCAATATTTTTTCAGTTATTATTATCTTCAAACCTGAGGCCCATATAGTCCACAACTGTGTTCAAAAAGTTATTTGTGTTAGTTTGTCCCTCCCCCTCAACTCACACGGAATTGTTATTTTAAATCGGTTGAGTTTGTTTGTCTCTATTTTAGTCCATTTTCATACTTTCTCATCTAACTTCACAGATCTTTTAAATGTGGAACATTATCATAGTTCCAAAATCAGAACCATGAAAAAGGGCATACTCAATAATGTCACAACCTCCTCCATTCCTTTAATCCCATTCCAGTCCCATTCATTCCACCCAGTTCCTACTCACTGTGTCTGTTACTGATTTATCCTTCCTATATTTCATTGCAGATATATGTATTTTCTTATGTTGTCTTCTTTCTTACATAAGGCAGTAGAGTGTAGATGCTCTTTTGCATTTTGCTTGTGGTTTTTAACCAAAACAAATATCCTAGAAATCACTCTATATCAATTCATAGAGGTTTCCTCATTCTTTTACATACCTGCACTGTGTGAATGTACCATAGTTTATTTACTCACTCTCCTCTATATTGACATTTAAGTTGTTTCTAACATTTTGCAATTACAAGCAATGCTACAATGAACAGTCTTTTCTATATGCATTCTTGTATTGCTAGAGGTGACTCTTCGGGGTAAATTTTCAGGAGTAGAACTGCTAGGTCAAAAAATAAATGCATATGCAGTTTTGTTTTATACTGCTTAAGTCCCTTCCAAAAGAATTGTACCAATTTACAAGGTATAGTAATTTACATTTTAGTGATTTGGCGGTGCGGGGGGCCTTATTATTAATTCCTAAGGATGGATAACTCACTTCTTCTTCTAATAACTTCATTGAGAAATAATATACATACCACACAATTCAAATACTGAAAGGGGACAATTCAATAGCTTTAGTATATTCAGTGTTGCAACCATCAAATCACCACATCAACTGAAACATTATTCTTATATACCATCCCCAAGAAACCCATATCCATTAACAGCCACTCCTCATCTGCCCCCTTTTACCTTAACCACAAATCTACTTTTTATCATTACAGATCTGCCTATTCTGTGTATTTCATATAAGTGGAATCATACAATATGTGTTCTTTTGTGACTGGCTTCTTTCACTTAGCATGTTTTCAAGGTTCATCCATGTTGTAACATATATCAGTACTTTGTTTCCTTTTTTTATGGCCCAATAATACTTCATTGTATGGATATGTAACATTTTGTGCCCTCATTGGTTGGATCTTTAGCTTTTTACTTTCTGGCTATTATGAATAATGCTCCTATAAACACTTATATACTAGTTTTTGAATGGACATGTTTTCAACTCTCTTGGGTGTATATTTAGGAGTGGAACTGCTGGGACATATGGTAACTCTATGATTATTCTTCTGAGGAACCATAACACTGTTCCCCAAAGCAGCTTGTATCATTTTACATTCTGGCCAGCAGGGTTAACTCACTTTTGCGTTGTTCATCTTCACCCCAGGTTATTTTTCCCATTTTTCTTTTTTTATGTCATGTAATTTCTTTATTTTTAATTCATATCTTTCTCTCAAATACTGCAATTCATTGTTGAAAATTCTTTTCATGATGACAAAGACACTCACAAGTATTACAAATATTTGAAAACGAAAATGTATTGCTTCAAAGAGGCCCGTTACCTAGTTCTTAGAGCAGACTTGTTATCCTCAGTAAGGAGAAGAAATTTATGTTTAAAATTTCTCAGTTAGATATATTTTTTAAATGCTACAAAAACATGGCATGGATTTACATGGTAATAACAGATTCAAACACCAAATGTGAAAGATTTCTTATGTTCTAAATAAACATTAAGAAAAGCAAAGATAAGAACATTTCTATATTACTACCTATTCTGTCAAATGATAATTTATCTTTATTTCACGATACCAGAACACTTGACCATTTTTCTAACCTCTGATCAGAAGTGCCAAAACAATGCCTATTATTCATGCATTCATTCACTCATTAAATTAATAGTGATTTTTTTCTTAATTAAGGTATTACATATGTCCTTATTCCCCTCATTCCCTCCCCACCCCCACCCCTGCTTGTTCCCTCAACTCCCTAGTGTCTGTGTCCATTGGTTATGCTTATATGTATGCATACAAGTCCTCTGGTTGATCTCTCCCCTTCCCCACTCCCCACCCCCACCCTTCCTGCCTTCCCTCTGAGGTTTGATGGCCTCAAGGTCCTTCCCATATTCATCCAATTCTTTAACCTTACTTTCTGTATATAAGCTCGGCCCCTAGAGATCTATTGATTTTTAAAGAGAGTGGAAGAGATAGAGGAAGGGAGGGAGGGACGGAGGAAGGGACATATATTGGTTGCATCTCACATGCACCCTTGACCAGGAATCAAACTCACGAACTATTCAGTCCAAGGGCTGCACTCCAACCATTGAACCACACTAGCCAGGGCAGGATAACTCACTTTTTAACTTGACTTATTAAGTCACCTATTCTAGTTCTAATAACTAAAACAAACAAAACAACTCTGAATAAAATCACATTTAATCAGGCCATTGTTGAATCAGATTAGTTAACTTTCCTTGTGCTATCATTGATCTAAAAATTAATCAGCAATGCATATACATAAAAGTGTAGAAAGTAACAGTGGTGAGTTAATGTGGAAGCATTACAGCACATGATAGTTTGTATTCATATTAAGTACATATTCTGTTTTATATAGTCCAGATTAAATTCCTCCCCAAAAGACGTCTCTTCACATATATGTAGAGTACATGCCATATAAAAACCATTTAATAAGGATAATTTTATATTAAAATAATGTTGGCCTTTCCAATCACCTGACTTTTGCACTCACATGCCTAATTAATCATTTACCTTGAAAGAGACTATGAGTTGCTTCTAACAGAATATAACAAGACAGGATTAATGGATATTCCCTTTCCTGCAAAGACATGATTTCTTATGTTAAAGTTCTGCTATTGTCTTGGGAAGGACTGTTTGTATTCCTTAACTTGCCTTCCTTGAGCATCTCAACAGCCAGTCTTGGTGGGAGAGACCGTGGAGTTTTAATTAAGATAAATACAGGAAAAAAAGGGGTGAGAAATCCCACATTTTTTTAACACCAGGGATTTGTGGGAAGAAGAGAAGGACCAGGTAAGGAAGTGGTAAGAAGTATGTCCCAAAGTGCCTTAAATAACAAACTCTTCTCTTCCCTTGCCCTCTTGCTCTGGAAGAAAGGAACTTCTGGAGATGTTTAATGTCAACCTGAAATACAGTCATATCAAAATACCACTTTACATTATCTACCATCAACGAAGTATGAAAATACCTCCTTCCTCACTGAAGCCTGTGTCATATCATTAATTGAATTTTTTCCTGTTTGATACTGTTTGTTTTTGTTTTTACATAGTTACGTTCTAGTCTCTCTCTTCATATTTCTGAGTTCTTTTCCTTAAGATGGATACAAATGATTGCCTCCAATGCCAATAAGTTGCCTTCTTTCTTTAAAAGAAGCGAACATGAGTTAAAGGTCAATGACAGAAAGAGTAAAGGCTACTACTAACAAAAAATTTGTAATGGAGTTTTTTTCTAAAACAGGAAAATCTGGAGTAAAGTTTATTAAATCACATTTTCTAGCATTTTGCAAATCAAAGAGGAGAAAAAATATCAATCAACTTAAATTTAATTAGAATTGACACAGATATAAGAATCAACAGAGCTGGGTATTAAATTAGTTTTTATAAACTATGCCATATATTCAAAAAGTTTAGTGAAGTAGAAGCTACATAAACAACACAAATCAAGATTCTAATGAAAACTAAATACTTAAAAACATAGACATTCAATGTAAGGAATAAAAGTAAAATCAAGAATTTAAAATGTAACAATTGTTTTGCCTTTTCAGGTCCTGTGAAATGACCTTTTCTGAAAGTCATGAAATTAGACATTTTCTCTCACACATAGTCACCAACAAAATTTGGGAGAAATCAAGCAGAAAAAAATCAGTTAACTTAAAGGTCATTTGTATTGGGGTCTTGTTGTCCATTTCTTATAGATTATGGTTATCTGGGGAAGAGAGTATAATTTTTGTGTTCTTACCATGGAAAAGTGTAAAACATTCTCTTCCCTCTGATACAGAAAGATGAGTGCAAGTAGAATATATAAGAGAGTGAGTAGGGTGGTAATGCTCATAATAATAGAACATGTCCATATTCTACAAAAGACTATTGTCACTCTTCTACACTTTGGCTATGACCTCTTGGCTGATTCTGTCATAAACTTTACTCTTCAGCTTCATTCCACCATTGAGAACAATGTTTTATCTTTCTCAACTTACACAAAATGTCATTGGTATTTACTACTCCACTGGTATTTACTGCTCCACTGGTATTTATTTCAGTTTGTCTTTATAGTCTCTTCTTGAATCAAGAGATTTTACTTAAAGACCTATCTTTTACAGATTGCCCTGTGGCTAAGAAACTCAAATACTGACTAGATTTTTAAAGAGAGGAATAAACCTTCTCCCTGGAGATGAATTCTGAAGTTTTGGAACTACAGTAAGTTTTTCAGGTCACTATGACACCAGAGCAACATTATTCAGGCTTCTCTGTAGAGACCCAGAGGATAGATTTTGGCAATAAACAGTACTTCAAATTGTATATTACTTTGTTATTTAGAAAACATTATCACATGCATGATCTCATTTATGTCTCATAAAATCCTTTTAAATAGGGCTTATTCACCTCCACAGTGATAAATCATGCAAAATAAAAACCTTGACATCATCTTGAAAAAATCCAACGCTACCTCAATTAAGATGAGGTTCTATCAATTCCACATCTGCATACTCTCACTTATATCTTCACCCAGCTCTGCTCCTCACCAATCTGTCATTTAAGCTGTGTATCACACACCTTCAGGGCCATCACTCACAATGCAGTGTAACATCTGACCAGACTTAAGTGGCTGTCCTGGCTTCAAGAATACATCCCTCATTCAAGAACCTTGCCTTCCCTCTCCCTATTAAACATTTTCTATTTACCTTTCCAAAAAGGAGGGCACTAGTGATTTCAGCCATGATATAGGTACTGGAACTGAATTTAACCTCCCACTGCAAACAATTATAAAGTTGGAAAACAAACAATATAAGACTCTGATCCCTAAGAAAGGAGAAACTTATGTGAACCCTACCATCAACATTGGAAGCCATTTGCAGTTCACTGTGCAAGAAAGGGGTCTCAAGCAGAACAGAACAGTATCACTGATGCGAGGGGGCAGAGATTAGAGTTCTGGAGTCTGAGGGGCAGAGATCCAGAGAGGAAGCTTGCAGATCTCAAAAAATCTGCATGGAGCCCTTGAATATCTTAATCAAGCATATGATAACAAGCCACAAATGCAGCCAGAAAATTACCAAGAAGTTATAGGTTCAACAACTTCCACAGCTCAGACAGGATGGGGAGATGTTTAAGTGGGAAGGAGGCATAGTGGTGCATAAACATTGAAAATTTGAGACGTTCAGCAAGGGCCTCAGAGGGGTTACACCTTAGTCACAGGCTGAATTACTCTTATCATAAACTCTAGTCCCACTCTACAAAAAACAAATATAAAAAATAAAAATACAAGCAACATTGAAAGGATTGAGTTGATCTCTAGTAATTTAATTTCCTATCATAACAAAGTCCTGCATTCTTTAAAAGAAAACAACAAAATCCAATCACTCAATAATGTTAGAATCTACTCAACATTTACCAGACATATGCAGAAGCGGGAAAACATGCCTCATTCCGGGGGGGGGGATCTATCAATAGAAACAAGCCTAGAATAAAAAGGTGATACTAGCAAAAAAAAGACTTAAAAGCAACTATTACAAAATGCTCAATGATTTAAAGAAAAACAGGATCACCGTGAGGAAAGATATGCAAGATACAAAAGAGACCATTAGAAATAAAATACAATATTAAAATAAAACACTTACTGGATAGGATGAACAACAGGATAACATAAAAGAAAAAATCAGTAGCTTGGAGATACAATAATACAAACTATTAAGACTGAACTGTAAAAAGAAATTTGACTGAAAATAAATCACAACAACCCATGGGATATAATATTAAGAGAGCTAACATTTGTGTAACTAGAGTCTTAAAAAAAAAAATGTGACAATATAATGGTCAAAATGTTTCCAAATTTGACAAAACACTATAAACATACATATGAAACACACACATACACATAGGAATCTCATAATCAAATTACTAAAACACAAGGAAACTTTAAAAGCAGCCATAGACAAAACACCATATTGCACATAAAGGAACAAAGATAAGAATTACTGAAGACATCTTGAAAAACAATGAAAGTAAAAAAAATAGAACTCAACTTTGAAAAGAAAAAAATAAATCTAAAATTCCATTTCCAGCAAAAATATCCATCAAGAATAAAGCCAAAATAATACATTTTCAGACCAGCAAAAATAAAAAGAATTCACTGTCTACAGTCCTACACTATAAAAAATTTAAAGAAAAGTCTTCAGTCAAAAGGAAAATGAGATGAGATAGAAACTTGAATATACATAAAGAAATGAAGAATGATGAAAATAAAAAATATATGGATAAATATAAACTCTATTAAGACTGGTTAAGAAAAACAGAGAAAAGGCACAATTACCAATATTAGGAGGGAGAGATAAAACATGATTACATATCCTATGCAAAAATTAAAGAATAATGGAATATTATGAATAATTTTAAGCCAATAAATTGAATAGCAAATGAATTGAAAAAATCCTTAAAAGACACAAATTACAAAAACTAATTCAAGAATATAAAAAATATCTGTACAGCCTTAAATCAACTAAAGAAATTGAACTCACAATTTAAAACCTTATAAAGAAAACACTAGACCTAGAAGGCCTCACTGGTGAATTCTGTTATATATGTAAGGGAGTCACAACATCCCTTCTACACAAACACTCTCAGAAAATACAAAAGTGAAGGGACACTTCCCAATTTATTCAATGAGGCTAGCATGATCCTGATGTCAAAATCAAGAAAAAGACAGTACCAAAAAAGAAAGAAGAAAACTACAGATTGATATTCATCAAAAATCCAGATACAAAGATCCTTAACAAACTAAATTCAATAATATAAAAATAATACATCCTGACCAAGTAGAATTTCTTGCAGAAACACTTGATTTAAACATTCAAAATGCACACCCTGGCCAGTGTGCTAGGTGGTTAGAACATCAGCCCATGTACTAAAGGGTCAGAGGTTCGAACCCCACTCAAGGGCAAGTACCTGGGTTGCAAGTTTCATCCCCAATACAGGTCAAGTTCGGGAGGCAACCAATCAAAGTGTGTTGTCTCTCTCACATTGATGTCTATCTGTGTCTCTCTCTTTCTCCACCCGCCCTGCCACTCTCTCTAAAAAAATCAATGGATAAAATATCCTTGTGTGAGAATTTTTAAAAATTAAGCATTTTATAAAAATCAAACATTTTTATGCACTATATGAAGAGAACAAAGAAGGGGAAATCCATCTGATGATCTCAATATGATTAAAAAAATTTTTGACAAAATGTCAATGCATTATGACTTAAAAAACAAACAAACAAACAAAAAACCACTCAGCAAACTGGGATTAGAAAGCCATTTCCACAACCTGGTAAAGGACATCTACCAAAATCTACATTTTAAATCATACTTAATGGTGGAAAACGCAATGTTTTTCCCCTAAAATGAAGAACAAGGAAAAGATATCCACTCTCATCATTTCTTTTTAACATTATACATTTAGAGGCCCAATGCATGCAATTCATGGAAGGGGCTTGGCCCTCACAGCCCTGGCTTCGTCAGGAGGTCATCGGGAAAGTCATTTGGCTGCCTGGTCTAATTAGCATATTATGCTTTTATTATTATAAAATATAATGGCCAGTATCCTAAGGCAGTAGAAGAAATAAAAGCTACACAGATTAGAATAGAAAAAAGGTCTAAATTTGCAGACAACCTGACTGAATAGATAGCAAATACTAAAGCATCCAATTAAAAATATATTTAATTATATCTAATAAGTGAGTTTAACTTAGCAAGGTTACAGAACACAAAGTCAATATATAAAAATCCATTTTTTTCTACATAGCATCAACAAACAATTGAAAAAATTTAATACCACATATAATAGAATTAAACAACATTGAACACTTACAGATAAATGTAACAAAGTATGTGCAAGACCTCTATACTGAAACTGCAAAGTATTGCCCAGAGAGATTTACAGAAGATCTAACCCACAATTACTTATTGGTAAGTAATACCTTGCTCCCAACTGAAAATGAAAAGGACAACCCATTTCTAAGCCTTTGGGTCTTAATCATTTAATTTTGTTTTCCAGTTTATGCATTTTAGAGAAATATTTACAGAATGTTCCCATAGTGTTCACCTCTGCAATAAATAATAAGGTAAAGTCTTGAATTTTATTCTCTTTCCATTACAGTGTGGCTCTATGAAGAAAATAAAACTTATAACGCCATATAATACAGCTCAGTAAGATGAAGTTTTGTTTTAACATATCTTTAAATGAACTTCCAAGTTTCACATGTTTGTTTCTACAAAGTAATGGTATATTATCTTCAGAGAGAAAACAAGTAGAGAACTGAAACTTCTTATTCATAAATTTGAAACAAAGACACACTTCAATGGTCCTAAACTGGAGCCAGGTTGTTACTTAAGAATTAAGTAAGAACTTGTTAAAAATTCCAATTCCTGGGCTATAGCCCAGATCCATGCAATCAAAATATCAAGTGTGTGTGTGTGTGTGTGTGTGGGGGGGGGGGGGGGGGGGGGGGGTGTCCAGGGATAGCAAATTGTTAAAAATTCTCCATATAATCTCAGCTACTACAGTGCTGAGTTTGGGATCAGAGAAGAGCAAATCCCTCCACCAAACACATTTTAACAATGATTACTTCACCAAATTTTTATAACTGATATCTGAATACATGATATTAGACAACTGTCCATGAGACAAAATTTTTCAACAATCTGAATTACGTAGCTACTGCTGCATAATTGTATGGGTCAGCTTTGAAATGTGATTCTGCCACTTAGCAGCTGTGTTTCTCAAACTATATGAGGCCTGTTTCTTCATCTGCAAAAATAGTAGTAAAATTGAATCTGCCTCAAAGAGTATTGTGAAGGTTAAGTTAAATAATTCATGTAAAAGTATACCCTGTGCTCAGGGCCTTTATGTAAGGAACTAGTATTTTTACTGAATGCTTTTACTACAATAAAATTCATTTTTGTGCTTGTTTTCTAAAGGAGAGAACAATTAAGTTGGTGAAACTGAAATTTTAAGACTGCCAACAAATGGTAGCGCTTTTGTGGTTCTTAGCTTCATTAAGACGTATGTGTTGTACAATTATGTCACTTTCTATAACAGGTCAAGTCATTACACATATTTTAAGGAATCAAATGTCCTACTGAAATCAATATGGGCTCAAGAATGCCCTTTACTAGTGATCCCTTACACTCCTTCTGTTAAGTGAAAAGGTTAAGTCAAAGAACTATTGTTCCCTATCTTGAGAGATAGAGATAGAGAGATAGAGAAAGAAAGAGAGAGAGACAAAGAGAGAGAGAGAGAGCTATTCATCATTTACACATTCATGAAAAACTTTGAGAAGAATCTTAACAGTGTAAAACTCTGTCAAGGGAGGGGGAATGGGGAACAGGAAGGAATGACCAGAACTTTAGTTTTCCACCATATGCCATTCTATGCTGTTTAGATTTTTTTTTAGCTTTGGCTTGTATTTTTATAATTTTTTCAAAAGTAGTTAACAAAATAAACCCATTTTCAGTCTTTTACTTATAGGCTTTCTAAATTAATTTAAAACTTAACACTTCCCACCTAAGTCAACTAGAAGGTTAGTAAAAACCACACTACAAATAGGTAAAACACACTTCCCCTGGAAGTAATACTGCCATACCTGAACAAACTTCATTAGAATGACAACAAAAGTCTTTAAAATAAGAAGGAATTGGAGGGGAATATAAAATTAACAACTTTATTTTACAAATCTGAAGACTTACTTTGGATTCTGCCTGAGCACTTTTACACTGTTAATGTTTACACCCAAACCAGTTGAGCCAAACCAAAATATTTCTGTTATTGGTCCAATAACACAGTAAACTTGTTCATATGACATCAGAGCACTGAACAACAAATGCTTTCCTAGAGTTTCCCAAGACTATTTTCATATTTAAGTACACTGCTTTTGATACACTCTTTTAAATCAAGCAACAGTTGAGACTCCAAAACTAATTTACTTAGGATATTGGATACCAAAAAAATATCTTCCTACCACAACACAATCTGAGGACTATTTTCAATACAAAAAAGCTCTAAAAATTAGGTACTCTTTAAACATCAAAGAGATCACCAATGAAAACTGATTATTATTAAACATTAACAAAAGCTCCTTTTTTTTCTGAACTTTCTGGTTATTCAGTTAACATCTTCACCAAAATTGTCATTTGTAATTTTGAAATGTGTTTATAAACACAGCTTTGTTTCACAGAGCTCAAAAATACAAAGCCTCCATTCAAATAATAAAAATACTAATTATCTCATTTTAGACTCACTGAATATTCCAAACCTGCTCCTTTCACAGGGAGCAAAAGGGCACTTTCAAAGAACTAAAAAATCAACCTTAAGTCTATAAAAGGGTGGCATCTCAGAAATCTGTAGTTTTACAAGCAATGAAAGTTACTGTTTAAAATAAAAATCCATGAAAATATATTCTACACATTTCCCAGATAAGCTATATGAGAACTGAGACATATAAAAGAGTTTTCTAATAGCCAACAGCTCAAATAAAGTGGCCTTAAGTCCATGAGAAGTTTACAATGGAGAATTTTTGTTGAGGTAGATTACTGAGATGAGAATTTTTACCATCTTTATCATCCAGATCACACCTCCAACTTAATACAATCCTGACAAAACTCCTTAACCTTCCATTGTTTTCCTTAAAACAAGATTTTTCCAAATTCCACATACTAGAATAAAGTTTTAGCTCTAAATTACATCAGAGTGGTCAACTCAATTCCAATTTAAACGAATGAATGAATGAATGATACAGTTGCCAAAAAAAAAAAAAAAAAAATCATGTATAGATCTGTAGCCTAACTTAAAAAAAAATAAGCCAACATAGTTTCTACAGTCAACAAAATTAGCTTTGGCCCAAAACTGAAGATGATTTAAAGGCATTAAGTAAAAAGGTGGTAGTTCCCCTTTCTATCACAAATTAAACAGGTGAATGGAGTCGGTTCCATTAAAATTAGAGCATATTTTTCTGTTCTTAATGGATGTTTTCCCACATCTACTCTAATGCTAGATCATACAACTTCTCTTCCATGGCTCACCCTCTCTTCCATTTGTCAAAATTAGAGTTGTTTTAGGAAAAGTCATTCTTGCAAAGCTTTGGCCATCTACTGATTTCCAGACTGTGGTAAAATGATTCCTATGGACTTTATACAGCAGAGCTCCTCTATCTAATCAATCTGAGAATCGGACAAGCCATCCTCCCTACAATCTGACATTACTTGAGAACAAAAGTAACACACACCCTGTGAAAAGAAACTATGAAAGTATCACTTCTCTTTGCTTTTGAAAGCCAGGGCTGTGGTTCAGTAGATGCAGCTGTATTCTCATACAACCTCAATGCCTTTGACCACTTGGCCACTTCTTGTTCATCCTTGGTGTTTAAATGTGGGGTCCTGGATGGACTAAGATCCTTTCAGAAGAAATAAGAAAACAAGTAGAATTTATTCATTCTAACAAATGAACACCTCAGGTCTCCAGTCAGTTAATCCACACAAGTTCAGTGCTTCCGTAAAGCTTCACCATGCAGCTGATGCTAGAAAAGATAAATGCCACTTAGGAAATTTAATCTAAGAAATTTAATTTAAGGAATTTAATCTTGCTTTCCACCAATCAACTGCACATCCCCAAACCTAAAAATAGTCAAACATTAAGTGTCTGTTGACCTCAAAATAGAATTCTTTGCAGAAAAAACAAGTGCTTTTGGGTAGCTATAATCCAGCTAACATAAATATAATTTTTTTAAAAGATGAAAGTATTCTAAAGAACTTTAGGGTTAAAAAGAACTTGGTGGTCACAGAGTAGAACTCCTACAAACAGAAATCCTTTGTTCAATGTTCATCAGAAGTAGGCTTCAGTCTTCTTTTATTTTTCAATATTTTTAATTGATTTCAGAGAGAAAGGAAGAGACAGCGAGATAGAAACATCAATAATGAGAGAGAATCATTGACTTCTGCATGCCCTCCCCTTGGGGGCCAACCCCACAACCCAGGCATGTGCCCTTGGCTGGAATTGAGCCTGGGACCTTTTAGTCCGCCACTCTATCCAATGAGCCAAACCGGTTAGGGCTTCAGTCTTCTTTTAAATTGCTGAGTCTATCCAGCTACAATAAATGGTTGTACTCAGAATCTACTGGCCATAACTGCCATATTGAACTTAGCTTTGCCTTCAAGAGCCAAAAATGAAGTCTTACTTTCCTTCATCCAAGAGTCCTTAAAATATATGGAAGCCACATTTTTATAAAATTATTACCTAAAATGGGTAGAAAAGAGTTTAAAATGGCACAAGAAGGTATTCCAGTGTGGGAGAAAAGAATAACTAGAAGTAGAAGGTCTGTTAAAAGCACCATTGTGACTAAATCATACAATATACACTGGGAAATAGTGACCTATATTCCTATCAGATTATTAAAGAACTTAAAAACCAAGGTGAGACTTGATTGTTTTGATAGCCAATAGGAAATAAATGTAGAGACAAATCACAGGGGGAAGATGTTTACAAATATTAGGCTTTTGTTACGGACTAAATGTTTGTATTCCCCCAAAACTTATCTATTGAAGACAGTATTGGCGGCGAGGCCTATGGGAGGTAACGATTAGACGAGGTATCAGAATGGGACCCTGTGAAGGAATTAGTGCCCTTATAAGAGACACCAAAGAGTTCTCTCTCCCTCAACATGCTCTAGTTCACACTGAGAAAAGACTATGAGAATGCAGCAAGAAGGCAGCTGCCATTTGCAAGGCAAGAAGAGTGAGCACCAGAACCCACCCATGCTGACACCCTGATCTCTGACTTTCAGCCTCCAGAACTGTTAGAAAACAAACTGCTCTTGTTTAACCCACCCAGTCTGAGGTATTTCCTTATGGCAGTCTGAGCAGACTAAGACAGATTGGAAAAGAGAGCAACTGGCAGCAAGGAGCCAAGTAAGGAGACTACTGAAATGCCCAGAGATGGCAAAGGAATCCAAAAGTCATCAATTACCTATGAAAGAAAAATAAGCTATTTCACCTGGCCCCAGAGGTGACCATCAAAGCATTCATGAACAACTGCTATTCATTCCCCAGGGTCATTGGTTTTGCTGTTTTACCTACCACCTACTATCACATCATTGTAATTTAATATAAATCTTTCAGGAAAGCTTTAGGAACTATTACAATGGGAAACCCAGTGATAGAGGCCCCAGAGTGACTGTCAAATCATCCTATAACCCTTCTCCCCCAAATCCAGTCATTGTCTTATCCCGAAGAATAATGAACAAACACTTATGGAGCCCATAAATCCACAGGCCTCCATCAAAGCACACCAATGTGGTCTTGATGGCCCTACTAAGTTCCATGAAATTTGGATTTGCTGATTTCCTTCTTTAAAGTAAAAAGAAAACTTCTAAACAATACAATCCTATAAATATACAGAGAAAACTCCAATATTTTCCAATAAAAGGTAAGCCAGGAGTTTGTTTTTTTAACCAGACAAGGATACCAAATGAAAAGGGTAGTTTGGGGACCTGGGGGAGCCCTCAACCCAGAAACAGTGGCTTCAGCAGATAGTCCCAAGCTTTGATACCTTGTCATTTATGGATCAGACTAAATCAGCCTTCCCTGCCTACATAGCACAGTGGAGTTCCACTTATATTTCCCAACTTCATCCTTGTACCAACTCATCCTCATTCAGGAGTGAGTATACCAAAGCCACTCCATCCTGTACTTTTAAATCCTTAAAAAGTTGAATCTTATTGACATTAAAATTTTGTCCAGATTACTACTTATTAAACAAAGCAAAAGCAGACTATTCCTAAGAACTATTCTGCTGTTGCACCTATTTAGTAAGCCTGAAGTTAACCTTGCACTACCACAGATCCTCAACAAGCATCTTAAACAGCTAAGCTGAGAATATAGGGCTCAAGGGTACTAATTTTGGGGCTCTCTGGTTTGGGATATAATTAAAAGAGTTTTAACAAAGAATATGAGTGAGAATTTCTTTTACTTTATTGATATAACTTTTCCTATCTAACCCAAAAGAGGAAGAACTCACCTGAAGAATTGTAAAATTTTGAGGGTTAACTACCAAAAGGAGTCACTATAGGTCATCATCCCTCTCAATCACCTGATTTAATCTTCAGTAACTATGTAACTGAAATGTTTTGCATGCAGAGTCACTTTCTCCATATATAATTGTAAGCTTTACATCCCTCCACATTTTAGAAAGAATTTCTTTAAAATTGCTTACGTTGATCATTATCACAATCCCTTAAGGCAGTATTTTTATTCTCCTCATTTTAGACATAAGATAAACAAAGATCAGAGACGTTAATGTAGTGCCCTAGAATCATAAATCTAGTAAATGATAACACCAACACTGAACCAAAACTTTATGACTCCAAACCCCTCCTTTTTCCACTATACCAGAATGTATCTATCTATTCTCCACCACCTTAAATAAACCACTCTACATAGACAAATAAAACTGTGTGTTAGTAAGAGCTCTAGAACCTACAGATATACTTCAGTGTAATGAATACCCAGTCTAGTTTTAAATAAATGAAAATATAAATGAACTAATCGGCACCCTCTCAAATTATAAGTGAGCATAAGTCTTTTCATTTTATTCATTGAAAGTTGCTTCCAAAATTATAGTTTAACAACTTTCATTAAAGTATATTCTGTATGTTTAATAACATTTTAAACTACCTTCGTAATAACTATTTTCCATCTGCTTTTACTTGCCTTTATAAACACTAAGTCTTTGAAAAATGGAAGTGAAAATAAAGAATTTTCCACACTATGAAGTAACCATTCTTTTCTATGTCCTCAACTAAATAATAGATGTGAATATTCCAATATCTTACACATATATCAAATTTCATCTTCTCCCCAAGGCAGAGTCTGATGTCAGCTGAACAGTTAAAAGAAAAAGCACACATAAAAAGAATTACACTCTCCTAAAAACATTTCAGATTGCAGTTGTTTATATTCAATATCTTGCAATACTACAAACATTTTTATTTTATGGAGGCTTTTTATACTTCTGTTTTCTTTTTAATAAAAATAAATCTTGAAGGTCGTTCTTTAGGAGAATATCAGCATTACACCATTTAAGCCTCCTGTTACAAAAACAAATTTTAAAGATTTCTAGAAATATTAAATTCCTCCTCAAGGCAAACCATGCCCTGGTGTAGATTGGTATCAGTGCAGGTGCAACTACAACTGATCAGTTTGCTGTTTCTGAGGGGCAATAAGAAACCACAAGGAAATGTATATCACTGTTGATTTCTCTATTTCCTCTGTAAAACGAACAGTTACCAACTTCCTACAAGAATTATGAAGTAAATAACACATGAGTAAATATTTATGAAGTACTTTTATCATTATTGATTTTTTAAAACAATAAGACTCCTCCCCTGCCCCCAATGATTTACTGGGCAAAGTCCTGCTGCTGTACAATTAGTTCAGCAAACCTCCAGAGTCTGCTCATCGTGGCACTACTCTTTTAAACTTGACAAGAGTTTACTATATAACTATGAAGGCAAGACAGACCCTGGCTATATGACCTGTTGTGTGTTCCTACAACAGAGTATCTCAAACTCCTTCAAACTTTAAATGGAATTAACTACTCATGATTCTTAAGACGGTAACAGTAGGAACAGTACAGAGAACAGGTTTGCAAGACAACCAGAAGTCAGAATGGCCAACTGGCCTGCCTCTTACACAGGGAAACAACAAATTAATTTATTTCACCTCACTTCATTGCTACTTTCATAGTTTATATTAAACAGGGACTAAGAAGCCAATGACAGACTCCTGAGGGACTTTTCATATACTCATTAGAATAACAATTTGTTTGTAATAAAGATCCTTTAACTGGATATACTGCAGGGATAAACATTATGCTACTAATCTATGAAAACTTTTAACATATAAAAGGAGATAATAAAATTACCAAAGACTGATTTTGTTGCCTACCCCATAAGGAACCATATCTTAGCTCCTCCTTTTCTTAATGAAGATGCCTTTGGTAGAATTATCTTCTCTGTTTGCTCTCAGACAGCAATTAAAATTGAGTGTGGTTAGTGTTGAGATTTCCTTTCAGAAGTGATCATATAATTATTTTCATTTGGTTTTATATATACATGTATAAATATATCTCCTGTTAGCATCCTGAGGATTGCCATGCAAATTGACTAGGGAAATACCAGTACACTCCTTGGCCCAAAAGATGAAAAAGCTTGTACCTCCTCAAAATATAAATCTAGGAGGATCCAAGATGGTGGCTTAGGTAAACACACCTAAACTGCTGCTGTGCACAACAATTTCAAAACTACAACTAAAAGACAAAACGTCTATCACCCAGAACCACGTGAAAGCTGGTTGAAAGGAAGCTCTACAACTAGACTGAAAGAGAAAGGAGCATTCTGGGTACAAGCACTGAAAAACTGAGGTACTGGTGCGTGCGCGCAATAAGGGCAGGCGGCGGATCCCGGCTGGCGGAGGGCATTGCTTTATTCAACCCGAAGAGAGACAAGCTCCCAATCTCTCTGAAATCCAATTTCTGGAAAGAAGCTGGACTGTCTGCCATGGGGTCAGAAAGTGAGGGTGGCTTGCCTGCAGAGCTGCTCACAAGAATAATTGTTTGTTGTGTGGGGGCACAAGACACGGGGACGTGGTCAGAGAGGCAGAGATGGACTGATGGGCAGCCATCACTGTTGGTCACGCCCCAGCCTAGTGATGCCCTGAGAATCTGCCCCACACAATCTACAAACACACCCAAGCTCCAAGCAGCGGCTTTTGCCTATGAATGGCCTTCTCTATTGCAGTTTAACCTAGCAAACTTGCAACCTGGTGCAGACAGCTCCAAAGCGTCCAAGCTCCAAGCAGGGAGGAGAAGACTGTGGTTCTCACTGTAGCTCCTGCAGGGTGGCCTCAGACAGTAGCTGAACTGCACCCCATTGGAGATCCAGAAGTCTGTGTATCTAATGGTCAGTGTGAGACACCAGATTTCAACTCCTCACATCCATAAGTGACACACCCAAAGTTCCACTGAAACAAGGCCTGCACCATAAGCATGTCTGAAGCACAGCAGTTCTTCCATTATAGACACAGCAGGTCCTCACAGCCAGTTGGCCTGGAGGTCAATTCCTCCCAGTGTACCAACAGCAATCAAGGCTTAACCAAACCAGGACTTTGCACTCAGCCCACAAAGGAGTGTACCAAGAACCACCACCTCAAGTGATTGAGGAAGCAGAGCTACTGGACCCTATAGGTCACCTACCACACAAAGCCATTCCATCAACACAGGAAGGCAACCAAATTGCGGAGACATAGAAGCATGTCATGAATGGGAGAGATGGAGGAAAGTAAACTACTGGATGACACAGAGTTCACAATCATATTTATAAGGTTACTCAAGAATCTTCTAAAAAGCGCTGAGAAACTAGAAGAGACTTTCAAGGACCTTAATGAGAATACCAAAAAAATGGAAAAGGACCAGTCAGAAATTAAGCATACACTGTATGAAATAAAGAATATACAGAAACTCAACTGTAGATCAACATATCCCAAGAATCAAACCAAAGATCTGGAATATGAGGAAACAAACAACACCCAACCAGAGAGGCAGAAAGAAAGAAGAATCCAAAAGTGTGAGGACAGTGTAAGGTGTCTCTGGGATGGCTTTAAGTGTACTAACATCCGGATTTTTGGGGTGCCAGAAGAGAGAAAGCAGGATATTGAAGGCCTATATAAAGAAATAATGACAGAAAACTTTCCCTAACTGGTGAAAGAAATAGACTTACAAGTCCAGGAAGTTCACAGAACCCCAAACAAGAGGAATCCAAAGAGGACCACACCAAGACACATCATAATTAAAATGCCAAGGGCAAAAGACAAAGAGAGAATCTTGAAAGCAGCAAGAAAAAGGCTGTTAGTTACCTACAAGAGAGTACCCATATGAATGTCAACTGATTTCTCAACAGAAACTATGCAGACCAGACGGGAGTGGCAAGAAATATTCAAAGTGATGAACAGTAAGAACCTACAACCAAGATTACCCAGCAAAGCTATCATTCAGAATTGAAGGGCAGATAAAGAACTTCACAGACAAGAAAAAGCAAAAGGAGTTCATCACCACCAAACCAGGATTACATGAAATGCTGAAGGGTATTCTTTAAGAAGAGGAAAAAGGTAAAGGTAAAAACTATGAACAACAAAAAGACATCAAATACATATCTACCAACAAGTGGATCTAAAAATCAAGTGAATAAAAAATCTGAAGAACAGAATGGACTGGTGAATATAATAGAATCAGGGACATAGAAAGGGAGTGGACTGACAATTTTCAGAGGAAAGAGGGTCTGAGGTTTAGGAAAAGATTGGACAAAAATCTTACACCTATGGATGAAGACAGTGGCAGGGGGTAGGGGCAAGGGGTGGGATTGGGAATCAGGTGGAAGGGAGCTATTGGGGGGGAGAGGAACACCTGTAATAATCTGAATAAAGATTTGTTATATAAATACATATACATAAATATATAAATATAAATATATATAAATATATATGTATTTTTATTTGTATATTTTTATTTATATGTATATATATTTATCTCCTAAATCAAAGTATTGGGCGAACTATTCAAAAAGTACAAATCTCAACCTAAGAACCCTACATTCCAAGAAGAATTTCCTTTATAGTACCAAGACCACCACAATTTTCTTCTGTATTGAAAGTAATAAAAATCTCTAATACAGATTTTTAATCCAAAAAAGAACTACTTATTTTGGAGACATACACACACAGATCAAGGTCTATAATATCTTTTTGGAAATCTATGGAGCCAGGTGCGTATTAGAACCCAGTTTTTCAGATTTTAGAAAAGAAATATAGAGTATACATATACCATATGTTACAAATCACCCCCAGCACCTGGTAACCATACAGTTACTAGGAAAACTGAGAATGCCAATGGCCTCCACTCAGGTAAGATCACATTTTGCCATGAAAAACAGTTTACGGTCAATTTAAAGGAAAATTTGTTATTCAAACTTTTTTGGGTTTCAAAATTGTAGATCAGGGATCGTGGCCCTTTGAAGGATAACCGGTGGTCTTGACATATAATACAGTAGGCTCTATCTCCTAAAACAAAAACAAGTAGCTGATGCTTAGATAAGAGACAGGTAGGATATTTATAGTCTTGAAATGGGCCTAATTACTTTCCTACTTGGAGAGGCATAATCAACTCAAGCCAGCTATAAAGTTTCCCCTTTAACTTTATTAACTTTATCCCAAATTGGGACCAACATTGAAAAACATTTTCCAGATCCTTAACATATCAATGCTACACTGAGAGGCAAGGGGCTTCTAACAGGTGACAAAGTCAGCTAGATATAGAAGGGCTTCCACATGGCAAAAAAACTAAGAGGAAACTCAAAGATTTTCACCCATGGCCTATGAGTGCCCATACAAACTCAGATTCTCTAACTTGTGGCCAAATCATGCTTCAGGCATAAGTCAAAGTGAGCCTAGCATTTTTTCCTCTCTAGCGGCACAAAACTTTTCTTTATCCCCAACAACTGGAAAACAACAACATATGCTTCAAGGACTGAGAAGCTTGATGACTGTAATTCTCTCCTAGGAGGGATCCCTGTGGTGCTCCACCACTGCTCAAGTCTTGCTGAGCACATTTGCTCATCGATTAAAGTTGCAGGATGATATTAAATTTAACTGTGTTCTCTACTAGTACATTAACCACCAATGAAGTCGTAGAATAGTAATCATGAGGTGATTCTGCTCATTTTAAAGCTTCACAATGGCTCACCAGCAAAACAAAAGTAAATAAGTAAATATATAAACCAACAATTGTTGAAAAAAGTTGCCTCCAGATCCTTAATGTAACTGGAATAATCTTTCAAATTCAAAGACTCCCTTAACTCAAATACAGGTACCTTCCTAACACCTAAAATAGACCTGACAAAATGACATCTTAGACAAACTTTCTCTGTTTTTAATAACCAAAAATATGGGAAAATATAGTAGTACAGTTGTTTTGAAAAGTAATGTTTTTCTGTCCTGCAACTTATCTCAAATTGTTTTATTGTTTTATATTGAAGGTTTCATACTTGAGTCATTATCCAATGCAATAAAAATTAGTAACAATCCCTAGTCTGTTTTCATTTCTGTGTGATCTTCAAATGTGATCTTTAAGTCCCCAATCAGCTTACACTAACTAGCCTGGATGACTCAACATGGTCTTTATGAAAGCCCATTTTAAACAGGGAACAAATAAAAAAACCAAAGTTCTCCCCCTAAAAAAGATACATTTTCTTCTCATGTCAAGGATATGTTAAGAAATTACAGATGGTCTACCTGTAATCAGAAAACAGAGGTTCAAATGACAGTAACATTACTAACAAATCTCTCATTTAGTTTACAAAGTAATAATTTCCTCCCTAACAAAGCCATTTTTCTTCTAATGTAATGATCTCTCTCCACAGACTTCTATAGAAAGAAGTGATCCAGAAATAAAGACATCTAAAGAATATACTTCAATGGTGGGCTTCTCACTAAGGAAAAGATAGTATAGGTCTGCATCCCACTCCTCTGGCCCTTAACACCAAAAGTACAACTCAAAACAGGAGGAGGGCGATGCCAAGGCTAAACATAATGCACCTTACTAGAACTTCCACTTTACTCAGTGATTACCTAAAACATATTTATATTACACCAAATACATTTGTGCTACAGAGCAGAGAGTAAAATGACATGAATTTTTAAGATTTCTTCTGCTCACAAGGTATTGCTTCAGGTTTACCAAGGGAGTTTACGTTCTTTCTCTACCCTTGAGAAGTTCTGCCCTAGAGACTCTTAATATTTTCACCAACCTGTCTCCCAACTATTCTATCCTCTCAGCTCATGTAATTTTTATTTTATTTATTGAGTCTACACCTCATTCCAGAAAGAATTTCAAGTAGCTGGGGAGAAAATATGGAGAAACACTGCATCCAAGTGGTGCTGCCTAAGCATTGAAGAGGGTTTTCAAAAGGTTTTCAAAAGGTGTACAAAAGGTGTACATGTTTCTACTCATTTTTCTGCACTATACAATAGCTAGTCTACAAAAAAAAAAAAAAGTCTTAAGAAGAAATTAACTACAAAAATAAAAGGTAAGGTCCTAACAAACCTGATGACTTTTCAAAACTACCCTTCTGCCTGACTTCTTTTTAGACTTTTAATAATATATATAACTTTATGGCACTAAAAAGCAACTTTGACATGTTGCCCTAGTGACAGCATTTCTCAAACCTCCTCCCCCACCTCCAACCAGCAAACATCTCATTTTATCCAAAGTAATATGAGATAATGCCTGTAATTGCTCAGCACAGTGCCTAGCATACAATAATAGTTCAATAAACACTGACTATAACACTAACTATAATTAGTACTACTAATAATAATTAATATTATCATTAGTATTACTTAAGAGGGTGCCACTTAGCTAGCAAGTCACAAAGCAATGATTCCAATTCAGCTGTCTGGCTCGTAAGCCCAATTCTTCCCACTGCACTATACTGTCTTTTTTATAAAAAGTCAAGAATTCAAGTGCTCTCTGACAGACTCCAAATAGATTCTACTCCATTTCAATCAATACAGGATGAAGAATTATAGGAATTCTCTCCAGTCATACACAATCCATTTATATACAAATCTATACTCCATATATAAATGCCATTCATCCTATCTAATAAAGAGGGAATAGGCTAATTGACTGTCATGCCCTAACAAAGATAGTGGCACCCACAGCCAATAAGGAGGGAATATGCTAATTGACTGTCACGCCCTCAAAGATGGTGGCTCCCAGTCCCCTCAGCTGCATGTCTGCCTCCAGAGTCCCCCAGTCCCCTCAGCCTCATAGAGCCGGCTCGAGGCACAGGCAAGCCTCAGATGGTGGCTGTCCAGCTTCCCAGGGCCAGCCCAAAGCACAGGCAAGCCTCGGATGGCATCAGCCCAGCTGCCCAGGGCTGGCCGGAGGCGCATGCTCACATCTGATAAGTTCCACATAAAAGTATTGGTGCCTTCCTCCTCCAAATATTATACATCAGAGATGGCAGCTGCCCAGCTGCCCAGGACTGTCTGAGGCTCAGGTAACCAGAGCCAGTCAAGGCTTGTGCTGCCAGCAGTGACAGCAGCAGAGGTGTGATGGGGCATCACCTTCCCCAGATCACCAGGTTGCCTCCCGCCCATGAGGGCTCCCGGACTGAGAGGGGGCAGGCCAGGCTGAGGGACCCCCATCCAGTGCATGAATTTTCATGCACCAGACCTCTATTCTATAAATAAAAGCCTAAGAGACCATTACAGCAAAACGACTGGAATGACCAATCACTATGATGCGTACTGACCACCAGACGTAAACACTCAATGCTGGAGCTGCCCCCTGGTGGTCAGTGCACTCATACAGGGGGAGTGACCGCTCAGCCAGAAACTGGGCTCACAGATGGCAAGCGTGATAACGGTGGAGGGAGCCTCTCCCACCTCCGCGACAGTGCTAAGCAGCAGCAAGTCTACCAGTAAGGAGCCTACTGCTAAGGAGCAGCATGCCAAGCAGTAAGGAGTGAACAGGCAGACAGGGTGGCAAGGAGTGAGGGATCCCAGATTGCCAGAGGGATGTCTGCCTGCCAGCTTACAGACTTCCCCAGAGGAGTCCCAGACTACGAGAGGGTGCAGGCCAGGCGTAGGGACCCCCCAACTCAGTGCACAATCTCATGCACCAGGCCTCTAGTCCTATATAATAAAAGCCTAATAAGCAAATTGTTCAACTAGGAGTTCAACCAGGAGTTGAACCGCTCACTATGATGTGTGCTATCAGGGGATAGCATGGCACACAGCAAGCATTGGTGATGCGGTGCAGACAGTGGGCAACAATAGAGACACTGCGGACCCAGTAAGGCTCTGACAAGAGCTGAACCACAGCAGGATGGTGGAGCAGGTGAGCAGGTGGTGCCAGACCAAGGCAGATGCAAATAGGAGCTCGATCACCCCACAGTCGGCAACCAACTCCAGTGGCTGGGGGTGGGGCCACTGTCCAGTTCCTAGGCACTGAGGGAGCCAAGAGGAGAGTGGGGGAAGGGGGGGACCCAATAGATCACCCCACAGGAGGGATGGTGGAGCAGGTGAGGGGGTGGTACCAGGCCACATCAGGGTGCCAGGAGGGGCTTCAGGGCTGCAAGGCTGAGGGCGCAAGCTGGGACCCAATTCCCACAGGCATCTCTGAGGGATCCCACCCATGCATGAATTTGTGCACCAGGCCTCTAGTATACTAATAACAATTTGTGTTTTTACATTAAATAATCAACTAAAGTCACTAATTTTATATATCTAACTCTACCATTAACATCAATATTTGGCCTGATAACCTGGATAGAACTAGAGAACATTATGCTGAGTGAAATAAGCCAGTCAATAAAAGAGAAATACCACATGGCCTCACTCATTTATGGACATTAAAAAACATTATAAACTGACAAACCAAAAGATAGATATAAAGACAGTAAAGCAACAAGCAGACTGTAAAATTACACCAGGGAGAGTAGGGAGATCTGGGGGAGATAAGAGATCAACCGAAGGACTTGTATACATGCATATAAGTACAACTAATGGACACAAAACTCTGGGGAGGGAGGGTATGTGGGGGGGGGGGGCAATGTTAAAATATGTACACAGGTAATAATTTAATAAATAAATAAAAAATTAAAAAATTAAAAAAAAAAACAGAAAAAAAAATATTTGGCCTGATAATTTATCTCCCTCTGAGTTTATTTCCTTAAGGGGTATTCATTTACTCAGCTTTAATTATAACTTATAGGCACAAAAAAAAAAAAGATCTGTATCTCCAGCCAAAAAAAATCAAAGAGTGGTTAGAATCTATGTATGTACAAAAAGGTGCTCACTATCACATTTTTATAAAAAAAGAAAATTAACAAAATCCCTAAATTTCTTGCAGTAAGAGAACTGACTTGATAATCTAGGCTATGTCCATTTCCACGTAATATCATACAATTTTAAACCATGTTCATTAAGTATTTATAAAAACTTGAGAAAATACTCATAATATTAAGCAAAATTTAAAATTCAGAATATAAAGGGAAACCATCACTAAGCTCTCAACTTTGTAAATGTAAAGCTAAAGGGAAATAAAACAATTTTCTCTAGATAGTGAAATAGGTGTTTTCTTCCCATTTTTTCTATTCTCCGATGTTTTTTTCAACACTACCTATTAATTTTATAAGCAGAAAAGAACCGTCATTGTTGTTTTTTAACCAACATTTCTATTTTACTCATCTCCTTGCATACTTCTGTCATAAATCCCTAAATTAGCCAGAAAAGTCCCAGGTCATGTGAATTTTAAAATGCTCAAATCAATTCAACATCTTTACTCTCTTCCAGCACTACTATCCTCTCTAACCATGCCAGAACTGCAACCTTGGTTCATTTCTCTTACCTACATAAATCCAATCCTTCAATTCTATCAATCCTTTTCTCCTTCCTATTTCCTATACAAGTCATTAATTAGTCTTTTGAACTGACATATTTAAATATTTATTTTCTCATTTTATACCCTAAATGCAAAAGCATTAGATTTGTAATCTCAACATTCCCATCCAAAAAATATATTTAAGTGGTATCCAAAGCAGTCCTATTAAGTTGTTTTTTAAAGGTGTCCAACACACTGTCCAGAAATGATCTTTTTTTTTTTCAGAAGACACTTTCTAATACCGTTACTTGACTCTCTTAAGGCAAGAGTTATCCAAGTCTGACAACATTAAGTAGGCAGTGATATTCCAGGCATGATTACCAATTGTTCAAGAACAGAAAGACTAGCAGGCTTTAATAAGAGATTATTCTAAATAACCCCATTAAATCTGAAGTGTGAAAACAATTGCATTTACATTTAAGGTTTAGTATCTTCATCTTTATCTTCCTGTTCCAAAAGAATTACTTAAAAACTCAAAGAAAACGATATAGTAGCCTAAAAGAAAGTTAAACTTGTATTTAAATAATTAATTATAGGCATACCACATATATAATAAACAAGTCTCTAAAAATTGTGACCCAATCAAATTATTTTTCAAATCATTATAAACCAATGACTATTGAAGGTATACTACAGTAACTATTCTAAAAAGCACACAATACCTATGGTTATAAACTTGTCTCTAATTTTTCGGTTTTTCAAGTTTGTGTTTTCATAAACAGTTTTTCTCTAAAGACTTTTGTTACTTAACTTTTACCTTAAATGAGCCACTTAATAGCAGACAATATTTATCCTAAAATACTGTATTTTTCTTCACATGCTTGCTGACTCTGAAGTTATTTCATTCACACTACAACTTGAAGGAAACAAATGTTTAACATGGTTTGGTTACCCAAATAAAAGCACTAAATTTGAACACGTGTATATTATGACACATGATAGTTACTATAAATTTCACACTGTTAGGTACAAAACATGAACCATACTGTACTCATAACCTTAAAATACTTTATATATAAAGGCTAAACCTAGTTTCTACCTGATACAACATACCATTCTACTTACATTACAGTTCAGTTGCATTGGTAAATTTTGGTTTGCTTTTTTGATTTTTTAAAATATTTTCAAATTATGGTACAGGCAATTTGAAAAGCTAACTCCATGTTTAACACGGTGAGTAGGTATTTAATAATCTTACCGTAGATTTTTTTTTAATTACTTTACAAGTATAATATAAAGGGAAACACTAGGAATCTTTCTGGTGATAAAACTGTTCTTGTATCTTGACTATATCACTATCAATAACCTGGGTGTAATACTGTACTAGTGTTTCAAGTTGTTAGCGCTGCAGAAAATTTGGTAAGTGTACATGGATCTCTGTATTGTTCCTTACAACTGCATGTGAAACTACAAAAAATTAATTCAATTTAAAAAAATTTGCTAAAGATCAATTTAGTAAAAGGCGAAAGATTTATGCAGTCTGAAGAGAAACCAGAGCATTTAAAGATCAACTTAATAAGAATTTAGTTTTCTGGCGCTACAGCAACATTCTCAAAAAGCCTAAGTGTACATATGAAAAATTTCTCCCTCCAGAAATTAATCAGTAACTGAGAATGAAAAACTATATACCTTATAAAATTTAAGAGCTAGAAATAGTTTTTACAATTATTTCCAAAAATCTTGGTCAGGAACTATTATCAAAGTTGGATTTGAACAAGGAAAAGTAAAGCTTTACTTGCTAGTTAAAACAACTTTCTAGATAGAAATAACAGACAGAGAGACTCAATATTGCTCACATACTGAATATATATCCCAAGCCCTTGCAATATCTCTTATTACTTGGATTCAAAAACTAACAGATTTTTCATACAGCACATAAACATTAAACTATTATACTAAAAATTAAACCCAGGATCAGAACTTAGTTCCACATACTCAAACCCTAAAGTTTCGGGGACAGTGGATTTCATAACACCTTAACTATTTCAATTTTGTTAAATCCTTTCAACAAGCTTTCCTTTTATACAGTGCCCTAACACAGTGCCTCACCTTTAACGCCTATAGAAATGCCTCTCTCGAGATCACTGTTGAGACCACCTCCGAGACTCTGCCATACCATGCAGATAAATTCAGTCTTATCAGGCAAAGAAAATTAATACCTTACTGAGAAAATGACATTTTAGAAGACTCCTCAAAACAAATAATAGTAAATAAAACACATTCATTCATCTTTTCCATAGTGATTTTTTATGAAGTATCAGCTATCATAAGAGTTATTTGTTTTGCTTTAGAAATAAAATTTTAAAAATAACATTATGTACTCTAGTCATGTATGTTTTCCATTTCAAAAAATTCCAAAGGTGTTATATATTATTTCTCAAGAAAATCTCACTGTGAAATTAAATCATCCTAAAAAGGACAAATAATCGAGAAAGGAATTATACTGCACAATTATAGTCTCCATGAGGCAAAAGGCTAGGGTTTTACAAATTACTCCAAAGATAAGAAAACGCTAATCTTTAAGTCAGCTCTTCAGAAGCAAAGTCAGATCTTTAGATCCTTGTAAGCTGCAAACAAACAAGCATTAGGACGTATTGCATATCCTTTGATATCAAGACAGATAATACAAATATTAGTAAAATATATAAATAATACTACTATACCAAATTCTTTTAGACATTGTCTTTACAATAAGAAATGGCTACAGGAAAACCATAGCTACCAATATATGTACTATGATATAAAATAATCACACGGCATTTTCCCTTCCCCAAAACTAATTATTAAAGGTTATAGCTTTTAAAAATTCTTTTCCAGATTTAAAACAAACCACAGATAAAAATTACTATGTCCACTAAATACAAGTGCTTAAATTCAAACTTTCAATGGATAAATAACAAGTCTAGCAATTTTAAAACTAAGAAATTCCTACTCCAAAAACATCAAATACTACAACTTGTACAATGTAAAAATGTAAAAAAAATTCATATAATGCAAGCAAAGACCTACAACTTCTCCAACGCCATGTTTGTAATACACAACAAATTCACCTACTTTTTAATTTCACAGACTGTAAAAATCACTTCTTAATTTTATAAAGTGAAAAAACTGTCCTTATTCTAAAAACAGAAAATATTTCTAATAGCAAGTTTCTAAAGTCCATGTTATTGATATCAATGTGTCAGTTAAATATAATTTCCACGATTTAAGCTGGAACTAACAGCCTGAAACAGCAATGTATCACTATTCATTAATGAAATATACTAAGCATGTACTACATATTAGGCAAAGTAAATTTGAAAGTTCTTGAGAATGAATTATTAGTTGCAAAAATTGAGACATACTCAAAACAGTAGTGAAGAAAGAAAATATAGCCTTCTTCTACATTAACTAATAATGTTCTCCCCTCTCCCCAAAAAGTGACAATCTTCAAATGATTGCCAGTAAAAGGAAAAAGGTGGGAGAAGAGCTGGCATTTGTCTGACATGTTATGGTACCCTTTATATTAAGGATAGTGTTAGCCTTAGGATATTTACAATCCAAAGTGCTTTTATTATACTTAATTTAAAATATTAAACGACATATTATTTTTCTCATAAGCTAAGATTTCATCATTAAAAATGAATTTTAGTAAATTAAGTTACTGTATATCTTTTAAATAGAAATGCTTTTAAATGTAAAGTGTAATATAGTAGTAAAATGATAACTAATTTAATCTTTCTTTCTAATGTTTTGCTCTCACAGTATCTTAAGAAATCGCTATCACTATACCAGAGGAAATAAAAGTACCAGTCAAAGAGGAATTACGGAGTTTCAGCCCAGAGGTTTGACAGCTGGTTTTTTTAAGGTGGTACTGTCATGGCTTTAGGTATTTGTTGGTTTTTGTTCTTGTTTTCATCTATCTCTGAGCACTAATGAATAAATTTAAATTAAACAGAAAATTATAGCTTTTGTACATTAGAACGGACCTAGCTTTTAGAACATCTTTTTTTTAATCATGAATTTAAATAAGGTAGAAAAACAAAACTATGCATACTTAAGAAATATGGGATAAATGGTTAATGGAGCAGAGTAGTTATAAATATAAGAAGATAAATTTAAAGAGGACATCATGTAATCTGAATGTATGACAGAATTCAGTCACCTAATAGGTGTCATTTCAAAATAAATCTAACTCCTTTTCATTTATTTGTAACTTTTATTCCATTAACATTTTAAATAACCATCCACAAAATTGTTAATTTGCTGCAAACTACGAAGGGAATGGCCATCTTTTAAAAAAGCATCTTACTAATTGTTGCTTGGCTCAATTCTACTTTTCATGAGCATATATTAAATAATAATATTTTACCAATTCTTTAGAAACCTGGGTTACATAATGCTATGGACTAAAAATTTAGCAAAATTTAAAAAGATATATTTAAATAAACATTTTTTAAAAGATCACATATGGCCATAGTGCATTTTCTTCTGGTACTTTTCTAAATATAGAGGCCTGATATAATCCTCAAATAAGACAATTTTCAATTTAAAAATTCATAGAAAAAGAGAGTAATTCTTAATCCATATTGAAATTCTTAGTGAAATGTCAACAGATTCTTACAGCAACAGCCCACATTTTGGGCTTGGTTGTTTTTATTTATAATTTTATTTTTGTCCTGTTTTTATTTATAATTTTAACAACACACTAAAGAATACAATGAAGAAAGATATTAAAATACTTTATATGTTTTTCTACTAAACTGTATCACAACATCAAAATATGAGGTTCTGATTTTAGACATCATCTTACCTGATCCACTGAACTGACTGCTTCCCAGTGTTGTTGGTCTGGTTTTCCCACTATTAACAGGTGGGGAAAACATCTGCAAAATAACCCAAAAGTATCTATTAGTCCTGAAATTCTTCTAGACTCTTTACAAACCAAGAGTCATCAGTTAGTTACTATATTTCAGAAGGACGTTAAAATAAAATTTGAAATGTACATTCAACCCAGAAAGGCAAATATACTATGATTCTATTTGCTAACACTACTTGGTTATATTCTGTCCTGCAAAACCAGTTACTTAAATGAAAGCTTCTAAGATTATTAAGTTTAAATAGTAAACTTTTGTCCATGATTGTAACTAATTAAATCTCATTACATTTACATTACAATTTAATACGCGCAGTCAGAATCAAATTAAATGAAACTACCACATACACGAAGGATCCATTATATTAAGTTTTATAAAGTAGGGATTGGTCCTGACTCCTAACAACAGTTAAAAAAGGAATTCAACCATTGAAAGTAAGGGCAGAGGGCCCTTAGGTTTCAACAGATACTTTGGAGACACTCAATTACTAACCCGTGTAAAAAAATGTCAAACATATATACATACACACATATGTGTATTACAAAGATAACTCAGCTCAAAAAGCTGGCCCCTCTTGTAAAAGACATCTTTCACATACCACACCTTGGGGAGAGAGAAACGGTTATGAGTTGGTTGAAGAAAAAATAATTTCCTTCTTCCCTATGAAATTCAAAATCCCTCATCATCACCAGGGTCAGAGGGTGACTCCAACCAAAGCTCCCGATTACACTGTTTTCCTTTCAACCGGTTAAAATAAATGACCCCTTTTGGCAATAAAGTTTCAAATCTGCAAGTCTAGACATTACATCAAAGTTCAGGTGTCCAACTTGGGGGAGCTGGACTCCAGCCCTGAGAACTCTGCTCAAAGCAAAGGGAGTTCACGCCGCCTAGGGAAGTCTCCACGTCGCTCCCCCCCACCACCACCACCTCCTTTCTTTCTCTCTTTTTCTTTCTTTTTTAAGTCAACCTCAGCAGAACCCCGAGATGCCGCGGGAAGCTCTCCTACCGCACTGAAGTCCAGCAGGTCGCTCAGCTCCTTGTCGGTCCCTATCGCGGCCATGCGCTGCTGCTGCGGATTCATCCTGGGCCACTTCTAGCGGGTCCTGCGGCGGAGGAGGAGGAGGAAGCGGGCTCAGCGGGCGACCCCCGAGGGGACGGAGAGGGGCTCGGGCCGGAGCGGGGCTCGGGCCGGACTCCACCAGACATCCCACTCGGTCCTCCGTCCCCGGTCCCCGCGGGCGGTGCGGGGTGGGGGGGCGGGAGAGCCGGGAGCCCGCGCCCGCCCGGTCCGGTCCGTGCCTCCACGCGTTCCCCGGCCACGCAGCGGGCCCCCCGCAACTCGCCGCCGCTCCTGCAAGTTTCCGGGCCGGTCCCCTCCTCCCTCCGCGGCGCCCCCCGCCCCGCGCCGCCGCCGCCGGGAGCCGGGAGCCGGGAGCCGTGCGCGCGGGGCCGGCCCGGGCGGGGGGTCTCGCGGGGCGTCCGGGCGCCGCCAGCCGAGCGGTGGCGGCGGCGGGGAGATGCCCAGCGCCGCCCGGGCCCGGCAACAATGGGGCTGACAAGTTGAAGGGAGCGCGCCGCCCGCAGGCCCGCGTCCCCGGCCGCCAACGCCGCCGCCCGGACCTCCCCGGCCAGCCCCCCCCCGGGGGCGGGGGGGTCGCCCCGGCACCCCGCTTGCTAGCGTCCGAGGGGCGTTTGTAAAAAACAGAAACCAGAAACGCCGACAACTCGTCTGGCGCTCGCCCGGCGGCGTCCTCCTCCCGCGGCTCGGCCTCCTCCCACTTTGGCCGCCCGGCCCGCCGCCGCCGGCCCCGCCGAACAATGCGCCGCGCGGGGCGGCCGGAGCGGCCCGCGGCCCCAGCGCCCCGAGCCCGAGTCCCCGAGCCGAGCGGGGCCCCGCGCCCAGGGCCGAGCGCGCGCCGCCCGCGGGCCTCGCCGCCCCGCTCCCGCCTCCGCCCCCGCCCCGCTCCCCAACTTGGAGGGGGACCCCGGGTCCGCGCGGTACAAAGGGGGGCACGGAGTTGGGGCGCCGGCCGGGGGCGCCTCCGCGCCCTCCGGCAGGGACGCCCCGCCGCCCGGCCGCCCCGCCACGGCGCCCCCGTCCCCCACCCGCTCCCGCTCAGTTACCTGCCGCCCCGTCTCCGCATCCAACCAACCTCCCCGATTAAAGTTCACTCCGGCCGGCAGCGCGGCTCCCGCTTCCCCGGCGCCGCGCGGGCGGCTCGGCCCCCTCGGCCCGCGCAGAGCTGTCCGGGTCCGGGCGCGGGAGGCGGCTCTCGGGCCTGGCCGCCCCTTGCTCCCGGGGCGGGCTGGCGGTCCCCCCGAATAGAACTTGTGGGTCTCCTCAGGCGGACATTTTTTTCGCTTGCAGCGGCCTCAGCACTGCGCTCGGCGGGGCTCCGGATCCCTCCGCGCCGGGAAGAGCCCGGCTTAACCCCTTCGTCCCCGGCCCGCGCCGCCGCCGCCGCCGCCGCGCCCGAGGAAGTGGGGCCGGCGCGGAGGGGCGGGGAGGAGCCGGCGGAGCGGGGAGGGGCGGCCGCGGCCGGTGGACAAAGCCCGCGGCGGGGCGAGGCGGGCCGGGGCCCGGCCGGCGGGGCGGGGAGGGGCGGGGGCCGCGCGCAGGTACCCCGCGAGGCAGGGCCGCCCGCCGAGGACGCCGCCCGCGGGCCCCCGGGAGCGAGCGGGACGGCGGGCTCCAGCGGGTCCCGCTCCCACCTCGGAGCCGCGGGGACGCCCCTGCGGGCCCATCTGGATGCGCTGCCCCAGCCACCAGCCCGAGGCCGCGGAGCCCGAGGCCGCCGTCCCGGGGCGAGCGGCAGTGAGCGCGGCGGGAGTCCGGAGTGCCAGCCCGGGGAGATGCGTGCGCGGGGCTGGGACCCCGGCCGCTCGGTCCGCACGAGGAGTGGGTGCGGTGGGTCCGGGGTCCTGCTGAGCGGAAGGCAGAAGGGGCGAAGCCTCCCTCAAACCGCGCAAAAGCTGCGCGGGCGGCAGGTCCCCACATTCTCCACTCACCTGAGCCCCCCCGCCTGCAGGCACCGCGTCCCACCCCGCGTCCCACCCGAACCCCATCCCCAGCCGGGGCCACCACCACACGGCACCGCCGGACCAGCTCTGGGAAATGGACCGAGCCAGTCCCTGCATGTGACCCAGGGAGAGACTGTCCCACAGGCACTCTCTGGGCGCAAGTTCTCTGAACTTGGCCTAAAGAACCTCCCAAACGGAATAGAAGACAAAATAAAACTAAAAAAAAAACCTCAATTCCTTTCGCTTTGGAGATGGAAGGAAAGGTTTCTCTAACGGCAGCCCGTGTGCTCACTCTCTGGGGGCAGTGAATGCAGGGAACGCCGGTGAGAGCCAGGAAGGAGAAACACTCAAGAAAGGAGACAATTTCCAAAGTAGCCAATGGAAGGAAGCAGCCAATACCTTGAGGGTAACTAACCACCGGGACAGGGAAGCAAGGAGGGAGATTCCCTGCAAATATGCGGTAACCAATTACTTGATTACAACCACCGGAGCTGTCCAGCGGGAGAAGGCAATTGTAGCTTGGGGCAGGGATTTCCATGACGTCAATGGCTGCACCCTGGACCTCGTGCCAGATCCAGTAGTAGCCTCCCCTATATCCACTCCTTACCTAGGTAAACACCGACCTCTTTCTCTCCTCCCGCCCCCCTCTTTCTTAGAGTCACATCCCTGCCCTGGCTGGGTACTGGAGCATAGGGTTCCAGTACAAGCAAGTTAGCATAAATCCAACTAAAGTAAACCAGCACGTTCACATTCCCTGCTACAGTTATTGGTCAGCAATGGGCATAATACAGTTTGGGCCACTGAGAAGAACAATTTGCTGGGGACTTCTAAAAAAGTTCTTATTTGTTTGTTCTACAATATATTCCAAGGCAGCTTCAGCTGCATGTACTCAAAAATCAAGGTTTCATAAAAAACTCAAAAATGGAAGGCATGTTACTAGAATGTTCTATAGGGGTTGGATAGGGGGCGGTCCCAGAGCCCTAGACGGTGGGCAGCCATCTCCCATCCACAAGGTCCAGCGAGGTTAAAATAAAGCAGACATGGGGAAAGCATAGGCAGAAAGAAATGTGATCTCTGATTATGTTTTTGAGCCTCTGCTCAAACAGCTTCTGAACCCAGGTCTCTCTTCATCGATTAAACCGACAGGATTGGAGCTTTCTGCTATTTGTAACCTAGTGTGTACACATGGCTATTCGTCAGGTGGGAAGGCTGACAGGCTTTTAAGGCCCCATTCTAGTGGTAAGATTCAATGGCTCAAAGAAGTCTTGGGAAATGGGGAAAGTATATAATCCCAACCGAAAGATTTGTGTTCTTTTCAAGAGAAAAGGAAAGCCAGTTTCTTCTCATACAACTAATTCACAGAAAGAAACAGCTGTCTGCCCGCACCCTCAGATATGGAGTTCCCTCACTCCTCTGACAGACTGAATAATGAACTTTTCATAACTATTACGGGCCATATGGTTTTATACTTTATTTTCCTCAAGGAATTTATATACTCCTTGAGGGCTGGGACTACCTTGAGGACTGGGACTGCCATGCAGCTGTCTGTACCATGCACTTAACATAGTGCCTAGTGCATAATAAACACTTTATTTACTGATTTGTTTGTTTGTTTTGTTGTTAATCCTTACCTGAGGATATTTTTCATTGATTTTTAGGAAAATCGACAAGAGAGGGATAGGCAGAGAGAAATATCGATGCGAGGAACACTTTGATTGGTTGCCTCCTGCACAAACCCTGACCAGAATCCAACCCAGGATGCTTTGGTCTATAGGACAAGTCACTATTTTGAAATATGCAAGAAGGAACCCTAAAGGGGAAAAAGACATGAGATGGGGCATTAGGGAATATCTATCTCATCATACCTGAAAATAGCACCCATACAAACTATTTATAAGCTTGAATAAAAAATGACACTAGCAAGGAGAGAAAAAAGCAAAATCTATACCAGAAAATCCCACAAAGGTGAAGGTTACTATTGGTAGAAGAGAATGAGGAAAGAGGAAAGAGGACTGTTGATGACTAGTAGAATTTTAGATTTTTAATTCATCAATAATGGAAGTACTATGAACTGGTGTACAGGAGGCAGTTGATTGATGTTTCTCTCTCATTGATGTTTCTAACTCTCTTCCTCTCCCTTCCTCTCTGTAAAAAATCAATAAAATATATATTTTTAAAAATAAGATGAATTTTTAAGGATTAAAAGCATGAGGATGCAAAGAGAAGACAATAGCAACAAAATTTGAGAAGACTTTTAGCTGGAAAAGTAAGAGTGATAAAAAAAAAAGTAGTAGATTAGCAAAACATACTCTTAAGGCAGCAATGAGTCAAAATCAATCACCAAACCCATATATACTTCAAGGTTGCCAAAAGACTCTAACTAGACATAACTAGTCATCAAAAGACTCATAACTAGTTGCTCGTGAAGTGAGGAAAGAGGGAAATACTATAAGGAGGATTTTTTTGCAAAGCTGCTTAACAAGCAATCAGATCCCCAGATTTCTTTTGAAACTACATGTAGTCAGGCAAACAAACATCTCCCTTTTATCTAGGTAAAATACTGCAAACTTATTCTCTGCAGGTAGTGAACCAGGAGACCTCTGATGGGTAGAGAGATTAAATGAATATTCTTATATTGGATGCTGAGGAACCCGGATTTTGGCAGCCAGGTTGTCCACTTCCAAGGAGATTAGAAGATCCTACCATGTGGAATCTGATCAACCCAAGAGGAAAGACCTGAAGGTACTGACATTGGTGTTTCCCCAATTATGAACTCAAACAAATCACTCTACAGATAAGTTTCTGGCTAACAAAAATCTCCTTTTGTTGCCCTATTCTTAAGTATGGAGCAGACAACCAGGATTATCAGACATTTGAAGGAAACCACTATCATGTGAGACATTTAGCATCGAAGACAGGAAAGTATAAATGGGGGGAGGGTGATAAACAAGAAGAGAAAGGTAAGGAAATTTCCCAGAAAAGAGAACAAAAACTCAGAGAAGACCACTTCAGGGGGTTCAAAATCCAAAAAAGGACTCCAAAAAGAGAGGCGACGGGGAAAGGATGGAAGTCATCAATGAAATAATCTAAGAACAACCCCCCGAACTGAAGTACGTGAGTTACCAAATTAAATGGGTTCACCAAGAGCTCACCACATCAAATAAAAATAGAACTGTACCCAACCACGTGACCAGGAATTGTGAGTATACTGCAAACAAAGGGAAGACCTTCAAGCTTCCAGAGAGAACACAAAACAGCACAAACGCAAATGATTAAAAATGGTATCCATTGTTCCACAACAACACAGAAACTAGAGGGCAACGGAACAAGTCCTTTAAACGTTATGAAGAAAAAATACTTGCTAAGTGGGTTAATTATTTGGAGTATTCTGAAAATAACTCTATATCATTTTACAAACCAAATAGTACTTGTATTTAGTTTTGATCAATGTGAGTTAGGGATACAGAAATATGCACAGTGGCATCATTTGCAAATACACTTAAGAGTTTTTGCTTTCTATTTTTTTCAGCACCTCTAAAGGGCATTTTAAAATGATGAGTGGCTTCTGAATTTTGGTGAACAACAAATCCTTTTATTTAATGCATTCTCTTTTGAACACAGAAAAATTCAATATATATATATTTCTTATAGTCAGATCTCATTTATTTGCTACAATGAGGGAAGCATTTCAAACAGTATATACCATTTTAAAGAACATATCTTTGCCAAGTAGTTGAAGAGAAAGGTGCCTAGAAACTAGGACAGTGGTCCGCAAACTCGTTAGTCAGCAGAGCCAAATATCAACAGTACGATTGAAATTTCTTTTGAGAGCTGAAAACCGACTTCTGAGCATGGGCCACGAAGTTTCAATTGCACTGTATGTGTGCGCCCGCATGTAATATTTTGTGGAAGAGCCATACTCAAGGGGCCCAAGAGACTCATTAGGCTCACGAGCCACAGTTTGCCGACACCTAACAGAACTGTCTTGGGAAAGCTGACAAACACTAGACTGCTTAGTTTTCTCCACCCACTGACACAGCCATTGTTTGAAAATGGATGTGGAATACCAACAGAAACTGAAGACACCCCACTGCAATGTAAGCTCCATGGGGGTAAAAACCTGCGAAAGGATGGTAGTGGGCATCTGTCAGTCATGACTGTCCACCATCTCCTTTTCTTAAAATATATTTTTATCGATTTCAGAAAGGAAGGAAGAGGGAAAGAAATAGAAACTGCAAAGATGAGGGAGAATCACTGATCAGCTGCCTACAGGGATCGAGCCCACAACCTGGCATGTGCTCTTGACTGGAATTGAACCTGGGGCCCTTCAGTCTGCAGGGTGACACTCTGTCCACTGAGCCGAACCAGCTACGGCTGTCCACCATCTCTTAAACTGCCTTTCTGTATTAAAGGACATTACCATGATAGGACCCTCGCCTCCCGAACATGTAAGTCACAGTCCAAAATGTTTACAGCCAGAACACAGACTTACAACGTAGACACCTGCAGACTTTGGTTCAGAATTGAGCAGCACAAGCACACAGGCTATGGTTGGAGCTTCCATTTTGTCATTTGATTGTTGTTGGTCTTTTTCCTGACTGATACTGTTATACAAGGAAGTTTGAGGAAAACGTGTCTTAGAATTAAGGACCCTGTGAGGTCCTTGATGCCTCAGGATAATAAAAATAAAAATGAAGTGAACTGTCAAAGCATATTTACTTTAAATAGATAACGACCATTGGAGAAATGTACTTATCAAGATGGAGCTGGAGTAGCTCAGTTGGTAGAGTGTAGTCCCAACTAGCTAAGGTTGTGGTTTGATCCCTGGTCAGGGCACATATGAGAATCAGCCAACAAATGCATAAATAAGTGGAACAACAAATTGATCTCTCTCTCTTTTCCTTCCTCTCTCTCTCTAAAATCAACAAATAAACTTAAAAAAACAATAACAACAAGATAGAGTAATGCTGAAAGAAATAAAAGTGAGAATAAATTAAATGTTTTTAAATAGTTGCCAAAAGCAAAAGTTATTACTGGTGAAAAGTCTAGTAAAAGGGCCTAGGTTAGCCGAGACCGGTTTGGCTCAATGGATAGAGCGTCGGCTTGGGGACTGAAGGGTCCTGGGTTCGATTCTGGTCAAGGGCATGTACCTTGGTTGTGGGCATATCCCCAGTAGGGGGTGTACAAGAGGCAGCAGATCGATGACTCTCTCTCATGGATGTTTCTAACTCTCTATCTCTCTCCCTTCCTCTCTGTACAAAATCAATAAAATATATTAAAAAAAAAAAAAAGGGCCTAGGTTAACACCAAGTTCAGCTCTCACCATGTGTCACATCTTATCTTGTTGCATTAGTCATTGGTATCTTAAATACATTTAGTCTATTGTAGTAAATTTATTGTTTATCTTAACACTTCCCCAAAAAATCTGGAGAATACATAATCAATATCCTCAAGCTTTTAGGTGCATATGCCATTTCTCTCAACTAGGAACTCTTTTGGGGTAAAAAAAAAAAAAATAAAAAAAAAATGTATTTCCCTTTTCTTACTAATGACTGCATCTTCTCTCTACCCCCAATAATCCCTCAGTAATTGTTTATTAATTGTGAGGAACTGTATTTTCAGTGGAATTTGCCTGTCTTGAATTCATTCCCTGGGTGATTTGATAAAAATGAATTGATAGAGTTGGATTGGATGATTTAGATTGCATTTAATTATCCACACTTTCATTTGAGAGGAGTTAGGAAACAATGGTTGTCGTGTACTGCAGAAATATTTTATTTTGGGACCATCTGTTGAATTCCTAATTTCACTGAAACAGCATTTTTATGTAATTGCAGATTACGTTTTGGTGATTGGCACATTCTTCTCTAAATCCAAAATAACTTACTATAATTTTTTTTTATTTCATTTGCATTATAAGCCTACAGGATTTTTTAAAAATTGTTTTTAGCTTTAAACATATTACCTACAGCTTTCAAGCTTTTTTCAATAGCATGATAAAAGGATGCCATTAAATATTTTAAACATCTTTTACTTCCTCTGGAATTGGGAATGAAACCTGAGGAAAATACTAGATGGGACTGGCTCATTGATTCCTAGTCTTTGGCTTATCCTCCTCCATTCTATTTCTAATGGTCTGATGGTATTCCATCTTGATTTTGCTCCAATTGTAATAAAGTATGCTTGATGGGATTAAAACTAGCAAAGATATATACTTTGCTTTCTAAATCTCAGAGCTTACATTTAGTCCTTATATATGACCTGAGCTAGGATTAAAGTGAAAATGAAAGCATTAATAAACACCTAGAATATACTTCCACTTCCTTCTGTAGCACTTTTATTTGAACAAGCGATTTAGTGCTTTATTTCTCTTTAACTCCAACACTGTAGTTTTCTTAAAAATGCAGTTTCATTACATTCATTTGTTGAATCAAAGTGTTCTGATTTGTTTTTGATGAGCTCTGCAAGAACAGAAGCATTAATCTATAAGAAAAAAAAAAAAAAAACAACTCTCTAACTTGTCTTTCCCAAAGTGCTCCTGTATTGACTTGTGTGACTGTCAGTCACACTTGAGTGGAGCCCACAATGCTAATGAGATCAAAATCATAGACTTAAACCCAAAGGATCTGTTAACTTCTCCCAGAGAAGCAGGGGGTCTCTTCACTGCAGATCAGTCTTTTATTCCTGACTATCTCAACAAGTATTGGTCCCAGAAGGACAGGACACAAGAATGCCACTGGCCCATCAATAACATCAAATAGGTGTTGTTTTTCGCTCCTCCTAAGAAATGAACTGATTCAGAGATAGGTGCACATGGAGAACTTATAGAAAGAAACTATTTGAAACATTACAGTGATTGGGTAATGGGTAAGAAAATGGGGATAGGGGTGGACATGTTCAAGTGGACACTAATTTTCTGCATTTATGTTTCAGACTTAAAATTGAGAGGGTACTCTAACACAATTTTAAAATATAATTCTTTTATAGAAATGTTCAAACACCTACAAAAGTAGTAAAAAATTAGTATGATGAATGTCCTTAAACCTGTCACTCAGCTTCAACAATTATTCAAGCATTCCCACCTCCCGATTAATTTGAAGCGAACATCAAATCATTTAATCACAAATAGTTCAGCAATTATATCTAAAAGATAGGATGCATCTAAAAAATATAATGAAGACATCATTATCACATCTACAGTGTTTATAAGATGCCATATCATCATCAAATATTCAAAAAGTAAATATAGATGGATACTGTAACTAATGCTGTAATGAACATGAGAATGCAGCTGAAACTGGTTTGGCTCAGTGGTAGAGTGTCGGTCTGCGGACTGAAAGGTCCCAGGTTCGATTCTGTCAAGGGCATGTACATTGGTTGCGGGTGCATCCCCCGTGGGGGGTGTGCAGGAGGCGGCTGGTCAATGTTTTTCTTTCATTGATGTTTCTAGCTCTCTATCTCTCTCCCTTCCTCCCTGTAAAAAATCAATAAAATATATTTAAAAAAAAAAAAAGAGAAAAAGAACATGAGAATGCAGATATCTCTTCAAGATAGTTATTTCATATCAAATTTCTCTCAATTGCTTCACAAATGGTTATTGTTACAGTTAATATGTTTAAACTAAAGGCCTGGTGCACGAAATTTGTGCACTGGAGGCAGGGGAGTCCCTCAGGCCAGCCTCTAGCAGTCCGGGAGCCCTCGAATGATGTCCAGGAACCCTCGCTCCTTACCACCACCTGTTCCCTGCTCCTTACCACTCGGCCCACTGCTCCTTAGCAGAGGTGGAAGAGGCTCCCACCACCACCGCTGCACTTGCCAACCGTGAGCCCAGCTCCTGGCTGAGCGGCACTCACTCTATAAGAGCACACTGACCATCATGGGGCAGCTCCTGCATTAAACATCTGCCTCCTGGTGGTTAGTGTGCATCATAGCGATTGGTTGTTCTGATCATTCGGTCGTAATGGTCGCTTAGGCTCCTATTATATAGCTTGGGATCCAAATAAGATCCACACAGTGAACTGTTTGATAAGTGTTAAGCCTGTTCATCTATAGCTTCCCCCTCTTCCTCTTTCAATTGGTTTGTTAAAGCAATGTTGTGTTCTTTGTCCTGTAGGATTTCCCATAATTTGGATTTTCTGTTTGTATCTCTACTGGTGTCATTTAATATGGTCCTTTATTACCTGTATTTTCTGTAAATTATTATTTAAATCTATAGTTTTGATCAAATTCTAATTGGAATTTTTAAAAATATATTTTATTGATTTTTTACAGAGAGGAAGAGAGAGGGATAGAGAGTTAGAAACATCGATGAGAGAGAATCATCGACCAACTGCCTCTTGCACACCCCCTACCAGGGATGTGCCCGCAACCAAGACATATGCCCCTGACTGGAATCGAACCTGGGACCTTTCAATCCACAAGCAGACACTCTATCCACTAAGCCAAACCGGTTTTGGCATGGAATTTTTGTTTTTAATCCTCATCCAAAGGCATGCTTAGAGAAAGGTGATGGAAGATGAGAAAGAAAAAGAGAGAGAGAGAGAAAGAGAGAGAGAGAGAGAGAGAGAGAGAGATGTGAGAAAGAAACATCGATCAGTCACCTTCCCTACCTGCCCCAATTGGCGATCAAACTATCTATTTATGTACCCTGATGGGGAATCAAACTGGCAACCTTTCGGAGCACAGGATGAGGCTCAACCAACTGTGTCACTCCAGCTGGACTAGTTTGATTTTTAGCAAGTATATTTCATATGTGATGTTACATGCAGGAGGCAAGTACTGTCTGCTTATCTCTCTTTTTGTGAAGTTAGTCATAGATCATTTCCTAGTTGTATTATTTCATTGGAAATTAGAATGTGATAATGTTCTATTATTTCTATATCTACAATATTATTAGCTGAAAAAGTTCCTCCCATCAACTATTAGGTTACCCTGAAATACTATGTGTATCTGAGAAGTATGATAAATACTTGATTCATTTTTTTTATTTACCAGTTTTCAATAAAATGAGTCTGTTTCTTTGAATTTTCTAAGGGTATCAATAGAATTTTTGTTTGAGAGTATCAATCTGAGCTAGTAGATTTAAATGTATATATAATATTCTTCATTCCATTACAGTTATTCTTATTCATACTCAAAGAGGATTGACAAATGGAAACATCTTCAAGTTAGTTTCTGGGTCCCTCTTGACTTGATCCAGAAGTTTTGATACTTACCTTCTGATATGACAAGATGTTCCAGGATCATCTTGTAATTTCCTGCCTCGATCCTAGAATCAGCCATTTCTCCAAGGACACCTGGGGAAAAAATGTTTTGTAATGCTTGTATCTTATGCATATGCCATTATTTATTTAACCAGTTCACTATTGAGGAGGAAGAGGCTTCAGACAGTTTCTAACGATTCCCTATTATGAATTAAGTATGTAGCTATTTTATAGAAACAGCATGAATAAGTGACTTGAAGACGTACTTATAAATGTTTATTTTCCCCCTATTATTTAATGTTTAAAAAAAGCTAGTCAATTGGCCCATTTATGGCCTGGCCCTAAACCGGGGTACATCATTCAGCTATTACAGATATTGGCCTCTAGGGTGGAGCTTGCATACAATTAATTAAAAGGTGGCAATAAACATAACATAAAGGTTGTGGTAGAGGGAGGCTCCATATGTTTCATCCCAACACTCATCAGCTCCTCAGGATATTTTATTTGTTGGAACTGCAATCCTGCTCCTAGTCCTTGGACATTTCATCATGAGCCAAGAGATAAGATAAGGCTTGGGAGGAGTATGACAAATGGAAGATTTTTGTTGATAAACTACATTGGAGGTGGCTCACTGATAACTGTAAAAAGTTATAAATCACCATTTCCCAACCAACCAAGATTCCCTGTTTGGCTGGTTAGAAATATCTGGACTGGCTAAAATGCTAAGTGAATTAAGCTTTCTTCCAAATAAATGCAATTGGCATACAGTTTTGAGTATTAAAATTTTTCCTAAATTTTTGAATGTCATGGTTCTACCTCCAATGGATATATCCTACACTCTGCCTCTTTCCCCAGAATGTTTGAAAGCTGATTTTCTAAAACTCCAGGGCATTAGGTAGCAACCCCTTTCTTCAGGAAGAAGATGAAATTATAATTGAAGTTTCCAGAGGGAAGTCAACAGTGATTGTCACCATTTATTTTCTTTATATATAGCACTTAATTTATATAGTCAGGTTCTGTGGGATAATGTTGCTACTGGTCAAAACTCATTAAATGAATTTAGTTGCAGTTTAGACGTATACTAAAAATTAACTTTTATCCTACAGAACAGTTAACATTCAGGGTCAACATAACATTCACTTTTCATATTATAGGGGACCCTCAAGCATTAAATGCTTAAGCAGAATACAGAGAGGGCTTGGAACTGTAGAGTTTGTATACTCTGACATCACAATACTTACAGTTTACCACGTCAAAAGAGAAAAGTGATATAAATGCTTTCCTAATGGCAGTTATGTTAATTTCCCTTTCTTTTTGTTCAGTTATGTTCATTGCTATGAGAGAGTTTTGAGGATGAACATGATTGCCAGATAATACTGTTTACCCAGTTAAATCTGAATTTCAGAAACACAGGAATAATGTTTGTTATAAGTATGTCCTAAATATTTCATGGAACACATTTATTCAAAAAATATTTGTTCACATTTATTTGTTCACATTGGGGGTCCTGCATTATATCTGGCAACCCTATGGATGAATAAAGCCTAATAAGGAGTGACTTTTGAAAATTTAAAAAAACTAAGTGGCCCTGACTGGCATGCTCAGTGGTTAGAGCATCTGCTTGTACAACAAAGGGTCTTAGGTTTGATCCCCTTCCACCTCCGCCACGGGTCAGGGCACAAGTGGGAGGAAGGCGACTGACTTATGTGTCTCTCTCACATCTCTCTCTCTCTCTCTCCCCCTCTTTGTCTCTCTTCCACTCTTTCTAAAAGGCTATGGGAAAATATCCTCCGATGTGGATTCACAAAAAAAGAACTGCATGATGTATAATGTAGAACAACACTTCTAAATGTATGTGCAAGTCACCTCACCTACTGGTTAGAAAGCAGAGCGTGATTGTGCAGATCAGGAACTGGACCTGAGATTCTCTGTTTCTAACTAGTTTCTGCTTGATGTTGGTGCTGCTACTCTGTGAGCCACTGTTTGTGCAAGGCTGTTATGAACATCTCTTTTTGTTGGTTGTTTTTGCTGTTGTTCGGTGACCTAGTCTCTGAGCTTAGGGAATTCACTGATATGTGAGTTTTGGGACAAAGTAAAACCTGATTCTCATTATCTAGAATCTAGATACTGATAGAAGTTGTAAGACATCTTACCATCCTCCCTTGGTCCTCCTCCCTTGCAGCCCGGATTCAGGAGCATGATCTGCTCTAACGAACCAGAAGCACCTGTAGGGCTTTGAGCAGAGAACTAATAACACAAAGCAGCAAGGGTAGCAGTCAGTTCTCGCTCTGGCAACAGTGCATTTGTGGCCAAATTATGTTCCCAGCGCAGTGCTGGTGGTGGAGGAATGGGGCAGAGTCAGTAATAGCAGTCTTCTCACAGGGGCTGGTTTCTACATCATGATTTTTTTTTTTTGTTTGTTTTTTTGTGGGTTTTTTTGTTTGTTTTTTTTGTTTTTGTTTTTGTTTTTTTGGCTAAACAGCTCTGAGTTTGAGTCTCTCAACCCTCATAATGATTCTGTGAGCTTTCCACTTCCTTTGCTACCAAATCAGTCAAAATTCATTTTTGTTGTTTGAAACTAAAAACCCCGCAGAAGCCAGAGGATCTGCCAGAAGCTAGTTGGCTTGAACAGCCTGTCAACTGGCAGTATGTGGATGGGATGCCACCTCAGTCATCACTCAGAATGATCTCCACCTCACAGGGTGAGGACGATTCTGAGAACTGCAAACTCTAATTGATGGGAGGGTATCTATTTCCTGGCACACATCTCTGTGCCTCCTCTGGCTATGAGGTTTCTGTTAATAAACAGTCTTGGCTTAATAGGGCTAGATTTATCTGCTAACCCTGTCATTAACTATTTATGTGACTTTGTACAAATAACAGCCTCTTTGAGCTCCATTTCCTCAGCTATTAAAGGGGTGAAGACTAGATGGCCCAGTGCGTGAAATTTATACACTCCAAGGGAGAGGTAGGGAACTTCAGCCCAGCCTGCACCCTCTTGCAGTCCAGGAGCTGTCAGTAGGACATCCTTACTGCTGCTGTGGAGGCTGGAGAGACTCCCACACTGCCACTGCACTCGCCAACCATGAGTCCAGCTTCTGGTTGAGTGGCGCTCCCTTGTGGGAGTGCATTGACCACCAGGGAGCAGCTCCTGTGTTGAGCATCTGCCCCTTGTGGTCAGTGCCCGTCATAGCAACTGGTTGTTCCAGCATTTGGTCAATTTGCATATAAGCCTTTTTTGCCTGTAGGATCAGGCCAAAACTGGCTCTCCTACATCCCCTGAGGGGTCCCGGTTTGTGTGAGGGCACAGGCCAGGCTGAGGGACCCCACTGGTGCATGATTGGAGCTGGAGAGGGATGTGGGAGGTTGGCCATCTGGGGAAGGGCTCCAGGGTATTTCACTGAAGTCTCATGCAGTCCAATCAGCCAGACCCCAGTAGCAAGCTAACGTACCAATTGGAATGTCTGCCCCCTAGTGGTCAGTGCATATTATAGTGAGCAGTTGAGCAGCCTTAGCATATTATTAACATATTATGCTTTGATTGGTTGAATGGATGACCAAACGACCAGACACTTAGCATATTAGGCTTTTATTATATAGGATTGTTTACACTATATTATAATAATTTCTTTTTTTTATAATTTTATTAGTATGTAATTTACATATTATAAAATTTAACCATTTCAAGTGTACAATTCAATGATTCATAGTAAACTTATCAAGTTTTACAGCCATCAACCTAATCCAGTTTTTAAAACATTTCTATCATCCCAATAGAATCCTTCATGACTATTTATAGTTAATCCCTATTCCCATCCTTGTCCTAGGCAACCACCAATCTATTTTCTGCCTTTTTTGGATATTTCATATACTAGAGTCATACTCATAATTATTTGTTACACTAGATTTTTTGGTGCTATATAGTGAGTTTCCAAAAGGCTTATATCTAATCAAACTTTTTATCTACAATGTACAGCACAGTGCTTTGTAGATAGTAAGTACTCAAGATAATAAAATAAAAAAACACTGATACATAAAAGTTGTTGTGAAGATTAAATGAATCCATTAGACTCTTGCTTCTCAAAGTGTGGACCATAGACAAACAGCATCAGCATCACCCAGGAGCTGGCTATAGATGTAGTCTTGGGCCCCATCTCAGGCTTAAAACCTGCATTTTCCTAAGATCTCAAGTTATTAATATTCTCACATAAATTTGAGAAGCACTGCTCTAGATCACATGTGTCAAACACAAGGCCCGCGGGCCAAATCCGTCCCGCCAGGCCTTGCAATACAGCCCGCACCGTGCTGTCATCACTGCACTCCGCTGCGTTTCCATCACAATGACAGTTTATGACTGTTCAGTAAACCATTCGGCCCGCGATTTAGGCTGGATTTTAGATTTTGGCCCCTTCTCTGATTGAGTTCGACACCCCTACTCTAGATTGTAAATTCCACGAGGGCAGAGATTATGTGTGGCATGTAATAGGCACTCAATACTATTTGTTACATGAATAAATGAACAGTGATACATATGAAAGCATTTTGTAAACTGTTTAAGTCCTATATACACAGGATTGCCAAAGAACAGAAGTGTGGATTTTTGGCTTAATTAAATCTGTTACAGAAACAGTTTGGACTAACATTTTATAATGCCAACTTATATACTGAAGCAAGTAGAGTTAGAGATAAATATATTTTACATTTGAATGATAATCCCATAAGGAAACCCAGATTTTAGATTAAAACAATATTAGTCCCTTACCTGAAATGGACTTTATAGTGAGTTAATTAGCATGAAAGTTAATTACAGAACTTCTTACATCTAAGAAATTTGAAGTTCCATTTTTTTTTATGTGATAATACCTTGATTGAGAGCTGAGAAGCCAATGTCAGACTTAAAGAGACAGGATTGGTAGATGTTGTGTAGTCAGTATCAACCACTAACAAGAAAAGCCCCTCTAGTTTCCCTCTTAGAGTCTGGATTAAAATGTTTTAATTTATTCATTTAATCATTCTTCAGATCATCAAACATTTATCAAAATTGTCACTATTTGACAAGTGCTGTGCCAGGGATTTCTGATAGATTGCTAGGTACAATATTCTTAAGGAGTTGCATTTCATTACAATGATGATAGCTTTTTAACTACATAGACTAACAAAAGACTTTTTATGGTTTCATGAATTTTAAATTCTTAACATTTTATGAACATTAAACCACATTATTTATATATTGAGCAAAGTTATTGGATGGGTTAAATTATATTTTCCTGCTAAATTCCGGTTATCTGGTTAATACTTACAGAATATTATTTTTATTTTTATTTTTTTATTTAGGGTTCCTCTAAGGAATATAACAGGAATGTCTTGGTTATTTTCCATTCGTCCCTCTAGATCTATTGTTCATCCTATTTGTCTTGCTATATGCTGTACCATCAAGCCCTCTACCTTCTGGTTGGATTTGGCCAAAGGGAGGTACCCACACGAAATGAGAGAGTGGGAGAAGTAGAGGACACATGTTTATTCCCGCACTTCTGGTGGGCCACGTTTTGGCGGTGGCTGCATTTCTCTGTTTACAGCCACACCCTTTGTCTGGCATCTCCTTTCAAACCGCTGCTCTTCTAGGTTCCTTCCTCTGCTCCTCAGGCTTAAGGCTTCCAATTGTTACCTGCTTTACCTTTGCTCATTGGCCCCCTTAACCCTTCCCATACCTCTATAAATCATCCCTTTATTAAGCTCTTTTTACCCTCTTCGAGTGTGCCATCTCTCGTGTTACAAGAAGAGGCCATCAATCAGCCAGTATCTAAGGACTGCCTGCTGGGCTGACACTGTCAAGACATATAATACATGATCCTGCTCCCGAGACACTTACAGTCCAGCTAAGGAGATAAAACCAACATATGTGAAGCAATTAGGAAACACTATACGTTGGTAGCTAATGAGAGACATTTGGGTTTTTGCTATTTAGCGACCATTCACTCTTCTAATAGCCACACCCTGATTTCCCTCTCCTATTGCTTTCTGCCAATGTCTTTTCGGTAGAGTGGACTACACTCTCAACATGAGTAAATCATGTGAGTGAATCAGCTCTGACCTACTGGATCCCTCTGACCCCATGTCCTAATCAGAGCCAATGAAATATAAGGAGACTATTACTGGCACTTGTAGGAAAGAGGCAAGCACTCTTCCACTGAGATTGCTAAGAGTAAGGATTATGTGAACTGGAGCTGCCAGGAGCCACCATATGGAGCCTGAGAATGAAGCCAACACAGGAGACAGAGCCAAGAGATGAAGCGGAATTGAATTATAATGACATTGCTTAAGCCCTTGGATCAACCTATGCCTTGAGCTAAATATATCACTAGTTCTTTAGTTATGTGAGCCAATAGCCAATGTAGTCTCTCTCTCTCTCTCTCTCTCTCTCTCTCTCTCTCTCTCTCTCTCTCTCTCTCTCTCTCTCTCTCATCAGTTTGAGTACTGTTTTTTATTTTGTCACTTGCAACTAAAACAGCTCTAACAATTCATAAATTGGCAACAGGAGTGGGGATTAGTAAGAGAAAGATATTAAAATGTTGAATCAGTTGATTCAGATGAAGCCCTACCTATACTGGACCAGGGATTCATCAGTGAGGTAGTAGGTTAAACCTGCACCTGTTGTGCACCAGGATCCAGAATATGTGCTTATCAAGAATGAAATGTAAAAGGGCCTGCTTTGAAAAGGTCAGGTATTGGAGTACTTCAGCTATTCAGGATCTTTTGTAAGGTCCTATAAGAAAGATTCGAGTTTAGGATTTACCTAAGGCAGAGAAGGAAAATATTGATTTGTTCTGAATGACCATTTTCGCTTATAGGCAGAAATCAAATAGGACAGAGACTTTAATCATCTGAAGCCATTAAGGGTTAGAAAAGCCCCAAGAGACTGTTAAAGCCAACAATGGCAAGAAACGGCACTTGGGAGAGCATTATTTAGGGTTGCTCTAAGACACAAAACAGGGATGTCCAGGCCTCTCTCAAGTAATTCCTGCCTGCAAGTAATTCCTGCCTGCTTAGAAAGGTAATAATTATCTCATTCTGCTCCCTCTAGCACCACTGTGCCCTCCCTCCTTACCCTCCTACTTGCAAAACCAATAGCTATTGTTTCAAATTGTTCTCGGGCAGAAACCAAAATGGAGGCCGTCAAGCTAGGGGAATATCAAGTCCTATTACTAAAAGACAAAAATATACCTATTGGAATCTAAATGCAAAGGCTGCAGCTTAATACAACCTCGACTTTGGAGTTTTTGCCCCCCCCCCCCCCATGAGTTTGGCCAGATGTAACTAGACTGAAAGCTTACTAAGAACTAAAGAAAATTGTACTGTGAGAGAAACTCTAAGTCTGGAGAATAAAGGCTAGGTCTTACACTTAGCACTAACTGTTATACCAGGTAATGCACACGTCTGAGTGGCTTAACACAATAGATGTTTATTTCTCACTCAGAACTCCAGGCCTTCTACAAGGTCACCCAGACTCCTTCCATCTCGTGGCGGCTCTTTTATGACTATCCTCCAAGGTCTTAGGGTCAGTTCAGAGTAGCCAAAGGAGGAAAAGAGACCAGAGAAGTCATAACCTTGTTCGTAACCACATTGGCAAGAAGTGATTCACATCATGTCCACTTTTGTTCCAAAGGAGATAGTCAGATGATTATCTGACCAAGAACAATGAGGAAGCTGGGAAATGAAGACTCTAGCTATAAAGCTACTTCCTAGCAACAATTCCACATAACAGAAGAGAATCACACCAATTTGGTAGTAAAAGCTAGTTATCTCTGCCATAATGAGTGATTTTACAATCCCCACGGTATCAGGAAGCAGAATGCTGAGGAGGTCTAGTCCCTAGAAGGATTGTCCTCCCATGGTCCATTACAGATAGGACATGAAAGAACAATGAATGAGAAATTCTCCAAGAATAGAACATATGGCAGCCAGATGGGTTGATCAAAGAACTTTTTCCTCTCCATTGGTGGGAAGCCCTTGCTATTCTTGTCCAGCTAGATATGACATATGCTATGAATTGGAGACCACTGTGTGTTTGCCATTAGTCGTTTTTGGCAATATGAGTTTTCATTGCAGTTGTTCTTTTCTTTTTTCTGTCATTATATTTTAAGTATTTTGTAGCTAATTTTATCATGTAGTCTTAGGTTACTACACTATGAAGAACTATATTGTTGTACGGTAAAGAAACATTTCTTACCCTACTATCCTGGACTTGGAGTTATCTGCAGTAATTAGGTGAAACTTGGGATCATCACTCTCTGGGAAGGAAGTGATATTTTTGCATTGAGTTGGCATAGATATTTTTATAGGCATATGTACAGCCCTGATTGGGTGGTTAGGTTGATTGAAGTGTTGTCCCATGCACCAATAGTTGGTGGGTTTGATCCCTAGTCAGGGCATCTATGGGAGGCAACTGTTGATGTTTTCTTTCACATGGATGTTCCTTTTCTCCCCTCCCCTCCCCTCCCCTCCCCTCCCCTCCCCTCCCCTCCCCTCCCCTCCCTTCTCCTCTTCTCTCCTCTCCTCTCTCTTTTCCTCTCTCTCATATTCCCTTCTCTTTCTAAAGTCAATAAACATATCCTCCAGTAAGAATTTTTTTTAAAAAGAAGGCATATGTAGAGGAAGAATGTTAGGGTATACCTACAGAAGAACAGGAATATGTGGTATGTCTGCTCCACCATTCCTCTGACAATCATACTCCTATCCTCCCAAGTGCAAACACCTTCTTCAGCCATTCACGTGGTACTGATGGACTCAAGTCCTGGGATGGGCTTGTGAACCAGTCTAGGCCAACCTGAGCATTTCATTCTCTTGGAAACAGTGATTTAGAAGAGGGCACTTGCCCTTTGCTAGTAGTGAGGACAGTATGAGCTTAGAGCTGTGGAGCTTGCTCATTTGTGGAGCTTGCGAACAAAGACAACAACAGAGAAAAGAGCTAGCATATCAGGGAGAATCTTGATGACATAATTTGAACCCTTAAGCAAGCCATATCTAACAAAACTATCTTGAACTTTTCAGTATGTGAGCCAATAAATTCCCTTCTCTGTTCAAGCTGATTTAAATTGGATTTTATGTCATTAGCAACCACGGTTCCTTACTGAATCAATACTGAGTTGTGTAAGGGTAAATCCATAAACATATAGGAATAAATGAACATCAATATACTTGTGAGACAGACCTACCTAAAACTGAAGAGTAAACTGAAGAATGGTCCATAGGGTAAGAGGGAACTAGATTGGGACAAGAGCCTCAGAATCCATCAGAACTTAAATAGTCATGAAACTAGCAAAGCAATAAGAGATATGCTAAAGGTAAAGATTTAGGATGATTGTTCTGGCAGGTTAGATTGGAGCAGAGGGAGAAGGAAGTCAGAAAGACCATAGAGAAGCTGTTCAGCTACCCATGCCTGGCAGCATTCAAGGGCTTAGATAGAGAACATGAAACAAAGACCAAGGAAGGGATTTCACAAGAGTCCATTTATAAAGGATAAACCAAAGGTCTGATGACTGGTTGGATAAAAAGAATAAAGAGATGGAATGAGTCAACCATGACATATGAGTATCCAAGCTTTGGTGGCAGGAAAAGCAGTCATATCAGCAAGAAACAAAGGAGATTGTTTTGGAGATAGTAAGATTGATTTTGGACTTGTTGATATGAGGAGGCGGCAGGACATCCGATTAGAAATATTGATTACATACTTGAAGATGTGAGTATCCAACCTGGGACAAAGGTGATATTAAAGACAAGGCTCTGCACAAAAGAAGCATGAAGCAGCAGGTGTAACTGAGCACCAGAGGCTGAAAGAAAAGCAGAAATAATGTTACAGACCAGGAGGAAAAGTGGCATCCCAAGTGAAAGGGATCTTGTGCTTGGTGGAGACACAGAAAGAGAGCCAGGACCCTTTAGGGCATAAAAAGCTTAGAGGAAATCTTCCTGTGATGTTCAAAGCGATGCTAAGCCCAGACATACCATGGTCTCTATGGCACTGGATGGATGGGCCCATCTCCAACGGTTCTTCCTGTTCATTGCACAGCATTTGCATTGACCTCCCAGCTTTCTACTAATTCAAACTCAACACTCTGGCCTCGGAGCCTTTGCGCTTTCTCTTGTCTCTGCCTGGAAAGCTCTTCCCCAGACAACTGTGTAAACCTAACTTTATCCAAGAGGCCTTTCTAGATCAACTTCCCTAAAACATAGCATAACACACTGCTCCCAACTGCATCCTCATCGGCCCATCTTACTCTGCTTTGTCTTCATAGCACTTATCACTGCACAACATCCTACTGTAGATCTATCTGTGTGTAAATGTACCGTCTGTCTCCCCCACCGAAGGACCTGTGCGGAAGTCCCAGGAGCACAAGGACTTGTATTATTTACGGATGTATCCATGGCAAGTATAACAGACTGGCACATAGAAAGCTCCCATAAAATCGTGTTTGATGACGAATGAATGAGTGAAATGCAGTAAATGAGATGAGAGAAAAAAAATTACAAGAGGGCCAAGTTAGTCACTTAAATTCCTAGAACATTCCTATCATGTCAGCCAATAAACTCTGCTTTCAGCTCCCACTTCTGCTCCACGTCCCCAGACAAAGGGAATTTAGGAATTTGGGGAAGTTTGCTACGGCTAAGGTAAGGCCTTGGATGATTCTGGTAAGAGTGCTGTTTTCTCCTGAGTTAACCATTTAGAAGAGATCCCCAATCCTGGATTTGACAGTTTTTTTTTCTGTTTGTTTGTTTTGTTCTGTTGTTGTTGTGTGTGTGTGTGCGTGGGTGTGTGTGTTTCTTCCCTCCACCCAGCTCCAAGTAGAGATCTGTGAGAAAAAGGAAGTGGTGGAGTTAGACAGGGCAAGAGTCTCAAGGTCTGGTCCATTCTTACTGAATGCTATTCTTGCTAAAAGTTAACATGTAGCGCAGTATTTGGCAGACCAGCTGCAAACAGAATGAGCTTAACAGGAACTCAACCCTATAAATACAGCCCATTTGCATAGAACAAATCAACGTGAAACTGACCAACTAGTGCATGTATGCAATGACTAAGCCTCCCGTCCAAGAGGCAGAGCTTTGGCTATGAATCCCTTGTCTCCTTTACCTGCTGCAAGTCAAGAAAACTACCTTGTGATCACCACTTCCCATGCGCAGGGCACACCAAGCTGCGTACCCCTGGGGTTCAGTATAACAGGGCTGGCTGAAAGACTCGAGGGTTCCCAAATGTTTCTCTTCCTGTGAATCAGCAAACAGGTGAATTTCGGAATGATGACAACTCGCAGGGGCAAGTGTCACATGCCAGGCAGAAAAGGGCGCCCGGGGCAACCTCCGTGGCCACCAGCTTTCCGCCGCGGCCTGCACCGAAACCAGCGCGCCCCCGAGGCGGGGGATCGCGGTGCTTCCCCCGTTTCCCTCCGTGGAGGCTGCTGCCCGACTTCCCCTCTTCTCCAAGCTGCAGGCTCAGCCTCGGATTTCCGCTGATCCCGGCGGGCGGCTGGGAGAGCCCGGAATCCAATGACTTTTCCCAAAGGAGCACCATCCGCCCCGTCTGGCTGCCGAGGGCGAGCGGGGCTCGGGAAGCCGCAGAAGCCGACCTTCCCCGGCGCCCAGGGTCTCCGGGGCCCCGCAGCCCCGGGCCGGGCGAGGCGAGGCGAGGCGAGACGGGAGTGCCACGCTGCCTCCGGGACTATTTGTCCTTCCGCGCGGCCTGCGGCGCGGGGCCGCCGTCCCGGCTGAGCGGCAGGAGCTTAGCCCCGGGCTTCCCCGCCGCGCGCCCCCGGCCGGTCGGCGCCGCGCGGGCCGTGCCCGAGGGTCGCCCCCGCGCCCTCCGCGCCCCCGCGCCCGCGCCCGCCCCGCCGCGGGGTCGCACACGCCACCGTGCGGGGCCTGCTCCGGTCCCGGCCTGGACCCTGCGTCCTGCGCCCCTCGAGGCTGCTCCCCAAAGTGAAAGTGAAATGAGGGCCAAACCGGTTTGGATAGAGTGTCGGTCTGCGGACTGAAGGGTCCGGGGTTCGATTCCGGTCAGGGGCACATCCCTGGTGGGGGGTGTGCGGGAGGCAGCTGGTCGATGTTTGTCTCTCATCGACGTTTCTAGCTCTCTGTCTCTCTCTGTGGAAAATCAATGAAATATATTAAAAAAAAGTGAAACGAGGGTGGAGGGCCCGTGGTCCGCAGGAGAGGGTGTCCTCGCCGCCGTAGGCTAGCTTCGCTGGGCCTAGGGAATCGGGGCCATCCTCCCCTGCAGGAGGGCCCTTCCCGGGTCTCAGAGACGGGATGGAGAACTCCTTCGTGCTCCTTGGGTGTCCCTAGGCAGAGGAGCGCGAACTGGTGGGTGTCTCACTGGGTGTTCGGCTGTGGTCAGAGCACTGGATGTATTTCTTCTCCATCTGGACCTCCAAAACCCCCAACCAACCAAACACTGGCTCCCACACACATTGTCAAACTTAGGAGGCGACCACTGACATCCTCGCTCAAAGGAACAAGTGCGCTCCTGTGCCTTGTTTTCTCTTTGGGATGCATCCTCCTGAGACTCAGGCCCGTGGCGTCCTCACTGTGATTGACATGGGTGATTAGCAGGCCAGGGAGAGAGAAGCAGGGAAATTGCTATCAAAACAATTACATACATGGACATCAGAACAATGACTGAGGGCCCCCCGGGACTCGGTGACCATCCCAGCTCTGCCAGAGGGGCCCTCTGGGTCTGAGGCCAAGTCAGATAGATCATTTCTTTGTGTTTCTCAGGGTGAGGTGAGTAAAAAACCATCCTTACTGCTCCCTAAGTATGTTATAAAAATAAACGTAGGTAACCAAGGCAAAAACGTTGAAGGTTTTTTTTTTTTTTTTTTTTTTGTTTTGTTTTGTTTTGTTTTTGGGGTGGGGAAGGTGATGGTGATTGAAAGGCACTTTCTGAACAGAAGGCTCTGCAAAGGGAAGCCATTTGATCTGGTCCAGTCAATTACTTTTAAGGCACATGCGTTGACACAAACGCTGCAGATGCAGGGTGCTGCTATATAGCCATCGCAGGGTTTATACCTTAGAAAAGCCACACTAATGCCTGCGTCCTCAGACCTTCTCCCAGGTCTGTGCCAGCCCCCCATCCCTATCTTGGCCATTTTCTGCTCAAAGGCCACAGAGCATTGCTAGATATGGATACAAATGGCGTTGCTGCTGGGGCTTTCCAATTAAGCCTAAGCTGTCGTTTGGGGTTTAGACATGTCAGGGTACCAGACGCCTGTTTAGTCGAGTGATGGACAGGCTTCCTGAGACAGAACAGACCTTCCACGAGGAAGGAGCCAAACACAGAGCTTGAGTTGGGAATAAAGACGCAGCCTCCAGGAGGGAGAGGTCCTTTTGTGTTCAGTGCTGTGTCTTCTGGCTCTGAGTCAGTAGAAGTGGAGAAGGGGGGAAAAATAGAAGGAAGCTAGGGGTGACAGCTGACATATCTATTTCAGACTTTTCAGATCCTACATTTCACAGTCATGACACATGTTCTCACCTTTACTAGAAAAGATCAGGGTATCAACAAAAGACCTGACTTTTGAAATATAAGAATTGTATCCTATATAATAAAGAGGTAATATGTAAATTGACCATCACCCCAACACAGAAGATTGCTGTCCCCATGTGGAAACAAGTCAGCCTGCAGGGGAGGGCAGTTAGGAGCGACCAGGCTGGCAGAGAAGGGCAGTTGGGGGGGACCAGGCCAGCAGGGGAGTAGTTAGGGGATGATCAGGCTGGCAGGAAGATTCAGTTAGGGCCAATCAGGTAGGCAGGCAGGCAAGTGGTTGGGAGCCTGCAGTCCTAGATTGTGAGAGGGATGTCTGACTGCCCATTTAGGCCCGATCCCACCAGTGGGATAAAAAGCTTAGAGAAAACTGATCAGAAGAACTTAAATTAATCCAGTGGGATCAGGCCTAAATGGGCAGTTGGACATTTCTCAAGGGGTCCCAGATTGGAGAGGGTGCAGGTTGGGCTGAGGGACACACACAAACACACCTGTGCATGAATTTTGTGCACCAGGCCTCTAGTTATATCATAAAATAAGAAGTTCAAAGGAAAGTGATTCCTGTATTACTTAATTGAATAATTCCAGGATGTCATTGAGTACTCAAGGGGATCTATTCTGCCTGCTCTGCCACCCTCAGATGATGGTACCTCTCCTTCCATCTCCCTTCAAGGCTGCACAAAGTTTCTGCATTTCTTGGCATCTAATCTAATCAAGGGCACCCAGCAAAGAAGACAGAAGTTGTCTCCCACCTCTCTCTGTCTCTGTCTGACTTTCACAACCAAGGAAGGCTAATCCTTTCCAGAGTTCTTTAGCAGAGCTTGATTGGGAAGAATTGTGTCACACTCACACATATCCTAAACTGATACTTGCAGAAAGAATGTTACCAAACATAATCTATCCTTGGTGCTGGGGAGAGAAACCACCTTCCATGAGTACACTGAAGGGTATAACCGAAATATTGAATTTTGCCAGAAAAAAAAAATAATAATAATAAGGAAAAGTGACTGTGCTTTAGGCCTCAACAGATTCCCTCCTTTCCTTTCCTCTGCTTCAAAATGTTTTTGTATCTATTCTCAACAGATTCCCTCATCTTTCCTTTCCTCTACTTCAAAATGCTTTTGTATCTATTCTCAACAGATTCCCTCATCTTTCCTTTCCTCTGCTTCAAAATGTTTTTGTATCTATTCTCAACAGATTCCCTCATCTTTCCTTTCCTCTGCTTCAAAATGCTTTTGTATCTATTCTCAACAGATTCCCTCATCTTTCCTTTCCTCTACTTCAAAATGTTTTTGTATTTATTCTTCTCCATCACTTCTAAATTTCCTCTCTTCCTCCGTGTTCTTTCTTTACGATCTCAATGGAGAGGTAATCCAGCTCCATTTCAGGACCCAGCCCTCCATCCATCTACCCACCTGAGACCTTGCTTTGTCCCGGCCCCTCACAGTGTTTCCTAACCTAAGCCACATGAAGTCACCAGCAGGCTGTTCCACTTAGCACTCTCTTAGTGAGAAACAGAGGAGATCAAAAGCCCCTTTTGTTGTCCCAGGAAAAAGATCGAAAGTTGCAAGAAATTGTCCAGATCCTATGGGGTGGGGCTGGATTAGGAGCAGGGATGAGGAGCTGAGGCTTGGTCTGAGGACCAAGGGTAAGCTTTATTCTTTCCTAACAAGGTTCTATACCCAGATCTTCTCTCTCTGCCTCATCAATGTGGGCGTGCATGTGGCATCCTCAGCTACTTAGCTTCAGGCTGCTCCCATTTTGCCCTCTCCTTCCTCACCAGTACTGATCTCCTGTAGCTTGGGTCCCACTGTATTTTTTCTGAATTACAACCTGGATGAACTTTGATAATGACTTAGCTTGAGCTTGAAACTTGGTCCATTCATTCCTTTTTTTTATTTATTTTTTATTTTTTATTTTTTATTTAACAGATATTAAATGTTGACTCTCTTCCAAATACTGTGCTGTGTGCTAGGAGACATTGGTAAATAAGGCAGAGTACTCTGCCTCCAATTAATTTAATTGACACTCTGGTGGGGGAACTTTGTCTCTCCAGAAGGCTTGGCACGAAATTCCAGGTTATATTACAGGGACCAGCATGGAAATAAGACTTAAAAACAAGGCCCAATCATTGGCTCTATGCACCATAAGCCATGTTTTAATCCTGCACAGAAAACTGCCGCTATTAGTCTGCATTATTTTGATCTTTACACAGCTCATAACATATCACATCTTTTCACAGAGGCCATTGTCTCAGACAATTACAGTTTCCAACAATATAAACACCATGTAGGGCAATGAACTTGTGGCACAGTACATTTTATTAATAACATGCCTTGTCAGCTCAAACAGGCTAAGCTATGGATGGATGAGTACTGCAAAAATGAGCCTGTATCTGATACAAGTTTATGTATCATCACAGTTGTTACCCTATCTCTGCTCACAGTCAGGAAGCTGCCACATCGTATTCCACAGAATGGTGTGTAGATAAATTGTCAGGAGATACAAATATTTACTGTAACCTACCTTTCTTCGGCTACACTTGTCTGAGGATGTATAGTAAAATCAACATTTAAAATCCCCCCTGGTATATAATTTCCATTTCATTTTTAGTAGAAACTAGGTTCTCCAAAAAGTGCTACACTGTGTTGAAATATAAAACTGCTTATATATTTTCTACCAATAGTCCTTCTGCTTCACAGAAGGACCCTCGGTGTCTAATTTATCTTGACAGTGTCTGGAGTGGAAGTAAACCAGTTCAGACTGCGGGTCCTGAAATATGAGGCGGAGAAGGTGGATGTAGCCAAAGTGAAATGAGAGCATTTAAATGAAATGTGAACTCCAGTCGATTTGAATGAATTCCCTCAGCACCTTAGCCTAGGAGAGAACCTGTAAGCGCTTTCATCCTCGCCCGACTCATGACAAAGTGCATGACCCTGAGCAAGTCCGTTAATTAATCTCTGTGTCTTGGTGTCCCCGTTTTACAACAGGGTTAATCAGACCTGTAGTGAACCTGCACTTGGAGTTCAGAAGAAAAGAGAATTACAGTCTTTCTGAAATGTAGCTGAATAAATTATCAATCAATTATCAACAAGAATTTTTTGAGCTTTGCACCCGCCCGTCATTATATGGTAAAGAAAATCATTAAATGCTAAAAACAACAAACACAAAACTTCATACATGAATGAATGAGAAAGGGAATCAATGAGCCAAGTACTGCATTCCAGCCAGGTTCTGTGCTATGGAAGACCCAAGTTGCATTCCTGCCTCTAAGGAACTAAGTTTCTAGTGAAATAAGACAATATAGCCCTGATCCGTGTTGCTCAATGGTTAGGGTATGGGCCCATGCACTAAAAGATTGTGGATTAGATTCTGGTCTACCTGTGTTGTAGGTTTGTTCCCCTGGCCCTGGTCAAGGTGTATGTGTGAGGCAACCAGCCTATGTGTCTCTCACATCACTGTCTCTCTTTCTCTTTCCCCTCTCCCTCACTTCCACTCTCTCTGAAAAGCAATGGGGGAAAAAATCACTGAGAATTAACAAACAACAACAAAAGACATTCATAGATTAAAATGTATTTAACAATTAAGGTATAAATGCAAAAGAATGTTGTCTATCATCTTCAAACTAGAATTTCCAGATTCTCAGTTTCATTGTAAATCCTTCTCTAAAATTGATCTAATTAAAAATATGCCTATGGTTTCATTGCATAGAAGCATTAGAGGATGTTTAATAAGAGATGTTAAAATATAGAAATATACTTCATTAGAGTAATATTATGTAAGGAAGTGCAATTGAAATATAAGTTTGGGAGGTGGGGGAGAAAGATATAAAACAGTCAAAGAAGAACTTGTTTATATTACTTCTTTTTATATTTTTATTGAGGTAAAACAACTATACAGTAATGTGCACAAACCACTACCTAAATCAAGATATAGGTAATGCCCTTCTCAACCATGACATTTCAAAATTAATATACTTCTTTCCCACCCAGACATACCATTATTCTGACTTTTTAGGCTTATAATACTATACTGTACTATAGATTTTATATAAATGGAATTATATCCATTGTGCCAGGCTTCTTTTGTTCAACATTATGTCTGTATGATGCATCTTTTGTTGCATACACCAGAGTTCATTCTTTTGGATTGTTGCAAAACATCTGTTTTTAAAGTTTGGTCTGAGGGCCCCTGGGGGAGTCTCTGAGAATTTTCGGGGGGGGGGGGAGGGGGAGGCGTATGTCAAAATTATTCTCATAGTAATTTAGGATTTTATTTATTTACCTTTCCTAGTGCATTGATGTTGCAAAAGCCATGGTGATTAAAACTACTTGACATTGGCATGAATATTTTTTTTAGATTCATAATTTTTGTGTCCTCTCTGAAATATCTTTGCTTAACCTGAGGATACAAATATTTTTCTATTATTCTCTTCTGTAAGTTTTATAGTTTTAGATTTTACATGTAGGTCTAAGATTTATTTTGCTGTAATTCTTGCATATAGTGTGACTAGGATCAGTAGTCATTTTTTTTCTTTTTAAATGGATGTTCAATTGTTATAGGACTACTTACTAAAAAAAGACTATTAATACTTGCTCTCTCTATTTCCATTGAATTACCTTGGCACTTTTGTCAAAACTCAATTGGATATATATACATATAGATAAATGAAACTGAGTATATTCAGTTTCATTTATCTATATGTCTTTTATTAATTTAATTTTATTGCTTCAAGTATTACAAATAGTAGTACACATGTCTTTTTATATGTCTTTCCATTCACTAATGCCATAATGTGAATCCTCTAATTCATGAAGATGGTATATTTCTTTATTTAGGTACTCTTTAATTTTCTTTATGTTTTTGCAGTTTACAATATAAAGATCTTTTGTTAGGTTTATTCAAAATTATCTTATTTTTGGTGTTATTGTAAACGGAATGGCTTTTTTAATTTCATGTTCCAATAGTTTGCTGTTAGTACACAAAGATATATGTTTAATACTTGCTTTAAATAGATTCTTTTCTATCAACACTGTATCCTGTGACCTTACTAAATTTATGAGTTCTAATAATTATTTTTTGGATTTTCCTGGGATATTTTACATTAAAAATCACATAATTTGCAAATAGAGACAATTTTACTTCTTAATTTTTGTTGTTGTTGTTTTTGTGAATCTTCAGCCAAGGATTTTTTTCATTGATTTTCAGAGAGTCGAAGGCAGTAGGGAGTGGTGGGGAGAGGAGGAAGGAAAGAGAGAGAGAGAGAGAGAGAGAGAGAGAGAGAGAGGAGAGAGAGAGAAAGAGAGTGAGAGAGACATCGATGTGAGAGAGACACATCAAATGGTTGCCTCCCACTGCTCCAATTGGGCTGGGGATAAACCTGCAACCTAGGTATGTGCCCTTGACCAGGAATTGAACCTGAGTTGTTTTGGTGCACTGGCTGACACTCTAACCATTGAGCTACTGGCCAGAGCTACTTCTTCCTTTTTGATCTTATTGTCATTTCATTTTCTTTCCTTCTTACAATGACAAGAACCTCCAGCACAATGTTGAGTAGATGCAGTGATAGTGGAATGTTGGCCTTGTTCCCACTGGAGGGGAAATAACTCAGCCTTTCCCCATTAACTGTGCTGCAGAGGTCCTTTATTCAGTTGAGGAAGTTCCTTGCTATTTCTTCTTTGCTGCAAGTTTGTAGCAAGAATGAATGTTGTATTTCATCAATGCTTTTTCTTTATCTATTGACATGATCATGTGGTGTTTTTTTCCTTAGTCTGTTATTACAGTAAATTATAGCAGGCATCACTGTGCAAGATCATTTGTTATAACATTGATGACATGAACCTGAACTCTTTTTTTTATATTGATTAGGCTATGGTAAAATTTAGATATCAATGTAAGAATGTGTGAGACATATAACGTTTAAATATGCTATATTAGGAAGTGCATGAGGAAAGAGTTTTTGTTTTGTTTTTTAAATATATTTTATTGACTTTTTAGAGAGAGGAAGAGAGAAGGATAGAGAGTTAGAAACATTGATGAGAGAGAATCATCGATCAGCTGCCTCTTGCACATCCCCTATTGGGGATGTGCCCGCAACCAAGGTACATGCCCTTGACCAGAATCGAACCCGGGACCTTTCAGTCCACAGGCCGAAGCTTTATCCACTGAGCCAAACCGGTTTCAGAGGAAAGAGTTTTGAAGACTACAAGACAGTAGACCCTTTAGAAGAAGAGCAAGACGATTGAGGCTAGGGGAAGTCTCTCTCTCCCTCCTCTCCTTCCCCTCTTACTCTCATCCCCATTACTTACCCTGCCATCTGACAAACATTGACTCCACAACTATTATATGCCAACAACTCTGTTAGGCATTGAGGATAGAGCTGTGAGCAAGACAGAGAAGGAATGCACTCACAGTCTAGTGAGGGTTATAATCACCATGAAAACTAATAACTGAAATGACTGTAAATTGTGTCAAATATCTCAAAGGAAGCAAGTCTTATGGTAGGGGATAATGGTATTATGGAGGGTGGTCGTGGTGGCCTCATGTTGGAAGAGCTGACTCTGCTTAAGAGGCAAGAGAAGAGCAGTCCAGGCAGAGTCTCATACTGAGAGCATTAACCAGATTTAGGAGAAAAAAGAGCTTGGAATGTTCTAGACACTAAAAGCAGGCCACTCTCGTGGGATTACAGTCAGGCTTGAGTCTTTTTAAGTTATTACATAGTAAGCTCTTGAAAATGTCTATACACAAAATATATGGTAGTTAATATAAAATATGTAATAAGGTAATGATAAAATGTAGAAAACGTACTGGTGCTTGTTTCTGAGAAGTGATAAAAGTGAACATGCCTCTGCTTTCCCCCGAGGACAGGAGGTAGGGAAGGAAGATTCCGGAAAACAAAACGAGGTTACCATCTGCATCAGCCATCATCCCACTGAGGGAAAGAGGGTGCCTTGTTAATTTTTGTCTCTCCAGTGCCTCGCATTGTGCTTGATCTAAAGAGATTGCCTAATCCGTGTGTGTCTTCAGGGAGAGAGGAACAGAATAGTGCCAAACTCTGTGCTGGAGCCAATTAAGCAAAATAAAAAGACAAATAAATGCAATAAGAATTGCAACATGCATAACACACAATAGGTTAATGTGCTTAATAAACTTTAAAAAAAAATGAGCATATTGCTTAAGAGCATATGTTCTGGAGTGAGGAAGGTATATTGCTTTGAAAGCAAATTAGGGATTGTGTGGGTGTTTTAGCCGGCCAAGGGGAGCCAGAACATGGTGGGGGCAGGGAGAAAGAGAGAAATGAAAAGAATGAAAGGAAAGGAAGGGAGAAGGAGGGAGGGAGAGAGGGAGGGAGGGAGGGAGGGAGGGAGGAAGGGAGGGAGGGAGGGAAGAAGGGAGGGAGGGAGGGAAGAAGGAAGGAAGGAAGGAAGGAAGGAAGGAAGGAAGGAAGGAAGGAAGGAGAAGGAAGGAAGGAAGGGAGGAAGGGAGGGAGGGAGGAGGAGGGAGGAAGGAAGGAAGGAAGGAAGGAAGGAAGGAAGGAAGGAAGGAAGGAAGGAAGGAAGGATATCGTGGATCTGTGATGTGTGTGAAGCTCATTCCCAATCTGGTGCCCCTAGGGCTGACCTTCAGATGTTCCCTCACCACAGTTGTTCTCTTTTTTCTGGTTTCATACTGAGAGTGCAAATATAAATAGAAGAGACATATCCCTCCCAAACCGTCCAGTTCAGAGAATGACAAAGACCTGAGTAACCTGTTAATTGAATGATGACTCCCTGAAGGGCACACTACCCTTTTAAAACACTTGGCCAGAACTTGTGCTGACACACAAGTGTATTGTGTGTACTCATCACTATCATTTTATTAATTGCATAATATATTCCTTGTAACTTTGAGGAGGAAATGAGCTAATTTTTGTACTACATGATTTTTCTACTTTAACCAAGCTGATTTTTGATAAGTGAATTTGTTTAACATAATTGGTTACCTAGTATGTGCCCTGGCCCAGAGGCAGCAGATACAGCAGGGGTGAATAACACATGCCCAGTCTGAGACTTCATAGAACTGCTATTGTACATGGGAGTGGGTTAGGACAAACAGGTGAGGAAATCAATTGCATAACATAATGTCAGATAGAGTATAAATATTATGAACAAAAACAGAGGAAGGCCTTAGTCAGTTTGACTTAATGGATCAAGTGTTGGCCTGTGAATCAAAGGATCCCGGGTTTGATTTTGGTCAAGGGCAGGTATCTCCGTGGCAGGCTCCTCCCCTGCCTGGGGCCCTGGTCGGGGTGCGTGCAAGAGGCAACCTCTCTCCCTCAAAATTAATGAAAAAATATCCTCAGGTGAGGATTAAAAAAAGACACACACACACACACACACACACAAAAGAATGGAGGAAGGAAAGGAGCTCATTGTTGGGAGAAGCAAGGTGGAGCAAAGGAGGATGGGTAGAGCTCATCTCCAGTCAACATCACTGCCAAGAGGACGCTGACCCTGCTCATCCTCACAGTCCCCAGGCTGAATTTCACTTAATCAGGGTTCAGGCGAAATAGTTTGTGAGGGCAAGACCTAGAAATCAAACGTAAATATATATGGCATAAATGCCTGGAAATAAAAATGTCTCAAATGTCATAAATTCCTTCTTGTGCTTTCCAATTTGCTGACAAACCAATGCTTAGAGTAAAAAGGGGAAGGCAGAGTACCAAGTAGTTTATTACAGCAATAAGATGGCTTGTTCAAGGAAATCTATAATAGTAAAAGCTTAATATGCTAATTAGACTGGATGTCCCTCCAGACGTCCTTCTGAATGAAGCTGGTACTGCGAGGGAAGCCCGGGTACCTGGTGCCTAAGGGTGGCCAGAGGGAAGCCAGCCCAGCCCAGTCCCGGGTGCCAGGAGGAAGCCTGTGCCGGCAGCCAGGGGAAGGAAGGCCTACTCTTGCCCTAATTTCATGCATCGGGCCTCTAGTAGAAGATATTTGTCTAATCAATGCGATCTGGAAAAAAATATCAGTTCTCAGTGGACTAGGGCTAGTACTAGCATTAAACTGGTTTTGTTTATACTAGTGTCCTTGAAAAGTTTCTTACCAAGGTATCGATAACAAACTAATACCAAAGCCAATGGTGAATTTCCTCTCCTAAGCTCTCTCTTCATTTATTGCAAAGTATTTTCTTCTCTCCTCCTTCCTTCTTCTCCTCTCCACTCTCTGTGTGGATTTTATGTAGTCTCACACAGACCTAATAAACCATCTCTATGCTGATGACCCTAATTTATATATTCTACCTTGTTTTCTCTCCTAAACACTGGATTAGCATATCTAACTGCTTACTTGATATCTCCACTTGGTAATTGAAATTAAACATGGTTAAAATATAAAATTTGATTTCTGTTTATTTTCCAATACCCAATATGGAATTCCCTAAATCTGTTCTTTTATACCTCTATTGTTTATCCTATTGCTTGTTACAAATATCTTTATCTCTTACTTTATTTGATACTCTACTTGCAATCTATCAGTAATTTTTTAAAATATATTTTATTGATTTTTACAGAGAGGAAAGGAGAGGGATAGAGAGCTAGAAACATCAACCAGCTGCCTCCTGCACACCCCCTATCGGGAATGTGTCTGCAACCAAGGTACATGCCCTTGACAGGAATCGAACATGGGACCCTTTAGTCTGAAGGCCGAAGCTCTATTCACTGAGCCAAACCGGTTTTGGCTATCAGTAAGTTTGATTAGCTCTAACTCCAGATTACATCTGGACCACCGATTTCTCATCATCTCCATTTGAATAGTCTTAGTTAAAAGACGTCATTATATTTTGCCAAGTCTATTGCCAGAATGCCCTAACTGGTCTTCCTGTCCAGTGCAGGTGAGCCAAGGCTGTGTGCTGAGGGTGTTGAGACCCTATCTGAGCCTGAGGTTCAGAGTGATGGTGTGTGCAATGGAAAGATGATGGTGAGGTAGTCGCTGGGTCTGGGCTGGGATCTCTGAGGCCACTGAGGGACTGTGCACGCACAGTTGGAGGAGAACCAGCTGCCCCTCCCCACACACTTGAACTGCTAATGGATGGTGCAGCAGGAACTAGAAAAAGCGATCAGGAACCAGGAAGAAAACCCCTTTTCCTCCTGCAACGTCCCTCCCATGCTCTCTACTGATAAAGTTCAACATGTGCCCTGAGAAGGAGAAATGCTGCAGAACAGGTCCTGAAGGGTGCATCCAGAGCTCAGAGGCAATAAATTGATAAGTGGGACAATCTCTCTCATAATAAATACATCTTAACTAGCTTCACAAATCCCCGTAGTGGAAGGCTTATTAACTTCATTTCTGGGATTATTCATACATTATTTATGGAACTGAATGTTAAATTTAGAGTGTGCAACTTCCATGTTTTGGTTTCCATTCTTACTTCAAATTTATTCTATGAATCCCCATATAATTAATAACAACAAAAAAATCCAAAGCAAGATATGCCAGAAATGGAAAAAAGATGCATAGGCACCAAATTCCTTGGTCCCAGTGATCACATTTAGCAAAGGTTTGGACAGAGGGCTGAGCCTGGGCAGCCATGCCTCATGGTTAGATGAGTTAATAAGATGCTTCTTTCAAATGGATATTCTCCGAGGGGTATGGTCTATATAGCTGACTGTGTAAATTACTCTGTAAGTAATGAGTCTTTCAGCCCAGATTAATTCATCACAGTAGCTACCTAGCAAAAAACAAAAGTAAGTCTCTAAGGGGGGAAATGAGGCTTGAGGGAAGGTTTAGGTCAGGAGGTGTTATGGACTGAATATTTGTGTGGTCACATGCTGAAGCCCTCGCTCCCGGTATCTGGAGATGGGGCCTCTAAGAAAGTGATTAAGGTTAAATGAGGTCATAAGGGTGGGGCTCTCATCTGATGAGATCAGTGGCCATAGAAGAAGACATTCCACCCACCCCCACTCAATGCACCCATTGAGAAAAGACCACGTGAGCACATTGCACACCAAGGGGAGAGCTCAGTCAGACATACACCCTGCCAGCACGTGGGTTTTGGACTGCCAGTCCCCAGAACTGTGAGAAAATAAATTCTTGTTGTTTAAGCTACCCAGTATTTTTTAAAAATAAATCTTTATTGTTCATATTATTACAAATGTTCCTCACTTTTTCCCTCCATTGCTCCCCTCCACCAGGTTCCCACACCACCCTCTGCCCTTTCCCCACCCTCCACTGTCCTCATCCATAAGAGCATAGTTTATATTCAGTCTCTTCCCACACCCCCCACGCCCCTTTTCCCCGAGAATCGTCAGTCCACTCCCCTTCCATACCTGTGATTCTATTATATTCACCAGTTAATATTATTCATCAGGTTTTTTTTTTTAATTCCCTTGGTTTTTAGATTCACTTGTTGATAGTTACGTATTTGTTGTTAAGCTACCCAGTATTTTGTGATAGCAGCCCTTTCCATAAGAATAAAGGCACTGTCTGGGAAAGGCAAGCATAGAGGAATGCCATAGAGTTCTCAGAATACGTGTGCATTGGGGGTAGGAAGGAGATACAGAAAAAGAGGAGAGTGGAAGAAGAGCAAAAACAAATTTCTTTCACTGTGCTGCCATTTTGCTTAAGATGGGCCTTTTTAATTAATGGAGGTAAATGGGACTATGGTATCCCCAAAATGTATCAACACTCTCACATTGGGTTTTAATTTTTTTTTTTTACTTTCATCTGAATATAAGTTTGTAGCAGTTTTCAACTTAAAGATCATAAAGACTTTACTCAGAAGTCAAGAAACTATATTTGTTCTTTCAACCATTAAGCCTCTTCCATATAAATATATTACATCAACTGCTCATTTGTTGTTGTTTTCTTAAATAAAGAGAAAGGTGGATCATTATTTGCTTTTGAAAGGACTTCTCTACAGAAAAATTCAGTTCAAGGTGTAGAGATATGTATATGAAGTGCCTGAATTAAACGGTTTAGGTGTAGATTCTCAGTAGTATTCTGATACAGCTAGCAGGTACTTAGTAAGATCAGTGAATGATCAACTGTGGTATAAAGTAAGTAAAACATAAACATTAAGCTTTGCCCCTGACTCTGCTTGCTATGTATGGTTTTCCCTAAGACATCCTTGCTATATCTCTTCATGAAGCTGTTGCCAGCTCTGTAATGCACCCTTAAATTATTTCCCTCTTTTCCCACCTTATTTGCTTATTTCCTTACTCTAAAATCCTCAGATTACAAACCTCCCAATGAAGGTCTAGTACAGAGGTCGGCAAACCACGGCTCCCGAGCCACATGCTGTTTTTTGGCCCCTTGAGTGTGGCTCCTTCACAAAATATCACGTGCGCGCCTATGTACAGTGCGATTGAAACTTTGTGGCTCATGTGCAGAAGTTGGTTTTCGGCCTGGGCGAGTCTTATTTTGAAGAAGTGGCGTTAGAACACTCAAGGGGCCAAAGAGCCGCATGTGGCTCTCGAGCCTTGATTTGCCGACTACTGGGCTAGTACTCAAATTTGCTCAGTCTCTTCTTTTGTAGATAATCCAAGGTAAGACAGTGCTCAAAACAATACAGAAATGAGTGTTTAAGAAGATACTTTATATTTTATAAATAAATGTAGTTAAAATTTGCTTCAGGTACAGAATTGTGAATAATTATCCTTTGGTAAAACTAAGCATTCTTGGCAATAAAGAACTCTAAAATTAATATTTAAAAAATTATGACATTGACATTGTTAGAGAATACTTCCTTTTGTATAGAATGTTCATGATTTGGGATTTGTCTGATGTTTCCTCATGGTAAGATTTAAGTTATACATATCAGGTCATAACATTACATAGTGATAATGTATCCTTCTTAGGGCATTGTATCTATTATATGTATGATGTCTATAATATCACTTTATTAGTGATATTAATTTTGATCATCTAGTCAAAATTGTTAATATTTTTTATTTTACATGTGAACTTAAATATCTGTACTTTTACCACTCATAATTTTATCATAGTTTGACATAGTACTGCACTACTGTAGCAGGCTTCATTATTATTACCCCATGTTTCAGCCCCTGTAAAATGTGTTCACCATAGAGGTGGGCAGTGGAGGGATAAATGGGAACAAAAGGGACTGCTTTGGGCAATGGGCACACAATGAAGTAAGCAGATGATATTTTGTTGAGTTGTACCCTTGAAACCGGTATGGTTTTGTGAACCAATGTCACCGAATAGGATAAAAAAAAAAATACAAAAATAGAATAAGATGTATTCACCATAGAGGCAAAGATTATTGTCTGTTTTATTCACTAATACAAATATTCTAAACACGTGGTACAGTGCCTACCACATATTTACTGAATGATTGAAGAAAAGTGTATTAGTAAAAATGTCAATAATAGAATTATAATAAAAGTACTTTATGACAGACATTTTAAAAAGTTTATTTTCAATTACAGTATACATTCAATATTATTTTATATTAATTTCAAGTTTACAGCATACACTCCCCCAATATTTTAAGTACATAACTGGCACCATACATAGTTATTATAATATTATATTTATATAATATTATAATATTATAATATTATAATATTTCCTATGCTATACTTTATATTCCCATGGCTGTTTTGCAATTACCAATTCGTAGTTACTAATCCCTTCACCTTTTTCACCAAATCCCAAAACCATCCTCCCTTCTGGCAGCCATCAGTTTGTTCTCTGTATTTCTGAGCCTGTTTTTATTTTGTTATGATGAAACATTATTAAAGCCATCCTCTTGCCTGGCCAGTGTAGCTCAATGGTTGAACATCAACCCATGAACCAGGAGGTAATGGTTCAATTCCCAGTCAGGGCACATGCGTGGGTTTTGGGCTCTGTCCCCAGTTGGGGATGTGCAGGAGGCAGCCAGTCAATGTTGATATTTCTCTCTCATCAATATTTCTCTCTCTCTCTCTTCCTCTCTGTTTCTCTTTCTTTAAAACTCAATGTTAAAATATTTTTTTTTAAAAAAAAGCTATACTAGTGTGAGGTGATACCTCATTGTGGTTTTAATTTGCATCTCTCAGATGATTAGTGACTTTGAGCATTTTTTTCATATATCTCTTGACCTTCTATATGTCTACTTTGGAGAAGTGCCTATTTAGGTCCTTTGCCCATTTTTTAATTGGACTATTTGTCTTCCCTTAGTTAAGTTGTATGAGTTCCTTATATATGTGGGAAATTAACCCTTTATCAGATGTATCATTGGCAAATATGTTGTCCCATGCAGTGGGCTCCATTTTCATTTTGTTGATTGCTTCTTTTGCTGTGCAGAAGCTTTTTATTTTGATGTAGTCCCATCTGTTTATCTATTTTCTCCTTAGTTTCCTTTGTCCTAGAAGATGTATCAGTAAACATATTGCTATGAGAGCTATTTGAGATTCTGCTACCTATAGTTTCTTCTAAGATTTTTATGGTTTCATGATTTACATTTAAGTCTTTTATCCATTTTGAATTTATTCTTGTGTATGGCGTAAATTGGTGGCTTAGTTTCATTTTTTTGCACCTACTTGTTCAATGTTTCCAACACCATTTATCTCTTACCACTTGAGGCAGCATGGAGGGACCTGGAGAGTATTTGCTAAGTGAAATAAGATAGTTAAAGGAAGATAAGCATCACATGAGCTCACTCATATGTGGAATCTAATGAACAAAATAAACTGATGAAAAAAATATAAATCCAGAGAAATAGAAGCATGGAACAGATTGATGAATCTTAGAGGGAAGATGGGGTTGGTGGTGGGTGGGAGAGATAAATCGGAGAACTTACCTCACAGCCCATAGGCATAGAGAATAGTGTGGTGAAGGCCTGGAGGGGGGGAGTGGGTGTGGGGTGAATGTAGGTTAATGGGGGAAGAAAAAGGAAGATCTACAATACTTTCAACAATTGAGATAAATTTTTTAAACAATGCCATACTACTTCAGCAGTCCGTGGCCATAAGATACAAACACAGGACAGAAAATACATGATTAAGCATAATTTTAAACCTCTTCTCCCCTCCCCTCCCACACACATTTTAGAAAATATATTTAACCAAAACCATCAGTTGCAAAACCTACTGATTTAGGATGCACTGCAAATTCCTCTTATTACTTTCTGGAAATAATATTATTAGATATGAAATGGCTAAAATGTGGGTAAATGGAGAAGGTACAAAAGAGGAAAATGAAGGTTGCATGGACACTTCTAGGTTTTACTCACCAGTGCTGAGTTGAGTCATATCCAACAGGCCTTACTTTGCATGGGTCTGACATGCATGATTTCCAGTTACCACGGTTTAGTTAAATAGCCCCGTCCTCCAGCACCACAGGTCACATTTCAGTTACCATGGTTCAGTTCAGTTCAGCAATTGCATGAAGTATAATTTATTGCTGGCTCTTCAGCCCACAAATCACACTATGTACATATCAGGATCAGTGACCAATCACATCACTTCTTTCAAAGCCCACTCGTGATTGGTCACTCTGCACTTGGTATTCGGTTCACATACAGAGATAACACAAGTGTGTAGCTGTGTTTCCATCTTGTCTCCCAGTGGCAAAATCCACATGACATTTTACAAAAAATAAATCATCAAAAGAGATAATTAGCTAAGAGATGAAAGTACAGCAAATAACGCCCAAGTGACATTGCTGGAAGTAAAAATCGAATGGAACGTGGAGTTATAGAATAAATAACTGACCGTGAGAATGTTGACATTGCCAACATTTGAGAAATTCTAGATATGCAGCAGAGGAACTCAGTGAAGGCAAATTTATCAACGTAAAGAAGGAAAGTGGTTATAAAAACAGCAACAACAAAAATGAAGATGTACCATAAGAAGTAACACAGGCAAAAAAATTCCACATTAATGGAATTTTGATGATATTTCACAACATGAATGTGCAAAGGATAAAATGTTAGAAGCTGATCCAAATTTAGGAAGGAGAATAACAATTCCCTGGGGCATACAAAAGATCCTCTCTCCCTGTTCAGTAAGTTACACAACAGAGGAAGCCAAACAGTGTTTAAACTACTCTTGATACATTTTTAACAAATAAAACACTTTAGTTCTCAATGTTTTAATGCCTTAAATTCCAATACACTAAATAAATAATAGTTTTACTGTTATTTAAAAGAGACAACAAGAGAGTTTAAATGTTTTGACAAAATTTTTTAAAGGTCATAAAAAATAAAAAAAATGTCCCATCGATTATTAAGGTAACTGAACAGTTTCAGCTTGCACACTCATGTTTATGGTGCTGTACTGCCATGCAAAATGATGGCCTTTATTTCATTCAAAGTAAAGTGCAAGTTAAATGCTCAGAAATGAAAATTAGAACGTTCTTACCATAGTCATGATCTGAAGAAAAGTAAGACTACTGAATGGAAATGATAAGCTGTGAACGTTAGCCTCACACTTGGATCAATCCCAAATCTCTATCTCTAGCTTCGGTTTCCAAGTGACTTCTGGGCATTCCACCAGCACCTCACATACCGCACATCAAAAACTGAACTTCCTCCTAACACTGCCATTGACCAAAAAGCTCCAGGCAGCTTGGTTCTCTTTAATGAGGTGTCAACTAGGATTACTTCCAATGGCTATTAACAGAGACCTGAGATAATAGTAGCTTAAATAAGATAACGATTTGTTTTTCTATCAAAATAAAATTCCAGAATTAGATAACCCAGGGCTAACATGGTGACTCACCAATTTTCAGGAATACATATTTTTGTTCTATAATTCTTAGCACCCAGTGTCTACCTTCAAGTTACTTCATGCCCTTACCAGTAGCTAGGGCTTATTTTTTCCATTGATTTTTAGAGATAGGAGAAGGGAAAGGGAGAGACAAAGAGAAACACTGACGTGAGAGAAATACATAGCTTGGTTGCCTTCCGCATGACCCTAACCAGGACTAGGAGCCTTCAATCAAGGTATGTGACCTTGACCGGAATTGAACCTGGGACCCTTAAGTCCACAGGCTGACTCTCTATCCACTGAGCCAAATTGGCTAGGGCTACCCATTTTCTACCCATTTTCTACCTAGCTACCTCGGACATCAGCAGGTGTGATCAGGACCAGTGCCGGCAACAGGTGCAAGCACTAGACAGGACCATGGCATGTGGGAGCAAAGAATTTTCAGTAACCACGAGTAGCTCATCCCAATGACAGGGTCTGGCATCCCGCCTTGGTCTTGCACCCCCCGCTCACCTGCTCCACCATCCCACTGTGACTGATGCCCACTATGTTCTGCACTCTGCCACCTGCTGCCAATGCCTGCCATGTTCCCCGCGCGCCCCCTGGTGGTCAGCGCACATCAAAGCAACTGGATGTTTAGTTTTTGGTGGTTCCACCATTCGGTCTATTTGCACATTAGGGTTTTATATAGAGATGTCTTACTAGACATAATGGAGACTAGAAAACATAGTTTTTATATAATTTTTAGCTGGGCATTTTGCCAGCTTTGGTACTACATAGGTCAGTTACATAAGAAAATGTGTAGCCCTAGCCAATTTGGCTCAGTGGATAGAGCGTCAGCCTGTAGACTTAAAAGTCCCGGGTTTGATTCTGGTCAAGGGCACATACCTTGGTTGCAGGATCCCAGCCCTGATTAGGGTCATGCGGGAAGTAACCAATCTATGTGTCTCTCTCCCATCGGTGTTTCTCTCTGTCTTTCTTTTTCCCTTCTCTCTCTAAAAATCAATGGAAAAAAATATGTCCTTGAGTGAGGATTAAAAAAAAAGAAACAAAGAAAATGGGTACAGTGGATGCTGGGTAAGCAATCTGTGGTCTTTGTCGGACATTGTTGATGGTTCTACCACTCACCTAGTCACCAAGGGAGAGACCTAGGGGTTTTCTGAGACTCCTCTGTCTCCTTCACTATCCATGTTCAAGATTAGCTTATCATACTTCCTAAGTTTCTCTCAGATTTGAAACTCCACTTTTTATTTTAAAGCTCCATTGCATAAAATAGTTAGTTCGTGGCAGACACTGTTTATGTTAATAAATGTTAGTGAAATGCTGATTCAATAACTGAGTTTCATACCCTTGAGGGAACTAATCTCAGTGAACTTTAAACTGGGGACTTAAATAATATTCAAAGAATATTCCGATTACATTATAATGTGTCATTCCTGGAATTCCATAAATCATAGAATAATTCCCTATTCTCTAACACTAGTGGGATTTGAATTAGTTATTCCACTTCAATAGTAAGGCTGGAATGTAGCTAAACACATGCCTTCTCTGTGTTTAATTGCATAACTTTGTTAGTAGCTTTTGTCTCTTGTACTGTCTCCTCTAGGAAACCTCTAGGAGAATTTTCTCAGCATGCTACAAGCACACACATGTGCATGCTCTCTCTCTCTCTCTCTCTCTCTCACACACACACACACACACACACACACGCTAGTGATGACCTCAAAAATCTTGTTCTTTAGCAAGTCAAAATGTCAAACATCTCAGTGGCAGGTATTAAAAACAGTAAGCCTGTGCCTGCTGAGCCACCTGCTGAATAGTCCATATGCAAGGTGCTAATTTTAGGCTAAAAAAAAAAAAAAAAAAGGAACATTGTATAATGTATTCTTTTCTCCCTGCTCCATAAGAGCATTTCTTTTCTTTTCTTTTCTTTTCTTTTCTTTTCTTTTCTTTTCTTTTCTTTTCTTTTCTTTTCTTTTCCTTCCTTTCTTTTTCTTTCCTTTTCTTTTCTTTTCTTTTCTTTTCTTTTCTTTCTTCTCAAGCAGCTGCAGCAAAAGCTTACATGAATGAAAAGTGCAAGCAGTAGTAGAAACAAGGCATAATTTAAAAGAACTCACTAGAAGACTTAAACAAATAAACCTATTGGGTTAAGTGTATTGTTCTGGAGAGAATAAACAGTGTGGCAGGCCTTGAATTGGTGGAATTCACTGGAATGAAGCAGGGCTGATAAATTGGGATAAAATATTTAGCAGTTGTTCTTTATCCTGGGACAAATGACCAACTACTTTACATTCATTTCCTGCAGCTGGTGAGTGGGTGGTCAGGTCTGCATCCGACCCACTGTGAGCCAAGTAACATTTCTTGAATTTGACAGGCTGCCTCCGACAGATGAGATATTGTAGAAAGCAATGTATGTAGCAGATCATTTACAAAATGCTTTTGTTTCTCTAGTTCCTGACATTCTGGTATAAATGAAGATCTGCAAGCTCTGAACATGCTCAGAAAGGGGGTTGTTTTGACAAGATGGAGAATAGGCTGTTGCTAGGAGTCTTCAGGCCAGAGCTTTAATAATGTTCATATTACAAATGCTATTTTATCTTTACTTTTTAAAAAATATATTTCTACTGATTTCAGAGATGAAGGGAGAGGGGAGAAAGAGACGGAAACATCAATGATGAGAATCACTGATCTGCTGCCTCCTGCATGCCCCCTACTGTGTTTGAGCCTGCAATCTGAGCATGTGCCCTTGACCGGAATTGAACCTGGGACCTTCACTCCCAGGCTGCCGCTCTGTCCACTGAGCCAAACTAGCCAGGGCTATTTTATCATTACCTTTAACATTTTTTTCTTTGTAGTTCTAAATATTCCAATTCATCAAATAATTTATTTTAACACAACAGTATTGAGATGGGACAGTGGAAGCAAATAAAGAGATAATTGTTGCAATTTCTTATTAAAGCCATAATTTCATTAAGTTGGTTTCAGTTTAAAATTTTGTACAAAGTTGAAGTCTTTTCTACATGAATATGAGTCTATATAAGTTAAATATGCAGAAATTCAAATATTCAGAAATTATGAAATAAGGAATCAAATATACAAAGACTAATGACTCACTTTAGAAATACTTTAGGCCTTCTGTGCTATGTATTCATAATTTGCTACACCCCACCTCAAATTTTCTTTAATTGTAAGGCTCTTGTGACTGCTTTTCCCTATGTTTATTTACTGCTCCCTTTTTTTCCCTAACACTGCCTCTGTGATATTTCCATATCTGCTTCTAACATTTGTATTTACTCATTCTACTAGATGTCCTGTGCACGAAATTCGTGCAGGGGTGTGTGTCCCTCAGCCCAGCCTGCACCCTCTCCAATCTTGGACATCCCTCTCACAATCCAGGACTGCTAGCTCCCAACTACTTGCCTGCCTGCCTGCCTGCCTGATTGCCCATAACTGCTTCTGCCTGCCAGCCTGATCACCCCCCTAACCACTCCCCTACCAGAGTGATTGATGCTAACTGCTTCCCTGCTGGCTCAATTGCCCCAAACTCCCCTTTCCTGCCAGGCTGGTCACCCCTAACTGCCCTCCCCTGCCAGCCTGGTTACCTCCAACTTCCCTCCTTTACTGAACTGGTAATCTCTAACTGCCCTCCCTGGCCAGCCTGGTTGCCCCAACTGCCCTCTCTTGTAGGCCTAGTCTCCCCAACTTCCCTCCCCTGTAGTCTTGGTCTCCCCCAACTGTCCTCCCCTGCAGGCCTGGTCCCTCCCAATGGCCCTCCCCTGCTGGAATGATCACCCACAACTGCTCTCACCTGCTGGCCATCTTGTAGCAGCCATCTTGTGTGTTGGAGTGATGGTCAATTTGCATATTACCTCTTTATTATATAGGATAACCCAGAATTTCCTCAAAGTGACAGTTGATCAATTAACAACTATTCTCCAAACACATAAAAGTTGAGAGCCAGAGGAGAAACCAAGATGGTGGCATAGGGTAGACACCCGAATGCAGCCTACCACAACAAATTTTAATTTAGAACTGGAAAAGAGGGGAGGTATTGCCCTGAAGCGCTGGATGGCTAGCTGAGAGGAGGCTCTGCCATCTGGGAAGGAGAGAGAAGGCACGCTGAACCTCAGGAACTGTGAAGGTACGGAGAACTGTGTGCGCGAAAAAGCGCTGGCTTAATCCTGGTGCGGAGAGGAAGGGCCGGACCGAGATTGCTGCTGGCTTACTCCCAGCGCAAGGAGAGGGAGGACAGCTAACACGTGGCTGGCTTTCTTGTTGGAGAGGAAAACAGAATCACCCTATTGCTCTGATAGACGGCCCCAGACAGGGAGAGGCCAGACTGTCAGGCAGTGGGCAGAGATCTCTTGGAGGTGTGTGAAGCCAGAGGCCATTACTGCGGGACTTGGGGAGGAGCCAAAGGGAAAGCAAAGCTTGTCTGCACCAACCAGAGACTCCGCCCCATCTGTGGCTGAGCACAGAAGCTCTCCCAGAGGCTGGCTTTCTCTAAGGAGGGACTGGCCGGAATCCAAAGCTTGTCTGCGCCTTTACCAAAGAGGTGCCTGCGCCTGCAACCAATCTTCCGAACCTCTCCACGAACAGGACTTTTCTAAGGCGAGACTGACAGGGAACCAAAGATTGTCTGCGCCACCCCGAGACCCCCCCCCATCCAAGCGGAGTTCAGAAGCCCTCCTAGCTGAGACACTGCTGATCCTCACAGCCAATTGGCTTGGAGATCAATGTTTCCCAGTGATACCAACAATAAGCAAGGCTTAACAACAAGACTGCACACACAGCCCACAAAGGGCTACACTGTCCACCACAGGTAACTGGGAAGGCTGTGCTACTGGGCTCTACCAGAACACCTAGCACACAAAGCTATTCCATCAAATCAGGGAAACAACTAAAATGCAGACAAGAAGAAGGACACAAAGGAAGGAGATGGAGGAAAAGAAAAGATTGGTCATTGAGTTCAAAACTACAATTATAAGGTTATTCAACAATATTCTAAAAAAGGCCGATAAAATAAATGAGACCTATGAGGATATGAAAAGGGATCAACTAGAAATAATAAGGGATCAACTAGAAATGAAGAAAACATTGTCTGAAATAAAAAATATTATACAAAGTCCTAAAAACAGACTGGAAGATCGCAAGAATCAAGACAAAGATTTAGAACACAAAGAGCCAGAGGACACTCCTCTGCAGAAGCGAGAAGATAAGAGAATCCAGAAAGTTGAAGATAGTGTAAGAAACCTATGGGACAATTTCAAATGAACCAACATCAGAATTATGGGGATTCCAGAAGAAGAGAGAGAGCAAGATACCGAAAGAATACTAGAAGAAATAGTGACAGAAAACTTCCCCCACCTTGGGAAAGAAATAGACTTACAAGTCCAGGAAGCCCGCAGAACCCCAAACAAAAGGAATTCAAGGAGGACCACACCAAGACACATCATAATTAAAATTCCAAGAGCAAAAGACAAAGAGAGAATATTAAAAGCAGCAAGAGCAAAGCTCCTATAAAGGAGCACCCATACGATTGTCAGTTGATTTCTCAACAGAAACCATGCAGGCCAAACGAGAATGGCAAGAAATATTCAAGGTGATGAATAGCAAGAACCTACAGCCAAAAATTCTCTACCCAGCAAAGCTATCACTCAGAATCGAAGGACAGATAAAGAGCTTCACTAATAAAAAAAAAGCTAAAAGAGTTCATCACTGCCAAACTAGAATTATATGAATTGCTGAAGGGGGTTATTTAGAAAGAGGAAGATAAAGATAAAAATTATGAACAACAAATACGTAACTATCAACAAGTGAATCTAAAAACCAAGGGAATTAAAAAATCTGATGAACAATATTAACTGGTGAATATAATAGAATCAGAGGTATGAAAGGGGAGTGAACTGACGATTCTCGGGGAAAAGGGGAGTGGGGGTGCGGGAAGAGCCTGAACAAAAACTGTGCACCTATGGATGAGGACAATGAGGGACGGGGAAAGGACAGAGGGTGGGGTGGGAACCTGGTGGAGGGGATCAATTAAGGGGGGGAAGAGGAACACATTTGTAATAATCTGAACAATAAAGATTTATTAAAAAAAAAAAAAAAGTTGAGAGCCAGACAGCTTCATTGGAAAATTCAACCAAATGCTCAAAAAAGATTTAATACTTATCCTTCTCAAACTATCCCCCCAAAATGAAGAGGAGTAGAAGTTTCCAAACCCATTTTAGGAGGCCAGAATCTCCCTTATACCAAAATCAGACAAGGATACACAAAGAAGAATTATTATATGCCAACATCCTTGATGAAAATAAATATAAAAATCTTCCACAAAATATTAGCAAACCAAATGCCATAATACATTAAATGGATAATACACCATGATCAACTGGGATTTATCCAAGGATGCATGGATGGTTCAACATTTGCAAATCAACCAACAGAGTACTTCACAGCAACAAAATAAAGGATAAAAATCACACAATCTTCTCAATAGAAGCAGAAAAACCATTTGAAAAAAATTCATCTATTTATGGTAAAAACTCAACAAAGTGAGAATAGTGAGCACATATTTCATCATAAAAATATTATAACAAGACCAACCAGTGTGGCTCAGTGGTTGAACATCTACCTATGAACCAGGAGGTCATGGTTCGAGTTCAGGTCAGGGCACATTCTTGGGTTGTAGGCTCAGTCCTAAGTAAGGGGAATACAGGAGGCAGCCAAATCATTGATCTCTCTCATCATTGATATTTCTATCTTTCTCCCTCTTCCTCCCTCTCTGAAATATTTTCCTCTAAGATCAAGAACAAGAGAAGAGTGCCTATTCTCTTCACTTTTATTCAACATAGTATTAGAAGTACAGCCACAGCAATTAGGCAAATAAATAAATAAATAAATAAATAAATAAATAGAAAAAGAAATAAAGTGTATCCAAGTGGGAAAGACAGAAGTGAAATTTACTATTTCCAGATTAAATGATACTAAATATAGAAAACCCTAAAGACTCCATTAAAACAGTTGTTAGAATAAATGAATTTAGTAAAGTTGTAGGATAGAAAAGTAACATACAGAAATCTGTGATGTTTCCATGCTAAGTAATGAACTATCAGAAAGAGAAATTAAGAAAACAATCCCATTTATAATTGTATCAAAAATGATAAAGCAGCTAGGAATAAATTTAACTAGAAGGTGAAAGTCCTATGCACTGACAACTAAAAGACACCCATGAAAGAAACTAAAGATTGCACAAATAAATGGAAAGATTTTCCATTATCATGGGTTGGAAGGCTTAATGGTTAAAATGTCCATATTATCAAAAGAATATATAGATTCAATGCACTACCTAGCAAAATTCAAAAATTTATACGGAAGCACAAAGATCCCAAAAGCAAAAGCAATCTTGAAAAAGAAGAGCAAAGTGGAAATATTATGCTCTTATCCTACAAAGCAATAGTAATCAAAACTGTATGATATTGGCACAGAAATGGACACACAGAACAATGAAACAAAATTGATAGCCTAACCCACACAGATGTGGACAATTAATCTACAACAAAGGATCCAAAATTTACAATGGAGAAAACACATAACTTTGATAAATGACATTAAGAAAACTGGAAAGCCACATTCAAAAGAATGAAGTGACTATTATCATTCACAAAAATTAGAGCATACACATTAATTAACTCAAATGGGTTATAGACTTGAATGTAAGATCTGAGACAATAAACTGGCAGGAGAAAAAGTAGACAGTAAGCTCCTTGATATCAGTCTCAGTGTTGTCTTTGTGGATTTAACCCAAAGGCAAAGGAAACAGAAATAAATAAATAAACTACATCCAAATGAAAAAGCTTCTGAACAGCAAAGGAAACCACCAACACAATGAAAAGGCAGCCTACTGAATGGGAGAAGTTATTTTCAAACTATGTATCTGATGAGAAGTTAATATCTAAAATATATAAAGAACTCATAGAACTCAATAACAACAACGACAAACAGCTTGATTAAAAAATGGGCCAATCCAGAAAGGAACTCACTACAGACCGATTCATTTGCCTCTCAGCATAACCATTATTGCTTGTCGCAGTTTAGGTTCTTACAAGGGTATTTCTTGGATCACATGATCCCACACATCTAGAGGAGATAATGAACAACATAAACTGATGAACAAAACAGACCCAGAGAAAGAGAAGCAGCGATCAGACTCTCAAACCTCAGAGGAAAGGTAGGGGAAGATGGGAGTAAGGGAAAGAGATCAACCAAAGGACTTGTGTGCATGCGTATGGGCCTAGCCAGTGGCCATGGACAGCAGGGTGGTGGGGGCATATGTAGGGAGGGGGTTGGGATGGGAATGGGGGAATAAGGACAATTATGTGAGACCATAATCAATAAAATAAAATAATTTTAAAAATGGGCCAGTGATTTAAATGAACATTTTCCCTAAGAAGACATACAGGTGGCCAACTGAAACGTATAAAGGTGTTCAACATCCCTAAATATTAAGGAAATACAAATAAAATGACAATGGAATATTACCTCACACCTGTTAGAATAGCTATTATCAAAAAGATAAGATAAAAAGTGTTGGGGAGAATGTAGAGAAAGGGAACCCTTATATGCTGGTGGAAGAATTGTAAATTGGTTTCAGCCACTCTAGAAAACAGTATGGAGATTCCTAAAAAAAACTAAGAATAGAACTACCATATGACTCAGTTATTCCACTTCTAAGTATCTATCTGAAGAATAAGAACACACTAATTTGAAAAGATATTTGCACCCTTCCCTGTGTTCACTGTGGCATTATTCACGATAGCCAAGACATGGAACCAACCTAAGTGTCCATTGATGAATGAGTCCATAAAGATTGGGTATATATGGAATACTACTGATCCATAAAGAAAAAATGAAACACTGCATTTGCAATGACATGGATGGACTTGAAGGTATTATGCTGAATGAAATAAATCATATCCAGAAAAATGCTGTCTGATTTTACCCATATATGGAATCTAAAAGAAGGGAAACAAACAAAATAAAACCAAAGTAAACTTAGAGGTACAAAGAGCAGATTGGTGATTACTAGAGGGGAAAAGGGTTGGGAGGTAAGCAAAATTGGTGAAGGGGTCAATTGTATGAAGATGGACGGTAACTAGACTTGTGGTGGTGATCGTTTTGCAAAGTTTACAGATGTCAAATTATAATGCTGTACACCTGCAACTTTCAAAACAAATTTTAAAATATTTTTTTCTCTCTTTAGCTTTGTGCTAACTGTAAATGGAACCTTGACATGTCAAGTTTGAAGCTAATTTTAGAGAATTATTATTATTTTATCAGAATTATTTGGAACTTAATTTTTTTTCTTTATTTGTAAATCTTATTTTATGATTGAAGAAATAGGGTCTTCTTAGGGGACTGGCTTTAGCTATAAAAATATTTATTTTAGATGGCCCATGTACCAGATGGTCACAGTTCAATTCCCAGTCGGGGCATACGCCAGGCGGGTGGGCTTGATTCTCAGTAGGGGGTGTACAAAAGGCAAGCAATCCATGTTTCTCTTTCATGGATGTTTCTATTTCTCTATCCCTCTTCCTTCCTCTCTCTAAAATCAATTAAAAATATAAAAAAATATTTATTTTAGCAAAAGCAAATAATGATTTCAATGAAAGCACCTCCAATTGACCTTCAACTGTTAGTCACAATTTTACAAAAGAGACAAGTCAACCAGCTCTCACTCTCCCACCTCAATCCCCTTCCTTCCCCCCCCCACTTTACAGCTGTGTGGTGTTGGGCTAGTTATTTAACATCACTAGGCTTCAATTCCCTTACCCATGAAATGTGGATAATAGTACCTACTCCTACCATGGCTGTGTGGATGAAAAAAGTTAATGTGTACAAAGTGCTATGAACCATATTTGGCACATAATAAATGTTTTGAAAAATATAGCTATTGTTAACTTATCATTATTACCTCTACATACATACGTTCTCTTATCCTTTCTACTTTTCTTCCTCCTTCCCTTACTCCTAGTGAGGGAACACATAACTTCCAAGCATGCTAGGCGATTAAGAAGTATAACCTAAAGCTGTTGTTACAATCTAGTCCTTTTAAAAGAATATTTAAATCCATAAGAAAATGTTTACGTCCTAAAGAAAAGAAAGTCCACCAAGGCTGCCCAACTCCAGGGGGCACCTCAAACTTACTGGCATTTCTGAAATTTTGTAGCGGACAATCTATGCAGCCATACATGGTAGCTCTGAAGCCTCTCATTCAGTCACGTTAATTTTTTTATATTCCTCCTTTCATTGTTTTCTTTCTCTTGTATATGTAAATATGTATACACCCTAGAATGACATGCACACATTAAAGCTTTCCACATTGGTTCCTCTATACAAGTCTTCTTACTTCCTTTCCGTTAAACTGGGAGTTCTGTGGGTGTGTGTGCATGGGAGCTTATAATCATTTCTATGTGAAGTATAAATAGTGACAGAAAATATAAATAAAAAAATAAAGAATAAATTACATTTACTAAGATTAAAGGGCTCATCTATATACGGAAACACTTGGCTGCAAAAGGCATCCCAACTTACATACATTACTTTCCCAGAAACAAGGCTGCCGTCCCTCACTCACAGTACTCATCTTCCTCCTCAGGACAGCTCCCACCTTGAGAATCAGCCCCGGCTCAGCCTCAGTCTTCAGCAGCCAGCTAAGAGTTTTGCTCAGAACTACTGTAATAGAATATTTTGAAAGAAATTGGGATCTGAAAGGTGGGCCTCTGCGATACTCTGAATTCTAATTTTGTTCTGGATGTGTTGCTCTGATTGGTACCTGTAATACAGGGGTGTATAAATTAGATGGGAAAGTCCTTTGGCAGCTTCTCAGGGCCCCAGTTGGCATAGCTATTTGAATAATAATAAAATTTCTATCTCTAATGAAAAAAAAAGGGCTCATCTATACTAATAAAAGGTTAATATGCTAATTAGGCCAGACATCTTCCGGATGTCCTTCAGGATAAAGCCATGGTGGCAGGAGCTGAGGCAGAGGCGGTTGGGGTGATCAGGCCAGCAGTGGGGAGCAGTTAGGGGGCAATCAGGCTGGCAAGGGGGAGCAGTTAGGAGGTGATCAGGTCAGCAGGGTAGCAGCAGTTAGGGGGTGATCAGGTGGGCAGGCAAAGGCGGTTAGGGGCAATCAGGTAGGCAGGCAGGTAAACGGTTAGGAGCCAGTGATCCCAGATGGTGAGAGGGATGTCTGACAAACCGGCAGTCGGACATCCTCTGAGGGGTCCTGGATTCGAGAGGGTGCAGGCCAGGCTGAGGGAATTCTCCCCTGCTCCCTCATGCACCGGGAATCTAGTAATGTAGAAATAGGATTGCTTTTTCTTACACTTATGAAATAATCACAGTTATATCAAGGTAAAATATTTAAAAAGAAGTAAAACATGAAATTAACTGACCACTAGGTAACAGGGACCCATGGTAGATTTCCTGCTACTAACTGAAAGGCATAGACAAGCTGGGCTAAGCCTGACTATCTAAAACTTTCAGTGATGTCAACATCTGCTTTCTTTTGTATGTGTAAATACTGCCAGTGATTTAAATACATATAACACTTTTTATTATTATTATAAGTAAAATGCTTCATTTAGTTAGTTCTGCAGTTGATCTGAGGAAAATTTGTTCTCTGATTAACTACTTCAAAAAAAATCCTTTGAATTTTGAACAGTGTGAGTGTTTTATTTTCAATACAATTTATGACCAGTAATAGAACTACATACAGGTGGTATTAGATTTCTATGCATTTCTTGCCACCATTTTTAAGTATCCCAGATGTTTCCTTTATTCATAATGAGTTAATTCCACTGCCATTCATGCACAAGGGAAGGAGAAAGCATGCCAAGGTCTATGTAGCTACAGGGAGTAGAAGAAGCAAAAAGCCTTGCTAATCTACAAATTTGTTAATTCACCCTCAAATTATTGAAAGTTTGATGTATTTGCATTAGAAATGTGTGAATCAGGAATACTAAAGTTCAACACATTTCTGTGCTAAAATTGAAACAGCACTCAGATGGAATGAACCATGTTTTAAGATGTGCTTTTGTCCGTGTTTTTTTTTTTTTTTTAATATAATTTCCCTACTTATGGAGAAATCACATCTTTAAATTAAAACTGTAACTTTACTTCTTGAGATGAATATTCTGCATGAAACGATCTATGTCTTCTCAAAATTGTCATTCAGTTCACTGCAACAGTCATCTATTGAGCATTATTCTCTGCTACTTCTGAAAATTCAAAGAGGAATAAAACATAATTCTTGTTTTTAAGTCGTTTTGTCTCAATTCAAAGGATTGGAAAAAAAGTTAGGCTTTAATGTATGGGTGAAGGAAGCAAGGAGCAGAGTGCCAAAGGGTGTGTGTGTGTGAAAAACTTTTGAGTCTTATTATTTTGTGTTGTTAATCCTCATCCAATGACATTTTTCCATTGCTCTTTAATGAGAGGGGAAGGGAGGGAAGAGACAGAGAGAAAAACATTGATGTGAGAGAGATACATCAGTTGGTTGCCTTCACTCAAGCCCTGACCAGGGCCAGGAATCAAGCCTGTAACTGAGGTATGTGCCCTTGACTGGAATCGAACCCACGGCCCTTTAGTCCATGGGGCAGTCATTCTATTCATTGAACCAAGCCAGCGAGGGCAAGGGTCTTATTTTTTACTAGAGGACTAATGCAAGAAATTCGTGCAAGAGTGGGCCTTCCTTTCCCTGGCTGTTGGCACCAGCTTCCCTCTGGCACCTGGGACCTGGGCTTACTTTGCAGTCCCAGCTTCGTCTGGAAGGTCATCTGGAAGAATGTCTAGTCTAATTAGCATATTATGCTTTTATTATTATAAATAGTACTCTTAGTTTTTCAGCATCTAAAAGTGTTCAGGAATCTGGAGAAGTGCTGTGAGTAAATAAATAAATAGACTGGACATGAAATATAAATTTGGAAGACATTTTGGGGGAGCCAGAGGAAGCTCAAAACTTAGTTCTAGTGACTAAGTTCCCGAAATCTCTACACAAGGGGCTTTTTAGTCATACATCTTGCCCTCTAGCAAAGCAGATATACATATCAAAGGTAAAGTTTGGTAAACAATAGAAATATTATCAGGTTGGGGAACTGCCTTCAGCTGTTCCAGCAGCAGGCAATATTGTATGCAGATTTTTAGTTCTGCTGAAGCTGTCCATCAGCCTTCTGATGAACTTCTCACATTTATTATGCTAACTACTGGAATTTGCTTCCAGCATATCCCCCTCTTTGATTTAATAAGTTTAACAAAAATATATGTCATGCCGAAACCGGTTTGGCTCAATGGATAGAGCGTCGACTTGGGGACTGAGAGGTCCCGGGTTCGATTCAGGTCAAGGGCATGTACCTTGGTTGCGGACATATCCTCGGTAGGGGATGTGCAAGAGCAGCTGATCGATGACTCTCTCTCATCGATGTTTCTAGCTCTCTATCTCTCTCCCTTCCTCTCTGTAAAAAATCAATAAAAATATATTTAAAAAAAATATATGTCATTTGTAGAGCTCAGATCCTTTTAAGATTTTTAAATTCAATGGAAAGAATAGAGCTCTATCATGTCCCTTTAAATTGCTACCAGGCATCAAAGGAATCAGTCTGCAATAAGCTCCTTTCTGGGCCAGCAGTTCTTTGAGTCCCCTTTCCATTACTGTCTCCTTTGACATGACAGCAATGATATTCCAGTTCTGGATGGTGGACAAAAGGCAATGCAAGTCCGACCTTCTCTGGCTTGGTCCTGGGAAACCAGCAGCGACACACAGCTGCTGACTGCTGGCATGGCAAGGCATCTTCACTATCTCCATCTCTGGACTGTTTCTCCTCTCTTGTCAGAGTATTGCTTGGGGCCACCACCATCTGTGGCTGCAGTAGTCTGGTTAGCTCCTCTCTTGGATCCATTGTTGCAGGAATCCACATGGGCTTAGGGGAGTTTTCTGGGAATATATAAGTATATTCTTGACCAATGGTTAATAAAGGAATCTTTCTATAAACCAGACTCAGGATCTTTTCATTTTTACCCAAATTATTTTTCTTTGGCTTATTCTGACACCATATGTGTCTTGCCATCAACATTACACCTTTCTGGAATGGCTGTAACCCTGTATTCAGAGATTTGGGGAACTTATCCAAATTTATATGTCATGTCTAGTCTCTTTATTCATTTACTTGCAGCCCTTCTCCAGATTCCTGAACCCTTCTAGAAGCTGGAAATACCCCAGCATCAATGGTGCCTGAGACAAGGACATCTGGAGAAGTTTAGCCTGAGTGAAGAAAAGAAATTAATCACTGGTAAAGCTGGGTCACCAGTAAATTTGGTGGGGAGATTCACTGTGTGTAAAACTTGCATCAAGTCTTGGAGGTCTCAGGCCAAGGTGGGCAAGAACATTTTTTGTTTCAAGTCAGACTATAATGGGGAAGAATTAGGTTTAAAGGCAAAAATATCATTGTAAATTTTTAGTTATATACTCAAAGATAAAGAAATTAGAATGTCAAATGCATTTTCTTAAATTGGGCTCAAGGAAAAAGAGTGCTGTTGTCATATTAACCTATGTGGGTTCTTGTTTCAATTTCAAAATGCCTAATTTGTATTGGGGATCAAAAATCTGTAACACCTAAGGCCCTGCCTGATCCTCTGCCTCTGGAGAGGAGAGACTTGGTGACTAGAGAGATGAAAGCTGTCAGCTCGCTGAGACACTCTCTAATGCTTTGTTTATAAAATACCATAGTACCTGTTGGGACAAGCAGATTTTAGCAAAAACAACTTTAAAAGCTAGTCAATGCCATGGAGAGTGAGCAGAATAGGAAAAAATTCAGGATCTGTCAACTTATTTAGTTTAATGTGTTTATTATTATCTATTAAGCATGCCTTTAATTTAATGAGAAAAGAAACACAACCAGGTCAGTTGGTAAATTTTCCCAAAACAAACAGGATGTGGGGGTTGGGAGACACATGGTGATAAGTTCCCTGAATCTTCGAATACAGGACTTTTTATTCACACATCATTCCATCTAGAAAAGCAGATATATATATATCAAAGGTAAAGTTTGGTAAACAATGAAAAGATTATCAGGTTTGGAGAAGTATCTTTGGCTATTCCAGCAGCAGGCAGTAATACAGGCAGATTTTCAGCTCTGCTGAAGCTGTCCATCAGCCTTCTGATGAACTTCTCACATTTATTATGCTAACTACTGGAATTTGCTTACAGCATTCCTTTTAATAATCATTTGTAAATTGTTCTCCAGACAAGATTGACTCCTCATTTTTTGCTAACTCTTAGTATTGCCAGTCTTCCTTGTTATGTTTATAATGATATTCATCTAATAAATGTTTATGGCAAAACTTCTGAATACACAGAAGCATCAAACAAAGTGTCAAACCTCAGAGGGAAGGCAGAGGAGAGTAGGGGTGGTGGTTAAGAGATCAACCAAAGGATTTGTACTAGTATGCATGTATATAAGCATAATCAATGGACAAAGATATTTGGGAAGTGAGGGCATGCTGTGGGGGATGGGAATGTTGGAGAGAGGTCAATGGGAGGGGAAAAGGAGACATATGTAATACTTTAAACAATAAGAAATTTAAAAAAAACTCTGTGTACAAGTAACACTTTGTGTCCTATCAGTGACACAAAGTGATTGTCCTACAGGAGCTAACAATGTGTTGGTTGAGAAGTCTGTCACATGCACAACTAACTCCAAAACAAGTCAAGTGATGATTAATGACAGAACTATAGATAGCATACAGTGGAAAGTGAAGTAGGGGTTTAGCATAGAGAATGAGGTTCTTGCTCAAGATTTTACTACTGGTAAGTTGCAGAGCTGGGATTTGAGATCAGGTCTTTCTGTCTCCAAGTGTTTTTTCACTTCAAAATTGCAAAACACAAGCACTGGCCAGATAGCTCAATTGGTTAGGGTGTCAAGGTTGTGGGTTTGATCCTAAGTCAGGGCACATATAAGGAGCAACCAATGAGTGCATAAATGAGTGGAGCAACAAATCAATGTTTCTCTTTTTCTCCCTTCCTCTCTCTCTCAAATCAATTAAAAAATTTTAATTGCTATGCACAATACCATAAATATCAGGCTTTATCACAGGAATATGCAACATTAAAATTATTTTTAGCATTTCATGTGCAACTTCTCCTAATTATAAAATTTCAACCAATTGGATGTCCCTCAGAGCCTTTTTCATATACTGATTTGCATATCACCAGAGTGGGGGAAGATCATTGTTTCTTTACCATGCAGTGTAAAGAAAAAGAACATTGAAGGTTCTCTGAGCTTCAATTCTCTCATCAGAGCCTTGCTGTGTTGTGGTAGAGATTAAATGAAATTGTTTTGTTTTGTTTTTAATATATTTTATTTATTTATTTATTTATTTATTTATTTATTTATTTATTTATTTTTTACAGAGAGGAAGGAAGAGGGATAGAGAATTAGAAACATCGATGAGAGAAGAACAGCTGCCTTCTGCATACCCCCTGCTGGAGATGTGCCCACAACTAAGATACATGCCCTTGACTGGAATCGAACCTGGGACCCTTCAGTCTACAGGCCGAGGCTCTATCCACTGAGCCAAACCATTTAGGGTGAAATGAAATCGTTAATGGTAAGTCCATGGCATAGCATTTGTCATGTTACAGCCATTCCAGAAAGGTGAATCTGGAGTTTAGAGAAAATGTGCCTTTAAGCCAATCAGAAGATACGTTAGAGTTGGCCAGGGTTGAGGGATTATCTCGTTTACCTCTCTTATTGCCCAGAGCTGAGCCTGGAAACCCCAGCGCATTGATTTGCTTTTCTCAAGGTCATGTAGACGAATGTAAGCAGAATAAGTTTTATCACGTTTCACTACTTTTCTGAACCCAGTGAAGGGATATCCTACTCCAGAGAGCAAATTGGCCTGAATTTGGGATTCTCTTGTCAAACTTTATGAGTTCAATAATAAGATTGTGGGGGAAATAATGTGGTTTTTAATCATTAATTATATTTAAATACTTGTTATTTTATTTTGTCATATCCAGCTTTCTTCAGATATAACAGCATACAACTTTGTGTAAGTGTAAGATGTAAAATGTAGTGATTTTTTATATGTACATATGGGCAAACTGATTACTACAATAAGCGAGTTAACACATCCATCACCTCACATAGTTACAATTTGTTTTGTGGTGAAAACTTTTAAAAATCTACTCTCTTAGCAACTTCCAAACATACAATATGGCATTGTTGACTCTAGTCACCATGCTGTACACTTCCAGAGCTTATTCACCTTATAACTGGAAGTTTGTACCTTTGACCACTTTTACCTACTCCCCATCCCTATTACCCTCACTCCCAGCATCTGACGACCAGTTGTTCTTTTTCTGTTTTTGTGAGTTTGATTTATTTTTTATTCTACATATAAATGAGATCATACAGTATTTTTGTATTTTTTCTGTCTGACTTATTTCACTTAGCATAACATCCTCCTGGCTTATTCATGTTATTATAATTAAATAGCAGGGTTTCTTTCCTTTTATGGCTGAATAATATTTTTTAAAGAAAATATGGAGCCCCAAAAGACCCAGTTTAACAAAGCTATCTGAGAAAGAAGAACAAAGCTGGAGGCATTCCACTTCTGGCTTTCAAACTTCACTTCAAAGTTATAGTAAGCAAAACAGCATGGTACTGACATAAAAACAGATGGGTAGACCAATAGAATAGAATCAAAAGCCCAGAAATAAACCCATGCGTATATGGTCAACTAATATTTGACAAGTGAGTTAAGAATACTCAATGGAGAACACACAGTCTTTTCAATAAACGGTGCTGGGAAAACTGGATATTCATATGCCAAAGATCAAAACTGGGCCCCTATCCTGTGCCTTTCACAAATAATTAACTTAAAATGGATAAGACTTAAATGTAAGACCTCAAGCCATAAAATTTCTGAAAGAAAACATAGAAAAGAAGCTTCTTGACATAGGTCTTAGCAATTCTTTTATGGCTATGGCACCCAAAGCAGAAGCAATAAAAGCAAAAGTAAACAAGTGGGATTACATCAAACTTAGAAGCTTTTGTTGAACAACTTACAGGTTTATTGACTGTTCATATTTATTTTCCCGTGAATTGCCTGTTCTTTATCTTTTACTTAATTTGCCGGAACTCTTTATGGGATAGATTATGGGACTTAATCCTTTGTTGTTTTATCTTATAAATATATTTTCTCTTCAAAAGATACGTTTTTTCTTTTATCTTTTGTTTATCTTGTGTAAGCTATCCTTTGTATATGCAAGTTCTACATTTTTCATGTAGCCCAATCTGCCAAATATGACATGCTCTGAGAAGCTCTCTAATTCAATGTAATATATTTTTTTTCTTCCTTATCCTGGCACCATTTGTTGAAAACAGTACATTTTCTCCACTGAATTGCTTTTGCCCTTCATAAAAGTCAGTTGTACATACATATACGTATGGTTCTATTTCTGGACCCTATTCTGTTCCAATTACTTCTTTGTCTTATTTACATTAATACCACAATACAGTATTTATTACTGTAGCTTTATAATAAGTGTTGATTAAGTCTGTAAATATGTTTTTCTTTTCAAAACTATATTGGCTATTGTAGGTTTTTTACATTGCCATATAAATTTTATAATTAGCATTTCAAGTTCTACTAAAAAATAAAAGTCTACTAGAAATTCATTGATTCTATAGCTCAACTGGGGAGAATTGACATCTTTACAATATTGAGCCTTTTGAAACATGAACAAAGTATAAATATTTATTTACTCAGAATTTTTTAAATTAGTCTCAGTAATGTATTGGAACTTTCAGTGTACAAGGCTCTCATATCTTTTGTCAGATTTATCCCTAAGTATTTCATATTTTTTATGCTATTAGAAGTGATATTTTAGTATTTTTAGTATTTTTTATTTCCAATTGTTCATTGTTTGTATCCTGCAAGTTTTTTTTCCTCTCTTTTAGGGTTTTCTACATAAAACAATCATGTTTAAAAATGATGACAGCTTTAATTCTGCTTTCCCAATTTGGATGTCATTACTATCTTTTCCGTGCCTTATTGCACTGGCTAAGACCTCCAGTAAAATGGTTAATAGAAATAGCGAGGGCAGACATTCTTATCTGGTTCTGAGTTTTAGGAGAAAGCATTCCACTTTTACCTTTAAGTATCATGCTATCCGCAGCTTTTTTTTTTTTTTTTTTTTTTTTTTTTTTTTTTTTTTTTTAATCAGGAATGAGTGATGCATTTTTTCCCCAGACATTTCATGTGTTTTTTTGGAAAGATCATATGGTTTTCTTTTAATTATATGCTAATAAGGTGAATTATATCAGTTGATTTTAAAATGTAAGACAACCTTGTATTTCTGGGATAAACACAATTTGGTCATGATGTTTTATCCATGTTATATACAGGGTGGGACAAAAGTAGGTTTTTGTTGTGACCATGCAAAACAAAGTTTATTCTTGTATTATTATTTTGTTATTTTCCATAGGAACAACTGTAAATCTATTATTGAAGTTGATTTACTAAATTTTGTATAAAATTTTTCATCTCTCATGAGGAATATTAGTTTGTAGTTTTATTTTTTCACGAATAGTCCTGCACGTGAATCCGTGGGCCAGTAGCTAGCGGTCGCTCTCCAGTAGCTCTCCCCCACCCACTTGTAGCTCGCTGCCCCGCCCTCCTGTTGATCTGTGATTTAGTCATTATGCAGTCGGTCCTTATGTTTTACAGTGTAAAGTAAAACATATTACACCTTTATTATATAGGATAATGTTTTCTTTAGTTGGATTCATAGAATGAGTTGAAAAGTTTTCCTCTTCTTCAGCGTTTTGGGAAGAGTTTGTATAAAATTAGAATTATTTCTTCCTTAAATGGTTGGTAGAATTTACCAGTAAAGCCATCTGGATCTGGAGTTTTGTTGTGGGAAGGTTTTACCTTCTTTAATACTACAAATATATTTAGTTATCTACTTCTTCTTGAGTGAGGTTTTGTAGTTTGTATCTTTCTTGGATTTGTCCAGTTCATTTAAATTGTTAAGTGTATGGGCTTAAAATTATTCATAATATTCCCTTTTCCTTTTAATATCTGTGGAATCTATATGATGTCACCTCCCTTGTTGATAACTTATGTCTTCTTTCTTTCTGATCAGTTTAGAAACATCAATTTTATTAATCTTTTCAAGGCACTAGCTTTTAGTTCCATTGATTCTTGTCTATGGTTTTTCATGTTTTTATTTACTTGATTTCTGCTCTGTTTAATATATTCTTTCTTTTGTTTGAGTTTAATTTGTTCCCTTTTTTCTAGTTTTAAAGGTAGAAGCTGAAGTCATTGATTTGAGATCTTTCTTCTTTTCTAATATAGATTTTAGTGCTATAATATTTCTCCTAAGTGCTGCTTTAGTAAATATCACAAACGTTATATCTTTGTTTTCACTTTCATTCAGTGTAAAATAATTTCTAATTTCTCTTTAAATTGCTGCTTTAATCTATGTGTTACTTATAAATGTTTTATTTAGTGTCCAAATATTTGGGAATTTCCCTGAGATCTTTATTGATTTCTAATTTAATTTCTCTGTGGTCCAAGAACATGCTTTGTATGACTTGAATCTTGTTATATTTATTGAGATTTGTTTTATGGCATAGAATATGTTCTACCTTGGTAAAATATTCCATATGCACTTGAAAAGAATGTGTATTCTGTTGTTGATGGATGGAGTGTTCTAGTATGTCAATTAGGTCAACATGGTTGATATTATTTATAAAATCTGTCTCCTTATTGATTTTCTGCTTACTCATACTAACAATTATTTATTAGTTAAAATTATTGGAAAAGCATTATTGAAATCTTTTAGTAAATTCTGGATTTTCTATTTCTCCTTGTAGGACTATTCATTTTTACTTATAAAAAGGCTTTTAAAATTTTACTTATTGGGGTGAGATTGGTTAATAAAATTACACAGGTTTCAAGTGTACAATTCTATAATGCATCATCTGTATATTGTATTGTATCTCCTTCCATCTCAATTTACCAGCCTCTTCTTCCTCCACCCACCTCCCTCCCCTCTAGTAATCACCATGGTGTTTGTGACTATAAGGTGAATTTTTGTTTGTGTGTTTGCTTTTTTCTTAATCCTTTTTAGATTGTTATATTCTCTGGATTAAATGACCCCTTTATCATTATTAATGCTCTTTAAAAATCTCTGGTAACATTTTTTGTCCTGAGATTTATTTGATGGTAATTAAAGTTAATTTTTTTATTACTATTAATATGATATATTTTCCATTCTTTTACTTTTAACTGATTGGAGTTTTTGTCTTTAAAGTACATTTCTTATAAATAGCATTTAATTGTATTGCCTTTTTATTTAATCTGACAATTTCTGTCTTCTGACCATTTACTTTTACCATCATGTGCTGCATAATGATTTTTTGGTCAATGATGGACCGCATATGACAGTGGTCTCATAAGATTATATTGGAGCTGAAAATTTTCTGTCACCTGCTGATCTTGCTACCATTGATTGTAAAGTTGTAGTATATAGTGTTTGTGTTGATGCTGGTATAAATAGACATGCTGTGCTACCAGTTGTACAAAAGTGTAGCTCATAAATTATGCACAATACATAATACTTGATAATGATAATAAATAACTTTATTAGTGGTTTAAGTATTTGCTATAGTATATTATTTTAGAGTGTAACTCTTTCTACTTGCAAAAAAAACCCAAAAAACAAACAAACAAACAAAAAACAACCAGGAAAGTTTGTTGTAAAACAGTGCAGCAGCATTATACATTTGTTTGCAATGCATATAAACTCCATATCTGCATGCTCCATGCACAGTGCCCTCTACGGGTGCACAATTTAAAATCTTTTACCCCATAGTTTTACTATACATTTTCTATGTTTAGGTACATAATATGCTTACCATTGTGTTACAATTACCCTCAGGATTCAGTACAATTATAATCTGTACGGATTTATAACCTAGGAACAATAGGCAATAACCCATAGCCTAGGTGTGTAGTAGGTTATAACATCTAAATTTGTGTAAATATACTTATTTTATGACGTTCACACAATGACAAAATCACCTAATGAGACATTTCTTGGAGTGTATCTCCATTGTTAAGCAGCACATGACTGTAGTGTTATTTTTGTTGTTAATCCTCTTCTGAAGATATTTTTCCCATTGCTTTTTATTAGAAAGTGGAAGGGAAAAAATGAGGGAAGGTGAGAGGGAGAGGAACAGAGGGAGAGAGAGAAACATCAATGTGTGCTGCAGGCTGCCAGCCAGGGCCTCCCTTTTCTGGTTGCTGGCCACCAGCCGGGCCTTACTTTGTTTCGTGCCACCCCCAGGTGGTCAGCACATGTCATAGCGAGTGATTGAACTCCTAGTTGGTCAAACTCCTGAGGGGACACTTTGAATATTAGGCATATAGATATAGATATAGATATAGATATAGATATAGATATAGATATAGATATAGATATAGATATAGATATAGATATAGATATAGATATAGATATAGATATAGATATAGATATTGATATATATATATATATATGATCACTTTCTTTAGTGCTATTGGGTTTATAGCATATATTTTAACTTTTTTCAACTACCTTCATGTGATATTATAGCATCTCATTTATAGTATGAATCTTATATAATATTAATGTTGTTGCCATATTTTTACATATATTATACATCCTACAATGCGTTGTTAATTAACTTTTAAGTAGATTTAAATTTTTAATTCTTATATATTTATCTATGAAGTTATGATTTCCATTGTTCTGCATTTCTTTGTGTAGATCCATATTTCCATATGGTATTATTACTAGTATTACTTTGCCTTAAAGTTCTCCTTTAACATCTCTTAGAGCACAGATCTGCTCTTGAGGAATGTTTTCAGTTCTTATATGTATGAAAAAGTCTGCGCTGAGGCTTTGTTTTGGAAAACTATTTTTGTTAGGTATAGAATTCTAGGTAGACAGTTTTTTCTTTTACTACTTTAATAATGTTGCCTCAAGGTCTATTCTATTGCCTTGTGTCTGTTGTTATCCTTATGTTCCTTTCCACATAATGTGTCTTTTTACCCCTCTGGCTACTTTTCATATTTTCTCTTTATCACTGGTTTTAAACAATTTGATTATGATGTACCTTAGTGTAGTTTTTCTTGTGTGTGTGTGTGTTTTTTTTAATGTGGGGTTTATTAAATTTCTTGAATATGTGGGTTTAAAATTTCCATCAACAATTCATATAATTCTGTTTTGGTGGTGATGAATTCCTTTAGCCTTTTTTATTTATTTATTTATTTATTTATTTTTTTATTAGTGAAGCTCTTTATCTGGCCTTCAGTTCTGATTGATAGCTTTGCTGGATAGATTATTTTTGGCTGTAGGTTCTTACTATTAATCACCTTGAATATTTCTTGCCATTCCTGTCTGGCCTGCATGGTTTCTGTTGAGAAATCAGCTGACAATCGTATAGGTGCTCCTTTATAGGTAACTATTAATACCTGCTTTTCTCTTGCTGCTTTTAATATTCTCTCTTTGTCTTTTGCTCTTGGAATTTTAATTATGATTTGTCTTGGCGTGGTCCCCTTTGGATTCCTTTTGTTTGGAGTTCTGTGCACTTCCTGGACTTGTACGGTAAGTCTATTTCTTTCACCAGGTGGGGGAAGTTTTCTATCACTATTTCTTTCAGTATGTTTTCGATACCTTGCTCTCTCTCATCTTCTGGACCCCCATAATTCTGATGTTGGTTCGCTTGAAGTTGCTGAAGAGGGTTCTTTTGGAAGAGAAAGTAAATAATGATAAAAATTATGAACAACAAATACATAACTATCAACAAGTGAATCTAAAAACCAAGGAAATTAACAACAAACAAACTGATGAACAATATTAACTGTTGAATATAATAGAATCAGAGGTATGGAAGGGAGTGAACTGAAGATTCTTGAGGAAAAGGGGAGAGGAGGATGTGGGAAGAGACTGAACATAAACTGTGCACCTATGGATGAGGATAATGGGGAGTGGGGAAAGGGCAGAGGGTGGAGTGGGAACCTGGTGGAGGAGAGCAATGGAGGGGGGGGGGGAAGAGGAACATTTGTAATAAAATGAACAATAAAGATTTATTTAAAAAATAAAAAGTGAAAATAAAATAAAATAAAATTTCCATCAAGTTTGAAAATTTTTAGATATTTATTTCTTCAAATATTTTTTTCTGTCATGCTCTCTCTTTCCTTACCTTTGGAGACTCCAATTACACATTTAAGAGGCCCTTGAAATTATGTTAAGAATCACTCATGCTCTGCTCATTTTTAAAATTATATTTTTCTTTTTAGTTTTGTATAGTCTCTGTTTAAGTTCACTAATTTTTTCTTCTACAATGTCAAATCTTTTTTTATACCATCCAGTGTATTTTTCATTTTATCCATTATAGTTTTCATTTCTAAAAATGTTCATATCTTGCGTGTCTTTACTGAAAAGTAAGCATGTGACCCTTTTCATATCACGCATGTCTTTATTGAAAATTAAATGTGAAAATTTAACATTTTTAATATCATTGTTTACTAATTCTTTCATTTCTGTCAGTTCAGGGTTGGTTGCAATTAATTGAACTTTTTCATCATTATGGCAAGTTTTCTCCCCCTGCTCTTTTGCCTTACTGACAAGTTTTTATTAAAATCTTGGCATTGTGAATTTTTCGTAATCAGATGCTGGATATTTTTCTATTTCTATAAATATTTTTTAGGTTTTTTTTGCACACAAATTACTGTGAACAGTTTGATCCTTTTTAGTCTTCTTTTTAATACTTATTAGGCAAGATTGAAGCAGTGCTTAGTTTATAGCTAGTTATTCCCTACTTCAGAGGCATGATCTTTCTATGTACTCTACCTAATGCCTGTGGTTATTAGGTTTTTCCAGTAAGGAGGTTGGATGGTACACTAAATACTTTTTTTTATTCCTCTTTCTTGACTCAACATTATATCTCTAAGGTTTAAATGTATCAGTAGTTTGTTTTTCATTTATTAATGTAAAGCATTCCAAGCATGAATAAACCATAACTTAATTTACTAATTTTATTATTGATGGGCATGTAGGTTTAAGGGTTATTGTGACTAAAAATTGCTATGAACATTCATATACAGAATGGTTTGAGAGGTGCTATCAGAAATGGATATTTCTGGGGAAGGTGAAGCTTTTTAAAATTTTAAATGAAAAATTTTAAATAATTAAGAAAAGACTAGACTAAAAAGCAAAGGGAAAGTTTCTAGACAGAGGGAAGAGTCAGAAGGGACTGAATCAGCAAGAAATTATAGAGAAGGGGGGAGACAGGAGACTAAAGTAATAGGTAGATGCTGCCATCATAAATTAAAGGATCCAAACTCCACTGTGAAGAACTTCAAATATGTAGTCACATAATCAGATTTATTTATTTTTTCTAAAAGAAAAGTATTTCTGATGACATTGTGGAGAATGGATTGGATGAAGATGAGATTGGAGATTGGAGATCTATTTGGAGGTTATTGCAGTAATTTAGTTCCAAAGTGATGACACGTGAACTGAGGTGATTAGTGTGAATAGTTAAGAGGGGAAATACTTGATAAATCTTAAAGAGATAGACTGCTGGGAAGAGGCAGGAAAGAATCAAAGTTATTTGACTTGGGGGGTGATTTGTCATGGTAGTCCATTCACAGAATTTTTAACATTTTTAGAAAAATTTGGTGAATTATATTGAAAATGCAAAATGTTGAAGACATTTTTAAAAAGTGTTGAGGAGGGGCTTGCCATACCAGGTAGCAAAATATTATGTTATGAAACTACAAAACCTAAGTAACTAGGTTTTTTATTTGAAATTTATTTATGGTAAATATATTATAGCATAACAATGTTAAAGAACAAGTAACAAAGTTGGTAGAAATTATTTTAAAATATGTAGTAGGAAAAGGGCATATAAGTAAGAAAAAGACAACAAAACCTAATAAGAAAATAGGTAAAGGATATAAAGGGCCAATTTATAGGTAAAATACTTACTTAAGTATTACTTATTTCTTACTTATTTAAAGTAAGGCTGATGATTGTAAGAAACTGTAAAACTGCTGTCCAAGTGGTTATGCCTAAAATCCAAAGAATGAGATATAATTTTAGGTCTCAGAGTAGCAAAAGGTGAAATACTTAAGATATCAAATGCTGGCTTGAGACCAGGAAAACACTCACATATTGAAGAGAATGTAAATTGGAGCGATCTTTTGGAAAGCAATTTGGCACATATTTTTTGACCTTGAATCTGTTTTAGGACCTTATCCTTCAAAAATATTTGTACTACAAAACAAAGATACACTTTCAAGGATACTCATCTCAATGCTGTTTAGAACAGTGGAAAATTGAAATAGTCTATCTAGAAGTTTGACTATACATATAGTGGAATGCTATGCATATACTTTTTAAAATGTAGCAGGCTTATATATACAAAGAATATAAAGATATTTACAATACGTGAGGTGAAAATGTCAGATTTTTAAAAAATAATTTCAGGTATGATCTCATTTTTTACAAATAAAGATTTTTAAAACGCATTATACCCTGGAAATGTGCTATTAACCAGGGATCTAGCAAAAAGCATGATAGACAAAGTGCTGCAACTATAGAGTTAAGAAGTTGTTAGCAGTGCTTGCCACTCAGGGAGTGAGATAGTTGTGGGCAGAGTAGGGAGGATGTTTACTTTTTACATAACTTAGACTGTTAACTTTTTGTTAAAAAGTAACTTTCGGTTTTGAATTTAAAAATTAACATTTAGGAGAAAAAGTTTTACAGTTTTACATTTTCAAATATTTAAAATAGTGATAAAGCTAACTAATGTTTTTAAGAGTGTGAAGAAATGGGTACTCTCATACTCTCCAGGTGAGAGTTATGTATTTGCTTAAACATTTTGGACTGTAATTTGGCAATATATTTTTTAACTTAAAAAAATTTTTTTGAGCTCTAATCAGGCAGGTACTTCAGTTGGCTATAGCATTGTCACAATACACCACGCTTGTGGGTCTGATCCCCGGTCAGGGCACATCCAAGAAGCAACCAATGAATGCATCAATGAATGGAAAAACAAATCAATGTTTCTCTTTCTCCCTCAAAATTCAATCAGTAAAAAATTTGCTTTGATACAAAAATTCTACTTCTAGCAACTTATCTTAAGGAAAAAATTTTACCTGTATAAAAGCTAAAAATATATTCATTGCAGCTTTCTTTATAATAGTGTAAAATTAGCAACATGGGATTTCTTAATTAGATTATGGTACATAAATAAAAAATTTTAAAGAGAAAATATAATTTATTTTAGCCTTCTCTGTTCTTTTTTAAATATAAAATATATTTATTTTATTGATTTCAGAAAGGAAGGGAGAGGGAGAATTAAAAACATCAATGATGATAGAGAATCAATGATTGGCTGCCTCCTGCAGGCCCCCCACTGGGGATCAAGTCCGAAATCTGGGCATGTGCCTTGGCTGGAATAAAAACCAGGACCCTTTAGTCTGCAGGCTGACACTCTACCCACTGAACCAAACTGGCTAGGGCTTCTCTGTTCTTTTTTAAAGTTGAAGTTATTGGGATTGATATTGGTTAATAGAATATACAGGTTTCGGGTGTACAGTTCTGTAATATATCATCTGTATATTCTAATGTGTGTTTACTTCCCCAAGTCAAGTCTCCTTCCGTCTCCTTTTATCCCCCTTACCCGCTTCTGCCTCTCCCCTTCACCATACTGTTGTCTATGTCTGTGAGGTGTTGATTTTTTTCTTAATCCCTTCACCTTTTCCACTCAGCCTCCCAATCTCCCTCCACTCTGACAGCTGTCAGTTTGTTCTCTGTATCTATGGGCCTGTTTCTGTTTTGTTTGTTAGTTTATTTTGTTCATTAAATTCCATATACAAATTAAATCATATGGTACTTGTCTTTCTCTGACCAGCTTATTTCACTTGACAAAATACCCTTCAGGTCCATCCATGATGTTGGAAAGGTTAAGATTTCCTTCTTTTTTACAGCTGAGTAGTAAGTATTCCATAATATAAATTATCACAGCTTTTTTTCCTCTCAAATCTTAACTATTGTAAATAACATGCAATGAATAATGAATATAGGGGTGCAAATATTTTTTCGAATCAGTGTTTCAGGTATCCTCAGATATATTCCCAGAAATGGAATTGCTGAGTCATAAGGCAGTTTCATTTTAAATTTATTGAGGTAACTCTGTACTGCTTTCCCTAGTGGCTATACCCACTATGTCTGCATTCCCACTAATAGTGCATGAGGGTTCTCTTTTTTTCACATCCTTGCCATCACTTGTTTGTTGATTTATTGATACCAGCCATTCTGACAGGTGTAATTTGTATTTCTCTGATTAGTGATATTGAACATCTTTTCATGTCTATTGGCCCTCTGACATCCTACCTGGAGAAGTGTCTATTCAGGTCCTTTGCCCATTTCTTAATTGTCTTTTTATTTTTTGTGTTGTGTGTGTGTGTGTGTATGTGTGTGTGTGTGTGTTGAGGTGTATATGTTTGTGTTTTTTTTTAAATAAAATTTGAATATATTAAATGTATTGGCAAATATATTCTCCTATTCAGTAGATTGTCTTTTCATTTTGTTGATGGTTTCCTTTGCTGAACAAAAGCTTTTTAGTTTAATGCAGTCCCATTTGTTTATTTCTTCTTTTGTTTCACTTCCCTAGATCAGAAAAATATTGTTAGGAGAAATGTCCTGTCTTTTACTGCTCATTCTTTCTTTTAGGATTTTTATGGTTTCAGGTCTAAAGTTTTGAGTTTTTTTTTGTGTGTGTGTATGATGTAAGAAGGTGGTCTAATATTTTTTTGCACATATCTGTCCAATTTTCCCAACACCATTATATTTGTTTGCCTTCTTTGTCAAATATTAATCGACCATAAAGGCATGGGTTTATTTCTAGGTTCTTTATCCTGTTCCATTGTTCTATGTGTCTGCTTTTATGCTAGTACCATACAGTTTTTTTTATTGATTAAAGTATTATATATGTCTCCTTTTTCCCCCATTGACCCCCTCCCTGGCCACTGCCACCCCCTAGGACAAACTCCCATCACTCCAGTGTCCGTGTCCATTGTCATACTAATATGCATGCATGCAAGTCCATTGGTTGATCTCTTATCCCTTCTCTCCCTCCCCTGCCTTCCCTCTGAGTTTTGATGGTCTGTTTGTTGTTTCTTTGTCTCTGGATCTTTTTTGTTCATCAGTTTATATTGTTCATTGTATTCCACAAAAGAGTAAGATCATGTGATATTTATCTTTCTCTGACTGGCTTATTTCGCTTAGCATAATGCTCTCCAGTTCCATAGGTCCATCCATGCTGTTGCAAATGGTAAACGTTTCTCCTTCTTCTTCTTCTTCTTCTTCTTCTTCTTCTTCTTCTTCTTCTTCTTCTTCTTCTTCTTCTTCTTCTTCTTCTTCTTCTTTTTCTTCTTCTTCTTCTTCTTCTTCTTCTTCTTCTTCTTCTTCTTCTTCTTCTTCTTCTTCTTCTTCTTTTTTATAACAGTGTAGTATTCCATTGTGTAGATGTACTACAGTTTTTTGTTTGTTTTAATATATTTTTTATTGATTTCAGAGAGGAATGGAGAGTGAGAGATAGAAACATCAATGATAAGAGAGAATCATTGATCAGCTGCTAGTGGGGATTGAGCCTGCAACCCGGGCATGTGCCCTTGACTGGAATCGAATGTCCCCATCCCCCCACTCCCCTGGTCCCTTCAGCCTAAAGGCCAACACTCTATTCACTGAGCCAAACAAGCTAGGGCAATGTACTACAGTTTTTTAATCCACTCATCTGCTGATGAGCACTTAGTCTGTTTCTAAATCTTAGCTATGGTAAATTGTGCTGCTATGAACATAGAGGTGCATATATCCTTTCTGATTGTTATTTCTGATTTTTTGGGATATATTCCTAGAAGTGGGATTACTGGGTCAAATGAGAATTTCATTTTTAACTTTTTGAGCAAACTCCATAATGTTTTCCACAGTGACTGTATCAGTCTGCATTCCCACCAGTAGCGTATAAGAGTTCCTTTTTCTCCTCATCCTTGCCAGCACTTGTTGTTTGTTGATTTGTTGATGATAGCCATTCTCAGTATGAGATGGTACCTCATTGTTATTTGATGAATATAAAAAGACCCCGAGTATCCACAGCAACCCTGAGAAAGAATAACAAAGTTATTTTTTAAAATATTGATAGCCAGTTATTACAGCCTGCTTATCTTTAGCTATTAATATTCAATGGCACTTGTCATGTAAATATTATACAGGAGTCCATAGTAATTTGTGAAAAATTATTGTTAGCACCTTTCCCCAATTCTGCATTCAATAATGTTATACTGGAGGCTTGAAGTTAGCAAGTTTGTAATATTTACACATGGAAATCAACTAACAACTACAAACCAAGACTGGCTGAAGAACTGGCTATTCAAGATGAGTGTTTTAAAAAAAATATTCTAGATTTGGGCAGCAAATATTTTAGTTATGATTGTTGCATCAATGAATGAGGTTGATCTCAAGTTTTCTCTTCAATACCCTTGCTTGAATGTGGTATAAAAATTATACTACTGCTCAGTGGATGGAGCTTTGGCCTGCAGACTGAAGGGTTCCAGGTTCGATTCCAGTCAAGGGCATATACCTTGGTTGCAGGCACATCCCCAGTGAAAGGTGTGCAGGAGGCAGCTGATGGATGTTTCTCTCTCATTGATGTTTCTAACTCTTTTCCTCTCTGTAAAACATCAATAAAATATATATTTAAAAATATATACTATCATTATAATTTAGTTGGTGAGTGCATTTTTTTTTCTATTCTCTGGAAGTTTGTTGTTGTTGTTGTTTGTTAATCCTCACACAAGGATATTTTTTCCATTGATTTCTAGAGAGAGTGGAAGGGAAGGAGGAAGTGAGGGAGAGAGAGAAATAGTAGTACATTAATAGGTCAGTTGCCTCCCGCACTTGCTCCAACTGGGCTGGGGATCAGACCTGCAATCTAGGTACATGTCCTTGGCCAGGAGTCTAATCTGTGACCCTTAAGTGCATGGAGTGTGCTCTAACCACTGAACACATTGCCCAGGCTCTGTGTTAAAATTGATATGAACTCTTCCCAGTAGACCTTGCACACGTGTGTGTGTGTGTGTGTGTGTGTGTGTGTGTGTATCCACTTGTCTCAGTACCATTCATTGAAAAGACTGTTATTTCCCCATTGAATGATCTTGGCACCCTTGTTGAAAATCAATTGGTCACAGATGTATGGGTTTATTTTTGGACTCTCAAATTTATTTCCTTGATCTAAGGGCCTATTTTAATACTGGTAACACCCTGTTTTTGAATTTTTGTAGTAAGTTTCTAACCAGAAAGTGTGAGGCCTCCTACTTCGTTCTTCTTTTTAAAAATTGTTTTGACTATTTGGAGCCTCTTGCAGTTCCATGTGAATTCAAGAATTGGCTTCTCAATTTTTGCAAAAAAAAAAAAAAAAAAAAAGGCCATTGGAATTTTGAGAGGAATTTTTATTAATCTGTAAATTGCTTTGGCTAGTATTGCCATCTAACAGTATTGTTTTCCAATCCATAAACACATGGTGTCTTTTCATTTATTTATCTGTTGAATTTCTTTTGGCAATTATGTTTATCATTGTACAAGATTTTTACCCCCTTGTTTAAATTTATTCTGGGCTATTTTTGTTTAGGGGATGCTATTTTAAATGGAATTATTTTCTTAATTTCCTTTTCAGATTATTTACTATTGGTGCTGTAAATAAACTTACTACTGACTTTTGGTTGTTGACCTAATTCAACTTTGTTGAATTAGTATATTAACTCTATTAATTATTTTATACATTTTTGGGGGGAGAATTTTTATATGGTGCATAATATTATTTTTGAATAACAGTAGTTTTACTTCTTTTCAATTTGTATGCCTTTCTGTTATTGACTAATTGCTCTGGCTCGAACTTCCAATATAGCGTTGAATAGCACTGGTGATAGTGATCATCCTTGTTTTATTACTGATCTTAGTGGGAAAACTTTCAATCTTTCACCATTGAGTACCATGTTAACTGCTTTCCAGTGGTGGTTTTGATCTAGATTGTTTTTATTAACTGTATTTGCAATAAATTGAGCTTATTGAATAAAAAAAATTGCCTTCAATCATTTCAGAAACATTATTATTATCTCATTTATTTTCTCATTCATCTTTCAGTATTGCAAGTATTTATTTTTAGATGTTCTCACTGTCCTATTCATCTTTTTTCATATCTTCTCTCTTTGGCTTTCTGTGTTGTATCCTGCATAATTTCTATCAGATCTATCAATTTATTAATTATTTCTTCATATCTGTCTAATCTACTATTTAATACACATACTGTGGTATGTTTTTTAAAAAATTTAAATAATTATATTTTGCATTTCTTAAAGTTCTTATTGGTTCTTTTACAAATCAACTAATTTTTATAAACTAATTTTTGGCTATATTTTCTTACTTATACATTATTAAATATGCTTATTTTATATTCTATATCAATAATTTTTATAACTGAAGCTGAAATTCTGACAGTTTTATCCTGCCACTTTTTCACAATAACTTCATATCTCATAATATTGTACTATGGATTTATGTTCCTAAAATTTTTCTTAGATTTTTTTGAGACCTAAGTTGTAGCTGAATTTCTTAAGAGAGATTTGTTTTATTTTCTGCTAAATGTCTGGGGCACCATCAACCTCGGACTAATTTGAATGAAAATTTCTGCTTGGCCAAATGGTGAGCATCGACCTATGAACCAGGAAGTCACAGTTCAATTCCCAGTAAGGACATATGCCTCAGCTGTGGGCTTGATTCCCATTATGTGGCATGGAAAAGGAGGTGATCAATGATTCTCTCTCATTATTGATGTTTTGATCTCTCTCTCTCTCTCCCTCTCCCTTCCTCTCTGAAATCAATACTTTTTTTTTTAAAGAAAATTTCTGCTTGTATTTTTGGGACTATTCTGATTAGGTAAATTCTGTCACCAAACCCATTTGACGATGAGCTTGTAGTCTTGAATTATCAAGGATGCCTTATTTTTTTTCTCTTTTTATGGCCAAGACTGAGACAGATTAAGTATAATAATGAGGTGAACATTTTTATTTTTTGTCTATTTGTTGCTTAACATCTCCTTTTTGGGTGGATTGCTTTCTAGTTTACTCACTGAGGATATTGCTTTTTTGGGATTCCTTGCTTTATACTATAATATAGTATCCTGCCTTCCTCAGGCCTACATTTTCTCTTATCTGTCATGCTCAACATTTTTTAAAACTAGAGCTCTAGGCCACCAAAGATTAACAGATACCCAAGGCAGGACCTGACTTCTTATCTCTCAAATCTCTCTAGATTCATTATCCTTTCATTCTTACCTTTTTTAAAAATATATATTTTATTGATTTTTTACAGAGAGGAAGGGAGAGGGATAGAGTGTTAGAAACATAGATGAGAGAGAAACATCCATCAGCTGCCTCCTGCATACACACCCCTGGGTATGTGCCCGCAACCAACATGGGTATGTGCCCGCAACCAACGTACATGCCCTTGACCAGAATCGAACCTGGGACCCTTCAGTCCGCAGGCCGATGCTCTATCCACTGAGCCAAACCGGTTTCGGCTCCTTCTTACTCTTTATTTTGGCTTCTGAGAATCTCTTTCTTGCATTGTTGACAAATCATCCATGCAACTACAATTTTTTTTTAATTTAATCAGCATTTTAAAGGTGTTTTGTATTGAGTTTTAAAAATTTTGATAGCCAGTATGCCAAGAACTATAAATTTATATTGTTGCTGAATAAGGATAACCTATATCATATTTAGCCCAATCTTTCCCCTACTCATAAATGTTCATGTTGTTTCAGTTTAAGTATAATAATGAGGTGAACATCTTTATTCTTTGTCTAATTGTTGCTTTTTAATATTTGGATTATTTCCTTGGAATCATTTGTCAGTAGGACTTTTGGGTAAAAAGGAAAATAACCATCCATTTGAAAAAATTTTAGGATGTAGAATCTTTAAGACTTGCATGTAGGAGATGAAGCAGAAGAAGGAATCTAGTATGAGACTTAAGTTTCTGGCTTAGGTAACTGGGTAAATGATGATGTCATTAACTAAGATTGGGGATACAGGTTAAGGTGGGTGTGTGCGTGGGGAATGAAAACAAGTTCAGTTTAGACATGTTGTATGTGAGGTGATTATAGGTCATGTAGGAAGAGAAATTTTTAGTAGGCTGTAAGAATACAGGGCAGAGGCTCAGGAGAGGGTTTATAGCTATCGCTACAGATCTGTGATTCATTAAATTGGAGTTCCTGAATAGATATATTTTCAGGGGTCTTAACTGATTTTTATATTCATGTTTTTATTTCAACAGTAATCTGGATCATTTGATGACCTCCTTCTAAATATTGCCAACTTACTTCAGTGTCCGAATTTGCATTTATGTTTATAATCTTGCTGATGCCAAGTATCCTGGAGCCAGGCTTATTAAGTAAATGATGCAATCAGGTCAGGTGAAGACAAAATGGTGTCATCGTGTGTTTGCCCATATGAATGAAGGTTTCATAGTAGTCTCAACAGAGAAAAGTGGTGGGAGAACTGAATCATCACATGATACGCACTTCTATTTAAATTGAGAATAACTTATGTTATTAGCAGCCGCTCCATATTCACATTATGAGTTGGCAATTTATTTTCAAGGAAACAACATAACAAATTAATGTTTATTTCATATTCTGAGTTTTTTAGATTTTTAGTTTTATTTAAATTCATGTTGTAAAGATTTAGATGAATACATGTATCAGAACTATAAGCATAAGAAATTTATATTTAGTTTTATATTTAGGTAGGTTCATAAGATTATAATAAGAATAATTTTGGTCAACATTGAAACTTAAGAGAAAACTTTTCCTTTAAAAAGGCATCTATAGCCAATCCTGGTTTGGCTCAGTGGATAGAGCCAAACAGCCTGTGGACTGAAAGGTCCCAGATTCAATTCTGGTCAAGGGCATGTACCTTGGTTGCGGCCATATCCCCAGTAGGGGGTGTGCAGGAGGCAGCTGATCGATGACTCTCTCTCATATCGATGTTTTTAACTCTCTATCTCTCTCCCTTCCTCTATGTAAAAAAATCAATGAAATATATATTTTTTAAAGGCATCTATACATTATACACAATTGTGTGTGAAAGCTGAGCCATTATATAAATGAGATTTGTCCAGAGAAAGTATAGAATGAGAACAAAAGGATGCTTAGAAATGAATCGTTAGAACATCAGAAATTCAGGAATGAATGAAGGGAGAGAGAAAAACTTAGAAACCCAAAGTTAAGAGTAGAATAAGAAACCAAAAGAGAAGAATTCTCAAAAAGATGCAATTAAAATGTCCTTAAAAGGTACAGAAAGTTTTTGCCCAAACATTTTTAGTTGAATGGTAGTGTCAACAGTCATATTTTTGAAGTTAAAGGAGTTAATAGAAGGTGAGCATATAGTAGTGAGAGGATACCTTTACCAAAATATGTTTGATTCTGAGGAAAGGAAAAGAATGTTTCTGGAGTGTCCTTGAACATGTTTATGTGCTAAAAATAAGGGATCAATGGTGAAGGATCCCCATATATGTGAGAAGGAATAATTGATAGGAGAAGATCTCAAAGAGATGGGACAGAAGGCAGTACAGATAACAAATGGCAGGGTCACCCTTGAAAATGATAATGTTCCTTTGAGATGAGATCTGAGGAAGTTTAAAAGTTAAAACTGAAGTCATATGTGGTGACTTTAAAGGAGTGGCCAGAGTGACAGGGAGCAGCAGTTTAAGGTTCAGGAAAAACAGTGGTGAAGATATGTAATAGCTATTATGAGAAATAGGCAGGAGACGTACCAGTAATGCTGGGAACTTTGCAGAACTCTGAATTCTAGTGTTGACTGTGCCCTTACTAGCATTATGAATGGGGCAAGTAATTTAACCTGTCAATATTTGTAGAATGAGAAATTGGGAGTAGGTAATTTCTAAAGAGCCAGCTAGTCCCTGTATCATATAACTTAAAAGTGGGGCACTAAATCCTTTATAATAAATAATCTAACACAATATATATTTAATTTTTCCCTTTTAAGAGTTACTTTGGGAGCAAACAAAAAAAAGGGGGGGGCATTTTAAACCACATTTAATTTAGAAGTCCACATGGAAAATTAAAAAGCTAGTTAGAATAGAAAGGAAAAGAGGAATGGAAGACTTATTTTTTTCTTCTCCTTTACAAACACACAATAATTCACTGAAGCCAAACAACAGTCACAGAAAGATGTAGGTACTAGGATAAGCAAAAAGATGTGAAAGAAATTGTTGTCAGTAATTTGTTGGCTTTTAGTTACTAGGAATTTATAAGTGAATTCCAGCTATGTGTTGAGTCATTGCAAAACTCCAATGAGGAAGGAATTGAGGACAATGAGACAGCCTGGAGAAATTTCTTGTAACACATTCCAGTCTAAAGACTTATCTGTGGTACATCTTTAAGGAAGGGGTGGCTCTGAATCAACAAAGGCTTAACAAAGACGGAAAATGTAAATCCAATGAGTCCCCTCTCTTGCTCTCAAGAAATTTGTTCATAATTAAGCTTTTTAATATTTAAATTTAATTTGCAAACGGAAGTATGAATCAAAAAGTGTAATTTCTCAAAGATCACATCTGGCCGTGTAAAGAGAATTAGGCTTTAATCAACCATGGATACCTACCTCTTCCTGCAAGAAAGCTCTTTACATTAAAAAACAACAACAACGAAGCAATCTGAGTTTGTGCTTGACATGCCAGAAAATCCAGGACTACATGATCCACGGAGCAGGTTGGCCTGGAATACTTAGAAGCTGCTTTTGTGGAGCTGTGTGCACCTACGGCACGCCGCTGCGTCCAGCTCTTGGCTAACAGCGCCACCTGGGAGGAACAGGAAAACTCCGGCAGAAGGAAGAGTTCCATCCCAGCAACCCTTACACTGTCTGACTATTTACACTTCTGCTTTCCTCACCAGAACGTGAATTCTCGGTGGGCAGAGGAATCATCGAACTCCATTTTATCTCTAGAGCCGATAACAGTAACTCGAACATAGTAACCTTCTGGTATATGCTTATAGGATAAATGAGTGGTGTAAACTATGACTCAGTGTTCCAAATAATTAAAGGTGGCATGTATAATAATTTCCAAACATTCTTAAGATATGGGCAGTAATGTTCTTTTCAGTTATGCTAACACACAAAGAAATGGCATCTGGCATATATGAAACTTAAAGAGAATAAGTATACATTTCTGAATACATGTGTGAGCATATGTTGTTTTGATTATTTCCACACATCTCTTGCCAGGCAAGATCTCCTGAAACACCATCTTTATTTTGTTATTGCCCTGATTAAGGGCCCCTGATGGCTTCTAGTTGCATAAGGTATTGGTTTGGAGCTTTAGGAGAATTTAACAAAAAAGCAGAATTTTCAATTAAGACCAATATTTCATCAGCATTATATAATGGAAATCATATAGAATTGTATTATGAGGGCAAATTATTAGGTAGTTATCTAAATGCAAGGGATGGAAAATCAACTCAATTTAATTTAAGTAAAAAGTTAGGAAAAAGAATGAGAGAAAGAAAATATTTCTTTTTTTAAAAAATAAATTTTTATTGTTCAGATTATTACAATTGTTCCTCTTTCCTTGCCAATAGCTCCCCTCCACCTGGTTCCCCCCACCCTCTCTGTCCCCCCCCCCCCCAGTTCTCATCCATGGGTGTACATTTTTTGTCCAGTCTCTTCCCCCCCAAAACAACTCTTTCCCCCCAAGAATTGTCAGTCCACTCCCTTTCTATGCCCCTGATTCTATTATATTCACCAGTTTATTCTCTTCATCAGATTTTTTATTCACTTGATTTTTAGATTCACTTGTTGATAGGTATGTATTTATTGTTCATAATTTTTATCTTTACCTTTTTTTTCTTCTTCTTCCTCTTTTTAAAGAATACCTTTCAGCATTTCGTATAATATTGGTTTGGTGGTGATGAACTCCTTTAGCATTTTCTTATCTGTGAAGCTCTTTATCTGACCTTCAATTCTGAATGATAGCTTTGCTGGGTAGAGTAATCTTGGTTGTAGGTTCTTGCTATTCATCACTTTGAATATTTCTTGCCACTCCTGTCTGGCCTGCATAGTTTCTGTTGAGAAATCAGCTGACAGTTGTATGGTGTTCCTTTGTAGGTGACTAACTGTTTTTCTCTTGCTGCTTTTAATATTCTCTCTTTGTTTTTTGTTCTTGGCATTTTAAGTGTGATGTGTCTTGGTGTGGTCCTCTTTGGATTCCTTTTTTTGGGGGTTCTGTGCACTTCCTGGACTTGTAAATCTATTTCTTTCACCAGGTGGGGGAAGTTTTCTGTCATTATTTCTTGAAATAGGTTTTCAGTATCTTGCTTTCTCTCTTCTTCTGGCACCCTCATAATTTGGATGTTGATATGCTTGAAGTTGTCCCAGAGACTTCTTACACTATCTTCATATTTTTGGACTCTTTTTTTTTTTTTTTTTTCTTTTCTGGTTGGGTGTTTTTTGCTTCTTTGTATTTAAAATCTTTGACTTAATTCTTGTGATCCTCTAGTCTGCTGTTGGATCTCTGTACATTATTTTTTTTTATTTCAGTCAGTGTATGCTTAATTTCTAGTTGGTCCTTTTTCATATTCTTGAGAGTCTCACTAAATTTATTGGTCTTTTCTAGAAAATTCTTTAAAAACCTTATAACCGAGGTTTTGAACTCTATATCCAGTCATTTGTTTTCCTCCATTTCTTTCATTTTGACCTGTTTCTTTGTCTCCGCATTTTGGCTGCTTCCCTGTGTTGATAGAATGGCTTTGTGTGCTAGGTGTCCTATAGGGCCCATTGGGCCAGCCTCCCCAGTTACCTGAGGTGGACACTCTTGTTGCACCCCTTTGTGGGCTGTGTGCACAGTCTTGTTGTAGTTAAGCCTTGATTGTTGTTGGTATCTCTGGGAGGAATTGACCTCCAAGCCAATTGGCTGTGAAGATCAGCTGTGTCTATACTGGGAGAACTTCTGTGCTGGAGACACCCTTATGAGACAAGACATGCAAAAGCCTCTGTGCTCAACTTGGATGGGGCAGAGTCTCAGGGCAGAGCAGACAGCAATGGCTTCCCATTAGCCCTGCCTTAAGTGGCCCCTGGGTCTCAATGCCTCATGGTAATTGCTGCAATCACCTCTGAGAGAAAGCCACTCTTGAGTTTTGCCCACTGCCAGACTGTTCAGTTTCTCCCCAGATGAATCTGGGTCCCCAGAGTCTCGCCCACAACTGAAGTTTAGAGCAGTTGGGAGCTTTTGTCTCCCTCCCGCTAGAGAAAGCCAGCCGCATACTCAGTTGCCAGCCCTCTCCACATGTGTGCCTTTGTACCTCTGCCTTCCCCAGCTCCTCTGGGTCTCAGTGTGCTTTTCTCTTTCTTTCTCATTGTAGAATTTCCACTCAGTCAGCCTTCCTGTGGTTCTGGATTATGTCTGTTTTGTCTTTTGGTTGTAGTTTTTTGAAATTGTTGTGCGAGGCAGCAGTTTAGGTATTTACCTATGCAGCCATCTTGGTTTCCCCAAAAGAAAGAAAATATTTCTTTTAGTAAATGGGAAGTCCAGAAGATTGCATCTGGCTAAAGGCATGGCTGGATCCAGGGGCTCAAACAATGTTGTCAGACAGAGGTTTTCATTCTTCAGTAAGACTTCTCCTCTAGGAAGGTTCCAAGCTCACATCCTTCAAGTTTAGCCATCTCCAAAGTAGGGGAAGTCTCCCAATTAACTCCAGAGGGAAAGTCCTAGGGAGGACTCTGCTTGTATTGAACTGGGTTATGCACCCATTTCTCAATCAATACTGTGGTGAAAGAATGGAATACTTTGACTGGCTAAATATACTGTAGATCACATGTCCCAGCATTGTGGCCAAAGGACATGGGGATTCCATGATAGCCATTTTTTTCTCAAGATCACTTGGAATGGGGAAGGGTAATTCTCCAGAGAAAAATGTGTAACTATTACCAGCAGGGAAATGTATGGGCAGAAGTAGCTTGTATGTGCAGGTCCAAGGAGCCAGGGGCCACCCATCCAGACTGCTCAGGTGTCCATTCTGAATGGCTGGTTTGTATGCTGAACATTATTAACTACTTTGAATAACCCTAACCCTACATAGGTATTATCCCTGCATGACAGTATCTCACCACTTACAAGTTAAAAATAACACATATAATGCAACATGAGCACTGTTGAGCACATAAAAAGGACATTTATCTTTACTGAACAAAAATTAATTTGCACTTCAAAACAATTTTTGACAGGGTATTTTTCAGAGCCTGGTCAGATTTGGAATAGGGAAAGAGACTTAGTGAAACCCAGTGTCCTTTGTTTTGTTTATGTATATGCAGTCCATGAAATATTTATATCATATTATCACACTCCCCAATATCTAAAAGTGGTTTGATTTTTTTTGGTAACAGGACTGACTACTTCCGTCAGTAGTGAGCGTAGGGAAATATACTCCAAAGCAAAGCTAAATCCCAAGTCCCTAAGATGCCCTTCAAAAGCAGTCATCCATTTAATTTGATCTATTAAACAAACTTAGCAGTTTGGATGCCCACACAGTGAGAAAGGCTGCTTAGAGATGGAATTTTGGCTTTAATTGGAATCTTCTGTTCTTTATTAGACAACCATACATTTCCAATTATACACACCATCTTCATTTCAAATATGGATTTATAAAACCTTAGGAATTTTCATTCTTACCAACAGACTTAGAAATAAAAACAAGCTCTTATCATGAACATTTATGAGGGGTTTTCTTTTCTCTTTCTTTCTTTCTTTCTTTCTTTCTTTCTTTCTTTCTTTCTTTCTTTCTTTCTTTCTTTCTTTTTTTCTTTCTTTCTTTTTTTCCCATACCCCAAAAGGTCATTGATAATTGACCAAACATCCACTGTATATCTAGAGCTGTGTTAGCTACTCAGAGCTATTAAAAGGAAATTTGAAAAACAATCCCTATCCTTGAAGAACTTAAGAAATATATTTCAGGGGGAAATATTAACATACCAGGAACAATCAGGTACAATTTAAATGACTACTTTGCTGTTTCTACTAATGATATAATGATTTTCCCTCCATTTCAGTGTGTTGAAATTTTACCCAGTCTTCAAGGCCTGTCTCCATAACTTTCCTTAATTTAGCTTGCTATGATTGCTTGAATGCAAAGTGGGGCTCACACTCCTCTGAAACACCCACCTACATACTTAACACTTGAAAATGTCGTTAATAGCTGCAGTCCAGGCTGTGTAGCCTAGTAAGGAGCCCCTGATCGCCTCTCCTGCCCTATCTCCCTTTGCTCTTTCATTTGCACGCTGTTTTGAAGACAAATCAAATTCTGACCCTAAACCTGGCTTAATAAACAAAGCAAAACAAAGACAAAGTTACCAAATGCTGTGGATTCCCACATCAAGCCTAGAATAGTCTTTTTCTGTCTCCTTCCCCCAATGTAGCTCCTGATAAATTTCCTCTCACCCATTAACCTACCTCAGACATAATTCTGAAAATGAGGTCTCTTCCCTTTCCATCCCCCGGGTTGTGCTATCTCTGTCTTTTGTGGTTTTGTGATTTCTGGGTGGCAGTGATTTGCTTTCAAGTCTGAATTCCCCTTTTTAGACTCTTAGCACCTTGCGGGTAGCGCCCATACTCTACTTATTTTGGAATCCCATGCCTAGTAGGAATGCCTGGTGTGCAGCAGGTCCTTTGTAATGTTTTCCTGAAATGAATTGGATCACATTGAACTAACTAAAAGTGTAGAGAAGACCTGAGGGAGCTGAAGATCCTAATCAAGCCCTGGGTTTTATGTCAATGTTGAAATGGAGAGGGGGGGGGGGGGGGAAAAAAAACCTTACAGAAGGGGGAAATGATAGGAGCAACGTGCCAAAGGGAAGAATGAGCCTGGAAAAAGCTGGGGACTGTGGATGGTCATATCCAGCCGGAGCGAAGGCCACAGAGTGGGAGTATTGGGAAATAAGGGTCAGAAAGGCCAGGTAAAGCCATGTTTTGAAATACTTTAAATGTCAAGCAGAGGAGGTGAAACATGATGCAATCAGTTCTGCAATCCAAGAAAAGAAAAATTTAGAAATATTCCAACTATTTGTTGTGTGCACAGCGAGCCTTATCTCTTCTACAGTCCCCTATTTCAGAACTGATCATGTTGTTACTATTGTTATGTTATTGGCCTTGAGTCATCTGAGCATTAACAGTGTGGTGGTTTGAAGTAGGATGTGATACCCTGGGAGTCAGAAACCCTGGAGTTGAGTTTCTGCTCTGGCACTAATTTATGACCTGACATGGCGAAATAGCTTTAGTGCTCTAATCCCCGATGCTCTCATCTGTAAAATGAAGGCAAAGGTGGGTGACATGATTCATGAGGTCCCTTTGATCTCTAGGAGCTAATTTATTAATCTGTCTTTTCCCCGTGGTTTTTATTTGGTCATTTATTTACCTGTTTTCTGGGTATCAGCGTTGCTTTATGAGACTGATCTCCACAGTCCCACAATCTGCTCTTCGGAGGCCCTCCTTTGAGGTCTTGATCAACTTGTTACACCGAGAAATCTCTCCCCAACCCCCACACTCCCTTTGAAACCCGGATCCAGTCCTACATCTTTTTTCAAACCTTTCCTATCCTCTAAGTCTCTAATATTAACCCGCTTGCTTTTGGTGATTAAAGACATTTCGTCTTGAGTTATTCTTTGTTTCATAATGGCTACTCTCTCTCCAATTAGTTTGTAAACTTCTTAAAATAAGGAACTGTCTCAAGCAATATTTGTTCATTCCCTACCCTTCCCCAACCCACTCTCCCCCAGCACAAAGCTAGGCACAAAATAGACATTTAATAAGGCTCTTGAATATTGAACTAAATGATGTACAAGGAATTTTACTAAAAATGGAGTAACCAAACCATCAAAAGGACATCGATTGGGCTTGGAGTTGAAATCGTGTACCCTATCAATGGTTTTTTAGATCAGATTCTGTACCCAACGAAAGACTTTTAAACTAGGGTGATCTGTGCAGTTTCTGGTCTGTGGGCTTGGTTTGAATTAAAGAGTGGGTGGTATTACAGCCAACTCAAGGGAAAGAGAAAACAGAGAACTGTTTACTGAGTGACTTTGCCGTTGGATGTGTCCCAACTGCAGCTTGAGAACATCGGGCAGAGTTACCACCCTGCTGCCACAACCTCTGCCAACTTGGATAAGAAGCAGTGAAGTTGACCTGTCTTTTGGCTCTGGAACAAGGCAAGGGAGTGCACCAGCAGGCATGGGAAGGGAGAAGTTGTGAAGTGAAAGATATGAAAAAGAGATGAGTCGATCCTCTTCCCTCCTTTCCCCCTTTTATGCCCAGTCTCTCTCCTGCCACCTCGATACCCGTAAGGTGGAACATGCCCGATTTTTGCACTTTGCATCAGTTGGGGGTGAGACCCCGGGGATCCTTCTGAGAGGGGTCACAGGAGGCAGTGCGCGTCAGTTGCTTTGAATCGTTTTGTTTCCTAAAGTGATCCTAAGCTAAGAGGTTTGAGAATACTACTCTGCTTAGGCAATTAGCCTCTAAACAACCTAAAAACAGGTTTTAAAAACACAACACAGAATGTGAGAGGGAAGATCACTGTTTCAAGTACTTGAATTCTAGATCTGGTCGTATTGGGGCTCTCTTGATTGCAAATTAGCTAATGGAAAGAAAACATCTGAGGTTAAGAACTCCGAATCCTGTTTTTGCTCTCAAATTGCCTCTGGCTGTCTCTGGTAGGAAAGTCTAGAAACTATGGATTAGTTGTACACCCCCACCCCCCCACTTCTGACAGGCCCCAAGGCTGCTGGTGTTTGTAACAGAAGAACTCAGCAATGAGTTGATTTGTCTTACTGTGTGCGGAAAATGTAGGAATAACTCCCATGTGTCATCAGCCATTTAGTCAGCACTTAGTTCCTTAGCAGGGAAATGGTAAGATTTATTAGGGAAAGTATCCGTCATCCCATATAAATAGATGCACAGTTAAAGCAGATGCAGCAGGCAGGGTGTATATTTCTGTGTGACTAATCATAAGGAGCTTATTATCAAGAACTATTTGGACAAGTCAGTCATTTGGGAAGAAGTCAGACATAAGGATACACTTAACTTTTGTGCAAAGTGTTCCCTCAACACGGTAATTTAGGTTCTAAAGTGCATTGTAGGTGTAGGAATCATTTTAATTAATTGTTTTGTTTGTTTTGTTAATCCTCACTCGAGAATGTTTTTTTTCATTGCTTTTTAGAGAGAGTGGAAGGGAGGGAGAGAAAGAGAGAGAAACATCCATGTGAGAGAAATACATTGATTGGTTGTCTCCCATATGTACCCTAGCCTGGAGCCAGGGGATCGAACATGCAACCAAGGCACATGCCCTTGACTGGCATTAAACCCATGGCACTTTGGTGTGTGGGCGGATGCTCTAATGGCTGAGAAACACCAGTCATGGCTATTAAAGTTTTATTTCATTTTTCACTTTTGAGAAAATATAAGTAAGTGATTAAAGTAGCCCAATAATAGAAAAAGGTACATAAAGTAGGTCTCTTTCCCACTGCTGACTCCAGTCTCCACCGAGTCTCCTGCCCTCTTAGAGGCCACCATAGTTGTCAATTTTCTTGTATCATTTAGAAATATTCAATATAAACAAGCTGATATTTCTCATCGATTTAAAAAATATATATACTTATATTGATTTTAGAAAGAAAAGAAGAGGGAAAGAGAGATAGAAACATCAATGATGAGAGAGAATCAGTAATTCTGATGCCTCCTGCACTTCCCCTACTGGGGATCAAGCCTGCATGTGCCCTGATTGGGAATCGAACCATGACCTCCTGGTTCATGGGTCAATGTCCAACCACTGAGCTGCACTGGCTGGGCTTTCCCTTCAATCTTTACACGCATGGTAATCCACTCTCCATATTCTTTCACAGTTTAGTCCTTTCCTTAACAATGTACCCTGGAAATCATTCCTTATCAGTCTCTGCATATGGGCCAGACTCATTGTTCTTAACTGACTTAACTGATGTTGACATCTTGCCATAATGGCTTTAGGGTTTTTTGTTTTGTTTCAACATTACAAATACATTTAACCACAACCCCTACTGCCCACCTCCCCTTAATCTCTGCTCAAAAGTAATCACTCCCAAAATTAGCATGTATCCTTCCTGCCTGGTTTTTATATATTTAGTATATACATATTTAGTATTTCATTGTGTGATTCTGGCATCCTTTATGTATTCACAATTCTATTTTTGAACATTTAGGTTGTTTCCAATTCTTTTGCTGTTAAAAACAATGCTAAAATAAACATTCTGTTCCACATCTCCTCATGATATATACCCACAGTGAATTGCTAGGCCATAGTGTATGTACATACCAACTCCATATATTACAACATTGCTTTCCACTGTGGTTTTTAACAATACACATTCACACCAGCCATGCTTTAAAAAAAAAAAATCTCTTTCTTTCTGGGCACATTCTTACAACACTTGGGCTTCTCAGAATTCTAAGTTGTTCCCAGTCTGATAGGTGTGAAATAGTGCCTTGTTATAGTTTTAACTTGCATTTATTACTGAAGATATATTTTGTTATGTTTTTGGATATTTAATTATCTCTCATAATTATCCACTGAGGTCATTGGCATTTTCTACCATGTTACTCATTTTTTTTTCTTATTGATCTATGGGGGTCAATTTTATAATCTGGATATTAATACTCAGTAATATGTATTTAACTCCTCCAAGCCTATGACTAGCATTTTCATTGTTTCTGGTGTCTTTTGTCTAATGGAATGTTAATATTTTAATGTGTTCAAATTCTCACTGTTACCATTTGTGCTTTTGGTGTTTTGTTTAAAACATCAAAATAAATGTAGTGAAGACATTCTCCTTACTTCTTTTTAACTTTAAAGATTGTCCCCATGCATTTGTTTTTAATCAGTGTGGGATGTATTTTTTTGTCATGGCATGGAGTGTAATCTAAAGAAATTTCCCCTGGATCTACACTGGTTAAAGCCAGTTGTCTTAGCACCATTTAAATAAAGGTCACCACTCCCTGTTGATATATAAAGCCATCTCTACCCATATCAAATTTCCATATATGTATAGGTCAATATGGACTTATTTTGTTCATTCTGTTCCTTTGGCCAAGTTTTATATCCTTGCCCAAATACCACACTGTTTAAATAACTATAGCCTTATAAATGACCTAATAGATCAAATTTCTACTCCTTAGTTTTTTGTTTTTCAAAATCTTCTTCGCTAATTTTACCTCTTTAATTTTCCATGTGAACCTTAGGGTAGGATTGTTACATGATTTGAAAATTCTTATTTGGATTCTGATTGGAATTAAAATGGATTCATAGATTCATTATAAATTCATGGGGGGGGGAAACTACAGAATTTAATAATTATGTCTTTCAATCATTCAGTATCTCATCATTTATCCAGGAAATTTTTTGTAAATATTATAATTTTCCCCAAATAGGGCTTGTATGTATTTCATTAATTTTGGTTTAAGTATCTACTGTAAATGAGAGATTATATTAGTACACACACACACACACACACACACACACACACATAAGCATGTATTTTAAGCTAAATTTCCTTATAAATACTGCTTAAATTGCATACCACATATTTTGGTACTAGTGTTTTCATTATCTAAGCGGTGCTAAACAGTTGGTAATTTTCTATATCAATGATTATTTAGAAGTTTCTAAAATGAATAGAATAATGTAAATATTATACTGATTTCTAATTTTATTACATTGTTGCCAGAGAACATGTTTTATATGACTTGAGGTCATTGGGTATTTGTTTGAAATTTATTTTTTGACTGATTATAGTCAGTTTTAAAAAATGTTTCATGTGTGCTAAAATGTATTTCTTGTAATTTGAGTATAGGATTACCTATGTTGTTTACATCTTCTACAGCTATGGTGACAGATTAATACACATACACATCCACACACACATACACACACACATTTGAGGTTCCAAATTTCTTCAATGTTAATTAACCTATTTATCTTTGTATTCTTATGTATGACCCTCTTTTTGTCTTAAAGTTTTTAAAATTGACACTGTTTATATGAGTTTAACTTTTATTATCGATAATATTTTTCTAGTACATTTTATTTTGTTTATATTTCTTTACATGATGACCTCCCTATCATCATGCTTTAGGTGTGTCTCTTATAAAGCACTACATGATTGAATTTTTAAAAATCCTTCTGAGAATCTCTGTGTTTTCATAGGCAAGTTCAATCTGTTAATATTTACATGTACTTTGATTATTGATTTTATTGGACTTATTTCTACCATTTACATTGTGTTTTCTCTTTACCATTCTTTAAATTTGATTCTTTTTTCCTCTTCTATACTTTCTATTAGGTTGCTAACGTTTTTTAAATTTATTCTTCCCCTTCCTCTTTACTGGAAGTTTACTATCTGCCTAGGGTTGGGATTAAAATTCTAAAAGTCCCCTGTGAGGAATTAAAGCCCCAGACTTCTAAACTACTTTCCCAAGCTGGGTAGGCTGGACTTTCCTACTTCTTCTTTTTTTTTTTTTTTTTTTTTTTTTTTTTTTTTCTTTTGTGGCAGGCGTAGCTCTTCAAGGGTCTTTTTCCAAGGACATCTCTTGGGTTCCTAGAGTTTTTGTCTCAGGTTGCTCACGGAGATCCTTTATGCAGGTTCTGAACTTGAACAGAGAAAGTGGCCTAGAGCCTGGCTGGACGCAGGGCCAGGACTTCTCTGCCCAAGGCAGGGGTCCACGTGAGATACAAGGGCGCCCGAAGAAAACCCAGTAAATGAATCGGAGGTCAACTCACACTGAACCTTCTATGGCTTTGTTTTTTTTTTCCTCTTCATTCTGAAGTGTGTGTGTTTTTTCTTTTGAGCTCAGCTGTTTATTTAAAAATTATATCTATTGCATTTTTTATTTTTTTATAAATTTTAAAATCTAATAATTTTATTTATTTATTTATTTTTTAAAATATATTTTATTGATTTTGTACAGAGAGGAAGGGAGAGAGATAGAGAGTTAGAAACATCGATGAGAGAGAGTCATTGATCAGCTGCCTCTTGCACACCCCCTACTGGGGATATGCCCGCAACCAAGGTACATGCCCTTGACCGGAATGGAACCCGGGACCCTTCAGTCCCCAAGCCGACGCTCTATCCATTGAGCCAAACCGGTCCTGGCTCTATTGCATTTTTTAACCAGCACTTTCATGGATAGATTCCAATCTGCTACATCTAAAAAGCTGTGGGAGTTAATTTACTTATCTTACAGAATGTTTACAGGTCCCAAGACTATTTTCCTCAGTTTCTGTTTAGTCATCTTACAAGTAGACTCTTTTGTCTTGCTCTTTGGCAACGGTGATTCATTGAGAAGTTCTGAGTTGCTATTGTTCTGGCCTTTCCTCAAATGCCCTTGTCTCTCAGACTGAGGCACAAGCTCCTGGACACCCTGCTGTGTTCACATCCACTGTCCAGGCAGGAAACATGGACATTCTTCCCTGAAGTGAGGTTTTTTGGTGTGTTGCCTTTCCTCCATCCTCCAGCCGTTTCTAAAATGATGGCCCTGACAGACCTCAGCCTTCCTGGTTGGGATGGAAACACTCCCAGTTGAAAGCAGCTGATAGGCCCACACCTTCCAACAGTGGACTTTGCAGGGCAACATCTTGGGGCCCTTATTTCCTCTCACCGCTTTCTGGCTGGGTGTCCCCTTCATCCACAGACATTCCGCAAGCAGCTGTCTGAGTGAACATCTGAGCTTGGCCATCACTATTGCAGCTGTGGGACCTGGCATTGCCTCTGATGAGTAAATTCCCCAGTGAGCCTGCAGAGCTGCCCTGATTTCTCTTCCAGGTAAGATTATCTTAGAATAAAACTAACTTGTCTTTAAAGATGTGAGACCTAAGCAGTTACATTGGGCCTCACACTCAGAAAAGCTGGCACCAGGGTTAATGCTCTGTTGTTGCTCTCTTGACATTTTTAATAACTTTGAATAAAAGTTCAAAAATTTTATTTTGTACCACATTCCACTACTGTATAGCCCCTCCTCAGGAGAAAGTGACACTTGAAGAAGTGGGCGGGGCTTACTGACTAACTCAGCTTCTTAGGAGTGCAGGGCAATAAATGTTGAGAGTAAAGCATAGTTTCAGATGTAGTGCCATATCCTGAAAAAAAAAAAAAAAAGGGAAGCTTCCATGCAAATTAAACCTCTTAGTGTCCAGGAAAGGGAGAAAAGTACAACTCTAGAAGAGCTGTCCAAGTGAACTTTCTGCAATGATGCTGATATTCTGTATCGTCACTGTCCAGGACAGTGACCACTAGCTGCATGTGACAAAGGACCTGATTTCTACATTTTAATTATTTTAAATTTAAATAGCCTTATGGGGCTATTGGCTACCATGTGGGACAGTGTACCTCTAGAACAACACAGTAATGTCTGATCTTCTGTGGTTTGATTGTATCTTCCAATGACTCAACATCAAAACTTAATATTAAGCTTTGTCAAGAAAGAACTTTCTTTTTTTAAAATATATTTTATTGATTTTTTACAGAAAGGAGGAGAGAGGGATAGAGAGCTAGAAATGTCAATGAGAGAGAAACATCGACCAGCTGCCTCCTGCACACCCCCTACCGGGGATGTGCCCGCAACCAAGATACATGCCCTTGACGGGAATCGAACCCGGGACCTTTCAGTCCACAGGCTGATGATCTATCCACTGAGCCAAACCAGTTTCGGCAAGAAAGAATTTTCTAATTCAGATTTAAGGCATATTTGAACTGGGTGGGAGAACTCAAATTGCAGTGTTTTGTTTTTTTCTTAAGTGTAGGAAGATATCCTTTCCACTCATGAAAGCCAGGACCTGTGGCTCACTGACAAGGGAACTGTTACATGAACAAATGAATTGCCTAAAGACTGTCCCTTTCAGCTCTAAGGAATTATGAAAGAAACAGAGAAGACAAAGAAGAGGCAGGGTCAGAGGCCAGAGTCTTGGCAAAGGCTGATGGCAGAAGGTGTGGTGGGAGATGAGTTGATAGATGACCTTGAGCCATCCCTCCTGGGCCTGGGTGTACAAGTGACCCAACAAGTCCCATTTTTTTTTTACGATGAGACATAGTCTTGAGAGCACAGACATACAACAGAGGGCTCTGGTCAAAGCAAAGCTCAGGAGGAACTTTGAGAAAGCCAAAGCACAAATTTCAGAGATAGACACTACTTTATCTCAAAAAGCCACACAGGAAAACTCTACTCCAGTTATCAGTCCGGGGAACACAAAATCCAGCACTCCACCATCCACCGATGAAGATCTAGATCACATGTGTCAAACACAAGGCCCGCGGGCCAAATCCATCCCGCCAGGCCTTGCAATGTGGCCCGCACCGCGCTGTCATCACTGCACTCCGCTGCGTTTCCATCACAATGACAGTTTATGACTGTTCAGTAAACCATTCGGCCCGCGATTTAGGCTGGATTTTAGATTTTGGCCCCTTCTCTGATTGAGTTCGACACCCCTAATCTAGATAATACCACCTCTGTGGCCATGGATCATTAAAGCTCTTACAGACCTCAGTACCCAAAGATGTTATCTTAGAGGAGAACAAGGAGGTGGAGAGAAAGTTCGAAAGCTTCAACATTTACCTAAAGAAATTCAAGAAAAATAGCATAAAGGGGATGCCTGAATTATTAAACTGAACTCGGTTTATCTGAGTGAGTTAAGTGTAGGCCTCTTTTGCCCAGTGGATGCGCAGATGAGTTATGGAGAAATAAAGAAGCTGCACTGTCTTTGCACAGAATGAATGAATTTGTGACCCCACTAAAAATATGTATGACTTTCTCCCAAGCCAGTTACGGACAGAAATTCTATTCATATTATAGTGGCAGAGGTAGGGTATGTGGCAGGGGTCAGACAGGGATGCTAACCTGCTCTCTGGAGCCTAGGAGCCACATCATGACAGAATTGGCCTCTCATTTCTTAGAGAGATGCCCACTCTTCAAAGGCACTGGGAACCTGACAGGGGAGGGTCATGTGGGAATTTTCTAGAAGGCAGTTTTTCTCTTATCACCTCCTGGGATATAGAGGAGGTTGCACATATGCCAGCCTACTTGTCCAAGAACTTTGCCATCCATGGGAGAGGGGCAGTCTGGCACATTATGGTGTCATTTTTTCTGTGACGTGCCCTAGTCATCTTCTTGTGCTGAATGAGTCACACCCGGGATCAAGGAGGCAATATCTACTTGGACAAAATCCTAATATAGTTATCTGGATCTAACATCCCATCAGTCCCCTGTCCATACCATCCTCTGCGGGCTACAACACCACCTACAGGCCAACTCTGAATAGAACAAGTCCAAAAATATTGAAGGCCTGGTTTCTATTCTGTACAGCCAATTCATGGTTCTAGAGTAAAGAACCCATATGGTTCATCAAATATATTTATCAATTTCTGGAATTCATTATAAAATTGATTACACATTTCTTCTCCTTGGCTGTTTTAATAACTGACATAAAAAATGCAAGAAGCTTTTTTTTGGAGGGGAGAGAGGGGGTTCTCAGAGGCAGATGCAGCCAGCCTTCAAATAACCTTTGCTTAATTCCTCCAACTTTCCCCTAACCTTCCTGACCCTGCTCATAAGACCCCAGCTCTTGTACTTTCATCACTTGGATTTCTTTCTCTGGGAAATTGGCTTTTGGAAAAATTCAGTCGCGCATCCTCCTTGGGAAGACAAATCACTTGTCCTAGAAGCTCGAGTGGCTAGGAAAAATGTAGAAATCTAATTTGCACCAAATTCAAGCACTTTGGATTTACCATTTCATACCCAATCCCGGAAGCTACAGGGAAGACTACAGCACTCATCCTAGAAATCATCCAGCTGGGAATTCTAAGGGCAAACAGTCCTAGCCATTATTAATTTATAATCAGGCACAGACGAGACCACACAATTGGATGTCTAGGTATAAGAGGAATGAGGTGGCTAAGGATGAGCTTTAAGTGTGTAGTCTGAGCTATTGGATCGTCTTAGTCCATATTATGCTGCTAACACAAACTGCCACAGACTGGGGATATTAAAGCTTACACACAACAGGAACTTTCTGTTCCTAGTTCCGGAGGCTGGAAGTCTGAGACCATGGAGGCAGGACGGTCACTTCCGGTGAGGGTTTGTAGCTGGCCCCCTCTCGCTGTATCTTCTCGTGGTGGAAAGGGAGGGAGCTCTCTGGAATTGTTCTCTAAAGGCACTAATCCCACTCGTGAGTACTCCATCTTCAAGACCTAAGCACTTCCCAAAACTTCCACCCACTAATACAATCATTTTTGGGGGTTAGGACTTATGAGTTTTGGGGGGAGACATTCAGACCATAGCATGGATGAAGGATAAAGCCAGTAGCTGCAGTAGAGAACTGTGGGAGAAAAAAATTGGGAGATACGATCATCTTCTAAGTAAATGTACTTCTTACTAAATAGGATTCAGGGTGAATATTTATTTTCCCACATAATAAGTGAGGCTGTTTTAAAAACAACAACCCTGGGGCTGAAAGCCAGACACCTAATTTGTCTTTAGCCATGAGTGACTCAAAGTGACTAAGGAACTTCTTTGGAAGTCCCTCAGAGCTCTTTTTACAAATAGGGTGACTAACCATCTCAGTTTGTCCAGGACTAAAGGGTCTCCCAGCATATGGGACACCCAGTTTGAGAACTGAGACACCTTAGGTAAGCTTTTCCTGGAACTTAGGGAGATTTCAGTCCTAAAATTAAGAGAGTTACAGGCAAAATGGGTTGAATTTGGTCAACCTATTTATAAACTACAGAAGAACTGCCAGCTTGCTGTCTTATAGTCATAACCATATTACTCAACTTGATACTTGGACCTAAATGTCTTTTGGCTATTTCAAAAGATCAAATTTATATTCCCCAAACAAAAATGTGATAGCACTCAGAATAGTCTGAATTTGGAAGGCAATTTGAAACAACTTTTCTCTTCCTCCTTCTTCCTTCCTTCCCTCCCTCTTTTTTCCTTTCTCCTTCCCTTCCTCTCTCCTTTTCTCCCTTTCTTCCTTGCCTTTTCCTATTTGGATCACTATGTAAAAGTACACAGTACTAGTGGTAGATATTGTAAACTCTTTCTTCGACCGAACTTTAGTCAGGCTCCTCTGAGTACTCTTCTACGTCTTGACCTTGGCCCCATCTATGTTTAGCTTGTCCAGCCTGGTTTTATAAAAAATCCTTCTAAGTCAATTTAGCAAGAATCCCATTACCTTTGATGACCCTCAATATCCAATCAAGTTCTTCATCTCCCACTCTTAATACCTGACCACCTTGTCCTATCTACAGCAAGAATTCTATTAAGTTAGTTTGTAAGAATCCTCTTACTCTTGATGTCTCCTCTGAGTAAATTTTTATGCACTGACCCCCTTACTCTGCTCATTGCTATAAGTCCCCAGCTGTTTTTGTAATCTCTCCCCTAGTGCAATGCTCTTATTGCAATAGTTCTGAGTAAAGTCTTCCTTACTATTTTAATAAATGTATAAATATTTTTTCCTTTACCATTTTTGGCTATAACTCAGACAGGATTAAATTCTTCATTGAACACTTGGACCTTTATCCAGGACCCTAAGTGTGCACTTTTGAAGCCTTCATTTCACTCCTAACTGGTTAGGAATCCACTGGTTAGTCCATCTCCCAAGCCAGTGCTCTGGATAACAGTCAGTTGATGCCTGGCAAGGACAGATTTTGATTCTTTTTTTTAAAATATATTTTATTGATTTTGTACAGAGAGGAAGGGAGAGAGATAGAGAGTTAGAAACATTGATGAGAGAGAGTCATCGATCAGTTGCCTCTTGCACACCCCCTACTGGGGATATGCCCGCAACCAAGGTACATGCCCTTGACTGGTATCGAACCCGGGACCCTTCAGTCCTCAGGCCGACGCTCTATCCATTGAGCCAAACCGGTCTCAGCCAGATTTTGATTCTTAAGATTCTGAGTATACTCTCTGAGGCTGAGTCATAGTCCCAGGATTCTTTGGTTAAAGGATACCTGTTTGAGCAATTATCTTCCTGAATGGGAGTCTTCTTGGATCTTTTTGAGTAAAATTTACTCCCTCATTCTTGAGTGGGAAATTCCTGACTCTTTAAAAAAAAAAATTGATTGATTTTTAAGAGAGGGGGGAGGGGAGAGAAAGATTTATCGTTCCACATATTTGTGCATTCATTGGTTGGTTCCTGTATGTGTCCTGACTGGGGATCAAACCCCAAACCTTGGCATATGGGGACAACACTTTAACCAACTGAGCTACCCAGCCAGGGCCCGAGTCTTTTTGAGGCCTCTACTCTAGAAGTTGGGTTAGAACCCCAAGCTTCTTTGTTGTATCATGAGTTAAGAACCCAGGAGCTTCACAGTAGACTGAAACCCTTTCTCATACCCCTGCTGACTATGTACTCCACCACCATGGCACTGTCTCTGTCCACTTCCTTCCTTTATAAAAAAAAAAAAAAATTTATTGTCTAAAGTTTTACATATGTCTCCTTCCCCCTGTCCCCCATTAACTCCCACCCCCAACTCCTCAGCCATTCCCACCCCAGGCAAGCACTTCCTTTCTTGTAGGAATTATTTTACTAGGGATAATTTAGAACTTCATGTAACTTCCCCAAGCTGGCTCCTCAAAGACAGCATGCAGATACCTCAAAAAATTAAAAGTAGAACTACCATATTGGTCTGCTCTTAATAAGAGATTATAAAAGACTTTTCTTTACCTTTTAAATAATCCTCCTAGGAAATAAAGATACTGTGTTTTATCAGAACAACTTCCTGTTCTTTATGTTAACTTTTATTATGTCCTTAATTATCTAAGAGAATCAAGTCCTCTCATTTTTAAAAAAGTAGCTTTTTTTGTTGTTGTGTAATCTTTTATATTTACTATTGATTTTTTTTTTAATCTATCCACTGAGCCAAATTGGTTAGGGCTGTTTTTGTTTTTAAATAAGGTTGTATTTGTATGAATAAAATGTTAATATAAATATTTCAGAAATCATATAAAAATTGTCAATACTTTTACTGTCCATGGTATGTTTTAGTATAATGTTATTAGTCATAATTCCAGTTATTTTATTTATCATTATTATTTTCTGTTAATTTTCACCTGAGGACAATGTTTCCATTGATTTTTAGAGCGAGTGGAAGAGGAGGAGAGAGAAGAGAAAGAGAAAAAGACAGAGAGGAAAAAAAAACTGATCTGAGAGAGACATATCGATTGGTTGCCTCCTGCATGGGGCTGTGAATCGTAATTGCAACCCAGATATGTGCCCAGGAATCAAACTTGAGACTCTTTGGTCCATAGGCCAACACTCTAACCACTGAGAAACACCAGCCAAGGCTCCAGTTATTTTAAAGGTTGTATGCCACAGAAATAGCCAAGTCCCCTTGTCAATTGAATCATTTTTAATAAAATTATAAAAAAAAATTTATAATGAATTATCATCACATCTTTAACCATAGTCATTTTAAGTCTTTTAGATCAGTAGATAATTTTTATCATATTTTACTCTGATTTTTCTCTGAAAGAACATGCAATCAACTATAGGCCAGAGTGCTTCAACTTGAACAAAAAGATACTTGTGTTTCTGAGAATCATAGAAAGGTTATGACAGGCCTCTGGGACACAGGCTTCTGATGGCATTGCTGAACTCTGAGGCCAGACCATTTGACTAAGAAGGAATTTCCAGAACCCTAGTGAAGAAGCTGATGGATTCATAAAACTCCTAACCCAAGATCAAGCAGAATAAGAATTAATTGCATGAGACTCAACAAACTGATGGAATAAGACTATGGCTTTAGTCTGGAATATTGGTGCTGGGTTTAATGGACCCCTTTCCCTTTTCTCTTAAGTTATAACTCACAACCATTTAGTAGATAATACTTTTATGAACAGAAATGGATATTTTTTTTCCACCCTTCCTGATCTCTCCAGTATTTAGGAGCTCTTATTGAGTGTTCTAATTTTAATGGCAATCTAGTTATTTGCATAAGTTCAATAGGAATCTGTCCTCCTTGAAATTGGAAACATTGGTTATATAACCAAGGCATTAATGAAATGGCATATTTGAGAATGATGTGCACAGAATCAGATATGACCAGACAGTTTTAAGGAACTAAGGCTGACCATGGAGCCAATGCTTATAAAGCTCCTTTAGGAAAACAGGGCTGGTCCCTGCTTATAGGCTCCCAGCCTTACTGGTGAGTAAGGAAGGTCACTTTCTGGCTAGCCCCAGAAGCTAAGGGTATTTTAGGGACCTAGAGAAGAGAAAAATTCACCCAGATCTGTAGGTAATGCATTTCAAATCTGGTGGCTTGACTTCCTAATTTTGAGCAGTTTTTAAAAGTCTAATTTAATTATCCCCCCCCCCTCTTGCCCACCTCCACCTAGCCATACCCCCTTTCTCTCTAGCTATGATTTCTTATGAAAAGTTCTAGCAAAGTAAACTTTCAAAGGTTTGTGTGGTCAATTTTTACTTTTGCTGCCCTCATGTAAGTAATAGGACAGATCTAATAAGACCAGACTTATTTTATAAGCAAAAATAAAAATAATCTAATTTTTTAAAAATTGATTTCAGAGAGAGGAAGGGAGAGGGAGAAAGAGATAGAAACATCAGGGATGGAGGGAAAGCATTGATCAGCTGCCTCCTGCACTCCCCCTACTGGGAATTGAGCCCACAACCTGGACATGTGGCCTAACTGGGAATTGAAGTGTGACCTCCTAGTTCACAGTCCAGCACTTAACCACAGAGCCATACCAGCCAGGCTAACTTCGATTCACTTTGATGTAAAAAGGGTGAGTGTAGAGAAAAATGTTATGCGTCAGTGGAATACTCTAACACACCTTTGTGGATTATCAGACTCTTGGCCCATTCATTATCTTTGTGATTTTTGTTACCTACTTATAAATTGGACTGAATGCTGCCATCTTGCATTTTTTGTCAGACCTTACGAAATTCTCAATTCTTCTGATTTCTTCCAATATCTCCCCACATTAACATTTCCAATCTTTCTCTCTCTTTCCTGACTTGGTGTTACTGAGAACTAAAACCTTACTGCCCAGATCTTATGGGGACGACAGAAACCTTCATGCCTGGAGCTGTTATTGTGTAGGCCACTCAGGAACTTTCCTGAAAGTCTTTGATCTTCCATGCTCTGCTCTGGGAAAGAACCATGACTGTGACGCTAATGTCTATGCCATCACCCATGGCGTTCAAACCGCAAAGGAATCTGTCAGGTTGCCACTGCTGTTCTCACTCTACCCTCGAAGGATGCTTCAAGTCCAATATCTAACATCTTCTCAAACTCTGGACTCAGAAAACTGGATTTATAGGCAGCTCCAACCTTTATTTTTCTATTTTGTTTAAATAGAGATTCTCTTTCTTAAAGGTCTGATGATTTGCACCATCCAGTAAATATCCTCCAATCCCAACAGATGGTTCATCTAATCCTTCATGAACAAAAGGAGACTGAACAAGAAATGGATTTATATCATTCAGAGGAAAGAAGAATTACTCTCTTTCCTTTACAAGAAGAAGGATTGACAAATCCTCAGGCCTCCATCTTGGCCATGTCCGGTCTTCGGCATACCTCCCTCAGATTTAACAAGAATCCTGCTAAGTAAGTTTAGTGAGATTTCCCTTAACAACTGATATCCGATCACCCTCGTTATCTGGTCAAGTGTCTCATCCCTCCACCTTTGATGTGTCCGTCCTTGACCTGCCTTTGGCAGGAATCCTGTTGAAAAAGAATCCCACTATTTTTGATGTCTCCTCTTAGTGATTTTCCATCCACTGACCTCTCGCTCTGCCTCTTGGCCTGTTGTATTGGGAGTTGAGCCCAACTTCTCTCTCCTATTGCAATAGAGTAGGATCCTGTTGCAATGGTCTTGACCATTTTAACAGGTGTCACAAAAATTTTTTCAGACACATCAGACAAAAGGGGTTTCTTAATCAGTAAATAAACCACAAGAGAGATGAGAATCAGCGTCTCCCCTTTAAAGGTTATTTTGTCCTATCTCCTACCCAGTTTTGGAATCCCCATCCCCTTGTTTTTGGCTGCCTAACGCATTTCATGGTAATCACTAATTCATCACATGGAACTGAATAAGAACCATTTAATATGATTATCTTCTCCATTAAAGCTGTCATCATAATTAGAGCTGCAGCAAACTGTTTGCCAGGAATTATCATTTCTGCCAAGAAAAACTTGGGTGTCATTTTAGAAAAATTCTTCGGAGGGGGAGGAGATCAGGACCATCTGTGTTGGGATCCAAAGCTGAACAACGAGAAATAAAGCCCCTTTTCCTCTGCTATCTGCCAGCCTCTGGCCAGCTCTCCGGCTGGACCTTGCCAGAGACTTTAGAATGATTCAGCTTTCAGGAGAGTCCAAAGAGCACGCCCTGGCAGGGAATGACAGCCTTGGAAAAGGCACCTGTAAAAAGGCAGCGGCAAATAAAAATTAGGTCTTCGTGCATAAGGCTCCCTAAAAGTTGTTCCAAATGGTTTTGTTTTGCCACCCCACTGTTTCCAGGGCAACCACCTAAGCCAGGACAGAAGTAGAAGGAGGCATGAGGCTGGAATGGGACCACCCACTGCAGCTCTCATTTTATCCTGATGGCAGGAACCTTTACACCGACTCCGAGTGTTCGTGAGGCCTCTCGCTGTGAATCACTGGAATAACATTTTATCCTGATGGAAGTGTGTCACAGGCTGCTGCGCCCACAGCCCCACATAACGGGTGTTCTTAAATGGAAGCAAATATCCCTGGGGAATTTTCTCTGCACCACTAGCTCAGCTTGGTCGCACGGTTTTAGATTACACACTGTAAATTATAGATAAAGTGCATTATGCTAATTTCCTCCTGCATGTCTTTTAGTTATTTTTAGGGGGGAAAAAAGTGTCTTTGACATTCAGCTGCTCAGGTAAATGTTTAAAAGGAAGAGAAAAATGAAACCAAGGCAGAGGCTTGATGCTCTAGACTGAGACTGCGACCACCTCCCAGCCGGGCACTGTGTCATCAGCACGGCTTTTAGCGGCAGATCGTGGAAGAATCCCTATCCTGGGCGTCGGTGGATTTGGTTGTGTCTCATAGTTCTGCAACTTTCTGGATATGTGACTTTGGAGGAATTTATTTCATTTTCCTAAGTCTTCGTTTCCTCATCTAGGAAACGAGAAGTGTTCAATGAGATCTCTGAGGTGTCTTACATTTATCACTCTCTATGACACTCCGCTAAACGTGGTAAAGAACCCTCAAATCACGTAGAGCAGATTACATGGACTAGCTTTAAAAAGAATGAATAAACTTGCCCTGTAAGCATTAAATATTTTCAGTAGCACCAAACTAAAAAAAGGCTGCCTTTCCACCACACACCCCAAAAAATGTCAGTATCATTACAACTCTTCAACCAACATTCTTTAAAATATATATATATATATATGTTTTATTGATTTTTTTACAGAGAGGAAGAGAGAGGGATAGAGAGTTAGAAACATCGATGAGAGAGAATCATCTATCAGCTGCCTCTTGCACACCCCCTACTGGGAATGTGCCAGCAACCAAGGTACATGCCCTTGACCGGAATTGAACCTGAGACCTTTCTGTCCCCAGGCTGATGCTCTATCCACTGAGCATTCTTTGCCTGCACTGGGTTGTTGGTTTTTTTCACTGGTTGTGCTGGGTTGACTCTCCATTGTTTTCCTCAAGTTGACTCTCCATTGTTTTCCACCATGGGAGGTTGTCATTTAAGGACTACAACCTACACTGTGGTCACCTTACTTCCAGGTGGGCCCAAGGAATTGACAGGAGATTGAAAAGAGGGCAGTGTGAGGTCACCGTGATTTAGTGGCATCCCTCCACCAAAGGCCACGGCTTCAGGAATGCAACCTCTCTACAAATCTGACTCAGGTTTTCCTAACAGCCCTTAGTCAGTTCAGGCTGCTCTGACAAAGTGCCATGGCTTATGAACAACAAAAATGCATTGCTCATGGTCCTGGCGGCTGGAGGTCTGAGATTAGCATATGTCAGATTAGGCGACTGACAAGGGCCCACTTTCTGGTTGCAGACCGCCAAATTCTCTCTGTAACTACACGTGATAGGAGAAGGGTTAGAGAGATTTGTGGAGTCTTTTTTATAAGGGCACCAACCCCATTCAAGAAGGCCCCACCCTCATGACCTAAGCACCTCCCAAAGCGCCCATATCCCATTACCACCACATCGGGGGTTGCAGTGGTCTTTGGCCCCTTGAGTGTGGCTCTTCCACAAAATACCACGGCCTGGGTGAGTCTATTTTAAAGAAGTGGCATTAGAAGAAGTTTAAATTTAAAAAACTTGGCTCTCAAAAGAAATTTCAATTGTTGTACTGTTGATATTTGGCTCTGTTGACCAATGAGTTTGCCGACCACTGGGAGATTGGAATTTGAATGCGTTCAGTCCGTAACAGGCTGTCTCCTGCTACCTTCACATCTAGGGCCATGGCATAAGCCCTGTGGTTCTCTTCCCTCTCTGCAGGTCTTTGAAAATTGGTATTTGTTCAAGTCGCCCCAGATGATCCCATTTGAATGAGTCATCTAGAGCTTGCCTGTACCCTGACTGATACACTCAGTTTCTTGAGACACAAGTGTGACACAATTGAAAACATGGTGCTCAGAAGTCCTAAGACTTCAGTATATTGACTTACCTCAAATACATACTGTCTCCTCTCCCTCGTTTAATTGTGACTCTGAGAAAAGATAAAAATTTCTATGCGGTGCTACTTGGGTATGTGGTATGTGACCTCTGTGCATGCTTGTATTACACAGAATTCAGAAGCTGATCCTAGAAACCTGTCTAGTAGTTTAAGCAGGAATCATTGGTTCAGGGAATCCGATGTTCAGCGTTAGAAGGGCTGGAGGAGTAGGCTCTGGGCTGGGCCTCTAGTAATGACTTCAGGACACCAGCACAGAGCTGACCAGTCTAGAGAACTCTCTCTCTGCAACAACCAAGAAGCTTGGGGGAATCAAGGAGTCCTGTGCCACCTGCCAGTTCCAAGATCACACTACTTTTGCCACAATTCAGGAACCAGAAAGTTGTAGCTTCCATTATTGGCTTAAACCATGTGTACCTGATTTGTACCATCCAGGGGTCTTCAAACTACGGCCCGTGGGCCACATGTGGCCCGCAGAGGAGTCTGATCCGGCCCGCCAGGTTTTTTGGGCAGTGAGCGCAGCCGAGGTGTTACAGTAGGAATTAGTAGTTCATATAGTCCGGCCCTCCAGCTCTCTGAGGGACCGTGATCTGGCCCCCACTTTAAAAAGTTTGAGGACCCCTGAAGGCCTGCCTTCCTTCCTACTCGACTCAATTCTAAATTCAGTTTTCACACAAGCACATCTATTTGGTGGAGTCTAAATCAGATTCCTAGTTGCAAATGAGCCTAGGAAATGTCACTTTTAGCTTCCCAGACACTGTTGTAGGAGAAGCCACACTACAAGGAGATTGGGATGAATTCTGAGCAAGACAATCCTTTCTGTCACAAGATTATTTCTGAAAGCATGTTTCAAACAGCATACTAAAAAAACATGAACCTTGTAGAGCTTTTAACAAAGAGACTAGAATTTAAATCTCTGCTCTAGGATTTACTAGCTGCCTGACCATTGGCAGGATGCAATAAATATTACTGGATCTCTTTTTCATCTGTACAATGGGAATAATAATGTTTACTTCCCAGAATTGTCATTAATTTATCAGATTCAATACTGTTAATTAGCATAATTGATTTTTACTGATTATTATACTAATACCAGAAATATTAATAGTTGGAATTCACAGAAGTCCAATTGATTGATTAAATGAAAAAGAAATTCATTGAGAGATATGTGGCAGGTCACAAAATTACCAGGAGGGCTGGAGAGCCAGGCTCAAGGCTGAACTTCTGGAACACTGCCTCGAAGCAGGCATCAGAACTAGCCTGAGATTGCTGCTGCCTCCACAGCCCCCTCCCAGCACTCAGTGCTGCATTTTCCACAGCCAGCAGGAATTTTACTGACGCAGGTGCTATTACTAGCTCAGTTATCAGAAACTCAACAGTGCCACCTCTGAAGGCCAAGGACAATGGTGTCACTCTTACTGGCAAAAATGGATTCCCACGGCATTTCTTCTTCACATTAGTCTCTTCCCAAAGGACGTTTCACAGAGGTATCTGGGGTGTGGACCTAGATCACATACTTGCACTCAGCTACAAAGAGGGCCAGGGAAGCACGATTTCTGACTTTTAACTTGGGGAACAAGGAAACTCTCTAACCAAAGGGAGAATTACAAAGTACTGGGCTAGAGACAAATACCCACAATGCCTCCCCCGAATGGCTAAGTCCTGGGGAGGCCGGAGACAATGTGGATTTCATTATTGGGAGACAGAGTCTGAATGGCATTCTTGGGTCATCCATCTACTTACCTTCTGTTCACGGGAGGGCAGGGCATTTTGCATGATCGCTTACCAGGACTGGAAAGGGAATTGTTTCAAGATGTTCTGAGCAGAAAAAGATGGAGTGAACGCCAGACAGGCAACATTTAAAGATGTTCATTATTTTCTTACAATGTGCTAAGCACTTACTTTCTCTAGATCCAAAGATAAATAATGATTTATTAGTCATTTCATTGGTGCCAGGAATTTCCTATGCATTATTCAGGTTTTCTTTATAATAAATCCTGAAAAGTAGATACTCTTATTTCTTAGGTTAGTATTATTGATTTAATTATGTGCACCACCCTTAAATTCACATGTTGAAGTCCTATCCCAAGCACCTCAGAATGTGACTTTATTTTGAAATAGGGTCATTGCAGATGTAATTAGCTAAGATGACATCATTAGAATGGGCCCTGATACAATATGACTGGTGTCTTTAGAAAAAAGGGAAATTTGGACACAGACTTGCACACAGGGAGAGTGCCATGTGAAGATGAAGGCAGAGATTGAAGTGCTGTTTGTACAAGTTAAGGAACAGTAGAGGTTGCCAGCAAACCACCAGAAGCTGGGGGAAACCATGGTCCAGATTCTTCCTCACAGCCTTAGAAAGAAGCAACCCTATCAACACCTCCGTCTCGGGTTCCTAGCCTCCAGAACTGTGAAACAATAAAATTCTACAGCTCATGCTCCTTTATTATAGCAGCCCTTGAAACTATTGCAGTCCAGCTTCTTAGACGCAGAGCCCAAGATGGAATTCTTATGCAGGAGACTTATTGGAGGAATACCTTTCTAGGCTTCTCCTATGTTTTCCAAGATGAGCACAACAATATTTCTGGTCCCATATGCTCTTCATATTTCTTCTCAAATTCCCACTCCTCCATCAAGAAGTGAAGTATTTGAGCCTTAGCCGGTTTGGCTCAGTGGATAGAGTGTTGGCCTGCAGACCAAAGGGTCACGGGTTCAATTCTGGTCAAGGGCACGTATCTCGGTTGCAGGCTCCTCCCACCCTGGACCTTGGTTGGGGCACGTGCAGGTGGTAACCAATCAATGTGTTTCTCTCACATTGATATTTGTCTCTGTCTTTCCCTCTCTCTCTTCCACTGTCATCATAAAAATCATTAGAAAACATCCTCGGGTGAGGATTTGAAATAACAAATAAATAAATAATAAATAAATAAGACGTGAAGTATTTGAACTTTGGAGGACCTTATGAGTGTCTTGACTAACAGACCAATGCAGAAGTAACACTGTGTGACTTCCAAGTTTAGGTCTCAAAAAGCCACCATGATTTGAGAAAGCCAAAGTTAGCCCATTCAGAAAAACCACATACAGAGAGACTGAGGGCCTCAGTGGATGGTTTGTATCCACTGCTATCCATGTGAGTAATAAGACTCCAGATAATTCCAGTTCCCAACCTTCAAGTCCTCCCTCTCACAAATATAATGAAAAAGAGACAAGCCACTCCCAAAAAGTTCCTGGCCCACAGAATCCATGAGCATAATAAACGGTTGCTGTAAGCCATTAAGTTTTGGGGTAATTTATATTGTAGCCATAGTAACTGGGAATACATGGGTAGCTGTAACAAAACTTTAAACTTGTAGAGGCCAGTGTGGCTCCATGGTTGAGTGTCCACCTATGAACCAGGAGGTCACGGTTTGATTCCCGGTCAGGGCACATACCTGAGTTGCAGGCTGGATCCCCAGGAGGAGGTCTGCAGGAGGCAGCCAATTGATGATTCTCTCTCATCATAGATGTTTTTATCTCTTCCTCTTCCTTCCTCTCTGAAATCAATAAAAAACATTTTTAAATTAAATTTAAAAAATAATAAAATTGTAGAATGGGGGTGGGGGCATCCCTCAGCCCAGCCTGCACCCTCTCCAATCTAGAACCCTTCAAGGGATGTCCAACTGCCCAGGAATCGGGCCTTAAAGGGCAATCGGGCATCCTTCTCACAATCAAGGACTGCCGGCTCCCAACTACTTGCTTGCCTGCCTGCCTTTGTGATTGCCCCTAACCGCTTCTGTCTGTCAGCCTAATCACCCCCTAACCACTCCCCTGCCAGCCTGATTGATGCCTAACTGCTCCCCTGCCAGCCTATTTGCCCTTAACTGCTCTCCCCTGAAGGCCTGGTTCTCCCCCCACCACCACCCCGACTGCCCTTCCCTGCAGGCCTGGTCTCCCCCAGCTTCCTTCCCTTGTAGGTCTGGTCCCTCTTAACTGCCCTCCCCTGCTGGCCTAATCGCCCACAACAGCCCTCCCTTGCAGGCCTGGTCCCTACCCACTGCCCTCCCCTGCTGGCCTGATTGCCCACAACTGCCCTCCCTTGCAGGCTTAGTCCCTCCCAACTTCCCTCCCTGCTGGCTATCTTGTGGTGGCCATATTGTGTCCACATGGGAGCAGGATCTTTGACCACATGGGGGCAGCCATCTTGTGTGTTGGAATGATGGTCAATCTGCATATTACTCTTTTATTAGATAGGATAGAGGCCTGCTACATGGGTGGGGGGCAGCTGGTTTGCTCTGAAGGATGTGCTGGATCAGGATGGGAGTTCCCTTGAGGCGTAAGGCAGCCTGGGCAAGGGGCCATACTTCCCAGCAACCCAAATGGAGACCCTGGTATCTGGGGTTTATTTATCTTCTACAAGTAAAACTTTGTAGCCTAGAGTGGAGCCAAGCCTTCTGCTCACTATGTGGCCACAGCCAGTTCTTTTGAGACTTATGTGTCTTCTATAATTGAAACTTTGTAGCCTGGAGCAGAGGCCTGGGCCAGCAAGGGCAGGTGGAAAGCTTGGCTTCCTCCATCACTTGGGAAACCCAAGTCTCACTCCTACTCTCCGTGGCTTCAACCATCTTGGTTGGGTTTATTTGCATATTTGCTCCTGATTGGCTGGTGGGCACGGCTTGTGGGTGTAGTGAGGGTATGGTCAATTTACATATTACTTATTTATTAGATAGGATAGATAGCTCATTCAAAGTCCAGATTGATTGATGTTATATTTTCATTTGACCATTATTGAAAACAACACAAACTGTTGTTCCACTAAGTATATAATTAATTTTGTTTTATTTATGAAACTCTCATTAAAGCAATGATATGGTTAGCTTAACCATTCTACAAACATCTGTTTTCTCTGGTGTGAGGATGGAATACTAGGAAAGAAAATTTGATTCAGAAATATAACTTCTTAAAACTGAAATTCATTTAAAATTGTTTTTTTGGCCATAATGTAAGACCAATTTGTACTATAACAAAATGATTCCAAACTCTTTTTTTCCAATAGCTGAGAGAAAGTGACTATTGAAATTTAATCCAACATTAAAATGAAATTGCAAACATCATTTTTTTTATTGCAGCTTTAATTTAGAGGAAAGACTCTGCCAGAAATCCTATTTTTCCCAAATCATTCCATCTACTTCTAATTTAATACATTGGTAGTATTCTGCCCCCTTTGGTTGAGTTAAGTTAAAAACAAATTTATCTTTTTTAACCTATAAGGATGTTAACTCAGTACTTAATTTATTCTCTAGATAAAATGTTATATGTTTCTGATATATCTTTATTTTAAATTTCTCATTTTTAGAAATTGCTTGGATATGACCAGGATAATTCCTCCCACCATAGCTTTAAATAAATTTTATTAACCCATTTTCATTTTGTAAGGGAACTACTGATAATCACTGTGACTTTCTGCTTCTTTTCAAATGCAATTCAAATTATTTGAGAAAGTGTGAAGTCAACTGAAACTTACTATGCTAAGGATGTTTCCCTCTCCTTGACTTTTAATTAATTTATTCAACAACAACAAAAATAAAGCACCAACTATGTCTCAGGAACTGTGATTAGTGAAGAAAAAGAGTTTCTCATATGTAGCTTATAGAAGTGAGAGAGACAGACTTTTATGAGAGAATCTCACAAATAAATGTATAATTTCTATATTTCCAAGTAGCAAAACTTGCTCTTTTTCACACTTTGAGAGTGATTAACAAGGATCTGGTCTGTTTGAAGACCCATGAAAGGCACTTGAACTGAATTAAAGAATAAGTAGGATAAGAAACATAACACTGAGGCCAAGAGGATTTCAGAAAGAAGGAATGGCATGAGCAGAAGTTAAATGTCAGCCTCTGAGGCTCGAACCCAGGGAGCAAATGCAAATGTACTTCAAGTTATAGTAAGGACTTTCGCCTTTATTCCATGTGCAATGCTGTACATTAACTTGGATAGATATCAGCTAAGAATCTTTCAGCTGCAAGTGATGAAAAATCCTGTCTAACACACCTTAGCATCTACCCTCTCCCAACTCCAAATCATCGGCTTATGCAGTGGTAAAGTTCAGAGGTCAGTCGCTATCCAACCACAGCTTTATCCATAGGAGGAGGATGTCTTCATGCCCAGCTCTGATTCTCTGGGATCCCTTGACTCTTCTCTCATCCTTTTTCTAGCATAATCTTCAGTCTGGTTCTTGCTCATAAGAGCCAATGTCCCTGATTGGATTCGCTCAAATTAATGCACACCTTGAACCAATTCTTTTGGCTAGTGGAATGCAATAATTTCAGTGACTTAGGTATTGGTTAAGTGTCCTCTCAAACAATCTCTGTGGCTAGAGAAGAGTATACCAGTTAAGGCATCCATAACTCTGGAGCTAGAGGTTGGGGTAATCCTAAACTATCTGGGAAAGTAGTTTCCTAAAATAAATTTAGGATATCTACCATAGGGAGGATAGAAACTTTCTGGACAGAAATCATTAGATGTCCAATAAACTTTTGAAGAGTTTTAAGCAGGGTAAGAATAGAGGAAGTAACATAAACAGATACAGACAGAAAGAGAGAGAAAGAGAGAGAGAGAGAGAGAGAGAGAGAGAGAGAGAGAGAGAGAGAGAGAGAGAGAGAGGATGGCCTTCAGAGTAGAAATGGATTAAAATGAAATGGCTGGGAACAAGAATGCACACAAGGAAGGCCAATTTATATTGTAGGTTGGAATAATAGTCCAGTGTGATGATAGCTCAAATAAAGGAAGTGGCAGCAGAGTCGGGAATAAGCAGAAAGACTCAAGAGACATTTAGAAAATAAAACAAGCACAACTTGGTGATTAATTGGATATGGATGAAGTGAGGACAAATAAATTGTTAAAGATAAACCCAGGTTTCTGACTTACACATAAAGCGGATAAATGGTGCTGACATTATACAGATAGGGGTATTAAAAGAAAACCAGCTTTGAGAGATTCATTCTCAATTTCAGATTACTTTCAGTTCTTTTTAAGATATCCAAGTGGAATTGGCCAGAAGATACTTAGGTTAATTCAAGTATGTTTATTAAAGGCTTTGGGACAAGTCACCTTTCATACTTGGCTACATTTCCCTAACACCCTCCCTATTACAAAAAAGTACAATACCCACCCCCCCTCCCTTATCCATGGACGATATGTTTCAAGACCCCCAATGGAAGCCTGAAACATGGGTAGTACCGAGTCCTATGTAAGCTATATTTTCTCCTATGCATTATGGCTGAAAAAGGGGCCGCATATGAAACCTGACAAGCTCAGGTGAGGCCTGTGTGGCAGCTTTACAAACTCAGATACCTAAAATAACTACATAGGACGGTCTGAAGTTAAAACTCCTAACTAAATGTGAGTCATGGTGGGTAGTCATGTCCTAGGCCAGTATCTTCCCTAACAGAGGTCAATTGTTGCCTTAACTGAGCCTGTCTGTTGTCTTTTTTGCACCTATGAAGACATACTTAGGCTGGTTAGTTTTAAGAAACAGCAGATGTGGGGAGAGCTCTGAAAACCAAGTAGAAGGTACCCTTTGTAAAATACATCCACATTTGTAAGGAAAAAAAAAAATCTCCTTTTATAAGGGTTTCTCCCTGGCTTCACCAAGAAGAGGGAGGTGATTTATCTCTAGAAATATTTACCAACGCAGAAGACAAAGACTTAAATCTGCACAGCAACGTTACCCTTATTTTCTATGCTTTTCCTGATAACCTCCCATAACTGATTCCCCCAACCCCAACATCTTCTTTTGTCTGAATTTCTGAATTTTTATAAAAATGTATTTGAGTGAAAAAGAGGATGTCTGAATGTCTGAATTTTTATAAAAATGTATTTGAGTGAAAAAGAGGATGTAATTGGAAGCAAGATCTCAACAGCCTAAGATAAGAGAAACAACGGTTTGCAGCTTATTTTATGCACACGAAAGTGGGAGGAACCAAGGCAAGGATTAGATTCCAGGGTAGTTAAGGTTATGTGTTCTTTTGAGGTTGGTTATGCTTTAGAAGGAGGGGTCTGAAAAGAGGCATTTCAAAACCATGTTAACCTAGTTGCACAGAAACAATGGACAGGGCATGCTTAAGGCAAAGATGAACCTTGTACTAAAGAAGTTATATGCCTGGAGTGTTACTACCCACCATGACCTGCCCACTTAGGAATTTATAATCAGACTAGAGGCCCGGTGCACAAAATTCATGCACAGGAGGGGTCCCCTCAGCCCAGCCTGCACCCTCTCCAATCCAGGACATTCCTCTCACAATCCAGTACTGCTGGCTCCTAACTGCTCACCTGTCTGCCTATCTGATCACCCCTAACTGGCCTGTCTGCCAGCTTGATCACCCCAACTGCCTCTTCCTGCTGACCTGATCGCCCCTAACTGCTCCCCTCTGCCGGGCTGGTCACCCCTCCCTGCTCACCTCCTTCCCCTGCACTGGCCTTGTTGTCCCTCACTGCCCCCGTCTGCCAGCCTGGTTGCCCCACACAGGCTGCTGCTCATTCATTTGGTTGTTCCTCACTAACCCCTCCTCCCCGCCCCTGCCAGCCTGGTTGCCCCATTCAGTCTGTTGGGTCCTCTGTTTGGTTGTTTCGGATGTGATGACCCCTGGCTCTTTAATAAATGTGTGTGTGTGTGTGTGTGTGTGTGTGTGTGTGTGTATGATACTGTAGATAGATAGATAGATAGATAGATAGATAGATAGATAGATAGATAGATAGATACCAGGAAGGGTGGGTCTACCCTGGCATGGTCTGGAATCTGGGGGTTCTTGACTTTGTGCAGGAAAGATTTTATGATCTAAGTCCAGGTGATTTTGAGAGTATTTAATATGTTTATTAAAACTGAGGACAGTGGAACAAAGGAAGGGCTTAAGATGGAAGAGGCAAGATCACCGCAACAGGAGTGAGCCTAGGCTGAGCTGCCTAGATGCAGTAAAGGAAGTCACAGTAAGAGAAGTGAGCCATGCTGGACTGTGTGGACTCAGGAAACAAGGTACAGAAGTGAAAGGAGGGCCCTTAGAATAGGTGCAGGGGATTAGCCTGGAACAAGCTACTGCTACTTGCTACTTTTAGAGCTTAGGAGAAAAAAGCAAAGATGCACACCTGAGAAAAAGAAGGTAGGAGGAAAGCTTAGGCATGGTCAAAGGAGAGCGCACACTGGGTCCTTTGTCTTAAGGATTTTTGGGTGTGTTTTTTTTTTCTGTTTCCTAAAGGCAGGAATTGTAGGGGAGGACTCAATCAGAACATTCATCTGCTTTCCAGGTGTGTTCTTTGATATGCTGATACATCAAAATGAGCACATATAGGTATGAGGGTCATTCTCTGGTCAGTTTCACCTTCAAAGAATGTCATTGGAAAAGAAACCAGAACCAAGGTGGGCTTGTCCCAGCTCAGTGTGGAATGTGTAAAACATTTGATCCTAAGTGTCCTTGGTTAGGGAAGATAAGACCTTGAGGTTTATTAGCTGGCTATAAATTGCTGGGCCTTGTTAGGTTATCTGTCTCAGTTTCCCCATTCCACCTGCCAAGGAATTTTCCTAGCTTTTTACTTACTTCACTAAAGATCACTTTGTGAGGTTACTTTGCATAGAACCACACCCCCTACAGAGCAATAACTCAGATATGCAGCAAGCTATAACATTTTTCGTTTGTATGTGTGCATTCTAGGATGTTCACATGATTATCTTACACAAAACTGCCTAACAACACATTTCTCAGAAAGTATCATTAAGTGGCGGATGACTTTACTTCCAGTTTAAATATCGAAGGAAACACATCTCTTTGGGTCTACTAATACCTATCATGACATTTGAGCATTTCTTAGGTTGAGTTTCCACAGAAGTTGAGTTGGAGGCAAGAATGTGAGAACTGGTCGTTAACTGGGGAGGTGGTCCCTGGAAGCACTTTTAGGCAGGTGGGGAATGGAGACAAGGAAGGGAAGAAAGCCAGTAAAGGATTCATTGTTGAACAGGTTACTGTGGCAGGCAACTGTGCCAAGGGGAAACTCTGGGAGACCACGTAGAATATTCTGCAGAGTTATCCCAATAAGAGGCAAAGTAGTTGGGTATTTGTCCTTTAATTCCCATCTGTCATTGGCTGAGGGCTGATTCCTGCTGGGTTATCCCACGTACATTAAGCCTGCCCTATTTCCCTTAGGTAGAGAATGACAGGTGCTTACAGCAGGATGCTGTCAGCACAATGTGGATCAGAGACTATGGAGGGGGATACAGGCAGGGAACCAACAGCATCTGTTATGGGCAGAACTGTATTCTGGTCAAATAACAGATTGATGGCCTTTGGATCAGTGTCTCATCAGTTTTGGTTCTTATAAGGATTACAATTATGTAACATTAAGTATTTAATAGGCTACTTTTACAACAGGGACGTAGGCATGGCAAGAACTATTGACTATCATTCCTAAGTAAAAGGAGATAAGAGCTATGAAAATAATTACAGTGGCAGATCATTTATCTGGAGTCTAGACACCATAGCCTCCAAAGAACAGAACTATTAAGAAGAATGTTGTAGCCAAAACTGGTCTGGCTCAATGGATAGAGCGTCGGCCTGGGGACTGAAAGGTCCCGGGTTAGATTCCGGTCAAGGGCATGTACCTTGGTTGCGGGCACATCCCGAGTGGGGAGTGTGCAAGAGGCAGCTGATTGATGACTCTCTCTCATCGATGTTTCTAACTCTCTATCCCTCTCTCTTTCTCTCTGTGAAAAATCAATAAAATATATTTTTTTTAAAAAGAAGAATGTTGTAGATTAACCAGTAATAGCAATGATGTAACAACTATGTCACTGCAAGTTGTGAGGATACTTAGTTATTTGTAGGTTTAGATACACAAAAGCTGTTTATGAAGCTCTGTATTGCAGTTATACAAATATATTTTTTTATCGGCCCTAATCCAAATAAGAGCGAGAAAAAAATCAAGAAACTGCAATCATTATTTCCTTCCTTCAAGGTTTAGTCCAAACATCTGTGTAGGCAGCTGGGAACAGGGGAATGCGCAGTGGCTGAGGTGGGCTGGTGGAGTTAGAGCCTGAGCAGTCCATGTGGGGAGGTGACATTCTGGACCAAAGTGCCAGAGCATGAGTGGGATGAGACGGGTGCTCACATGGAGGGATGGCAGCAGCAATGGGAAAGTAGTTGCACACAGGGCTATTAAACAAACAAGTGAATGCAGTTGACCCTTGAAGAATATGGGGGTTATGGGCACCAAGCCCCTGTATAGTTGAAAATCTGTGTAAAACTTTCGACTCCCCCAAAACATAACAACGGTCCCTTAATATCCATGGGGGATTTGTTCCAAGACTCCTGAGCACGCCAAAATTTGTAGATGCTTATTGAAGTAGAATAATGCATTGTTGGCCCTGCACACCTACAGTTTCCTAACTGTGGACGGAAAATTCTGTTTTCAGTCCATGTTTGGTTGAATCCGTGGATGTGAAGCTCAGAGATATGAAGTGTTGATTGTATATTTATTGAAGAAACAAAAACAAAAACACACAGCTCACATAACTACATAAGTGGACCTGCACAGTTTAAACCTGTATTGTTCAAGGGTCAACTATATATTGAAAATAATGGTTGCCCAGATTCTCATTGTTGGAAAAGGCAAGTATGAATGAGAAAACTAGAATGAACCTTGTGTTTTGGGATTCGACAGTACCAATGAACTCATGGATTTCTATAGGTGGGCAGGTACTTAGATAGAGGGATGAAAAGATATGATTGTAAATCCTATATAATAAAGAGGTAATATGCAATTGACCTCATGTCATCACAAGATGGTTGCTCCATGTCATCAAAAGATAGCCACCCCCGTGTTGTCACAAGATGGCTGCCCCATATCATCACAAGATGACTGCTCCATGTCAACAAAATATAGCTGCCCCCATGTTGTCACAAGATGGCCACCCCCCATATCATCACAAAATGGCCACCCCCATGTCATCACAAGATGACCATCCCCATGTTGTCATAAGATGACCACCCCCACGTTGTCACAAGGTGGCTGGCAGGGGAGGGCAGTTGGGGTTGTCCAGGCCTGCAGGGGAGAGCAGTTGGGAGCAATTGGGCTGGCAGTGGAGGGCAGCTGGGGGTGATCAGGCTTGCAGTAAAAGCAGTTAGAGGCAATCAGGCAGACAGGCAGGCGAGCAGTTAAGAGCCAGCAGTCCCAGATTGTGAGAGGAATGTCCGACTGCCGGTTTAGGCCTGATTCTGGGATCAGGCCTAAACCGGCAGTCAGACATCATCGAAGGGGTCCCAGATTGGAAAGAGTGCAGGCTGGGCTGAGAGACAACCCCCTCTCATGCACGAATTTTGTTTGTTTACATATTGTCTATAGTTGCTTTTGGGTTAAAACAGTATTTTGAGTAGTTGTGACAGGAATTGTGTGGTCTACAGAGTCTAAAAATACCTATTTGGCCCTTTACAGAAAAGTTTGCCACGCTTTATTTTAAGCCATTAAGTTTTGGGGTGGTTCGTTATGCAGCAGTAGATAATGCAAACAATCCCTTTAGAGCAGAAGAGCAGTCAAGTACTTGCTTGAACTATAATTAATTTCTGTAATTTCATGTACACATGTTGAAGCCTGTGAAGGCATTTAATTTTATCTAGACTGACATCTGTTTTTATATAAATAACAATGTCATTTTTCTAAATAGAATATGTTAATAATGCTGGGTACAATATCCACTTTCTTGATACAAAGCATTGTTTGAATTTAATAACCAGATAAAATCCAATATGGTTCTTTTCCTCCCTCAGAAAATGTTTTATTTAAAAATTATTCATGCTAAAGTGATTTTTAACTTGATGTCAGAAATGAGCCTTAGTACTATATGAAAATCTTTCAAAGTGTAATTATTCACTGTAGAAAGCCAAGCTCTAAGTATTTTGCTACATTTTCACAACTTTTGCCTGAACATCATCCCCTATCTTATTTTTTAAAAGAAAAGTAAAATATTAGCCTGTCTTCAACCTTCAAAGAGATGAGCCATATTTTCTGACTTGTACAAGGTATTTTAAAAAACGAATTTTAGGGATTGGCAGATCTACTATGTAATCCTGGCTTGTTGAAAAGTATATGAATAGATTTCTTCATGAGTTTTGGAACTATGAATAAATATAATGTAAAAACTGTCAAACTCAGATATTTATCTGTGTACTGCAGAAGTTTATTATCTATTCTTCTATGTCTAAATACATGGACAATCAGTTAATGGTGATTAAGTGCTACTACTTCTGAAAAAAACAAAACAAAACAAAACAAAAAAACACACCACTGTAGAATAAAATAAAAGTAAAGGGAATGGGAAATATATTTTTTCCATGCAGCTTTAAAGAGATATGAAATATACAGCAGGGCATGAGTATACATGGTCAATTGTCCTCAATCAGTTTTGAAGCATATACAACTATGAGAGAAAATAATCGTTTTAGAAACAATATGTAACTGGGAGCCTGAATTGCCGTCATTAAGAATTATTATGGAACCAAATTAACTGATGACTAAAAATAGACCCATAGTCCTAGAAGAAGGAACACACTGCTGAACCTCAGAGGGAAGGAGGGGACTGTGGGTAGGAAGAGATCAACCCTTTTGTATGCATATATGCATAACCTGTGAACACAGACAACAGGGTGGTGAGGGCCTGGAGCGGGGAGGACAGGAGCAGGCTGGAAGAGGTTAATTTGGGGGGAAAGGAGGACACACGTAATCTTTCAACAATAAAGATTAAAATAAAAAGTTATTATGATTCTGAAGGCCTACCTCTAGGTTAGCAATCAGACTTAAAGGATTCTCCTCCGAGATATTTTAGATTGTCCATTCAAATTTTAAGAAAACCTTTTACAGTTCTTAATTTGATCTTGACCTCTCCTACATGCCCATTATTTATAACACATATCCAATATTTAAAAGCTATATTTAACAACATATTATACTTTTATTATCCTTGAGCCAGAATTGTAAGATTTCGGGACTGGAAGAGACTGCAGATTTCCTGACCCACTTGCTTTTGCAGAAAAGGTAATTGCTGTTTTGTTTTTGTCTCTGTGTGTGTATATGTGTGTGTGTGTGTGTGTGTGTGTGTGTGTGTGTTTACATATTACATATATAATATGCAAAGGACCAACTTAGGTATCATTTTGTACATATCTAACAAACTATCACATTCTAAATACTTTTGAACAGAGTAGAAATAATATGTATCGATATCAGCCGGGCAAATTTACTAATTTTTAATAATAATTTAATGAAGAAGTTGAGACTATTCTGGTTGTTTATAGATTCTAAGAACTTGGGTAAGTGTGCTGAAAAACCAGCAATAAAATTCAAAGGGATCTTAAAATGAGAATAAAAATTGAATTGATCAGTTGTCCTGTGATTGAATCTGAATTGTGTATCCTTGTTGAAGTCTTAACCCCATACCTCAAAATATAACTGTATTTGCAAATAAGGTCTTAATGAAGTAATTAAGTTCAAATGAGTCCATTATGGTGGGGCTTTAATCCAATATGACTCGTCTCATAAAAGAGGAGATACCATAAACACAGAGACACAAAGGGAGGACCTTGGGAAGACAATAGGAAGGATTCCTCAGAGGAAAACAATCTTATCAACCCCTTGATCTTGGACTTCTAGACTTCAGAATTGTGAGAAAATAGATTTCTGTTGTTTAAGCCACCAATTCTGTGGTACTTGGTTATGGCAGCCCTAGCAAAATGTGATACCCAGAGCTTGTAAAAATGTGATACCCAGGGCTGAAGATGACCAAATGACATGATATGTCATCCTTATTCTGGTGAACACCATAGCTCTGTTTATGGGACATAAGCTATTGTACACTGTAGACAGATCAGATATTCTGTTGCCACAGTTTCTTGGTTCAATGTTCTCCCCAACGACACACATCTCAGACATCTAAAAATAAATGGAAAAATGTTTAAATTTTACTTAAGTCTCTTAGAACACACACAAAGTGACTCGATATTCATAACACATGACAACACTTCCTTTAAAACCTTTTTCCTCATCTAAAAAGCCTCCCTGTCACAGCACATCAGCTAATCCAATTTCTTCCTCTTTTTTTTTATAGACTTTTCAAACTCTTTCTTAGCCAGTGCTTATGGCTTTGCCTGTCTTAGTACCTCTTCTTGTCCTCAGCATCTCCCCAACTTTTCCAATAGATTTTTTTTTCCCTAAAGAGGTTTGATTAAATTTCTTTCCTCGTACCCCCTCCACCAATCTCTTAAAAAGACCAAGCAACTGACCTTGCCAAGAAAGAACTCCCCTTGACTGAAGGAAGGAGGAGAAAGTCTGGGAACAGTCAGACATAAATTTTTTTTTCCTGTCAAAAATGCATTAAACTTTTTGGCAGCTGTTTCACATTGTTGCTGATATTAAGTTTACAGTAAACTAAAATGGTCTAGTGTATTAAGTGAAATCATCCCTATCCTGTACTCAGGATTTAAAAAAAACCAAAAAACATTAAATGTAAAACTTTTTATTTCTTCCTACGTTTCATCTTTGCCCAGTGTTTATAAACTCCAGGATCCTTCTGAGCTTTTTTTCTTCCACCTAACAGGTAGACATTGCTTCTAGTCTTATGGACTTGATAGCCTGGGACCACCGGCTGAGAATGAGTCAGCAATATGGTGTGGCTGTTTTTACAAAGCTAACTGTGATAGTGAAATATATTAATAGGTCTGTGACAACCAAGAGCTAGGAAAGTAGCCCTCTGCTAAACTTAGAATTGGTCACGCCCTTCAAGTAGTATGCCAAGTTTGGGCACTGGCATTTTACTGTACACGTGGCATGGCAGGGACATTCTGAGAGAAGAGTCACAAAAATGAACCCCAAAATGGAATGATGAAATATGGTTAAACTAGTTGAGATTATTGAAAGCAGAGGAGAAAAACGTTTACTTATTCACATAAAGACTCTGTAAACAATACATAGATCTATTGTTTTTCAGTTTCTGAGGGAGTCCAAGACAAAACAAGAGGACATGACCTTCAGAAAATGGAAAACAACAAAAAGATCTAATAATAGAGGATTGTTTAAATAAAGTATGGTGCCTCAGTATAATAAAAACCAGTATGAAACACTTGCTAAAACATAGTGAATGATTTTTTTTTTTTATCATCTCAGAATAAGGAAGGCTCTTCAAAGATTCACATAAAACTCAAGCCATAAAGTAAAAAATATACATAAATTTAAAATTTCCATTAGGAAAACAATAAAACTAGAAAGAGACTTTTAAAAGTCAAACAGAGCAAATATTAGAGCAAAGGCCTAATTTCTTAATTGTACAGAAAAATTGAACCATTCAATAAAAAAAATGACTAATAACCCAATAGAAAAATATACAAAGAATTTAAAGGAAAAGTTCATATTAAGATAAACTCACATGGGTAATACAAATAGTAAAAATTATTTAACCTCAATAATAATTAAAGAATATATATTATAACTGGAACTGGGTATACATTTAAAAATCTTGTTAAAATGTAAAGTTGATGGAAGACGCTGACGACGCCTCACCATACCAGCAGACAGCAGCTGCGTGTTGCTGAAGGATGCCCAAGACCAAACCAGAGACGGTCAGACCTGCATCACCACTATTTGTCCACCAACCAGATCTGAAATATCATGGCTGACATATACACATAAGAAAATGTTTGACATTTAAATTGGGACTCAAAAGAACTGTTGGCCCAGAAAGGAACTCACTACATACAGACTGATTTATTTGCCTCTCAGCATAACCATTATGTAGGTTCTTACAAGGGTATTTCTTGGATCACATGATCTCACACATCTAGAGGAAATAATGAACAACATAAACTGATGAACAAAAACAGACCCAGAGAAAGAGAAGCAGCAATCAGACTCTCAAACCTCAGAGGGAAAGTAGGGGAGAGTGGGGGTAAGGGGAAGAGATTAACCAAAGGACTTGTGTGCATGCATATGGGCCTAGCCAGTGGCCATGGACAATGGGGGGTGGGGACATATGTGGGGAGGGGTTTGGAATGGGAATGGGGGCATGAGGACAATTATGTGATACCATAATCAATAAAAATTTTTAAAAAATGTAAAGTTGAAAAAGGTGGACGATATCCAGAATTGTCAAGAATATATGTAAGCAGGTACTCTTACACACCATTGGTAGTACTATGAATTGATATATTACTTGGAGAGTAATTTGGCAAAAATGATACAATTTTCCATATTTACTCGCTTTGATTAAGCCATTATACTTCTAAAAATTTATTGAAAAGATATTCTTTACACAAGTACAGAAAGAGGGAGATACAATTGCAATGTTGTTATAAAAACTAATCCCCAAATGCCCATCAATTGTAAATAATTTAACTAAGTTGTGGTTCATATATTATATGAAATTCTAGGCATCCATTTTATATTCCTGTGCATTGTTATGTACACAGACATGGTAAGATAGCTTAAATATATTGTCAGATGAAAACACATTGTAGAAAACATTATGTAAAGTATGATCTCATATGTGAAAATAAAAAATATATATACATGTATATGCGTAAGACTGCACACTAAGCTGGTAGTTAGGTCTCTATCCCATAACCAAGAGAATGGAGGATTCTCCTCTAGCAAAACTGACCAACTTAAGAGAACATACTTGCAGTTATGTCCTTTGGTCCCGTGTATTTTATAGCAGAGGACCCATCAGTCAGCAAGGGTCGCTCAGGCACACAGAGCATCTAGTCAAATCAGTTTTTTTAGTGATTCCTTAAATAAGATCAGAGAAAATGATCAGATATTTGAGGAATGCTTCTGACCAAGAAACCAAAACAAATAAATTACAAAAACAAACAAAACTGAACCCAAACAACACACACACACACACACGAAAAGAAAATAAGCCCTCAGAAACAACACCTGGAGAAATAAATAAATAAATAAATAAATAAATAAATAAATAAATAAAAAGTCATTAATAGCTTCAGTTTCTATGACACACAAAAGAATTCCCTTTTATTTAAGAAATAACCAAAAAAAGAAAGGAAAGAAAAGACATTTTGTGGATAATAAACAGCCATGGAAAAACTCAGGACAAGCATTGGAGGATAGGGGAAGAAATGTCTCAGAAAACAATAAAAAAGCAAGCAATGGGAAAGCGGAGGGAGAAGGCCGCCCACCACCACTGTCAGTCATGCTGTGAAGTGCTCTCCTGCCTCACAGCAGAAACTCATCTGCTGCAGACCCACCCGGGTGGCTGCCTTGGAAAGCAGGGGAAGGTGAGCATGTATCAACCACAGAACAGCTTGTAATTTCCAGAGAGGTCTTATTTCAAAACTTTATGAAGAACAAGAACCACATTGAACTCTACAGGGAAATTGAACTGGCCTGAGTTGGAGGGAAAGGATAATGTGTCTAACCAGTAGCTAACTCTTGGCAACAGAAGGTCTTGTATGAGCAACAGCCCTTTCCTGATAACTACGTGGACCAATGGCTCCTGGAAAAGCTCTGAGAAATATGCTGGGAAATATCAATATTGGGTTGTGGTATTTGAATCCAGCCTGGTGATAAGCAGCTATGTAGTGTCTGTGTGGTGTTTTTTTGTGTTTTTTTTTGTTGTTGTTTTGTTTTGTTTTGTTTTGTTTTTTGTAGTATATGGACAAGGGTCATCGGCCCCAACCTCCCCTTACCACTGCCATTAGCTTTTTGGGACCAACTGACTTCTTCACTGACTGGCTATGCTTTGTTTGATCTCACTGAAGGACTGAGGAGAAGTGGGCAAACCGACTGACTTTATTACTTTTACATATGAGATTTCCCCCGTGGTGACGGTCTTGCAGCACTGCCACCATCTATGCCATGGCAGTCTTCATGCCCTTCGGCCACCTCACCCTCTTAGACGAGGGCACCAGTGCTGCCCTTGTGTCCAGCACACTGTCCTTGAACATGGCCATTTTTGCTTCTTTCTGCCTTGCCTCATGCCTGCCTGGGTTCCTACATGCCTTCATCATGGTGACATTTGCCATCCAGATTTTTTCACTGTGGCTCATGTTACAGAAGAAACTGACAACATGTACTCCTCACAGCTATGTGGGAGTCACTTAATTTTTTCTTTTGCGTCTGAGAGGCCTACTGTCCATTAGTGTGTGGGAGCCATCCTCTGCCCTTCTGCCGGTGTCCATCTCCTGTCTCTGCCTTTTCTACCTCATTCACCTGCAGCTTAAAAAAAAAAAAAATTCATGGGCTTTGGGATAAGGCTGGGGTCAAAGACTTGTCCAGGGTTCTCAGTTAAGCCAGAAACCTCCATTTTGTTGTCAAGACAAGCTGATGGACCAGCCTCCCAACGAGAATAAGATTTGAAGGCAGAGCTCCATTCTGGAAGCAGCAGACTGATGTGGGTGGGAGAACAGAGATCAAAACACAAAGGCGTGGGTTGTGAAGAGCCTTATCCTTTCTGTTATTGGAGGATGGAAAAGCTTTCCGGGCCCTCATGGATAATTGTCTCCCATTTATTACTCACTATAACAAATGAAGTGATGTGGTTTCTAATTATTAAAAAATAACAACATATAAAAAAAGAAGAGGAAAGGAAATACAAGAAGATAGTAAGAGTAACAGTCCAAGAGAGCCAATAGCTGAATAACAGTGGAGGACAGCAATGATCACAGAAACACAAAATTTACCTAGAATGAAAGGACACAAGTTCCTAAACTAAAAGAACATAAAAACCATAACAAGTGGCCAGCACACTGAATGAATAAAGACCGATACCAAGTCATACCATTGTGGAATTTCAGACCCCCAGGCATAAAAAAAATTTTTAAAGAGAAAAAAATACCACACAAACAAACCAGATAACACACAAAGTTTTAAGATCAGAATGGCAGATATGTCAACAGCAATTCTGGAAGCAAAACACAATGGAAGATTGCCTACAAAATTCTGGAGGAAAATTATTTGCAATGTCAAATTCTTTACTGAGACAAACTACTAATCCAGCGAGGGTAATTTGTAATAAAAGCGTTTTCAGTTGTCTATGAGCACAAAAAACTTACCTTTCATGCAATGTTCTTCAGGAAGTTACTTAAGTATATATTTCATCAAGGCTGAAAAACAAATAAAGAATATTGGGATTCAAGAAACACAAGATCCAAGATAGAAAATAGATGAAAGGACTTTCTAAGATGGAAACAAAGCTAGACTCAGAGTCCAGTGATGTTATGGAGGACTCTAAAACTCTAAAAGGAATATTGAAAAGAAAAAAAAAAATAGAAAGAAAGAAAGAAAACAAATTAAAAAAAAAACAAAAAAACACCTGATGTATTTGTACTGATATAGGTTATATAGTTCTACTGGAAGGTTTGGGATCAGTTCCATAAATACTTAGCAAATAGGAAAAGAAAACACAGGCAATTACTGACTCTAGGAAAAATAAAAAGCATAGTGCCAAAAGTGAAATGCAGTATCCTATATAATAAAAGGCTAATATGCAAATTGACTGAAGTGCAGAATGGCTGGTCGCTATGATGCACACAGAATGATGGGAAGTTGAAAAACATATAAACAAAATTAAGTCTCAGAAACCGTGGAGCCTAGCTATGGCTCTGCCTGGCTTTCAGTCAGGGTTGTGGAATCTTTTTGAAAGCTCATTAAGAGGGAGAAGAAATGAAGTCACTGGCCACACACTGGTGTAAAAGAAGAAAAAGGAATGTTATTGGCAGCGGTGACTTCCATCATTAACACAGCTGGGAGAAAAGAGCATCTTATGCAGCACATGTGAAACAACCAGTCTTTCCTGCTGGGACCCTGCCCCTGGCGACATTCGTAGCATTTGGGTGGTTTCTAATCAGTTGACTGGCCAAAATGCGATGGGAATAAAGAACTTGCCTTTCCTACTGCTGTGTCTGTAACCAGCCACATGTTCCTAATATCTCATCATGGAACGTGGGACATATTTTCTCGTGGAAAAGAAAAATTGTACAAATAAACTTTTAGTTCCTCCCTTGGTTCGGTTCTGCTTGCATTTCTAGCCTGATCTATTAGTCTTATCTGAAGTGCCATCATCCACCTACACCAGTGGTCAGAAAACCGAGGCTCGAGAGCCACATGCAGCTCTTTGGCCCCTTGAGTGTGGCTCTTCCACAAAATACCACGTGTGGGCACACATACAGTGCAATTGAAACTTCGTGGCACGTGCACAGAAGTCGGTTTTCGGCCTGGGCAAGTCTATTTTGAAGAAGTGGCGTTAGAACACTCAAGGGGCCAAAGAGCTGCAAGTGGCTTGCGAGCCGCAGTTTGCCGACCACCGACCTACTCCATTTGCACCCCCCTAAAAATGCCACAGCAAAGACCATTAGTTTTCTATCATCTTCCCTTTCTTCCTTTTAACAGGATTTTTATTTTGTTGGGGTAAATTGGTGTCCAGCTTTAAAAATAAATAAATAAGAAAACCTTTATCTCTCAGCTTCCTTTGGAATACATTGCAAAAGAATTCCAAAGACCTAGGGCCTAACATCTTTGAGTCACTAAGCATGGCCAGCAATTCCTAATATGTAGGAAAAATAAATTTCACCTGTGTTTAAACCACTGTTATTTTTAAATATACATATTTTTTTATTTCAGAGAGGAGAGGTGAGGGAGAGATAGAAACATCAATGATGAGAGTGAATCATTGATTGGCTGCCTCCTGCATGCCCCACACTGGGGATCGAGCCCACAACCTGGGCATGTGCCCTGACTGGGAATCAATCCAAGATCTTCCAGTTCACACGTTGATGCTCAGTCACTGAGCCATGCCAGCCAAGCAAACCATTGTTATTTTTAATTTTCAGTTAAATGCAGCCAAATGCAATTCCTCCCTTCTTTATGTTTTTATACCTATTTCCACTGCCTGGTATGTTCTTCCTCCTGTGTAGCAGATGGACTGCAACACTCCAGGATTTGTCTGAAGGGACTGCTTCCTGGTGAAGTTTTACATTAAACAGTTATGCCTTCTTTTGTGTTCCCATGATATTTTGTATAAACTTCTAGCACATATCATAAACCTTTAAAATTATTTGTATATTGATATGACTCTGACGCTTGACTATGAACTTCTTCAGAGCGGGACGAAGTTGTGTCTACTTTGTGTCTTCTTGCAAGGTCACAGGCCCATGCAGGGACACTCTAGAAACATGGGTTAAATGAATGTTGAATTGACTCAGACTATTTTGAGAACCCGAAGTTCCTATTCATTTCCTGATTGTAACTTTATTCTCCCAAATGCAGATGTGATATAATGTTGCCTTTAGTGTCAGAGATTTAGCATCCTCTGTAATACGGAAATGAACTATGTGAGTGTTTACTAACTCAAGCAATAGTAACAGGTAGTCATAGAAATAAACATCTTTAAAATCTGAATGAGGCAGAAAAGAAGGGAAACAAACCTGCATTGAGCACTTATGTGCAAGGCATTGTGTTTTGGGGCTCATCTCATTTACCAAAGTAATTCTACAGGATAGGTGTTAATTTCACTTAGAAAACCTGATGGTACAGATATTAAATAATATGCCCAAGGTCGCAGCTCATAAGAGGTGTATCCAGAGAATGCTTTCTGACTTCAAGTCTAGTGATTTTTCTACTTTATCAGGCTGTCACTCATGTAAGAGTAAGAGTGTGAACTTTAAAAGGCAATCTGGTGTGGCATTATCCCTGTCTCTAATCTTCCCTATTCCAATTCAACCATCACGCTGTGGTCAAATTCATTTACCTGAAACACAACTCTAATTATGACACTCCTCTGGATAGAAACATTAATGGTTTCCTGTAGTCTAGTGAGGGAAGCCCCCAATCTGTGCTTGTCTCGAGCTATTTTACCCAAGTAATTGTGTTCCATCCAGACTCTGTCTATCCTTCCTTTTGTTAATATTTCTGAACATTGGATAGACCTTTCTACATCAATGACATGTGCAAATCTTATCTGCTGTCAGAAACTTTGCTCAAATTTTATTTCTACTACCAAGTCTTTCCTAATTCACACAATTGAAGTGGGTCTTCCTTTTTCTTCTTGATTTCTACCTCTCTCATATCACACTCTTTCTTTGCATTTAATTTTACTTTGTTTACTGCTTATTTTGTCTCTTACATATTAGATTGTAAACTCCTGATGGTAGAACCATGTGCTTTTATTTCTGAACCTGTCTTAGGGTTCAACTGTGCCCAAAAAGAGGCGGCCACCCGTCTTTGCTGCTAGCTTGCTTGAGAAGGGCGGAGAGGGCGAGCCGAGTTCACTACTGGCTTACTCCCTGTGCACTGAGAGGGAGGACAGCTAATGCGCAGCTGGCTTTCTTGTTCGGGAGGAAAACAGAACCACCCTATTGCTCTGATAGATGGCCCCAGACAGGGAGAGGCCAGACTGTCAGGCAGTGGGCAGAGATCTCTCGGAGGTGTGTGAAGCCAGCGGCCATTACTGCGGGACTCAGAAACCAGACCCTCATAGGGAGGGGCTGAATAAAGCTTGTTTGCACCACCCTGAGACTCCGCCCCATCCAAGCGGAGCATAGAAGCCCTTCCAGTGGCCACAAATAGGACTCTCCTAGGGAGGGACAGCAGGAATCCAAAGCTTCTCTGCGCCTATACCAAAGAGGTGCGCGTGCCTGCAACCAACCTTGCGGGATTCACCAAAGCTTGTCTGTGCCACCATGAGACTCCGCCCCATCCAAGTGGAATACAGAAACCCTCCTAGCTGAGACACTTCTGATCCTCATAACCAATTGGCTTGGAGATCAACGTTTCCCAGTGATATCAACAACAAGCAAGGCTTAACAACAAGACTGCACATACAGCCCACAAAGTGTTACACCAAGACTGTCCACCTCAGGTAACTGGGAGGCTGACCCACTTAACCATATAGGACACCTTAGCACACAAAGCCACCCTACCAACTCAGGGAAGCTGTGAAAATACTGAGACAAGGAAATAGATCACAAACAAAAGAAATGGAAAACAAGAAGCGACTGGATAGAAAGTTCAAAACCAAGCTTATAAGGTTTTTCAAGGATTTTCTAGAAAAGACTGACAAAATAAATGAGATCTATGAGGATATGAAAAGGGATCAACTAGAATAAAGAATACATTGTCTGAAATAAAAAATATTATACAGAGTCCTAAAAACAGAATGGAAGATTGCAAGAATTAAGTCAAAGATTTGGAACACAAAGAGCCAGAGGACTCTCCTCCACAGAAGCAAGAAGATAAGTAAATCCAGAAAGTTGAAGATAGTGTAAGAAACCTATGGGATAACTTCAAGTGAACCAACATCAGAATTATGGGGGTCCCAGAAGAAGAGAAAGAGCAAGATACTGAAAGAATACTGGAAGAAATAGTGACAGAAAACTCCCCCCACCTGGGGAAAGAAATAGACTTATAAGTCCAGGAAGCACACAGAACCCCAAACAAAAGGAATCCAAAGAGGACCACACCAAGACACATCATAATTAAAATTCCAAGAGCAAAAGACAAAGAGAGAATATTAAAAGCAGCAAGAGAAAAGCAGATAGTTACCTATAAAGAAGCAGCCATACGATTGTCAGCTGATTTCTCAACAGAAAACATGCAGGCCAGATAGGAATGGCAAGAAATATTCAAGGTGATGAATAGCAAGAACCTGCAGCCAAAAATACTCTACCCAGTAAAGCTATCACTCAGAATCGAAGGCCAAATAAAGAGCTTCACAAATAAAAGAAAGCTAAAGGAGTTCATCACCACCAAACCAGAATTATATGAATTGCTGAAAGGGGTTCTTTAGGAAGAGGAAGAAGATATAGATAAAAATTATGATCAACAAATACTATCAACAAGTGAAACTAAAAGCCAAGGGAATTAAAAAAACCTGATGAACAATATTAACTGTTGAATATAATAGAATCAGAGGTATGGAAAGGGAGTAAACTGACGATTCTTAGGGAAAAGGGGAGAAGGGGGTGCGGGAAGAGCCTGAACAAAAACTGTGCACCTAAGGATGAGGACAATGGGGGGGTGGGGGAAGGGCAGAGGGGAACCTGGTGGAGGAGAGCAATGGAGGGGAAAAAATGAGGAACATTTGTAATAATATGAACAATAAAGATTTAATTAAAAAGAAAAAGAAAAAGAAAAAAAAGATCATTGACTAAAACCATAATTCTAAATATTTCAGCAGCTAAAAAATTACAGTTCATTATTCTGAAACTGAAAACTTAATATTTGTTCACTTTTCTCACTATAGAATATGTAGTGCCTTCTAAAATGCTCAGCCCGATACAGTTTCTTTAAATTCATAACTGGTCACTTGACTGACACCCTGTGGGCAATGAATGGTGTAGAATGACTACCACACAAAAATAAAAATAAATTTTAAAAAGCTTCAACCACTTTTCCAGAAATGAATATTAACTGGAGAAGGTGGCCATTAAGATGCAAATCCAAGTCATTTCAGAAATGTTTTTAGATTTTTTTTTTTTTTAAAGCAGAGCTAAACATGTTCAGGACCAAAACCCTGACAAATAGGGGACAAAACCCAGAGAGTAAACTGCAAACAGAGCTTGAGTCCCTCACTGCTATGAACACCAAAAAAAAAAAAAAAAAAAAAAAAATATATATATATATATATATATATATATATAGATATATATATATATATATATAGAGAGAGAGAGAGAGAGAGAGAGAGAGAGAGAGAGAGAAAGAGACCTGCATAATACCAGAAACTTGAAGTGCCAGGTACACAGTCAACTGCCCCACTGAAAAGTTTAGGAAAGCTTGCTATCAAAATACCACAGAATGTCACTACCTTTGGCCCAGAGCAGTCAACAATGATTTCTAAGCCTCAATGGTACAGCAGGCTAGAGCTGAGGGTAGGTGTATTAACCTATAAATCAGAGTTTCTCAACCATAGTGCATATTATAGTCATAGAAATAAAAAATAAAAAAACAAACAAAAACAAACAAACAAACAAACAAAAAACAGCCAAAACAAGTTTAGCTCAGTGGATAGACCGTCGGCCTGCGGACTGAAAGGTCCCAGGTTCGATTCTGGTCAAGGGCATGTACTCTGATTGCGGGGCACATCCCCAGTAGGAGGTGTGCAGGAGGCAGCTGATCAATTTCTCTCTCTCATCATTGTTTCTAATTCTCTATGCCTCTACCTTCCTCTCTATAAATGATCAATAAAAATATATTTTTAAAAAAACTTTGTTAAAAAAATAACAACACAGTGACTAAAGGGGGTGGGGTAGTGGAGAATTATTAATGGGTAGAGGGTTTTAATTTGGGATGAGTTAAAGATTTATCAGTGAATATATGTGCCTTAAAAGATAGTCAAGTAACATGTAGAAAATGTTAAAGGAATACAGAGGCAAGAATTATTACTAAAGGATGATGTATATGGAAAACTTTAGCATGAACATAGCTTTTGAGCTTGCTTTGAAGATAATACAGCATTTAGGTAAAAGATGAAAAAAGGAGAAGACATTTGAAGTAGGAGAAATGGCATGAGTAAGAGGGGAGGAAACACGCGTCACGTGTGGAGAATCTGAACTCGCAGGATGAAAGGCTCCTCTGAGGAGAAGTGAAAGAAAAGGCTGTAAATGAGATGGGTGACAAGGTTGTGAGAATATTAAATTTCAGGATGAAGATTTTTATCTTATTCTGAAATCAGAGGATAGCCATTAAAAAATCCTGGGGGTGCTACTGGCAGTATGTAGACAACAGTCTTTAAAAAAAATAAAAATTGTTAGCATTGCCATGGAGGATTGACTGGAAGGTGGAGGGACCCATATGGCAGAAAGAGCAAAGAAAGGATCTCAGCAATTATGTAATTCTAAGGCAATGGGGCTTGGACAAGGTGGGCAATAGTGACATTAGGATGTGAGAACAGACTTTAGACACATCAGACATCTGGGTAAGATGGTGTATGGTGATGGATGTACACTAATTAAAAGGAAAATATGACATATGCCCTACTAAAGGAAAGATCAAAGCAGGAAAGTATATTTAAAGACCTTATTCTATCCTACATGCAGAAGTTTTTTGTTTTTTATGACCCAGCATGTTCCTTTTAAAGGCTGTTTAAAAGCACATCTGTTTAATACATACAGAGTCAGGAAAAGGTACTGGTAAAAGCTGGTTCTTCTTTAGTCCAGTGCCCTCCCGCTGGCTGGGTTTTTGGCCAATTGGGTGACCGTGGCCAGTTGGGTGATCATAATTAACTTCTCTAAACCTCAGTCTCTTAATCAATAAAATGATGATAATAATGTCAGTTCTGCCTGTCTTGCAAGGTATTATGAAAATCAAATTACTCTAGTTTAAATTACATTAAAAATATTTATTGATCATAGACTGTATGTAAGTTCTGTGCTAGGTACAACAAAAAATATAAAGATGAATGAGACAAAAGGCCCTCTCTATGGAAGACTAAAACAAACACAAAACAGAAGATGGTAAAACAAAAATACAAAACGGGATAATATAAGTGTCCTAAGACAAAGTCCTTAAGCGTTCAAATAACTGAGGGTGAATATCTGGGGGATAAGCTCAAGAATAGCTTCATGAAAGAGGGATCATTTGAGGTAAGGCCCTAATCGGTAGAGAATGGAGAATAAAGGGAAAGTAATTCATCCATTCATCTACTCATTCATCTATCCATCCTACATTTTTGGGGAGAGATTCTGTTCTGTGACAGATCACAGAGCTAAATAAGACTCTGCCCTTGTGTAGCATTCTCTAGAAGAAAGCTTTTCCAGAGCACGGGGAGCGTGGGTGGGGGGTGGAGGGTGGGTGTTAAATGGAAAGTGATTAATTCAGTACCTAACAAATCAAGACAATGGATGTTAAGTGCATAAAATCTAAAGTAGAAGAACCTAAGATAAATGCAGTAGCTAAACAGAGAGTGTCTAAAGATAGGGATTGCCTGTGTGACTAGAAGGTTTCTTCTGTTCAGAGGGTGAGGGGATTTCAATTATATTTGGGGAGCAGAGATGAGATCTGGGTGAGAGTAAATGTTTACATGGTTAGTGAACAATCTGAACTGAAGGATGCTTTTTTTTTTTGCACATACATTCTATTTCTTTTGGTTCTTCTCTTTGGTCATTCTTCATACATCCTGCCTAGAATTCTGAAACATGGAGCACCAATGAAAGACCAGACAAAGCTTTAGACAGCTAGGTTGCAGAGGTCAGCTTCCTCTCAATTGTTTCCTGTCTATAACCATTAAGGCAGAATTGCTCTTTTATGGGGAATCTTGAGATGTTTTTCTCTCTTGCCCTTCACTATGCATCAGTGATGACTGATCCTTCTTTCATGAGGAAGATAGAGTTTATGAAGAAAACTATGGGGCTAACATACATTTTAGGACATGCTTATAAGAGAGGAGGAGAGGCAGAGGCAGAAACAGAGACAGAGAGGAAGGGCATGAAAGGGGGAGAAAAGAGAGAGAAGAGGGAAGAGAGGTAAGAGAAGGAGAAAGTTGGGTTGGTCAAACTGACGGGCTTTTATGTACTGGAAGGCTGTGTAATGTGAAGTGAGAACTATTGCTATTTGTGTTCCTATAATGAAAAAAAAGCAGAAATTATTTTTGCAAAAAGGGATGAAAAATGAACATCTAAAGCTTAAACAAGTCAGAAAAAATGTATTATTCACCATTGTAATAAAAGAATTCAGGAGGGAAAAAAAAAAAAAAAAAAAGACCTGTTCCTGTCTGATTTCCAGGGCCTATGTAAGCCTCCTCTTCTCTATCCCTCTCCTTTTCGTAACTTATAGAAATGACACCAGTTCTGCCTCTTCATTATCTCATTCATATATTGTTCCCTTAGATTAGGGGTGTCGAACTCAATCAGAGAAGGGGCCAAAATCTAAAATCCAGCCTAAATCGCGGGCCGAATGGTTTACTGAACAGTCATAAACTGTCATTGTGATGGAAACGCAGCGGAATGCAGTGATGACAGCGCGGTGCGGGCCACATTGCAAGGCCTGGCGGGACGGATTTGGCCCGCGGGCCTTGTGTTTGACACATGTGCCTTAGATCAAGAGGGGAATCTTCCCATCCCGGAAATCACCAGATATGAAGTAAAATTAGTTATCTGCCTCTATCACAACCTCCTCTCCCCACCCTGTTCCTCTGTTAATATTCCTATTTGAGTGCACCCATTTGTTCTCCAATGACAGGAATCTTAAAGTTATCTTTGAATTCTAACACGCCTACCTCCCTGCTAACTGGGAATCCTTAATGATACCTTTCCAAACTATTAATACAGCCTAATTGTGGCGCTATAAAAATGCCTGCAGCTCTGCTCTTGGGGCTCAGGAATTGACTATTTGCTTCTACAGTCAGCGTTGAGCCTTTTGTTCTGGTCTGAATGTATCCCAGCATATGTTTTGTTGCCATACATTTGGATCCTGTATTGACAGCTAGTGTCTTCAGAATTATATCAGTCCGATGGCATTCTGTTTCTTTTTTAATTCTGGTTGTGTCTATTGAATAGACCTGAGCTCCCAAATATGAACTCCAATTGTCCCTACACTGACCCCACCCCTGGTGTGATCACCCCCTTTGGGCAGAAAGATGTGGTAATAAAGTGAAGCTGGAGTTGGAATCAGCAGACAAAATTTAAACTCTCAGTTCTACTCTTTCCTACTCATGGACACCCTGGAAATTCACTTACGCTGTGTAAGTGTGTGTGTGTGTGTGTGTGTGTGTGTGTGTGTGTGTGTTAATCCTCAGTGGAGGATATTTTTTCCTTTGATATTTTAGAGAGAGTGGAAGGGAGGGAAGGAGAGAGACAGACACATTGATCGGTTGCCTTCTGCATGTGCCTCCAACCCAGGTATGTGCCCTTGACTGGGAATCGAACCCCTGACATTTTCATGTGTGGGTGAATGCTCTAACCACTGAGAACCCTGGCCAGGACTCACTTAAGCCTCTTGAACTTCAGTTTTCTCACCTTTTATGCATATGTGGTAGATGTAGTTGGGGCCGCCAGTCAACTCTGCTCCCTGAAGCAGAGGATCTGAGTGATATATTTCCGCAGATGCCACACACTGCACTCAGGCGTCGGTACCTAGTCCTCCTCTCAAACTGCTTTTGTTGAGATCACTACTCTTTCGTCTTTCCAAATTCATTGGCTGTCCTCATGTTCAGTCTGCATATTGTTTAACTTTTTGGTGGCATTCGATAAGGCTGATTAATTTATTTTTTCTAAAATACTTCCTTCATTTGACTTCTAGAAAGCGAAAGCTCCTAGTTTTCCTCCTATTTTCACTGGTAAACTAGAATTCTTTAACTAATTCACTCCTTGTAGAAATGCCCTAGGAGGGGTCAGTTCTCAGCCTCTTCACAAGCTACGCTGCCTCTTTTGGCTTGTTTGTTTTTCCCACACTCTTAGTTCTAAATGCCTTCTAAACGGTTTGTTTCCTAATCTCTCCAGTCAAAACCCTTCCCTGAGCTCCAGACTGATGATTCATCTGTGTGCTAGATGACTACTTGAAACCCTATTGATTGTCTAATAACCACTATATCAAACTTAAAATGCACAAAATACAACTTTTGATTTTGTTGTGAAGATTATGATTTATAGTAGGCAAGATTAGAACAATGGAGACCAAATAGAAAGCTATTCCAATAATTCCAGGTGGGATGTAAGTGAGAGATGATTCTGGCTTGAACAATTGGGATAGGGACTTTGCAGATGTGATTAGGCTACAAACCTGGAGATGGGGAATTATTCTGGATTATCAAGGTGGGCCCAATCTAATCACAAGTCCTTAAAATCAGAGAGAGATGTGATGATGGAAGTATGGTCAGAGAGGTGTGATATTACAGGCTTTGAAGATAGGGGAGGAGGTCATGAGCCCAAGAATGCAGGTTCTGTCTAGAAGCTGGAAAAGGCAAGGAAACAGATTCATCACTGGGGCCTTTAGAAAAGAACACAGCCCTACAAACTCCTTGATTAGCCCCTTGAGACCCATGGCGGACTTCTGACCTACAGAACTGTAAGAAAATAAGTTTGTTTGCTTTAAGCCAATGAGTTGTAATTTGCTATAGCAGCAACAGGAAACTAATACAGCATGTGTATACTGGTGCTTATATTGAAAGCAGGTGTGGACATTCAATGAAGTAAAGAATTATAATTATTTCTGAATATGGATAAACATAGTTGCTTCATTCCCCTCAGTTCATCTGCTCATTATGGGGCTCCTCCTCACTTCCGGCTCTCTGTTCTCTTTTTTGTTTTTAATTTTAAGAGTTAACTTGAGCAAAAATCAGTTGAAATCAGGCAGTGTGAAGCCAGAAGTAGTTAGGAGCACTCCACTGTGAGGAGCTTAGGGAGAGAGACATCTATTTAAAAAAAAAAAAATCAGAATCAAGTAAGGAACTGTTTGCTTCTAGGGGTGTCGAACTCAATCAGAGAAGGGGCCAAAATCTAAAATCCAGCCTAAATCGCGGGCCGAATGGTTTACTGAACAGTCATAAACTGTCATTGTGATGGAAACGCAGCGGAGTGCAGTGATGACAGCGCAGTGCGGGCCACATTGCAAGGCCTGGCGGGACGGATTTGGCCCGCGGGCCTTGTGTTTGACACATGTGGCTTATACGGTAGTATAAAGCGTGACTTTGTGTTGTTTGTGACTGGTTGTCCTTAGCGTTTGAGGCATTTACAGGCTTAGGTTTTGGTTTATTTACATGGGTCACCATGGCATTAAAGCCACCTCTGTCTTAGGGCCTCCTTGTTTAATTACCTTACCAATTCCCCCCTCAGGTCATCCTCTCATACATGAGAGATTGAGCAAACATTGGGTATTAGTGCCACTTTTAGTCACCATCAGAGTTACGTTCCTCTTGTCCCAATGAGAAATCTGTAGGTTGTAATGTCAGATCTGTGGAAGAGCTGTGTTTTGCTGCTCATCTTGATTGTTTCTCTAAGAGCAGTGAGACCATCTGCTGGCTGTGAACGTGCTCATAAGACCTTCGAGAGAGCACCGGAGAGACCACAACGATGACTGTGGAGAGGACAATACCAAGAGACTGTAGCATAGTCTTTAGCCAGGGCTCCTATGAACCAGACCAGCTGGTACCAAACAAACCAAAGAAAATGCCTGGAGGGGCACCTATCTCTTTTAGTCAAGTGCCTTATTTGTAAACCTTATCTGTGTTGATCTGGTACAGCAGGAGGTATTTGCTATGGCACAGGATCCTCCTTGTTCAGCCAATTGATAATCTAAAGCAATTCTATTATCTAAAAAAATCATCTTAACAGGATATCTAGGGACCTGTGTTGTGCAGCTATGGCCTAAAGTGGATTTGGCCATAGTTGCCAGAGTTAAGGAGCAGTGGCTTCCCCTGCATTAACAGAGAGAAAAACCGAGTCACCGAAAGGCAAAAGGAATGAAGTTTTTATGTTGGGGATGAAGATCTTGATCTGTGACCTTGGAGAGGTGTTTACTTCAAGATGGCATCCTGGTCTAAGGAAAAACATTTAGGCAGTTATTTGAGTTGTGAGCTGAATTAGCAGCTTTTTTTTTTTTTTTTTTTTTTTTCATGGAACATCATTTTTACTTTAAAGAACACCTGATAGCCAATCTATGATTAGTCAGATTTGCATTTATGATGGACATTTCCCCCAAAATGAATGACATGAATCTGTTATTTCAAGGAAAACAATTGAAAGTATTTGTTGCCAATAATAAAATTTGAGCTTTCATAAAAAGTAGAATTTTGGAAAACTTGTATATACCAACGTGAACTTGGACAGCTTCTCAATATTTAAAGATTTTTCTGATGAGATTTACGATGAAGGAAACTGATATGATTTGAAATGCCACATGTGGGATGCCATATATGAAATCCCATATAGGGAATAAAATATGCCAATTCCATTCTTAATGATCCCTTGTTTGAGAACATGGTTTACTTCGTTTTTGAAATACGTCAGCATTTGGAAAATCTACAAAACTCAGTATTCTCCAAATGATCAATGCATGGTTAAAGATTCCAAAAATCATGCCTAGGTTAAAGATCCACTCAGAGTTCAAGATAAGTGAATGGACTTTAATATAGCAGTATGAGATTCCATATTGCAACTAACATTTTGAAAATTTAATTGTAAAGTTTTGACATAGTATCTAAGAAGCATATCCACAATTATCTGCAAAGGCTATTAAAATACTTATTTTCCCAGCTTTAATAATATGCAGGTCTGAACATTAAATGAAGTTAAGAATTGTGATTATTTCCAAACATGGATATTCTAATTTCCAAACTGAAACCACGTCTATGTTTAAAATGACACAGGTCTTTCCAGTACCTCAGAGTGGTCAGAAAGGGGGCGAGGCCTTCCCAAGTGTTAGTCTAGGTCTGAGAGAAACACCATCCACTCTATCTGACCCCCACCGAGTAAACTTTTTTTTTAAGGAGTAAACTTTTTAAAAAAATATATTTTATTGATTTTTCACAGAGAGGAAGGGAGAGGGATAGATAGCTAGAAATATCGATGAGAGAGAATCATCGACCAGCTGCCTCCTGCACACCCCCTACCGAGGGTGTGCCTGCAACCAATGTACATGCCCTTGACCGGAATCGAACCTGGGACCTTTCAGTCTGCAGACCGATGCTCTATCCACTGAGCCAAACTGGTTTCGGCCCATGGAGTAAATTTTTAAGGTAACAATGGATAATAAAAAGTACACTTTCTCATAAACAAAATGCCTACATAGACTTAAAAACGTTAAATCAAGGTGGAAAACAATATGACTCAAAGAACAGATGATTAATTGTAGAACATAAACACACTTAAACAACTTAATTATGATACCATACATGGCTACAGCCAAGTGGAATAGAGGGTATTTGATAGTTTTACAAAGATAGGATAAATTCGTAGAGGTAGAATTATTTGATAGGGTACAACATACATTACTTCTTTACAGTGTTTGACCCTTCATCAAATTTCGCTCTGCTGACTGAATAAATAAGTGGAACAATAAATCCATTTCTCTCAATCAATCAATCAATTTTAAAAATCCTTTATCAATTTAACTTCCAGACCTGGAAGTTTCTCTTTTAGCCAGAAGCTGAGAGGGAAAAGTGTCAACAAAGAAATAGACAAGGATTGTATAAAGCAGAAACTTGCCATCCGGAAGCGAAACATTTATTAGTGAGAGTGTTAAAATGCATTTGAAGTTCCAAGTAGCATTTAGAGAAAGGATATTAGAGAGTGAGGAGAGGGAGTTACTGTGAAAATCTCTAATGAGGCCTGAAATTCCTTTGGCAATAGTGATGGAAAATTGGATACTAATATTATAGCCGTTTTTTGTTTTTTTTAAGCATGGTAGGTCAAAGTTCTCTGAGCAATATCTGCATGTTTGCATGGAGGGAATAATATATGCAAATTCCATGCTTAAAGACCTCTAGTTTAGAAATCTGGTTTGCTTCATTTTGTCTCCCTAATCTACTTACACGGAGACTTGTTTTAATGTCAAATAGGCTTTAGCCTGGACAGGTCTAATGGCACTTTGCCATTGGTGCAGGCTGAACAGGACATGAGGAGATTGTAAGTAAATTTCATTAGAAGGCTACAATCTCTACTTCATGAAAGATTATATATATATATATGGGTTTTTTTGTTTGTTTTTTAATGTAGGGGGTCAAGATATCACTCCAATTTGCTAGAGCAGTAACCTAGAAACACCCTGCAGGGATTACCCGTTGATTTCTGAAACAGCCTCTGTAGTCCACTTGCAGTCATGAGCAAGCCACATAACCTCAGAGCCCTGACTGCGCAGATGCCTGAAGGTCCCCTCCTTTAGGCAAACAGTTGAAAAAGTATGACTAAATGTAATTATTATTTGTATATTGGCTTTCATAGAAAACAACAGTGTGTATTAATCATTTTTACCAGTTTTTGTTTTTGATAATTCTGAATTTCTCAATGTTATAGAGAAGTTAAAATATAAGAAAAGGGCCCTGGCCAGGTAGTTCAGTTGGTTGAAGTGTCATCCCATACACTGAAAGGTTGTGGGTTTGATGTCCGGGCACATAGAGAAGGCAACAGATTGATTCTCTTTCTCTCTCTCTCTCTCTCTCTCTCTCTCTCTCTCTCTCTCTCTCTTTCTCTCTCTCCCTCCCTCCCTCCTTCTCTCTTCCTCTCCTTTCCTCTCTCTCTAAAGACAATAAGAGTATGTCCGTGGGTTAGGATTTTTTTTACAAAGGGAAAAATATGAAAGAAGGGAAGTATTTCTAATTTGGCAGACTAAAACAAATAGAAAATTTAATAATCATATAATTAAAGGTTAATGAAGACTTTGGTTTAATTTAAAGTATGAATTTTTGAATGTTTGCCTGTGAATAAGCATGAGGATTATTTGAAATATTAAAAGCTCTGCTGTAAGTAAACACTATTCTCACTCAGGATCTCATGAGAATATATAGGATAAGACTCAGAAGAAAATAGTAACACAAAAGTGGTTGGTTAAAGAAGAGGCATTGCAGGTCCCTTCCCTCAGCCACTCATGGGGATGCAGAGATTCTCCAGAGAAGATATTGGACGTAAACAACAGAATCGTACATTGTTTTCATGTGTGTGTGTAATGTTTGTGTATGTATGTAAGTATGTATGTATAACTAGGTAATGGATTCATGTTTCAAAATTCTGAAAGTTCAAGAGTATACAATACATTCCCTTTAACTCCTATCCATCCACCTAGTTCCCCTCCTCAGAGGTAACTAATATTACCAACATCTTATACATTCTTCAATGTATATATGAGCAAATGTACATATAGTTTTTATGATAAGGTTCTAAATATTTTAAAGCTTTCATTCTTTTCACTAAACTATGTGTTGGAATTAAACCATATCAATAATAAGTTTACCCATCTTTCAGCAGCATGGTATTCCATTGAATGGGTGAATCATAGATTATTTGAACAGCTCCACATTAATGAACATTTAAGTTGTTTCCAGTCTGTTGCTATTACAAATAATGCTGTAATGACTTGTCCTGTACATAGGTCGCTTTACACACATTTAAGTGATCAATATAGGTAGAATTATTTATTCTAAGAGCATATATGCTTACAATTTTGATAAGTGTTGCTAAATTACTTTACCTAGAGGTTGTACTAATTTAAGTTCCTATTGGTTACTTATGAAAATGCATTTTAACCCTCTCACTAATAAATAGTGTTACCAAGCTTTGTGATATTTTCCAATTTGATGGGTTAACCATGATATTTCAGTTTAATTTGCCTTTCTTATTATAAAATTGAACATCTTTAATATGTTTTAGAGCCACTTATATGTCCCTTTATGTAAACTGTTCATATTTTTTGGCCATTTATCTTTAGGGTTATTGGTTTAGCTTTAGGGTTTTTTGTTGTTAATTTTTTTTTTTATTCAATAATCTTTACTTTAGGCCAAAGTGAATCTGTAGTTGCTGTCCATGCTGAGAAAATATATTTAGTTGGTGGATATTCGATTTGAACAAATGAGCCTCTGGCTTGTATTCCGGTGAGTGGTTGAAATTCCTTTTGAATGCTCAAGTGGTTCCGTGAGATTCTTTTTTTTTTTTTTTTTTTTTTCAAGATGGGACTGAAGGAAGAGACATTTACATATAGAAAGAGGCTTGAACTCTCTTTGTGAAGCCAAACTTCAGCCACTAACTTCATCCTGTATCCTAAAAATGGTGTTTAATAAATGATTGAGCCCTGTTGAAAATAAAGATGGGGACAAGTTCTGAAAATATATGTAGCATAAGCTGGAAATGGGGAAAGTCAATGTAAATATCTCAAAATCTTTGGTACTAGTACTTTCACCCCCCTCTCCCCCCAACTTTACAATTGTCCCCTTTCCACTCTATTTCCTTATTTTCTGTATTGCAGTTCATTCATTTCCATACATGCCACCTATAAACGTGTTCTTTTTTTGTTGTTAATCCTCACCCAAGGATATTTTTTCCATCGATTTTTTTTTTTTTTTTTTTTAGAGATAATGGAAGGAAGGGAGGGAGAAAGAGAGGGTGAGAAAGAGGGAGAAAAGGCACAAGCCCCGACCACCTGGGGCCAGGGATTGAACCTGAAGCCCAGGTATATGCTGTTGACTTGGAATCAAACCCACAACCCTTTGGTCCATGGGCTGACACTCTGATCACTGAGCAAAGGTGTTCTTTCCTGGCAGAAGTGAGAAGCTGTGATTTATGACAGATCTGACGGGACAGCTTCTGCCTCAAGCAACAGTCCTTGCACATCAGCATGTGAGCAACTCAGGCAGGGCAAGTTGCTAGTTGGCCCTTTTAGAACAGCAATAGCTTTTGTAGATTTACATATTTGAAGTTTTATCTATTTGTTTATTTATTGCCAGTTCTTACAATAGATGTGTTTTATTTTAGATGTTCTCTGATAACATATTAGATAAATGATCGGCTGCCTCCTACATGCCCCCTACTGGGGATCGAGCCTGCAGTCTGGACATGTGCCCTAACCAGGAACTCAACCATGACTCCTGGTTCATAGGTTGATGCTCAACCACTGAACCACACCAGCTGGCCAGACTGTATCTTAAAATACAGCTTTTTATGAGTTCTTTTCCAATCCTGTCATCACTGCTTCTCAGACCCAAATGAGTGTATGTATGGATGCTTTTGTCACCGCCCCACACCCCTGTCCCTGTAGGACATCTGAGGATTTTTAGCTCTGTCTCTCGGGCACACTCCTCATCTTGGGGTTGTGCCAGCTTTCTCGGGGACTTGTATTCCCTTTTGCATCCTCCCACATCCTGTTTTATTTTCATTGCTTTTGGCAGCCCTTCTATCTATTTGTGGTTTAGGGTTTCATATGGAATCCTAGTTTGCATTTATTTTTTATTTTTCTATTACAGTTGACATGCAATATTATATTAGTTTCAGGTGTACATGCCAGTTATTAGACATTATATAACTTACTAAGCAATCCTCCTGATAAATTTCACACCCATCTGATACAATACAGAGTTATTAGAATATTATTCACTATATTCCCTATGCTGTACTTTACATACCCTTGTAACTATTCTATAGCTAACAAATTGTATTTCTTAATCCTTTCACCTTTTCCACCCTACCCCTACCCACCCATCTGGCAATCACCATACTGTTGTCTGTGTCCATGAGTCTTTCTTCTTATTCTTTTTTTTAATCCCTTCACCCTTCTCACCCAGCCTCCAACCCCCTCCCTTCTGACAGTTTGTCCTCTGAACCCATGAGTCTGCCTCTACTTTCTTAATTTTGTTCATTAAATTCCACATATAGCCTAGACCGGTTTGGCTCAGTGGATAGAGAGTCGGCCTGCAGACTAAAAGGTCCCAGGTTAGATTCCGGTCAAGGGCATGTACCTTGGTTGCTGGCACATCCCCAGTAGGGGGTGTGCAAGAGGCAGCTGATTGATTATTCTTTCTCATCGATGTTTCTAACTCTCTATCCCTCTCTCTTCCTCTCTGTAAAAACTCAATAAAATATATTTTTTAAAAACTTTAAAAAATAAAAATAAATAAATTCTACATATAAGTGAAATCATATGGTACTGGTCTATTTCTTAACTGGCTTATTTCGCTTAGCATGATATTCTCCAGGTCCACCCATGATGTTGCAAAAGGTAAGATTTCCTTTTTTTATGGCTGAGCGATATTCCATTGTATAAATGTACCACAGCTTTTTAATCCATTCATCTACTGATGGACAGTTGGGCTGCTTCCAAATCTTAACCATTGTATATAATGCTGCAATGAACATAGGTGTGTATATATTCTTTCAAATTAGTGTTTTAGGTTTCTTCAGATATACAGTATTCCCTAAGAGGAATTGCTGGGTCATAAGGCAGTTCAATTTTTTATTTTTTGAGGAAACTCCATACTGCTTTCCACAGTGACTGCACCAATCTGCATCCCATCAACAGTGCACAAGGGTTCCTTTTCCTCCACATCCTCACCAATACTTGTTGTTGATTTATTGATGATAACCATTCTAACAGAGTGAGGTGATATTCCATTGTGGTTTTAATTTGCATTTTCTGATGATTAGTGTCCTTGAGCTTCCTTTCATGTGTCTATTTGGCCATCTGTATGTCCTCCTTGGAGAAGTGTCTTTTCAGGTCCTTTTCCCATTTCTTAATTGAATTGTTGGGGTGTTTTGGTGTTGTTGACTTTTATAAGTCTCTTATAAATGTTGATATTAACCCCTTGTCAGATGTATTGGTGAATATGTTCTCCCATTCAGTTAAGGTGTCTTTTCATTTTGTTGATGGTTTCCTTTGCTGTGCAAAAACTTTTTAGTTGGATATAGTCCTATTTGTTTATTTTTTCTTTTGTTTTTCTTGCCTGAGGCAATATATCAGAAAAATATTGCTACTAGAAATGTGCAAGATTTTACTGTTATGTCTTCTAGGATTTTTATGGTCTCAAGTCTTACATTTAAGTCTTTAATCTATTTTTAGTTTATTCTCATATGTGGTGTAAGAAGGTGATCTAGTTTTTTGTTTTGTTTAGGTTTTTGTTTGTTTGTTTTGTATTGTGATGGGATAGCATCAGAAAGCAGCACCACTCACATGGGCCTGTCTGGTCTATTACTGGTTGTGTATGTTGCATGCAATATCTTCATGTCCTCTGATTCTATGATTAGAACCATCAGTCTCTTCTCTATCTTCCAATCTTTCCCACAGGTTTCAGATTTGGAAAGAAAATAGTTGTTCCTGGCTGTTACTGGGATTATGATCTAAGAACTCCCCTTCCGTCAGCTAAACATACTCATTATGCAGTTCTGCAAGTCCATTTTTCATGTCGGTGTGTCTGTAGCACAGCCTGCTTCATTGTGGAAAAATTAGTGTGGATTCAGGAAGGCCCTGAAATATATCTCTGATCTATAGGCATATCTAAAATTTCATCAGTAGCTATTTCTTTGTGTTACTATGCCCTCTTTTAACATGTCTATGTTTCTTTGAAAATAAGTAAGTTGTCATTACCATCTTTGGTAATATCACTTTAAAAAATGTTTCTAAGGGAACACTGAGAAAGGAAACAGGAAATGAAAATTAAGGAACACCCAAGATAAATATTGAATAGCAAGGTAAACATTGCCCACTAACAATTTGATCTAGCTAGAGACTTTTGTCAAAAGAATGCAAGTGAAGTTACTACTTACATTTTATTAATAGTTGAAATTATATACAGCAGTCCCCCTTATCGGGGGTTTTGCTTTCCATGGTTTTGTTACTTCAGTCAATGGCAGTCTGAAAATATTAAATAGAAAATTCCAGAAATAAACAATTTATAAGTCTTACGTTCTCAGTAGCATCATGAAATCTCACACTGTCCTTCTCTGACCTGCCCAGGACATGAATCATCCCTTTGTCCAGTGTCTCCATGTTGTCTAATGCTACCCACTCATTGGTCACTTAGAAGCCACATTGGTTATCAGATTGACCAACACAATATTGCAGGGCTTACTTTCAAACAACCCTTAATAACGGCCCCAAAGAGCAAGAGCAATTTAAGGTTTAGCATAGCTATTTACGTGGAGGAAAAAACATAGCACATATAGGGGTCAGGACTACCCTTGGTTTCAGGCATCCACTGGCCTTGGAATGGATCAGTAGCAGATAAGAAGGGACTACTGTAAATGTACCTGTGGGCAAATCAAACCAAGCAAGAGCCCTTACTGGTAAGAAGACAAAATTTACTAAATGCTATTAGTAAATTCTTGCTTCCCTTCCTGACTTTATGGAATTTTTAAGTCTTACATTCTACATGAAGTTCAGTTATCTTTATTTATTTATTTATTTTGTAGAGCATACTTCTCTATGTAAGCCTAGCCTCTGTTCTTTTTATGTTCTGTGAAGCAGTACTGGCCATACTAGTTTAAGGGTAATTAAAAAGAGCACCACCTTATGATTTTTCAATATCAACACACGTGTTATAAGAAGAGTGATGTTAGGATTAGATTTAAGCTTTCTCGTACCAGGCTGGCAAGGATAGTTGTTATTCGGGGTCAGAATTATCAGTCAATTCATTTTTAGACATGGGTTTATACAAATAAGTTAACAGGGAAATGTGGACATTCAGTATAATCTAAGCCCAGCAAGGATTCTAATGTAAAAAATACATTTGTAAATTAGAAGTGATCTTCTGAAAGAAACACTAAGTGATTGCACTCTCATAAGGATATAATATTAATCTTCCATACATTCTGTAAAATCTACCATCATTTCCGAAGCCACAGAGAACACACTGTTTCTCCTTCTCAAAAGTACTCTTAATCCCTTGGCTTATACAACTGGGGCTGTGCTGCCAACACAGTCATTTCAATTTCTTGTCCCTTAAACAGAAGCACTAAGACACAAATACTTGCAATAAGAAGATAGTTTTGAAAGGCATTTCATTAATAGTTATGACTTTGCAAATGATTAGTTAATGGGAATTATGTCCATACTGAGTATTGTTTTCTGAGAACTCACTTATTCAGTGATCATTCAACTGAGAAAGTTTTCAGAATGAATGTGTGTTTTTTCCTTCTTGTTTGGCTTTTAGTCAGCAAGTTTTGCATTAAGATCAACAAAAAGAGAGCCCTGGCTGAGTGACTCCGCTGATTGGAGAGTTGCCCCATACACCAAAAGGTTACAAGTTCAATTCCAGGTTGGAGCACATACAGGAGGCAACTGATAGATGTTTCTCTCTCACATTGATGCTTTTCACACCAATGTTTCTCTTTCTCTCTAAAAGTAAAAAACAAAACAAAACAAACAAACAAAAATAACAACAATTAAAAACAACCAAGCCATGTCTCCTTTGCTCACAATGCTTCAAAGGATTTCCATTGACACTATGCTTATATCCAAATTCCTTGTTATGGATTACAAAACTCTTCAAGTTCTGATTCCTGCCTATATCTTTGACTTCTTCTTTACCAGCGGTGTAAATACTCCTACCACAGCTGATATCAAGCTAATAATGGGACATCATTGAACGCAAAGTGGGAAGAGAAGCATACCTTGTCTTGTGAACTAGTATAGGCTGACTTTGGCACGCTATTGCCTACCGTTCTTTCAATTCCTCAAATTTCTCCACTCACATTAGTTTCTTTGCTGTTCTTCTACTACAGTGGTTCTCAAAGTGTGCTCCCCAAAGAGCATCCTCAGGATCACTTGGGAACTTGCTAGAGATGGAAATTCTTGTGCCCCATCTCAGGCTTACTGAATTAGATACTTTGTATGTGGAACCAGCAAAGTTTGAGCAACCTTTCCAGTTGATGCCAATGCATGCTCAGGTGGCAGAACCATTGCTCTAATATACTAAGCTTCCTCCCAACTCAGGATCTTTATTTCTGCATCTTCTGCCTCATATTCTCTTCCTCCAGATTTTATTTATATAGGTCTCTGGTCAAAAATCACTTACTTGAAGAGGCCTTCCCGCCTAACAACCACATTCTATTCCCCTTTAGTAGAACTTAAGCTGACAGCAGAGAAGTTGTCTTACTCACTTGTGCATCTCTAGCACCAAAAAGAGTGCCTGGCATATGCTAGGTAAAAGGATATATGTGTCAGATGAATTAACATATTATATAATTAATGTTAAAATTAGTTTTATAGTCTAACACACACACTGAGAAATAAAAAGAAATTCAAAAAAGAGAGAGAAGACTATTATAGTCAGACATTTAGGGACCATCTACCTTCCTTCTCTCCACCCTGTAACCTGAAATTCAACACATACATATAGTAGTTTAGGCTTCTGTTGTTTAAACATATTTTAAGGGAAACAATCTCCAGTATTTCTACTTATCAATTGTTTCTGGCTCTTTCTTGTGGGGGAGTGGAATAGCCTTATTGAGATACAATGCACATGCCACACAATTCACTTAGAAAGTGTGCAATTCAGCCAAAACCGGTTTGGCTCAGTGGTAGAGCGTCGGTCTGCAGACTGAAAGGTCCCAGGTTCGATTCCGGTCAAGAGCATGTACCTTGATTGCAGGCACATCCCCGGTAGGGGGTGTGCAAGAGGCAGCTGGTCGATGTTTCTCTCTCATCGACATTTCTTACTCTCTATCCCTCTCCCTTCCTCTCTGTAAAAAATCAATAAAATATATATATTTTTTAAAAGTATGCAATTCAATTGTTTTAGTATATTCACAGAATTATGCATCTAGCAACACAATCAATTTTATAATAGTCTCATCAGGCTATTCTAAATAAATACAAATATTCTAGAAGATTCAAAAGAAAATCTATATCTTTTAGCAGTAACTCGTATCCCATTTTTTTCTCAACCATCCCAGATCTCAGCAACTACTCTGCTTTCTGTCTATGCATTTGCCTATTTTAGTCATTTCATATAAATGGAATCATAAAATATGTGGTCTTTTGTGACTGGCTTCTTTCACTTAGCACATTGCCAGCAGAGGAAAGAATGTTGACTCTGATGCTGGATTGCCCTGGAGGGAAGAAAAAAATTTCTGTTGGTGCTGAGCCCCACTCCTGACTGCCCTGAATTCCAGCTCTAGGCCAATCCCTGGGGACCCAGGCTCAAGCAGAGGGAGACGGGGCTGTGAGGTGGAGTCCTGGGGGAGCGGCAAAAAGCAGAGCCCCCGGAGTCGCACACATTGCACGCAGAGGCCAGTCTGTTGACTCTGATGCTAGACTCCCCTAGCGGGAAGGAGAAAAAAGCTCCAGACTGGAGGAACACCACGAGGAGCAGGAGCCCCTGCCGGACACCGGCCAGCCAGGCACCAGCAAGGAGCCGGGCAACAGGGCCCCCAAGGGGGGGTGCCCCCGAGCCTTCGACCGCTGAGTGCGGGCAATGGAGCCCAGGCCGGGGGCTGCTTCCTGGGCGGTGGTGCCGACCCCGGCAACAGGCTAAAGCAGCGCAGGAGCCTGCAGAGAACAAAGGGGTGCCACAGGCCAACCTGCTGAGCTTCCAGGACAAGGAGGAAGAAACCAAAGAAGTTCTCAATGTGAAGAAATCAAGTGAGAGCAAAAGATAGTAAAATTACTTAAGAAAGAACACAAAGAAGATCTTGAAAAATCAAAGACTAAGTCAGAACTCAACTCAGCAGCCAACATTGCAACATAAATGCATTTTTAAAATAAAATAAAAAAATTTTTAAAAAAGGACAGAATGTTGGAACGGCGACGACCAGGCCTAGAGTGGCCAGGCACAAGGCAGTGGCAGACAGGCCTGGAGCAGCAACAGCCAGGCCCCAGAGCAGCAGCAGCCAGAACGAGAGCAGTAACAGCCAGGCCTGGAGCAGCCAGACCTGGGGCATTGGCAGCCAGGCCTGAGGTGGAGGCGGCCAAGCCCAGGATGGCCAGTCCAGGAACACCCAGACCCGGAGTGGCCAGGCCTGGAGAAGCCGGGCCCAGAGCAGCCGGGTCGGGAGCAGCCAGACCCAGAACAGCAGTAGCCAAGCCCGGAGCATCGAGGCCAGGAGCGGCCAGGCTCAGAGCGGCCGGGCCCGGGGCAGCCAGGTCAGGTGCAGCCAGGCCCGGAGCAGCACCTGCCAGGCTGGGAGCGGCCAGGCCCAGAGCAGCCGGGTTGGGTGTGGCCAGGCTCAGAGCAGCAGCAGCCAGGTCGGGAGTGGCAGTGGCCAGACCCGGAGCAGCTGTTTGTGGAACGGACCAGAGCAACAGAGGCCAAGCCCGAAGCAACCAGGCCCAGAACAGCTCGCTCCTCGCCTGCCTCCCCACGGCTGCCTCTCAGACATGGTTGGAAACTTTTGCGGGAACTTGAGGGTCTGCTGAATCAAGTAATGAAGGCTTAGATCTGGATGTGTTGAGTTAGTATAGCGCTGGGGTGTTGATCTGTGAGTGCCTTGGGTGGGGCCTGGATGAGGTTGGTTGACCTATTTAGAAGTGTCTTTTGTGTGAAGTGTATCTTTGGGCATGTGGAGGTATTATTGATATGAGAAAATGCTAAGTAACTGATTTACTATCTGAAAATGGATTTACTATCGGGGAAAGGGAGGGAGGAAGAGACTGAACATAAACTGTGCACCTATGGATGAGGACAATGGGGGAGGAGAAGGGGGCGGAGGGTGAGGTGGGAACCTGGTGGAGGGGGGAAGAAATGAGGAACCTTTGTAATAATATGAACAATAAATTGATTAAAAAATAATAATAAATAATAATAAATAAAAATAAAAATAAAAAATCACACCATTTTGCATTCCCACCAAGAGTGTGTAAGGGGTCCAATGTATCCACATCCTTGTCAACAATTGTTATTATCTGCATTTTTATGGTTTTTTGAATTTTTATTTAAAATTTTTATTGTGGTAAAATTGGTATACATTATATCAATATATGTATTTCAGGTGTACAAAGTTATTACTATATTAAGTCTAGTTACTATCCTTCCCATAAAATTAATCCCTCTCATCCATTTTGCCCTCTTCCTCTCTGGTAACTGCCAGTGTGTTATCTGTATCTGTGAGTTGTTTATATTTTTGTTTTTTTTTGTTTTGTTTTTTTGGTTTTTAGATTCAACATACATGTGATATCATACTAATTCTAACTTATTTCACTCAGTATAATACCTTAAGGTCCATCCAGGTATTTGTAAATGACAAGATTTTCTTCCTTTTAATGACTGAGTAGTATTCCATTGTTTATATACAGTCTGGGGCAAAAGTAGTTTACGGTTGTGAGTACACAAAACACAGTTTATTCTATATTATTATTTATTAATTACTGTATTATTTTCCATAAGAACAAATGTAAACCTAACTTTACCTCACACATGTAACATCTTCTTTATCCAGTCACCCACTAATGGGCACTTAGGTTGTTTCCATATTTTGGCTATTGTAAATAATGCTGCAATGAATATAGCAGTGCATATATCTTTTAAAATTACAGTAAACCCTCAATTTTAAGGACCTTGATTTAATGGACTTTGGATTTAATGGATAAAATTTCCAGCCCATATGTCATCTGTGAAAATTAACACCCTGTTAATTTTTAAATACTTTTAACCAAGATTTGCTTATAATTAAATTAATAGGTTATGTTTTTGTTATCAATTCACTGTTATTTTTAACACATTTTAATGAATAGGCCATATGTTGGGGGAAAAAACTATAGTAATTTCTACAACTATAGTCCACATATTTAAAACCAAGGGTTACCACTCGTAAACAATGTTTGACAAATGATTAGCAGGCGATCACACCACATGCGATGTGGTAATTGGTTCTGCTGTCAAGTGGCTGACTTTTTGCAGCAGTATTTTTTTTTTTATGGTATACATATGTGTCCTTATCGACCTATTACCTCCCACCCTTCCACTCATGCCCTCACCCCCAGTTGTCTGTGCCATTGGTTAGGCTTATCTGGAGCAGTTTTAATAGACTGGCAGATGCTTCCACTTGCGCTAAGCCACGCCCACCCATGTGCATTTGTTTACTCCTGGTGACTGGTGAGTGCACACATTTACTAGACCTATTCAGTGTAAATTTAAAGTGACTTTAATACATATAGAAAACCTTCTGTGAAATTAAACTTCTCATACATACTTAATTTTAATTATACAAACCTATCTCCATAAGTAAAAACAGGTAAACTAAATTGTCAGCTTTTTAACATAAACATTCAGAGAAACTGCTTTATTATATAAGAGATTTTCGGTATGAATGGACACTTCCTTGCCCAAATTAGCCCATTATATTGAGGTTTAACTCTATGACGTTTTTATATTCTTCACATAAATACCCAGAAATGGGATAGCTGAGTCATATGGTAATTCTATTCTTAACATTCTGAGGATTGTCAATACTGTTTTCCATAGTGGCTATACCACTTTAAATTCCCACCAACAGTGCACAAGGGTTCTCTTTTCTCCACATCTTCACCAATACTTACTTGTCTTTTTTAGTAAAAGCCATCCTAATAAATGTGAGGTGACATATCATTGTGGTTTTGATTTGCATTTCCCTGATAACTAGTGATGTTGAGCACCTTTTCATATGCAGGTCTGTCAGCTGTATTCTTCTTTGGAAAAATGTCTGTTTAGACGGTCTACCATTTTAAACTTAGATTGTTTTGTTGGTGGTGACTTGTTCTTTATATACCGTATTTTCCGGTGTATAAGACGACCTCCTAATTTTACAGTTAAAACATAGGTTTAGGCCTATATTCGCTGTATAAGACTACCCCTCACTTCCGAGGCAACACCAGTTCTTTTTTAAATAGACCGCCTCCCTAACTCAGCCAATCCAAGCAGGCTTTTTATGCATGCAAATTATACATGTTCTGTACCCAAAGCTACACTGTGTTCTAGTAAAAAGCCTGCTCAGATTGGCCAGAGTCAGAGAGGCGGTCTATTAAAAAAAGAACTGGTGTTGCCTCAGAAGTGGGGGGTAGTCTTATACAGCGGATATAGGCTAAACCTATGTTTTAACTGTAAAATTAGGGGTCGTCTTATACACCGGAAAATACGGTATTTTGAGTATTATCCTTTTGCAAATATTTTCTCCTCTTCAGAAAGTTACCTTTTCATTTTGTTTATGGTTTCCTTCATTGTGCAGAAGTGTTTTAGTTTGATTTGGCCCATTTTTGTATTTTGTATTTTTTTCCCCTTGACTTTGGAAATATCCACAAAGACATCACTAAGACCGATGTCAAGGAATTTATCCCCCTATGTTTTCTTGTAGGAGTTTTATGGGTTCAGGTCTTGTGTTAAAATATTTAATCCATTTTGAGTTAATTTTGTGTATCATATGAGATAGTGATCTACAATAGTTTTATTCTTTTACACATGACTGTCCAATTTTCCCAACACCGTTTATTGAAGAAACTATCCTTTCCCCATTGTATGTTCTTGGCTTCTTTGTCATAAATTAATTGCCCTTATATGTGTGGGTTTATTTCTGGGCTCTCTATTCTGTTCCATGGATCTGTGTCTCTGCTTTAATGCCAAAATCATACTGTTTTTATTACTATAGTTTTGGAGTATAGATTCAAATCACGGAGTATACCTACAGCTTTATTCTTCTTTCTCAAGGTTGTTCTGGATATTCAGGATCTTTTGTGGTTCCATAAAAAATTAAGAATTAAAAAAAATTAAGAAATTATTTGTTCTAGTTCTGTGGAAAATGGCATTGAAATTTTGATAGGAAATGCAATTGTTATCTGTATTTTTAATGACATCTATCCTAGTAGTTAGGAAGTGGTTTGGATTTGCATTTCACTAATGACTTTGAGCACCTTTTCATATGCTTATTATCTATTTGCATATCTTCTTTGAAAAAAATGTCTATTCAGATCCTGCCAACTTTTAAGTTGGGTTATTTATCTTTTATTATTAAGTATAATAGCCCTCTATCTATATTAGATAGAAGTCCTTTATCAGAAATATGACTTACAATTTTTCTCTTATTTTGTGCTTTGTCTTTTTACTTTCTTGTTCTTTGAAGCACAGATGTTTTTAATATTGACAAAGTCTACTTTATTGTTTCTCTTTTGCTTGTGCTTTTAGTGTCATATCTAAGAAACCATTGCTAAATCTAAGGTCGTACAGATTTATGCTTATATTTTCTACTCATAGTTTTATTCTTTAGCATTGATTCAGTTGGTCTTTGATCCATTTAGGTCCTTAATCTGTTTTGAGTTAAATTTTGTATGTAGTATAAAGTAGGGGTCCAACTTCATTCTTTCACACTTAGATATGCAGTTGTTCCAGCATTAGTTTTTGAAAAGACTGTTTATTTCCTATTGAATTGTCTTGACACACTTGTTGCAAAACAATGGATTTTAAGTATGAGGGCTTATCTCTGGACTCGCAACTTTCTTACCTTGATGTGCATGTCTACCCTCTGCCAGTTCTCCTGATCCTTTTAATCAGTGTCTACTTGGTCATATATTAAGATTCATTCAGCGTGCAAACATATGTTTTATCCCAAAACAATTTTATCTACATTTTACAGCTAACAAAATGTAGTCAGTTTTACCATCTTAGGAGAGAGGAGAAAGGGTGGGGGGAGCTATATGCAGAATGGAACTAAAATATTTGGAGATACCTATACTCTTGGCATTGTTAGTGAAAGGTCTTGGTATTTTGATGAAAATGTAGTTGATTCCTTCTCCTGACTGTGATAAAATAAACTATTCTTCTTGGGAAATTGTGATGTCACATTTTGCCAACACTCCTCCCCTCACTCCTACCCACTGTTCTCATGTCTGAGATCCTAGAGATACTCCCATATAAATAATTTAAGTTGATGAAAATAACTCTTTTTTTTTTTGTCCAAAAAGAAAATGATTTAACCCTACCCATTGTGAAAATGGAAATAGCCAAGAAGTCTCATCAGATTAGGCTTGGATACCATCTTAAAGTATTGTTTCTCAATAAAATCAAACATATAAGATATGCTGTGGTCAATATTCTCTTTCTAAACAGAGAGGACTTTAACTGGTAGTACTCTAGAATTCAAATGGGGCTTGCCTTGTTTGGCAAGGAGGACATTATTTTTTAAGAATTTCAATCCTACACAGAAGACATTTTTTCCAAGTACATTTTCAGTTTTCAAAACCCTGTGTTATTTATAGAAAATAGAATTCATGTGTTTTTTTATTCATTTACACTTAACTCATTAAAAAATTCCTGTTAAACTACTTGGTATTCAAGGACTTTTCAGCTTTCTAAATAAGTTTCCAAAAGCTCTCTTAAAGATATGAGATGGTGTTAAATAAATATGTACATGAGTTTCCAAACCATGTTCATAATTTTTCTTTAGCATTTTGTGCCTACAATTAGTCAAATGTGCTTTTCTACTATCCAGAAAGAGACTAATGTGAGGAAATTTATCATTTCTCATGCAAAAAGCCCTCTAACTTTACAAATAAAAAGTTTTAAATATCATTAGACAAATTATTTAATGATTTATATATATGCATACTATTAAAAATGTCAGGAAAACATCAGAAATTAAGGATGAAGAAAGTGAGTGAACAATTATTGAGCACTTCTTAAGTACCATGGGGCTTATCACTTTATATACATAGAATTTAATCCTTAGGAGATGGATATTTTTATCACACTTTCAAAGATAAGAAAATTGAGGAAAATATAAAGTGGGAGAGGATCCAAGATGGCTGCTTGGTAAACATCTAATCGCAGCAGCACACAACAATTTCAATGGAATACAACTAAAATGTAGAGTGGACATTGCCCAGAGCTACAGGTAGTCGACTGACTGAAAATTCTACAACAAGAAGGAAAGAGAAAACCAGAACGAAAATCAGAGGAGCTGAAAAAAAGCCTAAGGTACGGAGACATGCTGCGCGCTCGCACGTACGCACACGCGGAGAGGGCGCAGCCAGAAAGGAGGAGAGGGCTGGGTGCTGCCTGGCGTTCCCTAGCAGGATGGAAATAAAACCCCCAGTCTGGGCTGAACCCCCGAACCTGCAGCGCTGAGCCCCAGTTATGGGCCAGACCCCCCCTGGGGACCCAGCTCTGGCAGGGGGAGACGGGGCTGTAAGGCGGAATCCCAGGGGAGCAGCGAAAAGCAGGGCCCCCGGAGTCGCGCGCACATTGCGCGCAGAGGACTGAATGTTGACTCTGATGCTGGATTACCCTAGCTGGAAGAAACAAAGCCTCCGGCAGCGCTGAGCCTCAGTCCGGACTGCTCTGAACCCCAGTCCTGGACCAGACCCTGGGAACCCAGGCTCAGGCAGGGGGAGACGGGGCTGTGAGGCGGAATCCCAGGGGAGTGGCGAAAAGCGGAGCCCCCAGAGTTGTGCACACTGCGCGCAGAGGACAGTCTGTTGACTCTGATCCTAGACTCCCCTAGCGGGAAGGAGAAAAAAAGCTCCAGACTGGAGGAACGTGACGAGGAGCAGGAGCCCCTGCTGGACACCGGCCAGCCGGGCACCAGCAAGGAGCCGGGCGATGGGGCCCCCAGGGGTGGGGGGGGGGGCCTCTGAGCCTTCGACTGCTGAGCGTGGGCCACGGAGCCAAGGCCAGGGGCTGCTTCCTGGGCGGCGCCGACCCCGGCAACAGGCTGAAGCAGCGCAGGAGCCCTCAAAGAAAAAAGGGGTGCCACAGGCCAACCTGCTGAGCTCCCAGGACAAGGAGGAAGAAACCAAAGAAGTTCTCAATGTGAAGAAATCAAGTGAGAGCAAAAGATAGTAAAATTACTTAAGAAAGAATACAAAGAAGATCATGAAAAATCAAAGACTAAGTCAGAACTCAACTCAGCAGCCAACATTGCAACATAAATGCATTTTTTTTAAAAAAATAAAAATAAAATAAAAAAATGGACAGAATGTTGGAACAGCGGCGGCCAGGCCTAGAGTGGCCAGGCACAAGGCAGTGGCAGACAGGCCCGGAGCAGCAGCAGCCAGAACGAGAGCAGCAACAGCCAGGCCTGGAGCAGCCAGACCTGGGGCAGTGGCAGCCAGGTCTGAGGTGGAGGCGGCCAAGCCCAGGGTGGCCAGTCCAGGAACACCTGGGCCCAGAGCAGCCGGGTTGGGAGCAGCCAGGCCCAGAACAGCAGTAGCCAAGCCTGGAGCATTTAGGCCGGGAGCGGCCAGACTCGAAGCGGCTGGGCCTGGGGAAGCCGGGCCCAGAGCAGCCGGGTCAGGTGCGGCCAGGCCGGAGCAGCAGCTGCCAGGCTGGGAGCGGCCAGGCCAGGAGCGGCCGGGCCCTGAGCAGCCGGGCCCAGAGCTGCCGGGTCGGGTGCGGCCAGGCTTGGAGCAGCTGGTTGTGGAACGAACCAGAGCAACAGAGGCCAGGCCCGGAGCAACCAGGCCCTGAACAGCTCGCTCCTCACCTGCCCCCACCCCAAGGCTGCCTCTCAGACATGGCTGGAAACTTTTGCGGGAACTTGAGGGTCTGCTGAATCAAGTGATGAAGGCTTAGATCTGGATGTGTTGAGTTAGTATAGCACTGGGGTGTTGATCTGTGAGTGCCTTGGTGGGGCCTGGATGAGGCTGGTTGACCTATTTGGAAATGTCTTTTGTGTGAAGTGTATCATTGGGCATGTGGAGGTATTATTGATATGAGAAAATGCTAAGTAACTGATTTACTATCTGAAAAGGGATTTACTATCAGAGAAAGGGAGGGAGGAAGAGACTGAACATAAACTGTGCACCTATGGATGAGGACAATGGGGGATGGGGAGGGGGTGGAGGATGGGGTGGAAACCTGGTGGAGGGGGGAAGAAATGAGGAACCTTTGTAATAATATGAACAATAAAGATTGATTAAAAAAAAAAAGAAGAAAATTGAGGCTCATACAAACAAAATAATCTTCCTAGAACCACATAGTTAGAAAGACAAAGCCAGTATTCTAACAAAGGTCTATTTATTTACAAGTCCATGTTACTGGTGCTATCCATGAATACCAGTGAATTTGAAATTAAGAGAACTGGTTTCACATTACTGTACTTTTGCTATATAGTGGTACTATGAACTTGAATCAACCTTAGCTTCACTGACTATAAATGGAGTTGATAATACCCACCTTATAATGCTGCTTTTGGAGGAAATGAGAAAATGCACACATGAACATAGCCAGGCTGAGTTGAGTTGGCTCTCTTGTCTCTAGCCTTGTCCTCGCTTCAGTAAAGTTCTCACACAGCACAGTCTAACACTTTTAAGTTCCAGGTTTCATGTCTAATTACATCTTCCAAAATTTTCAATGATTCCCCAGAACCTTATACTGTTGGAGAGTGGGAATTTTTGCCCATTCCAGAGACTATCCGTGGACTATGCCCCAGAAAGAGTTGTCAGTGCTGACACCAGACCCCCCAGGCCTTGAGATACGGTCTCATGGCCTCTTCCCAGCATGTAGGCCTTCCTTCATAGAACACTGTCAGCTTTCTGAAGAACAGGATGACCATGTGAATAACATGGTTGTCAATGGCATGACTCTGACGTTGCTTAGGAAAAACTGTTTTTTCTTGTGTTACTTGTTCTGCAAGAACAGGATGTGACCAAAACCGGTTAGGCTCAGTAGATAGAGCGTCAGTCTGCGGACTGAAAGGTCCCAGGTTCCATTCCAGTCAAGGGCATGTACTTTGGTTGCGGGCACATCCCCAGTAGGGAGAGTGTAGGAGGCAGCTGGTCGATGTTTCTCTCTCATCGATGTTTCTAGCTCTCTATCCCTCTTTCCCTTCCTCTCTGTAAAAAAAAAAAAAAAATCAATAAAATATTTTTTTTAAAAAGAACAGGATGTGGTTAATGTGCTTAAAAGTGGTGCTACACAAAGGGTTGTTGCTGCTCTCTGGACTCTGAATGGAGAAAGACAGAGCAGACTTAATAAAGTCTCCCTAAATTTTAATTGGGTCTGGACTCCAGTGGTCATTCACTCGCGTTTGCTCCTCAACAATACTTTTTTTTTTTTTTTTAATATTTTAGTAAAATACACGTAACATAAAATTTATCATTTTAACTATTTTTAAGTTTATAATTCAGTGGTATTAACCAATTCACATCGCTATGCAACCATCTTCACGATCCCACACTATATTTTTCCAAGAAACATTTCACCATTCTCTACATTGAAAGTTTCTGCACTCAAGTCTCATATCTGTGAAATCTTCCTTTACTATGTTTACCTGTCTTGTATTGCATATTGGAAGGCAGTTTAGCACAATGGTTAAGGGGACAAACTCTGGATCAGATTGTTTGGATTCAAACTCCAGTTTTGTTATCTCCTAACTATATGACTCTGGACAAGTAAATCATATTCTTAGTGTCCAGGAATTTATCCAAATGATTTTAAAAATTGTCCACACAAAAGCCTGAACATGAATGTTTATAGCAGCTTTCATCATAAACGCTCTTTATTGGCTCTGGGTCCCTGTCTCTCCATCAGAGGACAATGGTCCGCACCCAGTCCCAGCTTTCCCTACTGTATTTGTGTCTGTCTCTTTCATTTTCTAAATCTTCTGTTGCCCCTACTCAGGAACTGGATCACTCTCTAGCCACAATGGATGCAGAGAAGAGAGAAATATTTACATATAGAATTAATGTTTTGAATAAAATATGCTGTTTGAATAAAAGTAAATGCTGCTCATGTGTACTCAATTGACATATTTATGAATTACATTAGGGTATATAATCCCATGAATTTATTACTTACAATATATATAAAAGCCTAAGTGACCAAATGACCAAACAACTGAATGATAGGTCAACCAATTGCTGATGTGCACTGACCACCAGGGGGCAGATGCTCAACACAGGAGTTACCCTCTGGTGGTGAGTGTGCTCTCACAGAGAACCTCCCACTGCCGGCCAACCTCCCTCAGTCCCTCCCCCTGGCCGACCAACCTCCTGTGGCCTCGCCTCCAGCCAGCCTGCCCGCCCCCCAATTGGAACACCACCTGTGCATGAATTTGTGTACTGGGCCTCTAGTTACTTATAATAATTAAGAAATATATCTGTCTATTTGATCTATTACTCTACCACTGCTTTAGGTCTTAAACTGAGACATAGAGAAGGAAATATGTATATTTTTGAATTCTGGTTTTTAATATAACCACAATTGTTACAGAATCATCAACATTGTCATAATCATGAGAAAATATGAACTCTTTTGTTGTTTATACCTCATTCCTTATACTAACTTCATCTCTGAGCCTCATCACAGGTTTACTTATCTGTTTTCCTCTACTAGACTATCAGCTTGATCATTACTCCAGTCAAGGACATCAGAAAGGTATGAGACTTAGGAATGGGTTGAAAATAATCATTTTGTATATTTTCTCAAAATAGTCTCTACTAAAGTGTCTCTAGTCAAAATGATTGCATTGAAAACTTATATATTTGGGAAACTATTATTATAACAAATGTCAAGTTCATTTAATGAATTTTCATTGTCTTAGCTATAGGTTAGGTATTTGATGAATGGGAATGAGAGTGAGATACCACCAAATAATCCTAAATTTGAAAACAAAAATATCAGCTTAATATTTGAAAATGAAACTAGTAGAAGCCATACATAATAGAATAACAACTTCCTATAGAAGTAGAGGAAGATATTGTATGTAAATCAGTAACTAAAGAGTTTTGGAAAGAAAACTGAAAAGAAATTCATTGAACATATTTATTATGAACTGCTCCTATGTATAAATCTCAGTGAGGAGCACACAAAATTTCAAGTAAGATAAAAAGAAAGTGGTCTTGGGAAAGATGGTTGTATTGCCATGCAATTGTTCAATCCAGCTTAATCTGATCAATTTCACTATAGTTTGACTGAAGAAGAAAATCCTGAAATGCAGTTTTTTAGAATGCTTGCCATCATTCGTTAAACATTCTTTGAGACTTAGTAGAGGTTTTGTGAAAAGCACTGAAAATGTAAAGACCAATAAGACAGTCTCCATTTTCAACAAGCTGATAATCTAGTAGAGGGAAACAGATAAACTAATAATTACAATATAGGCTATTGTTATAAATATTAATAATAATTACATATTGGATTGGTCAGCTATATATGCAATGCTGCATAAAGAATGTGGTGACTTAGAATGGGAGAAAATATTTGTAAATCATACAAAATAAATAAAGAATTCATACAACTCAATACTAAAAAAGCACAAACAATCCAATTAAAAAATGGACAAAATGTCTGAATAAACATTTTTTCCAAAAATGACATGCAGAAAAGCCAACAGCTACATGAAAAAATGCTCAATGTCATTAGTAATCAGGAAAATATAAATTAAAACCACAATGAGATATCACCTCACATGTTTCAGAATGGCTATAAACCCTTCTGCACTAGGTGGGAGTGTAAATTAATATGCTACTATGGAAAAAAGTATGGCAGTTCCTAAAAAAATTTACAAAATAGAACTACTGTATTACCCAGAATTCCACTTCTGGGTATCTATACAAAGAAAACAAAAAACACATGCATTTCCAGGTTTATTGCAACATTATTGACAAGAGCCAAGAAATAAAAACAACCTACGTGTCCAAAATGAGAATGAGAAATTTTGACTACAAGCCCATGGATGGGAGCAAAAATATCAGGAAAGCTTGCCAGAGTTAGTAAGGTCGGATGAATGGGTAAAGATGTTTTATTTATACCTTTTAATTATACATATATATTATCCATTATAATAAAGAGGTAATATGCAAATTGGTCATCATTCCAACACACAAGATGGCCACCCCCATGTGGACACAAGGTGGCCACCACAAGATGGCCAGCAAGGGAGGACAGTTGGGAGGGACCAGGCCTGCAGAGGAGGACAATTGGGGGGCACCCAGGCCTGCAGGGGAAGGCAGTTGGGGACAAAGAGGCCTGCAGGGGAGAGTAGTTGGGGACAACAAGGCCTGCAGGAGAGGGCAGTTAAGGGGGACCAGTCCATCAGGGGAGGGCGATTAGGGGCAACCAGGCTAGCAAAGGAGGGCAGTTAGAGGTGATCAGGCCTGCAGGGGAGGGAAGTTGGGGCAACCATGCTGGCAAGGGAGGGCACTTAGAGTGACCAGGCCTGCAGGGGAGCAGTTAGGCATCGATCAGGCTGGCAGGGAGTGGTTAGGGGTTGATCAGGCTGGCAGGCAGAAGCAGTGAGGGGTAATCAGGCAAGTAGGCAGGTGAGCAGTTGGAAGCCAGCAGTCCTGGATTGTTAGAGGGATGTCCGACTGCCCATTTAGGCCAGATTCCACCAGGCCTATATGGACATTCAGACATCCCTCGAGGGGTCCAAGATTGGAGAGGGTGCAGGCTGGGCTGAGGGACACTCCCCCCCTACATGAATTCTATGCATTGGGCCTCTAGTACGTATATAATAGAATATTATCCTACATAATTAAAGCCTAATATGCTCAGTGTCTGGTTGTCCAGTCATCCATTCAACCAATCAAAGAGTAATATGCTAATGATATGTTAAAGCTGCTCAACTGCTCACTATGATGTGCATTGATCACCAGGGTGCAGATTCTTTTACCAGTAGGTTAGCTTGCTGCTGGAGCCCCCCCGAAGCCCCTCCCCAGCTGGCCAACCTCCCACATCCATCCCTAGCCCCCATCGTGTACCAATGGGGTCCCTCAGCCTGGCCTGTGCCCTCTTGCAATCTGGGACCCCTCGGGGGATGTCAGAGCCGGTTTCAGCCCAATCACACAGGCCAGGCTGAGGGACCCCACAGGCGCACTGGTCCTCTAGTTTAGACATAAAAAGAAATAAAATTGTGACCATAGGAATGAACGCTGAGGGCATAATGATAAGTGAAATAAATCAGAATGAGAAAGATAAATATTGTATTATCTCAATGATATCTGAACTCTAAAACTAAACTCATAGAAACAGAGAATAGATTGGTGGTTGTCAGAGCCAGGAAGGGAGGTAAAATGAGTAAAGGGAGTCAAAAGGTACAAACTTCCTTTATAAAATAAATAAGTTATGAGGGTGAAATGTACAGCATGGTGACTATAGGCTAATAATTCTGTATTGCATATTTGAAAGTTACTGAGAATAAATCTTAAAAGTTCTCATCACAAGAAAAAAAAACTATGTATAATGACATATGTTAAACTAGACCTATTGTGGTGAGCACTTTGCAATATATACAAATACTGAGTCATTATATTGTACACCTGAAACTAATATAATGTTTTATGTCAATTCTACCTCAATTTAAAACAATATAAAGAACGCGTTGACTTAAAATAGCAAGCGTATTCCCCTGCTCATAGATCTGTGAGAGTCTCTAGGCTCCAGGTTCTGGGCTTGACAATGAAGATCAGGTTCAGGGGGGCTCCAGGTGTTCCTTGTCTTTGCATCTGTGGCTGCTTGAAGTATGTGGTTTGCTTCTTGTTTCTCACTCTGGGCCCCAGGCTGAATAACCACCAGCCACCTGGTCTATGCTCTTCTCATTATTGGAGTGTAACATCCAAGCATATTTTAAACCTTTGTTTAAATTACAGATGCTGACATCGCATTGGCCAAAGCAAATTTTATGATCAAGTACAACACAAATAGGGCAGAAAAGTATACTTAGAGCCGAAACTGGTTTGGCTCAGTGGATAGAGCGTCAGACTGCGAACTGAAAGGTCCCAGGTTTGATTCCGGTCAAGGGCATAAACCTTGGTTGCGGGCACATCCCCAGTAGGGGGTGTGCAAGAGGCAACTGATCGATGTTTCTAACTCCCTATCCCTCTCTCTATTTCTCTCTCTTTCTTTCTGTAAAAAAATCAGTAAAATATATATTAAAAAAGAAAAGAAAAGAAAAGTATACTTAGAGTATACAGGAGAAAATATTTGCTGAACAATAATCCAAACTCACACATGTTAAGTGCAATGGGAGAGACCAAAAAGAATATTATGTAAATTAAAAGTTCTTGGTTGTAAGCAATACAAACAGATTCTGCCTTATTTAAGCAGAAAATGAATTTATTTAGGAGTTCTTAGACCCTAATGTATCCTGGAAGTCATGAAAACCATGCAGCCAGGAATTACTTCCAAAATCACACCGTGTACTACTGGAGAGGACACTGATGTTTTTGCCAGTAAGTAGCAAGAACACTCAAGTTCACACTGCCCACACCACTGTTGCTACAATTCTTGGCACTGTAAACACTGAGTAAGGTGACTTCTCTACTGCTACACATTGTCAAAGTTATGCAAACGCATGCATGCATGTGCACACGTGAACGCACTCACACACACACACACACACACACACACACACACACACATACACACACAGGCTTTTTCATGCCATTAGCTTTCTATTGATAATTCATAATGTGACCTATTGGCAGATCCTAAATCATGTGCACATTCCTAACTACAAAGGAGGTGGGAAAGCAAGTAGCTGGCATATCCAGTTTCTACAGAGGTGGAAGTCTCTACCCCATCAAAATGGGGATTGTCTCAAACATATGTAATGAAATCAGATGCGATGTGGCAAGAAAAAAAAAAGAATGAGAAATTTCAACTATAAGCCTACAGATGAGGGCAGCGACATTAGGAAGGCTTTCCAGAGTTGGTAAGGTTCAAGTTGAATCTTGAATAAATGAGTTAGAAAGTTGAAGACAGGTAACATGAATAAGGAAAACAGCACATTTGAAGATCTGAAAGTAGTTCAGCATGGCGCAGCTATAGTATACAGAAGTGGATGTGTATTGAATGGCAGGGGAAGAGTATCCTAAGATTAGTAAGAAAAATGGGGACTAGATCATAAAAAGCTTTGTTTTTCATGTTAATTGGACAGGATGTGTATGTAGGAAATACAGAAACTACTTTAGGTATTTTAGAAAGGTATCCTATCTAATAAAAGAGTGACAATGCAAATTGACCTTCTCTCCAGCACACACAAGATGGCCACCCTCATGTGGTCAAAGATGGTTGCGGCCGTGTGGACACAAAATGGCCACCACAAGATAGCCAGCAGGGGAGGACAGTTGTGGGCAATCAGGCCAGCAGGGGAGGGCAATTGGAAGGGACCAGGCCTGCAAGAGAGGGCAGTTGGGTGTGATCAGGCCTGCAGAGAAGGGCAGTTAGGGGTGACCAGACCAGCAGAGGAGGGCAGTTGGGGGTCACCAAGCCTGCAGGGAAGGGCAGTTGAAGGGGACCAGGCCAGCAGGGGAAAGCAGTTAGGGGTGACTGGGCTGGCAGGCAAGGACAGTTTGGGGGGACCAGGCCTACAGGAGAGAACAGTTGGAGGCAACCAGGCCTGTAGTGAAGGGCAGTTAGGGGTGAGCAGGCCAGCAGGGAAGATTAGTTGGGGGCAATTGGGATGGCAGGGGATTAGTTAGGTGTCAATCAGACTGGCAGGGGAGTGGTTAGGGGGTGATCAGGATGGCAGGCAGAAGTGGTTAGGGGCAATCAGGCAGGCAGGCAGGTGAGCAGTTGGGAGCCAGTAGTCCTGGATTGTGAGAGGGATGTCCCAGATTGAAGAGGGTGCAGGCTGGGCTGAGCAGCACCCTAACACCCCCCCCCCATGCACAAATTTCATGCACCAGGCCTCTAGTTTAATACATAAAATATTAGGGAATGGCTGGAGGAAGAGAAGTCAAAGGACTGTTAGGATTTCATAGCTGAGATCTAAGGGGGTCAGGAATCTGTCGCTGCTGCCATTGATGTTGCCTCAATTGCTCTCACTTCCATGCAACTGGTGAATAGATACCAGAACTCAGCTACTCTGCTGCAATTGCCTCTAACACTCACACTTTCAAAATCATGCTTGCCAGTAGTAGCTATAATAACAGAAGACAGCTTCTATTTCATTTTCATCTTCCAAATTTAGTGCAAGTGCATCTGATTGGCAGAACCAACTGCATCTAGAACTCTTGTGGTGAGGCTTTATGGAGAATATAGCTTTCAGCTTTTTATAACCTCCAATTAGAAGGTGAATAGAATGGAGATGGAAATATCCAATCCATAGTATTAGTAAGCCATGTTAGTGAGCATGAATTTTATCTTAAGGACTATGTGAAAAAAATTGATGTACTTTTAAAGATGGGTAGTGCATACTTATATTTGCTTGTTAGAAAGTGATTTTATGACAATAGGAAGTAATTCCAGAAGTATACAATAGAAGATCTTCTCACTTGAGATAGGGTAGAGGAACAAATGAAGGGTAGGAAATGGCTAAGGAAGATGTAAAGAATGTAGCATATTTAGAACTTAGTACAGGATTGACTAGTTATGGTAAACTGAGATTACACCTACATTTTAGAGTTGGACAATCAGAGGAATGGCAATATGGTTCAACAGAATGGAATAGAGAAGGGGAAAAAGTAGGAGCATAATAGATTAAGGTTTAAAATGTTGACTTTTTAGACCCTGTAAACATCCAAATAGCATTATTAAGTAAGTGACTGGCTATATGATCCTAAGGTTTTTAAGAGAGATGTGCTCTGAAGATCTAAATTCATGAATCAGGAGTACAGAGAATAAAGTCAATGTCATAGGAAAATTCAGTAACACTATATTTAGGTAACCAATACTAGCTACTCAAAAATAAATAAATAAATAAATAACCTGCAAATCTCAGTGACTTAACATTTTAAGGTTTATTTCTTTCTTCCCTCCTAGTCTAGTATAGATTGACGTATTTGGTGGGGGAAGTGTTTCTGTTCTATCATCATTCAGAAGCCCCATGTTACTTTTACCCAGGTTACTTCTACCATCTTCTAGGCTTTCAAAATACCATGGTGGATCCTCTCAACCTAGCCAACTGAAGAACAAAAAGATTTTGAAATAATGTTGATGGTTTAGAGGTCAGGGTAGAAGTTCGAATATGGCTTCTCAAACTATCTGTAGCAAAGGACCACATTTAAAAAAACCTTCCAATACTTACCTGGCAAGAGAGATACCATAATCATGAAGGTGGTTTTCCCAGGATGAGCCTTATCCATTGCACTCCTGATGTGCTGAACCCTGTGACTCCCTCAGTTGTGGGAAACTCAACTACATAATTTGTGATAGTAGGAGACTGCATTTGTGTTCTCCCCTGGCATATAAAAAATAAAATAAAAAAATAGAAAACCTTCCATCCTGTTGCAGATTATTACTTTTTGTAAATGACCATCTAATGTTAGAATGTCAAATTTCTATAAAAGTTTCTGAACACTTTGATTTGCTATATTTACCTTGTTATGGACCAGAAACAAACAAGTCATAGAATGATACTGTTCTCTGAACCACACTTTCAAGAACCTTTGGTGCAAATTACTTTTGATGACCTTCCATTGACCTGAATCAATTATATACTGCCACTTGAATGTGTGAGGAATGGAAAATGTTCAAAGAAGGAAATTAAGTAATTGTCTCTGCCTTGATCCACTCTTCTGGTCCCAAATATCCATTTTTCTCCTATTCCCTTACAGTAGTAATCCATCTCCAAAGGATATAGCCTAAAGGCCCATGAGTCATTATATCTGTTTAAAATCCCAGATGGTGCACAGATCTTTCCATCAGATCTAGATGTGAATTCTCTTGGTTTGATGTCCCCTGAACTAAAAAGACAAACAATCTACTCCTCCCATTAGACTTATACCCAATATATAATGATATAAGTGAAGAAGAATAACTGTACAACACACCCTTGTTAGGAAATGAGAAGGAGAGACACAAAATTACATATATAAAATATTATAAACCTCTCTCTACATACTTATATATTATTATATATTATATCACACACACACACACACACACACACACACACACACATATATATATATATATATATATATATATATATATATATATAGAGAGAGAGAGAGAGAGAGAGAGAGAGAGAGAGAGAGAGAGAGAGAACCAGGAAAGCCAGTGGTATAATTCAGTATAAATCCAAAGATTGAGTACCAGGGGAGTTGGTGGTATAAGTGCTACTCTGAGGCCAAAGGCCCAAGAATCAGAAGCTTTGATATCTGATGACAGGAGAAAGTGGACGTCCCAGCTCAAACAGGGAACAAATTCACCCTTTCTCTGTCTTTTTTGTTCTCTTCAGGCTCTCAACAGGTTATATGATGTCCACTTATCCCCTTTGGGGGCGTAAATAGAGGGTTATATGGAGGTTTGATGTATACCTAGGCTTTGACATAGGATTGAAAAGTTGAAAAGTTAAGTTGTCAAGCTAGTTAAAACAAGAACAGAATCGTTTCCTCGTGCCTCAACCTACTTGATTATAGTGACTCTTTTTTTTTTCCTTCACTATTTCTCATTGGGAACATAAAGCAATTAGAAGTAAACAGGAAAGAGCAATCTTTTCTTCCTCCTACAGCCTTGCAGTCTCCTTTCAGTGTTCTCTATTAGCAGAACGTAGCAGGGAGCAGCTGGCAAACCAAAACATTGGCTTGAAGATTCCCAGACGCAAGCATCACAAAGCTGAAGGGTGGCTTTGGAGCTTGAGGAATAGTTGAATATGCACATAGACAAGGGTACAACTTTAGACAAGACCCAGAAGATAGCGTCAGCTTGACTCTAGAGGGGAGTTCTGGATTGTAAATGACGTCTCAAAGTTGTTCCCATCTAAGTCAGGGCAATTAGAGCTTTCACAATCCTGCATTTACCAGTCCTTGGTTAAGAGCTGGCCTTAAGGGCATGTAAATCCCAAGGTACTTCCAGCCTCTGTGAAGGCAGGCAAAGTGACTCCAATAGCCTAAGTGTAGTGCTCTAAAGAAGAGCTGCAGATCCTGGCTGTTGAATGTAAGAGCCCAGTGAAACTTGCTGCAAAGGGAGCACCCCAGAAAGGTGGATAAGTATCCAGAAGGAGCCCTAACCGGTTTGGCTCAGTGGATAGAGCGTCAGCCTGCGGACTCAAGGGTCCCAGGTTCGATTCCAGTCAAGGGCATGTACCTTGGTTGCGGGCACATCCCCAGTAGGAGGTGTGCAGGAGGCAGCTGGTCGATGATTCTCTCTCATCGATGTGTCTAACTCTGTCCCTCTCTCTTCTTTGTAAAAAAATCAATAAAATATATTTAAAACACACACACACACACACAAAGTATCCAGAAGGAATTGGTTGAAGCACCAACAATATTCCCTCTGGAGACATAGTTCTAAAAGCTGCCTTGTTTCTCTACTTTCTTTACCAAATCTCTCAATTTAATAGCTGCTGCTTTGGGAAGATGCTGGTAAAGGATATAAGCTTTCAATTACAAGATGACTAAGTTCCAAGAATCTAATGCACAGCATAATACCTACAGTATTGTATATTTGAAATTTGCTAAGGGAGTAGATTTTAAGCTTTCTCACCACACACTCACACACACACACACACACACACACACACAGTAACTATGTGAGGTGATGATTGTGCTAATTACCCTGATTGTGGTAATCATTTCACAATGGATATATATTTAAAATCATCATGGTATACGTTTAAATGTATCAATTTTTTGGGGGGGTGGGAATAATAGCTGCTACTTTGAGGCTATATGCAACAATAGTTGCTCCCAGATACACCATGTGTAGTCTGATTTTATCCTAAGGACTGAGACATTTTGTTGAAATCCTACTAGGGCTTTTTTGCTCAAAGCCTTTTGCATCTCTCTCTTTGGAAGTAATGTGTTTTCCAACCCTGCAAAGCCCCCAAAGATGGGACTTCCTCTATTCCCTTTCATTTCTGCTTGTAAACCACTTAATTCTATTCTATGCTAATCTCTTTCTGGTAGTACCTGGCAAATTACATTTAAAAAATCACCAACAGCCCTAGCTGTTGAGAAATCAGTTGACACTCTAATGGGAACTCCCTTGTCTGTAACTTTCCGTCTCTCTCTTGCTGTCTTTAAGTTTCTTGCTTTATTTTTAATATTTGTTATTTTAATTATGATGTGTCTTAGTGTGGGTCTCTTAGTGTTCTTCTTTAAAAAACAAACAAACCACACACATGTGTTTTTATTTATTTCAGAGAGGGAGAGAGGGTGAGAAGGATAGAATAATCAATGATGAGAGAGAATCATTGATTTGCTGACTCCTGCACACCCCTATAGGGGTTTGAGTCCACAAACCAGGCATGTGCCTTGACCAGGAATCAAACTGTAACCTCCTTCTTCATGGGTCAATGCTCAACCTCTTGATTGGGTCTCTGTACTTCTGGAACTTCTGTGACTTTTCCTTCACCAGGTTAGGGAAGTTTTCTGTCATTATTTCCTTAAATAAATTCTCTATCCCTTGCTTATATTCTTCTCCTTATGGGAAGCCTGTGATTCAAACTTTGTTACATTATATGTTGTCCCAAAGAGAGCTATCCTCCTGCGTTAAAAAATTTTTTTTCCTAAAAAAAAAAAAAAAAATTTTCCTGCTCTAATGGGTGTTTTTCCCCACCTTGTTTTCCACATCACTAATTTGATCCAAAATTTTATTCGATCTAGTTTTAGTGTGTTCTTGATGTCTGATATGATATTCTTCATTTCCAACTGGTTCTTGTTCATTCCATGCTGTTGTATAATAGTTTCCACTAAGTTCCTTGAGCATGCTTATAACCTTTACATTGAATTCTATACCTGATAAATTGCTTGCCTCCATTTCATTTGGGATTTGTTTTTTTGTCTTCCCATTTTGCTGTCTCTGTGTTTGATTCTATGTATTAGAATTGCTATGCCTCCCAGTTTTCATGGGATGACCTTATGTAGGGAGTATCTTTTGGGACCTAGTAGTGAGTGTCTTTGATCTCCTGAGCTGGATCCTCTAGGAATTTCCCTTGTATGGATTATTTCATCTCTCCTTATGTTGTTGGGTTTTGATTTTTGTTGTCCCACTCATAAGTGGGATCTCTCTGCAGGCTGGCTGACTGTGAGGCTCAGCCCCAACCAAATAATGTGAGTTGTTCTGCAGGTGCTGACAGAGCAAAACAAGAAACAAAACAAAACCACACAAAAAGACCCCATACAACAACAATATCACAAAAGGAAAAAGAATTAGAAAAAACAAAATAGAACAAGAATACAAGAAAAGAAAAAAGATATGAGAAGAAAAAAGTGGAAGAAAAATCCTGACCGGTTTGGCTCAGTGGATAGAGTGTTGGCCTGTGGACTGAAGGGTCCCAGGTTCGATTCTGGTCAAGGGCATGTGCCTTGGTTGCGGGCACATCCCCAGTAGGAGGCGTGCAGGAGGCAGCTGATTGATGTTTCTCTCTCATCAATTTTTCTAACTCTCTATCCCTCTCCCTTCCTCTCAGTAAAAAAAAAAAAAAAAAAAAAAAAAAAAAAAAAAAAAAAAAAAAAAAAAAAATTAAAAGTGAAGAAAAATAATATGAAAGGAAAGAAAGGCGAGAATAAAGAATAGGGAAAGGAAAATGGTATAAAAAAGGGGAAAATTATGAAAAGGAAAAAAGAGAAAGACTGAAGAGAAAATTAAGAAAGGGAAAAAAGAGAAAGACTGAAGAGAAAAATAAGAAAGGGAAAAAAGAGAAGAAAGAAGGAAGAATAAAAAATAGAGTAAGAAAAGGAAAGAGAAGAATAAAAGTTATGAAAGACCAAAGAGTGACAAAAATAAGAACAAAGCAATAAAAAAAATAATGCAAAAAAAAAAACAAAACAAAACAAAGAAGCAAAGTAGCGTTTGTTTTAACAAAGTTTTGTGCCACATGAGAGCTACCTTTGGATCCTGCCCTCATGTCGACTGAGGCTGGTTTGTATGCCATACCTGGGTCCCCTGGGGGGTACTTTGGTGCTAGCCACAGTCAGAAGCTGTACATGTTTAGCTCTGGGCAACCTGTTGGAAGCTTCAATGATCCACAGTTGATTGCTGCCTCCACAGGGCTTGGCTTGCTGAAGGGGCCAGTCTGCACTCTAGGGCCAAGTTGTTAGCAGCCTGGGGGGCCAGGGGCCAATCAGCAAATATCCCAAGGCACTCGAGCTCTGCCTCCATGCCAGCCATCTATCAAACTTGGTCACTGGAAAGACTGTTTCTGAAAGGGCTTTGGTGGAATTGGGAGGCTGACACAACTGGGTTTCATGTGAGGGGGAGGTCCCCTTCAGATTTCAGGGAAGATGGTGGGTCTGTTCCCCCATCCCAGAGCCACACATTGGAGTCTGTCTCAGAATATTTCCCTGAATCCAGCGGAGCCCCTCATACGCAATCCAGTGGGGACTGCTGGAAGCTGGGAGTTTCTATCAGCTCTCCGTGAAGCAGAGGTACCAATCAGGTTCCTGGACAGTGGGGGAATGGCCCCACCCCAAAGCCAGACACTGATGGCCTGGGACTGTCCAGACCAATAGGCTTGGCCTCTGCTGTTGCCTCCTGAGCTAGGATCTAGATGCAGGGCGGGGCAAGTGGGATTCCTGAGGGTGGGGCAAGTTGTATCTTCAAGGGTATTTGCCTTTCTGTAGGCTGTTATTGCTTGGAGGGGCTTGAGACTGTCAGGGAAAAAAGCTGCTGCAGTAAGGGGCATAACTGAGTGCAGGCCTTCCAGCTGCTGCTTTTTTACTGCTCCCCCCCAATGCCTGCCACCCCAGCCTCTCTTCAAATGACTCATGTCTGCCGTGCCCTCCTTCCACAAAAGCCTCAGGTGAGTGGTTGCAAACAAAAATCTAGTGCTTTGATTTAAAAAAAAAAAAAATGGCTTTGTCTCCAGCAGACTCCCTCTTTCCCTGGTAGTGGCTCCACACCCTTTCAGCATTGGATGGTATGCCGGCCCCTGTCCAAGGCTCTTGTGCTTTGGCATGGGGAGCTCAGCCTGAGGTCTGGGCCTCGATCCGCTGAGGGAGCCCTCCCTCTTTCCCCCAGAAGCCGAGATATTCCTCCTCACCCTCAGCCTGCCACCTGTGGGAGCTGCGCCAGCCCCTCTAGAGACGCTGCCCTTCCGACCAGTCTAAAAGTAGTTTCTGCCCTTCCTTGTTAGAAGGCTCCTCTTCCTCTAGTCTTCAGTTGGTAATTCAGGGTGAATGTTCCCCAATTTAGTTTTTATTTCCATTTTGTTTCCGGGAGGAGGTGCAAGAAAGATAAACCTACTCCACCACCATCTTGAAACCTGGCATATAACTTCTTTAGTAAAAGGTTCATTTTTGGCCTAAACAAACTCCAACCATTGTTTCTCGTCATCTAGGTTAACATACCTTTGAAATAACCATCCTCAAAACAGCACATAATATGTTAATTATCCTGTAATCCAATCTCCACTTTGCATAGGTTCCTTCCTAAATTTCAAATGCATAAAAGAAGCTTCAAAACTGTTATTCTTTGGAGCATTTGAGATCTTGCTCCCCAGCATATGTCAGCTTGTCTCAAATAAGCACTTAAATTTTTTTTCTACAATTTTGGAGTTCTTATGTTGACATATTGACCTTCAAATCTCAGTGTCATAACCCAACAAAGGTTTATGTTTTGCTCTAATCAGCCCAATGAGTGTGGTAGATGTGCTCATGCAAATATTAAGAACTAGAGGCCCGGTGCATGAAATTCGTGCACAGAGGGAGGATTCCTTCAACCCTACCTGCACCCTCTCAATTGGGGACCCCTTGCAGTATGTCTGACTGCCAGTTTAGGCCCGATCACAGGGATCGGGCCTAAACTGGCAGTCAGACATCCTCTCACAATCTGGGACCACTGGCTCCTAATTGCTCACTTGCCTCCCTGCCTGATTGCCCCTAACTTTTTCCTGCAGGCCTGATGTCACATCCAACTGCCCTCCTCTCCTGGCCAATTTGGTTCCGATTGGTCAGTTCCTATGCCAGTCAGTGTCAAAAGCTCCGCCTCCTAGACAGCCATTGGCTCCCCATAGCACCCACTTTTGGTTCTAATTGGTTGGTTTCTATGCCAGTCAGCATCAAAAGCTCTGCCTCCTAGATAGTCATTGGCTCCCCCACAGTACCCACCTTTGTTTCTCACTGGTCAGTTCCTATGCCAATCAGTATCTCCAGGCTTATCTCTGGGCTTGAAAGTGGTGGGGCTTAACAGCAGCCCCGGGGGAGGGTTGGGAGAGAAAGAAAAGCCTGGCTGCTGGCGAAGATCAGAAAGAGAGAGGGAGAGAAAGACAGTGGTAAGTACACTGATCAACAGCTTCCACTGAGGCTGCAGATCAGACCTTGACTCACTTTCTGGATCTCAGCCACCTGAGCAGTCAGAGTTGGGTCACCAGGCTGAAGTTGGGCAACCCAGCGCTGACTTCTGGATGGTCTGCGTTTAGTCACAGGCTTGGCCCCTTCCCAAGCCCCAGGCTTTAGGCTTGGGAAATAACCCCCCTCTCCCCTACCCTGCCCCTCCAATCACAGGCTTGGCCCCTCCAGTGGCTGATGCCCAGCTGGGAGTGACCTGGGTGCCAAGAAGATTCCAGGGACCCAGGTATGTATGCAAATTAACCTCCATCTTTGTTGGGTTAATTTGTATACTCACTCTGATTGGCTGTGGGCCTAGTGGAGGTATGGTCAATTTACATGTTTCTCTATTAATAGGTAAGATATTATTAGGTAAGATAACAGTGTTGCACTGGCTGGGTGGCTAAGTGGTTGGAGTATCATCCCATACACCAATATGTTGCGGGTTCGCTTCCAAGAAAGGGCACATAGCTAGGTTGCCCATTTAATCCCTGGTTGGGATGTGTGTAGGAGGCAACCTCTCAATGTTTCTTTCTCACATTGATAGTTTTTTCTCTCCCTTTCTTTCTCTCTCTCATTAATGAAAGGATATCATCCTCAGGTGAGGATAAAAATAAAAAGAATCCTAGGGTTCTTCCATCTCTTCTTGCTGTCATCCCTTAGTTCCTCAGCCTTAGAGTTTTCTGTATCTGGCAGACCGATGTATAAACAACAAAAAGGAACTATAAATCACTGAAAGTTTTAAGGGTCAGGCTTAGATTGGGCAACCACTGCTTTTATCTATTATACATTCCACTGGCAGGAATGTAGAAGTAAGGGAATGTAGAAGCTAGGAACTGTGGGATTCCTAGGTACAAGTGGGGGGGGGGGAAATAAGATGGTAAATATTTATCATTGTTTACACCACAGTTCCTTTCAGTTGCAGGAACAGAAAACCCAACTCAAATAGGCTTTGTCAGAAAGGAAAATCTTTTCCTCTACCTTCTTAGATTTAGTTTTGGGAGGCTTGTGAATGAAACTGACAAAAGACAGGCTAGCAAGAGAAAAAACATTTTATTTATTTATTATTTATTTATTTAAATATATTTTATTGATTTTGTACAGAGAGGAAGGGAGAGAGATAGAGAGTTAGAAACATCGATGAGAGTCATCGATCAGCTGCCTCTTGCACACCCCCTACTGGGGATATACCCGCAACCAAGGTACATGCCCTTGACCGGAATCGAACCCGGGACCCTTCAGTCCCCAAGCCGACACTTTATCCATTGAGCCAAACCGGTCTCGGCATTGAGCCAAACCGGTCTCGGCGAAAAAACATTTTAATCACATACTATTGTATGTAGGGGAATTCACACAAAAAATGTGAATCCCAGGGGTGATTAGAATTGAAGGCTTATATATCCTTTCAATAGGTGAAGGGGAGGGGTAAAAGGACATGTGAAAACAAGGCCACTTTTTAGGAGGTGGAAGGGGAAAAGAGGGAAAACCAGAAACTTTTGGAAAGATAAATGGGCCCTTAGGGGAATAGATTGTAGATAGTTTGTGACAATGTAGTGGTTTAGGTGTGGTGACAATTCTCATAGTTTCTAAAGATATGAATCAATCTTTCCTAGCTGCTCCCTAGGAGGAGATTTTTGAGTTTGTTTTTTGTGGGGAGGCTCTGCCTTTAAGGCAGATAAGGGATTTCAGGAATTCAAATGCCTTCAGCTAAAAATAATTTTTATGCTACGGTGGCTTAAACAGAAAGGGAGTTTATTGGCTCATATAACAGAGAAGTCTAGAGGTAGGATGGGTTCTTGTTGGATATGATTTGAAAGTTTATGATAATTCTCTTCTGTGATTGATTCTGATTCGCCCAGCTCTCCCTCACATGTTAGTCTTATTCTCAGTTGGCTTTCACAAGTGAGAGAGAGAGAGCGCGCGCGCGCGCGCGCGCGCGCGAGCGCGCAGTTTGTAACTCTTCCAGTATTCACACTTGAACACCCTATCACCCAGAGAAAGAAAAATCTCTTTTGTTGACACAAAAGTCCTGTGCTTCACTCCCATTGGCTTTTGAAGCAAAAACTGGTTCAAAGGGAGGAACGTGTGATTCTGATAAATTTAGGCTAGTGGGATCAATTTTGGAGTTGGGGGTGGTATTTCCACCCAAATTGCCCGAGTGAAGAGAACAGAGTTGTAGAATGGAAGCTGGGAGATCACCTATATACATTACACTCAGAGAAAAGTTGAAACATGATCTCACTTAAGGACAGAGTACTATTAGGAGACTTAGTTGTGTACAGAATGGAAAGGGGCAGACAATACAAATTAGTGGAAGAGAAACTCTTAAAAAATGATGGGAAGGTGTGGACAGTAAGTCAAGAGAATCAAGAGACACATGCTCTAGAAGTCAAGGGGAGGAGTTTTAAGTATTGAGAAGTCAAATAAATCATCCAAATTACTTCCTGAGTATTGATTGCATAGTCATCGGACATCCTTTATATTTTGGATTCTCAAGTACTGGTAAATGTTTCTTTTGAGTGACAATGTTTGACCAGATTTTTCTGATGTTCATGGCAGTTGTTTTTCAGGAAAGAAAACTAAAGGACTAAATTGGGATTTTGGTTTACATATTAGTCTCTAGTTTGGTTGGCATGAATCATTCCCCTGGATTTAAATTAGCTCAAAGGGACTACATGCTAACCTGACAAGCTCATGGAAGGCTTGCATGGCAGTCTTGCAATCTCAGTCCTAAAGTAACCACAAAGGATGGTCTGAAATTAAACTAAAAGTTATGGTAGGTATCCTAGGCCAGTATCTTCCCTGACAAGGTCAACCTTTACCTTAACTGAGTTGATCTGTCTTTTTGTGTCTATGGTAACATATCCTTAAAATGTCAGGTAACTTATAACTTCCCTTTTTTGGGATCCTTCAGGCCACAACCAAATGCCCTGGGCACCAGGTCAGGAGACCATAAATTCCTTGTTGTTATTATCATGTCGTTGACTATTAATTATCTTGTACCCACCTAAGTAAAAGAAGTATGTGTCTATCATTTTACTCTTTATCCAATCCTAGAAGTTTCCCACTTGGCTTTTTCTCACCTCTCTAATCTATAACCAATGGATTTCATGTAACCCACCCACGTCTCCTCCTTTGACTGCAATGTATAAAAATAGATGAAAAACCACCATTCTCTGGAGTGTTATCCCAATCCTTTGAGATTCTGCTTCCTGGTAATTGTTGACAGTTTGGCTCAAATAAACTTTTTTTTTTTTTTTTTTTTTTTACAGGTTTGAATGTTTTTATGTTAACAGGGCTAACAACTTTAAGTTTCTGTCTCTTCAAATTGAGGACAGGCTCTAGAATACAGAGTAAAATCTCAAGTTCACTTTCATACTTTAACATGCTTTGCTAAGTCACTATATTTCAAATAGTAGGAGCTATAATTGTTCCTAGACTTTTGACTATTTAGCTTTCCATGTTTGTTATTTTCTTTTGTGTTTTTTCCTATAAAATGTATTTTCAAGGTCAGCAAGAAAGGGAAAACTGGGTAGGATATCCTTGGCCCAGTTGGGAAAAGGGGTCCTGGTTATTTGCAGCCAGACCAGTCCTCGAGGGGTGATGCAAGTCACCTTTTGAGAAGATGGATCCTGGAATGGTAATCAGTAAGGAAGGAACTACAATGATAAACAGCAGAGAAGAGCTTGGAGCAGTCATAATGAGGAAGAAGAAACTAATTCAAATAGGTAGGAAGAATAGTAGTATTCAGTTGATTGAATTTTGTGTGCAGTGATCACGTGTGTATGTTCAGAATCTAACAAGAGGCAAGGATTTCAAATGCAGGTCACTCTTGAGATCTGGGCCATCACTGCCACTGATACTGTGAAGACAACCGGGAGAGGAGGCTTTCCTTCCAGGTCAGAATACTGTGCCTATGAAGCATGCGTGCAAGCAGTTTCTTGGCAAATGTTCTTGTAGATGCACATCTCTTAACTTTTTTTTCTTTCGTTAGTATGGGCATGCATACGACAGGGTTAGGGATTTAGAGGAGACACAAGCAAAAGTGTGTCTGAAACAAATTTAGTAAAAACACGACTGCCCTTCTTTTTCTCCTTTGGGTGATGTTTTTTCTCCTCTGGGTGATGTTTTCGCGCCTTAGGCCCTGTGCTGCTTTTCAGGGGAGCCCCTCTCCCTTCCTTCCCAAGCCTGCGGAGAAGTAGCTGTTACACAGAGGGAGGCCCCCAACGCATGTCTCCACGAGCCTTCGGATTCGTTGCAGCCCCGACTTCGGGGTCGCTGCCCCGGGGCGGGTTGGGGAGCAGCCCGGCAGGCAGGGCCTCGCCCCAGGCGGGCGCGTGGCGGGGCGGGCGGGCGGGCGGCCTTCGAGGTAGCGGCGCACATGCCAGCCCGCCTCCGGGTCGCCGAGAAGACCGGGAGCCCGGACTCACCCGGCCGGCCCGGAGCCTACCCATGAGGCACTGCGCGGGCTCCTCGCGAACCCCTCGGCCCCCTCCCCGCGGCTCGGCTGCCCGCTCCGCAATGGGAGCCGCCGCCGTCGCGGCCGTGTAGCCGTTGGCGCTCCTCCTCCTCCTCCTCCTCCTCCTCTGTCTCCTCCTCCTCAGGGCCCCAGTCGGGCCGCTCCGCTCCGCTCACGGTAAGCGCCCCCCGCCCCCGCCCGCCCCGCGCCGCGGCAGGCAGAGGCCCTCCCGCGCGGCCGGCGCCGCCTCATTCCGGGGGCGCCGGGCCGGGGGTGTCGAGGCCGGCGCGGGTCGCCGGGAGCAGCCAGGGAGCGGGGACGGGGGCCGGCGGCTGCGCGGCGGCCGGCGGCCCGCCATCTTGCGCCGGCCCTGGCGTGGGAGGTTTCCCGGCGTGGCGCAGCGGCCGAGCCGGGCGTAGGCCGGGACCGCGAAGGCCGCCGCCGCCGCCCAGGCCGCCTCCTGGGCCTCGTCCTGCGCCTCCTGCGCCTCCTCCTCCGCCTCCTGCCCCCCCTCCCTTTCCGAGGCCGTTAGCCTTGGCGGCCCTAGCCTGGCGGTGGCTTTCCTCTCCGGAGCCAGGTCCCGTCGTCGTCTCTGCGCATTTGGGGCCGGTGTTGGGCGGAGAGCCTGCTCCCCTGGCGGCGGCCTCCCCCGGAGCCTCCTGGGCGTCGGCAGAGACGACGGGCGGTTCGAACTCGCGGGCGTTGGGGAGCCGCGGCCCAGGTCCCCGCCCAGGCGGCAGGCGCGGCCCGCGCACACCCCCCCGCCGGCCCCAGGCTGTGCCCTGCCCGTCCCGTCTCATTGTCTCCGGAGGAAGGGCCCCGGGGCGGGGGGGGGGGGACGCGCCCTCGGGGACGGTTTTCCGATGAGCCCGCAGGCTGCACCCCGGAGGCGGAGCGGACGGGCTCACGCTGAGGTCTTCTCAGGCCCTGGCGATGCCCGGGGCTGCTCCCGAGTTGTCCCAAGTCACCCCGCTTTCCAGAGGAAGCTGCTGGAGAGGAGAGAAGTCTGAGTGAACCCCCTCCGCAAGCACGGCAGACCTTCCCACAAGGGGTTCTCTCTCTGTGTTGCAAAGATTTAGTGTGGGCTTTTTTTTTTTTTTAATTCTAATTTATAATCTATTTTTAATTTGTTTATGGTTTTCAGGTTTGGTTTGTGTCTTAAGAATTGGACGCCTTTTAGTGCTATTACACAGCACATTGGAAAGAGTCCTATCTACAAAAGCTGCCTCTGGGCATGTCTGCCAGGTGTCCTGCATTTTGGGGGGGGAGGGGGTTTGCTTGCTGTGCCTGCGAAGGCGCAGGTTCTGCTTAGAAAATCAAAGGCTTTGGATGTTTTAAAACATTAGTGCAAATAACCTTACACAAGTATCGAACATTTGTATCTGCCATTGATACCCCCTAAGACCTACACCCCCCACCCGGAATGTGCCCACAACCAATGTACATGCCCTTGACTGGAATTGAACCTGGGACCCTTCAGTCCGCAGGCCGACACTGTCCACTGAGCCAAACCGGTTTCAGCGAGAGTTGTGTTTTTTAAAAATATATTTTTATTGATTTAAGAGAGGAAGGAAGAGGGACAGGGAGAGAGAGAGAAACATCAATGATGAGAGAATCATTGATTGGCTGTCTCCTGCATGTGCCCAAGACTCAAGAGCCCAGGACCTTTCTGTCTGCCCTCGGATGCTCTATCCACTGAGCCAAACCAGCTTGGGAGGGAGATCGTTCTTTAATGAGCTCATGGCTGGGAAGTGATAGAGCCAGTTCTAGAACTTTAGGTCTGATTTCTCATTTAGTGTTCAAGTACGTTTTGTCTTTTAAGAGTGAGTAGTGAGAAGAGGCAAGGAGGCTCACCTACACAATTTAGATACTACTCAATTGCCACTTGTTTTACAGTTTAAGAATTAATTTCTGAACCTTGCAACCATTTTGTTTTTAATTTTCCATGTTACCGTATTTTCCCTCCAAACTGAAAAAGTTGAAGGTGGCACATTTGAACACATACCGTACCTACTCCAAAGTTTTAATAGTTATTACCATTTTGCCACATTTGCTTTATTTACCCATTTCACCATCTTTAAAAAAATCAGCATATATTTAGTGATTTTTAGAGAGAGAGAGGGAGAGGAATGGATAGGAACATCAATAAGAGAGGAACATCATTGATTAGCTGTCTCCTGCACACCCTCTACTGGGGGGATGGAGCCCACAACCTGGGCATGTGGCTCCTTTGTGGATGCTCAACCACTGCACTCACTGGGCTCATTTCACATTCTCTTTGATGAACGTTCTCAAAAGTCCATTGCGGATATGACTATTCACACTGAAGTGTAAGGTATGTGTGTCAGTATGTATATTATAAGGTTAGGACAATTTTCTATATAATCACAATGCCACAATCAAAGTTAATTCCTACAATCTAGTATATGTAATTCCCCAAATATTCTTTTTAATTGTTTATCAATATCCAATCATGCATTACATTTATTTGTTTAATTTAGTGTTGTTCCGTCTCTGTGTGTGTGTGATGACATAGACCTTTTGAAGAGACTACGCCAGTGATCTACGCCAGTGATCTTGTCGCATATCCCACATTCTGTATTCTATTGACTGTCCTTTTCTTTGGGTTTACTTTGTACCCTCAATTACCTGTATTCCTTGAATATATCAGGCTTAATATTTTTGGCAGGATTACTTACTTAAGTCATACAGTGTATTTCATATTATACATTATGCAATATTTTTACAAGAATACAAACCAGCCGAAACCGGTTTGGCTCAATGGATAGAGCATTGGCTTGGGGACTGAAGGGTCCCAGGTTAGATTCCTGTCAAGGTTGCAGGCATATCCCCAGTAGGGGGTGTGCAAGAGGCAGCTAATCGATGACTCTCATGGATGTTTCTAACTCTCTATCTCCCTTCCTCTCTGTAAAAAATCAATAAAAAATATATTAAAAAAAAAAAAAAGAATGCAAACCATGCTGTTTTGCTAAAAGGGCATATGACCATCCTTCATGTGTGTTCTAAAATTTAACTTGATACAGTTCAGAAGTGAACAAGTGTTGAACACAGATGTATACAATGGTGACAAGAAGGAAATATGATACAGAAATTTTTTAATTCATTGGATTGATTATTCTAATTGGTGTCTGCAAATCTAAAACTGAAAATACCTTGCAATTATGAAGCAAAGAAGATGCCTACCCTCCAATAAAATTATGAACCATCAAAGGTTTCAGAACATTCAAATATTTCATTGATGATGTACATGAAAAATGAAGACCCAAAAGGAATGATAAGCTAGGACTTATTAAGGAAGTATTTGATATCTCAAATCAGTATTTACAAGATAAATATGTTCCAGGTTCATATGTGACAGTAGATGAGAAGTTACTTTTAGTTCTTAGAAGCATATTGTTCACTCATTGATTGTTGAGTTGGGGAAAATTTGTTTTGGATATCTTTTTTATATATATATATATATATATTACTACTTTTTTACAGAGAGGAAGGGAGAGGAATAGAGAGCTAGAAACATTGATGAGAGAGAGTCATCAATCAGCTGCCTCCTGCACGCCCCCTACTGGGGATGTGCCCGCAACCACTGGACATGCCCTTGACCGGAATTGAACCTGGGACCCTTTAGTCCGCAGGCTGACGCTCTATCCACTGAGCCAAACCGGATTCCGCTGTTTTGGATATCTTATCTGAAGACTAAGTCTGAGATTTCCCAAATTTCTCTGTCATTAGCGTCTGAAGTGTTGGCTTTCCATCTTTGCCTTGGTCTTTAGGTTCATCTAATAATTGTGAAATGTCTCCTTTGTTAATTTTCTTTTGTCCTATTATGGGTAGAAAAGAAGTTCTGAATTTCTAACGTGAAAACTAAAAGCAGATGAAGAGGATCAGGATATGCCATCCAATTATGTGTCACTTTGACATAAAGATTAGTTGGAACAGAAGGCAATTGAGAATCAACAGATAAAAAGTTTTCTGCCTCCCATTGTTGGCCTAAAGTAGAGCATAAGTTTCCTTTTGTGTCATACCCTTCTCCCCATACAGGAAGGAAAGAGACACTTATCATTTGAGATGGAGACTTGATGCTGAGCGAGTTTGCATAAACAGACCTAACTAAAATAACCTTTGTCTTTCATTATATTTCATTATTTTTTTTAATATATGTTCTAGTTAGTACTTCCCTTTGATTTGTCTCTCAAAGCTCAAGTCCTCTTTTCTTTAAAATGGTATATAAGCCCCTAAGCCTAACTACTGCTTTGAATTTTACCCCTGTTGAGTGAACTCTCATGCATGTAAACATTAATAAAACTTGTCTGCTTTTTCTCTTTTGTTAGTTCAAGTTGAAGGTCCCCAGCTACTGCAACCTAAAAGGGTAGAAGTAAAGTTTTTCCTCCCAACACAAACCACAAAGATGTCTTCAGTCTTTTATGCCTTTCATTTTTTTGAAAGGGGATGCAATATTTTGTGCTAAACAATAAACTGAAAAAAAAATAAGAAAATGAAGTATAATTTATTAATGATGATTTACTTCACCTGTGGATTATCCTTCTAGGCAACTAAACCCGTCTTCTATTTTCTTACTATGTTAGTTCTATTTTTTTAAAGCATAGTTGGTAATAATTGATGTGCAATGGTGAAATCTAAGTTGATGGAATTAATGAAATATTTCAAGGTGTAGGAAAACTGAAATCACGAAGATCCCATAATGTATCTTAGATTAATAAAAGGATTCTGTAGACTCATTGTTATAATTGTGTGAAGTGTGTTTAACATTTAGCGTTATATAATTCAAAACCTAATATATTAATTTGTTATATTCAAGAGTGAATATTACTCCTAGTAACTGGGTGAACACCGCAGCAACTGTGTGAACACCCTAGCAACCCCCGCCTGGAACCAGAACCGTTACAAGCCTGAGACCCACTGATAAGACACACTGAAGACCCATTGGTGACACCTACAGAGAACAGAGGAACGCCCAGAAATGGCTATAAAGAAGCAAGGTTGGAGGCATCAACCAGAGACACCCGAAGGCTCCTCCACTGACGGTCGCTCTTCGTTCCCCCTTCTCGAGCAGAGGTTCAAGGCTCGTGGAGAGCTCAATCGAGCTCGGGCAAAGCTTCGGGCCCGAGGAGAAGGGGGAGCAGAGAGTGACCGTCGGTAGAGGAGCCTTTGGGCGTCTCTGGTTGATGCCTCCAACCTTGCTGCTGCTTTTTAAAAAATATATATTTTATTGATTTTTTTACAGAGAGGAAGAGAGAGAGAGAGTTAGAAACATCGATGAGAGTATCATCGATTAGCTGCCTCTTGCATACCCCCCACTGGGGATGTGCCCGCAACCAAGGTACATGCTCTTGACCAGAATCGAACCTGGGATCTTTCAGTCAACAGGCTGAAGCTCTATCCATTGAGCCAAACCGGTTTTGGCCAACCTTGGGTTGGGTCTTAAATATTCACTCTTAAAGATAACAAATTAATATATTAGGTATTGAATTATAGAATGCTAAATGTTAAACACACTTCACACAATTATAACATTCATAGTAATCATAAGATAAAATTAATTTTCTATTTAAAAGTAATAAATTTTTCCTTGCTTTTGAGGATCTCAGGATAACATTAAAGGTAGTAATAAAATATCAATCTTTACAACTATAACTTCTCAAGAAAGAAAATAAAAAGTAAAAAAATAAAAACACTCTAAAATTGTTCCTATGGACTCTTGACAGTATACTGAAGGTGAATGATTAATTTGGACAGTGAGATACAGAGGTCCACCCTTTTCCAACACACACATTAAACCTGTCTGCCTCTCCTGCTGTAAAGATAGGTTTGTCAGCCTTTTGTACTACATCTTGAATGAAAGCAGGTAGTACTTAGAAAGTTATTTTTTCAAGTTCAAAATTTTATTTTTTCTTCCCTTTTCAGACTTTACCTTTAGAGATTTTTCATAGTGAAACATGATTGAAAGGAACACTGTAGGATCAGGATGTAATATTTAGGCCTTTTGGTGAACGAGGTTAAACCAAAAATATTTTTTATTTCAATTATTTTGTGAACATTCTGTTTTTCTGATGTAGTACACCATGATAAACAATATGTGATATTTGGAATGATGTTTATTTTGTTTATTTGTGTTTTTAAACACGGTGCCTTATACATAATTAATGCTTGCTTAATTAATAAGTGCTTTTTCTTAGTGTTGTACTCATCAACTGAATATAACAGTTTAAAATTAGTACTTTATTCTTTAGATTGGTATATTCAAAATTTTGACTAGCTAATACAGCCAATATAGTAATTTAGCCTGCCTTTTAAATAATGGTTTTGACTTAGTTTATCTAGTGTAGCAATTATCTAAGTGTGGTCTGAGGTCCTGAGACACTTTCAAAGGTTCTGTAAGTTTTTCCCTTTACCACCTATTTATCTTGGGAGGCTGCATTTTCTTCAGTTCAACAGAGTAATATAATGTAACAGATTGAATGCAGAAGCAGATGAGAGAATCCAGCTCTTTTTATTAAGACAGATGTTGCCCTAATTGGTTTGGCTCAGTGGATAGAGGTCTGCAGACTCAAGAGTTCCAGGTTTGATTCTGGTCAAGGGCATGTACCTTGGTTGGGGGCACATACCCAGTAGGGGGTGTGTAGGAGGTAGCTGATCTGATGTTTCTCTCTCATCGATGTTTCTAACTCTATCCTCCTTTCCTCTTTGTAAAAAATCAATAAAAATATATATTTTAAAAAAAAAAGACAGATGTTAATGAGATTTGTAAAAATGTAAAGCAGTGCCATTTCTCTCAATTTTTTGTTTGGGAAAATATTTTTCCTAAAACATACTAATATGTAATAGTTTTATTATAGTCATTTTAAAGTAAATTAATGTATATTTTAAAAATTTCTTGGAAGGGGTTTGTGGACTCAAAGGAAAAGATTTCATCCTTAGAAGTTAATCACACACTTTTATTTGGGGCCAAATTTAATATTTCTTCGGTATGACAACTTCCTGAATGCTTTTCATTTGAGGACTACTAACCAAAGCAAAGATCATTAGTCTGAAATAATTTGCTCTTAACTTTTTCTTATTTGGTAGGTTTTTCTTATTTGGTAGGTAATTGCTACCTTTGGCAAGTTTGAGATGCAAAACCTTGAGAGGGTTGAAAGGCTTTGAGAGAGGTCTGGGAGTTTTAGGTATGTTCTAATCCCTATTTTCTGCTTTGTTTACTCATTCATTCCTCAGTTGGCTTTTCCTATTCAAGGTATAGATTATCTTTTATCTTTTTTTTTCAATACTACAGTATTGCCAACTGCTAAAGATCCCTTATAAACAAAATGAAACATAGAGATGGCTTTTTTTAAGTTACATGGGAAAAATAAATAACAAATCTTCCAACTTTTTAAATAGAAAAATGTAAATAGAAAATTAGCACCACTTTTTTGACACTTCATTGTTAGTATTTATGTTCATTTGAGAAGTTATAACACAAGAGATATCTTTCTAATCATTGTGGTATTTTAGAGGTTATAAAGTATATGCACAGTTATCATATTTCATCAAGACAAATACTTCTTTGAGATGGGTATATCATCATTATCCATCCTTTATTGAGGAAATTGAGTTTCAGAAAAAGTTGATTTCATTTATTGTTATACTTACTGGGTGCCAGATGTTATATTCATTTTCTAAGATATGATGCCTTCGTCTTCCCTCACTTTAATCTCAGCCTTTCTATTTTGGGATTATATATTCTCTTCTTCTTGGGCTCGATAGTGCAAGACTAGCCTTATCGCCTGGCAGCACCAACCACTGGTGGACACACCAGTTCCTACAGCTTTTGACCTACTCTACCTCACTACATTCTGGAAACCCTCTAAGAGTATAATAGCTCAGCTGTGCATAGATTGGTGACAAGTTATTGAAGAGTTTGGAATTGATAAGTGATATAATTGAAAGCATTATTTTTGGAAATTGTTAATTTGGTGGTTCTATATTGCATGGATGAAAGCAGATAAACCCGGATGCTCAGAGACCATGTTAAAAGTGAATCTTATAAAGTAAATCTATTACAATAGGTATGAGTTAAGGGCTGGAACAAGTATTTAGTGCAGTGTTTTTCAACCTTTTTTGGGCAAAGGCACACTTGTTTCATGAAAAAAATCACGAGGCACACCACCATTAGAAAATGTTAAAAAATTTAACTCTGTGCCTATATTGACTATATATAAAGTAATTCTCTTGAATAGGAATCAAATAAACACAAAGAAAGTATTTTATAATTACTTTATTATGAAATATTAAGTAAACAAAATAGTGAAAAATTATAAAATTCTTATCTTGTCTGCACCTACGGCACACCAGGCAACATGTGCCGCGGAACAGCGGTTGAAAAACGCTGATTTAGTGAATGGAAAGAGGAGGGTGGTTGTGAGAAATATTTTGAAGGAAGATTCTATAAGACTGGGGCATTGATTAGATATGAGGAACAAAAGAAGGAGACCTTGAAAAAAGAACACTCCAAGGACTTAAGGATGACAATTTCACATGTGGAAAAAAGAGAAGTGTAAAGGTAGAACTAATTATTTTTTAAAATCCTCAGCTGAGGATATTTATTGATTTTAGAGAGAGAGGAAGATGGAGAGAGAGAGAGAGACATGGATATGAGAAAGAAACATTGATATGTTGCCTCCGATACACGCCCCAACCAGGGATTGCACCCAAAACCTAGATATGTACCCTGACCTGGAATCAAACCCACAACCTTTTGGTTTATGGGCTCATGCTCCAACCAGCCGAACCAGTCAGGGCAGAACCAATGTTTTTAAATTGAGATAAGGTTCACATAACAAAATTCACCACTTTATAGTGTATAATTCAGTAGCATTTATGAGTTATATTATAGAACTAATTTTGTGGGGGAAGTTATATTCACTTTGGAATTTGAAATAAGTTTATATACCCATATAGCAGTTTTGAACAGTTAAGAGATGAAGGACTGGGAAATAGTTGAGAAGTTAGCGTTAGAGTTTAATATTTGATTATTTTATAGGCCAAAATTATGGAATTTATTGTTAGATTTGTCTTTTAGGAAATAATTTTTTAGGGCTGCCATCTAAACTTTATGGAAAATTGGATTTTACATTATTTAAGGAGGAAGAGAATATGGAAAGTCTAGAGTTTAAAAGGAGGTCAGGTCTTGGCTGGGTTGCTCATCAGTTGGTTGGAATGTCTTCTGGAATACCAAAAGGTGGTAGGGTTGAGGCCCAGTCCGGGCACATACCTAGGTCAGGGTATGCATATGGGAAGCAACTGATAGATGTTTCTCTCACTCACTCTCTTCTCTCCTCTCTCTTTTCTCCTCCTCCTCTCTAAGTGTCTCTCTCTCTAAAAATTAATAAAAACATATCCTTTCCTAACTGGTTTGGCTCAGTGGATAGAGCATTGGCCTGCGGACTGAAGGATCCCAAGTTTGATTCCGGTCAAGGGCATGTACCTTGGTTGTGGACTCATCCCCAGTAAGGGGTATACAGGAGGCTGCTGCTGATGTTTCTCATTGATGTTTCTAACTCTATCCCTCTCCCTTTCTGAAAAAAAAAAAAAAAGAAAGAAAGAAATCAATAAAATGTATTAAAAAATACCTTTATTGGCTTTCCATTGCTATTAGGATAAGGGCAGAATTTTTTTTTTAATATATTTTATTGATTTTTTTATAGAGAGGAAGGGAGAGAGATAGAGAGCCAGAAATGTCGATGAGAGAGAAACATTGATCAGCTGCCTTCTGAACACCTCCTACTGGTGATGTGTTTGCAACCAAGGTACATGCCCTTGACCTGAATCGAACCTGGGACCTTCCAGTCTGCAGGCCAACGCTCTATCCATTGAGCCAAACCAGTTTCGGCTAGACCTAATTTTCTTACTCTCTGAGTTTTTAAATTCTATGCCCATAGCCTTCTGCATCACTCACCAAAACTCTGATAAGCAGCATTGGGAATAGGGCAGGGGAAGAAATAAGGATTTACACTTTTAAATGTTTATCGAGAGAATATAACCAAATTTAATAACATGCATAGGTATGGGAACCCCACATACATGAGAGAGTCAGAGACCCCGCATGCAGGAGAGGTTGAAAATAGAAAGGGGGACTGAAGTACGTAAGACTTCCTGAGTTAGGGATGAGGCAATAATGCATCTTGGGGGCTTCACAGGATCTTTGCATGATAACGATGAGAAAAAGATATTTAGTAAATAGAAAGTTGCTCTGCAAAAGAAGTTATCTCTGATAATCTCTATGGGCAAGGCCCTTAATTCAAGTTCTTATAGGTAAAGAGAGGGGCAGAAGTTTCTCTTGAGCTGCAGCTAAAGTTGCCTTTAGCTCAGAACAATCTGCTTATCACAGAGACTGATGTTGGGCCAGCTCGTTCTGAACCCCCACAGTTCTCTGGAAATTTCACATTCCAGAAGTTGGGCTGATTGACTGTTCTGTCATTAAACCAGTCTCAGTCTTGAGAAAAGTTCAAACAGTTGTGTTTCATTTCAGGAGGCAGTGATGTCAGTAGGCAAAGATTCATACTCTTAGGTACTGCATACACTTTTGTATGATTGAATCATTTTTAATGAACATTTTTACTGGAAAAAAACCCACTAAGAAAAACATCTTTGTTGTAAGGATTAGTGTGTGTGTTTCTTCTATGTGGAACATACCCAAATTCCCCAACTAGATGTGACTTTTCTTAACCTTCTAAGTAGAGATGCTTAGCCTTTTTGGTTCATAGACTCTGAAAATGTTAAAGTATGCACAAAATTTTGCACATTTCATATTTCTGTGGTTCCCTCAACACCTTGTTAAGAATCTTTGTTATAGAACTGAACAGTTTTATTATTACTCTGCCATGCTCTATTTTGTATTTTTATCGTAATCTTTCTATTAGTTTCTTGAGGTAGGGACTTTTCATATTCTGTCCAGCATTGAGGATTGTGCCTTATGTTAGGCAGTAAATGATTGAGTGTGTTATTTTAAAGCCTTAATTGTTTATATTATATTTTTATTGTTTTTAGAAAATCTGATTGAGCTCACTAATTTGGAGGATTGTTTTGCCTTTAGTAGAGGGGGAAAAACCCTTTCCTTTATTCTTAGCTTAAGGGCCCAGGATGTGCAAATCAACAGAAGAAAAGGTATATAAATTTTATTTAATGTCAATATTTTAATTTTTATGTTCATGGAGGTCTTCATAGAAAAAAAAGTAAGACACAAAGAAATAAGTGTAGACACTAAGGCTTATATGTACCATTTTAACGAAGGATGATAATTTTGTGGAAAAGTGTCAGGACAAAGGAAAAGGGGTATGGGTTTGTAAGGAGTGGTAGTTTAAAGGAAGATAAACATTTAAGGGAAACTCATGGAAGATAAGGGTTTTTTAGTGAGATTTGTTTGTGTAGATCCATTTTGGTGCTGCTTTCTGTTTCCCAGTGATAATGGCAGTTTTTCTTTCTGGTATGGGGGAGGGGAATGGAAAAACCTTCATAACAGGAAAATTCTGTCCTTTTATACAGATAGGAAGAGGGCAGAGAGCTCTGTGTTTTCTGTTTTTAATTGCAATCAGATCAAAACAGTCTTTATGCCAAAGTGACATAATTTGAGGTTGTCTATTCTGATCTCCTTCAGGCTTTAAGGAATTTATCTGAATTTCTAATGTCAGAGAATTAATGTGATAATTCTTTGAGTACCTACCTTCAGAGAATGAAGTTTTTTCTCTTCGGTTGGCGGACAGGAGAATTGAGCTTTATTCTTGGGAATAGCCAGGGAAACTTCTTTTAGAACCTAGATTTTTTTCTATCCTAGTTCTGATCTCATTTGTAGGCCACTTTTTTCCAGGCTGAGTCCCAACCCTTCTCCTCTGTTTGCCTGTTAAGATTCCTGAATGTATAATATTTTAAAAAATGACATTTGAAGTTTTTGGTTTATTTAAAAAAAACAAACAACTTTATGTCCATATTCTCCCTTATTTAAAAAACAAAACTGCGTAAATCCATATTCTTATTTAAAAAATAAAACAATGTATATACATATTCTCCCTTTTTTAGGTCTCTGTCTTTTTCTTGGAGTGACTATTTTCAGAATGGAGTATTTTTCTTAAGAAAAAATTAGATTCTTTCAGAAATTGAATGAGCTTTGATGAGATATCATCTGAAGTTTCTATGCCCCTCAGTATTTTGTCTGTAGTATTTTAACTGCTAGCGATCTGATGTTTCTAATTGTGCATTTTGTCTGGATGGAATGTGCCCTTTTCAAGAATATGTCTTTGGTGTTTAACAATTGGACTTATTCTAAAAAACATACTTAGTTTTCTGACATTAGAGCATTCTTTAAAATAAAGGCATAAAAGGAGATACTGATCTACTTAATGTTTGTAAAGAAAAACTTTATTAAAAGTTTATTATAAAATTTCATATTCAAAGACCAGAACTTTTATCAACTATATATGAGTTTAATGTTTACAATTTAAGTTTTCTATTTGTGTGATTTGTCTTATAATGCCAAAGTAGACATCATAATTCTCTACTTTTCAAATCTTGTTACCATTCCTTTTCATAGTAAAATCAATCAGTGATAAATATAAAGTGATATAAAACAAGTTTTTCTGTAAAGTTGTATTTATTGTTGAAAGTATTACAGATGTCTCCCCACAACCCCAATTGACTCCCTCCACCCTGCCCCAGTCCCCAGCCCCAGGCCTTCCTCTGGTACCGGTATTGTCTGGCCATGGCTGTGCATGTATGCATATAAGTTCAGTGATTAACTATCACCTCACTCCCTTCCCTCTGAAATATGTCAGTCTTTTGCATGCTTCAATGTCTCTGGACCTATTTTATTCATCAGGTTTTTTTGTTCATTAGATTCCACATATAAGTGAGATCATGTGATACTTGTCTTTCTCTGACTGGCTTATTTCACTTAGTGCAGTGGTTGGCAAACTCCTTAGTCAACAGAGCCAAATATCAACAGTCCGATTGAAATTTCTTTTGAGAGCCCAAAACTGACTTCTGTGCATGGGCCACGAAGTTTCAATCACACTGTACGTGTGTGCCTGCATGTGGTATTTTGTGGAAGAGCCACACTCAAGAGGCCAAAGAGCCTCATGTGGCTCGCTAGCCACGGTTTGCCGTCCACTGACTTAGCATAATACTCTCCTGGTTCCTCCATGCTGTCTCAAAGGATAAGATATTCTCTTTTTTTTTGTAGCTGTATAGTATTTCAGTGTGTAAATGTACCAGTTTTGTAATCCATTCATCTACTGATGGGCACTTGGGCTGTTTCTAGATCTTAGCTATTATTGTAAATAACACTGCTATGAATATAGTGGTGCATACATTCTTTCTGATTGGTGTTTCTGACTTCATATGATTATTTCTAGAAGTGGGATCACTAGATCAAAAGGCAGTTCAACTTTTAATTTTTTGAAGAAACTCCACACTGTTTTCCATAGTGGTTTACCAGCAATGTACTAGGGTTCTTTTTCTTGTCAGCACGTGTTGTTTGTTGATTTATTGATGGTAGCCATTCTGACAGTTGGGAAATGATACCTCATTGTCATTTTAATTTGTATCTCTGTGATAATTAGTGACGGTGAGCATTTTTTCATATGTCTTTTGGCCATTTGTATCTCCTCTTCGAGGAAAACTGTTAGGTGCTCTGCCCATTTTTTTTATTGGGTTGTGTGTCTTCCTTTCGTTGAGTTGTTTGAGTACTTTATATATTTTGGAAATATCCCCTTATCAGGTGTATCATTTGGCAAATATGTCCTCCCATACAGTGGGTTCCCTTCTTATTTTGGTGCTGGTTTCTTTTGTTGTGCAGTATTTTTAAGATAATGGATATTAAAATTAATTTTCTAGTATCTACTTGAAATAGTTGGAAATTTTTGTGATCACAAAACTAGGATTGGAAACATTAGAATGTTACAGCTAAGAACTCACTTTGAATCATTATAGCTCAATTCATTTGGCATTAGAATTCTAAATTATGGACCTGCATTTCAGTATCCACTAGTGACAAAAATGAAAGAATTCTTTGTAAAATGAAACAACATAAAGCTTTAATATTAGTGAAATGATATTGATGCCTGATTTCTTGGGAAATTTGAGAGCGCAAACAAGTAACAGATCAAACTTTTCTGAAAAATGTTTAAATTACCCTGTGTCATACAAATCATTCCACTAAAAAAAAAAACCTCTCCTAAGTATATAAGCAAAATTGTGAAAGGTTTAATGTTTCTTATATGTGGCATGTTAATCTTAGACTAATTTGAGTTAGTTAAACTTTATTTTTATATGCTATTTTTATTTTGAATATAAAATTTTTCTATTTGAAATAATTATATTAATTATCTTAAAATTTTCCTTTTATGTTTAGTTCATCATATCTGGTTTTGGTGTTGCCAGCTTCTTGGATAGGAGTGCATCCCCCAATTAAATCATTTTTATCCCGATAAAAAAACAAAGATTGACTTTATAATGTGGTTTCTTGGATTATTTCATTGAATAACTAATTTTTAGAGTTTGAGGAGATGGAGAACTTTTTCCCATTAACTTTTGTATTCTTAATCACCTACTTATTTTAAAAAAGGATTTTTAAAGAAATTATAATATAGGAATGTATGTAGAATCAAAGTGGCTTATTTCATTTAGTGTAATACTCTCTATTTTTAAAATGATAATGGTATAAACACTTTATCCAGATATTAATTTTTATGCATTTCTGTGTTAGTATTTTTGAATTAGATACTTGTTTTATTTTATGAGGTTAGTAGCACATATATAATTTAACCATGCTGGTGAATTGTAGGTAAGTGTATTATGTTCATGTTCTGTGTGTTTTAACTAGTTAATAAATACTTTTTTAAAAAGCTGAAAATATGGCAAGATAGAGTTGACAGCCACATTGTGGAAAGCATAAAACTAAAATTTCAACATCAGACATATGACTATAGTGAAGATCTTATATAACTAAATGATTTGTAAATACTCAGCTCATAAATTCCATTATAATAACAAAGTTGTGGTCTGTTCTTAAGAGTTCTTTAAAATAGGATTTAGCTCAAAGTTAAAAATGGTTAAAATCTAATGAATGATTTTTGTGTGCCAGGCACTGAGCTTGTGCTTTATGTATATTACCTCATTAATTTTTCATTATGACTCTGTAATATAAGATATATGTAGCTAAAGCAAGGCACAGAGATGAACTAACTTGCCCAATGTCATACAAGTAATAAGTGATTGAGCCAGAACTTGACATTCATTCTTCAGCAAGTTTTACTGTTTGTGGTTAATAAATGTTTAGAGAATACAGTTTATGGAATACAACCACAGGCCACTATGTTCTGGAAATGTGGGAAATTGGTTGAAATCTTTTTTCTCTGTTGACAGATCTGTTTGGTGTTTTGTTTTGTTTTTTAAATTAAGAGTTGTTTACTATATAAAAAAAATTAAGTAACAGTTTATAGTGAAGTCTAAAGTATAGAACTGAATTGAACCCTAGAGATCTTTCATTTGAACTAAAAGCTTAGACCCAGAATTGTAAGGTGACTTGACTAAAAGTTGTGGCAGTGTTGGGGCTGTGACTTGTTCTGTCTACTAAACTACTGTTCTTTTTTTATGTTTAGACTCTATAGTTGTGATTTGTGTAATTGCTTAATCTTTTATCAGAGAGTAAATAAGACTATATCTAGTACATGGCACATGCATGCTATAGTGTTTGCTATGTATTAGATCAAATGCATTGCCTTTATTATTTAACACAGTGACGTATCTGGTGATATCTATCGATGTATAAAAGTAAATTTTTCAAGCAACTGAAATTTAGACCCACATTTCCATTAATTTTTTGTTTTGTTAATCCTCATCTGAGGATTGCACCACAACCCCCTTGGTTTTTAGAGAGAGTCTGCCCTCCCCTGCTGGCCTGGTCACCCTTAACTTCCCTCCCCTGCCAGTCTGGTTGCCCCTGTCTGCCTCTGCAGGCCTGGTCACTCCCAACTGCCCTCCCCTGCTGGCCTGGTCTCCTCCAACTGCCCTCCCCTGTAGGCCTGGTCTTCCCCCAACTGGCCTTCTCTGCCGGCCTGGTCGCCCACAACTGCCCACAACTGCCCTGCCCTGCCAGCCATTTATGGCAGCCATCTTCTGTACACATGGGGGCAGGATCTTTGACCACATGAGAGTGGCCATCTTGTGTCTTGGAGTGATGGTTAATTTGCATATTACTTTTTTATTAGATAGGATGTTAAAGCTGAAACAAAAAAATAAAGTATGGACTGTAATTATCTATGTTAACAGGTTTTCTAACTTTATATTATGTTTGTGAGTGTATAATTTAGGTTTCTAAGTAGCTACTATAGTCCTATAGCTTTGGGAGGAGGTTATCTTAAAAATTATCTCTATAGTCATAGGCAATGATTCATATTTTATTCATATAGACAACTCATTTATTAAACTAGAGGTCTGGTGCATGAAATACGTGCACAGGCCTGGGGGGTTCGTGTCTTTCAGTCCAGCCTTCACACTGTCCAATCTAGGACATCCCTCTCACAAACCAGGACTGCTGGCTCCCAACTGCTCGCCTGCCAGCCTTCCTGATTGCTCCTGATCGCTACTGCCTGCCAGCCTGATCACCCCCTAACCACTCCCATGCCAGCCTGATTGATATCAAACTGCTCCCCTGCCAGCCTTTTTGCCATCCGCTTCCCTACTCTGCCGGCCTGGTCACCCCTAACTGCCCTCCCCTGCAGGGTTGATTGCCCCCAACTGTCCTCCCTTGCAGGGCTGGTGTCTCCCAATTGCCCTCCCCTGCTGGCCATCTTGTGGTGGCCATCTTGTGTCTACATGGGGGCAGGATCTTTTACCACATGGGAGCAGCTATTGTATGTTGGAGTGATGTTCAATCTGCATATTACTCTTTTATTAGATAGGATAGAGGCCTGGTGCATGGGTAGGGACCAGCTGGTTTGCCCTGAAGGGTGTCCCGGATCAGGGTGGGGGTCCCTTTGGGGTGTGGGGCGGCCTGAGTGAGGGGCTGTGGTGGTTTGCAGGCCAGCCACGCCCCCTAGCGCCCCAAGCAGAGGCCCTAGTATCTGGAATTTATTTACCTTCTACAATTGAAATTTGTAGCCTGGAGCGGAGCCAAGTCTCCTGCTTGCTCCGTGGCTGCCGCCATTTTAGTTTGGATTTGTTTACCTTCTATAATTGAAACTTTGTTGCCTTGAGTGGAGGCTTAGGCTGGCTAGGGCAGGCAGAAAGCTTTGCTGCTTCCATTGCCTGGGAAACCCAAGCCTCTTTCCTACTCTCTGTGGCTGTAGCCATCTTGGTTGGGTTTATTTGCTCTAATTGGCTGGTGGTCGTGGCTTGTGGATGTAGTAGAGTGATGGTTAGTTTGCATATTACTTTTTTATTAGGTAGGATATTTATAAATGGAATATTTTAGGGTTTTGCTAAATTACATTTATATAGTAATTTAACATAAATCTATCTCTGTAAAAACTTAATATGCCAATTGTGTCCAAGGGAGTTTGACCAGGGACCAATAGCTCACTATGGCATGCACTGACCACCAGGAGGTGGCACTGAATGAAGGAAAGCCCTGGACAGCCGCCGGCAGCCAGGGAAGGAAGACCCTGGCCAGCAGCTGAAAGGCGCCAATTGGCTTGGATAGCTGGCCAGGCCTAGGGACCCTACCTGTGCATGGATTTCGTACACCGGGCCTCTAATATAATGAATCTCATAGGCTGTGTAATTGTGGCTCTTAAAAATATACTATATTCTTGATAGTAGTAGGTGCTTGATGCTGAGTTAGAATTGTCATGTATTTATCTATAGGACATATATATATTACACTAATTTTAGTTTAGGAACAAACTACAATTATTCAAATAATTGAGTTAAAGAGACTTAAACAGTGAAACCTTGAAACTTGGTGAATTTAGTTAAAAACAAGATTCCATAGAGTCTTTGGTGATAGTAGTTTAACCATTTATAGTAATTACTTATGAAGTTAAAATAGTACTTTTTTCTCTCTGTGGCCTATTTCAGTTCAGACCAAATGCCTTGGAAATTAAAAAGCAGGAAAACTTGCCTTTTTAGCCTGAGGATATAAAGCAATATAAAAGTTGAATTAGCTGTGTTTCTCAATATTTTAGATAGCTGCTGTCTAATTTTTGAACTTTTTTACTTTGTAACTAAACCAGTTTTTAAAAAATTGTATATTTTGTAAAATTTATGCTTGTGTGTGAATCTAGAAAACACATTCTTAAAGCAGTTCAAGTGTCATTTTTACTTTTTGCATGTGTCGGGGCCTGGGTTTCACCTCTCCACATCTAGTGGACAGTGAGCTGAGGCCCCAGCGTGGTTCTGGGTCCTGAATCTCATCCATGGCCATGGCCATGGTCAAGATCGCAGGTGATTTTCAACCAACCCAACAAGTCTCTTTTTTTAAGCCCAAAGAATTATAGACATACTAGACTGTAGATTTCTGAAGACATGGACTGTGACATACTCATTTTTATTTTTCCCCCTAGAACTTAGCACATTCCTTGCATACAGAAGGCAATGAATGAGTAGTTATTTTTTGAATAAGTTAATCTATGATAAAATATATCCAACTCATTTTCTTTTTAAGTTCATTGATAAACACCAGAAAAATATAAATTAAAGCATGTTTAAAATTATGTGTTCTTATGGAAATAATTTCAGTTATATCTGAAATAAGAATAGGTAGCAGTTTAAGATTAAGATCACTTAGTATTTGAAAATTCAGACTTAGCCGAAATCGGTTTGCCTCAATGGATAGAGCGTCGGCTTGGGGACTGAAGGGTCCTGAGTTTGATTCCAGTCAAGAGCATGTACCTTGGTTGCGGGCATATCCCCAGTAGGGGGTGTGCAAGAGGCAGTTGATCGATGACTCTCATCGATGTTTCTAACTCTCTATCTCTCTCCCTTCCTCTCTGTACAAAATCAATAAAATATATTAAAAAAAAAAAAGAAAATTCAGACTTACTTAAACAATACATTATGAGGTGATTCCTCATTTTTGCCAAAGGATTCATTTAAAAAATATTCATAATTTAATAATTCAGATTTATTCAAGTAGTAAATGCTTAATGGAATCACCATTTTGCTTACTAAATTAAGATACATTGAAGAATGAACCAGTTATGTAAATAAGTTACATGTATATGTCAAATATCAAGCTTTAAAATTTAACTTCTTAATAGAAAATGTTAAATATGTATACATTTAATTTAGTGAGATTCACTCTTACATTAGGTATTTTTATTTTATAGGAAGGAGAACATAACAGTATATAACTTGTTGGTGCATTGTCTGGAGTCACATGGTAAGTTTGGAGATAAATTAGATCCAAGAATTTCTGAATTTAAAGTTTCATGTTTCAATATTTGGCATTTCATAAGATGACTCATAAATAGACTGATAATTGTTAAAGTAACAAATGCTCACATAAAACAAATAATGGAAATTAAAAAGTGAATAAAGTAGAAATGAAGTGTTTTCTCATAATGCTCATGATAACTACTATTGTCATTTTAGTATACATAATTACAGTGTGTTTCTTTTATGCATAGACAAAAATAATTATTTCTAAAAAAATTACAAAGCTATTATGTGTCTTAAAAATTTTCCCCTAACAATATATTCTAGGTATACAGTAGTTGCTCCTTATTTGACATTTCATTTTCTGTGGTTTCAGTTACTTGTAATAAACCACAGTCTGAAAATATTAAACCGAAAATCCCAGAAATAATAAGTTTTAAATTTAGTGTCTTTTAGAGCAGCATGATGGAATCTCACTGTCCGAATCCATCTTGACCTGGAAGAATCATCTCTTTGTCCATTGCATCCATTCTGCATAATGCTACCTATCCATTAGTCACTTAGTCACTTACACAGCTGTCTCAGTTATCAGATAAACTGTGGAGATATCAGTGCTTGTGTTCACATAACCCTAATAAGTAGCCTGTTGCTCTCACAATGCCTAAGCCATTCACCTCATTTCATCTCACTAGGCATTGTGGTATCTCCTATCACAGGAAAAGGGGTAAATACAGAACAATATGAAATTTTGAGAGAGAAAGACCACATTCACATAACTTTTACTATAACATATTGTTATTATTGTCCTATTTTATTGTTGTTAATACCTTACTGTGCTTAATTAATAAATTAGACATTATTATATGGATGTGTAGAAAAAAGACACCTATATAATAATCTATATAATAAAGAGGTAATATGCTAATTGATCCTCTTCCTCATCCTCCTCCAAAATTTGGATGTTAGTACATTTAAAGTTGTCCCATAGGCTCTTTACACTATCTTCATATTTTTGAATTATTTTTTCTTTTTGTTTTTCTGGTTGGGTGTTTTTTGTTTCCTTATATATCAGATCTTCGGTTTGATTCTTGGGGTACGTTGATCTACAGTTCATTTCAGTCAGTGTATGCTTTTCCATTTTTTTGGCATTCTCATTAACGTACTTGAAGGTCTCTTAAGTTTCTCAGCAGTTTTGTTCATCAGGGATATTGGCCTTTAATTCTCTTTCTTTGTAATGTCTTTATCTGGTTTTATGGAATTATGATAATGCTGGCCTCAGAAAAAGAGGTTGGAAGTTTTCCTTCTTGGATTTATTGGGAATAGTGTGAGGAGGATAGGTGTTAGTTCTTCTTTGAATGTTTGTTACAACTCCCCCGTGAAGCCATTTGGACAAGGAAGGGCTTTTGTTTGCTGAGAATTTTTTTTATTATTATTATTGCTTCTATATCCTCAGTTGTTATTGGTCTATTCAAGTTTTCTGCTTCTTGATTCAGTTTGGGAAGATTGTATTTATTTTAGAAATTTCCATTTCATCCACATTTTCCAGCTTGTCGGCATATAGTTGCTTATAGTATTTGCCTATAATTCTTTGTATTTCTATGATGTCAGTTACTTCACCACTTCCATTTCAGATTTTACTTCTTTGGGTCCTCTCTGTTTCTGGAGGAGACTGGCTAATGGTTGATCAATCTTGTTTATGCTTTCAAAAGAACCCACTTGTGGTTTCAGTATTTTTAAAACTGAGTTAAAAATTTTTGATGATCATATTCTTAATCCTTTATTTTGATTTCTGAATATTACTTTTTATAACATTCCTTCTTGTCTTAAACGTTTAAATATGCTAATTATATTTTTTCTAATGTTTTTCTTGCTGTCTGCATTGCCTCTTTTTTTTAGGATTCTTTTATCTGTTTTGTTGATTTTGTTCTGAAAACAGGTTTTCCTGAAATTAATGGTGCTTATTGATTATCCATCCATATAAGAGCAAGGCACTAAAATGCCTCCTGGGAATTCTGTTTGGTCAGAACATCTAGGATTGTTATTATTTACTGTATGTTCTTTGGTCTGTATCTTTAGGTGAGAAATTTGCTCTGCATAGAATAAGCCTGAGTTTGTTACCTATTTTTGTTTAGCACCTCATTCCTGCTTTGCTCTATTTATGCCTGGCATTCCTAAGTTTGGTTCAGTTTTTGTAGTATATTTTCCACTTATTGCCTCATTTTTTCAAATTATAAGCAAAAGTTTATTCAGAAAGTCATAGAGATAGAAGTGAACTGTAGAAGAAATGGTTTTAGGAAACAAGTTACAAAGGCAAAAGAAAGGCCAGTGGAGAGAGAAAGGTAAAGGTTACATACTTTGTGGGTGAAGGAGAGAAGGATGGGAAAGGTGTATGCATGCTCTTGAAAGAGAGAACCCCACCTATTGCCTCTTATTCTTAGTTTATCTCCTTTTTGTTAATATTTTTTGAGATAATGATTAAGTGAAATAATTTTTGTAGATATATTCTAGCCATACGACTGAAACTCACTTTGATTGTACCTAAGTTTTTGATGCAGTAGTCAGCCATTACTTATTTCTGTCTCTATCTACCTATGTATCTATCTAGTTATCTAACATCTAGGAGAATGAGTTCTGAGTTTCTCACTATTGCTACCATGTACTAACTACAAATATCAGTTCAGAAATTGCTACTGGGATTATTAAAGTAGAATTTAAATATACTATGTATAAAAATATGTTTTTCTTTTTGAAAATAAGGTTTGCTTTCCTTTTAAAAATTAGGTAAGTCAAAAATGGCAGAACTGTTTATGGAATGTGAAGAAGAAGAGTTGGAACCCTGGCAGAAGAAAGTAAAAGAGGTTGAGGATGATGATGATGATGAACCGATCTTTGTTGGAGAAATATCAAGTTCAAAACCAGCAATTTCAAGTAAGCATTTACTTTTAGTGAAGCCAAGATTTATAAAATACTGTTTCTAATGGAAAAAATTTACAAACTGGCTTAGAGGTACTTAAGTCCTTGCTTCTCTGTAAAGAGTTGGCAATGAAAGATTAGGTGTGAGGTTAGTAAGAATTTTAGAAACAGGGTGGGGATGTTATTGGGTACTTGAGGGAGGAGGTGTAAGAGGTTAAAATAACAGATCTGAGAAAAAGAAATGGACTAAGATTAGCTGGTGATATTGGAGGTCTTTTGTTATTAGAAATCATAATTTTTGTGTAGTTAAATTTTCTATTTTTTCTACTTAAACTCAGAAGTAGAGGGAAAAAGGGGTTTAGAATACTTTGTTTAAAATGTCAGAATGTACTAAATAAGTTTGTGTTATTCTTAGATAGGGATTCTCAATTCCAGGCAACTGCCTTATTACAATGTCATTCATTCATAGATACAAAATGTATAGGCAGTGAATGATTACAGTCTCTGGCCTGTATATTAATAGGTGCTTCTGATCACATCTGTTTTCCAGCAACTTGCATTTATATTCATGAAAGAGAAGTGCGCTGTCTATAGCTACTATATTTGGGTGACATAGCAGTTAAAACTTAAATCTTTATGGTTTTTTTTTAACAGAATATCTTAATACCTTTGTAGATTCTAAATTTCAATAAGAGTAATTGGATTTGACCTTGTTATAATGTTAAAGCAAAGAGCAATAACACCTTTAAATATATTCGTTCAAAAATATATAGAATTGTAGAGAAATAATGTATGAATTTTAGATTTTCTTACCAAGACATTGCTTAAAAGTGTGATTAAGAGGCTACTTTAGTCCTGCCCGGTAGCTCAGTGGATTGAGTGATGTCCCATGCATTGAGTGGTCACCGGTTCGATTCTTGGTAAGGGTACAAGTCTGGGTTGTGGGATCGCCAGTAGTGATGTGCAGGAGGCAGCCCATCCTATTTCTATCCCTATCCCTCCTCCCTTTTTCTGTCTCTAAAATCAATAAAAATACAGGTATTTTAAAAAAAGAATCCCTTGCTCTTTGTACTTTCTTAAAAAAAGAGGTTACTTTGAAATATTTGGAAAGCTTGATAACTTTCTTCTGTTGCCCCTAAATTTGTAAGGGCACTTTTATTCAGTTTTATCAGAGAGATAATAACTTAAAAATGTAATTCTCAATACCATTTCCTCTGGCAAATTAATAATCTCTCATGGAGGTTCTAATTGAAGTGCCACTTTGATTATAAATTGAATGATACTTGATGATAGAAGAACATCCTAATATATAAAAACCCTCGGTTGTCACCACCAGTAAAGACCAAGGCTCGACCAATTGGACCTGAGCGGGCTGTGAATCGAGGCCAGAGAGAGGCCTGAAGAGAGAAGCAGGGACTGATCCATTGCCTCCATGGCAGCTTTTGATCAGCACTTGCCTCCCTTTTTCTCTCTCAGTCTAGCTAGCAGCCATGCCTCCATTTCTCTCCAGGCCTCCACCTGGGCTGCTGATCAGTCCCGTCTTTCTCATCAGGCCCCATTGATAGGCCCAGAGATGTTGACTGACATAAGAACTGGCCAGTCAGAACCAAATGTGGGTGCTGTGAAAAACCAATGGCTGCCTAGGAGGCGGAATTTCTGATGCTTACTGGCATAGACACTGACCAATCAGAACAAAATGTGGGTGCTGTTGAAAGCCTTTTGCTGCCTAGGAGGCAGAGCTTCTGATGCTGACTAGCTTATAAACCGATCAGTCAGAATCCAGTTTGGGTGCTGTGGGGAGCCAGTGGCTGCCTAGGAGACAGAGGTTTTGATGCTGACTGGCATAGAAACCAACCAATTAGAACCAAATTAGTCAGCAGATTAGGGCAGTTGGGGGCAATCAGGCCAGCAGGGAGGGCAATTAGGGGAGATTAGGCAGGCAGGCAGAGGCAGTTAGGGGCAACCAGGTAGCAGGGGAAGGCAGTTAGGGGTGATCAGGCAGGCAGGAAGTGAACAGTTAGGAGCCAGTGGTCCCAGATTGCGAGAGGGATGTCTGATTGCTTGTTTAGGCCCAATCCCACAGGCAGTCCAACATCCCCCAAGGGGTTCCCAATTGGAGAGGGTGCAGGCTGGGCTGAGGGAACCTCCCTCCTTGCACAAATTTCATGCACTGAGCCTCTAGTAATTATATATCCTCTTTAATTTTTGTTTTTAGTAATTGTGATATTTTATACCAGTATATTATCATATTGTAAAATTGTTATTGAACTTCTCTTATTGAAAACATGATAGTTAAGATTCAAGTTGATTTTATACTGATTGTACATGAGTTAACAGTGTTCAACTAGAATTCTATATAATAAAAGCCTCATGCTAAGTATCTGATCATCCGTTCAACCAATCAAAGCATAATATGCTAATGATATGCTAGTCGCTCACTGCTCATTATGACGTGCACTGATCACCAGGGGACAGATGCACCAACTGGTAGGTTAGCTTGCTGCTGGGGTCTGGCAAATTGAAAGACTGAGCAAGATGGGCTAAACATGCCCTAGAGCAGGCGTCTTCAAACTGCGGCCCGCGGGCCACATGTGGCCCGCAGAGGAGTCTGATCCGGCCCGCCAGGTTTTTTGGGCAGTGAGCGCAGCCGAGGTGTTACAGTAGGAATTAGTAGTTCATATAGTCCGGCCCTCCAGCTCTCTGAGGGACCGTGATCTGGCCCCCACTTTAAAAAGTTTGAGGAACCCTGCCCTAGAGCCATCCGGTGGTCTCTTCCTGGCTGGCCAACTTACCACATCCCTCCACAACCCCTATAGGTTCCTCCCTAGCCCCAGGCATGCACTGGTGGGGTTCCTTGGCTTGGTCTCCATTCTCTCGCAATCCAGGACCCCTCTGGGGATGTTGGAGAGCCAGTTTCAGCCTGATCTCAAAAGTCAGGCCCAGGGACCCTGCTGGTGCACAGTTTTGTGCACAGGGCCTCTAGTAATGTATATTAGTTTTAAAATGATTATGTCAAAAAATAGAATTTCTTTTCTGAACTGTTAAGATATAGAATTTAAATGATTGTATTGGTTATGTGTAGGCCATAAAACGTTAATTAATAATAGTTCTTTGTTGTTTTGGGTAAATACTTAATCATGAATTTCAGAATGAAAATGGTGTTAACTTATTGGAGCAGAGTTGTTTCTTCAATAAGACATATGTAGGGCTTAGTTATAGAACACTACATTGTCATTATCAGATAATAGGCCTACTTATGTGTGGCCCCTTTATAGGATTATTTTATGGGATCTGGTTATTTTTTACTGTGATGGAAGAAAAGGACATTTTAATGATGTTTTAACCTTTTTCTAACCAACATTTTAGGCAAAACCCACACTTCCAAATTTTAGTTTGATTATTGAGTAACAATAATTGAGTTACAGAGTTTATATGCATGTAAGAATAAGGAGCTTATACTAATCCTGAAAATCATAGGCTCACATTGATTTCTGTTTTAGTAGTAGATTTGAAACTCCTTAAGTTATAAGATACTCTGGTAAACTATAGGTTCATTTTAGTCTGTAGCCTCTGATAGTTTCACTTTCAGAAATCAAGAATAATAGTAAGATAATCCAATGAGATCCCTCATAAGGTCACGTAAAGGCTTTTAGGGATGTGAGTGGCATATGAAGCTTGGGCAAGGTTTTGATTTTGAGTAATAGAAACCTGAGTGTATATAGAGCCCTATCATCAAAGTAAGACATATACTTCTAATATAAGTTGTATATGAATGTACTTTTGGAAAAGTTTTACTAATAATGTGGAATGTTTCTTTGCCATGTAAAAGGTTTGACTTATATTTAGTCAGATTTAACAATTATTTATTTTTGGCCTTTGAATTTTGAGTTATAATTAAAAAGGTTGCTCTAATACTATGCAACAATTAAAGCTTGTAATCTTGTTCCTTTAGTAAAAAAAAAAATATATATATATATATATATATATATATATATATATATGTTTAGCTGTATTTTAAAATTAGTGATAACTTATAAACTTCTTCCAGGAATCTAGTTGTTTTCAGTTCATGTTTTATATTATCTTAATATATATTTCATCAAACAAACAAATTTTAAAATAAATATAATTTTTTTTTAGATATTTTGAATAGAGTAAACCCTAGCTCATACTCAAGAGGAATAAAGAATGGCGCACTCAGTCGAGGTATAGTATTATTTTTTTAATTTTAAAGTGAAGTATTTTAATATTGATTATAAAGAAATATATTCAATACATTTTGTAATTTTGAAATACAGGTATTACTGCTGCATTCAAGCCTACAAGTCAACACTGCACGAACCCAATATCAAATCCAGTGGCTGCCTCACCAGTAAATTTTCATCCTGAATCTAGATCTTCAGATAATTCTGTTATTGTTCAGCGTTTGTCTAAACATGTAAGTGTTTCTGAAACTACACAGTCAGCTCAGGCATATCATGGATATTATTTATTAACTAGAGGCCAGGTACACAAAATTCATGCATTATGGGGGGGGAGTGTCCCTCAGCCCTCTCCAATCTGAGACCCTCGGGCAGTCAGACATCCCTCTTATAATCTGGGATTGCTGGCCCCTAACTGCTCCCTTGTCTGCCTGATGGCCCCCAACTGCTCACCCCTGCTGGCCTGATCTCCCACAACTGCTCTCCCCTGCAGGCCTGATTGCCCCCAACTAACCTCCCTTGCAAGCCTGTTCCCTACTAGCTGCCTTCCCCTGCTGGACCGGTCACCCCTAACTTCTCTCCCTTGCTGGCCTGGTCACCCCCAACTGCCCTCCTCTGTGGCCTGGTTTCCTCAACTGCCCTCCCCTGCAGGCCTGATTGCACACATCTGCCCTTCCCTGTTGGCCATCTTTTTTAACATTTATTTTTGTTTTTTTAAAATAAATATTTTTCAGATAATTACATTAAGGAACTTTTTTTACCTCCATAGCTCCCCTCCATATGGTTCCCACCCCACCCCATACCCTTTCCCACTGTCCTCATCCATAGGTATATGATTTTTGTCCAGTCTCTTCCTGCACCCCTTTCCCCCTGAGAATTGTCAGTCCACTCCCTTTCTATGCCCCTGTTCTATTATATTCACCAGTTTATTCTGTTCATCAGATTTTTTTTATACAATTGATTTTTAGATTCACTTGTTGATAGATGTGTATTTGTTGTTCGTAAATTTTTTCATTTTTCTTCCTCTTACAGAATACCTTTCATCATTTCATATAATAGTAGTTTGGTGGTGATGAACTCCTTTAGTTTTTTCTTATCTGTGAAGCTCTTTATCTGCTCTTCAATGCAGAATGATAGCTTTGCTGGGTAGAATAATCTTGGTTGTAGGTTCTTTTTTTAAAATTTTTATTTATTTATTTATGTATTTATTTATTTATTTATTTTAATATATTTTATTGATTTTTTACAGATAGGAAGGGAGAGATAGAGAGCTAGAAACGTCAATGAGAGAGAAACATTGACCAGCTGCCTCTTGCACACCCCCTACTGCAGATGTGCCCACAACCAACATACATGCCCTTGACCGGAATCAAACCTGGGACCTTACAGACCGCAGACCGACACTCTAGCACTGAGCCAAACCGGTTTCGGCGGTTGTAGGTTCTTGCTGTTCATCACTTTGAATATTTCTTGCCACTCCCTTCTGGCCTGTATAGTTTCTGTTGAGAAATCAGCTGACAGTCGTGTGGGTACTCCCTTGTAGTTAACTAACTGTTTTTCTCTTGCTGCTTTCAAGATTCTCTTGGTCTTTTGCCCTTGGCATTTTAATTATGTTGTGTCTCAGTGTGGTCCTCTTTGAATTCCTCTTGTTTGGGGTTCTGTGCGCTTCCTGGACTTATAAGTCTATTTCTTTCACCAGGTGGGGAAAGTTTTCTGTCACTATTTCTTTAAATAGGCCTTCAATATCCTGCTCTCTCTCTTCTGGCACCCATAAAATCCGGATGTTGGTATGCTGAAAGCCATCCCAGAAGCTTCTTACACTATCCTCACACTTTTGGATTCTTCTTTCTTTCTGCCTCTCTGGTTGGGTGTTTTTTGTTTCCTCATATTCCAGATCTTTGGTTTTTGACTCTTGGGGTACATTGATCTACAGTGGAGTTTCTGTATATTCTTTATTTCAGACAGAGTATGCTTAATTTCTAACTGGTCCTTTTCCATTTTTTTGGTATTCTCATTAAGGTCCTTGAAGGTCTTTTCAAATTTCTCAGCGGTTTTTAGAAGATTCTTGAGTAACCTTATAAATGTGATTCTGAACTCTGTGTCATCCAGTAGTTTATTTTCCTCCATCTCTCCCATTCGTGATATGCTTCCGTGTCTCTGCATTTTGGCTGCCTCCCTCTGTTGATGGAATGGCTTTGTGTGGTAGGTGACCTATAGGAGCCAGTAGCTCAGCTTCCCCAATCATCTGAGGTGGTTGCTCTTGGTACGCCCTTTCGTGGGTTGAGTGTAAAGTCTTGGGTGTAGTTAAGCCTTGATTGCTGTTGGTACACTGGGAAGAATTGACCTCCAGGGCAATTGGCTGCAAGGACCCGCTGTGTCTATAATGGAAAAACTGCTGCGCTGGAGACACGCTTATGGTGCAGGCCTTGTTTTAGTGGGGCTTTGCTACTCACTGAGTCTGTCTCCTGAATGTGTCATTATGGATGTGAAGAGTTGAAACCTGGTGTCTTACACTGACCACTAGGTACACTGGCTTCTGGATCTCCAATGAGATGCAGTTCAGCTATTGTCCTAGGCCACCCTGCAGTAGCTACAGCAAGAACCACAGTCCTCTCCTTCCTGCTTGGAGCTGGGAAGCTTTGGAGCTTTCTGCACCAGGTTGCAAGTTTGTTAGATTAAACTGCAATAAAGAAGGCCATTCATATGCACAAGCCGCTGCTTGGAGCTTGGGTGTGTTCATAGATTGCGGGCCGGAGTCTCAGGGCGTGACTAGGCTAGGGCATGGCAAACAGTGATGGCTGCCAGTCTGCCATCTCTGCCTTTCCATGGCCGCGTCCCCACATCTCGTGCGTGTGCCACAACACAGCAAACAATTACTCTTGCACTCAGATCTGCAAACAAGCCGCCCTCACTTTCTGAGCCAATGGCAGACAATCTAGCTTCTCCCCAGAAAATGGATTTCAGAGAGATTGGGAGATTGTCTCTTCAGGTTAAAGAAAGCAATGCCCTCTGCCAGCTGGTATCCACGCCCACGCCTGTACCTCAGTTTTTCAGCACTTATGCCCTGAATGCTCCTTTCTCTTTTAGTCTAGTTGTAGAGCTTTCTTTCAGCCAGCTTTCCCATGGTTCTGGGTGATAGACGTTTTGTCTTTTAGTTGTAGTTTTGAAATTGTTGTGCACAGCAGCAGTTTAGGTGTGTTTACCTAAGCCACCATCTTGGATCCTCCTGTAGTATTCTTTTGGTTAGATGCAAGTAACATGTCTTGCTTGCACTCAAAGAGAATCATATAGGACATGAATACCAGAGTGGGGGGTCATGGAGGCCACTTTTGAGTCTGTTCACCACACACAGTGAGTTACTTAATCTTGGTTATCTGGCAAACATTTCCACAAAATTGAAAAGGGCATTTGTAACCTAAAGGAAAACAGCTGATAGTATTTCTGTGAAGGGTAAAATTTTAGCTTTCAAGCAAAAATTAGAATTTTTGAAAACTTGTATCTGTTTGTATCTGCAGCTTCCCAGTACGTAAAGATTTTAATGACAGGTAGTATTAATAATTACCGTATTTTTCGGACCATAAGACGCACCGGACCATAAGACGCACCAGTTTTTAGAGAAGGGAAATGAAGAAAAAAAGATTCTGAAACGAATAGTGTCCTAAAATATTTTATGTGCATTAAAACCCAACATCACAGTCATAAACACATGTAATCAAACCTGTAAAGTAAACAGCAGCATTTAGAACCATTTTAGAGCCGGGCAAGCACACAGAGACCACACAGAGCCGGGCAAGTAAAAAAACTTTTTTTTTAAAGTATATGTGTAGGCTATATTTGGACCATAAGACGCAGGGACTTTTTCCCCCCACTTCTGGGGGGAAAACAGTGCGTCTTATGGTCCGAAAAATACGGTAAATGTTTTTGTTACTGTATACTGAACTGTCAAGATTTGGAAAATGTGCATAATTCAAAGAAATCAGTATTTTCCATATAACCAGTGCTTGATGTTACAAAATCACGCATGAAAGAAAAATCCTTTCAAAGTGTAAGATAGACTAATAGGTTTTAGTGTAACAAAGTACAAAGCTTAGTGATAAGGAGTAAGATTTTGCATTCCAAGAAACCTTTAAGAAAATACCAACTGTTGAGTTTTGGTGTAGTATTAAAGAAGTGCATTTACAATTATCCTAAAGTGCTATTAAAATATTCCCCCTTTCAACTATATATATTTATAAAGCCAGATTTTCTTTATATTTTTCAATCAAACATTTCTTAACAAATTAAAAGCAGAAGTAGATATGAGACTATAGCAGGCTTTGATTAAAATAAAATAAATACATATTTTAAAATTCTTTTGTTTTAATTTTTAATATTACAAATATTAATGAATATGTCCCACCTGAATAAAAAACTCCTTTGGGTCTTTAGTAATTTTTAAATGTGTAAAGTGGTCCTGAAACCAAGGAGTTAGAGTATTAAAACAAAGTTACCCAAAATATAGTCTTTGCTGTAAGTTAAAATCAAATTCACTTTTTTTCCCCCATGTTTATAATAAAGTATTTGACATTGGCCTTAGAGACATAGGAAATTTTCCTTATGTTGTTTTGGCAGTAAGGGAAACAACTACCAAAGCACCTATACATTTTCTTGCAAATAATAAGGTTTAACACCACAATTGACTCTAAATATTTTTAGTATTAATAGTTTATTTTTTTCTGTATTTCATATCTTATTACTATAAGGTAATCCACTTACCTCTTAGCACTAAAAATAGATATTTTGAGGTTGTATCTTTTATAGAAAAGTTATTAAATTTAACTTTAACCTATTGAATACATAAAAATGAAAAGGAAAACTACAGTCGGGACCGGTTTGGCTCAGTGGATAGAGCGTTTGGCTCAGTGGATAGAGCGTTGGCCTGCGGACTGAAAGGTTCCGGGTTTGATTCCAGTCAAGGGCACGTACCTTGGTTGCGGGCACGTCCCCAGTAGGGGATGTGCAAGAGGCAACTGATTGATGATTCTCTCTCATCGATGTTTCTAGCTCTCTATCCCTCTCTCTTCCTCTGTGAAAAATCAATAAAATATATTTAAAAGAAAAAGAAAAGGAAGACTACAGCCTTTTAAAACTATGGCTAAATAAGTGCACCTTCCATTTATATCTTGAATATGTTATACAGTATATCATAAAAAATAAGAATGTCTTTGGGCAGACACCTCCCACCAACTCCTCCCTCCCCCTTTGCAAATTCTTTTCTGTGGTTTCAGCATTCTGAAGTAATGATTAATAGTGAAATGAGCCCTGAACTAGTATTTAAAAGACTTAGATTGAAGCAAGAGACTTGAATGCTGATTTTGTCTTCCTCTTAACCATTGTCAAGTTTCTCTGAGCCTCATTTTCTTTATTTCTAAAACGAGAGATTTTTCCCAGACCACTGACTCTCAATTTTGGCTTCTTAAGTTCTATAGGCTATAATTGAATGCCAGGATAGATGGAAAGCTACCCAAAATATAAAGATTATTTGCTGTTAGTTGGAATCACATTAAGTCAGTGGTTTTCTAATGCTTATTGTAAGGTATTTGGCATTTGGAGAATAGAAAACCAAAAAAAAGAAATTTAGTTATTTAATTCAGTTTGCTAGAAAAATCTTTCCAGCATTGGACTCAGACAGAAAAAAAAAAAAAAAAAAAAATGTGGGTGGTACCTTTGGTGTTATAAAAGTTAGAAACTAAAACTTTCTAAATTACAGTGTTTTATTTATATGGGCATAGTTTTTAAATCAAAGCACCTATTTGATGTTTCCCAATCTTGGAGAGTATTTAAATAAGAGATTTTACCAATTGGTCTGGGTGGGTCCCCAAATGATGCATTTTAAACAACTCTCCCAAGTGATTCTAATGTACAGTTAAAGTTAAGAATGACAGATGTATTCTGGAATGAATTGAGAATACACTTTAAGGGAATTTACTCTGAATTTTGGAAACAACTATTGTTAATAAATTATACCTTTTCATTTTATGTTCTGTTTTTGCATATTTCCTTTTTGATGGAATATCCCTATACTTTAGCATCTTCTTTAGAGAGCAGGGATCTATTATCACCCATAAAGTCAGTGTGATATAGCCTAAGGACATAGGCTTTGCAATAAGAAGTTGGGGCAATATCAGGAACCTTACATAACTGTAGCCAGTCTATACATTTATAGAATGATGTATAATATTGGGTCTTCATTAGTCAAGTACTTGATTTAATTCATACATTCACTGTGAATTGCAAGTATATTTGAAACATGTATGTACTGTGTAGTGCAAGTACATTTAAATTTGAAAGGTGACTAACCTGAAGCTCAGATGTGACTTGCCCAGGATTTTATAAATAAACTAGAGGCCTGGTGCACAAAATTTGTGTATGGGGTCGGGGAGGTGTCCCTCAGGCTAGCCTGCACACTTTCCAATCTGGGAGCTCTCAAGGGATGTCTGACAATCCAGGACTGCTGGCTCCTAACTGCTCGCCTGCCTGTCTTCCTACTTGCCCCTAACTGCTTCTGCCTGCCAGCCTGATCACACCCTAACCATTCCCATGCCAGCCTAATGGGTGCCTAACTGTTCCCCTGCCAGCCAGTTTTTCCCCAACTCCCCTCCTCTGCCGTCCTGGTCACCCCTAACTGCCTCCCCTGCAAGGTTGATTGCCTTCTTCCTTGCAGGCCTGGTCCCTCTCAACTGCCCTCCCTTGCAGGCCTGGTGTCTCGCAACTGTCCTCCCTTGCTGGCCATCTTGTGGTGGCCATCTTGTGTCCACATGGGGGCAGGATCTTTGATCACATGGGGGCAGCTATCTTGATCTTGTGTGTTGGAGTGAAGGTCAGTCTGCATATTACTCTTTTATTAGATAGGATAGAGACCTGGTGCATGGGTGGGGACCAGCTGGTTTGCCCGGAAGGGTGTCCTGGATTAGTGTGGGGTTCCATTGGGGTGTGGAGCGGCCTGGGCGAGGGGCTTGTGGTAGTTTGCAGGCCAACCACACCCCCTGGCGCCCCAAGTGGAGGCCCTGGTATTTGGAATTTATTAACCTTCTACAATTGAAACTTTGTAGCCTGGAGCCGAGCCAAGCCTCCTGCTTGATCTGTGCCTGCTGCCATTTCTAAAATTGAAACCTGTATACTGGAGTGGAGTCTTGGGCCCGCCAGAGTGTGTGGAAAGCTTGGCTTCCTCTGTTGCGGGGGAAACCCAAGCCTCTCTCCTGGTAGCCACCTTGGTTGAGTTTATTTGCATACTCGCTCTGATTGGCTAGTGGGTGTAGCTTATGGGTGTGGCTTGTGGGTATAGCAGTGTGATGGTTAATTTACATATTACTCTGTTTTTTATTTTATTAAATTGCTATCTGTGTACATATACCATTGCCTCCCCCTCCCATACATTCTCTTCCTCCCCAGAGTTTTATGTCCATTGATTGTACTTATATGCATGTATACAAGTACTTTGGTTGACCTCTTATCTACCCCAGATCTCCCTACCCTCCCCGCTGTAATTTGACAGTCTGCTTGTTGCTTTACTGTCTCTATATCTTTTGGTTCATCAGTTTATAATGTTCTTTATTATCCATTAATGAGTGAGGATATGTGGTGTTTCTCTTTCATTGATTGGCTTATTTCACTCAGCATGATGTTCTCCAATTCCATCCAGGTTGCTGCAAATGATGAGAATTTCTTCTTTTTTATGAGAGCATAATATTCCATTGTGTAGATGTACCATAGTTTTTTGATCCAATCATTGCTGATGGGCACCTCAGCTGTTTCCAAATTCTAGCTTTTGTAAATTGTGCTGCTATGAACATAGGGGTGCATATATCCTTTCTGATTGGTGTTTCTAGTTTCTTGGGATATATTCCTAGGAGTGGGATTACTGGGTCAAATGGGGGTTCCATCTTCAGTTTTTTGAGGAAGCTCCATACTGTTCTCCACAGTGGTTGCACCAGTCTACATTCCCACCAGCAGTGAACGAGGGTTCCTTTTTCTCTGCAACCTCGCCAACACTTGTCGTTTGTTGATTTGTTGATGTTGGCCATTCTGATAGGTGTGAGATGGTACCACGTTATTTTGATTTGCATCTCTCGGATAATTAGTGACTTTGAGCATGTTTTCATGTGCCTCTTGGCCTTCCTTCTGTCTTCTTTTGAGAAGATATTTAAAGTGGGCTTTCTTGTTGTTTTGTTGATGGTTTCTTTTACTGTAAAAAAAAGCTTTTTTATTTTGATGTAGTCCCATTTGTTTATTTTCTCTTTAGCTTCCATTTCCCTAGGGGCCGTATCAGTGAAGAAGTTCTTTTGGCATATGTCTGAGATTTTGCTTCTTGTGGATGCCTCTAGTACAATATTTTTATGGTTTCTTGTCTTATGTTAAGTCCTGTATCCATTTTGAGTTTATTTTTGTGAATGGTGTAAGTTGGTGATCTAGTTTCATTCTTTTGCATGTATCTGTCCAATTTTCCCCACACCATTTATTGAAGAGACTGTCTTGACTCCATTGTATGTTCGTGCCTCCTTTGTCAAATATTAATTGAGCATAGCGATTTGGGTTGTTATCTGGATTCTCTGTTCTATTCCATTGATCTATATGTCTGTTCTTGTGCCAATACCAGGCTGTTTTGAGGACAGTAGCTTTGTAATACAGCTTCAAATCTGGTATTGAGATCCTCCTACTTTACTCTTCTTTCTCAGGATTGCTGTGGCTATTCGGGGTCTTTTATTGTTCCAAATGAACTTTTGGAGAGTTCTTTCTAGGTCAGTGAAATATGCTGTTGGTATTTTAATGGGGAGTGCATTGAACCTATAAATTGCTTTGGGAAGTATGGACATTTTAATGATGTTGATTCTATAATCCATGAGCATGGTATGTTCTTCCATCTGTTTACATCTTCCTCCATCTCTTTTTTCAGTGTCGTGTAGTTTTCTGCATATAGGTCTTTTACCTCCTAAATTAAGTTTATTCCTAGGTATATTAATTTTTTTGGTGCGATGGTAAATGGGATTGCCTTTTTAGTCTCTATTTCTGCAAGTTCACTATTGGTGTACAGAAATGCCGTAGATTTCTTGGCGTTAATTTTGTATCCTGCTACATTGCCAAATTCATTTATTAAGCCTATTAGTTTTTTATGGAGTCTTTTGGGTTTTTTATGTACAATATCATGTCATCTGCAAATAAGGATAACTTTACTTCTTCTTTTCCAATTTGGATGCCTTTTATTTCCTCTTCTTGTCTAATTGCAATGGCTAGTACTTCCAGTACTATGTCAAACAGGAGTGGTGAGAGTGGGCAACCCTGTCTTGTTCTTGTTCTTAGAGGGACTGGTTTTAGTTTTTGCCCATTGAGTATGATGTTGGCTGTGGGTCTATCATATATAGCTTTTATTATGTTGAGGTATGATCCTTGTACTCCCACCTTGTTGAGAGTTTTTATCAGGAAAGGGTGTTGGATTTTATTAAATGCTTTTTCTGCATCAATTGATATGACTATATGATTTTTATCTCTCAATTTGTTTATGTGATGTATCATGTTTATTGATTTGCGGATATTGTACCATCCTTGCATTCCCTGAATAAATCCTACTTGGTCGTGGTGTATGATCTTTGTGATGTTCTGCTGGAGCAAATTTGCTAGAATTTTGTTGAGGATTTTGGCATCTAAGTTCATGAGGGATATTTGCATGTAATTCTCTTTCATTGAGTTGTCTTTATCTGGTTTTGGTATTTGAGTGAGGCTGGCTTCATAGAAGGAGTTTGGAAGTGTTTCTTCCTCTTGAATTTTTTGGAATAGTCTGAGGAGAATAGGTTTTAGTTCTTCTTTGAATGTTTGGTAAAAGTTTCCTGTGAAGCCATCTGGCCCTGGGCTTTTGTGTGCTGAAAGTTTTTTGATGACTGTTTCAATTTCTTCCCAAGTCACTGGTTTATTGAGGTTTTTAGATTCTTCCTGATTGAGTTTTGGAAGGTTGTATTTTTCTAGGAATATGTCCATTTCCTCCAGGTTGTCCATTTTGTTGGAATAGAGTTGTTCGTAGTATTTTGTTACAATCCTTTGTATTTCGGCGGGGTCTGTTATTTCACCTCTTTCGTTTCTGATTTTGTTTATTTGGGTCCTCTCTCTTCGTTTCTTGGTTAGTCTTGCTAGAGGCTCATCAATCTTGTTTATCCTTTCAAAGAACCAGCTCTTGGTTTTGTTGATCTTATGTATTGTTTCTTTGGTCTCTATGTTTATCTTCGCTCTGATTTTTATTATTTCCTTCCTTCTGCTTACACTGGGTTTTTCTTGTTGCTCTTTTTCTAACTCTTTGAGTTGTAGAGTTAGATACTTTGTTACCATTTTTTTTCTTGTTTTTGCAATAGGCTTGTAGGGATATAAACTTCCCTCTCAAAACTGCTTTTGCTGTGTCCCATAGATTTTGGATTGTTGTGTTTCCATTGTCATTTGTTGCCATGATGTTTTTAATTTCTTCCTTGATTTCTCTAGTAACCCAGTCCTTGTTTAATAGCATGCTGTTTAATCTCCATGTGTTTGATTTCTTTGGATTATTTTTATTGTAGTTAATTTCCAGTTTTATTCCACTATGATCTGAAAAGATGCTTGATATGATTTCTGTCTTCTTGAATTTGAAGAGACTATGTCCCAACATGTGGTCTATCTTTGAGAATGTCCCATGTGCACTTGAGAAGAATGTATATTCTGTGGCTTTGGGGTGGAATGTTCTGAAGATGCCGATTAATTCCATCTGGTCTAGTGCATCATTTAGGATTGATATTTCTTTGCTGATTTTTTGTTTAGATGATTTGTCCGAAGGTGACAGTGGGGTATTAAAATCTCCTACTATGATTGTATTGCTATTAATTTTTTTTAAATGTTTTTGGGTGCTCCTGTATTGGGTGCATATATGTTTACCAGGGTTATTTCTTCTTGATGGATTGCTCCCTTTAGTATTATGAAGTGGCCTTCATTATCTCTTGTTATGTCCTTCACTTTGAGGTCTAATTTGTCCAATATAAGTATTGCTACCCCAGCTTTTTTTTTTTTTTTTTTTTTCATTTCCATTCGCCTGGAAAACCTTTTTCCATCCCTTCACCCTCAGTCTGTGTGTGTCTTTTTTTCTGAAGTGGGTTTCTTGTAGACAACAGATATATGGGTCTTGTTTTCTTATCCAATCTGTTACCCTATGTCTTTTGATTGGAGCACTTAATCCATTTACATTTACAGTTATTATTGATAGGTACTTACTTGACGCCATTTTTATTCTGTACCCGTGTTCCTTCTTTGTTTCCTATTTCTTTATTTTTACAGTAGACCTTTTAGCATTTCTTGCATTGCTGGTTTGGTGGAGATAAATTCCTTTAGTCTTTTTTTTTGTCTGTGAAGCTCCTGATTTCACCTTCAATTTTGATTGATAGCATTGCTGGGTACAGTATTCTTGGATTCAGACCCTTCCTTTGCATGACTTTGTATATTTCATCCCATTCCCTTCTGACCTGATGAGTTTCTGTTGAGAAATCAGTTGCTAATCTGATGGGAGTTCCTTTATATGTAACTTTCTGTCTCTCTCTAGCTGCTTTTAAGATTCTTACTTTGTGGTTGGTGTTTGCCAGTTTAATTATAATGTGTGTTGGCGTCGGTCTTTTGGGATTTTGGGACTCTGTGAGCATCTTGGATTTGTGTGGGTTTTTTCTTCTCTATCTCAGGAAAGTTTTCTGTCGTTATTTCTTGAAATACATTTTCCATGTCTTTCTCAGTTTCATTTCCTTCTGGAACCCCTATTATTCTAATATTGTTTTGTTTTGTATTGTCCCAAAGTTCCCTTAGGCTCTCCTCCTGCTTTTTAATTTTTTTTTTCTAGAAGCAGCTCTAATTGTTGTTGTTGTTGTTGTTTTTTTGTTTTTGTTTTTGTTTTTATCTTGTCTTCTAGCTCACTGATGCGGTCCTCTGCTTCTGCTAGTCTGCTCTTGATGCTTTCTATTGAATTCTTCATAGTAGCGATGTCATTTTTCATTCCTTTTTTTTTTTTCTTTTTTCTTTTTTACATATATTTTATTGATTTTGCACAGAGAGGAAGGGAGAGATAGCTAGAAATGTCGATGAGAGAGAAACATTGACCAGCTGCCTCTTGCACACCCCCTACTGGGGATGTGCCTGCAACCAATGTACATGCCCCTGACCGGAATCGAACCTGGGATCTCCCAGTCCGCAGACCGACGCTCTACCACTGAGCCAAACCGGTTTCGGCTTTAATTCCTTCTTGATACATCTTCATTTCTCCTTGGTTCTTCTTCATTTCCTCTTGAGTCTTACTCATATTGTCAAATTTGTCTTCCATTCTTTTCAGCCATCTTATGATCATTACTCTGAATTCTTGCTCTGATAGGTTGCTTGCCTCTAACTCGTTTACTTTTCTGGTGATGCGTGCTTTTCTTTCATTTGTGATCTGTATCTTTGTCTCTCCATGGTCTCTCTTTTCAGGATGTCTGGTTATATTGATTTAAAGGCACAAAATACAACACAACCAGGTTGTGATGATTAATTTACATATTACTCTTTTATTAGGTAGGATGTGCAGGTCCTCTTAATCCCAGTCTAATGCCTTACTGTTGTATTTGATATCTTTCCAAACTATTTTATAAAATGTTAAAATACCCTGTTGCTGAGTTATTTTAATCAGTTAATGTTGAATAACATGAACCTGGGCTATGAAATTGTGGTAATTAACCAGGAAGTGTTATCAGTATTTACTTTATATTTCTTTTAAAGTACTATTTTTTAAAACGCAAGTGAATAGTTTCTATTTTTTTAAGGGCAAATATTTGGAGAAAATATTTATTTTGAATTGAGATTGTGGTTGGTTACAATTAAGTGATATGACTAGCATTATTGATTTTTTAAAATATTATATGGTAAAGCTCAAATGCAGCTATCTTTCTGTTAGGCCTTTAAATACTAAAGGTGGTTTGGGTTACTTCCATACCTGTTTCCATAACTTTTTCTAAAACAATAGCCTTCATTTAGCTTCATTTATTTAGTCACAGGTCTGTAATGTGTACAGGCTGTGATAAGAAAGACCCATTTCTTTCTCTTAATTACTTTTGGGGTATAATTAACAATATATGAATTTTCAGTGTACAACATAAATATTTGATTACTTGTATGTAGTATATTGCAAAATGATATCTGTAGTAAGTCTAGTTAACTGTCACCATATGTATGGAGTTTTTTTTAAATAAGAAATTTTAATATCTTAGCCACTTTCAAATATTCAGTATATTATTATTATTGTTATTTTGTTCATCTTCACCTGAGGATAATTTTTCTATTGATTTCCAGAGAGTAGAAATTAAGAAGGAGGCCGAGAGAGAAACGTGGATGTGAGAGAGACACATCAGTTGGTTGCCTCTGGGAGGTGCCTCATCTAGGGCCAGGGAACAAACCTGCAACCAAGAAAGGTCCCTTGGGTGTCAGTCAAACCTGAGACCCTTAGGTGAGCAGACAGACGCTCTACCAATGAGCCACACTGACCAGGGCTATTTTTAACTGTGGTTACAATGCTGTAAATTACATTGCTGTGACTTACGGGTGGAATTTTTTACCTTTGATTGCCTTCACCCAATTGTTTTCATAATTAGCAAATCCACGTCAATAGAAAAGTTGGTAGCAAAGCAAAATTTTAAAAATATAGTTATTCCTCAATTTATTAGCACAAAACAAAACTTTTACATTTTTACTTTAATGTTTATTTTTGGGGGGAAAGTTATAAAGAGACAGATATATTTTGAATATTTTTCTTCATATAGTATAGATCCGTGTTCAGCAAACTGCGACTCGAGAGCCACATGCGGCTCTTTGGCCTCTTGAGTGTGGCTCTTCCACAAAATACTGTGGCTGGGCGAGTCTATTTGAAGAAGTGGCGTTAGAAGAAGTTTAAGTTTAAAAAATTTGCCTCTCAAAAAAAATTTCAATCGTTGTACTATTATATTTGGCTCTATTGACTAATGAGTTTGCTGACCACTGGTCTAGGCCAAAAGGTACAGAGAAAAACCTTTCAGGCTACCTTCCAAAATAAGTGCTAAGAGAGGGACAGATGAGGACTTTTTACTTTTCCTTGCATTTACCCAAAGATTTCGCTAAGTTTTGTTACTTGCTTTTTGTTGGGAATACTGAATTTTTAGGAGCTTTATAAAGTACAGTAATCTCACTGACTTAAAATGGATTTATATGTTTATTTTACCTTGAAAAAATTATGCTAGATGTCCTGACTGGTTTGGCTCAGTGGATAGAACGTCAGTTTGTACTGAAAGGACCTCCCTCTTCCCCCATGGGTTCGATTCTGGTCGAGGGCATGTGCCTTGGTTGTAGGCTTTTATCCCCAGTAGGGGGGTTTGCAGGAGGCAGCTGATCGGTGTTTCTCTGTCATTGATGTTTCTAGCTCTCTATCCCTTTCCCTTCCTATCTATCAATATAAAAAGTCAATAAAAACATATTTAAAAAAAAAAGCAACTTATGCTAGAACTTGTCCCCCTTGTTTTAATTAACTAGTTTGGAATAAGCCAATTCTCAGTTTGCTTTCAACTTTAGAAGATGGTAATTTTGGTAGATGGTATTAATACCTTTGTGTTTTATAAGTTATTAGTAATTGAATTATCAAAGATGATTATTATAATAGTGCATGCAGTTAAATTTACTTTTATAAAAGTATGAAACAGAATAATTATAACTGTGTTGAATAAATGTAATACTCCTCTTTTGAAATATTTCAACAGGGTTACATAACAAACTCATCACGAGTTGCATCTAATAATTCTACAGAGTTGCTGTTTGACTTGACCCAGGATACAGGATTATCACATTACCAAGGGGGACCGACACTTTCTATAACAGGTTGGTTTTAGTACTTTTTCAACAAATTATAAAAAGAAACTTGGTGAATATGCATATGAAATTGATTTTCTGTTTGAAGTCTTTTTCTTCATGTTTAGTTTTTTATAAAGTAAGGTAGAATAGTGCTAATCTTGAATGCTTTTCTTGGGTCATTTTAAATCTTATTTAATGATAGCATATTTTACTACCTCCTTTTAATTAAGTAGGCTAATTGACTTTGAGATTGTTGTTCACTTGCATTAAACATGCACTGAAAATAATTTCCTTAAGTTAGAGAAGTCCTTTGATAACCTGAATACTCTGTTAAAGGAAGTACTAATTACCTTCTATGATGACGAGTGTAAAAAAGTAATTATAGTTAATGTTTTAATTAGCTTAGTGTCTTTCTACTAATTTAATGATTGACGTGATAAATATGATTATAGAGTGCTGTTATAAAGTGGTTATAATAAATTTGTATATAGTTAGTATTTGTTAATTAGCTTTTGAAGGAGTAATGAAATGTCCCTATTGAAGATGAGTTAGAGTTCTTCGATGATATATTAACTAGGGGCCTGGTTCATGAAATACCTGCACTGGGTGAGAGGTATCCCTCAATCCAGCCTGCCTCCTCTCACAGCCTGGACTGGGAGCCCTCAGGGGATTTTCTAAGCCGAAGTCTAGCCTCCCTCTTTGGGAGGTGAGCAGGCTGAGCAGGTGAAGGCACCAGCCCCATCACCCTGCTTCCACAGCCTCTGCCAGCCACCACAACTGCCAAGGTGTTTTCATCAACACAGACTCCAGTCCCTTCACCATGAAAAAATGACAACTTACTTTAGGCATTTTCAAGATGTGTCTTTCATAGGATATGACATTTCTTTTTTTCTTTTTTAAATCCTCAACTGAGGATATGTTTCAATTGATTTTTAGAGAGTATTGAAGAGAGAGAGGGGGCGAGACAGAGAGAAACATCAGTGTGAGAGGGACACTTTTGATTGGTTGCCTCCTACATGAGCCCTCACATGGGCTCTGGCCAGGGAGGAGCCTGCAACCCAGGTACATGCCCTTGATCAGAATCGAACCTGGACCCTGCTGTTGGTAGGTGGGGCTCTATCCACTGAACCAAACCGGGTAGGGCAGGATATGATATTTTTTAGCCCCTCCAACAGCAGACCTTCATTATTTTTCTCCAGGAGTGTGGAAAAACTGTAGATCACCTTCTTGGATTCTTACTACCCAAGTTCCCAAGAATACCACAAGTTGCTATGTACAGGGAGCTTAGCCAATGAGCGGTCAGAAAAGGTGTTTACGCTCAAACTGTTTTGGCTCACTGGATAAAGTGTTGGCCTGCAGACTGAAGGGTGCCAGGTTTGATTCCTATTAAGGGCATGTACCTTGGTTGGGGGCACATCCCTAGTGGGGAGTGTGCAGGAGGTAGTTGATCGATGTTTCTCTCTAATCGATGTTTCTGACAGTCAATCCCTCTCCCCTCTTCTCTGTAAGAAATCAATAAAATATATATTTTTTAAAAAGAAAAGCTGTTTCCTCTGTAGCCCATGCTCAGAGGATCCCCTGCATTGTGTCCACTGGGCTAGGGGTGTGCCCCGGCTGCCAGGGGGGAGGCCCTGCATTCACTGTTTTTTCTGGACTAGGGTTTGTGGACCTGGGCCGCTTATTGCTTGCGCTTGGTGCTCCCTGCCGCTTGTCCTGGGACCCAGCCCAGTTGACGGCCCTGGCCACTCGTCCCATGACCTGGGCTGATTGGCGCTAGCTCCTGTAGGCCACTGGTGGCCGAGGAAGTTCTGGGACCTCAGCCGCTCAGGGCCTAGGCACAGGCCTACAGACTCGGAGATGCCTGGGTCCTGAGGATATTCTGGGGATCCAGGCTACTCCATGCCCATGTATGCAAATTAACCTTTCATCTTTGTCAGGTTACTTTGCATAGTCACTCCTGATTGGCTGATGGGCATCGTGGAGATAAGATCAATTTTCATTTTTCTCTTTTAATGTAGATAACAAAAAACTTCATTAATCTATAATAAAGTAGTTTGCTATGAAAGATTTTTATATAATTGAAAATTGCCTGTAATTAAAGCAGTTATGCTTTGTATATTAGCAATTTTGAAATATTTCAAATATTTGACCAAATAGAGATACACAAGATTTTTTGGACTTTTTAAGTTATTTTCTAACAAATCAATGTAGAAAATTTACCAAACCTCTCTCAATGTTTTAATAGTAATATTAGTGCCTAAGATGCTTTTCTGTTTAGATAATACTTATTTGATACTCACTTCTTTGGGTGTCACTTACTTGTGATACTTGTAGAAATCTAGTTTTTAAAATAGATAGGAACCAGCTTTGGCCCAAAACAGTTAGAGCTTTGTCTCAATATGCTAAGATTGCAGGTTGGATCCCTTGAAAGGGCACATATAAGAATCAACCGATGTATCTATATAAATAAATGGAACAACAAACCTCTCCCTCTCTCTCCCCTTATCTCCCTTCCCCTTCCTCTCTCAAGTCAATCCATAAAAATAAAAAAATAGGTAGGAACCAAAAGGAACATGGGAAAAAAAATAGTTATCTTAAGTCAGGTTTTATAAAACACATGGACTTTATTCATAGGAAAGGTCTGAATTCTTGAAACTTCTTGCAGTAATGACAGTAGCACTTACTCTTTAAGTTTCCTACTACAGAAAGAGTTCAGCCTGAGCACTAAGTAGGATGATTTAGAAATGTTAGTCTTGAGATTTTCGTAGTCTTTATCAAGTCTTTACACTTTAGTTTTTTTCATATTAAAATGGAACTCTTGTTTTTCTTATTTAGTGCATTCTCTAGATGTGGAATCAACCATTTGGAGATAAATTTTTAATTCTTTCTCTATTTTAGTCGGGGCTTTTTGAAGTACAAAATAAGTTAAAATGTGAAAATGCATTATGAGCTTTAAAGGACTTGACAACAGATAGTTGCTGTGAATGACAATATGTGCTGTGTGTTCAGTAGCATGATTAACTGACCACTGTTAGGTAGTCACGAATGCTGGAGATTAGATTTGAACTTGATCTTGAATGAGAATAGGATTTTTTACTGGCAGAGAAAGGGCTGTTGAGTATCGGAAACAATATAAACCAAAAACAACAGAGATAAATAAGTTAAATGGTCAGAATTTAAAACTCTTAAATGCAGAGGGATTTTATTTCTTACATTAAAAACGTTTTTGAAATAAAACAGTTTTATTTCTATTGTTCAGCCTGTTATATAATCAGATGCTTAATCCAAAATACAGTATTCATTGGCTTTTCAAGTAACTTGAGCATCTTATGAGAATGCTACTGTGATTAAAAAATATTTCCCAGGTCCCCAGTATAGCCATTAGTAATTATGTGCTTTGAAGATGGAAAAAAAATCATTTTTATGTTATCTTGAAGGATGAAACAGAGGAGCCAATTAATATAATGGCTTATTTTTCTGACATGTTTCCCCTTATTAAAAAGCAGATAGGTAAATCTATTAGAATAATTTTTTTCTTCTAAAGATCTGAAATATTTTTTAGTAATGATTATATCTATTATTTATTACTGAATGGTTTCTGTGTGACAGCTATTGTGTTGAGTACTTTAAATGCTCTATCTTATTTTATCTTAAAACAGCTTGCTCTGTAAAACAAGGTGAAATAACAAAAGAGGAAATTGAGGCTTAGAGAAGTTAATTAAATAAGGCAAGAATACATATAGCTAGTCAGTGACAGAGTATGGAATATTTATTCTTTTATTTCCAATTGTAAATCATTATTTTTCTATTATAATTGACATATATTAGTTTCAGGTGTACACCCCAGTGATTAGACATTACATAACTTACTAAGTGATCATCCCAATAAATCTTGCTCCAATCTAACACCATACATACTTCTTAGAATATTGGATGTATGCTATGCTTTATGTCTTTATGTCTATTCTGTAATAACTAATTTGTATTTTTTAATCCTTTCACCTTTTTCACTCTCATCCCCAACCCCATGACACTGTCAATCGTCAAAATGTTCTCTGTATCTGTTCTGCTTGTTCGTTTATCTTGTTTTTTTGTTTTAGAGTCAATTATTGATAAATTTGTACTTATTGCCATTTTATTGTTTATATATTTTATGTATTTTTTCTTTTTCTTCCTAAACAAGACCCAAACGTTTCATAGAGTACTAGTTTAATGGTGATAAACTCTTTTAGTTTTTCCTTGCCTGGGAATTCTTTATCTGTCATTTTATTCTAAAAGGGCCTCAGTGCACTTTGAAAGGAACTGTAGGCTGCAAGGCTGTGGTGGGCACAGGAGTGGGTCTTGGCCCATCCTCTGCACCCCCACCTGGCCCCTCCTGCCGCAGTCCCCAGTCTCCTCTATGCTGGCAGCTCTGCTTCCATTGCCGCCGCTCCCTGTGCTGACAGCCCCGCTCCCACCCACTGACAGTGCAGAACGATTGAGTGGGTGCAAGTGGAGCTGGCGGCTGCTCTGGTCCTGGCATTGGGTGTGAGAGGTGGCTGCTGCCCCAATCACCCCTCAGGAACGGGTTAGGTGGTGAAGCCCTGAGGGGCAATTGGGGCCAGCAGCAGCCACTCACACCCACTGAAGGCACCGAGCGATTAGGGTTGGCCCTGGATGCAGGTGTGAGCATCGGTTCTGGGAGTGGGTGCAAGTGGGGCTGCTGTTGGCAGCAAGTGCGAGCACCAAGTGGAACCACGGCATGTGGGAGTAAAGAATTTTCAGTAACCGCCGGAGGCTTGCCCCAATAATAGTGACTGGTGCCCTGCCTTGGTCTGGCACCCCTGCTCACCTGCTCCACCATCCTTCTGTGGCCAACGCCTGCCATGTTCCATGTTCTGCTGCCTGCTGCCAACACCTGCTGTGTTCTGTGCATGTCCCCTGGTGGTCATCGCTCATCATAGCAACTGGTTGTTTGGATGCTCCACCATTCAGCCTATTTTCATATTAACCTTTTATTATATAGAACTTGAGGCCTGGTGCATGAAAAGTTATGCACTGGAGCGGGAGGGGGGGGTTCCCTCAGCCTGGCCTGCACCCTTTCACAGTCTGGGAGCCCTCAGGTGGGGGAATCCCACTCAGCAGGGTGTGTAGCTTCAGGTCCCCTATCACGGCCCGCCAGGTGGGGGGCGGGTGTGGCCTCGGGTCTCCCAGTGCTGGGGCGAGGTGGTCATGGCCTCAGGTCTCCCGGTGTGAGGGTGTGACAACCATTTGCATATTAGCTCTTTATTATATAGGATGATAGTTTTGCTTTTCCTTACTTTGAATATTTCTTGACAATCCCTTCTGGCCTGCAAACTTTCTATTGATAAATTATCTAACACAGTCTTAATGGGAACAATGCTGGGATATTTCTGATATATTTACTTTATTTATTCTACTTTTAGTGTATAATGGGGAGCATTAAAATATGATGTGAAGGTTTTGAGTTCTTATTACCAAGAACATTTGTATGTTATGTTCAGAACTTTTACGAGGCCTAAATTTTCTCATTTTCTTGATAATGCTCAGAATAAGACTAATAGCTCTTAGATTTAAGGTGATAGTTTTTAAACTAAAATTCTTTTTAGAAATGAAATATTTGTACAAACATTATTTTATGTAACAGTCTTATAAAAAAAAAAAAAAAAAAGGTCAGTTTCCCAGTCAGACATGTCCAATTGTCCCTAAGAGGAGCCCATGAAGCTCTGGGAATAACTTCAAAACTTAACTCCTTTCATTATGAGTCCTTTTGTATGAATGAGTGAATTGTCACTCAAGAGAAGTTGATTTCACTTTGGAATAAATGGATAACTTGAAACCATGAATAGAATACTTCTTTGTTAGATGGGAAAAGAACTTTTCATTAAACATTTTAAGTTGTTAAATCAAAAGTTTGTAAAGAGTCTCTAAATGTTTAGAATAAAAGAAAAAAAAATTTAATATCCTTATCCATTTAAAGGTAATTCATTTGTAAAAAACTTAATTGGGAATATTCTCTGTGCTTCAATTTTAATTTTTTTCCTTGATAAATTTTGGTCTGACTTCTTTCAGCATAGATGTTTATATATTCAAAGTAATATTTTCTTGCATAGAAATATTTTATGAATTGAGTATATATAGACATTTGCATAATTTTTCTGACTTAATCACAACAATTTCTATAATTTATTGTCATTTTTAATATAATAATTTCGTTATAATAGCTTTACTTTAGCTCCAAAGTATTTTTATTTAATCATAAGCAATATTCTAAAGTGTTTAAAAATATTTTTCCACTGTTTAAATTATTGTAGGTGTGAATGAAAGTTCGTTATTACCAAAACGTCCTTGTACTTCTGAAGTAATCAGTGTTAATCCAAAAAAGTCTAAACCCAGTGAATGTGTTTCTGGAGCAAATTCCTTAGCTGTATTTCCTTCAGCTAAGTCTCTTTCAGTGACATCTCCCCAGGCTATGTCATCACAAGGTAAATATGAAATGTGGCATATAAGAAAGAAATATATACATACAATTTAGAAATTATAGTAAATTTACAAAATATTAGTGGTTATTTAAGGTTAAAAAGTGATAAATCTTGAACTATACATTTTGACTTTATTTTAGGTACAAGTAACTCAACTACTCAATCTAAAAATGGAACACCTTTTCCAAGAGCTTGTCCAAAGTGCAATATTCATTTCAATCTTTTGGATCCTTTGAAAAATCACATGAAGGTAAAACTTTTCAAAGTTTGATTTTAAAAAGGTTTGCAAATTTCTAAAAATATTGATTGATTTATAGTAATTAATGGTTTAGTTATTTAGATAAAAAATTCCTATTGATATTTCCATATAACAGAAAATAATGATTATATGAATAATGATTATTTTCATAGATTTTAATATTCCTTCTTAGTCATTAAATTAAAAAAAAATTAAGTTCATATACATCATAATGCACTAGAGGTCCAGTGCACAAAATCTTGTTCTCTGGGGTTCCTCAGCCCAGCCTGTGCCCTCTTGCAGTCAGTGAGCCCAGGGGGGATGTTTGACTGATGGGTAATAGGCCTAAATCATCAGTCGGACATCCTATTAGCATAGCCACAGAGATGGGGGAGGCTCCCACCACTGGCACTGTGCTTTGCCAGCTGTGAGCCTGGCTTGAGGCTGAGCAGCACTCCCCTTGTGGGAGTGCACTGACCACCAGGGAGCAGCTCGTGCATTCAGTGACTGCTCCCTGATGGTCAGTGCACGTAATAGTGACTGGTTGTTCTGTTCGGTCAATTTACATATTAACCTTTTATTATACAGAACTAGAGGCCTGGTGCACGAAATTCGTGCATGGGGGAAGGTCCCCTCAACCCAGTCTGCACCCTCTCCAATCTAGGACCGCTTAGGGAGGATGCCAGACTGCTTGTTTTGGCCCCATCCTGGGGATATCCCTCTCACAATCCTGAACCACTGGCTCCCAATTGCTTGTCTGCCTGCCTGATTACCCCTAACTGACTCCCTTGCCAACCTGGTTGCCCTTAACTGCCCCCCACTGCTGGCCAGGTCACCCCCAACTGCCCTCTCCCTGTCGCTCTGGTTGCTCATAACTGCTCTCCCCCCTAGCCCCCCTGCCTGCTGGCCTAGTTGCCCCTCACTGCCCCTCCTGCCAGCCTAATGTCTCCCAACTGCCCCTCCCCACTGTCGGCCTGGTTGCCCCTAACTTTGATTCCCACCCTCCTCCAGCTCGGTTGACTCTTACTGCCCCCCCCCCCCCCCACCACCACCACCACCACCAGCCTGGTTGCTCCCAACTGGCCTGGTTGCCCCTAAGTGCCCCCTTCTGCCATCCGGGTTGCTCCCAACTGCCCCCATTCCCCCTTACCTCCCTGCTGGGTTGGTTGCCCCACACAGCCTGCTTGTTCAGTCGTTTGTTCATCCCTCACTAACCCCCCCGCTGGCCTGGTCCGACACAGCCATCTTGTGAGAGCATGAGAGTCAGTTTGTATATTAACTCTTTATTATATGCGATGCTTATTGTATTCTAATTTTAAATAAAAATGCATTAATCATATTATTTTATTTACTAGAGTATGTCATGCTTCAAACGTTAAAAAGCTGACTTTTTTAATGTTAAATATTTTGTTTCTTCAGTTAATTTTGTGTCTATCCATGCCAGTATGTACATGACACAATGCAAATCAGAGTTATACATTTAATTTTCAACACTCAAACATAAAATTCACATGGTGAAGCATTTCATATAAAATAAATGTTTTAACTCAACCCAGAATATTGTTTGTGTAATTATTATAAAACAGTTTGAGCTTATTATTGGTACAGGAAGCTCTTAAAATATTAGATTTAAAAATTCTGCAAAGTACAGATGAAATGAGATTTAGATAATACTTCGCTTAAAATATTTTATTACATTTTATAGTATTCTGCTCTGTCCTTGTAAAGATAGCCTGTATTCTTCTTCATGCCCAGTTTAAATGTCAGGAAGAGTAAAAGGAAAGAAAAGGCAGTGTAGATTATATGAAGAAAAGGAAGGAGAAGGGTGCAATGGTAAAGAAATAACTAAGAGAAAGTTCTTTTTCACTTTCAGATTTATAAATTTTTACTAAAATTTGTTTTACAAAACAAGTAGAAAAAGGTATTATATTTGTAATAGTAAATTCACTATATTCATGTACAAAACCATTTTAACTGTCAGTACTTCCAGCTCCTAAATTGTAGACCCTGATAACTGTACTTTGTGCTTTGTTCTTATATGAGAACTAGAGGTCTGGTGCACAAAATTCATGCAGTTGGGGGTAGGGGGGGTTCCATAGTTAAAACTACTAGAAAGAAAACGACAGCTATGCTAGACCAAAAATATTGAACAAATATACTGGACAACACTCCCCCAACAAAAGAGCAAAACAACTTTATGAAATAAATACTTAAAAATATAAATCAAGAAAACTGCATTTAAAATAAAGGAAGACACCAATATAGAAGTTGAAAAAAACATGTATACTAAAGAAGAAATTGACCCAAAATTTATACTAATCAGTACCACGTCATGTTAGTATAAATTTATCAGTCTTTCAAAATAAAAAATCCTGTGAACAGCTAGGGCAAAACATAGAATTATTTATGAGCAGCAAACTCAGTACGGCTTATCCCAGATTTCTCAACAGCGGCATCAATATTGTAAAACAGGAGTACCACCCACAAGATCTTCAGATTAGGATTCAACTTACTTTATATCTGGCCAAACTATTTTTTTTGGTGGTGGTGTTTTTTACAAAAATGGAACACAGTGAACACGAAAGAACTCAAAGAATGCTGTTCCCAGGACCTTCTTCAGGAAATTACTAGAGAATGAACTTCAGCAAAACAAGTAGTTTTAACTCTTTCTTTAAAAACCAATTATATGTTTTTCTCATTACTAGCCCTTGCCAACTATTTTATTTTATTTATTTTATTTTATTTTACAGTGTCTACCGCTATATTCTGTTCTTTCTACTTTAAGTTGATTTTCAGCCTCAGTTTGTCTTCTTTTTGTCTTGTCATTTCCTCTTGCCCATGTGATCTTCCAAATAGCCACAATTGCTTTATTAAGTTTTTTACAAACTATATCAAAATTTTTAGCCTGTCAACCATCTTGCATGCATCTGCTCCAGTTTTCTGGTTAGAAATTTACATTTTCATTCTTTTTAATTTAAAATATTTTTGTTTACCAGTAGATATAAGTTACTATAATTGAACAAATTGGATTTCTTGGGCTAATTGTTTTGTGCAAGGCTCCTATTAAGGAGCATGGGTTTCCAGGCTAATCTCACAGCCTACTACTCTTTGCTGGACAAAAGGCTTTCTGAAAGTGTGTCTTGTGTGTCTGCTTTTATAAGTAGCATTGCCTTTCCTACTTCCTTTTACCAAATGATCTGGGGGACTTCTGCTATCCTCCTTGTGCCAGCACCCATACCCATTTTTGCAAACAAAGGATATAACTTTGGACTTCAAAATGTTTCTTTCACGTTTAGAATGTATATTTTTGCTGAGACTTTCTAAGATCTTCACTATTAGGCTCTTTGACTGAGTTGATCTACATCCAACTGCATGTCTTCTGTCTGAACTTGGCTTGCTTTGAGTAGTGCTTTCAATGTGTAGTCTGTGGAGTTTAGTCTGGCACTTAGTTTCAATGAAAACAAAAATTTTAAAATTTGGTTGCTGTGGCTTTTGGATGAATCCCAGAAGGAGAATGGGGGAATTTAGACTTACCTAGGATAATCATATGGGGAAGTACTATTTTACTATTTAAAAATGCTACTTCTTTGCTCTGAAAATCCTACCTAAATTTTTTAGTACTAGCAAAGTAACAGAACATGATTTATCAATGGACAGGAATAAGTAACAGATGGTATCTGCTGTTTGTCAAATTACAGTATATTGAAATAAAGTTTTTAATATTGCAGAATGTCTAACCCAGGAAAAGAAGGGATAAACCAGGGGCAACAGTGAAGGGCTAAGGTTTAATAAAGATGACCAATTGATCTTGGACCATAGGTCAGCCATGCATATCCTCCTATAAAACCTTAAATCAAACCTTAAATCAAGACCAGTGTCGGCACAACCTTAACTCTTAAACACTATTTTTTTTGTCCCAGTTTTTCAGTCCATTTTATTCAGTATTTTTTCCCCTCTTTTCGGTGTACTTCGGATTTTGTGGGCTTGGTTTTTGTTGGTCTCTTTTCTCTTTATAGGTTTTAGAACTGACAAGTGCACAAAATAAGTGCAATTGAAGGAAACATTATAGGTCTGCTTTGGCTCAAAGGCCCAGCTTCTCATGTGACACAGAAAGTTTCACTGATGATCTAACATTTCAATGTGACAGAAAGTGGATGTTGTTATCTTAGAAATGGAATAGAATTGCTTTTAGATTTTTAAACTTTCTGATGTTGCTATTAATTTACTAAACACATTTAGGAAGAGTTTAAGTCAGTAGGTTTATGTTTTAAAATAATTTCCTGGATGGCTATTAAAAATGCAGATTTTTAGGGCCTACCTCTTGACATTGTGGTTTATTGGTTTGAAGTGGGCCCAGGAATTAGCATTTTTGACAAGCATTTCTGATTTTTCTAATGTAGGTCTTCCTCTGAGAAAATCTGCTGTAGGAAAATTTTGCACTTAAAAATTATGTAAATAAATGAATTAGTTATATCTTGCTAAGGAAAAAAAGCTCATGTATGAAAGTGTTCCATATTAAAATCAGTTTTTGTAATATGCTGATTTTACTTATGAGGAATTAAATCTCCCCTTAAAATATTTAACCATTCTATATATCAAGATGTAACTGTTGGTGTTTTCAAGACATACTGTTACTTCTTTCTTTTTCACCATACATTGTACAGCACTTTGAGTATGAGAAATTCAGATCAGCTGTGTGCTCAATGTCCAGTTCCAACCACATATTATGAAGTTTACTATGTCTCTTAATAATTAACATATACATTATGACACATAAAACTACAATTTCTTTCTGGACTTTTTCTTGACATGGATATGAAATAAATGATTTTTAGTTTAGTTTTAATTAAAGTATTTATTATTAATAATACATCTGAAATGGTTAATTGCATGGAAGACACTTTAGATCAATAGCAAGTCCTGATTTTAAGGTTTTCTTTTTTTGAATTGTTTTAGACTTGTATATGCACCACAAACTTTTGGTGAATATTTTTCTAGCTACATTATCAAGCATTGTTTAACAATGTCTGGCAATGGATTTAAATGGGGGTATTTGTGTTTTTAAAGGGTAAAGGCTTTTTTTTTTCCCCTCTCTCTTTCAGTACTGTTGTCCAGACATGATAAATAACTTTTTGGGACTGCCTAAAACTGACTTTTCAAGTACAGCAGATAAAGATAACACTATTGATTCAGAGAAAGGAAAATTGATCATGTTAGTTAATGACTTTTATTATGGAAAACATGAAGGAGATGTCCAAGAAGAACAGAAGACTCACACAACCTTTAAATGCTTCAGTTGCTTGAAAATTCTTAAAAATAATATTAGGTATGTAAATACTTACTTTATTTCTATTTGAAAATTGGAATGCTGCAGATAAAATTTTTGTCTGTGCCATTCTAGGTATTTAACACTTTCTACGAAGAACAAAGGCAGAAAGATAAACTTTTAATTGCTTAAAGTTATAAGGTAAAATTTTAATGGCTCGTTTTCTCTATGTGTAAATATTTAGCCAACTCTAGGATTAAAACCAAAGATGGATAAAAAGATTTTTTAAGGAGTATCATAACCTATTTTAAAGAGAAGTGTTGTGAATAAGTGAAAAAGAGATAAATGTTATGACCTTCAAGAAGATTGCTATCCATATTGATGACATTATTTGTTTTAAGATTACTTCATTTAGGGACTCAAAGTGAATAATTGTTAATAGTTGCTCCAGCCTAAAAATTGTTATTTTGATTGAATAACTAAGCTATAAATAGCAAAAAGCTTCAATAAGCTCTTTTAAATAGGTATTCCCTTTTATACTGCACCCTCTGTTGTTGAAGGTCATAGTTCCTACTCATAAGAAGCCTTTTAGAGAAGCTGACATAGCAGATGTAAAACTAAAAAATGGACTTTGCCTACAAAGAGCACAGTCTACATGTTAACGTGAATAGTCTGTGCTAACAGTAAACCAGTATTATTAAATAAAACAAAAAGTTTTTATAATTGTAGGCATTAAAATTGCTAGTACATACATTTAGAAACTAAGACACAAGTAAAAATACCAGTAATTTGTCTTTTAAGCAACTGGAATCTATTGTATATCTTCTTGGCTTTAAAGGATTACTCTCATACCTGAGTAGCTGCTTTTGGTGTATTTCCTTCCTTTCAGTATTTTATTGAAAAATGTAAATAGTATTTCATCTGTGAAAAAGAAGCCTGCTGTTTCACCTTAAAAAACATTTTAATAATCTGAAATTATTAAATTACAGCAAGTTAGTGATATTTCAGATTAATTATATTAATGAATTTTTAAAACAAAGATTAAAAAAGATGTTTATGTAATCACTTAATGAAAGTGATTATTTAAAGTGCATACTTTTCTAGAGGAATTTAAGGCTTTTGGGATTTTCATGTAATATATGTATATTCTAAGATTCAGATAATTATTTGTGAGATTTTTGTTTTTAAATCTGAATTTTGCACCTGTTGACAATCATTTATAGGTTTATGAACCACATGAAACACCATTTGGAACTTGAGAAGCAGAGCAGTGAAAGCTGGGAAAACCACACCACCTGCCAACACTGCTACCGTCAGTTTCCCACACCATTTCAACTGCAATGTCACATTGAAAGTACACACACACCCCATGAATTTTCTAGTAAGTTACAGTTTCATTTTAAGTACTGAATATTACTGATTTTGTCAATATTAATTCTGAGAAAATCTTAAACTTGTTAGAACAATAAAAATAAGACTGGAATTTGAGGGTAAAATGGAAAAAGTTACATTTTGATTATTAAAAACTTTTAAATAAAATTACAAAAATTAAAGTCACTCTTGTAAATAATTAAGGACAATAACCTGCACATTATAAGTGGGGGGCTAAGTTAGAAGCCTTAGATCATAGTTTTCAAATATGAAATTAATGCCCTTTATTAAACTGGAGTCAGAAAAGGAACTAATAGTGGTAGTTAACAATCATAGATTTTGGAACTAGACCACTTGAGTTCAAATCCTAGATCTTCCTCTTAATACAGCTATCTGATCTCAGGCAAGCTATTCCTAATATTTGAGTAATGGTAATAATAGAAATACCTGTTTCATAATGTTGTTGTGGGAATTAAGTGAGTTATTGTAAGTACAGTGCCTTAGAACATAGCTAACTGTAAAACTAACTGTTCACCACCACCACCAATTTGCTGTTGTTACTGTTATATAGATGCATAAAACGAATTTTATATTTATCTATCTTGTTTGCCTCAAAAGGATACTTTATTTGAAAAATTAAAAAATAAAATAATTTGAAGTATAATTGACATACATTTTATTAGTTTTAGGTGTTCAAATAATGATTTGATGTGTGTGTCTATTTATATATCTTGAAATGGTGTAATGTCTTTCCCCCACCCCCACTTTTAGCCATTTGCAAAATCTGTGAATTATCATTTGAAACAGAGCATATTCTTTTACAACATATGAAGGACAATCATAAACCCGGTGAAATGCCATATATTTGCCAGGTATACACATATTTTATTGTGTACTTAGTGTTTGTTTGTTTTGTTTGTTTTCTGTTATTTTGGTTAAACCTGTTAGGCCAGGAATCAGCAAGTCTTTTACTGTAAGGGACAAATAGTAAATGTTTAGGCTTTGAAGGTCGTACAGTCTCTGTTGCAACTAATCAACTCTGCCACTGTAGCACAAAGACAGCCAAGAAAATAAGTGAATGAATGTGCACACATATTTGAATTTCATATTATTTTCTTGTGAAATACATTTTTTTATTTTCTAACCATTTAGATAAAATTTGCTGTTAAAATTTCTCTTGTAAATGATTTATTAGTACAATAGAAAGTCCTGTGACATAATTCATGTATTGTGTACAGGGTCAGTAGAGATTAGGAATTGGCCCACAAGCCATTGTTTACTCATTCCTATACTGGACAAAGAAAAGCTCTGAGGGGAAAAGACAAACTATGAACTTAATCTTACCATATAGGGAAGAATATAGTTATACAAGGGAAATATGAAATTATTTTAGATATAGAGCATACTACAAAATTCTCTGGGCCTAGTATTTTTCCAGAATTTGAAGGAATAGGAAAGCATGATAAAAATAAATTGCCATTGCCATAGCCTGGAGGTAATTTATAATCTCAAGGAAGATGTTGTTTTACATAGAAGAAAAAACTTTATAGGACAAGAAGTATCAGCTTGCAAAAAGTCAGAATAGGGGGTGATTCTGACTTTTTGCATCTAATGAAAAGAAGGAACTCTAATTATATTTTGGGAAATATTCCTAAACTTGGAAAGATAACTTTTCTGTCTCAAAGATCATCTTCTAGTGCTTGCATTAATGGGATTCTTGGTTGTGTAGATATCAGAGCTAAATTAGTTGTACATAATGTTCTTCCAAATAAATGACTTACTGCTATAATTGCATATCAAGTACATTTTCAAGTTAAGTTTAACATTCTTTTTCTTTGTAGGTTTGCAATTATAGATCGTCATCATTTTCTGATGTAGAAACTCATTTTAGATCATCCCATGAAAACACTAAGAACTTGCTATGCCCATTTTGCCTCAAAGTTATTAAAATTGCCACACCCTATATGCATCATTATATGAAGCATCAGGTGAGATGACCAGTTCTTATTTGTTCATGTTGTTTTAGCTAAAAGATAGATTATGACTTAGAACCATAAGATTTGTTCTACAAGGGAAGTAAAATTGTTCCAAATGACACTGTTAATTTGCATTTTATGCTAAATTACTTGTGAAACTTCCACTTTACCTTGCTTCCTTTCTGGTGATGTGGCTCATAAATGAAAATTCTGAAAGACAGCTAGAAATAGAAAACCTAAGGATTGAAGGAAAAAAGAAGATGAGTGGAATATCCAAAAGATCAAATATCTCAGGATCTGAGAGTGTTTATGGGATTTTGAAGGTAGATAACAGGAACATGGGAAAAGATGAAGTTGAACTGAGAAAGAAAAGATTGGGGACTCATAATCTTATTTTCCTCTTTTTCTTACTACTCTATTGCTCCTTTCTTAGCCCCCTTATTCTGAGAAAACATGTTGTTGTCATTGACCAGCAGTGGTCTTTTATAGCTGCCGGTGACAAAGGAAATAGTAATGACACTTTTTGCTGGATATATGAGCACTGCCAAAGAACTGCATTTAGGTCATCATTTGTTTTGTGGGTGACTTCTGCCAATTCTGCTATGTAATTTTTGAGACCCAGGATTAGTGCTTATACCACTATCTTGAATTCTGATTTTTTGCTTACTGGTTCTTCTCCATGAAGCAATTAAACCATCCTTTGAGCCGAAAACTTTGATGCAACACAATCTGTTTTTTAGGTATCTGATCATGTAACCTTGACACCTCACTATTCATGGTGCTCATCATATTTTTAAAAAATATATTTTGATTTTTTTACAGAGAGAAAGGGAGAGGGATAGAGAGCTAGAAACATCGATGAGAGAGAAACATTGATCAGCTGCCTCCTGCACACCTCCTAGTGGAGATGTGCTGCAATCAAGGTACATGCCCTTGACCAGAATTGAACCCGGGACCTTTCAGATCAAAGGCTGACACTCTATCCTCTGAGCCAAGTTGGTTAGGGCCATATTTTTTATTATTGATTAAATTGACATGGCAGTTTATTTATCATTGCTTGCTCACTTTGCTTTCCATTTCTATCTTTAGATAATCATAAAGTTGACTTATGGTTTTTAATTGGGACAAATTATAAAATAATTTCCAAATGAATTTGGAATTACCTATGTTGTGACTGGGATGCTACCCATCCTTGAGAAGTTCTGTCAAGATTTTTTGTTCTAGGTTTTCTTAACAGTGTTCCATTATGTGTTAGTAGATGTTTCCCCTCAAATTGTTACTGGTAAATAAATTTGGTAAATGCCTGGATTTATAAAATTAAACAGTTTTGTCTGTTTCTTAAAATAGGACTTCTCAGGTTTTAATATGTTAAAACATAATATCTAAGTAAGGGATATAAGTATATATTATCACCTCTCCTTCCTCTTCCCCACCAACTTATTTGACCACAATCTTTTCAGAATGTCTGTTAACTTTTATTGAGGACAGAGTTTGGGAAACACTACTTCTGGTACTCTTTCTAATGTTTGGCCTTTAATTTTGAAAGAGAAAGTGAGATATGAGATAGTAGTTCTATTTTATTATGGGGCTTTTTATGTAATTTTTCCTATATGTTTTACTAAGCTCCAGAGTAAAATTTTGATGTGGAAGAATGATAATTATGAAATAAATGAGTGGGCCTACTTTGTGGTCTCTTGTGATTTATAATCAGTTTTTGTACCCTAAGTTTTATGTCTTAATTTGCTTTGGGTACCCAAGGTTTGTTTTGTTTGTTTTGTTTGTTTATATCTTAGGAGGTAGATAGCTAGCAGTAGAGAGGGAGAAATTTATTAAGAAGGATAATCAGGCATTCTTCAAGGTATTTACAAATTATATAATTATTTACTAAAGATTGGAAAACCTTAGCTGAGCAGGATTATAAATTTATAATTGATGACACATTATTAGTGTGATATTAAACAACGAGAATTGTTGACACCGTGGTTCATTTTATTGTCTTTAAAGATTTTGTTTGTAACTTTTCTTTAAGAGGTTCTATTATTAAGTTCTGGGTGATTTTAGAGCTGACAATCCAGTTTGTATGACTTAAAATAGTGAAAGTGATTTTGGATGTGTTAAATATACTCATTAGATCTTTAATAAAAATAATAAGCAGTTAAAACAATAGGCAATCATTTATGGCAGCAGCGGGTGTTTTATATGCATTATCTTACTTAATCCTTACACTTACTCTGTGTATATTAATATTTCTTATAGATAAGTTTTAGAGAAAATAACTTGTCCTATGTCACACTACCTAATAAAAAGTAGAGTTAAAATTTGACTTCAGAGCCCAACCTTTTGTTGCTTTCACACAGAGTCAGATTTTACATTGGTATTAATATATAAGGGCAAAAAATACTTATAGTCAGAATTAACCTCAAATCCCTCAAGTTTCTCAAATAATATAGTATGTGTCTAAATACTTTAAAATTACAATAATGAAACATTAATACCATTATTTAGATACCTTTCATTAGAACTATTGATACAACTCTTATGTTCAACTTTTGTACAATAACAGACATTTTTGAAACCTAAATACTAATGTAAAGAGTATTTTAAAAATTGAAATAATACTTCACTAATATTTATGAGAGATACAAGATACTATTTTAAAAATTATTTAGGTATCATTAATGTTAAATAAGAACAGTTTCAGGACCCAGGATTTGTGATTGCTGTAATTATTTTTCCTGTTTTCTAAACAGAAAAAAGGAATACATCGTTGTACAAAATGCAGACTGCAATTTTTGACCTGCAAAGAGAAAATGGATCACAAGACTCAGCATCACCGAACATTTATAAAACCTAAAGAGCTAGAAGGGCTACCTCCTGGAACAAAAGTGAGTGTAACTATGTTGTATATTAACATATGTTATGATAATAAAATTAATTCCTGTCTGGTTTTAACTACTAAATATTATACTTTGAAAAATGATTTCTGATTTTTATGAAGACTCCAATGTCAAATTTTAGCATTTTTTTTTTTTTAATTTTAGCATTCTTATGTTTAGGAAAAAAAACCTAACCATTGTTTTTTTCAGTAGTTGGTGTGTGCTATGCTAGAATGGTATTCCTTTGTAAAACGTGCAATTAGATATTATGTTTCCTGGGTCAGTGGTTTGTGTCAATAGCCTATTTTTGAGCTATTCTTGTGGGTTTTACTTGCTAAACTATTTGAGATCAGGAATCATGATTTATTTATCTTTGTGTCCTCAGCATCTAGTATGGTGCTTTGAATACCATACGGTCTTAGATGTTTATTGAAGTTGTTATTACTGAGTCCACTCTCAGAGAAACAAGTTCTGCTGCTGGATAGCATTGTGTTTTTAGTGAGCAAACACATGTCTAACTACATACTGATGATTGTATTTTACCTTTCCCTTTTTGCCTTATATTCCTGTTTTTTTCTGACTTCTTTATATACAGTCAGCTCTTGAATATTTGCTCCAGTGGAGGGAAACAGAGGCATGGATAATCCAAAGTGAAATAATCCCCAAAACATTTATATTTGGCTTTGGGTACTTACCTTTGAATGTGGGTATGTCTGTTATTTGAATTAACTAAACAATATAAAGCCATGCTCTGAAGACCTAGAGCAAGAGAAGCTATCCAGCATCCTTCCCTGCAATCCATTCATTCCATGCTGGGACTAGACATGCATAATATGAATGTAAGCGGTGCAGTCCTCTCTCATATTTTCCCTTATTAATGATAATAGCAATAATATTATTAATAACCATACTAAATGTTTTTCTCGCACCTTAGAATTATGCTTTCAGTATGCTTTTTCATAGATTCTTTTATTTAATCTATACAGCAATCTGGTGTGATAAACAAGGCAGGTATTGTTCCATAGTATATAGGTAAAGAAGCTTAGAGACAATAATTTACTTATTCTAGGCCACATGGCTACAAAGGAAGTTGTATGAGATTTAACTTCAAATTTTCTGATTCTTAGTCCATTGCTTTTGTATGCTACCAAACATGTTTTATAGGACTTCCTCAGAAACTACTCAAAATATATACATGAAGGGGAGACTAGTCATATGATTAATGAGAATGTTGGTAGGCATTTGTGTTTTCCATTGTCAACTTAACTAATAAAATTTTTGAGTACTATAAATCATAAGCTTTATATTAGTTCTCTTTAAGGAAATTCTAAATTTTATTACACTCTCCATGAAGTATATATATTGAATTGATATAGGCTCCCCTCTTTCCACCCCTCCCCCCCAACACACACATAACCTTTGTAAACATAAATTCTGCTAAATGAGCCCCTGGAAAGAGATCACATTTACTGTGGGTAATACAGGCCTTTCTAGAGTTATTTTTCAGGTTTTAAGATTTAAATTTTGACCTCTATATTAATTTTTTTAATTATATCAGAGCATAAAAATAGCTATGGAATGTGCTCTTTAATGTCCATATAATTCCCAATTATTCATTAATAACATTTCACTGATCAATATAAAAATATAAGTAAATTAATATCAAATTTTAATTTCATTTAAATATTTAAAATAATTGGAAGACATCCAATTATAGTTTATTCTTAATTTTTTAAAAAATACTTGATATTTAACTTTTTGTTACATGATGATATTTTAATACTTATGCAAGGGTTAATTATCTAAAGTAAATATTATCTCTGTTTTTGTAGGTTACTATTCGAGCTTCAGTTGGACCTCTTCAATCAGGATCTTCAACTGTACCTTCCATTAGTACAAATACTATCCTTCAGGCCTCACCTCCAAGAACAAAATGTGTAACTGCTAAAAATTCCACAAAATCTAACACAAGTAAACTTACTACAACTAAACCTAATGCAAGTAAACCTACTACAAGTAAGCCTAATGGAAGTAAATCTAAATTCAAATCAAAAGTCTCTACTATGCAAAAAAAACAAAGCACTTTGGCTAGTAGCAACAGAAAAAGTAAAGTCAATACAGCATTGAGGAACTTAAGGTAATCTTTTATTCCTAATATAGAATACTAATTTAATCTTAAATAAAAGAATAAAACCTTTATTTAATCTAAATGTACACAACTCTCAACTTTCATAAGCTATTACTTATGGCATAAAGATCAAGCAAGTAATAAAAGTTTGTCTTTTTTAACAACTGTTGTTGAACAGTACTTTCCTATATTTTTCCTGTAATAATCAGGAAATACTGGTGGTATTATATGTTGTACTTCTATCTTATGACATTTGAAGTGGTTAATTTCTTTTATTCCAGGGGTAAGCATTAACTGATGTTATACCTATCCTAGCTGTTGTTCCATAGCAAATGTTCAAGTTATGAGTCTGTGTTTAAATATCTTCATTTAAACAGCGTGGTTTTAATTAACAGAACATTATTAAAGCTCTCCCTTATTATTTTTGTTTTAAAATATATTGTTACCATTTTCTTTATATCTCCATAAGGTATCGTCTAGGAATTCACCGGTGCATTGAGTGTTGTTCCGAAATAAAAGATTTTTCAAATCACTTTCCTACATATGTCCACTGTAGTTTTTGCAGATACAACACTAGCTGTAGCAAAGCCTATGTGAATCATATGATGAGGTAAGATGAGTTAAACATCTGTAATTACCAATTGAATTATAATATAGCAAGTTTGGTTTTTGAAAACAGTTATTCTATTAGAAGCCAATTTTTCCCTTCAAGGAGTTAAAAACTTTTAGCAATAGAGAATTTCTAGGATAATACTTTCTACTGTTTCCAGCATAGTAACTCATAAAATTACTGTAACTAAAATTGTAAGAACATTTAGACTAAAGAAATTATATAGGTCTGTTAGAGAAATAGATTTCCTATGGGAATCTCTTTTTCCTATAGGACTTTCAAAATGGTTATTTTTAAAAATAAAAATGTAAATGTTTCAAATATATTTACCAAACAAATGCATGTAATCTCATGAGTGCTATTCTCTTCAGAGCAGTCACTTTGAGAGACTCCAGGATTTTCACTGGTGCTAAGAACTTGATTGAATCTGTTTCTCTCTCATCCCTCTGTCCACCTATCTGTCAAGCTATCTATCCTTGCATTCAGTCAGTAAAATGAGAGACTATTCTAGTTATAATGCCATTGTTGGAATTTTTTCATTAATTCACTCAACTTACTAGATTATTTGAGTACCTAATACATATGTACACTATACAGAGAAAACCTCACAGATCATATTCATTTGTATTTTATTAGTAGAATCATCTTTTAGGATGGATTTTATTTGTTAAAAATAGTAAAAAAATTGTTCAGATATAAACTAGTTTGGTTGTTTCTTTTTTTAAAAAGCCAGAATTAAAATATAATGAAAGTGATTTTCTCATAGATCATAACATGACCATTATGTTACTTTCTGGTAATTATCAGCTGTTCCTCTAAATTCTCTCACCTTTCTTGATTGCTTCTACACGTTTCTCAAAGTCTCCTTCCTCCCAACCCCCCTTGATTAGCCTAACCTTATGATGCCTTATTTTTTTGTGCCATCACTTTACATCAACTTTTAAGTTATTATATATCCTTTTTACCTTGTGTCATTATAATCTCATCATGTATATGTTTATTTCTTTTTAATTCCTATTTCCCTTTCACTTTCAGGGCTTTATCTCCTCTTTCCAAAGTCCAGCAGCATCCTCTTAACTTTACATAATAGTCAACCTCACCCTCAGGGTGATCTGTTTTGATTGTTGCTTTGTTTTTGTTCTAGAATTCTTTTTGAAAAATGTTTTTATTGATTTTAGAAAGAGACGAAGGGAGAGGGAGAGGAAAACATCAAATGACTGCCTCCTGCATACCCTTTACTGGGAGTCGAGCCTGAAGCCCAGGCATGTAACCTGACTGGGAATCCAACTGGTGACCTCTTGGGACTACCAGCTGAGCCACTGCAGCTGAGCTGTTCTAGAATTCTTTACCTAACTTGTTTGGGACTACCAACGGGCTCTCGTACAATTCCTTACCTAACTCGTTTATATCTGAACAATTTTTTTTCTGGTTATCTTCATCCAGACATTGATCTTAGAAATAGAGAGGTTTTACTTCTACAAAGGTAACCCTGTCTCTTGTGGTTCTTCCACCACCTTATTCAGTTAACTTGCTACTTTATCTCTTCTTTTAACCAGGTTCCTTCTGTTTACACACATTTTTTTTTTTTTTTAATCTTCACTGGTGGATATTTTTCTTTTGATTTTCAGAAAGAGTGGAAGAGAGAGAGAGGAAAAGACAGAAATATTGAGTGAGAGAAACACATTGATTATTTGACTCATGCATGTGCCCTAAACAGGGGCGGGGAGTAGCTTGAAACCACGGTACATGCCCTTGACCAGAGTCGAACTCAGAACCAAGGACCCTTAGGTTTGCAGACTGACCCTCTGTCCCTAAACCAAACTGGCTAGGGCCAGTTTTGAGGTATTTTTTTATTTGTTTGTTTTTTAAGATGAGGGAGATTTGTCTCTATTGCTTGCTTTCCTTATTTCTTGTCCTTCTCTCACTGTTTTACATTTGTACAAAGTGTTTGCTATTAGCTTATTATTTCTTTACCCTTAAATTTGAGTATCATCCCCACCTGCTAACTAACCATGCCCTTTAAAGATTATGTCATTTACTTATGCACCACATTTATTCACTTTTTAAAATTCTTACTACTCCATGACTTCAGAGTTTTTGACATTGTTGTCATTCACTTTTGAAACTATCCTCCTCAGCTTCTGTTAAACTGTTACCACTCTTTTTCTTCTTCCTTTTTGGCTGTTCCTTTATTTCATTGCCTTTTCTTCCTTCAACGTTTCTTGCCTCTTTACATTTCCTTTGTTGATAACCACTGTCGCTTTTACCTTTCGACTTTAAATTTTTCCCCCTTTAATGCTTAGTTTTCCAGAGATCAACTGTATATTTTAAATTATTTTTATAGATATTTTTCCTTTGAAAATATCACTGGCATCTAAAAAGAACAAAATTAAGCCAAACATTATATAATCTGCAGAAATCATACAACTACCATCCAGATCACTCTTTCAGGGCATCATCTGTATGACTGGAAGACCAGCTGTAAATAACTCACTGTCCCAAGTTTCTTAAGCTCATGAATTCTCTTGATTTACCACTTTGCATGGCTTTCTGAACACCCACCTCCTGCATTTTGCCACTCTGCCTCCCAACTATTGCAGTGGTCTGCACCTGTATTACATTTCCTCTAAACCAGGCCCCAGACATTCTCTCTCTCAGTATACTTCCGAGTGAAGCCTCTTATTCTGTGACAAATATGCTGCTGCCCAAAATGGGGCTTTAAATCTGCCCTTAATTTACAGGGGGTCAAATTGGAAAATCTTGTGTAATTCACCCTTCAACTCTCATTTATCATAGCTTCCCACTTGTCCTATACAACCTCCAAATCCATTCTGTTCCAAAACATTTTTAATGAGCCCGACTCCCATACCCTTTTCCCAATTCCTCAGTGAACCTCAACCCTGCATTTCATTGTCATCACACATGCTAAGCTCTTATTCATTGTTAGCTTCATATGAACTGAAAGCTTCCATTGCCACTCTTAGGGTATGGTAGATCCCTTTTCCTTTTTCTTTACTTCACTAGTGCTCTTGCCTCAATGCCTTGAGTATTTCCCATTGAATGGCTCATCGGTACCATTGCAAATTTTGGATTATTGTTATAACCTGAGTTCTGTAGGTACAGAGTTACATTTTCTCCAGAGGATGAGTACATTTAATTCATATTCATACCACCTCTGTACTCTCAATTGGTCTTTTTCCCACTGGTCTTAAATCTGTCCCAGTCATTCTTTCTATATAGACTCCCATCCCCCTAAGTTGACTACTCGTTTCCATAGTAAAGTCTCTTTACTCATTTTTGATAGTGGCTTTTCTCATTTTTGTTAGTTTCTGGAACGTCTCTGTCCTTCTTTTCAGTTAACCTTTGAGGTATTTGGTCACCATAACCACTCACAGGGATCATTCCTACCTTTGAATTGTGGACCATTCATTGATTCTGCCTTTTATTACATTTGTTGGTCTCTATATATCTCCTTGAAAGACAGGGCTGTTTGTGTTTACCATGTCATCTACAACATTACAAATAGCAATTGATAGTTATTATTTGTTATAATTATAAAAGGCTCTGAAGAGGATATTCAAAAATAGTGATGCAATTGGAGCATTTTTGGAATAAGACTCTTTCAAGGTAGATCATCATTAAACATGTAATTTTTAAGTAATTTTTTTTTAAGTGGAGCATTGAGTGTGGTGGTTTTATTGCACCTTACTTACTTATAGCTTTTAGATAGCAATAGGAGTTTCCTAGAATAATCCAAACAAATTGCTGTATGTTGGAATTTACCTCAACGTGATGCATAAGAAGGCTTTTTCTCTACATATAATAAAGTTAACAGACATAAGTACTGTATTTTAATATATCTTTTTCTAGTAGAGTTTACTGTTTGCTAAGAAGTATGACAGGCTTGTGGAGAAGAATCAGACAAATCTGTATTTTAATCTAAGCTTCACAATTTATTAATTTTCGTTGTGACTTTGGGCAAGTTAATTAACCTGACTCCCAGTTTTATTTTTTTCAAACGAAAGTTACTTTGATTATTTAAGGATATGTAAAATTAAAGTGCTTAATGATATGATTTGCTCTTACGCAGCTTTCAAGTAATTTTAGCTATTGTTCTTTTCTAAGTTGTCAATATTAAGCTATTGTAGATAAAGTCCTTGTCATTGATTTTCATAATTTATTAGGAGAGATACACTATTTACTTAGCTTAATATGATAAACAAATTACCATGAGAGCACAGAGGAGGTAAGAACAAATTCTTTATGGAAGAAATAAGAGAAGATGTCCTATAGTTGATATTTCACTTAGGCTTTGACGAGTGATTTAAATTACCAAAGAAAAGGGATGTTGGTAAAATCATATTATTCCTGCCGAAACCAGTTTGGCTCAATGGTAGAGCATCGGTCTGCGGACTGAAAGGTCCCAGGTTTGATTCTAGTCAAGGGCATGTACCTTGGTTGTGGGCACATCGCCAGTAGGGGGTGTACAAGAGGCAGCTAGCTGATCGATGATTCTCTTTCATCGATGTTTCTAACTCTCTATTCCTCTCTCTTCCTCTCTGTAAAAAATCAATAAAAAATATATTTTTTAAAAATCATATTATTCCTATACAATAAACAAGACAATACTGAAATTTTATAGGATACGCTTGAGTTTAATGTATATTTTGTATAGATTTATTGGTTCTAAATAATTGTCATTAGAAGGACAGTTAAGTAATTGTTATAGCTGGTTGCCTGTGTACAATTCCCAGGTAATGCTGATTTAAATCCACTTTTAGTTATGTTAAACGAATCCTGTCTTTTCTAGTACAGGGAAGCTTTCCTTACCATCTTTAAAAGGGTATATAGTGTGGCTCAGTGGTCATATGTCAACCTATGAACCAGGAGGTCACAGTTGGATTCCCGGTCAGGGCACATGCCTAGATTTTGGCTTAAGCCCCAAAAGTGGGCATGCAGGTGGCAGCTGTTCAGTGATTCTTCCTACCTCACTCTGAAATGAATAAAAACATATAAAAGGGTACATAAAAGCAATATTTGATTACAAAGGTTGTTTAGTGGTTTTCTTTTCTATGCTTAGTGAAAGCATTATTTTAATAGTTTTGCTTAAAATTTTTTTTAAACCCCTTCTTGTAACTGCAAAGAACTCTATAAATGTTTGATTTTATAAATGGTCAACAGTGGCATTTAGCTTGAGTATTGTTTACTTGCAAGAAGATCATTTAGAGCACATGTGTCAAACACAAGGCCCGCGGGCCAAATCCGTCCTGCCAGGCCTTGCAATGTGACCCGCACCGCGCTGTCATCACTGCACTCCGCTGCGTTTCCATCACAATGACAGTTTATGACTGTTCAGTAAACCATTCAGCCCGCGATTTAGGCTGGATTTTAGATTTTGGCCCCTTCTCTGATTGAGTTCGACACCCCTAATTTAGAGTCTACCCCCTTTTTCAACATAAGTATGTTAAGATTGGAAAACAATTTAAAAATAATGATTATTCTTGAGAACTGTTCATATTAGAGTAAAAACATTAGCAAAAAATTAAAATTGCTTTCAACTCTTTAACAGATAAAAAATTAATTTGTGCTTTACTTTTTTAAAAACAAATATTTACTTTTGTGTATGATGAGGGGTACTGATCATATGAGCAAATACATAGAGAAATTTGTGTCATTAGAAAATAAATAGGTAAAATGGAATGTAAGATAAAGTGTGAAATTACATAGGGATGACAAACATTATTTTATTTATACCATGATCTTTTACTCAAAACTAGGAATTTAAATATAGACTTGAAATACAGATATAAATTAATGTGACTATTATAGAATAAAATAAATAAAATCTTTTTGTCTTTCCAGCTTTCACAGTAACCGCCCAAGTAAAAGATTTTGTATTTTTAAGAAGCTTTCAGGAAATCTCAGGTAACTAGTTGATTTTTAAAAATTCTTTCTATTGAAAAATTTTATGACTTAAATTTTTAATATAATATCTTCAGTGAGATATAATCCACATATCACGCAATTCACACACTTAAATTGTACAATTAATAGTTTTTTAATATATTCACTGAGTTGTGCAGCCATTGCCACAGTTAATATTAGTACATTTTTATCACTCCAAACAACAACTCTATACTCATTAAGGTTATCCCCATTTCCTTCCAATTCCACCAATCCCTAAGTAACCTCTAATCTTCTGTCTATTTGTATAGATTTGCCTCTTCTGGACTTCAGATAAATGGAATGGTACATTATGTGATATTTTGTGATTGGCTTCCATTTAGTGTATTTTACATGTTCATCTGTATATATCAGTACTTCATTTATTATTGGTCAGTAGTATTCTATTGTATGATATACCATAGTTTGTTTATCCATCTAGGTTGTTTTAACTTTGAACCCATTATAAATAACTAGAGGCCCGATGCACGAAATTCGTGCAAGGGGCTGGGTCCCTACCTTGCCTCGGCCCCTGCCCGCCATCATGGCTTCGTCCAGAAGGATGTCTGGTCTAATTAGCATATTATGCTTTTATTATTATAGATGCTGCTATGAACATTTGTGTTAAAGTTTTTGTTTGGGCATGTTTTTTTTTCATTTCTCTTTAGTATATATCGGGGATTGGAATTGCTGGGTTATATGGTAACTGTTGAGTCTTTGAGAATCTGCCAGATTGTTTTACAAAGTACCTCAACTATTTTATATTCCCACTAGCAGCATATGAAGGTTCCAGTTTATCCACATCTTTGTCTACATTTGTTATTATCTCTTTTTTACTATAGCTATCTAGTGGGTGTAAGGTAGTAACTTGTTCTGGTTAATTATCTTTTTTTTTTTACTTGATGTTGGTATGTTCTATTTGGAAATCTAAATGACTGCTACTGTCCTTAGACTAGAGGTATGACTAGCCTATATTCTTTTGCTAAATTTGTTTCAGTGATAACAAATGGTGCAAAGATGAAGTTAAATAGAGAACAAAATTTTAAAATTTATTATTAATTGTATTATTTTCCCTGTGCTTCACTCCATCTCTCCCTACCTCCCTTTTTGCTTAATTTTTCTTTAAATCATCTTTCATCATCTGATATACTTTGTGCTTTACCTTTTTAATTTTCTGTGTCTTATTACTCAAATCCTGTGGTTTAGATTTTTAAATTAGTATACTAATTTAAACCATATGTTGATTAGTGTACTCAGCACATATTTGTTGAATAAATTAAAGTATAGGTTGAAAATGATTTATATGTATAATAGCTCCCATCTACGATGTTGGACCAGTAGTTTACAGGGAAATGAAATTTGATTCAGTTTAAAAAGTATTTTAGGCCAAAGCCGGTTTGGCTCAGTGGATAGAGTGTCGGCCTGCGGACTGAGGGGTCCCGGGTTCGGTTCCGGTCAAGGGCATGTACCTTGGTTGTGGGCACGTCCCCAGTGGGGGGTGTGCAAGAGGCAGCTGATCAAAGATTCTCTCTCATCAATGTTTCTAACTCTCTATCCCTCTCTCTTCCTCTCTGTAAAATATCAATAAAATATATATTTTTTAAAGTATTTTAGAGCTAATTTTAAAACATTAATTGAGTTCAATGAAATAGATTAAGCTATATTAGATGTTGCCTTTACTAAAAATTTTTATAAGAATTAAAAGAGTTTTGCATTTAAAAGATGAGATTTTAGTTTTATTCTTTTCTCACTATTGTCAAGCTTAATTGTGTGTTGTTTTTAAGTGAACTATATTATTTTAAAAATCTGATTTTTTTTCCTCGCCTACTTAAATAGGAATCAAATTGAAAATAAATCAATTCCAATAAATAGAATATAGTATACTTATAATTACATAGAACAATGTTTTTTATAATTATTCCTTTATTAGAATGTAATATTTGTTCTTTATCTCTATGTATTTATCATGTACATAATATACAGTTCCTTTAAAGATGAAAGTAATGAAGCCTTAGAACTAGTCTGCAGGAGATATACAGTTTATCAGATAGGAGATATAGGTGAATATAAATAACTAATAATGCAAGGAAGATTTTAATAAGTGCAATAAAAGCTATGTTTTTCGAAGGGGGGAGAGATTATATGAAATTATCTAGATAGGTGTTAATTATACTTTGCTTTAAAAGATGAATATTATTTATACTGGTAGAAGAGATACAGTGGCATTGAAATTGGAAGAAATAGCATGAATAAAAGTGCAAAAATGAAAAAGTAGAAGACTTGTAGATGGAATACCTAGTAGCAAATGAATGGTTCTAGTAGCAAAGTGTGTGTTCTGTTTTTAAGTGAACTATATTATTTAAAAATCTGAATTTTTCCTCCCCTCTACTTAAATAGGAATCAAATTGAAAATAAGTCAATTCCTATGAATGGGGAATATAGCATACTTATACATTTTAACTTCCCTTAAGCTTTTAAGTTTAGCTTAAAAACATTGCATTTAGAAGTCAAGTACATTTTAATAATAACTTTTTAGAGGGCCTTTAATGTTTGGTAAGATTCATTTAAGTAGAACAGACTAAGATTTTTATTTTTATATATATATATATATATATATATATATATATATATATATATATATATATTATTGATTTTTTACAGAGAGGAAGGGAGAGGGATAGAGAGCTAGAAACATTGACGAGAGAGAAACATCAATCAGCTGCCTCCTGCACATGTCCCACTGGGGATGTGCTCGCAACCAATGTATGTGCCTGCAACCAGCGTACATGCGCTTGACTGGAATCGAACCTGGGACCCTTGAGTCTTACAGGCCTACGCTCTATCCACGAGCCAAACCGGTTAGGGCCAAACTAAGTTTTTTAAACAGTCCCATTTGCAACTCCAGTTCCTTTAAACAATTTAACATCATTTATACATTTAATATATTTTCTTCTCTTTTAAACAGCACTTCACATGCTTGACTCAACAGGCTCCCAAGTTCTTAACTCTTAAAATATAATAAATTAAACATATTGTGAATTTTTAAGTTTTCGGAAACATTTACATACTTTTGCAGGCTTAATAATATTTAAAAATACCTTTCAACTAAAAATCAAAAGTTTAAACACATTTTTAGTGAGAATCTTAAGGGCACTGTCACATATTGTAATATACCAATTATGTTTAAATATTTCAAATAGCAAATACTACATAGTTTATTCTAATGAGTCTAAAAACTGTTCCTGAATACAACAGAAAGTATTGAAGACTGTGGAAATTGTTTCTTAGGCTTTTTGAAAATTCATAATCATTACATATTTCATTTAAGAACTAGGGCACTCGGTGTTTGGTAAGGAAACAAGTAGTTCAGGCCCCAGCAAGTGGTCCAGTTCACAGTGCAAGGATCATTGGGAACTCAAGCTTTGGACTTCAGTAGTCAAATAACTAATTCACTTTAATTAATGAATTGAGTGTTAAGTGAGAATAATATAATATGTATTGTGATAAGAATAAAAATAATACATGGAAAAACCTTTAACACATAGTATGCAACCGATACAGCTATAACATGATGTATATGTTTAAAACCTTAAATTTCTCTTCTAATTTTTTTCTCACCTAAATAAAACACTAGATTATAGCTTTGTTAGGGCACAGACTGTATTTTTTTCACTTATATTCACAATACAGTACAGTATGTGTACAGACGGCCTTAATAAATATACTGTATTGAATGAACAATTACTATACCCTTGCATTGCAGATGGTGGAGGACAGGTGGATTGTGACTTGTTGCAGTGACACAAGTTGTTAGTGGAACTAACACTGGGTTTTAGATTTCTTAACTTCTACCTTTTAGCAACTGGTCTGTAAATAAATAATAGCATAATTTGGATATGGCTAAGCCATTTTCTAGAAAATTATTTTTGTTATACCAAGTTTATATAACATAAAATCAACAGTTTGACACAAAAAGCCAATTATGAAAAAATAATCATTGAACTTATTTATGGATTTTTATAAAATATTTTAAAGACTTTTTCTTTTATACTATTTGCTTTTTTTTATTTTAGGAACATTACTGTGGTGTGCCTTGATTGTGATTTCCTAGCTGATTTTTCTGGATTAGATAATATGGCTGTACACTTGAGTAAGCAGGAAACTCATACTTGCCAAGTTGTAGGGAAAGGTATGTATATAGACAATTGTGTTGCTTAGGATTTTCGATATTTTTTTCACTATTTTTGGTCAGCCACAATATAGTAGGTTCTTTCTCATCATATTTCATCAGTATTAAATAGAAAATTTTTTTTTCTAATTTCAGTTTCTGCTCGTATCCCAACTTCTGAACATATTTCTAAGTAAGTTTAATTTTTATTTAGTGCCTTTTACTTTGATAGATTTTAGCATTATTGCATTTTTAAATGTATGATTAATAGAAATGAAAAATATTAAAGTATTTTGTGTTGTTGTTTTTTTGTTCTTTTTAAAGCTGCTTGTTGAAATAGGTTCCTGCTCTATGGAGCTCGTGACCTGGTGCGAGACAAGTTGGAATTTCCTAAGTTCAAAGTTCTGAGATGTTTTCTTACACAAAGGCAGTTAAGCAGCCAAGTTCATGACACTAGCTCTCATTATTCAGCTTTTTTCAGCTTCAAATGAGACTAGGTTCTTTATTCCACCTTATCTTTGTGTCAGGTTGACATATCTTAACATATGTTGTTTTCTCCAGTTGGCTCTTTCCAAAATAACTTTTGTTGCTACAGTCATTTCTTACTTTGCTTAAAATAATTTATGTTTTTCTCTGTTGTACTTGCCTTCAGAATAATACATTTCAAATGATATGGCTGTTTGTCTTTTTGTCTATTTTGTCTGCTTTCTTAATTTCTTATAGGCCTTAAGTGTTTAGGCCCAATGATTGTCTTTTTCCTCTTTCGTTGTCTGTCATTGTGCTATTTTTCTTATTTTTCAGATGCAGAAGCAGCCCAGAGATTTCAAAAAATGTCCAGGGTACACCTGGACAGTGTCCCCCTTCGATGGACACAACTGGTGCCTATTCTCTCTTTCCAAGGAATGGGAATAATTTTACAGTGGGACCTGCTCTAGGTTGTGGTCTCAAGAAATCAGGTCTTGAGGAGACTTCCTTACTTCAAGACTGGCCTCCCATAAGGTTGATGCTAATTTACCCAGAGATGGCCTCAAAGCCCACCAAATTGAGCACAAATTTCCTCTGGGTTCTTTGGCTCTTGATGTTAAGCTGGTGGGTTACTTTAGGCCAAGAATAGCCCATCAAATCAATACTTAAGTCCAAGTTGAAGCTTAGTCATTTTGGCTACTGCCCTTTAATCTTCCTCTTGCATGAATGCAGTCCAAGGAGTATAAAAGCTTTGGTTGTTAGGAAGCCATAGTTATTTTCATGTCCTTGGAGCAACAGGTTCTACAATTATGTTTCAGAATTGCAGTTACATTTATTGTTATTTAAAATATATTACCCAGTTCTAGCTCTATAGTTTTCAACAATACTCAGCTTTTTTATTTTGAATAAGTTAATTTTAATTGTTTGTTTTTTCTCCAAATTTACTGATATTACAATGTTTATTTTTATACTTTTTACTATTCTTTAAATCTGTTTAGTGTTTGCTCTGTTTTGTCAGGACTTGCAAGAGATTCCCTATAATTCTCTACAGATTCTCTATGGCTGCCTTACTTAGAGATTTTTAATTTGAATGTTATTTATACTATTAGATATTACTGTATTTTCTCTTATTTTGGGATTATTATTAACATTTTCTTAATGATTATGGGTTCTCAGCTGTAAAGAATTGCCAAAACCTCTTATATCGATAGATATTAAAACAAGTTTTAAAGTTACATATTTGTCTAGCTTGTACATAGTATATAATTTACCATTAAGGAACTTCTTTTGGGTAAAAAGTATCATTAAAAAATATGGGGGTTCCCCAGCCGGTTAGCTAAGTAGTTGGAGTGTCTTCCTCTCCAAAACCAGTTTGACTCAGTGGTTTCGGCCTGCGGACTGAAAGGTTCCGGGTTCGATTCCGGTCAGGGGCATGTACCTTGGTTGTGGGCACATTCCCAGTAGGGGGTGTGCAGGAGGCAGCTAATCGATGTTTCTCTCTCATCGATGTTTCTAACTATCTCTCTCCCTTCCTCTCTGTAAAAAATTACTAATAAAATATATGTATGTGCAGCCCGGTAAATGTTTAACTCAGTTACCCTTTCCATATATCTGTTAACACCTCTCAGAACAAATTATCAGAAATGGTGCACTAGATTTTTACTATTATTTATTAGTATGTTGATTAGTATCTTAAATTTAATCCTGAATGTTACAGTAAGTGTAGGGTATTAAGAATTGGTTGTCTTTACTACTGGCTAGTTGTACAACCTCTTTCTATTCAATTTAAGAATAAATTGAAGATTAAATTTTGAAAATCAGCATTGAAATTTTTGGCTTTAAAATATTATTGGAAAGAAAGAGTGTGGCCTGGCTGAAATGAATCAACATTTTCTCCCTTTTAGCTCCTTTCCTCATCCAGTGGTATGTTTATGGTGTGAATGAAATTTCAAAAGAAGATACTAATGTAACTGACCAAAAATATTCATTTTACATCTAACTTTGGGTCATCTGACCTTCAGAATAATGCAAATAGGGACATTTATTTCATTTTCAACTTCAGAGGGAAGAGATTGTTCTTGATAAATAAATCAAAAAGATTTATTTCAGCAGGTTTATATGCAGAAGAAAAATCACGCATTTGCAATTATGTTCTTTAATTATTTATTGTTGAAATTGATCACCAGTCAGTCCTGTTTTCTTTACATTGAAGTCTTAAATAGTGTTTGTTGAAATGCTACCCAACACTTTTCTATAAAAAATTATGACAACATTCACAGGTAAAAAGTGTAATTATGTAATGGTAGATTCTTAGCTCAGAACTTTGAGCTTAGCAAATTTCACTGTCTTCTACCAAGCAATTGAATATCTCAAATGATGACTATTTCAGCAGGTATCTTTAATGAATAAAAATTATAGGTAAAAACTTTTTTTCTTCTAAAAATATGTTAACAATGTATTCATAGTGCATTATAATTTGTTAAGTATGCTTTCATATTACAATAATGTATACATTTTAGTGATGCAGGTGATAATTCAATGAAATTTTAGATAGTGTACATTTAAATATTTTTAGATCTTTTTTTTTTTAATGTTTTTACTGGTTATTATAATTCTATTCATTAAACAGAATACTAACATGGTTAAAACCCAAACAGAATTGACATCTCAATTTTGATAAACGTCTTAAGGCTAGTTATTTTAATAATTTATTTTGTTCTCATTTATCAGTTTCTTAGCCAGTAAAATGGAGAGTAACAAAAAAACTCTGTTACCAACCTCCATTGCAGAGATGATAAGTACTCAATATCACCAGTTGAAATGCAGTAATATTAACACATGCTTAATAAGTGGCTTTCATTTTAATTGCTGTATAACATCAATTTATTAGGATTGCCATATGTGTAAATGGTTATCATGATAATGTTTAAGAATGTAAGTTCTTTGATAATATTTTCAATAGGCTGAAAAGAAAAAGGCTTTTATAAAATACTCTTAAATTGCTTTGTGACCAATTTGTTTCAGTTTTTCAAACTAAGTTTAAGATTATTAAATGCTTAGAAACAAAAAATCAATTGTAATTTACAAGTTTATTTCAAAACTTCATTAACCCAGTACCTACTTGTTTCATCAGACTAATTTTTATGTTTTCTTACTGTTTTATACATGTTAATCTTAAAACTTATTTGTCCATATATAAAATCATTAAAGCAGTGAAATTTTACTGTATATTTGATGTTATTTTTTAATAAATATTATATTGTTCACAATTAAATACTTGAGAGAATTACAAATCTTTAACCCAAAAATGATTGACATTTGTGCATTTTTCTCACTTTTTGTGCAAATTTTATTTATTTACATTTGTTTAATAACTTAGTTCTAGTTATTTTAATAGACTACCAATATAGTTCTCATTCACAAAAGGACATGCTCTATTTTAAATTATTTGCAATTTTATGTAATAACTAAAACATAGGTAAGTGATTGTGCACAGTTAAATTATCAAAATATAGCATTATATAGACCTAATTTTTAAAATTTACCCTAAGAGAATGGATAAAGAAAAAGGGTTTTTACCAATTCAATATTTCAATTACTAATTATGAGAGTAGCTTTTAGCATGGTTGACACAGATGTCTTCATTTGTGTTCATAAAATTTAGGTTAGTATAGCTATTGCTAATGTTAAATATATTAATATTTAAGTGTAACTATTAAACCTTCATAAAGTTATAAAATACCCTGTTAATGGCATTCAGATCAGGTATGTTTCCTAATTGTGCAGATTTTATTATATATAATATCAGCAAGTGATACAGTCATCAACAGTTTCTGAAATAAAAATATTTTGGAAAAGTTAGTTTTTATATTGAATTAATTATTTTAAAAGTTTCATAGGTGGCATATGCCTTTGTTAATATAAGAAGTTACAGTTACTATAGTTTTAGAAATCAAGAAGTTTAAAAAAAAAGTTATAGTTAATATTTGGACTATGCTTATAAAGGTTTTTAAGAGAATATATCCTCCAAAATTCTAATTTTCTGTGATTTTTATCACCTCTAGGTAAGTTAATTGTAACAGATACTGAAATTGCATTATTATTGAATTTCACCATAGATAATATATATTTTCTCACATTTTAAGTCTTATAATAGTCACTATTAATGCATATCACATAACCATATAGCCTACTTTTAGTTTTTAAAGAATAAGTCTTTTTTGAAACTGTTTTACTAATGTATTATGCCATTTATTTTAAATTGTACTGTTTTATCGGTTTCCATTGTAAATATAAAAAAATCAATACTTATTTTGTTTTCAAGATTAAAAAATGAAGCTCCCATTAAGGAACAAAAACCTGTGTCTGAGGTAAATTTTGTCTTATTTTATACTTTAAAGATTTATATATTAGAAAGCATTATTGGTATGGTTTTTCAGAAAAAGGTTTAATTCAACAGGCTTACATTGATAACAATTGTTGGCATGTTATCAGGGGAAAATTGAGATTTAAAAGAAATTTTCATTAGATATAAAAATATCTCATCTTAAGTAAAATTGTAAGATGGTTTTGTTTTGACAAAGACATTATATATTTCACTTGCTTGTTTAATTCAACTAGTGAGTGATGAAAATAAGTTTATGATTTTAAAATTCTGAAATCCATAAAACCTCAAACATTTGGTACATTGGAAAATTAATCTTTCCAGATGATATAACTATTTTTTTTTTAATTTAGACTGTTAAAAATTTAACTTAATTTTTTAAGCGAAAATATTTTGGATATATGGTAACTATGTTTTAGCTATCTTAAACAGGCACTGTGAAAATAATACTCAGGGTTATCATATAAATGTTACTGGGCAGTTTAATAAATGAGAAATTTCTAATTTCTAAAGTTAAAAATAATTTTGCTCAAGTGCTTGCTTTCTTGATGTTAATTTTTTTAAATGTTACTTAATATTATTTGTGATGTTTTTGCTGAGTATAATGAAATGAGGCAGGTTTAGCATTTATCTTTTGATAGCATTATGTCTTATACAGAGTAAGTAAAATCAAGGCAAAAGTAGCAGCCTTCTTCCAAGCAGCTTTTATACCAAACAACTTCTTTTCTTTTGTATGAAAGGTTTTTAACTACAAATAAATCTCTTTAATAAATGTAGGATATTTTGATTATCTGTTTATTCTTGAGTAGTTTCGGTAGTTTGTGGTTTTTAAGGAATTGAACATTTAATCTGAGATGTTGAATTTATGTGTATAGAGTTGTTTGTAGTATTCCCTTATTCTTTTAAATGTCTGCGGGTTCTGCAGTGTTTAATCCTCTCTTTTATTCCTGGTATTGGTAGTTTTTGTGTGTTTTAACCCTACCCTATTATTCTCATGTACTGTATATCACCTAAAGACAGAATACAATGTTACTGTTTTTGCTTTAATCAGTTACTTAGTAATTAAAAACTTTAAAAAATAGTATTGCATTTACCTTCGAGTCTACTATTTCCAGTAGACTTCATACCTTTATGGAGCTCTTTTTTTCAGTTTAGTATCATATTCCTTTGGCCTAAAGAACTTTCTTTGCTATATTTTTCATTACATATTTACTGATAAGTAATTCTATTAAAAAATTTTCCCATTTTTTAAAAGATATTTTTTGTCAGTATAGAGGGTTGACAGTTTTCTTTCAGCAGTTTAAAGAAGGCATTGTATTGTCTCTTGGCTTGCATATGATCTGATGAAATGTCTTACTGTAATTTTTATCTTTTGTTTTTATGTATGTATGTAATATGTCATTTTTCTTTGGTTGCCCTTAATATTTTATCTTTAGTCTTCATTATTTTGAACATGATTTGACAGTTTGGTTTGTTCATTTTTTTATTTATATGTTTATCTTTTTTTTTTTTTTTTTTTTTTTTTTTTGCATTTATATTGACTGGTGTTCTCTAAGTTGTTTTGTATCTTCAATTCTGGGGTTGCAGATTCACATGTGTTGTATCATTTCATGTTAGTCCCTGTTCTTAAATGCCTGTTCTGGTTTCTACATCCCATCCCCAATACACATTGTATTTCAGTTTGGGTAATTTCTATCTATTGACTTACTGGTTTATTTTTAAGTTGTATCAGGTCTAATGATGAGACCATCAAAGGCATTTTTCATCTGTCATTATGGATTGTTGTTTTTTTTTTTTTCCTCTAGCATTTACATTGATTCTTATAGTTTCTGACCCTCTGCTAAAATTCCCATTCTAGACATACATGTTGTCCTTTTTCTACCAAAACATTTAACATAATAATAATAATAGTAATTAAAAATTTCCATCCCATAATTCCAATTTCTGGGTCATATGTCAGTCTGGTTCTGCCAATTGCTTTGTCTCCTGTGAGTGTATCCCCAGCCCCTGCCCCACCTTGCTTTTCTGTGTATTGTATAATGTTTGATTGAAAGCAAGACATTATTTGTAGGACTCAGATAAAAGTATATCTGAAAATGGGCATACCTTTTCTTACGTTGGGTCATTAGTATGGGACTTGGGTCCATGTAAGAGTGATTGGACCTGGATTTTTATCTTCATTAGTTTGAACAGGTATTTCTTTCAAGTATACATGTGATTTGGATAGTCCCTTGAATAGATCTAGGTGGTTAAGTATGCATTTTGGAAAACTTTAATTAATCTTCTAGATTTTTATCACATGCATTGTAGTGGAATCAATGTTGTCCTACCCCAGTAATATTTACTGTCACTACTATGTAATTTGTATAGCTTTCCATTTCCTCTTTAAAAATTAATTCCTTTCATATGCTAGATAGTATTTGGTGATTTTTAGCTCTTTATATATATTAAAGAATGAAACAATAAAAGGTTCATAGAAAACCCTATGGTTTGGGATGGAGGCAGGGCTGTTGTGCATTGCCATACAGGTTGTGCACTCAGAACTCCAGAAGGCACTATCTTAGTACTCTAAAATATTATTGATATTTACTGTGTTAGAAATTATAATTGTGAAGTCTTAAAATGTTGATATTTTACTGCCTATAGGTTCTTCTAAGATTTTTATGGTTTCCCATCTTAGGTTTAAGTCCTTTATCCATTTCAAGTTTGTTTTTGTGTATGGTATAAGTTGGTGAGCTAGTTTCATTTTTTTGCATGTATCTGTTCAATTTTCCCAACACAATTTATTGAAGAGACTGTCTTAATTTCAGCGTATGCTCTTGCTTCCTTTGTCAAATATTAATTGGGCATAATGGCTTGTGTCATTTTCTGGGTTCTCTGTTCTGTTCTATTGGTCCATATGTCTGTCCTTATGCCAGTACCAGGCAGTTTTGAGAACAGTGGTTTTGTAATATAGCTTGATGTCTGGTATTATGATCCCTCCAACTGTGTTCTTTCTCAAGATTGCTGCAGTTATTTGGGGTCTTTTTTATTTCATATGAATTTTTGGAGAGTTTGTTTTAGGTCTGAAATGTGTCATTGGTATTTTAATGGGATTACATTAAATCTATAGATGGCTTTCGGTAGTGTGGATATTTTAATGATGTTGATTCTACCAGTCCATGAACATGGTATGTTCTTCCATTTGTTTATGTCTTCTTCTGTTTCTTTTCTCAACATCCTGTAGTTTTCTGAGTACAGGCCTTTTATCTCTTTAGTTAAGTTTATTCCATTTTTTGGTGCAATGGTGAATGGTGTTTTTTTTTTTTTAATTTTTTATTTCTCTTTCTGTGAGTTAATTATTGCTGTATTAAAAAGTCATAGCTCTGGGTGTTAATTTTGTATCCTGCTACATTGCCAAAGTCTAGTAGTTTTTTGATGGAATCTTTTGGGTTTTCTAAGTGCAATATCATGTCATCTGTGAAGAATGACAGTTTTACTACTTCTTTTCCATTTGGATGCTTTTTATTTCTTCTTGTCTGATCGCTTTGGCTAGCACTTCCAATACTATGTAGAACAGGAGTGGTGGAAGTGAGCATCCATGTCTTGTTCCTGTTCTTAGGGGAAATGGTTTTAGTTTTTGCCCATTGAGTATGATGTTCGCTGTATGTTTGTCATATATGGCTTTTATTATGTTGAGATATGACTCCTCTATTCCCACTTTGCTGAGTATTTTTACCAAGAAAGGATGTTGGATTTTGTCAGATACTTTTTCTGCATCAATTTGTATGAATATGTGATTGTTGTCTCTCAATTTGTTTATGTGATGTATCACATTTATTGATTTGTGAGTATTATACCAGCCTTGCATCCTGGAATAAATGTCACTTGGTCATGGTGTATGATCTTTTTAATGTAATGCTGGATCTAATTTGCTAAAATTTTGTTGAGGATTTTGGCATCTATGTTCATCAAGGATATTGGCTTGAAATTCTCTTTTTTTTGTGGTGTCTTTATCTGGTTTTGGGATTGGGGTAATGCCTGCTTCATAGAAAGTGCTTGAAAGTGTTCTTTCCTTTTGAATTGTTTGAAATAATCTGAAGATGATAGGTTTTAGTTCTTTGAATGTCAATAAAACTCCCCTGAAGTTATCATAAATACCATACTTTTTCTGAAAAATAGCTGTTTCCCAAAATAAACTTAAAAGAATGACATTGTTTTTCACTTTTGCATATCTCTTTAATGTCTAGTTTAGTAGAAGAAAACTGAATTCTCATGTGTCTGCATTCAGTCTGTTGTGATATATTATTTTGGTTGAAATTTTATAAAGGATATCAGACTTATCTAGTACTTTAAAAATCTTTCTGATAATTCTGATTATTCTCCTTTAATATTACATCAAAAATAGACAAGTGAGCCCTAGCCAATTTGGCTCAGTGGATAGAGCGTTGGCCTGTGAGCTGAAAGGTCCCAGGTTCGATTCTGGTCAAGGGCACATGCCTGGGTTGCAGGCTCGATCCCCAGTAGGGGGCATGCAGGAGGCAGCCCATTAATGATTCTCTCCCATCATTAATGTTTCTATCTCTCCATCTCCCTTTCTCTCTGAAAGCAATAAAAATATATTTTTTTAAAAAATAGACTAGAAGTTTTCTTAAATATGTATTACAATGTGTAATCGACTCCATTTAACTACATTTTTTTGTACTTCATTACATTAAAATCTATTATTCTGTCTTAAACTTTGATTGAATATTTGATCCATGGTTGATTTTATGTCAGGCATTGCTCTTTGTATAATATTGGATCACTGAGTTACTTAAATCTTCCAAACGTTAACATGTTTCATTATATAATATCAATTATCATGTACATTAACATTATTATGAATATCATCAGTGGTGAATACAAGTTTTCCTAAAATTTAATTTTTACTTGAATTTTATTATTAACAACAAATAATGTCAGTTGTTTTCTTTAGCATGGCAGGTTCAATTTGTCAATTTTCAAGAAAATGTCTACTGAACAGCCAAGTTTAAATGCCCATAGTTTTACAGACATTCTTGCCCATACTTTGCCAGTTATTCTTTAAAATAAAAACAATGTTAAATGGAAAAAATATGCTAGGTTTTGCCCACAGTTTATCACCGACTGAAGTATTTTCAATATGCAGTACTTTATGCATACATTCTACTTTATCACAGTATTAAAAAGACATGCTGAAGGATTGAAATATAATAAAATCATATAACATAATAAAATTTACTGCTGGTGTGTGCTGGTAAAGAAAACAATGATTGCCAGGATAATTTTGACTTAATGCCATTCCTTTGATTTGTGTTAAGATGCCAGCATTTTTACCCTCCACTGCTTTTGTTTTAACCTCATGTGCCTTGGGTGTATTGGAGGCCCTATGTGTCTGTGAACCACACTCAAGAACTGCTTACATGGTTTTATATTTGTAAGGTCACCTCCTGGATTGCAGTACAATCTGCACAGTCTGCATGGGAATTATTTAAACTTAAACATATAAAATCGGGTGTTCTGCTGGCTGGTTTGTTGGTGGAGAGTATGGTTTCAAACCATTATGGGAAATCTTTTCTTTGGGGCTGGTAGTTTTCTCCGAAGAGGAAATCTGCATTCTAGTTGGGAATGGTAGGATGAAGAGTGATTCCTCTGGCTCCTGGGACTATGGATTCCTTTCCTCAGTTTATGGACTTTTATTAATTTTTAAATTTTACTTCTGTTTCTCGTGTCTGCCCTTTGTTGTTGATGGTGTTTGATCACAAGTTTACATTGTGTCCATTTCAGAGTTAACCTTAAGCCACTGTGTAAGGATAGGTATCTGTTGTCTGAGTTAATTGAAAAAGCATTTAGACTTATCAGCAGTCTTTGTGCTTCATTTTTACCTTTTCTGTACTGAATATTGTACTGAATTCCTTCAAATACCAGATTTCTTCGGTTGCCTGGATAAATTGATTCTCTTCTTACCCTTCCCACTCAGATGTTGTGTTGTAACTTCCTCCACACTATGAAGTCAGTTTCCAGTCCTCCAGCCATTTTCCATTTAAAAATTTGTTGAAATCTCTTTGACAATAAGTTTGCTTTGGTGTTTCCTTGGTCTTTATGAGTGAAAATTGTTTCTTTCTTTGCCCTCACTGTAGCAAGGTTTTGGAAAAGTGAGGAAATAAGTGTATGTGATTAATATACCATTATCGCAGGCTTGTTTAGTCATTATACTGGCTAAGAGCTAGATCTGGATTTTCATCTGTATCACTTATTGTGGTATTGCTTTAGTTCTCTACTTAACCTGTGAAGTCTTATTTTTCATTTGTAAAAATAGAATTTATGATATCTAATATGAGAATTAAATGAGATAGTGAATATAAAGTTCTTAACATACTACATGCATTATATGTGCTTATTAATTGATAATTCATAAACTGTTTGGCTGGCCTCTTAAAACTGAGGTTTTATTATATTCCTTAATATAATTCCTCTCCTTATAAAAGATTGGAAATAATCAAAATATTGAATTTGTCTATCATTTATTATTACTTAGTTTGACAATGGAAGGGTTACTGTGACTCATATGAAATGATAATTTTCACAAATGTTTGTATTTAAGTGTCTATACTTAATATGTTTATATAAGAAATAGTATGAATACAACTTGTTCAAATATAAGTTGTCTAAAATTGTAACTAGTTTTCTATTCCAGTAAAATGAATTGAAAGTTGAAAATTCATGTATAACTTTAGACTTACCTCAAATTTAACTATAGTATGATTATTCTTAGGTGTCTGCAGTAGGTTGGTTTCAGGACCTTACTCCCATCCCCAAGGATACCAAAGTGCATGGATGTTCAAATCCCTTATATAAAACAGTATAAAATATTGCATACAGTTGGCCTTCCACATCCCTGGATTCCCAACTGCAGATTGAAAATACTGTTTTTAATCCAAAGTTGGTTGAATCCACCGAAATGAAACCAAGGAATTTAGAGTGCCGACTATATATTTATTGAAGAAAAATATGCATTTAAATGAACCTGCACAGTTTAAACCCGTGTTGTTCAAGGAATTGTGATTGTAATTATGGTCCATATTTGAAACAGAATCTAAAGAAACCAGGTATTTTTATAACTGGATAACTGTTTCATGACTTTGATTCAGAAACTTGTGGTACAAAGAATTTTGTATAGGTTTCTTTAAAAACAATTTTAAAAATTATACTTTTGATAATGAGAATTATCCTAGTTTGTATTTTTAATTAAAAATTATTTTTCTAGTTCCTTGATATATAAGATTGCACACTTAAATTTCTTTTATCCAGAAAGGTTAGTATAATAAAAGTAGTTTAAGCTGATCCATGATGATAAATTATTATTTATCATTTCAGGAAATTGTAAGACCTAATATTGCTGAAGGAGAAACAAAAACATCAAATTCTGAAAGGTAAATATAAGGACAAATTGAATCTCTAATCCAAGTATGTGTATAAAATGACACTTGAGTTGTATTATTGTAGTTAAATAAAGGAGTAAATACTTGAATATGTTATTGATTTTAATAATGACAATTAAAATGAATTTTTGAAATTTTAATATAGCAAAATTATATTACAGATCCCTAATTTTGAAAAACTCTTATACATGTAGAGTATAAAATTGTTTTAAAAGTTTTAAAGTACTAAGTAGTAAGTAAAATTTAACAGATTTTTATTGCCAGTATTAAATGAAAACAGTTAAAATTAGCTACAAGTTACAACATGGGGATAATTATCACAAATAGGTAATTTTAAAATCTCTTCTTTTTTAAGTATTTTTAAAAAGCTTAAAGCTACTTATTTATTTGGTGGCATCTCAACTTAAAGTTTCAAAATTTAGAAATTGGTTTTTAATAATTTAATGCTCAGATAGAACACTAAAAACACAAGACATTCACAATCTTTGAGTAAAAGAATTCCAACTTTCTTATGAGAACTCTTTCCAGATAAACATAATTTTATTTTACCTTTAAATTAAATAATTTCTCCATTTTTAGCTTTCTACTCTATATCTTATAGTAGATTGCTTGTTAATCTCATGAGATTAATCTATTGCTCTTAAAAAAATTATGGAATAAGGTTTTATGAAAGGTCTTAACTTAGCATTTTACATAGAATCCTGTAGGGGAGGGAGAAGAGTTTACTAAAATTTAACTAGAGAGAAAAAGCAGACTAGTCACTTCTGAATTATTTAACATTTTTGTAAGTTGTAGTTAGTCCAAAAAGAGCTGAAGAAAAATAATAATTATACCACTCTAAATGAGGAAAAGTAATTTTTTTTCAGATGATGTAATTGACCTATAAGAGACAAAAAAAGTGAGCTAACATTCTTTTCTATATACCAATAACATCTTTTTTATATACCAGTTACAAAATATAATGGGCAAGAGTAAATTCACAATATTAACAAAAATGAGAAATATGTAAAATCTAAAGAAAAACCTAAAATTTACTGAGATAGAAAGTAATGTATTAATAACTTGCATGGTATGCCATTTGCAAATTAAGTTGTGGGTTTAATGAACACTTAGTTGAAAATTCCAATAACATTTGGTTTGGAAACTGACAAAGTTTAAGGTTCTGATTTCTCTATTTATTAATAACACAATTTATATAATTATTACCCTATTGTTAGTATTAAGATTGTTTACGTACTCACTATTACAACATTATTTTAATGGACATCCTTGTACAAATATCCTTTACACTTTTAAATGATTAGATTTAGAATAGCAGTATAATGAAGGCGGTTTGCTCTATTAAATAACAAAGCACATTGTAAAATGTATAATTGTTAAGACTATGTCGTATTGGCTCAAGAATGGTGTGAAGACAGATCAGCACAAAATGCCTTGCAGAGAAATAACCTTCCTGTATAATAGGTAATATGCAAATTGATTATCACACCCTTGCACAAGATGGCTGTCTCCTGTGGTCACAAGATGGCCCCTCATGTGGTCACAAGATGGCTGCACCCATGTGGTCACAAGATGGCCACCACAAGATGGCCAGCCAGCAGGATAGGGCAGTTAGGGATGACCAGGCCAGCAGGGGAGGGCAATTGGGGGCAATCAGGCTGGCAGGGGAGAGCAGTTGGGGGTAATTGGCTGGCAGGGGAACAGTTAGGCATCGATCAGGCTGGCAGGGAAGTGGTTAGGGGATGATCAGGCTGGCAGGCAGAAGCGATTAGGGGCAATCAAGCAGGCATGCGGTTGGGAGCCAGCAGTCCTGGGTTGTGAGAGGGTGCAGACTGGGCTGAGGGACCATCCCTCCCAACCCCCGTGCCCGAATTTTGTGCAGCAGGCCTCTAATATAAATATAATTTAGTTAATAATTAATATTTGATACCATTGGTTTGATATTTGTCATTAGGGAAAAGTCTAAATTCTGGGTAGATTGATATAAGAAATAAGACTTGTGTTATCATTAATTTTCACTAAAATAAGCATTGTTACATCTAGATAAGGGGCTAGAGATCCTTAGAAGTCTTTTGTTTCTAATGTTTTATTATTTACTAGATAGTTTCTATTAACATATAAGGGTAAGAGTAAACACATAGACACACACTCAAACATACATATACAAACATGCACACACATCTATGAATATATGCATGTATATTTACATATACTTTTCAGGAATATTTTTGTGTTTTCTTTAATTAGATTGTTAAAAATTAGGAAAATATTTGTGAATGCTTATCAGATTTTGCATAGGAAAAGTCTGTAACCATAAGAGGACATATAAGTCATAAAAGAAAAATAGTTATTTTTACATACTGTATTTATTTCTTATTTAAAGTACTCTTAGAAATTAATAACAAAGCATAAATTTTAACCAAAAACAGGCAAGATTCTGGAGTTTTTCATTCTTGCCTCAGAAAATGGCCATGTCCTAAATTGTAATATGGCAAGAACCGTGAACCCGTTTGTTTTTCCTCTCCTTTTTGGTGTGCAAGTGGGCCTTGGCTTTTTTTTTTTTTTTTTTTTTTTTTTTTTTTTTTTTTTTTTTTTAATTAGAGCATGTCTTTATTTTGATAATGTTAAAAATATTGTATTATAAAGCAATAGATAATAAATGGCCTTATCTTTTCAGTAAACATGACAAAACTTCTTCAGAGGAAAAAAGTGGATGTGATGCAAATGCATGTGAAGGCTCATCAGCAACAAAAAATGAAGAAAGCATAATAGTTCCAGATAAGGAAAACGATACCTGTCTTGAAGACAAGGAAACTGGCTCAAAGAATATCTTCAGTTATATTTCAAATACTGGTAAAGATAAAGTGGAAAAGGAAAAACAAATAGAACACATAGATCAGGAAACAGAGTTGAAGATGTGCCAAAGTTCAGAAAACATAATTTCATGTGATCAGATTAAAGATGAAAGCTCCAATGAAACTAGGTTTTCTTCAAAGAATATTAAGGATTTGCGGTTAGCATCTGGTGATGTGAGCATTGATCAATTTTTGAGAAAAAGAGATGAACCTGAATCTGTTAGTTCTGATGTTAGTGAGCAAGGCAGTGTTCATCTGGAGCCTTTGACTCCGTCAGAGGTACTTGAGTATGAAGCCACAGAAATTCTTCAGAAAGGTAATGGGGATCCTTCAGCCAGGTCTGATGAAGTAGTGTCTGATCAAAAAGATGATATTCCTGGAGAAAACAGCCCTCGCACAGCAGAGACAACAGTAGACCTGGCAGATGAAAAGGAAAGAAGTTGAAATTAGTTGTCAGTCTCAGTTTTAGTGTATCAATGGTACAGGCATTCAGATCAGTACTAGCAGGTGAGCTCAGTAGAGTTCAGAGATAGAAAAATGTGAGGCAGTCATTCATACATTTTATTTGTATGTTCAACCTAGGTTATTACAGAAATCAGTTCAATAATAGCATGATTAGTTTGAGTTTCCAAGAGGTTTTAAAACATAAATAGAAAAGCTTCATTTAACAGTTCTCAAGGAAATGGAACTTGGTTGCCAGTATGAATTTATTATTAGAATATTATTTATGTTTATAAAGCAATGAAACTTCCATCAATCCTAAGCTAAAAATCCTTATTACCTTTATATTCTTCTCAATTAACTTCAAAGAATAAATTTGGGAACCATATATGTTTTGGGAATTTTAAACTAATGACTAATTGGCATTGTTAATAAAGCTTTATTTGGAGTATGATGCTGGTAAATGCATAGAGTGTGAAGTTAATGAATCTATTGAGAATTTTGATACACTTAAACAATTTTGGATTTAATATAACATTCCAGACTGTCAGAAGCATGTAAACAGAATATTTGAATCTGTGAACCTCCATACATGTATTAGTCTGCCAGGCTGTAAGCTTACCTTAATTAAACTTTCAGTGAAAGTGAAATTATTAAAACATAAATTTATATTTGTATTTTTGTCAATGTGAGCTGTGCAGAAATCCCTTGATGTTGCTAGTTGTATAAAGTTGAAACCCATTGTTAAAACTCCTGTAGTTATTATGCTTTTAATGTTGTTTTACTGATCTTTAGAAATAGACCCATAAAAATGGTCTGGAAACCAAACCAAAGTATGGAATAATGTAGATATTGTAAAGCAGTCAACTGAAAACATGTCCTGGCATGAATCCAGCCATGTTTAAGTGACATTTTCTTTCATTGTAAAATAGAAACTTCAAATGGGACCTAAAGCAGTGATGTAAAAAATTGTTTTGGGATACTTAGTCTAATTTATCCATAAGATGGCTGCTAAGTTGATTTCTCAGTTGTTTTTAATCATCTAGAAAATAATAGATTTAGAAATGAGTAAATGAATAACTGTAGTTTGCTTTGAAGTACTAATAAACTTTTATTTAAAATGTTACATTTTTATTTCTTAAAATGTGCTTTGAATCTTTAAATTTTGTTTCACTGAATATTAAATGTTTTAAATGTCTGTTAAAATCTGCTGTATATAGTAGTTTTTAAGTAAATATTTCCAATAAAAATATGAACCTGAATAATTTTTATTTCTCAGAAAACTGCTTGAATAAGTTTACCTTTGGCGCCTTTAGAAACTATATTTGTTTAAGGAATTTTCATGTTAGTGGTAGGATTTTATTCTGTATTTTTAATTGGTGTATTATATATCATAAATTAATACTTAAAATACAGGGGAAAATGCTGCTAATATTTATAGAGAATGGACTTGTTTGCTGAATCCTTTCACTTCAAGAGATATATTATTTAATATTACAGTTTTCTATCTGCTCAGTACATTAAAGAGGCTAAATGGCAAAATATATTAACGTATTTTCTTGAATATTTGGGAGATAGAGGTATAAATATTTTCACTTTTTCTGCACCTAAGCAAAAATAGGGAAGAAAGAATCCATTAACTGTCACTCTTAACCTTGTTGAAACATACATCTATATAGCAGAAAAGATTTGGGGAGTAATTTAAATCTTAGAAGACCAGGGAGTAGATAAAAGTTTATTTAAGGACCACTTTCTGAATGTCATTAAGTTAGTTGCCAAGCCTATTCTTGAATCTTGTACCAAAATAAGTCCAAATGACATATAATCCCTTTTGAGCTTTGGGTTGGTTCTTTTTCTGCCTCTGTAAGAATAATGGTATTCAAAATAGTTGATCAGTAAACTGACTTTTAGAGAAAAAGCAAGTGAGGAGAGAAAGAGAAACATTGATGTGAGAGTGAGATTGACTGCCTCCTGTACCCCCCTATTTAGCTCAGGCAATGTGTTGGGAATCGAATGGGCAACCAACCAGCCAGAACCTAAACATTTCTTTTAAAAGAATTGTTAAGATATGAGTTAGCTTGTTTTTGTTATAAGTAGAAGATGAGGAAATCAACTATGTGGGCAGTTAATTTGCTTAAGATTACAAAGCCACAATTGAACTCGATTTGATTCTAAAGTTGTTTTCTATCTTACTTATAGTTCTTATCATTGATACCGAATGCTGCTTATTAAAATAAATATATTTTGCTGAAACTGGTTTGGCTCAGTGGATAAAGCGTCTGCGGACTGAAAGGTCCCAGGTTCGATTCTGGACAAGGGCATGTACATTGGTTGTGGGCACATCCCCAGTAGGGGGTGTGCAGGAGGCAGCTGGTCGATGTTTCTCTCTCATCAATGTTTCTAGCTTTCTATTCCTCTCTTTTCCTCTCTGTTAAAAATCAATAAAATATATATATTTTTTACTTATTAAAAAATTTTGGCAAATAACATTCCCATTGATGGTACGATTATAGTTGGTTTTATTATTTATACAGTTATATGTATATGTAACTTCTTAACCGTCCTAAAGAAAAGGACCTCGCGATCTTTTATAAGCAGGAATTAAGGAATTTTATCTCAAGAGGAGGGATTAGATAATCATTTTGTCACTAGGAAACACAACATGCAATTTAAAGACACGCTTTATAGCCTGGCCGGTGTGGCGCAGAGAAAGATGTGTCTCCTGACCCATTTCTCTTCACCCACTTTCCAAGTCAGGCAGCCGCCAGTCTGTTCTTATATCCAGGAGCTCAGGAATTTTTTTTTTTTTTTTTTTTTTTTTAGATTCCATATATAAGTGAGGTCATATGGTATTTATATTTCTCTGCCTTATTTCACTTAGCATAGTGCCCTCACAGTTATGCATTTAGCAAATGACAAGATTTCACTTTTTTTTTTTTTTTTTTGCTTTTGAAGTTAATTTTTTTTAATTAAGATATTATATGTGTACATATCTCACCATTAAGATTTCACTTTTTAATGGATGAATAATATTCTAGTGTGTTGTATATGTGTGTGTATCACATTTTCTTTAGGTGTTCATCCATCAATGGACACTGAGATTTTTCTATACCTTGGTTATTGTAAATATGCTATAATGAACATGGGTGCATATATCTTTTTAACTTTTAGTGTTTTCAGATAAATATCCAGAATATGAATTGTTGGATCATATGATAGTTCCATATATATATATATTTTTACATCCTCACCAAGGATTTAGGGTTTTTTGGTTTTTTGGTTTTGTTTTGTTGTTCTTGTTTTTTAAAGAGAGGAAGGGGGAGAGAGAAACATTGATTGGTTGCCTCCAATATGTGACCCTAAAAGGAATCAAATCCACATCCTTTTTAGGTGTATGGGACTACACTCCAACCAACTGAGACACCTGGTCAGGGCTGGTAGATCTATTTTTAATTTCTTGAGGAACCTCTATACTGTTTTCCATAGTAGCAGCACTAACTTACATTCCCAGCAATAAAGCATACAGGTTCCCTTTTCTCCATATTTTTACCAATATCTGTCATTTCTTATATTTTTTATAATAGCCATTCTAACAGGTGTGAGGTGATATTGTGGTTTTAATTTGTATTTCCATGATAATCAGTGATGTTGAATATCTTTTCATGTACCCATTGGCTATTTGCATATCTTCTTTGGAAAAATCTTTTTTTAATTTTTTTTTAAATCAAGTCATTATATGTGTACATATCTTACCATTGCCCCCTCCACCCCACTCCCATACATGCCCTCACCCCCCAAAGTTTTGCATCCTTTGGTTATTATATGCATGCATAAAAGTCCTTCAGTTGATCTCATCTACCTCACCTCTCCCTAACCTTCCTGCTATAATTTGAGTCTGTTTGATGCTTTACTGCCTCTGTATCTGTCTTTTTGTTCATCAGTTTATAATGTTTTTTTATTATCCACAAATAAGTGAAATCGTGTATTTTTCTTTCATTGACTGGCTTATTTCACTTGGCATGATGTTCTCCAGTTCATCCAGGTTGCTACAAATGATGAGAATTCCTTCTTTTTTATGGCCGCATAGTATTCCATTGTGTAGATGTACCATAGTTTTTTGATCCAATCATCTGCTGGTGGGCACCTAGGCTGTTTCCAAATTCTAGCTATTGTAGATTGTGCTGCTATGAACATAGGGGTGCATATATCCTTTCTGATTGGTGTTTCTAGTTTCTTGGGATATATTCCTAGGAATGGGATTACTGGGTCAAATGGGAGATCCATTTTTCAGTTTTTTGAGGAAACTCCATCCTGTTCACAGTGGCTACACCAGTCTGCATTCCCACCAGCAGTGCACAAGGGTTCCTTTTTCTCCCCATCCTCACCAACATTTGTCATTGATTGATTTATTAATGATAGCCATTCTGACAGGTGTGAGATGGTACCGCATTGTCATTTTGATTTGCATCTCTCGGATAATTAGTGACTTTGAGCATGTTTTCATGTGTCTCTTAGCCTTCTGTCTTCCTTTGAAAATATTCTATTTAGGTCCGTTGCCCATTTCTTTTATTGGATCATTTATCTTCCTTGTATTAAGTTGTACAAGCTGCCTATAGATTTTGGAGATTAAACCTTAATCAGTGAAAATATTTGCAAATATGTTCTCCCATGCAGTGGGCTTTCTTGTTGTTTTGTTGAGTTATTTCTTCTTGTTGGATTTCTCCCTTTAGTATTATGAAGTGGCCTTCCTTATCTCTTGTTATATCCTTCATTTTGAGATCTAATTTGTCGGATATAAAGTATTGCTGCCCCAGCTTTTTTTTTTTTTTTTCATTTCCATTCTCCTGGAAGACCTTTTTTCATTCCTTCCCCCTCAGTCTGTGTGTGTCTTTTTTTCTGAAGTGGGTTTCTTGTAGGCAGCAGATATATGGGTCTTATTTCTTATCTAACCCATTACCATATGTCTTTTGGTTGGGGCATTTAATCCATTTACATTCAAAGTTATTGATAGGTACTTATTTGTCACCATTTTTATTCTTTACCCTTGTATTCCTTCTTTGCTTCCTATTTCTTCTTTTTTTTTTTCTTTTTTCTTTTTTTTTTTTTCCCCCCAGCAGATCCTTTAGCATTTCTTGCTGATTTTGTGGTAATAAATTCCCTTAGTCCTTTTTTGTCTATGAAGCTCCTGATTTCACCTTCAATTTTGATTGATAGCCTTGAAGGGTACAGTGTTCTTGGATTTAGACCCTTCTTTTGCATGACTTTGTATATTTCATTCCATTCCCTTCTGACCTGATGACTTTCTGTTGAGAAATCAGTTGCTAGTCTGATGGGGTTCCTTTGTATGTAACTTTCTGTCTCTGGCCACTTTTAAGATTCTTACTTTGTCATTGGTATTTGCCAGTTTAATTATAATGTGCCTTGGCATTGGTCTTTTGGAGTTCATTTTGCTTGGGACTCTGTGAGCTTCTTGGATTTGTGTGGGGGTTTTTCTTCCCTATATCAGGGAAGTTTTGTGTCATTATTTCTTCAAACAGGTTTTCCCTTCCTTTCTCAGTTTCCTCTTCTTCTGGAACCCCTATTATGCGGATGTTTTGTTTTGTTTTGTTTTGTGTGTTATTCCAAAGTTCCTTTAGGCTCTCCTCCTGTTTTTTAATTTTTTTTCTAGAAGCTGCTCCAATTGGGAATTTCCCCCCCCCCCCACCTTTTAGCTCATTGATGTGGCCCTCTACTTCTTCTAGTCTTCTCTTTATGCTTTCTATTGAGTTCTTTACAGCAGTGATGTCATTTTTCATTTCTTCTTGGTTCTTACTCATATGTCGAATTTGTCTTCCATTCTTTTTAGCCACCTTATGACCATTTCTCTGAATTCTTTCTCTGATAGGTTGTTTGCCTCTATTTCGTTTACTTCCTTTTCTCTTGATGCCTGCTTTTCTTTTATATGCGGGCTGTTTCTTTGTCTCCCCAAGGTCTTCTCCAGATGTCTAGTTATGTAGTTCTCTCTCTCCTTATCCCAGGCAAAATCTTTCCATCCTTGGATGGAAAAATCTCTCAAATCTTCCCCATTATTTCAGAAGGTGGCTGCCGACAGGAAGGCAGACTGCAAGATAGTGTGAGTGAGAAAACAAAGGGAGAGTGTTTGTTGGTCAGTTAAGGAACAGCTATACTGCAGGAGACTAGTGGACTGCTGAATGGGGCTCCCCTGTCCAGACAGCCTCCACTACTGAGTTCCCTCCTGAAGCCACTGGCTCAGATTCGCACCATCTTGTAGGAAAAGTTTATGTTATCGGGAGCCAGAAAAGCCCAGGGAATCTACAACTATGGCACCCAGCTGCGAACCTGAGAACACCAGTTACCAAGTGGTGTAAGCAGCAGATTCAGAGGAGCTCTACACTCCACCACAGAAAGGTCAGATTTCACCTGGTGAGGTGTGTAGTCCCTGTGGGAGAGAGAAATGCGCACATGGGAGCTGTTGACCGGGGAAAGTCTGCACCTAGAAAAATCTGTTGCTGTTGAGGTTGGCGTGATCATGAATGTGGAAGGGGGTCCACAGAGTTGCTAACATAAGGGAACTCTAAAAAGCAACCCATTTTAGCCAAAGACGGTTTGGCTCTGGATAGAGCGTCGGTCTGCGGACTGAAAGGTCCCAGGTTCGATTCCAGTCAAGGCATGTACATTGGTTGCAGACACATCCCCGGTAGGGGGTGTGCAAGAGGCAGCTGGTTGATGTTTCTCATCGACGTTTCTAGCTCTCTATCTCTCTCCCTTCCTCTCTGTAAAAAAATCAATAAAATATATTTAAAAAAAACAAAACAAAACATTTTGATCTGGGTGCAAAAAGACAGCCTAAATTTTTTTAAAGTGTGCCAGCTACTTAGACCCAAGGGGGGAAAAAACTGCACAGACTTGCACGCAGCCCTGGTGTTCACACACTTAACTCTGGCTCTTTTTTTTCTCCTCGTTAAATCCTTGCTTCTGATTACTAAGCCTAGCACATAGGGTCACCCAATTGGGGACACTCTAAGAGGCTGCAAAGGAAAGTTGTTTTTCTGGAACCTGGGAATCAGAGCGGGGAATAGCCATCAGAGAACCAGCTCTGGGGCAATCCACTCCCCAAAACCGGTATCAGATCTTCCCCTTTTTTTCAATTGAATTTATTGGGGTGACATTGGTTCAAAAAATCATATAGGTTTCAAGTATACAACTCAACAAAACATTATCCGCATACTGCATCTTGCGTCCATTGCCTCAAGCAAAATCTTTTTTCGTCCCCATCTCCCTTCGTTCCTTGCTTTTACCCACCTTCAACTATCCCTGGACCTATCCTTTCCCTTTGGCTATCACCACCTATTGTCTGTGTCTATGTGCTATACACTAAGTGGCCAGATTATTATGATCTCTGAGTGCATAATAATATGGCCACTCAGTATACTTCTTTTGAGTACCTCATTTACTTGATATCAACGATACTATAAGTCGTGCACCTGATCAGTTTTTCCCTTTGCACTGGCTGATAGAAAGCTCAGGGCAAATAGGTGGTTGATCTCCAGCAAAAGTCTAGAATACTTTTGGAACCCATTTGAGATACAAATACACTGAATAGCCAGATTATTATGCATTCAAAGATCATAATCTGGCCACTCGGATACATATACACATCTTAATACTTTCACCTTCTTTCATCCAGTCTCCCAGTCTTCCTTCTGACAGCCATGAGTCTGTTTCATGTATCTGCGTTTCTGTTTCTATTTTGTTCACCAGTTAATTTAGTTCATTAGATCCCACATATAAGTGAGATCATGTGGTATTTGTCTTTCTCTGACTGGTTTGTTTTGCATAATACTCTCCAGGTTTATCCGTGCTATTGCAAAAAGTAAGATTTCTTTTTTATGGCTGAGTAGTATTCCATTGTGTAAGTGTACCATAGCTTTTTTATCCACTCATCTGCTGATGGGCACTTGGTGTGGCCAAATTTTGGCTATTGTAAATAATGCTGCAATGAACTTAGGGGTGCATATGTTCTTTTAAATTAGTGTTTTGGTTTCTTCAGGAATATTCCCAGAAGTGGAATTACTGAGTCATAGGCAGTTTTATTTTTTATTTTTGAGGTAATGCCATGTTTTCCACAGTGGCTGCACCAGTGTGAATTGCTACCAACTGCACTAGGGTTCCCTTTTCTCCACATTCTTGCCAGCACTTGTTTGTTGATTTATTGCTGATAACTTAATTGGAATGTTTGAGTTATTTTGATTGTCTTTTGCTATTGACTTAGATTTCTTTATATATTTTAGATATTAATTTCGTATCAGATACATGGTTTGCAAATACCTTCTCCCATTCAGTAGGTTGCCTTTTCATTTTGGTGATGGTTTCCTTGGCCAAACATTTGATGTAGTACCACTTCTTAATATTAGTTCTTTTTGCCTCTGCTTTTGATTTCAAATAGTAAAAAAATAATAATAATAATCACCAAAGTCAATATCAAAATCTTACCATTTATGTGTTCTTCTAGGAGTTTTATGGTTTCAGGTCTTATATTCAAGTCTTTAACCCATCTTCAGTTTATTTTTGTGTATGATGTAAGATAATGGTCCAATTTCATTATTTTGCATGTGGCTGTCTTAATTTTTTTCAAAACCATTTATTGAAGAGACTATCATTTCCTATTGTATATTCTTGGCTCCTTTGACATAAACTAATCATGTGTGCATAGGTTTATTTTTTTGTCTCTGTTCTGTTCCATTGATCAGTTTTTATGCTGATGCCATACAGTTGTGTGTTTTTGTTTAATATTTAAAAAAAATATTTTGTTTTTATTCATATGATACCAATCACAACATTTGTAAAGCACTGGCTGTGTTAGATACAGAATTGAACCTGACTAAATTGAAAATAAAGCACATTACAATGCAGTTATCTATGTGGTTATCATTTAGAGCCCTGGCTTTACTGAAATAATCATTAGACTAGTAAACAAACCTCAACAAAACTACTAACTTTATGTTAGTAGATGCATTAGCTTTATTGTAGCTGGTGGGCAAAGATAATTTGATGAAATTCTTGGAGGATGACACATTTCACAGTGAAATGTTTCCCTATGCTTCATCTGGTATATATAGGAACAATTAGCAGCTAATGTGGCCTCAATCAAATGATTCTATGGTTTTCATATATAACTACCAAAAATAATCATTTTGGGGTAGAGTATTGGTCATTAAATTTTTTTAAAAATGTAATTCTTTATGCTACAAGAAGCTTTTGACAATGTTCTTCAGTATGAAGTATATGGGAAATCTCTGTACTTTGCCTTCAATTATGCTATGAATCTAAAAGTACACTCTTAAAAAAGACAGCTAAAGAGCACTCCTTCCTTAGTGACATTCATTTCTTACAACCCATTGCCTGCAATTCAGTCAAGTGGCCATACATAGTTGCATCTACAAAGCTGCATCAAGGGTCAGGAAACGTAATTTTATTTTATTTTTTTATTATTTTTTAATATATTTTATTGATTTTATACAGAGAGGAATTGAGAGGGACAGAGAGTCAGAAATGTCGATGAGAGAGAAACATCGACCAGCCGCCCCCTGCACACCCCCCACCGGGGATGTGCCCGCAACCAAGGTACATGCCCTTGACCAGAATTGAACCCGGGACCTTTCAGTCCGCAGGCCGACGCTCTATCCACTGAGCCAAACCAGTCCCGGCAGGAAATGTAATTTTAATCTCAGCACTATGTGCATCCCAGAAAGAGAAGAGAAATTGCTGGGATAATTAATAGTCTTCTATGCCAGCTAACAACTTTGGTCAAGAAATATATATATATATATATATATATATATATATATATATATATATATATATCCTATCTAATAAAAGAGTAATATGCAAATTGACCATCACTCCAATATGCAAGATGGCTGCCTCCATGTGGTCAAAGATGGCTAACCCCATGCGGACACAAGATGGCCATCACAAGATGGCTAGCAGGGGAGGGCAGTTGGGAGGGATCAGGCCAGCAGGGAATGGCAATTGGGGGCAATCAAGCATGCAGGAGAAGGTAGATAGGGGTGACCAGCAGGGGAGGGAAGTTGGGAGCAATGGGGCCTGCAGGTAAGGGCAGTTGGGAGGGACCCTTGGTAGGGGGGTGGGGGGGAGGACCAGACCTGCAGGGGAGAGCAGTTAGGGGCAATCAGGCAGTCAGGGGAGCAGTTAGGCATCAATCAGGCTGTCAGGGGATGATTAGGGGGTGATCAGGCTGGCAGGCAGAAGTGGTTAAGGGCAATCAGGAAGGCAGGCAGGTGAACAGTTGGGAGCCAGCAGTCCTGGATTGTGAGAGCGATGTCCGACTACCCATTTTGGCCCAATCCCAGTAGGATCCGGTCTAAATGGGCAGTCAGACATCCCTTGAGGGGTCCCAGATTGTAGAGGGTGCAGGCTGGGCTGTGGGACAACCCTCCCCCCACCACAACCAGTTCACAAATTTCATGCACTGGGCCTCTATGTATGTATGTATGTATGTATGTATGTATGTATGTATTCCTATTGATTTCAGAGAGGAAGGGAGAGGGAGAGAGAGAGAGAAACATTAATGTTGAAAGAGAATCATTGTTCAGCAGCCTGTTGCATGCCCCACAATGGGGATCGAGCCCATTGCCTGGGCATGTGCCTCTGATTGGAATCTAACTTGGGACCCTTTAGTCTGCTGGCCAACACTCTATCCACTGAGCCAAACCAGCTAGGGTCATCAATTGACTTTATCTCTACTTCCTCCATACAAAAGAGACTGCTTGGATATAGCAGAGGTACTAAGAAGAATGAATAAGTGAGAAAATGAAAGCTAAAGTTTTTGCAATATAATATTAGAATCTATTTAATTATTTTCACCTCATATGTATTACTGTTTTATACCTCATACTTAGTTTATTTTAATGAACAGGTTATTGTTTGGAAGAATTTCAAAGAAATATTTTTTCAGATATTGGGAAACTAAAGATCTTTATAATATTCACAACCTATTTACTATTTGCCAAGCATCATACCAAGTATTGTATGTCTATTATCTCTCACAATTTTATGTAGAAGTATGACTATTATAATTATTTAGAGATGAGCAAAGTAAGGCTTAGGTTCTCAGAACAGCTGAAGCTGAGGTCCAAAATGAACGCATGTGTTTTTTACAATATATAGGCAGTTGAAATCAAAATCTAAACTGACATTTGGTCCTATTAGGAAAAACATGTCATAGATATTAAGATTTTATTGACAGAGAAAACAATGACTAAAAATATGATACATTAATTATGCCAAGGAATCTAAAGCCAATTGAGTGTCTGAAATTAGTTAAAATTATTGAAGTGGAATGAGCCTAAAATTACATATTAGTCCAATGGAAAGGTTATATTGAAGACAACTGGTAAGGCCCCAGAATTGCGAGAGTCTTTATAAAGAAGCAACACTCAGAATGTAGATATTTGAAAAATAGGTTAGGCACACTGTGACACATTTCAGCAGGGAACAGGGAAAGAAATTCAGTGCTTGTTGCTCAATAACTTATTGATTCCATCAAACTGTGCCTTTGCTCTTTTGTAAACAAAACTACAAGACAATACAACCTAAACTAATAATGCGGAGCATGTAAAATGAAAATTGAAAGCCTGCTTTCTCCCTACACACTTTCCAAATCCTAATTCATACAATTAATCACTGTTAATATTTGACAGAAACACCACATGACCTCACTCATTTATGGATAATAACATTATAAGCTGATGAACAAAAAGATAGGTACAGAGACAGTAAAGCAACAAACAGGCTATCAAATTACAGCGGGGAGGGTAGGGAGATATGGGGGAGATAAGAGATCAACCGAAGGACTTGTATGCATGCATATAAACAAAACCAATCGATGAAAAACTCCGGGGAGGGAGGGCATGTATTGGAGTGGGAGGGGAGGGGAGGACAATGGTAAGATATGTACACATATAATACCTTAATTAAAAAAGGAAAACATTGTGAGGCAAAACCAAAAAAAAAAAATTTGACATGTATGCTCCCAAGCTGTATGTATGCATACACACACACACACACACACACACACAGATTTACTTATACTTTCACCCATACTGTACTTTTCTTTTAGTCAAACAGAATCACACTATATGCATTGTTCTGCAGTCAACTATAATAAAATACAACTTGTTAAGTAAACCACCATTTTAAAATGAAATTAAAATGTCACCTTATAATGCAGGTAAGTTTCTGCCTCTCTATTTGCTTTACTAGTCTAATTGTCTATTCCAATGCCTATACTATACTGTTTTAGTTACAGAAGATGGATAAGATTGATATCTGAAGGCAATGGTTTTTCACAATATTTTGACTATTCTCTATATTTCAGATATTCTTAGAGATTTTTCTTTTCCATCTGAACTTTTCCATAAGCCCTTTTTCATATGAACAAATTTATCTACTTCCATGAATAACCCTTCTGGTTTGGATTATATTTCAGGTATTAATTTGGGAAAGATTGAAATTTTTTTGAAACATTAACTCTCCCCATTCATGATAGATATGGTATACTTATTCAAGCTTTGTTTTATGTCTTTCAGTAAGATTAAAGAATTCTTTATCATAAGTTTGCTTAAAATTTACTCTTTTTTTTATGCTATACTAATGGGAAAATTTCCATTTCTATTTCTAATGAGTTAAAAAAGCTATTGGTATTTGTATATTCATCTTGTATCCAGTCATTTTAATAAAATTTCTCAGTAGTTCTTGGAATTTTTCACTGGCGTTTCTATTTTTTTCACTGAGATATCGGTATTTTTCTCCTTTCCAAATATTTTCTTATTGCATGCCCTATAATGTGCCAAACAAGGTCAGACTATGTAGTATTCACTTGCCACTTGGAGGAAAAGGCGACTCACTATTTCTGTGTTGAGGAATTTCTTGCCCAGTAAATCAGGTAAGGCCTGGCTCTTACTATCTGCGTGGAAAAAGCCAAATATTTGCCTTCCTACCCCCTTGAGGTAGGATGTGGGACTTGAAATAGACTTGCTAATCAAGTGCAAGAGAACTCGGAGATAATGAAGCAAAAATGCAGAACCAATTAAAAATTTAACTTTTCACAATGGCGCAATATTTACCCTCACGGGCTAACAGTGTCCGTGACACCATCCATAACTGGATTTAGGAAACGTCAATGCAAGCAGTGACTCCATTAACTTACCATAAGATTTTTGAGGTCCATCCACATTGTGGCATGTATTTCATTCCTTTTATTGTAAATAATATTTCATTGTAACGTATATGCAATAACTTTTTTATCCATTCATCTATCAGTGGAAACTTGAGTTCTTTCCATCATTCACTTGCTGCTATAAACATGAATGTACATGTTGAAGTATATGTTGTCAATTATGGGGGGATATACATCCAGGAATGGAATTGTGGGATTATATGGTAATTCTGTTTTTAACTTTTTCGGGAGCCACCAAACTGTTTTCCACAGTAACTGGACTACTTACTGCCAGTAAGTGTGAGGTTTCCAATTTCTCAGCATCCTCACCAGCACTTGTTATAGTGCATCATTATTGTTGTTGTTATTGCCATGCTAGTGGGTGTGAAATGGTACCTCATTGTGGTTTTAATTTGCATTTCCGTAATGACTAAAAATATTGAGCATCTCTTCATGTGCTCCTTGGCCATTTGTACATCTTCTTTGGAGAAATGTTAGTATAAGTTTTTGCCATTTAAAAAATAAGGTTGTTGGTTTTTTTGTTGTGGTTGAGTTGTAAGAGCTCATTATATACCCTGGATACTAGTCCCTTGTCAGATATGCCATTTACAAACATTCTTTCCTATTATGGTTATTGTCTTTTCACTTTTTTATATGCCCTTTGGTACACAAAGTTTTTCATGTTAATGAAGTCTACTTGATCTGTCTTTTTGTTGTTGTTGCTTGTGATTTTGATGTAATATCTAATAATCTATTGCCAAAGCCAAGGTTATGAAAATTTACTACTATGTTTTCTTCTAAGATTTTTTTGGTTTAGCTCCTATATTTAGCTAATTAATAAATTTTTAGTTAATATTTATATATGGTATGAAGTAGGGGGTCAAACTTCATTCTTTTGCGTGTGATATCAAGTTGTCCCAATATCATTTGTTGAAGAGACATTTCTTTTCCCATTGGATGGTCTTGGCATCCTTGTCAAAACTCAATTAGTTAATGACCTCAAAGGTATAGGGAACAAAAGAAAAAATAGGACTACATCAAAAATTTAAAATTATGTTCATCAAAAGAAGCTAATAACACAGTAAAAAGGCAATCCATAGAGTGGAAGAAAATATTTGCAAGTCATATATCTGAAAAATGGTGAATATTAAGAATATGTAATTAAAGAACTTGTATAACTCAATAGCAAGCAACCCAAAGGCAAAGGGCTTGAATAAACATTTTTCAAAAGAAGGTAAAAAAGGCCAAGAAGTACATGAAAAGATGTACACTATCATTAATCATAGAAGTGCAAAACAAAATCACAATGAAGTACCACCTGACATCCATTAGGATACATACTGTAAAAAACAAAACAGAAAATAATAAATGTGGACAAGGATGTGGAAAAATTGGAACCCTTATGCACTCCTGGTGGGAATATAAAATGGTGCAGCCACTGTGGAAACTGTTTGGTGCTTCCTGAAAAATTAAAAATAGAATTATCATATGATCCAATAATTCCATGTCTGGCAGTATACCCAATATAATTAAAATCAGGGTCTTAAAAAGATATCTGTACACACATTCTTATATCAGCATTGATCGCAACAGCCAAAATGTGGAAGCAACTGAATAAATGCATGGCCCTAGCCAATTTGGTTCAGTGGATAAAGCATCAGCTCATGGACTGAAGGCTATGGGTCCAATTCAGCTTCAGGGCACCTTCCTTGGTTGCAGGTTTGATCGCTGGCCCTGGTCAGGGCCTGTGCAGGAGGCATCCAATCAATGTCTCTTTCACATCGATGTTTTCTTCTCTCTGTCTTTTGTCCTCCCTTCTACTCTCTCTAAAACTCAATGAAAAAATATACTCAGGTGAGGATTTTAAAAAAGTTAAAATAAACGAATGAATAAGCAAAATATGATACAGCAAGTCCTCACTTTGTATTGATAGGTTCTGTGACTGTAAGTGAAATGATGTGTTACAAAACCAGTTTTACCATAGACTAATTAATATAAATGAGAATTAAGCTCCTATGACATCTCATCATTATATGAAACTAGAGGTCCTTACACAAAATTCATGACCAGGGAGGGGGGTTCCCTCAGCCCAGCCTGCACCCTCTCCAATCCAGTACCCCTTGGATTGGGCCTAAACCAGAAGTCGGACATCCTTCTCATAATCCTGGACCACTGGCTCCTAATCATTCACCTGCCTGCCTGCCTGGTCACCCCTAACTCCCCCCACCCCCTGCTGGCCTGATTGCCCACAACTGCCCCCCTCTGCTAGCCTGGTCATCCCTCACTGACCCCCTGCCAGCCTAATCACCCCCAACTTCCCCTCCTGCCGGCCTCATTGCCCCACGCAGCCCGCTTTTTCAGTCATTTGGTCGTTCCTCACTAACCCCCCTGCCAGCCTGATCATAGGCAGCCATCTTGTGAGGATGTGAGGGTATATTTGCATATTACCTCTTTATTATATAGGATGATGTTGAATGAGATGTTATTTGAGGAACTGCTGTATATACATGTTATATAATATCATCCACTTTATAAAGGGTGAAACTCTTACCTACCCATTCTACATGAATGAATCTTGAGGACCCTATGCTAAGTAAATTATGCCAGCCTTAAAATGACATATACTGTGTGATTTCACTTATATCAGGTACTTAGAGTAGTAAAAATAGTAAAGACAGAAAGTAAAAAGGTGATTGCTAGAATCTAGGGAGAAATGATAATGAGGAGTTATTGTTTAACGGGTTTAGAGTTTCAACTTTGTAAGATGAAGAATGTATATAACATTACTGATCTTAAAATGGTAAGAATAGCCTTGGCTAGTGTGGCTCAGTGGTAGAGCATCAGCTCATGCACTGAAAGATGGCAGGTTTGATTCCTGATCAAGGGCATGTATCTGAGTTGCAACCAGTTGGTGTGTCTCTCTCACATCAGTGTTTCTCTCTTTCCTTCTCTTTCTCCTTCCCCCTCCCTCCTTTCCATTCTCTCTAAAAATCAATGGAAAAAGTATATCAGTAGGTGAGGATTTAAAAAAATTTAAGGATGGTAAATTTGTTATGTGTACTTTGCTATAATTTTTGTCAGTACAGTAGTTACCTTTGGAAAAGTAGGAAGGGGTTTGGTGGGAAATGGGCATACCCATTTATTGTTATTTTACCCCAGTAGTATAATTCTTATGGAATTTGGAGAGTTAGGCAAAATCATAAATTTAAGCTGTTGTATAAATTAATAAAAAGAGACTTGGAGATCTTTGATAATATTCTCAAAATTAGTTAATTCATACGGAATAGGAAAATAGAATTAAGAATTCAGGTGGTCTGCCGAAACTGGTTTGGCTCAGTGAATAGAGCGTCAGCCTGAGGACTGGAAGGTCCCAGGTTCTATTCCGGTCAAGGGCATGTACCTTGGTTGCGGGCACATCCCCAGTAGGGGGTGTGCAAGAGGCAGCTGATTGATGATTCTCTTTCATCAATTTTTCTAACTCTCTATCCCTCTCTCTTCCACTCTTAAAAAATAAATAAAATATGTTTTTAAAAAGGTAGAATTCAGGTGGTCTAAGTCTGTTCTGAGGTTGTTTTCTGTCCAGCTAGGTCTGAGTTTGACTTGAATATAACCTCAAAGAAGTAAAAAATCAGCTATTGATTGAGATAAGAATGCATCACTGGCCATTCTCATCTCTTCATTTATCATTTCCCAGTTGCTATGACAAAGATGCTTCATTAAATGGAGAATAGGAAACAGAATTCACACTCAATAGCTTGCCTTTGGTGCCTAAATGTACTACCAGAGGATAAGCAGATTTAATTCTGTATTTTTAATTTGGGAGCTGTAGAATAAAACATCTCAAATTCATTGTTGATTATGTTTAGATGTTAAGTTGATTCTTGCTGCCAAATGACAAAATAGTGATGATCATTGAATTTGCATCAATGCAGTTTTTGTGCTTACTTATTCATGAGTTCTGCACTGATTCTCCCCAACTCATAAAAGGTTTATAAGACTTCAAGAGGGAACATACTGAAAAGTTTTTAAATATTTAGTAATTATGGCAAATATGGCAAGTTTTCAAATTATGCTGGAAAATTAAAGTCATCTTTCTTATGCAGTGCAACAGACCTGCATTAGAATTTTGAAGTAGTTCATTGCTTAAAAGAGTTCAAAATCCCTGTTCACATGTTTAGAACCCCCTTCTCTTGTATGGGGATATGGAAAAAATTGAATATATTTCTAGATCTACCTAAACCAAACCTTTGATAGAATCTCATTTCTCATCCCAAACTAACATATTTAGCCATTCTCTAATCTACTTATTGTGATAAGCACTTGACCATTGAGATGGCTGTTAACTCCTTGAAGACAGTTGCAGGTTTTAACTTCATTTTTCCTCAGACCCAGAGCTGTGGTTCTCAATCTAGGCTGCAGGTAAGAACCAATGGTGAAAGTTAATTTTACATGTCATTCTAACTGGACCATGGTGCCCAGATACTTTATTAAACATTATTTCTGGCAGTGTCTGTGAGGATGTTTCTAGTTGAGATGATTGAGTAACACAGATTGTTCTCCCCAATGTGAGTGGGCCTCATCCAACCTGTTAAAGGCCTGAATACAATAAAAGGCCAAGAAATAAATCATTCTCTCTGCCTATCTCAGAATTTGTACATCCGTCATCTCTTTCCTTCATACTTGGACTCAAACTGGAACTAACACCATTGGCTCTCCTGATTTTTTAGGCCTGTGGAAAACACAAAAGAGAGGTTTAGAAGATATGAACGGTATAATTAACAGGTTCAAACGGATACCTCAAAACAGTTGTACAAGGAAGGAATAGAAGAGCATCATTATTTGAAGAGAAAATTGCCACAGTCTTCTGGAATGAGAGAGACTTCATAGAGGCAGTGGTAGGGGCCGGGTAGGGGGGCGGAAAAAAGGCACAGTTTCAGATTGAAGGTATACCAAGTCCCCTCCTGGATAAATTGATGAGATGCAGAAGTAGATACATTATCATCAAAGTAAAGAATTCAGAAAGAAAAATTTAGAAGACACCAAAGAGTAGAAGACAGTACATTTATAATGGGAAAAGTTCAACTGACTGCCTGCAGACTTGGTATGTTGACTATCATAAGATGATAGAATAATTTTAAATATTGAGGAAAAACAACTCTCAGTCTATAAATCTCAACCTAGATGAATTGTCTTCAAGATTAAGGTAAATAAAATCCCTTCTAATTAAGCAAAGATTACATTTATAACACTCAAGTCACTGAATTTTTATAAAAGTATGTATTTTAGAAAATTTAAACCAGAGTAAGAGATAGGCTTTAAGGATAATATGTGCAAACAATGTGAATAAATCAAAATTAATGTCCAGTTATATAAAAATAAAAAGAAAGGGGAGAACTGGAAGAAATAAGGTGAAACTAAGAAACTGTATGAGCATGGAAGAGGTGGTGTGGGCTTGTACATCAGAGTCCTTACCTTTTCAAGAGGAAGAGAGATTGACTAATTTTATATTTTCAGTCAAGTACAATCTGAAACTTGCAAATCAGTAAAGAAAAAAGTGAGTAAAGAAAACTCAACTAAATAAATAAATTAGCAAGCAAAATAGGAGGAAGACCAAATAAAACACAGAAAGTAGAAAACAATACAATATGGTTGAAATGAATACAAGTATATGAGTAATCATGATATATGAAATAGATTAAACTATTTTTTTTTTTAATTCAGGATTGTCAAACAGGGTTTCAAAATACCAACCAGCTATATGTTGTATTTAAAGAACTCATCTGAAATAATATGACACTAAAGGATGAGGACTTGAGGGTGTTATTACTATGACTCCATTTGTACCGAGGCTGGAGGCCATGGAAAACTCAACTCTACTCTTACAATCTGCTGGATCTGTAGACAAATAATGATTCATGTTTACTGACTCTGTTATTGTAAAAAAAAAAATTTGTTCTCCAGTCTTCCAAGTTTAACATATTATTTTAAAGATAAACATTATTAATTTTCCAGTATTTGAAGAAATGACTGCGGACAAAGGGTGCCTTTTGGGTTTTCACGTGCCAAACTGGAAAAGGTGCCAAGATTCATTTACTACTTTCACCCTTCTGCAGTCTAATTAAAATGTGCAAGCTCATTCTAGCTCAGTCCTAATGAACTAGAGCTGCAGTGCAATCAGAAATCATTGCTGTACTAAGCATAATTACCAATCCCTCCTTGGAGGAGACCATAGAGCTACAAAAAGATTTTATTTAGCAGTCTTAAACAGGGTAACTAAAGATGGTACTGTCCATTCAATCACTGATGATAAAATATTAAAATGTTCCTGGTATCCTATATTTTTATACTTTTATAGTTGTTATTTTTATCTAATATAAATATAATATTTAGTATTAGAAATTAAATAGAGTATTTGAAAGACTGATATTTTGCTTTGGGTTTATTAAAATACTAAACTAAGCAATTACTTATCATCTTTCTCTTGATAAGATGCAGATAGAAGACAGATGCACACTCATTTCTCAGGGCAAGATTGTGAATGCTATCCACACTTAAAAACAGTATTACATATGAGTAGAAAAGATGAATGGAACAAAATGCAATCCATAAGTAAAGTTCAATAGGTAAAGTGTGAATGCCCCACGTTGGGCTGCCAGTTGTAAGTGTATCTCCCCCCACCCCTACCCCCACCCCCCGCCTTCTGCGTGGGGTTCATGGTTTAGGTTCGGGGTTTGGGCTCTGGAGGAGGCCGCACACAAATGAGAGACTAGACAAGAAAATATTAATTTGAGAATTGGGGGCCAGGTGGGAGCCCAAGAGACTATGCTTTGCTCTGGCCTTGCCTTCCTTTTATTCAGGTCTGGGGTACACCGTAGCCCTTAGGCAGGCAATTCCAGTAATAGCTCTATGATAGCCTAGCAGCGAGGATTTACATAAGACTAAAGGGTCTTATCTAATTCAGCTCCCTTTGTCTCAACTAGACAACAGGAAGAAATAAAAGGCATTCAAATCAGAAAGGAAGAAGTAAAACTGTCATTATTAGCAAACTAGTGGCCCAGTGCATGAAAACTCATGTCCTGGAGGGGGCATCTCTCAGCCCGGCTTGCCCCCTTCACAGTTAGGAGGCCCTCAGGGGTGGGAGTTGACCTGGCGATCAGGGAAAGACGATGCCCCCATCGTACCTCTGCTGCTGCCACTGCTGGCAGCGCAAGCCTTGGCTAGCCCTGGTTACCTGAGCCTCAGGTGGCTCTGGGCAGCTGGGCAGCCACCATCCAAGGATTGCCTGCACCTCGTGCTGGCCCTGGGTAGCTGGGGGACTGAGGAGACTGGGGGACTCTGGAGATAGGCAGCAGGACTGAGGGGATTGGCACTACCATATTGTGGCTGTGGGCACTACCATCTTTAAGCGCATGGCAGTCAGTTAATATATTTCCTCCTTATTGGTTGTGGGCGCTGCCATCTTTGAGAGTGGGACAGTCAATTAGCATAATCCCTCCTTATTAGCTGTGAGAGCCACCAGCTTTGTGATAGGGTGAGGGTCAATTAGCACATTCCCTCTTTATTAGATAGGATGACATGATACTGTATGCAGAGAACTCTAACCCTAAAGATTCCACCAAAAAATGACTAGGACTGATAAATGAATTTAGTAAACTAGCAGGATACAAAATCAATATCCAGAAATCAGTTGCATTTTGATACATCAATAATGAACTATATGAAAGGGAACTAAGAAAATAATCTCATTCATAATTGTTTCAAAAAGAATAAAAAGCCTAAGAATAAATTTAACCAAGTATGTAAAAGACTTATTTTTGGAAATTGTAAGACACTGAAAGAAACCGAAGAAGATACAAATAAGTGGAAGCATATACCATGTTCATGGATAGGAAGAATTAACATCATTAAAATGTCCATACTACCCAAAGTAATCTACAGATTCAATGCAATTCCTATCAAGATATTAATGGTGCATTGTCCGTAACTAGAACAATTATTCCAAAAATTTATATGGAGCCACAAAAGACCTTGAAGAGCCTCAGCAATCTTGAGAAAGAACAAAGTATAATAGAAGGAATGACAAATGAGACTACATCAAACTAAAATCTGCACAGCAAAGGAAACCATCAACAAAATGAAAACACAATCCACTGAATGGGAGAACATACTTGCTAATGATACATCTGATAAGGAATTAATACCCCAAATTTATAAAGAACTTACACAACTCAACACCAAAACAAACAAAATTCCAATTAAAAAATGGACAAAAACACTTCTTCAAACAGGACATACAGATGGCCAATAGACATATGAATATGTCACAAATTATCAGAGAAATTGCAAATTAAAACCACAATGAGATATCATCCCACTCCTGGCATAATAAATCAACAAACAACAAGTGTTGGCAGGGACGTGGAGACATTGGAATGTAGATTGGTGCAGCCACTGTGGAAACCAATAGGGAGTTACCTCAAAAATATTAAGTGAAACTGACTTATCACCTAGCAGCGGTCCTCAAACTTTTTAAAGTGGGGGCCAGATCACGGTCCCTCAGAGAGCTGGAGGGCCGGACTATATGAACTACTAATTCCTACTGTAACACCTTGGCTGCGCTCACTGCCCAAAAAACCTGGCGGGCCGGATCAGACTCCTCTGCGGGCCACATGTGGCCCGCGGGCCGTAGTTTGAAGACCCCGATAGAGATTCACTTTTGGGAATTTATTCAAAGAAACCCAAAACACTAATTTGAAAGAATATATGCATCCGTATGTTCATAGCAGCATTATTTACAATAGCCAAGATGTCCATCCATAGATGAGTGGATCAAAAAGCTGTGGTACCTTTACACAATGGAATGCTACTTGGCCATAATAAAGAAGGAAATGTTACCCTCTGTGGCAGCATGGATTGACCTGGAGAGGATTATGCTAAGTGCAACAAGCCAGTCAGAGAAAGACAAGTACCATACGATTTCATTCATATGTGGAATCTAAGGAACAAAATGAACTAACAAGCAAAATAGAGACAGATTATAGATACAGAGCAAGCTGATAGCTGTCAGGGTCGGGGGTGGGGGTGTTAGGACACCTGGGTGAGAGGGGATAGAGGAATTGAGGGAGGGGGAAAAAGAGAAAAAAACTCATAGACACAGACAACAGTATGGAAAGTGCTGTGGGGAAATGGTGATGGAGGAGCCTTGAGGTAGTGAACACACAATACAATGCTCAGATGATGTGTTGTGGAATGCTCAGATAATTTTGTTAGCCAGTGTCACCAAATAAATTTAATTTAAAAATATCATTGAGTCTTCAGTATGAATTTTCTATTTTAAGATACAATGGAGGGTTATAGTTGTACACATACATTGTCAGTCACACAAATCCCCAATCATAAAGCTATTTCTTAGTGAAAATACTCAGGCTGTGTTAACATTTCTAGTATCTTACTGTGTAGCAATGGCCCAACTTCTCCTTTTCCGGTACTCCCTAATGGCTTCCTTGTAGATTTAAAAGCAGCGCCCTTTACTTTATAACAAGTAGCTCTCTTGTTCTGTTCTTATCCAGCTAAAGACACTTGATGCCTACAGTATAGTCAAGTAAATGACAAAAAATTCAATGGTTTGTAATTAGTGTGTAACAACTTTGATTTGTTTTTCTACCAATGTAGAAAGGCTTCTCCAAATATTTTTTTAAAATATTCACACGATATTCTATTTTCTTGTTTCCACCATTTACTTGGAATTTTGAGACTAATGTTTACGTCATTTTTTCCATGCCATTTTTTCCACTCAGTAAGACCTCTCATTGCCTGTATTTTTGTACCAAAAAGCATCTGTTCAAACTCCCGTTGATAATTGAAAATCCTGGTGGCGTTCGTTCTCCACTTGTTAGTATCTCTCTCACTAACTTCTCGCTGTCAAAAAGAGGTAATAACAAGTTGGCTGTTATATGCTTTACGTGAGCTATGAATGGAAAATATTGTTAAAAGGCTACATGAAATATAATTTCAAAAGTAGAAACTATCATACATGAAAAGCAAGAATATTGCTAAAATTGTACTAGATCCTCTTGTGAATAAACAGGACAGATGAGGCAGAGTTTCTAGTTTTGCTGACACTAACAGCAGCGAAGCCAGGAGAAGGACCGGTGCTTCAGAAATAATATCCTCGGGGGCCTCCTGTATGCCAGGTTGCAAGTGATTGACACTCAAGTTACAGAGCCACTTGGCCTTATCTGCATAATATCAGCCCATGAAACATCTAATAACAGTATAATTATACAACCTTTTCACCTTTTCAAATGCAGCTTCCATTACAGATAAGAAAAATGACAAATCTACGTATTTTTCTTCTATGAAATTTGCATAAAGCTGAAGAGTTGTAACTGCCATGACTTAATATTTAAGATGAGAGAATAAAATGTTTCATTAGGAGCATGACTGGCTGCAGTTTTACTAGTACTGATTCACTTTTCTTTTGTACTAATATATCCTTATCATACCTCATTTAGTCTTTGTAATTTTTCACTTCATTTTAAACTACACATCAAATTAGTGATTTTGAGATCAGTTACTTTCCTTCTCTGAAAAATGAAATGAGTAGAATAGGTTTTTATATTCAAACTAGAGACCCAGTGCATGACATTAATGTACTCTGTGGGGTTGTGTGTGGAGGGGTGCCTCAGCCCAGCCTATGCCCTTTAGTAGTCTGGGAGCCTCGGGGATGTCCACCTGACAGCTTAGGCCTGCTCCTAAGCTGCAGTTGGACATCCTTAGTGATGCCATGGAGGCGGGAAAGGATCCCACCACTGCTGCTACGCTCACCAGCTGTCAACCCAGCTTGTGGCTGAGCGGTGTTCCCCCTGTGGGAGTGCAGGGACCACCAGGGGAAAGCTCCTGCATTGAGTATCTGCCCCCTGGTGGTCAGTGTGCATCATAGCGACCGGTTGTTCTGTCATTCGGTCGATTTGCATATTACCCTTTTATTATATAGGATGATTCTTTAAATTGAACTCTAATGTATAAAAAATTTGATACTAGAGCAGTTATGGCTGAGGCTAGAGTAGGGAGGCATTTCTCTCCCAGGGAGAACCCTGAGTCTCCTTCCCCTCCACCCTGCAAAACCTCTAAGAAATCTAGTAAAAACAAAACAAAACGAAACAAAATACCAGAACTAGGAGGTGAGGTCACATGATAAATGATCAATATTGTAATCCAAGAATAAAATCTTAGTAATTCTATATAATAAAAGCCTAATATGCAAATTGTCCCCTCAGCAGTCATTTGAGACCAGAAGTTTGACCACTCACTATGATGTGCACTGACTGCCAGGGGGCAGCACAGAACATGGCAGGCCTCAGTGAAGTACTGCTTCACAAAATTTGGCTACAGATATTACACCTGCAATCTTTTCTTTGAAAGTTCACAAGAACCTAGTGTAGTCAATATGATTATCCTATTTTACAGACACGAAGAGAAAGGAGTTTGATTACCTGTGGTCAAGTTTTCTTGTCAAATTCAGCCAGCTCTGAGACCAGGCCTTTACTCACCAGGAGCATAATTGCTCTCTTACTGGGAAAGAAAAGTTCAGTTTAGGTGAGTCAAGATAGAGAATTCAAATGGGAAGAGTGGTCTGTTCAACATTGTTAAAGATATTATAAAGTTTCAATATATTGCATAATTTCCCAAATATTCCAGAAGCATCTCTTAAGATCTAAAAAAGCAGAAACACTCCATTCTTCAAGTGAAAAAATTGCAAGAGTATTTTTTTAACAGAAAAGTTTTTTTAAAAAATGTTTTTATTGATTTCTTTAGGGAGAGAAGAAGGGAGAAGAAAGAGAGAGAGAAAGGTCAATTGGTTGCTTCCTGCTGGCCCCCTACTGCGGATAGAGCCCACAACCCAGGCAAGTAACCAGCTATCTCTGGGCACATGGGTCAATGCTCAAGCAGCTGAGCTGCACCAGCCAAGGTTGCAAATAGTATTCTTAAAATGCAGAATCATTAATGGAATTAGATACACTCAGCTCCCTAATCAGGGGGTACTATGTCCAATAGCCCCGAGATGTTGAGGAAATCAAATATTATTAAACTAGAGGCCTGGTGCACAAATTCATGCACGGGTGGGGTTCCTTGGCCTGGCCTGTGCCCTCTCGCAATCCGGGACCCCTCAGGGGATTTTGGGGAGCTGGTTTCAGCTCGATCACCATAGGCCAGGCTCAGGGATCCCACCTGTGCATGAATCCTCGCACCAGGCCTCTAGTATACATAGAAGGTCTTTGGTTAATCTCTTCCCACCTTTCCCCCTCTCTCCTTCCCTCTGAGATTCATCAGTCTGTTTCATGTTTCCATGCCTGTGTTATCTGCTACTGCGTTGAGTGTCTGCCCCCTGGTGGTCAGTACGCATCCTAGCTACTGGCTGGCCAGTCGGCGGGTCACTTAGGCTGTTAAAAATATAGATGTGATTTAGAGATGTACAAAGAAAGCTCTCAGAGAGGAAGCCTTTAGCAGATTTATACTATGTCTAGATTTTGCTGTTCTATTTTCATATTATACAAAGCTGTTAAAAAATCAAGAAAGATTACCTGTTTACAGGGTGAAGGAATAAAAGCAATCAATTACACTACATCAGACGTATCATTTGCGGGGAGAGGGAGAGGATAACTGATAGGAGTGATGAGTTGTTTAATTCAAATTCCAACAATGGTGAGAGGGCACAGGCCATGCCAAGTTTCATTCATTCATGATTCATTCTTCAGCATTCATTCTTGCCTTCCAATGCCAGCTCCTAGTCCGTGTAAGGGAAACAAGGAGTAGGACATGGCCTTTCTCCCAGGGAACCTGCACGCAGTGAGGCTGATCAGCAGAATCTAACTGCAGTGGAGTGAAGAGCTTTGTGAAAGCAGGATGAGCAAAGGGCTGGGGAGCCAGAAGAGGGAGGAAGGCATCTTGCAACAAGAACCTGGGGAAAGCACCCCAGGGCCAGAGGCCAACCTCAGTCCCTGGAATGACTCCCAACGCAGCAGCTGCAGAGCCACAGTTATACCGTCGAAGCAACAGTCAGAGAGCGAGATGAAGCCTGGACAGGCAGCGCCAGTGTTGTGGTTAACAGGTGTTGAAGCAAGTATGAAGAAAATGTAAGATAAACCACAGCCGTGTTTTGAGGGGTAAGCTCTCTACTGAATACACAAAGAAATAACACAGGCAGGCAATGTCGGTATTTCAGAGGAGTTTAAACTCATCTTCAAATGGTCAGGATCCCAAGACTTTTCCTTTGTTTTTTCTAAGCCGTGGTGGTTGCCTGGGTTACAGCTGATTTAGAAAGAATGGAAGTGTGGAGAGTCAAATGTTTGGAAGTGAAATGCGAGCCTCTGTAAGAAAGTGGCTGGAGTTTGGAACTTTCATGATTGCTAATTCCTCACGCTCTTTTCTTCTTCCCTTTAGAGTTGCAATGCACCATCCATCCATTCATTCATCAAACATGTGTGGCATGCCTACTGTGGACTAAACATTAAGGATACTAGGTGATCAAATGCCATCACTGCTTTCTGGGAATTCAATCTTACTGGAAGGCAACATTAAACAATCCTAATATCAGGCAATAAATGTAAAACGTACCCTGGAAGCACAGTGGAGGAACTGACTGGTCTACCAGACAAAGATGTCACAGTGAACGACACCTACAAGCTTGGTTCTAAAAGACGGGCAGTTTCCGAAGGCAAAAAGCATACAAAGGCACACAATTGCACGGAATGCCCAAGAAAGGTGACTAGCGATAGGGAAAGATTTGAGTGGCAGGAGATGAGCTGGAAAGACTGGGACTACTACCTAGAAAAGAGAAAATCAATTGCATTAAGAACTTTTGTCCCACGGAACTTCTGGGTTCAGAGCTAATGGAGTTGCCTCTAGGTAACCTTGGCTTCCTCCTGCTGTCCTCGAGCCTGGCCATTTCCAGACAAAGTTTTCAAGCAGGTGAGGTACATAATGTCCCTCTGTTTCCCCTCAGTTTTATTGAGAAACAATTGACATACAATGTTGTGTATATGTAAGGTGTACAACATGAGGGTTTGATTTATAAACATTATAAAAATTATAACCGCCATAAGTTTCGTTAACATCCTTCATTTCCTACAGATACAATAAAAAGACATGAAAGTTCTCCTTGTGATGAGAACTCATAGGATCTACTCTCCTAACAAGTTATTTATTTATTTATTTATTTATTTTTATGTCATACAGTAGTGTTAGTTATAGTCACCTATTCAGTACTTTTCACTGGAAGCTTATTCCTCTTAATCACCTTCCTTCAATTTACCCTTCCCTCACCTTTACCTCTGCTAACCACAAATCTGATGTCTTTTTAAAAAGAGTTTATGGAGTCAGTTTTTTGTTATTTTTTGTTTTGTTTTGTCTTAAATTCTACATGTAAGTGCTGTCATACAGAAGGTGTCTTTCTCTGGCTGACTTTTCACTTAGCATAATTCCCTCAAGGCCCATCCATGTGGTCACAAATAGATGGACACCTAGGTTGTTTACAGGCCTTGGCTATTGTAAACAATACTGCTATTATCATGAGGGTGACAATATCTTTTTGAGGTAATGTTTCCATTTCTTTCTTTTTTTTAAAAAAGACCTTATTTTTATTTATTTTTGTTAAACCTCACTCGAGGATATTTTTCCATTGAGTTTCAAAGAGTGAAAGGGAGGAGGAGACAGAGAGTAACATTGATGTGAGAGACCCATCGGTTGGTTGCCTCCTGCACATGCCCCAACAGGGCCAGAAACCTGCAACCAAGGTGCGTACCTTTGGCCAGAATTGAACCAGGGACCCTTCGGTCTGAGGACCAATGCTCTATCCATGGAGCCAAACCAATTAGGGCTGTTTTCACTTCTTTTGGGTATATTCTTAGCAGTGGAATTGCTGGATCATGTGGCAGTTATATTTTTATTTATTTATTTGAGGAAACTTCATACTGTTTTCCATAGTGGTTGCACCAATTTATATTCCCACCCAGGTTCCCTTTTCCTTATCTCCTCATCAGTATTTGTTATCTCTTGTCTTTTCGATGGCGGCCATTTTAATCTCTGTCTCCCTTCTACTTCCCCTCCATCCTTCCCCCAAATAGCCTCTGTCTCCATATTTCCTCCTACCTTCCTTTATCTTGGCAATGAACAAGGGTCCGTCAGCAAGGGACTCCCTTCTTCATGGCGTGTCCCAGGCTCGAATGAATCTGAAGACATTAAAACACATAGTAGGTTTGCTGTGCTACTTCTTAACACAACATGACTGACTCTTGGCAGAAGTGATCAAGGTTTTACACAAACTGATTTTTTGGATCTGGCAAGTGCGCAATATATGTACTTGTGTATGTATTTGTGGAGATTTCAGAGGAGGAGGGGAGCAGATACTTTGGGGGCTGCCGAAGTCGTTACCGGCATCCACGCTGCACTGAGGGCGAGGAGCTGGCCACACCCAACCACTGTCATTGTATCTGCTGGTGCTGCGACCCTGGCACCAGTAATCTGGTGTGGGCAGCTCTGCTTGATTGGATCTTCAGTCTACAAGATGTCCAATATACAAAACAGTGATATTTATTACCCGTTAAAGATGTAGCAAATTATTTACACCAGCAAACCCACTGCCACTACAGAGTTCACTCTTTTTTCAGCAAACCCACTGCCACTACAGAGTTCACTCTTTTTTTTTTTTTTTTTTTAACATATTTTATTGATTCTTTACAGAGAGGAAGGGAGAGAGATAGAGAGCTAGAAACGTCGATGAGAGAGAAACATCGACCAGCTGCCTCCTGCACACCCCCTACTGGGGATGTGCCCGCAACCAAGGTACATGCCCTTGACTGGAATCGAACCTGGGACTGCAGACCCAGGCTCTACCGCTGAGCCAAACCGGTTTCAGCCAGAGTTCACTCTTAAAGTCCCACTGTATCTGTCGGCTTCCTCCCTTGAGAACAATGGGTGGTTTCAGGGGATGCTTTGAACAGATTAAAGAGAGAAAAGACAAAGTCACAAGGCCATAAATTACGGGGTGGTTTCGTTGCCAGAACTGATGAATGGCCTACACACAGAGAAATCATATTCTAGGAAATGGAAGATGCCTCCTGGACCCGAGGCCCTGTCTTTCACTCACACCGCCTTCGAGGCGATGCTGGTGCCTGGCGTGTCCTCCGTGTTCTCTGTGGAGGTTCTAGAAGACCTCGGATGGAGAGAGAGTTTGCATTATCAGCATGGCGAGGGGAAGGTGAGTTTTCCAGTGCAAGCAAAAACCTGCTTTGTGGCAGGGAAGGAAGAGCCGTTCGCCTTGCCGTGTGGGTAGTCTAAGCCTTGCAGAGTCTCCGGAGAGGGGGAAGTAAGAGATGATACTAATAAGCTCTGATCTTGCAGATGCAGAATGCTGGGCCAAGAATTCACTACAAAAGGCTTTGCCAACGAGGGATTAGGACTGGCACTCACATCAAAATGCGAGCGCTTCTGTTTTTTCTCGTCCTGTTTTTTCCCACAGCCTCTTCCCTCCCACAAAGACACAGAGGCCTGCGGCGCTCGGCACTTTTTCCCTGACTCCGCTGAGGGTCTTTAGCTTCACGAGCAAAGGGAAATGGAGGTTTTCTTTGAAGCCAACGTCTTAAACAGGTCAGCTGGGAGCTGCTCTGCACCTCCGGGGAAAGGAAAAAGCAGGAGCACGCTCCCAGGGCCCTCGAGGGGACGATGTCACCGAGCAGGGGCGGCTGTACAGCCTCGGGGCTGGGCTCCCCCTGCGAGGGGAGACTGAACGCTGCTCGCTGCCAGCGGGGACGTGCTACCTCCACGCAGGCAGGGGAGATCCTTGGTGGAGGCCGGTGCAGCGGAGTCCGGAGCATTCTGAGCATCGTCTCTCCTCCTGAGCCGCACTCCCCCGGCACTTTGGGAAAAGGAAAACGCGAACGGAGGGGCCGCAGTAGCTTCTCCATCTGCAGGCACAGGCCTGTGCAGAGCAAGCTCGGGGCTCAACGAGCGGCAGGAGGGTCGTTGGAGCAAGAGCAAAGCGTATGTTTGCCGTGTTCCCGAACGGAGGTGAAATCTGGCCCCGGGTCCCCCAGGTCTCACTAATTCAGTAATGAACGGAGACAGCTTGATAGGCAATATTTCCACCCAATTCCCAGGCTGTTCTGCTCCGGGAAGATCTCTCCTAAGCTGGAAAATGGAGTAAATGTAATGGGCCCCCACTCAAAAAAAAAAATTTGACAAATCTCGTTGTAAAATCATCTATAAATGAATGGAGCCCGTGATGCCTTAAAATACCCCCCCCCCCTTCCTAAAGTTGAATATATTCAAGAGTCTCGTTGTGGAGAAAACACGGTAGGTTTATTGAATACCCCACAGGAGAAGGTACTTTCCGCGCCTGCCTTATCTTATATGCGATTTTTTCCGTTTAATCTGGGTTGTATGTATGCTGTGGCAGCTTCAAAACATCTGGGCACAGCGATTTTTTCCCCCTGCACCTGCAAGGGTAAGTACACACATAAACAAAAAAGAAATTAAATCTTCCGCAGAGCTAGGGAGGAAAAAAAAAAGAACCCAACCAGCCATGAAGCTCAGGGGAGCCGTGTGACAAGAGCTGAGCTGTAAACAAGCTTGAGAGGGATTTAATTCTTATGACAAGTGCCCGTGGTGGCATCTCACACGGACGCGGCATATGCACACATTTCAGAGGGAGCCACGCAGGATTTGATGCAAATGGGAGGGAGGGGAGAAGAGGAAAAGCTCTGGGCGCATCCCCTTCTCCTCGTCTATAAATAGCCACGCAAATCAGGATGAGCTGGTGTTGTAATTATCTTGATTTTCAGAATTTTTTTGCCACTCAGAAGGGATTTTTTAAAGTCTCCTCCCTGCTCTTTATAATTATAGCTGCTGTGCCAACCTCTGCCAAGGGCTGGGGGCTGCCATGTGATGTTCGCCAGGTGGCTGCTCTGCAGCAGAGAAAATCACCAAGTTTCCTTGGTGGGTCCGGTTTTGTCACTTAGGATCCGGCTCAAAACTTCCAAGGGCAGCCATTCATCATCTGGTGACAGCCTCTCCTTACTGTGCTTGTAACTTCTAGACACGGGCGCTGTGGGATCCCCACCCCCCTGTGCCTCCACCACCACCGTCCCCCTGCACGTGAGTAAATGGCGAGGCTGAGGCTCACGAGGAGCTGTGTTTCCTTCTGCGTGGAATCGCACACACCCATGTCAGGAAAGGGGTGGAAACCACATCTGGTGACAGCCCAGAAGCCAGGCCCCTCCCAAAGGTGAAATGCCATGTTTGCTGAGCCTGTTCTGTTGTGTGTTCAAGAACTAGAGTGCAGGGTGAGAAAGGAGAATGGGGAGTGATTCTTCAGAGCAGACCCATGAAACTATACTGAACGGTGCATTGCCGTCGATGCCCTGGCCGCGCCTTAGGAACTGTGGGCGGCTCCTGCCATGTGCTGTATAAACTGTAGCATTGAAATGCGGTTGCTGCACTTAGATATTTCTTTAACATCGGGTACTGCTTGCTTTTTAACACCTGGTACCAATTGGGTTGTCTTAATGAGACGTTTTTGTTTTGTATACACAAAAATTTTGGCACTTAACCATCATTCCTTTTTATTTTATTTTTTTATTTATTTTTCACACCAGTTAAAGCCGTTTTGGACAATGTTTCTTCTTGTTGGTAAGATCCCTGGAGAATAATCACCAGGCTTTGCGTTGGTTCCGGTGTGTCCTGCGCATCCGGCACCGTTAGCTGTGTGGTTGGTTGGAAGTACCAGGCTGTGTGTGGCAGTGGGGGTGTGGCCTCCGCAGACTTCTGCTCGGTGGAACGTCATTCATGCTGACAGGAGGATCCTGTGTTTATGCAGTTCTGTGACACCTCTGTGTACAGTTAGCACTGTAATGAGAGATGAAGAGTCTGAACTAGAAGGTAGGTGTAAGCTGTTACTAGGCCCCTTGCAAAGGGCCTAAATAGTGTTCCCATAGAATCAACACTTGCCACTAGCATATAAGCTATATTAATTATGCCAGTTGCATAACACTGCTCAAACACAGTGTTGTATATAGAGCGATATAAGATCTTTGGGGGATTCTCCAGACTCTGCTGCACCAGCCTACACTTGGTGCTTTTTATCTGTGCCTGGGAAAGCCATTTTAGTGGGCGGCTGCCATGCGAGGCTCAGTTTGCTGTGCACGTGAAGGATGCTTGCGTGGTACCGTATGCAGACACGGTTCCTGGTTGCATATGGCAATGAGATGTTTATTACAGTTAAAAAGACATCTGCTGTGTAGAGTTGAAATAAATTTTGCATCCTCTTTAAAAAAGCAATGTGACAAAACAGGCAGGTGGATGGGAAACCCTGCTCGCTGCCCACCTAATATCTCTCTCCCACATCAAGACGAGGCAGACGGTGGTCGGCAGGCTAAGCCCAGCCTGCTGCCCGTGCTTATGAACAACGTGCTCCTGGAGCACAGCCTCCCGTGTGCTTACTGCCGATGGGTGCTCTCCTGCTACAAAGGCAGTTCTGCCTAATGAGATGCAAGAGAAGGGGAAGTCAGTAAGGCCTTCGGGGAAGCTACTGTTTGTCTAGATTATAAGGGGAAAGCTCCCTGAATCTCTTCCCAAAAAGGCATCTATCTACCTCTGCGGTATAGACCTCCCTAAATATACTGTGTTTCCCCGAAAATAAGACATCCTCCAAAAATAAGAGCTACTTACAGGTTTCCTTCTGAGTGAAATATAAGGCATCCTACCCCCAAAATAAGCCCCCCCCCCCAAGCTAAACATGAGAGATTTGGTCCACTGATTCTGAAAGAAATGGAGTCACAAGAAATCCACCAGGAAATTCAGGAATCGGATTGTTATGATGATGTTCCAGAAGATGATGACATGATGGTCATTGAATAAATGAGTAAATTCTTGATACTGTAGGATTCACAATTTGTCTGGTTTGTGTTGACAACTACCGTACTACCGTACCATATACAGGTAATAAATTTCCTTTATTTTCATTTAACAGTAAATGTGTACCATATTCTTCTTCGTGGAAAAATAAGACATAACCTGAAAATAAGACCTAGCTCATCTTTGGGAGCAAAAATTAGTAGAAGACACTGTCTTATTTTCAGGGAAACAGGGTAGTAGCCAGCCCAGTGGTCAGTAGCAGCATTCCTGATGACGGCGACACTCTGACTTAGCAGCTCAGCGCCACTGAATTCAGGCTGTGAGAGGAGCTGGAACCTGGTGGAATACTCCCCAGTTCTGTATTTGAAGACTTTCCCTTTATCCCGTGTATAAGGAGGTAAACACCACCCCTGAGTGATGCCCACAGCTCTCCCTGCAGCACTTCCTCCCTTCCCCTGCCCTCCTCTGTCTTCTCTCTGCCGTGGTTTCCATGCTTGGCATTGCGGGGAACGGGGCAGTGAGAGAGGAAGCAAGCAGAGGGGCTGAGAGCTCTCAGAACAATCGGAGCAGTTTCTCTCTCCCCCTCATTCCCCCCCCCCCCCATCCTCATCATCCCCTGGTCAAACTACACCCCTTAATGGATTTGACTCAAAATGTGGTCATGGCAGTAACAAAATCAGTCCCTGCCATAGGTAGCTTCAATGAAGCCACTAGTGCTCCCCCCCCCCCACCTCCCACCCCACAGTCCCCTCTGCTTCCTTCACTGGCCTCAGTGAAGATTCTAGAAGAAAACCTTAAGTGGACATTGAAATTCCTAATATTTTCTCATAAAATCCAAGCAAAATCCAAGGAGATTATGCAGCCCAAGTTTTTGTGGATGATAACTTGTCTGATATGTTCCTCACCATCCTAAAAGGTCTGCAATCAAATGTGACCTCACCTTGTGCAAGACCCATGTTGAGTTTTGAAACACAAAGATGATGAAGTTCTGGACTTGAATTCCTTAAGTATTTACTAGTAAGAATTTTCTTCATTTTTAAATTTAAAAAAATCTTTAAGAAGAGTATAATGTGGCCATTTGCATGAATACTTTTATCTCATAGATATCATCAGGAAAGCATAAAAACACTTTTATTATTAGTATTCATTTTAAAATTATTCAGTCTACTGATACTATCTTGGTTTGGTTGTAAATGGTTTATAGTTGATTTAATTCTTCATGGTTTTGCCTACAAGTTAATTCCTGCCCAAGGGTGTAAAAAACATTTGCTGGTGACTCTACAGCACTTCTGAGAGAGTGAGTGGAGGAAAGAGCTTATGCCTCCAAGTTTTACAGAACCACATGTCATCTCTGTTTTGCCCTCAATTGCTATGACATCATGGTCTACTTCTTTACTGCTTCTGATTCAGTATTCCTTATTTCTAAAATTAGCTTCATAATATTTAATGTAAATACAACTGCCTGGAATAGGGCTAGAAATAGATATAGATATAGATATTGGTATACATATATATATACACATACACATATGTATACACACACACCTATATATAGGTATATATATACATATAGTACATCTCAATAAATAGACTTTGGTAGCTAAAGCTATTATCAGTAGAAGTCTAAAATGTTTTTAATTCAGTCAAACTAATGAATACACTCACACTCATTCTATTCTTGTAAAGGGTTTTAGTGAGTGAATTGAACTTGCATTGAATTGCCTACATCATTTCTGCTGCCCTAGATTGTGTTTCTCCACTCCTTACAGGTGACCTCCATGAGAGAAAAGTAGTGATATGTTGGTTTGTAGAACACCAGTTTAACTGGCCAAACTGACATGGAGTGGGTTTCAGATATATATAAGCAATTCAGTGGTTTTAAGGATTACTAGTATTTCCATTTGTTTCCTTTGCAACAGGGAAGAAAAACTTGCTCCCCTCCCCCCAATTTTTTCCTTCATTCTAGTAATCAGGGGAAATGCATTTTTAAATTAGGTCCAATAATAAATAGGTTCAGAAATGTTTAAAATCAATACCAAATGTTACATTTCCCACAACAAACTCACACCGGAAAATAATTAGATTCTGTACCAAGCTCCCCGATGCTGAGTCTTACTTCATTGATTCCTATTCTCTGTGGGGAGGCAGACCCACCGTTATTGCCTGAAGATTGTTTTATGGATTTTGGTTTCTTAATTCCCTTGAGAGAGTTCAAATGGCCACAGCTGTTGGGCTTATCAAAGTGTAGCTACAGACATCTGTACGGTGTTTCCTAGTGTTCTTTATATTCCCTATGCTTATTTAAATGTGATGTGACTGACCCTAAGCCCAATCAGTTTAACTTGATGGTGAGAGTTTATTGGGGATGCTGGAGGTGGGATGAGAGTGAGTTTCATGATGAAAATTCAAACAGAGGTAAAAAACTGTCTTTGGGAAGACCCTTTGTCTATGAAAATGAAGAAACAGACACAAGAGAAGAAAAATTATACCCACAAAGGCTTCCCAGGTAAGAAAGAACTTCATAATAAGAATGGAAGAAGTATGGAAAACAGGGAATAAGTCTGAGAAATAGATAGACCATCCTTGGTTTCACCTTTCTGGAACTACTTGCATGTGGCAAGAATTGTGCATTTCTAGAATGTTTGTGAGATTTGCTTGTATAACAGTCTGGGATGGAGGGTTCCAATTCCTTTTATAGACAGGTGAATTATTCCATTTTTCTTATTTCATCAGTAACTTTGGTCTATTCACATTTTAGATTTCATATTGCATCATTTTTTACCTTTGTATACTTTGATAGATACTTATCCCTTTTGTATTAATATATAATTTTAAATTTCTAATTTCTTTCTGTGTTTAATTTCTTTTCAGTTTCTCTCTCTTTTTTTCTTTTTATCATTCTTGTCAGAAGCTTGTCTATTTTATTTATTTATTTTTAAATCCAGTCCTTTAACTAATTTTTTCTATTTTTTGCTGTTGCTGTTGTTCAGTATGTTATTGACTTCTCATCTTATATTTATTATTTTCTTGCTACATCTTTGTTTGGGCTTTCACTATTGTTCATTTTCCAACTTCCTGATGAAGTAAGAACTTAAATCATTCTGGTTATTGATAAATATGTTTATCAAATCTATAAGTTTACTTCTACATAGTGATTTAGTATGTCCTACAAATTTGACCTGTATATTTTTAATACCATTTAATTTTGTTTTCTCTTTAAAAGACCAAAAGATTATAGGTACATTTTTTTAGTTTCTAGATGTATATATCTTAAAGTTTCTTTTCTTGTTACTGATTTCTTACTTTATTATTGCATATGGTCAGGTAATACTACATCACTTGTTTCTTTGGGATTTATTGTGGCTTCTGCCACATCTGTTACATAGTTGATTTGAATAAATATTTTATATGTGCTTTAAAAAGTAGTATATTCTCTCTCAGTGATGATAGGTGCATGACACATAAGGTGTCTATTCTCAAATAGAGTGTAGGTGGGTAGATAGACTGAAGTTCTTAATTTGGTTACGTAAATCTTTGTATTTGGTTTTTAAGATTCTGAACAAAAGTTGGCCACATGGACATAAAAACCTCCTAATTGCCCTAGCCGGTTTGGCTCAGTGGATAGAGCATTGGCCTGTGGACTGAAGTGCCCCAGGTTCGATTCTGACCGAGGGCACATGCCTGGGTTGCAGGCTTGATCCCCACGAGGGGGCGTGCAGGAGGCCGCTGATCAATGATTCTCTCTCATCATTGATGTTTCTATCTCTCTATCCCTCTCTCTTCCTCTGTGAAATCAACAAAAAAAATATTTTTTTAAAAAAACATCTTAATTCAGGGTTGAGCGAGTGATATTACGCTAATGACTTATTCTTATGGAGGCAAAACATGGCAGTTGTAAGAAGAGTGGAAGTAGAGAAGGAAGAAAACAAATGAGGTTCTCACAGTGGGAGGAGAATTAAGGAAGGCTGCTCCCATTTAGGCCCTGGGGTTAGCGTTTAGTCTGGAGAAAGGTAACGTGCGTATGTGTATGAGAGCATGGGTGTGTGCTCCTTTCACTTGGGAACCCAACTGCTTTGTGGGACATCTTGTATGGCAGGGAAAGACAGAGAATTCTTTGCTGTTGCCTGCAAACTGCTGCTTCCGACACAACAAGAAAGCCCTCTGCTGTACTGCACAGGGAAAGGTAATTACATTGGAATCACTCTCCCCCGCCCCCATCATTCTTGCTTTGTATGAACAAAACTCAAATTTGGCAGCAATGTAGATGGAGGTTACACATTAATGGGGTCATTTGGCTTGAGACCAGTGTTTTCCAAAGCATGTGAGCTCCCCTGGGGCTCAGAGATATTTTGGGAAGTGGACGTTGTAAAAGTCTGGACAAGAGCAGGGGAAGAACTGAAGCCGTTTTATTTGAGGCATCAAGTGTTAATATGCCTTAATTTGTTCTCATAATATGATTTGACATACTGGGGTGTTTTGTTTTTGTGTGTGTGTGTGTGTGTTTGTGTGTGTGTGTGTGTGTATGTGCATTATCATTTTATGTGTTCTTAGAAAAAGATAACATATGTAACATGCATATAACTTTTCACATTGCCTTCAGCTATACCTTAGCATAAAAGAAATCATAGTAAAATAATTGGCAGAAAGCCATCAGCTTTGTTAACCTGCTTCATCCATTCAACAATAGAGCATTGATATAGTATAATAGTCAATAAAAATATTCCACAGACAGAAAGAATGAGTGCATTTGAAAATTTTAGATATTCACACACTAGCTTGTCTGATCAGACCCAATTTACTTAGCAGAAAGTATCCAAATATTTAAGTATGCAAATGTATGAAACCAAATGAGACATCATTTAATTCCTTTATTGTCTTATAGTGAAAGACAGCAAATGAGCAAGCTGATGGCTTTATGCCAATGATTTTACTATGATTTCTTTTATGCTAAGGTATAGCTGAAGGCAAGCCCTCAAATTCGAGCATGAGCATGCAGCAGCAATAACATGAATATTTTAGGGGCTATACAATTCTTTTCATGGGTTATGGTTGGAAATAAAAAAGTTGCAAGTGCTTTGGCAAATATGTCAACAACTGGGACTAAATGTAAGTGTGTGTGAAGGGCCTCAGTCCCAGAATTGCTTCTAAAAGACTCCAAGTCAAGGGTCCAAGGCCCTTCACATTGGGATCATCTTTCTTCCTATCTTTCTAGATTAATCTTTTATCACTCCTACTTCAACTCCACACTTCCCTCCAGTCTCACAGGCTTACTTGAACAGGACAAGCATTTTCATCATTCAAGAACTATAGCCCAAGGACTGTCTTCAAATACTACGGCCAGCTTGGCTGGTGTGGCTCAGTGGAACCATGGAACCATGAACCAGGAGGTCACCATTCTCTTCCCAGTCAGGGCACATGCTTGGGTTGGGAGCTCAATCCCCAGTAGATGGTGTGCAGGAGGCAGCTGATCAGTGATTCTCTCTCATCGTTGATGTTTCTATCTCTCTCTCCTTCTCCCTTCCTCTCTCTGAAATAAATAAAAACATACTTAAAAAAATATTATAGCCAACAAACCTCCAGTACTATGGCAACAGCACAGAAACTCAGAGGGACTGAGAGCGGCTGAGCTAAAGAGAGCAGTGGCTGACGGGCTCAGATCGTGACCCCAGCCTGACAGCAACAATTCCTTTACTCTTTTCTGCCAGTCTTCTTAACCAAGCATCAAGAAGGGTTCATGAACCTGGAGAAGGAGCTGTGCATAAATTAATCAAGAGTCCAGAGACGGAAACATAATTTTAAAAGGCATTTTTGGGAGTCAGAGAAGACTTACTTAGCAAGAGGAACTAAGTTCTCCTTGTCTCAGGACCCCTTGCTTATTATTAACACAATTTGTCCTAAGGCAAGGTGGAGATATACACATCAAAGGGTAGGGCTTGTATACCCAATCCATTCTCAGATTGGAAGAATGGCCTTTGGCTGTTCAGGTGTTTGGCCAGTAGGAGGCAATAACATGTAGACTAAGATGCCCTTACCTGTCTGGCAACAAGCAATCATTTAATGCATCCTTTTCAGGTTTGGAGAAATGCCCTCAGCCATTCCTGATGATTCTGCCCTGTTGACATGCTGGAAGTGGCTTCCGGCACTTTTCCACCAGACTGAACTGCTCCTGCCTCTAACAGGCTGTTTCTATTGGTCAGATGGTGACCTCAGCAGGCACCACATCAAACCCCCTCCCTTCGGCACAGCACAAAGCCCCGACCCAGTGACAGCTCATTGGGAACATCCATCCACATGGAAGTGAGACATTATTAACCTTGAGGAAAACTAGCCAGATAGAGTCTTTAGCCTATTTGTCTAAGGCAGTGGTCGGCAAACTGCGGCTCGAGAGCCACATGCGGCTCTCTAGCCCCTTGAATTTTTAGCAAAGACCAGCTTAGGAGTACCCTAATTAAGTTAATAACCATATACCTACCTATATAGTTTAAGTTTGAAAAATTTGGCTCTCAAATTTCAATCGTCGTATTGTTGATATTTGGCTCCGTTGTCTGAGTTTGCCTATCACTGGTTTAAGGGAGTTTCCCCCATCCAGGAAAAAAAAAAAAAGGTACAGGAGTTCTGTGTTTAAGGCACATCAAGAATTAATGAACCTCATTCCCTCTTTCTTACCGGAGGCACATCGCTGCTTACAATCACAAAGTGCTGGCCTAGGCAGCGGTTCCAGAACCTGGGGCCTCAGCACGACATTCTAAAGACTCATCCTCATAATAAATTACTGTTTTAATGGTCGTCCTGGTAACATATGGTGAATGGAAAACACTTTCTGTAGATTAAGCAACATAGTTCCCATTAACGGTTTACTCTATTTGAGACTTTAAAGAAATTTAACTAACTGCTCATTTGGTGCAGTTTCTGCTGAATTATTTAAAGCACTTCTTTACTGCTTCAACTTGGCATTTGCATGAGAAAAAGTACAAGGCCAAATGAGATTCCTCTGTTGCCTCAAATGCTAAAAAAAAAAAAAAAAAATACAAGCTGAATCCCAACCATGAATACATTTCTCTGTTTATGCTTTGACCTTCCTCTTATCTGAAACCAGGCTAAATAATTCAATAAACAATGCCCACGTTTGCAGAAGGACACAGCCTGGTTAGCACGCCATGAAGGTAATGAAACATGAAAGTCTCATGAATGGCTTGGGGACGTGCTGGAGACACGTGGTTCCTAGTTCTACATTTAGGTAGAAAAGTCCACATTTAATTTGGCTAATACAAGCTCCACCATCTCCAGAACTACACGATTTAAAATGGACATGTAAGTACTGACACTCAGAGGAAACCGGAAATGAACGCTATTGGCTCCTTTGGCTGATTTGAATTTTACTTATTGCGATAAGTAATCACAAGAAAAAATCAGATGCAAGACATATAACGTTTGCTGACCATGTTCTATTTGCTTATTTTTGCAAAGCTGAGTGTTTCTCTTGCTCTCCCTCCTCTCCTGCCCTCCCCATTACCTGAAGCCTGCATCAGATGACTTTTGCAAAGTAGACCCAGTCTGCTCCCTATTCCTCATACACGCTTCTCCGGCTCCCAAGAACCCTTCCTACAGGCCATTTCTTCCTGGAATGTCTGCCTCTTGCTGCCCCAGGTCCCTCCCCCTCTGTTCAAAGCTCTGTGCTCAGGAAGCTCTACGGTCAAGGAGTCTTCACGCAGCCCCTCCCGTCCCAGGCATGCTGACCGCTCCACTATGATGGTGCCTTGCATCCTCACACATGTCATCTCTCCTAAAACATTTGCAAATATGGTTTTGAGTTGCTTTTGTGTTGCCACCCGTTTTCACTTGGATATAGCTGACTTGTACAGTGTCTTCCGCACAGCTACCACTCGGTAAATGTTATTCCTGGACCACTGGAAGCTTAGCATATCAAATTGAAACGCAGTGCCATCTACTGGTAAAAATGCCACAATACGGTCACTAATATTACATTCTACCTACTGAATATATACATTTAATACATGTACTAGTATACACACATACTAGTTTGATTAAAGAATAAGAAATATATCAGATCAATACTTTAGTAAGATGTATGCTCTCAAAAGAGAAATGATCCCCATTTGGATCCTCTAAATCGGTGGTTCTCAACCTTTCTAATGCCGCGACCCTTTAATACAGTTCCTCATGTTATGGTGACCCCCAACCATAAAATTATTTTCATTGCTACTTCATAACTGTAATTTTGCTACTGTTAATGAGTCGTAATGTAAATATCTGTGTTTTCCAATGGTCTTAGGAGACCCTGCTAGCGGTTCTCAACCTGAGGTAGCGACACTGCTCTAAATGAAGCCATCATCTCCAAAACACGGGGTGTGAATTGTAGGCTATGTCCTCGGGATGTTTTGCAACCTCTCCTTTCTATTTATTGAAATAAATCACATATAAAATAAGGAACTAAGACAACCTACGATAAAATGTCTGCTGTCATTACGTTTCGATGGGAAGGGCGCTGGTTAATGAGGAAGACTAGTTTTTGTGTTTGTTTTTATCCCATGAACTCAGTCCTCCCATCCAATGAGCCGTCTCTCCGGTTCTGACAATATCTCGAAGTCATGAGTCTCTGAGTGAGTGTGATTGCTCAGCACAAAGGAGAGGGACGTAGAAAAGAGCAGATAAAAAATATTGACTCCCCGTTTATCAGGCTAACACGTTGGCCTATTACATAATTGCTCACACCCTTTAATGGCTCCAATCTTCCTGCCCCCTGTAAAGCCGAGCACATCACGGCTGAATCAGCTGCACAGGAGTGGGCCTGTAAACGAAGAGGGAACTTTTCTTTGCTCGCACAGAGGCTGATTGAGATAGCGCGGGACCATTAGTGGCCGAGCAGATGCCCCATCGATAACCCGGAGACAGCGCTGCGCTGTGCAGAGAGCCTTTCCTTTCCTACAGAGAGGTGGACTCGGAGCTTGTCACTGATTTCTGCACCCTCTTAATCTTCCTGTTTATTCTTTGCTTCATTAAAGTCAATCTCCACAGAGCAGACTGTCACCCGAGCTCAGCCGGTCCTGCTGCCCGCGCTCTCCAGAGAGCATCCTTCATCCTGATAAACGGGCTGTGAGCCGAGCACGTGACCGGGCTCCTTAAGGTAAATAGATTACAGAGAGCTGCTCCTTCCACACGCGAGCAACAGCCTGTGATAAGCAGGAACCTTGACGTGGCATCTCGGCGGAGACAATGCTTTTTCTGAGAGACGGGGTTTCACGTTTACGGTTTCGGGATGAGATGGAGGATATTTATTCCTATCACGGTGTCATCCGGCACCGTAAAGGCTGCATTAGCTCGTGCCACTCAGCTGCCAAGTGTCTCCCTCGGGGCTCGGGACCAGTTATAGGATGTGCTCTGTGTGCCAGGCGCTGGGCGGGGCACTGCAGACATACAGACCCACACAGGCAGGGAAGGCGGGGGGCGAGCAGGATGCACAGTGAAGCTCTGTGGAAAGCTAGGGCGCATGCCACCAGACAACAGCAGCCTGTGCACTGCGTGTCCGTCTGTTGGACTTGCAGACCGTGTCATCCCAGAGCGATTATTAGATCAGGAGGAAAAAGCAACGCGAGGGCCCGAGACTGGATTGTGGGCAGCCCTGTTCCTACCCTGCCTCACGTTGGCTGGTAAGGCAGCAGGCCGCCCCCTGAGGTGGCATGGCTTTCCTGCCTGGTAAACCGGGCGTGGGCCAGAGTCTGGAGAAGGAACGACTCACCTCGCAGGTAGGGGCTTAGGGGCATCTTGGGTTCCTGAGCTGAGGGCAGGTGCTCCTGTGGCCACCTGCTGAGCGTCAGAGTCACGCCCCAGGTCCTGGTGATGGGAGTGAGAGCACCCCAGAAGTATGGGCAGTCCTATAAGAAGCTGGAAACATCACCCAGCCGGCCTCGCTCAGTGGTTGAGCATCGACCTGTGAACCAGGAGGTCACAGTTCCATTCCCAGTCAGGGCACATGCCCAGGTTGCTGACTTGATACCCAGTAGGGGGCATACAGGAGGCAGCCAATCAATAATTCTCTCTCTTCATTGATGTTTCTATCACTTTCTCTCCTTTCCTCTCTGAAATAGTGTGTGTGTGTGTGTGTGTGTGTTTGTGTGTATGTGTTTGTGTTTGTGTGTATGTGTTTGTGTGTGTTTGTGTTTGTGTGTGTATATGTGTGTGTGTTTGTGTGTGTGTGTGTTTGTGTGTATGTGTTTGTGTTTGTGTGTATGTGTTTGTGTTTGTGTGTGTTTGTGTTTGTGTATGTGTGTGTATGTGTATGTATATGAGTGTGCGTTTGTGTGTGTATGTGTGTGTATGTGTGTTTGTGTGTGTGTGTGTTTGTGTTTGTGTGGCTATGTGTGTGTATGAGTGTGTGTTTGTGTGTGTTTGTGTGTGTGTTTGTGTATGTGTGTTTGTGTGTGTATGTGTGTGTGTGTGTGTGTGTGTGTGTGTGTGTAAGTTGGAAGCTTCCATCCTGGATGATCAGGGCGAGGTCTGTGTGGAAAGTGTTACTGTGAAGGCCACTCCTTCTTCACTGAGAAGAAGGATGAGGTCAGAGGAGACTCCCAGCCACGGTGCCCAGTTTTCCCCAGGTCAGCGTCACAGAAATCCACGAAGAGTCCTGAGAGTTGGCCCTCCTCCATGATTGCAGCTTCTGCCTGGGAGGCTTGAGGGTCAGGGGACCAGACAGCCAAGGAGCTTGTGTTACATTCTGCCAGAGGCTGCTCAGGGCTCCGGCCCCGCCTCTAGTTCACTCGGCGGGCATAGCAGCAGGCAGTGCTGCTGGCAGGGCACTGAGGGCAGGGGCTGCTAACGGGCCAACCTCCCCCCCGTCCTCCCCCACCCCTCTTAGTTCCCCTGAACACTCTTCCAGTCAGCCCAGGCCTTTACTGCAGCACACGCACCTCTCCCCCTGAGCTCCCCTTACAGACACTACCAGCATCTTATTACACTCAGTCTCAGAATCCAGTTGTTCCTGGTGTGCTGTGCTACACCACAGGGTCACATCTGTGTCTTTCACTTCTTTGAGACGAGACACTCTGTACCAGACTTGCAACAGGTGTCCAGTCCTTAATCTCACTTAAGAATCAGAAAAGAAGATGCTTTGTAGAAACCTCCCCACTGTCACCGAACAGGAAACGACTTGTAGAATTGCTGCTTTATCCCTGCCACAGGGTCTGAGGAGACTTCCCCGTCACTGGGCGGGTGCTGTGGAGGAGGCAGAATGTCCAGGAGATGGGCCCGCGCTCGGGGACTGTCAGGGAGGCAGGGAAACGGGCCATGTGCCCCAGGCACCCAGGGTGGGAACCCTCAAGGAATGGAAATTAAACCTGAGAAGTCTCAGGTGGGGGCGGTAAGGGTCAGTTGAAAGCAGGAGGATGTTGTGTGGAGGGGGTGGCACCGGAGCCTGATCTGGAAGGACTTGCTATGTGGGAAGAGTACTCGAGTGTGGATGCAGTTTGGCCTTCACCAAGCCCCATGTCCAGCCCACACCCAGCCCACAGGGCGGCTGGGAGACCGTGGAGAGCCTCCGTGGGTTTGCTGAATCAGAGCTCTTCGCCATGGCCGTCCCCAGCTCCCCCCACACAAAGTGCTGTTTTTCTCCTCTTTTTTCTTCGTTCCCATCGTCTCCTCTCACTGTTCCCCTCCCCCAGGTAAGACTTTGGGGTTCCACTTGCCTTTGGCAGCAGATGTCTGAGATGGGGCCCTGACCCCATCCTGTCAGTGCCAGCCGCAGCCCCAGCCCCAGTCCACTGGGCCAGGGCTCCCCTGTGCCCCAGCTCCTCACGTGGGTTGCATTGATGGGCCTGTCTGGGGCCTGGCGCTGATGAGCTCAAATGGGGGGAGAGGGAGGGGGGCAGCATAGGGTGCTCTCTGGGTCCTGCCTGCACTCTGCCTCCGGGGTGCACTCTGCATGGAGTGAAGCCGGGCTGGCTGGGACTGCACAGGCGAGGAGCTGGAGCCCCCCTCAGGCCTCTCTGCTCAGGCTCCCTGCCCCCTCACTCCTCCTTCCAGTTGGCTCCCCCTTGCAGGGAAGAGTCCTCCTCTGCCCATTCCCGGACACTCCGGGCACCCTCCCTGCCCCTGCCCGGAGCCGGGCCTGGCCCGCGCCCTCACAGGAACGGCAGCTCCAGCCTGTGGTCGCTTCTGCTCACTCTCACCCGCGCTGGGCATTCCCGGCGGCCAGCCTTCTCCACCCTCCCCTCCGTCTGCTTTCTTCTGTCTCCCTTTCCTCATTCCCTTTGGATTTAGGGGCAGAGGGAAAGCAGCTTGGGGAGGGGGCGGGGGGAGCACAGTGAGATGCTGGATATGGCCTTTCCTCTTAACTCAGCTTACAGGCTGCCCCCACACTTTTCTCTCCATTCTTTCCTCTCGTTAGCTTCCTGCCCTCAATGTAGCTGGAAACCGGCAGCAGCCACACCGAGAGGCAGGCGTCTGAGAGCAGCGCTGAGGGAGAGGAGCCGGGGTCTGGAGCAGCAGGTGAGGTGTCCCTGCCTCTGAGGCTCGAGGCTCCTGTCTGCAGGCCCTGCGGCTCCTTCTCCCCTCCCCGGACAAGGCAGGCGCAGGTCGCCGTTGCTTTGGAGTTGTGTTAGCCTGTTCACCTTTCGTTTTAAGCCCCTTTATCCCAAAAGCAAACATTGGAATGTGGCAGAAGCACACGATCCGGTTCTAATCCTTGGGTAGAAGCGCAGTTTCCCACGGTTCAGTGTCAGCCTGTGTGAGGCCGGCAGGGAGACCGGGCCGGGCCCCGGCACGTCCCTTCACCTCTGTCACCCGGGTCACCGGCCAGCCCACAGGAGCCTCGGTCCCCCTGTCTGTCCCCCGCAGCCACCGGCAGTGCCGATGTGAGCCCGGCGGAGCTCACACTGCAGTCCCTGAACTTCCAGGGACTTCCAGACCCTGGCTTAGGGTTTTCTGTGGATTTGCACCAAAGGGAAAGGCTGGAGGGGTGGGTGGCCCCTGGGTTGTGACCGGCCCCAGGAGCCTGGTATTGGACAGCGTGGGCAGCCACCTCCACGCTGGCCTGCTGTGACAGCCGCTCCGGGAACCTGCGGGCACGGAGCAGCCAGCTCAGGCCGGTCTGGGGGGCAGGGAGGTCTCCGCAGCAGGCTCCCACCAGGTTGGCCTCCACGCCCACGGCCCAGCCAGCCCACCGGCGGCTGCTCAGTGTCTCAGATCCGTTCTCAGGGAGCTATTCACTGGCCCCCAAAATGACAAAAATGAAGACATGAAATACTGTCTCCTCAGAAGACGTCAGACACCAGGAGAAACGGAAACTGGACTCAAAATAGTTCTGATGTTTTACATTGTCCTGTGGAAGTCCTTGCATGAATGATAGTGAATCCTTCTCCATTTACCAAGGGAATGTTCCAGAATGCCAGAAGCCAGAGCCCCCTGAGAGGGGGAGCTGTCCCTCAGACTGAGCCCTGGCTCCCTCTAGCGTCCCCGGAGCAGCCTTCCGTTCAGACAGAACCCGCCCAGGACTCAGGAGCTCTGTTTACAGGAAATGGGGACCCACAGCCCAGTTCAACCAGCTTCTCCCCTCAACCCTCCTTGTGGGCGCGGCCACGAGCATCTCCTTCCGCCGGGAGCTCCCGTGCCATTCCCTGTTGCTCATCACTACTGACCTATCACACTCGCTGCACAGGATGACTGTTCTGAGTGTCTACGACTTTACATTCGGAATTCAGAAAATTAGAGTCAGTAGGAAAGCTAATATAGCTTCCGACTTTCACAGATTAGGAAGCAAATTTGTAGCATTGCTGCTTTATCCATGCCACGGTGTTTAATGAAACTTTTACATCACTGGGCAGGGCGCTGTGAGAAGACAGATGTCCAAGAGGTGACCACCCCGCCCCACACACACACACACTCAAGGTTAAAAACATATTTTCTCTTTATATTTTATATATTAATTATCTATAATCTATTAATTCTCACCAGAGTACAGTTATTGGGTTTAGAGAGAAGAAGACAGCATTAAAGAAAGAGAAAGGAAGCGAGAGAGAAAGAAACATTGACGTGAGAGAGAAACATGGATTAATTGCCTCCTTATACACTCCAACCAGGGATTGATCCCACAACCTAGGTATGTGCCCTGACTAGGAATTGAACCTGAAACTTTTTTGGTGTATGGAATTATGCTCCAAGCAACCAAGCCACCTAGCCGGGATAAGGTAATACTTACATTTTAATACATGTTAGAAACAAAGAATTTGATTTCCCTACTGTTCCCATCTGAGCTCCCCAAAAGCTGGCCCACAGCAGAGATCAGCATGCAGAGCGTGCATTAGGAAGTACCCTCAGTGGAAGGGAAGGGGTCAGGACTTGGGTAGAGGGGAAAGCTGAGCTCAATGCAGTCTCATCAAAGGAGTTCTGGGAGTTCTTCTAAAACGCTGGGATGGCCGTTTAGAGTCGGCCCTGCTTACAGTGAGGCAGCTAGGCTCTCACACTCCCACATCAACCAGAGATTGGATGCAACCTAATCCTGGCTGAGAGAGATTGCCCTGTAGCCACGGGCAAGTTCTGGAGAGGGCTGAGATCTAAGGACTGTCCACTGACAGCACTCGCAGCAGAAAAGGGAAATAAGTACTTAGACCTGAAGACAGACCTGGGAAAAACGGAATACCTAGTGTTTTCATGTTAGGTAATGCTTTTTGGTTGCTAGCATGATTACGGTTATCTATTGCGAGGCAGTTGGATAAGAATCTTCATTGAGTTGGCTTTACCGCTGAGGAATCTTTTCCTGTCAATGCTGTGCTTCTGAAGCACTTTTTCTGTTCTGGCCGTGATATGTGCTCCCATGCAGATAGGAGTGTTGTCTTTTGATGGTATCATCATTCTTATTTAACATTTTGGGAAGCAGTCAGGATGCACCAGGCCCCTGGGATTGTGTCTTAGCCATCTGCAGTGACCAGCCAGGCTGATTAGCAAGATAAGATTCCACTCTCATTAATTTTGTAGACTCATCTGAATCCAAGTCCCAGGAGTTTTCCTTAAAATAAACAAACAACACAAAATAAATCCCCAGCCTACACAATGTTGGAGGAGCTAATTATTCAGGCTTCCCTTCGTAGTTTTGTGTATGTAAGGACTGCAGATCGGGGCCTTGAGTAAGCATAATTGAGAATTAATGTGTCCTGTGGCTCCGAGATGGGAAATAAAACTGAGCTGGCCCGCAGGAGGGGGGGAAATGATTCTTATTGTGCAAACGAGGCACTAAGAACCCATAATTATGGGCTTTTTTTGCTCAGATCTAGCCAATGGACAAAAACAAAAGGGCCTTCTTTCTACTGTGGTTTTTCACCCTGGCAAACTTAGTCTCTGAAATAAGACTACATGAGGCCTTAACTTGTTTATCTCTGCAGAACATGTGAACATGAAAGAGCATTGAAGTTATACTTAGTAAATTCTACCTACGTCTGAGCAAACATTAAGCAAATAATAGAGGCTCATTCGGGATGGCCTGCTTGTCTGGAATTCTAATGTGCTTGGGACAAGGAGTTGGCTCCAGGTGCTTTCTGGGTCCAATTCCCTTCCCCTGCACTACTCCCAGTATCTGAGGAGGATGACAGAAGTTCGCCTGCTTTCTTGCAGCTCGGTTCATTGCTGAGGCTGCTCTACCCAGAGTTTTGTTTGGATGGCAATATGGCCCAGTGGCTTGGCATGTAACTGTTAAATCCTTGCTTCATCACTTAGTAGTTGTTATCGTCTTAGGCATCCAAATTGTCTGCTCTGGTCCTTGGTTTCTTCCTCTTTAAAGTAACAGTAACCACGGTGCCTATTCGTAGGGTTGTTGAAATGACTCAATTAAACAATACATAGGAAGTTCTGCCGCTGTATAGTAAAACCAGTAAACATTAGATCTCATTTTCTAGGAATGAGTTGATTTGTATAATATTAGATTCAGAATCATGTGGACAATTTCTGGGACAAAGAAATGGGGAGCTAGCTTTGATTGAGCTGAGAATTATTTGAATACATACAATTAAGTAAATAAAATAGCAATAGAGAAGAATAGTTTCCATGCCAGTTTTAAACCAAAGAGATCGATTCTCCCTTTAAAGTTAGATGGGACTATGGGGACTGGATTAAGCAATTTAATGGTAACAAAGGTAGTATTAAATGTTAAGTTAGGAGTGGCTATTGCTGTCAATGGAAGTCCAGGAATGCATTTATGTCAATCATAAAAGACACAGGTCAGTCAAAAAACTAGAATTTTTTATACCAAAAAAAGCCTTCCCTAGCTGAGCACAACAAAATATGGCCTCCCCAACTTCAACAACCTGCTTCCCCCCCCCCCCCACAAGAAAGTACAGTACTAATCAATATATGTAAAAGCCTAAGTGATCCTTCAACTGGAAGCTATGACACACACTGACCACCAGTTGGTGGATGCTCAATGCACAGGCATGGAAACATGGAACAGACTGATGAATCTCAGAGGGAAGTGTGTGTGTGGGGAGGATGGAAGAGATTTAACCAAAGATCTACTAGAGCAGCGTTTTTCAACTGCTGTTCCGCGGCACACTGTTGCCTGGTGTGCCGTAGGTGCAGACAAGACAAGAATTTTATAATTTTTCACTATTTTGTTTACTTAATATTTCATAATAAAGTAATTATAAAATACTTTCTTTGTGTTTATTTGATTCCTATTCAAGAGAATTACTTTATATATAGTCAATATAGGCACAGAGTTAAATTTTTTAACATTTTCTAATGGTGGTGTGCCTCGTGATTTTTTTCATGAAACAAGTGTGCCTTTGCCCAAAAAAGGTTGAAAAACACTGCTCTAGAGGTCCCTCAGCCTGGCCTGTGGGGATCTGGCCGAATTTGTGTACTGGGCATCCAACATTTCCTAAGGGATCCTGGATTGTGAAAGGGCCCAGGCCAGGCCAAGGGACCTCACGGGTGCATTAATCTGTGCACTGGGCCTCTAGTTATAAAATAATAGTTTACTTATTTGTCAATAAAGTCAAGAACAGAATTTCAAATCTGATCTGGAATCCACCATAGGCTCTGCTCCACTATGGTTTTATTCCCTGGGTGGGAGAAACAGTTCTCTGTGAAATCTAATACATTTCTAGTGTTCTTCTTACACACTCTAGGTATTTTATTTGGAAATTTCAAACTTCTATGTTAGAATGCCTATTGTTTTAAATGTTTTAGAGAAATGTTTCTTACCTCCCATATTGCTATTTCTAGTTGAACTTATTCCATGTTTATTAATTCAACAAGCATTTATTGAATACCATGATGAACCATTTATATTAAGTAGGTGTATAAATTTCTTTTTTACATTCATGAGTCTAAATGCACTCAACTCTATGCTTTCTTAGAATTGGGCTACATCTCTATGGTATTTTGGTAAAATTACCATTTTTCACATGGTATCATGCATCTATTGTACTTGACATATTTGTTAATTGATGCTTAAAGATTTTATAATTAGTCATGGAGGCAATGAGTCTGAGCAATATGATTACCATTAATATAGTTGCTCTTACTTGAAGAAAGTTATAGACACAAACTTAGCCTGAAAAAATGATACAAGTTGTAAATCTTTTTCCAGACTTCAAGCTTTAAGAAAGTTTGAGGAGTTAAGCTTTATTTCTTTAAAGTGAAATACAAAGCCCAGCTGGTATGGTTCAGTGGTTGAGCATCAAGCTATGAAACAGGAGGTCACAGTTCAATTCCCAGTCAGGGCTCATGCCCAGGTTGTGGACTCAATCCCCTGTGGGGAGCATGCAGGAGGCAATTGATCAATAATTCTCTCTCATCATTGATGTTTCTACCTCTCTCTCTGAAATCAATAAAAATGTATTAAAAATAAAATTTAAAAAATGAAGCACAAGAAAGTCAGGATGCAATAGTCAGAAAAAGAAAGGAAAGATGGAATCATCAGAGAAAAAAAGGGAAGTTAAAATAAACTATTGTCTCTCTCTGAAATTGACCTACTACATTGTGAAGCCCAACTGTTGGTAAACACTAAATATATTGACTTACTACAGGTGAGAAATAATTTTTACAATATAAAGGTTTTGCTAGATGCATCAGGGAAAATTAGCATCCAGTAGAAATTGAAAATAATCAAGCTTTCGTTAATTATTTCACTATTTACATTTCATTCTTCTGTTGCTTTTTCCAGCATTCTTCATTTTATTTAAAGGAATCTCAATTTATTTTTAGCCTTTTCTTTGAAGACTGAAATACCAGGGCTCTATTCCTAACCTACTGAATCAGACTATCTGGCAAGTGGGGTTCATTCACCTGCAATTTTTTTAAAATGTGGAAAAATAAGCATAACATGAAAATGACCATCTTAATTATTTTGAAGTATACAGTTCAGTGGCATTAAGTACATTCACATTTTTTTTTTTTGTACAATCACCACCCATCTCCAGAACTGATGTTTCTGTTGTATGTGAACCACTACATTATTTCGGTGATAACCAACCAGTTCTCATGTCCCCCAAATGTCAGATAATCTACTTGTAGCAAAAAAAAAACACCAAAAAACAAAAACAACAACAAACAAACAAACAAAAAAACAGGCTAAAGGGCCAAGCACAGAGACAAGTATTTATACAAAATTCACACATGCCTGTGCATATTATTTGAGGGTAACTTAAAATGTGAAATAACTGCTATCTACTGTATTTCCATATTTTTTCTGATCCTCCAATCTACTAATTGTTCCAGATACTTCAAACAGAAAAATAAGTAAAGCCTAGAAATAAGAAGTAAAAGTGGTCGGGTTCCCTGAAACAAAAACAAATTTTCCTTTTGGTGAACATAGCTGCAAGCTGGGCCTCACCGTTCTCCCACAAATCATGCTTCTGTAAAGATGAGCTTATGGTCCAAAATTACAAATATCCAAGTAAATAATCACCAAGTGTGGAGTCAGCAGAAAAATCTAATGCCAGAATTAGATCCCTAAGAACTTTATACAATGAAATTATCAAATACAATAAACTGTATTTAACTTACACTAGTATAAGAGAAATAAGATGAAGGTATTGTCTATTTTAACACAGTGTGTTTTGGAATTGGTGTAGTCAAGGTTAAACTGAACTAGCAAGCTATCTATCCAGATTACAGGTCCACACACACCTACTCTCACAAAACAAGCAAGTATGAATATTATTACAACTATTCTGGTGGACATTAACTGGTTAATGAGAAAAAAACTTTATATCCTCTAAATATAAAAATAAATGCTAAAATTGAATTCCAATTTAGGATGAACACTCTTCATAAGCATGGGAATAAAACTGTGAGCAGCAGTTTACAGCATGTACCCTTTCTGTCACAGCATAGACAGTATAATTAGCTTCTGTTAAACATCTGTAAATATGTGTGGTTTCCTGAGGTGTCAATAATTGTAATCTCTGGGTGGCAAGAATATAATGTTCTGATCTTATATTTAGCCATCTATACTTTCTAAAATGCACATATATGGCTTTTGCAATAATAAAAGCAAAAACAAAATAAACTACAGCAAACATTATTCTCAGAAGTGAGATGGCAAACATATGTCAAGGATGCCCCTATTTATTCTTCTATTTATAACTGTATTGTAGGCTTTAGCCAGGCCAAAAAGGGAAGAAAAAAAGTTAATGGTATTAAGTAGGGGAAAGAAAAAAGGGGAAAAAATGTTTGTGAACATAGAAAACTCAAGAGAATCCACAGATAAATAGAATTTAAAAGGAAGGAATTCAGCAAAACTAGTAGATATAAAGTAAATATACAGAAATTATTTGTTTTCCTACATAATAGCAATAAACAGAACGTTATATTTGCATCTGTTAGCCCCTGCAGACTTGCTCGTTACCGTGTCTACCTGTACCTCAGGGACCGGCCAGAACAGGCTCCCTTGTTCTCTGGCTTCTGGTTTCAGTCAGTGGTAGCACCAGCTGGGATCACAAGGAGAAAAGGATGGGGATTATGACCCCTCCCCACTCTCCCTGTGGGGTTGTTACTGGCTGCCTGTGTGCCTTGACTGAAAGTCATGATTCCCATGGAAGGATTCTCTCCATGCTTTTTATGTCTTTGGGTTCTGGAAAATTGCCTCCCTCCCCCATTTGCCCCTAGGTTTAGGAATGGCAATGGTTCCACAAAGTGACTGGCCCCTGGGCACTATACAATCCCTGGTGCTGTCCTGAAGCCCTGTTTACATAAGTGACCCCAACAATTAGATCTTAACTTAAATGATTTGGATATTACTTATGATAGCAACAATTACACTTAATTGAATACATCAGGTATGGAAACATGGGTGTTCATATTGTTCTCCATACTTTTCTATATGTCATAAATGTTACCAATGCAAGAGGACATGACAGAAGTAGAAATAAGATATCAGACATCAAATGTCCATAAATGTGGTGGGATTTAATTTTTAAATCTAAACCGGATGTGAACTATAGTACTTATGGAAAAAATAGCAAAATGTTGTTTAAATGGATAGGCATTAAAAGGAAGATAAAGAAAACACTAACTGAAAATCAAAGCTACTTTTTTTGCTAGAAAGTTGACCAACATAATTCAATGTTCACCCAAAGCAGTGGTTGGCAAACTGCAACTCTCAAGCCACATGTGGCTTTTGGCCCCTTGAGTTTTTAGCAAAGGCCAGCTTAGGAGTACCCTAATCCTACTTAATAAAAGAACAATATGCAAATTAACCATCACTCTGCTACACCCACAAACCATGCCCATCAGTCATGCCCACCAGCCAATCAGAGCAAGTATGCAAATAAACCTTTGCTACAGCCACAAAGAGCAGGAGGGAGGCATGGGTTTCCCAGGCAATGGAGGAAGCCAAGCTTTCTGCCTGCCCTTGCCGGGCTAGGCCTCCACTCAAGGCTACAAAGTTTCAATTATAGAAGGTAAACATCCAAACAGAAATGGCGGCAGCCACAGAGCTGGAAAGAGCGGAAGGCTAGGGTTGCCCCCGGCAAAGGAGAAAGCAAAGCTTTCCGCACACCCTGACTGGAGTAGGCCTCTGCTTAAGGCTACAAAGTTTCAATTGTAGAAGGTAAACAAATTCCAGATACCAGGGCCTCAGCTTGGATCGACAGGGACCATGGCTGGCCTGCAAACTACCACAGGCCCCTTGTTCAGGCCGCCCCATGCCCCAAGGGAACCCCCACCCTGATCCGGGACACTCTTCAGGGCAAACCAGCTGGCCCCACCCGTGCACCAGGCCTCTATCCTATCTTATGAAAGAGTAATATGCAGATAGACCATAACTCCAACACACAAGATGACTGCCCCCATGTGATCAAAGATCCTGCCTCCATGTGAACACAAGATGGCCATCACAAGATGGCCAGCAGGGGAGGGCAGTTGGAGGTAATCAACCCTGCAGGGGAGGGCAGTTAGGAGTGACCAGGCTAGCAGAGGAGGGAAGTTGGGGGCAAACAGGCTGGCAGGGGAGCAGTTAGACATCAATCAGGCTGGCATGGGAGTGGTTAGGGGGTGATCAAGCTGGCAGGCAGAAGCGGTTAGGGGCAATCAGAAAGGCAGGCAGGTGAGCATTTGGGAGCCAGTAGTCCTGGATTGTGAGAGGGATGTTTGACTGCCCGTTTAGGCCCAATCCCACCAGGTAGTTGACATCCCTCGAGGGGTCCCAAATTGGAGAGTGTGTAGGCTGGGCTTTGGGACACCCTCCTGCCCCCATGCACGAATTTTGTGCACTGGGCCTCTAGTTAAGTTAATAACAATGTACCTACCTGTATAGTTTCAGTTTAAAAAATTTGTCTCTCAAAAGAGATTTCAATTGTACTGCTGATTTTTGGCTTTGTTGACTAATGAGTTTGCTGACCACTGACCCAGAGTAAAGACAAGGGAAGGCAAGGAAATGCAGAAGCCAAAGAAGAATTAGAAAAACATAATGGAATTAGATGGAGTAGGTGTGGTCACAATGAAAGTCCCTGACCACCAATGTCCTTGAGCTCTTCAGAAATTGGTAAAGAATTTCATATACCACTGTCCGTCATTTTATAAAACTCTGGTAAAATGCTTGCTGAGATTCAGGATATTGGGGAGGGGGAGGGGTGAGGGAAAGAGAAAGCGATCACAATGACTATTTTTTTAAATGAAAAGAATGACCTTAGCATTATAATATGTCTATCGGGTCAAAACTTTTGCCCAGAAAGCTATTGAACTTTTTGTGAAAGCATTAATGTGCAGATCTTAAAAAAATAATGTTGAACTTAAGATCAACATGAGTTGGTGAAGATTAAAATCTGTCAGTTGAATCCAATTTTCTTCTGCGACGGGTCTGGTAAAGGGCAGCGACAGTGTAATTAATTGCTTGAGGCTCAGAAACCCAATTAATCTTTAGGTTGACTTTTATTTCATAGGATGTTGGTGCTGGAAGAGGCCTGGAGGACGATCTAGCCCACCCTCTTCATTTTATAGCGGAGGAAACAGACGGCAGGGAGGTTAAATGACTCGTTCAAGGTCAAAGATACTGTCTGTTCTTGCCACTGCGTGCTGTAAACAGGTTCAGTATCTCTTCCTTAAAGCCTTTATGGGTTTCTTTGCAGCTGATCTTGAAATATTGTTCGAACACAAGTTTTTCTTATGTGATAGCCTTTCACAAAATGCGTGGAAATACACTCACAAATGTCTTCTTGCAAGTGTTTTCCAAGCCTCAGTTTTTACAGTGTGAAACCTGTTCCATAATGTTGATGCGGCAAAGCAGAAGTGGGCGGGGCGCTCTCCTAAGTCTGTGCACTCAATAGAACTCTGTGGACAGAGGAGCAGCCAGCCTGGGAAAACAGGGTCCCGTTTGGCGGTGTGAGTGACACCTAATCCTGGTGGTACCTTGCAGGTCATGCCATCATCCCTTATGCCGGAAGCCGATAATTGTTTTAATAATATAGAGCTGTGGACAGGGAATTCGGAAGGCTGGTCAACCTTAATTGCCAGTCAGGCGTCTTCAAACTACGGCCCGCGGGCCACATGCGGCCGGCAGAGGAGTCTGATCCGGCCCGCCAGGTTTTTTGGGCAGTGAGTGCAGCCGAGGTGTTACAGTAGGAATTAGTAGTTCATATAGTCCGGCCCCCAGCTCTCTGAGGGACCGTGATCTGGCCCCCACTTTAAAAAGTTTGAGGACGCCTGCAAGGGTCAGAGCTAATTACTAGATATTGGTCGTTGAAGAAGCCCCCACCTGTGAGTCCTAAATTCGCTGATTGGCTTTTATTGGAGTTTCCTGCCTAGGGGAATGGGTGTATCCTATCATTTTAATCTTAATAAAAGGGATGGAAAAGCCAGAGCGAGTAGTAGTCCTCCCACTAGAGTTGGACTACTGCCTGCCCCCCATTTCCCAATATTAAATCTTTTCTAAAGTCTCTTTTCATTTGTGTGCAGCCTTCTCCCGAACCCGAACCAGAACCCGAACCCTGAACCAGAACCCTGAATCACACAGCACGTGAAAGGTGCTCCCACACCCTTAGGGCTCCTTAGGGCCTGATTCCAAGACACAGGTAGAAAAGCTGGTGCTTGGAGTATTTAGAAAAGGTATCAGTAGGGCAATAACGATAGCAAAGATGACATGTGGCCAGGTCGGCGGTGTGGGGGCGGTGGGAGGGATGAGACAGCCCCTACCAATGTGGGAAGCGTGGCTGCAGGCCGGGTGTCAGTGTGGCAGCCACGGAGCCGCTCTGCTCACATTTGCCTCGAAGGAGCCGGCTGCACAAGCAGTGGCTGTTTGAGGACCTCCGGCAGCTGCATGTTCGGGTCTGCCGCGGTGTTCATGCTGAGGCTCTGTTCTCCCCAGAGCTGCTCCCAGCCAGGGCCCAAGGAACACCGGCTTCAGAGCTCGGAATTTCTGTCTTTCATCTCTAATGGGAAGGCTTTGTTGGGGTGTCCCCGTGCTCCCAGCACAGACTCGCTGAGATGTGCTGCTGTGGGAAGCTCCTGCTTTCTCTCTCCCTCTCTCCTTTTACAGGTGTCAGACCTGTCAGTCCTGAGGGCTCTCCCCACTGACCTGGACTTTCCCCTCCCGCTCTTTCTGTTAACAGGCTTTTCCCCGATAAGCCTCTTGACCAGCCCGTTCTGTCAGCATCTGCAGCTCAGAAGTCCCCGGCGGATATGCAGTATAGCAATTACTCTGGCTGATGCCAGGGAGGGACAAATGAATGACTTCAGAAAGAATTGAGATACTACTTTGCTGGTGGGGGCCCGTAGTAATGGTTTCCATTTGGTGGTTGTGCTTGTCATTATGGCACTCCCTTAATTGTGCTCCTTCATAATGGCATGGCCTTAGAATATATGTACTATTGTAGTAAGATTAGTTTCCAGTGGGGAAAAAAATCCAGGGTTCTTAGATTGTAAGATACAATTTTTATTTATTTATTTATTTATTTATTGTACTTTAACCTTTCTGAAATGGAGATGGCTCTTAAAATAGATGATGTGCCAATTTAATTGGCAGAGTTTTTTCTTCTTTACTGATGAATGGTAAAAGGGTGCATCGTATCCCTGACAGTGTCATAGATCCACTAAAATGTATTCGCTCAATTCAGATCACCAGATGCCAGGGACTGTAATAGATTCTAAAGAACTAAGGAGCTGAACTAGCCTTTGTGGGTCATTATTTGACTATTTCTTAGGTTTATCTACCAGGAAAGGAAAGAAAACCCACGGGAGCAGACTTCTCTGACAGAGAGGTGTACAGTGGGTACCTATTGCTGTGGATATATTAGTGCAGACACAGAGAGCCATTGAAGCATTAAAAATCATAAGAAGGAAGAAAATGTACTATTTGGCTTCTGGCTCTATTCTCGCGTTTACTCTTTTCTTTTTTGCTACTTTTATGACTGATGTTTGCCTATAGACCGCAGTTGACCTTATAGTTCTGGTTATTCTGTCACACGCCCAGCAGTATTTTGTACAACAGGAGGTATGACAAAGGTTTCCACTGTCTGTGTCAGGCCCTATGTTGATGTAGGATTGAGAGGAGGACTAAGCCAATTCAGTAAGCTTACTGATCATCTTCAGGGAGATGGGTGAGATGGAGGGATCTGTGCCTGGACACCACCCCCCCCCCGAAATATACCTGATTATCTAACACTAGAGGCCGGCACACGAAATCGTGTGTGGGTACTGTGCCTAGGCCTAACCTGGAATCAGGGCTATCTTCCCCAGCTGCTGGCAACTGGCCTCACTCCCTGCCACCACCCACCCAGGTTCCCAGTTTGCCATTGGGTGATGGGAGCCTGATGGCTGGGGTGGGGGGAGGGACCAAGAGGCTAGCTGTTTTTGCCTGCTTATGGCCCTGCCTCTGCCACAGGTTGCCCTTTGTGTGTTGGGCGACCAGCGGGGTGGAGGCCTTGGCCCAGGGCCTCCCACACCCCCCACCACTCACCCCAGTTCTCCTTTCACCATCCGGCTCTGGGAGCCTGGGAGCCAGGGGGAGGGACCAAGAGGTTGGCCCTTAGGCCACTCAGTAGTCCCTCCCTCAACCCACTCTGGTTCCCTGCTTGCCATTTGGCAATCGGAGCCTGTTGGCCATGGAGGAGGAACCGACAGGGAGTCAGTGCACCTCATAGTGACTGGTCGAGGGGTCATTCTGGTCGTCCTGCCATTATGGTCGCTGGGCTTTTATTATATAGGATTGGATTCCTTGGTACTGACTCCTTTTAAAACTAGGATTAAAGCCATTGCTTCCTTTCCCTCCAAGACAGTCTTTATGGGTGGATCAGTTTCCACGTGCATTCCTGTATTTCCAATAAGAGGTCTCTGCCTCTGCACTAACATGAGAATATTCCTTATCTGTTACACAACTTCTGGGCCGTTATTGTCTGTCAACTGTCAGTTAACTGATACAGCCTCTCTCTGTCTCCCCCCTCTCCCCCATTTCACTTCCTCCTTTCCCTTCCCGCTCCCGCCCTGCTCTCCTGGCAGTTGACAAGCAGGGCCGGGTCTGAGGCAGCCTACACAGCCTGGCACCAATATTCCTCTGCTGTCTGTCCGTCCGGTGCTCACAGCTGGCTCGGGCTCCTCGCAGACCTTCTTCCCCTGCCTTTCCTCTGGAGGGCCTGGAGCTACTGCTCAGGCCCTGGGTGCCCCGTCATTCTGCTTTCCTAGGAGGCTGCTCAGGCTCCCCACAAACCACCCCTCTGCCCGCCCCTCTGGCTCTCCACACGCACCTAATGTCTCTAGCCACAGAGCTGATGTACTATCCTTTACTTAAACATTTCCTTATCATTACATATTGTTCTAAACTAGAAAATTTGACAAATATAATAATTGATTTAATGGTTTAAAGTTTTTCGTCTGGTTAATTTTTTATTAGAACAAATAGAATAAATGTAGCATATTTGATCAAATGAGGCACTTTTTCTAAAGTTAATAAATGAAAAACACCTTTCTAAATCTGGTTTACATATGTCCTATGTAAGAAAAGGCTAATATGCAAAATAGTCCTAACAGCAGAACAATTGGAACAGCCGGTCGTTATGACATGCACTGACCACTAGGGGGCATGTGTGGAACATGGTGTGTTGGCCACTGCAGGATGGTGGAGCAGCTGAGTGGTGAGGGCGCCAGACCAAGATGGGGCACTGGGCACTGTCATTAGGGCGAGCCTCTGCTTGTTACTGAAAATCCTTTGCTCCCACCCGGCACTTGGACCTGCTCCCAGCACCACACCCTCTGCTGGTACTGAAGATGCCATTCACACCCATTGCCAGTGCCCAGTGCTGGTCCCAATCACTCAGCATCATCAGCAGGTGTGAGCCGTAGCTGTCAGCCCTGATCACCCCTAAGGGCTTCACCTTTCCCTGCTCCTGAAGAGCAATCAGGGCAGCAGCCACTGCTCACACCTGCTGATGGCGCCAGCTCAACTCACATCGCTGCTGGTGCCAGCCCCAATTGCTCCGTGCTGTCAGTGGGTGGGAGCAGGGCTGATGCCATCAGCACATGGGAGTGGTGGCTGCGGGAGCAGAACTGCAGGCAGATAGGGGACTGGGGCATGGAAGATGGGCCAAGACCCACCCCAGTGCCTACTGCAGCCTCACAGCCCACAGTTCCTTCCAAGGTGCACGAATTCATACACTGGGTCCCTAGTATGTATGTATGTGTGTATATATATATACACATACTTTAAAAAAATCAATAAGAGCTTTATAATTTATAAGAGGACTCCTTTGTTCTCCATAATGAATAATATTTGGTCATCTCTGCTTCACTAATCAAGTTACAGTCTCTGTGCCCCACAGGTCAAATCCCTAAGCCACTGTTACAGGGCATCACATGTTCTATACCCTGTTTATGTTACACACACACACACACACACACACACACACACACACACCCTGTTGACTAATTTACATCACTTTTCATTCAATTCTGTGTCTATACCAGTTGTGTATTCTCTCTGTTTTTCTCCTATGATTAGAATATGGCCTTTTCATGCAGAAAAATAGACAGTTGAGGCAATAATCTGAATGAAGGTCATTTTTTTTTTTCAATCAAGTGACATTTTAAATAAAGGCAGCCTTTTACAGAATTACCCAGATGAAATTTTATTCATATCCACAGTGGATAAGCATTCTTCTGTGGAGTGTTCCCCAACCCTGGAAATGCATAATAAAATTCTGCAGTTATTTCCCGGTTTTATTTTAGAATTCACAGTCAGCCATTTCCTATAGACTTGGTGAGGGTGCGAGAGCAACAGTGAAAGTGGGAGAGCAGGAAAGGAAGAGACCCACAAATCTATGTTTAAACGTGGCACCAAATAAGCCATTTAATGGTGCTCTTCCCCCCCCCCCCCCAACTATTATTTAGCACTTGATCACTTCATCACATAGTCAGTGCAATTCCAAATTATGGTGGCTAAAATATCCAGAAACTGATCTTACTCTCTTAATGAAACAATCAGATACAACATATGGAAACAACAACAAAAATCAATGAGAAAGTAGTCACTTACTAACTGCATATAATAGAGACAAAAAGGAAAGCAAGTTATATACAATGAAACCATTAAATGCAGATTTGCCACAAGGCAAGATGGTAATGCTTGAACATTATGAAGTGCAAAAACTGCAGAACACATTATATTTTAAACACTTCATCTATTTAACCAACTATGTACCCTCTTCATCTAAATAAGATGGATTGAGATTCGAGAGGCAGCGCCGTACTGGCAAATCTCGTCCTAAAGGCACCCATTAATATAAATCAACAGTAGCAATTTGGTTTGATAATTTATTTGCAAGAATCATTAAGGTTTATTAGCATAATTATTCCCTGTGGGATTTCATGTCGAGAAAATGAAAAATGGCATTATCAATATTTAAAAGATAAGTGTGTAATGTTCAGAGTACTTAGGCAGTCATCTGCAGGTGGTGTCCAGCTGCAGCAAATTAGATTAGATTCGGGCTTTTTTTTTTTTTTTTTTTTTTTTTGAATGAAAGAAAAATAATTTTGATTTCTTTCTTTTACAAAGCAATCCAGTTTTGTAAATAATTTCTATTATAGAGTTAGAACTTCTAGGGCATACCTATGAACATGGCTTATTTCAGATGAGCAACTCTGATATGTTCAACTCTCTTATGTTGTAACTATTGGGAAATGTTAATCAGCATAATCCATCATTTATGATGAGGAAAAGCTCTTTCCCTTCAGTTCTCTAAACCGTTAGTCTCTAGACCTATAGGTGAAAAGTTATCTCCCAAAGGGAAACAGACCAGATTTCTCCTTAACGATAGGAGGGCATAAATCTTTCCTGAACAATGAAGTATCATTTACAATGGTAATAACTTATCATGAGAAATAATCTTTAAATGCAACAATTGTTTTCTTAAAAAGCCATACAGTAGAATATTACTCGGTGATTTTTAAAAATGAGCTTTCAAGCCTTAAAGAGATATGGAGGAACCTTAAATGCACATTGTTAAGTGAAAAAATCAGTCTGAAAAGGCTCCATTCTGGATGATTTAAACACTGCAACATTCTGGAAAAGAGAAATCTATAGAGACAGTGAAAGATGAGTGGTTTCCAGGAGCTTGGGGAAAAGCAGGAGGGATGAACAGGTGGACCACAGGGGTTTTTTAAATCAGTGAAACTATTCTTCCTGACACTGTACTGGTGGATACATGGCCTTATGCATTTGTCAGCACCCATAGACCTGTACAAAACAGAGTAAACTCTAATGCCAATTATGGACTTTAGTTAATAATAACATATCAATATTGGTTCATCAGGTTTGACAAATGTACCACAGAATGTATGAGGCTAATGACAGTGGGCAATGGATGAGTGTGGAGGGGAGATGGGACATCAGAGGAACTCTCTGTGGTCTATCCATTTTTCTGTAAATCTAAAACTGCTCTATGAAAAATATAGTTAGGGCCAAAACCAGTTTGGCTCAATGGATAGAGCATCGGCTTGGGGACTGAAAGGTCCTGGGTTCGATTCCGGGCAAGGGCATGTACCTTGGTTGCGGGCATATCCCCAATAGGGGGTGTGCAAGAGGCAGCTGATTGATGACTCTCATCGATGTTTCTAACTCTCTATCTCTCTCCCTTCCTCTCTGTACAAAATCAATAAAATATATATATATAGGAGAATCCAAGATGGCTGCACAGGTAAACACCTAGCCGCAGCCGCACACAACAATTTCAATAAAATACAACTGAAATATAAAATGAACATTACCCAGAACCTCAGGAAAGTTGACTGACTGGAAATTCTACAACGAGAAGCAAGGAGAAAGCCAGAAGGAAGAGCAGAGGAGCTGTAAAAGCCTAAGGTACGGAGACACGCAGCGTGCACCGAGAGGACGGAGCCAGAGAGGAGGGAGGCTGAGAGCGTGGCTGGCATTTCCCTGCCAGGAAGGAGATAAAAGCTCCGACTGTGCTGGACCCCAGTTCTAGGCCAGACCCCGGGGACCCAGGCTCAAACAGAGGGAGCTGGGCTGTAAGGCGGAATCCTGGGGGAGCGGCAAAAGGAGGTCCCGGAGGCGCACACATTGCGCTCAGAGAAGGGATGGTTGGCTGTGCCGCGGATTGCCCTGGCAGGAAGGAGACAGGGGCTCCAGACTGCTCTGAACGCCACCTCCAATCCCACTTCCAACTGAACTGAACCCCAGTTCCGGGCGCATTGGGGGAGAGCCTAGACTGTTTGGTAGCAGGCGAAAATCGAGGGCACCTTTCTCTCAGAGGTGCTTGCAGCGACTACTGAAGGACCCTGAGACTCAGGAGCCGCATAAGGCGGGGCTGGCGGAAGCCAAGCCTATAGGTTCCACCCTGAAACTTCGCGCCCATTAGGGAAGCTGTGAAAATGCCGAGATAAAATAGATCACAAACAAAAGAAATGGAGGACAAAAAGCCACTGGATATAGAGTTCAAATCTATAAGGTTATAAGGTTTTTCAAGAATTTCCCAGAAAAGGTCGATAAGACCTATGAGGATATGAAAAGGGATCAACTAGAATTAATAAGGAATCAATGAGAAATGATAAGGGATCAACAAGAAATAAAGAATACATTGTCTGAAATAAAAAATATTATACAAAGTCCTAAAAACAGAATGGAAGATCGTAAGAATCAAGTCAAAGATTTGGAACATAAAGAGCGAGAAGACACTCCTCCGCAGAAGCAAGAAGACAAGAGAATCCAGAAAATTGAAGATAATGTAAGAAACCTCTGGGACAACTTCAAGCGAACCAACATCAGAATTATGGGGGTCCCAGAAGATGAGAGAGAGCAAGATATCGAAAACATACTGAAAGAAATAGTGACAGAAAACTTCCCCCACCTGGTGAAAGAATTAGACTTACAAGTCCAGGAAGCGCACAGAACTCCAAACAAAAGGAATCCAAAGAAGACCACACCAAGACACATCATAATTAAAATTCCAAGAGCAAAAGACAAAGAGAGAATATTAAAAGCAGCAAGAGAAAAGCAGGTACTTACCTATAAAGGAGCACCCATACAATTGTCAGCTGATTTCTCAACAGAAACCATGCAGGCCAGATGGGAATGGCAAGAAATATATATTCAAGGTAATGAATAGTAAGAACCTACAGTTAAAGATAATCTACCCAGCAAAGCTATCACTCAGAATCAAAGGCCAGATAAAGAGCTTCACAAATAAAAGAAAGCTAAAGGAGTTCATCACCACCAAACCAGAATTATATGAATTGCTGAAGGGGGTTCTTTCGGAAGAGAAAGTAAATAAAGATAAAAATTATGAACAACAAATACGTAACTATCAACAAGTGAATCTAAAAACCAAGGGAATTAAAAAAAATCTGATGAACAATATTAACTGTTGAATATAATAGAATCAGTGGCATGGAAGGGGAGTGAACCGACGATTCTTGGGGAAAAGGGGAGAGGAGGATGTGGGAAGAGACTGAACATAAACTGTGCACCTATGAATAAGGACAATGGGGAGTGGGGAAAGGGCAGAAGGTGGGATTGGAACCTGGTGGAGGAGAGCAATGGAGGGAGGGAGGGGAAGGAACATTTGTAATAATATGAACAATAAAATTTATTTTAAAAAATAAATTAATAAATTTTAATATATATATAGTTAGGCTATTTTTTTCCAGGTAAAAATAAGTTAAGTATTGCAATTAATTAAAGCTGTCGTTGATTTAGATGAACATTCTGGCCAAAAAATCGTTTTCTCTGACAGACCACCTATTAAATTGCATAAATTATTGTAGAATCTGGAGTATCCTTAGGTAGACTGGAAGCAAAATTTGTGTTAGAATCAAATGTCACCAATTAGGGAAGCAGGAAACAATGAAAAGCACACATATGCGAGCATGCTTTGCAGTGCTGCGTCACATTTCACTATTAGGAATTAACACATTCTACTCTATACAACCTGTTATACCCTGTTTTTCCTGGACCCGCCCCACCTTTACCCTCATTACAGAAAACCTAACTCTTTGAAAAGATGCTTTGCTTCCTCCCAGGTCATTTTGTACTCTCTCTCTTCCCCTCAGACAGTATTGCCAAGAGCAGAGCAGTGCAGATAATGTGCACAACTACATCATCAAAGGCCCAAGGACAGCCTGGCTCAATGATTGAGCGTTGACTTACGAACCAGGAGGTCACAGTTTGATTTCTGGTCAGGGCACATGCCCAAGTTGTAGGCTCAGATCCCAGAGTGGGGTGTGCAGGAGGCAGCTGATTGATGATTCTCATCATTGATGTTTCTATTTCTCCCTCTCCCTTCCTCTCTGAAATAAATTAATATAAAATATCATATATATATATATATATATATATATATATATATATATATATATATATCCTATATAATAAAAAGCGAATATACAAATAGACTGAACAGTGGAACAACTAAACAACCAGTTGCTATGACCTGTGCTGACCACCAGGGGTTTTGTGGGAACATGGCAGTCATTGGCAGCAGGCAGCAGAGCGTGGAACATGGCAGGTGTTGGCCACCTGCAGCAGGTGAGCAGGGACGCCAGACCAAGGTGGGGTGCCAGTCGCTGTCATCAGGGCGAGCCTCTGGTGATTACTGAAAATTCTTTGTTTGATCAGAATTGAACTCTGCTTGATCAGATTCCTATTGGCTTTCCAGTTCCCCTTACTTCTGTAGTTAAAAACCTGCCAACCATTTCATAGTCTGGCCTTTTAAAAATTCTTCTTTGTCTCTTTTGTCTTAATTTCTGGTGATCATTATGATTTCCCCTTAATTTATTTCTGACTAAATGCAAGGCTTTCCCTTCTCCTATACAGTAGATTCCCCATCTGAATTATCCTTCTGACCATTCTAACATTGAAAGTACTGTATCTAAATATACTGTGAGCCGTTCAGTGTATATTTGTTAGGCTATACTATGTTCAGGGCTCTGTGCTAGCCATATTTTAGTAAATGTAGACTGCTGGGGGCTAATTCTAGCAGGTCATAAATGCAAGAAGTCATCTAAAGGTTGATGGGCTTCTATTTCAGCAGGGCTGAGTCATATTACCATATAGCCAAAAACATTTCCCCAAACCTGAACATCTGTATATATTATTGCCTGCTATTGGAACAGCCAAAGGTCCCCCAACTGACAATGCCTACTGTATACCAAACCTTACCTTTGATATGTATATCTTCTTTGCTTTAGGGCAATTTGTGTTAATAAAAAGCTAGGGGTCCAGAGACTGGAAGAACTTGGTTACTGAAGCTAGGTCTCCTCTGGCTCCCCAGAATGCCTTCCAAATTTATATTTCATGTCTAGTCTCTTTATTAATTTGCTCACAGCACTTCTCCAGATTTCTGAACCCTTCTAGATGCTGAGAAACACCCTTGCATTAAGACAATTAGTAATGCATTTTTAAAGTTTATTTTTATTGTTGAGACTATTACAGATGTCCCCATTTCCCCCCTGTTTGCCCACCTCCATCCAGCCCCCGCCCTCCCTTCCCTCTGGCTTTTGTTTGTGTCTATGAGTTCTGCATATATGTTCTTTGGCTAATCTCTTCACCTTCTTTCATCCAGTCCCTCCCACTTCCCTCCTCTTTGAGATCTGTCAGTCTGTTCCATATATCCATGCCTCTGGTTCTATTTTGTCAATTTATTTTGTTCATTAGATTCCACTCATAAGTGAGATCATATGATAATTGTCTTTCTCTAAATGCCTTAGTTAATTTAGCATAATAATCTTCAGACCCATACATAGTATTGCAAAAGATAAGAGTTCCTTCTTTTATGTGGCCATGTAGTATTCCATTGTGTAAATGTACCTCAGCTTTTTTACCCTCTTATATACTAATGGGCACTTGGGCAGTTTCTAAATCTTGGCAATTATATAATGCTGTAATGAACATAGGGTATATATATATATATATATATATATATATATATATATATATTTCAGAGGGAAAGGGCAAGGGAGAGAGAAATAGAAACATCAGTGATGAGAGAATCGTTGATTGGCTGCCTCCTGCATGCCCCCACCAGGGATCCAACTCATAACCTGGGCATGTTATGGAACTTAAATGTGACCTCCTACCGTGTTTCCCTGAAAATAAGACATCCTCCGAAAATAAGACCTACTTACAGGTTTCCTTCTGAGTGAAATATAAGGCATCCCCCCAAAAACAAGGCCCCCCTAGGCTAAACATGAGAGATTTGGTCCACTGATTCTGAAAGAAATGGAGTCACAAGAAATTCACCAGGAAATTCAGGAATTGGATTGTTTGATGATGTTCCAGAGATGATGACATGATTGTCATTGAATAAATGAGTAAATTCTTGATACTGTAGGATTCACAATTTGTCTGGTTTGTGTTGACAACTACCAAACTACCTTACCATATACAGGTAATATTTTCATTTAACAATTCCTTTATTTTCATTTAACAATAAATGTGTACCGTATTCTTCTTCATGAAAAAACAAGACATCCCCTGAAAATAAGACCAAGTGCATCTTTGGGAGCAAAAATTAATATAAGACACTGTCTTATTTTCGGGGAAACAGAGTAGTTCATAGACTGAAGCTCAACCACTGAGCCACTCCAGCTGAGATATTCTTATGAATTGGTGTTTCAGAATTTTTATATAATAAAGAGCTAATATGCTAATTAGACCGAATAGCAGAACCACCTTCCAGATGAAGCCGGGGCTGCGAGGACCACGCCCCTTACATGAATTTCATGTATGGGCCTTTTGTTCTTAGGATATATTCCCAGAAGTGAGATCACTGGGTCAAAAAGCCTTTCAATTTTTAATTTTTTTCCAATTTTGAATTTTTTGAGGAAACGCCATACTACAGTAGCTACACCAGTCTACATTCCCACCTACAGTCCCCCTTTCCCCACATCCTCACCAGAACTTGTTGTTTGTTGATTTATTGATGATAATATTCTGACAGGTGTGAGGTGACACCTCATTGTGGTTTTAAACTGCATCTCTCTGATGATTAGTGATGTTGAACATCTTTTCATATGTCTATTGACCATCTGAATGTCCTCTTTGGAGACGTGTCTATTCAGGTCCATTGCCCATTTTTAAATTGGGTTGTTTGTCTTCTTGGTGTTGAGTTGTATAAGTTCTTTATATTTTTTGTAAATTAACCCCTTGTCAGATGTATCATTGGCAAATATATTCTCTCATACAATCGATTTCCTTTTCATTTTGTTGATAGTTATTTTTGCTGTGCAGAAGCATTTAAGTTTGATGTAGTTCCATTTGTTTAGTTTTTCCTTTGTTTCCCTTGCCCCAGGAGATACATCAGCAAAAATATTGCTACAAGAGATGTAATGCATTTAAACTATTGCTTACTCTGTGTGGGGTTCTGAAATACCGGGTGTTTTAAGAAGCAAGTGGTATTGATTACGTAAGAGCCTGATTTAATAGATAATTTATGTATTGATGAGTGAAATACTTTGTGTATTTGATTAGCTAGCTTTAAATTACAAATATTTCCTTGCAAAGATATATCGGTGTGATTTAGAAGTTCATTGTACATGATAGAATTTACTTTTACCAAGTAACTAAACATTTAATGGTCACATTTATGACCTGTTCATGTTTTAAAAACATTTCTATTTATTTATTTGTGAGCATTTGAGGTAAATAATGTTGTCCTGAATCTATTCAACCAAAAACAATTGTCATGTGGCTGTCAAGCAATCAATTGGATTGTGTTAAGCCGTTAAGGGAAATAAAGAAATCATAATGGATCTCTAGTTTAGTGAAGCCTTTTGGGGAATTCTCCCAGTAAATTCTTACAGAAAAGGTATAGGAATGTTGGTAGTATACTATCAATAGTAACCCTGGTGCATCGGTAACTAGTTGAGTGAGCACGCTCAAAGGATGTCGGTATGATTACAGTGGGGGCGAGATTCTCGCGGTGGAGGCCAGGGCTCTGCATCCACCCAGGCTTAGTCTACGTTTTCACCTCTGACCCTGGGGTTGATCAAATTACTAGACAGGCATGTTGCATGGATATTTTGGAAAACAAAACCAATAATTCAATGTTGTGATCAAAACTCTAAGAGTACATAGATTAAAGGAAGGGAAAAACTGGCCAGCAGCTTCCTGAAGATAAAAAGAGGAGAGGAAAATAGGAGAAAGGAAATCAGAGAATCTCCACTCTGCCAACTAACCTTCAAAATGAAACAGTGATAGTGTGTGTGTGTGTGTGTTTACTCACTTTAACCCATTAGATTAAATGGGTTTCAATTAGGAATTGCATTTGTTTAACAGTAATATAATTCTGGGTAAAAACAGGACTTGGAGGCTTAGTTCAGTTGTTTATTTTTCTTTCATTTAGCATGAGGTCAAGAATTAGGCAGGGCTGGTATAGTAGCTCTTTGGTCATAAAAACATCACAGCTCCTTCTATTTCTCTGCTCTACTGTCTAGACTCGCAGGTGTCCTCAAACTTTTTAAAGTGGGGGCCAGATCACGGTCCCTCAGAGAGCTGGAGGGCCGGACTATATGAACTACTAATTCCAACTGTGACACCTCGGCTGCGCTCACTGCCCAAAATACCTGGCGGGCCGGATCAGACTCCTCTGCGGGCCGCATGTGGCCCGCGGGCCGTAGTTTGAAGACCCCTGGTAGAGCATGTGCGAGCTCATCAACTATGTGGCTGCTGGAGTTTTGGTCTTATTACAGGTGGAGATGCACACATACAAAGGCCATCTGGCAGGAAGGAGCTCAAAGAAGTCCACTGTGGCTCAAGTTTGAAGAAGAAACTTGAAGTAGACATACAAACCTTTACAGATCAGGTTAGGAGCTGGGGACAGTGAATACTTACTATTAAGGAAAAAATGTCCAATTTATGATACCCTTCACAGCTAGCTGACCTAATGCTGAGACTGAGCCAGAACAAAAGAGAAACCTCCTCCTCCGACCACCTGGCCAGCAAGCATGAGCAACAAAGGACAGGGATCTACTCCTGGAGGCAGGAGCCAGGGTGTGGAGAGAGACACTCTCCAATGTGCAGGAACATGGGGAAAGCCTAATGCTAGGGGCGGATCACAGACATCGGGAGAAGCCTTCTGGGAAACCAGCCCATAATATAATACAAGCTAATGCTAAAAAACAAAAAAAGCTGAAGATAGTGGAGCACTGAAGGTAACCATGGTAACAACCAAGCTCAAATGCAGTTCACCTCCTGCTATACTGCCTCAGCCTCCTACACTAATGTAGCAGAAGGACAGGTGTTTTTACTTCCAGGTGTAAATATGATTTACCTTCGTCTCTATTGTCTTCTACATTATGTCTGGCATTTAATTAAAAAAATGAGATCCACAAAAATGAAAAAAGACATTGTAACATTTGTAAAGACTGTATAAATATGAAGCAATCAGTCAAAATTCATATATGACCCAGATGGTGAAACTCTCAGGAAATTTTAAATACTATGATCAATATAATTAAAGCCTCAAATGAAAGGGCAGACAATATATGAAAAGATGGGTAATTTTTATGAGAAGATGGAAACTATAAGAAAAAGTTAAATGAAAATATTAGATAAAAACCAAAACAGTAATGAACTTGAAGAATGCTTTTGACAAGCTCCACAGAAGACTTACAGCTCAGGAAGAAGTCATTGAATTTGAAAATATAGCAATAAAAATTACCCAAACAGAAATACAAGGAGAAAAAGATTAAAGAAAGATAAAGAAAAAAACCCCACAGTATTTGAGAGCATTGAGGCAACATCAAACCATCTAACCTATGTGGAAACATATTGTGGATTTATATATGTAAAAGTAAAATATGATAATAGCACAAAATATGGGATAGAGGAATTAGAATCATACTGTTGTAAGGTTTATACACAACAAATGAGACAGAATTGTACTATTTGAATATTTAAATATACATATTAAACCTTGGGGCCATTACTAAACATAATGAGGAATAATAAATTGATAGTGAAAATAAAATGGAATCACAAAAAATATAAAGAAAGACAGAAAACAAAGAGAAAAGGAACAACGAACAGGTATAACAAATTTTAAAATTAGCAAAATATAGATTTTAATGCACCCTTATCAATAATATGTAAATGTCATAAGTATAACAATTAAAAGACAGATGTCAGATTGAATAAAAAAACAACATCCAACAACTTCTAAATGTGCTATTTATGGAAAGACATCTTAGACACAAAGATGAGGTATCCAAACCCATAGGAGTTATCTTTTTTTTCAGTCAATCTTTTTGCATGTCAGTTTGGGAAGTTTCTATTGACAAATCTTCAAGCTCCCTGATTCTTTCCTCAGGGGTATCCAGTCTACTAATAGGCTTATATCAAAGGCAGTCATCATTTGCTAAGTGTTTTTGATTCCTAGAATTTCTTCTGGGTTCTTTCTTAGAGTGTCCATCTCTCTGCTTATCTTACCTATCTGTTATTGCATGCTGTCCACATTTTCCATCAGCACTCTGCAGAAATTAATCAGTTATTTTAAATTCCTGTTTACTACCCGAGAAATCTGTGTCAAAGCTGAGTGTAGTTCTGACGCTTAACTTTGTCTGCCAGACTGTTTTTCTTGCCTTTTAGCAGCTTGCCTTTCTTCTTGTAGACTTTTTGTTGAAAGCTGGAGCTGGTATATTAGGTAACAGGAACTGAGGTAAATAAGGCTTTAGTGAGGTGTGAGGTTTTTTATAACATATCTAGAGGTTGGGCTGTGTTTATTGTTTGCTGTATCTGTAGGTGCCAGAGGCTTCAGATTCCTCTAGTCACTAGTGTTTTGTTTTTGTCTCCTGTTGTCTGTGGATTTTCCTAGGAATTTCTCATTAGTGTGTGTTTTGCAGCACTCCCAGCTGTAATCCACTGTTATTACACGGGAGCATTGTGGTGTGGTGGTAAAGCGTGGAAAAGGGAAAGCTTTTACAATTTTATGATTAAATCTCTATTTGTAGGGCTGTGACCTTCACAGGTGTTTCGTAGCTTCTTTCTCTCCATTAGGTGAGACAGGAAGGCGGGAGAAGTGTCCAAGGTGGGATAAGGCTGTGGTAAATAGTTTCCTCTGGATAGTGGCCTTTATTATGTAGAAGGTTCTGGACATATTTCACAATGATTCTTCTCATCCCAGAGATCTTCCTTGGTTTTTCACTGTGAGAACCTGCCGGGATTCCTGGAGGCGAAACCCATGGAAGTGTGGGGGCCTCCCTAACACTGCAGGCCCTCCTGGTTCCACTGACCCTCATCCACGCTTAGCCTTTACCATTCCATCAAAATTACCACTTAATTGTTAGTAGTTTATGGCTCCAGGCAATTAGGTCTTGGACGTGACTCCTTGATTTTACCTCTCTCCAGATTGCTGGGTGGTGGGCTGTCCTGGGACCTTGGTTCTATAATTTGTCCAAGAAAAAGAATTAATGTTTATTCAGCTTTTTCTGGTAGTAAGGATGAAGACGATGACTTCCAAGCTTTTTAAATTTTGAGGCTGAAACCAGGCTGAAGTCTTTTTTTGTTATTAATCTTTAAGCAGAGATAGTGCTACACTAGATGGACTTTGAGTTAGACAACACAAACTAAGTCAGGTGCTTGCACCTACTACCTTAATTTTTTTTTTGAGATTTTATATTTGTCTAAAAATGTTATCTCTAAAACCAATATTTGACTAATTTCTCTGACCCATTCCTGTCCTTAAGTTCTTTCATTTAAAATGGACTTTTCCTTTAACCTGCTGATGAAATAAACCAGATCTACCTCCTGTGATCATCTTTATTTTCTCTCATTGGTACCAGAACCATGTATTACACATTAGAGTAATATCCATGTGGTACATACATTAAAATATATATATATTTATTTTTTTACAGAGAGGAAGGGAGAGGGATAGAGTTAGAAACATCAATGAGAGAGAAACATGGATCAGCTGCCTCCTGCACACCCTCTACTGGGGATGTGCCCGCTACCAAGGTCCATGCCCTTGACCGGAATCGAACCTGGGACCTTCCCACAAGCCAACGCTCTATCCACTGAGCCAAACCGTTTTCGGCAGAATTTTGTGCATTTCTATGCAAAAAGTTTCCTCAGCCTGGCTCCCTAACCCCCCAGACGTTAGCCGCGGAGGGAAATCGTGAGCTCCCGCACAGACCGCCAAAGGGCTGACGGCCTCCGCACCCAGGATCTGAACTTCCCGCCGCCTTCCTTTAGGCCTATAGGAGGAGCCAGCTTCCCAAGAACCTCACCGCTGATTGGGTCCTTCTCGTCCAATGGGAGGCCGCGCCTTGGCCAGGTCGTGGCCGTTGCCGGGAAACCGCGTAAACACCAGAGAGCGCCGCGCTGTTAGCGTTTGCCGGGGGGTTGTGGCTCCCTGAAGCCGGGGATTTTCCTTCGCCAAGATGGTGAGCGGGTGGGGCCGGCGGGAAGGTCTCGGCCCCACTAGTTTACTTGTCGATGGAGCGGTCGTTTGAAGCTGGCCTGCTTCCAAAAGAGGATTTGAAATGCCGGGCCTGAGAACTAGTGGGGAAGTTGCCTTTGCGTTCCGGTGCGCGGTAGCTTCCAGCTTATTTTGCACTTTCCCCACACTGTTAGATCTGCCCGGTAAAAACCTTATTTCCCATATAAGTAGCAGCGGGTGGACCCGTTAAATCTATATTAGGGACGCCTGACGGGCATGAGAACAGCACTTTATGGCCAAGCTGGAGGAGGGGGCGAGGTCGGGAGCGGGGAAGGGAAGGGGGGGGGGGGGGGGGGGAGGAATTCCCTGCGGAGCAGTCAGTCCTGAACTGGGTGTATGGAGCTCAACTGCCTGTCTTTGAATCCTAGTACACCTGTTAACTGAAGGACCTTGTAAAGTTGCTTTTACTTTTGACACTTCATCTATAAAGTGGGGAATAATAGTACCTACTTCCTTGATAGATTTCTAGCACATTTACACTTCTATTATCCCTCTGAATTAAGAAGGAAGCCGAAGCCTCCCCATTTTTTTTTTATTACTGTTACCTATCTTTGTTCCATTTGTTCCTGAGGGTTACATAAATATATTTTCAAAAATTTAGATTTTGCAACACCAAAATACGCATACTTTTATATATTTTTATTTTTGTGTTATAGGCTTCCAAAAGGACTTTGAGCTTCAATGAAAGGCACCAGCAATTAGTAGATAGAAACTACAAACAAATGTTGCACCTTAATGCTCTAAAAAGGATAGAGACTCAAATCAGGGACCAAATTGTGCGGAATAAAAATGATGACCGAGCTGATCGCAAGAGATTCCTCAGGATATTACAGGATGAACAATTTGAGTTGGATACGGAAGAGGCTATTCAAAAGGTAAATTCTGTTATTCATTCTTACACCATTTTCCCTCTTCATTTTCTCCTTGGAAATGATTAAAGCTAACCATTCATACTGGAATTGAATAGATAGACAACAGCATCAGACATGGGACGCCTCGAAGTAAGTCAGCCCAGTGTGTTGGTTCATAGCTGGGATTTTGGAGCTAGATTATATGTGTCTTTGAATCCTAGGATTCCTGTATATTAGTTGTGGAACCTTGGGTGGGTTGCTTTTAATTTTTATGCCTCATTTATAAAATGGGAATAATAATAGTACCTACTTTGTATGACTGTTTTAATGATTAATGAGTTAATACATGCAAAGCCCTTGCGATATAGTGCCTAGAACAAAGTTAGCACTCAGGTGTGTTTTTTTATTTTTTTATAAATATGATATCCATAATTACTAATGTCAACAGTTTTGTTCACATAAATACAGTTCTGTTGCCTTCCATCCTGTCTAATAAAAGAGTTATATGTAAATTGATCATCACTCCAACACACAAGATAGTTGACCCCATGTGGTCAAACATCCTACCCCAAGGTGGACACAAGATGGCTGCCACAAGATGGCCAGCAGGGGAGGGCAGTTGGGAGGCACCAGGCCTGCAAGGGAGGACAGTTGGGGGCAATCAACCCTGCAGGGGAGGGCAGTTAGGGGTGACCAGGCCAGCAGGGGAGCAGTTAGACATCATTCAGGCTAGCATGGAAGTGATTAGGGGGTGATCAGGTTGGCAGGCAGAAGCAGTTAGGGACAATCAGGAAGGCAGGCAGGTGAGCAGTTGGGAGCCAGCAGTCCTTGAGTGGTCCCAGATTGGAGAGGGTACAGGCTGGGCAGAGGAACAACCTCTGCCCCACCCAATGCACAAATTTCATGCACCAGGCCTCTAGTAAAGTTATAAAGACAAACATTTAATACCTTTTGAACTTACTGATATTAAACATTAAGAGGCAGAAAATGAACACTTACATATTAAGTATGAATTTACTCGTATTTTTAAATACTGCCTTGAAGAATTCGGGTACAATTTATATCTCCTAAAATACAGTGGAAATTTCTAAATGTTTAAAAGGATGAGGGTGGTAGAAAAAGGGAAGCCAATAAAAAAAAAAATGAGTTCTCATAAATGTGAAAAAAGTATCCTGACATTTCAGTGTTTTTTGAGTGCCTGTTTTATGTTCAACATTTTGTCACAACATCATGTGACAAAAAAGCAAGCTTCTTTTTTTAATTAAAAGTAGTAACAATCTCTCTAAGTTCCAAATTCCAGAAATTTAGACATGATTTATTTATTTATTTTATTTTTTATTTTTTTTAAATATATTTTATTGATTTTGTACAGAGAGGAAGGGAGAGAGACAGAGAGTTAGAAACATCGATGAGAGAGAGTCATCGATCAGCTGCCTCTTGCACACCCCCTACTAGGGATGTGCCCGCAACCAAGGTACATGCCCTTGACCGGAATCGAACCCGGGACCCTTCAGTCCCCAAGCCGACGCTCTATCCATTGAGCCAAACCAGTCTCGGCTAGACATGATTTATTTTTAAGACTGAGCAAGATCTCTGCGTTTAGCTTTTTTTCTTATTTCTTTTATTCTTATTTTTCTTTAAAGATGATCCCAAATATCCTATCAGCTATCTTCTGCATACTTCAGTAGGCATCTTATAAAATATTTTCTTAGATAGTGCCACTATCTCACCCAATAGAATTATCAATAACTTCTAGGTATCATTTCATAAGCACATTTCTGTGATTATGTCAGGAATCTGCTTTTTCAGTTGGTTTGTTTTAATCAGGGTATAAACAAGGTTCTTGCAGTATATTTGTCTGTTTGTCTGTTAGATCACTCTTAATCTAAGACAGCTCTTGCATCATCCTTAATTTTTTATTGTTGCTGGTTAATTCTCACTGGAAGATATTTTTTTACATTGACTTTTTTTTTAGAAGGAAAACAATGACTTTTAATAACATTTGGTGGGATTATTCTCCTATGTATTTTTTTTTACATTTTTTAATTAAATTATTATCTGTGTACATATTTTAACATTGCCCCCCCCTCCCATACATACCCTCCCTCCCCGGAGTTTTTTTGTGTCCATTGGTTGTACTTATATGCATGTATACAAGTCCTTCGGTTGATCTATTATCTCCCCCAGATCTCCCTCCCCTCCCCGCTGTATTTATATTGACTTTTAAAGAGAGAGTAGGAGAGAGGGAGACAGAGAGAGATGTGACCTGTGGCCTCCAGCACACTCTGACCAGGATGGGAGCAAACCTGCAATCCAGGTATTTGTCTTTGACTTGGAATCAAACTTGTGACCCTTTGGTATGTGGGCTGATGCTCTAACCAGGGCTCTTTAATTTTTTTAACTTCATGTTTCTCAATTGTTATTAACTAGGCCATTTGTTGTTTATGATATCCCACATTCTGAATTTATCTGTTTACTTCCTCTTTGTTGTCTTTAATTTGCAGTCCTATCTATCTATCTATCTATCTATCTATATAAAAGGCTAAGCTGCCAGCCAACTGGCCAGTAGCTATGATGTGCACTGACCACCAGGGGGCAGACGCTCAACGCAGGAGCTGCCAAGTGACAGCAACTTTGCAGAGTGTCCTCTCGCACTCCAAGACCCCCTCAGGCATTGTTGGACTGCCGACTTCAGCCCGATCCCCACAGGCCAGGCTGAAGGACCCCATCTGCCAGAGGGACCCTGCTCACTCCACATGGGCCCTTCAAACCATGGGAGCTGAGGAGGAACTGTGGGAGGTTGGCTCTGAAGGCACTTGCAGTTTTCTGTTATAAACAAGTAAATTCAGCCTTTATGAAAAAAACCCAAAACTGATTCTGGAAGATAAATAACTAAAGTTATGTGCTTTGTTTTGTTTTGTTCTTATTCAGTCAGAAGAAAACAGAAGATTGAAAGAACTCCAGTATGAACAAGAAGAAAAACTGGCCGTGGAACTGGCAAAACTAAAGCACGAAAGTCTGAAGGATGAAAAGCTAAGGCAACAAGTAAAAGAAAACAGGTATCTTGGTTTCTATAAATTCCATGCAGTTAGTCTTTCTCTGTAAACTTCTGTGTAATGCTTAGTACCTGAGAGTGAAACTTACTTCTTTATATCATTGCACTTAGTTAACATTTTGCCTGGAAATACTTACTGCTTTATATCATATATATATATATATATATATATATATATATATATATATATATATATATATAGATTCATTTGAGAAAAGAAGCTGTATTTCTAGAAGTAAGGTGTTAATATTTAAGGTGGTAAAAAGAAATCAATTTCCTTTGCTCTTTCCTCTAAACATATTTTTTTTTAAATGACCTATTATTAAAAAAAAAAATAGACTCATGGAATCCTAGTCTTAAGAGAACTTTGGGTGATACCTCATTTAATTTTATACTCCCACATAAACTTCCTACAGTATTCCTGGAAAGCGGTTGGTCATTTGTGATCAACACCTCTGGTGACTGTGACAGGAACTTCCTTTTTTCATTTGGTCCTAACTTTGAATAACCTTTCCCCCAGCTGTCTCAAAATTGATTTCCCTGTAACTTTCATGTGCTTATCTCACTTTTGCTATCTGATGGGGGGGAAATTAGTTTTTCTTGAGGACATCCTTTCATATTTATGAGTCCATTAAATGTTTTCTTCTGTAACTTAGATATCCTTCATTCCTTAATTTGTTCAACTTCTAGGTTCTCCTCTGTAAATCTAATTTAGATTATTGGTGTTTCTTAACAAAATATTGCCACCACAATTTCTTTCTTGGTATCATTGCACTTTCTCCAGGGTATTGGGTAGTACCCCTAATAGTGGGATTGTTCTAGAATATGTTTCCTGTCTAAGATTGAGTTGCTTTTGAGGGGTATCCATGTCACCCTTTTGATTAAAACTCAGGGCTAACTAAATGCCCATGTACTTATATAGTCGAATATAGTAGAAATGTACTTTGATAGTTGTTGCGTTTTATCTTAAATAAGAGGATTTCTGTAGAATATGATAGGACCCATGAATGAGTTTCAGGGGTTTTGAGCCTCATTAAAATTATATATTTGGCAAATAAATTTATGTATATCTTTGTAGGGCCACAACTTTTAAATTCTCTAAGGGGTTATTAATTATTAAAAAATGATTTAAAATTATTGCTAATGTCTTCATATTGTTCTAGTCTCAAACTATCTTTTTGGACCTTAATTCTCAAGTCATTGTAAGCTATTTCTCATGGTTTTCTATTATGTGACATGTCTTGTTTAATTCACTGATATAAGATTTAAAGAGAGGAGCTTCCTAGCAATTGTAGACTAGGTGATGCAGATAAATGCTCCTTCTGAGAAGAGGCTGTCTGGAGAAAGCGTTAACAGTGAGATCTGGAGAGGAAGGAAACCAGAATGGTGAGCTGGGAGTTTGTAACCTGCTGATTCCAAAACTATGGGTGAGAGTTAAGTGAAGCAGAGCTTAACTAGTTAGCAGATGGACAGGTGTGTGACATCATTCTACAAGTTGTATGCTTCAGATTTGTGCACTTTAGTGTGTGTTTTACTTCAATAATAAGAATTCAGTTAGATTGATTGAAACAGATGAAGAGATAAAGTGTTTCAGATTAGTGGAAAATATCTAGAATATAAAGCACAGAGAGAAAAAGGATAGAAAAATATACTAGAGAACTTCAAAGAGATTTGGGATATAGTGAAAAGTTCTAACAGATGTATAATTTTAGTGCTGGTAGGAGACATGAAAGAGGAAGATGCAGAACAGTATTTGGAGAGGCCAAGGATTTCCAAAAATGATAAAAGATAGACTGCATTTTTCTATCGATATAAAACCCTATTATGCAAATCGACCGAACAGCAGAACAACCAGTGGAACAAATAATTGCTATGATGCACACTGACCATTAGGGGGCAGATGTTCAATGTAGGAGCTGCCCCTAACCCACAGGCCCCGACCAGTGGGGGATGGAGGGTGGGGCTGGCGAGTGGGCGGTGTCAGGCCAGCCAAGGCAGGGATGAGCCGGGGCCACCTGATCACCTCACCAGTCACCCCACAGATCAGCCCTGATGGCCAGCCAGGCCTAGGGACCCTACCCATGCACGAATTTCATGTACAGCCCTCTAGTATATAATGAAAACTACATTCGTATTCATCATGGTCAAACTTCTGAAATCCAACAGTAGAGAAAATAATAAAAATAACAAAAATAGCCACACAAGGAAGATTTCAAAGGAGCAACAATAAAAAGTATGATTGAATTTTCAGCAGCAGTAGTAGAAACTAGAAGATTTAAAGAGATGAAAATGTATTTAAAGAGATGAAAGAAAATAATAGCCCATCTAAAATTCTATACCTTGTGAAAAATTTCTTCTGATTTAAGGCAAAAGCAATTCAGTTGAGCATTCTTTCAAATAGAGTATGCTGCCTCTCAGCAATGCAAAACTGCTGAGAATGTCTTATTTTGTGCATGAGCCTTGGTAAAATTGTGACTGACATGCAGAAACAGACCATTTTCCTAATGAGTATGTTCAGTTGCAAACTGGAAGTCTAAGAAAATGTTTGCTGTGGTACTTAAAATGTATCCAAAGTAATCCAAAGTACCTATATTAAGATTCAGCTGCTTACATTAAAAAAAAGTTTTAATTTTTAAACACAGAGCAAATTTTTTAAAATGATTGAAATTTACTTAGAAAATAAGTTCAGCTGAGACCGGTTTGGCTAGAGCATCGGCGTGGAGACTGAAGGGACCCGGGTTCGATTCCGGTCAAGGGCATGTACCTTGGTTGCGGTCATATCCCCAGTGGGGGGGTGTGCAAGAGGCAGCTGATTGATGACTCTCTCTCATCGATGTTTCTAACTCTCTATCTCTCTCCCTTCCTCTCTGTACAAAATCAATAAAATATGTTAAAAAAAAAAAAAAAAGAAAATAAGTTCAGAAGTCATGAGACTTTTATTTGATTTTGAACACATCATTTTTTTACCCAAGAAAATATTTATAAAACAGTTTATTTTATCATTGTTTTTAAGTGGAGTTGGGAAACTCAATACCCATTTTTAGAAAGCTTATGTTAAGTATAGTACAATTTAATGAATAATTATAATTAGTTATTATTTATATTTAGAATGATTAAATTCATTAATTGTATGGCACAATTAATTATACAACTTACAATTATTGCATAATTAGCAACAATATATTTATTATATAGAAAACAAATTGTTTATGAAAGCAAAAGCAATACCTCATACATAATTTGTATTTCACTTCAGTGAAAAACAAGCTCAAAGAAAAGATATAGTCTTCCCTTATTCAATGTATAACCTGTTCCTTGCTGATGCCAATACAGTTATATTCCAGACTCATCATCAGTATGTTGATTAAAATTAAGTCTGTGATATGAATAAAAAATAATTTCAGCAGAATTGATTACAGTAGCCCTGCCTTGAAGGAAATACTATAAATTCTTCAGGTGGAAGAAAGGAGATGAACCCAACATTAATTTCAGAATTTCAGGAAGTTAAATCTAAGTGAAATTTGAATGTGTAAATCACTTGTGTCTTTTGGAATTTAATATATGTATAGAGTTAAAAGTATAATAAATTATAACAAAATTGAGGTAGGAAGTAAATACATGGAGTTAAATAAGCCAAGAAAATCCTTTATTATTTTTATTTTATTTTTTATCTTATAAAAGAAGGACATAGGGTTTGAGGGGGCTGGGTGAAAAAAGGTTAAAGAATTAAGCAAAAAACAAAACAAAAACTCAGACAAAACTATAAAAATTTTTATTTTATTTTTCAATTACAGTTGATATTCTAGAGGCCCGGTGCACAAATTCATGCATGGGTGGGGTCCCTCGGCCTGGCCGGTGATTGGGGCGACTTGGGGCCATCTCACCCACTCTGAGGGGAGGGACTATGGGAGGTTGTCTGGCTGCAGGAAGTTGGCTGTGGGAGCGCAGTGACCAACAGGGGGCAGCTCCTGAGTTGGGCGTCTGCCCTCTGGTGGCCAGTGCACGTCATAACGATAGTCGACTGGTCGTAACGGTTGCTTAGGGTTATGTGTATATATATATATATATATATATATTATTAGTTTCACATGTACTTCATAGTGATTAGACATTATAATTTATGAAGTGATGACCCTGATAAGTTTAGTACTATATTCCTTATGTTGTACTTTATATCCCCATGACTTTTTATAACTGACAATTTGTACTTCTTAATCCTTTCACCAGTTTTACCACCCACCCCAACCCTCCCTCTCCATCTGGCAACCAACCAGTCTGTTCTCTGTATCTGAGTTTGTTTCTGTTTTGTTTGCTGATTTATTTTGTTTTTTAGATACCACATATAAGTGAAATCATATGGTATTAGTCTTTTTCTGACTTATTTCATTTTGTGGCTGAGTACTATATCATTATCTATATGTACCATATGTTCTTTATCCATTCATCTATCGAGGGACACCTAGGTTGCTTCCATATCTTAACTATTGTAAATAATACAGAGGTGCATACCTCTTTTCAAACTAGTGTTTTAGATTTCTTCAGATAAATACCCATCAGTGGAATTGCTGGGTCTTAGTAGTTCAATCTTTAACTTTTTGAAGAATCTCCATATTTGTTTCCATAGTGGCTGTATTTTTTTTTTTAAGGTTTTTATTGATTTTTTTAGAGAGAGAAACATCGATGTGAAAGAGACACTGATCAGCTGCTTCCTGCATTTCCCCATCAGGTTCAAGCGTGGTACCTGGGCATGTGCCCTGACCAGGAATTGAACCGCCAACCCTTTGGTGCCTGGGACAATGTCAGACCAACTGAGCCACACCAACCAGGGTGACTGCAGCAATTTTTAATTCTGCCAACAGTGCACAGGGTTTTCTTTTTTTTACATCCTCACCAGTGTTGTTTGTTGATTTATTGATGATAGCCATTCTGACAGTTGTGAGGTGATTGTATTTTGATTTTAACTTACTACATTTTCCTGATGATTAGTGATGTTGAGCACTTTTTTAATGTCTGTTGGCCATCTGTATGTCCTCTTTGGAGAAATGTCAATTCAGGTTCTCTACCCATTTTTAATCAAATTACTTTATATTAAATTGTATGAGTTACATAATTATTTTGGATTTTAATTGTTTATCAGATGTATCATTGGTGAAAATCTTCTCCCATTCAGTCGGCTGCCTTTTCATGTTGTTGAGGGTTCTCTTTGCTGTGCAAAGCTTTTTAGTTGATGTCTCATTTGTTTATTTTGCTAATTAGATCGGAAGTCCTTCCTTCCGGACAAAGCCGCAGTGAGCTGAGTCAGAGGCAGCAGAGGCCCACACCCCCACTTCACCCCCTTGTGGCAGCGGCAGGTGGGGGCTGGGGCCAAGGCCCTTGCACAAATTTTGTGCATCGGGCCTGTAGTATTTAAATAATACAGGCAGTCCTGTAATTACGCTGGACTCGACGTATGTAGTTTCATGATTATGTCGCCATCTCCCATTTATTTTCTGTCATTTTGATGTATGTACATATGTGCTTATGTTTTTTATTATTTATTTACCACAAGGTCAGGAATTGGTATATTTCTTTAAATTTTTTTTTTACTGTTTCATTTCATTACTGCTTTGTATGTGCTCCATGTGAGTGACAGAGATGCTTATTAGCTGGGCTCTGACTTACGGTGAAAATCGCATTATGTAGTGCTGTAGGAACGGATCTCCTAGTTAACCCAAGAACCTACTGTAATGTAAATATACTTCACACATTTAGATAAAAATTGTTTTAAATTTCAAATATAGGTTATGTTTATGGTAATCTTCCTCAAATTTAAATTTCTGTTTGTTTTTAAAAACAGTATTGAGATCAGAGAATTGGAGAAGAAATTAAAAGCGGCTTACATGAATAAAGAAAGGGCGGCTCAGATTGCTGAGAAGGATGCCATTAAATATGAACAAATGGTGAGCATGTTTCTGTCCAATCTCTTCTATGTATTTCTAGGTTCATTAAAATAATTTTTTGAAAATTGTTACATATTAGAAAGAATTTACGGTACTACATTTCTCAAATACTTTTTATTTTTCAGATCTTTCAAGTATAGGAAATCATGGGTTATTTAATATTGAGCCTTGTTTAATATTAGAGCCTTTCAGAGACATAAAGGATTAGGTTGCTGCTTAGAATGAACGGCTCTATTAAAAAACTCCAGCATTCTTTATGGTCTCTAACCAATTATTCTTTGACAAACCAATACAGTTCAAGTTGTTAGCATAATTTACATTGTGTTATTAATTTTTCATTTTTAAGATATTCTAAAAAATAAACCATTTTATAATTTTAGGTAAACTTTTCTCTATTATAAACAGCAATCACATCTTACCATGTTTCCCTCTACTTTATCCCCTTTTCTACGTCCTGCCATCCTGCCAAGTTCAGGGTAAAAGTTACTCTTGGGCAAAGGAGTTTCATAGGCCATTTTTTATTTTAAAAAGTCTGAACTTTTATGTATGTGGATATCAAGATGTATATATACATACATGTATGTATTGTATATAGCAATACACACACATACTCATACACACTATTAGAGGGGTGATATTAAAATATTTAACTGGTACAGTACAGTGTAGGTATCAAATAAAAATAGATGTTGCCTCGGCCAGGTGGCTCAGTTGGAGCATCATCACATACACCAAAAGGGTTTCAGGTTCAAGTCCCAGTTGGGACACACATCTGGCTTGTGGGTTCAGTCTCCAGTCAGGGAACATACAGGAGGCAACTAATCAGTATTTCACTCTTACATCAATGTTTCTCTCTCCCCCTCCCTTCCTCTCTCTCTCTAAAATCAATAAGAATATCAAGTGAGGATATATTTCTAAAAATTTTTTTAAATATATATTTTATTGATTTTTTTACAGAGAGGAAGAGAGAGAGATAATTAGAAACATCCATGAGTTAGAAACATCAATCAGCTGCCTCCTGCACACCCTCTACTGGGGATGTACCCGTAACCAAGGTACGTGCCCTTGCCCGGAATTGAACCTGGGACCTTTCAGTGCGCAGGCCGACTGAGCCAAACCATTAGGGCGGTAAAAAATCACACGTCACTTTATGGCAATATTCACTTTATTGTGGTGGTTTGAACTGAACCCTCAGTATCTCTGAGGTGTGCCTGCACCATCCTTACTCTGAATAGCATCTGATACTCATCAGCGTAAGCAATGTCCAAACCTGAAGATTTCTTAAGAGTTTATTTGATGACATATGCTGGGGAGCAAAATCTCAAATGCTCCAGAGACTTAAGTTTTGTAGCTTCGTTTATGCATTTGAAATTACAGAGTGAACATAAAGAAGATTATTTGGAGGTGGAAGAAAGCAGAGTGGGGACTGGATTACAGGGTATTAATGAGATGATGTACTCTGTTGAGGGTGGTTACTGCCTTATTTCAAAGGTCTGTTAACCTAGATGAACACAAACAATGGACAGGGTTCACTTTAGGCAAAGGTAAACCTTTTACTAAAAAGTTACAAGCCTCCCAGTTAGGAATCCATGATCAGATCACCCTGTGAGGTTACTTCCCATAGAGCCACTTTTTCCCCTCCACATGCACAACAGAGCTAAAAGTGGTTAAAACTGCCACCATTAAATAGAAGAAAGAGATGGCTATGGTGTTGCAGTTAATATAAAGTTACTAATAGAGTACTTTATTTACTGCTTTTCACATGTGGAGTTATAACTCTCCTTGTTACGTATTGCTCTGAGGGAACTACTCGAAGGAATAGGAAAGCCTCTTTACGGTTTGACTCATCATTCAAACCCTTTAGGTGACTGTGACTTACCTTTGACGTGGATGAGAGTATTTTATTTAACAGGCTTTATAATATCCAGTTACATCTCTTTAAAATATTCTATCACACTGCTCAGATTTGAAAATGGAAAGATGAATTTTGTTTTCGTAACAGAAACGTGATGCTGAAATAGTGAAAACCATGATGGAAGAACAGGAGAGAGTAATAAAGGAAGAGAATGCTGCGGAAGAGAGACGAAATAAAGTAAAAGCACAGTACTTTATTGACTTAGAGAAACAACTTGAAGACCAAGAGAGAAAAAAGCAGGAAGCTTATGAGCAGTTGCTGAAAGAGAAACTCATGATTGATGAAATTGTTAGGAAAATCTATGAAGAAGACCAATTGTAAGTTAATCGAATTTTATTTTATTTTTTTAATATATTGATTTTTTACAGAGAGGAAGGGAGAGAGATAGAGAGCTAGAAACATCTATGAGAAACATTGACCAGCTGCCTCTTGCACACCCCCCACCGGGTGTGTGCCTGCAACCAATGTACATGCCCCTGACCGGAATCAAACCTGGGACCTTTCAGTCCGCAGACCGACGCTCTACCACTGAGCCAAACCGGTTTCGGCAGTTAATCGAATTTTATGTGCATAAACATTTACATTAATCTCAGGCTTGAGGAGGGAAAGCACCTAAAGAGTGTGTCTGATACACAGTAAGTCCTCATAATGTTATTACATAATCTGAGACCAGCTTTTATTTATCTCTTGGCATGATAATTATCTGATAATTAACAAATGTTTATTAAGTGACAATGAATAATCCGTTTGTCTTAAATATGCCCATATCGTATGTCAGAGAACTTGTTTTCAGAGTGCTGTGAAGCAGATGTTAGCAGGTTGTAGTGTTTGAAATGTGATGCATAAAACTTCATTAGTAGGTTAGAGAAAAGGCATAATAGTATGTTACTCAGAAAAAACATATATCCATTATATAGATAGTGGCAAATAGACACTCAAAATATTTTGTTGCATGAATGAATGAACACACTATACATTTTCCCCAGATTGACTGAACAAAATTACACATATTTTTCAATACTTTATTATTTCTGTTACTATAAAACTGCACTCACTATTGCATTTTAGAGAAAGACAACACAGGTTAGAAAAAATGAATGCAACTCGGAGGTATATAGAAGAGTTTCAGAAAGAACAGGCTCTGTGGAGAGAAAAGAAACGTGAGGAAATGGAAGAAGAAAACAGAAAAATCATAGAGTTTGCCAACTTGCAGCAACAAAGAGAAGAAGATCGGATGGCAAGAATTCAAGAAAATGAAGAAAAAAGGCTACAGCTTCAGAATATGGTATTAAAATAACCACTTTATTAACACTGGAGAAATTCTGAGGTATGTGTTATAGGATTTGGTACCTGTAAATGTCTAATTATTTTTTGTTTTGTTTTTATTTAATAGATGATTCAGAAATTGGGACAAATGCTGCAGCAACGTGAAGATTTGGAACAAGTGCGACAAGAATTATACCAAGAAGAACAAGCTGAAATACACAGGAGAAAAATAAATGTAAGTTGGAAACTGAAAGAATGATTAACATAGAGAATAATAATTTGAGATGAATCAGTAGATAGATTTAAACCCAGTGATGTTGATAATAGCCTTCTATGAAAATGGTTTAAGCACTACAATGAAAAGCTAAATTTTCAGGCTGGATGAACAAAGCAAGACCCGGCAGCAGTTCACAAACTGTGTAAGAAGCATGATGCAACTATGTAGTCTATAAGAAACACAACTTAAACATGAAGACACATATAGTTTAATTAAAAGCAAAAGGATGGAAAAGGAGGTACCATGCAGACACTACTCAAAAGACGCAAGTTGGAGAGGAAGTCAATATATGGGTTAACTCATCTGGAGGACATACTAGTCCTAAGTGTGTATGAACCTAAAGCTTCAGAATACAAAACCAAAAGGAGAACTAGGCGAATCCATGTAATTGAAGATTTTAATACCCATTCTCATTAACATAGAGAAAAGTCAGAAAACCACAGGATGTAGCATTGAAAAACAGTATCAAGAAACTTAATCTCATGATTTGCCAATTTTCTAATTGGGTTGTTCATTTGTTGTAAAAGTTTAAGAGTTTTTATATATCCTAGATATTAGTCCTTGTTACAAATATCTTCTGCTAGTCGGTAGCTTGTCTTTTTTTTTTATTTTATATTTTTATTGATTTTTTACAGAGAGGAAGGTAGAGGAATAGAGAGCTAGAAACATCGATGAGAGAGAGACATCGATCAGCTGCCTCCTGCACAACACCTACTGGGGATGTGCCCGCAACCAAGGTACATGCCCTTGACCAGAATCAAACCTGGGACCTTTCAGTCCGCAGGCTGACGCTCTATCCACTGAGCCAAACTGGTTTGGTAGCTTGTCTTTCCATCTTCTTAACAGGGTCTTTCTCTGAGCAAATGTTTTCAATTTCTATGAAGTCCAATTTATCAATTTCCTTTTTAAAAAAATATATTTTATTGATATTTTACAGAGAGGAGGAAGGGAGAGAGACAGAGAGCTAGAAATGTCGATCAGAGAGAAACATCGACCAGCTGCCTCTTGCACACCCCCTACTAGGGATGTGCCCGCAACCAATGTACATGCCCTTGACCAGAATCGAACCTGGGACCTTTCAGTCCGCAGACCGACGCTCTACCACTGAGCCAAACCGGTTTCGGCTATCAATTTCCTTTTTAATGAATTGCAGTTTTGGTATTAATTCTAGGAAGTCTTTCCCTAGATCCTGAAAAATTATTCTAACAGTTTTTGATGTTTGTATTTATAAGTCAAGTGACTCATTTTCAGTTAATATTTTACATAAGGTGTGAGACTTAGGCCAAGGTTCAGTTTTTGCTTTTGGATGCCCAGTTTGCAGTCTTACATAGCCAAGACATGGAAATAATATCTAAATGTGCACCAATGGCTAAATTGATAAAGAAAATAGTAGCCCAAAGAAAAATAAAATTGCCTATTAGGAATTTTTTTTTTAGTGAGGAGATAAGGCATGTACCATATGAAGTAAAATTAAATGATGGAAAAGTTAAATGGTATATAAGTCCCCCCCCTCAAAAAAAATGAATTAGAGTTATTAGAAAAGACTTTATGGAGGAGGTAGGATTTGAAAAGGGGATTAAATAGGGTTAAGGGAAGAGGTTGAATACACAATACAATGATCAAAGTTGCTATAACTGATCCTGCGGATTGAATCACTTAAAACCCACTCTTGCTTTTTAAAAACATTGTGTTACTATGCCTGCCTTCAGGATACTGGACTACCTGGAGCTTGTGTAATAATTGGGAGAAACTGGAGCTTGTGTAATGATTGGTTAGATTAGAGAAGGACTTAAATTTTACATTAGTCCTAACTGAATAAAGTGATAAAGCAATTATTAGTAGAACCCAGGTGTGTAAGGTATGTGAGTGATCACTATAAAATTCTAAATATTTCTTTGGTTATGTTTGAAATTTTTCATAATAAAATGCTAGAAAAATTAAAGTTTATAGGAAAGGACTTTTTAACTCTTCCTAGATTGTCATTGCTAGATTATTGTTCTGAAAAGTATTTATCAATGATTTTAACAATAATTTCATGCAAAATTCTAGAATGATTCATAGTTGGTACAAATTTCACACAACACAGATTTAATAAACTTGGGTGAGCAAAAAGTTTTTATATCAGCTCTTTTCAAAGTAGTTATGTGTTAATTCTGATGGTAAATATATACAAATTAAAATTTAAAAACAAGTAACAAATTAAAATTTAAAAACAAGAAGGCAATTCAAAACGTAACATGCCCTTTATCCAAATGGTATTAAAATGGCAAAGTGTTATCTTGAAAAGGCTTAATTTCTCAATTTTATTTCACATTGTAACAATAAGCTTAAAACTATTCTACCCTTTTCTTTAGAAATCTGCTTTAAAGAAAGTTATTGAATTAACTTCTGTATATAAATATTTTTTAGGAAGAAGCAGAAAAGAAGTTGAGAAAGCAAAAGGAGTTAAAGCAAAATTTTATAGAACAAATGGCCTTGAAGGAACTAGTACAACAGGCTGCAAAAGAGGAAGAGGAGGAATTTAGAAAAGCTATGTTAGCTAAATTTGCTGAGGATGATCGAATAGAATTAATGAATGCTCACAAACAAAGAATGAAGCAACTAGAACACAGGAGGGCTGTGGAGAAACTTATTGAAGATCGTCGCAATCAGTTCCTTGCAGACAAAGTAAGAAAAAAGGTTTTTTGGGGGGTGGGTTTTTGGTCATTAACAGCAATCAGCTCATGTATTCATTCAGTAAACAGTTAACTGAGAACCTTTTATGTGCCAGATGATAGCTATGAATCATATATTATAGGAATCTCTTTCACGTCCCACGTGGAAAGGGTTCCAATTCAGGGTTCAAGTTCTGGAGAAGGTTCGCACACAAATGAAGAGACTTGAAGAAATTCAATTTGGCGGTATGGGGGGCCAGGTGTAGTCTAACTCTAGTGGGAGACCTACCACTGCTCTGGCCCTGCCATCCCTTTTATTGAGGCTTTGGGGAAAACATCTTAGAAAATAACAGAAACTTTCCTGGGACAAACAAGGTGGAGGCTGCTTCAGCTAACAATGTCTCAACTAAAGGGTGAGTGGTTAGAGCAATTAAGGTTGTTGACTTGGCTTCCTGTCAGCATCTCTCTTTTAGTGAAAACCGATTTGTTTCCGGCAATATATATGATATATAATTTTTTTCCTTTCTTGTTTCCATGACTCTGACAAAGAGTGGTCCGAAGAAATAGTGACCCTTGTAAACTAGTTATTTCAAAGAAAAGCTTTGCATTAATGAGATACTTTACTTAACCCTATTTTATCCCCTTTTCAAATCCTACTTTAACTAAATTAATTCTTGGTAGGAATTCATCACTACTTCAATATTGCCTTTTAACATCCTTCCCTGTCAACAGGATTTTTTGGATACATTTCCTTTTAAGCCCTAAAACTTTTTAAAGCTAGTCATATCTTCCACATCATATGGCACAAAATGTTGGTGTGGTTGAGGATTCAGAACTCTTGATGCTATTTTTGTATTTCATACAGGCTTTTAAAAATTTAATATATGGAAATATTTTTTTTAGATATCCTTATTGTGTTGTATCCATTATTTTTGTCAGATACTGTAAACTACCTTAAGCATCTGCCAAATATTTGAATTAATTAGGAAATCACTTTGAACATTTCCTCCTTGGCAATTAAGACATTGTCCTGAAAATATGTACTTGCCTCCTAAAATCCCAGGCATAACCATAAAGTAGGGCAAAAGAAGGCTTACAGTTGTATGTGAAAGTTTATTCATGTATCATTTATTATTGTATTTCCTATATGAACTCTAAACCTACTTTTGCTCTACCTTGTATTGTTCTTATAACTTTTAAGGCATAATTACTGTAAAAGGTATGTATATAAAATATATATGATACACATTTAGGGTGGGGCAAAAGTATTTTACAGTTGTGAATACACAAAATACAATTCTTATGTATTAATTGCCGTATCATTTTCCATATGAACTATAAACCTACTTTTGTCCCACCCTGGTACATCATCTAGTATCTTTTGGAATTAATCTCAATAAGTAGTTCATCACTTTTATCTAATTCACTGCAAGAGTAGTTTTGACAACTTGTTTAAGATTAAGGTATTATGTGACAATAAAATTTTATTTATATTTCCAGCAACAGGAACTGGAAGAATGGCAGTTGCAGCAAAGTGGTCAAAGACGTATTAATGCAATTATTGAAGAAGAAAGACTAAAACTTCTCCAAGAACATGCTACAAAATTACTAGGATATCTCCCTAAAGTAAGTGAGATTTAACTCAAAGTGTAATCCTCATGGCATCTACTGGTGGGGAAAAAACAAACAAACATGTATTAGGATTACAGAGGTCCTGGGTTTTGCTCACTTTTTGCTGTTACCAAGCAGCAGAGAGATTTTAGCCACTCATTGAACATCTCCAAAATGAGAAATAGTCTTGGCACATTTTTAGAAGTATGAGTGAAATGTATTGAAGTTAAGGTTTAGAGATTCTTCTCTCACCGTTCAGTGTAGGTGTTCTAAAACTAAACTAATATAAAGCAATTGTGATACTTTGCAACAGGAAAGTTTTGTAATCAGTAATATCAGCGGCAGGCACATGCTTGAAAGGAATCTATGACAGATCTGCTCTCTAGTAGGAGATTGTATTATCACTAGGTACTAGTAACCTGCTTTTAAAAGAACTTCCAGAAGATAACAAATTTCACAATACATCTGAGATACAGGGTGACTAAGATTTCACAGGCCATATATAGACATATAGACTCGTGTATATTGCCATTTGATATTTTAGTCAATTGGACGAATCAAGTGCATATTTTATATTTAGCCCAACACAAATTAAGGAAGGAGAAAGAGAAACCTGAATAATTATTGCCTGCCCTCAAGACTGTATAGTCTAATTGTTTAGATAGGATTAATGAATACAAAATGATATATTAATGACAAAAGCCACATGGAATTGATAAATTCTGTGAAATAGACTACAAATTCTGGGAGAGTCTTGGAATATAGATATTTTTTTAGGAAAATAATTATGGAAATGAGGAGAATCTAATGAACCTGATAGCCTAAAATGACTTTTTATCCTTTAGGTCCTAATGGCCCAAATGACCTAAATTAGTCTTGATCCTTTAACTATAAGTAAATACTTAAGTTCAATTCGTTTTAAAGAGCCACCTCTTATATAAGAGAAAACAAAAGAATTTCAAAGGTTTATTCAAATGGCTAAACTCCAAACCTGGATTCATTCTTTCCTGTGAGATTGAATGTTTGCTGATTACCCATAGAACTGAAGCTAGAGCCAGTCTCATGCATGAATCTGGCAAAACCCGAACTTTTCATCCTGACCCCTCATAATCATATTGTAGGTCTGTTTCAAGATAGGGTAGCATACAGTATGCAATAAATTCCTTCCCATTCAGCCAATCCAAGTAGTAGTACTTATAAAATAGATGATTCCTTTGACAAGTTCCAACAATGGAACTGAGAAATTAGGAAGTCTGGTCAGTCTGAGAATATTCAGTATGTATATCAAAGAAAGCCATTTTTTTTAATATAACTCTACTAAAGAGATTTAATTACTAGAAACAACTGCAAATTTCAATTCTATTTGCTAGTCTTACAAGCATTTGGGGAAATATTCTGGTATTTAAAGTAACCCACAAATATTTTTCTTGTAGGGAGTATTCAAAACAGAGAATGATATTCATATGCTTGGTGAAGAGTTTAGGAAAGCATATCAGAAAAGGAGTGAAACTTGCGAAGAAAAGTGATACCAAGATTTGGTAAAACCTGGATTCTTTTACATGTTGCCACTAGATGTCAGTGTAAGTCTTGTTTTACAGTTCAGTGATAGTAGGAATCTTGTCTATTTGAATTTTCTAAAACATCTTAATTTCATCATTTGTAAGTCGTTCTCTATAAGAAAACATTTATTTTCTGATAAAAATTAAAATGATTAAATACTTTCAACTGCAAAATTAACTGCTGTTTTTTGTGCTGAAATCTGAATAGCTGAGTTCTACACCACCATATTATTACATTCCATGTATATAAATATAGACCCTACCTTTCCCATACTGTTCAGAACTTTTTCTGCATTCTATTCAGGCTACAGGTCTGTCTATGTTTGTGTTTAGGAACTTTACTTGCCTTATTTGACCAGGGAAAAAAGTATGTATAACCAGAGGCCCAGTGCATGAAATTCATGCAAGGGGGTGTGGAGGAGAGAGGGAGACTGTCCCTCAGCCCAGCCTGTACCCTTTCCAATCTGGGAACCCTCTTACAGTCCAGGACTGTTGGCTCCCAACCAGTTGCCTGCCTGCCTGCCTGCCAGCCTGATCACCCCCTAACCACTCCCCTGCCAGCCTTATCGATGCCTAACTGCTCCCCTGCTGGCCCAATTGCCCCTAACTGCCCTTCCCTGCCGGCATTGTCACCCTTAATTGCCCTCCCTTGCAGGCCTGGTCACCCCTAACTATTCTCCCTTGCAGGCCTGGTCACCCCTAATAGCCCTCCCCTGCTAACCCGGTCACCTCTAACTGCCCTCCTCTGCATGCCTGGTCCCCTCGAACTGCCCTCCCCTGCAGGCCTGATGCCCCCAACTCTCCTCCCTTGCAGGCCTTGTCCCTCCCAACTGCCCTCTCCTGCTGGCCATCTTGTGTCCACCTGGGGGCAGCCATCTTGTGTGTTGAAGTGATAGTCAATTTGCATATTACCTCTTTATATTATATGATTAATTTGAGTTTAAAGCACCTTTTTCTGAGCATGTGGGAGCAGATAGCCCTCAAACTTTCGGAACTGTGAGACAGTTTCTGTTGTTTAAGCCATCAAGTCTGTGGTTCTTATGGCAGCTTTAGCAAACTAACTATAAGTATGTTTTTTAAACATTCATTTTTAGTGTAAGTAAAGCATTCTTTTCTGTCTACTATAAAGGAGGAGAAAAGTAAAGGGTGAGGAATTTCAAAGTGTTTTATTTGTCAATGACTTAATAAATAAGCTTATCTGAGAGAAATTCTGTTTTAAGAGTTAAAAATAATTCAAACCATTATAACTTAAGCTAAATAAAATGAATATCCATCACACACTTAGTTATAAACACTAACTAAAATACTCCACTTAAGATTTTTCCCAATCAAGTGCCTTCATAAATTCCTCTTCAGTGAAAGACAGCATCTTGGCAGCTTCAATATGCATCTGTGTTTTAAAAGAAAATTAATATGAAGTCGTTTATTTTAGTTTAAGAATAAACCACACAACAACAGGAAGTTTGTTAAAAGTGTGTGTCAGGTGCTGTCAAATTATAAGCACTGTAGGGGGGTGATCTGTTAATTCCAATAAACGTGATATATGAAACAGTAATTACATTCAAGAGTCAGCTTGTAAAAGCCTATTTGTCCAATGGTGGTACTGTACCAATTATCTGTTGGAAGACAATTCAGTAATAGTTTAATACCTTAACCTAACCTTTGCAAAAAGGAAAAGAGGCAGAACCACGAATTCTTATCTTCTCACTACCAGGTGACTCATGGAACAATAGTGATATGGAATCAATTTTCACTCTTCAAGAGGCAATACAATCCCCTAAGATAAGTTATGCTTGTGTATTGTACATTCTTTATTTAGGAAGTAACGGATGTATTTACCAGGCCCATTTTCCACATTACTAATTTACTTGCACGAAAATGTCTACTTTCTTGGATGACAAATAAATCTTATATAAACTTTTGTGTCTAAGCATGTGAAGAAAAAAAAAATACCTGAAGTACAAATACTAGTAAATATTTTAGGAAGGAGTTCCAAATATCTATGGGTTTTCTTTTTAGGGTACACTCACCTTCTGCCTTTTTAAAACATCAATTAATTTTAATTGTTTCTTGAACCCCATCATTAATTCTCCTTTTTGTTTTTCTAGCTTCTTGTTTTCTGATTTTAATGCTTCAATTTTTTTGTGTTCTTCACTTGCTATATCCTATAAAAGAAAAAAAAATAAGTTCCATATATACTTTTTTCAGACTTTTAATAGAAAAAAAAATTATAAAAGCTATAATGAACTGAAATATAAAATTTTTGGTCGTTTTCTTTGAATTACTAAATTACTGTAACTTTGATAACTTTTAATGATGTTCAAGTCTCTCACATTTTAAAAAATGTTTTTGAAATAACAACTCAGTTATATTCCAGTAATAGTAAAGTATCTTGTATTGAATCAATTCTCCAGATATTATCAGATATAAATTCTGGACACAATTTTAAAAATATTTGAAGATGTAGGTGAGTAATCAATAGCAAAGTGGAGGTGGTAGGAACCTTGAAAAAAAAAAAAGGAAGCATATTGGTTGAGAGCACTTTCCAGTTCATGAGTTCACTGGGGATAGACCTCAAGTCAAAAATACCAGTCTTATCCGTTGGAAATCTTGGAAAGAATGGAGTCTTCAAAATCTACATATATATTTGCCTCTAATCCTTGGCAGACAACTAAATAACCATGTGCAGCCACTCTCTATGACAACTGAGACAGGTTAGAAGTTACTAAGTACTGGAAGATGTTATATAGTAAGTCCTCACTTAGCATTGTACATTATTTTACTTAATGTCAGAGAAACTATGTATAATGAAATCAATTTCAATACAAACAAGTTTCTATGACATGTCATCAACATTAAACAAAATAACATTGAATGAAATTACATTATTTGGCCTGCTATACTTAAAAAGTTGGTCTTTCATGCAAGAAGAAAATGACACCAAAAGGAAATCTGAATCTACATACACATAAGGATAAAACAAGTAACAGCAATAGTAATGTGGTAAAATAGTAAATATGACTTTAAAAACTTTTTTTTTTTAAATAGAGAGTGATGTCAGCAAGATAGCAGAGTAGAAAATTCCAGGGCACTTGTTCTCCCAAAGAACTCCCATGGAAACACTGACTGTACAGCACACACATTACTGGAGCATTGTGAGAACTCTAGAAGCCAAGTAAGCAGCAGCAACCAAGAACCACATTCAAAATACTAGAAAATGTCACTGCATTTATGTTCACCTCACCCTCCCCAGCACAGTGAAAGAAACCTCTCAATTCCCAGCTCCTCCCTTGGGAGGGAAAGAATAAGAACAGAACTTGGTTTGATGTTTTGACTTATATGAGGGCTGTCTTAGGGACTGTTTTGTCTCACCTGATGGAATGGTGGCATGGTCTGAATATTAGGTTGGGGGCTGCTGGACGTGAGGACTGCAGGGGATAAGCAGAACCACAGGTGCCCAGGAGCAAGAGATTACGGCAGAGGAATAAAATACATCTAAGGCACCGAGAAGAAGAAGGGCCAAGACTTAGGGAATCAAGACATTTAAAAGATAAAGCTTTAAGACATATAGGAAAATAAAATGGCAACAGGAAGTTCCTCCCTGTTAGTAATAATGTGAAATATAAATGAATTACAATTCCCCATATACTAGAAGAATGGGTTAAAAAAAATAAGACCAACTATATGCTATCTACAAGAGATTCACTTTCAATCTAAAGACATACATAGATTGAAAATGAAAGACTGCAAAAAGATATTCCATGGAAATAGTAACCAAAAGAGAATAGGTGTGGCTCTAATAATATCAGGCAAAAGTTATAAGACAAAGGACATTATCCTATCGAATAAAAGAGTAATATGCAAATTGACCATCACTTTAAAACATAAGATGGCCACGCCTATATAGTCAAATATGGCTGCCCCCATGTGGACACAAGATGGCCTGCAGGGGAGGGCAGTTGAAGATGACCAGGCCAGTAGAGAAGAGCAGTTGGGGATACCCAGGCCTGCAGGGGAGGGTAGTTTCCACGGGGGGAGGGGGACCAGGCCTGCATGAAGGGTAGTTGGGGGAGGAGGGAACCAGGACTCTAGAGGAGGGCAGTGGGGGGGAGGGGCGGGCCTGTAGGGGAGAGCAGTTGGGGGGAACAGGCCTGCAGGGAGGGAAGTTGGGGGAGGGGGAATCAGGCATGCAGGGCAGGGCAGTTGAGGGGGGGAACCCAGGCCTGCAGAGGAGTAGAGTTGTGAGCAATCAGGCAGTAAGGGAGGGCAGTTGGGGGAGACCAGGTCAGCAGGAGAAGGCAGCTGTGGGCTATTAGGCAAGCAGGGAGGGTAGTTAGGGATAACCAGGCCAGCAGAGGAGGTCTGTTAGGAGAGACCAACTCAGTAGGAGAAGGCAGTTGGGGGGGACCAGGCCTGTAGTAAGGGGCTGTTGAGGGAGGCCAGGCCTGCAAGGGAGGGAAGTTAGGAGGAAATAGGCCAGCAGAGGAGGGCAGTTGGGGGGTGGGGCCAGGTCTGCAGGAGAGGACCATTGGGAGGGACCATGCCTGCAGGGGAGGTCAGATAGGGGGGCCAAACCTACAAGGGAGGACAGTTGGGGGGATCAGGCCTGCAGGGGAGGGCAATTGGGGGTGACAAGACCACAGGGCAGGCAGTTAGGGGTGATAGGCTGCCAAGGGAGGGCAGTTAGGGTTGACCAGGCCAACAGGGGAAGGCAATTAGAGGTGACTTGGCCAGCAGGAGAGGGCAGTTGGGGGCGACCAGGCCTGTAGAGGAGGACAGTTACGGGTGACAAGGACGGCAGGCAAGGGCAGTTACGGGCAATCGGGCTGGCCGGGAAGCAGTTAAGCGTCGATCAGGCTGGCAGGGGAGTGGTTAGGGGGTGATCAGGCAGGCAGGCAGAAGCAGTTAGGGAAAATCAGGAAGGCAGGCAGGCGAACAGTTGGGAGCCAGCAGTCCTGGATTGTGAGAGGGATGTCAGATTCGAGAGGGTGTGCCCCACCTGTGCAAGAATTTTGAGCATCATCGAGCCTCTAGTTGTTAAATATAATTCTAAGAGATTTCAATGGAGCAACACTCTCTGCTTGACACAGAACCAAAAACTATAGCTAATATTTTATAATGTACAAAATGTTTTCAAACACATCAATATTTGAGCCTTCATTTATTCAGCAGATATTTTAGGAATTAAATGGTAATTCTATGGCAATCATTTGTTAGATACTGGGAATACCAAGGTATTCTCACAATAACTCTAACAGTGGTTATCAAAATGTTGTCTCAGACCCAGTGGCATCAGCATCACTTGGGAATCTGTTAAAATGGCACTCTCTCAGGCCTTCCCCGAGATCTACTGAAAGAGAAACTCTGGGCTGGGGCCCAGCACTCTATATTTTAATGAGCCCTCCAGGTGAATCAGTGACCTGTAAAATATTATATACTAGAGCCCCTTGTATTATATACTAGAAAATTGAGACTCAAAGAAGGATACAACAAACGAGAAAGAGACTTTTCTTCGTCATTTATCCCAAAATTATAAAAGTGTCTGGCATACAATATGGGCACAAAATAGAGATTTGTTGGATGAAAATAGTGAAAGAATTCTCCAAAGAGTTGTGCTATCACTCAATTACAGCAATTGCCTAAGCAATGTAATTCTTACTGAAGATGTACATACTAAGTGTATTTCTCAAAAGGGAAATGTTTTCCATGACAATAAGAATTATAATTTAAAAACGATTTAATTTTGACTCTTGCATGAAAGAGGAAGCTATCAAAGTTGATCACTACTGAAACCTTTCCGTGTTTCCATACCTTGCTATTCTGTCTTAATTTACTTAGCTCCAATTTACATTTTTCTGCTTCTTCCAGAGCCCTATTCAAGCGAACCTCTGTGGCACTCTGAGTGGTGGCCGCTTGTTTTTGTAGTCTTCTTTTACTTTCTAATTCCTGTACAGAAAAAAGAAAAGGAATGGAACATTTATAAATATATAGTAAGTTCCCTCTATTAGTCTGCAATATTTCCCATTTCATATTCCTTACTTGCTTCAAAATTTTACACACATGCCACCATGAGGGGCTGAACACTGAGTGACAGAGGTCTCAGAGAATTCTTACCCTGAATTGTTATTAGAAAAATACATCTTTAAAGGTATAACTGCAAATTAAGCTTTCAGATTATTTTTTGTTTGGAACTTTCTGCCTATTTTTATTGATCTCAAGATATAGTAGTCATGCCCTCTATTTTACAAATAACTTTTCATAATTACGGTTATTCCTTTGGGAACAACCCAACACACCAAATGTAAGGCACAAACTCATAAATACTGTTTGTGTAAACCTGACAAACATTAAAAAAAATAATTTTTAAATACGGAGCGTTCTACATTAACCTTACAGGGAAATCCCAATTCTATGCAAAAATAACAGCTGTTAGGGGTCATTTCCCACATAACAGGGTGGGTTTGTTTAGACCTGCATTTCTGCAAATATTCTAAGAGTTGCTATTGCAGAGAATCTGTAGGCCACACAAAAAGAATCATGAACATATAGGATAAACTCCCAACTCCACCATAATCTCATTTCATGCCACAGATGTTAACTTTGGCTATATCAAAAGTACTTGGCTATCTCTCAAACCATCATGATATTTCTTGCCTCTGAGCCTTTGCTCATGCTCTTCCTTCTGCCCTGATCCCTCCCTACTCTTCATTTTTACCTGGCTAGCACATACTCCCCTTTAAGACAGCCAGGGCTATACACTATGGTTTTACCTTTTCCCAGAAGACTTTCCTCACTATCCTCCCAGGTTAGATTAGTACACGTTCTTCAGAATTCCAATAGCATCTTGATATACATACTTTATAGTCCCTGTTGTATGAAACAATCTATCCATTTTGTTTGTTCCCCCATTATAGGGTAAGCTCCTTGAGGATAGACACTGTCCTAATTTCTATATTCCCAGAACTTTGGTGGCATATAATAGGCACTAATGACATGATAGTTGAATGGATTTTATTTTTAACTACTTCACTCTATCTTCTTTGTATCACTTGCACTCAATCTTCTTTGTATCACCTGCAATGCCTAGCACAGAGCCTTTTTCAAAGAAAATACTCGATAAATATGGAACTGAAATGAGGGAGTTAAAAATAAAGTTATCTGTTTTGTAAGTTTTTCTCCTGGCTGTATCACTATACTGTATTTGAAAACTGATCTCCCTGGCTCCAAGTAATTACAGGAAAAACAAAACACATGCTGCTCTTTATGTAGGTTTCTAAACAAATCAAACTGTGTATGGATACCATCTGCTATCACCAGCCGCCTTCACAGCTTTCTGGTGGCAGCTTACACTAAGAACAAGCCTGATTTATCTCACTGTTCACACAGAAAAGGCAAAGATTCTCTTGTTAACTACAAAGTCCACAATTCTTGGTGACTTTGTAACCTACTTCACAGAAAAATGAAAACCATCCTTCACCACATGATGTCCTCCCTAACCCTGATTCAATACTGCCCACTCCCTTTCTTGAAGTGAAAAAGAAAAAGTATAGTCAGAAGAATAGTAAAGTAGGAAATAAAGTTTTCCTATATAAGTAAATCCACTATAGAAAGGAAAAACCTTATTAAAAACTTGAAAACATTTTTCAATCATTTCAAGTACTTCTTACAAAGTGCAGACAGGATACCAATACAGTTATGAGAGAGTTGCATCCTGAAATCTCACCTAATAATAGACAAACATGTAAATTGATTGTACCTGCGCTATGCCCACGGCTAATCAGAGTGAGTATGCAAATGAGAAGGCCAAATATGGCAGCCACCAGCCGCTCCAGGCACAGAGTGGCCAGATGGGGCAGAATGCCTGCTACGAGAGGGAAGGAGGAGGGTGGGTGGGGACTGGGGTTGAAGGGATCTACAGGAGCATAGTGCTGCAGCGAAGACAAGACTGCAGACACCGGAGTCTGCAGCGAAGACGAAGATGGCAGACTGGCCAAAGTGAAGGCCTGGGTCCCTGAGGCTGGAGGAAAACTGGTTCTGGAAGCCAAGGGAAGGAAGGCCTATTGCACGAATCTCTTTGTGCAATGGGCCTCTAGTTACTCAATATAAAGTAAATCTACAGTCACAAAAAATTAAGCAGTTTTCATACTGCTAGAGAAAAATTTTATGAAACCAAAAAAAAAAAAAAAAAAAAAAAGCTGAGGTACCAATACACATATCAAACAGTGATAAGTTATTAAAAGTGGGGTCCCTTAAAAATCAAGATTAAAAAACACACAAAAAAACCAAACCATTTACCTTGCTAAAAAATTAAGATATCTAGGAATAAACTTAACTAAGGATGTAAAAGAAATAAAGGAAGACATAAACAAATAGAAGAATATATCTTGTTCATGGATTGGTAGAATCTACATCATTAAAATATTCATACTACCCAAAGCCATCTAAAGAGTCAATGCAATCCTTACTAAAATACCAATGGCATATTTCACAAACCTAAAACAAAGTCTCCAAAAATTCATATGGAATTAAAAAAAGACCCCAAATAGCTGCAGCAATCTTGAGAAATCAACAGACAAGTACTGGCGAGGATGTGGAGAAAAAGGAGCCCTTGTACACTACTGGTGGGAATGCAAACTGGTGCAGCCACTGTGAAGAACAGTATGGAGTTTCCTCAAAAAACTAAAAATGGAACTGCCATTTGACCCGTGAATCTACTTGTAGGAATATATCCCAAGAAACTAGAAACACCAATCAGAAAGGATATATGCACCCCTATGTTCATAGCTGCACAATTCACCATAGCTAAGATTTGGAAACATCTAAGTGCCCATCAGCAGATGAGTGGGTTAAAAAATTCTGGTACATCTACACAATAGAATACTATGATGTGATATAAAAGAAGGAGTACCTACCATTTGCAACAACATGGATGGAGATGGAGAGCATTATGCTAAGTGAAATAAACCAGGCAGAGAAAGATAAACATCACGTGATCTCACTCATATGTGGAATATAATGAATGACATAAACTGATGAACAAGAACAGATACAGAGACTGAGAAACATCAATCAGAACATCAAACCTTAGGGAAGGTGGGGGTCGATGGGAGTAAGGGGGAGAGATCAACCAAGGGACTTGTGTGCATGGATATGAGCCTAATCAATGGACACAGATAACAGCGGGGTGAGGCATTAGTGGGGGATGGGGGGTAATGGAGGGATAAGGACACATTTTAAATGAATAAATAAATTAATTTTTAAGAACGCCTGGTACTGGCACAAGAACAGACATATAGACCAATGGAATAATACAGAGAACCCAGATATCGACCCAAACCACTATGCCCAATTAATATTTGACAAGGGGGGAGGAAGAGATCAACCAAAGGACGTGTACACATGCATATAAACACAACCAATAGACCTAAGACAATGGGGAGGTGGGATGAGGGCATGCGACAAGGGGTAGAGGGCGGCTAGGGGAAGGTCACTGTGGGGGGGGGGGGTAGATATATGTACCACTATTATGTAATACTTTAAACAATTTAAAAAAATAAAAAACTGGAAAAAAATATAGAGAGAAGTTGGAACCCTTATACACTGTTGGTGGAAATGTAAAAATTGTATAGCTGGTTTGGAAAGCAGCTGGAGTTCCTCAAAAGTTAAATAAAGGGTTAATCTATGACTCAGCAATTCCATTCCTAGGTATATACCCAAGAGAAATGAAAGCATGTCCACACAAAAACCTGTACATTAATGTTCATAGCAGCATTATTCAAAAAATTGGAAACAAACCAAATGTCTATCAACTGATAAACAGATAAATGTATTACAACTATATACTCCATGAAAAGTACTGAAGTAATGGTATGTGCTACAGTGTGGATAAACTTTGAAAACATGTTAAGCTGAAGATGTCAATCTCAAAATAGCACACATTGTATTATGTTTTATATATGAAATGTCCAGAATAGTCAAATCTATTGAGACTAAAAGTAGATTAGAAGTTACCTAGGGCTGGAAGGGTTTGGAAGAAGAGGGATGGGGTACTTGGCAAAAGGGTATGGGTGTCTTTTGGAGTGATAACATGTTCTAACATTGATAAGTGGTGGTAGTTGCACAACTCTTTGAATACACTAAAAGCTGAATTGTAAACTTTAAAAGGGTGCAATGTACTGTAGGTGAACTATATCTCAATAAATCTATTTAAAAAAAATACTCTCCTATATATGGAAGAGGAGTTTTTAGTCAACACTGATAAAATAACTAAACAACCGAAAGTGGAGTCTATCCCAATGTGCAATTATAGTATTTTAGTGCATCTTTGGTTTTAGGTTAAGAAAAATAGCAAAATAATTACCCTTTCTACTGAAGACAGCTGTTGCTGTAATCCATCACATTTTTTGTTTGCTTCTTCGAAAAGAGTTTTGTATTTTTCTGTTTGAGACTGTTGCAAATTAATTGTTCGCTGCTGTCTTACACAATCTTCCTCAAAATTTTTTACTTGAGACTTTAAATCCTCAATTTCATCCTCCTATAGTTATGAAATTATAGATTATGTGAAAAAATGCACATGATTTGGTATATAAAAATGAACATTATTTTAAAATATAAAGTAGAAACAAAAAGGAACTTCATGTGATCTTTGATTTTTCATCTTAAAAAATGAAAGTCACATATTTTATTTGTGCTTAATAGCTTACACTTGTAAGTCTAATATAAGGAATTCTAATTGCTAACAAGTATTTAAAATTCTTTAGCTCTGAAAATTCCACATCTTAGAATGGAGTTCAATGTTTGCATAATTTTTTAATTCAAAATTTAATTGAATTATATATCAATGATGCTAATTTAAAAATATAATTTGTTACTCCTAAAATGTCTTAATATTAGAGCATGTACATTTTGAGAGCTTTTAAAAACTAACCTTTCTATTGCATTCACATACAACATTATCCAGTTCCTGCTGCATAACACGGAGTTTGGCCTTCAGAAATCTGATCTGTGCTTCTGTGGATTTAAATAATTATATTTATTGCCTTTCACTGAATCTAAAACATCAATTGTAAGACAGACCATTATATTATGAAAGAACAAACATGTTCAAGATGGGAATCTAACAGGAGATCCCTGTTTACGAAGAGTAAATACTCTTAATTTAAAGATAACTTAACAAATCCACCAACAAAAACAAACTGCTCACATTTCAGTGGGACCAAGTAAAGAAAGGGGGGAAGAGGAGGACCAAAGCACTCCTGAGAATCTGAACCTCAAGCGTAAGTGTGTGTACACACTTTCTGTTCCAAAGTTCTTATTAAGGTCCCAGCGTCACCATAGAGCTGATGAGCTGCGGTTGGCTCTAACCCACCTAGATCTCTAGCCTCAACTCTCTTTCTAGCCTCTCATAAACATCAGGCTAGCAGGAATGGAAGGGGAATGATAAATTAAAAAGTGTGATGTTTGCAGTAGTTGGTTTCTAGGAGAAAAGAAAAAAGAATGGGAGAGCATGACTTTTTTCCTACCATCTCTTTCTCTCCCCACCTTTAGATGCTCAGCACTAACCTCTCTAACCCACTCCAACTATTAGTCTTACAAAGCAATATGTGCTGCTAAACTACTTTTTGAACTTTCCTCCCCCAGGTAACCACAGGCAATCATCTGTAATAAAATAAGAAAAGGGGAGCCCTAACACCAGTTTGGCTCAGTGGATAAAGCGTCGGCTTGTGGACTGAAAGGTCCACAAGGTTTGATTCTAATCAAAGGCATGTACCTGGGTTGCAGGCACATCCCATTAGGGCTGTGCAGGAGACAGCTGATCGATGTTTCTCTCTCATCGATGTTTCTAACTCTCTAAACCTCTCCCTTCCTCTCAATAATATATATATATATATATATGTATATATATATATATGTATATATATATATATAATTATTATTATTATTATTTTTTTTTAAGAATAAAAGGGGAGAGCTAGGGCAAAAATTCTCAAAAAGGGAGTAAAGTTGCAGAGGGCAATTGAACAATTAGAAAAAGCAGTTTGTGCTGGTTCCCTGTATCGGACGAGGAATACTGGAACAGGGCCAGGCTCACTGTGTGCTGAGGTACAGCTAACATCTGACTACTGTGTCCGTGAAGGCATCTTAACAGACACAAAGGCAACGTCCTGCTTCATTTAACTTCCTTCTTGTCAACCAGCCCCAGAAAGCTTGGATACGTCAATAAATATAGTAAATGCATAAATATATGCTCCTCACCTATGACTGACTAGCATGCAGCACAATCACACATACAATTGTCGTGGTTTTCACAGAATCAGATAATTTTAAAGATAAAGTTTATAATCATCTAATACAAACTGCTAAATTTCAAAACTAATATATCGCTATTATAGAGGGGCTAAGTGACTTGTCTGAACTCACAATTAATTATAGTTCAGCATTAACTATGTACATATGCACTGAACTGTTTTATTTTTTGTTTACAATAGCATATGTGACTCCTCACAAATTCAACATAATTTTAGAGACATTACTGGTAACTAACAATGTCTTTAGATGATCTAAACTTAGTAGTATTATGTTTCTAGTGGTCTGATGAAAATGAGTTTATAAGAAAGAAAATTATATTGGTTAGAAAACTCATTTGATCCTTTTGCCTGATGCTACATCTATAATTCTTTTTGCATGTGTTTATTTAATATGCAATAAGCATAATATAGTAATGGTAAATGAAAAAATTCAAAGAATCATGTGTTGTGTGTGTTTATTTTTTTATTTTAATGTTTTAAGGATTAGTTTTGAGACATTTTAACCTTAGTTTAAGAGTGGTCAATGAAACCAATACCAATACCAATACCATAAATATCTCTATATGATCAATGAAGCAGTTACTTAGCCATGATCCATTTCATAATAACTGACTCATAACCAATTACTTCAGTTACAATCCAACTCATTCCTTCCACCATCGTATCCCACTAGATGATTTTAAAACAAATACATCACAATACATTTAAAAATGCAAAAAAGTTCCTAAATATCTTTTTCTAAGTAACTTTGATATAAAAAAAGAAAACTTACCTATTCCAATATCTTTACTAGCACCACAAAAAATATCATCATCTATATAATCAGGTAAGCCTTCTTCTTCTAGTTGCCCTTCAATTTTGCTAACTGTTTTTGCAAGAGAAAAGTCTGAGAAATCCTCTGGAATGGCAACATCATTGGCAGTTGGTACATCAGAGTATTTCAACTTCATACTAAATAATAAAATTCCATATGTAAGTGTACATTACACATACTTTATATATCTGATTCCTAAATATGACTTTTATCCAAATAAAGCATATTAAAATTATAATAAAATTTAAATTTATGATGAAACCTATAATTGATACTTTCAAGGACTATAAGAGTCTTAGTAGACTTTCTATCTTTATGGTTTACACAACCACAGAACTAGAGAAGGCTTTGTTAGGCCTGTTTATTTTAAACATTGCCTCCAAACAGTGAACATCTATACTAATAAAAGGGTAATATGTTAATTAGACTGGGAGACCTTCAGGACAAAACCACGGTGGCGGGGCCAAAGCAGAGGTAGCACTCTAGCCTTAATTCTGCAAAGACTAAAAACTAATATCTCTTGAGAAAAAATTACAGAGTAAACACTTCTTAGCTCAAACTCAACATTTTTTCAACCTAAAAAAACACATTGTAACCAGGATCAAAGTCAACCAAAAAGTGAGATTTACTTTTGACACATAAGCAAAGGCTTCTGAATTTTATTCTGAAAAGCAACCTTTCTTTATAAAAGTAAACATGAAGTCTAAAAATAAGATAACCTTTCCAGTATATAGTATGGGTTCTCTTTTCTTCAATCAATCAATTTTTAGATTTTTCTTCCTATCCTTTCACTCTACTTTTTCTTTTATTGAGAAAAACAAAAAGGTTGATTAGCCAGTTAAAAGACAGAATTAACAAGTATTTTTCCCAAATTAAGAGTTTAGGTAAGTAATAGACATATAAATTTAATAATATGGATAAGAAGCTGATTGGTACTACCCTCAGCAGGTATGACCTTCCTTTTCTAGAAAGTCTCCAACCCAAAGAGCTTCGTGGGCCCCATTTTTAATATGTAAAATACTAAGAACAGTCTTGAATTATTTTTCATCAAAAACAATAGAATGCAAATTACATTATAGTCTAAGAGCAAGTCAAATCATTCTGTCTCAATGAATACAGTAAGGTATGGTACCCTGTTAAATACTCAAAAAGTATATACTGTACAACATAGTTTACTTGAGAGAAGTAGGCAGGAAATAACATCTATGTTCTAGTCACAGTTCTAAGAAAATAAAAAATTAACTGCTGCAAGATATTTCTGAATATCTTGTTTTAAATTACTGAATGTGGATAGATACATATAGTGTAATTTTGTATATTTTGTGGTTAAAAAAAAAAAGACCTGGAAAAACAAAAAGCTTAATAATCAAGAATGTCCTGACCATTATAGCTCAGTGTTATGCACTGACCTATGAACTAAGAGTCACAGTTTGATTCCTCGTCAAGGGCACATGCCCAGGTTGCATGCAGGCTCTATCACCATTTAGGACTGTGCAGGAGGCAGCCAAGCAATTATTCTCTCAGTGTAGATGTTTCTATCTCTCTCTCTCCCTGTCCCTTCCTCTTTCTAAAATCAATAAAAAATATTTTTTAAAAGAATGATACTACTGTAAATTATAAAATTTAGGGGGAAAGTATACCTTTAAAATTGTACTATACCTTGAATTTGTTTTCTTTCCTTTATTTGCAAAGTGTAGCTTTTTTTTAACCTTGTTTACTGTATCAACATTTTTGCTCTTTGGCTGTATGAAAAAAAATTTAAATACTTGATTAATTAAAATTCTAATTATGTGCTAAAGTAAGTAATCTAGACTTGTTGGTTTGCTACATAAAAGAATTACTATTTTCATGAAATGAATCAAACTATTTTTTTTTTTAATTCCAGAATTCTATAGCTAGAAAAGACCTAGATGATATTAGGACCAAGAGATTCCAAGACAAGGAAAATGAGTCCCAAAGATTCAAGGATATTCAGCTAGTGGGTCGAACATTAAACTGAATATTCTGACTCACAGAATTTAGTTCCCTTAACTGATTATCCCCCAGATGGCTTTCATGTATACCAAGAAAACCAAACTTGAGGCTGGTCTCAAATTTGACATGCTTGATGTATACTGTTACTTAGACCTACATCCCCATGGATGGAATGTATAGTCCACAGTAAGCTTAGCACCTACAATAGTGATTCCTACATGTAAATATTTAAATGACTTAATAAATATTTTAAAAATATACTCTTTGTATATAAATCTTTTTCTTTTTCAGATTTTCTATCTATAAATTTGGGCTTCAGAGAGAAAACTAAAATATGCTAGGATACAGACTCATTTCACTTGGAAGTTTTTCCATTCTAGCTCCAAATTGTTCAGTGAAATTATGAGACAAAAATGGACTTCATTTATTTTATGAGAAAAATTTCATGAAGACATTTCTTTGGAGTGTCAAGCTTATATTCTAAGTTATAACCCTTCTCTCTTTTGTCTAAGAAAAGTCTAAAAAATACTCCTAAATTTTACAGAATGTAATTATATTCACAAAAAGTTTGATTTCATACCTGAGTTTCTGAATATAGGGGATCTGTCCCTTCAGATAATAGACCTCTAGAGACCAAAAACAAACATACATTAATAAATAGATGATATTAAGCTGAGACCCAATAAAATTCAACAGCAACTATAATTGAAAGGAAAAAATATATATCAAATAGATTTGGCTATAATTTTAGGTATGCATGTGTTATTTTATTTAGCATGAATGTCACAAACAAGAAGAGTGGTTTGGCTGAATAAGTCACCTTAAAAATACTGTGCGTGAATTCTTCCACAACCACATCAAAATTACAACTAAACTACAGAATAACCATCATTCAGAACCACCTGAAATCTAGCTGAATGTATGTCCTCATCAAATTTAAAGAAGCCTCAACGAAACTAGCAGGTGGGGAGCGGAGATGTGGAATGGGCTATTCTCACACCTACATGTGGTGATAAAAACTGGGAGGGATATCTCAGCTGTGAAGGTTCCTCCTGAGGAGTGAGGGGTCCCAGCCCCACACCAGATCCCCCCAACCCAGGGTTCCAGTGCCAAGAAGAGAAGTCTATGTAGCTTATGGCTATAAAAACCAATAAGAATCTCTGGCCAGTGTGGCTTAGTTAGCTGGGCATCGTCCCATGCACCTAAAAATTGCTGACTTGATTCCTAGTACATGAACATGCCCAGGTTGTGGGTTCAGTCCCTTGTAGGGAGCCTGCAGGAAGCAGCTGAACAATGTTTCATTCTCACATTGATGTTTCTCTTTTTCTCTCTCCCTTCCTCTCTCTCTAAAAATCAGTAAGAAAATCTTAAAACAAACAAACAAACAAACCCCACAAAACACAACAAAACCAGCATAGCTGAATAAGACCAAGGGCTGCTGGAGTTCCAGGCAGTTCCTTTAAAAGGACCCATGTGCATACTTACTCGACTCACTCCCTCTGAGGTCCAGCAACAGATTGAAAGGAACCAGGGGCATACAGGGAGGAACTGGATTGTGTGGCATTAAGGGGAAAGCTGTGAGTGGACAGCTTTCTGTCAGATAAAAGTTCTGGATAGCTCAGTGCTTAGATGGGTAGCTCAGTGCTTAGATGATGTCTGATTCACCAAGGTTGCAGGTTCCATCCCCAGGGCACACACCAGTATAAGAATCAACCAATGGGTGCATAAATAAGTGGATCAACAAACTGATGTTTCTTTCTCTCTCTCATTCTCTCTCTCCCCGGCTAAAATCAATCCATAAATTAAAAAAAAAATGTTTAAGTGTTGACAGAGGCCACTGTTCCTTTTTGGAGACCCCTGCCATAGAGCCAGCAAGTGAGTGCCTTATCTGAGTCTCAAAAGTCACACTGTTCACCCTGCTCTGGTGATTCCCTGAAACCCTGTATCCCAAACTTGTGAGCCTATCCAAGCTGTTTTCAGTAGGTTTCCCATACAAATGGCCTATTGTGGTTCATGCTTCAGACTTTCATTAAATATCTCTAACAAGCAACATCTGGCTTGAGTCTACCCCATCCCTCTAGCTCAGTGTTTCCCGAACTTCTCTCATGATGAGAATCACCTGGTGGAGTTGTTAAAATACAGATTCCTGAATCCCAACTAAGAAGTGCTAAACTAGAATTTTTGGGAATGTATAGGTAAAATTGTATACGTTCCCAAAAATTCTAGTTTAGCACTTCTTAGTTGGGATTCAGGAATCTGTATTTTTAACAACTCCACCAGGTGATTCTCATCATGAGAGAAGTTTGGGAAACACTGGTCTAGCTAAATGACCCCAGGCTCAGACCAAGCAGCAGCTGGCCTTTGTTCACAGGTTGGCCTTATAAGGCATCTTCAAACCCAGCACAAGTAGCAGCCATCTGCAGATTGCTTTGTAGCTCAAGCCAGCTGGGCCCAGGCAGAACACAGGCAGCAAATGACCTTGGCCAGCACCTCCCAGGAGGCCTCAGAGCCAGTGCACCCAGTAAACATCTTCAGACCATATTGAAGCATCACCCAAACACCTCCACAAGTGACATACTCAAGTAAATCCTTCTCTGTGGGTGAACAGCTTTCTCCATGGTGGTTGGTAGTCACAGCCAGTTCCTGCAGCCACCTGGCCTGGGGATAGCTCCCGCCCACTGAGATGCCAATAGCAATCAAGGCTCAACTACAACAGAAAGGTGTACACAGCCCACACAGGGGGTCTACACCTGGAGTGCCCAGCTCAAGTGAATGGATAGGCTATGTAAGGTCACTCTACCAAGCCTGGGAAACAGGAGATCTATCTAATACATAGAAACAAACACAGAGAGGCAGCAAAAATGAAGAAACAAAGAAACATGTCCCAAATGAAAAACAGAACAGCCCATCAGAAAAAGAACTCAACAAAATGGAGACAACCTATCAGATACAGAGTTCAACACACTGATTATAAGTATGCTCAATGAATTTAGTGAGAACTCAGAAAGAAGAGATAGGAAACAAAAACAAAGATAGAAAATTAAAAAACAAAAACAAAAAAACACAGAAATGAAGAATACACAGTAACTGAAATAAAGACTATATTACAGGGAATCACCAGTACAGTGGATGAAGTAGAGGACTATAAGGCAGCAAAAAACCCCAATTAGAACAGCAAAAAGAAAAAAATCCAAAAAAGTAAAGGACCTTCTGGGACAACTTCAATGTACCAACATTGGAATCATGGGGGTGCCAAGATTAGAAGAGAGAGAGAAGAAATTGAAAACCTATTTGAAGAATAAAAAAGACAGAAAACTTCCCTAATCTGGTGAAGGAAACAGACATACAAGTCCAGAAATCACTGAGTCCCAAAGTTGAACTCAAAGAGGCCCACACCAAGACACATCAGAATTAAAATGCAAAGATGAAAGATAAAGAATCTTAAAAGCAGTTCACTACCTACAAGGAAGCTTCCATACTGCAGTTGCTCCCCCTGACCAGCCCTGCCCCTGGTTGGCCAACTCCACCTTAATCAGGGGTGGGGCCAGCTGGCCAACCTCCCAGGTGCCCTCCCCCAGCGACCAGTCAGATCAGCCAGATCGTGGCAGGCCGGGGGGACCCCACCTGTGCACGAATTCTGCACCAGGCCTCTAGTATTTTAATAACTATTTACGGTGTCAGATGGTTAAAAATATATCGGACAATCACTTAGTAAGTTTTAGAAGGTATAATCCTGGGGTGTACATTTGAAACTAATGTTTATAATGTTGTGTGTCAACTGTAAATGAAAAATAAAAAATAATTAAAATGAAATAATTTCCCTTTGATAAAATATATTATAGTGCCAGTTTTTAAAGGAAAATATAGCACAAATCTTAATAACTGGCAAATAATAAGGAGTGATTATTGGTTATACATGGAGATTATCTATTTTATAAAATGATTCACCACAGAGTTGTTGTTTTTTTTATTGTGCACCAACTCAATGTTATCTTTTGCCTAATGTATTTAAATACTTGGTCAGTGTCTGTTTTCCCCTTTACATTGTAAACTTCATGATGGTAGTAATCATGTGTGAATTGTTCACTGCTCTGTGCCCAGTACTTGGCATAGTATATGGCATATAAGCTTTTAAATTGGCACTAAATATTTGTTAACTGTATAATAAAGTATATTTAAAATATAATTTACCTTTATGCACAAAATTTTAAAAATATATCTGTAATTTTTTTCCAGTTACAATTAACATTCAATACCTATCTATCTATCTATCTATCTATCTATATATATATGTATAAAACCCTAATATGCAAATAGACCAAATGGCAGAACCACCGAACAGTCGCTATGACGTGTGCTAACCACCAGGCGGCAGAGCACAGAACATGGCAGGCATCAGCCACTGTGGGATGGTGGAACAGGCGGGGGGGGGGGGGCATCAGACCAAGGTGGGGTGCCGGTCACTGTCATTGGGATGAGCCTCTGGTGGTTACTGAAAATTCTTTGCTCCTGCATGCTGCGGTCCCACCTGGCACTTGCACCTGCTGCTGGTGCCCACCCGACTCATACCCACTACTGGCACAGGAGCCACTGCTCACACCTGCTACTGCCAGCCCCAATCACTCAGCACCGTCAGTTGGTGCAAGCAGCAGCTGCCAGCCCTGATCACCCCTCAGGGCTTCTCCACCTCCCCTTGCTCCTGAGGGTGACTGGGGCCGGCAGCCACCTCTTGCACCCACTACCAGCTATGGCCCTGCTCACCCCACTGCCAACACCGAAACCACCATTCGCACCCACTGCTGGTGCTGGCTCTGTTCGCACCCGCAGCTAGCACTGGAGCCGCCATGCATACTTGCTGTCAGCCCCATCCCAGTCCACTTGGCGTGCCTGTGTATGCAAATTAATCTACCAGCTTTGTTTGGTTAATTTGCATATTCACACCTGATTGGCTGGTGGGCACTGTGAAGGTATGGTCAATTAGCATGTTACTTTTTTATTAGGTAGATTAGTTTCAGGTGTACATCATAGTGTATATAAATTTATATAAGTGATTCCCTAGTACCCACCTGGCATTATACATAGTTCAAAATATATTTGTAGTTTAAAACAATTAGTGTTTATGAGGCTCTGCAAACTATAGTCCAGAGGTTGAATCCACCCATGTCTATTCATTTATACATTATTTATAGATGTTTTCACACTATAACAGCAAAGTCGAATAGTTGTGACAAAGGCTGTATAATCCACAGATCCAAAAATATTGATCTGACTGTTCATTGGAAAAGTTTGCCTGATCAATTTCCAGATCATTTCCAACACGTTTTAGTGTTTCAGAAAACCTACCACTCTGCCATGAAAAATTAAGAGAAAAATTCCATCATATCCCCTAAGAGGACATAAAAGTACAATTACTTTCCATCAGATGCCAACAATTGAATTAATTATAGAACAATAAATCAATGTCTTTCCTCTATCTCTTCCTTCCTCTATCTCTAAAATCAATAAAAAAAATAAAAATCATTCTGACAAAAATGGTTCCAAATTCTATATAAACTTTGTGTCCTCTTTAACCATCCTCATTTTAAATTATTTGTCATTTCTTTATATTGTTTCATCTTCCACCTCCCCGTTCCTCACCACATACAAATACATATCAGCAAAAAGACATTTATCTGTCTCAATCAGTTTTAGCAAAGCACTATTACTTTGCTAGCATTATTTCCATTAAAAAATGAATTAAAAATTGTGGCATTCTGATTACTTTTGTTAAATATCTCTAGGAAAGGTTTGTGTGTAATATAATTGAAATGATTTGTGTAGTAAACTTTGCTTCCAGCAGACTGTATGTACGCTATACTTTTAGAAAATAAATTCTGGTTTCCCTAGCACACAGGTTGGCAGAGTAACCTTGGATGCTGAAGATTTATTATAATACTAGAGGCCTGATGCACGAAATTCATATAAGAGTAGGCCTTCCTTCCCCCGGCTGTTGGCACCAGCTTTCCTCCAGATCTGGGACCCAGGCTTCCCTCTGGCTGCCAGCACCTGGGACCTGGGCTTCCCTTGCAGAGGGAGGCCCCACCGGCCACTGCCTGCCGGTCAGTGGCCTGGGCCTCCCTCTGCAGGGCAATCATGGGTGCTGGTAATAGTTTAGGTCCATTGAACCCACACTGGCTGGCCTGGTACCAGTCGATGTCATAATGTGGTCCTGGATGGTCATCCCACTGTTTGGCCATTCGGTCGATTTGCATATTACACTTTTATTATATAGGATATATGCCTGACTATAATAATTTAGCTAAATTATCATTGTTCCGAGTTGAAACAGACTGTTTCTTTACAGAATTAATTATCTCCTATAATCAGCGATTCCCTACTAATAGTCTAGTGTCATGTTTCATTCATGTGGTAAATGCCATCCAAAGTAATTTTTTTGAAAGCCACCTAAACTAGATAAACAGAGGTGTCATCACTGTTCTGCACTTAAGGAAAATTTAGTGAAAGAAAATCAGCAGATTTATTTTTATGCTTATGAAATTCTCTCACTTGCTTCAACAGAAACCAGTTTACCAAATAAAAGCCTTGCCCAATCTTAGTTATCTACAGTTTGGAATTCTGACTACTATTAAACATCATTTTCCACAAAATATCAAAGCATTACATGTAATAAGGATAAGTAGTTTCATGGCATCTAATGATGTTGTAAAAAATTTTTATGGAAAATTAGTTTAATTAAAAAGCAACACACTAGGCATTAACTCCTTGGAAGCAGAACCTGGTTTGTTTACTCACTATTGTACCACTGTAACTAGACCTGGCATTCATGATGTCCAAAATTTATTTTTTTCAAGTTTATTGAGATATAATTTACATAGAGTAAATACACCTTTTTTAGGCATATAGTTCTATACATTCGAACAAACTTATGTGGACATGTAAGCATACAACAACCAAGATAAAAAATACTTCCATCACCTCAAAAAATTCTCCTTTGTAATTATTCTTCCCCTTCCACTGAGCCCCATATAACTACTTTCCAGAATATAAAATAAATGGAATCATACAATCTACTATACATTTTTTTGTCAGGCTTGTTCCACTTAGCATCTACTGCTGGAGTATCAGTAGTTCATTATTATTGTCAAGTAATATCCTATTGCATGGATATACCATTATTTGTTTATCCATTCTCCACTTGAGGATACTGAGTTGTTCCTAGGTTTTGGCAATTATGAATAAAACTGCTATTGCTTCGAAACATGTCTTCAGTTCTTTTGGTTAAATATCTAGAGGGGAATTTCTGGGTCATATGCAATAATTATTTTTGAGTACCTGAATAATGTCCCAATATTTCAATTATAGCCAAACATACTGCCGCTTAAATACAGTTCTTTTTTTGTTTCTAAGTTCTCCTAAGGTGTTTAAATACTATATCCTAAATTAGGGCTGTGCAACTCTCATAGTCTGCTTCTTTATCTTAGAAGAATGGGAGGACAGATAGCTACTTTAAGATTTAAACAGTTATAGTTAAGGTTCATCACTCAAAGTTTCTTTGCTGGTATAACTCTCAAAAACTAGTGAATTTCTTACTTAGTTGGTTCCAATCAGTTTCATGTGCCATTAACACACCCACAACGCTTTCTAAGACTGTTTTTCTTTACCCTGAACACCTCCCCCACCTCTCCCTCTCTCTTCTTCTCCCCACTCCAATTTAAAAATGGGTGTTTTGAGGTTGTCAAGCTTCTATGGCGAGACTATACCTATAGTTAAATCTTTGCCCTGAGGCATTTTATCCAGTTAGAAAGTTTTACTAGGTACCATTTAATATGATCTTTGCCCTGAAGAACCCCTGGAAAAACGTTACCCATAGTTGTGAAAACCACACTTTTAGTCTAATTTTTACCTCAGGTTAGGCTATAATAGGCTTTTGTTCCTCAAAGATTTTCTAATTTTTCTCTCAATTTTTGAGGTCCAAAACAGCTTACTTTCAAAGCAAGGATAATCAAAGCAGTATAGTTCAACTAAAAAATGGGCAGAGGATCTGAACAAACATTTTCCAAAGAAGACATACAGATGGCCAATAGGTATATGAAAAGGTACTCAACATATTAATCCTAAAGGAAATGAAAATCAAAACCACAATGAGATAGCACTTCACAATTGTTAGAATGGTTATAAATGATGGTGAGGATGTGGAGAAAAGGGACTCTTGTGCATTGTTGGTTGGAATGCAAACTGGTGTAGCCACTATGGAAAACAGTATAGAGGTTCCTCCAAAAAACTGAAAAGAGAACTATCTTATGATCCAGCAATTTGACTTCTGGGTATTTATCTGAAGAAAACAAAAACACACCCAAAAAGATGTATGTTCACTGCCACATTATTTACAATAGCCCAGAAGTGGAAACAACCTGAATGTCCATTGACAGATGAATGAATAAAGAAACTGTGGTATTATTCTGTCATTAAGAAGACCCATTTGTCGTATCGTGGATGGACCTTGAGGCCATTACACTAAGTGAATAAGTTAGACATAAAAAGAAAAATATCATATGATCTCATGTATATGTGGAACTGAAAAAAACAAACAAACAAAAAACAACTCATAGATACAGAGAACAGATTGATAGTTGCCAGAGGCTGAGGACTGGGAGTAGATATGTGTGTGGGGGGGGGAATGGGTGAAGGGAATAAAAAGATACAAAATTTCAGTTATAAAATAAATAAGTCATGGGAATGTAATGCACAGCATGACTATTCTATCTAATAAAGAGGGACTATGCTAATTGACCCTCACACTGTCACAAAGATGGCAGCACCCACAGCCAATAAGGAGGGAATATGCTAGTTGACTGCCATGCCCTCAAAGATGGTGGCACTCAGTCCCCTTATCCCCATCGTGCACCTGTTTTCAGAGTCTCCCAGGCCTCTCAGCCCCCAGCTGCCCAGGGTCACCTGAGGCTCAGGTAACCAGGGCCAGCTGAAGCTTGTGCTGCCGGCAGTGGCAGCAACAGGTGTGATGGGGGCATTACCTTCCCCTGATCAACTCCCACCCAAGGGATCCTGGACTGTGAGAGGGCGCAGGCTAGGCTGAGTGACCCCTCTTCCAGTGCATGAATTTTCATGCAGTGGGCCTCTAGTAGTTAATAATATTGTAGTGTATTATTTGAAAGTTGCTAAGAAAGTAGATCTTCAAAGTTCTCATAACAAAAGAATTCTGTAGCCAGATATTATATATGATGGTTGTTAACTAGACTCATTATGATGACTACTTCACAATACATAAATATCAAATAATTGCTGTACACCTGAAACTAATAAGTTATATGTTGATTAGATCTTAAAAGTAAAAACAACCTTAAAGCAGTTACTCAGTTTTTAAAAAGGTGTTTAAGAATTTAAGTCACTTACCTTAAACCGTAATCACCATCATCTTCATACGATTTAATTTGTGTTGAAATAGGCTGAGATAGTACTTCTTGCTGATCTCTCTAGTTAAATGAGTAAAGATAAGTGACATAGGGGGAGAAATGAACTAAAATAGAATTTATTTAATTCCTTTTTCTATAAAACATTTCAGATTTGTCCACAGCTTCCACGAAAATTGAGGCACAGAATTCTAAAGAACATGGTATGAAAATAAGGTCTGTAACAATGGAGTTTCACCTTTCACCCATTCTGGGTTAAGCAAGTCAATTTTAAGGGGAAAATGTTAGTGTGTCAATGCCTTTATATGATCTTATCCGACTCATGCTCCCACACTACATTAGAATCTTCCATTTTGTGTAATATGCAAAGGAAATTATACTCACAAGAAATGAAAACATAAATCCATTAGATGGGTAGAAAAATTTGTTGCAAATAACAAAGAACTTCAATGTTAGGAATACCATGAAAAGGCTAAAAAAGAAGCACTAAGAGTAAAATCTTTGGGCAAAGATATATCAAGAAATAAAAGTGAGCAAACAAACATCTAATGTGACAAAAATTATATCTATCAGTTTCTGTGGGGGCAGGAATGCCCTTTCCTCTTTCCCACCCATTCCTTCCCAGTTTTCTACTCTACTCTTTTTTAAAATAAATAAATTACAAGTTCCTTATTAGAGGGCTCATGAAGCAGAACATAATGAATCCCTCATTCTACCATAACTTTGGATTTCTTTTTCAACCATTTTCTGGCTCTTCAGACACTGGCAAAACTAAAAGATGTAAAAAAAAACATTTCTTTTTAAATAAATATTTAGTTACAAATGCAACTAGCAAATATGCATCCATTATAAAAATATATTACCTGAAAAAAAATATATTCAATATATATATATATATAAATTAGGTTTCTTATTCTATTCTTAACAAATAATGATGGATATGTATAAGGCCTTAAAATAAAATATCACCTCTTCTTTCCTGACCTATCAACTCCAAAGTGGGGTTGAAGGTGGGGTTTAAAAGAAAGAATTATAATTAGAGTAAGAACTATAAGAAAAAAAGCTATTTTTAAAGCAGCCACTTTATTCCTCTAAGGCAGTGGTTGGCAAACTCATTAGTCAACAGAGCCAAATATCAACAGTACAACGATTGAAATTCTTTTGAGAGCCAATTTTTTTAAACTTAAACTTCTTCTAACTCCACTTCTTCAAAACAGACTCGCCCAGGCTGTGGTATGTTGTGGAAGAGCCACACTCAAGGGGCCAAAGAGCCACATGTGGCTCTCCAGCCGCAGTTTGCAGACCATGACTCTAAGGAATGCTACTACATAATGGGGATGCTGATGCATAAGGATGGATGCTTAAAGCAGGAATAACCAATTGGTACCCAGAATGGGGTAAAATATGCTTACTTTGTCTAGTGTTATAACCTCACTACAAACTATAAATCTGATATGGTGTATCCCTAAGAATATAAGTTAATCGCATCCTCAGAATTTAAGAAACAAATTACATCCGAATAAGAAGTAAATTACCATCTAATGATTGTTATTCTTTATCCAGCTTTTGCCCAGAGACAATTTTATTTCCTTCCTTACAGAATTACCAGTGTTAATTCTACATAGCTATTCTATTAATCTTAAAATAGTGGGGAAATTTATTAAATATTAATATTCTTATGATTGGTCATCTAAATGGAAAACACTTTCAGTGGCTTTTAGAAAATATATGCTTACAAAAATCACATGCATGCATATATATACACACCTACCTACCTATACATATATTCATGTTCAATTTGTCATAATTCATTGAACTTAAAATTTGGGTACTTTTTTATGCACGTTATAAATCAAATTAAAAAAAACAAACAAACAACTAGCACTTACATGGAATTACTACTAACATTTACTTACTATTGCTTCCTCAGCTTGTCGAACGAGATCAGCTGTTTTTGCCTCCAATTCTGCATTTAAACGCCTAAAAGCAGAAAATAATTTGTTAATTGGAATATATTGAAGATTCTAACAAAAATAAAAATAATTAAATTTCAGTAACTATACTTTAGCTAATCAACAAATTCCAAAACAAACATGACTTTTTATTCTAGAATTAACAAAATGACTAAACACTTATCTCCAACTCCCCATGATTCCCTTTTATGGTAGAAATTCAAACAGCGTAACTCTTGTCTTCTCTCTGGCCCTCACTTCAGGTGCAATGTCTTATTTTGAAAGAATAAACTGGTGGGTTCAACTCAATGCCACTCTTCATCATCTTGAGATGAACTCCAACTGGGGACAGAGGTGGGGCAGCGTAGGAGAGAAACCTACTTTGGCCTTCGGTGTTGCTGTGACAATTTTGTTCCTTTACTTTGTATTTTTCATCTATAGTATATACACAATTTTGCACTATGTTTTCCCATAACAAACAGAAGAAATATGTTTATATCTTTATAATTAGTGCCTTAAATGAATATGAAATACCTTAATAAGTTGAAGTTAACATAATGTATATATTAATCTATTCCTATTGTTAAAGTCCCTTTTATTTTCACTTTTAAAAAAGCTTGTTTGGCCCTAACCGGTTTGGCTCAATGGATAGAGCATTGGCTTGGGGACTGAAGGGTCCCGGGTTCGATTCCGATCAAGGGCATGTACCTTGGTTGTGGGCATATCCCCAGTAGAGGGTGTGCAAGAGGCAGCTGATCAATGACTCTCTCATCAATGTTTCTAACTCTCTATCTCTCTCCCTTCCTCTCTGTACAAAATCAATAAAAAATATAAATAAAAAAATAAAAAATCAATAAAATATATTAAAAAAAAAAAAAAAAAAAAAAGCTTGTTTGGCTCAGGCAAGGAAAACAAATGGGCACCAAAAATAAAGCAGCAACTAAAAGTGAGAGCAATGAACAAGGACAGAAGACAAAATAGCTTAATAGCTAAAAAATGTTGCACATGTGGGAGTCATGAAGAGCTGCACCTATTAAACCCAAACAACTACACTACCCCATAACCTTAGGTGAACAGAAATGAAACTATAGCCATTGGTGGAAAAGAATCTCTTGTGAGTAGTAAGAGCATACAGGAATGTGGTCCAAGTTTTTCTTACCAAGATGGTATAGAGACTCTATGCCAAAACTATAATAGAGAAAGTTGGCCTAGAACCCGTGAAAACTCTAAGCTAAATGCAAAACCATCTTTAGGGACATTTACTCATTGACAACTTAAAGAACTCTCTCAGAAAGTAAATCCTGCTAAAGATGACTTCAAAGATAACAATATTGCATAAAGAACCAAGTCACCAAGAGGAAAAATCAGCAAATACAAAAAACAAACAAACAAACAAACAAAAAAAAACAAAAAAAACAACTGTAAGAACTAAAGAAAATAAAACAATTAAATAAACATTTTTCTTTTTTTCAAAAAACACAAAGAATAGAAACCATCTGGCAAGAACTAGACATTACAAAAGAACACTGAATATGGAAAAGAACCAAACAGAAATTACAAAAATGAAAACACAGTGATTGAAATTAAAAACTCGTTGGATGACAGAATGCACTGAAGAGGGAATAAATGAACTAGAAGACAGATATGAGGAAATCACCTATAAGGAAGTACAGAGAAACAAAGATAATATAAAAGAGAGATTAACATTCACTAAAGACAGACTGCATGACAAAGATAGATTTATATCTACCTAATAGAAAGTGCAGAAGGAAATCCCAGAAAAGGAGGGAATGTCAATATTTGAAGAGATAATGCTGAGAATTTTCCAGAAGTGAAGAAATATGGATCTCAAGCAGAATTAAGAAAACAAATCCGCACCTGTATACATCATAGTGACACTGCAGAACTTCAAAGACCAAGAAAATATTCTTTAAACTGTGGAGTGGAAAAAATAGACCATCTAGAATTCTATGTTTAGCTAAACTGTCTTTGAACAATAAGTGCAAAGAAAGAAAATTTTCAGAAAAGAATGGAGAATTTAAGACTCAAATTTTCACAGAGACAAATAATGAAGGTTCTACACTTCAGGAAGAAGAAATTTGAACTTGAAAAAAATCATAACAAGAAATTAGAAAGCAATGATAAATCTAAATTAGTAAAGACTATAAAAATAACAGAGAGGGGTATTCAAACACAGAGGAAGGAAAGTATAATCCAATATCTAACTTAACAGGCAGGAAAAAAAAAATAAGTTAAGTCAGTCTAAGGTCTTTCCACACCAGTAAAAGAAAAGTGAAGACAATATAAACTCATTCAATACAACAGAAGTCATAAGAACTAAAGAAAAGGCATCGTAAATACAAAAAAACAAAATAAGATAGCCAAAACAACTTCAAGTTAATAAGCAAAATAAATTCACTTATTAGAAGGCAGAAATTATCAGACATGATATAAAAATACTAGTACTCTTAAAGTAAATGACATAAAAAGTTTGAATATAAAGGAATGAAAAGAGTTATGACAGACATGATGTACTATTGAAAGGAATAATTCATCTAGAGGATTTAATAATATATCCCCCAAACAAAAATGGACATGCTTATAAGAATAACTAGAGGCATATGACATTTGTGCATTCTGGGGGTGGTGGGTCCAGCCCGACCTGCACCTTTTCGCAGTCTGGGAGCCCTCGGAGGTTGTCTGACTGACAGCTTAACCACACTGGGACATCCTTGGACATCCTTAGCACTGCCATGGAGGCAGGTTCCTGCACTTGCCAGCGGTAAGCCCATCTTGTGGCAGAGTGATACTCCCTCTGTGGGAGCGAATTAACCACCAGAGAATAGCGACTGCATTGACCATCTGCCCTGTGGTGGTCAATGCACGTCATAGTGACCGGTCATTCTGCCGTTCAGTCTATTTACATATTGTCCTTTTATTATATAGGACTAGAGGCCCGATGCACAAAACTCATGCAAGAGTATGCCTTCCTTCCCCCATCTGCCGGCACCAGCTTCCCTCTGGCTGCTGGCAGGCACCCAGGACCTGGGCTTTGCTCTAGGTGCCAGCAGGCACCTGGCACCCAAGCTTCCCTCCAGCCCTGGCTTTGACTGGAAGGACATCCTCCCGAATGACATCTAGAATGACGTCCAGTCTAATTACCATATTAAGCTTTTATTATTACAGATTATTTTTCAATTATGATTTTAGTACATATCTAAGAAACCAATACAGCTAGTAGGAAAAAAAATGGTGATATAATATTATGGATACTTTATACCAAACAGCTGTTGCCCTTAAACACCTCCTCAGCCCCACCTGTATTTTCTGCCTTCCCAGCTCACCCAGATTAGGTTCTAATTGGTCAGTTTCTATGCCAGTCAGCATCAAAAGCTCTGCCTCCTAGGCAACCACTGGCTCCTCACAGTTCACCCAGATTTGGTTCTGACTGGTTGGTTTCTATGCCAGTCAGCATCTCCAGGCTTATCTCTGGGCCTGATCAGAGAGGCAGGGCTTATCAGCAGTCCCTGTCTATGCCGGAGAAAAAGAGAGGCACGGCTGCTGGCCAGGCCTGGGGAGGGCGGGGGTGGGGGTGGGGGTGGGGGGGAGGGGAGAGGGGTACGGGGGAGGGAGAGAGGTGCAAGGGCTAATCAACAGTTGCCATGCAGGCTACAGATCAGACCCTGCTTCTCTCTCCAGGCCTCTCTCCAGGTCTGATCCGTAGCCACCTCGGCAGTCAGTGTTGGGTCGCTGTGCCTTCAGAAGTGGCAGTCATTGCTGAGTCGCCGAACTGACTGCAGGACTGACTCCCAGCCAGTCGAGCCTTCAGTTGTTACAGACACCGGGTTTTTATATATTAGGATAATAGTAAAGGACACCCAAACACCCATGTGTAACTGGAAGTGTACCATATTTGTGGAAGGAAAGATTCAATAGCATAAAGATATCTGTTCCCTGCAAATCCTATCTAATAAAGAGGGAATATGCTAATTGACCATCATGCCCTCACAAAGATGGCAGTGCCCAAAGCCAATAAGGAGAGAATATGCTAATTGACTGCCACACCCTCAAAGATGGAGGCACCCACAGCCACAAGATGGTGGCACCTAGTCCCCTCAGTCCCCCAGCCACCCAGGGCCAGCCTGAAGCACAGGCAAACCTTGGATGGCAACTGCCCAGCTGCCCAGGACCGCCCAAGGCTCAAGTAACCAGGGCTGGCTAAGGCTTGTGCTGCCGGCCGTGGCAGCAGCAGAGATGTGATGGGGGCGTCACCTTCCCCTGATTGCTGGGTCACCTCCTGCCTCTGAGGGCTCCCGGACTGTGAGAGAGGGCAGGCTGGGCTAAGGGACCACCCCTCCAGGCATGGATTTTCATGCACCAGGCCTCTAGTTAATCTATAAATACAACATATATTATAATATATTGAGTTATAATGTTGAACACCTGAAATATACACTAAGTGGCCAGATTATTATGATCTCCGAATGCATAATAATGATCTCCGAATGCATAATAATCTGGCCACTCTGTGTGTGTGTGTGTGTGTGTGTGTGTGTGTGTGTGTATTAGTTAAATATCAATCAGGCTGGCATGGGAGTGGTTAGGGTGTGATCAGGATGGCAGACAGAAGCAGTTAGGGGCAATCAGGAAGGCAGGCAGGCGAGCAGTTGAGAGCTGGATTGTGAGAAAGATATCTGATTGCCCATTGAGGGGTCCCAGATTGGAGAGGGTGCAGGCTGGGCTGAGGGATGCCCCCCACTACCCCATGCACGAATTCCGTGCACCAGGCCTCTAGTATACATAGGCCCGGTGTATGAAATTCGTGCATGGGTGGGTTCCAGCCAGCCTGGCCAGGAGGAGGGGACATGGGCAGGTGGCCAGCCTGCCTTCAGGTTAAACTCTTGTTTGAGGAGAAAATTTGTATATTAGCCTTTTATTATATAGGATATACACTGAGTGGCCAGATTATTATGTGTTCAGAGAATATATATATATATATATATATATATATATATATATATAAAATGTTGTATACTAATTTTACCACAAAAATAATAAAATAATAAAATAAATAAAATAAAATAATGGCCAGTTTACTTTTCTCCGTGGTGCAGAAGTGACCTACAAACTTTAGTCAGAACTTGGGAACTACTCTGTTGAAACGTCTCAGATTTGCAACTGCAGAGTACAGGTAACAGACCTGGGCATTTTTTAACAAAAAACAACTTTTGCTAAAACAGAACAGTCTGCCTTTAAGTTGGACCATATCCCTAATGACAGCCAGAGCCAGGTGCAAACATACCCTTAAATAAACAAATGACTTGATCTAATCAAATTAGGTATTTAGTGCTATCTGGTGTATAGTGATGAAATTAACTGAATTGTATATGGACAACAGGTCAGTTGCTTAAGTACACTCTGAAACTGGAATAACAGGCCCATTCCATCAAATAGACAGGGATGATTATGTTCCTACATGCTTTATGGCAAATGGTATGTGTTTTGTTCATCTAAAGAGGGTACATGCCAGTTTTAACTTTAAATATGCTTTGTACAAACTACAGGGTAACTGTTTAAGAATTGTCAAAATGTGTTCCAAATTTTAAATCAAATTAGTTACTTAAAAAAGAAAGTGAATTGTTAAAATATAATATTTGTTGATGTTTTAAGGGTATATTAGTATACAATGGTAAATAAAAACATGGTCTCAGACCTTGTGGATCTCATCACCCAGCAGAGGAAAGACAAAAAGTAAACTAAGAAATGAATTTATGGGAACACAAAGAAAAATTAATAAGACAATAAAAAAAAAAGGGAAGAATAGAGGTGCCTACTTAGCCTAGTCAAGGAAGACCAGCCACTCTGAGCCTTATGGGTAGGAAACACGTATGACTGTCCTCGAGGGAAAAGCTGAGGAACTAGGAGGCCAGTTAGGCTGAATGAAGTGTGGTAGGCAAACAAGAGGCTGGCGTCCGATCTGACAGAGCTTTCCAAGTGCAACATGAAATCACTGCAAAACTATAGGGACGGGAATGACACAATCAAATTAAAAGATTGTTCTTGGCATCTGTGTGAGAGCTGGGGAATGAAGAGAGAAATCGCCTGAGAATGAAAACACATGTTATCAGGATCATTTGTCATTACAGTTCATCGGATAAAGAAATGAAATCCTCCCAGATCCACCAAATGTGGACAAGAAAATTCCAAATGCCCCCGAGAAACAGGCTTTCCACTTAGAAACCAAGCCTAAAAGACATTTACATACGTAAACTCTTAGGAAACTGGAATTAAATGGAATTCCTTAAACTATAAATTCGTGGCACTGGCTATCGTCTAGCGCAGTGGTCGGCAAACTCATTAGGCAACAGAGCCAAATATCAAGAGTACAACTATTGAAGTTTCTTTGGGAGCCAATTTTTTTAAACGTAAACTTCTTCTAACTCCACTTCTTCAAAACAGACTCGCCCAGGCTGTGGTATTTTGTGGAAGAGCCACACTCAAGGGGGCCAAGGAGCCGCATATGGTTCTGGAGCCGCAGTTTGCCGACCACGGGTCTAGCAGTACCGTCTCATGGACGAAGGTGTTTGCCTGGATTACAATTTCACTCCCTTCCAACGCCGTTATTGGACGCGGGCGAACTCAAGTTCAAAAGATGGAAGAGAATGCGGGGCAGTGAGTGAGCTGTCCCAGCGCTCCATCACCAGCCAGAGTCCTGGAAGCGGCCTCCCTGAGGTGAAAGGAAGAAGGCAACGCTGAACCGCCACGTTTCTTACTTATATTCCTCTTCCTTGGCGAGCAGGTCCCGCCGCGGCGTCGCAGGTGTCTGACCGCGGGGCGGGAGTGGAGTCCCGGTCCGTCTCTGGAAAACAGACCGAGAGGTGGTTCAGACCCAGAGTTAGAAGAGGTTCGGCGTCCGCTAGCCCGCCCCGAGCCTGTACGCGACCCCGGAGCCTGGGGCTGAACGGACCCTCACGCCGCCGCCGCCGCGGCTTCGCCCTGCCATCTTCCGCGGCCACGACGCCGTTGCCGAGGCAACAGAGTCACTTCCCGCGAGAGTTGCCTCCTCTCGGGCATCCTCGCGCCGAGGGCGCCGACGCCGCGAGGGCGGGGCGGGCCGGGCCGGGCCTGGACCTCTGTGTCCCTCGGCCCGGGACCCGCTACACGTTCGCGCCGCCTGGGAACCTAAGAGGCCAACGTGCTGTTTGACACAGAAACTGTTACGTTGGCCCGGAAGGGCTTCACCCGAAGGAGGCAGGTGCATTTCTAATTCTCAGTCGAAGCCAGATGAGAGTCAAGCCCCTACTCTCTTGTGCTTTTCCCCAAGTTAGTGGCCAATCCGACCTCCCCCTGTTTGGTTTTAAATGAACTCTGCAGAGGAATTCCAAGTTCTCAGTGCTCACCGTTACCCAGGGCTTGCGCCAGAGCTCCAACTCTCCAGGTGGTAGGCCTCAGGTGATGTCTTGGATGTGCTGCTCAGTAGCCATTGAGCAAAACCTTCTGTTAACTCGAGAACTTCATCTGTAAAACGGGAGTAAAAATAGTGCCCTTTCACTGAATTGTGCTTATGACTGGGCCTGGAAAACAGTAAAGATTCCAAAATTCCAATCTGGGGGAAATAAACTCACACTTAGGATCATTTAATCTTCAGCGAGGGTGCTAAGACCATTCAATGGCAGGGGTGTGTGTGTGTGTGTGTGTGTGTGTGTGTGTGATTATAGTCTTTTCAACAAATGGTACTAGGATAAGTGGATGTCCACCTCTAAAAGAATGAAGTTGGGTTCTTATCTCATACATTAACAAAAATTAACTCAAAATGGATCAAAGGCCTAACCTTAAGAGCCAAAACTATGAAGCTCTTCAAAGAAAACACGAGTAAAATGTCACCACCTTGAATTGGATAATGATTTATTCACCATGACACACACAAAAAAGACAAACACAAGTAAAAAAAGAAAAATTAATAGAATAGACAGCATCGAAATTAAAAATATTTTTATTTTAAAGGATACCATAAGTAAAGTGAAAAGACAGACCACAGAAGGGGAGGAAAAATTTGCAAATCTTTTATTTGATAAGAGACTTGTGTCTAAATATATAAAAACATACTAAAACTCAAAAATAAAAAAAGTAAACCAAGTAAATGGGCAAGGATCCTGAATGGGCATTATTTTTTTTTTTTGGGGGGGGGGGCATTATTTCAAAGAAGGTATACAAATAGCCAAAAACACATGAAAAAATTGCTCAATACTGTGAGTCTTCAAGGAAATCAAAATCACAGTAAAATACCACTTCCCACACACACTAGGATGACTATATAAGTGCCAAAAAGACAGATCATAACAAGTGTTGGGGAAAATATGGATAAATTCAAACCTTCATATACTGTTGGCTAGAATATAAAATTGTGCAGCTACTGTGTAAAACAGTCTGGTAATTTCTTGAAAGTTTTCACAAAGAGTTACAACATGATCCAGCAACCCACCCCTAGGTATATGCTTAAGAAAAATGAAAATTGCCCAGCTGGCATGGCTCAGTGGTTGAGCATCAATCTATGAACTAGGAGGTCACAGTTTGATTCCCAGTCAGGGCATATGCCCGGGTTGTGGGCTCCATCCCCAATGTGGGGTGTGCAGGAGGCAGCCAATCAATGATTATCTCTCATTATTGATCTCTCTCTCTCTCTCTCTCTCTCTCTCTCTCTCTCTGTCTCTCTCTCTCTCTCTTTTTCTCTCAGGTTGCCAGTTCCATTCCTGGTCAGGGCACATGCCCAGTTGCCTCTCCAGAAGGGGGCATGTAGGGGGCAGCTGATCAAAGTTATCTTCTCACACTCACATCGATATTTCTCTGGCTTTCCCTTTCTCTTCTCTCTCTGAAAACATCAACATAAAACATCTTTTAAAACCTCAAAACATATCTGCTGAAATGGAAACATTCAATGGATGGATTGACTGGCAGATTTGACACAGATAATTTGTAAACTATAAACTAAGAAAATTATCCAGAATAAACAAAATGATAAGAATGTTAAAAATATGAAATGCCAAACAATTATAAAAGTTAAACTTAAAAGATCTGGCATATAAATAATCATATTTCAAGGAGAGATTTTAAGAAATAAGAAGCAATATTTCACAAGTTAAATGCTTAGAATTTTACAGAATTTAGAAAAAATATGAATGCACAGATTCAAGAAGCACAAAATATCACAAGAAGGATATATTTAAAAAGCTATTCTGAGACTTGCCATAAAATTCAAAACACCCCCCCAAAAAATGTTTAAAGCAGCCAGAGAGAAAAAACACAGACAACCTACAACAAAACAGATTAAAAGTAGATGCTTTAATAGCAACCATGGAAGCTAGACAACAGTAATATAATAACATCCCAGGATAGTAAACCCCATTATAATGAAAATTTGGATCCAGCATTATCCTATAAAATAAAAGGCTAATATGCAAATCAACTAAACAGCAGAATGACTGGTTGTTATGGTATGCACTGACCACCAGGGAGCAGATGCTCAATGCAGGAGCTGCCCCCTGGTGGTCAGCGTGCTGATCAGCCAGAAGTCCTGAGCCAGGCTCATGGCTGTGAGCGCAGCAGTAGTGGTGGGAGCCTCTCCCATCTCTGGGCAGTGCTAAGGATGTCACCCTGTGCAGGTCAAGCTGAGGGACCCCCCAGTGCACACAAATTTCCTGCAACAGAACTCTAGTAATTAATCACAAATAATCATTAGTGATTGGCTGCCTTCTATCTGGTCCTCATTTCAAATTGGATGGGATACACTTTTATCTCTGAATGGAGGACATGGAGGAAAGGGTAAGGCTGAGTGAGGAAAAATTAAGCACCCTATGTCAGGAAATAGGGAGGCAGATGGTGAGTCCCTTATTGCCAGTATTTTTCCAGCCCTATCTCCTTTGATTAGACTGATTAAATGGGCTCCAGCTTAATTAGATTACTATAAATGATTCCACTGTTCTGGAAGTTCTAGCCCGTGAGACAGGATCCAGAATTGGCACCAGATGACATTTACTTTGAAGCAGACAGCCACTACCAAGTGGTGCCAAACCACAACCAGGATGAGCAAAGACTTTAATTATAGAGTCAGACCACTAGAACAATCAGCTAGACACACTCAGCTGACTCATTTCTTTAATTTTCTAAATAAGCCCACTATTCTCTTTGCACAATTGAAATTTTTCATCTTAATCTTATAATGAGGGGATTTTATTGTATCTTCAAAGTGATTAAAGAAAATAATTTCAGTCTAGAACTGTGCACTCACTCATTAATTCTATATTGCAAGAGTGAAGGTGAAATAAAGATACTTTCAGATACATATAACCTACAAAACTTAGCACCCATATGCTTATACTAAAGGAACTTCTAAAAGATGTACTTTAGGAAGAAATAAAATAATGCCAAAGAAACACTTTGAGATGACAGAAGAATGGTGAACAAATAAAATAGTAAACCTGTATGTAGGTTTAAATAAATCAATTTTCTAAAATTCCTACTAATAATAATGTCTACTTTGTGAGGTTTTTTTTTTTTTTTAAAGGATTGGAGCTCTAGCTGGTTTTGCTCAGTGGATAGAGCATCGGCCTGTGGACTGAAGGGTCCTGGGTTTGATTCTAATCAAGGGCATATACTCGGGCTGAGTTTCAATCCCCAATGGGAAGAGGGGGAGGGTGTGTGCAGAAGGCAGCCAATCAATGATTCCATCTCATCATTGATGTTTCTATCTCTCCCTCTCCCATCCTCTCTGAAATCAATAAAAAAGTTTTTTTGTTTTTGTTTTTTTAAAGGATTGGATTCTCATCAAACTGGGACTAGAAGAGAACTTATTCAACCTGATAAAAAATATCTCAAAAACCTACATCTAACATATTTAATAATAATAAATCAAGTGATTTCCCCCTAATATAAGGAAAAAGACAGGGATTTCCTTTCTCACTATTCCTAATCATAATCATACTGAAAAACTGAACATTTTATCCTGTGCAATAGGTAATCAATCAATTGATTTTGGAAAGAAGGAAATAAAATGGTCTCTATTCACAGATGACATGATTACCTATTTGGAATCTACCAAAAATATCAATGGGACTATTTAGTGAATTTAGCACACAAAAAAATTTTTTTTTAAAGCTCAATGTACAAAAATTAATTGTAGTTCTAAATACTAGCAATGAACAATTGGAAATTTAAAATCCAGTACTATTTACAATAGCACCAAAAGCACATACCAAACTATGTGCAAAATCTGTATACTGAAAACAGCAAACACTGATGAAAGGATACAAAGAAGACCAAATAAATGGAAAGATATTCTATATTCATGGACTAGGAGACTATATTGTGAAGATGTGTATTCCCTCCAAACAACATCCCAGCATGATTTTTGTAAAAATTAACAAGCTGATTCTAAAATTAATATGGAATGACAAAGGAACTGGGCTAGCCAAAGCAATTTTAAGAAAGAAGAGCAATGTTGCAGGACTCACAATACTTGATTTTAAGGCTACAGTAATCAAGACAGTATAGTATTGATAAAAAATGTAGATACATGGATAAATGGAAGAGAAGAGAGTCCAGAAGTAGACCCACACATTTTTTAAAAGGTGCAAAAACATTTAATGGAGCCAAAACATAGCCTTTTAAATAAATATTGCTGGAACAATTATAAATCCATATGAATTTAACCTTTATTCATACTTCACACCATATAAAAACCAATTTGGAAGTATCTAATCAAGTTAGACATATATTTACCATACAACACAGCAACCTAGGTAATTACCCATGACAAATGAAAACATGTCAAACTCAAAATATACTATTTGATTCCATTAATATTAAATTCTGCAAAAGTCAAACTCTAGTGACTGAAAGCAGATTGGTGGTTGCCTGAAATTGGAGGAAGAAGGAAGGCCTTGAATGGAAAGGGCCACAAGGAACTTTTTTAAAAATATGTTTTTATTGATTTTTAGATAGAGAGGAAGGGAGATGGAGAGAGAGAAAGATAGAAATATCCATCAGAGAGACACATCCATCAGCTGCCTAATGCACACACACCCTGGTGGGGATCAAGCCTACAACCCAGACATGCGCCCTGACCGGGATTTGAACCTGGGACCCCTTGGTCCATGGGATGACACTCAGTCCACTGAGCCACACCACCTGGCCCACCAGGAACTTTTAGTTGTTGGAAATGTTCTATGTTTTTGATTGATATTTAGACATGAGCATATCTAAATACCAAAACTCATTAAACTATACACTTAATATAGGTGAGTTTCATTGTAAGTTATTCCTCATTAAAGCTGGGAGAAAATAAATGGGTTAAACTATCCCTAAAAGTACCTCATGTTCAGTTTCACTTGTTTGAATCACTTTGCATCTAAGAGACATATATCTCCATCCCTCTCCATGCAGCATTTTCTCTTGTACCATCAAGTGTTGGTTGTACAACACTTACTAAGAATGCTCTACAATTTTCTCCAGAATTTACTTTCATACTTCTGACATCCATTCTGCAAATTTTGATATGAATGTTCATAGCTTCTATAAATGCCTTCTGACTTCAGATATCTTTTTTTTTTAAACCACATACATGTTATTTTCAAAACTTGAATGTCAAGAGCAAAACTCTGGCTGTTAATAACAACAATGCCAATGCAAAACAACAAAATGAGAAATCAGAATTATGGACATATTATTATTTTTAGCTACTAAATGAGTCTCTTTTGTTGCTGGTGTAGATTTACTCAGAGCCTTTGGATTTGCTGCACAAGACTTTGCAGAAGACTGGAAGCTAACAGATGCTAGCATGAGCAGGAACATGATTGAAGTAGCTTCCATTTCAGTCTTTAATTTCTTCAGATGACTCCATGTTGGCACCTCAGTCCCTTGCGAAGCCTTCAGTTTGACTTCAGATATTTTAAATTGTGAAGAAAAACAAGGACATCTTTAATATTGAAATGTGCTAGAAGCAAATAAATTTTAAATACTGGCAAAATGAAACCTTTTATCACAATACAATAATCTATCTCCGATAATGAATTCTGGTTTGCCAGTTTTATCTGATTTGTAACTATAACTAACGTGGGATTTTTTAATTCATTGCCCTTGTCTATCTTTTCCCCATCTCTTTACTTTTGGAGATCAGCCCTGCTTTGACAATTCAAGGGTTCTAAAGAGTCCATTTTGGTGTCCAGCTGAGTCCACAATGCTTGGTGGGAGGGAGGGGATAGAACCTCACAGAACAGCAGCAGGAGCTTTAAGGTAAGATGTGTTTGTAAGTACCAGAGAGACAGCTCTGAAGGATACTGCAGAAGTGAGTAATGTCCACTGTAAACATACTGTATTGTGAAAGCAAGCAACATCTGAGTATTAATGTAAGAATGATTCCTATCTCTGATCCCAACTGACATAACTCAGGATAAAAACGTGTGAAGTATAGAAATGCGTTTAAAGGCCAGGCCGGATACCACTAAAATTTTATCCTTGGTTATCTATCCCAAATGATGTTTAAAATCTGTATGTCCTAATCCACTGCAAAGAACACATGTTACTTTTGTAATACTCAGAATGCTAAAAACAAGCCAACATGACGCTACCTGTCTCAAACACAACGGAAATGTTAGGCAACAGGCAGCCTGAGGAAAGGCCTCTGGATTTCCTGCTGGCCTCCCAAAGGGGATGTACGGTAAAGAAGAAGAAATGGAAGCCATGTTACAAGGGAATGCGTGGAAGTCAACTACCACAACGATATGTTTGAGGCGTTGGGTGCCAAAGTATGGTTGCGTATTTCTTTTGCCTGAGTCCATATCCAAAAGTCTGAGGCTGAGGCCTGACCCACTAAACTGCTGCATGTTAGTTTCTCTAAGTGTCACTTTAGATTTTCACCACATTATCTCTTTTTGTTAGATTTTTTCCCCCCAATAAGTCATTTAAAATGACAATTTTAATCATGGCTGCTAATCTCTTTTAACAATTATTTGATTCCTTTTACATGAATGTAACTTTAAAAGAAACTGTTATTCCCAACTCAGGAAGCTGTTAAGTTGTTATTTTCAAAAGTGCTTCTTTTTGTACTGGTATGATTTTATATTTCCCCAAATAGTTTTACAGAGAGATCAGAAATTAAGTTGTTATTTTCATTTATTTATTTTTTTAAACCTAAAAATATCCAAAGCTAAACATTTCTTTGAGGCATCTGTGGGAAGTAACTATTTATTTTTCACCATGGCTGTCATGAAGGGGAACAGCCAGAACCAAAAACAACAGTATATGCATTAGTATAATTAAACCAGAAAAATGCAAACAATATAATAAGTCAGATGTACATTAAAATGTATAAAGTAGTTGTGAGTGGATAAAAAGAAAACAAGGCCAGTCCAGTCAGGACAATAGGAGAAGGATTATGAAACCAACTTAATTTATCTCTTGGTATAAGTTTAGTTGAAAAACTTTAAATTTATTTTCAGCTTCAGTTATCGAAGAACTTTGTAACAAATTCATATAGAGAAAGTTTTCAGTTTCTCTTCACCTATAAAAAGCTACTGTTATTAAAATATGGGTTATCTCTTCAATAATTTTTATAAATGTTACAGATGCCTAAGTAAAACCCATATTTTTACTGAAATAACTTACTTTAGAATTATTACCAGAAAAAAAAATTTAAGTTTTAAGAAGCAGACTAGTCCAATGGTACAGAAAATTCAACTTCCTATAAGTCATGCTGAATACATAAAATGAATAATCAGGAAAAAAAATTTTCCATCTCGCTGCTGTCCCTAAACATGTTTATACAATCTATTTTGGGAAGGAGGGATGATTTCTGGATGTTCTTCTTCAACAGACTGACAATTGGCAGCAAACAGCGAGACACATCCACCCCCCTTATTCTTTGCTATGTGTTTTTCAGCAGCTGTTCCCTACCTTCAAACATTGTGTAATTAATGTCAGGTGAGGTCAGGCAAGAGCGTGTTAAATCCTTCCTGATCAGAAACAGGGTATTAGCTGTAATTATTCAAAAATCTCCTATCTATGACAATGTTTATGGGCAATCATTATTAGATCTGTTGGCAAAGCTGCATCATACTTGGATCTGTCATCCCCCAAATGACAAAGGTCTCCTCAAGTCCTGCCTTGATAATACCAATTTTCTGGTGCTTTTCAGATAATCCTTGCCTACCAACTAAATGGCTAATAGAACCAACTATAGCCCACAGGTTTGTCTCAGTGGATAGAACGTTGGCCTGAGGACTGAAAGGTCCCAGGTTCGATTCCAGTCAAGGGCATGTATTTTGGTTTTGGGCACATCCCCAGTAGGAGGTGTGCCAGAGGCAGCTGATCGATGTTTCTTTCTCTTCGATGTTTCTAACTCTCTATCCCTCTCTCTTTCTCTCTGTAAAAAAATCAATAAAATATATTTTTAAATAAATAAATAAACTATAAATCAAGTCATGGCTGACACACATGTCTGACAGTGCCTTTTTTTCTTTTTTAATAAGGAAGAACTCTGTGAAAGTAATGGTTTTGATTACTTCTACTGCAAGTGGAAATTGCACAGTCAAAACTAGTTTTTCATCATTGAGTTCTACAAATATTTGAACATTTTTATATAAATCTATATACAAACAGAATCTCAGGCAATACCCCAGACCTGCTGAATTAGAATCTGCATTTTTAACAAGGTCCTTAGGAGATATGTATGCATGTTAAAGTTTGAGGAGCACTGCTCTGGGCTTTTAAGATTGCAAGGAACATTCTCATGTTATTTCAATTAATGAGCATCTATTGTTGATATACAGATGGCCAATCAGCAGAAGAAAAGAAAATTGTTTCAATAACCATACAGCCAGTCAATGGAGAACAGGGGTATCATTATGGCAACAATATAACTCTCACAATCTATGCAATCTTCTATTTTTATCTTACCAACAATAGTGAGCTTGCATTGCTCCCAATTCTAGTGCTCTGCTTCTCAGTATCTATCTTCATTGCTACTCTTCCTGTCTGTCAATAACATTGAAACAACCTTTTCACAGAGGTGTCTCATTCAAACTCTATAAAAGAAACCTCTATTGGTATTGGCCAGTATTGGGCATCAGGACACCACTCTTAGCCAAAGCTCTCATGATAGGCTCATCCACCTGCATCAGGTGGTTTGTTACCTTTGGGTCTAATCCACTGTAGTTACTGTGTTGAGACTCTATAAACCCAAGCATGGCCAGCTGTGCATAAGGGCTGCTTCTGGTCTATTTGTTCAGAGCAAGGCTGTTAGCAGGCCAAGTACCCAAATATTATGCCCTATATCACAAGGATCCAAATATTTGTTCATCAGTTTTACATAAGAGTAGGGAAGAGCTTACTTTATGTGGTTTAGATAATGAGCTGAGTTGGAGAGATGATGGAGAGGAGAAAATGATTCAAAGATAGTTACAAATGTATTTTCCAAGCACTCATATAGAATAAAGTTATGAAACAAAGCTAAATCTTTATAAACTGACTGAATATCTTATTTTACAGTTTGGGTGGAGTAACTAGAATTTTTTCAGAAAAGCCTATGTTTTTAATGTTAAAGCAATATACTTCTTTTTTACAAATTAAATTTAATTTTTTCTATCACCTTTTATCCCTTCTATGTCCTCTACCCACTTCACACATCCCCCTCCAAACCCACAATCACCACACTTTTGTTCATGAGTTCTTTCTCTTTATATTTTTCTTTTTCTTTTTGCTCAATCCCTCCACACACCCCACCACCACACTCCATCCCCCACCCCCAGGGCTGTCTGCCTGCTTGCTCTCTATGAGTCTGTTTCTATTTTGTAAAGCAACGTACTTGTGATGTGACAAATATACTTGCCACTTTCCAGTAACCTGATACAAAGCATCACGTGGTAAGAACACTGAAAACAGAGACAATAAACAAGACTAGAAGGACTATCACCACTGCATTGCCAAAGGAAGAATGAATTATTTAAATAGGTTTATACTAATGAAAGACACAAGACAAAGCTTGAACTAGAAATGCAGCAATTAACCTTTGGGTGTGTCTTTAACACCTCATCACTCAACACTTTCCAACTCACTCCTGCCTGGGATTCCCTTTAAACCTGCACATGCTAACTTCCTGAAAATAAAGTTGATTGCCCCAAGTATTGAAGTTGCATGTTTTTTATTTTATTTTATCTTTATTGTTGAAAGTATTGCAGTCCCACCCAGCCCCCCATTGACCCTTTCCATCCGATTCCCCAGGCTTTTACCACACTATTATGTGTCAATGTACTATGCATATCTTCTATGTATATAAAAGCCAAGTAACCTGAATGACCATCACTGCAGCTAGACAACAGGCTGGGGCAGGGGCAAGGCCAGCCGGCCAGCCTCCCACAGCCCCCCTCCTGACTGACTTGGCCCTGATGGCCCCAATTGGTGTGGGCTGGCCAGACCCCACCAGTGCACGAATTCGTGCACCAGGCCTCTGTATGCATATACAATAAGTTCATTGATTAATCTCTTTCTGCACCTGCCCCCTCTCCTTCCCTCTGACATGCATCAGTCTATTGCATACTTTAAGATCTCTGGATCTATTTTGTTTCTTAGTTTATTTTGTTCATTTGATTCCACATATAAATGGGATCATGTGATACTTGTCTCTGATTGGCTTATTTCCTTTAGCATAGTGCTCTCTAAGTCCCTCCATGCTATCTCAAAGGGCAAGAGACCCTTCTTTTCTACTGCTTCATAGTATTCCATGGTGTAAATGTACCACAGCTTTTTTTATCCACTCCTCTACAAATGGGCACTTGGGCTGTTTCCAAATCTTCGCTATTATAAACAGTGCTGCTGTGAACATAGGGGTACATATATTCTTTAAGATTGGTATTTCAGGCTTCTTAGGATATACTCCTAGAAGTGGGATCACTGGGTCAAATAGCAGTTCCATGTTTAATTTTTTGAAGAAACTCCACACTGGAGTTTCCATTGTGGTTTACCAGTCTGCATTCTCACCAACAGTGTACTACTAAGGTTTCTTTTTTCTTCACATCTTCACCAGCATTTGTTGTTTGTTCATTTATTGATGGTAGCCATTCTAGCAGATGTGAGGTGATACCTCGTTGTTGTTTTAATTTGTATCTCTAATACTTAGTAACTTTGAGCCATTTCATATGTCTTTGGCCATTTGTACTTTAGATTCAATGCAATCCCTAATAAAATACAAAAGCACATTTCACAGATCAAGAACAAATATTCCAAAAATTCATAGGGAACCATAAAAAGACCCTGAATAGCCACAGCAATCTTGAGAAAGAAGAACAATGTTGGAGGGATCACAAGCCACTATAATCAAAACAGCCTGATACTGGCACAAGAACAGGCAGATAGATCACAGAACACAGAAGTCAAGCCAAACCATTATGCTCAATATTTGACAACAAAGGCAAGAGCATACAAAGAGTGAAGACAGTATCTTCAATAAATGGTTTTGGGAAAATTGGACAGGTACATGCAAAAAAGAAAGAAAGATAGAAAAGAAAAGAAACTAGACCACCAATGAACATCATACATAAGAACAAACTCAAAGACTTACATGTAAGTAATGAAACCATAAAAATACTAGAAGAAAACATTAGCAGCAAAATATCAGACACTTCATGTAGCAGAGTTTTCAAGAGATACATAGCCTAGCTAAGGCAAACAAAGGAAGAAATAAACAAATGGAACTACATCAAACTAAAAAGCTTCTGCACAGGAAAAGAAACCAGCATCAAAAGGAAAAGGGAACCCACTGTATGGGATAACATATTTGCCAATGATATATCTGATAAGGGGTTCATTTCCAAAAGAAAGACAAACAACCCAATTAAAAAAATGGAAAGAGGATCTGAATAGACTCTTCTCCAATGAAGTTGCCTCTTGTTCAATCTTGTTCACTTCAGAATAGCTTTATGCTGTTTACAGCAATGACTTCAGACCAAGAGGTTCAGTCTGTACTTCTTACGCATCATCCTCTCCTACTCAGCTAGGTACTAAGGAAGACGTCAATAGTATCAAAGTGCCTTGTTAACAAAGTTACATACTGAGACTAAAAGAAACCAAAAGGAAGCATTTTGTATGCCTGGTACTTTAGTTGAAATACTATTTTGAATGAAAGAAACACACGATGCTAAAAAAAATATCAGTTCTTTTTTTCACACATAGGATATTAGTAACCAAAGCTTTGTGACTACATTTAAAATGATTTCATGAAACCAGAAACATTTTTTTAAAACTTCATTGTTGAAATCCCATTTCTGCCCCTGTCCCCAGAAACCAGGAACTTTTTGAGCTCAATATTTGGCAACTGCTAAGTCTGATTGTTTAAGACATTTGACGAAACTAGAGTTGATAACCTCTAGCTAGGCCTAATTTTTGTCTAATTTTTTTTTTCTTTTTTGCCTAGCTAGAGACCTAAAGATCTGTCAAGGGTTATCCTGCTGTCCCTTCATTCTTCTCCATTCAAAACAAAATATTACACAATATGCAGATACCACCACTCTGACTGCAATCCAACTTTTGTGCACTTTTACTCCCCTGCTTGTGACAATTTTTTTTTATGTTCAATTGGAACTACACCCTGACATTTTGGGGGCAAGTCCAGACTCTTTTGCCTACAATCAGGTATCTTCTCCACAGGAGGATGGAGTTCTAAGCCTCTTTTAGCTACTTCTTGAGCTGAAAGGCTCAACAGTGATGGTATCCTATCACAACTTCACATCTCATTGGAGACAGGTTTACCAGGCAGACCTTTCTTTGCTTTTATGGCAGACAATAAACAGCAACCTGGCATATGATTCAGATAAAGCTACTCTGGATCCCTGATGCCCTGCTTATTACTATAGTGTGAAATTTATCTTTCTCAGAAAGATACACAAAATGTGGATAAGACTTACTCAGAAATCATGGCTAACAGCCACAAATTATTTTCACTTTCTTTTTTAAGAGGGGGGGGGGGGGGGGCGGAAACATTGTATCCTAAACGTCTGGGATTTGTTATCTTATGAAGGGAACAAGGACCAAGGGTCTCCTGAAACTGTGTCTCTCAATGAAGCTATGGACCTGTTTTATACTTGTTGTTATTCCTTTTTGTACCCACTTACTGTCACAGGTGTCACAAACACTCTCTTTAAATATTCGTCATGTGTCACATTGTAACCTGGTCCTGGCCTCAGTGAACTGATTGTCATGTAAACCCCTTCCCCTCCCACAGGTTTTCTCATTTTAGTTAGAGGCCTTTTAAAGACCAGTATGAGAGGTGGTGGGGAGGGGTGTTGTGATTATGGCAAAATATTTAGCCCATGGACTGATCTTGTAGTAGACACTAGAGATATATAGATAAATACAATAGGGTCCCTAAACTCAAATTCTCATAATCAGTTGGAAAGAAATATATACACAATAAGCAAATTTGACACAAGATCTTATGAAAACCCAGAGGAGAAATACTTAATACCCTGGGTAGCTAATTAACTTTTCACATTTTTTGAGGAAGTAACATCTTAGCTCATTCTTGACAATAGAACAGATGTCCTTTTAGTCAAAAAGAGAGGAAGGGGACTCAGATTTATAACAGAGTAATCTATTGGACCAACCCTTTTGCAGCTAACAAGTTTAAACTCTGGACACAATAAAAAATAAATACACTGGAGGGTGACCAAAAGCAGATAATTTATGGTAGGAAAATTGTACTTCAGTGAAGGTAATGACATGGAATGAGTTCCCCATCTTTATAGATTTTACCCTGAGGTCAAGCTGTAATTGGCAGAGCACAGTGTGGCTAACACTCTGATAAAATAAAAAAAAAATCCATAGTCTTCCACGAAGGAAGAGCCAGAGACAGAGTTTGGAGCAACTGAGTTTGACGCACAATAGAGAGCGAGCCCAAAATTCCATGTATAACCGCTGCCTGAATCTCTAGCTAACCACTAGATCACATATGCATGGACAGATTTTGAGCTGATTTGTTTTTGTTGGATGGGGTAAGAAATAAACAAGTTAATAAATGAGTGAGGATGATTTTCCAGCGCCAGTTTCTGTAAAGCAAAGTTTCTTACAGCCTTGTTTTCTGCTTCCTCAGAAATTGTCCCATTGCTATTCCTGTATTACACTCAACTCTGTTGCATCACATTTCATGAAGTCCCTTGAACATCTGTATTCTTTCCAAAAGATCTGAAATACTCAGATTGTAGCTATATCAGCAATGGATATGTTTTGGGAATCTGGAAAGCAAGCAGCCTCCACAAATATTAACAGCTTTATAACTTGAAGACATGCTGTGACTACTCAAATTTTGGAGGCTCCACCCCTTCTGGAATCACTCATTTTTTTCTGAAAGTACCTGTGTTCCCCTTACTATCAAGTCTGTGAGGCTTCATTTGGTAGTTCTTCAGGCTGGAGATCATTGTGTTCTATTTGAATCACAGCCTAAGTAAAATGAGTAATCAGGATAGTGCCTGATCATTTCTACAGAAAGACTCCCTGTACGCCAGCTCTAAAACACTGCCACATCTATTTCAGAATAACAAAGCAAAGTGTCTGAGCCAGGAGCACAGATCTCTAGCACAAAGACTCCAAACCACTAGAACACTAGAAAAGTATTCTCATTCTGCATCTGCATCCTTGAGTTAAATGGAGGAATAAAGAAAAATCTTTTCTTTCAATTGTTTTAAGTGCTTAGAATTGCATACTGCTTCACATTTTTCCTCTCGGATGATATTAGATAGGTAAAGAAGGAAACAGAGGTGAGAAGCCTGTCAATGGAAAGGAATATTAAAGGATGGGAAAACAGAACAAACTTGTTGGTTCTTTAAACAACCGGATGAAATAATTATAGCCAATTGTTTCTGAATTATCTAGCTATGTCTTGTACTCAAATTTGTATGACCTTTTTTCCTCCCTTCAATTTTATCTAAGGCATAGCACCTGAATTTCATACGTCCCTTCAACAAGCATTATCCCCTTCACCATGCCACCTAGTGTGAATTATGAGAATATCATTTTGGCCTATGTTCATCCCACACACACATGTGGCAAAACCTTGATTCTAGATTAATTAAGCCCTCTGCCTTCTTAATTCATACACCTGGGCTTCTGAACATTGCTAGGCAAAAATCATATAGCCAGGAAAAATTCTTAGTCTCCAACTGCAGCTAGGCTGCAAGAGTGCTAGCAGTAATTCTATATGTATCACAATGTCTACTTAAGGCCCAAGTAAATAAGGAATCCTAAGATATTAAATATATGATGAGCCTGAGATGGTGTTGTGGCCGGGCAATGGAATAAGCCTTTCCCTCTCATTCACTCCTTCGATACTCAAACCTTTCCATACTACCACCATTTCTGCACAGTTGCAATGGCTTTCTTGCTTTCATATTTGCACCCAAATGTCTACTGTCCACATAGCAACCAAAAATGCAGATCAGACCAGTTAATTCTCCTGCTTACTCCTGATGGCTCCCTACCACACTTCACTAAACCCACTTTTTATTAAGGCCTTCCAGACTCCACATGATCTGGATGCTCCACACCACTCGCCTAATCCTCTCTATCCTCACTGGTAGTCTTGCTGATTCTCAAGATTAAAGCATGTGCTCACCATCCCTTTTGCACTTGCTATTCCCCCTGACTAAAACACACTTCCTTAGAGTTTGTGATGGTTCACTCCCTTACTTCATTCAGGATTCTCTATTCATATGTCACCTTTCTCTACCTTCATACTTAACCTCTTTCTTACTCCATTAGCCTGTTTGTCAAGAAATACCATACTTCAAGTCCTACTAACTACCATGTAAGGAAATTTTTGATGCTTCAAGTTACATTCTTCCATATTCTATTTTAACTGTGACATGTGGTCTCATGCCTACATCTGAATATTTCTTTGTATCATCAGAAAGGTTCTAATATATAAAAACCCAGGGTCTGTAACATCCAAAATGACGGAAAGCTCGACCAACCAGAAGTCAGTGCTGGGTTGCCATGGCGACCCAACACTGACTGTCGCCTCTACGGGCACCCTGACCCAGCACTGACTGCTGAGGGGGCTGCGGATCAGGCCCAAAGAGAGGCTTGGAGAAAGAGAGGCAAGGTCTGATCCGTAGCCTCTGTGAAGCTCCGATCAGCTCTTACTTCTCTTTCACTCCAGGCCTAACAGCCGCACCTCTTTTTCTCTTGGCCTCCTCTGGGGCTACTGATGAGCCCTGCCTCTCTGATTAGCCCTTTGGTAGGCCTGGAGCCGCTGACTGGCATAGAAACAGACCAATCAGAACCAAATCTGGGTGGAATTGTGAAGGCAGTACTTAAGATGGGGGCTGAGGAGGGGTTTTAAGGGCAACAGCTGCTTGGTGTAAGATGTAAGAAAGCAGTTCAATTTTTTATTGACCAGTTTGGCAGTATAGTGCATATGGCTGGCTATCAGTCCAGATATAGGGTTTATGTACTTTTGTCTGCCAAGAGCATCTCCTGATAAAAAAGGCTTTCCTCCCTCATTTAATCAATTCTATCCTATATAATCTATCAATACTACTAAAAGGGTAATATGCTAATTAGACTGGGTCGACCGGCCATCTTCCTGATGTCTGACTTCTTTCCGGACAAAGCCATGCTGGTAAGGGCTAAGGCAAAGGCTGTTAGGGGTGATCAGGAAGTCAGGGGAGTGCAGCTTGCGGCAAGATCAGGCTGGCAGGGGAGGGCAGTTGGGGGTGATAGGGCAGGCAGGGAAGGGCAGTTAGGGGTGATCAGGCAGGCAGGCAGAGGCAGTTAGGGGCAATCAGTCAGGCAGGCAGAGGTAGTTAGGAGCAATTAGGCAAGCAGGCAAGTGAGCAGTTAGGAGCCAGCGGTCTCAGATTGTGAGAGGGATGTCTGACCACCGGTTAAGGCCAGATCCCTAAACCAGCAGCTGGACATCCCCCAAGGAGTCCCCTATTGGAGAGGGTGCATGCTGGGCTGAGGGACGCCCCCCCATGCACAAATTTCATGCACTGGGTCTCTAGTATAAAATAACAGCTCTAGAATGGCAAGGGTAGGGGGAAAGAGAGTGTTCATCTGGTTTTACCCATTTAGGCCTAGGATTCTTTTATTATTTTTAATTTTTGTTTATTTATTTTTATATTTATACACAGTAAGACCCACTCTTTGTGATATACATGTCTATGAAGTTTAACATATCTTGGAATCATGTTCCATCTCCCATAATCAAGATATAAAGCAGTTTTATCACTCTCCACAATTCCTTCATGCAGGCCCTTTGGAATCAACAACTTCTTCTACCCTCCCTCCAATACCTACAACCACTTATATGTTTTCCAACCCTATATTTTTAGGTACTAGAATTTTTACTGTAAGCAGTATTCGAAGTCTAGCAAGACCTAATAGCTTTAGGAATTATTCAAATCAGTTCTTTGATAACAAAATAATTAGTTGAGCCGAAACCAGTTTGGCTCAATGGATAGAGCGTCGGCCTGCGGACTGAAAGGTCCCAGGTTTGATTCTGGTCAAGGGCATGTACCTTGGTGGAGGGCACGTCCCCAGTAGGGGGTGTGCAGGAGGCAGCTGATCAATGTTTCTCTCTCATTGATGTTTCTAACTCTCTATCCCTCTCTCTTCCTCTATGTAAAAAAAAAAAAAAAAAAAAAAAAAATCAATAAAATATATATTTAAAAAAATAATTAGTTGAATGTGACTAAATATGTATATAGTTAGTAAGTTATATATGACTTTTTGTAGGAATATAGATTCTCAGAGCAAAACCTAAGCCTAAGCTGGAGTGGTTAGAAGAATAATTTCTGTCCTGCTTTGGCTTAGCTCATGTTCTTCCTCTCCTATTTCATCAAAGTTTTGCTAATTCCCTTCCTGATATCTGATCCTACCCTTCATACAAGTCACTTCTTTAGGTAATACCCTTAATACTGATTGCAGTATTTTTTTCTTCTTTGAATTTACAAATGCACCTTTTAAGCACAGGATGAATTGCTGAATATGACTTTCAGATGACTTTTGCAAAAATGCCAGCTACCTATTCAGTTCCTGCCACTCCCTGTCCCTTTCCACCTGAGTCTGTGCCCTGGGCAGCAGCAGTTGCCTCTTAGCTTGAATGTTCCATGCTCCACCTTGGCTCTCTGCTTTGCCGCATTTCTGTTTTGAGTGTGTCCTGAAACTGAAGGTTGAAGTGCCAGTTTTTTACTTCTAGCCTAGTTACTGCAGTCCTGGAGTCTTCTTGTTTGACCATGTCACACCCACTAATCATTTATCCACCCCCTGGGAACTTCGACCCATGAATTCATAGAGGGATTGGATTTCCCAGGAGTAGGAAATAAGAAGTAGGAATAACAAGAAAGCTCTCAAGTTAGTTTCTGTGACTTCTGTACCTACATCAACACCAGGGGTTACCAGCCATGTTTGTCAGGCTGTGATTGCAAAGTAGCTGAACACCCATTGATAAGTCACAAGTCTGCCTAAGCTCTGTCCATGCATATAAGAGGGGCTGTGCTGGGTCCTAGCTCTGAGTTCACCTTGGAGGCCCTTCATTTCCTATATCGAGCCACCACTTCCCACAGATCTCTAAAGGAGATATATGCCCAAGCAACAGGAGCAAAAGAAAGCCAAGCCACACTTTAGTCTTAGACTGCTAGTACCATTGACCTGGTTTGCCAGGATAGTGCTGGATGTCCAGGAGTAATTATTAACAGCACCTTTTTTTGCTCTTTTATAAATTTTCTGGCTACTCTAAATTGATACAGCCCACACACACAACATATAACTCACCCCCTCCCCATCTGGAGGGAATATGGAGCCATTAGAAATTAGATAGACAAAAAAAAAAAAAAAAAGCAGGGGAGAGGGGAGGGAGTGTAATAGGGCCAAAGAAAGGACCAAATCATTCCTATTATTGACAAGCAAAATTGGCCAGAATTTTGTAATGCCTTTTGGAGTGGAAACAACATAAAAGCAATTCTCAGAGCGGAGTTTGACTTTTCACAAACACAGGGACTAATGGAAGGCCACTGAAACTAGAGAGTAACATCCCCAAAAAGAAGTGTGGCCAAGCAGGAAGGAGATGCAGCAAGCCCCGCAGAATGAACTAGAGACGAATCCCTTAGCCAAAATGGCTGAAAGAGGAACAGAAAAATTTCAGATGCCGTTACATGGCAGAGGCTCTTATCTTGAGCTCTGTGGATAGGCTGCGGATGTAGGTCAATTTTGAAAATATTAACAACTAAAACTTCTCATGTATATAAACATTTCTAGAAGGTCTATCATCCATGATTTTCATCAGATTCCCAAAGAGTTTAAAAATATTAAGGACTATTGTTTTATGTTTTCAGTTCTGGTATATATCCTATATAATTAGAATGAGGTCTAATATGCTAATTAGACCAAAAGGCAGAACGACCTTCCAAAATGACCAGTGGGCAGGAGGCGGGGCCACAAGGCAGCCTGGGCTGCGAGGGCCAAGCCCCTTGCACGAATTTTGTGCATTGGGTGGGCCTCTAGCTAAAATATAAATTAAGATATATCTAGTTTTTATCCCAGAGTTTAGGTTTAATTACTTCCAGCACATCCACTACTAGTTTCATAAAAATCTTGAGTTGAATAGGCCTTAACTCAGCTGTGGGGGCCCACCTGAGTCTTACAACACCTATTCCAATACTCAGAATGGAGAACACCAGATAAACAACATTGCTAGCAAAATGTTCTCTTAGCTTCTTTCTGTCTAGACACTTTGTACATTACAGAAGCCCTTGGTAATTCTATGCTTTGTAGGAGAACATAGAGACACACTTTTGCAAGTAAAATACCATATCAGATAAAGAAGAGAGAGATATGTCATGTGTAAGAAAATAGACTTGTTCTGCGATGCCATTTGAGGACACTTTTTTTTCCTTTTGACTTTTGGTTTACTTTATTCCTCTGTGTACTGCAACTATGTGCCAATTAAGCTCAGATGTGATTGGTTTATATGGTTCTTGCTTGTAATAAAATACCAAGTTGTAGGGAGCTCTATCTCTACCCTTAAGTATCTGGATGTCCTTTTGAAAATCATCTACGTACCTTCTCTGGGGATAGGGTGCCTTATCTCCAGGCATGAATGAGGCATTGGATTTTATTAAATGTTATCGCAAGTTCCTTCCAGGTTGGTAGTTTTATGGCTTTGTATTTCTAGGAATGCACCTGTGTTTATCATTCTTAAGTTGATACAACAAACTCCTGAGGAGGAGAAGCACTTTATGTTCATCCAGGATGACAAAAAGTAAATAAAAGAAAAAATATTGATTGAGCACTTTTGGAAGAATGCCTCTTATGGAAGCCTTCCTTCTCCCAACTCTTCTCCCTCCTCCTGAAAAAGACTGATTGGTCAGATTCCTCTGCAGGGCTGGTCTCCCCAACTGCCCTCCCCTGCAGGCCTGGGTCTCCCTCAACTGTCCTCCCCTGTAGGCCTGGCCACCCCCTCCTCTGTCACCCCAGTCACCCCTAACTGCCCTCCCCAACAGGCTTGTGTCCTCCAAAACTGCCCTCACCTGGACAGGGCTCAAATTTATTTGATATACAGAATCCTCTACTGTACTGTGTAATCTGTGTAAATTATTATTTCAGTTAGTGATCCTTCATTTCTGTCTGGTCCTTCTTCATGTCTTTGAAAGTCTCATTAGGATCCTTGAGCATCCTTATAAACATTGTTTTGCCCTTTGTATCTAGCATTTTGTTTGCTTCCATTTCATTTAGTTTTCCCCCCCTCAGAAGATTACTTCTCTTTTTTCATTTGTGACATGTTTCTTTGTCTTGAATTTTAGCTGCTTCCCTGTACTTGTGTCTATGTATTGGGTAGAGTTGCTATGTCCCCCGGAATTGGAGGAATGGCCTTGTGTAGTAGGTGTCCTGTAGAGCCCAGTGCCTCAGCCTCCCCAGTCATCTGAGCTGATCATTCTAGGTGCATCCCTGTGTGGGCTGGGTGCACAGTCTTGTAGTTGAGCCTTGATTGCGATTGTCATCACTAGGAGGAGTTGTCTGGGGGTCTGGTGTGGGGTTGGGACCCCAATAAAAGCCTAATATGCTGTTGCTTGCTTAAGAGAATGTAGTAAAGTCTGAAGCCTGAGCCAGGGCAGGCCATTCTTATGGAAAAGCTGCTGCAAACAGCTTAGTGAGGCTGCAAATTGGATGGGGTAGGGTCTCAGGGAATCACCAGAGCAGAGTAGATAGTGTGAGCCAGGTTGATGGAAGCTCAGATATGACTTCCAGTCAACTCTGCGACAGGAGAGGCCTCAGTACAGGAACAATCATCCCTGCGAGCACTCCTGCCTGGGAGAAAGACACCCCTAAGTTCTTGCTTCAATGCCAGACAATCAGTTCCTCCCCATATATCCCTGGATCCTTCCAACTCACTGCCACAGCACTGGAGCTCAGAGGGAGTGGGACTTCATAATTTCATGCACTGGCCCTTTAAGAGGAAGTGCCTCTGTGTCACTCAGACACAATCTCTGCTGGTTCTTATAGCCCGAAGTTACAGGGACTTATCTTTCAAACACTGGAACCCGGGGCTGGGGGTTTGGTGTGGGGCTAGGACTGCTTGCTTCTCACGGGAGGCCTCCACAGCCAAGGTATCCCTTCCAGTTAAAAACAAAACAAAACAAAACAAAACAAAACAAAACAAAACACCACACGAGTGTTGGGCCATCCTGTTCTGCACCTCTGCCCCTCCTACCAGTTTTAATGTACTTTCTCCTTTACTTCTCTAGTTGTAGGACTTCCATTCAGCCAATTTTGGGTGGTTCTGAGTGATGGTTATTCTATATTTTAGTTGTAATTTTGATGTGGTTATGGGAGGTGGCAAGGACTACCATTTACCTATGCTACCATCCAAAATTAACAATTTTTGTGCTTCAAAGGATACCATCAAGAAAGTGAAAAGACAACCCACTGAATTGGAGAAACTATTTGCAAAATCCTAAATCTGATAAAGGCCTAATATTCAGAATATATAAAGAACTCTTAAACCCAACAATAAAAAGATGAATCACTGAGTGTACACCTGAAACTAATATTGTATGTCCTCTCTGATAGAAAAATTAAAAAATAAATAAAGAAAGAAAAAAGAACAACCCAATTAAAGAATGGGCAAAGGATTTGAATGAACATTTCTCCAAAGAAGACAAATGGTCAATAAATGCATGAAAAGATATTCAACATCATTAATCCCTTGGCATACGCAGATCAAAACCAAAATAAGGTATCATTTCACACCATCTAGGATGGATGGCTATAATTTAAAAATGAATAATCACAAGTATTGGCAAGGATTTGAACAAATTGAAACTCATATACACTGCTGGTAAAATATAAAATGATGTAGCCACTTTGGAAGATAGCTTGGTCATTTCACAAAAATTAAGCCTAAATATAGAGTTACCATATGATCTAGTATTTTCAAAACTGAAAATGTGTGTTCATGGAAACACTTGTACACAAATATTCATAGGAGCATCCTATCTAATAAAAGCCTAATATGCAAATTGTCCCTTCAACAGGGAGTTCAACTGATCGCTGTGACGATCACTGACCACCAGGGGTCGGTGCGGAATATGGTGGGCATCAGCAACACGGCACTGGCCGCCGGTGGCAGTGGAAGTGCTGCCAGCACTTAGTGGGCACCGATGAAAATGGGAGGCAGCAGAATGGTGGAGCTGGTGAGCGGGAGGTGCCAGGCCAAGGCAGTGTGAGCAGGGTCTGATCATCCTGCGGATGGCAACAGTGATGGTGACAGGGGCAGGCTGCTGCCTGGCTCCCAGGCAGCGAGGAAGTCAGGCAGGGGCAAATGAATCAGGCAGAGGGGAGCACATGAGGATCTAAGGGCCCAGGTGCTGCCCAGGGCCCAGAGATCAGCTGGGACCTGCCCTTCCATGTTTGTGCTTTGATCACCAGCCAGGCCTAGGGACCATACCTGTGCACGAATTTCATGCACTGGCTTCTAGTTATTTATAATAGCTAACGAGTAGAAACAACCCTATTACCCATCAACTAATAAATCAATAAACAAAATATGGCTCAGCTGGTGTGACTCAGTGGTTGAGTGTCAACCTATGACAGTTTGATTTCTTATCAGAGCACATACCCAGGTTGTGGGCTTGATCCCCAGTGGGGGCATGCAGGAGGCAGCCGATCAATGATTCTCTCTCATTATTGATTCTATCCCTCTCTCATTCTCCTTTTCCTCTCTAAAATAAAAACTTTTTAAAAAAATGTGATAATATCCGGACCACTGGCTCCTAACTGCTCACCTGCCTGCCTGCCTGATCACCTGTAACCACTCTGCTTGCCAGCCTGATCAACCACAACTGGCCCTCCCCTTTCTGGCCTGATCACTTCTAACTGCCCCTCCCCTGCAGACCTGATCACCTCCAACTACCTCCCCTGCCAGCCTGAATGCCCTCAACTACCCCTCCCCCCCACTGGCCTGCTCTCTCTCACACACACACACACACACACACACACACACACACACACACACACACACCACCGCTGGCCTGCTTGCCCCTGATTGCCTTCCCCTGCCGGCCTGTTCACCCCTAACCGCCTCTGCCTCAGCCCTGCCACCATGGCTTTGTCCGGAAGGATGCCCGAAAGGTCGCCGGGTCTAATTAGCCTATTACCCTTTTATTAGTAGATGGAGGAGAGAGAGGAAGAGAGAGAGAGAAAGAGACATCAGTTTGCTGCCCCACCCTTTTATGCATTCATTGGTTGCTTCTTATATGTGCCCCGATCAGAATCAAACCCACAACCTTAGCGTATTGGGATGATACTCTCTAATCAACTGAGCTATTCAGCCAGGACTATTAACAGCTTCTTCTTCTTCTTTTTTTTTTTTTTTTTTTCTTCTTCTTTAAATATATTTTATTGATTTTGTACAGAGCGAAGGGAGAGAGATACAGAGTTAGAAACATTGATGAGAGAGAGTCATCGATCAGATGCCTCCTGCACACCCCCTACTGGGGATATGCCCGCAACCAAGGTACATGCCCTTGACCGGAATCGAACCCGGGACCCCTCAGTCCCCAAGCCGGCGCTCTATCCATTGAGCCAAACCGGTTTCAGCTATTAACAGCTTCTTATATCCTCCTCTCTGAGCTTCATTTGGCTGCCAGCTTGATTTATTATAGAGCTAGGGCAAGTTTCCCACTGACCATATCATGGTTGATACAGTCATTTTCCTGCCAGGCAACTATATACTGGTTTCTGTTTTATTGAGTTATAATTGATGTATGACACTGTATTAGTTTTAGGTGTACAACACAATTTAATATATGTATATATTTCAAAATGGTTGCCATAATAAGGTTAGTTAACATCATCACTTACATAGTAATAATTTTTGTGTGTGATGAAAACTATTAAGATCTACAGTCTTAGCAAATTTCAAATATATAATACAGTATTGTTAACTATAGTCACATTACATCCCTAGAACTTATTTATTTTATATTTTAGAGAATTATATTATTAAGTATGGTAATGAAGAACAGTAAGTGAGAGTTGAATTTCTAAAATATTGGGCCCCATACTCTGGATATGAGTGAAAAAGACTATTGGAATTTATTGAGATATATTAACAACATGTATACCAGAAATAACCAGACTGTGTAAGTTTTTTATTAATACAATCTTTTATGCAGATAAAGAACACGATATATTTACTCACTTAATAACATTAAACAGATTCTTGTGGGAACCCAACTAAAATATGTTGAGAGTGTATTATTTGCTGGGCACTGTGTTAAGTATTGTCACAAACATGATCCAGAAAGCAATGCCTAAGAGAGAGACTTTTAATCTCAAATTGGACAACTATGGCCTTTGAAAAGCAGTTTTGTTAGAGAGATGAGCCAGAGTTGGGAGGATTAAAGAGTGAGTGGGCAAGTATGTGTTGACTCTTTTTTTCAGTCCCGCAGTAGAGGGAAAGATAGATGAGATAGCTTGAGGAAAGGAAGGGTAAAAAAAAATCACAGTAACTTAGGTTTTTTTTTATTATATAACATGGGCCCAATATAGATAGTTTGGAAGAACAAAGAAGTATAACAAAACAATAAATAGATGTATAATCTTTAAATAAAAATAAACTATAAGTCTATATTTTCTGCTTAAATCATATCAAAGAAACTTAGATACCAACTTATTGGAAAACTAGTATACAGTTTTGATTTCTAACTAATCAAAGTATAGTTCCGGTAAGGGTAAAGAAAGAAGTCAAAGTCAAAAAGTGACTTTTCTTCTAAGGCAAATGTTTATTGAAGGGAAAGTATTGAAGTGATTGAAGTTACTTAGTACTGCTTAAAGATTAGTTTCCTTATCAGTAACAAGAAACTTTTGTTGATGTTGTTAATCTTCATTCGAGGACATTTTCCCATTGATTTTTAGAGACATTTTTAGAGAAGGCAGAGGAAGTGACAAAGAGAGAGAAACATCCTTTGGTTGCCTCCTGACCTGCAGCCAACGTACAATACATGCCCTTGACCAGAACCAACCTGGACCTTCAGTCTGCAGAACTATGCTCCATCTGCTGAACCAAACCGGCGAGGGAGATAACAAGAAACTTTTGTTGACAGAAGTAGATTAGAAACTTAGAATAAAAGCAGGTGGCACTCCTGGTGATATAATATATAGCATGGTGACTACAAGTAAAAATACTGTATTGTGCCGGGACCGGTTTGGCTCAATGGATAGATCGTCGGCTTGGGGACTGAGGGGTCCCGGGTTCGATTCCGGTCAAGGGCATGTACTTTGGTTGTGGGCATACCTCCAGTGGGGGGTGTGCAAGAGGCAGCTGATCGATGACTCTCTCTCATTGATGTTTCTAACTCTCTATCTCCCTTCCTCTCTGTAAAAAATCAATAAAATATATATATATTAAAAAAAAATACTGTATTGTATGTTTGAAAGTTGCTAAGAGAATAGATCTAAAAAATTCTCATCATGAAAAAAATTGTAACTATGGGTAGTTATCAGTTTAAGACATATATATATATATACACATATATAGTACACCTGAAATTAATACTACGATGTTATATGTCAACTGTGTCACAATAAAAAATAATAATAAATTTATTTTAAAAAATCTAGGAGCAAATAAAAAATATCCATTCCCATTAAAATTGAAATTATGAACTTCATTTATATTTTAGGCTTTTCCTCCATACATTCGGCACAGATTTGCTGCACCCAGAGAAGCCAAAAGTCAGGAGAGGGAGTATGATTCACTTCTCTTCCCTTTCATTGCATTTCTACTGCTTCTCCCCAAGTTTATACATCTCTAAGGCTGCAGTGCAGAGCAGAGAGGAAAGCGGGGCAGGAAAACTTACTTTCTAGCAGTTACATTACTACTACGTAGATATTTACATTTGGCTCTTTCTCTCCTAGAGGATGTTTGGGTTATTTTCAAATCCTGCCATCATCACCACCGCTACTGGGTATCTGAAATTCATCTCTATTCCAGCTGGTCATTTGTGATTTGTTCCATACACTTGAGGTATATGGGGGGCCACTTTGGGCCTCCTTGTACTGAAGCTTCCTCTTGGGCAGGAACTAAGACAACTGCAGGCTAACTTTCTCTCACATTATCTACCCAGATCTGATCGTTGAGGAACTTCACAACTCTTGCTGTGACAAACTGAAAGGGCAGCTCCTTCCTAAACTATAGCCAATGGCCACTTCCTCTAAGGCCAGCTCTCATCCTTCAGATTTTTCAGGTATAATTCTGACACCAGTCTTCTATGTCCCATACACTGCAGGGATCACAGCTCTTCAAGTGGTTTCCCTAAGTTCTTCTTTCTTACCTTAAGGTAACAGGGAAGCACACACAACCTCGTGTTCTTGCCATCATTGTGGTGTAATCACACTTATAATTTACATAAAAGTCTGTGTGTACACATTAAACTTTTAAAATGAAAAACAAATAAGATAAGGCACTTAAGGAGCCAACTACAGTGCTGGGAAGATAATAACCACTAAAAGAATATTAACTATTATTGATATCAGTTTTCCTGAAAAGATCATCTATATGATTGTTAAAAAATGGAAAAAGGTCAACTTCTAAAAGCCTAGCTAGCTACACATCAGTAAGTCAATTCCCTTTATTAAATTATGATTTAAAATATTAAGGATTATCCCCTGTGTCTTAAATTTTTACAACAGAGATGGTCTGACATATCTAAGGGAGGTTAGTACATTTGCAGAAGCAAAGAAAGTATTGCCAAAATATGAGCCCCTATAAAGGAAAAACTAAACACACATGGGACAGCATTTTGAAAACAGCATTTAAAAAAAAAAAAAAAAAGAAAGAAAAAACTAAAAAACACCAGGGTAGCAAGTCAATAGAGCAATTTTTGGTGCCATCTAAATACTTTGCTATAAACAAATTAGAGTATAAGTAGAAGTTGCAATAGCTGTAATTGTTCCCTACAGATCACACAATCGGCATAGAAGAAGCAATTTGGTGGGGTCTTAAAATGGCTGTAATGATCAGATTTCTGCACTGGTGTTCATGCCATTCAGACCCAATCAGAGATATTCCTGCATTCAGTACCCATCATTCATTCAAAAAATATGCACCTACTATGTGCAAAATGCTTTTCTAAAGCCTGTGATGAATATTAACAGCGATGACACAATAATTGACCTCAAGGCATCCCAGTCTAGTTGTAAAAGGTAAACGAAGCCTGCTGTCTTTCAATTTAGAAATGTTGTGGAAAACTATGCTAGGTAGGTAGACGGTTAGGTCCTTGTCATTAGGAGGAACATACGCTGTTATTGTTAAATTCTATACGTTTTCAAACCCAAGATGTCCGTTTTCAAGTTTGTTACTGCTGGGTAGTAGATAAAAGATGCATACAGTAAAAAAATTATTCAAATGTTGCAAGAGTATTTGTTTTAAGATATCATGTACATATTCATTTCTTATATACAGGACACAAGGAATGCCCAATTTTTTAAGACACTAGTTTTTACTTCATTAGCTTATTACTTTATTTCCTCCTCCAGTTTACCTCTCCCCTCACGGCCTGCAAGATGCAGAGCTTGGTAGATATATTCTAAGTCAGCATAATGCTCTGGCAGATGTTATTTCCTGTTTTCTTTACAGAATTTCTGCAGTACTTTCTGTAAATAAGTTTTCCGCGATATAATCTATCTTCCTTTTTTGTTTGTTTGTTTCCTCCATTTCTTTCTTTCCTGAAAAAAAGCCTAATCACATAACCCAATAGAGATATAAAAATCCTTATTTCAGCACATTATAATCTGCTACTGAATTCTTCCCAGACCCATGATTTAGCATCTGTGTTCAATATTCTAACCTACAGGAGGAATGGATGGAGCTCAGCTTAACATGCTTCTTTCAACCTGGGAGAGTAACTAAAAATAAGTAAATAAATAAATAAATAAATAATAAAATAATTGAATTTGTTAGCTTTCTGATTTAAGATTTTTATAATGTAAAAATTTTGACATGAATTCCCCAGATTTCAGAGTCACCCATATTCAAATTAATCATAAAATCACCCCAAAGACAAATATAAATTACTTGTGGATTACTCAACCTCTGCTTCTCCCTATACAGACAATTGAGTTGATGTTGTATTTTACACAATGAAAGGTGGCTAATGATTAGATTTTTATTTGAGATATTGTAGCCCAAAGAGAAAGAGTACAGACTTGTTAATAACTATTTTTAATGTCATATTTAAAATAACTTTAAAATTGGGTCATACTGAGTGATGCTTGAAAAATCCCCAGCTAATTTTAATGCCCCAGCTTTAAATAATACTAAAACGCAATGGCTTCATCCTGAAAATTTGACAGCCAAATTGATACTAATTGAAGCAATGTGTGCAATTTTCCTGGAGTTCTAAAACAAAATGGAATTTGAAACTCAGCTACAAACTAGAATGACTATCAAAAAATTAGATAATTAGAAAATTTTACAAGAAGCACTCATGTAATACAGCAGAGAGCATGTAAATCTACAAAGCATTATATGAAACATAATTTATGTGAATTTTTGAAAAGATATAATATCTGAGTGCACTTAGCAGAGATGATGCGTCACCCTGAGACATGTGGGGGCCTGAATCCAGGATGGGACAGGAGGAGAAACTGATCCAGTTATAGATTGAGTCACAGGGGCAGCAAGCTAGAGTTCAAATGGCAAATTCACTGCTGATTCAGATTGAAATGTTTTTCATCCCAGTGGAAAAGGGTACAGAGACTAGAAAATAATGAAATCGGGAGAGGCATGTTTTTGGATTTCAGGGGCAGCAGTCTAAAAAAGCTTTGGGTTTATGGAGCACAGGATTCAGCCCCTCAATTCACATGAATTTGGCTCAGTGCTCCTGTACCAGAGGTGGAGCTTGAATTCTGAACAGTTGACTGAGAAAAATCCATTCCAGTTGCCTGGGATCACACACAGGGGTGAACAGAGGCTTCAGCTTTGGGGCATTTGAGAAGCCAAGCCACATCCCAGGCATGCAAAAACCCAGTACTAATCCCACAGTCCATCAGCTCTTGTTTGAATCTGATAAAATAGTGCCTTTTAGGTATAAAGATAAAAGCAATGGCTGCAAGATGGTGAAGACCCTGATGAGGCTGAAGGTTGTGCCTTCAAAAGAGCAGGGCCAGAGAAGGCAGACACCTATGAGTTCAGTCCTCAAGAAGTTATTCATGAAGTAGGGAGAACTTAGTACCCAAAAAAGAAATGATTTGTACTTTGATTGAATTCATTGCTTCTTATTCGATATATCCAGTTAGGACAAGAGTGGTGCCCCCTTCAGGATACTTGGTGAATTAATTTTTTAAACCCAAAATGTCATGAGAGCTAATAGTAATAACTACATTTACTGAGCCAAGCACTTTTCATTAATTATTTATAATGCTCTTTTTTAAAAAAATGTATTTTATTGATTTTTTTTACAGAGAGGAAGGGAGAGGGATAGAGAGCTAGAAACATCGATGAGAGAGAAACATCGACCAGCTGCCTCCTGCACAAACCCCCCACCGGGGATGTGCCCACAACCAATGCATATGCCTTTGACCAAAATCGAACCTGGGACCCCTCAGTCCGTAGGCTGATGCTCTATCCACTGAGTCACACCAGTTTTGGCTATAATGCTCTTAATAAGACTTATTTTATAGGTGAGGAAACAAAGACTCAGGTAGAGTAAATGGTCCTCAGGCACTCAGTTAATAAAGTGTTAATCTGGGTCTGCTTCCAGTAAATCAGCAGAGAGGAATAGATTTACATCTATATCTATAAAACTCTAATATGCAAATAGACCAAACAACTGATCAACTGGTCGCTATGACATGTGCTGACCACCAGGGGGCATGCGGAACATGGCAGGCATTGGCTGAGTTGGGATGCTGGAGCAGGTGAGTGGAGGTACCAAACCAAGGGGGGCACTGGTGGCTGTCATCAAGGTGAGCCTCTGGTGGTTACTGAAAAATCTTTACTCCCACACAACACAGTCCCACTGGGTGCTTGCACCTGCTGCTGGCGTCCAGTGCTGGCCCTGATAGCCCCTCAGGGCTTCTCTCCTCCAGCTCCTGAGGTGGATTGGAGCTGACAGCCGCCTCTTGCACCCCTTGCTGGTGACAGCCCAACTCGCACCCACTGTTAGCACGAGAGCCATTACTGTCAGCACCGACTGCCTGTGCCAGTCCTGCTCACATCTGCAGCCAGTGCCGGAGCCACTGCTCTCACCCCCTGCCAGCATCCAGCACTGGTCCAGATCACTCGGTGCCTTCAGCGGGTGCAAGCAATGGCTGCCAGTCCCAATCACCCCTGAGGGCTTCTCTACCTCCCCCTGCTCCTGAGGGGCGATTGGGGCAGCAACCACTGCTTGCACCCACTGCTGGAGCCAGCACCAATTGCTCTGCTCTGTAAGCAGGTGTTAGTGGGGTCGGGGCCATCAGAGCATGGGAGCAGTGGCTGCAGGAGCAGGACTTCCAGCTGGCTGGGGACTAGGGGCTGTGGTAGGATGGGGTGAGACCCGCCCCTGTTCCCACAGCAGGAGCCTCACAGTTCCTTTCAAGGTGCACGAATTTGTGCACTGGCCCCTAGTTATAGAATAAAATATGTACAATATATCACCAGTTAATTTAAATAAAATATACATATGCATATAAATTTACTTTAATAGATGTACTAGTATATGTAGTAAAATGAAAATGAAATATAGGCTTCACTACCATAATGTTCTAGTGTGCACTGGTCCCTTTTCATTCAGATACTAGTGAAATCTTTAGATAATGTCTACCCTGTTCAATTTTGTATTTTCTTTTGTATCCAGCTTTTTACTCCCACAACTAGTCTACAGACAAACATATTACCCCAGTTCCCACATGAATTCTAAGCAAAGTAGAACTTGTGTTTAAACTCGGCTGGTATTCAAATTTTAACCTACATTTCCTCCAGGCCTTTGGGTCACACCCAAAGGATTCCATGGAGCCTCCTCCCAGCTACTCGCAAGGACCTGACATCAACTAATACCTAATGATAGGAAAAGCTAAGGAATGAGGTTATATTATTAGCTAGAATAAATAAAAATTTAGATGAAAATGACATAGAGTCCTTAAAATAATAAAGGAGGTGCTATGGATGTCATACTGCGTCTATTTACAAAGAGGTTTTATTACAAAGGTATATTCATAATTGAAATCCACTGTTCACCGGAAACTCCCTTTCTAACTAATTTTATTTCTTTATAAAACTGCTGGTTATTTCATTTTCCCAGTGAAATAATTAATGATTATAGTGATAGTTTTATATTTATAAGAATATATGTTCTGAACTATTGTATATTCCTTTATAGATATTCTAGTCCTATACGATAACTAACTTTTTCTGTATTTAAAGTAAAATAAATTTCTGGCTTTGACAATCCCATTTTTAGTTCCAAAGTTGGAGAAACCAGAGAGGACATGGTCTCTCTTTTCAGATTCCAATCTCATGTTTTTCTCGGCTCTTTGTTGGCCAGATTTAGATCCACAGTTGTATTTCCCATTATTATATTATCTACCTTATCAGAGGAGAATTTTTCCTCAGGGCTGGCATATATCTTCAGAAATCTCTTTCTTTTTATTAGATTCCACACACACACAAAAAAGTCCATTCTCAAGTTATTGTAACCACTACCATTAATTTGATTTGGTGGTTTTCTTTATACTTTTCACAGAAAATCATTCCCCCCTCAGAAATCTTGTCCTCTTTAAAATTGTGTAATATCTTCTGAAGAATAGTTTCCAAAGAAGTTTTGGAGTTTTGCAACATTCTCTAACCAAATGCTAAAGAAATCCAACCTGATATAATAATTCTATAAGTCCAGAGGTGGGACAACCTGGGATCCATGCTTGAGATGAAATGAGGAAAATATTTCAGGAAAACAAGAACTGAAAAAACTCAAGATAAGTTCCGAGGATGAGGGCACTGGCTTATATAAAGTTTGGAGAATGAGACGTGAGAGTTAAATCTGAAATGGAAATGTAGAGGACTTACATGCCCAGCTAAAAATTAGATTATTTTTCTGGAGTTAAATGGAAGTCTTAGCTGGTGTTTAGGAGGAGAATTGACATTATCAAAGATTTATTTGGGGAAGATGTGTGATGGCATGAAGCAGAACTATTAGAAGGAGGACTAATGACAGAAAAAATGTTTGAAGTAATTTAAGCGTGGGAAAATAAGGCCTCCTGCTCACCAGAGCAAAAATAGAAATGATAGATGGGAAACCCATTTCAAAACACAGGGCTTGTTTGGATGTGCCTGAAAAAGTTAAACATAGAACTGCCATATGACCCAGCAGTTTCACTCCTAGGTATGTACTCAAGAGAACTGAAAACAGGCATGCAAACAAAACCTTGTGTACAGATGTTCATAGTAGCACCAAAAAGTGGGACCAATTCAATAGTTCGAACAATGAATGGATAAACAAAACGTGGCATAGTCATATGAGTTAAGTCCCCATTACTTTAAGAATTTTATTTGGCAAATAAAAGGAATGAAGTACTGGCACGTACTTCATAGGTGAGCCTTGAAGACGCTGTGCTAAGTAAAATAAGCCCTACGCAGAAAGACCAACATTGTATGGTTTTATGTATTTGAAATATCCAGGATAGCCAAATCCATTAGGGACTGGGGAAAGGAGATGAGGAGCAACTAAAGGATACAGGTTTCTCTTCAGAATGATGAAAACGTTCTGGAACTAGATAGCTATAATGGTTGCACGTCTGTAAATGTACTTACTAGTAATCCTGGCATCAGCTTGCATTGTGGTTTGACTTTGCTTTCTGTGCCAACCTGCTTCTTTTTACCTCCCACCTACAGGTAGCAATCACGGGTATTCTGTAATAAACGTTTTGCACTCTAAAGTCTAACTGGAAGTCTGCTTCCTGGAGAACCCAGCCTGTAGCACCCAACATCCCCAAATAAAATGAAAGAGTGTAGATGTCTTACTGAGATGGGGTTAGAGTGGTTGATGGTAGTAGAAAATGGGGCAATGAGTCCCTGACATTTGAAATTTGCTCTTTTCCATATAAGGCTTCACTTTTAGAACTTCAGATGGTAGGTAGAAGCTCCCCTTCTCTCCCTCATTTTGAACATTTCCCTGTCTTTGGCCTGCTCTTATTTTCTTCTGTACAGTCATCTTCCCCATTTTCTTGGGGTCCGCCTTCTTCTCTACAGAACTCACTAACTCCTAACTCCCAACCCTCTTGGGACTGATATACATCCATTGCATGAGCAAACTCTACCGGATCCCACCTCTGTATCACCTTTATGGAACATGGGGGACAAAGGCAACCAATAGAAACATGAAGTTCATGCTGTCTGCTGTGCCAAGTAAACATTTTCTACTCTCTGACCCAGGAGTTTTGTGTCTTCTGCCAGCATCCCGGAAACTGTGGAAGGCTGACTTTTAGCATGTGAGTATGGCTCAACAGACCCTTTACTGCTCTTGACAGTTTTGTTTTGTCCATGGAAAGTGGAGGAAAGAGTACAAGTTGGAAGTGTCCATTCCAGCCGTGGCTGATATTCTTCTAAGTAATTATAATCATGCACCTATTTACCTCAAAGTGCAAGTTTCTTTAACACAATCACCCTACACAAAAAATTCATAATTATGTTGGTATTGTTTTGGTTTTATTTATTGCAAATTTGGGCTGTATGTTAAAAGAACATAACATCCTCCTTGACCTGGGTTAAATTACAAAGCATTCAGACATTATGTAACAATAAGGGAAACTCTGCTCATATTGCTTTCCCCTATTCCTGAGCTTCTGTTCTGATTAAAGGAAGGAGAGTATAGAGTTGGGAATACTAGTGTTATAGTAATATATATATATATATATATATATATATATATATATATATATATATATATATATTACAATACCTAATTACAATTTTCCAATACACACTTATATGGAACTTGGTAAAAATGTTAGAAACTAGAGATGAAGATGTAGTAATTTGAATGTCAATCACCTTGGCTAAATATACTACTTACTTTTTCTTCTTCTTCTTCTTCTTCTTCTTCTTCTTCTTCTTCTTCTTCTTCTTCTTCTTCTTCTTCTTCTTCTTTAAATAAATCTTTATTGTTCAGCCCTAGCTGGTTTGCCTCAGTGGATTGAGCATCAGCCTGCAGACTGAAGGATCCCAGGTTCAATTCCAGCCAAGGGCACATGCCTGGGTTGCAGGCTTGATCCCCAGTAGGCGGTGTGCAGGAGATAGTCTATCAATGATTTTCTCTCATCATTGATGTTTCTATTAGGTATAGTAATAATTAATGTCGTTTTCTAATATTTTTTAAATCGAATTTATTTAAACAATACAACAAAATTTAATCAACAATATAGTTGCCGTTGTTTTCTACTACTTGTGCCCAACGCTCAGGAAGCATTTTAATCCCGCTGTTGTAAAATTCTTGTGATTTTGATGCAAAAAATTCGGTCAATGCATTTTTGAGGCATTCTTCATTATTAAATTTTTTTCCAAGAAGAAAGTTTTGCAAAGAACGAAACAAATGGTAATTGGAAGGGGCAATATCAGGAGAATATGCAGGTTGAGGGAGAACTTCCCATTCCAACTGGCGCAGTTTTTCAGCAGTGATTCTTGCAGTATGTGGTCGTGCGTTATGGTGGTGAAGAATTACACCCTTCCGATTAATCAGCGCGGGTTCTTTTTCTCTTAAAGCTTGGGCTAACCTTTCCAATTGGGCACTATACACTGCACTTGTAATGGTTTGGTTAGATGGTAAAAGTTCATAATGAAGAATTCCTTTAAAATTCCACCAAACACACAACATCACTTTTTTCGCATGCAAGTCAGGTTTTGGTGTGGGTTGCGGAGCCTCATTTTTGTCCAACCATTGAGGCTGCCTTTTCAAATTAACATACAGCACCCATTGTTCATCTCCGGTAACAATTTGCTCTAAAAACAGCAAACGGTTTTGATGAGAGAGGAGCAAACTGCAAATTGTGACTCTTTGATTACGGTTGTTGTTGGTCAACTCATGAGGAACCCATTTTCCAAACTTTTGGACTTTGCCAAGTGCACGCAATTGATTGGAAATTGTTTTTTGTGAACAATTTAAAGTTGTCGCAAGCTCTTGTTGGGTAATTTGAGGATTTTGCACCAAAAGAGCTTGAAGAGCTTCTTGATCAAAATTGGACACACGGCCTCGACCACTCTTGTCATCTAACAAAAAATTCCCCTCGCGAAATTTCTCAAACCAACGCTGGCATTTTCTGGCGCTAACTGCATCTTGACCAAGAGCACTACAGATGTTTTTTGCAGCCTCACTTGCTTTTCTTCCTAATTGGAACTCGTAAAGCATGCAGTGCCGAATATGCTCTTCATCCGCCATCTTCTTAGCCCTAGTTTTGCAACAAAAACCAAACCAAACACAAACTTTTTCAAGCAAAACTTGTTAATTGCACTTCACACGTTCTGTAGATACCACGTGTTTGAAGGTTATGTCAATCTTGCCAAGCAAGATTTTAAACGAATGTTTAAAAACGACATTAATTATTACTAGACCCGATATCTCTCTCTCCTCTGTTCCTCTCTGAAATCACTAAAGAAATATATATTTAAAAAATCTTCATTGTTCAGATTATTACAGTTGTTCCTCTCCCCCCCCCCATAGCTCCTCTTCATCTGGTTCCCACCACATCCTTATCCATAAGTGATCGATTTTTGTCCAGTCTCTTCCCGCATCCCCCACACCTCCTTCCCCACAAGAATTGTCAGTCCACTCCCTTTCTATGCTTCTAATTCTATTCTTTTCACCAGTTTTTCTGTTCATCAGATTTTTATTCACTTGATTTTTAGATTCACTTGTTGATAGATATGTATTTGTTGTTCATAATTTTTATCTCTATCTTTTTCTTTTTCCTCCTCTTCTTAAAGAATACCCTTCAGCATTTCATATAATACTGGTTTGGCAGTGATGAACTCCTTTAGCTTTTTCTTATCTGTGAAGCTCTTTATCTGCCCTTCAATTCTGAATGATAGCTTTGCTGGGTAGAGTAATCTTGGTTGTAGGTTCTTGCTATTCATCACTTTGAATATTTCTTGCCACTCTTGTCTTGCCTGCAGAATTTCTGTTGAGAAATCAGCTGACAATCATATGGTAACTAACTGTTTTTCTCTTGCTGCTTTTAATATTCTCTCTTTGTCTTTTGCTCTTGGCATTTTAATTATGACATGTCTTGGTGTTGTCCTCTTTGGATTCCTTTTGTTTGGGGTTCTCTGTGCTTCCTGAAGTGTAATAGATTGTAAATCTATTTCTTTCACCAGGTAGGGGAAGTTTTCTGTCTTTTTCTTCAAATAGGTTTTCAGTATCTTGCTCTCTCTCTTCTTTTGGCACCTCCATAATTCGGATGTTCGTTCACTTGAAGTTGTCCCAGAGGCTCCTTATACTATCTTCATATTTTTGAATTCTTTTTTCTTTTTTGCTTTTCCGGTTGGGTGTTTTTTTGCTTCTTTGTATTTCAAATCTTTGACTTGATTCTCTGGATCCTCAAGTCTGCTCTTGGATCTCTGTATATTGTTCTTTATTTCAGTCATGCTTAATTTCTAGTTGGTCCTTTTTCATATCCTTGAAGATCTCACTAAATTTCTCAGAGGATTCTAGAAGATTCTTGAGTAACCTTAAAACTGTGGTTTTGAACTCTATATCCAGTCATTTGCTTTCCTCCATTTCTTTCATTTATGACCTGTTTCTTTGTCTTTGCATTTTGGCTGCTTCCCTGTGTTGATAGAGTGGCCTGTGTGCTAGATGTCCTATAGGGCCCAGTGGCTCAGCCTCCCCAATTACCTGAGGTGGATACTCTTGGTGAACCCCTTTGTAGGCTGTGTGCACAGTCTTATTGTAGTTAAGCCTTGATTGTTATTGGTATCACTGGGAGAAATTGACCTCCAGGCCAATTGGCTATGCTGAATCAGTTGTGTCTATAATGGGAGAACTTCTGTGCTGGAGACACCCTTATGGGGCAAGACTTGCTTCAATAGGGCTTTGGTGCTCACTGAGTCTGCCCCCTGAGTGTGTCCCTTATGAATCTGAAGAGTTATAATCTGGATGGTCCCACTCTGACCACTAGGTACACTGACTCTTGCATCTCCAAGGAGCTGCAAATTTAGCCACTGCCTGAGGCCACCCAGCAGGACCTACAGAGAGATCTTCAGGTTCCTCTTCTTTTTTGGGGGTTTGGAGGTGCCCTGATGAGGCCCAGCTGTGAATTAATGCAAGCTGCTGTGGTATCTTGGGCCTTCTTTTGGAAGTTCTGGGGCTCTCTGACCCAGCTGCAGTTTGTTAGGTAATTTTAGATTGCAAAAGGCCAGGACATTCATATGCAAAAGCCTCTGTGCAGAGTTTGGATGGGGTTTTAAATTGGGTAGAGCAGGGTCTCAGGGAATCAACAGGGTGGAACAAATAGCAATGGCTGACCATCAGACCTGCCCTAAGAGGCCCCTGGTCTCAGTGTCCCACAGTAATTCCTGCAAGCACCTCTGAGAGAAAGCCGCCCTCCTGTTCCAGCCCAACACCAGACAGTCCAGTTTTTCGAATGAGTCTGAGTCCCCAGAGTCTCACCAGGAACTGGAGTTCAGAGCCATCAGGAGCTTGTGTCTCCCTCCTGACTGAAAAAGACAACAGCATACTCGGTTCCCAGTCCCTTTTCACGTGTGCATGCCTTCAGACCTCCGCATTTCACTTCTGCCCCTCCTCTGAGTCTCAGTGTGCTTTTCTCTTTCCTTCTAGTTGTAGAATTTCCACTCAACCAGCCTTCCTGTGGTTCTGGATGATGTCCGTTTTGTCTTTTAGCTGTAGTTTTGTAGTGGTTTGCGAGGCAGCAAGTTCAAGTGTTTATCTATAGTGCCATCTTGGTTTCTCCCAATATTGCTTATTATTATTATTATATTATTATTGGTCTACATTTCAATTTACTTTCTAATCCTGACCTACTTTCTGACTCCATCTCATTGGGATGTCTGGAAAATTGACCTCAGCCATGCTTGGGGAGCCACTTCTCTCTTGGTTGTGCCGTAATTTCAGGATCTGCTGCAATCTTTTGCAGCAAGGATTCAGAATCTGGAGAAGGGGCTACATGCATATGGATATACTAGATAAGAAATATAAATTTAGAATGCATGGGGAAAGCCAGGTGGAGGCCTCAACCTCTAGAAGAGTGGCTCCCCAAATCTGTGGACCTGTGGCTTTTCATTTACTAGAATACACATTTGCCCTTTAGCAAAGCAAACAGACATATCAAAGGTAAGGTTTGGTAAACAGTAAAAGATTATCAGGTTAGGAGACTGCCTTGAGCCACCGTTGTCTCGACAGAACAATTGGTGCATAGCTTTTAGCCCTTTCTAAAGCCCCAAGGTTCATCAGCCTTCTGATGGACCTCTCGAATTTATTATACTTGTTGGTCTTTGCCTCCAGGGTCTTATACAGTGCCAGGGCAAGGAGGGGACTCCTACTGGGAGTCCATTGTCCTATCTCCATGTCTCTTCAATTCTAGAAGCTTTCGGCTGCTTTTGTGCCAGTTTAGTGTCTGGGAATCTATGCTCCATCTATCTAGATGCCCCAAGGGCATTTCTCTGGCTGCTTTTTTTTTCTTTTTCTTTGCTTTCTCCATGATGGCACTAGCTGAAAGCAGTACCCTAAATTTCTAAGCCCTGGGCCACACAGATCTTGTCATTCCTACCCTCAATCCAACAGAATATCCTTAGACTGAGGTAGAACTTTGTTCTTTCCTTTTTCTTCTAAGACATGCTATGTATGCCTGGGAATTTTATTCTCCCTTTCTTTTAACTTCCCCTTTAAGTTTTCCTAAGGACTTACACTTTGGGATTGCAAAGCTAAGGAGACCTGTGGGCTATTTCTGCTTTCCCTTCTGCTGCATACTGCCTTCAAGGCAATGATCACAGAGCTCCATGCTTGAATGGGAAGTAAGACAGGGGAAATTCAGAGCTGAAAACCCCATAGATTCATATCTCAAAATAGCTTCCAGCCACACAGATTAGGTCATAAGCTAAATAAAGATGAAACCATGAAAATTAAAACAATATTTTTTAAATTTTATTTCATCAAATCCATTGTTCTATCATGCACTTTAAACCACACTTCTGCCATTAAATTTGTCAAACTATTTCAAACTATGATGAATTAATTTTCTTTAGAACTCACAAGAAGAATATTGCTATTTTCATTCTTTTGGCAATAATCATGGGCAATCTTGGGGCTAATCTTGCTCTTCAAATATTCTGATGTTTTTGTCCATATTTTTTTTAATTACACAACTAATATGTGTTCGTTATAAAGAATGTGTTTGGGAGCTTAATTTTGTATCATGTCAGGTAAGTATTTGAATTAACACTCTTACTGAAAACACCAAAAAATGCTGAATAAAATAGTTGTTTTAGTTAAGAGCACTGAAGAACTGACAAGATCATAAAAAAACTACCAACCCCAAATCCAAGGGAAAGCCAAAATCCAGAAAGACAAGTCACAACACCAAAGCCTCTCTTTGGCCTGAGGGTTTTTATCATTCCTGAAAAACTTGAATTGGGTTTTGGCAAGCCTGCAGGGTGGTGGAGACACATGACAAATCCCAAGCGGGAGGTGGGGTGTCTCGTAGGAAATTTACCCAAATTAAACTGAAGTCTCAAAAGGCTAGGCTCTCGGGGTACAGATAAAACAAGTACATCTGCTCTCACATCTACTTCCGGGGGACTGCAAAAAACATTGCTTTGATCCTGAGAAGGCGGAAGAGGAGAAGGAGAAAAAGAAATTAGAACCTTCTCTAAGAATTTGTGATTACACAGCTTATCCTTCCACGAATGTGAGCCTGGATTTATATCACCTGGTCGTCCAAAAAACCTCAAGCCATGAACTGGTTTTGAGATGGTCATGGACTGTAGCCTGGCAGAAGCAAACAGAAATACTCTCTGGAGAAGCTACTGTGGTAGGCTGAATCACCCCTCCTCCCCGCAAAACAAAAGATGTCCATGTTCAAATCTGTCACCTGTGAATATGTTACCTTATTTGGCAAAAGGGACATTGCAGATGTAATTAAGAATCTTGAGATGTGCCCAAACTGGTTTGGCTCAGTGGATAGAGTGGTCGGCCTGCGGACTGAAGGGCCCCGGTTCCATTCCGGTCAAGGGCATGTACCTTGTTTGCGGGCACATCCCCAGTAGGGGGTGTGCAAGAGGCAGCTAATCGATGTCTTCTCTCATCGATGTTTCTAACTCTCTATCCCTCTCTTTTTCTCTCTGTAAAAAAATCAATAAAATATATATATTTTTTTTAAATCTTGAGATGGGGAGATTATCCCAGATTATCCAGGTGGGCCCAATGTAATCACAGGTTCTTATTTTATTCCAGAGAGGCAGGAGGATCAAAGGCAGAAGTCAGAGTCATGGTAACTGAAGCAAATGCAAAGAAAGGGCCATGAGCCAAAGAGTGTAGGAAGATTCTAGAAACTGAGAAAATAAAGGAAATGGTTCTGGTAGATTAAAAGCAGGGCATTGTTATTTTCTCTTTCTTACAGTTTGTCATTTTTACATTTTTATGAATAAGAAGGGTTAGTAATATATTTTTTATGATTTGAGAGAAGTATCTTAGAATGATAGAACATCAACAGGTAAAGGGTAGGTAATCTCTAATTATGGCAGAAATGCCTTTTATTATGAATGGAGAACAATTGATATTCTCATACATAAAAACAGTGTCCTATGAATTTGACTAGCATGAACCCATACCATCTCATTATCCCTGAGTGAATCAAATTCCTCAACCTGTAGTTCCTAGGAGTGGGTACTGTTTAGGGGAAGAGGTATAAATTGTAATAGCCATAAGAACTGACTGCAAGCAGTTAGCCACACCAATTCTCACTACAAGTTCCTAGGTAAAAGATCGTATTTTCAAGTATAAAAAAATATCAAATTACTTTTTTATATAGATACTATAGATTTCTTTTGCTTTCCAATTATTTATTTATTTTTATTTGAGAGAGAGAGAGAGAGAGAGAGAGAGAGAGAGAGAGAGAGATTGACCTGTTGCGCCCTGCACACACTCCAATCAGGGATTGAACTCAAAACCTGGATGTGTGCCCTGACCAGGAACTGAACCCACAACCTTTTTGTGCATGAGACAATGCTCCAACCATCTGAGCCACATGGGCCAACACACTTTTCAGTTATTTTGACAACTGAGTGTTTGAACCTATATGCTAACCTCTGTTAACCAATGTTGTTTTAGGCATTGTCTTTTCATTTGCCTTAAAAGGATTCTATTTTTCTCTTTCCCATTCTATGGTATTTTAAGGCATATTTAGTATTTAAAAGCCCATATATTCAGAAATACCAGCACTTTTACAATGTTTAAGGTAAGATGCAAACAAATCAGATGTCACTCAACCTCTTCAAAACAAGATTTCTCTCTCTCTCTTTCTCTCTCTCTCTCTCTCTCTCTCTCACACGCACACACACACACACACACACACACACACACACACACACGCTAACCTGGAGTACCTCTCAACTCAAAAGGAAGGATCTTAAACCCAGTAAGTCCCTCCTAAGATATAAATGCCAACTTTGCTTGGGTTTCTTGTTTAATTCTCTTACTGATGCCCCAACACTAATCTTTGGTTGAAGTTACGTACTTTAGTACACCTATGTCAAGCATTATGCAAAGGGCCATTATGAAAGGGCCATTCATTTGGCTTTGAAATAACATTGGTTTTTTTCTAATTAATGCTCACTTTTAGGAATAAAATCAAGGTTGAGAATTTAAATGATTCAGCCAGAAACTGACAGATGTGGAAATTTATTCTCACTTTCAATGATTCTGTTATGTCACTCTTCAGATAACTTTCTTCAAGACATCAATTCTCTGAAATTAAAAATATCCTGTTAGAGTTATGTTCTTTTGTATATTTGTGTGGATGAAGTTTCCTTTTCTTATAAATCTGTTTGAAAATTGATATAATAGGCATAAGCTTGCCTTTATTTGTAGCAACCACATTCATACATTATTTTACTTGGATCATGTAATTTATTCTTATGCACAGAAATTATATCTGCCATTTCCCCTCCAATCTTTGCCTTTGGATAGAATGTTCAGAAGATAGGAGGAGGGTTATCCGTCTGATAAAATTATCCTGCAAGAGAATATATATATATTTTCAAGGCTTACACAATGTGAGAGTTTAACAACAAAATAAATAACATCCTTCATTTCCCTGACACCAAAGGCTCTTCCCATAAGACCAGCTAAATTTGTTGGCAAGAATCATATGCGGAGCTTGGCTGGTGTGTCTCAGTGGTTGACAATTGACCTATGAACCAGGACATCATTGTTCAATATACCTGTCAGGGCACATGCCCAGATTACAGGCTCAATCCCCCAGTGGGGGTTTGCAGGAAGCAGCTGATCAACAGTTCTTTCTTATTATTGATGTTTCTATCCCTTTCTCCCTCTCCCTTTCTCTCTGAAATCAATAAAAATATATTAAAGAAAAAAATCATAGGGGAAAAAATATCTACAGATTATCTTTCTATTCTCTACTTTACTGTACAAAAACTTAATATTTCTTAGATGTTTGCTTAATATAATTCTATTAAGAGAAATGTTGTGACATTTGAAACTAAGGAAATAAGATGAGTATATATCTTTTAAATGTAACACCAAAGCACTGATGGCTCTATCCAATAATTACTTAACTAAGTACAGAATTTTACTTATGGTTGACTTAGTATTTACTCTTGATTAAGTACTAGGTTCTGTGAAATTTGGTTTTAACTTAAGATTTCTATCTTGAAGTAAAGGTAAACCCAATGGTTATAGTTTCCTCTGTTATTGGTAAAACATGCACCAGGTATTTTTTCCCTTAAATTTATATATGGGGAGCATTATCTCAATCCCCTGAGATTTTGTTTCCCAGCAATTGTCAGTGTGGCTCAAATAAACTCAAAAAGTGTGTGTGTGTGTGTGTGTGTGTGTGTGTGTGTGTGTGTGTGTGTGTGTTATAAGCCACCAGCCAATCCGCAGACCACCTGGTAGCTATGACACGCACTGACCACCTGGGCAAACACTCAATGCAGAAGCAGAAACTACAAGCATGGAAACATGGAATGTACTGATGAATCTTAGAGGAAAAGGGGGAGAGGGAAGGAAAGGGAAGGAAGAGACCAAAGATTTTAAATGCCTACTGGAAGCCACATGGGTCCTTTGGCCTGACCTGTGGGGATTGGGTGGAAACTATTCTTCAACAATCCCTGACAGGTCTTGAATTGTGAGAGGGCACAGGCCACGCTGAGGGACCCTACTGGTATGTGAATCTGTGCACTGGGCCTCAGAGTAATGTGGAGACAAAATTGACTGTATAATATTCAAGAGAGGAGAAAACCTTTTCTAATAAGTTTATGCTGGCAAGCAATTTTCTTCTCTGAAAAAACTGGCTAATTCTGGCCTTGGGTTAAGGATTAGATTTAGTGCAGATAAAGAGACTTCTAATATGGGTAAAAGAAAGCAGGTGGATCTTTGGGTAGATGCATAGGCTGGCATGTCAGATTCGAAATTTGAGGAGCCCATATAAATGATAATCAAAAGAAAGCTAACTTAAGTGGCAATATTAATATCAGAAAATTGGACTTTAGAATAGGAATACTACCTGGGATAAAGAGGAAAATTAAATAATGACAAAGAGATTAACCGAGAATACACACACACACAAAAAAAAATACTAATTGCACATGTACTTCAGAATACATAAAACAAAATATAGTAGAGATGAAAAAATATAGCCAAATTTGAAATTATGGGTGTCAATTTCAACATGTTTCTGTGATCAATAAAACAATACCATCGAGGCCTGGCTGTAGATAAAGCTGTCCTTAGAGGGACATTTTTAGTATTAATGCTTATATTAGAAAATTAAAAAGATCTCACATCAATGATCTAAGATTTTATCTTAAGAAAGTAGAAAATATATATGAAAAGGCAAAGGAGCTAGTATAAAAAAACAAACAAACAAAACAAAACAAACAAAAAAAATGAAGAACAAAGTTAGGGACTCTTCCTACCAGTTTCCAGATTTATTGTACTATAAGTAATCAAATAGGGAGAAACCAAGATGATGGCATAGGTAAACACCTAAATCTGCTGCCTTACACAACAATTTCAAAACTACAACTAAAAGACAAAACGGACATCATCCAGAACCACATGAAGGTTACCTGAGTACAAATTCTACAACTGAGACTCACACTGAGAAATGCACACTGAGACTCAGAGGAGCTGCAGGAGGCAGAGGTACTGAGATGCGTATGTGGAGAGGACTGGCAACTGAGTGCGTGGCTGGCTTTCTCAAGTGGGAGGGAGACAAAAGCTCCTGACTGCGCTGAACTCCAATTCTGGGCAAGAGTCTGGGGACCCAGACTCATTCAGGGAGAAACTGGGCTGTCTGGCAGCGGGGGAGAACTTGAGGATGGCTTTCTCTCTGAGATGCTTGCAGCAATTATTACGAGACACTGAGACACAGGGCAGGACTTATGGGAAACCAATGCTGTCTGCTCTGCCCTGAGACTCTGCCCCTTTCAAGCTGAGCACAGACTTTTGCAAGTCTTCTTCCATAAGGCTGTCTCCAGCACAGAAGTTCTCCCAGTGTAGACACAGCTGATCCTCACAGCCAATTGGCCTGGAGGTCAATTCCTCCCAGTGATACTAACAACAATCAAGGCTCAACTACAACAAGACTGTGCACACAGTCCACAAAGGGGTGTCCATCTCAGGTAACTGGGGAGGCTGAGCCACTGGGCCCTATAGGACACTTAGCACACAAAACCACTCTATCAACTCAGGGAAGCAGCCAAAATGTGGAGTCAAAGAAACAGATCACAAATGAAAGAAATGGAGGAAAGCAAATGACTGAATATAGAGTTCAAAACCACGGTTATGAGATTTTTCAAGAATTTTCTAGAAAAGGCTGATAAATTTAGCAAGATCCTCAAGGATATGAAAAAGGACCAATTAGAAATTAAGCATATACTGACTGAAATAAAAAATATTATACAGAGATCTAACAGCAGACTAGAGGATCATACAAATCAAGTCAAAGAAGTAAAAAACACTCAAATGGGGAGAAAAAAAAAAAAGAATCCAAAAATATGAAGATAGTGTAAGGAGCCTCTGGGACAACTTCAAGTGTACCAACATCAGAATTATAGGGGTGCTAGAAGAAGACAGAGAGCAAGATACTGAGAACCTATTGAAGAAATAATGACAAAAAACTTCCCCTACCTGGTGAAAGAAATAGACTTACACATCCAGGAAGCACACAGAACCCCAAACAAAAGGAATCCAAAGAGGACCACACCAAGACACGTCATAATTAAAATTCCAAGAGCAAAATACAGAGAATATTAAAAGCAACAAGAGAAAAACAGTTAGTTACCTACAAGGGAGCACCCATATGACTGTCAGCTGATTTCTCAACAGAAACTATGCAGGCCAGACGGGAGTGGCAAGAAATATTCAAAGTGATGAATAGCAAGAACCTACAACCAAGATTACTCTACCCAGCAAAGCTATCATTCAGAATTGAAGGGCAGATAAAGAGCTTCACAGATAAGAAAAAGCTAAAGGAGTTCATCACTGCCAAACCAGTATTATATGAAATGGTAAAGAGTATTCTTTAAGAAGAGGAAGAAGAGGAAAAAGATAAAGATAAAAATTTTGAACAACAAATACATATCTGTCAACAAGTGAATCTAAAAATCAAGTGAATAAAAATCTGATAAACAAAAAAACTAATGAAAAGAATAGAATCAGGGGCATAGAAAGAGAGTGAACTGACAATTCTCAGGGGAAAAGGATGTGGGGGGTGCGGGAAGAGACTGGACAAAAATCGTACACCTATTGATGAGGACAGTGTGTGGGGGGGTGGTAAAAGAAAAGGGTAGGGAGGGAACCTGGTGGAGGGGAGCTCTGGGGGAAAAAAGAGAAACAGTTGTAATAATCTGAACAATAGAGATTTATTAAATTAAAAAAATATTCAAATAATCAAAACTGTGTGATAATGGTCAAAGGATAAACATATAAATCAATGGAACAAGTTGGTCCAAAAATAGGTGTGTCTGGTCCATCTCACCCAGTCTCAATGGATCAGACCCTAGCAGCAAGCTAACCTACCAGTTGGAGTGTGTGTCCCTTGGTGGTCGGTGGGCATCATAGCAACTGGTTGAATGATTGAATGAATGTTCAGATACTTAGCATATTAGGTTTTTATTAATAGGTTACAGGATAAAGTCTTTGTGTCCTTAAGTCATGCAAATTTCATGGATAGGTTTCTTAGTCGAGAATTTAAAAAACATAAAAAGAAAAATTGATACTTTTTCCCATAAAATTAAAAACTTACGTTCTTGAGAGGAGAAACCAAGATGGCGGCATAGAGTAGACACCTGAAGGCAGTCTACCACAACAAATTTGAATTTAGAACTGAAAAACAGGGGAAACATCACCCTGAAGCGCCAGAAGGCTGGTTGAGAGGAGGCTCTACCATCTGGGAAGGAGAAAGAAGGCGCGCTGAACCTCAGGAACTGTGAAGGTGCAGAGAACTGTGTGGGAGAAAAGGCGGCAGCAGAGTTCACTGCCGGCTAGCTTGCGGAGCGCAGAGAGGGCGGGACGAGTTCGCTACTGGCTTACTCTCTTTGCACAGAGAGGGCAGACAGCTAATGTGCAGCTGGCTTTTTTGTTCAGGAGGAAAACAGAACCACCCTATTGCACTGATAGACGGCCCCAGACAGGGAGAGGCCAGACTGTCAGGCAGTGGGCAGAGATCTCTCAGAGGTGTGTGAAGCCAGTGGCCATTACTGCACGACTCATAAACCAGACCCTCGTAGGGAGGGGCTGAATAAAGCTTGTCTGCACCACCCGAGACTATGCCCCACCCAAGCGGAGCACAGAAGCCCTTCCAGTGGCTGGCTTCCTCATTCGCTGCCAATAGGACTCTCCTAGGGAGGGGCAGACAGGAATCTAAAGCTTGTCTGCGCCTATACCAAAGAGGTGCACGCGCCTGCAACCAATTGTGTGGGATTCAACAAAGCTTGGCTGTGCCACCCTGAGACTCCGCCCCATCCAAGCGGAATACAGAAACCCTCCTAGCTGAGACACTTCTGATCCTCATAGCCAATTGACTTGGAGATTAACACTTCCCAGTGATACCAACAACAAGCAAGGCTTAACAACGAGACTGCACACACAGCCACAAAGGGCTACACCAAGACTGTCCACCTCAGGTAACTGAGAGGCTGACTCACTAAACCATATAGGACACCTTAGCACACAAAGCCACCCTACCAACTCAGGGAAGCTGTGAAAATGCAGAGACAAGGAAATAGATCACAAACAAAAGAAATGGAGAAAAAGAAGAGACTGGATATAGAGTTCAAAACCATGCTTATAAGGTTTTTCAAGAATTTCCTAGAAAAGGTAGATAAGACCTATGAGAAGATGAAAAGGGATCAACAAGAACTAATAAGAGATCAATAAGAAATAATAAGGGATCAACAAGAAATAAAGAACACATTGTCTGAAAAAAAAAAATTATACAGAGTCCTAAAAACAGAATGGAAGATCGCAAGAATCAAGTCAAAGATTTGGAACATAAAGAGCGAGAAGACACTCCTCCGCAGACGCAAGAAGACAAGAGAATCCAGAAAGTTGAAGATAATGTAAGAAACCTCTGAGACAACTTCAATTGAACCAACATCAGAATTATGAGGTCCCAGAAGATGAGAGAGAGCAAGATATCGAAAACATACTGAAAGAAATAGTGACAGAAAACTTCCCCCACCTGGTGAAAGAATTAGACTTACAAGTCCAGGAAGCCCGCAGAACCCCAAACAAAAGGAATCCAAAGATGACCACACCAAGACACATCATAATTAAAATTCCAAGAGCAAAAGATAAAGAGAGAATATTAAAAGCAGTAAGAGAAAAGCAGGTACTTACCTATAAAGGAGCACCCATACTATGGTCAGCTGATTTCTCAACAGAAACCATGCAGGCCAGACGGGAATGGCAAAAAATATTCTAGGTGATGAATAGTAAGAACCTACAGCCAAAGATAATCTACCCAGCAAAGCTATCACTCAGAATTGAAGGTCAGATAAAGAGCTTCACTAATAATAATAATAAAAAAAAGCTAAAGGAGTTCATCACCACCAAACCAGAATTATATGAATTGCTGAAGGGGGTTCTTTCGGAAGAGAAAGTAAATAAAGATAAAAACTATGAGCAACAAATACGTAACTATCAACAAGTGAATCTAAAAACCAAGGGAATTAAAAAAAAATCTGATGAACAATATTAACGGTTGAATATAATAGAATCAGAGGTATGGAAGGGGAGTAAACTGACGATTCTTAGGGAAAAGGGGAGAGAGGGATGTGGGAAGAGACTGAACATAAACTGTGCACCTATGGATGAGGACAATGGGGGGTGGGGAAAGGGCAGAGGGTGGAGTGGGAACCTGGTGGAGGGGAGCAATGGGGGGGGGGGCGATGAGAAACATTTGTAATAATATAAACAATAAAGATTTATTTTAAAAAAATAAATAAAAATAAAAACTTATGTTCTTTGAAAGATCACCATAAGAAGACTAAAAGTGCACAGCCTGCTTGCCTCAGTAGTTGTGCATTGACCTATGACTAGGAGGTCACGGTTTGATTTCTAGTTAGGGCACATGCCTAATTGTGGGTTTGATCCCCAGTTTGGGGCATGCAGGAGACAGCTGATCAATTATTCTCCTTCATCATTGATATTTCTTTCTCTCTCTCCCTCTTCCATCCTCTCTGAAATCAATAAAAGTATATATATATATATATATATATATATATATATATAAAAGAAAACTAAAAGTGAAAGACTGGAAGAAAAATATTTGAAAAACACATCTGTAAAGTGAGATGATAATGAAAGCAACCTCAAAGAATTACTGTAATAATTAAATGAGATAATCCATGTAGATTATCTAGTACAGTGCTGATTAAAAGTAATGTTTAATAAATTTTGGGTATTGCTATTTCTAAATAACTGAAATTTTATTTTAAATTTCTATTAAAGCTATTCAAAGTTAATGATATTTAAAGGGATGTTCTTTTAATTTGTAAATTTATAAAAATTGTATATATCTTTGTTTAGTCCAAATTTTATTGCACTTTGATAAAATGTGACCTGAATGATTTCTTTTCTCAAAATTTATTAACATTTTCTTTGTGTGTGTGGTTTTTGTTTTTTTTGTGGGTTTTTTTTAGCAACTAGTTGATGTTGCATGTGTGTTTGAAGAGATTGTGCATTCACTGTTTATTGCATAAAAGTCCTTTACACCTATTCAATCAAGCTTCCTTTTTAAAACATATGTATTTTATTGATTTTTTTCCAGAGAGCAAGAGTGAGGGATAGAGAGTTAGAAACATCAATGAGAGAGAATCATCAATCAGCTGCCTCTTGCTCACCCCCTACTGGGGATGTACCTGCAACCAAGGTACATGCCCTTGACTGGAATTGAACCTGGGACCTTTCAGTCTGCAGGCCAATGCTCTATCCACTGAGCCAAACCGGTTTTGGCCAAGCTTCCTTTTATTTTAAATAATATTTTAAATCCTTACTCTATGATATGTTTATTGATTTTTAGAGTGAGGAAGGAAGAGAGAGAGAGATCAATGTGAGAGAGAAACATGATTGGTTGCCTCTTGTATGCACCCCAATAAGAACTGAACCCATAACCTAGATATGGGCCCTGACTGGGAATTGAACCCACAACCTTTTGGTGTATGGGATGACATTCAACCAACTAAGTCATATAGCTATGGCCAATCAAGCTTCTTTATTGTGTTATTCAAATCCTCTCTGACCTTAATTGTGTGTTTTTTCTACCTAATCTGACAATTTCTGAGATATTTTGAAGTCTTCCAGAATAGCTGTGTATTTTCTTTTTTTATCTTTATTGTTGAAAGTATTACAGATGTCCCCCCTTTTTTTTTTTTTTTACCCCTTCTAGCCAGCAACTGCCCTCTGCTCCAGGCCTTCACCACACTATTGTCTTTGTCCATGGGTTATGCAGATATGCATAACATTCTTTGGTTAATCTCTTCCTACCCACCCACCCACCCACCCATCTCTGGGATTTGACAGTCTATTCCATGCTTGTTTGCCTCTGAATCTAGATATTTTGCTCATCAATTTATTTTGTTCTTTAGGTTCCACATATGAATGAGATCATGTGATACCTGTCTTTCTCTAACTGGCTTATTTCACTTAGCATAACACTCTCCAGGCCCCTCTATGCTGTCTAAAAAAGGTAGAAGATCCTTCTTTTTTACAGCTGCATAGTATTCCATGGTATAAATGCCCACCACAGGTATTTTTTTGTTGTTGTTGTTTGTTTTTTTAAACCATTCCTCTGATGGGCATTTGGGCTATTTTTGTATCTTAGTTATTGTAAATTGTGCTGCTATGAACATGCAAAAAAAACGAAACTAGACCATCAACTTATACCATATACAAGAATAAACTCCAAATAGGTAAAAGACTTAAATGTAAGTTGTAAAATCATAAAAATTCTAGAAGAAACCATAGGCAGCAAAACTTCAGACATCTCTTGTAGCAATATGTTTTCCAATACATCTCCTAGGAAACAAAGGAGAAAGTAAATATATGGGACTATATCAAACTAAAAAGCTTCTGCACAGCAAAAGAAACCATCAACAAAATGAAAAAGGAGCCTACTGTATGGGAAAAGATATTTGCCAATGATACATCTCATAAAGGGTTAACATCCAAAACACAGAAGGAGCTCATACAACTTAACAAAGGAAAGACAAAAGACCCCATTAAAAAATGGGCAAAGGACTTAGACATTTCTCCAAAGGGGACATAGAGATGGCCAAGAGACATATAAAAAGAATGCTCAATGTCACTTATCATCAGAGAGATGCAAATTAAAACCACAATGAGATATCACCTCATACCTGTGAATGGGAGAACAACCAATTGATGTGTCTCTCTCACATCCATGTCTCTCTCTTTCTCTCTATCTTCCCCATCCCTTCCACTTCCTCAGAAAATCAATGGGGGAAAAAATCCTCAGCTGAGGATTAAAAAACAAAAGAATAAAGAAAGAAAGAACCTGAGGCACAGAGAGGTGAAGAATTGGTCTGAGATTATAAAACTGGCAAATGGTAAGGGCTGGGATTTGAATCCCAGATTTATCTAAGCTCTGAAGCCCAGGGGATTTCCCTGAGAGTGAGCCTCAAGCCAGAGCAGCCCAGGAGTGTGGATCTTTATTCAGATAAGAAACCAGAGGTTGAAGGGAGAACATAGCAGACTCTTCTCCTTAAAAGGAATAGCTAAAGTACCTTTAAAACGAGAGAATTGTAGCACCAGATGTCAAGCTGAACATACAAAGTCAGCTGCTTGGCAAGTTTCCGTAGACCCATGAAGACGTGTATTTGAACTATGAATTAACTAAGCTCTCAGCTCCTGTACTATTATGGATAAGCTCTTGAGTTTTCTTACTAGTCCCTTCTGCTTTTTCTTGAATTTTGCCTTTTTCCCCCCTGGGCCCAAATAATTCAATAACTCCATTCCATAAACAAGTAATGGTTTGGCTTCTTTAGGGTAGGGACTACGCTATATGTTGGAGACATGTAGAACAGTACCAGGAGCCAGGGGTGGGAAGGGTAGATGCAAGAATCTATAAGTATATAACGAGATAGTGTCTGGCAGAAGACTGTGGTGGTACTATAGGACCACAGAAAGGAGACAGCTAACAACCAGGTAGGTAGGAGTGGAATGGGGAAAATATAAGAGGAGACTTATGAAAGGATGCAATTCTTGTCATAGGATTGAACCCTTCAGATGATAAGGACCATACTAAATGGGCAATACTTTTTTTGGAGGAAGAGAGTCACGCTATAAAGTAAGAGGGTGGCGAAAGCCTCCTCCTGGGGGTCTGAGAACATAAATCAGTTACTAGAACTGCATTGGAACCTAAATGATCTTTAGTTCCTGAGTTCTCTTCAGGTCTATGAAGTCACTTTAAGCATGTTTCTGGATTTCTGGGTGGTTACTCTGGATTTCCCATAATAAGACCTGGCCAATTATCTGTTCTTATTGTGCCCCTCACTCTGGAGCGCCATCTGAAAATCTACCCAGTTTCAGTAGGTTATTGCTCCTACCACTACTAAGCAACTATCTTGTCTTCTGTAAGCCTTTTCAGATCATCTTCTCACAGTTTCTGCTTACTCCAGGGGTGTCAAACTCAATCAGAGAAGGGGCCAAAATCTAAAATCCAGCCTAAATCGCGGGCCGAATGGTTTACTGAACAGTCATAAACTGTCATTGTGATGGAAACGCAGCGGAGTGCAATGATGACAGCGCGGTGCGGGCCACATTGCAAGGCCTGGCGGGACGGATTTGGCCCGCGGGCCTTGTGTTTGACACATGTGGTTACTCATTGCCTCTACTGGATGATGTTGTCTAATGGTTTCTGAGATCTGCCTTCTCTTGTGTGTCAACTGCTGTTCTTACTGCCAACTGCCTAACCCTTTCTCTTTATCATATTTACATTCTCCAATAAAGAAACCATTTGTTAATTAATTATTAACCTCTTCTTTGGGTAAAACTCTTGGGGGGTGGGGAGGAAGAAAGAGAGAATATAACAGAAATATCAATTGATCAGTTGCCTTTTGTATGCACCCTGACTGGGGATCAAACCTGCAATCTGAGCGTGTACTCTGACCAGAAATTGAACCTGAGACCTTTTGGTGAATGGGAGGACCTCCAAGCAACTGACCCACACTGGCCAGGGCTCCAGTTTGGGGAATTTTTTCTTTCTCTGCAGTTCTACTTACTCCTCCCTCCCTCCCTCCCTCCTTTCTCTTTCTCTCTCCTCTCTCCTCTCTCCTCTCTCCTCTCTCCTCTCTCCTCTCTCCTCTCTCCTCTCTCCTCTCTCTCCCTTTCTCCCAGATGCTCTTACCTCCTTAATCTCCTGGCAAAATCTCAAGGAGCAAGGAACCTGAAAGGCAGATTGTTGGGCACAACTTCAAGGATAATAGTGACATTGCATTCTAAGAAGCTGAAGTCCAGGAGGTTTTATTTAAGATGCGACTAGTGCCCACTGGAGTTGTCTGAGAGAGAGATCCTGTCAGACAACTTCTTTATGCCTAGGAATACCCCCTTGAAACCTGTCTGGAATGAATGGGAGGGAGAATATAAGAACATAAACCAAATTAATAGACCAATAAATTATCTTGTCACATATTTTTTTTTATTTGTCCCTGTATTTGTACTTCACTTTTTTTTTTGAAGTGGTGTTAGAAGAAGTTTAAGTTTATTTATTTTTTAAATAAATCTTTATTGTTCATATTATTACAAATGTTCCTCTTTTTTTCTGCCCCTCCATTGCTCTCCTCCACCAGGTTCCCACCCCACCCTCTGCCCTTTCCCCACCCCACATTATCCTCATCCATAGGTGCACAGTTTATGTTCAGTCTCTTCCCACATCCCCCTCTCCCCTTTTCCCCAAGAATCGTTAGTTCACTTCCCTTTCATACCTCTGATTCTATTATATTCACCAGTTAATATTGTTCATCAGATTTTTTTTAATTCCCTTGGTTTTTAGATTCACTTATTGATAGTTATGTATTTGTTGTTCATAATTTTTATCTTTATTTACTTTCTCTTCCGAAAGAACCCCCTTCAGCAATTCATATAATTCTGGTTTGGTGGTGATGAACTCCTTTAGCTTTTTTTTTTATTAGTGAAGCTCTTTATCTGACCTTCGATTCTGAGTGATAGCTATGCTGGGTAGGCTATTTTTGACTGCAGGTTCTTACTATTCATCACCTTGAATAATTTTTGCCATTCCCATCTTGCCTGCATGGTTTCTGTTGAGAAATCAGCTGACCATAGTATGGGTGCTCCTTTATAGGTAAGTACCTGCTTTTCTCTTGCTGCTTTTAATATTCTCTCTTTATCTTTTGCTCTTGGAATTTTAATTATGATGTGTCTTGGTGTGGTCATCTTTGGATTCCTTTTGTTTGGGGTTCTGCGGGCTTCCTGGACTTGTAAGTCTAATTTTTTCACCAGGTGGGGGAAGTTTTCTGTCAGTATTTCTTTCAGTATGTTTTCAATATCTTGCTCTCTCTCATCTTCTGGGACCCCCATAATTCTGATGTTGGTTCAATTGAAGTTGTCCCAGAGGTTTCTTACATTATCTTCAACTTTCTGGATTCTCTTGCCTTCTTGCTTCTGCAGAGGAGTGTCTTCTGGCTCTTTTTTTTTTTTTTAAATATATTTTATGATTTTTTACAGAGAGGAAGGGAGAGAGGTAGCTAGAAACATTGATGAGAGACCCCCTACTGGGGATGTGCCCGCAACCCACATACATGTCCTTGACCGGAATCAAACCTGGGACCTTTCAGTCCGCAGACCGACGCTCTACCACTGAGCCAAACCGGTTTTGGCATCTTCTGGCTCTTTATGTTCCAAATCTTTCACTTGATTCTTGTGATCTTCCATTCTGTTTTTAGGACTCTGTATAATATTTTTTATTTCAGACAATGTATTCTTTATTTCTTGTTGATCCCTTATTATTTCTTGTTGATCCCTTATTATTTCTAGTTGATCCTTTTCATCTCCTCATAGGTCTTATTGACCTTTTCTAAGAAATTCCTGAAAAACCTTATAAGCGTAGTTTTGAACTCTATATCCAATTGTTTTTTGTCCTCCATTTCTTTTGTTTGTGATCTATTTCCTTGTCTAGGCATTTTCGCAGCTTTCCTGAGTTGGTAGCCTTAAAAGTCTCTGTGTTCTGCTTGGATGGGGCGGAGTTTCAGGGTGGAGCCTACAGCCTTGGCTTCCCTCAACCCCGCCCTATGAGGCTCCTGAGTCTCAGTATTCCTTAGGGTCCTTCAGTACTCATTGCAAGCACCTCTGAGAGAAAGGTGCCCTCGATTTTCGCCTGCTACCAAAAAGTCTAGTCTCTCCCCCAATGAGCCCGGAACTGGGGTTCAGTTCAGTTGGAAGTGGGGTTCAGAGCAGTCTGGAGCTTTAGTCTCCTTCCAGCCAGGGCAATCCCGCGGCACAGCCAACCATCCGTTCTCTGCGCACAATCTGCACACCTCCGGGACCTCCTTTTGCTGCTCCCCCGGGTTTCTGCCTTACAGCTAAGCTCCCTCTGTATGAGCCTTAGGTCCTCGGGGTCTGGCCTAGAACTGGGGTTCAGAGCAGTCGGAACTGGGCTCAGCAAAGTCCGGAGCTTTTATTTCCTTCCTGCTAGGGAACGCCAGCCAGGCACTCGGCCTCCCCCTCCTCTCTGGCTCCGTTCTCTCCTCTCGAGCAGTGTGTCTCCATACCTTAGGCTTTTACAGCTCCTCTGCTTTTCCTTCTGGTTTTCTCTTTCCTTCTCGTTGTAGAATTTCCAGTCAATCAACTTTCCTGTAGTTCTGGGTAATGTCCATTTTATATTTTAGTTGTATTTTATTGAAATTGTTGTGTGCGGCTGCAGTTAGGTGTTTACCTGTGCCACCATCTTGGATTCTCTGTACTTCACTTTTAAAAAGATATATGAGCTGATATGTCTAGTGTTCCAATTAGGTTATGAACATATTGAAGATTAGAACAATACTGTGTTTACCACTTATTTTTAAATCTTTCTGAGGCCCCAGCAGGATAATTTGTACATAATAGGTACTAATATGTGCCTTGAAATAAACTGAGGAATCTGAATAACAGAATTTGACTAGGCTCTACCAGTTCAGACTGCACTGGTGCTTACTTCCTCATTGTAGGGCTTGAGGGCCTTTTCCTTGTCACTTTTAGGGGTAGGCAAATATGCTTTTTCTTTACCTGCTTCTGTTCACAGCTGCTGCTGGCCTGAATTTCCGAGATATCAAATTGGTAGTTGGGACCTTTCTAGCCATAAGTAAAAATAAACACTTCTTTTAAAATGCAGACAGATGATATTAACTTGAGCCTTCTCTAATAAAAAAAGAATTGCGGGTCACAACACAAACATGTATGTGGTTCCAACAACAGTGGAAAATTTCTAAGTGAAATCAAAGCAGTACCTGGCATTCATTCTCATATCTTTCACTTGAAGAGCCAAGTATATTATGAGAACTTTATCCCGGTAAACCTCAGAGACAAATAAAGGAACCTGAGTGAAGGACTTTTATAGATAGGACCACAGGGCCGGGTAGTGACAATATTGTAAAGAGCCAGATGCCTTGTCTCGTTAGGCTACTTTGCCTGAACATAATGCTGTTTCTTTTTGTTGCTGTTGTTTTAATATATTTTTATTGATGTCAGAGAATAAGGGAGAGGGAGAGATAGAAATGTCAATGATGAAAGAGAACCATTGATTGGCTGCCTCCTGCATACCCCACATGAAGGATTGAACCCACAACCCAGGCATTTGCCCTTGATTGGAATGGAACCCTGAACTCTTCAGTCCACAGGCCAACGCTCATCCACAGAGCCAAACTGGCTAAGGCCCTCTTCTATAATATTTTTAAAAACATACATACTTTATTGAATTTTTTACAGAGAGGAGGGAGAGGGATAGAGAGTTAGAAACATCCATGAGAGAGAAACTTCGATCAGCTGCTTCCTGCACACTCCCCACTGGGGATGTGCCCGAAACCAAGATACATGCCCTTGACCGGAATCGAACCTGGGACCCGTCAGTCCATAGGCCTATGCTCTATCCACTGAGCCAAACCGGTTAGGGTGCTCTTCTGTAATCTTACTTTCTCTTTTATTGGCCCTCTCTCCCATTCTCTCTACCTCACTTTTTCTGATGCTATTAAAATAATGAAGACACAATTATATTACAGCATTGGAACTTAATATACAGATCTTCTAGGTATAAATGCATTTTGAAAGCCATCAGCTTAGACCAAAGAAATTAACCATTACTTTCTGATATAAAGAAATACTTTTTTGAAGGTGAAAAGCCTTCCTCCCTCATTCCCTCCAGTAATAATAACATGTGGGTGATTACATATTCCTCTTCCAGCTCCTAGGAAAAGTTTGCCATGGAAAAAGGAAGAGGAAGTAATGATCAAGGGGAAAGAAAAGGATAAAACACTGTTTTTATTTCTAAGGGGAAAAACAGGAGAATAGGATAAAACCTTATCTTTTCTGCATCTGTAAATGACCATAATCTGTGAAAATGAAATGTACACTTTAAGCACTTAACCAATATTTACCACTGACAAAAACCTATTTTAGGCCTCATCTTTTGTCAGAACAATCATCACTAATAATATAGAGGAAGTCTGTAGAATGGTCTCCCTCTCCTATACACTTCACTAAGGATCCGAGCATGGAGCTAACACTGGGCCATGCATTACTCACACATCCCATGTGACCTGTCACGACTTCACAGCACTGCTCATGCTGCTCTTGACCTGAAATTCTCTCCCCTCAGTGCCCTGCCAAATGAACTTCTGTTCACCCAATGAGACCCAGTTCAGATGCCGGCCAACAGGCTTTCTCAGGCAGCTCCTTTACCCCGAGCTGGACCAGTATCTCCCTCCTCTATGTCTCTCTAGCATTAGTATACACAATTCTGTTTTAGAGCTCATCATCTTGTCGAATTAATATATGTTAATATGTCTCTCTGCTCCAAAGAATGTAACCTACTACAAGTAGGGACCGGGTCTTTTTCTTTATATTTTCTGTGCCCAATACTATTATGCATGTTAAATGTAGGATACATGAATATGCTATAGTCTGGACAGTATAAAAAGTTTACAGTTTCATAAAGGAGACAAGGTTTATAGACATAGGAAAGGTATAATGTATTAGACTAAGAAAATTAGATAATTACCCAATTCAACAAACATTTACTAAACACCTAGGAGTAAAGAATTATTCACTAGGGCTACTAGAATAAATACATAGTCACTACCTTTGAGGTTGCTCACAACCCAGCCACCTTATAGATTGTCTTTATGTGTATTGTACAGCACTCCTGTGGTTAGATATCAATTTCCATGTTGTTCCTCATAACAACCCTGCGAGGTAGGTCATTATTTTCATTTTTATAGAGATGTAAACAGAGGGTTTGAATTCCCAAGTCTTCTGACTCCAAGACTGAAGTCTTTCTTTCCCACTACATCAGTGTTTCTCAAAATTTTCCATTTCCGAGTACATTTTTACAGGGAGAATGGACTTATATTCCTCAGGGTTGGGAAATAAAAGCTAAAAAAAAAAAAAAAAAAATCTAGAGTGTAATCTTAACATTCATGCTTACTATGATATTTTCCCATTATTTCTCACTGAGTCAAACTGAAGGTCTGAGAAAAAATAAACCCGGTTGATTCTGGGTCCTTGAAGGACCTTCGTACAGGGTTTCAACACCAGAGGGAAGCACATACAATTTCAGAAGCACATGGCTATGCTGCTACCTTTACTCAGGGCGTTTAGGTTTGGCTGAGTCCCAACACAAGATTTAAGGTAACTTCATCATGTCTTTTTTTTTTTTTTTTTTTTAGCTTCCCAGTGGCATAATTGTATTTGCAGCCATCTCTGTAGACTATAACAGCATGTACATTCTGCTCCCAGGTACTGAGCAATGGGTTTGGCCCTTTCCTCCCTGCAAGCGTTCTCGTTCTGGCAATAAGATCTCTTCGGTCCAAACTAACTGCCACCCCTCTCATTGCCAATGGAACCTAAAGAAGTCCCAGATGTCTCCTACTGTCTGCTGCTGGCCCCTGAAGGCCCCAAAGGCTAAACAATCTCCTCTCTTCAGCACTGCCGCTAGAGGGCAGCTCAGGGTTGCAGCTGTGCCCAGCCCTCTAGTGGCTGCTGGGGTGACATGGTTCTTCTATGGAACCCATAAAAAACTCAAAAAGTTGTACTCAGGAAGCCAGCCCAAGTGACACCCGGTAGCGAACTTTTTTAAAAAAAAAGTTTTGGTTCTCAGCTTCGCTTTTTTAAGGCCTCTGGCAGGTCTCCGATACATTACCTTTTGCGGATGAATCTCCCACTGCCTAGGATTCCCCCCTTGCCAGGGTATGGCAATGGAGAGCCATCCTTCTCTCCGGGTCAGGTAAAAAAATAGAAGCTGGGAGACTTGGCAACTTCCCCCGGTGCTTTTTTACTTCCTTCATCTCCCCCACGAATACAGAGCTTAGACATACATTCAAGATTTTTTCAGTATAACCATGGCTTGCAGGTTCTGGAATTAGACTTCCAGGCTTCAACGCCTGGCTCTTTCGTTTACTAATTGGGTAACTTTAATAATGCTATTTAACCTAAGCTTCCGTAAAATATGGAGATTACCGTAGTATCTGCAATATACAGTTTGGGGAGGAGTAACTTGGATAATCTATGAAAAGTGCTAGGTCTGACACCCTGAAAGTGCTCAACATTAGCTATTTTTATTCTTCAAAGCTTCTGTCTGGTGCACAGCAGGTCTATCAATGTGGTACAGGAAAATACTGTCTTTACCTAGGACTCCGGGCACATATGCAAATGAATTCATAAACAACTTTCATTTTCCTAAAGTGGCCATGCTAACAGGTTAATGGAAAAGGGGGCCTGCTTGTGTGAAACAATCAGTGCAAAGGGTATTCAGGGTGCAAAGGAATCCAAGAGGGAGGCCTGGATTTTGCACACAGGTGCCCTTTCCCCACCCCCATCCCTTTCCTCCGCCCCCTCCCCCACTTCCCGCCCCCCCAGCCCCACTATGTGCAAGCATTCAGGGTGAATCTGGGAGTGGCGTCTAAGTGCACAGTGGTGCAAAAGTAAGAGGGTTTCCGGCCAAGGAAGTGAGCTGAGTTCTCTCCAAAGGCCAGGAACCCAAGCCAATCAGATTCCCCGCCCACCAGGAGTCTAAAAGGTGGCAGAGCCTCATGGCCCAAAGTCCAAGCACAGCAGGAAAGTGGCCAGGGAATCTTTGTCAGGTAGAGAGACCTGATTAGACACTGTCAAAAAAAAAAAAGTTAAAAGCTGAAAAGCTCCTAACACCCACGGGCCCAGAGAGAAAGGTCAGTGAGAGCTTAGCAGCTGTTCCATCTGGTGCCAGGGGCCTTGGCTGTTGTCTTCCACCCCGGGCCGTGCAGGCCTCCCTGATGAGCCCCACCTAGAAAAGCCAATTCTGCTCTTAAAGGGGACTTGCTTGTTTCTGGTGGGGAATCTTCCTCTGGGTGGGCAAAGCTCTCTCTTACCTATGAATGGGGGGGGGGGGGAAGGAGAGGGAAAGGGCAGAGAGTGCAACCAGGGGGGTCCCACTGGCTCCAAAGGAAGGGGCGTGTGGCCTGGAGCCTGAGCCTCCCTCCATGTTGAGAGAACCAGCACATGCATGTATGTCAGAGGCAGGCGGGGGCCTGGGCTGCCAGGGACCCTGACAAGCCGCGACTTGAGCTGTGTGCCTGGGAGCCTGGGCTGGCTTGAGGAGGGCGGGCCGTGCCGGGAAGGGGGTGAGGCGGGCGGCGAGGGGAACAGCATGGGCGAAGGCACGAGGGAAGGAAGAATGGATCTGCTGCGCGTGGAGGACGGCATGGAGACTCCCCTGATTGGCGCGGGGAGCGCGTGCGGGGGGATGGCGGCCGCGGTGATTGGGCGGCCGGAGTGGGGCCAGGTTTGGCGGCTCCGAATGCCGGGCCGAATGGGGAGCACGCAGCCCGGCTCCCCGCGGGCGGCTCCCGGCCCGGCCCGGCCCGGCCCGGCGAGTCCCCTCCAAGGTGGTTATTCATCCCCACGGGGGCTTTTGGGGGGGCTCCTGAGAAGCCCGCTCATCACCTGCTCCAGGCCCCCGTCCATGTGCCCAGGGGGGAGAGCCGCCCTCTCCGGTGCAGGGGAGGGGAGGAGGGGTCATGTTGATTAATTTGACTTTCCTTGCTTTGAAGATGGGGGGAGAGAAAGCCCATTTCCAAGCCAAATATTAAATGTGGTTCCTCCTCCTCCTCCCCCCGCGGGTCCTCTTTCCTCGCCGGCACCTCCCCCACGCTTCCCGGCTCCCCTCCGCCCGCGCGGCCAGCGGCCTCCTACCCGCCCCGCGGCGGCGCGTCCCGGGCTCGCCTGGCCCGCGCCGCCCCCCGCGCCCCCTCCCCGCGCCCCCCGCGCCGCGCCGGGCACCCCCCGGGCCCGCGCCCCCGCCCCCCGCCGGCGGCCGCGCGGCCGGTGCGGTGCCGCCTGCGCCGGGCCGCAGTGCGGCTGCGCGCACGGGCTGCCTCCGGGCTGGCAGCGCAGCGGCGGCCGCGCGGCGGCGGCGGGGCCGGGAGCGAGCGGCGGCGGCGGCGGCGGCGGCTCGGGGAGCGGCGCGGCGCGGCGCGGAGGAGCCCGGGGCTGCAGCCGCGCGGGGCTCCCGGAGGAGAGAGCCCCCGGGGCCGGCGAGGAGGGCCAGGCCGGGGAGTCCCCGAGCAGCCATTCTCCTTGGATTTGGGGGTGCGGGCACGGCTCGTCGTCTGACGCCCCCTCCTCACCGCCACTGCCACCCCCAGCCGCGGCCGCTGACGAGAGGGGGCGGCGGCGGGGGGCTGCGGGCGCCGCCATGCCTCTCCCGCGGTGAAGCGCCCCGGCCGGCTGGAGCGCCTCGGTCTCCCCGGTGATGTCCCCCAGGCGGCAGGCAAAGGCGACTCACTCGAGCCCTAGGGTAAAGGCCTAGCTTATCCAGCTTCCTTCCTCCTCCTCCTCCTCCTCCTCCTCCTCCTCGTCCCCTCCCTCCCTCCTCCTCCTCCTCCTCCTCCTCCTTCTCGCCCCCTTCGACCTCCCTCCCCGCCTCTTCCCTCACCCTGCCCCGCGCCCCCATCTCCCCTGCTCCCTCCCAGCCCTCCAGCCGCGATGGCAGAGGAACAACAACAGCCGCCGCCACCGCAGCCCGATGCCCAGCAGCAGCAGCAGCAGCTTCCCCCCGGCACCCCCGGCCCCGGGGTGGCCCTGCCAGCCCTTGTGCCCGGGCTGCCAGGGACAGAGGCCAGCGCGCTGCAACACGAGATCAAGAACTCCATCTGGTAAGAGGATCCACCATCGCGGGGCGGAACAGCCCGGGCGCATTTCTGCTGCTGCAAAGGGGGTGGGGGCGGCGGGCTGGGGCAGGAGCGGCGATGCATCCATTGAACATGGGCATCCAGGGTCGGGTGCATGTCTGTGGGGCCCGGGGAGGCGTGGGAACCGTGCATCGGCCCTGGGGCTCCGTACATCCCTCCCCAGTGCTTTTACCCCCTCCTCATGGTGAGGGGTGATAAACACATTATTTGTGGTTTTCACTGGTGTGCAGAAGGAAGGAATATGGGTCGACGTTCAGTCGTCTTGCAGGGTGATGGCATGGGTTTGGGGCTGAGGAATGTGAAATGTGTTTACTCCCGGTTGCATGCAGTCACACACAGGGAGGAAGAAGTGTATTGTTGAATTTCCACCAAGCAGACATTGCGCGTAAGAATATTAATAGGCGGCACACAAAACCTGATGTGTGTCTCTCTCTTCCTTTCGGTTGGCTTAGCTGCTGTTGCTGAATGTTTTTTGCTGTTGCTTTATTCAGAGATTACATTTCCCTTCCAAGGAGTTTATTCTTTGCATTGATTGTGAAGAAAAGGCTTCTTTAGTATAGGGTTGTTTTTTTTTAAGGTGATGGTTTACAGTAAAGTGATTTTTTTAATTTAAAAATATATCTTTAAAATAAATGTTTTACCATTTCGTGTGTCTTTTTTAGAAACCACAGGTAAAATGCCCTTTGCAATATTCCTGTACTTTTTTTTTTATATGAGGATTTCCAATATTTCCGCATTAGATTAAACTCTGAAAGACTGGTGCCAGCCTTTTAATAATTAAGTACACCGAGTTAAAGTCTGTCCTTTTTAGAGCCATTGCAAATATTCTTTGAACATGAACTTGCATTTTTAAAAACTGACATTTTTTTTTTTAAGTGCAGTGCTATTTTAAAAATGGAAAGCAGTATTTGGAATTTGGTGTAAGAGACTACTTTTAATAGAACTTTTAAAATAGAATTAAATGTGGTATAAAAAAGCTCTGATTTTAAAAATGAAATCTTGCATGTCCATCATTGAATATGACTACTAGATCAAAACTCCTTTTATATTGCAATTTAAAAAGAAATGTGTTATAAGATAATGGACATTGCAGTACAATATTTACACATTTGAAAACAGTGACAATTTCTAAAATACAAAATTAAGGTTTGTTATCTAGTAATTTTTATTATTTTCCTGGTGTACATCCATATTGTCATGATGCTAATATGAAGTAGGTCAGTGCAGGCTTTAATAGTCTTTATTCGAGAGTAGTGGGAAGCTGTGTACCTTGCTTTCAGTTTTAATTTTAAAATGAAGTTTAAATGCTTTAAAGGTAATTTTTTTTTTTTTTTACTTTGACAATAGTCATGTTGTGGCAACTTGAATAGGTCAGAAAAATAGTAATGTGTGTGTACTATGTGTGTGTGTGTGTGTGTGTGTGAGAGAGAGAGAGTGTGAGAGAGAGAGAGAGAGAGAGAGAGAGAGAGAGAGAAAGAGAGAGTGTGTGTGTGTGTGTGTGTGTGTGTGAGTGTGTGTGTGTGTGAGAGAGAGAGAGAGAGAAGGCTTTATTCTTCAATGGATACACTCAGCTCCCTATTCAAACTGTAATTTAAAGGAAGAGATGGTTAAGCTTCTGCTTACCAGAAACCAGAGTGCCCCCATCCACCCCCCAGCAAGTTACTTGATGTAACTTAAGTGTCCCTGAAATCATCGCTAAATTGAATAAGCACTTTGGTTTTTTCATTCAGATAAGGGGCACCCAAATTAAAAAGACTAAAATCTTTTAAGAAAGACATATTTAAAAAGTTGAATTAGTAATGTATATTTTGACTTATTATGAGAGCAATGGGGGAAAAGGAACCTTCATTTTATAGTATTTTAAAAATAAGAGTAAGCTGTATAGATAACTGAAGTGTTTGAATAATAATGATGGTGGAGGCTCTTTCTGGTGAATCATGTGATTTAATAATTCTTTCATTGATAATTTATGTTTACACATCCATTACAATTTAACTGCACTGACTTTAATGTGAGAAATCCTGTCCTGAAGCATAGTGCATTTGAGTTTTTGGTACTTGCTCTGGAAAAATAATGGCCAGCAAACACTTTAATTTCCAAATGTACAATTTTAATCTTTATTTTAATATTATAATGGCACACTTACTGGCATTTAATGTTCATCTTTAGAAGTCCTATTTGTAAAAATGGTTTCTTTATAGTACATTTAAAACTTTGTAAAAACAGTAATCATAAACAACATTAGGAAATATATGTAACATATAGTCTCATATCTGATGTTTCACAAGACTGGATTTATAGATTTATCAGGTAACTATATAAAGACATTTAAAAGTGAAATACCTTCAATACCATCTATGAAATATGGTGTCCTAAGAAAAGTATATGAACTTTAATAGCTGACAACTCGATTTTGAAAATTTTTAATAAACACTTCCATAATTATTCAAAGTGTATGTATAAGGGTTTTTTTGCATACTATATATATATATATATATATATGTTAAATTAAAATCTCTTTTAATAGATAAGATTACAATTCTTTATGTATCTCAATTACATTTCTTGAAGTAATAATGCCTTCTTACCAATTTTTTTTTAATCACCTGATAATATTATGAGAGATTATCCGTTTTGTTGCTTCCTATATCAATCTGTGGTAACATTACTAATGACAATTTAAAATTACATTAAGCAGAAATTGTTAAATGAGTTTTGCATTTAGGTTGATTCCAGAGTATATTGGACTTGCAGATCACAAACATGTCTATACTTGTTCTCCTATTCTGCAAATGTAAATATAGTAGGCGATGTAAGCCGTTAGCTGGACAATAGAGTTATTTATTATCTCAGTTCATAATCATTTGTTCTTGTTTGTTAAACTAAAGTGCTGTTCGACAAAAGTATGTCCATGATCATTTCAAGCATCAAATTAGTCTTTGAAAAAGAAGATTAAGTATTCAAAGTTGAAATGATGGTACTTAATGGGATCAGAAATTATACTTCTTAAGAATTGAAAATAGGTATTTTAAAGATAGTTCTAGAAAATAAAGCTACTACTAACTTGGTAGTGGTGTTATATTTAATATATTTATGGCTAGCTTCAAATGAAGTCCAAGCCTGCATATACCTTTCTTGACCTTCGTCATCCCTAATCCATCCATAGATTCCAGCTCACTTGTACTACTTGCTTAAAGGGGATTTATTTGCATAGTTGTGTTTAATACTGAATGTAGTATAATGCCATGTACCCCAATATATTTTCTAAGTAATAGAATTATAATATAAACTTTTCATAAAAAAAGAAAACTAGTAACCTGTGTCCTTTTCATAAATGCATATTCATAGTGACAACCTAAAACAAAACCACAACCTAATCCCATTGCAAACTTTTTTTTTTTAAATATATTTTATTGATATTTTACAGAGGGGAAGAGAGAGGGATAGAGAGTTAGAAACATCAATGAGAGAGAATCATCGATCAGCTGCCTCTTGCACACCCCCTACTGGGTATGTGCCCGCAACCAAGATACATGCCCTTGACCAGAATCGAACCTGGGACCTTTCAGTCCATAGGCTGATGCTCTATTCACTGAGCCAAACCGGTTTTGGCCCATGCAAACTTCTTTAACTTAACATTGCACTCCTCTTTAGTTGTTTCTAAAGAAAAAGAATACCATGGCAAGTTTTTCTTTCCTTTTATCTCCCAAGTATCTTAATAGGTGGTGGTGTTTTTCTATTTAGCTTAAACAAACAAAAATTTACTAAGTGTTCTTTGTGTTTTTGAAGCGGTTTTACTCGAAACCCTGATAGAATAAAATTTCTGTGGAAAAAATAGAATAGAAAAATTTGCATTCTATTCTGCGTGTTATTATTCTTAAGAATAATCATACTTGCATGGGTAGGAGTGATTAACATATTTGCAGTTAGGCTATAGTGTGTAGACTACAGACCTTTGCCTAGAAATTCAAAAGAATCCCTGATGTTTTATTGTAGATAATGTTCTAATACTGTATTTACTCAAATAAATTCAGGGATTCTTTTCTAAAAATATATATATATATTATTGATCTTTTACAGAGAGGAAGAGAGAGGGATAGAGAGTTAGGAACATCGATGAGAGAGAATCATCGATCAGTCGCCTCCTACACACCCCTACTGGGGATGTGCCCCCAACCAAGGAACATGCCCTTGACCGGAATCGAATCTGGGACCCTTCAGTCCGCAGGGCGATGCTCCATCCCCTGAGCCAAATCGGTTTCGGCAAATTCAGGGATTCTTAAAAGAATTAGTGGTTATTAATTATTGTTTTTATTTATGTAACTTTATTTTCAAGTAAGGCCTTGTAAACCATTTCTTAAAACAGTCTTAGAAGTTGTGTCATTGTTCTACCCACTTAGTGAGAGTGAAATGGAATGACGAGTAAAATTCCTCTGATTCATTATCAGACCCTGGAACATCGCGGCGACCAGAGCTCCCTGTCTGTATTCAGTCTAAGTCACATAGATTTCTGAATCTGGCACGTTTTACATTTACAACTATAATCAAAGGAGAGTTACATATGTGGGCCATTTGGGATGTTATCTAAATTCTAATTTAATCCCAAATCGAGCAATTTTGTTTAACTTTCTTTATTTCTCAGTTACAGTGAGCAAAGTATGGTGATCCTAAGATTTGCATAGTGATTCCATATTAGTCCTAAGTTCTGTCCCCTGTCCTAGAAGTTAGGTTTTGTCCTTGGCTCTGGGTCAGGCAGCTTATTAACTCTGTCTGAGAAACAGTTCTATTTCCTTCAACTGGGGAACATTTACTGTAAAGATCCTAACTGTAGAGTTTACTTTAACCGTAGCCCATGATCTTCATTTTACTTTCAAGTTAGAGACTGACTAGAACATCCACTGGCTTTCATATATTTTCCATTAATTGGTTGACACGCTCTCTGCCCTGAGCTCAGTCTGTCTTACATATCAAGCGCACCAAAGACTAAAGGTGCTTTTTGCTTGTCTGTATTGAGGCCAGCTGTGATGGTTGCATCCCAACACTAAGTGTTTCTGATTCCAGAAAGAAGGCAGTTCCTGTTCTCCTCTGTGATTTGAAATTGATGAAATTGCTCTATTGACCAGGCAGTTCCTGTTCTCCTCTGTGATTTGAAATTGATGAAATTGCTCTATTGACCAGAAAGGCAAGTTAAGCAATTTCAAGCCCCTTGACTTTCTGGCCTTGTTTATGTGTGTGTGTGCGTGCGTGCGTGTGTGTGTGTGTGTGTGTGTGTGAGTGTGTGTGTGTGTGTGTGTTTGCGTAAATAATTGACCAATTTGCTTTCCCTATTGGGAGTTGTCTTTAATACGGTAACAACTGATGTTATGGACAGAACTGATTTAGTTTCTGTGTCACTGTTAGTTTTGGTCCTATTGGGGGAAATGAGCTTCACGGTGGTAGAAAAGACAGATGTGTCTCATTTGTTGTGAAACAGGCTTTGGATAAAAACTTATGTCTAGTCACCTATTAGAAAAATAATGTTGCACGTTAAAAGTGTTCAGATGAAAATAGTTAAAATAAATGTTGACATTTACTCAAATTGGAGCACTTTGTGCAAGATCATTGTGTAAGTACTTGCCTGAGTACCTGCTCTATATGAAGTACTATGCCAGAGACTGCCATCTGAGGGATGTCCATTCATCTGTAATATTAACCTAAGCAAAAATGTGCAATAAAATATCTCTTTTATTCAGTTAGGGATCCAGGGAAGGAGGTGACAAGTGCCAGAGTGTTAATTGTGGAAAAAAACAGATCTTAGTTTCCTTGTCTAGAAAACAAAAGGTTCATATTAGATGACCTTGAAAGTTCCTTTAGGCTAAATTATGATTCTTGTCACTAAATTAATATTCACAACAATAATAAAGCATACCATAAGCACAGTGAATACTAACAGCATTAACTGCTCATATGCAATTCAGCAGAACATTTCCAGTGGGTGGATTAATAGGATTTGTCAGCCTTCCCTGGGTTCTATCTCTAGAAGACTATCTGAAGGTGCTATTCACTTACTGTTACCTTGTGCCCGAGTTCTTTTATGTGAAATTCAGTCTGCAAATATTTACTGGGAGTTGTGGCTGACTACACAGAAATAATGTGTGTAAGGCTGTGCCGTATCCCTGTCGTCGGGAAGTACACTACTTTCTAGTTGAGAGATTGCACTGAGGGGTTGTGTGGGGGTTTTCGTGTGCTTGATTTGTTTATAAACTGGTGCTCAATTCTTATAAACACCTCAAATAGGAACTTTTTTCTATACTAATGATTTAATATTTTTAAGACAGTGTGTGAATATTATATTGTAAATGTGGTTATGTAAATAAGGAAGGTGTGTATTCTTTTTAGAATAATTCAGGCTAGGGTAGACGTGTTTTGTTTTTTTTTCAAATATATTTTATTGATTTTTTTACAGAGAGGAAGGGAGAGAGAGAGAGAGTTAGAAACGTCGATGAGAGAGAAACATCGACCAGCTGCCTCTTGCACATCCCCTACCGGGGATGTGCCCACAACCAATGTACATGCCCTTGACCAGAATCGAACCTGGGACCTTTCCATCCACAGACCAATGCTCTACCACTGAGCCAAACAGGCTTCGGCTAGGGTAGACGTTGTGACAGTATTCTTTAAGAACAAGACAATAGGATGGTTACTACTCCATATCTCCGACAAAACTAGCCCACTCTTATCCAGTGCCTCCCTTTTCTTCAGTCTTTCTGTATCTAGTTTCTTTCTCTCCTGCCTTCTCGAGGGTTCTAAGAGTTGAGGTTAATGAGCAGCATGGAGCCGGAGGAAGAAGAATCTTACTGCCTTGGGCAGGATAGTAAATGAGGAACAATAAGCTCTGAAACCTTAATGCACTTGATTGCTGACTATGAGATTAGGATAGTTAACACCTAATTTTAACCCACATGAATAAAAATTAAAATGGATTATTTTTTTCTTGAGACATTTACTTTTTTTCTGTTTCATGGTTATGTGCGTCCAGTTTATAAGAGGAAATAGAAAACAATGAGGTTTGGTTAATTATGCACACAGTACCTCTATTGTAGTAACTCCTCTGTACATTACAAAACATTGTGTGGGCGGTGACGTTTTGTATTTGTCATATCATAAAACAAACTGAAAGCACACATATATTCTTTGCTACTTGAATCTCCTTTTAGTTTTTGAATTCAAAGTGTGAGAGGTCAGAGTGACAGATTAAAATCTGTTAAGTCTGAGAATTTTGGAAGATAAGAATCCATATGATATGAAACATATATATATATATATTTAACAGAATTTATTCGTAATCTGGGTTTGGATAGAAAGGGTTTACATGGCAAACGATACTTTCTTACTCATTCCAACAAAGCATTAGCAAATTCACTTAAATTTGAATGCTAAATTAATTAGTAATGCTTACCAAGGGCATGGGACTAGGAAGTGATGGTAGTACATATGCCCTTCAATATCTTCCCCTTTCTTTCTGAAATCTGTAATTTTTAGAATTTGAGTTCTATTATAGGTATATCATCAGAACTATTGGTTATCTTAGAGGGTATTAGTCCCCAGGGCTATCGTGTTTATATTTAGGATACCTAAATTTAAGATATAGACATTTTTCTACTTGTATTCTTATATTTTATGACTTTCCTACTTTGGTCACCTGATTTTGCCAAGTAGCTACAGGATGAAAATAGGGGATTACTGTATGAAGTGGCTACTTCAGTTTGCACTATCCATACCCTTTTTCTTTGCTTTCATTATCTTGATTCTCTAATTATATGCTGGTCTCTTTACCTGCTACCTTAAAAACCTTTCTCTTTTTTTCTACTGATATAAGTGTCTAACTTGAAGATCCAGCTCATGTGCTACCCTTCAATGAAACTTTTTCGAACTGGCAGGGAACATGACCTGAATTGTATAAATTATTTTTTTTTCTAGGAGTTTAGACTGGCCTTACCTAAGATGAGTCTATTTTATTGAATTTTTTACTGAATTAGTGAAATATTCCCTATGTAAACCTTTCTAGTATGTAAAGTTCAGGGACTTCATATGCTTGAAGCAAAGCAATCACTACATATTAAGTAATTTATAATATGACCATAAAATATTGTGCCGTAGCCAAGAATTTGCCATTGTTTTTTTGCAGAATATATGAAATTTAAAAAATTTAATTAGACAAGAGTATCACTTCAGTGATATCTGGCTTGGAGTAAAGTTGGTATTTCTGGGAATTTGGGAAATTTATTTGAATAAGATGCATTAGTTGATGTAGTAAGTGAATCACTTCCCTAATTTGATTACAGTCATTAGATTTATGCAGTGTGATCTAAAAAATTAACTGTTAGATTAATAAATGCTTAATTCCTTTTTCTAAAGGAGGAGGTATTACAAGGAGTGTGTGGCCAAATTCTATACACACACACATTTTAAAGAAGTAAGATGAGGTCAAAGACTAATACTGAATTTACAGAAGATAGAGGTCAAGGAAAACTGAATTCAGTACATTGCATTTTGATATCTACTATATACAGGCATAGGAAAATTAAAAAGTAATAAGATACTTTCTCTACCCTTGTGTGGTAGTTGTGTGTATCATCAATTGAGTCTAACAAAAGAAAGATTTTATTAATGCATTGATGGTATAATTAGAAGAGAGAGGGATTCAGTGAGGGCATAATATTGTTATTGGGAAAATTCAAGATGGTGGCCTTAACAAAAAATCAGGGGATGGGCTATTGATCCAAATACATTTATCAATATGCTTACTAAAGAATCTTTATTCCCTCTAGCAGGAATGACATTAAGAATTGTTGTTAATAGTAAGCCTTGTTAGTACTGAGAATAATTAGAGAAAAATAGCTTAGGACAAAATTTGCCTGACCGAGGAGTGGAATTTCTACCAGTATCAATCCTTTTCCTAAGTTTTAATGTACAAAGGTAGAGAATGAATGTAAAGTAATAATGGAGAAGAAAAAAAGGTTGGGGGTGGGTGGGAACTCGGGCAGAGGACCAGGAGCGGTCTAAGCAGCCTTGCAAGAGGACCGTGTACCCGGAATTGCCTCTCAGTGAGGGACAGCACTTCATGAAGAGTATTAAGAGTATTTGGTGAGGGGTCCTCCCATCAGCCCCTATCTCCACTCCTGTATCTTGGCAGCTGTGGCACCTACCTGTGTACTTTTCCATTATCAGAGAAAGTTTGTGTTCCCCCTTTTGGATTCATCTCTTTCCATGTATTTATGGAATTTGTTCTAACATATACTCTGTTTTTGTCAGCACTATCCAATTGTTTTTTCCATTGGCTGCTTTTCCTGTTTCTTTATACATTCGTATGACGTCCTTAAAGCAGCAGCAAACAACCTTGGAGAAAAGGTTTTGCAGTAAAACAAAGAGTTGATCTCTCAGTGACCTAAATAGTTCATCATAGTCCTAAGAAAAAAATGTCATTAGGTAAGTGAATTAATAATGTAAATACTCACAAGATGAAATATGAACAGTTAAAATGCAAAACATTTTACTGTCAGTGATAAAAAGAATAAAGCAGAAAACTTTTAAAAATATGTTCTTATTAATTTTTAGAGGGAGAGGAGGAATGAGTTAGAAACATCAGTTGAGAGAGCTACATCATCAATCAGCTGTCTTCTGCACAACCCTACTGGGAATTAAGCCAGCAACGGGGGCATATGCCCTGACTGGAATCAAACCAGTGACCTCTTGGTTCATGGGTAGACATTCAACCAATGACCAACAGTGGTTGCCGGGCAGAAAACTACTGTTTTTGACCGCTAAGAAAAATATTTTAAGAACTATAGTAACCATTCGCTAGCTGATCTTGTCCAGGGTTTTACAGTTTTCCATATTCCTTTCTCTTCCCTCCAGTCTCAATTTCTATCCTGTTGTACAATATGTAAGCCCACTCATATTTTTGGTGGAGTAGGTGTGAACATACATCATATAAGCGTTAATTGTTTGCACTTAGGTGGTAGAACAATGTATGATATTTTTCAGCCTACTTTATTATATTTTCCAAGTGTTTTTGAATGAGCGAGTGTTATTTTTAGTTTGGAAAAATACCCAAACAAGTAAAATAATGCCCTTTGTCTGTCCTGCTGCTTTTCCTTTTAGCTGAAGTCTGTCCACTGAGCTTCCACCCACACACACTCCCAGATCTTCTCTCTGCTCTTGTCCCTTTTAACTCTTGCAGTCTGGCTTCCTGCTTTTCTTGCCAAATCAGTGGCCCTTTTTCAGTCTTTATCTTTCATTGTGACTCTAACTTTTCTTGTCATTGATTTATTTGCGCTTTTGAAATTCTCATTCGTTCCTTTTTCAGAGGTGCCTTTGTATCAGCTACTCTGCCTGGCATTGGGGATTCTCTGAGCAAGAATGTGAAATCCTGTTTCATGTACCTTATCTCTAATTGATTGAATTTTATTTTTCCTGCTCCCTTCCTTTAGATGCTCTTTAATTGTGAATATCCAGACACTTATTTCTCAGCCATCTATTGTTTTTCTCTTTTCACTTTGCTAAAATCAAGAAATAGTTGGGCTGGGTTTGGCCAGTGTGCTTATTATTATAGCTGGAGTGTTGTCTGTGCACTAAAAGGTCTCGGGTTTGAGTCCCTGTTAGGAGGGCACATACCCAGGTTGCAGGTTCAACCACTGTAGGGATGCACGTGGGAGGCAATTGATCGATTTCACTCTTACATCAATATTTCCCCCCCTCTCTCTCTCTCTCTCTCTCTCTCTCTCTCTCTCTCTCTCTCTCTCTCTCTCTCTTTCAAATCAATAAAATCATGTCCTTGGGTGAAGATTAAAAAAAAGAAGAAATTTATGGACTGAACAGAAAACTCTACCATATCTACTCATTCATTCACCAGAATACAGGGAATGACCACTATTATATTAAACTTGGCATTTTCATGATAATCCTTCTTCTGTGTCATGGTGCCTTGCTACTTCAGTTTGCTTTCATTTCCAGTTCTACTTTTAGTGATAGATGTCACTGTTCCTTCAGTCTATCAGACTGGCAGTATTGATTTTCATACTTGATTTTTCTCTCATTCTCATGCCCAGTATTTTAACAAGTTGCCAAGTTTGCATTGTCACTTAAGTTTTCTTATTTTTTTACTTATACTCCAGGACCATAATTCAGTGCTTTACCATTTCATACCTGGATTATTAAGCAGCAACATAGCTGCTCTCTGCTCCCCAACCCCCACTGAACTATGCTCTATATTGCTAAAATATCCTTTTTTTCATGTAGTCCCCTCCTAAAAACATACAACTTCACCTTACCCACCATGTCATGTCTAAAATCAGGATTCAATGTGAGTATAATCTAGCCTAATACAATTAATCCAACCCTATTTCTTGCAGTTAACCAACATTTAACTCCACTTCAGACCAGTGGACACTTCATTTTGTAGTTCTGCTTTTATTCCTGCTTTATACTTTTGTGGATTCTCCACTTCCCTGTCTCCAAAACCTACTTAATCATGTTTTAACCATTTTAAGTCATAGCTCAAATTACAGTACTTTGAAACATTCTTTAGCTATGGCTAGTCTAAATTGGCCTTTTCTTGATCTCATGTATAGTGAATCCTGTACAATTAAGTACTTAAACACTTTTAATATTTTTTAGTATATATATTTTTGTCATTTTATATTTTTAAATTACAGTTGACATACAAGATTACATTAGTTTCAGGTATACACTTGTGAGGTGGATGGGTGGTGCTCCAATGTGGTCTGAAGCTCTCCACCAGGTGCACTAGCTAAGGGGCTTCCCAGGAGGTGCAGGTCAAGGTCAGTTACTACCTGTGTTCTGCCTGGGGCTACCTAGCATGAGCTACAAAGCGATCTGCAAATGGCTGCTACTTACTCTGGGCTTGGAGGTGCTCAGGAGAGGTCAAGCTGCAAACCAAAGCTTGCTGCTGCTAGCTGGGCCTGGGTCCACTTAGCAAGAGATACAGGGAATGCCCAGACTAGATGCTGCTTGTTTGAGAGATTTTAGGAAAATCTGAAGCTTGAGCCAAGACAGGCCATTTATAAGTAAAGGAGTCAGCAAGCTTTCTCTGCAAAGGACCAGATAGTAAATATTTTTGGCTTAAACATTTTTTTGCTTTGAGGACATAGGGTCTCGTCTCTGTTGTATCAGGAAAGTAGCCAGGGACAGTATATAAATTAATGGATGGGCAGATTTGTTCCACTTGTTCTCTTTTTCCCTAGTATGGTAGGTTTTCCTGGTATATGTTCTGTACTGCCTTATAGTATATTGTTTTATTGTAAAAAAGTGTTCAGTGCTCTTAATAGAGATTTGTTAAGTTTCATTTTAATTTCTCACTGGGGACATAGAGGAGGGGAGAAAACAATGTTGTGGTGTCAGGGCAATACTTTTTATATTTTTAACCTCGGAAGTTATAACATGTTAGATTTGTGTGGCTTGACTTCTTACTGAAAACAAAGTATGAGGGAAGGTCTGGCATATTGACAATCTATATACTTAGCTGTGATCCTTAAGGCTTACTTAGGGGTGATGTGGTTTCTTTCTCAAAGGACATTCCAAGAGAATTCAAGACTAACTACACACTTAATTTTTTATGTCTATTTCAGTTCTTTAAAAAAATCTTTCTTACCAATTTTCCCCCTCTTGGAGAGGGGGGCAAAAATCCCCAGGATGTTCAGAGTTGTTTTTATTTATTTGTTTACTTTTTATTTTTTTAACAAAATGGATAAAAAACTCTAAAGAGTTTCTCCAGTGAAAAACAGAGGAACCTCCAAACAGAAAGAAAGCTCCCTTTTGTTCTTTGGTTGGTGGTTTACCACTCTTGCTGCCATCCCAGTGTTGGGTGCCACTTTTCTTTGGGGCTGCAGGTTTTTTTTTTTTTTATTAAATATATTTTATTGATTTTGTACAGATAGGAAGGGAGAGAGAGATAGAGAGTTAGAAACATCGATGAGAGAAAGTCATCGATCAGCTGCCTCTTGCACATCTCCTACTGGGGATGTGCCCGCAACCAAGGTACATGCCCTTGACCGGAATTGAACCCGGGACCCTTCAGTCCCCAAGCCGACGCTCTATCCATTGAGCCAAACCGGTTTCGGCTGCAGTTTTGTTTTTATGCTCTTCCTCTCTGAAGGGTTTCATATAGTATATGCGTAATTATTTATAGTTTTTTATTCTATATGTCACATATATCATGATAAGGAAATCTTTGTGTGCAAATTTGAAATCTAGTAATTATATCAGCGTCACACTTTTGTTGCCCCAAATCGCAGATCATCATACAATGTGTAGGTATTTACTGTTTCTTCTCTCTATTACTTTCTTGTTCCATCTTTGCTTCTAGCACATTTAAGCCCAGATTTTCTTGCTCAGTTCCTTTCATCTCTTTGTCATTTTTTCTCTAGTTTAATTTCTGAAGTTCACATGCATCTGTTTGTCACCCTACCCTAAGCTATTCCTTCCATTCTACCCTGTTTCCTTGAAAATAAGACAGTGTCTTATATTAATTTTTTCTCCCAAAGTTGCACTAGGTCTTATTTTCAGGGGATGTCTTATCTTTCTATGTGCTAGGTCTTATTTTCGGAGGATGTGTTATTTTCGGGGAAACACAGTGCATGCATGTTGTTGCAAGTGGCAAGATTTCTTTCTTTTTTATGGCTGAAAAATATTCCAACATATATATCATAATTTCTTTATCCATTCATCCATTGAAGGACGTTTAGATGATTTTCACATCTTGTTGGCTATCTTGGTTGTTGTAAATAATTCTGCAATGAACAAGGGGTGCACATATCTTTTAAATTAGTGTTTCTGTTTTCTTTGGGTAAATACTCATAAGTGGGGTTACTGGGTCATACAGTTGTTCTATTTTTAACTTTTTGAGGAACCTACATACTATTTTTGCATAGTTTCTGCATCAATTTACATGTTCAACTTAACAATTTCAGCTTAAGGGATTCCTTTTCTTCACATACTTATCAGCATTTATGATCTTTTGTCTTTTTTTATAACAGCCATTTTGACAGGTGTGAGGTGCTATCTAATTGTGGTTTTAATTTGCATTTCTCTGAGGATTAATGACATTGAGCATCTTTTCATGTACCTATTGGCCACCTGTGAGTCGTCTTTGAAAAAAAAAATCCCTGTTTACATTTTCAGCACATTAATATATATATATATATATATTATTGATTTTTTGCAGAGAGGAAGGGAAAGGGATAGAGAGTTAGAAACATCAATGAGAGAGAGTCATCTGTCAGCTGCCTCTTGCATGCCTCTTACTGGGGATGTGCCCACAACCAAGGTACATTCCCTTGACTGGAATCGAACCTGGGACCCTTCAGTCCCCAGACCGATGCTCTATCCACTGAGCCAAACTGGTTTCAGCTTCAGCACATTTTTTAATTTGATTGTTTGTGTTTTTAATATGGGCTCTGACTCTTAAGTAAAGGAAAACTCCCTCTGGCTTTTCAGATTGCAGCTCAGGGAAATAGATCCCAAACAGAGACCAACAATCTAGCAGGATGGAGTAAATAGTGATTGGAGTACATGACTGCTGAAGCAGGTGGAATTTGGGGTTCTAGAAAGGAGGGAGATGCTTATAGAAAGAGCTTCAGAAATCTCCTCTGGGGTCCTCAATTCTTTGGTGAATTACTGAACTCCACATGTGTAAGTCTCTTTTCAGGAACAAGTAATGGGTCCTGAAAGTCAACAGGAGATTCTGGAGGTTTCACAGTGCTAAGAGACAGAATATCAACTAGCCAGATTAGAAAGTCCTTGCTGAGCAACTTAAGCATTAATTGAGATCCCAGAAAGTCATATTTTAGGACTAAGGCTAATCTACCCATAGAGTAAGAGCTGTTCTAGACCGATTCTAACAAAGCCCAAAACTAGCCTTCAGGTGGATCTGTTGAGCTGGCAGTGAATTAACTTCATGCCAGAACAAAACCGACTTTGAAGGACCTCCAGACATTCAACAACATAATACGTACAAAGTTCAGCTAAATAAAATAGTATTAGACATAATGAAGAAGCAGGAAAGTGCACTTATTCAGAGGGGGTAAAAGACTCAGAGATGGCAAAGATGTGAGTTTAGCAGGCAGATATTTAAATTTTTCTCTGGTAAATATGTTCAGGGATTTAAAGGAAAAGACGGGTATGAGCATGCACAGATAAGGAATCTCAGTAGAAATGGAGCTTTAAATAAGAATCAAATAGAAAAAAACCTAGAACAGAAAAATTCATTATCTGAAATGCATAATTCACTGAATGCATTTAACAGAAAATTGGAATATTAGAGGGGTAGAAAATGTGTGTAAATGGAGTCCCAGAAAGAGAAGAGAGATTGGAGCAGAAGAATATTTAAAGATACAAAAGTTGAAAGATTTTCAAATTCGATTAACATCCATAGAGCTGTGGAGGTCATCAAACACAAAGAACAATAAACACAAAGGAGGGCTTTAATTCAAGAGGGCACAGTAAGTAAACGCTGTGTTTGCTTCCTCCCATGACCACATCAAAATTAGAACTAAAGTACAGAACAAACATCGTAGAGAACCGCTTGAAATTTAACTGAACAGAAATCCTATAACTAAGGATATAAAGAAGCAACATCGAGATTGGTAAGAGTTATGGAGACACAGAATGGGCTAATTCCACTTCCATGTATGGTGGTTAAAAATCAATAGGGTTATGTTGGCTGCAGTGGTCCCCCTGAGGAGAGAGGATTTCAGTGCTGGGAAGAGAAGTAGTCTCCATAACTTTTGTCTGTGAAAACCAGTGGAGATTTTGGCTGAGACAGAGCTGCTGGAGTCCTAGGTGTTACTTTTTAGTTGTTGTTTTTTTCATCCTCACCTGAGGGGAGATACGTGTGTGTGTTTCCATTGCTTTCAGAGAGAGTGGGAGGAAGAAAGAGAGAAACATTGACGTGAGAGAGACAATTGGTTGCCTCCACCCAGTATGAGGACAGGGAGCAAACATGCAACCCAGGTACGTGCTCTTGACTGGGATCGAACCCGTGACCTTTCAGTGCATAGGCTGACTCTCTAACCACTGTGCACACTAGCCAAGGTCCAGGTAATACTTTTTATTTGTACTTTTTTTTTTTTTTTAAATAATTCTTTATTTTTTAAAGTTTTACATATGTCCCCATTCTCCCCTATTGACCTCCTCCAGTCTTCCCCCAACCCCCCACCCTTCACCGCCCTATTGTCTGTGCCCATGGGTTTGGCATATACTGTATGCATATAAGATCATTGGTTGATTACCTCACACCCACCCACTCTCTCCCAGCCTTCCCTCCAAGATTCTGCATTCTGTTCCATGCTTCTACACGTTACTTTTTTTAAATGACAAAGGTTAAAGACAGAGATAATCTTAAGCTACAAGAGAAAGTTCATTATCTACAAGTGAGCTCCCATAAGACTGACATCTGATTTCTCAACAGAAGCTTTGCAGGCTACAAGGGAGTAGCATGAAATATTCAAAGTGATGAAAAGCAAGAACCCAGCTACGTTATCGTTTAGAATGGAAGGCCAGATAAAAAATTTCCCAGAAAAGATAAAGCTAAAGGAGTTCATCACCACCAAACCAGTATTACAGGAAATTTTAAAGGGACTTGAAGAAGAAGAGGAAAGAGAAGAAGGAAACTTAAAATATGAATAAAAAATAATAACTACATATCTATCAATAATTACTTTAAATGTAAATGGATTGAGTACTGCAATCAAAAGTCTCAGGGTAGTTGAATGGACAAAAAAACAAGACCTTTAATATGCTGTCTACAAGAGACACTGCAGACCAAAAGACACACATAGACTGAAAGTAAAGGGATGGAAACAGATATTTCAAAAAACTGGAGTAGTAATACACCAAACAAACTAGTCTTTAAAACAAAAGCTATAACGTGAAAAGAAGGACCCCACTTCTGGGTTTTTTTCTGAAGAAACCCAAAACACTAATTCAAAAAGACATATGCACCTGTATGTTCATTGAAACATTATTTACAATAACTAAGATATAGAAGCAAACTAAGTGTCCATCAATAGATGAGTGGATAAAGAAGAAGTGGTACATATATACAATGGAATATGACTCACCTTTAAAAAAGAATGAAATAGTACCATATGCAACTACATGAATGGGCCTAGAGGGTATTTTAGTAAATTAAGGAAGACAGAGAAAGACAAATTTCACATGGTTCCACTTATATATGTGGAATCTAAAAAAAATAAACTCTTAGCTACAGAGAACAAACTAATGGTTGCCAGATAAAATGGGGGTTGGAGGGTGTGGTGAAAAAGGTGAAGCGAGTCCTAGCCAGTTTTGCTTAGGTGAAGCAATTAAGAAGTATAAATTGCAACAGTCATGGGGATGTAAAGTACAGGACAGGGATTATCCTATATAATAAAAGGCTAATATGCAAATTATCCCCCTAACTGGGAGTTCAACCTGGAGTTCAACTGGGAGCTTGACCAGGGGGCGGGGCCAGCTGGCCAACTGCCCTTGTCCCCTCCCCTTTGTCAGCACCGCCCCAATTGTGCACGACCCCCCTCCCCACCTGTGCATGAATTCGTGCATTGGGCCTCTAGTAGTCAGTACTATCAAAATAGCTATGTTTGGTATCAGGTTGGTATTGGACTTATCAGGGTGACCATTTTGTAAATTATATAAATGTCTAACCACTATACTATATATCTGAAACTAATAATATTGAATGTCAACTGTAATCGAAAAAAGTTTTTAATTGGTAAAAAATAAACACAAAGGATGGTATACTAATGCATCTCAAATCAAATTGCTGAAAAGCAAGCATAAAGAGAACATCTTAAAAGTAGCAAGAAGTTGAGGAAAGACATATTGCATTATACATAGGGGAACAGTAATAGGGATGAACACGGACTTCTCATGAAAATAATAGAGACTGAAGACAATGGAGTATATTCTTTAAAGTGCTGAAATAAATAACCTGGAATTATAAACACAGCAGAATATTTTTCAGCATTCTAAGCAAAATAAGACATTTGCAGAGGAGCAAAAGCTAAGAATTCATCACTATTGGACTTCACAGGAATAATACTAAAGAAGTCCTTCAGGCTAAGGGAAACACCAGTTAGAAACTCAGTTCTAAATGAAGGAATGGAGAAGGCCAGAACTGATGTTTGTATTGGTAAATATAAATATTTTTTCTTTCTTATTTTCTATGAAAATTCTATAAAACATTGCCTTAAAACAAAAATTGATTGTGCATTTATAACACAAAGAAGGAAAAAGCACGGCACAATGGCACAGAAAATAGTAGGAAGGCAGGTTGAATTGCATTGTTGTAATACTTGGAAGCCATATAATATTAACTAAAGGTAGACTGGTAGGTTAAGGATATATATTGAAAATCTCTAAAGCAATCACTAAACAAAGTGTTATGGCTAAAAAGCCAATAGAAGTGATAAAACGGAATACTAAAAAAAATACCAGATGAAGCAAGACAACCATATTAATATGTATCTTACATGTAAATTTACTAAACACTTTAGTTATAAGGCAGAGATTTTCATACTGGATAAAAATGCAAGGCCCAGTTATATATCTATAGGAGATGCACTTTAAAGATACAGATTAAATATAAAGGGAAGGAAAAAAGCTAATTGTGAGAAAACTGGAATGACTCTATTAATATCAAACAAAATACTCTTCAAGACCAAGTGTATTACCAATGAGAGAGAGGGACATTTCATGATGATAAAAGAGCCAATTCATCAAAAAGACAAAATCTTGAATATGCATTTGTGCCATATAAGGGAGCTTCAATAAGCATCACACAAGACCCGATTAAACTAAAGGAAGAAAAAAAAATGTAAATATTGTAGTTTTACCAGTTAATAACTGAAGAATTATTATTTTTAGCTTTTTATAATAAACTGCCATATGTTGTCAACCTCTTTTTCTCAGTGTCATTCTGGTCACTAATTTTTTTTTGGGGGGGGGGACTAAGTTTGGTGGGACTAAGTTTCTTCACTCATTTACATTTGTTTATTTATTTATTTAGTTTTAATATGTATTAACTCTGTAATTGTGCAGTTAGGTCTTTTACCTGGTATTGGTAGTGAGAAAATAGGTTTGTCATAAGACAGACGTAGATTTGAATTTTGGTTCTTATCTTCTAGATTTGATTTCTTTGTAACTCATTTTATAATTAAGATATATAAAATACTATATATTGGCACTCAATATAGGATAGCATTATTATCTGGGAGAGTTTTTGTTTTATATTATTAGATATGTACACTGAGTGGCAGATTATTATGATCTCTGAATGCATAATAATCTGGCCACTCAGTGTATATCCTATATAATTAAAGGCTAATATGCAAATTGTTCCCTCGACCAGGAGTTCGACCAGCAGGCAGGCTGGCCAACCACCCATGTTTCCTACGCCTGGCCAGGCTGGCTGGACCCCACCCATACACAAATTCATGTACTGGGCCTCTAAAATACACACACACACACACACACTGGGTGGCCAGATTATTATGCATTCAGAGATCATCATAACATCATAATCTGGCCACTCAGTGTATATTTTTTGGTTTGTCTCTTTTCGATGGCTCTATTATTAGAGCCTTCTTGTTGTTCATTGCACATACTATAAAACTTGGGTCTCTACTTCCTTCCCAAATGGAGAATAACTGTACTTTACTTTGTTAGTCCCTCCTTCCTTTTATATACTACAGATCTATAAACCAAGTTTACTGTGTTTTCTCAAGTCTCCTGGTTCATAAGCCTAGCAGTATATTCCCCAGCTGTGGTTTTCCAAAAGGGCTATTCACAGCTTAGAGACACTATGCTGCTTCTGTTTTGGATTGAAGACCTAGGAGACTAATGATGTGGACAATAGTCATAAGTCAGTGAATTGTTGAAGGACTCATTGTTTTAGGACTCCTCTTTTAGAGAAGGTATAGGGAAAGATTAGTTTAAATCTCAGTCGTAAGGGAAGAACTGTTCTAGACAAAAGATACAGGAGCCACTTACAATGCATGAATCTGGATTTGATCTGTTCTGGGATAAAAGCTCTTTAAGGCATTCTTGAGATAATTAGGAAAAATGTGAATGTGAACGACATAATATTGTGGAATCATTCCTGGGGAAACCTCATTTATCATGAGGTCTCTGCAGCTCATGGTGAGACCCATGGATGAGGAATAGCCTGTGAATAGGCCACCCTGAAGTAGATATTGCATGCCCTGCTGACATCCTCACTGAAACCTCATGAGAAACCCAATGAGGCAGAACCCTCCCACTAAACCACTCCCAAGTATTGACACACAGAAATGGTTAGATAACAAACAGTTGTTTGTTTAAACCACTAAGTTTTTAGGTAATTTATTATACAGCAATAACTAATATATATGCCACATTTTATGAAGCTCTTATAATCTTGGCACCCAAACAGATCGAATATAAAAATGACCTTTAATTCTACTATTCAACTCAAACGTAGGAACAAAAAGTAAAAAAATAAAAATAGAAAAAATAGAAAATTGGAGACAAATGTATAAAAAAGGTAATAAATCTTAGCTAGCTTGAGTTTATTATTGAGTTCAAGGTTAGTCTATTAGAAAATTTATTCATAGAATTTTCCACTTTAACAGGTGAAAGAAGAAAAATTGTTGATTATCTCCAATTGATGCAGGAAAGAACTTTAATAACATTCAATATCTGTTTATGATAAAACTCTTAGAAAGCTAGGAATAGAACTTACTTAATTTGACAAAGGATACATACCTATTAGTGAAAAAGACTTATAAGACACCCTTTTAAAGTTAGAACCAAAATGGGTATGCTTTTTATTACTATATCCACATTTTACAAAGTTCTTAACACATCATAAGTAAGGAAAAAAATAAAATAAGTGAAGAATAATTATTGTAGACTAAGATATGGTAAATTCATTCTGCAGAAAAATTACTGAAATTAAGATAATCTGGTAACAATCTTTTCCATTTGTATATACAATGATAATTTTATGTAAAATGTAGTTTGTTGATTTAAGAGAAGAGAAACATTAATTTGTTGTTTCACTTATTTATGCATTTATTGGTTGCTTCTTGAATGTGCCCTGCCTGGAGATGGAGCCCACAACTTTGGTGTATTAGGGTGACACTCTAACCAACTGAGCCAAGCCAGGACTTGTAAATAAATATTAGAGATATGCGAGCCTTTGTTTTTAGAAGATTTTAGGACCTTATTGAAATACTTAAAATAATTTAAATCTAAATAAATGGAGAAACATACAAGTTCATCGAAATAAAGACTACTATAAATACTTTTAAATTTTTTAAGTAGGTCTACAGAGTCAGTGCAGTTTTAATTGAAATAGTGTTTTTCAGTACACCACACAATGGAATTTTAAGCTTTTTGTGGAAGAGAAAATGGCCTAGAATAGCCAAATGCTCTTAAACAAAGAAGGGCAGAGTTTAAAAACTTACAATACCAAATGCTGAGACTAGTTACAGTTATGATTACAGTGTCAGTGGCACAGGATTCTAATTTCTCCATATACTTACCAACACCTGTTTCATTGTTTTTTTGTTTTTAAAATAAATTTTTATTGATTTCAGAGAGGAAGGGAGAGATGGAAATATTAATGATGAGAGAACCATTGATCGGTGCCTTCTGCACATTCAGGCATGTGCCCTTGACTGGAATCAAACCTGCAACTCTTCAGGCTGCAGGCCGATGCTCTATCTACTGAGCCACACCAGCCAGGGCTGTTTTCGTTTTTTTTTTTTTTTTTTTTTTTTTTATGGTAGCCTTTCTGCTGACTCAAGGTGGTATCTCATTTTTTAATCTATGGACGTCCATTTGTTGAAAATCTATCTTTCCTCTGTGAAATTGCTTTTGCACCTTTGTCAAAATTCAATGGACCTCGTGCTCTTTTCTGATCCACTGACCTAGGTGTCTATCACTCTGCCAATGCCATGAAAATGTCAGCTTTATAACATGATGTGGGAAGTTTTCTCACCTCTTGTTTTCTGGGAAAGACTGTGCAGAATTGGAGTTAGTTCTTAAACATGTGGCAGAATTCTTTAGCATTTCTGGGCATTTATATTTAATTCTAAAGTGTTCTTAATTTTTTCAACATAATGAAAATAAAAGGATAAATCACAAACTGAAAGGAGATAGTTGCAGCACAACTGAAAGGTTAGTATTTAAAATATATGAAGATGTGTAAAGAGTTTAACCTTAAATTCTTTACACATTTTCATATATTTTAAATCTTAAATTCTTAAGATTACTAAGAAAGAGAAACAGGCAAAAATTTGGGGGAAAAGCATAATCAGGCATTTCATAAAAAGGAAACAGAGTAATAGTAAATAATAAAGCAGCACTTGAACTTGGATTGTTAGTGCTCAGGGGAAGAGAAATTGAGACAGCTTTTTCATGCCTGCCAGATTGACAAAAATTAAATGTATCCTACTACTGGCAGTTATAACTATCTGTCCTGAATACTTTGTTAAGTATCAACTTCATTTTATGTTTTCTCTACTTAGTTGATGCAGGGGGAGCGTTTAATCCAGATTAGCGATTTGGAAAGATCACAGAATACCTTTTGATGTGTTTTCTTTGTTTTACCCTCCACAAACTTTAGAAAAATCTACCTCTTTTGGGAGTATAACTCTTTTTACTCATACTGTTTTAATTGATAAGTTAAACAGTAACTTACCTTATAAGTTTTTTTACTCTTTTTGTTTCTGGACCATGACTGTTTTTTAGATGTTTCTATGTACATTAATAATTCTCGTTGCTTGGTTACTTATTTAACTTTGTGCTGTGAAGTTCACCAAGTTTGTAAACATGCCTAGTTTCAACTGTAGCAGTTTTATAATCAATTTAACCACTCCATTTGATTCTATAAAATTTCTTTTTTAGTTTATAGGAGCATAGGGCCAAAATGAGATGTTTTTATATGGTTTTAATTAAATTATTTTTTACTTTATAGCCATAATTATTTGAATGCAGGAATAGGGTGAATATTATAGCTTGATAGGCCTTTTATATTTGACCAAATTAAAAAGGGGTTCCTGATCATTTAGTCCTTAGAATTTGTGTTAGAATGTTAGGAACTAGACCCTCAAAGCTAGCCCAGCAATATTTATTCTTAAAATCCTTACCAGTAAAGCATTGATTTTCCCTGGGGTTATGGGAGTAGTCTTACCTTATGCTTCTAGATCATTATTTTCCAACTTGGGATACTAGTTCAAGATGATTTGTGAAAACAGTTTCTGTATTAAATTAATTGGAAAATGCTGAATACTATAAACCTTTTCTAACCCACCCTAAAATGAAGAGTCCCATGATAGTCCCATGAATTAAGGTCTAGAACAATGTGTGTGTTGTTGTTTTTTTGTTTGTTTTTTGTTTTTTGCTGTATTTACCATAGTGTTTCTTACTAGATAAATTTCTATAAATATGGCACCATGTATACATGGATAATTATTAGAATAGTGTTCAAAACAGCGAGATACTCATGGAAAAAAGAATCAGAATTTGCAGTACATATGGAAAAATAGAGGATTTCCGGATTGTCTAAAAACGGTTTCATTGAAAAATGGTGAAACAACTTTCAGAAGGAAAAAGGATATTTTGCTGCAAGTCTGGCAATCAAAAAAGACAGTGTTTCTCATATCCAGCATTCACTCTGCTGAGATGAGGGAGAGTCAAAACATCGATAGAAGGACAAGACAAAAAAATTATAAAGCCAAATGCTCTGATCAATTACAACCGATACATGAAAGGCGTAGACTGGGTGGATCAGTACTTGTCGTATTATTCAATTTTATGCAAAATGGCTAAATGGACCAAAAGAATAGCTATGTACCTTATAAATTGTTCCTTATTCAACTCATTCGTAGTATATAATTCGGTTAATTCGGCTAACAAAAAGAAATATCAAACTTTTTTAAAGGACATAGCGGTCCATTGGCTAACTGATGAAATTTCAATAGATGAACCAGCCGAACCTGTACCATCGACATCTAGGAGCAAAGGTTGCAAATCGGATCCACCAGGGAGACTGTCAATGGACATGAGGAAACATACATTGGAACCTCTACTTGGAACTGGCAAAAATAAAAATGTTTTATGTCGTTGTCCTGTGTGTGTGTGTGTGTGTGTGTGTGTGTGCGTCACTCATAAACTACACAGTGAAATGCGGCACATGTACAAGTTTTGTAATGTACCCCTGCACAAAGGAAAGTGTTTCGAACGCTACCACACAGGGAAGGACTATTAGGTTATAGTTTTTTTTAATAAAATCTGATGAAAATTTTGAAAAAATATTATAATTTTGTATAAATAAAATTATTTTGATTGTGAGTGTTTTTTTCTGTTTACCTAGAATGTAGTAATTTTGTGTACATGTGAAATAGAATAACACATATTTTGCAAAGTAAATAGAGACCTCCTTTTAAACTAAAACACTGAAAGTTTCATAGAAAAATATCAAATAGATCAAAAGATATGAGTATTTTACGGAAAGTCTAATTTTGGCGAGAAAATGTCAAAAAAAGCCCCGCGTTACGACGCGATTTGGGGGGGAGATGCCCTATTACAAAGTGTTAATTGTAGGTCCAATTGCCTTACTTCCCAGGTTCCTTTGGGGATGGTGCTACTGGTATAATTTCTCAGTTTCCTTGGGCTTGTTAATCTAGTGTAGCTCCCTTCTCAAACTATTTGGGTTCTCTTGATGTAGATCTGTAAACTTGGGATGTACAACTGTGGTGTCTACAAGTCAGCTGATGTGGAGGGGAGTTTCTTAATTTTTGCTGTCTTGTACCCTTAATTGTAATCACGCGTGCCCTGAAGGGACTTGCAGTGGTCCCCAGGAATCGTCTGTTGGGGTGTTGTGGTTCAGGGGACTTGCTATTGGAAAGGTGTGGCTGAGGTGCCCAGAGATATGCAGTCGTGAGATGGGCGGGCCCAGCTTTTGTGGTTGCACCAGTGGTAAATAGGTGCTTACTCCCAGTGGCGGTTCACTGGAAAACCCACGTTAGATTGCCAGTGAGGTGCGTTAAATGATTCTGAAGGGCCCTAGCAGCGCAGGTGAAGTGCCTGTGTGTCAGTATCTAGGCAAAGTGAATTCTACTGCTGGATGGGTGTGCGCCTCCTGCTTGTTCAAGATCGCATCCAAGGCAAGCTCACTGTGGCTCCCACTAGTGGCTTACAGTGGTCTGCTGGAACCTCACCTCTGTAGTGGCGTGTCCATGGATACGCAATCTCAGGGCTCTGAGCTCCGATGCACACCTAGGGGACCTGGCCCTCAGTTGAGCAGCTAGGCTAACCTCCAGGAAGGGGGCGTTCAGGATTTCCACTGCAGGGCCTCGAGCCCTTGTCTGTACAGAATCCACTCCCTGGTGTTCTTGGTGTCTCCAGCGCACTCCCCCAGGAGAGTCGTGCAATCCCGGATTGGGATGTCCTATTGTCTATGGGGTTGAAGGAATGAGTGCCCCAGGATAGGCGCGCAACCTTGGGATGGGGTGTTCTTGCTAGTCTTAGCCTGCGCAAGCCGCTAAGGAGTGAATCCAAGGGTTTGCTGTTCGGCGGGAGCGGACACGTGGGGACACGAATGGCCAAATCAGGTGCGAACCTGTGAATCTGGGCGCGCGCGCGTGTGTGCGTGTGTGTGCGTGCGTGTGTGTGTGTGTGTGTGTGTGTGTGTGTGTGTAAGGGGAGGGCAGGCACGTGCTCACTGACTCATGGGAACCTGGCGGGCTACAGCGAGCGAGAGGGTCCGCGAATGCATGAATCTGGGCGTGAAATTGGGAATCCCGGTGAGGGGCGGCGATCGCGGGGGTCGGGCGGGGACGACGATGGGGTGAGGGGTGAGGGACGGCGAACGCGGGCGTCCGGGCGGCGGCGGGCGCGAACCCTAGTTCCGGGTGGCGCGCGGCGAACGCGGGCGTCCGGGTTGGGGCGATGATCACGGGGGTCGGGCGGGGGACGGTGAACCTGGGGTCCAGGCGGCGGCGGGCGGCGAACCCTGGTTCCGGGTGGCGGGCGGCGAACGCGGGCGTCCGGGCGGCGGCGGGCGGCGGTAGGCGAACGCGGGCGTCCGGGCGGCGAACGCGGGCGTCCGGGCGGGGGCGATGATCACGGGGGTCGGGCGGGGGACGGTGAACCGGGGGTCCAGGCGGCGGCGGGCGGCGAACCCTGGTTCTGGGTGGCGGGCGGCGAACGCGGGCGTCCGGGTGGCGAGCGGCGAACGCGGGCGTCCGGGTGGCGAGCGGCGAACGCGGGCGTCCGGGTGGCGGGCGGCGAACGCGGGCGTCCGGGTGGCGAGCGGCGAACGCGGGCGTCCGGGCGGCGGTAGGCGAACGCGGGCGTCCGGGCGGGGGCGATGATCACGGGGGTCCGGCGGGGGACGGTGAACCGGGGGTCCAGGCGGCGGCGGGCGGCGAACCCTGGTTCCGGGTGGCGAGCGGCGAACGCGGGCGTCCGGCGGCGGCGGCGGTAGGCGAACGCGGGCGTCCGGGCGGCGGTAGGCGAACCCGGCGTCCGGGTGGCGAGCGGCGAACGCGGGCGTCCGGGTGGCGAGCGGCGAACGCGGGCGGCGGGCGGCGGTAGGCGAACCCGGCGTCCGGGTGGCGAACGCGGGCGTCCGGGCGGGGGCGATGATCACGGGGGTCGGGCGGGGGACGGTGAACCGGGGGTCCAGGCGGCGGCAGGCGGCGGACCCTGGTTCCGGGTGGCGAGCGGCGAACGCGGGCGTCCGGCGGCGGTAGGCGAACCCGGCGTCCGGGTGGCGAGCGGCGAACGCGGGCGTCCGGGCCTGGGCGATGATCACGGGGGTCGGGCGGGGGACGGTGAACCGGGGGTCCAGGCGGCGGCAGGCGGCGGACCCTGGTTCCGGGTGGCGAGCGGCGAACGCGGGCGTCCGGGCGGCGGGCGGCGGGCGGCGAACGCGGGCGTCCGGGCGGCGGGCGGCGGTAGACGAACGTGGGTGTCCGGGCGGCGGTAGGCGAACGCGGGCGTCCGGGCGGCAGGCGGCAGGGAATGCACGGACGCGCGAATCCAGGCACAAGCGGAGGCGAGGGGGGTAGAGGGGGGGCGGGCGCGAGCTCACAGACACCGGCGCGCTAACCAGGGTCTGGCTCAGGAGCCAATCCGGGAATGCCGGCAACCCAGGGTTTTGTTATGTGGCTCCAGCAGAGGCGAGGTGGGGAGAGGGGAGGGCGGCAGACCGCAAACCGGGTTTTGTGGTGGGGGCGGGGGAGTGCACTTAGCTGCCGCGATCTGCGTACCTTTGGATGTGGAGGTCCGCGGGTCTGCAGCTGGTGGTGGTGGTGCTGGGTTTCTAAAAAAGGCCCCCCCTATACGTTTTGGAGATTAACCCCTTATCAGATGTGTCGTTGGTAAATATGATCTCCCATGTAGTGGGCTCTCTTGTTATTTTGATGGTTTCTTTTGCAGTTCAGACGCTTGATGTGCTTTTCTTTTGAAAAGAAACTGCTAAGGAACCCCTCCTCCCCCTTCTCAGCTTTTTTTTTTTCCTTTCTCAGCTTTTAATTTTGAAAAATTTTAATTGTATACAAAAGGGGAGAAAATACAGTGAACCCTCATGTCCTTATTCTTCAGCTTCATCAGCCAGTCTTTTAGCTAATATTATTTATATATAACCCCATATATAACCACCACTGATTATTTTTAAGGAAATCCCAGACATCATATAATTTCATATGTAAATAGTTATGATAGGAATTCCTTAATATTAGCAAGCATACAGTCAGTGCTCATATTTCTGTCTCATTTTTAGTTATCTTTACAGTTTGTTTGAATCAGTACTCATATATTGCTATTGGTTAATATCTCAATCTATAGATTTTTTAAATTTTTAAAAATTTTTATTAAAATTAAAATTTATTTTTTTATTGTTTACTAGAGGCCTGGTACATAAATTCATGCATGCGTGGGATCCTTCAGGGTGCCATGCAAAGATTGGGCTCCAGCCTGCACCCCAGTCTTGCAGCCTTACCTGACAGCCTGCCTTGGCCTGGCGCCACCCCCTCACCTCTCCACCATCCTGTCTTGGGGCAGTCCATTGGTGCCGGACCCCCTGCCTGGCTCCCTCAGTGCCTGGGAGCCGGGCAGCAGCCCCATCCCTCACTGCTTCCGCTGGTTGCCATCTGCAGGGCATTGCATCAGGATCGGGCCTCCCACTCGGCTCTCCCAGCTCCTAGGAGCCAGGTGGTGGCCCCGTCCCCCACTGCCACTGCTGGTCACCATCTGCTGGGCGATCAGTGGGCAATCAGGCCCCCGCTTATACCTGCCTTGCCCTGGCGCCGTCTGCTCACCCTCTACCATCCCACTGTGGTCCTGCACTCATTGGGGCCCATCGGGGCCAGCAGCGCCTCCACTGCCGCCCATTCCCAGCACCCATGTCACTGACGCCCGCCATGTTCTGTGCCAAGCCCTGGTGGTCAGCACACATCATAGCCAGTGGTCGAACAACTGCCCCAGGGGACAATTTGTGTATTAGGCTTTTATTTTTTTTAAATATATTTTATTGATTTTTTTTTTTTACAGAGAGGAAGAGAGAGAGAGAGAGAGAGAGAGAGAGAGAGAGAGAGAGAGAGAGAGAGAGAGAGAGCGCGAGCTAGAAACATCGATGAGAGAGAAACATCGACCAGCTGCCTCCTGCACACCCCCTACCGGAGATGTGCCCAAGTACATGCCCTTGACCGGAATCGAACCCGGGACCTTTTCAGTCCGTAGACCGACGCTCTACAACTGAGCCAAACCGGTTTTGGCTATTAGGTTTTTATTATATAGGAGGATTTTATTTACTTTTAGCGAGAGAGGAAGTGGGAGAGAAGAAAAACAGGAATGTGAAAGAAACATTGATCCGTTGCCTCCTGCATGTGCCCTGACCAGGGATTGAACCTGAAATCTGGGTGTGTGCCCTGACCCGGAATCAAAACCACTACCTTTTGGAGCATGGGAGGTTGCTCCCACCAACTGAGCCGCACCAGCCAGGGCAGATGTGAATTGTTTTTAAGACAACAGACTAAATAATGAATCAAAATGTCCAGATGGGGCATTCAGGGTAGTTTCTTTTTTATAGAGTTCTGGCTATCCTCTTTTCTTTTTTATAGTTTTTTTTGTTTGTTTTATTTTTTGGCTACCCTTTGTAGTCTTTATAGAATTAGGCACCATTGCTATAGTTATTTTTTACAACTGTACAATTTTGTTCTCATTTCAGCAAACTAAAAGTGAATGTGTCCCATTTGTTACAGATGAATTTAAGATAAAAATATGTTTTAGTATACAAAAAGGATCTGAAGTCAGTAAATTTTATTTATAGGAGAGTTTGATTTTTCCTGGTAAGGCTAGAATGTAAGAGCTTTTTACATTTGATAAATTGCATTGTACCTTCCCTACCTCCGATATTTTTGTGGGTGAAGTCTACTATCTAGTGTCACAGATCTCTATTTCTGCAATACAATAACATTGAATCAAATACAGGGAATCCCAAAAAATGTATACACACTTTACCAGCTAATAACTTACTTAATTTTCGCTCCTTTTCAGGTTTAACTGATTTGAAATAATGGGTGAAGCCAGACTAAATTTTGAACAGAGAAAATTATCCTAAAGTGCCATTAGACTTTTTTTTATGGGGACAAAAAAGATAAAGTTTACAGCACAAAACCGGCAATAGTCCACAAATTGAGAGCACACAAATACTGAGTGAGTGATTCTTGATGTTTGCGATTCTATCACTTCACATTATCAGTGGTGCCTGGACCAGAACGGTCATTAACTTAAAAACAGGCACTGACAACAGAAATTACTTATTTCTGTACACTCTGTTAAATTTTGAAAATGAGCTTTATGTTAATAAACACTGACTTTATAATCATTTAAAGTGTGTATACATTTTTTGGGGGACACCCTGTATATGGGGATTATGAGTCACTCTGAATCCAGACTTGAGGACACCAAATAAATGTGGAAATAGTATTGAACTTTTGAATGGAGGCCAGGCCTGGTACTGGAAGGGATGGGTGGGAGTGTCTTAGAATTATATTATCTGTGACAAACAGATAATTTATAAGCAATTTGTTGAAACAGGGAGATAGCTTCTGTAGTGTTCTTTTAGGCATGCTGTTACTTACAATGTATTATATACTATGTATGTATGTTTGGCTCAAGACTTTATTTAATTGTATCATGTTTAACTCTGAAAAAGGGGAAATATTACATGGTATTTTTGTGTAGTGTTTCTGTGAGGTAAATGAAACTAAATGGTGTTTTCTGTTTGGTTTGATTTTTGTTGTTGTTTTTAAACACATGCTTCCTAAATTTACTGTCTTGTTTAGGTCCACTTATTAAAAATGGTTTCCTCCAACTTCATTCTGTAATTTGATTTATCTCTCTTCCTTACATTGTTCTGTGCTCTCCTTATTGGTGTGTTTTCCCCTTTTTCATAAGATTGAGGTTTATTTTATAATATTGGGGTGATCTGACTTGATATGTAAAAGCTTGAACTGATTTAGAAGATGAATGATTAGCATTATCAAAGGGTGGGAAGTGGATTTGGAAGGACAAACAAAATAGCTAGCCCAATAGTTTTAATTTCTAAGACATCACACACACACACACACACACACACACACAGTTTTTGTATTTTACTTTTGTGAGGATTTAACTTTTTTTTTTCTTTCTTCAAAGTAGGGATTTCATGCCCCCTTTTAAAGAGAATACTCTGTCTTAATTGGATACCCATCTAATGTATTTAAGAGAGAGGCACAACAAGCTAATAAGCGGCTCTTTGCACATGGATAGGGCTTCTGTTTTCTGATTCAGTAGGTCTTGGTTGAGGCTCACAAATTTGCCTGTCTAACTAGTCCCAGGTAATGCTAGTCCAGATACCTTACCCACTTTGTTAGGGAATGCTCTTGAGATTCACATCTGTGGAAGGAATGGACAGGAAAAAAGCAGAGAGAAAGTTAAGCTGCACTGCTGGAGAGTACTGAAGCCGGACTGGCCCCCTCAGAGTTGCCCCAAGTTGGGACAAAGAGCTGGGCCTTTGAAACGCGGTTGATCAGCCACTGGATGTGTGCTGTCTCTGGAAGAAGATGTGGCCTTATGGAGTGAAGTTTTCTTGAGCAGAGGCAGTCCCCGGAGGGGCTGACAGCTGAGGGCATTCTGCTGAAAGCACTTCCAGCAGCTGGAGGACAGAGTCCTTCTTTCCTGAAAAGGGGAAATGGGGTGGTACATTACAGAGGCCACACGTGCTCTTTCCTAGCTAACCCCCTACCCCATCCTAGGATAGCCATTGTTTCTAATTTTTCTTTCATCATAGATTAATTTTGCCTGTTCTAGAACTTCATATAAATGGAATTGTACTTAATGAACTTTTCTTGGTAGTGTCTTTGGCTCAGTATAATGTACACCATTAATGTTCTGTGTATCAGAGTTTTTTTTTAATTGCTCAGTATTCCATTCTATGGATATATCATTTTATCCATTTTTATATTGATTGCTGTTGGATTGTCTCCAGTTTGGGACTAAAGATTAAATATTATGTGAACATTCTTATACAAATCTATTTTGGGAACACACAGTGTAATCATTTCTTTTGCATAAAAACATAGGAATAGAATTGGTGTGTTATAGAATAGATTTATATTTAACTACTATTTTTTATTGCTTTTGAGAGGGAGAGAAACATTGATTTGTTGGTCCATTTATTTATGCATTCATTGGTTGAATCTTGTATGTGCCCTGACCTGGGATTGAACCTGCAACCTTGGTGAATTGGCCCCTCTCTGGCTTGACAGCTGTGCTCTGCTCTGCCTGCTGTCCTCCACTCTGGTCTCTCCAAACATCTTTGGAGTTTAAACTTCTGTGTTTCAGCTCCAGCTAGGGAACTGTAGTCTTCAATGGAAAGGGAAAGTGCTCTCTGTGCCAGAGGGGAGCTGACTTATATGGACAGAGGTCCCCATCCTTGGTCCCTGATTGGTCCATCTTATGCAAAGAGGACTCCAAATCCTTGCAGGTCCAAAAAGCTCTGTCCTGATTGGTCAGAATGTAGCCTCACTGATTGGTTGGTGAAAATGTTGATAGGACTATAGCTTTGCAGCTCTGATAGGCCAGAGAAAGCCTCAGTACTGTTGGTTGAAATACTATTTCTGGAACTCGTTTATAAGAGCTGGATCAATGGCAGGAACATAGTGTGGAAGGCAGGCAGCTTAGTGTATGCTTCTCCCTGAAGTGTGGTTTGTATGAGAGGCCTCTGTTTAGAAAAGGCTACTAGACTCTGCTTTTAAATTTGGGCCCAGTTAGCCACCAGGCGTCTTTATTGGTAGGCCATCTTCTTAAGATCCACAGTTGTAGGAATTCATTTAATATTCTGGGTATAAGTCTTTTATCAGATATATTAGAGGCCCAGTGCACGAACTCTGTGTGGGTGGGGTCCCTTGGCCTGGTAGGTGATGGGGCATCTCTCCCAGTCCCCACCTGGGCCAATTAGGGCTGGTTGCTCTAGGGCATGGCGGGGAGTGGGGGGGGGGGGGGGTAGGCCTGCGGGAGGTTGGCTGAATGGGGGGGAGGAGGGGGTCCGTGGAGTTTGGCCGGCCATGGGAGGTTGGCTGTGGGAACTCACTGACCACCAGGGGGCAGCTCCTGCATTGAATGTCTGCCCCTGGTGGTCAGTGCATGTCATAGCGACTTGTTGACCAGTTCAGTCTTAACAGTCATAAAGGTTGGTTATATATATATGTATGTATGTATGTTTTGCAAATACTTTTTTTGGTTAGTGGTTTAGTTTCTATTGATGCCTTGATGAATAGGAGTTGACTTTCATTTTGATGGTGGCTAATTTATTTTTTTTAATGCTATTTCTTCTGTACCCTAAGACACTTTTGTGTAGTCTCAGGTCATAATATTCTCCTACGATTTCTTCTAATTACTTTATAGTTTAAGCTCTTGTGGTTTATTTTATGATCCAACTCAAAAGTTTCTATAGAATGAGGTATATTAATGTTTATAGATATATCTAGATATTCCATCAGCCTTTGTTGAGAGTATTTTTCTTTATGCCTTGAACTACTTTGGTACCTCTTTTGCAAATCAGTTGAGAAAATGGAAGTTAGCTGTCATTCATTTCACCTTTTCACTGCATATAATGTCACTTTAGTCTGGCTATCTTAAGATTTGTGTTTTCATTCCTTTAACTGTGATGTAACTATGATTTTCTTTTTAATGATCCTACTTGGAATTTGCTGAGCTTTTTGGATATGTAAGTTTACATGTTTCATGAAATTTGGGGAAGTTTTGGTTATTTATCAGATATTTTTCAGTCTCATTATCTCTCCTCTCCAGTTGTACATAAGTACCACTTGATATTGTATTACAAATCTCTGAAGCTCTATTTATTATTTTGAAGATCTTTCTCTACCTTAGATTCAGTAAGATGTCTTGATTTATTTTTAGTTTAGTGAGCTTTTTTCCTGCTGTATCTGATTTTCTGTTAAGATAACTCAATGTATTTTATTCATTTCAGATATACTTTTTAGTTCTAAGATTTCCATTTTGTGTTGTTTCCCCCCATAGCTTCCATTTCTCAGCTGAGATTTCTCCCATGCATACATTTAACATGATTATATTTTATTTTATTTTAAATCCCTGAACATATTTATAATGCCTCATTTGAAGTCCTTATCTGCTAATTCTGACATCTAGATTATTTAGGATTTGGTTTCTATGAGCTGTTTTTGTTTTTCTTTTACTCTAGGTCCCTTTTTTTGTTTGTTTATTCATTATGAAAGATGTTGCTTGTGTAATGCACATTGTGGGAAATATATTGTAGATTTTGGGTTTTATTATTTTTCGCTCATGAGTGTTATTTTTGTTGTTACTGTTGTTCTGGTAGATAGTTAACATGGCTGGATTCAACCTCCCAGCGTTCTCTCTCCTGTGATAGGCAGCAACTGAAGGCTCAGCTCAGACCTCTCCACCTTTCTGCTGTTGCTTTTTTGGAAACCTTGGAGTCTTCTCTAAATGAAGTTATTCAAATATTTGGGCTTGCGTTGTACAGACATTTTGAGGCACCTTTCTTCCTGGGATTTCGTCTCTCACTTTACAGCGGCTCTGGCGGCCCAAGCCTTTGTCCTCTGGCTCCTCTGCTGGCGGGACAGCAGATTCTGCTTCAGTCCTGAGTGATCGCTGCTGCGCTGGCAGATGAGTGCCCTCAGACAACAGCCTTGTGAATACAGATCACCCGCTTCCTTTCTTTTAACGATTCCCTCTAGTTGCTATCTGCTTTTGGTCACTCTTTTTTACCTTAACGTTTGCTTTTATATTTTGTCCACATAATTGTCATATGTGGGAAAGTTACTCCAATATAGCTTACTTATGCCATTTTCCAAAGTAGAACATTGCAGTATTGAAGCATTATTTTATTTTGAGTCATTCAAAGCATCCAGTATTCAAGGTGTAAAGTTTGAGGTTATTGGTTACATTAACTGAAATGGGATTTAATGCTAATTTTTATTTACTCTATAGCTATATGCAAAGGCACTCTTTATGGAAGATAATTTGGTTTGCAGCATCTTTTAAAATTATATAAACTACTGTGTATCTAGACTTTTGCATGTTTTCATTGCATTTTTACTTTATGTAGCAAAATCAAATGACTTTGTTCAATTACTTTACACTAGCTTCATTTGTATTACTAGTATATATTAATAATTCACTTATATTTAGTAGCTCACTTAAATTTATATATACTGACTTTATTTGTGTTATTTATTTCTAAATATATTTTTTCCTCCAATTGATTACCATATGAATCTTTACTATTACTTTTATGTCCGGGGAATCCTTTCCTGGTGTGTGGTGCATATGTATGTGTGTATGTGTATACACATGAGACAGGGTGGGAGAGAGTATCTACTTTTTAACGAGCTTTTAGAAGTATAGATAATAATATACCATTATGGCTTTTAAATGCTAAACAAATCATTGTCCAAGTAGCAGACATACAGTAAAAATTATAATTCATTGTAAACTCTGTGTCCTGTATCTAAGTATAATACAACATTTGCATTTTTACATATCATTGAAAACTTGTTTATTCAGAGCATCTGTTAAAGTGATATTATATAACAACAACAGGTTGTCTGTAGCAGTGAATTCAGAAAACATTCTGATTATGCTTTGGGATTCAATATAGCACAGTGAATTGTAAATAGATTGGTGTGTGTGCATGTGATTGTGCGTGCGTATGCGCGCACGTGTGTGTGTGTGTGAAAAATGCAGTTTTAGTATGCAATGCCTGATCTTAAGGAGTTTTTACTTTTTTTTAATTTTTTTTTTTTATAGTATGGAAGACTAATTACCATATCATTCTTACTAATCTAACATTTTTTTTTCTTTCAGCAAAACTGTACAATCTAAAGTGGACTGCATTTTGGTAAGTAAAATAACTAATCTTAATATTCTGTTTTGTAATAAGGCTTTTACTTTAAAATATATTGTTCCTGAGTCAGTATTTTTTTTAAATCTAACTCAATTTTAGTGAATGCAACTTGACATTTAATTACAAACTATTGTATATGGCTATAAGCTATCTACTTTCCTATATTTCACCAATAATTAAATCACAATCTGAGGTAATTGTATTCTTTTGAAACTTATACTAAAGATCACATAAACATTTAATAAAATAGATGTTTATTTTTCTGTTCTAATTTTAAAGAATTTGTTTAAAGATAGACTTAATATGTTTGATAGGATAGTTTTGTTGTGATAGCATATTTTGTCATATTCCGGTTGCTAGATTTTGGGAATTAATCCCACAATAATAGTTTAAATTTAGGTTATAGTTACAGAGCTCTAACAATTTATTTAAATGAAAGCTTTTTAAAATGTTCCATGGGACTCTGGCCAGGTGGCTCGGTTGGTTGGAACATCATCCCACACACCAAAAGGTTGTGGGTTCGGTTCCTAGTCAGGGCACATACCTAAGTCACAGATTCAATGTCCAGTCGGGGCACATATGGGAGGGAACTGATTAATGTTCCTCTCATATGTCAATGATGTTTCTCTCTCTCAAAATCAATAAAACATATCCTAAGTTGAGGAGTAAATAAAATGAAATGCTTCATGAGTTAGTGTTTTTTGGGGTTTTTTTTTTGTTGCTATAATATACTTTTCATGTTTGGATTGTTGGTCACTAGGAATTAATGACCAACCATAATAATAGTTTAAATTTAGATTGTATTTTTAGTTTCTGAGATCTTCTTATAAACATGTAAGGGAAGCAGCATGCAGCTACTAAGGCTACTGGAATAGAACTGACTTCTTTCATGAAATTTCTGCTGATGGAATACTCCTTATGTTCTAGAATATTCAATGGCTACACTGCTAGATTACCTCAAGCATCACTATAGTTAGTCTTCTTGCTCTACTTGTGAACAGAACTTTCTTATTCGAGTCTTCTTATGAGCTAACTTTTTTTTTGTGGAGAAGGGAGGTTGTTTAGTGTCTGGTATTAAAACAGTACTTGATATCTTATGCTATTATTAGCTTAGTAGAGGCCCGGTGCACGAAATACATGCACCTGTCGGGGGAAGGTTCCCTCAGCCCGGCCTGTGCTTTCTCACAGTACGGGAGTCCTCAGCAGATGTCTGAATGGTGGCTTAGGCCGGCTCCCCCCAGGAGCAGGCCTAAACCAGCAGTCAGACATCCTCGGTGCTGCCACGGAGGCGGGAGAGGCTCCCGCCTCTGCTGCTGCGCTCATCAGCTGCGAGCCCAGCTTCTGGCTGAGTGGCGCTCCCCGCCCCCCCCCGTGGTAAGTGCACATCATAACGACTGGTCATTCCAACTGTTCAGTCAATTTGCATGTTAGCCTTTTATTATATAGGATTAGGTTCTAGGTAGGTGAATGATTAGTAAGTTCAGAGGGAAAGATGTAGCTGGATTAGCTCTGTGCTTTTTGGCCAATAGTTGAGAAAGTGGACTTTATGGGGATGTTTTCTTCTTTCACTTACGTTTTTTTTGGTTTTTTTTTTTAATTTTATTTATTTTATTTTTGCCTCACAATAACCCTTGGAAGTAGGTAATCTTGTTATCTCCCTTTTACAAATGATGAAACTGGTGCTTTTGCGTATACTTAAAAATTATTGTTGAATACCACCTACTTGCCAATGCCAGATATAAGTGATACAAAATAAGATAATTCCCTTGCTCTCAAGAAATTCAGTATGACCCTGGCCAGGCGGCTTTGTCGGTTGGAGTGTCGGCCTGTGCACCAAAGGTTGTGATTCGATTTCCCGTCAGAGCACATACCTAAGTTATGGGTTCTTTTCCCGATCAGAGTGCATATAGAAGGCAACCGATCAGTGTTTCTGTATCACATCAATGTTTCTCTCTCCTCCCCTTTCCCCTTTCTTTCTCTCTAAAGTCAATAAAAGCATATCTTCCAATGAGGATAAAAAAGAAGAGAAAAATTCAGTCTGTTATCAAAATATATTCAAGAGTGCTATTAAGACTTTGGAAGGTGATGACTGGGATATTTTGTCAGGGGCTATTGACATTTTAATGACAGGTCATCTAATCCATGAATGTGGTATATCTCCATATTAGTTGGTTCTTCTGTAATTTCAGCAGTGACTTGTAATTTTCTGTATGTAGGTTTTCCATATGTTTTACTTAAATTACTTTGCTTAAAATAAGTATTTCAAGATTTTGGATGCTATCATGAATGGCATTTAAAAAAGCTTTGTTATCCAGTGTTTTATTGCTAATATTTACGTTGACCTAGTATTCTGTAAACTTAAGTTCACGAATTAGATCTAGTAGCTTATATGAAAAGTCCTTTAGATTTTCTACCTACTTAATCATATTGCACATGAAAATCATTCCAATCTAAATGCTTATTTATTTTTCTCACCTTGTACTGCTAGGACCTCTAGGATAATGTTGAATAGAAATGGTGAGAGTGGATTTCCTTCCCTGTTGTCAATCTTAGGGAAAACCATTCTTTCATTCACCTTACAGTATGACATTAGCATCATCTTTTTCGTGGATGCTCTTTTCAAGTTGAGCATGTTCCCTTCTATTCCTTTTTTGCTAAGGGGAGTTTATCATAAATATTTGTTGGATTTTATAAAATTATTTTTCTGCACTTTATCAAAATAATCATATGGTACTACTCTTGTTTGTTATTAATGTGGTAGACTACACTGAATTTTTAAAAGTAAACCATCCTTACATTCCTGTGATAAACTCCATATGTTGCATTATACTTTTATATATTGCTATTTTGGATTTGCTATTTTTTTTTAAAGACCTGTCTGTGTTAATTAGGGCTTTTGAGCTGTTGTTTTCTTATAATGTCTTTTTCTGTTTTTGGATATCTGGGTAATGCTGGCGTTTTGTAATGAATTGGGAAGTGTTTTTCCATTTTCTATTTTCTGAAGGAATTATTTAAAAGCATTACATTTTTCTTTAACTGATAGATTTCACTAGTGAAACCACCTGTGAGAAAGAATTTATAAAGCTATTAAATTCTTCTATTCTTAATGAAGTTTTGATATTTGTGTCTTTCAAGGAATTTGTTGATTATTGCGGTGTTATTAAATTTGTGTGTATGACATTGATAACATTACCTTATTGCCCTTTACTAGCTGTAGGATTTGAAGGAGTTATCTCTTATTCCTGATAATGACCATTTGTATCTTCTTTTTTTTGTTCTTGATCAGTTTGCCTCCAGGTTTAGTAATTTTATTGATCTTCCTTTAGAAGTTTTGGCTTCACTGATTTTCCTCTTTTGTTTTTGTCAGTTTTCCATTTTGTTTCTTTCCTAGTATGTATTATTTCTTTTCTTCTGCTTACTCCTGTTTTAACTACTACCAAGTTTTTAAATTATTAAACATACTACAATTTAAAAGATTAAAAAGTGTTACCACCTTCAGGTTAGGCCTTGTAGAAACCATACATTTGCTAACATATTGGGATTATTTTTTGGAATTCACAGTTTGACAGAAGAACAGAACTTGTCACATTCTCTATAGTAGGGGTGTCGAACTAAATCAGAGAAGGGGCCAAAATCTAAAATTCAGCCTAAATCGCGGGCCGAATGGTTTACTGAACAGTCATAAACTGTCATTGTGATGGAAACGCAGCGGAGTGCAGTGATGACAGCGTGGTGCGGGCCACGTTGCAAGGCCTGGCGGGACGGATTTGGCCCGTGGGCCTTGTGTTTGACACATGTGCTCTAGAGCATCCTTCCCTTTTCCTCAACTTAAGAATGCCACTTCCTTTCCCTGGGAAGAGATAACTGTCCTAAACAACCCACTCTCATCCCAAGTACAGACGGAGAACTAAAACTTTTTTGTATAGATTCAGGGAGGATTTAAGCAAGTGAAGTGGGACATACAGGCCAGAAACCAAGGGAAACTGATCAGTTTAGCAGAATGGCTCAGAGCTAAGGATGTGGGATGAAAAAGCCTGAGTTTGAATCTTTGCCCCTGCCATTATTGCTGTGGTTGATTCTAGACAGTTTTAACCAAATTTCTGTAACAAACTAAAAAAGGAGGTAATAGTGCCTAATCTATTGAGTTGTGAATACATATTAAATGAAATAACTAGTGTAAATACAGTGCCTGGCACATAGTAAGTATACAGGGCAGCTTCAGTTGAGGTCATTGCATATATGTGTGATTGGATGGTGTGAATCTAATTGACTTAATTACTAACTATAAATTTATGTTTCCAGAAGTTTAACTTTAGTCAAGGGTCATATTTTATATTCATCTCAGAACTTACTCACTTATGGAACCACTGAGAGGGAGTATTGAATCCCTCAAACATGGGAAGTAGAAGAGGGAGAAGGTTGGGAATCACTTGGCTAAAGCCATCCAGGAAGCCAGAAGGCACATAATATACTGATGCCAGTATCTACACTCCATACTCCCTCCCCTCCTTCTTTCCGATTTGGCTCAGAAAGCTGCTTTTATCTACTAGGAATGCATTCAGCTGCAGATAAAAGAAAACTTCATTTATTGGTGGTTTAAAGAAGAGTTCATGTCACCAATAAGTCCAAAGTTAGGCATTCAGGAAGTGGTGTAATAACAGCATTGCTACCAGAGTCCTGTGCTCTTTCTTCTCTGCTGTGTCATCTCTGTCCTGTTACATCGTAGATGGCTGCTGCACTTCCGCACCCTTTGTCCAAGGAAGACGGAAGGAAGGGCAAAGGGCTTTCTTCCAGGGAAGCTCTGTCAATATCTTCAGGATTCCTGCTTTTATTTTGAAAACCCACTTTAGGAATTCAGAGTAATAACCTCTAGAGTAGTGATTTTCAACTGGTGTCCCGCAAGAATTTTTAAAAACTGCAGTACCTGACTATTTAGTTAAGAGCACAACCTCTTTCCCCTTAGATTGTCAGATTTTAAAAATCACAACAGCCAACACAACAGCCGACAAATGTGAATGAATCAAAAGTACACCTATTTTTTTTGTCAGATCAGAAAAAAAAAAAAAAAAAAATGTTTTTTGTTGTTGTTTGTGTGTGTGTGTGTGTGTGCTGCAGAATTTTAGTAAATAGTTTATGTGTGCCATTGGATGAAAATGGTTGAAAATCACTGTTCTAGAGTAATGTCATACAATGTCACTTGGGTACCCCTAGCTGCAAGAAAAATTAGGACATAGAGTATTTTGCTTCCTAGCCTTTGTATCTGAGCAAGATACAGAAGGAGGTGGTTAACAATATGTATGAGTCCAACCTGTATGCTATACCTGCTTTCATGCCCCTACTTTTATGCACCCCCATAAAAAGTTCTGTACCCCTATTAAAGCTTTTGCCATATATGCTAATCACCAGATTCATTTTTCTTCTCCAAAAATCTTTTGGAAGTAAAGACAGTGTTTTATGGCTCTGTATCTAGTGCTTAGCACAGTGTCTTGTATATGGAAGACACTCAGTAAATAATTGAATGATTATTCTCAAATAATAACTGTCAAAAAGAATGTAAAATATCATATACACGTGATATCCTCTAAACAAAGAGTTTCTTTACATTCATTGTTATGATTATTATTAGCATTTATTGAATATTTATTACCATGTGCCAGACATTACATATTTCACCATTTAGTTCTCATCATTTGCCTATGAGGTTAATCTGTTATCATCCTCATTTTACAGATGAAGAAACAGGCTCAGACATGTTAAGTAACTTACCCAAGGTCATAAAACTTGCTAATTGGTGGAATTAGGCTTTTAATCCAGAGACCAGAGCCCAGGCTTTTAAAAACTATGATATATTATGTCATTTTTTTAAATGTCTGAAATATGAGCTTACCTGTGAATTTTTAAAATTCTACTTTATTTTATAATCAAGAAAATGTTTCTGAAATTAATTTTCCACCTTTAAAATTGATGTGAAATAAAAAAATTAAAAGTTGGCTTTAGCTTACTGAATTTGAATAATGAGTAATTCTAAATGCAGTCTGTTTTTTGCAAGCAGGTTGTTTGAATGCCATTTTAAAACTTACAGTATGCTCAGTAAAAATAGCTCAATAGTTTTAGTTATTCAAATTATTACAGTTGTGAACCTGTGGCACTATGAAATATGCTAAAAGTGAAAATATAAAATTGTACCTATGATATTTTTAATATATATTTTTATTGATTTTAGAGAGTAAAGGAGAGGGAAAGAGAGAGAGAAACATCAATGATGAGAGAATTATTAATTGGCTGCCTCCTGCATGCCCCCTTCTAGAGATCAAGCCAACAACCCAGGCATATGCCCTTGGCCAGAATCGAACCTGGAACCTTTCGATCCACAGCCAAATCGGCTAGGGCTGATTTTAGTTAATGTTAATCATAACCAACATGTATTAAATTTCTTTAGTTGTAACAATTTTAGATATACAATATTATTCTACATTTGTAAAGCTGATCCCATTATAGTTCTCATAACCAATGTAATAGTCAAAGTGTAAAACCTTACCCTTAACAAGTTCAACATTAGAGGATTAACTATACCCTAGCAGAGTTTGAAAGCTGCTCAATTCATATTAACTAATCTTTATATCTTAGTTCAGTTAAGTTAGTCTTACTTGATAGCCATAGCAAGGCCTAAAAGTGAGAGAAATAATACTTAATGTTTGGTGTAGAAAAAGTTTGATGAGAGTCAACCACAGGAGGATGGGAAATAATAATTCGTTTCCCAAAATGTGGTTCTTGGAAGAGTCTTTCCATAGGATGTTAATGTTATGCAAAAAAATGGTTCTAAAAATTAAATATGTTTCATGAACTCTGGAACAAAAGGTGTCTCAAAAAGCTGTTATTAATATGCCACTATATATCATGAATCTTAGAAAGTATTCAGTGTGTTCCAAACTTTTCCCCCTTTTATAACTGGTGATGTAGGGCCTACTGTTTGTGAAGTGATGGGTAAAATCCATAGGTAAGTTTCTAGAATAGAGAAACTACTTCTCACATGTTACCACTCAGAACTATCAGGGGATGGTGAATTTTGTGTTTCTACTACTGTGTTTTAGATTTTTATATCACCAGGAAACAATCTTCCCACCAGTTTGAATATCCAGATCCCGTAAATTGATTAGTTTTGCCTTGGGGTTATTAGAAGTGATAATAGTTAAAAGGGCAAAGGAAAATGACCATGTGTTTTGATTTCCCTTAGGAAAGGCTAATGCAAATAGTAAATAACTTTCTACCTTTCAAGAAATCAGTTGAAAGCAAGAAGAAAAATATTTCTGTTTGATGGACTAGTCCATTCAACAGCAATTCTGGTATGATTATAAAAGTAAGAGTAGACAATCTTTGTTTACTTCTTTTCTGCATTAGCTGGAAAAATAAAAGATTTAAATCCAGGAATAGAGGAGGCTGCGTATTTTAAATCTATTAAGTTCATATTTTAAACCTCCCAGGAAAAGTGTATTCTGCCTATTTTTAGAGCTCTGTAAGTGACCAGTGTTCTAAGAAAGGACTCTTATATATTGCCAACTACTTCTAGGTTTTAAAAAATGCAGTATTAGCCTTTTTTGGTGACTTTGCCTAGCTTAATAAAACTATTGCTTTGCAGAGAATGCTCTTTTGCACCTAGAAAGTCAAGTAAACTCACCGGGGCAAAAATTGGACATGTCCACTGAGTTTCTTTGTCGCGGCTGAGTGTATGAGTTTCCTGGCCTGTCAGCAATTCTGGGATAGAGTTTATTTGCGAGAGCTGACCAAAGGAGGACTTTCTGGGATTATCATTAGGAGAGGAAAGTTAAAAGCGATATGAGATTGCCAGAATGCCAGTTCCTTTTGGAGGTCTACAGAAACCTGTAACTAAGTGGCAGAGGCCATCATTCAGATTATTCAGTAGTGAGATAGGTTCCCTCCAAGGGAAAACTCTCAATAGGGTCCTCTGGCACAGGAATACAGTAGGAAACTCGAAAGGTTGAAATTGTGTTCAATCTGTAGTCAGTGTATCTGATAGGTCCTGAATACTAATTTAAGTAATCTTTAGGGCCGATGCTTTTTATCCCCTACCCCCACCAGAACAGTTTGTCCTCCCTAAGGAAGCAAACAAAAATTAACAGCCTAAGCCATGTTCTATAAATTTTTTTTCTTCTTTAGAGGGCACCCAAGCCTGTTATTAGATAAACCTTAAGAACCAACTTTCTGGGCACACATGTTGTCCATTACAAAATGTAAAGGCTGAAAAGCAAATCACTGCAGAGCTACTGCCTACGCCCTCTGAACAATCCTAGTAAGCTGGTAGAAACAGGTAGGGGGAAAGCAGGGCAAGCAGTCTGACTGTAGAAAGTCTGTTCATGTATCTTGGATATCTATGTGGAAGTTCAAGAGTACCTGGCTTCTCACCGGGCTCATATCTGGAATGCTGCAATAACGAATATTCCCTGGGTATAACCTTTCTAGTATCATTTCATCTTGGTTTATGGCATCTTATTCATATGGCTTGCTCTGAATCTTAAGTATATTTCAGAGATCTGGATTCTAAAACATATGGTTTCTCAGATACGAATGGCAATAACAAGCAGGCTTTGTCCAGCTAATCAGAGTCTAGTGCACATGTGTCAAACACAAGGCCCGCGGGCCAAATCCGTCCCGCCAGGCCTTGCAATGTGGCCCACACCGCGCTGTCATCACTGCACTCCGCTGCGTTTCCATCACAATGACAGTTTATGACTGTTCAGTAAACCATTCGGCCCGCGATTTAGGCTGGATTTTAGATTTTGGCCCCTTCTCTGATTGAGTTCGACACCCCTAGTGCTTATGGCTCTGGAAGAACTCATTCCTTGACCCTGTAGACAAGAGGAGCTATACTGGAGACCACAGACTATATTTCAAATTTCAAATTGGTTGCCATATTTAAAAATTAAAATTTCAAAATTGGGAGAGTTCACAGAAAAAAATTAGATGTCTGGTTTCTCTTGAAAAATTAAGACACAGAGTTCTTATTTCTGTATGACCACAGTAGAAGTTACTCCTTTAACACAGGATAGATATATGCTCTCCAGTCTTCTCAATCCCTGACATGCTTAGCTCCTCAACATAGATATTTTTGTTACCTACAGTCTAGTTTAGTCATTTGCATTACCTGCTTGGCATTTGAGGTTGTGACCTCTGTGTTCGATTCTTTTGGGGCAAGGCTCTTCTGAAAGCCACAGGATTGGGGAGCTGTCAGTGTTCATGAGGACAGAGAGTGAGAAGGAAGCTTCTGTTTTTGCCTCTGTTAGGTGGCTTTTCTTTACTCTCAGTTCTTGCCCTGGCTGGCTGTTACCGCAGCCAGTCCATAGGAAGCCAAAGCAGGGTAGAAGAAAGATAGCAACTCTCTTGAGTCTTTCACGGCGCAAAACATTTTTTATCTTCTTACTTCCACGAAGCCTTTCTTGATAGCTCTTGTTTAAATTATATCCCCTTCCAACGCTTTTTTTTTTTTCTTTTTTAAAAATATTTTTATTGATTTTAGAGATAGAAGAAGTGATAGGGAGAGGGAGAGAGAAACATCCATGTGAATGTGAAAGGGAAACATCAACTGGCTACCTCCTGCACAACCCCTACCAGAGATTCTGCCCAAAACCCAAATGTGCCCTGACCAGGAATCAGACTGGTGACCTTTCAGTGCATGGGAAGATGCTCAACCAACTGAGCCACACTGGCCAGGGCCCAGCACTTTTTCTTTATAGCATTTGTCATCATCATGTAACATTTTTTATGAGAGCCAGACTAGTATTATTAGAATGGGACTTTCTGAGGTAGATCACACACTCTCAGAAGTAAAAATGTCACAAAAGCAATGATCTGTGTAAGGCTGTGCCATTTGGAGGGTTTTAAAACTCCTTTTATAACACGTTAAGCAGATGAGGTTTTTTATCTTCACTCTGGGAGGACAGCTCGGGGCGTGGCAAAAGTAGGTTTACAGTTGTGTAACTGTTTATTTTTGTACAAGACAGTTTATTTTTGTACTAGTGGCCCCTGCACGAAGATTCGTGCAATAGGCCTTCCTTCCCCTGGCTGCTGGCACTGGTTTTCCTCCAGCACTTGGGGCCCAGGCCGGAGCCTTCAGTCCTCGCTCCTGTAAGCTCCCTCTGCTCCCCACCCTCCTCCTCATAGCAGGCATCCTGCCCCGCCCAGCCACTCTGCACCTGCTTGTGTGCTGCCCAGAGGCCCCCATCTTTGTTGGGTTAATTTGTATTCTCACTCCTGATTGGCTGGTGGGTGTCACGAAGTGACAGTAATTTGCATGTTTCTCTTTTTTTCATTTATATTACTATTTAATTATTATTTTTTATACAACTGTAAACTTATCTTTGCCATACCCTGTGTAGATAATGTTTTTCTTTTATTTTTTTCTCCTTGTTAATTTTTGTGTCTTAATTATAAAAAATACTGTAACCATTGTCAGCTAGCTTTCACATTCATTTTATTGTCTCAAAGAGGAGTAGGAAAGGATACAATAGAAATCTCTCACTATTACCTGAAAGAAACTCAATTTTCATTAATACTGTATTCAGAGATTGGCATAATAAATAAGCATGTGCTCTGGTAGACAACAAATTAATTCTTACAGCATTCTAGTTTTTCTCTTCTTTTTTTTTTAAAATATATATATATTTTATTGATTTTTGTACAGAGAGGAAGGGAGAGAGAGAGTTAGAAACATTGATGAGAGAGAGCCATCGATCAGCTGCCTCTTGCACACCCTCTACTGGGGATATGCCCGCAACCAAGGCACATGCCCTTGACCGGAATCAAACCCGGGACCCTTCAGTCCCCAAGCCGACGCTCTATCCATTGAGCCAAACCGATCTTGGCATAGTTTTTCTCTTCTTTGTAAGTCATTTCAAACTTACAGAAAAGTAGAGTAGGAGAGAAAGATAGGAAAGCTTTATGGGGAGCAGAGACAGGAATTAAAGAACGGACTTTTCCTCTCTGGGCCTAACCTTTGTTGAGATTGTAGCTTTATAATTTTGAAGAATTGATTAGAAATTCAATTTTTTGGAAGCATAGTAGTAGCTGGGTTCTCATCTTTTCTTTCCATGCTGAAAGTTAAAAACTGACTAGAATGGTCCAAACCTCCTTCTCTCTAGCACCCTAATCCCTATCCCCAGTCACTGGTGCATGTGTGTCTTCTCAGGCAGCATACAGAAAGAAACATTGATAGTTACCAGAGTGATCCAGAGAAATATTACATGATCAAAAGGATGGTCACTTTTTGGAGAATTTAACTATGAGCAGAGTCTTCTCCCTGTTTCACAGGGACACACATCTGTGGGTTAGTGAACCCTCTGCCTTGCTCTGTTACTATTTTAGCAATATGCTCTTGTCTCCACATTTTATTTGGTCTTTAGTCATTTGGGTACTTATGTAGCCATGAAACTTGTTACCTTGTTATTCATTATTTCAGTTTCATAGGTTCAACTTCCTTTTTTATTAGTAAGCCCTAGGCAGGGCGGGGCAGGGCCAAACCATATTTTGGAACACATTCATAAAAATGACCACTGTTTAAATACAGTTAACGCCCTTGGCAATCTCTTTAACTTTAAAAAAATACATGATTTAATACATTCTCAATTTTAGGTACACACAGAATTTTCTCAGAAATATCTTACATATCTACCTTGGAGTGTGAATTTTTCAGTGTTTATATTGCAGTCCCTTAGTGCTCCTTGAAATCAGAATTCCTCTAGGCTTGGTTGAAAAGGGTTTTTGTTTTGTTAGCTTTTTTTTTTTTCTTTTTTTTTTTCTTCAGATGGTTGTGAATTCTGTACGTTACCTAGCAGAATTATTGATAGTAAGAAGAAAGTGAGAAACAGATTTTGAGTTTTGCTGAAGTTTACTTGTCAGCCTTGCTATGCCATAGTAACGGATGTCTTTTAAATGAACTTAGATCACATTCCTATCTCAGAACATTTTGAACAATTAAAACCATTTTCATTTTACATCTAATTTAGTATGTTTATACAGTAAATCCTCACATTAATACTAGTACAGTAACAGTTACTTTTCGCATTTGGTTTATATTTTTTGAACTGAGAATAGAAAAAAGTTTCCCCTTGTATTTTTATAGTAGGTAGCTCTCTCAAAAAAAAAAAGAAAAAGAAAAAATCTCTCCCTCCCTCCCTCCCTCCCTCCCTCCCTCTCTCTCTCTCTCTCTCTCTCTCTCTCTCTCTCTCTCTCTCTCTCTCTCTGACACATACACACACACACAGACACACACACACACACACATACACACACACATACTGTATCATTCTCATAGCAAGTTAGGAAACTAAAAATTAAGAATTGTAAACAAAAACCATTGGCAGAGTCCTCATACCTTGACCTTTATCTTCCTTATTCAGTCATGTGGAAGCACAGCTTTCACGACTGATGGGCCTGAGAGAGTATATGTATATCAGGCATGTGGATTGTTTCTGTAAATTAAAGAAAGGCTATAGGGTAAGGTTAGACATTCCCCTTCTGGTCCTTCAGTCAGGGGAGCTGGTGGAGAAAGAGGCCTTTTCGTAACTATGCTCCTGAATTAGTGTCACCTGAGGAGAAAGATAATTAGCATTTTTTTTCCACATTTTATTTTTATAGTTTACAAAATCAAGGGCAGACAAAGTCAAATGTGATTATCCTATCAACAGATACATTTTCCCTCCAGGCAAGGTAGCTTAACTGAAGAAACAGTCAAACTGGATAATTTAGGCTTCTGGATTTTAAGCTGACTGTTCTCAAACTTAAATTAAAACTTTAAAAAAAAACCTTTTTTGATACCAGTTTGAAAAGTGAAGTATAAAGATCTAATTATGATACCTGTTGGTTATCTTCCATCCAATCTCAGCCATTGTCAACCTGGACCTTTCTTTGAAAGGTGTGTATGCATCTCAACAGGAGAGTTTCCGGTGCTTCTGGAAATAAAACCAATACACCTTGCATGTAATTTCACTGTCAAGAGTTTGCATGGAACCGTCTCTATTCTGTCTTTGATTGTTATTTTCTTTATAAGCATCAGCTCTTCCCCAATTTTATGACCTTGAAGGAAAAAAAATTTAACACTTGAAGGAAGTGTCATAACAGGAAATGCATCACTGCAAAGAAATTTATGTCAAACAGGAAAAATCCTTTTTTTTATTAACATTTGAGAAATTGATTCAAGATGGTCTCAAAAAATAGGAGCAGATTTCCACTATACTGTATTCTATGTCAGTAAAGAGTAGGAACATATTTCCTTACCATCTGCTTGAAGGTCTTCAAGTTTTAGTAATAAAACATAAAAAATTCTCACTGGTTCTCTGCAACCCATCTGGTATGTATTGACAGTTCAGAGACAGATGTCCTACACAGACAAACAGAAACACTAAAAAATAACTCTTTAAAACATGGATATTGTTTTAGGTTTTTTTTTTTTTTTTATGACAGAAGACAACATGTAGAAAGTTATATATTTTATTCCCAGTTCAACCTGGGAAAAGCCTTTATTTCTGACCTATTTTGCTTAGATTGATTCCTTTTCTTTCTAGTAGCCTAATTATTAGAAATATTTTCTAATTTGGATTTAATTAATGGCTCAGGAGGAAATTTTAATTATTTTGCTCTTACCCCAAGGAAAGTCAATGATAGTGGAACATTGTCTTCAATAACTATGCCCAAGTCTAATGCTCACATAAAAATCTAGGAGCCTTGCTCTTATGGCATATCTCCCAAGTTAGAGGTCACCAGGCTAAATATTTCCTAAATTTCTTTAAATGTTTGCTTTTTCAAATAAAAGATTCTATACTTGTTGATAGAATTGAATTATAAACTCTCCTGCCAAATTTTATTTTAAGCAATTCTATAATTCAGAATATTTATGTAATATTTATGTACTTTGGAAATTGCTTTTAATTCCCCAAAATTCACCATTTACCACTGTTTTACATATTTAAAAATTAATAATCAGTTTGAATGGCTTGCTTAATGTCACAAAGCTAGTGAGTGGCAAATCTGGGATCAGATACAGGCCTTCTGATTCTATATCCTATACCTTACCACTGTACTCCTTCGAGTAAATTAGATATGAAGGGTCAGTCAATCAAGCTCAAGTAGCAGCTGCCTCATTCATCTATAATATATAATAGAGGTCCTTTATTTTTGTTAGCTGTTAATTTATCAGTAGGATGCTTACTACTTAACCTCAGATTTATAAAAGTTTCATCAAAGCTGCTTTATTCTGTTAATCAGCTACTGGGCAATATTCTTATATTAAAAGTTTCTGTGACATAAGTTCAAGTTCAGTGAATCATTTAGATGGAGCATGAAAAATTACAAAGGAATCAGTGAATTCTTCAATAAATTATACTGGGACAATTAAGCAAGCCCTGTGGGAAACTTTTAATTAGATCCCTCCCTTCTTTGTATGTTAAATTCCAGAGAAATTAAAGACCTGCACACCTAAATGTGAAAAACAAAACTTTAAAAAGATAATAGTGGATATCATTATGACATTGGGAGAGGAAAGGATTTCAAAACAAGATGCAAAAATCACAGATTATAAATGAAAAGATTGATATATTTGCCTGGAAATTATCACATGACTCAATAAACAAAATGAAAAGATAAGCTATAACTAGGGGAAGATATTAGCTGCACTTACAACTAATAGAGGATTAATATATACAAACTACAGAATAAATATCTGTGTGTGTGTGTGTGTGTGTGTGTGTATTTTGTCCCACTTTTAAATGTGCATTTCTTGAGCAGTGGTTATCCAGATGTGATCCCATGACCAGCATGACTGGGAACTTGTAAAAATCGAGATTCTCAGGCCCTCACTCCTGACCTACTGAATCAGAACCTCTGGAACTTGGAGGTGCAGTCCTACAATCTTTAAACATCTCCCCAGGTGTTTCTGATGCATTGGTAAAATTTGACAGCCATTGTATTAAATTCAAATGATAAATAATATGAAAAGATACTCAGTTTTATCATCAATCAGAAAATGTAAAATAAAACAATCAGATACCCTGTTTCCCTGAAAATAAGACAGTGTCTTATATTAATTTTTGCTCCCAAAGATGCGCTAGGTCTTATTTTCAGGGGATGTCTTATTTTTCCATGAAGAAGAATACGGTACACATTTATTGTTAAATGAAAATAAAGGAAATTTATTACCTGTATACGGTACAGTAGTACGGTAGTTGTCAACACAAACCAGACAAACTGTGAATCCTACAGTATCAAGAATTTACTCATTTATTCAATGACAATCATGTCATCATCTTCTGGAACATCATCATAACAATCCAATTCCTGAATTTCCTGGTGAATTTCTTGTGACTCCATTTCTTTCAGAATCAGTGGACCAAATCTCTCATGTTTAGCCTGGGGGGGGGGGGGCTATTTTCAGGGGGATGCCTTATATTTCACTCAGAAGGAAACCTGTAAGTAAGTCTTATTTTCGGAGGATTTCTTATTTTCGGGGAAACACGGTACTTTGGGTAATTGTATCCATGAGATTAGCTGAATTTAAATCTTAAATTTTAACAGGGATGTAGAGAAATTATATTAATAGTATTGGTGTAGGAAGTATAAATTGGCATAACAGTTTTGGGGAGTAATTTGGAAAAACTCAATAAAATTGATGATGTATATCCTTTATGACCAAGTAATTCTTTTAGGTACAAGTAATTCTTTTAATAGATACATATTATAGAAAAAAACTTTAAAAAGATAAATCTTTACTGTTCAGATTATTACAATTGTACTTCTTCCCCCTCTTCCCCCACCCCCCCCTCCATAGTCTCCTCCAACCGGGTCCCACCCTTACACACACACACACACACACACACACACACACACACACACACCGGTCCTCATCCATAGGTGTACGGTTTTTGTCCAGTCTCTTCCCGCACTTCCCACTCCCCTTTCCCCCCAAGAATTGTCAGTCCACTCCCTTTCTGTGCCCCTGATTCTATTATATTCACCAGTTTATTCTGTTCATCAGATTTTTTATTCACTTGACTTTTAGATTCACTTGTTGATAGATATGTATTTGCTCATAATTTTTAATCTTTACCTTTTTCTTCTTCTTCCTCTTCTTAAAGAATATCCTTCAGCATTTCATATAATACTGATTTGGTGGTGATGAACTCCTTTAGCTTTTTCTTATCTGTAAAGCTCTTTATCTGCCCTTCAATTCTGAATGATAGCTTTGCTGGGTAGAGTAATCTTGGTTGTAGGTTCTTGCTATTCATCACTTGGAATATTTCTTGCCACTCCTCTCTGGCCTGCATAGTTTCAGTTGAGAAATCAGCTGACAGTCATATAGGTGCTCCCTTATAGGTAACTAACTGTTTTCTTTTGATGTTTTTAATATTCTCTCTTTGTCTTTTGCTCTTGGCATTTTAATTATGACATGTCTTGGTGTGGTCCTCTTTGGATTCCTTTTGTTTGGGGTTCTCTGTGCTTCCTGGACTTGTAAGTCTATTTTGTTCACCAGGTAGGGGGAGTTTTCTGTCATTATTTCTTCAAGTAGATTTTCAGTATCTTGCTCTCTCTCTTCTTCTGGCACCCCCATAATGCTTGAAGTTGTCCAGAGGCTCCTTAACACTATCTTCATATTTTGGATTCTTCTTTTTTTTTTTTCCTCCTTCTTCTTTGTATTTCAAATCTTTGACTTGATTCTTGTGATCTTCTAGTCTGCTTTTGGATCTCTGTATATTATTTTCTATTTCAGAAAGTGTATTCTTAGTTTCTAGGTTTTTTTTGTTTTTGTTTTTTCATATCCTCGAGGGTTTCACTAAATTTATCAGCCTTTCCTGGAAAATTATTGAGAAATTTTTAACTGGTTTTGAACTCTATCTCTAGTCATTTGCTTTCCTCCATTTCTTTCATTTGTGATCTGTTTCTTTGTCTCCGCATCTTGCCTGCTTCCCTGAGTTGATAGAGTGGCTTTGTGTGCTAGATGTCCTATAAGGCCCAGTGGCTCAGCCTCCCCAGTTACCTGATGTGTTCACTCTTGGTACACACCTTTGTGGGCTGTGTGCACAGTCTTATTGTAGTTAAGCCTTGATTGTTGTTGGTATCACTGGGAGAAATTGACCTCCAGGCCAATTGGCTGTGACGATCAGTTGTGTCTATGATGGAAGAACTTCTGTGCTGGAAATACCCTTATGAGGCAAGACTTGCTTCAGCTGGGCTTTGGTGCTCACTGTGTCTGCCCCCTGAGTGTGTCCCTTACGGATCTGAGGAGTTGTAATCTGGATGGTCCTACTCTGACCACTGGGTACACTGGTTCTTGGATCTCCAAGAAGGTGCTAATTTAGCCTCTGCCTGAGGCCACCGAACAGGAGCTACAGATATATCTGCAGATTCCTCTACTTTGGGTTTTGGAGGTGCCCAGATGAGGCCCAGCTGCCAAGCAATTCAAACTGCTGTGAAGCCTGGGGCCTTCTTTTGGATGTTTTGGGTCTCTCTGACTCAGTTGCAGTTTTTTAGGTAAGTTTAGATTTCAAAGAACCAGATCATTCATATGCAAAAGCCTCTGCGAACAGCTTGGATGGTTTGGAGTCTCAGGGCAGAGCAAACACCAATGGCTTCCCATAGCCCTTCCCTAAGAGGTCCTTGGGTTTCAGTGTCCCTTGGTAATCGCTGCAAGCACTTCTGAGAGAAAGCCATCCTCGAGTTTTGCCCGCTGCCAGACAATCCTGTTTCTCCCCTTATGAGTGTGGGTCCCCAGAGTCTCGCCCGGAACTGGAGTACAAAGCAGTCGGGAACTTGTGTCTTTCTCCGGGCTGAGAAAGCCAGCCATGTACTCAGTTGCCAGCCCTCTCCGCACACACACGGGTGCACAACTGAGTACCTCTGCCTTCCACAGCTCCTCTGGGTCTCAGTGTGCTTTCTCTTCCCTTCTAGTTATAGAATTTCCACTTAGCTAGCCTTCTTGTGGTTTTGGTTGATGTCTGTTTTGTCTTTTAGTTGTAGTTTTTAAGTTGTTGTGTGAGGCAGCAAGTTCAAGTGTTTACCTTTTCCGTCGTTTTGGTTTCTCTGATTATGTGTCCAGAAAAAACTCTTGTGCGGTGACATAGCAGTTACAAATAAGGATTTTCATTGCAATAATATTTGAAATAGTGAGATTTTTATAGTAAGTAATTTACTTATTAGAGAAATGAATAAACTGGTCTCAATCCATATAACATTATTGTATAAATCTGTTTAAAAATCAAAGAATTATGAACTAAATGTGGCAAAAGTTAGCATCTTTTAAATATGGATAGTGATACATGTGCTTCTACTTTGTAGACTTCCTTTTAAATACTTTAACATTTTACATTTTAAGTGGAGTATTAAAATACTAAAAGCATTCCCATCTGGCTCTGTTTATCTTTCAAGATTTTCCCTCAAAAGGTGATTGAGTTTAGACAAACCAAGTTTTTCAGTCTAGTTGAGGGGGGGAAGATATAACCAGACACTGAAATCATTTTTTAAAACAATCAGTAAATGTGAATTTATTGAATTTTTTTCCTGATTAATTGCTATGGCCCAGAGTAGAGGGACAAAGAGGAATATTGTAGGATCGTGTGTAAAACAGTTATTAGAGTTTAATTTTTCACTAATATTTTTATTAATAGTAGTAAAGTAAAAGTTAAGTGGAAGAGAGCATGAAGGTTGTTGTGTGTTCTAAACTGGTATTTCTCACTTTTTTTTTTTTTTAGATCAATTTTATGATTAGGCCACTGATACTTCAGGCTTATTTTGTTATGTAGCATAGCCTATTTTTATAAACGTGAATTCATATATTCTTGTTTAATATAATTTCAAAATAAGTTAAATATTCTAAAAATGAATGAATGTAAGCTTTTCTTAATTACAGAGAGGAACCCTTTTCTTCTCCCCACATTTTTATAATATCTGCATATATAAAAGGGGCTTTTAGTGGGCTAGGCTATGCTACATAACAAAATAAGCCTGAAGTATCAGTGGCCTAATCATAAAATTTTATTTTCATTCATGTTATGGGTACTGCACAAGTCATAGGAGGCCCCTGCTCTACATAGTCCCTCAGGAACTTTATTGGCAGGCACATGGCTTCAAAATTGCCACTAAGGGGGGAAAAGGATAGAGGTGACATATCGATTCTTAACTATGTCAGCTGAGAAATCATATACATCACTTTTGCTCACTTCAGGGCCTAGGCTAACTGTAAAGGAGGCTGAGAAATGTAGGTGAGCAAATGGTGTTTTAGGTGGAAGTGGAGTTCTTGCGATGTCTTGATTAAAAGAATTTCCTGAGACTCGCACCGGAGGATGAGTAATATTTTTTCAGGTGGAAATAAACCCATGTGTTTCCAATGTCCCATTTCTTTCCATCTCCCTAGGGAAGCAGTTCAGTCTTGTCTTCAGCACGGCCAGAATAAAGGCCACTGCCCATAGTTTCTGCTCCATATTAAAGACGAGTCCAGTCCAGCATCCTGCATGTGTGTGGCATGTGGCTGATAAGGCCATGGTGGCTATGGAGAGAGAACGTGTGGTCAAGGAGCAAGAATAAGAGAGAGGGAACTCTGGGGATTTTAACCAAGCTTCTTCAAACTAACCAATTAACTTCCCAAGATTCCATGCCCTTCTAGCCAATCCATTGTTCCCCAGACTGCCGGGCAAGCACCTCTCCTTTGTCACTCCAGCTTCTGCGCGTGTGCCTATCTCCCTCTCTCTCGCCAACATTCTAGTACAGATGGGGGAAGGGAGGGTGCTAATCCTCTTGGGGGAGCAATACTGGGTGAAGCTGTAGCTTCCTCGTAAAGCTTCCCAGGTGAACGTGCTTACAGTGTCTGACTTCCCTTTGCTTTCTTAACTTTATTAATATTAACTAGCTAATTATGGCGATAACAATGGGATATTTGATGGAACACTATTTGTATCCCATGTAGCTCCATGCTACTGGTCTTTGTGTGAATATTCTTCATCAGCCATCAGAAGAGAATGAGATTGAGTGGTAGAATTCCAACACCAAACTTCACCTCAAACCTCTAAAAGTAACTTGATTTTGTATACCTTGCATTGTACCTTTATTTTCCTCTGGATCACATGATATCTAAGTGAATATTGAATCAGGTAGTTAGAAACAAGCTTTTCTGTCGAGAATGAGAAAGATTAAAGCAGGGGTCCTCAAACTTTTTAAAGTGGGGGCCAGATCACGGTCCCTCAGAGAGCTGGAGGGCCGGACTATATGAACTACTAATTCCTACTGTAACACCTCAGCTGCGCTCACTGCCCAAAAAACCTGGCGGGCCGGATCAGACTCCTCTGCGGGCCGCATGTGGCCCACGGGCCGTAGTTTGAAGACTCCTGGATTAAAGTATGTTTAGGTCATTGGCAACAGTAAGTCTATAGCATTGCTTTGTTTTTATGGGCAGAGGTTCGAAAAGTTTTATAAATATATGCTTACTAGAGGCCTTGTGCATGTAAATTCATGCATGGGGGGGAGGGGTCCCTATGTCTGACCTACCCCCTCTCACAATCCGGGAGACCTCAGAGGTGGGAGGTGACCTGACAATGAAGGGAAGGTGACGCCCTATCACACCTCTGCTGCTGTCATTGCCAGCAGCACAAGCCTTTGGCAGCCCTGGACGGCTGGGCAGCCGCCATCCAAGGCTTGCCTGTGCCTTGGGTCAGCCCTAGGCGGCTGGGCAGCCATCAACCGAGGCTTGCCTGCCACATGGGCAGGCTCTGGGTGGCTGGAGGGTAGAGGGGACTGGGGGACTCTGGAGGCAGGCACACAGCCATCTTGTGGCTCTGGATATCGCCATCTTTGAGGGTGTGGCAGTTAATTAGCATATTCCCTCCTTATTGGCTGTGGGCACCGCCATCTTTGCGATGGCAGTGAGGGTTAGTTAGCATATTCCCTCTTTATTCGATGGGATTTGAATGGTATGATGACGTGGGTCTGCTTGCTTATTTGGAGTACTATCATCATACTGTGCATTATATCTCCACGGCTTATTCATTTCATAACTGGAAATGTTACCTTTTGTATCCCTTTACCCATTTCACCTCCCCCACCTCAGGCCACCACCAATCTGTTCTCTGTATCCATTTAGCTCCTTGTGTAGGGGGTAGGAATTCGGGAACTTGTTTGTTTTATTTGGTTGGTGGTGGTTGTTGTCGTTTAGATTCCACCTGTAAGGGAGAAATATAATATTTATCTATTTCTGTCTGATTTACTTCACTTGGCATGATACCTCCAAGGTACATCCTTGCTCTCATACATGGAATGGTTTTATTCTTTTTTTATGGCTGAATGAATATACTGTCTATACTAATAAAAGGGTAATATGCTAATTAGTCCAGGAGACCTTCCAGATGTCCTTCTAGACAAAGTCACGATGGCAGGGCCAAGGCAGAGGCAGTTAGGGGAGATCAGGCCAGGAGGGGAGGGAAGTTGAGGGCGAGCAGGCCAGCGGGAGGGCCAATTGGGGTGAGCAGGCTGGCAGGGGGTGCAGTTGGGAGCGAGCAGGCCTGCAGTGGGGGACAGTTGGGGGTGATCAGGCCAGTGGGGGCAGGGGCAGTTGGGGGGGTAGGCTGGTCAGGGGAGCAATGGGGGTCAAGCAGGCTGGCAGGGGGTGGTCAGTTGGGGGTAAGCAGGCTGACAGGCAGAATGGTTAGGGGCTGGCAGGCAGACAGACAGCCAGGAGAGCAGTTAGGAGCCAGTGGTCCCAGATTGCAATAGGGACATCCATCTGTGGAATCGGGCCTAAACTAGCAGTTGGACACCCCCTGAGGGGTTCCAGATTGGAGAGGGTGCATGCCAGGCTGAGGGACTATTCCCCCCCACACCCTGTACATGAATTTTGTGCACTAGCCCACCAGTCTTACCTAATAAAGAGGGAATATGCCAATTCACCATCACACCCTCACAAAGATGGGGCACCCACAGCCAATAAGGAGGGAATACGATAATTGGCTGCTATGCCCTCAAAGATGGCGGTGCCCACAATCACAAGATGGCAGCGCCCAGTCCCCTCAGTGCTGCCAGGCACTTGCCTCCAGAGCCCCCTAGTCCCCTCAGCCCCACTGCTGCTCAGGGTTGGCCCGAGGCACAAGCAAGCCTCAGGTGGTGGCTGCCCAGCTGACACCCGAGGCACAGGCAAGCCTTGGATGCCAGCTTCCCAGCCAGTGTCCGAGGTACAGGAGAGCCTCGGATGGCAGCTGCCCAGCCGCCCAGGGCTTCCCGAGGCTCAGGTAACCAGGGCCGGCCAAGGCTTGTGCTGCTGGCAGTGGCAGCAGCAGAGGTGTGATGGGGCGTTGCCGTCCCCTGATTGCTGGGTTGCCTCCTGGCCCTGAGGGCTCCAGGACTGTGAGAGGGGGCAGGCCAGACTAAGGGACCCCCTTCCCCCCTGCAGTACATGAATTTTCATGCACCTGTGTGTGTGTGTGTGTGTGTGTGTGTGTGTGTGTCACATTTTATATACTATATATATATATATATATCACATTGTATATAATATATATATCACATTTTCTTTATTTAGAAAATGATGTTTTGTATTACATTTTCTTGAACTTTGCCCATAATTATACTTAAAGGGTTTTTTTGTAATGTAACCTACTTTGGATTTAATGTGATAGGCATTGTTAGCAGTAAGTGGTTGATGTTAATGATGTTCAATAAAAAGTATTTTAGGAACTATATTTAAGACAGATTAAAGTGGGAAGGAGTTAATGGCAGGTTAGGTATTTTAATAATTTGAGAATCATTTTAAGTTCCTTAAGGGCAAGGATAATTGTTGTGTTTATCTATGTGTTTTATTATGTAAGAATAAATTCTGCCACCACAACTTTGAATAATGTGCCCACATTTTCATTTGCAATACAATTAATTGCTATCAAAATTTCACTATGATATTTTTATTGTAATAGGATTTATAGCATATTTAAAGCTATTATTCTGTGGCAAACTCAGCTGGGAAAGAAAGCTATATGGTCCTGTAGGTAGCAGAAATTCTTTTAAAAAGTACATTTATAGACAAAATGACAGTTACAGAACAGTAGCTATAGGGAATCATGTAACTTGGTTCTCCAAGAAGCAGCCATTATTGCAAGAAGAGAATAGTTAACATCTGCATAGTGCAGAAAAGGTTGTTGGTTGTACTTCAGTGTTTTTAAACTCTGTTCCATCCACAGGTGACAGCATCATTTAGTCACATGTTCTGGGTTTTTGAGACTTAGGAAAGGATCCTAGAAATTTTCTCATCTAGTTTATGTTGTAAGGTTAGGTTAAGACTAATAATAAATATTCTCTTGACTCCCAGTCTAGTACTTTTCATTCTTTAAATGTGATTAAAAATGACAAACTTTGTCCATAGTTTTATTTAGACGTAGAGTATAAGCATTAATAGGAAAGTTCCATTTTCTCTCTCTCTCTCTCTCTCTCTCTCTCTCTCTCTCTCTCTCTCTCTCTCTCTCTCTCTCTCTATCTCTTTCTTTACATGCAATACACTTATCAAACATCTTAACTATTATTTTAATGATGAAGGGGGAAAAAGAATAGATTTTGTTTTCTTTGGCAGGTGATCATTCAATCCGGTTTAAACTTAGTATTTTATTTTTAAACTGATGTTAATAAATTACAAGACAAAAACGATGTTTTTAAAATGACCTTTCCTTTCAACCCTTTGTAAACAGCAAGAAGTCGAGAAGTTTACAGACCTAGAGAAACTCTACCTCTACCTTCAGCTGCCTTCTGGCCTCAGCAGTGGAGAGAAAAGGTATGTCTGCTTTTCTTTGCCTTACTTAGCTCCAGTGTCTACCGGACACCCCTAAAGTCCTCAGGAAACAGAGTGGCAAACAGTCGATCTTTTTAGTTCTGGATCATATTTAGTTAAGTGTTTACTTACTGTTTTTGCTAATTTGTGTTACTGGGTAAATGCTGTGGAATGCAGTTTTGGTTGTATTTTATTTTATAAATAGATTAATATTTTTATGCAGTATATAGGGATTGTGAAAATTGAAAAGAATACCAAAGAATAAGTACATAAGTCTGTGAACAATAAAGTAACTGCAAGAGTTGTTTAAGTACTGTCAGGTGAGTATATCACAGAATATTAAAAAGAAAAAAGTGAGTTGCCTATAGGAAGCATGAATTTCTGATAAATGTAAGATGTTTTAAGTGTGTGGGGGTGTTACTATATTTTCATATAAAAATATTGTCACATCTAAAATTTAGAGTCAGTGGTGGTTCATGCATTAATGCTCTTTAAGTTTCTATACCGTTATTAAAATATCTCTCATAATTAATTTTATTCACATAATTTATACAAAGAAAATTTTGTTACTTTAAAATTGTGTGTAAAAATAAAAGGAATGAAAAGTTTGTTGTTTGTACCTCATTTTCCTTTGACCAAAATTTATAACTATTTTAATTATTTTCTGTCCTAGAAAATTACGCAGTATCTTCTTTAGAATTAAATAAATTATTGTTATAGTTAGCTGAGATTGATATCAGAATCTTTAGCGGAGCTTAATCTATCTTAGGTGTCTATTTCATGAAATTAGTTTATAAATACACTGTCATATAATGAAAACTTATGATAATTAGTGGTGGTGCTAGCCTGGAGAGGGGACCTAGTTATAGGAAGGAATGTAGGGGATATTTGTCCTTTTAAGGTCACTCTGGTGTGAAATACATTCTGGAGCATAGAGGGCTTTCGTAAGACTTCAGGGTAGTTACTTGGGAATGCTAAGCAAATAGGAAGTAAAAAATTGCTTCCATAACTTCTATTTTAAAAGTTTGATGATTTGGCAAGTAAACAAGCAAAGTAAGTGAGCAACTACCCAATTAGAGACAAATTTGGCCAAAACAAATACTTAATGTTGCCAATGCTCTGTCACCTCTGCCACTTTAAAAATGGCGAAGTGGGCTGGAACAGGATATTAACTTTAGTCCAACACTAGCTGCAGAAAATGGTCCACAACCACAGGTGGATGACTTGAATATAGATGGCTGGGAATCCCGTGCTGTGTGCATGTCCTCAGTTAGGTTCGGTCATTTAGAGTGTGTTCGCACACAATTATTTAGTGGAACATTATCTCAAAAATTCTCAATGAATTGCTATCTAGTTCGGCTAAAATGTGTTTTTGTTTTATGATTAGTGATCAGAACGCTATGTCATCTAGTCGGGCACAACAAAAGCATGCCTTTTTCTGGATTCGAAATACTCTAGAGGAACATCCTGAGACTTCACTGCCCAAACAGGAAGTCTATGATGAGTACAAGTAAGTATTATGTATATACGTCAGTCATGGTGATGTATTAAAGAGCTGAAGTACTCTGTTTGGCTACAGTGATTTATCATTGGTGAATATCACAGTGAATATCACTCTATAATAAACATATAGAGTTTAACTTATAAATTGATGATATTCCTTGCATCTCTAAATTTCTCAGGTAGCATATGAGCAAAGGACAGGATTACTAAATAAAAGGATCTTTCTAGAGTTCACCTAGATGACTGGAGGCCTGTTTGAGGTTAAGGGACAGTGGCATAGGATTGCTGAATAAAAGTGTTCGGGTAGAGTTCTTAAAGATAACAAGAGGGGTATACCTAGAGTTAGAAGGAAAGTGGAAGGCAGTAAAAAAAGTCAGTGCATACGGGAAAACTAAAACATGTTTTTTTTATATTTACAAATTTTATAGATCCAAACCTTTTGTGTGTTTTTTATTTTTTTTTTTGTTAATTCTCACCTGAGGACATTTTTCAGGTGATTTTTAGAGAGACTGGAAGAGAGAGACATTGATGTGAGAGAAATATATCGATTAGTTGCCTCCTGCATGTGCCCCAACTGGGGCCAGGGATTGAACCTGCAAACCAGATATGTGCCCTTGACCAGGAAACGAACCCTCAACCTTTCAGGGCTTGGGCCAACTCTCTAACCTCTGAACAGTAGTGGCCAGGACATGAATTCAAAACTTTTTAAGTCCTCTGTAGAAAAAGAAAAAGATAGGTTTCTGGGGTGTTGTGAATTACTTAATCATGGATGAGAGGGTTTATTCAGTGGCTGGCACATATTAGACACTCAAATAATTTTGATTATATAGGTAATTTATTTAAACACATGGCAAATTATTTTTTCAGGCAATGTATAGTCAAATGAGAGAAGCATGTGGAGCTTCCACATGCTATAAATTCAGTGGAAACAGAAACATTTTCTTCTTAGCACCTGTTGTGCTGTTAATTCATTTTACTGTGCTATGTCTCTTATAACACACATATTATTTGTATGCATTTATATATAAACAAATTCATATTTTGAGCAGCTTATTTATTCATATTATGTAGAAATCATAAGCAGCTTTATTTATAAAAACTTGCCAAACCTTTTCTACCCAGTTTGATATTATTTAACAAGTTTGCCTTCTCACCTGCTATGAACCATGCATGGAATCCGAGTTCTAAGCTTATATCCACCACTAATTTTGTGACATTGGAAGAGTCACCTAACTTCTCTGGGTTTTAATGTTTTTATCTAGACAATGGGGATGAAGTCTTTCATAACACAGATTCTACTATCAGTATGAGGGATCAGATTCCATTCTAATTACTCTTAATATTAAATTAGTGACTATGTGAAAACTCAGTAAATAAAGTATTTTGTTGTTGTTAATCTTCATTAGAGGATATTTTTTTCATTAATTGTCTTTTTATTTATTTTTAATATATTTTATTGATTTTTGTACAGAGAGGAAGGGAGAGAGAGAGCTAGAAACATCAATGAGAGAGTCATCGATCAGCTGCCTCTTGCACACCCCCCACTGGGGATATGCCCGCAACCAAGGTACATGCCCTTGACTGGAATCGAACCCGGGTCCCTTCAGTCCCCAAGTCGACGCTCCATCCATTGAGCCAAACCGGTTTTGGCTCATTAATTGTCTTTTTAGAGAGAGTGGATGGGAGCAGGAGACAGAGAAAGAGAAACATCAATTGAGAGAGACACATTGATTGGTAGCCTCCCACTTGTGCCTGACCAGGGCCGGGTATCCAACCTGCAACCCAAATACATGCCCTTGACTGGGAATTGAACCCATGACCCTCTGGTATGCAGACCGACGCTGTAACCATTGAGAAAACACTGGCCAAGGCTAAAGTATGTTCTTAATGAAATATTTTTTACTCTAAAATAGCCAGACTCAGATATAGTACTATAATACATATAGTATTATACTCATGATATTTCTCTCTCTGCTCCCCAGCTCCTCTTCCTCTCTCTAAAAAGCAATGGAAAAAATATCCTCATGTGAAAATAAATAAAAATGGGGCAAGGGATAAAAATTCAGATGAAATTGGATTAGTTCTGTTTGCCAAGCAAATTGATCATCTTGACACTTAACTTTGCCAATCTTATACCTACCACATCTACCAAATTAAAAAAACACATTGGTATCTATCTATCTATCTATCTATCTATCTATCTATCTATCTATCTATCTATCTATATAAAAGCCTAAGTGAATGGCCAACAGGCTGACCAGCCAGTAGCTATGATGTGCACTGACCACCAGGGGGCAGATGCTCAACACAGGAGCTGCTGAGTTGTGGTGACTTGGTAGCTAGGGTTCTTGAGTAATGCACCCGGGACCAGAGAGGAGGGAGGCTGATTCCAGGGTGTGTCACCCGAGAACCACCTTCTCACAATCTGGGACCCTTTGGGATGTCAGAGAGCCGTTTTTGGCTCGATCCCCACAGGCCAGGCCAAGGGACGTCACCGGTGCATGAATCTGCACCAGGCCTTAAATACTAATATAATGAAAAAACATCAGAATCTAAGCACAGAGAGAAAATAAGAATGAATATACTCTATCACTAGACTCATTGCCCTGCTTCTCTTTATTTGGCATCAATTTTTTAGGCCCATCTGCTCATGTTGTCATAGGAGCCAGTGCATATTGGTTTTTTTGAGTTTGGTGGGATTTTGTATATTGTTTCCTGGGGTTTTTTGGTCTTTTTGTGTCTTTCTTTAAAATTTCTTGTCATTTTATTTTTTTATTTTTATTTTTTATTTTTTAAAAATATATTTTATTGATTTTTTTACAGAGAGGAAGGGAGAGAGATAGAGAGCTAGAAACGTCAACCAGCTGCCTCTCGCACACCCCCTACCGGGGATGTGCCCGCAACCAACGCACATGCCCCTGACTGGAATCGAACCCAGGACCCTTCAGTCCGCAGACCGACGCTCTACCACTGAGCCAAACCGGTTTCGGCAAAAGTTTCTTGTCATTTTAACTATGGCATACTTAAAGTTATATCACAGTTTAATGTGATTCTTAAATCTTGTTCGTAGTGATGAGAATAAAATGGTGAACCAGATATACGGGGTGGGTAAAAAGCAGGTTTGCAGTTGTGAGTGCACAAAACGGAGTTTATTCTTGTATCGTTATTTATTGATTATTGTCTTACTCGTTTGTATTATAGCTATAAACCCTACTTTTGCCCACCCCTGAATCTGGCCACTGCCCTGATTGAGGAGACAACAAGGAAATTTGCTGTTAGATAGTTATAAGGCAGAAGAAGAAGAAAAAAAAGAGTACACTGATAGGAAATGTGGTTAGGGTGGGGCAAGAGGGCATTGCTTTAGAAGAGATCCTTTCAAAATCATAACATTTAAACTGGGACTGGAAGGATAAGAGAAATAATGGTCCAGGTAGAGGAAGCAACGTGTGTCTGGTTCCTCATTCACATTTTCTCTCTGTGCTGGTTTCAGCCTTATAGATGGCTGATCTAACTTGCTACCATAGTAGTTATGACTTAATACAGTTCATTTGAATTGTCAGCACCCAAGAATAGTCAGCCCTTCAGATTATAACTTAAATCTTGATCTCTGAACCAGAGTATTTAATTTAGCCTCAATTATATGATGTATCTAAATATGTCTGTAGAGGGAACTGTAATATGTGTTAGCTCCTTTCCGTTCTCCCTGCTTGCCAGCATTATTGGAGATGTGTTTGCTGGGCATCTCTTCCCCTCCCCACCACCAGGGGAGCAGGTTTTGGTGAGATAGGTAGGGCATAATTAAGAAAATACCCATGTCTCCAGACCTACCCCTTTCTCCTACTTCCTGAAGATCTTCCATTTCAACTGCTTGTGTTCAGGTCACTTTGGGAATGTTGCCAGGATTCTTACTCACCTGTCTATAAGATCTCAAATCCCAGTTTCAGTTAATTTTGCCCTGCCCACGAGGCCTTCCTGTTGTTTTCCTTTGTTCTTCATCCGAAATCTCTCTCTGGCTCTTCACCGCATGTCTTCATCAAGAAGTTGCTCTGGTTGATGCTAAAACGTGTGTGGGGCGGGGAGGTGGAATGAGGGGGTGACTTGACTGAAGTACTGGGAATGCCTCTGACTTCCTCTTTGGCAGGTCTCAGGTAATGGTTCTCCCAAAGGCCAGCAGGTGTTTGGAAGGCTTTGGTGGCCAGAACACACTGTGGCCTCGGCCTGCTGCTAACCTGGTGGAGGAGGGTTTGTCCTCTACCCATGGCTGGCACCGTTAGTAACAGGACACCTGGTTCCAGGAGTAATTAATTAGGACATAGTTTGTTTCCCTGGTCTCAGTTGAAGTTACTGCCTTACAAAGTACTTTTTCCTGACGATAATAAGAATGGAGGACCTTTGGACCTTCTCTCTGTGGCTTCATTTTTTCTCTTATGGGTAAATGAGAGTGTTGGTATAGATGACCTCTAGGGTCCCTTTAAGTTTTAATATGTCATGTTTCTATTTTAAACCATGTAGTAGTTTTGTCTCTAATATCTGGCATACATGTGTTTATATTGCAAATTGTCCCAGTATGTGAGCTTGATATATATGTGGGAATTTGTAGCCCTACTGTTTGAGTTGGATATACTCATTTCTGAATTCAGGGTTATACCACTAGTATCTCTTCCTGAAAGCTTCTTGGATGCTGTTGAAAGCAGCAGTACTGAATACCCAGAGAATAAAATAATCTAACTAACCCTGAGTTATCTCCAGAGAAGAATGACCTTCTAGCTGTGAAAATTGTGGTGAATCTCTTAAAAATGTGTTTTTCACTTTGTCAAACGCATCTAATTGTGTTGCAATAGCACTGTGCTGTGCAATTCCGAGTTCCGTTGCTCTAACCGGCCCTCCTTGTTTTGCAGGAGTTACTGTGACAATCTCGGTTACCACCCACTGAGTGCTGCTGACTTTGGAAAGATCATGAAAAACGTCTTTCCAAACATGAAGGCTCGTCGTCTGGGCACGAGAGGCAAATCGAAATATCCTTTACCAGGATGGATTTTCGTAATCTCTCTTAAGTTTCCACTTATTACAGATCATCTGCTCTCATGTTTCAACCAGTAACCATATTTAGAAATAAATTTGAATCTATAAATACAAACAACTCAAAAGAACTTAGTAGGATAATTGCAAATATTATTTTCCTAGCTACTTATCAACTGCAAGAGAAATAACAAATAATGGTCATTAAGATTGTGATAGATTTCATCTTATTCTATCATTGTAATGTGCTCTTACTGGTCTGATCTTTTCCTCAGTGGTGAGAAATACTGAGGCATGCCACAGTACAGCAATTGTAAATTATCAATAAAAGTGCAGAAAGGTGTTAGCTTACCTTCTTTCCTTCCTCTCATTTAGAAGCATAGGATCTCCTTTGCAAAATATATAACAATAAAAAAAAAAAAGTCTTATGGAACTTATACTGGAAGATTCCTGCTCTCTGTAGTTTTCAGCCAACTGTTTAAAGCCTGTATTACATCCAAAGCTAGGTCCCTCTTGTGATGGAGAAATACTTAGAAGCAAACAGAAAAAAGGAAATGAAAATTAAGGATTTATTAAAGTTCTTCCTACTCTTGGAAGAAGGTAGAGGGTCTCTGTATCATATTAGAAGTCCTCCTCCTCTCTCTGCTCAGCTCCTGGCCTTTTTCACAGCATAAACATTCACTGCTCTGGAGAGAGGAGAGCAAGGGGAAGGGGGAAGGCTGCTTTTCTAAAGTGGCTCCAAGTGTTCTTCAGCCGCTTGTTACACGACCCGCCCCTGTCTTCTGAGTACAGACAAAAACGTCTTGATGTGTCTTTGGCATGTTGCAGGTGATAATCCTGTGCGTTTCAGTGGAAAAAGGGAAATGAAAAGGTTAAAGCCCTTGTGACACTCAGAGTTGTTTCTGTCCTGGTGCCCTGAGCTGAAGTTTCCCTTCTCGGTTCCAGGTTTCCATCTGGGTATTTCTTTCCTTCTGACCTGTTTGTTACTGATGGCTGACACAGCTTATTAGAAACATTTATTCATTAAATTTATAACAGATGAGAATTATTTTGTTTTATTTAAGAAAGTAACATTCTGCAGACTATTCCCATTTCAAAGGAGTAAAAATCCCAAGTTTATAATATTAAGGTTTTTCTTACTGAAAACTCAGAAAGTAGATGTTATTTCATTCTGATTTTATTTTCATTTCATATATGGTTTCTTCTCAAGTGCTAATTACATAAGCAGTTCATTTAATTTGGAATACTTGAGACCTTAACTGTTCATTACATATTGCTACAGTGGACTGAGAAAAAAAGCTTTTGTTCATATGCCAACACTGCCCAATCTTGACTTTCACAAAACTGGAGATGGGGTAAGAATTCTGCCTTCTCTTTTTAATAAGTTGAATTATTCCTTAAAATCAACATTGAAATGCATACTGCACAGTCTCATTTGGATAAAACCAAGGACCAGGAACTCTGCCTTTTATTGAATAAGTGAGAAAAAAAAGTCAAATATGACTGAAAAGTGTTAGTGTATATGACTTAAGTCAACACGACTTCTGAAATTAAGGAGAACAAGATAGTACTGATGCACAGTACAGTTCTAAATGTACTGATATGTAAATATATAAAATATATATATTGTCAAGAGGAGAAATGAAGTTGTAGAGTAATAGGTATGTTATAAATATTTTTAGAATAGGGAATATGACTGGTATATTTTTATTGATGTCAGAAAAGGTTTTAGAAACATTTAAAATATCTGTTAGTCTTCGTATATGCTCACAAACATTTTTTTAAAAAATTTTTAATTGATTTTAGGAAGAGGAAGGAAAAGAGAGAGAGAAACATCAGTGATGAGAGAGAATCATTGATCAGCTGCCTCCTGCAGGCCCCTTCAGGGGATTGAGCCTAAAATCGGGGCATGTGCCCTGACCTCAAATTGAACCCTGACTTTCTGCTTCACGGGCTGATTGGGGTTACTGTAACAAGCATTTACATGGTATGTGCACAATGCTGCTGATGGCAGTGGGTACAGGCATAGGCCCTTTACTTACAAGACTGAAATGCCTGCCGACAGGTCACCTAATGATACTTAGGCCTGACGGATTTAGATCTAATTAAGAATACGTATCTTTAATGTGCTTCAGTTTAATTTCCCTGAACTTTCTCTTAAAATTTAATATTTTCTCTTCCTTTTGTTTAGTTGGAAGGACCTGAACCTTCTGGGCAGCTTCAAAATATTGACGAGGAAGTCATTTCTTCTGCTTGCCGTCTGGTGTGCGAGTGGGCCCAGAAAGTGCTAAGCCAGCCGTTCGACACAGTCCTGGAGTTAGCCCGCTTCCTTGTAAAAAGCCACTATATTGGCACCAAGTCCATGGCAGCTCTGACTGTAATGGCCGCAGCGCCACCAGGTACGCCCTAGGGCAGAACTGGCAGAAGTGTTACTGGCTTTGGAGCGGGTAGCAAAAGAAGAGTTTAGCTAAAGAACTTCTGTCTTTTCAGTAGTATTCATTTGAGTTCACTCTATTTCACTTAACACTAACTTCATATGGGTTTGTTGAGCCAACAAAAATAGTAATGATAGTCCTATTTTAAAGCATAAAGCTGTAGTTATGTATATTGCTCTTCTGAGATATGAAACATTTAAGATTTCCCACTTAACATTAACTTTTCCATTGCTGTTTTAAAATTTGAAGAGTACATATATGTACTTTTAAGTATATATGTGTACCTAAGTTAGTAAATATTAGGTAAGATTAAATTTTAAAATTACTTGAAAGACAACTATCCCAGAAACTAATGCTTATAAAAATAAATAAATAAATAAATAAATAAAAAAAACTGATCTCTGGACAATGTGTGAGATGCCTTAATCTCACAAAAATAAACTGTATTTCTGGTCATAAATTCCTAACTGGGCAGGTCATGGTGGGTAGTCATGCTCAAGGCCTATAATTTCTTTAGTAAATGGTTTTAAGCCAGATCTAGGTCATCTAGGTTAACACACCTTTGAAATAGTAGAAGTAATACCCTTGGATGGGGGTATTAAACCTTCAAAGGAGCACATAATCTTGTTAATGCTCCTATAATTCAGTCTCTGCCTTGCTTTCTCCCACCTTCATGTAGTTCCCTCCTTTTAATTTCAAATGCATAAAAGAAGCTGCAAAACTGTTATTCCCCCAGAGTAACTTGTTCCCCTGCATATGTGGTCAGTTTTGCTCAAATAAACTCAAAAATCCAAAAAATAAACTGTATGAAACATTACTATAAATAATAAGGATGGTTTTTAATATGCAAATGAGCTTTCTCATTCAAATAGAAACTTTAGAATTCACGGTATCCTTGGAATAAATAACTTCTTCCTAAATTAATAGTTATGTAAACTATCAGATTAAATTTCTAATGTCTCATTTTGGTCATACCTGATAAGCCTAAAAAAGTAATTTATGTTATTACTCTAGGAAATTATAATTTCCATGAAAAAAAGTGTTAATATGAAACTTCTTTTCCAGAGATGATTCTTCTGATTATTTATTGTAAATATCTTAAAATTTACTAAAGATTTATGTCGGCCAGAATTATAGTTTCTAAAATAACTTCACTCTTCTATCTTAATCATTTTAATAATTAATATTTTTCATTCAGTTTATACTTATCAGAAACTTTAAAGTTCTGTGGTGTGTGTGTGTGTGTGTGTGTGTGTGTGTGTGTGTGTGTGTGTTTATAATTGTTTTGTCCTTTCAACTTATGGTCAATTGAGGACCCACTTCAGCAAAATAATCTCTTTCTGGAGCCTTCTCATAATTTTTCCCATTTGCAAATACTTACACATGGGCAGGAGAGTGCTTGGGCAGCCCTGCCTAGCTAGATAGCTTGCGTGTGTCACCTCATTTGTTCTCCCGGAGGCTCTAATACCTTTGGTAGTGATTAAACTCACCTTTATCCTTTGAAGGTGAATTTGTTTTTTTATAAATTTAGTCTGTACATTATATAGAACAGGTTGTGTTACAAATGTTCTTTTGTGAGTCAGCTGCTCGGAACTCCTTTCTGTCCAGAAACCCTGGCAGGAGGATAAGACAGCTTTGAGCCTTTGGCAGGGACTTGCAAGAATGCAGGTGCCCAGAAGCCGGAGCTGAGACTCGGGGGCCAGGAGGGAGCCGTGCAATGTGAGCTAGAATTGAAGAGAAAAAAATAGTGCTTAGGTGATAAACGGGGATGAGGGCCCAAAAGATGAGTGATTTTGAGGAGTGGAAGAGAGCTCACAGTCACATCTTTCTCTCCTTCCTGTCTCCCACTCCTCAAGTTGTTAACAAAACAATGACAAGCAGAGCTAGGGCTGGGAAAGGAATGGCAAGTGTACCAGCAGGATTTCTTTTCCACTGTTTTTCACCAGCCACAGCTTACTTTCTAATGCCACACTGTGAAATTAGCTTTTAAAAAAATTGTATAATATGATCATTTTTTTTTCAAATTTATCTCTTGCCTGTTTCATCATTCCCTTTTCTCAGTGTTGATCCTCACTACTGCAGTAAAAGGTTTTTTCCGTGACACTTTTAAAATATCTTAACCTCAGTCTTATTAAGAACCTGTTCAATTTCTTATAGGTCTACTGGAATAATTAATTATACAGTAGCAGTTAAAATAGCAGTAATATCATTTTTCATGAATTTCTGGTAGAATTAAAAGCTTTCCCATACAATATTTTTCAAGATATGGATGGTTTCAGCAAATAATTATTGAGTGCCCCTCATGGGCTGAATATTAAAATCATAAAAATTCATGAATTTCTATTAGAGAGGGAGAGAAGAAAATTTCTGACATCTGATAAAATATAAAACATGCTCTCTTGGTGTTTATTTATCTGAGCTTCTGCATATTTATAGCATAACTCCTACTCTTCAAAATCTGTTATTATTGGTTGAACTATATTTTAAGGTGTCCCACTAAAACAGTATTAACAAATGTTTATAAATCGGAAGTATGCTTTAAAAATAAATTGTGAGTTAAAATTTGCTGGTTTTTGTTGCTTTGTCCAGTAGAAGGGTACATACTCAAAGAAATTGAGCTTAGAGGGAAGGTGGGTGATTGGGTGGGAAGAGATCAATCAAAGAACGTATATGTATATATGCATAATCCATGGGCACAGACAATAGGGTGGTGAAGGCCTGGAGCACAGGAGATTGGGGGGTTGGGGCAAAATAAAAGGGATCAATGGGAGAAAAGGGGGACATATGTAATATTTTCAGCAATAAATATTTTTTTAAAAATAAAATTAAAAAAAGAAAATGAGCTGTAACTGCCTTTTATGGAAGAAAGTATTAACTGTTACTCTCCTTTTTGTTTATTTTTAGGAATTAAAGGAATTGCACAGCCTTCTGCTTTTGTACCTACAGCTGAAAGTAATTCCTTTCAGCCTCAGGTGAAGACTTTGCCATCGCCTATAGATGCTAAACAGCAATTGCAACGGAAAATTCAGAAGAAGCAGCAAGAACAGAAACTGCAATCCCCTCTGCCAGGAGAATCCTCAGCAAAAAAATCGGAAGGCACTACAACCAGTGGAGTGGCCAGTCTTTCCAATGGAAACCCCGCAATCCTGTCCCCTCAGCCCATTGGCATTGTTGTGGCAGCTGTCCCTAGTCCCATCCCGGTAATTCCATTGAAGGGATTGGGCTTGGGGGTGGGGGGGGGGAATCAGTCATTTAATTTGAAAGTGGCACATGAGAAGGAGGCGGGTATAGGAGAAGATTCCCTCATACACTGGTTTTGTGACCACAGATAGATTCTGCCTTACTTGGTTGCCTTTCATGCAGAATACATATACCTTGTTGATTACAAAGTGAGCTATGACATGAACATGAGTGAGAATGCAAAGGTCCAGAATTTATGAAATATGTAAGAGATGAGTCATTTTCAGAGATTTTCATCTCTAAACCAGAGTGATGCAATTGCAAACTTTTTTTGGTTTAAACTTTTTTTGTTTTGTTTTGTTTTTTCTTTTTAACATGCAGATGGAGCAAAATTTAATGTGTGTTGATGATACTTTAACAAAAACCTAGCTCTGTGGCTTGCTGGACATAGGACATTGGGCAAGTCCCTTGGCCACTTAGCTACTTGTTTCCTTATCAACAAATAGAAGTTGTGTTTTCCTTTCCTGTCTCACACAACTGAGGTTATGATGAAAGAGGTTTTTAAAATAAGAGTGCATCTTACTAATAAGACAAGGTGGTATTTTGTTACAGATGGTATTACAAAGGAGATATTTTATCTTTTTTGTTGTTGTTCTTATCATCTTATAATGCATGAACCTCCTGTAACTATCTTCTTGCACTATTCACTGTAGAGCAAACTTGAAGAGACATTAGTTTTATATGAAACCTTCCCACAGTGGTTTAGTTACTAACATCCAAGACAGACCGTTTATAAGACAGTCTCCTGTGAGTGAGTCATCTTATTGGCACAGACTCGAATAGATAACCTTTATAGTTATGTGTTTCATCAAGATTTTTTATCTCCTCTTCCTATAATCTCCTTAAAAAAATCATTGTCTTAGCAAATATTCATTATCTTAATGTTCTTATATATTATATTTTGTAACTATATTGTGTTTATGTTATATTTATTAGAATATATGTCTGATTTTATAAAACTGATCTAGAAGAACTCTCATCTAATGTAGGAACTGTCTTTTTTCTTTTCTTTTCTTTTTAGCATAGCATTTATAAAAATGCCTTAATACTCTATAAATATGTGATTTACTGTTTATATCCTAGACTTACTAAATCTGATTTTTTTTGTTTCTCACTTCTTAATAGGTCCAAAGGACCAGGCAGTTGGTAACATCACCAAGCCCAATGAGTTCTTCTGACGGAAAAGTTCTTCCCCTCAATGTACAAGTGGTCACTCAGCACATGCAGTCTGTGAAACAGGCACCAAAGACTCCTCAGAACGTCCCAGCCAGTCCTGGTGGGGACCGCTCTGCCCGGAACCGCTACCCTCAGATCTTACCCAAACCAGCCAACACCAGCGCACTCACCATTCGCTCGCCAACTACTGTCCTCTTCACGAGCAGTCCCATCAAAACTGCTGTTGTACCCACTTCACACATGAGTTCTCTAAATGTGGTGAAAATGACAGCAATATCCCTCACACCCAGCGGCAGCAGTGCCCCTCTTAAACATTCTGCCTCAGTGAACAGTGCTACAGGAACAACAGAAGAAGCAAAGGCCTTTCCACAGATCAAGAACGGTTCTGTTGTTTCACTTCAGTCTCCTGGACCCAAGACCAGCAGTGCCGGGGGAACGTCCGCCGTGGAAGTCAAAACGGAACCGGAAATAGCCTCAGACGAGCATCCCGTACAGTGCCAAGAGAACGCCGATGGTACTAAAGCTCCTAAAACAGCGCCCAGCGCCCTTTCCGGACAGAAAAGTAATTCAGATGGAATAGTGCAAAAACCTTCGAATGAAAGTGTCACCGAGACAAAAGCAACTAAGGTCTGTGACCAGAGAACCAAATGTAAGGGTCGCTGTAATGAAATTCCACCAGGCACTTCGACAGGCAATAATCAAAGCACTATCACTCTCTCAGTTGCCACTCAGAACTTAACATTCACCAGCACCAGCTCACCATCTAATGGTGACTCAATAAATAAAGACCCTAAATTATGCACTAAAAGCCCAAGAAAGCGACTGTCTTCTCTACTGCAAGAGCCCCAGGTGCCTCCTGTAAAGAAACCAATCGTGGAACAGCTTTCTGCGGCTTCCATAGAAGGTCAGAAACCAGGCAGTATTAGGAAGGACCAGAAGGCTTCGCATTCAGGGCAAGCAGAAAGCTCAGCAGCAGGTGCTCCGATGCCTAGCATGGCATCAATAAACGTCAACTCACACGTGATGGCAAACACACCCCTGAATTCTTCTGCCCTTATTACCAGTGACTCAGCTTTGGAACAGCAAACACCATCATCATCTCCAGACATAAAAGTAAAACTTGAAGAGAGTGTCTTTCTCTTGGACAGCGATTCAAAAACAGATGGCAGCTTTAATCCAAACGAATGGCAACAGATCACTAAGGATTCTGGGTTTGTGTCTGCTGCCTGTGAACAACAGCACGATGTCAGTGTTATGACACTTCCCGAGCACCCTGATATCAATGACCTAGAGAAATCTGTCTGGGAACTAGACGGACTGCCACAGGACACATACACCCAGCAGCTCCATAGCCAGCTCCAGGAATCTTCTCTGAACCCAATACAAGCACAGTCTTCAGATCAGTTACCTCTGCAGTCCGAACTGAAAGAGTTTGAGCCTTCCGTTTCCCAGACAAATGACAGCTACTTTCCTTTTGATGACGAACTCACACAAGACAGCATCGTGGAAGAGCTGGTGCTTATGGAGCAGCAAATGTCAATGAACAATTCTCATTCTTACGGTAACTGTTTGGGAATGACCCTCCAGAATCAGTCGGTAACTCCAGGAGCTCCAATGTCATCTCACGCCTCCAGCACCCACTTCTACCATCCAATCCATAGCAATGGCACTCCGATCCACACCCCCACCCCCACCCCCACCCCTACTCCGACCCCTACCCCAACCCCGACCCCAACCTCGGAAATGATTGCTGGGTCTCAGAGTCTGTCGCGGGAGAGCCCCTGCTCCAGGCTAGCCCAGACCACACCTGTGGATAGCGCTCTAGGGAGTAGCCGACACACACCCATCGGCACTCCGCATTCTAACTGCAGCAGCAGTGTCCCTCCCAGCCCTGTTGAATGCAGGAATCCATTTGCATTTACCCCTATAAGCTCCAGTATGGCTTATCACGATGCCAGCATTGTCTCAAGCAGTCCTGTGAAACCGATGCAAAGGCCCATGGCCACACACCCTGACAAAACCAAGCTTGAATGGATGAATAATGGGTATAGTGGGGTTGGTAACTCATCAGTTTCTGGCCACGGCATCCTCCCAAGCTATCAGGAGCTAGTGGAAGACCGTTTCAGGAAACCTCACGCTTTTGCTGTGCCTGGACAGTCTTATCAGTCCCAGTCCAGACATCATGACACTCACTTTGGTCGTTTGACTCCTGTCTCTCCTGTGCAGCATCAAGGTGCCACCGTAAATAACACCAACAAGCAGGAGGGGTTTGCAGTCCCTGCCCCTCTTGATAATAAAGGAACTAATTCATCTGCCAGCAGCAACTTCAGATGCCGGAGTGTGAGCCCTGCTGTTCATCGCCAACGTAATCTTAGCGGGAGCACCCTCTATCCAGTGTCTAATCTCCCCCGATCTAATGTGACCCCCTTTGGAAGCCCAGTCACCCCGGAAGTTCACGTTTTCACAAATGCTCACACAGATGCATGTGCCAACAACATAGCTCAAAGAAGTCAGTCAGTCCCATTGACAGTCATGATGCAGACAGCCTTCCCGAACGCTCTTCAGAAGCAAACGAACAGTAAAAAGATAACCAGTGTTCTGTTGAGTAAACTGGATTCTGACAATGATGATGCAATGAGAGGTTTGGGCATGAACAACCTGCCCTCCAATTACACAGCTCGGATGAATCTCACTCAGATTTTGGAAACTTCCACTGTTTTCCCTAGTGCCAATCCTCAGAATATGATCGATTCCAGCACTTCTGTCTATGAATTCCAAACACCATCTTACCTCACCAAAAGTAATAGCACCGATCAGATCAGTTTTTCTCCTGGAGATAATCAAGCACAATCAGAAATCGGAGAGCAACAGTTGGATTTCAATAGCACTGTCAAAGACCTGCTGAGTGGCGACGGCTTGCAAGCCAACCAGCAGCTGGTGGGTCAGGTGGCCTCTGACCTCGCGAGCACTGCACCCGATTTCTCTAGTGACATCAGGTTGTCTTCTGAGCTCTCAGGCAGCATCAACGATTTGAACACGTTAGACCCAAATCTGCTGTTTGATCCAGGCCGTCAGCAGGGACAAGATGATGAAGCTACACTGGAAGAATTAAAGAATGACCCGTTATTTCAGCAAATCTGCAGTGAATCCATGAGCTCTATGACTTCGTCGGGTTTCGAATGGATAGACAGCAAGGACCATCCTACTGTTGAAATGTTGGGTTAAATTGTGTTTTATAATATGTAGCACACTGTATCTAAAGACATATGTATTGTATTTGTCTTAATGGAAGTGCCTCCCGCAGCAGAAACACTTACTATTAATTGTGACATTTTCAGAGTTTGCTGCAGAAGTGGTTTCTTCTTCAATAGGAAATGGTTAGACTCGCCTCAGTTCTTAAGAAGTTTCTGGAAAGACAGTAGGCTGTAGAAGAACAATTATTAGGTTTTAAATTTTATAATGTTCCCCATTTTAATCACATTGTTTGCTAGTAAACATTTGACTAACCAGCTTTTACAAGAGCAGTCTAGATCTTTATTTTGTATAAGTTCATTTTAATTAATCAGTCAGTCTGCACAGAACTTAGAGGAAACCATTGATTTTAGACATAAGCTTTTTGTTGTTGTTGGCATTATCTTTTAGATATGAAATCATAGATAAGGTGAATTGTAGGCAAGAAGTTCTTCCTTGAAACAGGGATAATATTCAGGTTACTTTAAGTATTTAGGCTTGAAGCATAGAGCTACTGTAGAATGAGAAATCTCTAGGACTTTCTGGGACTTCAGTACCATTTGCACCTGCAATGAAGGGCTTAAATAGGAAAAATATAACGAAAAATTCAATATTAATTTAAGGAAAGCAAAAGCTGCACTATAAATTTTCAAAGAAAAAACTAGTAGCCATTTATATTTGTGACCTTGCATTAATCTTATTTTAAAAGTTGATTTTAATATGAAGCCAACATACATTCACATACAAACACACAAAACAGACAACTCCAAGCATTGTAATTTAATAGAATAAATATAAACATGTTAAAAATTATTTTATGTTTATTATTTGGTAACTGAAGCAGGGGAATTGAGAAGGACAATGAAGCATTTTCTGTTTCATTACAATGGCTGCATGCACATATTAAAATTCTATTTAAAATTTATTTTCAAGTTTTAATTATAATATCCTTAAGTCCTCAACTTAGCAACTGACTCCGTCACTCCTCCTGAATGTGGTAATACTGTTTGATCATGAGACCTCTTTGAGAACAAGCAGGAGGGAGGTAACATAAAAACCTGAACAAAAACATTTCACCACCTGAGGTCTGAAGCCTCAAACCTTTATATTTGTGATAAAACAAAGGGGGATATCAATAGTACTTGAAGAAGAGGAGCATTTTATTACATGCTTAATTTATTTATTGTGATAACCACAATTGCAAAATAAGCGCTCAGGATTTGTTTTAAAATGTTTCTCTCCATGGCTCCCATTTTGTTTTATGAATAATTGTTTATGAATTTCACATTGACACAAATCTGCTCACTAGTTGACAGCTCTGTTTAAACTGTTTTCAAGATTACTTTGAGAAAGATTTAAAAATTGCCATTAGGTTTCCAAGCTAACATTAAACCATTGTTATTCTACCTTGAACCTAGCTAAGTTTTCCTTTACCTCAATTAGTAAGTCAATCAGAAGACTACAATCAGTGACTGTTTAACAATTGTGATGAAGGGTTTAATTTAATAAGGTTTCATTGTTCACTAAATTTGCAAGGTAGGGTCTTAATATATTTCGATAAATGGTGCTAGGGTTGGCTCACAGGTTTATATATCGTTATGTCCTAGTTATTGGCATTTGTGTATGTTTGCTGTTATCTTGATTTAATGATCTGTTAGATATTTTTTTCTTGATGCTAGTTATTTCTTCACTGTACATTGAGACACAGCACTACTGCACACCAAAGTATGCAATACCCAAAGGAAATTGTGCGATTTCTTACAACAAATGATGGGAGCCTTTCTATAAGAGATACTCTGAAAAGGAGATTTTGAGGCCATTCTAATCCCATGTTTACATTATTAGCTTCCTACTAATATAAAAATAATGGAAATTTTTTGATAAAAAAAAATATAAAAACTGGAGGATTTTTAACCCCTGTACAGTATTGCAGCAAACACTTTAAATTTGGTTGAATTCGTCCAGCAAACTTTCTGGGGTTCATATATTGCACTAAATTTGTTGAACCTGTGGTAGGCACATCTCTTAGGATAAATGCAACCAATACAGTCCACAGATTAAACTTTTTAAATGTGTTTCATTATGAAAAGACAAAATGTCATCAAAGTGACAGATAAAATTGTCTTATGTAGCAATGTGCATTGATCTCAATGAGATATTTCTATTTCTTATTCTCTTACATGAGAATATTACAGCAGGAAGAATTAAGTTTAGTTTGCTTCACCATGTTAATACATGATCACAAAATGTGCATGAGTGTTATTGACTTATCTTGTACAGTACTAGGTATTCCTGTAACCACTTTTTTTTTTTTTTCTTGGCTGTATTGGAACTGGTTCAGTGTTAACCAGGCAAGCATAGTTATTCAAAAGTTATTTACTTTTTTATGTTTACTAATTCTGCTTAGTTATTGTTGAATATGTTCTCTTTTCAGGTTATTTTCGTTGTTTTGATGTTTAAAACATTTTGCATACTGTTTATCATGATAAAACTTCATGAAGTAAATAATTTTGCATATAATTGCAATAAGCACTGACTTTTGAACTGAAAAGAAGGAAAGTGTTTTGTGCAGTGCATCTGAGGTTCATATAAGAGTCTTGTACTATAATGTGCTTAACTACACCATACATGACAAAAACAAGCCCTGTTTCATGTTTCATTTAGTGCAAAGTCAGATTTCCCCAAAGTTTTGTTGTCTGTTGTACCTGCTAAAACTACAGTAGTTGAATATTGCAGTAGCATTTCAGTTCTCTTTTTTTATTGAAAGTGCTCTAAAATTGTTTTTTAAATGTTTTCAAACTCAATTAAAAACATTTTATATTAAACTGACTGGATCTTAAGGTGATTTATGGGATCTATTTTACTAGTATATAGGCAGCATGCCATTTTATATACAGATCTGATGCCATTCTTCCTTCGAGCTCAGGAAATGAATTAAAAATTAGTACAAGGCACAATAATGCTGCTAATCTCTCTGCTATTAATCCAGCGGGATACACCACTCTTACTCATCAGAACTGTGCTGTTCACTTAGGATTTATTACCAAGGAATGGCACATGGCATAGAGTTGTATGGTGTCTCCCCCCCAAAATTTTTTTTTCCCTCTGGCTCATCCATAGAATGTTTGCTTTGAAGTGTTAGCCTGTGGAGCTTTGAAAAGAAAAATAATGGGGGGAGAAGGAGATGGGAGACTTTTAAAGCACAATTGTATTCAAAAGTCATTCAGGCAAACCCGAAATACAGATGGTAAGTAATGAATTTGTATATCATAACCTGAGCTGTAGGTCTGGAAGCAGGAAAGAGTAGTCAGAAATTTCAACTCCTACAGAGTAATGAAACCAGGGTCAGGATTGAGACTCCCCTTAAAACGGATGAAGCAACATAACTTGTTATAGGGACTGTGACCTATTATAGCCAGGGCCTGAGCTAAACAGCCTGCTTGTCTGTGTAGGTCTGTGATCGCCCTTCTGCCACCACAGGCCTGGAGCCCTGAGTGGACGAGTGGTGGAAGCAGTTATAAAAGAAAGAAGAGGGATTCAGAAGGAGGAGGTGAAGAGCAGGAAGACTCCCAACTGATGAGCCTCAAACCAAAATTCTGAAGAAAACGAAACCAATCCTAAGAATGGTAATCAGCAATCACTCAAGATAAAAATAATGAACTAACTAGATGTTAATTTAAAATAGGTATTTTAGGATTATCAGCGACAGTGGAAAAATTTTAAATACTCAAGAACAGATAAACAAGAAACAAACTATACTAATAAAAGAGAAAAATGCAAATTGACCAAACCTTCGCTATGCTCACAGCCAATCAGAGTGAGTATGTAAATTAACTCAACAAAGATGGCGGTTAATTTGCATACCTCAAGGGAGGGAGGAGTGAAAACTAAAGACAGCTTAGAAGGAAGAGGGAGGAAAAGTGGAAAGCAAGGTAGCTGCCAGAGGGAAAACGCAGACGGGGTAGGGCAGGTGGCAGTGGCCGCTTGCAGGAATCTTCCTGCAACGGGCTCCTAGAGGATATAATAAATCAGTATGAAAGCGGGAACAGGAAGGGGTTATATAACACTTGAGGTGCTTTTGGTTGCTAGTAATAAAACCTAACAGACTAAAACCATAAGGACAGTTATTTTTAGCTTAAGAATTTTGGAAGAAGCAAATGCTATATTTCTGTTCCATCATCTTCAACTTTGTTTTCCTGTGTCTATTGCCTTGTGTTCAGGATGGCTGCCGCAGCTCCAAATACTACATCTTTATACATTCCAAACAAGCTCTCAAGCTTCTATCAGAAAAAAGATCCTGGAATCTCCTGTCCCACCCTCCAAGCCCCATTTAGTCTTATTAGACAAAACAAGGTCAAAAGCCAATTAGCTTAGGTTCTTGATTCTGTATTGCAGAGAGCTCACTTCCTTGAGTTCCAATGGACAACAGTGTGGTGATTATGGGGTAGGGTGTGTGATGGGGGATAAATGGTGATAGGAGACTTGACTTGGGGTGGTGAACACAATACAGTGCACATATTATGTGCTGTAGAATTGTGCACCTGAACCCTGTATAATTTTATAATTTTATCTTCCATAAGCTAGGAAAATAATGGGGACTTAAAATCTTGTGCCTACCTTTAGTGATGCTCAGTTTTGTGAATAACTAATAACGTATTCTTTAAGAAGTGCTGCCTGGCCAGTGTGGCTCAGTGGTTGAGCATCGACCTATGAACCTGGAGGTCATGGTTCAATTCCCAGTCAGGGCACATGCTCAGGTTGTAGGGCTTGCTCTCTTGTAGGGCCATGCAGGAAACAGCCAATCAGTGATTCTCACTGATGTTTCTCCTCCCTCTCTGAAATCAATAAAATTATTTTTTTTAAAAGAAAGAAGTGCCAAGTAGAGGTATATATAATATGTTATGTAGTGAAAAGGGTGAGAATTCACACTAAGGAACCAAGAACAGGACAAAAGAAGATTTTCAGGAAGGACGACGTTTAGAAGGAGACTGTTGGTAAAGTGTGAACTGGTATTCGGCCTTCCCTCTCTGGGTTGAAAAATAAACCCAATTGCTTCAGCACCTGTCACCATAATAGACAAACAAAATTTTGATTTTGTTATGTCTGTAAAGTAGAGGTTGATTTTGATGTACATTGCTGTAAGTGTATTTTTAATCATTAGAATTAACAAATTTGTGGATGGGCTTATTTATCAACCTATACATATAAAACCCTAAGCGACCATTCAACTGGCAGCTATGACATGCACTGACCACCAGGAGGCAGACGCTCAACGCACAATCGTGCACCAATGGGGTCCCTCGGCCTGGCCTGCAAGGATCGGGCTGAAACCGGCAGTCCAACATCTCCCAAGGGCCCCCAGATTAAGAGAGGGTGCAGCTAGGCCTCCAGACCCCACCATGCACAAATCTGTGCACCAGGCCTTTAGTAGTATATAATGTGAAATTTTTAAAATGTATTTGACCAGCTCTGGAACTATAATATGCTTATAAGGGTAGAACTTGGGGGATTGGAGGGGAGACTAAAAACCCTACAAGTTTTCTAAATAGGTTTTATATCTAGTACTTAATTTTAGAGAGAAGGAAAAATAATTTTATACATTAAATATATCATGAGAATGGTATTACTATATATATGGAATATTTAGACTTGCATTAGACACTATTAAATGCTTTGCTTATATTCTCAGTACCTCACTGTAACAATTCTGAAAGAATACTGCTTTTCAGATTAAAAAAGTTTAGCTCAGAGATTAACTGGAGGGGTAAAAGCTAATAACAGGAAGACCTGGGGTGAATTTGGTCCCAACGCCTAGTTCTTAACCATTACGCAATACTGAAGATACTTGTTCAGGCTACAGATTTTATTTTGGTGGCTTCTTTGAAATTTCCATTCTGGTTTAAAATTTATGATTAAATTTGATTGTATGGGGACTTTATTTCTTTTTAACCCCTAATTCCTATATCTTTTGTGCTTCCTTTTAATTTTTGTTGCTTTGGGATTTTACCTATATTTTATAGTTTTTCTCTAAATTATTCACGTTCTCCCCCTTCACCCCCATGGAAGTATATGACATAACATTGGAAGTCAAGGGAGAAATAAGATTTAAATACAATATTTTGTTTTATAGCTTATTAAGCACATTTCTTAGATGTATACTTAATCACATTTTATTGAATATGATTAAGTCCACATATAGGTTAATAAATTTATATAGGTTTAAGATATCCAATTCTATAATACATCATCTGTTTTGTGTGTGTTCATCTCCCCAAGTCATGTCTCTTTCCATCACCTGCCCCGTTTCCCCTCTCCTGCCTCCCCCCATCCCCATTTCCCTCTGATGAGGGCCATACTGTTCTGTTGTCGATGCAGTGTGGGTGGTTTTTTGTTTGTTTTTCTTTGCTTAATGCCCTTCACCTTTTTCACCCAGCCCCCTTCCATTCTGACAGCTATAAGTCTGATTCTATTTTATTTGTTAGTTTATTTTGTTCATTAGATTCCACATAGAAGTGAATTCATATTTTTAAACCGCTTTTAAATTTTCATTCAGAGTTTAAAAAAAAAAGATTTGTTTGTTGAACAAATAATAATGTGTCTAAAAATGTCAGGCTCTGTGCCAAGTGCTGGAGAAGACACCTGCCATTTTGAAATTTTGCAAGATAACGAGGAAGATGCAATGAGGTCACCGTCGCAGAGAGCATCCACTAGTAGCATTCTCCTAGCCATCTGCAAGATAGCCTGCCTCCTCCAGCTTCCCTGGAGTTACGTGGAGCCACTTGCCAAGTAGCCCAAAGAAGGCCATCAAAAGGTGTGTTAAACGTGCTTGCCTGCCTTCCTCCCTGCTGGCTGGGATGCACGTATGAAGCCTTAGAACTCTGATAGGCTGCCGTGGACCTTGAGGTGACACCACATGCTGAGGATGATGGAGTAACTACATAGAAAGAGCCTGGGGCCCTGAGGACTGGGGGAAGGGGCCTAATAGTGCCAACTGTTTTACATGAGAGAATTTAATTTCTGGTGTAAGCCATAATTAATGCAAATTCAGTCTTTTTTTTTAGCATTTAAAATATTTTAATTGTAATGAGAACATTTTCTCACCATCTTTAAATAAGAATGATTCGCACTTTTTAAGCTGAAAGAGCTCTGGCATTAGGACTTACTTGCTTCCTGGTCCCTGGGCCTTGGACACCGCCTCACTGCCAGCGCCCCACGCTCTGGAGGAAGGGGTGAGCCACGTCCTCCTGTGTCGGAAGTCCTTGCAGCAACCTCGGGGGCTTGGTCCTTATCAAATGCTTAACCACTTTTTTAACCAGTTTTTGCATTCACTGAAGGATGTTCTTAGGAACTTGAGGAGTATGAACTTTTTCTAATCCAACCATCTTTATTCCATTTTTTCCCCAATAGGGTTGTCTTTTTGTATTTTTTTATTCTGCGTACAGGATATGAGAGTGCTGTGGATCCCCACCATATTTTCATGATCTGCAGGGGAAGGCTGAAACGCTTCATCTGGAATTCTCGACTTGGTACATGTATGACGAATCCAATCTGTACAAATGGAGACACCACACCTTTTGTCACAGTGTGTAGTCTGCCTGGCAGGCTCTGAAGGATTGAGAGCAAAATGCTGGCCCTGCCGAAACCGGTTTGGCTCAGTGGTAGAGCGTCGGTCTGCGGACTGAAAGGTCCCAGGTTCGATTCCGGTCAAGGACATGTACATTGCGGGCACATCCCCGGTGGAGGGTGTGCAAGAGGCAGCTGGTCGATGTTTCTCTCTCATCGACGTTTCTAGCTCTCTATCTCTCTCCCTTCCTCTCTGTAAAAAAATCAATAAAATATATTTTTAAAAAAATGCCGGCCCTGTGGGTGGTGACTGTCCTCTGCAGAGGCAGCGGTTGCTAAATGCTGTTCAGTCTGTACTTACCACTGACAGGAAGCTGAGCCTGGGAAAGATCACCAAGTGCTACACACATCTGCCCACAAATGTATATTCTCACCAACCCAGCCTGCAGCAGGTCTTAAACAGTCATGAGGAATGTTAGATTAGCATGAGGATCGTCGAACAACGATGGATTCCCCATCATGGGACATGGCATCTCTTTTTTATTGTGACTGATAAGCAGGAGAGCATCGTAGAATACTCTGAATTAGCACAGCATTTGAATACTGTTCCCTAGTTGTCCCCCAAAAAGATAAAGATAAAATTAGGTGGCTTATAAGCTGCTTAAACAGCAAACAAAAATTAATGAAAGAAATTGAAAGGCAATATAGGCGTGTTAGTTATTGGTGTCAGAACTGGGTTTAAGTCTCAACTGCCAGTTATAACCATGACCCTGGGTAGGTTAGAGAAATTAGAGCCATCTGATCCATCTGGAGAGCATCTTCTAGGGTGAGCCACATGGTTCCGGACCTTATTTGTGCCAACATCTTGAATGAAGACACACAAAAATTGCTGCAGCAAATATTGTGAGTTGGTTAGCTCAATTTCATCCCAGCCTCTTCCTGGCGTGCAGATCCTGGGAAGCCAAACGACAGTTTTTAGACTTGCTCACAGCAGAGTTCTGGATGTGAATATCATTCCTCTCCTTGATGCATTGTTGAAAGATTTGGAGTATGAAAATGAAGCAGAAGCGGTCCTTCTACCTACCCCCTTTTGAGGACTTTTCTTGCAAGCAAGGTCCTAGTGACGGAGCTTTTCAGCAGCAGTGTCCTGGGTCCATTCTTGAGATTCTTAGGTTCTAAGGTTCATGTTCCAGTGCCAAGTCACCGGTTCTGTGAATGGCAAGATGCCGTCGAGTAGTGGCAGTGATGGGAGCAGCTTTCTGGTCTGGCTTCCTGGTCTCCAGTGGTTCCAGGTATGGGGATGCAATCAGTAAAATCCAGAGTCTGGGAAACTCCATTGATCAGTCAAGTTTTTTTTTTTTTAACAAATACATTTAAGGGGTGGGAGCAATGGAAGGGGAACCTGTAGAGTAAAAGGTACTTTTAAAAAGTCTATTAAAGTTCATATTACATTTAAAAAATATAAATAAAGAAACTAAAATATAATGTTTAGGGATGCACTAATAGGTGATAAAATATAAAGAAAAGCAAAGTAATGATTACCATAAAAAGCACCGTAAGTGGACACACCGAGGGCTCCTGGGATGACTGCCCAAGTTCTAACTCCTCACAGGTAGGCCAGGGTTACAGAAGTTTGCTTACAATAATTTATTAAGGTATTTTTTATGTGGCTTTCTATATCTTATATTTTTCAGTTAAGTGGTATGTTGAAGATTGACAATTATAAGAAAATTTGCTGTCTGGCTGGTATGGTTCAGAAGCTGAGCCTCGACCTACGAACCAGGAGGTTCAGTTCCCGGTCACAGCACATGCCCGGGTAGTGGGCGTGCAGGAGATAGCTGAGCAATGATTCTCTTTCATCGTTGATGTTTCTATCTCGGCAAACTGTGGCTCTCGAGCCACATGTGGCTCTTTGGCTCCTTGAGTGTGGCTCTTCCACAAAATACCATGGCCTGGGTGAGTCTATTTTGAAGAAGTGGCATTAGAAGAAGTTTCAGTTTTAAAAATTTGGCTCTCAAAAAGAAATTTCAATCGTCGTACTGTTGATATTTGGTTCTGTTGACTAATGAGTTTACCAACCACTGCTCTATCCTTCTCCCTTCCTCTCTGAAAGCCGTAAAACATTTTTTAAAAAAAAGAAAATTTGCCTTTCCTATATCCTCTATATTTAAGATAACCAAATATCCATACTTGATACAGAAAATTTTTCTTTAGTAAAAAATTCCAGGTAATCAGTGAGGAAAGAGGATAAGATTACTGAATCAATACTTCACAATACTTCACAATCCCTATTGAGGGGGAACCCTTTGCCCCAGCCTGTAAGATAAGAAGACTCCTGTGGACTCTACGATAGTATTCTTTGTACTTTGTATGTACAAGCATGTATGTGTCCATATCCCCCCTCTTCCATTGTATGCCTCAAGCACCAAGTCCAATGGCTTGTCTATGGCAGGGGCACTATCCTAGTTTGCCAAATCGAATTGCCACTAATGCTTTGAAATAGGGTTTCTCAAGAAGGCACAAAATATTAAGCTAAGAAATTGTCATCCTTCATCAGAGCAATAAATAGAACATTTTTATTATCTAATACCTCTTTCCTATTCGAAGACAATGAAGTAAATCTTAGATCCCAATTGTCTATAGCCAAGATGCCTGCTTGGAGATCTGTACGGGGAGACAGAGATGTGTTTGCATTCTGAAATATGTTAATCTCCTTGCCAAGCACAGCAGATGGCCTCCCTTACTGCTTGTAACAAAATTTTTAACTGATTTGACAATAGCCTTATGGTCTTTCTGGTCGGATGCCAAATATTTGCATTAAACAAACCTTTGATTAAGCTACTATTTTATTGTGTGAGTCTGCAAATGGAAACATTCTCAGATCCAACTGAATTCCAATAAAAATGTAATCTTTTTCTATTTCTATTTTTAATTCGGTGACTGGAGTCAACTGTGGTCTTTGCAAAATTATGCTATATTAACCTATAGTTTTTAAATTAAAAAGTTCTTTGGTAAAGGAAGTCTTGAGTGAGGCGAGTGTTTGCATTTGCAGATCAGAAGTGCTGCTTTTTTCGTGTCTGCGTGAGGGGGTCCGAAACAGGTGAAGTGGGCTCTGCCTCCAGGAAGGGAGGGAGCGGAAGGCTCCCATCCATCGAGCACTGTGTCCAGTACCTTCATCTAACTGTTCCAGAAAGCTCAGGCCGATTTGGGGCTTTGAGCATAATCACAAAGTGAGGGCGAGCTCCTCCTGCTTCTCAAAGGTCTGCTGCCCACCCACGGGAAACTCCGGTTCTCTGGAGGCCCTCGCTGCAAACCCCTCCTGTGTCTGCCCCTCTCCACTGGTCTACACGTTTTTATCTCATCACTTATTCCCTGATTCCTGGATCTTTAGAGCTGATCTCTTAGAGAGGTTAGATCACTCTCCCTCCTTGCTCAGATGGAAAGACAGGGTTTGGAAGTCGAGACAGTCCTTACTCCGCCTGGCCGAGGCCCAGTCCTTTTTCCACAACAAATCCAGGGCCTCCCTGAGAAGGCGCAGGGGAGGTGAGCGGAGATGAAGCAACCCACGCGTACAGTGGACTGTGACTTGCAGCTGTGAGCACCCTGAGCGGCGAGGCCTCTCCTCCTGCTGGCCGCTTCCCTCCACACCTGCGCTTCTGGGTCTTGGCCTTCCTCCAACCACCTTTGTACCTGGACAGCATTCCGTGAAGTGTGTGTGTGAGTTGTGGGTGAGGACAGATCCCAGCGAAGAGACGTCCATCAAAACAAACTCATATTTGGTTCCTTTTCTCTGTTCTAGAGGCAGAGATGCCCAAGCAAGATGGCCTTCCTGCATAGGGATGCCTGGTTATTCACCGGGTGTCTTCAGGAGAGGAGCTACAGTCACCCTCTGCCTGGAAACAAGCCAGCTGGTTTCTGCCCAGGTCCACGACATCACCCATTCATGGCTCATTGCATGAGGACGTTTTGTCACCGGATGATTTTGGCTCTATAGTCCTGATTCCTTTAATGAATGCCCAGGATGTGGCATTCAACCTGGTAATGGTTTTCTTTTAGTTCTGGGTGGAAAAAATCAGATAATGCATTAAAACGAGGCTGTTCCTGAGCCCTTAAAGTCTTCAGGCTGCTTGGTACCAGGGACAAAGACATATATTTTTTTTCTATCCCCCAAATGAACATGCATATGAAAGATGTGTAATAATTGAAATTGAATTCTGCCAGGAGATGAGCAACTCCCCAGACTGATATCGGAGCCAGGCAAAGCGGCTGTCAGCTTAAGCTGGCATCTGTTGCAGCAAACGCCTGCTCTCCCTGGCTTCTTGATGTAGGCAGAAAACGCAAAAAGTTGTTGCAATGGATAGCTGCCTTGAGTTCCAGATCAAGACAAAATGCCGGGGCTTCCATGAGCTCCTGAACTCCCCATCTCCCACCTTGAGCTCTCATTAGCAGGCAGGAGGTAGGAGAGCACGCTTCCAAAACTGAATGGAAGTCAATAGGGGAATGATTTGCTTTACGGAAGTCTGTTCTGCATGCAAAGATCATCTAGCCAATGATATAACTATGATCTTTAAAAATGCTTTTCTTCCATCATGTATACATAGAATTATCTTTCTCAAAGGAGCAGGAAAAATTGGAATATTAATAAATTAGTTCATAGTTGTGAAAATGGTTTACAATCTTTCTAATTTTCAATCCCTTACTAATTTACATGTAACTTTAAAACTTCTTATCATAGAAGTATCAAACAAATATATGTTAAGAGAATAGTACAATGAACACTCACATACCCTTAACCCAGCTTAAATAAGTATCAATTCTCAGTCAATCTCATTGCATCTGTGCTCCAACCCACTTCCCCTTGTCCTCCAAAGTATTTTGAAGCAAATCTCAGACATATCATTTATTTTAAACATTTCAACAAGCTGTAACCAAAGTTCTCAAAAAAGACTGTTTAGATCACTCCTGATTTTTAGTAGTCAACAGTTGCCTAAAATTTTGATATAGTTTTTATAAAATTAAAGCACATATTTATTATAAATATCTTTATACTAAGATCTAGGTACTTCATTCGTCCATCCATTTGTTCACTCATTATACATTCAGAAAAACTTATTAACTACTTATTATGCATTCAGCTTATTTGGAGTATGAGATTTATCAGGATGATCACTCTGTAACTACATAAAGTCTAATCCCTGGGGTGTACGTTTGAAACTAATATAATATTGTATGTCAACTATAATCAAAAAATAGAAAATGATTTAAAACTGAAAAAAATGCCACAAGAGAGATTTATGTCTTCTTGAGAAGTAGCACCATGCATGCCTTCATATAGATTAAAACTGAAACAATCTGTAGTATCAATGAGGTACGTTGGGAGAGGGGATCATAACTTGAGTTCAATTAAAGCAGAAGTTGCATGCAATTTTTCAGTTTTACCACTAGGTGGAGAACTCATCTTCTCACCAATATAAGCCAGACCCATCTCCAGTGCCTGCTCTGTGGGAAGCTTCAGGCTAGGGGCTGCAGAGGGTCAAAATTGAGATGCATTCGATGCCTTAAATGCTCCTGTAGGCCAGTGGGAAAAAGACAAGATCTCAATAATCTACATCCCAAAGCAGAATGTAAATGTCAGATTACAGACAAGAAGTTCTATGGAAAATAAAAGGAAAGAATAACTCCAAAAAATTAGAACTTTTTGGATGAAGTAGAACAGTGTTTGAGGTTTTTAAAATATATATATATTTTATTGATTTTTTACAGAGAGGAAGGGAGAGGGAGAGAGAGTTATTGATCAGCTGCTCCCTGCACACCCCCTACTGGGAATATGCGGGCAACCAAGGTACATGCCCTTGACCAAAATAGAATGGGTGTGCGTGTGTTTGCGTGTGTGTGAATACTTCAGTCCATAGGCCGACGCTCTATCCACTGAGCCAGACCAGTTAGGGCCAGTGTTGAGTTTTGAAGTTCAAGTAGCATTTCTACAGGCTGGGTTGAAGAGTGCTACATAAACCCACACAGAGGCAGAAAGGCATGGTAGTGTGTTCGTGGAACACCAAACACTACAGTTTTCTTAGCAGAGATAAGACAGTATGTAGTTTAGAACTATATTGCTTTAAATGTGGGCAAGAAGAGATTATAACTAATTCAGTCAGTGACGTGGGAGTGAAGGGGGCGGGGGCTGGTTTCTTTGAGGCTCCAATCAATGACCCAGGTTCTTCTCCTCCAAATTCCTTCCTTGGGCAGAGTCTGGACTCCCTCTTCCCCTTCAGGGGCACGTACCTCAGTTGCAGGCTCAAACCATCCCTGCCCCCCCACATCCCCCACCACCATGTGAGAGAAGCAACCAATGGATGTCTCTCACTCATCACTGTTCTTCTCTTTCTCCCCTCTTCCTCCCTCCTCTCCACTCTCTCTGTAAAAAAACAAACAAGACAACAAAAAAACACACCAAACAAACAAATGAAAAAATAACCTTAGGTGAGGATTTTTAAAAATGTCTATTGGAGTAAAAATGTAATGAATGCAATATTTTATTTTTATTTTTGGGGGAAGAGAGAGAAACATCAATTGGTTGCCTCCCACATATGCCCTGTGTGCCCTTGACCAGGAATGGAACACACCACCTTTCAGTGTGTGGGATGGCACTCCAATCAACTGAGCCACACTGGCCAGCGGGTCGTGAGATATTTTGAAATATATTAATGTGTTTTTATTCTTGTACTTCTTTGACCACAATGTGCCCTCTCATTGTTAGCCTGTTTGCATTAAGAAGGATTAGGATTTTAACAGCAGGAATGCACAGAATCATCATTTAACCCTTGAAGCCCATTTCAAAAACAATAGTCTTAAAAACTAGGAGTATATTTAGGGTCTCACCAGGAAAACAGAACTCAAAAACAAGGAAGTATAATGTAGGTAATTGGATTCCCAAGAGATGAGAAAACAGAGTGGATGGTGAGGTCAGCCGGAGATGAACACCAGAAAGACTGGAGAGGCAAAGGGCGGGACTGTTAGTGCCGGAAGCTGGACCCACAGTGGCACACAGCAGCCTGTGCCAGAGACACCGCTGAGACAGAGAAATGCTGACTTCTCCCGTCACACAGTCACACGCAGCGGCTGAACCCAGCCAGAGCGAGCTGCTCTAGGGGCCTGCAGGCAGCAGCAGACCAGAGAGTGGGCAGGGGGGGCAGGGCAGGAGAGGACTGGGAGCAAAGGAGCCAAATCTGCACACCACTTGCAAAGGCCAGCCTTTTGCGATAGAACAGGGTTTTGTTCTGCGTTGTTTTGTTTTTAACTTCTAAACATTCTCATCAGTGATAAGAAAGAAGCATTGATCGACTGCCTTCTGCATGCCCCCTATCGGGGATCGAGCCAGCAACCCAGGCATGTGCTCTTGACCGGAATTGAACCTGGGACCCTTCAGTCCCTAAGCCGACTCTCTATCCGTTGAGCCAAACCAGCTAGTGGCCGAGGATATTTTTCCATTGATTTTTAGGGAGAGTGGAAAAGACAGAGAGAAACACTAATGTGAGAGAAACACATCGACTAGTTGCCTCCTGCACGAGACCTGGGGAGGAGCCTGCAACCGAGGTATGTGCCCTTGACTGGAATTGAACCCGGGGCTCTTCGGTCCGCAGGCCAATGCTCTATCCACTGAGCCAAACCAGCTAGGGCTAGAGTTTTTAATATAAACCATTGAGTATAAGACACGAGCTCATGGCAATTTCCCATCACATGGAAAGGCAATCAAGCCCTTCCTGGCTGGGAAGGAGAAGCTTGGAGCAAAGGCTGAGGGGGGCAGGATTCTCAGGCTGCATGAATGGGGACGGTGAGGATAGAACCTCAAGCCTCGGATTCCTAGAGAAGGGGCCTTGGGCATTATTTTTTGTCCAAGACTTTGGGCGGACACTGTCTTAAAGAATGCCCCACACAGACATGGAGTGAGAATACAGTGTCAGTGATGGGGTGGGGTGCTGAGACACAGAAACAGCCTGTGATTATAGTTTTCCATGGGTTTTCTGGGATTATGTGATTCCTGGACAAGATCCAGAGCAGACACCTCGAGCCAGAGGGCCAGGCAAGCACCATGTGCATCCAAGCAGGTGACGGCTGGTGGTGCACCCAGCAGAGACTAAGACACCTTAGCTGGCCAAGGTGTCACCTTAGGCCAGCAAGGTGCAGAGGTCAGCACATCTGTAGGTAGGCCAGACACTCCTCTCTACAGCACGATGCTGGCTGCTGGCCACCTGCCACCTGTACTCAGGGCACAGCCCTGAGGTCAAAGGGTAGGTAGGGTTACAAACAGACTTTGACTTTGAAATAACTACATTAGTTAGTAGGGGAGGAAAAAAAAATTATCCTCTGCCCTTCGAAGTTCTTAGCTGAGGAACCTATAACAAGACAGATTAACAAGGAAAAAATGAACAGAAGTTCATTAACTGTATCATGCATATGACGCATGAGAGACCCCAGAGGTGAGTATCAAAGGTTTGGATAGAACTTTAGAATATATAATGTCTTAGCAAAGGAACAATAAATTTTAGAGAAATAATAAGACAAGAAAAGGAGCTAAGTCTCCGTGGGTGGTGGGAAGCTAATGGGAGATAAGGGCTGGGGAGTAACCGTTGACATGTAGATTCTATGGTGCCATCGCTGTGTTGATTAATTTCCGCCCTTCCTGGTTGAGAGGGGCAGTGGGACATTTTGGTAAATGTATGTCTTGCTTTTTGGCCAATAGTGGGAGTGTAGGGAACTTTTCTTTCTTTTTTTAAGGAAACTATTTCATAGACAAATAGCATTTTAAAATACTTTAATTGAGGTATAATTGACATGATGTATTAGTTTTGGAGGTACAGCATAATGATTTGATATTTGTACACATTGCAAAGTGATCACCACAATGAGTCCAGTCAACATCCATCACCATACATGATCATAAAATTTTTTTCTTGTGGTGAGAACTTTCATGACCCACTCTCCTAGCAACTTCCAAATAAGCAATACGGTATTATCAACAATAGTCACCAGGCTGTACATTGCATCCCCCATGACTTTCCTTCTCAATAGCCTTTAACTCAAAATAATTCTTCTCTCCAAGTGGCATATTTGGAGCTGGCAAATTCTGCCACTCTTCATTTAATTTTTCCAAAAGAGATGAATTTTTAAATTAGAGATATCTGAATTACCTTCAAGGGGTAGGATGAACTGTTGAATTTGTAGAAATGACAGGTTGTTTCTATTTTTTATTGACAAATAAAAAAACTTACATTTCACCCAGCCAGCATGGCTCAGTGGTTGAGCATTGACCTAAAACCAGGAGATCACAGTTCGATTCCAGGTCAGGGCACATGCCCAGGCCTCAGCTTGATCCTCAGTGTGGGGTGTGCAGGAGGCAGCTGATCAACGATTCTCTCTCATCATCATCTCTCTCTTCCCCTCCCTCTCCCTTCCTCTCTGAAATCAATAAAAGTATATTAAACACACACACACACACACACACACACACACACACAAACTTACATTTCTTTCCACCTGAACCCAAACTTCATACCTATTCCATGTGCATGGTATCTGGCAAATGTGTGCCTGCTCTGAATTTAAAAACAAACCACACACACACACATACCCCCCCCACACACACATCTTTCTCTCTTTCTCTCTCATTGTCTCTCTCTCTGTATCTCTCTCTCTCTCTCTCTCTCTCTCTCTCTCTCTCTCTCACACACACACACACACACAAACACACAAACACACACACACAACACTTCAGCCCTTTAGTGGCCTTTGTTCTAGTTACTAGGCTTTTCCCTGGAGTAATGAATGCCATTCTAATGGGTGGAGAATCATTGAGCAACAAGTGTCATTTTTGGAAAGAAAGTAAATCTTGGTTAAAAATTTCCAAGTATTACCCAAAATTCCAAATTCATTTCTTCTCCAAATGAATTATCCCTAATCCCCACAAAGACATTTCCTCTCCGCTAGATGTCCCCACTTCTAAGAAGCCTTCTGTGCAGAATCTGTTTTTCTCTCTCTCTGCAAGCCCTCTGACTTTACCTCAGGTGGCCTTGGTCTTAGGCAAAATCCTCACAGCCATCCCTGATCAGGCTTCCCTTCACTCCTACTGACCCCATTCTGGTGAAGCTGCAGCCAAGATGCTCAGAGCCTCCCCCGATGGGGGATAAGCTTCGGGTGGTACTCAATGGGCCTGGAGTGGAGGCGTGCAGGCTGTGCACTGCTCAGCCCTAGGGCACCACTTTTATCCTAGGTGCGTGGTCGGCAAACTGCGGCTCATGAGCCACATGCGGCTCTTTGGCCCCTTGAGTGTGGCTCTTCCACAAAATACCACGGCCTGGGCGAGTCTATTTTGAAGAAGTGGCATTAGAAGAAGTTTAAATTTAAAAAATTTGGCTCTCAAAAGAAATTCCAATCATTGTACTGTTTTTTGTTTTGTTTGTTTTTTTATAAAGAAGACTTTAATTATATATTTTTCATGTTTTATACAGGTATTTGTTATTCTTTAAATCTTCTTGTTTATCTGAAATATATATTTTCTATCTCCATCCAGAGTGGTCAATTTCAGTTTCTTTTTTTTTTTTAATATATATTTTATTGATTTTTTTACAGAGAGGAAGAGAGAGGGATAGAGAGTTAGAAACATCGATGAGAGAGAATCATTGATTAGCTGCCTCCTGCACACCCCCTACTGGGATGCGCCCGCAACCAAGGTCCATGCCCTTGACCGGAATCAAACCCGGGACCTTTCAGTCCGCAGGCCGACGCTTATCCACTGAGCCAAACCGGTTTCGGCCCGTTGTACTGTTGATATTTGGCTCTGTTGACGAATGCGTTTGCCAACCACTGACCTAGACATATGCATCACACCGCCACCACCTGTCAGCTCATCCGCAGTGTCCTCTGTTCCTGCCATTAAGTGTGGAGCCTCTCACCCAGTTTCGCAGAAATATCTCTTCTGTTGCAAGCGATGGAGGAATTGAAGTTTGGAGTGTGGGTGGCAATTTTGGAATCTGCCTGTTACTTGACTTTCAAACAATCCACCTGCTTTTGCTCATTACACACACACACACACACACACACACACACACACACACACGCACGCGCACACGCACACTCACACACTTCACCCTCTGTCTGCCCAGCTCCTTGGCACTTTTAATTCCTGAGCATTCCCAAGGTCTGATGGCTAATTCGGCTCACTTCCCACTCTTTAAATCCTGAAAAGGTGAGGGGGAAATATGAGGTGGAGGCCCACTCGAGGCAATCTTAAGACACTAAGCAAGCTGAAACAATTGTAGGAAAATGAAATTCTAGTATACTTAAAAGAAGGTGCCAGTTTCAAGGTTAAAAAGAGGATGAGCAGACAGCACTGAGTTTACTGAGAAGGCAGTGTCCCCTCTGTCATGGCCTCAGTGGCCGTGGTCTTCCCAGAGGGCAGCTTCCTTGGAGGTGGGCACGGTCAGAGTGATGGAGGCAGAGACCCTCCGAGGCAAGTGTCCTCTTAAGAGGAGAGTCTTACGGGGCTCCCATCCTGACTGAAATAGGACCCACCACCTCCCAGTGTGTGGGGCAGTGCTCCAGCCACCAGCGGCTTGCACATGTGGCTTCTGAAGTAGATGTATATCCTTTAAGAACGTATATGTTCCATTTCATTATCTCTTCCTCCAGAACATAAATCCATAGAGGATGGTGCTCAGTTAGTTAGTTAGCAAAGCCAGTCCTTTTGACTTGGGCTTAGATAACTATATTTTCTCTACAAACATATTCTTTCAAGACTGGGTGGGATGGAAGCTCCTCTTCATATTCAGAAGCCATGCCAGGTGGAGTTTTTCATTTCTTTCTTTGTAATTTTAACCTGTCCTGCCTTTTGTTCTTTCAAATGTGAAGTCTCATTGGGGAAAGAATCGTTTCCACAATAAAGGGTTCTGGGAAGACTGGATAACCACATGCAGAGACATGAAATTGGACCCCTTCCTTACACTACTCACAAAAAGTACCTCAAAATGGGTTAAAGATTTATTTATGACCCCAAAGTATCAAACTCCTAGAAGGAAAACAGGAAAAGGCTCCTTGACATTGGTTTTCGCAAGTACCTTTTGGATGTGACTCCAAAATTACAAACAAAACAAAAAGTGTTGGCTAGAACAAACTGTACACTTTTTGGGTAACCTTGAGCTTTCTCAGGCAGGGATGTTCAAGGGGACCAAGGTCATCCTAGGAATGAGGCCTTGAGCTGTTAGAAACAATGTTAGCTAAGTAATGTGGGGGAGGGTGGGGGACAAAAAAATAATTTGTGCTGAGAATCTTGGTCTGTACAGGCCACGGTTGGGAAGAGAGCTCAATGGGTCCTAGCAGGACTTTGATCAAGAGAATCTTTATCACTGTCCACCTACCAGGATCACATCATCCTTGAATCTTTAACAAAAAAATTTGCATGCTATTTTCCCACCTTATTCCAACAAAATGATTTTTCCCTTCTGAACTAATAGCATCTATTATAGTACTTCTTATATAGAAAGTTATTGCCGTACCTCTTAGTGAATTTTATCATTTTATTTCATTATGCATCTGCTCATGCATTTGTCTTGGCTACTCAATTAGGTCACAGTTTCCTGTAGGAACATCGGGCTAATGTCTCTGACATCTTTTTACAGTTAAAGGTTCTGTGCAGTGCTTGGTTTCACTGGAAGGGACTAATCGTCTTCACTCATTCCAAAACATTTTAATAGATACTCACTATATGCTTATTTTTCCAAGTTTAGTAAGATCCAGGCTTAACTTTTATTCTTGGCTCTCTCATTTTCTCATCAGATTCCTACAACATACTAGAGAACTCAAATGCATGTTTGCTTTGCAGCTTTTAAAAATCTAACCCCATAGAACCTGGTCTGTAAAACAATATTAGGTATGTGTCAGCTATTACACAATTTAGACGTTCATTATTAAAGAACTAGAGGCCCAGTGCACAAAATTTGTGCAAGGGGATTGGCCCTTGCAGCTGCAGTGGCTTGCCTCGGCCCTCACAGCTCTGGCTTTGTCTGGAAGGTCACCTGGCTGTGTGGTCTAATTAGCATATTATGCTTTTATTATTATAGATTCCTCAAAGTTAAACAATCACAGGCTCACCCTTAGTACATTATACTTAAGGAGTATTAGGTATCACTGTACTTAATACTCCTTAATTAATATTAAGGAGTATTAAGTACAGTGAAACACCACTCACACTCATGAGGATAACTATAATCAGAAAGCCAAACAGTAACAAGTGTTGTCAAGGATATGAAAAAGTTGGAACCCTTGTACACTGCTGGCAGAAATGTAAAATAGTGAAACCACTTTGGAAAACAGTTGGACAGTTTCTCAAATGTTTAAACATATAGTTACTATAAGACCTGGCAATTTCACTCCTAGGCATGTGTTCAACATAAATTTCACTCGTAGGCATGTGTTCCACATAAAAGTTGGGACAATGCAGCATTATTCATAATAGCCAAAAAGTACAAACAACCAAAGTTTCTAACAAATGGTGAATGGATAAACAAAATATGGTATATCCATACAGGGGAATACTTATCCTATTAATAAAGAGGTTATATGCAAATTGACCATCACTCCAACATACAAGATGGCTACCACCAGATGGCCAGCAGGGGAGGGCAGTTAGGGGAGACCAGGCTGGTAAAGGAGGGAAGTTAGGGGTGACCGGGCCAGCCGGGGAGGGCAGTTAGGGGCAACTGGGAAGGCAGGGGAGTAGTTAGGCATCAATCAGGCTGACAGGGGAGTGGTTTGGGGTGATCAGCTGGCAGGCAGAAGCAGTTAGGGGCTATCAGGCAGGCAGGCAGGCAGGCAAGTGGTTGGGAGCCAGCAGTCCTGGATTGTGAGAGGAATCCCAGATGGAGAAGGTGTAGGCTGGGCTGAGGGACAGATGAATTTTTTGCACTGGGCCTCTAGTCAACAATAAAAAGGAATGAAGTATTTATTTATTTCTAATAAATCTAGAAAATATTATGCTCAATGATAGAAGCCAGACATAAAAGGCTACATATTGTATGATTACATTTATATGCAATGCCCAGAATAGAAAAATTCATAGATAGAAGCTGATGAATGTTTGCTGAGTCTGGGGTTTGGGGGACTTGGTGTGTGTGTGTGTGTGTGTGTGTGTGTGTGTGATGACTGACGAGTATGAATTTTTTTTTACGTCCTAAAAATGTCCTGAAATGATAGTGACAGTTGTACATATATGTAAATATACTAAACACTATTGAATGCTAAAAAAGAAAAGAAAAGAAAAGAAAAGAAAAGAAAAGAAAAGAAAGAAAGAAAGAAAGAAAGAAAGAAAGAAAGAAAGAAAGAAAGAAAAGGAACAACAGGCACAAAAAAAAGTGGGACTACATCAAACTAAAAATCTTCTGCACAATAATACAACAAAAAATAATCAGCAAAATAAAGAGGCAGCCTACAGAATGAGAAAAAATATTTGCAAACCATTTATCTGATAAGAGGTTAATATCCAAAACATATAAGAAACTCTTACAGCTCAATGGCAAAAACAAAACACAACAGCAACAAAAATCCAAAACCCAAATTAAAACCAAATGGGCAAAGGGTTTGAACAGACATTTTTCCAAAGAAGACATACAATTGGCCAACAGCTACATGAAAAGATGCTTGACATCACTATAATCATCAGGGAAATGCAAATCAAAATCGTAGTGAGCTATCACCTCACACCTGTTATCTAAAAAACAGGAGGTGAGTGTTGGAGAGGCTGTGACAAAAGGAATCCTTGTGCACTATTTTGGGAATGTAAAGCAAAGGTTTGGCTCCTGTTCTCTTTTTACTCAAATTAGTTTGAGTTGGAAGAAGAATTTCATGAGGTAGCATGGGGTGGCTGGAAGGCTTTACCAAAGGAATGACTTTTAAGTTGAATTCAGACAGATGAGTAGTATTTAAATGGGAAAGGGATGGAGAATAAAAGCCTAGGGTAAGGAAATAGCCTGAGCAAAGACCTTAGAATGAGAAGGAACAAAAAGCATGTGGATGATTTCAAAGAAGGCCAATGTGAGTGGATTATAAGAAGCAAGGGTTGCTCTAGCTGGTTTGGCTTAGTGGTAGAGCATCAGCCTGGGGACTGACGGGTCCCAGGTTTGATTCTGGGCAAGGGCACATGCCTGGGTTGTGGCCTTGATCCCCAGTAGGGGGCATGAAGGAGGCAGCCAATTAATGATTCTCTCTCATCATTGATGTTTCTATCTCTCTCCCTCTCCTCCTCTGACATCAATAAAAATATATTTTTAAAAAATGAAAAAAAAGAAGCAATGGTTAATAGTAGTGCAAGAATTTGAAGAAGAAGGTAGAAAATATACATAGTGAATATTCTTGGTGCCTACCCATGATCCATTTGCCAAACCTCTTTCCTTATTGACCTCTAATTCTGTTCAGGTACCAGCCCTTTTCTTACACAGACTTTGCATCCCAGAGAAAGATCCTTGGCTCACAAAGTAAAGATGGATCAAGGTAAGCTAATCATGGTAATCCTGCCCCTGGCCAGCAAATGGCTTAGTAGTGGGAATGATGTGCCCCAATGTTGCAAATGATATTAGGAAAGTTCTTCCTTCTATTTGAGTGGTGGTGATGGAAAGTCAATCTCTTTATCCATATTGAATGAAGGCAAAGAACCCTGTTGCCTCACTTCATTTTGTTACCTTGAGAGGAGTCAGCCTGAGGATAGAACATTGGAGGAGGATGGAGCTAAGGGTACTGCAAGAAAATAGGGCAAGAGCCTTGATCATATTGTACCTGAAGCCTGAGTATGTCTAGAATTCTAGGTATGTGAGCCAAATTCATTGTTTAAGCCTTGGAGTTGGTTTTTGGTTACACAGAGCAGAAAGCCTCTTACCTGAAACAATAGATGTCCAGGGATAGGCCCCTGAGTGATAAGTCTAATATGGAATCATAAGAAGACAATCTAGTTTGGCCTAGTATGGGGCTGACGTAATAAATGTCCAAACCTGTGGGGAATTTTTACTTGTAGAGTTGATTTGAGCCAAACTGATGACATAAGCTGGGGAACAAGATCTCAGACATTCCAAAGATTAGCAGTTTTGCAGCATTTGAAATTAAGGAGGGAATGTACATGGAGGTGGGAGGAAGCAAGGTGGGGATTGGTTACAGGATAGTGACAAGACAATATGCTCTCTTGAGGATTAATACCCCCTTAGAGAGGTATTGCTTCTGGTATTTCCAAGGTGTGTTAACCTGACTGTACAAGAACAACGGACAGGCTGGCTTAAACCTTTTACCAAAGAAGTTATAGGCCTGTGCATGACTACCCACCATGACCTGCCTACTTAGGAATTTAAGATTAGACTACCCTTTGAGGTTACTTCCTATAGACACCCCCTCCTTTTTTGTGCACACTGGTGTTTTTACTCCCCTTTAGTTGTTGCCTGTCTTTAGTAAGGTCTTGTATAAACCATATGGTAGTTGGATTTCCCTTGCCCATAAGACTTTGCTGAGAGTACCCTGAACCCAAGTTCGAGTTCCTCCAGATGCCTTTGGATTCTAGATGCACTCATGTCCCTATGTCCTCTGCTGGCAGTGGTTCCGTTTATGGGTCTTTTCACTCTCTAGTATATGTTGAGCTGTATGCTATTTGTTAAACATCACACCAACTTTTATGTGACACACAACTCCTTTATCGAAATACACATATACACACACACACACACACACATTTATGTGTGTACTAACCTTGACTGAATCCTTTTAGGGGGTAGATATGGGACTTGCATTGGAAAAATGCAAACAGCTTTGAAGATTGTTAAACACTCTTAAAGGTTATGTGGCCATGGGATTATCCCCACTACCCATTTTCCTGCTGGTTCTTGTTATTCTTTTCCTTTCTTTCCTCAACCCCCTACACTTACCGAGTATTCCAGTCACTCCATTTTTTTCCTGTCTCTAAAATACAGAACAATTCAACTCTTCAATCCCAAATTTAGCTGGAGGCTCACTTTGCATATCCAGGTATTCAGCAGAACAAAAGGGACTTTCTTATAACATAATCCTCCCTCTGTGAAGAGACTTGTCCTTCTAAATTAGCAATTTTATTATTTATTTATTTATTCATTCATAATTTATCTTTATAGTTGAAAGTATTGACTACTTCTAGCCCACCCCTGCCCCCAGCCCCAGTCTGTCTCCACACAATTATGTATGCCTCTGGATTACACATATATGCAAATAAGTTCTTTGGTAATTTTAAACATTCCTGATGGAACATTCCAGTCTTCTCATTTGTACTAAAGAATGTTAAGGACTGGTTAATCATGTTTAGGTCCGTGTGCTCATGAAGGGTAATTAGCAAGAGATCCCCCCAACTCTAGCTGCTTTTGCTCTTGTGGATGTTACGCTTTCAATTCTGGTGTTAGATCTGGATTTTATTATTGCCATTAAGTCAGATGGCATTCCCTTACAGTGCGGATGCCAGTTATATAAACTTCTTGTAGCCAAACATTCCAAGGCATTCAATGAGGCATCTATCATTCATAAGATTTATTTTGGCCACAATACTTACAAGGTATTTGCCTTTAAAAAGAAATTTACTATTTACCTCAAGAATAAAACTAACATTTTCCCTGGCAACTTAAGTTGGATCTCAGTACGAAATCAAGTGTCTTGGGGGGAAGGGGAAAGGAATTTATTATAATGATCCAGAGAATTAAAAAAAAAAAATACACACACACACACACACACACACACCTGTTCTTGGGAAGGAGAGAAGCTAGAACAGCTCTGGAGCTCTGGGGAACTCCAAGGTCACTGACCATCTTTTAGGCGCCAGCCTGGGGATAAGTTGGCTCTAACTGCTTTCCATCTGTTTGTCTCTGCTAGAGATTCTATTTTATAAACCTTTTATTTATTTATTTATTTATTTAAAAATATATTTTATTGATTTTGTACAGAGAGGAAGGGAGAGAGATAGAGTTAGAAACATCGATGAGAGTCATCGATCAGCCGCCTCTTGCACACCCCCTACTGGGGATATGCCCGCAACCAAGGTACATGCCCCCGACCGGAATCGAACCCTGGACCTTTCAGTCCCCAAGCCGACGCTCTATCCATTGAGCCAAACCGGTCTCGGCTCTATTTTATAAACCTTTTAGATGGAAATGTAACCTATAAAGTGCACAGGTCTTCGGCGTGCAGCTCACCAGTGAACACACTCCTGTAACCAGCATGCAGATCATTGATGTCCCCATCAATGCCTCCTCCCAGTTGTTACCCTTCAACGGTATTTGTATTCTGATTTTATCACACAGACTTGTTTTGCTTATCTTTGAACTTTATTTAAATGGAACCACTTAATGTCTGGCTTCTTTTGTTCAAGACTGTGCCTGTGAGATGTGTCTTTATGGTTGCATAGAACAGTAGCTTGCTCTGGTTGCTGTATAGTATTCTATGACTATCATTTTTCTGACAGACATTTGGATTGTTTCCAATTTGGATATAATAAACAAAGCTACAAACGAATGCTCTTGCACGTGTCTTTGGTTCACATATGTTTGTTTTCATTCTTAAGAGTGGAATTCCTGGGTCATAAATAAGCATATACGCAGATTTAGTAAATATTGCCAAACAGCTTTTCAAAGAAGCTGTGCCAATTTACATCCCCCCCAGTAGAGGATTAGAGTTCCAATCAGTCCACATCCTTGCCAATGATTGGCAGTGTCATTTAAAAATTTGTATCCTGACCTAGCTGGTTTGGCTCAGTGGATGAAGCCTCAGCCTGCAGACTCAAGGGTCTCAGGTTCGATTCTGGTCAAGTGCATGTTCCTTGGTTGCGGGCACATCCCCAGTAAGGGGTCTGCAGGAGGCAGCTAATCGATGTTTCTTTCTCATTGATGTTTCTAACTATCCTTCTCCCTTCCTCTCTGTAAAAAAATCAATAAAATATATATTTTAAAAATTTGTATCCTTTCTGGTCAGTGAGTAGTATTATCTCATTGTGTGCAATTCCTTGTGGACTAATGATATTGAGCACCTTTTCATATGTTCATCGAATAATTAGATCTCCTCTGTGAAATGCCTGTTTAAGTATTTTTAAAAACTTAGTGAAGTATTTAAGTATTTTATTGGGTTGCCTGTATTTTTTAAATTTTTATTTTATTTTATTGAAATCTTTGTTAGATTCCACACCTAACACTTAAATTCCCAGGGGACTTTGACTGACCTGGCTTGGACCACGTCCTCACTCTTTGGTCAGGGTTGTGGGAGCTTGTGATTGGCATTCTTTCAGAATTATAGGAACTGAGAGTGAAGGAAGCTTTCCAAAGGAGGACCACTGAGCAGTCCAGTGGTTTTCATTTAAAGACTCATCCTCTCCTCTGGCCAGTGTGGCTCAGTGGGTTTCCTGGGCACTGAAAGGTTGCCGATTGGATTCCCAGTCAGGGGCTACTGACACTCCATCCTGGTAGGGGGCGTGCAGGAGGCAGCCGATTGATGTTTCTCACGGGAATGTTTCTCTCTCCCTCTCCTTCTCCTTTCTCTATAAAAATCAAATTTTAAAAATCTTTAAACACACACACACACACAAAACAAAACAAAAAAACAACCAACAACAAAAACAAACAAACAAACAAAAACTCAACCTTTGCTCTTCTTTTTAAGTGACAGTGTCTGGGAGCCATCATGAGTCAGCATTCTGATTCCTCATTTGACCAGAAATGTTAAGCTATCCTAAAAGGTCCTCTGGTTCTTAGTGATTCTAAAATCATTTCCTTGCAATCATCATCTATGAATCAGGAGTAATTTTAAATACTTTATCTTTTCCTTCTTACACACCAAATCTTATGTAATTTTGTATTTCTTATTAAAACCTTATATTAATGTTAGCATGGTATACTTAATATTTTAATTCATTGTCTCACTTATGTTTTCACTAATTCTTTATAGCATAAAATGTAGATTAAAATTTCTTCTTTAAAAAAAATTAATACACATTATAGATAGACAAGACTGAAGTCCCTTTTGGCCAAGTCCCCACATCCCAGTAAACCCTTCCCTGGAAGTAACCATTGTTGTAAGTTTGATATACAGTTCCACTTGGATAGGAAAACGTATACATTGTTCTGTGGCTTGTTTTTATACCTTCAACACATTGTCTTATAATCTACGGTGTTGCATATTCATCTAACTTATATAGTACATTTATATTTATGGAAATATAAGGAATCAATATACCGCAATTTATTTAAGCTATTTCCCTATTGATATCAATTTGCTTGTTTAAGATTTCACGTTACTTCCTATGACTTTTTCACATAATAGGGAAAATATTTTCATACATAAGACAGATCCAAAAAGCTCAATATAGAACGGGGGGAGGAGAACACTACTTTTGCCATCGGATTTTTGCATTTATTCTTCAATAAACACGTTTGTCCTTCAGCTTCAGCTAGCACATGCCACGAGTCTGTGATTCTGTAAGAATTCCCAATAAGAGATGCCCAGTGTGTTCTGTACTTGTACTGTTCACCAGACAGAAATAGTGCTTTAACCTCAAAAATACCTCCTTAGAAGTGATTTTATTTTTGGCCTCAAAAGTGAGTCAAGAGAAGAAGGCAGGCATCTAATGGAATGGATTTATTTACCAAATTACTTGCAAATTATCCAACTGCACTTGCGTCTCTTCAACCGAAAGCTGAACAAGTCCAGGCAGGTAGACTAAGACCTTTAGCTTAATTTGTAAGTGGTTACCTGCAAAACCCTGAAGCCATTTCATTACTCACCATCTTTCGATAACAAAACTGGGATGTTAATGTTCACTAGAAAACTTGGAAAAGTGTACTCAACAGCTTAGACAGTGGAGGCCATTTGTAACTCAGGAATGAGGCCTTTGCCTCAGAAATGTGGCCTGTGGAGCAAGAAGACAAAGTTACACTCACAGGCACATGTACACAAGCCACCTTACCTGTAGGATAATTTTTACTTTAAAAAAACATATATTTTTAAATTGATTTTTTACAGAGAGGAAGAGAGAGTTAGAAACATCGATGTGATGTTTGCACACCCCCTACTGGGGATGTGCCCACAACCAAGGTACATGCCCTTGACTGGAATCGAACCTGGGACCTTTCAGTCCACAGGCCAATGCTCTATGCACTGAGCCAAACCGGTTTCGGCTAATTTTTACTTTTTAAATAAAATATCGAGCTTCTAATTGTTTGCCAATTTGTCTTCTTGGCCTTATCTGAAGGTAACGTTATTTTTATCCACACATTTGAATTGTTTCAAGTAACAGTGTAAGACCTCATTTGTAAGACCTTTGCCTATTATAATAAAATAGAAGCAATTTCTTAAACATTTAAGTCAAAATCATTTTTACAGATAGATTTTATACTTCAGATTTAAGAATAGTTAGAGTAAAAGAACCCATAAGTACATAATGTCTTGCTCTCTCAGGAAATAATATAAAGTATTTTGCAATGCAAATACTTATTCTATCTTTCTAATGTTTCAGACAAATACTTAAAATCCTAAATGCTACTCATTTGAGGTAGAAGTTCAACAATTCATTGTAGAAAGATTATACAATTGTAGTAATTATTAATATTTTTCTAACCCACTTGATGTTATCATTCAAAAATGGTTAATAATTACAATTGAATGTTCTTTTGAAGTTTATTTTATATTTGGGGTGAAAACAAGCAACAGTATTTTCTCCAAGTTTTGAGCTACAGAGCATTAATGGTATGGATACAGTTTATCTATTGCATAATTGAGTAGTCATGAGCAATAAGAAAACAATATTAAACCCATAAATATCAAAATTTCATGAGGTAAAAATATGAGTGTTGCATTTCCCTCCATTGCTGGGAAATGCCATCTTTCATTTATTTAACATGTTAACTGTCGACTGGGTTCTATGGTAATTTAATACACACAATTCCTATACTCGAGGAACCCACAGACTAATTCAGGGGGTGCACCAAGTCAATTTATAAAACAATGTGTTCAGTGTAGTAAAAGAGGTGTGAATCCTTTCTTGAAAGACATCAAATTCGTCTTTTTAAAGGTAAGATGGAGGGCTGTGACACAGAATAACTAAGTCTATCTGGGGGAACCGTGAGAAACTTCAGGGAGCAGGTGGCATCTGAGGTGAGAGCGCAGAGCGGTGAGGCCACATGCCAAGGAATGCCAACAGCTGCCAGGGCTGGAAGAAGCGAGAAACAGATCCTCCCCCAGCGCCCCCAGAGGAAGTGCGGCCCTGCCAGAACTGTGAGAAAATGAGTTTACGTTTAAGCCACCCTGTTTGTGGTAAATGGTTAGAGCAGCTCCAGGAAAAGAAAACACCCAGCTTACCCACCGCTCTCTGGACTGGCAGGAGCACAAATAGAGTGGCTTTGTGATTCAATTTATAGAAAGCTCAAAGAAGCAAAAATGAACAGTGTGTTTATTCAGGAATACATATATTATACATTGGATCAAACAATAAAAAAACACACAAGGAAATGATAAACATAAAATTCAAGGGGGAAGGGTATGGAATAGGAGGGCATGAAGGAAACAAAAAAGTTGACGGCCATATTCTTTTTCTTTAAAAAAAATATATATTTTATTGATTTTTTACAGAGAGGAAGGGAGAGAGAGAGCTAGAAATGTCGATGAGAGAGAAACATTGACCAGCTGCCTCTTGCACACCCCCCTACCGGGGATGTGCCCACAACCAACCTACATGCCCCCGACCGGAATTGAACCTGGGACCTTTCAGTCCGCAGACCGACGCTCTACCACTGAGCCAAACCGGTTTCGGCCATATTCTTTTTCTGACAGTGGGTATTGGATACATAGTGTTCACTTCATTGTCACAGATGTTTTATGTTGTCTAATATGATCGTCACTAACCACAGTGACTATTTACATTTAAATTAACTGTAACGTTCCCTATTTGCACTAGCCGCGTTTCAGGTGCTCAACAGCCAGGTGAGCTACTGGTGGCCATCCTGACAGAGGGATAGGTAAGACTTCCCTCGTTGCAGAAATTATTTGGACAGTTCTGATCACAGTGACTATCCCAAGAAGAGGATCGGAGCCTCTTAGAGCACTTGAGTTTTCCCTCAGGGTTGGAGCGTGGCAGAACCCCCAGATAGATTGGTGGAACTCACAGGCAGAGGTGACCCGTGTCCTGGGCACAGTCTTACGTGGAGAGCTTTGCAGAAGTACCACTGTCCACCCCACACGGAGAGGAATGGCAGCAGTGCTGCAGAGTACTGCGAGGGCTGCGCACCCAGAGCCCGCTGGAGACAGGCCTACGTCTCTGCAACCGGGGAATGAAGCAGAAGGGCCGGGGCAGAAAAGAGAGGCCCCAGTATCAGGAGCTGCCTGCTTAATTCGCTATGGTTTTGGGTTCAGGCAGAAGGAATAAGAAATTATGAGTAAAATCAGTGGCATTTGGAATTATCTTCAGTATTATAGCACCTGATGCTTTACTTTATAAACGCCTGAGATTAGGGTTTATTATGGGCTTTATATTTCCTATCCGCTCATTAAGAATTTGAGTAGCACTAGTGACATGAATATTCTACTTAAAATTAATTATAAAAAGGTGTATCAGAGCCCTGGCCAGGGGGCTCAGTTGGTTGGAGTGTCATCCGGTAAACCAAAAGGCTGTGGGTTCAATTTCAGTCAAGGCGCACACCTAGGGTGTTGGTTCCATCCCGTCATGGTGAATACGGGAGGCAACCTGTCGATGTGTCTCTCCCACATCAATGTCTCTCTCTCTCTCTCTCTCTCTCTCTCTCTCTATCTATCTCAACAATGAAAACAAAGTGTATCAGAGAAAGAGGTTAGCGGAAAGTATTATTTCTAAGTAAAAGGACATATTGAATATTTTCAGATTATTGTACACTGATCCACTAAAAAAGTTGTTTACAAAATAAAGGAATGAATGTTATGATGGCTTTTAAAAAATATATATTCTTATTTATTTCAGAGAGGAAGGGGGAGAAAAAAGAGGGGAGAGTACTGCGTGCTAGTAAGCTAGTTAAACAAGTGATGTCATTACAAATCAGCTATTCAGATAATTCAGGTAAGTAATTTATTTATTTAATAAATACATAAATATTCTTTAATTTAGCCGAGACCAGTTTGGCTCAGTGGATAAAGCGTCGGCCTGCGGACTGAAGGGTCCCGAGTTCGATTCCAGGCAAGGGCATGTACCTTACCTTGGTTGCGGGCACATCCCCAATAGGGGGCGTGCAAGAGGCAGGTGGTCGATGATTCTCTCTCATCGATGTTTCTAACTTTCTATCCCTCTCTCTTCCTCTCTGTAAAAAAATCAATAAAATATATTGAAAAAATATTCTTGAATTTAGCAGACGGTACTCGTATTATTTATATTTTATAGTGGCCGCAAAAAGTTTAGCGCCGGCCTTGAAAGTGACACGACTATACATAACTTTTAAAATTATATTTGTAAATTGTACTTATGCTGAAATTTAAAAATATATATATTATACTATTTTTACGTTCTATGACAATTTTTGTTGCTCCATATAGACCAAATTTTTAATCAACAACCCCCCCCCCCCCCAATGGTGTCCCGCTTTACCAATATTAAAATCTGGTCACCTTAACATAGGGACCAGGACGCCCTGACAAACGGAGCTACCCGGCCAGGGCGGAAGCCTCAGATTTCCAGCTCGCGGTGAGGCTGAGCAGCTCTCCGACCCCCGGCCTCGTGCGGCCGAGGACTGGAGCGGATTCCGACTTGTTGCAGAGGAAAGCCCAGCTGTTTCCAGGGGAGCGCGCGGCCTCCAGGCCTCCGCCGCCGGCCAGGCGTAAAGCCCCGGGGCTCCCGGCGCCTCCGGGCGGGTCTACGGGCCCCACCTCCGGGCGGGGACCACCCCCTCCGGCCCGGAGCGAAAGGTGCCCCCGCCGCGCGCGCCCCCCCGCCCGGGCCCGCCACGCGCGCCGCCGGCAGAGGCGCAGGGCCGTCCCCGCGCTTCCCGCCGCCGGCGCGCACCGGCCAGGGGGGGGCGCTGCGGGCGCCGTGGGAGCGCCGCCTCCTCTTCCTCCGCCCCCGCCCTCCCTCTCCCTCGCCAGTCCCGCTCCCGGGGCGGGGAGAGCGCGTCCGGTCTGCCGTAACCGCTCCGAAATGGCAACTTGCGCGGTGGAGGTGTTCGGGCTCCAGGAGGACGAGGTGAGGGGCCGCGGGGTTGCGGGGCGGCTTCCCATCAGCCGGACCCCGGGAGGAGGCGGCCCGGGGCGGCTGTCAGCCCCTCCTGCCCTGCGCCAGCCCGGGGGCGCGCGAGGCGCGGGGGGACCACGGGAGAGGGGGGGACCCGCGCGCGCGCCGGGGCGGGGGCCGGGGCGGGGGCCGGGGCGTGCCGCGGGAGCCCGTTTCCTCCGGGAACCTGTGGACTCCCACGCCGCTCCGCCCCTCGCGGCCCCGCTGCCGCCGTCCCCGTCAGTTTCCTGCGGGAAGGGAGCGGAGGGGGCTCGGCGGCGGCGGCGGGAGTGCGCGCGGGGGGCGCGGGGGCGCGCCTCGCCCGCCGGCCGCTTCCTGCGCCCCCTCCCCGCGGCCGGGGCGGGAGCGCCGGGAGGGAGGCGGCCACATCCCCGGAGCCCAGCATCCCGGCGGAGGGCGAGCGAGCCTGTTCTGGCTGCGGCCGCTGGACGCCGCTAGATGCCCTTTGACCTGGAGACTTCCTCGGGACTGGGACTCGCTGTTTTGTTTTTCTTTTTTATCTGCAATCTTTAACCCTCCCTGGAGCCGGGGGTGGGAAAGCAGGCAAAGAGATGGGTCTTCCTCCTGTTTAGTAACAAGTGTCATGTGTGGCCGTGTTTCACCGGCCTGGATGGATAACTTAGAAAGTCGAGCTGGAAAAGTATCAATACGTGCAAGAACTTCCCATAGTTGTTCCCTTTGGAAATTAAATTCTGCTCCTTGGAAAGGCCAAGCTGCCCCCGCCCCGTCGTGCCTCTCGCTTGTATTAAACATAAGCCATTTGGACAGGGTGGCTCTGTTTTAGAGGAGGTCGGTGGGAGGTGACAGACTATCTATCTGGTCTACAGTCTCGAGGGGGAAAACATCAAATGTAAGCGTTCTTGTCGGCTACACCTTCCCAAGAATGTGTCTTCAAGATCGGACCCGTTTAGCTGTAAATCCTTCAGCCTCATTGCTTAGACATCTCCCAACGGTGTTGTCCTAGTGCCTCTTCTTAGCAAGGCGGTCTCTTCAGACATCTTTTAGGAAATGTCCTTTACGTTTCTCTTTCAAGTTCTTTTGTTTATAAACCATGGGCAGGTTGTTGATGAAGGCGCTGTTATCTCAGGATGTTTTGAGGATGATTCTGGCCGTGCGATTAGACTTTAATTTATTCTTAGTGACTGTGGCCGGAAGAGTCGCAAAGGGTGGGTGGACCAATAGTGGCAGCTTGGTCGTCCCTTGGAAACAGGTGAATACGTTTAGCTAAAAATAATACCCAGCTAATGATCTATAGAAGAGATCAGAAAAAAAATAATGCAGTGTTGACTCCGTGGTAGCCGTCAGGGCTCCTTGCTTGCTACGATCAGCTGTCCAGTGCAGATAACGTCAAGCTGGCATCCAGGGCAATCTGGCTGGCCTTGGACTTTCTCTTTCCCCGTTATTGTTGCTGTGCGTGTTGTTCCCTGAAGGGTGTGGGCCCTGCAATTCCGGATTTCTCATCTCTCTCCCCGCAGAGCCCATTGATCCTAGACAGAACATTGCCAAAGGGATCCTGTTCTCTCCCCCTTGAGACAGGGTCTGTGTTTACAGTTATTTGCTTCTCACACCACCCCTCCGCTGAGATGAAACTATGTGTGGCTGTTTGTGGGTGGTCCCTAAGCAACTCCGGGTGAAGGCCAGAAGCTCCACCCTTGGAAATGAGGTTTTCCTGAACTCCCCGAAGGATTTGTACTTCCTGGGGCCCTCCCTGGCTCTCAGGATGGGGGTCTGGTTTTCCGTCCCATGACTCAGAAGTTTCTTACAGCTCCTTCTGTGAACTTTGTCCACGTTGAGAAAAGAGGGAAGAGGATGGGACAGGGAGATAAAAGACATGATGGTGGTGTTGCCTTCCACTTCTTCCATTGTCATTTAGGTTATTCATTCAACATTTATGAACGGTCTGTGCTGTTTCGCACAGTTTGTCAGGCACCGAGGAGGCAGAGAGAAACAGCAGCCCCCGCCCGCCCCCCGAGGAGCTCCCAGTCTGGTGGGAAAGAGACAGACATGGCTTGTGTTCTGGCAGAGGCTGCCGTCCCATCGCTGTTATTTGCCATTTATGTTCTGCTCCATCTCAGACATAAAAGAGGGCCTAGAACAGCCTCCCCCTCCTTATTCTTGAAGAAGAAAAGCATTGCAACTCTGTCACTTTGTAAAACTCAGACTCCTCTGGGAATGAATAGCCCTCTGCTGTTTATGAAAAGGTACTTTTTCCCCCCTCTTAATAATAAAAGAAAGATGGTTCTTATTTTAAACTTGAAACTGAAACAGGGAGAAAGATGAATAGGCATGGGATAGAAGATAGTGAGACATCTGTAGTTTAGCCAGCAGACACTGCATAGCCACTTTGTCACTCGGTATGAGTGTATTAGGGTTGAAGTGAGCTTTAGCTCTCCTTCCACTTGCGTCTCTCAGTAGGAGATTGGTCCTGGCTCCACGTGCAGAATGTTGCCATTAAAGCATAACATACGAAGGAAGTAGTGTGGTATAATTTCCACCAAATTTGCTCTGACAAGAAGTTAATTCCCACACATCTTTGGTGAGAAGGAGTGTGGTCAATATGGGGTCTGGAAATCAGCATCCCTTCCTACCCCCGGCCAGCAGACGTCCCTGCTATGTTAAGCCAGGGGTCGGCAAACCGCGGCTCGCGAGCCACAGGTGGCCCTTTGGCCCCTTGAGTGTGGCTCTTCCACAAAATACCACGTGCGGACGCGCACATACAGGGCGATTGAAACTTCGAGGCCCATGCGCAGAAGTCGGTTTTCGGCTCTCAAAAGAAATTTCAAAAGTTGTGCTGTTGATATTGGACCGTTGACTAATGAGTTTGCCGACCACTGTGTTAAGCTAAACACCCTGCATCCCAGACCTTCTTGCATTTAGCATTCTGGAGAGGGGTTGTGAAACAGGTCTCCTAGTTAGGTGCCCTTACGATTTGGAAGGGGGAAATGAAGTGCAGCATAACTTACTGTTGGTTTGCGTGTTATTTTGCTTTTTCTGCTGATGAGCATGGCCAGGGAGTTTTTCGGTAGCAGTGTTCTTGTACCTGGTGACGCTGGCGTGTGGGTATTGATAGGACATGGCCAGCAGAGATTGGTGGTGGTCGGCTTCCTGATGTCTTGATTGGGTCCATTCTTTAAAGTCAGCAGGTCTGTGATGGCTCCTGATTGCCTCCTGCTCTGGCTGGGCCAGCAGTGGCAGCTTCCTGTGTGGGTCCAGCCTGTAGCCTGTGCTAGCACTTCCAACGATTTTTGTAAGCACCTAATTCCCTGTCTTCCTAAAATGTTGAGTGACTTCTATTTTCTGTAACTGAAATCTGATTGAAACAAAGGAAGAGAAGGGGAAAAAATAAAGAGGAGAGAGCTGAGAGTCTTCACTCCCCAGTTTTCACATATAGAACAGTGGGTGCCTTGCATGGTGTCAGTGACAATAATGCATAAGCAACAGGATAACGAGGAAGCGTATGTTCTGACTGCTCTAGACCCGCTGTTGCCCACACTGGGCAACAAACCTCTAGCTGCTGCTCACAGAAAGGAAAAGCACGTTTGAGGCAGCAGCTGTGTGAGTAGTTAGCCCAGTCATTCACATATTGTTCATACCACGACTGCTTCTTTGCAACTCTGTAATGCCAGCATCATCCTAAAATATTTCTCATGGGTTTCCATGGGACCAAAGAAGTGCAGAATATAGCTTAGTTGTGGTAATTCGCTCTTTATTTTAAAACAGAAAGTTTGGAGGTACAGTGTGAAGAACTCTTAAGTTTTCCTCATTCAGATTCTCCAACTACTGACATTTCACCACAATTGTTCCATAACCATTTTTGCCATTTTCATTGGGCTTTTTCTGAACCCTTTGAGGACAAGCTGCAAATGCAATGCCCCATCACCTCTAAATACTTTAGAATGTCTTTTCCTGAAAAAAGAATACTTCCCTGCATAATAGCCATCCAACCCTCTAAAACTAAGAAATCAACATTGATACACTACCATCCAACCCACAGATCCTATTCGATTTTTGACAAGTGTTCTAATCATTTTCTTTTTCCTGTCAAGGTCCCACTTAGGGGCATATGGTGCCTGTACCTGTCATGCCTTTGCAGACTCTTATCTGTGTGAGTTCCTTAGTCTTTCCTATCCTTATTAGTTTTAAGGAGTACAGACTGTACAGCCTGTAGGATGTTCCTCAACCTGACCACGTGAAGGTCATGCTTTGTTGGCAGGCATCACAGAAATGATACTGTGTTCTTTCTCAGTGCATCTATCAAGGGGTACATGATGTTGACGCGTCCCATCACTGTCGATGATAACCTTGATCACTTGGTCATTTTGGTGTCTGCAAGGTTTCTTGCTCATAAAATGCCACCATTTCCCCTTTTATAATCGGTTAGTATTTTGTGGGGACATATTCAGAGATTATGCCAGTACCCTGCCCTTCATTCACCAGATCTCCATCCACCCGTTTTAGCATCCATTGATGACTTCCACCACTGTGTCTTTATTTCCAGTTTTATTAATTGGCATTCTATGTAAAAAGAGCTTTCCTGTATTCTTAGTTATTCATTTGTTTGTTTATATCAGCAGGGACTTGTAGAATCCCAGCTTATTCACTGGGTTGTAATTAATTGCTGTCATTAAACATTTTGTTGCTTAAACTATCCAATGGAAGTCCTGTCAGGAAGGTTTTTAGGGCAACGTGGCACATCTCCATCTTCCTCTGAGCACTTCTTTTCTTTCCAGCAGATGTCGTCCCAGGTTCCTCTTACATTCTGCCTCGCCCATTTGGTAGAAAATGTTCTTTTTAAAAAATATATATTTTTATTGATTTTTTACAGAGAAGAAGGGAGAGAGTTAGAGAGTTAGAAACATCGATGAGAGTCATCAATCAGCTGCCTCTTGCACACCCCCTACTGGGGATGTGCCCGCAACCAAGGTACATGCCCTTGACTGGAATCGAACCTGGGACCTTTCAGTCTACAGGCCGATGCTTTATCCACTGAACCAAACCAGTTTTGGCAGAAAATGTTCTTTAGGAGCCAAGATCTGGTGCTCTCAATGTGCTCATTGCTACTGCATGTCATTGCTCTTCAGCCACTTCAGGAAACGGAATTAAAAAGTGTGTGTGTGTGTGTGTGTGTGTGTGTGTGTGTGTGGCATATGTATACATAAATACACACATAAATCTATAGTTATTTCCACATCAGTCTGCATATAGATATTTAAACATCATTAATTCATACCAACTTCTATAATCCAAATATAATATCTCAGGGTTCTTTGTAGCCACAAGCGCCTTCTCTAACAGTAAACATTCTGCCTTTCATTATCTTCATTATATTTACTTATGTGCTCAACCCATTTACTTATGTTTCTGGTGTAACTAACTTTCTAACCATGCTGGCCTCTCTCTGCCACTTGTGCACCCCACTTTCCCCTCCAGGGGGAGCACTGCTGTTACAGCTCTGTGCAACACCCTCCTCCTCTGTGCCCCATGCCAGTGGGCACCCTACTGAGCATCTCTGTATGGCTCCTCCCTCGTCCCCTCCGTGCCCCATGCTGGCGAGCATGCTGGCCATACACATCCATGAAACCATTCCCTGGCCCCCAAACTCTGCCTGAGGTAGGCCTCCTGACTCCCCTGCAGAAGGAAGAGAAGATGAGGAAAGTTCACACACACACACACACACACACACACACACACACACACAGAGTTAGCTATTAGCAGTTCATAGATTGCATAGGGATATAGTCTTGAAGGCTCCTTACAAATAAATTATTTAGGGTAAGCAGAGGTACAGAACATGGAATTTGGCTAGGTTAGAATTCCGGCCTTATCATTTAATGAGCCATTGGCTTAGGTGTTTGACATCCTTCAGAGCAGAATGTTTAAATCAGTCAATTACACCCATCCGCTAGCTGTATCTGGTATTAGGAATATTCTGCAATGCCTGAAGATGAGTGAGATTGCTGATTTGAACTGCAAACCCCACTGTTTTACTGAATTCTTTTGCTTCTCTCTCCTTGAAGCTCTATTTAGTCCAACTCCCTTGCCAATTCTATCTCAGTTTTAAGAGGACAAAGGAATGGAGAAGGTTGGAGAAATGCAGGGAGGAAGACTGCATAAACGAATGAAAAAAAAGTTCTGATAATTTTCTGAAAGTCTTGAGGAGTAAGTATGTCTGTAGTCAGTGTTATAACTTCATGGCCTGACCAAATGTCTGGTTTCCACTGATGTGAGACATGTTAGGGCAATAAAAAAAGTAATGTGAACAAACATCATATCAGTGCATAAAGATGCTTTTAGAAAAAGTGGTTTTTATTGGAGAGAGAGAGAGAGAGAGAGAGAGAGAGAGAGAGAAAGAAAGAGAGAAAGAGAGAAAGAGAAAGAATATGATCTGTTCCCTGCCTCCTGTAAATACCCTGACCCACAACCTGGGCAAGTACTCAGACCAGGAAGAGAACCGGCAACCTCTTGGAGCATGGGACCACGCCCAACCAATTGTGCCACACCAGCCAGAGCTAAAGATGCTTTAATGCAAATATTCTTCAGGGTAGAACACAGCCTAAATATAATCTTAGCTGCCTTTAATTTAACACCTGCTACGTGGCTGGTACCAGATTACGTATTCTTAATACTTCCAGCTGTAAGTCTTACAAAGATCGATATTGTTATCCCCACCTTACTGACAGGGAATCGGAGATTGTGATTTGCTCAGGGACTCACTTGTGGGAGGGAGCAGATCTGGTCTCTTTAGTGCCAAAGATCTGGTCTTCCCACTCTGCTGCTTAAATAGTTGCCCAAATAAAAGAATTTAACAGAAGAGACTCTTTCTCATGATGAATGGAACAGGAACAAAATCAACTTATGATTGTTTTTATGTCTTTACTCCCATATTTTCTGTCTTTTTTTTTGTCATTATAGCTTTTAGATAGACCTCTGAAATAATTGAATTTTGTATTTGCTTAACAAATATTTGTTGAACATTTATTATGTACTAGAGGCCCTGCGCATGAAAATTCATGCACAGGAGCGGGGGGGGGGGGGGGGGGAGGGGCTCTCAGCCCGGCCTGCCCCCTCTCACAGTCCGTGAGCCCTCAGGGGCAGGAGGTGACCTGGCGATCGGGAAAGTGACGCCCCATCACACCTCTGCTGCTGCCACTGCCGGCAGCACAAGCCTCGGCTGGCCCTGGTTACCTGAGCCTCGGATGACCCTGGGCAGCCGCCATCAGAGGCTTGCCTGCACCTCGGGCCTGCCTTGGGCGGCTGGGGGTCTGAGGGAGGGTCTGGCCACACTGTGCACCTGCCGAGCCCACTCCCCCCCATGAATAGATTGTGGGACTCTGGCAGGGCTGAGGGGACTGGGCGCTGCCATCTTGTGGCTATGGGCACCTCCAGTTTTGTGATGGTGTGACAATCAATTTCCATATGCCATCTTTATTAGATAGGATAAGGCATTTGAGTTGAGTCATAAGATTATAATGATGAAAGACAGGATTTGCTGAATGTATAACATAGAAGGAAAGAAAGACATTAAATATCATATATATATATGGCTAAGCGACCATTGCATCTGAAACAACTGAACAGTGACTGAACAGGCTGTGTGGGGCAACCAGGCCAGCAGGAGTGGGGGGCAGTTGGGGGCAACCAGACTGGCAGGGGGTACAGTAAGGGGTGACCAGGCTGGTGGGGGAGAGGGCTGTTGGGGGTGACTTTGCCTGCGGTGGGGGGGGGGGGGGGGAGCAGTTTGGTGCAATCAGGCAGGCATGTGAGTAGTTAGAAGCCAGTCGTCCTGGATTGTGAGAGGGATGTCCAACTGCTGGTGTAGGCCTGATCCGAAGGACATCTCCCAAGGGGTCCTAGATTGGAGAGGGTGCAGACTGGGCTGAGGGGACACCCCTCTCCCCCTCCCCCTCCCCCTGTGCACAAATTTTATGCACCAGGCCTCTAGTATTAATATAATCAGACATATACGTTTTATAAATATTATGAATAAAAGGACGGGGAGATGTAATATGTAAGTATGTACCAGAAAAGATGAACTAATCTTGTATGATATAGAATGGAGAATGTAAAAAATGTGATGAATAGGAGCATAAAGGAGACTAGAGTGGTAGAGCAAGTGGGACGGTGGTAGATGATTCTGGAGAGGCGAGGAGAGCAGGGTGTAAAGGCCATTTATCAAGGATTTTAAATGGGATCCCAAGTGGAATGGAAACTCACTGGTTGTTTCTGTGCATATCATCATACGTGCATGACATCATCATCATCAATGTTGTTTTTTAAAATACTGTTTGTATTTAACATTGTCTTTGCTTGTTACTTCTTCATTTCTTCTTGCGTCTCTAGCATCCCTTTTCTCTGCCTGAAGTATGTCCTCTAGAATTTTTTTCAGTTGAGTGTTGCTGGTAATGGACTTTCTTAGTTTTGTTTTTGTCTGTTCGAAATGCTTTGCTTCTTTTTTCAGGGAGAAGTGGGGAAAGGAGTAAAATTTACAAACATCTCTAATGAACAATAATTTTCAACTAACAACCCAGATAATATAGAGTATTGACATCACTGCAAAATACTTCCTTGAGCTCTTCTCGTCAACTCCCTCTTTTTACTTTTTCTGGGAGCGTTTTAATCACCATGGATTAATTTTGCCTGTTCTGGAACTCACATAAATGGAATCATACAGTGTGTACTCTTTGCATCTAACTTCCTTTTTAAAAAAATTTAATAAATCTTTATTGCTCAGATTATTACAATTGTTTCTCTTTTTCCCCCCCCATTGCTCCCTTCCACCCGGTTCCAATCCTACCCTCTGCTCTTACCTCCCCGCCCATTGTCCTCATCCATAGGTGTACGATTTTGATCTAGTCTCTTCCTGCACCTTCCATATCCTTTTCTCCCTGATAATTATCAATACACTCCTTTTCTTTGCCCCTGATTCTATTATATTCACCAGTTTATTCTGATCCTCAGGTTTTTAATTCACTTGATTTTAAGATTCACTTGTTGATAGATATGTATTTGTTGATCATAATTTTTATATTTTTTCTTCTTTTTCCTCTTCTTAAAGATTACCTTTCAGCATTTCATATAATACTGGTTTGGTGGTGATGAACTCCTTTAGCTTTTTCTTATCTGTGAAGCTCTTTATCTGACCTTCAATTCTGAATGATAGCTTTGCTGGGTAGAGTAATCTTGGTTGTAGGTTCTCACTATTCATCACTTTGAATATTTCTTGCCACTCTAGTCTGGCCTGCATAGTTTCTGTTGAGAAATCAGCTGAGAATCGTAGAGGTGCTTCCTTATAGGTAACTAACTGTTTTCTCTTGTTGCTTGTTTGATTCTCTCTTTGTCTTTTGCTCTTGGCATTTTAATTATGATGTGTCTTGGTGTGGTCCTCTTTGGATTCCTTTTGTTTGGGGTTCTGTGCGCTTCCTGTACTTGTAAGTCTACTTCTTTCACCAGGTAGGGGAAGTTTTTTGACATTATTTCTTAAAATAGGTTTTCAGTATCTTGTACACTCTCTTCTGGCACCCCTGTAATTCTGATGTTGGTATGTTTGAAGTTGTCCCAGAGGCTCCTTACATGATCATCAACTTCCTGGATTCTCTTCTCTTCTTGCTTCTCCAGAGGAGTGTCCTTTGCCTCTTTGTATTCCAAATCTTTGACTTGATTCTTTCATTCCTCTAGTCTGCTGTTGGGTCTCTGTATAATATTTTTTTTTATTTTAGTCAGTGTATGTTTAATTTCTAGTTGGTTCTTTTTCATATCCTTGAGGGTCTCATTAAATTTATCAGCCTTTTCTAGGAAATTTTTAAAAAACCTTATAATCGTGGTTTTGAACTCTATATCCAGTCTTTTGTCCTCCATTTCTTTCCTTTGAGATCTATTTCCTTGTCTCCTCATTTTAGCTGCTTCCCTGAGTTGGTAGGGTGGCTTTGTGTGTTAAGGTGTCCTATATGGTCCAGTGGGTCAGCCTCCCCAGTCACCTGAGGTGGACACTCTTGGTGCTCCCCTTTGTGGACTGTGTGTACAGCCTTGTAGCTAAGTCTTGATTGTAGTTGGTATTAATGGGAGGAATTGACCTCCAGGCCAATTGGATGTATCAGCTGTATCTATACTGGGATACCTCTGTATAGGAGACAGTCTTATAGGATCAGACTTGCAAAATTGCAAAAGCCTCTGCTCAGCTTGGATGGGGTGGAATCTCAGGGCTGAGCCAACAGTCTTGGCTTCCCGTCAGCCCTGTCCTTGTGCACTCTCCTGAGTTTCTGCCTGACCTCTGCCTTCTGTGGCTCCTAAGTTTCCGCCTGGCAGTCCAGATTCCCCCTGCGAGAGCGTGGGTGCCCCAGGGGCTCGCCTGGAATTGGGCTGGGTCTTTGTATAATATTTTTAATCCCAGTGCAGTCAGGAGCTTTTGACTCCTTTCGCTATGGAGAGGCCGCGGCAACCTCCATGGTCAGACCTCTCTGTGCACACTCACTGGTGCACAACTGTAGCCCTTGCCCGCGACTGTGGCTCCCAGCTCCCTCGAGTCTCCCAGTCTCTGATTTCCTTTGTCTACAGTCCAGACTCCACCCGCATGAGCCTGGGTCCATGGGGTTTTGGCTGGGTTTTGGTTTTGGCCAATGCTCTATCCACTGAGCCACAACAGCTAGGGCTATTGTATACCTTTTGCTTTAATTTTTTGTACAACTATCACAAATAAAATTGCAAAGTGATAGGATTTTAAAACCATGAAGTGTCAAAAAGTATATATGCATGGATATATACCTCATGAATGGCATTGATTCCTTTTCCTCATTCTTTTTAAAAAATATATATATTTTATTGATTTTTCACAGGGAGGAAGAGAGAGAGCTAGAAACATCGATGAGAGAGAAACGTCGATCAGCTGCCTCCTGCACACCCCCCTACCGGGAATATGCCTGCAACCAATGTACATGCCCTTGACCGGAAACGAACCTGGGACCTTTCAGTCCTCAGGCTGACACTCTACCCACTGAGCCAAAAACGGTTTCAGCTTTTCCCTCATTCTTATTGGAAACTTCCTCTTGCTATGTGCCCTCTACCCAAACAGCTCGCACTCTACCCCTATTGTATAGCATCATCTGTGGGTGCCATTTCAGAAACATCGATGAGAGAGAAACATCAATTAGCTGCCTTCTGCATACCCCCCACTGGGGATGTGCCTGCAATCATTGTCAGAATTCTCGATCTCTTTTCTGTGTTGGATCCACTGTTTCCTTGATCTCTTGTCTTCATCTTTCCTAACCGATTCTCTCAGGTGCTGGCACAGATTCTCTATAAAAGTGGGCAGGTTCTATTGACAGGAGTATTTCATAGTAGGTTTTTCTGGCCTAACATTTAACTGTGGGACTCTCACAAATAAGTATTTCTAGTGTCTGTTTTCTTTTCCCCTACCTTGAACCACTCAGCTTGCTCAGAGAGAAGTCTTCCAATTCTCTGTTCGGTGGGTGTAGGTCTGGCAGCCACTGTTCTTGGTTCACTGTTTGTGCAAACCTGTCCATGTTTTTGATAAGATGCCTTATTCCTACTTCCCGCAACTTCAGAAAGATTTGTGGTTAATCAGGAATTTGTCAGCCTCCAACTATGTGCTACAGAACCCAGAAGTTTCTTCTGGGTTCTGTAGAGAAAACAAATTCTTAATCTTCAAAATCTCACAATTTTAAGAAAACACAGAGTTTATTGCTTCAGATACAAGACAGTATGTGATAGATGCTGTATAAATGAGCCTGTAACAAGAAGGGAGGATTCATGTCAAGGCTTTAAGGAAAGTGGCATTTGGACTTTAAAGAAAGGACAGAACTTTTAAAATAAAAAATAAATGTTATAAAAAGTTTAAGAAGTAAAACAAAACCCTTCGTCATTTCAATTTTAATAGCTATTTTCAGCGTTGCATATTTCCTTCTGATTTTTATCCATCTGCATTCATGTTTTTACAGAGTTATCACAGAATAGGTAACATTCTGCATCCTGATTTTTCCAATTAACATGATCATTTTCTGTCATTAAATAACATTAATCATTATATGTTAATGGTTTCAAAGGGATCTGCTCAGGTGATACAGGACTTCAACAATGAAGGATAGGAGATAGGGAAGAATATCTCAGGCAGAGGGAACCCACAGGTAAATCAGCACAAGATACGTGTTTTTTTAAAGACTAGAGAGAAGGATGGGAGAAGGATAAAAAGAGTAGCACCAAGTCTCCCAAGCCCCACGAGAGATGGGAAGACCTAAGCTCTGCCTTTCCTATTCCTGATTTTACTTTTTGGAGGGGCTTATTGACCGAAGATTAGGAGCAGGGAGTCACTGTTTTTATGAATAGTGGAGAAAATCTCAGCCTCGAAAGCTGCTTTTAATCACTGAGTCTGTCTGTACAGATAACACATTGACATTTTATTTCACCAAGTCCTTGAGAAAAGCCGCATACATATGTTTGCCAAGTTGTAACTTTTCTCACTTTCATACATCAGTAAAGCTCTCTTATGAGTGGAAGGGAGGATTCCAGCTTTAGTGAAGAAAAGTGATGGTGATCTGTTTAAAGATAATGTCTCCATATTGATTAAGGAAACGCTGCTTTATTTTTGTTTCTCTTTTGCTCATTTGAGCACTATCCAGATTTCTGTTAATAGTACTTTTAGTATCATGATTCTAACGTTGCAGCTTTTATGCTCTTTTTCTTCATTTAAAAAAATGATGGGAAATGTGATCTCTGTTGATGGGTGTGCTAGAAGAGACCAATTTGAACACTTTTTTAGCTAAACTTACAAAATGAAGTTAAATGAATACAAATATAAAAATAAATAGCATTTCTTATTTAATTTTTATGAAAGAATCTTAAAACAGCATAGTTTCACATCAGTTAACCATAGCATCTAATATAATTCGTTCTGATTTTTGTGGTGGGAAATGCAAGGAGAAAGTTGAAAAGTTAAATTGTCTGTTACTGTGAGTAATTTATCATTTCCTAGAGTTGTTTTTAATGAATGCTTGTTATGTTTTTCCTCTGGAGACTTCTGGGTGACAGTTCTAGTAGAGGCTCCACAAATATGGATTCATTTTCAAGTTCATATACAAATTATAAATACTTGTCTTATAAAAGCTAAGATGATCAAATAGCATGTATTATTTGCATTCAACATTATTTTATATTAGTTTCAAGTGTACAACATGGTGGTGAGACAATCATACACTTTAAAAAGTGTCCCCACCCCCCAATATTTTAAGTACCCACTTGCCACCATCCATAGTTATTTACAATATTGTTGACTAATCTGAGGCCACTTTTTATTATACTTTGACTGGAAAAAGTTTGTACAAGTTCTCACTACAAAACATATTTCTAGTTTTCAGAATTCAGTCTTGAAATTAGTAGCCTGTTTAATAAAGAATAGCCACTTCCTAGCCAAATGGGATAGTGATAAGTTGGCCAATAGAATACGTTCATGGGTTCATATTTTCAGTGACGTTCCAGGGAAAAAAGGTTATCTGAAAAGGTCTTCAGATTCTTGCAAATCAATCCCCGTAGAAAACTGAAATTTCAGTTTACATTTTCCTGTCTGGTTTTCAATCCTATCTTTATTTCTGATACCTAGCTACTGCCCTTTTAATAAGATTGGCTATATATTTAGTTTGAATCAGGGATAGAGAAAGTTGTATTTTATCTGATATCTCTAGTTAAGGATTTTTGTGCAATCTAAATTTATCATCTGAGTTTGGGAGCTAATAGATTATTTCAATTATTATATTTTTTTCCATGTAAGCTTCAGGAATGAGGGTGGTTTTAAATATTTAGTAATGGAAGAAGATTGAAATAAATGCTATATGTCTGTATGTATACAGGATGTCCTCCCAAAAGTGTATATACACTTTAACAGCTGATAGTTCAATTTTGAAAATGAAATGTATTTTAATAAACACTATCTTTATAATTATTAAAAATGTGTGTATACATTTTTTGGGAGACCCTATATTTTCTCTCACCCAGACCTCTCCCCAGAAGGGAATATGACTATTTAAGGTGGGATAATTTTAGAATAGATTCAGTTAGATATCTGTTGAGCAACATTTATTTTGTATTTTTTTATCTTATAAATGCTACTGTGAACATTCTTGTGCCGATGCCTTTGAGTACATGAATAAGTGTTTATCTAGCGGATATATGTAAAATTGGAATTCCTAGGTTGTTGATGTAGAACTTTAGTAAATATTCCCAAATATCTCTTTAAAATGACTCTTCAATTTACACTTCTCCCTACAGTGTATGACATTCTCTCTGATGAATGACTGGTGAGATTGAGGATCTTTTCATGTGTTTATTGGCCATTCCCTTTGACTTCTTGTATTAGGTTGTTTATATTTCACTTATTGCTTTTTATAAATTGTTTATTCCGGATAATCATAATTTGCCAATGGTACATATTTTAGAGACTTTCACCCTGTTTATTCCCTTGACTTTTCATTTTGCTCATGGCATCTTTTATCATACAAAAGGGATATAATTTTAATGTAAAATCTAACAGTTTTTCTAAATAGGGTTTGTAGTTTTAAAAATTCTTTCCTACCCAATGTCAGAATATTCTTCAACTTCTTTTTTAAATTTTTTTTTTATTGATTTCAGAGAAGAAGGGAGAAGAGATAGAAACATCAATGATGAGATTCATTGATTGGCTGCCTCCTGCATGCCCCCCACTGGGGATCAAGCCTGCAACCTGGGAATGTGCCCTGACCGGGAATTTAACCATGACTTCCTAGTTCATCATTTGATGCTCAACCACTGAGCCAGGCCGACTGGGCTTCTTTGGTTTCTTATAAAAAAAAAAATTTTTTTTCAGTTCAAACATACATCCTTTTTATTTTTTTAATTTAATTTTATTATTTTTTAAATTTATTTATTGTCTAAAGTTACACATGTCTCCTTTTTCCCCAATTGATGCCCCCTTTCTTTCATCTTGCCTCCCCTTTGCCCAGCCATTCCCACCCTGGGCAAGCCTCTACAGTCCCAGTGTCTGTGTCCATTGGTTATGCTAATATGCATGCATATAAATCCCTTGGTTGCTCTCTAACTCCTCTCCCCTTCCATTTATCTCTGGATCTATTCTTGTTCATCAAGTTATGTTGATCATTAATCCCACATAAGAGTGTGACCATGTGATATTTATCTTTCTCCTACTGGCTTATTTCGCTTAGCATAGTGCTCTCCATTTCCATTCATGCTATTGCAAATGGTAAAAGTTCCTTCTTTGTTGTAGCAGCATAGTTTTCCATAGTGTAGATGTACCACCGTTTTTTAATCCACTCATCTACTGATGGGCATTTAGATTGTTTCCAAATCTTAGCTATTGTAAATTGTGCTACTATGAACATAGGGGTACACATATCCTTTCTGATTGGTGTCTCTGTTTTTTTTTTTTTTTTTTTTTTTTTTATATATATATAGATCTAGAAGTGGGATTACTGGGTCAAATGGGAGTTCCATTCTTAATTTTTTGAGGAAACTCCATACTGTTCTTCACAGTGGCTGCACCAGTCTGCATTCCCACCATCAGTGCAGGAGGGTTCCTTTTTCTCCACATCGTTACCAGCACTTGTCATTTGTTGATTTGTTGATGATAGCCATTCTGACAGGTGTGATATGGTACCTCATTGTTGTTTTGATTTGCATCCCTCAAATAATTAGTAACTTAGCGCATGTTTTCATATGTATCTTGGCCTTCTGTATGTCCTCTTTCAAAAAGTGTCTATTTAGTTCCTTTGCCTGTTTTTTGATTGGATTGTTTATCTTCCTTTTGTTAAGTTGTGTGCGTTCTTTGTGAATTTTGGAGATTAAATCCTTACCTGAAATATCATTGGCAAATATGTTCTCCCATGCAGTGGGCTTTCTTGTTATTTTGTTGATGGTTTCTTTTGCTGTGCAGAAGCTTTTTATTTTGATGTAGTCCCATTTGTTTATTTTCTCCTTAGTCTCTATTGCCTCAGGAGCTGTGTCGGTAAAGATATTGCTACAACAAATGTCTGCTATTTTGCTGCTAATAGATCTGCTATTTTGCTGCTATGGATTTTGGTAGGATTTTTATGGTTTCCTATCTTACATTTAAGTCCTTTAGCCATTTTGAGTTTGTTTTTGTATATGGTGTAAGTTAGTGATCTAGTTTCTTTTTTTTGCATGTATCTGACCAAATTTCTCAGCACCATTTATTGAAAATACTGTCTTGACTTTATTGTATGCTTTTGACTCCTTTGTCAAATATTAATTGAGTATAATGGTCTCAGTCAATTTCTGTGTTCCGTGTTCTGTTCGATTGACACAGAGCACAGAACACAAAGAAAAGAGGATTTTAGCATCTATGTTCATCAAGGATATTGGCCTGTAATTCTCTTTGTGTGTGTGTGTGTGTGTGTGTGTGTGTGTGTGTATGTGTGGTATTTTTATCTGGTTTTGGGATTAGGGTAATGCTGGCTTAATAGGAAGAGTTTGGAAGTGCCTTCCTCTTGAATTTTTTGGAATAGCCTGAGGAGGTTAGGTTTTAGTTCTTGTGCCAGTACCACACAGTTTTGAGAAACATGGCTTGCTAATATAACTTGATATCTGGTACTGTGATCGCTCCAACTTTGTTGTTGTTTCTCAGGACTGCTGTGGCCATTCGGGGTCTTTTTTATTCCAGATGGATTTTTGGAGAGTTTGTTCTAGGACTTTGAAATATGCCATTGATATTTTAATAGAGATTGCATTGACTCTGTAGATTGTTTTGGGTAGTATGGACATTTTAAAGATGTTGATTCTACCAATCCATGAACATGGTATGTTCTTCCATTTGTTTATGTCTTCATCTATCTCTTTTTTCAATGTCCTATAGTTTTCCAAGTATGGATCTTTTACCTCCTTAGTAAAGTTTATTCCTAGGTATCTTAATTTTTTTGGTGAAATGGTAAATGGGATTTTTTTTTTTTTGTCCTTTCTCTTTCTGTGAGTTCATTATTGGTGTATTAAAAGGCCATATATTTCTGGGTGTTAATTTTGTATCCTGCTACATGAGAGAATCATTGATCGATAACCTCCTACACACCCTATAATAGAGATTGAAGCCGCAATCTGAGCATGAGCTCTGACTGGGAATTTAACCTGAACCTCCTGGTTTATAGATCAACACGCAACCTCTGAGCCATGCCTACCAGGCTGGTTACTGTATTTGATGTATATATTTAAAGGTATATGTCTTACATAAGTTATAAAGTACATGAAAATAAAATACGCATTTTTATATTTTAGGAAAATGTTCGAATTGTGAGGGTGAAAGTTATAGCTGGAATAGGTCTTGCCAAGAAGGATATCTTAGGATCTAGGTGAGTATATTAATATATTAATTTGGGTTGCAATTTTAAAATTTGTACTCAACTAATTTTTTTTCCTAAATGTTGGTTAGATGAAACATTGAATAATATTATTAAATTGTTGTCCAAGATAGAATAATAATATTTTTAATTGGTGGTTTACTAAATTCCTTCATATCCGAATTACTGAATTTGTGAAATTAGACAAACAAAAGTACAATTCATAAGATACATTTATGATTTTTGCTTCTGGGCATCGATAAAATAGGCTGTGGGCAGTCGATGGTGAATAAAGGGCCCGGATGGATCCGGAGAAGGGGATGAACACACACCCTGCCCTGTGCCCCCTCTTTGGAGGGCAGCAGCCCCGGGATCACAGAGATGGAGAGGACTGCCTGGGGCTGACTGCTTTCCTGAGCTGCTGGTTCCGAAGCCAGGAGGGAGGAGCAGGGAGCAGCACCCTGAGCATGGTTCCCCTCACACCTATTTTTTAAAAATATGTTTTATTGATTTTTTTTATAGAGAGGAAGCAAGAGGGATAGAGAACCAGAAACATCAAAGAGAGAGAAACATCGATCAGCTGCCTCCTGCACACTCCCAACTGGGGATGCGCCTGCAACCAAGGTACATGCCCTTGACTGGAATCAAACCCGGGACCCTTCAGTCCTCAGGCCGACACTCTATCCACTGAGCCAAACCGGTTTTGGTCCCTCACACCTATTTACATCCTTGTTTGTGCGAATGCTGGGCAGCCCTCACTTGTCCCTTTCGGGCACCATGGAGGGGCAAGCGCCAGATCCAGGTTCCAGGGCACAGGCCGTGCAGTCCCTGGCTGTGTGCACAGGGTGCTTTTTTCCCCAGAGTGGTTTATCTGTTATGATGATCACAAACCTAGCAGCTTAAAAGAATATACATTTATTATCTCACTAGAGGCCTGGTGCACAAAATTTGTGCAAGGTAGGCCTTCCTTCTCCTGGCTGCCAGCTCCGCTCAGGCTGCTGGCACTCAGAACCAGGGCTTCCCTCCAGCTGCTGGCATCTGACACTCGGGCTTCCCCCAGCTAATGGCAGCTGGCCCTGCCCCCTACTACACCCGCCTTGGCCTGGCGAGTTCACTGCCACCCCACTTCCCTGCCAGTTGGGGGGAAGGACCAGTAAGTTGGCCGGCAGTTATATACATTTTGTCATTTTCCTGCAATGTATAGGTTAGAATTCATAGGTCCTTCCCACATTTAAGAGGAGTGTGACACAAGGGCATAAACATTAGGACACGGGGATAATAGAAGCCACCCTAGACTATGACCGCCACAAACAATAACTCAAACAATCGCAAATTTTACATTCTTTTCAAGTGCATGATGCACTCACCAATGTAGACCATGTATAGAGCTAAAAGACAAGTCTCCGTTTTGAAAAGATTGAAAGTATAGGCAGGATGTTCTCTGATAACAATGGAATTGTGTTAGAAACCAATAACATCAAGATATCTAGAAAAATCCCACTTATTGGAAATAAAACAATATACTTCTAAATAATCTATAGGTGTAAGAAGAAATCACAAAAAAATTAGAAAACATTTTGAACAGAACGAAAATGAAAATACAGCAATATCAAAATTTGTAGAGTGCAGCTACATATTTAGAGGAAAGTTGAGATTTCTAAAATGTTTAACTTAGAAAAGGAATAGGACCTAAGTGAATGATTTGAGTTCTAATTTTAAGAAATTAGAAAAAGAAGAGCAAGTTAATTTTAGAATAAGTAGAAGGATGAAACTAATAAGGATAAAGTGGAATTAGTTAAATGGACAATTATAGGAAAAATTATTGTAATCTAAAACTTGTTCTTTGAAGTGATCAATAAAGTTTCAAAACTTATATCTGACAAAAGCCTTTAATTCAAATATATAAAGAGCTCTTACAACTCTTTAATAATACGATAAAAAGGCCAATTCAAAAATGGGAAAAATCTTGATTTTCCTCCTCATCTTTTTTCTTACTGTTTTTTGTGTTTGTTTGTGTTTGTTTGTTTGTTTTGAGGTAGAGAAACTTTGATTGGTTCCCTCCCTCCTGACTGGGGGTTGAATCCACATTCTGGGTATGTGCCCTGACCAGGAATCGTACCCACAACACTTTGGTTCATGAGAGAATGCTCTACTAGGGGTGTCTAACTCAATCAGAGAAGGGGCCAAAATCTAAAATCCAGCCTAAATCGCGGGCCGAATGGTTTACTGAACAGTCATAAACTGTCATTGTGATGGAAACGCAGCGGAGTGCAGTGATGACAGCGAGGTGCGGGCCACATTGCAAGGCCTGGCGGGACGGATTTGGCCCGCGGGCCTTGTGTTTGACACATGTGCTCTAACCAATCGAACCACACTGGCCAGGGTGTCCTTCTCCATGATTCTCTGTAAAAGAGGTTATATGACGTAATTATTTTTAACTGAAAGCACTTTGCCTTTATTTTGTAAAAAGAGTTTATACCCATGGGATAACTTGGAGTGACCTGAGATCTTGCAGGGCTAGTTCTTAAAAATTAGTGAATTAACCATTTTAACCCAAAGAACATAATAAAAATAAACAAATAAATAAATAAGTTAAATTAAATTAAAAAAATTTCCAAATCATTAAATTGGGACTAAATGGTTTTCTTTGTAAGTTTTTTAATTCTTTGTGTATTTCCCTAACATGGTACCTTAGCATTTTAACAAGCTGCAAAAATTATGATAATGACTTACCCCTGCCTAAGAAAACCTTACTTTTAATTGTAGGAAATAATTATAGAAATTGTTAAAAAGGAAATTTCTGTGATTTTTTTAATAGTTTTAATATCTTAAGTTTGGGAATATGCAACAATTAATCTTTTTTCCTAATTTTTACAGTGACCCTTATGTGAGAGTGACGTTATATGACCCAATGAATGGAATTTTAACAAGTGTGCAGACGAAAACCATTAAAAAGGTCAGACTTAGCAGGACTCAAAAAAAAATTAAATGTACTATAATATTTTAAATTCATATGACAAAATATAAAAAATTAATTATACTATGTTTACTGTCTTTTAGACTTTGAATCCAAAATGGAATGAAGAAATATTATTCAAAGTAAGTATGCATTTTATTTAATCAAAACAGCACTTTTTTTTTTCTTTATAGGTTAGAGTAAGTTCTTACTTATAATATTAGAAAATGTATCTTATAAGAATTCATCTAGATATTTAAACATTTAAAAGTTCAATCTAGGTATTCCCAAGAGGACATGGTCCTGAACCATTTATTTTATTACGAAAACGATATATCCAAAGTAAGGTAATGAAGGGGTAAAAGATTATTGTAAACTTGGAATTACCTTATTCTAGTTTAATTGTGATTTAGAGACTATATGGTAGTCTTATTCTAATTTAGCATATTTTGATGGTTTTCCTTTAAAGATGAATCAATATTTGTGCCTCTCCAGTTATTTATTAAATAGACTGATGCAGGCAAGAGATGATAAGGGCCTGTCAATAAGTGGATACATTTCTTCATTTACACTGTTCATGCACATTCCTGCCTTCCCCCGCGCACTAACTCAACTATACCTTAGGAGCAAACTCCAGCCACCAGTTACTCCAGGCTCCTCAGGAGGCCCCTCAACCTGAGAACGTCTCCTTATGTGTATCTGTCAGAGTCCTTAACCTGATGCTATACACTGAGTGGCCAGATTATTATGATCTCTGAACGCATAATAATCTGGCTACTCGGTGTGTGTGTGTATGTATTTTAGAGGCCCAGTGCATGAATTAGTGCATGGGTGGGGTGCAGCCAGCCTGGCCAGGGGGAGGGGACACAGGCGGTTGGCTGGCCTGCCTGCTGGTCAGACTCCTGGTCGAGGAGACAATTTGCATTTTAGCCTTTTATTATATAGGATATACAGATTGGCCAGATTATTATGCATTCACAGATCATAATAATCTGGCCATTCAGTGTACACATCTATAAAACTATTAAGGATTTTAGCAGGATCCAATGTCAAAGCGTAATATTCAAAATGTCAACAAGATTATTTTATATACAACAAACCATGAAAATATGACCAATTTTCAAAAGAAAAGACAGTCCATAAATGCCAGTCCCAAGATGACCCAGACATTGGAATTATCCATAAAACCCTGCAAAGCAGCTATTACATTATAACTCCATGATGTAAAGGAAAACACTTTTATAATTGGTGGAAAGATGGATATTCCCAGCAAATAAATAGAAACTATAGAAAAGAATGAAATAGAAATATTAAAATTTAAGAACAGAATCTGTGAAATTTTAAAAATCACTAGATAAGCTTAATAACAAATAGAGATAACAGTGAAAAGAATCAGTGAATGTGAAAATAATCAATAGAAATGATCTAATTTGAAGGGCAGAAAACAAATATGCAAAAAAATTACTAGAGCCTGAGGAACCTGTAGATAGTATATAAAAGAGTCTAATATTTGAGTCTTTGAAGTCTCAAACGAGGAAAAAGACTGGTAGAAAAAAGAATTTGAAGAAATAATGGCCAAAAAATTGCAAATTTGGTGAAGGACATGCATTTATAGATGAAAGAAATTCAATGAAACCCAAACAGAGTACATGCAAAGAAAACCAGGTTCAGACACATAATGAAATTGCCAAAATAAAAGAAAAAGAAGAAATCTTGAAAGTAGACAGAAAAAAATGACACATTATGCATTGGGGAACAATGCATTTCTCATCAGAAATTATGATAACACTGTATAATTAAGGTAGTAAAGGAAAAAAGAACAGTCAACTCAGAATTCTGTATTTTTAAAAAATATCCTTCAGGAATGACAGTATATAATAAAGGTATTTGAAAAATAAGATAACTTATTGCCATCAGACTTGCTCTAAAGAAAATGCTAAAAGAAATTATTTAGGCTAAAGGTAATTGATATCAGAGATAAAGTTAAGACTTCAGAAACAAAGGAAAAGAAACAGAAATAGTAAATATCTGTGGTTATAGTAGGCTATATTTTTTCTTGAGTTCTTCAAAATATGTATGGCTAGTGAAAGCAAAAGTTATAGCATTGGTAGGGTTTTTCATTTATATGGTTGTAATACATATTACAACCATAACATAAAAGGGTGTTTTCGGTTGTAGGGCTTCTACATTTTACTTCGAGTGGTTCAGTTTTAACTTTAAGTAGACCATGAAAGATTAAGTATGCACATTGTAATTACTAGTGTAATTACTAAAAAACACTAAAGAGATGTAGCCAAAAGGCCAACAACAAATAAAAAATAGAGCAAATTCATCAGGGAGCCGTAACAATTCTGTATGTGTGCCTACATCAGTGCTTCAAAATTGTAAAGCAATAAATGATAGAACTGAAAGGAGAAATTGTCAAATACACTATGATACTTGGAGAATCCAATACTGTCTCAGTTTGAGAGACAGTAGAAGTAGACAGAAAGAATTCAGTAAAAATATAGAAATGCTGAACAACATTATCAAATAAGTTTAACCTAATTGAACATTTATAGGCTTTCTAACCCAACAACAATGGCAAACTGTAGTCTTTTCAAAATTTGCCAAGTAAGCTAGGCTAACAACTAAACTTTAACAATTTTAAAAGAATAGAAATCATGCAAAGTATGGTATTTAACTATACCATAATTAAAGTAGGATTCAATAACACAAAAATATCTGAACAATCCCCAAATATTTGGAAGTTAAACAACATCTAAGTAACTCATAGTATAGCGAAGAATCTTCTGGGAAATTAAAAAAAATATTTTAACAGAATGAAATAAAAATACAACATCAAAATTTGTAGAATATAACTAAAGCGTTGCTTTGAGGGGAAAATAGCATTAAATACATTAGAAAAGAAGAAAGGTCTTAAACCATTAATCTAAGTTTCCACCTAGAAAGTAGCATCATTCTAAAGTCTATAGACATTAAATGGATAGCACAGGATACTATGAACAACTCTGTGCCCATCTATAATTATAAAAAAGTAATATGTTAATTAGACCAGACAGCCAAATGACCTTCCGGACGTCCTTCTGGATGACCTTCCAAATGAAGCCAGAGCTGCGAGGGCCTAGGCACGCCTCCACGGCTGCGAAGGCTGAGCCCCTTGCACGAATTTTGTATTCAATAACTCAGATGAAATGAGCCAATTCCTTTAAAGATGTATAGCACCAAAATTCTAAGAAGAAATAAATTACCTGAAAAATTCTGTCTTTTAAAGAAATTGCATTTAAAGTTAAAAAACATTCCTTCCAACATAGAAAACTACAGGCCCAGATGGTTTCTCTGTTAAATTCTACCACACATTTAAGAATTCAATAATTTCAATTCTATATAATATCTTTCTGAAAGTAGAATAGCAGGGAACATGTCCCAATTCATTCATGAAGCCGGCGTTACCTTGATAACAAAATACTTTATAAGAAGGTATAACTGCGGACCATTCATTAACCCTCATGACCATAACCATTTTGTGGTAAGTTTACTAAATTGGACCCCTTCTATTCTGATAAGGCCAGAAATATGTCCTCAGTTTACCTCTGGGTCTGGGTTTGTCTTCCCTATCTGCAGAACCTCAGCCAGCACAACTGTCTGGGGCTTCCAGAATGTGTGTTCCATAAGGATGGAAATCCACACAACATGTTATGCTTCCAGGGGTCCCAGTTCACAGAGAAGGAGGTGCAGGAATGAGTCCATGGCCATGGGATCTATTGGTCACATCCCCTACCACACCACCCAGATCAGGCAGCCTCAGAGAGCTGGAATGGCCTGCCAACGGCACAACTGAAGCACCAATCACTGAGCAGTACTCTACAAAGATGGGGAGCCAGTTCATTCATTATCCCAGAGACCTCAGGATGAGGCTGTGTCTGCAACAGAAAGTATGCATGGGTCCAGGAACAAAGGAGTAGGAGCAGAGTGGCCCCGTTTACTGCCAAAGACCCAGTGGAAGACTGTGAGCTTCTCTTCCCTGCTCCTCGGCTCTGCTGAGTTAGAGGTCCAAGTCCCACACTTTGTAGGGGACAGTGCAAGGGTCCTACCAAACCAGTCCATGCAGCTGTGAGGGCACTTTGGGCTCCTTGTATCCAGGAACCAGCAAGCTACTAGGGCTATTTTTTGTTGTTGACCTCACAGGTAAAGTCATTCTCCAGGGTCTATCTGGTTTCTGCAGGGGTCACCCCGAGGATTAAATGAACATATTATAGGAGCCACACTTGAATCCTGTAGATCTTTTCTGATGGTACCCAACTCCACTAGTAACATTCCCACGAGGTTGCAATATTTTTGTTAGTTTTTAAAACAACTTCATTGAGATAATAATTCACAGAACGTACAATTCACTAGCTCAAAGTATACAGTTGTTTTGAGTATATTTACAGAATTGTGTGACCATCACCAAAATAATTTTTGAACATTTTCATCATCTCAAAAAGGAAACCCCATACCTACAAGCTGTCCCTCTCCATTTTCCCTGAATATCTGCCCCACTCCCACACAACCACCGATCTGCTTTCTGCCTCTTGGGCGTGCAGTTTTAGACATTTCCCATAAATGGTGTCATACAATACGTGGTCCTTTGTGTCTGACTTCTTTCACTTAGCATAATACTTTCAGGGTTTAATCATGTTGTAGCATGTGTCAGTATTCTTTATTGCCAAATAATAGCCCATTGTATGGATAACCACACTTTATCCATGCATCAGTTGATGGACATTTGGGTTCTTTCCTCTTTTCAACTATGATGGGAAAAGGTTATGAACATAACGTTAGTGTACAAGGTTTTGTGTGGACATGGATTTTTATTTGGGCAAGTATATACCTAGATGTGGAGTTACTGGGTCATAGGAAGAGCTGCCAAACAGTTTTTTAACGTGGCTGTGCCATATCACATTCACATTCCCACCCACAGAGTTCTGATTTCTCCACATGCTCGAAAATTAGAAGTTCCTTGTCAGAAACATGTTTTGCAAAAGTTTTCTCCCATTTTGTAGGCTGTCCTTTGATGTTATTGATAGTGTCCTTTGAAGCACAGAAACTGTATATTTTGATTTAAAATTACATATTTTTTTCTGTTCTTTATCTATTGTTCTCTTTTGTTGCCTGTGCTGCTGTTGTCATTTCTGCCTTAGATTTACTGTCTTGACCAGAGGGAGGACAGTTCCAGAGGCTTCCACGTGGCTTTCACACGCCCTGGAGTCAGTGTGGTGGTGGTAGGGAGAAGATCCAATTTCAGGAGTTCAATCCCAATCTTACACTTGTATACCAGGGAAGTGACGACTGGGTGGGTCCACAGAACCAGTGGACCCTGGGTAAGCTGAGCATTAGCCAGGACTCCATTTATTATTTCACTCTGAAAGGGAAGCCATGATGATGCTTTGGGTCGACACAGACCTATAGGAATCTCTTTCACGGCCCACATAGAAAGAATTTCAATTCAGGGTTCAGTTTCTGGAGAAGGGCTGCACACAAATGAAAAGACTTGAAGAAATTCAATTTGGCGATATGGGGTGCCAGGCAGTAGTCCAACTCTAGTGGGAGAACTACCACTGCTCTGGCCCTGCCATCCCCTTTTATTGAGGCTTTGGGGAAAACATATTAGGCAACATAAACAGAAATTTACATGTAGCCCTTAGACAGGAAATAACAGAATCTTACACGGGACAAACAAGGTGGAGGCTGCTTCAGCTAACAGTATCTCAACTGAAGGTTAGAACAATTAAGGTTGTTGACCAGCCTTCCTGGCTTCCTGTCAGCATCTCTTTTTTAGTGAAACTGATTTGTTTTTTGGCACAGACCTTGTTTCCAACAGTCCTCAATCTGAGTATTCACTTCCCCCATGACACCATCACCCAAATAAATGGCCGTAGTCCTTTTCGGGGAGGAAGGCAGGAGTCATACCATACACACTTCCTGCAATGATGCAGGGTCCTCCTCCTAAGGACTAGGGGCCTTCTTCAGTGGGTGGGCTTTGATTCAGAATACTGCCTCAGGCTGGAGGAGAGATTGTGACTTTTTTTAAATGGGGAAACTGTCCTTAACCATTCACTCCTGCATTGTTGTCCTCTCTGATTGTACATGTGAGGCAGCACCGTCATGGGTAAGGATGCCACACCCTATACTTAGCAGGTCCAGCCAGGTCTGGTTCACAGCTCCTCTGCCCTGTCGTCCTTGGAGTGCTTGTAGCCCCCTGATTCTGGCAGTGAAATGCTACCAGCTGGCCCCGATTACTGGAGAAGGGGAGGGTATCTGTTTGCATGGCTCCTTGCAGAGAGCTCAGCTCTGTGGCCCCCCTCTCCTACCATCAGTTCTCGCATCAGAAGAGAGCCACCACTGCACTGCTTGCGGATGCTGCTGTCCCCTCACCAGCACACGCCTGATGACGGTGGTTAACGGAGTATCCTCTGGGCACAAAAATCTGATAGGGATTTTAGCCTCATGTAATTAATGTAAGTATTAGAGGCCCAATGCACAAGATTTGTGCAAGAGCTACCAGCACCAGCTTCCCTTGCAGGCCCAGCTTCATCCAGAAGGTCGTCCAGTATAATTAGCATATTATACTTTTATTAGTATAGATATATAAAAAAATTTAATATGCAAATAGACCAAACAATGGAAGAACTGGTTGCTGTGATGTGTGCTGACCACCAGGGGGTGTGCGCGGGACATGGTGGGGGTCAACAGCAGGCAGCAGAGCACAGAACATGGTGGGCATTAGCCGCAACAGGATGGTGGAGCAGGTGAGCAGGGGTGCCATACCAATGTAGGGTGCTGGTCGCTGTCATAGGGGTGAGCCTCTGGTGGTTACCGAAAATTCTTTGCTCCTGTGCGCCATGGTCCTGCCAGGCACTCACACCTGCTGCCAGCACTGGCCCTGATCACTCAGTGCTGTCAGTGGGTGTGACTGGCAGATGCTGGCCCTGATTGCCCCTGAGAGCTTCTCCATCTCCCCCTGCTCCTGAGGGACAATCAGGACAGCAGCTGGAGCTTGCACCCCCACTGATGGTGCCACCCCACTTGTACCGGTGCCATCAGTGTGTAGTAACAGTGGCAGCAGGAGTGGGGTGCTGGCAGACAGGGGACCAGGGCTGTGGTGGGAGGAGCTGGGATCTGCCCCTCTGCCCACCACAACCTTGCAGCCCACAGTTCCTTTCAAGGTGCACGAATTTGTGCACTGGGCCCATAGCTCTGTGTGTGTGTGTGTGTGTGTGTGTATGTGTGTATTATTATTATTATTATTATTATTATTATTATTATTATTATTTTGCCACTTTCATAGATCGTTTTACTCCTCCTCCTCCCCTCTGCCGGGGCAGTGCAGACATTTCCATTTGGCTCATTATTTTTTCAGGCTTCTAGGAGCCACCTTAGCAGTAAGTTTGCCTCATCTCATGGGGTTCTTGACAGGATATTAAATCCCAAGTCAGTGAAATCTTGCTTATCCAGTCTTCTGTTTCTGCCCCTTTGATCAGGCTTTGTCATCCCAAGGGTATTTCTCTGGCTCCCGCTAATACGTGCCATTTAATTCTTGAAGGTGCTTCCAGATGTAGTAATCTCTTTCATGCTATGTCAGGCCCGGCTGGCTATGCTGGGATTTAACACTGGCTGTTAACTTGCTATGCCGGAGAGGAGTTAGAGAAACTCCTGAGGAGAGACCCTTTTCCTCGTCGGGGAGAAGCCTCGGCAGTGTCTTCCTGCGTATGGGACCTGCTGGCTCTTCTTACGGAGGGACGGGCTGCTCTGCAAGTTCTGCAGGTTAGGGGCCTCAGAACTGAAATCTCAGAAGTATTCACCCAGATCCTCCTATCTGTGGGATAGGAGCCAGGGTCTCCTTTTTCCCAGCACAGGGCTCTGACTTGAACAGAGTAGACATGCAGTGGCTGAGCATTTAAATGTCTGTGAGCTCTGCCATTCTGTCGATTTGAGAATGCTCCCGTTACCTCCCTGTGAGTCATTGATACAGCAGAGTAGTAACTAGCCAACGCCATTGTTCTTGTAGGCATTGTTCTCCCCATATCTTTCAGGTGCCGTAAACATCACACCAGGACAGATCCTCAGAACACCACTGGAGAAATCTTTAGGAATTGAGCCATCACCTATGCCTGGGACTTTATGTGCCCTCCACCCAACCCAGGATGGGGAGCTCCTGGCCTTCCCGCTGATTTTGGGCTGGTCCTAAACCCCCACTACCTGTATCATCAGTGCTGGCTTTGGGTCATGTTAGAAACAAGAAACCATCTCGCATGGGATTAAACATGCGAAAGGTTTATTAGGGAAGCACCTGTGAAGGTGAAAGATGGATGTTAGGACTGCATCATGATGAGGCCTAAAAATCCTATGAAAGGATTGAGAGGATTACTTTAATGCCATTCTGAGAAAGTCTTAGGCTGATGGAGAGTTTCCCAGCAAAGGTTGTCTGTTAGGTCCTGTGTTGAGCAAGAATGGCTGCGTTCTTGAACCCCCACAGTGTCCAGTCTTTGGTAGCAAGCAAGGAGAACACAGTGGGTAGATTCAAAGGTGCAGGTTCAACTCGGAGCTGTCAATCTACTACGCAGGTTCTCTTACAAGAGATCTGAAAGGGGTCTGGTGATTCACCTCTGGTTGTTTGTTACGATTGTGATGTTTAAGGATGCATATTATAATCCTTAGAGCAGATACTAAGAAATTAAAACAAAATTATCTGTAAGAATCGAAGAAATGAAATAAAACAACACCAAGAAATACTTAAAGGGGGAAAAAAGGAGGAATAAAGACAAATAGGAAATAAATTGATGATAGTTGTAAAGCCAACCACCTCAATACTTTTCTTAAAAAAGCAAGATTCAACTATATGCTATTTACAGAAGATATTATTTGAGTATAAAGACACAGAAAGGAAAAGTACAGAAAAAGATTTACCATGCAGACACAAAGCAAAAACAAAAACAAAAAACAAACAAAAAAATATCAGAGATAAAGTGGGATTTTTTTTTATCATAAAAGGGCTTATTTATCAAGAAGACATACAATCCTAAACTTGTATGCACCTAAGAGAACTTCAAAATTATGAAGCAAAATTGAAAGAATTAAATAGAGGAATAAATAAATCCAGAATAGTTGAAGATTTTATTATCTCTCTCTCAATAACTAATAAAGCAACTAGACAAAAAAAAGTCAGTAAGTACACAAAAGCTTTGAAAACCGTTATTAATCAACTTAGCCTATTTGGTATGTATAGAGCATTATATCTATTGTAATATCTAAAGATCATATATTTTTATATGCCCATGAACATCTACCAGGATGAGGTCATATATTGTGCCATAAAACAAATCTGAATACATTTTAACAGAATGTGTTCTCTGACTACAGCAGAGTTAAAATGGAATTCAGCAACACAACTATCAATATATCTGGAAATTCCACAAATATTTGGAAATTGAGCGACATTTTAAATAAGCCATAGCTTAAAAAAGAAATCATAAGAAAAGTTAGAAAACATTTTAACTGATTGATAAAACATACATACCAAAATGTGGGCTGAGCTAACAGTGCTTAGAGAGAAATTTACACCTTTCTATGCTTACTAGAGGCCCAGGCATGGTTAAATCATGTGCATGTGTGTAGGGTACCTTAGACCTAGCCTGCCATCAGGCCATGCCGCTGCCCCACGATGCTTCGCACGCTCTGCGGACACTGCCTGCACAGCCCTGCAATGCCTCCCAGCTCCTCAGACACTGCCAGACCCCGCCCTGCCCACCAGGAGAGCCCCTTTTGTCGTGACACTGTAACGGCCTTTTATGATATAGATACACAAAAGAAAAAAAAAAAGGTTAAAAACCAGTTATCTAAATTTCTACTAGAGAAAGAGAGAGAGAGAGAAAGATAAGAATGGAAATCAATGAAATGGAAAATGAATAAAAAGAGACAAAATAAATGAAACCAAAGTGATTCTTTGATATGCTATGGCTAGTCCCAATAAGAGAGAGAGGGGAAAAAACCCTCAAATGACCAATATCAAGAATGAAAGGAATATCCTATAGACAAAAGAAAAAAAGAGGTAATACTATGGATAATTTGATGACTGTAATTTTAAATTAGCTAAAATGGAAAAAGTCCAAAAAAATAGCAAAACCAGTATGAAAAGAAATAGAGCATATAGGTATCCAGTAGAGGAATTAAAATTATGATTAAAATTTTTTTTAAATTTAATATCATAACCCAAAATCTTGCCATTGTTTTTTATCTTGATTTCCGATTAGAAAGGATGCTCGAAGGTCGTTACTATGATACTTTGAATTAGAGATGCTGCCACAAAAATAAGAGAGAAGGTCATTTGTAAATGCTACACCGGGCTCGCGACTCCACGCCTTTTACTCACTGCTTCTTTTACGGTAATTTTTCTGTTACCAAGTGTTCCAGCCAGCATTACTTTATTCTGGGATCACAGGCGGCACATTTGCTTAGATCAGAATTTTGCAAATTTATTGCAATAATAAATAGATAATATTGTGTGGATCAGTGCTAATTCAGCACAGCTTGATAAAGAACTGGAAATACAGGGTGACTTACTTTCTGTACAAAGGACATTATGATGTGTGGGCCCCCACTTTCCTCATCTCGTATATCATTATTTATACACAGCACAAAATACTTTAATTGAATGCATTCACATAAAAACGTCTATTGAGATAATACACCACAGTGAAAACTTGGTTATTGGGCATTCGGCCAAATGGAAATTGTGGTCAGAAGTTGAAGGAAGCCTTTATATCTTTGAGAAAACATGAAGTTCAAAGAAAGTTTTTCTGGAGAACTGCTGTGCTTAGAAACAAACAGGGGACACGCCAAATTGAAGTTGGTGCTCAATAGCAAGTTATGGTAAAATCTGCAGTCATAGTTGCTCTGATGAGACTGAGGGAGGCAAGTCATAGGAGGGAAAAAGTCCCCCTAGGTGCAGCGTATACAACATGGTCTCTCCACGCCTTCTGTATGAGCATGTGAAAAGGCAGCCCCACTCCGTTCCTGCTATTCCCACGGTGCTTGCTTTGTATCTGCAGTATTCATATTCATCCTATTATATTTATATAATCTATATATGTTCATATATACTTGTGTTATATTGCAGAAGCAATGCAAGTTGTACATAATAGGTATTTTAATAAAGAGAAATAAAAATCAACCATAATTTAATCTCCATAAAAGCACCACTAATTGTGTGACCTTCTAGTATTTTTATCCATATATTTATCCTCCTCCACACACAGTTAGTGTGATATTTTTTGTGCTGGTTTCCCGGCACTTGCTGATGCAGGTAAATGAGGTGGCTACAGTCCCCACCCTCCCTGAAGCTCAGGGTCTGCTGTGGACCCATTTGAACAAGTTTCTCTCATTACCAATGTGTTTGGCATCTATCTATATAAAACCAAGCAGCCAGAACAATGGAATGGCTGGAATGACCAGTCGCTATGATGTGCACTGCGGTGGTCAACCGGCCCAATGGGGGCCTGGTGAGCTCCCCCCAGCCTCCTTCAGCCCCTCCCCCAGCTGGCCTGGCCTGATCAGCCTCCACTGTGGTGGGCCGGCCAGACTCCACACGTGCCCGAATTTGTGCACTGGGCCTCTAGTTATGAAAATAAAAACCATGTGCTAGGGACTGAATATCAGGGAGATATAAGGCAATCGAGGGGATTCCCTAAATAAATTTAGCAAGTTCAAGAGAGGTCCTCTGAGGAAGTGTGTCATTTGGGTTGCTTTCAGCTTCAAGCAACATCTCTGAAGGAGCGTAATGTTGTCCTAAAGAATATGCACATTCATTATCTCTAATCACACAAGCACACGTAGAGGAAGGGCAGGGACCGCAGCAGCTGAACAGTCACGTCGGACCCAGTCTCTCTGGGATTCTCTTGGCTGTCTGTCCTTGGTCAGGAGATGCTTGCAGCAGTTCCAGACGTCATCGTCTCACCCCTGATGCCCAGAGGCAGAAATAGGAGAGTCTCTCCTCTGGCATTTGTCTGAAAACTTTCCCAAAAATTCCCCCAGGAAACTTTAATTTATAATCTCTTGGGCCAGAATTGTGCCATGTGTTTATTTTTAAGCCGGTCCCTGGGGAGGAGAGTGGAGTTACTCTGAGGCTTAGAGGAGTGAGGATTCAGCCCCTGAGGCTGGGGAGTGACACCCATGGTCATCTAGTATTTGAATAAAATCAGAGTCATGTTGGCGAGGAAGTAACCTCATTAATAACACACTAAGTCAGTGATGGTACATCCGAACAGTGAAGTCCACATCAGCTGTTTTAAAAGTCTGCTGTATATGTATCGGCAGAGCATTAATTTCAAAATATGTTAAACGAAGGAACAAAAGTGCAGTACATTGTATGCATGATACACCTTTTTTTTCTTTTAATCAGAAATTTAAAAATGCTTTCTCGAGTGCTGGTATTTGCAGGGGAAAAAAAATTCTGGAAGGACCAAAGAAACTGTTTACAGTATTTTCTCTGAGGGAGAGACAAGGATAAGAGAGAGTTTTACTGTATATCCTTTTCATTGTTTGGGTTTTTCTTTCATGACTATGTATCTATAGTTTATTTTTATATTTATTGATTATAAATAACATTGTATAGAGAAACAAAATAGATATACTACATAAAGTAATAAAAATGCTAATACTTTCTATTTATGTAATGCTTTATACTTATAAAAATATTGACCTAATTCATTTAACTTTTTACACAGTTTTTACTTTAAAGTGTCCTTACAATATATGTCTACACAAAAACTTGTACACGAATGTTCAGAGCATCATTATTCATTATAGTAGAAAAGTAGGGAAAAAACAAACACCCAGATGAGTGGATAAACAAAGGGGATATTTACAAACAATGGAATATTATTCAGCTATGAAAAGGAATGAAGCCCTAACCAGTTTGGCTCAGTGGATAGAGCGTCAGCCTGCAGACTGAAAGGTCCCAGGTTGGATTCCTGTCAAAGGCATGTACCTTGATTGAGGCACATCCCCAGTAGGGGGTATGCAGGAGGTAGCTGATCGATATTTCTCTCTCATTGATATTTTAAAATATATATATTTTATTGATTTTTCACAGAGAGGAAGGGAGAGAGAGAGAGCTAGAAGCGTCGATGAGAGAGAAACATCGGCCAGCTGCCTCTTGTACACCCCCTACCGGGGATGTGCCTGCAACCAACGTACATGCCCTTGACCGGAATCGAACCCAGGATCCTCAGTCCGCAGACCGACGCTCTACCACTGAGCCAACCGGTTTCGGCTCTCATTGATATTTCTAACTCTCTATCCCTCTCCCTTCCTCTCTGTAAAAAAAATAAATAAATCAAAATATATTAAAAAAAAAAAAAAAAAAAAAAAAGAGGAATGAAGTAATGCTACAACATGGGCGAACCTTGGAAACATTATGCTCGGTGAAAAAAGCCAGTTTCAAACCACCACATATTGCATGGTTCCACTTATATTAAATTTCTAAAATAGTCAAACTTCTGGAGAAAGAAAGTAGAGGTTGCCTGAGAATTGGGCAGGTTGGGAGGAAATCAGGGGTTTCTGCCAACGGGCATTGCCTTTCTTGGGGATAATGCAAATGTGCTAAAATTGTGATGGTGGTTACATAGTCCGTGACTGTACTAAAACATCATTGAATTGTACACTTTCAGTGGGCCATTTGTCTGATATTTGAATTAAATCTCAATAAAGCTATTTTTTTAAAAAATATGCCTACATTGTTTTCCCCAGAACCCACCAGCTAAATTTCCAGACACTTCAGTTTTTTTTATGAACAGCATGGAATAACTTGACACTTACCAATACTTTTGTTGTTTTTTGAAAATTTGGTTACTCCTCTAGCAAGTTTTATTTTCTACTCGTTTATGAATTTACAGACTTACATACTTATCCTTTATTCAGGAGACCTATGGTCAATATTTTTATTTCTTCTGCTCTCATCTTTCCTATAAATATGACCCTCTGAACTATTTTTTGTGACCATAGGTTTAATCCTATTTTTAATACATCTATAAAAAAAACAAAACACCTCATCAAAGAATTCACACATCGCTTAAAAATGAGCTACTGTAAAGAGGCTTATAGTGAAAAGCACAGGCTTTGGTGTCCCATCCTCCCTGCTTCTCTTAAGGGACCACTTTTTAACTGATTCTGTTGGTTTTCTGGTCATTATTCCTGTCTTGCTCAATAGCTCATATATTCATGTCCCAAACTGACTCCCAGCCATAATAGATGAGTAAATCGCCAGCTTATGTTTGGCCAGTAGTTTGGCCCCTCACATACTCTAGGCTGAAAATAATCTTTCCTGAGAAACTTGAAGGCATTGCCTGTACCTCATGGTGCATTGTGTTATAGTGAAACGTCTGATTTGATAATTTTCTTTATCCCAGGGTTTTAAAATTTCATAGTGACAGGCTGTGTGTGTACAGTTTTAAAAATTCATTGTGTCGGGCCTTTGGTAGACGTTTCAGTTTAAAGACAACTGTTTCTCTTCAGCTCTGAAATTTTATGTGTGAATAATTTCTGTAATAGTGTTCTTTCCTCTGTGCATAATGTTGTTTGGGGATTCCAGCTAGTTGGATACAGGGCTGCCCAAACTGAATTCTATCTTTCTCAGCCAGTATCCTCATATGACCCACAGGACACAGAATGTGGTTCGAGAGACTTTCTCACATCTTCCAAGGATGGCTTTATTCAGTATCATTGTAGATACATAGGAGAGAAATTAATAGATAACATACAGTGAATGTCTTAGGACAGGGGTCAGCAAATGTTTTCTTAAAGGGCCAATTAGTAAATATTTTAGGTGTTGCCAGCCAGGAGGCAATAATTGAGGCTATTTTGTGGGTACTTATGTATCCATTTAAAAATATTAAAAAAACATTATTATTATCTGATGGGCTACAGGAAAAAAAAAAAAAAAAAAAAAGCAGGTGGGTGAGTTTGGCCCACATGGCACATAGTTTGCATAACCTAATTCTTCCAAGCACCTGTTCAGTAGGCAGTGAGTATAGTCTGTTTCAGTGTATTTGGCTGGGCAGGGGACAGTGGTAGGAGACAGGCCTGGAAAGACAAATTGGACTTAGATCAGAAGCACCATTCCATGCTCAGGTTTGGATTGCATCCTTTAGGCCGTTAGGAATAAGTTTTGAGTTGGCCCAAAATGCCTTTTAGGGTAAGTCCCTCCAGATTTAGTAGGAAAGATAGATTGAAAAGAGAGGATAGTTGTGGGGAAAGTCCTGCTAGGAAGCTATTAGTTATGGCCTGAACCAGGACAACAGAGGCCTCATTAGATCAGACACTATTCCTATTTTCTAAGAACATTCATTGTTTTTGGTTTTTTTTTTGTTTATTATGTTTTTATTGATTTCAGAGACAGGAAAGGAGGGGGGGGGGGGGAGAGAGAAACATCGATGATGAGAGAGAATCATTGGTTGGCTGCCTCTTGAACGCTCCCTACTGGGGATCAAGCCCGCAACCCAGGCATGTGCCCTACCTGGGTCAGTGCTCAACCACTGAGCCACATGGGCCCGGCTAGAATTCATTTTTATACTTAATGTCTACAGTGTCTGCCAGGTACTTTGAGAGACACTGAGACTTCTGATTTCCCCCTCAAAATGCTTTTCATGGCATTGTCTCCCACCGTATTCTCCCGGGGACAGTCCTAGGCAGAGCTCTCATTCCCTGAGGGGTTCCGGATTGGAGAGGGTGCAGGCTGGGCTGAGGGCACCCCAACCCCCGTGCATGAATTTTGTTCACCGGGCCTCTAGTTTCAGTATAAAGTATACATTATGCTTTACTGAATATATGTTATACTTCAAGTAAAAACAGTTATCCCCCAGAGTTCCGCAGTGTGGTGTCTTTGGGCACATCACTGCAGGTAAAATCAGGATTATGTTCTCAGAAGGAAGTGAGGGTGGACATTGGGTTAGATATCTAAGTAGCTCTGTCACACAGATTTTTATAAGGGCTATCAATACTTTTGATAGGTAAAGTATTAAGATATCACATTTTTTTTTAATGCAATATATTTTACCAAAGGGAAAAATCATCCCAAATGTGAGAATTTTGTATACATCGTCTTGTATTAGCCTGAGTAGGGAAATATATTTATCATAGGAAAAATAATTCCAGTGTTTCACTTGCTGTGTGTTTCCTTTTTACTCACACACAGTATTTTGCTTCTGATACGTCTGGTCACCGAACATGTGGAGGTTCTTTTCCCCACACCAGGCAATTCTGTGCGACACCCGACTGAGCCGCCTACATTTTAACACAATCCTGACACTACCTTCCGGGAAACAGTAGCAGATCCCACAGGTTCAGGGATCAGCCCCACAAGCCTGACCCCATTTCAGATACCAGTCTCAAGTGGTAGGTCCCCAGGTTACCCTCAACCTCTGCCTGACTTGGCTAGAAATCATGTTCCCATGACCCCCTCCTCACGTTCCATTAATCTGCCACAACAGTTCGCAGCACTCAGAGAAACACTTACCTATGTCTGCCAGTTTATTAAAGGAAATAGTAGAGAATACAGACAAACAGCCAGGTGAGGGGACACACAGGGTGAGGGCTGGGAGGGTACCTGTGGAGTTGGTGTGTACCACCCTTATGGTACATGGATGTGTAAACCTGAAGCTCTTCAAACTCTTTTGGGATTTTTTTTTCTGGAGGCTTCACCATGTAGGCATGATCGATCATTAATTCCATTTTCAAACCTCCTCTCTTAGGAAAATGAGGGCTGGGATTGAGAATTCCAAGCTCCCAGTCATGGCTTGTTCTTTCTGGTGACCAGCCCTCATCCTGGAGCCACCCAGAGTCACCTCGTTAGGATAAAAGACACCCCTATCACCCAGGAAATTACAAGCGTTTCAGAAGCCCTGTGTCAGAAACCAGGCAGATCTCTATCTCTGTCTCTATATATCTTTAGCTATATATATAGATACATTTCTATTATCTTACGCATTTTAGCCTGTATAAAATGTGTGAGATAATCTATATCACATGTGTCAAACACAAGGCCCGCGGGCCAAATCCGTCCCGCCAGGCCTTGCAATGTGGCCCACACCGCGCTGTCATCACTGCACTCCGCTGCGTTTCCATCACAATGACAGTTTATGACTGTTCAGTAAACTATTCGGCCCACGATTTAGGCTGGATTTTAGATTTTGGCCCCTTCTCTGATTGAGTTCGACACCCCTAATCTATATGTATAAAAGCCTAAGTGACCATTACATCCTAACGACTAGAATGACCGGAGTGACCGGTTGACTGGTCGCTATGACACGCACTGACCACCAACCGCCCATGGTCCCTCCTCCCAGCTGGCCAGCCCCCCAACTGGCCAGCCAATTTCCCATAGTCACTGCCCACTGGCCCTCCCATAGGCCCCAGTTTGGGGGCAGGCTGGCCAACCTCCTAGGGTACCTCCCCCCGGCTGGCCGGCCCTCCATAGGCCTTGATTGCTAGCCAGGCCAAGGGATACCATCCATGCCTGAATTTGTGCACTGGGCCTCTAGTATATGTATAAATAATATTAGAATTTTATTTGTTTTTTTATATCAAACACTTTAAAAATATAATTTAAACATTGTTTCATATATTCTCTTAATTTCAGTTGTACAACATAGTAATTACAAAATAGTAATTAGACATTATATAACTTACTAGGTGACCATCTCAATAAGTCTAGTACCCATCTAACCCCGTGCATAGTAATTATAGTATTGACTACATTCCCTATTCTGTACTTTACATCCCAATGACTGTTTTGAACTGGAAATTTGTACTTCATAATCTCTTCACCTTTTTCACCCAGTCCCCCAACTCCCTCCTATTGATGGCAACCATCAGTTTGTTCTCTGTATCTATGAGTTTGTTGATTTTGTTTATTTTTTTTAATTCTACATAAAAAGTGAAATCATATGGTATTTGTCTTTGATTTATTTCAAATATCAAGTAGATTTTGTTGAAATACTTCAGCAAAAATGAAAGCATCACCTTTGAAAAACAAAATACTGCATGTTAATTTTTAGTCATGTGTAAAATATAAACAGTAAGCGAAAACTCAATTTATACTTTTTGACTGCTTCTATACTTTAAAAAAATATATATATTTTTTTATTGATTTCAGAGATGAAGGGAGAGAGAGAGATAGAAGCATCAATGATGAAAGAAAATCATTGATTGCCTCCTGCATGCCCCACACTGAGGATTGAGCCCGCAACCTGGGCATGTGCCCTACCTGGATATCAAACGGTGACCTCCTGGTTCATGGGTGGATCCTCAACCACTGTGCCATGCCAGTGGGCTGTACTCTTTATAGTAGAAACAATAAATTCCTTTATCAAGTCAGTGCTGAAAGGATTCAGACACTAGTTCCAATGAAAGCAACACCCAGCCTGGGTAGTTCTAATCTGATAAATATAACGTGAGTAAATAAAGTTGATAATAAGAGTTTTAAATCTAGTCTATATTTTTAAGTGCAGGCAAACATTTAAATAAATGAAAAAAAAATTTTTTTTTACTTCCATTTATCCAATTTTGGAAAATATTTTGGAAAAATTGGATAAATATGCAACTAAATCCACTTTTCTGTTATGGTAAAACCATTAGAAGACGGGGGACATGTGACTGGCCTGCTTTTGTATTAAGTATCCCCTGTAATTGAAAATCCCAGTATCTTGGGAAGAATAGGAATTAGGAAATGGCAAACATTTCAGGCATTTATTCTCAGTCTCTGTGGGGATGTCCGCTTGTCATTAAAGGACGGTTGTGTTTCTCTCCCTTAGGTCCATCCTCAGCAGCACCGGCTTCTTTTTGAAGTATTTGATGAGAATCGGCTGGTAAGTCTTATTGTATGGGTGAGAGAGATGAAGCAAAGGTGTATTTCAGCCAAGCAGCAAGGAAACGTGGTTTGGGAATCCGTGACAATATGGAGATGATGTGGGATGGTTATGGAGAATCTGGGCAATACGGTGAGGTAGCTGCAATTGTTTTTCTCCTTCCATTCTCCTGCCAGGTCCCTCTCCTGGGAGGGTTCAAGGTCTTCCTCAAAGCCTGTTGTGACAGGAGATGACAGGAAAGCCAGCCTCTTTGTCTTGCCTTCTCCGTCTCTCATCCTTGTACCGTGGTCAGTGGTCCAGGGAGTCTTGGGTTATGTCTCCTCACTCCAGTGGATTTTGGGGGGTTACCTGTATCCGGTTACAACATCCTATCCACTCTCTTATCCCCACTCAGCTATGGAGGAAAGCTATCTTCTTTACATCAGTAAAATTAAGTCCTCAAAAAGATCATCAGCTCTTATAGAAGCAAAAGGCAAAGTTAAACCTGACTTTTTTTTTTTTTAATGATAGTTATAATTTCTGATTTTCTAAAGACTATCTTGATGCTCTTTCTTCTTCCTAATTTTGTCTCTTTGGGATCCTATTTCAAACCTTCTTACTCATGTTAATCCTGTAAAATTTTAATATGAAGGTATAAGAACAGTGTTATGTGTTCAAAGCTTATCTGTGATTAAACAGAAGCATCAAAAAAAAATTAAAGTTTTATTTATTTTAACAAAGACACTGGGTTTTGTTTTTTTAAAGAATCTGTTTAGTATTAGACTACATAATATGTTTTTTTCTTATATAAATTGTAACTATACTAGTAACTGAAAATATTTCAAATTAATTCTATTAATTAGGCCTATACTATGCAGTTGTCCTTTTTTTGCTACCAAAGTGAATTTCATCACTGACAGGCAATCTGATATTTTAAGGCTGAGTGGCAGATGTAGATGATTTGGTTATCAATATGGTCAGTTGCAGAGGTTTTTTTTTAAAAAAAATATTTACCTAAGGATATTTTTTTCAATTGATTTTCAGAGAGAGAGAAGAGAAGGGAGAGAAGGGAGAGAGAGAGAGAGAGAGAGAGAGAGAGGGAGAGGGAGAGGGAGAGGGAGAGGGGGAGGGGGGGAGGGGGAGGGGGAGGGGGAGGGGGAGGGAGGGAGACATTAGTGTGAGAGAGACACATTTGTGCCGCACCAGCACAGCCAAGGGTTCAGGGAACCTGAGGGAGGGCTGGTGAAGGATGAAGAAAAGACAGAGAATAAGCTGGGTCTAGGTGGCTCTCCTGTGTGTGACTGAGACCACAGAACAGATCCACACTGCAAGCTGATACTTTATTTATAGTCAGAGGTAAACAAGGTAATTTACAATGTTCTTGTGAATTTCACTTGTTTTGGCAGCACTTGCTGCACCTCCCACAGCCCCTTACCTACCCAGGAAAGATCTAGGGAACAGTCACAAGATCAAGCTTAATTATGCTAAGAGGGCTGTACCCTCTCAGCTGGGACTTGTTTGTGGCTTTGCCTAGGTCAGTCCGAGGCTTAACCCTAAATTGCTCCCTACACACATTGACTGGTTGTCTCCCAGATGTGACCCCCCTACCAGAGCTGGAGGTCAAACCAGAAACTGAGGTAGATGCCCTTGGCCAGGAATTGAACCTGAGACCCTTTGGTCCCAGGGCTGACATTCTATGCATTAAGCCAGTGGTCAGCAAACTCATTAGTCAACAGAGCCAAATATCAACGATTGAAATTTCTTTTGAGAGGCAAATTTTTAAAATGTAAACCTCTTCTAATGCTACTTTCTCAAAATAGACTCGCCCAGGCCATGGTATTCTGTGGAAGAGCCACACTCAAGGGGCCAAAGAGCCACATGTGGCTCATGAGCCACAGTTTGCCAACCACTGCATTAAGCCAAACCGTCCAGGCCAATTGCAGAGCTTTTTTCCTGTTTATATTTTTGCTTTTTCCATAGAATAGCGAATGTTTTTTCCCCTCTGTCTCCACAAATCTGTTTTCCTTCTAGATAGGACCAGATGAAATTTAGTACTGACATTTTAAAATTGTGAATATATCAATACATACAAAAAGTTTAATATAATTTTTATTTTAAATAATAAGACAAATATCTGTGCATTGTATTACTCAACTTAACTAGAACATTACCAAAATCTTCAAACCCCCCTGCATCCCTTCGCAATATCATCTCCTTTTCTTCCCCCACAGGTAGTAGTATATCACCTTAAATATTGTGTTTATCATTTTTTGCTTTAAATATTTTTATCATGCATATATGTATTCCTAAAAAAACATAGTTTCCTGCTGAAACTGGTTTGGCTCAGTGGATAGAGCGTCGGCCTGTGGACTGAAGGGTCCCAGGTTCGATTCTGGTCAAGGGCATGTACTTTGGTTGTGGGCACATCCCCAGTAGGGGGTGTGCAAGAGGCAGCTGATCGATGATTCTCTCTCATCGATGTTTCTAACTCTCTATCCTTCTCTCTTCCTTTCTGTAAAAAATCAATAAAATACATATTAAAACACACACACACATACACACACACAAAAAAATATATAGTTTTATTTTGCATATTTTTAAATTTATTAAAACAGTATCACTCTGTATATTCCTTTGTGGCATTGTTTTTGGTTAATGTTATATTTGTCAGATTGATCCATAGTACATTTTCACTGATGCATAGTTTTCCTTAATCTGATAATCCCATAATATCTGAATTTATGCATTTATCCATCTTAATAATGTTAGTGTTGTTCTAGGTTGTTTTTTTAATTTTAATTTTTTTATTTATTTGTGTTTTTTTTTCTATTACCAATTGATAAAATTCTTGCTGTTTCCTGAGCTTTATCTCTAAGATTCATATTTAGGGTTGAATTGCTGTGTTGCAGTATTACTGTGTTACTTTTCTGTTGTCATTGACACTGAGGTGAATTTCTCCCTGATTCTTGGGTGCATTCTCTATGTGTTGTGTGCATTGTCCACAAGGAGGAATAGCTCATATTTGTGCTTTTCACACTAGTTGTCTAGGCTTTTTTTGCCAGTAACTTCAGTCTGGCAGGACTCTTTCTTTGTAGCCAAAATTGACATTCTCATGTTCTGATCGGTGCATTCAACTCCTCGAGTGTTTAATATGGATAGAGTATTTCACAGGGAATCATGATGTGTCCAAAGGAAAAAAAGAGCATTGTCTCTGATATTAATGATGGTATATTTCTGGAATTGTAAGCATGATATATAAAAAACTTTATAAACCTTTAAAGCTGAAAACAAAAACAAAAGAATGCATTGATTGGGATAGTATAGATTTCCAAACCAAGTCCTACCTGCTTGTAGCCCTGGACAAATCATTCAGTCCTTCTGAAAATATTTTCTCATGTTTAAAAAAATGGTGATAACAACAGTTGCCCTACCTATCTGATAAGTATATTGTGATGATAAAATTAGACATTGGCTATCAAAGCACTCAGAAAATTTTCCATCATGATTTAAAAATAAATTGTTATTTGACATTCATGGACTCACTCTTTAATGGCTCTCTGATACCATATATTTCATATTAACCAAGGTATACCATTAAAATGTCTGCTGTGCTACATACTCCGCTGTGGCTCAGAAACACAGCTTTTCTCAAACTCACTTTACTAGAAAAAGGGAGCAAGAAATAATTAGAACAGGGTGGTATGTGTCATTGTAATCCTCTGATTTGTTGTTAGTTCTAGCAAGAAACCGAAATGTACACATTACCTAAGATGTCATACAAACTATAGCCATTTGTAGAGTAACAGGCTTGATTATATAGCAATAAATGTTCTATTCCACTGTAAATGTCATTTACCTTTATTGTCCTGTAGCATTCAGAACCAAATTAAGAATGTATTCATTTCCTAGAAAATTCTCTTTGGAAATGTACATTGAAGAGAACAAACATGATTTTTTAAAGAATATTTTTATGGATTTAAGAGAGGAAGGGAGAGAGGGAGAGAGAGATAGAAACATCAATGATTGGCTGCCTCCTGCATGACCCCTACTAGGCATGTGCCTTGACCTCTCCTTATATGAGACAACATTCAACCAACTGAGTCACATTGGCCAGGGCCACTGCAAAATTTTCAAGCACCACTTTTTGTCCAGCTGTAGTGCTTTTTGTATTTCTTTAGAGTAGTAGCTGGATCAATTTAAAAAGTCCTATATACCTCCTTATTTAAGTTTATTCCTAGCTATCTTAATTTTTTTTTTTTTTTGGTACGATGGTAAATGGGATTTTTAAAAATATATATATATTTATTGATTTTTACAGAGAGGAAGGGAGAGAGATAGAGAGCCAGATACGTTGATGAGAGAGAAACACCGACCAGCTGCCTCCTGCACACCCACCACTGGGGATGTGCCCGCAACCAATGCACATGCCCTTGACCAGAATCAAACCTGGGACCTTTCAGTCCGCAGACCGACACTCCATCACTGAGCCAAACTGGTTTTGGCGGGATTGTTTTTTTAATCTCTCTTTCTGTAAATTCACTTTTGGTGTATAAAAATGCCATATATTTCTTGGTGTTAGTTTTGTATCTTGCTACATTGTTGAATTCATTTATTAAGTCTAATAATTTTTTGATGGAGTCTGTAGGGTTTTTTTTATGTACAGTATCATGTCACCTGCAAATAACAGTTTTACTTCTTCTTTTTCAATTTGGATACCTTTTATTTATTCTTGTTGTCTAATTGCTATGGCTAGCACTTTCAGTACTATGTTGAATAGGAGTGATAAAAGTGGGCATCCCTATCTCATTCCTGTTCTTAGGGGAAATGGTTTCAGGTTTTGCTCATTGAGTATGATGTTGGCTGTAGGTCTGTTGTATATGGCTTTTATGTTTCGGTATGTCCCCTCTATTCCCATTTTGCTGAGGGTTTTTGTTGTTTTTGTTTTTATCAAGAAAGGATGTTGGATTTTGTCAAATGCTTTTTCTGCATCAATTGATATGAGTATGTGATTTCTATCTCTCAATTTGTTTATGTGATGTATCGTGTTTATTGGTTTGTGGACATTGAACCATTCTTGCATTCCCGGGATAAATCCTACCTGGTCTGAGGAGGACAGGTTTTAGTTCTTCCTTGAACGTTTGTTAAAACTCCCCTGTGAAGCCGTCTGGCCCTGGGCTTCTGTTTGCTGGAAGCTTTTTGATGACTGCTTTGATTTCTTCCAGTTATCTGCCTATTGAGATTTTTAGATTCTTCCTGATTGAGTTTTGGAAGGTTGTATTTTTTTAGGAATATGTCCATTTCCTCTAGGTTGTCTAGTTTGTTGGAATAGAGTTGTTCGTAGTATTTTTTAAACAATCCTTTGTATTTCTGTGATGTCTGTTGTTATTTCACCTCTTTAATTTCTGATTTTGTTTATTTGGGTCCTCTCTGCTTCTTGGTGAGCCTGGCTAGAGGTTCATCATTCTTGTTTATCTTTTCAGAGAACCAGCTCTTGGTTTCATTGATCTTTTGTATTATTTTTTTGGTCTCTATGTTATTTATTTCTGCTCTGATCTTTATTATCTCCTTCCTTCTACTCATTCTGGGCTTTTCTTGTTGCTCTGTTTCTAATTATTTAAGTTGTAGAGTTAGATGATTTATTACCTTTTTTTTTTTTGCGGGGGGGGGGGGGGGGGGGGGATGTAGGCCTGTAGAGCTATAAACTTCCCTCTCAGGACTGCTTTCACTGTGTCCCAAAGATGATTTTGGATTGTTGTGTGGAGAGCATTGTGCTAAGCAAAATAAGCCAGTTAGAGAAAGGTAAGTATCACATGATCTCACTCATTTGCGGAATATAATCAACAACATAAACTGATGAACAAAAACAGATCCAGAAACAGAGAAGCATTGGTCAGACTGTCAAATCTCAGACGGAAGGTAGGGAGGGTGGGGATAAAGGGGAGAGATCAATTAAAGGACTTGTATGCATGCATATAAGCCTAACCAATGGACATAGAAACCAGGGATGTGAGGGCATGAGTAGGGGGCCGGGGAAAGGGGTGCAATGGGGGATAAGGACACATATGTAATACTTTAATCAATAAATTTAAAAAATCCTATATAATGAAAGGCTAATTTGCAAATTGTCCCCTCGGGAGTTCAACCAATCAGGAGTTTGACCGCTTGCTATACTGTATGTAGAATAAAGGCCCCAGCTGGTGGCTGGCAGCCAGGGGAAAGATGGCCTCAGTTGGGTCCTGATCACCAGCCAGACCTAGGGACCCTACCCATGCATGACTTTTGTGCACTAGGCCTCTAGTGTGCGTGTGCATGTGCGTGTGCGTGTGTGTGTGTGTGTGTGTGTGTGTGTGTGTATACATATATACATATATATATATATGGAAAGAAAGCATTTGGCAGCTAGAGTTACTGTGGTGACCATTCATCCATCTGTCCAACCACCTCTCTGGTGTTAGTTATAATACTTCATGCTTACTTTGTGCTCAGCATGAGCTCAGAAGAAATGTTTAGTTATGGTCCTCACACTTCTGGAGGCTTAAAACCTAGTTAGGGGACATGAAACTGGTGTTTATAGTGAAGCTTACCAAAGAGAAAACATTTATCTGGCCAAATACTTGAGGTTCATTATTTTATATGAACAACCAGGGGAGCTTTTCTTGCTTATGAACTGGAAGTTTTAAGTCACAGGCATGAGCAATTAGATCTCACTGATTAGATCTCTGCTAGAAGTGATCCATCCTTTAAATTATTAGATCCCTAACTTAATTTAAGAAGGAAAGCTAAAGTCATTTGAAAGCAAAGTGAAAAGATTACGACTTTCCTTCTATAAAGAAAAAGTAAGGGGATATTTACTGAACCTGTAAAACTATAAAGGCAATAGATTATGTAGGACCAAAAATATAATAATTTTATTATTAAATTTATAATTTATTGTGTACATTCTGAAACATGGCACTGTTTTGTTTTATTCTGGTCGGAAATATAATTTAATTAATTTCTTGTTTTTATTTTTCCCTGTCTTAATTGATTTAAAAAACTGTTTAGAAAATTTTGACTGCGAACAGATCTGTCTTATGGAGTTTTCTTTTTTAAACAAAGTGCAAGTATATATTTTACATATTTGCTTTTACTTAGAGAGAGAAAAAAAACCTTACTTAGAAAAATACAACTTGGGTGTAGTGCCCTGTGGTGTAAACAACTGAACTATTTTACTTTCCTATGAATGAGCCAGTATATATTTATTACTGGAGTTCCAGCTATAAAATTCAGGTAAGGGGTTTAAATATACCCTAGAGTATTATTTAAAAATAAATTTGTTTCTTTCAAATAGGGTACCAGCCTTGGTCTATGACATTTGGGACAGAAATTAAAATATTAAACTTTTATTACCTAGTAAACTGAAAATAAAGTAAAGGTTAAATAAATACAAAGCAGAAAAAAAATATATGTACAAAATCACAACCCCGGAGAGGACAAACAGTCTACTGTTCTCCACTATGAGAGCTCTATCAGCAGTAGTAATTCCACCTCGGGGGCAGTGCTAGTACTGAAAAATGTAAACAAGTATGAACTTTGTTTATATAAAGAAATAGGCAGCATGGTGTGTGTGTATTTCGTTGTAGATATCAAACAGCTAAATGGATTGTTTCAGTGCACCAGTAGGGGCCAGCAAAGAGTTCTTAAGAGTTTTTCAGAACAGAATTGGCATTGAGATATGTTTATTTGATGTGTTAAATTCTTTTTCGACTTCTTTACTTACCAAAACACTCCCTTAAGTGAATAAATCGCAGAGACAGTGGAATAAAATACCTTGTGTGCTCAGACTATATTGGGGTATAGTTTTTTCTGTCTAATCTGCATATATTTTTAATGGAATGTTTGCTTATGCTATTTCTTGGCAGAGTTTTAATAGTCAAAATATAAATGGCATCGTTTAAAGACTGTACTACTTGGCTGGAATAGGCCCCAAAATTATAGGAGAAAATGCTTGGTGACAGCTTCTCTTAAACCTTTTTTTTTTTTTTTTTTTCCCCCCTCTCAGCCGTATGCTCGATTTTTGTAATAGTATTACTAGGCAGATTTTGTGTTTCCATCCTTCAGCTTTCACTTTGAATAAGAAGTTTTTTTTGGAAGCTAAAATATTTATCTCTTTGATCTCATGCTACATTTTAAATGCACACCACAGTTTTGGTATTTCCAAATTGCATAACTGTTGGAACTTATCTTTAAAAAAAAAAGTAACAGTCTCTATTCCTTTCTACATTAACTAACTTGACTAGATTCCTAGTATGGCTACTATTTGGAAATTCAATCCTCGATTTGATACTCAATTACATGGGGTTTCATTCCTACCAACTTCCTGTAATTCTATCCCTATGGGTAAAAATATTAGTGGTCAAACTGCGCTGGGAAAAAGTATAGGCACTGCGATTCGCGTGGTTAAATGTTCATTTAATAGAGCTGGGGTGAAGAAGAAAATACCGTTTCGACTGGAAATGCTAGAAGATTGTTGTTCTTGTGTTACTCATTCATGCAAATTGGAGAAGGTATAATTGAAACAAGGTTGGCAGTGTGTGAGGCAGTGTGCTCGCTGCAGCTGAGCTCAGCTGAAAGGTCGCTGGAAATCAAGTGCTTTGTGACTGAAGGCATTCTGACTACAAGCAATTCAAGTCATTCTGGAAGCGTCCGTCTCGGGAATGGGCCGTCTCTTTCCTCCGGTGATAGCTGGTATCTCATGTTTTACTTGGGGATAAAGACGACCGTTTAACAGCCCTATGCAGGCACCGCAAATGATTTTTTCTCTCGACGCAGCGCAGCTGCTGCTAGCCTGTCTCCCGACAGCGATCTTTGTTATGACTTTCAGCCCTTAACATGTTTGGAAATGAGAACAAATGGCACAGAGCTTACGATTGCACTTTGCAGCCCGGAGAAGCAATACTTACCCTCTGTCAGAACCCTCCGGAGATGACTCAGATAGCGACGTCCCCATGGGCTTCCGGAGACCCGCACGGATCTCAGCGTCCAGCGTCGTTCAGGTGAAGCTGACTCCCAGACAGACGGCACTGGCTGCTCCGTTATTAAAGGAAAACGTGACGTCTCAGGAGAGACCATCTGCTCCTTCACCTGAAATTGTCCATAAAAAGAGCAGCTGCCTACAGATCTCCCTGCAGCCAGCAAGGTGCGGTAGCTGTCTCCAGCCTCTCAGTGCCTTCGCGGATGGTGAGGATGGTGAGGATGCTTCGCTTGCCTGTGTCCTGAAGGATGACGGCATGGACGGCGGGGCCGTGGTTGACAGTGAGCCGAGTGCTGTGAATGAGGATCACTTTTTGAGCAGCCCTGCCATTGGCAGCGGCAGCCTTAGCAACTTTTCCACCAGTGAACACGGGTCTTACACCAGCACCGGCAGCGACTATGGGTCATGCACCAGCATCACAAGTGGAGGTTCGTACACCAACAGCATCGTCAGCGACAGCAGTGGTTACTATACCTTCCCGCCGACGGAGGAGACGTTTTTTGGTGGGAATGTGTCTTCGGACAGCACCTCCAATAGGAGTGTGCCACACAGGAATATTACTCCGTGTGACATTTTCCCAAGAAGCACCAGCACAATTCCTTTTGTCGAGGATGACTTGGAGCATGGCCTCGAGATTATGGCCCTGTCGGCCAGCAAAGACTCCAAAGTCCCTCTCAAACGCTGCTCCTCCTTAGTCATTTTCCCCAGGAGTCTTTCCAACACCCCGCCCATCTCTCCCACAGGCACAGGTACCCTCCCAAGCAAAGGATCCTATCAGACCTCGCACCAGTTCGTGATTTCTCCCGGTGAAGGTGCCCACAGCGAAGATGGTGCTGGCGCCAAGGGATTCCTCTCCACAGCTGTCAACGGGCTCCGGCTCTCCAGGACGGTGGGTACCCGCGGGGAAGCCAGAGACATACGGCCACTTCACGGGAAGGGCTCCTCACAGAGGAAAATGGCTATCGCAGGTAATAGTCCACGCCAGACTGTCTCTGAAAAGCCACCGGGAGGATATTCGTGTGTCTCCGTGCATGTCACCCAACAGAAAGCGGCCACGCTAGATTGTGAAGCTGCGAATGGTGATTGTAAACCAGAGATGCCTGAAACTAAGCTTCACTCTGATTCAGAGTCTAGGAAGCTTACAGACAGGACATCTGCACGTCTACCATCCTTCCCAAAGGCAGATTACCAAAGAAATAGCCATGGACAGTTGGAAAGACCAAATTTACAAATCAACAAAAACCATTCTATTCTACAAAGAAGTATTTCGTTGGGAGGAACTTACCCAAATGTTTCCTGTTTATCCAGCCTTAAGCACAGTTGTTCTAAAGGGGGACCATCTCAATTACTCATAAAGTTTGCATCTGGAAATGAAGGTCAAGTCGAAAATTTACCAGGTGACAGCAACAGAAGTTTTACAAACCAACTATCTAAATCTTCGAAGCATTCTTGTAAGGTAAGTTTCCTTTGGTCTCAGTAAATGCTAATTTATATTAGAATAACTATGAAATAGTTGGTTAAAATTTATTATAACTAAACAGTTTTATATACTTTTCTGGCCCTTCGCTAGCAAATATTTTTGTAGAAATGAGCTTTATATTTGTAAATCTAAAGAACTGCCTATAATTTGTCACTCTATTTATTTTAGCAATGTAGAAAATACTCATTAAAAAAAAAAACTTTCCAAAGTGATGTAAGCCATAAAACATTTCTGTAGCATAAAAACAAGCTTTAAATAATAACACTTTACCTTGGTTTATTTATTTTTCCCTTCCCTCAAGTGGCATCATATTTTAATGTCTAACTTCATTTTTTATTCCAAATTTCAAAATGCTCATTTAGTACTCTTCCCTTCTTAATCATTGTGAAATAAAGCAAAATGTAGAATGCATATTTAAAATATTTTTAAATAACTTATGTGAAAATCTTATTATAAATGAACATGGAGAAAACTGTGTGTGTGTTTTTTAACATGATTTTATTAGATCATTGTTAAAAACTATTGTGTTCATCTTTGAAGCAGAGGAAAAATAAATGGCATTTTCATTTGTATATACCCTTAACCACAGGAATTTTGTTTCCACCCTATTTTTCTTTAGTTACCAGTTAAGACTGCCTTCTAGAATATAGCTTACTCCTTCAACAATATTAAACTTTAAACTTTATATATTTTAATTTGGTTTCAATTGCTAGGTATTTCTCATAATTTTCTAGGTACCTTATTAATTTGTTCTTATGTTAATTTTGCTTTATTTTATTATTAATTTAACTCTAATGAATCCTAACCAAAATATTTCTTTATGTAATGTGGCCTTTCCAAAGTTTCTTAAGTGTTTGGACCTTAAATTTAAAAAAATTTTGTATTTGGAAGGTTTTGCCAGGATATTAAAGCATTTTTAATACCGGAAAATTAAAAAAAAATTTCTGACTAAAGCAATTTTAGATGACAGTACAAAACAATTTTTTTTTGCGGGGGGAGGGGAGTGGAAACTTATCAGTTTATCTGTGTTTATATAACACTCAATATCTATATTAAAGATTAAAAATACTTCTGGATATGTAGCTTAAAGTATATAAAATATTCAGCAATTGCTAGTTTATTTTCTCTTTTGAAATCTGGTAAATATAATTATTGTTACCCAATACCCAGATGTTAATATAAGCAACTATTTTACTGAAGATGAAAAAGGTCAGATTTCATATGCTTATCTATTTTTTAGAATTGTTAATTCTCTTTACAAAACTGTTTAAAAATTAGCTTTTAGGAGAAGACAGTCTATTTAACTGTTTTGACCCCTAAAAGAAAGCAATGAAGTGGTACTTTAAAGAAACATATATTAATAGTTTGCTATTTGAATTTACATGTACCTTGTAAATTTATTTTACTTTTCATGAAGTCATTAATCTGCAAAGAATAATTAACCTAGAAATACTTATAGCAATATCCTTAAAATAGGTTATTTTGTGGCAGTGGTATAGTTTGTTGTTGTTTATGCTTTTGAAAATAGTATTTTTAATGTTTTTAATAAAGTGTGACTAAGTAGTTTGCATGGCTAAAAATATGCACTTTTATTGGTTTTATTTAACTTAGTAAGCTTACAAATATTTTTTTGTGTGACAGCCAAATGCCTACCTTTGTGCAGATTCTATTTTTTGGGTAGATTATTGGATTATAAAATGGTTCAAAAGTGTGTAATTTTCCAGAGAGCTTGAAATTGTTTATTAAACTGCTCTTTATAAAAGAGTTAAATTCAACATATACCAGATCAAAATTGATCTAAATGATTAATGGTAAGTGAAGGGCTTGTTTTAAGAGGAAAATACTATGTTTTCTAAATATAGCAGTGGCAACAATAATGGTATTTTAGAAATAATCCCGTGTTTATCAATAATTATTTATTAATCTAATTATAGTGGTATATTGTAACTCATTTATAAATAAACAGCTCCCAAAATATTTCCCATGACTCCAGTGAGTCTGGGTTAGTGTTCTGATTTGCTGAGTCTGGATTCCCATTTAACAAGTTGATATTAGAGTAGCATTTGGTAATGTCAGCTATCTGCACCGAGCAGCCGTGAAATCAAATCACTGCTTTGGTCAGGGACCCTTGATTCTAAAGCCCTGAGAGGACTACATCTTCTTTCCTTGTGGCATAGGATCCGTTTGCTAGCTCTCTCTAATCAGCAGCCCATTAATGGCTACTTTTTTAAATTGAGTGACAACTCTTACCTGTATGTGTGACAGGGCTCTGTTCTGTGTTTACTATTTAGAATGGTAAGATGAGCCTTGTTGTCTCCATGATGGTGTTTATTTTACTTATTTGCTATCAAAGACTCTACCAGTAACTGACATATGTTTACTACATATACTTTTGGAAAACAATATTACTTTTGTAAAGGCTGTTTCATGGCTGTTTATCTGAAAGTAGGTATTTGATGTTTTAACATGGTATGTAATATTTTGTCAGGTCTATCAAGTAGTAAATCAAGGAACCAAAGTAGTTTTTATCCAGTTATAGAAATTACTATTCCTATTTCTAAAATCTGTGTAATAGTTAATTTACTCGCTATCATTTTATTTTTCTCTATCTGTTGTTTTCTAAATTTCATATATTATGTTCAGAGTTTTCATTACCTTATTATTTAAAATACATTTTTAGCATTTCTCCCAAAGTTTTATATTTTTTCCATTCTTCACAATATGCATGTTTTTGTCAGAAAGTCTGGCTTTACATTTTTTCTTTTTGTTATGAAACTTTTTTGTCCATTTTCTATTACTTAATCCTGGGTAGGTAAATTGCTTAAGCTTAGTGTAGTTCGATTTTAAAAGACTATGTCTCAGTGATTTCAAAAGCCTTTAACACTAATCTCAAGATTATACAATACGTTTCAATAACTTAGTTGTCCTTCCTAAAATAATTGTCTTAAATATATGCTTTAGTGTTCCATTATTTTCTTGGTTTTCATTTTATTAACTTTAACAGCATATTTAGAGACATTTGGTTAAATTTATTTTGAACAACACTTAATCTTCCCTATAAAAACCAATGTAGTTTTACTCTGGCCGGTATAGGTCAGTTGGTTGTGTATCATACTGTGCACCAAAACGTTGCTGGTTCGATTCCTGGTCAGAGCACATGTCTGGGTTGTGGGCTCGGTCCCTGGTGGGGAACATGCAGGAGGCAGCCAATCTGATGTATCAGTTTCTCCCTTTCTCCCTCTCCCCTCTCCCCTGTACTCAATTCCCCCCCCCCCTTTCCTTTCTCTCTAAAAAATTAATTAAAAAACTCTAATATAGTTTATAAATATTGACTCTCAAACTACGATGCAACATTGTTAAATGACCAATTTTGGAAACTTAGTGAGAAATGTATGCTTGTGTATGCATATTTCTTAGAACTGAGGAACAGTAATATTAATTTCAGAGTGGGTCAAGGAGTTGAACTGTTTGCTTCAAAAATACTTTTACTTTCTCTGTAGATGTGTCTTCTTTAATTATTCCATGTAGCACACATGTGAGTCCCTGCTATTTACCGGGCACTGACCCAAGCTCGAGGAATAAAAGATAATAACGTGCAGTCTCTATTTTAGGAGCTCCCGTTCTAGTAAGAGAGACACACTGGTAAACAAAGAGAAACTTCAGGGTAATGTGTGATGTGCTGAAATAGAGGTGTGTAGGAGGAAGTGAGAAAGATGCAGCAGTCTGTCTGGAGGAGAAGACCTGGTCGGTAGAGGAAGGCTTCACAGAGGAGGTGGCATTTGATCTGAGGCTTAGTAGGTGAGTTGTCGCTCCCCAGGCAGAGAAATCAAGGAGGATGCTCCAGGGCAGTGATCCTCAGTCTCAGCACTATGGACATGGAGGGCTGGTTACTTTTTGTTGTGTGGGGTTAGGTCTGTGCCTTTTGGGATGTGTTGCCGCATCCCTGGCCTCTACCCACTGGAGGCCAGAAGCACCCCAGTTCCCCAGTTGGGACAATCAAAAAACATCTCCGGTCATTGCCACATGTCTCATGGGGACCAGATTGACACCTGCTGAGAATCCTTGCTCTAGGCCAGCAATTTTCAACCTTTTACATCGCATGGCACACATAAAGTAATTACTAATATTCTGGGACACACCAAAAAATATATATTTTTTTGCTAATCTGACAAAAAGTAGGTATAATTTTGATTCATTCACACTAGATGGATTCTTTTGTGTTGCCTGTTATCATTTTTATTTTTTATTTGACAATCTAAGGGAAGAGAGGCCAGTGCCCTTGACTAAATAGTCGGGTGTTAAAAATAATTGTGGCACACCAGTTGAAAGTCCCTGCTCTCGGCAGAAGCAGTCAGTCGCACATGCAAGGCCAGTTGGGTGAAAGACTCACCCTAAAAAGGGTTGAGTGTGACTCAAGCATAGAAAGTCCAGCGATATGGGAGGAGATAATGAACTAAAAGTGGGTTGGAGTCCCTTTGGGTGTGTCCATGCTGAAGAGAAAGCAGTGTTAGCCTCCTGCTGACAGAAAATAGATAGGCAACAGAAGTCTTTACTTCCAAGTGTAATGTGCTCATTTCTGTGTTTTTAAGTGATATTTTTATGACACTGCGGATTATAAGTGAATCTTCTTTTTTTTTAACTTAGATTTTTGGGTGAATGGTGATAGCATGAACTGAGATGGGGTATTCAGGAGAAGGGACCAGATTGGAGACTGACGGGGAAGTCGAGCATGATTACGTTTATGTGCTGGGAGGCTGCCCTGTCCAGTAGGGCAGGTGGAGGTACAGGACAATGCTCAGGGGAGATATCAGAGCTGGAGATAGAGGTTGGGAGTTTTGAGTATAGTCAAAGCCTTGTGTAAGGATGAACTGAAAAGCATGGAAGTGAGATAGGGATTGGGGGTGACTGGGGATAATCAGAACTTTGGGACCATGAAGCCTGGGGAGACAGTGGAAGAAGAGATAAAGAGAAGACTAAGAAAGAGTCTCTAGAGGGCAGAGTCCTGGAAAGCATGGAGTTGTGGAAGGCCAGGGAAGGAAAAATTCAAGGTGGGCAGCATATAGTGCCACAGAATTTACGTATCCTTCGAATGGGGCAGTAAGTAGTCCTTCGGGACATTAGCAAGAGTATTCTCAGGAAAATAGTGGGGAAAAAGCCTGGTTGAAATACGAATGAAACAGGTAAGGAAGCAAAATAGCAAGTGAAGATTGCTTGCTAAATGTCACTAAATAGGTGTGAAATAGTGTAGGCAAGGTATATAGTTAGTGGCTACTATATAGACGACAGTAAGTATTAGGTGGATATAAGATGCGTAACACAGATTCTCTGTCTACAAGAACATTGTAGTCTATATTCTGGGGGGTGAGGGGTAGCTGTACTTCCCTGTTGTTTCATCTTAGAACTATAGGATAAGCAAGTGTACACCGTAAACACCAAAATGGAGATTCGGCAATATGAAGTGAAGGAAATTAGAAGTAAAAACTTGAGGCCACCTGTGAATAGTCACAATTCCATTTGAACAGCACTACTCTTTCTCAGTTTCCTCCCTACCACCAAAAATAAAACAAAGCTAAAACAGAGCTTCCGCATAGGAAACAAGTCAGGGCTTAAGGCCGATTCCTGGAAACCATTTGAAGAGCAGGCACCTTTGCTTTTGTGCCACTGGCTTCCTCCAGGCAGGGAATGGAGCCTACCAGGTGCTAGCTATTGTGGGTCTTTACCATTTTAAACCCGCTCTCCCCTTCACTATGCATGAGAGTGGAACAAGGTGGAGCAGGAGAAGCCAGGACCAGGAGCCAATTTAGGCAGAAGGGGCTTGGCAGAGCCAATGGGTGTGGCCGGCCAACGTGTTGAGGTCAGGAGGGTGGTTAGCTGTAGGAGCAAGTGAGTGCTGAGAAAGCGGACCAATGATGTTGTCAATAGAGCCAGGAAATACCTGAAGTATTGCTCAAGTGTGTGATTCAGTACTCTTTGTTTGTCCGTGTGTGAGATCGGAAGGCTATGGTCAGAAGAAGACAGACATTTAAGAGATTTATAAAAGAAAACCTCTCAAAACAGGAGATGAACAGATCTTCTCTTGATTCAGTGACATCTTTTGAGGAAGGCCCTCAACATGGGAGCAATTATTGGAAAGCAATCTTACCTTCAATGAGATTTAACTAAACAGCTTAGATGTAACCAGAGCAGGTCTGAGAACTTGGAAGGGCAAGCAGTAGCATGTCTGTGTGTCTTGTAGCTCCGTTCATGGCAAGTCACAACAAAGAACACCTTGACCAAGAGGATGTCTCTATTTAGGCTTGAGAGGGTATCTGTGTGGGGGTGTAGTGGGGCGGGGAGGGGGAGATCAGGCCTTCTCTTGACTTATATGTATTTCAAAACCATAACACTCTGCAATGTTTGGGGCTTATTGTAACCAAAAAAAATACTACGAAGCAGCAACAAATTTACATCAAGGATATTGGTAGCACAACAGACAATATCTTTAAATTCAGTTGTCCATTAAGTAAAGGAATATTTTTAACAGAATTTTTATCTTTAGTTTCCCTTACAGAAGTTGAGCATGTAACATTTTATGATATAGCTAAAATAACATTACCCAGGACTACTTAATTTTTTTTTTTTTTCCCCTCTCAAACTGTTGGTGGTCGGTATTGTCTTCTAATGCTTTAGGGATTGCAGTTGGAGAATGGCGGGTTAAGTTGTCAGTTGTTAAATGCAGATTCTGGTTCAGTAGGTCTGTGGCAGGGCCTGAGAGTTCCGTATTTCCAACAAGCTCTCAAGTCACACCAGTGTTCCTATTCCCCCGAACACACTTTGAGAAGCAAGGTTTAGGACCATTCATTTATGAGAGCAGTGATACTGTTCCTAGTTGAAGTATTCAATGGTCCCTGTCCTGCTTTTACATAAAGAAGAGCCATAGGTACACTGTGGCTAAGGCCGAATAATTCGCAAAGATTCAAATCCCCTGAGGCATTTAGAGTAGTTATTGATTGAGACCATGTAATACGGGAGAGATTGTTCAGACCAAGAGAAATACATGAGTAAGGTTGCCTACCTGCCTCACAAAAGAACCTTAATAATATATTCTCCCAGAATTCTATTAAATTTCCCCCGTTTACCTTTTAGTTTCTCCTAAGGACTTAAACATATTGGTCTATAAGGCATGCAGTTCTCCTTAAAGAAATTTATTTAATTCATCATGGCTGTTACCCTAGTTTATTTGAAATGTTATATCTTTCTTCATTATGCTGGTTTATTCAAGCAACATCTTCTATCTTCCTCTTTGTGAACATTTTTAGTCTTTTCAATATTCTTTCCTTTAGCAGTGCCAGATAGGGTACTACTAAGAATGTTTAAATATTACACATGGTTTATATAATGAATTGAAACATCATATATAATACATGCTGAGTTATGAACTATCCTTTTTTTTACTTTGGAAATATCTTATATTTATTTATTGCTATTATTGTCGTTGTTCTATTTATTTTTTATTTTCTTTCTTTTTTTTTACATTTTAATTTCTTTATTGGTAAGGAATTACATATTTGTCCTCATCCCCCCATTACCTTCCCACCCACCCCCACTTCTGCCCTCACCTCCCTGTTGGCTGTGTCCACCGGTTAGGCTTATATGAATGCATACAAGTCCTTTGGTTAATCTCTCTCCCTTACCCCCACCCTTCCCTACCTTCCCTCTGAGGTTTGATAGTCATAGCTCTATAAGGAAAAAGTTGAAAAATAAAAATTCTTTATTTATAACTTTAGCGCTTCTTAAAATTATATATTACTTCTCTTGTATAAATCAGTATATGAAAATCTTAGGAACTGTTCTTCCATTCGAGCAACTTAAAGAAATCTTACTGATGGCTGGTTTTTGTAGTCTTTATGGCTACCAAATGGCTTAGCCTAATTTCAGGGAGCCTCATAAGATGGGGGGGGGGGGGGGGGGGAGAATGAAAAAAGGAAACATAGCAAGAAAAAAGTTAAAGATGGAGAGATGGAAATACATATCCAAGCAAGCAGGCAGGCAAATGTAAATTTTCTAGAATTGATCAGAGGAGAATTCTAGACAAGGGATTAAGCAAATGGGCAATCTTTTCTGGGCTCTGATTTACTAGAATGGGATTCCCCAAATCAGGGACTTTTTGTCTTGCTCACTGTTACAGCACCAGGACCTAGAACAGGGCCTCACTCAAAAGAGACACTCAACAAACATTTAGTAAGTAAAGTAATGAATGAAGCCAGGAGACCCTTTGGGATGGGGCAGAGGCGACGGGAGGACCCTGAGAGATGAGGGTGGCCAGACAGCCTTGCACAAACAGATAACCAAACCAGGATATTTACGTGATGACTGTAATGATGAGTGGGAGCTACTTGATGCTTCATGCTTTGCGTGAAAGAGTGGCACTCTTAAATGAATACCTTGTCCCCGGGGTGGGTGCCAGTGGAATATTATGATCGTGACTCAAGGATTAGTTTTCACAGTGGAGTCTGATTCATGGCCTACATATTCCACTCACTGGTACCGTAGAACTATGTGTCTGGCTAGATGTTCAGACCAAGTTTTCTAAAGAGGAGACTGAATGGGCCAAAACGTTTAAGGGCATTTAAACAAAGACAATTTGACTGACTTTACGTTTGTCATTGTTGAGTAAAACGACTTCATTCCAGACTTGATATAAGAGCTGGATTCTCAGAGTTGTTCCTGGAGTCTCAAGTAACTGTTTTAGCTGAGAATGACCTTTACCTTTTGTACCAGGCCTTAAAGACTGAACCCTCTCAAGAGTCACAGAGCTTAATGGAAACTCAAGTCATCTTCAAAGCAAATGAGTTTAGCAAGTATTTATCAGAAATAGAATATGTGCCTGCTAAGTGGCAAATATTATTCCTGGCATTGATGAGTTTATAATTTAGATGAGAAGACGGCATAAACAACATTGAAATAAACAACCAAAGTACAATAATGTGTAATATTTAATAATATCCATATACTTACTTCAGGCAGGTGAGCATCTAAGGCCTGAGATATGTATTACTGGTATAATTTTAAACCAGCTTTAATTTTTATCAAGATCATACATGTGCCTATTTTTAAAATCAGGTGTTATTTCTTTGAAGATTTCTCTATTCTCTCTGCCTCTTGGATTGATTTGATAATCTCCTGTTCTCTCCTGTTTTCTGTTCTCTCCTGTCTCCTTATCCTATTTTTCTGGAATATTTCTTTCAAGTTTCTCTTCTTTAATTTTAAAATTTTGGTTATTTTAATTCCTAAAGTTTTTCTTGTTTTGTGATGATTCTGTTTTTATTCTTATTTTACAAATTATGTATGTATATATAATTTATATATATTATATATATATATATATATTATATATATAAATATATATATGTATTTATTTTTTTTCTGCTGGTATCTTCATTGAAACATTAAAATGTAATGCTATCTATTGGGGGAGCATGTTGGAACACTCATGATATAGTTATAGTTTCATTTAGTGGATCTGGTCTGTATTGAAAACAGTTTGCCCAAATCCACGTGGTACATATTAAATCTAAGAGTGTTCACACAATTCACTACCAGTATTATAGAATGAACAACTGAATGAAACACTAACACAAGACTGTTCTAGACAGAATTTGCTAGTAGATTTTAACAAATGTATTGGATAAATACAGTTGTTGATTTTAGAATATTTTATTTTAGGTGTGTTTTGTTTTGAAATGGGTTCTACATTGTCTCTGGCTCCTGTGGGTCACTTTGAGGTTACTGTTGCTTGTTGCTTCTTGTTGTTGGACATTTTCTTCCAGTAGTCCACATTCGCTGTCTGTCCACATTAGAGGAGGAATCACTGAAGTGAAGTGGTGGCTCTGCAGTTGTGCTGTGTGGGGCTTCGCAACTAGCGGGCTTCCTGGAAGGGAGACCTGTAACCCAGCATCCTGAGGTCTTTTCTCCTGAGAGATCAGTTTGTTTCTCCAGAAAGGACACTCCCGGTGATCAGCCTGTTGTGTTTGCCAGCCATGGAAGTGAAGGTGACTTCTTTCTATAGGTTCTGAAACTGAGCTAATTCAGGGTAAAACATGCCTTAAAAGTAATAGTTACCAAATTCTTAAGGCCTGATAATAATTTAAATAATTTACAGTGAGTGAGGGGCCTGGTTTCATACATGTTGTCTGAAATATATTGAATATGTTCTATAAGTAAAGATACTCCTAGAAAGACTAAATTGAATGTTATTTATAATAGAATATACGGTTTCCTTAACGTATTTCCCAACCTTTTACATTTCTTGGCAATAAATTTAAATGGAAGTGTGCATGCCTGTCACTCTGAGGACGAGAGTAGGCCTATTAAAAACGGGTTTGGAAGGAGAAAGAGACCATAAGGACCCTCTGCTAGAATGTATGATTGCATGCTCACTGCCACCAGAACTTAAAACTTCAACTATGCTATTTTTTAATTTGGAGAAAATCCTGTTATATGCTTGTAAACTCTTAACCCTCTATGTGTACCTGTGAAACTTTAAACCAGGTAGCATATATTATATACATTTCAAACAGCTCTCTGAGATAGTGATTATCTCCATAGATGAAATAAGGAACAAGCTCAGAAAAGTTAAAGAGACTTATTCAAGATCATAAATCTAGTCAATGCCATATATAGGCCAATATTCTGGTCTGTTGTATGTTCTAAGGACTTTCCCGCAGCATCAGAAGCCAAAAGGACTTTCATTCTACCCTGCAGCAGGAGGTATCCACAAAGTCAAGCGGCTTAGGGCAGGTTATTCTAGTAAAAGCAGCATCAGAAAGGGCGGGCGGGGGGGGGAGTGAGAATTGTCTAAAGGAAAATTTCCACCTGGAATCACTACCATCTGAAAAAGAACTTTCACACTCTGTAGTAAAAGTAATAGTCCAGTCAAGTCCTTTCTTATTGCCATTGGTGAATGAAAGCTACATTCACGGATTATCGTGTGAGCGCATTTTTACTGGAGAATCAGTTTATCTTTTAAATATTTTTTTCTATTCTTCTGACTTAGGACTCAATATTTATCATTGTGCTCTTTCTGATTGTTTTTATTGATCAAATAACACATACTATGTGTTTCTACCTCCTAAAACACTGTTAATAAATTTCATTTGTATGTTCTTTTTCTTCAGTAACTATTATAAATTACCTAAATCATCATAAACTGCCTATATTTTTTGTTTAAAGTATTGGAAACTTTCACACACACACACAAAGGCAGGAAGATTAATGCCTTGAGCCCCCTTGTGTGTCTCCAGTGAACTCCCAGTTTCAAAATTATCAACATTTTGACAATCATGTCTTTCATCTCCTCTCCTCTGCTATTGTTTTTTTTCCCTTTTGGGTGACTTCTTTCTCAGGAGCGCCCTTGAAAAGCTTAACTCAACCTCTCCTTAGGTACGATAAACCGACCTATTTTTTAAAAAGGGGGCGGGGGAAATAATGATTCTGAATACGGGAGCGTGATTAAATCAGTCATCTCAGGGCAAGAACCAAACACAAAATCTTAAAACCAGAAAGTACTGTTTCACTAAAAAAATTTTCTAGAATGCCATCTGTGAAGGACAGTGGCCAGTAACCACATATGGCTATGGAGGTTTTAGTTAATTTAAGTTAAATCACATTTAAAATTCTGAACCTCATTTGCACTACCCTCACTGTAAGTGCTCACATGTGATCAGTAGCTACTGCACCGCACAGCATGGTACAGAATAGCCATTATTGCAGGAAGTCCTGTTGCTCAGTTTGAGAAGCAGAGCGCCGATGCCCCTGTGACTCTGTCAGTGTCCAGTGCACCGAGGAGGGCACCTGAAGCCTCAGGGCATGGCCGCCGCGGGGAGGGGGGGGGGCGGGGCCACATCCAGTGGCCTGTTTTTCTCCACTGGCACCTGTCGAGCTGTTTAAGCAAGAAAAATTTGGCTCTGAAGGGATCTTTTGAGTTCTTATTTTCTTAAACAACAGTAACCCACACCCCCCCCCTCCTTTTCCTGTTTTCACTGATATATTATATTCTTGAATAAAAATTACGAGTCTCCAACCGTGGGAGAAATTTTAAAAACTGCTTCTCGGTGAGGGAAACTTATATTTGACCAGATGATCAGGTCATTAAATTGTAAGAATAATCAGTTTCTATTTCTGAAATGTTTTTTTTTTTTTTTAACTGGTGAAAGATTATTCATTTCAAAAAGTAAAAAGTGTTAAACATTTCATTTTATGACTACATTAATAGTCTTGTACCAAGGACTAACTAACAACAACAACAAAACAAAACAACACAGAGCTAAGAAAGAAAGAAAAGAAAAACTACTTTGGGAATCATTTGAGAATTATTTTGTTGTTTAGAGGTATTCTTTGGCCAGTCCTTTTGGGTCTTCTCCCAATAAGCTCATTTTACCGACGATAAACCTTTGAATGTGCTTGCCAGTCACTGTGCACCATGTGTGCTTAATACTGTTTGTTGATGACTAGGGGAAATTCTAATGAAATTCCAATGAGCAGATTTTGCTTTTAAAATGTCTTTTGCTGCCAAAACCGGTTTGGCTCAGTGGATAGAGTGTCGGCCTGCGGACTGAAGGGTCCCGGGTTTGATTCCGGTCAAGGGCATGTCCCTTGGTTGCGGGCACATCCCCAGTGGGGGTATGCAGGAGGCAGCTGATCAATGATTCTCTCTCATCAATGTTTCTGACTCTCTATCCCTCTCTCTTCCTCTCTGTAAAAAAACAATAAAATATATCTTTAAAATAAAATAAAATAAAACGTCTTTTGCTATGAAATGCAAAAGAGTCGGCGACATCGTCCCAACTTTTGATGGGGCAGTCTAAGCCAGGAAGGCAAAGAACCTGTGTAATATAATTTGAAATTAATTTAGAAGGATTGGAGAGTTGAAATGATTGTAGTTACAAGACGGCTTGCTCATGAACCAGAGTTTGCAGGAGGATGGTCTCATTAGAGTGGTCTTGAGCCTGAAGACTCAGATTTGTCAGCAGAGTTCTCCAGACCTACGGCTGCTGTTTCATACACTGGAGAAACATAGTCAGTATGCAGTTCAGAGATTTACAAACTTCAGCTTCAGTTACCTTCAAAGATGATTAAACTGGAATTTGGAGGAGTTAATCTAGCAAGTAACCTAACAATGAGCTAAATAGTGACTTCCTTCTGTGTGCGAGGCGTTGCAAAGTCCTGCATGATATGGCAAAACCTTCTTTTTAACCTTCCTTTTTCACATTGTTTAAACATCCTTAGGTTATATTTAAATGAATAAATGAGGCAGTTGTATCTGAATCTAAGTCTACGTGAGTTGTGGATTTCACCTCTCATGGGTGTTTTTTATTTTTTTTAATTTGTGGGTAGTATCAGTAGGAGATTAGGGCTGTAATCCCATGAGAATTGAATATTGGAGTTTCACACAAAATATTGTCAACCTAACAACTCTGCGCAGATTCCACGTGGTGCCCAGGATGGGAGAGTGGCTCATGGTCACTAGAGGGCAGAACACGCCAGGAAGAGATGGGGCAGCCTGGGGAGAGGTGTCAAGAAAGCTTGCTCTGCTCCTTCATAAGGAAAACAACCTCTTACAACGGAGGGAAATACAGCCCAGCCCCAGAGGCAGGAAAGCCAGTGAATGATCCAGGAGCCTGGACCATAGAGCAGTGAGAAATGTCAGGGGATCGATAAGCCAGTCTGCGCCCACACATTACCAGGCCATCACACTCCTGACAGAGGACTAAGTTCAAGTGCAGGCTGAAGAAGGCAGGCAGATTTTAGGGAGTGGAGCAGGTCATTTAACCCTTTTGGTTATTTCTCTAATGCAGTTCAATACTGACCCTCTTGGGATGGGCAAGTGGCACTTTAAGTCACAGGGAAATCTGATAACCGTCTTTTGATATCAGAGCATTTCCTGTCATATTGCTGAGTTGGTTTTGTAACGTTAGAACTATCCCTTTTCTTCCCGGTAAGTTCTCTTCACATTGTAGAATACGTCCTCAGATCTAAATAGCTAGTTTTTACAAAGGAGAGATTAATTGATATAAAGATGATATAATTTTCTAATAAGTCAGGCCATTGCCATTTTAAAAAATTAATAATTTAGAATTTACCTCTAGGTATTAAATATCCATAAAGGCAGGGTGGATAGGGATAAAACAAAGAATAAAAGTTTTCCCTAACTCTTCTCTCTACATCCATAGCCTTCTATATTTTTACTTCAGTTTTTGCACACATTCTAATTACAGGTGCATGCTTGTCAAGCAGGCAGGAGTGTACGCTTCGTGACGTCAGGAACATTCTCCCACATTTAGCATAGAGCCTGCCTGTGGAAGCCCATCACTGACATTTGTTGACCTCACAGAATTTATAATGCTCTTGGAATGGAAGTGACCTGTAACACAGATGTTAAAAGATACAAGATGAAGTAGGATTTCAGAGGAGAAAATTAACACTTTAGTCTCATTAAGAAAATTCTCATTAAAATGGCATTTAGCTGGACCTCATATGTGGCTAGGATTTACACAGGCAGAGAGAGAGAGAGAGAGAGAGAGAGAGAGAGGGAGGGGGGCGGGGGGGTGGGGGGGAAGCGGCTTTCCAGAGAGCAGAAGTGAGAGCAAAGGCATCATATTTTACTGGGGATGCTTATATTAATAGGTAAGACTGCACAATAGATTGGAAAAACACGTATGGATGGCCTAGAATCCCATGCTAAGGAATTTATAGTTTTCCCTCTGGGCCAATGCTTTTGAAAAGTGTTCCTATCCAGTCTGTAAGAACCTCATATAAAACCCATCCCATTGACAAATAAGCTTGCCTAGTGCCACATGATATATTTCTTGGAATGTCACAATGCATACCAATAAAGTTAAGTTCCTAAAGTCCTACAGGAAATAAACTTTTGAACTTCCTTTAACCAAGTATTTCCCAAATACGTGACCACATTTGAACTCTTTTAGCATCCAGCAAACCTAGTACTCCTCAGAGCACACTTGGGAAATGATGTTTATGCAATAGCCAGTCTTTAAAGGTTTGAAAACCGTTAATTAGAAAATATGTTTATGTTTTTACACCTTGAGCTAAGAAAGAAATGCAAATGCATAGATACCTGATTCATTTTGCTTCCTCTAGAGGGGTTCATCTTTGTCTTAATTTACATTGTGTGTTATCTTAAAACGACCAAGTTCATTTGGAAGTGCACAGGATAAACGGATAAATTTAGATGCCCTGCTTATTCATGTTCAGCTGTTGCTAATCATTGCTTGCGCTTCCTGGTTTTCTCCAAGGATTAAACGGAGATGTGGTTCTCAAGGTGTGACAACTGGATCGGATGCATGAGTAGTACCTGAGAAGGTGTAAGAACGGAAGGTCCTCAGGCCCCATCCCAGACCTACTGAGTCAGGCATTCTGGGGGTGAGGCCGGCGCTCTGTCCTTACGGGGCCTCCCAGCTGATTCTGACACAGGGAAGCAGGGGAAACCACTTGCGAGGCTAACCCAAAGCTCAGGTTAGGGTGGGAGCAGGAGCTTCCAGACACTTCTTCAGCTGCCGCAGCCTCCGGGTAACTGTCGTAAAGTCATCACAATATTTTAAGTTCACCTTCGCCCGCTTGCTTGTTTACAAAATTAAATGTCTGAGGTTTTTGCGCAGCTTTTTGGTTTCTTAGATTTAGAGTCACAGTATCTTTCTCATCGTGACAGCCATCTGCTAAATTTGTTTCTCATTTAGATTACAGATCCAATTCCTCAGAGGATAGTAGCTTCCAGAGCTCCCGAGCTTACCTTTTCTTTCCCTGGGAGCTTGGCAGACATTCCTCAAAGGAAAAAAGCTAAAGTAGCATCCTAAGCAAGTGGCACAGTAGGCGCTCTGTGTCTGTTGGTTTTCAGTCAAGAATGAATATTTTTCTCTCTGAGGGGAAGAGCCTTTTATTCCTTCTATCAATTATGTAACTGTGGGTATTTCCTGGTTCAATAATAACTTTATACTTGAGTCTTTTTTCATTTTCCTTTGTTTAGAAAAATAAATTTGAAATAATGGGACACCTTGATGAGCCTCTCCCCTTGTTTGAGGAGGGGAGAAAAGCTGTAATAAATGCAAAACTTCCTTCTCGCCTGTATTGTTTCTCCAGTTAAGGGGCATTCAATACAATTGCTTCTAAAAGTATGCTGGAGACTTCACTTTGGAAAGTAATTACAAAACCTAGTTCATGTTTGATAAAGCACAGCCTGATTCCTATTGCTTCAGATCCCTCTCTTTTGTAGCATATCAAGTATGTGATTGTATTTGAAAGTTCTCACAGTAAATTATAAAGCATGTAGCAATAAAGGAACTTGTTAAGGTAAATCATCAGTTTTCCCAAGTTTGTGATGATTATACAGTGGAGACCTCCAAAATATACTGAAAATCAGAGGAGAACTCGAACTGAAACTGACTTAGACAGAGGTTTCTCCTGGCTCCCTCCCTGCCCCTGTTTAGTGTGGGCGGGGGGGGGCGGGGGGGGAGAGAGAATTCCTTAAAAAATGTGAAGGTTGCTAGGACTGTAGAACGCATGTACCAAATTTTCCAGCAGTATGAAGCTATTGTCAGAGAACAAGTACAGTTTGTGTCTTACAGTTAAATCTACCGGGGAGGCTGGCCAGCTGAGCAAATCACACGGTAGGGGCGCTGAATGTTTGTTTTAGGAAAAGACATCCGGTTTCCATAGCAGTATGATTTTATAGCATAGATCAGATTATACTGTTTATTTAGCTAACACCATTTTCCCCTCAACCTACTGAAAAGATTGAATCAATAAATCTTGAACTCTTAAAAAAATGTTTAAAATAAGCATGTCACAGCATAGAGTGAGTCTGTATGTGAGGAAGGTAGAAGCTATGCCAATGAAACTTTACTTAATAAGATGTGTATACATTAGAAAAAAAGATAAATTTAGAATAGTTTTTCACAATCCTTTTTTCTATTTATAATGTCTAGGATGTAGTATGAAACCATGTAGTATGGATTTTGAGAGGATGTTCATGAAAATAATAGTTTTTACAAAATTTTGGAAGCAGAAAATATGTGATTCCTTCTTTTTAAAAATACTGTAAATGGGTCCATTCATATAAGTTCTGTTTATTTATCCTTTGTCAAAATATTGATTTTCCAAATGTTCAAATCAAGAAAATGTTCAACCTCTTAACTCACAAATAGTTTAAACTCTAATTTACACAAATAGGTTTTCAGATAATTTTACTTTTAGTATCCCAGCTTTTAACTCTACTTAGTCTTTTATGATCTTTGAAATATCTCTTGACTTAATTAAAATAGTATGATTGACAATGGCTTGAACACATTTATAGCTGTACATTTATTTTGTTTCTTTTTTACTGCTTGCCCCAATTTATTTTCTTAGACTAGTGATCTATGACATTTGCACTGAACTCTATGAGAGAATTTGAATACAGTTGTATGAAGACAGTAGTTATTGATACTGAGTAAGATATTAATTCAAATACAGACTTCTTGATCTTGAATCTTGATTTTATCTTTGAAAACTTGCTTTTGGGCTTTCTCAGGACACTATTTCCTTCTGTAACATCCAGTCAGTCAGTCATTGAGATTTGTTTCCATTTCAGATGAATTCATTGTAGCCTTTATTATTATACAAAATAAAAGTTACCTTGGGTATAAATGCAAAATGGTAAATATCAGTTCATTCATTGAGGCATTGTTTGTAATAGCAAAAGGTTATAACGAAGCAGCCTAAATGTCTATCCATAGGGAGGGAACTAGTTAAATAAATGCTGGCATTCCTTACAGTGGCATGCTATTCAGCCACCGGCGAGGTAAGGCATCTTTGTGGACTGATATAGGACAAGGTCCTAGAGATATTGTTAAAAGGGGGAAATGTAAGATGCATAACAGTTTGTCAAAGAAATATCTGAAGGGATGTCCAAACTAAAAAAATGGGCTGCTATTGCCTTTTGGAAGAACAGCTGGTGAATTAGATAGCTAGAGGCTAGAAACCCTTTTTTCTTTCTTTTCAATTTTGTATCCAGTATAACCTATGTTTTAAAATTACTTTTAAAAATCCTGATTAGAAAATGCTGATAGGTACGTCTGAAAATGTAAGCTATATAATATTTGAATAAAATGCATTTTTTACTGATTAAAATGAAAAGTGGGATATTACAGCAGAAAACTTGGGCAAAGTTGTTTGGCTCTGGTTATGAGGAAGTGACTCTTCCTTTAATATTTTACTTTTTACTGTAGATTTACCCTGGGAAATTATTTGCAACTCAGATTTAATGGAAACTCTTTTGAAAGCCAAGTATTCTTCAAAGCTATGACACTTGAACTTATATGTTTTGAAATTTTGATTTTTTTGTAATAAAGCACAGTCCTTCAGTCATTATTCAGTCTTATCAAAATTAGTAACAGTTTGTCCTCCTAAACTTAGAGTCATCTGTAGTTTTAATTGAAGTTTTGCAAAACAAGTTGGTTGGCTTTTTCTCTTTCCATATTCTAAAAATTGTTTTAAGAAACTGCAGTTCTTATCTTTAAAATATTTTTTTAAATGCATTTACTGACTAAACTGCCCACTACAGTTTAAAAATGCCTGCTGTTCTGAATTATTTCGTGAATTTTTAAGCATTCTTAAATTAGTTATATTTTACTAAATGCAAATTTGCTTTATGAAATAAGTGGCGTGCAGTTCAAATATAAGAAATAACTCTTGCAAAGAAATGCTTGATATTCAGAATTTGGAACAATTGGTTGGCTAAGGAAAAATTAATGAGCATCACAGACTGACTTGCTTTCACAGGAATGAATTTAAAACTATTGCTTTTTTTTTTTTTTTTTGGTACATGGAAAAAGAACTTCTAATTATTGTCCATATTTACAGCAACCATATGTCCCAGACTTTGCAATATAGTTTCTCATTTCATATTCTCCATCTCCTCGGAATAGGCATATTGATTTCTAGCTTGGAAAGTGTGTTCATTCTTCTAATAGAAAGATAGTTTTTTGGAATCATTTCACTTTAAGTAGAAGTTAAGAAACTCCCTTCAGATCACTTGTTTCAAAGAAGGAAGATGTAAAGAAGATGTGTTTTAAGACATTTTGAAAAAACATCTTTATATACCAGACTGACTTGAGACATGGGAATTTTCATTATGTGGAATTCTTGTTCTGTGCTTTTGTTCACAGAATGCAACCAATGAACAAGGAGTGTGGAGCAACAATATATGGGATGAAATGTCTTATTTCTGTCGTGCAGTGCCCAGGCACTGCCTCTGCAATGCAGACTGAATACTGAGGGGAAATGTATAAGTTAAGAGTTTTTAAGAAATAAGAACACAATAAACACATGAAATGATATTCAATATAATTGGCCATCATGGAAATGCAAACAATGTACAATGAGATACCACTTCATATGTACTAGAAGGGCTATTGTACAAAATATAGGCGGTAATTAATGTTGGCAAAGATATGGAGAAATCGAAACACTCTTTCAGTGCTGGTGGGGATATAAAATGGCGCAGCCATTTGAGAGAGTCTGGCAGTTCCGTAAAAAGTTAAACAGCAATTCCACTCCTAAGTATATACTCAAGAGAAAGGAAAATATATGTTAACCCAAAAACTTGTACTCCAATGTTCATAACAGCATATCTGTAAAAGGCTAAGCAACTATTTGACCAGCCGGTAGCTATGACACGCAGTGACCACCAGGAGGCAGACGCTGCAGCTGCCTAGCTGTGGTCACTTGGCAGCAGAGGTTCTCAGGTGACCCACCCAGAACCAGAGAGGAGGGGGCCTAATTCTGGGGTCTATCACCCAAGAACTGTCCTCTCATCATCCGGGACCCCTCAGGGATGTTGGGGAGCTGGCTTTGGCCTGATCCCTTCGGGCCAGGCCGAGGGAGCCCACATGCTAGAGGGACCCTGCTCACTCTGCCGATGTCCTCTGAGCTTCGGTGCCACCCCAGGTGTGGCTGGTTGAGGAGAGACTACGGGAGGTTGGCTCCAAGGTGTGTCCAGCCCTTCTCACCCAGTCCTGCCCTGCCAGCCACCTTCTAATTAATTTCCTTTCAGTGTGCACAAACTTATGCACTGGGGCACTAGTTACTTATAATAGCCAAAACATGGATCCCTCAACTGATAAATTGATAAATAAATGTGATACATCCATATAATAGCAATAAAATAAAAAAAGGAATAGAGTGCTGATACTTGCTACAACACGAATGAACCTTGAAAGCATTATGCTACATGAAAGAAGTCAGGCATAAAGGATTACTATACATTTTAGGACTCATTTATTTATTCATTCATATTATTTTTTTAAAGCTTTTTTTTTTATTGTTGATTTCAGAGAGAAAAGGAGAGGAAGAGAGAGAGAGAAACATCAATGATGAGAGAGAATCACATTGATTGTCTGCCTCCTGCTGCCTCCTATGGGGATTGAGCCCACAACCCGGGCATGTGCCCTGGACCACAATCAAACCCAGGACCCTTCAGTCTGCGGGCCACTGCTTTATCCACTGAGCCAAACCAGTGAGGGCTATGACTTTATTTATGTAAAATGTCCAGAATAGGCAAACCCATAGAGATGGAAAGTAAATTGGTGGTTGCGTAGGCCAGGAAAGAGGGAGGAAATGGGTATGGGTTTTCTTTTTGGGGTGATAAAAATGTTCTAAAATTATACATTTTGAGGAGGTGAATTGTATAAGATGTGAATTATATCTCAACATTTCAAAAAGATGGAGAAGGAGTCTCTTGTTACTGGTTGAGACAATTTGTTTCATATCTTCTTTATCAGTGGTTCACAAAGACAGTTTTGTCACCCCAAAAGAAATGCCAACAGACATTTTTGGTTGTCACAAGTGGAGGAGGAGTGGTACTAGCATCTAGTGGGTAGAGTTCAGGGATGTTGTTAAATATCCTTCAATACATAGGACAGTCCTCACACACACCAAAATTATCTGGCTAAAATTGTCAGTAGTGGCCAAGTTGAGACATCTTGTTCTATAACTGCACTACTCAAGTGACAACTTACCACAGCCATGCCTTTTAAGCAGTGCAAGGTTATGGATCATCAGAGAGGCACTCATTCTATTCACTTTACTCAGGGCAAGGCTATGAGTGAATCCAAAAGAAAGGGTTTTATTTTTTTATCTGGCTATGCCTAAACCTAAGTTACAATAGATAATTCAGTTAACCAAAATATTTTATTCCTCCAGTCATCCTGGTTGAGATTTTGCTGTATTTTGTTATATAGTATTTTACTTCCATATTTAAAGATTATTAAAGGTCAACTCTATGGAGTATACCATCTACTTGTGATAAATACAGGAATAAATAAAAAACATGCCATACAACAGCCTTAAAGATATAAATAAAAGTTAACTTTTTCATTTCAAAATTATTGTCATCGCTTGTTCTGGAATAGGAATATGGCCCTATGCTAAGCTGGTATGTTAGGCTCCAATGTCCAGCTCCTTTTATTATATGTACCTGTTTGAAATTCCCATAGACTGGTCCCGAGGAAAGTGAGTGGGGAGTTTATTATAGAACCCTTCCTTTCAAATGTAACAGCTAACACTTACTGAATGCTTACTGTATGCTGGGTCTTATGTAGGACATTTTGTTTTATTTTAAAATATATTTCTATTGATTTCAGAAAGGAAGGGAGAAATAGAAACATCAATGATGAGAATCATTGATCAGCTGCCTCCTGCATGCCCCCTATTGGAGATTGAGCCCACAATCCCAGCATGTGCCCTGACCAGGAATTGAACTGTCACCTCCTGGTTCATAGGTCAACGCTCAGACACTGAGCCACACTGGCTGGGCATATGCAGAGTACTTTATATATATTATCTCATTTAATTCTAACAAAACCCTATTAGGTAGATATGATTATTCCTATTCTTCTAGAAGCATCTCTCTTATTGTTGTTCTGTGGTCTTAAATACTACTGTTATTCTGAGAGTTCTCTTCTCCCTCATTCTCTTTGCTTCTCTTCTGTTTTGAATCTCCTATACCTGCCCTTACTATGGTGAACGCCCTCATTTTGTGAAAGCATATCTTCCATTACATTCCTAAGAAAACCAGTGTCTGAATTGTACCTTTTTCATTGAGAAAGATAGTTTATCCACGTATAGAATTCTATGTAGGAAATACTTTTCTCTCATGATTTTGAAGGTATTATGTCTCTTGTCTTTCAGTTTTGGGTATGATCTGTTTTGTGACTCCCAAAACACTTAGAATTGCTTTATCCCTGTTGCTCTGAAATGTCACAATGATGTATCTCGCTGTGGATCTTCTTCTTCTTCTTCTTTTTTTTCTTCATGCAATTTGCCTAATACTCAATGGGGCCTTTCACTCTCAAAATTTAATTCCTTGAGTCAAGGAAAGTTTTTAAAAATGGTTACTTGATAATTTCCTTTTTTCTTATTCTATTATTTAGATCACATGTGTCAAACACAAGGCCCGCGGGCCAAATCCGTCCCGCCAGGCCTTGCAATGTGGCCCGCACCGCGCTGTCATCACTGCACTCCACTGCGTTTCCATCACAATGACAGTTTATGACTGTTCAGTAAACCATTCGGCCCGTGATTTAGGCTGGATTTTAGATTTTGGCCCCTTCTCTGATTGAGTTCGACACCCCTAATTTAGATGCTGCCTTTTAAAATGTATCATGTAGTTTTCTTATGGGAATTTCTCCTTTTAGAAAGTTTGTGGTTAACTTTCTGAGAAATATTTTAATTTTGTCTTCCAGTTCTATCTTAAATTTTTAACTTAAGTTATATTTTTAATTTCTAAGAGCTCTTGTTTTCTGTTTCTTTTTTATCTACTCTGGTTGGCAGATTTTTCATCTCTCATCTCTGAGAATATTAATATAGTTTTCTGAAGCATTTCTCCTACAGCCTGATTTAATTCTTATTCATCTTACTTCCTTCTTTCTGTTTGCCTTTTGGATTAGGTCTCTGTATTCAAGTTATAGACTTTCCTTAAATATTTATCCTTAACTGTTCATAATGTGTAAGATTTCAGTGTTTGTTTCCTTCTGACATGATATTCTAAGAAAAGCCCAAATACCACTTATGTAGTAGTCTTGCTCCCCAAATGTATAACCTGAATTCAACCATGAAGAAACATTAGATAAACCCAAATTGAGGGACATTCTGTAATTACCCAGTACTCTTAAAAAATGTCAAGATTGTGAAAGACAAAGACTGAGGTACTTTTCACATTATAAGAAACTAAGGAGACATGACAATTAAATGCTATGTGTAATCCTGAATTGGACCCTGGATCAAAATTAGTGGGACATTTAGCAAAATTACAGTGAGGTCTATAGGTTAACTAATAGTATTCCTGGTTTGGTCATTGTGCTATCTACACTAATAAAAGAGAAAGATACAAATTGGCCATACCTTCGTGATGCCCACCAGCCAATCAGGAGTGAGTATGCAAAATAACCCCAAAATGGTGGGTAAATTTGCATATGCAGGCATGGAGCAATAACTGAAGTCTCCACCCTAGTGAAGACTGAAGGCTGAAGGCTGAAGGCTCAGACCACTGGCCAAAGCCAAGCCTGAAGGCTGAAGGCCTGGCTCCACCTCGGTCCAGGTCCCAGATGCAGGAGGAAAACTGGTGCCAGCAGCCAGGGGAAGGAAGGCCTATTGTGCAATGGGCCTCTAATGGTTATATAGGATGTTAACATTTGAGGAAGATGACTGCTTTTTTCAAGTGTTTTTCTGTCCTATTTTCCCTCTTTATAGACTGCTTGTAATTTTTTGCAAGTGCTTTTTATTTTTCATATTAGATAAATTCTATGGATATGTGATTCAAGTTAACATAAGTTTTCTCCGGTCATTTTCAATCATATGTAAAGCCCACCCACTGATCCTTAATTCAGATACATCTTTTATTTCTGAAATATACATTTGATTCATTTTTAGAATTTCACTGCTGAGATTCCACATCCATTCATTAATAATGATATTTTTCTTTTAAGTCCTTAAACATTTGTATAATAGCTGCTTTAATTTCCCTGTCTGCTAATTCCTAGATCTGGCTCATCTTGTGGTTGGTTTCTATTAATTATATTTTCTTTAATACTGGGTTATATTTCTTTGTATATTTAGTAATTTGTATTGTATACTGCACAGTGTGGGGTACAGGATGGAGACCATGAACTTTGTTATCTTTCCCTGAAGGGTATTGATTTTGTTCTAGCAAGTTGCCAACAGGACTCCAAATGCTATCTCTCATCAGGTGAACATCAACTGAAATCTATGCTCAATCCTCTTAGCCTTCCAGCTGTTGCCTTTCACATTTGCAGTTCAAGAATCAGCTAGGAATTGGGTAGAGTTTATATATAGATATGGAGGACTCTTGTGGCTTCTTTCTTTCAGGGATTGTCCCCCTCACTTCCTAGTTATGCAATTAACCTCAAACTAGGTCCTCAAACAAGTAAGATTTTGGATTTCTGCTTAAGTTCTAATCACTTCACCATATGAACTATGGACTACTACCAGGTGGAAAGCCATTTAAATATGAATCCAACCCAGTATAGTTCTTTCAAGACTGACTCTGCTCCAGTTTCTACCTGCTTTTGTCAATCTACAGTGCTTTCAAATAGTTACTTTCAGACTACATAATTGTCATCTGCAAAGGGATCAATCTAATATACTCTAGTCTGTCATTACCAGAAATTATATCATATTGCTTTTTATTTTCTATTGATATTATATAGAATTGAAAAAAAAACTTTTACATTTTTTTTTGTGAATCATGGCAGTAGCTCATCAAATGTTATAAAAGGATTAAGCATATTACTAATCTTATTTTTTCTTTTTTTCTTGTAGACAAGAGATGATTTTCTAGGTCAAGTGGATGTTCCTCTTTACCCATTACCGGTTAGTATAAGTATTAAGATTTTACTTTTTATATTTATTGTTTTTACTTTAATAAACACATAAAAATACACAATGCAATTAATATAAATATTTTATTTCTAAAATATATACTGATATAATTTCTTGAGTATATTATTTTCTGAAAACATATCTCAATTTTCTGTTTTAATTTTATCTTACTTGAACCCCAGTAAGAAACAGAGCCATTGAAGTTTGTTGACATGAAAACATTGTTTGAGGAAGATCAACTTGAAAATATTCTATTAAATAACTTAGAATGGGGAGATAGGTTATAACAATATAGACATGAAATCTGGACCAAGCATATAACAATGGAGGAAAACAGATTCAGGAAACATTTTATAATAAAACTATATTGAACCAAGTTTCAGACAGAAGCATTAAAATGAATTAAAAATACAGATAATACAAGTTGAACTTGGGTGATAAGATTGGTATCTCAAATAGAAAAGTTGGGAGGAAAAACTCTTTTGTTTTGAAATATGATAGATATATTTGTTTTTTACCATAGTGAATTTCAATAGAAAACAAGAAAAATGAAAATTTAAAAGTGGGCAGCTGACAGAGATGTGAAAATAAATTGTGTAGGGAAAAGGGACTAGAAGAATTGAGATAAATCAGTGTCGAGGTAACAGCAGAATCTCTGAGAATGATTGGCTGTCCAAATAAGAGAGATGGAAGCACTTAGATTGAACCTTAGATAGCATGGGTCTGTCAGAGAAGAAGGAGAAAACAGACGAGAGACAGCAAAGAACCAAGTAAAATAATGTCATGAGAATTCAAGAGTTCCATGACTGAGTGTTTGGTTAACAGTGCAAAATGCAACAGGGAATAAAGGATAATAAAAAAGGCTGTTGAACTTGATAAGAAAAATAAATAGTGCTTCTTTACTGTGCCAGTCTTTTGAGATATTTTTGGCTTTCTCCCGCCTTCAGAGATGACAAGCTTTTAATAATACGTTGAATTCAGTCTTGTTTTCCACACTGTTTACTTTCTCATTCTCCTAGAACTGTCCCTCTGCTCTAACCAGGCCAGCTTTCTGACGTGGCATATTCCACCAACCACCCTGCTGTTTTTTCACTTCCCACCCTATTTTTGGCTCCACAACACACCTGTTCAGCTAGTTTTAGACTGAGTTGTGATACCGGTTGCAATTCCTATGGTGCAGAAAAGTGAAAGCACTATTGATTGTAACCATTTCATCTAAAGCTGCTTTTTTCCCCTCAGTTCTAACTTAAGTTATGCCTTAAGTCGTAGTTCATAAATTGTCTTGAAAAATACATACTTTGGTGTTCTAGATACGTCTTGAAAACCCACTGTTTTATTCTAGACAGAAAATCCAAGAATGGAGAGACCCTATACATTTAAGGATTTTGTTCTTCACCCAAGAAGGTCAGTAACTGTAAAATAATAACATGTTAAGTTTTTAAAGAATTTCTTCATTATACTTTCTAACCACTTTGAAAATTCAAAGTTTAAACCTTTCTGAATAAGCTACTTCTAAATATTTTATTATTTTTTGAAAGTTTTATTGTTATATCTGATTACAGAGTAATATATGCATAATATAGAAGTTATATACATAATATAGACATAATGTAGATAATATAGTTTTCTATATACATAATATAGAAAAGTGATCATGCCCCTTTGGAAAAGATTTGCACCCCTGCCGGGACCGGTTTGGCTCAAAGGATAGAGCGTCGGCTTGGGGACTGAAGGGTCCCAGGTTCGATTCCGGTCAAGGGCATGTACCTTGGTTGCGGGCACGTCCCCAGTGGGGGGTGTGCAAGAGGCAGCTGATCGATGACTCTCTCTCATCGATGTTTCTGACTCTCTATCTTTCTCCCTTCCTCTCTGTATAAAATCAATAAAATATTTATAAAAAAAAAAAGATTTGCCCCCCTAATACTTATCAGACTAAAAGGCTAACATTTGTCATTTTATATTGATTTTATATCATAAAGTGTACGTAATTTTGTCACACTATGCTTTAAAAAATTACAAACATCAGTTTATCTAAAACTAATATCTGACTTGACATGCACAAAACCAATTTCAGAAAAACCTAACTACATTTTACATACATTACTAGTAATAAAAAAGGGCTTTTCATAAAACTTAAATATTTAGATAAAATAACATGTGTAAAGACTGGAATCTAAAACCCATAATTTCATTTTTCTAAACTAAATGACTTGATTTTTATCAAAATGCTAAAGTTTAAGCTCCTTTTGATCCTCTGTACCACATAGTCAAGTCTGGTGAGGACACGAGTGAGGACTAAACTGTCAGAAAGGTCAAAGTAAAGCAGAGAGAGGACATCTGTGAAAACAGTGTGTGCCTTGTTTTTAAAACTAGGAAATACTTTTGAAAAGCATATAATGGGAACTTAGCAAATTTTTTTCACTTAAAAATTATTTTTAAAAATTAACTCTTTGCAATATAAATATTAAAGAAAAAGGGACAGTGCTCTCTGGCTATTAATACGTATTTACTTTTTCTAAGAGACGTCACATTTAAATTCTATAAATGTCTTGGAATACAAATCTCTCTTCTTCCTTTAATTTTAGACTGATTATGACATCTGCACACCAAGAATAACTAAATAAATATTTATTCTCGTATTTGATTGTCCTAGTAGCCTGCTTTTCAATTTGTCAAATGCTTTATAGTATCCTTATCTTTGAAAACTATTAACAGTTTACATCTTCTGTCTGCACTGGATACTATTGCAAGTGCAGAAAGAACTTTATTCAGATAGGAAATGAACTATATTCCCAGATTTTGTTTAAGCCCCTTTAAGTCCAAACCCACAGACTTATTATCTAGATGGAAAGATATGAAAACCTGTCATTGCCGAGAAACTCTTCTATTAAACATTGTCAGAGCAAGATTTCTGTATCTTTCTTTTATATCAATAAGTCAGTGTTCACAGCCCCTTAAATATGGTGACAGGCCACCGTAGTGGCCTTGGACATAAGCATCAGGGATTTTATTGACCACTCGGGAAAGGTCCACTTATCAAGTCCATGAGAACTAGACACAGAGGGGCAACTAAAAAGATTAAGGGGTCACCGGAGAGGCATATTTCTTGAAGACAGAATAAAAAGAATTAGGACTTTTGTCTAGGAAGACAAAGGCTAATTGGTTATATAACTGATATCTATAAAAATCACCCGAAAAATCTATATGGAAAGGTGGGACAAGCAAAGATTTTTTTTAAGTAAATAGGATGTTAAAATTGATGGGGGCAATAAGTCTTAAGTTAGATGCTTAAGGAAGACAGGTTTTTTAAAAAAATTAAATATTAATACAGTGGGTAGCAACCTTTAGCTTAGACAACTCATTATTAAAGAGGTGATAACAATATGAAAACAGATTAGGTAAATTAGTGTATGGCAGATTCAAATAGCTGTTAAAGAAAGACCTATTGTAAGTTACAGATAGTCATCAGGCTTTGCTCTTTCCTCTCCCGTCATCTTATACGATGTGGTAGATGAGCATCTCAAAAGCAAGGGATGCCTTACCCCATCTCCAGAATTCTGTTGCTTCACAGAGGAAGAAGCAAAATACAACCTCAAGTTTGCTTGTTTCACCTGGACCTCATCATCAAGGCCATCACCACTTCCTTTATGTACCCTGTCATCCAGCAAAACTCAACTACAGTCATTTCCTTAATTGCACCCTAGGTTTCCCATCTATTTCCTTGTTTTTGCTCTTTTATTCACTCAGATGCCTTTCCCTTCACTGCCACAGGTCAAAATCTTCCCTAATCTTTGAGGCTCAACTCAAATGCCAACTTGTCTTTCAGACTCTCTCTGATCTTTAGCTTAAACTTCCTGTTTATCTTATTTATCTCATGACAATTATTTATATACCAGAGGCCCTGTGCGCAAAATTCACGCAAGGGCACAAAATTAATGCAAGGGAGAGGGGGTTGTCCCTCAGCCCAGCCTGCACTCTCTCCAATCTGGGACCTCCTGAAGGGATGTCCAACTGCCCATTTAGGTCGAATCCCAATGGGCAGTTGGACATCCCTCTCACAATCCAGGACTGCTGGCTCCCAACTGCTCGCCTACCTGCCTTCCTGATTGCCCCTGACCACTTCTGCTTGTCAGCCGGGTCACCCCCTAAACACTCCCCTGCCAGCCTGATTGCTGTCTAACTGCTCCCCTGCCAGCCTGTTTACCCCTAACTGCTCTCCACTGCAGGTCTAGTCACTCCTAACTGCCCTTCCCTGCAGGCCTGGTCACCCCTAACTGCTCCCCACTGAAGGCCTGGTCACTCCTAACTGCTCTCCCCTGTAAGCCTGGTCATCTCTAACTGCCCTCCCCTGCAGGCTTGATCACCCCAACTGCCCTCCCTTGCAGGCCTGGTCCCTCCCACTGCCCTCCCCTGCTGGCCATCTTGTGGTGGCCATCTTGTGTCCACATGGGGGAAGCCATCTTGTGTGTTGGAGAGATAGTCAATCTGCATATTACTCTTGTATTTGATAGGATAGAGGCCTGGTGCATGGGTGGGGGCCAGCTGGTTTGCCCTGAAGGGTGTCCTGGATCAGGGTGGGGGTTTCCTTGTGGCATGGGGCAGCCTGGGCGAGGAGGGGGCTGGCCTGTGGTGGTTTGCAGGCCAGCCATGCCCCCCAGTGACCTTAGCAGAGGCCCTGGTATCTGGGATTTATTTATCTTCTATAATTGAAACTTTGTAGCCAAGAGTGGAGCCAAGCCTTCTGCTCGCGCTCTGTGGTGACAGCCATTTTTGTTAGGATTTATTTATCTTCTATCATTGAAATTTTGTAACATTAAGTAGAGGCATAGGCCGGTAAGGGCAGGTGGAAAGCTTGGCTTCCTCTGTTGCTGGAGAAACCCAAGCCTTCTTCCTGCTCTCCGTGGCCACAGCCATCTTGGTTGGGTTTATTTGCATATATGCTTCTGATTGGCTTGTAGGCATGGCTTGTGGGTGTAGCAGAGGTATGGTCAATTTGTGTATTACTCTTCTATTAGATAGGATGTATGTTCCTTTTGTTCCACCATGTATTCCTTTTCCTAGATACCTTCTGCACTAGAACTTGTCTTTGAGTCTCCTCTACCGTGTTTCCCCGAAAATAAGACCTAGTGCATGGAAAGATAAGACATCCCCTGAAAATAAAACCTAGTGCAACTTTGGGAGAAAAAAATTAATATAAGACACTGTCTTATTTTTGAGGAAACAGGTAGTAGCTAGTGGGTGTTCAATAAACTCTAGTAAATGAATGCTTTTCTCCTACTGTTAAAGTTTTGTGAATAATTACCTTCTTTTCTACAGTCATAAATCAAGAGTTAAAGGTTACCTGAGATTAAAAATGACTTATTTACCTAAAACCAATGGCTCAGAAGAAGATAACGAAGAACAGGCTGAGGAATTAGAGGTGAGATTTTATAAACATTTGGTTAAACTAAAAATGAAATACCTAATTCCTTATTTTAGTATTCTGTGAAGAAAAAATAACTTTATTACAATGTGTGATATAAATTATTTACCTGGATATTTATTTATTTTACCCCACCATGTATTTTTTTCTTTTAGAGGATTTATATAAATGGAATTTTAAAGGTTAAAGAATAGAGAATACAGTGTTTATAAATGAAAGCATTTATCATAATTAAATTAACTGTTTCTAATTTTTTTGTTTTCTAAACCATGTCATTTTCTACTTCATTAAAAAACATCAACAAACCTATAAGTTAAATACATGGAAATTTGAGGAAACTATTAATTAGGAACTTTTTAAAAATATATATATTTTATTGAATTTTTACAGAGAGGAGGAGAGAGGGATAGAGAGCTAGAAACATGGATGAGAGAGAAACATCGACCAGCTGCCTCTTGCACACCCACTACTGGGGATGTGCCCGCAACCAATGTACATGCCCTTGACGAGAATCGAACCTGGGACCTTTCAGTCCCCAGGCAGACACTCTACCACTGAGCTAAACTGGTTTTGACTAATTAGGAACTTTTTAATGAAATATAATTTTTTTCCTATCATGGTTGGAGGGGACTCAGAGGAAAGGAGGGAAATGAGAAAGAGAGGAGAGAATTCAAGTGATCTACTAGGCCACATTTATTTGGGACAAATAGAATTTAACAATTTTCATGGATGACAATCAGAGGAAGTCCAAGTCAAGTATTTGGGCAGAACTACATACACCTGAGGTGTGTGAAGAAGAAGCCGGCCCAGCCGATGCGACTCAGTGGTTGAACCAGGAGGTCACTATTCGATTCGTGGTCAGGCACATGCCTGGGTTACGGGCTTGATCCCCACTTGGGGGTGTTCAGGAGCCAGCTGATTAATGATTCTTTCTTATCATTGATTTTTCTATTTCTCTCTCCTTCCTTCCTCTCTTTGAAGTCAAGAAAAACATTTTTCTTTTTTTAAAGAGGCTGAGAGTATGTATTTAGAATAGAATTGGTCTGGGAATTGGAGAGTGAAATTCTAGTTGCAAGGTCTGCTATGAGCCAGTCCAGTGACTGTGAGTCTCTGAACTTCTCTGGACCTCAGGCTCTTTATTTGCAGAGTGACGGGATAGGATCAGATGAGCTCTAGGGAAGCACACTGACCACCAGGGGGCAGCTCCTGCATTGAGCATCTTCCCCCTGATGGTCAGTGTGCGTCATAGCGACCAGTCATTCGTCATTTGGTCAATTTGCATATTAGGGCTTTATTATATAGGATGACTCAAAGACAAAAATTCTTTCTATTATTTCAGATTCTTCATTTGTATATATAAAAAATTCCTGCCGAAGCCGGTTTGGCTCAGTGGTAGAGCGTCGGTCTGCGGACTGCAGGGTCCCAGGTTCAATTCCGTCAAGGGCATGTACATTGGTTGCAGGCACATCCCCAGTGGCGGGTGTGCAGGAAGCAGTTGGTCGATGTTTCTCTCTCATCGACGTTTCTAGCTCTCTATCTATCTCCCTTCCTATCTGTAAAAAATCAATAAAATATATATTTTTAAAAATAAAAATAATAAAAAAATAAAAAATTCCCTGAAAGTTCTGTAGCAAAAGCACTGCTTATTCTCAAGCTTGCTTTCTCTTCTCAAGGAATGTGCATTTGTGAGGGAGAACCCAGTCCTTGGAGAGGTTCCTCAGCTTTATAGTTCTTCTGAAGATCTAGCCAGACCCTCAGGCAAAGAGGCATGGCTGTTGAGGGAGACACACACACCCTATACGTACACCCTCACTCACAAACCCTCCCAAGCACATTGGTGCCAATATACCATGTGCTATCTTTTGATGATAATGCTCCTGCAATGGGAACCTCAAGGGGCAGGTGTTTTCTGTCCTTTTTTCAAATCATAATTTTTTTGCTGGAAGAACTCCTAGAGTTCATCTAACCCCACCCTGTCACTCTGCAGATAAAGAGCCTGAGGTCCAGATTAGTTCAGAGACTCACAGCCACTGGGCTGGCTCATAGCAGACCTTGCAACTAGGATTTCATTGGACTGCAGCCCCGGACTGTGAGAGGGATGTCTGACTGTCGGCTTAGCCCCAATTCCTGGGGGGATTGGGCCTAAGCCGGCAGGCAGACATCCCCCGAGGGTTCCCAGACTGTGAGAGGGCGCAGGCCAGGCTGACGGACTCCCACTGCATGATTTTCATGCACCAAGCCTCCAGTAGAATATAATGAGACCTTTGTTTGACTGCCAAAGAACTTGGTGTCCTTTCTTATGTCTATAACCACTTATTTGATTACTTTATTTTATCTTTTTAGTTTTTCTCTGATTTGTCATATAATAATCACTTAAAAGTTTTAAGGTATTTATTGCATCAAAGTTTCTGACATTTTGGTGCACAGGGCATTTTACATAATGAAATTCTGTCTGAAATGAATGCTGTCTGCTGTAAAGAAAGAAAATTCTTTATTTAGTAACCTAAAAAAAAAAAATTAACAGCATTTTTTTATTTAGTAACCTGCTCCAAGTTCTGCCCACACGCACATATCACAGGTACCTTATTCACAGTTGAGTTTCTGTGGGCAGGGCTGCTTCACTTCATTTGTGGTCTCCTGTCTCAGTGTTTGAATTCCCTCAGAATGCACCTTATAATTCCAGTAGATGTAAGCGTGCAGGAGTTTATTTATGAAAGGCCCTAGGAATCCAAGCACACGGATCTGTGCTTATTTATGTTCTGTGTAGCTAATGACCAGGGAAGTCTTGCCTTTGACATCTAGTTTGTGGCTGAATATACACAATTCCACTATTTAAGGAAAACAGTGGTAATCTTCATAAGAGGCTCACTCTAAGGCACTTAGTATTCCTTAGTAAGGTGAAATCTGACTATAAAGATATTAAGTAACATTTTATTTTTTGTACCCCTTGCAACTGTTGATTTGGATGTGCTAGTATGCATTTCACAAGGTTAACGTACAGTGTGGGCTGCAGTTCTGAATGCTTTGTTTCTGGCCTTTGACTCCATGAAATTGTGGGCAGTTGCATCTTAGCTTTGAGGTTAGCAATTAAATAGCATTCATTGATACTTAGAAAATTATTCTGTGAGGAACATCAGCTGATACATCTTTAATAGGAAGGCATTATATAAAAAAAAAATAGAACTCAGTCTTTCTAAACAATGTTAAAATGTACAACTGTACTTTTTTAAAAGTTAGTTTTTCCTTCTCCTTGGGTTTGTTTGGATAGCATAAATTCAATAAGCGACCTTTAAGAAAGAAATCTTTAAGAAGATTTTAACTCTTTTCTGACGCCATCTTCCTAGCTCTGTCTATTTTTATAGTTCTTAAAGTGGTAATAAGGACCATTATATTAATAGTTGTCATTCATCTGCATAAAAGTAATCAGTGACCATATTAAACAAAACATTTGTTAGTCTTTTTTTTTTTTTGAGAGTAAAATATAAAAATTCAACTCACATGCTTTTGAAATTGAAACTGGAGAAATAAATTTTAATTTAATATATGCAAGGCTAAATTTTAGGTTGATCCTATGTTATGATTATTTAAATGAAAGGAGAGAGAGAAAAGGAAGGCAAACATAAATGGAGAGAAAAAGTCAGAGGGTAGAGGGGAGCAACAGAACAGTGTGGGCATTAAATAGAATAAAGCGATGCCAGTTCCCATAGAAGAGGTAAAAAGGAAAAGAGAACAAAGAGGAAGAAAGAAAAGGAGTCCTTGTTACTCACCATCCACATTCCTTTTCCCAGGATAATTCTCTCGGTCTTCCTCTCCCTCTGCTTTGGGCTCTCACCGTCCCCTCCACGCTAACAGGAAGAGCCCAGCCTTGCTGTAGAAACCTGTTGCCAGAAAAGACTCCTTTCCTCCCAGCTCTTCTCCCTGGTCCCTCAGTGTTAGATCCATTTTTCAATATAGAAGAATTCTCTTCCACCTTCTCAGCCATCGATTGGTTGACAAACAACAGTCCTTTAGTGTGGGATCCTTGGTGCCTAGGGAAAAATAGTCTGTATATATTAAGGAAATTATTTTTTGTCTGTTATCATAGTACCAAACGTTTGTCGTTTTTTTTTATTTCTTTACTAGAGGCTTGGTGCATGACAATTCATGCACTGGAGGGGGCGGTCCTTAGTCTGGCCTGCCCCCTCTCACAGTTCTGGAGCCCTCAGGGCCAGGAGGCGACCCAGTGATCAGGGGAAGGCAACGCCCCATCACACCTCTGCTGCTGCCACTGCCAGCAGCGCAAGCCTTGGCTGGCCCTGGTTACCTGAGCCTCAGGTGGCCTTGAGCATCTGGGCAGCCGCCATCCGAGGCTTGCGTACACTTTGGGCTGGCCCTGGCGGCTGGGGGTCTGAGGGGACTGGGGGACTCCTGAAGCTGGTGCCCGGCAAGCTGCGCCTGCCATCCCAGTGGGGCTGAGGGGACTGAGCGCTGCCATCTTGTGGCTATGAATGCTCCTATCTTTGAGGGCAGGGCAGTCAGTTAGCATATTCCCACCTTAGTGGCTGTGGGTGCCGCCATCTTTAAAGGCAGGGCAGTCAATTAGCATATTCCCTCCTTATTGGCTGTGGGCACCACCATCTTTGAGGGTGGGGCAGTCAATTAGCAAGTTTTCTCTTTATTAGATAGGATTTTAAAAATTTTTATGATGTCATCTCTGGAAATTTTTCAATTAAATTTACTGGTGTTGTTTTTAAAACTTTGATTTAGTAGTTTTTCCATGTACAAATTTGGGGATTTGTAATCAAATTTATCAGTCTTTTATGCTCTGGATTTGGTATTAGATACATAACAGCTTTCCCACTCTTAGGATGTAAGAGTCTTTATAAGTCTCTCTAGGTTTGTTCTAATACCTTTTGGGTTGACTTTTTAACATTTAAATATTGCTCAATCTGTAACATCCTGTTATAAGGTCTGAGGTAGCAATCTAAATTAAATTTTTTTCTATTTTCTAGGTGATTTGCCTATTTCCTCACAAATTTGAAATGCCTTTATCATACACTAAATTCCTACAACTTAGAGTCTCTTTCTGGGCTTTCTAATCCATTCTGCTGAGCTGCCTTGTGTAAGCCTGCTCCAATGCCACAGAGTTTTAATTCCCGTGGTTTTTAATATATTTATCTGTTAGGGTTAATCTCCACATGGTGCTCTTCTTTTATAGAATTTTGCTGATTTTTCTTGCATGTTTGTATTTGCATTGGAACTTGAGGATCTCTGTGCCTTGTTAATTTTTTCAAAAAAAATCCATCATGTAGTTTAATTGGAATCCGGGGAACTTTATAAACTAACTTGGGTAGTAGAACTGACACCATTGTAAGATTGAGTCTTCCTAGCCAAGATCATATTAAGTCTTTTATTCATTCCAGAGAATTAAGTTTTCTCCACTCATTTATTTATGCTTTCCTAACCATTCCAGTTTTTAGTATAACTTCTACAAATTGCCTTTTTCTGTTTTAAGTTCCTGTTAGCAAAGAATGTCATTAACTCTTGCTATCCTTCCCTACTAATTCCTTACTCTCACTCCCTAGCTTACGGCTTTATGATATTTCCCCTCTCCATAGTCTCAAGAAATTTCCAGTGCCTTCCTGGCATTCAAAACAAAATAAAACTTTATTTCTTTGGCTGCTCCTTTCTTTAAAAAAATTTTTTTGATTGATTGATTGATTGATTGATTTTAAAGAGAGGGAGGGAGTAAGGGAAAGAGAGGGGGAAAAAGGAGAGAGAGAGGGAAACACTGATTTGTTGTTGCAATGATTTATATGTTCATGGGTTGATTCTTCGATGTGCCCTGACCAAGGATCAAACCCGTAACCTTGTGTATGGGGACGACACTTTAACCAACTGAGTTACTTGGCCAGAGCTTTTGGGCTACTTCCTGACTTGACCAAAATGCTTTTCCTTGGTCCAGAGGAGAAAGAGAAAAGTCAAATGACTTTTTAATCACTAGAGAGTTCATTGTCATGATTATTTCTAAGTCATTTGCATTTCCTTATCATGCCTCTATATATTTCACTCTCACTTAACATTTTTGTCAAGTCTCAGAGAGATATTGATTTCCACCCTATGCAAGGTGCTTTCTCTGTGGGAGGGCAGTGCCCAGTACAACACGAAACCTGCCCTTTATTTGTTTGCCGATAACTTAGAGAATAGCCTCAGGTTGTCCTAGCTGAAACTACGCTCCTCAATTTCTCAGTGCTTTCTGTTACTGTTCGTGTGTTTTTCTATTACATAGTTTACTATCCTATAGTTTTAAAATGCTTTCAAAACATTTTTAAAGTATCAAGCCAAATTTAAATGTTATTTTTTAAAAAACGTCTTCATTATCATAAAATTCATACGATGATCTTAAAAGTTGACCGTGTGTTTATTCCTTGTTTAATTTCTGGACTTGGATATGCTAAATTACGTTTTAAATGTCCTCTGGCATAATTTATAAGGTAAAAAAAAAATCAAGCATAAGCTTAATGGTTAACCCTCTGTTTTCAGCCTGGCTGGGTTGTTTTGGACCAAGCAGATGCTGCCTGCCATTGGCAGCAGCAGCAAGAACCTTCTCCTCTACCTCCAGGCTGGGAAGAGAGGCAGGACATCCTCGGAAGGACCTACTACGTAAACCACGAGTCCAGAAGGACACAGTGGAAAAGACCAACCCCTCAGTATGTGCTGATGGCGTTCGCGTTTGTAATCTGAATACAACTGTGACCACTGATTTTCTTTGTGAAGTCGTGTTTCCAATGGATTGGTAATAGAAGAGGGACACTTAAACTGCACTAAGATATTTATGGTCCGGGGCTTTAAAAATGCTATCTTTGCTGTATGTTTTTAAAAAATAATTTGGTAACATTCAAAATTATTTGAGTTACAAATACCACCTGTCTAATTGCTTCTTATAGTATATTTTAATGAATTGTTAACTGTGCTTGTTTTTATTTTTTTATTTGTTTTTTAAAATATATTTTATTGATTTTTTTCAGAGAGGAAGGGAGAGGGATAGAGAGTTAGAAACATTGATGAGAGAGAAACATCAACCAGCTGCCTCCTGCACAACTCCCATCAGGGATGTGCCCATAACCAAGGTACATGCCCTTGACCTGAATCAAACCCGGGACCTTTCAGTCCGCAGGCCGATGCTCTATCCACTGAGCCAAACCAGTCTCAGCAACTGTGCTTGTTTTTAATATTATGTCGTCACAAAGGACACATTTTTCTCTTCAGAATTATTTAAAAAATCTTAGAGATTTTTTTTGTCATTTGTTACTAAGATATTATAAAATCTTAAATTCTATAGCACACTTTAAAATATACAAGTTATTTGTAAAATATAAAGGATTCAATTTCAAGGATCTTTTGTTAAGCACCCATTTGCCAATATGGTCAATGTGTGCATAATTTCCACCATACACAAGACCAAGGACAGAATGACCTTAAAGAATGATCTTCATTCTAATCCTAGGGGCCTGATGCACGAAATTCGTGCAAGGGGCTTGGCCCTCGCAGCCCCGGTTTTATCCTGAAGGTCGTTTGGAATGTCGTCCCAAAGGTCTAATTCGCATATTACTCTTTTATTATTATAGATACATCTCCTCAGTGACATTTTTCTCATATTATCATCAGACTATACATTTGTAAATAAATTCTCCAGTTATTCATATTTATTATCAACTGTCCTATTTCTCATAGCCTTCTGAAGCCTTTCTTCAGTTTTCTGCTTTTTGGCACACTTAATTTTTTTTTAATTTTCCATGAACCTTCTAACTTTTTGCCTATTACAGCCCAAGTACTTTCACAGATATTTTCTGTTCTCAAATCCTCCCAAAGCAAATGAGTGATCATGGTACAGAGGCATTGATCTCTGTCAAATAACATACAGATGACAAAACTGAAGACACTATAAAATTCTGCAAAATTGTCGTATTGCCTACTCAGTATTACGGCTAGCCCAACTTGAGCAGAATCACATTTCTTTCTCTATGGTTGATGTCGTTTTCAGCTAGCCAAAATTAAGTATTTGGGAGGGGAGAGGAAGTTGTCAAAATTGTGTGTTCTCCAGCAACAGTACAGTAAGAACGGTATCCTGACTATCCTGGACTTATATAGAATTAACTAAACTAACAATGCTTTTGTTATTAAATATTTGTAAATCAAATCTTGACCTGATGGTTTAGATATAATAAATGTAAATAATAGAATAATATGTAAAAACAAATGACTGGGGCAATTTAGGAAAGATACAGTAGAAAAGACCTGTCCCTCAGTATGGTACCCCCATGCTTTTCCTAAACCCAGACATACCCTTATTATTAGACCAGGACCATGACTATATATATATGTATAATCAAAAATAGATAACCATTTCATTGCAGTGTATTACATTTTTATTGTGGTGTCCTGTCTTTTTATTCTTCTCTCTCTATTCATGCATGGGGAACTCTACTCTTGGCTTAAGATCAATTCTAGGAAATGTTGCCATATGATTCATAAAGATATAGATGCAACTACTTAAGCTTCTCTTTTATGAACTTTCAAGAACTACTTTAGATTATACTTTTGTGATAACATGGCAAAATAATATAATGAAATTATTTGTGAAATTCTCAGATAGTCATTCATTCAAGAAATATGTAGCGTTCCCCTTCATGTCAGTCACTATCCTAGGTACAGTGATGAACTAAAATATCAAAGTTAAATACACACTTTCACCAACTTTCACTTCATAAGGTACCAGTGTGCCCACAACTTAATGTATGCATTTGAAAAGAATACATTCTGATCTAACATAGGTGTTTTTTTTTAAATGATCACAGGATATTTGGCTATCATTTTAACTCTCTTCAGACATGGGTGATAGCTTTCTATTTCTAATATAGGGACAGCCTATCAGATGCTGAGAATGGTAACATTCAACTGCAAGCACAACGGGCATTTACCACCAGGCGGCAGATATCTGAGGAAACAGAAAGTGTTGACAACCGAGATTCTTCTGAGGTAGATATAATGTTCTTTTTCTCGTAGATAGACACATGTAATGGCAACAGATTAAAGTATGTGTGGCTTAAGCTTATTCTGTTCATTTTAGAATTGGGAAATTATAAGAGAAGATGAAGCCATCTTGTATAGTGATCGGGCCTTCTCATCACCTCCACCATCAAACAACTCGGATGTTCAGACTCACCTTGCAGAAGAATTGAATGCCTTACTTACTATGGGTGGAAATTCAGCCACTGGCCAGCCAGTATCCAGCTCAGTAAGATGATCTTAGATTTTGTTGTAGTGTCAGGATTTTATATTATACACCAGAGGCCCGGCCCATGAAATTTGTGCATGGGGAGGGGGGTGTCCCTCCACCCAGCCTGCACCCTCTCCAATCTGGGACCCCTTTCACAATCCAGGATTGCTGGCTCACAAACACTCACCTGCCTGCCTTTCTGATTGCCCCTAACCACTTCTGCCTGCTAGTCTCATCACCCCCTAACAACTCCCCTGCCAGCCTGATCGATGCTTAACTGCTCCCCTCCTGGCCTTGTCATCTCTAACTGTCCTTCCCTGCAGGCCTGGTTGCCCCCAATTTCCCTCCCCTACAGGCCTGGTTGCCCCTAACTGCCCTCCCTTGCCAGCCTGGTCACCCCCAACTGCCCTCTTCTGAAGGCCTGGTTGTCCCCAACTGCCCTCCCCTGCAGCCCTGGTCACCCCCAACTGCCTTCCCCTGCTGTCCCAGTTCTTTCCAACTGTCCTCTGCCAGCCCAGTCCCCCCAACTGCCCTTCCCTGCTGGCCATCTTGTGGCAGCCATCTTTGACCACATGGGGGTGGCCATCTTGTGTGTTGGAGTGATGGTCAATTTGCATATTACCTCTTTATTATATAGGGTATTTGTTCATTCAGTATCTAATTTTTACATAACATTTTGTCTTTTCCCAGTTTATTGAGATATAATTGACATATAACATTATGTTAGTTCAACAGGTATAGCATAATAATTTGATATACATACATATATATGTGTGTGTGTGTGTGTGTGTATATATATATATATATATATATATATATATATATATATTTCAAAATGATCAACACAGTAATTTAGTTAACATCCATCACCTCACATATTTACAAACATTTTTTTCTCTCGTGAATACAACTTTGTCTAAATGGCATGCAATAATGCGTTAGGCACTTTGGGACTTTACAGTGTGATCATTTTCCAAATAGTACCACTAATGGTATGGAACAGAGTCTTGGATAATCTAAGTGGTCATTGGAGTCCAAATGTTCATTATGTCAATGCCCTTCAGCCAGACACTGCCATGAACACACTTGTAATTGAATAAATTGGGTTTATTACTCATTTCAGAAAGGGAGAGCACACACCATGAGTGTCTCAGTAAGATATGTTAGAAAAGACTTAATGGATTTGGGCTCATTTAGGCAGTTTGGGGGAGGGTGTAGAAAGCAGAATTTTGCTTGTGCCTTGGATGCTGTCAGGAAGCAGGGGTAACTCTATCATTGGGTCTCTAAATTGTATCTATAGCCAGGCAAAAGCTATAATTAGTCAAGAGGCAGCAGTCATTCACATTTGCCAGGATAGGGAGATATTTGGTATTTTGGGCTTAAAAAATGTTCACATTTTGTTCTGTCCAGGCATAATTACAGATGCGTCTTGATTTTGTCTAGATCCTACCAGTGTCAGGCTAGATCCTGCTTTTTCCTCCTCAGTTATACCACAGATGTTTCCAAGGCACAAGTGTGAATAAGTGCTGATGTGCTCTGACTAAACAAGGAGACAGAAGGCACTCTCACTTCAGTAACTGCTATAGGAATTGCTGTGTGTAGGTTTCAGAAGCAAGTATTCCAACATGCACTGCCGTAATGCTATCTTTATGGCTAGCTCTCTCATCTGTATCACCAAGGGAGTTCTTTCAGTGAAAGACAGAGATCATTCTCTGAGGATGCTATGGTCATTTCTAGTTGGAGTTCTCTGCTTTTCATTCAATTAGTAAATATTTATTGATGGCCAACAATTTGCAAGGCACAATATGTTCAAGTGTTATTGAAATATAGCTATATCCATGTGTTTAAGTGATGCCTATGGTTGCGTTTACACTACATTGATAGAGTTGAGTAGTTATAAGAGAGACAAAGAGGAAACAGAAGTTTGCTGATTTCTGTTTCAGCACTTTCTTCAACAAACTTCACTGTAGACAGTTCTCTGTGAATACTCGTATGGATATCCCAGAGCTCATCTGCCTGCCTGCTCTCTTTCCCTCCTTCCCTCCACCTGTCTAGTCTCTCTTCCATTTTCTTTTTCTTTTTGTCAGGGGCGTGGGGAAGGTCAATAAAAGACGTAAAGAATAAGCTATTTTGATTTAATGGTGATAAATCACATACGATTCTATTCCCTTTTCTCCTGTTATTTTTTTTATTATTTAAAAAGTAATATATATGGTATTCATACAATGAAGTATTATGCAGACATTGAAAAGAAAGACATGGCTTTGAATGTATGTATTGTGTGGAACAATATAAGATATTAGTTGGTGAAAACCAGCAAGGTACAAAACAGTGTGCCAGTGTACTATTCTTTTTTAATGTTCACTATGGGACTATCTTTTTAAAGATATACTTTATTGACTTTTTACAGAGAGGAAGGGAGAGGGATAAAAGGTTAGAAACATCAATGAGAGAGAAACATCGATCAGCTGCCTCCTGCACACCCCCCACTGGGGATGTGCCTGCAACCAAGGTATATGCCCTTGACAGGATTCGAATCTGGGACCCTTCAGTCTGCAGGCCGACACTCTATCCACTGAACCAAACTGGTTACAGGAATGTACTATTCTTTATGTAAATTATTTAAATGACATAGACAAATATGTGTATGAGGTTTATTGAAGACTCTGAAGGAAACTGGTAACATTACTCAGCTCTGAATGGAGGAACAAGTGAGCAGGACATGTGTCTTTGGTAACTTTTGAATTTTATAGCATACAGAAGCATGTGTTGCTTATTCAGAAAAACAATTTATTCCTTTAAAAGTGTTGCATGGTCATGGTTAACAATTAAAACAGTAGTGAGGTATATAAAATAAAAGTTAAATCTTCCATATTACTTCTAACACATGCTTCCTCAATTGCTACTAATGGTTTGGCATATACCATTATTGTCCTAAACATTTTCTCTATATTTATAAACGTGTGAGCACACATATATTTCTATATAATTTTTTAACCTGAGATCATCTCATACACACTTTTTGGTAACTTGCTTTTTTCACTTGCTATATCATAGACCACTGGACCATTTCAGTAAATATAAACTTACTCCTTTTAAAAACAACAACAACAAAAATTATCAAACTCTGCCATATTTAATGTGCAAATAAACCTTAAGGGATCATACCGTCTCCCGGTCTCCTGTTGATAGATGTAGGATTGTTTATAGTAGTTATTTGTTATTATAAACAATGGTACAATGGCTATTCCGAGTTCATTTATGTGTGCATTATAAATTTTGATGTCATTAAATAACAAAACGAAGATATCTTAGATAGTGACAACAACGTGCGTCTGGAAGCACAAGGAAAGAGAGTACATAGGATTTCTGGGAAACAAGCACTCTCGTTTGTGCGGTGGGAGGTGCTGGAAGAGAAGAGCCAGGTCCGGAAGCTCACGCAGCTCTGTGCTCTGGGCTGTGGGTTTACCCCAGTGTGGGTGTGAAGTCACTGCAGGGCTCAGAGCTAGAGAAGCCGGTAGCTAACTCGCACTGTACGATGGTCTCTGGCTGCAGCACACCCTGTGGGATGTAGATTCACGGAAATCGGACGTGATGTCAGGAAATCTATTAGGATGTTGCTGCAGTCACAACCAAGGTGACAAATGAGGAACACTTGGCATTTTAAAAACAACAAACTTGAACTAAAGTGGAGAGGGAGTGTATTTGTGAGCCAGTCAAGAAACAGAAATGAATAGGATCCTGAGACAGACCTTGCTGTGAGGGACAGGAGTGCAGGAGTTTGGGGTCTGACATCTGACTTGGGCAGCTGCTGGCCTCGCGTGCTGCCCGCTGAAGTGAGGAGAGGGTTTGAGTGGCTGTGAACAGGGAAAGACCGAATGCAGTCTGGGTCACAGTGAGGGGTGTGTGTCTGACATTAAAGGGCAAGTGTCCAGGAGGCAGGCAGTCTAGGGTGGGGGAGAGGTGTCTAGAAGCTGAAGGCCTTAGCACGTGGGTGGTCTAGCCAGTGTTCTTTCTTCTACTCCCTCGTACCCCCCCCCCACGATGTTATCAACCTCTCAAAGACAAATCCAATATATAAAATTCTTCTTCTTTTTTTTTTTTTAATAAGAATCATTCCAGCAGAAGAGGCAGCTTACAAGCCTACACTTTTGAGGAACAGCCTACACTTCCTGTGGTGAGTTTCAGCCCCCTCCCCCCCATCATCCATCATCGATGAAAATGTAAAACTCAGAAACCTTTTCTTCTTCTTCTTCTTTTTTTTTTTTAACACTGAGTATAACTTTTGACTGCCTAGTGGAGTACTGATCCAGCCAGGATCCAGGGATAGGAGGTGCAGGGGAGAAAAACTGAGTAGGTAGTTTCTTTAAGAACAAAATTGAAGAACTGCCTCCCGCATAGTGAGAAAGCCCATCTCTGACTGTGGGTGACATCCGGCTTGTCTGAAGGGCTGTCTTGGCTGGAGGGGGTCTGTGCAGGGAGCTCATGGTTCAGGATGATGGTGTCCAGCTGCCGTGACTCTGTACACCGCCCGTGGCATAGAGCAGCTATTGCGCCCCACACATGAGGTGTCATGTCAGGATTCAGTCACATATATTCCGCTGCTGTGGGTAAATGCCATGAAGCTATCCATTTAACTCACCTGGTTTACTGTGTCATTTAAAGCTGTCCCCTGTTGATTTTCTGTCTGGAAGGTCTGTCCATGGATGCCAGTGGGGTGTTAAAAGTCTTCTCTTACTGTTGATTTTTTTTCTTTACGTCCATCAGTATTTGCTTTATATATTTAGGTGATACTATGTTGGGTACATAAATGTTTACCAGGGTTATATTCTCTTGTTGAATTGATTCCTTTCTTGTTATGCAATGTCCTTCTTTGTCTGTTATTATAGCTTTATTTTAAAGTCTATTTTGTTTGACATAAATATTGCTACCCCAGCTCTCTTTTTGTTTCCATTTGCATGAAATATCTTTTTAATCCCTTTATTTTCAATCTCTGTGTATCTTTATAACTGAAGTGAGTCTCGTTTTTTTAAATATATATTTTTATCTATTTCAGAGAGAAAGGGAGAAGGAGAAAGAGAAAGAGCCATGATGAGAGAGAATCACCAATTGGCTACCTCCTGCATGCCCCCTACTGGAGATTGAGCCCTCAACCAGGGCATGTGCCCTTGACCAGAATCAAATCTGAACCTTTCAGTCGTCAGGCCGACGCTCTGTATCTGCTGAGTCAAATCAGCTAGAGCTGGTCTTCTTTTCTTAATCATTCAGCTACGCTATATATTTTTTGATTGGAGCATTTATGCCATTTACATTTACATTTAAAGTGATTATTGAAAGGGACTTTCATAAAAGGTGATGACATTTTATAATTCATATTTATGGGAGAGGGTGTCCTTCTTCTTCTTATAAAGTCCCTTTAACATTTCTTGTAATAATAGTTTGGTGGTGATGAACTATTTTAGTTTTTTTTGTGTGTGTGTGTTTTTTTTAGTTTTTAGTTTTTGTTTTTTTTTTACCGTAAATCTTGGAAGCTCTTTATTTCTCCTTGAATTTTAAATGATAGCCTTTCTGGGTAGAGTAGTCTTGGTTGTAGGTCCTTGAATATAACCATTTTGAGTATTTCATTCCAGTCCTTCTGGCCTGCAGAGTTTCTGTGGGAAAATAAGCTGACAGTCTATGGGAGCTCCCTTGTAGGTAACTAACTGCTTTTCTCTTGTTGCTCTTAACATTCTCTCTTTGTTTTTAACCTTTTGTATTTTAATTATGATGGGTCTTGGTGTGGGCCTCTTTGGGTTCATCTTGTTTGGGATTCTGTGCTTCGTGGACTTGCCTATCGTTTTCCTTTGCCAGGATTGGGAAGTTTTCTATTATTATTTTTTCTAATAGCTTCCCGATCCCTTACTCTCTCTTCTCTTTCTGGGACCCCTATGATGTGGATGTTGTTATGCTTCACGTTGTCCCAAAGGTCCCTTAAACTATCCTCATTTTTAAAAATTACTTTTTATTTTTGATGCTCTGGTTAAGTGTTTTTTCCTACCTTGCCTTCCAAATCACTGATTCAGTTTTCTACTTCATTTAATCTTCTGTTGATTCCTCCTAGTGTATTCTTCATTTTAGATATTGTGTTTTTCATTTCTGATTGGTTTCTATGTCTTTTTTTATACTTGCTCTCTCTTTGGTGAAGTTCTCACTAAGTTCCTTGATTACTCTTATAGCCATTTTATTGAACTCTATCTGATAAACTGCTTGCCCTCATGTCATTTAGCATTTTTTCCTGAAGATTTCTCCTGTTTGTTTTTTGTTTGTTTAGGGCATTTTCTGTGTTTTGAGTAGATCTGTCATGTCTCCCAGTCTTGGTAGAGTGGCCTTTATGTAGCATAAGTGTCCTGAGCTACTCCGTGGCATAGACTCCCTGATCTCCTGGTGCTCCACGAGCATATCTTGAGTAGGTTATGTATGCCTTCCTTTTGTAGATGAGCATTGATTGCTATTGGCATATCTATCAGTGGGATTGACCCTCCACTGGCTAGTTATGAAGATTGGTCACAATCAATGTCTGAGCTGCTGCATAGGGTCTGACCCCATGAAACAGAACTTGCCCTCACAGGGTCTGGTGCTTTCTGGGACCTCCCTTTGGGTGTATCACTTTTGGAGCTAATTGGGTCATGCTCTGTTGTGGTTTGAAAACCGCCACCCTGTAGGTTCTGGGGGCTATTGGAAGAGACTTCGGTGCAGGTCAATGTCATACGCTGCCTGTGACCAGCTCTGGAGCGACAAAGCAATCCACAGTTGGGAGCTCCCTTGCTGGGCCTTGGTGAAGGCAGGAGGGGCCAAGCTTTGTACCAAAGCCAGCTGCCACAAGTACAAGGCCTGGGGCATATCAGCAAAAGGCCCAAGCCACCCTGAGACCTGCCACTGCCTGAAGGCTGCCCGTTCTGCTCAGCTGCTGAAAGAGCCTTTGGCAGTACGCTCGTTGCATGTGTTGGGTTCACAGGGAATCACCAGGTAAGGGCAAGTGATGTTCACCAAGTTTAATACAGATTCAACTTGGCGCTAGTTCTAGATTTAAAGCCATTCAGCCAAAAATCTCAGGGCACACCAAAGACCAGCTGCCACCTGCCTAGGGCCTGGGTATCTTTGCGGTGGGATGGGGTCTCGGGGATTCATCAGGGTGGAGCCAGTAGAGTTCATCAGGTTAAAGCAGATTAAGAGGGAGGGCTCCACACAGGACAGGTGGCACCTGCCAAGCATGCAGGAACACGGCCCTTTCTATGAAGTCACACAACTCAGTTTCTCTCTGTGTGTCTCTGACACCCAGAATTCCTCACGTGTTTTTTTAAGAAAGACTGCAATGTGGGCCCCAGCTGGTTGCCGCTGGCAGAACCCACAACTCTGACCAAGTTGAGTAGCACAAGGCCTCTGGGAGCCGTCAGGGTAGGACTAGTATAGCTCACTAGGCTAATGCTCTGAGGGGGAAGTGCTTGGCCCAGGAAAGATGGCATCTGTGTACCGTGTGAGAGAAGGACTCAACAACAGGGTCCTTGGGGCCTGTCCCTCCAGCCCTCTCTCCAGAACCACACGAGTCAGTTTCTCCCTGGATGACTCAGATGCCTTCTAAGCTGCTCTCCCTTGGCTGGAGCTCCGGCTGAGTGCCTGGGAACAAGACTTTGCGTGCAAGCCCTTTAGGAGTTCACCTCGGCGTCCAGCAGCCATCCATCTCTCTGGGTGGAAATCCCCATAGATTTTTCACATCCAGATGTTACGTGGGCTCTTCTTCCCAGCACTTTAGTTCTGGGCTGGGGAGCTCAATGTGGAATTGAGACCCTCGGGTTCCCGGAGGGACCTCTGCAGATGAGATCCCTTCAGATTCTCAACCACTGCCTGTGGGTGCAGGGCCAGCCTGTTTCATGTCTCCACCCCTCCTACCAGTCTCATGTGGCTTCTTCTGTAAATCCTTAATTATAAGACATCTGTTCAGCTAGTCTTCAGATGGCTATTCTGGTTATTCAGGTTGATTGTTCAGTAATTTAGTTGTAATTTTGATGTGGTCATGGGAAGAAGTGAAGGCAGTTTCCATCCATTCTGCCATATTGGACCAGAATTCCTACTGTCATGTTTTCTTAGTGTTAATACCCTCATCTTTATTGTCTACTGTTTTTGTTTAAATGAACTTATTATATAATTTATTGTGTACACTTCAAAATATTATTTAAAACATGTTTCATTTTAAAGAGGGCCAGCAGTGACAAAGGGATGTGGTCTTTTTAAACGCATTTTTTTTTCCTTAGTCATGTTCAATTCTCTCATTATTCTTCATCTTAGCTTTTGCCTACTTCATCTGGATTACCACCAGGTTGGGAAGAAAAACAAGATGAAAGAGGAAGATCTTACTATGTAGATCACAATTCCAGAACCACTACGTGGACAAAGCCCACTGTACAGGTACCCTCAAGCCTATCCCTTATCTTGTTTTCTTACCTAAATGAAGCCATCATATTTCTGTGGAAGCTGTTGCATCCTTTTGTGGTATATGTTGGATGCTGCTAGCAGGTGCTAGTTGTTTTCTGACGTTGGTGCTAAGTGTCTACTATTTCCTGTGGATCTCTGGTATGCTTGAATTACCACTTGTTATTATACAATATAAAACAAGTATAAGAGGACAAAGTAAATGATCTAGTCCGTTGGGTAATTTTGTAATTTGAATGGTTAAGACCATTATTTAGCTAAAAGATAATCTTAGTTATTTGTATCTATTTAAAAAATTTGTGTTGATGACATTTTGTCTTGACAACAGTGAGAGCTTTTATAAGTGTTTAGGGAAATATTTCTTTTCTTATCACCATTTCTCTTATTGAGAATAACATAACAGATACCCTTTTTCTTGACACCTGGAATTTACCACCATTAGCAAATTACTATATTCATTTCTAGGTATTTTATTTTTAAAAATAAAATTTTACAGATAAAAGAAATTTGTTTTTAGCCAAACACTTGGTCATACGCCCCAGAGAGAACCATCTTTTTGAATTTGTTGTGTATTCTACCCTATTTTATATACTAACAAACAGAGCTAAACAATGCAAAATATCGTTTATGTCCATGTGTTTCAAACTTTGCAAAGATGTTGTGTTGTATAATTCTGAATCTTTTTTTGCTCACCATTGTTTTAAAACTCCATCCTTTTTTAAAATATAGAGATCCAGTGTATTTCTTTTAACTACTGTCTAATATTTCATCAGATGACTGTATTTCAACTAGCCATTTCTATAATGGATAGTTATCATGTATTTCTGTCTATCCAGCATTTGAACCTGCTTCTATATATGTAGGATCCCCACCTGTGAGTCTTTGGGGTGAGCAAAGACAGCCTCCTGCAGTTGTACTATGGCTTCCTTGTAGCTAGGGCTTGGCTTATCCACATGCATCAGCAACAGCTTCTCTAACCAGCATCTTACTGCTCAAGAATTAGCTGAGAAATGAAATTTATTTTTAAAAATAACAACAACAAAGTCTAACAGAACACTTTATTTTAAAAAACGAGCCTCCAATGTTTAGGCTTATTTACAAGTGTATATTCTGCCTGCAGGTTGTTACCTTTTTAACCACAGCTATTTGTGAATCCTCTATAAAACATTACAACATGATTTAATTAATGTGCTAGGCCACGGTGGAGACCAGTCAGCTGCCAGCAAGCCAGAGTCTTTCTGCAAGCCCTCAACCGCAGGTCCCCACAAGCGATTCGGCTCACCAGGTGACTCCGCCGTCTGAAATGGAGCCAGGGTTCCTTCCTAAAGGCTGGGAAGTCCGGCACGCACCAAACGGGAGGCCTTTCTTTATTGACCACAACACCAAAACCACCACCTGGGTAACTAACACTCTCCAGTTTAAGTTTATAACAGCAACAATAGTAATCTCTTACATACAGTTCTTTGTAACCTTCTTAAGTGTACTAGTGGACTAATATAACCTTCATTGTCCAGTATTCATTTAAAGATATGCTGAAGTCATAATAGTATTGTCTATTCAAGATATGTTTATGACTATTTGTAGTATTTGGGGGTCTTGTCCTATAGATACATTTACTTCCTATATCCAAGTTTAAATTCACTAGTCATAAATGCTTAGGAAGATACTTAGTAGTCTATCTTTGTAGTTCCAAAGTACTTTTGAATCCGTACTTCATTTAATATTTAAAAAAACAACAACTAGCCGGGACCGGTTTGGCTCAGTGGATAGAGCGTCGGCCTGCGGACTGAAAGGTCCCGGGTTCGATTCCGGGCAAGGGCATGTACCTTGGTTGCGGGCACATCCCCGGTGGAGGGTGTGCAAGAGGCAGCTGATCGATGATTCTCTCTCATCGATGTTTCTAACTCTCTATCCCTCTCTCTTCCTCTCTCTGAAAAATCAATAAAATATATTTATTAAAAAAACAACAACTAGTAAGGCTAAGTAGAATAAGTATTTTTATCTTAAGACAAAGGGCTTAAAGTTATTTAGCCATTGGTTCACCATTAATAGAAAAATTACTGAAAATTAGCAGCAAAATAACTAGATTTGATTAATTAATTTAAAGACCAGTGTACCTAAAAAAAATTAAAATAACTTAGTAAATTATTTAATAAAATATTAAAATAATAATTAAAGTAAATTGAAGGTCTCTTTTTCAATAATTTAGTTGACTTTTATAACCTATTTGAGCTTGCCATCCTATCTTTCAAAAATATTAATAAATCAACACGTTAACAGGTGCCAAAAAGCATGTTCAGGGCTTCAGAAATCGCAAGTAGTCCAGTTTACGTCCCACTCTTTCCCCTAATTTTATTTAGAGAAGAGTCCTGTGTAGCCCTAAGGAATGAGACAAAATACTCCGAATGTTTTCTGGGAGAGATGGTGAGTTAACACAGATCCGACTCTGAAATCTGAGAACTAAATACTGTAGCCTGAAAATGATACAAGATCTTACATGGAGAAACTATTATTTCTCAGATTAAGCAAATGAGATAAAAGAATAGTTTAAGCCTGGCTGGTGTGGTTCAGTGGCTGAGCATCAGTTTATCAGGAGGTCACGGTTTCAATTTCCTGTCGGGGCATATGCCTGGGTGGAGGCAGCTGATCACTGGTTCTCTCATCATTGAAGTTTCTCTCTCTCCCTTTCCCTTCCACTCTGAAATCAACAAAAATATTTTTGAAAGATAATAATTTAAGTATTCATTGGTATTAGAAAACATAGTATCAGATTGACTTTCATGATTTTAAAATTATACTGTTTTCTTCATTTATTCTACAAAAAAGGAAGATCCAAGACTGAAAATTCCAGCTCATCTGAGAGGAAAGACATCACTAGAGTCTTCCAATGACCTTGGACCTTTACCTGTAAGTTTATAGAGCTGCTACCAATCTAACTTGGCCGCGTTAAACATTTTGTATTTGGAATACAGTAGTAGTTTTTTAACAGCTATACATAATATTATTAAAGTGTTGATGCCTTCTATTAAAATGAAATATGCAAATTAAATTAATCATATAACCAATGGTATTTTTCTACCTATACATTTAAAACCCTTTTTGTAAAATAATTGAAATACATTCTTCATTATAGCCAGGATGGGAAGAAAGAACTCACACAGATGGAAGAATCTTCTACATAAATCACAGTACGTGCAACGTAATTTTTCATTACATTATTTCATAATATTGACTTTTGTGCATAAAAATGAAGAATATCTTTTCTCTCTCTCTCTCCCCCCCCCCTCTCTTCAGATATAAAAAGAACGCAGTGGGAAGATCCTCGGTTGCAGAATGTAGCAATAACTGGACCAGTAAGTTTCTTCGTATCAGTATGTTCTGATGGGCTTGTCCTATCACCTGTCTCTTTAAGGATGAAAGGTCAAGTGCGTAACCCTACAGGCATTGAGAGGAAAGCATGTTTGCCTTTCTCGCCTCAGTTACCACACCAACTCCAGTTCTCAGATATTTCTAAAAAGCATATAAGGGTATATCCTTCTCCTGCACAGTAGCTGGGTGACTAGTAAGCCAGACAGTCAAAATGCTAAGGCAGCGGGCTGCTATGCTCAGGCTCATACTTGCCATTGTCTGAAAAAGAATGTCAGGCCACAGATCAGAGAGGACTCTAGAGTGTACAGGTGAGGAAATAGATAGTGCCCTGTCTACTCTGGGGCTGCATCTTGAGCTTTTTGGTCAAAATTATTGTAGATATAAGAGATATAGATAAAGAGATAGAGATATATAATACACTTATATTTAAATATTGCCATGTATAATATGATGTTTATACTACTGTTGAGTCAGGTTAATAATAGGAAAATTATTATCTTTTATATAGTAAAATTTACATTTTTTAATTATTCAGATTTTAATTGTTTTTAATTCACAAAAATAAGTAAAATTAAAGATACAGTTCTTTTAGTTCATTCTTTAGTCTCCATGTTTGATTGTTTAAAATAATGGATAAAAAAGGCAACTCCTCAACGTTCAAGGAAATAGTACATTTTTCAAATTGTTCCCTTAATGGAGAAATCACTTTGAAAGTCTCTTTAGAAATGGAAATTTTCATTTCTAATATTTCTCTTCTTGGAAGAAATTTCCTGTTTCTGGCATGTTGCATTTCAAGAATATTGAATGATGAAAATTACAGCCATAGCAATTGCTGAATACGATTTTATCTTAAACAGAGAAATTTAAAATGTTTTAAGTTTTGTAAAAACTTATTTGTTTTTCTTTAAACTAAACTTGTCTTTCCAAATATTCTCTTTTAATGCCTTTAACTTATGTTCGTAAAATACCGAGAGGAACTTTTAAAATTGTTCCAAAATAAAACAACCTAAACCTTCTTTTTTCCCCAAAAAATTTCAACTCAAGGCCGTGCCCTACTCCAGGGATTACAAAAGGAAGTATGAGTTCTTCCGAAGAAAGTTGAAGAAGCAGGTTAGTGATACTTATAATGAGTTTTTAAGAATGAATGTTATGTACACTGAGGTGATGGGAAATACTTTTTTAAATGGATGAAGGAGATACAAGAAAAGAAAGAAAAGAATATAGTAAGAGAATTGGTTCTGTGTTTGTAACAACTTGAACTAGTTTCCTATAGGGAAAGGATGCTTATTTTTTTATATACCTTTAGAGACCACAGTTATTTTATGTCTTTATTTTTCAAGGTATCCTGTAATCTAGAAAAGTAATATTAAAAGTTTGCTTTTAAAGAACTCTACCGTTGTTTCCTGGAGGGGTTTGTGGGGATTGGGCTTTGTAGAATCTGAGCAAGAGTAGCTCTGGAGCTGATCTCCTCCTGGTCTTTGAGTGTGTAGGACTCTCTGGACTCCTTTTCTGCTTTTACTGTTGTTTATAATATATTGTATAATTTGAAAGTACAAATGTGGTAGGAATAGTGCTCTCGTTGCTTGTATCCTTGTACTTATCACATCTGTTCACTACACTTCTTTCATCACCAAAAATTTAATACGTTTGGAATTAAACTCATTATCTACCCATCTATTTCATTTCTGTTGGTAATGACCATATTTTTAATACCTTTCCAATTTGCTCACCCTTTTCCCCTTTCCCTGCAGTTATGGATTACTACCAGTAGGTGGCTATATTGGTTACATATATGGGTTACATTTTCTTGCCTTCTAAGCCAGAAGCTTGCTTTTGCACATTCAAGATCCAAAATTTAATAAAAATGAAATATAATAGTTGTTTAGTGCAACTATTGTATGTATAAATAAAATCCTAAAATATCAGCAACTTTTAAAACTCATCTTCAATAAAAACTGTTAAAATTGCTTTAGAAATTTGTTTACTACTTCTTAAAATTTTGGGGGATTTTAAGTTTTTGTTGGTTTATTTGCCAGATAAATATTTTCAGTCTTAATGAAAAATGCTGGTGAAATAGGAGGACTAACTTCTCCTTTTGTCACCCTGAACACTTACAAACATGATCCGATATCTAACTGTTTATGTTCCAGGCAGCAGGAGATATGGAACAAGGCCTTTATAAACAGGCCACAGAACACAGAACTTAGAATGAAAGCAGTAATACTTACTGAGCTCTCACCATATACTGGGCAGTCTTCTTAGCAAGTTAAATGTATTATTCATGTTATCTCTACAAAAATCTATAAGGAAGGGACTTTTTTGAAATGAATAAAAGTACTTTTAATAATACATGAGATAATTAAGTCATAATGGGGTTTGAAAACCCATGCAACTAAATAACAGTGGGTATAGAATTAAATGAAAACACATTCATGAATTTTTACAGCCTTCTACTCTGCCTAAGAAAAGGTAACAGTAATGAGTTCAACATCAAATTTGTAAATTAGAATAAATAAAGCCAGAATATACTTAAATCATTTAAAGTTTCAAAAAAGCAACAATAAATGAAAGAAGTGATTTTTAAATTTGTGAAATTAAATCTGCTTTAAATTATTTTGTGAGGAATAATAGACATCTCCTAAAGAAAAAAAACACACAAAGCACAAACAACTCTTATAAATGAAAGAGAACTAAAATGACATTTATATCAGCAATTAACATATGAGAGAAAATTAAAAACTATAAACTTTCAGATTTGAAGACTTATTTGAAATAATTAATTTAGACCAATTCCTAGAAAAACATCACTTTCTAAAATTGACCCAGGATATCAGTTAAACTTGAATGTTTCTGGGAAAAGTTTTTTTTTTAATATAATTTTTTATTTTTCAATTACAGTTGCCATTCAATATTATATTTGTTTTAGATGTATATCCCAGTGATTAGACATGTAACTTACTAAGTGATCATTCTAATAAATCTTGTACTCATTTGACACCATACATATTTATTAGAATATTATTGACTGTATTTTCTATGCTGTACTTTATATCCTCATGACTATTCTGTAACTACCAATTTATACTTCTTAATCCCTTCACTTTTCCTCCCATCCCCCCAATGACCCTCCCATCTGGTCCCTCCTATTCTCTGTTCTGAGTCTGTTTCTGTTCTGCTTGTTCATCTATTTTGTTCTTAGATTCAGTTGTTGATAGGTACTATATATTTATTGCCATTTTATTGTTCATATTTTCTCCTCCTCTTCCTCCTCCTTCAAAAAGACCCTTTAACATTTCATGTAGGACTGGTTTGGTGGTGATAAACTCCTTTAAATGTTTCTTGTCTGGGAAGCTCTCTCTATGCCAGAGAGGGACTGTTATCACATTTCACAGGTGAGGAAACTGAGGCCCCGAGAGATTAGATAATGTGATCAAGTGTCATGGTTGTTAGTGGCAAGCTCCAGAGTCCATGTTCTTAACCATCATGACATATTTTGGTGATTAAGAGAGAAAATTTGTGAGGAAATTATCATTGCAACAAAGGTATATAAAGAGATAAAAACATGAGTGAATGGTAAGAGACAAGGTGTCATTCCCAAAGCATGGCACAGGAGGCTAAAGATCTGAACTTCCCCACTCACACCCCCTCGCTACTCTCCCCCACCCCCGTTTAACAAAAAATCGCAGGCATGATTTAAACGGTGAAATCCATATCTGCACACATCACTCCAGAAGAGCAGAACACCAAGACAGAGATAAAAATATTAAAAACCAATGCTATAAAGCCTGAAGCTATCTTTAAGCTTGACCTCTGCCTTATCCTTTGCAATGTAGCACATACTTTAAGAGCTGAGACCCAAGAGCTAAGCCTTTTCTAACTTCTGTCTTCAGTTTATAATAATAGTAGCTTCTTCAGAGTGCTGTTATGGGGAGTAATTGCATTAACCTATTAAAATGTGGGGAGCAGTGCCTCTCACAGTCTGTAAATACTGGTACCTATTAAAGAGCGAACGAGACAGACTCCAAGGAGGAATGGTGGGAGCAGGGGAAAACGCTGCACTGACAGGCAGGTAGCAAGTAGCAGGCAGCAGCTACCTTGTAGGTCACAAGTGGGTCTTCACTGGAACTTAGTTTGCAAAGGACTGTTCCTGAAACACCTTCACCCGAGCATCGAGCGTTACTGCCACCATCGGTAGCTGCTTCTTCAGATATAAAAATCAGAAGTCTGTGTTATTAAGTGATTAGAGAAAACGTATGAATTCTGTCATGCCATAGAGGAAGTATTCCTAGTCATGCTTTCCCTGAAAAAGGGTCTTGGCACAAGGCAGAGTGCCCTGAATTGTGTGAGTTTCCCGGGAGAGAACGTTGCGGCTGTGTGGAATCGATTTAAACCAGAAGTCTCTCCTCTCCGGGCTTTCAGAACGACATTCCAAACAAGTTAGAAATGAAACTTCGCCGAGCAACTGTTCTCGAGGACTCGTACCGGAGGATCATGGGTGTCAAGAGAGCGGACTTCCTCAAGGCTCGGCTGTGGATCGAGTTTGATGGTGAAAAAGGATTAGATTACGGAGGAGTCGCCAGAGAGTGGTTCTTCCTGATCTCGAAGGAAATGTTCAACCCTTACTACGGGCTGTTTGAATATTCTGCTACGTAAGCACTTTACAGAGACGTATACAGTCAAGGACATCCCTGTCCTGAAAGTAACAAGAGTTTATGGTGCGAGGAAAGTATGTGGTTCGCTGTGCCAGAGGGAAAAGGACCACTAATGCTGTTTCAAAAATAACTTTCAAACTTGTGGTAAAATGCACTTAACATAAAGTTTACCATTTGAACCATTTTAAAGTGAGGGTACAGTTCATGGCATTAAGTACTCTCACACCGTTTTATGCAAGTATCAGCACCATTCACCTCTAGAACTTTGCTGTCATCCCAAACTGCAACTCTCTACCCATTAACCCCTAACCCTCCCAGGCCCTGGCAGCCTCTATTTTACATTCTGTGTGTGAATGTGTCAACTTTAGGCACCTCATATATGTGGCATCATACAGCATTGTCTTCTTGTTTCTGACTTAATTCATTAGCATAACGTCCTCAAAGTTCACCTATATTGTAGAATGTGTCAGAATGCCCTTCGCTTTGAAGGCTAAATAATATCCCATTGTGTTATAAAGAGGCCCAGCCAGGGCCTTCCTTCATTCCGCACCATCCCCTGGTGGTCAGCACACATCATAGCAAGCGATCAAATTCCGGAGAGACCACTTTGCATATTAGGCTGTTGTACAATATATATAGATACCACATTTTGTTTCTCCATTTATCTTTCAATGAACATTTGGGTTATTTTTCCCTTTTGACAGAAATTACTGTTTTGAAAACCATTAAAGCCAGAGATTTAATATGGTTCTAAAAGAGGTTAACAACTCTAAAAAGAGAGTGATGATTTGTAATTATTGGTCATGTTAAAATTTTTGTGTGAAATAGAGAGAGAAGCATTTAAATGTGGTTGTTTTGCAGGGATAATTATACCCTACAGATAAATCCAAATTCTGGGTTGTGCAATGAAGATCACCTCTCCTACTTCAAGTTTATTGGCCGGGTAGCTGGAATGGCAGTTTATCATGGCAAACTGTTGGATGGTTAGTATTCAGCTTAAAACTTTGTTATATGTAATTATAATTATTATATTATAATGTAATTGTAATGTGATGGTATGATTTCTTTCATTTGGTAACCATTTTTAAAATATTTGCTTTCTTGCAAGGTTTTTTCATCCGCCCATTTTACAAGATGATGCTACACAAACCAATAACACTTCATGATATGGAATCAGTGGTATGTCATTTTCACTTACAATATGAATAATTTAACGGGCAACTGGATATTTTAAAGAATTATCTTTTAAAGATGAAGAAATTAATAGATTATAATGTTCTGAAATATAACATTTCCCCCAACATTTTATTATGAAAAACTTCTAACATATAATAAGATAAAAAGATTTTATAGTGGATATGTGTGTAGTCACTATCCAGATTCCACTACTGGCTTTTTATCTATACTTACTTATCACATACCTATTCACCCCTCTCTCCATCAACCCATTTTATTTTTCTGATACATTTCAAAGAAAATTGCAAATATCAGTAAACTTCTCCCAAAATACTTCAATATGCTGAACAACATTTTAATGTATTTCTCACATCAGTATTTGAATTGTCATGTATCATGCATGGCATATGTTTTCAAAATATCAGTTCAAAGGCAAGACCTTGAGATTAGGCCGCTACAAAGAAACAGAAACATAAGGATTAAATCCTTCACCATAGTCCATGCTGAATAGCCTCAAACACCGTGTACCCATGGGTTCCAAGGCCCCTTCCTTAGTACCAAGTTCACTTTGTATTCCCTTCCTGTGACACAATATCAGCATGAACAGTATAATTCTTTACAGATCATAAGGTTGTACAGTTACTTGAGTTGGTTAATTGAGATTCTGTATTTGAGGTTATTCTTTAACGTGGACCAGGTATAAATAACAGCCTCCCCACTGCTGCTTAAACAGTACACACACAGTCTCACAGGCCACATGGGAAAGGTGCTGTGTGCTCCTGGGTAGCTATGGAAGTTAGGATTCATCGGAAAGCTGCTGTATTGACCTTTAACTGAGTAATAAAATTTTTACCTCCACTACTTCCACACAGAGATTAAGTTCTAAACTTTTAAGCAGGCCCCACTCTATTGATGTATACATTTTTACTCTCACACATACTAGTCATTCATCTCTATCTATATAAACAAAAGGCTAATATACTAAGTGTTCATCTGGGTAATGACATCATGTAGCAACACCCAGCTTCCTCTCCCCATCAACTAGACTCTTTGCAGTGTCTTCAGCCCAGGAATACGACTTGCTTTATAGCCAGGTGGAAACATTTTACACTTTAACCAAATGTCTGTGAAGCATTTCCCCATACCTCATCTCATTTGATCCTCACAGAAGTCCTGGAGTAGGTAGATAGGAGACTCAGTGGAATCCTTTTTTTTTTTTTTTTTTTTTTTTTCATTAGCCAGAAAATAGAGATTTAGAAAGTTTAGAAACTTGACCCGACTGAAAAGAAGTATGAAATGGTGGACCTTGAAAATGGCTTCAGGTTTTCTCACTGAACAGAATATAGTCAAACACTGCTGCAGTTAAATATTTTACCCTTTGTCCTCCCTGCGTGATCTATAATAATAATCTGCTTCATGTTGATATTTACTGCTGCGCTTCTGACAATTACCTAGAAGAGAAGTTGGGATACTTCACTGGGCTGGAAAAAGTTCAGCTAAATCAGAAAGCAAGTCTAATTAAGCAAGTTTAATCTATATCTATAAAAGGCTAAGTTGACTCACACATGTACAATACACATAAAACTCTTGCTGGAGCCAATCGCACTTATGTATTTCAATATGTCATTGTTGATTGTGAATTTGGTTGACACTAATAGCGATATTAAAATATTTCTTCTAATTAGTTTTTTTTCAATGTGCACGAATTCGTGCATCAGGCGGCTAGTTTATAATACATGTGAATGTATGGAAAAGGTGTCCAATGACCTTTTCACCTTTGGTCCCATTATTCCTTCAGACTCTCAGTATACTTTGCAGGTGCAGGTGTCTTTTTTTTATATATATATACACAAATGTTAAATATGTAATTTCCTCATCTAGGATAGTGAATATTACAATTCACTAAGGTGGATTCTTGAAAATGATCCAACAGAACTGGACCTCAGGTTTGTCATAGATGAAGAACTTTTTGGACAGGTTTGTAAACTTTGATGAATTAAAATGGTACATGAATTATGACACAAATGTTATAACAAGTTTAGACATTAAATAATGTGTATACTCAAAACATTTCTGTGCTCTATTTTTAAATTTATCTTCTAGTAACAAAAGCTGTCTCTCAGCAAGAATTTCTGCTTTCTTTGACATTTGACTCATTCCTTATTTATTTTAGTAAAACTAATATTTTAAATTTTCTTAGTTTTGAATAGATTTAATTTAAAACACCAGGTTTCTGGTATAACTATAATATGTATATATTTTTTCCACTAACATATGAAGGTATATTTTATTTTAGACACATCAGCATGAGTTGAAAGTTGGTGGATCAGAAATAGTTGTCACCAATAAGAACAAAAAAGAATATATTTAGTAAGTATTTCGTTAGTAAGTGTTTTGCTATACTTAGTAAATATTTTACTGAAAATAATTTTGTACTTCTTTCCAGGAAGACACTATCATTATCTCTCTTTCCCAGTAGCTAGAGTCATGATGTCGCTTTTTTCTTTATTTAACAATGCTGTATCGCCCCCTCAGATTAAGGGTTTACCTCGGGCTTAGCTAGTCTTTATTTTGTTTGTTTCTACAAAGGATAAATATGTCTTGAGGTTTTTTTTTCTTGATTTCTGTGAAAAAGACAGATTTTTTTGCTTCTTTCAGCCTTGTAATACAGTGGCGATTTGTGAATCGAATCCAGAAGCAAATGGCTGCTTTTAAAGAGGTACTCATCTTCTTTTGTTTGCTTTTCTGTAATTTCAAAGTATAATCCATAAATTGTAAATATTGAGGCTTCTCATATCTGAGAAAAATTAGCATATGACTTCCCAATTTAATTATATTTCTATATTAACGAAATAATCATTCAAGAGACCCATGCAATAAACCTTGACAGTCTCCCTCCCACTGCCCTTACCTTTCCCAGTCTCAAGCCTTTCCCCCTAAATGACCTTCGTGAACAAAGGAACCAGAGTGCTGTAAGAACAGTGGGTTATACCATTTGTTTCTTTCCCTGTATGGGCTCTCACTATACATATTGGTTTGTGACTTGTTTTCTTATCACATATTTATTGGAGATCTTACCATGTCAAAAGATACAGCTGTCACTATTTATGGTTGCATTTTATTCATAATATTAATTCTTAAGTTATTTAAGCGCCCCCCAACAGGACGACATTTGGGCTATTATCCAGGCATTCATTTCTTAAAGCTAATTTAAAATTTCCTGTTAAATATTTGTTACATACTTTTTAATTTATTCAGTATTGAGCACTGTCTGGTGCTACATCAGGCAAAAAGACATAAGCCGCGTACTATTAGGGAGCAGAGAATCTAAAACTTGAAATGGACAGATGCAAGCCTGAAGTGCTAGGGAGGCCCAGAAGAGAGGGAGAGACCAGAGTGGGGAGAGTGGAGGTGGTGCAGGGAAGGACTGGAGGGATTGGCCAGACACAGAAAGGAGGGAAATGCAGTGCTGAGAGAGCAGCAGTTGAGACTGACTCTACACACATTAGATAGCAGACAGGCATTTCCAATACTGGAAAAGAGGACACAAAAGGTAAAACTAAACCTGGAGAGCTGGCCTGATTGTTAGTTTTCCCTGAAGTCCAGTGAGAGGAAGAGAAATGGTGTTAAGATGCAATGTACACTTTAGTCAGACCACTCTGGAAATGATGTGCAGTAAATTAGAAGGAGAGGTCTAATTGGGAAAGAATCCAGGCGAAGAATGGATTAGGAACCAAGAAAGTGGTGCTGTGGGTGCATCTGGATGGTTTTCAGGAGAGGAGACCTACAGCATAGGGTGACTAAAGGATGGATAAATCCACAGGATAATTTGGGCGGCGGTATGGATTTGGGAATCGTCTGTGAATGTGTGGTGGAGCTGTGGACCAGATCAGATGGAAAATTCCAAAGAACAGGAAGGAGAAAGAGGATGGCCACCTGTGGAAACCTGGGAACACCAACATTTACAGGGTGGACAGTGAGAAAAGGAGACTTCAAAGGAATTAGCAAAAGCAGACAGAGACATAAGAGCAAAACCATCAACAGCAAAGTTTCAAGAACAAAGATGATTTCAACAATAGGCTGCAGAGAAGTCAAAGAAGACATGTAATTAGAAAGCACTCAGTGATGTAGCCGCAAAGTTGCTTTGATTTTTTCCCCAGGACAGCCTCAAGGAAGCAGTGGCATAGAGGTCAGATTGCAATGGGTTGAGGGATAGATTGGAGGTGAGCAAGTAGATTTGATAACACATAACACTGTCAAGAACTTGACTGAAAAGAGGAAGGGGTGTTTGCTCCTTTAAGGTTTTTAACATAGCTATGGCTGGAGCGCGTTTAAATGCATACAGAGTAAGCTGAGAAAGAGAAGGAGGGTTAGTGCGGTGACTTGAGGAAGCAGGTGGAGTGCAGAGAGGGATGGTACCTCTCTCCACTGCAGTGGGAAGGAGGCCATGGTGGATGGTGGTGCTGGTTGTACAGGGGGAGGCGGAAGGTTGAGTGAATTCCATCCTGCATCATTGCCTCTATGTCTCTCTCAAATAGAAATTGTCTCCTGTAAAGAAGGGGTGACATGGAGGGGGAGGGAGGGCTTGAGGCGTACAGGGAAGCTTTGAAATGGCCACTTTGAGGAATTTCTGAGAGAACAGACGAGGGACACATGGCCTCTTGCCAATATTGAAATCTCAGTTGAGTGGAGAGTTGGGTTATTGTCAAGGCACTCCTTTCTTAAGCTACTAACTTAAAATCTTCTGTAAAATATGTATCACATAATGTTTCATTTATTCAGTATGGAGCACTGACTATGTGTCTGGTGCTGTATCAGGCAAAAAGGCATAGCTCTCAGGAAGCAGAGAGTCTAAAATGTGAAATAGACACAAGCATGCGTGTGTAAATCTGTGTGGGTATGGGGTTCCTCCAGAAGCTCCCAGGAGCTGCAGAAGAGGATTGCCCATGGACCCTGCTAACCAGGTTTTTAAATCCACTTTCTTCTAGGGATTTTTTGAACTAATACCACAGGATCTCATCAAAATTTTTGATGAAAATGAGCTAGAGGTAAGAAACATTTTTACTTTAAAATGGAGCTTTGGTGCTCGTTATTTTTCTCATCTACAGTTTGACATTTCTGATTATGTAGCTTCTTATGTGCGGGCTGGGAGATGTCGACGTGAATGACTGGAGAGAACACACCAAGTACAAAAACGGCTACAGCGTCAATCATCAGGTCATCCAGTGGTTTTGGAAGGTAATCAATAGCTTCTGTTTTCATAAATTACTTCTGGTAGATTCTATCGTATTTAACTATACTAGCTACTTTCTCATACATAAGACAGAATATAGACCAGCAAAAGATATTTTTGATTTCGTACTATATACATCTATCTCTGGGTATGGTCACAACCTCCATCCATATTTATAGATACTAGTAAGTCAGTCAAATGTTAGAATCTAGCGAATGGCAGAGACAGCCAAAATGGGCACTTCGTTTCTTATTGAAGAAGGGACTCTTCAAGAGAACTCTAATAAACTGCCATGTATTGTCCGGGACAGCGGTCAGCAAACTCATTAGTCAACAAAGCCAAATATCAATAGAACAACAATTGAAATTTCTTTGGAGAGCCGATTTTTTTTTAAACTTCTTCTAACGCCACTTCTTCAAAATAGACTCGCCCAGGCCGTGGTATTTTGTGGAAGAGCCACACTCAAGGGGCCAAAGAGCCACATGTGGCTCACAAGCCGCAGTTTGCCAACCACGGGTCTAGGAATCCTACATGGCTCCTTTAAATGTGATTTTCATTCGTATGGAGAAATGTGTATAATATCCATAAGTATAATTTAAAAACCATGACTCCCCTAGAAGAAATTTTGGTCACTTTATTAGGCTTACTCTCTTATCAGCCTTGGAAAGTTTTCAAGAACGTCGTAAACGGCCAATAAACACAAGGTTAACTAAAAGAAACATGCAGATTTACTAAGTGGTCATAAATGCTCTAATGAAATTCGGACAGCATACTCTTTGGATGATTTTGATACCTTTTCCCCAGTGAAAGTCCTAAATGCTGTTTTTGTGTTACTCAGGCTGTTTTAATGATGGATTCAGAAAAAAGAATAAGATTACTTCAATTCGTCACGGGCACATCTCGAGTGCCTATGAATGGATTTGCCGAACTATATGGTAAGGGTTTTCCATACAGCACTTAAAAACAGAGCAAAGCCAGTTGTCTTTGTCCTGGCTGGTTAGTCTTCAAGCCTCTATCATTCATACAGACATTTAGCTTAATTAATAAAAAAGATTTTTAAATGATTTAATTAGATACACTCAAGTAGGCCAAAATATATGTCCACCTTCTATTGAGATAGCAAAGGAGGAAACTGGAATATGAAATGACTTGAGTTACTTTCCCTCCTTGAATTTTAAAGTTCTCCTTCCACTACGGAAAAAGCGTTGCCTGTGGTGTGAGTTTAGGGCAGCGTGTCAAGTTCCACAGAATGTTAGTCAGTGTACAACAAACAGCGAAGAGTGTCAGAGTAGAATACATACGGGAAAATACTGGGCTAAATAAAGTTAAACTGGTTTATTTGGGCCTTCTTCAGAGCCTTTACTGTGAAGAAAAAAAATTTTTTCCCCCAAAGTTATTTGTCATAGAATCCTTGGGGGAATGGGTGTTTTGGGGGGTGGAGAGTCTCAGTAGGCTACTATTTCTCAGCCTTGTGGGAAATGGCGGACTGTGGATAAGAATGCTAAGAATGCACCTATCTCTTGCTATTCAGAATAACTATTAAGTTTTCTATTATATAAAGTGAAATTCTGTGCTTTTTTTTTTTTTTGCTTTTTTTTTTTTTAATCCTCACTCGAGGATATTTTTCCATTGATTTTTAGAGAGTGGAATGGGGGTGGGGGAAAGGAAGAGAGAAAAACATTGATTTCTCATATTGATGGATTGCCTCCTACTAGCACCCTGACCAGGCCAGAGTATAGACCTGCAACCGAGGTACATGCCCTTGACTGGAATCAAACCCAGGACCATTTAGTCCACAGGCCAATGGTCCATCCACTGAGCAAAGCTGGCCAGGGCTAAATTGAAATTATATATAGCCTATCAAACTATTTTTTGGTCTATTAACCTCATAGCTCTAGAGGTGTGTTTTGTTAAAAAGAAGAAGGAGGAGAGGAGGAGGAGGAGGAAGAGGAGGAAGGGAAAAAAACGTACTATTAATGATATAGAGCACAGCAATTTGTCTCATATCTTAACATTGTTTATTGGAAGTACATTTATTTGCTTTTAAAGATACCAAGCCTGGCCAGGTAGCTCAGTTGATTAGAATGTTGTCCCAATACACACAAAGGTTGTGGGTTCCATCCCTGAGCAGAGCACATGCAAGAGTCAACCAATGAGTGCCTGGATAGGTGGAACAACAAATCAATGTTTCTCTCGCTCTCTTTCTCTAAATAAATAAAGACACCAAGAAGAACAAATTATTCAGAGAAAGTATTGCCAAGAGTGGAGCCCCACTCAGAGCAACAAAGAATCGAATTGTTCAGGGAAGGGGTCAGAGGATACTGACGGCTGCCGAGGTGGTTGCCAGGCTGACTTTTCCGGGCATACAGAAAGCTGCTGCAGCCTGATGGGATGGCTAGCCTCTGTCTCCTCCCTGGGAGACCTCATCTCCTAGTTAAGCTTCATTAATATTTGCTGGCAGAACTTGTCAAGCTGCTGCCACTTTTTTAGAACAAGCATGTCAAACTCACGACCTGTGGGCCGCATGCCCCGTTTATTTGGCCCATGTTGGCCTTTGAGTTTGACATGCTTAATCTAAAAGAACCATCCACAATGAGAGGAATGAGAGGAAGCTTGCCACTAGTCAGAGTGCTCATTCCCCGCCTAATTGGATTTCTTGGTGTTTGTCTTGCTGGTATTTACACCTGACTCCCTTTCCTGCCTCTTCTGCTATGCTGTCGCCATTCCGTAGAGAAAATCATGGCAAACACCCTTTTCATCTTTACCTCCACTCCCCTCTTCTCTGCATCCAGGCCTACAGCCATCCACTGACTTCACAAACTTTGGAATTTGGGGAAAATATCCCACACACAGAGCCAGAGATGTTAGTATTAGAACATAAATTCAAGTTCTTTTGTATTTACAAAGGACGATGTGGCTACAAAGTTTTAATATTATTATGCGATATTATCTAGCCCACATGTGTCAAACACAAGGCCCGCGGGCCTAATCCATCCCGCCAGGCCTTGCAATGTGGCCCGCACCACGCTGTCATCACTGCACTCCAGTGCGTTTCCATCACAATGACAGTTTATGACTGTTCAGTAAACCATTGGGCCCGCGATTTAGGCTGGATTTTAGATTTTGGCCCCTTCTCTGATTGAGTTCGACACCCCTAATCTAGCCAATGAGAACTGTGTTGATTGTATATAGATTGGCTTAGAGGGAATCTTCCCAAGGGATTGTTCAGGTGAAAGAATCTAGAGGCTGGGAAATAGATAAGACTTCATATTCTGGAAAACAAATGACGACAAAAGTGCTGAAGTGTTAGTAACTGTGAATGTAATTGTGATGTGTGAAAAGCAATGCTTTTTAAAGACAGGATGGAGAAAAGTAAGGAAGGTTACATGGTGGGTTGTCAGCATTGATGACCTGGGAGGTTGGGGAATGCTGAGAATTAGAGGAGGAAGAGCTAAGTGAAAACACCAAAGGAAAAAAAGTTTATAGAAGTATCCACAATAGAAGGAAAGTGTTGCAAGCATAACGTAATCACATTTATATGCACATGCACAAAAGATTCATGATGGGATACTTACTCAGATTTAATAGTGGAATCTGAGGTAATTTTAACATCATTATATTTTTCTTGATTAATTTTTGCAGTAAATTTTATATTCAGAAAAATTAAAGCTGTTTCAAGTGGGACAACTTAAAAAAAAAAAAAAAAAAAGAAAGAAAGAAAGAAAGAAAAGAAAATGCTCGTGAAGGAGGCAGTCCACAGAAAGGCAGGGAGCCCTGGCCGGTGCGGCTCAGTTGGTGTCCTGTGCGCTGAAAGGTTGCCGCTTTGATTCCTGGTCAGGGCACCTGTCTGGCTGTAGGCTCCATCCCTGTAGGGGGTGTGCAGGGGGCAGCCTGGTGTTCTACTCTCACATCAATGTTTCTCCTCCTCCCTTCCTCTCTCTCTCTCTCAAAATCAATTTAAAAATCTTTTTTAAGAAGGAGAAAAAAAGGAATGCAAGACTAGGAAACAGCAAAGGTACCTTGAGACATCTCCCCCCAGGGGCAGAGTGATTCATTGGAAAAGGAATCCTCATTTCATGGCTGGGCAGTAAAACCTTAAGCACAGGACAGCCTTCATTCCTTCTGAATTGAAGAAAACTAGATGCGTTCTCTTTGTGTTTAAGTTTTACAACAGAAAACGTGAGTTGTGGAATGCCTAGGGTTTTCCTGTAAAGAGTAAATGAAACCAAAGCAATTCTTCTTTCTAACAGGCTCAAACGGACCACAGTCTTTCACGGTGGAACAGTGGGGTACTCCGGAAAAGCTGCCAAGAGCCCATACGTGGTAAGCAGATTCTTACACCCTGAGAGGACAAGCTCTCTTGGTACCGAAGGCCCCTCTGTGCTATGGCGGAAGGGGGGGGAGGGGAGAAGAGGAGGAGGAAGGAGAGGAGGCAGCAACACCACCCCAAGGTGGTGATGCAACGTCAATGGTTTACCCCGTGTTGCCTCCATCGCATGAGTGATGGGTCATGCCAAGAGAGGAGAGCATTGCCTTCCGGAGGTTAAAGTGACGGAGGAACCCAGACGCTGGGAGGTGGGGGCAGAGGACTTGACCAAGAAGTCCTGAGGGGAGTCCAAGCCCAGAGCGCAGTCCTGTATCTCCCCGCCCCCGATGACCTGTCTTTGACACTCGCTTTGTCTGTGTCCGCCATAACCAGCGCCTTTCTGTTTTTCAGCTTCAATCGACTGGACCTGCCGCCCTATGAGTCATTTGAAGAATTATGGGATAAACTTCAGGTGGCAATTGAGAACACTCAGGGTTTTGATGGAGTTGATTAGATTACAAATAACCATCTAGGATGTTTTACTGCCACGTTTTTTTTTTTATAAGGAACGTCTTGACTTAAAATTTTCCGGGGAACTACTAACGCTTAGCCATCGGTCCTTCCCAGGTATTGGGGGAAATCATCACATAAATGCATCGGAAGAAACAGTGTGATGACTTTAACAGGATGTCATCCTCTTTAAAAGAATGTGTTGCTTTTACCGTTGTCTCATTCTGTCTTTAGAGTTCACACTCCAGGACCGAAGTCCTCTGTGTCTGAAATAGTGGATGTGTCCTTCACATGTACCTCTCTCCCAGAACACGCCAGGCAGTCCTTTCTTAAACTACTGAAATGATAACTGTGAAATATGTGTGACATGTGTCCTGTGTGAAGCATTTGATGCTTTTTGAGGAGGAAAACCCAACTTTGGGAAAGGAGACTAAAATACTGAGTAAACTACACGATACTGAGTGCTGCCTACAGTTATTTATTACTCTGTAGTCCTGTCTCATGCACCTTCCTGCCCAGGCTTTTGGAAAGTGTGTTACTATATTTTTAGTCAACAGACTCGCTGGCAATAACAGAAAAAAAGAAAAAGGTTAACTCCTTCGTTTTAAAAGTATTTGGTTTTTGTTAATACGTGGTTTTGCTCAGCGAAGTGGCGTGTAAGATGTGAAGCAGACTCAGATTTGCAGAGGCTGGAAAGCAGTAACGCCTTGCCTTCATGTCCTCGTGGTTCATCGGAGTAGTCGTCACCCTCACGTTGTAGTTTAGTTCAAGGAATTCCTTCTTCCCACATTAAACCAAAGCTCCACAAAGCAGTGTTTCTAAGCGCGCCTCGAAGAACTAAGTTACACGGATAGTACTTGCCTTTACTAGACATTCTTTACACTTGCACAATTATGTAGGAACTCTCTGTTTACAGGGTTTATTATGTTTACACACGGAGCTAATTCCTGTAGTTGCCTTTTTATATTTTTCAGTATGTCACTTTAGTCATAAAACCAAATAATTTGTTTAAAAAATAACAACCAAAGAGTAGCTATAATGCATAATTTGTATTGAATTTATTACCACATTTCTTATGCTTTTTAAAAAATATACTGTTTACTTTGAAAGTGATGGTGTTTCACTATAACTCCCAAACTCTTTAGCAAAATGTCACAGGCAGAATCCCACTTGGATCAAATTCAAGTCCCTGAAGACCACCTCCCTCCGACGAACGTGTGTTGAATGTCTGCTGTGCACACAGCACTGTGCGAGGCCCCGGGTGAGAGCCGTCAGCTCCCGAGAAATCTCGCTCAGCCCTCACCCACAAGGAACTTGCCAGTGTGCAAATGCGTTTTTCAACCATCCGCGTAGGGGTGAGCAGAAGAAGGCGAAAGGGAACGTGTCTCAGTGCGCCTGCCAAATCGTGTGCCCGGACTGTTTCTGTTGGGATGATTATACAGAAAATGCTCTTGGGAAAAGCTAAACCTGTTTCTCAGTATGGTATCTTGGGGATTTAGGAATAATTGTAAATATAAGTGTTACGAATCCTCTTAAATGCATGCATGTACATACATACACTCTGAGAGTTTTAAGAAGCGCTTCTGGCTGTGGGTGAAAGGTGATGGGTGTAATGCGATGGTTACCTGCTGGCGCCGGGTACAGATGGCGCACATGACGGCAGCAAAACCCCTTTCCAAGCAGCTCAGCGTCGGGGAAGGAGCTCGCAGATGGCTCCCCGCCTCGTCCCCTGCCGGATGGGAACCCTCATGCCCACCTTCTGTCAGCAGACCGCTGTTTCAGAGAGGTGTTTTGTAAAGTATTCTACAATCAGAAGATGCTTTTTGTCAAGTCAGACGCACTCCCAAAGAAGACTCTCTTTATTTAAAAATAAACTGACTGCTAATAGGCAAGGAAGTAGGAACATCTCTGATACGGAATTCATACACACATACATGCATACATGTGTTTAACGATGCATGGGTCTTACCATCAGGATCCATTTTCTCCACATCAGATTTGTTGTGGAGCAATTAACACGGGCCAGTAAACTTTGGGATGTTCTCATTATGTAGAACTGAATGTGAAAACTGTTTTTGTTAAAACAGAATTTTACCACCTGAGGGCTTAACTGTCCCTTCTGTAAAATATCATAGCCGCTATCAGAGCTTGAGAAAATATGAAGCTTGCTTTTCATCAGATGTTCATTTGGATGATCCTGTAACTCAGATAAGTCAGGGTGTTAATAAAACCAGACCCACTCCCACCAGCCCACAGCCCCAGACCATCATCCCTCTGTCTTCCCGCGGAGGGTGGACAGCCTGGGAGACACCTGTATCCGGCAGCACAGCCCCTCCTAGACACAACAGCATCTCTAATGCATCTGATGGCTGGGGAGGAAGCGGGGTCATTTTCTTAAAGCAAGGAGATCATATTTTTCTAGAAATGGTAAGCACATAATTTTAGCCTATATTTTCTCTGTAATCAAAGAAACTTTAACATAGACATAAAATTGTATTACAAATGCATTTCATCACTGAAAATTAAATGCTTTTGGTTTTCATTATTTATAATACTAAAGCTATTCCATATAATTATTAAGTTGAACAGAATTCATTCTGATTCTAAGCCATTTGACCTTGTTTTTAAAAATCTGATATGGTAAATATATAAAGATTAGTGTATCAAAATTTGAGTACTTTTAAAGTATAAGTCATTTTTTAAAGATCTTGATGCCTCAAATAAAGTTCTATTCTCATTTAAAAATACTGTGATTCATTTTATTTAAAAAATACGTTTTATTGATTTTAGAGAGGAAGGGAGAGGGAGAGAGAGATAGAAACACCAATGATGAGAGAGAATCATTGATTGGCTGCCTCTTGCATGCCCCCGACTGGGAATCGAGCCCACAACCCAGGTATGTGCCCTGATTGGGAATCGAACCTGGGACCCTTCAGTCCACAGGCTGATGCTTTATCTATTGAGCCAAACCAGATATGGCCTGTGATTCATTTTAAATAGAAATGCCACCATGCCAGTGTTCTGGGTGACATCTCCTGGTTTCTCCTTTGCAGCAGTAATACAGATGGGAATCTCAAGACAACTCTGCATTTATATCTGATGAGCTAACATCATCATATATTATACACTATTAACCATAGGTAGTCTCCACAAGCAGGCCATGTTCCAAAAGTCCGATTGTTAGTGAAATATCTAGAAGACAAAATAATAAAGTTACCAATGGACTGGACTTCAGGCACGGCCTGCTGGTCATTGAAAAGGCCAGCCTTCAACCTAACCGTTGTTGACTGCATTGTTTCTATGAGAAAAGGAGGTTCTGAGAGTTAATCAGACCTGAGGATCTTTGCCTCCTTGGGCACCTGGAAGTTCCCCACCCTCCCTGCACCAGCCTTTTGTTTCTGCTGAAATCCAGAGATTCTTTGGGACTCGGACCACCACCTTCTCTGCTTCCACTCTTCTGGCGCTAACCAGCCCCATCACTGGCTAGCCCACACCATTCATCACCTAAAAACAAAGGGCTTCCGAAGATTTTCGTTTTTGGAAGTTAGAGATTCTCACTACGCTAGCACCCTGTGTAGGTGCTGCCAGTCTCTTCCCCTGTGCTCTGTTCCATGCAGTGCCTCCAGCCCACGCCAGTGTTTCCTTTCTGGTCAACAAATCTGATCAGATTATTCTATAGTCAAAACGCCTCCATGGAGCAGCCCAAACCTGTTGTGAAATGCAGTCTGTCCTCAGCCGAATATATGAGTTCCCCTTCCCATCATGCTCACTCAGGCACCCCGTGCTCCACCCTCTCCAGCCCCTCACTGTCTCAGAGTGTCCGATGCCTCCTCTGCATGACATGCTTTCATCCCTCACTTGAGAAATCGCTCCTTTTGGGCCAATGGAAAGAGGCTGTTTGATATACTTGTATACGTGCATGAATGGCATTTCCATGGTATTGCAATTCTTTTTTTACATTATTGACTCATTATTGACCCCTACACACTGGGGTAGCTTGAGAACAAAGACTACTTTGTATACATCTTTTTAATATGTTCATTTACCAACACATTTGATGAACTGATCTGATGAGTACTGTTTATGTATATAATCCATTCAGTGCACATGTTCTGAGCACCAATGTCCCCAACACTGTACATGCAGGAAGTTCCATATTTAGGGGGACATTGGGGTCTAAATAAATACACACAGAGGGAGCTTGATTGAGATCCTGCTGAGAGCCTGGGTCTGCAGTAAACATTTAAGTATATCCCATTTAATCATGAAAACTCCGTGAGGCAGATTTCATAGGCTCAAGAAGGACAAGTTATTCACCAGAGGCCACACAGCTTACAAACTCAGTGGATTATTACTACAACAACAACAAAAGCTATGGAATCCAACAAACTATTGAGGTGTACTAGTATTTGTTTTTATTGCTGCTTAACAAATTCCGTACTATGAATTTAGCAGCTGCAATCAACACCCACTTATCATTATTATTATTATTATTATTATTATTATTATTATTATTGATTTCAGAGAGGAAAGAAGAGGGGGAGAAAGAGAGAAACATCAATAAGAATCACTGATCTGCTGCCACCCGCATGCTCCCTTCTGAGGATCAAGCCTGCAATCCTGGTATGTGCCCTGATCAGGAAATGAACTGTGATCTCCTGGTTCAGAGGTTGATGCTCAGCCACTGAGCCACGCTGGCAGAACACAACACCCATGTTTTATCTCACAGGTCAGTAGCTTGGAGTCTACGCGGGCTCAGCTGGGTTCTTTGCTATTATCTCACAAGGCCAAAATCAAGTTGTCAACCATTTGGGCTCTTATCTGCTTCCATGATACCTTCGGGTTGTTGACAGAACCCAAATCCTTGTGGCTTAGGTCCCCATTTCTGGGCCGGCTGTCAGCTGGAGCCACTGTAAACTTCTAGATGCCACATACATTCTTCATCACGTGGCTCCCTCTATCATTCAATCCTTATGCTCAGGGTCTCTCCCATGTTCCCTTCTGTGTACTCTTCCGCCACCTGGTAGAGAGGGTTCTCTCATTTTCAAGACTCGAATAGATTAGGCCCACCCTTTTGAAGGCCCACTGTGCATAGGCATGACAAGCAGGGAAGTGAGGAAGTGAGGTTTGGCACATTCACAGGATGCATGGATTGGGAGCTAGAGCCCTTGGGGGTAATTCCTAGAAATGTTGCTTCCCACACAATGTAAGCATAGCAACAGATTATGGAGATTCCATTTGAAAAACACTTACCTAGATCTAATTTTCGAGTGCGCAGTTCAGTTTTTCATTCTCAGCCAGTGAAAGGCAAGATAAACTAATGCTAATATCAGCCAGTAGGGTTCAGCCACAGCTGCTGTAGAGCCACAAGTCAACTGTCCTCAGGTGAGCCGCTGGTGAGTGTTTTTCCCGGCGGCATCAAGGTTGAACTGGCCTGAAATTAGATTCAACTCCTCGTTAGGAGATTCCTTATTATTTAAACAGAAATGGAAGGTCACAGCTGCTCTTTTTATTTACTTAAAGGGTTGGTATTCTTTCCAAAGAAATCATGTTCTGGATAATGGCACAGGTGCAAATCAAAATAGAACCAAGAAGGGAAGAAAGCCGTTTAGCGCCCACCATGGCCGGTCATTTGCCATCCTTCAATGGCCAGGAAGGAAGGTGAGCAAATGCCACGGTCCCTAGAAGGCCTGGGGTAATCAGGCAAGCCTGGGGCAGAGTTTTTCTTTAGAAAGCTAATCAGAGATTAAAGCCATAACTAGGTTCATGAACACACTCGGTTCATCATTTAGATTCTCATTTAATTTCTCTTATGAAAAATAGTCCATTATTAGCAAGGCAAACCCATGCCTTCCTGAGAGTTTTCTGTAACACATACATTTTACAAATGATAAACTCAAGCATATTCTCTCAAATTAATAAGAAGTAATGAGCACAGTGATCTAAGGGTAACTTCAGTTCAAACAAACCCCACTTTCAGTGATGCTGGAATTGAAAACTAGGATCCAAATGAATGACTTCGTTAAACTCAGTCGTTGGGCATTAGCCCAAGTGCAGCATAAAGTTTTTTTTGCAGACTTCCCCAGCTGGTATGGCTCAGCAGTTGAGCTTCGACCCAGGAACCAAGAGGTCGGTGGTTTGATTCCGGGTCAGGCATGCAAGAGGCAGCAGATAGAATCAATGATGTTCCTCTCTCATCGATGTTTCTATCTATTCCTCTCCCTTCCTCTCTTTCTAAAAATCAATTTTATATATACAATTATATATATATAATTTTTTAAAAGATTCTTCCAGACTTGATGATGGTGAAATATCTCATGGTCACCCAATGATCCAACAGGGTGACCAGGTTCTCAGTGATAAAAGAGGAGTTGCCAGCTGGATGTCCTTTTTCAGTACTGCTGCTTGTTGGAATGGGGTATAGCTTATGCGTATATATTTTTATGGTGGGCTTTAAGCTATAAGGAATTCTGCCATGTTTTATCCTTGTCTTTAAAAGAAGTGTGAGAAGGGGGAAAAGAAATCTCTATGAACTCAGTCACTGCCAGGATTCAATATCTGTGGCTGCCCCAGAGACTCAGTTTACATACTTGTCCCATTGGCACCTGGGGACAGTGTAGATAGGAACTTGGGGTTATCGTCAAGATTGTTGATAACTAATTTAAGCATTGCCATGGCAGGAGAGAGGAAACAGGCAGCACCTCCTGCAAGCCTTTGGAAGGTGTATGAAGACATATTTAAAGCTTCATCCTGAGCCTCGGCCTGTCCAATAGAAACGTCACGTAGGTGACATCTGTAATTTTAGATTTGCTAGAAATACATTTTTAAAAGGAAGAGATAAGTAAATTTACTGGTTAAGAATACATTTTATTTAACCCAACATATTTAAAAGGTTTCCATTTCAACATGTAATCCATATAAAGTTGTTCATGAGGTGTGTGTTTTTTGTTTGTTTTTTTGTTTGTTTGTTTTTTGGTACCAAGTCTCTAAATGCATTATATGCATTTGTATGTCCTGCATACAGCATATCTCAACTCAGAACTGGCCACATTTCAGATAGGCACACACGGCTGGTGCCACCATATTGGACGGCATGGGAACCGCGGCTGCCAGTCCTGCTTCCACAAGGCCAAAGGGAGCTGAGCAGCAGCTGGTGATGCACCGCGTTCGCCGGCTTCCTCCAGGCAACTCCAGAGACTCGGAAGGCGTTCCTCCCGGAGTGCCGGCCATGGAAAGCTGAACCACGCCCGAGACGGTGGTTCTGTGGCCATTCCAAGCATTGCACTTGGGAGCTCAGGGATGGTGGTCTGGTAGAAGGGGAGCTGTGTTTACGCGGAGAGCACGCTGTTTCCACTTGGATTGTATGTTTCCTAGGGACGGCTTGGGAGAGATCTGATGCAGATGGCGGGGAGGGAAGCTGACTCCCCAGGGCACCCCTGAGGCCTGCTCCCCAGCGCTGAGGTGTTCTCCAGCGGTGATGCTGAGGGAATCCCATTCTGAAGGTCAAGGGAGCCGCGGCAGAAGCCAGCACATGGGCCTCGTTGGCAGGAGCGCCCGGTGAAGCACAGATCTGGGACGCTGGTAGATCACCCCCGGAACTGGCCGGGGGGGCGGGGAATGGGCCGGTTTGTCAGAAAGAAACAGCCAGAAGCGGGAGGGCGGCGAGGAGGCCGGACAGCCCCGAGGGTGAGGCCGCTGCAGAGGAAGGAACTCCGTGGGTCCCAGGGGGTCACCTGGGAGAGAACCTCTCTCACACGGAGGGAGGCAGACTGTGGGAGAGACATCTGTTTGTTTTCTCTGGCGCAGAGAGAATAACAGAATGCGACCGGGAGGCTAATGGAGTGCAGATGCAGAGCCTCTGGCCCAGCGCTCGGCCCGCTCACGGCTTTGAACTGGGACCAGCCCCTCCTTCCCGGCGGCGCGTGTGGCCCACGGAGAAGAAAGGGTGAACTCCAACAGGAGACTCCTCGGGGATCGTTGTGAGTCACCCCCAGCGGGTGACAACGCAGTGGTTACAGGGGGTGGAGATTCTGGAAGGGTTTTTTCATGAAAGGCCTTCCATTCCATGCGAAGGAATCCGGCCAGTGGGAGCATTCCAGGAGTCACCAACCAAAGCAATGTGTGTGTGATTGGTGTGGCCGTGGGAGAGCTCCGTGTGCCCGGGGAGGGTGGCGAGACAGGGGGCAGGTGCTGGTTGCAGCGCATTCCAGTGACGCAGGTGAGACGGTCGCATCTGAACCCTGGGTAGAGATGTGGGTGTGAAAGAGGCGGGAGATTGAACTGGCCCCAGGTGTGGGTGGAGAGGGCGAGAAGGGAAAAGACAGGAGTCTAGGCCACACTACTGTGACGTCCAGATGGGAGCCGCTGGCCGGGTGCTGGCGCGGCCGCTGGCACTGAAACAGGAGGGCTACGGACTTTGCAGGTGTGACCTCAAAGGGGAGGCATCTGTGGCCGTTAAAGATCTAAAGGGGTAGAGAGCTGGAGGTTATCAGCAAAGAGTTGTGAGCCTGGGAGGCCACATTACTTGGGCAGCAAACTGAGAGAGCAGCTTTGAATCATCTAACATCATTTCTGATGAGTTAATTTTATGATACTTTGTATTTTTAAAAATATATATATATTATTAATTTTTTACAGAGAGGAAGGGAGAGGGATAGAGAGAAACATCGATCAGCTGCCTCCTACACACCCCCTCCTGAGGATGTGCTGGCAACTAGGGTACATACCCTTGACGGGAATCGAACCCGGGACCCCTCAGTCCGAAGGCCGACGCTCAATCCACTGAGCCAATCCAGTTAGGGCAAAACTTTGTATGTAATTGAATACGTGGTTTGGGAGAAGATTATAAACAGTATACTTGTGTGTGTGTTTTTCTAGCCAAAACTAAGCTTTTAGGTTTTTCCCCTTTTTTGTTAGGTACTGCAGGACCTGTAATTATTATTTTTCAACAGATACACTTTTTTTTCTTAATTTTTATTTGTTAACCTTCACCCGAGGATATGTTTTTCATTGATTCTAGAGAGAGGAAGGGAGAGGGAGAAAGAGAGGAGCATCGGTCGGTTGCATCCTATACTTGCCCTGACGGGGGATTGAAGCCACAACCTGTTGGGGGGGGTGTGTGCTGCCAGGAATCCAACCCCTGACCCTGCGGTGCACAGGACGACACGCTAACCAACTGAGCTGCACCAGCCGGGCAGGACCTGTGAGTATTGCCAACAATTTTCCCCACGGGGTGCTCCCTGCTCCTCCATAGGTGGGCACACACCTGAGCCAGATGCCCGTGGGTGACCTGGCTCCCACCCCCATTTCCCCTGGGCCAGGCCTCATTTCCGTGTGCTCCATCCCATCCTGACCCCGCCTGTGCCCCCCATGGAGCACTGGGCCCCTCCTCTGCCCTGTAGCATCCAGGCGCCAGCAGGCTGGGAGCCCGGGCACTGCGGCCCCACCTGCCGCCCCTTCCCGGGTAGAAACAGCTGCTGCTGCCCTGGGCGCGGGGGGGGGGGGGGGGGGGGGGGGGGGGGGGGGCGGGGACACGGGGACAGGACAGGAGGCCGAGGAGGGAGAGGCGCCAGGAGCCGGGACGCTGGGACCGTGGGGAGTCCTGGGAAGAGGAGGCAGAGACTGGGGGTGAGCAGGGAGCCGGAGCGGCTGCACCGCAGGGATGGGACCGAGGCCTGTGCCACAAGCAGCCACTGGGGGAAGCCTGGCGGCTCCAGGAGGAGAGCAGGTAAGGGGCCTCGCTCAGGGGGATGAAGAAGCCCTCCTCTCTGCCTTTGTACCCAGTGACCCCGAGGCCCCAAGGCCCCAAATGGCTGAACTTAGGCCCCTCTGGGGCTGGCCTCCCCGCAGAGTGGTGAGATCCAAGGGCACCTGGGTAGGTACCTCTCCCCCCACACACACATCTTAAAAGCAAATAGGACCTTTCCTGTCTGTCGGTAAAAGGCTGAAGCTATAGTTACTATATAGTATAGTACAAAGGGGGAGGGTTTCCTGGCCCCGGATGTGTTCACGGTGAAGCCGGTGAGGAGGTGGGATGGTCCCAGCCCTGAGAGAGGCGGGAGGACGCCTCCGGCTGGGCTGGACAGGGCCTGGACCGGGAGGCGGGGCCTGGGAGACCAGATTCCCAGTCCCGCCCTTGTCTCCGGGCCCGGTTAACCGGGAAGTGAGGAGGCCTGGCCCAGCAGGGCTCCCGGGGTGGGCAGGGGTGCCCTGGGCAGGTCACTGTGTGAGCTGTCTCCTCTGTGAGGCCACCAGACTGTGCAGAAGCGATTTCACAGATCTCCGCGCCCCAAATGCTTCTAAGAGCTGAGCTCCAGAAGGAGCTGCTGTTTGTGGGCATGGGCCAGGGCACAGACCCGCGGCACGGAAAGGGACAGAGGGACCCGGGAGGCTCCTTCCCTGGTACTGATTCCCTCCTTAACATACAGACGCCCCTCCCTGAGTCCGCAGCGCCTTCTCCAGAGTGACAGGAGCTGCCCTGTGGCTCAGCTCTCCCTCCGTCTCCCCTGCTGCAGGGTGGGAACGGCTTCCTCCACAAGTCTGCCCGCCAGGGGATGGGGGCTTGCAAGTCCTTTCAGCTGGTGGAACCCCGATTTCTCAGCCTTTTCAAATAGCCTCACCTGCATACACCTGCGGTTACAATGTTGGCTCAGCCCGAGTGAGCGGATAGCTGTTAACCCATAACAAACGTGTTTGCAAGCTCTCTACCGGCCCCTCTTCCCAATCGGGACCCTGGAAAGTACTGGGACCTGGAGTTCACCAAACCACCCAGCACACCCCTCACTTAGACTTAAGTTCTCTCTAAAGTGACTTCATGGTTATTGTCTCTTTTCATTCAAGGCCGGTGAAGGAGGCAGGCGCCTGCCCTTCCTCTCACCTGCCGCTCAGAGAGGAGAAGCAGCCCAGAAGGGTCTGCTGGGGCCTCAGGGGAAACCCGGAGCAGACCTGGGTCTGGAAGGGAGGTCGCCCTGTGGGTGGCCCTGACCCAGACTCAGAGCCTCAGGGCTGCCCATCAGGCCTCCTGAACTCACCTGACCCTCCCTCCCCCGACCTACAGGTGAGGCTGAGGCCGCCCATCCACGGGGAGGATCAGCTCTCCAGCCAGGCCCCCTCCTCCAGGCAGAAGGGTGTGGGCGAACTGAGCCAGGCTGGCCACCCCCAGGCAGGGACTAAGGCGCAGAAGGAGTCGAGGAGATTGGCATCTTTCATAGAAACTTAGGTTTCTTAAACTAGGACTTGTGGTGAACAACATTCTCAAAATAACAAGTGTCCGCAGTGGCTGAGATGTTCTCAATAGTTACACTTTACAGCCGATTGGAAATCTCACTGATCCAGATGCTCTGGGTAGGACACCACACTCCTGCGGGGGGCGGGGTGTGTGGGGGGGTGCGGCTTGCTCTGGCTTCTCTGCCCGGGTGGCCGAGCGGAATCTGTGTTCACAGACCTGTGTGTCTTCATCTAATCCTTGGTCATTCTCTGTCCTCTTGGGTGTGAGTGTAGGAAGGGTGAGTGTGTAAATCTGTGCGGCACACCAGGCCTGATTGTTCCACTCCATGGGCGTTGCTGTCCTGGCTGCAGTCCTTACACAAGTTCTCTTTTCCTCGCTCTGTTCTGAAGATTGTTGTCCAGTTCATTGGCTCCACTGGTTATGTCCGCATCCCTCTCCCCATCTTCAAGAAGGGAGAAGCTGTTTATCTTTCTTGAGAAATTTTGTGGTTTAGGTGGGAAAGATCTGGCTCCCTGCAGGGCCCTGAGAGGAAGATCCAGGAAAGAAAATAAACCTGCGTTTGTGGCATTTCCTGGCTGCCCGAGCATTTCTCTGCAACTGACAGTGATAACATTTCATCAGGCTACAGTTCTTTAAAGCATCATTTACTCTGGGAGTCACATTAGCATTGAAAATGTTGCTCTTTCACTCTGCACAGAACATGACATATATGATCTCCATGTTATCACATTCCTGAAAACTCAGCCCCTGAAATCCTTGAAAAGCAATCTTAAAATCTGGTTTGACACTCTTGACAAACACAAAAGCATTTTTGAACAAATGAAAAGATACCTCCCACTTTTACATAGTATGATTCAACATTATAAAGATGTTTTTTCCCTAAGTTAATTAAAAAATCTAATGGATTGCCAACAAGCTTTTTTAGACAATTTGATTTAAAAAATAGCCAGGAAAACACTTGAAAAAGAATAACCACAAAAGATGTCTAGTCCTGCCAGACATTAAAATACACCAGCAATCATTTAATTCAACGCGTGGTAGTGCCACATGAATAAACAAATAGACGGGTAAAATAGAACAGAAAGCCCAGATAGAGACACAAGTACATGTGGAAATCCAGCAGACATTAAAGGTGGCATCTAAAATGGGACAAAGATGGGCATTTTAATAAATGCTATTAAGCCAAAACCCCAAATGCCCATCCCCTAATCCACAATTTCCAACCTTTTTCATCTCATGGCACACATAAACTAATTACTAAAATTCTGCGGCACACCACAAATATACTTTTTACTGATCTGACAAAAACACAGGTATAATTTCATTCAGTCACACCAGACCACTATTGTGTATTGGTAGTTGTCATTTTTTTAAATTTGACAATCTAAGGGGAAGAGGTGTTGCCTGTTTTAAAAATTCTTGTGGCACACCGGTTGAAAATCACTGACCTAATGAATGGATAGCAAAATGCAATATATTCATACAACGGAATATTATTCAATGAAAAGAATGAAGTATCGATTCATTCTACAACATGGATGAAACTTGAAAACATTATGCTAAGTGAAAAAAGCCAGTCACAACCGACCACTATTGTATGATTCTATTTATATTAAATGTCTAAAATGGGTAAATCCATGTAGGAATAGAAAGTTGACTAGAGGATGCCTAGGGCTGGGGAGTGGGAAAGAATAGGAGTGAATACAAGGTTTCTTTTCAGGGTGAGAAAAATGTTCTGAACTTAGAGTGTGTTGATGGTTACCAAATCCTATGGATACACTAAAACCATTGAGTTGTATACTTGAAAGGGGTGAATTTTATGGTGTATGAATTATATCTTTATTTTTTATTTTTATTTTTAATATATTTTATTGATTTTGTACAGAGAGGAAGGGAGAGAAATAGAGAGTTAGAAACATCGATGAGAGAGAGTCATCGATCAGTTGCCTCTTGCACACCCCCTACTGGGGATATGCCCGCAACCAAGGTACATGCCCTTGACCGGAATCGAACCCGGGACCCTTCAGTCCCCAAGCCGACGCTCTATTCATTGAGCTAAACCGGTCCCGGCTGAATTATATCTTTAAAATGTTTTAAAAAATAATTAAAACACAACTGACTCAAAATCCAATAGAAAAAAAATGGGGAGATATGATTCCAATCTATGGGAAAAAAATTTAAATTCACTTGTAATTAGAGAAATGCAAATTAATCAGCACTGAGATACCATTTTTTCCCTATGACACTGGCCAAAATAAAACAGCATGAGAATGCATTTTATTGGGAAATAGGCCTTCTCGTACATTGTTGATGGGAATGCAAACTGCCAGGAGGAATAGGCCATTCTGAACAGAACTACCGATGCAGTTTGACCCAGCAATACCGCTTCTAGGAAGTCTATCCTGCAGATACCGTTCCAACAATGAGACAATATACACGCACAGGTTATTCACTGAAACAACCCAAATGCTTGTTCATAGAAGACTGAATAAAACTATGGCTCACCTATAAAATGGAACACAAGCAGCCCTGTATAAAAGAATGAGGAAGAGCTCTGTGATATAGATGTGCAGTGGTTTTCAGCATGTGTTGTTAAGTAAAAATAATAACATGCAAAAATTATTAGATTTTAAAATTTAAAATAATAATAATAATAATAATAACATGCAGAAGAGCAGCTATAGTAGCAGCTACATGTAAGAAAGAAGGGATGTGAGATATACACATGTGAAATATATGTACAAAAGAAATACAGAAAGGATAATCCAGAAACTAAAAAGAGAGCGTACTGTTACGGGTTGAATTTTGGTTCTCCCTACAACTCTCCCCAAAAGTCCTCACCTCCAGCATCTCAGAATGTGACCTTACTTGGAAACAGGGCGATGGCGGATGTCATTGAGATGAGGGCGTACTGGGCTCCTGATCTGATGTGATTGGTGTCCTTATAAGAAGATGGCCATGTGGAGGGAGACACAGGGAAAACATCAGGGGAAGATGAAGGCAGCCATAAGAGTGGTTATTATCTACAGGCCAAGGAACTCAACCGATTGCCGACAAACCACCAGAAGCCAGAAGTAGCAGAAAAGGATTCAGAGAGAGACCACAGCCCTGCCAACACCTTGACTTTGAACTTCTAGCCTCCAGGACTGTGAGACAGTAACTTTCTGTCATTTTAAAACACTCAGTTTGTGGCACTTTGTATGGCAGCCTTAGGAAATACAGTTCCCAACAGAGGGAGGGTGGGCAAGAGACTAAAAGAAGGGAGGAATTAGAATGGGCTAGTAGGGATGAGGCAGGAGCCACCACTCTCCCATTCAAACTTTCGTGATGCTCTGACTCAGAACCATAGTAATGTTCCACATGCCACCCAAAAATAAACATTTAAAAGGGACCAGGATGTGGAATAACCCAATGTGGCACACAAACAGTAAAAAATGAACCCAATCAATTGAAAATACTCTAAAGGAGGTGAGGGGAAAAGGCCCTTAAATAACACAAAACTATTTTTACCGGATATTAACAATAAAGACAAACTGTATATTAATACTGTGCTCCAGTTCCTAAACTTTTCTCAACATGATATAGATTAGTAATTCTGAAACTACTCTAGGTATAACTAGGATTAAACAGATTAGTACATCTATTGTAGATATTGAAGGCCACATTTCTCAAGGTGTGAGTAGAAAGTTACAAAAAGGAAAAGTAAGAAGCTAGAAGGAACTCTGTAATGTTGAATTAAATTTGGATGAATCATGATGAGCTATGGTTTGTAATATATAAAAGTAGATAGACCCATCATTCTATGTAATAAAGAGGGAATATGCAAATTGACCATCATACCATAACAGACAAGATGTCTGTGCCCACAGCGGAGGCCGAGTTCCTATAACGAGCCTTAACCAGCAATCAGCAGGGACCGGAGGCTGTACCTCCTGCCCAGTGGGGCTTGACGGGAACCTCAAAGTGTGCGCCCTGCCCCTGCCCAGGCTGGGGGACTTCAGGCCATACTCCCTTCCCCCCACTGATGCCAGGCCAGGCAACCTGAGGCTGTGCCTCCCACCCAGCAGGGATTGACAGGGGTGGGGCTAGCCAGGTCTAGGTCTCATGTGATTTCCAGGACTCTGGTTCCCATGGTGTGCCCCAGACTCTGACAGGAGGAAGATTTTCATATACATTTTACTAATTTTCTTTCATCTCTGACACTTTTATTATAGAGAAAGGGAAAATAGCAATATTAAAATATTTTCTCTAATTAATTCCCTTTTAATGTGCACAAATTTCATGCACCAGATCACTAGTCCTATATAATAAAAGCCTAATATGCTAAGTGTCCAGTTGTCCATTCAACCAATCAAAGCATAATATGCTAATGATATGCTAAGACTGCTTAACTGCTTGCTATGACATGCACTGACCACCAGGGGCAGATGCTTCAACTGGTAGGATAGCTTGCTGCTGAGGTCCAGCTGATCGGGACTGAGCTAGATGGGCCAGACACTCCCTGGTCCCTTCCCAGCTGGCCAACTTCCCGTGTCCCTCCCCAGTCCTGATAGTGCATCGGTGGGGTCCCTTGGCCTGGCCTGCACCCTCTCCCAATCCAGGACCCCTTAGGGCACATGTGTCAAACACAAGGCCCGCGGGCCAAATCCGTCCCGCCAGGCCTTGCAATGTGGCCCGCACCTCACTGTCATCACTGCACTCCGCTGCGTTTCCATCACAATGACAGTTTATGACTGTTCAGTAAACCATTCGGCCCGCGATTTAGGCTGGATTTTAGATTTTGGCCCCTTCTCTGATTGAGTTCGACACCCCTACCTTAGGGGATGTCAGAGAGCTGCTTCCAGCCTGATCCTGCAGGCCAGGCTGAGGGACCCCACTGGTGCACGGATTCATGCACCGGGTCTCTAGTTCTCCAATAAAAGGAACCAAGCCCCTTGGAGAAATAGTGAATCCAGGGCAGGGCAGGAGAAAGAAAAGAAGAGCCTGGAACATCTTGTAGTTACAGAAAATAAAGAAATGCTCAAAAACAGATAAAGAGACAGCCCTGGCTGGTGTGGCTCAGTTGGCTGAATATTGTCCGATGTACAAAAAGTTTGCAAAAGGTTGCCAGTTCAATCCCTGGTCAGGGCACATGCCCAGGTATTGGGCTAGATCCCCAGTAGGAGGTGTGCAGGAGGCAGCCATGATGTTTCTCTCTCTCCCTCTCTCTATCTCTCTAAAAATCAATAAAAATAAATTTTAAAAATGGATAAAGCGACATCTAAAGGACACAGGAGCCAACCTGAAGGAGCTTCCACCTGTGAAAACTGGAACAAATTGAACAAGAAAATATGTAATGACAGTATTAAATCATAGCCTATAGGATAATATATATCTATTTTTTTAAATTTATTGAACCAGATACTCAGTGACCATTTTAATTGCAATGTCACTCATTGACACTGTAATGTCATTCAGCTTTAGACACTTTGCTTAAATTCTTCCTTTCATAATTTCCTCCTGTCCATGTTCTTTGGTTCTTTCTTTTCAGAACTCAGAAGACAGTTTGGACTTCCTTCTATGTCTCTTCTTATCCTCTCAATTTTAGTGTCTTTTTATTTTACTTTTAGGAAGACTTTATTTTCTAAAATTTCTATCAAATATCTCAATAGATGTTAGATATTAACATTGTGTTTTCTGAGACCACTTTCATATTTTTTCCTTTTTAAAATAGCATTTTGAGAAAATGAAATAGCCTTCTGTTCTCGTTTTAAAGACATGATACCTTCTCACATTTTCTGAGGATATTATTTACAGACTGTTTTTCCAAGTTCTTTTCTGTTCACTGAATTACCTTTGGTTTCCTCTGGAGTCAATTTTTCTATTTGTTTGGCTCCTTCATTTTAATTTCATATTGCTGTTTGAGCCAACTGTCTGGTGATCCTTGGATTTCTGTTCATGTTTAAGAATCAGGGCTTAAGCCCTAGCCAGATTGGCTCAATGGGTAGAGCATCACCTTGTAGACCGAAGGGTCCTGGGTTCAATTCCAATCAAGGGCAAGTACCTTGGTTGCAGGGGCGTGTGCAGGAGGCAACCAATTGAAGTGTTTCTCTCACATTGATGTTTCTTTCTGTCTTTCCTTCTCTCTTCCACTCTGTCTGAAAATCAATGGGGAAATACCCTCAGGTGAGGATTTAAAAAAAAAAAAAGAATGAGGGGTTAAGAAATTATGCAAATGGCAGAGGCCTTTTGGCGGCAGGTGACTGAGCAGGAAGCTGGTTGTCCACTGGACAATCCCTCAATGCTAAAATCCAAACAACTCTGGATCCGCTTGATTTCATCTGGAGAGAACTTCTAATTTAAAAATTGTCTAAGTATCTTATTGTATTTTCCCGAGGGAACAGATCCCAGCCTCCGAGAGTTCTGTGTATGAGAGATGGAAAGGGGGTGAGGACCAGCTGGTGTCCTTACCTTCCTCCCGGTGGTGTGGCCTGGAGCAGTGGCGGTCGCCCGCCTGGATCCAGGCCCTGGACCCCTCCTGGGAAACCTTGTCTGAGTGCCGGCAGCATCACAGGGCCCAGACTTCCTCCCGCTGCCAGTCCCGCGGGACCTCACCCCCAATGGCAGGCAGCAAAGCGAGCTGGTAGAGGCAGATGCTGAGAGGTGTGCTCGGTGCGGCAGCAGCCTGTGGAGCAGCTCCATAAAGAGCTGCGGCGATTACAGAGTAACACTCCTTTTACAGCTTCCCATTCACAGCAGTCCTGGCCCCGTGTTTAGTCTCTCTGGGGGGGCAGCTGTAAAAGCCACCTTGTTTCACAGCTCAGGAGAGGTTACAAGGCAGTTAAAATAGTTGTGTCTCTTCTTTCTTTTGATGATTACTCCCACGCGGTGGCAGCCCCTGAGCAGGTCCTGCCTCCATTATCTACAAGGGAGCGGGGGACACGGCGGTGGCCAGAGGCCCCGGTGCTGGGCTGGAATGAGAGCTTCAGCCTTCGCACCTCCCCTGGGTTCCAGCGATTTAAGAGTAAAAGTCAGAAACAGTGTTGGGCTGAATAGCCATTGCCGGGCAGCTGTCACTTACTTTAAAGCGGTGCTTCTTCCCTTCAGGAATAGAGTCAGTGCTTCTTGCGCCAGAAAATGAGATGCTCTGCCCTGTGTGTTCTCTGGCCAGATCAATGCAGTGACTGTACAAATAAGTGTGTGTTCTAACTACATGGAGAGTCGTGGGTAAGGACAAAGTCCCACGTCTACTAGCTCTGAATTGTAACAAATGACGATAATAAACCTGGTCCTAAAAATTATCACCAACCCGGCCGGTGTGGCTCAGTGGTTGAGCATCGACCCACACACCTAGAGGTCACCTTTCTTGGTTGCGGGTTTGATCCCCAGTAGGGCATGTGCAGGAGGAAGCGCACTGATGTTTGTCTCTCAACGATTTTTCGGTTTCTCCCCCTCTCTAAAATCAATAACGTGTTTTTTTTTAAATGACCATCATATGGAAACAGTAGCTCTCAGAACCTTAAAACTGACCCTGACATGAACAGCATCTCCACAGCGCTTAACGCTCCTCCGCTCCTCAGAGCAGCCTCCCAGGGCGGGCGAGGCAGGCAGCCCTCCCCACCCTTCATCGTACAGATGGACCCACACAGGCCCAGAGACGTCCGGGCACTGGTTAGCAGCCGGTGCTGCATCTGGCTCATCGAATGTCCACATGCTCTGTGTGGTCCTTCTCCCTGGGGCCCGGTGGCCAGAGGGCAGCAGCCCACACCGCAGCCCTCACCCCAGTTCCCAATTCTCTTTCTCAGAACTAAGCGATGGAAGCGGGTGTCTGGGTGCTTGTCTCTGAACTGGCCTGAGGCGTGGATGACCAGGGGGAGGAGGAAAGAGATGATCTAGCCCAGTGGTGGGCAAACTCATTAGTCAACAGAGCCAAATATCAACAGTACAACGATTAAAATTTCTTTGGAGAGCCACATTTTTTAAACTTAAACTTCTTCTAACGCCACTTCTTCAAAATCGACTCGCCCAGGCCGTGGTATTTTGTGGAAGAGCCACACTCAAAGGGGCCAAAGAGCCGCGTGTGGCTCGTGACCCGCAGTTTGCCCACCACGGATCTGGAGTATTAAGAACTCTCCAACTCAGCAGGAACAGATTCTGCAGTTATGAGAAATAGTCCCAGGAAGGAAAACATCAAAATGCAAGTTAAACACAGTTGTGAGTGTAAACCATTGGAGAAAAAGGCCAGCACTGTTTTAGAAGTCCGTTGGGACTAATGGCGCCGATGCCTGTAGAGCTGACCTCAGACCCAGAGAGGACGGCAGAGATAACTGGACACAGGTGCCTCGCTGCACAGACGAGAACACCGAGGTGGGAAGGGTTAGTAGTTTTCCAGTGATGGGAGGGGGCGGTAGGACAGAAGCCAGCACAGTGGCAGGTACGGAGCAGGGGCGTACATCAGTTAGGAGAGTTCAGGTTTGTTTTTCTCACACATCAAGTCCAGAGGTGGCCACCCCTGGGCCAGGGGGTTCCTGGGCTTAAACAAGAGAAGTCAGCCCTGCTCCTCAGCAGCCCATCTGCCCAGTCGGGTTCCGGGGACACGATGTGACCGGGAAGGGAGCCCTGTGCACACACGATGGAAGAAACCAGGGATCTCTACCAGAAAAGGAGGGAGCCGGGGGGAACCTGACCACTGTCCCTGAGAAGACAAAGGCGATTGAGAGAGGTCAGACTCAGGACCAGGAAGTGCAATTGTTGGAAGACAGACTAACACGACAGTAGGAATGGTTTTCATGATGAGCACTGACTGAAAGGTGGCCGCCTAGGAAAGTAGCAGGGTTTCCTGAAGATACTCAAGCTGAATAAGAACCTGGAGAGCAGTTTGTATGAGGGGCGGGATAGGGGGGAGGGAGGGAGGAGGGAGAGAAGATGAGCACAGTGCTGCCTGGGGAGATGGCCTCTGAACTGCCTTTTGCAACAACTCACTTAACAAGTCCCTGCTGAGTTTCTACTGCGGTTCACACAGAAACCGTATTTTTCCACATGAGATGCCGGCCTGGCATTTTATGCAAAAGCTCATGGAGAGAACGAGGCGTGGGTGAGTTTTACTGCCTTCTCTGGAGCCACGCCCAGGATTCCCCACGCGCCCCCCCCCCTCGCCCCACTTCGCAGAAGGGCCTCTGTCCGTCGGAGCCTCGGTACCAGGGAGCAGAGCACTATGGGTGGTCTGTCCGGGGGCAGCATTTTTAACTGACCCGCTGGAGCCTGGCTGAGTGTTTAGCCCAACGTCTGAAAGGTGGCCGGCGAGGGCTGCGCCAGGAAGGCAGCGAGGAGCTCATCACTGAGGAGGGGCCCTGGAGCCTCTGGGGCCCTCACTGTCTTCGCTGGACAAGGGAGCTCTGTGGGGATGCCGGGCGTTTGCACCGGGCTCAGTCCTGAGCCCGGATTCAGCCAACGTGGATGCTTTCGTTCCTGAGTGTCAGCTCCGCTCCTGGCTTTGCTTTGTCGCTGCTTTTCCAGACCTCTACTTCACTTCCTCTCCTGTGAAGCCAGGGCGGGCTGGACTGGAACAAGCCCTGGGATGTCTTCCAGCCCGAACCTCCGGGTGCCCAGCACAGCGTGGATGGCAGCTCCCCAGCTGCGCCAGGACTACCTCTGCCAGGAGGTGGCACCACTGATTCATGGTTCCAGCAGAGAGGAGGGCTGACTGTCCATCTCCCTCCCCTCAGCTTCGACACGGAGCCTGAAAACTCCGCCTGCTAAGCAGCTGCCTCTGAGCCAACTCATAAGATCATGATGCTGATGTTCCCGGTGCGACTTGATTCTCCCCTTTTTCTTGCTCCCAAATACGGAAATCGGTTTCCTTGGGACAGTTCTCGGCCTTTAGGAAGGGGCGCAGAGCAGCCTGCCAGGGCCACCGTCCCCTCGGGGGTCTTTCCTTTTGCTCAGAAGCACAACTGCAGACACCCAGGAGCATGTGCTGTCGAGTTGCATCCACAATCAGCCATCTGCATGCTGCTCAGAGGGTCGCCTCATTGCCAAGGAGAAGATCCAGATACGGTTTTGCAGCCTCAGGTCTCTGGCAGCAGCTAGGTTTGGGGGCCCCAGAAAACAGGATTTCCTAGTCTTCAGGGACTACTGTGAGCAGGATCAGTCTGAGCAGGCCAGGGAATGAGCTTAAGGCTGATAGGGCCCAAGTCCTCATGTTATCCAAGGCCAGCCCTGGACAGCAAAGTGAATGTAAGGTGAAAATTCTCTAGCTCTTCCATCCTTGGACTTTTCCCAAGAGTTAAACAGAAGAGGAAGGAAGGAGAAGGAATGGAAGGGAACAGGGAGAAAAGGAGAGGGAGGGATGCATAGCTTTTCTGAAATAGTTTATCTTTCCCTCTTAGAAAGAAATAATTTTTAGGGTTTAGAATGTGGAAGATATTATTAGGTCTTTGCTTCTAGCTCACCTCATCTCCTTTGCGCCCGTGTTTGGTTGGCGGGCTGGAAAATGAATGGGCCAAACTGAATCATCCTGCGGACTGACTCTGATCTCTGAGTGATAGGTTGCCAAGACTGTTCTTCTCCGGCACCAGCCTTAGCAGAGCACTTAGGATGTGCTCATTTCAAAGAGGAAAGAGTTACCATTAGACCCTAGGTGAGGTTATATTTGTCATCCAAGATATTGTAGAGATGAGGATTCCTTGTTTATGGAGGAGGAAGGGGAGAAGGCAGGACAGTCTCTGCTCTGGTCTCGTCGATGAGAGCTAAGCAGATGGTTTTAGATTGCTGGAGAAAGCACATCACACACTGCCAAGTCGCATGGATGGCGGCATAGATCTTATTCCCCACCCCCACCCCCACCCCCCAAAAAAATCACGTTTCTTCATTGCTAACTAACCAAATGCTTTGTATGTGGCATTGTCTTTCCCGGGTGAAAATGTGGGGTGGGACCGGGAGGCTGTCAGAGGGTGGCTCTGAAGTGTCCTGTGGGACTTCACTAGAGATTGGGTTTCCCCTGGGCTGGGGAGACGGGGGTTGCTACATCACAGAGCGTTTCCTCCCGCTCTTGCCCCCGGGCTTCTGCAGAGTGGGAGCAGGCGGCGTGTGCGGGAGAGCATTATCTCGGCTTCATCTGTGGTTGCTTATGGAAGACCTTCCCTGTTGCGGCTTTGGCTTTCTCCTGGTCTGATACCTGAGTCCTACCCTCAGGTCAGCCAGGCAGCTCATGACATCACCAGTAAGTGAGCGCTGTCAGAGGATTCCAGAGGCTTTGAAAGGTCACCCGTCCCGCGCCCAGTGTTTGCAAACGGCAGTTCTTTCCCCTTGATTCCTTTAAAGCACCCTTCCGGTGTGCAAGCGCCTTTTGGGTCAGCGCGTTGAAGGTAGAGGTTTTTCTGTTTTGAGAAGCAAACCCAGCCAGGTTTCTGACCATCGAAAATGCTTTTGGTCTGGTTCCCTCCTTTGGGACTTTCCCCCAGTGTTGAATAAGGATTGGGAACCAATCCTACAGGCTCTTGTGGGGGTTAGTGCTTTATTACAATGTATTTGAAGTGGGAAGAAACCAACATTTATTAGAAACAAAGTACTGAAGAAGATGGTGAGCACATGCTAAGAATTGCCTCATTTAATCCTCAGGACAGTGTAGGCTTCGTTATCCCATTTTTTTAAATGAGCAAACAAGTTCAGAGAAAAGGAGTAACTTGCTCTGAGTCACACTGCTTCTAGGTGCCCGAAAGGGAGTTTAAATCTAGGTATGTCTGACTGGCCCTGTACTTTTTTTGATATTCCACGTGGATTGATTACTTTAGGAATCCCAAATGATATTTGCCAATCGCTTCTCCAGCACCGTTTTTAAGTTAAGAGAGCCTAAATTGGGGTGAGTGGAGAGAAAGTGACTTCCTGAGCCCATGAGAATGGGCTGGGGAAATAACACTGGGCATGGGCCAAAGGAAGCGCCAGTCAATGCACCCAGGATGGTTCAGTGTCGGCTGAGGCGAGGAAGGAGCGGTCAGCCTTCATAGCAGCCGCCCAGGTCTGACCAGGACATTAGAGCAGATGGGCTTGGAGCAGCCCGAGGTGGGGGAAGACGACCCCACCTCCATGCTGCACTGCTTAGCCCTGAGCAATGGTCAGGCGCACCTGGGCCCATTCACTGGGAAGCGTTGCAAGGTGAGCCTGGCTTTTGCAGCTGGACTGGCTTCACACCTCTGCCTCTGTCTACCTGCGCTGGGACCTGCACCTGAGTTCCCTCATCTCTAATAATAACCGCCTTCCAGGGTTACTGTAGGGATCCAATGAGATCGTTTATGAGATGTGCTTAGCACAGTGCTGGCATCATTTATGCATTCTACACCTCCTCTAGAATTTCGAATTCTTAATTATCTGCTCCCTCCCAGCCCCCCTCCCATGTCGTGTGTTCCCCCCCTCCCCCCAGCATTTTCAAACTCTCCATTTTGGTCTCCCCTCAGCCTGGGGCCACATCCTGGTCCCACTCATCTTAATACCAAAACGACAAGACAGCCAACCTTTCCTCCGTTGCTGAGCAGTGCCACCCTCCTAGTTCTGTTCATGACACCTCTCACCCTCTTTTCCTTTCTTTTCTTTTCTTTTAATTATTGAGGTATAGTTGACACATAACATTTCCTCAGTCTTCCGAGATTTTTAAAAATATTTTTTTATTGATTTCAGAGAGAGAGAGAGAGAGAGAGACATCAGTGACAAGAGACACATCTATTGGCTGCCTCCTGCACGGCCCCTACTGGGGATGGAGCCTGCAACCCGGGCATGTGCCCTGGCCGTAGCTGAACCAGTGACCTAGGTGCGGGGGTCAATGCTCAGCCACCAAGCCACTCCGGTCAGGCTCCCCGTCTTCCTGACATGACTCAGAGGCTGCTAGTCCCAAAGAGTAGGAACATGTCTGTTCTGCACATTTCTGTCTCGGTATTGCACAGCTGTCTGCTGAGTATATAGTTGGCACTCAAATGTTTGCTGAGTAAATGGCTAGATGCCTCCATTTCCTCATTATATATTCCCAATCTATATCCTTGCAGTCTGGCTTCTGCTCTTACACTCTTCCAAGACGTCTCTTTCCACAATTCCCTCTGACTTGATTACCGAAGCCAGGGGCTTTCTGCCTCTCTGCCCTCTGCTTTCTGAGCTCTCTGCAGTCAGCACGAGCCTTTAAAACAGGATTCCGCTTTGCAGTGAGTGCAAAAGTGCTGCGAGGGCCACCGCCACGAGGCTCTCCGCGCTGTTATCTCCTTGGCTGGCGGTGCCCTTTGAAGTCTTTGGAGGTCACCTCTTTGATGGGGGTGAGTGGCATCAGACAGTGAACATCCAGAAGCCAGCGTCCCGATCGCCACAGCTGGAAACAATCTCTCCCTCCTGTGACATGCTGTTCGGAGCTTTATCTGCATCCCTCTAATGGAATCATGTCTTTCTGCTCTGAGATGCAGTTATTAATGAGCGTGTCTGTGTCACCTGTTCTGTTACGGCCCTGAGGGCAGGAGCCAGGCTTTTTCTCATCCTCCCATCCTGCTCAGCCTCTTTCATGGGGCCACTCACATGGAGCGACTGAGAGAACGAATCGTGGGAAGAGGAGGAGGAGACCTGGGTAACGCTGAGCCCCTGCCCAAGGAGTGTTCTCTCATGCTGGGCTCAGGGAGTGGTGCTGTGTGCTCCGCCCTGGCCTGGCTACAGCGGGGAGGATGAGCCGGAGAATAATCCTGAGGGCAGACACCTCACTGACAATCTAATTGGTACAACCAGACATACACTGAGTGGCCAGATTATTATGTGTTCGGAGATCAAAATACACTGCCACTTGGTGTATATTCTATATAATAAAAGGCTAATATGCAAATTGTCCCCTCAACCAGGAGTTCCACCAGCAGGCAAACCGGTCAACTGCCCATATGCCCTCCCCCTGACCAGGCTGGCCAGACCCTACCCATGCACAAATTCATGCACCAGGCCTCTAATATATATATATATACATGTGTGTGTGTGTGTGTGTGTGTGTGTGTGTGTGTGTGTGTATGTACACAGAGATCATAATAATCTGGCCACTCACTGTACATGCACGCAAAGTTAAAGAGCATTTCAAAAATGCAAGGAAAAAGCACAGTGAACGTGTAAGGAAAGGACACACAGTCAAATGGTATTCCTAAGTAGCCACTGTGTGCCCACTGCTCTAGGATGACTGAGGCTGTGAGGCTCGCCCCTGCGGTTGCAGTGATGGGGTGGTGTGTGGAAGGGGGTGGGGACGATGCTGACCTAGTCCCCTGACTCCATTTAGTTACCCATAGCCCAGACTGGGTAGGTCCCAGCATTGATTCCTGACGTCATGCTGCAGGCCCTGCGCCCTCTCTAAAGCACAGGCTGTTCGGTGCAGGAAAGGTTAGGAGTGGGAGCTCCGGGTCCGAAAGGCCTGGGCTTGAGTCCTGACTCCATCCCGGTGGCTTTGGCAGGCCACTTTATCAACCGAAATTCTTCACGGTGACAGATAATAATGCCTACCCCTCTGGCGTTAGTCAAATTAATTTTTTTCTTGGAGAGAGGGGGGAAAAAGGGGAGAGGAAGAGAAATATCCATTAGCTGTTCTATTTACTTATGCATTTATTGGTTGCTTCTTTTTTTAAAATATATTTTTATTGATATCAGAAGAGGAAGGTGGAGAGAGAGATAGAAACATCAATGAGAGAATCACTGCCTCCCGCACACCCTCTATTGTGGATCCAGCCCACAACCCTGGCAGGTGCCTTGACAGGGAATTCAACCTCTGGCTGATTGGTTGAAGCTCAAGCCCTGAGCCGTGCCGGTAGGGCCATGGGTTGATTCTTGAATGTGCCCTGACCGGGAATCAAACCCACAACCTTGGTGCATCAGGATAATGCTCTAACCCAGTGGTCGGCAAACTCATTAGTCAACAGAGCCAAATATCAACAGTACAACGACTGAAATTTCTTCCGAGAGCCAAATTTTTTAAATGTAAATTTCTTCTGACGCCACTTCTTCAAAATAGACTCGCCCAGGCCATGGTCTTTTGTGGAAGAGCCACACTCAAGGGGCCAAAGAGCCGCATGTGGCTCGCGAGCCACAGTTTGCAGACCATGGCTCTAACCAACTAAGCTACCCGGCCAGGGCTTAGGCAGATATCTACTGAACAGGAAGCTGTTCTGGATGTCAGGATACAGCGGTGAGCAGCACAGCAGTGTCACTCGCCCTCCTCAAACATGAAGAGTGAGATAGATGCAAACTGCTCAGCAGAGAGCCTGGCACACCGCAGCCCCTCCGTAATTAATCGTGGCTATTCCAGCCTCTGATGCGGCCGAGTTCTCTCCAGGCCCCATCTGATTTCCACCGGCTTTCTGAAGCCTTCCCTGCCCTCACTGCACCCTGCTGTACAGTCAGGGGGCTTCTCTCTATGCCTGCCAATGGTCCCCAGTCCCAGGCTGCCTTTGATTTTATTGCCTCTCAGCCTAATTGGGCCGGAGAGAGCCCAGGGCAGAGGAGCCTTTATGAAGGGGGAGGGGCAGGATGGTCTAGCTCAGCATCGCTTGGGAAAGACAGGCCAGAAACGGGGGCAGATCCCAGCTGACCTCACACTGAATGGAATGCTGGGACTCTTTTACATGAACCCAAACCCCAGGCCTGATACGGCCTGAGCCCACACCCAGCAGCCACCCACAGGAGCCATCCGACCCCACACCAGGCTTTGGGAGGGAGGCGAGGGACACAGGGCGGCGTGTCTGTTTGTCTGGTGGCCCATGGACACGTGGTCCCTTTGAGCTGGCAGCTGCCGTCCTGGGGTGAGATGAATTCCGTTCACTCTCTAGTATGTTTTTTAAATGTCCAGATGTAACGGTGCTGCTTTGCCGTAGAAAACATTTCCAAAATGTAATCGGGACACATGCTAAATGTAATTAAGTTGAAGCCTCTGCTAGCGGCGCGGACACAGCTGGGCTCAGGAGGAAGCAAGGTGCCTCCACCGGCCACTCTCGGGGCTGCTCGGGGCTGATCTGAAGCTCTCATTGCCCATCAAGGGTGGGCTCCCACTGCTGGCTCCCTCCACTCCTGCCCACAGCCTGGACTCCCTCTGCCCTGCAGTGGGGCTGGGTCATCAGAAAAAAACAAACTGGGGTTGCTATACTCAGGTGCAGCCTAATTTGTTGTGGGCCTTGTCTGAGGCAAAGTTCTCACGTGTTCCGATAACTAGGTGACCTGACCTTTCACCCCACCATTTTCAAGTGAAGGGTACTTTATGCTCTCCACCATCATTTGGCCATTTCAGCTCAAATCTTGGTCTGATTTTTCACAATAGGCTATGTTTGGTGGTAGGCAAATAAAGCCTCCTCGGGTATATATTTTTCTTAAATTTACATTGATTAAAATTTGGCCTATCCCTGTGATTCATTGTATCCAGGATGTCAGCGCAAGCCTGCTGAGAGAAGTCTAGTATCAAGAATTTCACCACATGTCATGAGACCTTAAACTTTGTCATATCCCCTCTCAAGATCTGTGTTTTCTTCTTTGTAAAATGAGGAGTTTGGCATCCTTTCTATTATTTTAGTTACTACTTATTCCTCCTCTAAAACAGATCTTTAAGTAGCCGCTGCCACTCCCATCACACAGCTCCCATTCCAATCTTAACATCATTACCTTATGCCTTCATGCTATTATAAGATTCTCTTCTCTGGCCTCCCAGACCCCAACCTTCGCCCCCCCCCCCCCATCCCCAAACTCACCCCATAAGTGACAATCAGACTCTTCTATAAGAACGTAAGCTCCAGCTGAAACCGGTTTGGCTCAGAGGTAGAGCGTCGGTCTGTGGACTGAAAGGTCCCAGGTTCGATTCCGGTCAAGGGCATGTACAATACATTGTTTGCAGGCACATACCTGGTTGGGGGGGGGGGGGGTGCAAGAGGCAGCTGGTCAATGTTTCTCTCTCATTGACATTTCTAGCTCTCTATCTCTCTCCCTTCCTCCTCTCTGTAAAATATCAATAAAATATATTGAAAAAAAAAAAAGAACGTAAGCTCCATAGGTTCAGGGACATCACCCATTTAGTTCATCACCCCAGTGTCCAGAACAATGTTTATTGCCTTATGGGTGCTTCTGTTGGTTAATTTTATGCATCAACTTGGCTTGCTTATGGTGCTCAGTTGCTCATTCAAACAGCAGTCTAGATGTTGCTGTGAAGTTCTTTTTTTTTAAAAATGAGATTAACATTAAATCAGTAGAATTTTAGTGAAGCAGATTACCCTCTGTAAAATGGGCGGGCCTCCTCCAATCGTGTGAAGGCCTTAAGAGAAAAGACTACGGTCCCAGAAGAGGAAGAAATGTTGCCTCCAGGCAGTCTTCAGACTCAGTGCTCCCTTCTGGCATTTCTAGCCTGCTGGTGAGCTCTGCAAACTTCAGATGTGGCAGCTACCACAATTCTGTAAGCCGGTTTCTTAAATGAAGTCTCTCTCTCTCTCCCCTCCCTCCCTCTTGATAAATAAATAGACAGACAGACATGCACACACATAGGTATATGTGTACACCCCATTCATTCTGTTTCTCTGGAGGACCCTTATATCTCTCAAAGACGTATTGAACCTTACAGAAGTGCTTGTATCGGCTACAAGAAAACACCCTGCTTCTTGCTGAAAACAAACGAAAAACTCTGAAAATTCAGGAAGTGAAAAAGACCTGTGTCTAACCCAAGAATTCCTTAAGTATATTGGAACACAGACCGCAGGACCCCTTCAAACTGGAATGTGTGCTACCGTGCCAAGGGCTCTGGGGTTCCTTTGAGAAACAGTGGGAGAAAGGCGGGGGTTGGCCTCAAACCCTGCGGTAGACGGGCAAAGCCCTTCACTGTCAGACCCCAACAGCTTTTCCGACCTCTTCTCTTTCTATTTCTTTTATAACACCATCGTCTCTTTTTCTCTACCTCTCTCCCCAAAATACGCCATACCGTAAGACTGGCATTCCTGAGGGGTACATTGCTGTTTCCCACGCCTGGGCTTTGACTGATGCTGCTGCTTCTAGCTGGAACGCCCTCCACACTATAATCAAATCTCTACTAGTGAACACCTCGTCATCACTGACGACCCAGCTCAGCCATCTCTCCAGGAAACCTTCCTGGAGGCCTCGGCCCCTGCTCCTGCCCCAGGGAGGGCCCTCCGTCCTGTGTTTGGGCAGCGATTTGGACACTGCTCTGCCAGCACCCTTGTCCAGCTGGGTTGTGGTTGTTTGCTTATACACCTGTCTTCTCCAACCGTCCAAGAGATTCCTCAAGGCAGGAACTGGCTTATTCATCATGACAGCACCTCTGGCTACCATTTTGTTAAATTACGAATAAACGAATGGACATTCCTTAGTTCAAAAACGTTCACAGGCATCCTAAGACTCAATAGAGCATTCAAACTTCTCTGAATTTTAAGATCCTGCATAAAATATCCCCCTGCCCATCCAGCCTTCCTCCTCTCTGCCCTCTACCATGCAGTCTTTACTCACACCAGCATCCCAAGAACAGTGCATGATCGCTCCTAGAGCCATCCGCTTATTAGCACAATTTTCCAGAAGAACACACTTTTTCCAATCATAGGGTTGCTCAAGGGAATCCCACAGAATAAGAAAGGTGAATGCTTTGCAGGAATTATACGATTCCAGGCCCTATTAGAGAATCCCACTGGGAAGGGGGATCTGTGGACTGGGTCTCCTTTGCAACAAGGTGGCCTGAGGGTCCTGGGAGGTCCTCGCCAGCCACCCCTGCCTGTCTCCAGGCAGCTGTCCCACAGCCCCAGGCAGCTGCCTCTCATCCCAACAAGAGATCCCACAACCAGCTCAACTTCTTCGATGCTCTTGAGTGTCAACAAGCTCCTTTCTTTGCACCTTAATGTTCATCATCATTGTCTTTCTCTCAATAGTCAAATCTGGGGGAGGGGGTTCCTGGAGGGGACTACCGAAGCTATTTGCTTTTCTGACTTAGGACAGCCTACTAAAAAGCGGTGGGAGCCAGCCCGGTCAAGTAAAAGGGGATATTTATTTTTACCAAAAATTCCCTTGCTGATTCAGTAGTACCTCTGGTGGAGCCTCTTACAGCCTTTGAACTCAGCCTATAGGGAGAAGGCCCCCATTTGCTGCTGAGGAAGGAGGAGACTACATAGTCAGGTCTCCCATATTCCTAAGCCCACCTCTGCGTGACCTCAGACACGTCACATAAACTGAGTTTCACTAACTGTGAAAGGGAGATTTATAAGAATTACGCTTGCATCACGGAGTTGTGAGGTCTAGACAAGCGAGGAGTCGTAGTGGAGTGTCTGACAGAGGGTGACTGTTAGATGTATGAGCGTCTAGTCTCTTGGTCCTAGAAGACCCTCGATGAATGTTAAAGAGTAAGAAGATGCTTTGGGAGGGAGAGATCCTGGGTGTGAGCCATGTATTCATTCCCCATTAAATCAGCTCTCTCAGCAAGATGCTGCTGTGTCCCTAGCAGGCCAGCCAGGCAGACACGATCTGACCTCAGTGCCCTAAGGTCTGGAGGAGATGAGTATACAGCTGACAAATCAGGCGGCGTGTAAGGAGGAACCAGGAGATTAACGGAAGACGGGGAGAGAGAAGGGAGTAACTTCATGGAGGTGCCTAGAAAGGAGGTGACTTCAAGGTGAGACCTGGGGGATGAGAACAGGCCGGGTGCTGGGTATGGAAGATCTGGTGGGAAGGAAAGGAGACACAAAAACGGGTGCCGAGGCTGAGCTTGCACCCTTCCAATGTTTGCCTGGGTGTGGGGCCTGGCCTCTCCCACCGGAGAGCAGATGGAAAGCTGGTCCTTTCTTGGAGAACCAAGAAGAGGTTCCCAAGTCCCCAAAGCTCACGCTCCAGCCTGCCCTGGATTGCCCTAGCCGGAAGCAGAAGACAGAGTCAAATACAGCCCTTCCCCAGCTCTCCTCCCTCCTCCCTGCAGAGCACTTTCCTGGGGCTCCTGCAGAGGGAAGCCCTTCTTCTCTCTGCTCCCTCCCACCCCTCACCTGCCAGGGGAGCTGGCGCCAGGAGGGAACCCCCAGAGCCTGGAGAGATTTTTCTAGGACAAAAGCCCGAAGACACCAGGGAATGTACTTCTGACCATTAGGGGCCTCTGGCAGGGAGCGCTGTCTGCAACTCATCAAGCGGCCTTTTGTTACCTGCTGCTGGGGGATTATTGACCCAATTGGCTGTTCTGAGAAGGTTATCGGTTTAAAATTCCTACCTGGCCCGGGGCTGTGCTTTTCTGTGCTTTTCTGTGGTTCAGCCCCACCACCAGACGTGAGATTTGCATGTGTGGATCCATTAGGGAACAGTGTTTATTCCTTCGATTTATGTGGGGCCTTTGCTTTGAAAAGATAAATACAGGGCTTGCAAAGCAGGCCAGCAAGTAACTGTCATTGTCCCGACAACAAAGCCGATGGCTTTTGCCAGGAAAAGGAAGATGAATTCTGAGAGCTGGCCCATGGCTTCTTGCAACCAAACTGCTCCCTGCCCACTCTGACCGCTCACATTGTGCACGGATGGACGTACTCACATGTCCCATGTTCACTGGGCTATGAAGCACACAGTTGCATGACTACCTGAGGTATTTCCAGAAGCAATCGCTCCTCACCCTCACCTGCTAATGAATCACAGCAAATAAAGAAGATGCACTGGGGCTCCCACGATGCCCCTCTTCGCCGGAGGAGGAGGTGGCCACCGTGAGGACCTGCCCCCCCCCCCTCCCCGCCAGCTGCAAGGGGACAGGCACAGGGTTCCCAGCGAGATCTTGGCAAGATCCATGGAAGTTCCAGAAACTCAAACAACGGTTCTCAGGCAACGATAACATCAGAGACCACCGAGTGTTCATGCCCCCGTCTTCTCTGTTTTCCTGCTGGCTCGCTGTTTTTGAACCAGTTTGTCTCAGCCCTGCCTCCATGGAGCGGTGCTAACCGCCCCTCCTCCCAGGAGTCCTGAGATGACAATAACATGCGATGCGGGGAAAGTCTGGGTGCGCAGCAGTCATATTCGGGGGTTGTTTTTAAAGCAGGGGGATGGCCAGAGGGTCCTCCCGGAGCAGGGGTGGGTGGGTGGTGCTGGGAACAAGCTCTGCAGACAGAGAAATCTGTTTATCTTCACACTCCAGAGAGGCAATCACTCTTCCCGTGACAGCGCGGAGTACTGTAGCAGCACATTCCAGAAGCAGGGCCGCGCGGGCTGCCCGGCCAAGTGGCCTTCTCCTAATCAGCAGAGGGTCTCCACGAGATAAAATGGGGCTAGAGCAGCAGGAAGCCTGTTCCATCTTTCCCCCCAGGTCTTCAGAAGACACTGTGATCAAAGGGAAAGTGGCATTTGTGAAGAGCCGAGGAAACTTGAAAGAAAATCGCAGTGGGCATGGATATTTGTTTATATTTGTCTGGGTTTCCGGGCAGTCTGGCCTGCAGCGATTCAGCAGCTCTTCCCCCCACCCCCCACCCCCCCAATCCCTCACCCCATCGGTTCCCCAAAAAGGAGGGCTTTCTAAACATAAAAAAAAAAAGTATATGTAATTCTGTAATTTTTCCAAGCACCTATTCCATTCATGATTTTACAGGCTACCAAGGGAACTGTGATAGTTCATTTGAATTATAATATGTGTGATATCTACAAAAGGAGAAATCCTCAGCAATGTTCTTATCTTTGTCCCTGAGGCCTCAGAAAGGAAGGCTTGTGGACATAGACTAGCTAGAGAGAAACCAAGTGTGTGTGTGGGGGGGGGGGGGGTATTTTTTTAGATCAAAGAGTTTCATTTGGTGTCCTTCCCTCTCTCCCCCCTCCTCTCCCTCCTCCTTCATCCGAGATCTGTTTGAAAAGAACTCAGATCTCTTTTCCCACACACAGACTGACCTGATAGTGGAGGAATGAGTGGGGGAGGGGTCTGTGCTGTCTCAGAGGGTCGCCAATTCAGTACCCTTAGTCCCTGCTCTAAAGAAGATCCTGCTAAAAGGAGACGGTGAGAGTGAGATCGCTGTACAGTGCAGAGGTGCAGAAAGCAAAAACAAATTCCCCACTTTGATTTTTAGGACAAGGCAGCAGTGGTATTGCTTGTACTGCTTCACCTAAGACTACTAGTACTTGCCATGGATTGAGTGTTTATGTTCCAGGCATGGTGTTAAGCACTGTGCATGGATTAGCTCATTTAATTCTACTGACAATACTCAGTGATAGATATGATCCCCGGTTTCCAAGAAGCAGAGAAACTGAGGCTAGGGGACAGTGACTGGCCCTGGGCTGCAGATCCAATGTTCACATCCAGGTCTGACTAATTTCAGAAACCAAGTTCTTGGTTGCTATGCAGTAAATGTTGCCAAATGGAAATGTAGGCCTAAATCCAGTGTAGACCACGTTAGGCAATATACTGTCCACGACAATGTAAACAAAATGAATAACATATGTTAGTAAACACGGAAGTCTTTGTGAGAGCAGGAGGACTACACAACTCGGCTGACAGATGGAGACGTTATTGTGTTCATCATGGACTGTTGCACATCTGGAAACAGAGGATCGCCTTGAAATCAGATGTATTCCAGACCTGCCCAGATCCCCCTGCCCCCCCCCCTTGGAAAAACCTTTGCTGGGTCCTGCTGTGCCCTCCAGCTACGATCCTGTTCTCTCTTCCCTTTCCCTGCCAAACTTTCTGAATGAAAAATGGAGCCACTCATCATCCCATTTCCTCAACCCCACCCCCTGCACGCCAGCTTCCGCTGCCACTGCTCTCCCGAAACCTTTCAGAGGTCACCTGTGAGCTGCTCATTTCCAAATCCAGTGATAGGTTCTCCACTTTCATTCTCCTGACCTTCCCTCAGCATCTGAGGCTGTGTCCATCACCGTCTCTTTCCCCCTCGATTCTGTGATTCCGCCCCGTGTGAATCCACTTGTCCCTTGGGGTGTCTCTACCTTGGCTTTAAGACACGGTCTTTGAGTCTAGGGCTTGGTCCCTCTTCTCTTTTTTTCTCCTGCGTGGTCGTGGGACAAATTATTAAAAATCGGGACTGTCCCGCCAAAAGCAGGACGTCTAGTCACCTTAATTTAAGGACACTCAGTGGAAAGAGAACAGGACAGAACCCTGGCTGTTCTTCTCACACCAGGGGGCCCCTGGGTAAGCCACGTACGGACATGAACTGCATAAGGACATTGTAGTCAATGGTGGGTGGCAGAGAAGGCGGTGGTACGCCATGTGGCCTAGGTGTGTGGTAGGCTATACCATCTGGGTTTGTGTAAATGCCCTCTAGGATGTTCACACAACACATCATCTCACATGCGGTTCTCAGGATGCATCTCATCAGCAAGCAACACATGTCTGAAATTACTTTTCTGGGCCTCACTCTCCTTGTCAGTAAATTAAGGATGGCCATAGATACTGCACTGGGTAAGCATCCTAGATAAGCATAAAGTTCTGCGGAAGTGTTGGTTATTGCTATGGTCCCTGTCTTTTTCTCACCTTCTGCTCTGAAAATAGCACTCAGTAGCTTTCCCCCAAAATTTGGAGAAGGACTTCTCAAATCCCAATACTGCCATTCCCATCGTACGGTGCATAAATATTATGAGTTATCAAACTATATCCGTTGACATCTGATTACACAGACCTGCCAGGAGAATTTTATTCCCTCCAGCTTAATTGAGTCCTGGCCACTTGCCAATAGCCCTCTTGCTACTTCTGTAGCTCAACACCCACATTGGTTGCTGTTAACCTTTTCCTTCTTGAACTTTCCATTTTCTCCTAACCAACCCTCAGTTCCCGGAGAAGAGAAGAGCGTCTCAGCCTTGAAGCTAGAGAGACATGTGTTCAAATCCTGATTCTGATCCTTGCTAGTTGGATAATCCTGGACAAGGCATGTAGCCTCTCTGAGCCTCAGTCTGCTGATCTATAAAATGGGAACTTATTGGTTTAATTTTGTCCCCACCCCCCAAAAAAAATAAACCCCCACACACACAAATATGTTGACTCAGAATGTCCCCACTAATTCAGAATGTGGCCTCATATGGAAAGAGTGTAGTTGAAGATGTAATTAATTGAGATGACGCCTTATTAGAGCTGGCTAGAGCTCTAATTCAATTTTATTAGTGTTCTAAGACAGTGGTCAGCAAACTCATCAGTCAACAGAGCCAAATATCAACACTACAATGATTGAAATTTCTTTTGAGAGCCACATTTTTTAAACTTAAACTTCTTTTAATGCCAATTCTTCAAAATAGACTCACCCAGGCCGTGGTATTTTGCGGAAGAGCCACACTCAAGGGGCCAAAGAGCCGCATGTGGCTCACAAGCCATGGTTTGCCGACCACGTTTCTAAGAAAATGCTCATGCGAAGGCACAGTGAAAATGCCTCATGAAGCTGAAGGCAGAGGTTGGACTGACGCATCTACAAGCCAGGAATACCTAAGATGGTCAGCAGACAAACAACCAGAAGTTGGAGAGAGAGGCCTGGAGTAGATTCTCCCTCGCAGCCAGTCCTGCCAGCACCTTGATCTCAGACTGCTAACCTCCCAGAACTGGGAGGCAATCCATTTTTGTTGTGGAAGCCACCCAGTTTCTATACTTGGTTATAGCAGCCCTAGGAAGCTAACACAGGAACAGTATCCATCTTGAGAGTAATAAGACTCTAGATTAGGGGTGTCAAACTCAATCAGAGAAGGGGCCAAAATCTAAAATCCAGCCTAAATCGCGGGCCGAATGGTTTTCTGAACAGTCATAAACTGTCATTGTGATGGAAACGCAGCGGAGTGCAGTGATGACAGCGCGGTGCGGGCCACATTGCAAGGCCTGGCGGGACGGATTTGGCCTGTGGGCCTTGTGTTTGACACATGTGCTCTAGATGAAAGTGTCAGGATGCTGGTACGTGATCAGTTCCACATCACCCTCTGGGCTCCACAGCGCCTGTCTTTGCAGCTGAACTCTTCATCTTCCCTATATTCTCGGAGGGAGACTGATGAATTTCCTCAGCTTCCGCACATAATAGCCCCACCCAAGCCCAGGCCCTGGTCCATTCTTTACCCCTTGAAGTCCTACGAGCAGTTGATCTGCTTTCAGAAGCTGCCATGCCTGCCGGGGCCATGCCCTAGCCCCTGAGGATCCCCCTACCCCCCTGCACCCCAGGCCCCACTCCTTACCTGACCCCCTCTTCCCATCCTCAACTTCAAGCACATCCTCACATTTTTGCCAACATCAAAAGAGAGCAATTCCTGGAATCTACAGCCTCCTTCCCTATTTTCTCTTCCCATTAATAGTTGTCTCTTTGATATATGATTCAAATCAGCAGTGGGTTTAAGTTCGATTTCTTTGCTATGTATGCTTTGCCCCCTCCCGCTTCTAGCCCTCCAGTCTACAAAACATTGTGGACTAAGCTACTAGAATAACAGTAACATTTCTTAAAGTATCTTCTTATTGATTTCAGAGAGGAAAGGAGAGGGAGAGAGAGATAGAAACATCAATGTGATGATTCTCATCAAAGAGAATCAGTGATTGGCTGCCTCCAACAGGCCCCACACTGGGGATCCAGCCCGCAACCCAGGCATCTGCCCTGACCGGGAATTAAACTGTGACCTCCTGGTTCATAGGTGGATGCTCAAACGCTGAGCCACTCCAGCTGGGCTCATTTTCTATTTTGAAAACAAATATTGGTTTACATTCTCCAACTTTTGGGGTTGGACAGTAAAAGATCTTCTCTTACCCAATGTTCCTTCCTCTTGAGGAGGAGGTGAATTTGTTCTTTCCCCTACCTCGTGCCCTCTTCTGCCGAACTTTTCAAACAGGGACCCATGCTGTGAGGCTCCTGTTTCTTGTAACTCTGCACAGCCCCCGAGGACACTTCCTCCTCTGAGGAGTGGCCCTCGCCCACGGGGTGGGTCCCAGAGGCCACATCCGTACTGAGTGGCCCAGTGGCCTTGCTGAAGCTGACGGATCCAGAGAGGCTGATCCCCCCTCGTGTCCCTCCCTAGACTGTGAGGTCTGGGGGGCAAGACCGGGAGCCTGGGCATTGTTGATGCTAAACCATCTCAGCAGAGGGGCTCCAGAGAGAAGGTCAACTTCCACTGCCCAAGTACCCACAGCTGCCTGAGGCCCGTTCCTCCCCAAATGTGAGACACCTGGTTTGTTCTCATTTCCAAATAGACCCCACAGAGACTTCTGGTTTCCCGTCCGCAGGTAAGAAGCTTAAAGGTTGTCACTCCTGTCCACACAAAAAGAAAAACACTGAGCAAATGGAACATCAATAATACAACTTAGCAGAAACCAGTTTGGCTCAGTGGATAGAGCGTCGGTCTGTGGACTGAAGGGTCCCAGGTTCGATTCCGGTCAGGGGCATGTACATTGGTTGTGGGCACATCCCGTCAATGTTTTTCTCTCATCGATGTTTCTAGCTCTCTGTCCCTCTCCCTTCCTCTCTGTAAAAAAAAATCAATAAAATATATTTTTTTTAAAAAATAATGCAACGTACCAAGGGGAAGCCCAGGAGCAGAAAGCTCCGGGGAGACCATTACCCGGTTCCTTTTACCCTGTACATCACATCCCGTTCTCAACCAAACTGACCTACCCATCCCTTTCCTCAGCTCAGGGCAGGCAGAGTCTGTAACTCGTGAGTATTGGCTCATGTTTCTCAACCCCCGTCCACACGGCCGAGGCATTTCTGCATTCTTCCACGTGATCTGTGGCTACTAAGTGTCCACGAAACGAAAGGCTGTGTACGTGGCCTCTGTGAGAAACAGGAAAACGTGGGATTCTTACTTTGCTGGGGCTCACAACCTATCGGGGGCAGACTTACAGAAACTACTGGGAGTACACATTTGGCTGCGATCTTCTGCTCTAATGGCACCAGACTGTGGGAAGCCAAGCTAGGCCGCGGGGATTTGGGACAGCTTCATAAAAGCCATGACTTTTGAACAGGGTCTGAGAGGGTTTCAACAGACAGACAGGGCGGGACGGTCTCCCAGTACAAATAGAAAATGAGAACACAAAGAGCTTGGGACCAAGAAGGATAAAGAATGGGAAGGCGCTGGAAGTCAGAGCCCTGGGCGTTGTGATTTAAATAAATGGACAGCTCGGTGTTCGATGACATGGCGGGGGGGGGACGGGGGGGGGGGACTGTGAAGGAGGTCACTGCAGCAGAGCAAGGAAGTACTTCAAACCCACCCCAACAGAGGTGGTGGGAAAGAGGGAACGAGGTCGGGTTCTGTGAGGGTGGAATGGACGAGCTTTGATAACTGAATGGGTGGTCACCAAGGGGACAAAGGAGACTGAGGTGAAGGGGGTACCTTCACAGATCTGCTACTTCACCCCACAACCCGCTTAGCCCTGGTGACCTGCTGCCTTTGCCATCTTAGAGGGGCCCCAGGACTTCTCTGAGCCCTGTGACTGGCCAGCCTGGCCTGTGTCCAGGCAGGTGGGGGACCCGCGACCATCTTAAGGGGTGTGTCCTTGGCAGATCCTCCCAACACTGTTCCCCAGGGAAAGGCGGTGAGCATGAAGCCTTATGGCCTGAGGAGAGGAAAAGGTTCTGAAGGAACCTTGTCAGGGAGGAGAGGGCAGCCCATGGGAAAGGATGGGAGCCTCGCTGAGGCCTTTCTCCAGCATCTTCTTTCCCAGTACACCTTTCTCCCCCTGCCAGCCCTGCCCTCAGCTGGGCTCCATCATTTGCATACATCTTAGTCATACCCCCGACTATTAAGTCACCAATTTTCCAAACTGAACGTGATCTTGTAGACCAGTGGTCGGCAAACTGAGTCTCAAGAACCACATGCAGCTCTTTGGCCCCTTGAGTTTTTAGCAAAGGCCAGCTTAGGAGTACCCTAATTAAATTAATAACAATGTACCTTCCTATAATAGTTTAAGTTTAAAAAATTTGTCTCTCAAAAGAAATTTCAATCGTTGTACTCTTGATATTTGGCTCTGTTGACTAATGAGTTTGCAGACCGCTGGTGTAGACCACAGAACCCAGTGTCCTCCCTTCAGTGGGCGGAGTCTGGAGTCTAGAGGACTTGAGAAGCCTGCCCAAGGCTAAGCTACTGCTCTAAAGGTTGGGCAACTTAACCTATTTCTCAGCGTCCTCGTCTGTAAATGGAGATAAAAATCATGCTTATCTCATAGGATTGCCTCTTGGACTAAATAAGACTATGAAAGAAAGTGCTGAGAATGGTATCTGGAACATGCAACAGATGTTTACTCTTATTGCTGTTGACTGCTTAGACATCATTTAGTGTTCTGTCACTGGTAGCTTTTAATTCCCACGTTCAGTCAACAAATATTTACTGAGAATCGAGCAGGCGCCCAGCGCTAGGCTAGGCGCTGGGGACAGATGCAGTCCCTGCCCTCAGATATCCCACAGTCAGTGGCTGCTGGTGTAATGCCAGCCGGGAGAGAGCTACAGGGAATTACCATTGCAGGCCTCGGGAAGCTTCCCAGAGAAGACATTTGAGCTTCTTTCAGGATGCGTTGCAGGCTGGGGAAAAGAAGAGAGACGGCCTCACAGGCATTCCAGCCCCAGAGAACAGCCTGGCACAGGCCAGTGAGAAGCGGGTGGGCCAGGGTGGGCCGGGAAGGCAGTGGTGAGAAGACAGGCTGCAGCGGGAGCCTGGGGCCACACTGAGAAAGGCTCTTAGAAGTAAATTGCGAGCTTCCTGCCTGTCCCTGAGGGGTCATGAGCACAGTACTTAATTAAAAGAACGGCTTGATTGATTTCCCCCTTTAGACAGACATGGAGAAAATGGATTCACTCTCAGCTTCGGTCATCACCACGATGCTGATTCCCAAACCTCCATTTCCAGTTCTCTCTCCCTCCCAGGAGCTCACCTCTCCAGATGCCTGCATAGCTGAGCTGTCAGAGTCCCTCAACCTTCAGTTACCCTTCCTGTCACCCTTCCACGCTTCCCTTAATCAGGCAGCTAGACCAGAGGACAGTCAGCGCCTTAATTAGTAGAGGAAAAACTTTTGACACTCAAAAGTCCAGGCCTGCCAAAACTGGTTTGGCTCAGTGGATAGAGCATTGGCCTGCAGACTGAAAGGTCCCAGGTTCGATTCCGGTCAAGGGCATGTACCTTGGTTGCAGGCACATCCCCAGTAGGGGGTGTGCAAGAGGCAGCTGATCCATGTTTCTCTCTCATCGATGTTTCTAACTCTCTATCCCTCTCTCTTCCTCTCTGTAAAAAATCAATAAAATATATTTAAAAAAAGAAAAAAAAAATCCAGGCCTTGTAGGGCCCCTCAGGACACTGGAAGAAAGAAAATAAAGGTAATAAGCAGGTAGCTCTCTGAGAAAAGAGGCCTGTGCCCAGCCTGCCTCCTCGACCGTGGCCGGGAGGGTGGCGGTGGGAAATGACCACAGAAACCACCGATGGGTTTTGGAAGCCGAGCGCAGAGCACCCTTGTGCCCCAGACCCCTGGCAGATCACAGAGGCAGCCCAGCACAGAACGCCAGAGTGGGCACGGCTGTGAGCGTCGGAGCACCTGGCCCACGCAGCACCGGAACCCGGTGTGGAATGAATTTCCTTGAGCCCGAGAAGCACTGAGAAGAATCGAGGAACAAGGGACTACCCAGCCGTGTGCTGTGTGGCTGGAAGACTGAGAACGAGATGGCTCAGTACGAGCCCTCCAGAACTTACATCCAGTCCTCAGGGAAAGCGGGAGACTCCCTAACGGACTGCTGCTACGTTTCTGTCCCTCAAGGGAAGTGAATAGGACTTAGAGGAAAGTAAATTTACTTTTTTTATACATCAGAGATTGGGGGCTATCCCCAACACCTGCATGAAAAATGTGTAGTAAACTTTAAACTCACTATGAGCCACATTTTATTGTAGTAGATGCTTCTTGGGTACACACTAAGTGCAAGAGACCCAGAAGACTTCAGTGGAGTGATGACAGATTCATGAATATGTAAATGCTTAATGAACTTGCAGTATGTTGTACTATGAGTACCCAGAGGAAACACTCCACATTCTTTTTTTTAATTCTCACCCAAGGATATGTTTTTTTATTGATTTTGCAGAGAAAGAAAGAGAAAGAAAAACAACGTAAGAGAAACATCTATGTGTCGCCTCCCCTAAGTGCCCTGACCCGGGATTGAACATGCAGCCGTTGGGTGCGCAGGGTGGCACTCCAACCCACTGAACCACCTGGCCGGGGAACACTCTCCATTCTGATTGGAGGCGGGAAAAGCCTTGAGGAAGGGGCTGGCATTGCTGAGGCTTAGAGAGATGGATGGGAAACTGATAAGAGAGGCAGAAGTGGTTTTCAACTGTTGAAGAAATGGGTCATGTTTAGAGCCTAAGACTGAAGAGAGGGCCCACAGGGGACAAAAGGTTCACTGTACACACTGGCACTTCCATCTCCACGTCGTTCCCGCCATGTTCTGATGTTTTCCTCCCCTCTCTTCTCAAGGCCAAGTGCTTGTCAAATCTTGTTTCTTTGAATTTAGTTAAATTTTATATAACTACTAGTGGCCTAGTGCATGAAATTCGTGCAGGGGGGAAAGGGGTGTCCCTCAGCCTGGCCTGTACCCTCTCCAATCTGGGACCCCCTCAGGGATGGGGCCTAAATGGGCAGTCGGACATCTTTCTTGCAATCCATGACCACTGGCTCCTAACCACTCACCTGCCTGCCTTCCTGGTTGCTCCTAACCACTCTGCCTGCTGGCCTGCTTGCCCCCAACTGCCCTTCCCTTGCCAGCCTGATCACCCCAACTGCCCTCCTCTCCTGGCCTGATTGCCCCTAACTGCCTCTGCCTCAGCCCCGCCAACATGGCTTTATCTGGAAGGACATCCGGAAGACGTCTAGTCTAATTAGCATATTACCCTTTTATTAGTATAGGTATATATTAGTATAGATAACAAGAGCAATAAACATAAAACATTTTAAAATAATAATGGCAACTACTTTTTGGGGACTTGGCCTAGTACAATATTATGCTTTTTACCTAAATTCTGTTCTTTATACTTACAATAATCCTAAATATAAAGTTATTATCCCATATGAAAGAATTACCTTCCCTTTTCAACTTCTACCCTAATCCTAATAGTATTTAAAAACTAAGGTTTTCCAATACGTTCTGTATCATCCAAAGTGGTTTTTGCCATGCATCTGTATTATTGTATTCTTAAAAGTAATTTTAAACTAAAGCCTCCAAAGTGATCTTGTCTTTTAAATTTTCTTCTGTTCTCCATCCAGTTATTAATTACTAGAGGCCCAGTGCATTAAAGTTATGCCTTCAGGGGAATCCCTCAGTCCGGCCTGTCTCCTCTTGCAGTCTGGGAGCATTCGGAGGATGTCCGACTGCCTCGGAGGCAGGAGAGACTCCCATTGCCACCACTGTGCTTGTCAGCCGTGAGCCTGACTTCTGACTGAGCAATGCTCCCCTTTAGGAGTGCACTAACCACCACAGGGCAGCTCCTGTCATGAGCATCTGTCCCCTGGTGGTCTGTGCACATCATAGCAACTGGTCATTCTGCCATCGGGCCAAAACTGGCTTTCCAACATCCTCCCAGGGGCCCCAGATTGGGAGAGGGTGCAGGCCGGGCTGAAGGACCCCACCAGTGCACAATCAGGGTGGGGAAGGGATGAAGGAGGGCTCCAGGGAGTGTCTGGCCCATCTCGCTTAGTCATAATTAGCCAGACCCCAGCAGCAAGCTAACCTACCAATCAGAGCATCTGCCCCCTGCTGGTCAGTGCACATCATAGAGAGCAGTTGAGCAGCCTTTGCATATCATTAGCAAGGTACACTTTAATTGGTTGAATGGCCGACTGGCCAACTGGACACTTAGCATATTAGGCTTTTATTATACAGGATAATTTTACATTTTTCTCCCTCAATGCAATTTTCACGACTAAAAATTAATTGTTCAGCACCTACTCACGGCCTGGCTATGGTGGCTCAGTTGGTCTGAGCATCATCCCGTGCTCCAAGAGGTCACTGGTGTGATGCCCGGTCCGGGAGCACGCCCAGGTTTTGGGCTCAATCCCTGTTGAGAGTTCGGGGCATGCAAGAGACAGCCTATTGATATTTCTCTCACATTGATGTTTTTATCTCTCCCTCTCCCTAAAAAAATAAATTAAAAAAATATTTTTCAAAAGATCTATGTTCTCATTTTAAAACAAAAACCAAGATACCTACTTACTAATTCCTGTCTGCCTCTTGTCATTGGCTGCCTCCCTTTTGGATTTTCTTCCAGCTGTTTTCCCTGTTCAGAATATCCCCTCTGATCTCTGCACTCCCCACCTGCGTCCCAGATAAATCTGTACATGAAAGTATGCCCATTTTTTAAAACCACGCTAAAATGCTGCCTTGTACACCTAGCCTTCTTGAAGTCTTCCCATCAGAATGACTTCCTCCTCTCTCTTCTCATGAGCATTGCTTCTGTGTCTTCATGTGGCTGTACCTGAGTTCTGTTTGCATTGTTCTTCCTCCTCCACTAGACTGTGGGCCCACATCTTACATTTCCTGGGTACCTTATGCATCCCCATGTTCACAGCACAGAATTTTACTCGTATAAGCATTTGTTGAATTGTGTTAAAATAAAAAACAAAAAAGTAAAACAAGAAAATGGGGCCAAGTGGAGTCACTTGTGCTAAGTAAGCCCCATGTCACCAAACTTAATTAATTACAGGTTTGGGTCTCCCGGAGATAGAACCTTAAACCAGTCAGTTAGGAATCACCTGATCAGCACTTGTTAGGTAATCTGCCTGGTAGGCCCCTGCAATGACTTGCCACAACCAATCTGCTTTTTTTCTAGTTTAACTCCCTTATTTCCGCTCCTTTGGTGGATAAAAGTTTTTCATTTTGTATAGCTCCTCAGAGGTCATTCCTATCTGCTAGATGAGATGCTGCCCCATTCATGAGTTATTGAATAAAGCCAATGAGATCTTTAAAATGTTCTCAATTTAGTTTTGTTTTTGTTTTTTAATAATTGAATCAAATGGAAACAAATCTGTATTTCTCAACCAGGTTCTCAGGGCTGGGCCTTCCCATATTCTGTTCCTCTAGATAGGGGTGTCGAACTCAATCAGAGAAGGGACCAAAATCTAAAATCCAGCCTAAATCGCGGGCCGAATGGTTTACTGAACAGTCATAAACTGTCATTGTGATGGAAATGCAGCGGAGTGCAGTGATGACAGCGCGGTGCGGGCCACATTGCAAGGCCTAGCGGGACAGATTTGGCCCGCGGGCCTTGTGTTTGACACATGTGCCTAGCATATATTCTAGATTTTTGTGGGGTCATGATCATTAACACAGCTGTTTCCTCTTCTTCCTTTGGTTATTTCCCCCCTAAAACAGAGGCAAAAGAAACTAGATGAGCACTTGGCATCTAGAACTCAAGTCCCCAACAGGCAAACACCATTGGGTGTGAGGCAGTGGGGGTGAGGGGGTAGGGGAGGTGGGGAATGAGATTAGGGGTGTGCTTCTGAACTTCCAACCATTGGAGCAGCCTCCTCTAGGTGCACCCTGACGCTGTAGACAACTGTGGTTTCAGGGACCTGAGATCATTGCAGCTGGAAAATACTCAAAAGTCAGGCCCAGATTCCAGCAGGTTTTCCAAAGAAAGGAAAAAGAGGAAGTGTGGAAGTGGAGGGGAGTTCATGGTGAGGTCTTGATTTCCTTTCAAACTGATGGAGAGAAGTTAATGAGGAGGAAATGCCCCTGAATCAACTAAGGTATGCATGTGCGAGCAAAACACTGAATGTGCCTTAAAACATCCATCAGGGGAAATTCAAAGTCCTTTCAAAAAGAAATTGTTCTCCAAAGTTACTGTTGCAAAATATAGACACTTACATAAGAAATACACAAGTTAGATGTGGGAGGAACCAAATACTGAGCATACCCCATGTGCAAAGTCTTAGAGGCTTGTATGAAAGTTCTTAAGTCATTTTCAGATTAAGGTAATGATGGTCTGGTGGGTGCCCACATGACTTCCTACAGCTTCTAGATGATAAACCATTATACATAGAGAGGTTGGTAAGAACAAAAGTAATCCAGTGTCTTCATTCCTAGAAAGAGAGTATAGAAAACAGAATGTGACCTGTCTTTAATTCTTTACCCATCAGGAACCAAAAAAAACACATAAGCATGTTAACTACCCAGACGGACAAAATGAGAAGACAGACACCAATTCAAACTCATATACTCAGAGGAACCAAAGGGAATAATAACGCCAACAAATGGGGGCTATGCCGTATTTAAACAGTCCTTACAGAGAGCACGAGGGCGAGGAGGTCCATGAGCCAGGGGTGAAGGCTTTGGCCATCCTGCCAAACCGGAAGAGGTTTGCACTCCAGGGTTTGGTTATCTGTGTGACCCCAGACTGGGAGGTCAGCCAGTGAGTCTGTTGTAAAATCACGGTGGCATTTAGGAAACAGGCTTGCAGAGAGAGACCAGGAGGAAGAGAGGGAGGGAAAGAACGTTGCAGCCTTTTAAAAGCTCCCCACAAAAGGCAAAGTGTTCTCCTCAACCAATCCTGACTCCTACTGACCTCGTGACCTTGTTACCTAAGGTCAGCTTAACACTTTAGAAATGGTGCTGGCGGGCTCCGTAACCTCTGTCATTCACAACTAACAAATATGTCTTCACAGAGGTCAACTTTTGGCCAGAAACTGACAGATTCTTTTCTTTCAATTTGCGTATTACCCAAAAGTCTCTCTGGTTTCTATTAAGAAATTCAAGCTGTCTAATTTGAAACCATTCTCACTAACACAGGATGCTGCAATAATTGTCACTAGCACACAATTCCCCAGAGAGTCCAGATGAAGACAGAGTTTGGAAAACCCACAGAGCAAACATCGTGTATGCTTTGCTTCAAGAAGGAGAGAACCCAGGGTAAGTGGAAACTTACATTTTAGGGCTCCCAGTAAATCCTGTCTTTAGAGGAATTGTCAATGGTCTCTCTGGCATATGGAGATGATTGAAGGGAAAGTCTGGGACCTAAATAGGCAAGTAATCATACTCAGTTAGTAGTTCTCAACACACTGTCACAGGTGGACAGGTCAAGAACAGCTTGTTTAGAGGGAGGACTCTCCCTATGCGAGCAGACAATCAGAATGACCAACCGCAGGTATTCGGCAAAAAGGCAGTGAAAAGAATTATTATACCCATTGCCCAGCCTTTAGGTTCCTTACAATTACTATAAAGATATCTTATTACTCAAGATTTTATCAATGCCCTCTCTAGTTAGTCTTCCAATGCCAATAGGCACCATCCGAATTCAGCAAGGCTCCCTCCTAAGAGTGGAGTTTGCTTCCGAGTTCTGGTCCGCAGGTTTTCCTTTCCCAACTAAATTTAATTCAACAACACTGTGCTGGATGTTAGGAAATCAGAACCAAGTAACCTCAATTAGCTCAAAAGGAGGGGAAGGAAAACTCACCGGTAAACAAAGGAGAAAAATGAAGGGTAGTGTGAGTCAGGCTTGTGCAGAAGAAGCACACAGGAGCTGGTAGTGGTGGGAGGGAGGGGGCAGAAAATGGTGAGAAAGGATTTCATACAAAGGGTGTGGGTGTGTGGTAGCCTGCCTCCAACATGGCCCCAGCTAGCCCCTCCTGGTAACCTGGTATTCACTCCCTGTAAGTGCCTCTGTCCACTCCCAACCTTGTATCCTATGGAATATGGTGGAAGTGTTGGTGTGTGACTAGGGAAGCTAGATCATAAAAAAACTGCTGCTTCTGCTTTGATCTCTTGGGTCACTCGCTCTGAAGAACATCAATAGTCACATCTTGAAGATTTGCAAGCAGCAGAATAGGGCCCCACATGGGGGTGGGGGGGCTGCGGCTTGTCCCTAAGAACCAGCATCCACTGGGTGAGTCACCTGGGAAGTCATCTTACAAGCCCAGCTGACATCTTTGTAAATATATATATATTTATATGTATTCCAAGGCGCATATATATATATATATATATATATATATATATATATATATTTCAGAGAGGAAGGGAGAGGGAGAGATAGAAACGTCAATGATGAGAGAGAATCATTGATTGGCTGCCTCCTGCATGCCCCCTACTGGGGATTGAACCCAGGTATGTGCCCTTCACCTGAATTGAATCCAGAAGGCTTCAATCCATAAGCTAACACTATCCACTGAGCCAAACTGGCTAGGGCCCAGCTGACATCTTGGTTGCAACCTCATGAGAGATCCTGAGTTAAGATGCTCCTGAAATTTCTAACCCACTGTCATAGGCCACATAGTCACTCCCCCTCCAAGATGTCCATGTCATAATCCCCAGCAACTGTGGCTATGTTACATTACAGAGCGAAGGGGAATTAAAGCATCCGATGGAATTACAGGTGTTAATCAGCTATCCTTAAAATTAGGAGATTATCCAGGACGATCCATGTGATCACAAGTCTCCTCAAATGTGGAAAAGGAAGGCGGCGAAGGCCAGAGTGAAGCAGCGAGAGAAGTCTGCTGGCCTCAAAGATGGAGAGAGGGGCCCAGAAAAGGAATGTGGGGACCTCCCGAGGCAGGAAAGTACAAGAAAGCAGATTCTCCCTGAGCCCAGAAACCCCACGGACACCCCAATGTTAGCCCAGAGAAGCCTCGTCAGACTCCTGAACTACGGAGCGAGAGGATAATAAATAGTGTTGTTTTAAGCCACTGTGTTTGTGGAAATGTGTTCCAGCAGCCATAGAAACTAATGCATTGGAAGAAACTGTAAATGGATAAAAAAAAATGTTTACTGTCATTTTAGGACACTAAATTGGGGGCAGTAATTTGTTATGCCTCAGGAGACAACGAATACAGATTTCGATTCCTAACATTGAACTGCTGCCAAAATAAAGCTTAGCATAGGAGTGGAACCTGGAACCAAACAATGGGGAGAAACCAGAAGGACCCCGGGAAGAGCTGTATTAGTAAAAGGCTTTCACGAGAAGCCAGGAACGCCTGGTAGCCTGTGCGGAAGCTAAGTGTGAGTTCTCAAAGGAAAGTTAGGAACATTTTACTGGACGCTGGGGGAAAGGTGATCCTTGTTCTGCAAAGGCCAAGATTTTAGCAACACTGCGGTCTGCGGTAACAGGAAAGCAGTAAATGGATTTAATGTACAAAACAAGCTAGCTTAACAGATTTCCAGATAGAGTGTTGAAGGTGCCACCCAGCTTCCCTTGGCTACTTCAGCTAACATGTGAGATGAAATATAAGCCAAAGAAAGAACTGTTAAAAAGAATATACAAGAGAATACAGTTGGGGCCAGGTAGGTTCGCTTGTGCCTGGATGAGGACACAGTGACACAGCCTGCAAGCTGAAGCTGTATTTTATAGTCAGAGCACACAGAGCAAAACAAGTGGTCAACATATTTACAATGTTCTTGTTTGTTTCATTTTGTTTTAGCAGCACTTGCTGCACCTCTCACAGCCCATTAGCTACCCAGGAAGGAACAAAGGAGGACTATAAGGTCAAGCTTAATTAAGCTAAGAGGGCTCTCTGCCCTCCAAGCTGGGACTTGGTTGTGGCCCTGCCACTAGTCAGTCAAGGCTTGACCCTAGAGCTGCTCCTCATAAAGGATTCTACCATGAGCCTCATCTTTATAGATACTGTACTCATAAAGGCTCGAGGAAATGCCTCAGAGAAGTTTTTAGTTTCACAACAGGACTTCTAAGAAGCTTAAGGGTGCTGGCCCTCACCAACGGGATGAGACTTGGGGACCATGGGAGGGAGCAAATCTGTTTGGCATGTGAAAGAGATATGAAACATTGGGGGCCAGGAGACAGACTGTGGATATTCAGCTTCCAAGATGATCCCCCTGAGATCCTTGTATAATTGTAGTCACATCTCTTAGTATTACAGGGTTGGCCTATATAACAAATAGAATATGGCAGAAGTGATGATGTATGAATTCTTTAGGTAAGTCATTAAAACATGGTCACTTTTGCTTTGTTCTCTTGGATCATTCCACTGTTAAATTAAAAAGTAAATATTAATAGAAGTAAAAAGCATGAGGCTAAGCAGGAGGGGAAAAGGTTGGGTGGCAATAGGAACTGGCTACAAAGTGAGCAAATAAAAGAAAACAAAATTATATTTTCACTGCATAGCATTTTTTCCCTAGGATTTGAACATATCCTAATAATAGTAATAATTATAATGATAGCTAATGTTTGTTAAATGTTAGTTATATTCTAGGAATTTTACACACATTCTCTTACTAATTCTTACATCCTAAAAGAGAAATATAGTTACTATCCCTATTTTATTTACCCAGACATCTCAGACTCAGAAAAATTAAGGAATTTAGCATATCACCCAGCAGGTAAGCATACTGCCCCCCTGAAAACCAGTTTTCCTGTGTTGCTTTAATTGCAGACATCCCGGACAACAATGCCTTGTTGACCTCACACTCTCTGACAGCTTCCCCAAGTATTTGTTGGCTTACTTCCTGAATGAGGCTGTAGCCGAGATTCCATGTTCACTAAAACCCATTTCCTTTACTCCTGGAACCCATATACATTTCCCAGCTCCCAAGTAGTAAGATTTGGCTATGTGGTTGAGTTAGGGCCAATGGAAAAATGGGCTGAAATGATGTACTCCACTTCCAAAACTGCCCATCAGTGCCACTTGCACAGTCTCCACTCTTTCCCAGTCTGCTGGCCAGATGTGCCGCCCTTGGCAGAGGGGTTGGAAGCCCTATCGAACAAGGGAGCCGCAGAATGAAAGGATTCTGGGTCCAAAATGACCACGTGGATCACCAACTGTGAACATGAACACCAGATGTAGCATCAGATAGAATAAATGCTTAGTGTGTTCAACCGTGGAATTTTACAGTAGCTATTTTATTTGCCACAAGTAATACATGGACCTACCACAACAGTATGCAGAAACTTGATAAATTCATAAATTGCCCAGCACTCTCCTTACAGGAAACACTTTCCTATCTGGTAAGAGTTACTTCAAATATCTAACAAATTAGAGATAAACTGGCTCAATTCTTATAATCTAAAGAAACTAACTGTAATATGCAACATTGATAGCTGGAAAAGTGTATAAAGACTCTACAAATATGTATGCAAACTTACCTGATAGGGCAGGTGGCTTTAAAGCTTCTTGGCCATTATAGACATAAAATTGAATCCCTGCCAAAACCGGTTTGGCTCAGTGGATAGAGCGTCGGCTTAGGGACTGAAAGGTCCCGGGTTCGATTCCGGTCAAGGGCATGTACCTTGGTTGCGGCCACATCCCCGGTAGGGGGTGTGCAGGAGTCAGCTGATCGATGATTCTCTCTCATTGATGTTTCTAATTCTCTATTTCTCTCTCTCTTCCTCTCTGTATAAAATCAATAAAATATATATATTTTTAAAAAGAATAAATTTAAAAAAAATTGAATCCCTGTGCATTGATTCCAATCGTTCCCGTGGAGGAAAGGTTGCATCAGATATTTTTCTGGCTTTTTATAAGCTGAGAAAAAAACAAAATCCAAGCTCTTTTATAATATTGAATACTTAACTGAATACAGAGCTCAGTTGCACATTACATATGTAAATGTAGATGGTTTTACAATGATTGAACATTTATTCATTATGTGCCAGGCACTAACAACTCTCTGATGTAGGTGCTAATTATTATGTACATACTAGAGGCCCAGCGCACAAAATCCATGCACCGGTACAGTCCCTAGGCCTGGCCTGTGACCAGGGCCATCTTCTCTGGCTGCCCACAGCCAGCCCTGCCCCCCACCACCACCCATCCCTGGTTCCTCATTCACCATCAGGTAATTGGAGCCTGATGGCCTAGAGATCAGTTGTTCCTGCCTGCTTGCTGGCCCCACCCCCACTGTGGGTCACCCTCTGTGTGTGGAGCGACTGGCAGGGCGGGGGCCTTGGCCTGGCACCACCAGCATCCCCCGCCACCCACCCCCAGTTGCCCGTTCACCATCAGACGATGGGAGCCTGCCAGCCTGGGAAAGGGACCAAGAGGTGGTCAGTGTACCTCATAGTGACTGATCAAGCAGTCGTTCTGGTCATTCTGCCATTAGGGTCAATTTGCATATCACCCCTTTATTATATAGGATTACTGGTGGGGAAACTGAAATTCAGGCGATTAAGCAACTTGTCCCAAATCATGAAACTACTAAGTAAATGATGAAAATAATATTTGAAACCAAGTGGTCACATTCAAGATTTGGAGATTCCACTCCTAATAGCTACAATGTCTAGACAAATAAAAATGGAAATTTGGAAAGAGAACTTTGTGTACATAGCTCCAACATACGTGTAGTTTACCGGTGAAAATGAGAACTTTTTTCCATTGTAGTCTTAGATTTGGATTTCTGTTGGACTACAATAGACCCATTAGGCAAAAATAATTTAGTGAAAGAGATATGGGTTTAATAAAATTTTGAATTTTTGTCTTACTCTTGTGGGCCTTCACATAATATATTAGACCATGGAACCTAGTCTTAAACCTAAGACCCAGAGAAGAGATATTTTTCTATTCTTAGACTGGACAGGAACCAAAAAGATATTTATTTGGTGGTGAAATTGGAGACTGTCAAAAAACTCTCCCTAACTTCACGCATTTTAGTGGAGGACCTTTCTTAGTCCTCTCTCAGCAAGCTGGCCCTTACCGACCCATTAAGTTTGTCCTGTTTTTACCTCAGTATGTACAGTAGAATATTTTGTTTTAATTCTATGTCTTCTAAAACATTAGCCTAGTTCCTCTCACAGATTACCAGTTCTTTGTGGTTTTTATCTTTATTCTCGGTTTTGATTTTTCATTTCCACTTCCAAATTACCTATCTCGTTTTTTATGTTCTTCACCAGACAATCTTTATCCTTTTTCTTCTTCTTTTTGGGGGAGGGGGTTTAATCCTTACCTGAGGATATTTTGCCATTGATTTTTAGAGAGAGTGGAGGAGGGATAGAGAGAGAGAGGTAAGAGAGTCACATCCATTAGTTGCCTTCCATACACACCACAGGGCTAGGGAATGAACCCACAATCCTTGACTGGAAATTAAACCCAGGACCCTTTGGTGGGTGGGCTGATGGTCTACTACTGAGCCTCACTGGCCAGGGCCAGACAACCTTTTTTTTCAATGACCTGTTCTTTCAATTTATCTAAAGCAAAGAAAATGCTAAACTAATCCCTGAAAGAAAAAAATCACACATCTATCATTTCTTCAAGAACTAGAAACAGGAAAATGTCAATTTTAATTCACTATTTTTGTGCTGTATCTCTTTTAAAATATCTCAAAATAGGTGATAAAATATAGTATGAGACAAGTTTGTAAAAAAAAAAAAGTAAACTATAAAACATATAAATGAAAGGCATTGTTATATGGTATTTGTTTTACTTCTTAGAAAAGAAAACTGACTTTGTTTTGTTTTTATGTTTTTTAAAATATATTTTTATTGATTTCAGAGAGGAAGGGAGAGGGAGAGAGAGAGAAACATCAGCGAGAGAGAATCATTGATCAGCTGCCTCCTGCATGCTCCCCCCCCCCCCCATTGGGGACAAACCTGCAACCCTGCCACGTGCCTAGATGGGGAATTGAACCATAATCTCTTGGTTCCTAGGTCGATGCTCAGTCACTATGCTACACTGGCCATACAGGACACTACTTTTGAACTATCTCTCACATTACAAAAATTTTTAAGTTGGGATAAGTCAGGCAAACTGAAAATGACTATTCAAAATACAATTTTCTCTTCGATTTTTCTGAAGTCATGATCAGACAACCTTGCAAGCTGATTGAAGTCAGTAAAATTATCACTCTCAGGTAGTTTACAACTCAGAAATTCTGAGCCCACTGGTAGTTGGAACAGTGAATGAAAAACAACCCACACTGACAAAACCGGTTTGGCTCAGTGAATAGCGGACTGAAAGGTCCCAGGTTCGATTCCGGTTAAGGGCATGTACCTTGGTTGCAGGCACATCCCCAGTAGGGGGTGTGCAAGAGGCAGTTGATCTGATTGATGTTTCTCTCTCACCAAAGTTTTTAGTTCTCTATCCCTCTCTCTTCCTCTCTGTTAAAAAAAATAATAATAATAATCAATAAAATATATTAAAAAAAAAAAAAACCCACACCAAAGCACATGATGATAAAATTCTAGAATAACGAGTTAATTCCAAAAACTTCCAGAGAGAAAAAAAACAAATCACATTCAAAGAACGTGTTTGAGACTCCCCAAGGCAAAATGATGCCCAAAGACATTGAAAGGCAATGATCTTTAATCGAGAATTTCTATCTTAACACACTTTATCAATCAAGCATAAGAGTGGAGGAAAGGCATTTCCAGATAGTCAAGGACTCAAATAATACCTTCCAAATAGCCTTTCTTGGAGATCTACTACACAGGACATGCTTTACCCAAGTAAAGGAATTAGCAAGATAAAAGAAGACCAGGGATTTAGGAAACGTGCCTCCAGTCCTGGCTTGCAGCAAGGGAATTCCCAGGACCAGCCCTGCAGAAGGCCGATGGAGTGGCCAGGCCAGCCTGGAGGGGGTGGGGAGAAGGGGAGGGGTGGGCTGTGCACAGAAATGCTCATTTTCATCATCACTTTTTACTCTATATAAAGTAAATGTTATTTTAATGACATTTAAAGTAATATTTTAGATTTTATCCTGTCTTGAATTGTCCTCTCCACCACTTAAACACATTCCTACCCAGCCTAGTCCCCTAATACTGTGTACATACCACCCTCACAGCAAAGATCGCAGAGCCTTATCAGCTTTTGTTTATATGTCTGTCTCCACGGTTATGCTGGGAGGTTTATGAGGGTCGGGGCTGTGTCATCTCATCTTGATTTTGTCAGCATCCAGCAGAGTGCCTGGGTGGACAGTGTGTGTTTGACCGATGAAGCCAAATACTGGTTAAGATAGCCGCCTGAAAGAAATTCCTCAACAAGAGTGTTTTATATTGACATGTTAGAATTTCAAATCAGAGGAGTAGTCTATTTCAAATAATTAACATTTTGGGAATGTTCTCTTGAAATTATTATTATTAAACTACCGACAGAGGAAAGGATGATGCCTACAAAACGCATGAATTCATTCATTGAATAGATATTGAGTGTTCATTTTATACCAGAAAGTCTTCAGCTTACTCTAAACCAAGTACAGTTTCCTAGTGGGTGAGAGAGGAAATAGATTACAAGTAAATACATGCAATTGTGCTGTGCTGGGTGAGGGGGCAGAGAATGACCATGGGAGAGAATCAGGTGCTCTCTTAGCCTGGGGAGGCCGGAGAAGACCTCACTCACCTCCCTTTGTCCCTGTTCTCCCTCTGCTTCCCTCCACCCTATCAGAAAACAGGCCAGCCTTAGAAAACAAAGTGAGGTTTTAGTTAGCACCCCACTGGGCTAAGATTTCTGAAGTGGATGTGGAAGAAGAGGAAGGAGAAGAGAAAGCAACCCTAGGTGGTTTGGCTCAGTGGATAGAGCATTGGCCTGTGGACTAATGGGTCGCAGGTTCGATTTCAGTCAAGCGCACATGCCTGGGTTGTCCAATCCTTCCCTAGCAGGAAGCAGCCGATCAATGAGGCTCTCTCATCATTGATGTTTCTGTCTGTCTCTCTTTTTCTCTTCATCTCTGAAATCAATAAAAATATATATGAAAAAAAACAAAGAGAGAGAGAGAGAAGAAGATGAGAAGGCAGCTCCTCCCTCCTTCTCTGCCTTAAGATGATAATGCAGAACAACCTCTGTGGAATCATACAGGATTCCTTGCCCCATCAAAGGCTGTGGAGGGGATGCTGGGAAGTCTTTGAAGATATAAATGCATCTTCCCTAGTGCAAGAGCTTTGAACTGAAAGCAAGTACCCAGGGTATCATTCCTCATTAGCTGCCGCCATTCAGTGATAAATGGGATTTGCCTGGGATAAATGGTACTGTGCTTAGTAGACATCAAACCTACCAGAAACTTTAGGATCAAGCTTTAAAGTTAAAATCTCTTCTAAATCTTAAAACATACATGGGGTAGGGGACAAAAGTAGGTTTACAGCTGTGAATATGGAAAATGCTGCAATGATTAATAAATAATAATACAAGAATAAACTCGGGTGCTGATCAGTGTGGCTAAGATGGTTGGAGCATCACTCCATACATGGAAAGTTTGTGGGTTTGATTCCTGGTCAGGGCACACACCGAGGTTATGGGTTCAATCTCCTGTTGGGGCACATACAGGAGGCAACTAATTGAGGTTTCTCGCTCACATCAATATTTCTCTCTCTCTCTCTCCCTTCCTCTCCAAAAAAATCAATAAAAATATCCTCAGGTGAGGATTAAAAAAAAAAAAAAAAGATTAAACTTGGTGTGTCACATAGAACTGTAGACCCGCTTTTGCCCCACCTTGTAATTAAGGATTAATTTTTGTCATAACTATCACTTCCAAAATATATAGCCAGACATTTTTATCTTATAAAATGAAAGCATATCAAACTACTCAGTGTTTGTTCACAGTTCTTAAATTACCAGTAAAAATGTTACATAAGAAAGTTACTCTATATTATAAAAAGAGAGTTTATCTTCTGGCCGATATGGCTCAGTGGTTGAGTGTCGACCCAGAAACCAGGAGGTTGCTGGTTCAGGTCCGATTCCTGCGGGTGCATGCAAGAGGCAGCTGACCGATGATGTTCCTTTCTCATCAGTGTTTCTATTTCTCTATCCCTCTCCCTTCCTCTCTCTCTCAAAATCAATAAAAAAAAACATACTTTAAAAAAAAAAAAGAGTATTTCTCGGTTGACAGTATTTTAAAATAAATATTGGGCAACTACCGTACTAACCTGTTAAGTCATGAGTCTTAGGTATTTTAATAAAAAATTTGAATTACCAGAATAAATTTTCTGAAAAGTACTAGCCAGAGCAAAGAAATTATAATCTATTTGTATGGCTATATATGTCCCAAAATTTGTTTACCTTTTTCTCCCTCTAACTCTTGTAGCTAAGAGATCTAGAAAACACCTAGTAGTGATCAAAAATATCTTTGAAAATGTTATACAAACTTGAAAAAAAAAATCTACGTCCATAATTACAATTATTAAAACTACCTATTAGCCCTAATCATCTTCACATGTATCTATCCCTTGCCAATGTTAGCCATACAATCTACAAACTAGAGAAATACATGTGCCTCAGTATTAAGAATATACAGCTTTATAAACTCTTAGATAGAAATGGTGAACCATGTGGATATATAGCCGCCCAGCAGAGAGGAAACAGCAATTACTAACTACCACTAGTGCTATTATTTGCTATAGATAAATAGGAGAAATAGCGAACCAATCTATAATGACCAACTTGAAATTTCCCTCTGATGTAAAGTGAGTTTTCAATGAGACATTAAAAACTTACCAATTTAGAGAGGTTTTTGATGAACTTATCAAGAAAATGATTGGGCCCTAACTGGTTTGGCTCAGTGGATAGAACATCAGCCTGCAGACTGAAGGATACCAGGTTTGATTCCAGTGGGCACATTCCCAGCTGATCAATGTTTCCATCTCTCTATCCCTCTCCCTTCCTCTCTGTAAAAAATCAATAAAATATATTTTAAAAAAAGAAAATGATTGATTCATAAAACCTAACTCAGTAAATTATGGGCTAGAAGTTGCTGTTATCTCTATGTGTGTCGCCAATATTTCCCATGGTAGGGAGTGAAGAGCTTGGTGTTCCCTGAAGCTTGAGGCTTGAAACGCTGGCCAGGTGAGTTGGGGGTGGGATGGATACAATTCAGAGGTCTCTAATTATGACCTCCCTTCCTGTTCCTATTTCCACATCAGCCACACCACACACACATACCCACCATGGACTTACAGTCAGCACCACTTCATTCATCAGGAGATAAAGTGAAAAGCAGTTTCTTCCTCCCTTCGAAAATTTGGGAACCCCCTGGCCCACTGTGTGCAGAGCACTTTGCTAGGTGTGATGCAAAGGTGTTGAGGCCTGGTGCACTCTTTGAGGACAGTCATAAAAGATTTATGAATGCACTAAATGCGGGCTTAGCATGGGTGTGTCTAGATGCGGAGTGCTGAAGTCCCTGTAAACCCCTGCAGTGTCTCTAATGAAGCATGAAAGTGTTGGGGACAATATCTCAGTACATGGCGTTCCCTCCCCCACCACCACTTTTCTCTGTTCTCACTCACCTAACAGGGCGTGGGTGCCTCTTCAGTGGCCAGGAGGTCTGCAGCAGGACAGTTTGAAAGATGGGAATTTCTAAATCCCGTAGTAATGTGAATTTATTCTACAAATTCTATTTCTTTGGTCTAACCTTTTTTTTTTTTTCACCTCTTCTTATTGATCTTACTATACAGATTTTCCTTATCCTTCTCTTCCACATCCACAAATTTTCCATTATATATATATCTATCCTTAAATTATATCAAGCAGAGCAAGAAATAGAAGACTTATGTGAAAATATTTCCATTGCTAAAGTGGACGGAATCATTAACCTTCAGATGGGAGAAGATATATTTATGCTTCCCATTGCCATGTTTTTAGGAATGTATGTATTTTGCTTGTTATTTCTTGGTTGCATTGCAGTAGAATCCCTGCAATAAAAGTTCAGTTGATATTAAATCCCTGTCTATATAAACTTTGAACACAACCAAAGGCAGATGTGAAATCAATGATAAAGCCACTCTTACTGTGGTTAAAGAAACAAATACACATGAAGCAATAAAGCAGACAAGCCCAAATTTGAATTCTGCGTTATCATTTACTGACCCTGAGAAAGTTTCTTAACCTTGCCAAGCCTGTGTCCTCTTTGTACAATGGATTAGCTATTGCTGTTGCTGATATTATTCTGTCTTCCAAACATTTTACTCTCTTGGTTATTCTCTGCATGCATTCTAGACCTGCATGAATTTTACACCTGCATGTATTCTAGACCTTGCCTCTTAAAATGTGGAATTCAGAGATGAATATAATATGCTAGACCTGGTATAAGACCAAAGTGGCATATAGTGAGATTGAACCTTCCTTGTCCTGGACAATACACATCTATGAACACAGGATAGGTCTGCATTAGCATGATTGCAACCACATACATTGTTGGCTCAGTGATTAATATCTATAGGTCTTTTTCTCAAAAACCGCAGTTAATTCAGAATTGCTTTAATATATATTTCAGAGAGGAAGGAAAAGAGAAAGGGAGATAGAAACATCAATGATGAGACAGAATCATTTACTGGCTGCCTCCTGCAGGCCCCTACTGGAGATGGAGCCCACAACCTGGGCATGTGCCCTGACTAGGAATCAAACCCGGGACTCTTCAGTCTGCAGGCAAATGTCTGTCCACTGAGCCAAACCAGCTAGGGCAAAAATTCCACATCCCTAACCCTAACTCCTGTCCATCACATGCAATTCAATTAACAAAAGAAACAAACAACCAAACCAATAACAACCCACAGGAGCTTGCGTTTATCTCAGTTAAATTCCATCGCATTTGAAAAATGAGGGAGCTGTTTCTCACCCATCACCCAGCCGCGCTGTACCAGTTGTCTGTGGTTTGCATAGTAGAAAGAAAAAAAAAAAGGTGGCAGCTTCAGGTAGACAATGATAGGAGAATGGAAAGTGTGCCAGCAAGACCCAGTGACTAGTGGCATTTCAGGACTTAAGAAATATAAAAACAACTGTTGGCTAGCAAAAATTATCTTGTTAGAATCTCTCAGTAGTTCTATTTTTTCACCTCCAGATAACACTCCTCTCTCTTCTACTTTTCATGGGACACTGAGAGTTCTAAGAACAAAATCTCTGATTAAGTAGATTTGGGTGAGAATCATGCTTTTTAAAATATATTTTATTGATTTTTTTTTTTTTTTTTTTTTTTTTTTTACAGAGAGGAAGGGAGAGGGAGAGAGAGTTAGAAACATCAATGAGAGAGAAACACCGATCAGCTGCCTCCTGCACACTCCCTTCTGGGTATGTGCCCGCAACCAAGGTACATGCCCTTGACCGGAATTGAACCTGGGACCTTTTAGTCCGCAGACCGACGCTCTATCCACTGAGCCAAATCAGTCAGGGAGAGAATCATGCTTTTGTCATACATCTGCTGTGTGAACCAGACAAAGCTCCTTAGCCTCTCTGAGCCTCAACCTCCCCTGTAAAACAAGGATAGCAATACCTAACTTATCTAGTTGTGAGAACGGAATGAGTTTAAAATGCTGACTAATTTCAGGGGGAAGGCAGGAGTGGGGGATTAAGCGGGGGGGGGGGGGGGGGGGGGAATGATTAACTGGGAACTTATAGTCATATATGCATAGCCCATGGGCACAGACAATAGAGTGGTGAAGGCCTGGGAGGGGCAGGTGCGGGATGGAGGGGGTCAAGGCTAAAAACCAAACAAACAAATGGGACATCTGTAATACTTTCAGCAAACATCTCCCTTTTCCTGCCCTAACTTAAAAAATAATAAATTGCTAAAATATCTGGCATAGGGCTCATAGCCAAGAGTGTGCCACATGCAACCCATCTAAAGGGCAGCCTTTGGGAAATCATTCTCCCCCTCCCCCAGGAAAAGTTCAAGCTCCTAGGCATGGCTCACGGCCTCTTTTGACATGGCTTTGTCCCTCTTTTCCCTCCCCTCTTCAATGTAGCCTGTACTGTAGCTATATTGACCCACCTGTAGTTTTCTGAGTATATCCATAGTCATACCATTCTCTCCGGAAAGCTAACCCAAATCCAGTCCAACTAGGCAGCTTCCACTCACCCACAAGTTCACCACAGATAACAGCTCCGCTGTGAAGCACGTGTTGGGAGACAGTTCTTTATGGTTCTCTCGCATTTCTGGACACCTTGCAAGAGAGGAACCAGCTGCACTTTGCCCTGGACTATCTCTGCAAGGATGTTTGTACAGTGAATAGCCACGGAATACAGAGATAGTGTTTCCCTCTGGAGCAGAAGTCACACATACTTGCTACCCATTATAAAAGATTTAGGTTCCTTAAGCCTTGGGTTCCTTTCCCTTAACCCACAGTATGTGCAGTTGACATTTGGCCCTCATGGTATTGCCCTGTAGGATTTGAGACATAGGAAACTGATGAAAAACTGCTGGTACTCTGCTTATTGCATTGCCACGAGTAATAAACTGCCCTTCATCGCTGGCACAGGAGTTTTGTGTTGTCACCTAGTAACTTGTTAGTTTGCAAGCAGGAGCATAATCCCTTCCTTTCCATTTCATCCCACTGTAGGAGTGTAAATTGCTCCTGAAACTTGGTTCTCAAATTATATTACCACAATGTTTAGTGATTGCCTTATTTTCTTATAACTGTATCTGCAGTAGTGCCTGGGACACACTGAATGCTCAGTACTTTGTTGAATGAGTGAACATGTCATTCCTCAGCAGTTCCTCTAAGACTCTTCCCATTGCTGGCATATAGCCAAATGGATGCTCAGTGCTCTTGGCCTCTGTTCTAAATGTCCTATCCTCACTTCTCCTACACATCCTTGATCATCTCCCCTTTCCTGCTCCAGAATGACCCCTTCAGTTCTGGTACTGGATAAGTTACTTCTGGCTCCGGTTTCTTTTTCTTTCTTTCTTTCTTTCTTTCTTTCTATTTCTCTTTTCTCTTTCTCTTATTTCTATCTTCTCTCTCTCTCTCTCTCTCTCTCTCCTCTCCTTCTTCTTCCTTCCTTCCTTCCTTCCTTCCTTTCTTTCTTTCTAAATATATTTTATTGATTTTTTACAGAGAAAAAGAGAGAGGGATAGAGAGTTAGAATCATCGATGAGAGAGAATCATTGATTAGCTGCCTCTTGCACACCCCCTACTGGGGATGTGCCCGCAACCAAGGTACATGCCCTTGACCGGAATCGAACCTGGGACCTTTCAGTCCGCAGGCCGACACTCTATCCACTGAGCCAAACCGGTTTCAGCATGGCTCATGTTTCTTGATGCTCTTATTTTCTCTTGGAAATTGTGTACTAGTAACAATCTTCACTTGAAGAGTCGCCAGGACCTCTCTTCTTAGTACACATCTTCATAAACAACTACTCAGAGTGGAAAAAATTCACATTCTATCATACAACATATTAGTTACACACTGTGTTACATGAAAATCCAGATAAATGTCTTCTGTAATTTTAACTTAAGCTAGTGATAATAAATGTGGAATAGACAAGATTAACTCCAAGTATAGGATTTTGCACTATTTTACCAGAGTACTTGCTCTCAGTTGCTTTCCATCTATCTAATCAGTATTTCAGTATAGTACTTCATTATTTCTTCAGCCAACAAATATCTATTCAGTTCCTCTTCATTGCAAGGCAATGTCTTTACTGTGAGGCACACAAAGATGAATCAGATGTGATTCATGTCCTCAAAATGCTCGTGATAAAATATGCATAAGTTGCCCTAGCTGGTTTGGCTCAGTAGATAGTGTTGACCTGTGAACTGAAGAGTCCCAAGTTCTATTCCGATCAAAGGCACATGCCTGGGTTGCAGGCCAGATCCCCAGTGGGGGTGTGCAGGAGGCAGCCAATCAATGATCTCTCTCATCATTGATGTTTCTATTTCTCCCTCTCCCTTCCTCTCTGAAATCAATAAAGATATATTTTTAAAATATGCATAAGTTATGTACCACAAAAATATTGTAAGGTTTCACCAAAGGACTTGTATGCATGCATATAAGCCTAACCAATGATCACAGACAACAGGGGTGGGGGCATGAGTTGGAGAGATGGGGGTGAAGGGGTAACAGGGTGATACGGACACATATGTAACACCTTAATCAATAAAAAAATAAAATAAAATAACTAATATTTATTGAAAAATATTCTAAGGATTCAGACAAAATAACATCTCTATTGCCCCTGAAAATATAGATATTAGGAAGGCTCTCAATTACAGTGTGAGGGTGAAGGGCAAGGAATGTAGTCTAGGATTAGAGAAAATCTGCAAAAGGCTCAGAGTTACAGCAAATCAAGTGCTGCTCAGCTATCACTATGGATGGTTTACTTTGGGCTGAGTGTTGAATATATATAGAAAAAGATTGACTATACATCTGTAATTGTAGAGTGGGGTCAGATTAGGGAGCCATTAGAATTATGGAGTGTAGTTGTTTAATTAATACTCTGGCATTTTACAGGTAAATGAAGGGGCAGAGAAAGTTTTTGATCAAAAGAAAAACTTAATCACAGACAAATTAACCTTGTAGTAACAATAAAAATGAATCCGAGATGGAGATAGAAAGATTGCAAGATTTGGGGGAAGTGTGTTGAGAGCCTATTCTAATGCAATGGCTCAGGTGAGAGGTACTGAGAAAAGGAACATGGGCAGTAGTAACAGGAGAAATTTACTGGAGAACAGATTTCAAAAGATTTCAGAGAGAAACATGACAGCATAGGAGTAAGGGTGAGAAGATGCTTTAATCAAATGTTATCTTGCATAATCCCTTTAACATCCAATCAATATTTCTTCATAGGAATATCATGCGATGTGAGTGGTAAATTGTTGTTGTTAATCCTCACTGGAGGATATTTCTCCCCAGTGATGTTAGAGAGAGTGTAAGGGAAGGGGGAAGAGGAGAGAGAACAGAGAGAGAAACATTGAGATGAGAGAGCTACATCAATTGGTTGCCTCTCACACATGCCCCACCCAGGGCATGGAACCTGCAACCCAGGTACGTGTCCTTGACTAGAATTGAACTCGAAATGCTTCAGTTCTTTTTGTAAAATAAAATAAAATAAAAATAAAAATAAAAAAATATTGATTTCAGAGAGAAAGGGAGAGAGATGAGAGAGAATCATTGATCGGCTGCCTCCTGCACACCCCACACCAGGGGTTAAGCCTGCAACCCAGGCAAAAATATGAAGCACTTCACAAACATGCGTGTCATCCTTCAGCAAGGGCCATGCTAATCTCTGTATCATTCCAATTTCAGTATATGTGCTACCAAAGCAAGCACTGACCTATGTATTCTTAGCAAACATGGGTTTCTGCCTTGTTATTGCCATTACTGCTTTTTCTATAGATTTACAATCCACTTTTTAAAAACTGTGGTAAAACAACACATAAGTTTATTCGTAACAGTCTTAAGTATATATTAATATTACAGTATTGTTAACCATATCCATATTATTGCACAACGTATCTGTAAAACTTATTTCTTTTTAAAAACATTGTTGACAGTATTACAGATGTCTCTCAATTTCCTCCCCTCCCTTTGCCCCCTTCCTCCCAGCTCCTGCCTTCACCACTCTGTTGTCTGTGTCCATTGGCTATGCATATCTATACATGCCTATACATATAAAAGCATAAGCCACCGTCACAACCAAAACAACCAAATGGTTGCCCAAACAGGCTGTATGGGGCAACCAGGTTGGCAGGGGGTTAATGAGGGACAACCAAACAACTGAACAGAGGGCTGTGTGGGGTGACCAGGTCGGCAAGGGGGGCAGTGAGGGGTGTTTAAAAGACCAAATAGCAGGCTGTGTGGGGTGACCAGGCTGGTGGCGGTGGGGGTGACAGTTGGGGGTGACCAGGCCAGCAGGGGGGCAGTTAAGGGCAATCAGGCAGTCAGGCAGGTGAACAGTTAGTAGCCAGTGGTCCTAAATTGTGAGAGGGATGTCTGACTGCCGGTTTAGCCCCAGGATCGGGCCTAAACTGGCAGTTGGACATTCCCGAATAGGTCCCCGATTGAAGAGGGTGCAGTCTGGGCTGAGGGGACCACCCACGCTCCACCCCCCGTGCATGAATTTCATGCACCAGGCCTCTAGTCTATAATAATAAAAGCATAATATGCTAATTAGACCAGATGTCCTTCCAGACGTCCTTTCTTCTGGACAAAGCTGCAGTGGACAGGGGCCACAGCAGAGGCAACAGAGGCCCCTGGCTGTGGCCGGCAGAGGCTGGGGCCAAGGCCCTTGCACAAATTTCATGCATTGGGCCTCTAGTATGTATACAAGTCCTTTTGGTTACTCTCTTCCCATCTCTACCTCCGTTCTGAGATACGTCAGTCTGTTCCATGTGGAACTCTTTCCATCTTGCATAACTGAGATGCCATACCCTTGAACCGACTTCTTTCACAACATAAAGTCCTCAAGTATCATTTGTGTTGTAGCTAGGATACAACAGGACTTCATTATCTTTTAGGGCTAAATAATATTTCATTTTCTTACCCATTCACCTATTGATGAACATTTTTTAATAGGTTGTTCCCACTATTTGGAATAAGGTTACAATCAACACAGATGTGCAAGTACCTCTTCAAGAGACTACTTTTAAATTATTTTTAATATTTTCCCAGAAGTGAGATGTAGTTCCATTTTTAATTCTTTGAGGAATCTCCATACTGTTTTCCATAGCAGCTGCATCCTTTTACAACCCATGAAGAATCACCACCCCTCTTTAAATGAAACCTTTTCAGAATGTTTCTGGTGGAAACATTTTGAGAGCTCATCAATGAGTGCTTTCTGGAATTACGTGACGATCATACATGTGATCCTTATCCAGGGCCTGGCCTTCTAAGCCAGGACCTCAATGAATATTTGTTAAATGAAAAGTTAAAGGATTCCAGACTTAGGTTGCGTTTTTTCAAGCCATGGAACCAGATAATGTTCAGAGGTCATAAAGCTTCATAATTTGATGGGTAAAATTATGTGTCTTTCCCCCCCGCAAAGTTGTGCCAAGGAGATGTGAACTTATTTAACAGAACCCAATTCCTTCCCTCCCCCCCCCCCAACCTTCCCTCAGATTTCAGTTCTTTTTAAAAGCTATATAGGGCCGAAACCAGTTTGGCTCAGTGGATAGAACATCGGTCTGAGGACTGAAAGGTCCTGGGTTTGATTCCGGTCAAGGGCATGTACAATACCTTGGTTGCAGGCACATCCCCAGTAGGGGGTGTGAAAAAGGCAGCTGATCAATATCTCTCTCTCATCAATGATTCTATCTCTCAATCCCTTTCTCTTCTGTAGAAAAATCAATAAAAATGTAATTTATAATAAATAAGTAAAAAGCTACATAGGTTCTCCTCTTTTCAGCCTGAAAATAATTGTCCTTATCTAAAATATAAAAGCAAAGTTGAGCTTATGTAGTTATTTATCTCAATGAGATTTATCCTTGAGGGGGCAAGTGTGGGAGTTTAAACACCTAGGCCTTCTACCCCTGTCAGGACTAGTTTAGGGACGATTCAAAGAAGCCATCAGCGTAGTCACCAATCAGAACTGACTTAAAAACTTGAATATTTAAAAATTAAGCCAACTCTGAAAGGATAAAGACTTGTCACAATTTACTTACTAAGTAATGATGGCAACTACAGAGCTTGCACCAGATACTTTCCAAGTATTATATCACAGCAGCTATTGGCATTATACTTATCCCCACTAACTAGATAATAGATAACTTTTGAGAACATAATAACTTGTCTGACAGTGTGGTTACTGCAGTGTGGTTACCTCACTATACGCGGGAACAGTGCTGGAATCTGTGGGGCCTTGGAGAACTGGGAAACAAGCCCCGAAGTGGCATATGCAGCTCGTACATCAGATAAGACAAGTATTGTACATGAAAGAAAATGTAATTGTCTGAGAAGACACCTACTGTGTTATTTAAAGAAGTATGCCATAAATTCTGAAGCCAACAGGAATAGGCATTTAGAAAAAAAGGAAAGAAGGAAAGAAAAAAAAGAGAAGTTTACATGAAATTATTTAAATTTAAAGAACAGAAAGATCACAGTAAAAAAAAAAAAAAAAAAGCAAAAAACAAATCAGAAGATGTGAGATTCTATTTCCCTGTTACCATTTACTAAAGAGTGATCTTGGGTATACTACAAATTGTATAATTACATCATCAGAGTAAGGTTCTTGCTGCCCAACATGGGACAGTAAATATATCAGAAAAGTTCGTTAAATCACATTACATGTTATCTATGTTACATATATTATTTTATTTCGTGTTAGATGCAATGCTATATTCTTCCCCAGTGCAACTCAAGGTCCAAAGCCATTGCATTAGAACCAAAGTCTCCTATGACTAATTGAAATGTTAAAGAAAAGACAAAGTGGCAGGTTAAAAAAAAGTTCTTCCCTTGCATCTAGCTTATCCCTCCCCTCCTCCAGCCTTTGTTGTTCTTATTTATTCAAGAAAGAGAGCATAAGAGCATCTTACTAGCAATGCAGAAAATATGAGCATTTGGGCCGACTGAAAGGGAACAGGGAGAAGGGGGAATCAAGAGGGCGAAGCACGTCATACAATTTTAAAAAATCTAGCTTAGCGTCACCCATGAATATAATTTTGTGTAAATGTGATTTATCAGATATTTAAAACATCCTTGTAAATGTTTCATTTTATTACTTCTAAAGAACCTTTATTCTGATGCTTAAAAATAGTTCAAATTCATGTCAATTTTAAGTTAAGATTTTGGAGGCAATAGAGCGAACACTTTACTGTCTTCCCTGCAGTCAAGTAGAAATCGTTTAGCAGACTGACCCTTTTTAGAGTAAGCTTCCAGCGAGGGTAGTGCTGCCCTCCCAGCAGATGTTCTAACACTGTTGACCTCCCCCGCCCAACACACACACACACACATTTTGTTTCTCATAAGGAGGATTTTGTCTTAGTGACAACAGCTAGCTTCCTGCCAGCACTTTTCATTAAGGTGAGCTTTTCGCCTGCACCCTCATCATCATGTGCCACCGATTTACTGGTAGATTCATGGGCCATTTGCTAACCCACTTGCAAGGCTAGGATGGATCCACCTCGAGCCATTTGATTGCATTTGTAAAATGTACCTTTTCGGCAAGCACTCTTGTTATACCTAAACTTTAAGAGATGTGAGCAAATTTCACAACACTTAGGTCTTTCCTAGTCCGTTTTAACTTCTAACCAGGTCGTCAGTCTAACAAAGCCTAGTTAGTTGGCCAGACCTAGCAGCGCAGAGAGTCTAAGCATCTTCCATTCTTACTTAGGACAGGGCCTTTTGTGTGCACAAGTTCTCACGACTCCCACAACTAGATTAGAAGTTGAGAGAGAATAAAACATCTCCCCAAAAGGTAATCGTAGGAGATGCTTCTAATCAGTGCTGCATCTGATGGGGGCGAGGGGGAGGTAAGAACTGTCCCCAAATGTGGGGCTGGTCACCCTGGGATGCCTGCAGTCCGACGGACAAACCTCTGCCAAGTGGGAAAGAGCCCATTTCCCTCCACCGGGCCCCAGCGTGTGAGAGCAGCAGGGGGATGGGCAGGGGCCATCAGGGGAGAAGTCTCCGGCCTTTCCCCGTCTCTCAACACCATACCTCCCCCACCCCTTCCCCCTTCCCTCCCCCAATCCTAAACAAGCCGGCGGGAGAGGGGCCCCGGGGGCAGGCTGGCCGGAGGCTCGGCCTTTGTGGCTGGCCCTCCCCGGTGGCGGGCGGAGGGGGCGGGGCGCGGCCGGAGACCCTCAGCCGGGGCCTGACCCCCAGGTGCATTGTCCGGCGCGGCCCGCCCTCCCCTCCCCTCCCCTCCCGGGGCCGCGACCCTGTCGCCCGCCCCCTCCCCCAGCGTCTCCCTCCGCGGCCGCGCGGGGCCGGACCAGGGCCAGATGTAGAAAGTAGTCCGCGGCCGGCGGCGGTGCTGTCCACTCCGCGCCCCCCCGCCCCGCCTCACTCCGCCCCCAGCCGGACCCTCCGTCCCCCGCCTCCTGCGAGCGGGGTCCGAGCGCCGGCCGCGCCGCCGCCGCACACCGACACCCGCCGCCCGCGCCGCGCCGGTGCCGAGCGGGAGCCAGGCTGCACGCGGGGAGCTGCGAGGCGGGGCGGGGGCCGGGGCCGGGCGGACAGCGGCTGCGGGGCGGCGGCGGGAGCATGTCCGCGCAGCCCCGCTGAATGGCGCCTTCTTCTCTGCGACCCCGCGCCCGGCCGCGGCCGCCGGGGATGCTGCTGCTCCGCGCGCTGCTGCTGCTGCTGCTGCTCGGCTCGCTCCCAGGTGGGCGCGCTCCCCGCGCTGTGGGCGCGCGTGGCGGGGAGCGGGGGCGCGGGGAGGGGCGGCGGGTCCTCCGCGGCGGCGCTGACCCGGTCCCTGGCTCTTCCCTGCGGCCGGTGGCGGCCGGTGGCGGCCGGTGGCGGGCGCGCGTGGCCGGGGCGCGGGCAGGGCTGGGGAGCCGCGCCGGGCGCGCTCCTCCCGCGGAGCGGCCCCCGGCGCGGGCTGTCCACTCGCGCCCCTTCCTCCCGCGCCATTGTCCGCGCCGGCTGCGCCCTCGCCTCCGCGGCCGGCCCGCCCGCCCTTCCTCCGGGCGCACGTGGCTTTATTTATATTGTCTCCTCGGCGGCGGGCTCGCCGCGCAGGGGCGCCGGGGCTCCGCGGGGCTCTCCGGCTTTGCAGCGGGGACAGCCCCACGTTTTTTTATTGGGGGGGGAGGGGGTTGGGGAGGTGGAGGGAGAGATAAGGTGAACTCAGAGCCCAGGTCCGCACCCCGAGGGCCCCCGCTGTGCAGCATCCGGATGGAGCGAGGGGGGACGGGAGGGGTGCGATGGAGAAAGAAGAGGGTTCCCAGGAGCGGGGGCCCCGCATGTGTGTCCCGGAGGGGCTCAAGGGACCCGAACCTGGGAGGGAGGGCGTCTGTCTAAATAGGATTGATTGCTCGCAGCCAGGTTTTTGGGGGGCAGGGCTGAGGGGTGTCCGGAAAGGAAGAACCCTCCAGACTCCGGGCTCACAGTGCGTGCGCCAACTTGGACGAACTACTAATCTTCCTTTTGTGTCTGTGAGGGTTATCCTCCAAAAGAGAGAAAACGTGCCCAGGGGAGGTGGTGGTTGGAGGAGGGAGAAGTGGTGTTCAGGCGAACGGGTTGTTTTATTTATGGGCAGGTTACCAACCCCGGGCTTACTTTTTTTTTTTTTCCCCTGGAGGAGTTCGTTTCTGTTAGCATGAGAAAGGGATCAAAGTGAGGTTTGCCTCGGAAACACAATGGGCGCCTTCCGGAGCGGCCCTCCCCCGCGCGGGGCAGTTAGGGTCGCTGGCGGCGCCCTGGGCATGCATCAGCAGCGGTCAGCCTTGCTCAGAGACAGAGACCCATCCCAGAGATTTGTATTCAAGGATTAAAAACCATCAGGAGGAAGAGGAAACGTTTTCCCTCCAGACCCCTAACAGTTCACCTCTGGGGGCCCCAGTCAGTATGCAAGACTTGAGCTTTTGCACCGAACTGCAAAGAGGTGACACATGGTATTAGGTGGTCGTAGGATCCCGGAGGGGGGAGAGGGCAATCCGTATACCTAGGATAAAATCTTTCCTCTGCTCTGATAAAAAGTGTACTGGTTGATTAAGCAATCTCTTATCCTTATTAGACAGTAAGGACCAATTAGTCACGCATTTTTCCCCAACAGTAGGCAGTTCAAAAAAAAAAAAAAAAAAAAGAAAGAAAGAAAGAAAGAAAGAAAAGGGGGGAAAAAAAAAAGTTTCCTAATCCGATCACCCACTGAGTACAAGCAGCAAGAGTTACCAACTTTTCAAAGTCAACTGTCTGTCCTTTAACTATCTGCCTGACTCTGGAGACATGAAGTCAGGGGGTCTGTTTTTCCAAGAGCTGAGACAGAGTCCTTGGAGTAAGAAGGGCAGATGTAAAAATGCAGACGTGTCATTTGTCACTAAAGATGAACTCTCTTCTCAAAAGGAGTAGGTGCCAGGGCTCCAAAAACACTTCAAGGGATGAGGAAATAAACTTGCTTGTTCACAGAGTTGGAGTTTTGCTAATGATTTCTTGTAAAATTAGACTTTTACGACTTACTCTGTTCAAGATCTTTTTGACAAGCTTGTAAAAAAGGAGCAACAGCTTGTGCTCAGGGGTTCTCCTGATGATTTTGAAACTCTAGCAAGAAACTCGAGAACAGAATTCTTACAAGGCATAGACGTGATGGAAATCTCCCCCATGCTTTTAGTAAAGATGTTGTAAAAGGTGATATTTCTGATTTGTTGAAAAGGCTTGCTGAAACTTAGATGATTATGGTAAGAGGTTTGTGAGTTAACTAGTACGGTTTGTTAAGCTTTGCTTTATTACACCCTGAAGTGTGTTTTACAATTGTGTGTTAAGAAATGATGTTATACCTATAATCTGGATGTACCTTCCCCCCTTTTCGTTATAGGAATGTGGTGCTTTAGCGAACTGTTTTTTGTAAAGGAACCACAGGATGTAACTGTCACGAGAAAGGAGCCAGTCCTGTTAGATTGCCAGGCTCACGGAGAAATACCTATTAAGGTCACGTGGTTGAAAAACGGAGCAAAAGTGTCTGAAAATAAACGGATCCAGGTCCTGTCGAACGGCTCTTTATACATCAGTGAGGTGGATGGCAAGCGAGGAGAGCAGTCGGATGAAGGATTTTATCAGTGCTTGGCAATGAACAAATACGGGGCCATTCTCAGTCAAAAAGCTCATCTGACCTTATCAAGTAAGTCTTTCAGTTCTTCATTGTTTTTCATTGCTATACTTTGATAATTTCTCGAACCATGGATATGCCAACCCCAAGGTCGTATAAACATTAGGAGTTTTCCTGGAGATACTAGTTGATGCCAAGAAAAGGCATGCAGAAAAATCTGAGGGGAAAAATGTAAATTCAACTGAGTGAGTACAAAAGTTTTAAAATTAGGTTTAGAACATGAAAACCTGTAGAGGTGGCTTTATGTAAATTTAAGTGTTTCACTATGAGGAGAGTTGAGAGTAAAAGTTTGGCCAACACAACAGCCATTGTTCTAAAAATCGAGTCCTTTGTAAAAGAATAATTGAATTTTTAAAATTACTAGCAAACCTTTCTGCTTTGCAAATGGCCCTGGAGTGCTAAATCTTCCTTACAGCTCCACCTTCCCTTGCTCTGACCTGCTGGCTCTAAGATCACCCATGTTGCTTTTAATTGTAAGCGAGGGCATTGGTCAGTAACTCTCAAGCCTTTGAAGTATTCCTGGTCTTTTCCTGCTGAGAGAGAGAGAGAGATTAAGGCCATTTCCATATTATGCCTAATGGACTTAAACCAGATCTGCTCACCTTTTTCCAGTTGTCATAAAGTTTGCTGTCTAATGATTTCCTTTGTATTAACAGCCCCATCAGATCAACCATCTGTCCAGGAGATCCATTGCTTGGAGGTTGACCTGATGACTGTTGGGTGGAAAGATAGGTCTAAGACAGGGTACTCCGTGTTCCCTCTGAGGCTTTCCACCTCTTCAGGTGACCAGACACTGCAGCACTGCACTGTCACAGACATTTAAAGCTTAAACACACACACACACCCACACACAACTATATCTTTTAAAAAGTTCTATAGGCATCCTACTTACATGCTTTTATTGATCCACCAAAAAAAAAAAGAAAATAGATTCTGCATTATACTTTCAAACTGATCGTTTAAAAGATGAACAATAGGAAGAGGGAGCTCTTGACATCAAGGCATAATCTTCAGGAAATAGTTTCGTCAAAGTCTACGCAGTTTGAATTTAGGAAGCTATTGGCAGGGGTTTCCTAGGTGATTTTATTGTAACTGTCGATGGCCATATTTATGTCTGATTCATTTAGCAGTTTATTTTATTTATACAATAATTGTAGAAAATAAATTGTAAGCAAAGATGTTTTTATATTGAAATATGCCAGAAAATAGAGAAGTTTCCAATTATAGTCTTTCCCCTCCAAGAATAACATAGACCTGAGAAAATTTCTGATAAACATTTGTTTGTTTATTTATTGCTGTAATCATTGGCCAGTAATTATTTTTGTTGTTGCTGAGTAATGGTTTTTCTGTGTTGTACTGTTTTCAGGAGAGTGTGCTTTTTCTATTATGTTCTCTTCATTTAACTTTTGTATAACGTAGAATTGTTTTTTGAGAGCTGTAACTTTTCTTTCTTACTGGGTTTGGGGAAATCATGTGTTTTCAAACCCAGAATGTGTAACTGGTATTACCTTGCCTGAGAGGAGAAGGGCAAGATGGATAGGTGGGTGGGCCTTGGGAAGATGAGGCATTTGTCAGGACCACAGCTTACCTCCAGGACCTCCTGGCAGCCTGGCAGAATTCAGGGGGCCCCAGCAATACTACGGGAGCACACAGCTTTCAGACGTCATAGTCTGAACAGCGAAATAAATGTTAGTAACAGCAAAACGCGTATTAGTATTGGCTTGTTTAATGTCTTTTAAAATTTTGTACTAAATATTTAGTTACCTGTGAATCATTTTGAAGGCTCCTATGAAGTATTCAATAGTAAATACCAAAATTCATATTGTAAATACCAAAAACTTTCTAATGGAACTATTTAGAACATTGCTTTGCTGTTAAGCATCAACTGTAGTCAGTTATAAGGACCCCTCTTTTCATATGCGTACATTTTATATAACTCTGAGAAGGTATTTTGCTAGAAATTGCATTTAGTATTGTAGATTTAAAATAAGAAATGCAGAGCAGGTTTAGATTTTTCTTCAGTAATCAGAGGTTTCTTAGAGACTCTGAACTCACCAAATAGTTCTGATATCTAAGAAGCCAGTGCCCAATGACTTTATCCTGTGTTCAGGGTAAAGCTATAATACATATTAAACAGGAACAGAATAGGCATTAAGTGGACATTCTGTGTGTGTGTGTGTGTGTGTGTGTGTGTGTGTGTGTTTAAGCTAGTTCTCTCCTAGTTATTGATAGCAGCAGGGTGCAAGTATGTTCTTTTTATTTTCTGGTCAAAGATTTTTGTCAGCAAGCATTGGTTCAGATGTGTAATAATAATACAGCACCTGGAAATCTAAAACTTTAATCTGGGAAGTTTTAGATTTTTTAACACGGAGGCAATCAAGTCTTGGTTTCTAAACTTAGGAACGAGAAGCTGAAAGTTGCACTCTAGGCAAGAATTCCATTATTCATGTGTAAATTAGGAATTCACAGGGTTAAAAGGTTAGAAACTGGCCAGGATGAGGTTTACCCTTGTGATAAAGAGCAGATGACCCTCATTCATTGGCCCAGGCTTTCATGTAGCTCTTCTGCAAAGTTAGCTATTGCCAAGGATTGTTCTGGAGGAATGCAGAAATTCAAATGTGAGCAGGCCTTTCCTTTAGTGTCACCGCGGAGCCTTATCTCCCAAGCACATCAGAGCCTGCTGCGGGGACAAGGTTCCTCCCGAGGCCAGGGGCTTTGCTTTCCTGTGGCTCACCCAAGCACAAAAGAACCCGTCTAATTTGGTTTATCTAGAGGAAAGTATAGGGTTAAAGTAATGTTTGGTGGTTGTTGCTTTAAACGAAGGTAATCCTTTTTTATTGATAGCCGTTTTGGCTGCTTTACATTTTCACGTGATCGGAATGGAAAGGGGAGTGAGTGATGTGGGAGACGCTTTTTCTGGCTGTATACAATAGTAAGAGCCAGAGGATTAAACCATTTCCTATACATTTCCATATTTTAAACTTTAGGCAAATCAAATGTTCACATCCATGGATGCCCAGTCTTCCCGAGGTAAATAACGTAAATGCTTTGAGAAGTTAAGAAATAATGTGTGGATACCCTGATGTTTCTTGAATTCTCCATGTCGAGTAAGATGAATTTCATAGGAAAGCATTAGTGTGGTAAAACGGTCTCGTATTTCAACAAGTTTAAATTAAGATAAGAGACATTCGAGAGAGGCAGAGGAGGAGGAGGCGGGTTGTATTCTGTGATGTGTAAAAGACGGGCTGTAAGCTAGTGATTGAGCAGGAAGCTGGTGGTTTATTTCCTTTCCATAAAAGGTGGAAAATTGAAGTCTCAGCGCAGAGGGAAAGAGAACATAAAGCTGGCTTATATTTTGTAGGTTTTTTAGGGCTGTTCACTTGGATGGGAAACAATTTTTTTTTAAGTGAGCATTTATTTGTAGCTGGAAGACCATAGGAATTTTAACCTCATGATGGTTCCCCTCCCCCCCCAAAAAAAGGTTGGGGTTAGTTTTGGCATTCTTAAAGTTGTTGGGGGAGGGAGGGCATTTCTATAACTTTAAAAGGATGTTGATTGTTTTCCATGAATAAAATGTTTGCCATTCAGTTTAAATTGAGATTAAACTTGAATTTTATTTCTTTGAATGAGATGAATGAAAAACTGTCCTGTGAATGTGGTTGCTATCTTAAAGAGTAATATATATACATTATTGCCCAAAGTTGAACTTAAAATGTGAAGTTAAAATACATTAAAAACATATGTTAAAAAGAAAGGATGGTGGGCAGTATATTGAAAAGAGAAAGATAAAAACGAGACTGTTAGTCACAATTTTGAATTTTATTAATATTCTTGGACCCAAGATTTTGCCACTTTTTATTGAGATTTGTACATGCTGTAAAGGACAGAGTGTTAACCTGTGTGCACAGTCACCTCAAATTATGTCTTAATTCAAGAGTGCTAACACAAAATAAAAAGTCATTTGGTTTTGGAAAAGTAAGACAGAACTGAGGTATTTAGAGACATCAATCTGGCAGCACTGTAGGTAAGGTTCAGCTTTCTGCGATCCAAGAAAAATTATCTTGAAAGAGAGGGGGTATGGTTCAAAAGTACATGTTTAACTTAAAACTGACCATCTTAAAACAGCCTAAGCTAACTCAGGGAAGTAAAAGCACTTATGGTTCTACAGCCTTCTTTACAGTGACACTTGGTGCTTAGAGTCTGTCTCCTTAAAAGGTTTATCAGGTACCTGATAATCACTGGGTAATGGAACCAGTTTTTCCCACTTTGCAGTTGATTAGTGAGGATCATTTCTCATCTGAAGAAATGTGTAACACTATCTCACTGTTTTTCACAGTTGTTGGAAATTTTATTTTTTAATGAAGCAGAGCCCCCTGAGGGGTGGAGTTATAATTTGTATGGTGTATGTGTGTGTGTGTGTGTGTAAATTTGTTATATTGTGTCTGCCCAGCTTTTTAATGGAGTTTTGAAGGGCATTGGTATGTCCCTCCTTTTGCCAACTATCTCTGATGACTCCAGAGAAAGGGTCTCACTTAGATCATTTGTTTGCTCAGGGATTTGATGTCATTGCTCCTGAATTTAACAGCTGGGCCTATTGATGAAGTCCAGAGCAATTTTAAAGAATGGCAGAAAACAAATATTTTAACCAGGGTTTTAGGTTGAAGGAGGTTTTCAATTAATAAAGCAATGCATCTGAAGTTCCTTTTTTGAGATCCCTCACTAATATTCTTGACTACAATTTTGAGAGATGATATTTATCTATCAGAAGCATAGTCACTAAGGATCGAGTACTTTCAGCTTTTAAACTGGCAATTACTACTTAATTTTTAAAATTGATTTTAGAGAGAGGGGGAAAGGGGAGAGAGAGAGAGAAACATCAATTTGTTGTTCCACTTATTTATGCATTCATTGGTTGATTCTTATATGTGCCCTGACCTGAGATTGAACCCACAACCTTGTCATATGGAGAGGATAGTCTCAACAACTGAACTACCCTGGCCAGGGCCTGACAATTAGCATTGATATGAAAAATAATCAATAGTGTTGAGTGAGTCAGTTTGTGGAGGGTCATACTTGAAGCAGCTACGATTTTTTTTAAGAGGAACCCTAAAAATTGTACCCCAAATTAAGCTTACATTGTCAAAACTATTTTAACGCTTCTGGGAATTTATAGTGTCCAGACTTTTTATAGAAGCATTCTTTAAAGTTGTTTAAATCTTGGTAATTAAGAGAGGAAGAAGACAATTGTAATCGTTGCAGCAATATTGGCGTAGCCCTCACATGGTGATCTGCACAGAATAAACTCACGGTTGAGAGTTGACAATGGTGATGTGCAAAAACAGTAAAAAATGTACCAGATCACCCTCAGTGGCTGAGATTCTGGAGCCAAGGGAACTGCTGTGGGGATATGTACTGCAGAGGATAAAGGCGTCATCCGCACAAAGGTTTCCGACACTAATCTGACAAATACTTTCCTGACTTTCACATTCCCTGTCCTTCTCTTTAACCTCTGATTCTCAGAAACTGCTTTTGATGAGCTTTAAAAGTCAAATTCTCATAGACTGAGCAGAAGGCATGAGTTAAAAGTGTTTGTTCTCTCAGTTTCTGGAGGGTTTGCCCTTTTCTATATATTTTTTTATAAGCTGCATTTATAATGGCTAGATTAGTTGACTGTTGGAGAATGCAATCATTGTTCAGGGTTCTGATTTCAAACACTGGGCTTAGTTCTTTGAAAAGGAAAAGTTTGTTGTTGTTGGGTTGTTGTTGTTTTTTTCACTTTGTGAAACTACAGTAATTGCTGTTTAGAACACTATGAGGTGTTTTTTTGTTTTGTTTTGTGTGTGTGGTTTTTTTTTTTTTTTAATGATTCTGCTTTACATAGACTAATTTCTCTAAATCAATTTTATTCTTTTTGAATAATCCTCCTAAATAGCCTTTTTATGATCTTGTAGTATTTTTAGTGCTGCTAAGAGTGGATTTTCTATTCTACCAACACTTTACTCCTCCCCCAATAATAAAATAACATAAGGAAGAAATATTTCTTGTGGATTACATTTTCAGGTTTCTCAACCTGCAGGTGGCATGGGGCATAGTGATTCTTCACTGGGGAGACTGTTGGGTGCAGCCTGTACATACCAGGTGCCTCATCGCAGTTCTGACCATTTTTAAAAAGCGTTTTGGAGGTAAAATCAGCCCTGGTTGAGAACCACTGATGTTTCTGAAAATAATAGAGAACTTATTTCCAAGTCATACTGTGGCCATTAATCATTTTAACAGTTTCTGCCTTTTGCTTGATATTTTACTTGATATTTACTGCTAAATGTATTTATTAGAGAAGTATTTGCCATTTTTAAATATTGCCAGATTTTTAAAAGATGTGTTTGGGTCTTTGTCTGAATTGGAGTGATATTGTCGCTTTAACCCCCCCCCCCTTTTTTTTTTCCACACACACTTGGTACATTGAAAATTATTGGGAGTTCACCCTTCTGTGGTTCCATTCATTCTGATTTCAATATTTTAGCTCTTTTGGGGCGGATATCTAGTCTAAGAGTAAATGCAAATTTTATTTCACCCTGATTGTGCAAGCACCTTTTATTTTCTTGACGTGATGGACACCATCGTTGAAAAGATATGAGAAATCTCCATGTGTGGTAAGTGTTAAAGAACATCCATTGTGATGCTCTGCATGGGGAGAAGTAAAACTGTATGTGATTAACAGCCCAGGGAATAACATTTGCTGTGTGGTAGGTGGTTTGTTGGGTGAATGGTTAACAGAAATCTTTTCAGCTAATTCAATGGCACCATAGACTTACTTTGGGCAGAAGCAATTTAGCTTCCTGCAGATAATGTTGTTACGATGGTGGCGTCTTGAGAGGGCATCCAGGGGTGACTACAGGGGGAATAATTAGACACTGATGTACATTAATTAGAATATAGAAAGCTGCAGGGACATTTTTGACCGGTTATTATTGAAATATTGTCTTAGATTATTTAATAGTAGTGGGCAGGGATTTCATAGTCTTCATCTTTCCCAAGATATCACTCTTTGTGTGTGCTTCGGTTTTGGTTAGTTATTTGTGCTAGGAAAAGCTAGGAATTTTGCTACCTGTAATGGACCACCTGTAGAAGCCATTGGTCACTGGTGGCCCAACTGGCAAGTTGAGATGGAAGAAAGAGGAAGCATAATATTGGAATAAGTGGCTCTTATGCTGAGCAAGGCTCGCTGAAACCATAGTACCCTGTGTTCTACTCCAACAAAATACTTCGAGTAGAGCAAATCATCAAAACAAAAGAGGGGAATGCACATTTTTTCTTATAATTAGGAAAATAGTGTCTATGTCAAAATAGAATTTTAATGTTCTTGAGTTCTTGTAGTTATTTCATAAAGAAATTATGAAATTGATAACTGCCAATATTTGATAAATCGTCTTAGTGCTGCCACATTTTTTTTTTATTGAGTTGCTAGGAGCTTCTGTGGAAAAGCAGAAAGAATGACAAAGAGGAGAGTCAAGCATTAATTTTTTATCCATTGCTGGTGACTTACATGACTGCAGAGCAGGACTGGGGAGCGTCTGGCCCATGGAGTGTATAAGGCCTGAGAAATCATTTGGTCTGGCCATGCAGGCTAATTTTTAAGTTAGTAATTTTGCATGGCTCACGAATGACGTTATAAATATCTAAATAGCCCTTGGCAGAAAAAAGGTTCCCCACCCAGCTTTAGCCTAATCACTTAATTATCCTGATCCTTGTCCTATCTATAAAAATGGGTAGCTGGCCTTAGCCAGTTTGAATCAGTGGGTAGAGTGTCAATCTGTGGACCAAAGGGTCCTGGGTTCGATTCCACAGTTGCAGGCTCCTCCTTGGCCCAGGCACTGGCCAGGGAGCATGCAGGAGGCATCTAATCAATGTGTTTCTCTCACATCGATGTTTCTCTCTGTCTTTCCCTCTCTCTTCCACTCTCCCTAAAAATCAATGGAAAACTATCCTCCGGCGGGGATTAACAAAACAAATAAAAAACGGGTAGCTGGAAAAATAAGGAGATGGCTGTTGAACAATATAGTGTCTGTAATTTTAAGTAAATGACCAATAAATTATATTTTATTATATTTTTATTATTTTTATAAGACTTATGTCCAATCACTTTGCAAGAGAATCATTTAAGTCATTGAGAAAAAAATGTTTAAAGCTTGGCTATTATTTAACTTGATACTTTTAAGAATTCATACTTTAGCTGCGAACCTATCTTAAATCTGTATGATCATTGGAACCAGTATTATTTTTAAGAGCCTTGAAAAATAAAGTTACATTGTCTGAGATTGGACAGTTCAGGATAGTTGTGCTGCTTTGAAGGTTGTCATAGTGTCTGAGGGTATAACTCTACAAATTTATGTCTGGTTCTGCTAATAATTAATAGCGTATTCTGATGTTTATAAGCCCGATAGTTAAAAAAATAGTGCTGATTTCATTTTAAGAGTTTTGCTAAACTCTCTTGAGGAGGGAGTGTTTTATCAGAAGTAGATTATGCAGGCTCCCCACCACTGCCACCAACTCTTATTAAGAAAGATAAAGTTTAATCTCTCCCTCCCCCCTCCCCCCCAGCTTTCAAGCTGAATTAGCTCCAGTCCCTCTGATTGGATTTACAGTAACTTCAATTAAAACATTGACCTCGGTATAGACACTTAATAGGGGGAAAATGCTTTGATGTTGGTATTGCCATTTTGGTATTTCTTTTTAACAAGGCGATTGAGCTACAGCTTTTCTTACAATCAAACGTGTTTAGTACTTTCTTAATAATAATTTACATTTTATATGTTCAAGAAAGCCACATTTTTATGCTCTGACAGTGATACTTTTTAAAAATTGATTTGAGAAAGAGAGGGGAAGGGAGAAGTGGAGGAGAGGGAAGGAGGCAGGGAAGGAAATGGTCGGGGGAGAGATTTATTGTTCCACTTATTTATACATTTGCTGGTTGATTCTTGTCTGTGCCCTGACTGGAGATTGAACCTACAACCTTGGCGTATTGGGATGACACTCTAACCAACTGAGCTACCCGGCCAGGGCTGACAGTAAGTTTTAACATACTGTTATGTGCGGGATGAACTTCAGTAAAACAATATTACCAAAAGTTTTACCAAAGGGATTTTAAAACTTATCCCAGTGATGAAATATGATTCTTTCAAAGCCTGCAAGTACCTTTACCTGGATGATTTACATTTTTAGAAATCTGTGATGATTAATACATGTAAGGAAGTATATAGACAGAAGAAACCTTGTGAAATTTCACCTTTCTGAAGTTTGTCAAGTTTAATCTTCAGCTCACCAGGTGTCAGTTAGAAAGCTCTGCTATTCAGGGAGAGAATTTTACTGTTAGCAGGTGGTATAATCAGAAATCATGACGGATCCACAAAGAGGTGACCAGTTTCTTACCAAATGGAATTGACTACCGTTCTTTATTTATTTAAAAAATATGAAGTTAGCCCTGGCCAGTGTGACTCAGTTGGTTGGAATATTGTCTTGTACACCAAAAAGTGGTGGGTTCGATTCCTGGGAAGGGTACATTCCTAGGTTGTGGGTTCTATCCCCAGTCAGGAGGCTGCTGATTGATGTTTATCTCTCATATTGATGTTTCTTTCTCTCCTTCCTGTCTCCAAAAAAATAAATAAAGCACGTGCTTGGTGTGGATTATATATATATGTGTGTGTGTGTGTGTGTGTGTGTGTGTGTCTGACTTGATAATTGTGTAACTTAACCTTTTATTACTTTACTTGTATAGGGCTTTATTGTTGATGATGTAGTAAATAGGTGATCATCCCATATAATAAAAGAGTAATATGCAAGTTGACCGTAACTCCAACACACAATATGGCTGCCCCCATGTGGACATAAGATGGTTGCCACAAGATGGCCGGCAGGGAAGGGCAGTTGTGGGCAATCAGGCTAGCAGGGGAGGGCAGTTAGGGGCAATTAGGTATGCAGAGGAGGGCAGTTAGGGGAGACCAGGCATGCAGGGGAGAACAGTTGGGAGGGACCCAGGCCTGCAGGGGCGGACAATTAGGAGCGAACAGGCTGGCAGGGGAGAGCATTAGGGGTGACCCGGCCTACAGGGGAGGGGTCCTAAGTAGGACATCCGCTGAGGGCTCCCAGTATGTGAGAGGGGGCAGACTGAGCTGAGGGACCCACCCCCCACTGCATTTTTTTGCACCGGGCCCCTAGTTTTGAAATAAAAGTGTTAATGTGTTTTAATTTTTATTGTCCTTAACACCTTGAGGAACTAAGTTTCTTGCCTGTAACCTCAATGCAGGGAGAGCGAGCCCCAGTCCTTTTGGAGACTCAGCATTTGCTGATATATCTGTCCAAATGGAAGTTGGCTGTAAAGCAGTGATTTTCAGTGTCTGGTTAAACAGAGCCTGCAATGGAATGAGGCTTTAGGCCTTGGCAGGGGCAGAGCCAGTGATCAGAGGAAGCTGAGGGGCCCTGCCCAGACCCCAAAGCTTGGCCAGAGGCTTGGGGCCTGGGCAGGGGCAGAGCCCGAGATGGGAGGGAGTTGGGGGGCCCCAAGGCTTTAGGCCGCGGTAGGGGCGGAGCCAGAGATCTGAGGCGATAGGTGTGTACTACAGAGGAAACACCTTTTCTGACCGCTCATTGGCTAAGCTTCCTGTATGCCACTGGTAATATTTTAGTAACTAGGGCATAAGAATCCAAAAAGGTGATCTAGGCCTTTCCCACCACACTGCTGGAGAAAAAAACAAAGGTCTGCTGCTGGGAGGCTAAGAAATGTCATATCCTGCCCTAGCCAGTTTGGCTCAGTGGATAGAGCCTCAGCCTGCCAACCGCAGGGTCTGGGTTCGATTCTGATCAAGGGCATGTACCTAGGTTGCAGGCTCCTCCTTGGCCCGGGCCCAGGTCAATGCTTATGCAGGAGGCAACCAATCAGAGTGTTCCTGTCACTTTGATGTTTCTCTCTGTCTTTCCCTTTCTCTTCCACATTCTCTAAAAATCAATGGAAACATATCCTCAGGTGAGGACAAAAAAATAAAGAAATGTCATATCCTATGAAAGACACATCTTGAAAATGCCTAAAGAAAGTTGTCATTTTTTCATGGTGAAGGAACTGGAGTCCCTGTTGGTGAAAACACCTGGGTGGCTGCAGTGACTGGCAGTGGCTGCAGCAGTGGGGTGATGGGGCTGGCGCCTTCCCCTGATGAGCCTGGTTGTCTCCCATGAAGGAAGGCGGGACTGGGGCTTAGATTTATTTGATTATCTAATTTGCTGGTATACAGTTGTTCATAATCTCTTATAATGTTTTTTCTTTATTTCTGTAAGATTGGTGGAAATGTCCCCAATTTCATTCTTATTTTAGTTATTTGTGTATTCTCTCTTTTTTCCCTTTGTCAGTCTAGCTAAAGATTTGCCAATTTTATCTTTCCAAAGAACTATTTTTTTGTTGTTGATTCCCTCTGTTGTTTTTTTTCTATCCTCTTAATTCATTTACCTCCACTCTAATTTTTATTTTCTTCCATTTTCTAGCATTGGGTTTAGTTTTATTTTTTCTAATTCCTTGAGATGCAGTTTAGGTTATTGATTTGTGGTTGTGTGTGTGTGTGTGTGTGTGTGTATTTAATGTAGAAATTTGCAGCTACAGTTCTGCTTCCACCAAAACACTTTAAGTTTTGATATGTTGTATTTTCATTTTTGTTTGTCTCAAAAGTATTTTCTAATTTTTCTGTGTGTTTGATTTCTTTCTTGACCAATTGGTTAAGACTGTGTTGTTTAATTTCCACATATGTGTGAGTTTTTTAGTTTTCCTTCTGTGCTTTTACATCTAGCTTTATTCCTTTGTGATTGGAGAAAATTCTTTGAATGAATTTAATCTTAAAAATTGTATTGAGACTTGTTTTGTGGCCTAACATATGATCTATCCTGAAGAATATTTCATGTGTATTTAAGGAGAATGTGTGTTTTATCTTGTTGAGTAGTGTCTTTTGTGTATAGCGTTTCTGAAGGACAGTTTTATTGGATATAGAATTCTTGGTTTATAGTATTTTATGTCACTTTAAATATGTCATCTCACTGTCTTGTGGTCTCCATAGTCTCTGATGAGAAATCAGCTGTTAATGTTTTGGAGGAATAAGTATCTGACAAGTCTTTTCTCTCTTGCTGTTTTCAAGATTCTCTCTTTGCCTTTGTCTTGTTAATAATTTGATTATAAACCTATTTTTTATTAATTTATTCTACTGAACTTTTTAGATTCATTTCTCTTATCAAATTTGGGAAGTTTTTAGTGATTATTCAAAGGTTCTTGGTACCCCATGCTCTCACCGTACTCCTTCTGGTCTGTTCATTGGTGTCCCGTAGGCTCTGTTTGCCCATATTCTTGCAGATCATTATATTTTTTTTCTAATGGCTTTTATTTTTGTCTTGTCTTTTGTGTTTTTAAACATTTTAAATCCTTATTTCACAGTGTGCTTCAACTGTACTGTTATCTCAAACTTATAATACCTGATGCTTTTCCCTTATAGTGTGATTTCATCTTCAGCAAGGCTTATTAATACATGCTACGTAATGGAAGTGTTTACTTCTGTTTGGTGCCCCACAGTTTCACTGGTCATGGACAAATTTGGGGGTTAGTCCTTGGCTGCTCTGCATTAGTTGTATAAATTTAGAATCTACACAAGTGTGTGATATAGGCCATGATGTTCGTCACGAGAAAACTGTCTTCTCTTTCAGGATAAAGCCTCCTTGTTGCTAGTTTTGCTGGTAGGCGAATGTTTCTACAGACCTTTTCTCCAAGTGCTTTCAGGTCTCAGTGAACCGTGTTTTGATGAAACAAATCACTTCCTCTTTGAAGAAGCCTCTAGTTCCTATAGCCACCTCTGGGCCACCATGCCATCAAGCCAGAGTTAACTGCTCTAATCTTGTCCTTAAAGTTTTGTTAGTGGTGGTGATGATGTTTTTAATATGTTCAATGGCACATTCTATGTGTCTGTAGTGAGAGAAGTATCTGTGTTTATCCAGACTTCCGTCTTGCAGGATCTAAAATAAAGATGGAGTCTGGAAGAATCATTTCCTACCTGCCTGATCATTGAGGACTTAGTTCTTAACTTTCCAATTTCACTTCTCTGTATAATTCTGTCTCTCTTTATTTTAATCCTCAGTAACCCTCCCAATACATTTTTCACTTCTCTGTATAATTCTGTCTCTCTTTATTTTAATCCTCAGTAACCCTCCCCAATACATTTTTGTCTTCCCTCATTGCCTTAACCCGGTGCTAGTTAATGGAGTTTTTCAATGACCTTGACTGATATTCCCTTCTGCCAGAGCACCCAGGAAAATGCTTGGCACATTGTAGACACTAAAATACTGACTGACTGATTGAAAATTCTATATTTAGGCATATTTCTGACTTGGCACAGTTATTCCTTTCTCAAAAAAAAAAAATTTATTAAAAGCATATTCTGCTAGGTCCTGAGAATGCCACAATTAATAAAAAACAAACAACAGCATCAAAAAAAGAAAACCAAACCCAAAAAACAATCTCTGACATCAATGATAGCTTAGTGGGGATAAGGGAAAGGGAGAAGTTCAGGATGATGTTAATATTTCTCGTTTGGGTGACTTGGTAAATGGTGGTGCCACCAACTAAAATGGAGAACACAGGACGAGGAGCTAAGATAAGGAACAAGGTTATGTGTTTGGCTTGGGCAGTGTTCATTTAAGGTGCCTGTGAGATGTCCAGGTGAAGCAGTCTAGCAGGTGGTCCAAGAGACCAGTTAGGAGTCAGGAAAGGCATGACCAAGAGGTACCGAGTTGAGTATCACCAGGACTGACTGAGGTGGAGTTAACACAAGTCTTGCTTTTGAGCAGGATGAGTGTACAGTCAAGAAGCATGGGCAGCCAACAGAGACAAAACAATTGCCAGAAAAGTGGGTAGAAAACCAGTGAAGGACAGAAATCACAGAAGCCAAGAGAGACGTTTCAAAGAGTTTATGAAACAACCTCAGATACAACAAAGAGTTTCAGTAAGGCAAGACTTGAAAAATATCCTTTGTGCCAGGAAATTTATAGATCATTTAAATCTTAGAGGAGTTTCATTAGAGTGAGAACAAGCACAGATTTTGGGGGCACTGAATTTTGCCTAAACTTAACAGTGGAATAAATAATGCTATACTGAAATACCATTTTATATTTTCCTGAAACTTACCAATGTCATGGATACAATAAGAAAATTTAGTTATTTAACTAGTATAAATAATTAAATTGCTATTATATTTTTTCTGAAATAACTGTTAAACTTGTACAGTTCAGCCTAGAGGAACATACTCTTTAAATAACAATTCACCAGGCGGTATGACTCAGTGGTTGAGCATTAATTGATCTATGAACCAGGAGGTCATAGTTCAGTTTCCAGTCAGGGCACATGCACATGCACACTTGTCCCTGGTAGGAAGCATGCAGGAGACAACCAATCAATGATTCTCTCTCATCATTGATATTTCTACCTCTCTCTCCTTTTGTTTCTCCTTCCCTCCCTCCCTCTCTTAAATCAATAAAAATATTAAGTAAATAACAGTGAGTATATGAAACCATTAAAAGGCATTCATCATTTGTTTATTAAAATTCTCCATGCTGTCCATTAAATTGATGTTTCCTCAAATATTTCTAAAGTTTTAGCCTATTAGGTCTTAAACCCAGGCAACCAATCGGAGGGCTGTGGTGGGTGGGCAGGGCCTCCCCCTGGGGCGGTGATCCATCATGGAGCCTCCGCAGGGTGGGGAGGGCCTATCTGTTTGGAGTGATTGATCACAGGGCTCCCAGGCTGAGAGAGGGCACAGGCTGGGCTGAGGGACTCCCTGTCCCCCATCCACTGCATGCATTACATGCACCAGGCCTCTAGTCCTAATATTTAAGAAGGTAATTGCTCTAAAAACGTACATGAATTTTTATGAAGTGTTTTTCTTTTAAGAAAAAGGTTTGTGTTAACTTTAAAATGCTGAACACATTTCATATATGATAGTGAAAAGTACAATGATTTAAAAATATATAAAATAGGAAAAGAAAACTTTATGAAACAGCAATCTAGGTATCATTAATAAGAGGACATTTGGCTCTTCAAACATACCATGTCCCACTAGATAATAGTTTACTAGATTAAATGAAATTATTGATTTCTGCTTCATTATGGACATACATTTATGAGCAGTTACTTCAGCAGCAGAGCACAGTGTCAAAGGTCATAACTTTCTTTCTTCAGAAGAATAAAAGCTTTCAGATGGCACATCCCAGGATCCTTCACTGTGGTCTTTTGCTTTCTCTCTTGCATAGAATTATTAGGGAGGCATGGTTGAAAGGAACATCTCATAAATCAGCAGGAGAGAGAATCATTGACTACGAGTAGAAATCCACCACAGAGCATTGTGCCTTTACCCAGATTTTGACAGTTTTCAGTAGGAAATGGGTCACTGTGACAAGCTCTTTGTGTCTGCTATTTTATGTAAAACATTTATATGTTTTTAAAATTTGATTGATTTTTAGAGAGAAAGTAACATTGATTTGTTGTTACATGTATTTATGCATTCATTGGTAGATTCTTGTATATATGCCCTGACTAGAAACCTGCAACCTCAGTGTATCAGGACAATGCTGTAATCAGCCGAGCTCTCTGGCCAGGACTATTTATATTTTTAGTTAAAGCATTCTGTTTGGAATACGATAGAATATTTAACTATGTGAAATACATACATTTTTATATTTTCCTATGGAAGTCAGGTCTCTGTGACTTCAGGATGGACCAGTAAAGAGTTAGAGGTTCGGATGTTTCCATCACTTATTTGTGTCATGTAACCAAAGCCCTTGCATCAGTGGCTGGATGTTTTACTTTTCATCAAGGTGTTTTGTTATCGTGTGACTATAAAGCCACAGCTGGCATGCCACCTTACACACGAGGATGCTACTAAACGTGAACCTCATTTGAAAATGAAAACCTTTTAAATTTCATGATAGCAGTGTGAGTTTTAGGGATTATCAAGTTTCATAAATATATAATATATACCCACGCATACATACATATAATATATTTTTGTTATATGAATGTCTATAAAATTACTTTTTCTACACTGTGATGAATTCAGCTGTTACAGTCCTAAGAATTCTTCCTATCTTTGCATGTTTTATCTAAGTAAATACAAAAAGAAAATAGGAAAGACAAATAAATGATTTTTTTTTTGTCTAGATGTGTGGTCATTTAGAAAAATAATTTAAAACTAGATTATGCTCTTATTCTTGAATATTACGTAGATCCTCGCAGCACTTGCCTTTAAGATAGTTTTCATATTAAGAAGATGTTGCATCATTCTACTGAAATCCTCTTGATATTTTAAAACCTCTCCAATGACTCCTTGCCTCCCAGGCAGCTACATGGAATAGGAAGGTAGGGTAAGGTGCTGTAGCAGGCAGGGGAGCTGTCATTCTTCAGCCCACAGGTTAATTTCTGAATAAAAACCTTCTTGGTTAGCAACAGACTGGGATACTGAGACTGATAAAAACTTTTATTTTGACTATCAGTTGGTCATCAATCTAAACTTATTCATAAGTGGATGGCAAAAAACTTTTCTTTCTCAAGGAGATATACACTGAGTGGCCAGATTATTATGACCTCTGAACGCATAATAATCTGGCCACTCAGTGTATATCCTATATAATAAAAGGCTAATATGCAAATTGCCCCCTCAACCATTAGTTCAACCAGCAGGCAGGCCGGCCAACTGTCCATGTCCCCTCCCCCTGGCCAGGCTGGCCGGACCCCACCCATGCACGAATTCATGCACTGGACCTCTAATATACACTGTGTTGCCAGATTTTTATGTGTTCAGAGATCATAATAATCTGGCCACTCGGTGTACTCTGCCCGTCTGATAGTTTTTGGGTGGTGATCTGAAAGCAAATGAGTTAATGTGAAAGAGTATTGAGAATTTTTGTGTGTTGAGCATTTTAACAGCCGTGCATTTATTGAATGGTTTACCCATGCTGCCTCCTTTAACTTGTGCCAGTTCGAAAACAAACAAATGAACCTCATCTGGATGTTTTATCACAAAGGTTTTCTCTCACTAGGTGTAATTGATAGACCAAGCCAAGAGTAGTAAATTCCTTTTTTATTTTTTTAAATATATTTTTTTATTGATTTTGTACAGAGAGGAAGGGAGAGAGAGAATTAGAAACATCGATGAGAGAGAATCATCGATCAGCTGCCTCATGCACACCCCCTACTGGGGATATGCCCGCAACCAAGGTACATGCCCTTGACCGGAATCAAACCCGGGACCTTTCAGTCCCCAAGCCAATGCTCTATCCATTGAGCCAAATGATTTCAGCGTAAATTCCTTTTGTAGTTTCTTTAACTGCCATTTTGGCTTAAAGATTAGCCCCTTTTGATCTTAAAACCAATATTATTTTCCCTGCAGACCTCCAGTTTGGATCCTCAGTACTCAAGAGTGTTTTGAGGCTGTAATTCTAGAGGACTCTGGATGTTGTGATCCCAAATCAAAGACATTTATCTCTTCTTTTAAGGAAAAAAGGGATTAGGAACTTCCTGCTGCTTTTGCAAACGCTAAAAGCATCCTTTAGGCCAGGGCTTGAAGTTGCCCGAGGTCACTTTTATAAACGCTTCAAATACTCTCAAGGCCCCAAGTCAGCTCCCAACTCCAAGCTCTTGCTTTCAAGGATAAGGACTGGAATTCCTAATCATGTAGTAGCCTTGTGTATAGAAATCAATCAGATTAAAAACATAGCTGGTATTATCTAAAGAAAGTGTTCTTACCCCTGGAAGCAGATGGAAAATATCCTGACTAGCCTGAAAATTCAGTTTTCTTTTCTTACGGCTTTACCATGGACATGGTTGGTGGAAACTGGTTCATTAGTCAGGAAACAAATGTGAAAGCCTTGGCACTGAGGTCTGTGGGTAATAATCATTTTGTTTCATTCTGCAACCTGTCATAGTAGCCTCAATTAAGTAATAGACATATTACTTAATAGCTTCTTTTTAAATAACAAAAAATATATCAAGACATCTGATATTTGTTAATGGCATTAGATCATATGAAAAATATCTTACTATTTGAATAAACTTAGATGAAAAGAGGAATCGCAGCAATTGTATTTAGCATAATAATCAGAGTATCACAGCTGTGTATTTTAAAGATCAGTTCCTAAGAAGGTAACGAACTCTCTAAACAGACTATCCTCAGAAGTCCCTCTTGTGGGGAATTCATTAAACACAGAGATTTTTAAGGGATTGTTTCCAAATTTTAACTTTACCACCAACAAAAGATACTTAAATGTTCCTTTAAGAAGCTACTGCTCAATTTCAATGTGTAAACAGAATGTTTTAGGTACAACATATATATATATATATATATATATATATATATATATATATATATATATATGTGTGTGTGTGTGTGTGTGTGTGTGTGTGTGTGTGTACATATATACATACATGTATGTATGTATATATATGTGCATTATATATATATGGATATATGTTCTATTATAGCAATTTATGTGTGTATACATTTTTTACTGATTTTAGAAGGAAGGTAGGAGAGGTAGAAATATGGACATCCCCTACTGAGGATCGAGCCTGCATCTTAGGCATGTGCCCTGACCAGGACTTGAACCATGACTTCCTGATTCACAGGTCGATGCTCAACCTCTGAGGTATGCCGGCTAGGCTGTGTGTGTACATTTTTTAAGTATAAGTGGTTAAGAGATTTGAAGAGTCACAATCTGGACTAGATCATGATACCTGAAACAATTAATTCATTATTTCAAAGCTTATATGATTCATAAGCAGGGGAAATAATCTTTGTTTAGAAACTTCATCTTATCTGAAGATTTTCTCCATTTAGGAAAAAACAAAACAAAAAAGATGACTTCTTTCTTATCAAGATTGGGCGGTAAGTTCATGTCTGGACATAGTCTCTCTGCTCCAAATCCATAGCCGTTACAGGTAAATATAAGAATAGAAAACTAAACAGACATATTCAGGCTCAAAGACAAGAGGAACATCTATGGGAACCCAAAACAGAAGGAAAATGTAGACCATTATGTGACTTCAAATTTTAGTCCTGGTTTTACTTGTGGATTGGGAAGGATTTTGAAATAATTTAAAAGAAACCTGACCCATGAAGAAAATAATAAATTTTAAAAACTTTTTAAGCCCTAGCTGGTTTGGCTCAGTGGATGGAGCTCTGGCCTACGGACTGAAGGGTCCCAGGTTCAATTCTGGTCAAGGGCACATGCCTGGGTTGCGGGCTTGATCTCCAGTGAGGGGCATACAGGAGGCAGCCGATTGATGATTCTCTTTCATCATTGATATTTCTCTCCTTCTCTCCTTTCCTCTCTGAAGTCAATTAAAAAAATATTTAAAAAACTTTAAAAAAAAACAAAACTTCTGAATTTCAAAAATATAATGTAAGCCAGGAATTAAATGACCAGCTACCGTCAAATAAGATACATGCAATAAGATGGCAAATGATTAGTAACCAAAATATATAAAGAATTCCTACAAATTAATAAAAAGGAATCAAACATCCTAGGAAAAAAGAATATGAACAGGAGGTAACTCACAGGAGACAAAATGTAAATAGTTGGTAAACATAAAACTATACTTAACTAACTAGTAATCAGGGAAATTAAAAAAAATTAAAGATAATATTTTACATTCACTAAATTTACAATAAACAAAATACCTGATATTTCCAAATGATGGCAAAGAAAGCTGATGGTAATCTAAATTGGTAGAGCATTTCAGAAAGCAATTTGACATTTGGCTATAGGTGGAAAAATTGAAAATGCATGTGTGCTTTGACACAGCAATTTCTTTCTTTTTTTTTTTAATAAGTTTTTATTGTTCATATTATTACAAATGTTCCTTTTTACCCCCCCACCATTGCTCTCCTCCACCAGGTTCCTACCCCACCCTCTGCCCTTTCCCCACTCCCCATTGTCCTCATCCATAGGTGCACAGTTTATGTTCAGTCTCTTCCTACATCCCCCTCCCCCCTTTTCCCCAAGAATCGTCATTTCACTCCCCTTCCATACCTCTGATTCTATTATATTCAACAGTTACTGTTGTTCATCAGATTTTTTTTTTAATTTCCTTGGTTTTTAGATTCACTTGTTGATAGTTACGTATTTATTGTTCATAATTTTATCTTTGTTTACTTTCTCTTCTAAAAGAACCCCCTTCAGCAATTCATATAATTCTGGTTTGGTGGTGATGATCTCCTTTAGCTTTTTTTTTATTAGTGAAGCTCTTTATCTGACCTTCGATTCTGAGTGATAGCTTTGCTGGATAGATTATCTTTGGCTGTAGGTTCTTACTATTCATCACCTTGAATATTTCTTGCCATTCCCTTCTGGCCTGCATGGTTTCTGTTGAGAAGTCAGCTGACAATCATATAGGTGCTCAACTACCTTCTTTGCTCTTGCTTCTTTTAATATTCTCTCTTTGTCTTTTGCTCTTAGAATTTTAAGTATGATGTGTCTTGGTGTGGTCCTCTTTGGATTCCTTTTGTTTGGAGTTCTGTGCACTTCCTGGACTTGTAAGTCTAATTCTTTCACCAGGTGGGGGAAGTTTTCTGTCACTATTTCTTTCAGTATGTTTTCAGTATCTTACTCTCTCTCATCTTCTGGGACCCCCATAATTCTGATGTTGGTTCGCTTGAAGTTGTCCCAGAGATTTCTTACATTATCTTCAATTTTCTGGATTCTCTTGCCTTCTAGCTTCTGTGGAAGAGTGTCTTCTGGCTCTTTATGTTCCAAATCTTTGACTTGATTCTTGCGATCTTCCCTTCTGTTTTTAGGACTCTGTAAAATATTTTTTATTTCAGACAATATATTCTTTATTTCTTGTTGCTCCCTTATCATTTCTTGATGACTCCTTATTAATTCTAGTTGATCTCTTTTCATATCCTCATAGGTCTTATCCATCTTTTCTAGGAAATTCTTGAAAAACCTTATAAGCGTAGATTTGAACTCTATATCCAGACGCTTTTTGTCCTCCATTTCTTTCGTTTGTGATCTATTTTGTTGTCGCATTTCGCAGCTACAGATGGGGCGGGGTTTCAGGGTGGAGCCTGCAGCTTTGGCTTCCGTCAGCCCCGCCTTATGCGGGTCCTTCAGTGCTCGCTGCCGGCGCCTCAATTTTCGCCTGCTGCCAAACAGTCTATGCTCTCCCCCAATGAGCCCGGTATTGGGGTTCAATTCAGTTGGAAGTGGAGTTGGAGGTGGCATTCAGAGCAGTCTGGAGCCCCAGTCTCCTTCCCGTCAGGGCAATCCCTCGGCACAGCTGACCGTCCCTTCTCTGCATGCAGTGTGCACGCCTCCGGGACCTCCTTTCGCCTCTCCCCGGGGTTCTGCCTTACAGCCCAGCTCCCTCTGGATGAGCCTGGGTCCCCGGGGTCTGGCCTAGAACTGGGGTTCAGAGCAGTCGGAACTGGGGCCCAGCACAGTCGGAGTTTTATCTTCTTTCAGCTAGGGAACGCCCGCCAGGCACTGGGCCTCCCTCCTCTCCGGCTCCGTCCTCTCCGCGCGCTGCGTCTCCGTACCTTGGGCTTTTCCAGCTCCTCCGCACCTCCTTCTGGTTTTCTCCTTGCTTCTCGCTGTAGAATTTCCAGTCAGTCAACCTTCCTGTAGTTCTGGGCAATGTCTGTTTTATATTTTAGTTGTATTTTATTGAAATTGTTGTGTGCAGCTGCGGCTAGGTGTTCACCTGGGCGCAGCCATCTTGGATCCCTGACACAGCAATTTCATTTCTAAGTATATTAAAGGCCCATTGCACAACATTCATGCATGGGAGGGAAGAGGGATTTCTCAGCCTGGCCTGCACCCTCTCCAATCCAGGACGTCCCTCTCTCAATCCGGGACCACTGGCTTCTAACTGTTCACCTGCCTGCTTGCCTGATCGCCCCTAACCACTCTGCCTGCCTGATCATCCCTAACTGCTCTCCCCTACCAGCCTGGTCGCCCCTAACACTCTCTGCCTCGGCCCCCACCACTGTGGCTTTGTCTGGAAGGATGTGCAGAAGACATCCAGTCTAATTAGCATAGTACCCTTTTATTAGTATAGATGTCATAGAAAAATTCTTGCCCTTGTATATAAGGGAACATGTATAAGAATGTTTCTTGAATCATCCTTTGTAATAATGGAAAGTTGGAATCAACTTACATGACTATCAATAAGGAAATGGCTAATAAAATATGGGATACTATATATAGTGAATGAATTGGTTAAAATGGTTAACTAGAGTTAAGCATAAAAATAAATTACAAAATACATAGAATATGATGCCTTTGTGTATAGGTTGAAAGTATGCAAAACAGTACATATTTTGTTTATAAGTATATAGATATTTAGTAATAGTATAAAATATCTATGAGACTAAGGATATTATTCATGATAGTGGCTATTTCTGGGGAGGGAAAAATCAGATTACATCCATTTTATACAAATAAATCTGTAATGGTTTACATTCTTTTTTTTTAATTTGAAAAACTATGTGTTAAAGCACATGTGTCAAACACAAGGCCCGCGGGCCAAATCCGTCCCGCCAGGCCTTGCAATGTGGCCCGCACCGCGCTGTCATCACTGCACTCCGCTGCGTTTCCATCACAATGACAGTTTATGACTGTTCAGTAAACCATTCGACCCGCAATTTAAGCTGGATTTTAGATTTTGGCCCCTTCTCTGATTGAGTTTGACACCCCTATGTTAAAGTGTTAGTATTTGATAAAGCTTGGTGGAATGTACGTGTTTGTTATGTTGCTTCCTCTTCTATATGTTTGAAGTAGTTTGAATAAACAATCTTTAGAGGAGTGCTTTAAAATATATTTTCCTATTTTGTCAGAGAAAAAGTGTCCTATTCGTGGCCATTGGAATTAAATAATCTTATGTTGCTTAAGTGTTTTTTATTTGCTTGAGTTATTTGACAGATTATTTTTAAGTTTTACCTCCACTGTCTTTTTTACTATTTTTCTTCCAAGTCTTAAAAATACTTAATTATCATAAGTATTTTATATAAAAAGATACTTGTAACCTGAATTAAATCTGCCCTTGTGTATTTTGAAAAACCGTATTTATGTTTGGCACTAAATTGTCTTAAGTTGGCTCAGCAGGGCCTTTGATTTATCAATCAGATTGCCATAAGGTTAATTCAATTTGAGAAATAGCACAATTATAATAACCAGGTCATACATCATTATTTGGGTTGTCTTAATGATCAAATTGGATGAACAATTAGGGCTTGCATCAGCTGCTTTACAGTTAGCTATTTTAATGGCCGAAGAAAGCAAATCCACCTGAGATCTGTGGATTTGGTTGAAACACGCTGCATCCTAGAAAATCTTCGCTGGCACAGAAAATGAGCCTCTCTGAAGGCTAAAGCTATTATTTGAGACAGGGGTCTTTGTCTGTCTTTAACCAGTGGTCAGTGAACTCTGACCAAGCATTTCATTTCAGCATTTTGACCAGAGTGTGTGCTACTAGTGATGGATTCGTTAACCCTCTAAAGCTCACATTCTTATGTCAAAGACTTATCCATATGAAAAAAAAAAAATTCTATGTGAGCTTATTCATTTTACTTAAAAGACTAAAATGTAATTGTGTGATTGAAGAGGTTACCTTGAGGACTGGGAATGCCTTCATTACTCTATTTATTTAACTTATTTATTTGCCAAAAAATAGGAGTTTTAATTTAGGTTAGAGTGCTTGACAGTGACACCCTTCAAGGTCTGATCTGACTTTGGGATAGAAATGAAATGCATGGTTAATAATACACACACACACACACACACACACACACACACACACACAGAGTAAATTGGCAGTGAGAAGCTCAGTGTGGGAGCTTTGATATTGAGCTCTCTGCTCATCATTCTCTGCTCATTGTTTACTCAACAAATATTCATTGGACATCTACCATGTGCTAGGTATTGCACCCAGGGGCTGGGCTTAGGTGCAGGGAACAAGGTTAATGGCGTTTCTAGTCTAGTCGGGGAGAACATAAACATATGTCAGGAGGTGAAACATGCTTAACAGAAAAACCAAGTAGGGAAAAGAGCGAACAGAAAGCTGGGGTGGGGATTGGTCACTATTTTAAGTAAGGTGGCCTTTCTGATAAGGTGGTATTTGAGCAGACACCTGAAGAGAGGGACCCAGATATGGGGATTTCTGGTAGAAGATCATTTCTAGATAGAAGAACCAGTGCAAAGGAAAAGAGGCTGGAGTGTGTATGTGTGTTCAAGGAACAGTGAGGAAACCAGTGTGGCTGGAGCAGTGTAAGAGAGGAGAATGGCAGAAGATGAGGTTAGAAAAGTAGGTAGTGAGTTTGGGGGTGGGGTGCAGGGGAATGCAATCGTGTAAACCTTGTAGTCCATTTAATTGCTCCATTTTAATTGGACCTAATTCACGTCCTGTACCCACAATCACCTTACCCTTTCCTTAGCCATTTCATCTCACTGTGATCTTCTCCCTGTCTGAACCTCCCTCTGTGTAACATTCACCTGAGAGTCATCATCTACTTACTAGTATTTAACTTACTTTTTACTTATCACTTACATCTGTAGTCCATGAGCATGTGTATTTTCGTGTGCACACATATACATAATACTCAGATATACACATGTATACATAGACATATTCACAACTACTAAAATTATTTTTATATCAAATTACAGAGAAATGGGAAGAAATGAGCAGAATAAAATTGTTTATGTAGGATCTAGTCATCTAATCATCACAGCAACTCTAGGAAATAAGAAATTTCTGTCTTTCATGGATTCAGAAACTAAGACAAAGACCTTGAGTAACTTACAAAGTCAGACAGCTATTAATTGGTGGATCTAAATTCATAGTTTCTTTCTTAGCCCCATCATAAATTTTGTTTTTGTTGTGTGTGTTTTTTAAGTCACATCTTTTATATAGCCTTTTAGAGAAGAGGAGGCAGGTCCTCTGAGGCAGGTATAAAGCTTCACTTTTCCTTTTGTATATTTAGTATATTTTTAAAATTATATTAGATAATATATATTTAAATTTATCAGGAGTCAAGTGAACACATTGAAAGAGGTAATATTTTTGTTTGTAGAGAAGACCTTTAGATTTGTTTATAATGGAAGAGTGATTTAAAGACAAAAGTATTTAGTCCTAGCCAGTTTTGCTCAGTGGATAGAGCATCAGCCTGCGGACTTACAGGTCCCAGGTTCGATTCTGGTCAAGGACATGTACCTTGGTTTCAGGCTTGATCCCTCGCCCTGGTTGGGGCATATGCAGGAGGCAATTGATTGATGGCTCTCTCTCCCATAGATGAGTCTGTCTCACATTGATGTTTCTCTGTCTTTCCCCTCCCACTCTTGCTAACAATCAATGGAAAAATATCCTCCAGTGATAATTAACAAAAATAACAAACAAATAAATAAAGACAGAAGTGTTTAAAAATACAGTAAATACCCTAGACCAGTGGTTCTCAATCTTTATAATGCCTTTACCCTTTAATACAGTTCCTCATGTTGTGATGACTCCCAACCATAAAATTATTTTCGTTGCTGCTACATAACTGTAATTTTGGTACTGTTATGAATCGTAATGTAAATATCTGTGTTTTCTGATGGTCTTAGGTGACCATAAATGTTGAAATCATAGGGAAAAAACTAAGTGCTTAGTTCCTGTAGAGGTAGTCACTGTTAATGGTTATATAGACTTTCCAGGACTTTTTAAAAATGTATTTAGAAACATACCGGATGAGGCAAAAGTAGGTTTACAATTATTTGTAAGGAAAATAATCTTCTATATATATAAAAGCCTAAGTGACTTTTTGGGAACTACGATGTGCACTGACCACGAGGGGACAGACACTTAACGCACAGGCATGGGAACATGAAACAGACTGATGAATCTTACAGGGAAACGGGAGAGGGATGGGCAGGAACTGATTAACCAAAGATCTTATGTGAATACTAGCGGCCCTTCAGGAATCTGGCCCAAATCGGCAGACCAACGGACGCCACTGGTGCACAAATCCATGCACTGGGCCTCTAGTTGATAAATAATAATACAAGAATAAACTTTCACATACTTAGAACTGTAAACCTATTTTGCCCCACCCTATATTGGCTATCCCAAAAACTATGTACATACACTTGAATAATTATAAAGGCAGTATTCATTAAAACACATTTCATTTTCAAAGTTGAGCTATCAGCTATTAAAGTGTGTATACTTTTTTGGGGATACCCTGTATATCACACTCAGGCGTTTTTCCCCTTCAGTTTTAAAATACTTTATTGAGGTATAATTGCACAATAAACTGTGTATATTAAAAATATATAATTTGGTGAAGTTGACATATATATTGATGGTTCATATATATGGATGAAGATAATAAACATACTCATCACTCCCAAAAAATTCCTGTGCATTTTGTATTCCATCCCTCCTCCCCATCTGCAAGCAACCACTGATATGCTTTCTGTTACTATCAATTAGTTTGCCTTTTCTAGAATATTGTGTAAATGGAATCGTACAATATATACTCTTTTGTTTGTCTCAATTGTTTCATTCAGCATAAATATTTTTAGATTCATTCATGTTGTGTATGGAAATAGTTCATTTTTTGTACTGTGGTATTCCATTGTGTGGATATTCCACTGTGTTGAGGGTTTGTTTTGTTTGTTTGTTTGTTTGTTTTAATTGAAGGAGAGAGAGAATGAGAGTGTAATTTGTTGTTCCACTTCTCTTGCATTCATTGGTTGATTCTTTTTTCTTTTTTCTTTTTTATTTTATTGATATTTTACAGAGAGGAAGGGAGAGAGATAGAGAGCTAGAAACATCGACCAGCTGCCTCCTGCACACCCCCCACTGGGGATGTGCCCGCAACCAAGGTACATGCCCTTGACTGGAATCGAACCCGGGACCTTTCAGTCCGCAGACCGACGCTATACCACTGAGCCAAACCACTTTCGACCATTGGTTGATTCTTGAGAGAACCAGCAGCCTTGTGTATTGGGATGATGCTCTAACCAACTGAGCTAGCAGCGAGGGCACCACTGTTTGTTTATTCATTCACTTGTTAATGGACATTTGGGCTGTTTTCCAATAGTGTGGGGCTGTTACAAATAAAGCTGCTATGAATATTCATTTACAAATCTGTGTGTGAACTATAAACTCATTTTTCTTGGCTAGACACCTAGGAGTTAAGTGGCTAGGTTGTGTAGTAGGTATATGTTTAACTTTAAAAAAAACCTGCCAAGCTGTTTTGCAAAGTGGTTGTAATCTCATTAAATGGATTGCATTTTAATTTGTTTTTGTCGCTGGCCTCCTGGATACCGTTGAATCATTATCATGTCCATAATTAGAGCCATCAATAAATTCAATTAAATTATCTGTAAGGTCTCATAGAGCTTTAAAAAAAGAAGTAATTCTATTAACTACTTATTTTCCCAGATAAGTCAGAACTTTTAGAAATTTTCACAGCCCCAGCAGGAGTAACTTTGAAATAATCCTGGCCTGGGATATTAACTAGGATAGTCAACTTCAGTCCTTTGTCACCAAATTAAACTGCACTAGAATCTTTTTATCCAAAATGTGTTTATTGAGACGGTTTCCCGCTCATCTTGATCCTGGGGTGCGTGGTGCGTTCAGTGCGGCTTCTCTCTGCAGGAGCGTTCTCCGTGAGCCTTGCTTTTCCTCTGCCCCCTGACAGCACGGGGAGCAGCCAGCAGGAAACTCCTGCTTGTGCCTGGCTACGGATGGTGGTGATGTTATAGCATCCTGGGCGTCTCACACCCGCGCAGTTCACACCACTGCACCAGGCCCTTCTCCCTGCGCTTCCTCTCCTCTTCCAGAGAGGGATGGAGGAGCAAGAGGCATGTTGTCCTGGAGGCCATCACTGCTGGAAAGGCTGTAATGGAATCTAGTTTCATAACGGTTTAGCAGTGATTAGTTCCTTTGTTTTTAACCAATTAACTGCCACGCATCCAAAATGGAAGCCATCCTCACAGGCCACAGTATTTTGAATTTAATTGCGTCTATAGATGCTTATGGCGTACAAAGGGTTAAATTTTGTTTCCCTTTATTTCCCTTTATTTCCATTCATTCCTGATCTTTGTCTTTTCCTTATCATTTTACCTGTCTCATTTCTTGCCATGTAGCATTTTCCCCTTTATTTTCTCAATTTTGTTCTTTCTCTTTCCTCTCTCACATTCTTTTGCCTCAGTTTCTGCGTTCACAGATTCTTTCCATCCACAAACTCAGATTTGTGGAGAGTGAGACCCAGGAGCCTCTGGAGGGGTGCTCATCACAGAATGGAAGGGGTTGAGGCACAGCGCCTGAGTGGCCCCCAAGTGTGGGCACGTTTCCGCACATCTTTCCATTTACCTGATGCCCTTGATATAATTTCCTTAAAAGAAACTCAGGGCTGCTATTAAGCCATGTGAAAATTTTGCATTAGGCTATAAATAGCACTCTACAGAAATTGGATGATCCTGCTTTATAGTTGGTTCTGAATATAGTTTTATTCATATCATAATTCTTTCGTGATATCAACCTTGGGTCAGATGGCTGAGAGCACTGAACATGGGTAGCAGCATCATAATTTCTGGGTCACTATAAAAGATGCATTACATTTTCAAACACACATAACTACATCTTTGCTGCTGTTAAGAAAATCAGTTGTATTGTCTTTTTCACAAGGGTCATGTTGCATTTGGTAAAAAAAAATATTTTCTGTGACATTCATGGTAAGCCATCAAAGAAAAAGCCAGGCTATTTAACTATCTCCACTGCCAATAACAAGCATTAAGAAGCAGATTTTATCAGTTGACTTTCCTCTGCTTGAATGAATGTGACACTCATCAGCAGATGAAATATGAGCTGCAAGTTTCTTTTGCCCTATACCTATAAACTATGCATTGTTTTGATTTGCCTTACTAAACACATTATAGGGATTTCTATATGGCTGTGGTCCAACATTCGGTGCTTTTATTCTTCTCAGCTAAGTGTTTCATATAATTTAGTAAAATTTTTTTAAAAGGATTTATGCCTTCCTCAGTTAAAAAATGATTTGTGAGCAGCAGATATATACCCATATCTCCCCTACCCAAATAATTCAAAGGCCTTTCACAGGTCAAATAAGAGTAAGCTGTTTATGTAAGGGCTTTGAGTTTAGGGAGCATGATTGTATAAAATTAATTGAAATCACCAGTTGGATATGGTTAGACATGCTTTGTTTTTGTTTTTTTGTGTGTGTTTTTTTTAATTTGTTTTTTTAAAGCAGATGAATTCTTGATGTTTGAGATAATCATGAGGAGCCTCTGTATAGGTAAGGAAGAATTTTTTAAAACTTCAGCTTTAGCCCAACCGGTGTGGCTCAGTGGATGAGCATCAGCCTATGAACCAGAAGGTCACAGTTGATTCCCAGTCAGGGCACATGCCTGGGTTGTGGGCTTGATCCCTAGTGGGGAGTATGCAGGAGGCAGCCAATCAGTGATTCTCTCTCATCTTTGATGTTTCTACCTCTCCCTCTCCCTTTACTGTTTTGCTGTTTTCAACAAAAAATATTTTTAAAAAAATTCTGCTTTATTGAGGTGTAATTGACATGTAATTAGAATATATTCAATGTATATATCATGGTGATTTGATATATGTACACATTGCTAGAGGATTCTCCTCATCTAGATCATTAACACATTCATCAACTTAACATATTTACCTTTGTGTGTGTGTGTGGGGGGTGTGTGAACACTTATGTTCTACTCTCTTAGTGAATTTTAATTATACAAGTCATTGTCATCAATTTTATCCACCCCATATTTTACATTAGATCCACGAACCTTATTCATCTTACAGCTGAAAGTATATACCCTTTTATCACTATCTTCCTATTAATTCCATCCACCTACCCCATGGTGGCAACCATAGAAATAGAAAATTAGAAAAGTGAGAAGCACTTTTATATAACAATCATTTTCAAACAGAAGCATTCTATGGCAAGTAAACCATAAAAAAACACATCTGTGTTTGTACCAACTCATAATTAGTCTTCTGTATTGCTTTCAAATCTTCCCAGACCAGCCTTCGTAGCCCCTTGCTGCTTCCTCGCCCATCAGCCGTTCGCCATATATGGCCCCTCTCTTCTTGACTCGATGGCCGGGGTGTTGTAGTGAGGACCTTCCCAGTGTAATGTTCTTGGGTTCTGAATGTTTTATAAGGGATGGCAAGTGGGTCTACTTGGACTAGACAAGAAAAGCCGTGTTGGAGAGTAATGTGGATGTTGGATAAATAATTGCACAATTAAATGAATGTTCATTACAAACAGGGAGAAAGAATGGTTGACAGAAGATCCTAAAGCCCTCATGGTGACTTTTGGAGGGATGCAATCCAGTGGAGCATTGGGAACATTTGCTTTTGTTGCTGCTTCTGTGAACATTTAAAGGAAAGACACTTGGAGGAAAGGAAACTGCCTGTTCCTTATGCAGGAATGTATGCTTTTACTGGGAGAATAGGTTTTGTAGGCCAGATTAGCACTTCTGCCCTGACCTGCTGTGGTGGACTCCTTAGGCGGACCTCTGTGTCACTGGGGCTGCAGCTTGGGTGTCATTTGTTCTAAAAGCATCATTTTGACTCCTGGCTCCACTGTTTTCTAATTATAAGAACCTAAGCAAGTGGTTTAACTTTTCAAGACCACATTTCCCTACCTGTAAGTGAAGGTAATGTGACTTACCTATTAAAGTGTTCAGGAGTATTAAATGAGTTAATGTATATAAGCTGTGTGGTAGGTTCATTCTCTTTCTTCCCTTTTAAGGGCCGTGTGGCTAAGCCTAATAAAAAAAAAAGTGAGCTACGTTATTATTAAACAGACTTCATTATGCTGGGGACAGGTAGCTTAGAACTCAAGGTTCACTTTATGAATTCACTTTGACTGGTACATCTGATGTGTGCATACTTGTGACAATGTGCGCTTTTTTTCTTTTATCAATTAAATCTGTTTAGTTTTTAATTTAATAGCTATTAGAAGATGAAAAAGATATTCAGACATTTAATAGTTATTGATTCCCAGTTTACGAATTGAATGTCATATATACCACATTTAATTGCAATAAGTTGTGATAATGTAAATTTAATGAATTGTACTGCATACTAGGCATTTACTAAATATTCACTGTCAGGTTATTATGTGGAAGAGAAAGAAAAAAACATACCTTTTTATAATCTGAGAAAGCACTATATAAAACAACGGAAAAAAAAATACTGTCAAGTTCATCAACAAAAAGCTTACTATCCTGCAGCTCTTAAATTGTTTTAAATGTCTTTGAAATAATCATTTGGAAAAGCAGAAGTAATCCTAGTAGAAATATTTCTGCTGTAATTGAACGGACTTTGTATTTTTTTTTTTCTCATTATAAATTTCTACACGGGTGAAGTTGCTAAGTGACATGAGTTTTGTTACAAAACCTCACTCTTCTTAATGCTTTCTTGATCCTTCTGTTTCTCTGACTGATGCAAAGTGTAAAATTGCATGGAATGCTCTTCCTGCACAGTTGAGCTACTAAGCAGAACTAATTCTTTATGGAATGACAACAAGGCATAAGAAAGGCATCTCTCGGATTAGGCACTATAAGGCAGTCACTTGGCAAACGGCTGAAGGGGAAGTGGTCTTGGGAAGGACAAAGCTGTGGTGCTTTTTCTCTTCCCCTCGAATTCATAGGAGCCACACAAGTCGAGCAGCTTTGAAGCTGGTTAATGTGGCTTGCTATGCGTGTTTTTTCTGTACCGTTTCCTGCTTGTTTTTGCCAGCAGAGGGGCCAAGAATAATCACTTGATAAACGCATTAGCATGTCTCCTACACTTCTGTGACCACACACTGTTGCTGGGGAGACAGATAATTTGAGAAGAGGAAAATCCCAGTTGGGGATGTCTTTCAAAGTGAGATCAGATTTTGCTCCCAACTAACAGGATTCTGTCTAAGATTATGAGAGTGCCATATGGAGACTGATTATTTAAAAAAAATATTTTTAAACTCAAGATTAAGTAGCAGTTGGGAAAGATGAAAGGCAAAGTAAATAGTGGTTTGTTTTCATTTATCAGCTCTAGAAAGGAAGACAAGTAATGTTGCTAGTAAAAAAAAAAAAATCAGTTGACCTATTTGTATTGGTTTATTTCTGTACTTTTCTTCTGTCCCATTGATCTGAGTGTCTTATCCAATATCATACTTCCTTCATTACTGTAGTTTTATTATAATTCTTGATATTATTATGTCTTTAAATCAGGCAGTGCGAGTCTTCCAATTTTGTTCTTTTTCAAAATTGTCTTGGCTATTCTTGTTCCTTTGCCTTCCCATTAACATTTTATACTGGGATATAGCCTTTTCTTCTTCTTATAAGAACGAGAGGTCCAGTGCACTAAATTTGTGCACAAGTAGGCCTTCCTTCCCCTGGCTTCCTCTGGCACCTGGGATCTGGGCTTCCTTGCAGCCCTGGCTTCATCTGGAAGGTTGAAGGAAGGCTATCTATAATAATAAAAGCATAATGTCTGATTCTGTGGTTCCTCTATAATGCCTTTATTATTATAGATAGCCTTCCTTGGCCTGGATAAAGTTGTCTGTCTTTTACCACTTCTTTTTTTCATATTTTTTGTGTGCAACCCTCTTAACACCTACTGACTACTTAACATATTCATGCCACTTTCTGGACTAAGGGTTTCCCTGCTCCAGACTTGTCCAAAGCCCTTTAGACCAAAGAGAACAGACCTGTCCTCATTCTTTTCCACAGGCATGATATCCGTTGGCTAATGTAAGTCTCTAAGCCCCAGCACATTCCTGTGGTTTGTGATACCTATGTTTATGCACAGACATAACTATGTCCCTGCCTCCTTGCTTACTAGAACTCAAACACACAGAATAATAGTGATGCTGAACATATTTTGGGTAAGAAAATTTGGAATGATTTTTAACTCCGTCTCATTTTAAATCTTCTAGTTTCACACTAAGCACATTCTCATCATAACTAATTGTGAGTTAATTTCATTTCAGTAGACATTGTTATGATGACAATTAGTCATGGGCAGTTATGAGTAAAGCACTGTGCCTTTTAGGCCCATGGAAATAACTGCTCGTTTCTGATTCTTGAGCTCCTGTGTTTATTTTAGGTGACAGATGCTGTTATTGACTCTTGTTCCTTTGTTGAGTGTGTGTGTTGGGAGGGTTGTCGAAAGGTAGAAAAGTAGGGGGAACCTACCAAAAAAGAGTCCTCTGTTTAACAATTAAAACTCAGCCTTAGTAGGTTTGCCACTGAAAATTACATATAGTTTGTAACATAGCATCCAAGATTAAGATACTCAATGTTGAGTCTTTTTGAAAATGGCTACAGTGGTTGTAGCCAGACCATTAGAGTCTCTATTGGTCCATAAACTCCACGATTCTAAGTTAGAAGACGGACCGGGCACACCGACCTGTGGCTCTGGGAAGGTTCTGTAGAACTGGATGGCATGGCAGTGATGTCTGAGAAGAGTTCTACCACTTTGTGTATGAGGACACTAAGAGCCAAAGAGCTACTTTGGACAGGTCATTTATAGCTCACGTATGATAGAGCTTGTGGAGAATATAGGTTCCTGACTGTCGTGAGCAAGGGAGCATCCCTGAAAGAAGTCACTCACACACATGTGTGTCTTTCCACAATGCCAGGTTTATGAGCTTCATGTTAAGTGCTTTTTATGCCTTACCATTTATAATCCATAAAAACCCTATAAGAACCCTGTTTTACATAACAAAATATGATTAGGAAAGGAAGAGTCCTGCTTAGTATGAGAGGAACCACAGAATCAGACATTTGGTGTATGTGCTTGGCTGAGGGGCCAATGGGGCTAAACCATAATACCATCTGTGGGATTATGACTGAATGCCTCTAAATCAGAATCCCTCGCCCTGGAGCCTTGGTTGGCCTCGTTTAGCCGGTGGTACCCTGCCATCCCTGCTAGTGGGCCTCTGCGTCGCGCCTGGCTTCTGGACTGGGGTCTGGTGCAGTGAGCCCCTCATTCTGGGAAACGGTACGTCCGAGAAGGGGCCTGTCCCCTGCCCTTCACACAGTGTATGTTCCTGGTGAGCCTGGTGCTAAAACCATTCGTAGATGACCTGCTTCTGAGGTGGGGTTTCGTACATAGCAGAGCAGCTTCCTTGCTGCGATCTATTGAAAGTCAAAGGTTTGTCAAAATAAGACAAAATAATGGGGGGGAAAATCAAAAAGTAAAAAGAGAAAGAGAGAAAAATAAAGTGATTTGCTCAGGGTTATACAGTAGGAGGTGATATAGCCATAATTATACTCATCTTTTCATGGAGAAAAGAGGCAGAGTTTTCTGCTGCAAACAGAAGGGAAGTGGTGATGTGGTTCATTGAGTTCACTCAGAAACCCCGGCTGAGCCTATTGTATGCAGAGCATTCTTCTGGCTCCTAGCAACACACAGACAAGTAGGACATGGTCTCTGGACTCAAGGGATTCGGGGTAAAAGTGGTTGAAAACTTGAATAAATTGGAACGTTAGAGAATTTCTGAAACCAGTCATTAATAAGAATTGTTGAGGATTTCCTGTCAAGGGGGTGGCATAGGTAAACACAGTACTGGCATCCTCCCACAACCACCTCAAAATTACAACTAAACTACGGAATAACCATCATTCAGAACCGCCTATAATCTAGCTGAAAAGAAGTCCCACAACTAAATGTGTGAAGAAGAGGCCACATGGAGATTGGTAGGAGGGGCAGAGGTGCAGAATGGGGTGGTCCCACACACACGGGTGTTGAATAAAAATTGGGAGGGAGTCTGGCCAGTGTGGCTTATTGGTTAGAATGTCAGCCTGTGCACTAAAGGGTCATGGGTTTGATACCCGGTCAAAGGCACATACCTGGGTTGCAGGTTTGATCCCCAGCCCTTTATGGGGTACATGGAGGAGGCAACCAATCAAATGTCTCTCTCTTGCACTCATGTTTCTCTCTCTACTCCCCTTCCTCTCTCCCTCTTTCCCTCATCTCCCCCCGCCCTGCACTTTTTCTAAAAAGCAAAGGGGAAAAATATCCTCGAGTGAGGATTAACAAAAACAAAAACAAACAAACAAAAAAAAAAAACAACTGGGAAGGATATATCAGCTATTTAGGACCCCCTAAGAAGTGAGTCTCAGCTCCACACCAGGCTTCCAGTGCTGTGAAGAGAAGTCCTCACAACTTCTGGCTGTAAAAACTTGTGGGAGTTGTGGCTGAGGGAGACAGGGCTCCCAGGGAGGAACTGAATGATATGGCGTCAGGTGAGAGCTGTGAGGGCCACTTTCTCTGAGACTGAACTGCTGTCAGAGGCCATTGTTGCCCTTCTCCCACAAAGCTGGTGGGGCAGCCGAATCCGGTTTGTTTCAGTGGCAGAGCGAACGTCGGTCTGCGGACTGAAAGGTTCCAGGTTCGATTCCGGTCAAGGGCATGTATATTGGTTGTGGGCTCATCTCCAGTGGCGGGGTGCAGGAGGCAGCTGGTCGATGTTTCTCTCTCATCGATGTTTCTAACTCTCTAGCCCTCTCTCCCTTCCTCTCTATAAAAAAAAATCAATAAAATATTAAAAAATAAATAAAAATAAAAGCTGGTTGGGGCAGCCTGTCTGAGTCTCCATCAACCTATCCACCTGGCTAACACTGTCTCTCCTTCCCTCCCCCACTTGATTCTCTGAGACCTCACCCTACCAACTTGCTGGCCCACCCAAGTTGTTTCCAGTGGCTTTTTTGCTCGACTCATACTTCAGACTTCTCCTGAATTCTCTCAAACAAGCAGCTTCTGACCTCAGCGTGTCCCATACCTCATGTGAGGTAGCTCCGGGTCTGGCACTAGCAGCAGTCAACCTCAATGTACAGCTTGTACTCTCCTGGGCCCAGCACAAGTAGCAGCCATTTGCAGATTGCTGGACAGAACGTGGGTGGCAGCTGATCTTGGCCTGCACCAGCTGGGAGGCTCCAGAGCCAGTGCACCTGGTAGACAGTTTCAAACCACTTCGCACTACCACACAGCCACCTCTACAGTGACACACTCAGGGGTGGGCTTAGCAGGCACGAGAGCCCCACTGACGTATGCTCTGTGAGGCAGGCCGTGCACAGCTGATTCTCCACAATGGTGGATGGTCACAGCCAGACCTTGCAGCTGATCGCCCTAGAAATAAATCCCTCCCATTGACATGCCAACAGTAATCAAGGCTCAACTACAACGAGAGAGTGTTCTCGGAGGAGGGAGAGAGTGTACCTGAAGTACCCAGCTTGGGTGATCAGGGAGTCTGTGCCACTGGACCCTGTAGACACCAGCTGTTTTTGGCTACTCTTTCAAGCCTTGGATATGTGGCAGCTCTACCTGATGCATAGAAACAAACAGAGAGAGGATGCCAAAATGAGGTGACAAAGAAACATGTCCCAAATGAAAGAAAAGAAGAAAACTTCAGAAAAAGAGCTAAACAAAATGGAGACCAGCAATCTATTATATGCAGAGTTCAAAAACACTGGTTATAAGGATGCTCAATGAACTTAGAGGAAACAAAGTTGAACTTGGAGAGAGAGAACCTCAACAGCATAGAAAAGGACATGGAAACTATGAAGAAGAACTAGTCGGAAATGAAGGATACACTAACTGAAATGAAGAATAATTTACAGGGTATCAATAATAGAAGAGATGAAGCTGAAAATCAAATCAGCGATTTGGAAGATAAGCAGAAAACACCCAATCAGAACAGCAAAAAGAAATGAAAATAGTGCAAGGAGCCTCTGGGATAACTTCAATCATACCAACACTCATCATGGGAGGGCTAGGAAAAGAGAAAGAACAAGAAATTGAAAACCTACTTGCAAAAATGACAGAAAACTTCGCTAACCTGGTGAAGGAAACAACCATACAAGTACAGGAAGTGCAGAGTCCCCCAAAAAACCCTAAGGGGTCTACACCAAGACACATCATAATTAAAATGCAAAAGGTTAACCACAAACAATATTAAAAGCAGCAAGAGAAAAGCAGTTAGTTAGCTACAAGGGGGCTCTCATAACACTCTTAGTTTATTTCTCATCAGAAACTTTGCAGGCCAGAAGGGATTGGCAAGAAATATTCAGTGATGAAAAGCAAGGATCTACAACTGAGATTACTCTACCCAGCAAAGCTATCATTTTGAATCAAAGAACAGAGAAAAGAGCTTCTCAGACAAGAAAAAGCTAAAGGAACACATGTAATGTTAAAGTGTCTTCAAGAAGAAGATAGATAAAAATATGAACAATAAAATGGCAATAAATACATGTCTATCAACAAATGAATCTAACAAAATAAATGAAACAGAAACAGATACAGAGAACATTTTGTTGGTTGCCTTATGGGAAGGAGGATTGGAGGGATGGGCAAAAAAGTGAAGGGATTAAGAAGTGCAAATTGGTAGCTATAGAATAGTCGAGGTGAAAAGTACAATAAGGGAATCCTATATAACAAAACCCTAACATGCAAATTGACCAAACGGCTAAAAGTCCGGTCGCTATGACACTGCACTGACCACCAGGCAGCAGACACTCAACGCAGGAGCTGACCCCTGGTGGTCAATGTGCTCCCACAGGGAGAGCAATGCTCAGCCAGAAGCCGGGCTCACGGCTGGCGAGTGCAGTGGCGGTGGCAGGAGCCTCCCGAACTGCGAGAGGCCCGGACTGTCAGAGGGATGTCTGACTGCTGGCAAGTGGACATCCCCTGAGGGGTCCGGACTGCGAGAGGGCACAGGCTGGGCTGAGGCAGTCCTGCCCCCCTCCAGTGCATGATTTCATGCACTGGGTCTCTAGTATACGAATCATAGTCTAGTAACTAAGTATTGTGTCCGATGGGTACAGGATTTATTGGGATGATCACTTGTTAAGTTAGGTAATGTATAATCACAGGGGTGTATTCTTGAAGCTAATCTTGTCATTGAAAAGTGAAAAAAGAATGGTTGAATAGCAGTGAACAGTCCTGTTGACAGGAGGGGACTTGAAGAACTTTGCATGGCTCTTTTCAGGCAAAGGCATTGAGTTTGCAGAGTTCCATGTCTGGCATTTGTCAAAACGGGGTTGATGAAATATCAAAGAAGCAAAGAATTCTCAGGTGTTATTAAAGTTGTCTTTTAATATGGACACAGGAGGGATATAATGGAAAATAATCCAGTCCATGGAAACTTTGCATGTAGGATGTATTTATGAAAATCCCTGGTTCCCAACTTAGAAAGATATTAGCATTCATATTATTTAATTTATTTGGGTACATATTTTAATCAAAATATAACGTTGAAAAACAATGCATACCTCTTAGCACCTGGAAATCAGAATAGCCACAGATTCAAGCAGGATACTAAATTCCCTAGAAGTCAGTTAAGAAGCCACTTAAAGAATAGCTGTGGTGTACTCAGTACAGCTGGGGGTGGAGGGGAAGAGGTAGACACCTAAGACACAGTGATCACATGTTTTGTACACATTAATTTTATTAAACAGATGAAAATTATTGTAAAACAATTTTTTAAAAGTACTTAGTAGTTTCTTGCCCAGTCTTAAGGATATAAGAAGTTTCCAGTGTCTGCTTGTAACTTGTACCTTGTTTGGTTTTTACCTCAAGTAGGTAAAGCATCAGTTACCTTGATGCTTTAGAGGGGTCAGGTCTCTTGGCTTATTTCCTGTTCAGTTGTAGGTCAGTCTTCAAGTTTGAAGACTAAAAGCAAATTGGAGCAGATGAGGTAAGTAGTTACTACTGCATTTTGGCATTTTGATTAGGAAAGCCTGCAGAAGACAAATGCATGATTTGAAAGACCAGTGTCATAGAAATAAACTTAAATCTCTCTCTCTCTCTCTCTCTCTCTCTCTCTCTCTCTCTCTCTCTCTCTCTCTCTCTCACACACACACACACACACACACACACACACACACACACACTCCACTCCACGAGGAACTCTCAAATTGTGAACATTCAGGAGTCTGAGAAATCGCCCTGTTTTCTTGATGAGCTGATTTTAGATTTCCCCAGAACTACTGATGGGTGGCAGAGCTGTGGAAACAGCACAGAGGCACTAGAAGGTGACTCCTGGTCATGTCCCCTTGCCATTTAGGACTCCCTCAAGAGGGGGTGCGGCAGTAGCAGCTGATGCAGTCCTTGGCCAGCTGAGGTCCCCAGAACCCCTGGCTGGTCGGCAGCATCAGGACCAACCACCTGTGTAAACCCTGCATCCAGATTCTGATGGACTGAAGTGTTCTCTGTTTAGTGAAACAATACTTTAAATGCAGTTTACAAAAGAAAGTGATGTTTTTCTTACGTTAGGAAATGGTCTGCGAACTTATTTTAAATTACTGAATGGCTTTTAATTTCAGACTGTGTACCCATAATTTTTAGCTGGTTTTAGAATCAACATATATTAAGTATTTAATTTATGGCAACCTTTTAGAAGCATAGATGGCAATTAGTTTAATATTATAGTCTCACATTTCCATCGTAGAAACACACACACACACACACACACACACATATACATATACATATACATATACATATACATATATACACACATATATATATATATATATATATATATATATATATATATATATACTGTTTTCTGATCAACATTTTCCTCTTTGATCCCCTTCTCCCCCAGCTATAAATCATAGGAGCAAATGATTGAGTAGACAGGTGAAGAGGAGGAAGTCACAAATAAAATAGGCACTTACATTTATTGTGTTTGCAAGCTTGTTTTTGAGAACGGCACATGTTTCTTAAGACCTTGTTTCTTGCCTATTTTATAGAGCTCTGGCCTCTTAACAGCACGGCTTTAATGACTTCTTGTGGGGCTCTGGGTTTATGTTAGCACCGACTGGAGGGAAGAAGGAGGTCAGATTTCACAAGGAGGCTGCAGACTTGTAAAATCATACCTAACTGGCAGCACCAAAGTCCACATCAAGGAGAAAGCCGAGATTTGCATAAGGACATGAGATGTTTTGCCATTTAAATAAGTACAAAATGTTTTGATAATGCCAAAAAAGTTATAGGGGGATCTGATATTATTGTAAAGAGTGTATTCATTTACTCAGCTTAATGTTCCACTAAAAAAAAAAATCTAACTAAAAAAACAAATCTTTGCAAGGAAACAAAGTTTAAGATTGTTAAAATATAAATTCATATTTGCATGTTTTTCTAAAGTTTCATGTTTTTATATAAAACTAGAGGCCCAGTGCACAAAGTTTATGCACAGGTAGGGTCCCAGGTGGCTGCTGGCTGGGGCCTCCCGTTCCCTGGCTGCCTGCCACCAGGGCCAGCCAGGGGGAGGGGCCACAGGCAGTTGGCGGCCCCCTCTACCCCCTGGTCAAACTCCCGGTCAAGGGGACAATTTGCATATTAGGCTTTTATTATATAGGATTCTATGTAATTTATTTATTTTATTGAAAAAAGATTTTGATTCAGGCATTCTTTTTTTTGTAATTGTCAGTATGAGGGCACTGGTTGGGGAGAGAATCAAGCATCCACAGATCATAGGTGATGTCTCTCTAAAGCATGGGAAGTTCAGATATTTAAAAGGAGACAGGTAAAAATTAAAGATGGGGGATTTTATCAGGTAGTAGAACAACATTACAAAGACAAGCTCTTCAATTCATGCCCCATGTAAGCATATAAAGTTTATTTTAAAAAGTCATTACTTTTCCTCAATTATGTGTATTATAGAAAAAAATAAGTACAAAAAAACACCATAGGTAATCCTACTACTAGAAATTTGATCTTAATTACTTATTTCCTGTAATATATCCCCTATTATTTCATGATTCAGGTAGGGGATTTTATCCTCCAAATAATTTACCTCTGCACATTAAAATGGGAAAGTATTGCTGTTTCTCTGCATTATATGAATCTTTAATATGTATAAACTGCATAGTCTGGCTTAGTAGAAAAGAAGGGACAAATTTTATATCTTAAACTACCTATGCTTTTGTTAGAGCTTTAAAGTTTATTTTTGTTACGTAATGGTCATTGATAGCCTTTGTTTGCTTTTCTTCAGATTCATAACTCCAAACGTTAGTGTATTCATAGCAATACATCCTGTATTACTATGACCCCTCCGGAACCACTGCTAGTTCACAAGGTGTCCAGCAGTGCCGTGAGAACAGGCTCACGTTATCATACTCTGTGTGTGTGTGTGTGTGTGTGTGTGTGTGTATAATTAAATATTATGAAATCCTTATAAAATATTAATATCCCCATTTTACTGAGGGTTATGGAGGCTCGAGGGTTATGGAGGCTCGAGGTTGAGTAACATCTCAAAGGCACACTGCTCATGAGTGCAATGCTGTGATTCTTACCCAGATCTATAAATTTTAATACCTGCACTCTTAACCACAAAGCTGTCCTGCTGTACTGGATGTTATTCCTGATTTTCTTTAAATCAGCTAAGGCTAAGATTTTGCCTGAGTCTTAATATCCTGTATCTTAATTTTCTAATGCCTTAATTTCTATAATCGAGAAATAAGAATACATTTAAATTGGAAAAACAAATACTATTCCTCCTAAGTTTCTTTCAACAGAGCCTCAGAAATAATAAAATATATTTTCTCTGCTAATTTTACATGTTATACATTGTTGCTTTTTTAGGCAGATATATAAACTCATGGGCTTCTTTATTTAAATCTTAATGACACCTGACATCTGAACCATTAGTTAAAATACAAGGATGCATTAGATATTTGAAAGTGTTTATATGGTTAACCTCTGACCTATTTTTGTAGTTTCCCGGTCTTCCTAACATGTCCAGTTTCTTCTCATCCTGATAAAATGAGCATTTGTAATGGTGATTCACCAATTCACCTGATCTCTTCTATGTTCTCTGGTCTGGCACCATACTGTCCACCAACCTTCCATATCTACCTAATTATAGAGTAACATGCTAATTGACCATACCTTTGTGATGCCCTCCAGCCAATCAGAAGCGAGTATGCAAATTAACCCAACATTTTTCCAAACGGGCACCGAGGGCCTGGGGTTGGGCAGGACACTTGCGTTGTCACCATGGCGATAACGCAGGCATTTCGCAGCACCCCAGCCACTCTGGGCCTCAGGGCAGCATAGGAAGGTGGAAAGGTAGATCCGGGCGGAGCAGAAAGGTGGCCCTGGGCTAGAGCGAAGGTAGTGCCAGCAGCCAGAAGGAAGGCCCATTCATGCATCGGGCCTCTAGTACATATATAGGCCAGAAACCTCAGAACCATTGGGGTCCTTCTAACATTCCCTTGAATGTCTCATGGCCAAATGATGTTCAATGTACAACATCTCTTATTTATGCTCTCTCTTCCATTCCTACAATCTCTTTCATCATGCATATTCATAGTCTACTGCTCTAGTAGCCTTTTAAGTGGTTTCCCTACCTCTAAACTCTCTAAGAATTTCACCTTTTGATGATGAGAAGTTTGTGAGCCTAGAACTAGGATAATAATAAAAAAGGAATAGCTTGTGTTCCCATTAGGCAAACTTTTTAAAAGATATATATGTTTTAAAAAATATTTGGTTCCTGAATAAATTTTAGACTAAGGTAGTATATAATTTACATGCATTCTTACCTTTTCTATGGATCCTAAGAATACAGATACTCTTGTTTGAGATGAGACCCATAGCTTCAAAATCCTAGTATGCAGGAGTCTAAATGTATTGTTCTGCTTAGGAAAATCCAGAACTTAACATATATTCTTATTCAGCTAGAAAGCCAAAACATATTAACTTATACCTGAGCAGTAGAATTGCTTGGAAATAGAACCAGTAATCTTTATCTTCCACAAAAAAGTTGGAGGGTCTCAAACTTTTACTCAGCAGAGAATTCATAGGTTCTCCAGAAATTGCCTGGATTCAGATCCCTGCCTCACCACTTATTAGCAGAATAACCTTGAGCAAGCAGAATAACCTTGAGCAAGTTTTCTCAACTGAAAATTGAAATAATAACAGCTGAGAGAATTAAATAAACTAAATTATGTAAAGAACTTAACATGCTGCCTGGCAAGAAAATATATGTTAGGCCATCGTTGTTTGTGTCATTATTATAATCTCTGTTATATGCTTTCATAAAACTTGTACTTTCCTTTAGAGCATTTAGCACAGTTTGAAGTTACATACTTGCATAGTCATTTAGTTGTCTTCATCCATCACTACACAAAGATCCCTGAGGGTAGAGGCTCTGTTTTGCTCATAACTGAATCCTCCTTTGTATTAATACCTAGAATGTTCTAAATACTGAATAAATATTTGTTGACTTAATTAATTTAGAAGATATTTCATTAGTCTAAAATAAGTCTGAGTAAGCAGTTAATTGCCATGCATCCAAAATGAAAACCATCCCCACAGACCACGATATTTTGAATTTAATTTAAAAAATCAAATTGCAGTGTATATTATAAAAATAAACTTATTACTCACAATTTGGGTGTTCTTGAATATTTCAGCTGAAAATTCTCACAAAAAATGATTTTAAAGTTGGCCAGGCTGCCACTGAGGGAAAACATTTTTTTTACAGACACGCGTGGTGTGTGGGAAAGGTCCACCACTTGCATCTACGGATGCTTACAGCGTGCAAGGGGTTAAAATCCTCTTCTGATTGGGGAGCTAGTGCATCTATCTTATGAACAATTGCATGATTCAAAGCCTGAAAGCATGGGTTAATTACAAACTAATGGTGTGATTATACAGATAGTGGGGGTGATAACTTCTTTGTGTCATAGTTATAATGTATAGCTTTAATAGCAGAAATATTCATTGTGTTTTGTTTTGTTTTGTTTTGTTTAATCCTCACCTGAGGATATTTTTCCATTAATTTTTAGAGAGAGTGGAAGAGAGAGGGAAAGACAGAGAGAAATATCGATGTGAGAGAAACACATCAATTGGTTACCTCCTGCACAAGCCCCAACCAGGGCCTGAGCCAGGGAGGAGCCTACAACCAAGGTATTCCTTGACTGGAATGGAACCCGGGACCCTTCCATCCACAAGACGACTCTCTATCCACTGAGCCAAACCAGCTCTGGCTATTCTTTTTTTTTTTAATATAAGTAATTAATATAAAATATTCAAATACTGTTGTATACTTACCATAAAACAGTTTGGTTTTGGAGTAATTGATGCCAAACGTGTTGTTTGTTTTTGTTTGTTTGTTTTTTGCAAAGAAATAGCCAATGAATCTGTTTATTGAGAATCCACCCATATAGAAAGAGTTAAAATATATAGTTGGCATAGCATAAAGCACATGTGTCAAACACAAGGCCCACGGGCCAAATCCGTCCTGCCAGGCCTTGCAATGTGGCCCGCACCTCGCTGTCATCACTGCACTCCGCTGCGTTTCCATCACAATGACAGTTTATGACTGTTCAGTAAACCATTCGGCCCGCGATTTAGGCTGGATTTTAGATTTTGGTCCCTTCTCTGATTGAGTTCGACACCCCTAGCATAAAGGAAGGTGTTTTTTCCTTTTGAAGTGATAGGGATATATGCATTCAATTTTTCTAATAATTAGGCTAAGCAGTTTAAAGATTTGCTAGGAGGGGTTGCTAAGGCATAATACTTTATGACAGCATTTAAAATGAGAACCACATTTTTTGTGAGATTATTTCTTTGCTGAGTTTAGCAGTAATAGATTAACCTTAGAAGCCTTTGAATTAATAGATGGAGGCTGCTTGTGAGACCCATGTATCCATATCAAACACTGGTGTGTGTCTGAACGATGTTTTTGAAAGATGGGGGGGAAAGAGGAGATGCAAGCAAGGGAGGACAGATGAAAGACTTAAAAAATTTTAAATCACTGTTAGAAAGACGAAGAGGGAGACAGACAGACAGACAAACATTGATTTGCTGTTCCACCTATTTATGCATTCATTTCTTGATTCTTGTATGTGTCCTGACTGGGGATTGAACTTGCAACTTTGGCACATTGAGATGACGCTCCAACCAACTGAGCTATTTGGCCAGGGCAGATAAGATACTTTTATAATGGCTCCAGTGAGAGATGTTGGAACAGAGTCGCAGAAATGAATGTGACATATATTTAGGATTTATATATGTGGGAGCAGGTGATGGAAGGAAGAGAGTGCAAAAGGAGTCAGTGGTCTATCTCAGTGAGTGGTCATTAGTGGTGATGTGACAAATTGAGATAGAGATGCAGGCTTAGAAGAAGGAAGATGACTTCATTTGGGACGTGATCAAGAATTAGAAGTGCCTTTTACAAATCACAGGTGAAGATGCCCAGTAGGCAGTTGAAGCTATCAGTATGAAGCTCTGAGGGCAGGGATCTGAGCTGGAGATATATTTGGGAGAGCCATCAACAATAGATTAGATGTAGCTGAAAACCAAGAGTGGATGAGCTCACCCAGTGAAATTGTGTCGAGAGAAGAGAACAGAGACTCTCTGAAAGGGAAGGGCAGAGGAACAGGGAGAGCCCTTGGAAAAAAAGGAGACAAGAAGGAGTCAGTGAAATAAGAGAACAAGGAGTGCTTAGTGTGATAGATGCAGTTTCTATAAAATAATAGGGTAAGAAGGCAGATTAGGTGTTTGAGGCATAAAGTCATAGAGGAAGAAGGGGAGGCAACTAGAATAAACGATTTTTAAAAAAATATATATATATTATTGATTTTGTACAGAGAGGAAGGGAGAGAGATAGAGAGTTAGAAACATCGATGAGAGAGAGTCATCGATCAGTGGCCTCTTGCACACCCCCTACTGGGGATATGCCCGCAACCAAGGTACATGCCCTGGACCGGAATCGAACCCCGGACCTTTCAGTCCCCAAGCCGACGCTCTATCCATTGAGCCACACCGGTTTCGGCAGAATAAGCGATTCTTTAGAAAAGTTTTGATCCCTGTGGGAGGACAGAATGTGCCTAGCTGCTAGAGGGACACATGCCATAAAGAGAGGCCTGGAGTTTTGTTGTTGTGTTTTGAGGTTGGGAGAGACTTTTAGCAGCTGAAGGAATGAACTAGCAGGAGTTTGACTATGCAGGAGAGAGGTAGAGAGATGGCTGTGTCAGGTTCACAGAGGTGAAAGAAGAGGATGGGGTTGGTGCCCAGATGAAGGAAGTACAAACAGAAAGATGGCGACTTAGTTTCATATTTTGAACGATGAATGCTGCTTTTTCTTCAGTCTCATAGGTGCTGATGAGAGTCCCAAAGGAGTATCTGGCTTGGTCTTCTTGGGGAGAAAATATTTTGTCAGTGGGTTGAGTTTTCAAAAGGGACAAAAAAGTTAGGCATGTTAAATATAAAAGTGTTTGTGGAAATTAAAAAAATATATATCTTTAGAACTTGCTTTAGATCTGGCTGAAAACTAGAGTGAGATCAAGAAATACCCTTACTGAGTCAATTTGTTACCTAACCATATATGGTAGATATTTACCAACATATGTATCAGATTATCACATGGTACACACTGCTATATGTCAGTTATAGTCAGTAAAGTTGAGGGGAGGAAAGACACTAAATTAGTGGTTGCCAAGGGCTTGGAATTGGGAGGAGATCAGAAGATTATGGAGTGATTAAAGGATATGGGATTTCATTTTAGAGTGATGAAATATTCTAAAATTGATTATGGGGTGATTGTACGTTCTTTGATTTTACTAAAAACCATTGAATTATATACTTTAAATGAGCGTATTGCATGGTATATAAATTACATGCTATGTGATTTATATCTTAATAAAGCCTTTTAGTTCTCATGATTTTGTAACTTCGAGGCTCTAGTGCATTTAACCTAAAGTGACATGTTAGTTTCATTTTTAAAAATAGTTCTTTATTGTTGAAAGTATTATATATTGTTCAGTTTTTATAATGTAGAGGTTTCATAGACTTACTTGTCTGGGGGGGAAAAGATTCAGGGGATCATATTGTTTGATTAGTTAGCTGAGATTCGAAGTAAAAACACTCAAATGCTGGTTGGAATGAAATTACTCCAGGCAACGGATCATTATTTTTAGTCTCAGGAGTCACAATATTTATAAAAAGTCTTGTAATATATAAAGGGCCTTCACTATATTGGCTTATTGAATCTTTCTAAAAATCCTTTAATAGAAGAGAAACATATTTTTAGCTCTAAAAATAATACCACTAAATACTTTACATCACTTTAGAATTACAGTAAACGAACAAAGCATTATTTTTCTAATCCTTGGTATTTGTACCTGGAAAACTCCCTACATTTCTGACTACTGTGCTTAAAGACCTAATAGAATTGGAGAGTTTCAAAGCATTTCAGTTCAGTGCACAAGTACTGTTTTAGTGCTGAGCCATGCCATTCACTATCTTCAGGGATCCTGCAAAGAATGTGACCCTCTCCTGGCGCTCAGGGAGCTCATAGGGAAGAAAGATTGTGAGCCCGTGGTTAATATACGGTGAGATACTGATACGCAATTAAGGCCTGCAATGTACAGAAGTTGCAGATAAAAGGGTCAGAAACAACTTCTCCAAGTATGGGACAAGTGACCTAGGTTTTAACTGGTGAGAGGATTTCGTCAGGGGGACAAAAGGACCATTTGAGGGAGAAGGAAGTACTCGTAATGCTCATAGGCATGAATACGGTGTATTCAGTGTTTATGAAACATAATTAATTGTAAGTGGTTGAAGACAAGTGAGAGTTTTGCAGGGACTAATTAATTAACCAGAAACACAATCAAATTTACCTTTTTTGACTGTTAATCTGGTGGTAACTCTGATGGTAGGGGAGGTGTCACCTAAAAGGTTCCTGCAAGACTTCCAGGCAGTAGGTGGCAGGAGCCTGAGTGGAAGGGAAGACTGTTAGGGATGCCGAGAAGTCAGATTTGGGAGAAATATACAGTAGAATGGATAAAACATACTGAATTGGGTGCTTGAATCATTGTAGATTGATTGAAGAAGTTGTTCAAATAGGTAGGACTGGAAAACCTATTTTATAAAGAAAAGTTAAACTATATTAGCTGTTTCCATCTAAAGAGGTAAAAGCTAGGGAAGAATAAGATAAAAGTCCCACCTTAAAGTCTGTAAGTGGTGATTAGACTGGATTGTCAATGATGGCCAGAACTAAATAAAAGTCACCCTTTTACACATGGAAAAGATAGCATGGGACCAATAAGAGAAATTAGTACTTCATAAAGCAGGCATTAAATTTATGGAAACTTAGGTCCTCATTCCCCCAAATATGAGTGTTTGATATAGTTAATCCTGGAAAAACTAGAGTCCTGGAGCACGGATTTGTGCACATTGAAAGGAAATGAATTAAAAGAAATATTTAATATCACTATTCGTGTCTTGCTAATGAAAATAGGATTCTATTGGGTCGCCTATCAATCTACTCCAGGACTTCTGTGAGGATCAAATGAGATGAGGCATGGGAAAACGCTTCACAGACATTTGGTTAAACTGTAAAATGTTTGTACCTGGCTATGAAGCAAGTCAAGTTCCTGGGTTGAAGAAACTCTAAGGAGGCTAGTTGTTAGGGAGAGGAAGCCAGGCATCGCTGTGTGATGTCATTACCTGGTTCCCACAAGGACTTTTTCAGGCTGGGCTGTGGGCTGCGTTTTGCATCAGGGGGTCTTGGCAGCGTCGGCTGCAATTTGGTGGGGCGTTGCTCCAGGGAAGTGGTGGGGTCTGTGTCCCACTTGGGAGAAGCCAAGTGTTGGTTTGTCAGCACTAGGTGCATGGTGCCATCTCTTCGTAAATGGCAGTGCGCCTCATGGCAGCTTCTGCATTGAGCATCTGCCCCTTGGTGGTCAGTCTGCATTATAGCTACCTGTCGGACAGATAGACATTTAACCTTTTCATATATAGATCAGAGGCCCAGTACATGAAATTTGAGCACTCTCAGTGGTGGGGGGTCCCCCAGGCTGGCCTGCACCCTCTTGCAGTTCAGGAACCCTTGGGGGATGGCTTAGCCATCAGTGGGACATCCTTTGTGCTGCCACAAAGGCAGGAGAGGTTCCCACCACTGCCACTGCGCTTGCCAACCGTGAGCCTAGCTTCTGGTGCACTGGCCACCAGGGGGCAGCTCCTGCAATGAGTGTCTGCCCCCTGGTAGTCAGTGCCTGTCATAGCAACTGTTTATTCTGCCATTTGGTCAATTTGCATATTAGCCTTTTATTTATATAGGATAAGCTTACACTGTTATTAAGAAATCAGGCCATTATGAATGTGAACCTGATATTTTGGACATAAATATAACCATCTATTCTCTAATTCTCCAGTAGATAAGGCATTGGTTGGATCCAAAATAAAAATATTTGTAAATAGGTTAACATCTAGAGAATGATTACAGAAGCAATTAAAAATAAAAATTGTAATGATTTTCAGGTTTGATATTCTTGAATAGGGATCTCAAACATTTTAGTTTCACTCTTTATACTCTTAAAGCTTTTTGAAGACCCCAAAGCTTTTATTTGTGTAGGTTGTATCTATTGATACTTATTATTGGAAATTAAAATAATTTTTAATCCTCACCTGAGGATATATTTTAGAGAGACAAGAAGGCAGAGAGAGAAAGAGAAACATCAATTGATTGACTCTGTATGCACCCCAACCCAGGATCAAACTGGTAACCTGGGTATGTACCCTGACAGGGAATTCTTCAGGTTACAGGTTTTATTCCTCGTCAGGTAACATACGCAGGTAGCCATTCAGGGCACATATGAGTGGTAACCGATCAATGTTTCACTCTCACATCAATGTTTCTCTCTATTCCTCTCCCTTCCACTCTAAAATAAATAAAAATTAAAAAAAAACAAATATATCCTTGGGTAAGACTTACATTTTTTAAAATAAGTAAGCCAATAAAATACTGATTCATTTAAAAATGAAAACATTAATTCATTACACATTAACATAACACATTTAATGAAACACAACTATTTTCCAAAAAATACATATTTTATTGAGAAGAGTGGCATTGTTGTATGTTTGTGCAAATCTCTAATTAGCTTACTAGGAGACAGCTGGATCTCACACATACCTGCTTCTTTCTGCACGGAGTCTGTTGTGATGTCACCTGTCATGTAGTTTCTGGAAAACCCTGTACACACAGGAGAAATGAGAATGAGGCAAGAACATGACAGTGATTATGAGAATGGTTCTTAACTTGTGAAACCTGTTCTCAAGGAAGCAGAAATATTTTGTTACCAGCACCAGAACAGTTACTATACTACCACTCCATCCTTTTGGAAATAGATGCTTTTAAGAATATTTTCATCATTATTCACTGGCTTTTTCCTATTCTTCTAAAGGTCTGTGATCCATTTACAGACTAATAAAATCAAATCCAAGGCAAAATGTAAGTTTTCTGTGACCTTTTACCCTTTCCAGTCTAATGAAGCATACGTCATCTAGACCACAGTCCCTCTATTTTTCTTCATAACTTCTTACTTTATGGATAAATCATAAAGGCATATATATATATATATATATATATATATATATATAATTTATTTTTTTTAAAAACTGGAATCTGAGTAAGACCATCACTGGGGCCCTTTCTTTATGTCCTGGAAGACTTAGAGGGAAGGAAAACCATACTATTACCTGGAGTCTGGACTCTGTCAAAATGTCAACCCAGGGACACCATTGTTCTTCTAATTTTTATTCTGCACCATCAATACCACCCTCATTTGATTCCAAACACAGAGTGACATATCTGTATCCAAAAGAACCAAGTCCTTGTTTTCATTAAGGGGTCTTGTGGAGCCTGGCCCTTCTCACTGCCACCACCCTGTTGTCATCTTGTTTAAACAGCCTGTCGGTCTTGACTCAAGGCTCTCTGTTTCTCAGTCCATCCTGGGTAACAGAGCCAGCTTTATTTTTCCAAGTTACTACTATATTATGACGTTTCTTTGCTCAGAAATCTTCAGTGATGTCTTAATTTGTACCTTGCAACAAATCTGCTTTATTTCTGTCTTCTTCCACTTCTGTTATTGCCTTCGTGCTATTCCTATTTTTCTGTTTTTATCTAAACCTAATAGATTATTCAAAACTCAATTTAAAACCAATCTCCGTAAATGGTTTTTACTTCTCTAATCTGCCTGCCTTGATTTCCCTCTCCTCTGAAATAGAGCAGTGTCTGAAGCTTGTACCACAGTTGGGTATGTAATTAAGTACTTTTATTAATTGTTTGTTTTTGTTCCAGTCATGTTAATTTTTTTCCCTCTGCACAGACTGTAAGTTTCTTAAGAATTTGGCTAGAATTTCATCCTGGGAAAGACTCCTTGATTTGGGCAACTACTCAGTGATTTTTTTTCATAATTATTCCCTAAATTATTTTTGCATTAGTTACATCAGGATTGTCTTAACATCTGAAAAAAGAGTTCAAGTCTGATAAATAATATCTAGCAAAATGCTATTCCCAAGTGTAGACTAATAGTTCATCTAAATATTCTGAATTTGTCAAATTTTCTTATAGCTATTTCTGCATTTGAAGTTCAGCCAGTTTCTACTGAAGTCCAAGAAGGTGGAATTGCTAGATTTGCATGCAAGATTTCATCAAACCCTCCTGCAATTATAACATGGGAATTAAATCGAACAACTCTACCTGTAACTATGGACAGGTAAATACAGCTTTTCATGAGACTATATGGGACAAAGACCGTTATGGAACTCATTTTCATAGATGGTGTCAATAATCAACTTCTTCCTTTTTTTAATATATTTTTTATTGATTATTATTTTTATTTATTTTCAGAGAGGAAGGGAGAGGGATAGAGAGTTAGAAACATCAATGAGAGAGAAACATAGATCAGCTGCCTCTTGCACACCCCCCTACTGGAGATGTGCCTGCAACCAAGATACATGCCCTTGACCAGAATCGAACCTGGGACCCTTGAGTCCTTAAGCTGGACGCTCTATCCACTGAGCCAAACTGGTTAGGGCAATAATCAACTTCTTGGTTAATCCTTACCTGAGGATATTTTCTCCCTTAGTTTTTTAAGAGAGAGTGGGACAATGGGGGACAAACAGAAACATTGATTGGTTACCTCCCACACACACCCAAGCAGGGCTGGTGATGGAACCCGCAACTGAAATACACAAACCACACACTGCATAGTTAGTTATGATTTAGAGATCTGTGGTGACACAAATGAGAATAATTGAATCAAGCTAATATATTAAAAGGTCTTTAAAGCTTGGCACTTTAAAAGGGTTGAATAGCCGAAACCAGTTTGGCTCAGTGGATAAAGCATCAATCTGCAGACTGAGGGGTCCTAGGTTCGATTCCGGTCCAGGGCATGTACCTTGGTTGTGTGCACATCCCCAGTGGGGGGTATGCAAGAGGCAACTGATCGACGATTCTCTCTCATCAATGTTTCTGACTCTCTATCCCTCTCTCTTCCTCTCTGTAAAAAATCAATAAAATATATATTTTTTAAAAAGGGTTGAATATATGAAATGTTATAGAATATATGTTAGAAAAAAATCTGCATCAGAGAGTTTAATCATCTTCCTCCTCATAGCAGGATGACTGCCCTACCAACAGGAGTATTGCAGATCTACGATGTTGGCCCAAGGGATGCTGGGAATTATCGTTGTGTTGCTGCTACAGTAGCCCACAAGCGTAAAAGTATGGAGGCTTCTCTAACAGTGATTCCAGGTACCTCATAAAGTTCTGTTTTCAGTTTTTAATTGAAACAACTATTCATTTGTATTTTCTGGCTATAATAGTATGCTGTAAAATGGTACTTTAGTTTCATTTAAACTATTGTAATCTATTTGGAAAACGGTCATTTTTATGTACTAAACAACTCTTCTTTCATAGGCTAACTTGTTATATGTCATGTTAGTGTCAGCATCTTTAAAAATGATTGAATTTTTTGTAAATATTTAACTTTTTAAAAAATCCTATATAATAAAAGCATAGTATGCAAATTGTTCCCTCGACTGGGTGTTCGACCAGGGGGGTGGAGCCAGCTGCGGGAAGGGAGGAAGGCCCTGGCCAGCGGTAGGCAGGTGGCCGGGAGAAAGGAGAGAGTACCCAGTTGGTCACCACCAGCTGCTAGGGACCTACCAGTGCACAGATTTTGTGTTCTGGGCCTCTAGTCCTATATAATAAAAGGCTAATATGCAAATTGTCCTCTTGACTAGGAGTTCAAAAGGAAATTCCACCAGGGGGAGGGGCCAGCTAGCCAACTGCCCACGGCACCTCCCCATTGCCAGCCCCACCTCCAGTTGTTCCCCCAACCCCAACTGAGGACAGGATTGGTCAGTCAATCTCCTGCATCCCCCCACTCCCAGCCAGCCCAGCCTGATCAGCCCCGATCTGGGTGGGCTGGCCAGACCTCCTCCCTCCCCCATGCATGAATTCATGCACTGGACCTCTAGTGTGTGTGTGTGTGTGTGTGTGTGTGTGTGTGTGTTATACAAAAAGGAAAATAACAATTATTCATTTCCACCAGAATTATCCATTGTCAATAAAGAGATACTTGTTTCCAGTTTGGTATTTTTTGTTTGTTATTTTAAGAAAAATCATAATTTGCATTTGTGAAAAAATACATACTTATTGTAAAGAATAATGTTTATAACAGTAAAAAAAAGTACAAAGATATATCCTGACCTGCTCAGTTATTTATAGCATCCCCCCCATTCACCAAAAAAGTCTCGGGTTTGATTCCCAGTCAGGGCAAATACATAGGTTCATGGGTTCAATTTCCAGTCAGGGTGCATACAAGCAAAACCAATTGATTCCTTTCTCTGTGTCTCTCTTTCCCCCCATTCTCCTTCCTCTCTCTCCAAAACCAAAAGACAAATCCTCAGGTGAGGATTCGTTTTTTAAAAAGTACAAAAATATAATATAGTTTTTTAAAATATCCCCAATTCCAGTACTCAGAAAGTATTATCGTTAATATTAAGTGAACATAATTTTTTTTTCATTTTGCCATACATGAATATAATTAAAAGGGAAATTAGCTTGAGAGACTAATATGAAAAAATATAAATAGTACTAAAGTGGAGTTATATATAGACACTGATTTTTATTTTAAAATAATTAACTTAAATTTACTTGAATACAGTGTAAGAAAACTTGGACCAAAGACACTGGTAAACCTATGATTGTTTCTTCTCCCTTAGAGTTATTCTCAAAGACCCTATAAAATTTTAAAAAATATTGTTTTGAAAATCATTAAGAGGCTGAAATTATATTTTTAACGTTCTGTTTTAATTTGAGGGATTTCCTATTAGATTCCTGGTGTAAAAGATAGAAACAAAAGCACTCTCCTCCTTCCCTTCCGCCTACTGTCACACGAATTCTTAAAAAGATTAGTGAAAGTATTCAAGGAACCTTTCAACCTCAATTAAAAATGAATAATATGGAAACAACCCAAATGCCCATCAGCTGATGAGTGGACAAATAAAATGTGTTCTATTTATATAATTATTTTGTTGTTGTTCAATAAAAAGACATGAAGTACTGCTGGTACTACTACAACGTGGATGAATCTTGAAAATATTATGCTGTTAAAAGAAGTCAGTCAAAGGAAGGACCATGTAATGTACAGTTCTTTTTTTTTTTTAATGAAACGTTTAGAATAGATAAATCTGGTGAGACAGAAAACAGAAAGTAGCTTATTGTGGTTGCCAGGCTATGAGAAGAGGTATGTGGAGAGTGACTGGTGTTTTTTTGTTTTGTTTTTTTTTGGGGGGGGGGGCGGGGTAATGAAAATGTTTTTAAATTGATTTGGTGATGGGTGCACAACTCTGAAAATACTAAAAACCATTGAATTATACTTCGGATAGGTGAATTGTTTGTTATATGAAGGTTGTTTTTTTTTTAAGTGAATAACTAAAAATAGATATTTTCACTTCTATTTTACTTATAATTTATTTTTTATATTCTGCCTTTTTCTCTCCAAAGCTATGGAGTCTAAATCCTTCCACACACCAACCATTATAGCAGGTCCACAGAACATAACAACGTCTCTCCATCAGACGGTTGTTTTGGAATGCATGGCCACAGGAAGTCCCAAACCAATCATTTCTTGGAGCCGTCTTGGTACGTCTTCTCCGGGGAGGTGGGGAGGATTCTTTAAACTTTGTTCATTACAGTGAAACTGATAAAATATAGCAAAACATGTTTGGCAGTTAGGTGACTTTGAAGTTTTTGGCACGTGTAGTGTACAGAGAAATGGTTTTAGCATAGAGAATATTATACGTTTAATAATGGGATTGTTTGGAGAATGATCTTTGGAACTAATTTTAGATTCTGTTCTATATTGTTTTAACTGAAGTATTCTCTCTGAAATAGATCACAAGTCCATTGATGTCTTTAATACTCGGGTACTTGGGAATGGTAATCTCATGATATCTGATGTCAAGCTGCAGCATGCTGGTATATATGTTTGTCGGGCCACTATCCCAGGCACACGAAACTTTACAGTTGCCATGGCAACTTTAACGGTATTAGGTATGTTTTCTTTTTTTTTTTGTTACCGATACAAAGGCTGAGCTGACATAGGACTTTAATTTTTAGGAGAATATAACTTTAATTTTCTCCTAAAAATTAAAGTCTTATGTTACAATTGATTTAACTGTTAATCTGACATCACCATTCTGTTTACCTGCATACTGTTATATTCCTTCTTTCTCAAGCTTCTCCTCACCCACCCACAAGTCCATATACCCACTCACCAATCTAAAACTGTAATCTGTTGATTGTCTATATGTATTCACAAGAGCCTATGTATTGAGCTTAGTTAAATAGGATTAAGGTACATACATTTTTAGAGTATTTATATAGATGGTCTCGTTGGAGAAAGCCTGGATGAAGTGGACATCTCTCTGGGCAATACGTGGAAAAGGCATCTGGATAGGTACATGTATAGTGTAGACTAGAGGCTCAAACTGTCATATATTTTCAAGGGTGGAACTTGGTCATTTACTCTTCCTTGACTCTGTATCATTCCTGTTGGGACCACAGAAATATATTTTTTCTTTTTTCTTTAAAAACAGCTCCTCCTCTATTTGTTGAATGGCCAGAAAGTTTAACAAGGCCTCGAGCTGGCACTGCTCGATTTGTATGTCAGGCAGAAGGAATCCCCTCACCCAAAATGTCATGGTTGAAAAATGGAAGAAAGATACATTCAAATGGTAGAATTAAAATGTACAACAGGTAGGTTGTGTCTTTTTGCTACTATTTTAGATAAGATTAATGGCTTAGTAATTTTTATATTACATGGCAATAATTATAATATCAAGTACTTTTGCTATCTTGGTATTTAACACTAAAATAAATTAAGAAATTTATTAGGATTGTAATATCAGCATGACCATAGATTCTTTCATATGTAGATCATGGAAGTGGTTAACTATACTGAAATGAATATTAGACGGTTGCCCCAGACCTGGATTATAGTTTTTTTAAATTTTATTTTATTGTTTAAAGTATTATAAATAGTAGTACTTATGTCTTCTTTTTCCCCCCATTGACCTTCCCCCAGCCTCCCCTATCTCCTAGCACATGCCCTCACCCCTCACCCCTGGATTATAGTTCTGATGAGCAAGTAGCTAAGTTATTATAAGCAAGCATATTAGCCCTTGGGGTCTCAGTTCCTTCCTCTATAAATGAGGAAATTAGCAAGAAATAATTGATTCGCTAAGAAGTCCCCCACAATTCAAACCTAATGATTTTAAGAACTCGCTTTTATTAGTATAAATAAGAATCTTTTTGTAACATTCTCATTTATGTTAGACAAGACTTGAAAAAATTTCATTGACCTCAATTTTGTCACATTTGCAATATTATATAAATTAGATGCTAAAAGTAATATATTTTCTTAATGAAAGACGATTTTTTAAAAAGAAGTTAAACTGTCATCTAAAGCAAACAGGATTTGGGGATTTCACAAGTATTTACTTATTTGACTCAGAAAATAAGAGTAATTTTAAGCGATTCGTATAGATTTTTCAGTAGGGCTGACTACCCATTTTTTTGTTCATAGTAATTTTTGTCATTTGAAATGAGAATACACTTCACAATAGTTTAACTTTATTTTTACGTTATTCTTAGAATTTTTCATAGAAATAAATGTATTTTTTTTCTTTTCTTCAGTAAATTGGTAATTAACCAGATTATTCCGGAAGACGATGCTATTTATCAGTGCATGGCTGAGAACAGCCAAGGATCTATTTTATCCAGAGCCCGACTGACCGTGGTCATGTCAGAAGACCGACCCAGTGCTCCCTACAACGTTCACGCGGAAACCATGTCAAGCTCAGCCATCCTGTTAGCCTGGGAGAGGCCCCTTTTTAACTCAGACAAAGTCATCGCTTACTCTGTGCACTACATGAAAGCAGAAGGTAAGCAGTTAGAAGAGTGTCTATATTTAAGTTCCGCTTGCACTCATGGATTTGTTTTCAGACTGAATGATGCTTGGAAAATCCACATATTTTTTTTCACAAAATGTGTTTGAAGCTCTATGACATTTGTCTCTAGTCTGTCAGGTGTATCTATTTTTTTTTTTCTTTCTAAATTTTGTAGTATTACTGGTATATACTTTGTGTATAGCTTAAGATATTTTTATTTAGAAGTAAGTTACTATCTCTGCCAGGTAAAATAGAGAATGGTGTATGTATGGATTTCCTTTCAGCAAATATATAAATTTCTTAACTAAGACTTAGTATGCCCATTTAAGGATGCAGTTACCTAGGACCAAGGGTATGACTGCTTAATAAAATATTGTAGTAAAATATAGTCACTCTCTCATGTTCTTTTTAAAGGGGAAAGTAAACATCAAATTCCCCATATATTTGATTTTATAGATTTTAAATGTTATCTGAAATTATACAGAACTCTCTGAAAATTGGATAAGACATTACTGGTATTTTATTATCTAAAAGTAGAAATCAGATCTATCTTCAGATTTTTATTTTGAACTATTCCGTTTTTATCCTTATTGTTTCTTTTGGCAAAAAATTTTAGAGGAAAAGGAAAAACTGCTTATCAATCCTAGAGATTTTGCTATTGTTTTTTTTTCTATACTTCTCTATTGATTTTTCTCATAAGAAACCATAATAGAAGTTTACAGATTTTAGTTTTATATGCAAACAGCCTAACTTTTATGCAAAAGACATTAAAAAACAAATCCAAACACCCAATGAATAGTGATATAATAAAATGGTCTGTAGAAACAGGTGGTTTGTTGTTGTTTGTTTTTTTGTACTTTGAAGTAATATTTGAAAAAAGAATATTTTGAATTTAAATCAGGGGTCATGGTAGCAAGAAGAATGGAAGTCTGATAGCTGAGCTTGTCGGAGTATGTTAATTCCCCTCTCGGTGATTCAGGAGGGTAAAAGGAATGCTGGTTTTGGTGGGGACCACTCTTGTTCGCTATTATGGTTCTTTCATTAGAGCCTCCACATGCATCTCAGTGGTCTATTCAGGGGTAGAACAAGGCTTTTTAATTCGAACTCAAGGACCTTGTTTGCTAGGTCAGAAATCGTACTATGCAGCTCCTAATTAACGAGACATTAGGCAGTCTGTTGTGAAATGCCTGTAATCTTGTCTAATTAAAATGCTATCAAGTTCATTCAGAAATGTGGGAAAACTTAATAGTGGAATTTGCCTTCTGTTTTGTTTATAAATCCAGTGTGGAAAGAAGGGACCCTGTCCTTAGAGAGTTTTGATTAAGTTGACATCCATTTACCGTGAATTATTCACAAAGCACAGTCGCGACCAGGGCTCTTGTTCCACTTTACAGGTTTGCTCTGTAGGAATTAAATCTGACAAAGACAAATCCTGCTCCCTACCTTGCCATGCATATTTTATTAAGAATTGCTAAGGATTTTTTTTCCCCCCCTCTCAAGAAAAGAAAAAAGCTCATTGGGAAACAAAGCGCTCTGAAGCACATTCTGAGCTTCCCGGTTCTTTTGCTGTCAATATAAATAAAAGAACAACGTGTGTCAGTCAAATTTAATAGAACCTCTAGGGGCAAAATGAGATCTTTTGCAGGACAACTTTTGGGTTGGTTTGTTTTTATAACGAGGAGAGACATTACATTCCCCACTGTCTGTCCATTTATGTTTAAAAGAAAAAAGAAGCCCTGAGTTCAAGCAAGTAAAATTTAACTTTATGAATGAATGACAGCGTTCTGCAGTGTGAAGCTTTGTGTGTTCCTGCCACACTGTGAGTTTTTGACTAGATGGTAATGGAGTTTAGAGAAGGTTAACTTTTTCCAGTTCGATTTATTCAGGAAAAATGCAAGCTAGTCATTTGTAGCAAGACAAAAGAAATTTCTTTTAGAAAATAAAGACCTTCCTTTTCACGTTTTTTAAAAAAGAGTAACAAACGGTAACGGAGAGAGATTAGACTCAAGGCCCAGTGTCTCACAGTGCGGGGAAATGGTCTTGCTAATTTTATTTTGAATATTCTTAATTTTTAAACACGGATTCTTTCATGTAGGTTTAAATAATGAAGAGTATCAAGTAGTCATCGGAAATGACACAACTCATTACATTATTGATGACTTGGAGCCTGCCAGCAATTATACATTCTACATTGTGGCATATATGCCAATGGGAGCCAGCCAGATGTCTGACCACGTGACACAGAATACGTTAGAAGACGGTAAGAGAATGTGATCCTAGGCCATTTAAGTATGAACATTAGTATGTTTAACCAATTTAAAAAATAAATATGCTTTAAAATAGGGAAAATATCTTCTTCTTGTTTAAGAAAAACAGATGTGGTGATCATCATGCTAATTTGCTATTTCATATCTGACTTTCACTATTGGGCAGTAATACGATAAGCGTTAAGAAAACTTTCATTTATAATTCATAATATAACTTTAATAATAAAATTCTAGTTTTTTCATTGTATTTCTTCAAGTTGCTTAGTTTAAATTGTAGATATAAAGCAGTTTTTATTTTTTAAATTTTATTTATTTTTCACTGAGTATATTCTCTAGGCATGAATAAATGTAAGGGCGATTACATACTGAGTATATAGACTTCTGAAACTGGGAGTTTATGAAATTTAATACCCGTCAGTTAGAAAATTTATAAAATCAGAGAGTTTATTTTTAGATACAATACGGTTATTCTACTTAAGGAGGAAAGTAGTACTTGTTCAGTTTGTCAACTGACAATGGGTTGGAAACGGAGTTGTGGCAGGCCTTCATATATTACTAGAGGCCGGTGCATGAAATTCATGCATTAGGTGGGGGGTTGTCCCTCAGCCCAGCCTGCACCCTCTCCAATCTGAGACCCCTCAAGGGATGTCTGACTGCTTGGTGGGATTGGGCCTAAATGGGCGGTCAGACATCCCTCTCACAATCCAGGACTGCTGGCTCCCAACGTTCGCCTGCCTGCCTGCTTGCCTGATTGCCCCAACATCTCCCCCGCCAGCCTGATGGATGCCTAACTGCTCCCCTGCCGGCCTGATAGCCCCCAACTGCCCTCCCTTACAGGCCTGTTCCCCCCCCCCCCCACTGCCGTCCCCTGCTGCCCATCTTGGGGTGGCCATCTTGTGTGTTGGAGTGATGGTCAATTTGCATATTACCTCTTTATTGGATAAGATTACAATGGGGGGAAGTTCCTTTTATTAAAACAGTAGGGGAGAACTAAGTCTCTTTCTCCTCTAGAAGGCCCATGTTTATACCTTGCAGTGTGAAAAGGAAATTATTTGAAATATACTTAATTATACTGTTCTCCCTTTATATATGTTTTCTCATCCTGCATAAATGATCCATCCTTAGTTTTCAAAAACATTTTTATAGAAATGATTCCCAAATCTTTTTGTTGTTATTGTTCATTTGGTCCCAGATCTTTTACTTATATCTTTATAATGCCACATATTTAGATGCTTATAAATTCAGAGATTGACTAAATGAAAAAGTTACCACCGATCTGAATACTGAATTCAGTTTGTTTCATTTTGGATGAGGCACAGTACATATGACCTCTCCAGTTATCTCCTTACATTTAACAACCTCTTAACATGCATGTCTAAAATGAAATACCGGCTGGTGTTTTTTTGTTTTGCTTTTGGGTTTTTTTGGGAGGCTGGTGTATGAGGTATCCTTGAAGAAAATTAGTCTAAACATGCCCCACCTGGTTTGGCTTAGTGCATAGGGCATCGACCTGCAAACTGAAGGGTCCCAGGCTCGATTTTGATCAAGGGCACTTATCACGGTTTCGGCCTGTGTCCTGGTCAGGGCATGTGCAGGAGGCAACAATCAATGTGTTTCTCTCACATGGATATTTCCCTCATATTCCTCTCTTTCACTCTCTCTTTAAAAAAAAAAAAATCAGTGGAAAAATATCCTTGGGTGAGGATTAAAAAAAAGAAAAGAAAATTAGGATTAAAAAAAAGAAAAGAAAATAGCAAGCAACTTATGAAAGCTTGCCAATTCCAATTAAGTTATGATCTCAAAGTTTTTCTTCTTTAAACTTTTCCTTACTTTGCAACTTTTAATGTTTGATTTTGTGTTGTGGACTGCTTTTCAGATTTCTACAAGAGTCTCTCCCCATTTTCTAAGTTCATACTTCTCGAACGGAAATGTGTGCATCTCCTGGAGTGTACAGCAGTGCACCGACAATACAGCTAACACGTGCTCGCCCCTGCCTATTCTGTAAACCTTTCTTCACTGTCCGGTTTAATCCCTGCATAAGTCTATGACGGAAGAACTCTTGTTCTGTGAGATTGCAGAGTGTAGGGGATCAGAATGTGGGCTCTGTTCCTTCACTCACAAGCTTGTGACCTTGGGCAAGTGATTTGACCTCTTTGTATCACAGTTTCCTCAGCTGTAGAGTGGAAATGGTAGTTACTTTTTTTCAGTGAGTTTTTGTGAAAAAATTTTTTTGTTCATACACATAAAGGTATGCTTAGTAAATTGATTTTCCCTTTTCTACCTATGAGTTCATCATTTATCCTGCAAATGTTTATTGAGTACCTGTGATGTGTTATGTAACATTTAGTAGCGAACAAAAAGGAGAAAACTGTCCTTGAACTTAAGAAGCTTACTTCCTAGTGGGAGAGGGGGTAGAAGAACAATAACCATGACCAATAGTCATGTTAGATAGTGCTAAGTGTTGAGGAGGAAGAAAAAAGCAACAAGGAAAGGAAGTCTGAAATGTTGAGAGGGTTTGAGACTTTAGACAGTCGCGGAAGAAGGGGCTCACTGAGGAGGTGACAGTTGAATGAAGGTCTGAAGGAACTGAACATGAGAGAAGCTAGCTAGGCAGATGACAGCATTCTAGGCAGAGGAAATGGAAATTGCTAAGGGCCTGAAACGCAAGTGTGGCTGGAGGGGCAGTAACCAGTGGAAAGCGGTGGGAGATGACGCAGAGAATTAATGGGAGTTGACCACGTAAGCAGATATGGTACAAAGACGACTTTGGCTTTGAGTAAAATGGGAGCTATTTTGAGCAGAAGAGTGACAGCACCTAACTTGCGTTTTAATAGCTAATGTGTTGAGAACAGGTAGGAGGGACAAGGGACAAAGCAGGGAAATCTGTTAGGAGGCTATTGCAACAATACAGGCTAAAGGTGATGGTGATGGGGACCGAGAAGGTAGCAGGATTGAATGTGGATGTGTTTGGAGGAGTCAAGGATGACACAGAGGCTTTTGGCTTGAGTGAGACACATATTTGCTATTAACTGAGATTGGAAAGACGGTACAATTTGGAGAAACACAGAGAACTTCATTGGCCAATATCACACAGAGTAGTAAGTGGTAGAATGAGGATTCAAACATACAGGCTAACTCTAGAACCTATCTTAACTCAATACTAGACTGCCTCCCACTATATTTCACTCATTTTCCTGGAGTGCCAGTTGTATTAAAATTTTCAGAGGAAAAATATGTTGATTTCCTCTTAAACATCGTATCTAATAAAGAGGGAATATGCTAATAGACCCTCGCACCATCACAAAGATGGCAGCACCCACATCCAATAAGGAGGGAATATGCTAATTGCTGCTGCGCCCTCAAAGATGGCAGCGCCCAGTCCCCTTAACCCCGCCAGGGCAGCAGGCCCACAGCAAGGCTGGGCCCTCCCCGCACGCCTGCCTCAGGAGTTCCTCAGTCCCCTCAGTCCCCCAGCCGCCCAGAGCCGGCCTGAGGCTCAGGTAACCAAGGTCCAGTCTAGGCTTGCGCTGTCGGCAGCGGCAGCAGCAGAGGTGTGATGGGGCGTCGCCTTCCCCTAATTGCTGGGTTGCCTCCCACCCCTGAGGGCTCCTGGACTGTGAGAGGGGGCAGGCTGGCTGAGGGACCCCTCCTCCAGTGCATGAATTTTCTTGCTCCGAGCCTCTAGTCATATATATTGGGAACATAAAATTGACACTAATTTTTAAGATACCATTCTTAGATGTCAAAATATTATTTTCCAAGTTATATATAACTCTGATGTCCTAAGCTTTCTCACTCTTGTATACGTCTCTCTTCCTTGTTCCGAAGGCATTTTGGTGGGATTGAGAAGCATTCTCATATTGAGTATGAGTACTAAGTAATCTCACATTCATCCCAAACAATAACATTGACAACCTTGCTTTTTTTAGGTTTGCTATGCTTGGTCCTTTCTCACTATTTTTCCTTTTTTTTTTTTTTTTTTTTTTTCTGATTTGTACTCTGAAAACCTGTGTTAGGGCTGAAGGCATCTCTTCTTTATAATGTTACTAGAGGCCTGATGCACAAAAATTTGTTCAAGTGTAGGCCTTCTTTCCCCCTGCTTGCCTGCACTGGCTTCCCTCTGGGACCTGGGCTTCCCTCCTCTGACCAGCTGCAGGGACACGGGCTGGCTTCCTTCTGGCCCCAGCTTAATGAGGAAGGATGTCCGGAAAGATGTCTGGTCTAATTAGCATATCACCCTTTTATTATTATTACCCTTTTATTATTATAGATTATTGCTGTTAAGAGAATTCAGTTTTTACAGGTGTGCTGATGAACAGTTTTGATTCTAAATATTTATAAGCACTCTGTCTTCTTATATGACTAGTTCCCCTGAGACCTCCTGAAATCAGTCTGACAAGTCGAAGTCCCACTGACATTCTCATCTCCTGGCTGCCCATCCCAGCCAAATACCGGAGGGGCCAAGTGGTGCTCTATCATCTGTCCTTCCGCCTGAGCACAGAGAGCTCCATCCAGGTTCTGGAGCTCCCGGGGACCACGCATGAGTACCTTCTGAAAGGCCTGAAACCCGACAGTGTCTACCTGGTGCGGATCACGGCTGCCACCAGAGTGGGGCTGGGAGAGTCATCCGTGTGGACTTCACATAGGACCCCCAAAGCCACGAGTGTGCAAGGTAAGTCTCTGAAGATGACTGAGGAAGAATAACTATGCCTTGGAATTAATTTTTTCTTTTTTAACTTATGTTCATATTTTTTAATTTTGTTTTATGAGTAATAGAATCTTATAAATCATGGACTTAATTTTAAAAAATTAAACTTTTTATTGAGTAGTCCCTTTTTGCATAGAACTCATTAATGTATAAAACTTTTGGTTTCAATATTAGTTTGCTCAGCAAATCTTTCATGAACAGGAAGTCCAAATCAAACTGAATTACCTAAAGTTACGTGTTATATATATATATTTATATATATATATACACACACATACACACACACATATATATACACATACATACATATACACATATATAGTTAATATTGCTATATGTTTTTTTTAAAATATCAGTTTAATAGAAACCATAAAACTAGGAAATTTTATACTTTCTTTTACTAATGTGGAATGTAACATGACTGGTTTCGTTGGTGTTAATTGGTTAATATCTAGTAATGCCTATTCTGTCTATCACAGAGGAATATTAGATGGTCAGATTTAGAAAATACTTGTTGTCCTTTAAAAAATACACAAATATAGATACTTTTGTTCTTATTTATATGCCTTAGTCTTTTAGATTGTGTGATTGTGTTTTATATATTTAGCTCAGTCTCAAACTTTAATATCATTGTGAAATTTTGAAAATTATAGTAACAATTGTTGATTTGAACTTTTTTGCAACCATTGGCTTGAGATCTGAAATCTCTACTTTCCTGTGTTTTCACTTGAGTTGTGTGGTTTTTTTTATACATAACATTTCTGGCGAACTTTTCTAGCCCCTAAGTCTCCAGAGTTACATTTGGAGCCTCTGAACTGCACCACCATTTCCGTGAAGTGGCAGCAGGATGCTGAGGACACGGCTGCCATCCAGGGCTACAAGCTGTTCTACAAAGAGGAGGGGCAGCAGGAGCACGGCCCCCTGCTCTTGGACACCCGCGACCTCCTCTACACCCTCAGCGGCCTAGGTGAGTGCCCTGCGTTGCGCCTTCCACTCCTCCGTCCTCTCTGCCAGCAGGGAGAACAGTTCCTGGATGTAAGCCAGCAGAACTGGCTTAACGGTAAAAAGAAAAAAGAACTGACTTTATTATATCGCTGTGTGTGTCCTCCGGCTGAAGACGGTGACTGCTTTTTGACTCAGCATTGTGGGTGAACTGACCAGCTGGCAGGTAATGGTGGTATCTCTTCTGTCTTGCCCCCACCCCTGAGCGTCTGCTTTTCTTTCTGAGGTTTCGTTCTGGTAGAGTGGATCCTGGTCAATTAAATTGTGGGGGTGTGGTGGATGTAGATCACCAATGTAAAATAGGAATATCACCAAAGGATCAGGAAATACACAACAATTAAGTGCAGTAGAAATTGCTTAAAAGTGCTATGCAGCTGTATTCTTTAACATGTATAAAATTCATGTAAGTTATGTACAAAACAGTGCTCTTATAGATGACCCATGCATATATGAATGTTTACTGTATGTAGCTCTAACCCAGACACACGAGAGAGAAAAAGCACTTAACTTTGCGAATGCGTTCAGCGGAGTTCTTATCTGTTCATCTATCTTTGCTGAGGGCAGTAATGTCATGATGTGTATAACATGTCTAGTAGAAAGGGGGGGGGGAAATGTTTGTCTACAATAAATACGAGGTCTAAACTGATCTCTACTGGAGGTATCAGATGCACACTTAGCTGTTTGTTGCGCATGAGTGTGTTGTTCACCCTTAAGAACAAAGGGGCAACCCTAGTTATGATTACTAGGCAAATTCCTACGGAGTGAGGACAGCGCCTTCTGCACACACTGGGCTTTACAGTGCACGCCGGCTGTCCCTGTCACAGACTGCCCTTCGGGTGCAGGAAGGAAGAGGCACCGCGGTCCCACGTGGGCTGCCCCGTTTCCGCCTTGGCCTCCCAGTAGCCCAGACTGAGAGAGCAGCGTTAGACATGCTCCCCTGTGCAGTGGGAAGCAGCAGGAGGGGTCTGTTTGCAGATGCAGAGGCACAGAACCCCATCTTCTAGCTCTTTGCTACAGCTTCCCAGATGGCATTTTGCTTATAATCGTATTGTGTTGGAGTTTAATTTAATCTGCTCTTGGCTAAGTAAATTTTACTATTGATCTCTGTCACATAGCTTTTATAAACGACGAGAAATTGCATATGCTCCAGGGTGACCTTCCTGAAACCATGGATACCGAACTGATGTTGCCTAACCTTTCACCAGTGTCAGCAGTAGGACTTTCTAGCCATGGCTTCTCAGTGTGTCCTCCCTTTCTGTAGGCATCTCACTTTTCAAAAAGATTGTCCTCAGTATCAAGTAAGGAACAGGATTTGGGACAATTGTTGATAGAAAATCATATGTCAAACTCACTGCTAAGGAAATATAAATACGTTGAAGATACAAAAACTAGTTTCATAGAGCATTCTCCTTGAATATTTAAATGAATAATTCAATGAATAATTAGAAAATATACAAAATAATTCTCTGCTTATTGTGGAAAGATTAAAAAGCAGTTAAGACTTTGGCAATTAAAAACAATTATTTAAAATTTAAAAATTTTCTACGTGTGTGTGTGTGTGTGTGTGTGTGTGTGTAAATATAAAGAAGAAGAGCCATCACTCTTCTCTCCCTCACCCCACCACCTCCTGAACTTCAAAGAAAAAGTAATGATGATAAATCTCTAGAGTGGGGCTGGGGAACCTTTTTTTCTGTCAAGCACCATTTGGATATTTACAACATCATTCCCAAGCCATACAAAATTGTCAACTTAAAAAATTAGCCTAGTATATTTGGTCATACATTTAATTAATTCACTCCTAATGCCTTGGCAGGGCCAGACCAAATGGTTTCTCAGGCCTTTATGCCCTGTGGGCCAGATGTTCCCACTCTGTGACTCTAGAACATAGTCGCTTTTCTGGAATTCTTCCCTTGAAAATGGACATTTGATTTCAAAACATACACCAGGGTGTATATGATTCCCAACTGTACTAAGTAGGTGAGAGGCTGAAATCCTAAAATGTTCATCTTCAACCGCCCCCAGTCTATGGTCTGTCCTTGAACCCACAATTGCCTGAGCAGCTGCTGTGGCTTCATTAATTTTTGTCTGGGCTCTCTGAGCTCTTCTGTACACAGCAGTCACAGAATCTGAGCAGCTTTATTAAGAACTGCATCTCCTGTGTCAAAACCAAGAATGTGCTTGTCTAAAGCAACAGGCAGTCCCTCTTTTGTTTCATTTGCTTTAGCAACTGCATCCTGTGTCAGGCGCTCCTGGACCAAAATGTGAATTGCCTTAAGCATTGCTAGGTAATCCTGACGCTGAATCCAAAGAAAGCTAGCCGAAGCCATTAAACCAGCTTTATTTATTTATTTATTTATTTATTTATTTATTCATTTATTTATTTATTTTTAAATATATATTTTATTGATTTTATACAGAGAGGAAGGGAGAGAGATAGAGAGTTAGAAACATCGATGAAAGTCATCGATCAGCTGCCTCTTGCACACCCCCTACTGGGGATATGCCCGCAACCAAGGTACATGCCCTTGACCAGAATCAAACCCGGGGACCCCTCAGTCCCCAAGCCGACGCTCTATCCATTGAGCCAAACCAGTCTCGGCTATTACACCAGCTTTAAAATCAGGGTTCTTTAAAAAAAAATGTTTAATCTTTTTTTTTTTTAATTTTAAAATCAGGACTCTTTCCATCCAGATTGATCAATGGCTCTACATTTTTAGCTGCATTATCAGCATTTTTTGTATTATCAAGTACTGAGTCCTTATATTTTTTATCATTATTTCTATATTCAAAATCTAACAGTTAAACCAAGAAGCCAGCCAATTGCTTCTTGTCAGCCTTGAATCTTGGACAGTTAACATCTGTGTGATACTTTGCAATTGAAGCCAGCTGGGTTGTCAGCTTGAACAGACCATGGTCCAGGCATCTCACTCTGGTTGTCCTCCCTCAGGACGGGGGCTTTGGGTGGAAGAAGAGAGGTGAGGATCATCTTTGTTGGAATCTTGATTAAGTTATAATAATAAAAATGTAATATGCTAATTAGACTGGATGGCCAAACAACCTTCCAGACAAAGCCAGGGCTGCAAGGGCCAACCCCCTTGCACGAATTTTGTGCATCGGGCCACTAGTTTCTAAATAAAGCTTTCAATACTGTAAATCTTTATTTTCTCCCGTGTTGTAAAATGAAATCACATATACTGTTTATGTTGTAATATCCTTTGTGTATACTATTTGGGGTGATTCAATTTGAAATCTCTTTATAATGCATAAAGTAGGAAATTATTTTGTTACAGCCAGTGTATCCTGTGTATTAAAATAGCTCCATATTATCCTGGCTGGTGGTTAGAGCATCAGCCTAATTCTGGCCAAGTTCTTCGTAACTGAATTGCAGGTTTGATCCTTGGTCCCAGTTGGGGGGCATGTGTGGGAGGCAACCAATCCATGTGTCTCTTTCATAGTGATGTTTCCACCCCAGCCCCTACCCCCACCCTTCACTTTCTATAAAAATCAATGGGAAAAATGACCTTGGGTGAGGATTAACAAAAAATAAAATAAAAAAAACTCCATATTTCCTGACTGTGGAATTAGACTGAGTGGTTGGACTCATTGCAGTGCAGGATAACAGAAGACTTGATCCCAGGGCTTTCTTTCTTTTTTTTTCTTTTTTTCTATTTTATTGATTTTTTTTTATAGAGAGGAAGAGAGAGAGGAAGAGAGAGTTAGAAACATCGATGAGAGAGAAACATCGATCACCTGCCTCCTGCACACTCCCTACTGGGGATGTGCCCACAACAAAGGTACATGCCCTTGCCTGGAATTGAACCTGGGACTCTTTCTTGTTGGAGGTGAAGTTTTGCACCCCAGGAGTTGCCAAAGCTATGGCTGGCCTGGCTGACTAGCAGGGATGCAGTTGTGTGGATTCAAGCATCGGACAGCTGTTCACTAGTCTGCTTTTGGATGCCTTTTTAATCATGAGAGCCCTAGGGCCTAGTATTGCTTTTCTAGAAAGTCACAATTGGGGGTTAGCTATTCTTATGGCACTCGAGTAGATTGAACTCACTAAGCAAGCCCTCACTCTTTTTCTTCTTACTTTTGGCTATTGGGAGGGCAGTGTGTTCTGTTAACTGGACAGCTGACCATCTGTGACCAGTGTCAGTGAGAGCATCTGGTGGTAGCTGCCTGTTTAACAGAGAGTGATGTGTCTAGAGGGCAGTAGGTTAAGGGAACCCTATCTGTATCTCGCATGGTGAATACTTGCTTTTACTGAGCTTTTGTACATTAAAGCTGCTCTAACTGGAACTAGATTTACTAAGTGGGCTTGGAAATGAAATTTAAATGCTTCTGTTTGCTGATTCAGTGTCAATTTGAGTAACAAACTGATGTCTCAAAATTTCATTTTCCTACTAATCCTAGCCCTTTCTGATGCCCTAATACACATTCTTTTGTTTCCACTTCTGATAATTAAGTTTTCAGTAAAACTGTATGTTATTGGAACACATTTTTCTTGTTAATATATATAGTTCTTTGTTTCTGAAAGAAAGATGAATAAATTTATATTTTTCAATGTGTTGAACCAGCATTTTTTATTTTTATTAACAAAATTTAATTGCACTTATTAATGTAAGTTATTTTAGAACATTTTACTCCAAACGCTTAAATCGTTGTTCCCTGAGATATAAAATGTTTGGTTTTTTAAAGTAGCTAAAAAGATCCTTGTGTCTTTATTAATATAATATAAATATTGGCAGAACAATGGAAGTATTTTGATATCGCTAGTTTATTCTTGTTTAATGATTTTTTTTTTAATAAGTTTTTATTGTTCATATTATTACAAATGTTCCTTTCCCCCCACCCACCATTGCTCTCCTCCACCAGGTTCCCATCCCACCCTCTGCCCTTTCCCCTCTCCCCATTGTCCTCATCCATAGGTGCACAGTTTATGTTCAGTCTCTTCCCACGCCCCCCTCTCCCCTTTACCCCAAGAATCGTCAGTTCACTCCCCTTCCATACCTCTGATTCTATTATATTCAACAGTTAATATTGTTCATCAGATTTTTTTAATTTCCTTGGTTTTTAGATTCACTTGTTGATAGTTATGTATTTGTTGTTCATAATTTTTATCTTTGTTTACTTTCTCTTCTGAAAGAACCCCCTTCAGCAATTCATATAATTCTGGTTTGGTGGTGATGAACTCCTTTAGCTTTTTTTTATTAGTGAAGCTCTTTATCTGGCCTTCGATTCTGAGTGATAGCTTTGCTGGGTAGATTATTTTTGGCTGTAGGTTCTTGCTATTCATCACCTTGAATATTTCTTGCCATTCCCTTCTGGCCTGCATGGTTTCTGTTGAGAAGTCAGCTGACAATCGTATAGGTGCTCCTTTGTAGGTTACTACCTTCTTTGCTCTTGCTTCTTTTAATATTCTCTCTTTGTCTTTTGCTCTTGGAATTTTAATAATGATGTGTCTCGGTGTGGTCCTCTTTGGATTCCTTTTGTTTGGAGTTCTGTGCGCTTCCTGGACTTGTAAGTCTAATTCTTTCACCAGGTAGGGGAAGTTTTCTGTCACTATTTCTTTCAGTATGTTTTCCATATCTTGCTCTCTCTCATCTTCTGGGACCCCCATAATTCTGATGTTGGTTCGCTTGAAGTTGTCCCAGAGGTTTCTTACATTATCTTCAATTTTCTGGATTCTCTTGCCTTCTAGCTTCTGTGGAGGAGTGTCTTCTGGCTCTTTATGTTCCAAATCTTTGACTTGGTTCTTGCGATCTTCCCTTCTGTTTTTAGGACTCAGTAAAATATTTTTTATTTCAGACAATGTATTCTTTATTTTTTGTTGATCCCTTATCATTTCTTGTTGACTCCTTATTAATTCTAGTTGATCTCTTTTCATATCCTCGTAGCCCTTATCCATCTTTTCTAAGAAATTCTTGAAAAAACTTATAAGCGTAGATTTGAACTCTATATCCAGACGCTTTTTGTCCTCCATTTCTTTCGTTTGTGATCTATTTTGTTGTCGCATTTCGCAGTTACAGATGGGACGGGGTTTCAGGGTGGAGCCGGCAGCTTTGGCTTCTGTCAGCCCCGCCCTATGCGGGTCCTTCAGTGCTCGCTGCTGCCAGCGCCTCTGAGAGAAAGGTGCCCTCAATTTTCGCCTGCTGCCAAACAGTCTATGCTCTCCCCTAATGAGCCCGGTATTGGGGTTCAGTTCAGTTGGAAGTGGAGTTGGAGGTGGCGTTCAGAGCAGTCTGGAGCCCGTCTCCTTCCCGCAATCTCGCGGCCCAGCCGATCGTCCCTTCTCTGCGCACCGTGTGCGCGCCTCCGGGACCTCCTTTCGCCTCTCCCCCGGGTTCCGCCTTACAGCCCGGCTCCCTATGGCTGAGCCTGAGTCCCCCGGGGTCTGGCCCAGAACCGGGTTCAGAGCAGTTGGGGGCCCAGCACAGTCGGAGCTTTTCTCTCCTTTCCGCTCGGGAACGCCCACCAGGCACTCGGCCTCCCTCCTCTCTGGCTCCGTCCTCTCCGCGCGCCGCGTCTCCGTACCTTGGGCTTTTCCAGCTCCTCCGCGCCTCCCTCTGGTTTTCTCCTTGCTTCTCGCTGTAGAATTTCCAGTCAGTCAACCTTCCTGTAGTTCTGGGCAATGTCCATTTTATATTTTAGTTGTATTTTATTGAAATTGTTGTGTGCGGCTGCGGCTAGGTGTTCACCTGGGCGCAGCCATCTTGGATCCTCTATTCTTGTTTAATGATTTAAAAATACACAGTTTGATTTTAGTTAGAAGTGGTTTACTTTTGGGAAAGTTGGAAGAACACATTTGGTTTGTGGTTTAATGTTTTAAATTGTAGTTTGGGGTTTTTCTTCAAGATTTTGTATCTTTGTAGTTATTATTTTCACTTAGTTTTTTTTCTTTGACCCATTCAATGTTTAGCCAAATTTTAATTACAATTTTAAATGTTTGTTTTTATCACACTATAAATTGAGCAAAATTAATAGCACATTTGTATTCCCTTGTAATAGATTGACTGAAATAATTTGTTCCTCTTTTTCTTTGTCTAATTCAGAAATTGGCTTCAAATTTTGAAGTTAGAGTTTCTAATTTCAAAAGGATTTTTTTTCATAAGATGACTGTCAGGAACTGTTGTTAATTGTTCAGCCTTTATATAATAGAGTGAAAGGGAGAGATTATTTAGATGACGTTAGTTTAGCATTTATGACACTGATATTGTATCTTTAGCTTCTATTTTGCCAAATAACTTGTGCTGTTAAATTTCACAGCAAGAATGAGTAGTGAGCATGGGATTTAGCACCGATTATAAAGATCCAAAATATGTAAAATCAGTCAGCTGGGGCACCATCGCAATCCCACCCATTTAGCTTTGCGTGCCCCCTGTAACACTGGGGACCGGATGCAGATGTCACGGCCAGCTTTCCTGCCTTCATACATTGTGAGAGCTGTAAGTTCAAACAATGGTCCGAGGCCTCCCTGACCCTGGGGGTTCACCCTCCAGGGGACGTACACCCTCAGGAGACCCCGAAACACACAGAATGCTCACATCTAAGGACTCCGCTCCCTGCGGGCCCCCTGGCACTGGGCATGCCCTGAAGATATACTTTAAGGGGGGACATGTAATGGTTCACAAACCACATCATAAAAAGGGCAGCTGGGTCCACCTTCTTGTGAAAACATCTCCCAGTTTGGCCTTCACGGTTCACACCCTCTTACTCTCCTCTCACAACCTGAAGGGGTTGGAGGTGCAGCTGCGATGATGAGCTGAGCAGTGACAGCGCTGAGCCCCTTAGAGCCAGTGCCAGGCCCTCTTACTCTCCTCTCACAGCCTGGAGGGGGCCGGGGCTGGGGGGCTGCCACTATGTCACAGCCCCCAACAGCAGTCCTTTCAGAGGCTCCCCTGGGTGATTGCCCAGCGTGCAGCAATAGTCTCAATGGGGGTCCCAAATTTCCCAATAAATCTCCAAACAAAATTAATTTTAACGGCTTTCATTAGCCTTAATGGACTATTCCTATTAGTATCTGCTCCTTTTGTGAGGTTGTTGAGGAAATACTTAGAGAGGAACAAACCAACAGGCCAATGAAGGAAACGATTGGTCCAAAATCTTACGAAATTCATTGCCTGTGTGCTATCTGCTCACATCTCCCGTGCGCAGTGCTCACGCTTCATCTGGAGCTGGGCGGGTGACCTGGAGGAAGCACAGGGAGAGCAGTGACCTTGATTGCCCCTGGTGCTGCTGGCGATATCCTCTTCCTTGTGGAGTGTCCAGGGAGGGGAAGTGGCTGCAGTGCCTGAGGTTGAGTTTCAGGCGGCCAGCAGCCCTGTCAGGATCGTGCCAGCAGCGCTGGTCCATTGGGTTCCTGGCCTGGAGATTGACCCTGCAGGACTACCCAGGGAGCCAGTCCCCAGAGGGCCCAGAAGAGGGACCAACCGGTCTGCCTTCCACCAGCCCAGTCACCTCACCAGTTGCTGCTGCCACAGATTCAACAGTGCCTGAGGGCTCAGGTTTTCCAGTTAGCCATCCCCTATTCAATGGAGCCTGCTGTTTGTCATCCATCTAGTCGTTTAGGACTTGACTGACCCTGGCTCTTGAATGATTGATTGATTGATAGATAGATAGATAGATAAATAGAGATATATGTATATGTATATATCAGTTAAATAATTTTTATATCTGCTGCCTAGGTTTGACTTCAAGCTGCACAACTTGTTAACAGATTAAATCCTGTTTTTTTGCCTAATCATTTAGATAGGGATAATAATAATAATAATAATAATAGCTGTTCTCAGTGTTAGGAAGATTAAAAGAAATTATGAATGTAAAGGCTAGCACAGTCCATGTCTAATTGCACTCTTCTTACGTCCTCAACAAGGCTAGCTGTTTTTTCTGTTCTCTTTTAAATTGTTCTCCTCTCAGGGTAGAGCATAGAAATACGTATTTTTAAAAAAATTCCCCCCCCACATTATCTACCATGGTCACTAGATTTGGAAACCAATGCTTTTTGAGCTTTAATATGTAAATGAATTACCCAGGAATCTTGTTAAAATGCAGATTTTAATCCAGTAGGTCAGAGTGAGTCCTGATGTTTTTGCACTTATGTCCACTTTGAGTATCAAGGTCTGGAGTAGTGGTTCCCAATGTGGAGCACATGCCACACAGGGGGGCACTTAGATTTTTAAGGGGGGCAATTTGAGAATAAGTTATTAACAGTGAACTTTTTGCATTTCTTATGGTTCTATGGGCCTCATATACAGTATGTAAATATATATATATATATATATATATATATATATATATATATAGTGACATACTTATGCATTTCAGTTCTTACTATATGTTTTGAAACTTTTTGTTATTTTTCCATATCACTTCATATTATTATTATTATTAACGATTTCTTAGTGATTTTTTCTTAGTACTTTAACTGTTCTTTTGTTCTTTTATTTTTCTCTTTCATGGATGCCATGTTCTTTGGAAGCTTGTTTAGACCAAGGAAATGGCCTTTTAGGCTTCCTCCATGTGAATAGGAGTTCACTTTTTTAATAATAAGGATATATGTCACGGGGGGCATTGGGATTTTAGAGATGCTTAGGTTGGGCATGGCCAAATTAAGGTTGGGAAGCATTCATCTAGAGCAGGAGTAAGTAAACTTTTTCTATAATAATACTCTGTTATTGAATATTTTAGGCTTTGTGGATTTTATGAGTGAATGTGCATGCCCCCTAAATTCATATGTTGAATGAAAGGTTACATGCCCTAACCCTAATGTGACTATAGATAGAGAATCTTTGAGGTGACAAACGTTAAATGAGGTGATCAGAGTAGGCCCCTAATCCATTAGGGCAGTGGTTGGCAAACTCATTAGTCAACAGAGCCAAATAGCAACAGTACAACGATTGAAATTTCTTTGGAGAGCCAAACTTTTTAAACTTCAACTTCTTCTAATGCCACTTCTTCAAAATAGACTTGCCCAGGCCGTGGTATTTTGTGGAAGAGCCACACTCCAGGGCCCAAAGAGCCGCATGTGGATCAAGAGCCATGGTTTGCCGACCACTGCATTAGGGGGGAAAAGGAGGAAGAGACACCAGAGCTCTTTCTCCACAGAGTGAGAAGGACGAGAGCTCTCACCAGAAACTGAACCCTGTCAGATCTGGTCTTGGACTTGCCAGTTCTAGGATCTGTAAGAAATTAATTTTTGTTGAAGCCACCCAGTCTGTCGTCGTTATGGCACCCCAGGTACACTAATAGAGGCCACATGGTCTCTGCCACAGGTATTCAGCTCTGCCATTGTAGCACAGAAGCACCCGTAGAACATATATAAGTGCATGGGTATTGATTAAGTTCCAATAAGACTTTATTTATGGATACAGGAATTTGAGTTTCATTTTATTTTGATAAATCACAAAATACTATTATTTAAAAAATGTTTCCCTGTTAGAGAACCATCAGTTTGATCTCTGTTTCTGTTTTTGTTGTGTTTTGTTTTTCTATATTACACATATAGAAAATACTGTATGTAACCATGCAGTATTTGTCATTCTCTGACTGTTTCATTAGCATAATACCCTCTAGGTCCATCCCTGTTGTCGCAGGTGGCAAAATTTCATTCTTTTTTATAACTGAGTACTATTTTATTATGGATGGATGGATGGATGGATGGATGGATAGATAGATAGGCAAATGTAGGTTTAAACTTGTTCATACGGAAAATAATACAGTAATAAATAATAATACAAAAACTGTGTTTTGTATACTCACAACTGTTAAGCCTAGTTTTGCCCCAGCTTGTGTGTATATTTATAGACATATATCGATATATATACATATTACACAAAAACAGATTTATAGAAACATATCAAGCTGATGGTTACCAGAGGGAAGATGTTGGGGGATGGGAGAAAAGGTAAAAAGATATATATAGTCAGTAATCTTACAATAAGTTTGCATGGTGACGAATGACTACTACTAGACTTAATGTGGTGATTACAATGTAAGGTATATAAATATTGAGTCACTATATTGTATACTTGAAACTAATATAATATTATATGCCAACTATACATACATTAAATATATATCATTTTTAGCTGGCAAGCTGACCCAGGGGCAGTGCGCCATATTCTTTAGTTTGCCAATTCTAGGTGTAGACTCTATAGTTCTTGCTCTTTGAACCTTTTAGGTTCCTGTATTGTGACTTTCTTATGAGGTCAGCTATAGTTTTTCATTATTGTTACCACAAAGCCTCTCTTTAGTTCTACTTTTTATTACACATTTTATTGCTCATCTTGTTTCTAGTCATATTTTCTTTGCCTTCACTTACGAGGAGAGAGGCCTTTCCTGGTATCATCTTCGAATCAGTATATTTCTTCCTCAAACACCAGGAAGAAATGAATCATTTCCCATATACACAGATAATAAAGATTCCTTCAGAAAACAGCTCATACTCAAATTTTTGGGACTATAATCATTGAATAAAATAATATTAACCAAATCGGTAAATTTCACTCTTTAAAAAAACATTTACAGGCTCTGGCAGGGTAGCTCAGTTGGTTAGACCATCGTCCCCATATGTCAAGGTTGTGGAGTCAAGGCACATACAGTAATCAACCAATGGCCAGTGTGGCTCAGTTGGGTATTGTCCCAAACACCAAAAGGTTGCTGGTTTGATTCACATTCAGGGCACATGCCCATGTTGGGATCTCAATCTCCAGCAGGGGCCATACAAGAGGCAGCCGATCAATGTTCCCTCTCACATTGATGCTTACCTTTTTCTCTTCCTTTCCCTTCCTCTCTCTCTCTCTCTAAAAATCAATTTAAAAGTCTTTAAAAAAAAAAACCAATAAACTTCCTGGTGAGCTCTAAATATTAAAACATTTCCTTAAAAACAGCCGAAACTGGTTTGGATCAGTAGTAGAGCGTCGGTCTGTGGACTGAAAGGTCCCAGGTTCGATTCCTGACAAGGGCATGTACTTTGGTTGCGGGCACATCCCCTGTAGGGGTTGTGCAAGAGGCAGCTGGTCGATGTTTCTCTCTCATCGATGTCTCTAGCTCTCTGTCTCTCCCTTCCTCTCTGTAAAAAATCAATAAAATATATTAAACAAAAACATTTCCTTAAAAACAATCAACCAATGAGTGCATAAATAAATAGAACAACAAATCAATGTTCTCTCTCCTGTACCCCTTCTTCTCTGTCTCTCAAAATAAATCAATCCATGCATAAAAATCACTTACACAGGGTTAGGCAATATTGATCCCATGTCTGGAAAAAAAAAACAAAAACATTCTTTTATAAAGGGAAGGTATTTGGACTTTTGGTTTATGCCTGTCTTTAACCAATTTTGTAACTATGTTAATTCAAGTGTTTTCATTTATCTTTCCCTTTCTTGAGTCAGCTCTCAGGAGGCATCCAGTTACAAATCTAATGATATGTTATGCCCCATGAGAAAGCCTTATTACTTGTGATTTGATACATCTCATTTTAGGAAACTGTCATACTGCCAAATTAATTTTATGTTTTTAAAGTAGCAAGGAAATAAAGGAAACCAGGCTGTGGATTCCATAAACTCTCAACATAATCCAGTCTTTGAATCCACAGTGTGAAGCCAGGAGCATTTAGCAGTCACTCAAAAGGAAAATATTTTTGAGCCCACTCAGCTATTACCATTAAGCTTTATGATGGGCTCTCAGAGCTACAATACTATTTACAAAGCCCTCTGCAGCTCGGTGTGAATACAATGGGTACAGTGTTTTGTGCAACTCAATAGGGCTCAGATAAACAGGCTCCTATGCTTTTATGGGTGTCCTCTTAGGCCTCTACAAGAGGGCCTGTAATACAGGAGCCCTTTGGCCTTGCAAATCAGAAGATGAACTCCATTTACAACTTACTGATAATGGGCTGCAGTTACCATTCAATTAGCATAAATTAATTACCAGTAAATTAATCACAAAATTGAAACCATCCCCACAACATGCAATTTTGACTTCCGTGATTTCTTCTCATGAAGACTGTGCCTAAGAGATAATGTCAATTAAAAGCAACATTTCTAATTTTAGGGTTGATACATACGAATTTTTTCTCAGAATTTTATATGTATACTAGAAGCCCAATGCATGAAATTCATCTGGGGGGGGGGGGGGGGGGACGGTCCCTCAGCCAGGCCTGCACCCTCGCACAATCCCGGACCCCTCACTCCTAACCATCTGCCTGCTTGCTCCTTACTGCTCACCTGCTCACTTCTTACCGCTTGGTTCTCAGCTCCTTAGTGCTGTATCAGAGGCAGGAGAGGCTCTCACCACTGCCACTGGGCTGCCAGCTGTGAGCTCAGCTTATGGCTCTCCATGGGAGCCCACTGACCACCAAGGGGCAGCTCCTGTGTTGAGTGTCTGACCTCTAGTGGTCAGTGCACATCATAGCGACCAGTCATTCTGGTTGGTCCACCATAAGGGTCGCTGGGCTTTTAATATTGATATATAGATATGTAGAACTACTTGGTTTAATAACATTAAACTGCTATCTATGTCTATGTTTAGTTGTCATATATTGTTTCATAAAATTTTAATATTAAAGGTTATCTCATCTTGATTATGAATTTTAACAAGTTTCTTTTCCATTTCTAAAATTTAAAAATTAGCCCAGCTGTTGTTGCTCAGTGGTTGAGGGTTGAGCATCAACCTATGAGCCAGGAAGGAGGTCATGGTTGGATTCCTGGTCAGGGCACATGCCAGTTGTGGGCTCAGTCGCCAGTGTGGGGCATGCAGGAGGCAGCCAATCAATGATTCACTCTGATCATTGATGTTTCTAACTCTCTCTTCCTTTCCGAAATCAATCAATCAAAATTTATTTACTTATTATTTGTTTGTTTGTTTGTTTGTTTATTTAAAAGTAGTGTATATTGATTGAATACACAGACTCTCTACCAGTGCCTGAATTGGACTCAAGGAATATAAACATATGACGGCATGCCTACCTCCAATACTGAAGCTCGGCATGGAGGACCTATCAGCATTCATAGATGAAACTGATATATAGTCAGGGTATTTTGGGAGCACATAGGATAAGTGACTAATTTATTGAATGATGAAGAATAGTATGCAAAAAAAAAAAAATAGTTTGCCTATTTAGAGAATGGAGAAAATCATTCCAACCATAGAGGGTTAAAATGTAAAAAGATTAAAGAGGTAGCCTTATTTGTTTGCCATGGCTAAAACATAGGTTGAATGGAAAAGAGATGTAGGAACTAAAACCATCAAGTTAAGTAGGGCCCATGTGTACCCTAATAGATGATTTGGTCTTTGTCCTATAAAATAAGCAAAGTGACATGAGAAAGTGACATGGCTTAGTTTAGAAGAGTAGCTATCGATATCATAGAGGATAGGCTTAGAGAATGTATTGAGGATAGGCCAGGGAGAGGGCTACTGAAGATAGGAAATCGATAAGATGGTTATACTCTAAGATGATGAGGTGTAAACTAAGTAGTTTACTGGAGTGAAAGCAGATGTGAAGTTACTTCAAGCTTAAAATAAGTAGGACTTGACTGATTACATGGGCCTGATGAGAGGCCTTCAGATACAGAGTTTATCCCGAAGGGATCTATGAAAAGATGCTCAACACCATTAGCCATTAGGGAAATGCAAATTTTAAAATTGAAATTGAGTTAGCTCTCAGGAGGCATCCAGTTGCATACCTATCAGAATGACTAAAAATGTTTAAATGCCAAAAATGCCAGTAAAAGTGCTAGCATGGATTCCTGGAACTCTTACGCATTACTATAGGAATGCAAAATGGCACAGCCACTCTGGAAAAACAGTTTAGTTCTTTCTTACGAAGTTAAACATGCCTGTGCCATGTGACCCAGCAAGCTCACCCTAGGTATTTACTCCAGGAAAATGAAAACGTAGGTTCACACCAAAACCGATATACAGTGTATAGAGCTCTACTCATAATCCCCCAAACTGGAAAGCAACAAGTGCCCTTCAATGGGATAAATAGGTTGGAGTCTAACCATACAATTGAATACTTCTCTCCATTAAAAAGCAATGAACTATCCTGAATAATCTGCAGATGAATATCAGTGGCATTGTGTTGAGTGAAAGAGGCCAATCTCAAAAGGTTACGTTCTTTATGGTTTCATTTATATGGCATTCACAAAAAGTTGGAACTGTGGGATGGAAGCCAGACCAGTGATTGCCATGGCTTAGGTGGGGGCAGGCTTTAAAGCAACAGCTTCTTGATGGGATGGTTCTGTGTCCTGTTCATGGTGGTGACTACACAAATCTGTGCATCTTTTAAGTAGAACTGGACACCAAAAAGAAGTATTATAAATGTAGCGGACATACACTTAAAAATTGAAATAGGAGACTGTGTGTTTTGAGACCAAATGACCAGAGTTTGCATATTAGCTCTCTACCCACCTCCATGAATCTCTGTCAGTGTCTAGGATATTGAGGATTAAATGTGCTAGTGCTTATGGAACCCGCAGCACAATGCATTGGGACCTAAGAACAGCTCACTAACTGTTAGCTGTTCGTAAATATGATTAGGTGGAGGAAGAAGTTGGAATGACCCTCCAACTTCAGTCGGAATGGGCCTTCAGAAGTAAGACCAGGTTGGGAGAAGTGGAGGGTATTGAGTTCAGCCTTGATCGTGCTGGGTTGGAAAGATTGGTGTCTGGGTAGGGATGTCTATAGCAGCTTAATACATGGGCTTAGATTTCTAAGATCTGAGATGTGGTGAGTCACTGAAGGAAGGCAGAGAAGTTAAAACTACACTCGTATGCCATCCCACTCCAAGGGGCCCTGTCATCTTCCTGGCTTTGCTGCCTTGTAGGAAACTGAACTAACAAAGACTTGAACATAAGAAACCACTGTTGGTGTAATTGTAAAACCAAGGAAATTGGGTCATTTTCAGGAAAGTGGGTACATCCAGCACATCTCATTGAAATTTCTCTATGTGAAACTTTGAACGTTATCAGTTGTAACTTTCAGCACAATCTTTTTTTTTTAAGTTGTTATCTTTATAGGCCTCAGGAAACTAAATTTCTTCCCATATAGATAGCTCCTATTTATATTCTTAATTTGGTGCAATTTCTCTATCTTTTGTAGCAAATATCTGCTGTGCTTTGTTACAAGATTTTATCAGTTTCTTTTACTTGCTACAAAAGATAGAGAAATGTTAAAAAAAGAAAGGAGCAAAGAGAATCAGGCAAATCACTGTTGCCCTATTATGGGAGAAATAAAGTTGGTAGATTCCAAACCAAATCTTGTAACAAAGACAGGAGATATTTTACACTTCAATGTTTGAAAGGCTTTTTAAACTTTTTTTTTTTTTTTTTTTTTTTGTAATCCAGTTGACTGCAATAGCAGTACTACTTAATTTGAATTTCTGCCTCTTAAATTCAGAGGATTGCAAAAAGCATGAAAATGAGTGACCGTGTCCCCTGAAAGAATAAATGCCTCTTAAGCTATAGATTGTACTGTGTCAGAACTGTATTAATGGCATCCTATGGGGTGTTATACCTAACAATTTCATTTTCCACTTCTAAAAGATAATTTGGAGATAGAGAGGGAAAGCAGCAATGAGAGACTATAATTTCCTTAAACATTTTTTCAATACCTTTAAAAATGCAATAAGGTTCAACTTTCCATAACAAACCCCCAAAAAATAATTGGAAAAAGAATGTTGATGGTTTTTCCTGGACTTTTATATTCTTAGCCTTGAATAGTCATCACCTTTGAAAAGCTCTAAAACATGGAAAGCTCTCTGAAAAACACATCTGGCTTGTTATTAAATTAGGTGTAATTCGTGAACAAAAATGATACAAAGCTACTCCCTTTTTATCTTTTTTTTTTTTTTTTTTTTTTTTAAGATAAAGCAAGAGTTGTTTTTTTCCAAGAACTGAAATTGATGCTTTTGCCTACATGGCCATCACATTTGTAGGTTTGAAGTTGTTTTACTGCTTTCGCAGCTGTGTGGCAAGTTTTCCAGCAGACAATGGTGATGGGAGGGGGCTCCGTTGCATCTGGTTTCTCTTTGTAGAATGCCTGAAAAGTTGATATTCAGTGGTTTTCTTGAGAAAGCATTTCATGTGTAGAAAAGAAACTTTTTTAGTACCTAAATTAGCTTGCTGTGATTCAGATGCAGACGTTTTGTTTTCTTGGCTTAAAAAGAAAAAAAGAAGAAGAAAGAGAGAAGAGTAAAGAAAACCCTAAAATCACATAGCTCAGATAACCCTTTGACCTCTGGCTCTGGGGGAAGATTTACAGTACGTGCGGAGCCTCTCTTCACATGCCTGCCTGAAAAGAACCCCAAATAAAGGAAGGCCCCCGTGGAGATGGGGAAAATAAGCAGGATAAGGAAGTTCCATTATTCCAAGCGGCTATGTTTTTTACTAGTCCATAAAGTGAAATACCAATTGTGATGTGTTTCTAGTCTTACGTTTGAGTCACTTTAAATCTGGGGCCTGAAGTTGAAATAGTTTGTCAGGGATGCCCTGGGCAAAGCATCCTCCTCTGACTCCTTCTTAGCAAACATCCCTTCCAGCCAGTTCTCTCACATTAAATGTCCACGCGAAATATCTTTTCTTTAGGGAAAGCAAAACAACAGAAATTAAAAAATAAAAATCAGGCACTATCAAAATACTAGTGAGAATAGGAATCACCAATTGTTTATCTCTATATATCAAGTTTTTCTTCAGATACAAAATATAAAAAGTACATGAGAACAAAATTAGTTTCACACTTGTCTTCCAAAGAAGACTTTTTAACTTGGTTCCAAATGACACTTCAGATGAAGACATCTGAAGGAGCTTTGCAATTTAATGATGTTCACGTCTATATAATATTTATTTAACTAATAGTTTTACATTGAATGATATAGCTTTATGGAAATCTCTCCTAAAATATCTCATCATTCTCCACAGTACTTTGTATTTACATTTTGAAGTTTATTAAATTGATTCCACTGTTTTATCCTCTGTTTCCTTTCTACAAGATCTGATAAAACCTCATTAAAATCATAACAAATAAAAGCAGTGTTTTTGTGGTATCGGGAAGGTTCTCATAGTTATTGATCAGCCCTTGATTGTTGAATAGAACTCTCAAATGGTATTTTTATGAATGAAGGAAAAACTTCAGTAAACTTTTTATTTTCCTACTTTTAAGAACCTGTAGGAATTATAAAATGCTTGACAGGACTTATAAACAACAATTTCCTTACAGAAGGGAAAACCTTTTTGTAGGAAATTAAATCAATACTGTCCATTAATCAAGGTGCATGTCAACTCTCAAACCACTCTGGAAGTTTCTGGTGAATGTAAAGAATCTTTAGATGTGTGAGGTCCTTAAAGATCTAAGTAGGCTAAAAAAAGAGGACTTTTTTTTTTAAAATGCCACATTAGCACATGAAAGCAACTTCAAGGAGGATAGAAAAAAAGCATTTGCTGTATTGCACTAATTACACTTGTGAGTTTTGCTTTGTTGTTTTCTTTTGTTTGTTTTAAGCTTGTTCTTTAAAAACTTGGTTAATGCAAATGAAATTTTAAGCTTTATACTAATTACTTCATGGGGTTGAAGAAGTTGCAAGACAAGCCATTTATTTCCAGAGGAAAATATTTTTTTTTATCTTAGCCTTTAAAATATTTGTATATTTGTTTTATAATGTACATAATAGGACAGTCACACAGGTGCATGCTATCTATAATAATAAAAGCATAATATGCTAATTAGACTGGATGTCCTTCCGGATGACCTTTCAGACGGATGACCTTTCAGACGAATCCCGGGTGCCGGGTCCCAAGTACCAGCGGGAAGCCGGTGCCGGCACCCTACTCTTTCACGAATTTCGTGCATTGGGCCTCTACTAAGTAAATAAAGGTATATGTGCTGAGTATGCAAGCTAGAAAAACTTTATTAATAGAGGATAAAATAAAACAATTTGGACACCATTGTTTGAAAATAGAGAATCGAATATTTCTAAGGAACCATGGCAGTTATGAAGCTTTACAATCCAGAAAAGGAAATGAACATTAATCCAATCATCTCATAAATGATGATTACAAACTTTAATAAGTGCTGGCATGGAAAATCGGGAGGAATAAGGCCATGTTATAGGGGACACTTCACAGTTTAGAGGTAGGAGGTCAGCATAGGATTCTCTGAGAAACTGATGTTGAATTAATTAGCCAAGATAGGTGACTCCATGGGCACTCGCCTTGGTTTGTCATAGAATATGGAGCAGTTTCCTCAGCTGAAGGTTAAAAGGGCATCAGCTTTCTCGGGCTCCCGGGATGTTAATAATAACTTTTGAAACCTGTGCAGACAGTAGGCAGCACATTTGGCATGATTATATATACATCTTCCCTTGGAAATTGTGTCAGTACATTTAGCTGGTCACTACTTCAAACTTACATATCTTCTGCTTCCTTCTAAGAAAGACTTGGACTGACAATACAGAAACACAAAATTCAACAAAACAAAAAACAAATAGGTGCATAGAAGGCCCAATGTTGGTAAGGGTTTGGGATTTAAGAACACTCATACCAATAGACTTCAAATTGATACACAACTTTTCTAGGGATATTTGGGCAACACCCAAAAGAGGAGGCAGGGCAGTTGTAATGTGCCTACTCCCGAACCTAGAAATTTCATCAATAGACACCTGTCAGGAGGAAATAATAATGAGCATGCACAAGCGTTTAACCTTAAGGATGTTCACTGTGGTGTACAGCGTCCTTTGTAATTGTGAAAAGTGGAGAAAACCCAAAAACTCAACCACAGCGGTTTAATGAAATGAACTTTGGTGATCCATACAATTTGAATAAATGTGGACATTGAAAGGAATGTTTTAGAAGAATATTAAATAACATGAACAGTTGTTCGCAGTATGTTAAGCGAAAAAAGCAGGTGGTTCCGTTGATTGGAGCATTGGAGCATATGTCCCTCTCTCACATCAGTGTTTCTCACATTCTCTCCCTTCTTCTCTCTCTAAACTCATTAAACGTGTCCTCTGGTGGGAATTAAAATAAAAAATAAAAAGGGAAAAATATTATAAAATACAAAAAGTATTGAGTAGGTGTGCAAATGGGAAGGGAATGAAAACAACATACAACCCGATGCTCACAGTGCTTCTCTCTGGGTGCTGGTATTAAGGATATTTTATTTGTCTAAGTTTTATACATTTTCTATAACAAACATATTCTATCATAATAAGAAGCGAAAGTAAATGTTTTTAATTGGATATGCCTAAAGGAAGAAATTGGAGCAAAGATAAAGATGGGAAAGTTACTGAAACTAGGATTTGGATTCTCTGTTGTATAAGGTCCTGTATGATTGCTGGGGAATGCCTATCCATTTAGCTGTGCACTTCCTTTCCGCCAGAGAAAACCACAAACACTGCTAGCTATGGGGCACAGGACAGTGCACTTGGTAGGAGAAGATTGTAATATAATAATTGAATCCTTAAAATACAGTGCCTCCAGAAAAAAGTCTCTATGCTCAAGTGGTTGGAAATTCTCTGTGAATCTATGTATTGAAAATCCATACTAGCTTGTGCTTGACAATGACTTAAGATAATAAGGAAATAAGATTCCTGTGGTTTCTAGGGTCATTTAACAAGTTACAGGGTTTTGGATGACCTAGAGATACCAGTGGAGGAAACAATTAAAATAGTTTTTTGAACTTTCACCTTCCTCTATCTGGATGGCCAAGTATGATGATTTTTAGTGTTTCCCTTTCTTGAACAGCCTGCATCCCACTCTTTTCATATAATGACCTTTGGTTTCAGAATAGAAATTGTGGCAGATGGGCCTTAATTTTGACCATACAAAACTATAGAAGCTATAAATGAGGAATGATTTTATAGTGATTATGTTCATGGTTAAAACAACAGCGCTTTTAAAATAACAGTGACTATAAGAAACTTGAATTCTTCTGTTGACTATTTAATCAGGAAATTCTTTTGGTTTCACTCTGTGTGTTCACATTTGAGATTCCCCATCACATGTGTGAAAAACCATTTTAAGATCTGTTTAATACTTTCCAGTACCCCAGTGATCATCAGTTCGTTCAATACCTGAAAGATGGAAGGTTTATATGGAATTTGAGTAGATTGTTTGTAGACAATTAACATGGCAACGACCTGCACCAACTTGTTTCAAAAAACTCCTTAGAATTCTCTTATCTGCTAACACTAAAATTGATTTCAGAGTGACACATCATTCTGCAGCATTTCCATAAATTCTGGTAACATAGTGCTTCTTGTACTTTCTATAAGAGGCATAAATAAATAACCACCATCATGCTTTACCGCTGTGATTGATGAAGCCGATACTTCATCAGCTTGCATGTCCCACTTGGGGAGAAATTTAAGATTGGTTTCAAGCTGTCTACCTGCATCTTTCCCATCTTGAAAACAGGCTTTTCACTGCTGAGGACCGAGATTTGGAGGAATGGTTATCAAACCACATATGTTTTTGCAATGAAACTGTGCACCTCCGACCAAGTCGCCGTGGTTCAGGAGATGACAGATGGCATTTTCATGTTGCCTCACAAAAGGGTCAAAATGGCATGGCGAGCCCATGACAGTGAGATGGAGAAATGTTAGTCCTGGGAGGAAATTTATTTCTTGGCTTCAGGGGGAGTTTGGCTGTCATGAATAGGCCCTCTCTGTCGGTCTATAAAAATATTGTGTGTAAGGCCATGATGTATGTCAGACAGACAGTGTTAGCAGACAGAGCAGCTACTTACACACATGCCAAGCCAAGTACAGTAGCATAAGTCAAGGATTTAGGGTGCTTTTAGGTAAGGATTGGTCTCAATAGGAATATCAACATAACCAAAGGAATTCATTTCATTTTCTTAAGTAAATGTCATTTGTATATTCCTTGGCCTCTTCACTGCCCTAGGAGACTGCACCACCCACCTCCATTCTAACATTTATTTGTATTATAATGATAAATTCTTAAAATCAGCAGTTGCTTTATTTTATTCACTTTTAGTTCATCCAGGAACTTATATATGGACCAAACTCAGTACTGTTCACATAAAGCATCATACATCTCCAGGACAGTGAAGGCCGCTCTTTTTTGGAGTCCTCCTTTCTCTCCCCCCGCGCCGCCCTCCTCCTCCCTCCCAGGAGATAGCACCGCTCACTGCGCACGGGGCAGGATTCCATTAGCCCATGGTGTTGGAGGGGAGACTCAGGGGCAGTGTTCACTCATCTTACGGGAGGACCAGCGAGGTGCCTTTCTTGCGATAGAAGGGAAAGAAGTGTCACAGGAAAAAACAAAAGCTGCCTGTGGGGGGCTCCAATATGGCTTTCAGATCCTTTTTCCAGTGTTTGAAATTAAATCAGAGTCATTCATGGCCGTGCTCAAGTAGACATCTTCAACCCCAGATGTTTTTGTGCCCAGACAGCCTCAAGTAATGCATTTGTCAAAAACGGAAAATAGTTTTTAAAAGGAGTCTTGAAAGCCTGATAGATATATAGAAATGAAATCTCCTGGTAAAAAGAGAAATAACATGATATAATGGGGACAGTTTTATGCTTCTGGATTTTATAAAACAATCCATTTGGGGGCGGGGGGAGCAGTTGTTAAAACAGAGATTGTCTGTAGGACACACTTATTTTGGTAGGCAGCGGACTCACGTGTCACATACAAAGAACGGTCTTCTAAGTTATCCTAAGCTTAGTAGGAGAGGGGATGTTTTCACTGGGAGTGAGAGAGCTTGTTTGTCTAAAGGCCCGTCAGGGGGGCAGAACAAAAGGGACTGAGTCATTTCAGGTTTAGACAAATAACCTTACCATGAGCTTTCTGAGGGAGCTGCTGTGCGGAAAACGGTGGGGGGAGAGGGGGCGGGATGAGGCAGGAGGGGGATTGCCCACTCCATCTGCCCTTCTGTCTATCTTTCACTCAAATAGTCTACATTATCACAGCACAAATTTATAACATGTTGCCATAGTGATCATTAAAAATACTTCCTTAAAAGTTGTAAGACAAATAGTAAAAAATGCTCATGATTCACAATCCCTTTACAAAAATTCCATTTCTAAACAAAAGGAGAATGGATGTTTAATCTAAGTTTAAGTAAAATTTACATTCTTTCGGCTAAAAAAAAAAAACACCTCTGTCTTTACATCAGCAAGTGAGTACATTCACGTAAGGCATTATTTAACCGTCATGAATTAACTTCTTTCATCCTAACATCAGTCTGATGATACAAGACAAAGAATCCCCTTTTAGAAAAGACCTGCTCCCCGAACCTTCCTGCTGCTCAGAGGGGAGACACAGCAGGCCTCACAGCGTTTGGGTAACGGGAAGGTAGAGCACGCTGTGGAAGCGAGGCCTGTGTTTTCGGTGCCGTGCTTCCAACGCGGTGTCTGAAAGCAGCAGCGTGTTTCGCTCCGCTTGCTTTCCCACCCATCCCCCTCGGCATTTTTCCTGCCCCCCTGCCGCCGGGCCAGACTTGGGCTGGCCCCAGATCCCGTGTCAGAGGCCATGACCCAAGTGTCACCGCAGGGCCTCTCTGAGTCATTATAGGGGCGCATTGTGTGAGAGGGACGGCTCCGGGGCAGTGAGTCACCCTGGCCAGCCCAGGCCGAGGAGCTCTTCAGTGACACTGCAGGGGGACAATAGGCCTGAAAAGACTCACACAAAACCCGGTGGCACAAAAGATTTTATTAAAAATGGGCATGTGGCCGGACACTAGGTAGCATCCCTCAGAATGTCACCTTCCTCCCTCACTCTGAGCATTCCGGACTTGAACATTTTCCGACTTCGTGGATGGTGACCTGATACCAGCAGATTTTCAGGTTGCTCCTTACCTTTGCAGGCATACTCTCTAATGAACTGCTTTTAATGGAACTATAATGTGGCACTAAAAAAAAAAAAAAAGCAGAGCTTCTCTATAGCAGTATTTTCAGTCAACAACTCAAAGTAGAGCATAGTGATTTTTAAAGGAATGCTTTGCATTTGCTTAAGACATTGTATGAAGCCACTCCAACATGTTCCTGGCCTGTGTACTAATAAGCAAGCAGCAGGGACGGTCCTGGGGTCGGTGGGATTGCTTTATCTCCGTTTGTCCTGGGAAGACTGGTTTTCCCACCACCGGAGACGTTTCCGTAGAAGGATGGAAAACAGAGCTTAGGAAGTCTTTCCCGGATTTGAATTTTAGAAATATCAAAGATGGACTGACTCCTGTGGGATAAAGATTTCTCATGGTCCTGACCTCGGGTTTTCTCTTAACTTTACCTCCCCCTGACCTGCCCGCTCTGGCCCGGCTCTTTTCAATGCCTCTGGAGCCTCCCCAATAAGCAGCCGCTGGAGGAGACAATGGCCAGCTGTTCATGACTCCAATATGATCTCATTATTATTGGTCCACAGCTAAGCACGTTGTTAAAAAATGTTTTCCACTGTGCATTTTCCAGGAATCGGATGTCTAGATATGTTAGTATCACAACGAAGAATTCATAAAATTAGAACTGATGTCCATCCGTTTTACTGTCTGAGTTCATTTCCAGTCAGGGAACATTTGGTCTTCTTAGTGTTTGGGGGAAGGAGGGGGTATGGGTGTGGGCTTCCTACTAGGTGAGCCTGTTCATTTTACCTTGTGTAAGATTTGAGGCGCAGGAAACTGAACACCAAGGAGTCTTAAAGTAAAGTTTATTCCCCAGTAATGAGCGGGACTCATTACGGAGGTAGAGAAATCAGAATGGAAGGAGTTGGGAAGGGGGATGGACCCAGCCGGGCTGCCTCCTGTACATTGAGGACCAGCTGCACGTGGCTGGTCTGGGGGTCTTTTTAAGGGGAGGAACAGGAGAGGGTTGGACCCAGGGCAGAACAGGAAGGGGTGGGCTCCAGGACACTTCGGCAGGCGCTGATTGATGGCTCAATGTCTTGGAGATGTCTCTGTGACAGATGCCAGTAATGTCATAACTCCACCCACCAGTTGGGAGGAGGGAGAACCTTCTTGTGTAGCTTGAAGTGTAAGGGCAGAACAATGATCAAAATCTGATAGGACTGGAATTCTTAAACGTTTTCTCCTTAAAGTAAAATTAATTTATTCAGTAATGTTTACATCTTTGATTATTCTGACTTTGCTCTACTGTGTATTTGATTACCTCCTGTGTACATTAGTATTTCCCACTTACTCAGGGCCTTTAGCCTGGCCTCTTTCAGACATAACCTAAAACCTGGGAGCGGGCCAAAAAAAGGGATTTAAGTCACAAGCCCTCGGCAGGAGAGGATGTCATTCTTTAGAATTATTCTCTTAATTTACACATGTTCTAACATGTTACCGTATTTGATTTTTCAAACGTAAGTGATTATATGGCCCTGACTTATAAAATAGACCTAGAAACATAGAATTGGAGTTGAAGGCCAAGAAAAATAAGATTAAAAAATATCTTATATTGTAGAAGATACAATTGATGCTCTCAAGGATGGTTTTGAAGCATCAAAAATTTTTCAGTTAATTCCAGGATTCTAAAGAACCAGGGAAGTTTAAAATAAGTTTTTGGATATTTTACAATGTGGGGCAAAAGTAGGATTACAGTTGTTTGTGTGGAAAATAATACAATAACTAATTATACAAGGATAAACTGTATTTTGCATACTCACAACCCTAAACCTACTTTTGCTCCACATTGTAAAATATTTTAAAATATGTATACAGAAAAATGATCCTTAAAGGAAAGTTAGTTTAGTTATGTAGAAGTATCCTTACCTATAAAATAAAAATAATCATATTTTACGGGGCTGTAGTAAGGATTACTTAAGATACTGCATATAAAGTACATACTAGCTGTTGGCATATAAAGTCCTTACACATTTTCCCCAACTACTTTATTAACAAAGAAATTCATATTTATTGCAGAACACATGGAAATACAGGAAACTAAAATAACTAAAACTTCTAGCAGAGAGAGATGGAGACCACGGTTAACATCTAGGTACATATCAGAAGATAATTCATTTTCATTCCCCTTATAGCTCTTTCTCCAGTGACCCCGCACCTCCCTGCTCCTCCATGTTTTCCGCTTCCCCACCCCTTCTGATGAATTTGCTCTGTTAAAGGACCTACATACCAGATGTCATTCTTACGCTTGGTGACGTCTCCGCTGTACTGGACATTGTCAACTAATCTCCTCTCAGCTTCCATGAGATTTTAACCTTCCTGGGTCTCCTCGTGACTCTTTAAGACCACTTCCCACTCAACTCCAGGTTTCCGGTCCCTGCTGTCCTTTCCCTCCTTCGGCACCCCTTCTCCATGGATGACTGCTGAGTGTGCCTCTCCATCCTAACTGCTGGCTCCATGCTGCACTTTTGTTGTTGTTGTTGTTAACCTTCACCTAAGAAGACTTTTCCTCATGGACTTTTTTAGAGAGAGTGGAGGAAGGGAGGGAGGGGAAGAGAGAGGCATTGATGTGAAACACGCTGATCAGTTGCCTCCCCCACACGTCCCAACCAGGGCCTCGGATTGAACCTGCAACCCAGGCATGTGCCCTTGATCAGAACTGGGGAACCCATGACCCTTCTGTGGGCCGGCCAACACTAACCACTTGGCAACACTGGCCGCGGGAATGCAGCCCTTTTAATCGCCCACTTGTCAGCTCCACTTGGCTGTTCCTCTGGCATCTCTGACTCAACATGGCATTGGCTCTCCCAGCACATCCTCTCCCAGTTCTGCTGGTTGACTCAGGCTGTTAACTTGGGAGCTTTCTTCTTTTCATTAATCCCTTCTCTCCACCATTCCTTTTAGTCAGCTGTCCTCTGAGTGTGTATGTAGTACGATCTGCAGTGCCTAGCCGGACTCTCAGAACTCTGAGATCTGCCCCAAGTCTAACTTTTCTGTGTGACCCTCACTCCTGTACTTTTTAGGGAACTCCACCCTGTTCCTCATCTCTGATCCAGGCGTTATACTCTCTTCTCGGCTTCACTCTCTTCCATGCTTGCCGTAAGGTCCGATGCTGCTCAAATGCACTTCTCTGAAGCCTTGCTCACCCCCCAAAGTAGTAATCATTCCCTCTTTCCAATTCCCTTGGGGTTTTAAATATATATATATATATATATATATATATATATATATATACACACACACACACACACACACACACACACACACACACACATACACACACACACCCCGTATTTTTCGGACCATAAGATGCACCGGACCATAAGACGCACCAGTTTTTAGAGAAGGGAAATGAAGAAAAAAAGATTCTGAAACAAAAAGTTCAGTGTTACCACTACAATGTGTAAACCCATAAATCATGCAGAGACTTTCTATGCTTTCTTTGCATAGTTTATGGGTTTCTACACATTGTAGTGGTGAGAGAAGAGGCTGGAGAGTGTTTTACATTATGGTAAATGTTGTTGGTTTGGTATCACAGAAAGTCTCTGCATACAATATACCGGTATGAAGTTTGTTGCAGTACAAACATTTTGACAGTTACTGGTATAATAGTATGAAGAGAAATTCTGACGTAGAGGCGTTATCAATCAGGGCATCCAGCGGAGGGCGGAGTTTACTGGTGGGCGGAGATCTACAGTACGCCTACCCAGTAGTCAAGCACGGCAACAGAGGGCGGAGAAGAATGATTGGGGGAATAGACGCAGCATTCTTCCGGGCACGGAGTACGGGCCAGCAAGGGGTACAGGCGATGATTACGGTTTGGATTACGCAGTTACCGTACACCGCACCTGGGCTGACATGGAGATATGGCTGCAGCGAGGGCATGCAGGCTGACTACCATACATTGGAACTCCTCTACCACTCGGGGTTTACAGAGCGGGGCAGACACTCTGGGCACGGAGGAATGGACAGTGGCTGCAGCAAGCACACAGAGCCGGGCAAGCACACAGAGACCACACAGAGCCGGGCAAGTAAAAAACTTTTTTTTAAAGTATCTGTGTAGGCTATATTTAGACCACATGTGTCAAACACAAGGCCCGCGGGCCAAATCCGTCCCGCCAGGCCTTGCAATGTGGCCCGCACCGCGCTGTCATCACTGCACTCCGCTGCGTTTCCATCACAATGACAGTTTATGACTGTTCAGTAAACCATTCGGCCCGCAATTTAGGCTGGATTTTAGATTTTGGCCCCTTCTCTGATTGAGTTCGACACCCCTAATTTAGACCATAAGACGCAGGGACTTTTTCCCCCTACTTTTGGGGGGGGAAAAGTGCGTCTTATGGTCCGAAAAATATGGGTGGGTGGGTGTGTGTGTGTGTGTGTGTGTGTGTGTGTGTGTGTATGTATATATATAGTCAAAGAGGGAAGGAGAAGGAGAGAGAGAGAGAGAAACTTGACCAGCTGCCTCCTGCACACCCCCTACGAGGAATCAAACCTGCAACCCAGGCATGTGCCTTGCCCGGGAATCCAACTATGACCTCTTGGTTCACAGGTCTACACTCAACCACTGAGCCACACCGGCTGGGCTTCCTTGGAGTTTTAGCAAATCTCCTCCCATCTTGCGTGGTACTCATTTGTACCTTTGTCTTCACTGTTACCTAAACAAGTTTGAGAACAACTGATACATTTCAACTTCCTGATCTTTAAAGATGAGGAAACTGAGTTCCAGGAGAGTGCCCAATTTGCAGCCACGTGACTACCGAATCCAAGATTAAAATTCAAATTCCCTCATTCTCAAACCACTGCCCTCCTCTACACTTACTTATTTAGCACTGAAAGGTTTCTACCAATTGCTAGACTTTTTTTCTAAGCACTTTACAAATCAAACTCATTCAGTTCCCATTTAATAGATGAGGAAACTCAGCTCAAACCCAGGCTGTCTGGTTCCAGAGTCTGTGCTGGAATCACTGCATCAGCCTGTCCTTCTCTGTGAGAAGGAGCCGGGGTTAGGGGTCACGGGATGCTAAGAGTATTTTACATCAATTATTGATATTTATATCAGATATTGTTGTGGTTTTTTTTTTTATCAGTATGTCATTATTAATGATGTTATTATACATGGACACTCCTTTCGTCAGTTTGTGAATTACTTTATTTCCTCTTCCCATCAGCCTTACTGTATTCAGTTTATAGGTAAATTTTAACCAAGGTGCAGAGAGAGAAAGTAACTTCCCCAGGTGGCACAGTAATGACCAAGCTAGAACTGTAATCCAGGAAGTCTGGGTCTGACAGCTCAGCCCTCAGTCACTGTGCTGGGCTGGCTCTTTGCTTCTTTGGTAGCATTGAGTCATTAGAAGTCAGAATTCTTACCTGTTTGTCTCCGCATCCTCCTCTGTAAAGGTCAGGAGACAAAAACACTACCCAGCTCACAAGGTTTTTAAAGTTCATTTGACATACTCTGATCAAAGGGAGCCCTTCTCCCTTTTCACGGCTTTGCATTTCATGAAGTCTTTCATTTGATGAAACGTATGCAATCGCTGTATTTCACACGGACCTGTTTTGAATTGCTCGTTCATCAGTTTCAGCTGGTGTACATTAGCTCCCACCTTCGCAGCTACATGAGTGTGGCCATCACACCCTTTAGAGGTACACAGATGCCACCTAGTGGTAGAGAGCAGACACACAAGTTATTCCTGTAAAACACTGGAAGATGGGGGGGGTTTTTGTTGTCTTGTGGTCTTTAGCAACATGTGGCAATGAAAAACGGGGATGTTACTACCAGAGTTTTTAGTGGGTTACTTAATATGTTAAAAATGCAGCTAATATACTTTTATTGTTGAGTCTTATAATTTTAGAATGAAATTCGGTTCTTGATTGGTTCATCTTTAAAAAAATATTGGCATTACAGGCAGTCTCGTTTTCTTGACCTGTTTTTCTTGTTCTGAGTTATAGTTGCTGAGACTAATGAAAACCTAATTGTTAAAACTGGATATAATTTAAAAAGTGAATGAATTTGTTGCTTCCACCTGCTTGCTGCTTCTAATATTAGTCCCCAAATTCTTCCATATTTCCCACGCATGAAACGATCCTTTCATTAGGGAAGAAACCTGTTAAGGTTTTCCAAAGCATTTATCATTGGATTGTCTCTTTGTTAGCAGATGAGGGATTATTGGGTTAATACGGAAGATATGGGTGAAGGTGGATTTGACGCTGAGAGGATTACACACCATGTGACAAGGTCGCTCAAACAGCAAGCTCTTAGTGGGCATAGACGCAAACAGCACGTTGTCATACATGTCTCATATGTCAGACGCTTGAGTGCCTTGTCTGCTCCATGCACTAGGGAATATTAATGAGGACAGAGAGTAGCTAGAACTCAGCTTCAGTGTGTGCTCATTGTTAATTTGCTGATAGTCTGGATTCTAGACCCTGTGTGTTTGAATAAACATCTTTGCTATTCATTTCTCCTCACAACAATTATTCCCGAATTTAAGTGCACCATATTTTTGGTAGTACTTTTATGTTCTCCCAGGCAGCTTTACTCACATAACAACAACAATAATATTGTGTGTGCTAATTATAGGCACTGTAAAAAGTACTTAATAGTCATGATTTCATTTAATACTTTGAAAATCCCTCTAAGGGATTATATCTGTTTTCCAAAAGCAAATAAATGAGGTGAAGGGAACTTAGGAACGTGTTCAAGGTTGTGCAGTTAGTAAATAACACGGAGTATTCATTTGCTAGTCTGTCTCCTTTGGAAGATTGAAATTAAAAGCAAAAGCTATGTCTTTCTAATCCTTGAGTCTTTCATACAGTGCCTGATTTTTGTTGTTGTTAATTCTTAGCGGAGGATATTTTTCCCATTGATTTTTGTGTGAGAGTAGAATGGAGAGGGAGAGACACAGAGAGAGAAACATTGATGAGAGAGAGAGGCATATCACTTGGTTGCCTCCCACATGTGCCACCAAAGTGAAAGTATGATACATGCCCTTGACTGGAATCAAACTCGAGGCCTTTCCGTGCTTGGGCCAACGCGCTTATCCACGGAGCCAAACTGGGCAGGGTCAGTCCTTGATTTCTACGAGGCACCTAGTAATTGTTTGTTTATACCTTGAACTCTTTCTTGACCAACCAGACTTCTGGTTCTGATTCCTTCCTATATGAAACAGAGTCAAGAAGAGCTAGTGGTGACAGTGACTCAGAAAGCCAAGAAGTGAGGCAGGTCCCGGGGCCAGGGGAGTGAAGGTAAGTGTAGAGCCACCTCAGGGCTTCAGGAAGGAGAGCCTCCTATTTTGGCCAAAGGTTGACTCTTTAATCAAAGAAAGTTAATTTGGCTGGGACCACGATATTGCTAGCTTAAGCTGACACTCCGTAGTTAGGAATGAAAACATGTAGAGTCTGATTTCTGTTCGATTAATTTGAACTTTCTTTCTTGACTCTTCATCGTTACATATTGCTAAACATTTAAGCGACTCGGACCATAGATCCAAACACTCTGTGAGCTCTCAGCACTGGGACCAGGGAGAGTCACCCTGCTGAGGAGTGCTCTTTATAACCCCCTGTGTTACGTTTTGAAGAAACTGGGACAAAGTTTCTCCTCTCTCTTTCTCCTCCTTCCCTCGCTTAGTTTTGAGAAGGCCTGCATTATTCTTTGTGGCTGCTCTTCCTGACTCTGCTGTTTCCCCCCTAAACCACACAGCCCAACTCTGCTGAGTCTCTGTAACCAAGCACCGCGTATGTGGTGTGGCGACGCTGAACTCAGGAAGAGCCGTAACAGACCGTGGGAACTGGTTCCTGTGGCCCTCCAGTGTTGTTGATCCTGGGCCTCTGCTTTGTCTGTCCCTCATGTATGAGGGGGACCTTGCAGAACTGCAGAGTTGAAGGATTAGTGCTACTTAAGCTGAGGCACATTGTGTGTGCGTTGAACTGTATTTAATATATTGTTCTAAACTAGTTCGTTTTTTTTACTCTCTCAGACCATTAATTTGTTAACTGTGTGTCTGTTCTCTGTTTTCTTTCTTAGTTAATGACTCTTACTGCCTGATAATGCTCATCTCGACATTGTTTGAGGGCCCTGGCCCCTGAGTTCCCTCTCAAATGTACAGACACTACATGAAATCAAATTCCTAGCAAAGTGGTGAACGAGAATAAGCCAGGTCGTGCCTGGGTCTCTGGAGTAACAAACCAAAATAGCACAATGACTAGATTTTTGAGATTGGACTCCAGTGCTTTACAGCCTAACAGAAGCACGTGGCCGGTGCACGCAGCCCCCTGCGCAACTTGCCCAACCTGCACTTTTTGTTTGTTTTTTTTAATATATTTTATTGATTTTACATAGAGAGGAATTGAGAGAGACAGAGAGTTAGAAACGTCGATGAGAGAGAAACATCGACCAGCTGCCTCCTGCACACCCCCCACTGGGGATGTGCCCGCAACCAAGGTACATGCCCTTGACCGGAATCGAACCCGGGACCTTTCAGTCCGCAGGCCGACGCTCTATCCACTGAGCCAAACCGGTTCCCGGCTGCACTTTTTGTTTTTAAAACAAGAATCTTTGTAGAGAGCATGAAGAAGGGATCACGTGGAACCAATGTGAGTGGGGTATCCCTCTAAATTATTTTTCCCACATAGTATGTCCTATTTTATTTTCCTCCTGAAATCATTACCACAGTCATCCTAATTCTTGTCTTCCCTTTTCTGTGTGGAGAGAAACGAAGGGGGCGCACCTCCACCTGCTCGATTCGCCTGCTCAGCGGCTTACGTTATCCTGACCTCCTTCCTGTAGGAGCCGGGCAAGCAGCCCAGCACTGAGAGGACTGCGATGGGCTGGCTCCTCGGATGCGTTCCTGATGGGCGTCCGGGGTGTGCTCCTCCTCACAGCGGGCTCAGTGCAGTCTGTGCTGAGTGGGAGAGAGCCAGGTGGTGAGGGTCTGAAGGGAGCACCTCTGTTCTCTCATCTCTGCTCTGCCTGACCATTAAAAAAAAAAAAAAAAAAGTTAATTCTGGGTTTCACATTGAGTGTAAGCAGTTCATTTTTTAAAGAAAAAGAAGGGAAAACTTGAAGAATCCATTTTAGGGTTAAAGAGAAATATTCCAGAGAAGCATTTGTGAAGTGTTGATGGATTGCACCGTAGAAAAAGGAGTTATCTCTCCAACTGTCCTCCTAAGCCCTTATCAAAATCAGCTTTCTGTGAGGGAGGGCTGTGTCCGCCTCCGGCTCCCTGAGACTGTGAGCTTCTTTGGGCAAATTCTGTCTCCTCCTTCCTTTTCTGTATCTGCTGACATAAGACCTCACTCACTCAGCAAGCTTTCCTAAAGATACTCTTCTGAGCACAGACAGGATGAAGAAATGTTTTTGAAGATGGCACTGTGACTTTATAAAGAATTAGGTTGCAAAGAGCCTGTTGAATTTCATTTGTACCCATTCGAAGGGAGTATTTGTAAAGCTGAACTCAGGATTCAGTTGACTAATGAGTTCAGCAACATGGTAGGAGGAAAGAAAGGGGAAAAAACCAGCCCTGGCTGATGTGGATCAATGGTTAGAGAACAGGCCCACACAGCAAAGGGTTGCTGGTTTGATCTCCTGTCAAGACGTGTACTGGGTTGCATGTTAGATCCCCACCCTCGGGTGGGGTGCCTGCGGCGGGAGAGGGGGAGCCCTTTCCTCCTTACCATTATCTGCAAATAAATGGGAAAAAATATCCTCAGGTGAGGATTAAAAACAATAACAACAACAAAACAGAAAGAAAAAAGCAAGTTCAAATTAAGTAGCCTTTAATCTGAACCGAAATCGTGTGGATCTTAGAATTTCAGTGCAAATGTTGGAAGTCATTTCAGTGATGAAATCCAAGAATTTTTCTATGTTCTGCAGTAATCATTTAATAAAATATTTGAAAATATTTCAATTTTGAAATTCATTATAAGGAAACAAACTTGCAGTGACAAGGGCCCATGTATTTGTGTAAATTTAAAGGCCCTGTTTTGTCATATCCACAGGGTCTTGGTTCAGCTTTGTGTGACATTAGACATGCTACTTAATACATTTTTACCACAGTTTTTAATAAATAGGAATAACATATCTTACAGAGTTTTGTGATACTCAAGATAATGTATCTGAGAAACATTTTCTATAAATCAGTCAGAAGTTATTAATCTTCCTACCTTTTTATCTAGAAATAACAAATTTTCTAAGTTGTTTAATTTTTTGTGTTTTTAATTTTATCAAAACAAATAGAAATAAATGTTTTTATTTTAGGAAAACCTTTAAATGGAATTCAATATTAAATGTTAGAATATATTAATCAATTTCTAAAATGTTTATACAAACTCTTAAATTACCTAGAAGAGTTTAATAAACTCGTTTGATTTTTTTTATTTTTATAAATGTTTGGATTTACTCTAGACTTATCTTTTTTTATTCTAAGTCCTTTGCCACATTGGCTATATCTATCAAAGATTATCGTTTTTCTATTTCTGGGTAATATACCAAAAGGTAATGGAATCTGTATCTTGAAGAGATATCTGCCACCCCATATGTTCACTGAAGCATTATTCACAATAGACAAGATATGGAAACAACCTAAATGTCTGTTGACTGGTGAATGGATAAAGAAAATGTGACATGCGTGCATGGACAAACACACACACACACACACCATGTACAGGAATATTATTGAACCTTAAAAAGAATTAAATCTTGCTTTTTGCAATGAACCTAGAGGACATTATGCTAAATGAAGTAGTTCAAACACAGAAAGACAATTACTGTGTGATCTCACTCACATATGGGATCTAACATAGTTGAACTTACAGAAACAGAGTAGAATACCAGGGTTGGAAGGTGGAGAAAATGGGATGAGATAATCAAAGGATACAAAAAAAATTTTGAGATCTAATTTATAGCATAGGGACTACAATTATAAATAGTCTATTGTCTACTTAAAATTTGCTAAGAGTGTAGGTGTTATGTTTTCCCCACACATACATGAGATGATGGGTGTTAATTAGCTTGATTACAGTGATTATTTCACATGTCTATGAATATCGAACATCAAGCTATACACCTTAAAATATATGACTTTTACTTCTCAACTATACCTCAATAAAGCTGGGGGGCGGGGGGAGACATACATTATTTCTGAATAGTATTTATTTTTGCCCTAAGTAAGCATTTTGTAGTTATAAATGGTTATACTTAAATTTATTGATATAATTAAACTTCTTGTATATTTTCTAAAGTATACCATTTAAATGTTATAATCATTTATTTCTCAGAAGCCAGAATTTTTTTTTTTTTTAAATATGCATGAGACAGACTTTGGTTTTCAGATTGTGATAGTTAATGAATACCAGTAGAGGGAGCTCCAACTCATCTTAGCTCTCAACTTGAAAATGTAGGTTTGTGAAAAGGCCATGCTTAGAAATAAATAACACATGGTTCTAAAGATTTTCAAATGTGCTAAAGCACATGTGTCAAACACAAGGCCAGCGGGCCAAATCCGTCCCACCAGGCCTTGCAATGTGGCCCGCACCGCGCTGTCATCACTGCACTCCGCTGCGTTTCCATCACAATGACAGTTTATGACTGTTCAGTAAACCATTTGGCCCGCGATTTAGGCTGGATTTTAGATTTTGGCCCCTTATCTGATTGAGTTCGACACCCCTATTAAAGGATGATAGTTGTGATTCTGCTTAACCTTGAAGGGGAAAGCATCTGACTTTGATTTTCATGCTTTTAATAAACTTACCGTCAAATAACTAAATAAAAACGCCTATCTAGTGTAACTTCTTATAAGTGATTCGTCACCCAACCCACATCTTTGAAATCTATCTCAGTTGAGGAGGAAGAGGAGGAGGAAGAGTAGTGTTAGTAATGTTACTGTTTGAAGTGAGGTTAAGCAAAGTAAAATTTTAAATGATTGGTAGATAGTCACAAAAGCAATGGCATACTGAGGTGAATTGCTGAGTCATCATCGAATAGGATAGGAAGAGAGAAAATTGCATTTTACGTAGAACTGGTATTCATTCAGAAGATTTAAAAACCAAAATGTAGAAAGACTCTGGAACCTTTGTTTGCACCTAGTGGGCTACACCTAATTATTAAGCTGTTGGTTTCTTCACAGACCCCAGAAGAAAATACCACGTGAGGCTGCTGGCTTACAACAACATAGAAGACGGTTATCAGGCGGACCAGACGGTCAGCACCCCAGGATGTGTGTGTAAGTAAGAGTCTGGTAAATGGTTTCACTGTGGATGGCTCGCTCCTTCCTCTCCTCTGCCTTTAAATGTCAGTCTCATTCCTACTTGGAAGCCCTCCTGGTGGGATTACTTTATATTCTCCACGGCGCCTAAGATGGTGTCTTAAACAAGTACCTGCTCAGCAAATATTTAAGTGATATGTGTTTCATTATAAGAGCCTGTTTTACTTTTGCATGCAAAAGACCGAAAGAAATTTAACTGGGAAAAATGACCCTGAATGCCTACATTTACTGTACTTTCTTTTTATCTGCTCCAGCCTTGAGGCTAATTATTTCCTCCCAGTTACTGGTCAGTTTTATTGCTACTGAGAGCTGTTTGATTTTATTGTTACTCAAGTGGGTGCCCGCTGCTGGCTTTCTGAATGCTTTTGGCTGGTAGCTTGACTTCTCCATGCTTCTGTTTCTCAATCGAAGTATTGATAATATTTGATTCCTCATCTAACTCATGGGAAAGTTGGTCAGGTGTGAATAATAGGCCATACCAACCGCTCAAGGAAAAAAATAATAGGCCGCTACCAACCGCTAAAGTCAACGTATGGGATGGGGTGTTACGCTTTTACCATTTACCACTCCCTACAGTCAATGTTATGCAGTGAGGTGCGTTAACACTGTGTTTTTCAATAGCTGTTCGCGATCGCATGGTTCCTCCTCCACCACCACCCCACCATCTCTATGCGAAGGCTAACACCTCATCTTCCATCTTCCTGCACTGGAGGAGGCCTGCATTCACCACGGCCCAAATCATTAACTACACCATTCGCTGCAACCCTGTCGGCCTGCAGAATGCTTCTCTGGTTCTGTACCTTCAAACGTATGTAGCTCCCATTGATGGTGGTTTCCTTTGCTCCCTTCCTGGTTCATACGTCCTGCCATCTTGGGCTAGCCTGAGCTTCCGCTGTAAGCATTTGTCTCAGGACTTACCTTACTTAGTAAAATGTCTGGGGGTTTTGCACCTTGGCAGTTCTGAAACTGCATTTTTTGACGTTTACTTTCTGTAAATGATTTTTGTTTGTCTGTTTCCCCCGCCTCATGCAAAAAGATTAGGCAAGAAGCTATTTTTTCATATGGCGAAAGAAAGGCATGTTTAAAGAAAAACAAAAGATCATTTTCATGTTGGCATCAAAAAACAAAGCTATTCTGTTTTCTAGGTTATAGATAAAAAGATGCCTTTCACTATACTTTTAAAGTATGCTTTGACTTCCAACATTTCAGAGGAAATCCCTTTGTAGTAGGATACTTGTAGGCAACTTGTATGACAACTTACAGGCTTATTTTTATAGGATAATAACAAATGTGGTATATAATAGTCAAATGCTCTTTGGGTGTAAAAAAATTTTAGTATGCTTTCCCTCCTGTATTGATTGGGAGTACTGGCAATTCTTTGAGAAACAATGTGCTAACAGCATTAACAATTTCATTGCTCATTACACAGATCAGAAACTCACATGTTGGTTCAAGGTCTAGAGCCAAACACCAAATATGAATTTGCTGTCCGATTGCATGTGGACCAGCTTTCCAGTCCCTGGAGCCCTGTCGTCTACCATTCCACACTCCCAGAAGGTAAAGAAGGCAGCTCTCTTGTGGATTTATCTATGCAAAAAATGTGTGAGAAGTATACACTGAGTGGCCAGATTATTATGATCTCTGAAAGCATAATAATCTGGCCTCTCAGTGTATATCCTATATAATAAAAGGCTAATATGCAAATTGTTCCCTCAACCAGGAGTTCGACTATCAGGCAGGCCAGCCAACTGCCCATGTCTCCTCCCCCTGGCCAGGCTGGCCGGACCCCACCCATGCATGAATTTATGCACCGGGCCTGCAATACACACACACAGGCACACACGCACGCCCGCACATACACACACACTAAGTGGCCAGATTATTATGTGTTCAGAGATCATAATAATCTGGCCACTCGATGTATATGTCACTTTGAAGAAGTTCAAAGTGACATATACACTGGTTGTTACCTACCAATTGATATGTATGTATTTGTTTTGTGTTTTAGCCTTTATTAAATTTAATTTTCCCCTCTCAGCATATGTATTGCACAAATGGACTTAAATCAGATGTGCTGTTCAAGGCTGCACTAAAATAATTTTAAATGTGAATAAAAGGGAGAGAGAGAAACATATAGGAGCCAACTATATCTATATATGTATGTAGCTTGATACTATGCACAGTGCATAGATATGATACCTGATTGAGCAACAATTCTATAGCTCACCTGTCATTCTAGCTCAGATATTTTGTCTCCAAAATTTGCATTCCTTTTCTGTAGATTGAGGGTGAAGGACTATATCACATGTGTCAAACACAAGGCCCGCGGGCCAAATCCGTCCGCCAGGCCTTGCAATGTGGCCCGCACCGCGCTGTCATCACTGCACTCCGCTGCGTTTCCATCACAATGACAGTTTATGACTGTTCAGTAAACCATTCGGCCCGCGATTTAGGCTGGATTTTAGATTTTGGCCCCTTCTCTGATTGAGTTCGACACCCCTAGACTAGGTGATCTATGAGGACCCCTATTTTAATTATGCTGAAAGACAGCAAAGGGCATTTATTTCAGTGAGCAGGGGTTTCTTTGCTATGGTCTTGACACTATTTTATATGTTATGTGATACCAAAAACCAGCTCTTCATCCTTTTAGGTTATATTAAAAAGGGGGGTCAATTAAAATCTTAAGATTTCACTAGTTTTCAAATCATTGGTATAAAGCCTACCCTTTAGACTCACTGATCCACAGCTTTTTGGGGGATAACTGAGTGTTTCTAGTCTCAGAAGTATTTCCTTCAGTGGCTTTCTAGACCAGATTGAATATATATCCTATACATTTTAATAAGAAAAGTACTTTCAGTACTTAATGGAGTGAAACAATATCTAATGAGCACGTGCTGCTGGTGGAACTATAAACATGTCACGTATGACAAAACGTGTCAGCAGCCCTAAAACTGCTTACCATCTCTGGCTTAGTAATTCCCCACCAGCAGTCTACTATCTTCTTTATATATTTTAAATGTTTTGAACATTATAAAATAAAATTAGCTTTCAGAGGAAGAAGAAAAATAGCATTGTATTAGTATCACTAATAATCGGTAAGAGCCCCCTGCTCAGATGTTTCTGTATTTCAGACTTTTCCTTATGCCTGTCATTCTAGTGGCCCGGGGTGTGTGTGTGTGTGTGTGTGTGTGTGTGTGTGTGTGTGTGTCCGTGTCCACGTTAGCCTAGTAACACCAGATTTTCTGCGTGTTGCACAGCTCCAGCAGGCCCACCGGTTGGAGTAAAAGTGACGCTGATAGAAGATGACACTGCTCTGGTTTCTTGGAAACCCCCCAACGGCCCAGAGACGGTGGTGACTCGCTACACTATCTTATATGCATCGAGGAAGGCCTGGATTGCGGGGGAGTGGCAGGTCCTACACCGAGAAGGTACCTGAACATAAGTTACCAAAGAGAATGAAAAGCAAGGTTATTCGTGATAAGGAAATAAGAGAAAGAGGGATCTAGAGGTTATGTTTTGAGGTTATGTTTACGGAGCAACAGATAATTCAGGATTTTGGTTTTACTCAGAGCATTGGGAAGCCATCAGCGTGTTTGAAGCGTGAGCGTGTAACTCGCATTTGAGAGATCACTCTGACTATTGTGAATAGAAGAGGTTTGGTTGAGGAGCGGGCGGCATTTATAATCCAGAGATTATAAATCTGGATTAGGGTGGGTAAGGCTTGGGAAAGAAGAGAATGGTTGAAAAACATGAAGGAGGTAAAATCAGCAGGACTTGGTAGCTTAAGGAGGGAGGGTGAGGGGCAAGGGAGGGAAGACTGGTATAGGTTTATTATTAGGTTTCTAGTAGTGGGGTGCCTTACACTGAAGTAGCAAACACTGAAAGAGGACCTGGTTTAAGGGCGAAGACGTTTGTACAGCTACTAAAATGGCCCACTTGCAAATAAACTAAATTAATAAATGAATATTAGGGTCCACAGGCAAAAGATGATCAGGGCTTACAATAAACACTGGATTTAACTTTTTTCTTTTTATTTATTTATTAATTTTAACATGTTTTTCTTTATTTCAAAGGGGAAAGGGAAAGGGAGAGAGAGAAACATCATTGATGAGAGAGACCCATAGATTGGCTGCCGCCTCCACGCCCCACACTGGGGATCAAGCCCACAACCTGGCCTGTGCTCTGACCAGGAATTGAACTGTGACCTCCTGATTTGTATATGGGTGGATGATCAACCACTGAGCAGCACCAGCTGGGCTGAATTTAAATTTTTTTTAGACACCATTTTTTTTTTTTTTTTAGCTGAGTAAAATTGAATTCTGAAACTCTTAACATTCTTACTGCATGCTTTTATCATTATATTCTTTCAAAACTTCTGAATCATTTGAACAAGTCCAAATGCCAGTTTTTAGATGGACGATAGCATAAATAGTAAAACTTCATTATTTTGGCATTTTCTTAATTTCATTATTTTGGCAATTTCTTAAATGCTGAGAAAAGAACAGTTTGCCAACCAGTGAAAAGCTTAAAGATTTCAAGCAGAAATTTTGTTGAGCGTCCACGTATTCTAAACACTTCATAGCACTAGGCACTTCCACATACATTTTACCTGTTAAGGGAATATTTACCCAATTAAGAGAATAAACTTCAAAGACAACTATGTAAATGTAATAAACTCTATGCAATTCTAAAGTAAGCAAATGATAAATTTAGCCGGAGTTTTGATAGCTGTATAATCATAGTTTTCATTGAGCAGAAAGCCCCAGGAAGGAATGATTTCCCTGTCCCTGAAGAGATGTGACAGTAGCATGTACTTGCTAACAATAGGGCTTTATATTTGTGTCAGTTACCTGCTGCCACCTAACAAACCACTCTGAAACTTAGCCACTGTGCCTCTCACAGCTCTGTGAGTCAGCAGTTTGGACTGGGATCAGCTGGGCAGTTCTGCTGGTCTCTCCTCAGGTCATTCATGAGGCTGTAAATCATCTCCGGTTTCAGTGTGGGTCACTTAAAAACAGCAAGAGCGAGTTCTAACACCAGGAAGGACATAAGAAGGAGGAAGCCCATGTACAAAGCTTTGCAAGCCTCTGCTTGCATCGCATTTGCTAATGTGCACTGGGAAAACCATGTAGGCAAGCCCAGAGTTAGTGAGGAGGAGGACTGCCCACAGGTATGCATAGGTGGACATATCTTTGATGGGTGGGCTATGACTCTTACAGTTTAGCACCAATTCTTAAAATGTGTAATTCCTATTTACTTCATTATTTCCAAAAAGACTTATAAATTCATCCTTTAACCAAATGACTAATCTGATTTAGTGAGATATTTTATAAGTATTAGTAAAGAATTTTAGCCGAAATCGGTTTGGCTCAGTGGTGGAGCGACGGTCTGCGGACTGAAAGGTCCCAGGTTCGATTCCTGTCAAGGGCATGTACCTTGGTTGCAGGCACATCCCCGGTAGAGGGTGTGCAAGAGGCAGCTGGTCGATGTTTCTCTCTCATCGACGTTTCTAGCTCTCTCTCTCTCTCTCCCTTCCTCTCTGTAAAAAATCAATAAAATATAATTTTTTTAAAGAATTTTAATTCCATGAGCATATACTTCTTTTAGCTCTTCATTTGCACCTGCCTAAAATTTTGTTTTGGTAAAGTGAAGAAAAAGATGCAGGGCCTGGGGGCATGAAGAGGGAGAATATCAATGTCTCTTTCCTATATATCTGTTCATCTTCTATACATATTGTGTTTATGGATATTTACATGTATAATTAACCACATCTAACTACATACTTATTGCCAAATGGAATAAGATTATTTTATTAGTTAAAATATTTTTTAAATGTTCTTGATTACCATATGAAATTTGTGTGACTAAAATTGTACATGCTAAGATGGTTGAGCATAAATGTGATGTGAAAGTATGCTTGTGTGTGTAATTTAAAGGATCAGAAATTAAAGCCTTCGCACAGGACACACTAATTATCTTAAAATCTAAAAGGCACTGTAGGAAATCATGCTCTACTACCACAATTCCTGAACCGTTTCTCTAGCATGAGTTTCCCAAAATGGTAAAGGTACCGTACCCTCTTTAAACAAAAGTTCTATGACTAAATAAATTTGAGAAACACTGTATACTATTTATTCCATATTCTGTTGGAAATTCACCTTGGGAATTAAAGTCCTTTCCTAAAGCAATCCATTTAACTCAACATTTGCCAAATCAATTGGACTACTAATAGTAGGAACATAACTGATGGGTTAAACGAATTTCTGTTGAATGATTACTGTGTGACAGGCTCTTTTCTGGGCATTGGTAATACATCAGTGAACAATGTTCCCTCCCCAGTGGAGTGTACATCTCGGGAAACACACAGCAAATATAAAAATATGCAGGTAGTGGTAAAAGTGCTATAAAGAAAGCTCCAGTAAGGGGAAAAGACAAAGTGATGGAGGTAGTAAGGTAAGTTATTTTGGAGGAAATGACACATGTAGATATCTAGGGGGCATGCAAAGGCCCCGAGACAGACGGAAGGGAAGCATGAGCGTACACCCACCCACTCCGCGCATCCGCTTATAAAATTTAAATGAAATGAAAAGACTTTTCATTTCAGGTATGATTAGCTTTTGGCAAGCACTTTTACAAATTAAATGTAAAGTATTACGTGATAAGATGGAAGCTCAATTTATGTGTCTGTTTGTGAAGAAGTTGAGGTGCTTTTCCTTCTAGCTAATTGCAACCTGTTACAATACATCTCTGTTTTTGAGCTCACCCGCCTAGGAGCTTGTAAGAGTGGAAAGGCTCTTCCTGATTCTAAATACGGGTCAGTTTGTTTATTTAACAGTTGTGTGCTCAAGTAGCTCATGCTCTCTTGAGGCCAAGTTGAAACCATAGAATATAAAAACAAGCTGTTTTTGGCTGCTCACATTGCCTCTTGGTTCAGCTGCCTCCACCATGTGACGTGCAGAGGTGGCCTCCAAATCGTGTCCTCAGCTCGAAAATCACCCCACAGCTCACTTGCATAATGAGATAGACTCATTTTCAAGTGCCTTAGGGCAGCCAGCTCTGGCCTGGAAGTGACTGCTACAAGCTATTGTAAGCCCTTTGAAGCCACTGTAAGGATGCTCTGAGTCAGGAAAAAAATGAGATGAAGGCACCGTAGGAAAGTAAGGTTCCCCTGTAAATGTCCACAAATGTGGACGGAACAACTTGCTGGATGAATTTCTATTACACCTGCTTTCTTAGCATTAGGATTAATCCCTAGGGTGAGAGAGAATCTCTTTTGTAAGAAAAATACTTCAGTGAAGTGACAAGAGCAGAAAGAGACCTCAAGAAACACCAGTGCCACCCTGCCAGTGTAGCTCAGTGGTTGAGCATCAACCTATGAACCAAGAGGTTACAGTTCGATTCCTGGTCATGTCACTTGCCTAGGTTGTGGGCTGTGCAGGAGACAGCCTATCGATGATTCTCATCATTGATGCTTCTATCTCTCCCTCTACCTTCCTATCTGAAATCAATAACAAGATAAAGATAAAAGAAACAGCAGTGCCCAAATAGAAACCCTTCTTAGCAGTCATGCCAACAGAGAAAATACCTTCTGATACCAAATGTCATATAGAAACTCAAATGAAGGTTACGTTTTGGAGAGAAGTAGATGCTAGGCAGATTGGTGGTAGTAATTTTGATAGTTAATCTGAGGTCTTAGTCTTCAGCACTCGTGGTTCTTACATAATTTTGGCATTTTATTTCCTGCTTACATTCAAGAACTCTTAATGATGAGGAGGGTGAAAAATATTTTTTTGCTTTCAAAACTAATTGTGTTGGCCCTTCCCAGTTTGGCTCAGTGGATAGAGCATCAGCCTCCAGACTGAAGGGTCCCGGGTTCCATTCCACTCAAGGGCACGTAGTACCTCAGTTGCAGGCTCCTTCCCAGCCCAGGCCCTGGTTGGGGAACCTGCAGGAGGCAACCAGTCAATTTCTCTCTGTTTTTCCTTCTCTCTTCCACTCTCTCTAAAAAATCAATGGGGGAAAATTTCCTTGGGTGACTATTAAAATTAAATAAATAAAATAAAACACAAACCAAACACTTTAAAAAAAACAGAAACTAATTGTGTTGTTTCTAATTTAAGAGGTAAGGACAAGTGACCCTCTTTGGAGCATGCCCACTCCAATCTTCTTTTCGAGTAAATTTTCTTTGTCTGAAACTGTAAAAGATCCCAGGAGACTTAGAACCAGGGGAGCAGTGGACAGTGGCAGCTAGTCCTGGGCTAACCCCCTGACCTTATCCCCAAGGCTCCCTTCTCTCTGTCTTTCCACTGAGCTAACAGGCTCACTTCTTCCCATAGGTTTCTAGGGACCCAAAGCAGAGCCCTGCCTAGTCCCTCCCCTGTTGCTTCTTTTATCGTAAACCCTTCCTTGTTTCACTGTCCCCGGCTTTAATAAAGGTACTCTCAAAAAATAAAAAAATAAAAACATAAGAGGAGTAAGGTCAAGATCATCTAGCACAGCAGTTATCATAAATAGTTTAAATATTTCAAAAGATGGAAAAAAAGGCTCACATTGGATTTTTAAAATCTTACCTAATAATAGAAAAACATGTAAATTGACCGAACCTCTGCTAAGCCCCCAGCCAATCTGAGTGAGTATGCAAATTAACCCAACAGAGATGGCGGTCAATTTGCATGAATACCTGGGTCTTGGGAACCTCCTCAGCACCCAGGTCACTCCCAGCTGGCCATCGAGTGGAGGTTTTAGGCTTGGGCAGGGGCTGAGCCTGGGATCAGAGGGAAAGTGAAAACAAATCCATGGAAACATAACCTCAGTTGAGGATAAAAATAAAAATAAAGGAAGAAATGTCATATTCTATGAAAGACACATCTTGAAAACCTTAAAGAAAGTTGTCATTTTTTTCATGGTGAAGGGACTGGAGTCTGTGTTGATGAAAATACGTTGGTAGCTGTGGAGACTGGCAGTGGCTGCAGCCGTGGGGTGAAGGGGCTGGCGCCTGCCTTCCCCTAATAAGCCCAGTTGCCTCCATCAAAGGGAGGTCAGACTGTGGCTTAGGTTTGTTCCTAACTGGGAGTGGGCCTAAGCCATCAGTAGGACATCCCCTGAAGGCTCCCAGTATGTGAGAGGGGGCAGGCTGGGCTGAGGAAACCCTCCCCAGTGCACGAATTTTGTGCACCGGGCTCCTAGTTTAATTATAATTGTTGAATCTCAGTGTTTTATACCATTCTCTCTCTGCCTCTGTTTGAAATATTCTATAATAAAATGTTAATGCTATTTGTATCCAGACCTATAGAAAGAGTAAAACATTGTGTATATGTAAAAACATTTTATAAATGTAAAGTTTACTTAATTTGTCGCTGCTATATCTTTTTCATAGGGGCCATAACCATGGCTTTGTTGGAAAACCTAGTGGCAGGAAATGTGTACATTGTCAAGATATCTGCGTCCAACGAGGTGGGGGAAGGACCCTTTTCGAATTCTGTGGAGCTGGCGGTGCTTCCAAAGGAAACTTCTGAGTCAAATCAGAGGCCCAAGCGTTTAGATTCTGCTGATGCCAAAGGTCAGTATACCGTCACAATTGCTGATTTTTCTTAAAGAGAAGAACGTGCAGATCTGTGTCTCAGCTCCCTGCACCTGACCTCCACGCCTGCGATGGCCACACCCGGAAGCCTGCACGTGGTTTCTCGACTTGTAGCCAGTGAGGGTCCGAGGCTGTGGAGCGGCGTGCGTGGCTCTTGTTGCACTTCTGGAAGCAAAAGACACACTTACCTCAGAATTAGCTGCCATTTTCAGACCACTGTGTCCCCGTTAGTTCTCTTCCCAGCTGCTCAGCCACCAGGTCAGAGGAGCCACACCGTCCCGGCCTCAGGGGAGTAGCTTCCTGGGAGGCTGCATGGAAATAAACAGCAGTGGTGGCGTGGAGTTCAAGCTCAGAAGAGCATGACTTTCCTTAAGAATTTTCACCACAGAAACACAGCTTTTCCAGAGAGAAAGTTATTTCTCTCAAGGAAAATGATTGGGGAAAATATCTTCAGACATCTAGCTTCTCCTTGTCCCTGGGGAAGTGGGCCTGTGCTTTGGGGGTTGGGGAGCAGCTTCCTATGGTATAAAGAGAAAGAGAAACAGAATGAGAAAGACACCCGGGGAAGGAGAGAGAGAGGAAAAGAGGGGAGGGCAGTCAGAGTTAAGCCCAGAAGCAGGTAGTCACAGTAACTATCCTGTTATCGGGGAGCGGGGGGAGGAGAGGACGGTTCATAGTCACACCTCAGATGCCTGGCTCCTCGAGGTGTCAGGGCGCCAGTGGCATGAGTGTCACCCAGAAGCTTATAAAACACGCAGCCCCCACTCCAGCACCAGTGTGCCAGAATCCGCCTTTTAACCTGTGCCCCCGTGAAGCGCATGCACCTTAGCGTTTGAGAAGCCGATTAAATGCAAATACGTAAATGCTAATTGAATACAGCTCTGCTTTTAGATAACGTGACAGGAGCGCTATCCTTTCGTCCATCCGGGAACCCCTGGGCCTCGTGCCGTTCAGCATTATAGATTGTAAACCGATGCTCATGTTTGATGTAACAATACAGTATCTGGAACTCATATTTAGAATCCTCACTGTGGGGAGATAAGCCAATCTTGCCGAGATCACCGATAAAAGTGCAATATGTGTCTTTTCTGCTTAGACACAGAAGTGTCAAAGGTTTTCCTGTGAGAGGGAGGAAAATTACAGGAAAGCAAGTATCTGTCTGAGGATTACAATAAATGGAATCATGGATTTTTTTAAAAATCGATTCTAAGTAAATGTGTTTCCCCTTCTAGTTTATTCAGGCTATTACCACCTGGACCAGAAATCGATGACTGGCATTGCTGTAGGGGTCGGCATAGCCCTGACCTGCATCCTCGTCTGTGTTCTCATCCTGATATACCGAAGTAAAGCCAGGTGAGTTACCGAAGGAAAGCCAGGTGAGTTACCGAAGGAAAGCCAGGTGAGTTACCGAAGGAAAGCCAGGTGAGCTTCCATGGCTAGAGGTGGTGAAGTGGTTAAGGTCACATTTAAATTACAGTAACCACAAGAAGCAAGTGCCTTGTAGAGTAATTGGGATTTTCCACTTTAAAATACACATACCGGTATTATTACTGGAGTTCTTAGAGCTATGGAGATATACACACTTTGGAAGATTACTTTCTTGCCACTTGAAAACTGTCAATAAAATATTCTTAATGAAGATCTAGTTTCTTTATATCCTTGGTGTGTGTGTGTGTGTGTGTGTGTGTGTGTGTGTGTGTGTGTGTTTAATATAATACATACACACACACCAGGGAGAGGGTAAGAGAGAAAGAAACATCGATGTGTGAGACACATGCCCCAATCCGGGCTGGGATTGGGCCTGCTACCCAGGTACATGCCCTTGACCGTGAATCAAACCCTGGCCCTTTGGTCCGAGAGCCAACACTCTAACCACAGAGCCAAACTGACTAGGGCTATACCCTTAATATTTTGAGAAACACAAAGTGTATCCTTTAGTTTTTTTAAAAAAATGTTGAGTTCAGTTCAGGGCAGCTTCCCTGTTCTGTTCATCACACTTTGGGACATCGGAATACAGGCTAAGGGAGATGACTGGATAGAAAGTATTGCTCTATTCCAAGCATGTCAAACTCAAAGGCTAATAAGGGACAGATAAACAAGGTTTAAGGTTATGTGGGCCACAAAAAAAACAAAAGCTTCCAATTTATAGAAACATAGATTTATTTCGCTCTATACATGCTGGAAACAAAGGGCTGAAATAAATGAGTAATCCTTAACATAAAACAACAGAATATTTTAATAAAACTTAATATTTTTTCTTGAACATTAACTTACCAGACACTGAATAACTAAACAAATTAATAAGCATAACACAAATAAATGTATTATTCTTGTTCTCCAAAAGCGAAATATTTCCTGTTGTGCACACCAAACAAGTCAGTCCAAGACTAATGATGTGGCCATCGGCTGCTAAAATATTTGCTGCTAGTATTAGTGGAGAGAAGTGGTGTGCCTTCACATAAGACGTGTGAGGGAAATGAATGCAACACGATTATAGTCACTAGTGAACCTTGTAGTTTGTTATTAATAATTATGTGTAACAGGATATTATAAAAATTGTTAGAATTTCTTATTAAAATGTTTCTGATATACCGTGTTATTGGCTGAGCTGCAAAAATGTTCATTGTGGGCTGCGTGTGGCCCGCAGGCCGAAAGTTTGACATGCTTGCCCTATTCATTTACCTCCCAGCCTACAAAAATGCTCGCGCAGATTTAAATATATCAGCAGATGAAAGATGTCCAAAGGAGAAGTGGTTCTGAAGAGATTGAAAGCTAATGAGCTTGGATTTGCAAAGAAGACCAAACTCATTCCGTTTTTTTAAGTTTGGGGTCTGTTGGGCTATTTAAGATACAATGACAATGAATCATGTTTGTGCATGGCTGCTTTCCAGAAAACATAAAAATAAAGTGACACAAACTGACAAACTGCTGATGAGAGGATTCCTTATTCCTTGGAATATTTTCACATTTAAAAGCCTGAAAAGCCTGAGTCACTGAGAGCTCCTCCCGCATCACCATAGAACAGATGGTGGGGTCTCTCTGGACATGGATTAAAACAAATGTAATAAGTACGGATTGATTTTCCGTGAACTCTGTCAGGCAATCTCATCTGTAATTTGACTTCAGCTAAATTCTCAGCATTCCGTGAACTTGTCTGTTTCTAACCTTTTATATACTTTGGCTTTTCTTAAAGTCCTTTTGTAAACTAAAAAAAAAGAAAAAAGAAAAGAAAGCCAAATACATATCATTTTTAGGTAATATGCCTTACTGCTCCCTCTCCATCTGCCTAGGTTGTCAGAGTTGACTCTATATGTGTTTGGTACTTGACTAGTAAAACATATTAATGAAGAGTTAGTGCTAACCTATTTTTATATATTGATTTGACTTAGTCTTATGGTCCAGGTTCCTCACTTTAAGAATATTTTTATAGCCGAAACCGGTTTGGCTCAGTGGATAGAGCGTCGGCCTGCGGACTGAAAGGTCTGGGGTTCGATTTCTGTCAAGGGCATGTATCTTGGTTGCGGGCACATCCCCAGTAGGGATGGTGCAAGAGGCAGCTGATTAATGATTCTCTCTCATCGGTGTTTCTAACTCTCTATCCCTCTCTCTTCCTCTCTGTAAAAAAATCAATAAAATATATTTATAAAAAAAAGAATATTTTTATAAAAATCTTTATGCACCATCTTTTAGTGATGCCTACATCTTGCAGAAGTGCTACTGTAAATTTGCAATCATTAATTGGCAAGTGAAATGTGATGTTAGTGTGATAGTCTGTAGACCTGAGAGAGAACATGTAAATTTAAAATTTTAATCTATGCATACATTATAAAATACCAATAATAAAGCATAGTCGTTTGTAACTATTAAGGCTTTTATTAGGTGTTTGTTAAAAGTATACGTAACCAGATATTGGGACAAAAAGAAATAAAGAAGCTTTCTTAAATCATAAACATTTTCAGCAGTGAGTTGGAGTTAACATCTAATACTCAGTTCCTAAAGGTATTTGAGAAGCAAACATTACAGAACATTTGTGTGCAAAGTTGTGATTATAGCCCCAACTTGGTACATTTGCCTGTATCCCTGATGAAATTAGATTTCCTTTTCTTGCAATATTTCAGGAAGTCATCTGCTCCCAAGACGGCGCAGAACGGAACTCAGCCGCTGTCTCGAACCAGTGCCTCCCTGGCCGGTGGGAACGAAGTAGGAAAGAACCTGGAAGGGGCTGTAGAAAGTGAGGACTCCTTGATGCCAATGAAGATGCCCAACAGCTTCATTGATGCAAAGGTACTGCAGGCGAGGGAACCCATTTGCTGCATGCGCAATCTTCCCTCCACTCGTCTTCCCTCTATGTGTAATATTTACTTAGCAAAACATTGCATGTCAGATGTATTATATCCATACTCCACTTAATGAAACGTGAAGCAGTTTTACCCACATCCTCCTTACACAAAATATTTGGGGAGAAGAAGATAGGGATATATAAAAGAATTAAAGATGAAAGAGATATAGAAAGAGAAGGTAGCATAAATTCAATTAGATGGGATTATGTGGAGCTAAAATGTCTTCAATAAGGACACCAGAATCATTAATTTATATTTATGACAAATTGAATTGCCCTGTATTTACTGGGTGGACAACTTTTTACTAATTCGTTGTAGGTTGGTAGAACGTCACTGGGGGATGTTACTCTATGTCCTATCCACTGTAATAATAGTACCGTGATAAGCATTATGAATAGCAACTGAAATTATTTTTAGTCACATTGCAAAATTAAATAGCATATAGTGTACATTATTATAATAGTTCTCAATAACCAATGTGCTATAAACACAGGTGTCAGTAAACTAGAGCCAAGCCAAGTCCAGTCTATGGCCTGTTGTTTTGTTGGTTTGTTTGTTTATTGTTAATCCTCGCCCTAGGACAATTTCCCACTGATTTTTAAAGAGAGGGGAAGAAACAGAAAGAGAGAAACATTGATGTGAGAGAGACACATTGATTGGTTGCCTCCTGCACGTGGCCCTGGTAGGGGTGCTGGGGATCAGTCTGCAACCAAGGTGCATGCTCTTGACCAGAAGGAACCCGGGACCCTACAGTCTGCAGGCCGACCCTCTGTCCACTGAACCAATCTGGCTAGGGCATGCTTTTATATGGTCATAACCTGAGCTAAAAATGTCTTTTATATTTTTATTTTTATTTCGTTTTTTACATTTTTAAATGGTTGAATAAAAAAAGATGGAGAAAATGCAATAGAGGCCATATGTGTAGTCTGCAAAGCCTAAAATATTTACTATGTGGCCCTTTACAGAAAAAAGAGTTTGCCAAATTTAGCTATAAATTATTTTTCCCCAACCCTTTCCTAAAATTTAGAGTAATAAAAATATAACAGTCCCTGGCCAGTTTTCTCAGTGGTTAAAGCATCAGCCTAAGGACCAAATGGTTTTGGGTTTGATTCCCAGTCAAGGGCATGTACCTTGGTTGCAAGTTCAATCCCTGGCCAAGCAGGAAGCAATCAATTAAAGTGTCTCTTTCACATCGCTGTTTCTCTCCTCTCTCTTCTCTCTCCCCACCCCCCTTAAGGATAAACGTAATATCTTTTTTATCACTAGCAGCTACTCTGAATTGTTGTATGCTGCTATGTAAAAGTAGAAATAGTAATATCTGTGATTGTTTTCTCTTAACATTTAAAAATTTGGGGCACTACTACTTGTGATAAACTGAACTATATAATAATTACATTTTCCCCTATATTTATCCAGGGAGGAACTGACCTGATAATTAATAGCTATGGTCCTATAATTAAAAACAACTCTAAGAAAAAATGGCGTTTTTTCCAAGATTCTAAGAAGATAAAAGTTGAGCAGGTAACCCACCTACATGAGAAAAATCTTTGGCAGCCCATGGTGTATGAAACGGTAGTTAAAAAGAGAGGAAAATGTAAATGGATGCTTTCATTCCCGTGTTCTCTCTGTGTGTCCTTTTATTAATTTGGGGCACGACTCCGTGGAAAGGCGTGGGGAATGATCACTGAAATGGCAGTTGGAATCGTAATTAGAACTGAGGTTTCCAGTGGGGAGTGGAGGGCAATGGAGAAAGGGATGGGGCAGGACTTTGCGTCCAAATCACTGAGGACGCCTTTGGTGTCAGTTAGCCCAGTAATTCTGATGTGCCCCCAGTCCTCAGTGGGGAACCACCGACCTAGACAGTCCCTTCGTGAGAATAACCTTTCCCCCGGGGTATCCCAACTATTTGCTATCTCAGAATTAGATGGAGACATGTACACATAAGGAACTGTTTGACCTTGAACTTGGGACTCAAAAGAACTGTTGGCCCAGAAAAGAACTCACTACAGACAGATTCATTTGCCTCTCAGCATAACCATTATGGCTTGTCTCAGTTTCGGTTCTAACAAGGGTACGTATTTTCCGGTGTATAAGACGACTTTTGAAACGGAAAAAAAGTCAACGGAAAATTGGCCAGAGTCAGAGAGGCGGTCTATTAAAAAAAGAACTGGTGTTGCCTTGGAAGTGGGGGGTAGACTTATACAGCGAATATAGGCCTAAACCTATGTTTGAACTGTAAAATCGGGGTCGTCTTGTACGCCGGAAAATATGGTATTTCTTGAATCACACGATCTCTCACATCTAGAGGAAATAATGAACAACATAAACTGATGAACAAAAACAGACACAGAGAAAGAGAAGCAGTGATAAGACTTTCAAACCTAAAAGCATAGTAGGGGAGGGGAGGGTAAGGGGGAGAGATCAACCAAAGGACTTGTATGCATGCATATGGGCCTAGCCGGAGGCCATGGACAACAGAGTGGTGGGGCACATGTGGGGAGGGGTTTGGGATGGGAATGGGGGGATGAGGACAATTATGTGATACCATAATCAATAAAATAAATAAAAGAGAATTAGATGGAATAGGTAAAAACAGACTTAGTCTTTCCCAGGAGCATTCCATCATCACTGACGGTGTTTTATTTATTTTTGCCTAGCCTCCAAGAAGATTTACCCAATCGGTCTGCTTCTACCAGCCAGGCACGACTGTGTTAATTAGCGATGAAGACTCCCCCAGCTCCCCAGGTCAGACAGCCAGCTTCCCAAGACCATTTGGTGGTGCAGCCGACACTGAGCATTCCGCCAATAGTGAAGGCAGCCACGAGACCGGGGATTCTGGAAGGTTCTCTCACGAGTCCAACGACGAGATACACCTGTCTTCGGTTATAAGTACCACACCCCTGGCCTCGGACTCCCTCACTGGCAACGATTCCGGTGGGGATCTCTCCGCGAGGAAGTGCCGAGACCCTGCAGTGGCGTCAGATGCTGAGCAGACTGCCTCTTCCGTCCTGCAGCCACCATCTGCCATGCTGAGCTTTGATAAAAATGATTTCCCAATCTAGGCAGCCAAGTTCAGGTATTCTCACCTTTAATTCTGTTCGAAGGACAATGAACAGGGAGCCAAAGCCTTTTGTGAAAATCTCGATGTCTTCTTGGGTATTTCAGCTTCTTTTTTTCTTTTTTTTTTAATGTGCTTTGTTTTTTAAACTCACGTATTTGAATGTTTTATTGTCAGCAATGTGAAAAGACAGTCAAGGTGTATTTGACTGGATTATAAAAAAATATATCACTGGAGCAAAGGGAAGACTTTTGAAAGCCTCTTTGCTAGCTATCTACCTCAGTCTGCCAGTTGGCAGACTTAGAAGACAACCTTGTTACCTCATTTGTTGTGCTAGTTTATCTCGGCTACAGAACCAATGATACTTCCTAGTAGCGTTTTGTTTTCATTGCTGTATGTGTATGTAATGTATATGATCGAAGGAGTCATATAGGCAGAGGAGTATGAATGTTTATCTGAAGCTCTGATTTAAAAACAAAAACAAAAAAACACTGATACATGCATTATCTTTATAATTTAACACCTCTCACTGTGAAGACTGTGAAACCGCTGAGAAGAGAAAAAGTGGGACTATTGATTTTAGTGAATGACCAAGACAAAAAAGTGCTCTCTCGAGAATAGAACGATTTGGTAGCACATAGAGAAGATGTTGGCTTCCAGGGCCTTTGTGTCTCGGACATGAGTCTGAGTGCTGTATCTGCTGTCTCCCAGCCCTCAGGCTGCCTAGAGCTGTGCCTTTCTACCTCCCCCTTTGCCTGACAGTTGGCCGAAGGCTGAACTGTCTAGTTTGCAAAGCAACCTCAGCATTTCCAGACTTCATAGCAAAGCTTTCATAGCATGCAGAAAACAGATTTTTAAATAAAATGGGTAGGGTTTTATTTTGTTTTTTTAAAATCCCAGCTTGGCTTCAAGGGGTAAAGAAATTTCATAAAATGTTTTAAAAAAATGAAGATAAATGCAACAGTTAGACGGTAAAACGAACGTAAGGTTACCATGGTAACAGTGCCTTCCATTATATATTATGAAAGTCTTCGCCTTATAGCTTTTTAATATTCATGAAGTTGTTCAGGACAAGAGTATAGAAAGTTGCCTTAAGACTGTCTTGGATTTCATCAGTCACTTTTGATGTACAGTATCTTATCAAAGCATGTTGATTTGCTATCCTACAGGTTTTATTTAGGGATGCGCATTCAGAGCTCTACCGCCTTACTTGTCTTCTTGTGAATTCTTAAGAGAATTTGGTACTCTTTATGTAATCTTCCTTCAGTATCAATGCTGTGAATGAGGAATGCTCACTTCAGGAGTGAGTTAATCCTCTTGCTGGTTTGAAACCAGCAAACTGTTTACTCAGCCACATAGACTAGGCCTCTCTCAGGCATGAGATAGTTACCTACAAGGTGCCATCGGTGGGAGAGGATACGGTGGTTTGTAGAGAGGGGCCCATATCCTTTTAAAAGTATTTTTTCAAATCACCTGGAACTGACTTTTGAGCCTCACTTTAGAAGGAATCTTAATGTGTTCCCCCTGGAAACCTTTGGTTTACAAAGGGGGGGGATTGTGTTAAATAATGTTCTAAAAATCAAAATAATAGTACTGGGTAATAATACCCACCTCTAGCATCTCCCACCCCAATGTCTGATGATACACATTTTTTAATTTTTCTCTCTCTCTAGTTTTGTGCCAAACTGGATGTGTTCAGAAGCAGACCAACATTAAGCACCAGCAGCCGCTTCTGAACTAAACTCAAAGTCCCCATTTAGCTTTCTAAGTAAGGGCTTCACGGACAAAACCACACCACAAAGCAGAGCTTTAGTGAACACTCTGAGGCCAGGGAAGATGCTGCTCCTGCCTGTACAGCTCCTGTTTTATACTACCTCCTTTTAAAGTTATTCTAGTGTTATTTTTTTTTTTTTCCTGTACTCAGGGAACATTTTGTTGCTTTTGAGCTGCCTCATGGAAGCATGGGCAAATTGACAGGGTATGGTGCTTTTTGGTTTGTAAGTAGATGTGGGGCCTACTTTCTTCAGTGTCTCAAATTAAAGAGTACAATGAGTTCGTGTTATTTTTTTAAAACTTTCATTAAAAGACAAACAAAACCTAAAGCTAAAACATCATCCGTCATAGTTATGGAAGATGTGTCTAGGGCTGTATGAATTTGAATCATTTTATATAAAAGCCTAGAAAGATGCTGAAGTCGAGGAAAGTACTTTTTTTTTTTAATAGGCCCATAGGTAATGTAGATATTTAGGCTATAACTATTTGCTAATTATTTACCAGTATCTTTCTTACTTTTTCACCTTTTCGTTTTGGTCCTATACAAATTTTTTTTCACAGTAATCCTGTTACCAAAGAATTTTCAGTATGAAGTGAAATTTTAACTATAATTTCCCCCACAGATTGAATTAACTAGAAACATCTATAGTTAATGAAGCTTACACAAGTAGTTACTAACCCAAAATAATAGGGTTTACATTGATTGTGGTAGTTAAATAGACTAGTAATTTTAACTACCTTATTGTTACCAGAGCATTTAAAATAAGTTCTTTACCAGTTGAAAGTTCCAAAGAATTTCAAGGGTAATTTTTTTTTCCTTCAGCAAGTAAATCTTCAACTATACAGTATTAAAGCATTTTTAAATTGTTGAAACTACTTGTTGGAGAGAAAAAAAAATCTTTTCACCAAAGAGGAATATTTTGGTCTCATTGAATATGATAGTGTACTGCAAAGACTTCTTTTTACTTGGCCAATGCTAGCTTCTTTGAAGCCTTAAGTATGAAATTGTAACTAATATGTGAAGGTTCTCACTTACTTCTCATAGTGGTGTTACCTCATGGTATTTCACTCCAAAGGGGTTAATATGCAAATGGTAACTATTTTCATTTCCAAACACTTATTTGCTGTAAGTACTGATATGTGCATGTCATTTTTATGCCAAATATTACAAGATACTGCTCATCAGTATTTTCATACCAAAGACCATAAAAATATATAGATTAGCCTGTTAAGTAAAGATGAGCAGATTTGAAATAAATTTATTTAGAGGCTGATAGGGATTCTAGCTTTAGTAGCAAAATATATCAAAGGGCTAAGTTTACATAATTAAAAGCAATACAGTTATATTGGTATTTATCAGTGTTTTTATTCAAGTACTTTTTATCAGCAAAAAAAAAAAAAATTTTTTTTTAAACCAAAGATATTTAAAGGTATTCCCACAGATAGGCAAATTTAGTTGTACCTGAAAACCGTTGTTCCTTGTTTTGTGTCAAACCAACCTCTCTCCAGAACCCCGTCTGTATACCAATGGCATAGACATAGGAACTTTCCATTAAATCTGCTGATTCAGCCACAGGATGTTTTTGCCAAATGATGTGATATTTTCCTAAGCACCTTGAGTGTGAGATGTCAACAGAGCAGAAGCAGGCCTTCGCACTGCAGACATTACGGTGGCAGCCCCTGAACTAGCGTGTGCCATCTTCCTCTTGCTTGAAGTGTTACCTGGTTAATTCAGAAGGCTTAGGGCAGTCCCTTAATGGTAGAGCTTTCCTCACTGGAGAGCACAGGGACATAGCAGGCAAACAAGTCACATCACTGTTTCAGTGGAATACACTTGGATTGATGTTCTCTCTAAAGTTGTCCTTAGATTGAAATATTTTAATTACACTCAGGGAGCCCCGTATTTCAAATTTGAGTGGAACCGTGGGTGAAACAAACAAAAATCTTTTTTATGAAATCTGAAGTTTTATATTTTGATTAGCCTAAATGTAAGGATACAGCTTTTACCCACCAAGTGGCTTTGAAAAGTCAGCGTTAGCACACCAGGGAAATAGATCCTCAGTGAAATGTCTTCTATTTGCCTTTGCTTCCAACAAGAACAGTGCCAACATTGGGAACAATGACAGTGATTTGCATTCGTTTGTCTTGGCTTTGTTGAGGATTTCTGCCAGAAACTTGCTCATGTTGACTGCTCAGGATCGTTGTTCAAGTCCATATGAAGACACCTTTAGAAACAATTCACACAAAAAGTAGAACTGAAAGCTTTTTTAAAAAGAAGGCAAGAATATCCAGATGTGGCTACACTTTAGCAGTGTCTGTAGAGATTTACGATTATATTTCATTGAATGTAAATGTTGAATACTGAATGTAAAAACAACAGCCCAACTGTTTTGAAAGTCATGATCTTTCCGTCTCCACATGTATTTTGTAGACTGTTTCTGACAGTTTGTCACGGGACTCGGCTTCGGTTTAATTAATGGAATAATTTTTGTGGGCTGTCGAGCAGAGGGTTCTGGAGAATACCCTCCACAGTCAGTTGTCTGAATCCCACTGAGGTTTAGAAGAACATATGCATAGAGTTCTGTGTTTAATTGACGTATGCTCAGGATATAAGAGCACAGGCTAACGCAATGTGTGTGTTTACAGGCTTTCCTTTTCTCGGGCCGTTGCAAGTGTTTAAGATGAACATGACGACAGTCTTACATTTTTACCTAACAGATCCTGTATGTTTACCTGATAGATACTGTAACTTTTTTTTTCTTATTGCTGCTATAACAAATTACCACAAACTTAGTGGCCTTCAAACAACACACATTTATTATCCAACTGGGACAAAAGCAAGGTCTTGTTTCCTTGTCTTTTCTAGCTTTTAGAAGCTCTGGACCCCTCCCTCCATCCTCAGAGCCAGCAAGATAGCATCACTCCGAACCTGCTTGCATTATCCTATCTCTTTTGTGACCCCCATCGAGGAAAGGTTCTTCGGTTTTCGGTACTCATGAGATTAGCTTGAGCCCACCTGGGTAATCCAGGGTGATCTCCTCATCTCAAAATCCTTAATATCATCACATCTGCAGGGAACGTGTTCAGAGTCCAGGGATTTGAGCATGGACGTCTGGGGGCGGCCATTATTTTTCCTTCCACAGATACATTACTCCTATAGAATTCTGATGCCCACAACATGTTGATAGTACTGCAGAAATTAGAAGTCTGAAGGCATGTGCTGCTCCTCAGACATCTTCAGGATTTTAAAACTATGAAAACTTTGACTTGTCACCCATCAAATGTATATGTTAAACTTCCTCTCTAAATCACTTTTTAAACTTCTTGGATGTTTGCTTCATAAAGTAGTTACTCAGTTCTGTGAGTTTAACAGAAAGTTCCCTAAACATTTGGCTCTAACTTTATGAAATTCCATGAGAGTTTTCTGAAAACTGTCCTTAGAATGGAACTTTCTCCTTTTCTCTTCCTGTGGACTTCCACAGGGACTCTGAGGAGATAGACAGGCCCATGCTCAAATGAAGTCCATTCTTCATTTTCTTTTAAACATATATTAGCAACAGGAAACCTTTCTTCCTTTTAAATTGAGTTTACTTCTTCAGCTTCACCAGCTCCTGTTTGGTTTTCAGTTTGATAACCCCTCAATTTTCCATCCATTTCAGCAAGTGCCTCCACTTACCTTCTCAACAGGAATCATGTGCTGTGTCCAGCACGGGCAAATTCGGAGAGCCTGAGGAGGGGTGGTGAAGGATTAAAGAAGATAGGCAAGAGAATACAGCTGGGGCTCGGTGGGACACTGCTTCTCTGATGGAGAGACAGTGCCATGGCCTGCAAGCCGAGTCTTTATTTTATAGTCAGAGCACACAAAGCAAAACAAGGGTGGTAGTCAGCATGTTTACAATGTTCTTGTGAGTCTCACCTTTGTTTTGGCAGCACTTGCTGCACCTCCCACAGCCCATTAGCTATCTAGGAAGGAGCAAGGGAGGACTATAAGGTCAGGCTTAATTATGCTATGAGGGCTCTGCCCTCCAGGCTGGGACTTGTTTGTGGCCCTGCTACAGGTCAATCCGAGGCTTAACCCTATAGCCGCTTCCTGCAGAATAAATTCTAGGAAATTGTATCGTTCTTGTCATGCTTCTTTGATTCCAATTTCCCTTTTCCTAAAAAGTTTTTGATTCGGTAACTCTATCTTAATTCTTGGGTCATTTCAAGTCCAGTCTTTCTGTTTTGAAGGATAGTTTCTAATTCTACCTTAATTTTCATCATTTCTTCAACAAAAGAGATGAAGCTATTTCCATCATGGGGGTAATAACCATTGTAATATTCTGAGAAAGGATAAGAATGCTGGTCATTTTTCAGCTGCTTCTAACTCTAGTCTTTAGAAATGGATAAGGTTGTTCACTGAGCATATGCAACATGCCAAGCATGTGCTCCATCCCTCTTATGTTCTGCAAAGCAAATATCCCACTATCTGGATCAGGAAACTGAGGCTTTAAAATGGCTGACATGTCAAAAATCACAGCTAGTAAGTGGCTTAGTCAAGATAGAATCCCAAGTTGGTCCAACTCCCAAGTTTATAGGATTCTACTCTGATGCGTTTTCTCAGCTAAGAAATCCTATTTTATAGCGCCTTCCACTGTATCAACACCACCTGTCCACATAGCAATAGCCAACCGAGAGAAGTCTGTCTTACATCCATTTATTCGCAGGAAGAATTTAGGAGGCTGAGCTGTAACTCAACCTTGTCATCTCCTCACCTCCCACTTTCCTCCTTTGAAACCAATTTCTGCCCTGGGCAGTGCCGCTCAGTTGGTGGGAGTATCGTTCCACACAAGGAAAGTTTACTGACTCGGTTCCAGGCCAGAGCATATGCTCAGGTTTCGGGCTCTCTCTCCCTTCCTCTCTCTCTTTCTTAAAACCAATTTTAAGAAAGAAGCAACACAAAAGAAGCTTCAATTTCTCTTAGCCAAAATTGTGTCTGTGAATTGATGCTGTGCCTAGAATTGCCTGAACAATAAGGTTGACATGGTTTCTGGAGTCCTTATCTATTTGATCATTTCCTTATTAGACTGTGTGTTCAGAATCTTTTGCAATTTTTCTGTAGTCCCCTATATCCAAGTAGGAATTTATTAAATTGGGAAAAGTATATAGTAAGCAGTCATCCTTCCTTGCTAGATCCGAAGCAGTAGTTTTTATATGAGTGCAACAGAATTAATTATTCATACTGATTTAGGAGGGAGCAAAGTGGAGGGAGAATCCTATGATAGAACAAGTATAAGGTGAGTCACCAGAGCACCTAAATTCTAGTCCTTGACAATTTTGAGACTTGTTTGGAAGGGAAATTCTTAACTTATTTCTGTTCCTCTTCTATTCATGAAATGAGGATAATTTGGTGTGCAGAATGAAGAATAGTACTTTGAAAAGTTAGAAAGAAAATTAAAGTGTAATTATAATCTGAAAGTCATCTCTATGAGGCTATGATTTTTTCCTTTACAGTTCAGCCTATTCAGATACATTTTGCCTGTGCTAAAATTTAAAATGTTTGCATTTTCTGTATATGTACCACCACCACCAACACCACCAACACCCCCCAAAAAAAGAAAACTTAACAGAAGAAAGTGGTTGGTAAAAGACATAGAGATTTAAACACTTATCTGTAATGTAAAAAAATCTACAAGATGAAATGGGAATTTACAGTATTTTGAGAGTTCTGAACATGAAATCATTTTATACCAAGTTAAATCTTTCACTTTTAAAATACCTTGCTTTTAAAGATTTAAAGACTCAGATAACCCCAGAGGGGTAGATTGGTGAGGAGAAAGTACAATTTTAGAATTCTTTTCTTTCCCACCCCCCCAAAATGTATTTAGTTGGTTTTTTACAGAGAGGAAGGGAGAGACAGAGAGAGAGCTAGAAACATCAATGAGAGAGACATTGATCAGCTGCCTCCTGCACACCTCCTACTGGGGATGTGCCTGCAACCAAGGTACATGCCCTTGACCAGAATTGAACCTGGGACCCTTCAGTCCACAGGCCTATGCTCCATTCACTGAGCCAAACGAGTTAGGGGTAAGATTCTTTTCTAACAGATTTGCTTTTTCATGATTTTATGGAACATTTTAACATTTCTTTAAACTATTTGGAGTAAGTTTTATATAGAGCAACACCTACTGGTACCTATTCTTATTTTCTCAAGGCTACCTTCAAGGGTTGAGAGGAATTTTATGATTATTATCTTTTTCTAAAGAAAGGAAATATTTTTCATTCTTCTTGCAACATCCAGTATCACATCTCTCCCTACCCCCTACCCAATATCACTCTTTTTAAAAATATATATATATTTTTATTGATTTTGTACAGAGAGAAGGGAGAGAGAGAGAGAGTTAGAAACATCGATGAGAGCGAGTCATCGGTCAGTTGCCTCTTGCACACCCCCTACTGGGGATATGCCAGCAACCAAGGTACATGCCCTTGACCGGAATCAAACCCGGGACCTTTCAGTCCCCAAGCTGATGCTCTATCCATTGAGCCAAACTGGTTTTGGCCCAATATCACTCTTAATGCATGAAATTCTGAACCCATTTACAGATTTACCCATTTATATCTTGCAATAGTATTAGACACAGTCCTAACTTAATAGACTTTATCTTTAAAACTTTGTTAACAGAAGTTTATTTTTTGTGGAACTGCCTTTAAAAACAACAACAAAAATATTTTTAAAATTTACCTGAAATAATCTCCTTCCCGTTGCTACATTTTGTTTATCTATTTTGTTTGCAAATGAGTACTGATGATTAGCAACTTAAGCCTGATACAGGTATTTGCAAAGCCTGAAAATACACACTTTGCCTTAGCCTGTCAGTAGAGGACGTATATTAAGTTTGTCTGTCTGTTTTGTCGTTGGACAAAATTTCATGTCTGTGTATGCGTGATTCTTTTCTATTTTTTTCAAAGATGTGAATTAAATGAAAGTGTGGGAGTCAGTTATATTATTTTATATTATGGGTGATCTGGATCCTTTCACTCTTTATACAATATTCTTGTAAGGGCAGCATTTGCAGACTTGCTAATGGACTCTAGAGCTGAACTATTTTAATTTTATACTTGACTCAGGGGATTAGCTTTGTGAACTCCATTGCAAGAAGAAAGCTCATGTTTGCCTTGATTTTGAATGTATCTTTTTAATGTCTTCTTAAAACATATTTTGTTTAATAATGTGGGTTTTCTTTTTATAGCATCATAGTAAATATTGCCTAGTATTTCCCCCTTCCCCAGGGTAGTTTGTATACTATCCTACAGGTCATGCCAAAAATGAATAAAAATTTAAATGCCAAAATGTTTATGAAACTGCTGTCTAAATACTGATTGATTGCACAGTTTAAATAAAAATTTCCTTAGTTAAAAAAGAAAAAAAAATCCATGTTTTTCTTTTACTCTTTAATTTTCTTTTGGGGGATGGAGAATGAAAACATTCAATGTATAGAATGGTGGCTTTTATATCCTAGGATGAGATGATTTATAATTTTATAGGGTCCACTCCAAGCAGCAGGAATAGAGCCTATTTAAGGTAAGAATTGTTTTCATCTGGCATTTACTGAATAGCAGCAAGAAAATAACAATTTTCTATTCTAGTAGATGGTTGCTTACTTCAGGACCTAAATAGTAGGCAGCATAAAAGCTATGGACACATCCATAGACATAGTCCTAAATCAGGTAAGAATTTTTTATTTTAGTATTATTTTTAAGTGGTTAAGAGAATATTGAAAAAATATTCTTAAAAAAATAAAATAACAGAAACATTTGACCCAAACAAGCCTTTTTACATAACTGAATTCTTAATTTAAAAAAAAAAAATCGCCCTAGCCAGGTTTGCTCAATGGTTAGAACGTTGGCCCATAGAACAAAGGATATCAGGTTGATTCCTGGTAAAGGGCACATACTTCAGTTGCAGGCACAATCCTAGCCCCATCTGGTTGGGGTACATGTGAGAGGAAACCAGTCAATGTGTCTTTCATAGATGTTTCTCTCTCCTTGTCTCTCTCCCTCCCTCCCTCCTACCCTCTAAAAATCAATGGAAAAGAAAATATTATTGGCTGAGGATTAAAAAACAACAAGAAAAAAAAAAACACCTGACTGAAATAAAAAATATTATACAGAGACCCAGCAACAGACTAGAGGAATGTAAGAATCAAGTTAAAGATTTGGAATACAAAGAGGCAAAGGACACTCCTCTGGAGAAGCAACAAGAGAAGAGAGTCCAGAAAGTTGAAGATAGTATAAGAAGTCTCTGGGACAACTTCAAGCATACCAACATCAGAATTATGGGGGTGCCAGGAGAAGAGAGCAAGATACTGAAAACCTATTTGAAGAAATAATGACCGAGAACTTCCCCCACCTGGTGAAAGAAATAGACTTACAAGTACGGAAAGCGTACAGAACCCCAAACAAAAGAAATCCAGATAACCACACCAAGACACATCATAATTAAAATGCCAAGGGCAAAAGACAGAGAATCTTACAGGCAGCAAGAGAAAAAGTTAGTTACCTGTTAGGGAGCACCCTTACGATTATCAGCTGACTTCTCAACAGAAACTATGCAGGCCAGACGGGAATGGCAAGAAATATTTAAAAAGTGATGAATAGTGAGAACCTACAACCAAGATTACTATACCCAGCAAAGTTATCATTGAGAATTGAAGGGCAGATAAAGAGATTCACAGATGAGAAAAAGCTAAAGGAGTTCATCACCAAACCAGTATTATATGAAATGCTGAAAGGTAATCTTTAAGAAGAGGAAGAAGAAGAAAAAAGATTTATGATCAACAAATACATATATATCAACAAGTGAATCTAAAAATCAACTGAACTAAAAATCTGAGGAACAGAATAAACTGGTGAATATAGATAGTAGAATCAGAGGCAAAGAAAGGGAGTGGATTGATTATTATCAGGGGGAAAGGGATGTGGGAGGTGCAGGAAGAGACTGGACTAAAATCGTACACCTATGGGTGAGGAAAATGGGAGGTGGTAAGGACAGAGGGTGGGGTGGGAACTGGGTGGAAGGGAGCTATGGGGGTGTGGGGGAGGGAGAAACAGTTGTAATAATCTGAGCAATAAAGATTCATTAAATTTTTAAAAAGTCATAGGACATATATGTCCCAATTTCAAAACTTATTACAAAGCTACAGTAATCAAAAGAGTAGTGCCCAGTGGTGTGCCTCAGTGGTTTAACCCATGAATCAAGGCGTCACAGTTCAATTCCCAGTCAAGGCATATGCCTGGGGTGTGCAGGAAGTAGCTGATCAATGATTTTCTCTCATTATTGATGTTTCTCCTTTCCTCCCTTCCTCTCTCTGAAATAAATGAAAACATTTTTTAAAACAAACAAAAAAACAGTGTGGCAATAGCCTAAAAACCAATGACATATAGACCAATGAAAGAGAATTGAGAGCCCAGGATTAACTTTATATAGTCATTGAAAATTGATTTTTGATGGAGGTATAAAGTCCATTCAATAGGGAAAAGAACAATCTCTTCAATAAATATTGCTGAGGCAACTGGATTTCCACGTACAAAAGAATGTAGTTAGGAACCTACCTCATTCCATATACAAAAATTAACTCAAAATGGATCAATAATCTAAATATAAAAGTTAAAGCCATAACTTCTAGAAGGAAACATGGGTGTAAATCTTCCTGATCTTAGATGTAGCAATGAATTCTTAGATATGTTCAAAAGCACAAACAACAACAAAAAATGGACTTGAAGAAAATTAAAAACTCATGTTCATCAAAGGACATTAGAAATTGAAAACTTACAGAATGGGAAAGATATTTGCAAATCATTAATTTGATGATGGTTTAATATCCAGAATATATTTTTAAAATCACATATCTGATAATGGTTTAATATCCAGAATATATAAAGAACTTCTAAAACTCAAGATGAAGACCAACAACTCAATTTAAAGATGGCAAAGGAGTTGAACTGATATTTCTTCAGTGAAGAATACAAATAGCCAACAAGCACACGTCAAGATATTCAATATCTTTAGTCACTGAGAAAATGCAAATCAAAACCACAATAAGATACTACTTCACACCTGCTAGAATGGCTATTATAAAAATAAACAATTTTTAGGGAAAATAAATATTGTTAAGGATCTGGAGAAATTGGAGCCTTCATACATTTGATAGTGGGAACATAAAATGGCCCTGCCACTGTGGAAAACAGTTTGGGTTCCTCAAAAAGCTAAACATAATTACTATATGGGCCACCATTCCACTAGGTGTATGCCCAAAGGAATGAAAACAAGAACTGAGACAGATACTCATACACTAGTGTTAATTTACAGCATTATTCACAGTATCCAAAAGTCGGAAACAATCCAAGTGTCCATCAATAGATGAATGGAGAAACAAAATGTATATATCCCTACAATGGAATATTATTCAGCCATAAAAAGGAATAAAATACTGATATATATTCAACATGGATGAACCATGAAAATATTATGGGAAGTGAAAGGAGCCAGTCACATATGACCATATTTATATTAAATGAAATGCCCAGAGTAGATAATCTATAGAGACAAAAAGTAGATTAGTAGTGGCCAGGGGCTGGGGAGTTTTGGGGGGTGAGAGAGGCAATTGGAAGTGACTGTTAACCAGTACAGGATTGCACAACTCGGGCAATATACTAAAGTGTAGTAAAAGAATAGAATATACTTACATTAAAATAGTGAATTTTGCCCTGGCCAGGTGGCTCAGTTGGTTAGAGCATTGTCCCGTACACCAAAAGGTTTCGGGTTCAACTCTGGTCAGGGCACATACTTGGTTTGGGATTGGAACCCAGGTCTGGGCACTTATGAGAACCAATAGATTGATGTTTCCCTCTCATATCAATGTCTCTCTTTCTCTCCCTTCCTCTTTAAAATCAATAAAGACATATCCTCAGGTGAGGATTAAGAAAAAGAAAAAAGGAGGAGTTGATAAAATCTATTCTTGAGTGGTCTTTGTTTTCAAAACATTGTGAATTTTGTGATATGTAAATTATATCTCCATAAAAATATAAATGTACAAAAAATGGAAGGACTCAAAAGTTACTGCACAAAGTTGTCATTATCTTGCCTCCCCTTTCCTTCTCCAGCCTTCCAAATACACATACAAACCAAAAAGCTCTAAAATTGGCACCTGTTCTTTTAAAATAGATTTCATAAGATGCCAATTGTTTAATATTTACATTTTGTTGTTTTAACACCAAGATTTGTCAGATTTCTTAGGTAGTCCTGCCTTGCTGTATTTCATTCACAAATATACACATATTCTGCTCATTCCACATGCTCTCAAAAATTTCTCAAACACCCACAGTGTTGCAGTCTGCCTATGTTGGCAGAATTTATGCTGGAATAAAAACCAAACTGCCTCTTTGCCATTGCTATAAGAAACAGAACAAAACAAGGCAAAAATCCCACTTTAGTTTGCCATATTGATTTTATCATCTGTCATATAAGAAGTATGTGACTCAAGATGTCTTCAGAATCAAAGATCAAAGAGGTACTGGAGGCAACTCACTTAACCATGAATATTTTTAACCAAGCTGCCCCAGGAGAGAGATACCAGGGACCTTTATAGTTACACACACACACACACACACACACACACACACACACACTAGAGGCCTGGTGCACAAATTTGTGCACAGGTGGGGTCCTGCCTGCCAGCCCCAATTGGGGCTGATCGGGCTGGGCTGGCCAGGGAGAGGGGCTTCTGATGGTTGGCCATCTGCCCCTGCCCCCTGGTTGAACTCCCAATCGAAGGGACAATTTGCATATTAGCCTTTTATTATATAGGATATATATATTCACATCTTTGGCTATTGATTACAAGGGGTATTCGAGTTCATATGACATACAGTGATCAAGATGGAGAGAGCTAGAGACATTTGTTCCTTTTCTTGAGTTGCAAGCCTCCTTAATATGTTAAAGAATTTAAAATGTTCTATTAATCATTTTCTTTGTTATTTTTCAATAATAGTTATACACTAGAAATATTTATAAAATAAGTTTTAAATGTATTAATGTAAACTTTGTGTGAATTCAATTTGGCTATAGGACTCTATTGCTTAGCAGACTATCTTAAATATGAGTGGTTCATTAATATATCTTAAATAATGGATAGACAAAATTAATATCTATTCTTGAGTGGTCTTTGTCATTGAATTATTTGCAAGTATATACTTCATTCATACATTCAAAAAATGTTTATTGATATATGCCAGACAGTAATAAGCAAGAGTCAACAAAACTCTTACTCATTTGAGAGTCTGGAGGTGAAGATAAAATTTAATCAGATATTCACAGAAATTAATATGTCATTTCAAACAGAGGAGTGATAAAGGAGATATGAAAAAACAAACCCACCAGAATCTGATGTAGAGGGAGAATGAGAAGCTATATACTTGAGTCAAGAATGAAAGGTAAACTTTGAGTTAATTGCACTAGACATAAAAAGAAGAGAATTCCTGGAAGAAGAAATAGCATTTTCAAAGCCCTCTGGCAGGAGAATAATTATTAGAGATGAAATTCTTAAAAGGCCATTGAGCATAAAGAACAAGAGGAGTTGTGCAGGATGAGATTGGAGAAATCAGTGGAAATCATATTGTATCATCTTATGGTCTATCTTTTTAAAATTATAGCACTGGAAAGCCATTGAAGACTTTTATGTAAAGTGATGACAGGATGAGATTTGTGTTTTAAAAAGAGTACTCTGCAGTCTGGAAAAAGTTTGGCAGTTTCTTTCAAACTAAAAATGGATTTACCATATGACCCAGCAATTGCATTCTTGGGCATTTATCCCAGAAAAAAAAAAAAAAAAGACTTATTTTCACACAGGAACTTGAACATGAATGCTCATAATGGCTTTATTCATAATAGCCCAGAAGTAGAAACTACCCATATAGTCTTTCAATCAGTGAATAGCTTAACAAGCTGTGGTACATCCATACCATGAAATACTATTAAGTAGTAAAAAGGAGCAAAATATTGGCACACACAATAGCTTAGATAAAATTCAAGAAAATTGTTGTGTGATAAAGAATCTCAAAAGAATGCATACTGCATGACTTCATTTTGTAACCTTCATGTAATCACATAATTATAAAAATGCAAAATAGGTTATTGGTTGCCACTGATGGACTCAGGAAAGTGGAAGGGTATGGCTATAATAATAAAAGTGTAATATGCTAATTAGACCAGGCATCCTTCTGGAAGGAGCTGGGGCTGTGAGGGAAGCCTGGGTCCCAGGTGCCACAGGGAAGCTGGTGCCGGCAGCCACGAGGAAGGAAGGCCTGCTCTTGCATGAATTTCATGCATTGGGCCTCTAGAAAAGAAATAACAGAAGGGAGTCCTGTTATCAGGGAATCTTGTGATTATTCAGTTGAATTTCTTCATATCTTGATTGTCATGGTGGTTATACAAGTTTACATATGTGATAAAATTGTGTAGTATAACAGGTAAACACTGAATAAACTCTATAATTTGTGCCAATGTTGATTGCTTGGTTTTGACATTGTATACACAGTGCTCACACTGAGGGAAGCTTGGGGAAGAATGCACAGGACTTCCCTACACGTTGTTTGCAACTTTTTGTGAATCTATACTTTTTAAAAATATATTTTTTTAAATAAATCTTTATTGTTCATATTATTATAAATGTTCCTCTTCCCCCCGCCCCACTCCATTGCTCTCCTCCACCAGGTTCCCAACCCACCCTCTGCCCTTTTTCCACCCCAACATTGTCCTCATCCATAGGTGCAAGTTTATGTTCAGTCTCTTCCCACATCCCCCTCTCCCCTTTTCCCCAAGAATTGTCAGTTCACTCCCCTTCCATACCTCTGATTCTATTATATTCAACAGTTAATATTGTTCATCAGTTCATTTTTTTTAAATTTCCTTGGTTTTTAGATTCACTTGTTGATAGTTATGTATTTGTTGTTCATAATTTTTATCTTTATTTTTTCTTCCGAAAGAACCCCCTTCAGCAATTAATATAATTCTGGTTTGGTGGTGATGAACTCCTTTAGTTTTTTTTTTATTAGTGAAGTTCTTTATCTGGCCTTTGATTGTGAGTGATAGCTTTGCTGGGTAGGTTATTTTTGGCTGTAGGTTCTTACTATTCATTACCTTGAATATTTCTTGCCATTTCTGTCTGGCCTGCGTGGTTTCTGTTGAGAAATCAGCTGACAATTATATAGGTGCTCCTTTATAGGTAACTACCTGCTTTGCTTTGCTCTTGCTGCTTTTAATATTCTCTGTCTTTTGCTCTTGGAATTTTAATTATGATTTGTCTTGGTGTGATCCTCTTTGGATTCCTTTTTTTTTTTTTTTTTTTTTTGGAGTTCTGTGCACTTCCTGGACTTGTAAGTCTAATTCTTTCACCAGGTGGGGGAAGTTTTCTGTCACTATTTCTTTCAGTATGTTTTCGATATCTTGCTCTCTCTCATCTTCTGGGACCCCCATAATTCTGATGTTGGTTTGCTTGAAGTTGTCCCAGAGGTTTCTTACATTATCTTCAATTTTCTGGATTCTCTTGCCTTCTTGGTTCTGCGGAGGAGTGTCTTCTGGCTCTTTATGTTCCAAATCTTTGACTTGATTCTTGCGATCTTCCATTCTGTTTTTAGGACTCTGTATAATATTTTTTATTTCAGACAATGTATTATTTCTTGTTGCTCCCTTATTATTTCTTGTTGCTCCCTTATTATTTCTAGTTGATACCTTTTCATATCCTCGTAGGTCTCATTTATTTTATTGGCCTTTTCTAGGAGATTCTTGAACAACCTTATAAGTGTGGTTTTGAACTCTATATCCAGTCGCTTTTTGTCCTCCATTTTTTTCGTTTGTGATCTATTTCGTCTTGGCATTTTCCGCAGTTTCCCTGATGGGGTGGGGTTTCAGGGGGGAGACTACAGGCTTGGCTTCCGTCAGCCACGCCCTATGCGTTTCCTGAGTCTCAGTAATCCCCAAGGTCCTTCAGTACTCCTTGCAAGCACCTCTGAGAGAAAGGTGCCCTCAATTTTCGCCTGCTACCAAACAGTCTAGGCTCACCACCAATGAGCCCAGAACTGGAGTTCAGTTCAGTTGGAAATGGGGTTGGAGGTGGCGTTCAGAGCAGTTTGGAGCCCCTGTCTCCTTCCCGCCAGGGCAATCCTGCGGCACAGCCAACCACCCCTTCTCTGTGTGCAATGTGTGCACGCCTCCGGGACCTCCTTTAGCCGCTCCCCGGGGTTCCGCCTTACAGCCCAGCTCCTTCTGTTTGAGTCTGGGTTCCCAGGGTCTGGCCTAGAAGTGGGGTTCAGAGCAGTCGGAACTGGGGTCCAGCACAGTCCAGAGCCTTTGTCTCCTTCCCACCAGGGCAATCTGGCAGCAGAGTCAACAGTCCATCCTCTGCGCGCAATGTGCGAGCCTACGGGGGCTCTGCCTTCTGCCGCTCCCCTGGGATTCCGCCTCATAGCCCCAGCTCCCTCTCTTTGAACCTGGGTCCCCAGGGTCTGGCCTAGAACTGGGGTTCAGCACTGTCGGGTCTGGGGTTCAGCACAGTCGAAGCTTTTATCTCCTTCCCGCTAGGGAATGCCAGCCAGGCACTCAGCCTCCCTCCTCTCCAGCTCCGTCCTCTCTGCACGCCATGTGTCTCCGTACCTTAGGCTTTTACAGCTCCTCGGCGCTTCCTTCTGTTTTTTTCCTTGCTTCTCATTGTAGAATTTTCAGTCAGTCGACTTTCCTGTAGTTCTGGGTAATGTCCATTTTATATTTTAGTTGTATTTTATTGAAATTGTGTGCGGCTGTGGCTAGGTGTTTACCTGTGCAGTCATCTTGGATTCTCCTGAATCTATACTTTTTTTTTTTTAATATATTTTTTATTGATTTTTTACAGAGAGGAAGGGAGAGGGATAGAGAATTAGGAACATCGATGAGAGAGAAACATCAATCAGCTGCTTCCTGCACACCCCCTATTGGGGATGTGCCCGCAACCAAGGTACATGCCCTTGACCAGAATTGAACCTGGACCTTTCAGTCCGCAGGCCTATGCTCTATCCACTGAGCCAAACAAGCTAGGGCTAACTTTTTTTTTTTTTTTTTTAAGAGCTCTGTGGCTACAGAATGGGAAATGGATTGAATAGAGGTTAAAGTGGATGTGGGAAAACTATTAGGTGATTGTTGTACTATTTGAGAAAAGGAATAAATGATCATGGCTAGACTCGGGTGGTGACTGTAGTGATAGAGAAGAATGAATATATCAGAAATATACTGGAGGTAAAATGTATAGATTCTGATGAGTCTATTATGTCATGGAATAGAAGAGTTTAAAGAGAACGAGTTCAAAGGGTGTTTTTAAGTAAAACTTTGCCCCATATTTCATAGCCTAGAACAGTGGTCAGCAAACTGCGGCTCATGAGCCACATGTGGCTCTTTGTGTGTGGCTGTTCCACAAAATTCCTTGAGTGTGGCTCTTCCACAAAATACTACGTCCAGGCATGCACATTCAATGCAATTGAAACTTCATGGCCCATGTGCAGAAGTCAGTTTTTGGCTCGCAAAAGAAATTTCAATCGTTGTAACTGTTGATATTTGGCTCTGTTGACTAATGAGTTTGCTGACCACTGGCCTAGAAAATAAATATGCATTTAAGACAAGACAGCAAAAAATCAGAAGGTACCATTTTATGACAAAGTTGCTATTGCTATGAAGTAACTTAAGGAGTTTTGGTAGGCTAAAGTATGTCCTATCATTGTGTCAATAATCAATTTATTGCCTCTCAAGCCCAATTTACCCTTTATTGCCTACTCTGCAAAAATGATGCTGTATCCTTTAAATTAGGGGTGTCGAACTCAATCAGAGAAGGGGCCAAAATCTAAAATCCAGCCTAAATCGCGGGCCGAATGGTTTACTGAACAGTCATAAACTGTCATTGTGATGGAAACGGCAGCGGAGTGCAGTGATGACAGCGCGGTGCGGGCCACATTACAAGGCCTGGCGGGACGGATTTGGCCCGCGGGCCTTGTGTTTGACACATGTGCTTTAAATGTTTTTCCTTTGTCTGCTGGCATGATGTTGAACTTTGTTAGGAGCGGGTGCTGGAGAGATTGCAGGGGGAAGGGCTTTCTCCCTGTTCCAGGTGCTCCTATTGGTAGGCCCTTGCAGCATGCATGGCTTCTTCAGGGTCCAGTTCCTGCAATGCTGGCCACTTATCCAATGCCAGGACCCTGCGACGCAGGCAGCAGGTAGGGACAGCAGCTTCCTCTGGCTCTTCCCTCAGAGCGCACAGCTGTGCAACCATCAGGTCTGGGCTGCAGCCTGGAGAAGGGCCTATTCTTTGTGTGCTCTTAGTTTTATGGATCCTACTCATACATGCTCTTCTCATGTTCTTTAGCGTTCTCTTTACTTCTTACTATCCAATCCCTCCATAGTCCAATTTCCTACTGTGGTTAATAGTTCTTTGTACTAAATTTACCCTGATTAGATGATGGGGCTTTGTGTCTAGATTAAATCCTGACTCGTACAAACATCTCCCTAAGTTTGCTGTTGTGATTCCCGCAGCTTTGAGCTTTTGATCATCCATCTACATCTGTCAACAAGGGGATGCTGGATGTGGCTGACCAACATATAGAGGTTGCTAAGCTGACCACAGTTTCAACTATTATATTATGAAAATATGCCAAACATGGTGGCAAACTTCCAAACACCTAGAGTCTGGTTTCATTTTTATTTCTATTCAATTTAAAACAAATTTATGATTTTTTTTCAATGTTTGAAAATATAACTTATTTTATTATTTTTTTAAAATAAGTTTTTATTGTTCATATTATTACAAATGTTCCTTTTTTTCCCCCCCACCATTGCTCTCCTCCACCAGGTTCCCAACCCACCCTCTGCCCTTTCCCCTCTCTCACCATTGTCCTCATCCATAGGTGCACAGTTTATGTTCAGTCTCTTCCCACGCCCCTCTTTCCCCTTTTCCCCAAGAATCGTCAGTTCACTCCCCTTCCATACCTCTGATTCTATTATATTCAACAGTTAATATTGTTCATCAGATTTTTTTAATTTCCTTGATTTTTAGATTCACTTGTTGATAGTTATGTATTTGTTGTTCATAATTTTTATCTTTACTTTCTCTTCTGAAAGAACCCCCTTCAGCAATTAATATAATTCTGATTTGGCGGTGATGAACTCCTTTAGCTTTTTTTTATTAGTGAAGCTCTTTATCTGGCCTTCAATTGTGAGTGATAGCTTTGCTGGGTAGATTATTTTTGGCTGAAGGTTCTTGCTATTCATCACCTTGAATATTTCTTGCCATTCCCTTCTGGCCTGCATGGTTTCTGTTGAGAAGTCAGCTGACAATCGTATAGGTGCTTCTTTATAGGTTACTACCTTCTTTGCTCTTGCTTCTTTTAATATTCTCTCTTTGTCTTTTGCTCTTGGAATTTTAATAATGATGTGTCTTGGTGTGGTACTCTTTGGATTCCTTTTGTTTGGAGTTCTGTGCACTTCCTGGACTTGTAAGTCTAATTCTTTCACCAGGTGGGGGAAGTTTTCTGCCACTATTTCTTTCAGTATGTTTTCGATATCTTGCTCTCTCTCATCTTCTGGGACCCCCATAATTCTGATTTTAGTTCGCTTGAAGTTGTCCCAGAGGTTTCTTACATTATCTTCAATTTTCTGGATTCTCTTGCCTTCTACAATAGCTTCTGTGGAGGAATGTCTTCTGGCTCTTTATGTTCCAAATCTTTGACTTGATTCTTGAGATCTTCCCTTCTGTTTTTAGGACTCTGTAAAATATATTTTATTTCAGACAATGTATTCTTTATTTCTCGTTGATCCCTTATTATTTCTTGTTGACTCCTTATTAATTCTAGTTGACCTCTTTTCATATCCTCATAGGCCTTATCCATCTTTTCTAGGAAATTCTTGAAAAACCTTATAAGCGTAGATTTGAACTCTATATCCAGATGCTTTTTGTCCTCCATTTCTTTCGTTTGTGATCTATTTTGTCGTCGCATTTCGCAGTTACAGATGGGACAGGGTTTCAGGGTGGAGCCTGCAGCTTTGGCTTCCGTCAGCCCCGCCCTATGCGTGTCCTTCAGTGCTCACTGCTGGTGCCTCTGAGAGGAAGTTGCCCTCGATTTTCGCCTGCTGCCAAACAGTCTATGCTCTCCCACAATGAGCCCGGTATTGGGGTTCAGTTCAGTTGGAAGTGGAGTTGGAGGTGGCGTTCAGAGCAGTCTGGAGCCCCAGTCTCCTTCCGGTCAGGGCAATCCCTCGGCACAGCTGACCGTCCCTTCTCTGCGCGCAGTTTGCGTGCCTCCGGGACCTCCTTTTGCCTCTCCCCGGGGTTCCTCCTTACAGCCCGGCTCCCTATGGCTGAGCCTGAGTCCCCGGGGTCTGGCCTAGAACTGGGGTTCAGAGCAGTCGGGGGCCCAGCACAGTCGAAGTTTTATCTCCTTTCCGCTAGGGAACGCCCTCCAGGCACTCAGCCTCCCTCCTCTCCGGCTCCGTCCTCTCCGCGCCTCGTCTCCGTACCTTGGGCTTTTCCAGCTCCTCCGCTCCTCCTTCTGGTTTTCTCCTTGCTTCTCGCTGTAGAATTTTCAGTCAGTCAACCTTCCTGTAGTTCTGGGCAATGTCCGTTTTATATTTTAGTTGTATTTTATTGAAATTGTTGTGTGCGGCTGCGGCTAGGTGTTCACCTGGGCGCAGCCATCTTGGATCTCCTCGAAAATATAACTTATTTTAAATATAACTATTAGTCTTTATGCTTAAATGCTCCACTATGCTATCTCATAATATAAACAGATTAAAAAAATTAATATATTTTATTGATTTTTACAGAGAGGAAGGAAGAGGGATAGAGAGTTAGAAACATTGATGAGAGAGGAACATCGATCAGCTGCCTCTTGCACACCCCCTACTGAAGATGTGCCTGCAACCAAGGTACATGCCTTTTACTGGAATCAATCCTGGGATCCTTCAGTCCGCAGGCCAATGCTCTAGCCACCGAGCCAAACCAGTTAGGGCTAAATAGGTAAAATTTGAGATGTAAAATATTAAAAGCAAAGACCATAAAATGTTTCATAACATATCACGACATTAAGTAAATTCCAGGCCAAGGATGTCTAACGATAGAAATAGGACAATGGTGATCATTTCTCCCTTTTCTTGATTGTCCTAACACTCCTATTTTTTTTCCCATGCCTTCTCAATTTCCTTTACAGACTCTTCTATTTCTGTCCACACTTCAAAATGTCAGTGTTTCCCTGGATTCTGTTCGAGCTCTCATTTCTCATCGATCCTGGGTGAGTTTACACATCCTTAGGTAATGTCTCCATTTGTAAATATAGCCTAGTCCTGTTCCCTGAGCTCCAACTTCCTTTATGTGACTCACTTTCTAGTCTAGGGGTCAGCAGATTACACCCTGTGGGTCAAATTGAGCACACTCCTAATACAATGGCAGAATTGAGTCATTGTGACAAAGAACATATGGCCTGTGAAACCTACAATATTATTATCTGGCCCTCCACAGAATAAGTTTACTGGACCTGTTCTTGCCTAAGTAGTGCCTACTATTGAGTTTTAGGTATGACTGAGCTTATATTTTTAAATAATGGGATAGGCCTACCAATAACAGATTTACCTATGTATGAAAAAAGGAATCAAGCTGTAGATTAACTCTGGGATTCACAACCAAGTCCCATAGATAAGGACTGCAACAGCAAGGTGAAGATATATTTTGTTAGGAATTCTGTCATGCTGGGGACATAAGGAGTCTAGTGCACAATTCTCATTGCTGTAGAATTACCTAGAGAGCATTTAAAGACAGATTTCAGACCTCATTCCCAGAGATTCTGATTCAGTGAATCTGGGGAAGGGCTTGGAAATCTGAAATTTTAGAATGTACTCCAGGTAGTTTGGATATATAGCAAGTAAGTTGTCAAAATTTGGAAGTCAATTGATTTGAAAAATCCATTAAGCAAGTAAGATAGTCTTTTTATTCACCACGAATCATTAAAAAGAATCCAATTCGCCGAGGCCGATTTGGCTCAGTGGATAGAGCGTAGGCCTGCGGACTGAAGGGTCCCAGGTTCAATTCCGGTCAAGGGCATGTACCTTGGCTGCAGGCACATCCCCAGTGGGGGGGTGGGGGGAGCTGCAGGAGGCAGCTGGTAGATGTTTCTCTCTCCTTGATGTTTTAGCTCTCTATCCCTCTCTCTTCCTCTCTGTAAAAAATCAATAATATATATTTTTTAAAAGAGGCCAATTCATTTCTCTTGATTTACATAATTCTGAGTTTCTAGATTTAAGGGAATGATAATAAATAATTCAAAATCTCTTAGCAATTATTTTTTTCAACCCCTCTCACTAAGGATTATGGAATACAAACTCTCTGTTTCCATATTGTTTGATGTTTTGAAAGTGCTTTTCACATCTTCTCTCAACAATCCAGTGAGAGAGAGCATGAGATTCAATTTGCTTGATCATACTAAGAGCATTTGCTTGGGCTTTACCACACTTTACAAAACCCACTTCCATTCTGTTTATTCATGCATCCATTCAGCAAGATTCTTCTCAACACTTGCCAGTAATTGTTAGTTACCAAGACCCAGCAGTGAACTGGATAAAATGCCTGCATGGAGTTTACATTCTAGTTGGTGCCTTCTAGATGTGCCTCCTGTAGGAAAAATTTCCCCAGCCTTCATCTTCTCATCAGGAATTTCCCTCAAAACTGATTACAGGAAGGGTACCATTTGTACCCTGGCCACACCATATCCCGTCATGGAAAGCCGATCCTGCTGCTGCTTCACGTTTACATCCGTTCTCTCTGATGTCCTAGGTGCAGTGACTGAGTTACTGGACTCGTCTCCCGAAGGATGCGACGCCTGTTGGTGGTTAGCTCCAAGTCCTCTTAGGAGTAAGGAGTGCCTTTTAAATGATTCTAACATCAACATGAACCGGAACCTCGCCTGGCTGAAGGTTCGAGCCTGCACTGACAGATTCTTTCGCAGAAGAGCTGAAAAATCTAACAAACGGAGGGAACCGTTTGGTAAAAGTAAGCAGGAGAACGCCGGAGCTGGAAGAGCCCTCAGAAGCGGAGAGCAGAAGCCGGAGGCCCAGAGAGGTTGTCTCCCCGCCTCAGGCCACACAGCCCGGCTGGCGGGGTGGGCCCGCGGCCACAGCTTCCTCACGTCTAAGTGGGGCTCAGCCTTCACACCGCTCCCACCGCTTCTTTCTCTCAGTCACTCCGCACTGCTCCTGCTTAAGGAGTCGAGTGGTTAGAACGTAAAAGTTGAGGCAATTCCACAAACAGGTGTCCGGCCCGCGGACACGGAGTCGGGAACGTGGTCTCAAGAACGCTCCCTCCAAAGTTTCTTCCAGGCGCTCGTCCCTCTCAGGTCGCCGGCTGCGAGGCCGCGGTGTCCGCGGCGGCCCCCGACCCGCTTCGGAGGGAGATGCCGCGCGGGCGGCCCCTCGGCCACCGGGGCCGCGGCCCGCGAAGCCGGCGCGGAGGAGCGCGAGGCGCGCGCGGGCCGAGGGGGCTGGGCCGAGGCGGGGCGCGCGGCGGCGGCGGGCGGCGCGGGGGGACCCGGCGGCGGCCCCCGCCCCCCGAAGTCCGTCCCCGCGCGGGGCCGGGAGCGCGGGGCGGGGAAGCCGCGGCCGCGCCACGTCCGTCACCCGCCCCGGAGCGGGCGGTGCAGGCGGCTCCGCGCCGGGGGCTTTTGTGTCTGCGACTCGGGAGCGGCGCGGGCGCGGACTCCTCCTCTGAGGGCGCCGAGCGCCGCCAGGGCCCGCCGCCCGCCTCCCTGTCAGCGGCTCCGGCGGCTGCGGCGGCTCCGGCGGCCGAGGGGCGGGAGGAGGAGGCGGCGCTCCCGCCCGCACGTGCCGGCCCCGCGCGGGGGGCCGCCCCCCAGGCCGCGCTCCCCGCAGGCGCCGCGCAGCCCCGCCGGCCCCCGCGCGCCGCCCGGCCGCCCCGAGGCCTCGTCCTCCGCCCAAACTTTGCAAAGTCGGCCCGCGGCCCCGCCGCCCTCGGCCCCGGCCCCGGCCGCGCCTGGGCTCGGAGGCTCGTCTCCCCGCCGCCGCCGCGGCCCCGCGAGGAGGAGGAGGAGGAGGCGGCGGAGGAGGAGCCCTCGCCGCCGCGGCCGCCGCCGCCGCATCAAAGAGACCGAATTCCCGCGGCCTGGGGGGGAGTCATGCTCCGAGGTCTGTAATGTCCGCGGAACAGGAGAAGGATCCCATTTCGCTGAAGAGAGTTCGAGGTAACCGAGACGGGCGCCCGGCGGAGGGGGTCCGGGGCGCGGGGGGCGCGGGGGCCGCGCGCCGGGCCGCGGGGAGGCCACCGGCGGGGTCCGGGCCTAACTCCGCGCAGCCCGCGTCCCGCCCGCCCGCGCCCCGGGCCCAGGCGGCCGGGGAGGCGGCGGCCCCCGGCGCCCGCGACACCCGCGCGGAGCCCTGGGCGCCCCGACTGGGTGTCGGGGAGGCTGCGGCGGGCGCACCCCGCATCCCTTCGTCCTCCCCGCTCCTCTTCCCTCTGTCACCTTCTCTCCTTCGCAAGACACAGCACAATAGGTGCCTCAGAGGCTGAGACAGGGACACCCCCTTTCCCCCCGCCCTGCAGAGACCACGGACGAGGCCCTCCCCCCAAAAAAGTAAGCGATGCCCTCCCCCCAAAAAGTAAGTTGGACTCTGCACGGGAGCGAGCTGAGGTTCTGGAAGGAGGTGCACTGGCCCCCGCGGCTCCTGCAGCCCCCTCCCGCCCCCCGCCCCCGAAGACAACACACACACAGCGGTGTTTACCCCCCAATAACAGGAGAAACTGTCCATCCAAAAGGCATTTTTCTCCGTCGGCTTATGGATAAGAATCGGACCACCCCACATCGGTTCCATACATGATCGGTTTGCTTCTTCCTTGTACACGTTAGGCATTTTGGCTGCCTGCCGCCTTACCACTCTCTAAGAAACATCAGAGGGAGCCATGTACCAGACAAAAGACGATGCATGTAAGTTGACAGACACCCCCCCCCAAGTGCAGTCTGGAAACGTGGAGGATACCCACCAGCATGTTTATTTCCAGCCCTCAGTGGAGTTAAGGGTTGGAAACCCCCAACATGGATGCAATACCGTTAGTTCATTAAGCAAATGTTTATTGAGCATCTACTGTGTGCTGCCAGGCATGGTTCTTGGCCTTGAGAGCTGGACCCTGAACAAAGCAAAAGGCAGTTGTCACCCAGCAGAAGTGGCCCCTCTGGTGGGGGGGGGGGGGCAAATGGCTGGTGAACAAATGAGGGGGAGAAGGTCAGTGACAATGCTGTGGAGAGAAGCAAAGCAGGAGACGTGGTTAGGAAAGACATAAGGGGATGAGGAGGTGGCCGTGACATGTATGTGTAAAGGCCGCTGCTGGAACTTGATGTTTGCACAGAGACCCAGAGGAAGCGATAGAGCAGAGCCTGATAAAGATGTGAGGGAAGAACAGCCTGTGTCTGGGCAAAAGGACCAGCAAGTGCAAAGGCCCTAGGTCTGGAATCTGCCCGGTGTGCTCAAGAAATGGCAAAGATGCTATTTTAGCTGGCACTGAGAGAGCAAAGGGAGAGGAGTAGGAGCTGAGTTTGGGCATAAGGGGATGGATTGTGTATTGGGGGCCTGGGGGTCCTTCAAAAGACTTCGGCTTTTATTCTGACCGGAACTGGACGTTTTGAGCAGAAGAGGGACTGATCTGACATGTTGACAGGGTTTCTCTGGCTGCTGTGGGGAGAAGAGACTGTAGAGAACAGGTGGAGGAAGCAGGGAGGCTAGTTAGGAGATGATTGTAATAATGCTTTCATCCAAACAAGATGGAGTGCTTTATACATCAGTAAGTGGTCAGGTAAATTTCCCATTGGCTTAAGTGATGTAGAGATCAAGGACCATTGTCATTCATCTGTGTTTTTGTTCCATGGGACTAGAGATTAGATGTATGGAACTGGCTTTTGACACAGTTACAATGTGGTATTCAAAAACCATCCACTCAGAGGTTTAGAGATTGATTTTCTTAGCCATTTAAGCAAGCACATAATTTAGAGCAGAATATTGTGTTTAAAGGCTTATTATCAGCACAGTCTTTCATTTGGTGACAGTTTTCTATTTCAATTTTCTTTTCTGTTTGTGGTTGTGAATTGCCAAAGCCTGTAAGGAATAGGCCTTTCTGAGATGCATTGATTCCTCTGATTTTTTTTTTTCCATATCGTTTTTCCTATTATTATAAATTATTTTAGGGTTGAAGGAAAAGGAAGAGAGCTATCAAGTTTATATCTTTGAACCCAGTTATCAAGTATAATTTTAAATAAAATGGACATATGTTTTATGTCCATTTTTATGGACATATTATGGGTCAAGAGCACAGACCAATCTTCATTTTGTTCCAACTGCTTGCTACTTTTAAGTTTGATGCTGAACTGTTGGGAGTTGGCTCAGGTGTACCAGAATACAAGGTAAAGTATTCTTTAAAATAATTTTAAAAAAAAAAAGTCAATGTAAAGCGGGGTTTTTAAAATAGCAAGTCATTTTGTAATAATTAGAACATAAATTTTTAAAAACAATTTTGGATTATTTTATAATCCATTAAAGGTACCAGAATATCTACATGAGCTCTTCTGCTGTTACTCAATTCTGGTGAACTTCACTATCCTGGAACTTTTGGTTGTAATTTGTGTCGTTAGATTGCATGCAGGATGTGGTGTTTACAGAGCATAATCTCTTGAGCAGTGCTCCTCAAACTTTCCCATCACTCGTATATACAGACAGACTTTTTAATAGTTATAGTTATTTATTTATTTCATGTGTATTATAAAAAGAAGTCAACAAACTTCTTGCTTAGGATAAGGCTAAGATATTATAGGTGTAATTCAGATATGGCAAAATTATGGCGTGACTAAGGACTTTACAGTAGTATTCTCTGCCGACCAAATGCATCATAATCCTGTGGGATGCTTATTAAAAATGCATAATCCTGCTGGGACTGGTTTGGCTCAGTGGATAGAGCGTCGGCCTGCGGACTGAAAGGTCCCGGGTTCGATTCCGGTCAAGGGCATGTACCTTGGTTGCGGGCACATCCCCGGTGGGCGGTGTGCAAGAGGCAGCTGATCAATGATTCTCTCTCATCGATGTTTCTAACTCTCTATCCCTCTCTCTTCTTCTGTGTGAAAAATCAATAAAATATATATTTTTAAAAAATGCATAATCCTGGACTCACAGAATCGGGATTTTGGGAGATTTTTCTCCACCTTTAACAAGATCCCTGGTGTTCCTTATGCACACTAAAGTTTGAGAGCTGCTGCTCTCAGAGACATAGCCAATGCACCAAAGAAAGACAGAGCCAATGTGCCAAAAGGTTGCTTGTTGACCTGGATTGCAAAAGTGAGTGGACCAGAGAAAGCTGATTTGTGGTCTTCTAAACTTGTCCCCATGTTTTAATATTAGATTCAGAATTGCTCTTAAATGGCAAAGTAACTTACTCCTACTGTCTATCAGCTCTTACCACTCCCAGACCCTCAACCCTTGATTGTAAAACACATCCATGAAGATAGGTACAGTATCTTGAGTGTCTTTATGTATCTCCCCTAATTGCTTTGTGAATGAATGAGTGAATACATGAAGTAATTCATTTATATCTTTTTTATTCATATATTTATATTGCTTTCTGATTGTCCATAGCCCCTTATACTACTTTTACTTGTTTTTTTTTCTTAGAATGGTACCTACCATACTTACTTTAACCAACACTCCCATTCCCCAGTGTTTTTAAAAATCTTAAGTGTCAATCTGATGACAATATTCATTTGATTACTCAACAAATATTTATTGAGCACTCATAGTGCCAGACAGTGGGAAGTCATGACACTGGTCTTTAAGACATTTTTAATCTAGTCCTGGATACTGGCATAAGCACACATTTATTAAGAGCATTATAAGTACTGTGGCCATCTACAGGAAATAAAGGTACATATAGTCTACCTTTAAAGAAATCATGAAAGACATCCTGAAAAGAGTTCTAAGAAGTAGTTGGTAAAACTATATAGAAGTGTAAAACTACATAGAAGTGCCCTAGCCGCTGTGGCTCAGTTGGTTGAGTATCATCCCATGCAGCAAAAGGTTGCTGATTCGATTCCTTGGTCAAGGGCACATATGGGTTTTATCTCTGGCAGGATGTTTCTTCCCTCCCTCCTTCCCTTTCTCCCATTCTCCTCCCTCTCTTGCTCCCTCCCCCCTCCATCTACTCTCAATCTCAAAAAAAAAAAAAAAAAAGTCAATAAAAAACTATATAGGGGAAATAAAAAGCATGAGGGGTGAGACAAAGGTATAAGAAATCAGTGATGATTTGGGAGAAAAACCACATTTTGAAGTAGTAAAGTTAGTGGTGCAGATGTGACTTAAAAGAGCTTGGTGGTATACTTGGCGGTGTGACTCAGTGGTTGTGTGTTGACCTATGACCTAGGAGGTCATGGTTTGATTCCTGTCAGTGCATATGCCTGAGTTATGGACTCAAACCCATAACTCAGGCATATGCACTGACAGGGCCGTGTAGGAGGCAGCTGATAATCATTCCCTCTCATCATTGATGTTTCTTGTCTCTCCCTATCCTTCCTCTCTAAAATCAATAAAAATACATTTAAAAAAAGAGGAAGAAGAAGAAGCTTGGTGGGAGAAAGAAAAACATAGCCAATAGCTTGGAAAGATAGAATCAAGAGAACATTTGTATGGGTTCTTTATTTTTTTCTCTCTTGTAAATAGATTTAAACATATTTGTAGACTTAACAGAAGAATTTTATGTAGAAGGAGAGGAAACTAAAAAAGCAACAGAAAAGAGAAGCAATTCTTTAATAAAGCATTCAGTACATGTTTTTTAATATCTACCATGTGCTAGGCACTCACTGTTCTAGAAACAGATGAAGCAGGTAAGGCCCCTCTTCTCATAAATTAGGTCTCTGCAGATGAGAGAAGGGGAATAACATTAAGAATGCAAATGGAGAGTTAGTTGGGTTTTTTTTATTAAGGTATTTATGTGTACGTATCTTACCATTGCCCCCAAAGAGTTAGTTTTGGATAAAAAAGAGAATGGATGAAAAAAGACAGAAATTTAAGGATGAAGAAGGAAGCTAAGACATTCATTTCAGTTGAAATGCTTTTAACCAGAGTTAGAAATTACATAGGAAAGGTAAGGATGTATTTTAGAATGGGATAATAAGACAAATGTCATAAAAGTGCTAAAAAGTAGGCTTTACTAAAAAATACAGACTATATAGGTGTATGGAAGATTTGGATTAAGATTGGAAAAGAAGCATAATTTATGTAGTCACAGAATCAAGAGGATGAGAAGGTGAGAAAATGTCTAAGGAAAGATTTTTTGTTTTGGTGTTTTTGTTGTTTTGTTTCTTCATTGATACATGTAAGGGCTAGGCAGATTATAGGAAAGTGAGTGGTTTTCAACACATTGAATGAAAATCCCCATGGGATGTCCCAGAGTACACAACAAATATTATGGTTTGGAGCTTAGGCAGGTGATCAGAGTCAGAAATAGGAATCGGGAAGTTATCAGTAAACAGGTGAATTCTAATTAATGCCTTGGGAGTAGATGAGCTCTCTCAAGAGAGTTAAAAGTGAGAAGAGAAAAACTTTGGAAACACAAATATTTAGGAGACAAAAGAGGAAAGAGGACTCTGAGGAGTAGAATGTGCCAGAATAGCTAAGAGAGTTAGAGGAGAAAAACCATAAAGAAGGTCTCACAGATATATGTAAGGGCCAGTGGATTTATAAGAGATTAATGAATTTTGTTTCTAAGGTATTGAATGAAAAGTATCTATCTGTGAGATGTCCAGTATGCTTTTTCTCCAATAATCCCTACCATTTATCCAGTGACCCAAACTCATCCCTCACTCCCCTCCCAATAATGTTCCAAATATATGCCCCTTAATATGTGTGGGGTTTATAAATATATTTTTATTGATTTCAGAGAGGAAGGGAAAGAGAGTGATAGAAACATCAATGATGAGAGAGAAACATGGATTGGCTACCTCCTGCACTCCCCACACTTGGGATTAAGCCCGCAGCTCAGCTGAAACCGGTTTGGTTCAGTGGATAGAGCGTCAGCCTGTGGACTGAAAGGTCCCAGGTTTGATTCTGGTCAAGGCCATGTACGTTGGTTGCGGGCACATCCCCAGTGAGGGGTGTGCAGGAGGCAGCTGATCGATGATTCTCTCTCATCGATGTTTCTAACTCTCTATCCCTCTCCCTTCCTCTCTGTAAAAAATCAATAAAATATATATTAAAAAATAAATAAACTCAAGCCACTTAAAAAAAAAAGCCTGCAACTCAGGTGTGTGCCCTGACCAGGAATCAAACGGTGACCTCCTGGTTCATAGGTCGACCCTCAACCACTGAGCCACGTTGCCCGGGCAGCCACTTAATATGTTTTTTTAAAAAATATATTTTAGTGATTTTTTTATAGAGAGGAAAGGAGAGTAATAGAGTTACTTACTGGGGATGTGCCCGCAACCAAGGTACAATGCCCTTGACCGGAATCGAACCTAGGACCTTCCAGTCTGCAGGGCAACGCTCTATCCACTGAGCAAAACCGGTTTCTGCCCCTTAATTTGTTTTGAACCCATCATCTCCTGGACCTTTCCATCACCACTTTAATTCAAATTTTATCTCTTTGGTTATTATGGTAACTCTCTCACTGGATTTCTTACCTCCTATTTTGTCCCTGTTAACCCATTTTCCACATTGCTACTGATGGTGATGAATGGCTACCATATGCTAAGTACTTATCAAACAGTTTGCTAACTGGTTTAAATAGATCATCTTGTTTTATCCTATTAATAACCCTATGAGTTTCTAGTAGATGTTATTATCATTCTAGATTTACAGTTGAGGCAAACATATTCAAGCTTGCCAAGCTTGTAAGTGGCAAAGCTAGAACTTAAATTCTAAAGCCCAAAACCTTAGTCACTATGTGCTATTGCCATAGTGCTCCCCAACACAATTCAGTCATGTTAATCTTTCGGTAAAATTCTTCAGTGGTTCCCATTGCTTTTAGGATAAAAATCCAACCTTCTTATATTGGCCTTTTTTATTTGGCCCAGGCCTACTGCTTTGTCCACCATCCTTTGTGTTCTGTGAAATGTTCTCCCTTTTTTCATATTTCTCCCCTAGACATATGGTCTCTCTTAGCTATAAATCTTTCTTGGCACACCCTGTTAAGGCATGCCCTCTTTTTCCCCTACCTTTGGTAAGACACTCATCTTCAAAGCATCAGCTCAGTTGAAACCTGCAAGGATATCTTCTCCCTCAGTCAAGACTAGCTTGGAGTACCTTCTGTTCCTTAAATAGCTTGTGCTCATCTTTATCATAGTATTTATCATGTTAAATTTAAGAGTTTCAATAAAAAAGAAAAACTTTTTCCTCTAGATTATGATATGCTCAAAGGAGGAATTACTTCTTTTATTTCTATACTTACAGAAGCTCAACAAGTGTTTTTGAGGTCTAATTTGATGAATGTTAATAAGAGGTTTTGGTAACTTCACGTAATGTGGTCTTCCTTGTGTGCTGTCACCAGAGGTGTAGAAGAGTTACCTCTTGGAAAGATTGCACGGTTCTCTCTTATTCCAGGCAACTCAAGACATCTAAGTCATCTTTTTGTTTGTTTTTTGTTTGTTTGTTTCGTTACCCTTCACCCGAGGATATTTTTCCATTGATCTTTCAGAGAGATGGAAGATAGAGGGAAAGACAGAGAGAAACATTGATGTGAGAGAAACACATCGATTGGTTGACTCCTGCAGACTTCCTGTCCAGGGCCCCAGCCAGGTTGGAGAGGAACCTGCAAGCAAGGTTCGTGCCCTTGACAGGAATCGAACCCGGGACCCTTTGGTCTGCAGGCTGATGCTGTATCCACAGAGTCAACCAAACACAACAATCCAAAATCTATGGGACACAGCAAAAGCAGTTTTGAGAGGGAAGTTCATATCCCTACAAGCACAGTCAACCAGCTAGAGCTCTGAGTTATCTTTATTATCAAGGTGAACTGTAAGGTATTGTGAAGAGTGATTTTAGATCTTCTTGTTCCAAGTCTCTATAGAAATGCTAATAGTAACATTGAGAAACAGTATAGCATTTTTACTCTGGAGCCTGACTGCCAGGGTTCTTATCCCAGCTCTGCTATATACTAGCTGTGCCATCCTTGACAAGTGACTTAATCTCTGTGCCTCAGTTTCCTCAGGTACAAAGTGAGAATAATACTTATTCCATGGAGTTGTTTGAAGGATTAAACAGGTGAATAAATATAAAGCACCACTGAAAACAGTGTCTGGTACATTATAAGTTATCTGTGTTTACTTTTTTTAAATCCTCACCCAGGCACGTGTTTAGAGAGAGGAATAGGGAGGCAGAGAAAGATAGTAAGGGGGAGAGAGAAAGAGAAAGAGGGTGAGAAAAAGAAACATCAATGTAAGAGAAAAACATAGATCAATTGCCTCCTGTACACATGCTGACCGGATATGGAACCCACATCTTAGGCATGTGCACTGATGGGGAATTGAACTGGCAACCTTTTGGTGCATAGGACAACGCTCAACCAACCCCCACAATGGCAGGGCCATGTTAAGTCTTTACTTTTTAAAACAGGAATAGAAAGCCCAAAATATAGTAAGTAATGTGGTCAACATTCATTTTTAAGTATATTGAGTCAGTTAATGAATAAATAAATGACCTAGAGCATATTCTTTCTCATTCTGATTGGGAGTATATATGGAGTGAAAAGCAATGAAGGTTTCTTCTCCTAGAGAGAAAGCAGTGAACAAAAATATATTATAAAAACAGAAACTTCTCAGATTTGACAGTTTTGCTGAGAAAAACAAATACAAGCTGTTTATTACATGATTTTTGCAAATATTTGCCTCTTTGTTCTTCATAATTTCTGAATTTTTTTGTTTAAAAATTTAGCTGTCATTGTTAATACAGTAAGTTTATTATTAAAGGTATTATTGTATAGAGTCAGCTTAAACATAGATACCATACACTCATTTTTATAAGCTTAAACCTTAAACCAGTAATACAAAGACCACTAGTTTGGGGAGACAGCTGGCACAGGAATTATGTGTATTTGAAATCTTAACTACCTGATGTTGAGTGCTTTCTGAATTTAATTTTATTAAGTACACAGATTGATCTAGGTGCTGAGCGTCAAAAGAGGACACTTTCTGCCTTGCATTCTAAAAGGATACGAATTCCATCAAGCATTTGGCAGTGCTTGATGACTGAAACAAAGTCATCAGCATTGCCAAATGGTTGACAGGATTCTTATAATACTATATTCACATTAGAGGCCCAGTGCACAAAATTCTTGCACTGGGGTAGAGGGGTGTCTCTCAGCCCAACCTGCACCCTCTCCAATCTGGGACCCTCTGGTACCTCACAGGGATCAGGCCTAAACTGGCAGTTGGCTATCCCTCTCATAATCCCGGACTGCTGGCTCCCAACTGCTCGTCTGCCTACCCCTAATCGCCTGATTACCCCTAACTGCTTCTGCCTGCCAGCCTGATCACCTCCTAACCACTATCCTACCAGTCTGATTGATGCCTAACTGTTCCCCTGCTTTCCCGATTGCCCCCTACTGCCCTTTCCTGCCAGCCCAATCGCCCCTAACTACCCTCTCCTGCCAACTTGGTCACCTCCAATTGCCCTCTCCTGCAGGCTTGGACCCCTCCCCCCCTCAAATGCCCTCTCCTGCAGACCTGGTCCCCCCTAACTGCCCTCCCTCCCCTGTAGGCCCGGTCGCCCCCAACTGCCCTTCCCTGCTGGCCTGGTTGCCCCTAACTGCCCTCCCCTGTTGGCCTGCTCACCCACGACTGCTCTCCCCTGCCAGCCATATTCTGGCGGCCATCTTGTGACCATATGGGGGCAGCCATCTTGTGCGAGGGCATGACGGTCAAATTGCATATTACGCTTTTATTATATAGAATATTCATAATATTTTCATTCCATGGTAGAGACCAGTATTATAGAAGTATGTGTTCCACGTCAAGACAAAGCTGTTAGCTATGTCACATCCATAGTGTAAATGATAGCATAACCTAACATTATATCCCAGATTTCTATGCCATCATGAAAAACTGATATTTCAATGTCCATTGAATGTGTTGACATTGCTGAATATTAGATATTTTAATAGGATGTTAAATACTGTAGGAACTGGAGTGAAGTGAGCTTATGGTTTAGCTTTGTTTAAAAGAAAGCAAACTGAGAATTAGTATTTAACTGCCCACTATGTGCCAGGTAGTGTGTTAGGCACATAGTTCATTCAGGCTGTTATATCAGTAACAGAACTAGAGGCCCAGTGCACCAGCCTGGCCAGTGATCAGGGACGATTGGGGCATTCCGGCTGCCTGTTAGGGCCTGCCTTCATTCCACCCGGGCCCCTGGTGGTCAGCACAGGTCATAGCGAGCATTTGAACTCTTAGTTGAATTCTAGAGGGGACCCTTTACATATTAGCCTTTTATATATATATAGATAACATAGATTGGGTGGCTTATAAACAACAGAAATTGTATTTATCACAATTCTGGAGGCTAGGAAGTCCAAGATCAAGGTGCCAGCAGATTCGGTGTCTGGTGAGGATCCATTGCCTGGTTCATAGATGGCACCTTCTCCCTGTGTCCTAACATGGGCAAAAGGTGAGGGAGCTCTCCAAGGTTTGCTTTATAAGGGCACTAACCCCATCTATGAGGGCTCTGATCACTTTCCAAAGACCCCACATCTTATTGTCATCACCTTGACGGTTAGGATTTCAACATATGAATTCAGGGAGGTGGGGGGAGCACACAAACTTGGTTTGTGTCATTTAATCAGAATAAGATACATACTTACACCAATCCATATGTGTATTACAATATCTACTTACTAGGAATGATGATAAAGTAAGTAAGTTTAAAGGAAAATCCTATCTAATAAAGAGGGAATATGCAAGTTGACCATCACACTGTCACAAAGATGGTGGTGCCCATAGCCACAAGATGGCGGTGCCCAGTTCCCTCAGCCCCACTGGAGTCCCACAGTCCTTTCAGCCCATCCTGGGGGGCGGCGCGGGGCGGCAAGTGCACGCCCAGAGCTGCCCGAGGCTCAGGTAACCAGGGCCAGCCGAGGCTTGTGCTGCCGGCAGTGGCAGCAGCAGAGGTGTGAAGGGGGCATCGCCTTTCCCTGATGGCCGTTGCCTCCCACCCTTGAGGGCTCCTGGACTGTGAGAGAGGGCAGGCTGGTCTGAGGGACCCCTGCATCCAATGCATAAATTTTCATGCACTGGGCCTCTAGATCATGATCTAATTAATATTTAGGTTGAGTGTCATCCCATGCACTGAGAGGTCTCGGGTTTTTTCCTGGTCAGGGCAAATGCCCAGGTTGTGCCCTCCATCCCCAGGCGGGAACATGCTGATGGTTATTTTCTGTCTCTCCCTCTCCTTTCCTCTCTCCCTTGGGGAAAAAAAAATCAATGAAAACATTTTTAAAATAAGAATAAAATAATGCAATAGCAGTACTTATGAGAAGTCAGTATCACAAACCATTATTATAAGTAAAGTAAAAAATTAAAATTTAAAACAGAAAAAACATGCTTCTATCTATAATACAGAATAATGCTTTCATTCCCTTTGAAGGACTCGGGGGTCAAAATAGATTGAGCCTTCTCCCCCTTCCCTACCCTAAGGATACGTTTTTATTATTTTTACTAGAAACCCGGTGCATGATATTTGTGCACGGGGTGGGGGAAAGAGGGTTTGGGTTCCTCTCAGCCCAGCCTGGACCCTCTCCAATCCGGGACCCCTCAGGTGATGTCCAACTGCTGGTCCAACAGTCGGACATCCCTCTCACAATCTGGGACTGCTGGCTCCTAACTGTTCACCTACCTGCCTGCCTGATGGCCCCTAACTGCCTTTGCCTGCCAGCCTGATTGCCCCTAACTGCCCACCCTGCCAGCCTGGCTGCCCCTAACTGCCCACCCTGCCAGCCTGGCTGCCCCTAACTGCCCCCCTGCCAGCCTGGTTGCCCCTTAGTCCCCCCCTGCAGCTTGGTTGTCCTCAACCACCACCATCCCGCCAGCCTGGTCACCCACAACTGCCCCCCTGCCAACCTCATCACCCCAGCTGCTCCCCCCACCAGCCTGCTTGCCCACAACTGCCCCTCACCACCATGGTGGTTGCTCCCAACTGCCCCCCGCCCACGCTGGCCTGGTCACCTTCAACTGCCCCCCCCCCCCACTGGTCTGGTCGCCTCTCACTGCCCACTCTGCTGGCTTGTTCACCCCTAACTGCCCCCCATGCCAGCCTGATCACCCTCAACTGCTCCCCATGTTGGCCTGGTCACCCCAACTGCCCCTCCCCCCCTGTAGGCCTGAGGGGTCCCAGATTGGAGAGGGTCCAGGCTGGGCTGAGAGGAACTCCTTGGTCACCCCTCCCAGCCTGCTGGTCAATCATTTGGTTGTCCCTCACTAACCCCCCTGCCAGCCTGGTCACCCCATGCAGCCTGCTGGTCAGTCGTTTGCTCTTCCCTCACTAACCCCCCTGCCAGCCTGATCACCCCACACAGCCTGCTATTCAGTGAGGGCATCATGACCAATTTGCATATTGCCAGTTTTTTAGTATAGATTATTAATTTAGAGAGAGAGAGGAAGGGAGAGACAGAGAAAGAAACATCTGTGTGAGGGAGAAACATCAATTGGCTACCTTTCATACTCATTGCTCCAACCAAATGAGCTACCTGGCCAGGATTGAGTCTTTCAGAGGTGGAACAAAGCCCTTGTTGTCTTGGTTTAGTTAGCATGTTGGCCCAGGGACTGACTAAAGGATTTCAGGTTTGATTTTAGTCAAGGGCGTATACCTCAGTGGCAGGTTTGATCCTGGCCCTGGTTGGGGCACATGTAGGAAGCAACCAATCAATGTATCTCTCTCACATCTATGTTTGTCTCTCTGTGCCTCTCCCCTCCCCTTCTGCTCTCTCTCTCTCTCTAAAAATCAATGGAAAAATATCCTTGAGTGAGGATTAATAAAAAATAAATAAATAAAATGAGAAATCAAGATATTATCATTAAACATAAGAAAATAAAAGACATAAAGTAAATAATTCACAGTATACAAAAAAATAAAAAACTTAAAAATAAAAAAATATTTTATACCTATAAATGATTTCATTTAAAATATATTTAATTTATGGAATCTTTAGATGGGAAATAATTACTTCATTTAATAGAGTAGACTCTTCTATAAGACTATGAGAAAAAATACAACTTCAGTTTCCAGCTCTGCGTAAAGCTTAAAGGGCAAAAAGAGATTAAGAGTGTTACTTTGCTTACTTGAGATTGATTAGCATAGTGCAGGATGATAATATGTAGACAGATAGATGTTCTTAAAATGAAAGAGGCTTCTTGTTTCCATTCTGACATACTTTCCCGATTCTGTTTCCCATGTGCATTCAGAGGGCAGTAGGCAGGTAGGAGTGAGGAGATGAGATGAAGAAATTTAATTATCTAAAAAATATATAAATGTAGCTATGACGCACATTGACCACCAGGGGCAGATGCTCAATGCACAGACATGGAAACATGGAACAGACTGATGAATCTTAGAGGGAAGTGGCGAGGACAGGAAGAGATTAACCAAGGTCTTATATGCATACTAGAGGCCCGGTGCCGGTGGAATCCCTCAACCTGGTGTGTGGGGATCGGGCCTAACCAGCTCTCCAACATCCCCTGAGGGATCCCAGATTGCGAAAGGATGCAAGCCAGGCCGAGGGACCCCACGGGTGCACAAATCTATGCACTGGGCCTCTAGTTAATAAATAAAAGGATCAGAGTAGCCAGTGTTACAATAAGCCTTAGCAGTTCCCCTTTTCTTGGTTCTGCTCCCCACAACTCTCTACTTCAGGCTGAATTGTCATTGTTTATCTTGCAGAGTGAGCACCAGCAGGTATATAGAGCAGACAGGGAGAAAGAGGTGTTGGTACCAAAGTTAGGGTAACCTAAATAACTGGTTCTAAACTACTACTTTCCTTCCCCTGGATTCTGACCTTTCACTTCATTTTTAAAGAGTGAGAATTTTAGAAATTTTTGGTAGTCTATGTTCTAATTAGCCCTGATGAATATAAATCTGATCTATCATCACTGATTATGTCATGGAGAAGAACCACCAGTATTACAGATAGCAGCAGGAAGGATTTAGGTAAGGCCAAGAGTCAGAACCATTGGAAGTGTTAGCCGGTTCCCAACTTAACAGTAGTTTGACTTCCAATTTTTCAGCTTCATGATGCTGTGAAAGTGATATGCATTATGAAACCATAATTTGAATTTTGAATTTTGATCTTTTCCTGGGCTATCAGTTTTGATCTTTTCATGATGCTGGGCAATGACAGTGACCACAGCTCCCAGTCAGCCAGGTGATCATCAAGGTACAGTCTACAGTGTACCATGTTTCCGGTGTGTTTGGATATTATGTTTTGAGCAAGTTTAAGGTAGGCTAGGCTAAGCTGTGATATTCAGTAGGTTAGGTGTATTAAATGCAGTATTTTCAACTTATAATGGATTTATTGGGACATAACACAACTGTAGTTTGAGGAGCATCTGTGTAGTTTATTATTTGGATAAGCAATTAAATGGAGAACAGAGACCAGTGGAAACTTGAAGATTTGTTTTATGCGGGAGGGGGGAATGTTAGACTTAATCAAAAATTAATGTCATAAAACTCAATTTTAAAAAAAGGATTTTAGGTGGTTTTGTTTACAGATGACTTAAAAATAATGAGTTTATTTAAATGATTCCAAATGCAGATCTTTGCCTTAGAATAAGTATAAGAAATTATTAAGTTTTTGGAACATAAACAGAGATGGTAAGTACTAACCAATAAGAGTACATTTTGTTCATCATAAATTACATTACATTTTAATTGTAAAAGTACAATTATTCAGTCATCTCAATAATGCTGTGAATGGTAATTTATATATTCTACATTAGAGATCAGAGATTAATCTTTATATATAAAAAGCTAATATGCAAAGTGTCCCCTCAGGAGTTTGACCGAGAGACTGGGAGTTTAATCACTTGCTCTGATGTGCGCTGACCATCGGGGGGCAGCTCGGAACAATGGAAGGCCTTGACCGGCAGCCAGCAGCCAGGGAAGGAAGGCCCGGCCAGCAGCCGGAAGACCCTGATCAGCCCTGTTCACTGGCCAGGCCTAGGGACCCTACCTGTGCACATATTTCGTACACCAGGCCTTTAGTTTATTAATCATTGTTTTTATTTTAAGAATAAAACTTTGTCTACTTGTACTTTTATTAGAAGTAAAACCCATGACAGATGTGAGGAAAGACAGGACTTTGATGTTTGACACTTTTGTTTATGTAACTACTTTATTGTTTGACCTCTAAGACTATTGGTAATTCTTTTTCCATACCAGAGTCATCAGAATTTCTAGGTATTCATATTCAAGAACAACACATTTCTTTATTCAGTATGTCAATATATTTTGTTAAGGAAATCTACATACAAATTGTTAATGTGAAATCATTAGTTCATTTTATACAGGTTACTGGAATCATTAGTTCATTGGTAATAATTTTAGTCAATCCTAAACCATTTTTTTTTTTTTTTAGTTAATCCTCACCTTTTTTAGTTAATCCTCAAATATCCTCACCTAAGGATATTTTTCCTTTTATTTTTAGAGAGAGTGGAAGGGAGGGGGTAAGATAGAGAAAAACATCGATGTGAGAGAGACACATTGATTGTTTGCCTCCCACACACATCCCAACTAGGGCCGAGGATCAAGCCTGCAACTGAGGTAGGTGCCCTTGATTAGAATCAAACCCAGGACCCTTCAGACAGCAGGCCTACGCTCTTATCTACTGAGCCAAACTGTCTAGGGCTTAAACAATTTTTAATAAATGACCTTAAGTGCCAAAACCGGTTTGGCTCAGTGGATAGAGCGTCAGTCTGCGGACTGAAAGGTCCCGGGTTCGATTCCGGTCAAGAGCATGTACCTTGGTTGCGGGCACATCCCCAGTAGGGGGTGTACAATAGGCAGCTGATCGATGATTCTTTCTAATCGATGTTTCTGGCTCTCTGTCCTTCTCTCTTCCTCTCTGTAAGAAATCAATAAAATATGTTTTTAAAAAATAAATAAAAATAAATAAATGACCTTAAGGGACAGACTGGGTCTCACTATTAGTTGTTTACTTAGCATCTACTTAGATATCTACATCAAATTAGAATGAAAAGATACGAATTCCTTTAGTTTAAACCGGAAGTTTTCATTTTTGCCTTTTGTGAGCCATTGAGGAAGACTACTTTCATAGAAGTTGATAAACTTAGTTTTACTCAAGCAATCAAAGGGAAAATAAATAAATTGGATTTCATAAAAATTAGAAACTTAATGTCAAAACCGGTTTGGCTCAGTGGTAGAGCGTCGGTCTGCAGACTGAAAGGTCCCAGGTTCAATTCCAGTCAAGGGCATGTAAGTTGGTTGCGGGCACATCCCCGGTAGGGGGTGTGCAAGAGGTAGCTGGTCGATGTTTCTCTATCGTTGACATTTCTAGCTCTCTATCTCTCTCCCTTCCTCTGTAAAAAATCAATAAAATATATTTTTAAAAAATTAGATACTTAAGTGCATCAAAGGACACTATCACAGTGAAAAGAGAACTCACAGAATGGAAGAAATATTTGCAAATTATATCTAATAAGAGTGTAGTATCCAGAATATATGAAAAATTCTTACAACTTAACAAAAGAGACAATCAAAACACACACACAACAACAACAACCTAAAAGGCAGAGAACTTGAATAGATATTCCTTCAGTGAAGATATGTATGGTCAATAAGTACATGAAAAGTTGCTTAACATCAGTAATTATGGAAGTGCAAATTAAAACCACAATGAGATATTAACTTCAAACAAAGAGAAAGTACATGTTGGAGAGGATGTGAAGAAATTGGAACCCTCTTCTTGTAGGAACTTAAAATGGTATAACCACTATGGAAAATAGTTGAGCAGTTCCTCAAAAAGTTAAGCATAGAGCCCTGGCTGGTGTAGCTAGTTGATTGAATGTCATCCCGTGTACCAAAAGCTCACTGGCTTGATTCTCCGTCAGGGCACATGCCTGGGTTGTCAACTCAATTCCCCAGTAGGCGGCATGCAGGAGGCAGCTGATAGGTCAGTGTTTATCACATCAGTGTTTCTTTCTCTCTTTCTCCTTTCTCTCAAATCAGTTTTAAAAAATAATGTGGTCTCTCCATACAGTGGAATATTACACATCCATAAAAAGGAATGAAATACTAATGAATAAATACTATTGAAAGAAATTAAACACAAAAAGCCACATACTGGCCTGGCTGGCATGGCTCAGTGGTTAGAGTGTACGCCCAAGCACTAAAGGCCTGCAGATTCAATTCCTGGTCAGGGGCGTGTACCTGGATTGTAGCCTAGATTGTAGCCTGTTTGGGGCGAGTGTGGTAGGCAACCAGTTGATTGTCTCTCTCAAATCCATGCTTTTTTCTCTTTCTCCCCTCTTCCCCATCTCTCCCTTCCCTTCCTTACACTCTCTCTGAAAATCAATGGAGGAAAAATATCCTTGAGTGAGGATTTAAACATTTTTTAAATTAAAAAAACCAAATGTAGCTGAAACCAGTTTGGCTCAGTGGTAGAGCGTCGGTCTGCGGACTGAAAAGTCCAAGGTTCGATTCTGGTCAGGGGCATGTACCTTGGTTGCAGGCACATCCCCAGTAGGGGGTGTGCAAGAGGCAGCTGGTCGATGTTTCTCTCTCATCAATATTTCTAGCTCTCTATCTCCTTTCCTCTCTGTAAAAAATCAATAAAATATATTTTAAAAAACCAACAAAAAAACAACCACCAAATGTGACATATTGTATGATTCCATTTATATTAAATGTCCAGAATAAGCAAATCTATATAGATAGAAAGTACATTAGTGATTTACGAGGGACTGGGGGTTGAGGAATGGGTGTCAGTGGTTATGGGGTGATGATAATGTTCTGGAATTAAATAGTAATGATGATTAAACAACCTTGAAGAAGCTCAAAAAATCACTGGATTATACATGAAAGCAAAAGAAAATAAAACCTTAGTTTTATATATATTTCAGTGCCACTTTTGACCGATGGTGACCCCTTCACATTTCAATTCTTCTTCTTCTTTTTTTTTATTTTTTTATTTTTTTATTTTTTTATTTTTATGGGGGTGAGTTAGCTACCTCATAGGTTTGTTATGGAGACTGAGTGAATGATATAGTTAGATATAAACTTCTAAGTTAAGATTCTGCTTTTCAGAATATCTTTTTATTTCTAAGCCAAATGAACCAAAATAATGTTAAAACAAACAAACAAAAACACAACAGCAAAAATGTTCAGTAACAGCAGCCACCAAGGGAGGTAGCACCGCACAATACCATACATCTGGAACAGGGTGGATGCAGTGTCTGAAGCTTCTGTGACAACCCCTGCCCCTTGGAAGCTGGTGGTGATTTATAGAATTTTGAGAATTCTCACTAAAAACCCCAAGTCTGCAGGGAAGCAAATTAAATAAGTATTTTTATTTTCTCCTTTGAGTAAGGAAAAAAAAAAAAAGTGAAATAGAGAACATTAAGAAAAAAATAAAAGGCCTGACTGTCTCTGACAGAAGTCTCCAGGGCACATACACACTGAGTCAGGGATCAGGGCACACAAGAGACTTCCCCCATGCAAATGGGTTGTTGCACCCCCCCACTCCCCAATAGGTTTATCTTGCTAATATAGGCAGGCATTCTAAAGAGATTATTAGCATATCCAGTCATATAAGACAAATACACATAACATTTATATAAAAATGAATAAGTTTGGTTTATTTAAGAAATAAATACAAGGTCTGTATGAAATATTAAAACAGTTTAAAGGGGGAAAAATCATTATTATATCAATAGATACAGCATACCACCTAGATCAAGCAAACAACCTTACATGTGAATACAAGGGAGTAAAAAATCACCCATGTTAAATCAGAGCAAATAAAAGCTTTGGGTAAAGTTGCAAGATAACTACGTAAACATGCTATGGCAAATGAACTAACAAAAACAAGGCAAAAAGAAGCAGCCTGCAGAAGATAAAGAACCCATAACCTACAGACAAGGAACCATCTCACATGTACTTCGAGTGGTAAACTTAATAAAACAAGATGAAAGATAAATTGTGGACCTAAGGAAACAAATTGAGGCCCAAAGCAACATATTTTCAGAACAAATAAATTAGAAATAGGGAACAGAATAGAGATAGTTAGCAATTAAATTACATAATAGAAAAGCTTTCTTCAGATATTCAGAATACAGATGAAAAAGACAAAGATTAAAGTCAGAAAAGCTAATTAATAAATATGGAGCTAAAAATTTCTCTAGTACAATAATGAGTGCCCCTGAAATAGAGCACTCAACAAATGCAGCAGGAAATTATATTGGGTCGGCAAGTAAGTAATTGCGGGTTTCACACATATATAGCTTCGGTTGAATTTTTAGGTTTGCAGACGTAGTAAAAATGTAAAACACATTTTGTTATTTGATAGTTGGCTATTCAGCTGTTAATCAGTAAAAAAAGTTTTTTGATCTGTTTTGTAGTTTTCGTTTGGCGTTCGTTGAAAAATGGAAAATCAAAAGGAACATTTTCGTCATATTTTGATTTTTTATTTCCACAAAGGGAAAAACGCATCGCAAGCTCATAAAAAGTTATGTGCTGTTTATGGTGACGAAACCTTAAAAGAACGGCAGTGTCAAAATTGGTTTGCCAAATTTCGTTCTGGTGATTTTTCACTCAAAGATGAAAAACGCTCTGGTTGTCCAGTTGAAGTTGATGACGCCCTAATCAAAGCAATAATCAATTCGGACTGTCACAGTACAACACGTGAGATTGCAGAGAAGCTTCATGTATCACATACATGCATTGAAAATCACTTAAAACAACTTGGCTATGTTCAAAAACTCGATACATGGGTTCCTCACGAACTGAAAGAATCACAGTTAACGCAACTCATTAGCAGCTGCGATTTGCTAAAGAAACGTAATGAAAATGATCCATTTTTAAAACGACTGATAACTGGCGATGAAAAATGGGTTGTTTACAACAATATCAAGCGGAAAAGATCGTGGAGCAGGCCAGGTGAACCAACTCAAACAACATCAAAAGCTGATATTCATCAAAAGAAGGTTTTGTTATCAGTTTGGTGGGATTACAAAGGAATTGTCTACTTTGAACTCTTACCACCCAACCGAACGATCAATTCTGATGTCTACATTGAACAACTAATGAAATTAAACAATGCAGTTGAAGAAAAGCGGCCCAAATTGACAAATCGAAAAGGTGTTGTATTCCATCATGACAATGCAAGGCCACACACATCTTTGGTCACTCGGCAAAAATTAATGGAGCTTGGTTGGGATGTTTTGCCACATCCACCATATAGTCCTGACCTTGCACCATCTGATTACTTTTTGTTTCAATCTTTACAAAACTCCTTGAATGGTAAAAATTTCAATAATGATGATGATGTCAAATCGTACCTGATTCAGTTTTTTGCTAATAAAAACCAGAAGTTTTTTGAACGTGGGATTATGATGCTGCCTGAAAGATGGCAAAAGGTCATTGATCAAAATGGGCAATACATTACAGAATAAAGTTATTTAGTTCCATGAAAAAATTGTCTTTGATTTTCTTTAAAAAATCCGCAATTACTTACTTGCCGACCCAATACAATAAAAGCAAACTTACCTGAAATGAAGATACGATAAAAGTGAACTTACCTGAAATGAAGAACTGACTACAGATAGGAAATATCCTGCTGAAGGGGGAAGGGAACATAGAATATATATTATTCTCAATTTTCAAAGCAGGAAGTCAATGCTATCTAAAATTGAAAGAAGAAAAGCCATAATTTCTTCCACTTAGTGCTTTTCTTAATGTCTTTTCTTTAGGGGATTCTTTTGCAAAATTTCTATTTTGGTGAGGAAATATTTAGCATATTCTTCTGTTTTATCTTGTTTCTTTTATTAAATTATAATTTAATGCTTTCATTTAAAAAATAGCATATTAGCAGAAACCGGTTTGGCTCAATGGATAGAGCGTTGACTTGGGGACTGAAAGGTCCCGGGTTCGATTCCGGTCAAGGGCATGTACCTTGGTTGTGGGCATATCCCCAGTAGGGGGTGTGCAAGAGGCAGCTGATCGATGACTCATCGATGTTTCTAACTATCTCTCTCCCTTCCTCTCTGTACAAAGTCAATAAAATATTATTTAAAAATCAATAAAATATATTAAAATAAATAAATAAAATAAAAATAGCATATTTTTGTAAAGGTATTGCTTTTACTCTATGCAAAAGGAAAAGTTGGTAGGTGTCTGGAGTGATGTTAACTTAGTAGTAATGATATTTCTGATTGGTAAGAATTGAGATATATATATCAGAGTCTAGTCAGGAGGCAGAAACCAATTGCTTTTAACAGAATATATTTAATATAAAGTATTGTAAAGAGATACTAAACTAAAATGGTAAAGTAGGATACAAAAGTTTTCTCAGAAATATCAACTGGGAGAAGCAGCTATCATTTCTAAGGTTATGGGACAAAGGAAAGAGGTTGGAATTACTAAATATGTAAACACACAGGAGGGAACTAAAATTCATGGAATTTAAATTCAGATCTCTGCTACTTAGGCTGGTATTAATGCCTCTGGGACTGAGCATGGGTCCTTTGGGCCTGAGACCCAGTCATCTGGTGCTGGTGTCTCTGAGGAGGGCACAACAAGGCTATTTGGGATAATAAGTGAGGTAGAAAACAATATTATTTTGTTCTAGATGGCTAGCCAGAATAGTCAATACCTTTCCACTTAGAATTCTCCCTCTGTGTCTCCCAGTAGGGTTTTTAAAAAGCTTTTTATTCATACTGATCTTACGCATTTTTTAAATTCATAGCTAACTAGTTTAGTTTTATTCCTGTAAATGAAAACTCCTCTACTTTATCTTGTATATAAGAAAGCTCTTGATGTTTAATTATTAATGTAATATCCAGAAACCTTGCTAAATTTTATTGTCTGTCATAGTTTTTTTGTTGTTTTTTTGTTTTGTTTTGTTTTTTTACCTATGTTATTTAAGCTTCTCTAAATGGCTGCTTTTTATTTTGTTATGTGGAAAACTGTCTCCAATGCACTGATGTCTCTTTATTGACAAGTACCATTTGGACTGCTCTTACAAAGATACGATTACTGGTCTTCTGATTCTACCCCTATCTCATCACCAATTTATTCTTAACACAGCTGCTAATGTAATCTTTTAAAAAACATAAATCATTTCACTTTCCTGCTCAAAATCCTTAAATGACCAACCGTTCTTCTTCAAATATAATCCAAATTTCTTATCATAAACTACAGAGTTCTTAGTCTGCTTAAGCTGCCATAACAAACTACCATAGACTGGTGGCTTAACCAACATAAATTTATTTTATTCCCGTCTGGAAGCTGGGAAGTCCAAGATTAAAGTGCCAGCCAGTTCATTTTCTGCTGAGAGCCCTCTTCTTGGCTTGCAGTTGCCCACTTTCTTGCTGCATCTTCACATGGCTTGTCCTTGGTGTGTGCACCCGGGGAAAGACCTAATGTAGCCCTAAGTACCTTCCAAAGGCTCCACCTCCAAAAGCCTCACATTGGGTTAGAACTTCAACATATAAGTTGGGGGTGGAGCAGACATTCAGTCCATTACAATCTAAAATGCCTATCTCTTCAAGAGGCATTCTTCATAATCCCTTAAAATACTTCTTGTAAGTTTTTTAAACACATAAAGCTCATTTCCACTTAATAGTTTTTACACATGCTGTTCTGTCTGCCCAGAGACTCTTCCTTCTGCTCTTCACATGAAAGGTTTTATATCCTTAAGGTCTCAGTTTAAATAGCCCTTTCCCAGAAGCCACATATATGACCAGGTCTTTTCTATTACCTGTCAATTCACTGGATTTATTTACTAACCTATTACAAATATATATCTGTATATGTGCGTACATAATTTTATTCTTTTATCTAATTTTGTATATGTTTGGAATTCTCCATAATGGGAAAAAATTCATTGATAAACTTTTTTTAATTCTCTTTAATTCAGTTAAGGTTTTCCCTTAGCATACCAAAATTACAATTCTAGAAATTATTTGTATATAAAGACATTTATACGTGGATTTTTTTTTCCAGAACAGCAAAGATTTGGAAATAACCCAGATATCAGTGCGGGAGGGACCAGTTTAATGAATTCTGGTATAAAATCATACTAGGAAATACCACTCAGATATTAGAGAATGGAGCAATTCTATATGTAATGAGTAAGAAAACAGGTATAGATCATTGTGTATAGCGTGCATAGCCAGTTTGCCTCAGTGAATAGAGCATCGACTTATGAATCAGAAGGTCATGGTTTGATTCCCAGTCAGGGCACATGCTTGGGTTATGGAGTCAATCCTTAGTAGGGGCTGTGCAGGAGGCAGCCGATCAGTGATTCTGTCTTATCATTTATGTTTTTATCTCTCTCTCCCTTTTCCTTTCTCTCTAATATAAATAAAAATGTATTTAAAAAAATATACAGGGGTGGGCAAGAGGAGGTTTATAATTGTATGGAAAAAGATATGCAGGTTATGATTATTAAAATAGCTTTATTAACTCAAAAGAATGTTACAGTAAACCTACCCTTGCCTACCCCTTTATTATACTGGGATTTATCTGGATTATCTTTGCAAATATAGACCAGAATCTACTAACAGTGGTTACCTCAGAGACAGGGAATCAGATGACTGAAGGTTTAAAGGCAGGATGGGCACTTTCTTTTTCACTGAAAAAATAACAAAAATACTATGGAAGTAAAATGAATGACTGTTTCAGGCTGGAATTATAGGGAAGACTTTTCAAAGAACAAAGATAATAAAAATTTAGTATTGCTTTTATCTAACAAAAGTAGAAACTATATAAATGGGTAATCATAATAGATATTGCTATGAGATTATATATATACGTGTGTGTATGTATATGTGTATATATATATATATAATGCTTTCACATACAAATGGAAATATCTGGATTTTATTTGTTTTTAGGTGGTGATAGTGGACTGGATGGGTTAGGAGGACCAGGTGTACAACTAGGAAGCCCCGATAAGAAAAAAAGGAAGACAAACACACAGGTAAATTGACATTTCCTTATAATTGCAGTTTTTCCTTGCTGATATGATCAGGCTGTTGAGGTAAATTAAAATTTGGTCATGGGACCCTGGCTGGGTTGCTCAGTTGGTTAGAATATCGTCCTGTTCTGCCTAGGTTGCAGGTGCAATCCCTGGTCAGGGCACATACATGAAGCAACCAATGAATGCATGAATGGTGGAACAACAAATAGATGTTTCTTCTCTCTCTCAAATCAGGTTTTTGAAATTTGGTCATTGTTTTTGTTTCCTATCCTCATTCAGAAACTAATAGTGAATTCTGCAATAAATGTATTTTTTTTTCTCTGCAGCTAATGGTTATTGTGGAATTGTAGGTCAGTGTTTATTGCAAATGGGAAATGTAGGTAGACAAATTAAAATGCTTATTCTTAAGTCTAATTTTAAAGATATAGATGTCTATAGTCCTATTACAAGACATATATGGAGACAAGTTTAACTTGAAGTAACAGTGTTCAACTATTATAATTCAGTAGCATGTGCATATCATGAAGTAATCATAATGGAGATACCTTTTGTCTATAACCTGTGGTTTTAATAAGCAATACAGGTTTTGCAGGGTTTATTCTCTATAAATTTGGAGCATTCTTTTTATGATATACACTGTGAATAAGGATAATGTATGTACAGATGACTTTTTTCTATTTTGGCCACCATCTGTTAACCTTGTAGTGTGACTAAACTGGAAGTTTATTTTTCCATTATGCGGCCTAGAACTTTGGGGACAAGTTATTAGTTATTTCTTAAAGTTAAACTAGAAAAATGTTTAGATCCTGTTTATTTAATTTTATGATTATTTAGGGGTATAAGAGGTATTTTTAGTTAGAATTTTACATGAAAGATTCTAGAGTTATAAGCAAGTGTGTTAAGTGAAAATTACGGTAATGAATTGTCTTTTAATAGTTAAGTACTTTTGGAATTTGAAGTAATGGATTCATGCTCAGAAAAGCATTACTTTACTTATTTCCTTTTCTAAATGAAAGAAACTTATACATTTTATTATTACATATAATTATATATAATATTTGGAATTTAAAGGTCAAGTGAAGAATGAAATTTTCCTAACACTCTAAGCGAAACTTGACTAAAACTAAGTTCATAAAAGTTAAGATTTTATAGTGGGATGAATTTAATAACTGCTTTGATTAGAAGCATGTATTTTACTTTACATTCTCATTTTAGGGGCCTTCTTTTCCTCCATTGTCTGAGTATGCTCCGCCACCGAATCCAAACTCTGACCATCTAGTGGCTGCTAATCCATTTGATGACAACTATAATACTATTTCCTATAAACCACTACCTTCGTCAAATCCATATCTTGGCCCTGGGTATCCTGGTTTTGGAGGCTACAGCACATTCAGAATGCCACCTCACGTCCCCCCAAGAATGTCTTCCCCATACTGTGCTCCTTACTCGCTCAGGAATCAACCACACCCATTTCCTCAGAATCCTCTGGGCATGGGTTTTAATCGACCTCATGCCTTTAACTTTGGGCCACACGATAATTCAAATTTTGGAAATCCATCTTATAATAATGCACTAAGTCAGAATGTTAATATGCCTAATCAACACTTTAGACAAAATCCTGCTGAAAACTTCAACCAGATTCCTCCACAGAACGCTGGCCAGGTTTCTAATCCCGAGTTGGCATCTAACTTTATCCCTGGAAATAATTCAAATTTTGCTTCTCCATTAGAATCTAATCATTCTTTTATTCCTCCCCCAAATACTTTTGGTCAAGCAAAAGCAGCACCACCCCCAAAACAAGATTTTAATCAAGGATCAACCAAAAGCACTAATCAAAATTCCTCTGCTCAGCCACCGCACTTAAATATGGATGACACGATGAATCAGAGTAATATTGAATTAAAAAACGTTAACCAAAACAATGCAGTAAATCAAGAGAATAGCCGTTCAGGTAGTGCTGAAGCTACAAACAACAGCCATGCAAATGGGACACAGAATAAGCCACGACAGCCCAGAGGTGCAGCAGACACAGGCACCACGGAGAAAAGCAATAAATCCTCTCTCCACCCAAGCCGCCGCGGCCATTCTTCTTCCGACCCAGTGTATCCGTGTGGGATTTGTACAAACGAAGTGAATGATGATCAGGATGCCATCTTATGTGAAGCCTCTTGTCAGAAATGGTTTCATCGGATCTGCACTGGAATGACTGAGACAGCGTATGGCCTGCTCACTGCAGAAGCATCAGCAGTGTGGGGCTGTGATACCTGTATGGCTGACAAAGACATCCAGCTGATGCGCACTAGAGAAACTTTTGGCCCGCCTGCAGTGGGCAGCGATGCTTAATCACAGGCATTAACTGATGTGAGGGGTTTTTTCCTGTGTGTTACAGAGGTTCATTGACACAGGATTTGAATGTTTTACAATATTTTTTTTAAATGCACATGCAAAAAAAAGATGATTTACCTTTTAGTTTTTATTAATATTCCACTCCGTTACTAGTGCAAATTTTGTATTATCTTAGTTTGTTATCTAGGATAATATATATATGGGAGTGCTTTAGAAAGTATTTTACAAATAAATGTTAGTTGTTGTTAATTATAAAAGCCTCTTGAAGCTTCAAAATAATATGTAGCAAATGTAGGCAAGTTTTGACTTAAAAGTTAGAACCATTGAAAAGTGTATATTTCAGTGCTAAACTTTGGCAATATCACAAACATTTAGTTCAAAAATATTTTTGAGGATCCATTTAATGTGGTGTTTGGAAAATATATTTTTATTTATTTTAGAGAGGGAAAGAGAAACATCAATGATGAGAAAGAATCATTGATCATCTGCACGCCCCCTCCTAGGGATGGAGCCCACAACCTGGGCATGTGCCCTGACCGGGAATCGAACTGGTTTATAGGTCAATGCTCAACCACGGACCCACACTGGCCGGGCACCCATGTAATGTGTTTTCAGAAAGAAAAAAAAAGTAGCTATAGTATAGAAGAAAACATACATTTAATCGGTGTTTTTAAAAATAATAGCGTGTACACCTGATTCCTCCCTAACTAGGGTTCTTGAAATTAGTGACTTTCATGTTTCAAGTCAGTCTCTTCAGGATATGTTTGTACAGATATGAGACAAATGTTAGCATATAGAAGATGCTCAGTAAGTATTTGTGGATTAACTTGTAGATTGTACCACATGAAACTGCTATTGTTAGATAAGTTGAAAATTGACTTGGGTTACTAGAGTGGATGTGTTTTAGTTGTGCTATTTAGAATTGTAACAGTATTATGCTTTTCTCTCTTCCATTTTTTTTATTATTGGTTATTGCTTTCCAGAGAAATAAATAATATATCCTTGGGAGAATTGTGAATACTTTTTAATGCATGATTTCAAAATGAGACATGTTGCAAATAAAAGTGGTAGAAACATAAATTTGGCTTTAGAGCACTCTGCTAGCGAAAGGCGTTCATTGATTGATTGAAAAATAGGGTTCTGGGGATGTGAATTCAAAATGGAGGCTCAAGGGAGATTAAAATCCATTTTAAGCAAAGATCAATTAAGAGCCACGGTGAAAGCTAACTTACAAACAACAACTCCAGTCCTTACAGCAGATAGTTTTTGCTATGACTTAGGAAAGTGTAAAAATGGACCTGAGAGTATCCTCTTGAAAGATGATAGTTTTTGCTATGACTTGGGAAAGTGTAAAAATGGACCTGAGAGTATCCTCTTGAAAGATGATACAGAAGGGAGACAGTTGGAAGTCTATTAAGATTCAGCAGAAACTCAGTTTTGGGGTAAAACATAACCTGCAATCAGAAAAAGAAAAAAGGATACTGTGGCAATTGGTAGTAATTTATACAGTGGTTGGGTGTTGAAGCTTCCAAACTTGCATCATCACCAAAAAAACTCTGAAGACCATATGGTGACCTGTGAAAGGGATAATGAATCACTACTATTTAAACCCTGGTGAAACGGCAGCAGCAGCATATGCTAAAAAATTAAAATTAGGCCAGAAAAATCCAATTTAAAAATTATCCTGTGGTTAGTAAACATGAACCCACACTTTTACGTGACAGCACTTGACCTCATGTGTCAAAAGCTACGAAAGCAAAGTTAGCTGAATTGGGCTATTTTATCACATCCATCTTAGTCACCAGGCCTTTATATAATGAACTACCATCTTTTTCATCATTTGGAGCTTTTTCTAAGAACATAGTTTCCAATTGAGAAGTAATTGAAGAATTTGGACATTTTAAACAGCCTAACAAATGGTGAATTTTATAAAAATGAAATATTTAATCTAATTAGAAGAAAATTATTAATCCTCATAATTTGATGAAACAAAACTTATTTTTATATGTATTATTTTAATTTTGATTATAAAAACAACAGTTTCATATGGTACAAGGTAATATAAGTTTTTCTCCATTTACCTGTGACTAGTTAGAAATGAGTACAAAATATTTTAAGTATCTGTAAAATAATGTATCTTTACAGTTTTAGGAAATGAAATGATATAGACTCTAATAATAAGTACTCTTTTGTGTGGAAACTTTATCAGTTGAAACACTCAAGTTGAAATGCAGTATTTTGGGCTGACTCTGAAATTTGATGTGTTCAGTAGCATACTTGAAGATCCCAGTGTGCTTACACTGTAGCTTTTGTTAGATATAAAAGTGTTTCTAAATATTTAAGGACTTAATTAAGTTGTTCTTGAAATCCTAGTGAGTGCTGATTTTAAGTCATGGTGCACTGCATGCACTTGCTCAATACTAGTACCAGATCATGACTTACTTTTATGACTGAATGCAGTTAGATATTTAGTAGAACCTTCCAATGTTTGCAGTAATTAACACTTTACATGGTAATACTTGAGTTGTGCTCGTTGCTAAAACTGATTATGCAGTCTTAACCCTCTGTTGCTTACAGTTTCAATAGTTAGTTGTTTATAAAAATGAAACCACCTCTCCCTGGTTAGCCAAAAGATACTTGATTTGTAATGCAATTATTTCATTTTTCATTTGTAAGTAGTTGTCTTTAAAAACTTACAAGTGGATTTTTCTTCAGGTATTTAAGTTTTCAGAATACCTTATTTAAATAAGGATCTGTAATTATTAAAAATAAAAGCCAGTGGTTGATTCTGACAGTGAGTCATAGGCAAACTATACTAGTAGTAATCATAGCTGAAGAATGTTTTCATGTATTTTGCATTCATTTTTTTACGAGTTCTACCTTTGTCTCTACATAACATTAAGTCAAAAATTATCTAGATATTTTTGGTAGGAAAAGTGATGAACTATAAGAATGGCCAGATAGTAATTTATCCAATTTGACCCAAAGAAGGCTGTTACACACCTAAAAAAAGGTGTGGCTTTTAGGACCAGCGATGAGCTGCCCTAAACATTTAAAAATATTCATTGACAGAAAGAAATGTACATAGGTGAGATATTCTTCCAGTAGCATTGCACCTTTTTGTTGTAATTATTTTCCTTCACTAAAAGGCTCATTACCATCACACGTGCACACACATGCACACACACACACACATATGCACACACGTGCGTTCACAGGAGGGCAGGAAATCTTGGAGTTTCTTCTACATTCTCATTTGCCAAAGTTCATCCTGGCTAACCAGCAACAGTTAGGCTCTCCCTCCAAGGCCAGGAAAGTTCTAAAGCATCATCAGTTCCTTTCTGAGAATTTGCTTTGTTCATTTCACTAGCCTTTCTGTGCACTTGCTTCTAGATGCTACTGGACTAACACTGAAATAGCTTAACTTATAAAAGAAAAATAATTCTTCAGATAAAGTGCTTAGAATTTAGATTTGTGATCAGTGCTTTCCTTTTGTATGAAATACTTTAGAGTATTACTATTATGATTCTTGTTATCCAAATTAGAAAATTATGTACATATAACTGAAGATTTTCTTGACTGGTACTTATTCATAAATTAACATAATGTAAAGAAATCCAATTTTGGGGTGTTTTGGAATTTTGTTTTGTTTTGTTTTTTTTAGACTCCCTACTCTGACTAGTGATAGGAGAAAAAACTCAGTAGTATGGGTCACCATTAAATCTACCAACTTTAGTCATCCAAATAAGTATCAGGAGTCTTTATCCAATATTCTAACTTGTTCATCTTAAACAAATTAAGAGTGCTACTGCTTTATGTCCAACGTCCTATAGTGATTGTATTTAGTTGTAAAAAAATATATATATATATAAACAATGAAAAGGGAGCTCTAATTAGTTTCTGGGTTTTTTGCAGTGCATAGAGGTCTCAGATGCATGAACATTTAGGCTATTTTAGATTTTTTAATTAAAAAATTTAAAAGTATTGAGGCTCCCAAAGTTTATTTGAAAATAGTGGCTTAGAACTCTATATATAAAGATAGATTCTTAGGGAAGCTCATAAAGGCTTATTAAAGCATGATATAGTTAACCAGTAGTATCATGCTGTGCACTCAGCTTCTTTAGGAAACCAATCGGTATAGGTGGAAAAGAAGCAGAGGTCTTTCCTTTTTCCTGATGTGATTCAGGAAGGTTAAGTTCTTTGATGTGAGTGTTTCCCAGTTGTCCTCTTACCGTCCTAAATTCTCTGCTGCGATGCTATATAAGCCAACTTGCCTTTTCCCTTCCTGGATGCTCTGTGCTTCAGAATTTCATATCTTCCCTCCTGTCAGAATTTCCATTTCTTTGTGTGGCTGTGGTTGACTAGATTTTAAGAGAAAGATGTTTTCTACCAGGATGTGTGATTGAAGATCATGAAGAAAGTGGAATTAAATTTCTTTTTTAAAAAAGGGTGTTTATTAGTTCTGAATGAATCTTTAATATGCAAGGTTTCAACAAAATGATCACATTTTAGACAACATACAAAGCAGTATTTTTGCCGAATTGGTGATACTTTTTTGAGAGTATTTCCCAATTTCCTGTACATTGTTGGGATTAAAAAGTTTCCTTTCTTCTACTTCTCTGAACTCAGAGGTTTTCTTCTCATTTGTAAATATTAGAATATCACCTTTTTATGTATTTCATTTAACCAACAGAGCAGTATGGAAGTCACACCACATTTTCCTCACTCTTGGTACAGTGGTGGGAGTTTAGAGGTACCTTTTGATACAGAGGATAAGGATAACATTAACATCTCCCAAGACAAGTGGCCTAAGGGAAATGAAGGGAAGAAAATGGCTATATTTAAGCCAAACATTAATACATAAAAAACTGCCTGTATTTTTCATGAAACCCAATAGATAAGTTTCATCTTTGTCATAGTTTGTCAAATTACTTGCAATTATATTAAAAAGTATTCTAAATACCTGTATTTCCTTGTTCTGTAGATGATGTTGCTTGTTAGTTAAAATATCTTATAAAAGAAAGTCCTGCTTCTTATCATGATGTATGTGACTTAAATGACTGTTTCATATTAAAACTATTTCTTCCTTATGTACTGTTTACATATACCTCTTTTTGGGATATTAGTTCAGTACTTTTATACAAATCTGAGTGTGTTCCACATTGGTGACATGTATTTTTGCAGTAATTTTTTGTTTTATTCATAGAGCATGTCTAAAGTAACACATGCACTAGTGCTGTGGCCTGTTGCAAAATTATAATACTGTAATTCAAATTGGAAAATAAAATGTTTCCAGACTTTGTCCAACATTTATTCCTATGGCAAAGGAAATTACTATGTAATACTATTTCTTATGCTGTTATGTTTAAGCTACTCTATGAAGTATGTGAAACATCAATATTTATGGAATAGTAGTTGGCCTGATATCTTTGAAGTAGGAGAGGGGGTATTAGCAACTCATAACATTCATAATACAATAAATACTTCTTAAAATTTTTATCTTTTACAGTTATAACTTACTAAGGAATTGACATTGCATATTAGGATATTTTCAGCCAATACTGTTAAAATTATATACTAGACTTTGAACTGAATCTGATATCTTTCAACCAAAAGAGAGATTCATTCCACCATAACCAAAATACTAATCTAATATTCATTTATTAAGAAACTGTAGGCATACCTCAGATATTGCAGATTCCATTCCAGACCATATAATAAAGCGAATGTCATACTAAAGCAAGTCGAGCAAATTTTTTTGTTTCCCAGTGCATATAAAAGTTATCTTTATACTGTAGTCTATCAAGTGTGCAATAACGTCTAAAAATAAACATACCTCAATTAAAAATGCTTTATGTTTAAAAAATGCTATTGTCTGAGCCTTTTGGGAAAATGGTGCCAACAGACTGACTCAACACTGAGTTGTCACAAACCTTCAATTTGTTAAAAAAAAAAAAAAATCTATAAGGCGCAATAAAACACAGTAAAATGAGGTATGCCTGTGCGCCCATGAAACTCCTCTAATTTACTTAGAATTTGTATCCATTGATACAAGGACTTTAGATTGGTGTTTACTTTGGACTATCTAATGAAAATATTTGTTAGTAGGAGTCAATCAAAATGTTAAAGAAAAATGTTTAATCTTGAAAAATGTTTAGGCTTTTTAGGTGTATTTCTTTATGAATATTAGTTTAAAAGTATTCTTTTGTCATGCAAACAAGTACCGAAAAGAATTACAGTAGGTAATACTTGGCCAATGCAAATAAGTATATTTGAAATTATGTGCTTGAAAGAAAAAGAATGCTCATGAGTGCTTAAACTGCATATCTTTAAAATATTCAAATTTTAAAACTTTTATCAATTCAAACTATCCTGAATTAATAAGTTTTTACTATGTCAGTGATGTATATAACAATATAAATGTCTACCTATGCTGTTATGATATCTCTATACATCATTTTTTGGGCATGGTTGTTGTGCTATATTTTGTACATTTTATTGTTGGCTATTGCTAAGTTTGATATAGCAATAAATCTGATTCAGTTCTTAATATTTTTTTAAATGCCAGATGCCATACTGTATCATTCCATTATATTTTACTTGAATACCCTATGCTTTCATGGGTCTATTTTTTGTGTTAAAAGTTAAGCATTACATGTTGGGAATTTTTATTCTGGTGTTTTCACATGAGTTTGTATTTAAAACAGAGGTTTCAAGAAGTATTAGTATTAAGTGATACATGAATTGCTTTGTGGGAAAATTTAAACTATGAAGTGATTAGGTTATTCTCATATTGTTTATTTTCTTTATGAGGCTAATGTATAGGCTACAGTTTTTGGATAAATAAAATTGGCTTGGTAACTGCTAGAATATAATAGTTAATGGATAGTTTGAGTCTCAGTCTAAGGGCTTCCAAGTATTAAACCAAATAATTCTCAAATCTGAATTACTTTTTAATAATTACTATAAATCATGGTAAGCCAACTCACCCTTTTTCTTTTAAAGATACATAAATCCTACAATTTCCTCCTTCTGATTTCTTCGTTCTTAAACACCATGCAAGAATTTAAAATTGGAGTTTAATTCATCTTCTACATTGTAGGTTTTTTGTTTTGTTTTGCTTTGTTTTATGGTTTAAACTTTAAACTTTAAAGTATTACATATGTCTCTTTTTTCCTCCATCGACCCCCTGGCCACTCCCATCCCCCAGGACAAGCCCCCACTGCCCCAGTGTCCCTGTCTATTGGTTATGCTATACTAGTATGCATGCATAAAGTCCTTTGATTGATCTCTTATTTCCCCCCGCTGCCCCCTTCCCACTTCCCCCCACCGTCTTCCCTCTGAGGTCTGTTCTGTTTCTCTGTCTCTAGATCTATTTTTGTTCAAAAGTTTGTTTACATGTAGTTTTTTGTTCTGTATAGTAGTAAGATAAGTAGAGATTTACTCTAAAAACAGTTCATGTTATTGTTGGTCATTCTTTTCAGGGATCATGCTAAATGTCATTTGTGCATTGTATAAGGAATGTTATTTATCCAGTATTTAGACTGATTAGTAGAAATTATGTATGGCAGGCTTTCTTGGACAATATGTATTGTAAGTTTGTTTCCTACAGTGTCATGCTTCAGATTCTTTTAAATAAAGCTAGTTTTTAAAGAGAAATAACTTCTTTAGTTGCTTAACTTTCACCAGACAAGTAGATGTAACAATTTTTGCTTTAGGTGTCCCAAGAAACATTAATCAGAACAATAGCCTACAATTTACCAGGAATTTAATTTTATACCAAGATACAAAACAATGTTTGGACAAGCCTTTCTATACACACATTCCCCCCAACCCACCTGCCACACTGTGAAGTTTATACATGACATTGAGTCCTGAGACTCCTTAAGAAAATGTGAACATAACACACCTCTATTTTAATAAATTAGGACTGGCGTTTTGTTAATAGAAAATTAATTGGAGAGGAATTCCACAAACTCAACAGCTTAGTAACTATCCCTGAAGCAGAGACACCATTGTAGCAATACTAAGAATAGATGTGCTTAAATGACAAAATTAGGCTCAGACGACTTTCAAAGTTTGTTTGAAGCAACCATCAGGTGCCTTGAGTCTCACATGAAAAGAGACTGCATAAAATGTGAAAGTGCCAATTGATACAACTTGGCTTTAGGGGCATAGAAGTACCAATAAGATTAAATTACATCAAGATAAAATTGGAATGCATTAAAGTTCTATTTATACACAGAGAAGGAAAAAAAATCAATAAAAATGTGTGTATCTTACCTGCTGTAGGAGAGAGAAAAACATACAGAGACTTCTGATCAAATAACATTGTGAATTGATGCTCAAAGGCATCTATAATTTAAACTGAAATTGGGCTCAAAACCAACGTAAGTATATCCATCCAGGGACAAGAAGTATAGGAAGAAGGCAAAAACCATGCTGAAGCAGCAACCTGCATGACTGGGTCCAGACAAGTTTAGAGTAAGAAGTTTTAATCTGGCTGGGTAATGAAGTCTTAAAAGTGATACTACATTATAAAACTGACTAGAGGCCCGGAGCACAAAATTCACGCAGGGGGGGGAAGGCGGGTGTCCCTCAGCCTAGCCTGCACTCTCCAATGTGGAACATCCCTCTCACAGTCCAGGATTGCTGGCTCCCAATCACTTGTTGCTTGTCTGCCTGACTGATTGCCTCTAACCACTTCTGCCTGCCAGCCTCATTACCTCCTAACCATTCCCCTGCCAACCTGATCAATGCCTAACTGCTCCTCTGCTGGCCTAATTGCCCCCTAAGTTCCTTCCGCTGCCGCCTGGTCACCCCTTACTTCCCTCTCCTGCCAGCCTGGTCACCCCCAACTGCCCTCACCTGCAGGCCATCTTGTGTCCACATAGGGGTGGCCATATTTGACCACATGGGGGCGGCCATCTTATGTGTTGAAGTGATGGCCAATTTGCATATTACTCTTTTATTAGATAGGATGATTAACAATAATGTGACATCAAAGAGGAAATGTATAGCTTTAGATTATTTTTAAGCCCAAAATATAATGAGTTAAGAATTTATCTCAAGAGGATAAAAGATCCTAAGGAAAGTAAAGAAAGGTAAAAAAAATAGTAAATAAAATATAAAACACTGGATAGGAATAATAAAGCCACAAATCTGGTGGCTTTGCAGGTGATTTGTAAATCACCAAAGAATTGAAACGGTTAATTAGAATATAACACTTGGCTGAATTGGTGCTGCGAGGACACAAGTTGAAGGCAACTTAAAACTGCTAGAAAGAATAGGATGAACCCAGAAGAAATAAATAAAACCAAATGAAAGACAAAAACCCACTGTGAATAAAAATTTCAAAACATACGAAGAAACCTGATGATGAGAAAAACAGCCAACCAACACCTTTTGAAATTTCAGTCCACTCAAGAGGAAAATAACAAAAATAGCCTAAAAAAAGCCGAAACCGGTTTGGCTCAATGGATAGAGCGTCGGCTTGGGGACTGAAAGGTCCCGGCTTCAATCCGGTCAAGGGCATGTACCTTGGTTGCGGGCATATCCCCAGTAGGGGTTGTGCAAGAGGCAGCTAATCGATGACTCTCTCTCATTGATGTTTCTAACTCTCTATCCCTCTCTCTTCTCTCTGTACAAAATCAATAAAATACATATTTTAAAAAATAGCCTAAAAAAGACTTTTAAGTATGTTTCTGGATTCTGAAAGATCAACTAAAAAAGTAAAAAATAAACATTACGAAACTTAACTAGTTTGCATTCATTTATTCATTTAACATTTATTGAATTTTTTTAATGCATCAGGCACTGTACTAGATGCTGTAACAGTAAATCAAACAATCAACAACCGCTACTCAGGTTTTTATTCTATGGACACAAAATAAGTAAACTCTGAAAGTATGTTAGGGAATTCGTGTTATGAAGAAATAAAAAAGGGGGGGAATGGGAATAATGGCTGCTGGGGCTGGTAGGGCGAAAGACAAAGCTCATATTTTTAAATAGCTCAATGAAAGATACTTAAATAATGGATTGAAGGAGTAAGAGAGACAGTCATGCAGATAACTGGGGAAGAGAATTCCAAACAAAGGTAACAACAGGTTCAGTGACACTGGGGCAGAAGCAGCATGCTTGGCACATTTCAGATATTTCAAGGAGTCCAGTGTAGCTGGAATGAACAAGAGGTAAGGTAAGAGGAGATGAGATTAGAATTTTAACAGGAAACAATATTACATATGACTTTGCAAGTTATTGTAAATTATTGGCTTTTACTCTGAGTGAGATAGAAAATGATGGGAAAATTTTCAGGAGAGAAGGATCATTCTGCCTGCTGTGTTGAAAATAAAGAGGTAGCATAGATATATGGAACAGATTGACAGATCTCAGAGGAGGGAAGAGAGATCGGAAGAGACTAGCCAAAGAATATGTATGCTTAATCCATGGACCCAGACAACAATGTGGTGAAGGTGGGGGGGTTGGAGAGCTGGGTAGAGGGGGACTAAGGGAGAGAACATGGGGGACATCTATAAAAAAAAAGAAAATAGTTAATATATATGAACAGAATTAAACAAAATGACGTTGTGTGTTCTATGTTTTTCTAGGGAAGAAACTAATAGGACCTGGACCTTCTGTCTCCCCAAGGGAGGACCTGCATCTGAATTCAGTTTTCCATGTACTTTATTCCAACAAAAACTTCCCATGTGAGTTAAGGTACCCAGGTAGCATGTCGGATCTTTTAGTTCGCACCTAAACCCAGACCGCCGGGTTGCCTGGTAGTTTCCCTGCTGACAAGATTCTTCTCATGTTTGCCCCATGAAAAGGGAGAGCAGCCAGGGGGCGGGATTCCTCTCCTGTAATGCCAACACACTGCACATCATGCTCTGGCCCCAGTATGCTTCTCCTTCAGATGATGGGAGGTTGGGCTAACCCAGTGGTCGGCAAACTCATTAGTCAACAGAGCCAAATATCAACAGCACAACGATTGAAATTTCTTTTGAGAGCCAAATTTTTTTAAACTTAAACTTCTCCTAATGCCTCTTCTTCAAAATAGACTTGCCCAGGCCGTGATATTTTGTGGAAGAGCCACACTCAAGGGGCCAAAGAGCCGCATATGGCTCGCGAGCCGCAGTTCGATGACCATGGGGCTAACCTGTGTTTTTTTTGGCTTTGTAAGTTTTCCCTTTTCCCCAAAGAAAACCTACCCCTTGAGCTAGTAGTTCTCAAATTTTAGTGTGTCTCGTGATTAGTTGGTGGGCTTGTTAAAACAGAGTTTTGGGCCCCACTTCCAGAATTTCTGGTTCAGGGATCCTGGAGTAGGGTCTGGGAATCTGCATTTCCAGCTTGTCCCCAGATGATGTTGATAGTGTGGTCAGGGGACCACTGAGAACCCGTACTAATTCATGTAGTATGTCTATGATAGAAATCAGCTCTGTTGCCTACCACAAAAAGTCCCTTTGCATAACCTTCTCCTGGGTGTAACCATTATCCTTTCTTATGCCTTACATACCTTTATAGTTTTACCACATAAGTAGGAATCCTTAACCAATAGATTTGGTCTTTATTTTAAAGTTATTGTTTTAAAGTTATGGAAACTGCATTATTCCTTAAGGGTTTTATATAGCTTGCTCTTTTCCCCCACTCACATCCAGGGTACAGTTACAATTAATTCGGTTTTATTGTTGTATACTATTCTTTTGTGTGAATATATCTATTGACAGACATTTGGCTTCTTATCAGGTTTTTGCTAGGAAGATGCTATGAACAGCTTCTTCTTTACTCTGTCATAGCTTCACCTTCAATTTATGAAAGGACCCAGTCTAGAGGGAACCCTCTGTCCTCTAGATCTTCCCCAAATCCTAACATCCCCTTATTGAGACACCCAGTGGTGTGTGTTCTCCCTTGCTCAATGAGTAATGAACTCAACTTGTTTCACTACAGGAGTCCCTATGGTCTTTAGCTGAAGGGCATCCTATATAATAAAAGGCTAATATGCAAATTTCCCCCAGGACTGGGAGTTCGACCCCACCAGCCTCCCACATACTCCCTCCCCACCCCCACCCCCGCCAGTGCATGAATTCGTGCACTGGGCCTCTAGTTGAAAAAATACTTTTACATACAAAATATGTAAGTACTTAATTAATATAAAGTTAAAATATCTTAATATTCTTAATAGTGCCTTTTGGGGAACAGTAGTTCTTAATTTTAGTTCAAGTTTTTAATCTCTTCCTTTATGGTTAGTGCTTTTTAATGTCATATTTAAGAAATACTGCTTTGGCCACAATTTAACTCAATTGGTTAAAGCATCATCCCGATACACCAAGGTTGTGGGTTTGATCCCTGGTCAGGGCACATAGAATCAACCAATCAATGTAAATAAATGAGACAACAAACAGAGGTCTCTTTCTCCCTCCCCTCCCCCTTTCCCGCTCTCTCCCACACTTAATTTCTTTCTAAAATCAATCAATAAATAAAAAATAAATACTCCAAGATAATACAGATATCTATTTTTTAAATTTCAAACTTATATCTTTAGTTCGTCTGAAAGTCATTTTTTCTGAGTGACACCATATGTGTATAGAGATCCAATCTTGTATTTTCCCATGTGGTAATCATTTTTCCTAGCACCAATTTATCCAATAGTAATTCCTTTTTTGCTTTTCCCCACATATGCAGAACCACTGTTTACCATTGTTAACGAAAAAAACCATTGAAACCTGCAAAGAATTTTTTTTGTGAGTTTATTTGAGCCTTACTGTCAACATATGCTGGGAAGCAGAACCTCAACGGATTGAGATAATGCTCCGGAGAATGGCGGCTTACATTTCTCTATTTATACACTGAAATCGAAGGAGGGACATAGGTGGGTTACATGAAATTCATTGGTGAGTGCAGGAACAATTAACATGATAACAAAGGAATTTGAGGCATCTGTCCTGGTGCTCACCACATTCGGTTGTGCCCCAGGGGCTCCTGAAAAGGGGAAGTTACAAGTTACCCAGACATCTCATAGATATGTTATCTTAGAGGCAAAAAGGCAAATGGGCTCAGTAAAAAGATCAAAGTTGATCTTTGGGAAAATATCTGGGACTTGACTACCTACTATAATGTGTTAGATATTTAATTTTCAAACCATCTTTTGTGGTTATCTTAGGTCTCTGGGTTTGCAAGACTGCCACGCAGGCCTTCCCTGAGCTTGTCAGGTTAGCATGTGGCTCTTTTCTTTCACACCATATATTAAATTTTTATCTATTCATGGGTTGGATTTTAGATTTTTAAAAATCTAATAACAGCCGAAACCGGTTTGGCTCAATGGATAGAGCGTCGGCTTGGGGACTGAAAGGTCCTGGGTTCGATTCCGGTCAAGGGCATGTACCTTGGTTGAGGGCACTTCCCCAGTAGGGGGTGTGCGAGAGGCAGCTGATCGATGACTCTCATTGATGTTTCTAACTCTCTATCTCTCTACCTTCCTCTCTGTACAAAATCAATAAAATATATTTTAAAAAATTAAAATCTAATAACAAATACAGATTAAGATTTTAAGATTGAAGTTTACAAGTTTCAAGACTTGTAAAAATACTTTTTAGATTAGTACATAAGTCACAAAACTATGTATAAAAATCAATGATGTTTAAATTGTTATCAGTTGATGTAATGATTCAGTAATTAAACTGATCAAGTTTTTTAAAAGATATAATTCAGAGTGCAAAAAGTTTAGTAAGACTATTGGTAGACAGAAGGCCAATTTCACTTCACAGATGTGTGTGTACTTAACAAAGTGATTGTTAGTGGATTTTCATGAAACTCCCAAATGGCACACAGTGGGTTTTTTTTATTTATTATTATTATCTTTCATAGATACATTATATCCCTCCCTTGTGTTTTTATATAGTGGGAGAATGTAAACTTTGAATTTTATATAGTACCCTGGCTGAGTTGCTCAGTTGGTTAGAGCATCATCCTGATACCCCAAGGTTTCAGGTTCAATCTTTGGTCAGCACACATACAGTCAGCAACCAATGAATGCATACACAAGTGTAACAACAAATTGATGTTTCTCCCCTTCTCCCTCTAAGATAAAGAAATAAAATAAAGTTTTATATAATAGTGAGGAAGAAACTGGTCTTGCAAAGCATAGCAGGCCATCAAAACCGTAAACAATGCACTGCGGGGGAGGGGGGAGGGGGCAAGGAGGGTGGTTATCACTGGCCATATCTATGATCAGCCCTGGGGACCCCCAACACCTGGGGGCCTTCCTGTAGCCCAGGAAAGGGGGCGGAGTCATCTGTAAGACAAAGACCCCAGAAGGTTATAAAAAGGGAAGCCCTCTGTGTGTTTCTTCACTCTGATTTGGAAATTATTCTGGGAGTCCACTACTGTTAATAAACAGGGTCCCTCCCTTTCTCTAGGAAGCGTGCTTAGTATTTCTTTGGTCTTCTGCAGCAATAGAAATATATAATAGAAACCTTGGCTTTTGAAGACACAGGAGAGTTTGAAATAAAATGGTAAAAGCAGGAATAGATCGGAAGGGTGGGAGGGAGAGAATGCCCCCCCCCCAATGAAAAAAACAACAACACACACACACACACAAAAAAGAAAACATGGATTGATTCATAGATTTCTGCACTTGGGGGACAAGAGAAAATAAGTCTAATGTGGCCCCAGTGTTGAAAGTTACAGAAATTTGAGATGATGGATCACTGACATATTTGAGTAAGGTAGTGAGGGGGTGGCCTGTTTGGGGAAATAGATGTGTTTTTTTTTCTCCTCCCAAGTCTGTTGCTTCTAAACTTTCCTCAGGAAAATTTTCAAGATCTTTGAAATCTGTGTTAAGCCTCCAAAAGTAAAAAAGTTAAAAATCCAAAGCTTTAGATGGCTAATTAAAAAAATTTGGTCAGTTTTTTCTTAAATAGGTAACAAGTGCCTAATTTTCATGTAAATTCATTGTTTTTTATATTTTGTTGATTTTTTTTTTTTTTTTTTTTTTTTTTTTTTTTTTTAACAGAGAGAAAGGGAAAGGGATAGGCAGTTAGAAACATTCATCAGAGAGAATCATCCATCAGCTGCCTCCTGCACACCCCTTACAGGGAATGTGCCCCCAACCCAGGTACATGCCCTTGACTGGAATCAAACCTGGGACCCTTCAGTCCGCAGGCTGACGCTTTATCCACTGAGCCAAATCTGTTAGGGCTGTTTTAAACATCAGATTCCAATAGTATATAAACCGGATCCACAGGAAGCAGTCCAGGAAAGAACTTGAATGGGAGTGAAGAGATGAGGCTCTTCCTTGAGGTTCTGCCACTCCTCTCTGCGGCAATGGGGATAACGTGTACAGATCTGAGGTTCCAGTATGGCCTATGGCTCTCTCTGGGATCCCTACATTTCCTCGTAGCGCGAAAGTTCTAAGTCTCCCTCCTTAAGCAAGAGTAAAATGTATCCCTGTGAATTCAACTTATCCTGCAGTTGGGCTGCAGCCACGCATTTGTCAGGGGAGTCACAGGGTCACTTCTCCCCAGTCCTCAACCCCTGGAGCTTCTGGTGGCCTGGCAGTGGATAGGCTCTGAAGGACTCCAATCGTACAGGTAAGGTCCTCGGCCAGGAAACGTGCAAAAGAGGAACACCAAAGGGTGCTCCCTCTTACAGCCTCCATCACAACAAACCACACGCCAGAGCTGCAAAGGCGCCCTGCTTCCTGCGGGCCACGCTCTCCACCCGGTAAGACCCCGCCCTTTTAGTTCGCTTTCCGGCCAGAAGCTCTTTTCCTGCCGAAGCCGGTGTGGGCCTATGTCTTCGGAGACTCGCTCGGACTTCAGAGGAGTCGTGGGAAGTGGCCTAAGCAGGACTCCGTCAGGATGGACGCCCGGGCAGCCAGGAGGGGAGCGCTCCGGGGTCGCAGGGGCGCGCCCCGGGCCACGCTGGGAACTCGGGGAGCCTTGGCCCCGCCTGACCCGGAAGGGCTGGAGCGTGGTAACCCCGGCTTCCCTAGCAACCGAGCCTCAGTGCGCGTCCCGACCGGCCGCTGTGGCCTCTCGCTGGGCCCGCCTCCGGGATGCCCCTGCAGGTCAGCGATTACAGCTGGCAGCAGACGGAGTCCGCAGTCTTCCTCTCCGTGCCGCTCCGGGGCGTCTCCGTCAGGGACGCGGACGTGTTCTGCGCGGAAAACTACCTGAAGGTAGGAACGCGGGGGCGCCCGCCTCCGGCGCCAGGGGGTGCCCCGCGGCTCCGGGAGTGCGCCCCTGTGCGCGCGCATCCGGAGCGTCCGTGCACGTGGCCTCCCCAAAAGTTAGTGCCATTGAAGCCGGCAACGAAGGTATTCCATGCAGGTGGCACCAGATGCTATCAAATCAGAGTGTTTTTATGCACAGCTTCCCACATAAGCCGGGCGAATCTTCCGCGACCTGGAATAAATTTATAGCATTTATTTAAGAAATAACTGCGGCCGGGACCGGTTTGGCTCAATGGATAGAGCGTCGGCTTGGGGAATGAAGGGCCCCGGGTTCGATTCCGGTCAAGGGCATGTACCTTGGTTGCGGGCACATTCCCAGTAGGGGGTGTGCAAGAGGCAGCTGATCGATGACTCTCTCATCGATGTTACTAACTATCTCTCTCCCTTCCTCTCTGTATAAAAATAAATAAAATATATTAAAGAAAAAGAAAAAGAAATAACTGTGGCCGAAACCGGTTTGGCTCAATGGATAGAACGTCGGTTGACTGAAGGGTCCCGGGTTCGATTCAGGTCAGGGGCATGTACCTTGGTTGCGGGCACATCCCCAGTAGGGGGTGTGCAAGAGGCAGCTGATCGATGTTTCTGACTCTCTATTCCTCTCCCTTCCTTTCTGTAAAAAATCAATAAAATATGTGTGGGGTTTTTTTTTGGTTTTTTTTTTAAAGAAATGATTGTGGTCTCTATCACGCATTTCTTAACAGCTGTGTTCTTAATTTGTGGAACTGAATTAACTTTCGTTTCCTCCCCTTCTGAATAGGTCAACTTTGCTCCATTTTTATTTGAGGTGTTTCTCTACGCTCCCATAGATGATGAGAGCAGCCAGGCCAAGATTGGGAATGACACCATTGTTTTCACCTTACGTAAAAAAGAAGCCGTCATGTGGGAGGCCCTTTCTGTGTCAGGTGGTAAGTTCTTTATTAAAAGATGTTTTTATGTTTTATGCCTTTGAAAAAATTTGTCTTTTGAAACAATTATAGTGCTCTTCTAGAAAAAAGAAATAGGCACATGAGCATGATTCAAATGAAATAGTGCTTCAGCTGCCACTTAAATAACCTAAAAATGGAATGATTCAAAAGTTAGAGCACATTAATAATTACTCTTGCCCTGGCTGTTTTGCTCAGTGGTTAGAGCATTGGCCTGCAGACTGAAAGGTTCTGGTTAAGGGCAGTTACTCTGGTTGCAGGCTCAGCTGGGTCGTGGTGTGTGTGGGAAGCAACCAGTCCATGCATCTCTCATGAATAGATATTTCTCTCTCTGTATCTCTCCCCATCCCTTCCATTCTCGCTTAAAAAAAACAAAAAACACACACACACAACAAAAATCAATAAAAAAAATTCCCTCGGGTGAGGATTAACAACAAGATAATAATAATAATAATAACTCTTAAGCAGAAAATGTGGGCTTATAACCTTTATTGAGCACTTATTTTGTACTAGGAATTAACACATCTGCTAATCCTCATAACAACCTATCACTTGAGTATACCCCACTGCCTGCCTTTTGTATTTATTTATTTATTTATTTATTTATTTATTTTAAAATATGTTTTATTGATTTTTTTATAGAGAAGAGGGATAGAGAATTAGAAACATCGATGAGAGAGAAACATCCATCAGCTGCCTCCTGCACACTCCTTACTGGGGGATGTGCCCCCAACCAAGGTACATGCCCTTGACCGGAATCCAACCTGGGACCCTTCAGTCCACAGGCCGACACTCTATCCACTGAGCCAAACCGGTTAGGGCCTGCCTGCCTTTTTTTAAAGGTGAGGCTACTGTGGCACTGAGAGTTTAGTAATTGACAAAGGTCACTCATCTAGTAAGTGCTAGATTGAAATTGGAGCCTTAGCAGTTTGATTGTAGAATGGTGGCTCTCAACCCTGGTTATATAATTGAAATATCTTAGATCTTTTAAATAATACAGAGGTCTTAAACCTTAGGCCAATCAAACCAGTTTCAAGGAGTGGGCCCCAGTGTTGGTAGTTTATTAAAAAGCTTCAGGGATTATAATGTGTAAAATTACGATTCCTTATTCTCTCTACTCTTTGCTTAAAATGTATTTTTATTCATTTCAGAGAGGAAAGAAGAAGGAGAGAGATAGAAACATCAATGATGAGAGAGTCATTGATCAGCTGCCTTTCGCAGACCCCACATTGGGGATTGAGCCCACAATCCGAACATGTGCCCTGACCATGAATCAAACCCTGACCTGATTAATAGGTTGATGCTCAACCACTGAGCAATACCAGCTGGTCCTCTGTACTCTTAATCTTTACTCTTTTCTTCTGCCAAGATAGCTTTGTTGGTTGGCATTTGCCCTCTACTGCTTTAGCTCTGTCTTCTTCCTCCCTCTTCTGGTTTTTATGTTTTACAGTATTTTATATCTGCTGCCTGAAATTTCTCTTAATTCTTTGGTAGTGGGGAATATTAAGAATGGAGGGATTGCCCTACCCGATTTGGCTCAGTGATAGAGCACCGGTCTCCGGACTGCAGGGTCCTGGGTTCCATTCTGGTCAAGGGGGTTGCAGGCTCAATCCCCCACCCTGATTGGGTCACAAGTGGGAGGCAACCAATCTATATGTCTTTCTCACATCAGTGTTTCTCTCTCTGTCTCTCCCCTCTCCCTTCCACTCTCTCTAAAAATATCAATGGAAAAATATATTCTGGTGAGTATTAACAACAACAAAAAAAATGGAGAGTTTGCAATCATTCTTTATAGAAATACTTTATTGGTATCTTGCAGTAGAATTTAACTTTTTAATCTTCAGACTTAGAATGTACATGTTAATGTAGGTTACCATAGCTAGGTTACATTTGTGAGTCCCAGACTAACAGGATTTCTTTTAAAAAAAACAATAGCAAACAGATTCCTACTCTCGTGCCCCAGCCTTCCTCTGTGGTTCAGTAAACCTGAGGTGGGACCTGGAATATGTCATGAAATACACTCAGGCTGTTCCAGCTTTTTACCTAAGATTAAATGTAAATCCTTTCATTAATTTCAGTTCTTGTTGATAATCTTAATTTTGCCAGAACTGTCATCTACTATAATGGCTTATCCTACATAATAAAAGAGTAATATGCAAATTGATCATCACTCCAACACACAAGATGGCAGTCACAAGTTGGCCAGCAGGGGAGGGAAGTTGGGAGGGACCACAAGATGGCCTGCAAGGGAGGGCAGTTGGAGGGAGGGGGACCCAGGTCTGCAGGGGAGGGCAGGTGAGGGGGACCCAGGCCAGCAGGGGAGGACAGTTGGGGGGGACCAGGTCTACAGAAGAGGGCAGTTGTAAGGAACCAGACCTGCAGGGGAGGGCAGTTAGGGGTGACCAGGCTGGCAAGGGAGGGCAGTTAGGGGTGACTGGGCCAGCAGGGGAGGGCAGTTGGGGGTGACCAGGTGGCAGGGGAGGGTAATTAGGGGCAATTGGGCTGGCAGGGGAGCAGTTAGGCGTCGATCAGGCTGGCAGAGGAGTAGTTAGGGGGTGATCAGACTGGCAGGCAGAAGAGGTAGTGGAGGCAATCAGGCAAGCAGGCAGGTGAGCAGTTGGGAGCCAGCAATCCTGGATTGTGAGAGGGATGTCCAACTGTCTGTTTAGACCAGATCCCAGTAGAACCGGGCCTAAACGGGCAGTTGGACATCCCTCAAGGGGTCCCAGATTGGAGAGGGTGCAGGGTGGGCTGAGGGTCACCCCCAATCCCCATGCACGAATTTCATGACTGGGCCTCTAGTCTATACTAATAAAAGGTAACATGCTAATTAGACCAGGAGACCTTTAGGACAAAGCCATGGTGGTGGGGCCGAGGCAGAGGCGATTAGAGGCTAACAGGCCAGCGGGGGCATAGCGGGTGGGGAGGGGCAGTTGGGGGCGATCAGGCCAGTTGGGGGCGCAGTTAGGGGTGATCAGGCTGGAAGAGGGGGGCAGTTGGGATTGATCAGGCCAGCAGGCAGAGTGGTTAGGGGTGATCAGGCAGGTAGGCATGTGAGTGGTTAGGAGCTAGTGGTCCCAGATTGTGAAAAGGATGTCCGACTGCCGGTTTAGGCCCGATCCCTGAGTATAAACTAGCAGTTAGACAGCCAAGGCGCCTGGAGTTCCCAGCGTGGCCCCGGGCGCGCCCCTTCGACCCTGGCGCGCTCCCCTCCTGGCTGCCTGGGCGTCCATCCTGGCGGAGTCAGGGCACATGCCCGGATTGGGGGCTCAATCCCCAGTGTGGGGTGTGCAGGAGGCAGCTGATCAATGATTCTCTCATCCTTGATGTTTCTTTTTTTAATTTTTATTAAATTTCTTTATTGATTAAGGTATCACATATTTGTCCTCAATCCCCCATTCCAATCCCCCACCCCTCCCCACTCATGCCCCCTCCTCCCTATTATCCTTGACCACTGGTTAGGCTCATGTGTATGCACACAAGTCCTTTGGTTGATCTCTCCCTTTTTTTCCCACCCTCCCTTTGAGATCCAACAGTCTGACCCATGGCTCCCTATCTCTGGGTCTGTTCTTGTTCATCAGTCTATGTTGTTCACCATTTCTCCTAGATGAGTGTGATCATGTCCTACTGGAGATATACTTATAAAAATCCAAAATGAGACAAGCAATAATGGTTATGCTGAAAGGCATATGAATCACATCATTGATGTTTCTATCTCTCCCTCTTCATTCCTCTCTGGAATCAATAAAAATACATATTTTTTAAAAACATTATGAGGGGTCTATAAGGCTTTAACTATTCTGCTAAAAGATCTGTTGCACCAAAAATGTTAGGAACCGCCAAAACCGGTTTGGCTCGGTGGATAGAGCGTCGGCCTGCGGACTGAAGAATCCCAGGTTCGATTCCGGTCAGGGGCATGTATCTTGGTTGCGGGCACATCCCCAGTAGGGGGTGTGCAGGAGGCAGCTGGTTGATGATTCTCTCTTATTGATGTTTCTAGCTCTCTATCTCTCTCCCTTCCTCTCTGCAAAAAAATCAATAAAATATATTAAAAAAAAAAAAAAAGTTAGGAACCCCTGCCTAGGACCTGCTTCATCCCCACCCCTCCCTCTACTCTTCTCTCCCCCAGGTCACCCTCTCCCCTCAAGTTTCTTCCCCTGTTTTTTTTGCCCCTCCAAGTCTAGCTTCCTTTCCTGATCCCACTTCCCCTAAGGTAATTTACCCTCTCCCTAATGGACTGCAGCCTGTGTGTAAAACACATAAAAATAATTGTGAATGGTAAAATTCTATATATAACAAGTCATGTTACTTTATTATAATTTTTCCTAGGACTGGCTCTGAACTCATATGTATAAATTACCTTTTATGTTTATAAAGGTGATTGATCATATCAGATAGACACAACTCATTTTTTTCTATACCTCATATTGCTGATTTATTGCAATCAGGTTTATAAACAAATAACTTTCTCAACAGAGAGGAGGGTAAGTGTGTTTCTCCTCAACTTGTCTCCTCCCCACTATCTTTCCTTCTCCCTCTCTGATCCGCTCTCTTTCTGCTGTCCTTTCCCTCTTGTACCTCTCTGTTCTATCTCTCTCCCTCTCTGCCCTTCCTCATTTTCCCCTTTATTCCCCCCTCCGTTGTTCCTCCTCTCTTTCATTCATATTCTGCCCCACCCCCTCGTTCTGTAGTAATTTCTATACAGTTACTCACTTACCTTTTAATGTTAGCTTCTTGGCCAGTTTAATATTGAGAAACATTTTCATTTCTCCATGTGAAGTTGGGTCCAAAAAATATATCATCCCGAGTCATAATCTTAAGCAGTTCTCTCCTAAATACTAGTAAAACAAATTTATCATAATCCTAATTTAGTGATTTTCCTTCTGTTTTAGTTGACAAAGAGATGATGCAAAGAATAAGAGAAAAATCTATTTTAAAAGCACAAGAAAGAGCAAAAGAAGCTATAGAAGCAAAAGCTGCAACAAGGCGGGAAGATCAAAAATATGCACTAAATGTCATGATGAAGGTAAGTTGCAAGTAGGAAAGTCCTCCAATTAAAGAGATGATAATAGACATGTAAGGATAAGTAGTCCTAACCACTACACTTCCTCACCTCTTTGTTCATACATTGGTTATTGGACTTACTAATAACTAACTTAATAAGTTATCTACTGCTTACATGTGTTCCTGAAAATATTTATGAAAGTTGAATAATAATAGATTTACTTGTTTCGGTGAGAATTTTCTATTTCCAGGGGAGTCAGTAATGGAAAGGTTTTATGGTGTATTTTACCTCTTTCTTAATCTTGGAATAATGAACACAATAGTTTAACGCAAGAAAAACACTAAATATTGACAAATGAACATTTTTTTAACTGTTGAGGATTTCAAGTTAAAACTTCAATCAGCAATATTTTTTGAGGTATAACTCACCATACAATTCACCCATTTAAAGCTTACAACTCATTGGTTTTTAGTATGTTGAGAGTTGTGCAACCATCATCACAATCAATTCTGGAACATTTTCATCACCCCAAAAAGAATCCCAGCCTAGCCCGTTTGGCTTAGAGGCCAGAGAGTCCGCTGCGGACCTGGGTTCAATTCTGGTCAGGGCGTGTATCTCTGTTGCCGGCTCTATCATCCCCAGCCCTGGTTTGGGTGTGTGGGGGAGGCAACCAGTCAATGTCTCTGTATCTGTCTCTATCCCTCCCTTCCACTCTCTGGAAAAATTAATGGAAAAAATATCCTTGGGGGAGGATTAACATACATACATTACATAAGTATTTTTTAGTTACTTGCATAGACTTTAATTGTGGAATCAATCTAGTCTCCTTTGGATATATAGCTGCTGATGTCTATGCTAAGTTTTTAGTTCATGTTTTTTAGACTAGCTTCCTTAGAGGCTCTTCCCTGTGTCTGTGTAGCTTAATGGTTGGCTCATGATTTGAGCAGAGGTGGTAAAGGCGCCACCCTTTGCCAATTGATGTATGTGTAGGTTTGAGAATACTTTCAAAGTTGGAGCCAGTTCTCATGACTCCTTGGCTTCATTTTATGGCAGTTTTCCTCAGGTCTTCCCATAAATACATAGCTTTCTGGTTAGCCAGTGTTGTATGGTGAGTTTATCACTTTTTTTTTTTTTTTTTTTTTTTTTACAGCTCTCTCATTTATATGATCTCTATGTGAATTTTCTGTCTAGTCAGGCACTTACCCTAACCGGGAGCACAAACTCAGACCTCAACTGCAAATTTTTCTTGTTTATTCATTCCCAACCAAATCTACTGCTTTTATCCACCAAAGCCGCAGGGTTTGGCTGCCCCACCCTGAAGTGGGTCCATCCTTTTTGCCAACAAAGCTTCTATTTTTTCTTATTTTTTATTGTTGTTGTTGCTAACTTCATGTTGGTAACTTCCAGTCTTGTTATTCTAGCTGGAAGTTGGTGGCTGAGAGCAACCTCGGGCAAGAAAGCACAGTCTCCCACTGTTCTTAGCTGTAACTTGGGCAGTTTTTCCAAAACAAACACTTCTCAATTTGCAGGCTGTCTTTGGTTAATTTCCAGTGACTTGAAATGGTTGTTTTTGATAGATTTTTCCAGTTTTATACTTGACTAGAGGCCTGGTGCACGAAATTCTTACACTCGGGGAGATCCCTCAGCCTGGCCTGTGCCCTCTTGCAGTCCAGGAGCCCTTGGGGGATGTCCTAAGCTGGCAGTCGGACATCATTAGTGCTGCCACAGAGGTGGGAACGGCTCCCGCCACCGCCACTGTACTTACCAGCTGTGAGCCTGGCTTCTGGCTAAGTGGTGCTCCCCCTGTAGGAGCACACTGACAGCTCCTGCACTGAGCGTCTGCCCCCTGGTGGTCAGTGTGCATTATAGCAACCTGTTGTTCCACCGTTTGGTCTATTTGCATATTAGCCTTTTATTATATAGGATATTTGTAGGTGGGAACTGCCAGCCTCTTCATGCCTCTATAAAACTGGAAGATTTTGTTTTGCCTATGAATTTTACATTTATTTATCAGAAGTCTAAGAAGTCCTCTTGGTATTTTGAATAGATTTATATTAATTTTAGAAATTGATTTGTCATTAACATATTTACAATAATGAGATTTCTCTCCAGGGACATACCATTTATCTCCATTTCTTCAACTTACTTTATATCCCCAGCAGAATTATTTAACAAAAGTGAGACTTGTTCATCTATACATATCCAAAATGTCCCCTCTGGTGTTTGACCAGGAGACCAGGAGACCAGGAGTTCAGTCACTCGTTATGATGTGCAATGACCAGGGGGCAGCGCAGAACATGTCGGGCGACCAGCAGTGGCAGTGGCCAAGTGCTAAGGGAGCAAGGGAAGGAGGAGGCAGGGAGGCAGGGGGGAAACATGTGGTGGCAACATGTGGGCAGGCAGTGAGGGAAGGAGAAGGCAGGGAGGCGAGAATCTGATCAGCCCTGATTGCTGACTAGTCCTAGGGACCTTACCCATGTATGAATTTTGTACATTGGGCCTCTAGTATTTCATAAAGCTTATTTTTAGCCTTTTAAAAGTTTTTCTGGCAGTTACTAATGAATGATTTTCCACCGTATTTTTCTAATCGCTTATTGCCAGTTTGTAAGTAAGTTAATTTGTTTTTATGAGTTTGTATGAGTTGATCTTGAAAGTGAATGCCTTGCTGAACTTACTCTTTGGTTGCAATAGTTTGTCAGTTTGTTATTTTGGTTCTTTTAGGTATTCTGTCATATTATTTGCAACTAATGACATTCTATCTCCTTATAATCCATATTTATGTTTCTTATTTTAAAAATTCCTCTAGGAAAATAGGAAAATAGTAGGCATACTGGCCTTAGTGACTTTGCTAGTAGTACTTCCAGTGCTTCTCCATGAAATTGGACATTGTATGGGTCCTTTTAGCAAGCTAATTTTTTTCTGTTGTTTCAGGTATCAACTAATATTTTTGCCATGTACTAGGTCATGTTGTTTTTTCCCTTTAGATTTTTCATTATTATATATAAGAAACACCCTATTTGATCAAGAAGTATTATTTAATACTTTCCTCAGATTAGTGTGCTATTTTATTTATGAATTTTTGCATATAGCTTATAAGTAACATCTATAATAATAAAAGCATAATATGCAAATCAATCAAATGGCTGAACAGCGGAAAGACCATCTGGACGACCTCCTGGTTGAAGCCAGGGCTGCAAAGGCCAAGGCAGCCACTGGGATTGCAGCTGCTGGCCTTCGAAGGCCTAGTCTTGCACAAATTCCATGCATCAGGCCTCTAGTTGATTTATAAAGAATATTGCCTTGATAAACCATTCATTCTAAATGAAAAGAAATACAAACTTTCTCTTCAGGAATTACTCATCCATCTGCTATTAGTTAAAGTTGCTGTCTGTAGTAAAGTTAATATCACATACTTATGGCATCTTTTTTTGAGCAATACAAAGAACTTAAAATTCAATTTCTTCCTGTGTGATGACTGTTTTTCTAGCCTTCTGGGTTTTTCTGTTACTAAACATTCCTCCGTTTATGGTATATTCCCCATATTACTTTGTTTTTAAAGAAGAGAACTTCAAGGATTGTTTAACATCTATCTGTCTTTCTTTGTTTCTCTTTGATGTAGATAGTCTCTCTTTTCCTTTTATCATAGCTTATGGTATTACCTTCCTCAGGTTTTTCTCTTATTTCTAGATTCTTCTGTCACGTGCTCTGTGAAGCTTTTCTTGGTCCTTCCTCTTCCCCTTGACTCCATCAAGACTTATACTATTTTTTTGTCTTTAAGTTAGCTTATTACAAATTTGTATATATATATATATATATATATATATATATATATATATATATATACACACACACACACACACACACACACACACACACATCCCTTAACTACATATTGGCTACAATAACAGAACATTCCCGTTTCTTTTGATTATAAGAATAGTCTCTTTTTGGTAATTAAGACTGTCTTAGCAGTTTTTAAAACTTCAACATTCACTTCACTTACAGGTATTATGAAGAGTGAGAGTGTCCTGACTTTCTCCTTCTTCCCTGTGTTGGGGAAGAGAGGGAGGGAAGGAAGAAAGGCAAACGTATCATTAAACTGGGTGAAGTTGTCATCTTCTCCTTTTAGGTGGTGGCTGCCTCTGGCTAACGCTGACTGCTCATCATCCCTGTTGTCAGGCACTAAAAGCTGGCTCATTGCTACATGCAGATTCTTCCCAGCCCAGCCTACTGGCAGCTCTTTGAATGCGCAGTAATTAGCATCTTTTGTGCTTAGTTTAGGCCTGAGGTGCAATTCTGGGACTCCAGGAAACTCCTGTTCAGTAATCTGTGACATCTATTTTAAAGTCAGTGCTACACAGTTCAGTAGAAAAATAGGCAGTCTTCCAAAAGAGGGCACGGTATTAAATCATGCAGATGTTACAGAGCACTTCAGAATAGCTTTCAAACGGATATGTTAATTCTCTATCAGCTTGTCATTCTTTTGCTTTGCAAGATGTATTATCTAAATTTAAATGTAAATTAATGAAACACATAAAATTAAAAATAACTTTTTTTGGTCTTTTTTTATCAACTTTCACCCAAGGATATATTTTCCATTGCCTTTTTTTAAATGAAAAGAGTGGAAGGGAGAGAGGAAGAGGGAAAGGGAGAAATAGAGAGATGCATTGATGTTAGAGAAACACATCAATCAGTTGCTTCTCACATGTGTCCCAAACTGGAGATCTGAACCTGCAACCCAGGTATTATATGTGCCCTTGACCAGGAATCGAACCAAAGACCCTTTGATATTTGGGTCAGTGCTCTAACCACTGACCTATTAAGTTATTTAATAGTTTCAATACTTCAAACATTGTATTTAAAATATTTTTGAACTCTAGTAATCAGTTTTCACTGTACTTTCAAGGTAACTGATGCTAATGTGCTAGTCATCTAGATCAATGAAGTAAAGCACTAAGAATTTGAGACACTTGTTTAAAATCTCACAACTAATAGTTTTCCTTGAACTTGTTTTCCCCCCAATATTTGTTTATGACCACACCGGCCAGGGTTACTCTAGTCACATTTTATACATACTCAGTTAACAACACGTGGTAGCAGCTACTGACTTGGATTGCACAGAACTTTACCATCATCGAAAAAAGTTTTGTCAGACACAGCTTCTCTAGAGGAGAGAGGTATGAAATTTTATTCTCCAGAGGAGAAAGATGGGAATATTTTTATTTATTATTTATTTATTGTAATCCTCATCTGAGGGCATGTTTTTATTTATTTTAGAGAGAGAAAGGTATATAGAGAGAAATATCTATGTAAGACAGAAACAACAATTGGTTGCCCCTTATCTGTGCCCCAACCGGGAATCGACCTGCAACCTGGGCGTGTGCCCGGACTGGGAGTTGAAACTGAGACCCTTCTTTCTTTCTTTCTCCCTCTCCCTTCCTCTCTCTAAATTCAATAAAAACATATCCGTGGGTGAGGGTTTAAAAAAAAAAAGTTTTGGTAATTGTAATTTTTACAGATTGAAGATGAAGAGAGGAAAAAAATAGAACAAATAAAAGAAAATGAACGAATAAAAGCAACTAGAGAACTGGAAGCCTGGAAAAAACAACAAAGAAAAGCTGAAGAACAAAAAAGAACTCAAAGAGAAGATAAGTTACATCAACAAGAAAAGCAAATAGAAGAGGGAAAGAAATTAAAACATAAAAGTTTTCCTAGAAATTCGACAACTAGAAATCTTGCCACAAAAGGTACAATGATTACTTTAATAATTTTTTTGGAAAGTGAGTCCCGGTCCTGAAGTATATAGGTTTTTGTTGTTGTTGTTGTAATCAATTTACAATATTAGTTTGTTATTTTGGCATATTAGGATAGTATTGCAAAAAAAAAATTAAGGTGAAATTTATTTTTTTATTTTAGAAAGTAGTGACTTTTTAAAAAATGAGCAAGGATTCAGTGTTCGTTTTGCTTGTGTGCTTTCTTTTGAAATTTATGTAGGTATTGTTAAATATGTATTTAATTCAAATCCAAAAAAGTCTTGGAGTGGCCTGGTTGGTGTAACTTAGTGGTTGAGCTACAACCCATAGTACAAGAGGTCACAGTTTGATTCCTGGTCAGGGAACATGCTTGGGTTGTGGGCTCCATCCTCAGTGTGGGGCATGCAGGAGGCAGCCGATCACTTATTCTCTCTCATCTTTGATGTTCTTATAGTATCTGTATCCCTCTCCCTTCCTCTCTGAAATCAATAATATATATATATTTTTTTAGAATTTTTTTTTAAATTACTGGATTGAACTGTCAGTGCCAGGAACATTCATTTATTCCTTCAGAGATAATAAACTAGGAATATTGTTAAAAGACTTTTTCCTCTCATGACTCAAGAAGATGCATACTACTAAGCAAACTTAATATCAAGCAAACAAGAGTTCTTCTGGACTTGGATCCTGATGTGTTAAAAAATAGTTAAAAGAACATATTTCTTTATTGAAAGCTAAGAGGTTGATTTTATTTCATCTTAGAATATTAAACTTTATTTTGTATATATTTAGCAAATGGAACATTTTGTAGTAAAATCACTAATGTAATTATCCTATTTAATAAAAACCCAGTATGCAAATTATCCCCTTGGGCAGTCGTTCACCCAAGAAACTGGGAGTTTGACCACTTGCTATGAGGTGCATTGACCACCAGGGGGTGGCGCAGAACATGGCAGGCTTTGGAGACATGCTGCGACCTCTCGTTGGCTCCCTGGGGCAGGGGTGGCGAGGAAGGAGGAGCAGTGAGAATGCGGTGTATCCGTCAAGCTCACTCTCACTCCCTCTGATGCCCTCCCCCGGGCACCAGGGCTCTGTGCCGGGGAAGCCCCCGTTTCGAGTGCCTGCCCCGCACCCGCGCAGCCTCTTCTGGGTGAGCCCAGCCCCAGCCACCGGGACCACAGGGGCCAGTCCAGGAGAGAGCACACCGCCCACCTGGCTTCCATGTGGCGCTGCGGGGCAGCCCGGAGGCCCATGCTGTGCCCCAGCCTTCAGCATGTGTGGCACTGTGACTCAGAAGGAGGGGGGCACCAATTTTGTGCACTGGGCCTCTAGTATTACCGTATTTTTTGGACCATAAGATGCACCAGACCATAAGACGCACCAGTTTTTAGAGAAGGGAAATGAAGAAAAAAAGATTCTGAAACAAATAGTGTCCTAAAATATTTTATGTGCATTAAAACCCAACATCACAGTCATAAACACATGTAATCAACCCTGTAAAGTAAACAGCAGCATTTAGAACCATTTTAGAGTCGGGCAAGCACACAGAGACCACACAGAGCCGGGCAAGTAAAAAAACTTTTTTTTAAAGTATATGTGTAGGCTATATTTGGACCATAAGATGCAGGGACGTTTTCCCCCCACTTCTGGGGGGAAAAAAGTGCGTCTTATGGTCCGAAAAATACGGTAATTAACATTGGTGATCACTCTATGCCAGGTTTCTTATTGGATGTATCACTCAGTCTTCACAACAATACTTTGTGATAAGTGCTGCTATTCTTATTTTAGAGGAAATGTTCAGAAAGGATAAATACCTCATAAGTAAGCCTGTATGATTTGAACACAAATCTATCTACATCTGAAACCTATGTTCTTTCTACTCAGTTATATGTCTATAACCTAACTATAACCTCTACTTTAACAGTGAGAGCTAGCATATTGAAAAGTTCTTTGGAGTGAGTATTAAGCAATAATCATTATTGATTTTATTGTGGTTTAATATTTACATGCAAGTTAACTTCCACAATATCTCCTTCTTTAATGACATTTCAACAAAATATGCCAACTAGAGTATATGAAAACATTTTCTTCCATATTTTAAATACTGATAAATAAACTGGATGTTTTCAAGTACTATTGGAACCCGCCCTAGCCAGTTTGGCTCAGTGGATAGAGCATTGGCCTGGTCAAGGGCACATACCTTGGTGCAGGCTCCTTCCCTCCTTGGGCCCTGGTTGGGGCGCATTCAGGAGGCAACCAATCGATGTGTTTCTCTAAATTTACTAATATTTTATAAGTGACTTTATGTTTATCTTCATATTGAGATTCACATACATTTTAAAAATGTTTCCTTGTTGCCTGGTCAGCATAGCTCAGTGGTTGAGCATTGACCTATGAACCAGGAAGTAGTGATTCAATTCTCAGTCAGGGCACCTGTGGGGGTTGCAGGCTCTATCCCCAGTGGGGCCATGCAGAAGGTGGCTGATCAGTGATTCTCTTTCATAATTAATGATTCTGTGTCTTTCTCCCTCTCCCTTCTTTCTGAAATCAATAAGAACATATTTTAAAAATGTTTACTTATTGAATTTTAGAGAGAAAGAGGAATGGAGAAGGAGAGAGAGAAACATCAATTTGTTGTTCCACTTACTTATGCATTCATTGGTTGCTTCTTGTATGTGCCCTGACCAGGGATTGAACCCGCAACCTTTGAGTATCAGGATGATGCTCTAACCCAGTATTTACCAAACTTTTGACATATGTGTACCCCTTCTATAATTTTCGTAACGCTGAGTACCCCTCGTATTCATGAGAATGTAGAATTAGGCGCAGCTAAGCATGGTGCAGTGCATATCCCCACCAAACTCCGGTGCAACGCGTACCCCCACCAAGCTCTTCCCGTACCCCTGGAGGTATGCGTAGCACACTTTGGGAAACACTGCAACCAATTGAACTACCCCACCGGGGTAGATTCACTTTTATTTTTTTCTTTCTCATACTGTCTTTATCCAGATTTTATAGCAAGTTATCCTATAAACTATGGAACTTTTTTCTTTTTCTATTCCTTGAAACAATTTAGTTACATATGAAATATATGTCGTTTGAAGATTTAGTAAAACGATTTCTAACACTGTCTAGGTATGGATTATTTATGGAATTACATTTAATTTCTTTATAATGATCAGTTATTTAGATTTTCTGTGTTGTTTTTTTTCAAGTCAATGTTGGTAATATTTTTCTAGGAAATTATGCATATTATCTTTTCAAATTTATTGGCATAAAGTTTCTCTTATTTGCTTATCTATTCTGTCTATACTGATATCATTTCTAAAACTATTTTATTTTTACTTGGTCAACTATTGCAACATTTTGCAAATTTTTGTAGTCTGTTAAAAAAAAGTAATTTTTGGTTTTGTTAACCCTTCCTATTGTTTCTTTTTTTCTCTGTTTCCTTAATTCCTGTGTTTGCTTTTATTTTGTCTTTTTTTTTTTTTGCTTTTATTTTTATTCTTCTTTTGGAGTTTTGTCTGTTCTTTGTCCAACTTGTTTTAATTAAGTTTTTTTTTAAAATATTTTAATACATGCATTTGAAATTATTTTTTCTTTTTATTAAACACATTTTAATAAAGGAAGAGAGAGAGAGAAACATCAGCGATGAAAGAGAATCATTGATAGGCTGCCACCTGCATGAGCCCCACTGGAGATCAAGCCCACAACCTGGGCATGTGCTCCGACCAGGAACCGAACTGTGACCTCCTGGTTCCTAGGTCGAAACAACCACAGAGCTATGCTGGCCAGGCTAGCTGCCATACTTTCAATGATGGATTTTTACATTCCTTCTTGTAAGAAGTATCTTTGGTTTATTTGCGTAGGATTTTAGAAGTAGCTTTGATGGGTAATTTATTTAAAAATCATTTTGACTATTAACTAGAAAATGAGAACTAAATAACTAATACTGTTTTGAAGGGAGGAACTCAGAAAACATATTTTCTGAGAAGTTAAAGGAAGACAGTATTCCTGCTCCTCGCTCTACAGGCAGTATTCAAGTCAACTTCACCCCTCGAGTGTTCCCAACTGCTCTCCGGGAATCAAGAGTAGCAGAAGAAGAGGAGGTAGGTATACTTGCTGTTAGTACAACACAGTGAAAATTCTTTATTTTTTATTTCATCTGTTCAAAACCACTAGTGTGTCTGAAATTCGTAAGTATTTATCAAACTAAAGCCATTACTTCATGAATGTATTTTAGTATTTCCTCATGAGAAAAATATATTTTGCAGGATTATTTTCTTGGCTTTAGAATGTTAACGAGAGAACACTGATTTAATATGCAGCAGTCTAGCTTATTCCAAGAGATAAACTATTGCATGCGCCATTTATTTTATTAAATACATCATTTTCTAGAATAAATTTCTAAAGTTTAGATCAATATATGTTGTGGTAAGAATAGATTTGGAAATTTATTAATATGTTATATTACAATTAATTATTAATGTCAGGTTTTCTAATGTTTGATGCTTTGGAATTAATATCTTTCATTCATTTATAAGTTCCTGAGCTTTAAGATTTTAAATATTGTATCTTTAGTTATATAAGCACTAACAACTGCATTTCTTTATGGTAAGAAAGGGGTGAACTTTCTCAATTGAAAAGTTGTGTAAATAGCTAGGTGGCTCAGTTAGTTGAAGCATCATCCCGCACACCAAAAGTTTGTGGTTTGATTTTCCTGGTCAGGGCACATGCCATGGTTGTGTGTTTGATCCCTGGTGGAGCACATAAGGAAGGCAGCCACTTGATGTTTCTCTCTCACATCAATGTTTCTCTTTCTCTCTCACTCTTTTTTCCTCTTTTTAGAACTAAAATCAATAGGCATGTCCTCAGGTGAGGATGGAGGAGGAAAATAATTTGTGTAAATAATTGAAGATACTTAAGGCATAACAATTTATAAGTATTATTTTTCTTTTTATTAAACAATGTATTACTTTTATATTTTATGGTCATTTTATTTTGTGTTGTAAAATATTATTATAATTATAATTTTTTTCAATATTGAAAAATAATAACAAGAAAAGTAAAATAACACAAACTTCCAAATTTGGATGAAATTTGGACTAGAAATTTTTATATACTTAATCTTAACCAGCTAGTTAACTTTTTTTAATGCATAAAAATTAAAAATCACCTTCAAGTACTGTGTCAGTCTGCTCTGGCTGCTATAATAAAATACCATAGACTGGGTGTGGCTTAGACAATAGGCATTTCATTCTGGAGGTTATAGTTATGGAGGCTGGGAAGTACAAGATCAGGGTGCAGGGGTTGGGTGGTGGAGAGGAAGAACATGGGCTCTGGTCTCTTCCTCTTCTATAAGGACACTAATCCTATCATTTGGGTTCTACCCTCATTACCCTCAATGGCTTCACCTCCAGATATCACATTGGTGGTTATGACTTCAACATATGAATTTGGGAGGACACATTCACTCCATAAAAAATAGTATTTCTGTTTATTCTTTTTTTTTAAATCCTCACCAAAGGATAGTTTTTTGTTTTTTTTTATGGGCTTTTAGACAGAGTGGAAGAGAGAGGGAAAGACAAGATGAAATATCTATGTGAGAGAAATATATCAATTGGTTGTCTCCGTCACAAGCCCAGGCCGGGAGAAGCCTGCAACTGAGGTACGTGCCCTTGACCAGAATTGAACCTAGGACCCTTTGGACACTGTATCACTGAGCCAAACTGCCTAGGGCTACTATTTCTGTTTTTTTGTAGGAAGGTGGAAAATCTAAAGACTTTATTCTCATTTCAGTGGCTACATAAACAAGCAGAGGCAAGAAGAACAATGAATACTGATATTCCTGAACTTAGTGATTTAAAAGAAGAAGAAAAGAACCCAGAATGGTTGAAGGATAAAGGAAAGTAAGTTTGGACTCTGGCCATGAGATTTAAAGTAAATTTATGTAACCAATAGTTTTTCTCACATTTCCCAGATATCTTGACATATATGTTTGTGTGTGTAGCTGTTAGGGAGAGATAATGCAAATAAACAAATTAGGTAGGCAGGACATCCATATTAAAAGGTCAGATCAGCCTGGCTGGTTGAGCATTGACCTATGAAGCAGTTGGTCACAGTTAGATTCCTGGTCAGGAAACATGCGCAGGTTGCTGGCTCAGTCAATGATTCTTTCTCATCATTGATATTTCTCTCTCTTTCTCTCTCTCTCTCCCCCTTCCTCTCTGAAATAAATTTTAAAAATATATAAAAAAAGGGTCAGATCATATAATAAGTAAGGTTTTTATTTTTATTTTTTAAATATTTTAATGTTATAGAAATGAAAAATATCACATCTTTTATATTTTCTAATATCCCCTTTTCAATCACATTTTATATAAGTTCTACCTAATATTTCACTTAAAAACTTGTTTCTTAAAAATTAGAGCTTCTTTGATTATTCATATCCATATTTTAAAAGGTTTGCAAATTATCTTATAGATTGTAATTTTGTATTCAGGCAATCCTTTTCCCATTTACATATATGAGACTCTACATGTGAACATTTTTATACAATTATCAAAAACAGTGAGTTCTGGTACATTCTGAGTGGCAATTTGAATTCATATTTTAAAGTAATTGTAGATATTATTTAATATATCTTACATACTTTTGTATTTCCTATTGCTGCCATAACAAACTTAGTGGCTGAAACAATACTAATTTATTATCTTATCAGGTTTTTTTCAAGTTTCTCTTTAAAAATTTTTTTTGTTGTTTATTGATTTGAGAGAGAGAGGAAGGGAGAGAGAAACATCTCTTTGTCATTCCATTTATCCATTCACTCATTGGTTGATTCTTATATGTGCCCTGACTGAGGCAGCCATGACTGATAGATTGTAATTACTTTACTGTTTTTATGTTTTTGTGCCATTTTGCCTTACAGTCTTCAATTATGTAGAAAAAGAAAGAGAAGCAAAATAAGAGGACAAGAAGAGAGTTAAAAATTAGAAGTGATGGAAGAAAACTTAGTAACTAATGACATCCAGAGAAACAGAGCAAAGTACAGTTAATCATAATGCCAAGTGCAAGCAGATCAAAGGAAATGTGAGAATTGTTAGAAGTGTATCCTCTCCAGCAATGTAATGCAGTACAGAAGACAGAAACAGTCAGAGTAGAACTGATTCAGAAGCAATGTGTTGAATTTAAGCCAAAGGATGAAATACCTTCCTCTCCAGAGGCTGTGTTTTATGGTAGCCTTCTTTACTATCTAATAAAGAGGGAATATGCTAATTGACTGTCCCACCCTCAAAGATGGAGATACTCTCAGCCACAAGATGGCAGTGCTCAGACCCCCCAGCCCCACCAGGGTGACAGGCATGTGGCAAGGCCAGGCCTGCCTGCCTGCCTCTGGAGTCCACTTGCCCCCTCAGCCCCCCAGCTGCCCAGGGTCACCCGAGGTTCAGGTAACCAGGGCCAACCAAGGCTTGTGCTGCCAGCAGTGGCAGCAGCAGAGGTGTGATAGGGGCATCACCTTCCCCTGATTGCCAGGTCGCCTCCTGCCCCCGAGGGCTCCCGGATTGAGGGACCCCCGCCTCTAGTGCATGAATTTTCATGCACTGGGCCTCTAGTATTTACATAAGCAAAAATAGCCCAGCTTGTCCTTACAGTGCTGTCCTTTTAGAAAGGGTAAGGTGGGCATGTCTTTCAGACGTGCAATAGCTTGAGGAAACTCTTTAGGGCAGCGGTCGCTAAACGATGATCCGCAGACCACTGGTGATCCATGAGGTCAGAAAGTTTGGCGACCGCTGCTTTGGGGATTATATGTACTCAAAAATGATCTTGTAGAAAAAGCCACATAGTGTTTTCATTTTCTTTGCCTAGCCTTTCGTTGCTGTGTCCTAGCTTTAAATGTCAAATCTATCTTTCAGCAAAATACATAATCTTAATTTTATTTGTTCACGTAAGCTTTTTACCTCTTCCAGTTAACATGACGTGCCAAGAAGCTTTTTACTCAGAACATCTCACATAAAACAGAGTCTAGGTGCTCTTATTTAGCTATGACATTATTTACAGCCTTATGTGACTTAGAGTCTAAATGACTTTAATTGCTATCCTTCCAGACACTTGTAATCATACCAGGTAGATGGACCATTGTTCTGTCCCACTGACATAATTCTGTGAGTGATTTTTATCGTAAGGTTTTTTTAATTAACCCTGTCTTAACCCCAAGCTTCAAGTCTTCCTCCCCCCCCCCCCCCCACAATAGAATCCCATCTGCACAACTCCCCCTCTACAGCAAATTCCAGTGTTAGATAGGAGAGAACCAAGGGCATAGAATCAAGGAATAATTCTATAATTTAGCATTCAGCATTGTGGTACTGTTGCTGCATAAGGTCGCCTACCCTAATTCTCGTGTCTGAATTTTCTTTTTATTCTCTTGGCCATGTGCCAGATTTTGTATCCTCACTGATACGCCTGTCCTCTTTAAAGTGAGGCTCTGCTTTGCTTTCTCTCTTGCCACCCAGGCTAATTCTGCTTCTGAACCCCCACTTTGTATGTAGCAGCCTCCTATTTGCTGACAGACTAAACTAGTACCAACTTGTCTGAATTTTCTGTATGATTGCAGTTTCCGAATTTTCTGAATATGGATTTTATCTTCCTGTCTGGATGTCCTTTTAATTTATGTTGGGCTTTTAAGAAATTAAACTCATTGAGGTATCATTGGTTAATAATATAATGTTATAGTATTATTGTAATGTAATACTACTATAACATTATAATTTAACATCTGTATACTCTATTGTGTGCTCACCACCCAGTCTGGTTTCCCTCACGTTGTAGTTTTTGATGCTGATTGTCTACTACCTGCTACTGTCTTCTCCCAGCACAGCATTCAGTTCTACTTGCCAAATTGAATTTCTTTGTAATACTTTGGTTTGGGTCCATGCCTTGGCAAGACAGTAACAGTCTAATGGATGCTGGCAGAAGATAGGAGACTCATGTGTCAAAGACAAAGGACTTTATTGTTTGAGGCATGGCAAGCAGCATGAGCTTCATTCACGTTGGTTCCTTTTGCCTTTCAAGACTCACAGGCCATTGCAGAGGTGGGGCTGGGCGGATGCTATACATATTGTAGGTTAGCACTACAGCGGAGAAGGAAAAGCACAGTTTTCTATAAGATTGTAAGCAAATCTGTCTAACCTTTGCCTTGCAGGGAGGTATTGTCTATATCTTACTGAGCAACAAATTTGCTCTTTGCCCCAGAAGGAGGCACTATCTTTGTTTTTCAAGGTTGTGCGCTATACAAAGACTAATAGTCCCAAACAGAATCTGTCGGTGGATCTGACACAAGACATGCAGGAGACTCACAGAGAACTGCCTCCCAACAGCCCTCAGACCTGCCTACATTTTTAGTACAGATCCGCCAGATATACCGTGCTTTGCTGCATTTTAAAAGCTCTGTTTGTTTATGATATTTATGCTGCTACCTTTTGCCTGACGGAAAGTTTAGATTTCATATTCTAAGGTGACTTCTTTGATGTAATTATTATTCTGTTCAGTTGCTTGTTTATATGGGTCTTACAGCCCATAATATTGTGTTGCAGTGCACCTATTATGGCCTGACTTGTCATTTTGTTTTTATGCAATATCCTCTTCCTCCTCCTCCCCTGAGTGCTAAATTGCAGTGGTTGATGTGCCTAAGGCACATCTGTCAGTTTTAGGAGCTCTTGAGATACCCAAGTGTATTTTATTCCCAAACAAGATTTTGAAGGAGACAAGGATTTTCAAAGTTCTCTGAGGGACAAGTGGGTGCTACAGTTCCCAATGCCCACAAAGCAAAGCTAATTTGTCTACTGTTGGAATGTGTTGCTCCCTGCCCCTATTCCAGTTTGTAAGCCCCACTGCTTCTGATTTCTCTTTTTTCCTTTTGTTACTTCCCTCCACTTTGCTTCTTTCTTAGCACTCCTGCTCTTGTTGCTTCTGCCACACTCAGCTGTTGTACAGAATGTTTGACACTTTGGGCCATTGCCAGTTAGAATGTATGTTTCTAAAAATTAGAGGAGTTTGCAATTGTCCGTGTCTCTTGAGTACAATAAGCACTCAATATGTATTATATGAATGAGTGCTTTTGCATAATTCTTTTCATTAGCATTGCCTTATTTGGGGCTTCTAGGTAGACTTGATGGTAATTAGCTTCTCTGTTTATGTATCTATTATTTTTTAAAATAAATTTTATTGATTTTAGAACGGGAGGGAGAGGGAGAGAGAGATAGAAACATCAATGATGAGAATCATTGATCGGCAGGCTCCTGCACGCCACCTCCTGGGGATCAAGCCTGGAATCTGGGCATGTGCCCTGACGGAGAATCGAACTGTGACCTCCTGATTCATAGATCGACGCTCAACTGCTGAGCCACGCTGGCTGGGCATTAGCTTCTCTGTTTAAATTTGGTATTCAAGGAATATTTTAGAAGAGGTTTAATTTTTTTTCCCTCTTGAAATTCAGACCATTTTTGGTTATTTAAAGTAGTATTGAACTTTAAAAAGTATAGCCCTGCCGGGCTGGTGTGGCTCAGTGGTAGAGCATTGACCTGTGTATCAGGAGATCACAGTTCGATTCCTGGTCAGGGTACATGCCTGGTTGCAGGTTCAGTCTCCAGTAGGGGGGTGCAGGAGGTAGCAGATGAATGATTCTCTCTCATCATTGGTGTTTCTTTCTCTCTCTCCCTCTTCCTATCTGAAATCAATTAAAAAAAAAAAGTAAAAATAACGAATCATGTTTTTAAAAAATAAGAATGTAGCCCCAGCTGGTGTGGCTCAGTTGGTTGAGAGTCAACCTATGCACCAAAAGGTTGCTGGTTTGATTCCAGATCAGTGCATATGCCCTGGTTTTGGGCTCAGTCCCAATTAGGGAGTGTGCAGGAGGCAGCCAATTGATGTTTCTCTCTCATTGATGGTTCTATCTTTCTATCCCTCTCCCTTCCTCTCTCTAAAATCAATATATATATATTTTTATTATTATATTATTTTTATTTTATTATTATTATTTTTTAAAAAGCTCAGCCATAATTTGGGCTGTGTGCTTTCTTCATTTGTATCCAGGAGGAGGAATTTATCCAATTTTTCATTTTCTAATTTGAAAACAAAGTTACAGGCTTCATTCTTTATATATATATATATTTTATTGATTTCAGAGAGGAAGGAAGAGGAAGAGAGAGATAGAAACATAAATGATAACAGGGAATCATTGATTGGATGCTTCCTGCATGCCCCACACTGGGGATTGAGTCCACAACCCAGGCACATGCCCTTGACTGGAATCAAACCTAAGGACCTTTCGGTCTGTCCGCAGGCTGACACTCTATCCACTGAGCTAAACTGGGTAGGGCGGCAAGCTTTATTCTGAATAGGCCAGGTTAGATCATAAGACCATTCCTGAGTCAATCATTGTAGCAAGGAGGATGGAAACGTGTGTGTGAACTTAAACTACTTATAGCTACCCTTGGAGTAGGGGTGCGGTCATGCTGATTACATCCTGATGTATGTGGAGTCAGTATAGCCTATAACCCCCATTATACAGGGAATAGAAAAGGAGGTAAGCCATCCCCTTTGCCAAATATCATTAGATATTATTTCTGTGTTTCTGTTTCAATATTATATTGTTTACTTTTATTTTGTTTTTGTCTCATTAGCAAATTGTTTGCAACAGAAAACTATTTGGCAGCAATTAATGCATACAACTTAGCCATAAGACTAAATAATAAGATTCCACTATTGTATCTGAATCGGGCTGCTTGCCACCTAAAATTAAAAAACTTGCACAAGGCCATCGAAGATTCTTCTAAGGTATATATATTTATCCACATATGATACTTTAAAATTGTTATACTCCTATTTATTGGTGTGAATGATGACCTTAGCTTTCATGTGTCAAATTTAAATAATGGAGAATTATTTAAATAATAAAGGATTTTAACAATCATTTTGCATAGTATGTCTCTTTTTCTGGAAAAAATTTTTTTTTTTGCATGGACAAGTTTCCTGAGTCTTCAAGTTAAATTAGAAATCCCCTATAAATTGCTCTGATCTATCAGTTGAAATTCACATGGAAATGAGTAAATTGCTGGCAGTTAGTGCTCACCCTTTTTATTATTAAAATTTTGGACACACAATACAAGATGGAAGGAAGAACACCTGGCATCACTGCCACTGGGACATTAAAGCCTATGTCAATAATTTTCACATTTTCAGAGAAACTTAGTATATCCTTATTTTCATGACTGATATTATGTCATTATCTTAAACTGCTAGTTTTTTTCTTGTTTTTCATATCAAAGTAACTTGTTTTCAGGGGAAATCAATGCAAAATCTCTTATGTGGGTCCTTGAAATTGAGGATATGGAGGAAACGACTAAGTCCTCATACTCTGATCTCATTAAGCTACTGAATATCTGACAATATTTCAAATCTATTTTTCCTTTTACTAGAACAATTTGTATATAAACAAATACTTATTGAATAAATGAATAACTGAATCATTTAATTTGAATATAAAGAGCCAAAAATGCTATTTTATCATTCTTGCTAGTAAAGAGAAAGCTTTAGAGGTTTCAGATGGCAAACCAAATTAAAATTTTGGAGAAGAGGAGGTATGAGTATCATATAGGAACAATTGAACAATTCCTTAAATTGCTCAACATAAATATATGTATAATATTTAATAAATTCCTATGGTAGCTAAGCCAACAGTTTAGGTGGGTGAGAGTTTGAGGCTTGTTTTTAAAGTTAAAGTTTTTACCATATTTTTGTTCAGATTTGAATTAGAAAGTTACGTTTTTCCCTTATTATTATTCTTACTTTGTAAGGCACTGGAATTATTGACACCACCTGTTCCAGACAATGCTAATGCAAGAATGAAGGCACATGTACGACGTGGAACAGCATTCTGTCAACTAGAATTGTATGTAGAAGGTAAGAAAATGAAAGAAATATTTCAAGTTTCAAATTATACTCTGGAAAAAATGTTATTGGGTTTATTTATGACTGTTTAGGACTCATTGTTTTATATTTTTATCACTTAATTTAATCTTTGTAACATATCTGACAAAAAATTATTTTAAAATATTGTTTAAAAGATTCTTGTATGGCCAAGACTGGTTTGGCTCAGTGGATAGAGCATCGGCCTGCGGAGTGAAAGGTCCCGGGTCGATTCCGGTCAAGGGCATGTACATTGGTTGCAGGCACATCCCCAGTAGGGGGTGTGCAAGAGGCAGCTGGGCGATGTTTCTCTCTCATTGATGTTTCTAGCTCTCTATCCCTCTCCCTTCCTCTCTGTAAAATATCAATAAAATATATTTAGCCGAAGCTGGTTTGGCTCAGTGGATAGAGCATCGGCCTGCGGACTGAAGGGTCCCGGGTTCGATTCCGGTCAGGGGCATGTGCCTTGGTTGCGGGCGCGTCCCCAGTAGGGGGTGTGCAAGAGGCAGCTGAGCGAGGATTCTCTCTCATCGATGTTTCTAACTATCTATCCCTCTCTCTTACTCTCTGTAAAAAATCAATAAAATATATTTAAAAAATAAATAAATAAAATATATTAAATATATATATATATATAATCTAGATAATACAAGTATTAATGAAATATTTTCTTGGTCATTATTACTATATAAATATAGGCCTACAGGATTATGAAGCTGCACTTAAGATTGATCCATCCAACAAAATTGTACAAAATGATGCTGAGAAGATTCGGAATATAATTCAAGGAACAGAAGTAAAATCTTAATGACTACTGGAAGCAACTAGGTACTATAATGGGTTTGGTTTAAAATTTTTTCAAAATATTATAACTGGAGGCATTGGGAACATTATGGGTAATTGTGCAGAATCACTTTATTTTAGTGCTCTAGTTCTGTTGGAAGGAAAATATTGTAAGTCTATAGAAAATAATATGTTTGAGAGTTATGGTTTCTGATTAACTAAATCAAAATAATCTATTTCAATTCTTTATCTCTTTATATTAATATATAATTTAATTACATATTTTTGTTACTGAATTCAGCTTGCCCTTATAACCAATAAAATATATGTTGGTGTGATGATTACCAGGACACTTACTGATTCATTTTTAACAAGGTAGAAATTTAAAATTAGAGATTATGTTTATAAGCATTTTGTCTGTATTAAATATGCTATTTAATTGTCTGAATGGTTGACCTTGGTATTGGTATTTCCAAGTGCACAGGACCTTTTTTATTTTTCTTATACTCACCTGAGGATATTTTCTGATTTTAGAGAGTGGAAGGAATAGGGAAAGACAGAGAGAAACATTAGTGTGACAGACACACATTGATTAGTTGCCTCCTGCATGCCCCTGACCAGGGCCAGGGGCCTGCAGTCGAGGAATGTGTCCTTGACCAGAATTGAACCAGGGGCCACTGAGTCCGCAGTCTGACATCCTATCCACTGAGCCAAACCAGCTAGGGCTCTTTTTTTTTTTTTCTTTTCTTTCTTTAATGTCTATACCACCTGTTGTTTGAGGTTGGGTCAGTCCAACCAAGTAAAACAGCTACTTGGAAAATTTTATTTTCATATGCAAACACTGTCTGGTAAAGATACATTTTCTAGTATCTTCAAGTACCCCAGGAAAAAGAAGAGCAAAACGTAAAATGTTAAGTTAGAATGTTGTGTTATTGGCAGATGTATGTGGTAAATCAAATCATAAAGTTGCTTGGCAAACATGGAATGGGAACAAAGGAGAATTAGTTTGATGAGTGGAATGTTTCATGGCATCATGGATCCAACTCTACGCAACAGGCTTCTTTCCTATAAAGAGCCTCCACATCTCGAAATACTTAGACTTATCACAATTGGATGCAAAAAAACAAACAAACAACAACAAAAAAAATCCACCAACAATGGACTTGGCACTTGTCTAAGACTTTGGCAACTTTGAGAATTCCAAGTGCTAGGCGCTTACGTAGGGGTGGAGAAACTTTTCTTTAGCCTCGTGGTTCTTTCGGCTGGTCTAAAGATCAAGTAGACGTGAGACAGATTACCAAGAGAAAAGGAGGCCTTGGGGACAGGTTCACGGGATTTGTCTGGGACGAACTGCTGCAGCTCATTGCTGTCCTGGTCCCTTGAGTTTAAGAGATGCATGTCTCTTAAGGAAGTAGAAGGGGAGGCCTGGGTGTGCTCCTGGGAGGGAGAGCATGTGGGACCTTCGTTTTGAAGGGTTTTAAAGGCTGAGCATTTAGGGGAGGTCTTATGGGAGGATCTCAATAAAACATTCATTAAAATGAGGTTTATTCTCTTAACTTCATTTGTCCTTGGTTGGCAAAATGACACTAATTGGATTTATGCTGTCTCCCTGAGTAGGGTGATTTAAACTATTTACTCTCTAGTTGGGGTGGAGAAGTGCAAACCATTTACTCTTAAGCGTCCTTGGTTTAAGGAAGATAGGATTTCCTGAATGGCTACAAACTGCTTGGCATCACGATTTTGTAGATGGCTGCAAACTGCTGTTTAACTCTCTCCGTTTCCTTATTCTGCTTGTCCTGACTTTACTAGCCTGTTTCATCAGTTTGGTTTTTGTGGTGGCAGGCAGCTGAACCTTGGTTTTGGTTACAGCAACAGCTGATTCTCCTGATACAGTCCCTTCACTTCCTTCAGGGCTGTGGTCAAAGCTTATCAGAGACCTTCCTTGACTTACTACCCAAATTAACTTCTTGCCTGAGCACTCCCTCTCTCCTAACCCTATTTATTTTTTTCATAACATTTATCACCTGGCATGTTTCATACACATAGTCATATATATATATATATATATATATATATATATATACACACACACACACACACACACACACATATATATATATTTACATGTAATATATATGTATAAAACATATAAAATAAATGCATATGTTATATGTAACTATATATATATATATATATATATATATATATATATATATATATATATATAAAAGGCTAAGTGACTGTCCAACTGCAAGGTAGGTATGACACGCACTGAACTCCAGGAGGTAGGCGCTCAGCACAGGCGCTGCCCAGCTGCAGTGACCGGGCAGCAGCGGTTCTCAGGTGACACACCTGGAACCAGCGAGGAGGGAGCCCGATTCCTCCCAGGGCCTTGAGATTCATCTCCGGCTGTGGGTTAGTTGTTGCTGGGGCACTGTTGGCCTCAAATCTAGTTTACTGCACACTTGTGTTTGTGTTCCACGCCCTGTACGACAGCAACTTTGCAGAGTGCCCTCTCGCACTCCGGGACCCCTTGGAAGATGTCAGAGAGCTGGTTTCGGCCTCACAAGCCAGGCCAAGGGACCCCACCTGCCAGAGGGATCACACTCACTCCACGGACGCCCTTCCAGCCATGGCTCCACCTCAGGTGCGCCGGCCGGGGAGGGACTGCATGAGGTTGGCTCCAGGATATGTCCAGCCCTTCTCACCCAGTCATCCACCTTCTAATAATTTCCTTTCAATGTACACAAATCCATGTACTGGGCCATTATTATAGATATATTTACATGTAAATATACATGCATAATTTATAAAATATTTGTCTACATGTATATAAATACATGTTTGACATGTATGTATAACTATACAGGCTGTCCACAAAAATGTACACACACTTTAACAGCTGATAGCTTAATTTTGAAAATAAAATGTATTTTAATAAACATTGCCTTCATAATTATTCAAAGTGTGAGATACATTTTTGGGGACACTCCATATAAATAAGTATTTTAAAATATTTACATTATATATGTATACATGTTTATACATATATATATATTTTTAATATATTTTATTGATTTTTCACAGAGAGGAAGGGAGAGAGATAGAGAGCTAGAAACATCAATGAGAGAGATACATCGACCAGCTGCCTCCTGCACACCACCCACTGGGGATGTGCCCGCAACCAAGGTACATGCCCTTGACCGGATTCGAACCTGGGACCTTTCAGTCCGCAGGTAGACAGACGCTCTATCCGCTGAGCCAAACCGGTTTCGGCAACATGTTTATACATATTTTTACTAGTTAATCTGTTTTCCCCTAATAGGATTTATTAGAATCTGAACTCCATGAGGGCAGGCTCTTAGTGCCTTGTAGTCCCTCCACTTTAATGGGCACAGAATGACTACCTAATGGCATTCCAGACAATATGCTCAATTTGGAGATATTCATATGACAATTTTAGCAATAACAACAAAACATAAGGCCTAAACACCAGCCATAGTAAAGAACATTAGGGTAATAACTATATATTATATATTAAAAAGTTGACTCCACTTGTTACATATTGAGCATCTACAGAAGAGAAAATGGTTTGTATAGTTTAAGCGGAGAAAAGGCTAGTATATTCAAATTCTATTGCATTGTTTTTCTGAAAAATCTTGTGCAGAGCCTCAATTTAGAGGAAGTGAACAGGACCAGTTTTTCTTCTTGCTTGAGCCATTACCAAATAACAAATGTGGGGGTGTGTGAAAGAGTTTCGTGAAGCTGCAATGAGTGAGCTCTTTCCTCACATCAAACCATTTATGTAAATAGGTGGTCAAGCTTTTCTGATCCCCTAGTGACTCACAAGATTATTCATTCTAATTGACGTTAATATCCTGAACCTAAAACAAAGAGAAAAATAGAAACAGTGACAGTAACAGCTTTTTGGTAAAAACAAAAATCCTCTTTGGATTTCTTTCAGTTAGAGAAAATGGGTACTAATGTAGGTCATTTGCAAAAGAGAATTGGTGTAACGCAAACTTCCAGAAGTATTTTAAATAAACATTGCTTTTATAATTATTCAAAGTGTGTTTATACATTTTTTGGGACACCCCGTATAAACATAATATTTTAGAATATTTTATTCGCCAATGCCCCCTTTCTCTGACTTCTCAGTAAGCCAAAGCAGGCCAGCCTAGGCACAATTCCCCACCTGGTCCCTCCCCTGTTGCTTCTATCCTAGGCCCTTCCTTGTTTCACTGACTCCAGCTTTAATAAATGTCTTCTAAAAATCACCTGGACTCATACTGTGACATCTTTCCTGCACGAAGTCAAGAACCTACCCACTACCAGTGGTCCTAGGCAGACCTGCTCAGGGCCAAGTCCTTTCTGTAACAAAACAACAAAAGACTGTCTTTTATTTATGTTACATTTACATAGTATAGTGTATGTCATAAGTAGGTGTTCAATAACTGCTTGCTGGCCCAGCCAGTGTGGCTCAGTGGTTGAGCATCAAGCTATGAACCAGGAGGTCACAATTCGATTCCCAGTCAGGGTACTTGCCTGGGTTGCGGTCTTGATCCCCAGTGTCGGGTATAGGAGGCAGCCCATTAATGATTCTCTCTCACTATTGATGTTTCTCTCCCTTCCTCTCTGAAATCAATTAAAAAAAAATAATTACTTGCTAAATGAATGAATAACAAGTCCTTTCACCCTATCAGGGTAGCTCAGTTGGTTAGATCGTCATCCCGATCCACCAAGGTTGTGGGTTAAATCTCCAGTCAGGGCCCATACAAGAAGCGACCAATAAATATATAAATAAGTGGAACAACAAATTGATGTTTCTCTCTCTAAAATCAATTTTTAAAAATGTCCTCTCTTCCATGAGCTTAGCACAGGGAATTAACATTTCCCCAGGTTCCAAGCCATTACTTGAAATAACACACAAGTGGGAAATTACTGGTCAGAGTCTTCCTTAATTCAATCTTTTTCTTAAGAGTTCCTGTGTTCCTTTGTCTTGATAAATATAGACAGAAGACAATTTAGATCATGAAAGTTTTTTTTAAGATTGTGGAATACATGGACTAAATAAAGCGAGGATGTACAAAAATGCTTCTACTTTTTATTCTGCTATTCTAACATTTTTAAGAAGTCACTCAGTTATCAGTTGAAATACTTTATTTCTTGAAGACATTTTTTAAAAATTAAAATCTTTCCATATTCCCAATTAGGTATTCTAGCCTTAGACTTAAAACTCATTTTTTCCCCTGAGGATATTTTCTGTTAAATATACAAAAGAATATATTTTCATAGAGTATGTTGAAAATTAGGAAAGTCAAGGGTTCTAGTTCTGTCAGGTGCAGTATTTAGAGTGTTATTTTGATAAAGTCCCGTAAGTCTGATGTGTCTTGAAAATTCTTGCTCTTTTGGAATATAAATGCAGGGGAAAAACTGTGGAATAGGAAAAAATTCACCATAAGTACTTGAATTGGTTTTATACATAATCATCTTAGGCTCTGATAGTGAGGTAGCTGTATGGAGTGTTTTTGGATCCAACATACATGAAAACACAGGATTGCCAGGGTTCACACAAGTAGGCAGTTGTTGAGGTTTCATTTCTGTGACTGAAGTTGAAGCTAACGTACTTTTCTTATCCTAAAATACAAACACATAAAATCACTCTCAATTATAAAGTTCTTGGGGGGGGACCCCAAAACTATTAAAACTTAGCCCCAGCCCTAATTTAATACCACTCACAAAATTAACTTAAAAATTTAACTCAAAATGAAGACTTAAATGTAAGGCCTGAAAGTGCAAAACTCTAGGAAAAAAATAAGAAAAAATATTATTAGTCTTCACAACAGTTATTTGGATATGACACCAGAAGCACAAGTAACATATGCAGAAGTAAACAAGTGGGACTATATCAAACCAGAAAGTTTGTACACAGCATAGGAAACTATAAACAGAATGAGACAACCTACAGAATGGGGAAAATGACTGCAAACTATATATCCAATAAGGAGTTAATTTTTAAAAACTATATTTTATTGAGTTTTTACAGAGAGGAAGAGAGAGGGATAGAGAGCTAGAAACATCGATGAGAGAGAATCATCGATCAGCTGCCTCCTGCACACCCCCCACTGGGGATATGCCCGCAACCAAGGCACATGCCCCTGACCAGAATCGAACCTGGGACCCTTCAGTCCACAGGCCGATGCTCTATCCACTGAGCCAAACCGGTTTTGGCAAGGAGTTAATTTTTTTTAAAAAAATATAAGGAACTCATATAATTTGAAAGCCCAAAAACCCACACAAAACAATGAACCGTCTGATTAAAAAATGGACAGAGGAATTCCAAAATGTCAGCAGAGGAAGTGGAAGCTACACTTATACTCTCCCAGGTCCAAACTGGAAATACAACTAAAATACAGAAAAACTACCCCAAAAATCAACTGAAGATGAACTGGAGAGAACCCTGATAACTACGGAGGGAAAGTGGAGACTGCATTGAGACTGGTAGGAAGTACAGAGGCATGAAAGGGCTGGTCGGGCTCCCACAGACGGCAGCTGAAGTTCAGGAGGGATATCTCAGCTGTGGGGGGAGTTCCCACTGAGAACTCTGGGATCTAAACCCCAAGCTTGGCTCCCCAGCCCAGAGCCCCAGAACTGAGAAAGGTGCCCACGTAACATCTGGCTGTGAAAAGTTTGCTGCCTCACAAGGAGAGATGGCTTGAAATACAGACACCCTCTTAAAGGGCCAATGCATAAAATTTTATGTGCAACCACTCACCTTGGGCTCCAGCAAAGGGAGGGCAGAATGGACTGGAGGTGTGTGAGTAGAGTCCAGGGTTGGGGGCTTTGGGGTTGGAGCTCAGAGGGCAGCCACCTTGGTTTACTGTGCTGAGTCATTCAACTCATGCTGCTGAGGACATCTTTCTCTGGCGGAGCTTTGTTATCCAAGTGGTTTTTGCCTAGGGCAGTGTTTCCCAAAGTGTGGTACGCGTACCCCCAGGGGTACGGGAAGAGTTTGGTGGGGGCACGCATTGCACCGGAGTTTGGTGGGGATATGCACTGCACCGTGCTGCGCCTAATTCAACGTTCTCATGAGTACGAGGGGCACTCAGCGTTACGAAAATTATAGAAGGGGTACACATATGTCAAAAGTTGGGGAAACACTGGCCTAGGGGAAGGCAGTTTCCCCAGCCTGTTGGAAGTCTTCTCGCCCCACACTGTGGTCAACAGCCTGAGGTTAATCAGTATCAATCCTGCTGCAGGTAGAGGTGGATCTCTGGAGGCTGGGGCTAGATAAAGCAGACCCTGGTGCACATCTTGGTCTTTCCAAAGGCACCCAGCCCCGGAAGAGAGAAACACAAGTTGTGGATTGCTGAGAGCTCCTTAGGGTCAGTCACAAACAGCTCTGACATTGTCCTGCACTAGAGGTTTGGAGTCGTAGCAGACCTACCTAATACACAGACACAAACCCATACAGGCACCCAAAGTGGCAAGACAAAAAAACAAGCCCTATATGCAAGAGAATTCTCCAAAAGAAGAACTAAATGAAATGGAGATAAGAAACTTATCAGATACAGTGTTTAGAATGATGGCAAGGATGCTCAATAGCATGAGAAAAGATATAGTAATGATGAAAAAAGACCAGTCTGAAAGGAAGAATGACATAACACTAATAACACATTGGAAGGAATACACTGTAGATTAGGAGAAGCCAAGGATTGAATTATGAATTAGAAGACAGGATAGAAAAAAAATCACTCCATCAAAAATAAAAAAACAATTAAAAAACAGGACATCTTAAGAACTGTGAGACAACATAAAACGTAACAGTATTCACATTACAAGATACCAGAAGGGGAATAAAATGAGCAAAGGATAGAGAATTTGTTTGAAGTAATAGTGGCAGAACACTTCCCTAACTTGGTGAAGGAAAAAGTCATACAAGTTCAGGAGGCACAGAAAGTCTCAAGCAAGAAGAATCCAAACAGGCCCATGCCCAGACATATAATAAAAATGCCAAAAATTAAAGAAACGATCAAAATGAAAATGGAGCCCACAGTATGGGAGAACATACTTGGCAATGATACATCTGACAAAGGATCAATATCCAAATATATATAAGGAACTCATTACAGTAGATTATAATCCATGAAATTGAGATCCTTTAAGATTTCTAAATCCTTAACATTTAGCAAGCATATAACCTCAGTTTCCCCAAGTCTAAAAGGAGATATAAATGTTTAGAGCTGTTTGTCAGACTAATGTGAGGACAAAGCCTTTTCTAAGTTGCATATTTGGATCAGATTAGTTAGGTTCCTCTTAGTGTAACCCAACTCACCCTGAATTCCTGGGTTATCTATAATAATAGAAGCATAATATGCTAATTTGACTGGACATCCTTCTGGACAAATTGCAGCGGCAGGGGCCAAGACAGAGGCAGCTGCTGTGGAGGTGGGGGCCGAGGCAGAGGCTCCTGGCCACAGTGGCAGTGGGGGCCAAGCCCCTTGCATGAATTTCATGCATTGGGCCTCTAGTTATATATAATGTCTCAGCAAAGTTAAATTTACCAATGTCCAGAACCTATTAGTTGTGAAAGCTTGAGTTCAAATCTGCAAATGTGAAGTATTTAGTACATTTTTTCTTTTCCTTGGTTCAGATTTAAATGATTATCAACCTATGATCCAACCCTTCATCATTATCATTTCCCCTTTGTATAAAAATTGGTTTTAAAAATCTGCCTTAGTCTGTACTTATGGAGATATACTGGGGGGAAAAATAGATGTAAAGATAAATTGCTTTTTTGCACATTTACCTCAGTGCTTTTGTATGCTCTTCCAGAATTCAGTTCTGAAATTTGCAGGCTAACAAAACTACGTTAGTATACTACAATCTATATATATAAAAGTCTAATATGAAAAGTGTCCCCTTGGGAGTTCAGTCGTTTGCTATGATGTGTGCTTACTGCCAGGAGGTGGCACAGAATGAAGGAAGGCCCAGGCAGGTGGCCGCCAGCAAGCAGCTGGAAGGCCCAGATTGGCCCCAATTGCTGGCCAGGCCTAGGGACCTTACCCATATAATAGTCATATATCTTATAGGAAGCTGGCAAAATTAGAAATAGAACTCATCAGATCTTGCTCTTTATTCTTTTTGATGCTGCCTATTAACTTTTATTTATTTTTTTTAATATCAAGAGCACAGACATTGGATAATAATAAACTCCCAGCATCCTATGATGTGTCAACAGGACAGCTTTTCTCAAAATGTCTAGGTTTCCTCTGCACAGGGAAAGCCTCTTAGGTGGAAGTCCTGTGATTTGTGGGGAAAAGTACCAACTCTTATTTATTTTATGGACACCCAGTCAGGTTACCCAGGAGAGCCTCATTCACAGAGGACTCTCATCAAATCACCCTCTAATCCTGGCTCTAAATTTCAATCAGCTTTGGTGCAAAATGTAATAAAAAAAAAAACCAATTATAGGTAAAATAGAGGATAAGTTAGCTGATAAACTTTGTTGGTATAATTCAGTGGTTGGCATACTCATTAGTCAACAGAGCCAAATATCAACAGTACGACGATTGAAATTTATTTTGAGAGTCAAATTTTTAAAACTTACATTGTTATTAACTTAATTAGGGTACTTCTAAACTGGCCTTTGCTAAAAACTCAAGGGGCCAAAGAGCCGCTTGTGGCTTGTGAACCACGGTTTGCCAACCACTGATATAATTTATATCACACAATATAGAAATTAGTGTCTACCTAAATCTTTTAAACCTCCAGGATAATTCACAAGGTTTATAGACTTAGAAACAAAATACACATTATTTTTTTGTCATAGGCTTTCACTGCAGCTTTCTATTTGGGTTTCACCTTCCTCAAATCTTATATTCTTAAAACGTGGAGTTCAAACTATATAGTTTAAAATAAAACTAAACAAAACAGTCTAATACAAAGGAAAATAAAATGATTATTTTAAGTTCTCTGTTAGTTATGTTAGTTATGCAAAAAACAGTCAGCAACTGTTTTTTACTTAAGGATAAAAAGGTAAATTAAAATTGTAAATGATTATTTTAAAATTGACTATGTTTTAGAATTGGCCTGGGAAAGAATACAAACCTACAAATAGATAGATGGCAGTAATTTAATTTATAAGGCTTTCCTAGAATTAGAAAAAGCCTGGCCACTTTTATTTTTCAGTACTTCAGTATAAACACATATTAAAAAATATAGAAGCCATTGAAATAATAAAAATATTTCTTAGTCCTAGCTTGTTTGGCTCAGTGGATAAAGCGATGGCAGGGTTCCGGTTTGATTAAGGTCAAAGACACATGCCCAGGTGCAGCAGGCCTATCCCCAAAGGGGGTGTTCAGGAGGCAGCCTATTGATGATTCTCTCTCATCATTGATGTTTCTATCTCTCTCTGAAATCAATAAAAGTATATTTTTAAAAATATTCCTTAGAGAAGCTGTAATTATAAAATTATATTTTCTTTTTTTGATGTCACAGTTGATGTTAACATCCAAAGTAAAAATCAAAAACAAAACAAAAAACACAAAAAGGGATAGATAACTTGTTTGAAGTAATAATGTTTGAGACACCCTCTTATTTCTGTTGAGGCCCACCATCTTTCTTGTTAATGTTTTTCTTAACTCCCCCCTCCCCCACAATTGGGGGACAGTTAAACCTTAGCTTGCTAGTTTCCATCAACAGCATGAGTGCACATATTTTTGTAGCTCATATCTTTATTTGAGCAAGGTAAAATGTAAATAAATGCAAAATGAACAAGGTACATTTTTTGTTGTTGTTGTTCAAAGATATCACCTCATGGTTTGCAATAGGGTCCGAGTTACCTACCATCCCCAATCACCTTTATACCTTCACAACAATTCTGGCTTAAATCAACATTGTACATTTGCATCTGTGTAGCTCAGTGGCTGCCTAGGAAGTTTTTTGTTTTTGTTTTTTAGGGTGGATGCCCCAAATTGAAAGCAAAGTAGACCAACATTCAAAAACATCCAGCCCTTTCTCTGGGTCTGTTTTTGTTCATCAGTTTATGTTGTTCATTATTTCCTCTAGATGTGTGAGATCATGTGATCCAAGAAATACCCTTGTAAGGACAATTATGTGAGACATAATCAATAAAATAAATAAAAATATTAAAACACACACACACACACACACACACACACACACACACACACACACAACACAACATCCAGCCCTCTGTCCAAACCCACTCAGCCATACCGGGTCATTCTCCATATCTTTCTTTTTTCGTCAAAGGCAGTCTTTTTCTTCAGCAGATGACGAGAAGGCCAAAGGATGCGGCTTTTTTAGTACACCCAATTAAAGCTTGAAAGAGAAGGGAAAACGTGGGCTAGCGATCAAAATCCCTAGCTGTCCTGAGGGCTGAAACCATGAATCCTTTGGAGCGATTGTAGTAGCCGTCTCCATAGCAACCTTCAGCGGCGCCTCTCCGCCTTCGGAGCGCCCGGACCGGATGTTGTGAGGCTCGCGGCTTCCTGCCGTCTCCCCGCCGCGGGCTGCGCTGCTCTTCGGGAGTCGTAGTTCTTCCCTCCGCTGCCGCCCGATGTAAGGCTGGGGGCGAGACTACGAGTCCCAGCATGCGCTGTGGCGCTCGGTCCGTCGCCTCCTCCCGGGAGCGGACGCCTGCGAGCAGGTTGTTGTTTTTATAAGAGGCGTCACTGGGCTCGGAGCTGTGACCAACGCTACCGCGACAGCTAGCCCTTGGGGGCGGAGGTGGCGGTGCCCCTTCAGGTACGGCCCTGTGTGGGTTTGGACCCCAGGAGAGGAGTCGCGGCCATCTGTCAGGGCCCTGGCTGGCACCCGCGGCTCCGACGCCTGGCGGAGGCATTGGCGCGGTCTCCTCTGAGGCTGAGCTCCGAGTTCGACTCCCGCCGCCTGGTGCGTGTGGCCGCGAAACCGGAGTCTGCACGGAGACGGTGTCGGTTCCTGCGGCGTCGGGTCCGGTGGTCCTGCAGCCTCCGACTGCCACGTGCAGACCCTGCGCTAGAGGTGCGGGGGAAGCTTGCGGCTCGGGGGACCCTCCTCCCTTCGCTCGGCTGGCTTGGGGCTCCCTTCGCCGGGCTGGGCTGGGTGAGAATCCATATGGTGAGATGTTGTGTGCGTCACCCTGCCGGGTTTTCAGCCTGCCCATCTTTTTTTCTCTTTGGTGACGTTCGAACCCCGTGATGTCAGGAATAGAAACATTAAATATTAAATAACGCAGGTGAGATTTCTCCTCGTACACCAAGCGCTCCATATCCTTGTCCTCCTCCGGCGGCCCCCATTGGCGTCGGCCGGCCTTCCTAATGGAGAAATCCTCTGGATTAGCTATCCATGTAGTGCCTTGCAAGCCTTACATGTTTTCCTTGTTTAATGAGTCCAACTCTGCCTTTGGGAGCGCCAGTTTTAACGAACTCAGTCCATTAAGGTACTTTGTTGCAGGGATGAAATTTATACTGCTTCGTTCCAGCTTTATTGAAAAAACGGAATGGAGTTTGCTTGCAGCTAGAACAGGCATTACGAATTTTAGACTTGCATTTTCCAGTAAGGTTGCATCCCTTGGATAGTGCTTGAAATGTCACTCTTAGCCTCTCATATCCTTTGGCTTAAGACTTTAATATTATTAGGCCCCAAATTTTCGGTGCTATTGATCACACCATCCTAGTGTGAATGGTTTATTATTCGTTCCTGAGCTCTGAGCCTAAAAGGGAAGGGAAAGAGGAAGTTGGGGGTGAGTGGGGGAGGGTGTAATTATTTTATTATTTTTATATTAATTACTTCATTACCTATCATAACTTGAAGTTAACAGAATTCTAATTCTCTTTTTTTTATTTAAAAAAATAGGTTTTTATTGAAACATCAGTGATGAGAGAGAATCATTGATCGGCTACCTCCTGCCCAGCCCCACCGGGGATGGAGCCCACAACCCTGGCATGTGCACAGATGGCATCTAACCATGACCTCCTGGCTCATGGGGCCATGCTCAACCAGTGAGCCACATGGTCAGGGAAGGCGGTTATTCTTTTGAAGTATAATTTTAACTCTTTGCCTAAGGATGGGAGCTAATTAAAGAAGCTATTAAAATCATTTACAATGTTTAAAATCATTCTTAAATGTGTTAAGTATTATTTTTTAAGTAAAATAGGTTAGAGAATAGTGTGATTCTAATTTTGTAAACTACATAGAATGTAGAGCAAGTATATGCGTTTGAAATGTCAATGTTAGAAACGTTTAAATCTGTAGAGTTTTTATGAGTTTGAGCCAAATGGAGAGTTGCTGGGAAGCAAAATCTCAGTGGATTGAGAAAATGCTCCAGAGAATGGGAGCTTTGCACCTTACTTTATACATTCTAATCAAAGGAGGAGGAATAAGGATTACATGAAATCCATTGATAATAGAGGATTAGGAAGGTGGGAGAAAACAAAGCAGGGGAATCTTGGGATTGGATAAAAAGTAAAACGAATAGACATACACTTGTACATTTGTGGATATAGGATTACTAGCAGTTAACAATTAACACGGTAACAATAGCATGAAGGGTTTTGTGGTCTGTGCTCTGATGCAGTGAGACGGTTCGGTAAAAGGAAATTAGACTGACATTGCAAAGGGTGGGGGGAGGGTGTAATTATTTATTATTTTTTATATTAATTACTTCATTACCTATCATAACTTGAAGTTAACAGAATTCTAATTTTTTTTTTTTTAAAACCTCCCCTGAACGTGTCAGGTTTAGTATGTGGTCCCTTTTTGGTCCACAGAAATAAGACTGAAAGGATAATTTTAATTATAAAAGTGAAATTACAAATAATTTTTTATTTTTAAATACATATTTATTTATTTTAGAGAGGAAGGGAGAGGAGAGAGAGAGAGAGAGAAACATCAGTGATGAGAGAGAATCATTTATCAGCTGCCTCCTCCTTGCCCCTGTGAAGATGGAGCCTGCAGCCCTGGCATGGAATGGCACTGTGTGTGACCTTCTGGTTCATAGGTCAGTGCTCTGCTACTCAGCCATGCTGGCCTAGCACAAGGAATTTTTTCTTTATACTTTCTGGTATTTCCCAGATTTTTTTATAGAAAGAGAACTTAACTTAAAAATGGAGATAGGTGTACCAATTCTAGTTATAAAGAAAAGCAAATGAGTAATAACAAAAAATGTAAAGTAATGATTGAAAGGGACAAGAGTTCATTTGTTGGACTGGAAAGGTAAAGAAAAAAAAGACAATAATTCTTAGTATATGTACAACTCATCTGATTTTGCTCTGTTTTCACTTTAAAAGAAAAGAAAAATCTGCTAAGCATTTCTTCAGTTAAAGCAGTGCAATCTTGATTATTTTTATAAATCCATCAGATGATAAAATATAGGGATATTAATCTCAAAATATATCCAGATCTGGATATAGCAAATCTGTCATTTGTTACTTTGTAAGCATTTGACAGTGGAACCATTGAATCGCTTTGAGTACTATGTTTTATATGTTTGATATTTCGAATTTTTGTTAACTTTTGTTTCCTTTTATGAGTATGTTAGATACGGTATGTGAGTAGCATATTATTAAGCCCTCATTTTGTTTTTGTCATACAGGAAGGGCCATATTGTTCTATAGGAATAGTCCATTTATTTTTGTAATTATCAGCCTTGAAAAATTGGGGTTTATCTCTTTCCCATTTTACTGTGTTGGCTCAATATCTTAATAGATATTTGGATCCATTTATAGGACATAAACCTTCAAGTTTGATTTATGAACTGTTCACAGTATTGTGGCTCAGGTTGTATAATTGTACTTATCCAAATTAAATAAGATTTCTAAAAATTAAGTATGTACTGCTAAGATCATGGAAGTAGCCCTTTCTGAGCATGTAAAGAATGTGGATACAGCAGCAAGGCCTGTAAGCCCAGGGTGTTTTAAAACAGAAAATGCAGACTCATCTAACACTGCGGAACTGTTAGAGGCTGGATTGTTTTTGTGTCGGTATGTGGTTAAGGTGAGGAAGTTGCCAATTGTAAGTGATAATTTACATTTTCAAGAATTGTCTTCCTGGCAGTTGTGCAATTTTGACTAGATTAAAACAGCTAAAAAAATATGGGTCAGCTTCAAAGATCATGTCCAATACACTTGAAAAATATCTCAAATTGAGTTCTAAAATGAAATTTAGCTCTGTAATATGGGGAGGATTACAGCTAACTGATGAATTTTGTGATTTTTATTTTAAGGGTTTTTAATGTGTGGATACCTGTTTAAAGGCCTGTAGAGTTTTCTGACAGAAGTATTAGAAAATGAATTAAGTGAGTAAAAGGATTTTTTCTGTCATTGCGGGAAGTCAAAATAATTTTTCATTAATACTTGTCTATAAATCACTTTCCTGAAACCTTACTTCTGGTTCGTATTGCCAGTGCGATGGAATGTTAAAAAAAAAAAAAAAAATTGGATTTGGAGTCAGATGTTTAGTTATGTTGAGCAAGTACTACAGTGTTTTGGGTTCCTGTTGTTTTCATTTGTGTTGTAAATAATAGCCAGTTGCTGTACTTCATGGGGTATTTGTGAAGATCAATCAGATATGAAAATGTTACCAATTTGTAAGAGTGACTCATGTAAAGTATTGGCCTTCTAGCATTCACATAAAGCATATGTATTTGAAGTGTGATGATTCAATGCAATATATACTTTTTTGACTGGGAAGTTTGGAGAAGAGTCAAAGGTGATCTTCATTTGATATTTCTGGTAGAGCTATTTGGCGGGTTTTGTTTGTTTGTTTTGATTGAAGGAAACTTGGCTCCTCTCCTGATTGTGACTTTGCATTCTGCTGCCTTAAAGGTCCTGAAACTGAAGTGTGCTTTTATGGTTGTGCTTTTAATGTTGGTTTTGATTTGTTTTAATCGCATATCTAAAGTATAAGGAAGATAAGTCTAACTTAACAGTAGACAGTGGATGTTGTTTTTAATATTTTAAAATAGCACTTTGAGTTGAACTGGTCCTCCGAGAGAGATAAATTCCATGTTAAGCACGGGTCTTTCAGTGTAAGAATTAGTTTAGGCTTAGCTGGTTTGGCCCAGTGGATAGAGGGTGGGCCCTGAGGACTGAAGGGTCCCAGGTCCCATTCTAGTCCAGGGCACATGTACCTTGGTTGCAGTCTCTGGTGGTGGGCGTGTGTGGGAGGCAACCAATCAATATATCTCTCTCACGTCCATGTATCTCCCTCTGTGTCTCTCCCCCTCCATTCCACTCTCTAAAACTCAATGGAAAAATACCCTCAGGTAAGGATTAAAAAATAAAATAAATAGTTTAGAACTTAGATGCCTCCTTCTGGGGAAGTCAGCTTTGCCTCTTAGAGCTAGGTTCACATATTCTATATAAATAAAAAGGTCTTTTAGAAACTTGTCAGTAAATTCTGATGACTTATGAGAATAAATACAAGTAAATCAGAGTAAAAGAAGAAAAATAGGTAATTTATCATGGGTTGGTAAAACAGCTTATTTGATTAGTTAATAATGCAAATAACATCTGCTAACATTTTTATCTAATGTTACTACTAGAAAGTAACAATAAACATATTTAATTTTTCTGTAATAAGGTGTGCAAACTTTGAAAAAATTGAAACAATAAAAACTTTAAAATTTCCTTTGTTTTCCATCTTTTCATCTTTTTTCTCAAATGAAAAAGCTGAAGACAATTGTAAAAAAAAAAAAAAAAACCAGGACTGTAATCCTTTTGTGAAAAGTATGTTTAAAATAAACAAAAATATAGCTTACTTGGCGCTCTCCCTCTGGAGAGCAGGCCTGTGTCTTTCCCTTCTCCCTCCCCTTCCCTGCAAATAAATAAATAAAGAGATTAGGTGATAAATATATATATTTTAACAAGTGGAGCCAGATTACTGTTTAAGAAAATGAGACTAGAAGAAAACAAAGAGCCAGGACCCTTACTTATCCCTAATAGGGAAAAAGGCCCCCCCCCCCCCCCCTCCGGGAACTGTGGTGTCCAAATAAGAGCAGTGTGGACCTGAGTCACTTTAGATATTTGTTGGCTCTTTCAAGTTTGTCCAAAATTAAGATATAACAATCCCGGAAAGTCAGGATTTCTCTCAGAAAGATACCTCGTGAAAGGACTTATTTCCATACTGACAGCTATCTTAATTTTACTCACTTTATTTCAAACTTTTGGCCAAAGGTGTGGCTTCTTTCAGGTTGAGGTAGACGGGGATGCTTTTATCTTCAGATATGGCAATAGTCACTTTTGTTTCCCAATTTGAAGGATGTTGCATCATAGAAGGAAACTCATGAAGAAATTGTATATTGACTCACTTCTTGCAGAGTTTATTTTCTAGATCAGAAATTTTATCTGTTGTATGAAACAGTATCCTGGGCATGAATAAAATGAAATTACTGCTCCTGTTCAAGATTTCTTTCCAAAAAAGAAAAAGAGAAAAAAAAAAAAAAAAGATTTATTTCCAGATGCCTATCTTCAGTGATAGATTGCAGTGTTTAAAATGGTATTCCACTCCATTAGAAGTAGTAGGTGAGCCTGCTTACTATAGATAGGTTATCTTTGCATCCACTTACATGACGAATATAACCAGGAGGCAGGATAACTATAGGACCCACATCGTGATGCCAGAAGTACTGAATTGAGAAAAGCCCCAAGTCTTTTCTCTACTATCAGGTCTCCATTGATATCTAAGATTGTAAATACTCCAATATAATAAAGAGGTAATATGCAAATTGACCATCACTCTAACACACAAGATGGCTGCCCCCATGTGGACACAAGATGGCCACCACAAGATGGCCAGCAGGGGAAGACAACTGGGAGGGACCAGGCCTGCAAGGGAGGGCATTTGGGGTGATCAGTCCTGCAGGGGAAGGCTGTTAGGGGTGACCTGACTGGCAGAGGAGGGCAGATAGGGGGGACCCAGACCTGCAGGGGAGAGCAGTTGGGGGGGGACCAGGCATGCAGGGGAGGGCATTTGAGGGCAATCGGGCTGGCAGAGGAGCAGTTGGGCAACAATCAGGCTGACAGGAGTCATTAGGAGATGATCAGGCTGGCAGGCAGAGGCGGTTAGGGGCAATCAGGAAGGCAGGCAGGCAAGTGATTGGGAGCCAGCAGTCCTGGATTGTGAGAGGGATGTCCTACTGCCCATTTAGGCCTGATCTCAGGCTGTAGGATATCCCTCAAGGGGTCCCAGATTAGAGAGGGTGCAGGCTCGACTGAGGGACACACACACATCCTCCTCAGCCCCCCGTGCATGAATTGTGCACCGGGTCTCTAGTGTTTTAATATGAATTCCTTGAAGAAACTGATCATCTGGAAGATGATTTGATTTGTATTAGTCATTCACTATACTTAAAATTGAATTTGTCTTTTCATTTTTAAAAATGTTTATTAAAAAATGTTTATTTTCCCTGACAGTGTAACTCAATTGGCTATGTACCATCCCCATATGCCAAGGGGGTTTGATTCCCCTGTCAGGGAACATAAAAAGAATCAACCAATGAATGCATAAGTAAGTGGAACAACAAAGCGATGTTTTTCTCTCTAAAAAAAAAAAATCAGTAAATAGCCTTCACCGGTTTGGCTCAGTGGATAGAGTGTCGGCTCTTGAACTGAAGGGTCTCAGGTTCAATTCTGGTCAAGGGCATGTACTGGCCAGCAGAAAGAACATTTGAAAATTTTCATTAGTTGGTATATTGAATCTTCTTCCTTTTCTCAAATGAAGTCCAGTTTAGAGTAGACATTTTCATATCCTTGTGGGGAGATGAAAGTTTCAGAACCTTTGAAAAACATAGAAATAGGTCCTTGAAAACTATCTGGACAGACTCTCATCTTTGGTCACATTTATAGTACACAGCACTTTTGGGACCTTTACTGTCAGCCCATTGGTTGTCTTTCATCGGAATTATAGACTTTTGGGAGAACAATGCCCCTATTATTCCTCATCATGTCTAATTCTAGAAGATACAGTGATGGAAACCTTACCTTTTCCATAGTAAAATGTAGCTACCCAGGAATGATGTAGGGCACCATCATGTCAGGTAACATTCTCTTAGGTTATACTTTATAGGTAAAATTAATATTGTTGCTGAGTTGTCAGTTTTGACAACTACCACCTAAATTGTTTTAAAATTATATCTTTGGCCCATAACTGTTTCCTAAATTCAGCCTACTTGTTTCCATTTGGATTTGTTAATAGCCGTCTCAAATTTAACGTGGCCCAAACTGATTTTACCTTTTACATTTTCCTTTTATAATTTACTGCTTTTGAAGTCTTTCTGTCTCAATTCTTGTATTTATTTAGGCCAAGAGTTGTTCCTCTTACCCATTATTCAGTACATCAGGAAGCACTGTTGACTATACCTTTAAAATATCAATATCAATATATATATATATATGTATATACATATATATATATACATACATACATACATATAAATATAAATATAAATATAAATAAATAAATAAAATCTGGCCACTGTCTTCACTGCTGCCAAACCAGTTCCAAACCACCATCCTCTCTCATCTGAATTATTGTAGTAGTTTTGCAAATGTCTTCCTGCCTCTGTCTTTATCCTTCCATAGTATTGTCTCAGGAAGGCAGCCAGAGTGAGCTTTCTATTCCTTTCCTCAAAATCTTATGTAACTTTTAGTTTCAGTAAAAAACTAAGGTCTTAGGATCTATAATTATTATTGTAAAGCCCTTAAATGCAGAAGGGTTTATGCATTTACTTATGGTCAAAATAATGGGAAAGGAACCTCAGGATACCTCCAGAATTTTGAGTTCCTTGAGGAACAATTTGGAATTGGACCACATCACTCAAGAAATCTGTTTACCTTTATTGAGTGCCTAATATGTGTCAAGCGCTGTGCTGTTTTGAGAATCCTATATAATAAAAAGGTGATATGCAAATTGACCATCACTACAACACACAAGATGGCTGCCTCCATGTGGTCAAAGATGGCTGCCCCCATGTGGACACAAGATGGCCAGCAGGGGAGGATAGTTGGGGGCAACCAGACTGGCAAGGGAGGGCAGTTAGGAGTGACTGGGCCAGCAGGGGAGGACAGTTAGGGGTGGCCAGTCTGGCAAGAGAGGGCAGTTAGGGGCAATCAGGCCGGAAGGGGAGCAGTTAGGCATTGATCAGGCTGGCAGGGGAGTGGTTAGGGGGTGATCAGGCTGGCAGGCAGAAGTGTTTAGGGGCAATCAGGCAGGTAGGCAGGCAAACAGTTGGAAGCCAGTTCTCTTGGATTGTGAGAAGGATCCCAGATTGGAAAGGGTGTGTGTGTGTGTGTGTGTGTGTGTGTGTGTGTGCTTGACACACACTTCCCATGCACGGATTTCGTGCACCGGGCCTCTAGTATATATATAACAGGCAGGTAAATAAGCAATTACAGTCCAACATTCCATTTTTAGTAGATTAGGGAAACTGCTGTAGTCTTTGGGACTGAAGTCAGGGGATGGTTCACAAATAAATGATGTATTAGCTGAGATGGGAAGCAATAGGCACAGTATTTGGGTTGAGATAAGGGGTGGGGAGTATGCAAAAGCCCTAGAGTTAAACTGAAAGCCAAGTCTTTTAGAGGAGTTGAAAAGTCTGAGGGGAAAAGGGGTTTGCTGGAGAGAAAAGATGCTAGAGATAAAACCAAAAGATAGTCCACACCTTTGGGCATTATCTTGTAGACTGTAATTGAAAGCTTAATTTTACAATATCTGTCATACATATACGTATGTGTATATATAAAAGCCACCGGAATAATTTTAAAATATCATACATATATGTATGAATATATATAAAAGCCACCGGAATAACCGAATTGGGAGCAGGACTGGCCAGCCAACCTTCTGCAGTCCTTCCCGCCAGCTGGCCCTGCCCCAGTTGGCCCCCATTGGGGAAAGCCGGCAGGACCCCACTTGTGCACGAATTTGTGCCTCCAGCATGCAAATACACACACACACACACACACACACACACATATTATTGCTTTTAGAGAGAAAATGAGAGAGAGGAGAGATAAAAACATCAATGATGAGAGAAAATAATTGATAGGCTACTTCCTGCATGCCCCACACTGGGAATCGAACAGTGATATCCTGGTTCATAGGCTGACCCTTAACCACTGAGCCTTGCTGGCTGGGCAAAAGCTTAACATTTAAAAAAAAAATTAAAGTTGATTTCAGAGAGGAAGGGAGAGGAAAAGAGAGAGAGAGAAACAATAATGAGAGAGAATCATGGACCAGCTGCTTCTTGCACACCCCCCACTGGGGTTTGAGCCCACAACCCAGACATGTGCCCTTGACCAGAATCAAACCCAGGACCCTTCAGTCTGCAGGCCAACACTCCAACCACTGAGCCAAATAGTCTTGGGCTAAAAGCTTAACATTAAAAATAAATAAATAAATAATAAAAAATATATATATATAATTGATTTTTTTACAGAGAGGAAGGGAGAGGGATAGAGAGCTAGAAACATCGATGAGAAAGAAACATCGATCAGCTGCCTCCTGCACATCTCTTACTGGGGATGTGCCAGCAACCAAGGTAAATGCCCTTGAACAGAATTGAACCTGGGACCTTTTAGTCTGAGGGCTGACGCTCTATCCACTGAGCCAAACCAGTTTCGGCTGAAGCTTAACATTTCTAAGGAATGATGTGAGATTATCATTTTAGGAAGATCACTTACAATGGTAGTTTTCAGAATCAGTGCCTCTAGAGTGGGACTCAGAAAGTTACTTTTTAAGTTTTGCTTTAATCGCAGCAAGTGCAACTTTTTGAGAATGGCTGAATTAAAATGGTTCTATAGTATCACGGAATTTTGTTTAACACCAAACTCTTTCTTTGGTGTTATGGCCAGTAAGAATTTTTTTTCTTATTTGGGCTAGATGTCAAGTTTGTCCTTCTTCCAAGACTTTAAACAAAGAATCAAATTGGGATCTTTGATTTGAGAAATTTAAATATGCTAAAGCTGTCTCAATTTAGCAATTTTATTTAACTTTCTTTTGAAATGGTTTTGTTTGTTTAATCATCTGAGCTATCATTTTGTTACAAAGCAAAAGCTAGGAACTACCTGTTTAAAAGAACTGTTTAAGTGGAAATTACCTAGATAAGGACAGGAGATATACACATATTAAATATTCCTGATTGTGCCTGGCAACTCAGAAGTTTTGGAAGGTTATAAGAAAATAAAGCATCCAGGTCTTAGGTGTGAGTTATGGAGGAACAGTGAGAATCTAGGCTACTAGAAGAGGTTAGAAGAAGGCGTATGCAAAGGGCAGGAGAGAAGCTTTCACATGGTGAAGAATGCTCTAGGCTTCAGCCACTTTCATTTATGCGAAAGTCAGATCTACTTTATGTTTCATAGAGAAAGGTTTTTCCAGTTACCCAGACACTTTACCAGAAACCTGCACTGACTATATTGGTTATTTAATTATCTTTAAAAAAAATCTTTTCCCATCTTCTCAAATTTCTCCTAACCCTTCCCTTTCTCTTTTAACCCCTCCTTTGTCAGTACTGGTTAAGTTTACATGCTCCCTTTTATCATGGACTATTGCACTGGTTCCTTGCAGCCCATAGGTGTAGGTGCCCTTTAGTTGCTACCCCATCTTAATATGTGCCTTTTAAAAGATTCAGATTTGTTCTTATAATACTCAACTCATGCTAGAATAATTGCCTTTCTTAAAATTTTTATATTCTTTAACTTTTTCCGCCTTTGCTTTTTTAAAAACCCGATGAGGGCTGAGACTTTTTCTTGTTCTCTTATTTCCACAGCGAAGAACAGAGCCTTGTGTACAATTGGTGCTCAATAAGTAAAGGGCTATAGGACTTCAGGAATTTTAACAGGTTGATGCTTTTTAAAAATCAGTTATATATATAATTTATACTTAACTTATATATAACTTTACATAATCATAGTATTTTATTATTTCCTCATTGATACAGCAATCAAATATCCCATGATAAATTAATTTCTTTAGGTTTTCCTGGTCTTTTCAGACAGTGTTGTTTTTTGTTTTAATCATTTATTCTCTTCTTAAGAAGGTAGTAAAAGCAATACTATGACTCATGATGGTTTGTTTCCTTCAAGTGTTTCATATTAGTCTCAGGCTGTGTATGGTTTGGTTGTTAGAATAAACATAGTTTAAGCAGGATCTGTAACAGTCCCGGAGCTATTGTGGAAGAGCTTGTGTAATAAATACATGATTGTGAACTTGTTAAAAAGATACATTATTTATTTACTTGTCCAACATGATTACTTTCAGTATATCTGGTAAGTAAATATTTAGCCAATCATTGATTTGCAATCAGTGTACAGTTGAATGCTCCTGTAGAAATGAAATACACAGCTCTGGCTGGATAGCTCAGTTAGCTAGAGTGTTGTCTGCCTATAAGCCAAGGTTGCAGGTTTAGTCCATTATCAGGGCACATATAAGAATCAATCAATGAATGCATATATAAGTGGAACAACAAATCACTGTCTCTTTTCCCCTCCCTCCCTCTCTCCCTCTCTCCTTCCCTCTTCTCATCTTCTAAAATCAATAAATATTAAAAAAAGAAATACACCATTAAAAACACGCTAAGTTTACATATTTATCAAATCTAAAAATTCATGTTTCTAAAAGGTAATATTTTCAACTGATGATCCATATATATATATATATATATATATATATGTGTGTGTGTGTGTATACATATATACACACATATATACACATATATATACATACACACATATATACACATATATATACATACATACACACACACACACACACACACACACACACACACACACACATATATATATATATATATATATATATATATATATATATATATATATAGCGCGCTAATATGCTCTGACCAGTCGCTATGACATGCACTGACCTGGTTCACCCGGAAGATGCTGTGCGGGTGTGTGGCAGGGCAGGCTTCTTGCACCTCAGCTTGGGGGCTTTCCCAGTGTAAGCCCTGGCGGCATCCCTGGGAAGGTAGCGGGGAGTGAGAGTGAGTTCAGCGGACACCTCGCATTCTTCTCATTGCATCTTCGTCCCCATCACCCCTGCCCTCAAGTAGCTGGCAAGAAGTCACAGCCCCCACCAGGGTGCTGTGGGAGGTTAGCTGCCACCACCCACCCCCAATTCCCCATCCCAGCCAGCTGCCTGCAGTGCTGCTGGTTGCTTGCTGTCTGCAGTACGACCCTGCTCACCTGCTTCACCATTCCACCATAGTCCTGCTGTAGTTGGGACCCATTGGGGCCAGCAGTGCCTCCACTGCTGCCCACTGCTAGCACTGCATCACCAATGCCCGCCATGTTCTGCACTGCCCCCTGGTGATCTGTGCATGTCAAAGAGAGCAGTCAAACTCCGGGTTGAACAATTTGCATATTAGACTTTTATTATATACTATATAAAGCTCTCACTGGCGCTATTTGCACGCATATGTTTCAGTCTCATTGTTGATCGTGAATTTGGTTGACACTTGTATTATAGAGAAAGGGTGAATAGCTATATTAAAATATTTCTTCTAATTAATTTCCTTTAATTAAGGCACTAGTTTTAAAATAATACTCTAAAACTTTTGATAGTAAGATTTTAAAATCATTTTACCTTAAAATACTTATTTTTTAAATCCCCCTTCCCTTTGGTAACCATCAGCTTGTTCTATACATCTATGGGTCGGTTTCTGTTTTGTTTAGTCATTTGTTTTGTTGGTTTTTTTTTGGATTCCACCTATAAGTGAAATCATATAGTATTTGTCTTTCTCTGTCTGACTTATTTCATCTAGCATAATACCCTCTAAGCCCATCCATGTCCATCCATGTCAGAAATGGCATTTTTTCATTCTTTTTTATGGCCAGATAATATTCTGTTGTATATATGTTCCACACTATCTTGATCCAGTTGTCTATGGATGGATACTTAAGATTGCTTCCATGCCTTTGCTATTGTATAGGGGTTCATATGTCTTTTCAAATTAGTGTTTTTGTTTTCTCAGGATAAATATCTGAAGTGGTATTGCTGGTTCTTAAGGAAACGCTATTTTTAATTTTTTTGAGGAACCTCCATACTATTTTTCAGAGTGGCTGCACAAATTCACAGTCCCACCTATGGTGTAGGAGGGTTCCCAACAGTTATTTGTTGATTTGTTGATGATAGCCATTCTGACATTTCTGAGGTACTGCCTTTGCTTTTGTTCTGCAATGATTTTGTTCTCTTAAGAAATCCTTCCAGTGTTATATCTTTTTTTAAATGAGGAACCAGAATTTATTTTGTGTGATTTCTCTCAATTTTTAAGTGTTGACAGAGATTTCAGTTTAAAGACCTTCCTAGCATGTCTGAAAAAACAATGTAGCTCATTTATAAAGCCTTCTTTGACCTTTCTTCTTTCCTCCTGCAAAATTAATTACTCAGTTTTTGTATAGTCCCATATATCAGCCCATAATTTTCAAATGTTGTAAACAATTCAAATACCAGTAGTAATATATAAAAAAGTTTAAAAAAAAAACTCGTGTAAACGTCCAGTGAGTAAATGGGATTTATATAGTCAATTCAATAAGGAATACTAAATCCAGCTTGTGTGGCTCAGTTAGTTGAGTGTCATCCCATATACCAGGAGGTTGCTCACTGTTTTGATTTCAGGTCAGGGCACCCAAGTGGTAGCTCGATCCGTAGTAGGGACATGCAGGAGGCAGCCAATTGATGTTTCTTCTCTTTCCCTTTTCCTTCCTTTCTTGGAAGTCAATAAAAATGTATTTTTTAAAGGAATGCTAAAATAAAATTGCTAAAATATAAAATTGGCTTATCCTATAGGGTTTCAGACTGTAGTCTTTGGAATAATCATCTCTACTAGGCAGAAAAAAAATTTGCTGTAATATATTTTTAATAAGTTTACCATTAAATTTATAAACTATCTGGCCTCTAATCAATTATAAATAGGAAATCAAACAATCAGATGGCCTCAAATGAACGTATTATAAAATGCTCTATCGTGATCTTAAAGCCACATAATCTTATTTTAGAGTGAGAACTTTATTTAAAACATGGTAATATTTATACTGTAGTAACCAATCACCCCTTTGTATCTTCTCTTTTAAAATATTAATTTATAAATTACTAGGATCAGTAATGGAAGATTCAGATATATTTTCCCCTCTGTTCTTATTTGACTATGAGTTCTATATTAAATTTTCTACAGTAGAGTTCTATTAGAACACTAGCCATCAGCTTCTATCTAATCTGTTCTCAGTATCTATATGATAAAAGCCTAAGCAACCTTTACAGTGGAACGACCAGAAGTACTGGTTGCTATCATGCGCACTGACCACCAGGGGGCAGACGCTCAATGTAGGAGCTCCCCCTGGTGGTCAGTGTGCTCCCAACAGGGGGAGAGCTGCTCAGCCAGAAGTCGGGCTCATGGCTGGTGAGCATAGCGATGGTGCCGGGAGCCTCTCCCGCCTCCACAGAAGCATTAAGGAGCAGCGAGCAGGTGAGCCGTAAGGAGTGAGGGCTCCCGGACTGCGAGAGGGATGTCTACTTGCTGGTTTAGGTCCGATGCCTACAGGGAGTGGGCCTAAGCCAACAGGTGGACATCTCCCTAGGGGTCCCGGACTGCGAGAGGGCATAGGCTGGGCTGAGGGACTGCCACCCCTCCCCACCCCAGTGCATAAATTTTGTGCACTGGGGCCTCTAATATGTACAATAATTGTGTTCTCAGTAAATGTGCAACAATGGAAGTACATATTCTGTATGATAAGACAGATATATAGAACAGAGTCAGTAAGGCTTGGTGAGTTTGGGTTTGAAGTTTAAAAAAAAAATAAAAATATATATATATATATTTAATTCATGCACAGGTGGGGTCCCTCAGGGAGGCCTGTGGGGATTGGCTGAAACCCACAGTCAAACGCTGCCTGCCACTCCTGCCTGATGCTCCTGCTCATCCCTCCCTGCTGCGTCTGCCACAAGCTCACACCCAGTCACTCCCCATCAGGAGTGGCTCTCACCCTTAGAGCAGCGTTGCCAGCCGTGAGCCCTGTGTCTAGAGCCCATCCCAAGGAGGTTCGGGTGGCTGGGGTGTGATCAGCCCTCCGGGTGGGCAATGGGACACCCTTGCCATCCAGGGATCTGAATTCGTCCCACTGATGTTCACACTAGTTGTTGGGAGCCACCTGGCAACCGCTTTTATATTGTTTCTTTCTTGTGGAGGTCCAGGGAGGTGAAGTGATCATGGTGCCTGAGGCCAACTTCCAGTAGATCGGCAGTGCCCATTCTCCGGAGATTGGACCTGTAGGACGACTGAGGGACTGAATGGCTGCCACTGGGCTGATGGGCTGCCGGGATAGGTCGGTTAGCTGAGCCACGCTCCCCCTGTGGGAACGCACTGGCCACCAGAGGGCAGCTCCTGTGTTGAGTATCTGCCCCCTGGTGGTCAGTGCATGTCATAGTGACTGGTCAATTTGTCGTTCAGTTGCTTAGGTTTTTATATATAGATACTTTATTTTTTCTTGGGGTGGAGATAGAAACATCAGTGATGAGAGAGAACCACCAATTGGCTGTTTCCTGCACACCCCCTATTGGGGATGGAGCCCTCCACCTGGGCATTTACCGTGACCAGGAATCGAACTATGACCTCCTGATTCATAGGTTGATGCTCAACCACTGAGCCACACCAGCTGGGCAGATTTGAAGTTTAACCTGTTAACTGAGCGGGACCTATAAATACGTCAAACATAAACACTATCGGGAACGGGTAGGACATCTGAATATGTCCTTGAAATATATGTTGCACCCTGAGAGGGACGGTATATATTTTTTGCAATCTTTTTTCTTTTTTTCTTTTTTTTAAATATATTTTATTGATTTTCTTACAGAGAGGAAGGGAGAGAGATAGAGAGCTAGAAACATCGATGAGAGAGAAACATCGACCAGCTGCCTCTTGCACACCCCCTACCGGGGATGTGCCCGCAACCAATGTACATGCCCTTGGCCGGAATCGAATCTGGGACCTTTCAGTCCGCAGACCGACACTCTACCGCTGAGCCAAACCGGCTTCAGCTGTAATCTTTATAATTGTTTGTAAAATTTATAATTTTTTAATTCGATGTTTCCATTTTTTTGTTGGTATTCTTTTCTATTTGTTTGTAATTTTGTATTTTCCTTTGTGCTTTATATATAAATAAACGAAAAAATATGTATTTTATTTTAATTAAGTATAAATTAAAAAATAATAATATATACGTCCATGGGGCGTGACGTACTGACACGTCCTAGTGAAAGAGTATGCGCCCGTTGTATGTTGCGTAATTAAAAAGGGAACTCCCCGGTTAACAGGTTAAATAGGAGTTTCAGAAGGAAAGGGGAGGCCAAAACCAGCTTGGCTCAGTGGATAGAGCCTCAGCCTGAGGACTGAAAGGTCCCAGATTCGATTCTGGTCAAGGGCATGTACCTTGGTTGCGGGCACATCCCCAGTAGGGTGTGTGCAAGAGGCAGTTGATCAATGATTCTCTCTCATCGATGTTTCTAACTCTCTATCCCTCTCTGTAAAAAATCAATAAAATATATTAAAAAGAAAAAGAAAAAAAAGAAAGGGGAGAACTAACCAGGTAGAGACAAATGTATGTGGGTTTTGAACTAGGTCTAGGTTATTGCCAGTGACATCAGATTCTAACCAATTTCTGCTCCCAAACCCCTTCTCCACCCTATTTTAATTTCAATTGAAGTATTTGCTGTCTAGACTATTTCCAGTTTAGGAGGATCTCCTTGTTTTAAAAGTTTGGTTATATTTATTCAGGTATACAATCATATCCTGTATGGTAAATTCAAACCTAGGTTGTCTCAGTTTCAAATGAGAGAGAGAAAGTCACTTTTCAATACTTAGGTCACATATTTAGAATTAAAAAAAAAATATGCCCACTTTCCTGATATGGCTTCATGGCCGAACTATGAACCAGGAAGTCATAGTTCGATTCCTGATCAGGACACATGCCTGGGTTGTGGGCTTGTTCCCCATTGAGGGGTGTGCAGGAGGCAGCCAATTGTGATGCTCTCTCATCGATATTTCTGTCTCTCCCTCACCCTTTCTCTCTGAAAGCAATAAAAAAAATGTTAAAAAATAAATTATGCCTAACATGTCAGTGTTTTTTGTATTTATAGACCTGAAAAATGGCTGAAAACTCCAGTGACAGTGATTCATCTTGTGGTTGGACTGTCATCAATCATGAGGTATGTTAATACTTTTTATAAGGCAACCCTATATATATATATACACACACACACACACACACACACACACACACACACCCCGTATTTTTCGGACCATAAGACGCACTTTTTTCCCCCCAGAAGTGGGGGGGAAAAGTCCCTGCGTCTTATGGTCCAAATATAGCCTACACATATACTTTAAAAAAAAAGTTTTTTTCCTTGCCCGGCTCTGTGTGGTCTCTGTGTGCTTGCCCGGCTCTAAAATGGTTCTAAATGCTTCTGTTTACTTTACAGGGTTGATTACATGTGTTTATGACTGTGATGTTGGGTTTTAATGCACATAAAATATTTTAGGACACTATTTGTTTCAGAATCTTTTTTTCTTCATTTCCCTTCTCTAAAAACTGGTGCGTCTTATGGTCCGGTGCGTCTTATGGTCCGAAAAATACGTGTGTGTGTGTGTGTGTGTGTGTGTGTGTGTGTGTTATATATATGTGTGTGTGTGTGTGTGTGTGTATATATATATGTGTGTGTGTGTGTGTGTGTGTGTGTGTGTGTGTGTATATATATATATATATATATATATTGGCTAATATGCCAATCAATCGAACAGTGGACGACTGGTCACTATGACCACCAGGGGCAGACTCAACGCAAGAGCTTCCCACTGGTGGTCATTGCGCTCCCACAGGAGGGGCGTGCTGCTCAGCCAGAAGCTGGGCTCACGGCAAGAGGGTGCAGGCCAGGCTGAGGGACTTCCCCTTCTCCCAGTGCATGACATTCATTAGTTTGTAATATTATGGTGTTAGCAGTGATGTAAAAACTGAGTTCTTTAAAAGTAAGTATTTTTTTCTACATTTAAGTGTACGATTTCATTGTCTCCCGCTTGGACATTTTCCCAGCTACATTCAGCTTCATTACTGAAAACTCTATGAGCCAACATCTTTACATTATCGCACATTGCTTTTCTCAGCTTTGAGACAGGTAAATATTTATTGAGAGTTTATTATTGGTTAGGTTCTGTGCTTTACCTATATTCTCATATAATTTTTTTTTATATAAGTTTTTATTGTTCATATTATTACAAATGTTCTTTTTTCCCCCCCACCATTGCTCTCCTCCACCAGGTTCCCACCCCACCCTCTGCCCTTTCCCCTCTCCCCATTGTCCTTATCCATAGATGCACAGTTTATGTTCAGTCTCTTCCCACGCCCCTCTCTCCCCTTTTCCCCAAGAATCGTCAGTTCACTCCCCTTCCATACCTCTGATTCTATTATATTCAATAGTTAATATTGTTCATCAGATTTTTTTAATTTCCTTGGTTTTTAGATTCACTTGTTGATAGTTACGTATTTGTTGTTCATAATTTTTATCTTTGTTTACTTTCTCTTCTGAAAGAACCCCCTTCAGCAATTCATATAATTCTGGTTTGGCGGTGATGAACTCCTTTAGCTTTTTTTTATTAGTGAAGCTCTTTATCTGGCCTTCGATTCTGAGTGATAGCTTTGCTGGGTAGATTATTTTTGGCTGAAGGTTCTTGCTATTCATCACCTTGAATATTTCTTGCCATTCCCTTCTGGCCTGCATGGTTTCTGTTGAGAAGTCAGCTGACAATCGTATAGGTGCTCCTTTATAGATTACTACCTTCTTTGCTCTTGCTTCTTTTAATATTCTATCTTTGTCTTTTGCTCTTGGAATTTTAATAATGATGTGCCTCGGTGTGGTCCTCTTTGGATTCCTTTTGTTAGGGGTTCTATGCGCTTCCTGGACTTGTAAGTCTAATTCTTTCACCAGGTGGGGGAAGTTTTCTGTCACTATTTCTTTCAGTATGTTTTCGATATCTTGCTCTCTCTCATCTTCTGGGACCCCAATAATTCTGATGTTGGTTCGCTTGAAGTTGTCCCAGATGTTTCTTACATTATCTTCAATTTTCTGAATTCTCTTGCCTTCTAGCTTCTGTGGAGGAGTGTCTTCTGGCTCTTTATGTTCCAAATCTTTGACTTGATTCTTGTGATCTTCCCTTCTGTTTTTAGGACTCTGTAAAATATTTTTTATTTCAGACAATGTATTCTTTATTTCTTGTTGATCCCTTATCATTTCTCGATGACTCCTTATTAATTCTAGTTGATCTCTTTTCATATCATCATAGACCTTATCCATCTTTTCTAGGAAATTCTTGAAAAACCTTATAAGCGTAGATTTGAACTCTATATCCAGACGCTTTTTGTCCTCCATTTCTTTCGTTTGTGATCTATTTTGTTGTCGCATTTCGCAGTTACAGATGGGACAGGGTTTCAGGGTGGAGCCTGCAGCTTTGGCTTCTGTCAGCCACGCCCTATGCGGGTCCGTCAGTGCTCGCTGCCGGCGCCTCAGAGAAAGGTGCCCTCGATTTTTGCCTGCTGCCAAACAGTCTATGCTCTCCCACAATGAGCCCGGTATTGGGGTTCAGTTCAGTTGGAAGTGGAGTTGGAGGTGGCGTTCAGAGCAGTCTGGAGCCCCAGTCTCCTTCCCGTCAGGGCAATCCCACGGCACAGCTGACCGTCCCTTCTCTGTGCACAGTGTGCGCACCGCTGGGACCTCCTTTCGCCACTTCCCCGGGGTTCTGCCTTACAGCCCGGCTCCCTATGGCTGAGCCTGAGTCCCCGGGGTCTGGCCTAGAACTGGGGTTCAGAGCAGTTGGGGGCCCAGCACAGTCGGAGTTTTATCTCCTTTCCGCTAGGGAACGCCCGCCAGGCACTCGGCCTCCCTCCTCTCAGGTCCGTCCTCTCAGCGCGCCGCGTCTCTGTACCTTGGGCTTTTCCAGCTCCTCCACACCTCCTTCTGGTTTTCTCCTTGCTTCTCACTGTAGAATTTCCAGTCAGTCAACCTTCCTGTAGTTCTGGGCAATGTCCGTTTTATATTTTAGTTGTATTTTATTGAAATTGTGTGCGGCTGCGGATAGGTGTTCACCTGGGCGCAGCCATCTTGGATCTCTGTCCCCTCATATAATTTTAAATATCTGGTATAGATTACTTTCATTCTCATTTCATAGTTAAGAAAGGTAAAGCTTAAGAGAGGTTAAGTAATTTTCCCAAAAGTATGGAACTGGGAAATACCAGAGCCTGCATATAAAAACACCCAGAAAGGAGCATGGAGAATATCTGTTCCACTTCTGATATATACCCTGTTTCCCCGAAAAGACAGTGTCTTATATTAATTTTTTCTCCCAAAGTTGCGCTAGGTCTTATTTTCAGGGAATGTCTTATCTTTCCATGTGCTAGGTCTTATTTTTGGAGGATGTCTTATTTTCAGGGAAACATGGGTAGTAGCAGAACTTGCTAGGAAAAGCACCATGGCTACAGCTGTATCACAATGAATTTTGTTATAGAAGTTTGATGTTTCATAATCTACACTAATAAAAGAGTAAGATGCAAATTGACTGTACCTTTGCGACACCACCCAGCCAGAAGCGAATATGCAAATTAAACTAACAAGAATGGCAGATTAATTTGCATACGCAGGTGCTGAGCGGCCAGGGGTGGGGCGGGACATTTGCGTTTCATACTGCCCCAGCCACTCTGGGCCTCTGGGCAGCGTGGGAAGGCGGAAAGTTGGCTCCAGGCAGGAGCAAAAAGGCGGCTCCAGCTGGAGCGAAGGCAGTGCTGACAGCCAGGGGAAGAAAGGCCCATTCTTGCATGAATCTTTGTGCATCTGGCCTTTAGTTAGTACAGAATAAACATTATTTCCTCACACTGGTAATATATGTTCATTATAGAAAAATCATAAAATACTGAAGAATAGAAGCAATATAAAAATCTGTACCTATTCAAAGTTTAATGGATTTATCAACCTCTTTTTGTTTTTAGGTTACCTTAAGCCTCACTTTTTTTCCTTCATTAATAAGGATTTTAATGGCTGGTCTCGATTGCTTAGAGTAGGGGTGTCGAACTCAATCAGAGAAGGGGCCAAAATCTAAAATCCAGCCTAAATCGCGGGCCAAATGGTTTACTGAACAGTCATAAACTGTCATTGTGATGGAAACGCAGCGGAGTGCAGTGATGACAGCGCGGTGTGGGCCACATTGCAAGGCCTGGCGGGACGGATTTGGCCCACGGGCCTTGTGTTTGACACATGTGGCTTAGAGCATCTTCCTGATACGCCAAAGTTGTGGGTTTGATCTCTGGTCAGAGTACATACAAGAAACAACCAATGAATGCATAAATAAGTGGATCAACAAATTGATATAACACTCTCTCCCTCTCTCAAATAAATAAAAAGTAAATAAAAATAAACAGTATGTCAAACTTCAAAAATATTTTAGATGGCATTTTTTATAATTACTTTGATAATGTGAGGTTTAGACAATCAGTCATATCTTCTAGAAAACAACATTAACAAAAAAATGATTGCTTTTCTGCAAGAATGTTTCAAAATTTAATAGCAAACTCTATTGAGTTTGAGGTGGTTTCTTTTCTTTTTTTCTTTCTTTCTTTTTTTTTTTTTTTTACCCTCACCCAAAGATATTTTTCCGTTGATTTTGAGAGAGAGTGGTAGAGAGAGGGAAAGAGAAATATCGATCTGAGAGAAACACATCGATAGGTTGTCTCCTGCACCTGCCCTGACCAGGGCCTGGCCAGGGAGGAGCCTGCAACCGAGGTACATGCCTTTGAGCAGTATTGAACCCGGGACTCTTTGTTCCACAGGTCAACACTCTATCCATTGTGCCAGACCAGCTAGGGCGTTATCTTTTCTTTATTTGGATAAGGTAGTTTCTTCTTTTAATAAGTGAGTTTTCTAATTTTAACCTGTTTTCTATCAAGCTTAGATCAACTCCCTTAGCAGCATCTTCTCCTTCAAGGATAATTAACTACCCTGTTTCCCTGAAAATAAGACAGTGTCTTATATTAATTTTTTCTCCCAAACTTGCACTAGGTCTTATTTTCAGGGGATGTCTTATCTTTCCATGCGATAGGTCTTATTTTTGGAGGATGTCTTATTTTCGGGGAAACACGGTATGTAGCTGTGGGGAGTCTTACTTGGGAATCCAGTGTGAAGCAAGACAGCAAGTAAACCTCTCTGGCATGAGGGTATTCTGTGTTAGGGATAGCTTATTATAAATATACGTACCTGAATCCCTCTTTCCATCATATTTAGTTACCAAGTCTTACATGTGTGTTCTTTTTTTTTTTTCCTTTCCTACTTTCCCATTCTGATTTAGGCCAGAACTGATCTCCCCTGAAACTACCAGTCCATCCCTAACTTTGCCTCAGTTTCTACCATTTCCTACCACTGTAGCAACCCCAAAAACTTATATTCAGAATTATTTAAAACCCAAATCTTTAATGAGTTCTTTTATTTTTTTTTTTTTTTTTTTTTTTTTTTTTTTTTTTAGGTTTATTTATCAGGAGAACTCAGACCTTTTGGTTTCATGGATTAGTAAGCTATAAGAAAATTGAGGGGCAAAGGTAGAGTGGTTATCTTTATTTCTAGTGGTTATCTTTATTTCACTAATTAAGACATAAGGAAAACCCCCTCAAAATCCACTAACTACTTATTAAGTAAAAGACAGTCTAACATCAAAGTAGGAAGGATAAGCTTGGAAGAATAAAAATACTCTAAAATTTTATAAGGAACTCCATTAACCTAATGGGGTTCATTATAAGCTTTACCCTTAAACTTTTTCATTTGTACATTGCTGTAATAAGTAGTTATTTGCATATGGCTGTTTCTCTGAATAGGCTGTAAATTAAAATTTTTGATTCAAAATTTTTATACCTATCTTACCTAATAAACTCCAGAATCTTGAGTAGAAGCAAATTAATAAAAATAGTTGACAAACGTTTATCCTTTGGAATTCATATTTATTGTTTGGATTTGTGAAATAGAGTAGTTAGAGCATTCACCTTTTAGTCTGGCTTCACTTACAGAATTTAAACCTTTTCTCCATTTTGCTGTTTCCCTGCTGTAGGCCTTTATGGAGTAAATTGAACAAAAGGTAGTCAGATTAGATACTGCTTTCTTTGGAGTATAGCAGCATTGGACTCTAAATAATGGACGCATCTACTTGTTTTCAAAACCACCTTTGATGAGCTGATAGACAAATAACTGATTTTTACTTTTCCCTAGGGGTCTGATATAGAGATGGTGACTTCTGAACATGGGACAGCCAGTGACAGCTCTGAGCTCATCCCAGAGTATTCATCTTTAGAGCAAGAGGAGCTACAAGTATTGCAGTTAGAACAAGACGGTAAGATGTTTAATAAGTCTGATATATTCATTTTTAAAAATTGGACGTGTTTGGGACATTATGAATCTTGCCTTCTTTCTAGGTGGACAGCTAATTGATTAGGCCATTGAAGGACTAATGTGTTAGTATGGACTAGGTGGGCAGCCCTGCAGAGTCTGGTGATACCAGCCTTCCCAGGGCCTTGTTTATTTACAGCTGTAGTATGTGTTTGAACCTCCAGATAACTCTTTGATATTGTGCATGTAGTATTGAGTCTGTCAGTGACTTATTATCAATCTTGATTAAGACTAGTGATGTACAAAATTATTAAATTATCACCAGACTTTTCCAGTTATTGTCACACTTCAAAGTATTTTGGTTAGAAGAGGTAAATGGCATTTAACAACTGTGTCATATTTACATTGTGTATAATCCCACTTATTATGGGTTTTGATATTTACATTAATTATATGAAGAAATATGGTGCCCAAATAATGAATGTATACTCTAATCTTTGTATTTAAATTACTTTTAAATTTCTTTTAAAAATTACTAAAAATGTAAACAGAACATTTCCCTCCCGGAGAATCAAATGGAGATATCCAGGCTAGAAATACAATAGATTATACCTGTTAATCTTGTTTTTAGCATACTTGTTGATTACTAATTTCTTTTGAACAGTGAGTATTAACTTTCATGGGTCAGAGATCTCTCTGAAAAACTGAAAGCTGGGGACAATCCCTCCCAAAAAATGCTTATCCTCATGTATCTAAAAAAATTTCCATACTTCTTTAGGAGTTCTTGGACACAAGTCCACCTTTGTTGAGGAGTCTTACCTTCAAATTAATATTCTGTTAGAGACTATAACATACAAAAGCAGGGGGTGTTTTTTCCCTTTTTTTGGTATGAATTAAATTATAAGTGAAATACATGCTAGCGAAAAAAATGATGAGAAAAATAAATTTAAACTACCCAATTATGTCTGGACATAATTGCTGTAAACATTTGGTATGGAAGGGCAGAAGTAGGTTTACAGTTTTGAGTATTTAAAACACAGAGTTTATTTTTGTATTATCATTTATAATTGTACTAGAGGCCCGATGCACGAAATTCATGCAAGGGGCTTGGCTCTTGCAGCCCCTCACAGCCTCAGCTGGCCCTTGCAGCCCCGGCTTTGTTCAGAAGGTTGCCCGGACGGTCGTCCAGAAGGTTGTTCGGATGGTCGTTTGCTGTTCAGTCTAATTAGCATATTAGCTCTTTATTACATAGGATTATTTCCTATACTAGTGGCTCGGTGTATTGATTCGTGCACATTGAAAGGAAATTAATTAGAAGAAACCTTTCTGGTTCCAGGGTGTGTCACCTGAGAACTGCTGCTGCCAAGTCACAGCAACTCCGCAGCTCCTGCGTTGAGCGTCTGCCCCCTGGTGATCAGTGTGTGTCATATGTACCAGCTGGTGGGATAATTGGATGGTCGGACAGTTACTTAGCATTTTATAAATTATAAAATTTACAATTATAAACCTACTTTTGAGCAATTATAAACCTACTTTTGCCCCTACCCTGTATGTTTTTTGCTATATATAAATTTACATTTATTATTATACTAAAGGCCCAGTGCAAGAATTCATGCACATTGAAAGGAAATTAATTAGAAAGTGTCTGGCAGAGTGTGTCTGGGCAAGACCGGCTAGACATGCCCTGGAGCCAACTTCCCACAGCCCCTCCCTAGCCAGCTGCATCTGGGGTGGCTCTGGAACTCGAAGGGCATCTGTGGAGTGAGTGGGGTCCTTTCGGCAGATGGGATCCCTTGCCTGGCCTGTGGGGATCAGGTTGAAACCAGCTGACTGACACCACCCGCAGGGTTCCCGAGTGCAAGAGGTCACTGCAAAGTTGCTGTTGCTTGGCAGTTCCTGCATTGAGCATCTGCCTCCTGGTGGTCAGTGCACATCATACCCACCAGCCAGTCGGCCAGTCACTTAACCTTTTATATTAATACTTTCAAGTTTTGATAATATTATATAGCCTTTCTAATATGAACTCATACATTTTTCCAAGTCTTTTTTAAAATATGTTTTTAATTGATTTTTCAGAGAGAGCGAGAGGGGGAGAAAGAGAGAAACATCAACATGAGAGAGAAACAATCCTTTGGTTGCCTCTAGTACAGCAACCTGACCATGGACTTCAACCAGCAACTTGGGCATGTGCCCTGATTGGGAACCAAACAGATGACCTTTCCGGTGCAGGGATGATGCTCAACTAACTGAGTCACTCTGGCCAGGGCTCAAGTTAGTGTTTTTTTAGTCTATTTTTTTTATTATATTTTATAATTCAGAGCCATAGTTTCGATTCTTATGTTGTCAGACATTGATAGTCATTAGAATAGTGATACCTTTAGCTTGAATAAACTTTACCAATGCAGGATATGCTCCATCAGATATCTGAGAATTGGTTTCCAATATTAACAGATTTTTATAAACACCTTGCTTTAAAGTAAGTACTATGGTATTGAAAGGTACAGACTGTTTACATAGAGATTATATTGCTTTAGTTGCTCTTTACTGAATTCAGTTCAGTGTCTAAAATTATCCCCTGACAATTTCAAATATTGAAATAATTATATTTGAAATACAGATCTTTTTAGCAATATAAGAATGACTTTTATCATTTGATTAAATCCACTTTAAGAAATTGGGAATACATTTTTTTTGTACTCAAATCATTATATATGAAGACTGCCGAAGTGATAAAATGTAATTGAGTTGATTTTTGCCTTATATCAGAGAGCAGCCAAACTGTCACAATGGTAGTGGAAGAAACTTCTTATCCAGCTTTGGAAGAAACGAAGTTAGCACTTGTGGTAAGCTTGTGTTCTACTCTGTGGAAATATGGTAAACATAGAGAATGCTAATTAAAGCTTCCATTTCTAATTGTGCATTCTGTTCCTATTTGAATTAAAAATAAATTTCATTGAAGATTTTGAGATTCCCCAGATTGATCAATTAAGGTTAAAGTTGTTAGCTTTTATATAAACTCCTGATTCAGATGTGTTTTAATTTAGAAAAGTAATTTATTGGTAATGTGTTAAAGACTTATTCATTTAACCACTAATATAGTTTTCTTTCAAAAAAGGTTGGGTTTTTTTTTTTTTTGTAGATAATTTTTATAAGAGTTTGAACCAAACCCCTGACATACAAGATATCAAATACTCCCCAGAATAAGTTTTGCATTTTCTTTTCACATTTGATACTAAGGAAGATTATGTGGGGGCCAGAAAAAGTAAGGTAATAAAAAAAAAGAAAAGAAAAAGTAAAGTAATGATTGGATTACATGATAGTTAACAAGATTATGTACTATCTTGGGTGGTTACAATTATTTCATAGGTGCGTTTTCCTAGACGGGCAGATATGATGGACAGGGCTTGTTTATATGCCTGGGGCGTGTCTACCTACCATGACCTGCCCAGTAAGGAATTTATGATCAGATCATCTTATGAGGTTATTTTCTGTAGAACCCCTTTTTTTCACCTACACTTTCCCCTTTTGATCATAAATCTGAAGGTCGAATAGTGTGATCTCTCAGTTCTAGGAAGGCTCACTCCTAGGAAGTCTTAGTATGGATGTTCTCTTGACTGTTGGTGATGGGGAAACATTGTAACCAGAGGGTCTGAGTTTCAGCTGCATTTTCCCAAACCAGGAAAGGCAGGTAAATGGAAGGCAGTCAGGTTTTATGGTCTTCATTTAAAAAAACCCACTCTGGACCATTTTTATCCTGAGAACTATAGTGATTCAAGTCCTGCCTTCTGTTTCTCATCTTTCTGTATTTGGCATCTAGTATAACACTTACGTAAGCCATAAAAAGAATATTAACAGTTACACATGTTCAGCCATCATAAACAGTTGAACTATGTAGAAAAGCCCAAAGAACAAGTACAGGTATTATTATGACTAATAACATTATTAGACAGGAAAAGACAGACAAAATGGGTTCAGAGTTCACCATCAACCCATAGGTTTACAGGCCTTGTCCATGTATTGGTGTATAATTTGTCTAATTAGATTACATTCTTGAATTGAGAAATTAAGCTAAAATCAAGGTCAGTTTTTAATTTGAGGACAAACTATAAATCTTTTCTGTTAGCATTTACCTGACTTCTAGATAAAACTAGATAGCTAAGTGACCTTTACATGGCATAACTGTTCAAGTTTATTACATATTATACATAACCAGGAAAATTTCATCAGTCTTTTAATGGGCTCCCTGACTACAAGGTTACGCATAAATAAACCCATGGAACCAGTAAGAAATCCTCTCCTTTCTGTGTTCATTTTGGTTGTAAAGGTGGGCTTCTTAGCTTTTGCAGCCTACAAGGAGTAGTCAGTAGTTAGAGTCCCTAGGGGTTTGAAAGGGTTTTCATACTAAAAGATGAACCTACTATTGAGTAGTCCTTTCTTATTAGATATCTTTTATTTCAAGCCCAAATTACCATACTACTTAAGTAACATTTACACTTTGAACTATGTAGAAAATATAAGGCCCTTAAATAATTATTGAATTTACTCTCTCTCAAATTATGATTCCTCAGAGAGAGGAAGAAAAGTCACTTGAAGACAATGTTTCTTTTGGAACTGTCAGTGATGATTCTGATATTGTGACCCTTGAGCCACCTAAGTTAGAAGAAATTGGAAGTCAAGAAGAAGCCATAAGTGTTAAAGAAGCACAGAGTCCAGAAGACTTTAACATGGGCTCTTCCTCTAGCAGCCAATACACATTCTGTCCACCAGAAACTGGTAAGAACTATACAAAGAATACACTGGTAACAGACTTACAGACTCCAGTGACCATATTGTATATAATGACTTAATTTGTAATCCTAAAACTCAAGTTTTGAAATATTTGAATTAAACTCAGAAAACGTTTTTATAAAATTTACTGTTATATTTAATTTTTTTCCCTAGACTCTAGGCCAGGGCCTAGAGCACAGTCTTTTGCTATAACAATAAATGCCATCTCTTATTAAGTAAAAGACCAAAAAAAGCTTCAAGGAGAAGGAGGTTTGTTAATGTCTCAAACGCTCCCTTTGACATGTTTTAGATCTTAGAGAGTAGAGACTGAGGCATTATGCCTAAAAGCAGGAAAATGTTAAGATTTCTGCCTATAATGATAAAATTTTTATATTGTGAAAATAGTGAAACTTCTTTCTCTTCAGTTATTAGTCATTTAACAAACAGCTATTGAGTGCTACTATGTGCAAAACAGGGCTCAAGTAGCTGGCAGTACAGCAGCATCCCAAAACCCTGATCTTTAGATCATTCATTTTAGATTGAGTTATGAAAATGTGCCATTGTAAGTCATGTTGTTAACGCAGTTGATGTCTGTTGTTCAGACAGAATCATTTGGAGGTTAAAATGTAAGTTACTGAACTAATTCCCTTCTAGAATGTTTTGGCTCAATTTTAGGGACATATAACATCTTTCAATGTGGTATAACTATTTAGACACAAGTTACTAAAAAATATAAGAAGCAAACCTATACTTAACCAACAGTTATTAACCCACAATTATAACTTAAGAGTGAATTATGTGAGAGACACCTTGGAATACTGCCAATGGTTCCAGTAATTTCTTAATTTGATGCAGAAACAGGAACATGTATTATCTATTTTAGATCATTTCTTTAGATTTTACCACTCTTTAATATTTACATTTGCCAAAATCAGACAATGGAATTTTTATTCAGTTTAAGTTAATTAAATGTCTGCAAATAGAGATTTTTTATTTTTTTTACATTTTATTGATTTTTTTTACAGAGAGGAAGAGAGAGGGATAGAGAGTTAGAAACATCGATGAGAGAGAATCATCGATCAGCTGCCTCTTGCACAGCCCCTACTGGGGATGTGCCTGCAACCAAGGTACATGCCATTGACCGGAATCGAACCTGGGATCCTTCAGTCCTCAGGCCGACTCTCTATCCACTGAGCCATACTGGTTTTGGCTGCAAGTAGAGATTTTTTAGTTAACTCATTTAATGAGTTACTTTCAACTAGTGTTTCCTTAGTTTGACTATAAACAAGAGTTTGAAAACACTTTATTCAAAACGTTTAAGTACTTATCAGGTGTTCTTGGTGATCAGAGAGAAACTTTGGTGTTGGCTTGAATAGAGCAAACATAATTGATTTTAGAATCCATTTTGGTCATCAAATTTCATTTTATTTATTAAAATATAGGTTCAAACTCTATAGTAGTATTCAATTACTTTTTTTTAATGGCTTTGCTGGTTTAATTTGAGGATATTAGTAGGCCAGAAAAGGTAGTTGAATGAAGTAGGAGTAGTGGAGAAGGGTCCAAGCAGACATTTAAGAAATTGATCCTATACATGCTGTTATTTTTTTTCAGATACTTGGACACTTCAGAACACATTATTTTAGTTTTAATCTACTTTCTAAATTTGGACTTTGGAATTTTATAGATTGAGTTAAGAGGTATATTTTATTAGGTATTTCTATCAATTGCTATCCCTCCCAAAGGAATTACTTCAATAAAGAACATGTTAAAAATAATAAAAAGTTACATCAGACTGTGTTGAAAATACTACATATACTAGTATATATCAGTTGCCCAGAGTTTTTGTTCTCTTTCCCTTATCCCATATTTTTCTCAGTTTAATTTCCTCCTGCCCATTGCTTGTTTTTTTCCTTTCTTCATCTGTGTTGGATTTCAACTTCAGTTTTTTTCTTCTTCTGAATTAAATTCTTGTGACAGTTATCTTTTGTTGATGTAAGAACACTCCCGTCTTCATATGAGAGCAAAGTTGGTAGTTGTAGAAAAGTTAGTATTGTATAAGTTTTTAAAAAAGGCATAATTGTTAGTTTTTGATGGAGCACAAATAATAATGTTAAGTGATAATTTAAGTGAGTATTTTCAGTTCTCTTTTTCCCTGTTATTCTTTATAATAAAGCTTCATACATCTTTTTTCCTGTTTATTCACAAAAGAAAGGTGGTGGGAGAAGCTGTGGAAGATTCCTGAATGCATAAGGGGATGGGCTGATCAGCTGAAACACCATGTTCCTAGCCAACTCGCTTTCCAAGGTGGTGTGACTAAATCTGTCAGCTTTTCTAGAGCTGAGTGTGCCTAGTCACATTTACTACTTACGTAGTGCTTTAAAGATATCTATTGTCAGCCATGATACTCTAAGTAGGTGATCAAATTTATTTTGTGATAAAGCTGGCTAAGCTTACTGCATGCCTTTGCATTGCTTGCATCTTGGACTGTGGGCCAAATTAATCTTTAAAAGACTTAAAAAGTAAAAATATGTCAGCTATCATATGTATGGGTTAAAAAGATGGAAGCATTAGATAAGGATGTAAATTTATTAATACCGGTTAGGCTGGTTTACTTGGAATATATAATAAAGTCAATATGTTAATGTAGAATTGAAAGTTTATTAAAGGAATTTTGACTAAACGTTTGTTTTTACATTGATTCATCTTAATACTGTCAGAAAGTCTGACTTAAAATACTCCATCCATGATCATGAATGCCTTTGTATTATGTAATGCTTTATTTAAGTCTTCCTTTCTTTTATTTTTTCTTTTTTTTTTTTTTTTTGTCCAAGAAATGTGACCTCACACCTGAGGCGGCGGCATCTTGGAAAAACTAGTGGTCAAGAATAACCAGATAAACATGGGCATAAGGGTCATGAACATGATCTCTCAGTAGCTTCTGTATCACTAAATATTAGGAATATTCATTCAGTAGTGCCTTCTTTCTTCGTGTATTTCGTTGTAAATGTGAAAGTTAACCCTCCATGATCCTTCTTTAAAAAGTATTGCCTAACTTAAGTCACCAGCTTTCCTGTGGCATGGATAACCTGCCTTCTGAAGAACTGTTTTGCTTTTTTAAAGCATGAATGTTTGTTGTTTTGGAGCTCTGTGTATCAAGTTCAAGCTCACATCTTATCCTTACTTTTAATGCTCTTTTTCTTTCTAACTGGCTAGAGGGAATTATTTCTTAAGTCATGTAATTTTCTGTCAACATACAATTTTTTTGATAATATGAAACCGTGTTAATAAATTATACATGTGAAAAAACTGAAGATAATTTTTGGTGTATACTAGTATGTTTCCAGGACTTGAGATTTCTTGTGAATTTTAAAAGTTATGGTTTACTATTTTTTTCATAAAGGAGCTGCACCAGATTATTCCTTAATTTCAGAGATAGCTGTTGTGTCACTTCCTCATGCTGACATATTTACTAGAGGGTGAAATTAATGGCCTTCTAGTAAGAGTGGCAGTTGAAGGGAAGGGCTCATCTGACTTCTGGAAGTCTGTGTTTAACTAGAGTGCTCTGAACCTTGATTTTGGACTCAAAATGGAAGTGAAGCTACAGTAGAAAAACACCCAAGGAACTGCTTGTATATGTCCCTGTGTTCCTTAAATTGAAATTGAAGAGATACAGGGTTTTTATTTTATTTTATTCTAGAAATAGTATTTGTTTATAGCTCTACTATCAAATTTAATAGACTATGAGAATGATTGTTCTGATGGTATAAACTATAAGGTTTAACAATAAAACATCTAGACCTTCAAAGGCACAGAATATGATTAACAGATTCTTGTATGTCACAGTTGAAATATTTTATGTTTTGGGATTATGTTGATAAACTTGAAAACTTGAGTTCATGTTGTGTTGTTTTTGGCTGCCCTATGTAAAAATAAAGCATGTAGGGGTGGCTTTGATTATTGTAAATCATATATACTAGGGAACCTTTTATAAAATTTTTAATATTTATCTACTTTTTTAAATAGTATTTTCATCTCAGCCGAGTGATGACAAGTCAAGTAGTGATGAAACCAGCCATGATCCCAGTCCAGCCTTTAGACGCCGCCGTGCTAGGAAGAAAACTATTTCTAGTTCAGAATCTGAAGAACGACTGCTCGCTGACCAAGAAACTGAACCTTCTACGGAGCTGGGTAAACGCCATTTCAGTAGTGGCCTCAATAAGTGTGTTATACTTGCTCTGGTGATTGCAATCAGCATGGGATTTGGACATTTCTATGGTAAGTAATTGAAAATTTGTTAAACATAAACTGATGGCTTCAGGTAGAGGAACTTACTAAGAGTGAGCAATTTTAACTCTGTTTTAGTGTCAATTAAATATATGACCTTGGAAAGCTCATATATTTAATGACAAAGCTATTTTCACTTAAAGGAAGCAGTATTTATTTAAGAAATGTAAGGATTATTGGCATGTATTTTTTTAATAAGGAAAATATTAGAAGATTAAAAATCTGAAATGCTTACAATGAGGTAGTTTATTTTAGAACCACAATTAAAGTAGTTTGAACTCTGACTTTATTTGGAGGATTATCTAAATCCCAGCTGAAAGAGTTACAATTGAAATGTCACAAGAATTGGTGCTCATTATTTCTGCCTTCAGGTTTTTTGTGTTTTGTTTTTTTTTCCTTCAGGTTTCACTCAGGCTTTATATGTTGTTCTTTTTAAATGTTATTTTCTTTATTGTTTAAGGTATTACATATGTGCCCTTATCCCCCCATTGTCCTTTACCCCCCCTCTACTCATGACCTCACCCACCCTGGTGTCTGTGCCCATTGGTTAGGCTTACATGCATGCATACAAGTCCTTTGGTTGATCTCTTCCCTCTTTCCCCCACCTTCCCTTACCTTGTTAACCTGTTAACCAGGGAATTCCCTTTTTAATTACGCAACATAAAACGGGCGCGTACTCTTTCACTAGGACGTGTTAGTACGTCACACCTGGAGGATGTAATTTCATATTATTATTGTTTTTTATTTATACTTAAAATAAATGAAAGACTATGAAATATATATTTTTTCGTTTATTTATATATAAAGCAGAAAGGAAAATACAAAATTACAAACAAATAGAAAAGAATACCAACAAAAAAATGGAAACATCAAATTAAAAAATTATAAATTTTATAAACAATTATAAAGATTACAAAAAATATATTTTTTTTATTTCGATACACAATAAAAATATAAAAAAAGTTAACAATTACAGAACAATAAACAAAAGCACACAAATAAAATAGAAATATTGAGTTTAAAAACTTAAAATATAGATGTAAAAATTCAAAACTCAACTTCCGTGTGATATATTTTAAAACAGCGTTTTTCAACCGCTGTTCCATGGCACACTAGTGTGCTGCGAGATGTTGCCTGGTGTGCCGTAGGTGCAGACAAGACAAGAATTTTATAATTTTTCACTATTTTGTTTACTTAATATTTCATAATAAAGTAATTATAAAATACTTTCTTTGTGTTTATTTGATTCCTATTCAAGAGAATTACTTTATATATAGTCAATATAGGCACAGAGTTAAATTTTTTAACATTTTCTAATGGTGGTGTGCCTCGTGATTTTTTTCATGAAACAAGTGTGCCTTTGCCCAAAAAAGGTTGAAAAACACGGTTTAAAACAATTGTTGATACATAGTGCTACCTTACAATCTGGACACCAGAATGTAGATTCTTTCCTAACACCTTTTTTGTAGCAAACTCGGCATTTCCTGGATTTAGTTTTTCCTATATCGCTTTTCATTTGTTCTGAAAAATGCCTTTCAACTAAACGTGATGGTTTAGATGTAGAGCTGCTTGTTGATGTCTTTGGGTGGGTTTTCACTATGTTGTTATCTACTAATTTCTCTACACACTCTATCAAAAAGTGTAATCGATCCAAATGACCTTTATCTCTTTTGTATATAATATATGCATTGAAGCAGCACATATCAATTAATTGTAGAAATTTTTTTTTAATAATTTTTTTTTACCCTATTACGGGCAGCCGTATAGGCCACCATAACTCCATCTCCCAAATCTATGCCGCCCATATTCTTGTTATAATCCATGACAACATTTTGTTTTTCTTGCCTCCTTCCTCTTTTTTCAATCATTGTCTTTTCGTCATTATGAATAGAACTGAGCATCAATATGTCTTTTTTATCTTTCCATTTTAAAACCATAAGTTTGTCTTTGAATCTTACTATATGTTCATTTTTCTGTAATTTTTTTGTTTTTATTTCACTGGGGATTCCGATTCTGTTTATCCTCATTGTTCCAACAATGTCGGTATTGTTTTGACACAAGAGTTCAGCCAAATGAATTGACCTATAGAAATTATCTAAGTAAATCCTATACCCTTTATTCAGTAAGTCATGTGTTAACTCCAAAATAATTCTTGTTGAACACGTCCACCACTCTCACTAGCGAAATTATACTGATTCCCTCCGTGTCTTAAATTCATGTTGAGACATGTATGCATGACTAATACCTTTGTTGTTTGGAAATATACGTCCCACCTCTTTCAGGGTGCAACATATATTTCAAGGACGTATTTATATGTCCTACCCGTACCCGATATTGTTTACGTTTGACGTATTTATACGCCCCGCTTGGTTAACAGGTTAACATTTGTTGTTTTGTAGTTTAGCATTATACTCTGCTCACTGTTAATCTTGATAGTGCTTGTGTACATTGATTATCTTAATGAAAAGCCTGTGGAAGTCTCTTGGGTAAAAAGAGGAAGTACTTCCATGTGGTGTTATTTTTCATTTGGGAACTCAATCATTAAATCTTTTTTTTTCCTTAATATTTTAATATGCAATTTATTGATTTCAGAGGGAGGAAGAAAGAGGGAGAGAGAGAAACATCAGTGATGAGAGAGAATCACTGATCAGCTGCCTCCTGCATGCCCCCTACTGGTGATCTAGCCCACAACCCAGGCATGTGCCCTACCTGGAATCCAATCATGACCTCTTGGTTCATGCCAACCACTGAGTAACATTGGTCAGGCCAAACATGAAATCTTATTTAAGGTACTAGAGGCCCAGTGCATGAATTCATGCACGGGTGGGGTCTGGCTAGCCAGGCCCCAATTGGAGCAGTTTAGGCTGGCCTGTTGGGAGGAGGAGAAGGCGGGAAGTTGGCTGGCTGGCCTGCCCTGATCGTGGCCCTATCAGGGCTGGGCTGGCTGGAGAGAGTGATTGGCCAGTGGGCCCCAACTCCCAATTGGGGTGGTGGGGGCCCATCTGAGGCAGGGCCAGCCAGCCAACTGCCTGTGGTCCCTCCCCCCCGGCTGGCCCTGCCCCTGATCAGAGTTGAGGGGCTGATCTGGGATGGGGCTGGGCAGGAGGAGGGCTGGCTGGCCCTGCCCCCAATCGTGCTGGTTCGCTGGTCACTGTGGGCATCATAGCGACAGGTCATTCGGTCATTAACAGCATGGTCAGTGGCTTTTTATATATATATAGAAATACGTATTTGCACAAAGTTGAGAGTAAGAACTAAACAGTCACACTCTGCTATATTAGAATCAAAACAAATGTCTTAGATCTTGTCAACAAATTTCAGTTTGCCTTCTATTAACTACGGTACTTTTAGGATTGTTTTTACTACATAATCCACACTTTAACTATCTGAAGTATTTCCATTTTGTTAGTCCCTTCTACCAATATGTTCCTTATATAAAGTTTGAAGAAATACTCCATGTTGATTTGTGGGGAAAATACAACGTAGTTAGGTAACTTACTGAAGATAGTCAATACTTAATTTTAAGTCAGAGTTAGTAAAATACGTTTCTTTTTGTATTTAACTTTATATAATAAAAATAAATACACGCCTGCTTGAATTTATTACTGAAATACTATAATTACTATCCTTCTTTGAAATTTGTTGTGATGGGATTTGACTTAACTTTTTTATTATCTAACTGGAGCAAATGTGTAAAATATTTTATTTTTTGAGCATGATTTTTTCCCCCCACAGGTAAACCTGGAGGTAACAAAGGAGAAGGTCTTATCTTAATCTTTTTTCCTACTAAAAATAAAATTAGTAATTTAACATTAATCCAGATTCCATTAAAACCTCACCAATTGCATGAACTTTTAAGTATTTTGTATTAATAGAAAGACCAATTTAGAGAGGAGTGCTTTCAAAATTGAGAAATTATTGCCATTATTTAGGATTTTGGTCATTTGTAAAATTTACTTTGATAATTATATTTACTAAAACATTTTCCTGTACTTCTTGAAATTAACTTTTCAGAATATGAAAAGACTGAGTAACATAATATGAAGATTTATATAGTAATAAGACTGGCTCAATGAACATACAAAAACTTACCTGAATAATTATTTTTTAAGATCACTAAAGTACATCATATTTTTAAAAAATTCTGTCACTGATCTCAACACTTTGAGCTCTTTAGGGTTGACTTCAGAGCCAGTTTGAATTTCTCATGCACCTTGAAGTCAGTTGTTGTACACCGTAATCGTTTTCTTTATAATCATTTTTTAAAATCTATTTTTATTGATATCACAGAGAGGAAGATAGAGAGATAAAAACAATAATGAAAGAGAATTATTAATCAGCTGCCTCCTGCATGCCCCCTACTGGGGATTGAGCACATAATCTGGAAGGAACCATGACCTCCTGGTTCATAAATTGACACTCAAGCACTGAGCCACACCAGCTGGGTTTCTTTATAATCACTTAACAAAAACATACTACTAAGAGCCACTCAAAACATGTACTAACTTTGCCTCTATATAATTTTGGAGTTTCAGACCTATCATGGAAGGAAGAGAAAATTAGTTTGAGGATAGTAATGTAATGTACTTACAGGTATTTGCGACTGCTTAAGGTTCTGAAACTACTTACAGAAGTTTAAAGAAAAGTCTTCATGTATGATGCACCTATCTTCCTTACTTTTCTTTGTTCACAAACTATCCATATTCTAAATTGTTAGTGAAGGTCAGTTGATTCAGTTTTCTCATGAAGTTGCTTTAAGTATTGGTAGGCTGCCCAGCGCTTGGACAGCAGCGTAACAGAATATAAGTAGGTGCCACATTACTAGAACAGATGTAATTTATAACTCAAAGGCTACACTTAACTGAGTCATCCTAGAGACGGTAGGGTTTTAGGTGTGTTTTGTCTTATTATGCTTATGGAGGTGGAAGGAAAGTGGAACATTCCTTCAATGGAGAGTCTGATAACTTGAAAGTAAACTTGCCAGGTTTGTGAGCAGTGAGAAGACTGTCTGGACTAGAGCAGAATTGATATTTAGAAATAATGGAGTATAAGGTTGGACTTTGTGGGATGCTGTTATATTGTAAAATGTCTTGGAATTTGGTAGGAGAGTTTGATTTATAGAGTGACCTGATGGCAATAATTTTAGAGAAAAAGAAAAATGGTATGAGGAAAATTAGAACAGTCATTCGGGAAGTTTTGTAATTTAGATATTCAGTGACCAGGGCCTTAATTGTAATGATAGTGCATCTGGAGAAAAGGTTGGTGAAATAAGGGAGATTGAACTAATAATGGAAGAGAGAACTTTGAGCTGGGGTAATGGAGATATTGGTGGTTTGTTTTTTAAGTTCCAATAAATATGCTAGCTGCTTTACTTTTGGAGGTGGGGGTGTTAATGGGGAACAGTTTTATTAGATGGTAAATAAATAGATGGTGAGCCACTTTGGTTTGTTTTTACCCAACTTTAGAATGGTTTAGGGCAGCAGTTAAAGCTTTACTTTATTTTATTTTTATGAAGTTGTCCCCAAAATTGTGCCCAACAGGCAGCTGATATGTCTGTGGGATTGGTAGAGAAGTCTTAACAGCAGTGACAGCAAAAACGGACAGGGAGTTAAGAAAGTTAAGATAAATAGGCTTGTACCAGAAGTCCAAAGATTATACTGTGAGCAGTAACACTTCATAGAAGATGTGTATATATGGTGGGGAGGACCAAAACTTCAGGGAGTGGCTGCTACCTCACTTTTGGGAGGGGGGGGGGGGGGGAAACCTAATAGGTTGAAAAAGGCCACATAAAGACAGTCATCAAACATATGCTATGTAATAGTACTGTCAAATCACATATCAATACACAGTTTTAGGTTATTTTCCAGTGATCAAGGGAATTCATCCTATTAGAAGTTTGAAAACAAAGATTTTTCAGTCACTCTGGGAATTACAGATGTATTTATTTCAACAATTTTAAAAATCAGATTCTTTTGAGTAATACTTAAACAAATTTGCTATGCTTTTATAAATTAGAAAGTTTAAAGGACGTGAATCCTAACAGAGTATCAGCTATTAATTGGTAACAGTTGTCTAATTTGGCAAAAGTTTTTAGCTTTTTTCAAGATGTATTGAAGAAACTAAAATTAATTTTTTTAGCAGTAGGAGAAGAAATACTAAACTGTCATTACATCCTTACATTACAAAACTCTGTGATATCTTTACATAATGCTATGACACTCAGTAGACGTAATACTGACAAGCGCGTTTTGCCTTATTTTTCATTTCCTGGTGTGTTTTTTTTCCTCATGCATGAAGCATGTAGCAGCATGTGAAAAGGCATGCCTTAGCAAATAAACATTTTATATTTTAAGGTAAAAATAGATAGCATCCTAGTTGGTTTAAGATCCCTTTATGACTGCTGGGATAGGGACGGTGGTACTTCAGTACAGACCTAACCAATGCAGTTTTAAAAGATTTGGGCTTTGAGAATGGTGGATAATCAAAGCCAATTCTTTTCCTTTTCACCTTTTGGGTTTGTGCTGTATTATTTAGGAAGAATATAGAAATTTTTGTTTTTTCTTGTAACTTTTGAATAGACTTCATGCTTTCTTTCTCTTTATGGGGGATGCAATAATTGATGTATTTCAGAAATCCCTCAAAACCAACAGGCCTGAGTGCTCACTTTGGCAGCATATATACTAAAATTGGAACAATCCAGAGATTATCATGGCCTTATGCAAAGATGACACTCAAATTCGTGAAGCATTCCATATTTTGTGCAGTGCCCCAGTGGGAATCTTCACACACTTTCATTAGCTATGAGTCAAAGCACAACATGTGACACTCAGTAGCAAAATTGTGACTTTTCATTATTAAAAAAATCCCCACAACCAGACCTGAGTGCCACTATAGAGTAAGATAAAAACATTAAATAAGTTGTTTTCTTTGTTAGGATAATGTGAGCAGCTTGTTTTAATCAAAAGGATTGTGAACCACTTAAATGTACCTGGTATAATAAAACAAAAAAAAATTAACCTATTTGGCTTGATCTGTTATATTAACATTCATCTACCACCATTTGATGAATGAGAGCATGAGATTCTACTTATTCATTCTTTGTTTATTATATAATGAGAATGTTTGTAGAACTGAAATGCTGTTATTTTGAAGGAAATAATCCTATATTAGTAAACATATGCAGATTAAATGTTTTATTACGTTTCAAAATATTGGCAATCATAACATGTTATAAATCTCTAATAAAATGTTCATTTTTAGGCACATTTCAGATTCAGAAACGTCAACAGTTAGTCAGAAAGATACATGAAGATGAATTGATTGATATGGACTATCTTTCCCAATGTGACCAGAAACAAGTCTCTGTTACAGATTATAAGGTGTGTACTACTGTTCCTATTTAATAAAAGGGTGACATGCAAATAGACCGAACAGCAGACTGACCAGAATGCCTGCGGCCCCTCGATTTGGCCAGCCCCGCCTCCCAGCAGGCACCCCAGTGCTGCCTTGATCAGTCCCTTGCCCCAAACAGCCCAACCCCAATGGCCCCCATCTGGAGCAGGCCAGCTGGACCCCATCAGTGCATGAATTTGTGCACCAGGCCTCTAGTACATTTTATAAAAATTGTTAGCCCATAATTAATATGCTATTCAGATATAGATATTGTATAGATTGGAAAATCAGTAATATTAGTAATTGTCGATTGAATACTTTTTCTGTCCTTGTCACTTTTGTGAGTACCTCACATACAGTATTTTTCATCACTATCCTGCAAATTAAGCAAGTTTTAGATTCATTTCAAAGACTGGAAAGAGATTAAAAAAAGCTAAGTAATTTTCCCAAGGCTAGCAACTGGCAGAGCTTAATTTAATTCTGACTTCAAAGATATTAGTCCTGATCACTTATAATTAACCTATTTTAAATTTATATTATATATAAAACATTATTATTAACTTTATTTTTACAGAGCTGAGCAAAACATTTTCATTTAATGAGAAAGAGGAGTATTTGTATCTTAAGCCCTTCCCTCGATCAAGGAAAATAATCAGCCAGTTTTTTTTCCCTGTAAGATTTCTTGTTTGTTCTGATGGGAGAGAGAGCATATTTTCCTAAAACTTACCTAACTCCAGCAGGATTGTGCTGTTCATTTTGTCCAGTTACCTAACACATTTGTGGGTTTATGAGGACCAGCAGAATAACGGGTCTCCTGTTTAGTTCTTCCCTGGGAAGGCTATAGGGATTATAGATAAAATCAGGTTAGGAAAATAAACTGTTCCATTTTTTTTTTCAATTTCCCCAAATTTCCTTTATACTTAATTTATGTAGGTATCCCATAAAAGGTTCTGGTTATATTTCTTTGGAAGACAGAATCCCACCTGACATCTGAATTATATATTTCAGGGAAGGACTACTAAAGTTAATTGTAAATAGTGTAGTTTTCCCTACCTTGGTCAGAGGATATTTTCAAGAGGAGCCATTTTCTTCATTATCATGGTTTTTGGTTCCCTAGGCCACTGGCTTTAGGAGACCTGCCCTGCATAAATCTTTACCGAGCTGCTGCTTGTAGAGCTTTCTCCAGCTGTTAAATGCGGTTTGAATTTTTGAAGATCTTCATGGAGGACTTGCTGAGGATCTGCTTACCAAGCACTTAATTCAAGAATATACAGTTAACTGGATAAGGAATGTTGTGCCCTCTAGTCCTTCTGTGGCTGCCTCTGCCTGTGCATTTAAAGATATGACTAATGAAGCTTTAAATTTTAATTTGTTCTCTGAAGATTCATAAGCCAGACAGTGAAATATCCATTTCAGGTAGTTATTTTTCAAGTAGAAAATACTGTCATTCTCATAAATATCAGAGAGGAAGGAAGAAGAGGGTGAGAGAGAGAGAAACATCAGTGATGAGAGAGAACCACTGATTGGCTGCCTCCTGCATGCCCCACACTGGGGATCCAGCCCACAACTGGGAATCGAACCATGGCCTTCTGGTTCCCAGGTTGACACTGAAGCACTGACCTACGCTGGCCGGGTGAACATGAATTTTTTTATTTTTATTTTTTTTTTATTATTTTAAAAAAATATATTTTATTGATTTCTTACAGAGAGGAAGGGATAAAGATAGAGAGCTAGAAACGTTGATGAGAGAGAAACATCGACCAGCTGCCTCTTGCACACCCCCTATCGGGGATGTGCCAGCAACCAACATACATGCCCTTGACCGGAATCGAACCCGGGACTCTTCAGTCCGCAGACCGACGCTCTACCACTGAGCCAAACCGGTTTCGGCTGAATTTTTTTAAATCAAGGATGCTGACCTTGGAATTATATAGTTAATCTGATTAGTTTTTTCTGATTATTTGAATTTGGGAGAATTAGTTATATAAATGTTACCAAGATTCATTCTGTACTTTTAAGGGCAAGAGAAATAATATGATTTATCAGAACCTAGAGATGTTAATTTGCATAGGACTAGAGTGTTTCAAATAGGATAAAGATTATTGAATTATTTTTCCTTCTGAGAGTGCAGCATATATATAAAGAGAATTTTTTGAAGCGTGAAGTAATCTTTCGCTTTAACTTTTTTATGAAAAATAATCTTCCTCACACAAGGATCACAGAAGACTTTAGTCCTTCCTACATTCTCTCCAGGAGTTTTCTCATGAGAGATAAGAATCCTGTAGCCAACAGATAGGAAACCTATTTCCTTTTCTCCAGTAAGGATTTCAGATGACTATGGGGAACACATGGACACAGACAATAGGGTGGTGAAGGTCTGGGGTGAGGCAGGATCTAGGTGGAGAGGGGCAAATAGGGGAACAGGGGGGGAATCTGCAATACTCTCAACAATAAAGATTTTAAAAATTACGTCTTAAAGATTTAAATTCAGCTTTTAAAGCACTTGCCATTTTTCTTTCTTCTCTTTTACAAAAATTTAGTCATTGAAGGAGAACCTTGCAAAGTGTTGGACCCTGACTGAAGCAGAGAAGATGTCCTTTGAAACTCAAAAAAAGAGCCTTGATACAGAAAATCAGTATTTAAGAATATCTTTGGAGAAGGAAGAAAAAGCATTGTCTTCACTACAAGAAGAGTTAAGGAAACTAAGAGAACAGATTAGGATATTGGAAGATAAAGGGACAAGTACTGAATTAGGTACTGAAAACCAAAAACTTAAGCAGTATTTGAAAGAAGAAAAGCAGAAAACACGCAGCATCCTTAATCAAAGGGAGACTCTGTTGGCAGAAGCAAAAATGCTAAGGAGGGAACTGGAGAGAGAACGACTAAAAACCATGGCTTTAAGAGTGGAACTTCAGCAATTAAGCTCTAGCCAGTCAGATGGCAACCCAGATTCTCCCAATGTACTGACAGATAAAAAGGAAGTAGAAATCTTACGGGAAAGACTCACGGAGCTGGAACGGAAGCTAACCTTTGAACAGCAACGTTCTGATTTGTGGGAAAGGCTATATGTTGAGGCAAAAGATCAAAATGGAAAACAAGAAACTGATGGAAAAAAGAAAGGGGGCAGAGGAAACTACAGGGCCAAAAATAAGTCAAAAGAAACATTTTTGGGTTCAGTTAAGGAAACATTTGATGCCATGAAGAATTCTACCAAAGAGTTTGTGAGGCACCATAAAGAAAAAATTAAGCAGGCTAAAGAAGCTGTAAAAGAAAATCTGAAAAAATTCTCAGATTCAGTTAAATCTACTTTCCGACATTTCAAAGATACCACCAAGAATATCTTTGATGAAAAGGGCAATAAAAGATTTGGTGGTACAAAAGAAGGAACAGCTAAAAAACCAACAGTTTTTAGTGAATACTTACATCCACTGTATAAGGCACGTACACAAAACCAGAATAGAGGCCCTGCCATGCAAAGAGAGGGAAGGAAAGAAAAGCCAGTTCATTTTGAAGAATTTGGGAAAAATACAAATTCACAAAAATGCAGTGCTGAACATGGCTGTAGTGAAAGTTATAATTCTTTCAGAAAGTCTTGTTCTGGTGTATTTGAATGTGCTCAACAGGAATCCATTAACCTTTTTAATATGAAAGTGTCCAATCCTGTAAGGATAGATGAATTTAGACAGTTAGTTGAAAGGTACTTATTAGAAAAATTGGATAGTTTTCATCACTGGAAAGAACTTGATCAATTCATCGATAAGTTTTTCATACATGGTATCTTTATACATGATCAGAAGCTCTTCACTGACTTTGTTAATGATGTTAAAGATTATCTTAAAGACATGAAGGAATATCAAGTAGATAATGATGGAGTGTTTGAGAAGTTGGATGGATATATATATAGACACTTCTTTGGTCACACTTTTTCCCCTCCATATGGACCCAGGTCGGTTTACATAGCACCATGTTGTTATAATAGTTTTTAACATTTGTAGATTGGATAGCATTTTATTTGATAAGTTTCTTGGATGTTATTATAAAGTACTTTAAAAAAATAGTGCTATTTGTAAGAGTACTTTAATGTCAGAATTTAGGATAAATTAAATGGAAAGATATAATTTCAAGTTAATAGCTATAACAGTCAGAAAATTTCATATAATCAGCTTGACTTAAGCAAATAGTTTCATTAGCTTATTTTGTTTTCATTTTAATCTATATGAAAAGCTAATCACCTTAAGTGAAATTTTCCTTTAATATTTTATTTACTCATTTTTGGGGAGCTAGGAGTGAAGAATTCAAATTAAATTCTGAAGTCAGAAGGGCTCACATACAATGATTTGGATGTCCCACTTATTTTCATTTGTCTATCCCATTTGTCAACTTAATTACAATATTTAATTCACTTATTACAGAATTATTGTAGTGATATGATTAAAGAGGCAAACTTGATAAGCCACAAGTTCTATGTGTGTGCTTTGAACATAACTTCTAAAAATAACTGTCTTTACTTATCACCTTTATATTCAGTAATATGAAATTTGACTAATCTTCAAATGTTAGCTATATTTTTTACATGAGAGAGTTATACAGAGTGTCCCCAAAACATGTATACATACTTTAACAGCTGATAGCTCATGATAGTTGATGTTTCTTTCTTTTTAGGCAGATTAAGCTTTGAACAAAGAAAATTAAACTTTTTTATGAGGATACATAAAAGATGAAGTTTGCGGCACAAAACAGATGAATTGAGGGCACACAAATAGCGAACAAAATGATTCTTGATGTTTGCTTTTCCATTGCTTCAATTTCCCAGCAATGCCTGGACCAGAATGGTCATCGGTTTAAAAACAGGCACTGACCAAAACCATTATTCATTTCTGTAGATTCTTTTAATTTTTTAAAAAATGAACTGTATATTAATAAATACCACCTTTATAATCATTCAAAGTATGCATACATTTTTGGGGGACACCCTATATATCTGAATAAAAGTAATGTGTCATTAAAATAATGAGACTGACTCGTGTCATTAGTCATTCAATGAATATCTAGTGCTTATAATGAGTAAAGCATTGTGAAGCTACTTTGAGGAAACATGAAAAATTCTTGCTGTGAAGGAGCTCACAAGCTTTTGAGAGTTAGAACTCAACTTTTTAAAGCTGGCTTTGAAGGAGAAATGGATTTGCCAAGCAGATAGGTATGTGATGACATGCCACTTTAGGGAGGAAAGATGGTGCTGGGGTATGAACAGAAGACAATATTTAGCTTACATTGAGAGCCACATTTTATGCTAAAGTATGTGCTTTATGGCATTTTGGATCACTGACAATAGCCTGTGGGATTTATTGGAAAGGATGGAGCTAAGGTGGTTTTTAAAATAATACAGGTATGAACAGAAAGGGGAGATATTTGAGTAATACATAGTGAGTAAAATTGGTGGTTTTTGTGAAGTAGAAAGCAAAAATTTCCAGATTTCTGGTTTAAGGTTTTGGGTAAGGGGAATTGGAAATGAGTTGTGCTCGGAGGAACCTATTAACATCCAAAGGAGAGTATTAGTTGGCCATTAGTTTAGCCCAGACTGTGTGTGTGTAGTCTAGGCTGGAAATATTTATCACACAACATATGAGGGTTGTAGGAAAAGAAGGCTTAGAATGACAAGACAGAGAGTGGGATCACGGACATCCAAAGATCTCAAGTATTAATAAAAAGAGTATGTATGTGAAACTCTTTAAAAAAAAGGATTAGATTTCTTGGGTGGGGAATTAGGTAGCCGTGGATGGCATTATGGAGTATTTCCAAGGAAGTAGTGACAGAAGCCTGGTGGCATTATGGACTGGTTGAGTGATACTGTGACAGAAGCCTGATTAGAGAGAGAGAGGAAACCAGTAAATGTAGACACAGGTTAACTTGAGCTGTAAGAGAGAAAAAGAAGGACTTTATTTTGTAAGTGGTATATAAACATTTCTGCTGAGGGATGAAGCCAATAGGGAGGGATTGATTTTCTTCAGGAAAGGAAGAAAAATAGTGGAAACACCTCATTATTTTATTGTCACATTTCTGGGTTTTGTGTTTGTTTTTTCTTCTATAGGATAAAAGTAGACTGGATCTTTCTGGCATGATTATACTATGATTATACTTCAGTTTAATTTAACATCCTTTCTCAGAGTGTTCAGATAATAGATTAATGGAGAAAAACATTTAAATTGTTTTTTGTTTAAATAAATTTAACTCTAACATAGATGAAAAAATGTGTTTACTGCTTTCAGTCGACCAGATAAAAAGAAACGTACGGTAAATATTGAAAACTCCAGGCATCGAAAACAAGAGCAGAAGCACCCTCAGCCACAACCTTATAAGAGGGAAGGTAAATGGCATAAATATGATCGCACTAATGGAAGACACATGGCAAATGTCGAAATAGAATTGGGGCAGTTACCCTTTGATCCTAAATATTGATCATCAAGATTAAGTTAAATTAGAAAACCAGCAAATATGGATGCTTTCTACAATGTTTGTGTTGAAACTAGGATGAAAGGATCAAGATAATGTCTTTTTATCATTTCTAAGTATCTATTTGATGACTTTATATTATTACTCAGAAGCATCAAGCAAAAGCTTACTAACCTGCATTTTCCTGTTTAGCTTTGCTGCATATTTTTTGGCACTGGAAATGTTCAGCTATAGTTCTGTTAAGGAAGCCAGGCATGCAACAGGTTTTGTGCATGAAATGAGACTTCCTTTCAGTGTATGAGCTTAAAGCAAGCTCAAGTCATACATGACAAAGTGTAATTAACACTGATATTTGTGTGAAATTTGTAGTGGAGCTTGAAAAAAGTACATTGTGATGGAATTCCTTTAACATTTTATAATCTTACTCTTCTTGTCTTTTTGTGGGTTCAAGAGCCCGCTGACTTGTGAAGAATTTGCTGCCTTCTTATGAGCTTGCTGACTTGTTCTCTTGTGAAATTTCTTGCATATCTGAATATTGTGGAAGAAACAATAAAACTACAACATGAGGAAAACTAAAGGTCTTTATTTAAAATCTGGGCATTGTATTAATAGACAATTTTATACTTTGTGATAATTTTCATACATTTCCTCAGTAGTAATATTTGGAAAGCAGTTCAGAGGTGTTTTGCTAGTTCCACGAATCTTACCCAGTGTTTACTAGTGTATTTAAGCAGCATCCGAGTATTTTTACCCAGGAGTGTCTTTTTCTTTGGGAAAGTTATAAAAACAGTTCAGAATTTCATCTTCTATAGAGTTTCTCTTTTAACTTCCGTTCATAGATGTATATGTGGCTTCCGGTTCGACCCTCTGGCAAGTGAGTGTGGAAGAAAATAGCAGTTCTCTCATAGTTTCTTGAAATTAAGAAAGCACTAATTTCCTAGAAATAAATGTTTTCATAAATAAAGGCTACATTTTGCTCAGTACTGTTTCAAGAATTTTAGAATGACTTATTCTGATTTGCGCCTCTACAACTTAATAAAACAATGCAGTTTTTTAAATCATGGTAAGTAATATATATGCCTTGATATACATAGAACTGGAGCTGATTTTGTCTAGGGAAAAGACCAATTACAAAATTATAGGTGTTAAAAAGGACCATAAAAATTACGTTGTCTAATTCCCTGAGTGTTTACTAAACTTCAGGTAAAATAAAAGTACTATTTTCCCCTTTTTTCATGTTTCCTTACCTCTTCCAAAACGTTGAAAATGATCAAGTAAGTAGGCAGTGTTGAATTGTTGTGAAACTCTTTATACAACCAGCTTAAAGGATTTTGATAAAATACATCTGCTTCATCAAGATAGTGATTTTTTCCAGTCAGGTCTGGGGGACATTGGAGAAATCTCATTGGTAGTGGGTGGTGGACATGGCTATGAAAAGAAAGTTATTATGAAAGTTTTCAAATTGCTCTTAAGATATATCATGTTTACATAACAAAATGTGAAATCTGAATCTATATTGGGTTCCAATTTAGGTGAAGAAGCAGGCCTTTAATGCAGTTTTCTCAAAGTTGGAGAATATGATTTTCACACCATGTACCTGTGCAATGACACCTTTATAAGTAAGAGTTTGTATTAGAGAGCAATATATGTTCACTGATTAACATCCAAATGAGTAATGGTTTTACTGTGGCCTAGAAAGACTAGAGAATGTATAAAAAGATGGATTGATGAATTATGACAAGTTAATTCTAATTTCTTGAATCATGCAAAAAGCATGTTTATAACTTTGCCTTAGGACAAATAAAAATAAATATATAATAGAGGTTTATTTTATATATGAAATGCATGCAAAGTAAATTCACACAAGACCTAATACATTATGACTCATAATTTTGGAGATAGTGGGCAAAGCAGAAACATCTGGCAGCCTTATATTCCAAAATAGACATCAGAGTTGTTATTTTTTACTGCATTGTATACTTTGAAAAAGCCTATGATGAGAACTTGATGACATCAAACACAGCACCCATGTATAGAAAGCAACTTATCTTTAGAACACATGTTCTCTGCAGTGTGAGCAGGAAGGGGGTGAATGTTCCTCTTTCACCTTTAGTCGTCTTTATATAGTAGGGGAAGCTAAAGTTGAAGGGATATTTGGGTCTTTACATCTAACATGTGGACTTTTGCTAGGTAATCCTAATTTTCCAAATTGTCTATAAATTATTGACATAAGTAGAGTATTAAAAAATGATAAACTACCTTAAAAAGATAACATTGATAAGTTGACTTTGCATATGGAAAATTAACTTCAAATTATTTAAAGCCAGATTAAGTTAAATAGGTGTAGAATTTCCTGCAAAAAAAGCTGTTTGCCCTTGTACTATTAGGTAATTAATAACTAGTACACTTTCCTAAAATAACACGCATTGGGCTAAATGGATGTCTTTAAATGTCCTGCAGAGTTAAGACAATTTTATTGTTATATTCCCAGAAACACTAATTCAAGTATTAGGATATAATTTAATCCAATTTCTTTAACTTTGACAGGTGAGACAACTAATATCCAGAGTTTAAAAAAACTGGTTTAAGACTAGGACAGTCGTCCAGCAGTAAATCTGGACTAGAATCCAGTGTTTTAAGATTAAAATTGTATAAATACAAGATGTATCACAAAGATTTGTGATAAAGTCAGAGATAACTCTTAATTTCTTTACTAAGAATACCAGCAAATAACCTATATAAAATTTATATTGTATTTGAATCTGATCACTTAAATCTAAATTGTTTAAATTTTTAAAAAAGGATATTGAAGTTAAAAACTATATAATTTTCATTGACATAACAAATATTTTTTTAAATCTGGTGAATAAATATGGAGTTTCAAGTTTTTTATAATCATTTGATCAGTGAACAATTAATTTAAACTCCTAATTCTGGAACCCGAAAGGAATTTTAAAGTAGTTTCATTTTCTTAATGATTGCATATAGTGGAAAAACTTTTATTACCTATAAAAAGGAGTAGAGTGGCAAGGCATCATTACAAATACTGAAGCTTCAGATTTATTGAGATTGTTGTAACCGAGTTCTTGAATATGAGTCATGACATCAAGAGTACCTCGTTGATGAACTAAACCAGTATAGAGGGCAAGGAGCATATTTGATAAAAACAGGAAACTTAGAGCTGGTTTCTTCCACATTTTCAGGTGGTTTAGTGAATACCCTGTATGAAGATAGATATGACATCTTTTATAATCTTTTGTAGAAGTAGCACAGCTGTAAGGCTGTCATGGACAAACAAGGTGTATACTAGTATAACCAGTAGGTCACCTTTATAATTGACAATTCACTATTATTGTCTGTTGTGATCTTGGTCTTAACCTTCTTATAGAAAAAGGAATTGAAATACAGTGGGAAGATTATGGCCAGAGAGTCCAACAGACCCAGAATTGAATTTTTACTCTGGCAAAAGTTGCTTTACTTTGCTGAGCATTAGTTTCTCCATCTGCAAATGGGATAATGGTGCCTTTTTCAAGTATTAGTAAAAAAAAAAAGAAAAAAAAAAAGTATGTCCAGTGCCTGTCCTGATACATAGTAGTTGCTAAATAAATAGAATCATTGACCAGCTGCCTCCTGCATGCTCCTTTCTGGGAATGTGCCCTGACTGGGAAATGCAACTGTCTGGTTCATAGGTCTATCCTAAACCACTGAGCCACACTACACTGGGTGGGCCAATCCCCCCTCCCTTTTTTAAAAATGTGGCAAAAACCACAAAAAAAAACCTGGCAGAAAAAAACAAGGATAAATTAAAAGTCCCCGTCTCCCTCCCATAGTCCTCTAGCAACAGTCCCTGATAATAAGCATATTAGAATCTGTTGAAAACACTATCAAACAACAGGACTTTATACTAGAAAAGAATAATTTTTTTTTGTAATATATTGATTTCAGAGAGGGAAGGAGAGGGAGGGAGAGATAGAAACATCAATGATTAGAATCATTGATTGGTTGCCTCCTGCATGCCCCCTACTGGATGTGCGCTTGACTGGAATCAAACCTGGGACCCTTCAGTCTGCAGGCCAATGCTCTATCAACTGAGCAAACCGGCTAGAGCCAAAAGAATAATTTTATTAAGTTCCTTGATATTAGGTTTCATACTCTATATACATTGTCTTCACAGAATATAGTTCTTTTCGAATTTGGGTATCCAGGACCCAATCTATGACCTGCCTAAAATTTTAGCACTAATTTCCACTGGGGCCAAGGCATTGTTTTCCATCAGCTATCTTATCCTGAACATGAATAATATTAATTTAGAGCTGTTTCCATTTAACTACAACTAACAAAGTTGGCCCAGGAAGAACTGATAAAATAAAATTTGAGCAGGAAACCTTCAATGCTCAATTTTGTTCTTCTGTGAATATTTTAGATAGCATTACCTCTGGTTTATTCCATTCAGTAATTGGACTGTCACATCCATTCACCTAGTACTGTTTGAAATAACTTCGATTATCCAAAGAACATTGTGAAGAATGGTGATAAAAAACATAGCCAGGTGAAGAACCCCAAACCTTCATTTAAAACTAACATTTGTAAGATGTTTGAAATGGTAAAATGAGGAACCTCCCAAAAAACAATGAGAATTAGAACTATCTCTATTACAATGTAACTAGGATTCCAGTTCTGCCATCTTAATTCCAGCCACAGAAAGAGCAGACTCATGAATACAACTTGAAAGTGAAGTGCTTTCTACCTAGTGGGCTCAAATTTCAGAAAGGTACACTAAAGTGTACAGCCTAACTTGCTCTCAGGAATGTTCAAATAAGTATACCATGGGCTTCTAAAGTGGTTCACTCAGTAACAATTTGTTCACTATGATCATTAAAAATGTTACAAAAAATTATGGCCTTGGGATACAGAAGCTTGGGCAACTGGTACATAGTAGAATACAAGGTGGTAAAAATGGCATTCTGTGCGAATGCAGGAAGATAATGTGCTTGTGTTCACAGCTGCTTAAGTATTGAAGGGCATCTTCTAAGTTAGGTGATGCTTACATGGTGGTGATTTTCATTTCCTGAGGCTAGCTCACTTTAGAATGATGGATTCTTGCCGAAACCGGTTTGGCTCAGGGGTAGAGCGTCGGTCTGCGGACAGAAAGGTCCCAGGTTTGATTCCAGCCAAGGGCATGTACATTGGTTGCGGGCACATCCCTGGTAGGGGGTGTGCAAGAGGCAGCTGGTAGATGTTTCTGTCTCATCGATGTTTCTAGCTCTCTCTCTCTCTCCCTTCCTCTCTGTAAGAAAATCAATAAAATAGAATGATGGATACTTTCAGTGAGAAATGTATTTCCATATTTGGAGAAATAATAAAGCATTAGGAAGAGAAAAAATAGTCTAATCTGACTGAGGGTCTTCAAACCATCACCTTGCTAAAGGGAGAAGAGGAAAGATACCAGCTTGAATGCTAGACTGAGTCACAAGAGCTCAGAATTCATGGTTTTATTATAGGGACTCAGTATGGCTTCTTTAATATTTAAAAGAGGTAATTAACAGGATCATAATAGCTACCATGAATAAGTCTACTTAATTGTACATACAGGTAAGGATCTGTATGTCACTAAAAGGATCCACCCTAAAATGAGCTAGCTTCACAAAATTCGAGTCATCACATTGTAATGTAAGCTCTACCTAACTTGAACTATAAGTCCCTGCTCCCAATACCTGAAGATTCTGGGAACACACGTTTTCTTTCTGTTCTATAAAGCCAGTTACAGAAATCTTCCAGCCTCATGTAATTTCCAGGAGAACAAGGACATAGTATGAACCCTGTGAATTACCTGCCAAAATATAGGCCTCTTCATTTCACATAGTGGCTAACTCAGTGCTAAACAGCATCCCAGAATACTTAATTTTCTCCTGTTATCTGAGCCTACAAAAATATTTAAAAGTAGGTATGTAGCCCTGAATGGTTTGGCTCAGTAGACAGAGCGTTGGCCTGTGGACTGAAAGGTCCTGGGTTCGATTCCAGTCAAGGGCATGTACCTTGGTTGTGGGCATATCCCCTGTGGGTGGTGTGCAGGAGGCAGCTGATCGATGCTTCTCTCTTGTTGATGTTTCTAACTCTATCCTCCCTTTCTCTCTGTAAAAAATCAATAAGATATATTTAAAGTAAATAAATAAAAGTAGATATGTAGAAAATTTCTGGAAGGATTTATATGAAATTGATAGTTATCTCTGGGGAATGGGGCCAGATGATGATGACCCTGATGGTTTATCATTTTTTATACTATGAGTATTTTTATATAAAAGTACACAGGATTCTTATTAAATCACTCTCATCAGACTACTATTTAAAAAATGTTCTAAATCTTTTATGTCCCAGTTGATTGTCCTATAATTTATCTTGATACAATCACATTTTAAGCTTTGGATATTTAGTGTGTTAATCTGCATTCTTCATTAATGACTGAGGAGGGTCATTGTAATGAAGAGGATGGGGAAAGTTTGGGGCTGTACATTACTGATCTCATCAAACTGAGGGGTAGCAAGGATGCATCCATGTTTTGGCAAGAATTACTAGAAAACTCAAGTTTAGAAAAATATCTCTATCAAGTTCTACCAATTACAGATATTTCTGAGTTAATGCTTTCATTTTTAAATACTCCTTGGTAAGTCAACTTGATTTCAGTGTTCAGATGAGAAAAACAAAGGGTAGTTTAATTCTAAAAAGGGATATATAATATAAGAGAATGGGCCTGGAACCATCAAAAACATAATGAGAGTGCTGGTCAATCAGGAAGGCGTAAAACATTTTATGTTATACTTTGCTAAGGAAAGAAGCTATATTTTCATCCACAGAGAGAAGTCAAGAGGTAAAGTCAAAAGCAAATATTTTTAAGGGTGTTATTAGCACTTTATTTAGAGATAAATGACAAAATAACCACCTAAAAGTGATTGCCTCAGGTGAGGGGAAATGGGTAAGAGGGCAGTAGAAGCAGGGTTTTTTTTTTTTTTTTTTTTTTTTTTAGTGCTTTGTTATGGCTTTGAAACAGTGCACTTAGGTAATTTTGATAAAAACAATCAGCATATGGAAAAAGAAAGTGGCCTCATAAGAGACAAGCAAGTCTGCACTGGCTACTCTAGTGAAAACATGAAACGGGTACCCAACCCAGCATGAATAGCAGGTGCTGGAAACACCAGCACAAATGACACGTTCAGTCCTAGAATTTCAGGGCTATTAGACGAGTGGCAAATTTATTTTAAGGAAAGGAAACTGAGGCACAAGGTTATACAGGTCAGCAAGGGTCAGAGGCAATCACAGAAGATATGTTTTCTAGACTTCAGTCATTTTTGGATAGGACTGAAGGAAACTCAAATTAGAGAAGAAAATTATTGCAGATTGATAAATGGCTCCAATTATTCCTCTTCCTGTGTCCAATCCCTACACAAGCCTGAAGTTTATTTCTCATCTCGAGAATATGCCCTGGCTTTGGGAATGTGGTGGAAGCAACAGTTCCATGCTTGCATCTCAGTTCCTTTCCCTGGAGCCCTGCCTACCCCGAGTGAACAAGCCCTAGGTGGCCCCGCTGGAGAGCGAGTGCGCACAGAAGAGCTGAGGTACTTAGCTTACTGTCTGATGAGAGTGATTTGATAAAAACCCTGTGTATTTTTAATTATAAAAATACTCATGGTAAGAAAAAATTATCAAAATTACGTAAGTGCATTGTTTCAAAGCCATGACAAAGCATTTTAAGTAAAAAGATTGACAGTATTAACTCCCTAGCTTTACCCTGTCTCTAGTTCCTGTTGATTACTCATCTAATCCCTCTCCAGTCCAGTGATTTTTAGTAATTAATATTTAAAGGAAATCAATAGTCATTTATTCTGAATTAAGTGTAAAGTTAGCAAAATTTCAATTTATAATTTTTCCAAGCCAACCGATATGAAAATTCATGTTTTCTAGAGCTGAATGATATAAAATTTTAGGAGTCACATGTAAAAAAAAATTGCAAATAATCTACTGGAAAAAAAATGTAGAAAGGGCCACAAAAATTAGGTGTGAATAACTTATAAAATTACATATGCATTACAGTGAGTGTTCAAATATCAAAAACATTAAAAACTAGTTTCAACGGCTATAAATATATTTTCATTTATGAAACAAAAAACTTACTAGTTTAACTATAAACTTAAAGTAGCTATTCTAAAATAGATATATTATTCCATTACTTTTTTTTAGTGAGAGATTTCTAACAGCCAGGAATACCACCACCAGAATGATATTGGATCCTTATAATTTGGATATTGGGTCCTTATGATCTTATCTCACTTTACAGGACACAGGAAAAGGGATATTTAGGCTGCAGAAAGAATACTGAAGTCATATAATTATTTTGCAATTAAGCAATTCTCTTAGCCTAGTTGAAAATATTTTATAGTGTAATGACCTTTAATGAGAGCTTATCTTTTATCTACTTCAAGTATTTTTTTTCTATATTGAACAAAAATACTTACCACAGAACACCATACAGAATGGTAAAACGGGATAGATAAACCTGAATTCTTTGTGGCTCAACATGCTATAATAAAAAAAATAATAATGTTTTCTCACATGATACGTTGAGAACCTTATGTATTTAAAATGAAATATAATTAAGATTACCTGTTCTTCTATGTACTGAGACTGAATTTCATGCTTCAGGGATCTGTTGGTTTTTTTTGTTTTGTTTTGTGTGTTTTTTTTTAGTTATAAGGTGATGTGTTAAAAGTAATCCTAACATTTAATGTCAATGTCTAAAGTACAATTACATTCTAAAAAAGAGATTTCTATTACTCATCCAAGTCATTACTCAAATTTGAAAGAAAGATGCATACATTTTCACTTTAAAATATTTTTCTGGTCCTTTAATATTTAAAATTTTAGTCATTTCTAAGAGCAAATGAAATTTGTTCAGCTTCTTAAAAGTTGAACATAATTCTTAAGTAAACTATACATATCAGAAGTATTCATTCTAAGTACCAACATACAATAATTACTACCTTTTCTGCTAAATAATCCCAATTACCAAATCCTAATAGTTAATGGATCTCCAAAAGATAACAGTTTAATTCTTGAAGAATTTAATTCCTTGGTAATATCATCAAAATTAACTATTTGAATAAATAAAATCTTACCTATAAATCAGAAGTGTCCACAGCACAGTTACCAAAAGTATCCGGTACCTCTTTGGGGCTAGAAAGCAGCCATGGATAAAGAAGGGTAGGTGAGTACCCAAAACAACTGGAAATCCTTGACTGAAGTACCAATGCCATGGATGAGAACCATAAAATGTCCCCAAATTCTGCAGCACGTTAAATTTCAAAAAATTATATTGAACCAGAGTCCACTGGCATAGTCGAAGAAAAGAGAAACAGAAATGTGTTAGTGCCAAGTTTGAGTCTTTGGCATTAGAGTATCTGGCAGAATCTTGACATTAAATCAGGAATGATCTAAAAACCAAAGAATAGTTTACACTAATAATTTGATTAATGACCATATGAAAGCATTTTTTTTTTATGTTCTAAGTATTTGTGTGTTCCTTGTTGGTTTGTAAAACACTAGGTTTCTGAGATTCAAGGAAGTCTGAATAAACATACAAATTTTGACAGTGTAAGTTTTACATAGAATTAGAACTAAAGAGAACACTTAAAAATAACTTTTATCACCCTAGCCAGTTTGGCCAGTGGACAGCGCATTGACCCACAGACTGAAGGGCAGTGCCTGGTTGCAGGTTCGGTCCCTAGCCCAGGGCAGGCGTGTCCAGAAGGCAACCAACCTGTATGTCTCACATCGATGTTCCTCTCTGTGTCTCTTCCCCACCCTTTCCACTCTAATAACCAATGGAAAAATATCCTTGGGTGAGGATTAACAACAAAAAGACTTTATAAAATTTATTTTTTATTGGAGCGTCTATGTGGGGTACCCACATTAAAAATTTTATTCTAGTACCTTCCATCACATATTACCTATAAATAAAGCTTTGAAAAGATTACAAGTGGAATTATGGCACAAAGCGGACAATAGACAGCAACAACAGCTAACATTGGTGCTCACTTGTGCCAGGCCCCATTGTAAGTTCTATACATGCAGTATCTCATTTAATCCTCCAGTGTTACGGGACCATAATTATTTCCAGATAAAGAAACTGGTAAGAAAGGTGATTGGCTTCCAAGCTCACATAGCTTGTCCAAGTTCACAAGGCTAATTGAGGGCACTAGGCTTCAAACTGTGGCAATCTGATTCCAGAGCCCATAAGTGACTTATAAACAGGTAACTTAGAAACAGCCTACAGTTGTGAGATTAGTATGTCAAACCAAATGCTTGAAAAATAATCTGGTTAATTTGAATTTTGAATTATTACCTTGAGGACAACTAAAATAATTTTAATCAAACTTTTATTACTATAAACCTGACAAAAATATCTTTAAAAAATGGACTCTCTTGAACTTCAATTAGGAATACACAATTCTGTTATATAGAAAGCATAACAAATTTAATCAAAGATATATGCTAGCAGTTTTTAAATTTAATCCATATCATTTAAATGTTCCCAAATATTCATGAATTTAAAAATCAGGTTGAACTTTTAGTGTAATAAACGGTTAGACTAAAAATAGTTTAATATATTTGACTTACTTGACCAAAAAATATACGATCAATTATCAGAGACCAACTCAAAGTGACAAATCTGAAAAACAAAAAGGATGATTAATATTCAGTCCACAGGCTGATGCTGTATCCTAAGCCAAACCAGCTAGTGCTGACTAATGCATTTTTAATTTGCCAAGCCCGTGTTTCTTCTACAAAATAAAAACAACTACAATTGCCTAGATCTAAGAATTCTGAAAATCATGAGGTAATATGAGAATGCCCATTATAAATCACACAGCCCTATAAGAATGTAAAAGAATCAAGTATCTCTAAAATGTATTTGAGAAATATTTAGGAAATAAAGTATAGGAAAATTATTAGAAAAATTGCAAAGATTCTTATTCGCTTAAGCAAATAAAAATACTTATGTTTAATCAGAATCTTAATATATCTTTATCCTATATAATAGAGGTAATATGCAAATTGACAATCATGCCCTCACACAAGATGGCCACCCCCATGTGGTCACAAAATGGCTGGCAGGAGAGGGCTCTTAGGGGTGACTGGGTCTACAGGGAAGGGAGAGCAGTTGGGGGGGGGGGGTGCGGAAGGCCTGCAGGGGAGGGCAGTTAGGGGAGACCAAGCCAGCAGGGGAGGGCAGTTGGGGGCAACCAGGGCCAGCAGGGGAGGGCAGTTGGGGGCAATCAGGCTGGCAGGGGAGTGGTTAGGGGGTGATCAGGCTGGCAGGCAGGTGAGCGATTGGGAGCCAGCAGTCCTGGATTATAAAAGGGATGTTTGATTGCTGGTTTAGGCCCAATCCCACAGTGATTGGGCCTAAACCGGCAGTTGGACATCCCCTGAGGGATCCCAGATTGGAGAGGGTGCAGGCTGGGCTGAGGAAACCCAACCCCCCTTTCCCCGCAGTGCACAAATTTCATGCACTGGGCTTCTAGTTACAATATAAATTTGGAAATATTCTGTTTCCTTGGTCTGACAATTCTCATTGACATTAGAAGATACAATAATTGACTCAAAGACGTAAAATCTTATTTGAAATATATTTTTCATATTATTAAAATTAATAGATGGATTGTAGCAATACTTACCCAACAGGTAAAAACTGATGTAGAATAAGATCAAGCTTTCTCTGTGCTTGCCAGAAATGTCTGAAGAGCAAAGGTATCCATGGAATGACTGCTGTGGGGCGAATAATAAAGGCAAGTGCCACCAGGGATGAGTACTTGACACTGTAGACAAGGAAAATGTATTGTCAAGACAACTAGAAATGAGTTTAGAAGTTATCTGCTATTTACACTGTGATATAACCTTCCCTAAAACAGGTTCAGTGTGTAGTAAGTTAATAGTATCACTCAGTTTCTCAGTCACCTTAAATAGCAACTTCTCATCTATACATCCACTTTGTTTCTTTCCCATTCCCACTGCCACCATTTCACACCAAGTCCTGTCATTTGCCTGGAATCTTTTCATAGTCATCGTAGATTAATACTTATTTAGCACTTACTTTGCAATAAGTCCTATGCTGTACACTTTAATATAGAAGTCAATGCTGAGGTATTCTCATACCACCCTTAAATAATCTTTCATTTATAATACTTGCATTTTTAAAGGAGGTTTAAATTTTTTATTTATTGTCAAGCCAGGAATAGTACCTGTCATGGAACGAATGCTTATCTAGTGGTGGTTTATACCCCATGACTCTCCTTTCCTGACTGAATCAGGCAGCCAATCTAAGGCTGACCAGTGTGAAAGCTATGTCCAAATAAGGACAATGACATTTAACAACCGAATCAGTCTCTCAAAGTGAATGTGAGATACACAGGAAATGGGGCAGTTGGTAAAATACAAGTAGACAGAAAGAATGGCTAAGCCTCAAAATGACAGATCCCTAAAACAGGGATTCATAGGCTGGGCCATAAAGGCACAAGAAAATAGCCCATTCCTCAAAAATACCTTGCATTGTACATAACCTAATTCATTTGTGTGGCTAAGATATTGTGTAATTTTCTGCTAGGCCTGGCCACAAGTCTAAGATGCCTGTTTTCCTTATTTTCACTTTTTGCCATGTGATAGAGTTCTTATCATATCGATAATTTAACTGAATGCCATTCTTTCAGTCAAGAGTCTAATGTAAAAATGATCTTGCTTAATGTCATCCTTGCAACCACCTTTTAATATGAGAATGGACACCAGCTTCTTAACCAGATTCAAATTCTGGCTTTCTCCCTTTCATTATATCCTAAATATAGCTACTACAAGAGAATTCTTTCTGAATCAGAAATGATTATGCCCTGCTTCTTAAGAGCCTCCCAGGGCTTTCTACAACCTATAAAATGAAGTTCCCATTCTGGAAAAGGGCAGTCCCTTTTCAGCTTCATCCCGTACTCTTCTCTTCTCCCGTGCGTCCTACCACAAATTAGCTACTCTGGACAAGCTGCCCAGAGTACAGTGAAGCCCTTTATGGTTTTATCCCTTTGGTCACGTTGTTCCCTTGGCTGGCATTTGCTTCCCTAGTGTCTGTGCATATGCCCAAATTAGGTCCATGTATTTTCTAGTTGCCCTAATAGACCTGTTTTTCTCCACCCTTCACCTACTCCATGTGCAGGGCGGTTGACCTGTATGGACTCTATCAATGGACTCTTTTGCTTTTTAATTGGCTTTGGCTAATTGGAGGACAGAAGAGTTAAGTCAGGATATTTTATTCTCTCCTTGCTATGGCTAAAAGCTGGCTGTGCCTGTCTCCTGTTGAGGCCCTCTCAAAGTTTCAGCTCTGTAACATTTCCTCTCCTTGCTCCTTGGGGCCAAGGGGTAATAGAAACTTCCTGAAGAGGCTAGTCCTGGGGCACTATGGTATCCCCTCATTGACTTTTCTAAATATTGTCTACATCTTTGTAAACAGTCTTTTTATTAACCTCTTCTTAATTACCAGTTTAAGTATTTCTGTTTCATGCTACAATAAATGTTATCAACTGGAAATTTGTGGGTCTAATAACCTTCATAAACATTAGGGGTCTACTGGACATTACAATGTGTTGATATTTAAGATCTTTTCAAAAGCATGCTTTAGAATTTTGTATATTCACAGCAATATATCTCACCTGTTCATAGACTTTGAACCTTCCAAAGGGTAGTAGAAAAGAGCAATTACAGTGAGAACAGTTTCCATGGTGTTTGTAAGAGTTCTGGTACAGCAATACCATGTGAACCAAGAGCATAACTGGCAAAAAAACTAAGAACAATTATGAGCAAACATACATGCAGGGGGAAATAAAAAAAAGTTAGTTTTATCTTCTATGGAAAATAGCAAGCAAGTCTAAATGCTGCAAAAAAATCACATCAAAAGGGAAGTAATGTTAAAAGCAGACCTGCCCAAACACTGTTTCTAAGGATTAATATCAAATACATGTCTATGATATTAGATCTATATTTGTTAAAGTTAAGTTTACACTCTCAAATACATTTTTATGGCGCTGCATTTTATTTAAATCTCACTTCTCACTAATGAAAGAAACAAAATACAGATTCTTTGATGGTATAATTTATAGAGAATTGAGATTCATAACTATATTGTCCTAATCAGTATTCCTCAAATTGTCTTATAATACTGACAAGTAAATTGACTGTTTTTATTGATTTTGGTTTGAAATGTTGCCCTATTTCTTGAAAAATTAAGAAAACATAGGTGAGAAAAAACCTGTCAGGAGATATCATTAACTTTTAACTTGAAAATTGATTAAATATATAAATCAGTTTTTAAAGAATATGCAAACAGAAGCAACATAAAGTCTACAAGCTTCTATTAAAAGAAGCTTGTTAGTTGATGCAAGGGTGTTAAACAGATGTACCTACTTCCTATCTTTTCAAATAAAGCCTTTAAAAAATTTTTCCAATTTTTGTGGAGTTAAAGGCCTTTCCTAAATTAGAAGAACGGCTGCTACTTTTGGGGAAGGATTTCAAAGGCCTGATGGCTTTGCCATTTTAGGTTGAGCCTTTGGTAGTGTATAAAGGCACAAAATAGATACTGTCCTTATCCTGGAATCAGTTAGCAAGGGCTTATTTGCTAAACCAATTTGTCTTTTTAATGTAAATCAACATGCTACCTGAAGAAATATGTTCTGTTAATATTTAGTAAATTCTTAATATTATTAATACTTTATTATAATAAACTAGTGGCCTGGCGCACGGATTCGTGTATAATGAAAGGAAATTAATTAGAAGAAATATTTTAATATAGCCATTCGCCCTTTATAATAGAAATGTCAACCAAAGCTGAAACCGGTTTGGTTCAGTGGTAGAGCGTCGGTCTGTGGAATGAAAGGTCCCAGGTTCGATTCCGGTCAAGGACATGTACATTGGTTGCGGGCACAACCCCGATAGGGGGTGTACAGGAGGCAGCTGGTTGATGTTTCTCATTGATATTTCTAGCTCTCTATCCCTATCCTTTCCTCTCTGTAAAAAATCAATAAAATATCCAAATTCACAATCGACAATTACAGATAGAAACACACGCATGTGATTGGTGCCAGTGAGAGCTTTTTATGTATTGCGTATGCACAAGACAACTTAGCCATATATTAGGTCTAGTAATAATTAATGTCGTTTTCTAATACTTTTTTAAATCGAATTTATTTAAACAATACAACAAAATTTAATCAACAATATAGTTGCCGTTGTTTTCTACTACTTGTGCCCAACGCTCAGGAAGCATTTTAATCCCTCTGTTGTAAAATTCTTGTGATTTTGATGCAAAAAATTCGGTCAATGCATTTTTGAGGCATTCTTCATGATTAAATTTTTTTCCAAGAAGAAAGTTTTGCAAAGAACGAAACAAATGGTAATCGGAAGGGGCAATATCAGGAGAATATGCAGGTTGAGGGAGAACTTCCCATTCCAACTGGCGCAGTTTTTCAGCAGTGATTCTTGCAGTATGCGGTCGTGCGTTATCGTGGTGAAGAATTACGCCCTTCCGATTAATCAGCGCGGGTTCTTTTTCTCTTAAAGCTTGGGCTAACCTTTCCAATTGGGCACTATACACTGCACTTGTAATGGTTTGGGTAGATGGTAAAAGTTCATATTGAAGAATTCCTTTAAAATTCCACCAAACACACAACATCACTTTTTTCGCATGCAAGTCAGGTTTTGGCGTGGGCTGCGGAGCCTCATTTTTGTCCAACCATTGAGGCCGCCTTTTCAAATTAACATACAGCACCCATTGTTCATCTCCGGTAACAATTTGCTCTAAAAATGGCAAACGGTTTTGACGAGAGAGGAGCGAACTGCAAATTGTGACTCTTTGATTACGATTGTTGTCGGTCAACTCATGAGGAACCAACCCATTTTCCAAACTTTTGGACTTTGCCAAGTGCACGCAATTGATTGGAAATTGTTTTTTGTGAACAATTTAAAGTTGTCGCAAGCTCTTGTTGGGTAATTTGAGGATTTGGCACCAAAAGAGCTTGAAGAGCTTCTTGATCAAAATTGGACACACGGCCTCGACCACTCTTGTCATCTAACGAAAAATTTCCCTCGCGAAATTTCTCAAACCAACGCTGGCATTTTCTGGCGCTAACTGCATCTTGACCAAGAGCACTACAGATGTTTTTTGCAGCCTCACTTGCTTTTCTTCCTAATTGGAACTCGTAAAGCATGCAGTGCCGAATATGCTCTTCATCCGCCATCTTCTTAGGCCGAGTTTTGCAACAAAAACCAAACTAAACACAAACTTTTTCAAGCAAAACTTGTTAATTGCACTTCACACGTTCTGTAGATACCACGTGTTTGAAGGTTATGTCAATACAAGACAACGCCAAGCAAGATTTTAAACGAATGTTTAAAAACGACATTAATTATTACTAGACCCGATATATATATATAAAACTTGCTTAATTAGACCTGCTTTCTGATTTAGCTAAACTTTTTCCAGCCCAGCAAAGCACCTCAACTTCTCTTTCAGATAATTGTTAGCAACACAGCAGTAAATATCAACACAAAGCAGATTATTATTGTAGATCACGCAGGGAGAACAAAGTGTAAAATATTTAACTGCAGCAGTGTTTGACTATATTCTGCACAGTGAGAAAACCTGAAAATCTCCATTTTCCAGCTAATGAAAAGAAAATAGAATTCCACCCAATCTCCTATCTACCTACTCCAGGACTTCTGTGAGGATCAAATGAGATAAGGCATGGGAGAATGCTTCACAGATATTTGGTTACAGAGTGAAATGTTTGCACCTGGCTATAAAGCAAGTCGTGTTCCTGGGCTGAAGAAATTGCAAGGAGACTTGTCACTAGGGAGAGAAAGCTGGGCACTGCTAAGTGACATCATTACCCACTGCCCACAGTGACCGTTTCTGGGCTGGGCTAGGGGCTGCATTTTGTGCCATGGGGCCTTGGCAGCGTCAGCTGCGATTTGGTGGACTGCTGCTCTAGAGTGGTGGCAGGGCCTGTGTCCCACTTGGGGGAAGCCCAGTGTTGCTTTATGGGCACCAGATCCACAGTGCCAGTGCGCATTATGGCAGCTCCGGTGTTGAGCATATGTCCCCTGGTGGTCAGTGCGCATCACAGCGACCAGTTGGATGGTTGGACACTTCGCATATTAGCCTTTTATAGATATAGATTCTATTCCAGAAATGTGTTGGTAAATTGGCACCTTGGAATTTGAACAAACTTTCCAATGAAAAAAAGGTAGTAAGATTTCTAGGTGGGTCAAATTCAGGAAAGTAACAACAATACTACAGTATCTGATTACTCTTCAAGATATGGCTTAAATGGGAAAATCCATTCAAGGTTTGAATGGGAGATCAAGAATCTATCTCCCCACTGTGAAATAAGCTAAATGACAAAAGACAGCCTTCTACACCACATCCTCTCCCTTATAGAGTCCAGCTGTTTTAAACACTAGTTAGAGGTGGGCCAGTGCTTTACTGAAAAGGCATTTCTCAGGCTGAGTGTCAGGTAGCTGGAGGAATAGTGATCAGGGTTGTAAAAGGCTGAGGCAGCTTGTGAGGTAGGCAGTGATTTAGAACTATTCCTACTGACTTTCATGGAAAGCGAGGCAAGGACTCTGACAGTGGGAGGAGTGACGGTGCTTCCAGAGGAGACATCCTAGGTTCACCCTCACACAGGGTTTGAGGGCTTCAGTGACTCCCACCACCTAGAGCCCCATCAGAAGAGAGATGGTGCGCCATTTGCATTTTACTGTTCTTAATTATGTTAGTAACTCTATAAAATTGTATGAATTATCTTTCGAAACTGGTTTGGGAATCGATATTGTTTATGCTCATAGGAATGAAAAACTGGCATATAGTTTCTAAAGTGTTGAGAACTTACCACCCATCTTGCTAGTTGCTGATTTTCTAGTTGCTTTATTAATGAGTAAAGCCTCAAATCGGCTATCGCAGACAGAAGTGCTTGGGCAAGTCTAGGAATCCAAATCTTCATTAGTTAAAAAAAGAAAAAAAAGAAATTAAAAACATCTGTTGGTTCACACTGAATTATCATAAGAAATCAACAAGCTAATCCAACTACTGATATTACTACACACACACACACACACACACACACACACTAATTTTAATTTAAATAGCCAACAAACCATTTCATTGTGTTAAGGTTCTATTTTAGAAGTATATCTAGTTATTTTCATTAGCATAACAATAGGTAATTTTTAATAAACCTTATACAGTACTATATGCTAAGTAGGTATCATATTAAGTATATATTTAATTTTTTAATTTTAATTTTTGTTAATCCTCACCTGAGGATATTTTTTCTTTAATTTTTAAGGCGAGTGGGAGAAAGAGGAAACATTGATGTGAGAGAAACGTATCGATCGGTTGCCTCCTGCATAAGCCCCGACCAGGGCCCAGGCTGGGGAGGAGCCTACAACCGAGATATGTACATGCCTTTGACCGGGATCAAACCAGGGACCCTTTGGTCCACAGGCAGGCCAATGCTCTATCCACTGAGCCAAACTGGCTAGGGCTTAAGTTTACATACATTTTATATGTATCAGCTCATTCAGTCTTCCTAACAATCCTATGAAATTGATACTGTTTTATAAATGAGGAAACTGAGACACACAGAGGTTAGGTAATTTTCTCAAGGCTGTACAGCTAGTTAGTATGAAAGCCAGGATTCAAACCCAGCCTCCCTGGTCTCTATGTGCTTCACTTCTCTGACCCCTTCTAGTTCAAAATTATATCACCTTTACTTAAAATAATCAATATGAGAGTCTGAATAACTGATGATAGCATCCTAAGTTCCCCATCTGGAATCTACCAGCTGCTTTTTGGGGGGAGGTGCTGGCGTGGGTGGGGATGGAGACCAGGGGAGGTTTCCTCTTCCACAAATGGGCCAGGTGGGCCAGCTTCAGTGAGCAGAGCTGGGAGGAACAGGAAGGTTTTTGAAGACCCCTTCATTGATAATAAAACCTACTCCTGAGATAGATTTCCATGGTGACATTATGTGGTTGCAGACTTTATGGAGATCCTGCATGGCCAGCAGTTGGCACCGAGAGAAGAAAGGAGAACTCATAGCTCCGAAGTTCTGCCTGTGTCAGTGAAACTCTGCTGCCACTCAGCAAGTTCTGTGAGAAGCATAAGTCTGCTCCTCCTTTTTCAATAATGGAGAGTCAAATAGCATTGCAAAGGGGAGAGTATAATTCTTCCCATTTTTTTTTTTTTTTTTAATCCCAGAACCTCAATGTATTTCAGGCTTAAAAACCCCTCAGGATTTGGACTGCCTTTGGAATTCTGGGGGTACTTTTCTAACAGAAAATGGGAAGACCCAAAGTGCTGAGTACAACCTGACGACAGCTTAAAGGACCTAGACAGTGAGGTCAGAGGAACTTGTGTTCTGTTAGTTCTTCCTTTGTATCCTCTCCTGGCAAATAACCCCAGAAATTCATGTTCCAGGAATTACAACCCTCCTTACTATTGAGGCCTAATTATTGATACAATCTAGCACAATCATTAAATTTTTGTCAAATTGTCTAAGTTTTCATTTCAATACTATGTGTTTATATGTATTTAATCTTCATAAGCTCATATAACATGGTCTTCAGCTTACAAGTTAAAAAAACAAGATACAACCTGCTCTCAAGTGACTCTTTTATGAAGGATCCAAATAATTAATATATAATGTAATCATCCTGAAAACCTTAACAGGATTGCTCCCAGCAGGACATTTTGATGCTCAGCCTTGCGTTGTAATGTGTATTGAAGAGCCACATTAGTCACAGCATGTCTTTGGAACCTTATGCTTCCCAGATATGGTCAGAATAGCCTTTTAAAGACCAACTTCATGATACCAATACCACCATTCAGTTACTATAGCCTAACCTTTAAAAAAGGATGGCATGGGAGGGCAAGGCGGAGGGGTCAATGGGAGAGAAAAGGGAACAACTGTAATCCTTTCCACAAGATACATTAATAAATAAAAAGGATGGAATAATCTACATTTAGGAACTTTTTTGATTACTTTTAAACTTACCAGCAGCTGAACACTGTCATTCCCCAAAAGATGCAGAATCTTGTAAATGCTTGCAAAGATTAAGGGATAAGTGTAGCCCCTCAATCTTTCTGTCCATTCCCAGGTCAAATAACCATAAGTAGTAATATTAAGGACTAATTTTAAATGGCACTGAAACAAAACCAATTTTCACTTCCATATATAAAACTTTTATTTTTTAACACAGCAGCTTAAAAACACGACATTTTACACTAGATATTTAAGTGAAAAATGCAATTGGCCAACTAAACTCTTAACTTCTTCAAGGCAGGAATGTGTTTTTTATTTCACATATTTTCTCCACAGTACTGAGCACTGGAAATATATGCTAAAGATTAAGACATGTACATTAACATCAAGTATCGATAAATATACAGATGAAATATTAGCATAAAATAAGAGCATACTTTGATAAAATTATTTGGAGAAAATATAGAGGATTGATTGAAGATGTATAATAGCAACTAACACAATAACCAACATGAATTGAATACACATTTCTAAAATGGACAAGAAAATACAAAGGATATTTGAAAACCATATGATGTGCAACTTCAAGAGACTGCCAGTACTCATCTGGAACAAAACTTGTCTGGACTAAAAAGCAGTTACATATTCGTAACGCTATGGTAAACAAGACCAGATAAATGTTCTCACCAAGAAGATCTGAAAAACAAAACAGGTAATTGTGGTGCCAAAGTCAGGCAAGTTCTGCTTGCACAACTACAATCTGCTGCTCTGGCTGGCCCCTTGCCTAGGCTCGTTCAGGCACAGTGGAGAACTCTGACCCCTCCACACTCTTCTCAAAGCAGACCTGGGCTGAGAGTTACACAAGGGCCTCACCACTGGGTGATTTACCTCTCCTCTCATTTAACCCATCTTTCCCACAACTTACTGTATAAGGAGAATATACTGCAAAAGAGACTGGGTTAACTAAGGCCTTCGGTGGATTAGGTTATCTTATATGTAGATACAGCCCATTTTACAAATGAGAAAACAGAGGCTCAGAAATAAATTGCCTTGTCTAAAGGCAAAAAAGTTGCAAATGACTAAACAGGATTCAAAAGCAGGTCTGTATGCTGACTCCAACACCCTGCTCTTAACCATTGATGGACAGCAGACAGGCTGAATACAGAGGGTTTCTGTAAAAAAAAAAATTTTTTTTAAATCCTCACCAGAGGTTATGTTCATGATTTTAAAGAGTGAGGGAGGGAGAGGGAAAGAGATGTGTGTGTATAAATATGCGAGAGAAACCTCGCTTGGTTGCTTCCCTTACACACCCCTGACCCCTCACCCACCCAAGGGGATGGAACCGCAATCAGAGTCTGTGCCCTGACGGGAATCAAACCCACCTTTCACAGTACGGGTGGAAGCCACACGGGCCACGGACAGAGTATATATTTTTTAAATTTGAATTTAGTGCCCTGAATGAATGAGAAGTCCATCGTTATGTTACTCCCCGCCCCCCTGCCAAACTTGCTGGGGTGTGTGTGTGATCTTTCCTGCCATCTCATCCTGGCCCAAGAGCAGACCAAGCGGGTAAATGAAATAAGGCGGGTGGGACCTGGTCGCTCTCCAGGAGCCAGCCCCTCGCCGCTGCGGAGGCCGGGGCTCCCTCTCTCGGACAGGCTGGCCCCACCGGACCTCTGCACTCCCAGGGCGGGGAGGGCGGCGTGCAACGCCGCAGTCCGTCCGGTGCGACCGCCAGTGCGGGCAGCCGGGAGGGCGAACCCCGCACGGCGTGCACCAGGGTTCCCGCCCCCCGCCCCCAGCAGGGGGAGCCCGCGCTCCGAGGCCTCCTTCCCGCCTCCACCCCCGCCCCCGCCTCCCGCCTCACCCCTCACTCACCGCGGCGCCCGGAGCCCTCCTGCGGGCGGAGGTACAAGGCCGACTTTCTCTTCCGCAGCTTCACCTTCTCGCGGGAGCGGCTCTGGAGGCCGCGGAAGAAGAGGCCGCCGCCGCCGCCGCCGCCGCCGCCGCCGGGCTCGCGCTCCATCCCGCAGGTGCTCCGCCGCCCGCCGCAGACCCGGGGCCCCCTTCCTCCGCGAGGTAGGCTCCCGGCGCGCGCCGCTTCGGGGCGCCTAAGTGTGGCCTCCGCGAGCCGCCGTCCGGGCGGGCGCAGGGGCAGCCGGGAAAGAGCGACTTCGGCCAACTCCGTGTGGTGGTGGCTCCTTCGCGGAGCCTCGGGCCGCCCGGCAGCTAAACTTTGCCTGGGGCTGCCCACCTTTCGGGGCACTTCCTTCCGCCCCGGCGCCGGCGGCCGCCTCTGCTTTGGGGACCTGGGCGCCGGAGACTGGGACACCGCGGGACCTCGCCTCTGCGCGGACGGGCGGGAGGCGGGGTCCGGGGCTCGGAGCGGAGCCGAGCGGTGGGACCTGTCTGAAGGGTAATCGCGGTCGCCCTTAGGATATACCTCGTTTTGTTGCGCTGCGTTGCTTTATTGCGCTCCGCAGATATTGCGGGTTTTTTTTGTTGTTGTTTGTTTTTACAGCTTGAAAGTTTCTGGCAACCCTTCAAAGAGCGAGTCTGTCAGCGCCTTTTTTTTTTTTTTTTTTCCTAACAGCCTTTGCTCACATTGTGTCTGCGTGTCACGTTTTGGTTAACTCGCAATATTTTAAACTTTCCCGCTATTGCTATATTTGTTATGGTGATCTGTGATCAGTGATCGTCAACGTTACGGTTGGAATTATTTCGGGGCGCTGAGCATGACACTCACACAAGGCCACCAACTTCGAACTCACTAGGTGACACGCTCGTGTTCTGACTGCTCCACCGCAGGCCTTTCCCGCTCCTCTCGGCCTCCTGCTTCCTGACTTCCAGCCGCAGTGACACGGGGCCCACCGGCCGGCTGGTGAGCCTGCGATGGCCTCCAAGTGTCCGGGTGAGAGGAAGAGTCGCACTTCTCTCACTTTAAATCAGAAGCTGGAGATGATCAGGCTCAGCGAGGAAGGCTTGTCCAAAGCGGAGATAGGCCGGAAGCTCGGGCTCCTGCGCCAGACGGTGAGCCAGGTGGTGAACGCCAAGGAGAAGTTCCTGCGGGAGATGCAGAGCGCCACCCCGCTCAGCACACGCATGATCCGCAAGCGCAACAGCCTCATCGCCGACATGGAGAAGGTCCTGGTGGTCTGGATAGAAGACCAGGCCAGCCACAACATCCCCTTGAGCCAGAGCCTGATCCAGAGCAAGGCCCTCACGCTTTTCAATTCCATGAAGGCCCAGCGAGGGGCGGGGGCCGCCGAGGAGAAGTTCGAAGCCAGCAGAGGCTGGTTCAAGAGGTTTAAGGAGAGGAGCCGCTTCCCCGACACAAAAGCTGCGGGCGGAGCCGCCGGTGTCCTAACGGACGAGGAGCTGCTTCTCATGGACCAACAGAGAAAGTGGCTCCTTGAGGTGGAAGCCGCTCCCGGGGAAGACACGGTGAAGGTCGTTGAGATGACGACAAAGGATCTGGAATATTACGTAAACTTAGTGGACAAGGCGGCGGCAGGGTTTGAGAGGATTGACTCCAATTTTGAAAGAAGTTCCGCTGTGGGTAAAATGCTGTCCAGCAGCATCGCGTGCTACAGAGAGATCCTTCGCGAAAGGAAGAGCCGATCCAAGCAGCAAGCCTCACTGTTCACTCATTTTAAGAAATTGCTACGACCGCCCCAGACTTTGGCAGCCACCACCCTGCTTAGTCAGCAGCCATCAACTTCCAGGCAGGACCCTCCGCCTGCAAAAAGGTTAAGACTCGCTGCAGGGTCCGATGATGGTTAGCATTTTTTTAGCAATAAAGTATTTTTTAGTTAAGGTATGTATTTTTGTTGTTGTTGCTGTTTTTTTTTTAACACAATATACTGTTGCACACTTCGTGGACGTCAGTATAGTGTATACAACTTTTCCATGCACTGGAAAAAGCTTTGTGTGACTTGCTTTATTGTGATAGTCTCTGTATTGCGGTGGTCTGGAACCAAATCTGCAATATCTCCAAGGTATGCCTGTAATGATAATTATAAATGTGTTTATGCAGCATTTCACAGTTTGGGTGATCACACAGTAACTATTCGTTGAACGAAGTAGGCAAGGTAAAGATGATTTAGCCTGATGAGGTTCAAAAAGGTAAAATGGCTTGGTCAGGGTCAGTTAGCCAGCTAGTGGCAGAAGGGTAATCATCGATTTTCCAAAGAGCAAATGGCTCCTTTTTTTTTTTTAACATTTAGCAGGCATTGATCTAAAGTATGCTTGGTGACATCATTTGTCTAGTTAATGGTAGAGTCTAGGAGAAAATAGGTTTTTCTTTCCCAGATTAGTTTATATTACATTTTAGTGATATTAAGGGCAAGCTAGCTTCTAGTATCATTTCTGCCATTAATGGTTTTTGTGAGACTATGAAATATTGCTATAATAATGGGAATATGTAAAACCTTTACTCTGCTTCCCTAATTCATAAACACCTACCTAGTTTCTCCAGAGACTAAGATGTCGGCAAGGAATACAACTTTCCAAGAAGTGCTAGAGTCTTAACTTCTCTGTTGTTAGAGGTAAACCGTCCAAATTTCTGTTATATTTTTGTCAAAAATGGATGGCGAATGATTTATATTTGATGTCTGCTTGTACTTAATAAAGCATCAAAGGAAATTCATACAATTTTTAGCCTGTTTTAAAAGACTATTGTATTTAATAATACATATTGCTAAAAATATGATAGTAGAGATAGGCTAATAAAAGCATTTCTCTGTCTCCTACTTCCAGATTGGACTGGTATACCTTAAAGGTATAAAGAATATGGCTCAACTTTGTCCCACTCTGCCCTTTTAAATTATCCATTGAGAACATTCTGTAATAGGACTTAGCTTTTACACCATCCCCTAATGCTCATTTTCCATACTCCCTAAATATATGTATTCCTATTTTAATTAAATCAGTAAGTAATATTTACATATTATGAGAAAACACTATTCACTATGGAACAAAATAGAGACTTGAAATCTTTAAAAAGTATCTTATAGCCAAAACCGGTTTGGCTCAGTGGATAGAGCGTCAGCCTGCGGACTGAAAGATCCCAGGTTCGATTCCGGTCAAGGGCATATACGGTACATTGTTTGCAGGCATGTGCAGGAGGCAACTCGTCGATGTTTCTCTCTCATCTACGTTTCTAGCTCTCTATCCCTCTCCCTTCCTCTCTGTGGAAAATCAATAAAATATACATTTTTAAAAAAGTATGTTGTACTAATTGCTTTGTTTTCCATTTCTTTGTACACAGATCTGAAGAGATTTCCTGAGTGGAGTGGAGTTGTTCAAAACCATCTTTGTACCGTGTGGCATTTGTTAAAAACATGTTTGGGAGAGTGACTCTACCACAAATGCTTTTTGCTGGCATCCTTGGAATTGCTGGAGGGATATATATTTTTCAACCAATATTTGAACAGTATTCCAGAGATCAGAAGGAATTAAAGGAAAAGTTGAAATTGGTAGAGGAATCAGAAAAGAAGAAAAGTTAATACTACAGCGAGTTGAACTATAACTGCTTAAAGTTCCATTGAAATTATGTTGACTATAAATAGTCTCATAAAAACTTCTGAAATACATTTTAAACATAAATAAATCATAGATGATGATTTTTAAAACTAGTACTGTCATTCTTAATGTTTACTGTCCTTTTATTTGCTATTTTATTTCTTTTCATCAGGACAGATTAACAATTTCCTTTTAAGTAAAAATGAATATTGGAAGGGATATTTTATTTCTAAGAAATATTCTATTTTATAAAATATCTTGGAATGGTATTTACAGTAGTGTTTGTAGATGAAATGAATCAAGATATCCACCACAAGCATAATGTCTCTTTAAAAAAAAAAAAGTTTTTATTGATTTCAGAGAAGAAGAGAGAGGGGGAGAGAGGCAGAGAGGTAGAAACATTAATGATGAGAGAGAATCATTGATCCATCAGCTGTCTCCTGCTTGCTCCCTTCTGGAGACCAAGCCCACAACCCCAGGCATGTGCTCTGACCAGGAATTGAACCTTCGGTTTCCTGGTTCATGGGTGGAAACTCAACTACCACGCCACACCAACCAAACAGAATGTCTCTCAGTTGGCCTACAGTTAGCCTTCTTCAGTCTTTCAACTGCAGCCCTGTCTCATCCCAGGCAGAATGGCGGGATAAATTCAGAATTGGGTTGACTCAGATCAAATGAGGTTTTAGAGGTTTACATGGTGCTATATAGGGTGGAAAGTATGACACAGATCTATTTAACCTGCTAAGCAAATTTGCATTAATATTGGTGGTTAGGGAAGAATTAATTTGTTATGAAGCTATTATTCATATAGCTAAAGGATGTTTTGAGATTGCTAAGAATGGATACAATATTTTTTTTATGTTTTGTATTTTTTGTGTTTGTTTTTTGTTTTTTTCTTAAACTTGTATTTTCAGTGAGAGCTACAAATGTAATCACACATGTACAAAGTGCTTTAAAAAAATCTGATTGTTGAAAGTATTACATATGTCCCCCTTTCTTCTCCCATTGACCCCTGCTAGAGCCCCCCCCCATACCCCAAACCTTTACCATCCTGTTGTCTATGTCCACAGGTTATGTATATATGCATACAAGTTCTTTGATTAATCTCTTCCACCCACCCTCCCCGCCTTCCCTCTGAGATTTGACAGTCTTTTCCATGCTTCTGTGTCTCTGGATCTATTTTGTTCATCAGCCTATTTTAAGTTAGATTCCACATATGAGTGAGATCATGTGATACTTCTCTTTCTCTGACTGGCTTATTTCACTTAACAATACTCTCCAGGTCCCTCCATGCTACCTCAAAAGGTAAAAGATCCTTCTCTTTTATTGCTGCATAGTAATCCATGGTATAAATGTACTTTTTTAATCACTGTCTACTGATGGGCACTTGGGCTGATTCCAGATCTTAGTTATTGTAAATTGAGCTGATATGAACATACAGCTGCATATATTCTTTCTGATTGGTGTTTTGGGTTCCTTAAGATATATTTCTAAAATTGAGATCACTGGGTCAAATGGCAAATCTGTATTTAATTTTTTGAGAAAAAGCTATACTGTTTTCCATAATGACTGCACCAGTTTGCATTCCTACCAGCAGTGTACTAGGGTTCCCTTTTCTCCACATCCTTGCCAGCACCTGTCATTTGTTGATTTGTTCATGGTAGCCATTCGGACAGTTGTGAGATGGTACCTCATTGTCATTTTTTTGTGTGTGTGTGGAGTCTTTAGGGTTTTACAAAGTGGTTTTTTTTTTTGTTTTTTTTTAAACTAAACTCATTTTTAAAGAATAAACTCAATTTTTATTATTGATTTTTTTTCTTGAAAAATAAATTCATTCTAGCTTAATCTAAGTTGAATAGACAGTATGAGTAATTTAAAATAACAGGGAGTGAAGAAAGAATCATAAATGTAAGTTCATTAAAAAGACCAAACAATACAAAAATGTACAAAGTGAAAATTATCCAGGCATACATTGATTTAATTAATACAGTTAATAGTTTAGTGAGCTTTTGAGACTTTTTCTTTAATGCATATAAAATATATAAAAATTTAAATTAATGTACAAATATCAATTATCAAATATCAATTTGCTTGGCTACAGGTTGACTGGGGCTCTACTATATACACTGATTGGCCAGATTATTATGATCTCTGAATGCATAATAATCTGGCCACTCAGTAGATATCCTATATAATAAAAGACTAATATGCAAATTGTCCCCTCAACCAGGAGTTTGACCACAGGCAGGCCAGCCAACCACCCTTGTCCCCTCCCCCTGGTCAGGCTGGCCGGACCCCACCCAGGCACGAATTCATGCACTGGGCCTCTAAAATACACACGCTGAAACTGATTTGGCTCAATGGATAGAGCGTCAGCTTGGGGACTGAAGGGTCCTGGGTTCAATTCCGGTCAAGGGCATGTACCTTGGTTGCGGGCATATCCCCAGTAGGAGGTGTGCAAGAGGCAGCTGATCAATGAATCTCTCATCGATGTTTCTAACTATCTCTCTCCCTTCCTCTCTTAAAAAATCAATAAAATATATTTTAAAAAAATAAAATAAAATTCACACACACACACACACACACACACACACACTGAGTGGCCAGATTATTATGCATTCAGAGATTATAATCTGGCCACTCAGTGTATGTCATCCTACTGTGGAATGTAGGCTCAATGAGCAGAATATCTGGCCACTCAGTGTATGTCTTCCTATTGTGGGATGTAGGCTCAATGAGCAGAACTCTGGGATGTTACAGAATATAGGATTGAGATAAACTGAGAGGAAACAGAATTGTAAACTTCTGTTCAATTGTAGCAAATATTTAGCATGTCTTCTCACATTCTGTTGGTTTAGTAGAGCATGCCATGTGGTTAAGCCCAAAATCAAAGGCAGGTACATAGACTTCCCACAGGATTCACAGTCAAGTCACATGACTGGGTAGGAATACATAATCATATGATAGCCAACTAATATAATCTTCTATCTAACATCAAGTTAAATTGAATTTGATCCTCCTTTTCAGAAGGATGCATTAATCAGTTTTTACATATCAAATGCCAGAGGATGAACTGATTTTTTTCTCTAGTGAAGATACTGCAGCCATTCAAAGTGTTGGTGAGGATGTCGGGAAATGAAAACGCTTATTCATACACTTACAGTAAAACTGTAGCTGCTAGGCTGAAACTGGTTTGGCTCAGTGGATAGAGCGTTGGTCTGTGGCCTGAAAGGTCCCAGGTTCGATTCTGGTCAAGGGCATTGGTTGCAGGCACATCCCCAGTAGGGGGTGTGCAAGAGGCAGCTGGTCGATATTTCTCTCTCATCGATGTTTCTAGCTCTCTATCCCTCTCCCTTCCTCTCTGTAAAAAAAAATAAAAAAAAAATCAATAAAATATATTTAAAAAACAAAACAAAAACAAAACTGTAGCTGCTAGGAAACTGTTTGGTGGTTCCTCAAAAAGTTTAACACAATGTTTCTATGTGACTAGCACTTCCACTTCCAGGTATATACCTGAGATAAATAAAAACATGCCCACACAAAAATTTGTACATGAATGCGCATAGCATCATTATTATAGTAGGCAAATCGTGGACATAATCCAAATGTCTATCAGCTGATGAATGGATAAACAAATTGTGGTATTAGCTCTAACAAGGAATGAAATATGATGCATACTACAACTTGGATCAACTTTGAAAACATGAAAGAAGCTGGGCATAAGTGTGATTCTATATGTATGGCATGTCCAGAACAGGCAAATACATAGAGACAAAATAGATTAGTGGCTACTAAAGACTAGGGGAAAGAAAGGATCGGGGTTGACTGGTAATGGATGTAGGGTTTCTTTTTAGGGTGCTAAAAATGTTCAAGAACTAGATAGTGGTGAGCATACAACTTTTGCAATATTTAATAAACCACGTAATTGTACATTTTAAAAGGGTACCATAAATATATTAGCCATCACCACAGATCCCTATTGGTCAAGGCACCCTGGCTGCACTCTACCTTTGCTTCCAGTATAGTAGTTATGTCTGTCATCTGTCCTTTGCCCTTCAGAAATTCTTTTTTTTTCCATCTTCTAATTGATTCTAGGGAGTCCTATTGCAGCAGCAGCTTCTGTCAATTTCAGTCCTCAAAGGACAACTACCCCAGAGCTTTTCAAAGGTGTCAGTGGCCTCCTCAGCAATTCATGTGTTTTCCCCAGTGCCTCGGTGAAGGCGTATCATCAAGGCCTCGGATAATACAATTAGGTGGTGGTTTCTCCAGTCTCGTTATAAATCCATTCTAATCCCAAGATCAGGAAAGCAGGATAGGGGGAGAAAAAGAGAGGGAAAAGCCAAGTCAATGATAGATTATCAAAGGGCCACTAGATTTGATTCTGAGGGATTTTCTGAAGAGACTTTTAAATGTTTTTAAACTATTATTTCAAAATAATTTTGGACTTAGAGAAAAGGTGCAAAAATAATAAAAGGAATTTGTATATACCTGCTATACAAATTCTACAAATATTAACATTTTATTACATTTGATTTAGTCTTTTCTTCATATTTATGTATATACAAACAAACACATGTTATTATTTTTCTAGGCATATGAGAATAAATTGCCCACATGATGCCCTTTACTCTTAAATATTTCAATGTGCAAGGCCTAAAAACAAGAATATTCTCTTTCCTAATCCTATATCATAAAAGCCTAATATGCTAAGTGTCCAACTGTTCATTCGACTGTTCAGCCAGTTGCTATGATGCAGGGGGCAGATGCTCCAATAGGTAGGTTGGCTTACTGCTGGGGTCTGGCCAATCCATACTGGGCAAGATGGGCTGGACATGTCTTGGAGCTCTCCCACAGTTCCTCCCCAGCCTCTTAAAATATTTCTTTCAATTAATTTCCCTTCAATTTGCACAAATTCATGCACCAGGCCTCTAGTCCTATCTAATAAAAGAGTAATATGCAAATTGACCATCATTCCAACACAAAGATGGCTGCTCCCATGTGGTCAAAGATGGCTGCCCCCATGTGGACATAAGATGGTCACCACAAGATGGCCAGCAGAGGAGGGCAGTTAGGGGTGACCAGGCCTGCAGGGAAGGGCAGTTGAAGGGGACCAGGCCTGCAGGGGAGAGCAGTTGAGGGGGATCAGGCTGGCAGGGGAGCAGTTAGGCATCAATCAGGCTGGCAGGGGAGTGGTTAAGGGGTGATCAGGCTGGCAGGCAGAAGTGGTTAGGGGAAATCAGGAAGACAGGCAGGCAAGCAGTTGGGAGCCAGCAGTCCTGGATTATGAGATGGATGTCCGTTGGCCCATTTAGGATCTGGCCTAAATGGGCAGTTGGATATCCCTCAAGGAGCACCAGATTGGAGAGGGTGCAGGCTGGGCTGAGGGACACCATCCCCAGGGGTCTCTAGTCCTATATAATAAAAGCCTTAATGTTAAGTGTCCAATCTTTCCATCAGTTGCTATGACAAGCACTGACCACTAGAGGGAGGATGCTCCGATTGGTAGGTTAGCTTGCTGCTGAGGTTTGGCCCATCTTGATTGGGCGAGAGGGGCAGGACATGCCCTGGAGCCCTCCTGCGGTCCCTCCCCAGCCCAGATTGTGCACTGGTGAGGTCTCTCAGCCTGGCCTGTGCCCTCTCACAATCTGGAACCCCTGGGGGATATCGGAGAGCCAGTTTCAGCCTGATCCATGCAGGCCAGGCCAAGGTCTATGCACTGGTCCTCTAATTACAGCATGATCAAGATTAGGAAGTTAAAAAAAAAAAAAGATCAGGAAGTTAAGATTGATATATTATCTAATCTCAGATTCTATCCAAATTCTACCAAGCCCAGTTAATGTTCTTTAGAGCAAGAGGTGTGTTTTTTTCTGCTCTGGGAACCAATCAAGGCTCACATTTGAATTTAGTTGCCATAGCCCCTTGGTTTCATTTATTCTGGCTCATTCCTCAGTCACTGTCTTTCATGACATTGACATTTTTTTTTTAAGAATACTGGTCTACCGTTTTGTAAAGTGTTTCTTAATTTGGATTTGTTTAATGCTTCCTCATAATTAGATAGATTCAGGTTTTACCTTTTTGGTGGAATTACTGCAGAAATGATGCGTCGGTTTGATTTGCAGATTCCTATTTTATTCCATGTATTATAATCTATTACTATCACCAGGGCTGACCCAATGATTTATAGGGCCCAGTGCAATACCAAAATGCAGGGCCCCGGGTGGGGATGAGGAAGTTCGTCTCCTCATGGGCCCAGCACTCCAAGCACAAATGGGCAACCCCCAAAGGATTGCAACCTCCAGCTAGGGCGTTCTTGACTCCCGGGTGGTGGCGAAAGGTGGCCCCTGATGAGTGGCATAGGAGTACGTCATGGCACTGCCTTCTTAGCCACCCAGCTATGGGTGTAGCCTCAGGTCCCTGCTGATTGCTCCTTAAGGCTCCTTAAGAGAACTTGGCCTCAGCTGTGGGTGCAGCCATCTTTGTGATGGAGTGGCGGTCAATTTATTGATTTCAGAGAGGAAGGGAGAGGGAAAGAGAGATAGAAACATCAATGATGAGAGAGAATCATTGATTGGATGCCTCCTGCATGTCCCTGAAAAGCCCACAGCCCTCGCACATGACCTGGAATCTAACCATGACCTCCTGGATCATAGATCAATGCACAACCACTGAGCCACATTGGCTGGGCTTGATAGTGTTCTTTGCTGTCCTTTAGTCACTTTCTCTGGGAAGTCTTGATTTGGTGTCATTTGTCTGTGTTCCAGTGGCGGTATTTAAAATCCAGTGGGGATTTTATCTCACGGCGCTGAAGTTAACTGCTTACTTGTTGGTCTTTCAAGCTCCCTGAGGGTACTTCATGGGGTGCTTGGCTGAATGTGGGCCATAGGCCACTGTCTGTTTTCTGATCTACCCGGTAAACCCCTGATAACAGCAGGCACAAGTCGGGAGTACTGAAGTGGGGGCTCCCCCAGTCTCATATCATCATATCAGCCATGAACAGTGGCTGCATTGCCCCTTCACCTCCCATCCCCAGATTTTAGCTGATCAGTGACTCCCAGGCTGTTACTCTACACTTCCGCCGGGGGCTACTTTTCCTGTCTGACCCTCAACCAGCAACAGTCTGATGGCCCTTCTCTCAGCTGGGGAACATCCCTTGAAACCATCACCTTGTGTGAAATTTGCTATCCCTCATTCTGAGGTCACTATCTTATATTTGCCTGGAAATATTAGGTTAACTATAATAGATCTTCAATACCTGGCCATTTCATATGGCTATTCTATATGTGATTTTGTAAATTGGACCTAAATCTGAGAAGCTAATTGTGCCGTGATGTAAACTGTGAGTACGTAGGTAGGACGATGGGGTGGGGCAGGTGGGTCTGGGACAGCTGGAATTTGTGGCACAAGCAGGGGCAGAGCAGTGAGATAGAAGAGATGACAAGAGAAGCTGGGCGAGGGTTTGCACGCATTTTGCTCTGTTTGGAAGTGAAATTACTTGGTTCGGAAGTGCTTTGCCTGAGAGCCCACGGGGGCAGGCCCAAGGCCACCGCTCAGACCCCAGCCCATTGGAAGAGGAATTTGGCCTTCTCTCAGTGGGAACCTGGGAGCCTGAACCCATTTCCCAGCAGCAGGTTCAAGTAGGCTCAGGCAAACCCTAGGGGGCAGCAAAAGCTCGCAGATTTCTCCTTACTGTATTTTTTTTTTTTTTAAATAAAGTGCTCTATCACTCTTAGAAATATTATGTTAAGTGATTTTATAATCCGAATTAGACCGTACGACCAGAGACCCTGCTTGTCCTTCCCTTCCAGAAATATACTCACCATCCCCTCCGCTCTCCCAAGGTCATACGGTTTCCCTGGTGCTGGAAGGCGGTGCCCAGGCCGCCTGAATGAGGGAGGAGCTGGCGGGCGGGATGGACAGGGCAGAGCCGGACCCCCGGGGACAGAGGCCCCCAGGGAACTCCGGGGGGAGGGAGGGCTGACTTTTCAGCTCTCAGCAGTTCTTGCTACAAGTGGAGACGCCGATCTGATGCCCTAGAAAACACCTTCAGAAAATGGCTTTTGGAGGAGGACATGTGGCGAGAGGCATTCACCATATGTCGCAGCGCACCGATGCCGGAGCAGTTTGTAAATGTCACCCCGTGTTCAGAACGAACCCCGCCCGCCTCCTTCCAGTCCCCCCATCCCTCCTCCCCACACGCGCGGCCTCGCGCCTCCCAGGAAAGGGCAGCGGACACCTGGCTGAGCCAGAGGAGCGCCCGGACCTTCGGCGCCCGGCAGGTGCGGCGGGGCTGCGGGCAGCGGAGTGGGGCGGGTGCTCCCCGGGGTGACAGGAGGAGGCGGGAGGTGGAGGGCGGAGAGGAGGTCCCGCCCCACCTCGCTCTCCTTTACGGGAAGTGATGTGGGGCCAGACGGAAAAGACCCGCCGAGGACCCAAAAAAGGCCGGCACGGCGGCTGCGGCGCGCACAGAGCCGAGCGAGCGGCGCGGGCTGAGCAGGTGAGGCTGGGCTCCCGGCTCCCCGCGGGCTGAGCCGGCAGCGGCCGGAGCGGGGCTGGTCCCCGGGCTGGTCCGGGGCTGGTCCTGGGGCTGGGCTGGGCTGGGCTGGAGGTTGCGGCTTCTTCTCCCCTGGCCTCTGGGGGACGGATCTTGCCAGAAAAGTTGCCTCGCTGCACTCAGACCCTGGATGGCCATCGCGCAGACCCCAGGATGGATGACAACTGGCCGGGATGACGCTCTGCTTGGGCACCAGGTGCTGATGCTGGCTCGTCCTAGGTTGAGATCGGGGGCTGAGGCCAACTCCGGGTGGCCTCCAGGCGCGAGGGGTCCCCGTGAGTGGGGCAGGAACCTCACTGGGAGGAGAGAAGGGAGGTCCCAGGCCTCCTGCACCCACCGCTAGTTCTTTGCTCCCTTTTGCTGGTTTCGGTTGAATTACTGAACGTCTTTCCAACACCTTCGCTGGTCAGGGTCGGGACGGCCAACTGGCGGGTGGGAGAGGGTTCCCTTTCTCCTGTCAGTCAGCCAGAAAGCTCTCAGGTGTTGGCTGGGTAGTACGGATGTGATGACAGGTTCCCAGACAATTGCCAAAGGCTTGTCTCTGTCCCAGTAGATCACAGGCGAGCAAAGGCAGGCCCAAAGTGAAGGAAATCTTGTGAGCTCTTGACTTTGCATTCCCAGCCTCTGGTTCCTACTGGCTACCTGGGCCGCATGGCCTCAGAACCTTCTCCACAGTGTCTGTGCTCCCCCCTGCGGGCTAACAGCTGTTTTTCCCCCTACTAGATGGCTTCTCCCGTTATGGTTGGCTTGTCAATCAGATGTTGGGAGGGGCGAGTAGTGTTTGCCATATAAGTTTTCTATAATGATTGCTGATTTAATTTGTTGGTGCTTCACTGTTCTTGTTCCTTTTTCTTTTCTTTTGTTAAAAACTTGCTTGGGAGGTGGGACACAGTCTGGAAAATAGGGTTTCTTTAGATGGCTGGAAATGAATAAAGGTTAATATTAATGAACTTGAAAGAACTTGACTGAGGATCATTCTTTTCTGTATTATTATTATTATTATTATTATTTTTAATCCTCACCCGAGGATATTTTTCCCATTGATTTTTAGAGAGAGTGGAGGGAGAGGGAGAGACAGAGAGAAACACTGATGTGAGAGAGACACATTGATTGGTTGCCTCCCGCATGTCCCCCACCAGGGCTGGGAGCCTGCAACCGAGGTACATGCCCTTGACCAGAATTGAACCTGGGGCCCTTCAGTCCACAGGCAACACTCTATCCACTGAGCCAAATAACCTATTTTATGTTGCTTTTCCTTTCCACTTTTTTCCTTTCCTCCCTTTCAGAATTTCCATGGCCTGCCTGGGTTTTGAATTTTGATAAAGTGTAATTCATTTTTTTTCTTTTGTTGCTGGTGCTTTCAGTGTCAAATCTAAGAAAGCATTGCCAAATCTAAAGTCATGAAGTTATGTCTATGTTTTCTTCTAAGAGTTTTATAGTTTTAGCTCTTTCATTTCAACCTTTAACTCATTTACAATTAATTTTTGTATATGATAGGAGGTTGGGGTCTAACTTCCTCTTTTTGCATGTTGAAATCCAGTTTTCTAGCACCATTTGTTGAAAAGACTATTTTCCCCTTTGAATGGTCTTAGTGATTGTTGAAAATCAATTGACTAAATGTGAGAGTATATTTCTGACCTTTAAATTTGTTCCATTAACCTATATGTCTTTCCTTATTCTGTCTTGATTACTGTAGCATTGTAGTAATTTTGAAACTGAGAAGTGTGAGCCTTCCCACTTTGTATTTATTTCCCCCCCCTTCAAGATTATTCTGGCTATTCTGCATCCTTAAATTTCCATATGACATTTAGATTCTCAATTTCCACTGTTTTGGTTTTGTAACAGATATAAGGGTTTTGGAGTGGGCAACAGTCTGAAGGAACCAGACTCTTGATTTTCCCACCCCAAACCTTCTTTCCCTTAATTTCCCCATCTCGGTTAGTGGCAACTTCATTCTTCCAGATGCAGGAATCATCCCTGGTTCTCTTCTTTCTCTCATTTCCATATCTAATCCTTCAGCAAATCTCATTGGTTCTACTTTGAGAGTATGTCTAGGATAATCACCGTTTCTCACCACTTCCATGCCACCATCAAGTTCCTGGCTCACTGCAAAGCCTCCTTCAGCCTCCCTACTGCCACCCTCACCACTTTACGATCTATTCTCAACAGGGCAGCCAAAGTCACTCACTCCTCTGCTCAGACTCTCCAGTAGCCTTTTATCTCAGAAGGAAAACAAAGTCTCATCATGGCCTACATGCCCCTTTTATGGTATGGGGCTTCATTTTCTTTAATATATTTTTATTTATTTCAGAGAGGAAGGGAGATGGAGAGAGAGGTAGAAACACCAATGATGAGAGGGAATCACTGATTGGCTGCCTCCTGCATCCCCCCACTGGGGATTGAGCCCGTCACCTGAGCATGTGCTCTTGACTGGAATCAAAACTGGGGACCCTTCAGTCTGCAGGCCAGCGCACTATCCACTGAGCCAAAGCAGCTAGGGCTTCATTCTCTAGTTCTCTCTCCTTTGCTTACTCTGCATTAGCCAGGCACACCTCAGGAGCTTTGCACTTGACGTTTCCTTTGCTTGGAATGCTCTTCCTTCAAATGTCTGCACAGTCTTCCCACTCATTTCATTCAGGTCAAAAGTCATTTCTGTATAGAGTCCTTCTTGAACCATCCCAGTTAAAATAGCATTCCTCACCACTCCCATCATTTTCTGCTCCCTTATCTTACCTTATTTTTCTTTAGAATCTCTAATACTTCTCTCTCTTTCTCCCTCCCTCCCTTAATATTTGTCTCCCACTGGTAGATTACAAGCTCCATGAAGGCAGGAATTTCTCTTCTTCATTATGGTATATGCACAGCATTTAGAATGGTTTCTGGCACACAGTAAGCACTCAAAAATGTATTGAATGATTGAAAAGGGAAAGGGAAAATAAGAAATGGTTATCGCTTTGCTATTTCTTCCTATTTTATCTAAGAGAAGCATTGTCCATAGCTACGCGAACATCTCTCTCCTCTTCTATCCTCCTGTTGTCTCTGAGAATGCGTTACCTTCCTCGGAGAGGGAAGGTCAACCAAGGAGGAAGGTGAGGGCTCTGCTCTTCCCACAGTGGCCAGGAGCGCTCCTGTGTGGAGCCCAGAGGACTCGGGCTGGCAGGCCTCGCTGCCTCCAGGGATTCCATCTCTTACGCTTGTGTAGGGGGAGGAAGAAATTCCTTGGAAATTCAAGAAAATGGAAATTCATTTCTTGATGAATGCTTTGTACGGCATTGAATTAATCTTTCTCCGGCATCCACCTGGAATTGCCTACTTGGAAACTCATTTTGACATTTAATTATGAGACTGATTCACTAACGAGGCACCTGATAATTAAATGACTACTTTAGACTGTCGACTGTTTATGTGTATGTCCTTATAACCATGACACATTGTCATATCCTGGAGGCCGAGCAGGACTCCAGCTCATTTTTGAGGCTTATATTGCAAGGTATCTTAGACAAAAGGAGTGCTCAATGAACGCTTGCTGAATGTCAGCCACACATTTAATTTCTCTTAGCCAATAGCTACACGCACCTTGTTTTATTTATTTTTAATATATTTTATTGATTTTTTACAGAGAGGAAGAGAGAGGGAGAGTTAGAAACATCAATCAGCTGCCTCTTGCACACCCCTTACTGGGGATGTGCCCGCAACCAAGGTACGTGCCCTTGGCTGGAATCGAACCTGAGACCCTTCAGTCCGCGTCCACTGAGCCAAACCGGTTTTGGCCAAGCACCTTGTTTTAGTCCAGCTCACCCTGCTACTGCTGATGGAGCCGTACTGGCTGCAGTTGAGTGGGCCTTCCTTCTGCTCTTTCTTAGAAAGAATTGAGTTAATTGGCTTCCAGTGTATGGTAATTAAACTTTACGTCATCTTTAAAATTGAATCTGCTTTCCATTGTTACTTAAACCTATCTTAGAATGAGCTCTATTTATATCTTCACTGCAGTGTGAAAAGGCATTATTTTGACATATGTGTGATATATATTTTTTCCCTAACAAATCACGATAGGTTTGATATCTCCTGAAAAACAAAACAGGGCTTGCCTGTGTCAAGCGTGAGCCCCTATTTAACCAGACGGAGGGAATCCTTTCACCTTGCACATGTGCATCAAATCCCCCACGATGTACGCTTTAAGTTACTTACAACTTTATTTTTACTTTTTAAAAATAAATTATAATTTCACATGTCAGCTCTACCTCAATAAAGCTGAAATTAAAAAAAAAAAAAAAGCGTGAGCCCCTATAAAGCAAGATTGTCTCGCCGTTGTTAAAACAAGATTGCCTCCTGAAGAGGGTAATGTTTCCCTCTCACTGCCTTCCCTTGTTAAGCCTGTTGCCGTTTCTGCTTGGGTCATATTTGTTCCTCTGCCTCTGGGTCAGGAAGCTTGAGTTTATGATCTGGTTTCCTTTAAGCTGATTACCTTGGGAGCAGACGTGAGCTCGGAGTTGGAGGAAGAGATAAAGGGTGTGTGATTAACTTACGTTCAGAGGGTGGGATGTGTGGAGCAGGGAGCACCCAGCTTGTTTTGGCCTCCTGTCTGCTTGTGCGGGGCAGAGGGTCCATCACATTTTTATTTATTTTTTGTCTGGTATCATTGAGGCCTAACACTCATTGTATTTACTGCCTGGCTTACTCAAGAGGAGTGTTGAAAGTTATTCCTCTTTTCCTGGTGTGTGTGTGTGTGTGTGTGTGTGTGTGTGTGTGACTGTACATGCTATTCTTGAGGAGGTCTCCCACTGAGTGCCTCAGCCACTCTTAAAACCACCCACATGTATGGAAACAATTTTTAAAATTGAACTTTCTATGTGGGATCAGAGGTAGGGTGCAAGATTTAGAAAAAAAAAAAAATTTGCATTTTGGATAAACAATGAATATTTTATTTCTGTAAGTATGTTCCATGCCATATTTGGGACATACTTGTATTTTAAAAGTATTTGCTTTTATGAAATGCAAATTTAACTGTGTCTTGTATTTAATCTGATCACCATAGTCAGGTTAACCCATGTGTATGCACAGGAAATGCAGGGATCACGGTAATGTCCAGATAGTGACTGAGCTCACTTTGGTGACTGCACAAGTGTCCAATGTAAGGACAGAGAGGACTCTTAAACTCAGAAGAATTGGAAGGAGAAAGAATTTGGAGGAGACTTAGTGTTGCTCTAGACTTTTGCAGTAAGGAAATTCATATCCAGAGACATAAAGTCACTCTGTAAGATCCCACAGTTAGTAGCAGAGCCAGAACTGGGACTCTAGGTCCAGTGGCTGGTCTTGTTATGCCCAGATTTCGTGATCCCCAAGGACCACCAGGGAGCCGAGTCAGATGCAATAGCAGAAAGCCTGTTCCATGCTAGCATGGGCTCTGTCCCACTTACGCCGACAGCGTGGCGGAAGAGCATGAGCTTCAACAGATCAAGGGGTTTCATAGGGGTGGTGATGTCACTGCTTTGGCTGACTCTGATTGGTTGGGTGAGGGTTAGGGTCCAGTTCCCCCTGCCCTCACATTCCAAGGAGTTAGCCCCGCCCTGCCCTTTCAGTCTGCTGCACAGTGTCTTCCCTACGAGGTCCGGTATAAATTGCTTATGTTTCCTGTTGACCCACCGCTGTGTGATTACTCCAATATCACGCTCTCCCCCCAGTCCCCAGATCCAGTGTGTTGCAATCAAAGCCATTGTCATGAGGCACCCTTGAGTTTTTTTTCGAGGGCCACCATTTGGTTGTATTTCCTTGTATGTGTTTTTATTCCTTTTAAGGGCCTGTTAATATTTTTGTCCCTTTTGAATTTTTATTGAAGGATGCTTTGATTAAGGTGGACTGGGAGTAATTCCACAATAGCCAAGTATTGTCTTATGGAAAGCCTGCTTGCTCTGTGTGGCCCACTCCTATGAAATTCCTCGTCCCTCAGTATTTTGGTAGAAAAAATATGGCAGATATGTGATAAGGACCAATGTAGATGGTTAGGTATATGTGACTTGCCCTTTAGAGATGGGTTATTTTATTATTATTATTATAAGGTCATGTGTATCTATTTAGGAAAGTTGCCCTGAAAATGGACGTGCGTTCTCTGACTGCCACTAGAATACCATATTTCAGGGCCACTAATTTTGTGTTTCTATAGCTTTGTTGATTAATTTATATAAAGCCTTACCAGCTGCCAGATCAAAGCATGATAATAAAGCTGGTTGCCAAGAGACTAAAACATCTGTTTGTTCTTATTAACTGCAGTTGCTCTATCTTGCCCCGATCTCACCACCTGGGCAGCTGATCCAGTCTTATCTAGCTTGGCTGGTTTATGCATCTCCTGTGTAATTATATCATTAAAAGCATACACAGGGTCTCAATCAGCAAACTAACGGCGACAGTGAGGTGCTTTTATTGTTGTACTACCCCTGACGTGGGAAAAATGACACATATAGAAATAGGTCATGATTTAAATGTTCCTTTGAGATACCTAAGAATTTTAAAATATAATCCATGGTCATGGTTGGGACTTCTTTGTTTCTTGCAATATGTGTGTTTATTTTTTCATAATGAATCTCACCCCTGCAAAGGGTGACCCCTGGAATGAGGAAAAGCGTCCAGCAGCCCTTGGAAAGAGAAGGTCAGGTACTGGAGACCCAATGTGGCCCAGCAGGCTGCTGACTGTGCTGGCGGGGCTTCTGCCAACGGGGCCAGGCCAGCTCCCCGTTGCCCTGCCTTGCTGCAGCGCGGAGGGCTGGGAGTGGGCTGCGGTGTTTGCTCAGGGAGTGACTCCCGCAGAGTTCCGGGGCTCCTGCTTGATTGTAGAGGAGCCGACATACCAGTAGCTGGTCCTCTGGTCTGTAGTCTCCGATATTGCCCATAATTAACTATGTGCTCTTACACCAGAACTTCTTAATCGGGGGCTGATTTTGACCCCCTCATCCCTAGGGGCCATTTGGCCATGTCTGCAGATGTTTTTGATTGTCAAACATAAAACATGTTACTCCTGGCATCATCTAGTGGGCAGAGGCCAGGGATGCTGCTGAGCGTCCTACGGTGCACAGACCGCCCCTCATGCCAAAGGGTGGTCCTGCCCCAGGTGTCCGTGGTGCGGGGGCTGAGGAAGCCTCTCTGGCCTGCAGCTCCCCCCGCCTCTGGCCCCCGTCATGTGAAGTCACGAAGCCTAACTGCACCACTGCTGTCTTTTTGATCTCTCCCTCACCCCAAGTCTAAGGCGTTCCATGTGGCACAGGGCCAGGACTGGGGACCACTGCCCTCAGGGACCACGTGGAGGGAGGAGCTTGAGGAGGAGCCAGGTTGGCTGTTTGAGAGGCGTGGACCCCGTGGTCAGCCTGACCATAGGAAGTAAGAGCCAGGCTGCCCTGTGATTCAGCAAAGGCGGGGGTGGGGGAGAGGGGGCGCGATGTGATGGAAGGTTTGGTGCCTAAATGCCTCAGAGACCTGTACCCTCAGCACCTCAGGCGATGAGCTCTCTGATGACCAGGCGTGTCTACCTCCCAAAGTTCCCGCCACCAGAGTTTCCCATGGAAATAGTAAGGCTGCACGGTGTCTTTATGAACACCCATTTCCTGCTTAACCAGAGCCTCTCTGGGAAACTAAAAGTCAATGACCAAAACCTCTACCCTGAGTCATCAGCTCATTTTGCCGCTTAGATTAGGAGACCTCACTTATTACTCTTACAGCATCACACCAGTTAAGGGCCAGTAGGCACCTCAGAAACCTCCCAGTGCACACTCCCCTCCCACTCGTTCGAAGCTGTGCCCGAGGTCACATGGCTGGCTGATGGCAGAGAAGGTTTCAGAAGACACGTCTCCGGGCTCCCCATGTGCTATATCCTTATGCCAATACTTCTTGGCTGGAACCAGTGGTGAGGTGGGCAGTCCAAAATTGTGTTGCTTTGCTGTTCAAAGGAAGTGACTTTCAGATGGAACATTACCAACAACCAGTGTCTTATCAGAGGAAGGGAAGCAAGCGGGTTCTGTTATCACCGGGAATATCTTGGCGCCCACTGTGGTTCTGTGCCAGGTGCCAGTTCAAGGCCAGCATTTCTTGCCTGTCTTGCTGCTTTTCTGGTGCCATTCTTGCCTCCCTCATGCACTCCTCCCCCAGCCCATTCCTCACACAAAGCCAGTGCACTTTTAAAAGTACAAATCAGGCCATACCCTTCTTCTGTTTCAAATTCCTCAGTCGCTTCCCACTGCAGTTCTAAGCGGCAAAATGAGCTGATGACTCAGGGTAGAGGTTTTGGTCATTGACTTTTAATTTCCCAGAGAGGCTCTGGTGGTGGTCTCTGAGGGTCTGTGATCTGTGCCCTGCTGGCCTCCGTGACGCCCCTCATCCTATGTCATTTCTCATTTGTCTCACACATTGGGCTTTAAAAAAATTTTTTTTATACTGAAACCAGGATGCCAGTTTATTGATCCATGAGAAAAGGAACTGCTAAGCAGACTAGTTCCTTTGCTTTGAGAACTAATGTACTCACTTCCTGCAGTAAAAACTCCATGGGAAGCGTATATAAAAGGAGGTTATTCAGTAAGCACAGACTCGGGGCACAGGGACTTAGAAATCAAAAGGATCAGAGGGCTTTAATGCCGGCAGAGGCCTGGAAGATCGCCCTGGTAATGGGTTCTCAAAACTGGCCGCCCGGGAAAAATCACACAGGGAGGTGTTATTTAAAACAGACCCACAGAAAGCAGCACATTTTCAGTCTCTCTTTCGGAGGTTCTAAAGTTTCAGATTTAGCGTGAGGCCTGCAGAACCCATGTTTTTATTTTAAATGCCGCTGTAGGAGTTGACAGCGCACAACCAGGTTTAGGAGCCCGTAACCAAGCCCACCTTGGTTCCCGTGAGTAAACTGAGGCTGGGAGATCATGGGCCTCCCTCAGGGCCACACAGCTAGTGGGCAGGCAGATGGCACTCACCTCTCCCAGGCTTCTCTCTGGGCTTTTCAAGAAACAGCAAGGATGCTAAGCGAAATAAGTCAGACAGAGAAAGACAAACACCGTATGATGTCACTTATGTGTGGAATCTAAAGAACAAAATAAACAAACAAAATAGAAACCGTGTCAGAGATACAGAGACCAGACTGATGGGGAGGTTGGTTGGGGGCTGGGTGAAAAAGGTGAAGGGACCAAGAAGTATCAATTGGTACTTACAGAATAGTCACAGAGATGTAAATTACAGCGGAGGGATCTAGTTAGTTATATCATCATAACTATTTATAGAGCCAACTGGGTACTTGAAGTATCAGGGAGTCCACTCTGTACGTACATGATTGTCCGAACACTATGCCTTACCCCTGGAACTAGTACAGAATAATATTGAAAAATAAAATTTCAATTGAAAAGAAATACAGTAAGAAAGATTCTCTGGAACAGAGGCAGCACAGCCTCGGAAACTGCTGGTTTATTACTTTTCTCTTTATTTACATGTAACTAACCCGCCTGGTGTCAAACAGGAAATGCATGCAGCATGGTTTTCTTGTTTTGTTACCACGTGTCAGATCAGTTAGATTTTAGACCCGGGGCTGTAGAGCGGTGATCAGAGTGTGGTCTGGGCCCCACACTGTGGGCACGCTCCGGGCGCTGGTTAGAAATGCAGGTCCGCCTCCCCACCCAGACCTCCGGAATCTGAAACTCCGGAGACGGGCCCGTCTGGGTTAAAGCCGCCCTGGCGATTCCGACGCTCAGGGAGGCCTGGGAACCACTGTCCACCAGACATTCTACACGCCAGCCATGGGTTAGAGCTGCTGGCCTCGGCCTTTGCGCTGGTGACTCATTAAAGTCGAGGCTTTAACTTAAGCCAGCCATCTGCTTTCCCTGGTGACATTTATTCAAAACGGACCCGGACCAATAGTTCTAAACCTTCTTAGAATGGCATGCACACAAGAAGAGAGGGGATGGGTTAACTAAGGAACACCCGCTGGGTGTGAGGCTCTGTGCTGGAGGCTCTTACTTGTTCTCTCCTTTCACTCTCATCACCATCCTGCTGTGGAGGTGTGAGTCTTCCCCTTTTACAGATGTGGAATCTGAGACTGGCAGTGGTTCAATGTGGACTTCCCTGCAGGTTATCCGCCTAGCTATTGTTGCATGTTTTCTCCCTAGAGCGGCTGCTCTCAAACCTTATTATGCGTCACTGGGAGTCCCCTCAGACGCTTGTTATAAATGCAAATGCCTGAAGGTCCCTCTCAATGCAGAGGCTTGGGTGGAACTCAGACTTCGGATTTCCATCAGGTGATCACCCCAGGTGACCCTGCTGCCAGACGCATCAGAACAGACTTGGAGAAATTATTTCCAGGATCCGTTCATCCTTACCAGTGGTTGGATCCGATGCCCTTCATGGCTTCTCTGAGCGCCTGTGGCTCTCCAGTGTTCCACGCTCCCAGGCCTCGGGCCCGGAGTGGGAACGTTGGCAGAGGGAACATGAGCCCGGGAGGAGGGAGCTTGGAGCTCACAGGGAGAAGTCTCTCTCATGCCTGGCTGTTCGTGTTCTCTCTGCGGCCTCCTGGAGGGTTCCCAGCCCATGTCTTGGCTTTGAGTAACTTGTGATGCTTCCCCTATCTACCGCTAATTGTGCAACTTTCCTGAAGGCAGCCTCACCCTTGTGCTGCGGGGTGCACGGATGTGGGTAATCTTCTCCAGGCTGTAATTCATATCTATTGAGAACTGAGTTACTTCAGCTTTTGAGGTCAGAAGTGGTGTTTCATCTGTTTGATAAGAGCCTTTATTTTTTAGGGATAGAATTGGCATATTTAGTGAGTTGTCAGTCCATTAGGAGACAGTGATTTGGTGCCCTTATGAAGGGAAAAAGAATGGTGCAACTTTAAAAAAAGAATTTCAGGTATGATGCCTGAGGTCCTTCTTTGTGAGGCGGCATTCTGATTTCTGTCTGAAGTTTAGAAGCAGCCAGCCCCTGACATAAATATGCTTGAAGACTTAAGCTGTGTGGGAGAGATAATATATATCAAAAAATGGTGGGCTCATGGCCTTTGCCCAGTGCCGAAGTCAGAAATGTTGAAATATTAAAGCCCTTTAATATGTCCTTACTCCTGCACAGATTGTGTAGGACAAGGGTGGAAGGAAATGCACAAGAACAAACATTTCAGCTTGCCAGTAAGAAAATCATCAAGGGCCCAAACCTGTTTGGCTCAATGGTCTGTGGACTGAAAGGTCCCGGGTTCGATTCCGGTCAAGGGCATGTACATGGTTGCAGGCACATCCCCGGTAGGGGGTGTGCAAGAGGCAGCTGGTCGATGTTTCTCTCTCATCGACGTTTCTAGCTCTCTATCTCTCTCCTTTCCTCTCTGTAAAATATCAATTATATATATATATATGTATATTAACATATATACATATATATATATATATATATATATATAGAAATTTAAAAAAATAAAAAAATAATCAAGGTACAGGTTAGATTTCTAATAATAATTTGTTTGCCACTAATAGTAGAGTAGATAATAACAGGATAGTAGCTAGAGCTACCATTTATTTATTTAGAGCTTTCTAGGTGTCAGGTATTATACAGCATCTTCTCATTTAATCCTCAGCAGACTTCCAAAGTAGATATTAGCCTTCATTTTATAGATGATGAAACAGGCTCTAAAAGATGAAGGGATTTGCCCAGAGCTGGGTTTTCCAGGGACTCAGGACTTCCAGGGCTGAAACTCCGCCAGCTCGCCCTGGGTAAACTGGGATGGTTGGTTACCCTGAGGGTCACCAGCTGCTGACCCACATTGACAGTTAGGAAATAAACCCAATGGGTTCTACACAGTCAGACAGCTGGTTCCTATATTGAAACTTGCCAATCAGCCTCACATTTCTTGGTGCCCATTATCTTCTATTTTATACACTCTATACACAGTTCTAGTAAGCTTGGTTGTTTGTTTTCCAGATGTCTTGTCAATTAGAAACTGCACATTGGCCTGGCCAGTGTTGCTCAGTGGTAGAGTGTTGACCTATGAACCAGGAGGTCACAGGCTCGATCCCTAGTAGGGGCATGTAGAAGGCAGAAGACATGGATGATTCTCCCTCATCATTGATGTTTCTGCATCTCCCTTCCTCTCTGAAATCAATAAAAATATATTTTAAAATAAAGAAACTGCACATTGGAAAGGGGAATGGGTGATTCTAGAAAGGTGTGGCCAAGGAAAATGAAATAAACCAATTAAAAAAGCACAGTCGGTACAGAGGTCAGGAGGCATTTATTACAGGGGCAAACATACCTCAACAAGAACAACTACTATTGAACATTTACTATGTGCCAAACACTAAATACATTATAGGTATTAGATTATTACATTTAATTAAATATTAAATTATTACAAATTAACCCTGCTATTATCCCCTCCACAGATGAGGACACTGAGGCACAGGCAGGTTAAGTGACTTGCTGAGGCTCACACAGTCAGTGAGTGGCATCGCTGAGATTCAAAGCCAGACGGCCTCTTTCCAGAGCCTGATCCTCAACATCCCGCTTCAGTGTGAGTCCTTCCCAGACCCCGAGCACAGCAAGTTAGTGATGTTCATTGTGATGTCCCGAATCAGCTGAGAAAAAAATATTAAAGTACGGGCATTCATTTTCTTTTGTATTAATTTAAAAGTTTTTATCAAGATCACACATGGATGTACATCTACAAAGCCTGTGGCAAAAAACCATCAGAGTACCCTCCCCCTGCTCATTTCCTGCTCCCCAGAGTCACCTGCTTTCAATTCTTAGTTGATGCTTGCTGGTAGTTGCAGCTTCTGTCTCTAAATGACATCTTTGGGTTGATTATTTTCAGTTTTAGGCATTACCCATTGACACTTTACTATGGAAAAAGAGAATTTTAGCTTGGTTCTCTACCTACTATATTATTACACTTGTGTACCATTTCCATCCCCTCCTTCGTACCACAGCACATCATAGCTTTAGTTAGATCAGTACGTTGTTGGCTCCTTTTATCCTAGGCCATTCCTCCTGGCTTGGGCAGATTGTCCAGAGAAGATCATTTGGACATGCTTGGTGGAGGATGCCTGCATTCTGAAGTCATCGTGTAGGTGGGTGGTGGTTGGGTGGGGCGTCTCAATATTTATTATTGATATGTAACTTCTCACTGCCTCCCTCTGTCTCCACTGAAGTTGATATGCCTCCGAGAGCCTCCAAGGATTTGACCCTCAGCGTTTTACTCTCTCCAGAGAATAAATCTTCGACTTCTGCCAGAGCTGGAGGCATCACAAGGCTGGGATCTAAGCAGACTTCCACCACTTTCAGCAGTAACTTTACCCTTCCCCACCCCCAGGGATGTTCAGTCTCCAAAGGCTGAGCCTTCCTGGAGATTCAGTGATGAGTTGCTTTTTGGCCTTTCCTCCTGGCAGATGAGTCACCTTTCCTGGTCTGCTAATCCCTTACCTCATGTCCATCTACTTTCTAACTTTCAATATTTTTTAAAATATATTTTATTGATTTTTTTTATAGAGAGGAAGGGAGAGAGATTGAAACATCGATGAGAGAGACATCGACCAGCTGCTTCCTGCACATCCTCTACTGGGGATGTGCCCGCAACTAAGGCACATGGCCTTGACTGGAATCGAACCTGGGACCTTTCAGTCCACAGGCCACCGCTCTATCTACTGAGCCAAACTGGTTTTGGCTCTAGCTTCCAATATTTTAATGCTGTTATTTCTACTCACTTTGTCTTTGTGAGTTTATATCTAAATACAATCCCTTTATTGTTATATTAGTGAGGTGTGGGAAGGTAGCAAAACTAAATGTGTGTGTTTTGGATGTCACCTTTATCCTGAAGTCTGAAAGACATTTTAGAAAGCTTTCCACGCAGAGGGGTCAAAAAAGGTGTTGTTGCTTTCCTGGATAGACCTATAGTTCTATGAAAAATGGGGTTGTCTACTCAAAGTGTAATTCCACAACTGGGTGCATTAATATTACCTGGGCATCACCTGAGTGCTTGTCAAATATTCAGATTCCTATTGAATCATAATTAGGATTATAATAAAATCCATAGGAGAGTCCTATGCAAGATGAAAGCTGAGAAGTGCTAATATGAAACTTTATTCAACTTCTGTAATTAGATGAAGCTAACTCTGATGAATTTTAATCTGGGATTTAAAAATCTTGCTATAGCCACACCAGTGTAGTTCAGTGGTTGAGTGTCCGCCCATGAATTAGAAGGTCACAGTTTGATTCCTGGTCAGGGCACTTGCCCGGGTTATGGGCTTGATCCCCATTGAGGGGCATGCAGGAGGCAGCCAATCAATGATTCTCGCTCATCATTGATGTTTTGATCTCCCCTCTCCTTTTCCCTTCCTCTCTGAAATCCATCAAAATATATTTAAAAAAATAAATAAAAATCTTGCTACATTCCTCTACTAAATTATTCTCCAAAGTCAAAGGTTGCTGTGAGGTAATAAAGAATAGTACATAAGTTTTCATGAAAATGCACTTTTCCCCTTTATACATCTGAGTCGGCATCAGATGTGAACCAAAAATTGTTACCATGAAAGATGTCAGACTGATTACGTCCACTTCTTTAGTTTCCCACAGTTCTTTCTGTTGGTGATGGGATTTTGTAAATTGGATAGGTAGAGTCTTCAGTGACACTTTGAGCTGCTAAAGTCAGGGTGGCTTCTAGTGGCAAAGTCACTAGTTTTATGTCTGGCATCTATCTCAGTGTCAGGTAAGTGTTCAATAAAAGATGGTGGAATGAGTGCATCAATTAAGACACAATTCCTGATGTTCACCAACCAACCAGGAAAAAGTCTGAATTATACAGGGTTGACCAGTTTGAGGAAAAATATGGAGAAGAGGCATCTAACTCAGCATTGATCCTTAGAAGGAGGAGCCAAAGGATAAGTCTCTTCCAGGTCAGAGGTTCAGTTCAGCGTGTATCAGAATCACCTGGCTGGCTGTTAAAACACAAACTGCTGCCCCGTCCTTAGGATTCCTGGTTCAGCAGGCCTGAGCTGGGCCCCAACATGTGCATTTTACACAGTTTCCCAGGTGATGTGGATGATGCTGATGTCACATTTTGAAAACCACTGGTTTAGAGAATTACAAATAATTCTGGTGCTGGAGGCAGGAGGCAGGGAGGAGTAAGAATCTCTGAAGGCAGAAGCCTAAGGAGTGGGATTCCACTGTGGAGGCTGTGGGGGCCATTGGCAGGTTTTACAGAGGACAGTGCTGGGCTCCTGTTTGTCTTCTGGAAAGTTCACCTCGGGTGCATATGGAGGACATGCCAGGGGTGGGGCCAGGATGAGGGCCAGAAAACCAAATAAATGGTTAATTGTAGCCAGCAGATGGGAAATAAAAGCTTGGAATAAGGCGAGAGAAGGAACAATCCCTTCAATGGGGTGGCCAATCGGAAGTGGGTGGGGAAGAACGGGAGGAGCCAATGAGGACCATCTGATTTCTGTCTGGGTGATTGCTGGGATTGTGTTATTCAACACACACAGAGAAGTGGTTTTGAAGCAGGGCCGGGGAGAAGAGCAAAGGCGGTAAGTTGCATTTGAGATGCCAGAAAGATACCTGGGTGGCCCTCCCAGCAAGTAGTTTTACTTATGGGTCTGGAGGCCACAAGCAAGAGTTCTAGTCAGTCATCTTAGCCTCATTCCCTCCACCACGTCCATGTGTGTCCTTTATTCCTTGGAGGGGCTTGGGAACAAGATACTTTTAAAGATGTTTGCTCAAGAAAACAAATGTTCAACTTTTTTGATTGGGGGAAGAGAACAGGTTGAAGTACGGACTAGCCTTTAACACAAGAAGCCTCTTTCTGCCGGGGAGGCCGGTCAGACCAGGTTTTAGTGAGCCTGAAAGGGTAAAATCACTTGACTGGTCTGCAGACCATATGACGAACAGCTGAGCCTAATTAGCTGGCTTGTGGTTTTTGCAGCGATGCCTGATTTTGAAAGTTGATGGAGCAAACTGCTTTTCAAAAGACTCTTTTGAAAAAGTTTTGTAAGGAGGCGATTCTGACTTTAACATTTCTCTTTGTATTAGACAAAAAGTAAGCTTTTTGAAGAGGACATGTGATTGGAAGTTGTCTAATTGTTGAAGTGTTGGGAACTCCAGTCTCTCAAGTCTTAGAAAAACAACTGAGGATTTATACTTTGTCCAGGTATGGTTTTACATTTATCTTTTTTTTTTTTTTTTTTTTAAGCTTTTGAGTTCTGCCATGTCACTTTCAGGCACTTAAAGTGTGCAATTTAACATAGACTACCACTGCACATATTGGTATTTTTTTTTTTTTAAATCAAAGACTTTAAGAGGTCTGCTAAATTTCTTGAGTTTAGTTGAGAAAAGCGCATTTTCAATGACCATAGAGGGGATATGTGCACTGACTGCATGTCTCTTTTCTTTTCTGTACTTTAATAAAGTGTCAGGTTTTTATTCTCAGATAGGATGTTGATTAGGAGATCTGACTAAGGAATTGAATTGTTCTCTGAGTCTTGTTTATCCCCTGAGGATATTTTTTTCACAAAAATTCAAGCTTATTGGGATTTTGTTTTTAATATTGTCAATAGCTTTTATGTCAAGTATGTGTTTTGGTATAAGTTGTATTTTTATAAGGCTTATCTTTCCTATGAATTAAAGTTGCCTTCATCTTGTTAGGTTTGGTAGTAGCATCGTGGTTATGTAAGGAAGAGCCCGTAGATTTTGGGTGGTAATTAGTATGCAGTAATGAAAGATCTGGGTGATGACTTTGAAGCACATTTCACTACTTTTGGATTTGTACCACTTGTCTGCTAGGGTTGCCACAACAAAGTTCTACAAATGAGGGGCTTCAACACTAGGCATTTATTGTCTCGGTTCTGGAGGCCAGGAGTCTGAGAGCAGGGCTGGTGCCTTCTGAGGCCTTTCTCCTTGGCTTGTGGATGACCGTCTTCTCCCCGAGTCCCTTCCTGTCATCTTTCAATTATGCGTGTCTGTGTCCAGCATTCTTCTTCTAAGAACACTAGTCATACTGGGTCAGGGCCCACCGCTGGACTATCTCCCTAAAGGCCCTGTGTTCAGGTAAGGTCACATTCTGAAGAACGAGGAGAGAGGACTTCAACCTATGAATTTTGGGGCAGCACAGTTCAACTCATAGTTGAAATATTTAATAATATCATATTCTAAAGATGTGCCTGCGAGTGCACTCAATAACCATTTGTTAGCCAAGGGCCTAGACGGTGTTGGATGTCGAGTGTGTGAAGATGAATGAGACACGCCTCTGCCCATTGACGTTGGTTTAATCCAGTGGTCGGCAAACCCAGGCTCACCAGCCACAAGCGGCTCTCGAGCCGTGGTCTGCCGCTCTGTTGACTAATGAGTTTGCTGACCACTGACCTAGACTCTCGATTCCAGTAATTACAGGCTGTTGTTGTTCCTTGTGATTAAGCCCCTATCCCAGTGGTCGGCAAACTCATTAGTCAACAGAGCGGCAAACCACATGTGGCTCTTGTGCCACAGTTTACCGACCACTAATCAAACATTGGGTGTAACTTCCTGTGTCCTGTGTGTGTTTTCTTGTCTTTTCCATTGAGTTGGGGTCACTCTCACAGTCAGGGGTCCCTGGGCACAATCAGAGTCCTGGCATATGAGCAGCCGAATGCCCTTTGAGAGGGACCTGGAAGGGCTCTCTGACTCCTGAGTCCCCTCAGCATAGGCTGACAGAGTGGAGGATCCTTACATCCATCTAGCAAAACCTCCCCATTTCACAGATGAAGAAACTGAGATTTGGAAGTGCCAGTGTCATTTGGCCGGTTAGTGTCAGAGCAAAGGCAGTGTCCCGCCTTCCACTGTGGCGTGCTGACCAATGCCTCCCTTTGTTTTCTTTGCCACACGTTCATGCTTTTCATCTGTTCAGAAAGCACCGTGGGAAATAGCCTTGGTAAAAAGCTGACACTCTCTGCCAAGATTCTTGGATTACAGGTACCCCCAGCCCCCCAAAAAAAGCTTTAGGGAGGAATGTTTTTTCACGAGGGAGGTTCATCCATAGAATGTCCAGATTGGATTTAAAACATTCCAAAGAGGTTTAATCTTGTCTTGGTTGTTTTCTCTGTCTCTTACATTTTCTCCTTGTTCTTCCAAGACGAAGTATTCAGTGACCTAGCAGCCATTAGAATACAAGCTTTTTTTTTTTTCTTCTTTCCTGCTGCTGCCCACAAGACAGAAACTGTGGCTGAAGAGAAGGCTGCCAGCTAGCCGATGGTGCCATGGCAACCAGGACCTGCGCAAGTGAGCGGGTCTCAGAGCCCAGGGCCGCTGCTGCTGCCGGTTCAGCCTCTGCCCTCCTCAGGCCCTCAGTACCTGAGAGCTCAGAGAGGAAATGCTCACCACTTCCTCGGCTTCTGTTTCCCCTTGTTAGGATTAAAGCTTCCTCAGAGATCTGCCCATCTTTCTCTATTATTATTTCCTCCTCCTTCCCTCTGCGCCTGGTTGATTTAGAGCTGGAGCTCAGGCTACAGCATACGTGATAGCTAATAAGTCATGGAACGTGCCCATTCAAAGCAAAAGCTGGTTTTTGCAGAAGCCATTCTTCTTCCATCATCGTGTCTTTGCAATACGACAGCTTCCTGTTTCCTCTACGTTTCTGGTGCGGCTGTGTCCTGGCAAGGTCCCTGCCCTTTGGCGGCTGCGCAGAGGCTGGGCTGGTGCGGGTTGGAGGGGAGGGAGGTGATGAAGGAGATGAGGGTGCTGCTTGAGAGAGGAGTTGGCATTGTTGCTGCCTCTGGAGACGGGAGCCATTTTGCTCAAACACAGATACAAATCATCCAGGAGCTGAGAGCATCCATTTTTTGTTTGTTTTTCCCATTCCATGCTGTATTGGGCGTTTCTTCTCCTCCATGTAGTTTGTGCAGGGATCCTTTGGGTGTGAATGCTAGATTCGTCATTCGGCAATATGGAATGGGTCCCCTCTTTCACAAGAAGCAGAAAGTCCAGACTTTTCAAGCTCGTACCTCTGTGCTGTGGTGATTGTCCAGCTTACGGACCACCATTTACAAAATCTCTTTCCTGGTGTCCTTTTTGGATCTCTCACGGATTCTGATAGTTTGGCTCTCTCTCCACTCTAAATGTCTTTATAATCACTCCTTTGGCCTCAAGAAATCAACTATGGTGATGACTCTAAAACCCATATTGTTAACTCTTATTTTTCTTTTGTGTCCTACTTTAGTTTTCCAAATGCCAATTAAACACGACCCTGAATGTCCCTCAGACAGGAGGGAGAGTTAGTTGGACGTGTCCCAGAAAATATAATGTAGTTGAGAATGTATCTGGGTTCAAATGTTGGCTCTGCTTTTTACTGGCTGTGTGACCTGGAAGAACTTACTTAACCTTACTGTGCATGTTTTTTCATCTGTAAATTAGAGAGCTCATTGGGTTGTTGTGAGGGATTAAATTAGTATTTAAAAGGGCTTAGAAAAATACTTAATACCTTTTAGTTATGATCATCTCAAACCATCTTTTCCTTTGACTTAATGATAATACTATTCATTCAGTTATCAAACTAGAAGTTTTGGTTATCTTTAATGCCTAGTCCAATCAGTTAAGAAGTTATACTGATTTTTCTTCCTCCTAAATATATCTTGAATTAATCTCTTCCTCTTTATCTTCACCATCACTGACACAAGTCACTCACCATCATTCTCCATAGCCTCCTGATCCTCTGTGTATTCCCAGTCTCCATGTGGCTGCCAGAGACATCATTCTCAGGCACAAACCTTGTGTCCCTCTCCTTCACAAAAGCCGGCAGTGGCTTTCCATTGCTCAGGGGAAATGGGAACATGTTAGTGCCATATAGGAGTCCTTACAGGCGAAGGCCCCAAACTCCCATCTTTCAGCTTCTGTTTGGACACACCCTCTCCTGTCCCCATGCGCCCATTTGCCACATCCACCTGTCGATGTCCCATAAATGCATCATAACATTTTTTTTTTCTGTCTTACTCCTTTGCAAGTATGAATACTCTCTCATCCTCCCAGTCAATCACAACCAGTACTTGCTCCCTCCTTATGGCTCTAAGCTTGGCCTATACTTTGATGTCTGGAAGCCCTTACTTAATTCCATAAAAAATCAGTTATATTTTTATCGGATTGGCATCAATGACCATTTTGTTGATAGTGTCTATTCCCTTTAAAGGTTAATGCTTATTTGACATATCCTATGAATTGTCTATTCAATACTTTTGTTGATCATAACTAGCACAGTAAGACAGAAAACAAAAATAAAAGGTATAAAGAATAGAAAGGATAAACAAAATGTAATATTTTTAGCTAACAAAGCATTAGCATTAGTATGGCTAAGTAATAAATAGAAGATATGTATGATATTGCTCACAATAGTGACACAAATATAAAGTATCAACAAGTCTAAAGATGTGTAAGATCTTTATGAAGAGAATTTATTTATTGACAACAGTTTTAAAGGCATTTAAAAGACATAAATACATGGACACAGATAGGTGTCCTATCATGAATATGTTAGTGTTCTCAATTTCATCTATAGATTGAATTTATGTGGAACTTTGATGGAAGTGTGAAAGGTCAAGAATGTCCATAGTACAGTGGAGGGGACTAATCTTCCCAGACATAAAGTTGTATTGTAAAGTCCTGGTAATTAAGGCCTTGTGACCTTAGCCCATGGGTAGTGAAAATGACCAAAGGGACAGAAGAGAGAACCCTAAAACAGATCTGACCGTATATGTTGAAATTTTTTTTTCCTTCAATTAATGGTACTATGATAGTTAGGTAACACTCAGAGAAAAACAATGAAAGCGAATCCCTCCATATGCCTTAATAAATTACCAATGGACCAAAGACTTACATGTAAATGGTAGCACCTACAGGAAATGATGTAGAAGAATATTTTTATCTCCTTACCAGTAAGTAAGGAAGGATTTCTTCGACAGGCTATTATCAGAAACAACTACCAAAGAAAAGATAGCTAGATTAGACTGCTTGAAAACTAAGCCATTAAAAAAGTGAGAAGGCAAACCACAAACAGGAAGATATTTACATCTATAACTGATGAAGGACTAGCATCAGGAATGTAGGAAGAACTCCCTCCTGCATGTTCCTAAGACAAGACAACCCGATAGGAAAACAGGGAAAACATATCAATGTGCTTTTCCATAAACAGAACCTGAATGGCCAACAAATTAAAAACAGATGCTCAACCACATTAACAATCAGAGAAATGCAATTTAGATCACAATATGTTACCATTTTGAGAAGTCTGACAACAAACACCAAATGTTGTTGAAGATGTGAAGTTGGGAGCATAAAGCAAGTATATTGGACAACAATTTGAAATTATTTTGATAACTGAACATTCATATGTCCTTACCCCAGGAATTTCACACTACCTACCTAGAGCAGAGCCTCTGTGGTGTGCCTGTACCCTGAAATTGTGTTGAGACATTTATTGAACCCCTCTTCTCTTGGGGTGGATGGACAGGATCTGGCATTGCTAGAGCCCCCAGATCTGTTGTTCTCAGTCATGAGCGTTTGCCCCAGTTTGTCATACAAATAGATGAAGAAGGTTGGGAAGCAATTTCCTAGGGAAACTCTTGCTGGCTTGCATCAGGAGACACACAGACATATAGCAGAGGCGTTTTAAATGAGAGTAAGAAAATGGGGGGATGTGGCTAATTCTCCTCTGAAAACCCACAGGAATTCAGTAATCAGAGAAGGTTTTGGCATGTCATTTCTTAACATCAGTGGTAAAATGGTAGCTATTTCAAGCCAAATGAGAGAGACTGAGATGGAGGCTGAAGGAAGATGATATTACTCCTGGGCAGTCTGTGTTTTCATTAATGTGTAGCCAGCTGGGTGGTGTATAATGAGGGGCCAGGGCTAAGTTTTGAATGAGTAGATGCCTTCATGAAGGCTTCCCCGTGGAGAGAATGTGTGGAGCCAAAGTGACATCCAATTGTCTTCGCTGACGTTTCCCCCTTCCTTATTGACGGATAAAATACCTTACTGCTGAGGAATGATGTTTCATGGGAACGGCAGGGACTGCCCATCACATCCTGTGTCATTGACTTCAGCCGAGAACATCCTGCTGCGGCCCTGGGTCTTGCGTGGTTTCCCTCTTGCGTGGTTTGCCCAGTGATAGTCTTCTTTTGGGACCTTTCATTCCCAAAAACAGAGATAATGTGGGACCATAGGGAATGGGGATGGTTTTCAGGCATTTCTTTCAGCTTCTCTCCCTCTCTCTGTCTCTCTGTCTCTCTGTCTCTCTCTCTCTCTCTCTCTCTCTCTCTCTCTCTCTCTCTCTCGATTCTTCTTCTCCCCAATGGAGCAATGCATTATATTATTTAAAAATTAATGCTTCATAGGTTCCTTTGTTTCATCTTCACTGCTGTTGCCCTTACCTAGGGCAACTGCTTTAAGGAGTGAGAGGGGATACAAGGGGCAGCTGCCACCAGGACCCCATTTACATTCCTCATGGCTAAAGTTTGGACTTTGAACCCGGAATCACACAGCATAGCGAGTTTGTGTAGGGAAGAGACCATTGAGTTTAAACCTCTTATTTCCTATTTGAGAAGGAAAGGCCAGGAGGAGGTGGTGAGCCACGGTGGCTCACACACCTGGTAGCAGAGCTGTGACTAGGACGACGCACGCTGATGGTTGTCTTCTAGCCCTCTTCAGCTTGCCACATCGCCTCAGAATCATTCCTCCAGGGATGGTTGATAGCTGTGCACTTCTCTTGTGTCTCTCTGTGGGGAAGAGTGGCTTCTTCCTGACATTTGTACAATAGCATGTGAGGTCGTTCACGGGGCTCTCAGTACTTGTCACATTGAAGTGAAAACAAGCTCTTGCACCAAACATGCTCTTTCCTCTCCCTCCCCATCCAGCTACGCCTTTCATGACTTTGAAGGTGCTCAGCTCAGGCTCTGGCTCCTGCTTGAAGCCTTGGTCAGATAGTTCTGTCTTTCTGACTGCCAAGGGTGCTCTTGTCTTATAAAACCACCATCTTACATGTATGTACCTAGCAGCTTACAGTTTATAAAATGCATTCACCCAATGTATCCTTTAATTCCAATAATCTTTAATTGGAATATTGCCATTTGGAGGAAACAGGCTGGGAGAGGTGAGGTGACTGGCCCTAGGTCACACAGCTAAGAAGTAAGAAGCAGAGTGAAGGTTTTCTGACCACTAGCCCACTTCACTGAAAAAAAAAAAAGAATCAGGATAAGGGGAGAGAGAGAGAGAGAGAGAGAGAGAGAGAGAGAGAGAGAGAGAGAGAGATTTGTTGTTCCACTTATTGATGCATTCATTCATTGGTCGATTCTTCTATGTGCCCTGACTGGAATCAAACCCCATAACCTTGGCGTATCAGGACAATGCTCCAACAAACTGAGCTCTCTGGCCAGGGCCCTCTGTTTCACTTTTGATGTCCTGTGCTGGGTGGTCTATACGATGTACCAGACATTTTTCTCCCTTATTATCTTGACTTGCTTGTCCTTTGTTGACAAGGAGCTCATTTTGCCTCCTCATCCCAATTACCAGTATGTGAGGGGAGTGACCGCCATTCATAGCTCCTAGCACAGTGCTGGGCAGGTAAAAGTTGCTTGTTAAATACTGCTGAATTGAACGCAAATATAATTTAGTTTACCAAAAAAGAACAGCTATCGGTGGAGCTCCAAGACACTTTTTGAGTCACTCCTGAATGAAATCAGCGGGGAACAGAGGGAACCAGAGGAAGGAAGAGGTTGTTAGAGAAAGCCAGATGGCAGACACAATTAGCAGTTCAGTGACAGCTGGCCTCCTGTCAGCCACTGGTGAGTGTCGGTGGCGAAGCAGTAAGTATTAATAGACAAGCCGAAACTGGTTTGGCTCAGTGGATAGAGCGTCGGCCTGCAGACTGAAAGGTCTTAAGTTCGATTCCGGTCAAGGGCATGTACCTTGGTTGTGGGCAAATCCCCAGTGGGGGGGTGTGCAGAAAGCAGCTAATCGATGTTTCTCTCTCATTGATTTTTTTTAACTCTCTGTCTCTCTACCTTCTTCTCTGTAAAAAAATCAATAAAATATATATTTTTAAAAAGAAGTAGATAGACTTCAGGAAAAATGCAAGTTTACTGGGGAGATGAGACATACTCTGAAGATGGCAGAGGAGCACTTAGAATTAGCATAATACCCATCAAGTTAAGCAGGGAAAGCACTCAGACACATTGAGAAGAAACTGGTTAAAGGAATGTCCAGAGTTGGATGGCCTTATGAGGACGAGTTTCCAGGGTGCGAGTGGAGTGGGCAGAGAAGCATTTGACTTAATCTGTGATGCTTCTGTTAATTCCTGAGGCAGTGAGAAAGGAGCACACGTAGGTGAGGGTGTTTCCATGGAAACAACTTCCCTCCCCTTTTCTCTACGACGGAATCAGGAGGCCCTCCGCGCTGAGCCTGGTGGGCAGGAGTGAAGAGAACCCAAAGAATCAGGTGTGTCCTCTGCACAGAGTGCGTTGTGAGGACCAGCTGCACGGGTTCTCTGGGACTGCCCCCTGTCACCCGTTCATGTGCATTTTCTCCATAAACTAGTGAGATGCTTAGAAATTCTAATGCTTTGACAACTAAACTGTATTTCCAACTCTATCTTTTCCCCAAAGGGTCACAAAAAGCACACTGGCAGACTTCATGTCTCAGATTTTGGTTTGAAAAATCACATTATATCTCTTGAGTTCATAAACATTTTGTATCTAAACAAAAGTGTGAAAGGTCTCTACTAGAATGCATGGGGAACTAATTTCCTAATAGTAGAAGTGTTCCCATGTTCTTTTATGAGCTTCTGTCTTCTCCAGGGAACATAAGATCAAGACCTTTTAGATTATAAGTAATAGAACTTTAATATCTATTTCTTCCTGTGGCAGAAATATTCATAGCTTAGAAATGTTTTAGAGGAGCTAAAGGAATGTGTACTCCAGCTGCTTAGAGGCACCAGCAATTAATGGAGACTATCTCAAACTACTACTTGTAATTTCTATGCAGAATGGTTTTCTCTATTATGTTCTTTGCAGTAGACTCTAATATATAAATAGGTAAGAGGTTTTCTTGGATATTTATGTGTGAATTAAAAAAAATATTGTATTGATTTTTTTTTTTTTTTTTAACGGAGAGGAAAGGAGAGGGATAGAGAGCTATAAATATCAGAGAGAAACATCGACCAGCTGCCTTCTGCACATCCCCTACCAGGGAAGTGCCCGAAACCAAGGTACATGCCCTTGACCGGAATTGAATTTGGGACCTTTCAGTCTGCAGGCCGACTCTCTATTCACTGAGCCAAACCGGTTTCGGCTATGTGTGAATTTTTAAGGTGATTACTCATTGCTGGGAAAATTGATTAACATTATTGAGGTTTATTGTTAGAAGTTTTAGTATATTTTCATTGCTTGATAGCTATATGCCAATTGTGTTTTTATGTGCTGTACAAATACATATGGGCAAGTTTAACTTAAAAAGGATACATTGATCATATCATTTTTTTAAATGAAAAGATAATTCCTGAGATCAAAACACTAAACTTGCTGAAACTGGTTTGACTCAGTGGATAGAACGTTGGCCGGCCTGTGGACTGAAAGGTCCCAGGTTCGATTCCGGTCAAGGGCATGTACCTTGGTTGTGGGCACATTCCCAGCAGGGGATGTGCAGTAGGCAGCTGATTGATGTTTCTGGCTCTCTGTAAAGAATCAATAAAATATATTAAAAAACAAAAACAAAAACCCACTAAACTTATAAACCTTGGCCATTAAGTGTGTTGGTATGAGGAGATTAACTTTATACTTTAAAAAGTGAATTTCCTAAGCCATGATTGTAGAATTATGTGATCAATTTTTTGTGTGTCTTATCAAACCTTTTAAATTACTTTGCAGTCAACTCTCTCGTATATAGAATCTCATTTCATCCTCATTAAAAATTCTCTAATATCATGCTTCTTTAATTTCCTTCCGACACTAAAACAAAATTCCCGAAGTTGTTGCTTATCAGTGTCTTATAAACTCGTGGATATTCACATCTCATGGTGTTCCTATCTTTATGCTCCTCTTGTCTATAACTTTATCTCTTAGCTTCTTCTCTTCCTGATTCATGCTTTTTCTGTGAACACATAATCTTTATTATATAGTAAATCTATAATGAAGTTTCTTTAGTCACTGGTGTGGTTTTTTTTTAAACAGGCCCTTCTTGATTCTTTCTGAGTGATTATATTGCCCACTCACTTTAGTCTCTGGGTTCTTAGCCTTCTGCTTTCATCTACTGTATGTCTTTCTCAGAAGTGCATTCAGAGAAGAGGGGCTTGGTTCACAAAGTTCAAAGACAAAGTACAGCTATGGAGGACCAAGTTCTAACTTGGATGCTTGGCTTTCCATCTGTCCAGGGCAGAAGGAACCTGGCTGGAGCAATTAAGGGGAGCCTGAGACTGAATGGGCTAAGGATAGGAGAGAGCAAGCGGATGGAATAAATTGCCCTGACTTAGATGTCAGCTGAAAAATATTAATGAGGTGTTTCGTTACCTAAGCGATTTATTCTGGAAAAAGAAAGAGTTGCAACCCAGTGCCTGCAGACATGGCAAGCCACGTGCACCCTCTGTGTGCCACGATGAAGGAATGTTTATTTAAAGGAAAAGGAAGTTGAGGGAAGCGAAGTTAGGACCATAGAGCTTTCTTGTAAACAGTTCTTCCTGCAGGGTTCTCACAATTACATAGAGTAGGAGGACTTCCATAAGCCCTGGCTCCTCCCACAGATACTCCCCACTGGTTATGTTTTCTTAAATTCCAGTTAGTTTTTATCAAAGGTAAGAGAATCTCTTTGACTTTTGATGAAGTGACAACTAGTTGGGCCTTTTCTAGTTATTATTTCTGTTGAGCTAAGTAAGTGGTCTCTCCAGTCTGTATGGCAAGCTGTCCTCCTGATTTCCTGGAACATTCTCTTCCAAATCCATAAGCCATTCCTCTCCTTCCTTTTTTTTAAAAAAATAAATAAATAATAAAAATAATATATATATATTATTGATTTTTTACAGAGAGGAAGAGAGAGGGATAGAGAGTTAGAAACATCGATGAGAGAGAAACATCCATCAGCTGCTTCTTGCACACCCCCTACTGGGGATGTGCCCACAACCAACGTACATGCCCCTGACCGGAATCGAACTTGGGACCTTTCAGTCTGCATACCGACGACGCTCTACCACTGAGCCAAACCGGTTTCGGCTCTTTCTCTTTCTTGAACTTCTCCTTAATTGGTTGTATTTGACTTTGATGTAACTTTGGCCATCTTTCTGGCACCTCCATTTATACGTAACCGCTGGAGTCCTGAAACTGATTCTGTGCCACCTTTACATGAGGCTGTCTGCTCTGATAGGCAGCACGAAGAGTTGTTCTGTCCCCATCTTCCATTTGCCTTTCCTTTTCTTCTTTCCTGTAACTTTATAGGAGTTTTAAGTAGCAAAGCTTTTATATACAAGCATACCTCATTTTATTTATTATAGCTTCACTTTATTTCACTTTACAAATTTGCATTTTTTTTTCTTACAAATTGAAGGTTTGTGGCAACTCTATGTTAAGCATCATTTTTCCAGCAGGCTGGGGTGGTGATTAGCATTGTTAAATAATGAAGTATTTTTAATTAAGGTATGTACATTTTTATAGACAATATATTTGCACACTAAGTAGACCATAACATAGTGTAAATATAACTTTTATAGGCACTGGGAAACAAAAAAAAATTGTGTGACTCACTTTATTTCAATATTCACTTTATAGTGATTCTAGAACCAAACTCACAATATCTCCAAAGTATGCCTGTAAAACATTGCTCATCACATAGTTATAAGCTGGTACAAGGGGTTCTGTGGATAAAATACAATAGTAGCAATTTCTTCTAAATTCATAGAAAAAGATTGTTAGTGGAAATAATTTTGTTTTTCTATGATTGGTATTAAAAAATGTTTTGTGCCTCTCTATGATATTCTGTGCTTTAATTTAGTATAAAGTGGTTTCTAATATAGCAAAAAATAATGTATTCTCAATTATCCTAAGTTTGCTATGTTCTTCAAAGAATATATTGACTTTGAGGGTTCCACCTAAGTTTAGGTTCTTGAGTCCATCAAGACTAATCTGAATATATTTTCTTAAAAAATTTTTTTTTAAATTGATTTTAGAGAGAAAGGGAGAAGGAGGGAGAGAGAAACATTAATGATGAGAATCATTGATTGGCTGCCTTCTGCATGCCCCCTACTGGGGATCGAGCCCACAACCTGGGCATGCGCCTTGACCGGGAATCAAACCATTGATTTCCTGGTTCATAGGTCCACACTCAACTACTGTGCCATGCCAGCTGAGCTGGATATATTTTCTAATGGCCTCAGTGTGTCCTTTTAGATACGGGAAAAGATAACCAATGTTGCTGGTTATAAATATCTTTCCCACAGTTCACTTTTTCAAGGATGCTAGTTTCCTGTCCTAAGGGGTGGTGCTGCCTCTTGGTTCACTTCCATCCAGTTTGGTCTAGATCTTCCCAGGGCTATTCAGTCCTAGACTCCAGCTCTTCCTTCCTTATGAATGTCAAATGAGCATTGTCCCAAGATTCTTTCCTATAGACTTCTTCAAACTCCAGGTTGTCCTTCTTGGAATTCTCAGCAGGAACACCCCACACATTTCAGATTTCCCTCCCAGATGAGAAGATCCCTAAGGCTGTGGTAAGTGTGGGAGATCTGAGAGGTGGCACCTTTAGGAATTGCTGAATAAAAAAGCCTGGGAGACCTTGTAAGTGAGTTGTCAATCTAAGGTGTTTAGGTAGACAGGAAGTGTTTGGGTACAAAGTTGAAGGCAAATGACCTGATTCAGAGCCAGGTTGAACGTAGAGCTTTCTGTATCGGTTTTCCAAATGTGTACAATGGAGCTCTTGTTAGGTCTTTGTGGGGCCCACAGACCTTGAAGGTGAGGGGCCTTATCTTCATTCCTTTCATCAGGATGATTTTACTTTCATTTATTTTGTATGTCAGAGTGCCATGTAAGGTTTCACTTGAAGAAACTTGCTGTAGAATGTGTGCAATCAGCTGGGCCAGAGCAGTTTTGTGAGGCAGTACGATTTGCTGCAATGGCATTATGTATATATGTTTCTGAGACTCTGGCTATGAAGACATTGATTTGCTATGGACTTAGAGTAGCTCTCGTAGTTATAGAAGCCAAACGAGAAGCTCCCCAAACATAAAGTCATCTCTACAGTGATCCAGAATAAAATGCTATGATGCAACAGATTGTGTTCATTCCTTATTGCTCAGTTGACTGTCCTAACAGTATGAAAACAAACATGGGCTGAACAGGTGTGTCGGAATCTTGTTGTCATTTAGTGAGTGTAAATGAAACAACACATTCTTAAATATTGTCACAAGAATGGACAAGTGAATCCACTCAGAATTTTTTTTAAAAAGGAAAGAAAAAGAGAAAAGGCTAGTGCAAATTAAGCCTTTTCAATTAGTGACCCATTTATAAGAATTTCAAGTAACATATGCACTAAAGGCAGAATAACTTAGCAAAGCAGCATAATGTGGAGGTGTCTAAATTGCCTACTTAACTACTTTGACTATAAGAGTTTTTATTTCAATAAAAGACAGTAACAATCATGGGACATTCACTAAACTTAACTAGCAAAATGGGATATTCTGGAGATCACATTTACTGAACAAAATGCAAGAAAATTAGCAATCAGCAACAGTAACAAAAAAAAGGGAACTGTGATCCGACAGGCTGATTTAGAAATTGGCTGGATGGCTGCAAGTATTGTACATTATTGGTCCTCAGCCCTTTTGCATAAGTAAACCCAAGGCACATCCCATTCTATAACAGCTGCTGATAGAAATGCAAACAGTCTAACTTCCTGCGTACTGAACAGTTGGAACAAGGAAAGTGGTGTTCTTGTGAATCAATAGGAAGTATATCCGATTAGGCGAGCGAACCCACAACCCAGGCACATGCCCTTGACTAGAAGTTGAACCTACACCCTTCAGTGTGTGGGCCGACGTGCTAACTGCTGAACCACATTAGGCAGGGCTGATTACTCTTGCTTCTTTCTCTCACTCTCTAGCCAGCATTTTTCTCTTGTCAACTCATATTCTCATATTTAATAAAAGGCAGTGATAAAAGAGTCCCTCTGTTCCCCAGGTACTGCAACTCAGGGTATTTCTTTAATTATTTTTATTATTTGGACAGTCATCCTCAACAGTTCTTGCTTCTTCTATTAGATAATTCATAATTTTTTCTTTTTCATCCTAATATTTTCCTTGGACTGAAAGAGGCCTCATTGCTCCTTCACAAAGTGAAGTGGTTTGCTTTTTGGTTTGGTGTGTTTCCTGGACAGGTTGGCACATTTCAAGAACTGTAGCACACGAAAGGCTTGAAGTACAATAGCTGAGATGCAAGTTGGAGCCAGGCTGTTGGTCAAAGTTCTTCTCACGCACGTCCCGTGTTCTAGCAAGACAAGGCTGGGCAGACTCCATTTCTAGGTCAAAAATGGAAAGGTGTTCTGTGTTTTTCAATGCTGGAATGTCCTAATAGCAAGTCCGTTAGGTGCTCCTGGTTATCACAGTCCTGGATGTGCGAGCATCACTGTCACTCCCAGTATTTGCACCTTTGAGTCTCAGGCCCGGGAGTTTGGTGGCACTCTGACAGTCTTCACCTCATCACTTGGCCTCTTCAGAGCTTGTTAGTACCAGAATTCCCCCTGATAACCAGCCACTCCTCCTTTTCCACTTTTGGAAAAGATTTTTAGCTTATTCTCTGAGTTTTTAAGCTATAGTGGAAAAAACACCAGGCTTATGCCATATGATCGGCTTTGCAAGCCTTAATCCATTGCAGTTACTGAGTGGGAGTAGACTTTATATTTCTGATGAATTCTTACAGACATGGCTGGTTCATGTGTCATTGGAAGCACATTTAACCATGGGTTGGACATTCCATTGCAGGGACACGTTTGTGTTCATTATGGGGGTGCTTCCACATTATTTGAGGTATTACTCAGCAAAACAAACAGCCACTCCTTTTGCTTCTGTATTACCTGTATTTTGCAAATGGCATGATCTATAGTGTGCCCTTTTTCCTGTTACCTATGTGTATAAAACAGGAGGTACTTGTCACAAACTGTAAGTTATATAACACTCAATGTTTGGGTAAGTTTACTTCCCATAAATTCTTATAGACAATCATATTCTGATGGTAGAAGAGGCTTGGGCAGCACATAACATCTTTTGAGTAAATGAATCAGTGGTCTCCATACATTTTTAAAATGTATAGTTGCTTGTATTATTTGTTGGGTTGTTATGTTGGTCATCTACTGAGATGATGGGAACATTTCAGAAATAGTAGATCAACTTAGGGTTGAGAATGCTGATTTTTTTTTTCTTTATCCTGGTCTTTTCTCTTTAATATTTATAAAGAATTTGCAAATGTCTGGAGGAAGCTTTTGCAAATGAGGATACATTTGGAAATGTACATTTAATTCAACAGTATTTACTGATAATATATTTGTCCTCTGAATGACTTGCTATGTTGGAATATCACCATCTATTAGAACTTAGTCTTTTCACTTTGTTTAAATGGGGAAGTGTAATATTCCTATGTCACAGGCACATTTATAAATATAATATTAGGCTAAAAGGTATGCAAACTTAGGTCCTATCAGTTTTTATCCATGAACATCTCCTTTCTCTGTTAAGGATAGACCTATTACTGCAAAACTCTGTATGATAGGAGTGCTTTTATGGGTCATAGGTTGTAAGTGATGGTCTAATGCAGTTACTATAGAATATTCTGAATTTAATAACTCAAACTCATCTTTCAATAAGGAGACAAAGAAGAGCTGGGTTCCAATTGCTGTCTCCTCTGATGGAAAGAACAACCTCACTATGGGACAGCATACATCTTGTGTCTGTAGTGAAAGTGGATGTGTTTCATCTCAGGGTATAGGAAATGCAATGGTAAATACAAGTTGCCTCTATTGATATATTAGTACGTTGTAAAATGCCTCTTTTGTCCTGCCCTACTCTGTATGACTTCTCTCCACCCTTTCTGCTCTCTCTATTATATGTGTCCTCCAGAATGCCAGGTATGGGTCAACAATGGTGCCATAAGAAAGCCCTAACTGGTTTGGCTCAGTGGATAGAGCATCGGCCTGTGGACCAAAGGGTCCCAGGTTCGATTCTGGTCAAGGGCATGTATCTTGGTTGGAGGCACATCCCTAGTAGGGGATGAACAGGAGGCAGCTGATCGATGTTTCTCTTTCATTGATGTTTCTAACTCTGTATCTCTTTCCCTTCTTCTCTGTATAAAATCAATAAAATATAAAAAAAGAAAGGAACCAAGAAAAGCCTACTGTTTCTTAACATTAAAGTTAAAAACACTGATAGACTTTAGAGTTCTATGCAGGTCATTGGTATTTGAAACTTTTTCTCTAACTGCACCCCTGGATAAGGGGACATTAAAATGTTTGAAAGAGCCGAAACTGGTTTGGCTCAGTGGTAGAGCGTCGGACTGCGGACTGAAAGGTCCCAGGTTTGATTCCGGTCAAGGGCATGTACATGGTTGCGGGCACATCCCCGGTAGAGGGTGTGCAAGAGGCAGCTGGTTGATTTTTCTCTCTCATCGACGTTTCTAGCTCTCTATCCCTCTCTCCTCCTCTCTGTAAAAAATCAATAAAATATATAAAATGTTTGAAAATATATGGCAATATAGTTCACAAAAATGCTGTTATGTGCTGTTATTTGAAAACTAATAGTTAAATTCACATGTGCCTATTTCTACACAAAAATCAGGGGAGGACAATTGAAATCCATGAACTATGTAGGGACATTGTAATATTTTATAACCATTTTCACAAATAGAAAATATTTTCCAGTAAAATGTCTCTGCAGAGAAGTTTTGATTCTGACTCAAAGCAACGATAATTGAGGCTCTTGGCTCTGAAGGAGGGGAAACAAATAAAATTAAAATCTTGGTGTGTTAGAAAATAATATAGGATTGGAATTTAGAAGACATTGGACCTAGTTCAGCCCCATTATCTAACCAGCTGGCTGACTTTAGACTATTCACTTGCCTTTTCTGGACCTCAGTTTCCTATTCTGAAAAATAGAACATTCAATTGATGAATTCCAGGTTTGAAATTGCCCAGAATCACACAGATAAAATTCATTGTTAGATTGGAATGCTAAGGTAGCTTTTGCGATGGATAGAGACCTCATAAACTAAAGACAAGTTTCAATTATTGAATGTTTAACATAAACCAAGCAATGTCTAAAAACGTTTTGTGGTTTTTGTCACTTAATTTAAAAATAACCCAATGAGGTTAGTAATGCTATCTCCATTTTTATAGTTGAAAGAATGGAGGTTTAGTTTGAAGAACTTGGACCACATTACACAAAGAGTCAGGATTTGAACCCACCCTATTTGCCATCACATTAAGAAAACACCACTCTTACAGTGTTAGTCTTTAAAAACCAATATATATATATATTGGTTTCAGAGAGGAAGGGAAAGAAAGAGTTGAGAGAGAATCATTGATCGGCTGCCTCCTGCACATCCCCACTGGGGACCGAACCTGTAACCCGGGTATGTGCCCTTGACCGGAACTGAACCTAGGACCCTTGAGTCCACAGGCCAATGCTCTATCCACTGAGCCAAACTGGCCAGGTATACAGTGTAAGTCTTGTACAGACATTAAGTTCCCTTTAAGGATCATAAGCAGATAAAATAAAATCATGAATGTTTAGTACTGTCTATGGCCTATGGTAGTTGCTCAATTCAGTTAATATTATCCCATCCCATGGACAATAGAGGGAAATTTTGGCTTTTAAGAATTGGCTGAGTTATCTGGAAGAGTTTTGAAATTATTTTGCCTTGAGAGGAGATATAAAAGTTGTAGTCTATGAATGAGTTTAATAGGAAGCTTCATGGAGAATTTGGGCTATGGTGTGTGTGTGTGTGTGTGTGTGTGTGTGTGTGTGTGTGTGTGTGAGAAAGCGAGAGCAAGAACTAGATCTTTAACACTCTCTTCTATTTTATTCCCAGAAAAACCAATTAAGCATCTTTTATTTTTTAAGTAAGGAAGAAGATCATTGACTTTCTCTCATGAGGAAATTATCACCACATAGTACATGTTGAGGAAGTGGGTGTTCCTTGCTTTCTATTGTTGATCTGATGAGAGTGAGGGTGGAGAGCACTTTGAAAAAATATTTGTATAAGGAGGAGAGACAGAAGTGAGCTGAATAAGAGTCTTTTGCATCTCCCAAATTGGGGCATTCTCAACTTTTTAGGAGACATTTCCTTGAGTTATTTACCTGCTACTTCTTCAAGGTATTTACAGAGTTTAAAGAAATGACCTCAGGTTCAAGTTCTTCATAAGATCCTTTATATCCATTCAATTTAGTCAAAGGACTTAGTTCTTTCTTGACAGTTCTAGGAAAGGAAAGGACTATTGTCTGCATATTGTTCTTTGGGAGCTAGATTGCTATATGATGATGCTAATAGCAGTTAATACTAATAATAGCAGTTAATAGCAGCTAATACTATGTAATAGCAGTTACATAGGATTTACTATGTGCCAGATATATATATATCCTCACAATGGCCATCTGAGGTAGGTTTACTGCTGTGCTTCTTCATACCTAAAATGTGTTGATGGTATGGTCTTGATCTCGTTAGAGGACACAAATCAAAGGTTTTCACACAACTATATTTCCAGTGCCCCTGATTTAATAGCAGCTGCAGGGTATCATGAGTTGTAAGACCGTGAAATGTAAGATGCATCCCAATTTTATTTTTTTAAATATATTTTATTGATTTTTTACAGAGAGGAAGAGAGAGGGATAGAGAGTTAGAAACATCGATGAGAGAGAAACATCGATCAGCTGCCTCTTACACCCCCTCCCCCCACTGGGGATGTGCCCGCAACCAAGGTACATGCTCTTGACTGGAATCGAACCCAGGACCCTTCAGTCCCAGGCTGACGCTCTATCCACTGAGCCAATCCAGTTTCTGCGCATCCCAATTTTAAAAAGTTAAAATAAGAAAATGGATGCTCATTAGAATTAATAAACCCCCAATTTTCTCTGTCTCTCAACAATATGTTGCAATTGAGCCCATGCTAACATGTGGATAGACTGCCCAAGACCCAGTTACTCACCGCCTCATGGTGCCATCATGAAACAGCAAGAAAATTTAGACTTCTGGTCTGTTAACCCAGATCCACTTCATCATGGTGGCCAGTTTAGGACAAATATTACCTAGCCCCCTAATTTGCTAAGTTTCCCCAACTGAACTCTTTATTATTTGTTTATATATTTGTAATATGTTTGAAAATTGATTTGAGGGAGAGAGAGGGAAGAAGAGGGAGAGAGAGAAACATTGATAAGACAGAAAGAATGATGGACTGCTTGTGCACGTCCCCTACTGGGTATCGAGCCTGAAAGCCGGGCAACCCAGGCTTGTACCCGCCGGACTGAGAATCCAATGGGCTGTCTCTAGGGCTGTGTGGTTTGGGACGAAGCTCTACCAGCTGAGCAGCACTGGCCAGGGCTGACCTCTTTATTTTATCATCTGATCATGGGTTGATGTGTTTTTTGTCAGGTTCCTGAGGTAAACGGGAGGTGGCTTCTCAACCAAGGAAGCCTTTGTCACTCATCACGCTTTTCCCCATTGTTTATTCATCTTTCCCAATTGTTTATTGAGTTTCTCCTCTGCCAGTACTTCTTTCTCCCAAACTGTTTACTGTACAAGCTGTTCAAGTGTAGAAAGAAACTGTACTGTGGAGGAGATACATTTTGGGGTATAGAGTAATTACAATTAGGGTAATTGTAAGTAAAAATATGTTTGCTGGTTCAGTGTAAGTTTAGAGCAACAAATCATTGTTTTTGGTCCTTCTGATTATTATGTTATATTTCTAGTATTGAATGGTTTGAACATGTGATCTGTCAGTGTGGACTGTTTTAAAAACAGTTTTTATCAGTCTAGGCCAGAAAAAACCATTTTATAGATGACTTGAACTATTTACAAGCAGTTTGATAAAATTAGAGCAAGAGAGAGATTTAATTGGTTAGCACTAGCTTGATTCAGTAAAAATATATTCTAAATCAATCAAACCTTCTATGAGCCAGTGAGAACCTGCTTTTCCAGATGTGAACTTAGAGCTAGCTAAAAGCAGTCTGAAGCAATTTGAGCTATTAAAACCAGACCCACTTTGGGACAGCCTGGATGGATCTGGAGAATATTATGCTAAGTGAAATAAACCAAACAGAGAAAGACAAATATCACATGATTTCACTTATTTGTGGAATCTAATGAGCAAAATGAATTGACCAATAAAATAAAACCTGAATCATGGAGACATGGATTGACATACTTTGATGTGGGAGTGGGTGGATGAGAGGAGATAAACCGAAGAACTTGTATACCTATATGCATAGCGCATGGACATGAGCAATAAGGTGGTGAAGATCTGGGAGAGAGGGTAGAGGCTAGGAGAAGGGAGGTAAAGGAGGTAGGGGATAAATGGAAGATATCTATAAAGATATCAACGATAAAAAATATACACTAAAAAAACCCCACACAGGCCCAAGTAGCCCTGGCTGATATGGCTCTGTGGTTAGAGTCTCGGCCTGTGCACCAAAGGGTTGTGGGTTTGATTCCCAGTGAAGGGCATGTACCTGGCTTGCAGGTTTGACCCTGGCCCTGGTCTGTGTATGTGCAAGAGGCAACAAATTGATGTGAGAGAGACACAACAATGTTTCTCCCCCCCCCCCCCCCCCTCAAAAAAAAAAAAATCAATGGAAAATATCCTTGAGCGAGAATTAACAGAAAACAAAACAAACAAAACCCAGACCCAAATAATTAAATGCCTGGTTTTAGCCAGGGTGGTCTTAGATCAGTCAGAGATGGTTTCTAGGTGGAACCTCTTTTACTCAACTCTTTCATGCTGAACTAGCAGAACCATTCAAATTCTTTTGAACAAGTATGAGTTTGTCGGAACAGATTGCTGTGTTTCATACAAATCTGAATCAGCTTAAAAGTAGATTCAGATTTGTATGAAACACAGCAATCTGTTGTTTCATAACTTTTGAAATTAACGTATCTATTCAAAGTGAATTGAAAATCATTTGAACCTGCCAACAAAGTAGTTTGAAAGTTATCCTTGTCGATTCAGCAAACTATTGTGAGCCAGTCAGCAGCCATTTGTGCTATACATATGTATTTTGAGCTCTGGCCAGTGTGGCTAAGTTGGTTGAGCATCATCCTATGTACTGAAAGGTTGCTGGTTCAATTACAGGTCATCGTTCCTTGAATTCTTTCTTTCTACAACAATAAAATAAAAACAATTAAAAGTAGTACTAAATATATGTTTTGAGCTTCCCAGTGGCAATTTCAGAAATTGTTCAAGGTCTTCAGAGTCAGTCTGTTCTGTCCACAATGGAGAGAAAGGAATAAATTAATGTTTACTGAGTACCCAGGATATGCCAAGCATTGTGCTGGGCACTCCACAAAGAGTATCCCATTCACCCTGGCTGGCGTCGCTCAGTGGCTTAGTGTTGACCTATGAACCAGGAGGTCACGGTTCAATTCCTGTCAGGGCACATGCCCGGGTTGCGGGTTCAATCCCCGGTAAGGGGCATGCAAGCTGCGGCTGATCAATGATTCTCTCTTATCATTGATGTTTCTATCTCTCCCTCTGCCTTCCCCTCTGAAATCAATAAAAATATATTCTTTGAAAAAGAGTATCCCATTTAATCTTTAGAACAATGTCTTGAGATAGTGCACATTATCTTCTTTTTCATAGAATGGAAACATGAAATACAAGGCTTAAAGCCCCTGAGTGTGGGTAGATGGCATGTGAGAAACATGGGGACTCAACCCAGCTCTGCTTTTTTGTTGTTGTCAATCCTCACCCGAGAATATTTCTCCATTGATTATTAGAGAGAGTGGAAGTGAGAGGGAGAGACACACACAGAGAGAAGCAGTGACATGAGGGAGACACATGAATAGAACTGAATAGAACCACAGACCCTTTAGCCTGTAAGCCAGTGCTCTCACAACTGAGCCAAACCTGCTGGGATTATATCTAGTTGCTTTTAAGCCCAACATGCATTTGTAAAAACGTGAGTGATGGGTACAAAGTTTGGGCTACAATGAACACTGGTTGTCAAATGCACTTACCTTTCTGGGTTCTATTTATCCTTCAGAAAACCGAGCCCAGAGAATGAAAGGTCTGAGCATTTATTTTCAGATAAAGCAGGTCCTTGTCCAAAGGTACAGTCTGAAGAACGTAAACTGTGATGAATATTGACAGTGGCATTTCTATACCTTCAGTTATAGTATTTGGTTTGTTAACACTTCCTTTATGGGTGATTGGTTTAGGAACAAACTTATGTATTGCTATCAGCATGAATAGAAAACAGAACCCATGAAGATAATCTGTAGACTTACATGTGTGATTCTTCCCCCATGATACCATTAACTTTTGGTGCAACAGAGATAGTTTCAACTGTCTTTACATTCCACTCAAGTGGGTTTAGAGAATTCTAGAATAGTGATGCCATTGGTGACAGCATTTTCTTTTGTACTTTAAATGATGTAAAACATACTTTTTAGGAATGACCAACTTTTTTTTCTTCAAATTAAATGTAAAGAGGAAATAAGGCAGCCACAGTGTCTCCTTGCATCACTGTCATTGCAGAATTTGGAGTTGCTTTCTGCTTCTTCATTCATTTTGAGGGGGACCCCCAAAACGATAAACATTAACTGGATCTACTTTAAATTCTTAGCTCTTATTTCTGAATAACTTGGAGCGTAGTGAGATGCTGCGATATGATACACTAGAATATTTTTTTGTACTCAAGTGATCATCTTTTGGAGAATGATTATATACCATTAATACTGGCAGCCTACACCTGTGAATACAGAAGCTACGACATAGGAAAGCCATCATCTGTAAAATGCCATTCTTTATAGTGTGCAAACAGAATTATGAGTGTTTGTAGAGGCTCTGCCCTTATCGACCGACCAGCCATATCTGAATGTGAAGTTAGTCTGCCCTTAGACACTCTGAGGAAGTACATGGAGTGGCCCTTGGGTCTCAGCAATCAGGATTTTTTAGCATAAAGTGAGTCACCAAATTGAGGATGGGGTTGGGGTGGCAATCTTCTTGCCTGAGTTTTTATTAATTTTATGGATCTATGGAAATAATTCTATAGGAAATAATTCTATATTAATTTTATGGATCTATGGAAATAATTCTATGAGAACTGTGGTAAAGGTTCTGGGTATGGGGCTGGGTGAAAGGAGATGATGAGAGGAAAATTAGCAGCATCTATAATAAGGTAGGGGATCTGATATGTGTGTGGATGGGGGAATATGTATGTTTGAATGGGCAAGTAGAGTTGTCAGTGGTAATGGGAGAGCTGATTATTTTTCTAATTTTCAGGAGGATTTCTTAGAATTAGAAATGGGAAGGAAAGAGAAGCCTTCTTAGGAGAAAGACTACATTTTTAAACAGATTGAAATTTTGAATAGTTTTAATCTATTTAGAGGAAATTTTAAAAAATCATGAAAAGTGCCGATTGCAAAGGATAAAAAATAAGCATTGTTAGGTCTTGTTGGTAAAAATAATTTTCCTTCTCTAAAGTGGACTTTAGTGTTTTTCTCTCTCTTGTTAATTTTTGTTCAGTTGATCTGCATATAAGACTTAATGACCATTACTTTCTTGATTATCATTCTCACTTGGAATTTTTGTCTTAGGAGTACTGTATTCAATTTAAACTGAACTGTTAGTAATTTACTATTTCAGTAGCAACTCTTTTAGCAAATTACTACCGTGTTTCCCCGAAAATAAGACATCCTCTGAAAATAAGACCTACTTACAGGTTTCCTTCTGAGTGAAATATAAGGCATCTTTCTGAAAATAAGCCCCCCCCGCCAGGCTAAACATGAGAGATTTGGTCCACTGATTCTGAAAGAAATGGAGTCACAAGAAATTCATCAGGAAATTCAGGAATTGGATTGTTATGATGATGTTCTAGAAGATGATGACATGATGGTCATTGAATAAATGAGTAAATTCTTGATACTGTAGGATTCACAGTTTGTCTGGTTTGTGTTGACAACTACCGTACTACCGTATCATATACAGGTAATAAATTTCCTTTATTTTCATTTAACAATAAATGTGTACCATATTCTTCTTCAAAGACATCCCCTGAAAATAAGACCTAGTGCATCTTTGGGAGCAAAAATTAATATAAGACACTGTCTTATTTTCGGGGAAACAGGGTAGGTCTTTGGGGGCAGTGAACAATATCTAATCCTCTCCTCACAGAATTGTTGGGCATATAGGTGTTACATAGACATCTTTGTTGACCTGGATATGAAAGTAAGCCTCTTTATTCACGGAGGAATCTAATATTTTGTAATGTTTGTTTTTTGCAGGTGAACCAGAGTTCTTCATTATGTCTGATGGAGACTATGATTACCTCATCAAGTTTTTAGCTTTGGGAGACTCTGGAGTCGGGAAGACCAGTGTACTTTACCAGTACACAGATGGTAAATTCAACTCCAAGTTTATTACAACAGTGGGCATCGATTTCAGGGAAAAGAGAGTGGTAAGTTCTATGTCCTCCCATCCAAAAATGTAATCTCTAAAAAAAGTAAAAATAAAAAAAGGTAAAAATGTAATCTCTGAGACCATATGTGCCTGTCTGTTTAGTTTACTTTGTAGGAATTAGGAGAACAAAGATTGGAATCTAAAATTAAAGGATACAGCCCTGGCCACTGTGGTTCAGTTGCTTGGGCATCATACCATACACCAAAAGGTTGCTGTGTTTGATTTCCAGCCCAGGCGTATGCCCTGTTGCAGGCTAAATCCCCAGTAGGGGGCATTCAGGAGGCAGCCAATTGATGTTATCACTCACATAGATATTTCTGTCTCTCCCTTTCCTTTCCTCTCTCTCTAAAAATCAATTAAAATCTTTTAAAAATCAACTTAAGGTGTATATATGAAAGTGTATTATAGCTGAAACCGGTTTGGCTCAATGAATAGAGCGTCGGCTTGGGGATTGAAAGGTCCCGGGTTCAATTCCGGTCAAGGGCATGTACCTTGGTTGCGGGCATATCCCCAGTAGGGAGTGTGCAAGAGGCAGCTGATCGATGACTCTCATCGATGTTTCTAACTCTCTATTTCTCTCCCTTCCTCTCTGTACAAAATCAATAAAATATATTTTAAAAAAAAGAAAAAAGAAAGTGTATTATATTTAATCCTGGCAATGTGATTTAAAAGGCTGTGCTGAGGAACACTTTATATATAATTAAGTAGACAAAGTGAAGCTTTTTTAAAAATTTTCCTTTGATACCTTTTTGGCTTGTATCTTCCCTCTGAAGTCCACTAAGTTATTGCTCTGAAGCCTACAAAACATCCTACCCCTTGTACCTCTATTTTATCTGTTATATTTTCCACCTTTGATGTCATTCTTAATGGCTTTTCTCTTAAGTAAGGCCTCAGCAATCCCACATGGACTCTAAGTGGCAGAACTCGCCACTGACAGGAGGGTGTGGTTGGAATAGGAATGCTGGTAGTGTGTATTGATCTGGGAAGTAACAAGGGAAACATAAGTTCTGTAGAATGATGAGGGAGAGGCTCTTTTTTTTTTAAACACATGCATACATTTTTATTGATTTCAGAGAGGAAGGGAGAGGGAAACAGAGAGAGAAACATCTATGGTGAGAAAGAATAATCAGTTGGTTGCCTCCTGCACACCTCCTACTGGGGATCAAGCCCACAACCCAGGCATGTAGTCTTGACTGGAATCGAACCTGGGGCCCTGTAGTCCACAGGCTGACACTCTATCCACTGAGCCAAATCAGCTAGGGCAGTGGTCGGCAAACTCATTAGTCAATAGAGCCAAATATCAACAGTACAACGATTAAGATTTTTTTTGAGAGCCAAATTTTTTAAACTTAAACTTGTTTTAATGCCACTTCTTTAAAATAGACTCACCCAGGCCGTGGTGTTTTGTGAAAGAGCCACACTCAAGGGGCCAAAGTGCCGCATGTGGCTCACAAGCCGCAGTTTGCCAACTATAGAGCTAGGACAAGAGGCTCTTTTTTTTTTATTTTTTATTTTTTTATTTTTAAAGGACCATACAACCAAAAAATATTGGTGGTGGAGGAGAAGGCAGAAGGTTACTTTGTCAAGAGTTGCAGAGGAATGAAGATGGCTTTTTCCATTAACTATGTTTCTTGCTATAAAATTGACTGTTACCATGAAGCCAGTCAGGAAGTGGTTGGGAGATCAATGACAAAGACCCTGTCAGGGAACATGTTGTACTCGGGAAAGATGCAGAGCCCCTGTCTCCCAGACAGAAGCATTCATTTCCTTCTACCTGCCATAGGTGTTTTCTTCCATTACCAGAGAATCTTCTAGAGACTCAGATCCACTGAGTAATAATAGGATCTTTATGAAAGTTTCAATATTGACATATAATTGGTAAAATTAATACATATGTGATTATGTTTCTTTATTAATTTCCATTTTATAACCTTGTTTTTTTAAAAATAGCTTTCTTGTGATATAATTCACTTAACATAAACTTCACCCATTTAAAGTATATAATTCAGTGGTTTTTAGTCTATTTACAGTTGTGCAACTATCACCCCTATTTAATTTTAAAGCACTTTATCACCCCAGAAAGAAACCTCATACTCTTGCAGTCATTCTCCATTCCCCCCGCCTCCCGCCACTAGTCTATTCTAGAAGGATCTGCCTATTCTCTGGATATATAATATAAATGGAATCATACAATAGGTGGCCTTTTGTGCCTTGCTTCTTTCACTTAGCTTTTATTCTAGGATCATTCATGTTGTACATGTATCAGAACTTTATTCTGTTTTATGATCAAATCACATTTCATTGTGTTGATATACGTACAACACATTTTTTTTTATCTATTCATATATTGGTGAAGATTTGGGTTGTTTCACCTTTATGCATAATGTTTCTATTAACATTCATATATTTTTGTGTGTGCATAGACTTGTTATCATATCTCTTATGTGAGGACATATGTTTTTAAATATCTTATAAATATGCCTAGGAGTTTCCAAAATTTCCCAAAGAGGCTGCACCATTTTACATTTCCGAAAACGTAAGAGTGTCCCAATTTCTCCATATTCTCACCAACTTTTGTTATTATCTATTTGATGATAGCCATTCTAGTGGATGTGAAATGGTATCTCATTGTAGGTTTGACTTAAATTTCTTTAATGAATGTTGTTGAGCAATCATCTTTTCATGTGCTTTATTTGTATATTGTCTTTGGAGAAATGTCTAATCAGGTCCTTTATCTATTTCTTTAAATATACTTTTTATTGCCTTTATCTGTTTTGAAGTTGTTTGTCTTTTTGTTAAATTTTAAGAGTTTTAAGTATAGTCTAGATAAGTGTTTTTATTAGATATATGATATGCAAATAGTTTTAGCTCTTACATTTAGAACTATGATCCATTTTGAGCTATTTTTTGTGTGCATAGTGTGAATAGGGATCCAACTTCATTCTTTTGTATATGGATAGCCTGTTGCCCCAGCACAATTTGTTGAAAAGACTATTTTATCTCCCATTGAGTGGTCTTGACACTCTTATTGAAAATCAGTTGACAATAAATGTAAGGTTTATTTTGGAACTCTCAATTTGATTCTACTTATATGTCTATTCGTATGCCAGTACTATACTATCTTGATTACTGTAGCTTTGTGGTAACTTTTGAAATTGGAAAGTATGAGTCTTCATTTTTTCAAGGTTGTTTTGAATTCCTTGCAATTCAATATGAATTTTAAGGTCAGTTTGTCACTTTCTACAAAGAAGCTAGTTGAAATTTTGATAGGGCTTGCATTGAATCTACACATCAATTTGGGGAGTATTTTTATCTTAACGACATTAAATCTTCTGACCCATGGACATAGAATATCTTTTATTTAGATCTTCAATTTCTTTTGATAGTGTTTTGTAGTTTTCAGAGTATGTGTTACATTTTTTTGGTTAAATTTATCTTTAAATATCTTAATCTTTTTTCATGCTATTGTACATTCAATTATTTTCTTAATTTTATTTTTGAATTGTTTGTTGCCAGTATATAGAAATACAATTTATTTTGTATATTAATCTTGAATACTGGAGTATTGTTGAATTTGTTTGCTCATTCTAAGTGTGTGTGTGTGTCTGCATGTGTGTATTTATTCTTTAGGATTTTCAATATGAGATTACAATCACCTTCTATTTACTTCTTCCTTTCCAATTTGGATATGTTCTATTTCTTTTTCTTACCTAATTGCCCTGATGAGAACCTCCTGTAAGATGCTGAATAGAAGTGATGAGAGAAGACAGCCTTGTCTTTGGTCTTAGGGAGAAAGCATTCTAACAGTCACCAGTAAGTACCAGTAGAATATAAACTATGCATTTCTCAGAGGATGTTCACTTCTATTCCTAATTTGTTCAGGGCTTTTATCATGAAAGTTCCTGGATTTGTTCAGAGAGTTTGTCTGCATCTATTGATATGGTATATTGTGGTTTTATTATTATGGTGTATTACAGTGATTGATTTTTGTATGTCACACAACCTTACTGTTCTTTGCACTATTACTGTCATTCAAATTACATCTTTATACACTGTGTACCCACCAACACAGATTTATAATTATTACTTTATGCTGTTGTGTTTTGATTAGATGAAAGAAAGGATTTACAAAAATACATTTATACTGTCTTTTATAGCTCCTTTGCTGATACACTTGGTTGATAGTCTTTTTTCTTTTAGCACTTTCAATATGTCATCCTACTGCCTCTGGCCTTGATTGTTTTAGATGACAAATAAGCTCTTAGTCTTACTGAAATCCCTTGTATGTAATGTATCATTTTAACTTGCTGCTTTTAAGATTTTTCTTTGTCTTTGGATTTTGACAGTTTAATGATTGTGTGTCTAGTTTTTATAATTTTATCTTTCTTGGAGTTCACTGAATTTTTGAATATAGAGATGAATGTTTTTCATCAAATTTGGGAAATTTTTGGGCTATTATTCTTCAAATATGTTTTCTCTCTTTTTCACTCTTTCCTCTTCCTATAGGATTTCTAGTTTGCATATGTTGGTATGTTTGATGGTGTTTCATAGATTTCTGAAAATTTTCATTTTTCTTCATTCTTTTTTCCTTCTATGCCTTATAGTAGATAATCTCAATTGACCTATCTTCAAATTCAGTGCTTATTTATTCTGCCAGTTTAGGTCTGCTCTTGAGCTCTTCTAATGAATACTGAATTGTACTTCTATGTAGTAGAATATCTATAATATTCTATTTTGATATCTATATCTTTATTGACCTTCTGTATTCAGTAGGGCATTGTTCTCGTACTTTAATTTTTCAGACATGATTTTATTTAGTTCTTTGAACAGATTTATAATTGCTTATTTAAAGTCTTTGTCTAGCAAGTTCAACATCTGGGCTTCCTCAAGAATAGTTTCTATAGGTTGCTTTCCCCCCAGTATTTGGGCCATACTTTCTTGTTTCTTTGTATGTCTCATGACTTTTGTTGAAAACTAGACATTTGAAATAATAAAATGTGGTGACTCTGGAAATCAGATTCCTTCCCCCTCTGAGTGTTTCTCTTTTTTCTGTTTGTTTGTTTGTTTATTTATTTATGTTGCTATTTGCTTATTTAGCGACATACCTGGGCTAATTCTATAAAGTATATTCTTGGTGCAGCTCCTGAAGTCTTTGCTCAGTTAACTTAGTGATCAGCTAATGAGTGGATAGAGCATTTCTTAAATTCCTTAAACCAGAAAGTCCTCTTTTCTGAGGGATTGTATATTTGTGTATGTTTGTGTGTGTGCTGTGACATGTGCTTAATACTATAGTAGATGGTTTAGCCTTCACTTCATGATTGAGAAGACCCTTAAGGTCAGCCAGAGGTGTGAGCTTAGGGCTTTTTCAGGTCTTTCCTGGGCATATGTATAGCCCTAAACATGAGCATGGCTTAATAGATAACAGGGAATATTTTGGAGCTTTTTCAAATCTCTGTATAGACATCCAATTTCCTGTTCTTTTCTTTTTTAGTCTTTTTGGGTAGATTTTTTGTTAGCCCCAACTGGTATTTTTTGCCTTCAGTAGCTGTGATGTTAAATAGTTGATGCTGATTATTTTCAATAATATCCTAGGGGTAGGGTTATTCTCACAGAGCAAGCTCTGAGTCAGGTAAAATAAAGACCAGGCCTGGGATTGAAGCTTTACACCCAGCTGGCAGTTCTCTGGGGATGAGATTTTAGGGGCAGCTCCAAACCAGTTTTGCCTCCACTGCTTGCAGTGGCCGCTATACTGATCATGGTTATGCATATGTTGGTTTTTTAGGACTACTGGGAGCCAGGAAGGGGGAGATGAGAATAGGATAATTTAAAATAGCACAAAGCTTACTATTTTTACTGATATTTGGAGTTCTAAAAAAGTTGATTTGACAGTTTGTGCCAGTGTTTTCATTGCTTTTATGGAGAGAGTTTCAGAGATATTTCCTATAAAATTGTTTTAAGAATATTTTTAAAGATACGATGGGAAAAGTCACAGAAAGGTTTTATTTCTTGAAATGCATGACCTGAGGGTTCTTTGAGGAAAAGTGAGCTAATGACTATATTAGAGAAATTATATATTATTTATAGATTTCATAATATATTTATAAAAGTATATAATGTATATATACATGGTAGTACAAATTATTATATTATCTACAGAGAACTATTTGAAAAGAAATACAAACAAGGTTATATTCCAAATGGGATTTTCTTTAGAGGTTTATGCTATAGTTGTACTGAATAGGGAAGTAAGAAGAGTTCACTGGTCTCAGTAAGTTCTCTCTTCCTCTTTGACTTTGCTCTTGTAGGTATACAGAGCCAATGGGCCGGACGGAGCCGTTGGCAGAGGCCAGAGAATCCACCTGCAGTTATGGGACACAGCAGGGCAGGAGAGGTATGTGGTCTGCAGTTATGCACGTGCTTCTTACTGGAGGAAAGGGAAAAGCAGCTACACTTTTCATAGAGTGACCGGAGCAGGAAAAAGTCGGCTGATGAGTCCATTTGCACCTGGACAAGCCATACCTGCCAAATTAGCAGGACATTTATCAGTCTGAGTTGAGAATGGTGGCTTCATTTCTTTATTTCATACAAAGTCAAAGGAAAAAAATGAATCTTTTTCAAAATGGGTCAACTTTTCTCTTTTTTACTTTCTTCATTTTTAAAAGGTTTACACACTTTTCTCCATTGAACCTTTGCTATTTACTCAACCACACAAAAGCCACAGAGTTATAAAGGGGAGAACAAAGCTAAGTTTACAGATATTCGTATGGGAAAAATATACAACTATTAATAAATAATAATACAAAAATAAACTTTTGTGTACTCACAATTGTAAACCTTCTTTTGCCCACCCCTGTCTGTATTATTCTTGAAAACCGAGTGGAAAATCTGGTTGGAATTAATCCATGTGGTCAGAAGTTGCTTTAACCCAAATCAGTCACATGGAATCGAGATGTAAAATTGCTTTTAGTTAGCTAAGGTTTCAGGTTTTTTCTCTCAGATCATTTGAAGGCTTTTAAAAAACTTTTCAGCCGAAACCGGTTTGGCTCAGTGGTAGAGCGTCCGTCTGCAGACTGAAAGGTCCCAGGTTCGATTCCGGTCAAGGGCATGTACATTGGTTGCGGGCACATCCCCGGTAGGGGATGTGCAAGAGGCAGCTGGTCGATGTTTCTCTCTCATCGACGTTTCTAGCTCTCTATCTCTCTCCCTTCCTCCTCTCTGTAAAATATCAATAAAATATATTTTTTTAAAAATAAAAAAATAAAATCTTTTCATTATGGAAAACTTCAAGTATATAATGAACTCATGTGTTCATTTCCCAGTTTCGACAGTCATCAAGTTGTGGCCGGTCTTATTTTATATATGCCCCTCATTCCTACTCACTTCCTTTCCCAAATTATTTTTAAGCAAATTCCAAATATCCAATTATTCATAACAATTTTGATATGTATCTCTAAATATAAGGACTATTTTTGCAAAAACATTAATTAAAAATAGTTGAGAAAGCTTAGAAGGTTAGATGACGAATTCACACCAGTTTTTTCTTCCTTGGAGTCTGTGTCTGTCCATTGTAGGCTTTGTATAAAGGCAAAGCAAGGAGAAACTGACTGTTGAAGGGAGAGAGGGACACAGCAGGATAAAGCCTTGGAAGAGAGAGAGTACTGAAGAAGAGCAGGTGCTGAGTCATTACTACTTTCACCTTAATGCCTGAGATTGAAGTCAAAAGGTCATGAAACACATTGTAATGTCAAGTCAAGCCAACCTTCATAGGACAAAGAAAACATGCATAGCAAGCTCCATTGTTTGGGTCTAATTAACTCCTGGTTGGACAATGAATTCTTGGGTGATACTAAAAGATCACGAACTAGTTCTGTCATCCCTGTCCAGCAGGCTGGGTTTTTGAATTCCATGGTCTGTTAACACATAAACTTACAGAAGTGATAAATAACTGTCTTATACGCTTTTGGAATAGCAGCATCTGATTTGTTTAAATTTTTTCCCCATTGATACAGGCTATTTTTATTTTAAAAGAACATTCCAAGTATAACTTTTGATAATTGTGGCATTTAAAAAAATCTGGATATATTTTAAATATTCTTGCTCTAGGTAGCTATTTATTATATTTTGTAAGATACCTAATATTGATTATACTCATAACTTTATGCTATTAAATTGTCATTTATAATCACATTCTCCACTAAATCTAGTGGAGCAATAATATTCTAAGAGCAATAATATTCATGTATAATGTAAAGTTATTATAAACAGTGGCACATTATTAAACATCTATTTTGTTATTGATGAGCTGTGGTGAGAGGCTGAGGGTACCGGTGGTAGCTTTATGTTTCAGGAGTGGGGCCATGTTTAGGTGATCCGTCTGCTTTTATATCCCTAGGTTTCGGAGCTTGACAACAGCATTCTTCAGAGATGCTATGGGGTTTCTTCTGCTTTTTGATCTGACAAATGAACAAAGTTTCCTCAATGTCAGGAACTGGATAAGTAAGTGTTATTGTCTCCCTGCCTCCCACTCCCTACAATAAAATGCCTTCTTACATTCTACTTTTGTTGTAAATTGATTTGGGAGAAATCCTAGTGCTGTTTAAAATGCTATATAAAAAAGTGTGGCTATTAGTTTAGGGGCAAAGATAACTGAAATACTCTGCTTTTTCTAGTATTATAATACTGACTTTGGTTTGTTGAATGCTTCCCATGCTCCACGTAGAAGGCCCTGCTTTCCATGCAATCTCTTTTTGTTGTTGTTTTATAATCAGTCTTTTCCACAGAAGAGACTCATCCCCCTTTTATAGAAAAGGATACACAGGCCTAGAGGGGTAGAATCACTAAGTATCACCTTGCCTGTTGTGTGCTATCAAGTCTTGTATCATCCCAGGGTTTAAAACATATATCACACAGATTACATACAGACCTTTTGAAGGCTTCATGGATTAGACCCCTGGCTGCATGTCTCTAATATGCTTAGAGCCCCCTCTCCGTCTTGAGGGAGAGGCATTTACCTGAAGGACTCTAGAACTCCATTGGCAAAAGTGGTCCCAGCACTGCCTGCCTGTCTGTCTGTCTATCTATCTATCTATCTATCTATCTATCTATCTATCTATCTATCTATCCAAACATATATGTATATACTAGAGGCCTGGTGCATGAAAATTCATCCACTGGATTGGGGGAGGGGGTGTTCCTCAGCCTGGCCTGCCCCTTTTCACAGTCCAAGAGCCCTCAGGGGTGGGAGATGACCAGTGATCAGGGGAAGGCGACCTCCCCATCACATCTCTGCTGCTGCCACTGCCGGCAGCACAAACCCCGGCCTGCCCTGGTTACCTGAACCTCTGGTGGCCCTGGGTGGCTGGGCAGCCAAAATCAGAGGCTTGCCTATGGCTGGGGATCTGAGGGAACTGGGGATTCTGGAGGCAGGTCTGCAGAGTGGCCAGACCTCCTGGGGGCGGGCCCAGCTCTGCAGTATCCTGCTACCCTGGTGGGGCTGAGGGACTGGTCACCACCATCTTGTGGTTGTGGGCGCTGCCATCTTTGAGGGCATGGCAGTCAATTAGCATATTCCCTCCTTATGTGGGTGCCGCCATCTTTTGTGAGGGGGTGATGGTCAATTAGCATATTTCCTCTTTATTAGATAGGATATATCCTCATTTTGACTTTTTGAAGAGATCATAATCTAAAATCCTGCTACTAGACCAAATAACAGCTTGAGAATATACATTTACCTCCATTAGTTGTATTAATATAAACCTAGAAAATCTATTGGGAAGGGCTCTGATGTTAAATTTTTAATATCCAAATCTTTATAATGAAAACACTTAAAAATTACTTCCTACTTCAAAATTACTTGGTAATTTGTTAGTATTAGCTGTGGGTTTTTTGTTTTGTTTTGTTTTCAAATCCTCACTTGATATTTTTCCATTGATTTTTAGAGAGGCAGAGAGAGAAAAAAGCGGAGAGAAATATTGATGTGAGAGAAACACACCAATTGATTGCCTCCTGCACATGCCCTAACCAGGCCTGGGTAGGGGAGGAGCCTGGAACTGAGGTACATGCCCTTGACCAGAATCGAACCCGGGACCCTTCAGTCCACAGGTCGATTCTCTATCTTCTGAGCCACACTGGCTAGGGCATGGGCTATGGTTTTGATAATAGAAAACCTTAGTTTTGTTTCTTAATTTTATTATTGTACTAGAGGCCTGATGCACAAAATTCATGCAAGAGTAGGCCTTCTTTCCCCCAGCTGCCGGCACCGGCTTCTCTCTGGCACCGGGCCTGGGCTTCCCTCAGAGCCCCGGCTTCATCTGAAGGTTGTCTGGAAGGACGTCTGGTCCAATTAGCATATCACACTTTTATTATTATAGATTAGAGTTTACATTTAATATTATTTTGTATTAGTTTCAGGTATACAGCATAGTGGGTAGACAGTCATATACTTTACATAGTGTTCTGCCTGGTATTTCCAGCACTGAATTGTCACTGTACATAATTATTACAATACTAGAAGGCCGGTGCACAAAATTCGAGCGCTTGAGTGTGTTTCTGAGACTGACCAGCTCCCTCTCACAGTCTGAGAGCCCTCAGAGCCCAGGTGGAGTGGGCCTAAGCCATCAGTCAGACATTAATTTCATTGCTACTTCAAAACTGTAATTTTGCTACTGTTATGAATTGTAATGTAAATATCTGTGTTTTCTGATGGTCTTAGGATTTACAGCAGTGGTTCTCAACCGCTAGCAGGGTCACCTAAGACCATCGGAAAACACAGATATTTACATTACAATTCATAACAGTAGCAAAATTATAATTATAAAGAAGCAACAAAAATAATTTTATGGTTGGGGATCACCACAACCTGAGGAACTGTTTAAAGGGTCACGGCATTAGAAAGGTTGAGAACCACGGCTCTAGCTCATCAGTGCTGTTGCAAATGGTAAGATTTCATTCTTCATTTTAATGGCCCAATAATGTGTGTGTGTGTGTGTGTGTGACATCTTCTTTACCCACTCATCTACTGATGGGCACTTGAGTTGCTTCCATATTTTGACTATATAATAAAAGCCCACGCGACCATATGGTGGAACTACCAGAATGACTGGTCTCTATGATGCATACTGACCATCAAGGGGCAGAAGCTCAATGGAGGAGCTGCCCCCTGGTGGTCAGTGTGCTCCCACAAGGGAGCGCTGCTCAGCCAGAAGCTGGGCTCACAGCTGGAGAGCCCAGCTGCCATGGTAGGAGCCTTTCCCGACTCCTCGGCAGCAGGCGCAGTAGCCTGGGATGAGCCCGAGTGGCATGGCACCCCGCCCCAATTCAGGCTCCTCCCTGGCTGCCTGCAGCTTGGTGCACTGCTACATCCCCTGTGAGAGGAATGTTTAGTTGCTGCAGGATTAGGCCTAGGCCAGCAGTAGGGCATCCCCTGAGGGATCCCAATATTGCAAGAAGGTGCAGGCCAGGCTGAGGGACCCTCCCCCAGGGCAAAAATTTCATGCACAGGCCTCTAGTTATAAATAATAAAAAATTCCCCACTGAAAAAGCCCACCTTGAGTCCTTTAAAATCTCTGACTCCCTGTTCCTGGGTGCTGGCACTATTTTGGGGCTCAGCCCATGTGGTTCCAGGTCATCTAATAAATTTATAATTCTTTACCACGTTCGGTCTCGTGCTTTCCTCTTTCAGTAAGTACATTCCCTAACAGTAAGTACATTATTATCAGCATCTACCTGTGGAAACGGAGGCACAGATCAGTCAGATTAGGTTCCCAGAGTGGCACCGCTAGTAATGGCAGAGCCAGGCTCCCACCGGAGACACCCTGGATCCTGAGTTCATGCTTAGAACCATGACACTGGACATGTAAGGTGTTAACAGAGCACAGAGCCACTCTGGAGACCAGAACGATTTCACAGCATCGGTAACTAAGAAGCAAGTCTTAGAGGAAGGGTGGGGAGTCCCTGAGGAAGGTTGCGGTTGGGTACTCAGGGGTGTGGGGACAGCGTGGGTAACAGCCCCGGGGAAAGAAAGGGCACGGCTGTTGTTGGGAACTACACAGTTTGGTCTTGCCTGCAGAGTTCTTATTTTCCTGCTTGTCCCTTTAGGGCAAAGGTCATTGTTCTGAAATTCCACACCAAGTGTCAAGCTGAAATTAATGCTTGTTGCCTTGACTTATCATGTTCGATAAGATAAAATGAACGAGACTTCGTAATGAGGAACTAAAATGTCAACACTTTCTGGTTAACCATGTGAAAAAGAAATTAGGCCATACATTTTGTGAAAGCTCGGGCTGTTTTAATTTCATTATGGGGTGTGACAAGTAAGAAGTAAGACTTTATTTTCCTTCTTTGGGAGATTAAACTACTCAGTTTAGTGCAGTTTTTTTATTTTATTTAAAATTATGTCTATTTACAGTTTTCCCAGTGAAAAGAACTAAAAGCTGTGGTGTAAGAATTGTAGTCTCCTGCTTTTTCTTGGTTCTGGTGACTGAATCATTGACTGTTTCTTCTGGGTTTTTCTCTCTTCATTTAATCCTGTATTGTGTGTTAAGTGAATTGATTCTACCTTAGAATAATAGAGAAATATGAAAACCATTTCAGATAGAAAGAGGTTAGCTAATAGGAAGACAACTCTTAAAATTGTGATTGCTGTGGAGAGGAAATAGGTAAAAAACAAAACAAAAAAATAGTTTTAAAATGAACTATAAGTACCCTGGCTGGGTAGCTCAGTTGGTGAGAGCATTGCCCTGACACACCAAGGTTGTGTGTTCAATTCCCAGTCAGGGCACAAAAAAGAGTCAACCAGTGAATACTTAAATAAGTAGAGCAATAAATCAATATTTATTTTTCTCTCTAAAAAAAAGAATGAGTAGCAATAAGCACTAGGAAATTCTCCAAGTTTTTTTCAGATGACCTTCATAAAAAGACTGCCACCTGTTTTGTGTATGTGTGTGTGTGTGGATGCACATGTGGGTGCACTTTCACACACGCACACTTTGGGGGCTTATTTTTCCCTTTTCCTCTCTGACATACATAAGCTGGGGTCTGTGTTTGAGGGAAGGAATAGTTTCACATCTCTGCCTCATCCATTCAGTTTGACAGATGAGGGCGCTGATGCTTTGAAAGCACTGTATCAGGTATTTTTGCATGTATTGTCCATTGATCATGCACTTACATTATTGTTCACCTATAATTTTCTATCTTCTTACATTAACAGGCCAGCTACAAATGCATGCATATTGTGAAAACCCAGACATAGTGTTATGTGGGAATAAGAGTGATCTGGAAGACCAACGAGCAGTGAAAGAGGAGGAGGCCAGAGGACTTGCAGAGAAATATGGGTGAGTATTTTTGTGGAGAAATCTAGAGTAAACACGTCCAATTTAAACACTAGCATATGAATAAATATCAAAAAAGATAAAAGCAAAAAACAGAACAAAGCATTCAGCTGTAGGCCTTGGGAGATATCAAATATCTAGTTTGCATGATCATCCTATATAATAAAACCCTAATTCGCTAATCAACTGAACAGCAGAACAACCAGTTGCTATTATGCACACTGACCACTATGGGGCAGATGCTCAATTCAAGAGCTCCCCCCTGGTGGTCAGTGCCTCCCACAAGGGGAGCACCATTCAGCCAGAAGCTGGGCCCATGGTTGGCGAGCATAGTGGCAGGGAGCGGGCCTAAGCTGGCAGGCGGACATCTCCCAGGGGGTTCTGGATTGTGAGAGGGCGCAGGCCAGGCCGAGAGACCCTCCTCCAGTGCACAAATGCCATCCACTGGGCCTCTAGTATTACATAATACTGGGACCATAGAAAAAGCATTGGAGAAGGGCCTTTGTTCAGTTCTTCTGTCCCATTTTCTCCAATCTCTTGGTGTTTGAAGAAAAATAGCATTGAGGATAAATGTCCTAATGTTGTAAGGCCTCCTTTACAAGATGCAAGTAGGTGATTCCTGAAATAAGGACATCCTTTATATTCCACCAGGACATTTCAAAGTCATTTCATCTGCTGCCGTAGAGAGCTCCAGTGTACACCAGGGCCTTCTTGGCTTTGAACTTTCTGTGCTGGGAGAGGAGTGTGAAGATTCCCCTGTGGTTTAGGCTGTGCTTTTGTGGTGGAGAATCAACTAAAACTGTCTTCCTTCTTGAGCTCTGGGAAGAGGATCCTATAGCAGCAGCATTCATTGGACATAAAAGGAGGGGTCAGCCACTTTTGATTAAAGTGTCAAGGGCACCCCTACACAGGAATTTGTACTTTACTTTTTTTCTGCCTCAAAAAAATGAGCACTCAAATGTATGTGTATTAATTACCCTGAACATCAGGGGGAGGCAGCCAGTGGGGCTGGGAAGGAAGGGGTGGGAGAGGAGTGTGTGGTGTGGAGGAGGGTAGTATAGAGGGACGTTACCTGGTGAGTGGTCTTGGTTGTTAGAAACCAAAGAGGCCAGAGGAGGCCCTTTCCCTTCTTGTTGTCTGAACACAGCTGTGCTCTTCCTGGGGCTGATGGAGCTTCAGAAAGCACTCGAGGATGGGATTCACACTGGGAAGAGAGTGCAAGGATAGGTCGCCCTGTGGGAAGAGGCCAGAGGCCGCAGAGCTTTGAATATCAAGCCAGGAGAGTGAGATTGGTTTCCTGGGGGTCAGGGAGTTGCTGAGAGCCTTTGAGCACAGAGGGATGTCATCAGCACTTTTCCAGATCAGTCAGGGGGTGGGAGGTAGGGAGGGGGGCTGCTGGCAGGAGGAGAGGGGGGATGAAACAAAAGGAGGGAAGACTGGAGGCAGGGAGATTGCAGTGATCTGTGAGGTAGGGAGGGGCTGGATTTGTGGAAAAGGAAAGGGACTAAATCAGAGAAAACACACAGGGTCAGGGTCGGGCAGAACAGGATTTTAAATCTTAAATCCGGCGCCAGGAAGCGGGTGGTTCCCATCACTAGGCTGGCTCACGCTGGGGAGGAGTTGCAGTCAGATGTGGAGGTTTTCACTCAGGGTAGGCGGTGGGGAACCCTGTTAGGAGCCCCTGGGGAGCGTTCAACAAATACTCATGTTCAGTCCTCGCCTCTGAGCTTCCGACATAATTGGTCTGGAGTGGCCTATCAGGCAGGGCTCCATGAACAAACACACTTGGGAACAGAGGGGTTTGACTCATGCTCCTGTAGGAGCTGGGTAGGCAGTCTGTAGTTTTGTGTCTGATGGTCCAGAGGACAGGCAGTCAGGAAGGGAAGCTGGATCCAAAGTGAGAGAGAGCCAGAAGCAGCTGGATCCGTACTTACGGACCCAAACCTTGTCAGTCATTGTCGCCTCTGACCTGGGTGGCGTGGGCGTCCTGCTGCAGCCAGGGCTCCGCTCGCAGAGCTAAACACTCACACCTGGCCCAGGCGTCGGGGAAGCTGGAGGAGGATGGAGGGGAAGATGGAGCAGGTGCAGGTCTGGCTGTTGGCCTATGCCAACGAGATGAGCCAGCAGGAAAGCAATGACGTGTGACAGCTACAGAACAGCTTCTGCTTCACTTCCATTCCCCCAGATCTCCCTGCGGTCCAACCTACCTAGGAAGGGAATTCTGGGAAATGTCATTGACATATTTAAAACCACCACAGGTGGGGGCCTGGACATTTGTATCTTTCAAAGCTCTCCATGTGATTTGCATGCGCAGGGGTTGAGATATGCTCTCTTCCTCCCTTAAAAGACACTCCTGTAATGTAGTGGGCAGGGGGGTGGTGGGGGGGGGAGGGGGGGGGAGATCAGATACCACGAGAACACAGCATTGAAGCTGGGAGCCGTGTTGCAAGGGGGTGAGAAGGAAGTAAGTGATGAAGCAATGGAAACCACGGGCCCAGACCATGCTTTTGAGAAATGTGCTAGTAAAGGCCAAAAGAGCAAAACTCAGGGCAGCCAGTGCAGTTAGCTACATCAAACAGCTATATTCTCAACTTTGGGGCAGAGTCGGAATTGACTTCCTCCTCCTCCAAGCTTCTTCAGCCCTTTGCTGGTTTCCTTGGTTCATTCCACATAATGCCTGAGCCCAGGGTTGCTTTCGGACTATATGGGGAGTCTGGGGACGCAAGGGTGATTTTCATCTGTGCACAGATTACAGGTTTGGGGAGTATTTTAAAGAGAGAGGCTCACTCTAAAGTTTCTGGATTGAATAAAAATGAGGAGAGATGGGATTAGCAGATAAGGGGATTGAAACCATTGGAGGAGAATGGAAAGGAATGGAAACAAAATTCCTTTAACGTTTAGGAGGTATAGAGTATAGTTGTGTAGGTTGTGTCCTGCCTGGGAACTGAACTGTGACCTCCAGGCTCATGGGTCAATGCTCAAGCAGTGAGTCACACCAGCTGGGCATGACATATTTACATATCATTTGTATGTTGTCTGATAAATTTGTTGTTACTATTGTGCTGCCTTCTATCCTCAATCATAAAAATGGATCAGTGGTTCACAAGTGATTCTCTGAAAAAACATACATTCAGAGAATGACAGACTGGGTTTCCGAAAAACTTTGCAAACATGACAAAGGATGTGTTGCAGTGCAAATATGGGACATCTGTGTGTGCTGGGACAGGGAAATCAGAGAATGAGAACTCCATGCAGCAGTCCAAAAGGGAAAGAGCGAGCTGGATGCACGGTGATGACTATCAGGAAATTTAGTTTTAGTAGAACTGAGAATCCATTTACCCCTAATTTCCTGCAAAATCTTTTTTTTTTTTTTTTTTTTTTTTTTTTTTGCTATAGACTTGGTTAAATTGTAATATGATGTTCTTGAGTCCCTTCCTAACACAACAAAGTGATTTCTTGGTAAACCAATCAAGTTCTGCTAGAACAAGTGCAAAATAGTGCTTTGCAGTATGTTACATGGAATAATATTGTCATTGAAGACAGAGGAGAGAACAAAACAGAGGTTTGTTCAAATGTTCAGTCCTGCCAGTAATAGCTATTACAAGTCATACTGTTGCTGAAACACCTTTGAGAATAGTTACAAAGCCCTGGCCTGTGTTTCTCAGTGGTTAGAGCATGGCCCGTGTACCAAAGGGTCCGGGGTTCAATTTCGTGGTCAAGGAGCTGTACCTGGGTTTAGGGTTTGTTTCCCCACCCTGGGAGATGTGGGGGGCAACTCATTGGTGTCGCTCTCTCACATGGATGTTTTCTCTCCCTCTCTCCTTCCTTCTCTCCCTCCCTCCTTTTCATTCTCTCTAAAAGGCAATGGGAAAATGCCCTCAGGTGAGGATTAACACATAAAGTCAGTGACAAAGATTGCAGAAGAGAGCACATTGCCTACATGCCCTTCTAGGTGAAGCTGTTGGAGCTCAAGCTTTATTGGGCATCAGAGTCACCTGAGTGCCATGTCCCACCATTTCTGATTTGGTTGATCTGGGTCAAAGCCCCCCAAATATACATTTGTAATTGATTTCCAGATACTGCTGGTGGTGGTGGTGGTTGAGGATGGCACATTGAGAACCACTGGTGTAGATGCCAAGTTACTGTCAGGTGTGCATGCTGGCAGATATGTTCCTTGACAGATAGCTGGGCAGAACACTTATGCACAGAATAGAAAGCGCTTGTCTCCTGATGCCATGCATGGGTGAGGCTAACGTGCTCAATGACTTCTCATTGGAAAAGCTATGCTACAAAAAAAGGGTGTTTTTTCCCCTCTCACACAGTTATTGAAATAATTGCACCAGCTGTAATATAGATGGGGAGGGACAATAGGGTTGGGACAGAGGGAGCACCGGCCTCAGTGGGCAGGCAAGGACTTTACTCTGGTTGCCCCTAAATTCCCTCCCACACTCTGCTTTACTTACAGAAGGTAGTCGGTGGTCATTAGGAGACTTTGTCCTTGATTCAGAGTTGAGGATAATAAAGAAAATTGTGAATGTGATGAGAGCATGATAATTGAATGTACATATTTCATGTGCTGTGCCAAGAAATAGGCAGCAACTGTGTAAAAATTGAGATCTTTGATATAGAATGCTGTATTAGTTTTTGGTGTACAATATAATGATTTGATGTGTATATATATATATATTGCAAAAGAATTACCAAAATAAGTGTAGTTAACACTCATCATCACATATAGCTACAATTTTTTCTGTGTGTGTGACGGGAACTTTTACGGTTTACACTTTCAGGGGCTGCAAAATTAAAACAACTTGTTTTCCCACTGAAGGCTGTTGGCTATTGATGAGGAAGGTGCTCAAGAATTTCTGGAATGAAAGATGACTTTAAAAACATTTATTTACCACATGAATACTATGAGAACAGACCATTTCTGGAATTTCAAGCAGTTTAGCTCAGCAGAATACCCCGTGTTGTCTAGCCTGACCTAGAGGAAATGGGGTATGAATAGCTTTATCTCTAGTAGTTTGATGCTTTGCTAATTGGATGACATCCTCCCTTTGTTTGAGAAATAAATTAATGATGTATCATTGGGCATGTTTTAAAACCACATACATCAGCTGCAACTAAACACACAAGACAATTTCCAGAGCCCCACACAAGTCAGCACAGGATCTAGAGTTCATTTGGCACAGTCTCCCAGGCTGGACAGTTCACACCTCAGCCCTTTTCTGCAGCGATTTTCAACTGGTGTGCCGCAAGAATTTAAAACGTGCAATACCTATTTAGTTAGGAGCACTGGCCTCTTTCTCTCTAGATTGTCAAATAAAAAAGGACAACAGCCAACACAACAATAGCCATTCTGTGTGAATGTCCTGTCTTGTGCCATAAATATAGGTCATATATTATAGTTGTATCTAATTGGTTACATTGCATAAAAAAGTTTCATCTGATTGGTTAATTCTTGGTATCAAAAATATTTCTTTAAAAATATATATTTTATTGATTTTTTACAGAAAGGAAGAGAGAGGGATAGAGAGTTAGAAACATCGATGAGAGAGAAACATTGATCAGCTGCCTCCTGCACACCCCATACTGAGGATGTGCCTGAAACCAAGGTACATGCCCTTGACCGGAATTGAACCCAGGACCTTTCAGTCCACAGGCCGATGCTCTATCCACTGAACCAAACCAGTTTAGGCCAGAAATCTTTATATACAAGTATAGGCACCTAATTTTAAAAAAAATCATTTGGAGCCCGGCTCTTATGATTCAGAGGTTGAACATTGACCTATGACCCAGGAGATCATGGTTTAATTCCCATTCGGAGCACATGCCTGGGTTGTGGGCTCAATCCCCAGTAGGAGGTGTGTGGGAGGCAGCTGATTGATGATCCTCTTTTGTCATTGATGTTTATATATCTCCCTCTTCTTTCCTCTCTGAAATCAATAAAAACATATTTAAAACAAATAAAAATAATTTAAAAATCCCTTTGAAGTAAAAAGGGTAGGCAATTACTATCTCTTTTTTTTTTGTAAATTAGTAAAAATTATACCTATTTTTGTCAGTTTGGCAAAAAATACATTTTTTGATGTGCCACAGAATTTTAGTGATTAGTTTACATGTGCCATGAGATGAGAAAGGTTGAAAATTGTTTCTTGACTATACTAGCTTATTCATGTAGCATCCAAAAGATTATGAAAAGTATGAGATTTTATTTCCTACTTTAGTGAAAAATTTCTCCATAATTTCTGATCCACCTGTGGGCCAAATATCTAGAACCATTTGGGAGAGTTATCAAATGCACTTGCTTTTATTTCTGAAAAATTCTGTCTGGAAACTTGAATCTTCTAGTTTAAAAAAAATAAATAAATAATAGAAAAACAACTCGTTAGATGTGGGTCTTAATCTATGGCATGAGCTAGGGATATAGGTATCTTAGTGAAAACCGGCAAGTGATAATGCTCCTCATTGATTTGAAGCTGTTTGCCATTCATTTCATTATTTCATTTCATTTTTAAATTTGTGATTCATGTATTTTTTAAAAGCACACTGGATTGGGGTTCTGCATGTTCCAAATGGCCATTAAATGGTCATTTACTGATTGATGTCACCATTAGCAGCACAGATTTCCCCCCCAAAGGTTTGGAGATACTGCTCCCTGGTAATGCTATATTAGCGCCACCATGTGGAGAGAAGGAACAATACTATCCTTTCCATGGTTAACACACACACACACACACACACACACACACACACACACAACTACTGATCCTCTTGAATTTAAGATTATTAAACTTTTGCCTACCATATTTTAGGAAAAACAGAACATAATTTTTAGAGAAAACCTCATTAGATGAACTTTATTGAGTGTTTGCTGGATGCTAGCTTGTGCTAAGCCCTTTCCATGTATTATCTCAGTGCCTCCTTACCATGCCCACGGTTACTCCTCTGTACAGATACAGGGAAGTGTTCAGATTAAGCACCTCACATGCTTTCTAAAAGTCAACACCGAGAAGATATACACATACAAATATTAACTCCATGCACTAAACTTTCTTTGCCCTTAAGACAAGCTGAGAAGTCCAGCTTTCAAATGTGAGCACAAGGCACATTTCTGTCTCCGAGGCATCATCTTATTATGGAAGGAAAGTCTTACTTCGTGATCTTCTCTGTGGATCTCATCTGGTTTGCTTCTTGTCTGGCAGGTCAAAGAGCTGAGAGTGGAGAGGAGTGAGCTCTAGTATTTTATTCCCATAGAAACAAAACCCAAGTTGCCCTAATTGCTCAGAAGACTCCAATGATCAGTTGAAAGCTTTTCAGGTTGTTAACCTGACTCCTGGTCACATGACCTGGAGGTTCACAAGGGCAGGGAAGTGTACTTTTATTTTATTTTATTTTTATTATTTTTTGACATTGGGTACATTTTTATTGAGCCTTTTAGTTTACAACATGAGGTAAAAGGAAAAATTCTTAAGAAGTATTTTACACAGCTGTAGTAAAATATTTTAAACTTCAGGGATTTATAACATTACATTTCTTAATTTGGGGGAAAAAGTAAACAAGTTCTAACATAACTCCTTGAATTTTCCAGTTCATTTCCATTACAATAGTAACCAGCTGTAATGAGTTACATAACTTTCTTTAAGGTTATTGCTGTCTTTAGATCAGAAGCATTGCTATTTCAATCAATATCCACTAACTCCACTTCAAAAATGAGTTTTGCATTTGGTGGGATTTTGGCATCAGGCTGTCCTTTCTTCCCATAAGCCCATTCTGGTTCAATTTCTAGTCGAGCCTTTTCTCCTTTACTCATAGTCAAGAGTGCTTCATCCCATCCTCTGATAACTTTGCCTATTCCAACCTTAAAACTTAAAGGCTTGGCATTTTTCTTCTTCTTTGAACTCGTTTGAATATTGGTATCAAAAACAGTTCCATCCTGTAGTGTTCCTGTATACCAGCAGTGAACAACATCTCCCTTTTTGGGGAAGTTGGTTTTATCTCCTTTTTTAAGAACAGATTTTGTGTATTTTGGTGGACCCTCATCCAGAGTCTCTTCAGTTTTGGTTTCTTTGGGTGTATCTTCATTAAGCTTCACATTTTTCACCTGCTCAGACACTTTATTTATACTTTCAGTACACTTGAAACGCTTGCTTTCAAAAAGATGGTTATAGGCTGTAACCAAATGGTCCTTGTTAGCTGTCTTGGCCACATTTTTAATGTTTCCTAATAACTTATGCTCTGCAAGAAACGAATCTGAACCGTGGTCCTGTAGAAACTTGATAATGTCCTTTTTGGGCAGCTGCTCGCTGCGCAGCTGCTCCACGGTCCAGGCCCGCTGTGCTGCGGCCGCCGCCATCTTCCCCCATTGCATCGGCTTCACTCAGGGAAGTGTACTTTTAATTGAAAGATATAAGTTGGTTACTTGAATTTGGGGTTATAAATCTAACCTATTAATACATCATGTTAATATTGTACATCTTTTAATATGAGAGACATGAAATATACATCTTAACTCATATACCCTGAAATACTGCCAATCAAATATTTGCTTAAGTTAGTAAACATTAGGCAGTAGCTCACAGTGCTGCTAGAGGCATCCGTCATTTATATTAATCACTAAAGCAAGGTCCATTTTCGGTCAGCATTCAGTGATGGCCACTTGGGGAAATGAGGTGTTTGAGGAGTGAAGGGAGGCAAATGCTTTGGAGCACTTTGGCTGGGACAGGTAAGTCTGAGTGAGCCATCCTGATCCAGGAAGACCTGATCCCAGATACCAAATTTAGTCAAGGGCATTAACCTCTTTTCTGTTAGATTGTCACATTTAAAAAATGACAATAGCCCAACACAGCAAGATGAATGCCCTGTCTCAAACCATAAATATACAGGTCATATAAAAAAGATGCATCTTGGTCACATTGTATGATAAGGTTGCAGCTGATTGGCTAATTCTTGATACCAAATACCCTTATATTTTAGAGAAAAAAGGGTAGCTAATTATTACTACTACTATAATTATAGTAAGTGCTTTAAAATGAACTCACTTAATCCTTATAAGAAGATCCTGATATTATCTGGTTTTACAGATGAAGCAGCGGAGGCACAGAGAATAGCTTGCCAGTGTTACACAGTTGTTAACTATTTATTTCCAGGAAGCCTAACTCTAGAGATGATGGCTCCTGACAGTTGTTCAAATTGTCTGTGATTTCTACACCTAGGTTTTATAGTTTTTAAAAGTACTTTCAACTATGTTTTTTTCATATATGCCTTTTAAGTGACTGTGAGGTAATTTTCAGGAGCTAAAAGGGAAGAAACTATGGAAAGTAGAAAGAGTTTAAGGAGATTCCATTGAGACATTCTGTGAATGTGAGGAGGCTAGAGTTGGAAAGATATTTATAATTGAACTAGAGGCCCGATGTACGGAATTCATGCAAGGGACTCGGCCCTCGCAGCCCTGGCTTTATCCGGATGGTTGTCCGGAAGGTGTTCAGCTGCCCAGTCTAATTAGCATATTATGCTTTTATTATTATAGATTTGTGCGAATTTTAAAAGTTAGATGTACATTATCATGACTAGTATTTACAAGAAGTTTACTATTCAACTCCTTTTTGTGTGCATGTGTATTTTCAATTTCAGTCTCTTATTCTCGGAGGGAGGGAATCATTTTTCAGTTGCCTTTCCATGAAACAGTATATTTTTAAATGGCAATAGAGTGAGCAGGTCTTCCTCTTGAGTGTAAGAGATGGTCTGTAGACATTAAATGATTCTTCTTGGGTATAACTGAGAAGAAGAAAATGTAAATATTTAAGTTTTGAGTCCTCTCAATCCCAAATTCAATTTCTGTAACAATGGCAACATCACGAAGGCTCCCTCGGATTAGTTCAATAACATTACAGGTACTTGATGAATCATTATTTATTGAGTCCACATAAAGGGTGCTCTCTTAACACTTGGTAATCAAATACTGCATGAGACCCGGGGGTTAGAAAATATGTATTATCTTCATTTTGTGGATAAAGGGACAGATAAAGAGGGAGGAAAAAAGACTGACAGTAGATAAGCAGTGGTTTAAAAAAAACCACTAAGGCCATGTAATTTTCCTGGTAGACCCTTCTCTGATCAAGATATTTTAGAGGCAGTATATGAAGGGCTATCAATGTGGGCATTGGAGAATCATTGCAGCAACCATGTCTTGCAAAATTTAGAGATGGGTAGAGAAATACTCAAATGAAATCGTAGTTTCTTACTCAGGTTTTAGAAGCTATACTAGAACAGGAGAGAATTGCCAAGGTCAAGTTATAGCTCTTATAGGAAGTATGCAGTAAGATAGCACCGTGGGGAATCACATTGGAGAAATAGCCAACTATCCCTACACACGAACACCCTCACCGACTTGTAGGGACATAAGAACAGATGTTCTGCAAACATCTGGAAAAGCACAAAGAAGGTTTTAAAAGGAAACTGTAAAAGTTCTCATGTGGAAGCTGCTTCTAGCCAGGAGATAATACAAGAGTAACTGAAATTGCAATAAGAGTCATTAATGTAGCCTTAAGAAGGTAGGAGAACACAGGAAACTAAAGACATTCTTTAAGAAAAGTAATGGTGGGCCATTTTAAAGTCCCTATAAATATAAGAAATAGTTTACTGAATTCCATTGCAGGACTCTCTGAGGTGTTAAAACCGTTTTCTTTTGGAGGTTTTTGTTTGTTTGTTTGTTTGTTTTTGTTGTTGTCGTCAGATTCCTTACTAAATGGTAGAAATCAACAGTTTGAGGAAATACAATTAGATTATTATTTTCCTGGCTTTATTAAGAAGCAGGAAGAATTTGACAGTTGATTAATTCTGTGGTAAAGATGAATTCAAATGTATAAAGGGTGGCCACCAAGAGATTATGTGAAAAGAAGCCTTACAGTTTGTGAGTTACTTTAAAAATTATACATATATTATACCACAGGCCTTCGAATAACAAAATAAGCACACTTAAGATAGATACCCTTGAGGAACTCGGATGCAGAATTCAGAGTGTCTGCAAGTGGCTGGTGCAGGAATGCCACCTGGAGTTGACAATCAGTAAAGACACAGCCAGTGACCTCTCATTTCTCTCTAATCTAATGCATTCCCCGCCTCGCCCCCTCCCCTCCTTCCCCCACACCCCAATGTGCAGCAAGTAGAAGGGATTTACCTGTTTTGGAAATCCCCAGATAATGTATGTAAGTTTAGAACTAGTAGAGCCTATGACTAAGTTGATTATTGGAATCAAACAGCTGTAGATTCCACAACCAGGTCTGTTCCTTTCCAGCACTGTGAAATGGGGCTACTTTGTCTCTCTGGGCCACAGTTTAATATTTGTAAAATGGGAATAAACACTTTCAGAAGTTTTACATCTCTATTAGGAATGCAGTGTTAATTATTGGATATTTTTAACTTAAATACACTTTTATTGATTTTTAGGAAGGGGGAGAGAGAGAGAGAGAATATCCATGGCTGCCTCCTGCATGCCTCCTGTGAGGGGTCAGGGGTTGAGCCTGCCACCCAGCATGTGCCCTGATCGGAAATTGGATGGGCAACCTTTTGGTGTATAGAACAATGTCCAAGCAATGAGCCACACTATCCAGGACAGTCTTTTTTAATGTATCCTATAGTAGTAAAATGCTTTTGTTTTGTTAATTCTCACCTGAGGCTATTTTCCCATTGATTTTTAGAGTGGAAGGGAGGGAGGATGGGGGAGAGACACAGAGAGAAACATCCATGTGAGAGAGACACATTGATTGGTTACCTCACGCTTGTGCCCCAACCAGGGCCAGGGATTGAACCTAAAACCTAGGTCTGTGCCCTTGTCGGGAACTGAAGCCAGCACCCTTCAGTCTGCAAGCCCCTGGTCTTTCCATTGAGCCAAACCGGCCGGGGCAGTAAAATGCTTTGGCTGCCTTGCACATTTGAACTCTCTAAGTTGAATTATCGAGGCAGAGCCCACGGTCCTTTCCTTCTACAAGCCATTCTCCGATCTGTCCCTCTGTCTTCCAGAATCCCCTACTTTGAAACGAGTGCTGCCAACGGGACCAACATAAGCGAGGCGATCGAGACGCTCCTGGACCTGATCATGAAGCGGATGGAGCGGTGTGTGGACAAGTCCTGGATCCCCGAAGGGGTGGTGCGGCCCAATGGGCACCCCTCTGCGGACCAGCTGAGTGAAGGAAAGCCCAAGGGGGCGTGTGGCTGTTGAGAAGCCCAGGGCGGGCGCTCCGCAGTGACCTGAGGGGCCCATGTCCGCAGTCTCCTCTGTGGGGACACCAGCACAGAGAGAGGGGAACAGGCACTGTGTACTGGCTCCTGCTCACTGTCCCGATGAGACCAATCAATAAAGCATCCAGTTTTTAAATCAATTTGCCACCGCCTTCTAAACATTTCTTTAAGACTCAGCCTGAGAGTTAGGAGGGGTATTGCACATAGCCAAAAGTGCCTTACACAACCTTACTTAGCCTATGGCAGTAGATCATTCAAGGATTTTGGATTCTGTAGCCACAGAAGAGTGTGCTTATTATGAAGAATGACTGAGGATATTGTCACCTGCCTTAGCATAGATCGGCCCAGTGTCTCACATTCGAGATCTTAGAGGCAATAATAGAACCACCAGCCTTGAACCCAAAGGAAACTATCCTACTTGTACTGTAGGTGACCTTCTAAAACGCCATCTAAACGCCTTGAATATTAAACAAGAATATGCACAAACATGGGGTTCAGGGTCCTCAGATATTAATTCATGTAAGCATTCTCTTTAAAAATGAATATGGGACAAACTACGGCCCTATCTGTAGGCCCTGGATAAACTGGATCAATCAGTTACCTACTGACTGTGATTCTTGTTTGTGGGAACGGGGTTGGGGCTGAGGGTAGGGGTGGCTTCAGATAGCAGGAGCGGCCGAGGTGGGGCTTAATGCCCAGTGCGGCTGCTGTATTCCCATGGCTCTGAAGGTTTGGTAGAAGGGACAGAGGACTAGATTGCCATGGCTTTAGTTCACTGGGATCTTAGCCTTTGTTCTTGGCCTACATGCTGGCCACGTCTGAACAAAACTGGTGCTCATGCGAAGTTGTTTGTAATAAGTACACATTTTGCTTCTTTTCCTTCATATTTATAACGTTGGTCTGGTGTCCTCAGACCTCACTTTGAATTGGCATGTGAACTACCAACCTTCTGTTTTCACCATCAGGCTCTGGATCTTTGCAACCTGTTTTGTTTTTACATTGGCGGAATTGAAGGAATTTGTTTTTAATGATGTAAAATGTCCTTTTGCTATTTACTGGATGATAGATGTTTATATTTAAGCGGTTACATTTGTACTCTAGCTCAATGTAAGAAAAAATGAAGTGTTCGCAGCCTGTATTTTCCACTGAGATCAGGGGCATCTGTATTTGCTGGGTCTTGCCAAGGTCACATAATCTTCTACATTGCCCAAGTGTCTTTATACCCAATTAAAGATGGTCTTACGATGTGCTTTGTGGCAGTTTATAAAGGTTAAAGGGGACAATTCTTATTTATTAAAGTAGTTTAAATAGATTAAAATTTCCAAAGTGTTTAATAACTATTTAGAGAACAATATATTATAATTTAAATAAATGGATTTACATAAAATAAATATAAATGTGTGTTGTGGTAGCAAATGTTTGGCAAAGTGTAATTAGAAAAATACAACTTTTTTGGAAAGTAATTGCTTTTACATGATTATTTTCAAATGATTTTTTGATTTATTTTTGCCACAACTTCCTTAAAAAACTTAGCTGTGGTTACTAAGATGTTATGTATTTCTGTCCTTAAAATGAGAACTTCTTTTAAATCCTAAAGAAACCATTGTGTCCTATGCATTTGAATTGTATATTCTGGCGAGGAAAGATTCAGACACTTCAAGGGCAGAGTCATGGTCACAGTGGTACCTTCTCAAGTTGCCATAAGCTGTGTGTGGAGTAAATCATATTTTTACATTTACATATCAGGGAACATTTTATATGGTCTGTTTGTAGAGTTAAAAGAAGACAATTTTGTATGCTTCTGTCTTTTTTTTTTTTAGGAACCAAATGAGCAATTAGCCACAGACCCTAATGGCCTTAAACATAATATACAGTTAAAATGTGTATACCTGATACAGTGCACATACATGAACTGTCTTTAATTATTGAAATAAACAATCTGTATTCTCTTTGGAAATCCTTTGTTTAAATTTGTTATTGAAGTGCCATGTTTTTGTGAGTCAATGTGCTTTTTTCTATTGAATATTTATAAGACGATGTAAAAGTGAATTGTATCTTCAGTGAGCATTGTGCCAATTGAGCTTATAATCTAGAGGCCAGTGCATGAAATTCATGCATGGGGGGGGGGTAGTCCCTCAGCCCGGCTGTTACCCTCTCACAATCCTGGACTTCTTGGGGGATGTCTAACTGCCGGTTTAGGCCCGATCCCACAGGGATCCCAAGGCTTCATCAGTAAGGATGTCCGGAATGACATCCAGAAGGTCGTTCGACTGTCTAGTCTAATTAGCATTTTACGCTTTTATTATTATAGACTAGAGGCCTGGTGCATGAAATTTGTGCACTGGCAGGAGGTGTTCCTTAGACCATCTTGCATCCTCTCCAATCTGGGACATCCCTCTCACAATCCAGGACTGCTGGCTCCCAATTGCTTGCCTGCCTGCCTTCCTGTCTGCCGGATTGCCCCTAACTGCTTCTGCATGCCAGCCTGATGACCCCCTAACCACTCCCCTGCCAGCATGATCAATGCCTAACTGCTCCCCTGCCAGCCTGGTTGCCCCCAACTGCCCTCCCCTGCAGGTCTGGTTGCTCCCAACTGCCCTCCCCTGCCAGCCATGTCACCCCTAACTTCCCTCTCCTGCAGGCCTGGTCACCCCCAACTGTCCTCCCCTGCCAGCCACCTTGTGGTGGCCATCTTGTGTGAGGGTGTGATGGTCGATTTGTATATTACCTCTTTATTACATGATAGTGGTCTAGTCTCTCAAGTTTGTATGTGAATGCAACTTCATTTCCCATCACATTGTTTCAAACCAGAGATCAGTACTAAAGGAAATCAAATCCAAGGGCACAATTTCCACCCGGTCCTTGATGAGGGGCCAACCAAGACAACATGTTCTGGAGGAAGTAAGCCACATATGTTACATCAAACATTTGTAGAGCATGTATCATGTGGGAAGTGTAGCCAGTCTTAGATGAACTAAACAAGGAGGGTAAAAGCCTAAACAAAGACTGAGAGATGGATTCAAGAGGCATTGGGGAGGTTATCGTAATTGATTGGATGAGGAGGGAGTATGTGGGGAGCTGGACTCTCCGACCTTATTTCACTCACTCACTCACTCACTCACTCACTCATTCACTCACTCACTCCTTTGCAGGTACACTGGCTTTGGAGCAGACAAGTGTGCTCCTGCCTCAGGAATGTTAGCAATTCTCTCTGTCTGGGTAGCTAGTCTTCCATATATCTGCATGGCGCTCTCTCCCATCCTTTAAAGATGTTCTGATGTCACCTTGTCCAAAAGAACTTTACCACCTTCTAAAAAATAGTTGTTTCAATAAAATGTCATTTCAATTCCCATTCAGGGAACATGCTCAGGTTGTGGGCTCGATCCCCAGTGTGGGTTGTGCAGGAGGTAGCTGACCAGTTCTCATCATTCATGTTTTTATTTCTCCCTCTCCCTTTCTCTCTGAAATCAATACAAACATATTTTTTTTAAATTACAATAAACACTTCGTTACAGGCACATAAATAGATACATATATCAAACAAAGCAGAGAGTCCAAAGGTAAACCCAAAGAGACGTGATATTTTGAATTAGTTGGGGGAGCCAAACTGTAATCCTATGTCATTATTTACACGTAAGCAAATTCCAGAGTAGCTGCAAATTCAAATGTGAAAATTATGCTATTTAAATAATGGAGAAAAGTTATGAAAAACAATCTTGAAGAGGGCTTGATAAATTAGGAAATGATTTCTAAATGCCAGTAGAGGGCTAATCTTAATATGTAAAGTACTATTAAATAGTATGCCAAAACCAGTTTGGCTCAGCGGTAGAGCGTAGGTCTGCAGACTGAAAGGTCCCGGGTTCGATTCCGGCCAAGGGCATGTACATTGGTTGCGGGCACATCCCCGGTAGGGGGTGTGCAAGAGGCAGCTGGTCGATGTTTCTCTCTCATCGACATTTCTAGCTCTCTATCTCTCTCCCTTTCTCTCTGTTAAAAATCAATAAAATATATTAAAAAAGAAAGTAATGCAGAAGAAAACTGAAGGGTATGAATAGGCATTTCAGAAAAAAGTGAATTCCAAATATTTGGGAAGATTCTAACTTCACAATTAAATGCAAGTTCAAGTAATAATAGAAAAATGCGGCCCTGGCTGGTTTCGCTCAGTGGATGGAGTATCCACCTGAGGGGCTCCATCTGCAGTAGAAGGCGTGCAGGAGGCAGCCCGCCAATGATTCTCATCATTGATGTTTCTATCTCTTTCTCCCTCTTCCTTCCTCTCTGAAATCAATAAAAATATATTTTGCATCTAGGGGAAATAATGAACAACATAAAGTGATGAACAAGAACAGAACCAGAGACCGGGAAGCATGGATCAGACTGTCAAACCTCAAAGGGAAGGTAGGGGAGGGTGGGGGAAACGGAGAGAGATCAACCAAAGGACTTATGCATATATATATGCTTAACCAGTGGTCAGGGACAACAGGGTGGTGGGGGAATACGAGGGGAGGGGTTTGGGATGGGCATGGGGGGATGAGGACAATTATGTAATACCATAATCAATCAATCAATAAAATAGAGTTGAAAAAATATATTTTAAAAAATAATAAAAAAATTTGACCTTAGACTGGCAAAATCACCTTGGATAAAAAGATAGTGAAAGAAGCATCTTACTGGTTGTTCAAACCTTTGGAAGGCATTCAGGATTATACACCAAATTTTAAAACTGTACACATCCTCCGACCCAGCAGTTCTATACAGATTAATCCCCCTTCTTTAAAGGTATAGCAGTGTAGATGGCTATCATGTAAAAATTTAAGAAACATGTTAATCCATAGGCAATCCATTAAAACACCTTTATACAATTACACATAAATAGCTATGAAAAAGAATGTTACATGTTCATTGACTTTTAAAAAAAGTGTATTAAATGCTTATTCATGAGCCAGGGAACTCTGTTCTAGGTACTGGGGATAGAGCTGTAAACAAAACGACAAAAACCCCTGCCCTCCTAGAGCTCGTTTTGTGTGGAGGAGACAGATAACAACACAGAAAAGGGTGCCTGGGATGCTTATCGATGTTATAATAAAGGTGAGAGAGTACACACACACACACACACACACACACCATATATATATATAAAATGTTTGGCTATGCACAGAAAATCTCTGGCAGGTGCTCCAAGGATCTGATGGCCTCTGGGGGAGGAGTCCTGAGCTCTGGGGAAACCACCTGGGGAAATGTTTGGGTTTGGGGCTTTTCCTGCCACATATACATGTCGTTTGAAAGGGGGCCGAAGCAAAGATGGAGAACAGCACCATAAGTCTGAATTGAATGGGGAGGGAATTGCTGGTAACATCCGCCGAGCCTCAGGCTCAGCTGCGTGGTCGCAGGGTCCCCAGGAGCGGAGGGTCCCCGGGCGCAGGCAGGAGGGTTTGGGGCGGGAACCTGGGGCGGGTGTGGGGAAGGGAATGGAGAAATGGGTTTGTAGCGGGGAAACACCGATGGAGCAAAGCGCAAACCAGGGACAGCGTGTGGCAGAGAAGGAAACGGCGCTGTGAGAAAGCGCGCTCGGTGGACAGCACGAAGCCCCATTTCGCTTTTCCCATAGACCGCAGCCAGGCCGACGCGGCGGCTCCGCGCCTGCGCCGCCGGCGGTGCTGTTGCCGGCGCGGCCACGGGGGGGCGCCGTCAGGGCCGGGTCGCTCTCCCGAGGCCCCAGCTACCCGGACGTTCGCCTCTTCCGGGTCGGGAACTTGGGGGGAAGAACCACTTCCGGTTCAGGCGCTACGTCACTTCCTTTCGCGGCCGGCGTCGGGGTGGTGGGTCCCCACGCGCGTCCAACATGCGTATAGAGAAGTGCTACTTCTGCTCCGGGCCCATCTACCCGGGCCACGGCATGATGTTCGTCCGCAACGACTGCAAGGTGAGGCGGCCGGGCCGGTTTCCCCCGGTGAGAGGGAGGCTTTGCATCGGCTCCGGCCTCCACCTCCCGCCTGGGCGGCTTCGCCTGCGGGCGTCCGGGACGGAGCTGGCCACCGGGCCGCCCTGGGGCGAGGTGGGCTGCTGCGAGGCTCCGGAGGAGCGGGGCCGGGCGGCCACCCTACACGTCAGGGAGCTTTGTGGAACGGGTGCCCAGTCCGGCGTCGTCGTTAATGTCCGCAGCTTGGAGGTGGAGAAGCCTTGTTTCTGTCCATAGTGTGTAGAGGTTGATGGAAATGTTTCATTCATTTAGCCAGTGTTTCCCAAACTTTTGACCTATGTGTACCCCCTCTATAATTTTCGTAACGCTGAGAACCCCTCGTACTCATGAGAACGTAGAATTAGGCGCAGCTAAGCACGGTGCAGTGCATATCCCCACCGAACTCCGGTGCAACGCGTACCCCCACCAAACTTCCTGTATCCCTGGGGGTACACGTACCGCACTTTGGGAAACACTTATAGGCTTAGTAGACTTACGTATTATGCAGTTATTGGAGGTGAGTGTGTGTGTTTGGGGGGTCGTATAGATGACAAGGCCCGGGCAGGAGATGGCATTTGCCCTGGATCTTGAATTGTGCACGAGCAAGTGTGGAGAGGGCATTCCGGGTGGAAGGAAAGGGAGCAGTTTGAGCAAAGGCTCAGGACGGAGCATCGTGGGTGGTAACAGAGGCTTGGGGGTAGGGCTATAAATACAAATGCAAGAGTATTTGCAAAAAGATGAATCTGTAAACATAAGCTAACACACATATGGCCACACCGTGAGGGCTGGTTGTGAAAGACTTTGTGAACGATGCATGAATTTGTGGAGATGATGTTGACATGTTAAGGAATTTACAGTTTCTGCTTCACTGAGTTCTCTCTCTATTATAGACGGAAGATATTGAACTCATTAAGTCAGGAGCAAGGGTTCTTCCTGAAAGTGAGCGACCAAATCTATGTTTGGGTACTTGAAAGAGCAATATATATGTGGTGTATATATAATTAGTATAAAATGAATCATTGCCAGGTTGGATTCAAATTCACAGTGGGCAGTGTGGCTCTGTAGATGACCTGGTCATCATGATTTAATGGTTTTTGTCCAGCAGTGCTTGTCAGCTGTGTTTTGGAATTAGAACCACAGATGTGGGAGCCGCTATCTGGAGCTGGATGTTGATCTGACAGACACCTGGGAAGTTGAGGTCAGTGAGGTAGGGAAGGTTAGGGAAGACCAGGGGATCAGAACAAACGGATTGGAGAAGTTAGAAGTAATGGAGACCCTGAAGCACGAATGAAGGAAAAGCACAGGCACCCCTTGGAGATATTGTAGATTCCGTTCCAGACCACCACTCAGATGAAGTGAGTCATCATCTTTTGGTAAATAAGCGCAACACCTGTGAAGTGCCATAGGGTGAAGTGCAATAAAATGAGGCATGCCTGTTCTCATTTTATCTGTGTTGATGAATCCCAAATCTGTATCCCCTTAGCTCCAGTTCTGAATTTGCCACCTGCCTGGGTAATCCTGTTTGAACCCACCAGTGAGCCCGCTGAAGGAGCATTCCTTACTATACCTCAGATCATTTTGCTCTCTGAATTAATCTCTCTCATCTGTAGACAGCTTTGCTAGAAATGGAAGAGTCACCTTTGGATCTTTCCCCTTTTGTATCTAGTTGTTAAGAGTGCTATTCATTCTGCCTTTGCAAAGGATAGTGAGTGGTCTTTGCTTTCTCTTTTCCTGCCCTGGTTCCAGGTTCGGCACCTGTCATTTTTCTAGCCCCCGAACTAGTCTTTCTGCCTTTATGCGCTTAGCTTTTGAGGCAAATCTTTCATAGAGACTTCTCCTCTTATACTTCTTAGGTAGCCTCTTAAAGGTGGAATTAGTGATAATGCTCCATATTTTCACATAGTTTATAAACAGGAAAAATACGCCCTACTGAGTGCTTGATAAATGTTGAATTGGTGGAGTAAGAAAGGGGCAAAGGACGGAGGTGTGATTAGATGGATCGTTTGTTTGCACGTTGAAGATAGGATGATGCTAGAGGACAAAATTAAAAGGGACACTTTAGCCTTCGGAGCTTTGTCTCACACAAAATCCATCCACCAAACAGGATTACCCTGTAGGTGAGATTTAATCACCTTATTGTGTTTTTCCATATTACTTTATACATGATTATTATATATAACTTTATCCCATTTTTTATATCCTAGTTTGATCTCAATCTCTCCTATTTCAAAGTGAGACTTTATCATACTTAGCTTGCTAGCCTAAGTTCTCAAGGTAGGGATTTATGTTTTAGTTATTCTTGTATTCCTATACCTCGTATAACATCAGGCACATAGTAGATGCACCTTATTTGCTGATTGAATCCCCATCCCCTCTTCAGATGTTTCATGTGCTTGTCAGAGAATGTCTATAGATTTGGAGTTCAAATAGACTTCTCTATAACTTCCCCTGGGCTCTTTCTGGAATTGAGAAGACCCTGGACAAGTTCAAATCCCTCTTAGATATAGCTCAGAAATGGGAATATGTCTAGGAGTTATATAGTAAGTATTAAACATAGGAGGCTTTTACTTAAAAAGGTTATAATACTTTGGGCTGGAAATGCTCAAAGAAATTTTACTGATAGTGATTTCATAGTGAGTTACTCCAGGAGACTACAATAGTTTTCATATTTTCTTATTACTTTGAAATTAATTCAAGAATGCAGACAAACTTTCACTCAGGTCTGTCTGAAGAGGGCTCTCCAGGAGGTATGAGCCTAGATTAGATTAACCTAGTATTGACCATTTCGAAGAAAAGTATGCTTGAGTGTGTATAATGACCTGCTTGAAGTTCCCCATAGAAGAAAGTATACGTAAAAGGAAAAGTATTTTGGCTTGTGACACATGCAAGTATTTTGCCTTATTTCAGTTGGAAATGTTTATACCTCATTTTGATTTATTTTTAAGGGTCACATCTTCTCAGGTGTGGTAATTTAACTATAAAAAAATACCTTTTCTTTTCATATTTCTCTTGGTAGCACACAAATTGTAATGTGTTTTAAGACATTACAAAGTAACAAAATAATGCAGTTTAGACTTGCACAATGAGTCCCAGTAATCTATTTTAGGAGCACATCGAGGCATCCTTAAATTGTAAGCATTACTAAGGTGGAGAATTAAAGTAGTAATGAAGATTCTTCCAAGTAGATTTTAGAAAACAAATCTATAGCCAGTTTTAGTTGCTTTTTGAAATTATTTTATGCAAGGATGGAAAGAACCAAAGGAGATCTTGGGATGGTGGCTTGAAACTTTTACCCCAGCAGAGGTATATAGAAAGTGAATTTTGAGAATTATTGTAAAATGGGAAGTGATTTAAATAAATGACTTTCCTTAAAACTATTCCTGATTCAAGATAAGGATAAGGTTTTTACTGTTATTTTATAAAAATGTTAGTTTGTAACCATATTTTCAGGGCCCTCAGCTTTTATTTATGATGGTGCATGATAGTAAAAAAATAGTTCAATTTCCATTTAACCTGGTATGTCCATATATTTCTTAATAGTATGGTAAGTAGAAGCAATTGTGAGTGAGGAACATTGTCAGTGTGTTTTGTCTGGGAGGGGTAATACCCTATGATAAAAAAAACAAACTTTTAATACTTCTCACTATTTTAACTTTTCTTGTAGGTGTTCAGGTTTTGTAAATCCAAGTGTCATAAAAACTTTAAAAAGAAGCGCAATCCTCGCAAGGTCAGGTGGACTAAAGCTTTCCGTAAAGCAGCTGGTAAAGAGCTCACAGTGGTGAGTATAGTTTTTACAGTCTAAAAATTTCAGGTTCTTTTTTGGAGGAGTTGGGGCGGTTATGTATTTAATTAACTATAACAAAGCTTCCTGCAACATGATTGATGAATGACTTTTTTGTATTTGGTTATAGTAGTAATTTTTACATGAGCTTATAATCCATAAATCTGTAGGATTTGAAAAGGAAAAAAACAACAACTGTAATCCAGTTTGTAGAACTGATCTTTCTTAGTCTCAGAAAACTACTTTTAGCGCTTGCAAAGAAAAGGGTAAAGCTGGAAATTGCTGTTGAGGGATTTTGAGAGGAAGTTAAAAAATTAATTAAAGGATTCTTGAATAGCAGTGAGGATTCAGATGAGATTTGTAATAGACTCACTTATCAGTATATAGATTTCCTTAGCAAGACTATGTGTCTGAAGGCGGAGAAGTTCTTAGTATTGCTGTGAGAAAGGAATTTCGTGTGTGAGTCCCTGTCCTCATATTGCTGCTGTTCCTGAATTGGTCAAAGGATCTGGGGAAGCTTGTCCACATTCAGCCCCTTCAAAGGGAGGAGCTGAACGCTGCTGCACAGGCTCCCCTCGAGGGAGGAAGATCTAAACTCCCCTCCCTCCATGGCTTACTCTCCCCCCAAACCCACGGCTATTGTCCCACCCCCCTACTCCGTAAGGGCAGTGTCTAAGAATTGCCATGAAGCCCTTGTTGGCTTCCTTAACAAAATCAGAGATTTTCAATGAATGTAATGAATATTTTTTTACAAGATGCAAGGCCAAATTATAGTTACCATTACAAAAATAATTTTCAGTATAGGCAAGCAGAAACAAGCACTTCAATTGTAGGTGGCAACTATATGAATGAAGAAAGAATACCAGTCCCACTTGCTGGTGACCTTGTCATTGTTGATGTTGTTGTGATCTAAATAGAGTCATGTGTATTATAAATGAACTAGCCAGACATGGAGTTAGTGCAGTTCCATATTCCTGTGAGGTAGATTTGGAAACCAATAAGTACTTTTGTAGTTTTTCCAAAATTGTTTTGCATGTTTTAAGATAAATAGGATTATTAACTGTCAAAATACCAACTACATTAAGAAGGGACCTGAAGAATTTCAGGGCAAAGCTTATGTCATGTAGAGTAGCATTATATTGCCTTGAAGATGTGTAGTTTCATAGCTTTATGCTTTAGCACGAAGGTGTATAGGTCTTCAAATGTGTAAGCATGATGGGTATTTAGGTTGAACCACATGAAATTCTCAGTGTTTGATTCTTTTGATCTATGAAAAATGCTAATTTCATATGGTTCAGCCTAATACACAGTTTTCTGACTATGATCCCATCTAGGAATGGGAAGTTAGGGAAACTTTTTCAGTTTGTTTGATCCTGTGAGTGCTATGTGCCTCCTGAGGAATCAAGTTTGAGCTCTTCCCTTCCTTCCTTTTGGGAATCACTGGATATAGATAAAAGTTTTCAGTAGGGCTGTCTTGTACATCATTGTGTAAAGGAGAAAAGGTTTAAGAACTTGTATTGTTGGGATCACCTTTGGGGGAATCTTAATGTGTGTCCATAGTTTAATACATTCCGAATGCTTGTCAAAAGGAGAATAAATTTTAAGAAATGTTTCCTTCATACCTCTCTAAAAACCAAACTTGTCCCCCTTTTACAGGATAATTCATTTGAATTTGAAAAACGCAGAAATGAACCTGTCAAATACCAGCGAGAGCTGTGGAATAAAACGAGTAAGTCACAAGGGAATGCCAGGAATTTTCATAAGCTACTCAAAATCCTTTCCCCAAGTGGCTGATGTGTCCATTATAAAAATAATGTAATTATTAAATTTGATAATATTTAAAGTGCTCACACACAAAACATCCAGAAATCTGAAGGAAAAAAAAAAGAGAATATTTTGTTGGGTGAGTGTGGTATAGTTAAAATATACACAAAACTTAGCACACTTTACAAGTTGAGATGATTTGATTTAGAGATATAGTGTATTATGTAAAATTGAGTGATTTGATAAAATTAAAAAGTGCAGAAAGTCTTACTCAATAGGTAAAAATGAAGCTATAGGTTACTGAAATTAAAAGCAATATCTTGTTCTTGTAGTTTGTTGTTTTTTAAGTAGGCAGAAATGACAGAAAGTACACATGTAGTAAAATTGAGTTCTTAAGATAGCTTGTAGATTCCATTATTTGTGTGTGTTTATGGCCCCGGGCCCTGCCCTTTCTTCCCGCCTTGATGTCTTCAGCCACTTCTAGTCTTGTGTTGAGGGTGATGTAGTTTGTTAACTAGTAGTCCCTAAAGCTTAGCATTTTTTAAACATTATTAGTTTGTAATGGATCACAGACAGGGCATCTCTTTCAACACGTTTTTCTCAGCCAGTCAGTCACAAGAATTCGGGAGAAGAATTGAATGTTATGGGCATTTGTGGTGGTATTTGACACCCTCTAAAAGCTTTACTTTTTTGAACTGCGTGGAGGAATCAGAGTCCAGTTTTAGAATTGCCTTTTGCACATAGCAATAATTCTGCTTCAACATGAGGCCTTTATGTTCTTCTAATTGCTAGTAAACCAAAACATGAAATATTGAAATCAAAAGAAATGAGTATTTGAGGCCAATGGGTCAGCTAAGCATTTGAAATGTGGTTAGTCTGCATTGAAATGTGCGGTAATACCAAATACATGTGGTTATTGAAGACTTAGTATGAAAGCAAGCATAAAATGTCTAATAATTTTTTATACTGATTGCACGTTGAAATGACAATATTCTAGATATGGTGGGTGAAACAAAATATATCATTAAATTTAATGTTGACCTGTTTCTTTTTAATGTGTCTGCTAGAAATTTAAAATTACATATCTTACATTGGACAGTGCTGATATACCATATTTTTCGGACCATAAGACGCTCCGGACCATAAGACGCACCAGTTTTTAGAGAAGGGAAATGAAGAAAAAAAGATTCTGAAACAAATAGTGTCCTAAAATATTTTATGTGCATTAAAACCCAACATCACAGTCATAAACACATGTAATCAACCCTGTAAAGTAAACAGCAGCATTTAGAACCATTTTAGAGCCGGGCAAGCACACAGAGACCACACAGAGCCGGGCAAGTAAAAAAACTTTTTTTTAAAAGTATATGTGTAGGCTATATTTGGACCATAAAACGCAGGGACTATTTTCCCCCACTTCTGGGGGGAAAAAAGTGCGTCTTATGGTCCGAAAAATACGGTAGGTACTAAGCATAGTTGGGCTCAGCTTCTGTACACATTTTCCAAAACAGTCGGATTTTAGTGGTTGACTGGTTCATTTTACCAGTATTTATAATGTGCTGATTATTTCCCAGGAACTGGAAGGAAAACTGGTCTTTATGACAGAAAGATGCTGTCTTTCATTTATGGAGATGACGAGCTGAGAATGGTATTAGTTGCTATTAATCTGAGTTCTCTGTAAAATAAAATTTGAAAAGCATTAGACTGCTTTACTATAGAAGGACAATTTAGTAGTAAAAGCTTTTGTAAAATAAAACTTAGAGAAATGATTCTGGTAGTAAAAAATAGTTAACAGTGATGCCAGCAAAGGGTACCTCAGCTGTTTTAGTAGAGTTTTTAAAAAAATGAGTTTTTCATTTAATAAACTTCTAAATCAGAATAAAGAGTAAAGAAGTTATTGTTAAAGCTCTTGCTTGAATGTGAACAACTTGCTAACTCTTATGAATTTTTTTGTAGTTGATGCAATGAAGAGAGTTGAAGAGATCAAACAGAAACGTCAAGCTAAATTTATAATGAACAGGTATGAATATATGTATAGAGTAACTCTTGGAAAAATAATTGCTAGTAGTCATTTAGAGGCATGTTTTCCCCCCCACATAACTTTAGACTTAAAAAAGTTGGTAAGAATAATATAAATAACTTGCATATTCTATTAGCATTTTGCCACATTTTTTTTTTTTATAATATATTTTATTGATTTTTCACAGAGAGGAAGAGAGAGGGACAGAGAGTCAGAAACATCGATGAGAGAGAATCATCGATCAGCTGCCTCCTGCACAGCCCCCACCGGGGATGTGCCCGCAACCAAGGCACATGCCCTTGCCCGGAATCGAACCCGGGACCCCTCAGTCCGCAGGCCGACGCTCTATCCACTGAGCCAAACCGGTCCCGGCTGCCACATTTTTTTAATCCTTGTCTCTATGGCAGGTTGTCATAGAAAAGAAGTATGCACCAACAGCTTTTTAGCTTTAAAAGATAGTGAAAACATTACAGAGAATGCCAAAATGTTTGGGAACAAGTCTGTTAGTTTTTTGTTGAATGTCTTATGAGTTTGTGCTCTTGTAATCACTGAATGATTTAAAAAGTCAGGTAACAGGGACTGTTCCCTGTTTGAGGAGAGATGATGGAGGCTCTGCTCTGCATGTATACAATAGACATTGATCTCTGACACTTAATTTCTCCCTTCAATCTCATTCCTTCATGCACTCCACAAATATATATTGAATCCTCATTCTATTTCCTATTAGGTACTAAGTATACACTGAATGAACAAGTTTGTAGTGTAGGAATCTTATTTAAGCTAATTTGTAACTAGAAAATAATTGAGTTCCCATTCCTCATCTATAAGGCTTATTTAATTAGTAAATTTTATTTTTAAAAATTACAGGTTAATGTCTAAAGTTTTAGTAACTGAAATCTTGGCCTTAAATGTTGCTACCATAGGTTGAAGAAAAATAAAGAACTACAGAAAGTTCAGGACATCAAAGAAGTCAAGCAAAACATCCATCTCATCCGGGCACCTATTGCATGTAAGTAAAGCATTGTGTAGGAATTCTCTGCTTTAAGTAGAGAGAGGAAAAAAATCTAGATTTTTGTGGCCTATGTAATTTGTTATCAGTTAGCTCTTTAAGGTTGAGTATTTTTTCATGTAAATGTTCTCTCAGAACATTTGTGATATAATTTGGTTAAATAGTTATAAGTTTTTTAGTATATTTTCCAGTTTAAGTCAATTTTTTTTTACATGTGTTTTTTTTTCTTCTTCATAAAATCTTTTCTGTAAGTTATCTCTCCAAGTTAATCAAAATGAGTTGAGTAACAATTTCATAGACAGTTTTGCCTCATAGCTGTTTTTATTAAAGGAAAGGGTTCTATGATAGTGATTCTCAGACTAGTCAGTATGGGAATTACTTGGGGAGCTTAGCATAACTACAGAGGCTCTGGCCCTTTGATTCTGGGCCTCTGTTCTTTAAGCAGTTCTCCAGGCAATTCTGATAATGTAAGTTTTGAGAACTACAGTATTGTATTAAAACCTTCTCTTTGTGTTTATGTAACTTACTAGAGGCCTGGTGCACAGATTTGTGCACCAGTGGGGTCCCTCGATCTGGCCTGCTCCCTCTTGCAATCTGGGACCCCACCGGTGCATGATCAGGGCCTGGCAGGGAACACTGGCGAGCTCTAGGCATGTCCGGGCCTTTCTTGTCCAATGCTGATCAATCAGAACCCCAGCAGCAAGCTAACCTACTGATCGGAGAGTCTGCCCCCGGGTGGTTAGTGTGTGTCATAGCAACCTGCTGAACAGTCAAATGAACGGTGGGACACTTAGCATATTAGGCTTTTATTAAATAGGATTAGTAGTCACTCACTTGGGCAGTTGTCTGTGTGCAGTTTCTTTTGAGGTGTGGAAAAACCAGTCTTTAGTCAGCTGGCACCAAGTACTTTGGTGAGATTTAGGTAAAGACTTGATTTCCGAATGATTCCATGCCTAAAGCTTATTAGGAAAGGTCAAATTCTGTAAGCACATGTTGAGTAGATTTATGTTAAAGGTGTACCTTGGTTGTGTTTGTACCAAATTTTATTAAAACGAAATAGAATCCTGGCACATTTGTTTCACATATACGTAGATGTTAGAAACTGACACCTAAAACACAATAAGAATGAAATATTGTTATCTAAGTTTTTAAATAACCCTCTGAGGTTGGTAGTACAGTGTTTAGAGCAGGGATCATGGATCCATAAGAGCCAGGGTTCAAATTCCATCACTTTGACTTACTGGACTTACCAATTGAGTGTCCTTAGGCAAGTTCACCTGTCTCTGTGCCTCAGATTTCTCTTCTTTAAAATGTGCCCTGGCCGGCTTGCTAAGTTGTATAGTGTTGTCCTGATACGTCAAGGTTGTGGGTTAGATCCCTGGTCACAACCTTGATGTACATACAAGAATCAGGGCACATACAAGAATCAACCAATGAATGCTTACCTAAGTGAAACTACAGATCTGTGTTTCTCTATCATTTTCCCTCCTTCCTTCTCTCTCTCTCTCTCTAACCCTCCCCCCCCCAAAACAGTAACTAAAATGAAATAAAATGTAACTTATTATGAAGGTGAAATGAGCAAATGTAAGTAGAATGCCTTCTTAACGCTTGGCATATTATAAGATCTTTATAAGTTTATTTACCATTCTTTAATATCTTAGAAATTGCCAAGTTTATTTTAAAACATCCAAGATCCTTTATAAACTGTTGATGAGTTCTGTAAGGTCACGTTGAGTTGATAAAAGTTTTAATTTTTCTTTTTAAGGCAAAGGAAAGCAGTTGGAAGACAAAATGGTACAGAAACTACAAGAGGATGTGGACATGGAAGTTGTTTCGGACAATCCTGTTTAACTATTTCAATGAGCACATTGGAAATGTCCTTTAGAGACTTAGGTGCTCTAAGTTATTGATTTATTTTTTACATATGGTGACTCAGATGAAAAGGTGATTAAAAATACATCTCTTCTACATTACTATCTGCAAAACATCTGATAATATGGATGCTAGATTGCACCTCAATGCTAAATGTTCAGTGATAGATGTACTAATAGTGATAGATGTAAATTATGAAAATTTTATAAATACAAAGTGAATTGTGGACATAAAATGGTGGTGCCACTTGGATAATGGCACCAGGAAGCATTTATGTAGTAACTGATGACAAACATTCATGGCTAGTGATATATAAAATAAAATGTTCTTTTCAGTAAAAATCTTTCCTTTATTAACTTTATAGAAGGAGGGATATGAAAAGGAACGAACAATCTGAATGATAATTAGCCTCAAGTACTCATTTATTTTGATTTCAATATTTCATGTTTTGGTTTATTAATATATTAGAAGAACATAAGAGCCTCATCTTGAAGCCTAATTCTGTTGGATTCTTTTGACCTGGTTTACCTGTTCAGAAAGGCAGTTGTGGATGTTGGGATGAGTGTTGAATAGTTGATTCTGAAATGGCACTCTGCTCTCTAATTTCACTTTTGAGAAAATTCTAATGAGATTCCTGGTAGAACAGGCTTTATTTTTTTCACTCAACAGTAATTTAGAAGCAGGGGAATCCAAGAGCTTTTCTTTTAAAAAGCTAATTGTTTTCAGGAAAATTGAATTTATGGGTAAAATGTCTACATATTATTTGCACATAAAATAATTTCTTTAGTAATTGACTATGTATTTATTTTTTAAATGTACTAAACGAAGGTAAAGTATCAATTACTTGGAAGAAAATAACTTCACCCACATATACTATTGAGGTAGGGTATATGTTTAAAGAAAAATATATACTTAATACTTCATGTTTCTGTACTTTTATATTACTTACAAGTTAAGTATGTTAATAGTGTTAGGAACTCATTTTTATGTTATTTTTTAGGGCAGAATTTAGAATAAATGAGAGGTTTTTAGGATTATAGAATTAGTAATGGCTAAATTTTTATTTCAGTATTAGTAATAAATTAACTGATCCATGGCTAAGTGTTAAAAGACCTGAATTCTATGTGGTTTTGCCTCTGTGTTCTTATTTGTAAAATATGGCTCATTTATAAACAATATTATTGGTGACAATTGGGGGAAATGTATACATAATCAAAGACATTTGTAAAATTGCCCTGTATTAATTAGTAAGAGCTATACTTGCTGTAGTTCGCTAACCTGAGGCACCTGATGGTCGCCTAGTTCCATCTTCAAAATCTGCGACAGATGAGAGATTACTTGTGGAAATTTAGAACTTTCTCTGAGGTACTAGTAAAGGTCTCATCAGCAGTTTGTTTCCTGTGCAGGGGACTGGGAAGTGGGGTGGCTGGAAGCTGCTTTCTCACCTCAGCCAAATCCACAGCCTTCAGGAAGACTGACAGGGAACTCTGGGGACGGCTCTTTGAACCCCAGGGAAATCCCAGGGAATCCTGAAACATGAGTGTTTTTTGTTTGTTTTTTCAGATGAAAAATTTTTGAATTCTCACCAGAGGATATATTTTCCATTGATTTTTAGAGAGAGAGAAAGGGACGGGGGAGACAGAAAGAAACCATGTGAGAGACATACCAATTGGTTGTCATCCTTTACAGCTGCATTTAACTCAGAACTACCATGAGACTAAAATATCCTGAGTGCAAACAAATCACCATAAAGACAAGCTTTAATAATTAACCAATTTTATAGAAATATTCAAGTGAATTGAGGACAAGAGCAATCAGACCAAGAATGCAGATAAAACCACACTATACTGTCCACTGATTTCTCTACCATTCACAGAGGGCACCCCCACCCCTATTGCCATACAAAACATACCTGGGTTATTTCTAAAGAACTTCCAAAATGAGTTTCGACAGTGTCCAAATCTAAATAAAAACTGGTGGAAGAATTGTTGAAGTCTAGTGACAAACCTGCAATTGTGACAAGGTTACTATCCGTATTCCACATCCATAATCTGTCCCAGTTCTGTGAACAGGAGTCTGAGCTTGTTTGCACCATTGGTGAAAGAATCTGGCAGAAACAATGACCCTGAAATAACTGACAAAAACACCAAGCAAATAGTAAACACATTGTGAAGCAACTCTGTTTAATTCTACTTAAATGATGCTGTCTCCTTCAGTAAACATTTGAAGAGAAAAGGACACAGGTGTCTCACTGGCTGACCTGATGATTGTAAATCACCACCTAGACTAGCAATACTGTCTTAAGAGAATTGCACAACTGCCTCACCTCACGGTAATCTTGCTGCTGTCTCCAGGGGAATTAGCTCTGGTGGTTCCTGCTGCACCCATCCATGTGAACCTGCTTTTAAACCAATCAGAGAGAAAATGAGAACCAGCCGGGGCAATCAAAGCCTACAATCTCCTGCAGAAGAGATCTGGGAGACAGCCCTTTCCCCATCAACAAGCTTGTTGGAATTTTTTTATTGGGGTGACATTGGTCACATGAACATAGAGGTTTCAGGTGTGGGTTTCTATGCTACAAGGTCTGTACATTGCACTATGTGCCCACCACCCAAAGTCAAATCTCACTATATTTTAGGACCCCCCCCCCCCTTCTCTCTCCACTCTTCCCTGGCTACCACCACATGGCTGTTTGTGTTCATGACTTCCAGTTTTATACCCACATATAAGTGGAGCCGAATGGTTCTGTGCTTTTTCTGACTGACTTCACTTAGCATAATGTTCTCCAGGTCCATCCATGTTGCAGATGGTGCTCTTTCATCCTCTCTTATGGCTGAGTAGTATCCCAATGTGTAAGGTATCACATCTTTACCCAGTTCTCCCAGCAACCCCTCTCCTGGAGCTACGTACCTGAAAAACTTGAAATCATGTATTCCCAAAGATGCACCGCCATGTTCATTTCAGCATCACTCACATTGGCCAACATATGGGAGTGTTTCTAATTTAAACCTTCAGTGTCAGGCACCATTTCTAGCCTCCCATAAGACACAACACATTTCGGATGGATCACGAGGATTCTCGCTTCATATTACACAGTGTTTTACAAAATATCAAACGTTAAGAATATATTAGCTTATAAGAACATGGAATAACTAAAATGCAATGGGTATTTCATTTTAAAGTGTGCCTTTAACATTTATGTAAAACGGTTTTTGTACTCGTTCAATGGAAACTTACCTGGCCACTGGGTAGAGCTAGCAATAAAACTACTGGTCCACAATGCGTTTAGGCCTTTGGAGGACTGTGTAAGACTCTGGCTGACCACCAAGGGTGTAAATCCCCCTGAATAGCTACTCCTGGAAGAAGGGGATGTGGAAGGTGGGTATTCCTCATTTATCCCTTTAAATCTTTGCATGCCCTCACTCGGTATCAGACACCGAGCCAGATCATGGGGTGCAACAGTAAATCAGACGCAAGGCTTGTCCTCAAGGAGCTTCCAGTCTGAGTGTGAAACCAAATTACAACCAAATTACAAGTGAGACACACACACACACACACACACACATGTCATTTGGAACTCAGAAAATGTTAAAATCTCTGGCTAAGGAGAGAGGAACAAAACATCCTCTCAGAGGAGAACTACTGAGCCAAGTTCAAATGTTTAAAAATCTGGTTATTCCTGTTCCTTCCTATCCCATACTGACTCCCGTTTAACACTGCGCCAGCTTAACCAACTCTGTCCGATCGCTCTGTAAAACAGCGGCACAGTGGGTGCTGAGCAGTCACAGCATGTCGGCTAGTTAGGCCAGGTCGCTAGTGCACCTACACGTTGCAGCTTCCCCTATGTTAGTTGTACGTTTTACCAAGAGTCAATTGTGTTTGTTCCCAAACCAGTTTACACCTATTGTAATTGGAATGAGGATTGTGTTTGGCAGAATAATGCCACCAAAGATGTTCACACTCTAATCCTCAGAATTTAGGAATTTAGTATGTGGTACCTTGAGCGGCCGCAGGGAGTTTGCGTGCGTATGTGATTCAAGGGAAGAATGTGAGAGGAGACTGGCTTGCCCCGGTGCGCCCAATCTGATCACACGGATCTTTTTAAGAGGAGAGCGTGTTCTGCCTGCGTCCGCCAGAGAGAAATGTGATGGTGGAAAGACCTCGGAGAGGAACGAGCTTTAAAGATGCAGAAAATGGCCCTGAGCCAAGGAATGAGGGCCGTCTCCAAACACTGGAAAAGGTAAGTCTCCAGAAAGAAACGTTAGCCCGTGCCATGGTTGGCAAACTGCGGCTCTCGAGCCACATGAGGCTCTCTGGCCCCTTAAGTGTGGCTCTTCCACAAAATACCACGACCTGGGCAAGTCTATTTTGAAGAAGTGGCATTAGAAGAAGTTTAAGTTTAAAAAAAAATTGGCTCTCAAAAGAAATTTCAATCATTGTACTGTTGATATTTGGCTCTGTTGCTAATGAGTTTGCTGACCACTGGCCCAGTGAAACCGGGGCAGACTTCTGACAGACAGAACCGTAAGATGAGGCATTCGTGTTGCTTTTAAGCTACTGAATTTGTGTTGAGTATTACAGCAACAACAGAACAGTAATATTGGGATTGAAGACCCCCCTCCCCCCCACACACACCCTCTTGCCTTGTCACAGCTGCTGTGCTTTTCTGTGTATGAAGGGAAATCTGTGCACAGGTGGCCTTCCATGCTGCCCCAGGGCTGTGACAAAGATGCCCCACTTTCCTGGTCATATCCCACATACCCTGGAAAATGGAAGGCTGGTCTCTAAAATTCATTTTTATTTTTTACTTTTTATAACAGACTAGAGGCCCAGTGCACGAAATTTGTGTATGGGGTGTGTGTGTGTGTGTGGGGGGGGGGGTCCCCTCAGCCCAGCCTGCACCCTCTCCAATCTGGAACCCCTCAGACATCCCTCTCACAATCCTGGACTGCTGGCTCCTAATTGCTCACCTGCCTGCCAGCCTGATTGCCCCTAACTGCCCCCTGCTGCTGGCTAGGATGCCCCCACTGCCAACCTGGTCACTCCTAACTATCCCCTCCACCACTGGCCTGGTCACCCCTTACTGCCCCCCACCCCCAGCCAGCCTGGTTGCCCCCAACTGACCCCCTCTGCTGGCCTGGTCACCCCTAACTGCCCTGCCTGCTGGCCTGGTCACCCCCAAATATCACCCCCCCTCCCCCTACTGGCCTGGTCACCCCTCATGGCCCCCCAGCTGGCCTGGTTGCTCCATTCAGCCTGCTGATCAGTTGTTTGGTCATCCCTCACTAACTGCCCTGCTGGCTTGGTTGTAGGCAGCCATCTTGTAAGGGTATGAGGGTTAATTTGCATATTACTTCTTTATTATATAGGATTTGCTAGATCAGAGCCTGCCTCTATTTTTTAGGTGGAGAATGACAAGAGCTGTGGACTAAGTTATAAGCAATGGAAAGCTTAAAAATGAGAGTCATACTTCAGGCTCCCCATACTGACAGCCTATGAATGTACAAAAAATTAGGGGAGCGTGTGAGAGAGTGAGAAGAGCACGATGTCTGGAAATAGGCAGGACTGAGTTGAGCTCCTGGAAGAAATCACTTAACTTGGCTGGCAAAACAGAAATAAAAATGCCTAGTTCAGACAGCTGTGGTGATCAATAACACATGTAACTCTCCAGGCAACGCACATTTAGTGCATTCATCACTGTTGCTCTTACCCACCACTTGCAATGTGTGCTGCTGCTTTTTTTTTTTTAAGGACAAAAAGGGATTTTATTAATGCATAGCTGACATGCAATTTTAGTTCTGGGTGTACAACATAGTGTTTTAACGTTCATATTCCTTATAAATGTGGTCCCCACAGTAAGCCTAGTAACCATCTGTCACCATGCTAAATTATTACTATAATATTGACTATTCTGTTTCTTGGACCCAGAGCTACATTAGGCCTCACTCAGAAAGGTAGCACCTGCCACACTCAGGTCTTCTAATTTCTGTGCACGTGTACTGCCTCATTTGATCTTGACAGTATCTTGAGAGGTAGGCAGAGTAAGCTTTATTGTTTTACAGAGGCAGAGACTGAGGTGGGAAATGATGAGGTGATTTGTAGGCTATTAAGGGGCAAAGAAAAGTCGAGGAAGCAAACTATGGTACTCATTCCACTGTCTCCTCGTTTAATGTCTTCTGTTCCTGTCTCTGGTTTCCACATGCAGTGTGGTTCTTTCTGTTTGTGGAGCTTCCCAGCAAGACACTTCGTGCTGCTTTGTCTGAGGTAGTGCCATGCTGTTCTTTCCCCACACTTCCCGTACAGCCAGCCTCCCACTTCCCTGTGCGGCATCTCTCCTTCTGTCTTAGCCTTAGCTGCCCACAGCATAGATCCCCGCACTGGGGCTGTGCAGCAAGGCACTGTGTCCCAGCTGCTGGGCAGGGGCCGGGTAATGGAAGTGTTTCTGTTTTCTTTCTTTTTGCTAGATCAGAGCCTGCCTATATTTCTTAAAAAAAATTTTTTTTTTTTAAAGATCCATAGCCGAAACCGGTTTGTCAGTGGATAGAGTGTTTGCCTGCGGACGGAAGGTTCCCACGTTCGATTCTGGTCAAGGGCATGTACCTTGGTTGTGGGCACATCCCCAGTGAGGGGTGTGCAGGAGGCAGCTGATCGATGTTTCTCATCGATGTTTCTAACTATCTCTATCCCTTCCTTTCTGTAAAAAAATAAATAAAAAAATCAATAATATATATATATATATATATGACAAAAAAGATACATATTGAGCCCAGCCAGTGTGGCTCAGTGGTTGAGCATTGACCTATGAACCAGGAGATCATGGTTTGATCCCCAGTCAGGGCACATGCCTGGGTTGCAGACTCAATCTCTAGCGTGGGGTGTGCAGGAGGCAGCTAGCTGGTCAATGATTCTTTCTCATTGTTGATGTTTCTATACTCCCTCCCTCTCTCTGAAATCCATAAAAATATATTTAAAAAAAAGATACATATTGAAATAGTACCTATTGGTCAGAACACAGGCATGTGAATTGGAGATGGTGAAAAAAAGGAAAAGAAAAAGAGGGAAAATATTTGCTCTTCCATTTAGAATTGTGTGCTTGCTGTAGGTTGGCAATAGCGGTCAGAGCTGATAAGAGTTTTAAGTTTGTAGCCCCATAAACAAGTGTGGCCATCACCCTCATCATAGAAAGGTCTGAGGGTGGACTTATTTGTGGTTGCTTCGGTTTCCCCAAAAGGGATCACTTTTCAGGATGCCAGTCAAAATATGGTCTGAAGGCACACAGTCAACATTTAAATGGTCACCTTCTGCCCTTGTCTCTCTGGAGGCAGTCTCCGTGCTTTATGTGCAATGATTTCAGCAATGTGTTATTAATATGCATAAATATACAGGCCTTAGAGGCCTCCAGTTGCATAGCTCTTATGTATTCCTTATGGTCAAACTGGAAATGTTTCTCCTCTCAAGGCTAGTGGAGCTCACAAGAACTCTGCTACTGGCTATGAGATTAGAATTTGGACCAGAATGGCCACCTGTCTCTCAGTCCTTGATTTCTCCTGCTTTCACAGCTCAATCCTTTGTTCCTCCTGCTTTCACAGCCCATGTTGGGGGAAGTGGAAAGAAGAGAAGGAGGTAAGAAAGAGGACAAACATCTAGTGAGCGCTGACTGCCTGGCCCGACACTGTGGATACTTCTCACATAGTTCAGGGGAGTGTGACACAGTCTTGGCTCTGGGGACATTTGCTCACATCTGGAATCTTTTTGGTTGTTACCACTAGGGGGAGTGCTACTGGCATCCAGTGGGAGGAGGCCAGGGATGCTGCTAAACATCCTACAATGCACAGGAGGGTCCACAACAAAGGATTATCCTGCCCAAAAGGTCAATAGTACTGATGTTGAGAAACTCTGACCTGTCAGAATCAGTCTCAATATTGACAACTCACTGGCCTTCATTTCTTTAACTTTTTCTTTTTCCCCTGCTAGATTTTTTAACAAACTGACCCAAGGATTCAGTATCATTCCATCGCTAAAACAATTATAATAGTTAACATTAATTGAAGACTTACTATGTTCCAGATATTAACCCTTGAATTTACTCCTCAGTACAGTCCTATGACAAAAGTATTGTTATTTTCCTCCCCATTTTACAGATACAGAGACTTATGAAGGTTATATAAAGCATTACCCAGTTAGTAGAAGGCAGAGTCAGGATTCAGATTCAAGCAAGAACTATTCCAGAGATTAATAATGTCCTTAATAACCATTCATGCTAATTTCTCAAGGCTTCTCTTGCCTCTGTAAAAGAAGTTAGTGTGTTCTAAATCTTATTAATTTGTATACCACCTTCTTTGCTTTGTGTTTTTCTTTAAGGCTCACCTTTTTTACATAAATTCATTTCACATGCCCCTAATGCAGTCCCGAATGACACAATGGGCTGGGGATACTTTTTCTAATACACATTACAATAAGTTATACTTAAAACAAAAATGTATTTGGCCATGCACCACCTGTGCCATCTGTGTTTAATTTCCTGCACCACCCAGGATAATTCCACCCTCTTCAGTAAATGCTGGTTCAGGTGCTTTGTTAAAAGTATGGTATACATTGAAGTCTTTTAATAGTTGAAAAAACACACAAAATTTCAATTTACTTCCCATATTCCCTCAGAAAGCTACCAAAAGATGGGCTACATTTAAAAAAAGTTATTGGAGTAACATTGGTTAATAACATTACATAAATTTCAGGTGTTCAACTTTATAATAGACATCCGTCTACTCTGTGTTCACCACCTGAAGTCCAGTTTCCTTTCACCACATATTTGTTCCCCTTCAATCTCTTGTGGTAACCACCATTCTGTTGTCTGTATCTATGAATTTTGCTAGCTCATTTGTTGCTTTTTGTTTATATCCCACACATGAATGAAATTATACAATTCTTCTCCATCTGACTTAATTCACTTAGCATGTTAATCTCAAGATCCATCCATGTTGCTGAAAATGGCAATATCTCATTGTTTCATGGCTGAGTATAGTATTTTCATTGTATATATGTACCACGTCTTCTCTATCCAATCATCCATCAAAAGACACTTAGTGGTGTTAATGTCTTGACTATTATAAATAACTGGAGGCCCAGTGCATGAATTCATGAATGGATGGGGCCCCTTGGGGTGGCCTGCGGGGATTGAGCTGAAATCGGCAGTTTAAAGCGCCTGCCACCCCTGCCTGCCTCTCCCATTCATTCTGGCCCTGCTGCGTCTGCCAAGGGCCCACACCCAGGCAGTCCTGATTGTGAGAGGCTCACCAGCCATGAGGGGGTTGGGACACAATCAGCCTTCTGGGCGGGCATGATCTTGCCAGCCAGAAACCCGATCCATCTTGCTGACATTCGCACAGATTGTTGGGAGCCACCTGGTAGCCGCTTTTATATTATTTCTTCCTTGCAGAGCATCTAGGGAGGGGAAGCGGCAGCAGTGTCTGAGGTTGACTTCCAGGAGGCCAGTGGCGTCAATCCACCAATGCCTGGTTTGTTCTCTGGAGATTGGTCTCGCAGGTCTACTGAGGGAGTGAGTGGCTGCCACAGGGCTGGTGGGCCAGTCAGCTGAGCAGCACTTCCACTGTGGGAGGTACTGACCACCAGGGGGCAGCTTCTGCATTGAGCGTCTGCCCCCCAGTAGTCAGTGAGTGTGAGAGCGACCAGCCCTTCAGTCATGGACTGCTGGGTCATATAAGGCATTTGAAAGCCAAATCTGGAAAGAATTGCTTGTGTTTCTTCTTTCTATACTGCCCCATCCACTCAAAAGGGAACCAGCATCAACTGCTCTCTACCTCCACGAGTAGGAGAAGCAAAGGGGAAATTTCCAAAGAAGAAAAGAACCTTGGTTAATAGTCTCAAAACATTTTCCAGTGACAGGTGGTTGGTTACCTGTCACTCCTTTCTCTCCCATTCCCAGCACAATGGCAAGGGATTCCATTACCTCCCCCCACTCCATTACACAAGGACAGCACAAAGGCAAAGAGACAGGAGACACCTAGAAATGGGACTAGACATCAGTGCTAGCAATCTCAGAGCTGGGGACTGCAGTTTCATCCAATTTTCAAGGCAATGTCTTCTCAAACCTGAAGGATCCAGGAAAGAAATAGTAAAGGATTGAGGAAATGATTGTTTCTGTTAACTTTTTTTTTTTGTAAGTGAAACTGCTAAACTAATTCAGTGATCTTTGGCCTAGAAATAAATCTTCTTACCTAATAATAGACAAACTTGTAAATTGACCATACCTTCGCTATGCTCACAGCCAATCAGAGTGAATATGCAAATTAAAAGGCCAAAGATGGCGGCTGCCCAGCTGCTCAAGGCAAGGAGTGGCCAGGTGGGGCAGGATGCCTGCTATGAGAGGGAGGTGGGGGTGGGGAGGCAAAGGGATCTACAGGAGTGGAGTGTCACAGCAAAAACAAGACTGCAGACTCCAGGAGTCTACAGCAAAGATGAAGAAGGCATGCTGAAGAAGGCATGGCTCAGTGGATAGAGCGTTGGCCTGTGGACTGAAAGGTCCCAGGTTCGATTTCGGTCAAGGGTATGTATCTTGGTTGCGGGCATATCCCCAGTGGGGGGGGGGGGGGGCGGTTTGCAGGAAGCAGCTGATCGATGTTTCTAACTCTCTATCTCTCTCTCTTCCTCTCTGTAAAAAATCGATAAAATATATTTAAAAAAGAAGAAAAAGAAAAAGATCAAGAAGGCAGACTCTGGTGGGAGTGGAGGAAAACTGGTGCTGGAAGCCAAGGGAAGGAAGGCCTATTGCACAAATTTCTTTGTGCAACAGGCCTCTAGTTTTATTATAACTTATTTCGACTAGTCTATGGACTGACCAGTTTTAAGGACAAATAAGAGCTGCTTTTTAGCTTTTGTTAATGTTGTGTCTGTTGTTTTCTAACTAGCCATGAAATGAGATTCCCACATCTAGATCAGTAATCCAAGCTCAAGGCAGTAAAATAATCACCCTCTCTATGCTCTGATGGCATCCCCATAATTTCTGGCTGATAAGAGTTTTATGATTCCCGGTCAAGGCAAATGAGTACCATAGTGTTTGTCTTCTCGACTTTTCTTTGCCCCTTAATAGTGATGAGGGAGATGGTCACACGTCAGTACTTCAAGCTCTCCCCCTTTGGCTTTCTTTGAAAAAGTTCATTATTTCCTATATCTTCCATGTGATGTAATGAGGTCAGGACACCTGGACTCTAAGCACAGGTCTCCCATCTATCACTGTGGGTGAGCATCACAGGCCTCAGTTTTTAATCCACAAAATAATGCCTTCACACAAGATGGTTTCTATGCTCCTTCCAGCTCAAAGACTCTATGATAAATTGCTTGCTTAAAAATTCAGAAATAGTTTAGAGCTAAGGTTCTTTGTGCTAGAATGGAAAGAAATGCAAAGAGATAAGGAGGAGTTGAGAGGAGAGGCATTACTGCTGGAAAGCCTGCTCTTTTTCCCTGTAGGAGGGTGCACTCAATCCTTCTGGGCCAAAGGAAGTTCTGCTGCAGTGGGCAGCCACGGCAGTGATGTTAGAAAGACCCAGAGAGACAGCTGTCTGTCTCACTGGAAGTTGAAATCACTCCGTCACATAGTGCACACTAACTCCAATCGGCTGACATTTTGTCTAGAAAAGCTTCCAGCCTAAATAAGAGAGTGAAATCCCTGTTTGGAGTTTTTCACATCTCCCTCACCAGACCTGAAATACTTAGGATCATTTCCTGGTGTCTATCCAGACTTTGGTTTGGCCATCACGTTGGCTCTCTTGTACAGTAAGATCTCATTTAGCATCATCCATAGTTTCCACACTTTAAGTGAAATGATGTATAAAGAAACTAATTTTACTATACCGTAGGCTGATTTACATAAACAAGGGTTCACTTCTTATGGCATCTCACCAAAGTGATAACAGAGCAACATTGAACCAAACATTACTTGAGGACCTGCTGTACTTAATCTTCTCCAGATGTCTGGTGGCAACAGACAGAGAAGCAGCGTTCCCATCACCCACTTGATGGATGGTCCACTGTTGAACCTGTGCAGGTGTTTCTAAACCTTCTCCTTGGAAAGTAGTTTTCTTCTCATTGCAACTAGACTCTTCTTTGAACACGTCAAGAATACCCTTCTTCAAGATGTTTCCGTCATCGTCCAGAACTTCTCCTTATTTGTGACCTCTGTCCAGAACCTCATACCCCCACCCACCTCCCACTCAACCACCCAACTTATTCCCAGCCTCCCAGCTTTTGACTCTGATTCTTAGTTAAAATATTATTTCACCTTTTGCACCTTAGACTATTTCTCCAGCTCCAAGTCCTGGCTTCACCCCTAGACCCTGGATCGGCACTCTGCTTTCTGCCACACTCAGGAAATACTCTATAATTCTGTTAACTGGGACTTCAGGTCCTTGCAACCAATGTTCTCACCAGGTCAGCCCACAACCAGAACCACTCTGAGAATCCAGCCAACTAAGAGAAGTCCTTCGTGCTGCTCTGTAAAATAATGAACCAGGTGAGAGAGAAAAATCTGGGGCCTGCTCCAACTCTTCTGACTGAGAGAGGGAAGGTCCAGTTGTCTGCCTGTGTTGTTGGTAGGATACCTAAAGTCACCAAATCTTGGCCTTGAGGAAAAGGAGAGTCATGAATATTTTTTTCATCTTAAATAATTCCCCAAGGCCCATGACAGTGGTTACTCCAAACAAATACCCCTTTTTGGGCATGAAATATTGATTGCCCTTATGGCAAATGGCCCTTAACTGGAGGAAGGAATTCTCAACTCGACTGTAGCCTTATAAATGGAAAACAAAACAAGAGCCCCCCCAAAATTATAAAAACTTGGCTCTACTCACAGATAGCATTCACAAGAAAGAATACCTAGTGAATATCCTTTGATGCAGAAAATAAATATCAATAAAGGAAACATAAAATATTAATTGCTGATAATACAGCTGCATTTGCCCATTTTCCTACATTCTTATATTCTAAGTGAACATATTTTTTATGTGTCTAAAAGCATCATTGCAATATTAGATCCATAAAATGAATTGGAATTTGATTTGTTCATTTTCTACTTACTGATATGTTGAAAAACTGTGGCCATTTAAAACTCTCCACGCATAATTTTGAGGATATAAAATTATCCACCAAGAGCACCAGTGATTTAAACCGCCATAATTACCTCTGCAGTAGGCTGCTACAGAAAGGTCTCGATCTCTGCAAAAACAGTTTTTCAAGGGGGAGATGTTCACTCTCAAGTCTATGTAAATCATTCTGTTCTTCCTCTCGGAAGGAAGCAGCAGTTGCCCTCTTCCCGCGATTAGCCTCTCGCTGCTCCTCTGCACACGATAATGTGCTGGAATCGTCCACTTGGAAGTGGCCCAGTTAAAGCAGAACAGGTCATCTTCTGATCATGCTAAAACAGAGGTTCTTGATGCTTCATTGATGGGACACATCTCAAATCACCATTATAAATAAGTTCATTTCACTATCATTATTTCACACAGAATTTTTCATTCAAATCAACAGCTGAGTAATTGAGCCTATGCATGTGAACCCAGTGCCTTTCTCTGATAGAAACAGGATAGAAAGAAAGAGGAGCCCATTCCCTTTGCTTTTTCATTTAAGACTTTTTAAAAAAATATATATTTTATTAATTTTTTACAGAGACTTTGACCAGAGTCTGTCCTAAGCCTTAGCTTCTCGTATTGGAGAAAATATTTCCTGTCCAGCTTTCATGACTGCCTTGTAGTCAGATTGCCCCAACTGTCAGTCTGTTCACATGATTGTTGGTAGCCTCAGCAGGCTTATACATCTGCTTGTATTGCCTTCCACTTCAGTCCAAATTTCCGTAGGAAAGCCAGCCAGATGGATGCAGCCTTTCCATTGGAGTCATAGCCCTACTTCATGCCCCTCCTTGCTTTCCATTCTTCATCTGAGTCTGAAGCTTTGGGCCCTATTTTTTTCCCCAGCATGCACAAACCCTGTTACTTATGTGTCCTCCTTCCCAGCAGTGAGCAAATGTAAGTTGCCATATTAAAACACAATTCATTTCCTGCAGTTCAGACCTAAGGAATTTCCAGTCTTTCTAGTAGAAACTTTCTTCCTCCTCCCATCCCTCCATTGAACAAAAACAGGATTTGAATTGTACTTTGGTTCTTTTTGGGGTTTGGGAGAGTAGGGGTTACAGTTTTATTGATATATAATTGACATAATATTGTATAAGTTTAAGGTGTACAATGTGTTAATTTGATACATTTATGTATAGTAAAACATTTACCACCATAGTGTCATGTAGTCACCATTTTTTTTTTTTGTGGTAAGAACATTTGAAACTACTTACAACTGTCAAGTATACAATACAGAATTACTAACTATAATCATTATGCTCTAGATTAGATTCCCAGACCTTACCCTTTGACTAACATCTCCCCATTTCCCACACTCCCAGTCATGGGTAGCTACCAATCTGCTTGCTCTCTCTCTTTCTCTCTTTTTAAAATTTTGTTTCTGTTGATTCCACCTCATTCAGTATTTATCTTTCAATGTATGACACTTCATTTAGCCCTCAAGATCCATCTATGTTATCACAAATGGCAGGATTTTCTTCTTTCTAATGGCTGAAATATATTCATGTGTACGTATATCACATCTTTACCCATTTATCCACTGATGGACATTTAGGTGATTTCCATATTTTGTCTGTTGGCAATAATGCTGCAATGGACATGAGAGTATAGGTATCTCTTCAATATCTTATATTCATTTCCTTTGGATATATACCCAGGGCAAGCAGCAAAGGCCAAGGTCATTGCAGGCACACTGGCAGCTGCAGTGCGTGTATGTAATCCAGGGGAATTGCTGGATCATATGGTAGTTATATTAGTTCTATTTTTATTTTTTTAGGGACTTCAACACTGTTTTCCTCAGTAGCTGCACCAATGGACATTTCCACCAATAGTGCACAAGGGTTCCCTTTTGTCCACATCCTCATAGAACACTTATTTTTTTGTCTTTTTGGTAATAGCCATACTAACAGGTGTGAGGTGGTATATCATTGTGGTTTTGGTTTGTATTTCTCTAATGATTAATGGTGTTTTTTATGTACCTGTTGGCCTTTTCTATGTCTTCTTTGGGAAAATGTCAATTTCCTCTGCCCATTTTTAATAAAAAAAATTTTTTTTTTGCTATTCAGTTGTGTAAATTTTTTATATTTCAGATATTAACTCCTTATCTAATACATGGTTTGCAAAAATGGTCTCCAGTTTTTTTTGTTTTGTTGGCTTTTCATTTTATTGTTTCTTTTGCTGTGCAGAAGCTTTGAAGTTTGATATATTCCCACGTGTTTGTTGCTGTTGGTTTTTCTTTGGCTGTTTATGCTTTTGTGTCATTTCCAGAAAATCTTTGCCACAATTGACATCATCAAGGTAGAGGATCTTCTGCCGTGTTTTCTTGTAGGAGGTTTACAGTTTCAGGCCTCTTGTCTAATTCTTTTATCCATTTGAGTTAATTTCCCCCCATATCTTAGCAAACCTCATTCTGGCTAACTAGCATACATATGACAGGGGCAGTTCTGTGTCCAGACAAGCGTCAAAAATGGAATGCTGGATGCAGATGAAAGGAATCAGTTCCTCTACAAACACAACCCTCTCTAATTAGAATAATATTTATGTCCCCTCCCCCCCTGCCATTGACTTCTTCTAGTCCACCCTCACTGCCTACCCTTCACCTCCACCACCCTATTGTCTGTGTCCATGGTTATGCATACACGCATACAAGTTCTTTCACCTCTTCCCTCCCTCCCACCTCCCCTTCCTTCTGAGGAATAATAAAGGCTCTATTGCCAAATGTTTAATGGGGGAAAAAGGGAAATGCTGGAGTTTTACTGCTTTCCATGGAATCTTTACCTAATCTCAAGAACTGCGCCAGCAAACTAACATTGCAGAGTCCAATTCTCTGTTTTCTGTTTGGGGTTAAGATCATCTTAGGGGCAAGGAAAGGATGTAGAAGCAGAACAGGATGTGCACCTGTCTTTACTCTTGTCTTCTTTTGCCCACAGTACGTCTCTTTTGCAGCTTCCTGGAGGATAGACTATTATTACCCCTCCTTCCCTTCCTTATCCACTATGTGTCCAAGCAGTTTCTAACTATTAATATGGTAAGGGAAGGAGAAAGGGAAGGTGGTGGGGAGAAAAATATAGCCTGGAATTAAGCTTTGGGAAACAGAATACGCAGCCTATAGGTGATTTATGTATGTTTCTCCCCATTTTTATCTTTTAACCCCTTCACACATCTCACTTAACTTTTTGAGTGGTTCAATTCATGTTTCCAGTTTCTTCCCAGCACCATTTGTTGAAGAGACCGTCCTTACAGTGGATGCTCCTGGCTCCTTTATTAAATATTAGTTTAACATATACACAGGGGTTAATTCTGGGCTTTCTCTATTCTGTTGCATTGGTCTCTGTGTCTATTTTTATGCTGTACCATACTTAAAAATATTTTTTATTGATATCAGAGAGGAAAAAAGAGTGAGGGAAAGATAGAAACATCAATGATGAGAGAGAATCATTGATCTACTGCCTCCTGCATGTCCCACACCAGGGACTGAACCCAAAACTTGGGCATGTGCCCTGACTGGGAATCGAACTTGACCTCATGGTTTATAAGTCAGCGCTCAACCACTGAGACATGCTGGCCAGGCTGTGCCATACTTGTAAAATTACTATAGTCTTGTGTACAGTTTGATGCCTCTAATCTTGTTCTTCTTTCTCAGGATTGCTTTGCCTATTTGGGGTCTTTTGTGGCTCCATCCAAATTTTAGGATTTTTTTCTATTTCTGTGAAAAATGCCATTGGGATTTTGATAGGAATTGTGTTAAATCTAAACATAGTTTTGCGAATCATGGACATTTAACAATATTAACCCTTAAAATTTGTGAACATGGGATATATTTCCATTTTTTTTTTTTTTTTTTTTTAAATATAATTTATTGATTTTGTACAGAGAGGAAGGGAGAGAGATAGAGAGTTAGAAACATCGATGAGAGAGAGTCATCGATCAGCTGCCTCTTGCACACCCCCTACTGGGGATATGCCCGCAACCAAGGTACATGCCCTTGACCGGAATCGAACCCGGGACCTTTCAGTCTCCAAGCCGACGCTCTATCCATTGAGCCAAACCGGTTTCGGCCATTTGTTTTTTTTTATCTTCTTTGACTTCTTTCACAAAATCTCGTCGTTTTCATTATACAGATCTTTTACTACCTTGGATACATTTACTCTCAAGTATTTTATTAGTTTTGATGCTAATGTGAATGAACAGTGTATTTTTTTTTTTTAATGTTTAGATGTTGTTAGTGTACAGAAAAACAACTTATTTTTCTGTATTGATTTTACCTCCTGCCATGTTACTGAATGTATTGATAAGATCCAGTAGCTTTTTTTTGCTGAGTCTTTGGGATTTTCAATAAATAAGATCACATCATCAGCCAACAGTGGTCATTTTAACTAAGCTTTTCTACTTTCTTTGGTTCTTACAATTCAAACCCGCCTTTCGTATTCCAGAAGGTGGTGCTATAGCTCAAGCTTGTGGTTTCTCCTTGCCCACTGACCACGGCCTAATTCCTGAGCACACTCTCCCTGCCAGAGCTCACTCTCAGGGGTGCGCTCAGACACGCACCCCCGGGCCAGCAGCAGAGTGCGGGGAGGGGTGTGATTAGCACTTGGGCCTTTTGGGGTGCCCTGCCCGGGCCCTTTAAGGACTGGTCCTCCGTTTGCGATAGCCTTCTGGGTCTCATGGATGCAAGCCCCACTGGCCTTCAGCTGCAGCTCTTAAATGTCAGGGCGCCTACGTCAAGCCCTTCCCTCCTCAGGGAAATCGCAGAACTGCAAGTTGCCTCCGGATTGTGAGTCACTGCACAGGGGTGGGGGTGAGGGCAGGATTGTGCCAGCCTCTCCCCCCCATTGCCCCATTGCAGTGGGGCCTTTTCCCTCATCCGCCCAGTGTGGGTTGCTCTGTTAGGTTTCAGAATTCTTTCACAGGGTGGTGTGGAGAGGGATTCTGGGCGGGGACACACACACACACACACACACACACACACACACACACGGGAAGGAAGTAGCATCAGCAGATGTGAATACCTGCGGGGCAAAAGCTGATGAAGTCTACAGGCGGCCCAGGGTGCTGTGCCATCCGTTTCTTTGGTGGCGACATCTGCCAGGCTTGCCTGCAGACCGGATCCCTGGGCACCACGGCCACTCCTGCGGCCTGGCTGCTGCTGGCAGGCCCTTCGTTCCTCCCTGGGCCTGGCCTTTCTGTGCGGCCCAGCCGTGCCCGGTGGAGTGGGTGGCAGTGAGGCAGGACCTTCACGCGGTCCCCTGACAGGCTAGGGCGCTGGCCGCCCCCCCCCCCCCCCCCCCCTTTTCCTCGGAGTGAGGGGAACGCTTTCTAGCTGAGAGCTCACTCTTCCTGCCCAGCAATGCCCTCTTGGTGATGCAGGGGAAATGCATCTGTCTTCCTTCTCTGCTGTGAGTTGTTCTCAGGTTCCATGTCCGCTGTGTTGCTGAAGTTGCTTATGTGGACTCCAGGGCTCCCTGAGCTGTTTTTATCCACGGAGAGCCGCCTCCTTGTTGGTCTTTGTGGACGGATGCAGGCTGGTGACATCGCTCCTGAATGGCACTGTTGAGTACTGCCAGGTTAGCTTCATTTCCCCACGTAGGCAGCAGGCAGTCCTTTCCATCTTGCTCAGCGCCTGGACTGAGGGGCTACATGACCGAACTTCCTTTGTCCCTCGTAGAATCTTTCAAACTTCACATAAAAAGTCCAAAGTGACGTTGGTCCTGATCAGAAATTAGCCCTGACGCTACCCCTTCATCTGTCTGTTTTACTATCAGCACCCAGGGGAGAGGAGCGTTCCTGAGTCATTGCTCTGTCTTCAGGAAGCTTCCAGTCTGGGGCGTGAAGTGAGAGCCCTGCCAACCCCCTAATCCCTTCCTGAGGCTGGGGGTTCTGATAGTGTTTGGGGCACCAGTGCACCTAAGGCAGTGCTGTTGTTGGGAGGATCAGCACCCTGGGATTCAGCACTGAATCTGTTGAATAGTTCTTAGTACTTAATAGATAGGAGCTCTTGTGTTGACACCGAAATATGGACCAACAGCACCACAGAGACACTGAGCAGCGCCCTGGGGCTCGGCACTGGATCTGTGCTGAAGTGCAGAGTGTTTCATGGCTCATTCTGCGACTCTGTCAAATATGGGGATCTGTTTTCCCAAACGGACCACAGGAGCCTTGAAGGAGCTGTTCTGGCTCTCATGGCCTGAGACTGTCTGGGCTGCTGGGAAGAGTAACTTGGGAATAAAGGCGATGGGTTTTCTCAGGCCAACTCTGCACTACCGTGACTCTTTGGACAAATAGAACTTTCGAAACCGAGGTCCCCAGCAGCATGCGGACAATGTGTACCACTTTGTGCCTGATCACTGCTTCCCAAATTGCAGCCTGTCTTCTTAAATAACGGTTTTCCATGGCAACGCCCTCCGCGCACACTGAGAGTCACAGTAGTGCGGAGTTGGCCTGAGAAAACCCATCACCTTTATTCCCAAGTTACTCTTCCAAGCGGCCCAGACAGCCCCAGGCCATGCCAGGCTTCCCTGTGAGGGGGGGAGGGTGTTTTTGGAGAGAGCCAGAACAGCTCCTTCAAGGCTCCTGTGGTCCATTTGGAAAAACAGCTCAACTTATTTGACAAAGTTGTGGAATGAGCCATGAAACATTCTGCACTTCAGCCCAGATCCAGCCCAGTCCCAGGGCGCTGCTCAGTGTCTCTGCGGTGATGTTGGTCCATATTTCAGAAGACTAGAGGCAAAGCCCTAAAAAATAATTTTCTTCTTCAAAGAATAGTTGGCCCTTTGGTAGAGCTGAAAGTCTGAGCAGCATTTCATAATAGAGCCTCATGGGAATGACTGGAAACAAAATAAGCTGCGTTCCTTCCCTCACTCCTCATTCTGCAAGTATTTATGGAACATCTGCTACATGCGGACCTCGATGCAGACCCAGCGGGGATTCCAAAGACAGATCAGCCCTGTGTCCTCAGCCGGAGGAAACGGGCCACACCGCCAGTAAAGGGAAATAGCCTGAGCAGTGTCAACACAAGAGCTCCGATTTATTGAGTTCTAGGAACTATGCTAGGCATTCTCATTTCATCTTCCCAACAACAGCACTGCCAGGGAGGGTCGGGCGATATAAACGAGAGTCTGAGTTTCTGGTAAATTACCAGCCTGTGCACAGCTACTGTGTGGCAGAGTCAAGAGAAAAACCAAGGCCCCTCTGACCGCAGAGCCTGTAACATGATGGCCACCGTAAGATACACAGAGAAAGCACACCGATGGTTCTAAAGGGACAGACGTCCCATCCGGGTCTTTCTGTAACTTGGGAGTTTATCAGAAACCACGTTCGCCTCGACTGGGTGCTGTCACGTGTATGCACATTTCACATAAAGCTTTCCTCAGCTTCAAAATGAGTGCAGCAGCTTACCTTGGTTTTTCATGCCCACCTCTAATGGTAGCAAAAGTTACCCATTGGGTAGGGGTCTTTGCATCTTTGCATGGGACCTGTCCCATCCTGACCCGCCTCCGGGCAATCGGTTCCACTCGCAGACGTGTCCTGTCTGCCCACTCCCCAGGTCTCCCTCCTCCTCCCACGGTCAGACCTTTGCCGTGTGGCTCCTGTGGGGTTTATCTACATGAAGCCTGTCCCCCACAGCATGGTCTTAAATCAAGTGGCTGGAATATTCCTTTCCCACTGACCTCCGGGGTTGAGTGGGCCGGGGCCCCAACCAGACCAGTGAGCCTCCCCTGGGGCTTCGCTGCTATTGCAGGAGGGTCGTCAGCCCTTGGCTGGGTGTCAGGTTGAAAGAGGGTAAGTGCAGGCCCACATTTGCCATCTTGCTCAACACAGAGAAAGAGCCGAGGGACAGAGGATGAGGCCACTGTACCAGCACTGTCCATTCGCCAAGTCTGTAACTAAATGACATCATCATTGCACCCTGGGTTCCGCATGCCTGAGGTTACCTGGTCTTTTCAGTTCAGAGCGCCATAGAGTACCCCTCCTCCATGAGCTAGTGCGAGCCGATTTCTTTCATTAGAAACCACAAGTTCTATCTAACACATTAAGGTAGTTGCCTTTGATGATTTTGGGTACCCCATCACTAAAAAGAATTCTCACTTTCAATATATATGTATATGCGTGTGTTTATTATATTGATGTGCTAACATGTGGTTATAAAAATACACACATATATTATAAAAGGATTATTGAGCGCTAGATGCAAATAAAAGCTTTAATCTTAATTAAATTGTCTTGCAAAGCCTCTGAGTGGTCACATCCCACTTTAGAGACCACCACGGGTGAAGTTTAGGCGGGTGCGAGCAGGTGGGCAGTACTTAGAAGAGAACCAGAGCTCAGGTCTTAGACCACGGAGCTGTTCCTACTGGCGATGGCCTCGAGGGGGACACTTTTCTGTTGGCTGATGGAGATCATTAGTAGAGATAAAGGACATCGGCCCTCCACAGACTGGGGAATTTAGAGGCAGAATGACTCTCAGCTCAATAATGTCCTCTATTTTTAACACCATCATTGGAGCCCTCTGCACCCTCCCATGGAATTAACAACTTTCTCATAACTCAACTTGGACTCCGTCACATTGTATGAGAGCTGGGTGACAACCCATCTATCTCCTTTACCGAGCTGTAAGCATCTTAATTACATCCCACTCATTTGCATCCCCCAGCACTTGCTTAACACAGGACCAGGGAACTTCTGTGATGATCACATGCATATATTACTCCAGCTTAGAGCCAGAAAAAACGAAATCAATTTAAAGCTCTTCCTTGGCAAGAGAAAGGATAATAAAATATCCAATGCATCACTTCTCAGCTGAGAGGACTTTGAATTTCACGTAGGTCACTTTAAACCCGGGTGTGGTAATGCCTGCAGCCTGGGCCTGTCGCTTCAAAGGGAAGGAGCCCACTTTTTAGGCTTTGTCAAAGACCCATTAAAATAAAGAGGATGGTAACAGCAAACATTCACTAGGTGTGATAAGCTCTTTATATGTATCAACCAAAAATAGTAAGTGCTGTTATCCTCAATTTACGGAGGCGATCTCTGAGACTTGCAGAGGTCAAATTACTTGCCCAGGTTCACATGGGATTCAAACAGAATTGTTTAACTTCAAACCTGTGATATATGAGAGCTTCCATTTTAAACAGCCCCCTCTCCTCTAGATTGCCCTGGCTCCAATCCCTCACTACAGGAATAGGTAATAAATTGTGGCATGGTCTCATGAGGGAACACTCTACTATAATTAATTTTTTTTCATTTTTTATTAAGGTATTATCTGTGTACATATCTTACATCCCCCCCCCCAACTCACTCCCATACATGCCCTCACCCCCAGCGTTTTGTGTCCATTGGTTATGCTTACATGCATGCACATAAGCCCTTAAGTTGATCTCTTATCTCCCCCACCTTTCCCTAACCTTCCTGCTGAAATTTGACAGTCTGATGCTTTACTGTCTCTGTATCTATCTTTTTGTTCATTGGTTCATAATGTTCTTTATTATCCATAAATGAGTGAGATCATGTGATATTTTTCTTTAATTGATTGGCTTATTTCACTCAGCATGATGTTCTCCAATTCCAGCAAGGTTGCTGCAAATGGTAAGAATTCCTTCTTTTTTTTTGGCAGCATAGTATTCCATTGTGTGGATGTACTATAGTTTTCGGATCCAGTCATCTGCTGATGGATACCTGGGCTGTTTCCAAATCTTAGCTATTGTAGATTGTGCTGCTATGGACATAGGAGTGCATACATTTTTTCTTATTGGCGTTTCCGGTTCCTTGGGATATATTCTTGGGAGTGGGATTACTGGGTCAAATGGAAGTTCCATTTAAGTTTTTTGAGGAAACTCCATACTGTTCTCCACAGTGGCTGCACCATTCTGCATTTTCACCAGCAGTGCACTAGTGTTGCTTTTTCTCCGCATCATCTCCAACACTTGTAGTTTGTTGTTGATAGCCATTCTGACAGCCGTGAGATGGTACCGCTTGTTGTTTTGATTTGCATCTTCACTCTACAATCATTAAAATAAAGAAACTAGATCTATATGTACGCACAACATGGATATAACTTTAAAATATTTAGTGAAAAAAAGTAATATATAATAGGACACCTTCAATATGAGACCATGTTTTTGAAGTTTAAATACATGTAAAATAATGTACTGCATTGTTTGTGGATATACACCAGTTAGTGAAATTACAAAGACATGCTTGGAAGGAGACATCCACTTCGGAAACAGTGGTTCTCTGGGAATTGAAGGAGGGAAATCGGGTGGCAGAGTGGAAGAGGAGAATTCAATGGTATTTGTAATGATTTATTAAGGAGGAGGAGGAGGAGGGAAAAAATTCCAAGACAAAAAATTAGAGCACGTTTTACTCAGCCTCTCTCTTAGTAGTGTGGAGGAGGCAAGAAACCAGCAAGTGCAATTTTTGGTCTAGAGAGTTCCTAGACAATTGTCAATTCAGTTTTCCAAGGGAGCCCAGCTTCCCACAGGCAAACCTGTATATCAGCAGCACGGCTTGAAGAAGGTGAGAGAAGCACAGAGGGACAGGTACTAAATAATGAACTTGCCCCCTAGACAAGTCTGGGGAGAAATGCCTTTGTGAACAACCTAATAATTTAAGTTAATGGAGCATGACAGGAAGTGCCTCCACAGTTAGCTCACTCTGTAGGATTTCTGCTCAGAGCTGCATACAGCATACGAGAATTTAAAGTAATTAATGCAAAGTTAATTGTCAGACGGGCATTAGGAATTTAATATAGTGCTTATAAAGGATTTATTCCTGGGGACATTAAAAAAAAAACCACACCAACATCTCCTAAGTCAGCTGTGCTTCTGCAGGGAGGTTGCTAATCCTAGCGTCCTGTGATGATTTCTGTTTGCTCTGTTATAAATTATGCAAAACTGTGTGTTTTATTCTGCCTGATCCCAGGTCCATTTAAACACTGATTGAATGGGAAATAAATTAATGTGCAGGTGTTGACGGAATCATCATAAACTAGTACTTATGCATGGAAGCAAACCAGCTATTGATGAATTAATTGCATCTTTATTTGGTGGGGGAGGACATTTGAAGTAATCAAAGGGACCACACCCACAATTGTGGGTCCCAATAAATGGGTATGTTGCAAGAATCACAGTAAATTAATTTCTAGCACGGGGTATACAAGCTCTAGTTAGAAAAGGAAGGAGTCCAGTGAAAGAGAAAACAGAATCTGCCTTGCCTACTTGACAATGCTTGTCCTTCCCTGATGAATAAAACATGCATATTTAAAGTAATAGAAATCCTGGCCGAAACCTGTTTGGCTCAATGGATAGAGCGTCGGCTTGGGGACTGAAGGGTCCCGGGTTCGATTCCGGTCAAGGGCATGTACCTTGGTTGTGAGTATATCCCCACTAGGGGGTGTGCAAGAGGCAGCTGATCGATGGCTCTCTCATCGATGTTTCTAACTCTGTATCTCTCTCCCTTCCTGTCTGAACAAAATCAATATATATATATATATATATATATATATATATATATATATATATATATATAAAGTAATAGAAATCCTGAAAAAGTTTCTGCAGAGACCCCAATAGCATTTCACCAACCAGTAGAGCACCCCTGGCCCCAAGTTCCCTGCAGATAAAATTCGGGATCTTGTAAAAGGAATTTTATTGCTACTCTTTATTTCTGTGGTGGCCTTAAAAAGAGGTAGCCAAGCCCAGTTGGTGTGGCTCAGTGGTTGAGTGTTAACCTATGAAGTAGGAGGTCACTGGTTCAATTCCTGGTCAGGACACATGCCCAAGGTGTGGGCTTGATCCCCAGTAGGGGGCGTGCAGGAGGCAGCCAATCAGTTATTCTTTTTCATCATTGATGTTTCTATTCCTTTCTCCCTCTCTTCCTTTCTGAAGTCAGTAAAAATATGTTATAAAAAGAGTGGTAGTCAAATTAGCAAGCCCATTTAGGCCCTTATAAACCACACCGTTTTAACAACAACAGAAAAAGCGACAATGAATTGCACCGCAGGTTTACTGCAGAGGAACTTCAGCCATTGAGGCAGTCACTGTGCATCCTGGTCTCTCTGTGTCCTGTGATGAGGGATGGAAGGTCCCCTAACTTCCTTAGAATAAAATCCATCTAAGTACATGCTATTCAAAACAGAACAAATGACTTCTCTGGACCGATATTAGCTCATTACTAAGCAGACAAGTACATCAACCCTCTTTCCAGGACTAAGTCAGGACCAGATACTGTTCAGACCCGTCACGGAGACAGGCAGCAGGCTGTGCACAAGCCAGGAGGGCAGCAGGAAGAGACATAAATGCCTGAGCCAGTTGAGGAAACGCACCGTGAGGCTGAGAGAATGAGCCCAGACTTTAGCATCACATTTGTTAATAGTTTCTTTTTGTTTTCAATTACAAAGTCAATACTTCCTCATTTAAAACAAAAGTCCAAATAAGCACACCAAGAAAAATAACACTAAAAATCATCCACGACACTACGCACGCGAAAGGCATTTGTTTTTTCAATGTGCATGGTGTCGTTTAAGAGCAGGGTTTTTCAACGTCAGCACTATTGATATTTCGGACCAAATAATTGTTGTGGAGACTGATGCACTGTAGGATGCCATCGGGAGCCAGGGCCTCCGCCCACTGGATACTAATAGTACCATCCCAGCATGACAGCTGAAAGTTTCTCCAGTCGTTGACAAATGTCTTGGGAGACAAATAGGCCCCAGTTAAGAACCACTGTTTTAGAGGAATCATTTTGAAACTAGCAGTTTTCACTTAACAACATGTTGTGAGCATATTTTTATGTAATTAGAAAATTTCTGCAGCATCTTTTTAATGGATGCAGAATAGCTTATCATACAATGCACTATAGCTTATTTAACCAGTCCTGTTTTTTTTTTTTCTTTTCTTTTTTCTCCCAGTCCTGGTTTTAAATGTTATGTTAGCCCTAACTTGCTTGGCTCAGTGAATAGAGTGTTGCCCTGCAGACCAAAAGATCCCAGGTTTGATTCTGGTCAAGAACACATATCTTGGTTGCAGGCTCTTCCCCTGTCCAGGCCCTGGTCAGGGTGCCTACAGGATGTAACCAATCTACGTGTTTCTCTCACATTGATCTTTCCCTCTCTTCCACTCTCTCTAAAAGATCAATGGAAAAATATCCTTGGATGAGGATTAACACCCCTCCCCCACCACAAAATTAAATAAATGTGCTAAAATATGATGAAGATACTTTTGTATATATGTATTTGGGCACACGATCACTTCCTTCGATTATATTTCTTAAGATTTCAAGATAAAAGTTTATTTATTTTATTTTATTTAAAAAATATATTTTTTTGATTTTTCACAGAGAGGAAGGCAAAATCAGACAGACAGACAGACAGACAGACAGACATCGATTTGTTGTCTGTGTCTATTTGTCTTTGTTTGTTTTTCTCATTTGTTCCTTTATTGCTTTCTCTTTTATATCTCACATAGGAGTGAAAGCATATGGTTCGTAACCTTTTCTGTCTGACTTATTTTGCTTAGTTTATTTTGTGTGCTTTCTAAATTTTATTTTGAAACTGTTGACACATCATTGCATCATTTTCTGTTTGAGATTGGTGTCAGCCTTTCCCTGGGACATCCCCCTCCTGCGTGCACGCGCGCCCCCCCCCCCCCCCCCCCCCCCCCCCCCCCCCCGGCGTTCCATGACCTTTTTGTAATTACATAATTGGTTACAGGAATCGAGTGCCCTCTTCTCTATTCTCTCCAACGTCCACATGGAGTCCGAAACAGTGTCTGGCATGTAGTAGCAGCTCAGCATTTATTGAATGGATCACTGGGTTAGTGAAAGAATGGCAATTAAAATTTAAAACATCTGGCAAATTACTAGTTTTGAAACTTATCCAGAAAGAATATATTTGAGGTTGAGCTTGAAGGCAATAGATGCATTTTGACTTCAAAGAAGAAGGGAGGTGTTAAAAAGAAACAGATTGAGCCCTGTCCGCATAGCTCAGTTGGTTGGGATATTGTCTAATGTGCCAGGGTTGTAGGTTCAATCCCTTGTCAGGGTGCATGCAGGAGGCAACCAATGAATGCATAGATGGGTGGAACAACAAATCGATGTCTGTCTGTCTGTCTGTCTGTCTGATTTTGCCTTCCTCTCTCAAATCAATAAATAAAAATTTAAAAAAGGGACAGATTAAAAGTCCAAGACTTGAACACTTCAGAGTTTAAAGTTTGCAGTTGGAGTGAAGAGATGGGGGGGGGGGGGGGGGGGGGGGAGGGTAAGGAAGTAATGAATAATTTGTTGAATTTCCCTAGCTCTACTGATTCTTTAGAGGATAATACCTATTTGCTGCCCTCATGACTATGCAGCTTTCTTCCTGGGAAGGAAATCATAGAGATAAAAAAGTTCTTTCTTTGAATATTTTTGTAAATCAAGACTATAATATTTGGAAGATGCCTCTTTGACTAAACATTTGTGTTTGTGATGGAAATATTCCAAAATGAGATTGAATAGTTCATGTGCATAATGCTGTGTACCTGCTCATATCTAATTAATGGACCTGGAACCTCAAAGTCATTAGGAAAATGCAAATCTGATCATAACAAGGGTATAAAAAGTGCTTCAAGTAACATTTCTTCTTTCAGCTCTATCCACCCACAAATGGTTCATTAAATGTCCCTTAAAATAAAGACCCCAACTCCTTCTACTTAAACATCCTGTTCACCTCTCTTGAAAGGTAGATGCATTTTATTTTTGTGTGAAAAGATGGACCAAGACAGGAGCACAAATGGAAGGACAGGATTATGGTGGGCACCTCATTTAAGACTCAAGGAGGAGTCCTAGCCAGGCCATTCATAATTGGGAGAATTAAAGCAGATAAAATATACAGATCCTGGCAAATGCCATCTTCACTGCTTAATTCCAAGGTCACATTGGTCCAGATAGAGTATTACCCAAACTCCAATAAAGAATAGAAAGGATTCTTTGTACCCCAGTTTGTTTCAAACTCAAGAAGCAAACAGTTAGCAACCATGGTGGATTAGGTACTTGGATAATTATGTAACTGCAGCTGAAGTTATATAAACATCACGTTAAAAATGTCCACCTTGCTGTGTCCAACCATTTGATAACATAAAGAAACAAATAAAAAATGTTTAGTAAAATTTCTCTTGAAAAGGCACTATTTGAAAACACCTTTGTATCAACTGCCTACATTAAGGAATTCTCAACCTTGGGAATACATTAGAATTCCTTAATGTAATTCTTAAGTTTTAATCTATGAGCAAAATGGTAAGATATTTAAAGTGTACAAGGTGATGATTTGGTATACAGGGTGGGCAAAAGTAGTTTTACAATTGTGAGTGCACAAAACACAGAGTTTATTCTTATGTTATTTTGTTTTTAACCTGAATGTCTATTTCCATATGAATGACTGTAAACCTACTTTTGCCCACTCCTGCACAACAGGAAATTGATAACTACAGGTACCCCAGGTCTTGGGGATTTTGTTTACTTAGTTGGGTTTTCCCTCTCCTGTCTCTCTCTCTTAGTTTGAAGAATTGGCTCTGGGAGCTCAGCTGGCTTGGTAAATCAGTTATATAACACAGTGTCTCCTGCCCCTGCCCAAATCAATTGGGAGATTGAATCACAGCTCCCAAGCTGGAATTCAACAAAAATCTTTCCACTGTCCCCACTTACCCTCATCTCCCGCAGTTAGCTCTCTCTCCGCTGCACGTCCATCCCTGCATCCTGGATGGCCCCCTGCCTTCACTGGCTGGTCAGGTTGATATTGGCATTTTGAGAGGATGGGGGTGCAACCGCTTCCTCTGGCTGCTGACCCTAATGTCAGGTGCTGCCACCATGGCCTTCTACTCCCCAACTTCCTGCCCGTTTAACGATTGTGCTGAGAGAGTAGATAGTATCTTTCTGCAAGGATTGCCTGGCAGTGCATGCACATAGTTAAGTACCCCATTTTCTTTAGTATTTTAGCGAAATCCATTCAGATTGTTTCTACTTTCACACATCTGTGTGAAAGTCATAGATGAAAATGTACCAACTTGTCTCATCTCCTTGGTTTCTTTTAGACGTCATTCCTGCTTCTTTTCAGACGACAGCTCTTCAGGCTGGGAGCTACTCCCAGGAGCTACTCTTCAGAGAGAGCTAGGCCCCTTCGCATGGAGAGCCGCATCAAGAGCGGCTGCCTCTGCCCAAAGCCCGCCACTGTGGTGCAGGCTGGAGGGCGCCATGGTTCTCCTGGGCCCCTGAGTGCTGTTACCGTCTGGCGTTTACCTTTTGTGCAGCTTTGCTGCGGTGTTTCTACAACATCATCATTTCATTAGGTTCGTCACCCTGGGATGCTTTCACCTTCCATTTTACTTATAAATGAAAAGAAAACGTACATTATTGATTGCAACTCAGGGAATGGCTCTTTGCTGGCTTTGTGTCTGACTCAGATGTCATGCAGGGTCAAGTGTTTGCTCTGTAAGAAGCCTCTGTTCTTAGAGCTAAGGCGAACCCGGAGTCAGTCAAGCCTCTTCTGAAGAGAGGGGAGCGTTTCAAGATTCAGCGCAGCCTCTGAGAGGGCCTCAGGATATGAGCTTCCCCCAGATGTTCCCGGCAGCCCAGTTTCAGCATCTCCATGGTCAATCCCCGGGCCCACCTAGATGCCACCCTCAGAATCTCTTTAGGGTCCATAGCCAACAGAAAGATTTCTGGTTGCATAAAACAATCAGCGGCTGCGATAGAAGACTGTAGGAAAGGCGGAGGAGAGGATTTGTGTCACATCCCAACACAAACAACTTAAAAAGCGAATCCCCTTTAGACATGTGTGCTTTCTTTCAAAGCCCTTGGTTGTTTTGTCTCCACATGTTTCTTTTTTCTTTTTTTTTACTTTCTAAAATTATTATTATTATTATTTTAAATTTCTTTATTGATTAAGGTGTTACATATATGTCCTTGTTCCTCCACTCATGCCCTCACCCCTCTGTTGCCTGAGTCCATTGGTTAGGCTTATATGCATGCATACAAGTCCTTTTTGGTTGATCTCTCTCCGTCCTCATTTAACTTCCCTCTGAGGTTTTATGGTCTGATCGATGTTTCTCTGTCTCTGGATCTATTTTCTTTTCTCCTTTCCCTTTTCTGAGCAGCTTTTGGCGTCCTCTTTTGAGTTCCTTTGTTGCTGCCACCCTGTCTCCTTATTGTCAGCCTAGGAGTGGCCACTGGAGTTAGGCCACTGCTGTGCACGTATTAATGTCCTCCCTTCTATCCTGGCTGTCTTTTCAGCCCAACTCATCAGTGCCTGGAGATGAGCGGGGAGTCTTCCTCACTCCCACTCTTGATTTAACATTTCTCAAGCCAAGAGCCTTGCTTTTCCTCATAGTGTGTCAGAGTGGTCCCCAGACCTAGTCTAGTACTATTTATATATATGTGTGTATACACACACACACACACACACACACATACACACACACACACACACACACACACACACACACACACACACACATATATATATATATATATATATATATATATATATATATATATATATAATTTTTTACAGAGAGGAAGGGAGAGAGATAGAGGTAGAAACATCGATAAGAGAGAAACATCGACCAGCTGCCTCCTGCACACCCCCCACTGGGGATGTGCCTGCAATCAAGGTACATGCCCTTAACTGGAATCGAACCTGGGACCTTTCAGGTCTATCCACTGAGCCAAACCAGTTTCGGTAGACCTAGTATTCTTGATGTTTTACTCTTCCCGTTTCCTAAAACACCTTCTCTTATAGAATCTGCCACAAGTGCCTGGGGGTCTGGATTGAAAGCAGATGAGTGATGCCATGCGGGGAAATCATTTAAGAATGTTCCTCTCCTGGACAGTCAACCAGAAGCTGTGGTGTTGAGTTTGAACTATTTGGACCTGGGGTGGGAGTTCACAGGGACATAATGCTGAAAACCAAGCTGCCTTTGCAAAGTCAGCACATCTAGTTGTTCAACACCCCACCCCTTCAGCATCGGCCAGAAGCGCTTTTCCTCTCCTCTTTTTGTTAAGATAGAGATGCTTCTACAGCAACTGCTGCCATTGTCATTCCCAGACACCATCAAAATGGACCAGGACACTTGCTGACATGCTGTGCAAGTTGGAAATAGACGCTGCACCAGCTTTTTAGAACATCTGCAGGAAGGAACATCTCCGCTAGGGATTTTAATGTTTAAGCCAAGAAGAGAAGCTAAGAACTCCGTGATCTTGGGTTAAAATTAGCATCTGGTGGTTCACAGGTTTCATGGCAGAGGCCCAGGGAATCTATTCAGTGAGGGCTGAGAAGCAGAAGCTTGTCCTGAGCTTGCTTGATCACACAGATGATGATGAGGTCTTGATGAAGATGAGATATGACATTAAGTTACAGGAATATGGCTCAGAGGAACTCTAAAATGATCTAAAAAGAGGGATCAGTCTTTAAACATCCTTAACAAAGTAGGTTTAAAGATAATATTTTTCTCCTGTAAACATATTTCTGTATATTTTATTGAAGTATCAAACTGAACCATATGAAATTACATAATACAAAAATGGCAATTCCATAGGTAGCATTTTCTTGAATGATGTTGTAGCATTCAACATTGTTTTTCTATAACATTGATGAGAAAAAATAATAGACTTCCAGCTGGGGCAACTGTCTGGTTGAAATTTGCATGTTCTCCCCATGTCTGTGTAGGTTGTCTCCAGTTTCCTCCCACATCTAGAAGATGTGCATGTTAGGTTGATTGGCATGTCTAAGTGGTTCCAGTCTGAGTGAGTGTGGGTGTGTGGGTTAGTGCACCCTTTGATGGAAGGGCGGCCGTTCAGGGCTGATTCCCACTTTTGTTTTTATCAGTCTTTCTTAAATGTATGGAAAACTCACATTTAGTTCAGCATTTAATATTAGAAGTGCTTTGGGTTTTTATTTAAAAGTTTGGTGATGCTTTTGTGACCAGAAATATGCCAGATGAATTTAACTCTTGCTTATATCAATCAGTCTATGGTAAAATTGGTTTCATTACGTGTCATTTCACTTAGTAAAAGTCTCAATTTCCGAGAACCTATTGATGGCATTGAGTGAGGACTTACTGTAGTTCCTAAGAGCCTCTGGTAGTCCTATCGGGTTGGGGTGGTGCCATGGATGCTCTCTTTGTTGGAGTCACTGAGGTCTTGCTCTTGGGCCTGTGCTGACTTGGGATGAAATACACTCATTATCTCATCCCCAATACTAGTTGCTGCCATGAGCTAGTCTTGCTGCCATTCACCATTTGGAAGACAACAAAAACAATAATAATAACTATATATGCATGTGCGTTTTTAAAAATATATATTTTATTGTTTTTTTACAGAGAGGAAGAGAGAGAGCAGAGAGTTAGAATCATCAATGAGAGAGAATCACCGACTAGCTGCCTCTTGCACACCCCCTACTGGGGATGTGTCTGCAATCAATGTACATGCCCTTGACTGGAATTGAACCTGGGACCTTTCAGTCTGCAGACCGACGCTCTATCCACTGAGCTAAACTGGTTTCAGCTGCATGTGTGTTTTAACAGAAAATGCTAGATGCCCTTTTAAGTGTATTATCTTTATTAAGTTATATTTAGACCAAGCAACTACTCTATGGTGATAGGTAATTACACTGTTCTCCTCCCCCTCCCCCTCCCCCTCCCCCTCCCCCTCTCCCTCTTCTCCCCCTCCTCCTCCTCCTCCTCCTCCTCCCCCTCCTCCTCCTCCTCCTCCTCCTCCTCCTCCTCCTCCTCCTCCTCCGCCTTCTTCTTCTTCTTCTTCTTCTTCTTCTTCTTCTTCTTCTTCTTCTTCTTCTTCTTCTTCTTCTTCTTCTTCTTTTTCTTCCAAATAAAGAAACTGAGGTGAATAAAATATAAGTACTTTTCTCAACATTTTACAGGTAGTATGTGGGAGAGTTAGGATTTGAACCCAAAGTGCCCGAGTTGAGCTGCCCTACACTGTAGTATATGATAGTACACTATGCTTTCTTTTCACATGAAAAAGGTATAGGAAACAGCTAATGGGGATCTGACCAAGGCAATACCAGAGAAAAAAACTGAGGGGATTGATATGATAGGTGTTAAGAAACTAGAATGGACAGGATAGATGTGGAGGGTAAGGGAAGGACAGACCTCTTGAGTATGATGAATGTGTCCCAGGTTCCTGGTGGTGCCAGAAGAGGGATATTTTGTATCTTCTCCTTATTCTAGCATAAGGGGAAGATACAAAAAGAGCCAACTGGTTCTAAATTCTGAGTTCAGGTTTGTACATGTGTTGGGTTTGGGTCATCTGGGGGACATCAGGGGTGAGTTTTCCAAGTATACAGTTGAGTGCACAGGCCTAAGATCAAGAGGGAAATAGTGTTTAATGGAACTATTTAGAAGTCATCAGCATACAGATAAGAGATGATATTGTGAACATGAATATACAATAATTACCCATAGAGAGAGCAGTGTGAGGAAAGATTTCCAATGTCTGCCTGAGATTGGGTTCCCCAGGAGTAGTCTAGAGATGAGAATTCATGTAAACATGGCTTAATAGGCAAGACAAGTAGGGAAGGAAGTAGGTGGATCAGGAAAAGGAAGTAAGTCAAGAAAGGTGTGTGATAGTGAGCAAAATTTCACAGAGAATGACCTTGCTTTAAACCCAAGGGGAGCTCTGGAGACAGGGTAGGTTCCACGGGAGATGACCTGATAGGGACTTAGGGAGAGGGAGTATTTATACTCCTGCACCTGCCAGCACTGGCTAGTGGCTGCTTCGGGGATGTGACTTCTCAAGCACTTCCGGGTTTTAGTGCAGACAGGCAAAGTGAACCCCAGCACGTGTAAAGAGAAGCAGGTTCAGGCTGCTGAAACTATGTATTAAAACTGCAAAGAGAATCTGGTGGACCACTGACACTATTGGCAAGAATGACAGATCCCCAGAGAGTGTCAACATATAAGGGCCATCAGAGACAGAGGAGCCGAGTCAGCAAATGAACTGGACAAGTAGCAGTCAGGGAGGTGGAGGGAGACATCTGTGATAGAGGAGTCAAGAAACTAGTTTCAAGGAGAATGAAGTGGTTGATGGCATTGCATGCAGCAGAGAGGTGTAGAATTCTATTATAGGGTCAGGAGAGAGTACATTGAACTTGACGATGGAGGTCGCCAGTGACCTTTGTTAGGCGACATGCAAGTGTTGGGGATGGAGTGTTTGAAGCCTTACTACAGTGAGTGAATTGGCATAAAAACGTAGAGATAATTTGACTTCCATGAGAAAGTTGCCAATGAGAGAGAAGAGCTAAAGGACAGTAGGATGAGAAGGTTACATTACGGGGGAGAGTCTTTACAAATATGTTGAGGGGAAAGGAGAAAAAATGTAAAGTAAAGGAGAGTTAGTAAAGTTGGGTTGCAATCTTAAGAGAAAAGGTGATATATGGGAAGAGAGAAAATGCTTCCACCGGCAGTGGAGTGAAGCATGGTGAGCTGGGTTAGATACTCAGGTGTGGAGACAAGAAGATGACGAGTTCATGTCTCATGTTTCATTCTGGGTCCAATGATCCTTTCTTTCTGAGTCACAGCTTCATTTTCTCTGTGTCTTCTGCTATTGTTTAAATCATAATGTTTGAGCTTTGTTTTTCATATTAGTTTTTATTATACTTCAGTTGGATTATGATAAGAGAACCAGAGTGTTTCCAAACTTTTATTTTGTATATTGACATGCTGATAAAAAATTTAATAAATGTCAAAGGAGCAGAATGTTATAATACTTTATTATTAATGGAATTCATTATATAATGCAAGATTGTTTTATTAAAACATTTATTCCTCAAGAGTCTTATTTTCATTTGATTTGTAAGGTTGACATATACACATTAAAATAAATAATAATCCATAATATAATTTGAATATAAATTTTAATTTTGGGTTGTTGGCTTTAGAAAATGTTATAAGCCAATGAAATAGATTGTCTAATTTCCTTCATAACCTGTGAATATGCCCTGTTTTTACCAGAGAAGAAAACTGTTAAAAGATTGCATGCTGGTAAGGCTTAGGATGAGATAAAAAAAGGTATTTTCATTGGTTTAAATAAATAAATGACTGCTTATTTCAAAACAAACAAACAAACAAACAAACATACAAAACTATGTACATTAGGTACAACCTTTATTTAGAACTTAATATATAGGGTATCCCAAAATGTATACATATACTTTGAATAATTATAAAGAGAGTGTTTATTAAAATACATTTTATTTTTAAAATTGAGCTATCAGCTATTAAAATGTGTATAGATTTTTTTTGGGGGGCACCCTGTATAGTCTCTTCTTCTTCTTCTCTCTCTTTTACTCATACACACACACACACACACACACAAACCATATATACTGAGAGGCCAGATTATTTTGATCTCTGAAAGCATAATAATCTGGCCACTCAGTGTATATCCTATATAATAAAAGGCTAATATGCAAATTGTCCCCTCAACCAGAAGTTCGACCAGCAGGCAGGCCGGCCAACCCCCCATGTCCCCTCCCCCTGGCTAGGCTGGCTGGACCCCACCCATGCATAAATTCATGCACCAGGCCTCTAATATATATATATCATAATTATCTGATATATATATATATATATATATATATATATATATATATATCAGAGATCATAATAATCTGGCCACTTAGTGTGTGTACGTATGTGTGTGCATATATCTATCTATCTATCTATCTATCTATATATTTAGAGATTACTAGTATTAAAAAGTAATCACACTATATATTCAATTCTGCAATTTGCTTTCCCACTCAATAGTTATAATTTTTGACATTTTAAAATAAAAATAATTTTGTTTATTGCTAATCTGCCCTTCAGTCATCCACTTCTGATCTTTTTAGGCATAGACCAATATTCACAGGATTCAGACAAACTACCTGGATGGTAATCTGGATGGAGAACTAACTTCCTAAAAGAGTTTTAATAATAGAGCAATCCTTTGATGATAAATGTTTTTTTATTAGGAGCGATGAGGTTTTGGTCACTTTTTTGAGTACTATTTTAAACATGAGCTTTAGTTATAAGTCACCAGTTGTGTCAACTTGCCTTTCCCGAAATTCAAATCATGAAGGAGAGGTGGTTAGAGGATGATCTAAAAATAAATCAGTATATAGTCACTTGGTTTTGTTTGGATGACCATAAATTTTCATAACTTTGTCCTTTCACTGTTCATAGCTTCCTGGCCTGTGATTTATGCTGTGTCTAGTAGACAAGGTTAGGGTAGCAGCTGTCTCAGACTTAGATATAGATAAATGGTGAGGCTTTACCCAGCCCCATAACAAGAACTATTCTGTGATTTTTAAAGTAATTACTGAGGTCATAAGATTAGCAATTTTTCTATAGTGAAGTTGGGAGCATTCCTCCCCGCGCCCCCAACCCAACCTCCACCCAAGGTGATTACCCTCTGAGGTATTATTAGTTTGAACACTGTTAACAGCCTTGAGCTAATATTTCCTCATGGATTATTTTAAATAGATGAAGAGCAGCTGATAAGCTATGAACTATGACCTTTCATTTAATTAGGATTTCAAAAGGAAATGTTGAGAAGTATTCAGAATCTTCACAGAATATTATAGTAGTTTACTTATATTCCAGAATTAGAGTCCATTTCTTTAAATATGTATATCTGTCTGAAATTCTATCTTATTTTCTCTACTTCCACTTAAAACCCTGAAAAGTAACTTGCCACTTTTTACTTCTGTTCTTTTGATTCGCTGTGTCTTTCCTCTTTCTTTTCTCACTAATTCACCATCATCTGACATACCTGCTTTTTCCTCTTGTTGTGTGGTGTTGTGTTTTACTTGCTGTTGAGTCATCCTTGCCTCCTGGCGACCCTGTGGATAAGCGATGTCCCCAGTGTCCTGCCTTAACAGCCCTGTTCAGCTCCTTTAGACTCATGCCTATGGCTTCTTTTATGAAGTCAATTATTCTCATATTTAGTCTTTCTCTTTTTCTGCTACTTTCTATTTGTCCAGCATTATTTCCTTTTCCAAAGAAACCTGCCTTGTCATTCATGGTATGCCTGGAGTTGGACAACTTCAGTTTTGTCATTTCTGCCTCCAGTGATGTTTCAAGCTTAATTTGCTCTAGGACTCACCTGGTCATCTGGTTTATCTGGTTTTATAGAACCATGTGGAATATTCCCTCCCCCCCCCTTTTTTTTTAGCCTGAAAGCCCAGTCCTGGAAAAATGCCCTAAAAATTGACCATTTACTACAAAGGAACCTTTGAGAAGTTTCTCAGTTTGATGCCTGAGGAGAAAAAGAGGGACAGATATCTCCTCGGAGCCTTTGTGGTGTCATCTCAGCTGTTTCCTAACATCTGGAGACTGTGGCCACAAGGGAGAAATCTGCCTTTGTTTTGGCTTGCTGATTTGGTCTTCCGTCACTTCCTTTTTGTGTCATTCTCTATGTTACTGAGAGCACCATCAGTTTAGGTAAGTGGCAGGTTTAATCTCATTTTAAGTTCAAGAAAGAAAATGAGATTTGTAAATGAAACCCAGGTACCCTACATAGGCACTTTAGTAGCAGTTATTGCTCTAGTTCTTAGAGGCTGGAAGACTGTCAATGTGAATTTCTTAGGTTAGGCAGTCTGTAACCCAAAGTTGAACTGGCTTGAAGTGTGGGATGTGGCCTGTGATTGACATTAACTTTATTGGTCTCCCATCTTCCGTATGAAATGTATTGAGTGGGAGTAATCTGTGCTCGACACTGGATGAAAAGTGGCCAGGCCATGACTCTTCTGGTTACTCTCAGTTAATAACACTGTCATAGTCACTTTAAGTTGCAAACAAAATTTCAATTCAGCCCTACCCGGTCTGGCTCAGTGGATAGAGCATCGGCCTTTGGACTGAAAGGTCCCAGGTTTGATTCTGGTCAAGGGCATGCCAACAAGCTGGCAAAGGGACCCCTTCAGCAAGAAGCTGGGGATGGCCAGCAGATTCCTGGGGCTATGAGAGGAGTCGTGTGTGCCTACTCAGCGTAATAAAACCAAGAGGACTAAAAAAAGAAAAAAGAAAGCCAAATCCAATTCCTTCCACCTACATGAATGATGGAAAACCCAATTTATGTGCATTATAAAGTAACAGTGTCCAGGTTTATCTGAACTAGTCATCTTTTTGCATGCATCACTCTAGTTATTTGCATTCTGGCAGCCAATTTAGACTCTATATGTGGAGCATTAACTATTCCATTTCAGGGCTGCGCTTTTTAATTTTATGTTCTCTTTTGATGGAACACGCCACGGAGAATAATAGGATAATCAAAGTTGTGCTATATCTGGTCATGATTGTACTGTTGTCCTCAATCAGGATGTCACAAAAGTCCTTTTTAATGACATATTTTCTACGGTAGTTATTACCAAGCAACGCATTTCATAACACTCCAGTATTTCCAATTCTATGACGTTCAATAGAATATCTGGAAGCCTATTGTTTGCTTAGGCTGGCCAGGCCAGGTTAATTGGAGACTCAAAATGTTCAGTCTTTATGCAAAATAAGTGTTCAATCTAGTTGGTACTCCACTTGGCCAGCAGTACAAATGTGCCAATTTGGAGCATAATATCAAAACCAAATTCATCAAAGCTGCAGAGAAATAGTTGTTTGTTTTTTTTAAATTAAAACTTTATTCTCCATCTCCCCATCTTTGGCATTAATATTATCTGTGATTTCCATAGTTTTTTTCTAATTATATTAATCCCCAAATGTATCATAAATATTGAAAGATTTTAAAGCATTAACTAAATCCCAATTTGCCATTATATTTTTAGTGAAAGAATGCAATTTTGCTGAGTACTTAAGGAAAAACAACAACAGTGAGGACAGTGCTTTTCAAATTTGCCTGCAAACATGAATTACCTCGGGGCTTTGTTAAAGGAGAATTCTGACGCAATGGGTCTGGGATGGGGCCTGAGATTCTGCATTTCTCACAAGATCCAGGAGATGCTGATACTGCTAGTTTGTGGACCATATTATTAATAGCAAGGAGCCAGAGATTCCTTTAAACCTCGTGAGTTTAAGCAAAATGTGCACTTTGACATTTCTTCATAAACCAATTTGCATAAGGTCAGGCCAGTTACTCGGCTGCTTCAGGATTAGGGATGAACTCTCTCATTAAACCTAAGATGCCATTGATTGTTAGATGATTCATTATTTGATGTGCTGCTAAGAAGGGAAAATGCTAGCAATTAAGCTATGACACATCCTGATTTCAGAAATGTTAAAATACGAGTTTTAGAACTGAAGAACTATGGTGCTTCCTTTGGCTCCTTCAGAGTTTCCACAGTGAGTGTCTACTCAGTGCTAGGCACTTTTATGAGGTAGGTGCTGCACTTACCCATTTTTCGGAGACTTGCAGGCCAAATATCTTTTTAAAATTTAATAAATCATTATTGTTCAGATTATTACAATTGTTCCTCCCCCCCCCCCCATAGTTCCCCTCCACCCAGTTCCCAACCCACCCTCTGCCCTTACCTCCCCCCACTGACCTCATCCATAGGTGTATGCTTTTTGTCTAGTCTCTTCCCATACCTCCCACACTTCTTTCCCCCTGAGAATTGTCAGTCCACTCCCTTTCTATGTCCCTGATTCTATTATATTCATCAGTTTATTCTGTTCAGCAGATTTTTTTATTCACTTGATTTTTAGATTCACTTGATAGTCATGTATTTGTTGTTCATAATTTTATCTTTACCTTTTTCTTCTTCTTCTTAAAGAATATCTTTCAGCATTTCATATAATGTAGGCCAATTGTTTTAAGTGGCAGAGCTGGGATTTGAACCCAGGTCTATAGGACTGGAGAGCCCACTCTTGACCTTCATTGTCCGAGAGGAAATACTCCCTTCTGGTGTCACTTAAGGTAACTGCACCTACAACAGTACCTGTGCCTGTGTGTTTTTCTTTTCCTTTGAGCCTGGCTTCTTGTATTCATCTCTGTACCCAAGTGGCTTGTCTTGAATTCAGAAGTGACCTTTTGCCAAGTCCAGGAATCTGAATTTTCCTCAACCTCATCTCTTGCTGACACAGCCTACCATCCTTTCCTTGAAACTCTCTCTTGCATATTTCTGAGTAGCTTGTTAGTTATGTTTGATGCTTATCTGATTATAAGAAAATCATACTCGGTTAATCTATTTACCACCAGCTTTTTCCTCTGCAACCATGTATCAAAAGTATATGAGAGAAACTAGGGTGACCGCCAAATCCTCACTGACTGAATGTGGTGAATTTGGGGGTGCCATACAAACAGTGACTTCGAAATCCTGCATCTTGCTGAGCCTTCTCTTCTTTGCTCCCACTTTGTGCATAATTTTACCATTGAGTGTGCAGTGTTATATTCTAATTATGTTCACTTGTCTTTGTATCCTACTTAACTGGAATCCTTGTGGGTAGAGACTGTTTTATGTATTTCTGTTCCTCCAATGCCTGTCCAATTCCTGGCCCACAAATGATTCAACACTGCTGAGTCAGGACCACAATTCACTCTTTTAGTGGCTTCACAGAGCAAACTACTCTTGGATTATTTGTTACTTTTCTCTTTTTCACCCCCAGCAAATTTGTAAGTTCTGAGTTTCTCATATTTGAGGATAAGATAAACCTTTGTATAGAGGACAACGTCTTCTATCGGGAACACACACACACACACACACACACACACACACACACACACCCAACAAGAGTCATTCTGTAATGTCATATAAAAGCAATGGGATCCAACACTACAGGGTTCAAGGTTCCTGCAAAGAAATGGTTCTCTAGGAGTTTGAATGGGTTGCTCTCTGACAGCGTCCAATTTTCCTCCCAAAGGTACTTCTCCTTTCAGTGTCTGACTCCCTAAACCCATTCCCAGGTCAGTCTAAGATGTTTAAACCTGGAGAGAATTAGCATCCCCCCTTATGGCTACCATGATGGTCTCTCATCACTCCCCAGCTCGCTGGGTGACTTTGGTTAGATTTGATTAAGTTCATTGTCTACTTCTGAAATGAGTTATATAAAGCCACAATTATTGGCAATTCAGCCAATGTAGCAAGGTGGTTTTTTAAGAAAAATAAAATTAAATATTTTTTTAAGATTAAAAAATTATAAGAGGAATGATAGACATGATCTTCTTTACCCCTAAACACTTCAGTGTGTTATTCCTTAAAGCAAGAGAAATTCTCCCATAACCATAGCACAATTATTAAATGCAGGGAATGAACACTAATACAATACTATTATCTAACCTTATTGAGATTTTGCCAAATGACCCAATAACTTCCTTTGTTAGGCTTTGAATCCTGAGGCAATGACATATAGATGTAGGACAATTAGAGATTAATCACTATGGCAGTTACCATGGAATCCTAACTAGTCTATTTCAGTTTTGTTACTGTGTCTGAGTTTTCTCCTGCTATTTTTTTCCAGCTTCTAGATATCTCATCAATTTTATGAACTACCTGAAATTTTTTTAGTAAACTTATTTTCTGCCTAAGTTAGCCAGAATTATTTAGTTTGCAATCCAAATTCTACCATTATATTTTTTACACTTTCCATTTTTCAAAATCTTATTCACCTACACATGTCTTCTCTCTCCCTCCCTCCCTCCCTTCTTTCCTTCCTTCCTTCCTTCCTTCCTTCCTTCCTTCCTTCCTTCCTTCCTTCCTTCCTTCCTTCCTTCCTTCCTTCCTTCCTTCCTTCCTTCCTTTTTTCCTTCTTTCCTTCCTTCCTTTATTCCTCACTCCCCCCCCCCCTTTTTTTTTCAGAGGTAATGTTGGTTTACTGCATTATACAAGTTTTAGGTGTGCAACATTCTAACTGTACATCTGTATGTACTACAGTGTGTTCACCATCAAAAGCCTGGTTTCTATCCATCATACATTGACTCCCTTTACCTGTTTAGCCCTCTTCTCACTTCCTTCACCCACAAACCACTAATCCGTTATCTGCCTCTATGAGTTTGTTTTCTGTTTATTTGTTGTTATTTGTTTGTTTTGGAATTTTTTATATTCCACATAAGAGTGAAATCACACAGTGTTTGTTTTTTTCCATCTGACTTTCTTCACTTAGCATAATAATACCCTTAAGTTTCAATTAAATCTTTTATTGAAAGAGGAAATATACATAATTATTGACCCTGCTGTAAGTAATTTTAATGCTTGATTTTAGAGTCCATCATACCTATTTCCCTTTTTGTTTCTCATATGATTTATGTTCAATCCAAACAGCACTGTGGCTGCAGAAGGTTTAAAACAATCCAGGAAGCCTCAGAGGCCATGGAGCAGCAGTGTGGCTGGGTGGCCAGTAGAGGGCACTAAGTATTTGTGATATCATTGAAAGGGCTGGCAAAGTCTGTTTTAGTCTATAAAATAAAAAATAAAACACAAAAAAGTAAAAAAAATACAAACAAAACCCAACCCACAGCATTTTTTATTTCACTAATTCTGTCAGAAGTACAATGAAAATTTAAAACATGAAAATGCAAAAATGCTCCTTGTATATCTTCACGTCTAAATTTGAGGCAATGAAAGTTTTCAACACTGGCTATCAATTACACAGAACTTATACAACCTAATGTGCACAAACCCTTCCTTTTCTTAACGTATTTGCCTGGAGGTGATAGTAAAGCACTTAAATTACCCAAAAATTGGCCTTGGGAAGTTATATGACTTTTAATTTTTGTAGAAGACAGTAGGAATAAAAGAAATGCTGATTATACAGTATCTGATTTCTAATGAACATTGTGTTTTTCCCTCAGGAATTCAATTCCCCCTCTCCCTCCCTCCATCCCTTCCTTCCTAGGTTCCTTCAGAAGTTGGAGTTGGTGTTTTGTTTCTATAATCTTCTTTGGGGAAACAAGGGCTTCTGCTTTGCTATTCCTTCCCTTGGCATCCTTGGATGCCATGATTGACTCTTGTCCCTTGCCTCATCTCCGCTCCTTTCTCTTGAAACCTCAGCTGGAAAAAGTTAGGAGGAAGGTGGGAGAAGGAGGAAGCTGGAGCAAGGGGTTGGCTGAGTTTGGAAAGAATCTCCAGTGGCCTTCTGCTTGTTTGGGTTCTTCAGCTCCTTAGCCCCCCCATCCCCTCCCAGACCCCCTCTCCTCCCTTCTTTAGACACCTCTTTTTTACTCCACAAACTTCTCAGTAGATTTTCAGGCCTCTGGTATCCATTATCTCCTGAGATTGTTTCATATTTATCTCTTCAGTTAATACTGTCACAGCTGGCTGGGTAAATAAGTGATTTTCACTGCTACAGGTTGAAAACATCTCATAAAACAATTTATAGATATATTATCAAAGAAAGCAAAAACTAGTAATTATCTCAGGACTTTCAGATTTTTTATAGCAATATAAATTGCTCTTAAGCAAGGAATGCTCCAACTCCTCTCTCTGAACTCTTTTTTTTTTAAAAAAAAAATATTTTATTGATTTTTCACAGAGAGGAAGAGAGAAGGATAGAGAGCCAGGAACATCGATGAGAGAGAATTATCGATCAGCTGCCTCTTACACACCCCACACTGGGAATGTGCCCGCAACCAAGGTACAATACATGCCCTTGACTAGAATCGAACCAGGGACCTTTCAGTTCGCAGGCTGATGCTCTATCCACTGAGCCAATCAGGTTTCGGCTCTGAACTCTTCTTTATTAAAACAAAATAAAACAAAACAAAACAAAACAAAACAAAACAAACACTTATACCCGATCATACCTGTTCTGAAAGTCAACTTATAGAACCTCACTCAGATTACTTCAGTGGATTCTTGGACTCAAGGTCTGTAGGGATACTAATTCATCTTGCATCATTTACTTTGAAAAGAATCATATGACTTAAACAGAATGGTTGTAAGATAATTTATTCATGTGAAACGAGTGGCGGGCATGTTGCTTAGGACAAGCCAGCTGAAACAGTGGTCGAGAATATCTGTAAGGGGGAAGGTTGAGAAGAGGTTAGTTCGACCCCTGGAAGGAACCAGCAAAAAGAACGAGGGAGAATGTGGAAAACCAAGTAAGATGCAGAGTAAGATTTGTCTGTTTTTGAGAATTTATCTTAGAGTATACCTGTGAAATAATTATAAGAAAGGTAATTTAAGGAACATGTCAATGAGTATAAAGAGTCAAAGAGAGATGAATTGTTCCTTTCTCTCAAGACAGTAGGAACGGATGAAGGAAATAAAGTAGTGTTAAACTTAGGACTCCATTCTTAAAGCTCATCTATACTTTACTCTGAAAACCTAACATGTTTCAAGTCTCTTGCTATAAATGTCTTAATACAGATCATTTCATAATGATTTTCCAAAGATGTCCTTTACTACACTTCACAGAATGCTGCATTCCATAGAAAATCTAATCATTGATGGTCAGATACACAAAGGGCACCTCTGCTATGGATTGCATATGATAGAAACTCTTAAAATCTGACTTCTCATCCTTAATAGAATTCCATTTTGGGTGCACCTAATTGTCACTGTTGCCTGCTGTGTCAGAGTTTGAAGTGCGGTCTGGCCTACATAGTAGAAAGGGGGCCATAGAAAGCCTGATGTGACCTGACTCTTTGTGACACAAGGGAGCCTGAGGCATCCCCCTGCTGCATCATCAGCAGGGTCCCAAACCTGTCTCACACATGGTTGTTGCAGACGTTAGTGTCTCATAGGTGGCATGGGAGGGGTGTTGCCTGCACACAGTGGACCCACCACCAGGATATACACAGTTTAGTGATAAGCAGGGTATGCTGGAGCCACTTAGCAAGGAAAAGAGTTGGCCCAGTCAAAATCTGAGGCTGTTAGGCTCAGTGACTCAGGTAATCTGCATATTCTTTTTGGGAGGCTAGAACACGAAGCAGAGAAGTTGTAGGACAGAGGTAAGAGGGATGCTGATTTCAGGAACCAGACAAAAAAGATTTCTGTCAAGGGGAAGCTTAGAAGATTGGAAGGATGGAACAGATGGGTTGGCTTGGAAAGTAAGACCTTCAGTCTAGATGGAGTTGACTACAGCCCTTCTAGTAAAAAAGCTGGGTACTGGGGAGAGAGGAGCATGTTGGGGTAATTAATTGGCATTTTCATAGGAGTGTGCAGTGTGTAGGCAGTAACATTGATAACTTCATTACAAAGAATTCCAGAGGATGAATTCCAGAGCCTGGTCCTTCTCGTGAAGGCTTCGGTGGGGTATGCCTTTGAAAGTGCAATAAGAAATATGTAGAGCCATGGATCTGCTAAAGGAATTTTCACACTTCCAAGAAAGTCTTGAGTGGCAGAATGATGGTGAAATATGACAGACTGGTAGTGTGAGAAGGTACCCAGAAACAGAATGTCTTCAGGATAGTTTTATGGTGACCCCTACCCTTTGGCAGCCTGACTTTGCCTGGTTGCAGATGTGACTATTGCTGGTAGTAAACCAGCAATAGAAGGCCACTCACTGGGCAGCTATGTAGCCAGTAGCAATCTCTACGTTTGGTGCCAAGTTCCTTAGTTTTCAAGTACTCATGAGCTCTTAGCTTCAAACTAGATGGCTGAAGCCATTTTACATATGACCTTTGCATACATGTGATACTGTTGTGCATATTTTAAGAATTTTATAGGATTTGGTAACAAAAATGCATAAATCTATTCCTATATAATAGACACTCAAACTTATTGCTTTGGTATATGGAACAAAAGATAAAAGTTGACACAATCAAAATAAATGTGTATTTGATTTCATATTAATTGAATGGAAAGTAGAAAAATAAAAATGCATTAACTCTAACCGTAGCTTTAAACAGAATAAACTATAGACTCTTCAAAAGATTATGGTTATCCTTAATTGTGCCAAAATGGAGCTTGAAGCAATTATGATTAATACAGATGTATTATTAATATCAGCTGTACCCAGGTTTTGATTATGTAAGAAAACAGGCTTAAGCTTTTGACAGATGGTGAAACTAGAATTATCTGTGATCTCCAAATATGATTCTGTTCTTTAGAAAGTAATTGTGCGCTGACTTTTTTTTTTTTTGCATACTCAGATTTATCATTTTCCAATGCATTTGAGTCTTTTTTTTGATATGTGCAGACTTCCATTAGCCTTCCTTCCTTCCTTCCTTCCTTCCTTCCTTCCTTCCTTCCTTCCTTCCTTCCTTCCTTCCTTCCTCCCTCCCTCCCTCCCTTCCTTCTTTCCTCCCTCCCTCCCTCCCTCTCTCCCTCCCTCCCTCCCTCCCTCCCTCCCTCCTTTCCTTCCTCCCTTCCTTCCTTCCTTCCTTCCTTCCTTCCTTCCTTCCTTCCTTCCTTCCTTCCTTCCTTCCTTCTTCCCTCCCTCTCTCCCTACCTTCCTCCCTTTTTCCTTTCTTCCCCCCCCCCTTTTTTCCCCCCAACAACAAACATTTATTCTCCAAAAGATGTGAGGGCCAGAAGTCCAAAATTAAGGTGTTATTTCCTTTCCTTTCTTAATCTTTTTAAAAATTCTCTTTCTATGGGAAACCTCTGAATTGCCATAGTGCAAATGAACACCGTGGTGGGTTGGATATTCTTGCTATAGCACTGTGATCCCTCTTGATGGATCTGGGGCATGGAAAGGGGACACATCAATGGGATGAAGTTGGTGGGACTAATGGAATGGTTCCTTATAGCCTCAACAATGGCAAGAAAACAGTCTTTGACTTGGCAAAGTCGCTCAGCAGGACTGCAGATCAGGGTCAAAGATGTCAGTGCTGTGTTCTCACCTGCTGGCTTCAGTATTCTAGAGCATGGTGTCTACCATGCTTGTTTCCATTCCAGCTGATACAAGGAGTAGCATTTTGACTCAACAGGAAGTGGGGAGAGTGGTGAGACCAAACCCCCAACTTTAGAAAATCACATTATCCTTCATCAGTTAGGTTTTGTGTTTTATGGGAGAATGTGGGTTGAGTTTCATAAGACTATACAACAAGTGAGTGGGAAGAATTTGGTGGCAAATATCCAATGTAAGTTTCTGGAGTAGAAGAATGAAGTCAAAGATGACAGCAAGTTTAAGAGGAAGAGAAGAGTAAAAAAAGAAATGATAGGGAACAAAATATTACTTGAAAATACTACACAGGTCCATACTAACCACTTGCAGACTCATGAGTCTTTCCAATGACTTCACAATGGATGCTATCTTTAGCAAAATATAAGTGGAGATTGCTGATTCCCTAAAGTGAGTACACACCTTTTTTAAAAGAACATTTTGTTAGTAAAAATGAATCATTATCAAGAAAAGAGAAGACATGGTTTCTTTCTTTAAGGAATTTATCTGTCAAATGAGTAAAAAAAAAATCCAAATAAGACAGAAAAGGACTAACATTTATTGGGCACTAATTATTTTGCTAAGAACTATATTAAATACACCATTACAACACCATGTTTGTATATAAAATGTATCACATTTTTTTGGGCATAAACCATATTTGTTACACAAATATGACATACACATTATTATTACATATTTTTACTGATAATAATTGAGACTTAAGAGGCTAAATAGCTGTCCAAAATCACACAGCAATTAAAAGACTGATTCAGGATCTGAATCCAGGAATCTGATGTCAGATCCTGAACTCTTAGTCACTATGCTTTACTATCTTATGGACTCCTTCAGTGCCCTTTGATTATTCATTAGGGAATAAGCCCACTCACCCTCATATGTACCTAATGGTTGAGTAGCTGGAACATAAAAGCTAGTCAGCATGGCTTGGCTAATAAGAGTCAGATGAGGATGAAGAGGAGTGGTTTTTATGGCCAAAAGATGTTTGAAGAGACAGGGGGAAAATATGAATTGGTCCTATACAGAGGCAGTTGAATAAGTTCCTGGACTGATTCCATATCTTAATTTCCTTTTTTGAAAAAGTAATTTTCTTAATTTGCTAGACCATCCTTTAATTATGGGGATCACAGACATTTATTTGTTCACTGTACTGAGAATACAAGTTTTAATGATGCAATCTTAAGAGACTCAAACAAGTAACAATTAGCTCTGTGGCTCTTGGCCAAGCAATGCTAGTGCCTAAATTCATTTAATATTTCACTTGGCCAGACTGTAGGATGACATTCTCCTGCAGTAATTTTCCTTGCATCTTGACTCTCTGCAGTAAATGGCTATACCAAGGAAAAAAGCCTCTATTCATTCTTGTACCAGTCAGTTTTAATGTTGCTTGCAGTCTTTCCCATAATTTCCCAAGATGATTTGTTGCTTTTGTAGAACCTGTTCACTTATTCATTTATTTAGCCATTTAGTTCTTCTTTCTCCTTCCTTTTTCCTTCCTTCCCCTATTCTTTCACCTATTTTTCTTCCTCTCCTCTTTCATTCCTTACTACCTTTTTTTTTCTTCATTCCTCCCCTTTTCAAATAATTACTAGGTTCCTAAGAAATGCTAAGCCATGTACCAAATACTGTGAGGGATACATAGAAAATAGGTTAAAAAAAAGGATTGATTTTTTGATCCATTTAATGAATATTTATTGAGTGCCTACTATATGCCAGCCTATTTGCAAGCTAGAAACAAAGTTGTAATAAAGGTCTCTTTTCTCAGAGAGCAATATTCCTAACAGTGCATTGAGGAGACAGGTAAAAATGTCATGTCAAACAGTGGTAAGAGTTGTGAATAAAAATGAAGCAGAGAATGGAGAGAGAGGCGAGAATAGACAGTGTATTCTTTTTACATAGGCTGGTCAGAGAAAGGCTCCCTGAGAAATGACATTTGAGCAGAGATACATTGATGTGAGGGAAAAGCAAGTACCAAGGCCCCCAGAAGGCAGAAAGTAAGTGCTGTAAGGCGGGCATAGATGAAGAGATACTAGGTGAGTTAAGAAGAATGGGAAATAATTGCCTGCTGGGGAGGGGGGGGGCTATGAAGATGAAACCCCACTTCTTAAGGTGTATCTCACACACTCTGACACCTCATAGCAAAGCCTCTCTCTCCCCTTGAGCCTCTCCTAAAACATAATCAGACTCTGATTATGAGGCCATTGGGGCTGCATCCCTAACCAAAGGTGCTCTTTGATTAAGATGCTGAGATTCTAATCAAGACGAAATGAGTTACATTATCTGTTTACTTCTTCTTCTGATGTTAGACTCCTCTAAGTCACCTTTCTTATTTATCAGAAGACCAGCCTTCTGTTCAAGTCTAATGATGGCCACCAAAGGCAGGAAGGCGAAGGGGGTGCTCTGGTTTTAGATAACTGTAACTTGTGCTTAAGATTAGGACACCTGCATTTTTACTTGCTTTGGTCAGCTTGGTAAGGCCCTAGCTCTTCTGCTAGAGTGCTAATACCCACTGAAAAAGAAAACATCTTAATATAACATCAGCTCACATTTGGCTATCAGCCAGAGAAAATGAAAACAAGGAACTATGAAAGTGAAACTTAAAAGATCCTATAATATTTCCTTCCTTCTTCTTCCTTCCTTGTCCTTCCGGCCTGGCGTTCTTTCTTGCTTCCTTTCTTTCATTCCTTCCTTCCGTCCTTCCTCCTGTCAGTCCTTCCTGCCTTCCTTGCCTTCCTTCTCTCTCTCTCTCGCTCTCGCTCTCTCTCTCGCTCTCTCTGCTCTCTCTCTCTCTCTCGCCTGCCTTCCGTCCTTCCTTCCTTCCGTTCTTCTTTCTTTCTTTCTTTCTTTCTTTCTTTTGGTCTTTTCTTTCTTTCTTTCTTCCTTCCTTTCTTTCTTCCTTTCTTTTTCTTTCTCCTCATCTGAGTATATGCTTTCATTGATTTCTAGAGTTAGAAAATGAAAGAGAGAAAGATATCTATATCTATATCTATATCTATATCTATATCTATATCTATCTATCATCTATCTATCTATCTATCTATCTATCTATCTATCTATCTATCTATCTATCTCAATGTGAGAAAGAAACATTGATCAGTTGCCTCCCATACTCACCCCAACTGGTAATCAAACCCTCAACTTTTGGTGTATGGGACAACATTCCAACCAACTGAGCCATCTGGCCAGGGCACATTTTTATTTTTAAAGTAGGAATTGGATTCTGGCAAGGAGGGAATAGCAGACCCCAAATGGAGATGTAATGGATGGAAAGAGTACAGGTGGAAGGAAGGATGAAGAAAGAGAAAAAAAGGATATTCTTTAATTTCACAGAACAGATGAATACAAATCTTAAAATTGACTCAATTGAGATATTTTGAAGTATAGTTATAGGTATTTTTTAAAGAGCAAAAATACCTTGATAAGCTACTTGAAGCACAGGTGAAACCATAGGGTAAGGTGTGGGGGTCTGTAGGAGCAAGGCAAACTTGTGAGAGCTGAAGTGGTGTACCTTAGAAATAAACAGGGTTTAGACACAGCTCAGGGTAGAGGGAGAGACAAAAGAGGATGGGGATGAAGGAGAGAGAGAAGCAACAAGATGGATCTTGGCTGGTGCCCACGTTGAGGAAATAGCCACTGAACCTTTACAATACAAATCTCTATCATTGAACTTTAAATCATTTCTGTATTACCTTCAATAATGCTTTCTATTCACTCAAAATATCTTGATTAGAAGGATACATTGGGGAGACATTAAGGACAAGAACAACCAGGGCAGAACAGGGTTGAGCAGGATGGGAATGGATGATAAAGGACCCTCATCTCAATATCTACTCAGTAGGGGAAGAATCAAAAGTGGAAGTTAGGGAGTTCCCCCATCCTCTGAAATGGGCGGAAGTCTCAAGAAGGCCACTGCATTTTTATACCACCCATAGCATGGAGATTTTAAACTATTTTATTAGATACTAAGAAATAGGTCAATGCCAGCTGATATCTGGATTACGTATATTTTAAAGAGTATTATGAATTTTCATTAGGGTGTTAATGAATCAGAACTTTAGAAGTGAACACAAAAGCTGAAACTCCAGTGTTCAACACATAGGGGAAGGAAATGTTTGAAGATACATGAAATAGCTCTTCTTTTTAATAGATGGGAATAAAGCCGTCTTTGGCCAAGAATTATCTTATTCATCTGTGTCTCAGTGGGTCTTACACAGAAGTGTGTCTTTGCTATGGGGACCCTGGAAGTTGGAGTTCTATGCTATTATTTCTTTTCAGAGCCCTCAGTGCACATTCGAAACCTTTGAATGTCCTACTCAATTTCTCTGTTTTTGAAGCTGTGGAAAAACCCAACTATCTACAGAGGAAAACTTGTGTAAAACTGAGCAGGGAGATGTCTGAGCCATTACAATGCTCTTTGATTTGTATCCTGACCAGCCAAGAACAGTGTGTGTGTCTAAAAGTTCACATCTCCCCCCTCTTTCCAGCCCTCCCATCCTGTTTGGAGACTTCTGATTCCTGACAGGATGATTAACTCAGCCTGGGTTGCTGTTTCTCTCTCCATAACCAACGATAAAATGCTACAGAAGCAGAGGGAAGTAAGAAGGTCTGGCAGATGAATGAAAAACAAGCACACATACAAACTGCAAGGAGCACTGAGGCAAGCAGCCCTGAAGCAAGGAGCTTGTGTGGGCTTCAGGCTGTGGTCTGGAAGAGGGCTGGTCTCTAGACCTCCACTGTTCACCACAGTTACTGGCCTTAGGTGGCTATTGAGCACTTACAGCTGTGGCTAGTCTGAAAAGAGATGTGTGGCCTCGACTGGTTTGGCTCAGTGGCTAGAGTGCCCGCCTCCGCACTGAGAAGTCCCAGGTTCTATTCCTGTGAAGGGCATGTACCTTGGTTGCGGGCACATCTCCAGTAGGGGGTGTGCAGGAAGCAACTGATGGATGTTTCTCTCTCACCGATGTTTCTAACTCTCTATCCCTCTCCCTTCCTTTCTGTAAAAAATCAATAACATATATTAAAAAAAAAAGAAATGAGACGTGCTACTAGTGTAAAATAGCCCCCAGATTTTCAACTCTTAGTACAAAAAAGAAAGGTAAAACAGCACATTAATTCATTTTTATAATGCTTACATGTTGAGATGATAATGTTTTATATATATTGGACTAAATATATTATATGTATTAGTCTTCTGGGGCTGCTGTAGCAAAGTACTATAGGTTGAGTAGATTAAGCAACAGAAATTCATTTTCTCATAGTTCTAGAGTCTCCAAGACCAAGATCAAGGTGTAATCAGGGCTGGTTACTTCTGGGCACCTTGTAAATGGCTGTATGTTCTCTGTACCTTCATATTGTCTCCCTTTGTGCATCTGTGTCCTACTCTGCTCTTCTTGTGAGGCCAGTCATATTGAAACAGGGTCCACCCTAACGACCTTATTTTAATTTAATTAGTTCTTTATAGGCCTTATTTCCAAATACACGCTGTGATGCGCTGAGGTTAGGATTTGAACATTTGAATTGGGGGGAGAGGCATAAAAGAGCCCATGATATTATTAAAATGAAATTCACCTGTTTCTTTTTAAAAAGTGTGGTTACTAGCCAAAACCGCTTTGGCTCAGTGGTAGAGCGTCGGTCTGCGGACTGAAAGGTCCCAGGTTCGATTCCGGTCAAGGTCATGTACATTGGTTGCGGCACATCCCCGGTAGGGGGTGTGCAAGAGGCAGCTGGTCAATGTTTCTCTCTCATTGACGTTTCTAGCTCTCTATCTCTCTCCCTTCCTCTCTGTAAAAAATCAATTAAAAAAAAAATATATATATATAAAGTGTGGTTACTAGAAAATTAAAAATTACACCCAATGGCTTGCATTATATTCCTATTGGACAGTACTGCGCTAGACTGTAACTGCAAAAGGGCAGGCTCCTTCGTATCTTGTTCCTCCCGAAGTTTCCTATTATCTTGCACAGAGCCTGCCATGAATACATGCTCAATTACAATGGTAGAATGTACCTACCGTGGGCAGTAGGTAGGGTAGGAGAGGATTTTAGGTGTGAATCTTAAGTATTTATCTGAGTAGCTCATGGTTGGCTCCACTGCCACCATGAAGAAGAAAAGGAAAAGAAAAGTAAAGAAAAGAAACAAAAACATTAAAAACCTCATAAAACAGTAGCCATCCTAATAGCTGGAAAACATCAGCATGGAGGTAAGCCTGGCTGGGGCAATTGGTGTTGACAATAGATGCTGGCCCTCAACCTTCCCTCCTCCCCAGTACCTTCTCCACATTGAGTTCAGGGTGCCAAGATGAAGGGAGGGGTCTTGAAACAGATCAGTGCCAAATGGGGTGCAGACTGTAATATCAGAGGACTGCTGAAGTTTCTTGGAGGCCATAACTTCTAGTATTTTTTCCCCCAAAAGTGATTTTTTAAAAAGATTATTACAGAAATGTTTTGAAAAATTAGGTAAGTTAGTACTAAAATGAAATTACAAAATTGGTGTCAGAACAAAGAACTTTTGAAGTAGTAATCAAAGACTGTCACCCCAGCCTTACTCCCCCAAAGCCCTAAAAAGCCCTAGACAAAGATGTCTTTGATGGAGAGTTCTACCAAAGTTTCAAAGAAAGGAAATTAATGTCTTATTATTCGTTTTAGGAATAAAGAGAGGGGGAAACTTCTCAACTCATAGTATGATGTTAGGCCAGATAAAGACAGGACAAGGAAAAATAACTATAAGTTCATTTTATAATACTTATGACCAGTATGCAAAAATCCTAAGCAACAGATATACAAATGTTGGATCAAGTAAAAGTGGCTCAGCTTCAAAATACTACCAATGTAATTCACCATGTTGATTAAATAAGAATTCTTCCATGGTGATCTTGATTAAATGCAGCAAAAAGCTTTTGATGAATTTCCACATCCATTCATGATTCTAAAACCTCTGCCTGCTCGGCTCCTGCCAGTTGAGTTGTATGTTTTACAGGCATCAGTTGTTTGTTCCCAAAGCTCTTTATACCAGTTGTCCTTGTGCTATTGGAATTATGTAATTTAGTTAAATATTGTATAAACCACAGCATTTTAATTGTGAAAAAGACCACTGCTCTGAAAGTTCAATGTACTGTTTGGGAAACACTTGCTAAAGGCAAGCCACTAACAAATACTGCTGTCAGATCATAGCAAAAGCAGGGGCCTTGGTCTTACATCAGAAGATTGGTGAATGCCTGTGGATTTATGCATTAAGTTAAAATGACAATTTTAATGAGTGCACCACTTCATTTGATTCCCTCTTTAATACTGACTTTCATTTCATTCACTCACCAGTTGGCCCCCGTTTTGTCAGATAAGAGGGCTCTCAATGTATTATTTTGAAAAACAGCACTGCCTGAATTCCCAGTGTCACCCCTTCCATTCTTTCCAACCTCTCACTTGATTATGAAGAGGACTTGCCAGTGAATTACGATGCTTTCCTTCTACTTAGCCAGCTGTGTCACAGCATGAATAGCCATGGAGATGGGTTAGACTGCTTATATAAGGACTCATCTCCCCCCTGCCTCTCTCTCTCTGAAATAATTAAATCTACAAGAGGACAGAGATTTAGGAATTCTGAACATCCCCCCTACACTTTTTTTTTGGAGGGGGTAGAGTCTGAAATTCTTTTCTCACTTAAAACATGATCATTTTTGTTACTTATTTTAGATTTTAAAAATAAACCTCAAAAATGCAAATGGCCAGACCTTACTTGACTTCTCAGAGCCCCTCCTTTTTCCTTTGGATCAGGAGGAAGAAGGGGGGATGCAATGAATTGGAAGGACAGGCAGTGGATGTTTGAGGTAGAAAATTCAACACAAGGTCACCGAAATTCCCACAAAAATGTACATTACGCCTACAACTGAGATCAGAGGTGGGTGAAAGGTGTGTGAGCCTGGATCCCTCATAATAATCCAACAAAACTGTTATCCCCAAAGTTTAGTGCAACTTGCTCAAGGTCACAAAGTTAAGTGGTAGAGCAATGCTGTGTAGCAATCTTTACATTGTAACTAGAAGTCAAAAACCTTACCCCTAGTTAGCTGTGTGATCCTGCACAAATAATTTAAGTTCTGCAGGCCTTGTTTTTATTTATTTTTATTTATTTATTTATTTATTTATTTATTTTACATTTTTTTATTAAATTATTATCTGTGTATTTTAACATTGCCTCCATCCTCCCCCACCCCCATACATACCCTTCCTCCCCAGAGTTTTGTGTCCATTGGTTGTATTTATATACATGCATACAAGTCCTTCGGTTGATCTATTATCTCCCCCAGATCTCCTCGCTGTAATTCAACAGTCTGCTTGTTGTTTTACTGTCTCTATATCTATCTTTTGGTTCATCAGTCTATAATGTTCTTTTTTTTTAATTAAATTATTATCTGTGTACATATTTTAACATTGCGCCCCCTCCCATACATACCCTCCCTCCCCAGAGTTTTGTGTCCATTGGTTGTACTTATATGCATGTATACAAGTCCTTCGGTTGATCTATTATCTCCCCCAGAGCTTTCTCCCCTCTCCACTGTAATTTTACAGTCTGCTTGTTGCTTTACTGTCTCTATATCTATCTTTTGGTTCATCAGTTTATAATGTTCTTTATTATCCATAAATGAATGAGATCATGTGGTGTTTCTCTTTCATTGACTGTCTTATTTCACTCAGCATGATGTTCTCCAATTCCATTCAGGTTGTTGCAAATGATGAGAATTCCTTCTTTTTAATGGCAGCATAGTATTCCATTGTGTAGATGTACCACAGTTTTTGGATCCAATCATCTGCTGACGGGCACCTGGGCTGTTTCCAGATTCTAGCTATTGTAGATTGTGCTGCTATGAACATAGGGGTGCATATATCCTTTCTAATTGGTGTTTCTAGTTTCTTGGGATATATTCCTAGGAGTGGGATTACTGGGTCAAATGGGAGTTCCATTTTCAGTTTTTTGAGGAAACTCCACACTGTTGTCTACAGTGATTGCACCAGTCTGCATTCCCACCAGCAGTGCACGAGGGTTCCTTTTTCTCTGCAACCTCACCAACACTTGTCGTTTGTTGATTTGTTGATGTTGGCCATTCTGACAGGTGTGAGATTGTACTGCATTGTTGTTTTGATTTGCATCTCTCGGATAATTAGTGACTTTGAGCATGTTTTCATATGCCTTTTGGCCTTCCTTCTGTCTTCTTTGGAGAATATTCTATTTAGGTCCATTGCCCATTTTTTAATTGGATCATTGATCTTCCTTTTATTTAGTTGTATAAGCTGTCTGTAGATGTTGGAGATTAAACCTTTATCAGTGGTAACATTTGCAAATATGTTCTCCCACACCGTGGGCTTTCTTGTTGTTTTGTTGATGGTTTCTTTTGCTGTAAAAAAGCTTTTTATTTTGATGTAGTCCCATTTGTTTATTTTCTCCTTAGCTTCCATTGCACTAGGGGCAGTATCAGTGAAGAAGTTCTTTTGGCATATGTCTGAGATTTTGCTGCCTGTGGATGCTTCTAGTATTTTTATGGTTTCCCGTCTTAGTCATATCAATTGATGCAGAAAAACCATAAAATCCAACACCCTTTCCCGATAAAAACTCTCAACAAGGTGGGAGTACAAGGATCATACCTCAACATAATAAAAGCCATATATGATAAACCCACAGCCAACATCATATTCAATGGACATAAACTAAAACCATTCCCTCTAAGAACAGGAACAAGACAGAGATGCCCACTATCGCCATTCCTGTTTGACATAGTATTGAAAGTACTAGCCATTGCAATTAGACAAGAAGAGGAAATAAAAGGTGTCCAAATTGGAAAAGAAGAAGTAAAGTTATCCTTATTTGCAGATGACATGATATTGTACATAAAAAACCCAAAAGACTCCATTAAAAAACTAATCGACTTAATAAATGAATTTGGCAATGTAGCAGGATACAAAATTAACGCCAAGAAATCCATGGCATTTCTATACACCAACAGTGAAATTACAGAAACAGAGACTAAAAAAGCAATTCCATTTACCATCGCACCAAAAAAATTAAGATACCTAGGAATAAATTTAACTAAGGAAGTAAAGGACCTATTTGCGGAAAACTACACGACACTGAAAAAAGAGATAGAGGAAGATGTAAACAGATGGAAGAACATACCATGTTCATGGATTTGTAGACTCAACATCATCAAAATGTCCATACTTCCTAAAGCAATCTATAGGTTCAATGCACTCCCCATTAAAATGCCAACAGCTTATTTCACTGATCTAGAAAGAACTCTCCAAAAGTTTATTTGGAACAATAAAAGACCCTGAATAGCCACAGCAATCCTGAGAAAGAAGAGTAAAGTAGGAGGGATCTCAATACCAGAGTTCAAGCTGTATTACAAAGCCACGGTTCTCAAAACAGCCTGGTACTGGCACAAGAACAGACATATAGGTCAATGGAATTGAATCGAGAACCCAGATATCAACCCAAGTCACTATGCCCAATTAATATTTGACAAAGGAGGCACGAATATACAATGGAGTCAAGACAGTCTCTTCAATAAATGGTGTTGGGAAAATTGGACAAATGCATGCAAAAGAATGAAACTAGATCACCAACTTACACCATACACAAAAATAAACTCAAAATGGATACAGGCCTGTGTTTTTAATCTGTAAGATGTTAAGTTGCAATACTCAGGGTCCCATGCATAATATGAATTCATTTCATGTTAAAAGTGGTAGAAGCTAGAAAACCAAATAAATAAAGATACTTTTCCATTTGAATAGTAAGAATATTTTTTCTTCCAGCAGAGTTCAAATGTTTTTTAATTTCAAACAGAGAAAGTAGATCTTATCAAGTATTTATAGAAACTGCAGATTGCTCAGAGATACAATTCAATACCTCCATTGATACTGGCAAGAGGCCAATGATGCCTCAAACCTTAGCAAGTGCTTAAAATTAAGCCAATGAAATGAATAAAAGAACATCTGAAAGTGGCTCAAGTTTAAAGGAAGCCATTCATTTAAAAAATGATATGACTTTTGAGGCCACTGGAAAAAGCTAAGTTTTCCTAAAAATCTTTATTGTTAAGGGTTAAATCATGCATCCTTCTAAATATTAAGTTCTTTTAGTCATCAAAGGTGTCTTGTAGCTCTATAATAACTACAGAAGGAAGAAAATGGCCAAGTGGGGAGTGTTGACCCTACTTCTTGACAAGGACTCATTACTATCATGAAGCCTTATGTTTACTTTTCCATCTCTTTATTCAAAACTTTTAAGCACCAGAAAACTTGCAAGAGTAGTATGATGAACATCTGTACACCCTACACCTATACTCAATAATTGTTAATACTTTACCATATTTCTTATATCTACTTTTTGGTGGTGCCATTTGAAAGTAAGATGCAGATATTATAAATTGCTTCTATATATATTCAGCATGCATCACTTTAAGAACACATATATGATAATGTTATCGAAATTAAAATTAATACTAGTGCTATAACATTTATATATAGTCCATATCTATACTATTCTATGCTATAATACTTGTTATCTAATCTAATTTTTGCAGTTGTCCCAAGTATGTCATTTATATATTACTTTTTAAATCAAGATGTAATCAAAATTCACAATTAGCATTTAGTTGTTATGAATATTTAGTACCTCTTAATCTAGAAGAGTTAGCCACCCCTTCCCCCCCCCAACATGGCATTGACTTTTAAAGAGTACAGACTAGTTGTCATGTAAAATGCCACAAATTCCGAATTTCTCTGATTGTTTCCTTATGGTATTATGGAACTTGGAACTTGTACTGCTATTTCCTATAGTGTCTATAAATTGCAAATTACTTCAAGAAGCTCGATTAGATTCAGGTTAAACCCTTTGGGCAAGGATATTTCCCATGTATGTTATATTTTATATAGCATCACATGATGAGACCCTCTAGGTCAGGTTGTGCTGCTGTTAGAAACTCAAGGTTAGCTGCTTGGTTAACTGGTGACTATTATTGTAAAGGCATACTTTTTGCTTTGCCACTTGTAAGTAATCTATAGAGAGATTTTGTACCATAGGATAAATTTTCATTCAATGGTTTTAATAACTATTGAGGTTCCTTGCCTATAATCGACTTTGACAGTTTAGGTAGCAATGCAATAATTTTCTAATTTTCATCAGTACTTTTGCATTTGTTATGAAATAAGAACTTTCTTTTTCTCCCATTTTTTGGCGGGTCTGGCTTTTTTGAGTTTTATTATGGGTTAATGGATGCTTGTTTATTCAGTGCTTTGTATCCATTATAGTCATTATTCTTTTTGATGTTTGCATTTGTTTCAATGGCCAATGGAAGCCTCTTCAAACTGGCTCTGGGTCTTTTTGACATGACTTTATTGGTTTTTAGAGTTTTCTTGCTTTTTGACAGAATAAGATGCTCTGGTCTTATCTTGTATACTCCTGTTCCAAGACCTAAACTCAGATAATTTTCCTGAAGAAACCCAATATATATTTTAGTGCAGAATTAGAAACCAAGATCCAGGGGATAGATATCTTTGTTCCTATTGAACTGTCATCGTTTTTAATCCTTTCAAGTGGAATCATAATGTTTGTAAATAAGATTTAACATTACAACATTTTTTAAAATTTTGTTTCTTCAATTATCCATGTTTCCCCCTATATATGGAGTAGAGGAAGAAATACAGGGATGGAGTGGGAGCCAATTTAGAGAGCAATTTCAGGCGAAGTGCCGCAGCCTGCTCCTTCAGGGAACTCTGGAGGATAAGTTAACCCTGGGACTGACAGGGGCACCAGCTTTCACTCCCACTTCCAGGCACGGGGGCTGGATTTTTATGCGCTACAGTTTGCAGTGATTGGTCTAGGGCTGCTCCAGGGGAAAGTAAATTCCTAAGCCCCGCAGGTTCTGTGCAAGTGCGGGTAAGAATCTGACACTGTCCGCTACGGATGATCACTCTGGATTCAAATGAAATTATTTTCCTAATCAACATTTTATAAAAGCAGCCGTAACAACAGCTCCATATTTAGTAAAACTTTCCAAAGTGTGTTTAAACTGAATAACCACACAAATGTGTATTTTCGTTGATGCCTATCATTGTGTACAAGATCTTTTTATTTTAATTTAAAAAAATTTAAAATATATATATATTATTGATTTTTTACAGAGAGAAAGAGAGATCGATAGAGAGCTAGAAAAGTCGATGAGAGAGAAACATCAACCAGCTGCCTCCTGCACACCCCCCACAGGGGATGTGCCCGCAACCAATGTACATGCCCTTGACAGGAATCGAACCTGGGACCTTTCAGTCCGCAGACCGACGCTCTACCACTGAGCCAAACCGGTTTTGGCAACAAGATATTTTTAATTCTTGCTTTATTTCTACTGCAACAAAACCAGAACCCACCTTCATTAAGGTCATGATAGTCATCATGGGTTCTCTCTTTGGGGGAGACCTTAGGACAACCTGGTAGGTTTTGAGTGAGAAATTTCTATGAGTTGTCCTGCTCCCCACGGGGATCTCCGAGGGAAAGAGGCAGCGGAGATCCCTCCCCAGCCCCTTTACATCCTTCAGCCATGGCCTTTTTTTCCTTGAGCTGCTCTCTCATCAGCCTGGCTCTTGACAAGATACAAGCAGATCCATCTCCAATTTGCATGAATTGACTGATTTGCATCGATTGCTTTCCAGCATCAAAAAGATGTAAAACAGAGGGCAAATCTACCGTGTTTTCCCGAAAATAGGACATCCTCCAAAAATAAGACCTAGCGCATGGAAAGAGAAGACATCCCCTGAAAATAAGACCTAGCGCAACTTTGGGAGAAAAAATTAATATAAGACGCCATCTTATTTTCGGGGAAACAGGGTAGCTCATGAATCTGATTCACAGCCTTTCCTTCTTAGCCACAAAGTCTGCCTTTTGCCCATAACAGAGGAGTACAGTCACTTCCTTAAAAGATTGAATTGCATAAACTTGAAGCAGTTTCTACCCCGCCTCCCCAAGCCGACATAATAAGACTGACCTATCCCAAACAGCATTTTTTTTTTCCTTTAAAAAGATATCTTGGGAGGCCGTTTATTTATTCCAGATAATTTATCGATAGAAACTCATCCTTTGGGGTCAGCATTTAGAATGCCTTTGGTTGGGTTCTCTGGAAGCCGAAGCTTCTGGAAGAGTTTTGGGTGACAGATGTTTATTAGGACTCCACACCTGTGAAGGGAAGGGGGAAAGCAGGGCTGGGCAGAGGGAGAAATGGAACTGGGCACAGGCCTGACAAAGCCTCTACCAGCCCAGGCAGGCGGATGTGGAGCAAGTGTTGTTTGTTAGGGTGTTTTGCTTCCGACCAAAATGGCTGTGCCTTTTCCTGCTCAGTCCCTGGAAGGAAGCAGGCTGCCCCCTGAGCGCTGTGACCTGGGCTGTGGCAGCTCTCTGTGGCCCAAGCAGACCTGCAGGGAGCTGACCGCTGGAAGTTGTCCTGAGGGTCACAGACCCCAAGCTCTTCCCTTGAAGGGAGAGATAGGATGGGGACAGGGTATGTTCATGTCTAGCACATAGAACCGGTTAGTTATAAATCCAAGGGAAAACTCAGTCTTACTATAATATGGTTACACTGCATGTTCAACTTTATTCAATGTTAGGGCTTGAAGGCTTATAGAGATTCTCTAGTCTAACCCCTCACCCTCACCTTTTACAGCTGTCTGACATTTCTCCCGAAACACGGCAGTGACAGAGGGAAGGTGACATGATGCCTCTCTGAACTGTGCCCCCCACCCGACACCTGAGAATTATCCAGAAAAGCCTAGATCACCACCCAAATGCTGATGAGTAATTACAGAACTAAACAAGCTTCATCAAAACATCCTTTGCCTATCTAGCTGTTGAAACTCTTGCAAAAATTATGTAGCAATTTGACTAGGACCAAAGGGGAAACATTTACAAGGTCTCCTTAACTGGCATAGATGACCAGATTTATTAGTAGGGTGTCTCCAACCTCCTATTTTCTCAACAGAGCAGCTGTGTGATGGTTCTCATAGTTCACCAGTTTTTTTTTTTAATATATTTTTTTTTAATTGAGAAAAAGGGGAAGGGAGAGAGATATATTATAGAAACATCAATGATGAAAGAGAATTACCTGGGATTGAGCCTAGGCATGTGCCCTTGACAGGAATGGATTCTGGGACCCTTCAGTTCACAGGCCAACGCTCTATCCACTGAGCCAAACCAGCTAGGGCCATCAGGTATTTTTGAATGCCCACTGTGTGCCAGGCTCAGGGGAGCAGCAGAGAATTATGCTGGGGCATACAATAGTTCAGAGTCAAACTTGGCTGAAGAATTTAGCCAATGCTCCTGGCTGTTTCCCTCACTTTTTGACATATCTTTCCAGGTTATGTTACACCTATTAATTTACTTGAAGGTTTTCTAAAACTTACTGTGACAGTTTTATTTTATTTTATTTTAAACATTTCAGTTTTCCTAATCCATAATCTCTCCTTCCAGGGTCTGGTTTTTGTTGTTGATTTTCCTTCCTGTCTCCACCCTTTGTTTCTTCACTGTCTGCTCTTGCCTCCTTCCTTTGCTTACAGTCTTGATTCTCAGGTAGGACCACACAGAGCTGCTCTGGAAAGGATGTGGGTGCAGAAAGGAAAGCGAGGATTTAGTGGCGTCTTCTGAGGCTTCCACCAGGAAGCCGGTGGACTAACTTAAGTTAATAATAACAACTAATATTTGTATAACATCAAGCATGTGCTGCCATATATATTAATTAACTCATTAAATCCTTACAACAACCCAATAACTTAACTTCCGGTATTTTTTTTTTTATCCCTGTTTTATAGATAAAGAAGAGCAACACACAGCTAGGTTAAGTGACTTGCTTAAGGTCATACAGATAATTATCAAAGTCAGGATTGGCTTTAAGCTCCTTAATTCATGTTCTCAGCCACTACACCAAAGTGCCTCTTGAAAGCAAGGGCAGCTATTCTGCTGAGGCACCTCTAACTCAGTGGTTCTCAACTGGAGGCAACTTTTTCCTCCCAGGGGACAACTGGCACTGTCTACAGACATTTTTGATTGTCATGACTAGGGACTGATATGACTGGCATCCAGTGGGTAGAGACCAAGGATGCTGCTAAACTTCCTACAATGCCCAAGACAGGCCCCTACAACATGGAAGTATCTTGTCCAAAATGTCAATGGTGTTGACATTGAGAAACCCTGTTCTTCCTGACATACACTCCATGTGCAGCCTGAGCAGAAAACCACAGTGCAACTATTCCCTTTCTTGGGTATGAAACAAAGATGGTTATTAATGTAGCCAAATACTTCACTGGCTTGTAGCATTCATTCATTTCACACTGCTGGCTCAGGTGAAGCTAGTGGTCATCTAACCTCCTTACGGTAGTTTCCACTAATTCTTAAATTACAGGTTGCCTGCATTTTTCAACTAATATTTTTTAGGGGAAAACCAAGGTGTAGAACCTTAACTTTAGCTGTTTAAGTTACGTCTTATTTGGTATTCTTTATTTTTCCAGTTCATAATCATCTTTCGGAAGCCTGATTTTACTTTAGTCTATAAACTAGCACGTTCAACGTGGTGCCATTGGCAGATATAAAAATGATGATTTCTGAGCCTTCATCCATGATGTGTCAATAAGCTCTTAGAGGGTCACTACCTAAGCTCCAGAGCAGACCATGAAACATTCTCCTGCAGATCATGGTTTACTGAATACAAAATTTGCACCAGCTACATCAGTGATATCTGGGAAATTTAAAACAACTAATTCCTGGCCCGTAATCAGATAGTTTGGTTTTGTGTATGTGGGGTAGAAATAATAAGTCGGCATTTAAGAAGCACTCCCTAGGATTGTTATCTCAATGAGTGATCATACTGGGAACAATTGTTCAAGTCTGGCACGGCTCCAGGAATATCAAGTAGCTGTGGATCTCCCTTACTCATTTTATCCACATTTTCTCCTCTTAGCAAGGATATATATTGAGAGAATATCAAATGTTTTGCTGAAATACAAATACACTCGATGCAAATGATTCTGTTTATCTACAAGTATTGATTGGTTTGTTTACTTGCTCTTGAGGATGTTCCAAAAGGATTAAAGGTAAATGATCAACTACGGCTTGTATAACAAAGGAAAAAAATACTGATTTGCAATAAAATGGCACCTAGAATAGTGCATTGTGTTTTGTAGACATTTTAAAAAGTGCTTGACAAATAAATAAATAAGTAAATAAAAAAATAAATAGATGGCCTAAGCAGTTATTGCTTTAATTTCTAAATGGATATTTGCTGAACATTGACATTTAATTTGCTGATCTATAATTTCTGGAAATAAAAACTTTCTCCTCTAATGTCCCCATTCTTCTTGGAAAATTGGTACATTTCCTCTCTCTCACTTTCTGGAGGCTTTTTCATTCTTCATGACTTCTTAAATCATGGATGCCTGAAAGTAATTCATCTGATTTGAACGCTGGATTCACTTAAATAGCTAGACAGAGCGTTACTTCTCTTTAATATTGGATGTCAGTTCCTTTCAGTCAGTATTTGTTTTAACCTTTCTGGTTTGGAGATTGTTCTTCCTGGTGAGATGGTTTACAAAATAAGAATTCAATTGCATGGCTTTCTCTGTTTAGAATTATCTTCCCTAAGCCGTGATTCTACTTCACCCTCACTTAGTTTCTCATCAACAACTAAGGAAAAGAAATTACAAACAAAAACTTAAAAAAAAATCCTTATTCATAAGTTTCATTTCATTAAAAAATTGTCTTCCTTGGTAGAGCACAAGATACATGGAACCCTTATTTATTCTAATGGTGTTTTGGATTTAGGATAATCTTTTGCCTCTGGTTGGAGTTCAGTAAAAATTTTCTGCATGTACATATGACTCCCCAGCACTTGTTGCTTACTTCATATTTATCTCTTTTCTAAACTCACATCTTTATTGTATTCCAAAATCTTCAGTTTTATATTCAGGATTTCAAGGCGCTTTGTCCACAGCTTTGCTATGGCAATGAGCACTGTATTGCAATGCTGGTTTGTGCATCTGTCTCTCAAATGTCAGCTCCTCAAGGGCTGAGATCATGTCTAATTAATCATTGCATCACCAGTTCTTTGAATCCAACAGATGGAGGAAGGCACTGAAGAAATATCCCAGATTTCTTTATAAAAAATTAGAGGTCTGGTGCATGAAATTCATGCATAGGTGGGGTCCCTAGGTCTGGTTGGCGATAAGGGCTGATCGGGGCCAGGCTGATCAGGGCTGGGCTGGAGAGGAGGCAATGATTGCTGGGCTGGGCACGGAAGGAATAGATGCCAGATGCTGCCACTGCCATTGTGGGTACCCTACCACAGCACCATTTCCAGCCTCTCCACCCCCTCCTTCCCTCACTGCCATGCTGCCACCGCGGTGGATGGATAGTGGGCCAATTAGGACCTGCCAACCAGGGGGAAGAACAGAGCATGGAAGGTCGGCCACCAGCCCTGAGGAGGGAGCTGGCCCTTGGCCCCTCTGGGAAAGGGGCCACATTCTCTGCCACCTACACCCGGTTTCCGGTCCCAGCCCAGAGCCTGGCCCTGATTGGGCAATTGGTGAGGGGAGGTTGGATATAGGAGCACATTGACCACCAGGAGGCATCTCCTGTATTGAGCATCTGGCCACTGGTGGTCAGTGTGTGTTATAGCAACCAGTCATTCCAGTTGTTCCAGTTGCTTAGGGATATATATATATATATATATATATATATATATATATATATATATAGTTTAGTGGAAAAACTTTTGAATAGGCAACAAAAAATTCCAGTGAGGAAAATCCATTATGAATGTCTAGCTGGCCGAATCCTCTAGCAACACGTGAAGATAAGGTGAAGTCAGTTATTCATCTGAAAGGTGAAGATGCCCACTCCAAATGTAATTCAAGAAGAATTCATAAAGCTTTGGTAAACAGCCAGAGGAATCCTATTCACAGAGAAGGAAGATGTTTTTAGCCTTTAGTCTGATTTTAGCTCTTTAGCCTAGCTGGGGAGGTCAACTAAAAAAATTCAATACTTTTTTGAAGAAAATAAACTCTTAGTTTCTTCAAACATGGATCAGCTACCATTGACGAGAAGGGTTAAAAGTTGTTTCCAAAGAATTCATTGATTCGGCAGAATCAGTACAGAGCTAGCAATTATTGTCTGGATTTGCAGCATTCTGGAGAATCATAGATTATCAGTTAATTTTATTTTATTGCAATTCCATTTTAATTTTAGTCAGATAATACAATAGAGGGTGAAATTGACTTTGAAACCCTTTGTAAACTATAAAAAGCTATGTTAATGCTAGTAGTTATTGCGATTATGGTTACTGCTTTTAGCAGGTGAACTTAGGGAAGGAGAAACAAACCTCTTTAAGATGGAATTGCCTGGCTTATCTCATTAAAGCAAAGCATATGAGTGGATTAAAAAGTGTGGTACATTGCCGAACATTGGGTGACATTTAATGCAGGTGGGTCTTGAATTGGCATCTAGAAGGGTTCTGGAATCTGGAGAAGGCTGTGTGTAGATTAAGTAAGAGTCCAAAGATGAAAGATAATTTTGAAAGGCATTGGGGGTCAGAGGAGCCCAACTAAAGGAGCTAAATTCTCCTTGTCTCAGGATCCCTTGCTTTTTATTAACACAAATCGTCCTAAGGCAAGGTGGAGATATACACTTTAAAGGGTAAGGTTTTGTACAGAAGCATTGTCAGATTGGGAAATAGCCTATGGCTGTTCAGGTGTTTGGCCAACAGGAGGCAATAACATGTAGATTAAAATGCCTTGAGCTGTCTGGCAGCGAACAATCATCCTTTTCAGGTTTGGGGGAAATGCCTTTAGCCATTCCAACAGGCAATAACATATGTGACTTAGTCCTTGTTGAGTCCCCAAGTTCCATCAACCTTTTGATGAAACTCTAGCAATTATGACATGCTGGAACTGGCTTCTGGCAATACATCTACACAATGGAATACTATGCCACTATTAAAAAAAAAAAAAAGGAACTTCTACCATTTGCAACAGCATGGTTGGAACTGGAGAGCATTATGCTAAGAAAAATAAGCCAGTCAGAGAAAGATAAATATCACATGACCTCACTCATATGTAGGATACAATGATCAATATAATTTGATGAACAAGAATAGATAGATCTAGAGACAAATGGTAGGGGAGAAGGCAGTGTCAGAGCAACCAAAGTACTCGTATGCAAGCATATTAGCATAACCAATGGACACAGACACTGGGGTAGTGGGGGCTTGCCTGGACTGGAAAGGGATAAAGGAGGGGGTCAACTGGGGAAAAAGGAGACATATGAAAAACTTTAGACAATAAAAATAAATAATAATAATGAAAACATGGTTGGCTCCTGGATCAGAGGAGACTGATCCTGGGGTAACCCTGCAGTGATTCCTGCAGAGCCTGGGGATTGGAAGCTGTCACAACACCATGGGTGACAGCCAGGCTGCTGGATCCATTTCAAAGTGACTCAGTGGGGTGGAGAATTATTAATATATTTATCACCACAGGTGTTAGTTATATGTCACTACTGAGAAACTGCTGTGGAGTGTTACTTTTATTCTTTTATGTGTTTAACCATTATGTTATTTATTTTTTAAAATTTTATTTCTACTCACGGAGTTGTTTTGTTCATAGCGAAACATGTTTTAGGGATAAAATAGCCATGTTTAGGGAGCTTTAGGAATAAAGAGGGTCCATGGGGGAGGAATGCATAGGTGAGGGCTTGGAGGTGCCACAGGATAAGGGGAGAGGAGGGCATATATTCACAGAAGATAAGAAAAAGCCAGAGTATAGGGAAAAAGGAAACACACTTTTAGAGGCTAGAGGAATGACAACAAATGGCAGAAAGAGGAAAGCAGATTTTCACAGAAGATAGAGAAATGTTGCAAGTTAAGTGGGGGGTGGGGGTGGGGTGGGGGTGGGGGGGGGTGGGGGGAGAAGAAGCAGGGCTCCAGTGGGGTTTGTGCTTTGAAGCTGATATTCTGCAAAAAGAGTGACCAATTAGAAGGGAACACGAAGAAACAAAGAACTACAGCATTTATAAACCTTAGAAAAAGGGGCTTTGTGGGTTACCCACCTGGGAACCCTCTCACTACGTGGGAGTCTGTATTTGTTTCCAATAAATTTCCACCCTTTTCATCTACCACCTTTTGTCTGTGGCTTCAATCTTCAAATCCATCTGGACAAGGACCAGGGAAAGAAATCACCCTTGCATCCTGCTCAGGAAAACAACTGAAATCAATAAGTAGATGCTTTTGTTTCTGAGACTCCTCTAAATTTACATAGTTTGCAAAGTAGGTAGTAAAAGAATCTAATTAGAAAATGGGTGAAAGACTTAGAGACATTTTGCTAAAGAGAACACACTAATGGAACTAAGCAGGTGAGGAAGATGTTTAACATAATTAGCCATTATGGAAATACAAATTAAAACCTTAAAGCCTGACTGGTGTGGCTCAGTGATTGAGCATCAACCCATGAACCAAGAGGTTGTTAGTTCGATTCCCATGCCTGGATTGGGTTTGATCCCCAGTGTGGGGCATGCAGGAGGTGCCAATTGATGTTTCTATCTCATCCCTCTTCCTTCCTCTCTCTCTCTCAAATCAATATAAATATATTTAAAATAAAACAACCTTAATGAGATATCACCACATACTTATCAGAATGGCTAAAATGAAAAGTAGTGACAACTCCAAAATGCTGGAGCAGATATAGAGGAACTGGATCATTCATAGCTGTGGGGATATAAAATGATACAACTCTGGGAAATAAGTTTGGCAGTTCCTTTAAAAACTAAACATACCACTACCATATGACGTAGCAATTGCACTATGAATATTTCTCCCAAAGAACTTATGCCCATACATAAATCTGTACATGAATACCTAACAGCACTAATTGAGGAAAACATTTTTAAAAATTTAAAAATTGTCACAAAATACACATATCAAAATTTATCATCTGTGATAGTGTTCAGATGACTAAAATGTATTTGTCATGTATATTTGGTCTTCATCCAGAATTCCTGGCTCACAGCTCCAGGAACTCTTGAAATTTCTTAAGTATGGAATGTGAAAAAAAGGTGTCTTGTTATGTTAATGAGGCTACTTTGGAAAGCTCCTAAGGATAGGGGTGGTTTGAAGGAGAACCAATCCTGTCCTTAGAAGGTTAGAACTTGCAATTCTATGTCCTCACCCTCACTCTATGGAGCGGAAAGGGGTTAGAGGATTGAATCAGTTGCCAATGGCCAATAATTTAATCAACCATGGCTGTGTAATGAAATCTCCATAACCCTGCCCCCCTCCCCTCCCCCCCTCCAATGGATTGGTAGAGAATTTCCAGATTCATGAACACATTAAAGAGGCATGGAGACCGGTGCGCCTGCAGAGAGCTGGGAGGCTCTGCGCCCCTTCCTCTATACCTTTCCCTATGCTTCTCTTCCATCGGGCTGCTCTTGAGTTACATCCTTGTGCAGTAAACCAGTAAGTAACATATTTCTCAGAGTTCTGTGAGCCATTCTAGCAAATTAATCAAACCTAAGAAGGCAGTTAGTAGGTTTGATTTATAGCTAGTAGTCTGGGCTTGTGGCTGGCATCGGAAGAGAGTGTGTGTGTATGTGTTGTACCTCCTCCAAGCAGAATCACAGAATATTTTTTCTTTTTGTAATTGGCTTATTTCATTTAACTTATGTCTTCAAGGTTCACCCATGTTGTAGTATGTATCAGAGTTTCTACTCTTCAAAAAATATTTATTGATTGATTTTAGAGAGGAAGAGAGAGATAGAAACATAAATGATGAAAGAGAGTCATTGATTGCCTGCCTCCTGCACACCCACCACTGGGGATGGAGCCCGCAACCCGGGCATGTGCCCTGACCGAGAATCGAACTGTGATCTGCTAGTTCATAGATTGATGCTCAATCACTGAGCCATGCAGGCCATGCTATACTCTTTTTAAGACTAAATATATTCCATGGTATTGTATGTATATACCACACTTTGTTTATTCATTCATCTGTTAATGCATATTTTGGATTGTTTCCTCCTTTTTGCTAATGTAAAGTAATTCTCCTTTGAACAGGAACATCCAACTATCTCTTCAAGACCCAAAGTTAAAATTGCTAGATTATCTGGTGATTTTATTTTTAAATTTTTGAGGAGTTGCCATTCTGTTTTCCACAGCAGGTTAACCATTTTACATGACCACCAATAGCGTACTGGGTTCCATTCTCCACATCTTTGCCTACACTTATTTTTTGGGCTTTTTTTCTTATACTTAGCTACCCTTATGGTTTTAATTTTAATCTCCCTAGTGATAAATGATGTGGAGCATCTTTCCATGTACTTGTTGGCCATTTGTATATAATCTTTGAGGAAATGACTAGTCAAATCCTTTGTCTCTTTTTTAAATCTAGTTTTTTGTTGAGTTGTAGGAGTTTTTAAATATATATATATTTAAATTAACAAATTATACATGTGATAAGGGGTTAATATTCAGTTTAGTTGTATATATATATATATATATATATATATATATATATATGCTGAATATTAACCCCTTATCACATGTATAATTTGTTAATACTTTCTCCCATTTTGCAGATTGCCTTTTTACTCTGTTGATTGTATTCCTTGATGCACAGAAGCTTTTAGTTTTGATGTAGCACAACTTACCTACTGCCACTTTGGTTGCCTGTGCTTTTAGTGTCAGATGCAAGAAATCATTGCCAAATCCAATATTATGAAGCTTTCCCCCTGTGATTTCTTCTATGAGTTTTATAGTTTTGGTCCTTATGTTTAGGTCTTTGATTTATTTTTAATTTTTGTACATGGGGTAAGTCTATTTATTATTTATTATTAATTCTCATTCAAGGATATGTTTATAAATTGATTTTAGTGAGAGAAGAAGGAACAGAGAAACATTGATGTGAGAGAGAAACACCAATTGGTTGCCTCCTATATGTGCCAGGGATTGAACCTACAACTTATATATGTGCCCTGGCCAGGAATCAAACCTGTAACTGGTGTACTGGATGATGCTCCAACCAGCTGAACCACCTGGCCAGGGCTGTAGTTCTATTTTCAATAAAGCAAGATGATATCAATAAAAGAGCATTTATGTCAATCAAGCATTATTATTTATTTTTCATGAGTAGACTCAAAGAAAGCAGTAAGACATTTGTTGACCCCAACATGATAAGAAATGCATTACATTTCCCAACAATAAAAGTGAAAAATCCGCCAGCTCAGTGGATAGAGTGTCGGCCTGTGGACTGAAAGGTCCCGGGTTCGATTCTGGTCAGGGGCATGTACCTTGGTTGTGGGCACATCCCCAGTGGGGAGTGTGCAAGAGGCAGCTGGTTGATGATTCTCTCTCATCGATGTTTCTAACTCTCTATCCCTCTCTCTTCTTCTCTGAAAAATCAATAAAATATATTTAAAAAAGTGAAAAATCCCAACATAAAACAATTCAACTCAAGCAAAGTTATTTTTTGGGTTGGGTTGAGGGTCCTAACTCAAAGAAACAACTAAACTGCCAACTCAGAAAGCTTGATTTCAGATGAAGAAATGGTGACTGACAAAGATATGACAGTCACTATGCATGGAAATCAATCAGGGATAATAATTCCATCACAGATTTTGTTTGTGTTTCATATTTTTGAGGTTTTTGTTTGTTTTATTTAATAGATTAAATTACATAAATTGCTGATATTTGTTTTTTTTAAATGTACAAAATAACAAGTTCAAATGAATCAATTAATTCTTTTGTATGTGGATATCAGTTTTCTCAACACCGTTTGCTGAACTTCTCTTTATTTCTTAAACCGCATTGTTTGCATATTTAACCTATATGACATTAAAACATCTTTATATGCTTTCAAATATATGAACATATAATAATCATGGTGATGTAGCTTTAAGACTAATGAGTTCCTTTTGAGGAGAAAAGGTGTGCGCCAGCCTGTGAGGCAAAAATACTGAACAGGAAATATAATCAGAAAGTTAAAGATCAATCTTTATGTAAATGTAGCTTAGAAAATATTACACAGCAGCCTCCCTCTGTATAATATACCATATATCATCTCTATACATTAAAGGTACTATATATGCAACCCTACAAAGATTAACCTACCGGCCAAATAAATTCAAGAAAAAGCACATTTTAAGTTCAGGACCCCTGTGATTTTGGAACCCATTGAAACATGTCAGATTAATGTTGGTATAATTTGGTTCTGATTGTAATCCAAGGTATTTCATTCCTATTGAGTCATCATAACCTGTTAATCAAAAGGATATCTACTTATAGCTTCTATTTAAAATTGTAGTTATGTTCTAGGATTATCTCTAGGATTAAAATTCATTCTGTTTTTAGTTTCATTTGTTTTCTACAACATCAACTCTGTACTGTAATTGATGTCTTTAACAGAAATAATTAAATTGTGTTTGGAATATCATTCAATAAAATCAAGTACCTTATGTAAAATTTGGGGGATCACTTATTTTGAAAATTTATAATAAAAATTCTGATACTCAAAAGATTAAACTTCATTTCTTTAGACATTTTATCATTTCTGAAAATAGCTGGATAACATGTTTTAGAATGGATCAAAGCATACAGAAAAAGATACCATGACTCAGAATGCAGGTGAATAAAAATCTGAGTCTCTTTAGCAGACTAGAAAGTATAATATGGTATAATATGGTATAATATGGTAACCCTTCTGCAGCCACAATAAAGTTCTGGTCTCATTCTTTAAAATCATCTAACACAGACATATAGCCAATAGCACAGACAAATTTCAATCAAGCAAGAAGAGCTTAAGTGTAGAAAGTACATGATCAACCTAGTTTCCTCCTTCCTGCACCACAGGGCTACATGCCATCTGGTGGTTATTAGGCAAGAGAGCTGCCATCTGTCACTTCTACTAATACATGGGAGAGGGGTAGCTCTCTGCGTCCTGTAAGCCTAGGAGATGTCCTTATGGCTGTTTACATGCCCCCATCCATCTCACAGGGCTGCCAGGAAAACCTATGAGACACTGAATGGGAATGAAATCATGTGCATAAATAAAAGTATTAAATACTTATCAGCAGGCCATGTAGAGTAAGTTGATAAAATAAGGCAGTATTTGTACAATTTTTTTGCACACGTTGGCACAAAACTTCTATTTCCAACCAAGATAGAGTAACAAGGATTGGATTTATGCTAGGGCCCAGACAACTAAAAAACTGGAAAAAAAATACATGAAACAATTTTCAAGACATTGATTATCAGAAAACAAAACAAAGCAAAACAAAACAAAACAAAATGATCTTAAAGAGACAGGAAACAAATGTGGTAATACCTAATATTATCCTATCTTTTTTTAAAATGTTCAAGTTAATCTTCTCTTCATAATCCACTTTAGATTCTGTACTAGGTTCCTATCACTACCATAACAAATCACAACAAGTTTAGAGGCCTACAGCAACACAAACTTATGTTGCAGTTTTTGAGGTCAGAAATTCAAGGTGTCAGCAGTCAGAACTGTGCTCCTCTTAGAGGCTCTATGAGAGTTGTGTTTTTTTTTTTTTTTTTTTTTTTTTTTTTTGTGTGTGTGTGTGTGTGTGTGTGTGTGTATGTGTGTGTGTGTGTGTGTGTGTGTATGTGTTTGCCTTTTCCAGCTTCTATAGGCTCCTGCATTCTTTGGCTCCTGACCCATTCTTCGCCTCATTTTGATCTCTTCCATCATCATCTCTCCTCACATTCTAACTCCCCTGCCTCCCTCTTATAAGGATCTTTCTGAGTACATTGGGCCCAGCTGGATAAGCCAGGGTCACCTCCCTATTTCAAGGTTCTTAATATAGTCACACCTGCAAAGTCCCTTTTGCCATGTAAAGTAATGTATTTGTAGGTTTTAGGAATTAGAACATAAACATCTTTGGGGCTCTATTATCATGTCTCCTAAAGATTTTATAGGAGATACTTAGTTCTCAAAAGGTAAAAGCTGAATGAATTTATAGGTCTAAAGAGTGTGCAATTAAATGGTATCTTTCTTATTATTTAAAAAAGTTGATTTTCTGCAATCCATTACATCATCACCCTTTCATCAGTCAGTATCCATTAACTGTGGCTCAAAATAATTTGTTAACAGTGTCTCCATTGGTGAGACCCTATGGCACCAATCACTGCCATGGCATGTGAAGTATTTAAAGAGTTCCTATTGCCTTCTTTCCTTTCACCATCAGATTGTTGAAAAATGGAATCAACATTGGCCATCTCAGTTTCTTTAGTTCCTATTCACACTTCCACCAGGAAAACTGGGCACTTCTCTGGGCTGTAGTTTCCTCACCTGATCCAGGTCTCTCATTATTGAGATGTTCCTCTCCAGCTTTAAACTCTGTGACTCAAGGCTACTTCTTATTTTCAGTCGTATAGCATCAGGAAGTGGCCTGGTTCCCTTCATGTCTCTAAGTCCCTATCTATCTATCTATCTATCTATCTATCTATCTATCTATCTATCTATCTATCTAAAAAGCCAGTGTCCATGACAATCAGGAGGACCAAATGACCGGTCATCATGAAGTGCATTGAGCATCTCTCAGTCCCTCTCCCTTGGCCCACAGGCTCCAATTGCAGCAAGGTTGGGGGGGGGGGCAGGTGGGTGGGGCAGCGAGCGTGGCAAGCAGGGGTGAGCAGTGACGGCGAGTGGGTGGTGCTGCGAGCTCTGTGGGTGGCGGGTGGATGGACAGGGCTGCAAGCATGGTGGGCTACCATGAGTGATTTTGTGCACTGGGCCTCTCTCTCTCTCTCTCTCTCTCTCTCTCTCTCTCTCTCTCTCTCTCTCTCTCTATATATATATATATATATATATATATATATATATATATATATATATATATATAAAAGCCTAAGTGACCATTAGTGGGGCTCCTCGGCCTGGCCTGGGGGGAATCGGGCTGAAACCAACAGTCTGAAATCCTCTGAGGGGTCATGACCAGGTTGAGTGCACAAATCCATGCACTGGGCCTCTAGTTTGATTATATTTCTCATAAGATCTCAAGCCAAGCTGATATCAGTCTAATTAATGTGTTGTGACAAGCTCCAATCCAGATTTCAGCAAAAATTTTTTTTTTTGGCATTGTGGATTCCATTAGGAAAAAATTCAAGCGGGCCATGAAGGCTGCTCCCAGGGCCTGTGAAGCTTCTCTCTCCCATGCTGGGCCACATACTGATGCCCTATGGCTAGAGGTTGCTCTATAAAAAAGCAAAAATATCACCATCTCAGGAAGGAAGAAGATAGAAACCCCAGCACAGATGTGCTCAAGGCAGCCTGGCTTCTGAGGGATCCACATTCCTAACAGCTTTCACTTTTAGTTATGCATTTATTTTTCATACAATCAGCTATCTCATTTGGCTGAAGAAAGACAACACAGCATCTAACCAGGGAAAGAAAGCAGTTTCCCTTTGAGAAGAGTTCTGTATCCTATTAAATATTTTAAATTGCTTTATAAAATATTTCAAGCCTGGATTTTCTGTAACTGAGTTTGCAATGATCACTGGAGATCTGACAAGGGTTGGTTAGGCTCCAAAAGCTTTTCTTGATCATCTCCAAAAAGACCTGATTATCTTTCTGCTTCTGGGGAAAGAAGACTATTGGGAAATGCTCCTAAAACCATGTGTGAGTGGGGAAGGGTTGCCTTGAGTCTTGTGTTAATTGTAATAAGCGAGTGGCTAGTACAAATTCATTTCTTTGATTATTTAATATAGTTACTGAGGCTTTATAATATGCTAATAATATGCTAGCCTGTAATACAGATATGAATTAGACACAACTTGATTTTCAGGGGGCTTCCAGTCTAGTAATATGTAAATATCATGTGTAAACTAAGTGTAACAAAATGTCAGGAATGCCATTGAAGCATTTGTATGGTATACAATGAGGGTAAATGGGGATGGGTTCATGATTTTATTATCAGGAAATGGGAGCATCACTTGATGTCCTTGTAAGTTCTTGCTCAAAGTAACAGACATACGAATGAAAAGACATTCTGGAGGAGGCTCGGCATTTTCCATATGCTCAACAACCGCCTAAATATTTATGGCATATCCACATTCAGCCAAGAACTTATTTGGTCAAGAATTTATTTGACTGAATGATCAAATAAAAAGGAAGCTCAATTATAGGAGACTTGAAGAAGGGACAAATTTTTTTTTTTTGTAAAAAAAATAAAAATGGAGGACAAGAAAATAAACACATAGTGAAAATTCAAGGGAGTCTACTTTAATATTGAATTTTTAGCTGTCAAGGGCTGAACGTTTTTTCATATTCTGGTCAGGCTTATCAAATTTGAAATGGTAACCATATAAATGTAAAAGTATGGGATTTCTTTTGTGGTCTTTCTCACAGTGGTAGAAACAGAATACACGACTTAAAAAAATTATCTAGGCTTTATGAATTCATTGGGAAAAGCTTAAACTCTCAAGTGGTTCCCATAATTCTTGAGAAAGAAAATATATTACTTTCCCTGATAGTCATTTCAAACCAAAACAGCACTACTAGTATAGGATTCAAAAAGCACAAAAACCAAGAGGGGGCTCCTGTGCCTGTTTGAAAACTGCTTCAGTAGAAATACAGGCGAAGAATAGGAACAGCCAGTTCATAGAAAAAGAAATAAGAGTAGATTGTACAAATATGATCAACATAATCATAATTCCTTATAAAGACATGCAAATCAAAACAAGGAGATACCTACTTGATTGTCAACAGTTGGATGTTTGATAATATCCAGAGAGTGAAGAAATTGAATCTCAAACACAGAGGGTGAGAGAAAAATAGGTACAGCTATTTTGGATGCCATTTAAAAAAACTGAAAATGTAGTACACATAACCCTTGACCTAGTAACTCCACATCTAGAAATGGATTCTAGGATAAGTGTCCAGAGAAGTGAGTATAAAAACTGTTGGGGCACCAGTTGTGTGGTCCAAAACCTTCGCTGCTCAGAGAGAAGCTGGGAGCTGGGAGAATAGGGAAGGAGTTTCCTCCTGATTGTACTGGGGAAGGGTTTATGCCATGGCAAGAATGTGTTTCAGCCTTTCAATGTTTCTAATAGTAATACCAAAATATATCTATCAATTGGAGATGGATTAACTAAATTATGGTTGATTCATACTATGGAATATTATGTCACTATTATGTAAATATATTTGTGCTACTACAGAAATATCTCTCTCATTAGAAAGCAAGATGTGGAGATGTGTATGATGCTGAAAGAACTTCTAGGGATAAAACAGGCAGGTTCAGGGAGTCTTAGGAATAAAGAGGTCCACAGAGGAGGAATGCATAGGTGAGGGTTTGGGGCAGACAGAAGGCAAACATTCAGAGAATAGAATGTTCTCCACAGTGCCACAGGATAAGGGGAGAAGAAGGCCTACATTCACATCCCTGTGACTATTTTTATAACTGGCAAGTTGTACTAACTAAAGGTATTTTGATGGGCATCCAAGTAACTGCTTACAGTTTCTAGGGGCAGTGAACCTGGGAGGATTTGGAAAAGAAAGAAGAATTAATTTTTTGTATACTTGGATTCTGTTTCACTTATTTTCCAATGTATGTGCTACTCCCCCCCCCCCCCCCCAACCCCAATTAAAAGCAAAAGCTAGATTAAATAGCAGGCAGAAGAGTTCAGTGATGGAATGCTATTATCAGAAGACTGTTTGTAGTCCTGAAATAGAGAAAAAATTCCTCAACTTTGTTATCCTGAGCTCTAACATCACATCTAGTTCTTTTTTTTTTTTTTTTTTTTTTGAGCTTCCAGTGTACCAGCAAGAGTTCCCCAGTGTCTCCTTAACTCTAGCTGTTGGTTTCTGCACATCAGATAAATCACCCACCTTGCCAGTCTTGACAAACATGTCTCATGCAGGAGATGAACTTTGTCAATCCTCCTGGGCCGATGTCCTGTGTACCAGAGTGATTGATGGTCTTTGTTCTTAGTGGCTCCCAGTGGTGGTGTGCTGGGACCTGTGGTTAGTGTTCCAAAGGGGAGCACTGTAGTCAGCATGTTGATGCAGGCTGATTAGAAGCCTGGGCCTCAGACAAGAGATGCAAAAGTGTTCAGTCAAACCCCTGCCAAGGGGGCCTTTATTCCAGTTTCTCTGTGCTGAGCCTGTGTCTATAGCTGTGGAGGGGGCCTGAGCCTGTTTAAAACTGTTTCTTTATTTGCTCTGGTCTTGTGAAACTTGTGAATGAAGCTTCGTTGGTTCTCAGAGTTAGGTGACTTGAGGGCTTGTCCCTGAATGGCAGCTGTGAAAGTTAGGACGCTCTCTAGGTGGACAAGTTTGTTCCAGGGAGATGCTAGGAATTTGATTTTACTGTTGGAAGAAAACGGAGAAAAAAGCAGGGAAAATGCCACTTCCCTCAGCTTCAGCTTCCTGGAGGAACAGGGGGATGTATGCTAATTAGAAGCCTGACCCTCAGGCAGCAGCTTGTAAAGTATGCAATCAAACTCATTCCAACAAAAGCCTCAGAGTTGGAGATGGGCATTTTTCCCCCCCTGCTTCCTGCTTCCTCAGTGCTGAACCCTGGGCATAGGCAAGGCTAGTTCTTGTGTTCCTGTTAGGAACTGCTTCTTTGTTTGCCATGGTCCTGTGGACTCAGGAATACCAGCCCCTTTGTCTTTCAGAACCAGGTGACTTGGGGGCCTATCCAAAGGTGGGACACCAGTTTGAGGGAGAAGCGGGTGCAGGGGTTCCCTCCAGACTGTAGAGCACTGTGCTGGGGGAGGAGTTTATGGTGACTCAGCCTTTTCAATGTGAGTATTTTCTCAGTCACCCAATGTGTCGGACTCAGCTAGTTTCTGGATTTCTCCTAGAGGGAACTGCTTCATGTGTAGCTGTACACTCAGTGCATTCATGGGAGGTGGGAAATTCAGGAGACTCCCATCACCAACTTGGTCCCTGAATCTTCCTTCATCTGAGTCTTTTTGAGATACCTGTGCGTGCACTAAATCGTTGTGATTGATACCATGGTGAACATCTGTGACATAGATTGCTTTTGCCTTTAATTAATTGATGAGACACTGTCAACATTGCTGCTACTCAATAGCTCTTTTGAGCTGGGTGAGCAGTATACACAGCTGAGTTTAGATAGAGATTCTTAGAATGGGAAGAGGGCTTTCCTGATCCTCTGAGCATAATTCATGCTCCTGTCATTATCTATCTATCATCTATCTATCTATCTATCTATCTATCTATCTATCTATCTATCTATCTATTTATCTATCTATCATCTATCTACCTACCTATATCTTCTATCTATCTATCTATCTATCTATCTATCTATCTATCTATCTATCATCTATCTATCTATCTATCTATCTATCTATCTATCTATCATCTATCTAATCTATCACTAAACTAAAGGGATATGCTTCCCTGCACACATCTTAGCCCAATCAAACTCAAATGAGAGTTTGCAGCAAAGAAAGGAAAGCTTTTATAAGGACATGGCACCATACCTGGAGCCACAGGTGAGCTCATGCTCGAAGACCTGGCTCCCGAATGGCTTCTAGAAGATGGGTTACATAGGGGAAAATTATTAATCATGGTGACTTAGTGAATTAGGATTGTGATCTCTATTGATTGGTTAGTGGTAGGGTAGGGGGTAGTTGATCATTGCACCTGGTTCCAATGTCAGACATGGCATCATTCTGTCTGGTTTCACTAGGATTTGGTTGGTGGGATTGGTTAGCTTCCTGGGTCTGGAGCTGAAACACACCTGAGGCTTAGATGTTATCTTTGTGGTCAATAGCTTAGAAGCCTTGCCCTGAGTTTAATGCTGGCTAGGACTTCATTGTCCTGGTCATTAGTGATTAGGGAGGGGCAGGCAGGTAAGTCAGGTACTCCAGGCCAGTTTGAAACAAAAGTAAAGGAGGAGAAAAGATCAAATTAAAGAAATTGTGTTTTCTGCTAGGTCTATCTATCTATCTATCTATCTATCTATCTATCTCTATCTATCATCATCTATCATGTTTCATCTATCTATTTATCTATCTATTATCTATCACTTACCTACCTATGTATCATAGGATAAGATGTTAGCCACCCATATAATTTTGGGTGTATCAAATTTATGAAGTCAGCAAGATTATTTGCCATTGTTAACGCTGAAAATCAGCTAGAATTATTTGCCATTGTTAACGCTGAAAATCAGCTAGAATTTTAGCAGCTAGAATTGCCATCCATCAAATGCAGGTATCTTCGATGTTAAATGAAATAATGTTAGATGTGAAGCACTGATGCCGTTGTAATAACCTGGTTATTATTTAATAGGAAAGGAGTGAAAGGGGAGACCAAGCAATATAGGCATGCCATTTATACAGCTTTGCCAAAAATCTACATTTAACACTTCCAAGTCTGTTCCCTGCTAATTGATGGACAAAGGCAGTTTAGACCCATGCCCAGTAAGGTCTGAGTGAGGTAGGGATCTGCCTACCTGCTTCCCCATCAATCACACCTGAAAGCGAGTCAGTGGTCAGGAAGGGGTTGGACACTGCAAGCCCAGAAACCTGAACATATAAAGTTCCAAACAGTGGAAGTCCAGGCTCTCCTCTCCCTCCTGGGACTCCTGCTGCAGGTGGATGTGCTCTGTATCCACATGGTGCACTGCCATGTTGGGCTCCCACGGACTGAGGGACTGTCATCTGGCCTGAATGCTGAGCCACACTGGCTGCAACATAGAACGGGAACGCTGGACACTGGCCCTGCTCCTGAACTCCCAGCTGCCCCTCTTCCAGGACTGGTTTGGAGGAAATGGGACTTTGAAACCTGATAAATGTAACTCCATGCTCATAGAACCTTTCACATCCCATCCTCCCCTGCAAGTATTAGAAAATCCATTTTCTGAAGATATCACAAGAATTTTATTCCCACTTATGACTGGGAAGTCTGGCTCCCTAATTTCTCCAGCATCAACATGGTGCACAGAGGCACTGAGTAAAATATACTTTTTTGGAAGGGACTTTATTATAAGTAGGGGTGTTAAGAAGACAGCAAAATAATTTTTGAAAATTAATAAATTAATAAATTAATACTGTGAAGCAAACCCTTAAAAGTTACAGTATGTACAGATAATAAATAAATTAAAATGGATATATAATGAGTTCTGATATTAATTTTTCATCTCTCCTCCTACAAAACTTTAAGTCAACTATAAAGAATAAAGCTAAGGTAATAATTTTGATTTGGCCTGGATTCTTCTTCTTCTACACTCTCAGAACACCTTCAGGCAATATAGCACTGCTTTCCTTTCCTTAATAACTTATACAACAGCCTGTTTGACCACTGAATAAGAATGACCATTAAGAAGCACAGGTGTGACCCACTGTAATTTTGGACAGCTGAAAAAATGTTCTATTGATTTCAAAATAGGAAAATAAAACCGCAGCATTGAAATCAATATATATATTTGACTAAGTGTTTATAAAATACAATATTTTGTCAGCTAATCAATAGCAATGCAACACAATATTATAAGTGATATATATACCAACAATTTTACTTGTAGGTATATACTTAAGAGAAATGAAAACTTGAGTCTATACAAAAATTGTATACAATTGTTCATAACAGTATTATGCATGAGAGCTCCAAGTGAATATCTACATGTCAATGGATAAATATTGATAAAATGTATTATATCCATACAATGGAATGTTATTTGGCAGGTAAAAAATAATATTAATAAATGCTACAGCATGGATGAATCTGGAAAATATATATTTTTTAAAAACATATTTTACTGATTTTTTACAGAGAAGAAGGGAGAGGGATAGAGAGTTAAAAACATCAAAAACATCGATGAGAAAGAAACATCGATCAGTTGCCTCCTGCACCCCCCCCACTGGGGATGTGCCCGCAACCAAGGTACATGCCCTTGACCAGAATCAAACCTGGGACCTTTCAGTCTGCAAGCCGACACTCTACCCACTGAGCCAAACTTGTCAGGGCTGGAAAATATTAATACATGAAAGAAGTCAGTCACAGGGGACTGCATGTTTTGTAATATCACTTATCTATTTATATATCAATAGAATCCTAAGATGCAAATTGAACTGCAGAACCACTGGTGGAATGATCAGTTGCTATGACACACACTGACCACCAGGGAGCAGATGCTCAACACAAGAGCTGCCCCCAGTAGTCAGTGTACTCTCACAGTGAGAGCACTGCTCAGCCAGAAGCCGGGCTCATGGCTGGCTAGTGCAGCTGCAGTGGTGGGAGACACCTGCCTCTGTAGCAGCACTAAGGAGCTGCAAGCCAAGTAGTAAGGAGTGAGTTGGTGGGTGGTAAGGAGCAAGGGGTCCCAGACTGTAAGAGGGATGTCCGACTGCCAGCTTAGGCCCTGATCCTCGAGGGCATTGGGACTAAGCCAGCCATTGGACATCCCTCAAGAGATCCTGGACTATGAGAGTGCACAGGCTGGGATGAGGGGACCACCCCCCCCCCCCCCCCCACAGTGCACAAATATTGTGCACCGGGCCTCTAGTGTAAATACCCAGAATAAGCAAATCTCTAAAGGTAGAAAGTAGATAAACAGTTGCCTAGGGCTGGGTAGAGGGGGTTTGGGTTACTTTTGGGGGTAATGAATATGTTCTAAAATTGATTGTGGTGAACTTTGCCATGCTCTGTGAACATACAAAAAAGGCTGTTGAAGTATACATTTTATTTTTATTTTAAATTTTTTTCAATTGTACATTATAAATGGGTGAATTGTATGGTGTGTGAGGTATATCTGAAGAAATCTGTTAAAAAATTTAAAGGAGAGGAAAACCTTTGGTGAACTGAAAATTACTGGAATGTTTATGTGATATCTGTCTTCCTCTAGTGTTTTTTTTATTTTTTAATATAGTTCTCTTTTTGTCCTTCCTTTCTGGCTTTCTTTTTCATTCATTCTTTCGCAAATATTTATTGAACACCCAGTCTATATCAGGTACTATGTTAAATGTTGGTTATATAATTGTGAAGAAAAAAGAAGTAGACCTTGCCCACATGGAGCTTATAGTCTACTGGTGGGAAGAGGAATTAAATAAATATTTACTCAAATACATGTCTGGTTAAATACTGTGCTTCATGCTATGAAGAAAAAGGCTAGGATGCTGTGAGAGATGAAGGAGAGATATGACTCAGATTCATGAGTTATTAAATACTCTCTTCGAAATATTTAAATTGACCTCTGAAGAATTAGTAGGAGTTACCTGGGTGAAGATTGGGTAAAAGAGAATTCTGGGTAGTTGAAACTGTGTAAAGGCTCTGAGGTGTGAACTGGTTTGGTGCTCTTAAGGAAAGACAAGCAGGTCAGAGCATGGAGGGCAAAGGATGTGTGTATTTCACATTTGATGAGTAGGATGAGGAAAGATCCTTCAGGGCTTGTAGATCATATAAAAGGTTTTTGAGTAAATAAAAGCAATAGAAACTATTGAGGGTTTTAAAGTGGAATGCTGGCATGATATGTACAATAAAAATATTTGTTTTGGTTGATGAACTGAGAATGGTTCAAAGGGCAACATAAATGAAAGGGCAAAATCAAATTTGGAAGCTTTTGCAGTGGTCCAGACAAGAAACAATGATGGCTGGTCGTATCTTGATGATAATAGAGGTGGCCAGAAGCACATATATTTTGAAGGTGAAATCACTAAGACTTGATGATGAATCAGACACAGGTAATGATATAGAGATCAAGTGTGACTCTGAGCTTTAATAGTTTTCCCAGGACCCTTAGGATGAAAGGCCCATTATGATAAAGATACTTCCCATGTTTCAGTTCCATGTTCCACTAGTTTCAGTTTCCTAAATACTTTATACTAGAGGACTGGTGCACAAAATTCGTGCACAGGGAGGGATTCCCCTCAGCCCAGCCTGCACCCTCTCCCATCCAGAACCCCTTGAGGGATGTCCTACTGCTAGTTTTGTCCCTGGGATTGGGCCTAAACTGGCAGTTGGACATCCCTCTCACAATTCTGGACCGCTATTGGTTTCTAATCACTCACTGCCTGCCTGCCTGATCACCCCTAACTGCCCCTCCTGTCAGACTAGTCACCCCTAACTGGTCCCCTGCCAGCCAGATTGTACCCAACTGCCTTCTTCCTGCCATCCTGGTTGCTTCCAACTCCCTGCCCCCCCAACCCACCAGCCTGGTCACCCCTTATGCCCCCCCCCGCCCCCCCCCCCCCCCCCCCCAACCAACTTGGTCACACCACACAGCCTGCTGTTCAGTCATTTGGTTGTCCCTCACTAAACCTCCTGCCAGCCTGGTCATAGGCAGCCATATTCTGAGGGCCTGAGGGTTAATTTTCATATTGTCTCTTTATTATATAGGATTCTTTTCTACTTCAGGTCCTTGCACATGCCTGGAATTTCTTTCAACTAGTTCCTTTAGAGGATTCTTATGCATCCTTCAGGACTTATCTCGCTTCAGTTATCCCCCAAAGCATAATTAAATGACCCTCTGTGAGATCCTACAGATCCTGAATTTATTTGTATCATAGCATTTAGGAAATCCTATTGCATTGTCTGTGTACACCATTTTCTTAGGCAGACTTTGAAGGCAGGACCTCTGCCTTGCCCATCTCTCTGCTCCCTAACTTCATACAAGGCATCCAGGAGATGCTCACTGAATACATGCTTAATGAATGAACTGTTACATTTTCTCTATTGAACAGGAAATATGCACAGTACAATATATTTCAAGTATAGCCAAGGTGATGACTGATTCTGTGTATTGGGCATCTCCCCAACCTGTCACTTTGTTACAAGAGTTGATGCTTTTCTGTCTTATGTTAAAAGTGGTCTAGGTACTTCATGAAAAGGAGAGAACAATAATGGAAAAGTGCTTTTCTTTTTGTAAAAGTGTTTTTATTGCATTTAGAGAGAAAGAGGAAGAAGGAGAGAGAAAGATAAAGATCAATTAGAGAGAAACATCGAATTGGCTTCCTCCTGCATGCTCCCCACTGAGGATGGAGCCTACAAACCAGGCATGTGCCCTGACCAGGAATCAAACTGGCGAACTCCATGGGACAACATTCAACCGACTGAGCCCCACCAACCAGGGCAAGAACAAGTGCTTTTTATGTAAAAGAAGCAAGATCTGCATATGCTGTGGTCTGATCAAATTCTTTCAAAAGAAACAATACACACAAAATACATAACTAGACTTTTTCTACAAAAGCAGAGTAATTGGCATGTAGGGAGACATCAGAAAAAACATTCATCTTCAGAACTTCATGTACTTTTAGGGTAGAATGTGACTTTGGAGACAAAGTGGTATGATTTTGAACTATTCTCTGCTACATAGAAACAGCCTTGTTGTGCAGAAGCACTGTAATGGCATTTTAGCAGTGTCTCTAAAAAATTGATGAATGGATTAAGAAATCATTTGTGGCTGCAGAGAAGTTGGTAATGCTAACTGTGGAAATGCCCTCAGGGGGGGCCTGGAATTCCCAAAGCCACCGGTCTGGACACTTGGATAAGGACTCAGCATGGACACTGATACGAGCAGGGCCTCTACCCCTTGTGGGCAGCAAGAACTCAGAGCTCCAAACACCCAAAACTTAGCTGTACCATGGGTCACGCTGGAGCCTTGCCAGACTTGCACTCCACTGGACATGTGCCACCAATGTAGCCACCTGGGTTGAGACTGACACCTCTCTCCACCTGCAGAAGCTGCTAGTGACTGGGACTATGCATTGGATGCTTGCTCTGCTCATTTTTATCATATAAGCTCTACCTTACTATTGGTGTATTGGGGAGGCCTCCCCTAGTTAACCCTGCATCGTGGAAAGACACAACCATGTGTGAATGACTCCTTTTGGGGATGTTCCCTTGCTCACAACAGCTTCATTACCAGAACTTCTGATGTTTAGGTCTTGAGAGGAGTGTTTCAGCATCTCTATTTTTTTTTTTTTTTGTCTGAGATTTTCCTAAAAATTTCAAAATTATTCCAAATGTAGTAGAATACAGATTAAAGAATAGAAATACTGTGCTGACAGAGATATATTTTTAAGATCAGAATTTTCACCTACAATGCATCCCATTGTTTATATTAGGTCCATAAGGGTATAAAAATCCTAAATTCCATTTGTTAAAAATCTCCCTTGGTGCTGGGACCGGTTTGGCTCAGTAGATAGAGCGTTGGCCTGTGGACTGAAGGGTCCCGGGTTCGATTCCGGTCAAGGGCATGTACCTTAGTTGCGGGCACATCCCCAGTGGGGGGTGTGCAAGAGGCAGCTGGTCAATGTTTCTCTCTCATCGATGTTTCTAACTCTCTGTCATTCTCAATTCCTTTCTGTGTAAAATCAATAAAATATTAAAAAAAAAAACCTCCCTTGGTGATGCTGATGCCCATCAAGACTAATTCCTGAGTTATCTGTTGTGTTAAGTACCCATTTTTAGGTTCATTAATTATTGTAGATTGCTTATGATCATATGTTGTTCATATTTAAGAATTATTTTCCTCAGTTGGACAAGGAAGTGATTGATCAAAACAAAACAAATCGAATCAAATCAAAACAAAACAAAACAAAGAGAATGCATTCTTATGTCCTCAGGGATGTATGTATGTGTAAACTTTCCTAATTCAGATAATGAACTGTCCTTGATTCACACCCCTGTGTTTGACAGTCATCAGTGAGGGACTGACCAGGGGAGGTGATACATTAAGCATAGAGTCCGGAGGTCAGAAGCTCAGGGATATAATTCTAATCTTGCTGCTCAATGAACTCTGTGACCTTTGTAAGTTATGTCACCTCTTTGAGTTTCCATTCCCTTACAGGCAAATTGAGGAGCACTTGAACCAGATTATTTTAAAAAACCTTTTTTTAATTCTCACCTATTTTTCCCATTTTTTTAAAGGAAAGGGGTGGGGGAAAGAGAGAGAGAAGAAGAAGAGAAAGAAGAAGAAGGAGAAGGAGGAGAAGAAGAGGTGAAAAGGGAAGGGGAAGGAGGAGAAGAAGAAGGAGAAGGAAAGAGGGAGGGAGGAAGGAAGGAAGGAAGAAAGGGAGGAAGAAAGGAAGAAAGGAGAAAATGAGGAGAGGAGAAGAGAAAAGAGAATAAGAGAGGAGAGGAGGGGGGAGGAGAGGAGAGAAGAAGAGAAGAGAGGAAAGGAGAGGAGAGGAGAGGAGAGGAGAGGAGAGGAGAGGAGAGGAGAGAAGAGAAGAGAAGAGAAGAGAAGAGAAGAGAAGAGAAGAGAAGAGAAGAGAAGAGAAGAGAAAGAGAAACATTGATTACCTCCCTCATGTGCCTGACAGGGGCTCAGTATTGAACCTGAAATAGAGGAACATGCCCTTGACTGGGAATTGAACCCAGAATTCTTCAGTCTGCTGCTGACACTCAAACCACAGAGAAAACGGTTCAGGGTGAACTAGATTATTTTAAAACCCAATGTATATCAAAATTCCATGTTTTACTTAATAATACATTTTAGAAGTTGCCATTGAAAGCTAAGTTCTCAATTTTGCATTTTAGAATAAAGCTCCTGAATACTTAAGAATAACAGTTGAAGATCAGATTAATTAGAGCATGGCAAATCAAGGCTAATTGTGTCTGTCTCAAGATTGAGCATGTCTATGGGGACCAGGAAAGGTAGGATAGGTTTTGAATCTAGGGATTGGTGATTCATTGGGAAAAAGTCAGAGGGTGCAAAGCCCTAAAGACAGTGGCAAAGTAAGAGAAAAAAGAAAAAAGGTGTATTGGGGAATAAGGTGATAAGAGATCTGTAGAGGAGTAGAGTTTTTGGTCAGAAAATGGGATAATGAATTTCAGAGGTAGAACAAATCTGGAAGGTACAGGTTTGGCCAGGAGATTGGGTTCTGTTGTGGTGATTAGGTGAAGGTCACTGGTACCGAGGAAGTCAAAGAACTGTGTGGCCAAACCTGTGTAGGGTGTCCTCACCAATATTGGGATCTACCAGAAGGGTGGTAGAATTGAAAGTAGAGAGGAAAAGTGTAACCATATGTCAAAATTCTGAGTGAAGGTAAGGCCATAATCAGGAGGGTGGCCGTAATCAGGATAGTGATGTTCATGAGGGGAAGAAAGAGATGACTTGAGAGACTTTTGCATGACAGTAGAAGAAAGTTCTGGAAGTAATAGTGGAAATAAGGATAATGCTTAGATTATGTTCTCACTTGGCAGTTTGGGAGAATAAGCAGCTCCTAGTTGAGGGAACATATCAGGCTGTGATGCTGTCCTACTTAGAGATCATCACTTCCAGTTAGGAGTCCTGCCATTGCAGAAAGAATGTGCACTTGAACCTTTCAAATAACTTGGTTGCCTTGCTTTTAAGACTTTTCTTTTTTTTCCATCTAATTTCCCCAACATTAACTTTCTCTGGGACTTGAATATTCTCCCCAGTCATTAAAGTTGTATTGAAAAGTGGTAGATATTTTGTTCCTCAGCCTAAATAGAAGCTGATTTCTTTGAATGAAAAATTCAGCAAATCATTGCAGTAATGAGTATCGATTCCTCCTGCTCTAGCAGCCGGATCAATGTGAGGACGGAATGTCATTATTTCTTGTGCTGTCTGCAATCCCAGATGCATTCACCGAGAGCCAGTGGTAAAGACTCTAAAGTTTTATTTGGCATAATTGTTAAAGAGTGTGTCTTACATTTGGAAAACTCAGGGAAGTAATCTGGTTATGCCTGTTTGTTGCCAAGACCTTGTCAAAGATCAGAAAGTCTAGAATCTATTATTGTACTTTGGGATCCAGGCACGATGGCTCTCAGTTCTTGCTTCTTCATGCTATAAAATTATGGAACAAATTCTTAGAAATCTAGATCTTATTGAACTGCTTTATCTGTGAACATGCAGAATCAATACCTATTCTTTATATGAAATGAATATAGACACTCATCTTAGAGGTAAATATAGATAGAAATGCAGTTTTGTAGTAAATAATGTGCTGTGCAAGAACTTAGTCCTTAGTTTAACTTCATTATTTTGCAACTGAGCAACCAGAGTTCTAAGAAGTAAAGAGACTTCCCAAGTTACCATCCAATTAGAGTGGGACTGGCTGAGGACCCAGGAGAATAACTCTTCTTTGATTGTTTAATGATTCTCCAAGTGAGCAGGTGTATGTAAGTGCAACTGTCTAGTTTAAAGATCAAGTAGTATGTAGTCTCAAGGTTTTCAATCTATTTTAAATAATATTTTAAAAAGAATAAAAAATGTTTGAAAGACACAGTTTTTCTTGGAAAGCTTCAACCCACTTTGGTGATTGAAAAATTATATAGGTTTCAGGTGCATGGAATTGTGCACCTAAAACCTGTATAATTTTGTTAATCAGTATCACCCCAAAAATTCAATAAAAAGAAAAAATAAATACAATGTGTGCTGTGTCTTTGGGAATAATCTCAAAGGGCTTCAGTAGAAGGGAATTAAATTATTCTTCCTTATATACTTTCACAAAGCTGATTTATAAGCAAATAATTTTTTTTTTCCTAAATATGAGTTCAGAGTCCCAGAGGTACTCTCTTACCTCTAAGAATTCATGACTAACCATGGCAGGTCTGATTTTCATTTTGGTTCTCAAGGTTTCTGGAAGGTAGTAATGACATAATTGGGGAAATTTATAACTTATTTGATGGCCTATTTATTACTGTATGTCCCACTGAACTAGAACAAAGGATAGTTCCTTATTGCTTATAGGGGAAAATCAGGCAAAACATATTCTCTTCGCCAACCTAGGATTCAGTGATATGAAAGTTATAGCTCAGCACATTATAGAGATTTATTTGCAATATCTTTTCCTAAGTGGCTTGAGATAATTTGGTTTTCGGAGTGGGGAAATGTAATCAGTAAGGTTTAGGCTGTTTTATAGCTTTATTGAGAATTTATTAATATGCTAGGATCTGTACTAAGTGCTTCTCTATATTACCTTATTATATTACAACTAGAGGCCCAATGAATGAAATTCATGCACTGGTAGGGTCCCTAGCAGCTGTCTGCTGCTGGCTTGGGCTTCCCTCCCTTCCCCTGGCCAGCCCTGCCTCCTGGTCGAACTCCCAGACAATCTCCCAGTCGAGGGGACAATTTGCATACTATGCTTTTATTATATAAGATTCTACGATGTGTATGCTATTACAATCTCCATTTTATATATCTGCAAACTGAGTCTCAGAGAGAATGAGTTTTAGTCACAGGTATGTAAGTGTCAATCCAGAACTTGACTTAAAATCTATCTGATGCTATAGAATCAGAAAGTTTGAACCAATGAAACACAATTGAGTGGAAAAACCAGGTAACGAGAAAGGTAAAACATTATTATTATTATTATTATTATTATTATTATTATTATTTTAAAGATGTGCTGCTGATATGAGCTCCCTAAAGTGATGTCTGGCCAATGGATTTAGTCCACTCTTGTCATTCCATGTGATTAAAGAGACAGTCTCTTCTCCTGTCTCTCTGAAGCAATTTTCTCATCCAACACTTACTGCATTCCAACAGTAAATAATCAGATTTTTTTTTTTTTTTTTTTTTTTGCAGGGTTTCAGTAGAGGTTATAGCAACTTGTTAGCTATAAAGACTTCTGGATTGATTGTTAAGTTTTAAATGCATTTGTCATCTACCTTGGCACATTCAAAAACAGATTTTATGACTTGCCTTAAAACAAAGTTTAACTTAATTCTTTCGTTAATACATCTATTCCATTAATCCGTTTTTCAGTATACCCAAGGAATTGTCTTTTTTGAATTATTTAGGTCTTACTAACAATCCCATGACATATTATCCCTCAGCTGTGATGGTTTGAGACAGGATAAATCTGCCTTTAGTGCTAAAGTATCCCCATGACACTCCTTCAAATCTAGTTCATGAATTATTGTCTTCACTTTGAGTCTATCACATTATTTATTACAATCAGGAACAATTTAAGTGTCTATTCTGAAATCATGAGTTCCCTTAGTGTTGAAAGACAATGACATACATATCAAATTATCACTAGTATGATATAGGACTATAATGCTTATGGTAATATAAATATGGTAATATAAACATTTTTGATGTTCAGAGCTGGCCAAATCTCTGAAGATACTTGCAAAGTATAGAAAAGGATGTCCTCTATCATCCTTATGGGTAAAATCTACCATGGGATGGCATGTATTTATGTGTAACCTAAATGTCTCCTGATCTTTGATGACAAAATGGGCTCATATTTAGATTTATATTACAGGTGCATAATATAATGTATAATTCTAATTAATTTAAGAGTGTGTTTATGTTAATTTCCAAGTCAAAATGATTTTTGAGAGTCTCATGCTCTACCGACTGAGCTAGCCGGGCACCCTCCAAGTCAAAATGATTTTTGAAACCTTTCTTGGCATTAACTTAGTTCCTTAAAGTGTTTCCACAGATAATTCTATGAACCCCCAAGATGTGTCTTACATGTCTGTACAAACTAGTTCATCAAATGCAGTGACTACCAGTATTATTTTTAGTTTTTTTTAATTGTGTTAAAAACTACATAACATAAAATTACTATGATAACCTTTTTAAAGTATAAAGTACAGTGTAATGTTAATTTAAGTATGTTTACATTTTTGTGAAACAGATCTCCAAGTATTTCTCATATTGCAAATCTGAAACTCTATACCCATTAAACAACTTCCTTTCCCCTCCCCAGCTTCTGATAACCACCATTATTGTTTGTTTCTATGGATTTGCCTACTGTAGATACTTCATGTAAGTGGAATCCTATAGTATTTGTCTTTTTTTGATTGGCTTATTTTTCTTAGCATAATGTTTTTTAAGGCTCATCCATGTGTAACTATGACAGTATTTCCTTTTATAATGCTAAATAATGTTCCATTTATGTATATGCCACATTTTGATTATCCAGTCATTTGTCAATGGCATCTGGGTTCCTTCTACCTATTGATAAATAGTATTACTATGGATATGGGTATGCAAATGTCTATTTGATAATCCTGTTTTCAATCTTTTGGATATACATCCAGATATGGAATTGCTAGATCATATAGTAGTTCTATTTTTAACTTTTTGGTGAAATTTCATATTGTTTTCCATAGCAATTGCACTAATTTATAATCCCTTCAATAGTGCATAATGGTTCACATTTCTCCACAGCCTCACCAACACTTGTTATTCTCTATTATTATTGTTTTTTGATAATAGCCATCCTGACATGTGTGAGGTGATACCTCATTGGGGTTTTAGTTTTTATTTCTTTAATAATTTGTGATGTTAAGCTTCTTTTTATATGCTCATTGGACATTTGTATACCATATTTTGAGAGATATCTATTCAAGATCTTTGACCATTTTTAAATAGGATTGTTTGATTTTTGTTGTTGTTGATTGTAAAAATTCTTTACATATTCTGGATATTAATCCCTTATCAGATATATGATTTGCAAATATTTTCTTCCATTTTCTAGGTTGCCTTTTTACTCTGTTGATTGTGTCATTTGGTGCACAATGTTTTAAAGCTTGAGATAGTCCTATTTGGTTACTTTTGCTTTTGTTGCTTGTGCATTTGATATCATATACAACAAATCATTGCCAAGTCCAATGTCATGAAACTTGTCCCCTACATTTTCTTCTAGAAGTTTACAGTTTTAGGTGTTGGCATTTTAGGGCTTTAATTCACTTGAGTTAATTTTGGTATAGGGGGTAAAATATGGTTTCAACTTAATTTTTTTTCATATGTGGATATCTAGTTTTCACAGCACCATTTGTTGAAAAGGTGTCCTTTCCTCATTGAATAGTATGGGCATCCTTGTCAAAGATAATTTGACTAAATATGCAAGGGTTTATTTTGGGGCTCTCTATTCCATTAATTTATTTTTCTGTATGCCACTCTCATTTGTTTTGGTTATTATAGCTTAGTAACATATTTTGAAATCAGAAAGTATGAACCTCCAACTTGGTTCTTCTCTTCTAAAATTGGTTGGCTCTTTGGGGTCCTTTGAGATTCCATATAAATTTAAATTTTCTATTTATGCAAAATATGCCATTGGGACTTTTGTTAGGAATTACATTGAAACTGTAGATTGCTTTAGTATAGATGCTTAACAATATTAAGTCTTTCAGTCCATGAATGCAGGATGTCTTTCCATTTATTTGTGTCTTTAATTTTTTTAAACCATGTTTTGTAGTGCTCAGTTTACAAGTCTTTCATGTCCTTGGTTGGGTTATTTCTAAATATCTTATTCTTTTTGATGTTAGTGGAAATGAAATAGTTTTGACAACCAGTGTTTATTCCAGTGCTCTCTACTGACCACACACGCAAAGCTGCTGGAGGAAGCCTTGCTGCTGTATGCTGCCTGTCCATGCCACTGTCCACTCCAAGGGTATTGTGTTCTTATGTCCCCCAAAATACTAGTGCACCAGGATGTTTCCAGATTATTTGCAGAAGTCAAGTGAATGATCATCTCCCCACACTGTCCCTTAAGCCTCCATGGTTCTGCTTATGTTTCATCTCTCAAAGTCCAGCTTTTGTTTATCAGCCCTTGACCATTCTTATAGAGAAATGCATCAATTTTAGTACTCCCCCCCCCAGTAATCATAGGATTAAATCTATACTAAGGGTTTCAGAAATTATATATCCTTATCTATATCTACTGTATATCTATATCTAATCTATATCTATATCTACATCTAAATTGGTAGATACTGGGAAGAGACATTTAATTATTTCCTAATGTTAAACAAGTTGTTGTGGATATTATTTTGGTACATGTGATTTCTTTCCCCTAACATTGCCCTAAACACAATTGATTTGGGAAAAAGATAAAGTAACCATGAATGTACAACTATATGTACATATCTTTACAGCTTCAGTATAACTTGAATGGACAGGGTGAGATTGGGCAGAGAAGAAGGAACCCTGGAAGACTAGCAAATCCTATCTGCTCCAGAGAAGCTCTGAGCTTCTCTGATAACTTCAGAGATAACGTTAGCCTCTTGACTGAATACTTTCTGATGTCTAAGTGTTGGAGATATTTCTTTCTAGATTTCAGTAATTTCTTTGGCAATGGAGATCTGGCATAGGTTGACATGATCATGTAGTTTTCATTAGTGGCTTTCTACTTCAACTAGAAAGATGAAATCCTACAATAGCCATGGCTAAGGAGTTCTCATTAGAAATAATGAGGTCATTGCATTTCAGAGTTGAGGCTGAAAGCATCAAGACTCCTTCTTTTCCCATGTCCTAGGCTTTTTCTGATATCTCCCTGGTGGGAAGGTGACTTGCTAGAAAATATGTAGGCTGGAATCAAAGAATGCTTCCTGGGTAGGCAATAGGCAGCCTGGCAGGGTGAGTGTCTGTGAAGTTAACACAATTAGAGATGACATGATTTTGCTGGCTTGTACCACTTTGTAGCACTCCTTCTCCCACCACACACGCACTGTAACTTCACTGTCAAGGGTCAAGATATTCAGTCTTTGTCCTTTGGGTAGCTATAAGACTATATTTTTCATTGGGAAGCTGGCTTAAGTTTATAATGCATCTAAATATAATTTGGTCTCTAGATGCGACATGTCCAAAACATATTTTTCTTCCAGAATAACTTATCAAAACTATTTCCACAGAACTGAATTGAGAAAGAAGGGCAATACATTCATTTCAGCAGAAAATCGATTCAGTTGAAAGCATGATATATTGATATCTTACATCATAAACATGATGGGTATTGGGAAAAGAGATTAATTCTTCCCAAATTAAAAAAAAAAAGTAATTGTAGATATTGGTTTGGTACATGTGATTCATTTCCCCTATCATTGCCTCAAGCACAATTGATTTTGAAAAAAGATTTAACTATTTATCTGCCAGAAACAAACTTTATTGCTATTTAGTAGCCAAGATTGTTCAGACATGCTGCAGTGAACCAGTAGAAAAAGAAATGATTTCTTTTCCATTGAAGATGAGTTCTGAGAGGGTATTTTGTATGCTTTTCCCGTATGCCATAAAGTGGGTGTACTCAATTATCCTGGATTATTTCACTAGCAATGGCTACAACTGACAACAACCATTAATATGCATAGTGTCCCCTCAGAAGTTTGACCAGGAGAATGGGAATTCAATTGCTCACTATGATGTGCACTAACCATCAGGAGGCAGTGCACAATGAAGGAAGGCCCCAGCTGGCAGCCGGAAGACCCTGATTGGCCCTGATTGCTGGCCAGGCCTTAGTACCCTACCAGTGTAAGAATTTCATGCACTAGGCCTCTAGTCCTATATAATAAAAGCCCAATATGCTATGTGTCCAGTTTTCTGTTCAATCAAAGCGTAATATGCTAATGATATGCTAAGGCTGCTCAACTGCTCACTATGATGTGCACTGACCACCAGGGGGAAGATATTCTGACTAGTAGGTTAGCTTGCTGCTGGGGTCTGGCTGATCAAGACTGAGTGAGACGGGGCCAGACACGCCCTTCTGAGGACACTTCCCAGCCCCGATTGTGAACCAGTGAGGTCTCTTGGCCTGGCCTTCATCCTCTTGCAATATGGGGCCCCTCAGGGGATGTCAGAGACCCAGTTTCAGCCCAATCCTGCAGGCCAGGCTGAAGGACCACACTGGTGCATGAATTCATGCACTGGGCCTCTAGTATTTTTGTAATGCTTAACACGTGCCCAATTTTAAGAAATCTATCATCTATCTATCTATCTATCTATCTATCTAAAAATAAACTAAAATTCAGTGAGATCAATAGGACATATATGATAATAGGGAAATATATAAATGAAAGATCAATCAATTAATTATGTCTATGAGTATGAGAAGATGAGAGAAAGCTACAGAGAGGAGATATTTAAACTAAACTGGGGCTTGATGAATGAATAGGAGTTCATCTGGTTGATAGGAGGTGAAATGGGAGGAGAGGATTTTCTAAACAGAAGGAACAGTTTAAACAAAGCATGTAAGTACATGGTGGGTTCAGGACACAGTGGAAATGTCCTCCGGTATTATATATGACTGTCAGGAGACCTTAGAGGCAAGGTGCATGAGTTATGACTTGGGGACTAAGAGTAGGGAGAGGATAGAATACAGTAATACAATAAATATGGATAAGTTCTGGGACTCAGAATGAACAGATTTTTGCAGCTCTCATTTTTGTTGTTGTTGTTGTTAATCCTCACTTGAGGATATTTTTGGCCCATTGATTTTTAGAGAGAGAGGGAAGGAGAGATGGGGGGGGGGGAAGAGAGAAAGAGAGAGAAAGAGATAGATAGATAGATAGCTTGATATCAATTGAAATCAATTGGTTGCCTCCCACACATGCCCTGACTGGGATGGGGATTGAATCTGTAACCTTTGGCTGGGGACCAAACCCACACCTCTTTGGCGTGCAGGCCTATGCTCTATCCATTGAGCTACACTAGCCTGGGTAGGGGCTTCTATTTTTAATGCCCTTTTCCTGACTCCTTCCCTCAATCAGTGGGTACTATTTTTCTTTCTATGTAAGAAGCAGGTTCTCTCACAGCTCTATTTCCAGACTTATACATGTCTGCTTTTGTAGGTGAATATAGCTTGAAAGACCAAACCTTAGAAGAACTGACTCATTTCTGATGTCTATGTTGGAGATGTTTCTTTGCAGATTTCAATAACTTCTTGGGCAATTGGTAGTCTGGCCTAGGCTGAAATGATCAAGCAGTTTCCCTTAGTGGCTTTTCCACACTTGCATAATTTCCTGTCTGAATCAGACCACAAAATCCTGATACATAAAGCTCATATTTCTGCTTGACAGTAATGGAAGAGAGGGCATGATATCGGATGGTAGGATTTTCCTCAGAGAGGATGTACATTAGCCTCAAAAAGCATATACTTTGCCACATGCTCAGTTTCTCTTAAATGACTAGAAAATGATTTTCCTAACTTATTTGTAGTTCTACAGATTACTATTTCTTAGAGATAATAAAGGTGTTTTTTTTGTTTCATTTTATTTTGTTTCTCAGATATGCAAGAAGCACTTTAGAATATATTCTTAAATAATTATTTTTGGTAACTGAGGTGATGTATTTTAAATTATATGTTTCAACTCTGATGAAAGAATATTAAGAAGATCCAAATAACTGTGAAAACAGAGTATTCCTGGTTGAATAAAACATTATAAAATTTTCATTTTTCCACAAATTAATATACAAATCAAGTTTATTCCCAACATAAAGTTTCACCAGAACTTTAGAGAACACAAAAAACTTATTCTGAAGTTACATGTATAGAACTTGTATATAGTTAATCCTAAAGACTACACCAAACAAAATGTTAGATCTAATAAATGAATTCAATAAAGTTTCAAGGTACAAAATCAACAAACAAAAATTAGTAGCAGTTCTATACACTAACAATGAACTATTCAAAGGAGAAATAAAGAAAAAAATCCCATTTACAATAGCATCAAAACAATAAAGTAGGAATAAATTCAACCAAGGAAGAAAAAGATTTATATAGCAAAAGCTATAAAATATTGTTAAAAGAAATTTAAAAACCCACACATAAATGGAAAACTATTTCATGTTTATGAATTAGAAGATAAAATTTTTATATTACCCAAAGACATCTATGAATTCAGTGCAATTCCTATAAAAATTCCAATGACTATTTTCAAAGAAATAGAAAAAAATGAATCTAAAATATGTATAAAACCACAAAAGATACCAAAAAGCCAAAAGAATCTTGAGAAAGATCAAAACTAACCTATAGTTTTAGATGATTAAAAAAAAATATTACTCTCTCTATCCTGCCTGGATCCATTTTGTTGTTGTTTTAAATGATGCTTTGGATCTCTTTCTAATATTTCTTTAAAACTAAATGTTGTACTTGCTGTTTCCTTTGGTGTCTTTGAATGTTATCCATTTGAAGGAACCTGGTATACAATTTTTACAAATAACCATCCCCCACCAGGTAATTTGCATTTGTTTAATAAGCTAATGCTCCATTTTATTTCCATCAATCTAAATTTCCAATTTAAGTTGCCTGTGAAAATAGTCTATTTTATGGTTACTTTCACAAATTTTCATATTTCCAGGGCTGATATTTAGTTAGTTTACATTATGTTCTCATGACCAGTGTTGGTTCTGACTGGCCAGTGCCTAAGCCATACTTATTGTTAAATATTTTTATTTTGCTCAGGAATATGCAGGTATACATTAAACTTGTGAGTGAGGGAAACCAGCTGAAGAAAAAAAAATTAGTTTTAAGAAAATAGTAATAGTACCTCATGCTTAATGAGCGCTATGTGCTAGCCAAGGTATTATGTGCTTTAACATATATTACCTCCTTGAGTTCTCAAAACAACATTGTATTATACCTGTTTTATAGAAATAATGAGGCAGGGAGGATGTGAGACATTCCCAATGTCATATAGCTAATAAGTGGTGAAGAGCAGATTTGAGTTCAGTCTATTTGGCTCCCAAGTCTGTGCTCCTAAATTACACGCTGTACGATCATTTATCAAGCTAAACTCCAGCTAAAGAAATCAAGATGTGAAACAGATGGGAAGCAAATGTACCACGCCTTTCTTAGAGAGGTTAGAATGGGGAAATTCATTCATCTTTGGCTGAATGGAGAGTCATATCCTGATTTCCCCCCAGAAGGCAAATCTAAGGGAGAAGAGCTCTAACCTTAACCTCCCTTTCGACAGATTTCCCGCTGCCCAGGGTGCAGTCCGATGTGTCAGCCTAATTGATCTTGTACATTCCCCATCCACATTCTGTGATTTTTCCTCTTACGCACCATTACTCATGCCTTCTATCTAAAATGCCCCTTCTGATCTACAAGAGCCCCTAATTCATCCTTCAAGGGCCAGGTCAAGAGTCTCTTTCTCCAGGAGAATATTTTGCATTGGATTGCCTAATGAGGAGTGATCTGTTCCCTTCTGTAACTGCAGCAGAGTTTTACTAGTGCCTTTCCCAAGTATGCATCACATTTTCCCTTAGTACAGTGCTATGGATGCTTCGTGTGCAGTCAATGGAGCTAAACTACTTGTGTTCAAATCTCAAACCTGCTGCTTGCTGCTAAGTGACCTTGTAAAAGTTATTCAGCCTTTTTGTGCCTCAGTTTGCTTATCTTTAAAATTATGACATACCTCACAGGCTTGCTGGGAATTTAAAACATGTTTATTTTTTTATTTTTAAAATATATTTGATTTTTTACAGAGAGGAAGAGAGAGGGATAGAGAGTTAGAAACATCGATGAGAGAGAAACATCCATCAGCTGCTTCCTGCATGCCCCCTACTGGGGATGTGCCGGCAACCAAGGGTATATGCCCTTGACCGGAGTTGAACCCGGGAACTTTCAGTCCGCAGGCCGACGCTCTGTTCACTGAGCCAAACTGGTTTCGGCTAAAATATGTTTAACATATTGATATTTAAAGTTCTTAAGACTGTTTTCTGGCACACAATAAACTTATCATGTTTGTTGTTGCTATTGTATTTTCCTGCTAAATTTTATGTTCCTTTAGATAGAGGAAGGTCCAGGGCTGATTTATTCTGATATCCTTATTTTGCTTAAAGCAATAAAGTTTTGTTGACCAAAGAGGCGGAAAAATACTTTGATGAAAAGCATGGGCTTTTGAGCTGGCTTTAAGACCTAGTGTTATTTTTATCTTTCTGTGGGCCACCTAATGCATTTGAATCTCAGATTCTTTATAAAATTAGAGGCCCAATGCATAAATTCATGCACCAGTGGGGTCCCTAGGCCTGGCCTGCCGGGATCGGGCTAAGGAGGAGCTGAGGGAGGATTCCAGGGTGCGTCTGGCCTGTTTCACCCAGGCCCAATCGGCCAGATCCTAGCAGCAAGCTAACCTACCAGTCAGAGTGTCTGCCCCCTGGTGGTCAGTGGGCACCATAGCGACTGGTTGGAGGAATGGTTGGACACTTAGCACATTAGGCTTTTATTATATAGGATGGGAAAAATAATGGCATCTAATTTACAGGATTATTATGAGGATTAAATGAGATAATATATATATAAAGTACTTGCTCAATAAACTGGTACGTTAAGTGTGGGGGCCAGACATGGTGGGGATCTCCCTTTTCCGCGTCCTGCGTGGAAAGAAAGATGAATGAACCGGTTCTAAGTGGAGGCGGCCAAGGATTGAGAGATAATAGAAATAAAGAGAGAAGACACAGAGATAGATTTCAAGCTGGGAGCTGGGTGGGCTGCCATCCTGTCTGCTGGAGAGGCAGGAATACGATGACAATGGCCCCTCCCAGTGCATTTATTTTATACCCTCAATACCAGGAAGTAACACCAACTTATTTGCATTCTTAAGTAGGCCCTAGCATGCCTGGATTACATATCTAGTCCTGCCCCTTCCGACACCTGGGCTGATACAAAAGCCAAGCTGAGAACATGTCCACCATCTTGGGGAAACATGTTCCCAAGGCATGACTCTGCCTACACTCTGAGTTTAGCTGAAGATAATTAAAGAAAATTGCCCATGTATCTTCCCAGGCGGCCCTCTACAGTTAAGCATTTAGTGCAGTTAGCTATTGTTTTTGCTAAGCTTTTAGTAGAAAGGTAGTGGCAGAGTGCAAGAGAGTGCCTTCCTGTTGGTCACCTTGGAAGCACTAAATTCAAAACCTGCACAGAAACAGGGTCACACCTGCAGCCTGACATGCTGGGAGCTAGTGGGAAGAATAAGCAAAGCCTTTGACCCAAAGTCAGGATTCCAAGTGATTTGTAAAGCTTAGCCATCTTAATTTCTAAATGTTAGATTTAGAAAAGTGAAGAAATCTATGTGCTGTGTCTTACATTCTGTTTTGCTGAAATCTGTTATTTTTGTTTTGTTTTGTTAACCCTCATCTGAAGATACTTTTTCCATTAATTTTTAGAGAGAGTGGAAGGGTGTGGGGAAGACAGAGAGAAACATCCATGTGAGAGACACATTGACTGGTTGCCTCCCATATATAAGATCAGGCCTGCAATCGAGGCCCGTGCCCTTGACCAGAATCGAACCAAAGACCCTTGGTCTTTGGCCCAACGTTCTATCCACTGAGTTAAACCAGCCAGGGTGCTGAGATCTGTTTTGATATCTTCTGAAGTGTGGTTACTTTAAAGGTATTTCCAATACAGTACATGCTGAAACACACTGTGTGCTTCACTGGGGTCTCCAGGAAGGAGCGCCACCTTAGATCTGAGGGGAAGGGAAATGATATCCGTCAGGTGCCTCCCCTGTGCTTTTCAGGCTGCCTCTCCTTTCATCCTCACAAGTCTTTTGTGCAGGTTTTACAGACAAGAGCAGTGAGCCTGTCAAGGCCACAGGGCCGGTAAGGGTGGGGTGAATGTGAACACTATTCCTTTCACTCTCTGCTTTCCCACATGCTTCCTGTGGTTCCTGCTCCACAGGACCTGGGCATGTGTTTTATCTCTTTGCTGCTTCTATTTCGGTCTTCAGAGATACTTTAGGACCAAGACGAGGAAAATCAATTCCCTGGTCTGCCTCTGGCCTGCAGTGATAAAGTCGGGAGTTCTTGCGAAGGCCTTGGTCAGGCTCTCTGAGGGCCTCTGACCTGTCCTGCTTCTTTCTTTTCCCTCGTTACACACCCTTCACACTGGAATCTCTGTTGAGGAAGTATCATTTTCCCATGTCTTCAAAATGATTAAAAAACACAAACTGGGATTATCACAGAAGGCAAAATGATCTAGAAGCTTCCAAATACTGATGAACTGCAAGTTTCCAAATATTGGTGAGCAGACAGGTTGCACAGGTATCACATAGAGGGGGTTCTGAAATATAGTGACAACCATACTTTGGTAAAAACTGCTGTTTGAATTTTAACCCTTCTAGTTTGGCTCTTGCACCTGATTAAACACGGGGGAAAAAAACTATTTACCTTAGCTTTCAGGTGGAGACTTAGAGGCTAAGGCAATTTTCCCTTGCCTGGGACCAGGACCACAGGAGATTAATTCTCACTAACTCAGTAACCTTCAGAGATAGAAACTGTAGATAACCTCTGAGCTCTGCTTCTATAATATGTTATAGGCTATTGCAGGATAGGGCCACATTCCAATGTCCAACAGGATGTGACTAGCAATGACCCTGTGGGCTGACCCCAGTCTTTAGAATGTAGTCTTTAGGATTTAGAATTTAGAACAAAGGAAAATTCCTGTGGCTTGAACCTTTAAAAGGGACTTCCTACCCCTGAAACGGGGCAGTCCTATGGAGAACACCTGCGTGTGGTGCTCTCATGGCTGTCCTGGCCAGATATTTCAATACATCTTTGCCTGCTTTTTAATTAATCATCAGCCTCCAGTGGTCTTATTTTTAACCCAGGGTTCGGCCCCACAACAGGTTCCTCAAATACAACATCCCAGAGTCCACCCTGGAGAGATTAATTAAAGCAATGGTGAATGTTTAAAAACAATAACCCTCCCCTGATGATTCTGCCACACTGCCAAGTCCATGAACTTCTGGTCTGGTCTAAATAAGCATCACTGGCCAGTTTTGGGTAGAAACAGATTTCCCCCCTTCAGAGACCAGTGTTTCTCCGTAGAATATAGAGCAAGTTGTCTAACACCGGTAGCCAGAGGGTAAGACCCTAAGCTGACAATGCCTGTGAGTGGCTAATGCAGTGGCAGGAAGTCCTGGGAGAGGTTCCCTGCAGGAGCCAGGCTTTGCTCTGGGTGGCATAAAGAGGATTAAGCCATGGGGATTGCCTCAAAGGAGTCTGCAGTCTCATTGTGGGAATATGCCCAGCACACACGATAAGACTGGTGCTTTGTAAATCACTCCAAATCTAACATTACAGAGTACAAACAGTAGGAGTGGGAGTTCCGAGGAGCAAAAGTCTTTAAGATTAAATAGTGATCGTATCCTCCACTTTTTGCCCAGTCTGAAGCCATGGGCTAGGTAGAGCCCTTCCCCGAGGGAGTGTTGAAAGAGGCTCTAGGATGGACTTCATAATCCCACCTGTTTCCTCCATTTTGAACTTTGTGTATCATATTGTTTATTTCATTTTACATTTTAGATATGTTCCCAGTATGTTACAGACAGGATTTTAAAATCTAAGTGCTAAAATCTATATTTACTAGATAATTAATCCTTTAAAAAATTCGATTGTGAAACTTTATATGCATGTTGTTATTAAATTTTATTTTTAAACCAAAAAAAAGTTTAAATAGTGGAAGACTTTCTACAGCAAAGCAGACTTTGCCATTGATAAAATTTTGGGCACATTCTTGGTGTCCCACTTTGAGGGGGTTAGTTTCAAGGGGAGAACTATAAGGTGAAGGAATCTGAAGCCCTGTGACTGGGATGTTTAGCCTGAAAAGGTGACTGATGTCTGGGCAGTCATGTGAAGAGAAATTTACACTTGTTAACTCTGGACCCAGAAGGCTGAGAACTGGGATCTCTATGTAGAGACTGAGAAATACACAGGATGGCTTAAAAAAGAAAAGATGTTTCTAACCCCTGTGGCTGGACACACAACTGGAGGAAATGTTATTGAGGGGATGCAAAGGTCAGAGAGAGCTTAAGTGAGGTTTAGACTCTGATGGCATGATTCTAAGAAGGAAGTGATGAGAAAGATGAAAAAAGGAGAGGAGAGAGAGTGGAATAAAAGGGAGATAGTGAACCAAAGACAGATGGAGATGGGGTTACCGTTAAACAAACAAATAAAACAAAACAAAAGTCATAGACAGAGGCAATAATATGGTGATTAACCAAAGAGAAAGGGGTATAGGGGAAGATAGAAGAGAGTAAAGGGGCAATAAATGGTGAAGGAAGGAGACTGGGGGTGGTGAGCATAGAGTACAGTTTACAGATGATGTATCATAGAATTGTACCCCTAACACTGATGTAATTTTATTAACCAATGTCACCCTAATACATTCAACAAAAATTAAAAAAAAAATATCCAGAGATGGAGGTAGAGAGAATATAGAAGGGAATTTGAGATTGAGAAGGAAGAGGCTTGGAGAAGGGACACTTTAAAAGAGAGCACAGGGAACACTGTGGAGGTGTCAGCCTTCAGAGTAGCAGCCTTCAGAGTGTGGGCTGAATGATGGCGTTTCCTTTGCAGTGGCGTCTTGTGTACCCAAAAGTGGCTCACAGACCGGGGACATGGGAGGTGTTGCTCCTCCAACAGAATTTCTTTGAGTGTCAGATTGTATTTCTGCTCAATCTTTCCTGAACTTGCAATCACTGATGCTCTTTGTGTCACAAAAGAAAACAATGGTTGAATTTAAATAGGCTGATATTATTATTTTTAAATCTCTCTCTTGCCTAATGGAAGAGAGAGATATGGAGAAAGATTTACAATGAACTTGCCTTTTTTTTTTCTTTCTTTCTTTCTTTCTTTCTTTTTTTTTTTTTTTCCTGTCAATGAGTAGTATTCTTTAGCAAAGCCTGAGGGCAGATGAATGCGGGATGTTATTTCGAATGATTAGACTTTATTTTAAACACAGTGATTTTTCCTTTAAGCAGAAATGGTGGAAAGGGTAACATGATGCATCCTTCAACTGTTGTAAGGTATTTGATTGTGAGAAACCAGCATGCACTGTAATTTGCCAGGAGTTAACTTCCCAGGTAATGACTTTGTAGACTTCTTCTTTAATTATAGATTAAAGCAGACGCTGTCCAAGTCCTCTGGAATCAATAGGAAATACAGAGCATAAATCAATACTATTACACAGTAGAGGGTAGAAATTCCTCAAAAGGAAATGAAAATTACGAATTGTCTTAAGAAAAAATGATTTTTACCTGACAATGAATCCATTTTAAGACAAAAAATTATGCTACGTAGATTCATCATCTGCACTTAGCTTCCTATTTGTTCAGCAGGCTGTGCTCATTTTTCACTTTGCTAAAACAGCCCAGGATTAGAAGTTACTGTCCAGTTCCAGTTCTGCCATTAATTAGTAGGAAATTATTTTCATTTCATAGGTTCTGGTTTTCTTATTTTTAAGACATTTGCACTAGGTGACCACGAAGAGCCCCAATTTCTCCAATGTATTATGCTCCATTTGAACCTTTGAAATTTACCGATTCCAAAGAGTTTGAGGAAATGTTAGCGTACGTAAAAGCATTGAGCTGTGAGGAGGGAAATTTGGTAAAGAAAAGTGCAAGTGTGCGGGACCGGTTTGGCTCAGTGGATAGAGCGTCGGCCTGCGGACTGAAGGGTCCCAGGTTCGATTCTGGTCAAGGGCATGTACCTTGGTTGTGGGCACATCCCCAGTGGGGGGTGTGCGGGAGGCAACTGGTCAATGTTCCTCTCTCATCGACATTTCTAACTCTCTGTCCCTCTCAATTCCTCTCTGTGTAAAATCAATAAAATATATTTAAAAAAAAAAAAAAAGAAGAAGAGTGCAAGTGTTTGTTTGCCTAGAGCAGAGGAGAGAAACTGGTGTGGAAGAAAATGTCAGCTGATGATGTTGAATCTTCACTTATATTCGATTTCATACTTTGCAAAAAGCAGATTTTGGTGTGTTGTTGTGTTTGAGACTCTTAGGAAGGAATTTCCAATTTGAGAGGAACCTGGAAGCATCGCAGGTTTCTGAGGAGGGTGTTGTTTGAAATGATGCGAGAGCAATTTTTAATTTTTTATTGATTAAGGTATTACATGTGTACATATCTTCCCATTGCCTATTACATGTGTACATATCCCTCCACTCCCATACATGCCTCCCCCCTCCCCCCACCCAGTATCTTGCATCCATTGGTTATGCTTATATACATGCAGACAAGTCCTTCAGTTGAGGTGAATCTCTTCTTAAGGTAGAATGTGTAAACAACTTAGAACAGTACCTAGCATATGACAAGTGTTTGTGAAACAAAAATGGATGTTTTGGTAGGAAGAGGACAAAGCTGGTTGGGAGCCACTTGCCAATGTCACCTTTGTGTTGGGATAGGAAGCAAGACTTTTTTTTTTTTTTTCTTCTCAAAGTGCCAAAGGCACTTGCATTTTGCAGGCTCCCTTATTTCCTCTTGTGTTTCATTAGGAGAATATACTCTCTTCCTCTCCCTCCCAACACACACATCCTCTCATTTTTTTAGCAAGGTCTCAACTAACTGGAGCTAAGCCATGTAGTTATTATTTTCTTTTTAAAAAATACAAGAACTATATAGGGCAGAGTTCTGTAGCAAATAGCCCAGAGATTGGGTAAGCGTTTCTTTTCAAACAAAACAACTTATGTTGGATAGTTTTAGTGAAAAATATGTATAGTTTGTGGAAAGGCCGGATAATAAAGACATTGAATTATGAGTTGAGCCCTCATTTACTCCTTGCTTTGCCATCAAATGACTTAGTGGGATGTTGGGAAAATCATGAAATTTTTCGGAGCTTTAGATAGCTTATTTGTGACCTGGAAATGATAATACCTAGCCTCATATCTGATGGAACTGTTTGTTATCAATGCTTGGCATAGACCAAACACTTGGCAAATATATCTTGAATGAATAAAATGAGCTTTAAACTAGATAACATATGGATGTATGTAGCAATCTATACTAATAAAAAAGTAATAAAGTAATATGACTGGACATCTTCTAGATGTCCAACTTCCTTCTGGACAAAGCCATGGTGGTGGGGTCTGCAGCAGAGGCAGTTAGGGGTGATCAGGCTGGCAGGGGAGGGAAGTTGGGGGCGAGATAAGGCCGGCTGGGGAGGGCAGTAGGGGTGATTAGACAGGCAGAGGGAGTTAACGGCAATCAGGCAGGTAGCAGAGTGGTTAGGGATGATCAGGCATGCAGGCAGAGAGGTTAGGGGCAGCCAGGCAGGTAGGCAGAGGCAGTTAGAGGCTATCAGGCAGGCAGGCAGATGAGTGGTTAGAAGCCAGTGGTCCCAGATTGTGAGAGAGATGTTCAATTGCAGAGGGTACAGGCTGGGATTCCCCCCTCCCCCCACCCCATGAATGAATTCAGTGCACCGGGCCACTAGTTTATAAATAAAGTCTACTATTAATTTAATAGATTCCCTATAATTGGAGATTCCTGACCATCTTGTAGTAAAAGAGAATTCTAGGTTTCTATTGAATAGTATTTCATTCTACCTGTTGCTAGAAGCCTGACTTTAGGATGATATGAGATGTAAGCTTCTATGCAAAATTGACAGCTGCCATAAGCAAAGTGATAGTCACCTAAAACTTATCTTGGAACAAGAGGAGCCAATTAGCTTTGGGAGAAAGAAAAGGAGAAAGTAAATAAAATGTGAGGATGAAATAGAGTTGCCTGGATTTGAGTCTTAGCTCATCCATACTTACTTGCTGTGGGATGTTAGACAATTCCTTAAACTTGGATGTTTGGGGTTTCTCATCTGTAAAAGAGGATAATAATAATATCTGCCTTAGTGTTTTTAATATATAAAGTACTTAGCAAAATATAGGACATCTAGTAAAGATTAAGTAAATGGTAGATATTTTTATTTTCCAAAGGAAGGATAAGCAATATTAGAGACTCAAGATAACCAAATAAAGCTAATCTAATACCTATAGATTTAAAGAGGTGGACGAAGAAAGGTTGACATGGACACCTAAGATGAGGACATTCTAAGTTTGAATAGTATCTGGAGATACTTAAGTAGCATGGGAAGAGTTTGAACTGTATAATCAATGATCTGCATCTATATCTTGGATCTCATTAAATTTAACATAGCTTTGCTCCCATTAGTCAGGGAATTGATATGGAAAGAACAGTGATATTAGATATAAAATTTTGGGTTCTTTCACACATTTGCATTGATCAATAAGGGAGATGGTTCTGAGAGGAAAGTCTGCTAAGAATTATAGTTATTAATCTTGTTCAGTTTGGAGCATAAATGAGACCTAAAGAGTTGCTATGTGATAAAACTTTAAAGCTCTTTTTGTGAACTATTCTTTCCATCTTGCCTCAACTTAATCCCATAGGAATGAATAAATAAATATTTCTCCCAGCCAGCATGGCTCAGTGGTTGAGCATTGATCTATGAACCAGGAAATCATGGTTCAATTCCTGGTCAGGGCACATCCCCCAGGTTGTGGGCTCGATCCCCAGTAGAGGCTGTGCAGGAGGCAACCAATCAATGATCGTCTCTCATCATTGATGTTTCTATCTCTCTCCATTTCTGAAATCAATAGAAAATATTTCAAAATAAATAAATAAATAAATAAATAAATAAATAAATAAATATCTCTAGCTCATATATAAAAATATGTGCACTCATTCAATCATTATTAATTAACCGAATATTATTTACATTGGCATTTGGGATATATCAGTTAAAAAACTTGTCAAAGATCTTTTTCTTCTTAAAGTTAAATTTTAGTAAAGTGGGGAAGAGATGGAAAGACAGGAAATAAACTGTATCATAATCAAAAGTAAATTCTATAATACGTTAGAAGGTGGTAAGTACTATTATTATAAATAGAGAAATACAAGAAATAGGGTAAGGGGAATTTAAAGTGTAGGAAGTAATTTGTAGCTTTAATAGGATGGCCAGGGTAGAACTCATTGAGTCACATTATAGAAAAGTCTTGAGGTTATTGAGTTAGCTGTTTGTATACGGGGGGAAAAAGCACTGTAAGTGAGGGATTAGCCAATGCAAAGAACTCAGGAATGGAGCATGCTTACTATGTTTGAGGTAAAGTGACTAGAGTCACTGGAATAGAATTCATGAGAGGAAGAGCAATAAGGGATGAGGTCAAAGAGGCAAGGGGAGGAGGTATAGATTGTAGATAGCCTTCTACGGATTGTAAGAATTTTAGCTTTAAGTTTTACTGAAATGGGAAGGAACATTATTTGTTTTAGGTTACAAAATGGTACCTTTAGCTGCTGTGTTATATACATGTGGTCAAAAGATGAATATAAGCAGATGCTATTGCATAATCCAGGAAAGAGATGATTATAGTACAAAGGACATTAGCAGTGGAGGTGGTAAGAAATGGCTATATTTTGAATATGTTTTAGATGTAGAGTTAGTAGGATTTGTTGATAGATTAGATGTAGCATGTGAAAGAAAGTGAGGGGCCAAGTTTGAGTTCACAGTGTCAGACCTGAGAAATCGAAGTGGGAAAAGTTGAGAATGAAGCAGTTTTTATGGCATAATAATAGGAGTTCAGCTTTGAGCACACTGAGTGTGAAATGTCAATTAAATATTGTGGTAGACAGAATTCTAAAAATATTCTCCTTCTCTAGATTTCCTGCCCTAATTCCTGGGACTATGAAGATAATGAGAGATCTTGCCTGTGAATGTGTTAAGTTACATGGCAAAGACATTTTGCAAGTGAAATTAATGTTACTCATCAGCTAAATTAAAAAGATAGGAAGATTACCCTGGATTATCTTCCAATGTAATCATATGAGCCATTTAAAATCAGAGTTTTCTCTGACTGGTGGTTGAAAAAGAAAGCAGAAGGGAACAGTTGAAAAAATTTGAAGCCCAAAAGATTTCTACATGCTGGTGCTGGTTTGAAGATGGAGGGGGTCCATGTGATGGGAAATGTTAGTGCCCTCTAGAAGCTGAGAGCAGTCCCTAGCTTACAGCCTCCAAGGAAACAGGGCATCTGTCCTAAAGCTTCAAGGGACTGAATTTCGTCATCTCGTGAATGAGCTAAAATTCAATTCTTCACCAGAACCTTTAGATAAGCGTTCAGCCCAGTCAACACTTTGATTTTTGTCTTTGTCAGAACTCAAGCAGATCTCACTTTAGCCCTCATCGTCTTATGCCCTACAGAGACTGTGAGATAATAAATGGCTCTTGTTTAAAGCTACTGCTGTTGGTAATCTGTTTTACAGCAATAGAAAGTAAAGGCAGACTTATATATGGAGATGTCAAGTAAGCAGGTGGATATATGAGACTGGAATTCAGAAGAAAGATTTAGATTATAGGCATCCATGTGAGTATCATTGGCATAAAGATGGTATTCAAAAACCATAGCACTTTAATGATCACCAAAGGAATAAGAAAGGATGGAGTTGGATACTTTGATCAGAGAGTGAGTCCTGGGGCCCTCCAGTATATATTTAAAGTTTTTTAATTTGTATTTTATTGTAGTAAGGATACTTAACATGAGATCTACCCTCTTAAGTTATTAAGGATACAATACAATATTATTAACTACTAGAGGTCTGTTGCATGAATTCGTGCACCAGCCAGGCTCAAGGGATCGGGCTAAAACCAGCTGTCTGATATCCCTTGAGGGGTCCCAGATTGCAAGAGGGCACAGGCCAGGTCAAGGGATGCCACCAGTGCATGATGGGGTCCCAGAGGAATGCAGGAGGTTGGCCAGCCAGAGAGGGACTGCGGGAAGGCTTCAGGGCATGTCTGGCCCATTTTGCTCAGTCCCAATTGGCCAGACACAGCAGCCAGAGCTACTAGACAGAGCATCTGCCCCTTGGAAGCCAGTGCATGTCATAGCGACTGGTCCCCTGATCAACTGTCTGCCGCCTGGTGGTCAGTGCACATGATAGTGAGCAGTTGAGTGGCCTTAGCATATCATTAGCATATTACTCTTTGATTGATTGAATTGTACAGGACAACAGACACTTAGCATATTAGGCTTTTATTATATAGGATTCTTCCTAGGTCAAGTTCTGAATCCCTTAGGGATTATTTTATTAGAAAGTAGGGGCCCAGTGCATGAATTTATGTACCTTGAAAGGAACTGTGGACTGAGAGGCTGCGGTGGGCACAGGGGTAGGTCTTGGCCCATCCTCTGTGTCCTGGCCTGGCCCTCAGTCTCCTGTCTACCAGCAGCCCCACTCCCAACTGCTGCCACTCTTATGCAGTGATGGCACCAGCCCCGCAATGAAGAGCAAGGATGACCCTATTGAACCCCTTTGTCCAGAGGTTTGATGTCAGTGGATGAAAAAAATAGGCTTTTTTTTTTTTTTTTTGTGTGTGTGTGAGTACCATCCTTATGGGAGACAGAGTTTTAGTTAGAAGAAGACAGAAAAAAGAACTCTGAGAGGTAGAGGTAGAGGCAGAAAGTAGAGGGGATTTTACTGATGATAATTTCAGAGAGCACAGCAGACTGATTTCAGGAGTTGGGGCGGGTTGCAAAGGGGAAAGAAATAGAAAATGTGTAAAATCTTATGGGGATTATAATGTGGAAAATGTGACCTTGGAATCTGGGGTTTCTTAAAGTGAATGATATAGTCAGTCATAAAGGTCTTAGATTATTGTTGATGGACTCAAACAAATGACAATAGCAAGGTCATGAGTATTGGGGAGTAGGAATGCAATTATTTATATATTGGTATGCCCTATAACCAAGTTAAATATAATCTAATTTATGGTAAACAAGTAATCATCACCTGCCTGTTGAAAATGTCAACTCTCACCGAAACCGGTTTGGCTCAGTGGATAGAGCGTCGGTCTGTGGACTGAAAGGTCCCAGGTTCGATTCCGGTCAAGGGCATGTACATTGGTTGCGAGCACATCCCCAGTAGGGGGTGTGCAGGAGGCAGCTGGTTGATGTTTCTCTCTCATCAGCATTTCTACCTCTCTATCCCTCTCCCTTTCTCTCTGTGGAAAATCAATAAAAATATATATTAAAAAAAAGAAGAAAGAAAATGTCAACTCTCCAGTGGAGTATCACCAGTGGCTCAGCTCTCAAGCAAATGTCAAATACTTGGCTTAATTTTAACTGGGCAAAAGCAGGAGAGCAGAGTTTTCTCTTATTCATTCTTCACCCAGGAATTGTGATATTTGCTTAGGCAAGAAGTACAGGACAGAAACAGGTCGTGTGATTGTGACACTTCACTTTCTGGGAAGAAGGGGATCATCTTTAAGCAATGACACTCAGCCAGGTATGAGGATGCCATAATGAGCCCAAATGGAAACATATATAATTCAATGGAAAACCTTCCTAAGTTAACAGTTTCTGACCTCCATGAGGAGCTTGTGATGACCTTATAGCAAAAGCTAGTGTAGAAAACTTCCTTGGGTGATACACTTGCAAAAGTGTTGATAGAAGCATCAAATATAGAACAAAGAGGGGATTTAGAGATCATCTAGGTTCATGGATTTTAAAGTTTTATATTTTTCAGGGGAAGATTTATTATATTTTATTTTTAAAAAATCTTATGAGGAACCATAGTATACGCAAAACAACTAAAAATGAAACTGCTTTGGGTTATTTTATTTTTTGAGTTGTTTCTGAATTCTTACTGTTTGGGCTCTATTACTTTATGAGAGCTCATGAGTACCTTTGGGGAAACTTAAGGGATTGTGTAACACATAACTTTGACAAGCATTGATCCAAGTGCCTTGGCTCGGCTTGAATTCCCTTTCCAAAACATACTCTGTGACAAGGATTTGAAAGCAAATGTTTTATTCAGGAGATGATCCCAGGGGCCACCAGTAGGGGAGTTGGGGATGATATGGGAAAGAAAAGGAAGCCAATTGGATGCATAATGTGTAGGTTACCACCATGAGCAACTGGGAAGACAGTGTATAACATACCTCAGAGTTACCCCAGGGGAGAGAAAAGAAACTAGTTTTATTTATCAATCAACCACCATGTGACATTGGTCAAGAATTGCTCTAGGGCAGTGTTTCCCAAACTTCTCTCATGATGAGAATCACCTGGTGGAGTTGTTAAACTACAGATTCCTGAATCCCAACTAAGAAGTGCTAAACTAGAATTTTTGGGAACATATATTAATAGGTAAAATTGTATACTTAACTAGTTTTGGGAACATATAGGCAAAATTGTATGCTTAACTAGTGCTTCTTAGCTGGGATTCAGGAATCTGTATTTTAACAACTCCACCAGGTGATTTTCATCATGAGAGAAGTTTGGGAAACACTGCTCTAGGGTGTTAACACCTTGGTTCTTCTTTCCCACTCTGTGTGAAACAGTTTATCCCTGTGGCCAGGGAAAGCCTTCAGGCAGGAAGTTGCAGGTGTTTGCAGTAAGAATCAATAGGTGTGCACTGAATGGTGAGTATGAAGGTAAATTGGTGGCACACCAATGTTGTCTGCAACATTTTCTTTTGAAAGGTGGAGAAGAGGGTGTCCTGAAGAGGTAGAGATGTGATGGTAGAGCATGACTTAGGATGGCTCATGCTATAGGACACTACCCTGTCTCTTAAAAAAAGCACACATGTTAAAATGCATATGAAGTTGTTCAACAAATATTCATTAAACTCATAGGCCAGTCGTTGGCAAACTCATTAGTCAACAGAGCCAAATATCAACAGTACAATGATTGAAATTTCTTTTGAGAGCCAAATTTTTTAAACTTAAACTTCTTCTAATGCCACTTTTTCAAAATAGACTCATCCAGGCCGTGGTATTTTGTGGAAGAGCCACCTCAAGGGGCCAAAGAGCCGTATGTGGCTTGCGAGCCGCAGTTTGCCGACCATGGTCCTAGTTTATTCTAAGCACTATTTTAGACACTTGAGATATATCAGTGAACAAAACACTCCTGGTCTAATTATGAATGTATTCTAGTAAGGAAAGTCAGGCAATAAAAAATAAATGTAAGGTAAGTGCAACAGGTGATTGAAAAGAGGGATTAGAACCAGATTCTGGATGTAGTTTGAAGGCAGAGCCAACAGGGGTTGGAGGAAGAAGGCTGATGAGAGAGGACTGTAATTTTAAATAGGGTTTGTCAATGGAGACCTCATTGAGGGGCACCGTTCATGAGATATGAGAGAAGTAGCCATGAGGGTATCTGTGGGAAAAGTATTTTGAGCAGAGGAAACAGTCAGCACACAGTGAGGAAACCAGAGTACCTGGAGCAGAATGGGTGAAGAGGCAAGAAGCAGGATATAAGGTCAGAGATGAGCAAGGAGGCCAGATAATGAGAGGCTTTGTAAGATTTTAGGTTTACTCTGATTTGGATGGAAACCACCAGAAGCTTGAGCAGAGTGATAGTATCTGGCTTATGCTTTTAAAAGGATAACTTTGTAGCTTTGAAAGTAGACTTTAGGGGCCAAGCATAGAAGCAGGGAGATCGATTCAAATGCTTCATAGTAATCCAGGCAAAAGATAAAAGTGGCTTAAGTTAGGATGTAGCAGTGGATATAATGAGAAGTGAACAAATTCTGGACATATTTTGAAGATAGTGACAGCTATTGCAGACAGCTTTGGATGTAGGGTATGAGGAAAATAAAGGAATCAGGTATAATAACAAAATTTTTGACCTGAGCAACTAGAATAGTGCTATTAATGTTTGAGATAGTGGAGTAGGTTTTTGGAGGCAGGGGAAGGGCATCAGGAATTGACTTGTGAATTTGTTAGTTTAAGATGTCAGATATACACCAAACGGACATATTGAGTAGGCAGTTTGGTATACAAGTTTGGCATTTTGAATAGATGCCTATGCTAGAGTATAAAGTTAAAGAAGTTGGGAGCTAGAAGTTATTTAAAGCCATGAAACTGGATAAGATTCCTGAGGAGCATGAATAACTAAGGAAGAGTGGTGGGGCACTGCAAAACTTAGAGCATTAAGATAAGAGGAGAAATCTATAAGAAAACTGAGGAGGAGGGACCATCAGTATTGATGGATTCTGGGATACCAGAGGCTATGAGCTAGAAAAGTGAGACACATACAAATGAGTTCATGAAAGGGTTGTAGTTATTGGTAATGACGAAGTCATTACGGACATGACCATGAAAGTGAGTGTCTGAAGTAAGATGGAGGACAAGATTAGATGAAAAAAGAAGCTCTAGAAACTGGAAGGCTAGTTTTAGACACACCTTTCTTTGGTTAACTTTAGCTGTTTAGCAAGCCGAGGACTCCTGGGACTTTGTGCTTTGGGTTCATTTCTAATCATGAGGATGAAAGAATGACTGAATGACCAGGTCATGCTTCTCTTTGGTCTTGTTTTGGGATCAGTACTAAAGATATCATTTCATTAATCTTCTTATGTTTTACATTTGTAAAATATTTATTTTCTAAGTTTATCTAAAGCAATGCTCTGGAATTTTATCACATTGGCTGTTCATAGAATGGACAATCCAGAGCACAAGCATGGAGAAGTTGGTTAATATTTCATTATTTCTTCTCTGTGTATGTTGGCAAGCAGAACACCATGTGATTTCAGTGCATACAGAGACACCAATAACCACATAAATAATATCAGCAGTAGGAACTCTCCTGGAAGGTAAACATTTTTAAGAACTTGTGACACATCATTGCAGACAACAAAGCTTTCTTTGCCTCTTTAGGATCTTCTCAGGAGTGAGCTTCTCTCATGGCCCTACCCGAGCCAGAATAAATACCAAGACATATTCTAGGATAAAACAAATCAAGACTCTAGGGCTCTCTACCAGACTTCAGCATGATAGGGTCAAAACATTACTTAAGTCCACTTTTGCAAGGGAGAGCAGAGAGAAGAAGAAGCTGTAGGAAGTGCAATAAAGAAATACAACCAAGCAGTTCTTCCACAGTTGCTCACAGTCAGGGGGCTGACAAACTCTTTGATGTTGTCATCTTTCAAAGTTGCTTTGAAATGAAGAGACCTGAAAGTATGCTCCAGATCAAGAAAATACAGAAAATCTTTTTTTTTCTTTTCTGTTAAAGCCCATAAATAGGAGCCCAGATAAATTACTCTAAAATTATGGGTTATATTGAGGGAAATGAATGACCATTTACTTTTTGTGGAGTTTGTTAAGCGGGCCCAAAGATCACCCACCATATGCCTAAGTTGTCCTGAGGAGCAGAAAAGAAAGATTACCTGCAATGAGTACTATGAGAAAGCAGCAACATAACATGAAGAGTGTGATGATAAGAGTCACAACAGCAGGAGGAAGAGCAAAGGGAATAGGAGAGACCCTGTCCCATGTGAAGGTAAAGCAGGCAAGAAATGGCTCAAAGAAGAAGAGCACAGCAAGAACCAGTTCAAGTTGGTGTGTACCCTGGAGAATTTACTTTTTGAATTCTGGTTTCTGGAAATGTACCGTATACATAATAATCATCTCAAAGTATTGAGAATTTCAAGTCAGAGATTATATTTTCAATAGTCAACTGCTTCTGAAAACAAACAAACAAACAAACAAACAAACAAAAGAACCTGTTCAAACAATGAGACACAAAGACATTACAGAGGGATGCTATGAATCTCTTGCAAGACCCATTGGAAAATGACAAGTGAGTAGACGTCAAAGCAGTGAGACTGACCCCAGCTCCTTATTAACTTTCCATTAGAGGTTATGTTGGGACAATCAAATTTACCTTCATATAACATGTCCAAAGTAAGGCATATTAGCTGAAATATTTAACTGTTTGAAGTTCTTAGTCATACATTTTCCCAAAGTAAAGGTGTGATTGTTCATGTGGCCAATGGAAACCCACAGGTGTGGCCTCAGCACCTCATACCCAGAGAAACTAGAGACGTCATGGGAAACCATAGAGCATATCTCTGGAAGCACAAGAATGCAGAGAATTCTTGCTCCCAGCAGACCTGATTGGTAGAGTCCCAAGTTGCTGCCAATTTTACCTTGACCTTTTCCCCCTCTAAAACAGGAGCTAGCAAACTACGGTGGCATGTGGGGCAAATTCAGCCAGCTTCTTGATTTTGTAAATAAAGTTCTATTGGAACACAGCCATGTCCATTTATCTACATATTCTCTGTGGCTGCTTTCTCACTCTATTGAATAGTTGCAGCTATCAACATACTTTCTCCATCACTTGCATCCTTTCTCCTCTTTGTCTTCCCTTTTCAGGGTTATTATCCAGTCATAGTCTTAACTCCAGAAAGTGTCCAAATCCCCATCTAAACAGGCAGTCCAGAAAGCAGCTGCCATGAGTGGTTCAGTTTAGTGTTGTTTTGGAGTTTGGGGAATTTTTATGATTATTATTTTCACTTAATTGGATTTGTTAAAGTAAAAACATTGCTTTTGGTAACAAGTCAAAAAACACAGAGGGAACTCTTTTTTAAAGATTAAAAATATATTTTTATTGATTTCAGAGAAGAAGGGAGAGGGAGAGAGAGATAGAAACAGCTGCCTCCTGCACACCCTTTCCTGGGGCCTGAGCCTGTAACCTGGGCATGTGCCCTTGACTGGAATTGAACCTGGGATTCCTCAGTTCGCAGTTCTATCTACTGAGCCAAACCAGCCAGGGCAAGGAAATTCTTTTTAAAGAAAGAGTTAAGAATCTTCTCCTTCCCTCCATTCTATCACTTAAATAATCAATATTAATATTTTAATCCATCCACACTCTTCTCCAGAGGTGACTATTTTTAAAAATCTCTATTATTATAATAAGGTTAAAAGGCTAAAATACTTAATACACAGAGCATATACATTCACTCAATAAATATTTTTAATAACTTCATGTTGCAAGCACTGTGCTAAGTGCTGAAAAGTAAACTTAAAATTCTCTAGGGCAGTTATCTAAATATATATATATATATATATATATATATATATAAAATCAGTTGTTTTTTTCTTTTTTTTAAAATTGATTTTGTACAGAGAGGAAGAGAGAGGGATAGAGAGTTAGAAACATTGATGAGAGAGAGTCATCGATCAGCTGCCTCTTGCACACCCCCTACTGGGGAATATGCCCGCAACCAAGGTACATGCCTTTGACCGGAATCGAACCCGGGACCTTTCAGTCCCCAAGCCGATGCTCTATCCATTAAGCCAAACCGGTTTTGGCAGTTGTTTCTTTCTTTTTTTTTTTTTTTTTAAGGAATACTTAGTATTTTTGTTTTTAAAATATATTTTTATTGATTTCAGAGAGGAAGAAAATAGAGAGAGATATAAACATCCATGAAGAGAGAGAATCATGGTTCCGCTGTCTCCTGTACACCTCCTAGTGGGGATCGAGCCCACGAACCAGGCATATGCCCTTGACTGGAATCCAACCTGGGACCTTTTAGTTTGCAGGCCAACGCTTTATCTACTGAGCCAAGCTGGCTAGGCCCAATTGTTTCTTTTTATAGAGGGGTTAAACAGACCCACCATTCTTAATACTGTAATGTGATGACAATTTGATTACACACACTATCTAGTCAAACCAAGGATAGGTGACATTTGCCATAAGGAAGACTTATAAATAAAATCATTCTCCAGATCTAAAAAAAAAAAATAAATTAAAAATCCAGGATAAAAAGCAAAAAAAAAACAACAAAAAACCCACAACACAATTCATTAATCTCTTCTTATATTCTTTGATAGTCATTAGGGTGTCCCAAAAGTATACACATCTTAATAGCTGATAGCTCAATTGATGTTTCTTTCTTTTCAGATTTAACCCATTTGAATTAATAATTATTCAAAGTGTGCATATATTTTTTGGGGGACACCCTGTATTTAGCAACAAGTCTGGTTCTCTGCCTTCCAGGAACTTGGTAGGAGTGCACTTTTTCACATCTTTCAAGTTAGGTAGCACTGTGGCATTTCCATTGTAGTTAGGAAATTGGAAAGAGAGAGATGACTTAGCAGGCCTACACAGGAATCTAGGCATAAAGCAAAGAGGGTCTTAACTTAGGCAGACATAGGGGTGCTACAAGTAGATCAAGTTGCTACTAGAGACTTAAGATGATAGAACTCAGTGAGGAGAGAATGAAACATTGAGAGCAAATATCATTTCTGGCCTGCATAATTGGGTGGAAGTAAACAATTCCATTCATAGAAAGAACTAATAGGAACACATTTGAGCCAAAGAAGAACCTTTGTTAAATTTGAGATAAAAATGTGTCTGAGGTACCATGTGAAAATATTCAGAAGTTGGACATACAGGTCTGGAATTCTAAGTATAAATCTATATATATAAAAGCCTAAGTAACAGTTATAACCAAATGACTGGTTGCTATAATGCACACTGACCACCAGGGGGCAGAGATTCAATGTAAGAGCTGCTCCCTGGTGATCAGTGTGCTCCCATAGCCAACCTCCCCCAGCCAGCCAACCCTGTGTGGTCTTTCCCTCCAGCCGGCAGGCCCCGATCATCTGATCGGGGTTGAGTCCTGGGCTGGAATGGGAAACTAGATTTGGGAGGTGGTGGATGTGATCCCTTTCCCAGGGGGCTAAGGACCAGCTCCCTCCTTTGGGCCAGCAGCCAACCTCCCATGCCCTATCCCTCCCCGCAACTAGCAGGCTCTGATCTGCCTGCCACGAAGGTGGCATAGCAGCGAGGGAAGGAGGAGTGGGGGAGACAGGGAACCACATAGTGGCAGATCAGTGTCCGGTGTCCGTTCCTTCTGTGCCTGGCTTGGCAACCATTGCCTTCTCTCTTGACCCCACAGGGACCTTTGTGCCCTGATCGGCCCTGATCACTGGCCAGGCTTAGAAAATCCACCAGTGCATTAATTTTTTGTATTGGGCCTCTAATCTACAATAAAAATAGAGATTCAGGGTTACTTAGAGAATAAATAATAATTATAGTTATAAGCTTAAATTAGTCCTTTCACAAAGAGATTCTAGAACAGCAATGTTTAATATAAATATCTGTGGTAGTAGAAATGCTCTATATCTGCCCAGTCCAATACAGTAGCCATTAGGCATATGTGGCCATTGAGCACTTGAAATGTGGCTGGTGCAACTAAGAAACAGAATATTTCATTTTATTTAATTTTTATTCAAATTTAAATGGATACATGTAACCAAGGCTCCCTTATTGGATAGCACAGCTCTCAACTGAAAATAGAAATAAGCCAAGATTGTAGTCTGACAAAACATTGCCAAGCATACTCTTTATATGTATGACCACATGTGTACACATATATGCACTCTGTGTAAATGTGTGTATTAAAATGGAATAATTTCACCTTCTGCTTCTAGCCAAGATGTAGTAACAGAGGCCAAATTGACCCTTCCACTTGAAACAACTAAAAAATGGCAAAACACAGAAAACAACATTTTTCAAGACATCAGACCCAGGTCAATAAAAGGACAGTGATTTCCTAAGAAGAAAATGAGGTAAGTTTTATGACTGCCTCAACTTATTGCTTGTAGAAAGTCTCTAGGCTGTGATGCAAGAAGAGAGAAACAGGCAGAATCTGGCTGATTTATCTCAAATTCATGACACAGAACTGGAAGGCTGGAAAGCTAAGGCACCTAAAATCCACCAGAAAGGACAGAACTGCTCAGAGAGACAGAGTCAGAGGCTCAGAGTAAGAGTGCTCTGGAGATCTGCAAAGTGTCCCGCTGGATTTTCAGTAAGCACATGCATGTGAAGAAATCACCTGAGGCCCGGATAAAAAACCTGAAAGGGCTAGAGCAAACAATCTTTGGGTTCACACAGAACCAGAAATAGTTCTTGTTCACACGAGTGAAAAGACCTCAGCATTGGATTCCACAGCATTGGGTAGAGTACGCAGAAAATATTGGCCTTGGTAGTGGAAGAAAATATTAGCCCTAGACCAATACTTCTCAGTCATAGACAATTTTTGCTCCTCAGGGGACATTGGCAGTGTCTAGCAACAGTTTTGGTCAGATGCTGAGGGAGAGGCTATTGGCATAGAATGAGTAGAGACTGGTGATTCTGCTAAACACTCTATATTATACTGGATAGCACTTTACACCAAATATTCAATCCCAAAATGTTCATAGTGAAGGTTAAGAAACCCTACTCTAGTCTCACCTAAAGTTTAAAAGCAAGACCTGAAAGAATCACACCATTTCTAAATAACTACATTCCATAATAAAATTCAAGAATATTTATAGAAATACAGAAATATACAGCACCCAACAATTTAAAATTCATTGACTGGCATCCAATCAAAGATTATCAGGAATGCAAGTAACCAGGAGAGTGGAATTCATAATGAAAAAAATTAATCAATTGAAACCAATGAAGAAAGTACATAGATAAAAAATTAGACAAGGTTATTAAAAATTATTATAACTGTATTTCATATGTTCATGAAAGTAGAAGAGAGCTTGAACGAGTTAAGTGAAGACATGAAAATATAAAAAAGACCCAAATAGAATTTCTAGATATAAAAATTATATCTTGCCTTAGCTTATTTGGCTCAGTGGATAGAGCATTGGTCTGTGAACTGAAGGTCCCGGGTTTGATTGTGGTCAAGGGTACATGCCTGTTGGGGTGCACTTGAGGGATGCAACCAATTGATGTATCTCTCACATTGTTATTTCTCTGTCTGTCTCTTCCCCTCCCTTCCACTATCTCTAAAAAGAAATCAATGGAAAAATATCCTCAGGTGAGGATTAACAACAACAACAACAAAATTATCTAAGATGAAAAATACACTATGTGATAATTAATAGCAGATTAGCTATTATAAAACAAAATATTATTGGCTTTGAAGGTACAGTAATAGAGTATCCACAGTGAAATACAGAAAACAGAAACATCCCCCCAAATTAACAGAACATTAGTAATCTGTGGAACTCAAGTGGCCTTCTGTACATGTAATTGGAATAATTAGGAATACAAGAGAAAGAGTAGATGGAAAAAAATATTTGAAGAAATAAAGGCCAAAAATTTTCCATATTTAATGAAAGCAATAAACTCACAGATTCAAAAAGCTTGATAAATCTCAGCATAAAGAAAATGCAATTATTTCTGTTTAGGTTTTGATAGAAGTTTGAAGACTGTGAATGCCAGCCTCACCTGTCAGCCCATCTGTCATAAGTTGAGTGATTTCCCCACAAAGGCTATACAATACTCAGTATCTATGAATATGGCCTTATTTGGAAATAGGGTCTTTCAGATTTAATCAAATTAAGATGAAGTCATACTCAATCAAGGTGGGCCCTAATTCAATATGGCTCGATTCCTGGTCAAAGGCATGTGCCTGGATTTCAGGTGCACTCCCTACCTCTTGTCTGGGCGCCTGCAGGAGGCAATCAGTTGATGGGTCTCTCTATCTAGTTCTTTCTCTCCCCCTCTCTCCCTCCCTCCTTACCACTCTCTCTGAAAAGCAATGGAAAAAATATCTTCAGGTGAGGATTAAAAACAAACAAACAAACAAACAACCAACCAGACACATAGATGGAGACCCAAAAGAAGAATGTCAGATGATGACTGAGGCAGAGATTGGAGTGAAACATCTACAAACCAAGAATCTCTGAGGATTGTTACCAATGCCAGAGACCAGAGAAAGTCATGGACCAGGATCTTCCTTAGAGCCTTCAGAGAAAGCATGGACCTGCTAATAACTTGATTTTGGACTTTGGCCTTCATAACTGTTAGAGAATAAGTTCCTACTATTTTAAGTCACCCTGTTCATGGTAATATGTTACAGAAGCCTTAGGAAACCCACACGCCATCTATGCAGGACCTGAAGAAAACTGTTTTTGTCACATTCAACCCAACACTCTCCCCCTACTTTGAGGGTATAAAAATGTTGAAATTAAAAATTGCAGGATTTTTCCAATGCACTCTGAATCTCACCCTCACCTCTCCTTACTCAATGTCTGATGAATGAATTGATGCAGAAGGAGATTGCCTTTATGCCCTAGATGACATGTAATTTCTCATCTGCCCTCTGTTCAGCCAGCCCAAAACCCACAAAGATGGATTACCAGGGCATTGGATCAAAATGACAAGGAGTTAAAATTTCTAGGAAGGATTCTACTGATTCAAGGCTTCTAAAAACATTACCCTCAAGTACAAGAAAAGGACTTGGCTGATGAAAATACCAGGAGGAGTGTCAGTTACTCAAGGAAAAAGAAATAGTTTGTCAGACAGCACTGCTATAGCCTGATGCAGCATTCAGAAAGGTTCATGGGAGACTGAACCCATTTGGTCTCTGGCTGCCCCAGAACACATCCTAATTCACACCAGGCCGTGGTGCAGTGTTTTATAGGACAACAAGCCTTTAATTCTCCATTCACAGACTCTGAGCAGTGAGGAGACAAAGACCTTGACAAGAGAGCACATGCAAGAACATATACAGAAAGGTGGAGGAAGAGAGGCCTACAGGTCCCCAATGGCACCTGGGTTGCCTTAATTAGCTTCCCTTGCTCATGGACTTCCTATTTCACACACAGATGCTCAGTGAAGCATCACATCTCTCAGTTGCTCTGTATGTGTGATATGAGGGATCTGTGTGTGTGGTGTAGTTTGCAATATATGCATGACAGTGTGGTATGGTATGGTATGTGTACGGTGTGTGCTTGTGAGTTGGGGAAGGTTGGGGTGGTGGTGACTGAATCCCTGGCTACAGGATTAGGTTGAACAAAACAAGGCAGCTGTAGCATAAGCAGTGACTTGGAACTGATCCACTGTCTGGACTATTTTTAGCAATGACACGCCATGACTTTGCACTCTTCCCTAATAGAATTGACAGCAGCAGGATCCCATAAGGAACAGCAACTATAGCTAAAGACTCTTCCCTTTCCAGATCACACTATCCCATAATCATTTTGAACAAATAACCAAGTATTTATTTCTATACCTCTGAGACATTTCAAACACTACATACAATTTTCCAAAATTTAAGGGGCAAAGAATAAAGAAATTCAATATATCAACACTATCACTATATGGGAATTTTTAATCAGTCCTTAAAATCTGGGAACTAAATACACAAATGCCAATGTAGTGCAAAATCATGTTTAATATTTGTTAGAGTCAATAAAGAAAGGAAAATAGTGCCATAGTTAGTATGAATATAATAGCCTAGGCCCATTGTAGAGCTACAGGGCAGGTGGCAATTAGAAAAGGACTTGGCTGATGAAAATACCAGGAGGAGTGTCAGTTATAAAGCGATGCTGTGTCACAGTTATTATAATAACTCATATCAAGATTATTAATAAATATTAGTTGCTCTAGAAAAATCTGTTTTCTCTTCAGAAATGTAAAACAAACAAACAAACAAACAAACAAACAAACAAACCCCAGCTATTAAAGACAAGTTAAAGATCTCCAAGAATGCCAACTCTAATGAAAAAGCAAGCTTGCACTTCAATTGCATGAATAATCAGGAAATGCCTATGAGAATCACAAATTAATCACGAGACCAGAAAGAAGTTTGAGCTCAAAACTTCCCTTTTACAGACAAGGAAATGAATTGTCTGAGAGGTTAATGACATGCCCAAGGTTATATCTCTTTTAAGTGGCATCTCTTTGATTAATCCAAATCTTCTTAGTTCTTGCCAAACATTATTTATATTTCCTGGAATATATTAGTACTCTCCATGCCTGACTCTATGCTAGATGTCATAAAAACCACAAAAATTAAAACCCATTGATGGTCAACCAGAAATTTACTAGAATTCTCTTGCTAGTATAGCTGTCCTGAGATAGAGAAAGAACTCTGACCTACCTTATTCCCCATGAAGAGCTGAAATCGTATCACCAGAATTTGCAGACTTTAAAAACTGCTTCCCCAATGGAACTGGATGGTGACCACTGCTTGTTCATTAGTCCTTCTTGCTGGAACTCTACCACTCCAGCCTAACTAATAAACTGGCCTGCTCTTATGGCCCCAGAATGGGGAGGGAGTATACTCTGGGTGTTGGAAGCCCAAGTATGTGGATGAGTGGTAACGGGGAAAAGTAGAAACAAATTTCATTTCATTTTCAATTTAAACATCTATTGATCTAGGTACTAAATAGTAAAAAGTTGAATAGTATGCAGTATATGCCTTTAAAGATCTTAATTAAATGATAAATAGTTGAATGTACCATGTGCTATATCAGATGTAAGTAATAAGTCCTAATCTTAGAGGCTTTTCTGATAATGAGTATAGAAGTTGTTCTTCAAAATAGAAGCAGGTGTGACCAAAGGACACAATCAACAGAGTGAAAAGGCAACTTATGGAATGGGATAAAATATTTATAGATCACATGGCTAATAAGGGGTTATAATATTCACAACACACAAGTAACTCCTACAACTCAACAACAATAAATAACCCTGTTAAAAGTGGGCAAAGAACTTGAATAGACATTTCTCCAAAGATGGTATATGAAAGGTCAACAAGCACATGAAAAAGTATTTAACATCAGTAATTATTAGAGTAATCAGAACCACAATGAAATATCACCTCACACCCATTAGGATGGTGACTATGAAAAACAACAAGAACAACAACAACAGGATATGGCGTTAGAAAGGATGTGGAAAAATTGGAGCCTTTGCACGTTGTTGATGAGAATGGCAAAATGGTGCAGCCACTGTGGGAAGCAGTATGTAAGCTCCTCAAAAAAAGGACAATTAGAATTACTCTGTTTCCCCGAAAATAAGACAGTGTCTTCTATTAATTTTTGCTCCCAAAGATGCGCTAGGTTTTATTTTCAGGGGATGTCTTATTTTTCCATGAAGAAGAATACGGTAGACATTTATTGTTAAATGAAAATAAAGAAAATTTATTACCTGTATATGGTACGGTAGTACGGTAGTTGTCAACACAAACCAGACAAACTGTGAATTCTACAGTATCAAGAGTTTACTCATTTATTCTATGACAATCATGTCATCATCTTCTGGAACATCATCATAACAATCCAATTCCTGAATTTCCTGGTGAATTTCTTGTGACTCCATTTCTTTCAGAATCAGTGGACCAAATCTCTCATGTTTAGCCTAGGGGGGGGGGCTTATTTTCAGGGGGGATGTCTTATATTTCACTCAGAAGGAAACCTGTAAGTAGGTCTTATTTTCAGAGGATGTCTTATTTTCGGGGAAACACAGTACCATATGCTCCTGTAATCCAACTTCTGGTTATTTATCCAAAAGAATTACTAACAGGATCTCAAAAAGATATTTGCACATCCATATTCATATTCTCATTATTCACAACAGCTAAGAGATAGAAGTAATATAAATGTCTATTTACAAATGAGTGGATAAATAAAATGTGGTATATACATACAATGGAATATTGTTCAGCCTTAAAAAGAAAGGAAATAATATTTATGTGGCACATGGCCAAGTCTTAAAAACATATGTTAAGTATTGTAAAACCAGCCAGTCACACACACACACACACACACACACACACACAAATGATATATGATTCCTTTTATATGAGGTATCTAAGGTAGTCATACTCTTAGAATTAGCTTGCTAGGGGTTAGAGGGAGGGGAAAATGAGGAGTTGTTGTTTAAAGAGTATATAGTGTTAGTTTTTAAGGTGAAAAAGTTCTGGAGATCTGTTGCACAGCAATGTAAACATACTTAACTTCATTGAACTTAACTTCACTGAAAAAGGATTTAGATGATACATTTTATGTTACATGGTTTTTATCACTATTTTTTTTTTTTAAAAAAAGAGGACAATGTAAATTTCTTAGGTATAAGAAACTTTCCTTATTTCTTCCCACCTCTTACTACCAAACAAATAAAGTTGACTCATATATTGAGAGCATTGGCCTCATTAAAATAGGTCCCTAATCTGACCTCATATTACTAGGATATGAGCATTGGGAAAATACTATAGTCCCTGATGCTGTTGGAAAATCTTCAAGGTTAGGCCATGAAGGGCAGTGAGTGCCTTCAATGGGAGAGAAAGAATAATGTTGGTAAATAGAGGCCAGTTAGATAAGCACAGGCCAAGTCAGGACCGAAGTGCATATCTTGCTAGCAACAGCAGTTCTGCATACTGCTCGAGAGGGAAATCTTTCCTCACCAATGTCCACAGATGGAAAGGAACATGTGTAATTGCTACCAGGGGACTGTTGGATCCTGTAATTTGCCTATTAGAAGCGACACAATTTTTGCTGGTTTCCTTTGCTCTTATAACACTTCCTTCTAAAACCCTGTGACTCCAAGTGGTAAAATTAGTGCCAGCCAATGAAGGGGAAAGAACATTGTTTCCAGATTCTGAGTTTAGCTGTGCCACCACCCAGGCAAGTAATTAGAGCAAGTGACTTAAACGTTCTGATACTTAGTGTACACATCAGAAAAATGGGAATAGTTGTGCCTCAAAGAGCTGTTGCAGGGATGACAAAAGATAACACACATAAGACTTCTACTGTGTTTCCCCGAAAATAAGACATTCTCTGAAAATAAGACCTACTTACAGGTTTCCTTCTGAGTGAAATATAAGGCATCCCCCCGAAAATGAGCCCCCCCCCCCTAGGCTAAACATGAGAGATTTGGTCCACTGATTCTGAAAGAAATGGAGTCACAAGAAATTCACCAGGAAATTCAGGAATTGGATTGTTATGATGATGTTCCAGAAGATGATATGATTGTCATTGAATAAATGAGTAAATTCTTGATACTGTAGAATTCACAGTTTGTCTGGTTTGTGTTGACAACTACCGTACTACCGTACCGTATATAGGTAATAAATTTCCTTTATTTTCATTTAACAATAAATGTGTACTGTAAGACATCCTCTGAAAATAAGACCTAGGGCATCTTTGGGAGAAAAAATTAATATAAGACACTGTCTTATTTTTGGGGAAACTGGGTAGCATAGTATCTGTACACTTTGGACAATGATTATATGGATAAATTAGAACTACAAACTTAAGGAGCCCTATGCCTCATGATCACATCCCAATAGCATCATTCCGGTACTTGTATGAAAATATGTCTATTTAGATCAGCACCATTCTGAACTCTCCCATTCACTTTATGGAAATTCTTTGCCCTTCTCACCACATTAGTCAATGACTGATTCTCCCAAAAATAAGAGAAGAAAGGACAGAGGCAGTGAGAAAGGCACAATTCCAAGGACAAATCCCCAACACCAATCATCGCATTCATATTTTCCTAGGAGACATTTGCATAATATGCAACTTGAGTCTTATTATACCTGTGCTCAAAAACTTTCTGTGGTTTTTTTATATACATGCTCAAGTACTTAGGGGGAACAATAATATGGGTTTATGGAATGATAGGAGAATAGACATGTTTAATATGGAATTGTGTTAGTTGATTATAAAATTATTTTAATTTTTCTACATGATGGAAATTTTTCACAATAAAATATTAAAGGGTAAAATCATCCATGGCTCTCTAACAGCATAGTTTAAGCACCGAAATGCTCAGTACATTGCTGTATAAAATGACAAGTGACTGATAAATACTTTAACAGGTGACAATTTCCACAGATGGAAATAGCACAAATCCCAATAGCATTTAAACAATAGGTGTATAATATAAGATTTGAGGAAATATAATAACCTCTCATTCATCTCCCAAACCTTCTCAATATTCATTGAGTAGGTTGATTTTATCTGGCACATGTTCTCTGGAAAAGCACAATATAGACATGTAAAAATCCACATGGGTATTACTACAGTGCTATAATGTGTTTATGCCAACTATAATCTCAAATCCACTCTCTTATCACTGGTGGACTAACCAGGATACAGGGATGCCTTCAATATAAATTCTCATCTCAACTCTGTTAGCAATTTTCTACAAAACACTTATCAAGTTGCTCATCGCAACTGTACTTTGAGTGGCACAATCACCAAATAGGAGTCATGTCAAGTATATTAGACAGTGATACAGCCAAGTGTTAACAGCCCTGCCTCAGAGACATTGCCCCTGAGGCCTCTTGCTTGATGTGGTGCAAGGACTACTTCTAAAGTATTACCCTGTAACAGATGTGGGGGTGATCATGATAATCCTAGCCATTACATAGTAGTTTAGAGTCACAAAGTATTTTTCACATATATTATCTTTTTTTAGTGCACAGAGCATTCCTCTTAAAGTAATGTTATCTCCTTTTTACAGACATACTTTCATACAAGTACTAGAATAATGATATTGGGATGCGATCAGGTGGCATAGGGCTCCTTAAAGCTTGTAGGTCTAAGATGAGTAAATTGAGGATCAACAACATTATAAAAATTTCCTCGAGGTCAGTACTGAAGTCAAGGAGCAAGCCTAGGTCCTCCGGTTCTAAACCGTAGTCTGTTTTTATTGCATTGTCAGCCATCCCACACTCAGACCCTCTCATTAGACGTGGCTTCCATGTTAAATCAGAGTGACCTCTCCAGGTCACACTCAGGGACCTCTTAGGATCTCTGAACTGAATTTCTAGCAGCCATTTCTGCCTCATGCAGCAAATGAAGGGTGAATGCCATTGAATCGGGACACTCTGGAAAATTTTCTTCCCCTTGCTGAGGATGCCCTATCATTTATCTTCCCCACATGTCCAGCTTAGCACACGAAAGTTTTAACATTCATTTGTCAGGTAAACACATTTGACTCTGCTCCAAGGCCTCCTTGTAGTTAAAGCATGCAACTAGGCAGCTATGCCATGCAAATAGGCACTGGACGACAGCTAAGATGGATCTTGAGCACACATCCTCATAAAATATTGAAAGATAGAACTTTCCAAAGTCCCTTGAACCTAAGAGTGCAAAGCGCTGCTTACAGAGCTTCAAATAAACAAACACTTAACAATTCTGAAGACATAACAAATATGTTAAACCAGAAAGGTGCATCATAGAAAGTGTCAGATAAATGGAAACTAAAGGAAACAGGAGTTAGGGAGGGTGGAAGTGAGAAATAGGTAACATGTATTTTGAATGTTTAGTCTTATTTAACCTCATAACATTTAGCAAATACTTGTTATTATTCTGTTTTACAATTTGGAGAAATTGAGTCACAGAGTCCTTAGGGTACATGTCCTGGTCAACTAATAGATGAATTAGAATTCAAACAAAGACTCATTTGACCACTGAGAACTGGGAGAGGAAGAGAGAGATTTCAGGAGTCACGCAGGTCTGTCCTAGAAAAAGTTCACAATTCATTGCCCATCTCACCCCACCAAGTCATTGGTAGTTCAAAAGGCTACATGATGTCCATTTGAACAGTTCTTCTCTGAGCCTCTGACACATTATCACACTCACTGATAGGACTCTCTGGTGTCTCTCTTACAGAGGTCACTTGAGTCCATGCTAGCATTAGTAACGGAATTTAGCATCATCTGCATGCCTGGCTTCCTGGCAAGGAGTAGGTAGGCCATCTTAGCTGCCTTTGTCACAGTGTGTCAAGGGGAAACCAGAAGACCATTTCAATCAGATCCCACAGATTGTTCTATCAGCCAGGATCACAATGTTAGCCTTACCTAGGAATGGAAATCCCAGGGTTTGTGCTGGTTTGTGCCACCGAAATTCATACTGGTCAGAAGAAGTCAGCAGACTGTCCAGAATTGCCAGACTTGGAGTCATCTGAGACCTGTACTGCGCTGGTGCTGGACAAAACAGTAGAGGTCTTTACCCAGTGTTTTTCACCCAGAGGACACCCAGCTCTCTCTGCATCCATTCACACTTTACGTTTACTGGAGGATTTCTTTTGAAATCTGCTGTTGGAAAAGAAAAATTCTTGAAAAAAATCTATTGATTCTAAATCTTTCATCTTACTCATGGGAAACTGGGGCTCCCACACCTGCTGGGGCTCATTCAAGGCCATCCAAATGGTCAAGACAGACAGGGTTATGCCACTGTAACAAGAACTCCAAAACACCCAGTGGCTTAACACAGCAAAAACTTATTTCTTACTCATGGTGCATGTCCAACACAGTCTTCTCAATCCCTCCTCAGGGAGCCAGACCGGCAGGGGCATCCCCTTTACACATGCTTACATGAGTACCACAGCAAACAAAAGGACAGCTGGCATCAGGCTGTAGTATTAATATGTTGAAGCTTCTACCCACAAGTGACACATCTCTTCCACTCACATTGCAGTACCAACAAAAGTTCCATGGCCACACCTGACTTGAAGGCCTAAAGAAGTATAATCTTGGTACCTACCTAACAGGAAGAGGGAAGCCATGTTGGTGAACAGCCCTAATGCCAGCCAAGGTCATATAGCTAGTTAAATGCAGAGCCAAGAACTCCCTGTTGATGTGTTTTTCTATTTCCCTGTCCTTCATCTCTTCTGTTATGTAGATGGCCAATGTTCAATATTCATATATACCAAAAAAAAACCACCTAAAATTATATATTTTTTTTAACTGGGGAAAATGTCCAGGTGTCATTCCAACATTATTAATTGGATCACTTGTTTCTTTTCTTCTGAACAAAAACTAAACATAAGGTCAATTCTGACCTTTACTTGGAAACAAGCAAGAAAAAAAAATCTACTTTAAGAATTTTTAGTTTGATAATAATAAATATAGCATTGAAGATGCTGAGATTGAGTAAAGCAAAACTCCCAAACTAAGTGTATTATAAGCTTACCTCCTTCCCTATAAGCATAAACTTTTTAGGATATCTTTTGCATCCTGCCACAACATATGTTTGCATGTTAATTTTCAATGAGGCATCAGGAAAAGAATGACTGGTGCATGTTGGAGAAATAGAATTGAAAACAAAATCTCTCAACCCCCAAATCCTCTTGACAAAGGTAGTAGAGAAAGAAAACACTTTATTATGAAATAAGCATTAAGATATAATGTGCTGCACATCACAGGCAATCCACTAATCCTATATAATAAAGAGCTAATATGCTAATTAGGCCAAACAGCCGAAAGACTGTCCAGAAGACATTCTGGACGAAGTCCTGGCTGCAAAGGGCCTCTAGTAGAATATAAAGATAGAAAGAAATCACACCTTGTGTAGTCAAGCTGATGCAACCTAATAGTAGTGTTTTCAGGATAATCTTGACAATACCATTTGTCACACATAATTCATCCTAACTTCTCCTGGTAATTGGGGTGGCCATCTGTTTTAGCTAAACTGCTTTAGAGGAAAAGCAAACTTCTCATCTCTTTATGACAGGAGGTAGTTTTGCAACTGGGAGCAAGGTGCCCATTAAAATTAGACTCCTATCCTTCAATAAAGACTAGAAGATAGAGGTGATATCTCCTTTGATGTTTGCATTTCAAACAGATGGCTCCCAGGTCCTTGAGAAAGACATTCTGGGTCATAAAATAGACAAAGGCTAGCTGACAAAAGGCTCCTCTGGTCTTCAAAAGAATTAATATACAGCTCAAAGAGATGAGAAAGTACTTACAATTCTGTTTCTAAGGTGAATGCTCAAAGAAAGGAAGAGAAAGAAATCTTTTTTATTTTCAACTGGAAAAATTGTCTTATTTTTAATTTGTTCTTATTCACCTAAACACTATAGAGTAAGAGGACTCTAAGAAGGTTGAAGAGCTATAAGAGTTAGAATGTGAAAGAGAAAACTCTACTTAGAAAATTGAGAGGGAGGTGGACCATGTGTGTGGCTCAACTATGTACAGGTCAAGTAGGCTTTGATATAAAGAACTCTGTAGGACCAAGAAGGAAATGGAAACTCAAGCCAGTAAAGGTGGAACGCCAGGGGGTGAGAAACCCAAACCACCACTCTTTCCATTTTTGTTCCCTTGCCTATAAACTGAAGTTGATATGACTTAATTTCTTCCCTTCGAAATTGAAGAGATTTCAGTTTCCTTCCATCCTTTCTGCTTATTCTTTTCCCCTTTATCCCAATAATTCTGCAAACCTCAGCTTACTATGGGTTTTAGATAACCTCACACTTACTTTCATTAAAAAAATATTTTTATTATTGATTTCAGAAAGGAAGGGAGAGGAAGAGAGATAGAAACCTCCACGATGAAAGAGAATCATTGATGAGTTGCCTTCTGCATGCCCCACACTGGGGATCGAGCAGGCAACCTGGGCATGTGCCCTGACCGGAATTGAACCTTGACCTCCTGTTTCATAGGTTGATGCTCAACTACTGAGCCATGCTAGTTGGGCTATTTTTTCTAATTTTAAGATTTCTTTAACGTTTATGCATCTTATCTGTGTTTTCCGATGGTCATAGGCGACCCTCGCAACCCACAGGTTGAGAACCGCTGCTGTAGAGCCTAAGACCATCAGAAACACAGATATTTACATTACAATTCATTAACAATAGCAAAATTACAGTTATGAAATAGTGACAAAAATAATTTTATGATTGGGGGTCACCACAACACGAGGAACTGTATTAAAGGGTCAGGGCATTAGAAAGGTTGAGAACCACTGATTGTAGCACCATTTGTTTATTTTTTCATTATTTCCCTTGCCCAGAAAAAATACTGTTATGAGAAATGTCTGGGATTTTACTGCCTTATTTTCTAGAATTTTTATGGTTTGAGTTCTAACATATGAGTCTTTAATCCATTTTGAGTTTCTTCTTGTATATGGTGTAAGAAGGTGATCTAGTATCATTTTTTGCACATATCTCTTCACTTTTCCAACACCATTGGTTGCATAGACTATCTTTACCTCATTGTATGTTTTAGCCTCCTTTGACAAACATTAATTGACCACAAAGGCATGGATTTATTTCTGGGTTCTCTACTCTGTTCTATTGATCTATATGTCTGTTTTATGCCAGTACCATGCTGTTTTGACTATGGTCTTGTAGTATAGTGTGATAACAGGTAGCATGATTCTTTCAACTTTTTCTTCTTTCTCAAAATTGCTTCAGTGCTTCGGGGTCTTTTGTGGTTCAATATAAATTTTTGGAATATTTGTTCTAGACCTATGAGATATGCCATTAGTATTTTATTTATTTTTATTTTAAAAAAATATGTTTTTATTGATTTTAGAGAGGGAGAAAAGGAGAGAGGGAGAGAGAAAGAGAAACAGCGATGTGAGAAAGAAACATCAATCTGCTGCCTCCTGCACACCAGCTCCTGAGGATTGAGACCACAACCTGAGCATGTGCCCTGACCAGGAATCAAACTGATGCATGGGACATAACCTACTGAGGCCACATGGCCAGGATGTTATTGGTATTTTAATTGGAATTATATTGAATATATAGATTGCTTTGGGAAGAATGGATATTTTAATGATGTAATTCTTCCAATTCAATTTCTTTCTTCATTGTTTTATAATTTCTGAGTACAGGTCTTTACATCCTTGGTTCAATTTATTTATAGGTATTTTTTTAATGCAATTGTAAATGGGATTTTTTTTTTACTTTCCCTTTGATAGTTCATTATTGGTGTATAAAAATACAATTGATTTCTGGATATTTATTTTGTATCCTCTTAGTATACTGATTCCATTTATTAGTTTTGGCAGTTTTTTTGTGTGGAATTTTTATAGTTCTCTAGATGCAGTATCATGCCATCTGCAAATAATGATAGTTTTACTTCTTTCTTTCCAATTTAGATGAATTTTATTTTTCCTTGTCTGATTGCTGTGACTAGAACCTCTAGTCCTATGTGGAATAAGAGTGGTGAAAGCAGATATCACTGGCTCGTTTCTGATGTTAAGGGGAAGGCTTGTAATTTGTGCCCATTGATATATTGGTTGTCGGTTTGTCATAAGTGGCCTTTACTGTGTTGAAGTATGTTCCCTCTATTCCCACTTCCCACTTTACTAAGAGTTTTTATCATAAATGGGCACTAGATTTTGTCAAATGTTTCCATTGATATGGTCATGTGATTTTATCCTTCCTTTTGCTTATGTGGTATATTATGTTTATTGATTTGTGTATATTTTACCAACCTTGTATCCTTAGAATAAATCCTAATTGATCATAATGTGTGATCTTTTTAATGTATTGCTGGATTTGATTGAGAATTGTTGAGAATTTTAGCTTCTATGTTTGTCAGTGGTATTTCCTTATCTAGCCTCATAAAATAAGCTTGGAAGTCTTCCCTCCTCTTGAATGTTTTGAAATAGTTTGAGAAGAATAGATGCTAGTTCTTTTTTTTTAATGTTTGGTAAAATTCACCAGTGTAGCCATCCAGTCAGCAGTTTTGTTTGAATTTTTTAAAATTTTTTATTGTGGCTTTAATTTCATTAGGTACATCTGTCTGTCCACATTCTCGGATTCTTCCAGATTCAGTTTAGGAAGATTGTATGATTCCAGAATTTATCATTTTCTTCCAGATTGTCCAATTTGTTAGCAATTGGTTGCAGGTAATATTTTTGTATAATTCTGTATTTCTGTGGTGTCAGTTGTTACTTCTTTTTTTTCATTTCTGTTTTTATTTATTTGGGTCCTTTCTCTAATTTCTTGATGAGTCTTATTGAAGGTTTATCTATCTTACTTATCTTTTCAAAGAACCAGCTCTTAGTTTCATTAGTATTTTGTATTTTTTACTCTATTTTATTTATTTATGCTCTGATATTTATTATGTTATTTTTTCCTACTCACTTTGGGCTTTATTTATAGTTCTTTTCCTAGTTCCCTTAGGTGTAAGGCTAAGTTGTTTGAGATTTTTCTTGTTTCTTAAGGTAGGTCTATATCATTATGAATTTCCCTCTTAGGACTGGTTTAGCTGTTTCCCATAGACTTTGGGTTTGTTGTATTTTCATTTTCATTTGTCCCAAAATACCTTTGATTTTTTCCCCCTTGACTTCATTTTTAATTCATCCATTGCTTAGTAATATGTTATTTAGCCTTTGTGTGTGTGTGTGTGTGTGTGTGTGTGTGTGTGTGTGTGTGTGAAGTACATAATTGATTTTCAGTTTTATACCATTATGGTCAGAGAAGATGCTTGATATGATTTCAATCTTCTTAAATTTATTGAGACTTATTTTCTGTCCTAAAATGTGGTCTATCCTAGAAAAATCTATGTGTACTTGAAAATAATGTATATTCTGCTGCTTTTGGGTTAAATGTTCTGAAGGTATGATTAAGTCTATCTAATCTAGTGTGTCATTTAAAGCCACTATATTATTCATGTTTTTCTGTCTGGAAGATCTATTGATGTTGATGGGGTGTTAAAATCCCCTACTAAAACTGTATTATTGTCAAATTTTCTCTTAATGTCCATCAATATTTGCTTTACATATTTATATGCTCCTATATTGGGAGCATAAATTTTTACAAAAATCATGTTTTCTTTTTGGATTGCTCCTTTTATCATTACATAGTGTCCTTCTTTGCTTCTTATGATGGCTTATTTTAAAGTCTATTTTGTCAGATGTAAGTATTACTGACCTAGCTTTCTTTTTCTTTCCATTTGTATAACATATCCTTTTCCATTCCTTCACTTTTTGTCTGTGTGTATCTTTGTTCTGAGGTGGGTTTCTTGTAGATAGCATATTATATATATCTTGTAGATAGCATATATATGCATCTTGTTGAATCCATTCAACTCCCCTATATCTTTTGATTGGAGCATTTATTTATTTATTTATTTAAATATATTTTATTGATTTTGTACAGAGAGGAAGGGAGAGAGATACAGAGTTAGAAACATCGATGAGAGAGAGTCATCGATCAGCTGCCTCTTGCACAGCCCCTACTGGGGATATGCCCGCAACCAAAGTACATGCCCTTGACCGGAATCAAACCCGGTACCCTTCAGTCCCTAAGTCGACGCTCTGTCCATTGAGCCAAACCCGTCCCAGCTGATTGGAGCATTTAAATAATTTACATTTAAAATGATTATTGACAGTTATGTTTTTATTGCCATTTTATTTTTTTAACTATGGTCCTTTCTCCTTTTCTCCTTCTTTTTCTTCTAGAAGGCTCTTAAACATTTCTGGTAATACTGGTTTAATGATAACAAACTCCTTTAGGTTTTTGTCTGGGAAGCTCTTTATTTTCCCTTCAACTTTGTCTTATTTTATTTTATTCTTCAGCTAAGACAGAAGAGATGATTTATTTTACACGTTACATTCAGCCACAACTGAAAATAGAATGTCACATGTACAGTTTTTTTTTTTTTTTTTTTTTTTTTTTTGCCAGAAAATAAACTTTTTGTAAGAGCAGGGAGGGTCTCTCAAAAGGCTATTGTGGTGATCAGATGACATGTATGTTCTAGATCCATCATAGATAGCAGGTATGCAGTTCAGCAATTTGTACCAGCATCCCTGGCCTCTGGCTTCTCTTATTTCTGTTCCTATAGCTTCCACATTTACAAGCTAGTGGTTTACTTGGACCTCCGCCTCATCTTTCTTCTTTGGCATTTCAGCCTGCACATTCGCGTCTGCCTCCACTTGGCTCTCATGGCACAGAGGTTTCTAAGAAGATAGCAGTAAGACCAAGCTCCTTCAATCTCTATATATAAAAGCCTAAGCGACCGTTATGACCCTGGTGGGAGCACTGCTCAGCCAGAAGCCAACCTCATGGCAGGGGAGCGCAGCTGCGGCTGCAGGAGCATCTCTTGCCTCCGCAGCAGTGCTACTAAGCAGCGGCGGCATGTGCAGTGGGGCTGGGATGAGCAGGAGCAGCGCGGTGCCTGGCTCCAGCTCGGGCTCTTCTCCAGACACCTGCCACTTCACACACTGCTACATCCCTTGGGGAATGTCGGACTGCTGTTTAGGCCTGATCCCCATCCTTTGAAGGGTCCTGGATTGTGAGAGGGCACAGGTCAGGCTGAGGGACCCCATTGATGCATGAATTTCATGCACCAGGCCTCTAGTTTTAAATGATAGTCATGATTGCAGGTCCTTTTATTCATCACTTTGAATATTTCATGCCAATTCTTTCTGGACTGTGAGTTCCCTTGTAGGTAATTAACTGTCTTTCTCTTGTTGCTGTTAAGAGTCTCTCTTTGTCTTAAATTTTGCCATTCATTTATGATATGTCTTGGTGTGGGCCTCTTTGGGATCATCTTGTTTGGAACTCTGCTCTTTCTGGACTGTGTCTCTTTGTCCTTAACCAGTTTAGGGAAGTTTTCGGTCATTATTTCTTTAACTAGATTCTTGATCCCTTGCTCTCTCTCTCTTCTCCTTCTGGTACTCTTATGATGCAGATATTGTTATGCTTTGTGTTCTTTGAAAGGTCTCTTAAACTATCCTCATTTTAAAAATTCTTTTTTCTTTTTGCTGCTCTGATTGGATTTTTTTTTTCAACCTTGTATTCAAAATTACTGATTTGGTCCTCTGCTTTACCCACCCTTCTTGCTTATTACTTACAGTGTATTCTTTATTTCATCCATTTATTCTTATTTCTTTTTTATGGTTCTATGTCCTTTTTTATGCTATGGAGCATCCTTATGACCATTTTTTTTTGAACTCTATATGTGATAAATTGCTTGCCTCCATTTCATTTATTTCTTTTTCTGGAAAGTGCTCCTGTTCTTTTATTTGGGGCATTATATTTATCTCCGCTTTTGGCTACCTCTTTTTATTTGCTTCTATGTATTAGATAAATCTGCTATGATTGACAGTGGTGATTGGGTGGCTTTGTGCAGTGACCTTTGGAGTCCATTGGTTCAGTCTTGATCAACTGAGCTGAGTGCTCCAGAAATGTCCCTTGTAGAATCTATCTTGCCTTTCTTTTAATATATTGGAATCTGGTTTTCCCCAAACTGTATATTCTTGAATTGGCCAATTCCCACTTTTATCAGCTATTTCAAAGCCCAAAGTTATATGGTTACTTTTCATCGAGGTTTTAACATTTGTATTTAACTGATTCTTTAGTTCCTATTAGAGAAGCAGTTTCTACAAGTTACTTTCTACACTTTCAGAGAGAAACACATTTTGGAAGCAAAGTTTTGAATTTCTCAAATAGGATTTGTCCAAATGAGATGTCTTGATTGTTGATCTCCTAACTATTGATAAATTTGTACAACTCATGCCCATATAGCTTATAATTTATATCAAGTTGTTGATCTCCTAACTAAATTTGTACAACTCATGCCCATATAGCTTATAATTTATATCAAGTTTAATTCATTCAAAAATTTTCTCATCTGGTATGTACTCTGTTGTATAATTTTGCAATAATTCACTCCTCTCTTCAGCCCTATTTTCCCTAAAACCAAATGTTCTGAAGGTTTTTCTCACTCATGTCCTTAGTAGGTACTAGTAAATATTTTCTTGACGAAACTACATCATCTTTACCAATAAACTACTTATCTTTGTTCTTGTATCTATTTCCTCTGTTGGTTTCTAGCTATGGCCCCTAACTAAATTTTGGTACTATTTATGGTCTAGATTTATCACTTTCTACCTCATATAACACTTGTTTTAATAAATTTTCTATCATGCTACAACTGACATATGAGTAAAATTTTCATTTAAGTTTTTCTGTATGGTGCCTAACATAAGGTTTGACTCATGGGTAGTTGATAATTACAATATAAACAAACAAGTGAAGGCGCAACATGTTAGTTTTAATTACAAATTAACATAAGATTAATATTTGAAAATATTTTTTCTTTCATTAAGCCTTAATAGAGTAATCAGGCAGACAAGGAAACAGAATAATTAATCTAGTAGCAAAAACACGGCAGGCAGTCCAAAATCATTTGACAAATCAGAGACAAAGACCAAATAGGACTAATGTAGGTATATTTATAGGAATGAGGAGCAAATGAAAAATGGAAGTCAGTTCAGAGGAGAGTCATTTATAAACCAAAACTTTTATACTTGGTTATTTTGTCTATGAATCCATGCTTGAGTAAATATACAGTGAGTAGAGTTTTTACCTTCCACACTTATAATTCTGAACAGAATAATGTCTGATAGCCTGATGCTCTAGCTAGGGGTGTCAAACTCAATCAGAGAAGGGGCCAAAATCTAAAATCCAGCCTAAATCGCGGGCCGAATGGTTTACTGAACAGTCATAAACTGTCATTGTGATGGAAACGCAGCGGAGTGCAGTGATGACAGCGCGGTGCGGGCCACATTGCAAGGCCTGGCGGGACGGATTTGGCCCGCGGGCCTTGTGTTTGACACATGTGCTAGACTCTCTAGCTCAGCGTTTTTCAACCGCTGTTCCGCGGCAGATGTTGCCTGGTGTGCCATAGGTGCAGACAAGACAAGAATTTTATAATTTTTCACTATTTTGTTTACTTAATATTTCATAATAAAGTAATTATAAAATACTTTCTTTGTGTTTATTTGATTCCTATTCAAGAGAATTACTTTATATATAGTCAATATAGGCACAGAGTTAAATTTTTTAACATTTTCTAATGGTGGTGTGCCTCATGATTTTTTTCATGAAACAAGTGTGCCTTTGCCCAAAAAAGGTTGAAAAACATTGCTCTAGCTTATCATATTCGATACTTCAAATACATATTGTGGTCTATTTTGGATGGTACCTGGGAAAAAAGAAAAGGTGCTTTTTTCCATCCTAGAGAAGGAGGAAGGTAAGATATTCCCTGGACATAAAAAGTAATTCTTAGAAACAATACCACTAAACAAAATTTTTTCTCTGGCCCAGCTGGCATGGCTCAGTGGTTGAGCACCAATGTATGAACTTTGAGGTCATGGTTTGATTCTGGTCAAGGTACATGCCTGGGTTGCGGGCTTGATCCCAAGTGTGGGTCATGCAGGGGGTAGCCAATCAATGATTCTCTCTCATCATTGACATTTCTTTCTCTCTCTCTCTCTCTCTCTCTCTCTCTCTCTCTCTCTCTCTCTCTCTCTCTTTCTCCCTTTTTCTTTGAAATCAATAAGAGTATATTTAAAACAAAATTTTTTAGCTGAATATTTATTTAGTTTAAGACCTTAGATAGAAGACCATGTTTAGTTTAAACTTCTTGTGAGCATGTAAGATTACTTGAATAGCAAAGACCTGATATTATATCTTCCAGAAATGGATATGTTCCTCCAGGAACGTATAGAAAGTTATAGTACATACCATGTAAAATAATAATTAGTCACTTTTAAAATATTTTATCCCTGTTAGGTGATGTCAATCATTGGCAGTGACTGGGGAAGTATTTTGGGAGAAGAAGGAATTATTTCTCAACTAAAAATCCTATCTCCTTAATAGCTGGTGATTCTGCTCACAATCATGCCATCCTGGACATGATAAAGACACTTTGCCAATTGAAAAGTTAGTCTTGTTTGTCCTGTATGATGATGTCCCAGAGGAAGGCAGGGATGGCACTTCTTATAAGAAGTTCAGTGTAGACAATTAATCCAGAGAATAGGGAACTTGCTGGTGTTGATGAAGAAATGAATTATCCCGCTATCCTGCTGCAGATGCTCCTGAGGGTGCCTTTTGGAAGCAGCTTCTTTCTGAAGAATAGTCAGGAACAAGCTTTTCAATTCAACTGGCCCATGTTCTTTTTGTTTATCTCTGATCTCCTTTTCCCAGAAACTGACCTGACTTGCTGGGCTAGGTTAAGTGAGTGCTAGTAATTCCACCGCTTCTCACAGTGAAACATACACCACTATTAAAAAAATACAAACATGAAGTAATTCCTTTTCTTGTTACAGGAAGTTCTTTGGTCTAGACATGGGATTATTTTCTCTGCCCTTGGTGAAAAGTTTCCACCCTTTCTTTTGTTGGCATTGCTGAAGTCTGTTGTATGAATCTATTGGCATCTGCAGATACATTAGCTTTGGTAATAATGACATTCAACTCTTATTGAGAATCCAGTGCACTATGTGTAGATACAATACATGGTTCTCTTCGTAGAGTTCTTTTCCTTTTTTAAAAGTCTAGTTGATGTTCAATATTGTATTAGTTTTAGTTGTACAGCCCCATGATTAGACACATAACTTATGAAGTGATCACTCTGATAAATATAAATTTCCTTCAAATAGAAGTTACTCCAGGGTTCCAGTAAAGATGGCAGTGTAAGTAAACAAAGTGCTTGGAACCTTCCACAATCACATCAAAATTATAACTAAATTACAGCCCACACAGGGGGTGCACATGGAGTGCCCAGGTTGTGTGACCAGGGATGCTGCACCACTGGGCCCTACAGGACACGTACTGCACAAACCCACTCTACTGAGTCCAGGAGACATAGCAGCTCTACCTCATATATAGAAACAAACACAGGGAAGAAAACAAAATGAGTAGGCAAATAAACATATTTCAAATAAAAAAAAAACAGACATGTACAGAAAAAGAACTAAATGAAATGGAGGCAAGCTACCACATACAGAGTTCAAAACAATGATTATGCGAATGCTCAAGGATTTTAGACAGCAGAATAAAGGACAGGGAAACTATGAAAAAGAACTAGTCAGAAATGAGGGCTACACTACCTGAGATAAAGAATAAAAAATAATAAGTAATAAAGCTGAGATTCAAACACAGGTTATCTCATCCCAAAGCCCAAATTATCAGCCACCCCACTCTACCCCTCTCTAAAATAGCTACCTTCTTAGCTGTCATGAAAAACAAATATGGTGTGCATACATAGGGCAACTGTGGTATTGGAAAGGAGAGTGTAATATCTTTGATAATTGTCCCGCTCTTTTCTTTCTTCAGTCCAAGTTGTTAATCATAGGCCTCTCAGTCCTGTCCTAGAAGGTCACAGTGCAGTTCTTCAAAGATGGTCCTGTTGGTGTATTTCTGAAACACACACACACACACACACCCACACACACACACACACACACAAAACAAAAAAAAAACAACAACAAAAAACAACCCACAGAATGTATTTATTTTGTTTATACACAATTTTTGCCTACATAAGCATAATATAGTTTGTCTTTTCATAGACTAAGCAGGCGTCCTCAAACTTTTTAAAGTGGGGGCCAGATCACGGTCCCTCAGAGAGCTGGAGGGCTGGACTATATGAACTACTAATTCCTACTGTAACACCTCGGCTGCGCTCACTGCCCAAAAAACCTGGCGGGCCAGATCAGACTCCTCTGCGGGCCGCATGTGGCCCGCGGGCCGTAGTTTGAAGACGCCTGGACTAAGGAATGGTAGAGATACAAACCTATAAATAAGCATTTTCAATTAACCTTCTACTCTCTATGTCTTTCAATCTGATCCAGGTGTTCTCTATTTCAGATGCCATTTACATCTGTCACTTGATTTTTTCGAATACATCTTTTCTTGTTTTGCCATTTTCTCTTTCCATTGCTTCTGCTATCCTATCTTTTATGACCTATTGAAGTCATCCACCATTACTTCCACTTTATTCTATCAATATTTGTTAGAAGTTAAGTCTAAGTCAGGGGGAGGGGAATTAGATGCACCTTTTGAAAGAAGTGTCAGAGAATGTGTGGACCTATTTGAATGACCACAGGTACCTACCCTTTCCCATAGCCATGTGTTTTAGGGAAGATAGCTTATATTCTCAGCAGGTGGTTCTCAAAGCGTTTCAAAATCATCATAACATGGCAAGAGTATACAAATAGATAGGCCCTACCTTAGAAATACTGAACAAGAGACAGGCATAGGGCTCAGTGACCTGTGGTTTAACAAACCCTGCAGGTGATTCTAATGCACAGTTAAGTAAAGAACCATCTGCCTCTTCTGGCCTGGTAATTCAATGACCATGGACAGCTTGGCACCCAGCTCTGGCCAATTAGCTGTGAGTGATTCTATCCTGGAGCTTCTGGGAAAGCTAACATTTCTCAGAGAAGCCGCTATGGGTGCATTTGGATCTTGTGATATTGAAGTGGTTGCAAACCATCTTGTTACCAGCCTAACGTGGAAGGCCTCAGTTAGAGCAGAAGTGGCAGAGCTTTGCAGATGCTGGGCTGTGACCTGGATGCACCTTTGCAGAAGTCTGACTGCATTATGGACTTTTGGCTGGATGAGCTAATAAATTCCCTAATTGTCATTGCCAATTTGAGACAATGTTTTCTGTTACTTGCCTTTAATATCCTGATTATTCTAAGTGAGTGCATGTAACTTAAAGTGGCCAGCTGAGAGATATTTCTCAATACTCTCTGCACAATTGGATTATATGAGACATTAAAAAAAAATACCACCCCTGGGCTCACTTCTAGGGAATCTGAGTCAAGTAGCCTTGCATGGAGCCCTGACACTGGGTTTTTTGATAGGTGATTCCGAAATGCAGGCAGCTTTGAGAACTATTGGTGACATGGAGCCCTGACACTGAGAGTTCTTTGTCTAGGTTTTGAAAACAAGTTCTCCTCTAACATTCCCGAACTGTCCTAGAATGAGAACCATATAAACTCAGAAGCAGGTGCACAGTATCCTTTAAAAGTGGGATACGGCTTCCTTTTTCTTACACAGTTGCTACTAAAATAACATTTACTAGGTTAACATGATCACTTTTCTAAATGTACAAAGTAATTCTTTTTATTGGGTGGCTTGTCCTGAACTCTGATGCTTTTAGTTTCTTTCAGCCCACAGTTCTGGGTGGCTATAGGAGCACACCTGCCATTTTTGTTGCTTTTATTTTGCTCACCATAAAAAGGCAACTCCAGCAATTCTTCCTCTAGTGCTATTGAGAAATTATTTTCTGTGTAAGTTTTGAATTTTTCTGTTTTATCTACCTACTTCCTATTCTTTTTTTAAAAAAATATATTATTTCAGAAGGGAGAGGGAGAGAGATAGAAACATCAAAGATAAAAGAGAATCATTGATCAGCTGGGCATTGATCTAAAAATAGCACGAATACATTACCTTTACAGGGCTATATGTATATATTTTGCATATTTCTGTAACATGCACACATTTGAAAAAAATATATAATTAGCTCTTTTAGGGAAGTTCACCATGTTTGGGAGAGTGAGATTTGCATGGAAAGCTAGCAGTCCAGTTTCTTTAAGTATGCTTTAAATCAGTATGCTTCCTAAAAGGAAGGGAAAGGAGAAAAATTAGTGAAGAGGGGAAAATAAGAGTCTTGCTGTGAACAACAGTGAGAGTATCAACCGGAATATGATGATTCAATCTTTGTATCTGAGATTTCCCACTGAACCGTGTAGAGGCCTCTAAAACCTCGAAATACACTGTGGGGTTTGAAAATTTGTAATTGAGCTTGACAATTGCTTATTCACTGGAATTATAGGAATAAACAAGACAAAGTGTAAGCCTAAGGGCTTTGTTTAAACAAGAGGCTCAGAGTAAGGGGCTGCTTGTGCTGACTGTGCACTGTGCAGGGGGCCAGCCCCGGGTAAAGCAGAAGCTAAATGTAGCCAGGGCTCCACTTGCAGCAAAGGGACTTTTCCTGTTCACAGGGAGACCTACATGGACCAGGGGAGCCCTGGAGCGACTTTTATTTTGGGAGTTTACTGTAAATTCCAGGAAAGTAAAGGCCATCTGTTTCTTTCATATTGTATGCCAGTGCTTAGCATAGTGCTGGGTCACATGGTTAGTCCTTGATAAATATTTGTTGAAAGAATGAACTATATTAGCAAGTGTTGGCACAATATTGGGGCAGGTTGAAGTTTCTAGAAGTCCAGCTTCTTTTTTTCTTTTTTAAGTGAACACATCCTCAAGATTTTATGCTCACATAATAAAAAAAATATGAAGCTTAGAATGGGGTCACTTGGTTTTTTTGTGTGGCTTCTCTCCTCCTAATTCAACATGCTTGCATCTTATAATAGCCAGCGTCCTCTGAGATCTACAGTTGGGCTCAATGCATTCAAATCTCAGCACAATCTTTGTAATTTTAACCTCCCCCCCACCCCCCCAGAAAACTGGCTTAGTTGGCCCACCTTAGCCACTCTGCTTCCTGTCTTAATGCCGCTTTCTCTGTGATTCAGAGAATCCTTGCCCTTCTTGTGCTGTGTTACTTTGTGGGGTTGGTGTTTGCCACACTTACAGGAAGTCAGTCAGGCAGCTTTTAGGGAAACTTCACCATGTTTGGGAGAGTGCTATTTGCATGGAAAGCTAGAAGTGGAGTACCATCTTGGCGAATCCCGTTTAAGACCTTCTCATAGATATGCATATACACTAAACACATTTTTGATGTTAAGCAAAACAACTTCATTTTAATACGGTAGAGGCAGCATGCTCTAGCAATCAAGGATTTGGACCCTGGGCCAGGGCAGGGACAATTGAGTCTTAGTTCTGGGCCGCCACCAGTATCACCAGCACCTGGGAACTTGATAGAACAGCGTTTCTCGGGGTTATACCCAGGCATATTGAATTGGAGCTCTGGAGGGAGGCCCCCAGCAATGACTTAACAGGCTCTCCAGGTGATTGTCATACAGGCTAACACCTGAGAGCCACTAGCTTGAACCATTTATTATCCATTTTGTTCCCTCCACCTTTTTCACCCCGTTGGTCTCCCTGCTTTTACTTTAACATTTGCTTGGGGACTAAAAATAATTGCTGAATTCTGACTGCATCTATTTTTTTTCCATTTGCAGTTAATAGGTAAAAAACAGTCTTCTCCTGGCACACCATATTGAGTTTGGTTTTGGATTCAGTGGGTCCTGATTATATGCATTGTTGTTTACTTCTCAGAGTAGCACATATATGGCCTCAAGACTAAGGCATATTAAAAGAAAGCGAAATAAAAATATTCAACTGTTCATTGTAATGACTAGTTTTTCTACTCCTATATTCTAGTATTGCTCTTCAAGTTGGCTATGTGTGTTGTTTTAAATTATGTGGAAGTTGAGTAAGAAAAAGAGCAAATATTTAATATTAGGGTCTGAAAATCATGATGAGAGAAAAATAAACAGTTATTAGGATATAAGTAAATATTAAACAGTAATAGTCAATCAATAGTGAAATATGTACCAAAGGAATCACTTGGAAAATAGTCTTGTTGAAGGAGGGTCATGGCATTGAATTGAATTTTGAGTTAAGAACATTGTTTTATCTGAATTTGCTTTGACAAATGAAAGCAATGATTACCAATTAATAGGACAATCATTTTAATAAATTATTACCAATTAATAAAAGTTGTCATTTACTCACACAAACCTAGAAATTTCTCTGAAGTGAAAAACTAATGGTAATACACCAGTTAGCAAGAAATATTATATATGTATTATCATCATTGGCCCATATAAGGCCTCTCTTATTTTTTCCTTTTATATTTCTCCCTTACTCCTCCTTTTCACTTCTCAGGTTACCATTCTGGTGCATTTTATGTATATTCTCTATTTTTTTTGATAAGATTTGTATTTTGTATACATGCATTTAAAATTATTATAGAAAAATTTAAGTACACAGAAGTAGATGGAAATTATAATAAGCTTTCTGTACTCATTATCAACTTCAATAATTATAAAATCATGGCCTAGATTATTTTCTTTTCCCAACTCTCTACCCAACTCCTACCCTATCTGGATTATTTTGAAGCAAATTTAATATTTTTATTGTATATATATATGTATATATATATATATATATATATATATTGCAAGCTTATGTAAATGATATTTTTACAGTATACTTATTTGTTAACACTCTTTTTGGTGACCTAGCTTCGTTTTTGTGGGTGCATCTAGTCTATTACTTCTAACCGTTCATGGTACCCTGTGAGATTTCATGTTTTGTATCCCTTTTCCCATGGTAGGAGCGGGAGATAACTGCATTGCCTTCATCTTCACCCTATTACAAATAGAACTGCAGTGAGCAACTTTATACATGTCCCCTAAGGGACCTGTGTGAGAATTTCTTTGTGATAAATGCTCACAGGTAGAATTTTGAGGTCAAAGAGCATATAATTACTACATTGGATTAAGTACTGCCAGATGATGTAGACATCCTGTACATGTACCAGGAATACTGGAATTATTTAGCACTCCAGTTTATTAGGTATAAAATTATAATATTGTCTTACCTTGCATTTTTCGGATTACTAATAGTTTTAATTTCCTTTAATATTCTTTTAAAAATATATATTTTATTGATTTTAGAGAGGAAAGGAGAGGTAGAGACAGAAATATCAATGATGAGAGAGAACCATTGACTGACTGCCTCCTGCATGCCCCCCACTGGGGCTTGATCCCGCAACCCAGACATGTGCCCTTGGCCGGAATCCAAACCAGGACCCTTCAATCTGCAGGCTGATGCTCTACTTTATACATTGAGCCAAACCAACTAGGGCTATTTTAATATTCTTATAAGCTTTTTGAGTTCCCTCTTCTATACATTGATTTTGACCATTTTACCACTGGAGTTTTTATCTTAGTGATTTATAATAATTTCTTCATTTAAAAAAATATATGTTGAACCTTTGTTAAGTTTGAACATTGGTAGTATCTTCTTCAAACCTGTCATATGTTTAACTCTCTATATGTGTCTTTGTATAGAAATTCTTTTTTTTGGTACCGTCAAAATCAGTTTTTCTGCCTTGTGGTTTATGTTTCTGTCATTCTAAGAATTTTTTCCTTCTATATTTTCTTTTACTGAATTTCTAGTTTAGCTTTCATGTTTAGGTCTTTATTTCATTTGGAGCCCACAAGCTTTCTTTCTGTTTTCTTCTAGGGTTTTTGTAGATTTAAGTATTATACCTGAATCTTTAATACATTTTGAGTTGTTTTTTGTATGTGGTATAAGACAGAGGTTCAATTTTACTGTTTGCATGTAGAAATTTAGCTTTCCCAGCACCATTTATGGGTTTATTTTTGAAGTCTATTATGTTCCACAGGTTTATGTGTCTGTCTTTTTGCTGGAACCTTCCTGCTTTGTAATACTGTTAGATATTAGAAAGTATGATGCCTCCAGCTTTGTTCTTGTTTCTCAAGATTGCTTTAGCTATTCAGGGTCTTTTGTGGTTCTATGTGAATTTTGGGCTTGTTTTTTTCTATTATTGTACAAAAAAATGCCACTGGGATTTCTATAAGAACTGCATTGGATCTGTAGAGACATCTCTTTGGGTAATATAAATGTTTTAACAATCTTGCTTCATGCAATATATTTTCTTATTACCATAAGCATATCTGTAAGGCCTATTTTAAATAATCTATACAATTCAATAATTCTGTTTCAGTTGGCATATATTGGTGTCTTAAAGGTGTCAACTTCTTTAGTTGTATATATAGAGGGGTGGATGAAAGTAGGTTTACAGTTGTGAATAGGTGAAACAATTTATTCTTGTGTTATTTATTTATTTATTTATTATATTATTTAGTTGTATTTGTCTTCTTTTTCTTCTTCTTGTTATTATTTTGTATCCTTACTTATGATTTATCTTTTAGGTAATGATGGCTGGTAATTTAACTTACTTTTGCATATATATATATATATATATATATATATATATATATATTTAAATTCTCATGCCCTCTTATGAATATTAGCTATTGTGTGCAACCATGTATATATACTGGAGTAGAACCAAAGGCCAAGTTCTAGTCTGTATCTCTCCCTGTGAATTTCAAGGAGAGAAGGGAAAGAAAGGGGGTGAGAATCCAAACATGAGTCCCAGCCTCAGAAAACCACTGTTTGTTACCACTCCTCCAAGCACAAGCACAGCTCTAGCCAGGCTTTTGTCTTTGAACTCCAGAAATGTTGAAATTAGGATATGGGTCATTGGGATGTGACATATCCTTCTTGTGATTTTAGGAAAGTACTAAGTGATAAGTGAATGCTCAGGGAGGGCTGGCCTAGCTGCTCTTTTCATTAATTCCTCACCTCAGGAGAGCTTCCTGCTGCTCTAATTTTATTCTGTCCATTCTGGCAATGTAACCTAATGTTTTTTATGATGAAGAGGCTTACCTAATAATATTGGGGAGGAAAATGAGAAGCATTTAATTCCAATCCATCCTTTCACTGTCACCCTCACCCATGACACTCATCCTATAGAGAATTTGATACCCCAGTGCACAGTCATGGGAGAGAAAGAAGGAAAAGGTAAGTGCATGATAGTCCAAAGATAGCAACTTTTCACTTGAGGCCAATAGTGAAAGTTCAGTGTGGCTACAGGTTACCTTTAAAGAGGAAAGTGTTCTTGTTTTCCTCAGAAAATTGTATTTCTATGACTAATAAAGCTTGTGCATAGTTATGTCTTATTTTGGGGGCTAAAAAGGCAGGAGTAATACATTCAGAAAACTCTACATACTCTGTCAATAATGTTGTGACTATAAACAAATTTTAGGGTGACATGAGATTTGGTGGAATTAATTTGAAGGCTGTGATTATGGATGAGAAAAAGAATTGGCAGGAAGTCTAAATCTTGGGAGTTAGCCCAGGGAAACTGCTGGCTAGGGGGGAGCAGTGTGTGGCCTATCTTCTAGGAAGCCACATGTAATCTAAGAAAAGAATGTGATTGGGTGAGAAATAATATTGGGGATGAAGTAGGGTCAAATCAGAATAGACTTTGTTTAACATGCTAAGGATCAGAGCTTTATTTTAAAGACTATAAAGAATCCTGTTAGTATTGGTTAAAAGTAAAATATTCCACTCTAGACAGGGGACATTTATTTGGTTAAGTAATATATACATGTGATGTACCTTGTAGGTGGTTTAGACTTACAAAAAAAACACAATAATTTGAATTGTTTTCCCCCAAAGTGGGCTTTTTTTTTTTTAAGTAGGTAGGTATGTTTTTAATATTACATGAGTTATATTTATATTGAAATATTCATTGTTTATCAGAAATACATATTTAATCTGGCACTCTTTTTATTTGATCTGAAAACCTTACAAATAGAATATATTAAATCTATAGTATCAGCTGAATATGATTCAGTCAATAAGAAAACATCTTAATCAGAAAGATTAGAGAGAGCCTTGTTAAATCAATGTGATCTTTTAGACTACAACAGAGAGAAGGGCTGGCTTGGAGTTTGGGAATGCATTTGTGCAGAAGACAGTGAGTGACCAAGTACCTATGATGAGGGGTTTAAATGGTGGCTGAACGTTTGGCTGTGAGTCAAGTACCTATGATGAGGGGTTTAAATGGTGGCTGAACGTTTGGCTGTGAGTAGATGGAATAACTGCTTTCCCTTTTCTCCCCTGGACATAAGGCTTGATATTCATCCTGTGAGGGTCTCACATGATAAAGCAGCCAGCTCCTTGGTGGCAGCCAGTTCTACAGATCTTTGTCTTGGTTCTCCATTCTTCTATTTCTGCTTTTACTGTTTGTTACCTGGGGTCATATTACTAAAAGAAAGTACTCTTACATAAGGAAAAAATAGAAAAAGGAAAAAACTCCACCAAAATCAGGTGGAAAGTAATATGTTAGGAGTAAATTCAAATATTTAATCAATTGTTATAATAAACAGAGTAAAATCATTAATAAAGAGACTTAGATTAGGTCAAAACAAATATCTATCTTGTACAGAAAGGATAATATATGTCAGATGTATACTAACCAAAAATAAAGCTATGGTTGCTAAATATCAAGCAAGAAGAAGTTTTAAGACTATAGAAGATGCCTACAAATTTAAATTTAAGAGAAACCAATAGCCCTATATACATACTAAAACAAAGATGGATAAAACCAAGAACACTGACCACCATCAGAATTGAATAGGGATGATAGCAAAATGGACATCCTTCATTGTTCTAAGTAAATCCCATTTCTTATTCCTTAAGGCCGGCAAGGAAGAATGAGACCACCTGGAGCTGTAGGTTGAGAGGGTCATTTTTCATAGTCAAATGTTGAAAGGCTGTCAAATAGAATGAAACATTGAAAAATCTAGAGTGAAGGAAAAAGTCATTGCAGACTTTTGTAAAAATGATTTTAGAAAAGAGCCAAAGTCAGATTTCAGGTCTAAGACTAAATGGGAAGTGACAGTATCGCCTCAGAAAATGCGTGCATCTCTTTTTGTGCCATCGGCAGCCACAGAAATCTGGTTGTGGTAATGAGCTTTATTGGTCCAGGATGTACCATTTTGCTATTTCTGTTGCCCTTACGATGCTTAGATCAGGGCTTCTCTCTCAGGCAATAGCTCTTGAAAACTGAGCCATAAATGAGGCACAAGTCAACTCAATTCTGGTTTCCAAATTTAAAGGGGACTGTTTTATCTATATTTATCTATTTTCCTCCTTTAGTTGATCACTTGGCTAGGTGACAGTAGTAGGGTAGGATAGTACCAGTTAGGATCTATCAACAGAAACAATTTAACATGAGCAATTGATCACAGAGGTGATAAAAGAACTAAAGGAGGGATTAGGGGATTGTGCAGAAACTTAGGGCCATCTTGGGCTGGAGGGAAGCAGGGCAGAAGGTTGTGGGCCAAGAAGTTGGAGTTATTTAAAACCATGAAGAGAGCTGCCTTATGGGAGTTAGAACTGCAGAGGGAAGCACTGTCCATGGTGTCTGGATCCACGGAGTAGGCAAAAATCATTGCAGAGGCATGGCTTGAGTTAGAAGAAGAGGCAAAAATACTCTAGTTCTCCTTCCTCCCTTCCTCTAGTCTTTTATCAGTGCCTTCCATTAACTAACGGTACCTGGTAGGCAAATGACAAGGGGGCAAGGCAGCAGAGTGGGAAATAGATCTGAGAACAAACAGGCAAATGACCAGCCCAGTTGGTCATGAGTAGAGCATATGGCTCCTGCCCCTCTCTCTTATTTCTGCTCTAGGATAAGTCTCTATCTCACAGCTAAACAGGACAGAAGACATTCCTGATCTTATGTGTAAGTGGTGCCTATTGTTTCTATCTCCTACAGCCTTTCAAATCTTGGAGCTAAAAACATGTTGTCTTTCTCTCTGAGGTCTATCCCACAGCACTAAACTGTTGCATTGCCAATGTAGGGAGAATAAACAGAGGGCTCCCAGTAGGTTTTATTGGTCCCAGAGTCTGGACAGGGCTTGAATTTCCAGGTAGGATTTAGATGATATAAACCTCAGCTCTAGCACACAAAACTGCACACAAGGCTCCAGATGTGGATCACCTGTTTATGAATACATTACAACTTTTTAAAGTATTCATCAAGACAGTATAGCTCCATTAGCAAATTATGACATTGCTAAGCCCTGGTTTGTGTTAGCCTTTTTAAGCATTTGAACAGAGTTATTTGCCAACTACTATCAAGTTTGGTTTCACAAAACATTTCTGGGCTATTTTATTCTCTTGGTCATAAAAACAAGGTTTTGTTATCTCTTAACCATCTTTGGGATATTATTATATCTTTAAAATTTTTTAAAATTTTTATTAATTTCAGAGAGGAAGGGAGAGGGAGAGAGAGATAGAAACATCAATGATTGAGAGAATCATTGACCGGCTGCCTCCTGCATTCCCCACAGTGGGGATTGAGCCTACAACCCAGGAATGTGCCCTGACTGAGAATCAAACTGTGATCTCCTGGTTCAACACCTGAGCCTCCGTGGCTGGCTGAGAGATTATTAGGTCTTGATTCATTTCTAAAACAAAGTAACTATTCCTTTACCTTAGCTATAGAGTTGTTAAGCATACCTTTCATACCTTTTTCCAGAATGTTGATAAAATACCAATGCTATTGAGTTTCCTTACCATCTCTTCACTAATTGGCCCTCATTGGGCCTAGTTGTTCAATTGGAAACCTTCCTAACCTCATTTTCTGTCAATCCACATTTCTCTGTTGTACCCAGTGATGATATCATAACTTATCCACTATTGGTCAATGTCACTAACCTATCTTTAAGGTAAAGTTATTAACTTGACAGAGTTTGTTCTTAATGAATTTATACTGCTTTATCATGATGACTGCTTTCTGTAAGTATTCACATATCATTAGTTTGATAAACTATTAATAGAATTTCATGGAAAAATGTGGTAATCATACTGACCTATTACTCTAAGAAAACATACTAAGCATTTTTCTTTAACCTTTTAAAACTCTTCTCATTTTCTATGATTCACAAAGAATAAAATTAGTACTGGGAACCCATAGGCAAGGTCTTATAATATTATGAATTAATAATAAAGATTTTCTGGGGGTGGAGACAAATAAAATACTCTTTTCATGTACAGCTTTTTAAAGTTTGGAACAATATGAGGCTTATATAAAGAACAAATAAAATCACATATAACTCTATTGTATTAGATAAGAATTCCTGTCAGTGGCATTAACAGTAACCTGAAAACCTCTGGTTGAAATTTGGTAAAACTTAAGATGTAGGCATTCCAGAGCTGGAATGACATGCCATAATGCTGCCAGCAAGATGGCTGCTCCACCTTCAGCCTTGTGTGCATATGGTGGGAATAAATATTAATGACCTCAGCTTGCCCCAGGACTACCGACAGTAGCACCTGTGGTTTGTAAGTGAGGAAAGGGAGGCACAATTTCTCAAGGTGCACAACTAGATAAGCAGGAAGTCTTGGGTACACATTTCTCTATCTTTCAGGCTCATGCTCCTTTTTTAAAAATATATTTTATTAATTTTTTACAGAGAGAAAGAGAGAGGGACAGAGAGTTAGAAACATCGGTGAGAGAGAAACATTGATCAGCCGCCTTATGCACACTCCCCACTGGGGATGTGCTGCAACCAAGGAACATGCACTTGACCGGAATCAAACCTGGGACCCTTGAGTCCATAGGCTGAAGCTCTATCCACTGAGCCAAAAACAATCAGGGCTCATGCTCCATCTAATATATTTTATTACTATTTTACTAGCAATGGTTCAACTTTTTTTTTTTTTGACTTTTAAAAGATACCAAAGTTCTTCTTTGTCTTATTTTATTGAAAAACCAATGTAACGCCAATTCATAACTATAATTGTCTTATGTAATCCCCTTTCCCACCCATTCATAACTAGAACTGTCTCTTACTGGGACATAGTGGTCTGAGAACCTTCTCCATTGGGTTTCCCTGGGTGGTGAAGGTTTTAACAGCACAGATTACTGGACTCAATCCCAGATCTAGTGAGTCAGAGTCTGGGAGCTAGTGTCTCTGAAAATGCATTTTTTATAAGCTGGACAAGTGAATGTCATGACCATTAAACTTTCAGAACCACTGTACTAGAGCATAATTTTTGCTGAGAACAAATTTATTCTCTGGGTTGCAGCTGCTTCCAGGTCATAAAGCAGTTTGAGGTGAAATTAAGCAGGAGAATAATCCTGTTTGCATAGTGAAGGACTTCTTACCTTTGTTCTGGGAAGTGGTCCTTAACTGCTGGTGTTTATGAGAAAATGATTTATGCTAGAAAATATAGTTGGTGAGACGTGTGTGTGTGTGTGTGTGTGTGTGTGTGTGTGTGTGTTGTAGGTGACACAACATCCTGGCTAATATGGTAGTCTTTGGAGTCAGAATGACTAGGTGCAAACCCTGATTCTCTTACTGTACTAGCTATAAAACATTGGGCAAATTATTTACCTCCATGTGTCTGTCTTGTCTTACTTGTAAGGTGGCAATAATAGTCATATCTACCTCATGATTGTTGCAAGGTTTATGAGAATCAGTCTATGCAAAGCACTTAGAGAGCAGCATCTTATAGAAATTCTCAGTAGGTATGAGCTGTTAATAGTGTTTTTATGTGATGGTCAGGGTTTCAATACCTGTGTGGATGGCATGTCTTTGTCTTATTGTAAGGTGTTTTTTAATCATCCTTTACCTGATAATTCATTTTCCCTCTGAAAAGTGTGTGTGCACAGATGCACGTGCTGTTAGAAGAAATGGGATGGATCTCCATGACTACATGTGTTACTAGCAAACAGCTTATGGCACAGAAACTGTTAATGGTGAGGACAGAGCTCGCAGAGCTGTTCATGCAGAGCCTCCTTGCAGCAGAGTTCCCTTGAGATCAGTTGGCTGATTTCTTAGCCACCTCCTCAGAGCAAGCAGGGCTTGGGGAGGTAGGTCACGATTTATCTGAACCTCAACAATTAATTGAGGAATAGTGATAGCAGCCCTCAGACCTCAGAAGAAAGTGGAGACTAATTAAGCTATTTCTGTGCTCAGCATTTTAGGAGAATAAACGATGGTAAGACATTGCCATTGCAGTCTGTGATTTATGTAACACTGATCTTTGAAACTCCTACTGCTTCCAGTTTGGAACGTGTACAGTTGTCCAAAATACACAAAAATGGGTTAATCATTAGAGAGTATCTCACTTTCGTGCATAGGCAGAAACATGCACTCTAAAATTATGGCCCAGTGATTTGTTTGAACAGAGGACAGAATTGAGATTTGTTAAAAAGGAGAGCTTTTGTTCTTGGTGTGATTTATTTTATTTTTATTTAAAAAATTATTTTATTTTTCCATCACCATTTATCCTCTCTGGATCCTCTTCCACTTCCATTCCCCACCACCCCCATCCTGCTCACAATCATGACCCTGTTGTCCATGTCCATGAGTTCTCTCTCTTTTTTCTTCTTTTTTTGCTCAATCTTTCCATCCCCGCCTCCAATCAGAGCTGTCTGCCTGCTCTCTATACATGAATCTGTCTCTAGTTAGTTTGTTAATTTACTTTGTTCAATAGATTCCACGTATGAGTGAAATCCCATGGTACTTGTCTTTCTCTGACTTGGCTTATTTCATTTAACATAATGTTCTAAAGACAGATGAAGACAAAATGAATCTGTCATGGTCATGAATAGGAATTATAGTATAGTCACCTTGTGCGAGGTAGAAAGCAGCTTTTCAGGTATTTCTCCCACCCACTTACCTATTCTGTGCATTAATTCTGTAACACCTTCATTCAGCATATAACAGCTGAATAATCCTTAATGACTGAATCCTAGAATGCCCCTTAATGACTGGTTATATATAAACTTCTGTGCAGCTATTAAGGTTGGTTGCAGAAGCATCATATGATAATGACTTCTGCGTTGCCCTCAGTAGTAGCATTTTTTAAAAAAAATTTTCTATTATACCTCTCATATTCCTGGACTTGGAGGCAGAATCAGTATTTTGCTTGTTCATCATTGTTTTCCATCCACAGTTCATCTATCTCCTTACAGCCTTTCTCAGGGGTTTTGAAGCATCTTATCACCTACCACTCCTTGTAGTAATTTATGACTGTAGTTTTCCCTTATATTTTAATGACTTCTGCAGCTGACTTGCTGTCTTTTATTTGCCACTATTTCTGTCATCACCTTTTAATATTAATATCCAGGGATGATCCTCTTACTCCTGACCTCTCAGTTCTTTGAAGTCCTCACCTTGATTGCTTTTGTCTTCCACACCATCTCAACCACTACTCTCATTGTCATTCAGTTTACAGTATCCCACTCTAACATCACCCCCTTTTTCCCCCAACATACTCTATAGGTGACCCTTCCAATAACTTTACTACCTAGAATATTTGACAATTAACCTTGCTGCTTTTAAAGGGACTCGCTTTCCTTGTTTTCTGTTTAGATTCCATCCTCTATTATTACTATCATTAGAGGCCCAGCGCATGAAATTCGTGCACAGGGTGGGAGGTGTCCCTCAGCCCAGCCTGCACCCTCTCTAATCTGGGACCCCTCGAGGGATGTCAAACTGCCTGTTTAGACCCAACCCCATGGGACTAAATAAGCATTTGGACATCCCTCTCATAATCAGGACTGCTGGCTCCCAACTGCTCACCTGCCACCTGATGCTTATCAGCCACCCTTGATTGCCCCTAACCACTTCTGCCTGCCAACCTGATTACCCCCTAACCACTCCCATGCCAGCCTGATTGATGCCTAACTGCTCCTCTGCCAGCCTATTTGCCTCTAACTTCCCTCCTCTGCAGGCCTGGTCACCCCTAACTGCTCTCCCTTGCAGGCCTGGTGCCTCCCAACTGTCCTCGCCTGCTGGCCATCTCGTGGTGGCCATCTTGTGTCCACATAGGCGCAGGATCTTTGAACGCATGGGGGCAGCCATTTTTTTTAAATAATATATTTTATTGATTTTTTACAGAGAGGAAGAGAGAGGGATAGAGAGTTTGAAACATCAATTAGAGACATCCATAACTGCCTCTTGCATACCCCCTACTGGGGATGTGCCCACAACCCAGGTACATGCCCTTGACTGGAATCGAACCTGGGACCTTTCAGTCCACAGACCAACGCTCTATCCACTGAGCCAAACCAGTTTTGGCAAGGGGCAGCCATCTTGTGTGTTGGAGTGATGGTCAATCTGCACATTACTCTTTTATTAGATAGGAGATATATATAATTTTTATTTTGTGCCAAACAATAGTCATAAAAAAGAAGAAAGTCACCTAATATTCTTACCAAGATAGGATTCCTTTGAATTTGTACTCAACTTCCTTGAACTCTTCCTTACCTTTGCCTCATTTCATACTTTCACCCAAACATCTAAACAAGTCTAGAAGAACAACCCACAGTCATGCTGATTGGTCTCACATGAAATACATTTGTATCAGATATGCAAGTTGGCTTTCAGTGTGCTCAACTATCCTATTGCATTTTCTTTGTTAATTTCCTTTTCTGCTCTTATCCGCACACTCATACCTCTTCTTTCTCAATCTCCAAACTTCTTTCTTCTCTTTACTTTCAGTTGATGACCTGTTCTACTGTGAAAATAGAAATATCAGAAGAAAAAAATACATATTTTCAAACACAAAATCTATCAACATGTATACATTGTGCCCTTAGAATCTGTTTTCAACCAGTGTTGATAGCTAAGGCTAACCCCTCAACTTGTGCACTGGATCTCATTTCCTGCTTAAGGACTTCATATATACATGTATACTATTCTTTCTGTTTGTATCACTTCTCAATAATGTTCCATTTCCACCAGCATATACACCTATTATAATACTAGAGGCCTGGTGCATGAAATTTGTGCTCAGGGGCAAGGGTGTTCCTCAGCCAGGCCTGCACCCTTTCCAGTCCTGGACCACTGACTCCTAATTGTTTGCCTGCCTTGCCTGCCTGTCTGATAGCTTGAACCACTCTGCTTGACTTCTTGCTCCTATGATATATTTTTCCCATAGAAACCAGCATTATCTTTTAAAAATTATTTTGAAATAATTATAGATTCACAGAAAGTTGCAAAGTTAGGAGAGAGAAGTCCCATGTACACTTCTATATCCATTTCTCTTCTGATGGATACTTAAGTTATTTTCACATTTTGGCTGTTGTGAATAAAGCTGCAATTGACATGGTAATGCAGATGTCTTTTAATATCCTGTTCTAATTTCCTTTGAATATATACCCAGGTATGGGATTGCTGAATCATATTGTAGTTCTATTTAGAATTTCTTGAAGAACCTCCACGCTGTTTTCCATAGATGCTGCACCAATTTACCTTCCCACCAACAGTGCACATTCTTGTCAGTATTTATTATCTCTTGTCTTTGTGATGTCAACCATTCTAACAGGTATGAGGTGAGTTCATCCTGGAGCTTTCCTTATTAAATGCCCTGCCAAGCTTGGCAGTTTTTCTTTCAAGTCACTCTATTTGCTATTAGAGAAGTTATAAAAGGACTCTCAGATCTGCAGGAGAGTCTTTGTGTTAGTGATAGTGGAGACACCAACTTAGAACTTGTTCTGTCCATGTGAAATTATTATACAATGCTGTCTCATTCTTTCTGGGCTGGCATATGGGGAATAGCTTGATGTATAATTTTTGTTCCTAACTGCTGCTGTCATGTGGTTTTCCACTTGCTTGTAGTGTTGGAGGCTACTAGCAAAGACAGTAGATGAAATGAGGGAATAAAAATCCATCTCATCCAGTCTATGAGTTTATCTGTAATCCTGACTGTCTTGTCCTAGGGAGGAGGACTGTGGGTAGAGACTTTATTTCTACATCTGACACAAGCACTTGACTGAGAGGACCCATACTTATCTTTGGTGGCTGTGGGAATTAACTATCCATGGCGGCTGTGGGAATAAAGTACACGTGCAAAACTGGAAAAGGTTTCTGGAGGAGGAAAGCATTAGGCACCAAAGACTCTGTGTATCAAGATGATAGTAATGTTGTCCAGTTGTCTTGGGCAATAGAGCCTGGAATAAATACTTGCAGAATGTGCAGAGATATCCTTTTAGTATACATAACAGCTCAGTGCTGGCCTTGAGATTTTTGATTCTTAGAAATGTGCTGAGCTCTACAACACCCGAACAATGGGCATAAGTATGGCTATGCATGCTCTTTTACAAAGAATATGCCTTCCTTTTCCTTTCCTTTTCTTTTTTTAATTCATTTATTATCTGTGTACATAATTTAACATTGCCCCCCCTCCCATTCATACCCCCCCTCCCCAGAGTTTTGTGTCCATTGGTTGTACTTATATGCATGTATACAAGTCCTTCAGTTGACCTATTATCTTCCCCAGATCTCCCTACCCTACCTGCTGTAATTTGACAGTCTACTTTCCTTTCGACTCCTTGTTATTACTTACCAATTATTTATGAAATTGAGGTCTTAGTACTATTAGCACTTTTTTTTTCCTTTCCTGCCAGTAGAATATCTTGTATGGTTCTGGTTTTGAGAGCACCTGTTCTAGGTCCCTTCCTCATTCTTTCTCTTTTCACCTTTATTCCATTTGAAAGTGTGGCACTCATAGGTTTTTAAACTAGTCTGACATATTTATTCTTCAGGGTAAGGGATGTATTTTTTGCTGGTGGTGTAGAATCGAGATTGAGATCCCCTACATGGGTTATACAATGTCAGGAAAAAAAGGGGGCAGAAAAGTGAAGCTAGAAAAAAAAAAAAAAAGAGAAATGTGGCCAATTTCACAGCTTTGCCAAGAGCTGGTTATATTGCCTGCTTTGTAGATTCTGCCTACTTTGTAGATTCTGGCTCCAAGCCCCTGAAGGCTCATTTTATTTTTATTTATTTTAGAAAGTTAGGCCATTTGGAGACATAAAGGAAGTGGGAAGGGAGGATATAGGTAGGACAGGAAAGGAAGTTTTCCATCATGACAAGTTTGGACTTTTTTCTTAGGAGTCAATTAGGGAAGAAAACTAGCATTGGGCTAATAATAACAAATAACATGAATAGTAATTACTGTAACTTATGAGTATTTCTGTGCCAGGCACTGTGCTTCCTGCCACAACAGTAAATTTCAGTTATTTAAAATTAACGTTTCTCTGAAACGTTTCTCTGGAGAATCTGAGTTAAAGCAATATGCCCCCTACTTTTACATTTCCTCTGCCTGTTGTTTGTTTGTTTTTTTCTTAAAAGTTTATTTAAACTGTTATATTGTATGAGTCTCTGTAAACTGCTTTATACCCTTTCTTTTTGGGGAATAAGACAAGAGGCAAAGAAATAACCTGTATATAGACTAGTAAAGCTACAGTTGCATGGATATTTCATCCACGTGCTATTCTTTCTGGTTCTTATTACCGGGTCTGGCCAGGGCCTGCCATCAGAGTTCTGGCCACTTAGGAAGTGGTCCTTTGGTGTGGCCTCCACGCTGCAATGCTCGCTCTCACCCATATCCTGAATCACCAACTGCTATCTTCCCCTGAAGTGTTCCTTTGGTTATTATTCACAATTTATTGGTCTCTAAGCCCTCTTTGATTTTTAACATCCTATTATATATTTGATCCTTTTAACCTCTAGTACCATAGCTATTGATCCTTGGTGGGTATCTTGTAAATGCTCTTAGGTATTCACTGACCCTAGGATACCTAGGAAGATGGGGATGAAGGGTCAAATAAAAACAGAGTCAGGAATATCTTCTTTTAAATTATCTACTCTTTCTTTTGCAAAAATTCTTCTAAATAGTGTCATCCTCCCGGTTTCATCTTCATATTCATCATTTTTTATAAATTTCCATTGGCTTGCCTTTTCAAAATTAGTCAGTGGAAGAAGGCTGTGAGTAACCAGGGAGCAAGAAAATCCCCCATGGGGCATGAGATGTTAGATACCATGTAAAATATAGAAGCACAGAAGTGAGCAAGCTAAATATCTGATTTTTAGATCAGTAAACTGATCCCTTCGACAGGCGATGGGCTTCCGAGTTGTGTGAGGTGTGGGAAATCTGGGTTGGGCCTTTGCTCTGAGTCTTTGCCTATGCACGAGTCCTCACAGTGTGTGGTCTTAGGTGAGCCATCGCCCCTGATAGTGAGATCACCAAAGGTAACCTCTTGGAGTGGTTCAGGAGTCATAGAATTGGTGAGAAAGTTTATAATGTGTTTGCCAGAGAAGATAACTTCTGTACAAGTACAACGCATTATTATTGTGACTTGAGGTACTTGATAGCGCGTATGACTGCTCAGGAATGAAACCTAAAAATACCCCAGTAAGTGGGATGTAACTTTGTAGGTGTCTGTGACAATGAATGCAGAACCAGAAATAAAACTGGGGGGTATAGGGTGTTGCTTAGCAATACAAACGAAAATGGGATGAAAATAGAGTACTTCAGCGGAGAAAAAGTTGTTTACTAGAAATAAAGATGCAGTGGGGGCTGATTTCTGAACTTTACCTGCACTGAGGTGTTCGATCTTGGTTTTCTGATGTCTTGGGTTTACCATTGGCACTAGCAAAACCAGAAGAAATCTATCAGCCTTTAATTTTTTTCTGAGAGATGTGTGTGTGTGTGTGTGTAGATTTTAAGAGGTTGTTTCCTTTTTTATAATGGATGCAGTATCTAGTGAAGAACAGAACCAAAATAAATAACACAAATTACTAAGATGCAGACTCTCCAGTGATGTGAGTGAACACATAAAGAAAACTGAATAGTTATAAAAATCTTTGTGCTGGTTATTTGAAAATGTTAGTTTATTTGTCTCATCATAATTTCACATGGTAAACATTATCCTGCCAGTTTTACAGATGAAGAAGTTAGGACTGAGAAAAATTAATTGACTTGTCAAAGTTACTGACTTAGTGGGGGCAGAACTAGGATTATGATTTGTTTGTACAAAGCTTTGGCTCTTTGCACTCAACTAAATCACTTCCAGGGGAGTGCATTCTGGGGTGTGGTGACAGATGAGTCTGTGCACTGGGAAAGCTTCCTGGAGAAAGTTGTTCTCGAATTGGTTTAAAGGATTTCAGGAAAGAGGGGAGGAGACAACGTTTTTAGATGAAAATTGTATTTAATATTCAATTGAAATTTCTATTGTCATTTAAGTTTTCAAGTCAGAAAGGCTATCATCAACAAACCAACAAATGACAAGTGCTAGTGAGGATGTGGAGAAAAAGGAACCCATGTGCACTGCTGGTGGGAATGGAGAGGGAAGGTAGGGGAGGTGGGGGTAAGGGAGAGAGATCAACCAAAGGACTTGTATGCATGCATACAAGCTAACCAATGGACATGGACAATGGGGGGTTGGAGGACATGAGTGTGTGTATGTGTGTGTGTGTGTGGGGGGGCAATAGGGCTATAAGGAAACGCCATAATCAATAAAGAAAAAAATTTTAAAAAAGAAGAGACCAGAAATAGGTAAACCAGTAAAAAAAAAAAGTTGGCTAAATTGTAAGCATCTTAGATGCAATGATCTCATCTTAAAGTTTTCATAGTATTCACAAAGTGTTCTCCTGGATGCTTGATTTATATTTGATGCTGTAACTTGAGCTACCATCCAGAATTTTAGGGAAAGGCTGAATGTGAGAGTTTGCAGTGATCAATCTTATAGTCAAGCAATGAGTTTGATATCGAGTGAAAGTGACAAGGATGGCCTTCCATGACCCAGTTTGATTTGATGTGTCAGTGGTAACAAGGCCCAGTTCAAAAGAGAGAACAAGAGATTCCACTGTGAAAAGGCATCCATTTGACACTGAAGTCAATACTACCCACAGGTCATGAATAAAGTTGGTATTCACTGAAAACTTGCTCAAGACTCTAACTCTGTATGATTTAAAGATGGGTTTGTTAGAAAATTTGTTCAGTCATTCAATTTATAAGTGACACCTGAGTGTCAGCCACTTCAGCTATAGAAAAAAGACACACACCTCCCTCAACATACATGCTTTATAAACAAGCAGGTATTAATAGTGTCAGGTGTTCAGTGCAGTATTGGAAGTGTATAGGACATAAAGTAAGTTCAGATGTTTCCAGATCCTTAGTCTTGCTATTGGGCTGAGAGTTTTTGGGGTTTTACCATTGATAATTTTTCCTTCTCTTTGGAAAACAAACTACTGTTCCTGAAGTGTGGATGACAATGTTCTAAATATTCATGTCAAGAGAAAATGTATATTTGTGAAATGTATATATAAGTGAAAGGAATTAAAGGATATTGTGTTCTGACATATGTTTAAATGATTATCTCTCTGCTTAGAAATTATGCATACTAGCTATATTAATGCTTATCAGTAGAAACTAGAGGGAAATACTTAATGCATTGCATGTGAAAATAAATCTTACAATTAGATGTCATCTCTGTAGATAATTTCTGATAATTTCAACTCTGAGATAAATAATGAATTAATGCCTATTCCCTTTGCAATAGACTTTAAGTTGAATCCTTAAATGTTGGCCTCATGGAAATCTTTCTTCTTTCTGTTCTTATCAGGTATCCAAAAGAGCTTGGACTTTTGAAAAAGGAAGTAAGTATTACCAGTACAGAGCTGATGAATGATATGGTTAATTGTCACACAATATTATTTTTGATAGAGAGTAAAAGGACTTTGTTTTTATTATTTTATTATTTTAAATATGTTTTTATTGATTTTAGAGAGAGCAGAAGGAGGGAGAGTGAGAGAGAGTAAGAACGACAGCGAGGGAGAGAGGAAGAGAAATAGAGAGAGAGAGAGAGAGAGAGAGAGAGAGAGAGAGAGAGAGAGAATGTGAGAGAGAAACATGTTGGCTACCTCCAGCATGCATACCAACTGGGATGGAGCCTGTAACCTAGACATGTGCCCTGACTGGGAATCAGACCAGTGACCTTTCAGTGCATGGAACAATGTCCAACCAACTGAGCCATACTGACTAGGGTAAGAGAAAAGGGACTTTAGAAAAACTCCTTAGATTGATCTGTCATATATATTATGACCACCCCATCAGTACTTTGTTGGGCCACCTTTTGCCTTCAATCCTGTGGTGATTCTTCTTGGCATTGACTCCACCAGATGTTGAAAGGTGATGCGAGGAATCTGACACCTTGCCTGATGAATAGCACTGTCCAGTTCTGTGAGATTTGATGGTTGTGGAACCAGCTGCCTGATGGCTCTTTTAACTTCATCCCACAAAGGCTCAATTGGATTGAGATCTGGTGATTGTGGGGGCCAAGTCCAGGAATATGAGAGGTGTGATAGAAAATAAAAAGAAAGCTACTACTGAGGGCAGTGCAGAAGTCATCAACATCTGATGCTTCTGTAACCAACCTTCCTACCAGCACAGAAGTTTACATATAACCAATCATTAAGGGGCATTCCAAGAAGGATTATTCATATGATCAGACCAGCAGGGGAGGGCAGTTAGGGATGACCAAGCCATCAGAGGGAATTTGGGGGTGACTGGGCCTGCAGAGAAGGGTAGTTGGGGGGACCCAGGCCTAGAGGGGAGGGCAGTTGTGGGGGGGACCGAGGCCTGCAGGGGAGGGCAGTTGGGGGGGATCAGTCCTGCAGGAAAGGGCAGTTAGGGGCAAACAGGCTGGCAAGGAAGCGGTTAGGCATCAATCAGGCTGGTAGGGGAGTGGTGAGGGGGTGATCAGGAAGGCAGGCAGGTGAGCATCTAGGAGCCAGCAGTCCTGGATTGTGAGAGGAGTCCCAGATTGGAGAGGGTGCAGGCTGGGTTGAGGGACACACACCCGCACGCACAAATTTTGTGGACAGAGTGGGGGTTCCCTCAACTCAGCCTGCACCCTCTCCAATTGGGGACCCCTTGTGGGATGTCCAACTGCCATTTTACGCCCAATCCCAGGGATTGGGCCTAAACCAGTAGTCAGACATCACTCTCACAATCTGGGACCACTGGGTCCTAACTTCTTACCTTTGATCAGGCCCAGAGATAGGCCTGAAGATGCTGACTGGAATAGAAACTGACTAATCAGAACCAAAGGTGAGTGCTGTGGTGAGCCAATGGCTGTCTAGGAGGTGGAGCTTTTGATGCTGATTGGCATAGGAACGACCAATCAGAACCAAATTGGCCAGCAGAGGAGGTCAGTTGGGGGTGACACCAGACCTGCAGGAGAGGGCAGTTAGGGGTGATCAGACTGGCAAGCAGAGGCAGGGGCAATCCAGGCAGGCAGGCAGGTGAGCAGTTAGGACCCAGGATATATATAATTTTTATTTTGTGCCAAATAATAGTCATAAAAAAGAAGAAAGTCACCTATACCAAGAGCCTAAAATAAGAGAAAGAATGATTTAAATGATTAGGATAAGGAATGTGGCTTTGAGAGAATCTCTTTGGAATGAGGTATATTATTAATAATAGTCATCCTACAAAGTATGAAGTAATGCCTCTTTTTGGTTTTGGTTTGCAGCCCCTGGATGAGTGATGTTGACCATCTTTTCAGATACCTGTTTAGACCACACAGACTTAGACCACACAGACTTTGAATATAGCAGTATTGCAAATGTAAAAAATTGGTTTGTATATTTTCCTTGAAAAATTGAAAGGTGGGACCAGATTGAGTGGCCACTGAACTGGTAAACACTGGATGATGTTTTGAAAACAAAATAGTCCAAAGAAAATGGGCCTTATTTCTGGCAGCAGGTGAGAACATATGCTCCAAATTCATCTTTTCCTCAAAACCTTTCAGTTGGTGAGATTTCACATTGCTCCCAGGAAAGCACTTTTCTCAATAGTTTATCATCTCTCTCCATTATGCTCTGTCTCTAAATGTTTATTTCCATGTCTGTGGATTACAACAGAGTTTAAAACTTCAGTCACCTTTGAGTCTTTCTAGATTTTGGACCAAGCTCTTTACCTAGAACTCCATAGCCGCCTCTGCAGCTCACAAGGGTCAGTGTGTCCTGATGGTTTTGTTGATGCATGAATTCTGGCAACTCTAAGAATTGGTGTGAGAGAAATGTCAGTTTTCTTTTCAGTTCATTATTAGTGTGTGAGCTATTCCAACGAGTTAATTTCTTTTGGATAACCTTTTACTTTCTTAGAATCAGCATGTGCCTTATTAATGGAACTTGGAAAAAGATCAATCTGTTCTCTTTCCTGAGTCGAGATGGAGCCTGAGGAAGACTACAAGGGAAGTGCCAGGCTTCAGAGATGAACTTGATCCCTCCCTGTCCTGGAAGGTCTGAACCAGCAGCAGGGAATGTCTCTGCCAGGAGTGCTTTAATCTCTTCTCCGGGGCTGAGATCCGTTGACCCTTTGATATCTCAAGTTTCTGGAAACCCTTGCATCTCTCACAGTCCATTTTCCATCATCGCTAGGTGTTATCTTGACAGCCACCTCACCGACAGCGAGAGAAGCAAAGGTCAAGGATTCGTCCAATTTATCTGTTTTGTTCTGGTTTTTCTCCTTGTGCTGCCATGACAGATACAGAGCTAATGAAACTTCATCATTTTTTGTTCGCTTTTTAAATCTATAAAAATGTTCTCCAGTGATGGGTTAAGAACAACAGTAACAAATGATTCCCAGAGTTTCTGTGTAGAATCCAGACTCTCCTCGTCATTCAGCTTTTGATCATTCCATAAGGCTACCAAAGATGCATCCTGCAATTTATATTTCCCCCCCAGGCCGTAGTAGGCAAACACTGTGGCTCCTTAAGTGTGGCTCTTCCACAAAATACCACGGCCTGGGCCACACTTCAAAATACCACTATTTTGAAGAAGTGGCGATAGAAGAAGTTTAAGTTTTAAAAAAATTTGGTTCTCAAAATAAATTTCAGTCATTGTACTGTTGATATTTGGTTCTGTTGACTAATGAGATTGCTGACCACTGCCCCAGGGCATCGACAGAAATCTTTGTGTTGAAATATATTGTAGGTTTTTCTTTACTTGGAAGCATTGTGCTTATTTTCTAGCTCACGAGAAACAGGTGTTTCATTGCGTCATCCTGATATAAGTGGCCACTCTTTGAGTCACCCCCTTTTATCAAGGGAGATGCTGGTACCTGCCCTGCTCATTGCAGTGACAGCAGTGACATCCTTATTCAGTGACTCTTCAAAATGGCGGTTTCTCCAAGGGGTCAGTAGCCAGGGGCTTATCCCAGGAGAGAAATTATTCATCTGCATCTAATTTGTGTCTTGTAACACTCTGAGGACTAGTGTTCAGGCAATTTACTCATTTTTCAAGTCAATCTTTACTAAATCCTTTGAAACAAAGTAATTCAGTTTGGAGCCACTGTTTGGAAGTATTGCTTTTGGCAGCTACAAAGGCAAACTTTTTCTTAAGGAAGGTTTTTCTGTGTCCTTGAGCACAGTATTGCTTTTGTGAATTTTGCCTGCTTTGGCTTTAACTTTTGCCAATCCATGGTGATATTCTTCCAAGAATTAAAGCACTTATCATTTTTTTCCATAAAGCCCACACTTCAGGGTGGCTATTTTACAAATATAGCAAACCAGGGCTTACATGTCAAATTTATGATTATAGACGGTACTTGGGAAATCTTCTTACATGATTTCTGCGCAGATTTTCCATTTTGGAAGTTAACTTGGCACTGCAGCAGCCTCCTAGGCTGTTGAAGGCCTATAGGTCAGTCTGATGTCAACCTAAAACCCCCCAGTGGCAGGGCTGTCTGGGGATCCTGCACAAATTGAGATCCTGGTCTGGTATCCACTCTTGTCAAGCTTCAGACTGCATAGGGACACTTAGCCTGAAGATGAACTGGTCTTCCTAAGTAGCAACCTTTTAAAAAAAGTTATCTTTATTATTGAAAGTATTATAAATACTCTCTCCCCCCACCCCAATGACTCCCTTCACTCTGTTCCCACCCCCTCCCCAGGCCTTCACCACACTATTGTCTGTGTCCATAGGCTATGCATATAGGCACATAAGTTCTTCAGTTGATCTCTCCTTCTTCCCCACCCCTCCGCCCCCCTTCATCAGTCTGTTTCTCTGAATCTATTTTGTTCATCAGTTTATTTTGTTCACTAGATTTCACATATAAGTGAGATCATGTGATACTTGTCTTTCTCTGGCTGGCTTCTTTCACTTAGCACAATATGCTCCAGGTTCCTCTATACTATCTCAAAGGGTAAGAGATTCTTCTTTTTTATGCTGAGTACTATTTCATTATGTACCACATATTTTTTATGTACTTATCAACGAATGGGCAGAAAATCTTCTTGCTCATTAATATACAATAGCAGGTAGGATAGTAGTTTGGATGTCAGCATTGTAGTTGAACGCTATGTGATCTGAGATCTTCAATAAATTGTATAACCCCTTTGGGTCTTAACTTTGTTGTAATTTTCATGAAGGAGTTGTGCTTTATTATTGATCCTGGCGGTGAAATTCTGTGAATCCAACCTTTGAGGTAACACGGAGCTATAAGAATTTCAAGCTGCTTCTGCTCCTTTACTTGAATTTTGGAAAACATGTTCTCTCTATTAGCAAGTTACTAAAGGAGCATTAATAGACTTCACACTGACTAGTTAGTTAAAACTGACCTAGAGAGAGCTTGCCTTAACCAAAGCTTTTAAGGAGAGTCTGATGAGAAAGCACACACAATATGCCATTTTAAAGTCGCAAGAGATAAGCGAGGTGAGTGATTAGTGAGAGAGAATGCATAAAATATAAGACAGAACAAAGGATTAGATACTGGCTCTACGAAATGATCTTTGCAGAAATAATGTAAGAAACGGTTTTAAAAGGAACTGAATCTTGTTTTTTGGGAATTAGAGCTGTGGTTGGCAAACTGCAGCTCATGAGTCACATGCGGCTCTTTGGTCCCTTGAGTGTGGCTCTTCTACAAAATACCAAGGCCTGTGCGAGTCTATTTTGAAGAAGTGGCATTAGAAGAAGTTTAAGTTCAAAAAATTTGGCTCTCAAAAGAAATTTCAATCATTGTACTGTTGATATTTGGCTCTGTTGACTAATGAGTTTGCTGATGACTGCACTAAAGGAATAGCTCTCTGGCATAAGTTGTCAAAATTTCAATTGTTTTATGAGACAGTGATACCAAGATTGCCAATTTCTAATGAAGTCAGAATCTTTACAGTCCCTGATCTATGTTCCAAAGGTGTCAAAACAATGCTGATTGTGGCCTCTGTCTCAAGGTGGGTTTTAGGTGCAGAGCACGGGCCTGTGAGAACACATGTTGACATAACCAGCAGAGGATTACCTATGTGTGGAGAAGGGCTGATGCTGGGAGAAACAGAATCATGTCAGTCCGGTTCCTCCTTCCATCAGTCTCATAGGACACTGAGCATGAAGCCGGAAAGCCTGGTTCATGAGTACTGGGTAGTGGCTCAAACAAATATGGGGAGTTTTGTAGGGCCAGTCATCACCCTTAGGGATGAAAGATCTTGGCCATCTACTGAGGAGTGTGGTATGTTGAGAAGGGCATAGTTTTGGAGCCAGATTCCTACTTCTGCCACTTCTGAGACGTGTGTCATTGAACAAGATTCTTAATCTGAAACTCTGGTTCTTCCTGTGTAAAATGGGCCAACAGTTGCTCTCTTACAGATTATTTGGAAGCTTAAATTAATGTAAGTGGAAGTACTTGCCACAGACAGTTAAATGGTATTAGTTCCCTGATCTGGTACACTTGCTACCTTTTTTTTGTTGTATGACTTCATGGTCTCCTTAGGAAGAGTGTTGCTGACAGTGAGGGTCTGGTCTTTCAGAGAGGATGTCAGAGTATTTTAGTAAAGTGTTTTCCTCTGTGTCCCAGGTTTCTTTTATGTCTGAGGGAGAATTTTTAAGCAGATCCATGGGAACTAAATATAATGGTCATGCTAGATTATTATTTATAGTACCTTCCATTTTGCTTCTAGAAACTGTAACAAAATACTCTTAGTTTCTCTTTAGTAAGTTGCCTGTCTGACACAGGAGTTATTTCCTACTTGCAGCTAATTATTCTGTCCATTGGCATGCCTTTATCACTTAATAACTTCATTTATAATCTGTTCACTTTTACGTGTTGTTTTGTTGGGGCTCAATTTTCTCAAGCTTTATGTGTGTTTCCTTTGTTATCGCAAACAGAATTTTAATGCTTTTGAGGAAACAAAAGGAATCTTGTGTATTTTATTAGAAACCAGAGGCCCATTGCATGAAGATTCGTGCAATAGGTCTTCCTTCCCCTGGATGCCAGCACCAGTTTTCCTCCAGCACCTATGGCCCAGGCCTTCGCGCTCGACTGCAGTGGAGAAGCCAAGCCTCTTCAGTCTTCATTCTTCACTTGGGCAGAGCCTTCAGTCTTTGCTCTGTGCCTTCTTATGAAAATTAACCGGTCATCTAAGTTAATTTGCCTACTCACTCCTGATTGGCTGGTGGGTGTCATGGAGGTATGGTCAATTTTCATATTTCTTTTTTATTAGAGTAGATAGTCTCTATGTAGCACCTCGTGTAAGATACTGTGAGTGACTAAGATGCCAAGACAGTTCCTAGCAGTGCAGTTAAAGTCACCTTTGAACTTTGTTCTGAGCTAGGTTTTTTCTAAGCACCCATACACACAATGGAACTTTTCCTCACAGAAAATGGAAAGATGTTTGTTGCTCAATAATCAAGTCTACTTAGTTTCTGTGTCCACAGTGTGAAATCGTATGGCCAATATGATGAATAGCCATTTTTTTCATTCTTTCATTAATTCATTTTTTTTCTAGTTTGATGACTACTTAGTGTTTCAATATGAAAAACTTCATTGAGGAACTATTGGAAAACAGATGAGTCAAGTGTAATATCAAATGTGCTTACACAATGCCAATAGTCTGGTGAGCTCTACATTTTTGTTGTGTCAAAACTAACACAACAGCATAAATAATTTCTCCAGAGAACTATTTTCATATAGTTGGGCTCATATGGGAGAAATAAGTTGACTTGCCAACATGTAGTCTTAGCCCACTAAGAAGTGAAACATTGTATATATGTAGGGTCCCCCTGAAATGTATGTACACTTTAACAACTGATAGTTCAATTTTGAAAATGAAGAGTATTTTAATAAACACTGCCTTTCTAATTATTCAAAGTGTGTATAGGCATTTCTTTGAGATACGTGTGTGTGTGTGTGTGTGTGTGTGTGTTCTCATACTAGTTGTAGTTCTGTTGTTTAAAACGCAGGAGATAACACGCGAAGAGAAGGAAAAGGAGAGTATTTTTTACAGTAGTAGTTTCAGCATCTCAGTTTTTGACAATAGCAATTTAATATTTATATTTTATATAATAGAATATAGCTGAAACTGGTTTGGCTCAATGGATAGAGCATCAGCCTGCAGACTGAAAGGTCCCAAGTTTGATTCTGATTAAGGGCATGTACCTTGGTTGCAGGCACATACCCAGTAGGGGATGTGCAGGAGGCAACTGATCGGTGTTTCTCACTCTCTATCCATCTCCTTTGCTCTCTGTAAAAAAATCAATAAAATATATTAAAAAAAATATATAGTACACAAGACTATTTGGAAAAATTAAAAATAGACAAAATCTAAAATTAAACAAGATCACTTAGCCCCATAGCTCAAACATAAACAAACCTAGTATCGGTGTACCTTTTATGCATTTGTTCATAAATATGCAGCATCATTTAAAAGAATTTAAAACAACCTAAAATGAATACTAAAAAAGAACAGCATTGAATGGTATAAAATTAAAAAATTAGTTTTGTGTCCAATTCTATCCTCTCATCTTTCTTTGTATATTATAGTACACTTAGACCATTTCTATTTTTATTTTTTTGATACTTATTTTCATGACTTCAATAATAATTTCATAACTCCATTAGGGATTTTTCAGAGGATACACACTATGAAAGAAACTTAGCTCACATATACTAATACCCACCTCTCCTCTAATTTACAAATTTTCGTAAAAAATATATCGGATTACATTTGCTTAAAATTATAGTTTTTAGTGATAAACAAGTACATTTTATTGATCCAATAACCTTAAATATGTACATTTTGACTCCCTATTAGGTAATACATATAAATGTGCATCTCCAGGAATCCTGCCTTTTGTTCCTCTACAAGTTGTGTTAGTTTATCTAGGGCCACAGTTGATGGTTTTGCAGACAACTCCGGGAGGTTCCATCATTCATAGTCATCATACATTTGAATAGTTATTGCAATAAAGTCTCTTGCAGATGGGGCTGCTATTTTGTAATTCACACAAATATTCCATTTGGCTAAAAATAGATAAAACTGATAAATTATGTGCAGTGCATTCTGCAACTGTAATGAAGTGTTTTGTTCACATGTTTATTCTGGAATCTGAAAACCAATGAATATGATAACTTTGTATATTTATTGCCTAGAATTGGAAATGTGGACTCCTATGTGACTAAAGCTCTGTTGCTTCATGCTCTAAGCACAAAGATTAAATAATTTTTGTCTTATGTGCCTTCGTTTGGTCCAAAATTATGTGACGTTTCCATTTGCTTCAGATTTTGACCATAATTTTTGTTTGTCTCTTTTTCCTCCTTGAGGTTTTTAACTTCAATTATTGTGGTTGTTAGAAGCTCATGAGATATTTGTTAAAGCTACTTTCTTATAAACCTCCTTAAATGAGATATTTGTTAAAGCTACTTTCTTATAGACCTCCTTAAATGAGATATTTGTTAAAGCTACTTTCTTATAGACCTCCTTCTTGGAATGCCATATATATATATATATATATATATATATATATATATATATATATATATATATATATTTAAATCCTGACCTGAGGATATGTGTTTTTTAAATTGACTTTTTTTTTTAAGAGAGATTTCTCCCCCAGGCAGGGAGAGAGAGAAACAACAAAGGGAAAGAGAAATATCAGTTGGTTGCCTCCCATATGTGTCCTGGGGTCGACCTGGGGTCGAACCTGCAACCTTTTAGGTGTAGGGGACAATGCTCCAACCACCTGAGCCACCTGGTCAGGGCTAGGAATGCATTAATTTTTTTGTTCTATTTTAGAACAACTAGATCTAAATTTCTAGGTCTACAGCTCCATTTTTCCAAGCATTTGTGGTGTTTCCAACCTTTCTTGATAGTCATCATTACTATTTCTTGGATCCCATGTTTTTCTTAAGTCTAAAAGTCTTACTATGTTTGCTGACATCTTGAAACAATTTTATTAGAAGATGTGCCTGGAGATAATTTGAATCTTTAAATGTCTGAATTTCTTCCAATTCTATTCCAATACCCAAACAAGAAAAATTATGTTCTGTTAGTGTAACCACTCATGCTGAAAGTCTAACCTTTTTCACTTGGTCAATATGCTTTATTTTAAAGGGCACATCTTCCTTTTTAGCCTGGGTATGAACAACATGCTGCCTGCCTTCCTTAAAGTGATATAGTTCAACATCATTTTTAAATGGCTTTTTAGTAGTCTTCTATTTACTTAAGTGATAATCAATAGATGGCTAGGTTGTTTTAAAAAAAACTTTTGCTACCAGAAACAATTTGGTGATTATTTAATAACTAGAGCCCAGTGCATGAAATTCATACACTGGGGAAGGTCCCTCAGCCCAGCCTGCCCCCTCTCACATACTGGGAACCCTGAAGGGATGACCTACTGATGGCTTAGACCAGCTCCCAAAGAGCAGTCTGACTTCCTTTTGTGGGAGGCGATCTGGCTGATCAGGGGAAGGCACCAGCCCCATCACCCTGCTGCTGCAGCCACTGCCAGTCATTGCAGCCACCAAGGTATTTTCATCAACACAGACTCCAGTCCCTTCTCCATGAAAAAATGGCAACTTTCTTTCAGCATTTTCAAGATATGTTTTTCATAGGACAGGACATTTCTTTCTTTCTTTTTTTTTTTTATCCTCACCTGAGTATATGTTTCCATTGATTCCGCCCCCCCCCCCCCCCCCCCCCCCCCCCCGCCGCCCCTTCCCTCTGATCCCAGGCTCAGCCACTGCCCAAGCCTAAAGCCTTTGCCCCAAGCTTTAGGCTTGGGCAGGGGACCCCCCTGGCCCTCCACTTGCAGGCTAGGCTCCTTCCCAAGCCTAAAACTTCCGCCTGATGGCCCGATGGCTTGCTGGGAGTGACCTGGGTGCCTAGGAGGTTCTTGGGACCCAGGCATGTATGCAAATTAACCTACATCTTTGTTGGTTAATTTGCATACTGTGATTGGCTGTGGGCATAGCAGAGATACAATCAGTTTACATGTTTCTCTATTATTAGGTAAGATGGCAAACTATGCTAGAATCAATACGAGTTAATTCCTGCAATAACCTTTAAGAGGTTCTTCCTGTTATTGTCCCCATTTTACAGTTGAGGAAACTGATGCACAAAGAGGTTAAGTAACTTATACAAAGTCAAACAAACTTGTAAATGGACAAGTTGGGATTTGAACTCCAGCAGTTTGGTTCCAGAGTTCCCTCCTCTTAACCCTACTGCTGTAATTTTCTCAAAGTAAGTCCCTGTAGGTGAGAGGTCACAAAGAGGGCCTCTTGTTTTATTAAAGAAGAAAGCACTCCTGATAACTATTTACTAGGCACATAAGCAGTAGAGTGTTTATAGTGATGTTATCTGAGGATCTGAGTTTCATAATGAGAATTTCAAAGACTGGCTCAAGAGTGGTTCAGAGGGATTCTTGGGGTAAAGAACCAAGTTGTTGAGTGTTGAAGGAATCCTACCCCCTTTACAATTCTGATGAGGAAAATTGCATACTCAGCTAGTAAAAGTTGATTTTATCATTCCTGTTCTGTTGGGAGCTTTCCTGGTCCTGTTTATTTCCTAGAGATGGAGGGGAAAGATAAGCAGAATAGAAATGAGGTTAGCCATTTGCAATTGCACCATGCTGAAGTGGCATTTGGAGCACCTCATCTGAGCTCTTGCTTGTACATGCCACTTTAAAAGTATAATCTACAGTTTTTACGGCTCTATTTAAGAAGAGCTAATATGTTTAGGGAAGTAGAATTCAAGGAAGGGGAAAGAATATTAATGTAAAAAAGCCAAAAAAGCTGTGAAAATAACCTCATAGCGACTTGATATTTGTATTGAGATTATATGGCTATTCAAAGAAAGTTTATTGCTGAGCAGCTGAATTTGCCTTCTCTATTTTTTCCCCCCCAAAGAGAACGAAGGAGGGGTTTCAAATAAGCTGTTATTTACTCATTAGTTCCTGCCGCCAGCCTTCTGCATGCCAAGAGATGAAACTTTCAGAGGCTACAAAGAATGTGGCAATTATTGAAAAATTTTGCTGCATCTCTTTATTTTATATCATCCAATTGGTAGCAGTAAGAGATTACTAAGGCTGAAGGATGCAGGAGTAATCATTATATTGTAGATAATGAAATAGCCAATTGAAAGGGTTAGTGTTTAAAAAAATGATGCCAAGAAAGTGAATTTCCACAGAGGCAATTCTGACCTAGAATACCATTACCAACCCCAATCTTTTCCTTAGTTGCTGAGTTTTGTGAGGGCAGAAAAAATGGTTTTCTTCCCACCATTCTAAATTCTTCCAAGCTGGGTTAATCAAATTAACATGATACAAATTAACAGGAGAAAAATGATCAAATTTATTACATATACAGGGTTTCCATAGGCGAGGCATGTAAGACTCCAGGACATACTGGTACTGGGCAGTTGAGGTTATATGCCATTCTGGATAAAAGAATGGTAAGCAGGAGTCTAGGATTAAAGGGAAAGTAGGCAGTTCACAAGCAGATGAGGAAGAGAAGGGAGTCCAACAAATAGTTTTGCTAGATTTAAATTTTCCTGTCTGCTACACTTAATTCATAGATGCTAAAGGAAGTATGGTAAGGTTTTGTTTGTAATCTGAATTCCTGTGGACTGGTAAAGGGGGGAAGTTAAAAAGCTGTTCTTGAGGTTTTTTTTTTTTGTTTGTTTGTTTGTTTTAATTGTTTTCATCTAGAAATGTCTGCATACAGGGTGGCACATTCTGGACCTCCACAGTTTCATCTCAGGTGTAGTTATATATATTGAGCAAATTTTTTTTGTTTTATGATAAAATATTCCCAGAGATGTACATAGGGATAGGAGAAGAGTTAGGTGTTCCTAGAGAAAGGTAAAATAGGGATATGCTTAATTCCTCAGGGCCACACTTATCACAGTAATGATGTGGGAACGTGGACCATGGACATTCCCAGTATTTTCCGTTTAGTAAGCTCCTATCTCCATTTCCACTTGTACACATAGTTTATTGTTCTCCAAAATACTTTCTGAAAGAAGCATGTTTCCCTGAGTAGTGACACAAACCTCAATGCATTCTTTCCATGGGACACTTTAAACACAGTAACAAAGTATTAACCATGAAACAGTTGAAGGCAAGAACATTTGGAGGGGAAAATGGGAGATTTGGCCTACTAGATGACAAGATTTTATAAGTCCATGTGTATTGGTATAGATGTGGAAAAATAGATAAATGGGATTGAATAAATCAATGAACAGATCTGCATATATGGAAATTTGATATATAACAAATTGCTTTCCAAATGCATATATGCCAAACACAAGAATCAATAGATAATTTAAATTTTGAAAGCAGAATTTAGAATAAAATAGACCATATTTATAGCTTCAGGATAGGGAAGGGTTTCTTAGCACACACACACACACACACACACACACACACACACAAATACAGTTCAGAGGGAAAAAAACTGGATACTTTTAGCTACATTAAAATGAAAAATTGCTTTTTATCAGATGATTAAAAAAAATCTAAAGACAGCCAGTAACTGAGAGATATGTAATGCATAGAACTAATAAAAGAATAGTATGCAAAGTATATAAAGAACTTTTACAAAGCATTTAGACTGACAACTCAGTAGAAAAGTGGGCAAATGATATGAACAGGCAGTTCTTAGCATCAGAAAATTGAATGACCAATAACCTCTGATCCATATGGCTTTGACCTTCTCTTCAGCTTCACTAAACTTAAAGTAGGCCAGATCTCCCTTTTCTTACAGTGTTTCCTTAAGAGAACTCCAAATCATAAATTCTTCCTCTGCACCTTTGAGATGTAAATCTTTTAAACAGCCTCCTGCCAGTTGTATAAACTAACATGCTTTCTCAAGAACCTGGCAGCTCTCTCCCAGGCTCTGTGGGAGGGAAAGCACAGGTAGCCCAGTCACAGGGGAAGAAAGGGCCAACTTGAGAGAAACTGAATGGGCCTGGCACATCCCTTTGATTGACTTGCCTCCTAACCTCCTGCAGTCTGCTTCCAGCAGCTCACCAGCATCAAAAGCTCCTCCTGACCTTTGTTTCAGCAGATTTAAGATCAGACTGAAGTTTGGTCTCTCTCTACCATCACATAACCTTGAGTGAAGTCTCCTTACCTGCTTAAGTTTGTTCATGAAACTTTTGCCTGAATACCTCTCATCAGGAAAATACAAGATGAACACTACACATACATACCATTTACAGTCACCAGAATGGCAAATATTAGTGAGAATGGAGAGCAATCTGATGCAAATATAAATTGGTACAATCTTATTGAACTACAATCTGATAATCTCAAGAAAAGGTGAAGCTGTACCTATCCTCAGACACAGCAATACCATTTCTACAGATATATCCTAGAGAAACTTTCCCTCAGGGGTACAGGATGGCATGAAGAATAGTACTTAAAGCAGCATTGTCTGTAATAAAAACAAGACTGGAAACAGCCTAATTATTTATCAGTGAGAAAATGGATTAAAACTATGGTATAAACAAAAACAGGATACTGTATAGCAGTGCATAAAAGTAAAAAATATAAAGTTAATCTAAGAAATAAGTTGTAGGACATCATGTCTTGAATATAAGATTTAAAACCACATCTTACATTGCCCAGCATTTCAAACGTATTACCGTGCATTTTTATTTTTTTCTACATATTAAACTTCAAATTCTGAGAGTGGTTACTTCTAAAGACAGGGGTGAGACCTGGCTGGTGTGGCTCAGTTGGTTACCATTGTTCCATGCACCTGAGGGTCACTGGTTTAATAGCTCACTCTTAACCTGAAACTGAATTGAGCAAAACAGCAAGCACTAAATGAGAGAAAGGCAGCCTATTAGGGAGTTTTGTGGATGCAGGAGGCAATTGGTCCCAAGGCAGAAGATAGTTGTGTGTTGGAGTAATGGGTCTTCTTACACTATACCTTGGATGATTTTTAGGGAATAAATTAAGGAAAAAGGCTTGGTTTCATAGGTCATCTGAGCAAGTTAAGATGTGCCCTCCAGGAAACCCATCCTTTGATTGGCTCTCTAATAGAAGATAAAAATAAATTAAAAAAAGAGTGACATCCAGCTTTTTTTTTTTAATTTCCATTTGCATGAAATATTTTTTTAAATATATTTTTTAATTTTTTACAGAGAGGAAGAGAGAGGGATAGACAGTTAGAAACATCGATGAGAGAGAATCATCAATCAGCTGCCTTTTGCATCCCACTGGGGATGTGTCCGCAACCAAGGTACATGCCCTTGACCCGAATCAAACCTGGGACCCTTCAGTCTGCAGGCTGATGCTCTATCCACTGAGCCATACCAGTTTCGGCTGCATGAAATATTTTTCCCATCTCTTTACTTTCATTCTATGTGTGTCTTCAGATCTGATGTGGGTCTCTTGTAGACAGCATATATATGGGTTTTGTTTTTGTATCCATTCAGCTATCCAGTGTCTTTGGATTGGGGCATTTAATCCATTTACATTTAAAGTGATTATTGAAAAAGTGATACATTTATTGCCATTTTATTCTTTATAACTATGTTCTTCTTCTTCCTAAAGAAGTCCCTTTAATAGTGGTTGGTGGTAATAAACTCCTTTAGTTTTTTGTCATCTGGGAAGTTCTTTATTTCTCCTTTAATTTTACATGATAGTCTTGCTGGGTAATCTTGGCTGTAGCTCCTTTTTTTCATCATTTTGAATATTTCATGCCAATTCCTTCTGACCTATAAAATTTTTGTTGAGAAATCAGTTGACAGTCTTATGGAAGCTCCCTTGTTGGTAACAAATTATCTTTCTGTTGCTGCTTTTGAGCTTCTCTCTTTGTTGTTAACCTTTGTCATTTTAAGTATGACCTATTTTAATATGGGTTCTTTTTGGTTCATCTTGTTTGGGACTCTCTGTGCTTCTGGGACTTGTGTGTCTATTTTCTTCACCAGGTTAGGGAAGTTTTCAGGAGACAGAGAGAAAGAGAGAAAGAGAGAGAGAGAAAGAAAATGTGGCACAATGGTAACTTTTGAATCTAAGTAGTAGGTATTTGGTCATTCATCATATTATTACTTTTATTTGTATATAAGTTTATACTTTTTCTTTTTTTTCTTTTATTTATTTATTTATTTATTTATTTATTTATTTTACATATTTTATTGATTTTTTTTGCTCCCCTTCCTCCCTCCCACACATCCCCTCCATCCCCAGAGTTTTATGTCCATTGGTTGTACTTATATGCATGTAAGTTTATACTTTTTCATATTAAAATAATAAAAATATTGAAGAAGAAAAAGTGACAACATGGTGTTAGCAAGGATGTGGACCAACTGAAACTCTCATAGATTGGACAGGAGGGCAAAGTTGATACAACCACTTTAGAAAAATTTGTGTAGTTTCTTATAAAATTAAATGTACTTATTACCAAATGGCCAAGCAATTTCACCCCCAAGGGAATTGAAAACTTATGTGTATACAAAGAATTGTATGAAAATGTTCTTAGTAGCTTTATTTACAATTACTATTCTTCTATGTTTATCTAAGATAAATGAAAATGAATATCCATACTAATGGGTAAGCAAATATTAATGGCAACTTTATTGAGGCTATTACCCCAAACTGGAAACAACAAAGTGACCATCAATTAATGAGTAATTATGTTGTATAGGATGGAGTAAAGTTAGGTTTACAGTTGTACATATGGAAAGTAATATAATAATTTATAAATAAATAATAAAACAAACATAAACTCTGTTTCACATACAACTGTAAACCTACTTTTTTCACCACTCTATATATTTATACCATGAAATAAATATTTATTCAGAAATAAAAAAGTATATGGACATAAATTACTATTAGGAAATTATGCTAAGAATCAGTGAACATGTGAAGATTTTGGGGAGAATAGTTTGTTTTCAGAGGGCATGGCAGCTTTGCCCATTCCTGCCTACCTTATCCTATGCATTCTTTAACTGGCTCTTTCTGAGTTATATCCTATTATAATAAACTGGTGATCTAATAAAATTTTTCTCTGAGATCTGTGAGCCAATCTAGCAAATCAATTAAACCAAAAAAGGGGTTCTGGGAACCTCTGATTTATAACCAGTTGGTCTGAGTGCAGGTAACAACCTGGAGTAGCAAGTATCTGAAGTCCAACAAGGGATTGTGGGAACCCTCCCAATTTGTTGCTTGTAGAGATTATTTATCTTGCAAAACCAAAACTTCATATTTATTGATTAGTAACTTCCTGTTTCCCCAGTCCTTGCAGCCTCCGGTAACAACCATTCTACTTTATTTCTGTAAGTTCGATAGTTTAGATTACTCATGTCAGTGGGGTCATATAAAATTTGTCTTTCAGTAACTGGCTTATTTCACTTAGGATAATGTCCTTTAGGGTCCTAACTGCTGAATTCCTGAAAAAAAAAAAGTATGTTTTTCTATTATATGAGTATAGGCATAAATAGAAAATGACAATACTCATGAAAAACTCTTAAAGAGAAAAAGATAAGTTACTGAATAATATGGGAAGTCTGATTCTATTTTAATTATAAAAAGCAAAGAAATGTAAATAAATTTTACAAATATGTAAATATTTGTGCAAGAAGAAAGTGTGGAAGGACACACTAGATTGTTACTGTTGGCTACCTCATAATGTGGGATAGAATTGGGGGACAATAGGATAAGAATTTTCTTTACATGTTTTTTTTTTTTTTAATGTTTCCCATGTTAAAATACTGATTAGCTAAAAGTTAAAGTAAAAAGCTTTAAAAGTGTTAAATGATACTAATGGATATAAAGTCATTTAACACCCTGTTTCAAATATTACTTACTTTCTTTCTCTATTCTGTCTTCTGGTGAAATTTCCAACTCCTTTTTTGTACCTTTTTACTCAGTACCAGGACTCTGCAGACTGTGGAGGGATATAAAGTACCTCTTTGCTCTAGGGGGATCAGGGATCCTTAAACAACCCAGCCTGAAGTTTGAGGTTTCATCCTTGTTTATAATATGTGTGTACACATTTTCCATCCCAGAATTTATTCCACAAATATCTGTGAGACTAATATGTCCTAGATACTCTGCTGGGCCCAGGTGATATAGTAGGGAAATAAGCAAGGCCCAGTTTCTGCCCTTTAGGAGCTTACTTTCTGGTGGATATACCCAGGAGGGACAGGAATAGTTTCAAGCAGAGACATTCAAGTTATTGTCTAACACCTTTGAAGTTCTGACAACATAACAAAATCAGTTGTTTAACAGATGCCTTTATGCTAAGAAAGAGCAAGAATCAGTCTTCTCAAGGAGCTTAGTGCTTGGGTTTAATCTGGTGAGAAAGGTTAATATTCTATCATTGGCAATAAATGGCAACCGTCATTAGTTAACTTGAGTGCTTAATGGCAGTTTGAAGCACCATGAGCTATGCAGATGGGGCTTCTGCTCCAGCTGAGCAGTAGGCAATATAACATATGCAGTCTCTCTGGGAAGCTGGGAACCTGCAAAGGAAGAGACACTTGCTGAGGGAAATCTCTCCCTTCTCGGCAAAAACTTCATGCGGCTTCAGCAGAAGTAGTCCTAACATCACTTCCCTGTTTAATGCTTCTATTAAAAGTCCCTTGTGACCAAACACAGTAGTAATTCCAGATTACTAGAAATACTTCAGGGGCATCTGGTACAATATGCAAATTTGGAATCTGTTGAGATGTAAATCTCAAATATCTGAAATCACCCTGCTATTTCAGAGGACTTGAGCAAATAGTCATTTGGGGAGGAAAGCAAAACTGTAGCTGAGAGAAAAAGAGACCTGAGGGTGAGTTGGTAGGTATATGTGGTATTTTTAAGAAGGCAGGTGAGAGTCCCATCTGCTTCATCTAAGTAAGCTGTTGAGCAAGGATAGAAGCTAGCTGCTCAGACTGAACATTTGAAGATGATTAGGGCCCTCTGTTTAATCTTCCCTGCTGCCTATTTGTGATTTCTTTCCCCCCCAATTTCTGGAACTTCTGGATTGAAAAGAAAACACTTGTAAGGAAAAGCTGTGACAGACATTGAAATGGGCAAAGAAAAATTAGTGGTTGTCCTGCCTAGTTCATCCATCTGGGTTATTGCTGTCTTTCACTGTTTTGAGTTATTTTACAACTCTGAAGATTATAGCAAACTGATGATAATATAAACGATTCTTGTTTATAGAATTGCAAATTGTGTTCAGTGAAATTATTTTTTTTGCTTCACGGATGGCTCGCTTTGTATTATCTGCAAATTCATTTTAGAGTTCCTTATTCTCTGCCTGTGTGTCTGCTGTCCACAGTGCCCTTTGGAGTTGTAATACCTTACTGGTTCCCTTATATGATTAATGAGTTAAATGTAATCTATGATATATGTTTATTTGGTATTTATATGGAAGTCATAATTTAATATTAAAACTACCCTTTAATATACTTCTGGGAAAGATGTCATTATGTGCAGAAACATGACCCAAAGAATGTTCTACAAAGTTTTACTAGATGCTGAGGGATTATGTGTGAGGATATATGGTGACTAGTTCTATAATCAACTATATTGGGGAAATGTAGGATTAGACAAATTCTTCATTGCAGCATTTCTCAGTCTTAAAGATGTCAGAGTTCATTATTAATTTCCAGGAAGAGGATTATATATTTTTTTGGGAGGTTTTACCAAATTACTTGTTCAAGGAATGTTCTGGGAAAGGCACTTTTGAGAACTCCTGCCTCATGGTAAGGGATTGCTGAACCCAGCTTCGCTCTGGTTGGAGACAGTAGAGAAAGTACACAACTGAAAAAGGTGGAAATGAGCCAAAATAAACCTTACAGTTGTAGAATTTTGTGTAGGATTGGCTTGATCTATGATTAGCCCCAAATGATGTGCCCAACTCTCTGACACTTTTGTGTTCAGAGAAATATGCGTGCCCTTTAGCACATATCTTAGTACAGGGACTATAGCCAGCTCAGTATCCTGATAGGTTTTTTCTACAGCATCAACACCACTGAAGTTATGCCCAAAATTTGTATTGATTTAGGACAGACTTACAAAGCTTACAAACAACCAATTTGGGCAAGTCTGGGTATTTGGAGGTCTGAGGAAGTCTTGTGGGGATGGGGTGGAAAGGAATATCTTTGTCTTTAGCTCTCCTGGTCTTGCCTGCATTACCTGGAAGGTTTCCAGATTCATCAGGTCATCATGCATCTCTGACTAGACTGGTATCTAGAATTGATGGGAGTGGTGGTTGGGGCTAGGGATTAGGGGGCATGAGCTCAATGAGTGCTGTTTTTAAGATTCACCTGAAGGTGTTTCTCTAGGTTGTGCTTTCATGGGCATTCCACGTTTCTTTAGCATTGGTCTAGGCCTGGTGCAGATATTTTGGCCTGAATCAAATTTGTACTCCTAAATACCTCTTAGTTTCCTGATAGTTGCCTCTGGTACTGGATTGGGCCAAGAACACACAAATCTAGTGGGAGAGTTGCAGGGTTGTTTTTACTGGCAACTTTGGAGCCAGAAGTGTATCTTGTGATACTGGATTAATACTTATCTTCTCTACACTTCTTTTAACTACAGAAATGGAAGGTTTATGCATCACCATTGAATTTTGTTGCTGTGTACAAATTTTTGGATTATTCTACAAAAGATAATTGCATAGCGGTGCTTAATGCTATGACCTTAGCAGAAGCCTCCTGGAGAATTCATGAGTTCCATTATGCTCTGGGTGCCCAGAGTAGAGAACTAACACATTGAGGCTGGTGGTGGGAGGCCGCCATTAGGAGGAGCTGGTGATATAAGCAGCAGTATGACAGAGTTGGTGAAGCCTAGCTTGGATAGTCCTTGAAGAACTACCTTCCCTTTGCCCCAGCTCTGGGTTTCCCCTTTTAATTCAGAAGGATATGCTATATAGGCTCTCAATATACAAATCTTGCAGAGAAAGCATGACATTCTGGATTCTGATTTTTTAAAAAGTAATTTCCCCCCTATTTTTTTTTAAATATATATTTTATTTATTTATTTATTTATTTATTTATTTATTTATTTATTTAATTTTTTTTTACAGAGAGGAAAAGAGAGGGTTAGAGAATTAGAAACATTGATCAGCTGCCTCCTGCACACCCCTACTAGGAATGTGCCTGCAACCAAGGTACATGCCCTTGACCGGAATTGAAACTGGGACCCTTGAGTCTGCAGGTCGATGCTCTATCTACTGAGCCAAGCATGTTTTGTCTTTTCCATGATTTTTATAATTATTTTTCTACTTAACAAATAATGAATATATATTGAAGATAAAAAATTTTTTATAACCAATACAAAGTTTTTTGTGTATGTTCTTCAAGTCTTTTCCTTATGCACACATGCATTGTAATACATATTTCTTAAAGAATTATAATTATACAATATATTGAATCTTTGCAAGCTGATTTTTTTCACTTGAATTATCGTGCTATTTCCCCCTGATATTAACTGTTGTTCAGAAGTATATTTTTGTGTGCTTAGTAATACTCAAGTTTGTTGATGTAGTACAATTTAATCAAATCACTATTTTGTTTCCAAGTTTTTGCTTTCATAAATAATAATCCAGTTATTACTCTTTTGCACAGGGCTTAGATCAAATCTCTGAAGATTGCCTTAGGATTGCCTTAGGATACATTCCTTAATGTAGAATTACCAAGTTAAAGTTCATGTGTCTCTTTCATCCTCTTCTGGGCCAAATTACACTCATACCAGCAGAGTATGAAAAAGGCTTATTCACTGTTACTAACGTTTTTATGGCCTGTGTAAGAATATGAGACCTCAGTGGTAGAAAAACTGAGCAAGAAGGCAGAGAGCACATTGATGCGTTGACTGTCCTTTTTCTCCCAGGTGGGTCTCCAGCCTCAGACCTTAAGAAAGCCCCACTGCATCCTACTGTTCTCTGTAGCCTGTCCCCTGGCTAACAAACAACTAATTCCTGAAGGCTAATGGAAGGCTGTGAGCTGAGGGACACTCTGCCTAAAGCTGGTTGCTCTCTGGCCAAACCTTGGGGATTTAGACCAGCACAGTCTGTCCCTATACCACTGCTGCAAGGGCTAAGGCCAGATTCCCATTGGCCTTGGGTATTCGGACTGCCTTAACATCACCACTGAGATGCTTCTTGAGGTGTGCTGAGCCCTCAGGAGGCAGGAGCCAGAGTAAAATTAGCCAGTGGAATGAAGAGGGCTCAGAGCCCAGGGAACATGTGGCTTTCTGTATCTGCTTGGTTTGAGTTTAGTTGTGCATTTGTCACATCTTCTTTGATTCTGATGTTTTTGAGAGTGAAATATTGTAATATTCCTTTGTGTATTTAAGTATTGGCATTGATATTACTTTTACATTATATTGATTTGGTGCCCAAGTAGACATTAAACCTGTTACAGTATTAAGCAGTGAGTCAGCAGAAACCCATGCGATTCTTGTTTGGCAGATTTGATATAATATTTTTCTGCATTCGTTTATTAGGATTTTTTTTTTTATAGGCCACTGTTTTGATAAGCTATTGTTGCAATGGTAATTTGCCAGCAAAGTTCACCTCATAATTAAAATGTTCTACACAGGAAATTTTTGTGTGCTGCTTTTAAATATAAACTTTTAGGCTCAATTTCTTAAAAATGTTTTCTGAATCACAATATTAATTTGATGCTAATTTAGGAAAATTACCTGATCATCATGTGCAAATACAGGTATAACTTATTAATTCAGTAATTTGCCAAATGATCCACTAAAATTATGCTGTACAGCCAAAACTGTTTAGCTCAGTAGATAGAGCATCTGTCTGCGGACTGAAAGGTCCCAGGTTCGATTCCGGGCAAGGGCATGCACATTGGCTGCAGGCATATCCCCAGTAGGGGGTGTGCAGGAGACAACTGGTCGATGTTTCTCTCTCATAGATGTTTCTAGCTTTCTATTCCCCTACCTTCCTCTCTGTAAAAAATTAATAAAATATATTTAAAAAATATGCTATATGTTTTGTAAATTTGTCAAAATCAAAACCATCTATTTTCAAAATACAAGAACTCTTATTTCTCTTTTCCCTCCTTTTTATACTTTCCTTCTCTATCTGTCTTCAAGTCATGATTCTGGGTCTATTTAATATAAATAAACCAAAGAGAACAAAACTGGTATCACTGTCACTTTTTTCTTTTTCAGTAGACTTCAAAGGCATTTTTTAATAAAATTAGAAACAAAATATTTAAGCATTATTTTTTGTCTCTAACCATAATTGAATTTATTTCTAGTTTTAAATAACTTTAAAAAAAGTTAGAGATAAAGAGCAGTGTATAGAACCAAAGAATATTTGGGGGGGCCTCAGGATGTGTCCAGTTTAGATGTTCTTGTTTTATAGATGTGGAAACCAAGCCCTATTTTTGGAACATTTCACATATAAGATCAGAAATTCTTTTTTTATTGCACAAAACAGATATCGCAGATTTGATTGACTCTCATAAATTCTCTTCAAAGCTCTTTCAGAATGTGTGTGATGAACTTCAAATGCTTTGCTTTTTTCCATTAAGTGTCTTTGGGCTGTCATTAGCCAGCTTAAAACATTGGATATTTGTTCTGGTACTGAAATACAGTACACACAATCAAAGTGACTTTTTTTAATCTATATTTTTATATAAAAATCTATAGTTATAAAAACCTAGTTATATAATATATTAAGTACAGTCATTTAGAGAAAGGTTTTAAAAGACACTTATTCCTCCCTTAACACACAGATCATACCAATTCCTCAAATTCTTGCAGCAGATTGTAGAGATTTGGCACTAATATCCCAAAGGACTCCTCTGAAAAAGAAGCTTTATAGGTGGACTTGCTGTGATAGATGTTAGAAATTGATTCTTTTCCCTTTTATTCCAGGCCTAGCAGAGAGAAAATCATGGGTCAATTTAGAAGTGCTTTTATAGAAAAGCTGGGAGCTTTTATCAAAGATTTACTTGTACCTAAATCCCCTTTAGAGTAACTTTTTCTGATAGAAACATAAGTTTTGTACAGTAGGGAGTTGCATTTTTAAGAAACATAGTAATGTATTTTATTCTCTATAATAGTGGTTTTAGAAAAATAATTAGCAAGTTCATTATGTAGCTATTTTTAAAGTTATATTTTATAAAAGGGGATTAGAAGACTTTTTTTTATATAATACATTACATTACATAGTACTTGTTGATGAATTAGGAATAGTGGCTAATGGAAGTCTGTGTTTTCAGATAACCGATCATTAAATAACCATGGAGAAGTAGTTTGTTATACATTAGAATTTGAGAGTGTGAAGTATTGGAGCCACATGCTAATGCTGAGGGAGGCAGATGTTGGATTTATAAGTTCTCAAGGTGAATCTAATGCTTACCAAAGTTTAAGAACTTCTGCCTTCTGTACCTGCCCCATCAGATTGTCCTTTTTCTGTCCAGGCAATGGAAGGACAAATGCAGAACTTCTTAGGACTCAGGAAACTAGGAAACCTCTCCCCAAAAAAATCCCAACAGCAACAACAAACAAACCAACAAACAAATCCTCAAAATGTTTATAATGTCAAACCCTTGCTTCTTCTAACAAAATCCAGAAAAAAGCTACTGGGGGAGTCTTAATGCGAGATATCCATTAAAGAAGAACTAGGAAGAAATTCAATTTATATTTGGACAAAGAACTAAGAAAATAGTGTCAAGTATGCAGTGATTGATGTGCTCATTAAGAGAAAGAAAGGTATGAAAATGCATTCAGGTTTTCATACTTTAATTTTTTCTACATCTATATCAGCTTTGGCAGGATTGCAGCAAAATTCATGCTGATTGTTCAATTAATTACACTTGGTTTTGAGGAGGCTAAAAAGGGTTAATTCCAATGTAACCCTGATATTTGGGGGATAGTGATCTGAATCCAAGCCAGCAAGCTAAGTGTACATTCCTGATAACCTATAATTAAGTCCCTATCTCCTTCCCAGATACTGGTCTTGCAGGACCTGTTACTGTGAACAGTGTACTGCCCGGAGCGAGAGTTATTAACACTGGTGCCAGGCCAGACCATCAGATATGGCCTGGAGACCCCCAACACTTGGGGGCCTTCTTGCAAGGACAGGAAGCCTAATCAATGTTTGTGGGACAAAGACCACAGGGAGGGAGATATAAAGGAAAGTCCCATGCATATTCCTTCATTCAGATTTGGAAGGTTGTTCCCTGAGTCCGCCGGAGTATTAAACAGTGTCCCTCCTTTTTTTTCTCAGAAGCATCCTTCGTTTTCTTTGGTCTTCTGTAACAATTGTTCAATTAATCATACCTGCTTTTCAGACACAAGGCCATATCTGAGGTAATTGTGATGGCATTTTCCTTTGCCCAGCAAACTTTCTTCATCTTATCACCACCCCTCTGATAGCACCCCCTCTCTTCCTTTAAGGAACAGACCAGACCTGTTCCAATCACACTAAACATGTGACACCTTCCTCCTCAGACTGCCAACTCTTAGTATGTGACCTCAGAGTGGTCGGTAGCTATGTTTTCTGTCTGAGACCAGCACACAGCAAGAAGCTGAGGGGGAGAGAGGGAACCCTAATGCTCTTTGAGTCCTTGGACACAACTGGTCTTGAAGCCAATGTTACCCCAATGTTAAAAAAGAATTCTGATTAATACGCAGTGAAAGCTTACTCCATTAGCACAATGAACACTTTAGAAGAAAAACCAACCTTAGATTAGTAGAACAAGCTGATGGCGAAGTAGAGAGAAAATAGAATAAACCCTGCATAAAACTCTCAGTGTCGGGAGGTGGAACTGGTGCTCAGGCCAACTCAGTTGCTTCTATATACACTTGGTTGTACACAGATGGGTTTTTGGAAATGTGATTTAACAAACTTACCTTTGAATCAGTGCAATAAAGGGATCATATTTTAAATAAGTTGCTGGACTAGCCAGGGAACAGAAGGTCAACAAGAGACATACATGCTTTCCAGTGTCTGAAAAACTATTTACTTGAGAAAATAGACCAGTTATTCCCAGTCTCTTATTTTTTTATTTGTTTTATTTGTCATTGGCTTAAACAACTGGCTGGGACAGCTCTGCTTCACCTCATGATATTATTTTTTTTTGTCCCTAGAACAAAGAAATGTTTCTTTGTATGGCTAACATTGCTTAGGTAAAATTTTCCCCAAGGAAAGGGGTACATTAGATCAATGGTAGAAATGAAGTCTGCAAAGCTACTTCCTCTTGGATAATATATCATAAAATATGTATCATAAAAACCCTCTAGAACATGAGGGGAGATAGTAAAAGGGATTTGGTGGAAAGTTAAAAAAATTATAACCAAATGACCTTCAATGATACATTCTTTCTCATTAGGCTGACTTAATAAAAACCAGGAAATTTTCAGGCAGTAGGAATAGAGGAGGGCAGATAGAGAAAGAGATAGGGGAGAGATAATCTGGAAGGAACTTTTCTCTCTGAGGATGCTTTTTGTTAAATAAATATGTAAAGAAATTATGTAAAGTTTTTGTAAAAAGAAGAGTTTTTTTTTCTTGGCACAAAGCATGCTTTCTCAATACCGATTTTCGTAGGGTTAATGAAGTAGATTAAGGAGAAAAATAAAACATTTTATTAGTTAAATTTATCTTTGCATTTAAAACCATCCACTCATGCTTGCCCACTGATGGACTTCTGTTTGCACCTATGGGTTAATGATGGACAGAATTGAATTTGCTAACCCAGAATTACCAAATGTCCTGTATTCATTCTCCTTATATCAGCGTGGAGACTCCTCAGCCCCCTACACACACACCTGGTGCTCTGTACTCACAGCCACTTAATAAACATTCTTTCTGCTTTCATGAGAAGGCCAACTTGATGTGTTCTGGCGCGAGGGTCTCTTATAAGGCTGATAGTCTGAGAATGCCAGTCTATGTGGATAGTAATGGCAGATTTTATGTTTGGATTTTACATCTAATAGGATCGATATTATTAAGCAAACCTTCCAAATCTTAATTCTCAAATGAATTATTTTCAGTTCCCATAGTCAATTACTGTTTTATTTGCTTCTCTAGTACAAGTTGTGACATTTTCTGGCCAATACGTGTTAGCAAGATACAACATTTTGGGAGCTGTAACACTTTAATGGTGCTTTGTAGAAGAAGCTGGTAGACCTGTTCCACTCAGCGATGTCAATGTGGCAGAGGACATACATAAAATGCAATGTTTTCAAAGTGGCCCTCCAACTGCCTGCATAAGAATCACTTGTGTATGTTTCTAAAAGTGTATGTTTCTGGGATTAAAACCAGATAAGTTCATATTTAGACATATGCATTTTGTAACAGTATCCACAGATAAATCTGATTCATGCTATTGTTTGAAAATCTCCAGTCTGAAAAATTAATGTATTCTCAATAAAAGAGAGTTTTTAATTAAAATAATATGTATTATCATTCATATTGACTCTACTGTAAAAACCTTGAATAAGAACTATGTAATAACCCCTATATTCATTGCAGCATTATTTTTAATAGCAAGATACGGAAGTAACCTTGGTGTCCATTGATAGATGAATGAAAAAATTGTGTGCACACACACACACATACATACCACATGTACACACAACGACATATTACTGAGACATAACAAAGAATGAAATTTTGCTTTTATAACAACATGAATGGACCTAGAGGATATCATAAACAGTGAAATAAGTCAAAGAGAAATACTGTATGACATCACTTATTTGTGGAATCTACAAAAACAAAACTAATGCAAAAGCAAAACATAAACAAACATATAACAGAGGACAAACTGGTAGTTGCAGATCGGAGGAATATGAGGGGATGGGTGAAAAAGATGAAGGGGATTAAGAAGTATAAACTGCCAGTTATGAAATTAGTCCATGTAATGTACAGCATAGGGAATATAATCTCTAATATTGAAATAACTATGTATGGTGTCAGATGGTTACTAGATTTATCATACTAATCACTTTGTCAGTAATATAAATGTCTAATCACTTTGTGGTACACCTGAAACTAATATATCGTATGTTAATGATACTTAAAAAAAGAGAGAGAGAATGTTAATTGGCTAACTTGGGCATATGTAAAGCTGGAAGATTTTTACACTAAGTTGTGCTTACCAATGCTTCATTTATTTCATGATTTCTAAGCATAGGATTTCATTAAAATTCTAATTAGCTTGAAGCAATAACTCAAAGGCTGATATGTAAAGCTAGCTGATCCTATTTCCCTGTTGCTTAATTCTTGAGCTTTTAAGCATTCCTCATGGCATAGCTTGTAATACCATTAGTCTTTGCATTTGGGATCTGTCTCCTGCAAAGAAGGTTCTTTTGACACAAGTTCAAATGGTGGAGAGGGTAGAGAGGGTGGTGAGTATGTGAGGATAAGGTCAGTACCTATAGATAGGTGTATATTTATTTCTTCTCCTGAAATTGGTCACGAACTAATGGGTTGATCTTATCTTTAGACTATTTTTATTTTGACATAAAGCCCATGGAATATAAAAAGGACATGTATTGACTTTGCTTTTATCATATTCCTTCATTTGACTAAAGGATGTTCTTCTTTCTTGGGTTGTCCCAGGAAGGTCACTCTGCTGGCATATTTTATGGACCTTAATTTAGTAATTCAGAGAGGTGACTCTAATGCAAAACCTCTCAGCACCTTTTCAGTTGGTTTTCTGAGTCATATTTCTTTACAGTATTTATCCTTACGTTATAAACACAATTCAATATTTACATATTAATCCCAAGGGGAAATCCTTGGCCAGAATTGCAGGAACCACTTGTTTGGGACTTGCCCTAGGTTTGCCTCAGATTGCCTGTTAGAGCAATGGAGCCTAGTGTGGTCTGACTACAGGCCATCTCCATCTCAGATGTGTGTACATATCTGGTCTGCATTAGAAATTTCTGGGTCCATTAAAAAGAAATAAACCGTAAGACTCACTTTCCCCAAGAGCCTAAGAAAGCTCTGTGCTAGACTTGTGATTTGGATGCCTTGATGTCCTTTCTTGTGAAGACTTAGCCTAACAGCCCCTCAGTTTCTCTGATATATTAGTCAGTAGCTCTTCTATGCTTTGGTGTGTTGTGTGTGTGTGTTTCCCCCCCCCCCCCAAGGACTTTGCTTAACTTATTAACAATGTTAGTTTTAAAGGACCTTTCTTATTTTGTACTGTGTTGTTCAATTTAACTTTTCAAAATTTATTTTTCTTCTGTTTTTATAGATGGAAGTTATCCTAGGGGCAAGCCCTTGTCCATTGGAAGAGCCGATATAGACTTTGTTCTTTTTTCCTTGAGGAATAATCTCATATGTTCTCACTTTAAAAAGGTTATTTTGTGAGGAAGGAGGATGCCCATGCCTGCCCTTAAAAGCTCCAGGGACCTTCCCAGTATTACATGCTAAATATCTCTCACACAGAGTCATAAGGACAGCCTTAAATATAGTTCATTAAAGTGATAAAATAGTTTTGTTTTTTTTTACATTATATGAATATATCATCAATTGCCTGGGGAAGAAGTAAGGAGAAAGTCATCGTAATAGAAGCTCTCAGTGAACTTCTTCTACAAGTTCAGTTTTAGAAAAGAATCAAATTGTGCTGAACCTTTCCAGGAGACTTTGGGAAAGAACAGTTTGTACAATGGTCTGTCTCTAAAACAAAACCTGACTTCTTGATCTGCTCTCTTAGTACAGGACTTAAAATAGATTATCTTATATTTATTTGCTCAATTCCTTTTTCTCATCATAAAATTCAAGGTGATATTGAATAAGGTCATGTTCCCTGCCTATCTCCGCCTGCTCAAGAGCAGAGGCAGACATGGGTCTGTTGGACTATGCCACATTCTAAACAAAGAGCCCCAAACATTATCTGATATGTCAAGAGCTGATTGACAAGGTAGGTTTTTTTGTTTTGTTTGTTTTTGTTTGTTTTTGTTTTCCAAACAGATAACCAGTTGTTAACAGCATTGTTCATTGAAAAACTATCCTTCTCCCTTGTAAACTAATTGACTATATTTTGGGTGTGTCTCTTTCTGGAATCTCTATTCTGTTTCATTGATGTAAAAGTTTCTTGCAACAAATCCTATCTTGTCTTGACTACTGTAGTTTCATGGTAAGTTTTGAAATCTAAGTATAGCAATTAAACTTCAATCCTTTACAAAATTGTTTGGGGAGAATTATCTTAAGCATGATATATCTCCCCATTTATTTAGTCTTCACTGTGGCTGTCTTACACATATAATATTTTGCTTTATTTTGATAGGGTTATAACATTTAAAAAATTGGTTCTTAATTCTTTATTGCTACCATACAGAAATATAATAGGTTTTTATTATTAATCTTGAATCCTGCCCTCTTACTAAATTCTTATGTTCTAGTTATTTTTTGAATAGATTTTATTTATTTATAAAAATCTGCAAATTTTATTGAAATATTTTGGTGGCGAGGAAACACATTTACACAAGTTACTATGTTAACAGAGCAGCCTAACAGTGTTAAAAAAAAGTAAAAATTATTAATGTGATCATAACATCACCCTTGCATCATAGGTTCTTTAGAATTTTCTATGTGTATGATTGTTGTCTGTAAAATTTATACTTTTTTCTTCCTTTTCAATGTCTATCATCTATCTATCATCTATATCATCATCTGCATTATTATACTATCTAGAGCTCCAATACAATATTAAAAGAAGTAGTGAGAGTGGATATCATTGTTTCAATCTTAAAAGAAAGCATTCAGTATTTGGCAATTAAGTATGATAGCTGTAGAATTTAGTTTTAGATGTCCTTTATTAGAATGACACTTGCTTCTTTGTTGTATTTTTTCTACATAAATAAATATTAAATTTTGTCAAATATTCTAATAATTGAAATAAACCTTTTTCTCATTAAGCTATTAAAATGGTAAATTACATGAATAGATTTTCAAATGTTAAACCAATCTTACATTTTTTATATAAATTGTACTTGGCCATAAAGTACTATGTTTTAACACATTGTTTGATTTTATTTGCCTCTTTGTTAAGGAATTTCACATCTATATTCATGAGAGATATCCTATTTAATAAAGAGGGAGTATGCTAATTGATCATCACACCCTCACAAAGATAGTGGTGCCCACAGCCAGTAAAAAGGGAATATGCTAATTGACTGCCATGCCCTCAAAGAAGGTGTTACCTTCCCCTGATTGGCAGGTTGCCTCTGCCCCTGCCCCTAAGAACTCCCGGATTGTGAGAGGGGGCGGGCCACTCTGAGGGAACCCTCTCCAGTGGATGAGTTTTCATGGACAGGGCCTCTAGTCCTGTATAATAAAAGCCTAATATGCTAAGTGTCCGGTTGACCAGTCAGCCATTTAACCAACCAAAGTGTAATATGCCAATGACATTCTAAGGCTGCTCAACTGCTTGCTATGATGTGCACTGAACACCAGGAGACAGACATTCAACACAGGAGCTCCCCCCTGGTGGTCAGTGCACTCCCACAGTGGGAGAGCTGCTCAGCCAGATGCTGGGCTCTCAACTGACGAGCACAGCGATGATGGTGGGAGCCTCTCCTGCCTCTACTGCTGCAGGTGGATGGTAAGGAGTGAGCAGTCCTGGACTGTGAGAGCCCCAGATTGTGAGAGGGAAGTCTGACATCCCCTGAGGGGTCCAGAACTGGGAGAGGGCACTAGCCAGACTGAGAAATACCACCTGTGCACGAATTTGTGCACTGGGCCTCTAGTTATATATATTCTACTGTCTTTGACTAGTATTGTATTAATGTAATGCTGGCCTTCTAAAATGAGTTGGAAGGTATTCCTTCATTCTCTGCCTCTTGTAAGATTTTAGCAGAATTTACCAGCAAAGCAAATTTGCCTGGTGTTAGACATTTTTTTTTTTTTCCTAGAAGGAAGAATGTTTTTAATTATGAACTTAATTTCTTTAGTAGATATAGGGCAATTCAAGGTTTCAATGTGTGTTTGAGTCAGTATTGGTAACTTGTGCCTTTCAAAAAATTGCTCCATTTTATCTATTACTGAATTTACTTGCATAAATTTTTAAGATATACTCTTATTGTACTATCTTTTTAATATTTCAATAATCTGTAGTAATGTTCTTTTTAATCCTGATATTGGTGATTTGTTCTCATTTGTTTTCTCAGTTTAGCTAAAGATTTATTATGCTGTTTAATCTTTCCTAAAATTCATTGAATACTCAGCATAATTTTATTGCATTTAATTTTTTCAAAACTTATTTCATGTCCCAGAATATTTGATTTTAAGGTGCTGTTTTACACATATTCCATTCTTGTTGGGTGGTATATTCTGTAATTGTCAACTAGATCATGGCCCATATTATTGTCCATATTGCTGTATATTTGTTCTGTCAATTACTAAGGGAGGATTGTTGAATCTAAAACTCTAATTATAGGTTGTCTATTAAGTTCTGTTCATTTTGAAGTTCTCTCATTGAGTGCATGTGTTTTAGGGTTATTATATCTCTTTTGATGAAATATCACACTTTATCCCTTACAATATTTCTGTATTTGAAGTCTCTCCCTCTCCCTCACCCCCCCCCCCCCAATAGCCAGTATAGCTTTATTAGGGTTAATTCTTTCATAAACACATTTTTTTCATTCTTTTTTTTTTTTTTTTTTTTTTTTTTTTAAATATATATTTTATTGATTTTGTACAGAGAGGAAGGGAGAGAGATAGAGAGTTAGAAACATCGATGAGAGAGAGTCATCGATCAGCTGCCTCTTGCACACCCCCTACTGGGGATATGCCCGCAACCAAGGTACATGCCCTTGACCGGAATCGAACCCGGGACCTGTCAGTCCCCAAGCCGACGCTCTATCCATTGAGCCAAACCAGTCTCGGCAATTTTTTTCATTCTTTTATTTTCAAACTTTTTGTGTGATATTTAAAGAAACTCATTTAAAGTGAGTTTCTTATAGACAGTAATTGGATCGTGCTTTATCAATCAGTTTGTAATCCCTGCCTTTCAAACAATATTTAGAATATTTCTGTTTTATATATATTTATCTATATTATTAGATTTCAATCTACTGAATTACAGTATTTGTTTTCTGCTTGTCTTATTAATTTGTGTTTTTTTTTTTTAAATCTCTCTTTTACTGTCAACTTTTGTATTAAACTGAGTAGGTTTTAAAATTTTACTTTATTTCCATTATTGGGTTATTAGCCATATCTCTTTATTTTAAATTATTCTTAATGATTGCTATAGGTTTAGAATATTTAACTGTAACTTTCCACAGTCTACCCTAAAAATATTAAAATAATACTTTATCACTTCATGAATAAAAACCTTGAAGACTATACTTTCATTTTTTCTCTCTCATTTTTATCCTATTGCTGTCATAAATTTTACTTCTAAATATTTTATAAACTTTGTGATACTCTGTAATTTTTGCTTTAAACACATTTTATATTTAAAAAGGAGAAATGGTTTATATTAAATCAATCAACATAATTTTCACTCATCTGTTTTGTTTTGTTTCTAATCTATTTTTATTGATTTCAGAGAGGAAAGGAGAGAGATAGAAACATCAATGATGACAGAGAATCATTGATTACCTGCCTCCTGCATGCCGCCTACTGGGGATCAAGCCCCCAACTGGGGCATGTGCCCTTGAGTAGAATTGAACCTGGAACTTTTCAGTCCACAGGTTGATGCTCTATCCACTGAGCAAAACTGGCAAGGGCGGTTATCTTTTTTGTAGATCTAAGTATCCATTTGTAATTTTGTTTTTCATGCAAAAATTCCTTCTTATTTCTTGTACTTTGTGTATGTTAAGTTTCTCAGGTCTTATTTGTCTGAAAAAGTCTTTCATTTAAGAAGAATATTTTTTGTTGTTGAATATAGAAGTATAGGTATTTAACTGTACTTTTTTCTTTTAGCACCTTAATAATGTTTCATTAACTTTTTGCTTGAATATTTTTTGTTTTGAAATATGTAATACTTTTACTTATCAAAATGGTTCCATTTCCATATGCTTTTATGTTTTTCTCTTTATCACTGGTTTTCATCAATTTGATTATGATATTCTTTGGTATTGTGTGTGTGTGTGTGTGTGTGCCTGTGTGCATGTATGTATATATGTATGCATGAGTTTGACCTGCCTGAGTTTCAGTGAGCTTCTTGGATGTGTTGTATCTACACTAATAAAAGAGAAACGTGCAAATTGACCTTTACTCCACTACACACATCAGCTAATCAGGAGCAAGTATGCAAATTAACCCAACAAAGGGGACATGGAGCTGGAGCAAGCAAGAGGCTTGGGTTACCCTGTGATGGAGGAAGCCATGCTTCCCTTCCTGGCTAGCCCTGGCCTCCACTCAAGGCTACAAAGTTTCAATTATAGGAGATAAATAAATCCCAGATACCTGCTTCCAGCCAGCCCTGGCCTCCACTCAAGGAGGTGCTGAAAGAAAAAAGGAGTGTCTGGGAGCCTGGATTGCTGGCTGAGGAGATGGACCTACTTGCAATAACTATGTATTGAGTACAGGGAAATTTAGATGTAAATTGACTAAAGAGAATACAGGCTTTATACCTACTTTAACAGAATTCTCATTCTTCTAGAAGATATTGGCGGCTGTGGCATTGGTGCTATATTACCATCAGGGCTTTTGTGGAGAATGAGCTTTAAGAGGAGAGGAGCAAGAACCTGGTGAGATCGGAGGAAATCTTGTTTACTTGCTCCAGACCGAATGCCCAAGTGTGTGAGAGGTACTTTGATGGGTGTAATGGCATTGTGGTTGAAGCTCTGATAGTATTTCTGCCTCTTCCTAATGTGATTTGGAGTTTTGTCCTCAGCTCTAGTGGTGGGCTTGAGTGACCTAAAAGTATTTTTATCTCTCTTATCAATGATTGCTTCAGAAAAGGACATGCAAGTTAATGAGATGCAAGGAAAAGTATATTGAGACTTCTCAGAAAGTTTTCTTATTCAGGGAGCTTCATAGGAAACTGCTCTTTCTTCCCCCAACATATAAATGAGAATCCTATAGCCCCAACTAGTTACTGACTTTTAACTGCAAGAAAAACCAGAATTAAGATGAAGCTGTGCACAAAGTAGGGTTAATGTAGTTGAAATGCGAGGTCAACCAGTCTTGAACCTGTTCTACTTCTCCTTTTGTGAAAAAAATTTTATTTATTTATTGGGTAAACTGATTTGAGTTGACTCTTTATTTCAGCTGAAAGCATCCTGATTTGGATAATGAAATCTGACAAATATTTTCTAGTTTTTTTTTTTTTTTGCAATTTAGGTATGAGGAAGCTTATGGTTAACACATAAAAGTGGAATAGCCATAATATTTCTACTAAATCAGTAGAGGAGTTGAGCTTGGAACAGATTAAAGAGATCTCATTTTGAGATGAAAGTTGAAGGGAAAATTATGCTTGGAATTAAAACTGGAAGCCAAGGGGATGACAAGTTAATGTCTTGGTAAATGTTGAGACTTGGTTATTCACTGAGAATGAGAGATGAGGTCTGGAGGAATTAGGAGGATTACAAATGTTTTAATTGCATCTGTTTGGAATGAGAAAGGAATATATGAAAGATCAATGCTGAGAAGCATGAAAGGCCCAGCTGAGGTTGGAGATCATAAATTTATAATGTAACTAATCAGTTTCTTTATGAAGTTCTCTCCAGTATGGCTATACAAGTGAGAAACAGAAGCTGAAGGAGACTAAAAGGACAGTGGGAGTACTTCTTAGGTGGGGATTCGGAGAGCAGGTGCAGTGGCAGGACTCGGGCCAGGAGAATTGAAGGTTGTAAAAATTTTAAAAAGCATTATCTCTAAAAAAAAATAACTTACATTCTTCGGAATTTAACTTTGAACAAAGTTTTGAAAAATGTAATCTTACTTGGTTGTCACAATGATATTGTGAAGCCAGTTATTAATTTTCATTTTAACTGATGAGAAATTGGAGACTTGGACTTCAAATTCAGTCATTCCTTCACCATACTAAGTTTTTAAAACTCTTCTTAAAAATATGCTTTGTGTAGGTTCTGCTATAGGCACTAAAAATTCAGAAATGCATGGTATGGAACATGCCCTCAAAGTGCTCACTTTTTTCTGGGAATGCAGACAATGTAGAAAAAAAAAATGAAGTACAGAAGCCATGACTAGATCTATAAAGCACAAAGAATGTTCCCTCACCCAGGTTATGGAGTGAGAAAAGTTTTACCTGATGGTAAGATGTGAGTGAGTTTTGAATGAAGAGTGTGAGTTGGCTAAGAGAAGAACGGGGTGAGGAAAGAGGATTTAGTGAGCGGGAGTAGCAGGTAAGAAGGTATGGACTTATAAGAGAGAAGGATGCATTCCAGGAACCATAGCAGTTCTTTGTAACTGGAGAGTACACTGCAGAAGAGAAGGCATTGGGAGTTAAATCAGGAAATGTAGGTAGAAATTAGATCACAGTCATCTGTAGGGTTTGGATTTTATCTTAAACCTGGCATCTTCTGAAGGATTTTCAAAAGAATGTGCAATCATATTTGATAGCAGTGTAAAAGATGAAACATAGGTACTATATATGAGTTAAATCAATTATGAGATCATTGTATCTGGTGAAGAATGGGGTTTAGAAGACTGGAAGATTTTGGGAGCCGTTAACTATGGTTAGATGTAGATAGTAAGAGAGGGAGGTGTCTCATATGACTTTGGAGTTATTAGCTGAGTTATTGTGCTAACAAGTCAGGAGGGATTTGGAGGCTGATAATTATTTTCATGCTCTCTTCATGATAACACACTTGATACTTTGTGGTTCTCCCCAAAGGAGCTACATTGATGTAATTTAAAATGAAGGAAAGAACAAACTTTTGTAAAGTCTGATCTTATTAATGAATATGCATTAGTGTCATTAACCCTAATGTAGAGAGTTAATGTCAGTAACCCTCATGTAGGACCTTCAGTCCCTGAAAAATCACCTTGAGATTTGTGGTTATTCCTCTCAGAACAATAATACTGGAGACTTGTGTTCTTGCCTCAGTATCCTTGTGCCTCCTACTCTCTAATCCATTTGAAGGAACTTCAGTATTGTGTGAGCTGGAACATAAGGATACCATTGTCCATCTCCAGGGTGCCTACTCTTGGTGGCCTCAGAGCTCTGTCTTCTGTAGGCGGTGGGAGGCTGGGTCTCCATGAAGAGAGCTATGATCTCTGCTCTGTCTCACTTTGTCATCTGGCTCCTGAGCCACCAACACAACTAGTGCCAGTGGATTCACATAGGCCTTCAGCCTCTATCCCCCTGTCCTCCTCCTCTTCATGTTTAAAACCAGTCCCAAAGGCTCAGTAGGGGAGCATCTCCCTTTCCTAGTCTATCCTCATTTTCCAAATTAGACAACAACCCCAAAGAGCCTTGAAGCATATCATCTATTTCATGCAAGGAGATCCCAGAGGAGTCTTTAGGTCTCCACTAATTTTTAAAAAGTTATACAGGTGGTCTTTGGCTCCACTGAGACATCCTGGTATATTTTGTTTTCCTTTTTAAATCTCCAACCATCACCCCTTCATGTTTCTACCCACTCACACTCTTCCACTTGTGTTTTCTCCTTTTAAAATATACTTTTGTATGACAGCTTTGTTCCCTGAGGGGACTTGCCTTCTCCACTGCAGATTTTAAGAGAGGGGAAGTGTGTTCTTTGTAGCAGTCTCTTCCAAAGTTTCTCAAATTCTTCTGTAAAGATGTCTTTGCTATCTTTTGCCTCTTGGGCACCTGATAAGAAGCTGTAGCCATTTTGGCATGCCCCTGTTTCTTCATTCTTCATTCTTCATAGCTTTTCTGTATTATTATAAGTATGTCCAACTCACTTGTAGTCTACAGACTATCCATGCTGCAAGAGCACCCTGTTCACCCCTCCTCTTTATCCTCTCTGTTTGTAGAGTCCCAGAGTGGGCTCTTGGGGTCAGAACCATGGTTGGTTTGGGCTCTTCTGACCCCCATGCCCATGTGCTTCCAGTGCATAGAACTAGGGTGATGTGAATCAAGTTGGATCCTTATAATAGCACAGTAAGTAAGGAACTTGTGAATTAATTTTGTAAGTGAGAAAATCATAACTCAGAAACTTCCCTTCTCCAAGTACATGAGCCATTTCAGATCCATCTTCTTTATAGTGGTTCCCTCTGATTTTATGAAAAATTGAGAAACTGATTTTAAATTAAACTTGTAACCCAAGGTTCATATTATCTAAGCGTGTTTTGACAGATACACACATATATAAAAACCACACTTTTTTTTTTGACTAATGTATTTCCTGACATCTGGAGCCTTTTCTATGAATTTGCTGGAAAAAAAAATGAACTGTTAATTTATCTTCAAATCTCAAAAATGCCATTGGAGAAAAACCTTAATAAAAATTCCATCAGGTTGGCAGGAGGGTATTTTATTTCTGAAAGCTCACCTGTCAGTGCTGGATGAACTTTGAGGCTAGAGACAGAGAAAATATTTAAAGTTTATCATTTCCATCTTCTTTCCAAAGATGGCAAGTTTTGTCTGATTTGGTCTGGTTACATCTTTATGACAGGCTGATTGACATGCCTACTTATAAGTAAGGATTTTTATAGTTTTCATTTTTAAGGGAAATTAGGTCTGTTCCTCAGAGTGTGGGAATGTGCAAACATTTCCTTCCATCAGCCTCCCATATAGTTAGGAAGTCCAGCCAGGAAAAGGGTCCTGCAAATGTAATCCTCTCTAATGGGATGGAGAATCTTTGACCTTATGCAAGCACTAGTTTGCAGTAGAACTGACCTCTTCCCTACACCACTAGCTAGGTTTGTGACCTTGAGTAAACTTGAGGCTCTTTAGGGCATCCGTTTTCTGTCCTCAGAAACTTGATAATCTCTAAGGTCCCTTCCAGATGTAGGGTATTAAGTTCCTTGCCTTTCTGTGGTGTTAGCAGACTTCAAACTCAGAGTAGAAGGTCTATCTTGCCCAGTTAAGGGCTGCGTAGTTGTTATCAAGAATAAATAATATAGTAGATATGAAAGAGCTATGAAAAGCAAAATTCATGAAGCAAATGATAAGCATACTTACTATTTTAAGTAACCAGACTGTTTTTCATTTTGTTTCTAAGTAGCTAGCTGCTTAAATAACAATCTTCTAAGAAAACTTGATATGAGATGTAATTTTTCTTCTCTTTTTGAAGAAAAAAATTTCAGGGGTTGTGTTTTAATTGTTCTATAAGACTCTGAATTTTAAAAACATGATTCTGATTATATCATGAACACAAGTGAATCCCACCTTCCACCTATAGGGGAAAATGTGTTTTGTGTGGCAGGTCTCAGCTGCTGGGAGTGTAGTCACACAGAAGCAGGTATATTCTGGGGTCCTGGAAGGAACAACATAAAAAAAAATATTGCCTAGGGAGAAGCCCAGGGTGTGAGAAAACAAGAGTTAAAAAATTTACAGTAGAAGGAGCCATAGAGATAATCTGATCAACGGTTCATAAAATCAAATGTCATGGGATCCAATGTGTTATGTCAGTGTGTGAAGTGGGACAGTGAGGAATTGTGTTGTACTAATGGGGACAGCTGCAACTTACCTCCAATTAATTGATGCCATGCTGGGGATGTGGAACCAATGTTGATGATACTTGAAGAAAAGTTGAAAATCTGGATTTTTGGGGTGAACTTTTCTGATTTCCAAATGTTAGGGGATGTGCTTCAAATGAGGGCAAGATCTAGTCTATGAACTACTAATTTCAGGTCTCTGATCTAAACCAGACTCTATTGCTTAAAATATTTTTTTTTCCATTCTCTTATCCATCAAATATACACTATATTGAGTGCTTAATATGTGTTTAGAAATTTTTCTAGCTCTAGGGTACAAAGAGGAATAGAGTCCTGCTCTGGGGAAATCAGCCATACAAGAAAGGGTAACCAGCCTGACTGGTGTGGCTCAGTGTTTGAGCATCAGCCTATGAACCAGGAGGTCACAGTGTGATTCCAGGTCAGAGCACATGCCCAGGTTGCAAGCTTGAAACCCATTGTGGGGTGTGTAGGAGGCAGCCAATTAATGAACTTCTCTTACCATTGATGTTTCTCTCACTCTCCTTTCCTCTCTGAAATCAATAAAAATGTATTTATAAAAAGAAGGTAATCATATAATATAGAAGTTGCAATAATATGGTGTGTCTAAAGTAAAAACATGAATGTAGTCCACTGTATCAGGTGTGCTGTATCTCTCACCACAAGTTGGGTTAGTGTTGTTGTTTTTAAATGTTATATTTGCTAACTTCTGCCAGTGGTATGAAAATTTAATAAGACAACTTCTGAGACAAAAATTCCTATTTCATGAGGTATGACTGTTATTAAAGATGACTTTCCTTCTGCTGGAAAAAATTATTTTACCTATTAAAAATAATATAGGAGAGGAATACCAGGGCACCAACAATTATAAACTTTGGGAAAGAAATGATCAAATAATTAAATGCAGTTAATACTTGTGAAATGCTTCACATTTTAAAAGGTGCTCTCTCTCTCTTTTTTTTTTTTTTTTTAATAATAATGACAAATAGTTTGTAACTAGTCATGGTTGAAAAGTTTCTGAAAACCTGGTAGCTGAACTGGTAGGTCATCCCAGTTGAACTACGTAGGGATGAACATGTCTGATATTTCAAAGATACATGCATGAAAGATTTTTTTTTTTTTTAGATTGTATGAGAAAGGGGAAACTGTACATTTCAACTTCTGGGTAGCATGAGAATAGAGGGACTAAAATGATCAACCTCATATACTTTTTATTTCTTCTATCTTTAGTTCGCAAGGTAGAGCTATTCCAAGCAAATCCAGAGGGAGCCAAACTATTTTATTTATTTTATTTTTTTAAATATATTTTATTGATTTTGTACAGAGAGGAAGGGAGAGATACAGAGTTAGAAACATCGATGAGAGAGAGTCATCGATCAGCTGCCTCTTGCACACCCCCTACTGGGGATATGCCCGCAACCAAGGTACATGCCCTTTACCGGAATCGAACCCGGGACCCTTCAGTCCCCAAGCCAACGCTCTATCCATTGAGCCAAACCGGTTTTGGCGCTATTTTATTTTTATTGAAAAATATTTCACATATAACATTGTGCATATTTAAATTGTACAACATGTAGATTTGATATATTTTTATATTGTAATATGATTGCCATTATAAAAATAACACCTTTTTCATATTGCATAATTATTTCTTTTTAGTGTTTGGAATAACTAAGATCTAGTCTCTTATCAAGCTTGATGATTATAATACAACTAGAGGCCCATTGCACAAAATTTCCTCAGCCCAGCCTGCACCCTCTTGCAGTCTGGGAGCTTAGCCCGCTACCCATCAGTTGGACATCCTTAGCACTGCTGTGGAGGCAGGAGAATCTCCCACCACCATCACTGTGCTCACCAGCTGTGAGCCCGGCTTCTGGCTGAGCGGCACTTCCCCGTGGGAGCACACTGACCACCAGGGGGAGCTCCTGCATTGAGTGTCTGCCCCCTGATGGTCAGTGTGCATCATAGTGACCAGTCATTCCTCCATTCGGTCAATTTTCATATTAGCCTTTCATTATATAGGATATTGTCTATAATCATTATATGGTGCATTAGATCTTCATGCTGTTTACTTGAGTAGACATTAGGTTGTGGGGCCTGGGTAGACTGTATAGGTCTATCAGGAAACAAAGCATGACAGTAGGGTAAAGCAGGGAACATTTTCCCTGACTCTTGTAGGAACATAGCATTTTGTATTTGAGGAGTAATGGCTTCAAGGATGTGGAGTGCACAGCACCTTTTCAGACAGTGGTACTATCTGGGGACAGGGACCATCAGACAGTGGAAGCCTGAGGTACTGTCATAAAGCTGACTGAATAAAGGGCATACGCTGTGGGAGAGTAGGAAAGAAATATCATAGCAGCTGCTTAAGGGTAACTGCAGAATGTCAACCCCCCCTAGCCACTTCCAGATATACTGGGAGTCAACAAGGGGGAAATACAATATTTAGATCACACATCTATAATAATATATAATAATAAAAGCATAATATGCAAATTGACTGAGTGGCTGAACAGCAGATTGACCTTCTGGACAACCTTCCGGATGAACCCGGGGCTGCGAGGGCTGAGGCAGCTGGGGCTGCGAGGGCCTACTCTTGCACAGATTTCATTCACCGGGCCTCTAGTCTCTTCATAAATGGATGAAGGCTAGGGTCAGAATTGGGCTTGTACTTAAATTAAATGTGAGGCATTTGGACTGCTAAATTTCCAGAACATATTCACTTTTTGCTCACAGCATTAGTATATCAACACAGAGTGCATGAAGCTTTTGTATTTCAATGAAAGACTACATAATTCCCTGGTATTACACTTCCCTGCCTCTTGGTGCAGAGAGCAGAAACTCCTTACTCCATATGGTTCTAAGACTCATCATTTGGAAAGTCAGTCTACCTGAATTGCATGGATGTACTAGGGTGCTGCCTTCTTAGGTAAGATTTTGGTGTGTTCTTCAGGATGACTTGGGAAAGTGTCTCAGGGCCATGGGCATCTGATAATGACAAGTTTGCACAATCCTGACATCAGAAGATGCTGTGGGGTCAGTCCAGGATTTGTAGTCCTGGTTGACATAGAAACTGTTGTCAGGTGGTTGCTTGACAAAGATTTATGAAAGCTATTAAATGCTGGAACATTTACCTGGTAGGAATAGAAGTTATTTGGGGCTGATGTGAGTTTGTTTTCCCCATGGGATAATGGTGAAGCAAGCAATTTATAGATATCTGGTCTATCCTCAAATGTGTTCCTGACTCAGAGGCATCGCATTTGGCTTTTCCCTGGACTACATTGCTGCCTGTTGTTCCTATCATATTTTTCTTACTTATGATACATACTTATTTGTTCCTTTTCTCTCTCTGATTCCCATAAGAACATCTGTCATAAAAGTGGACCTGAACCTTCCCTGTCTTGCACTACTCTATGTCTATCATAAGGTGATACGTGGCAAATAGTAGACATTCAAAAATAATTTTAATAACATTTGGAAGTGTTTTAATAGAAAACCTGGCAAAACAGTTTCATGTTAGGTTGTGTGTGTGTGTTTTTTTACCTTTAAAAAAAACTATTTTGAACTAATTTTGGAAAGTTGCAAAAATTCTGTAGAGGATTTCCATAATTTTAGCCCATCTTTCTCTATTTTGACATCTTACATAAACATAGTATAATTATTGAAATCAGTAATATCAATTTAATACTTATACCAGTAGTAGCAATGTAATACTATCAACTAATCTACATACCTTATTCTAATTTCATTAGTTTTCTTATAATGACCTAGATTGGTCTAGGAACCAATATTGAATTCCACATTGCTTTTAGTTATCAGGTTTCCTTATTTTATAATCTGTGACAGTTCCTCAGGCTTTTCTTTTCTTTTTTTTTCCCCCCCTCAATCCATTTAAGGAGATTGGTCAGTTTTTTAGAGAATGATCCCCAATTCAGGTTTCCTGATGTCTTTTCATATTAAATTTAGGTTATATATTTTGGCAAAAATAGCACAGAAGTGCTGTTGTAACCTTCTTATGTATCATTTCAAGGGTACAGGATATTGATTGCATCATCACATCATCTTGCTACTGTGATGTCAATTTTGACCACTTGATTAAGGAAGTGTCTACTAGGCTTCTTCACTGTAAAGTTAGTTTCTTTTCCTGTAGTGTTTGCTTAATGATGATCTTCTATTTCTGTCATTGCTTACACTTACTGATCAGAATTCTTCTCTAAGTAATTGCTACATCTCTCCCTTATTTATCTTTTCAGTTATCTATCTCTATATATAAAAGCCTAATATGTAAAGTGTCCCCTCAGGAGTTCAAACAACCGGGAGTTTGATTGCTGGCTATGAGGTGCGCTAACCACCAGGGGGTAGTGCAGAATGAAGGAAAGCTTTAGCAGCAGCGGCAGCCAGCTAGGGATCCTACCTGTGCACGATGTCATACACTGGGCCTCTAGTTATTTATTTGTATAGCTGTGGATTTATTTATATTTATTTTATTCTATGGGATATAATTCAATATTCTCATCATTTATTTTATTGTTCTAGTTTATTGGTCTATTTCTCTTTCTTGTTATTTTGAGTATCAGCAATGTCTCTCTTTAAATTAATCTCAGTGTGTGGTCTTTGCAAGATATATTTTCCCCTTCTTGTTTTGTATTGTTTTAGGAGGAAATAATGAGAAACAGATAGCTAGGTGGTTGCCATTGTCTTCAGCTACCTGGAAATCCTAGGTTGAATTTTTGAAAAGTTTTAAATCTTACACTTAGCAAAATTGTGGTTTAGTATAAGTTATGCTTGTACTTTTTTTTAAAAAAGTTTTTTCTATCTTGATTTCTTTTCCTCCTGGATGTAGGCAGAATAAGATATAAGTAAAATTTAGATTGGGAATTAAGCTTGAAAGTTTAGAGGCTGACAGAGGTAGAAAACAAGAAAAGGGACTGAATAGTTGTAGAAGAATAAGTTTGGAGAAAATTAAGGAAAAAAACTCAGGGCAGGAGAAGAAGGCTGAAGTAAGACTGATAGGCAAGAAGGGTGAGCAAGGAGGAAAGCTGACTCATTGTGCCTCTTACCTGTCCTGATTGGTTCTCAGCATCCAGGGCTGTGACCCCATCTAGTCTGGAGTTGCCTGACTCATACAATCTTCTCTCATATCCAGGCTCTACCTTCAAGCAGATGAAGTTCTTCTGGATATTTGCCAAGACTATTTATCAATCTCCATGGAGAAAAAAATTTCCCCCTACCTGATCCTCTGAAAATCTCAAGTATACACCTGTCTACATCTTTCCATGTGCTTGGGGCACCTTTCACATGGGGTATGCCACCATCTTTATCCCGAGTCTCATCTTCCCCTTTGCTAATGAAGCTTTGCTTCAAAACTTATTGGTACTTTGTCTACTCATTCTTATGCTGTGCACTTTCACTTTAGCATTGTTCATTTGTTAATAACTGATGGGTTCATATAAGTAAGCCTATTAAATGTCAGGCTCTGTGCTAGCAGTCATAAAGAATACAGAAAAGCTTTAGGTACAGTGTATACCCTCATATTTTGCATGAGGCATATAGTCTAATCATAAAAAATATAGTACAAAGCAGAAAGCACAGAAAAAAGCCCTTGACATTCTCTCCTTTTCTATATTTATTTTATGTTAAACTTGAGAAAACGTAGAGCTGGTTTGGGGAGGAGATTTCATCATTTCCATCTCCCTTCCCTCCACCTCCACTTAGTATTCATGCTCTAGTCTTCTCTCCCCTGTCTGTAATTTGGCCATTGCCTGGCTGTGTCTTTGTTCTTTAAGTAGCCCAGGTTTCCCTGATCACAGAAACATTGAGCTGGCCTGTCACCGCTATTCAGGGCCCTCAATTCCTCAGTGAACTCTTTGTTTTCATCTGGCTGTCTGTAACAATTATTATTTTGTTTATGCAGGGGGAGAGGAGGATGTAAAGCTCTCAACCCTGAGTAGAATAGTTAACAAACTCTTGGCTGACTTGTGAACCCATGGATTAGAGACTGACTGAAGGAACCTCATGAGACAAAGGACATTATCCTCTGTGTCATTTCAAAATAACAGGATTTTTGGTAGATTCTCCTAGAGGCTGTGATTTAGGCCTAAGGTAAGGAGAGATTTTGTTCTACCCTTTTAACCCCTAACTTTAGACCTTGGGGGCTGTCTAAAAAATGTAAAAAGTGTGCTCTAAACCTCATCTCCTTGCCATGTAAATAGAGGTTTGAAGTCTGTCTCATTAGACTTGAAGGATAAGGGAGAAAGTAGATGGACTATTTTTTTTTTTTCAAGCCAGTGGTACTTACTATAGAGATAGTGAGGCCCAAAGCACTTGTTTCCATCCCCTCAGCCTGCATGTTCTTTTCAATTCTGTCCTTTTCTGGGAAGTGTGATGTAGGAAGGGAGACCTACACAGAAACAGGAGGACAGTGGAATATGGCTCACAGCCCAGTGTAGCTCATCTAACCTATCTTCCATGCCTCTGCACAGAGCTGCCTCTGTGTGTGTGTACAAAAAAAAAAAGTAGCTGAAGCCATAACTGTTAACCTTTCAATCTGTGCCAATATGCAGCTTTTTTTTACTTTTATTTCTTATGAGGGGCCCAGTGCACGAATTTGTGAACCTTGAAAGGAGCTGTGGCCTGTGAGGCTGTGGTGGGCACAGGGGTGGGTGTGCCCCTGCATGGGCCCTCCTGCTGCTGTCCCCAGTCCCCTGTCTGTGGGAAGCCCCACTCCTGCCACTGCTACTCCCAGATGCTGACAGCACTGGCCCCGCTCGCACCCACTGATGGCATGAAGTGATTGGGGCCAGTGCCAGCGGTGCGTGTGAGTGGCAGTTGCTGCCCTGGTCTCCCCTCAGGAGCGGGAAAAGCCCTCAGAGGTGATCATGTTGGCAGCCACCACTCACACCCACTGACTGCGCTGAGCAATCGGGGCTGGTGGTGCCAGCAGTGGGTGTGAGCAGGGCCAGCACTGGCAACAGGTGTGAGTGTTAGGAAGGACCACAGTGTACAGGAGCAAATAATTTTCAGTTACCACCAGAGGCTTTGCCTAATGACAGCAACTGGCACCCCACCTTGGTCCAGCGCCCCTGCTCACCTGCTCTACCATCCTGCTGTGGCTGCCACCTGCCATGTTCTGTGCACAGCCCTGGTGTTCAGCATATAGCATAGTGACAGGTTGTTTGGTTGTTTCACTGTTTGGTCTATTTGCATATTAGCCTTTTATTATGTAGGATAACTCAGGTAATAATTCTTTCCAATGATTTACCTGGCTAATAATTATGGACTAGACAATGTCTGCTAAATTAGGAAACTAAGAGTCAGGGAAAATGGTCTTAAGTTCTCATGTTTATAGAGTAATTTCTAGACCATAGTCTCTTTTATCTTTTTTTTTTTTTTTTTTTTTTTTTTTTTTTTTTTTTTTTTTTTTTTTTTTTTTTTTTAGTCCCCAAGAGCAGAGGCTTTTAGGTGTCCCATATGTATGTTTATTTATCTTTTCTAACAGTGTCTCAATTCTTTTCTACATTTAAATTATCAATATCCTTTTGATTCTCTGCTGTCTCTGTCACCCCTTTAATGACATTAATTTTCACTTTCTGACTTTATTTCCCCTCTTTTTTGTCCTTTAATCTTTTCTTCTCTATACTCAAAAATGGAGTCCAGTCTTCTGTACCTTCAGCTAAGTGTGAAAAGAGGGTTTCCTTCTTCTTTTTTTTTCTTTTTCAATTACCTAATGTCTGTACACTTTGCTGTAATGAGCATTAATGTTTTCCAAAGGCCAGTTCATAAGAGCAGTGAATGTTTCTTCAATTAACACACTCCCTACAAAATATTCACCCTGGTGTTAATATGCTAATGACAGTCAACTCCTTACCATACAGGCTTTTATTTTTTATTTTTATTTTTTTATTAAGTGTCCCTGTTTTAATGGAGAGTGTCTTTGTCCAACATTTTATATCTTCTAAGACAATTGGCACAACCTCCCAATAGATTTTAGTTCCTTAAATTTCTTCCTTGTTCGAAGATATATGCATGTTTAGGCTTAGATAATCATTCTATGCTGTACACTATCATTACCAAGAATATATTACAAACTCAGTTTTAATTAAGAAGAAAAAGAGAGAATCTTCTCAATCTTTTGGAAAACCCCTACAGTTTTGATAAGATGGTTATAATCAACAAGCATCCAGGGAACTTCAATTGAATAATAATGATTCAAAAGAATTGAATTATTAATGCAAAATAAAGTAACTACAAACCATTTTATTTAAATTACCTAGGAAAGCAGTATTGCTAGGCCCCGAGACTCATCTCCGTATATCATTTTCTTGGAAAACCTATTATAATCTGTTGTTCAGAGGTATTTGTGCAGTATGCAATTCTTTCACTGGAAATTTTGAGATATCTAAAACATGAAGTAATTGAAATTAATGAATTGACTGCCTAGCCTGTAAGAGCACAAATTTCTGGCTCATTTAGGAACAGGTTGAGTGATGGTAAAGCATTAACTTTCAGTGAATGATTAATTCTATCCCACTATGCAAATAAAGATAATAGAAATGTTTCATAAGATAAATGTGAGGCAAAGGGAACTTGTTCTTAACTTCTCATAGAAAAACTCATCAATGTTTCATGAATAGTAATGAAAATAGGAGTCTTGCGTTCTAACTCTTAGTGCAAGAACTCCTCATATATTTCATACCAAATATAGTTTTATAATACGCGTGAAAGCTTAAAATGGCAGGATGTATTTTCCCCTTGAAAGTTTGAAAGGTTTATGGGTTCCAACTCATTTGTCAAAATTAAGGATGAAAAAAAGTGTTCTGATGGTATTTTTCAGTAAGATTGGCGTAAAACAATAGTGTGCACGAACAAGCAAACAAAAGCTTGTCAATATAAGCTTACCATTTAGGTGAAGAACCAAAACAAGAACCAGAAACAAAAAGAAGAACAAACAAAAAACATACAGCCTTCATGAAAGGTCTTTAAAATAATTTACCTTTATTGTTGAAAATATTACAGTTGTTACCTGCTCCCTATCCCCCACCACTGCCCCCTTCTAGCTCTTACCCTCTCCTCCCCCCATCCCAGGCCTTCACCACACTATTGTCTATGTCCATGGGTTATGCATATCCTATATAATAAAACCATAGTATGCAAATTGTCCCCTTTACTGAGTTCTTCCAAGAGTTTGACCGGTGGTGGGGTGGGGCCAGCCAGGGGAAGGAAGGGAGTACCTGTCCAGCTGCTGCCAGCTTCTAAGGACCTTACCAGTGCACGAATCATGCACTGGGCCTCTAGTATGTGTAGAAGTTCTTTGGTCAATCACTTCCCACCCACCCACGTGAAAGGTATTCACTGTCATAATTATAATATATAAATATCAGCACAATATAACAGGAAAAAATGAACTGTTCAAACTTATTTTTCAAAATATATTTTTATGGACTTTAGAGATGAAGGGAGAGGGAGATAGAAACATCTATGATAAGAGGAATCATTGATCAACTGCCTCTTGCATAACCCCCACTGGGGATCAAGCCTACAACCCCAGGCATGTGCTCTTGACCAGAATTGAACCTGGGACCCTTCAGTCTATAGGCCGACACTCTATCCACTGAACCAAACCAGCTAGGGCTGGACTGGTCAAGCTTTTAAATGAATTTGGATGAGTCACCTAAACCCTCTGGGTCACAGCTACCTCACTTCAAATAAGTCTGAAGTAATTCCAAGTGGTTCCGAAAATGTAGTCCACAAGTAAGTGCTAATTGATGATACAATCTTCAAGGATAGAAGGTGAAAAATGAAGGGCAGTAGGAAAAAAATAATTCAGGATTAATAATGCCAAAGGTTATTTTTTTTTTGAACCTCATATTGCTTCAATAAATGGAAAAAAAAGTAAAACTTTGGATTATGGGATTTCTACAGGCTTTTCTTTGTATATAGTGTGAAATCCTATAAAGGTACTTGCTATGAGTAATATGTCTACAATTCAAGTAAAATTTTTGGTACTACATTAAAAGTTGAGGTAATGGTAGGTGTTGAAATACAAATCTCTCCCAACCTACCTGCTTTTACTTTCCAAAATTATACAGATAAAAAAAAGTAAAGTAAAACCACACAAAACTTATGCCTTTAAAATATATAGAATGCAGAAGACACTAAAACTTCAAGCTAACCTACAAATAGAAAAATAAATACTAATTTTCAGCAGAACTGGGAGATCAGAGGCCAGATACAGAGAAGGGGATTAACAAATTGGTAGGGATTTAGCCCACAACCCATATGATTTTTAAAAAATATATATATTTTACTGATTTTTTTACAGAGAGGAGGGAGAGGGATAGAGAGTTAGAAACATTGATGTGAGAGAAACAGTGATCAGCTGCCTCCTGCACACCTCCCACTGGGGATGTGCCTGCAACCAAGGTAAATGCCCTTGACCGGAATCCAATCAGGAACCATTCAGTCCACAGGCCGATGCTCTATCCACTGAGCCAAACCGGATTTGGCCCCTATACTTGACTGGGAATCATAACCACTGAGCACACTGGCCAGGGCCAGAAGTCAGTTCTTTTGGCCTTCTTCCTGTATATCAAGAATCAGAAGCTGTGGAACCTGACAGACATTGTACAGATCAGATTTCTGTGATTCCTCTCTAGATACTTGTGCCTTTGGGTGTGCCCCCTATTTGGAGACTTCATTCCTGACTCTTGTCTCTGAGACTGCAGCCTTTGATGTCCTCACAGAATCTTTTTTGCTTGCTTGTTTGACCATGGGACTTTTGGAAGCTCTTTCATACATTTTGTTGTTTGAGGTTGACTTATCTAGTTAGATTAAAGATTGTTTCCATTTGTGTTTCTTGTTAAAATTATTTTGGGATGATTTTAGAAAGAACATTGACACTATTTTATAATTAGAATCTGATAGTTTATTCTTTTCTAAATGTGATTTTTATGGTACTTCAGAAAAGTAACTGGAAAAAGATTCATTTAGTAAAAATTTAAAAAACACCACATTTATTACCATCTCAGGTAATACAACACATCTATTGATTTAAAAAAAATTTTTTTATAACCAACTCTAGGTAGAAGTGATATCTCTATTATCCTTTTAGGGATGCTTCACTCTATAGCTATCCAGAAAAGTGTGCCATTTACATAACCATAAGAATTGCATTTGCCAGAGTGTTCATAACTAAGAAGCAAACAATTTGATTGGTTTGAATATCTCACCACTAAGGTTGTTAGTTCAGTGTATTGAGTAACCAAGTTCTGTCAGTTTCCCTAAATACTTTTATATATTTTTTCTACTTATATCTTAATCCTACTTGTGCTCCAGGCATTATGCTAATGAAGGCCTATAAAAAGTACAAAAGAACGAATACTCTGGCTATCATGTATAATTATGGCAAGACTGGCGAGATTTGTCAGGTTAGAAATGTGAGTTGTATAAAGATTCTCCAGGAGAAATGACACTTTCTTGTGATAATATTCTGGCACCAGAGTGGGATAACCAGGTAATTGACCCTTTTACTAGTATGAATACTGGATCTCACCAAAAGGCTGGATTTAGATTCCCAGACAGTTATTGGGAATTTGTTACATACGTAGCGATATCACATCAATAACTTTATTTAATTGACTTAGTAACTCTCAAGGCAAATTCTGTTACTCTACTCTTTTTAAAATATCACACATGAAAGTCAGAGAAGTCATATGATCTTCACAAAGTCACACCGGCCAATTCTTGGCAGGACTGGGCCTGAACCTACATCCTGAGTCTGGGGCCTGGCTTCTCCTACATGATTTGTACACCAAATGTACTCTCTCGACTTAGTTAGTTTTCCATTATTTTCCATTAAACTTTAACTTTCTGACTCTCAGCTTTTGTTTGATCCCCAGTGATGGCAGAAACCTCAACATCACAGTGAAGTTAAGTGACTGAATCTGTCCCCAAGAACCTAGAGGAAGCTGGGAAATGACACTTTTTTTTTTCCTTCCTGTTCAATCTTGACGTGCCCGAGGCTGCTTAGATTATTGTTCTTTTCTTATATCCCTTAATATCTTGAAAACTGTGTGCATGAACAAAAAGTCCTGTGAGGCACTGAGAGCATTTTAAAGCAATAAGAGTGAAGCTGTCATAGTTTGAACAGGTAACACACAAGACCAAAAGAATGATAATTCAAGAGAGGCAGATGGGATGAGTGTATGATTCTCAGCCCAGGGAAGAAGATTTTATTGAAGAAAAAAAGCACAAGTGATAGAGCTTTTGCCCTTTTCCCTTCTAGTTTTAGAATCTCAGGTGACTTGTAATTTTAATTGTGCATACAAGGAAGATAATCTTTTATTACTTTCTCTCTGTTTATTAGTCTATGTGACTTTTGATATAAAGGTTGGAAGAACAGTGTAGGGATGCTAAATGTATACTGACAGAGCTCTGCTTTTCCTCCACATTCCTCCAGAGGGTCACTGCCTCACCGTGTTTATCTCCTGTGAGTCATCAGAGTTTGAAGAGTATGTTTGTGAGTATGTGTGGCAGGTGTGGGTACAGAGAGGAAAAGCACATTGCTTTGGTGATTATATAGTAGTACACTCCCTTTATCCCAAATGCATCTTTCTGTGCAGAGGAAACCAAATTCTTCTCCCACTTCACTTTGAGTAAGCCCTCTAAGAGATTGGAGGTCTCTCATAAACTTTTTTACTTATTTATTTATTTTTATCTAAGAGTTACCAATAAGGAGACATGTTTATAAACATAAGGCCATGACCTTCACATAACTTCTCTAGGGGAAGGAGATGAAGTTATGGGAGAAGACAGGAGGGGACTTCAGAAGATGACCTGACTACAACAAAGTTTTCTAGGCACCATTGAAGCATGAGCCATCTTGTTCCAGTAACCTCTATGTTGTAAAAACTGCTGTTTAAAAGTTTCCACTAAAAACAGTCCCTTGTTCTGTTAATTAACTTTGCTCTTTTAGCTCCTGCAAACATGCTTGCTCAAATCTCTGTTAGCATAATGGTTTGGTTCCTCTCATGTCAGGTATCTTCTGGTTATATTTGAGTTGTGCTGTGCTCAAGGCCATAAGCTGCCTGCAAGATAGTTACTGGGCACACTGTGGCTCCTCCCCCCCCCCCCCCCCCCCCCCACCAGCACACAGTGCTTCTTTTATTTTTTTAAAAGCCTACAAAAGGTCTAGAAGTCTCATTCCATATTTGGGAGACAAAGAGACCTAGAAAATATAAAAAGGGGAAGCTTCCTCCATGTTTTTGCTCAGACTCTGGAAACAATATTCCTTTGAACCCACCAGCGTAATAAAATCTCCTAATTAATTTTGCTTATTAATGCATCTTATGTTCAGCTCACTAATTTACAATATAGCATCATGAATGGCATTTATCACATTCAGTTGTATTTAACCAGATGTGCTACATGTTTTGTTCTTTGCTTTCCCTCTTTCACAGTAAGCCCTTAATTGGATTTTTAAGGCCACTAACTGCTTTTAGGATACTCCTTCTATGGGATGAGGATCACTTACGATTTTTAAAAATTAAACTTTGAGTTATTGTTTTCTTTCCACATCACCAATCATGGGTGATTATAAATGGCTCGTCTTGATTATGAAGGGCTATGTCTCCTTAGGAGCACACAGCACTATTGAGTGACTACAGCATCCTACAGAGAACTTCGGTCTTCAGCCACAGAGTTAAGGGCTCCTGGTTTCACAGTCCTGCAAGTCCTTTTAGAAATGACCTTCATTTATATTTAATTGATGTCTGTTTGTATAAGATTATTGGTAAAAACATTGAATTCTTGTGCCAGATGCTAATAAGGCATAGGTGACAAAGTGTCCATTCCTGGCACCTTCAGATTATTGGGATCACTCTTTCCTGAAATATTTGAGTAGAACAGCCCAAACCCCTATTCCACACTTTGTAGGCAATCCAGTTTCTTCCCCAATATCCCTAAAGTGCGTCAGGGTGTTTGTGTCTTCTGACCACATTTTTCTCTGGTATCCTCCATCCAGGGAAACCTTTATCTTTATATGTTTCTTGATTTCTGTGACTGCTGTTCTCTTTCTGCACTATCTTAGTCATGTTGAGCACTGTGTCTATATCTCCATTTCTTTACCATCTCTCCTAAGGCTAACCTTTAATGAAACTTTGGGGACTGAGATCACTGATTAATGCCAACACCAATTAATGTGTAATCAGGTAATATGCTTATTGTTGGATTGATAAACAAGTTAAAATTGAATATTAGAAAATGTCCTAAAATTTCATCCATTGTTCCTCTGTCAGGAAGGGAATCCTTGCCCTTCTTAGCTCCTGGGGGGAGGGTGCCCATTGTCTTTTAGGTGCTTCTCTTTTTCTCTTGAGACCTTCTTCCTCATTTTGTAAGCTGCCAGCCCACTCCCCTGAATTGCTGTTCTCCTATTTAGAGACATTTAGGATTTTAACTGTTTTTTTCCAAATCAAGTCTACTTTGTGTTTGTGACTCAAATATTACTTACGTTGCTCTGTTTATGAAATGGAATTTTCTACTCTTACTAATATAAAACTCGGATATGAAAATTTTTCTTTAATATATTCCAGGAAAATTCTCAGAGCTCACACTCTCAATCAGGCAGAGTACATCTGAGGGCTTGGAATACATAACTGTCATTTATTGAATATTGATCGTGGCATTGTACATCTATTCCATTGAACCCTTTTAAGCTTTTCATTGTGAAGTAAGACATACACTTAAAAGTGCATAAACCTTAAGTGCAGAGTCTAATGAATTATGATAAAGTGAACACCTAATATAATTACTGCTCTGACCAAGAGAGAAAAGTATCAGCTCTCCTAATCCTGAATCCTGTCATTTAACCATTTCTGACCACTTTCTAATTCACTTCATGATACTGACAGATATGTACAACTTGAAATATTACATATTCATTTAAACTGTTTTTGAACTTTTAGAAATGGAATCATATAGTATGTATTCCCTTTGTATAGTCTTATTTCTTTTAGCATTAATTTTTGTGAGATTTATCCATGTTGTTGCATGGAGGTACATCTTATCTCTTTTCTGACTGGAATTACAATGTGTAAATATTCCACAAATTTTTATATGATTATTAATGTGTGTGTCATAATTAACAAGACCAAGGGAATTCTTAACATGTTTTCTGTAATACATATGCATTAAATTTTATTTTTGTGTATATTTAAGAGTAAAATTTCTGTTCATCCAATTTAGTCTTCTCAATATCTGTCAGGTGGGTGGGAAATAGAAAGGTATTGTTAAAATACAGACTCTGACTCAGTAGGTCTGGGCTGGACCTGAGATTCTGCATTTGTATAGGTATCACAGGTGGTGCTGATGCTGCCTGTTAACAGACTGCTCTTTGAGCAGGAAGGATGAACATGGTATCATTTACATAAGTTAAAAAGCACAAGACAACAGTGAAGAATATTTTGGAACTCATATGTTCTGGTTAACTTTGAGTCAACTTGGCCATGGTACCAAGTTGTGTTTTTCAAAAACTAATCTAGATGTTTCTGTGAAGATATTTGTGGATGTGATAAACACAACTGGTTAACTGGAGGTAAAGCAGTTTATCCTCTGTATATGGGTGGGCCTCACCCAATTAGTTGAATATCCAATGGCAAAGACTGAGGTTTTCTGAAACAGCAGCAATTCTTCCTCAGGGCTGAAATATAAAAATCCTGCCTGAGATCCACTATGTAGATTTTGGATTCAAGACTACATAAACTCTTATTTTTTTTTAATATATATTTTCAAAGGTTTAATATATTTTAACTTTGACAGCAATTAGGAAAGTCAGCGAATGGACTAAGATCTCTGCACAGTGATTTCACAGTAGGTGACATTGAACTTAAGTGTTGTTTGTTCTTAAGTATTTCATTACAAAAGTTAACAGTTGAAATACTTTTTTAAAAACTTGGTGAATCATTTTTTTAAACAAATGAATTTTATTTTATTTTATTTTTTAACCTTTTTGTTTAAATTAAATTATTATCTAAACTCTTACCTGAATTCCTGCTGGCCTGCCTGATTTCAGTCTTGCCAGCTTCCATAATTGCCTGAGTCAAGCCATACAATCAATCTTAATTTATTCTGTCTATCTATCTATCTATCTATCTATCTACCTACCTATCTTATATCTACCTATCTTTCTATCTATCATCACCTCTATTTGTTCTGTTTCCCTGAAGAACCTTGACTAGTACAGCATAAAAACACAAAGAAGAACATTGAAACAAAATGCAATGGTTGCCTTTGGGGTGAGGCATGGGAAATAAAATGTGATAGAGGAGACAGGAAAATAAGGATTTGTCATGGGTTAGCGATGAAAGTGTGTCATGAACTGGGAATTACTAAGACAACCACTAAACCTGGAGCTTTATAAAAAAAGAAAATCAACAGTAAACATGTCCTCAGAAGCCAAAGGAGATCGAACCCAAAGCATAGGCAGAAGATTGGCTTTAGGTAAAAGGGGCCATTCATCTCCTTTAGTGGAAGGGAGAACAGGATGGATGATGTCCCACTTTACTCCCATGGATCCCATTGCTCCCATTTTCATAGTTTCTACGAGATGGAAGTTGGAAGCCCATTATTGTCCGGAGACCAGAATTGCATAAAGAGGGTGAAGCAAGCCTTTACTTGCTACTGTGCTGTACTAGATGGCATTAAAAGCAGGAAATAGCTAACGGAAGGAAGGGAGGCTGGATAGAGAAGGTGGCTGTTGTTCTTTTATGGGCTGAAACATAGCACCGTGAGGAAAATACAAGGTGATGCAGGAGGAGAGATTACACACCAGGCATTTTTAACTTATGAAGGAGGGGGGCTCAGGATGAATCCTAATTTACATAACTGGTATTTATGTGGTGGTTCTAGAACCCAAATCAGCAACCTTTCTTATTAGGACAAAGGGCATATATCAAGTGTTTTCATCCAAAGGTCTAAGCAAAATGTCAGCGTTTCCCTAATTTAGCCAGACAGTTTTATTCAAATGTTACAGATGAAAAGTTTTCCCAGTCTTAAATAATCAGTGACAAAATTAATATTTGACATTTAGTTTAGCTCATGCCAACACTTGTTCTTTTAAGAGCGTGAATGATGAAGTGAAGCAGGCCCAGGTTTAAACTCTTGGCTTCTCTACTTGCTAGGAATGATCTTGAACAAACTTTCTATGCTTTAGTCTCTTTATAACTTGGACATAGAAATAGTTCCTCATAAAATTGTTGCTTAAGGAATAAATTAACGCATGCAAACTGTCTAGCTTTGCTTACAGAATGTCTAGTACATAGTAACTGCTTAATATTAGCTGTTAGAAACAGTGATTCCAACAGTAAGAAATATGGAAATTAGTTTTCTCAAGTGGGACCCTGTGTGTTCTTGTCTAGTCTGATAGTGACCAATGGCAAGCTTTAGTTTACCGAGACAAGTAACCCACAGGAACAGCTAAATTAGGACAAAGTTCTTGTTGTTCATAGACTAAATTTAAAAATCCTGAAATGCTAGACCTCTTATCAAATAAAGAAGAAGGTAAGAATCTGTTCCATGTTTTCTTTGCCTAAAGGTCTCAGTTAAAAGTACTTCCATCAAGCAAATCATTAGTACATTATGATGAATGCATTAGGCCTTTTCAGAGATAAAGATGCAAAGAACCAGGAACCATAGTTTTTGTTCCTCCAAAAAGTTATTATTTATGCTGAAGGAATATCTAGTTTTGAGCTCAATCTATATTTTTTCCAATGTTAAATTAATGGATGTTTTTATGTGAACCAGGCTTTTAACGGTTAATTCTCTATCAAATGGATAAATGGAAAGATATCACCATTCTAACTTTTGTTTTTGTGCTCTCTCTCTCTCTCTCTCTCTCATATATATATATGTATATATATATATATCACTGAATGCTTGGTCTCCATGTAAAGTGGTTTTCCCTTGTGCTGTGGGTTGAATTGCATTTTTCCCATCCCCTGCCTCATTCTAGCATCTAGTCCCCAGAATGAGGCCTTATTTGGAGAGGCCTTCTTTTTTCGGGAGTGATGAGTATGTTCATTACTTTGACTGCAGTGATGGTATCACATGTGAATGCATATGTTAATTCATCACAGTGTATACATTAAACACATATGGTTTTTATTACATATTAATTATATCTCAAAGCTGTTAAAATCAGTATAAATATAAAATCATAACAAAAACATCAGGGCAGAACTTAAGCATCCTCTGGGAATTACAATGAAGTCTTCCATAGCTCAGTTGTTAACATGAAGGACTGGAGAATGGGGTTATTTTACTCATACTAAGTCCATTGTTTGAATTTCATTTGAACAACTTTACCTTTGGAAAGACATTAAGCAGTGGCCAATGATAGTTTTTGAAATTCCTCAACAATGACAGATTTTGAAATTCCTCAACAATTTATGAACCAGATAAGATGTTAATAACCTTTTATGGTGTAAAGAGCAGTAGGAAATCTTAAATACATTATCAACCTCCAGGATGATATATAGGCACCTGGTAACAACAGTTCCGCAGGGAATGGTGACTGGGGTTACTGAAAGTTATTTCATTTGTGACATTTACAGAAGTTGGATGCAGGATATGGGGTTTTATAGAGATAATCAAGTTAAAGACTACATAATTGAGATGGACTTGCATCCAATATGACTGATATCCTATCCTATCTAATAAAAGAGTGATATTCAAATTAACCATCACTCTGCTATTAATACACCCACAAGTCACACCCACCATCCACACCCACTGACCAATCAGGAGCAAATATGCAAATTAACCCAACCAAGATGGCTGTAGCCACAGAAAGAGCAGGAAGGAGGCTTGGGGTTCCCTGGTGATGAAGGAAACCAAGCTTTCCACACACCCTTACCAGCCCAGACCTCTGCTTAAAGCTACAAAGTTTCAATTATAGGAGATACATAAATCCCAATAGAAATGCTCCAGCTATGGAGTGAGCAGAAGGCTAAACAGGCAGTTGGACATCCTTGGATGGGTCCCAGATTGGAGAGGATGCAAGCTGGACTGAGGGATACTCTCCATCCCCATGCACGAATTTCATGCACCAGGACTCTAGTATTATATAAAGGGGAAGTTTAGAGACTGACATACAATTAGGGAGAACACCATGCAAAGATGAAGCCAGAGCTAAGGATGTGTCTACAGGTCAATAAATGCCAAGGATTTTTAGCCAACCCCAGGAGCTAGGGGAGAAGTATGGAACAGATTTTTCCTCATTGCTCTCAGGAAGAGCCAACTCTATGGACACATTGAACTTGGACTTCTAGCATCTAAAGCTATGAAACTATAACTTTCTGTGGCTTAAGCCCACCCCATGTGTGGTAGTTGTTACAGTAGCACTAGCAAACAAGCTGTGTACAGTGATCTGGGAGATGGCATCTTTAGCAGAAGGCCCCGACTTGTGTTCACATTCCAGCTCTGCTGTATACTAGCTGTGCTACCTCAAGAAACTTAACTTTGAAAAGCATATTCCTTGCATTGTTAGTGACCCAACCAGCAATCATTCTTTACATCCTTCTGCTTTAAAAAAAATATTTTTTTTTATTGATTTCAGAGAAGAAGGGAAAGGGAGAGAGAGATAGAAATATCAATGATGAGAGAGAATCCTTTCTTCAGCTGCCTCCTGAGGATTGAGCTGGCAACCTGGGCATGTGCCCTGACCAGAAATCGAACCATGGACCTCCTGTTCCATAGGTCGACACTCAACCACTGAGCCATGCCGGCCAGCCCCTCCTGCTTCTTATTTGTTGAGAGAAATTATACCAGCCTCTGAGGATGCTAATTCTTCCTTTCCCAGCTTCCCTTATGGTTTGAGGGACATGAAGACTCATTTGCTAGAGAAGACTTTCTTTCCTCTTAAAATGAGAAGCATGGAGAAAACAGCTTTCTTCTTCCTCTGAAAATTGTTTTGGGGATCAGATGTTATTGATACCAGTGATGTCTGACACTGTGGCTGCCATATTGTCACATGAGAGTAACAGTCAACACTCTGAAGATGGCAGGACAGGAAGATGGGAAGCTGATGTCACAGACACAGTGAGCCAGCCCTGGGCGTGCCTCCCTCCTGGGCTTCTTGGACTTGCCAGGCTGTTCTAATTGCTTTGAATGCATTAACCTTTCTTCCTCCCAGAAATTCTAGTGTGGAGGTGCCATTATTTTCCCGTTTTAATACTGAGGACACCAAAGTGAAAAGTGCTTTCAGTAAATTGCCCAATGTTCTGCACATAAGTACTTGACAGAGAGCAAGGATTTGAAACCCGTCAGTCTGTCTTCAGATCCTGTGCTCTTAATCACCACATCAAAAGTGTATAAACACTCTCAGGTGGGAATTCTTTTTTGCAGAGCGGAAGGCATCCTAATGGACAGCCTCCCCTCTAATATGAAAACGAGTCCTACTCACATTTGCTGTGAGGATTTAATGAGATAATATTAAAATGGGCCAAATAGCCTGTGTGCAGTCAGTGCTCAATGAATATTCCATTTGTCTTCCATCCAGGAAGCAAGTTGCATAGATTGGAGAAACTCTCGTTGCTCCAGCACCAGAGCCTGGTCCTGGGTGGGACTTCCACTTCCGGAATGCCTGTTGGAGGGTGAAATTGGGGCAGTAACAACTACTGCTCCTTTTCAGTGTGGCCTGTGAGAAAGCCCCAGGAAAGTGTCCGGGCCACAGGAGTCTCACTGTCACTAATGGATGGTGGCATTTTGACTGCTGGGGGCAGGGATGCTCTGCCCATGATGACTCAGGAAATTGCCCTTTGATTTTTTCTTACTGTGTAAACTCCAGGGCAGGCTGGAAGCAAAGTGGCCTGAAATGGCTGGAGAAGTTTGTTCATGGGGAGATGGTATTAGAGGAGCCTGGAGAGGCAGAGGAGCCCCGTCCTCATATCCTGGAATCCGTCACACACACTGTGAAACTCCGCCTTCAGTACGGAAGGGACAGCACAGGGAGGTCTTGCTCTTCACAGAGTGCAGGGAATGGGAAAGCTTCCCAGGTGCGCGGCTCTGGCCCCAGTGTGATCAGGGACGTGAAACAAAGCCGGGGCTTTGAAGACTGGAAGGGACATTACATCCAGTGGCTGTCACTCCCCCACTGGGGGAACCTCACTCAGAGGAAGGAATTAGTATCTTATTTATCATGCACTGGTACCATGAGGATTGTTCCAATAAACATAACTAGCTCTTATGTGCCAATGCTTTCTGAAAGGGATTTGGATTTTTTAATAGAGATCTTTCATAATTGTATCACACGGGGTATCTCAGATTACCTATTTGGGGAGTGATTTCTAATTGCTTGTGTTCTAGTGGAAATGTTAGTCCCTTTTCAAGTTGTGTGGCTGGTAGTGCTCTAGTCATGATTTTTGCAAATACTAGTTCTTGCATCTTCCAGTTTCAGAACCAAAAGTTTTATCGGTTTCCAGAAGACACTCTGTTAAACAACACAATTGGTTTTGGTTGACTTACTAAATATCGGGAGACTCTCAGGAGGAGTTCTTCTCTGGTCCACTGTTTTGCTCACTTTTCAGTTTTCTCATTTCCTTCACTGCCTGTCATCCCACTTGCATCACTTGTTGGCCAGGAGCCACTTTCTCCTCCTGTCACAGAGAGTAGGTTTTGTTTTGATTTTACTATTACTCCTCATTCAAGGAACAAGCTGAAACTCATGCCCTATCACAACTAGCTTACCCTTATTGAAATGGTTTAAACATTTCCTCAACAAACTTAAGTCTCTTCCTAATGGGTATTATTACAATAGTCACTCAAATACATATCTAAAAATTGACTTTCACAATATGCTCCTGCTTTTTCAACTACTATAAGCAAAACCCTAGTTGTTTTGTCTTGGGCATTAACATGGACAGCAGTGCTATCCTGGTGTTAATTCTCTCAGCACTTCAGGGACTATTGATGTGTGTGGATTATACAAAAGGATCACAGATAAATAGGCTTTATTAACTCCTGCAAGTTTTCTACCCTTATAGTCCTTGATTTATCTTACATATTTAGTCTCCTTTTCTTCTAATGCTTGGCTTTTATTCTGCTGTGAGGCAGAAAACCAGGAAACAATCCTATCTAATAAAGAGGGAATATGCGAATTGACTGCCACACCCTCAAAGATGGAGGTGCCCACAACCATGAGATGGCAGTACCCTGTCTCCTCAGCCCCACTGGGGCAGCAGAAGCATGGAGTCCCCCAGTCCCTTTAGCCCCCTTGCCTCCCAGGGCTGGCCCAAGGTGCAGGCAAGTCTCTGATGGCAGCTGCACAGACACCCAGGGCCGCCTGAGGCTCAGGTAACCAGGGCTGGCCAAGGCTTGTGTTGCTGGTAGTGGTAGCAGCAGAGCTGTGATGGGGGCTTTGCCTTCTCCTGATTGCAGGGTTGCCGCCTGCCCTTGAGGGCTCCCGGACTGTGAGAGGGGGCTGAGGACACCCTCTCCCCTCACTCCAGTGCATGAATTTTCATGCACCGGACCCCTAGTGAGAACAATAATAGCTGATTTCAATCAAACAGGTGCCAGGTTGTGCTAAGCACTCTGTCTGCACTATTACACAACAGTCTTGAGACAGATGTTCTTATTATCATTCTCCTCTCTCCACCCAGATGATAAAAAAAAGACACAGGGAGCAGCTCTTTCCAAACAAGCTGCCACAATTCGTAAATGGAGAAGCCAGGATTCAGAACCAGGTGCCTGACTCTGGAATTCATCATTTAGCTACCATACTGTGCTGTTTGAATTGCATATAAAGTGAAAGTAACTTTTTCAGAGAAGGTCTAGGAGGTTTTCCTACAAAATAGATTTAGTTTACTCCATGAATTTTGCAACATTTACATTATTCATGCAGAACAATTGTTAGCTCATTTATAGGCTCTAAAGTTTGGGGTGTTGAGATGGTTGAAAATCAGGGAGGACTTTCTTGAGAATGTGGTATCTGTGGTGACTTTGGTGTTATGATTACTTGAGTTTTACAATGTCATTTACCATTTATTCATTCTTTCATTCACTCACTAAGCATTTACTCTGTAATAGGCACTATAATAGATCTGGGAGATTAAAAAATTCTTGATGACTCAGTTGTTGTCTTTCAAGACTTCCTCACACTGCCTCTACCCTGTCTGTCATACACCATTATGTTTTCAGCAAGTAGGAGAGTGAAGATAGGATGTGATGAAGAAGAGGTATAAGAATGGGAAATAGAGTCTGTTCAAGACTATGGGTAAAAAGAGAGTTTAGAAAGTTGAGTGAGTTTGACAAATAAGAGAAATAAAACTTAAGTATTATTAAGTATAGATATTTTCTACATTTAGCTTTTTAAAAATTCAACTTATACCCTAGATCTAATTTCTTTTTAATAGCACACGCTATGAGTACATATAATGTATGTATAATACTTTATGTAACCATTCCACTATTGATGATTTTTTTTTTTTTAATTTAGTCATTGCAAAGAATACTGAAATGAAGTCTCTGCAAACTTGTGTAGGTGTGTAGGTAACAAAGAGTGGGATTTCTGGGTCAAAATAATTACACTTTAAAAATACAATAAAAACTGGAAAATTGCTTTTCAATTTTACCTAAAAAATTGAGAACATTTATTTCTTCACATCTTTTCAAGATTCCATTATTATCAATCTGTATTATTAATTAATTTTTGAAAAAGTGATGAGCAAAATGGATTCTTAAGTTTGCCTACATATTATGATATTGAGCATATTTTCAGATGTTTATTGGGCATTTGGGCTGTTCTGAGTTTCCTGTTCTCATCTTGTATACATTTTAAAAAATATATATATTTTATTGATTTTTTACAGAGAGGAAGAGAGAGGGACAGAGTTAGAAACATCCATGAGAAAGAATCATCGATCAGCCACCTCTTGCACACCTCCTACTGGGGATGTGCCTTCAACCAAGGTACATGCCCCCGACTGGAATCGAACCCAGGACCCTTCAGTCTGCAGGCTGACGCTCTATCCACTAAGCCAAACCGGTTTCGGCTCAACACATTTTCAGAGCTGTCAAATTCTGATGAATCCCTATTAGCAATTATAAAAATAAAATAGAATGTGAAGAAAGAGAACATAAGGAGATTTAACAACTGTATGTTATCCATCTGATTCTATAGACCAATTAAATGTTTTTATATTAGTGAGTTGAATTGATGAATTTTAATGTTGAGTTGACCTAGTTTAAAACAACTGTTGAATAAAAAAAATTCCAGAGAGAGGAACAAGAATTTCATATTATTTTCAATATTAATGACTATAAATTCTCTTCTTTTTAACTACTTGGCTTTCTGTTTGTATATTGATCAATAAAGAGGATAAATCATTTCTAGCTTTATGAGGAGAGGTTTGGCTTCCAACTTCAGGTGTCAATGCTGAATTGACTCTCAGCCTTTCCTGAAAGCTGCTTAATCACAGGATTTAAAGTAAATGACATTTTCTACCCCATTATCTTACTATGAATGGGAGCAAAGCCTAATTAGACTCTAGCTAAAATATTTTAAACTTGAATTCAAAGACTGGAGCAGGTAGGGAAAAGTTCTTATATACAAAGTATATATATAAAATAAAAGCCTCAGCGACCGTTACAGCTGAATGACCAGTTGCTATGATACACACTGACCACCAGGGGCAGACACTCAATGCAGGAGCTGCCCCTCCCTGGTCAGTGCGTTCCCACAGCGGGAGTGGCCGCGGAGCTAGAAGCTGGACTCACAACTGGCTAGCACCAACGGACAGAACTGTTATATGATGTTGAGTTCTTAATCATGATGTGCACAAGGGTCAAGGCCTTCCTGTCCACCAAGAGCAGGATTCTGAGATACATGGTACAGGGCTTGCTCCAGCCAAGGCATAGGTTTTGGTACTTACTTCAATTTTCTGACTTCTTTATTATCCTTTTAGGTTGAACTTAAAAAACAAACAACAACAACAACAGAAACCTAGTTAACTAGAATGACATAATGAAATGTGGGGGTATGCCAGCTGTTGTTTCTTGGCTCTTAGCACCATGCCTGCCGCTTTTATGGTCTCTCTTTTCTCTAGGTGTTGCAAGCCTGAGAACTACCTTTGCCAGCGTGGCGAAGAGAGTTACTTGTGTGATGTTTGGCAGATAGGAGGGAGGTGAGCATTCTTCCTTGGGCTGTGTTGGATGCAGCCAGCGAGGGTCCCAGCCGTGGCTCCCTTAGGCTCTGTGGCTCTCTTCAGCTCCTGTTTGGGGGCAGCAGACAATTGTGTTTTATTGAAGCTCCTTACAGTTTTCCTGATTTCTGGTTAGAATGACATTGACTCCTTAACTTATGTTCCTCCAGCACTACTAGAAGCTTACCAATGACATATTTCACTGAGTTAATGCCTGTTCTGTTTGAAATATGACAGATCCTTCCCTCGGTGTCTTAGTCTTCCCTGAGGCCTGGGGAAAGCTCCAATCTGAAGGATCCTTCCTCCCCTTTTTCCTTCCTCTGCTCTTAACCTGAATCTTTTCTCCAAAGATAAATGGTTTGCACCAAATGACACCCTCAGTCCAAAATGAAAGGAAGGATGGGATGCTAGGAAGCCTAGGAGGCAGAGGATCATGGGAGAAAGGGGCAAGATCAAGAGTGGGAGAGGAGGGGGAAAAATCCAACTCTTCTAAGCTATCTGCATTTCTTAAACCCCCTTGAACACTTGCTATCCTAAAGCTTGTGATTTAAAAGGGAATGGAAAGAAGGAGAGAGCGGTCTCCTTTATCATCACCTTCGCTTTTTTCTTCTCCTGAATTCTCCTAGACTTGGTGCTTTTTCATAGTGTATGGGGGAACAAACACTGTTTCATTTATTCAGCATCCTCAGTCATATTTATGTACATTAATTCAAATAATTATCACATGTGCTTTGTTTAATGTTTTATATTTAATTGAAAGAAAATTCTATTACAGATCAACAATTGCCATAAAAAATATTTTTCTGTACAGAAAAATAGAGTTGGGGAAACTTGAGAACTTGCACAGGTTTACACAGCTGACAAAGTAAATCTAAAGCCCAGCCAGTGTTGCTTAGTGGTTAAGCACTGACCCATGAACTATGTCATCACAGTTTCATTCTCAGTCAGGCCACATGCCTGACTGTGGGCTCGATCCCCAGTAGAGGGCATGCAGGAGGCATCTGATGTATGTTTCTCTCATGATTGATTGCTGTTTCTATCGCTATCCCCATCCCTCCCCCTTCTGTCTTTCTTAAAAATAAAAATAAAAAAGTAGATCTGAGTTTTGGGCCCAGATATCAGACCCTAAACCCAGGCTTCTTTCCATTAAGACAGGGTTGCTTTTCTGGTGGAAAGAGCCCTGTATTTGGAATCCGGGCCAAGAATAATTTGGAAGGAGTTCTGGTATATTTTCTTACACTTTGTGCTTCAAGAAGAGTAGCATAAATAGTGTTCCTGAGGTGGCTTTGGAAAGTTCTTTGTCTGTAGAATTAAAATACATTAAAATTAATCTAAAAAATACAAGATTAAAAACTATCTTGCATTAGTTGTAATTCAGAAACTTTGGCTTCAAAATCTAAGTTTAGTCATGCTCTTGAGGGTTGTTTTAGAACTCTTTTTTTGGTAGGATAAAATGTGGCTAGAAAAGCAGTAAGATATATGAGAAAAATAGGTTCAGACTGAAGTCATAAATAAGCTTACAAAAACCCTTATCAATATGGTTTTATGTGTTTACTAAATGAAATAATTAGACAGCAGAGTAAAATTAATATTGCTTTGCAAGTCTTAATTAAGTGATAATGGTTAACGTGCAATTAAATTCCTCCTACTCTTCCTTGTCTGCTAGAATTTTTTTTGTATTTCAGTAGGTTGTTTTATAAGTTCATTGGGCATTACTGCAACTCAGGTGTTTACAGAATGGAATGTATTTTGCCGACTGTGCAAAGACTTTTTTATGGCAATGGTTGATCTGTATCCTAGGTCCCACCTGATCACAGAAACAAAAGCATTTTTGATGCCAGAGGTGAAAAAAATTTGAGACTCTCTTAGTTTACTTGTGATAGTTATTTCTCAATTTTGTTTTTCTTTAAAATAAACCTAACATGCTTCGAGCATTTATTTTTACTGCATAGTGGGCACTATCCTAGGGATTTTACCTGGATAAACTTATTCTGTCATCTCAGCACCTCTTTGAGGTAGGTGTAGTCATTATCCCCCTTTTGCAGATGAGGAAAGAGGCACAAAGAGATAAAATACCCAAGGTCACACACCCAGTGAAGAGCAGACGCAGGATTCCCCATTTCGGCACTTGGACATGAGAGCCTGTGCTTCTAACCAATTCCCACAGAGCCGCTGTGTGTTCAGTGCGGGGCTGTCCCAGCACTACCCAGGAGGACCTCATTCCTGAAGCCAGGCCTCCTACTTCTTACTTTTCTGACAGAGGGGAGAGTCATCTAGATCTGACTTGATGGTCTCTGAGCTCTCTGTCCTTCTACTAAAGTTTCCTTGCAAAAATTCTACTTTGTCTTCTTTTCTATTCCTAAATCCTAGTGTATTCTCCTTGCCTTTCTAACCATCTCCTATAGAACTGATTCTTGGGTCCTATACACTATGAGTGAAATTATATTTCATGAAAAGTCTTAGAGGTAAAACCTCTATATTAAAGAACTTCATATAAAAGATATTCAAAATTAGAGAGCTCTACTTTTTTTTTTTCTTCTCACCGAGACTTAATGTCCAGAGAGTGCTTACTCATAATACTTAATTTAAAAATAAATATAAACAGCTTTTTATCTAGTGTGGTTGTGTGTTATTTTAAAATATCATAGGACTATGTTGTGGAAATTAAGGAAATGCATAAAAGTGTAAGGAAGATTGTAAAAATCAGCCCACCTTACTACCTCCCAAAGGTAACCACGGTTAGCATCTATGGATGGAGTCACAGGAAATACTGACCCAGCAGCCTCCCTTGAATGCACACTTTCAGTGACAGGGAAACTGCATTCCAGGGTAACCCTTGCTATATTCGAGTACCTTTGGTAGTTAGAACTTTCCCGTTGGAAGATAGATGGAAATACTTGATGGGCTTTCATCATTTTTATCCCCACACCTTGGCAGACATCACTAATTGATCATGATACTTTATCATGGGTCCTCTAGAGGGCCATACCAAACCTTGGAAGAGCCACTTTGGCCTTCTCGCTCTATGCTGACACTGGGCCACTAATCTGTTCTGAAGACTTTTACTGAATTTCCTGCTGGTATCTAAGAGTTCTGGGAAAGAATTCCAAAGTGAATGATGTGCTTTGAATCGTTTTATAGGAGCAGAGTGGTAACTTTAAGGCCTTTTTTAAATAGCAAGATCCGTTATCTAGATTTTTTATCTTTCTTTGTCATTTGATAATATTGAAAGCCAACAAATAACCACTTTGCAAGATAAAGGGCTGCCTCACCCTTGCTATGACTTCTCCGATGCTTGCAGAGTTTGTGCCTCTGTTAGATGTACTTCCGATCTGTGCAGTGGGGAGAAAGCTGGGTTCTGCTCTCAAAAGCTGATAGTCAAGCCTTGTGAATACCGAGGTCCGCAATGATCAGTACCCGTGGCAATGAAACGGAGCCACTTGCTAAGGCGGGCAGCTGGATTACTCTTTGCTACATGGCTAGTTAACTTGGAGAAGTTTTCACTTTTGTTCACAAAGAAAAGGTTAAAGAACTGACATCTCTAACATGGTAGATGTATGTCCTTGGATCCTATAACTCCAAAATAGTATTTGCAGAAGTAAGATCAGGATGGATGGAGGAGTTGGAGACATCTCTGAGTCCTCTTTTTCTCACTCCCACATCCAACCCAATAGCAAGTTCTACCTGCAAATTTTGCCCCAATTCTGAGCATTTCTCACCATCCTTATACTACCCCTGTTAATATTGTGGCTCTTTTATTGATCAGCTGTGTAACCTTGGGCAAATTCCTTGACCCCTCTCTGCCTTGCTCATTTATAAAATGGAGGTAATAAAGTATCAGCCTCATAGGGTTATATGAGTATTACATGAGTTAAGACAAGTACTAAAAAAGAGTAGCTGCATATAGTGTTATTTCTGTAACCGTAGTCCAAACTATTTTTTCTTGTTTTTACATGTAGCCTCGTAATTCATCAACTCCTTCCAATTTCCACCCTCTTCTCCCTTCCCTTCTCTGTGGCCTCGTCACACCAGTCTCAAAAATTCATGATCTTTGCACATGTCATTCTCTCTTCTCAGAATTACCTTACCCAGATCTTTTGAATAGTGTACTTCTTCATTTTATTCTCTCATCTGTTGAAATGTTATCTTTTTCAAAATGGCCGTCTCTGGTCACTGAAACTAACCACTGCCTTTCCGTGTTTTATTTTTCTTCATGGCATCTGTCACTACCTGGTGTTACATGGACTATTGTTTATTTGTTTTCTTCTTTCCCAATGAAATAAGAGCTCCATGAGAGCAAGGCCTTTGCCTGTTTTCCATGGCTGAATCCTCTGTGCCACTGTTCCTGGAGCAGACTCTTCAGGTGCATGACTGAAATGACTTTTCATGCTCTTACAAATCAAGTATGGATCATAAAGTATCAATGTTAGAAAGGACCTCAGGGATGAACTAGCCTAATTCTCTGGATTTTAGAAAAGCAATCCGAGGTCCAGAGAGGTGAAATGTCTTTGAGTTAACAGAGTGACTTGGGAGGAGTTTGGATTAGAAGGAAGGTCATCATGATGTATTGAGGACACTGACTAAGGATCACAAATTCCCTCTCTGTCGGGTTCTGCTTCTGTAATCACCAGGCCAGGGCTTTGACTTGTCCAGTAAGTTTCCTGACCTTTAGTCATCAGTGAGGTATTTTGAGCATGGCGTAGCCCTGCACAACTTTGTAAGAGCCTGCTCCTGTCACCTTTCCAGTAAGATGCCTTGGGGCTCATTGATACACATTTTCTGTTTACAGATAAACTCTTGATTAGGTGGACCTGATTCATACTTCTTTATTGCTTTGGTGACAGAGCATATTCCCACTCCCCTATTATTCTGATTCCTGATGAGGCCCAGCACTTGGAGCCTACACACAACTTCAGTCACCCAGGACTCTGTCCCTTAGTGTGGTCTTTCTAGCCAACTTATCCCCAAAATACAGGTGGGACCCAGGTAATCTCCTAAGTGTGCCTAGCACTGTGCTAGAAGCTGGTAGAGACAAAACACCGAGTAAACTTTATCACAACTTTTGATGAGTTGCATCAGGGGGAAAAAAAAGGCTAAATTTTTAGCATGGCTTAGAAGACCCTTTTTCATGTCTGGGTCTGACATTGATAGGACAAGTCACGGTGTTCCCTGAACAAATTATAGTCCCTCCAGTTCTAATGCTACAGGTTACATTCTAGTAATTCCCCTTTCCATACTTGTAACTTCCTCTTCCACTTTAAGAATCTTAACAATAAGAAACTTAACTCCCCTTAATAAATTTAAAAAAGTTTTATTTCAAAATAGTTTTTCATATTTTAGAAGTAATTTTTAAAAAGTTGAAGATAGTATGGAGAGTTCCTATATACATCTCACCCAGTTTCCCTAAACATTATCATCTTGAATAATCCTGATACATTTGTCAGAATAAAAAAAAATAACATTGGTATGCTACTTGTAATTTAAGTCCAGACTTCTTTTATATTTTACTATTTTTCCACCAATGTCCTCCCCCCGCCTCGCCCCCCCCCCCCCAAGATCTAATCCAGGATGCTGCCTGGCACTTAGCCCTCAATATTTTAAAGATACTGTCCAAATAGTGCTGGTTCTGCAGCATATAAGTGAGGTATAGGACTATTTTGTGTGACATTTGACATAAAAATGTTAAATCTATGGTTTTTTTAATCTGAATTTTTATCTCAACTTGAAGTAGATATGTTTAGAGATGTTAAGTCATGGTAAAAGGAAAAGTAGGCACTTATTTTTCACCAGTAATAGGACATTAAGATCACAATAATATTTTCATTACAAGAATATGACCAATGTGAATGGTGGCTTTATTATCACTGAGTGTTTCCTGGAGCACACTTCTGAGTCAATTGATGTTTTAGAATTCTAGACACAGACAAGTGGGGTGGCTAAGATTGCCCAAGAGAACTCAGCTCCCACTAGATTGCTACTGACCCTTTTCCCTGAAATGATCCAGACATGGTGCTGCAAATTCCTTTTTAAAGTTTATTTTTCATTTTAAAGTTTATATTCAATATTATTCTGAATTGGAAAATTTTATATGTAGTATTTTAATTGTGCAAAACATAGTATACTAGTAGTTAAAATACTTTCTTCATTTGCAGGATGAGAAATTTTAGCCATGAAGTATTTTAATTCTCAACTTTAGGTAGCAGGCAGTTTCAGAGAGGAGAGACATCAAACCCAGATTTCCCTGATTCCTATGCTGTGTACTTCCCACTGTGTCACTTCCCACCATGGGATCTATGAGTGCAGCATGTGTGTATATGAAAGTACTTGGAACTTAAAAATTAGAGTTACAGTTATTGCAAGTGTTAATAATTTTTTGAATCTATTCAATAACTTTATTAGATTTTTGCATTTGTGAACTTAGGCATTGGTAAACATACTTAGATATCACACTTTGAAGAAGTTTTGAGCAAATATCGATACTTTTTCCTAAATGTAAACTTCATTGTCTCATGTCTCAGAGAGCCTCCATTTTTATGTGTTATATAGAAACTTCTGCTAAAAATTGAATAACAAACAATATAAGCGGATTTCTGTTCCCAGAATGCTAAGAATGTTAAAATCTCTATTAGTATCTTGACTTTTATTTATTTATTTTTTATTTATTTTTTAAAAATATATTTTATTGATTTTTTACAGAAAGGAAGGGAGAGAGATAGAGAGCTAGAAACGTCGATGAGAGAGAAACATCGACCAGCTGCCTCTTGCACACCCCCCACTGGGGATGTGCCTGCAACCAGTGTACATGCCCTTGACCGGAATCGAACCTGGGACCCTTCAGTCCGCAGACCGACGCTCTACCACTGAGCCAAACTGGTTTCGGCAGTATCTTGACTTTTAGACACCAGGTTACAGAATGTGTTACCATAATGTTTAATAGCTTTAATTTTGTTCTTTCCCTTACCAGTGGGTACATAGTTAATTGCTTAAACTTGATGAGGCTCCAGGTGAGGATAAAGACACTTGGCTTCCAGAATATCTAGAGACCTAGTTCTGTATTAAATTTATATACTACCTGTTACCTTCAGGAAGGTACCTAACCTCTCAGGTCCCATTCACTCATCAAAAAAATGGAATATAATAATCATATGTACTTGATCTGGTTAATATGATGATTCAGTATGATAATATTTGTAAAGCTTCTTGAATAGTGCTTGGCAAATAGTGAGCACTACATAAATCACTTGTTAATTAACTCAGTGAGACTAAAGCTCCATTATAGTAACACCATTGGTGATAAACCATTGATTTTTCTCTGTATGCCATATTTTACCTGAGTACAATAGAGAAAAGTAACTTGTCTCCATTGTGCAAATAGCAAAGGCTGGGATTCTCATCAAGACATTGAGTGTTAAACTTCCTCTCCCTCACTATACACCTTACACTTTCCTGAGATGATGAGACAATTGGACTCGCTTCTTCAGCTTTTTCTTCTCTCTACCTCAAATGTTTCTGTCCTGGCACTTTCCTCTCCATCTCTGAATTCCTTCTCTCTTATCTCAGAGGTGCTGTATCCCCCTTCCTTTCTAAAGGAATCTACTTGTCTTTGTGGGTGTTTCCCTTCTCTGAGACTCTGCCTTGCCAATCTCGCCTTTGATCTCTGCCTGTCATTTCAGCTGCATTTTCACCTCGTCCTTCCTGTTAGGCTCCCCATCTTCAACTTTCTGAGCTCATCATGGCATAGGAGTTGTGTTCTAAAGCAAGGTCTGTCTGGGCTATGCTCGTTTAGACACAGAAGGACAAAGATTCTCAATACCTCACTTGAACAGGAAAAGATGACTCCAACTTTGTAATTTATTTATTGTTCAGAACAATTTAACTTATGGCAAACCTCTCACATCTGAGCTATGCCTGAAGGTGGTGGCCTCACCATTTATAACCAAGCAGTTCTCTTACTATAATTACCTAGGCAAATTACAGATTCTCTCCCTAAGAGTAGTCTGCCCTCCTTCTTTCCTTCCTAGCTGATTCAAACTACAATGGGATTTGGACTTTATTCTGTAGGTAAAAAAAAAATTCTAAGTTTTCAGTAGAGCTGTGACATGTACTTTGGATGATTATTTCAAAGGTAGCTATATTAAGGATGATTTGGAGAAAGAAGAGGCCAAGTAGGGAGAGAAAAATAGGAGTCTGTTTTAATGAGCTAGGCAAGATGGTATTGAGTAAGTAGGGGACAGATGCAGATGTAGGAAAGGCAGAGTGACTTTCTAAAATGTTTTGGAGGTGCAGCTAAGAGATTGGGTCAAATAACTAAATTTGGATGCCAGAGAAGGAAAAATTCAACAGTAATGCTAAGACTTAAAGCCTTGGTAACTGAGAGGATGCCAGTGATATTGGAAGAAGCAGGAACATTAGAGGAGGAGCAGACTTTGTAAACATTGGTGGTACTGCATATCGGGATAGATTAAAAAAAAAGCACACACACACTCTCACTTCTTTAATAATTGAACATATATGTGGTAGATTATAGAAGAGTTGAGAGCTGGGATTAGTAACTTCATGGGAACTCTATGAGATGAGTACAGCTATGTGCATCATTTGATTATTGTGTCAGGCCAAACCTTTTTTATTTATTCCTAAAGATAAGGAATAGAATAGAAATTGTCAAGAAAACCAAATGGTCCACTGCTATCAGATTTTTGTTCACAAGTTGAGAATACTGATGATCCAAGTCCTCAATTATCAGGTAGGGCTGCCTAATTCATCACAGTAAAAATTTTTGAGGTGGAGAATTGGGGTCAAGAGTCTTGTCATCACTTGATAAGGAAAGCCACTGGCCCATAGTAATAACAGTCTGACTTTTCAATTCCTTTCACCTCCATTTGTTTTCATTCTTTGTTGCAATGAGCAATTCCTCAGTATTGACTTAATCCACTGGCTGCAACAAAGATACTCCTTTTCTCCACTGTGTTCAGTTATTTTACTTTTGTAAGGTATCTTTGACCAACTGAAAAATCATACTAGCAGATCTGCACAAAGAAACTCTACCAACCCACGTTCTAAGATGAGGCTTAGAATGTAATTTGCATAAGTGTATTACATCAGTGAGCATGGGTTGAAGGAATTCAGGAGACACAAATTAGAATTGGGAGAGGGCACCTAGAACAGTCCCTTCATGCCATAGATGAGCAAGCAGAGGCTAGGAGAAGTTAAAGGGCAGTCTTAAGAATAAATGCAAGACTTGGAGTAGGATGTATGCAGTCTGACTCACGTTGTGCCATAATCTAAGCACCCAGAATTGTGCTAGACCCTATGAAGAATGAAAGAGAAGTATAAGCATGTTCTGCCCTCTTGGAATTGCATATTTGAACCCAAATAACAACAAAATATTTATCTAATGTAATAGAAGGCACTGGCTCTTAGTAATCCTTAAGAAGTTGGGAAAGCTTTAGGCTCATTTTTGCCAGATCATCTCAGTCTGAATTTTCCCACCAGACTTACAAAACATTGTGACTATTTAAAAAATTTTTTCTTCTTAAATTCCTAGGTTAGGGCCAGGGATAGTATCTCCTTTTACTTGTCTAACAAAGAATGAATTGCTACATTGCCATGTGCTTTCCCCAATTTACTAAAAATGCTAGCAGATCTTTTGACCTCTGTGCTGCCTGGGATGTATTAAATCAAGAATTATATTAATTAGGCAAAGTATATTGACCTCCCCTATGAACTGTGGCATAATTTTGACTCTAGAGGGCGTTTACATTTATTAACTTCTATTGACACCTGCTGTTGAGCTGGAAACTTCTCTATAAAATACAGGTGGTGAGAGTGTTTTTGTGGGCTGTAGGGAGTCACTGTGACTGATTATGTCTGTGTGATCTAGAAACAAGCAAAGTAACCCCATTTAGGTGTGGAGAATATATACCAAAACATTAATTCATTTTAGTTGGCATTGAAAATGTGAATTATTTTTATAGGAAAGTGTGTTGAAGGGTTAAAATGTATGATAGAGGAGTTGTTTTATGTAAGAGCCCACTATGCACATATATGCATGAAAAGGTTGTGTGAAATATGAAAGTGAAAAGATGCTGAATGATTTGCCAAGTATAGTGTTTGGGGCTTAAGGCCACCTGGGAAGCCATAGCCAGGAGTGAGAGCGGAAGTGAGACAGGAAGGATCAGTTTTTATGTCTTCAGAGGAAGATGAAAAATGAGGTCAAAAGATGGATTGGATGAGCAGTGAAGGCTATGCAATCTGGGTTAGCAAGACCAAAAGGAGCAAGTGCAGGCTGATGGACCAACAGAAAGCACAGCTGGAGAGATTGATACGATGCTTGTGGCTTTATCTGTGGTGGAGGAGGGTATAAGATGGAGTATGAAGGGTCCCAACCTGACTGTAATAGTGGGAGACAGGGTTTTTGGGTTGAGTTGAAGCTCTAGTATGTATAACTGTGTGACTCAAATTTATGATAAATACAAGTCATAGAAAAAATTTCAATTTCTCTGAAACTCAGTATTCTCATTTTTAAAAATGTGCATAATGATGCTATTCTAAGTGGTTAATAGAATTAATGAGACTATGTAATCTCATTAATGTGTGCAAAAGCCCTTTGTAGCTACCCTGTTTTCCTGAAAATAAGACAGTGTCTTATATTAATTTTTGTTCCCAAAGATGCACTAGGTCTTATTTTCAGGGGATGTCTTATTTTTCCAAGAAGAAGAATACGGTACACATTTGTTGTTAAATGAAAATAAAGGAAATTTATTACCTGTATATGGTTCGATAGTACGGTAGTTGTCAACACAAACCAGACAAACTGTGAATCCTACAGTATCAAGAATTTACTCATTTATTCAATGACAACCATGTCATCATCTTCTGGAACATCATCATAACAATCCAATTCCTGAATTTCCTGGTGAATTTCTTGTGACTCCATTTCTTTCAGAATCAGTGGACCAAATCTCTCATGTTTAGTCTAGGGGGGGGGCTTATTTTTTGGGGGGATGTCTTATATTTCACTCAGAAGGAAACCTGTAAGTAGGTCTTATTTTAGGAGGATGTCTTATTTTCAGGGAAACACGGTAGTAACAAACTATATGAATGAAAGATATATTTTATTTATTATACAGTAAAGGTGAATGATATTCATAAGGTATATATAGCCATTCCATTTCAATAGGACTATTAGAAAATAATTGTAAATTTTATGTATTTCCATTACATGGTGATAAAGTGGTATGAGAGGCTGGTTACTTGTCCAAAGTCTTCTTACCTAATCAGAAAATAGCTTCTGAATTTTGAAGAGCTGCACTTCTCTTGTAATATATTCATTTTACTCCCTAAAGTAAGAAGAGATAGGTATACAATGACAATTCAAAAGGCAGAATTTACGGATTTCTTTAGTGCAGAAATCATCATACCCCCAAAGCACCAGTAATATCTATCATCTATGTATTTTTTTTATAGATTCATTGGAGAAATGTCATGATTTATCAGAGCCACATAAATCAAAGTTTGCTGGATTTAATTTAATCTTTAAATGTCACCTAGAGAAGAGAGAATAATATTGAGTCAAAATTTTTGTGTGAGATTAAATAAAAGCAATAAAAGCAAGTAAAGAAATCAACCAAATTTGAAGAAAGAAATTACTTGAGCTAGGAATAGATATCACTGAGTATAAGAACTTGCAATTTTTAAAAAGTAGGCTTTATTTTTTTAAAATTCATCTTGAGCTAGCGATTTTCAACTGGTGTGCTGCAAGACTTTTATTAACATGAAGTGCCTGACTATTTAGTCAGGGACACTGACCTCTTTTCCCTTAAATCGTCAAATTAAAAAAATGACAACAACAAACACAATGATAGCCATCCTGTGCAAATAAAATAAATAAAATAAGGTCCCAGGAACAAAGGAGAACTTCTAAGAGTGTGCTGGTCAGATTGGCAAAAAATATATTTTGTGTATGTTTGGTCAGATTTGCAAAAAAATATATTTTTGGTGTGCTGCAGAATTTTAGTAATTAGTTTATGTGTGCCATGGGATGAAAAAGGTTGAAAATCGCTGCCTTAAGCAATAACAGTTTTGAATGATTGCTCTTTTTCATAAATATTTCCAGAGTTCCAGAATTCTCTCCATTTATCTGCAGTGTCTCTCTTGCCACACATTGAAATCCTGCTGAATCAGGCAGGATAAACTATGCTGCAGTCATCAACTGTCTCCAAGTCTCCAGCTGTGGGTCATAACAACAAAGATTTACTTCTTCACTGTTCTCACGGGTTCACCTATTGTTGTTATTCAGTGAGCAGGAGTCCCCTTGGCTGTGGATTAGATTTGGGGTCTGCATAAGGCCTGAACTTGGCACACCCTGTCCTGACAGGAGAAGAATGTTGGCAAATGAGGCTAGCAAACATGGGCTGCTAGTGAGGGCAGTGAAAACGAGGAGGAAAAATTGCTGTATGTGGCCTTGGGAAATACTCTCTCGGGCTGTGGGGAAAGGGAGAAGCCAGAGGGGAAGAGGAGAGGCCTCAGTGGACATCACTGGTATGTGGTCGCTGATAGAGCAGCCTCCATTTGGACATCTGGAGGTGTCCTGAGCACAATGGGAAAAGAGCCTAGACAGACAACATGCACACTTCCACTTCCATTAGCGGCAAAGCAAGCCATGTAGACATTTCTGAATTCAAAAGGGCAGGGATGTGCAGTATAGTTCTCCTGTGTGGGAAATTGAGAACAATTATAATAAGAAACAATACCCTGTTTCATCTTGCGTGTATTTTTCTCAAGTGGCATTGAATCCATGAAGTAGTCCCTGGACCTCAACCAAAGTTTACCCTCCATTCTCTAGACACCTGTAATATTTTCTCCCCACCCCCCTTTCATGGTACATGTCATTTTCCATCTTGTGTTATGATTATTTGTGAATGTCTTATGTTTCCCCTGATAAGTGCTGGATGAGCTATACCTTATTCATTGACCTATGGTAAGTAATAGAGACTATACTTAGAACAGAGCAGTGTTTAATCTTATTGATGAGTGAACGGGTCCAGGTAAAAAATACTCTTTTGTGTCTCTATACATGTATAATTAAGGCATCTTAGGTTCATTACACTCAGATATTTTGAATTGGGTAAGAGGGCCAGTGTTTTGAGAAAGTTGGAACAAAATTGTCCCATTACCCCAAAAGCTTTATATCCTGACATATATTTAAATATGCAATATATTATAGCTATAGAATCCCTCTCTATAAAAGCCCAGCAACCCTTACAGCAGAATGACTGGAATGACCAGAATGACCGGTTGCTATGATGTGGACTGACCACTGGTGGTCAGTGTGTTCCCACAGTGGGAGTGCTGCACAGCCAGAGCTGGGCTCATAGCTGGTGAGCGCAGTGAGGGTGGCAGGGGCCTCTCCTGCCTCTGAAGCAGCACTAAGGAGCGGCATGCCAAGTGTAAGGAGTGAGCAGGTGGTGGTAAGGAGCGAGCAGGCAGGTGGTTAGGAGCAAGGGGTCCCAGATTGCGAGAGGGCGCAGACCAAGCTGAGGGCCCCCTACCCTCTATGCACAAATTTTGGGCATCGGGCCTCTAGTTGACAAATAAAATTATAATATGTTTAAGGTGTACAACACAACAATTTGATATATGTATACACTGTGAGGATTCCCACCATCCAGTTAATGAACACAAATATCACTTCATAAAGTTACTTTCTTTGTGTGAAAATGCTTAAGCTCTATTCTTTTATAAAATTATAATTATACAGTTTTAACATTTGTAGTCACCATGCTATATATTATATCCTTAGAACTTATTCATCTTATAACTGAGAGTTTGTACCTCTCCCCATTTCTCCCACCTCCTAGTCTCTAGCAACCACCATTATATTCTGAGTTCAACTATTTTTTTTAAGATTCACATAAAAGTGATAACATGCAGTATTTGTCTTTTTCTGTATTGTTTTATCATTTAACATAAGCCCACCAAATTCATCCATGTTATTGCAAATGGTGGGATATCCTTTGCAAAGGCTGAATATTTCATTGTATATATGTACTACATTTTCTTTATCCATCTATCTATATATACTTAGGTTGTTTGTATATCTTGGCTATTGTGAATAATACTGAAATGAATATAGGAGAATGGAAATATTCGAGCAAGTGAATTTGTTTCCTTTGGCTTTGTTCTCAAGGGGGAATTACTGATTCATGTGGTACTTCCATTTTTAATTTCTTGAGGAAACTTTTTACTGTTTTTTATAGTGGCTATACCAGTTTACATTCCGACCAATCGTGTAGAAGGGTTTTCTTTTCTCCGCATCATTGCCAGCATATATTATTTCTTAATGCTTAAACTCTATTTTTTTATAAAATTATAATTAAACAGTTTTATCTTTGTGATTTTGATTAACATTCCCCTAAGTGACATTGTGCATTTTTTCCTTCTATTGATCATTTGTATGTTTTCTTTTGAGAAATGTCTGTTCAGGACCTATGCCCATTTTTAAATTGGACTTTCCTCTCTCTCTCTCTCCCCCCCCCCCCCTCTCTCTCTCTCTCTCTCTCTCTCTCTCTCTCTCTCTCTCTCTCTCTCTCTTTCTCTTTCTCTCTCTGCCATTGCATTGTATGAGGTCTTTATATATTTTGATAGTAACCCCCTTTTGGATACGTGGTTTAAAAATATTGTCTCCCATTTCATAGGTTGCAAATTCACCCCCATTCCTAAAATCTCTCCCATTCTTTGCTACAACAGAGTTGAATTCGAGCAACATTCTGGTCTGTGTCTCCAATTGCAATACTCTTGAATAAAGTCTTCTTTCTTTCTTTTTTTTTTTTTAAAAAAAAATACATTTTATTGATTTTTCACAGAGAGAAAGAGAGAGGGATAAAGAGTTAGAAACATCAGCTGCCTTTTGCACACCCCTCACTGGAGATGTGCCCACAACCTAGGTACATGCCCTTGACCGGAAGCGAACCGGAAGCGAACCTGGGATCCTTCAGTCTGCAGGCTGATGCTCTATCCACTGAGCCAAACCAGTTTTGGCAAGAGTTTTCTTTCTTTATTTAACTGTTCAGTACAATTTTTACTCTTATGAGGTTCGCAGTTAATCTAATTGCAATTCCTGTAGGAACCTGACTTTTCTATCTAATGGTTTATAAGTCCTTCTCAGGACCACCTTATGTTTTGACCAGACATTCCCTTCTATGCAAATCATGTAAATTTGGGTTGTATGTTCATTTGAGAGAAGGTGTATGTTTACAGTTCTCAGGGGAGACTATTATTATTGCTGTGACTTTCCATGCATAGAGATAAAAAGTTTCTTATTACTATAGGCAGGTGGACTTTTTCTACCCTCTCATAATGATGTGGTCCCTGTCAGGGTCTTGACTGTAGGTGATGGTCTCATATTTGGCACCTTTCCCCCCACGTATGCATAGACTTGGCAAACTCTTATCTAGTTTTCTGTTCTCTTATAAGCGACAAATCCCCACAGCTCTAGTTTCCAGGATCAGTGTTGTTCCAAGAGATCCCTAGTGTCTGAGATCACTTATTGTACTTATTTCAGCTTCCCATTTTTCCATCTTTGCTATTTTTGCCTTTTGGAAAATTTTGTTTTTAGGACTTGCAATGCATTTAAAGTACCGTTGATATAATCTATTTACAGGCATAACTCAGAGATATTGCAGTTTCATTCGGTTCCAGACCACTGCAATAAAACAAATATTGCAATAAAGTGAAATCTTTTTGTTGGTGAAGGGTATTGCCTTCAATTTGAAAAAAAAAAAAAAAAAAAAAAAAAAAAGCAACATCTGTGGACCACAATAAAGCAAAGCTAGGTATGCATGTATTACCTATATTCTGAACACACAATTCCCAAGGTACAGAAATGGACATAATGAATTAAAGGTGTTGCTTTGATCCAAAATATTTTAGGAATCTTGTGAATGATTTTCTATGGGGAATGTAGTATTTTGGATAAAACTGTGCTTTGGAAAGAGGTGCATGAGAATTTGGGGGCAATAAAAGTTGTAGTGACTAAACTTTCTCTGACTCGAAAAGAAAGCACACTGGGTGAAGGTGGCCTGAGGTACAGGTTCTGTACGCCAGGAGAAAGCATTGGTGACACACTCCCAGAGACAACTGGGACAATTGGTTCCATTATAATTTGACCTGTAGTAAGCAAGTATAATTTTTCTATTTACTTTTCATTTTATTAGCATTAGAATCAAATTCAAAACTATCATCCTCCCCCTCCCCCTTTTTTTTGGTGGTGGTTTAGATCCTGTCAAAACACAAAAGAGAACACTGCCCTTGGGGTGTTTTACCCCAATACTGGCACAAGCTGCTTCCAGGCGTGAAGTGGGTCACTTTACAACCACTCTTCTCCCTGGGGGCATGTTAATGATAATAATGGTCTTGCAGTTCCCGTGAACCATGGCACTGAGACTCAGTTAATTGGTGACTGACTGTACTGAAGGAATGTGTCTTCTTCCATCTGAGTGCTGCCCCAGAAAATGGTTTATCAGTGAAAATTATTTTTATATATTTTTTTACAACCAGTCAAAGGTGAATGATGAAAACAAACAAACAAACAGTCTAGAGTCTCAAGAATTACAAGGACAGAGGAATGAGGCATATTAATTATGAAAGTAGTTCAACGTTTTCTGATGTGTGTTCATGTGACAGGACCTTAGACATTTCGAGATTTGATTGGATTGCGGTAGGATGAAGATAACCGGTGAGGAGATAAAACAAGACTAAAATAGGTCTCACATGGGCTCACTTTTTGCAGGAGATTGGCAGCAGCATGTAGAAAATGTTAGCTCAAAGAGGGATCTGCCTTGTTCTTTCGGCCGATTGCTTTCTGTGGCTCCATAGAGATGCCCATATTGATGATTTTGACCAGTGTTTATATTTGGAGATAGTAAGAGTCCTTTCAATGTTGGATTGGCAACAGCTTGGAAGTGTCTATGAAAGGAATTTTAGGGATAAAACAGGCAGGATTAGGGAGCTGTAGGAATAAAAAGGGCCCCTGAGGGAGGAATGCATAGGTGAGAGCTTGGAGCCACCAGAAGGCATAGATTCACAGAGAATAAAAATGTGCCCCGGGATAAGGGGAGTGGAAGGCATACAGTCACAGAATATAAGAAAAAGTCACAGAGTATGGCAGAAAGAGGAAACACACTTTCACAGAAGATATGGAAATGTCCATAAGTGGCAGAAAGAGGAAAACAGAGTTTCACATGAGTTAGAGAAATGTTACCAGATAAGGGGGAGAGAAGGAAGCAGGGGCACCATGTGGGTTTTGGGCTTTGAAGCTGATATTCTGCAAAAAGAGTGACCTATTAGAAGAGTGTAGGATGGTAAAGTGGGGAAGGGGTCCAATTAGAAGAGAGGTGAAGAGACAAAAAACCACAGCATTTATAAGCCTTAGGAAAAGGGGCCTTGTGGGTTACCCCCTTGGGACCCTATCCCTGCATGGGAGTTTGTATTTGCTTCCAATAAATTTCCACCCTTTTCATCTACCATCGTTTGTCTGTGGCTTCATCCTTTAATCCATCTGGACAAGGACCTGGGAAAGAAGTCAATCTTGTATCCTGCTTAGGAAAACAGCCTGAATCAGTTATAGGTGACTATGATGAAAGTATTACTAAGAGCCTTAAATACATGACAGCTAAAAAAGTCTTTGTTGTGCAATGAATTAATGTGGGTAAAGCCTCAGAGTTTCTCACTCCTCAAGTCTATGCCGGTGGTGTTTCCAGGATGTCTATGGGGAGAGGGCTTTTGGCCATCAAGAGTAGGGCAGTAGCAGTGGTGAGGTGGCAGGAACTCTGAGAGGCTTGTTCTAAAGCTATTGTACATTTGTTTCTTTAACAAGCAGGCTATTTTAATGTGTTATGCGGGGGCCTGGTGCGGTGGGGGCCAGACATGGCGGGAATCTCCCTTTTCCCACATGGAAAGAGAGATGAATGAACCGGTTCTAAGTGGAGGCAGCCAGGGATTGAGAAATATTAGAAATAAAGAGAGAAGACACAGAGATAGATTTTAAGCTGGGAGTTGGGTGGACCGCCATACTGTCTGCTGGAGAGGCAGGAAGTCGAGGATGACCTCTCCCAGCGCATTTATTTTATACCCCAATACCAGGAAGTAACACCAACTACCAACTTATTTGCATTCTTAAGTAGGCCTTACCATGCCTGGATTTACATATCTAGTCCCGCCCCTGCCCACACCTGGGCTGATATGAAGGCCAAGCTGACATGTCTGCCATCTTGGGGAAACATGTTCCCAAGGCGTGGCTCTGCCTACACCCTGAGTTCAGCTGACGATAATTAAAGAAAATTGCCCATGTGCCTTCCCAGGTGGCCCTCTACAGTATTACAGATCAATAAACATAATAAATATCTAAAGTTATTTTTATTCATGTTTAGTACAGGATTGAGGAAACCTCCACAGTCTATATCAATAATATGTTATTTTAATTTGGGAGTCTTGGAGAAATAATGAGGATGTTTACCTGAAAAATGTTCATTGCTGTTAACACTGGCTTAGACATATCTTTAACATTACAAAATTGTCTTTAAATGATTTTTAAAATATATGTTTGTTTTTTTTCTAAAATACTGGTTTATCCTCACTCATTTCCATATTTTCTTATTCCTTTGATGGTGTAATCCTTTGAAATACATTTTTTTTGCATTTAAATAATTACAAAGTAATAAGCTGAGTGATAAACTTTAGTTTTTAACCACCCAAAACTCTCTATTTTCATGATAATAATTAAATAAAAAAAGAATTGCAAGAGTACTTAGAGAACTTCTGGTCCAACTTCTTGATGCTTCAGTAAACTAAAAAGCAGAGAAGTGATCGAGTTGGTATCTGATTAGTTTTGGAGATAGATTGCCAAATGTTCCTAATATGAATTCACAGATTTATCTTTGGTGATAGAACCAGAGTGATAAACACCTTAGGATATGTCTCATTTGACTAAGTTCTAAATAAGCTAACGTGATACGTAGTATTTCCAAGAAGTCACCTTAAGGGAGGTTCACTTTTCCTTCTCCTCATCCATTCTATTTCTAAAATATGGTAAAACATCTAAGTGATGGTTGGAGCATTAATTCCTTTTTAAACCATAAAGACAAGAATTAGATCATAGGGATGATATAGTTGAGAGTCTGAAGAAGTTGAGAACTTAAAGAAGCTGTAGTCCTGGTGACAATGATGGTAGAATGGCTGTATTGATAATTGACTGCCTAACTTGGGACTTTTATTGTAAGAGAAACACTTCTAACTTGTTTAAACCACTGTTATTTAGGGTTTTTTTTTTTTTTTTTTTTTTCATATCCCGTAAATTGAACCTGTTCTTAAATGGTATATCTGCATAATGATTTTTATCATATTGCCATACATCTTCCTCCAAACAGATTTAATCTGTGAAATGAGTCATTTTATAATGCATTATATTTTGCTCAGTCATTAATTCAATATTTCCTTTTTTCTTATTGATGTCGGACTCTGTGCTATGTATCAACATGCAAAGATTAATAAGAATTAGTATCTATCTTCAAAAAGCTTGTGGCTTAACCAAGGAGAGTGACATGTGAAAAAATAACTGTGAAATAGAGTTACAGTAATCCAAGTGTTTTGGTGGAATAAAAAAGTGAGCAGTTCTGCTTTTTAGGTGACAAGGGGGATGGGTCTGAAGAGGAAGTACCAGGGTTGGCTCTTGAAAGACTTGTAGGAGTCCTATAGGCAAGACAGGATGGGAGGTAAAGTTTTTATCAAAGAAATATTTTCTAAAGTCTTGGAGGTATGACACATTAGGGATATCTAAGTACTTTGGGATTGGTATAATTAGAATTACTGGAAAGTGACAGTAGATTATGTAGTAGTAGCCTAGACCATTTTATATCTGGTGAAAAACTTTGTCATATCTTACGCACTTTACTTCAGTGGTCCATGGAAGGAAAGAGTGTCATTTGTGTTCCAAGCAGCATACACTTTCATAAAGATTTGCATTTTGGAACATTTGCTACTTTCGATTAAATTAAGGAGTTAACATTTACTAAGTACTTACTATATGTCAAAATTATGTAGTTAATATAAGGAATTCAAGTATTTTAGAAGAGATAATCATATGTATGTTGGTCATTGAGATAACAGTTTAAGAAATATTATTAAACCAAATTTGGTGATTTATGAAGACATATCTGTGTGTGTGTGTGTGTGTGTGTGTGTGTGTGTGTGTGTGTCTAATCACACAAATGTAGATCTGGAAGGAATCTTAGAAACCAATACAGTGAATCTCTTAAAGCTTTAGAAAAACAAGTGTTCCAAGATTACCTGAATTTTTGGCTCTTTGGCATATGGCTTACCAATAAACACCTGCAGAGAATTTCTGGGTACAGGCATGATTTATTGATGAAGGTAACTCAAAGCCATTTGGAATAGCAGGAAGCATTTATAAAGTCATAAATAATGCAACTTAATAAAGATGTCGACTGGATGATAATGATTATTCCAAGGAATAAAGAGTCACTGCCTATAAAATGACATTTTGATTTCTTTAGGAGACTTAACTATTAAACATTTTCTTGGGAAATTGTAACTGGACAAACCAATTCTGAAAAATGTTAGAACCATTTTGTAAAGGAGATGGGTCTATAATAAAGAGGCAGACAACCTACTCTCTGAATATTACAGAATCCCAGAGCTGATTGACCCCTGTTCTTTTGCATTTATATTGTTTTAAAATGTGTAACTTTTCATTAAATGCTATTTTCTAGTCTTCTCCAGTTATTATATTGTGACCCTTATAACTCCTAAAGAATCATAACTTCCTTGAGGGCATTGATTATAATTTTGTTTGTTCTGTTTTGTATATTTATTATTATTTTTTATATTCTCAAGTTAGAACCAAGCTAAATACTTTTGAATTTAACTCCAAAAAACTTGAAACAGTTAAGCCTTTACACACTACAGAAAAAAATATTTACATAACAAGGAGATTAAGAAAAATGATATTATTTGACTCCCTACTACAAAAATGTATTGAGAATCTTGTATATAAAAGGCACTGCAGATAGTCTCCTCTTAGGAAGACATGAACATAAAGAACTCTAGGCCTGGCTGGTTTGGCTCAGTGGGTAGAGCGTCGGCCTGCAGAGTGAAGGGTTCCAGGTTCAATTCTGGTCAAGGGCATGTATCTTGGTAGTGGGCATATCCCTAGTGGGGAATGTGCAAGAGGCAGCTGATTCTCATTGATGTTTCTAACTCTCTATTCTTCTCTTTTCCTCTCTGTAAAAAAAAAAAAAAAAAAAATAAAAAAAAAAAAAAAATATATATATATATATATATATATATATATATATATATATATATATATTTATTAAAGAACTCTAGTACCAGGTAAAGAGAGGAAAGTGCCATGACAGCCCATTTAGAGTGCCTAGATTGGGTTGTAACAGTTTCAGAATAGTGGAATAAAGTAGCTTCTGTTTCTCTCTTTTCTTAAAAACCATCCCAAACAATAAGCAGATAAGAAAAAGAGCAAAAAATCAATTCCAATAAAAAAGGCCGATATCTATAGCCTTGCACTATAATATTTGAGGACATAGGTGAGGAAAGTTAAACGTAAGTTTGTCATTTGGACGTTTTGACCAGAAGTAAGACAGTTTACCCTCAGGAATATGGAGATATGAAAATATGTATGAGGAATCTGTTACGAAGCGAGTCCCCAAGAGATGGACCACCGGAGCCAATTTGATTAAGCATGCTAGAATTTATTACAGATTCGAATCTGGACTCAAACCATGGCTGACGCAGCAGCCGGTAAACACCCAGGTAAGAGCCCTGATGGAGGGGCAGTCCCTCCAGAGCGCTCACACAAAAACACAGACAAACACACACCTACCGCGGCCAGTCAGGCTCTTCAGAATGGGGGTCCCTCATGGTCCTGGCTGGGGATTCCAGTCATGATCCCCAAGGACCACCAGGGAGCCGAGTCCGATGCAATAAACAAAAGAGCCATCTCTATGCTAGCATAGGCTATCCCACTCATGCTGGCAGCATGGCGGAAGAGAGCGAATATCGCCCAGTCCAGGAGTTTTATTCAGGTCGGTGATGTCACTGCCTCGGCTAACCCTGATTGGCCCCTCAGGACTGAATTCTAAAGACTGGGGACGGCCTGCAGGGTTGGTTCCCAGTCACATCTGCTTGACATTAGATGTGGCCCTTATCTTGCCCATAATACAAAAGCAGAACTAAAGGTTATCTACAGTTTCTACCCCTGAAGCTACTGAGTCAGTGGGAGTCAATCTCCTGTAACTACCCTATTGTTTAAGCAAGCAATCGAAGGTAGAAGTCAGACAGCAGTTTTTACCCAAGTATGAGTGCTACCATATTTCAGAATCCTCTAGCACACAGAGTCATCTATCCCTCCTCGCACTGCCACAGCAATGCCGAGGCGACATCCAGCATCTTGGAGGGTTCAGGGATCTGGAGAAGGCACTGTGTGTAAATTAATAAAGAGACCAGAAATATAATATAAATTTTTAATCCATGGGGAGTCAGAGGAAGCTTAGCTGTAGTAACTAAATTCTCCTATCTCTGGACTCAGGGCTTTTTTTTTTATTTCCACATTTTGCCCTATAGCAAAGTAGATATACACATCAAAGGTAAGGCTTAGTATACAGTAGGCATAGTCAGATTGGGGGAACTGCCTTCGGCTGTTCAGGTGTTTGACCAGCAGGAGGCAAAAACATGTAGATTAAAATGGCCTCAGCTGTCTGGCAGCAGGCAATCATTTATGTAAAATTCAGGTTTGGGGAAATGCCTTCAGCCATTCCAGTAAGCAATAATATGAATCTTCCTGAAGGCTCAAAGTCCACCAACCTTTTGATGCAACCTTTCTTGCATTTATGACCTGCTGGAATTAGCCTTCAGCACCACAAGAGTCGAGATATTTATTTCCTGGGGAGAAGAGCTAGAAAGACTCCACATATTGGGGACAGAGGAGAGGCAGATAGATGCCATGCTGAAAAAAGGGGGATTAGGTCTGTATACTGAATGGAAACTGTGGGGGCACTTCTTAGACCCATCTCTAGAATTACAACAGTAATGTTTGTCAGAGTCTCTCCCTTCGTTATTCAGCTAATATATACTGATTGGGCCTTCCTTCTCCCACCTTGCTGACATGGCTCCTTTCTAGCCCAGGCAACTGAAATCTTAGTAGCTGGCATAGCAGGGGACTCTGCTCCTGCCCTCCTGCCTGGTGGCTGTTTTTATGGGGAGGTTTCTGAGCTATTCCAGTTGTTACATGTTTTGAGTATCTATCTTCCCTCTTCACCCCAACCTTCATAGGATACAGAAGGGTTTCTTTTCTGGAGATGAATTTCTATAGAAATTATAATAATGGAGATTATTTGTGTGTGTATACCAGTATATATGTATCCCTTGTAACAAGATCAGATGGTTACACTGTCACCTTGTAGGTAAGACTAGTTTAAAAGCTCCACCCACCCCAACACACCACTAAGACAGTTCAATCAGCTTTTTAGTTCATGGTATATTAGACAAGATTCTATTCTGAAAGCAAGACATCACATCAAATAAATGGTAGAAAATAACAATGGGGAAAAAAGAAGAGCAAAACAATTGTCATATAATTAATAATAGAATTTATTTATTTAATGAATTATTAAAAGTGTTCTATATAAAAACAATAATTAGAAAACCAGAAGAAGCCACTGAAAATTAAAAAATATAAGCTCTAAGTCATAAAAATTTAGAGAACATGTTAGAAAACATTTAGTATTTCTAATAGCTAGACACAAAAAGGTGTGTCTGATAGATTAAAGCAATAAGAATTTTCTGTGTATGAATTTAGGTAGTCTAACATCCACCTAATGAGAGTTTCAGAAAGGGAAATCAGAGAAAATGTTGGGAAGGAAATTATCAAAGAAATAATGGTAGAGCTAACTGGTTTGGCTCAGTGGATAGATCATTGGCCTGTGGACTGAAAGGTCCCAGGTTTGATTTAGGCCAAAGACACCTGCCAGGGTTGTGGGCTCAATCTCCAGTAGCGGGTATGCAGGAGGCAGCCAATCAATGATCCTTTCTCCTCATTGATGTCTCTCTCTCTCTCTCTCTCTCTCTCTCTCTCTCTCTCTCTCTCTCTCTCTCTCTCTCTCTCTCTCTCTCCTTTTCTCTCTAAAATCAATGAAAATATATTTAAAGAAAAACATTTAAAGAAAGAAATAATGGTAGCAATTTTCCAGAACATGAGTTTTCAGATTACAAAGGCCAGCAAATTCCCAACCCACTGTCTGCTCTTTTTGGTGAAATTTGAACTATCAGGGATAAAGAAACATTTTCCCAGCTTAATTGAGATAGAATTGACATAGTGCTAAGTTTAGGTTGTAAAACATAATGATTTGTCTAATACATATTATGAAATCATGACCACAATAAGTTAACATCCATCATCTCGTGTAGATGCATAATTTTTTATGTATATGCATTTTTTCCTGGTGATTAACTCTTAAGATTTACATTTAAAAATTTTCATATATATCACACAGCAGTGTTAATTATAGATGATATGTTGTAAATTATCAGGTCTCTCCTTAATATAGTGTTTTGTTTATTTGGATATATTCCGGGAAATGGAATTATTGGCCCTATTGTATTTTTATTTTTAAGTTTTTGAGGAAACTTCATACTGATTTTCAGTTAGTACTTATTTGTCTTATACCTGGAGGTTTGTGCATTTGTGACCCATTTCCTCCAATTCTGTGCCAGAAGCCAAGATCAACAGTAATTAATATAAATTTGAAAAGTTAGGTCAGAAGGCTGAATGGGGCTTTTTTATATTTGCTGGGCTGAATATCTGCATTTTATTACCTACTGCTGATGACTTAAGGCCTAAAGTAAACTCCCCCAACCTGATAATCTTACTGTTTACCAAACATCACCTTTGATATGTCTGTTTGCATTACTAAAATGCAATTGTGTATTCTAGTAAATAAAGCAGATGGGAAGGGAGACTTAGTGGAACTTGGTCCATTGTACCAAGCTCACAACTGGCTTCCCCCATAATTTCTAAGTTTATATTTTTTGTCTCGTGTATAAATTTGCACATCGGCTCTTTCTCCAAGTCTTTGAACCTGAGGCCTCTGGTAAACACAAATCTAATCCTTTTCTATGCTCTAGGTCACATGTGTCAAACACAAGGCCCGCAGGCCAAATCCGTCCCACCAGGCCTTGCAATGTGGCCCGCACCGCGCTGTCATCACTGCACTCTGCTGCGTTTCCATCACAATGACAGTTTATGACTGTTCAGTAAACCATTCGGCCAGCGATTTAGGCTGGATTTTAGATTTTGGCCCCTTCTCTGATTGAGTTCGACACCCCTGCTCTAGGTTGTTGATTGTTTTTCTGTTTTTTTTTGTTTGTTTGTTTTTTTAATTCCACATATAAATGAGATCATCAGTATCTGTCTTTCTCTAACTTATTTCACTTAGCATAATGTCCTCAAGATCCATCATGGTTTTTTTTGTTTTGTTTTGTTTTTTAAATATTTTTTATTGATTTTTCACAGAGAGGAAGGGAGAGGAAGGGAGAGAGAAACATCGACCAGTTGCCTCTTGCACACCCCCCACTGGGGATGTGCCCTTGACCAGAATCGAACCTGGGAACTTTTAGTCCGCAGACCGACGCTCTATCCACTGAGCCAAACTGGTTTCGGCAAGATCCATTATGTTGTTGAAGTGGCAGGATTTCCTCATATTTTATGGTTGAATATAGTATAGTGTGATTGTGTTTGTGTGTGTGTGTGTGTGTGTGTAAAAGATTAGTTTTCTTATCTGTCAATGGACAGTTAGATTGTTTCTATGTCTTAGCTATTACTAATAATGCTGCTGTAAACATGGAAGTGCACATATCTCCTCAACATAGTATTTTCATTTCCTTTGGATATATTCCCACACATGGAATTAATGGAATTAGTGGATCTTATCATAGTTTTACTTTTAATTTTTTGAGAAATCTTCATACTGGTTATCACAGAGGTATGCCAGTTTACAGTCCCACCAACAGTTGACCAAGGTTGCCTTTTCTCGACATCCTCGCATTATCTTTTGTTTTCTTGATGCTTACATTCTTACATGTGTGATTTTGATTTGCATTTTCCTAATGATTAGTGATGTTGAGCATCTTTTTATGTATGTTGATCATTCATAAATTTCTTTGGGAAAAATTAATAGTTTTTTTGGTCCATTGTTTTTCTAATTTTGTTTAGTTGTCTGTGTGTCATTGTAGTTCACGAAACTGCTCTAAGAGGATTATTCTGATTTTATTTATTTATTTTTTTGCTTTACTGTTCATAGATCTCCATTTCTTAGGGTCAGTTTTGGAACTTTATTAGTTTCCTTTGGGGGGTGTGGTGCCATATCTTCCTGATTTTTCATTATTATGATTCCATTCATTGGTATCTATACATTTGAATAAGAAGTCTCCCCTTTCAGACTTGATAGGTGTGCCTTGGCAGAGAAGGTCTTCACCAGTCATATTAATTTGGGTCCTGGATATGTCTGCTGGTCATGTCCATGGGCAGGTGGCTCTTGGGTCTGTTTTGGGGAGGAGGCCACTGCCCAAACTCTGTGATTGGGAGGGGGTGTGTGGCACTGGCTGAGAAAAGTTGTATAGGACTGCTGGCTTGATTCCCTGCCCAAGCAAAGCTGTAGGATGAACTCCACAGATGCCTGGGGCTCTGTTCAGGCTTCCTAGACAGTGGGGCCTGGGTACTAGACTCAGCAGTAAGTGGGGGCTATGAAGTAGCTTCTCTTCCCTGGAAGGGAAGCAGGATAAAGCCCAGGGTCAGCACAGTTTATTGTTTCAGCACCAAGATAAGACAAGAACAGAACATGCTTTGAATTTCCTGGCCAGGTAATGCTATTGTAGTTTGCTCTGCGGACACAGAAAACTGCCTACTGTGCTTCCTGTTCAAGTCATTGAAGGCAGGACTGTTGTGCTATGGATAGGCTCCCTGGTGAGATGGGCTGAAGTCTCTATTCAGCAATGAATGGGGCTGTACATTAGTTTTCCTGTGTGCACACAGTGGGAGAATCAACTCCAAGGCTAGTGAAGCTCTTTGTGTGACTCAAATTGACCCATGTCCAAAGTTCTTTGCAAGACCAGGGCTTCTGGCTTTGCCCCTCAGACCATTAGCTTTGCCTGCCAGCATCTGTGCTCAAGTGTTGTGGGGCTATCCAGCTAGCCCCACTGTTCTGTACCCCTGTTGACAGGATAAAAATCTGAATGAATAAATACATTGTACACTTTAATTTACCCACAGAACACTTGACCTATATTTGTCTTGATTAAGTATATACCATGACTGCAGGGATTCCAGATTCCAGGGATTCTCAAATGACTAATTCTTGGTCCCTGTCTTCTAGGTGCTCGTAGCCCATGGTGGAAACATATAAGCAGATTAGAGGCCTGGTACACAAAATTCATGCATCGGCAGGGTCCCTAGGTCTGGCAGGTGAGTAAGGCCTTCCTTCCCTCGCTGCTGGCCAGGACCTTCCTTCATTCTGTGCCAACCCCTGGTGGTCAGTGCACATCATAGCAAGCAATCAGTCACCTGACCAAACTCTTACAAGGACAGTTTGCATATTAGGCTTTCACATATATAGATAATTATGCTAAGTGCCTGGGCATCTTCACATAACATGTAGCATTCATGTTTGATCAAAACCACTGAGCAATAATTTGTCAAGTAGAGAAAAAGACGGCAGTCAGGTTAGGCAAAGGAAACACAGAGAAAATAATAGGTGTGAAAAAGGAGAAAAGTTGACTGGAAGAGAGAATTTTGGCAGAAAATATTTTAGGTGAAACACCCTTTGTTGATAGTTAATGTTGGCAACTCTAAATATGGTGGGCAGATTTTTAGGCTGGTTATTTGTGTTTATGCATCTAGCAATGATCTGTCTCAAATTTTTTTTATGAAAGTTACTCCGCATTCGTCAATGGCATTTTAGAAATACCAAAGTAAAATGACATCAATATGAGAGTATCAAAATAACTTAACAAAATTTGCTATAGTTTTAAATGCATAACAACAAAATTATATATTCAATTTCTATTTTACTTATTTTTCATTGTAATATCTAAGTCCAAAGTAATAAAAATATTTTGCCTAAAAGAATTCTTGGCTATGCCAATTAACATCTTAAATTGTGATTAAACATTTACAAATTAAATGTCTCTCCAGAGAGTCTTACATCTGGGGAACATTTCTTCCATAGGCATCTGTTGTCATTGAAACATATTTTATTATTCAAATACAATATGTTTTTTAAACCATTTTCAAAAAGAAAAACAGGATATGAAAAAGTTTAACTTTTTATTATGTATTTTAAGTCACTGAGTTGAGAAATATAATAACAATATAAATATTTGATGAATTCTTCTGCTATAATGAATAACTTTGAAGGTTTAGCTTAACATGGCTATATAAATCTAAAAAAACCCTCAATCTTTCTTAAGCAACAAATAATAATGAGAAATAAATTGAAGTAATTGCCATCATATTGACATCTGGACTAAATGAATTAACACAAATAATACATTTAGAACAGTATTAGTAACATAGTATATGTTTCATTAATTTTATTGTTACTTAAGCTATTTTTATCTTGCATCACTTATTATAATATTTTTATAGAGTATATTTTCCTTAATATTGCAAAGCTGAAAGATTTTAGATTTTCTGGATGATGCATGAAGGAGATAATGTAGGCACAAAATAATTTGTAAATACAAGTTTGTATATAAATAAAATTAGCACCTTTGGTGAATAGAGATACAGTGTGGTAGAGGACAAGTTCAGCTATGGAGTCAGATAACTCAGGAAATAATCTTGGCAACCTTTAACAAATTACTTTCAACCTTAGTTACCTATTCTCAAAAATGGAAAAATTAACATCAAATTCACACATTATCTGTGATAATTGGATGAAATAACATAAAATACTTTAAGTTTCTAGTATTCTAGCACAAGTAAGAATTGTTTCTTTTTCTTTGATTATCAGGTATCAATAATATGCCTATGTATTCGTTTCTGTTGTTGTCATAACAAATCACCACAGACTTGGTGGCTTCAGACAACAGAAACATGATCATGCAGTCAGAAGACTGGTATGGTCTTTTGGGCTAAAATCAAGATGTCAGCAGGTTGCTTTCCTTTCTCGAGGTCCTAGGAGAGACTCCATTTCCTGTTCCTTTGGTTTATTGGTGGAATCCTTGCCATCATAGGACCAAGATCTCATTTCCTTGCTGGGTACCATTGGAGGCTGTCCCCACCTGCATTCCTTGGGTCATGGTCCCCTTCCTCCATCTTCAAAGCCAGAAATGGCAGATTGAGTCCCTTTTATGCTTTGAATCTCTCTTTTTCTTCCATATGATTTTCTCCTCTGCTTTTAATGACTTGTGATTAAGTTGGGCCCACCTGGATAAACAACATAATCTCTCTAACTGAAAGTCCATAACCTTGATCACATCTGCAAAGTCACTTCTGCCATGTAAAGTAACATATTCACAGGTTCCTGGGATGAGGGGCCACTATTCTGTCAAGCACTATGAGGTATGATGCTAAGCAATGTGGATGATAGTAACAATGTACTAATGCTGTTAATATTTAACAAGCCCTGTGCTAAACATTCTACCTATAAATTTAATAAACCAACCCAAGTGAGGAAGGTACTAGTATGGGGCCTTATTTAGCAACCAGGAAACAGAGGAATGGAAGGACAAAGCACTTGCCCAAAGTCACCAAGCCCGTAAATTATTGTTTGAACCCAGGCAATCTGGTTTTGGAAAGAGAAACTAATGTCCCCTCTCTGTTCATTGTCAGAGGAGTGTTGGGGAGATGGGGAAACAGAAATGAAGTTTAACACGTAAATGCAATGTTGCAATTGTGGTAAGTTGTAGAAAGATGTGCAGGGTGCTAAAGAAAGCCTGAGGTTGAGAAATTTGGCTGAATTAGAGAAATGCTAGAATGTGGCAGTTGCCTGAATTCCTGTGAAGAAAGCATAGAAATTACCTAAATACAGTCAGAGTAGAGGAGCATTCCAGATAGAGGATTTCACATCTGCAAATGGCCCGTAGCAAGAGAGTCCTTAACCAGCATGGAAAGACTGAGTGGGCTGTTATGGGCAGATGAGAGGGAATAAAGCGGGGAACAAGTGTAAGCATAAAATAAGGCTTGTAATGAAGGTGGGAGCCAGACCACAAAGGGTGTGAGGCCGTGATAAAGGTTTATGTTTATTGTAAAATCTCTGGGAAATATTTTAAATTTTGAGTGACATGATCAGATAGGTGTTCCACATGGCTTTCATGGGGTGTTAGCCAAAAACCCCATAGAGCTTGATGTTAAGAGCTTAGACTAGATTGGCGATGAGGGCCTATGAGAAAAGCAGAAGTATTTCGAAGATATTTTGCAGGTAAATTTTAAAAAGTGGGTGATGTAATTAATGTATGCATATGCGTCAAATGATGAGATGGAAGATTCAAAGACCCCCAGTGTGTGTTTATTTCCTTTTTCCCTTTCTCATCCACTTTGGGACATTGTAATGTTCTTAGAGTTCTGTGAGGCAGTGTTTCTCATTCCTCTTGATCCCTCTTTCTTTCCTGGAGCTCCTGATTCAGGAGGTCTGGCTTGAGACTCTGGAAATTGGGAATTGAGGTTTTTTTGTTGTTGTTGTTGTTTTTGTTTTTTTAATAGTCTTTATTTTTTTAGGGTAGTTTTATATTTATAGCAAACTGTGTAGAAGGTACAAATTTCCCATATTCTCCCTGCCCTAACAAACACACAACCTCCCCCAATGTCAACATCTCCTACTGGAATGTCAAGTTTATTACAACTGATGAACTTAACATTAATATTTCATAACTACCCAAAGTCCATAATTTACATTAGAGTTTATTCTGGGTGTTGTACATTCTATGGGTTTTGATGAATGTAAAATGACATATATTTATTACTATAGTATCATACAGACTGGTTTCACTGCCCTGAAATTCCTCTGTACTTCACCTATTTATCTTTCTCCATAATGAGTTTTGCTTTTTCCAGAATGTTATATAGTTGTTATCGAATGGTATGTGGCCCTTCAGATTGGTATGTTTAACTTAGCAATATGATTTTAAAGTGCCTCCAAGTCTTTATATGGCTTGATAGCTAATTATTTTTTAGCCCTGAATAATATTGCATTGTACCACTGGCTGTACCACTGTTTATTTATCCATTCACCTACTGAAGGACATCTTGGTTGCTTCTGATTTTGGGCAATTATGGACAAAGCTGCTATAAACATTTGTGTGCAAGTTTTTGTTGGATGTAAGTTTCAGCTCCTTTGGGTAAATATAGAGAGTGTAACTCCTGGATCATATAATAAGAGTATGTTTAGCTTTATAATAAACTTCCAAATGATCCTACAAAGTGGCTGTACCATTTTGCATTCCCACCAACAATGAATGAAAGTGTTCTGTTGTTCTGCATTCTCACCAGCATTTGTTTTTTTTAGAGAGTTCTGAATTTTAACCATTCTACAAGGTGTGTGGCTGTATCTTGTTGTTTTCATTTGCATTGTCCCAATGACATATTATGGGGGACATCTTTTCATATGCATTGGTGAGGTGTCTGTTATGGTCTTTGGCCCATTTAAATCAGGTTGTTTGTTTTCTTATTGTTCAGTTTTAAAGAAGCTTTCTTGGGGATATATTTTGGATAATAGTTGTTTATCAGATACTAGAGGCACATTGCATGAAAATTCGTGCAATAGGCCTTCCTTCCTCTAACTGCCAGCACCAGTTTTCCTCTGGCACCTGGAACCCAGGCCTTCTCTCTGGCCACAGCAAGGAAGCCAAGCCTCTTTAGTCTTCAGTCTGTGCCTATGTATGCAAATTAACTCACCATCTTTATTGGGTTATTTTGCATACCCATTCCTGGTTGGCTGGTTGGTGTTGTGGAGGTATGGTCAATTTGAATATTTATCTTTTATTAGTATAGATGCCTTTTGCAAATTTTTCTCCCAGTTTGTGGCCTGTTTTTTATTTTCTTGACAGTGTCTTTTGTAGTGTTTTTTTTTTTTTAAATAAATACCTTATTTGTATCAAACAAGATTGAGTCTTATATCAAAGAAGTTTGTGAAACACTGATATGGAAAGTGTCTTAAGTTAGTGGTTGTTAGCATTTGACTGTATATTAGAATCACTTGAGGGTGTCTGTAAAAAATATTTATACTATGGCTTTGCCTGAATAATTAAATTAGAATCTATGTGAGTTGGGTCTGTTTTTATTTTGTTTTGTTTATTCATTTGTTTTATTTATTTTATTTTTTAGATTCCATATATAAGTGTAATCATACAGTATTGCCATTCTCTGTCTGGCTTATTTCACTTAGCCTAGTATCTGATAGATCCATTCACAAAGGGCAAGATTTCATTTCTTTTTTATTACTGAATAGTAACTGAATAGTATTGTGTTATGTGTGTATTTTTATATACAGGGTGGCAAAAGTAGATTTAAATTTGTGAGTATGCGAAACATAGTTTATTCCTGTATTATTATTTATTAATTGCATTATTTTCCATATAAACAACTGTAAACCTACTTTTGCCCAACCCTATATATTTATGCATATATTTATATCTATATGTTTCTCTCTCTCTCTATCTCTCTATCTCTCTATCATCTTCATATCAATATCTATGCATCTCTCATCTTATTTATTAGCTAAAGTTTTTCAGAGCTCTAGACATAGTGCCACTGCAAAAGTATTCAGTGCCTGCCAAAGAGTGTCTGTGTCATCCCTCATGAATGGAATCCACTAGTTACCCAGAACTTGGCCATCTCTCCAATCACTCATTTACTGAACATACATCAAATTGCAGGGTATTTGGCACTGTTCTAGGTCCTTGTGATAGATGCAAATGTAAACAGAGCATGTTCTCTTCATTTTAACTGCAGCAAAGATGTGATGTTATCAAAGCTAAGATGGTGCTGCAAATGCTCCAGCATGAAAGCTGTCTGACCTTGAGAATTCCAAACCTCTCCAATATTAGTTTCTTCAACTATTAAATAGCGATAATAATAACTATCATAACTATTTTGTCTTCGAATGATCAGATAGGCTAAAAATGCATGTAGAAATACTTTGTAATGGCAGTACAAATATAAGATTAAAAGAAAAGTAACACAGCAGGCTAGAGGTCCGTAAGACTTACAAATGTTCCTCCTCAAATATCCAACTTGCTGAAGAACCAGGATAATTTCAATTATGTCATTGGATTGAATGTCTTGTGTCTTTTTCTCTCTCATATTATTATTATTATTATTATTATTATTATTATTATTATTATTAAATATTTTTGTTGATACTATTACTGATATCACCCATTTTCTAACCCTACCCTGCACATATGGCCTGTGCTCATAGGCTAAGCATATATGCATGTATGTACTTTGGCTAATCTTTTTCCATTTCCTCCACCCCCTCCCTTCTGAGATCTGTCAGTTCCACGTATTCATACCTCTGCTCCTATTTTGTGGGTCAGTTTATTTTGTTCATTACATTCCACATGTAAGTGAGATCAGAGGGTGTTTGTCTTTCTCTGATTGGCTTATTTCACTTAGCACAATACTCTTCAGATTCCCTTCATGCTGTCTCAGAGGGTAAGAGTTCCTCCTCTTTCTTCTTCTTTTTCTTCTTCTTCTTCTTCTTCTTCTTCTTCTTCTTCTTCTTCTTCTTCTTCTTCTTCTTCTTCTTCTATTTTACAGAGAGGAAGAGAGAGGGATAGAGAGTTAGAAACATGGATGAGAGATAGACATCGATCAGCTGCCTCTTGCACACCCCCTACTGGGGATGTGCCCGCAACCAACGTACATGCCCTTGACCGGAATCGAACCTGGGACCTTTCAGTCTGCAGGCCGACGCTCTATCTACTAAGCCAAACCGGTTTCGGCAAGTTCCTTCTTCTTTACAGCTGCATAGTATTCCATGATATAAATATGCCAGAGTTTTTCTGTTTGTTTGTTTAGGTTTTTATTTTTTTTTATTTTTTATGGGTACTTGACTGTTTCTAGTTCTTGGCTATTGTAAATAATGCTGCTATGAAAATAGGGGTGCAATTATTCTTTCTGATTGGTGTTTCAGGATTCTTAGGATATATTCTCAGAATTGGGATTGCTGTGTCAAACGGCAGTTCCACTTTTAATTTTTTGAAGAAACTCCATACTGTTTTCCACAGTGGCTGCATTTGCACCAGCAGTGCACGAGGGTTCCCTTTTCTCCACGTCCTAGCTAACACTGCTGTTTGTTGATTTATTGATGGTAGCCATTCTGGCATGTGTGAGGTGATACCTCATTGTCGTTTTAATTTGTATCTCTGATGATTAGTTACCCTGAGTATTTTTTCATGTGTTTATGGCCACTTGTATGTAGTCTTTGGTGAAGTATCTATTCAGGTCTTTTGTCCATAATTTAATTGGGTTGTTTTGTTTATCTTCCTGGTGTTGAGTTGCATAAGTTCTTCATATATTTTGGATATTAATCCCTTATCTGATCTATCATTGGAGAATATGTTCTCCCATATAGTGGGTTCCCTTTTCATTTTGTTGATGGTTTCTTTTGCTGTGCAGAAGCTTTTTAATTTGATGTAGTCCCATTTGTTTATTTCTTCCTTTGTTTTCCTTGACCCAGGAGATATATTGGCAAAAATATTGCTATATAAGATATCTGAGATTTTACTATTTTCTTTTATGATTTTTATGGTTTACTCAAATACGTTTAAGCCAAAACCACTTTGGCTCAGTGGATAGAGCGTTGGACTGTGGACTGAAAGGTCCCAGGTTCTATTCTGGTCAAGGGCATGTACCTTGGTTGCCGGCACATCCCCAGTAGGGGGTGGGGTGTTCAGGAGGCAGCTGGTCGATGTTTCTCTCTCATCAATGTTTCTAAAAAAAGCTTACATTTAAGTCTTTGATTCATTTTGAATTTATTCTTTTGCTTAATGTTAGTTGGTGGCCTTGTTTATTTTTATATTTTTGCATATCTTGTGTCTTTTAAGCTAGATTTTCACTAGAACTGTTGTAAACAAAAGCACATGGATAACAGAGAATTTAGACCTGTCAGAAAAAATAATGGAAAAAATACTTTCTTTCAAATCTTTAATAGAATTAGGGACTTTAGTTTTATTTTAATTCTCACAAATGTAACATGTTTTTGCCTCTTAAGAACTGTATAACTACTAAAATCATCCAGTATGCTCCTGAATTTTCAATCACATGCTTTGAATTCAAGCTATTTTCTGTCTATCCATTTATTGCTCTTTGGAGTAAAGATGAAATTCATGAACACAGAGTAATGCTTTCACATATCATTTATTCACATACTTGTTTATTGAGTAACTTGTTCTCTCATTGGTAACATATTGAACTAATGTGACTTAAACACACTTACACAGCTTGGTAAATTTGAAGGCCATGAATAGATCTGACCCCTGGGAAATTTTACAAATGTCCAAGAAAATAGGAAAAATATATTATTGAGAGAAAAAGATGCTACTATCATGTATGTGATTATAATTTATTAAAATATTCTTGCCTTGATTAATTGCTGAGTGGATGAATTTTAAAATATCACACAAGTACTGTGTTAGAATGAACCCATATAATTAAAATGTGGTTTACCAATTCCATTCCTCACAATATAAATTATTGACATTGTGATTGCATTAGTGCAGCTGTGTTAATCTCTCATGTTTAAAGTCTGCCCACAGGGATAGATTTGCTTATACCATTAATGAACCAAGAGATGGATTTGACACTTCACTGACAGGGCTGGTCTGATTTGTAAAAAGCTAATATGTTTATGTAAATTCAGTGTTTATTTTTCTCTTCTGTATAACAATCCAATAGCTAAATGAATGTTAGGCCCTTTGGGGGTTGATATCATATAGAACAGCAAAGTTGATATTCTGGTCATAGGCAGAGATTAAATTGGAAAATATGTACCATGGGTAAAAATTACTGGGTGGGAATATGTAAGTGGAAAAAATCTGGAAGAGTTGAATATATAAATTGAAATCTGAAACAAGTAAAATGAGTTTGGGGGCAGGGTGTCAGCAAGATGCTGCATTTGCACAGGTGAGATCCTGACAGAGGTGAGGGTTATCCTATGCATGTCCAGTCCATTGGGTCACATTGCATGAGTGCACTCAATTTACCAGCAATCTAATATTTATAATGACCAAAACAAATGAGCCAACAAAGTAAAAACAAAAGGAAAAATAGTCACTTACCTTGTGCAGATGATCACACATAAATTTTCCTTTTGGCAGGAGTGGTCTTTCCCTCAGAGGGTGTGAAGTCTTATCCTTGTTGTAGTGTAAGCATCTAGTCAAGTTTAGAGGGACTTTAGTATTTATACATAATACTGTTTAAGAGTACAATGTGTCCTCTTACATGAAAGCCAACCATATCAGAGATTTCAGAGAGATTATGCAAATGATGGAGTTAAAGACAGGAGTGATGCATTTCTTAAGATCTCTCTCTCTCTCTCTCTCTCTCTCTCTCTCTCTCTCTCTCTCTCTCTCTTTTGTTCTTATTGGTTTTTCAAGGGTACTATTGATGATATTTTTATGCCTCATGGTATTTACGTCAGCACCTAACCTGAGAGTAAGCTGTGACTCCTCTGTATTATAATTAAGAAGACATATAGTTGACCAGGTGTCTAGTTAAGGCAGATTCTAGACACTGCTGGATATTGCAGGTCTAGGCAGTGGGCACAACAAGGCAGCAGATAGCTATTGGAAGGAGAAGCTTGTCAGGGCCAGAGGGTTAAACAGGTTTCAGAGCTAAAGGATGACAAGTTCCTGGGATTCGGACTTGAAACAGATTCCAGAGATTGAAAGATGAGCCAAGACCAGGAGGAGAGAACAAGAAAGAGCTAGCAAGTGGTATTACAATCTGATGCTGGTATAAAAGTACCTGATTTCTGATTAATTGGATCAGTTTAAGTTTATGTGCCAATTATGAATATCAAATATATCAGCAATTTTTTTTTTTGGCCATGAAGACCAAAATATTTTATTCCATAGCTAGATTATTTTATACTGTTTGTCTTGGTTCTTTGTCTTCCTTAACTATTGTATTTGACTATATTGATAGAACAAAAAATTATTTTAAAAATCACCTTATGTAGTACAGCTCTTTGTAAGACCTTAAGAGAAGAAAGATAAATTATTCAGGGATAAAGAAAAAATATAGCTTAAGCAAAATAGCAAGATTAAGTTTTTCTTTTAATTTGGCAGGGGTACATAAGAGTTTCCTTAAAGGAAATTTATTGTTGCAGATTGTTTACCCTAAGAAGTAGACTCTAAGATGGAAAGGAGCATGCAGGATGTTTTTTAGGACAGGGTCTTGGGATTAAACCCCAGGGAAGGTGTAGGGAAGAAAAGGAAGCAGTTGGAAGAATTTGGGCCATGATGCTGTCACAAGAACTCAGCTCTGAAGTTGGGACAGTTCCTTCAGAGTAATTTCCTTTTAATTTTTTAAAAATATTTCTAATTGATTTCAGGGAGGGGGAGAGAGAGAGATAGAAACATCAATGATGAGAGATAATCATTGATTGGTTGCCTCCTGCACACCCTACACTGGGGATGGAGCTCGCAAAACCCAGGCATGTGTCCTGTCCCAGAATGGTACTGTGACCTTCTGGTTAATAGGTTGATGCTCAACCACTGAGCCACTCAGCTGAGCCAGAGTCATTTCTTTTGGGGGATAGGAGGGCACTGTTGGGCTTTGGTGTCTCCATGTCAACCAGTTTTTGGGTAGAGGCTAACTGGAAGAAGGGGAGTCTCCTTCACAGGGGCCATACACATGAGGGGAAGTAAGTCCTGTGGTCCTGAAGGGGGTGGGGAAGGAGGTCTGGGCAGTGCAGCTTCACATCTGCTTCTCTTGCCCTTGGATCCACTTGACTCATATACATTCTGGGAGCATCTCCTCAGGATTCTGGTGGGCCTCTTTTGGTGGAGGTGACAGGAGACTTGTCAGAGGAAAGTTAATGGGGGAAATGAACCTCTGCTGCTATAGCTGGGCTAGAGACAAAATTCCTTTGAAACTCATTTTAGACCCTTTACCTTTGGTTAGTTCCTCTGCTGGTTGATGAACCTTTTTATTGTGGGTGACTCAGACCTTCATTCCCCAGGGAAGCCAGAACCTGTGTACCTTACCTTTCTCAGGCTGTGACTGTGGCAGTTGTAGATTTATCATCAAAACTAGGTGAGGGAGTACTGAGATGCCAATCAGCCTAATGCCAAACATGTTCCTCCTGACCACTAGAGCAATTAATTACCCTTGCCAACATGCCCACTCTCCCTCCTTTCCTCTCTCCCTCCCATTCAATTCCAACAAGTCTGGTTCTGCATCTTGAGTTTCCTAAGGCCATTTACTTTGGTCCTTCCTTCCTTCCTTCCTTCCTTCCTTCCTTCCTTCCTTCCTTCCTTCCTTCCTTCCTTCCTTCCTTCCTTCCTTCCTTCCTTCCTCTTTCTTTTTTCCTGCTTCTGGATACAAAATACCCAAAGTGCCCATGTGCTAGCCCTAGCTTATGTCCAGTGAGACTTTTGCTATATATACTAGTGAAAGGGTTCTCTTTAAATCTGCAGAGCCCAGAGTTTTGGTAATGGGAAGGACACATTCCCCGTATGAGTCCTGGCAGTGATTGATTCCATGCCTTGATTCTGAAATACATCCATTCTTTATCTGGGGAATAGTGCAGCATGTAAGGTCACTGAATTGGCACACTGCATGACAGTGCCCCATGTGGGTAGGATGTTGTCTTCCATCTGAGGCCTCAGCAGCACCTTTAACACTTCATTCTGGTTCGCAGTTAGACCAGCAGCTTCTAGGCAGTAAAGTAAGTAAGGACCATTGGATTTCATGGCCTTGGGCTTATTTTCTTTGGTTTAAAGTGTGTTTCTAGGTCTGGTGTGAGAATGTGTGGAGTGTCCTGTCAGTGAATCAAATGCTCTGTAAACCCTTAGGTAGTGGTGCTTACTGAAGATCCTATCTGGAATGTGTGGTGATTCCCCCCCCCCCCCCCCCCGCCAAATTACTTGCTGTGCCTTTTGGGGTAAAAAGATTCCTATGTGGCCAACTGACCACCAAGTGGAATTGGTCTCCAAGAGACAGTGTGGTATCAGGGCTCATCATTGATCTTTATCACCTTTAACAGTGGCAGTAGCTGGATGATCCTTGTTGAGTGATATTTTATGCTTTTTGGTTCCTGTATGCCTCCATTCCTGCCATCAAACCAGAATGCTTATCTTGAGCATATGGGAAATTTTTTTTTTAAATATATTTTATTGATTTTTCACAGAGAGGAAGGGAGAGAGATAGAGAGCCAGAAACGTCGATGAGAGAGAAACATCAACCAGCTGCCTCTTGCACACCCCCTACTGGGGATGTGCCCGCAACCAAGGTACATGCCCTTGACCGGAATCGAACCTGGGACCTTTCAGTCCGCAGACCGACGCTCTACCACTGAGCCAAACCGGCTTCGGCAGCATATGAGAATTTTTTAAAAAAAAAGAGTTAAAGGCTTAAAATTCTATTAATTACATTGGGACATAACATTGACCTTTTTGAAACACTCTCCTGCATTGAGAACTTCCTGTTAAATCACTATAGACAGTGCTTCTGTGAATCATCCCAGGAACACTGATCATTTTGCCTGTGCATAAACCATTTCCATTTTTAAACAAAGAATTTGACTGTGTATGCATCTTGCTTTGAAGAAAAGAGTAAAAATCAGATACTAGAGTCAAATTTATCTTCAGCCTGATAATATTAAAATGTTTAGAGATTTTTTTTTACATTACTAGAAATAGATGTCATTGTCATACAAATTTTGTGGACACTGCTCTGTGTATACATGAACCAGTGGAGAAACGGTAGGAAGAGCTCCCAGGAGCAAACAATTTAAATAGAATTTGCCATTGTTTAATAAAAACAATTGATGAATACCATTTCCCAGTGCAAATAATATACCATATTTGTCTTAACAATTTCAATCTATGCTTGCTCCACAATAGAATTAGAATTTAAAACACAGTGCCTGCTAATTCAAGGAAGTTAAATTATGAGTAGAATTTCTGCTCCCAACTTCTTATAGTACTTCAAAAAAAATGATTTGTCAGTTATAAGCTTCAGAAATGTCCTTGAAAATGTCTGGGCCAAGAAATATTGCTCTAATTGCTCTGTTGAAGGAGTGCAGACATTACAGGTGATATAGATGGATATTGAATCACTTTGATTTAAAGCAAAATACAGTAAAAGTTTGATGAAATAAACTTGTGAACCAAACTAATAAAAATTCTCAATAAGCTTTTTTTTTTTTTTTTTCCTGCTACATTCAAATTTCAGGAGGAGGCAAAGAGTAAGAAATAGTTCATATTCAAGATTTACCTCCCTCCTAAACAGCTTCTTTCAGGCATGTAGGAGCTCTGTGTAGATTCAGTCCAATGTTAGTTAGTACATCCCAGCTCTTCAATTCCTATGCAAAGGTATTGATGTTTCAAATAATGACTTGGAGGTACCACAGGACCTCAAATGATCAAAGGAAGATCCAATAATGTTCAGGAAACAGTTCTTATTTAGAAAAGAAAAGCTGTCTGTGTTTTTTTTTCTTTTAATTTTAAAATACACTTTGAATAGTGAAGTGCTGAGAGACGAAGTTTTCCAAATTAACTCGCTGTCAATCAGACAATCCATTTCTCAAGCATTTTACTTACTTATGGTCTTATTATGTTTGAATAAATCCATACTCACTCGGGGGCATTCACATCCTCAGAAGTTTAGGCCAATTGTTCTGAAAATTAAATTTTCACAGTATTTGGGCCATTCTGACTTGACTTCTTTAGGGTTTACTCTCCTCCCATTTGTTGGGGGGAGGGGATCTTTTAAAATTCTGTTGCTACCTGGTTGCAAAATATTTTTAGAATGCATAATAATAATAAAAAAAAAAAACCCCGAAAGATATGAGGATTTCTCTGGCTCTAGGTAGAGAGGTTGAATCAGACAGCAGACAGTCAGTGGCAATCTTTCTGGGCCAGTCTAAATTTCCACTCTTCCTCTGGGGCTCTCTCTTACCCTGAACTTTCATAGGCTGGCTCTTTGGCCAGGTGATCCTGGCCACAGAGCACAGTCCCTGCTCTAGAGGTGAGTGACTTCCTCAGGCTAATCCGTTTTATGTACATCCTGGTCTCCTCCCCTCTCTGTGCCATTGGATTTTAATTAATATGTACATCAAATTGAATTTTTATTTCTAGTAAAATAATTATTTTAGATTGCCTCCTCCTCTCCCATTCCTTGAAAACAAACAAACAAACAAACAAAACAGCCCTTGATTCTACAGTTCTAACAATCTTAAACCAAAGCTCAGAGAAAAGTAAATGATTTACCAAAAAAGCATTGAGCTGTTTTAGAAGCAGAGCTAAAGCTGAAACCTCGGTCTTCTGCCTTTTAGGCTAGTGCCCCTTTCTACATGTGTCATTTTTACTCCATTTGGGATTGGGATGATTTTAATGAAGAGGGATTGTAGGATTGCTTATATACCTTGCATAGCTGTCTATTAGAACTATAAAGCTGGATGTATCTTTCCTGCAACATTTTATCATATAATAAAAGGAGATAATGTGATTTCCTGTTCTGTAAATCATAAAAAATATTCCTTCTGTATTTCCTTTTGTTAATATTTGACATATTGTTATTCTCATAGTATAAAAAATTTGCCATGTGTAATTTGACACAAATTCTGCCTGTTTTTCTCTTCCTGTTTGTAGATGCTGTCATAAAGCAATAATTGGTTACATTGCATCGGGAGAGTAACAATTTATAAGAACATCATTTGGACCCTGGCTGGTGTGGATCAGCTGGTTGTGCACCAAGAGGTTGCCGGTTTGATTCTTGGTCAGGGCACATACCCAGGTTGTGGGTTTAATTCCAAGCTGGGGTGCAGTCAGGATATGTATAGAAGGCAATCCGCCAATGTTTCTCTCTCACATCACTGTTTTTCTTTCTCTTTATTCCTCTTCATTTCTCTCTAAAAATCAATAAAAATATTTTTTAAAATATTACTTGCCAATAAATTTAATGTTGGTGTTTTTGTCTTTTTAGTGGAAAAAGACTTTTTTGTTGATACTGGCAGCTTGGTTTTCCTTTTGTGGCTGGGTTTATTTTAGGCATGAGGAAATGACTAAACCAAACTGGAAACCGAAACCTAGCAGATAAATTAAAGACCATGTTCACTCTGAATAAACAAATATCTTTAAAAATTTCCCAACTTTTAGTAAAATTTTGAAGCCACAGAAAAGTTGAAATAGTACAATAAGAATGCATATACCCTTTACCTATGTTCACTAATTGCTAAATTATTTTGCTATTTATTTCTTCTCTCTCTCTCTCTCTCTCTCTCTCTCTCTCTCTCTCTCTCTCTCTCTCTCTCCACACACACACACACACACACACACACACACAAATGCACATACATACACACATGTGTGTATTAGGGGTCTGTACTACTTGAAAGTAAGTTGCAGACATCAAGACATTTCACCCCAAAGTATGTGAGCTATTTTTTTTTAAAGAACAAGACATTCTCCTATTTAACTACAAAATAATAACAGAAAAGACATTTGTCACTGATAATATTATGTAGTGTACAGTGTAAATTTAAATGTCTCCATTTGTTCCCAAATATTATTTATGTTAGGATCACACATTGAAGTTTCTTGTCATGTTTTTAATCCATTTGATCTAAAGTGTGGCCCATCCTCTCCCTTTTTTCCTTTTGTCTTCTAAGCATTAACAGTTTGTGAGTCTGGACCAATTGCCTTGTGGGACTTTCCTCAAATTGGATTTGTCATTATTTCCCCTGGATTAGATTATGGTTAAAATGTTCTGGCAAAATATTATGTATTTCCCATTGTATTACTTCAGGAAGTTCAAAATGTCAGTTTGTTTCAATATTTTTGAAGTGTATGTGTAGTCTCTTTATTTTATTATATTTTAAAACTGTGAAACCATGAAAATACATTTCTAAACCAGTTTTCTAGTATAGTACAGAAAAGCAAACAAGTCTATCTCTAAAAATATCAAGTATCACATCCATACACTTTTCCTAATTATAATTACTTCTTAAAGCAACACTTGTTTTTGTTTACAAAATAGCAGCAGGTGTTAAAAACCCAATGTTTCAACAGTTTTGCATCTTTGTAATTAATAAAACTTCGATGAGTAAAAGTTGGAAGTATATGAATATCCATTCTTTTTTCTTTTTTTAAAAGCAATCTTTTAGAATATGGCTTTAGGATTAACTTCTTGCCTGCATATTGTATTGCATTGGTGGTTGCAAAGTGGTGATTATTTAATACAGTCATTCTCCTAGATCACAGGTCTGCAAAATTTTAAAGTAAAGAGCCAGATAATAAATGTTTTAGGCTTTGTGGCACATGTATGGTGTCTGTCGAATATTACTTTTAAAGTTTCTTTTAAAATGTAAAAAGCTATACTTAGCTAGCTCATAGACTGCACAAAAAGGCTACAGCAGGATTTAGGCCATGGGCAGTAATTTTTAGACATCTGTTCTAGATGATCAAGAAGAGCTTTCCCTTACCTCTAGTGTGTGTGTGTGTGTGTGTGTGTGTGTGTGTGTGTGTGTGATTGTAGACTCATGGATTCTTTCTTTCTTTAGTGTGATATTATTCACTATATTATATGTGATATTATTCACTATAATCAGTGTACCTTTTGATGCTCAGCTTGTTCCAATTTTTCCAGAAGGAGTAACAGCTCTTGTGATTTTAGAAGATCTTTGGTCTTTGATTAATTCCTTTCCTTTTTGAGTGGCCAGATTATTATGATTTCTGAGAGCATAATAATCTGGCCACTCAGTATATCCTATATAATAAAAGGCTAATATGCTAATTGTCCTCTTGACCAGGAGTTCAACCAGCAGGCAGGCTGGCCAAATGTCCATGTCCCTTCCCCCTTGCCAGGCTGGCTGCACCCCACCCATACATGAATTCATGCACTAGGCCTCTAATATATATATATGCTGAGTGGCCAGATTATTATGCATTCAGAGATCATAATAATCTGGCCACTCAGTGTATAGACACACCCACACCCACACCCACACACACACACACACACCCACACACACACACACACACACGTGTATATATATGTGTATAGACACACACACACACTTTTTTTCTCCTACTATTTAAGTAACCCACTTTCATTTTATTGATTATGGTATTTAGAATACCAACTCTAGGAGCTACAAGTGCTCATTTCTACTAAAGTGTCATTGGTGTCATTGCTTCTATGTACTTTCAGTGTCCAGAGCTAGGAAGTGTGTATGTATGTGTACATAGTTTCTCCTCTTCTTCAGTATTTTTAATGCTCATGCTCAACATCATCAACATATTGCTGTCTCCCAAAATACATGAAAAGTGTTTCAGAATTACTACCTGTAGTAATAACAAAACTACTAAGTAAATTTCAAGATTTGTTTATATCTTTTTTCTTCTTCTTAAATACCTTACTTAAGTTGTGTAATCAGAATACTGTTTTTCTGTGGTTGTCAAATTAATGTATAGCTGTGTTAAGTTACTGCTATTTCTTTTTTCTTTTTAAAAACATCTTTATTGTTGAAAGTATTACATGCGTCCCCTTTTAAAAATTTTAGGGTATGCTTTACTTCATACTTTTTTTTACTTAACTTTATTTTTGGATAGGAAAACTATATAGCTCAAAATCAAAACAATAAAAATAGCATTCTCAGAGAAGTCTTCTCTTATCACCATCCCTTTTATTTATTTCTCATCTACTCTTTAGGTAACCATTTTCATTACTTTTTGGTTTATCATTGCTGTTTCTCTTTGCAAAAACAGCAAAAATACTTGCATGTGTGTATTAATGCATGCAGACATATACACATGTATGTGTTTTTATTTTACATGCATAATAACTTTACATATAAGTGTATGTGATGTTTTACGGTATACGTTACCTTTTCATTTAACATATTATCTTGAAAATGATGCCTGTTAAAGATCTTACTCTTTGCTGGCTGGGTAATTCTCCATGGTGTTAATATTAGCTTAGAAAATTTACTCAGTTTCAGTGGATGACCATTTGGGATTTTCAGTATTTTGCTATGACAGATAACATGATAAGTAACTACATATATATGCTTCATAATTATGGAGCTGTATTTTCAGGGTAAAATTCTTAGAAATGGAATCATAGCATAAGGACTTATTAGGTTTGCTAAATCTCCTCCATAGTGGGTGCACCATTTTGAATGCCCACTGGGACTGTATAAAATTGTCTGTTTTCTTTAGCCTCATCAGAGGATATTTTCTAGACATATAGACATATACTTTTTTTTTTTCCAATCTGATGGATAAAATTTTATTTTAATGAAATTTTAATTTTTTATTTTGTTAAAAGCAAAGTTGAACATTTTTCCATTTTAAGAGGTGTTAATATATTTTTTCTGTGACTTGTCTATTTATAGCTCTTGTCCATTTTCTTTTTTAATTAATTTTTTACAGAGAGAAAGAGAGAGGGATAGAGAGTTAGAAACATCTATGAGAGAGAATCATCAATCAGCTGCCTCTTGCACTCCCCCTAATGGGGATGTGCCTGCAACCAAGGTACATGCCCTTGACTGGAATTGAACCTGGGACCTTTCAGTCAGGAGTCCAACGCTCTATCCACTGAGCCAAACCAGGTTCGGCCATTTTCTTTTTTGCTCAACTTTTAACAGGTCTTTTCATATTCAAGAATTAGCCTTTTCTTGGATGCAGAGTACAAATGTTTTGTCATAGTTTTTTATTTGTCTTTTTGTGGTCATGATTAAGATGGTCATATTTACAAATTGAAGTATAATTGACATAAACATTATTAGTTTCAGGTGCACAACATTCTATTTTTGTAAAGATTGTGCATTGATCACTACAATAAGTCTACTTAGTTACTGTCATAGTTACAATATTTTTTTCTTTTTATGAGGACTTTTATGATCTACTCTCTTAACAACTTTCAAATATATAATAAGTATCATTATATATAGTCACAATGCTATTCATTCCATCCTCATGACTTATTTTATGACTGAAAGCTTGTATCTTTTTCTCCCTTAACTCCTTTTCCCACCCCCAGTACCCACTTTAGGCAACCATTAATCTGTTCTCTGTATCTATTGCTTTAATTTTTTTTTCAAATTCCACATATAAGTGAGATAATTTTTTTTATTTCTTTATCTATCTTAGTTCACTTGGCATAATGCCCTCAAGACATTATGTTGTCACTAATGGCAAGATTTCATTATTTTTATGGCTGAGCAGTATTTCATCATGCCATGATTTCTTCATCCATTCATTCCTCATGGACATTTAGGTTATTCTCATATCTTGGCTATTGTAACTAATGCTGCAATGAACATGGGTGCACATGTCTTTTTCAATTTGTGTTTTCGTTTTCTTTGTATAAATATCCAGAAGTGGAATTGCTGGATCATATGATAGTTCTATTTTTAATCTTTTGAGGAACATCCATACTGTTTTCTATAGTGGCTAAACAAAACTTAAATTCTCATTAAGAGTGTATGAGGGTTCCCTTTTCTTCACATCTTCACCAACACTTATTTCTTGTCTTTCTGATGATAGCCATCCTAACAGGTGTGAGCTGATATCTCATTGTAGTTTTGATTTGCATTTCCCTGATTATTAGTGATAGTGAGCATTTTTTCATGTACCTGTTGTCCATTTGAATGTCTTCTTTGGACAAATGTCTATTTAGATCTTTCATCTATTTAAAAATTATTTTTATTTATTTTTTAATTTTTTTCTTTATTGATTAAGGTATTACATAGTGTCCTTACAGCCCCATTGCCTGTCTACTTCCCCACTCATGCCCTCACCCCCCTGTTGTCTATATCCAATGGTTAGGCTTAATGCATGCATACAAGTCCTTTGGTTGATCTCTAGATTTTTTTTGCTATTGAGTTTTATAAATTCTTTATAATATTTGTATATTAATTCTTTATCAGATATATAATTTACAAATAGTTGCTCACATTTGGTAGGTTGGTTTTATTTATCAGTATCTATTTCTTTTATTGCACCTGGATTCTTTATAACACAAGATTTAAGGAAGCTACCCACATTTTCTCCTAGTACTTGCATAATTTTAATTTTTTACATTTAGATCTCTGCTCTATTTATTTATTATTATTTATGGTATAGAGTGACCTTAGCTTCTTTCTCTGAGAAATGGAGATGATTGTACATCTTTAAATTCTCTGTGCTAATGACACATATGACATGAGAGATGTAAAGTGGCTGAAATAAAAGTTAGCGGAGACAGACAATACAAGAGGTTGCTTGCTTTGTGTCACCATCCCCTTTCTCCAGCTGATCCTCACAACATGCACAATGGAGACAGGACTTCCTCTCCATGTGACTCCTTCCCTGCTGCATTTAGTTTTTCATTATGCCTTCAGGGCCTGAGGGAAAGTATTGGACTGAATAATGGTTTGTAAGGAATGGTCTCTATTTTGATTGGGAAGTGAGGATATAAGTGAGAGAAATCCTATGATTTTTGGAAAATCTATTTTCCATGAAATTCAGTTATTTATGTAATGCAAAAACAGTCAGTTGCACTCTATTTCATATTGATCCTCTGTTCACTGAACAAAAAAAAAGATTAAGTGGCTGGTTCAGCAATTTAGCTGCCCCTAGCAACAGCTATTGGCATCAGGAACGTCTTTTCTAACAAGGTGTTCTCTGTACAGAATCACAAATGAATATCATGACAGTGTTCTTGTCTTACAGCCCTACAATGTGGCTGTTCTGTTTTGCATAGCCTTGCTTCTGGTAAAATTGAGAGGCTTAAATATGCAACACATCACCTATAAGTCGATAGACTTTGTAGTGCGAATGAGAACTTCAGTGTTTCAAAAGGTTAAGTGCCATTGCTTCTTTGCATATTTAATAGACTAGAAAATAGGACAACAGTTGTGCTAATGTCCCAAAGTTTACAACAGCCAGATTGTTAACTGGATTTGTTTCTGAATTGTTGGACTCACAGCAGTTATCAATGAATTGTGAAGTTAATAATAATCCTGGAGGTATTTATGATGAGGGAAGGAGATTAGCTAGTACTGTACTTCTACACTAAACATGTCAAACTCGTGGCCTGAGGGCCACATGCGGCCCACAATGAATATTTTTGCAGCACAGCCAATTAACTGTAGTAAGAAATGTTTTAATAAAAATTTAATAACTTAAGTTTTACAATATCCTGTTACACATGCTTATCAATAACAAACTACAAAATTTTCTAATGACTGATTACTATAATCGTGCTGCATTCATTTCCCTTAAACACCTTATGCATGCAAAGGTGCACCATTTCTCTCTACTAATACTAGCAGCGAATATTTTAGCAGCCAATTGTCATGTCATTAACTTGGACTGACTTGTTTGGTGTGCGCAACAGGAAATATTTTACTTTCAGAGAACAAAAAAAAAAAGTAGGCTTACTTGTATTATGTTTATTAATTTGTGCAGTTATTCAGTGTCTGGTAAGTTAATGTTCTAGAAAAAAATTATTTTTTTATTAAAATATTCTATTGTTTTAACTATTAGAGGCCCAGTGCATGAAATTCGTGCATTGGGGAGGGGGGTGTCCCTCAGCCAAGCCTGCCCCCCCTCTCAGACTGGGAGTCCTCAAGAGAAGTTTTACTGATGGGGAGTGGGACTAAGCCGCAGTTTGACCTTTCTCTGTGGGAGGCGACCAGGCTGATCAGGGCAAGGTGCCAGCCCCACCACCCCGCTGCTGCTGCCACTGTCACAGCCAAGGTGTTTTCATCAATAAGGACTCCAGTCCCTTCACCATGAAAAAATGGCAACTTTCTTTAGGCACTTTTAAGATTTGTCTTTCATAGGATATATATTTCTTTCGTTTTTATCCTCACCTGAAGATATGTTTCCATTGCTTTTTAGAGAGCTTGGAAGAGAGAGGGAAAGACAGAGAGAAACATCATTGTAAGAGGGACACTTCGATTGGTTGCCTCCTGCATGAGCTCTGGCCATAGAGGAGCCTGCAACCTAGGCACATGGCCTGGATCGGAATCGAACCCAGACCCTGTGGTCTGCAGGCCGAGGCTCTATCCACTGAGCCAAACTGGCTAGGGCAAGATGTGACAGTTCTTAGCCCTCCAGCAGCAGACCTTAGTTTTTCCTCCAGGAGTGAGGTGGAAAAACCCTACACCACCTTCTTGGATTCTTATTACTCAAGTTACCAAGACCTCTGTGAGAGGCAGCTTACAGGTAGCTTAGCCAATGAGCCTTTGGAAAAGGTGTTTCCTCTGCAGCTCATTAACAGAGGACCCCCTGCACTGTGTCCTCAGGGCTTCTGTCCGCTGGGCTGGGGGCTGCCAGTGACATGCCTCCATCCCAGTGACCCCGCTTTCTGTCAGCTGGGCTTCTGTCTGCTGGGCCTGGGGTGTGTCTCAAGTCTCACTGTGGTGGCTCAGAGCTCACCCCCAGCCCAGCACCCACTTTCTGTAAGTTGGGATTCTGTCTGCTGGGCATGGGGCATGTCTCAGGCCATAGGGCGGCAGCTCTGAGCAGCTCCCTGCCCAGCGTCTGTCTGCTTGGAACGTCCCAAAACCCACGGCAGCGGCTCAGAGCTCAACCGCCCCCACCCCTGCTCAGCACCCGCTGGGCTTCTGTCCACTGGGCTGGATGGTGTCCCAAGCTGCATGGCTGCAGCTCAGAGCATGCCCCCAGCCCAGCAGTCCAGCGTTCAGTCTGCAGCCCTTCCTCCCTCTGTGGCCTGGGAGTGGGATGCTAGCGTCGTCACCATGGTGATGATACCAGCTTCCCGCCCTGGCGCTATGGGCTCCACCATGTTTGTAGCAGAGTGATGGTTAATCTACATATTACTCTTTTATTAGATAGGATTACTCATTTATTTCAGCCTTTTGTATTTACTCAGCATGACTCTATGGAAGTAAACCTACATTTCTATGATAATTAAAGCTTTTGTTTTTTGCGGCCCACATAAACTTAAACCTTGTCTATTTGGTTGGCCCGTGTTAGCCTTTGAGTTTGACATGCTTGTTTTATACCCAGATAATCATTCCTATCTAAACCACTCCCCCCCTCCACACACACACACACACACACACACACACACACACACACACACACACAACCATCTGAGAGAGAATTTAAAGGACCTAGATGAGAGGTATTTATCCTGCTCTTTCTCATGCTCTCGGTAATCTGATACTTCATCTTTACCTACTTTTAAATATGGGTTTTCAAACTTGAGTGTGCTCCAGAATCACCTGCAGGGCTTGTTAAAACACAGATTGCTGGACATCACCCCAGTGATTCTGATTCGGTTATGTTGCAAGTGTCACAAGGGATAAGGGTTTAAGCATGGTGCCTGGACTGGTGAGTGTTCTATAGTTCTTATTGTTTTTAAGAATTCTCTTCATTTCAGAGTTGATTCACTGTATGTTTGAAGTGTGGACTTTTTTATGTTGATGATGGAAAAAAACATATAAAATTTGGATATCCAACCAACAGGTGGAAAGACTGACAATGCAATGATAATTGAGACTGCTTTATTTTTTCAGTGCCAGGGAGGGCAAACAAACTGTTGCACCTTTGTATTTTTTTCAACCTAAATTATAATGTTATCTTTCCCACACACCTTATAATATTTTGGTTTAAAGTGAACTGCCTAAGTGCCTTAGCAATTATTAGTTAGGTCAATTATTTTCTGTATATTTTAGATTATTGCATCAACATGGGCTCTACTCTAGCCTCATACATCATCAGTAGGAGTGAAGAAGAAATCCAGGGTTTTAAATTCTTGCTAAAAACCTCTAGCCTCCTTTCTCACCAACATCCCCTGCCTCTCCACTGCATCCTGCTTAAAGATCTGAGATTAATCAGATTGTGCTTTTCATTCTTGTTTCTATCAATACTCTGTCAGAACTCCAACATTTCTAACCTCCCCTTCCCATCATCCATATTCATCCTTCATTTCAATAAATCTGTTTACTTTTTGTAAATTCTTTCTTCCTTCTTAAATCCCCAAACTTTCCAATGAGTACTCTGGGACTGTGTCTATTATCAGCATAACCCTCTGGATTCTTAACCTAAGTGCTCCAGTTTTGCCTCTCCTTGACCTCTGAAACTTGACTCTCTACAGAAACAGTTTCCCATGAGGCTTCTTAAGAAGGGATTTTTTTTTCCTTCTGCACTCTTTTGCCATTCAGCTTGGAAATAGGTAAATATTCCTTTTGGACCATTCTCCTTATCCTCCTAAAAATACCCAGATATGAAGTTCAATCTATCAGATTATGCCATTCATTACTCTACCTTGTTGCAAACTTCTTATAGACCTTTGATCTCTCTCTCTCCCACATTTCTTCAAATTTTAATATCTAGCAAAATTTTAGTATCTAGCAAAATTCATTCATTCACTCTCTCTCATGCTTTCTCTGGATTGTAAACTGTGTGTGTGTGTAGAGATAGAGAATAAATTTGCTATGTGTATATAAAATACATATATATATATATAATTTTATACATGTATTTTATATTTATATGTATATGTCAAGAGAGAATGAATTTGCAATTTATATAATTTGCAATATATATATTTAAAATTTTTAGCAATTCCATTGTCTACACACCTGACATCTCAGATCCTGACCTCCTCTCCAGTGATGACGTCCTTTACACTGTTCCAGGCCCTCACACCTATGATTATAACCTAGACTTTGACATTACCAGTACTTGCACTCCTTCATAATTTTCATCTTAAACATTTTGCTCTTCAAACACCACTCATCTTTTTCCAGCTCACTTCCTCTAATGCCCTGAGCCCAAGAATTTAAACCCTTCTAAGATCTACAATTCATTAATTTTATTACTTCTACAATATTCCCACACACATGTTCTTACTTCCACTTTCACAGAGCTCACAATCTATCATAATAATTACCCCTTTGCACATGACTTCACAGCCTCTTTGTAACTGCATTGTGTATTTCCAGAAAATTCTCAAACCTGCCTAAACCCAATTCTCTTGCTGCTTGACAGAGCAAAAACAATGCTGACTTGTTTTTGTGTCTGTATTCACTGCTCTTGTTCTTGTTATTGGTGAGATGTCTGTGCCTTTGGTGAAGGCCAACCTCTTTTACCCTGGATCTCATTTCTCAAGGGCATGGCTTCAGTAATTGTCCTGCCTCTCTCTCTTGCAGCATCCATTTCCCCCTTTATTGGTTTATTCAAATGAGCAAAAATATTCTCAATTAAAAAGAAAACTTGTTCAATCTTACATTCCTTTTCAGTTCTTATTCTATTTTTCTGAGCTTCTTTTAGCAAAACTTCTAAATGGAGTTTCCTCAATATGTATAGTCATCTTTTTCTCATTTTTCTTAAATTCACATTAATTATGCCTTATCTCTAACACTCAATAGAAGTCTTAAGTTACTACGTAAATATGTTGGTAAACCCCCTGCTCAATTCCTAGTCTTTGTCTGACCTAATTTACCAGCACTATTATTTTGTTTTCCTTTAAAATATATTTTTAAGTAGGATTTCTGAAGACCCACTTCTGTTTTATCTATTTTACTGGCAGTTAATTTCCAGGTTCCTTTTTCATTGTCTGTTTGTTGTTGGTTTTTGTGTGTGTGTAACTTCCTAGACCTCTGAATATTGAAATATTCCCAGGTTCTATCATCACACCTCTACTATTCTGTTTCCATACTTGCTAAAGAGGCAATCTTATCCAGAATAAAGACTTTACATATTATCAAAAAGCTGATGACTTCCAAATTTATACTTCTACTTTTTGCAGAATATAGAATTACACATTTTATGATATGCTCAATATCTCCTTGTAGATATCTAAAGCTATTAAAATTTATCATGTCTGTGAACCCAGCCACATCATATCAAGTTTTATTCCTGCATCCTTTATATATTAGCTGATAACAATTTCATCCTTCCTAAGCCAAAACTATGAAGTCATCCATCATCCTCATGTTCCATTGCTCAGTAAAAGCTGTCAGCTCTATCTTCAAAAAAATATTTAGAATCTGACTACACCTTACCATTATTATGCCAACACTCCAATAAAAACACCATAATCTCTTAGCTGGGCTGTTGTAATTACTTCATACCTAGTCACTTGGTTTCTTTTCACACCACACCCTGCTATTTTCTTTCAATGTATAAATTTGAGTGGTCCTTTAACGTAATATGTCAAATCACATCACTTCTCTGCTTAAAATACTTTCAGTGGCTTCTTATATTTCAGGGTAAAATTCTAAGGCTTTATAATAACCCTCAAGGTCCTAAACAGTGTAGTTGCTTTCTTTCCACTCAATTCATTTAGAGCTCATGTGTCATGGCTTCTATGATGCTCTCTGAACATATAAGCATGCTTCTACCTCAGGACCTTTGCACTTACTTTTTCTCTGCTACCCAGATATTTATCTGCATAGCTCACTTTTTCAACTCTTTCAGGTATTTTTTAAATGTCACTCTACTATCCTGACAATAAGATAGCATCTCTCCTTGCCCACTTCTGTAAATTCTTTTTACTTTATTTTTTTTTTTATAATCCTTGTTACCTTCTGATAAAATATTTACTTTAAGAATGCATAATCCATGAGGGCTGAAACTTTGAGCTTATCACTATATCCTCAATACATTGGGCTGTCCTTGGCACATAATAGGTGCCTAATATCTGTCGAGTGAATTGAATGAAATTGGCAGACATAAATAGACAATTCACAAAAAAGAGGAAAGTTGGCTCTTAAACATATAAAAAGTTGGTCAATTTTACTCCTAAGAGAAATGCTAATTTTAGGGAGAACTTTTTTTTATATATATATAAGTACATGTATACACATTTATTTTATCCATTCATCTGTCAATAGGCACCTAGGCTGCTTCTATTTCTTGGCAATAGGGAAAACTTTTGATGGGAAGCATCATATTTGTTGACTTTTAAAGTGTTTCCTCCAAAGAATGGTTATTGGTTCCAAGGGGAAAAGGTGATTATACAGTGATCAATTGGGCCAACACATTAACCAGGTGATAAAAAATTGATATCACTAATATTAAAGGGAAATTGCTTAGGGTGAGGCAAGCATTAAATGAGTAATAATAGTACATCAAATGGGATAAAGCTCTAAAGAGCCAGTGCGGGATGTTAGAAGGATGCCTGAGTCACTCTTTAGTGATTTAACCAATTGGCTGTAAGCAATTGAATAGGAAAGGAAGGGGTATCCAAGCCAGGCAGGTCACTTAGAGTGAAGTGCATGCTGGTCATTCTTCTTTGGTCTCTCCCCCATTTCCTATCCCACCACCCTGTTCATTCTCTGCCCTGTCCTGTAGCCATGGGGCTGGCCCTTATAGACTGGATTGTGGCTTTCAGTTAAGAATGGAGGACAGAGGTCTGGATATTTCATCCTTTCAGCCTCATCACTATGGTTCTTACAGTGGTTGTGTCTGTCTTTAGTTGTAGCTTTGTTGAGAAACCCCAAACCCTATATTTTGGGTGCTTCAATCTCCCCGATGGATTCTTTTCTTTTGTCTCCCATCACTGTAAATATACCCTTAATTAAATTCTGCTGAAAAATGATGGCTAAGTCTTGGTTTTCTGTTGGTAACTTGATTAATTCAGAGTGCTTCTCCATTGATTTGAATTAGGAATAAGATTTAAGCAGATTTGCAGAGACAACAAACAGAAGGTAAAGATCATCTGAGTTCTTACTACTTTCTAGGAGGTGATAATCCAGTCCTGGGGACCAGTTACATTCCTACATGGTGTCCAAGGAGACATGCCAGTATTATTGTCATAAGTTACCCCTTTGTTTCCTTAGATAGCTCAAACTGGTTTTGTTTTTAGAGCTAGGAAATTTTTCTTTTGTGCTTGAATGTTTGATTTTTCTTCAAAAATTCTCAAAACTGTGATATAGTTCTCAACATCCTTCTATTAATAGTTTCATTTAGAATAAGAAAGTAAATAACGTAAAGCAATTTAAAAATAGTCTGGGAGGATTTATAACAACTTTTAACAGTATTTTATCTCTGTAGATAGGACTAGAACAGAATTTTTCTCCATATTGTCTTAATTTATTGATAAGAATCCATAATTTCAAAAATTAATATATTTTCATTTTAAAATTTATTCAGATGATAAGTCTATACTTATTTGTAAACATACTTTAAATTTTGTTCATGGATGATTATTATAAAAATAACACTAGACATAGCTTTATTTGATCTGTTCAATTTACAGGTGAGAAAAAGTAAGCAAATATGAGCAAAAATAATAAATATATTTTACATTTTAAAATAAATAAAACATAAATATTATTTTATAAAATGGAATTAAAATACATATATTATTCACGTTCTTGAAATTTTCCCATAGCTTCAGTATTGATGGTGATTTCTTATTGCTAATGATGTGTTTTAAAGCATTTTCTCCTTAAATGGTCAGCTTGCAACAAACCTCATGAATCATAACTTAAATGAGCCTGGGAATAAGTTTCATCTATTGTAATTATGGAAAAAGAAGCAAATGTATTTTTAAACCTGTGCACACTTATGGGTTGTTATAAATCTGCAGATAATCTGCTATAAACGGTTGTGGACGTTAATGTGCTGGTGGGAGCTACTGTACTAGGCAGAGAACTGGCTTCTTTGTGTATCTGCCATCAGCTAGTGGCTTCAGCTTCTCTGCCAGGACATTTGGGAGGACTAACTGCCTTACCTATCCCATCCAGTAATTTTGAAACTGTGGTTACTGGATGTGTAAGTAAATTAACATGTGTAAAGTTCATTGTAATCAACTTATTATAATTATAATAGTTCTGTTTAGATTACAATGTAAAAACAATCAACTAGGGACATTTAGTTTTATATAGTCTACTAGAGTTCAGTGCATGAAAATTCATGCACTGGAGGGGGTGTCCCTCAGCCTGGCCTGCCCCCTCTCATAGTCTAGGATCCTCAGGAGTGGGAGGTGACCTGGCAATCAGGGGAAGGCGATGCCCCATCACATCTCTGCTGCTGGCATGGCCAGTAGCGCAAGCTTGGCTGGTCCTGGATACCTGAGCCTCAGACAGCCCTGGGTGGCAGGGGGGCTGATGGGACTGGGGGACTATGGAGGCAGGTGCAGGGAGCAGTTGGGCCTACCTGGGGGCAGGCCTGGCTGTGTCATGCACTTGCCACCCTGGCAGGGCTTAGGGGACTGGGCACTGCCATCTTATGGCTGTGGGCACCTCCATTTATTTATTTTTATTTTTTTTAGTATTATTGCAAACAGTATAATATTACTTTTATTTTGTTTTATTGATTATGGTCTCACATAATTGTCCTTATTTCCCCATTCCCATCCCACAACCTCTCCCTAGATATGCCCCCCCTCCCCAACCCCCATTGTCCATGGCCACTGGCTAGGCTCATATGTATGCACACAAGTCCTTTGGTTGATCTCTTCCCCTTACCCCCATCCTCCCTTACTTTCCCTCTGAGATTTGAGAGTCTGATCACTGGTTCTCTTTCTCTGGGTCTGTTTATGTTGTTCATTATTTCCTTTAGATGTGTGAGATCATGTGATCCAGATCTGAAATATCATGGCTGGCATATACACATAAGGAACTATCTGGCATTGAAATTGGGACTCAAAAGAACTGTTGGCCCAGAAAGGAACTCACTACAGACTGATTCATTGGGCACCTCCATTTTTGAGAGTGTGGCAATCAATTAGCATATTTCCTCCTTATTGGCTATGGACGCTGCATCTTTGTGAGGGTATGATGGTCAATTAGCATATTCCCTCTTTATTAGATAGGATTAATATCTCATATTTATATAAGCTTTGTCATGTTTAAGGTGCTTTCATATGCACAATTTTATTTGATCCTTGCAAAAGTGGGTGCAGCAGAAAAATTTCCCCCTCTTGTTTTTCAGTATGATGAAACTGAGGTTCAGAATTTTTAATTACTATGGCAGTAATGCTGCTAAAAGGTAATATATTTTGAGTATTTGCCAAGGTTTGGGCATTGTTGTATGGTTACATAATTTGATCTACTAGGATCTATTTATCCAAATACATTTGGATTCATATTTAATGCAACAGCAGTTTTCTTCCTTAAATCCCATTGGAGAAGCAAGAGTCACTTGTGTTAGACTGGTGAAGCGTGTGAAGGGAGAGCTGGAGTGCTGGGACTGCCTGGCAGACCCTGAGCGACAGATGAGTGGTGACTCTAACACATGCTTCTGTGAAAAGAGGGCTAAGGCACTACTTGGCTATTATGGCCAACTAGCCCTGCTTGCCAGCCTCTTTTGGCTTTTATTGTCATAACAGCTGGAACTAAAATTAACCTCTAGATTCAATCAGCAAGGTTGGGAAAGTATATGCTTTTCTGAGGTCGGGTCTTGGTTAAAGATAGAGATTCTAGCGAAACACCCTGGGGGATAGGACTTATTTGGAAAAGTCAAGGTAGGGCTGCCTCCTTCGGCAAAGTCCCCTCAGAGGCCCCCGGCCTTTCAGAGAATCCTCCTTACGGACATGCCAACCAAGTCCTGTGCTCCCCCCACTGGAGAAACTGGCATCAGAACAGCATCTATAGTGGGGAGGGGGTTACTGGTGTTCTTGTGCTTAGTCAGGCTGTGCACAATGAAGGATACTTGTCTGAGGACCACAGAACTTCTACCATCCTTACCTACTTTCTGGGATAACTTCTTTGATCAAAGGAAATAAGTGATAGCTAATTCCTAGGAATAAATACTTGTTTTTCAATCTTTTTGGGAAAAAGTAACAGGTATAAAATCTCGAGGTGCCTTGGGTACTGGGAGACACATGAACCCAATTTAAGATCAATAGAAAAGGAAAATCTATTAATGTCTAATATTTGTATTAGACTTTACTATATGCATAGTCATTTGTATTTATATTACTATTGAGTCTTGCAAGAGTTTGATATGTAAATATAGTGGAAATAATTCTTCATTGAATGGTGAAAATGAGGTGCAGATGTCATTGCTCTATCAGTAGTAATACTAGTAACTAATATCAGTACTAATAACATTTAATGAAATGGAAATACAAAGCAGGCAGGCAAAGTAAATGCAATGATGATGATCCATCTTAAGGAAGGAAAAGGTACGAAGAGATAAATTTCCATTTGTTCCTCTAGTTCACAGTCTTCCAAATTCTCATTGCATATGCAGATAGGAAAAACATTTTGAACGTGGACCTCCATATTTCAATGCTAAGTACCAAGTGTACATTTTTCACTTATAAGTTTTCTTCTCCTATGTCAGTTATTTTGCTCACAAAGTAACCAAAAGGTGCTGACTTTTTATATTTTTTCAACAAGTGAGCCAGAATCCACTAAAGCATTTGAAAGATGTCAAAATCACAGTATTCTGTTTCTAAAAATTTAAAAAGTGAGTACCTATGACACTTTAAAATACTCGGCACACTTACTAGTAGATTATGCTAGGAGTCAAAATGATATGAACCTAGAAAAAACTTCAAACATAAGTACTCAAAATATTTTTGCTGAAGTATAATTTAAAAAAAAACAGCAACACACTACTTTTTCTTACTCATTGTTAGAGCATTACCTTTATCTTGTCATTAAAAAAAAAAAGGTGAAGGACTATTCTCTCTGATGAAGAATGTATAACTCATCTTTAAGTTTTGTAGCTCTCTTCAGTGCTTTGCTAAGAGCAAAATTTCCTCTGTATAAAACTTTAATGCTATATCCCCAAATCATTATCAGATATTTTAAATATTTCACTGTATTTTAAAGTTCTAATTTTTTTTTAATCCTTACTCAGAGATATTTTCCCATTAATTTTTAGACAGAGTGAAAGAGAGAGGGAAAGATAGAGAGAAATATTGATGAGAGAGAAGCACATTGGTTGCCTCCTGCATAAGCCCCTGACCAAGGCCCAGGCCAGGGAGGAGCCCTTGACTAGGATCGAACTTGGGACACTTTGGTCTGCAGGGTGATGCTCTATCCACTGAGCCAAGCTGGCTAGGGCTAAAATTATATTTTTTTTACACAATTACCCACTGCATGATAGCCTTTAGTATTTAGTTCATTATTTGATTCTAACCTTTCTGCTGAAATTGCCCTCCTATGCAGTAAATGAATATACTATTACTTTGGAATAAATGATTAGATGTATAATTGGATGGATCTTAATTATCTGATGTTCTATTTCTATATCATTTAAAGATTCTAGTTAAAGTAGAAGTCTATCAGTGGTTTGACTTGCGAGTGTTTTCACAAATCTCTTAAAATTATAGACTATATTTACTGTGTGTGAGAATGTATGTGTGTGTGTATGTGTGTGTGTGTGTGTGTGTGTGCGTGTGTGTGTGTGTGTGTATACTCTTCCATTTGGTGTTTCATAAGAAACTTGTTCGTGTGTTCTTTTATCCAACTTATAACAAGCCTCTCATACTTAGGTAATTTACTCCAGTGCTTGTTTCTTTAGAATTTCAGCAATGGATCTATGTGTTCTCTGAAAACCTTATCAGCTAGAAATGCATTTTAGTCGTTATATTGTGTTTAGTGTGTTCTTTCCACCTTTTTTTTTTTCCTTTCTGCTTTATTCAGATAGACCAAGTGCTGCCCCCAAAGCTATGCACCCTCTTGGCTTGCACTGTGAAATGAGAAATCTTGAAGAAGGCCTTTTGTCTTTTTTATTACATTTTATAAAATATTGCTGTATCTTGGATTAAGTATCACATGTCTTGCTGTAACATTATAGAGCTTTGTCTTCAGACGCTGGAATAATTAAGTTTTCAGTGTGGTGATGGCTTCGTACATCATTACCTGCTATCTCAAAGCACAATGGATACTTAGGACAAGGTTTGCTTGTAGCAATAGTAGATGTAGATGTAAATCTATATTTAAAATCATCTTGATAAATCTAAGCTTTTGGAGCCTAGTTTTTGTCAGATGTGATTAGGTTTGTCATATATATATATATATATATATATATATATATATATATATATATATTGTATTTTACCTTTAAGCTTACAAAGAACTTGCACTTAGAGAAGGAAAAGTGTTGGCTCTCTTTTGTTGCTCATTCTTGTTTTCATTAATTTTATATCCACACTGTTTTTTATTTTTTCAGAAATTTTAAAAAACTTGTTTTTCTCTTTGTGAGGGTTCATTTGGCCAAATCTATACAAAATAAACTAAAAATTCATTTACTGAGTACATAAAATGTAACATGGTGCGATTTATGTAAAGCAGGCACATGCGTGGGGGTGCTACGCTCATCTACCCCGTGCGGTCGAACTTCCCCTCTCCCCTGGGGAGGACAGTGCTGGCAATGGGGATCTGACACACAGATGTGGTGTTGATTCACATCAAATGGAGTTTAGTTGTGTCCATTTTATTCAAAATTAACTATACCTATATATATATAAATAAAAATTATGCTTTATCATGTTCAATGAATCTTTTTGTTCATCCCGTAGGATATGAGATAACCTAATTTTGGACATATTGTAGCTGGTCTAGACAGCTTCATATGGGAAAGACCAGAAGCAAATGCATTGAACTCCAACAAGTCTGGTTCTGAATCTTGAGTTTCCTAAGGCCATTTAGTTTGGTCCTTCTTTCTTTCCTTCCTTCCTTCCTTCCTTCCTTCCTTCCTTCCTTCCTTCCTTCCTTCCTTCCTTCCTTCCTTTCCTTCCTTTCCTTCCTTTTCTTCCTTCCTTTCTTCCTTCCTTCCATCTTTCTTTTTAGGTAACAAACCTTTTTTTTCTTCTTCTAGTTTTATTGAGATATAATTGACATACAATAGTATGCAAGTTTAAGATGTACAGTATAATGATTTGATACATGTATATATTGTGAAATGATTACCACAATAGGTTTGCTTAACATCCATCACCTTACATATTTATATATTTTTTCTTGTTATGAGAACTTTTAAGATCTACTCTCTTATCAACCTTCAAATATAAATAATACAATATTATATATACTAATGAAAGGGTAATATGCTAGCCTGGACATCTTCTGGATGACCTTCCAGATGTCCTTCCTGACAAAGCCAGGTCCTGGTAAAGCCACTCGTCTACAGTCCTGGGCACCAGTGGCTGTGGCTGGCCCAGGCAAAGCTGGCCCGGGTCCTGGCTGCCTGTGGCCAGCCAGAGGGAGGAAAACCCCAGTCCCAGATGCCTGCATCCAGCCAGAGGAGGGAATCCTGGGTCCCAGGTGCTGGCCCAGGTCTTGGGTGCAATTAGGTCAGCAGGGAAGCAGTTAGGGGTGGTCAGGAGGCAGGCAGAGGTGGTTAGGAGTGATCAGTCAGTCAGGCAGGCGGATGAGCAGTTAGGAGCCAGCAGTCCTGGATTGCGATAGGCATGTCCGACTGCTGATTTAGGCCTGATCCCACAGGCAATCAGACATCCCCTGAGGGGTCCCGGACTGGAGAGGGTGCAGGCTAGGCTGACCCTTTCCCCTCCCTGCATGAATTTCATGTACCATGCCTCTAGTCTATTATACTATAATGCTGTATATTATATCCTCTTCTTTTTCTTATAACTGGAAATTTGTACCTTTTGACCACCTTCACTCATTACTATTGTACATCCCTCACCCCCTGCCTCTGGCAACTACAAATCTGTTCCCTGTATGAGTTTGGTGTTTTTTAAATTCCACATATGAGTGAAAGCATACAGTCTTAAATGCACTATGTATTCCTCAAGCACTGAGTCCTCAGAAGACAAATAACTACACATTTGCTCTAGTTATGAGTATTCTCTGAAAGGAGGATGTGTGCTTGCAATTTGTAGGAACTCCTGGCCCCTAAACCTGTCATTCTGGTTTCAATTTTATAATAGATTCACTTCATTGCCTCAGCAGGAGGCACGTGCCCCGTAGGAATCAACCCCTACACAAAACCAAACTTATTTTTAACTCTATTCTTTTATTGATTTTCATGCTTAGCTCTTTTTCTTTATCTTATGTTGTCTATGTCAGATCAGGCAGAGTCTAAAAATGGAGCTACCTGAACTAAGATAAAACTACATATTTCCTGCCTGTATCTACCTACTCATCATAAGATTGAGTCTTCTAAAAAAATTCTGGTAGCCTCTAGAAATGGAAGCATCATAGCTACTTTGTAACCATAGCTCTTTTCATTATTTCCTGATCTCTTAGCTTTAATGATAACCACTCCTGCATAACACTGATACCCTCCAAAGGCACTGCCATCAAGGCCTGACATTGTTGCTTCTGCTGACTGCCAACAAAGATGCTCTGTGCCCCATGGCAAGAGAGCTGGTATCTGAAAAGAGGGCACTAAAGCTGCATATTCTCCCTGCAGAGCACTGCTTCTGTGGCTGTTTCCACCTACTGACGACTTTATTGAGGCTCCAGAAGACATGAGGAGAGGGTGGCACCCTGTCCATGGGAAGAAGCTTTGTATTTCACTCTCCTGAGGACTGTAGCATCACAGTGACTGAACCCAAGTAGGGAATCACAAAACATTTATTGAGGAAATGAATGAATCTGTGACAAAAATCACATCATAGGTTTTAACCAACCCCATGCTTCTATTTGTTGAATTTATCAAAATTAGAACTAATTGGATTTGTTTGTAATTGTTTACCTGCCCCCCAGTTCTAAAACTACCCGCTTCCATCCCAAGTAAGCTTCATGAGCCTGGAGACCAAAGCCTATGGCACCAGTATAACCTTATTTCCTTTCACATAGGCATTTCCTCTAATAAAACCCTTACATGTTTAATCCCATCGCTGTATTTTCTTCTTGGGAGATCATGATTAAAACAGGAGAGTTATCAGAATCTTTTCTCTTAGGCTGGTCCACTGAACTTGATCAAATGTGTGTGTCTCAGCTTTTGTTTCTCAGGATGGATTCCCCCCTTCCCCACCCCATGAGGCTGCTTGGTCCTTATGTACATAAACTCCAGAAGTGCTTGCTTCCAAATTTCTTCAGACTTGCTTAGGCACCCACATCCATGGCCTGAATATGCACTAGAACTCTGAATGTGAAAGCACAAACTTCTGTGATTACTAATGAGACAGTGAAAGAAGACAGACAATTTGTCTTGTGGGGCTCCGAGTACAGAGGTGCGAGTTATCCAAAGTCTTATGCTAAGTGCTAGATAACACATTAGAACTGGAAGGTTTGAGAAATCACAGATATACAGGTTTCCGTAAATTATGACTAGGAAGGATGATGTGCTTTCTCTAATCCTTTGTATTCTCACATTTATTGCTTTGAATAGACATAGGCCATTTTGTAAGAAGAGAATGGCAAGAAAAATGTGCTATGTGAGCAGCAAAGTGACAAAACATTAGTGGCCAAAATGAGAGCCAAGGACAAAGTTAATATATGGGAAAGCCAAGGACAAAGTTAATACGATGGAAAAATCCCAGGTTTTCAGTATTTGTGCTGATAATTTTGTTCTTCGAATTAGAACAGTGTGGCATAGCTTTCTAATATATATTGATTACTGGATTGTACTGGTCTATTAGTGGCATCTGCTGATGTCATGTAAATTGAACCTTACTATTGGGAACTTATTTCAAGATAAAACCGTAGTCTAATAGATGCCAGTTGGATTGGGTGAGTGAGGAACTTAGTCAAGGATCAACACAGAAAAACATGATCAACCGAAAATGGGAATTTTGACAAGGCGAACAACTCATTTGCAAAAATGGCTATCACTTACTGCATAAAAATTGTTATCCTCCTTTAATAAGACTGAATGGTCTAAGGTACAGGGCATTCCAAAATTCCTCAGAATTGCCCAAGATAGGGCTGGTGGCTCTCAATGTAATTGCTATTCTGCATGATTTAAATGGATATTCAACAGATGGTGAAAACCTTTGGACTGTTTGGGAGTGATGGTTAATCTCAGTAGAGATATTGGGAGGGTATCCTCTTTAAGCACAAGGAGAAGGACTGAGCTATTTTCTGAGCAGGCATAAACCTATTTGGGAGTGATCTGAAGGAAGAGATATGTGTTGCCACAATATCACTAATCACTTCACAGATCTAGAAGGGAGCTCTACCTGGCAGATACTATGTAGTATCTTTGGGAAACCATAGCATCATACCATGGTTCATACAATTAATGAGCTCTAAGTAAAGTGAAATGTGGGCACATAATAGTGCATGTGGGGATGCCCAGGACTTGATCTCAAAGAACCGTGGACAGGACCAGAAGCCAAGAATTGTGAGTTATGAAATTATGTTATAATTGAGGGAGGGACACTAAGTGTTTTTTTTTTTAATCCTCCCCTGAGAATATCCCCCCTCCCCCGCCATTGATTTCTAGAGTGAAAGGGAGAGGAAGAGGGAAAGAGAGAGAGAGAGAGAGAGAGAGAGAGAGAGAGAGAGAGAGAGAGAGAGAGAGAGAGAGAGAGAAATAGTGACATGAGAGAGACACGTCAGTTGGTTGCCTCCTGCATGCACCCCTACTAGGTTGGGGAACCTACAATTGAGCTACTTGTCCTTGACTTGGAATCAAACTCATGACCCTTTGGTCTACAGGTCAGTGATTTAACCACTTAACAAACCAGGCAGCACAAATTTTTATTTTGTTTGTTTGGATTTTGTTTTCTGTTAGCCTCTTGAGTTATATAATATATATTTATATATTTTTTTAGGCAAGTCTAGGCCTTCGTTCTTGTAAAGTCCAGTGAATGATTTTCAATCAGGCTACCAAGCTGTCTAGAAAGTGGATCAAGCCAATAGATATCTGACCCTTTTGAAAGACCTACTTGTTTCTTAAGGCCCTAAAATCTCTAACAAAAAGATTAACTTGTGAAGGAAAGCAATCTCCCCCCCTCCCGCCAGTGATTGCATTTGAAGTATCACTGTGGGCTGTAGAATACAGAGCAATTGAATATTGGTACTAGTACTTGGAGGTTCAAGAGGATTGCTTTCATTCAGGGTCTGCCAGGAATCCAAAAGATGGCTGAGTTTTTAAGATAGTAAAAGTTAGAGAAAAAAAGAAGTAGAGGAAAGAAAAAAAGGAAAAGAAAGGATAGAAAAGAGAACACAGAGAAAATGAAAATTAAAAAGAAAGAGAGAGGGGGAAGAAAAAATAATATATTCCCTTTGGCTCTCATTTTACTGCCTAAATATATTTCATATTCTCAAAAAAATTTAATTTGTTTTTTACTACTAAGGATAATGTTTAGTGTTTTTCATTTAGGAATCTATCCTATGAAGGTTTTTGTTTACTGAATACACATAATTTATAACATACTATTTCCATTGGATTTTTGATGTATCTATTATAATCTATAATAATAAAAGCATAATATATTAATTAGACCAGAGGTCCTTCCAGACCACCTCCTGGAAGGAGCTGCAGCAGTGGGGGCCCAAGCCCCTTGCACAAATTTTATGCATCAAGCCTCTAGTTGACTATAAACAGGGGACTATTATTTCCACTCTCAGAAATTCCATAACCTAACTTCTATGTTAAATTTGGGAAGTTAAACCTGTTTACCCTGGTGGCAGTGTAGGATAGAGCACTGCAGAGAGTTCTCTGGATTTGACAATGTAAGTTCTTAGCCAATAGGCACTGCCTCATCCTATTGCTCATATGAATTTGCTGATTTGCCTTGTGCCAGGACCCTTCTGGTCCCTTAGACAAGGAGGTCTGAGACAGCAATTCTTTCATCTTCCCCCCCTTTGATCCCCTGAGAGGCTAATTGTACTCTTACTCTGAGAAATTTTCTCCTTAGCACCCAACATTGTGAAAGTAGGACTTGAAAATAGCTATACTATTGTGTAATATTTTAAGTAATTATTTTTTTGTAAGCACGAAAGGAAAATGGATATTTGACTCTTAAAACCACATTTTAAAGTTATAAGGCTTCTAAAAAACATGATATATTCTAATTTATGTATTCTATCATGTGTCTGCATTAAATTATTCAGTGTATTGATCAAAGGTCCTGTGTGGGGTGTAAAAGGATGCTACTGCATTGTATCATAGTTATCTAACTAAGAGGAAAATGGCCTGAAATCACTTTCTTCCAGAAAAGCATGAACCCTCTTCTCACTTTAAACTTATTTGATTTTGAAATGAATGTCTCTTGACCTTTTTTCCCCACAGTACAAAACTTTTTTTGTATTTAAAAAATAAGTAGTGTTTACAACTTTGTTAGAATAAGAGGGATTATTACTAGCTATTTTAATATCAATTTTTTTGGGTGAAATTGGGCTTATGTGACATTTAAATAAAATAATAAAAATTTTGGCTAAAATCCAGGTATTTCCAAATATTTTGATGTTTATCTTTTAGGAAAAAGACTGATAAATATAATTTTAACTTTTTTAATAATGCTACCTTTCTTATAATTATCTTGAAATTCAGAGGAATGCTAGTCCAGAGTTGTTGTTTTTTTATAGCTGTAATGATGAGGTTGCAAAAAAAAAACCACACACACACACACACACACACACACACACGAAAAATAAAAACTAAATGGCCTCTTTGGAATATTTTGTTTACAGTAATTTCCAGCTCAATAAGTCTTCTTCATGGCAACACCAAATATTTCATGTTAATTCAATGTGTAATTAATTTCATTTTCATTAATCTTGCCACATGTGGTTCAAGAATAAAGCCAGATGCTGCAAAAATATTATTTAAAGTACAAAGAAATTTTTACAAATGAAAAAGATCGGTGGAGATTCAGGGGTATATTAAGTGGTGCTTGGTTAATGCCATAGTTCTGCATACTATTTTATAAAAAACAAAGTAGTAATTCATATCACAAAAATAACAGGAAATAAACAGAAATTGAACTTTGAGCAGGAAAGATAGAAGAAAATATAGTTGCATGCTATTAGACAAAATGAGTGTACCTGAACTCCAGATCCTTGCATTTATTTATCATTCATTCACTCCACAGATACATACCAGATATTATCCCATCTCCTGATTACACGATATATTAATTCATAAAAGAAATAGCAAACATTTTATTTACAAATAAAAATAAATTTCCTTAATATTATGCAAAGTCAAAATTTAAGGTCTTCTGTTGGCTTGGAATTATAAAATTTTAGGATTTCAAAAGTTTTACAGTGAGCTGGCTTGATCATTTTACGTTTGAGGAAATCAGGGCCAGAACGCGATGTGATGATGTTGGCTTGGATCAAGAACAATTTGGCTCTGACTGTCATGACAAGCCTTCTTTTTCAGTTGCAGTTGTCCAAGTGCTCTATAGATCCTAGATCAAACATTCTCTTTCCACCCCTTTAAGTGTATAAGAACTGTGAACACAAGCACTGAATTATAGATCAAAGCCACCATTTATTGGGTGCCTCAGATATACTACCCATCTGAGGATATTATTTATAATTCTAACAACTTGTGAACTGGTAACTATTGTTTCTCATTTTACTAAGGAAAACATTAAAGCTCAGAAAGGCAAATTACTTTGTTCAAGGTCACATGCATAGTACTAGTAAATAACAGTAAATGGCCTGCCAAGGTCTGGTCCGACTATTCCCAACAGTCTCAGAAGAAAGAGTTTAGAGGAAGAGGAGACATGAGTCTTCTCACAAATGTACAAAATATCACCAGGGTGAGACTTCACCTAATGGGAGACTTCCTGTCACTGGGAAAAACACCAATAGCAGACAAAATATATTGGTTAAAAGTTGGTTATGTTTAAATTTAGGACATGACACATTCTATATAATTAAATATATGTAAAAAAATCAATGTATACATATATAGTATTAGAATTTTTTGTTTGCCAAAGAAAATTTAAAAGTGACATGCACTATAGATATGGAATCTGTTCATATCTATTTCCAGCATTTCATTTGACTGTTTTATAGGTTTTTATCTCTTTAATGAGTTTCTTATTTGTTTATGCATACAGAGATCATTTAACTTATTAATCACAGATATTTTTAATTCCTTGTCTGTAAGTTCCAACATCTAGGACATCTCTGGGCCTAGTTGGATTGTTTGCTTTTCCCTTGACAATGTGTAGTTTGCATTTTAGCCTTTTTGTGTGTCTCATACTCTTTAGTTAAATGACAAACATTGTGTAAAAAAAATGGTAGAGACTGAGATAAATATTTATGCCTGGATATTGGCTTACCTCTTCTTCTATCAAATCATTAGCGTGGGAGTTGAGGGAAAACAGTGACTGCATTTGAGTTTTATTGTTACACTAGTAATTCTTTCAAATGCTGTCGGTTGCTGCTACCCTGGGCTTGGGCTTGCAGTGCCACGGTTTCCTCACTGGGTTCATACTTGCCTTTCATGATCCATTTTGCATATCTGGGCCACATTGGGGATTTCTCTCCAGAGTCTGACTCCTCCATCAGCAGCAGACAACTTTTGTTACTATCTTTCATCCAGGCTGTTAAAGACAGATAGTATGATTTCCTAGATCTTCTTCAAAGCTCAAGACTTTTGTTTCATGGAATGGTTCAGAAAATAGACACATTTTGTGCTTGTTTACCACCAAGGGGGGTCTTTTGAACCTCCTGCCCTGATCCCAAAGCTGTGGAGGCCTATGGAAAAGAGTTTATGAGATACCCCTTGCGTCCAGGGTTATAAACTGTCTCACTAATCCACAGCCAGCCTAAGTGTTAGTTATTTCACTGTTTTCTTATTCTCTTTCACGGTAGCTGCCCCTCTCTCCTGTGTTTTCTCGAAGGTTCTGATGCCCATCTCTCCTTAGAAACTCAGGTCACCAAATTGTTCTGAAGCCTCAGCTCTCTGACAGGCTCAAGAGAATTTATGATTTTGTAGATTTTCTAACATTTTCTTGTTGTTAGAGTGAGTTACATCTTTCTCAACTTTCTATTATTGGCAGTAGAACCCCTGCCCCATTCATATTAAAAGTGGTATCTACCCATTTGCTTATTCTTGGCTCTAGATATTTATGCAACAATAGCTGAATGAACAGTCTAAATTTGGGTATTTTTTTAGACCTTAAGGAGACTCCCTTGTAATTTAAAAAATGTAAGTCTGGGAATGCAATGAGGTTGGGTGTTACAGTGAATCTACAGACTTATTTTTGTAGCAAGACAATACCATCTGGAAATCACGGTTTTGCCACTGATTATCAGGGAGCATTGACAAATTTAACCACTTTGAGCAATAGTTTATTACTTTGTAATGTAATTTTAAAAATTTTTTCATATTGTTTTGAAGATTAGAATGTACTTATTCATTCATACTTGAGAATCTACAGTGTGAATCAGACACCATTGAAGGTGCTGGGGACTCAGAGGTTACATAATAGAAGTGACCTCTTGGCCTTACAAAGCTTGCATTCTATTGGGAAGAGACATACTCTAAACACATAAAATAAAATATGTTCAGATAGTAATAAGTGCCTTGAAGAAAAGTGAAGTAGGGATCAACATCTTTGAATAGCTGACTTTTGACTAGAAACTGAATGACAGAAAAGACAAAAACTCACTCATACTGTCAGTATTTGATTGACCAAGTTTTTTCATTCATTCTTTTGTTCTTTCTCTTTCTTTCTTTCTTTCTTTCTTTCTTTCTTTCTTTCTTTCTTTCTTCTTTCTTTCTTTCTTTCTTTCTTCTTCTCTCTCTCTCTCTCTCTCTCTCTCTCTCTCTCTCTCTCTCTCTCTCTCTCTCTCTTTCTTTCCTTTCTTCCCCCCTTCCTTCCCCCCTTCCTTCCTTCCTTCCTTCCTTCCTTCCTTCCTTCCTTCCTTCCTTCCTTCCTTCCTTCCTTCCTTCCTTCCTTCCTTCCTCTTTCTCTCTCTCCCACTTTTTATAAAAGAAGGTTTTGGCTCCTCTTTTCCTTTTAAATCTGGTATCTTTCTTTATGGAACAATCTTTATCTTCCTAGTGAAAATATGTCTTCTTTCGTATCCCAATCCCATAAACTCATCATCATTTTTAATTTCTTCCACTTCTTCCTGATTTCCCTTCTTGAAATTTTCCTTTAGCATAGAAGACTATCCTGCATTTATTAGAAAAAATTACCTACTGTTTTTTTGTTTTTCTCCTTCTGAATTCAGAGTCCTGAGCAAATATCTGTATCATTCCATGGTCTTTACAACATGAACAGTTTAGTACTTTCCTAAAACATAGGGGTTATACAAAATTGTGCCCCATATTTTCCAGCAGTAAGAACAGTGGCAAAGTTGTTTTAAGAAGAGTTGGGTGTTTTTATTTACTATATATCATGTTCATTGTATTTCTAGATCCATAAAACCAAGTTTTTAAAATCCTTACTTCAACCTAAGTGAAAAGCACCTGGCATTGGTTAATCTCTCTTGCCACAATTTTACTCTCTTAGTTTTCCTGGAGCCAAACCTGGCCATTTTTACTCAGATCTCTCTTACAACAAGCATTTCATTCCAAAGAGAATGGGGGAAAAAATCTCTTTGGCCCCTTTCTTCCTATTGCTAGAGTTTCCAAAATTATGTATGAGTACCCAATGTTGTGTCAAATGGTTTAATTCCTGAGCATTTTTTTTTTTTTTTTTGGTGCTCTGGTAAGACATTAGACTTTAGAGGCAAATAGAATGCAGTTCAAATGACTCCTGGGTTCTGATCTATGGGGCCTGGATATCTAGCTTCCTTGGGCTTCAATTTTTTCCTTTGGAAAATATGAACAATACCACTCAGAACACTGAAATAATAAAAATTAGAGATAGTATATATAAAGGGTGATTATAAACATATATACATTTTAGGGCAAATGTATGTAAAACATCTAATACAACATCTGGCCCATAGAAAATATTCATTAAGTGATCAGTGTTATTTATTATTTCAGTGAATGAGAGCTCTGGATACATTCCAATTAAGAAATGACAAAGATTACATAATGTCTTGTACCTGGTGTCATAGCTTATTTTTATCCTGTCCCAGCAGTGTTATTGATTTTTTATCCTGTTTCTTGTTTTACCCTTTTCACTGGAAATTCTAGGATTCTAAAAAACAAAACAGGCAAACCAGATCTTTGCTTCAGATTTTCTCTTCTTTGACTCCCTTGACTTTGATTTTTTTTTGTCCTATTTCAGGCTTCGAGAGTTGAACTATCTTTTTTCATAGTCAATTTCCATTTTAAAGTGACTCTGATCCTTTGCCTTTCATTAACTGGGGTCTGAGAAGAAGCGAGGAAGGAATAGATAATATGAGGTCTCAGCACAAACCAATCCTCACCAACTTAATTTTTTGTTTGTTTGTTTTGTTTTGTTTTGTTTGTTTGTTTTGTACTGTTTTCCTGTCTCTTTTAGAAAGAAAACCCATAAGGCTCCCTTCCTGTACTGTGGCCTCCCAATCTTCCCTCTATCAGTGATCACTTTAGCTTTTTTTATGCAGGTAAAATTCCTTAGTTTGGAAGTCTTACAACCTACAAGTGTCAATGTTACTGTCTTAAATATAATTATTTGCAACTGGCAAATAAAACTGGCAAACATATCTGAGTCTTAAATGATTCCTATGACAGGACATTTCTACCTGACGAACAGATCTGAGAAAATGTTTCTGAAACCTGGCCAAACATGAGTCACCTGGAGAGGTTGTAAACTACTAAATGCCCAAGACTCTCCAGGATTAATTCCGAATCTCTGAGGATAGGACTCAGGCCTCTGTATTTTTTAAAACCTCCCACTTGATTCTGATGGACACAGTTGATTCTGATGGACACATTGCTATAATTCATTTTCTAGTTTCCAACCTCACTTTTATTTTTAATTTTCCATTTCAGTGGTTCTAGAGCCAAATAAATAACTTTCCAAATACTTTTTGGTTTTTTTTTTTTTTTTTGTAGTGGAATTTTTTCTTAAATAAAACAAGAAAAAGTGGAGCTGCTCTGGGATGCGTGTGAGGAGGTCTCTCTAACCAGGATCCCTCAGTCTGTATGTCAGAACCCAGGAGGCCGCTCACAGAGCTTTTTGAAGCCCTTCAGTCTAGGATAGCGAGGAGTAGCACCAGGTGTATAGTGAATACATTACAAGGCTTCTGGACAACAACACTTCCTGGACAGTTGGTGTAGAGCTGTACAAACACTTCCATTTCCTATTCTATTTATGTCATGATTTGAAAAATACTGGTAAGCACTAGTCTACCAAATTGATTTTAAGTTAGTTTTGTCATCATAGATATGACTACAGATTTACTGCACAAGCACCACAACAATTTGTAGCTTAATGAACAATTTGTAGTATCTTTTACAAGTTAACATGTTTGCTGCTTCTGCATTCTTTTCTGTTGCTTTCTTTCCAGTGTTTATTGGCAGTGATTTCCGAAAAAGTATGTACTGTAATTAAAAATTAATCCACACCTGGTTATAATAGGTGACACCAAATCGAGGAATCGTTTTCCATCACCATTTCTCAGGATTTCTCAGTGGGTATGAGCCTGTTTATGCGTGTGTGTGTGTGTTTAATAGAAATCTTTCTACCCCAAGTAGAATAGATTTTTGCTTCTGGCTTGTTGCCTGATTTTTGCATGAGATTCCCAGCAGGCAGGCGCACGCTGGGCCATTGATTCTCATCTCATTTCATGCGTATAATAAATTGCTATTGGGTGTAGTTGGAGGGTTTGAGTGAATTTCAGCTGTCATCTCTAAGGCAGCCTACCTAGAATTAGATCCTGCCATTTCAAATGCTATTTGTCTTCATTAATCCTCACCCTTGTTCCATTTGTCCCATACAGGTAATGTGACCCGAATAGCTCAATGGTGTCTCTGCTGGCAGGCTGGCTGGCACTGAAATACAGACACGCCCTCCCAACACTGTTACCTATAAATCGAAGTAATATGAAATCTATTCTTTTCGTGGACTTGTTGTTGTTAATTTAGCTTGGCTTTTGTTATTATCTTTTTGGCAATTTGATACCGAGATTGCTGCTGTCCTCCTATTTCATTTTTATAGCACAAAAAGCATGATAGGCTTTTGAAATCTAAACCAATCTAAAAATTTCTGTTTAATTCAACAAGTATTTAATAAGCCTCAACTCTCTCCTGGGTAGTGGTTTTTCTAGATTAAAAGGTCAGGGAGCAATGCCTTAATCTCCTTCATATTTCAACTCTAATAGTGAATGACACATTGTAGGCTCTGGAGTAAAATTTAATGATATGCTAATGAAATGGGGAACACAAAAGAAGTGCATGTTAATTGTACTTGAGCATAGAAATCCCTTTGCAGAGACAAGCCCCTGATCTGGAAGCCTTACACATTGGTCTGTTTTCATGCTCTTAACATCATTATGTGGTAGGCATCATTATCCTCATTTAAGATGACTAGCAAGACTCAGAGAGGAGAAAACTTATGCAGGTCACATAATATATTACTTGATATACTTTTTTAATTTGAAATATAATTCATACAGAAAGGCAGGATCAGTGTTTAGATTCTTTAACTTTCTAGCTTTCAGCTGAATATGTTGACATTCTGGCAACCTCCAAAGGAAACTAATAGTTTTAGTTTTAAAAATATTACTATTAATTAATAAGTTTTAACTAATATATTTGTTGCTTTAATCAATTGTAGCAATTATTCTTTTGATGCCAAATTTTTCTACTTTTAGCCATGATGTTTCTTTGAAATTACTATGGAGTCCTTTTGATACTAACCCAGTAAATATTCTGATATTTTTCTTTGTTTCTTGTACAAAAAATGCAGCAGATTTATTATGTATATTTCCTTACTGAGATCTGGAATTATACATTTCTCCAAGGAGTCCTGATTGTTGTTTGGTTTTTAGAGACCATAATTTGAGCAGTTGTGATGTTTTTCTGGGTTTTCATTGCTTCTGGGTTATTTCAATGGGAAGAATTAGAAAATACATTTTTTTTTAAAGAAAGAAGGAAATTATGGGTTAATAATAATATTTATAATTCAGGATTTAAATTGCAGGTTTTTACCTAGTAATATGTTTATTTTTTCTTAGTTCTGAATAATATTAGTATAACTATTTCCATTAAATAAATTCTATGTATAATAATTGCAAAATAGCAATATTGCTAACAATAGGCACACTATCCCTACATTTTGTTTTCACTTAAATATATCTTGAAGGTTACTCCATATCTGTATATAGAGCTATTCCTCATTACTTTTTTCATAATTTATTTTGAAATCTTTTCAAACTACATAAATTAGCAATAATAGTAAAAAACAAAACCCCACAAAACAAAACAAAACTCTTATACTCCATTATTTCCTTTACATAAATGCCTTGATTATTGATATTTAACCAAATATGGTTTATCATTCATATTCCATTTTGTTTCCATATATTTGTACATGTATATACTATATATTTTATGCTTGTTATCATCATTATTTATTGAACCACTTGAGTGGAAATTGCACACGTAGTGCCTTATCACCCCAAAATACTCCACTCTTGATTCCCCCTACTTTCTCATAAGTATAATATAGTTATTCAATATCCAACTCACAGAGCCCATTTACATCATACCAACTATCCCAACAATGTATCTTTTTGTTTTTGCTTGTTTGTCCTTGCTCCAATCCAGTATTACATACAGATTTTAGTTGTGGTGTTTCTCAAATCTCTTTTGAATAGTTCCTTGACTTTATCACTTTCTTATGATTCATGAATTTTATTGATTACAGGCCTCTCAGTCTGTAAGATGTTACTCAACCTAGATTTCTTCATTGTGTCCTCATGACCACTTTCAGGTCATACAGTCTTAGCAGGAATGTGATAAAGGTTATTCTGTGTTCTTATCAAGTACATCAGGTACAAACAGCTGCTCTCATCTCAACACTGGTGATGTTATTCTTGAACACCTGGCCATGGTGGTGTCTGTCAGCTAGCTCCACAATGATGTACTATTTTCCTTTTCTAATTAATATGTATTCAGTGGAGAAGAACTCTCCGTCAATATCTGGTTCCTTTTCAAACATCCAACCACCAGCCATAGCCTTTGTTGATGAATTTTGACTCAATTAACTACCCTCATCTTGGTTTTAAATACTGATTTTTCTGTTTCTATTATTCCTTTTTAAATTCATTAATTGATATCATGCTGAAAGGAAAAGATCCTCTTTATTGCATTTATTTATTTATTTATTTATTTATTTATTTATTTATTCATTCATTCATTCATTTATATTTTATGAACCTATTTTGTCAACCCATTATTATTATTATTAATTTTGGTACTTAAATTATTGCAGATTTGGCCAGTGGGCATCCATTCAAGCTGATTGCACTATCCTTTTCATTTTTAAAATTATTATAACTGTGTATTTTGAGTATATATTTAATATATTGACAAATATATACATCTATGTAACCTTTGCTACCAACAAGATAGGGAACAAATTCCATCACCCTCATGATGTGCCCCATTCCTCTATCCCCAGCCTCAGGCAGCAATTTGAAATCTGAAGATACGTTTTAGAAAAAAAAAAAATGGCTTTCATTGAAACATATATTCCATTTACATTTACTATACTAATGGACACACAAAATTCTCTCTGCATTCTTGCCTCCTTTACAATTCATTTTGAAAAATGTACTTCCCCCTTTTCTCTTTTATTAGCTAGATAGTTACACTTTTTAAAATTTTCTTTATTGTTTAAGGTATTACATATGTGTACTTATCCTTTTTATTGTCCCCTCACCCCCCTGCTCATGCCCTCACCCCCCTGGTGTCTGTGTCTATTGGTTATGCTTATATGTGTGCATGCAAGTCCTTTGGTTGATCTCTTCCCTTTACGCCCACCCTCCCCTGCCTCCTCTCGGAGGTTTGATGGTCTGATCAATGCTTTTCTGTCTCTGGATCTGTTTTTGTTCATCAGTTTACGTTGTTCATTATATTCCACAAATACACTCTTTTTAATTTTTTTGTCAGTGATTACCATGCATCATTATTTCATTAAAGTCTAATATAGATTAAAATGTAATTACTTTTGGACAATGAAAAGAATTGAGAATACTTGACTCCATTTACAACTCTCAAGTTACATATCAAGAATGTTTATTTAATTCTCATTTACTTTAATCCACACAAGAAATCTTTATCTTTATGATTGTTATTCCCTACAATCAATATTTATCTTTTTCATTATTTGTCTATCCTGCATCTCTGGCCTTCCATTTAGCATGCTATTGTAATATTCAGTATAATTTGGGCGTATTGATAATCAGTTCTATTTATCAGAAAATATCTTTAATTATCTTTTCATTAGCTTTTAAAAATATATTTTTATTGATTTCACATAGGAAGGGGGAGGGAGAGAGATATAGAAACATCAGTGATGAGAAAGAACCAATGATTGTCTGCCTCCTGCATGACCCCTTCAGGGGATCCAGCTGGAACCCAGGCATGTGCCCTGACCAGGAATAGAACTGTGATTTCCTGGTTCATAGGACAACATTCAACCACTGAGCCATGCTGGCAAGGCTATCTTTTCATTCTGGAATATTTTTACTGCATACAGAAATCTAGTTTGGCAGTTATGGTTTTTCAATACTAAAAAAAAAAAATCACTGGATTGTTTTCCATTATCCATTGTTTCAGTTGAAAAAAAAATCAATGTTACTTTTGTTTTGTTTTTTTATTATATCTCATTTCATCTTGCTTCTTACAAATAATTGATAATTGTTCTTGATTTTCTGAAGCTCACTATAATGTGGATTTATTTCTATTATCCTTATTGAGTGTTCATAGTGCCTCTTGGATCTGTGGCTTGGTGCCATTCATCAATTTTGGAAAATTCTTAGCAAATTTCCCTTCACATATTTACTTTCTTTATTTTCTCTTGTGATTCTAAGTTAAAATGCTGGAGTTGCTTGTTTTTATCATATTTAATATGTATCATATTTTTAATTTCCTATTTTATTGTATTTTTAATTTTAAATATTTTTCTAATAATCCCACGTTTGTCTCTAGCAATGTTCAATTAATTCAGTTCTTTATTTTATTAGTTGTATAATTCACTCCACAATTTCTATTTGACTCATTTTTATACTTTCATTTCTATGAGAAATTGTTGTTTGACATATAATTTCTAAAACATATTATTCTTCATTATTTAAAAAATTGAATCATAATAAAACCATTGCCTTGATCACCCTTTAGTCTACTTATTTTTTTCTATTTGTTTACATTACCTCATACATTTCATAGGCCAAGTTATTTTCTATTGTGTACCGAACATGGTTTAGGAAAAATTATGAAACTAATTTGAAGCTCTGAATGATCTTGTAATACGGAGTCATTTTTATTTGTCTTGGAGGCAGCTAGGCATAGAGTATCATAATCCAATCAGGAAATGAGATGACTCTGTACTTTGAGGCAGATATATTTCTACTTTACCCTTATTACACTAAGGTGAAGCACTAGATGGCTTACCCTCTTGATTGGACCCTGAACTCCAAAATTTGTCCAAAAGTATTATATAATGATTCCATATGCTCTGTCCTTAGCCTTTAACTGGTGTTTTGAATCAACACAAAACTTGAGAATAAACACTGGTGCACATGCAGGACTTACCTCTCTGTGATTGCCTACTTTTTCATGTCTTGGCTCCACAGTTCCTCAGTGCCTTGGTAGCTTTCTTATTCCACTAAAAATGACTTTTAGAATATATATCTCCAGGTTTCTAATTATACTTTCAGCAGGATGTTTGGTCCAATAATAGATTGCCATTTCCAGAATTAAAACTCAGAATCTTTCCTTAAAAATATATTTTTTAAATGCCCCTTACTGGTATTTAGAAATCCATTTTCTATGTTGATCTTATATTAATAAACTTAAGCTTTCTTAATTTTTTGAATTTTTATACATTCTGTTATCTTCCCTTTGTTGGTGATTATTGCTACCTGCCTGGTATTCTCTAGAGCTAATGTAGTATATCTATTCCACACACACACAGTACATAGATATTTAAAAAATAAAATTGATCATGTTACTTCTTTTTGATAATTTATCATCATACCAAAAATAAGACCTACTTTATTTATTTCCTACATAGCCCTCTGATATCAGGCTTTTGTATTTTCTCACAAACTAGTCTCTTTCTTCTATAAATTCCAACAAAACAGACTTTTCCCCAATACTGTCTTGACTGCATCCCATTAGGAAAAAAATAACCTAAACAGCTGTGTAAAGAAGACAAATTCTTTGTATTTCAGCTTAAATGCTATACCTATAAAGTTTTCTTTTTGACAATCTAATCTAAATTATATCTAGGTCTCTCCCACTGGCCTTCCTGTTTATTCTTTCTCATTAAATCCCGCTTGTTTTCTTTGTAGCCCTTAAATATTTTTAAGTTATATGTTGCTTGGGGAGTTTATTTTTTAATTTAAAAATTATTTTAAGTGGTCTTATTATTAGAGTGTTAAAACCATGAGGGCAAGGATTACTGTGTTTTGCTCATTCTTGTGTCCCCAGTATGTAGGGTTGTGCCTTGCTCAAAGTAGATGCTCAATAAATATTCCTTAAATGGATTATTATGGCTTCAGATTTCTCTAAATATTACTAGACCTCTTTTTAAACAGATACAGCTTGTTCATTTAATTCAGGGCTCAAAGTTATGGATGAGTCCTCTTTCTGTCACTAGCAGCATATCACATTCTCAACATTATCTGTAAATAACATGCTTGGTTTCTCCATGTATTGGGATCATTTTCCCATTAACCAACTGCCTTTGTGGTTGTGGAGAACCATAAAGAGGGAGAAAATTCAAATATTTTTTCCCCCCTATAATATAGTGGGAATGAGACGATGTTTTTCTTTATTTAATCTTTGTTGTTGGGAATATTATAGACATCCCCTTTTGTTTCCCCCAGTTCCCCCCCCTCCACCTGGTTCCTGCCCCACCCCTGGTCTTCACCACCCTATTTTTTTTAACATTATTTTTTAAATTGATTTTTCACAGAGAGGATGGGAGAGGGATAGATAGCTAGAAACATTGATGAGAAAGAATCATCGACCAGTTGCCTCCTGCACACCCCCTACCAGAGATGTGCCCCCAACCAATGTACATGCCCTTGACCGGAATCGAACCTGGGACCTTTCAGTCTGCAGGCTGACGCTCTATCCACTGAGCCAAACTGGTCTTGGCCACCACCCTATTGTTGATGTCCATGGACAATGCATATTAACATATAAGTTCTTTGGTTAATCTCTCCCAGTCCTTGCTCCTGCACCCCATTCCCTCAGAGATTTATTAGTCTGTTCCATGTTTCCATGTTTCTGGTTCAATTTTATTCTTCAGTTTATTTTGTTCATTAGATTCCATATATAAGTGAGATCACATAATATTTTGTCTTTCTCCAACTGCCTTATTTAGCCTGGCATAATAATCTCCAGGTCTCTTTATACTGTTTCAAAGGGTAATAGATCCTTTTATTTATTTATTTTTTTTACAACTGCATAGTATTCCATGGTGTAAATGTACCACAGCTTTTTTACCCACTCCTCTACTCATCTACTCTTTGCCTGTCAGACTAAGTCTTGATCAATCTAATCCTGTCTTAGAAAGAACAAATTCCATGACTGTTTTATAAGTTTAGTAATATGATATATTTTGTTTTCCTACTAGGTCCTTTTTCCATTTAAATCCTGATGCCTATTTTTCTCTAGAGCCTTGTCTTCTTTGACTTTCTGTGATTTACGACTAAATTAAATAGATCATGAAGAGAGTATTCTATATTTATGCCAGGCATCAAAACTTAGAACTTACTTACATTTTACATGTCATAGAGGGCATTGCTCCATTGGTACCTCTGTTCACAGAGTACTGCAGTTGGCTCCAAGAAAGGCTGGTCACCATCGTATTCTGTAGAATTAACAGGCATTACTGAAAACCTTTCAACAAATATATGCCCTTTCAACTCTATAATGCTTTGAAGATATAAAATCAAATGCCAAGTAGAGAATAGGCCAAGGGTCAGTTTCTAAGTGTTTTTTGTTTGTTTGTTTGTTTGTTTTTTTTAGTGCACTTCCATTTTATTTTAATACTTGAATTCATAATTAATTTGTGAAATTTTCAGTAAGAAGCTTTTGAAATTTCTAATTGTTGCTACATCTCTAACTTTGAGAAATATTGCTTTTAGATCTAATGTTCTTTTATCCTACTCTGAGATATACAGATCAGATTTTGCTAAAATGGATTTAGAATATGTTAGGTAATAAACAATTTGTGTATATGCTAACCTGCCAGTTAAACTTTTCAGAAATAAGTCAAATTAATGACTTATTAAAAATTAAAGAGTAGTGTAGGGTACTGTGTTCTAGATTAGAGTATAGCAATACATGTTTATATTGTTGTGGTAACAAAATACATTGAAATAAGAGAAACTTACACTTGAATTTCATTTCTAATATTTAATAGCTAAGTGACGTTGAGATCCCTATGTGATACCCTGTTTCTCCTACCAGATTCTTAGAGATCTTCTTATTTCATTTTCTACTGAAAATGGTAAGTGCTGCTTTTAGCCCAGGACCAGTAATCATTATAGTCATACTAGAGGTCTGCTGCACAAATTCATGCACAAGTGGGTTTCCTTGGCTTGGCCGGCGATCAAGGCCTATGAGTGGGTATGTGTGTGTGGGGTTCAGGGCTGCATGCGGTTGGCCAGCCATGGGAAGTTGGCTGTGGGAGCACACTGACCACTCAGGCAGCTCCTGTGTTGAGAGTCTGCCCCCTGGTGGTCAGTGCACATCCTAGCGACTGGTTGACCAGTCGTTCTGTCATAATGGTCACTTAGGTTTTTATATATATATTGATGCTTAGGGGTTAATGAACAGGCTTATATCATTCCTTTCATTGTTTAAATGACTTCTGTTAAATACTGTTTAAATTCTTCTGTTAACTTGAGGAATAACTCCCAAATGTACATTGAATCTATTAGATTTCCATTCATTTCCATAAATTAACCTTTTTTTAGGGGCATTATGAATGGAAATGGGTAGAACACTCAAACTTATACCAAACCCATGCAATAATAACTTGTTTTTTACTTAGTGGAAGCAGCGAAGCATGATGCTTGATAGCTAAGACTGTGGTGGGAATTCTAGCTCTGCCATTTGTTGGTTTACTTATTTGTTTAGGTGAGCAACTTGATCAAATGTGGGGTACATGAACTGAGAGAGGTGAAGTTCTTGTCTGCAATAACAAAGTTGTTACTGACAGTGGGAAAGAGCATAAGCATTCTGCCCACTCCACTCCATGCTTTAGAGAAAAATAACATATTTACCCTTAAGGAATCTCATATGTTAATCACAGACGCTCACTGAAGGCATTTCAGGCATTATATTGTAATAGTCTAATCCTGGTGACCCCCACACCGGTGCTGTGAGCCTTAGGTCCTGGGCTCTTTCTGGTCTCTGTTTTTTGGTTGTCAGACACACAAACAACATTGCAGGGTGCCAAGGGATATATGATGTGTATTTTGCTCAAATGTTTGCCTTGAAAAAGACTTTTACTATTATTGGCACCTCTCAGGGCATCTGAAAGCTGGCTGAGGGACATACTTTTTTTGTGGGGAAGGGGAATTCTAACCTATTTAAGAAGTTTGTCAAAGGCAGGAAAACTATGCATGTTATGAAGGATGTTTTCCTAAAGCAGTTTCTGAGGCAATGAGTAAACCTTTGTCCACTTTTGCTGAAATGAGAAGTTTGTCCTTTCCTTCCCTATGCTCCTTCTTCATTTGGTCAGCGCTGGGTCCGACCTGAACTCTAGCACTTTCTTAACTCAGAGATTTTTCGAAAGCTATTGATTTTCTTAACCTTCAGATGTTGCACAAAATAGCTTTTATTATTTGTAAAATATTCGTATGTGTCCAATCATACATTCTTTTAGATATGTAGGGTCATACCAGTTTAGTCTGTAAATTTATGAGACAATGGTGGTCAGTGACTGTTTTATTATTTTGCTCACACATTAGGTCTTGAGATCCCTGAGGGTCCTAGTGCTATTTAACAGTGTCTGAAACCAGCAGTTTCTTATTATCATTGTAAATAGCCCTGTTCTTAAATTATCATTTCAATTGAACTCCATTTGGAACTCTATGCTTGTTCTGCAAAGGTTTGGTCAGATACCCAGGAGCTGACTATTTTGTGCTTAACACATTGCTACCTTTACCCAGTGGCCAGGTAAGTTTCTATTGAACGAGTACAAAAATGTTTTACATAAATGTTAAAGGCACACTTTAAAATTAAATACCCATTGCAATTTGAAGTTATTTATTACATGTTCTTACAAGCTAATATATTTTTAAAGTATACTTTGTAAAACACCTTGTAATATGAAGTGGAACTATACAAAGCTGGCAAGTTCTCATGATCCATTGCAATGAGTTAGTGCTTTCTTAAAATTATTATATATATTTTTATTGTTTATAGTGTTATAGATATCTCCCATCCCCCCCCCTCCTTTACTGTCCTTCTCCCAGCCTCTATTCTCTCCAGGTTTTTACTACCCTATTGTCCGTGTCCATGGACTATGCATGTAAGCATATTAGAGGCCCAGTGCATGAATTCATGCACAGGTTGAGTCCCTCACATGGCTGGTGATTGAAGCCTATTGGGGGGCCAACAAGCAGGAGGGAAGGACTGCAGGAGGTTGGCTGTGGGAGCACACTGACCACTGGGGCAAACTCCTGAATTAAGCAGCTGCCCCCTGTGGTCAGTGTGCATCCTAGCGACTGGTCGATTGGTCATTCTGGTTGTTCGGTTGTAATGGTTGCTTAGGCTTTTATATATATAATTTCTTTGGTTTATCTCTTCTTGTCCCCCCACCCCACATCTATGTATGTCAGTCTGTTCCATGCTTCCATGCTTAAGGTCTTATTTTATTGGTCAATTCATTTTGCTCATTAGAGTCCACAAATAAGTGAGATCAAGTGATATTTGTCTTTCCAGATTGGCTTATTTCACTTAGCATAATATTTTCCATGTCCATCTATTAAAAGGAAATGTATTGAGAGAAACATGTTTTGGCATCATCTCTCTGTACATTAACAACCTCTTGGCTGTCCTTTCTAGTTAAGTGGCTGCCAACTGTTTGGGACATCCCTGGTGAGAAAGCATTATATCCAAACTAACCGAAGAAAACCCAGAAATCCCTGAAAGGAGATATGAAAAATTCAAATCTCACTTGTGAGTTCATGATTCTTATGGTGTCAGGAATCATGCAAAGTTAATTAAGGCTTTGCCACAAAGAGAGAATAACAATGACTAATGTTTGGCTGATGTGTTACCACTTGTGTAAATAGTTACATCCTCTATGCATGGCTAATCCGGTCCTGTGAAATTAAGAGATTGGTGCTTTATTAGATGGTTTGTTGACCAGACAAATACATACCGGGTGCCTAGGAACATGGGCATCAGAATCAGACTAACCTGCATTGTAATCCAGTAGGGCTTGGCCACTTATTGGATGCTTGATTTTGGGCAAATTATATCACATTTCTAAATGTCAGGGTCTCAGCTGAGGAAGGATGATAATGCTATTTGTTTCATGCATCTGTCATGAGAATTAACATAAAGCACCGAATAGCTTAGCACAGTTTCTGGCATGCAGTAGGTGCTCTTTTAAAGAGGAATAATTATTATTAAGGAAAGAAAACAGCTCAGCCTTCCAAAATACTAGAATTTCTCAGGCTCTATGTTTATTGTAGTTTGTAAAGTGATGAGAGACAATCTTTCATCCCAACAAATTGTCAAACAACCTAAAAAAGAGTCTGGAAGTTTCCCTAGAAATAAATGAGAGATTTATTCAAGGGTTTTGGAGTTTGCAAACTGAAAACACTGCTATGCAAAAACTCAGAAGTGTTCCAAAGATAAAAGAGAAGTTGGTAATTATTCCTAAGAATAAGTCCTGACTCCTAGGCCTTGGGTTGGTCCAGGGTGGTTATCAGCCAGATATCAGGCAGGGAGGATGATGGATATCAGTTGGTCTGGAAGTTGGGCTCCAGGAGATTTGGTCACTTCCAGGGGCTTGGATAATGGATGTCAGGTGAATGTACAATATATCTGGATCCTTCAGGGACAATGAGTTGGCCTGGATACATGACTCTTTCATGGGGTAGAGGGTTATCTGGAGGTCCAGATATAAATCCAGGCATTGATGCAGGACTGAAAAGTTTTAACAAAATTGCGTTCTAGGGCAAATTAAAACAAAAATGGAGTCTTTCCTCAAGCCTCAAACTGTCATTGGAGAAATTGGGGTAAGTGACTTTTATTTAAGTAGAATTACATTCTGAAGTCCCATTCCCTTAGCCCAGGCATGGAACAAGTGTAGCTGGGGTTTCAGTAAAGCTAGAAGCAAAGCCAGTGTCCAGAGTTTCCATTCTAGGCTGCAGCAGGTTCAGTTCAGCATCAGGATAATAGCAGTCCGTTAGTCATAGCTGTGAAGAAACTATTTTCTAAATCCCAATTTCCCCCCCCAAAATTGCAAAGGTCAATGGAAGCAGCAAAATATTTGAAAAGGGACTGCCCCAAGAGGTAGCTGGGGTTGATTCCTGGTGGCCCGTTACTACCCTCCCTTCTTAAAGAGAAGACAGACTTGATTAACACCCATCACTGGAAAAATACTTAATTTACAGCAGCTACAAATAGACCTCTTCTAATTGCAATGTTGCCCAGTGGATCCTATAAAGGGATGTACTTGTCAGTAGTCGGAAGGGATTAGACATAATACTAGACCAGTCCATGGTTGAATGATCCTAAAGTAAGTGCTGAGACAGACCACAGTGCTGGATGTGTGTTGGCAGCTGCCTGAGAATTCTCCTTCATTTGAAACACACCTAGAGCTACAGTGAAGGCCAAATGCCCAGACATATTCACAGTTTCCTGATGTCCCAAAAAGTACTTGGATAGAGTTATCCAACTATTTTTAGGAGTTCGGATATCATTTCCTGGCATTTTTTTCTATAGTGAGTCAAGAGTGAACTAATAGCCCTACAGACTGGAGCTAAGCAGCTTTTAAAGGAAGAGTAAATGTCACTTAGGATTACATTTCAGATCCGTGTGCCAATCAGCCTGGCTTAAAGGACCCTAGTAACAAAGTCAAGGAGGAGAAATAGATGTTGTTAGTGCTTGCCGGAACAGAATAACTATTTTTTCAAGTATAGCTAACTTTCAATATTATTTTGTATTCGTTTGGTTTCAAGTATACAGCATACTGGTTAGACAATCATATGCTTTAGAAACAGAACACCTTTTATTTGTGGCTTGCATCTTATTGAGAAGGATGTATCCGTGGACACCATCTCATTCTGTTCTATGGCAATTTCAATGATAAGGTTTGGAACTTGCATAGCAATTGATGATGTACTGTCTTTGCTGAATATTTTCAATCTGCCCTTCGGGCTTCTCTCTCTGGCTTTATTTTGCTATGTGTCTCAGGAGGTGGACCTCTATGCATTGTGTAAACCAAGCTCCATTGCCTTTCAACTTTGTTTTGGAATGACCAAGGAAAGGAACCAAACTAAGCTTGAGAAGAAAAAGAGGCTGGGGTGTTTATTTCTTTGGTCCTTTCTCTCTGTGTCTCTCTGTCTGAAGCCACAGCTTCTGTTGAAGGACCTTTTCTTGTGACTTTCAGCTGTTTCCAGGAACCATTCTTTCTACTTGCTTCCTGTTGTTGCTTGCCCCAGGATGCCTCCCCATCCTTTGTGATTTCCCTTAACTCTGTCTACCTTTTGTGAACAGTCCTTTACCCAACAATCTTCAATCATCCCTTTTGATTGAGATGCTCCCTGCGGTGCCACTGTTTCTGAAGGAGCAGGAGATGGAAGAAAGGAGGGCTCAGTGTAATCATGGATTTCTAGCAGTTTTCTCTCAGCTTCTGTTAGAAATAAGAGAGTTTAGTAACCTCAGCCTCTATTTATTCCTGCCTGTTGGCTACCAGCCTGAGAGGAATCAAGCACTAGCGTATTTGGATATTTGGCAGTATGGTGCTGGGAGCAAAATGCAGATGAGGAAAACACATATTTGGAATTTAATACATTTTTAAATAAACCATGGGACAAAAAATTCATGAGGGAAAACTCAAAATGGAAACAAAGCATAAAATTTATGAGGTTAATATTTTTTTTTAGAATGCAGATTTATTATATAAAAGATCAATTAAATAGTGCAGAAAAAAAAAGGAAAATAAAATTCCAATAGTTACCATGTAAAGTGGCATTAAAAATAAGAAGTAGGGAAATTTTAACAATATATATGCTTGACCTGTACACTGAAAACTACAAAACATTGTTGAGAGAAATGAGTTACATAAATGTTCATGGACCAGAAGATTCAATACTGTTAAGATGCCAGTTCTCCTGAAAATCCTCTACAGATTCATTAGAATGCCAGTTAGAACACTTGTAGTTTTTTCTTTTCTTTTTTTTTTTTTTAATATTAATTTAGCTGTTTCTAAAATTTATATTGAAAATATAAGGAAAAATGAAAAACAAGAGAATTAGAATATCCTAAATCATTTCTAAAAGTAAAAACAATGTTGGAAAACATTTACTATCAAGGGTTCCAATAATTTCTATAATCACACTAATCAAGACAGGGTATTATTGAATATGAGAATAAACATAAATCAAGGAAACAGAATAGAAAGTCCAGAAAGACATGCCTGGTGTGTGTGTATGTATAAGTTAATATATATATTCTAAATTTACTTTTTAAAATTTATCTTTATTGTTTCAAGTATTACAGATGTCCCCTTTGTTTTTGTTTTTATTTTCTCCCATTGACCATCCTTCTAAAAAAAAAAAAAAAATCAAACCTCCTTCCACCCATAGTGGATTTTGCTAATTAATTTTATTTTAAAATTTTGTTTTAGTGTAATGTGATTTTTTTTAAGGGGTGGGCAGAGAAGGGAAGACAGGGACTGAATAATTAAACAAAAAAGGCATATTTTCATGATGTGAAGATATACCAATAAGTTTAAATAACTTGTTTACTCATGACTTTCAAAAATCTCTGTGCATAAGGAAATAGTTTCTTTTTATAAATGTAAATTTTTGAAATTTACCCACCTTCCATAATTATAAGTTGGAACCCAGTACTTTCTACTTTTAAACAAGCATCCTTAGTGGCTTTAAAACATATTCGTGGAACCACACTTTAGAAAACACTATTCTTAATTATACTGTGCAAGATGCCTAGCATTTTTGAGCTTTAGTTTTCTCATTTTCCCACACAAGGATGTAAAATCCACCAGAATAAATAGTTTTTATCTATTTAGATTACTAATGTAGAATCTAGAACCATGACTGGCACATTACAACACACACATATTTAATAAGTAAATAATGGATAAATGAATGAGCAACTCTGTATAATGTAATTATACCTACTGTATAGGATTGCTTGTAGGTTTCCATGAAGCAATTCAACTAACATTATTGTATGCCATAGCACATAGTAAATATGAGCTCTCTTTTTCCCCTTGAATTTTCAGTCATCACAATACCCCAAATGCCAGTTATAACTCAATGAATGGTGTAATTTAAAACAACAGTAATTATAATAAAACAAGGAAAATGAGCTTGCCAGTTCAATGGCACAAGCATTATATGGTTTTTTTTTGTTTTGTTTTTTTAATGCAAGGGTTATAAAGATCAATCCATACTGTGCCCTTTCTTTACCAAAGAATCTATCAAGACGGGAACATTAACTTACTTCAGTAGCTGTATGAAAATGTGAAAAATGAGTCACAGCACTACACTAATGTTGCTAGCTACTATAAATTATACTCTGAGTGTGTGCTTATAGAATGCAAAGGGATGTTACTGAGGATGATGGAAGACCTACTTAGTTTTAGAAATTATTTTAACTAGTCAAAATTTAAGGACAAAACATATTCCATATAAACTAACATAAATTATGTATGCAGATCTTAATTACCTTACTTTTGTCTAGGCTGTCAAGACTCCCGTTACCATTGTTTACCTTGAAAATGCTTTGGTTTAAGAAGTACACAATACTTTGCAAAATTTTAGGTCTCATAGGTTATGAACCAGAACTTCCATTTCCCATTAATATCAACTTACTATTTAACTGGACATTTAGCTTCACACTCTGGAAGCTTCTGTGAAACAGTCTCCTCATTCAAGAGGTTGTGAATACAATTCTATTGCTGGGAAATTACTGGAATGCTAACTTCCACAGAGAGAAAGTTAAGCTGTAGCCTAAGAGCTTTGGAGAAAAACATAGAATTTCAGTGCACCAAATAGGTATTGTATTGAAAAGAGTAAAAGAAACTCATAAGGCTCATTTGTGTGTGTGGGAGTGGGGGAAGGTCACAGTAGTATGTTTTATCACAAAAATAAAAGATAGTATTTTCAACATGTCAGCTATTTCTTATCAAATATTAGACATAGGTGACTTATTTTATACAAGTACATAATGTTAAAATCATTTTTTTCACAGCGGGACAAAGTGGAATATATATACATATTATGCAAATTAGCTGGGATGCCTTAAGGTGTCATGATCAGCTTAGGAGGAGGCTTCATCACAACCAGCTCAGGAGGAGTTGGGCACAGATGGGTGGGAGAGGACTGCATGCCGTCCCCTGCCTCAGTGGCCTTGGGGAGGCTGGGGCTGAGGGCGGGCGGAGTGGAGACTCAAACCACAGGGGCACTTGCTCCGAGCCTCCACAGTGTGGCTCAGAGCATGCCCCCTCCCCAGCAGACACACACCAGGTGGGGGGGGCATGCTCTGAGTGGCCAGGGGCCTCTGCGTGTGAGCTGCAGAGGAAACACCTTTTCTGAACGTTCATTGGCTAAGGTCCCTGTATGCTGCCACTCACAGTGTTCTTGGTAACTTAGGTAATAAGAATCCAAGAAGGTGATCTAGGGTTTTTCCACCTCACTCCTGGCAGGAAAAATGAAGAGCTGCTGCTGGAGGGGCTAAGAAATGTCATATCCTGCCTGAACCTGTTTGGCTCAATGGGTAGGGCCTTGGCCTGTGGACCATAGGGTCTGGGTTGGATTCTGATTAAGGGCATGTATTTAGGCTGCAGGCTCCTTCTTTGCTGGGGCCCAGGTCAGGGGGCAACCAATCAAAGTGTCCCTCTCACATTGATGTTTCTCTCTGTCTTTTCCTTTCTTTACCCCACTCTCTAAAAATCAATGGGAACATAGCCTCAGGTGAGGATAAAAAAAAAAAAAAAAAGAAAAAAAAAAGAAAGAAAGAAAGGTCATATCCTATGAAAGTTACATCTTGAAAATTCCTGAAGAAAGTTGTCATTTTTTCATGGTGAAGGGACTGGAATCCATGTTGATAAAAACACCTTGATGGCTGTGGTGACTGGCAGTGACTGCAGCAGCTGGGTGATGGGGCTGGTGCCTTCCCCTAATCAGCCCGGTCACCTCTTGCAGAGTGAGGCCAGACTGAGGCTTAGCCATCAGTAGGACATCCCTTGAGGGCTCCCAGACTGTGAGAGAGAAAAGGCTGGGCTAAGGGACCCTCCCACCCCAATGCACAAATTTTGTGCACCAGGCCTCTAGTATTATATAATATCTTGCCAGGCAGACTAGTTAACTTAGTCCAGGTAATTGAGGTAGTATTTTGGGAAGATTAGATATAGGGAGCTTTCATTATAACTTATAGGGCTGATGTTGGTTAATGTAACAATACACAAAAAGAAGAAATGAGCAGCATTTTTGCCCTCAATAGGACTGTACTCCATCAGCACATTTTATTTCAGAGATGAAAGTAAAATTAATGCAGAAACTTGCCCAAAGTATATAGCTCTTAAGAATCACAGCCAGCACCAAAAAAATCCTTGAAACATATGACTCCTATTAGCTTTATAAATAAAAATGGCTGCCAAACAATCTTTATATCATTTCTTGGGTAGAGAACTGTAGTCAGCTGGATATGTTATTCTAGATACCTTCCCAGAGGAAAGGTAGGCTAATCTGGACTTGATCTGATTCCACAGATGGTGATCGTCAGTTCACACAAGTAGGGCTGCCTGGTACATTTGTGGGACCCAGCTGCCCTAATCCCATTGCCTCATCTAAAACCCATTTTTTGTTGTTGTTGTTGTTGTTAGGCTAACTGTCTAAGTTTGCAAACTCTCTTCTGCATTTGTTTTAGACATTGAACATTTTGATGTTTGGAAGGAATTGTGAGTGTCAGATAAGAATGAAATGTATACTTTGAAACTTCTATGTGAGAAAGTAAGTTTGGTTTCTTCCTTTGAATACTCAAGTGAATTCCCACACTCGTGACAGGCAAATCCTATCATTGTCTGTGCAGACAGAATGTCCATTGGTCCCTGATACATCTTGTCAGAATGTTCTCTCTCCTCATTACCACCACAATGGAATCTGTGCACTCACTTTAAACACACCTGCGAAAGGTTGAGCCAAGAGGATGGGAACTTGACCCAGATAGACAGGATTAGATGATGCTACTGGCTGAGACAGAATTTTGAACAGAGGCTCTGAGGTGGGACTAAGGGTCATATGAGTTAAAGGTGGTGGAGAGGACGTGGGGAGTACAAGGAGGTCAGCTTCGTTAAAAAGAAAATAAATATATGGAAAGTGGCTATGGCTAAGGTGGTGGAAAAATTCTGCCAGAATTAAATTTTAGGCAAGGACTTTCAATATGGAGCTGTAAGTAACCCTTCAGAATGATCTATACTAATAAAAGAGTAGTATGCGAATTCGACCAGGAGACCTTCCAGGTATCCTTCCAGACAAAGCCATGGTGGCAGGGCTGAGGCAGAGATGATTAGAGGCGAGCAGGCCAGCAGTAGGGGGTTGTTGGGGGTGAGCAGGCTGGCAGGGGAGCAGTTGGGGGCAACCAGGCCAGCAGGGGGGGGGTAGTTGGGGGTGATCAGGACAGTGGGGATGGGGGAAGTTAGAGGTGATCAGGCTGGAAGGGGGGACAGTTGGGGGAGATCAGACCAGCAGGCAGAGTAGTTAGGGGTAATCAGGCAGGCAGGTGAGTGGTTAGGAGCCAGAGGTCCCAGATTGCAAGAGGGTGCAGGCCAGGCTGAGGGACACCCTCCTCCCCCAATGTATGAATTTTGTGCTCTGGGCCACTAGTTTGTAAATACAACAGAATATATGGAGACCAATGTAGTAGTAGTATCATATTTTGAGCTGGAAGCAATGGGGGGAAAAAGCAAATCTCAAAGCTTTTATTGATAAATAGAATAAGAATGAGTAGTTTATATATTATCAAACTCATAGTCAATATGTACCATGTACCTCATTCATTATATTCATTGGGTCAGATTTGCTCATCAGTAATAGTTATTATTGTGACTTGGAGGTTAAAAACAATATGCTAAATAAGCTGTTACTCGAGAAATGACTAGACCACAGACAGAATTGCCTATAATAACTGGAAAAAAAAAAGAGGGATCTCCCAAATCACTCCTTCTTCCCATCTGAACTTCAGATGCCAGTAAGCTTATTTAGCTATCAGGCTTCTCATCCCAATGAGAGAGAATCATCCTGAAGGTCACACACTTGGAATGAAATGTTACTACATTGGCAACTGAGGATTTAAAAGAACTTGACTTGGCTAAAGAACTATGGAAATAATAAGGAGATAGAACTCTTGAAACATATGACTCACATTAGAGCTTTCTATAACTGGCTGCCAAATAGTGAGTCTTAGGATGTTTCTTAGGGAAAGGACAGTTATCCGGTCACCTCTGAATACTGTACTTAGATAATGGAAAATGCAAATATTTGGGGTTTCTTAGTCCTGTCCTCTGTGCAGATGTGCCTAACAGGAACTTCTCATTTGATAAGTTCATTTGATACTTATTTGCGGAAAAGAAGCTTTCCTAAAAAAGAAAAAAGGGAGGTCTGGACTTATGTTAAAGGAAGGCAAGTAGAAGCTTCCAGGTCAGAAAGGACAAAGGCAAAGACCGAGGACAGGAGGACAGACCTGGAAGTCAATTCCTACTTGGGCATTTTGTTTTATCAGCTCGGAGAGATGTTTGCAATATTAGTGCATTTGAAAGACATTTTGTTCCCTGAAAGCTTTCTTTTCCTCCCATTCAAAAATAAATGAGTAATGGCTCCATATGAAGGCTGATGGTGGCAGAAAGTGTCTGAAGGAGAAGAGCTCTTGAAACACCAATGTAACAGATCATAAGGTTATGCTCTCGAGGACATTTGAGGAGTTGGTGGATCTGAAGTTACAATGGGTTCCCTGATAAGGATGGAATACTTTTTTGAAGGGGGATGAAGGGCTTAACAAGTGTCTTCTTCATTAGAGTTCTTAAACCTACCTGTTTGTACCTGTTTCAAAGGAGACACTGTTTATTTGGTGAGAATATGTGGGATTTCTTACTCATCAGGGAGGGACAAACCCTGATTGGAAATTGGCTGTCCAGTGGGAAACACATGCATGAGAATCTATCTTCTTAAGTGCCTTCACTGAACCTTTATAGAGTCCAGGAGAAATAATCTTTAATAAACAAAGTTATCTGTCTCTTACACACTATCTGTCAGGACTTTGGATTCTTTCCTTCCATAGTAACAGAATTCTGTGTATCTTCTCCCCTAATCCTATATAATAAAAGACTAAAATGCAAACTGTCCCCTTGGGAGTTCAACCAGGAGACCAGGAGTTCAATCCCTCACTATTACATGCACTGACAACCAGGGGGTGGCGCAGAACATGGAGGGCCACCAGCGGCAGTGGGATGCTGAGGGAGTGAGGGAAAGAGGAAGTGGACAGGCAGGGAACCTGATCCGCCCTGATCACTGGCCAGACTTAGGGACCCTACCCATGCACGAATTTTATGCACCAGGCCTCTAGTTAATAATAACTACATATGAAAGATTTTTTTTTCAGACTCACACACAGACTGGTTTCAGAGCCATTAAAAAAAAAGGACTTAATATTTACAATATGAGAAAACAGGTATGTTGTATTTGTTCAATAAATACTGTAATTAATTAGCTCATCAGATAATTAAGCTGTTAACTTGATTAGCTGTTAAAATTTTGTTAGATTTGTTCATATTTGTTCAACAGTATAAGGCAATAAAACTTTGATGGCAATTGTCTACGAAAGGCCATCTTCAAAGTGTCGTGTGATATTTTTTTCTGAGATGACCTTTAGCGAGTGTCATGCTCTGTTCTCTAGAAGTTGTAGCTCTCATTAAATACTTCACACATCCTCAACATCAAGCTTCCTATGTAATGTTATTTGTGACATGTTTCCATTCACAGAATGTTCTTTTAAAAATGTTCCTATTCTAACATTTCCATCTTGACATCTCCTATTACAGTTTAACCCAAACAAATATTTTTTTTCATACAAAAACAACTAGAAACTTATTTAAATCTCTTCTTTGAGCACCTCATAAAATCCTTTACTTAAAAGCTACTCAAAATTTAATGAATTTTCTGAAAAAGGGAGAAGAGAGCTAACCTTTATTGAGTGCCTACATGATTTATATGTTTCTAATCAACTTTCAAAACAAATTCCTGAGGTGGGTATATTATGTTGTCTTTTTATAAAAGTGTAATTTGAAACTCAGAGGTAAGACAGTTGGTCAAGGTCACACAGTTAATTCTGAGCAAGGATCTGAGCTGGAGTGTGCATGATGCCAGAGGTTATCCTCATTCTCTTACACACTGTCTACCAATAGGAAATATCCCAAAACCTCAGGGTGCCATGGGCTTTCCACTGCAAAGAAAAAAGTGTTAATGTATGTTACTGTTTCAGGAAACAGCTTAGTACCTAGCACCTCAAAACACTAAAATCAAACAACACAAAGCAAACAACAACAACCCCCACCTAACATAAATCTTCATCCCTCCTGACAAAGTATGAAATTTGAGATGTTTTGTCTGCACAAAACTTTTGGTTGGTTTTAAAATCCTTAACTTGATCAATTTTCATTAACAACCAAAAATAAAATTATTGAAACAAACAATACCCAAAGAAAGGGGAGATTTGTTTGAATCAATTAGTTCCCCCCCATCAGGATTCATATAATTATTTAGCAATTTGATAACATTTTAGTAACTCATATTATAGTTAATAATAAGAATTATAAATATTAAAATCCCCAATGTCATGGGTGCATAAGAAACCTAGGCACTCTTGTGGAGGCACTCTTGTGGATGCTTATTTTTTTTTTTTTAGGATGATAATGAAATATTGTTCAATTCAGCACTTACAGAACATTTACTGAGTATCTAAGGTAGATACTTTATATGGCAAGACTGCACTGACGTTAGAAAGAGGGAGAAGGATCAGAATAGAAAAGCAAAGGTCAGAACCATCAACAAAATCTTAGCACAACAGCTGCTTCTATGGAAAAAACCACAAGCTATTTGACTTTAATGGAAGCTCCTGGGGAAGGGTTAAGTAAAGGGGCATTTAAACTGTGTACATTCAGACAGGACCTCGAAATCTCAGTAAGCACAATGTTGAAGATTTACATGGCTCTTTTATTCCCTTTTATAATAATGTTGGATAAGGAAGCACTTAGGCGACTTGTGTGGCTACTGAAGGATTTGTTTGAGAATAAAGTTCTCTTATTTCTAGCTTAAGACTAAGCTAACACTTGACTACTGTGGGAAAACACGTTCTGTGGACTTTTTGGGTCATTCAGGTTTTTTGTGAATTCCTTAACCTTTGCAAAGGCCACTGTTATCAACGAATAAGAAATAATATTGTTGGTTCAATTATGACGCCTTACTTACCTGATATAATTCAATTGTCTGTGTCTTTCATAATTTAGAAAAGTAAACTATCTTTAAAAATTACTACTAATATTAATTGTGGGGAATTCAAAACACAGAAGAATAAACAAAATATTCATAACCTTATCACTCAATATTTTAGAATATTTATTCATTCATTTATTATATTTATTTAACCAATCTGTATCTCCACATTTACTACATCTATTTATATCAGTACCTACTTTGTGCAAAAGAGTGCCATAATAGGGAAAGCAGATTTATTCTATTTTTTCAAGAGCACCTACTGTGTGTTTTGGGAGAGAGCACAGATAAATACTAACCAAATAATCACATTTATAGAAAACTGTGACTTAGTGCTATGGAGAAAAACATATGACATGAGAAAAAATGATTTTAGTAGATTCAAGATAAGATCTTAATACTGAGTAGAAAAGAGGGAATAGAAAGTATGGAGTAAAAAGAGAGAAAAAGAAAATTCAGGAAAGGGGACATCCTATGCCAAGACTTTGAAGGGGAGTGCAGAAGGTACATTTGATGACTATAAAGAGGATTAAAGAATGTGGGGCATAGAATAGGATGTTGAAGAGATAACAGGGGCCAGATCATAGCTTTTTATTTTAGGTCGTGTTATTTATTTTTGAACTTTATTGTAAAGCCAATGGGAAAACATTATGCTATTTTAATCAAAGGGCCTATATGAGGAGATTGATTTTTAAAAAAGGCATGAAAGTTGCTAAGCTACTGAGGAGACAGGAGGCGAGGCCAAAATAGATTTAAGTAGAAAGGTTTGGAGTTTTTAATATCCTATATAATAAAAGTATAATATGCAAATTGTCCCCTTGACTGGGAGTTCTTCAGGGAGTTTGACCAGGTGGGCAGAGCCAGCTGGGGAAAGGGAAAGTGGAAGCCAGCAGCCAACAGCCACTAGGGCCCTACCAGTGCACACATTTCATGCACTGGGCCTCTAGTCTCTCTCTCTCTATGTATAAAAGTGTAATATGCAAATTCACCAGATGGCAGAATGACCAGTCAGCTATGGCTCGCACTGACCACCAGGAGGCAGATGTTCAATGCAGGAGCTGTCCTAGCCAGCAGGCCCCGATCGTCTGATGGAGAACAGGGAACCAGGGGTGAGTTGCAGGAAATGTGGGTGCAGGGGCCCCGCCAGGACCCCTCCCCCCACACACACACACAGAAGGCAACCAGTAGTGGTGGAAGGGGTTGGGACTAGCCAGTTGGGGGGAATGGGCAACCTCTTGGTCCCGCCACCAGCTAGCAGGCTTCCAATCCCTAATGGGGAACCAGGAATCAGGGGGTGGGTGGCAATGGACGTGTGCAGTGCCGGAGCTCCAATTGTCCCGTCAGTCACCGTACTGGTTGTCCCACACACAGAGGGCCAGCAGGGGGTGTGAGGGGTGACTGCTGCTCTGATCGCCCCTCAGGAGCAGGGGGAGATGGAGAAGCCCTCAGGGGCCATTGGGGCTGGCAGCCGCTATTTGCACCTGCTGATGACACTGAGTGATCAGGACTGATGTTGGGCACCGAGAGCGGGTGTGAGGGGCAGCTCTGGCATCAGCTTCGGGTGCGAGTACCTTTGGGACCATGGCACGCAGAAGCAGAGAATGTCCAGTAACCACCAAGCTTGCCCCAATAACAGTGACTGGCACCCCACCTTGGTCTGGTGCCCCCACTCACCTGCTCCACCATCCCAATGCAGCCAACACCCACCATGTTCTGCACACACCCCTTGGTGGTCAGCGCATGTCATGGTGACTGGTTGTTCGGTTGCTGTTGGTCCAGTTGTTCTGCTGTTCGGTCTATTTGCATATTAGCCTTCTATTATACAGGATTGAAAGTCTACTTGGATTTCAAAATTATTGCTCTAGAAATAAATTATTCTGTTAAATATATGAGTATTACTTTTTCGTAACTATACTGAAATGTAATTTTGTATCTTGCTTTCCTATTTAAGATTACAAGCAGTGCTTGGGTTACATTGGACTCGGTGTACGTCATTTCATAGTTACATTGCCATCTCCCATCTATACTAATAATAGAGGTATATGGAAATTATCCAGGATGCCATCACACTAATGACTGAACAGCAGGCTGTGTGGGGTGACCAGTTCAGCAGTGGGTTTAAGGAGGAATGACCAAATGACTGTATAGCAGGCTGTGTGAGGTAACCAGGCTGGCAAGGGGGTTAGGGAGGGATGATCAAACAACTAAACAACAGGCAGTTAGGGGCAACCAGGGGGGGGAGTTGGGGGCAACCAGGCTACTGGGGGGAGCAGCTGGGGGTGACCAGGCCAGTAGTGGGGGCAATTGGGAGTGACCAGGCCAGCAGGGGGAGCAATTGGGGGAGACCAGGCCAGCAGGGGCTGGGCGGGGGGGCAGTTAGGGATGATCAGACCAGCAGGCAGAGGCGGTTAGGGATGATCAGGCTGGCAGGAGGGCAGTTAGAAGCTAGTGGTCCTGGATTGTGAGAGGGCTGTCCAACTGCCGATTTAGGCCCTATCCCCAGGATCAGACATCCCCTGAGGGTTCCTGAATTGGAGAGTGTGCAGGTTGGGTCAAGGGGACCCCCATGCATGAATTTCATGCACCAGGCCTCTAGTTTATATATTTTTAAAAGTTCTGTCACTTTGACATATGTACATTTGTGCTTTATGTTTTTTTATTATTTATTTACTACAAGTAAAGGTCAGGAATTTAATTTTTTTTTTTTTTTTTTTTTTTTTTTACTGTTTCACTTCATTATTGCTGTGTATGTTCTCCATATGAGTAATGTAGGTGCCTACGTAGGTGGGTTTCGACTTACGGTGAAAATCGTGTTATGTCGCACTGTAGGAACAGATCTCCAATGTAACCTGGGGAGCTACTGTACATTCTAGGCATGATCCCATAGCCATCAATTTTATCAGTGTCTATATAAAATAGGGGTGTTGAACTCAATCAGAGAAGGGGCCAAAATCTAAAATCCAGCCTAAATCGCGGGCCGAATGGTTTACTGAACAGTCATAAACTGTCATTGTGATGGAAACGCAGCGGAGTGCAGTGATGACAGCGCGGTGCGGGCCACATTGCAAGGCGTGGCGGGACGGATTTGGCCCGCAGGCCTTGTGTTTGACACATGTGGTATAAAACAACAAAATCATTATTTTATAAATCTGCTGCTATTTCAGTAATTTTTATGAGTTAAGCAGGGAACATACATTTTTACTTTGATTCATGCTTTATTGAATTCTCTTAAAATAACAGAAAAGGCCAGGTGGTTTGAAATCAGGTTGAAAATCACTGAATTAAACATGGTTCAGTGGTTGAGCCTCTACCTATGAACCAGGAAGTTACTGCACATGCCTGGATTGTGGGCTCGATCCCCATTGGGGATGAGGGAGGTATTTGCAGGAAGCAGACAATCAATGATTCTCTCTCATCATTGATATTTCTATCTCTCACTCTCCCTTTCTCTCTGAAATAAATAAAAAAATATTAAAAATAACAGAAAGGTATTAAATATTGCTAAAAGTAGGAAAATTTGTCTTTTTCCTCATTTAAAAGGAGAACTTTCTTATGATGGGAGACTTTAATTTACTTATTTTCTGTAAACTTTTAATTAGTATTCATTAAATCTCATAATTTGTAGCATTGAAAAAGATGATTCTTTTGTTTATCAATGTGATACATTTTATAATGGATTTTCTAATGTTTGAACTTTATATTCCTAAAATAAATTAATTTGCTAGATAATTTTCTTACAATGTTATTGAATACAGTTATTGAAAATTGTGATTAGTCTATTATTTACTTATGGCATGATGATAACTTTAGAAATATATATATTACTTACCATGTTGCATTTGTTATTTAAGCACTTTACAAAATTTATTTAATCCTCTCAGTAACTCCAACATTGGGAATATTGTTATCACATCTTTAACAAGAGAGTTGAAATAGTTGAGGAACTATTTCTATAACAGTAGAAATAAATGTTAAAGTAGCTTCATTAAATAGAGTAATTTTTTAATGTTATGTAACTCTTTATAGGGTATGAAGATTAAATCCTTCTTGAATATTTGAATGAACTTAATAAATTATACCAGTAATTTTCAACTGGGGTGCCATAAGAATTTTTAAAACATGCAATATCTGACTATTTAGTCAGAGGCACTGTCCTCTTTTCCCTTAGAGTGACAATTTAAAAATGATAATAGCCAACAAACAATAGCTGTCCAGTGTGTATGAATCAAAATCATAATATATTTTTGGTATGACTCAGAATTTTAGTAATTAGTTTAGTTATTTTTTTCAATTGACATCTTTTAATCTTTGAATTTGTGTTTTTAACTTTATTTTTATTGTTTACATACACTATTCCAAATGTCCCTGTTTCCACCTACTTTGCCCACCTTCACCCTAGCCTTCACCTCCTCTTCCCTCCGGCCAATTCCACACTGTTGATAATTAGTTTATGTGTACCATTAGATGAAAAAGGTTGAAAATCACTGAATTAAATTGTATTCCCCAGAACTTTTGGGAACAAAATTCTTTTATAAGAATTTCAATGTCATTCATAGTTATAGCTCAGCCATCTTTTCTGCTTTATCAAGTCATGTTGATATGGCAGAAATTGGCTACATGCTCAGTAATGCTGGGTTCCTTTGAAGGAACTCAGCATACTGACTTTGTCAGCCTTCTTTACAGTTAATTGGTCTTGCAATTAGACCAGATGAAGGTGGATGGTAATGATATATGCTACCTTGAAATGGTCCATATAACTTCCATTGCTGTCCTTGACTTGTCTAGGTGGCTGTAAGTGGAGGAAGAACACTGAAGTTGTTGCTTATAGGGAAACTGTCCAGGTGTCAACTAACCCACATTGGGTTTCTGTGAGTAAGAAGTAAACCTTTAATAATTTTGAGTCACTGAAACTGCATTGCTTGCTACAGAAGTTACCATTATACTCTGAGAAATATATTTAGGAAATAAAAGTTTGCTTGAAAAGTAGATTTTTTTAATCACCACTTTCTAGTTTATTACTTTTTAAAAACATTAAGTCTTTGTATTATAAAATCACAACTTTATCATTCCCAATTTTGCTTATTATTTTGTCTATATTTTCATCTTTTCACTTCGCTAAAGGTAAGTTAGTTGTATTGTTTATTTCATTACCCTTAGTGTGAGTCTAGTATGGCCTCTATTCTTTCTCCTTTCCCCTGACCTTCTTCCCTTTCTTCCTACCTATTTAATGATATTTCCTTTGTAGCAAAATATTTTATTACTATTGCAAATGTTCTATATGGCTTAAGAAAATATGTGCACTATTTGTAGACGAAACCAGTTTGGCTCAGTGGATAGAGCGTCATCCTGCGGACTGAAAGGTCCTGGGTTTGAATCCGGTCAAGGGCATGTACCTTGGTTGCGGGCACATTCCCAGCAGGGGGTGTGCGAGAGGCAGCTGATCGATGATTCTCTCTCATCGATGTTTCTAACTCTCTGTCCCTCTCTCTTCCTCTCTGTAAAAAAAATCAATAAAATATATTTAAAAAAAAGAAAAAGAAAATATGTGCACTATTTGTAATATTTGAAACACGTAAGTGTATTATTCAAATATCTTTTATTTTTTATTCTATTCCAGTGTGCCAGTATCTTTGTAAATTGCAACCAGTGTTTGCTTTTAGTCCTTACTTTTATGGCCTAGATTTATTCTATTTATTTTTTAATTGAAATATATTTGATTTATAACATTATATAATTTTAAGAGGTACAAATGTTGAATTGATATATTTTTTATGTTGCAGTATGATTGTCATTGAAGCATTAGCTAGTACCTCTATAACATAATTTTTTGTGTGGTGGGATTAAAGGTCTAGTGTCTTAACAAATTTGATATTTATAACATAACTAGTGGCCCAGTGCACAAAATCCATGCACGGGGGGGTGTCCATCAGCCCATCCTGCACCCTCTCCAACCTTGGACCGCTCAGGGGATATCTGACTGCTGGTTTAGGCCACAGGGATAGGGCCTAAACCGGCAGTCGGACATAGCCCTTACAATTCTGGACCACTAGCTCCTAACCACTCACCTGCCTGCCTGCCTAATTGCCCCTGTTTCTGCCTGCCAGCCTGATCAGCCCCTAACTGGCTCCCCTGTTGGTCTGATTGACACCTAACTGTTTCCCTGCCAGTCTGATAACCCCCAACTGCCCTCCACTGCTGGCCTGATCACCCCCAAGTCTTTCATTAGTATATATATTGTTACCCATACTCACTATTCTGTGCATTGGGACTCCAGAACTTACTAGTTGCAACTTTCTACCCATAAACAATATCTCTCCAATCCCCCCTTTCCACATCCCTGGTAACCACACCATTTTATTCTCTGTTTTTATGCATTTATATATTCAATCTAAAAAAAGTAAATACTATTATAGAGTATATTTGTCTTTCATTGTCTGGCATATATCATTTATCATATCGTGAAAGTCCATTCATTTTGTCACAAGTGGCAGGATTTTCTTCTTTCTTATGGCTAGATTTCCTGTGTGTGTGTGTGTGTGTGTGTGTGTGTGTGTGTGTGTGTGTGTGTATACTTTCTCATGTATTTTTCTTCTTTATTGATAGAAACTTAGGTTTTCTTCTGAATCTTAGGTGTTATGAATAATGCTACAATAAATGTGGCAGTACATATCTCCCTTCAGTATTTCATTTTTGGGATATGCACTCAAAAGAGAAATTGTGGGATCATATAATTCCCTTTGTAATTTTTTGAGAAACCTCCCTACTGTTTTCCATAGTGGCTGTACCAATTTACATTCCCATTGGTACCAATTTTTCACCAGTGAGTGAGACATTAGATGAAGTTTTGCCATATATGGCCTTAATGGTGTTAAGGCACTTTCCTTCTATGCACACTTTATTGTTTTAATCATAAATGGATGTTGTATTTTATCCAATGCTTTTTCTGTACCTATTGATATAATAGGATTTTTATTCTTTATTTTGTTAATGTCACACTGATCTATTTGTGGATGATGAACCTTGTGTCTCTGGAATGAACCCCACTTGATCATGATGTGTTGTTGTATTTGATTTGTAGTATTTTGTTTAGGATTTTTGCCTTTATGTTCATCAGGGAAATTAGCCTGTAATTTCTTTTTTTGTGTGTGTGTGTGTTGTCCCTGTCAGTTTTTGGTATCACAAAATGGGATAGGAAGTATTGCCTCTTCTTCAATTTTTTGGAGATTTTGAGAATAGGTATTAAATCTTTGAAAGGTAGAATTCACTGATGAAGCCATCTGGTCCTGGACTTTTCTTTGTTGGGTGGTTTTTGATAAATGTTTCAATTTTCTTACTGTTGATCACTCTATCTAGGTTTTCCAGCTCTTCATGGTTCAGTCTAGGAAAGTTATATATTTTTAATAATTTATCCATTTCTTCTAGGTCACATGTGTCAAACACAAGGCCCACGGGCCAAATCGGTCCCGCCAGGCCTTGCAATGTGGCCCGCACCACGCTGTCATCACTGCACTCCGCTGCGTTTCCATCACAATGACAGTTTATGACTGTTCAGTAAACCATTTGGCCCGAGATTTAGGCTGGATTTTAGATTTTGGCTCCTTCCTCTGATTGAGTTCGACACCCCTATTCTAGGTTATTGAATTTAATGTCATATGGCCTTTTATACTATTCTTGTATTATCCTTTGTATTTCTGTGGGGTGTGTTCTAACTTCTCTTTCATTTCTAATTTTGAGTATTTCTGTGTGTGCTTTTTCCCCGAGTCTAGCCAGAGGTTTGCCAATTTCATTAATCTCTTCAACGACCCTGCTCTTTGTTGTATTAATATTCCCTATTGTGTTTTGGTTCTCTATTTTGTTTAATTCTGCTCTAATTTCTATTATTTTATTTCTTCTACTGGCTTTAGGCTTTATTTGTTCTGTTTCTAGCTAAGGTAAAATGTTAAATTGTTTGAGGTTTTTCTTGTTTCTTGAGGGTAGGCCTGTAATATTATAAACTTTTACTACCACTTCTGCTGAATCCTCAACGTTTTGATATGTTGTATTGTCATTCACACTTGTCTCTATATTTTGAGCTTTTTTATTTCTTTTTGACCCACTAGTTGTTCAGTAGCATGTTGTTTGAACTCTATATATTTGTGATTTTTCCAGCTTTTATTGCAGTTGATTTTTAAACTATTGTGGTCTGAGAATATGCTTCCTATGATTTCAACTTTCTTAAATTTGCTAAGACTATTTTTGTGGCCCAACATATGGTTTATCCTCGAGAATGTTTCATGTGCACTAGAAAACAATGTATATTCTGGTGTTCTGGAATAAAAACTCTGTAAGAATCTATTATGCAATTTGGCTTAATGTGTCATTTAAGGCCAATATGTTCTTACTGATTTTGTTTGGATGATCTATTTATTTGCTATCAATGAGGTATTTAGATTCCTTATGTAATTGTTTTTTTTGTCAGTTTCTCTTTTTTGTTCTGTTAGTAATTGCTTTATATATTTTGATGCTCCTAGATTGGGTGCTTATGTATTGATAAATATTGTCTTATTAATGTATTGTCCCCTTTACCATTATAAAATGTCCATCTTTGTCTCTTGTTACCTTCTTTATCTTGAAATCTTTTTTTTTGTGTGTGTCAGATATAAGTACAGTTACAACACTTTCTCTGGATGCCATTAGCTTGCAGTATCATCTCCCATTGGTTCACTTTGAGTCTACGTTTGTCTATAGATGAGATGGTGTCCTGAAGGCAGCATATAGTTTGGTCTTGTTTCCTAATTCATCCAGCTACTCTGTGCATTTTAATTGGTGAATTCAGTTTGTATACATTAGGGTAATTATTGATCTATGAAGACTTTCTATAGACATTTTATTGTTTGTTTTCTTGTTCTTCTGTGTCTTCATTGCTTCTTTTCCTTTGTGTTTCTGTCTGCTATTTTAATTTAGCGGTATTTTATGAGTTTTTCTTTTTTTTAATATTATAGATTTTTGTTTTGTGGTTACCATTATATTTATGAAAAATAAGTACACTAGACCTTTTTTTTCTCATTGCACCTTATCTCCATTCACCTGTTTAAATTTAGTCCTTTTACCCCTCCCCTTTTATGCTTTTACTAGGGCCCCAGAGCACGAATTTGAGCACCTTGAAAGGAACTGTGGGCTGCAAGGCTGCAGTGGGCACAGGGCCAAGTCTGGGCCCATCCTTCATGCATAGGCCCAGCCCCCCCTCCTCCCCTCATAGCAGTTGTGGTCCCCTGTCTGCCATCAGTCCCACTCCCGCTGCTACTGCGCCCATTGGATGACCATGCCAGCACCCGCTTGCACCCATTGCCTGTGCAGAGCAATTGGGGTTGGCGCTGGGTGCGAGCACCCAGTGGGACCACAGCATGTGGGAACAAAAAATTTTCATTAACTACCAGAGGCTCGCCCTATTGACAGCGACTGGTGTCCCTCATTGGTCTGGTGTTCCCGCTCACCTGCTCCACCATCCCACCATGCCGATGCCTGCCATGCCTGCTATGCCTGCCATGTTCTGTGCTCTGCTGCCTGCTGCTGATGCCTGCCATGTTCCCTGCATGCCCCCTCATGGTCAGTGCACATCATAGTGACCAGTTGTTCAGTTGTTCTGCCATTTGGTTTATTTGCATATTAGGGTTTTATATATATAGAAGATTGTCACAAATGATCTCTTTATCCTGTGAATTCATTTTGCAAATTGCAGTAGCTATTATGTTTTTTTTGTTTTTTGTTGTTTTTTTGTTTTTGTTTTTTTAAATTATATTTTATTAATTTTTTACAGAGAGGAAGGGAGAGAGATAGAGAGCCAGAAATATCGATGAGAGAGAAACATCGACCAGCCGTCTCCTGCACACCTTCTACCGGGGATGTGCCCTCAACCAATGTACATGCCCTTGACCGGAATCGAACCTGGGATCTTTCAGTCTGCAGACTGACGCTCTACCACTGAGCCAAAACGGTTTCGGTGGTATTAAATTTTAAAAAAGACGTTTACCTCATTTTAATCTTTATGCTATATTTAATACCCTATTCTGAACAAGAGTTGCAATTTCCTGTTCCTGTCTGTCATCTTACAGTTTTGTACCTTTTTTTTGTTGTTGTTGTTGTTTTGTTTCTGGTATAAGAGCTCCTTTCAACATTTCTTGTAATGCTGGTCTGGTAGTAATTTACCTCAACTTTTATTTGTCTGGAAAAGCCTTTATTTTCCCTTCAAATCTATAGTAAAACTTTGCTGGGTTATATTGTTCTTAGTTGGTAATTACTCTCAATATTTTAAATTTTTACTCCCACTCTTTCCTAGCTTGTAATATTTCTGCTGAAAATGTTGATGCTAATCTAATGGGATTTTCTTTATAGGCTGCAGTTTTCTTTTCTGTTTGCCTTGAGAATTCTCTCTTTGTAAAACATTTGATAGTTTTAATATAATGTGCCTTGGAGAGGTTCTTTTTGCATTGAGATAATTAGATGTACTCTTAGCTTCTTGGTTTCCAAGGTCCTGATCTTCCCATATATTTGGGAAGTTCTCACCTATTATTTGTTTAATAGCTCCTCTGTTTCCTCTCTCTCCTTCTGGTATACTCATTATTATTTTTATGTTGTTCTTTGTAATGGAGTTAGATCTCATAAAGTTCGTTCCCAATTCTCTCCTTCCATCTGAGCCCTTTCTATATTTCTATTTTCAATATCACTATCTCTTTTTTTTCATGTAGTCTGCTTTATTTCCTAAGGTCTTTAATTCATTTAATCATTTCATTTCATTTCATTTCTTTTCATTTCATTTCATTTTCATTTCATTTCATTTCATTTCATTTACTGTGTTCTTTAGCTCCAGCACTTCTATTTGTTTTTTATAGTTTCAATCTCTTTGGTAAAGTACTTTTTTTGTTAATTTATTTTATTCCTGAGCTCACTGACTTTCTGAGTTTTCTTGTATATCATTGAATTTTTTCAGATCTGCTTTTTTGAATTTACTGTCATTGAAATCCCAATCTCCCATGTCTTTGAATTTACTTTCTTGAAATTTTCATATACTTTTTGAACTTCTTTGGTACCTTGGTTGTTGATAGTACTTGATATATATGTCTTTCTTTTGGCATTTGAGGGATGGAAATTTTTTAAGCTAGAATTGTCATTTATAAATGTGTCTTGTTTAAGGGAAATTAAATATGTAAATTATCTTAGAATGGAGCAGATATGATGGGGACATTTGATTACTTTTTTAAATAATCATTTATTAGAGTTCCTTCAAATAATGAATGTTCCACTATGGCTTTAAGCACTTTATTTTGGCCAAATTTGATTTTCACTTATTTCTTTAAGAGCTCCTAATGAGAGAGGTTCATCTGTATATGAATAACAGAGCATTGTCTTTGTGCATTTTATCTAGAATAAGATAAATTGCCCAACGCTTTAATGGAGTTCATTGTTGATAGAGATTGCTCTGAGCCTCAGAGTGTTTACTAATTTGAATATGTAAACACAACAGTTTTTTTTTTTTTTTTTCTGGAGACAAGAGAAATACTTGCCTTTGGAGAAATAACAAGGGCTGTAGAATTTTAACTTTTTGAATATTAATACCTGTACTTTATGATATTAACAGACTTAGTTCATGCTGTCGTTACATATATATTTTATACAAAAAAAAAAGATGAATAGATATAATTAAACGATTGCTTGGAAAAAATACTTAGCTTAACATTTTAAGTAATCAATCAATGCAAACCCAAAATATAATTTATTAAAGTGTATCATGCCTTATGGCACTAATGTGCTCTTAAAGAGCTCAAGTCAATGTTCTGTAAAATTGTTATAAGATAAATCTAGAATGAATCCTTCACTAAAATAATGAAACATTTTTTTTCATGTTGCTTGTTTATATGATGAATATTGACTTCCTTGTAGTGCTTAACAGTATTTAGATACATCAGTTCTTCCTTGTTTTCAGGATCATTATTTTATAGTATGTCGCTGTTTCCATGAACACATGTCCGGGAAAGTATTTTTCAAATTCTAATGCAATATTAGAACCAAACAATGTGAAGATCATTCTAACTACTAAAAAACAAACAACAAAAAACCCCTGCAGTTTTTATTCCTACATAATGAAATGATGCTTCATAAATTAAATAAGAAGGCAGCAAACACAACAAAGTGTTGCATGGTCTCAATATATATCCATTTATTAATGCATATGCCACAGGATCACATTGCACTATGCATTTGGAGAAGTCATTAACAAAGCAGTTGCCTAAAAATTTTACATGAATTAGTGGGTTTCACTGGTCTGTGTTCTCACATCTAGTAACAGAGTGATTCTGAGATTCATGATAATATTAAATTTGTTCTTAACATACCAGACCAGCTTGTTCACCAAACACAATCATTGTAATTGGTTCTTGTTTCTGCAGGTATATGTTGTCCACTAACAGTCATGAGCATGTTTCAAAGTACTGTTCTACAGTCAACATTTTAGATAGACTCTAAAAAGTCAAATCATAAAAATACAGAAAATGCAAATATTCATGAAGTATTTCATATTCAAAATCCAGCCTAGTTATTGTTTTCCTATTTCATCTGATACATCTTGGTCTCATCAATAACACAAATTACAAGATTGTAAGCAATTTCTTCAGATTCTGTCTTACATTTTTCATTAAGTAGATGAAGACAAGGCTTTTTGTTCCAGTGCAATATATAATAATGCTATATTTAGTATAAATAGTTGAACATTTTTAAAAGAAAAAAAGCATTTAACTGATTACAGGGCTAGGTAATTAAGGAGTTAGTCATATCTGTCAGAGGGAAAACACTAATAGTAATTACTTATCATAGATAATTTTTTAAAAAACTTTCCATCACATGATTTTGTAAATAATGAAATTTGATAAAGCCAAGACATAATGCTAGGTGGCAAGTGCATCAACTTACCTTTTTAACAAATGTGATTTGACTGTGGCAGTTTTGAAGAACAAAGTTTTGTCAATATATCAAACATTGTTAACAAACTATTTAGCATTGCTTTGTGTAAGTTTGCTTTAATAGCATTTCTTCACAGTGATATTTCAGAAAGGTTGGAAACTGGTCAGCATAAAATATTTCCCACCTTTTCTATTTTAATTTGTATGCAAAAAATCATCACAATATATCTTCAACTATAAAATTACAAATGCTTTCTAGTGGTGACTACATTTCTAGTTATAATAGAAAACGGTATTTCTAAGACATCTACAATGAGGTAAGTCTAAATAAAACAGAATTTGAGTAACAAATCTTTGTGATCTATGGGCAATTGAAACTAATTTAACAAAAAAAAATTAATAGATGAACTGAAAAGACTTACTTGTTTTTCAGTATGCCTAATGGTTGAAAAATTGTTAATGAGAGGAAATAAACATTTAAAAATATCTGGATATTTCACTTTACATCATAGTTTTGGCACTTCATGGAACATTTATTTCCCAAACACCAGTGATGGTATGTATACAAGTTCAGCAGGTTTTCCACATACCTTGTAGACATTGTATGTGATTACTGGCAAACACTGAAATGTAGTGAAATAAACATTCCCATGTATTTGCACATGCATGCAGTAGTCAAACAATTATAGTTTATGCATTCTCAAAGATGGTATCTTCAGTATTCCTTTCAAGCATTCTCTTCAGCAGATCTTGTTTCAGATTTAAGTCTTACAAATTCTTTCGCCACATCATCGCTGGTCCTCTGAGAGAGTATTCTAAGAATAGTCAAACCGGTGTCATCCATAGAAACATTTTTCAAAAGGGGGTACCATGCCCCATAGCTTCCCCTTTCTGCTATGCTCTGTAGCTGAATTACTGTCATTCCGATAATCCGATCTTCTCGGGCAAAGCAGTAATCCTTAACTGAGAGATGAAGTTCATAGGCTCCTGGGTGGTTTTCGTTACCCAGAATGCTGTGTGGATTAAAATGATGAATTTTGAGCAAAACTTTTTTTTCACCTAGTTATCAACACAGTTCTAAAAATGTTATACATTTTTATATTGGGAAATAGAGCATCACTATATTTTAATTCTGATATATATATATATATGTAAAATTTTACTTAGACTGTCTATGTAAATATTACTTGTAATGTAACTTAAAAACTCCTTCTTTCCCTAGATATAAAAAAAGGAAATCCATCTAAATATGCATTAGTGCTTTGTTGTTAAACATATCAATAGAAATTGGAATTAAAGCATTAGGCTGTACTTAATCATTGGAGTCAGGGTCTCCCCTCTGATATAGGGATAGGATAGGGTTGCTGGGGATCATGGGAGCTAGGCTTGGGTAAGGGTATGTCGGAAGAATATCGGTGTCATTTCAACATCATTTATTAAAGACTCTTTTATTTACCTCAGGCTCCTGAATACTTTGTATCTGGGAACCTTTTCTCAGGGGAATTCACTGCACAGGCTATCAAGCACTATTTACAAGACGCTAAATTGGATACAAATCTCCAGAGTGCATTAGTTCCATCAGAGGCTGATTCTTTAATGCCACTTCTTTCATGTGGCAACAGTCAGGCTTGCCAAGTGTGGGGCTGAGGGTGGCCTCTACTAACAACAACTTAGGACAGCTTGTCAGTGCACAAGTGAGCATAATGAGGAGGGCTGGATCCTGATATGCTGAGAACAATTTTCTCCTGCACTTAACATCAATTCGTTCTCAGATATTCTTGATTTACTCATAAATGCACATCTATTGCTCAGCAGAACTAGTATCCACATTCCTTCCTTTTAAAGTGACTTTTTCTATTAATCAAGCATGCTGTAGACACAAGCTTGCATAAGCTTGATCCAATGCCTACCTCTCTTTTTTATCTGTCCCTAGTTCAGATTATCCAGATTTATGGAATGAATTTCATCTGTATGCAGATCATTTTCAAGTCTTATTCAACTATCTATTTGATATTTTCTCTTGGAGATCCAATAGGCATTTCCACATCAAACGAAAATCTCTGATATCCGTATCTCTTGTCCCTATGCCCCCATCTCAGTAAACAACTACCCCAAAATCTAGGGATTATCTTTTATTTCATTCAGTGTCAGGTAACTTCCATTTGGATGCACTAACATTTTGATTGGCCTGAAATGCTGTCAACACTCCTCTGCATGACTAATGTTTTACTTTTCTTAGGTTTCAATTTAAAACTCAGAGAGGCTTCCCTGAACACCCAATGTAACAAAGTAATCATTCTATTACACTGACCTGTTTTAATTCTTTACATAATACTACCACAATAGGTTTTTGTTTAGCATATGTCCCTCATCTCTAGAAAGTATATTCCATGAGAGCAGAGAAATCCTATTATGCGTACTCAATGGTTATAGTACTGCCTGATATATGGTAGGCACTGAACAGATAATGACTCAATGGAAGGAACTAAAAACAGCCTTTTTCATCTGCCTGGGATCAGTGATGCTCAGTAACTATTAGTTGCATAGTGACTGTTGCCTGGTTGAAGAAATGAGTTGGGTCATGACTTACAACTGAAATGTTTCATTGTACTTGGGTGACCAGGTGTTGCTTTTTGTCTTTGTGCCTTGTTTTCTCTTCTTGTCTCCAAGGTTGGGTCCCAGCATACAAACTTCCACAAAGGGGCGGAACATGGCAGTGGTCTGCCAGTTCAGGTTATTAATAGCCATCACTATAAAACCAAAAAGGGGATGGGATGCAGAGTGTTAGAAAATGACTGTGTGGAATCTCTGCCTCGCTTTTGGTCCTTACACTGAATTTTTGTTTAAAAAATGATTTGTGAAGCTATAACTTGCATTTGATAGTGTCCTAACTCTAATGATAAGAAATTATTATTGAAGGAAAACATCTTACTCTCTGGAATGCACACTTGATGGGCTTTCAGCTCTTAGCTGTGTGACACTGGAGTGGCAAAAAGTTTTCATTCCCCTTGTGTAGGGAAAAACATGATGCTTTTCATATTGAAAATAGTATTTATATCTATCATTACATATTTAGAAAATAGATTTAAAATCTATAATTTTTCAGATGCAATCCCTTAATATTTTGTGTATGGTTTCAATATTTGATTCACATATAGAATGGGATAATAATATATTGCAGTCTTATAAGTAGCTGTATTTTTTTAAGTTCATCATGGGTATCTTTCTAATTCAATATATATTTTCCAACTGCAAATATTCCACTATATATATATATATATATATATATATATATATATATATATATTCAATCATATATTTAACCAATCACCTATTGTAAACACAGTTGTTTCTTAATTTCAAGTATCACACATAATTCTTAAGTGTACCTTCTTATATTTATACTTTGCCCATTCTTTAATGATGACATTCTTAAGGAAGTATCTTATAACTAAAATTGTTATTGCAAAAATTTCATAAAACTTTTAGCATTTTCTCTACAGTGACAAAATCTTTTAGGATACTGGCATGTATAGGCATGCACATTTATCTGTATATTTCTCTATTGCACATAATTTGTTATAGATGATAGTAGTGATATTTTTATAATACAAAGATACATTCAGTAATGCAATTTTAAATATATTAGAAGGGCATGGTTTTGATTGAAGTGGATAGTATTTAGAATAAGGGTGTCGAACTCAATCAGAGAAGGGGCCAAAATCTAAAATCCAGCCTAAATCGCGGGCCGAATGGTTTACTGAACAGTCATAAACTGTCATTGTGATGGAAACGCAGCGGAGTGCAGTGATGACAGCGCGGTGTGGGCCACATTGCAAGGCCTGGCGGGACGGATTTGGCCGGCGGGCCTTGTGTTTGACACATGTGATTTAGAATATGGTTCTATTAAGCAAAATATAAACCATTTAATTTCATGTCTGAAATGACCCTTGCATTCAGGTGATATTTTTACAATATAAACCAATAGATTAAACCATCATTAAAAAATCAAATCAGTTGTTGAAAATAACTTAGGGAAAGAATTAGGTAGGTTATGTGAATAGTAAGCCAACCATAGCACTAATATTATATACATAATAGGATTAATCACAAAGAATATACAGTTTTGAAATGTAATCACCAATGTATTTAAATATTTCAAATTACATAGGTTAATTATCTGTAGCATGTATTTGTTTTTAAATAAAAGTTCTGGTTCAGGAAGACATTCTAAACCCATAAAATAACTTAATACACATATTCAAACACAGATAAAAATGACATTTTAATATTAATTTTTGCAAAGATTAAAGTCTGATGAGCTGTTAGACCTATCTGGATCCAAAATGTACCTTTTACAGTGACTTTATGCTCTCCGGTGCCTGGGGTGGTGGTGATGTCCACATGAACAGATATCTGACCCACTGAATCTTTGGAGGAACGACCTGCAAATAAGCAGAAGCTTAGGGCCTGACCTTTCAGACGACTTAATACCGGACATCTACGTTATCTGCACAAGGGACTTGAAAATGTTCTTTCTTGGAAATGAGTGGCTCTTTTTAATAACAGCACATAACATTGATATATGTTCACTAAATACAATTTGCTGTGCAGATTTGAGACTTGGATATAATATTTGCCTAAGGAGCTGAAATTTCATATGATCCTCAGATATTGTATTACTATTACAGAAAGATGGCTCTAGAGCACCTGCTTCATGAAGCCCACAGTACGCCAGGGGAGACCAATATACAGCTACAATATAGCATGGTAAGTCTACTGATGGCATAAAAATTAGTCAAGTGTTAAGCATGTTGTACTGAAAATTACTTGTGATTTGGGGTCAAGAAAACTTGAATTTAAATCATGGTTATGCTACTACTGGTTCTGTGATAAGAATTTGCTGTGTTCTCACATCTCAATTTGCTCATTTATAAAATAGGGATAATAACACCAACCTCTTAATACATCTATATACTCATATATGCTTTATCATTTATCTTATATTTTTCATCCCCCCTCCCAATATATTTGTGTAAAGTTATGTCCCATTTTTTAATGTAGCCTAGAATATCACAGCACTAACTACAAAGTAAAGGTTCCAAGAGTATTTGCTTAAAAATAAATTACTGACCCCTGGTCAGTATGTTCAGTGGTTGGAGTGTCAGCCTGCATACTGAAGGTTCATAGGGGTGCATTCATCAGAAAGCCAATCCAATTGATGTGTCTCTCTCATATCAATGTTGCTCTCTCTCTCTCTTTTTCTCTCTCCTCCTTCTTCCCTCCTACTCTCTAGAAATAAATGGGAAATAATATCCCTGGGTGAGGATTAAAAATAAATAAATTACTGAGTCATTGCTTATAATAACCAAAACAGTAAAATATTTAATGGTTGGCCATTGTTCCACTATATGAACAAATCATAATTTAGCCATATTGCAGTTGTTTCCAATCATTTTTATTATAATCAAACTATAATAATTATTTTCATATTTAAAAGTTTATTTATAGTGTAATTCTTAGAAATAAAGTTTATTTGTCTATTTTAATTTTGCCCCAGAGAGATTTAGCAATTTACACTTTTATATGCAATATAGAAGATCAACAAGTAATGAACTTTTCTAAAATAAATGGCTAATGATTGAATCTGAAAATAGATGATTCTAAGAAAACTTCGGTTTCTAATCTTAGATAATTGCTAGTTTGGGGCCTGAACCTCTCAATAGGACCTGCTGAGAAGAGCCAGTTCACTACAAGGACCCCTCTCCCTCGATAATAAAAGAACTAAAAGGTAGAAAGTGATCTCTTAGGCATTAGTAAAGGGACTATTCTTTGCTTCTGGGGAAAGAAAGAGGGGAAATGTTTCCTTTCCTGGATGTGAAGAAAGAAAATACAAAAGAAATACTCCTAAACTCTGGAAGTGCCAGAAAGATGGGCATTCCACTTTTGAATTGGCTGCCTCTTAGCAGACAGTATGACCTGAGCATGGCCAAGTGAGGGACAACTAGCCAGAGAGGGGTCCAGAGACCACCTCCTTAAATTTATGGTTGTTAAGTATTGGAGATGGTTTCTGGATGGGTTTGAAGTGCCAGAGGGAAGATGCAATCATAGACTGTGGTCTTGTCATGGATTTCACAGATGGGGCAGAGGCAGGCACCTTGAGGCTTGTAGCATGCCAGTACCAGCTGAAGTGCAGTGGGAATGAGTAGCCCAGTCCTGAGTTTGGAAGAATCCATCAGTTCTCCAGTTACTATTTGAAATGAGTCTGACACCATGGGCTTTACAAGCTTCTAATTCCCCCAAAACAATAAACTGGAAGACCTGTAAAACTACTCAATGGCCAGCAATGTTTACCACTGACATTTAAATAAAGAGTCATTTGTCTTGTTCCTCTCTTTTCTTCCTTCCCAACACCAGGGAACCTACCACCAGGAGGGAGAGGAAAGGTTCACAGGAGAGAAGCCCATGCCTTCCTTCTCCTCCCATTTTTGTCTGCTTGCAGAGAGAGAAGGAGCCTTGAATCCAGTAAGTGATTAAAGAAGTAATATAACCAGAATGAGGTCTTAAACACTGGAACAACTTTATAATAGTGCAAGTCACTGTTATGGCATGGAACTGGACTGCAGTATCAGTAAGGGAGGTATCTGTGCAGTAGAAAATAGGTTTCTTGCTAAGAGATAGCCTCTTTCCTACTTCTATTGCTTTTTCTTCCCTTGATACTGTAGTTTAAGGGAGGTTAGTTTACTCTTCCTTCCATCGTTTTTATATCCTATTCATATCTTTGTGTATTAAATCCTTATCAAAAATCTTAATTTGAATGTGCCATTTGTCTGCTGGGTCCTTAGTGTATAGAGTTGACATCTGTGATTTGCTCATAACTTGAATGAAAATGCTCCTACTATTTTCTCAGTACTCTTAGGTTTTGTGGAATAATGAGCCAATCTTTTGCAGGGAAGGGCATCGACTTTTATCATTATAGATCTTAAAAAGGAGAAAATGCTTAAGGAGGCTCTTTAAAATTTAGTTAGATTTCATCTCTGAAACAAAGGAAGCAGAAGAAATAGCACACGTGTGGATACATAAAACAGAATGCTGTGTCCTGCAAACTGCAAATGGATGAAACATAATGGTGGTATCCTGAATACAATTTAAAAATCTTTAAATATTATCTTAGCACTGCTCAGAAGTCTCTTAAATTTTTGTCCATGGGTGGCATAGTCAGATTTATTTTAAAAAAATCATTTGAAATAGGCCAGTCAATGAAAGAGAAACACCACATGACCTCACTCATTTATGGGTAATAAAGAACATTATAAACTGATGAACCAAAAGATACTGTGTTTCCCCCCAAATAAGACATCCTCCGAAAATAAGACCTAGCGCATGGAAAGATAAGACATCCGCTGAAAATAAGACCTAGTGCAACGTTGGGAGAAAAAAATTAATAAAAGACACTGTCTTATTTTTGGGGAAACAGGGTAGATATAGAGACAGTAAAACAACAAACAGACTGTCAAATTACAGTGGGAGGGTAGGGAGATCTGGGGGAGATAATAGATCAACCGAAGAACTTGTATGCATGCAAGTACAACCAGTGGACACAAAACTCTGGGGAGGGAGGGTGGGGGGGAATGATAAGATATGTACACAGATAATAATTTAATAAAAATAATAAAAAATCATTTGTATAAACTATGGATTACTCTGATCATTCCATTCTCTCTGGAAAGCCTAATATTTGCATCTCATTATCCCATGAATCAAGTCCTGCAGTCCAGCCCTTCATTGGGAAGCTTTTGATTTCTACTTCATCTGCACAGCTGGCCATGCTGCCACCTTTTAGCCTGATTCTTCAAAACATACTTCATATTTTCATCAAGACAAATCACAGGTTTGGAAAATCCTTTGTCCATTAGCCTAGGAAGCCCTCTCCAAATTTCTCTACCATAAAATAGTTTTAAAAAATTCTATAAATAATTGAATTATGTTCTTGATTTCCTTGATACAATGACATAGTACAAAAACCCTGGACAATGGAATGGACTGCTCTAATTATAAATCTGGTCTCAGTCACCTATTAAGGAATAATTAAAACTCCAACAACCTTGATTTCCTTATTTTTGTAGCACCTACCTGGCAGCTTTGTAGTGAGAATAAAAATAGCTAATTTTGCCCAACTGACATGGCTCAGTGGCTGAGCATCAACTTATGAACCAGGAGGTCACTGATTCCCGGTCAGGGCACCTGTCTGGGTGCAGGCTCGATCCCCTGTGTGTGGCGTGAATGAGACAGCTGATCAATGATTCTCTCTCATCATTGATGTTTCTCTCTCTCCGCCTCTCCCTTCTTCTCTGAAATCAATAAAAATATACAAAAAACATAAAAATATCTAATTAAAAAAAATGTATGCTATTTTCTACCTTCCTATGTAACAGCTGTTATAAAGCCTATGTAATAACTGCCCAGCAAATGAATCCAAGTTTATTAGAGTTCAATAATTAATAACACAATGTTTCAAAGTTATGAAACCCCTTGAGTGTTTATGCAAAATGCCCACATATAAAAATGGTTTGAAAATCCATGGACATTGTGGTTACCCGGGCCAAAGACTGCAAGACCATCACCTGGAGTGACTAGAGTTCTTCCTAAGAAATTCAGAATTCCCAATGCTTTTCTGGGTTCAGTAGAATGATGATTAGATCCATCAAGTATTCAAGGGAAAACTGCTCCCTTCTATTAAAAACGTTCATTAACCAGGAATCTGATAAAAAGGCCTCAGCATCTCTGAAAATGCATGCAGGTTACATAATTGCCTCTGGTGTTATTCTCAGGTTCAGAGCCTGCTCAGTGCTTGGGTTTGTGGTTGAAACTTTTATGGGTGATCATGTGTTTCTACAAGCAGTAAGGTAGCAATGGCTGGTTTCTGCTAGTGTAGCCATAAAAAAAATGGTCAGGCCAGTTCTTGATATTATTTTTAAATGAGAAAGCCTTCCATCAAAGCACTCACTGGGTGTTACTTCTTCACCTGAGTTTCTAATTGCTAAGGTAATTTGAAGGCTTTAGTTATGTTGTTATAGAATTGGAGAGATCTGTAAGGTAGAAAATACAACATTCTAATTGTGAAAATATGTGTTTCTGTTTGGTGTCTTTTGTTATGGATGAAAACATCTTGTGCTGTTTTAAAACAACTAGCAGCTGAAGTGAAGTATCTAAACCTTTTAAAAGGTTCTCTTTAAATGCACAGATGTAAGTGTTCCTCTTCCACAAATTGCTGTTCTGTAGCCTTCCTCTCTTACATCCTGTGCATGTGCTTTCTAAAGAAATATGGACAGTTGCATTGGGAGGAAAAAAACATTAAAAATCCCACGTAGGCACTCAGCAGTGCCTGAACACTTTTGTGAAACCTCCCAGATGGAAACATTTCCCAGACTCTCCACTGCATGTTTTCCTTTCTAACACAAAATGTGAAGCTTACTGCTCAATCAAAGCAAAGAATCTTGAGAACTGACTGCTTAATGTGACACATCCTAAAATTGTGGCATTAGGAAAGTAATAGAGTAGAAACAACTGCTTTAAAAGAGTTTACTATTATTGCAATTATTGCCTAATAGTCATGCTATTCATAAACGTCACTTTAAAAAATGCAAGGTGTCTGCTTTCATGGCCTGGAGTTATACCACTCTGAGCACCATGGTATGCCTTATTTTGCAGTTAATTATGCAGATTTTTTCCTTCATAACTACATTCTATAATTAGTAAACCTCTATTAATGTTAATCCATACTTATTGCTAATTCATGTAATAAACTTGTAATATTCTTTTGATATATATTAAATGACCAATTTGTATTTATTTGTTGATTAGATATACAAGCCATTCTCACTTTGCATGGTATGTGCAAAGTTATATGCCTGGATTCCAATTCTCACAGTTTAGTTCAGTAATATCTGTGTCCCAACCAGACATTTAAATATTAGTTATCATGGTACATTACATGTGTGTCACTGCATAAAATAAAAACTTTGCTACTAGAATTTTAGCCCACAAGTCACTATGTAAAGAACAGGTATATATTATATCATCACTTACCAATCACATCACTTCTTTCAAAGTCTGTTGGGGATTGCACATCTGTTCAGTTCACAGACAACAGAGGATAAAAGGGCCTCATTGATGGGTAGGAAAGTCAAAGACACATTTTGGGCAAAAATACCACCCCTGACACAGCAACCCACAATGGGGAGGGATCTGAAAATCTCCCCAAATACCACCAAACAGAAGAAAAACAAAACAAAAACACCACAGTTCCCTTCTTTATGAGAAGCAAGGTGTCTCCCATGTCGGGGGCCTGCACCAGAGAGACCAACTCCCACAGCAAAACACGTGACTCTGAAAGCCAACAGGCCAGCTGCGCTTACAACCTGGAGAACTCTAGGCTGTAGGGAACAGAGATCCTGCTCTTCAAGGGCTCACACACAGACTCACCCACCCTGGGACTCCGCACAAAAGCAGCAGTTGTGAGCCTAGATCACATGTGAAAGAGATTTATTTGCTAACTGCAAAGCTTCTTCCAGAGGGCAGAGGTGTTTTGAGACTCTCTAGGGATATAGGTGCTGGCAGGAGCCATTTCAGTGCTTTCCTTTGACATTGCTAGTGCCAGCACCAGTGGAGGCCACTTTTGCAGTTTTCCTCTAATTTGCTAATGGGGGTGAGTAAGCAGCCCACTCCCATGCTTTGCTCCTTTCAGCCCCTCCTGAGGCTGCAGGCAAGCAGCTGCAATCTGCCATGCTGCATTCGCCAGAGGCAGCTCTACTCACTCTGACTGGCTCCTGCAGCCCCACCAAAACCAGCAGGTGTGGCCAGGCAGATTGCATTTCTAGGCCCTGTGATTTGAAACAGACTGTTCAAGAGATGACCAAGAACTAGGCCAAGATAAAGCATTGCGTTTTATCTCCTGTGCAGGGCTACTCATTAAAGTAGCAGAATACAAAATTAATATTTAGAAAATGATTGCACGTATACATACCAATAACTAACTATCAGAAAGAGAAATTAAGAAAACATCCTACTCAATACTGAAAAGCTGACATTTTTTCCCCCTTAGGGTTAGGAATAAGACATGGATGCCTACTCTTGCTACTTTTATTCAGCATGCTATTGGAAGTCATAGGAAGAACAATCAAGCTAGAAAAAGAAATAAAGGCTTACAAATTGGAAAGGACAAAGTAAAGCTGTCCTGTTTGTGGATGGCATGATTTTATATATATTGTAGAAAAAAAAATACCCTAAAAACTCCTTAAAAAACCCGTTAGAATGAATAGACAATGTCAGTAAAGTTTCTGGGTACAAAGTCAATCTGTAAAAATTTGCTGTTTTTCTGCACTCTAACAACAAACTACTAGAAAGAGAAGAAACAATCCCATTTACAATAGCATCAAAGAGAATAAATCACTGCGGAGAAAGTATGGCTCAGTAGTGGAGGGTTGACCCATGAATCAGAAGTTCTTGATTTGATTCCTGGACAAGACACATGCCCGGGTTGCTGGCTCGATTCTGAATGTGGAGCATGCAAGAGGCAGCCAACCAATAATTCTATCTTATCATTGATGTTTCTATGTCTCTCTCCCTCTCCCTTCCTCTCTGAAATCAATAAAAATATATTAAAAAAAGAAAAAAAATAGAGAATAAAATACTTAGCAATAAATTTAACCAAGGAGGTTGAAGATGATACAATTAAATTAAAGAATACTAAGTGTTCATGAATTGGAAGAATTAACATTGTAAAATGTTGATATTTACCCAATGTGATCCCTAAAAATGGCAATTTTCACAGAAGTAGAAAAACCAACTCTACAAATTGTATGGAACTATGAAGATCTGAATAGCCAAGCAATCATGGGGGAGGGGGAGCTGAACGCATTACTTTTCCTAATTTTAAACTGTATTACAAAGCTATATTAATCAAAGCAGTATGATTTGGAAAACACACACACACACACACACACACACACACACACACACACACACACTGATCAATGGAAGAAATTAGCCATAAATAAATCCATGCATACATGCTCAATTAATTCATAACAAAGGAGACAAGAGTATATAATGGGAAAGGATAGTCTCTACAGTAATTGATATTGGAAAAACTGAACAGCCATGTGGGAAAAATTAATTAGCCACTGTACTATACCAAAACACAAAATTAACTCAAAGGACTTAAGTAGACACTTCTCCAAAGAGGACAAAAAGATGGCCAAGAGACACATAAAAAAATGTTCAAAAGGCCTATCCAGTTTGGTTCAGTGGATAGAGCATCAGCCTGTGGACTGAAAAATTCCAGTTTCAATTCTGTTCAAGGCCATGTACCTTGGTGGCAGGCACATCCCCAGTAGGAGGTGTGCGGGAAGCAGCTGATCGGTGTTTCTCTGTCATTGATGTTTCTAATTCTCTATCCTTCTCCCTTCCTCTTTGTAAAAAATCAATAAAATACATTTTAAAAATGCTCAAAAGCTCCAATTATCAGAGAAATGCAAATTAAAACAATGAGTTATCTTCTCACACCTGCCAGAATGACTACCATCAATCAACAAACAACAAATGCTGGTGAGGATGTGAAGAAAAGGGAACCCTCATACACTGTTGGTGGGAATGCAGACTGGTGCAGCCACTGTGAAAAACAGTATGGAGTTTCCTCAAAAAGTTAAAAATTGAACATTTGACCCAGTAATCCTACTTCTAGGAATATATCCTAAGAATCCCAAAACACCAATCAGAAAGAATACATACAGCCCTATGTTCATAGCAGCACTATTTACAATAGCTAAGATCTGGAAACAGCCCAAGAGGCCATCAGAAGATGAATGGATAAAAAAAAGCTATAGTTCATCTATACCATGGAATACTATGCAGCTGTAAAAAAGTAGGGCCTATTAACCTTTGAGACAGCATGGAGAAATCTGTAGAACATTATGCTAAGGTAAATAAGACAGTCAGAGAAAGATAAATATCACATGATCTCACTCATCAGTGGAACCTAATGAAAAAAATAAATTGGTAAACAAAATAACTCCAGGGACATGGAAACATGAAACAGACTGATAAATTTCAGAGGGAAGAGGGGAGGAGGCAAAAGATTAACCAAAGAACTTATATGTATATATGCATAACCCATGGATACACACAATAGTGCAGTGAAGGCCTGGGGTAGGGTGGTATAATAGGGGTGGGGAGATAGGGAATATCTGTAATACTCTTAAGAATAAAGATAAATTTAAAAAAAATGATAAAACAACAATTCATGGACACAGACAACAATGTGGTGATTGCTGGGGGTGGGGTGGGTGAAGGTATAGGGTGATAAATGGTGATGGAGGGAAACTTGACTTGGGGTGGTGAACATACAATGCAGTGTACAGATGATGTGTTATAGAAATGTGCACTTGAACCCTGTATAATTTTGTTAACCAGTATCACTCCAATAAATTCAATAAAAATGAAGAAATATCATATGCAGGTAATCATCTGAAAATGTTTGCAACAAATGTTAAAGAGGGCTATTGTCCTTAATGCATAAAGACATCATACAAATTGATAAACTCTAAGCTACTGTACACAAATGAATAAAGGTCATAAACAGACAATTTACAAAAGGAGAAATTCAAATCTATATATGTAGAAGCCTAAATTTCTGGCAGACTGTTTGACTGTCCCACCAGTAGCTATGACGTGCACTGACTACCAGGGGGAAGACACTCAACACAAAAGCAGTTGAGCTGTGGTGATGTGGCAGCTGCAGTTCTCAGGTGATAGACCTGGAACCAGAGAGGAGGGGGCCTGATTCTGGGGTGTGTCACCCGAGAATTGCCCTCTTGCAATCTGGGACCCCTCAGAGGATATTGGAGAGCTAGTTTGGGCCTGATCCCTGCAGGCCAGGCTGAGGGACCTCACCGGTGCAGGTATCTGTGCACCAGGCCTCTAGCCCACTGGCTCACCACTTTGGGTCTGACTCCCTGCCAGGACTCTAGCCCATTGCAAAGGTCATGGGTCTGGCCCTTACCTAAACTTTTCAACTCCATTAGCTAAATGATGAGCCTTGCTGCAGCCCTCAACGTCTGGTGTCTGTGCAGGCCCAAGTGCTTAATATCAATTCCTGGTGGAGGCAGTGAATTTTCCTGCTACCACTCTTGAAACCAGCCACTGTCCTTCTGGGCAGACAGTAACTTCAGTGGCCAACCTCTGGGGAGGGAAGGAGGCAAAGGAGCAGCTCAGGTGGGAAGAAGGAGGTTCCCACGACCACAGGACTCCACCTGACCAGAATGGCCTGGGCAGAATGGCTTGGGCGGGAGCCTAATGTTGAGCAGGGTCCTGCCCTAAGCCAACTAGATTCCAGGCTAAGTAAATCCTGTTTGCTAACCAATTGCATTTTGTATTAAATGTTCACAAGTTATCAGTTACCACCAAACTTAGGGTAAAGTGAGATGAAAGAAGTGAGACAGAGAAAAAAATGACATAATATTGGGGGAAGAGAGGAGGGGTCTTGATTCTGGGGTGCATAACCCAAGAATCACCCTCTTGCAATCTAAGACCCATCAGTGTATGTCTGAGAGCCAGTTTCAGACTGATTCTCCCAACTCAGGCTGAGGGACCCCACCAGTGCATGAATCCACATTTTATAACCAAATTGATGTATATTGAAATAAAATACCTAGCATTGTCTATTACATTAGCAAAAGTTTTAAATAAGTGCATACAACTCATGCTAGAGACTTTGTAGAAAATCTAATATTTAATTCACTTTTGATGAAAATGAAAATTAGAACTAATTTTTTAGAAAGAAAACTACTTGAGCATTACATGCTTTCTAGAACTTGGGGTTCAGTAATTCCATTATGGACTTCTATTGAAAATTTAACTTTGAATACAGAAATAGTTTACATGAAAAATGTTATTGAAAATATTGATTGAATATTATAAATAAAATTTAATATTTTGCAACTGGGGAATCTATATATATAAAAGCCTAAGCAACTGTTACAACCAGTTGACTGACTGGTTGCTATGACAATTCACTGACCACAAGGGGGCAGATGTTCAATGTAGGAGTTGGCCCCTGGTGGTCAGTGCACTCCCACTGCCAACCTCCCATGGCCGGCCAACCTCCCACGGGCCTGCCAACCTCCTGCAGTCCCACCCCCCAGCCGGTCCCTATTGGGACTGGGTGAGACAGCCCTAATGGCCCCAATGGCCAGCCAGGCCAAGGTATCCCACCTGTGTACGAATTTGTCTACCAGGTCTCTAGTAAATCAATAAAATATATCTGTGATTGAATGTAAGCATGACCTATTGACAAGAGTTGATATCATATAAAGTACTTGTGTTGAAGTGCTATGTGAAAGGAATACATAATTGCATATAAAGTTCAAACGTATGAAAAACAAATAATAATGAATATCAAGTTTAATTTCTCTGAGTAAACTTTTTGTATACTGTTCTGTATTTTCTATTATTTTCCAATATGTATATGTTACACCTTTATTATAAAAATTAATAAACCTAGTTAAAACAATGTTGTAAAACTTGTATCAAGATTATTTGATTTAATATTGGCCAACACAAAATTTAATAAATAAGAATTTAAAACTCCTATTATAGAAGTCTGAAAAATATATATTCATTTGCAGAAGATTTTAATAAAGAGATTTTCAGTAACATGATCTTTCCAGATTCCTACAAGTTTCTTTAGAGATTAATTTAGAAATATTTTTTTAAAACTCAACTAGCCTTCGCATTGACCTTCTGATTTATTTAGATGTTGTCTTATTTTTCATATTTAATCATTGGAATTCTTGAAAGTATTGTCCAAAATTACTCACTTAATTTATCGTTTAGTTTTCTGTCATCCCATCTTTGTAGAATAATTCTACTGAACATTTTTTAGAGCCGCTAATTATATTTTTTTAACCAAATATATATTTTTTCCAGTTCCATTGGCCTTGACATGGTTGGCTACTTCCTTGCATTCTTTCAATGCTTCACCTTTTCTCACTGTCTACTTTCTTAGTTCACTCCTTACTTCTCGGACTTGCTCTTCTTCTGTCTTCTTTGTAACCTTCTCTTTCAGCTTTTTGTTATGTGACATCCCCCAATATTAATCCCTAGATTTCTCCTCAATACTCCTTTCCCAGGATTTATAGTGACATCTCTAATCTCAATTCTATTAATTTTCAAATCTATGTTTCTAGTCCTTATCCTGATCTTTATATTGACCCCTATTTCTAATTGTCTAACAGATATTCTTGCTTAGTATTTTCATCTTAGCTTAACCACATCAAATGAAAAAAATAACTTATGGTGTTCTCAAAACTCCAGTTTTCAACTTTCCCAGTACTAACCTTCTTCACACCATTCTGTTAGCCAAGCTCAAATCATTGAAAACTATATAGAGCTTTTCCTCTGCTTTATCTGTTAATCCCAACTAAAGAACAAATTGTGTCCATTATTTTTTACATAGTTTCATTCACTCTCTACTTCAACATTCAATTCTTTTAAGACCTTCTCATTATCTGGATATCTGTTACTTTCCAAGAGTTCACTTTGCTTTCATATGCTTTCATTATATTTTATATAATTCAGTAGGTCTAAGCTCCCAAAGATAAATATTCCATCCTGTTACTCTTTTCCTTTTAATTCCTGTTGCTTTGAGGGGAAATTTCAAATTCCCGGGGTAACTTTTGGCTTTAAAAATCTTCCTTCATTAAAGACAAATGTCTCTCTCATGCACTCAACAATATCCCTCCCACTAGCCTTCCTTTCATATACTGCCCCCTTCCAAGCTCTTCCAACTTTGCATAGCTTTCTGAGGCACTCTAGTCCCCATTGTTCATTGTCACTTGGAGCCATTCTGTGTTCTAATTCATAACACTCATTTTGGCATTTAATAATATTCTGCCTCATCATGTATTGCTGTGGTTTTTTCCTACTGATCAAGTTTTATTGCATCATGAAGTTACACCAAGATTAAAATAGCTGCAATGTTAAAATTAAAAGACAATATTCACAACTGACAAAGCTGGTAGGTAACTTTTGTTAATTGAGAACTAAGTTTTAGAGATGCAACATAATATGAGGCTCTGTGCATAGAAGGTAAGAGCTCAGTGTCTAAACAGTCTTGTCTAGATTTGAATTCAGGCTCCACCACACAGTAAGCCCAGTGACCTTGGGCAAGTTACTTAGTCTCTCTCTGCTTCAATTGTAAAAATGTTGTAAAGATTAATTCATTCAAATGTTGTAAAAGATTAAATAGGTTTTCACCTGTAAGGGACTTATTAAAAGTACCTGGCACAGAGACAAGCTTTCATGTTGTTGTTGTTTATTAAAACATTAAACTCTTCATTTCCTAGAAATTTCCTTTCTATGAATATGTCATACAGAAATACTTGCAAAAGTACACAAAGACGTATATAAAGAAAGATGTTAATGACAATATTTTTTTAAATAGTTAAAAAATTACCTATAACCTATATAGTATTTGTAAGTAGTGAAATAGTGAGTATATCATCATGTTATTATGAAATACTATAAATCCCACACTAAAAAGGCAATCTGTATATAAGATATGAAGTGATGAGTGTGAAAGTTCAAATAGCCTAACAGTATGCATGTTATACAGTTTTTTTTGGGGGGGGAGAATATAAGTTTTATATATGTATAATTGAAGGTCTGGGAGAATAAACTTGAAAGTACACACAGTAGGGATGGAATCACCTGAGTGAATTATCTTTTTCATAATATACTTTCATATTATCTGATTTGTTTTTAGTGAGCATCTACCACTTCTTAAATAAAATGTTTAAATATACAAAAAGAAACAAGATTAGAGAAGAAAAATATAGATGACACATTCAGTTCACCAATATAAAACCCTGTGCTTTCCCTCTCTGCCCTGATGTTGCTGTCATTTTGGCCAGTATGTTATCTATCCTGCCAAGCAGATATCATGAAGAAATTGCTGAATGCAGTATGTGATCAAGTAATTGGATGCATTAAGAGGAAATGCGTAATGTGCACTGATGGGTAAATGGAGCAGTGTCCACAGTGATCCGGTAATAGATACCTGTCTGACAACAGAACTGACTTCCTTAAATAATCAGTCAAGAATGCTTACCCAGCAGAATATTCTCAAGGAGCAACATTCAAAGCCATTTTTAAAAATTAGCTGTGTTATGGACAACACAAACAGATCCAGGTGATGACTGCAGTTGTCAACAGTAGGTCCCAGGGTCAGAGCTTTGGCTGAGAGATCTTTTAATACTCAGGAAGTTATTACAGGTAAAAAACAAACAAAAAACAACAACAGACAAACAAAAAACCCCTGAAGAACCAGAGGCTAGTGTAGAAATAGTAAAATGTAATTCTCACCATCACTTTGAGGCAGCTACTCTGCAGGAGGCTGCGTACACAAATTAACTCCTCTGTAGAAAAGGCGTCAGAGCTTGGTAATAATATATTGCTCTGACATTTTAATCAAGAACTGCTCTAATTAATGTAATTTAGGAAGGACAATATATTGACATAGAAGGGACTGTTATGGACAGAATGGATAACATTTGTCAGAAGAGAAATAGGGAACCAATTACTTCTACTTCCCAGTAGGTATGTGAACAGAGAAACTTACTGCAGTAAACCCTCTGTATTTCCTTTTCTTCTCATTTTTTAGTCTATTTTGCTTATTGATCATTAAACTGTACTGAACGACACTTTAAAATCTGTAATATGTAAATACTGAGTTACTGTATAGGCTTTAAAATAAATGAAATAAACATAAACGTCTTCATTTGGTTAATATATTTAACTTGACACATTGCTAACAAAGCACTGAAGCCTTGGAGTCATATAGGCCTGACCAGTTCCTGCTCTTTTATAGCTGAATCCTAGCTGACTGAAGCATAATTGAGTCATTCATTCATTCATTCATTCAGGTATCCATCCACCACTTACTGAGCGCCTATTTCTTAGGCACCAAAGGTAGTTTAAGTTAGTGATTCCCACTCTTCAAGTTATACATTAGAAATACCTGAGGACTTTTAAAAACACATAGATATGAGCTTCATTCTGGGCCAATTAAATTAGAATCTGTGGAAGATAGTATGAAGTTTCCTCAAAAAGTTAAAAATGGAACTCCCATTTTACCCAGTAATCCCACTCCTAGGATTATGTCCCAAGAAACCAGAAACACCAATCAGAAATGATATATGCACCCATATGTTTATAGCAGCACAAGTTACAATAGCTAAGATTTGGAAAGAGCCTAAGTGCCCATCAGCCAATGAGTGGATTAAAATACTGGTACATCTACATAATGAAATACTATGCCATTATAAAAAAGAAGGAACTTTTAACATTTGCGACAACATGGATGGAACTGGAGAACATTATGCTAAGCAAAATAAGCCAGTCGGAGAAAGATAAATATTACATGATCTCACTCATATATGGGATATAATAATCAACATAATTTGATGAACAAAAATAAATCGATCTACAGACAAGTGGTAGGGAAGGGGCATTAGAGAGCAACCAAAGGACTTGTATGCATGCATATTAGTATAACCAATGGACACAGACACTGGGGCTGTGCCCCTGGTGGGAATGGTTGTAGGAGGAGGGGTCAATTAGGGGAAAAGGAGACATATGTAAAACTTTAGACAAAATAATAATAATAATAATAATAAAATAAAAATAAATCTCATACCTTTAACAACAACAACAACAACAACAACAACAACAAATTAAATAATCTATTTCTTCAACAATACATAAAACATGATAAAATAAATAACACAGAATTCTCCAAAAAAAAGCTGAGATAGTGGCAGCCTAATTTTGGCTCTTTCTAAATTTACATAAAACCATGCAGAGAAACTACTAAGTGAAATGAGAAAACTATGTACATGAAACAGGTGCCAAGATAGCCTCATAACCTGCTAAATCTGAGACTACAAGAGGCACCATTAACAGCCACAAGGCTTCTGTGTAATTAGTGTCTGTGTGGAAGAAAACATTTGAACATCTTACAGACCTGAGAACCAGAGAACCCTAGATTAGCCACTTGAAGTTACTGAAGACCAATTTGAGATAATAGCTGGGAATTTAGGGGATCTCCCCTACCAAGAATAGGTGAGTGTGCAGGGAACGGAGTAAGGACTGAAGGGGTAGGAGCAACCCCTGTGAACTCTCCATGCTAACCCTACCTATTCTTTTGCAAAGGGATGGAACTTGAGTCCACTCAAACCTTGGGGCTGAGCAGTCAATTTACAGAAACACAGAAAGACATGTTAAATCACTCTGCATTCTCAATCAGGAAAATCCAGATTCTATAACAAGACAACCCATGTTCTTCAAAAGATAAATTGTAAAGAAAAGAGATGGAGGAGCCGAAACCAGTTTGGCTCAGTGGATAGAGCATCGTCCTGCGGACTGAAAGGTCCCAGGTTCGATTCCGGTCAAGGGCATGTACCTGGGTTGCGGGCACATACCCAGGAGGGAGTGTGCAAGAGGCAGCTGATCGATGATTCTCTCTCATTGATGTTTCTAACTCTCTATCCCTCTCTCTTCCTCTCTGTAAAAAATCAATAAAATATATTTAAAAAAAAGAGATGGAGGAGGAACTTGTAAATAAAGAGACATTGAAAACATCAGATTAAAAAGAAAGAGCAAGATGAAACTCTAGGGTATAATTATAAGATACAAGGGAGTGATTGCTATCAAAGTCAGGACAGAGGTTATATTTGAAGGGAGAGTGGGATGACTGGGACAGGGCACATGGAGAAGCTTCTGAGGTGACTGACGAAGTTCTATTTGTTGACTTTTGTAGGCCTCGTTTTTGTTGTATGTGTTTTTACATATCTATTTTCCTAAAGAAAAAAAATACTTTAAAACATAAAATCTATTGATATTATATTCCAAAAATAAAAAAATTAATATGTTCTACCTACATGATATTAGGATGGTGGTAACCACTTAAAGGATATGCCTGTGTCTTATTTCTCTAAAGTTGGCTGGGGGTGGGAGGATTCTCTTCCTACTCTTAACTTGCTTTAACTCTGTCTCACTTTTAGCCCAGTCAAATTAATCTATTGTTCTCATTGAAAACTGGAAATAATTGTGTTTATTACTCCGGGTAGTGTGTTAAAGAGCTATTATGGTAATGAAGGTGTTTCAGAAATAAAGTTATCCCCTCTACCTCCAGTCTGCAGAGTTCCATAGAAAGCACCTAGAACTTTGCCTCCTTTGGATACTTTTTTTGGTCCTCAAAGGCCAGGAACAAACTAATTTCTTCTCAATAGCTGTTAATTGATAGAGAAAGTATTGCCTGTTGAGTGTAAGCCAGGCAGAAGCAGCCAAGTAAGGGGCTAGTAAGAAGGCCAGGAATGGAAGACTGGGAAGCCAGCAGGCTGTGGGATCACAGGAGGAGGGAAGCAGGAGAGAATGCAAGTCAGTCCTCTCATTCTTCCCATGTGGGAAGTGGGGGAGAAATCACTGCAACAAAACGGCAAAGACCAGGCAGGGTTCTCATCCTCACCATTTCCTTATCTTTATCTGTCCATTTTTCTGTTTTTGTTTGTTTGTTTGTTTGTTTTGGGGCAGGGCAGGGGGGGGGGGACAGGAGCTTAGATGAATGATTGTAGCCCTAGAATTGCATCTGGATGATTTTATTTCATTCTGCCAGTTGTTAAACTTAACAGTACTGGCAAAACTCTGTTAAGGGAAGGTAAGGGGGAAGTGAGATAAATGTCTGGACTGTTCATCATGCCCTGAAATGAAAGAGCATTCAGGTCATAGAGTAAGTCGTGTACTCTCTTGATCAGCAAAACTTTAATACACTTTTTATACTGACAAAGTCAATGAAAGTCAAAGTTAATTTTTATTAGTTGCCTATAAAAGAAACTGATGCAAATAAAGCAAAGCTATAGCATCTTTTATGTCTTTTCTACTCTTCTTCTTGATGACTATTCAAATCCTACCCATCCTTCAACACCAAGCTAGGTCTTGCCCCTCCTATGTCATCTCAGCCTATTTGTACCATCAAGTGCTATTGCACTCCTCTAAACCCTTAGCTCTGCCCCATAATGCTCTTATAGGCCTGGCTTGGAACTTTGTTTATGGCCTATTTTCCCAGGAAATTATATTTTCCTTGATGTTACAGATCCTATTATATAGTCCCCTAAACTCCATGTTGTATCTAGCAGAGTTCTGGCATGTAGATCATCAAAATATGTTTGTTGCTCTGTTTATTTTACTCATAACCACTGCATGGCATGCCAAATACTCTTTGAAACTAAAGAATTAGTTGCTAGGAATAATGCAGTAATTCACTCTAATATAACTTAAGCCCTTAGATTGTAGATTACTTGAGCATTGGGGCTGAAGTACTTTTTAAAAAATATATATTTTATTGATTTTTCACAGAGATGGAGAGAGAGCTAGAAACGTCGATGAGAGAGAATCATCGACCAGCTGCCTCGTGCACACCCCCCACTGGGGATGTGTCCGCAACCAAGGTACATGCCCTTGACCGGAATCGAACCCGGGACCCCTCAGTCCGCAGACCGACGCTCTACCACTGAACCAAACCGGTGCCGGCTGGGGCTGAAGTACTTAACGCTTTGTCACCAACATCTAGAGTAGTGATCCGGTTCACAATAAACATTCAGCTAACTTTAGTACCATGAATGAATAAATGATCAATCAATTTCTGTAATTCTCTTCAAGTATAAAAGAACTGAGTTATGTGTGTGCTTTTTTTTTTTAGAGAAAATATATTCTTACATAAGAAAAAACCTGATAGAAGAGAAGAATGTTCCGTAATTTAGAAATATTGTTTATCAATAAACATCTGAAAAAATAGAACACCAAAAACGTAAATTGTAGTGAATATTCAGTTATGATTATTATGCAATGTGAAAGTACTAAATAGATAAAGAAATCTAATAAGTCTCCTATAATCTAATTTCATCTATCTGAGCTCATCTTGTTTTCAAATTGGACCTTCTATTACAGCCAACCTGGCTTGCTATCCATGCCTTGAGCATAGCCTGCCTATTTCCACATCTTTGTCTTTGGTGATACCATTTTGGTGTCCATAGAAAATCCCTTCTTCTCTTTATTAGAATCAAGATCCTTCCCTAGACTTCTCTTTTCCACTCAGTGTTCCTTGGATAACAATTTTATTCTCTGGGGATTTATGGAGGCTTCAATCTAATAAGATCAAAGAACAGTCCAGGATCTGCCATGTTCCCATACTAATATGTGCTGCCTTGAAATGACCGTCTTATGGTCCTATCCTTATCTATGCCCTAGTGAATTAGATCAAGACACACTTTAGAAGATATTCATTATTCTCATTAGCCCAAAGCACAATAGAATAGGTGTTAATAAATATCATATGCCTGCTAAGTTACACCTATTAAATCTCTTCCTAAAAAGGAACAAAAATAACCAAAACAACAAGTACTGTTTGGTGATAATGTGAAGAAAAGGGAACCCCCAGGAACCCTGATGCTGGGAATGTAAATTTGTGCAGCCACTGTGGAAAACAATATGGAGATGGCACTTCATTGTCATTTGGATTTGCGTCTCTCTAATGATTAGTGACTTTGAGCATTTTTTTCATATGCTTCTTGGCCTTTTGTATGTCCACTTTCAAAAAGTGTCTATTAGGTCCTTTTTGCATTTTTTGGATAGGGTTCTTTATCTTCCTTTTGTTAAGTTGTATGAGTTTCCTATAAATTTTGGAGATTAACCTTATCAATGTAACACAGGCAAAGCTCTCTTGTTGCTTTGTTGATTATTCCTTTTGCTGTGCAGAAGATTTTTATTTTGATGTAGTCCCATTTGTTTATTTTCTCTTTAATTTCCATTGTCCTAGGAAATGTTTCAATAAACATATTGCTACGAGATATGCCTGATATTTTGCTGCCTATGAATTTCCTCAAAAAAATTAAAAATGGAACTCCCATTTGACCCAGTAATCTCACTTCTAGGAATATATCCCAAGAAAACAGAAACACCATTCAGAAAGGATATATGCATGCTTATGTTCATAACATCACAATTTACCATAGTTAAGATTTGGAACCAGCCTAAGTGCCCATCAGCAGATGAGTGGATTAAAAAACCATGGTACATCTGCACAATGGAATACTATGCTGCTATAAAAAAGGAACTATTACCATTTCAACAGCATAGATGGGTCTGGAGAGCATTATGCTAAATGAAACAAGCCAGTTGGAGAAAGATAAATACCACATGATCTCACTCATTTGTGGAATATAATGAACAACATAAACTGATGAACAAAAATAGACCCAGAAACATAGAAGCTTTGAGAACAGACCATCCAATCTCAGAGGGAAAGCTGTGGGGGAGTGGGGGAAGAGGTAAGAGATCAACCAAATGTCTTATATGCATGTATATAAGCATAACCCATAGACACAGACTGTAGAAGGGTGAGGGCATGTGCTGGGCAGTAGGAATGTCCAGGAAGAGGTCAATGAAGAAAAAAGGAGACATATGCAATACTTGAAACAATCAAGAATTTAAATAAACAAATAAATAAAATAAAATACATCCTCTAAAAATAAATAAAACAAATATTATTGGGGAATCTTATTTTTTAAGACTTGGATAATCTTACCAGAGTTAGAGAAAAGGTTTTTACCTTTTATACAATTGCAGATAAAAATGGTAAGAATGATTGCAAGGAACTACTGAGGAAATATAAATTACATTGCAGGCATATAAAAGATACCAAACCAAAGGAAAAGAAGGGAGAATCAATGTAGAGAAAATTGCTCAGGCTTTTAACATTCCCTGCTTGTACCTCTGAACCTGGCATAAATATTTATGCTTAGCAGAGAATGTACTGGGTGTAGAAACTTGAAACGGATGTGTGTCTATTGATAAGATAGAAATGACAATATTTCTCTACTTGTGTTTCCAGGAGGATCAAGTAAGATCATGAATACGGATATATTCGATAAACTCTAAAATGTACTACTCCTATAGGGTCTTATTATTGTTACAAGGAGCTTAAGCAGGAGGAAGTTGGATGGCTTCTCTTTTTGCCATAGCACATTGCTGATTTGCCATTCAATGCATATATATTGAGTATCAGCCACCAGGAGTACAAAAAAAAAAAAAAAAAAAAAAAAAAAAAAAAAAAAAAAAAAAAGAACAAAAGAACAAAACAGACAAATAACCCTGCTGCCATTTTTTTTTTTTAAAAGAAAAACAAACCATTTGAAGTCATGAGTATGGTTATCTATGTGTGTGTTTTAGTTTAATCAATATTTATAAATGGTATTATGAGTCATCTATAACAAAGTCATCTGGGATTTTAAATAAGAGATTTCCATAAGCAAATATATATTTGAAAATATTGTCCATTAACAAATTAAAAATTAGGGGAAATGTTTAACTTTTAATTTTAAGTCAGAGGTCCCAGAACAAATTTGACCATATAACCTATTTTGTTTGTTTGTTTGTTTCTCTTTTTTCCATTGTATCCTCTATAATCATTCTAAAGAACAAATGGAGCTCCTCTTTACCTGGTAGCTCTTAAGTAGGGTAACTCCAGCATCCATTTGATTGAGCCTAACAGCCTAACAATCTGTATGTCCTCTCAGAGCGTGGCCTCGCAATACAGCAAAATCTTCTGAGCGCCTGCTTGGTAACAAATGCTTTATGAATATTTTGACATAAACTTTAGGAGCTGAATCTTTATGCTTAAAGTAGTGTCTGATATGAAAGCAGCCAATTTTTTTCTATAAATATAAGGAAAGTTTGGGAAATTTAATAAAAATTATAATACCAAATCAACAGAAATGGATTTCATTTTTAGAACTTGAGTTTTACAGTGCTTAAACTAAATTAGGATACATTCACTGAATTCACTTCTATTAATAGAAAAATTTTAATGTTTTTTCCATTTTTAACTGATTTTTATTTTTCAATTACAGTTGACATATATTGTGATTAGACATTACACACCTTACTAAGTGATTATCCCACTTACCCCTTGCACCCATTTGATACCATACATAGTTATCAGAATACTAGAGGCCCAGTGCACAAAATTCATGCACTAGGGGAGGGGGGTGTCTCTCAGCCCAGCCTGCACCCTCTCTAATCTGGGAGTGCTTGCTCCCAGCTGCTCATCTGTCTACCTTCCTGATTGTCCCTAACCACTTCTGCCTGTCAGCCTGGTGACCCCCTAACCACTCCCCTGCCAGCTTAATTGATACCTAACTGCTCCCCTGCCAGCCTGATTGCCCCTAACTGCCCTATCCTGAAGGCCTAGGTCCCCTCAACTGCCCTTCCCCACAGGCCTAGTTACACTCAACTTCTCTCCTCTGCTGTCCTGGTCAATCTTAACTGCCCTCCCCTGCAGGCTTGATCATCCCCAATTGCCCTCCCTTGCAAGCCTGGACCCTCCCATCTCCCCTCCCCTGCTTTCCATCTTGTGGCAGCTTTCATGTGCCCATCTTTGACCACATGGGGGCAGCCATCTTGTGTGTTGGAGTGATAGGCAATTTGCATATTACTCTTTTATTAGATAGGATAGAGGCCTGGTGCACAGGTGGGGGCTGGCTGGTTTGTCCTGAAGGATGTCCTGGATCAGGGTGGGGGTTCCCTTGGGGCATGGGGCAGCTTGGGCAAGGGGCTGTGGTGGTTTGCAGGCCGGCCATGCCTCCTATTTATCTTCTATAATTGAAACTTTGTAGCCTTGAGTGGAGGCCTAAGCTGGCCAAGGTGTGAGGAAAGCTTGGCTTCCTCCATTGCCGGGGAAACACATGCCTCCTGCTCACTCCATGGCCTCAGGCATCTTTGTTGGGTTAATTTGCATACTGGATCTTGTTTGGCTATTGGACATGGCTTTTGGGTATAGCAAAGTGATGATTAATTTGTATTAGATAGGATTATTGACTATGTTCCCTGTGCTGCACCTTTCCTATGACTGCTTCCATCATCTTGACTCAATAGAATTTAAATCCACCTAAATCATACATCATGTGTATGGGCATATCTCTGTAGAGGCTAAAACTGCAGGACTATACTCAGGACCTGGACAGATATTTTACTCTATAATTTTAAAATCCCAAAGCAATCTCATAGACTTAGAATTAAAAAGGACCTCAGAGGTTAAAATCTTCCACTCATTGCATGAGTCCTTTCTATAACATTCCTATAAAGTTGTGATCAGTTTTTGTTTTTTTTTTCCTGTAGACATCACTATCTAAAAAGGGAGCTCATTTCTTGGATAGTTTCAATGGTTATATGATTTCGCTTATATATAGGATATAAGACTGAAACTCATAAGCACAGAAAACAGTATGGTGGTTACCAGAGTGAAGGCAGTGGGAGGCTAGTAAATGGTAAAGAGGGTCAAATAGATGGTGATGGATGATTTGATTTTTGGGCGGTGAGCATACAAAGCAATAATAATAAAAGAAAATAAATGATAAAAAAAAATTCTTCCTCAATCAAAACAAAACAAAATGACAAAAATAAATAAATAAATAAATAAATAAATAAATAAATAACTGTAACAGTTACTTGCTAACCTCCAATTGGCTTACTCCAAAGGAAAAGAAACTTGATTTTCTTCTTTACAATTTCCATTACATCTGTCTCTCCCTCTGCTCTTTTGAATTTGTTCAGAGTGGCTTTGCTGCCTCTCATCACCATTTTCCTTCTTTTCTTCAATGACGCATGGCGTGTTGTTATATCATAGTTTTGCACTGTTTAATTTGGTTCTACCTCAGCGATTATTATTACTAACGGGGATGTTCTATCAAGTTAACTTGCCTTTTCAGCTAAAGAGAATTCAAGGTGTTTATAAACCAAGAGGATTAAGTGACTTTAAGTAGAAAATAAAAAGAGGCATAACTGCATATGACAAGATAGCAATTCTGTTTAGAGCTAGAAATGATCTAATGCATTCTAATTCCACCATAAAAATTTTACATTATAAACACAGGTGGACAGCCAAGCTTTCCACAGACCTTGGATTTCAGGTCCTTCACTGAACAAAACCTAACCAGAAAACAATGGAAAATAATTCCTTTTGTTTGAAATAACAGCTAAGGATCAAGTTTCTAGGTTCTTTTATTATATGTAAAAAGGTAATGTCATTTTAGTTGAAAGTTATGATATGAGGAAAACGTGTAAGACTGGATGTTAACTCTGGCAAGCATGGATGTGTTTTTTGTTTTTCTTTCATAAAGGACTTCTTTTCTTTTTGCTTCCAGATCCTTTTATTGTTTTGTTTTATTTTTGGTGTAGTGTACAGGAGGAGCTTCTTTTGAGGCTGTAACACACAGGCTTTCATTTGGAAAAGGACATTTTTATTGACTCCATATGCTCTTTGAGTGCTCCTTTTATCTAGAGGTTTCAGCCAGGAAACACATTGCTAAAAAGAATTGCCTGCAGTCATAATTTGCAACCAATAAGTCAACCTGAAATAGCTACCAGTGGCCCCCACTCACGGGAGTACCTCTGTGTGAGGCTTTACAGTGGTCCTCAAAGTGTGGCCCCTGCCCCAGAAGCATCTGCAATTCCTGGGAACTTGTTATAAATGCAAATTTTGACTCCTTGCCTACCCATTGAATTAAAAACTAAGAGTGGGTTCCAGCAATCTGTGTGTTAACAAACCCTCCCGGTGATTCTTGTGTACTAAAGTTTGAGAATCACATGTTTACTGTTACAGAAACCCTACATGAGGTCACACTTCTCTACATATAAGCACATATAAATGGCCAACATCCTTAGGTCCTTCAGATGGTGCTGAAGGCCATTATCCTGTTTAACAATGTGTCAGGCTAGTTGCAGTGATAGTTACATTATCCCTTCCTCCCCTCCCTGTTAGTTGGCCCTATTCACAGGCACAATAATTTATTCAAGGACTCACAATTAGTTACAAACATGTCCCTTCTGAAAGTGCTCAGACATAAATTAGAGACCATTTGAGTTGCGAGCAGCAAAAGTGTTCAATTGTGCTGATATTTACCCTGTGCTGATGTGATTTTCACCCTCTGTTTCTGGCACCTCTTTCTGCAACTCTGCTTACCCTCCCCCTCTGTGTGCCATTTCTCAGAGCTTGGACCCATTCACCTCTTCAATATAGTGCCCAGTGGGCAGATGTCCTGTTATTAACACTGACAGGCATAAGTTAAACTGAAATTATCATTTGCCTCAAAGACCTGGTAATTTGCAAAAATCTACACGTTACCTCAGTTTACCGCTCTTTCTCATTTGCTTGCTTTCCTTGTAACGGCCTGGAGGTTTTTCCTTCATGATATTTCTCATATTGATCCTTTCTTGTCTATCCCTACTATTTCTGTATTTAGACTCTCAACAATTAAACTGCAAGTCTGTTTTCCAAAAGGTTTTCCTCTTCTCTCCTTCCTGTGCAAGAGTAGGTGGCATAGCATGAGTGTTTTGTATTAACTTGTTTGACCTCCTCTCCTTATGGGCCTCTTTCTAATTACAGATTAAGTGCCACACTCCTGACATTTAAAGCTTCAAAGTTCTGATCATAGCTTACTTCTTTCCTCTCCCCTCCATTCACTCCTCCTTACAGAACATTTACTCTCATGGTTCTCAAACTATTAGGTCTGGTTAGAACGCAGATTTGGGGGCCCTATTCCTGAAGATTTTACTCAGTTGGTCCTGGGGTGAAACCCAAAATGCTGCATTCCTACCAAGTTCTCAGGTGTTAATGAACCAAATGCTTGTGTCCCCCATTGAAAGCCCCATCTCCCATTCATATATTGAAGCTCTAATTTCCAATGTATCTGTATTTGGAGATGGGGACTCTAAGGAAGTAATTAAGGTTAAATGAGTTAAAAAAAGAATGGGGGTCTGACTCAATAGGATTCCTGTTCTTATAAGAAGAGATCTAGAGGGCTCACTGTCTCTCTCCACCATGTGAGGACTCCAGGACATGGCAGCCATTTACAACCAGAAACAGGGCTCTCACTGGAAATCCAATCAGCCAGTACGTTCAGCCTCCAGAACTGTGAGAAAAAATCAATGTCTGTAGTTTAAGCCACGCAGTCTGTGGTGTTCTAAGAGACTGACACACCTGGAGACCCTGATGCTGCTGCTCCCAGGGCTCCACTGAGCGGCACTTTTTCAGTTGTGCCTAATGGTTTCCCTGTCACCTTGGCCTCAATGAATGCTGATGTGCCTTTCTCTCTCCTCCCATGACTTGAATCTCGTATATCCTTGTTAGCCCACCTTGAGCCATGCTTTTTCTCTGAAGCCCCCGACTCTCCTGCCCACAGTAATTTCTCCCTCTCCTCAAAGCCCTAGTGCCTGTCCTCAGATTCATCTGGTATTTAATGTAAGCTACCTTGTATTTAATTAAGCTACCTTTCCCTTAATATATATGTTTTAAATTCACTGTAAGCCCTATGGGGGCAGGGGATTTTCTTGTGTTTCCTACACAGCATAGTGCTATGTGCATAGCAAGAGTTCAATAAATATATGATTATTTGGCAACCATGGCATGCATTGAGAAGTTAATAGTAACTGTAGGTGTGAGTTTTCAGATATCAATGGGTTCCCAAGTCAGTCTGAGAGCCTTATATGGAGGACAGTTCACAGGGGAGCACATGCTTATTGACTTTTTCTTCCTCAGAGAGCTGCATCTCGAAAGAGTCCCTCTTTTTTGTTATGTTTGGAGAAGAAAGACGTAATTTTTATATAGTAAATCTAATGATGATAATGCAATAAGAATTCATATTTATTCAGAGATTGCTGTGTGCTAGGTGTCTCACATCTATGATCACTTGTGATCAACCAGTGGGCTTAGGAATTATTATGCCGCCCATTTTACTGCTGATAAAATTGAGGCTTAGAGAGATTAAGTGACTTACGTATCTCAAGGTCATAGAGCCAGGCAAAGGTAGAGCAGATAGATGGTTGGGCCATGACTGCATGGTTCCCCACTCTCCTGTCTTAATCAACACACCAATTTCTTGCCTCTTTTTCTCTTTAAAATAAGCAGAGACCTTTAAGCCAGAGGTTTATACAAGCTTGGCTTCCAACTATTAAGATTTAGATTTACTATTCCCTTGCCACTTAATACATTCATTTTTCTTCTTTAAAGATAAATCAAACACTTAATAACAAGTCTTAACTTCTAGTGCTAAGGGATAACAGAAGGAGAAATCATCCCATATTGGAAGTTAGTTATAAAGGGCATATGGAGGTTGTGTGGCAACAGTCTGCAATTTTCAATCAACGCCACTGACCCCATTGCTCACAAAACCTGTTCTCAGTGAATACAAACAGATGTTATGGCTCAGTAGGTCCAGCAAATTTGTATTGCATTTTGCTTACTTGACTCAGTTATTTGCAGAATGTTTTTCTGCCATATCAGTTTGTCACCATTTCCATAAAATTTCAAAACAACTGATTTTAACCTGTTTTTACTTTCCTATCAAACCCAAAACAACAATAACCAAAACTTTGGAGAATATCAGTTACCCATAATATGAAAATGTTAGACAACTTTGGAAACAACTATTTGACTTAACTTTTGCTTAATTTCAATCAGTGCAGTATATAATTAGTGTGTTGGATTGATGTCTTCATAAAATATGACTTATAAGTCATTAAATTACATTTATATATATAATATATATGTGTAAAAATATAACATGTATGTAGATCCCACTTCAGATAATTCTCTTACAGAGCAGTTTCGAGACCCTTTTAATCCTAAAGAGAGAATTTAATTGGGCTGTTTATTCCAACCTCCATTCTTAAATCCAAGCCCTGGAGAGACTTCAAAATCTACCACTTTTAACTATCAATAGTTAAACATTTGCATTCAATTAAACTAATTAACTGTGCATAGCAAAGTGTGTTATTCATATTTTTTTAAATGAAAGTTATGATTAAAAAAGAAATATCTGGACATCCTGAATAATTGCAAAGTGCAGAAAATTATGAGCAGGCAGGAAAAAACCACCATAATGGTAGCACACAGAAGTAAATGTTGCTTTATTTTGGAATCTAAAATAAATTTAGTATCCCAAATGTTGATTAAGTTAACAAGGTTTATTTCACGAGTGCTCGCTCATCTATTCTACTGCTTACATCTTGAATCTGCCCAATTTCTCCTTCACTCTTCCCATCAGCCCAGCCTCTAATTTGTTTGCCTGCTTCTGTCTTACCTCCCTTCAGACTTCTTGCACACTGCACCCTTACTGAAATCACTTCAATGACATTTATTGCTTTTGGGTGAAATGATCATCTCAAAAAAGCACCACGAAGCAGAGTGCAATATCAGACCAATAATCCAAAGACCTTTGAATGACTTTGCAGGGTTGTTCTGAAACTCAGGTTATTTGTGAGAAAAAGGCATTTGAAGAAGCCTATAAACTCGCGAGCTGAAAGCTTGAGTGGGTATTGGTTAGGCCTTTGAATGGAATGCCAAATGTAAAGTGTTTTTCGTGTTTTGATTTAATTTTTAATTGTTTAATTTTGTTAAATTTTAGAAAATTATATACATTATTTTTAGAATTATTTGAAACAATGTTACTCTTTGAGTGACAAGTAGCCGAGAACAATGTAAGTCAGAAAACAGGGTTCTAATATCACTGATATTCTGCTTGGCCTTGGGATGAGATTTGGTTCTCAAACAACTGAGAAATGAAAAGATGTAACACACATACACACACACACACGTGCACATTGATTTGATACGGGTAGTGTTATAAAAAACTAACCTTTCCACTATTCATGGAAAAGGATAAAAATAAACAATAAAAGTACAGCTGTCCTGACTTAGACACATACTGAGATTAGTATGTGTACTAAAAATGACAATTTCCCCATTGCATGAGATACAGCAAACACCTGCTTATTCTGTGCTGTGAAGACTCTTAAATTTTGCAAATGACTCCCAGTTGTCTCAACTTACCAGGTTTCCAGAGAAAATGAGATGCTGGGAAGAAAAGCTGCATTATGAGAAAGTGAGATCCGGTATTTTGATGACATGACCAGAGTATAATGGAAATATTCCTATCAGTGAAAAGCTAACATACTCTTTTGTTCATTCTGGACAGCTTGGGCATCAAAATACAGTATTTTCCCTCACCCCAAAGAGAATTATTCTGGAGCTTGATTGATTATTTTATCATGTTAATCTTTGATGACCAAAATGAAAGAGTCATGGATGCAAAACAGAACAGAGCTATGCCAATTAGCCTTTGTCTCAGTCAGGATATCAGTAGCAAGTAGATTGAAACTGAAGTAAGGGTAATTTGAGGAAGGCTTAAGAAAGAGACTATTTATGCAGGTTTAGGAAAATACAAGGAATAGTGGATCTAAACACTCTCGGTCCATAAAACATAAGGAGGAGAAGTACCACTGGCTCTGGAAGCAGACAGTTTTCTAGGGAAGGTAACTTTGGGAGTTAGAGTCAGAGTGCACAGCCAGCTTGAATAAACCATCCTAGAGGGAACCTGGAGAACGAATACCTGAACTCACTCTTTCCTCCCACAGAGCTTTGGAGGGTCACCCTACTGCTGACCCCGAATGGGAAACAGTAGGTAAGAGAGCCCATAGCTGTAATCCATAGAACCCAGCAGGGTGTATTATAGGGGCAAATGGGAGGTATTCAGCATAGCCATTCATTGTAGTTTACCTAGCATCTAGCACACGGTTAGCACATGGTAAATGCTCCTCAAAATTAGTCCAATGAAAAGGCATATGGAACCGAAACCGGTTTAGCTCAGTGGATAGAGCATCAGCCTGTGGACTGAAAGGTCCCAGATTCAATTCTGGTCAGGGATATGTACCTTGGTTGCGGGCACATCCCCAGTGGGGGGTGTGTAAGAGGCAGCTGATCGATGATTCTCTCTCATCGATGTTTCTGACTCTCTATCTCTCTCTCTTCCTCTCTGTGGAAAATCAATAAAATATATTAAAAAAAAGAAAAGAAAAAGAAAAGGCATATGGAATCTGTTAGTGATCAACACTGAACACAGTGACATATATTATTTTTTCCTAGTTATCATTGAGTTTCATGTTTCAGATTGACTATAAACCCATGATTTCAATAAATTTAAGAGTAATTTTATTCTCCCTATCTAACTTTATATACCCCTTTGTATTTCTCCAGTGACACTTAAAGTTTTCTTTCTTGTGTGAAAACTACTGAATAGAATCAGTGAGAAAATGGTAAGTTTTTCCCCTAAGGGGTATCTCCTCTCTCTCTCTCTCTCTCTCTCTCTCTCTCTCTCTCTCTCTCTCTCTCTCTCTCTCTCTTTTATCTCTCTTTTTCTCCATGCTAAACATACACAGTTTGGGTGCTCTATAGTATATAGCATAGGGCTGTAAGCATACTTGCAATGAAGGTTTGTAATCATATCAATTCAAATACTATGATTACATCAAATCACAATTTTTAATTTTCTGCATTTACTATTCTTGCATTTATTTCCTCTAAAATTTACTAAATACCTTCTTCCTATCTAGCATTGTACTAAGAACTTAGATTTCAATAAGGAGTAAGGTTCCTGTCCTTATAGGGCTTACATTGGGAGAAGAGAGACTGTATACAAACTAGCAATCCTGATATGACTCAATGTGCTATGTGGGGGGGGTGGGTGGGTTACAAAATGATCCTTTTGCTGGTAGGGAACAAGCAAAGAGAATAGTGGGACAGGGAGGGAAAACAAAACCAGCAATGTCCTATACCCAAACACAGCAAGCTCTAGAAGAATGAAAGGCTATTTTATTTATTTGTTTGTTTATTTATTTATTTATTTATTTATTTATATTTTATTGATTTTTTTTTACAGAGAGGAGGAGAGAGGGATAAAGAGCTAGAAACATCGACGAGAGAGAAACATTGACCAGCTGCCTCTTGCACACTCCCTACTGGGGATGTGCCCGCAATCCATGTACATGCCCTTGACTGGAGTCAAACCTGGGACCCCTCAGTCCATAGACCAATGCTCTACCACTGAGCCAAACCGGTTTCAGCTGAAAGGCTATTTTAGAAAGGATTTTCTAAAAGAAGGATGCATTTTCTTACATTGCACTTGGATTCCTACAACTTAAATACTTCATTAGTATTCAAAAGGTGCCCAATAATTGATGCCAGAATAAAAAGAAACTGCAAAGCAAAGGAAGAAGAAAGAGGTTGGGGATAGGATCAGAATAGACAGTTCTCCAAAGAAGACATACAGATGGCCAGTAGACATATGAAAATATGTTCAATGTCAGAGAAATGCAAATCACAACCACCATGAGCTATCACCTCACACATGTCAGAATGGATATCATCAATAAATCAACAAGCAACACGTTTGGTGAGGATGTGGAGAAAAAGGAACCCTTGTACACTGCTGGTGAGAATGCAGACTTGTGGAAAGCAGTATGATGTTACCACAGAAAATAAAAAAAAAGAACTGCCTAATGACCCAGAAATTCCATTTCTGGGAATATATCCAAAGAAACCAAAACACTAATTAGAAATAATATATGCGTTCCTATGTTCATTGCAGAGTTATTACAATAGCCAAAATTTGGAAGCAGCCCAAGTGTCCATCAGTGATTGAGAGGATAAAAAGACCATGGTACCTTTGCACAGCGGAATACTACTTAGCCATAAAAAAGAAGGAAACCTTATCTTTTGCAATAGCAGGGATAGACCTGAGATATTATGTTATGTGAAATAAAACTGGTCAGAGAAAGACAAATAATTTCACTCATATGTGGAATCTAATGAACAAAATAAACTAACAAAATAGAAACACACTCAGATGTAGAGAACAGACTGACAGCTGTGGAAAGGGAGAGGTGTTAGGGGAGGGTGAAAAAGGTGAAGGTATTAAGTAAAGAAAAAGAAAAACAACCTCATAGACATAGCCATTACCAGAGGGAGAAGGGGTTGGGGAGGTATGAGTGAGTAAAGAGGGGATGTGATGGAAGGAGAGTTGACTCGTGGTGGTGAATACACATATAAATATACAGAATTGCATACCTGAAACCTATATGGTTTTATTAACCAATGCCTCCCCCCTCACCAACTAATTCAATTAAAAAGAAATAATTTGGGGGATAGAGTTTGTTGAAGACATATAAAAAAGGGTATTAACTTAAAAGACGATCTCCTGAACAGAAGGGCTATTTAGTCACAGTAAAATGGAAAGTGAAGTAAAACCAATTATTCAGAATGAAGGAGAAGAAAATATGGGCTGTAGAAAGTAATAATTTTACATTCTGATTTCTTTGTTGATTAAAGTAAGTGTGAGATTGTGGGAAGGGCACTATCTTTGCCACTTATCTACATAACTCTAGCAAATCTCTCAATCTATTTGTGACTCAGTGTCTTACCTTGAGAAATATGAAAATGTTACTGGCCTCCCAGGATTGTTCTGAAGAATAGCAAAGTGATAGACAACATGCCTGGATCACAGTGTTGCTGAGAATTACTGTAACCTTATCTAATGTTTGCCATTTTTACTTTGGGAAAGTATTCAATGTATGCAGAGCCACATCACATATCAAACCAACACTCTGATTAAAGTTATTTGTGCACAGCTTTATGGCTGCACTGCAGAGCCTCATCAAGCTTTGAATGCCATCAGACTCACTGCAACACCGAAAGAGCCAAACCTCCCGAGCTCTCCTCCATTTTCCCACTTCTGCCTCTGAGATGTGCTAACCTCTGGTCCTGAAAGGCAATGCTAGCTAGTTGTATCCTATTGTCCCAGGGATACGAAGGGGTCGACAGTTGGGATGCTAGATCTCTGAAAGTGAGAAACTACTTCAAACAATGACTTGAAGGCAGTATTAAATTGAAGTGGCCAAGTGGATATTACTATTATTTTTCCACATAAGCTAAAGACATTCATGAGCCTTTTCTTCCACAGGTGACATCCAGCTGAAGTGTCAGCTGTATTTGGCTCCAAAGCTCATTTCTTTATTTTGATGCCAGTTCTCCTACCACTTAATATTATTAATGTTAAGTTCTCCCACATTTTCTGATAAGAAGAGACCCCAGTGAACCACTTCCAAAAAAGAGTTTCTTTTCTACTTGTGGACATATTTTTGAGAGTTTAAGGAACATGATTAGAATAATTAATATTTTATATATATAATTATTGTATTGAAGCATAGGCATAGATTCCAAAATGTGAATCTGTAGCTCTCTCATTTCCATTTCAAATTAAACTACATTATACTTCACTTTAGCAGAAAATGAGTTATTAAAATGACCAAAAGGATATGGTTTAAATTTTAAGAAACTTGAAATAAGCAGACTCAAAGTTGTTACAAAAATTAAAAAGAGGACAGATCATAGAATTAAAAAATTAATCTCACATACTTTATTTTTTTAGTTGTTTAAATATAAAATTTTTTAAATTTGTGAGCCAGTTATAACTTAGACATATAACAACCATTTTGTGTATAAAGCTTTTGAGGCTTGGGATCCACAAGCTGTAATAAAAGCTCAGATAAGGAAACAATATGACACAGATAGCTTAGCAATTAATCATTCTGAGCCTCATTTAAAATTATGTTATCCATTGGGAAAAACTCTACTTAACATTTTTGTTTGTTTGTTTGTTTGTTTTATACATTTTCACTATCTACTACAGTATGAAATATTCAAGAAGCCCTTGGTATAATGAAATAAATGTTAGAAAGCCTTTTTTATGATGAATAAGTAAAGATGCAAGAAATTAGTTTTGTAACAGCTTCTAAAACTATAATTAACACATTCTTGAGAAACAACAAGGAAGTATAACTTTTCAAGCTAAGTACCCAATTTAAACCATTGGGTCAACTTTAAGAGGAATAATATGTGATCATTATTATAAATATTAAAATAATTCCTACTCATGTTATACAAAGCTTACCTATAGTGTTTCTGTATATTTTAATGGCATAGGGAAATCTAAGGCACTTTTAACTATACAATATGTCTTTATCAAAAATAGATGGTGATATGGTGAGTTTTGTTCTAAAAGCTAAATAATCTTTTTTGTCTTAATAAATATATATTGTGGATATGTTTGACATATAGGAATTTTAAAATTAAGAGTGCAAGCATATACTTTCCTGGAGTTTCTTCATTCAAAACACTTTTTTTCTTTCTACTTCCTCATGACCCAGGTAACCCACTGACCTTTGTGTTCTCTTTCTTCTCAAGTCAAAATTTCCCCTCTTCTAACATGACCTTCATTACATTACTTCTCACTTGCTAATCTATTTTTATAGCAGGATGTCCCAATCTCAGCACTATTGCCATTTGGAGCCACATACATTTCTGTCATAGGTAGCTGTACAATATTTAGCAGCTTCCCTGGTCTCCACCGAGAGAAAATAGTGATGCAACTACCACTCTCAGATGTGACAACCAAAAAGCTCTTATGATATTGCCTCAAAGCCCCTGGGTGAACAAAATAACCCTGCTTGAGAACCACTGATTTAGAGCAACTTGTGCACATAACTTCACGTTCACCTTTGATGATGTCCCTCATTGTATGGGACTTTGTTCAGAGGTGATGCTCAGTTAACACTTGTTAAAGAATTCAGAGTTAGATGGTGTTCTATTGCTGTGATGCTTTTCTAGAATAATAAACATGCTATTCTTACAAAGTGAACTTCCAGTTTCATTTGAGGACTTAAGCTTCTACGAATATTTTGGATTTATTTTTCAATATTTGGAATAGAAAGAGGAGAGAAGACAGTGTTTTTCCATATTGATATATCTCATTTGTCTCAATTTCTAATGTGACTTTGTAGTTTTGTTTTTTTAATGATTTTCTTTTTTTAACTACTAGAAAAAAATGACAGAAATCTATTTAAAAAGAGCAAAAAGCAGGTAAAGTGAAAAAATAAAAGGAGAGGAAGAAAAAAATATGAACAAAGTCAACAGGGTTTTCTATGCTTATAAACCCATTAAAAAAAGCTGAATTTAAATAAAAATATTTTCAAAAGAAAATATACCTTTACATTTGAAGATAAAACTTTTAATAGTAATTGGTTTTTAAATTTTTAATCTTATAGTTAATTTCCTAACAGATACACAAGGAAAAAACATAATAGAGAAAAAAAATGAGAAAGAAAATTTTAACAAGAAGTAGACAAAGAAGAAAATGAAATAAGGGAAGATTTTATGAGAAAAAAAGTAAAATATGAATGTCTCAAAAAGCACACTTATATTCCTAATGGATCATAAGACCTTTCATATAACATGTAGATCTATTGAATAACATGTGAATAGTTTAAAACAATTATTTTTTTTGCAGAGTATGTGTTAGAGATTAAGGGAACAAAAATTACTTTGTTTTACTGATCATGAGGTAAATGAAAATGTACTTATCTATAGGTTGAATTTCACTTAGTTCTGTATTGTTGACTTGAAAAGTCATGAGAGGGAAGTCCAAGTAATGTCATTCCGAGTATTTGGCCTTCACACTTATTATCAAGAAGATGAACACACAATGGGCTAAGAGCACTGAATCTAGACATCTAGACTAGCTGAGTTTGATTCTGGCTCCCCGCTTTCTAGCTGTGTGACCTTGGATTTCTGTTCCCCTAGAAGCAGACTCTGACACAAGCACTCAAGGTAAATGGTCTAGCTGGGAAGGAATCCCAGGAAACACTGATAGGGGCCTGAAGAGGTGAGAAAAGGAAAAAGCAATATGGTATCCAGCCAGCCTTCGGAGGGAGAATGGAGCTCTGTACTATAGGGGACTTCTGGAGTCTATGCAAAACACAAGTGAGAATTGGCCCAACTGAAGAAGCTGGATTTTGTATTTTTGTTTTTTAATTTGTCAACTTCCTATATTTCCTTGGTTGTGGGCTGGTTCCTGGAGCATTAACTCATGGCACTGAGCATGCTCCTGCGGCCCCTCAGACAGAAAGTGGCAGAGTTTGCGGTTTGCAGTGCTAGCTTACACTTCAAATGGTGTATTTGAAAGTTATAACACCAGTGTGATCTTTCTAAATTGAATTAACAAAATATAAGGTTTTGATTAACAGAACTTCACTATAATAAATATTAGGATAAATGTTTAGATAACTGCAAGAATATCTATACTGGAAACAGAGACTCTTCATGCTACCACAATATCGGGTGTGTAAAGGGGATGATTGATCCTATAATTAATTGGAAATGTTCACCTACCTGCTAGGCAAGTAGCAAAGTAATCCACAGGATAGAACCCAAGTTCCTCCATTTCAACATGCCCAATGTCAAATGCTCACAGAATAGTATAGAAACCCATATAAATAAGATCCACTAAGAATTCAACTTTTTATGCTTCTTAGTTAACAACTCTAGAAGCTGAGTTTCCTTTGAATCCAACGGAACATAACATGAAAAGGGACATTTGGAAGTCATAAATATAAACCATGACTTAAGGCCCAATTTTAGCAATTGAAGACTGTATTCTCTACTATATTTCCTTTTAGGCTGTGCCATAAATGATTCAAATATTCAGCAAATTTTCATCTTATCTCCCCTTTACTTTATTATTTTATAAAGGATATGGTATTGCTGGCTAACTTTATTAGTCTGTGCTAATGAATACTGAAAAGGGTCTGTGATAGAATTAGAAGAGAGGGCATGAATATAAACTCAGAAATACTTTGGCTTACCTCTGTTTGTGATTGAACAATGGTTATGTTATATGAGGCAGTAGTATTCCTCTCTCCAACCTCCCTCATTTTGGAAATATACATAAATCTCTATTTGAGCAGGTGGAAAAGAGAACTGTAAAGAGATCGCAGGTGACAGTGGAGAATCCTCCATTATCACCAAAGATGTAGAAAGAATGTTTGCATTTCTTCTGGCTCAAGTGAACCCCACAGGGGAAAGCTGGGCTTCAGCCTCTTGCTAGAGCCCCATTCCAGAGGGCTGGCCAGTAGGAGCAAATATTGAAGAAGCAAGAAGCTATGGCACATGCTGCAGGAGGCATCACTGAGGAGTCTCTGAAGGGAGCTGGAACAAGGTACACTTCTCAAGGAACTGAAAATATACAATGGCCCCTAACACTGGGCCCCTCGGAAAGCCAGCATTTAGATGCGACCATACAGAGAACTCTAAAGACATTTACCTCCTTCCCTTCTGTTTCTGCCTCCCAAATTGCTATAGCAGAAAAGGGAAGCAAAGAGCACACCAAGCTCCCTTTATCCCGTAGGTTCTTGGATCTGATCATGCCTGTTTGGGGATGATGAGGTTGGTAGGAATAGGTTTCCATAGAGTATGACTGAAGGTAGCTATTAGAGAAAATGCAAAGCTGTTTCATATCTATGGCTTGAGAATTTTAATTATGTGCCTCCCCACTAAAAGACATACTCAATAAAGCCAGAAAAGTAGAGTAAAAAAGAAAAAGGGAGACCAAGTCTGAAATAAAGATATGTTAAATAGAGTGGTTACTGTGATTGCAGATCCTCTTACCTACCACCATCCGTGTTTAATGTTGCCATACAATACATGGTATAAAAATAAATACATGTGCCAAATTCCATACACCAAAATTGATATAGATGCAGTATTTTTGGTGTGATTCTATGCTAAAACATAGGCTGTATACATGTGTGTGTGTTCTATAAATGCATACCTATAAAAACAAAGTTTTATATTCTTATATACTCTGGAAATAAAGCTATAACACTATTTATATGATATATTAGAATTGTATTGACATTTATAAAGTTCAGAAAACCTTGAAAGATCATGGATTCAGGGTTAATGTTCTGAATATTTCTGTATTTCTTGATAAGCTCTCATGAGCTCAGCTTATTTTTCCTTTTTGGAACCATCCCAAGATGTAGGCTAGGTTTGCATATCAAATGAAAAAACAAAAGAGCATTTAAATGCACACTCTCGGAAAGTACCAAGTGTTAAAGACAGGCCAAATACCTACATGGCACTTACCTTGGCATTATGTTTGATGTAGTTAGAAAAATTAAATATCTATAAAAAAATAAGCCTGGAGCATTTTCATCACAGAAAAAAAAATTCTTTTCTGAGGATCTCTCATGAATGAAAACCATACCCTTTTATTTATATTTATGATCTCTGTGGTGTGATTTATTATGTTCTAGAGTTTGAGTCTGCATTTGGGTCTTTTTGACTCATACTGACATTTTCAATAATCTCTCAGAAATGCCAGATCATAAATGCACATAATTACCAAAATATAATCAATCACAAAGCAACTTGAAATAAAGGTTAATAGTAATATCCTAGAAGCTTATGAGGTGGGAACTTTGCCATGTGAAGCAGATTTGAGTTTTAAATAAAATAATTACCTCTTGTCCCATTTCAAAGTGAAAGTTGAAAACTTTTCTCATATAAATTTGGGATAAGATTAAATTTCCCTTCTGGAAACACTAAAGCAGGAGATTTTACATTTGAAATCAGGATTTGGGGAATTATCATTTTTGGGGAGTTGCCAAAACCAGCAAACACTGAATCTTCATACTAAATTAAAGAGACTATCACAGCTATGGATATTCAAAACTAGGCTTTGCTAAATATTTTGAAGTTAAAATCACCAAGAAGAGTCAACCATTCAATACAGTTTTTGTATTAAGCAAACCCTACTAATATTAAAATTATTCATAAGAGCTAAAAATTTGGTAATTTTCTGTTGACCATATCTTCCATTCTTATTGCTTTAATTTATTCTAGTAAAATTATTAATACCATTTATAATAATTCTTATGTTGAATTTTACCTAGGTGTTCAGTTTATTATCATATTCAATATGTTACTTACTCTGTGAGGTTTGAGTGTCTATGAACTTCTTTATCAAGGCATCAGTCGTTTGGGTATAAAGACTGAGAGCATATCTCAGAGACTGAAGATCTGGGCTTTTCTCCAAGAAATTCTTTTTGAGACCATTTCCTCCCGCATGAAAGTATTGCTAAAAAGGAAAATAAGTACTATAAGTAAAGACATTTGGAAACAACACTGGAGGACAGGTTTCATTGCTGTAAGAGTAAAGCTCAAATGGAATGATACAGTATGTCCAATGTAAAGTAGCTACAAAGTGCTACCACATTCTCATTGCTAAGTCATCACCATCTAGTTCAATTTCCCTCAATATCTCCAAAATGATGCAGACCCAAGATCCTTGAGGCTTAAGGCTTTTCCTCTTACTCAAAACTTTAAGCATATGAGATCATGAGGATGCAGAGGTCAGCATCCTTTAGAATGATACATTTAAGTAATAATTGAGTTGGCTATTGGCTTCTCTTTCCAGAGGATGAGAAAAATATCCAGAGTTAGTGAAGTTTTGCAAGGAAGGCAACTTAGTCACATGATTACAGACACTATTTGTGTTTCAAGGCCATGTACTTGCTAGTCTAACTTTCCCATCCTGTCATCATGCAATGGTGCAGATACAGGCCAATCTAAAGGGGCAGAGTGGACCTTAGAAAATCAACATCCCCTGAACCATTTACCTTATGTCCAGTAAAATAAAATAGTTTTTTTTTAAAATTTTGTTTTGTTTTTGTTTGTTTGTTTTTTTTAATACCATCCAACAAACTAAAGAACTATAACAGTATAGTTTAGGTAAGATAATACAGAAGCTGTAAGCATTTTGACTATTAATATGGTCACCGAAGGATGTTAGCATTTGCCTGTTGCAAGTATTATGCATGACATCTTTTTGGAAAGCAGAATATGCAGAGATATGTAATAGAAATAAAAATGTTTTCCCCCAATTATTTACAGATTATAATACATACCATTTATAATATTCTCTAATTGCTAGATAAATAGCTGTTTTCTCTTTCTGTACCAACAATACTAAACTTCACACTCATTGCAATGTGGCTCCCTATGGTCTGTGATCCCAAAAAAATTACATATTTAAAAAAATTCAACAAATAATTTTGATACATGTTCTCAACTGAATGTGTGTCATCCCTCTGTATTATTCATAATTATTTAAAATTTCTCCCCTATTCAAGGGGAGGTGTAGAAAAATATTCTGTACATTTGAAGGCATCCGAGTGCACTTTTAAACAGTATAATATAGAGAGGATTCAGGGCATAGGTCAGAGAAAGTACGAATTGGGGACATAATCTCAAGAAAGACTGCTCCAATTATAGACACCCTCCCCAAGGAGAAAAATTATGGTCACTTAAAATTCCAATAGAAAAATAGAAAGAAAAAAAAATTTATTTTTTATTTTTTATTTTTTTAAATTTTTTTAAATTTTTAATTAAATTATCTTTGTATATATACCATTGCCCTCAACATTTTTTTTAAAAAAAGAACAAAAGTATAATATTTAAGTTTGTTTTACAACTTTGATCATCTTATAAAAATGTTAAATTTTTTTTTCCCAAGTAGAAAATATTTATTGAGGACTATGAATCCAGAATTCTTTTAGTTGCCTTGGTGATTAAAAAAACACAACATATGATCATTTCTTTCTTCATGAAACATGATATGCTATTTGAGGTGAGAAAATATTAAATACATGTATTAAAAGGGAAAGGTTTCCCGATAATTTGGCTCAGTGGATGGAGTGTCAGCCTGGAGACTGAAGGATACCTGTATTGATTCTGCTCAAGGGCACATGCCCAGGTTGTAGGCTCGATCCCCAGTAGAGGGCATGCAAGAGGCACCCAATCAATGATTCTCTAATCATTGATGTTTCTATCCCTCTATCCCTCTCCCTCTTTGAAATCAACAAAAATATTTTTTTAAAGGGAAAGGTTTAGTTTGGTCTTGACAATTCTGCTAAAGGAACCATGGAGCCATCAAATATAATAACTCACCCTGACAGTAAAGAACAGTGGGGTAAATTGAACCAAGAAGAGGCAGGATATTCTAAAGGAAACACATTTCCCTCTCACTGTTTCTCAAATAAGCTCCAGTTTTATTAAGCTTAAGCATAAATCCTGGAAGATAATATGTATATAAAAAAAGACATATAAGAAGAAGAATAAGCAATAGCTATAATGGTGTTTTTTTTGCCAAATCTTGGTACTAATGAAAGTTGTTAGGAAAGATTGTGAAATATTTTAAAATAGTAAAAAAAGGATTAGTGGGTATTCTCCATAGTGTACCCATCTGGGTTATTTCCTTTCTATTGTTTTTAAGCTACTTAAAACTCTGTAAGATGTAGAAAATGGGTACTAATATAAATGACCTTTGTTCATATCGAAATTAATTATTTCTGGTAGGGTGTAACTGATTATTGTTGTGTGGGTAAATCTGTTTTACCTCTATTTGTAAATTTCCTTTGGCTTTTCTTACTGCTTATCTTTATGTGTGGTTCTTGAAATTCTTCTTTGAGCCACTTGTAAGAGCTTACTGGCTCTCTCAACAATAGATGAATTAAATAACATTTTTGCTTGTTTTATAATTCCCTGAATATAACAATTATGCCCTCTTTTAAAAACTGTGTTTTAATTGTGTATGCAAAGTAGTGTGGGTGACAGCATTCATAAGGGTGACCATAATTTTTACTGTCTAATTTGTGAGAATAGGGCCATAGGCCTGTAGCTCACTCTAATATCTGCCTTCCTGTCTGTTTTTTCTCCCTCTGTTCCTTAATAAATATTTATTAATGCTATACCATGAGCCACAACTTGTGCTGGTCATCAAGGATATGAAGCTAAAGAGGGCCAGAGGTTGTTCTCAAGGGAATTATAATCTAATCTTACCTAATAGTAGACAAACATTTAAATTGACCATACCTCCACAACACACACACAGCTAATTAGGAGTGAGTATGTAAATTAACCCAACAAAGATGGTGGGTTAATTTGCATATGCAGGCACTGAGTGACTGGGAGGGGTTGGGCACTGCTATGAGGGGGGCTCTGGCCAGGAGCGAGGATGTGCAGGCACCTGGGGGGCCAGGAGTGAAGCCAGGGGAAGGAAGGCCTATTCCTGCACGAATATTGTGCAATGGGCCTCTAGTAGAAAATATAACCAAAAGGCCAAAATGACTTCAATAACACATTGCAGGTATTGGAGAAATTATTTGAATTTAATATGTTCAGTAAATACTTGTTAAAGAATTTAACCTGTCTTCTTTGCCGGGACCGGTTTAGCTCAATGGATAGAGCGTCGGCTTGGGGACTGAAGGGACCCGGGTTCGATTCCTGTCAAGGGCATGTACCTTAGTTGCGGGCATATCCCCAGTAGGGGGTGTGCAAGAGGCAACTGATCAATGACTCTCTCTCATCGATGTTTCTAACTCTCTATCTCTATCCCTTCCTCTCTGTACAAAATCAATAACATATATTAAAAAAAAAAAAAAAAAAAAAAGAATTTAACCTGTCTTCATGTTATGATCACTCCCAGGAAAGTCTGGTCGGAATACCATCTCCAGGGAATAATGCTACTGTGGCAAATCATCTAAGAGAGGAAACAAGCTTTCGTTGGATTTATTCTAAAGGTCAGAGAACATGCCACCCCCAACATATGCTGTGTTATATTGATGATCTTGAGCTGCAGATCTTGAGCTGCAGATGCTTGAAAAACAGCAAATGCATGCAGAGGATTTCACGGATCTGCCTAAAATCGGAACCCCTAAAGGTGCTTAAATGTCATAGGTCCCCTTGATGGGAGAAGTGTCATCAGGCAAAGAAGACTGACTCCTTTCACAGGGCAGGAGAGTAGAAGTTGACATTACACCCAAACTTTGTTACAAACTATTTCCCTTCATCCCCATTCATCTTTCCTAAAAACCATCTACTCTCCTCTAACAGGCCTACATCTCCCATCCCCTTTCCCTAGGAAGAAGGTGTTTAAATCTGAATTCTAAGCCACCTTGGGTTGTTACTCATTTTTCCCTGGGTCTCCCACATATACACAAGGTACACATGTTAATGAACTTTTGTTTTTCTCTTAGTGATCTGTCTTTCACCACAAGGGCCTCCACTAAGATCTCGGAAAGGTAGAGGAAAACTATTTTTCCTCCTCCATGATTCTATCTCAGGAAACCAGTTCCTTAGCTGAACAATGAGGTTGGCTCAAGTACCAAGCAGTCTTGGCTGATGGGAGGGAAGCTTCTAGGGAGAAATCAATGATATTGGAATTAAAGTGGGACAGAGGGTACACACATGATTGCTGATAGGAGTTTAAAGTGGCTCAACAGCTGAAACCAGTTTGGCTCAGTGGATAGAGCGTCGGCCTGCGGACTGAAATGTCCCAGGTTTGATTCCGGTCAAGGGCAAGTACATTGGTTGCAGGCACATCCCCGGTGGGGGGTGTGTAAGAGGAAGCTGGTTGATGTTTTTCTCTCATCTATGTTTCTAGCTCTCTACCCCTCTCCCTTCCTCTCTGTAAAAAATCAATAAAATATATTGAAAAAAAATAAAGTGGTTCAACATTTTTGGAGGATGATTTGGCAAATTTGATAGAAATGTTCAAGGTACATCCAAGAGTCTTCTTCTAGGAATCATATCTGCTGAGATAAAGCAAAAGTGCATAAGCCCTGGTCAGAATCCAGAATGTTACCGCAGGCTCCCCTTCCACAATAGGAAAACCTGGGAACAACCTGCATTTTTAGGACAAAGTGGCATTTATACTAATACAATAAAAGGATAATATGCTAATTAGGCTGAACATCTTCTGGACTACCTTACAGATGTCCTTCCGGACATTCTTTGTGACAAAGCCATGTTGGCGGGGGGCAAGGCAGAGGAGGTTAGAGGCAATCAGGCAGGCAGTGGAGAGCAATTAGGAGGACTAGGCCAGCCAGGGAGAGCAGTTAGGGGGATCAGGCTTGCAGGCAGGTGAGTGGTTAGGAGCCAGAGGTCCTGAGGGGTCCCAGATTAGAGAGAGTGCAGGCTGAGCTGAGGGGGACCCCTTCCCCATGCATGAATTTCATGCATTGGGCCTATAGTCTACATATAAAAGCCTAAGCAATCTTTATGATGGAAGGACTGAAATAATGGTTGCTATGACTCACACTGACCACCAGGGGGCAAATGCTCAATACAGGAGCTGCCCACTCGTGGTCAGTGGGCTCCCACAGTGGCGAACCAAGCAGTAAGAGTGAGCAGGCAGGCAGGCGAGGGGTTAGGGTCGAGCAGGCAGGCAGGAGTATGCTTAGGGGCAAGCAGGCAGGAGTGAGTGTTTCCTGATTGTGAGAGGGGGATGTCCAACTGCTAGATGTCCAATTGCAGGGATCAGGCCTAAACCAGCATTTAGATGTTCCACGAGGGGTTCTGGATTGCCAAAGGGTGCAGGCTGGGCTGAGAGACTCCCCTCACCCACGTGCATAAATTTCGTGCACTGGGCCTCTAGTATCGATAATTTTATAAGAAGACAAGTTTTAGCTAGGAAGGCATTATTTTGTAGGTCTCTGGGACATGGGGGACTATTAATGAAATGTAAATAAGGGATGTGTGTGTTTCTGAGGAACACCTAAGGGTCTCCCTAGAATTTTTCAGTTATGACACTGAACTGCCTTCTGCTAGAGGCTCTAGCAGAATAGTAAGTGATCAGAAGATTTGTAAGGGAAGAAATGATGCCTTTGTATTTTGGGTGCATTATATAATAGGAGATGTTGCAAGAACACAACCAGGACAGAAAGTAGCAAAGTTAGAGGAGAAAACAAGAAAGTAAGGTGCTGTGAGTGAAAGTCTCCATTTAGTGAATACAGACAAAGAACACATGCTACAGGCTCCTTACTCAAAGAGCAAAGGAAGTGACTTCTAGGTTTATGCAAAAGAAACCTTGATTAAATGCCACTTTATGGGAAGCCTATTACAGTGTTCAGAACCTGGGCCTTGTCTCCTAAGAGCACAGGTCTTTTTTTATTATTATATTATTATCTGTGTACATATTTTACCATTGCCCCCCCTCCCAAACATACCCACCCTCCCCAGAGTTTTGTGTCCTTTGGTTGGTTGATCTCTTATCTCCCCCAGATCTCCCTCCCCTCCCTGCTGTAATTTGACAGTCTGCTTGTTGCTTTATTGTCTCTATATCTATCTTTTTGTTTATTAGTTTATAATGTTCTTTATTATCCATAAATGAGTGAGGTCATGTGGTGTTTCTCTTTCATTGACTGGCTTATTTCACTCAGCATGATGTTCTGAGCACAGGTCTTTTTATCTTACTTGCACAGATAATCAACAGAAAGGTGATCAGACATAGTGTACACTTTGTTATTCAGAGATTTCACGTCCAGTTTTGAGTCTTTGCAAGAGCCCTGAAGGAGCAGGAGAGTAGACTCTGTATTTTGCTGAGGCTTGAGTTTGAAGGATATGAATGTGAGGCTAATAGTAGGAGTGGATGTCTTAGCTATTAAAATCCACTGTCCACAGCTCAGTGCAAGCTGAGCTGCTCCCCATTCATTATAGTAAGTATTTTGGAGGGGAACTATGTCCCAGAGGGAATTTGTGAATGCAGGGTTTGGAAGCCTTCTCAATGTTTCCATTATGCACATGGAAAGTGGATTATCTCCATTAGTTCTAAACAAGAAAAATATGACTCAGTTTCTTGTTGTTCCTCTGAAACCTGCAAAATCCCTGAACATTTCTGATGTTTTGCTTAGGCTGGTGCAAATTAGCAGAAAATAACTGGCAAAACAACACATTGGGGCAACCAATTTCCTCCTCATTCAAGAAAGGAATTCTCAAGCAGCGAGAGGACCATGAAGAGGGTGGCTGTTCAGTGCTGTGAAGGAAAAGGATGTTAGCTGGGTGACCTTCTCCCTACCTTTGGCCCCACCCTGGCTGGTATTTTCACCATAGACATAGACAGACAAAGACAGAAAGCATGTTTTTCAAGTGTGTACTTGAGCCAAAGCTCAAAGTTATTATGTTGGAGGACAGAATCTGGCTTTGGATAGGTCTTGGCAGACTGAAATGGTGGGTCAACATTTATAGGATCAGCTGACAGAGAGGAATAAAAAACCCCTTTATTTATGATACAATGTTTTCCGCAAAGTAAAGGATAGGGATGGCTTAGCTTAACGTCAGTAAAATTTAAATGAGCCATAAAGCTTTATTTGCTATCAACTTCAACATGATTTAGCAAGTGATAGGGCATCTCTCAAAGCTTATTAAATCTTATGCATTCATAGAGGCAATCAGGTCAAGACAAAGGGTGTGTGAGAGCAACAACATTCTCTTCTGGTTAGAAGAGAACTAGGATATTAGAGTTATTCCTAGGCTTCATTTCTTTAAATGAAAAATATAAAAAACTGAAGGGCATCCAAAGTAGATGAGCAGGGTTTTATAAGGTGAAGGAACATGCTATTTAATATCTGGCTGTAACAGTGTCAGGGAGCATGATCGTTTTATTCTTTGACTGAAGGGCTATCCTATACAAAAAGGAGTGGAATTATTCAAAGGACTGAAGAAGGACCAATGCGTAGCTACAAGTATCTGGGAAGCAGATTTTTGGTTCAGTATGACAACCTTTGTCACAATAAGTGCATCTTAAAATTGGAGCTGTTGCTTATGAGTTAGTGAGGTCCCGTTACTGGCTTTTAAGTGGTGGCCAGTAGGCCACGGACCAACACTGCAGACACATCTCTCTGTATGTTGAATTAATAATCCAATTCTAAGAGTTTAGAATCCTCTTCATTTCTTTGACTCTCTGCCCTATATTTTAAGATGTAATTCTTCATCTTTCCTCTGCACAATGTGATTTTTGCATAGGTTATTTAACCTCACAGATTATCAGTTCCTTTATTTCTAGAATGGGAATAAAAATAGCCTCCATTCCTGAGTGTAGTGTGGTAGAGATGAAATTAATTACTGCAACTGCTTTGTGAACTGTAAAGATCTTTCTATTTGTAAGAAAATAGAAACTTAATTGGTAGAACAACTCCCCAAACTGTAGCCCTGCTCTGTTTCCTAAGCACCAATCCCTGCCTCTAGCAGTCCACTGGGCACTTATTTTAATGTTTCTGCTGCCATATCTAACTCCAGTGTGAGGAGAAGAAAACGAGCCTCCTGCCTATGCTGCCATTCTTCTCAGTGGAGCCATGCTTCCCACTGGCCTGATACCTCGGTGTCACACTGGGCTCCTCTCTTTCTCTTGCCTCAACTTCAGATCCAAGTTCCAGTGACGTCCCTTTCCGGTGCCACTCCTGTTCATCTTTACTTTCCACCACCCTGGAGATAGCCCTCACTCATCCCATCTTATGCACTAAATAAGTGTAATTGACTTCTGTGACCAAAATCTTGAATCATTCAATCTAGTTTGCACATTCCTGTAAAATTTCCATTGCTGAAATGGTCCTTCTGGCATGCCGTATATTTTCAAAAATGCCAATGGCTCCTCATTTATAGAATCCACTGGGGGTGCAAAAGGACCTCTGCACTTTCAACCCAAACCTCATTTTACACTATTTTTATTGTACAAATGTTCAGTTACATCCAGTCCGGCGAGGAGAGTGGTCTGGTCACTGAATCCTAGCCCTGTGCTTGCTGTGGTGAAATCCTTTCTCCCTGATTATATTCAAGTCAGGAGTCTTTCTCCACCGTTCTCTCTCTGATGTCTTGCCCATCTCGCCTGGGGCTCCCTTCCATCCATCAAGACCACTCCTTCAGCTTTTCCCAATCCCTTGAATTCATAGTAGTGGCTTATTCCTCTACATCCTTACCACTTTTTCTTTTTAAACCCACATATATTCTTATTGATTTCAGAGAGGAAGGGAGAAAAAAGAGAGATAGAAACATCAATGATGAGAATAATGAATTGGTTGCCTCCTACACGCCTCACACTGAGGATCAAGACCGCATCCTGGCCATGTGCCCCGACCGGGAATTGAACCGTGACCTCCTGGCTCATAGATCAATGCTCAACCACTGCACCATGCCAGCTGGCCTCCTTACCACTTTTTAATCTGTGCCCCTCTGTTAGCATCTGTATCACCCTGTTCTACCTCTTACACCGTTGCCTTGTAAATTAACACACACCATTATTTAAATTTTAATGTGCCCTTTTCATCTTTAAATCCAGAATAAAAACTCCTTGAGAGAAGGAACAGCCCTGCTTCCCAAAGGGAAGTCTCAGAAAATACTGTGTTCCCAGGAAGCCAAAGGCCAGAGCACAAGGCCTTGAGGACTTGAGCTATTGCTTGAGGCAAAGAATCAGATTTAATAGGCAGCTTCCCTGAGAGAGAACGAAAGGTTTATTAAGAAAGGGGGAAAGTTGTACGTGGGCTCTATCAGGTTAGCAACAGAGCAGGGCTCCTCCAAAATAGCCCATTTCCAGGCAACGTGGTAGCTACATTTAAAGAGCTTTCTATGACAGGAACTGTTTTTACTTACGTTACATATGGTAACTCATTTAATTTTCGGACAGTAACCTCTTCAATCCTCTTTCGTTTCCATGGGCAAGGGCATACTTTGCACACTCGAGTTTCTCTCTCTTAATCACCCAACATCCTGCTACTCTAATTGCCCACATAGTTTCAAATATTTTATCAACATTTTATTTATATTCATTTTCTGATATTGTAAAGGCTTCCATCCTTCACAGTAATATGTTGACTTCACGGATGTAAGGGGGCCTGGTGAGGAGCACTGTTATTTATCCGAATGAAAAGAGCAATGAATAAAGTATCATTTCCCTTTTCTTGATAAATATCTAGAGATATTTTCCGTTTTGTGTGTTCTGCATGAAACTGCAAAAAACTAAAGCACTTCAACCTGATTGTAATTTGTGAGGGTAAAAAATAGTACTGCTAAAAAAAAAAAAAAATCAAGATAAATATTGCCTGCATGCTTTGCAAGACATTCCCTTTATAATCCCAATTAAAACCTTTCTAAATTCTTCAACTCTTCATGTTTGTCACATATTTGAAGATCTCTCACAGTCAATTTTTACTGACAGAAGGGAACATGCTAATGTTTCTTCACAAATTTGCAGGAAGAATTTACTTTTTCATTACATATATTATTTTGGTAGTGATTTCCCATCATCATTTATTTCCCCTTACAATTCCCGAATCATGATTTTGGTAAATTCTGGCAGACAATTTATCTTGCAATCTTGTAAACTTAGATATAATAATAACCTGCCTTTAATAGCTGAGGTTTACTTTAAGAAAATTATTTGATAGATATTTCAAAATTATTTTCTACTACAATTGGATTCCTTTTTTCCATATCAGATCAGAGGTTCAGATTCTTTACTTGGATGTTTAAGCCTTAGTATTTTGGCTCCAATCCATTGTTCTCCTCTCTCCTCCTCATCTTCTTCCTCCTCCTCCTCTACCACCACCGCCACCACCATTACCTTCTTCTTCTTTGGTGCGAAACAAACCTGCAACCTAGCTATGTGCCCTTGACTGGAAGTCAAACCCACAACCCTTCAGTCCCCAGACCATTGAATAAAACCAGTCAGGCCAATGTTCCTCTCTTATTCCCTATAATATACAGCCAGTCATGACCTAGTCCTCTTCAATAGGCTAAGTGACATTTTTCAGGCTAACCCACACCTTCTTGCATTTCACTCATGCTTTTCTGCAGCAACTTTCCCCTTGTTTTTCCCCAATTCATCTTCTAAACTCCAAATCTGTTTCTCTAGGGAGCTTTTCCCTAGGTACCCACAAATAATGTATCTCCCTTTCTGCATCCCCAACCACTTTTCCTACATTTCTTTTTATCAATTGTAGATGTTTTTGTTCATAAGTCAAGAGCAAAGCCTCTTATCTTTTGCTACCTCTTCATTGCTCACCATACTTGATATATATAGTAAACTTTCAAATAATAATTTTTGAATTACAATGCTCCAAACTAGGTAAGACATGTATTCTTCCCATAAGCAGCTGGATTTTAAATAATGCAAAAATTATGCTTATAATGATAAAAAGGAAGATGCTGAGAAATGGATACCAAATTGCCATGTGAAAAACAGGTAACAGGATGGGGTAAGACCTTAATTAGGTTAACAGCCTCAGGCATAACATCTCATATCCCAATATTTGTCTGGAATCCCAAGCAGCAGAAATGGTGTTATCTAGTATTAAATGAGCAAGTAAGTTCCAAAGCTCTATTGAATGGTATTCATATTTAGTCTAAATTCTTTTCTTTATGCCAAGAAATGCAGATTCCTAGAGGGCCCAGATTCCCATGTTTATTATTGTTAAACCTCTACATAGCTACTGCATGAAGTCAACCACACCTGCAACACACATTGCAGAGTCTTGTCAAGTCCAAATGATAAGTATTCCAGGGGAATTGGAAGGGTAAGAAATATTGTATAAAAGCAACCAGCTTTTATTTTTTATTTTTCTCTGAGTATTTAAAACTTCATCATAAAATAACTTGAGGAATGTTCAAGTTTTAAGAATTCCCTTAAGTCTGGAGATTCATGCGCAGGGCCAGTATCTGCTGTTGGAAAGATGTCTCCTGTTTATTTTGAAAGAAACCCACACTTCAGAGAATCCTACAGCAGTCCTGAGTCTTCTGACATGTGGTCTGAGATGTAAAAGTTCAACAAGGACCTTTTCAAACTAGGTTTTCCCAACTGGTCAATTAGCTTGCACATATTGATTAAGTTGTTGGCTGTCTGCCTCATAGCTGTCATCTTGCTAATTTTATTTTCAAATGCTATTGATTTGGCTGTGTTGGCAGGTAATGGAATGTCTCAAAGCCCAACCATGCTACCTGCAGTATATCATTATAACTTCTGTTACTTGTACCATATTCTGGCTTATAATTAAAACTACATGGGACTGATCTTAGAAAAATTTCAGCTCAGGCTCTGTGGCTTTGTGGTTGAGTGTTGACCGACCCATGAACCAAAATGGGTTTCTCTGATTTCTGGTCAAAGCACATGCCTAGGTTATGGGCTCGATCCCCAGTAAGGGGTATGCAGGAGGCTAATCAATGATTCTTTCTTATCACTGATGTTTCTATTTCCCTAGCTCCTTCTCCCTTCTTCTCTGCAATCAATAAAAATATATTTTAAAAATAAAATTTTTATTACTTTAGTGAATTATTACTCTGTTTCCATGAAAATAAGACAGTGTCTTATATTAATTTTTTCTCCCGAAGTTGTGCTAGGTCTTATTTTCAGGGGATGTCTTATCTTTCCATGCATTAGGTCTTATTTTCGGAGGATGTCTTATTTTCTGGGAAACAAGGTATTTTGTATTAATACTTGCATAGAGGCTGAAATATTTTAAATTATTTTAGATAATTAGAAAATAATTTAATAATTAAAATAGAATTTTAAAAGAATTAATCACTCTGAAAAAATATCCATTTTGGCTTGCTACCTTTTATCTACACTTCATTAACATTTAGAGAAATAGTGTGACATAGAAGCAAAGACAGTGACTATAGAGTTTTGGAGATTTTTCTCTGCTCTGCCAATTACTAGCAGATCAGTGTCCTTAGACTAATAATTTAAACCCTTTAGCCTCTGTTTTCTCATCTATAAAACGTGAGTCATTAATCTTGATCTATCTACCACCCAGGATATTTATAAAGACCAGGAAAGGTGAATCTGAAAGATATTTGAAAAAAATTAAAAACACGATTTCAATGTACATTCTACAAATTCCATAGCATTCTCCTCCTTTTTTTCTATTCCCAGCTTATTTGCTTAAATTGAGCTGCAGAGAAATAAGATTCATTTCTTTGGCAGCCTTTGGGTGTTAGTCTGCTTCTAAGAACATCTTCCTCCTGAGGTCCCTGCTTGCTTTATGGTATTCCTCTTGCTAAGCTCCAGGCAGACATTGGGGTTACAATTATTTTAAATATTGGGTAGTATTTTTTCTTTCTCCTGAGTTCCTTAATAGTCAACATGAGAAATAGTACTTGCTATGGTAGCCAGCAGGTGCAAATATCAGCTGCAGACAAGATAAAGGGAGTCTTAGCTTTGGCTAACAGATGACAGGGCCATTGAAAGCAACCCTAGCATGGTGAACTCCGAGAAAGAGGCGGCATCAAAGAAGGTGGAAACAGGAGGACTGGAGATAAGACCTCAGCCTCTGAGGCTCAGGAGTACCAGGGTCAGACTCCAGTCCTAAAGTAACAAGATAATAACACAGACCCTTTTATTCAATCTTGTATATGAGATAAGTCCAAAAGAGCAAGGCAAGTATTTGGTGGCTGAGGCTGAATTAAAAGATCATCACAGGTGACAAAGACAGGAAAATGGGTTAGTGTCAGAAGCCAATTCCAGAATGTCATCATTGCAAGAGTTTCATCAAGAGGTTGATGGAACTTGGGGACTCAACAAGGGCTGAGTCACATATGTTATTGCCTGTTGGAAATGGCTAGAGGCATTTTCCCAAACCTGAAAAGGATGCATAAATCGATTGCTTGCTGCCAGATAGCTCAGGGGATCTTAATCTACATATTATTGCCTCCTACTGTCTAAACACCTGACCAACCTTAAGCAAATTCCCCAATCTGACAATGTATTCTGTACAAAACCCTACCTTTTGATTTGTATATCTCTATATTGCCTTAGGAAAATTTGTGTTAATAGAAAGCCAGAGATCCTGAGACAAGGAGAACTTAGTTTCTTTAGCTAAGCTCCTCTGGCTCTCTATAATGCCTTTCAAAATTATCTTTCATCTCTGGACTCTTATTTAATTTATGCATAGCCCCTTCTCCAGGTTCCTGAACTCTTCTAGATGCTGGACCAAGACCACCAGCGTTATGGTAGTTGAGTTGTCAAGATGTAGATTTCTAGGGGTCAAAGATGTCACAGAGTTTGGGCAGAGTTCAGCCTATAGGTGTTGGTCAAGTGTCCTGACTGCAAAGAATTAAAGAAATATTAGGGTGTGGGCTGGAGTCATGTCTGTTAATGAATGCCAGTCCTTCTTTTCACAGAACACATTTTCTTTTCTCTCTTAATTTGAAGTCATACATTGACATTAAAAAATCTAAAAAGGGCTGGATTTAGATTCTATAAATTTTATGTTTTTCTTCCCCTCTTCATGGTGCACTGCAGAGTTCTTTTTTTCTTTTTTTTTTCTCTACTGGCATTTTCCTATGTATAGCTCTTAGCCCTGCTATCACTCTTATTCACAGTTTTCCATTTCTTATATTTCCAAAGGTTCTTATTCACATTTTTCCATTTCCTTTGAAAATTATTTTGTAATATTTCCATGCTTCTAGACAATATTCTTGCTGTTTCTTTAGAAACTCTATTTCTGTAATATCACAGCCTAAATTCTCACTCCCCAGCTTCCACTAGGTGTTACAAAGCTTTCACCTCACGATTTCATTTTGCAGGTTTTTACATTATAGAAGTAAAAGATGGCCTCTTATTGAATGCTGATCCTGCAAAACAAAAGCCATGAGGTGGTAGTTTTGTGAAGGTGTCCAATTGTTAGACAGCTAGAACTCTGTTCTAATGAATTATAGAGTCTGTTTCTATCCAGTGAGACTATTCTGTGCTTTGCAAACAGCTCCTGGTAGCTGACACTTTTTGCTGCACTGTTCACACATCCTGAATAATAGATGCTTCCTGCAGTGATGCGAGGGGACATTGGGCACAGTTTAAATTTAGGAGATAAATTGATTTCTCACTTTGACAAACTTACACATGTATGTACAACATTCATGTACATAAACATATAAAACAAAGAAATTCTAAGTTAAATTTTGAGATCTTTCCACATTTAGCAGACACTACCACTTTTGATCGACCTTTGGCTATGGAAAATTGATGCACATAGCACAATGCCTTTGAGTTCTGAGCAGAAAATTAAATTATTGCGCTAAGAGAGAGGAGATTGATCTTTTAAAACCATTTCAACAAGTATAGAACACATAAAAAGAAATTCGGTTAGCCTCAAATCCCATGAGGCATCTGTGTAACTGGGCTTTGCAGATAGTCCGTATCTTTCTTTGGAAACATGTTACAAGATAGGTTTCACACACATTTTTTAGGGCTAGACAAAGGAGGCAAATAAAAAGGGAGTAATATGGATGTAATAAGGTGATATGGGATAACTGGGCACACTTCAGGAATGTTCTATACAACTGTCCATGGATGGCACAGTTCTACAGAGATGCATCTGGGGTGCCTTTCGCTGAGGGCACATGGGGGATTCTGGATGCATATCCAGAGGCACTGTAACCTTACCTTGATGGTAGCCAGGACCACCTCCATTATGGTGCACTGTCTTAGCGTCAGACCCTTGGCATCTTCTCGAATCATGTGCTCCTGTTAAACAGGTTAATAATGGCTTATAAAATAACCACTTCATTATCTTAACAACTATTTTCAAACAAAATCTGCATAATCTCCATATGAAAACGTTTTTATTTGAAATATTTTCTTCTTATCAACACTTGATAAGAAGAAATACTAAGTATTTACTTAAAGAATAGTACTTTGATTCATTTGTGTGTTTTTCCCCCCACTTACAAGTTAATGTTAAAACAAAAGAGAGAAACCTTAAAAGTGTGATTCAAAGCTTTTTCACCTTAATTCCTTGCTTTATGTCTTTAAGACTAAAGCAAGTCAATTATGGAAAAGACTTAAGAGGTGAATTTTAGACTCTTGATTACTACTGACAAAGACTACGCATCATGCTTCCAATGTATTCTCTTTCTTAGAGCCCCTTATTGCTTAGTCATTACTAGGAAAAGGTTAACTTACTTTGGGATTAGATATTTTCAACATTTCAAAATAATTTTTCAATATTTTAGAACTGATTTCCATATTTTACAGTGGTGTTTTCTCATTGTTCAATGTGGACTATCTCAACCTATTAGTCAAAACTTCTGTAGGGAAATGATGATAGAAAATTGAAGACAACAATAGAAATAGAAATTTGTCTAAGAGAAAGATGTTAAAACTACTGAATTCACAAATGATACAATCTCCCTCAGGCTGCCACTATTCTAATCTAATCAATAAAATCCAACAAATATTTATTGATTGCTCACTATGTGCCAGTACTGGTCCAGATGATTGAGACATACTGTTGAATAAAGAAAGATTTTTGCTCCCCTGGAACTTAAATTCTAGTTTCCACAGGTGCCTTTGTATGACTTAGAGGAAATGGCCTTATGGGTGTACACAGCTTCGGGAATGCATGGCTTGATTCATGGGTCAGTGCCTTTGGTCAGCAATAAAAGGTGTCTCTTTTTCTATGGGGCACAGCTCCACATCAGCATGTGTTACTTGGCAAATGGAGCCTGAGCTTTATTTAGACCATCATTTGCCACCTTAGCCAGGAATGGTTATAAAATAACCAGTTCATTAACTCTGTTCAATTCACAAATGTGCCATCACAACTAGTGGCTCATCACTCTGTTCTAGGCCTTATGTTGTTAGCAGATGCCACGACTTCCTGAAGGTGGTTTCTGTGTCTTATTTCTGCAGCCTTTCAATATCTATCTTGGCAATCATCACTGGCAAGGCATTCAATATATTTTTGGAACTGAATTGCACTCCTCTCACCTTATCTTGTAAAGTTCAACATGCTTAAACAGAATCATGCAAGGACCTATGGCATACATGTCTGCATCACACTGCATCTTTCTGATATAGGGATTTCAATTCAAACATATATGTCCATTTAGTATTTTTAAACATAAATATTAAATAGCCATTGAGACTGAAAGAGTAATAAAAAATGTTTGCTGAATTATAGAGAGGAATGCTTTAGGATAGGCAAGTAAACACAAATATTTAATATTAAATCTCTGGCTTCATCAGTTGTGACTAGCTTTATAATGTATTCAAATTGTTTAATAGATGTTCATCAATAATATATGTGGTGCTGTAGAAAACCATAATTCTTGCTAGAAATTTTTTTTTCTGGGATTTAACAATACTTCATCCAAATAAGAGACTAGAGACTGTCCAAAGAGTTATTTTCCAATGAGTTATGCTTGCTTATGATAAACCCATAGTCTAAGATGAATTTTTCTTCATTGGTTTGATTTTATATTACCACTTGTCTATACGATGTATTCATTCAAAAATTATGGCAAATCTGATCCTGTTAAATAGTCAAAAGTTGGGTATACATAATATCCATACATTATGAAGTTCCAGAAATAGGAGGTAATAAATATATATCTAACTGCTGAATAAATACTTGTTTTATGAATCCATTCAAAATGTTAGTTCCTTCATTATTCTATTTTCTTTGGTCCTGTGTTCTTTTAAGTAAGCTTAATTTTTGTTAATATTTCTATATAGGATTTCTAAATTTATCCATCAGTACAATTATTTTAAATAGTACTTTTCCAGTAAATCAAATCTGCCCTTCAAACTAATATACAAACAATGTAAAGGCCCAAAGGTTAAAAAAAAATTAGTAGTAATATTCTAGTGACATAAAGGAAAATAGCTTTGTAAATTTTCAAGTTCTTTTTTATGGCTAGAATTTTAAGTTTTTCTAAATAGTTATAGAGGATTTATTGCTTTGTAATTTAAGTAATAACTAAATCGACTAATCATTTAAAAACTAAAAAAGCAAGGATCAGCAAAAATATGATACAGAACTAAGTTATTTTTCCATCACCTCAGGATACCAAGATTCTATTTTTAGTCCTTCAGATTATTACAATGTTGATTCACTAAACCTTTTTGGATATTTTATTCATTATTTGTTATTAGTTTATTACATACAAAAGAGAATTAATTGAATTGATAAAATTTGGGTGCTCCAAAGGGACCTAACTAAACATGTCTCTGATTTTTCTCACCTAGCATGCATGTATACTCTGAGAGCCAGTCTCCATCTCACTCAGAGCTTATCTATACTAATAAAAGGGTAATATACTAATTAGATCAGACATCTTCTGGACGTTCTTCCAGACAAAGCGACAGTGGCAGGGGCCAAGGTAGAGGTGGCTAGGGGCAACCAGGCTGGCAGGGGAGAGCAGTTAGGGGAGACCAGGCCAGCAGGGGAGGGCCTGAGGGACCGGACCTAAACTGGCAGATATCCCCCAATGGGTCCTGGGATGGAGAGGGTGTAGGCTGGGCTGAGCGCGCGCCCCCCCACTCCATTTCCATGCATGAATTTTGTGCACTGGGCCTCTGGTAAGATTTGAATAGGCCTGACTGCAGTCAGGAGTGCCTATATGAGTTAAGGCAAATGGCATATGTCATTCCCCAGGCCACAGTGGTTGGCTTGGGAATGGTGATAACACTCCATCAGAGCTGTTGATGTGCCAGTGGACTTTGCTGAAATTCCTTGCACCAAGGTGGATATTCTCTACAAGATTTCAAGTTCAAAGACATTAGATACTGAGCATAGATAGCTATTGTACAAATAGGAAGGGAGGTATGTTACAGCAATAAATCACATAAGGAAAGAGCAGCTGAGAGGTAGTAACTGAATTCTATAACATCGTTTGAGTTCTTAATCAAGCAGTGACAGAAAACAGAGTTATCCCAGGACTATAAAGTTTCATGTAAAAATAAAATACTTCTTTGCTTATGTTACTCTGGCTTTTCATCACCTGAAATTGAAACACTTCTAGCTGATATAATGATCCATTCAGGAAACTGAAACTTGGGGAGATGGAGTATGTTTCCTGATATCACACAGATGCTAGAAGCATGGCCAGGGCCATTTCTTTTGTAATGACACACTATGCTGTTTCACCTTCATGGTTTTATAGGAGTGACTTCAACACTGTAAAATTCATTTTTTCAAAGTTGAAACTAGAAATCCCAGAAAGGTATCTGAGGGATAAAGTAAGAGATCCAATATACAAAATAATAGTCTGTCAGTGACATTTACCTTGCCTCTGAACTACGGACATCATTGAATACCTGGAAAAACAATTTTAGGTGATGGTTATGTCTTCTAAATGGATTATTGGCTTTTTATTTTCCGAGGAAGGGGATAATGTAGGTAATAAAATAGAATTCTGGAATTACAGGGTAGCTATTTTTATCAGGATAAGTAATTACCCAGTCAAATGGATTATCCTCCCCCTGTGTTTTACACACAAAACAATTCTGTGATACCTAACTGGGAGCTGCCAGCTGGGGGAGGAGACAAATAGCTGTTTCTGCGAGTAGGAGGTGGCATCCTCTTGTAGTTTCTATGCAAAGATAGTGTCGCCATTATCTCACTTAGCCTCAAACAGTCCTATGGACCAAGTGTTAAACTGTTTTGCATTTTACAAATACCACAGCTGAACATTAAAGAAGTTAAATACTTAGGCTGGTGTCCCCTTAGTGGGAAGCACCTGAGGTAGAACTGGAGCCTAGGTGATCTGTGTCTGGAACCCACCCACATGCTACACTATATTCTAATCCATAAAAATAAAACAAAACAGCATGTATTTTGATTACAGTCAAAATGTTGGCCTATATGTGATTCAGTGATGAATGAATGGATGAAAGAAATGTTGCTTATACATACAATAAATATTATTTGGCCTTTAAAATGAAGTAAATCCTGCCATATGTGACAACATGGATGAAATTGGAGGACATTATGATAAGTGAAATAAGCCAGTCACAGAACAATAATATGTATTTTAACCAGTCAAGTTCCTATCACAGCTGCAAAGTGTTAGGGATCTTAAGCAATAATAAAGGGCAGGGTTGTTTAGTCAGCAAATTCTCATTTATAATGGTGTTTAATATGTTGAAAATTTAATATCTGCTTTGAGGAGTTTCATTTTCCTAATTAGGCCTTTTGCCTATAATACCTCTACACTTTATTGGATTTCTATGAAACATTGCAATTTGCCTTTATTCACATAAAGCCATTTTAATATATGAAAGGAAGTATGTTCTCTAATTTATTCCAAAAGCAGAAATGCTGCATGCTACATTAGTAGCTTCCCTACTAATTGGAAAATGTGAGCAACATGGCAGAAAGGGGGAAAAAGCAAAATTCAGATCCTGAATTTGACCTGATTCCTCCTTCAAGCAGACTGTGAGATCCCAGACACACATGTTGTTAGTCCTGCCATGGTAGATACCATGACTGATAGGAAGATGGTTTCTTATAGAGCTGCAGTTAGCTCATAACTTTTCACAGACAACCAGTAATTTTATGAATTCTTATTACCTTCAGTTTTGATAATTGTCCAAGATCTTTAGCAGTGATGAAAATCATCTGGGGTCCCTAGAGATACACATTAAAAAAAAGAGAGATTTATTCTTAAAAGCTTTAGTAATAGTTGCATTAGAAATGTGGTCAATAGAGAATTTGCTTTATTTCCCTATAATATTGGTGACTTTTATGCAACGTGCATAAAATATTATGTAAATCTATTTAAATAGACTTACAATATTATGTAAGTCTATTTTTCAGATTGGGTCAAAGGTATCTAGTACTGCTAGCTTATCATTGTCCTCACAGGTACGCTACTTCTACAGGCTTTAAGTCTCGGTGACTGAATGGATTGTTGCTTCCATAGTCAGTTTAGCATGTGGATTCAATCAGATATCTTTATATTTCATTAATTTATTTTCAAGTGAGGTAACTCCTTTACTCCATTCCTTCCCAAAATAAATCTGCAAAATTTTAAGATACAGAGCTGAGGAAGGTGAGCCATTACTCATGAGATGCTGTGCTAATTCTCAGAGACTTCCCCTCCCCAATCCTCTCTCAGCCATAGCCTCTTCCTAGAACCCTAAAATTCTGGAAATAAAACACTGGAAGAAGCCATCCAACACACTACTAGAATGAATAGCTAGAGGCATATCTGTGGGTAAATCTGACAAGAAAAGTAATAACTTTGACTAAGTTCATTGGTAGTCTGGAATATATATATTTTTTTAGTGGAGCCTGTATATTCATTAGCAAATTAGAGACTACAAAGTTCATGAACATAGCAACCAAGTCTAATTTTGCTTTATTTCATCTCCAGCACCCAGCACAGTACCTAGTATATAATAGGACCTCAAAGAACACATATGAAATGAATCAATAAGTGATATAGCTTCATACCAAGAGATCTCCATGCTAGAGAAAACTGAGGTTATGGTCAGCTTTCATAAGAAAGGTCTATATCAAAACTGAAATGTCATCTATAGTATTTTTTGCTATGTCATGATTTATATGTTCTCATATTCTACAAAATTGTGCACTAGTAACAGTAGGGCTCATGGGGGAAATAGTAGTGGACAGCATCACTGAAGCCTATGTAATTTTGTTAACAAATAACTGTCAAAAACAATAAATGCTATTTTGGGAGATAGCATGCAGTTTGCTCATTGAGGTTAGTGGCTGCTTCAAAGGAGTATTAAAAATTCAAAAACATACCCCAAACAAGGAACAACAAAACAGGAGAGTACAGTTATGGGCTGAAAAATACCCATACAAGCAGGGGTGGGGGGTAGCCTGCCGTGTGTGAGTCATGCAAGGTGCATCTTTCTAGATCAAAGGCTTATGGACAAGTGGATCCCCTCCACCCCCACTTGAAATTAGAGAGGAAGGGAGAGGGAGAAAGAGAGAGATATAGAAACTCAATGATGAGAATCATTGATTGGCTGCCCACTGCATGCCTTACACTGGGGATTGAGCCTGCAACCCAGGCATGTGCCCTGACTGGGAATCAAACTCTGATTTCCTGGTTCATAAGTCGATGCTGAACCACTGAGCCATGCCAGCCAGACAAAATAATTTTTAAAAAAAATTGGGGATGAAAGAACTCTTGTAATAACCAAGCTTATTCCTTTTTCTTTTTCTTTTTTTCTGAAGTTTATAGTTCTTCTGTTATATTCCAAAGCATCTCACCCAGGAAAATTTTATGTAAGTCAATTACATGATCACTAATTGATGTTTTAGAAATGCCTTACATATTGTAGCAGAGCAGAGTCTGTGTGGGGATGTGGTGTGTGTGTGTGTGTGTGTGTGTGTGTGTGTGTGTGTGTCTTTACATGTGATTTGGCAACTCATATGTACAAATGATGATACCACACGTTAATGGCATGAAGCAAAATGTAAATTAATTTATAGTTTATCACCCACTGTTGGCAGTCAATCAACAAAAACATATGTATCTTTGCATCTTGGAACACTTTACACAAAAATATTTTCTATATAATTTCATTGGATAAATATGGACTGAGTGTGCATAATTAAGGGCTCAACACAGATTTTAGTTTAAGTTACTCATTATTTGTATCAACTTGTTTTCTTCACAGAAAAAAAGAAAAGGAAATTACTCTACAATGGGTGCTTGTTTACGAGGCTCAGGAGCTGGGAACTGAGAATCCTGGCACTGTGTATCCATTTGGCCATGGTCTAACTTCGCTGCCAATTAACCTTTCTGGTTCTTTTTCCATTTTACTGTGTATGATACAATTATGTGCTTCAAATCCTCTAAAAGTAGTCTCCTCTATTAACCTCCATGGGGGAATGTAATAGATGAAAGCAAAATGTACAGATGAAAAAATAAATCCCATATGGTAGTGCTGAATTTATCTCCTTAAAGAATAAGGTTTCAGAAAGAAACACAGTGGGGATATTCCAGCCTAAATCAAATTATTTGGAGGTTTAAGTGATATTTAAAAAATGATGTGTGTAGACCAGATAACCCTATAAGTTTAACTTTGCTACATTTTTTTCAAGAGATGAAGTGTGATTGCTACTCCCATTACGTAAAATTGGTTTGTATAATGTTATTTGAATGATCATTATTAAGACCTTGTATACCAAACACTTTTTCTCAAAGTGGGTTTAATACTTCATTTGAATCAAATCCACTCACTAAAACAGAAATAAATTAGATGGGTTATTGAAAATAAAAACAAACTTAGTTTAAACACTTACCGTTTGATCTGTCAGAGCAGGGAGAACGATCTGTTTCTCTATTTTGTTTAGAACTAGCTTCCACAGCTCTTTCAAAAGTCGCTTCAGAACTGTTTTCTCACAGATTTTTGCTGAGAGACTTAATCTGAAGTAAAATAAAACATGTAATCATTTATGAATCTCCTATCCAGGTTTCAACTTATTTTTTATTGATCAGAGATTCCCATTCCTCAATACTGTTTGTTCTAATAACTCGAATAGGCCTTTATATTATAGTATTCAAATGCTAAGTTTCAAATAAAAATACATATCAAAAATCTATTTCATTATACAATACATTAAGCAACTCACTAACTAGTAGAAAATGAATTCAGATGATTTATTTCCTTAAATTGTTTCCTAAATTGACACCAAAGCTCCGAAAGTACATGATTTTCACCCTCATTTCCGACTTATGTTTACCACATGCTCTGTGTCCATGGTTCAGGCCAAATACCAACCAAGTACATCTGATCACTACCTGGCTCCGAGCCAACACAACAAGATGGCAAAGATGCATACGATTTCCCTCAAGAGCCGATATTTATCAACTTTATTAATCTTCCAGTTTTATTGCTATACAATTGACATATAACATGGTGGTAAATTTAAGGTGTACAACATAATGATTTGATATATGTATATATTTTGAAATGATTACCGCAATAAGTTTAGTAGCATCCATTACCTCAGATATTTATAGTTTTTTCTTGTGATGAGAACTTTTAAAATCTACTCTCTTAGCAATGTTCACATATATATAATACATTACTGTTAACTTCAGTCACCATGCTGTGCATCACACCCCCAGGACTTAGTTCTCTTACAATTGGAAGTTTGTACTTTTTGACCACCTTCTCCCTTTCCCCACCTCCCAATCCCCCACCTCTGGCAATCACTAAAGTTCTGTTTCTCTGAGTTCAGTTTTAAGATTCCAAATTTACCAACTTTAATAGGTTTAAGGCATCTGTTATAAATTGTTCCCATGGTGAGATAATGATGGTGACATCATCTAACACTTACATAACACCATTGTTTGGTAACTTCCACTAAAGATATTTCTCACCTATTACTGTATACATTTAGAAGTCAGAAACAGACTCAGAGATTACGGAACTTGCCCAAAGAAGTGAAGCCAGTGAGGGCTAGATTCAAAGTCAGGCCCTTTCTCTACATCCTCATGTCCCACACTGTCCTTGATACATGTGTTTGTGTATGAAGAACCAGCAGTACATGAAGACACACTTCTGCATAAATATTTACTGAATGTCCCAAAAGATGACAATGAACTCTGAGACTTTAAGAGCTAATCAAATCCATTTATAGTGTGCCAAAGATGAGTCATACATGTCACAAAAACTTCATTGTTGATAGTGATGCTAAATAATCTCTATACTTTTGGACTCAAGAATTATAATCTGGGCTCTGGTTCTGAGAGAGGTAGAATTGACTGCGTTAAGTATTTAAACATATAAGTAACATTTAGATAATCAAAGTAATAATTAATAATTACAGACATGTGACATGTGAGAGGTAAAGCGGGAGATTTGCATTTTCATGTAGAAGCATTTCTCATAACACTATAGCATGTGAATACTTAATATATAAAAATGCATGAACCCTAGTTGGATTTGCTCAGTGTTTACAGCATCAGCCCATGGACTGATGGGTCTTGGGTTCAATTCCAGTCAAGGGCATGTACCTCAGTTTCAGGCTCAATCCCTAGCTCTGGTCAGAGCAATTGCAGGAAGCAGCCAATTGCTGTGTCTCTCTCAAAGCGATGTTTCTTTCTCTCTGTCTCTCTCCCTCACTTCCACTATCTCTACAAACCAATGTAAAAAAGATCCTCAGATGGATTAACAACAAAAAAAAATGTATGAAAACCTCCTCTGAATGAAGAGGAGAGGTGGGAACCCTGAGCCATATTTATGAAATCCGTAGCCCCAGTTATTTAGCAACAGTTGTTCAAGGGTAATGTCTCTAGCCTGCCAGTGGCTATTATCTGGATACAGGGCAGAAGCCAGCAGCTGTCTTGCAGCAGAACACTAGGATTTCTCTAGCCTCAGAGGAATCCCTAGGATAATGTAAGACACACACACACACACACACAAAAAAAAAATCTGCCACATTTTCAGCAGATGTGTAATTTCCATTTTTAAAAGATCTGAGTTTAAGAATTGATCTTGTTTTTATGGGCAGCTCATGAACTTGGCATGTTAACTACCTCTGCTTAGACTGGAACTGAATGAATGGGTATGGAATCATTACATGTTTGAAGCTCTGTGTGAGATTTCTGCCAGCTGGAAGTTTACAGCTCTTTTTATGGAGTGGTGAGGTTGTGGTAGAGAAAACGAAACATAAACAAATAAGATATCTTATTTACAGAGGCTTCACAAAGACAAAGAGAGCCTATGCAATTTCTAAGGAAACTTTCTCAGAGCTACCTGGAAGACTTTCAGCTCACTATTGCTAATTTTAAATGTCAGGAAAGACAACAACATACTCTAAAATGGGGCATCTAGCAACTGCTTCCTTAATTTAGTCAGAGATAATCAACTTGATAATGCAAGCCGAAGAGTATGTATTTGGAACCATAGCTGCTTAGATTCTCTGATCACAGAACCAATTAACCAGAAAATTGTCAAATGCCCTGTATATTAGTTGGCCATAGAGATATCCAGTCATATAATTGGTAGGACTTTCATGATAACATATCCAACTTTCCACCCACCCCTGGAAATGTTCATCCCTCATTTCCATATATTCAAACCCAATCCATCTTTATAAATCTAACCCAAATTAGCTTTGGTTGGTGTGGCTCAGTTGGTTGGACATTGTCCAGGGCAGTCAACAGAGCCAAATATCAACAGTACAATGATTTAAATTTCTTTTAAGAGCTAAAATTTTTAAACTTAAACTTAAATAAAAGTACATTGTTATTAATTTAATTAGGGTACTCCTTCAATCACACTGTACATGTGTGCCCACACATGGTATTTTGTGGAAGAGCCACACTCACGGGGCCAAAGGGCCGCATGTGGCTCACCAACTGTGGTTTGCCAACCACTGGTCCAGGGTACTATAGGGTTGCCGGTTTGAAGACAGCTCTCTCTGACCTGCTCTCCTTTCCTCTCTCTCTATAAAAATTATTAAAACAACAACAACAACAACCCAACCCAAATAAAATTTAAACTGATTGTCTGACTAGGATATTGTTTCTTTAGATTTTATTGTGTTTACTTGTATAACTTCCTTATTTTTTTTTTGTTCTAACCTTGAGAATAGAAATAATATGATATTTTTAAACTTCCCTAATAAGTGGCTTTAGGGTTATGCATTCTGAATTAGTTCCTAGAATTCTTTCAACTTTTTGACTCATATAATATTTCTTGCCAAAATTTTTAAATCTCTGACACAAATTTTTAAAGCTCATAGATGTTTTTCTATCTTTATATACTGTCTTTACTAATGTTTATAATTATTTGTATGATGACATAATAAAGTATAATCATAAATAAAAAATTAAAACTGAGTAAAATAAGACTCTAAAATATACTAAAAAGAAGGGTTTACTCACCTTATGTATTAGCTGCATTTTATAGGGCTAATATGGATTAAGGTCCCTCAGCTAGTAGCTGACAGTATCAGGATAACTTAAAACTTTCTGTATGTTCCACAACTTTTGGTTACAGTATATTCAAACATACAAAGTTTTGCTAATGATAAATAACATATCTATACACTGCTGTTAGAAATCTAAAAATATAGGCATTCCAGTAGGAGTTTTCAAAGGATCAGAATTGCTTGTTTTGCTTTTGATTAACCTTCACATGGACTCCCAAATGGTAGTGTTCATGTGGCTCAATCCTATGTTGCCCATAGTAGAGATTCATACAATACAATAAACCTTTAGGGTTATATAAGGTATTAGGTGAGAAGAGTAAAGATCTACATTAAGAAATAAAAGAAATGAGAAGTCTTTCTCCCTGCCTTTTTTTCCTTCTTCCATTTCTTCTTTCTGCTACTTCTTTTTTCCACCCCACTTGCCTGCGTACCTCCTGCTAAGCTAATTATCTGCTCACCTATCTTCTAGATATTTCCTCATAGAGGACAGAAAATAAGACTTAACATACATACCAAACAGTAAAATCAAAGTGATGAGAACATTAGTTTCACTTATGTATAAGATTATAAGCAAAAGGAAAAGTTGTAAACATATAGAAGAGGTTTTCCCTAGGGTTTTCTTTGCTTTTCTTATCTTTAAAGAGAAGTATTGCATCTTCTCATTTATCTTGGTCCCTTTAGCATTCATTAATTTGCTGCAACAATATTAAATAAAGTAACATATGTAACTACCAAGTATGACACCGGTCCCTTGGTAGGCATTCAAAATTATTTTTTGCCTTTCTCTTCTACCTTCAACTCTGGTTTGAAATATCACCATTTAAGAAGTCATGTCTCCGGTTGCTTTAGATCAACAGTTCCCGATTTTGAACACATATTAAAACATAGGAGCCTTGACTCTACTCCAAACTTATGAAATTAGGACTTCTAAGACTAGGGACTGAGCAGAAACTTGAAGATAAAACAAAACACACACACACACACACACACACACACACACACAGGCAAACAAAAAAACTTTTTGGTAAGACCTCTGTCTTAGTTGGTCATAAAGGCCCCCATTTCCACCCACTCCCATCAACTAACTTGTAATTTCCATGGAGTCAGGGACTGTGCTTCTCTTTTTCACTATCTAATGCCTAGACTAAGGTTTGGTACAGACGGGCACTCAAAAAATAGTTGCTGAAGGTTGAGCTGGTTACTTGCCTCTGAGCTGAGTTAATTCTAGTACATTTGTGTGATTCTTTGCCTCAGTAGGTTTCTGATACAAAATCAGATATTCTGGACTTAACTCAGTCTTTTTTTAAATGTCCAACAGGTTGTAAAACGATATGCCTTCTGAGGAGTATAATATCCAAGCTCTTCCCCCTCAGAATAGTAACCAATATTTATTTCCTTTCCATTACTTTTTTCCTGTTCAAAATAACTCTTGATTTTTGGTCACTAGTAATGGATTAAAAGTGTTTTGCTTTTTGATGAATTAATATTGTAGAAGCCTTTTTAAAACTGTCCAACACAGAGGAAAACAAATGTTCCCCTTAAAATCATATCAGTCAAATTTAGGGTAATTAATAAAGAGAAAACTGGGTAGAAAACTTACGTTTTGTCCAAGAAGTCCATGAGAGGTCTTAACACAATCTCCGCATCCATTGCTGCACTGTTCTTATTAGATGCAGTATTTCCATTTGTTCTCATTTGATTTAGTTCAAATCCCATCTGTTTTATACACTCCTTAATAATAAGCTGGAAACTAAAAATAAGGAATATAAATACCTGAATAAAAGCACTTATGCCTTTCTTTGCTCATGTTTTTTAAATTAAACCCACGGGAGTTTGATCTGTTTCAGGTAGTGTAAACTACCTTGCTCATTAATTTTTAAACTTAATTGTTCAGCTGAAATTTTTTTTTTATTGTAATGAAAGATTACTTGGAATATAAAACTCTTCACAATGAATGAATTTGAGCAGCGTTCATTTGGCCCTTATCTCTCACTGTAATAGCTGAGGTGTTCTTATGAGAATTATTTGGGAAAATTACTATTGTTGAAAGATACTTGGTATCTGGGTTCAAATTCTTCATTTGGCTTCTGGGATGCCACTCCTTCTTAGCTCTAACCTCACTGTCTGCTTCTTTCCCATTATTACCTGACTATTAGCCATTAGAGTAGGGTTGCCAAACTTAGCAAATACAACACAGGATTCCCAGTAATGTGAATTTCAAACAGTGAATATTTTTTAGTATAAGTATACCCCATATTCATACTAAAATTTATCCATTGATTATCTGAAATTCAAATTCGGTTGGGCATAGTCTATATTTTATCTGGCAGCCCTACATTATAATCATCTAGGCTCAATCCTTGGATCACTCCATCTCTCCATAAAAATCACTTTCTTGGCAATCATATCTAATCCCAATGGCTTTCATGAAATCAATACACTGGTAATTCCCAAATATACATCTGGAGACATAATTTGTAATCTAAACTCCGGACTGTTTTATTAAACTGAGTAATATGGGAAGTCTATGATAAATTTTAAATGATCTCAACTTGGGTGTTTTTCTTGCTTCTGGACCTGTTTAGCAGGTTTATAAATATTGGTCCATAATTTTGAGTGCATAGTCAATGCTTGATTCTACTTCTGCTTTCATGTTGGCCTGTTGCCATCTTTGCTTTGTGCCTTCTTTGTGACTTTCTTTACTGTTGACAACATTCTTGCTCCTCTGTATCTGGTTCCTTGATTCTTGGATATCAGCATGTATCTATGGATGTGGCTCATTTCTTGGCTCTCTGCATATTTATCTAATTCAATGGAACATCCACTTTCAGGCTCAGGGACAAAGGAATCCAAATGCATGACCATTTGCCTTTTACTTGGCTAGACCTACCTTTGGACTTTTGTTGGGGAGGGTAGATGGGATGGTCAAGAAGGTGAGAAAGGGGATGGTGGAGATGGTGCTATGCTTAGTTAGTAAGAGTAGAGATGGAGGATATTTGGGGCAATGCAAAAGGAAGTTAATTAATGTTGGGCATTTTGACCTGTTGATTTGCCCCTGGGTCATCAGTGGTCCTGTTGAGTGTAGTGATAATCACTTTTGAGATAGCAAATTTCTTTTGCACACATTTTCAAGTTAGTAGAGGATAGACTGAGCAGAAGGGTTGATAATCACATTCCTAAAGTGCATGAATAGATTTCTACAACAGACCCATATGGTAAACCCCACCAGAAATGAGCTCTGTGTGTGGGATCAGGAATATGGAGGAAGGGGATCAGTGCATGAGAGATAATGACCTTCTATCTTGGCATCAGTCCAGGGTGAACTAATATATGCATTTTATCTAAAAATCTCTATCAATTTTTGGTAAATTCATCTAAGAAGATTTTTTTTATATCTATTTATCTGGTTGAAAAAATTCTTTACTAATCAGCTTGAGTTATTATCAGTTAAAAATGACAGACTCTGTGAGCATCCAAAAAGCCAAACACTCACTGTATAGAAGAATTCCTACAAAATGTTCCTGAATTATTTCTTTACTTTATCCAGCCAGCTACTGGTACCAAATATTTCATTCAAATAATCATAGAAAATCCAAAAAATAAAACTGAAAAATATATGTGTAAGCAAAAACCAAGTGGCACAAGCTGTGCCATTTTAAAAACATCTATATGACAGCAGTGAAGTGGTATTGCTGAGTCTCAGTTCCCTTTGTGACCATGTCAGGAACCCGGGAACCCAGCCTTCAGATGCGTGGTTTGGCTTTCCTGCAAAATCATCCTGCTAGGTACATATAGTAGAATCATTTTATTGTGGGTTTTAATAACAACAGATAAAATGCAGTTTGAGCAGTTAATTATGCACTTAACTTTGAAGTTCTAGGCCACTAATTTAGACTCTTAAGATTCAGGTTAAAGTATCTGGTTTCACTTCATAGCATGATCTCACTGATCATTATGGGCTTCCTACCTGCTCCACGTGTGTGATGGAGGCCTGGTTAGTAGCGTGGGAAATCAAACCATAGCAAAAGGACATAAGAATTATTCTTCTTATAAGGAAAGCACGACATGTGGGTTATTTATTCAAATAATTCTAGCCCAAAGTGAGCAAAATATTAGAGTTTTCCTATTTGCAAAGACTACCGAAGAAATAAATATTGGGTATCCAGGAGTTTCACTATCTAGGTTAAAATAGCTGGTTTCGTATGAATAGAGTATTTCAAGAGCCCACCTAAGGACACCACTCCTTATTTCATAACTCAAATTTGCTCCGATTTTTTCAAACAAAATAACACGGTCCAAAGTAAAAGGTACTTGCTCATAAAGATGACTTGGATATATTTCAGAAAGTAATTTAAACATACTTTTTCTATTTATATTCTAGTTGCTATTCTGTTTAGTCATCTTATTTCAGAAAAAGTTCTAAACATCCCTAGCTATTCCTGACTACTTTTTCTCCCCTTCTCTTTGCTAAATAATCTTTATTTTTGCCTTCCTAGCTGAAGGTAACAGTCTTTCTGCTAACAACATATTAATTCACAACTGGAATAAAGTAGCTGACTAAAGGCACCATCGCTAGGTGTCACCCCCAAGTCAGAGCCAATTAGTTTCTAAATGTCTGGGACAATGTCAGTCTCTCTGCAGGTAAACAAAACCTTCAGCTTCCTTATACACATTTAGGTCAAATAAGCAGGATCACCCAGGTCAACTAGCAACACAGACAGAAGGCAGAGTGACTGCCCTATGCAATGTTTCATCTCACTCAGCACCTGAACTGTGAGGATGGGCTCCACAGAGACAAAGAGCACACCTCTAACCCTGGAGAGGAGGCCAATAGGGATTTTTCTTTGCCTCATTCCTGTATTTGAGTGAAAATATGATGCTTTCAAGTGTCATTTACTTTTTTGGTCTCTGATTTCAACTGGCATAACTAATCCAAACAATGCCCATTAAAATGTACCTTTCCAAAACACAGTGAGTAATGAGTGGAGTTCAAAGAGTCCGTGCCGTAAGAGTAATTTTTAAGCCTCATTTTATAACTGAATGCATAATGTATAATAGTAAGTCAACACTTATTGAGCTAATATTTAAACAAAGAGCTGGCCCTGGCCAGGTAGCTCAGTTGGTTAGAGCATTGTCCTGATAGGCCAAGGTTGTGGGCTTGATCCCTGGTCAGAGCATCTACTGTGTTTCCTTGAAAATAAGACATCCTCCGAAAATAAGACCTACTTACAGGTTTCCTTCTAAGTGAAATATAAGGCATCCCCCAAAAAATAAGCCCCCAGGCTAAACATGAGAGATTTGGTCCACTGGTTCTGAAAGAAATGGAATCACAAGAAATTCACCAGGAAATTCAGGAATTGGATTGTTATGATGATGTTCCAGAAGATGATGACATGATTGTCATTGAATAAATGAGTAAATTATTGATACTGTAGGATTCACAGTTTGTCTGGTTTGTGTTGACAACTATCGTACTACCGTACCGTATACAGGTAATAAATTTCCTTTATTTTCATTTAGCAATAAATGTGTACCATATTCTTCTTCATGGAAAAATAAGACACCCTCTGAATATAAGACCTAGTGCATCTTTGGGAGCAAAAATTAATATAAGACACTGACTTATTTTCGGGGAAACGGTATGAGAACCAATGAATGTATAAATAAATGGAAAAACCTTTTCAAAGAGGTGTTTGCTTTTTTTTAAAATCTATTTTAACATTTGAAAATGAGATGATAGTGTTTATTTCTAGAGGACCAAATGAATCTTATATAGAATAAACTTCTCCCTCTTTAGAACAATGCCATGGACAAATAGAGCTAATATAGCTTTATTTTATTATTTTTTAAATATATTTTATTGATTTTGTACAGAGAGAACGGGAGAGAGATAGAGAGTTAGAAACATCGATGAGAGAGAGTCATCGATCAGCTGCCTCTTGCACACCCCCTACTGGGGATGTGCCCACAATCAAGGTTTATGCCCTTGACCAGAATTGAACCCCAGACCCTTTAGTCCCCAAGTTGATGCTCTATCCATTGAGCCAAACCGGTTTTGGCTGATAGCTAATATAGTTTTAAAACACGGAGAAAATATGAATGTGTCAGTAATTTCCAACAGAGTAGTTTCATTAAGATTTCTAAGTCCTAAAACCTAGAATCTGGATTTAATTCAATTATGGGGATACAGTTCAGTTATTTGAAAGTACAACCACATTGATATGTATGACATGAATGCAACTCAGACTTATGAATGTAAGTCTCTCTTCCTCTCTCCTTCCCTCCCTCCCTTCTTTCAATAACCAATTGATAAGCTCTAAACATAGAGTTGCAAATATTATAGGAAGGAGATATGGCTTCTGCCCTTATGAAGCATATATCATAGTAAGGGAGACAATCAAGCAGTTAAGCCATAGCTTAGAGCACAGAGTTGTAAGTGCCACCCAACTGAAGGATGCACAGTGTCCTGAGGATCACATAGCGAGATAACACGGTAAGACTGCAGGGTCATATAAACTTTCCAAAGGAGGTGATGCTTCGATTAAGTCTTCAAGTTAAATGGATTTAGCCAGATAGAGAAACAGCACTGAAAGCATAACTGCTATGAACTGAAACTCAGTATAATAAAATAACTACTTAGGCCACTTACCTTTCCCCGTAAGTGATGCTGAGCTCATCGAGAACCCCACTGAGTTTCACTTGGAGTTCCTTCAGAATAGCACTAGCTTCAGGATCTAACTGCAGAGACACCACAAACAATGTTACTTCGGAGTTCTGAGAAAACATGCGTTTCCTCCGACAAGTATTCTGCTTGTTATAAAGGAATGTTAAACAATAAAACACTTGTGAATTTCCCCCCTTTTTTATCTTTGAAGTCAAATGCAAAATCTATGAAATTCTACATAAATCAGAAGAATTTTTATAAATGAAAAAATCAATCAAAATGCATCGCATGCATACAAATAACAGCTAGATAGCAAAGCCTTTGCTGCTTGCAGCAATGGGATGCAAGGCATAACAACATCAGCTTCAAGAGTATGATTATATCATAACTTGGAAAAACTATCAATGCATTACTTAAATATATGTGTTGCTTAAAATTTTTTTTTCATCTTTATATCTCTCTAAATGAACAGGCCAATTAAAAAAAAACTGGTGAAATTAATTTTGAGTACTGCATTACACCTCACTTAAAATATGTTATTATATTTTCCTAAGTATGGAATTAAATGTAACAGGACATATAAATTATCCAAGCTCTTCCAATGTTTCTCTGAAAATGCCAGGCCTGACTTCTCTTTTTGGGTGTCAATTTGCAACTCAGAGTTCAACATTCAAAGTTTTACACATTTATTTTTTAAAGTTTCTCTTTTAATATTCAAGTACTTATATCTTGGAACTAAGCTATTCAGCAAATTTGGGGACAAAACACACTAACCAAATCAAAATAGCTTTTTTATACATTTGTTCTTACAGGACAAATTTTAAAAGCCAACTTATTTTTTTTATTAGATTTTAGGTGAGTTGAGTTTTGTTTGTTTTTATTTCAGAGAGAGGAAAAGAGAGGGAGAGAGAGATAGAAACATCAATGATGAGGTAGAATCATCCATCAGCCTCCTGCATGCTCCCCCACCAGAGAATGAGTCTGCAACCCAGGCATGTGCCCTGACTGGGAATCAAACCATGACCTCATGATTCATAGGTCAATGCTCAACCACTGAGCCACATTGGCCAGACAGATTTAATATTACAAAATGCTATGTTATAAAAATAAACATCAATCTGTCATCTTGACAGAATATTTTTGTAATTTGTGCTTAAGATCAACGCAAAATTTACCAGCATTTAGAATATTTTATCCTGTTTTTAATTTTGTTTTTGCAAATGAATTGTAATAGGTTGACTTTTCATAGATATATTATATCAAGCTGCTACGTAGAAATTCATATAAAGGGAAATCTAGACTATTCTCTGAATCATAAGCCAATCTCCCTTTGAATCTTGAGAAATTTAGTTTCGCATTATTAGTACCTATAGTTCTTATACAGGTGGGTCTACTATTGAAAACAAGAGAATGGGATAAAGCCAACTTTTGGGAATAAAACAAATTAAAGGAGGACTCACAGCAATAGAATCTAAAGACTATGATTCTACCAAACACATGCAGGACCCGACATCAGTTTAAACACTTGGAGCCAGCCCAAGGACAAAACCAGTATACATTGATCCTGTAATCCTCCCAAGAGCATTTTTTAATATTACATAACTGTTAGGAAAAAGTATTATTCCTATACCCTAGCCACTGGGTAGCTTAGGTTATATTGATGTGACTGAAAACTTTGGAACAGAAATAAAAAATTGCATTTGACATCTGATGCTTTATTGATTATATCAAACTAATCCTTGATAACAAATTTGACTCAAATCCGGGTGATTTCAGGATTGGTTATTTTCTACTACTCTATTAGAGCCAATATGATTAGTTTCTACTTCTCTGTTAGATTCTTTTGGACTCCATTTATTTTTCTTTCAGATTGGCTAACAGCTCTTACCTACAGACATACAGGCCACCATAACAAATGCAGGCTTTTCTAGGAGTAGGAAAACCAGAATGTCCTCAGCTACAACTAGTTGCAAGGAGTGATTCATAAAGACAACTAGAGAGTACCTATGTAATAAGACCTCTACTAATATGCATTGAAGCATGATTCACCTAATAAACCATAACTCCTCAACCTTTAACCAGACTAAGTATGTGGATTATCCAACCCAATACTAGAGAACTATGCAAGCTGATTTTTTTGTTATATTTTACTAATGATGTTGGCCTAAGACCAATTTTAATCTGATTTTATTTGGATAAAAATGTTACAGAATAGGGAATATAAGAGAAGCTATTCCACATGGTTGTCTTCAGGTTCTTCACACTTTGGGAAAAGTGGGTGTAGGTGATAGTTTCTTACATATCTGCCACCTTCAAGGAAATGGCTCAGATAATAGGGTTCCCTTCAGGAAATGTGGGTGGTTCTTATTTAAAAATCAGATTGTGTTTTCATACTAGGTTGATATATACTCTGAGATCGTTTGTTCATCTGTTAGGAAAATGATTTTTAAAATCATACACAAATGATGAGATAAATCAGCTGGGTAAAATTATGCTATTTTCCCATAAATTATTTTAGTCCACTTTAGGTATTTTGAGAGTGGAGATTTCTTATCAAATAATTGGCTATTACTTGAACATCTGAAATAGTTGAACTATAGAAATTTAAATGTTGGTTGACAGTTCTCATTTCCTGAGAGAAGCATGGGTTTCTAAGTAGATGCTGATAGAATGCTTATAACCAGGTCAAAAGGGGAATAAAAGAAACCCAGAAAATGTTTAGTTTCAGTTAAGTATTCAATGTTTATGCCAAATCATAGCATAAACCATTAAAATAGGAATAGTAATTTTGAGTCCAATATTCGAATTGTAGGTCTTTTGCAATAATAATGAGCATAAATACCAAACTCTAATTATAAAACAATCTCTTCAGATTGCCTGAAGAGATTGTTTTATAATAGAGTGCTTTATAATTATAATTAGTCTGGTAGGTTTCACACACTCCTCAAAATTTTTGCAAAAAGTCCTTTAATAATGCTCACTATTTACCAATTCTTGAGTAATTTTGCATTTCTTTATATGGTCAAATTGAGGAAAATTTCCTTACTCCTATAAGCTCCATAGAATTTGTAAGAAATAATAATCTGGTCTTTGAGAGTTTCTTGCTTAAGTTAACAAAAGCATATATTATAAACTATTGGCTACTTTGCAAAGTCCAGAAGCTACGTAATTTTTTTCACAAAGGTTTAAGTCTTACCCTAGTTTCTAAGTTATATGATATCAAACATAAAAATTAACTTGCACCTTTTTTGTTTCATTATCAAATTATTAAAAGCCTAGAAAAAGAAAATCAATCAAGCGTTCTCAAGTCACAGTTAATAAATTTATTTTAAATTAGAAACTGAAGTAGCATGTGTACCTGAAAAACTTGAATGGTTGACAAAAACTAAACAATAAATGGATCTATGTAAAGAGGAATATACTCAATGAAAATTTAAGAATACTATAATAAATAAAATTCTGAGTTTACAATGAAGATCACAAAAACAGATTTTATAGACACTCTATAAGAAGTCTAATAATTCCAAAATCTAGGTTAGTAAAGTATGGCTCTAATGATCAGAATGAACTTCAGTCACATATAAAAAAAATCTGAATTTTACACCATTGAGATATTTTATACCATCCAGGCTTGATAATATAAATAACTTGTCTGGAAAAGATATCTAACAGGAATGGTATCTTTTAAACTTTGTTCTTACAGCTCTTCTACTTTTCCATTAAAAGGAATTCATTTATCACCAACTTTTGCAAATCTTCCTCCACATGTTCACCCTAGGCAGTTAGTAGCTTTAGCTTCTGCATTAGCTCTGCTTTTTCCCATTACTGTCCACACAACACTCTCTTCTGATTATTCTGATATAAATCTCTATCTTCCATGGTGGAACTCTATCTTATTAGCTTTCTATCTAGGTGCCTGCCTCAGTGCCTTGCATGCCTAGGCATTTGCCAAATATTTGAGGAGGGAGGCAAGGGCAAAAATAAGTATGCACAGACTCCCTCAAAGAAAATTCTGATGTCCAGAATACTCCTTTTCCTTGAAACACTATTTTGTAGTGACTATTAATAAAATCTTTCATTCCTTGGCAACCATATATTCTGGAGTTACAACTTAGTCAAATATTTTTCTGCTTGCCAGACCATGTCAGATTATGTCCTGATATTTCTTTGGCTCGACAAAATATGGTTACCACATACCCACACTGCATGCTTTTTTTCCAGCACAAAATCTTTCCCTGAGAAATGTAAAGGGAGGATATGTTATCTCAGCCTCTTTCAAAAGCAATTGTTAAACCAACCATTAAGGACTTAGCTAGATTTATAACTCATTGGTTGGGAAGTGGCATTTAAACTCCTTTGAAAACTCAATATAAACTCTTAAAAAAAAATAAAGACTGTATGGAAGAAATTAAGGATCTCTAGTGTGAATTTTCTTCCTTTTCCAGTGTGCATTGCTATCTTATTTCCTTTCTCTATTCTACAGGCTACTAGACTACCTTTTAGCATGTTCATCTAATCAGTGTTAGCTTTTCATTATTTGTATGTCTAAAGCAGTGCAGATTAGGAAGGCTCACTGCCCTCATCTTTCACAGGGTCCAAAATTGAATCATTAGTCTGGTAAGTTTCACACACTTCTCAAGATTTTTGCAGAAATTCCTTTAATGAATGCTAACTGCTTCATAACTTCCATGAGAGAGTAAGCCTCATTAAAAAAAAAATGTTGTTCAACTTGAGTTCTTGGTTCCTTCTTTTGGATTTTGTTTCATCAAATATCCCTTTTTCTATTTTCCATCTCTCAATCGTTATTTTTATTACCCTATTTTATAAATGTGCTCAAATAACATTTATGTTAAAATAAAAAATAGAATAATAAAAGGGGAAAAAACAACTTATTTGAAACTATCTATTGACATCTTGCTAATATATTTTCTACTCTTTGAATTGTTTGCAAAGTAAGTACAAATTCCACATCTTAATTTTAAATGTGCATTAAGTCTCTGCAGTGTGGCTTCTGCTCTTGATACTTCACTGAAATGTTCACATATATGTCACCAACAATCTCTTGGTTACTAGGTCCAATGACTATTTTTCCTATGCAGCCTGCATCCATACTGTTGTTTCTCAAGCTCTTTATTTTCTTGCTTCTCTGAAGATTATCTTCTTCTACCACTTTTATTTTTCTGTCTATGACTTGTCTATCTCTTTTATTGACTTCTCTCTATTTTTCCTTAAATACTAATGTCCTTCAATTTTCCATTCACAGTCCTCTTATCACTATAGTTTCTCTTAAAAAATCATACTCTTGCCTATGGCATCAATTTTCACCTCTGTGCTAATGACCCCCAAGTCTATTATCTTATACTAGTAATTTTAGCATGTTACCTGCCTTCCACATCATGTCTAGTATTCTCTTGTATCTACTAGTCTTTTCTACTTTGATGACCTCAAGTTCAATATATTAAAGAGTCATCTTCTAACCTGCCCATTCTTTAAGTTTTATCTCTTGTTATTGTCTCTAATTTGATTGATAGCATATGATTGTTTAATGCAGAATTGTGAAAGTCATCTTTGACACCTTTCTCTTCTTCCTTTCACATTCACTTAGATACTCAATACAATTGATAGTATCTCTGAAGTGTTTTCTCCATCTTTTCTACTCTCTTTTTTTTCTGGCGCAAATTTTTTCTTATTCAGATTATATTGCAATCATCTCTAAATTGTGTTCTTATCCTTGCTTTCCTTCTTCTACTTCATCTTCCTAACTGTTTCTGGAGTTATTATGATAAAGCTCAAATCTGATCATAGTACCTGCTGATCCTCCTAGTGGCTTTCAATCAAGGAATTACTTCAAGCAATTTCTTATAAACTGATCTTAGCTTTTGTTATTTCTTTGTTTTGAAAAGATTATTTATCTCCAACCCTTCTATCTGACCAAAAATTTACTTATCCTAAAAATGCCTGGCTCACATTAAAATATATGATTGAAAAGTAGTAAAAATTCCATAATGATTCCAGTAGGAAGTTACTTTCTTTGGAATGACATAAATCACTTTGTAGATCTACAGTGTTCAGCATGGATCACATGGTACATTATCCTATATAATAAAAGGCTAATATGCAAATCGATTGAATGGCAGAACAACTGGTCACTATGATGCACAATGACCACCAGGGGGCAGGCGCTCGATGCAAGAGCTGCCGCCTGATGATCAGTGCATTCCCACAGGGGGAGCGCTGTTCAACCAGAAGTTGTGCTAAGGGTTGGTGAGGGTAGCAGTGGTGATGGGAGTCTCTCCTGCCTCTGAGCAAGTGTTAAGGAGGTCCGATTGGCAGGCCTAACCCATTAGTTGGACATCCCCTCGAGTGTCCAAAGGCTCCCGGACTGTGAGAGGGTGTAGGCCAGGCTGAGGGATCCCTGAGTGCACGGATTTTTGTGCCCTGGGCTTCTAGTCAGAAATCAGAGAATATATGTTCTTCTCTACTACAAACAAACATGCCCCAGATCTTCCTAAGTTTCCCTGTGTGTTTTTTTGTTACTTTTTATATTCCTCCGAGGAGATACTCTCCCAAAGAATATATAAGATCATTTGTAGAGTTAGACTATTGCATTTTCCTTATGCTATTCATAATTGAGTGAACTGTTATAGTAGAGGTATTTCTATAAATTCACGCTTCTAACTTCTTGGTTTCAAAAACTTGAAAAACATCATTCTAATTAAAGAGAGTATGCAGTGAATCCAACTGTCTCTGTGCTTCAAATCAACCAAATGCCTTGAGATGGTAAGTTCTATTTGTTAACCATTTGAAGAGATGGTTAAGAGAAATTAACCAGGTAATATCTGCATGCTGCTAAAATAAAAGGCCAACAATGCAAAAATTTAGTTCTTGTTACCAGCTGCCATGAAACTAAAAATAACTGTCATTCAGCCAAAAGACATCTCACCTTTGAGCCTTATTTACATAATTAAAGGCTATGGGTTTAAAGCGTTTTCTTTTTTTGGAGTATATCATATAACATCTACAACTTTCACTGAAGTATATTTTCACATTTAGAAAATGTTCAGGGAGTCCTTCCCCAATAAACCTTACCTCTTTAGCAAACTTCGAGTTCTTTGAGGGTGAAGTCTATATTTTAGTAATTATTGTATCTCTGGTGTCTAGTAAAACTTATAGTTCACAATAGGTGCTCAGGAAATAAATGTGTGTTGGATGAACTAATACATTCTGTCTTCGTATGCAATGTGTTCTAACCTCTGTTTTTCATGAAGTGATCAACTCCAAGTGAAGAGTTGCTTAAAGAAGTCCAGGCAGAGCAGGGAGTTGGCTTTTAAATAACTCTTTTAATGGGTGCTAAAAGGAATATCTGCTCTGTTATTTTACAAGGCCTTACTATTTGTAAACTTCTTGAAGCCCAATGCATTTGGTTTGCAATATTTTTATTTTTTATCTCAACTCTTACCCCTCTAGAGATAAAAGTAGGTAACAAGAGACCCTTCAGTTAAATAGGAAGAACTCTGGAAATTGCATTTTAGAATTGAAAGGAGGACATAATACAACTAGTTAAAATTGTTTATTCTATTATGTAGTGACATCTAACAAATACTTTTCTAATTTTATTTTGTAATTGCTATAAAATAGATAAAAAAGCAGATTGATTCTCCTTATGTATCAAGTAGATCTCTATTTATGTAAAGGAGTAAAGGTGAGACAGATCATTTAGACTAAACATTTAGCCTCTTTGACTATACCATCTCTTTTTGAATCTTGAGAACATATGGGATTCAATTGTTTGGAAGCACCTTAAGACAGGGTGCAAAAATGCAGGTATATTTTCAAAATATAGGTAGCTAGTTTGTAGTCATAAACAAATGTCCAGGATATTTTTAATCATCTGGGACTTAGCTTAAATTTTATATTTAATCTTATTAAAAGAGGTGGTGTAGTCAGAGAGGCTAAATGTTTAGTCTATCAATATTCAAAATATATTAAGTAGGTCAGTTAGGATACCACAAAGGTATTCTGAGCCATTTCCTAAATATCTGATTGCTACTCTAAAAACAAAGAACAGTAATTTTAAAAATGTGGTCTCCTGACCAGTACCATCAACATCATGGGAATTTATCACCACTCCAGACGTAGTGAATCAAAGACTCTGAGGATGGAATTCTGCAATATTTTCATAAGCTCTTCAAGTAGTTCTGATATATGCTAAAGTTCAAGAACTACTGGCATGGAGTAGTGTTCCTGATAAAGCAGTGATCTTCAATCCCCTATTGCCCAGCAGGTATAAAGTTGAGAAGATAGTGCTAAGTAAAATATGACAGAAGATAATTTCTGCCCTCTCTTGTCTATGTAGCTGAAAACTGAGTCCATCTGGCTAACGTATTTTATAAGGGATTTCAATGAGCTACGAGCATATGCTTTGGCTCTCAGATGCAATTTCTAATTGATACATCAGATTCATCATGAAAATGAAAAGTAAGCCCGGGTCTGTGTTGCTCAGTGGATTGAATATTGTCCCATGAAACAAAGGTCAGTGGTTTGATTCCCAGTCAGTGCACATGCTCAGGTTGCAGGCTTGATCCCCAGTAGAAGGCGAGAAAAAGGCAGCTTATTGATGTTTCTCTCATTGATGTTTCTCTCTCTCTCTCCCTCTGTCTCTCTCAAGTCAATAAAAACATATTAAAAAAGAAATAAAAAATGAAAATTAATATAGATACTCATCTCTGAAACAAAACAGTATTAATTTGTTCAATAAAAAAATATATGTTTTAAGATAGATGAAGTTATGTTCTAGATTCCTTGGCCCTGTTCAGGAAAGATTACCACAATGAGATGGCTCAAAAAATTCAAGTTTTTTGAAACATTAATAAACATAACATTATTGTTGTACCTAATTGTTTTCTGCTGTGTTTAGCAGAATGAGAGAATTTAGGTAGGCAACAAACCCCCTATTTCCTCTAAATGTCTTAATAATGGCTAACTTCCAGAATCTGAAGTGCTGTCAATAGGTTAGTAGGCCTGGTGATAATTATGGATTCTACCGTTCAAGAATATTGCACCAGCACAGGTTTGTGAAGGAATGATGTGTCTTCTGCTTACACAATATAGTCATAGTTCTTCTGAATCAATAAGTTCTGTAAAGTTTCATAATGACTATTATGACTTCCTGAAATTAAATTTTAGATTTTATTTTTCATGTACTTGTACAAATTATATTGCAGATCAAGAAAGTACAACTAAGTCCTGTCCATAGCACTATGCATTTATGAGAAATTAATACAGACTAGGTATTTATTTGCAATTGATGTGTACTGAAGTTATACTCATGAAATAATAAAGCTATTAAAATAACATACACCAAAATATGTTTGTTTTGCTTTTGAGCTATTAGTGCTTTTGTAGGATAATAACAAGATCATTCATTAATAAATGAAAATTATTACCTGGCATCCTGATAATCACTTTTATTATTGTGTGATAAAGGGGCAGGTAATACAGTTTGGACCTCATGGTATAAAAATTCTATCTTAAGTCACCCATATTATGGGTGGGCCATTTTATTTGTTTCAGTATAAGGATTCCCCAAACTATATGCACATCAAAAAAAATCACCTGAGGTGCTTTTTAAGGTAAAGACTCTGGGCATCATCCCTAAAGGTTCCTTTTGCTCCAAAGTTTGTGTGGCATTACAAATAAACAAACAAACAAAAAAAAACTTTTCCATGGTAATCAGAGAGTTGCTATGCCAAAGCATGCTCTTAAGTTGTATGCAGGGAAGCATGTTGGAAAATCTTTTTATAGGAGAAGGGATTTCATGGTTTTCTTTTTCCTTTAGGGCATTGGAAAAGAATGTGCCAACATGGGGCGCAGGCCGCTGTGCAGGCAGATGTTAACAGTGACTGCTCACGTGACCACTTCGGGAGCCACTGTCAACACCAGCAGCCCAAATGGCCATCCTGTTAGGCAATGTTTTCATCTTGGACTTCGTACAGAGAGTGACCCTTTCCGCCCCCAAAAAGGTTTCTTCCCCTTTGCAGATGGAAAAGTCTCATCCTGCAAAGGAAGAGCAGCTGCCCCCGCCTTGGGTGGGCTAAAGCGGCTGAGAGCTGCAGCAGCATGCAGCCAGGCCTGCAAGCGGCCAGCACTACGCAGAGTAGGCGAGGCAAGCAACACTGCGGTTAGAAGCCAACTAATGAACACGTGGCATCAAAAGCTATTTTGAGCAAGTACACAAGCAACCGTTTGCTAATTAGATTTTTTGTGGCAAGAAGTGCACATCCTAGCACAGATGGTAGAGGATGAAAATAAGAAGAAACTCCTAAAAGAAGGGTAAGATCTAGGGTGGAAAGCTTCCCTTAGCCATGCCAGTCAAGATTTTATAACCAGTTCCTCGGGGAGGAAAAACTGGAAATTGGCACTAGAGTACCTTTAAAGGCTTGGATAAGCCTGTTTTCAGTGCTACATATATTTTTCATATGGAAGGGTGGATTTTTGTCATTCTTAATAAATTCCTTTCATCTTTGTAAAAGCCCCAAGTTAAGACACTGCCGTTTACAGATAACTGCATTGGAAGGTCTCTGCCTGTTATTTTGAGATTCTGGTGCCGAGGGGAGGCCAAGTGTAGCAATGAGCAATCTTCACAGAATTCTGTATTAAGAATAAAGTTTATTCCTATCTGGGAGACTGCATGTTACATTAAGACTTGGGTTCAGGTCTCGTTTCATCTCACATTTTTATCAACCCATGTGCCATGCTGACTGGGTCTGCCTGAAGCTTTTTCTTAGCAGCGAATTACAAGATGTAAAAGTAGAAAAGAATGCCCAGAAAAGGAGACGGGAGAATAGAAGAGAGCAAGGAAAAGGAGACGACGAAGAAAAACATTTTAAATGTTGGAAAGAAAGGAGCCAGGGCCCATGCTGTCCCTCTCACAGGTTATATTGTTAGAAGCTAGACATTCATTTGCTTATTTGACTTTTCCATTTAACGATAAATTATGTAAGAGGAATTCTGCAATTGACATTGCGTATGTTATGAAGGGAGAAGGCCCCAAGCTCCTTGTTTCTAGTTTCATTATCTTCTCTAGTCAAGAAGAGTCCTGTGATGTAGCCATAAACTTGCAACTAAATTTATAATGTGAAACCTGCACAGTTCAAGCTGGAGAATTTATCTGAAATAAGGAATCCATTTTTGATTAGTGAACAAGCCACACCACAAATTTTCTAGTTTAGCAAGTGGTTTGGCCCACACAGTTTATTTAAGTATAGATATGATTCATCTAGTTAATACGCAATTAGCAATATATTACTCAGCCATAAAGAGTAATAAAATAGTAGTAGGATTAGGAGAAATTTCTGGAAATAAGACATTTGGTATAACTTCATCCATAAATTATTTGTGGTCTTTAACAGCCACTAAAAGGAGGTAGAATTTCCCACAAGAAATCAGTAATTCCTCCACTGCTTTTCAAATCAGCAAGTGAACTTAAAGTCCGAATACAACACACAGCTAAAACTACAAAGGGGATCTTCACGTCCGATCCCTAATTGCTTGTGCTCTCCTAGTTCAGCGAAAGAATTCTAACAGTGAGATTGATGCTCTCACACCGCACAGAACCAATACATAGCAGGCTTTGGGGAAGAGGTTCTTATTTTATACAAAGTAGGCCAAGTCTGCAGGGGCAGGAAGCACAGTGCATCCAACTTCGTCCTTGAACTGTTGCACCTTCACACGTGTATCACAGTGCTTCTTGCCTGTAGGATGCTAAATAGCAAGTTCATTATTCAAAAGACAGGCTCACAGAGGACAAAAAGGACATGGGGGCGTGAGGAGGGGGGTGTAGAAATGTCTCCTTGGAGTCAAACTCACATGTGTAGAGGCCCAGTCTTTAAAGCAGCATTTGGGGCCTTATATATTTAGACAAAAAAGAGATCTTTGCTTTGAAATAAACCAGAGTAAGTGTATGCATTATACATAAGGAACAATGTAAATAAAATCTTGACCAGAAATACTTCCCCCTCTAGCTACCCTTGGATATTTTTCTGGATGGTGGGGAGAGGGAGGGGGAGAATGCCAGCTGCCTGCTCTCTTGGCACCGTCTCCGGTCCTCATTCCCCAGGTGCTCCCGCTGGTTTGTGAGAGGAGCCGCAGCAGGAAGAGGCAGGTACAGAGCTAGTACCTCACTGTCTGCCTGATCCAGACAAGCAAATGGGATTAAGGAGGAAGTGCACTGGGCTTTAAGTTCAGTGGGGGGATCAGCCAGGTAAAGGATACGATGCTTACTATCACAAACCTCATAAGAGAATCTTTCTCCTTCTTTCTTCTGCTCATGGGATTGCAAGTCATAAGGTGTTGGACAAAGACACGACACATTACAGGCACAGCACACAAGACATTTTTCACAGATATATTAAAACATGAATAAACCACCAATACTCAAAACCACCAGCGCCACAAAACACATTTCGGAATGAACATTGATATCAAGTTGGCATTGCACAATATGGCAAAAAAAATCTGTACTCTGTGAAACTTTAAAGATCATTAGCATATCTATTTAATTGTGCATATATATGACTATATATATATACACTGCAAAAGGCTACTGACCATCTTCCTCATCCCATCCACACTGCTAATATATTTACTATATTATATTTTATAATAACAACTTCAGCTATTATCATTTCCCTTTCTTTAGCTAAACCATGTAAAACTTGATTATGAACCTTTAAATGACAGATATACTGCTAATGATCTCTAAGTAGGTATTAGGCAATTATAGGCATGAAAACATACCCACCTCTTTTCCTCCCATGGACTCAAACATTTTTTCCAACTGGACCCGTAATTGCTGAATATTGTTCATCAGTATACAGGGCTTTAAGTAAAGCAAGCACAAAAAAAACAGTGTCAGAATCCTTTTATACGAAATTATGGAATGAGTTTACCTTAAATGTAAGAGTATACAACCTATCATTGAAGCCCTATTGTATTTGGCAAATGTAATAATTTCGTACTTTAAGATTATGCTTTTAAACAGTTAAATGGAAGGAGAAAATATAACAGCCACTTTAAAGAATGAACTTTAATAATATACTCAGACAATAAAGCATTGAAGAATTGTTACTAAAGTTGTGTGTGTGTTTGTGTGTGTGTGTGTTTAATTCTTAACATCTTGGTATTTATACTTAGAAATTAACCAAACTGTTTTTTTGTGATTTATTTCAAGGAAAACAGATTAGTTTTAAATGTCATAATTTCTTTTTTTTAAAAAACCAAAACACTATCTGAAATTTAAAAATCAAAACAACAACAACAAAACAAAATAAACAAACAAAAACACCAAGGAAACTTTAAGCGGATTCTCTTAGGCTAAAAACTCCACATGTTGATATTCAAGGCCCTTCATTATCTGGCTTCTGAGAGTGATTTCTTCTCATCTCCGTCTACTGCATTATGATTATCTCCAACTCCCAGCAACTAATTCCCTCCAAAATACCGGCACTTCCCATTTGCTGTGACTTGGCTGAGCGTGTGGCCTTTTCCCTTAGCCTCTTTGCCTACTTGAATCAAATCCATCTTTCAGGTGGAAACCTTCTCTTTCCCACATTGTATCCTTTGGCCAGTTACTTGACATTTGTTTTACTTTGCTATACATTTGTGTTTTTTTCACTCTCTCATGAGCTGGCCTTAAACCCACTGTATGTGCGGCTGTGCCCTTTAGCTTTTTTTTTTCTTTCTCCCAGACTATTGCATAGAGCCTTATATTTGCCTACAACATGTTTCTTTTCTTGTCCTCCCCACCCCAAGAAGGCAGAAATATAACAATAAAAATGTACAGCTTTGTGGCAGGACTAGATGTAACCTTTGAATAGTAAGAATTAATTTATAATTGGGAAAGAGAATTCAGGAACAGTTCTAGAGTAATTTACTAGTTGTTGCATACTGATCCCAAAGAGCCACTACATCAAGGGAAAGAAAAACAGGAAAGAAAGGAGAATGGCTGTATCTTCCAAGCTGCTGGGAAACAAGCCAATGGGTCAGAGAGAGGCATGCAGAGGACTCATAGGACATCAGGGAGGCACTAGCTCTCATCAGTGGAAAGATTCTGTTTTTGCTTTAACTGCATTCTGACCTTTGAAAACTTTCTGCTCTACTCTTCAAGTGACCACATCCTAACTTCAATTTATGGAAACGATTTTAAACTTATTTTCTGTTTTCTTGATTACAGTCACATAAATATTTTATTGTTTAAACTCAGATATCTATTTATCTCCTGTCGGTGCTGTTCAGTAGGCTGAGCCACATGTACCACAAATGAACCTGATCTCCTGCCATGATTGAGAGCCACTGGATCAGGCTTAGTCCTTTCCAAGGCATGCATGGTCACATTTTCAGGAACTCGGCATCAGACCCCAAGTCAGCAAGCTGAGGTAATCCACTTTTATTTTCCCCAATCGGGATAAGGTTTTTGAGATTTTAATTTTCATTGCAGAGGGGGAATACTGGCTGGGAGTTGGTCAATCCCACCAGGGAGAAAATTAAGAACAAAGTAAGACCATGGCTCTTGATGAGAAGTAAGATATCAGTAATTAGGGGGTAAGGCACTGAGGAAAAGAAAATGTTAAGTTCCTGGGATATAATATTTGTAAGGTTTTTTCTTCGTTATAATAGTTTGATTTTGAAAATTATAAAATATACAGAAAGAAACAAAATAATACAATAAACACTGATTTATGATTTTTTTCTCAGTTTTTAAAAAATAAAACATACTCTAAAACATTCACATATAAAGTGGAAGGGGCCATTAAAAAGTAATGTTCCTTTCTGAATGACAGGAATTAGCTTTGGTAATTCTGAGACCCTTCTCAAAATCTTCAATTTGGCTCTCCTAATAAAATCAAAATCTTTTCTGAAACTTTCTGGTGCTGTTATGAATATCAGTATGCCACTTTTCAAATATATAAGCCTTTAATTAAAAATGTGTGTTTTTAATAAATAAATGCTCTTTCTTGCCCATTAGAATATTTATAACCAATGGCAATTAAAGGTATCTGCTTAGATATCAGAGTTTTAATAAAATTCCTAGGCAGCATATTAATTAAAAAGAAAGAAGAATCTTCTGGAAACTTCAAAAACAATTAGAACTGCCCTAACTTAATGAGCTGTCAGCAAGAGGTCAATGAGTTTTCAGGGAGAAGACTAGCAACTTTAGACTTATCTGATAATACTGATTTTTTCAAGGTGTGGAGATAGTTTTCCTATTTAAAACAATTGCACTGATTTTTAAATGCTATTTTCAGTGCTTTTAAAAAAATTCTATATTGTTAACAGCATATTTCTTCTAAGACTACATATAGTGAATAAGAAAGATTTCATATTCCACCATTAAAAAACACATTATATTTCAAATCACTTTAGCTTATTTTGCTTCTCTTTATGCCTTTTATTGATTAACTTGCAATATTGGCTCGGTTTTTATAAACATTCTCAAGCATCCCCCAAATTAAAAGCTTAATTTAGAGTGGAAATCAGCATAACAAATTAACAATTAACAATCAAATTAACAATCCTCAATTTATTTGAAAACCAAATGAATAAATTTTAGTTGAAAAAAACATGGAAAGTTTACTCATTTTAGTACTGGTACAAAACTAAACTAAACTACTTGGTGTCAACACTAAACAACTTTTTAACTCCCTAGTTCTCAGTTCCAAATAATGTGGGTTTTCAATGAATTGTCTTATTCTTTATCATCTTGGAACCTGGCATTGAGATGCTTTCAACCTTCCTCTGAATTCTGTGTTGTATCCAGTTCATGACTACTAGAGAAGTATTCAAAAAACTTCTTGAAATACCTCTCAACTGTCATCCTGTATGAAAACAGAAAGAAAACAATGCCTCTTGCGTTTTTACTAGCTGGAAGAAGTGGATCTCAACTGAAGAATACTTGAAAGTAGAGACATTTTAACTTACCACATTTTCCTTATCACAGTAGGAACTAAAATCACTTGATACAATTGCAGCATACTGAAGCAGTACTTTATTGATAGTCTAGGAAAAACAACAACAAAAATACTGTCAAATGTAAGCAGGTAAATATATATATATATATATATATATATATATATATATATATATATATATATATATATGCATGCTGTAGGGCTTAATGGTCATCATGCAAACTTTCAATGTCTTTTACAACTTTCATGAAACGATGATTAAATTTATACTCTCACAATAAATTAGGGGTGTCGAACTCAATCAGAGAAGGGGCCAAAATCTAAAATCCAGCCTAAATTGCGGGCCGAATGGTTTACTGAACAGTCATAAACTGTCATTGTGATGGAAACGCAGCGGAGTGCAGTGATGACAGCGTGGTGCGGGCCACATTGCAAGGCCTGGCGGGATGGATTTGGCCCACGGGCCTTGTGTTTGACACATGTGCAATAAATAAATAAATAAATAAATAAATAAATAAATAAAGGAACAACTAAACTGTTTAGGTAAAATTTATTATATTTATGAGAATATTTGAAGATATTCCATGTGGATTTATCCCATCCTATCTAGTAAAAGAGTAATATAAAAGTTTACCATCACTTTCCCACACTCACAAGCCACACTCACCAGCCAACCAGGAGCAACTATTCACATTAACCTAACCAAGATGGCTAAGGCCATGAAGCAAGCAGGAGGCTTGAGTTTCCTGGGCAATGGAGGAAGCCAAGTTTTTTGCACACCCTGACAGGCCCAGGCCTCCACACAAGGCTACAAAGTTTCAATTATAGAAGATAAATAAATCCCAACAAAAATGGCGGCAGCCATGGAGCTGGAGAGAGCGGGAGGCTTGGGTTGTCCTGGTGATGGAAGAAGTGAAGCTCCCTCAGCCCTGGCCTGCCTTGGCCTCCCCTACAAAATTTCAATTATAGAAGATAAATAAATCCTAACAAAAATAGCTGTGGCCACAGAGCACGCAGGAGGCTTGGCTCTGCTCAAGGCTACAAAGATTCAATTATAGAAGATAAATAAATCCCAGATACCAGGGCCTCCACTTGGGTCACTGGGGGGCATGGCTGGCCTGCAAACTACCACAGTCCCCTCACCCAGGCTGCCCCATGCTGATTCAGGACACCCTTCAGGGCAAACCAGCTGGCTCCCACCCATGCACCAGACCTCTATCCTATCTAATAAAAGAGTAATATCAGATTGACCATCACTGTAACATACAAGATAGCTTCCCCATGTGGATACAAGATGGCCACCACAAGATAGCCAGCAGGGGAGGGCAGTCGTGGGCAATCAAGCCAGCCAGGGAAGGGCATTTAGGGTGACTGGGCCAGCAGAGAAGGGCAGTTGGGGGAGACCAGGATAGCAGGGGAGGACATTTGTGGGTCACCAGGCCTACAGGGAAGGAAACTTGGGGGGAATCCAGGCCTTTAGGTAAGGGCAGTTGGGGGAATCAGGCTTGCAGGGAGGACTGTTAAGGGTGACCAGGGTGGCAGGGGAGGTTAGTTAGGGGCAAATGGGCCAACTCTTGGCTGGCAGGAATATAGTTAGGGAGTATCAGGCTGGCAGGAAGAAGCAGTTAGAGGCAATCAGGCAGGCAAGTGGTTGGGAGTCAGCAGTCCTGGTTTGTAAGAGGGTAGTAGGACATCCCTCTAAGAGTTCCAGATTGGAGAGGATGCAGGCTGGGCCTAATAACACCTTCCCCATGCACAAATTTCATGCACCGGGCCTCTAGTTTTCAATAATTTTCTATGATAAAGAGGCTTACTGATTATATCAAAGACTTCTTAAAATAAAAATCTTCTGCTTTTTTTCTATTACAGAATCTCTATGCATTTACCTTAATTTATTAAATTATTTATTGATGCATTATTTGCTAAAAATATTGCCTAATCTTTCCCCTCTTTCTGTTCTTTTCACCCTAATTTCAAACTTTCCTTTTCCGTCAAACAACTATTTCTGAGCTTATAGATGCCTCTGCTTCCATAATTATGCAAAACAAGAAAAAGAGACTTTGTTACATTTTATTTCAAGTACTTAAAATGTATTTATGACTTTGAATCCTACTGCTTTTACTTAGATAGCTTGAGTGATTGTAAGTCAAATATGGATATGATTTTCTTAGAAGAGAGGAAGCAATAACAGGAGTATATATATCAATTTATTTTAATAGAAAAACAAGAACACAAAAGCTCTTATTTTCTTTTTGTAAAGTATATTCATCTTAATTTTCTTTATGGTTTAAAATCAACTCAGGGAGACACTCTAAGAGTTAACTAAAGGAGACATATTTATTTAATCTAATAAATTGAATTCACCAACTGTGACTATGTACTTGTTTTATAGATTTTTAAGATCACAATGAAAACCTGAAATTAGGGACAACATGAAGATAATCAATATTCTGTGGAAGTACAAACTAAAATGGCAATATGTGTCCATTTAAATAGAAAATCGGCAATGGAAAATATAAAATCTTATCAAGCAGCAGACCAATAAATCTAGGAAAACAGATGGCTGATCAGACTGCAGTATCTTGCAAGTGCAGCTGTTCAAATTTTGCTTTAGATATAATGCTGACACTTGGGGACTAACCTATGGAGTACTAATTCATTCATACATATGAACACTATTCTCAATTTATAGGTTCTAATGACAATGTAAACTGTAGGAAACATTTCACTAAATTGCAAAAACAAAAACAAACATAAGCATGATTTTAGGAGCTTCTTGCAACACAAACATTATCACTTGTTCAAGATAAAGTTTGGGCATGGAACCCAGACATCTATTTCTGATCATCTTCAAGGTACCCTCCAGGGTTTAACACTTGACTTTAATTCATAGGATAACCTTAGTGCCTTGAATTTTTGCTGGGAGACAATTGAGCCTAGAATCTTACACCCACTTATCTATAAATGCCAGGAATTAGCAAGTCAACATAAGTTGTAAGGAAAACTGCTCAGCCATGTAGGATGTGCCATAAGAGTTGTGGGTGCACTGGCTGTAATAACATACATTTCTTTACTAACATACAAAGTATACCTGAATGAAAATATATATATATATATATATATATATATATATATATATATATATATATATATATATATATTTTAGGAGCAACTTTATTTCACTCTAATTTATTCAACAAAATAAATCACTATGTTATTTATTTATTTATTTAATACTAGTAAGTAGTTACTTAAGACAGGTCTCCAGCATCAACAGGGTTACCTGGCAACTTGTTTGGAAATGCAAATTCTCTGATTTTATCTCAGATTATAGAGTCAGCAATTCTGGGGTTTGGTCTCAGCAATTTATGTTTTAAAAAGCCTGCAGGTAGCCAAAACCGGTTTGGCTCAGCGGTAGAGCATTGGTCTGCGGACTGAAAGGTCCCAGGTTCGATTCCGGTCAAGGGCATGTACATTGGTTGTGGGCACATCCCCGGTAGGGGGTGTGCAAGAGGCAGCTGATCAATGTTTCTCTCTCATAGATGTTTCTAGCTCTCTATTCCTCTCCCTTCCTCTCTGTAAGAAAAATCAATAAAATATATTTTTAAAAAAGTCTGCAGGTAATACTGATGCAAGCTGAAGTTTAGAGACCATTGTGCTAACTAATCACAGTAGGACAGAAGCAACTCTTCAGAGAGAAGAGCTGATGGAAGAGGCACCTAGTAAAGCCTGGAAGGTAGGATTTCTGAGTGTGTCAACTTAGGTCATTATTTTGTTTTTGGGGGGCTACTGGGGTTCAGAAGTGGTAACAGAATATATACAGAGGGAAAAGATAGCCTAGCAGGGGCTGTTTGCATCATCCTATATTTAAAAAGCCAAGAGCCATCATGACTAAAACAACTGGACGAATGACTGAACATTGGCTATGTGGTGAGACAAGGCTAGCAGGGGGGTTAGTGAGGGATGACCAAACTACTGAATAGCAGGCTGTGTGGGGTGACCAGGCTGGCAGGAAGGGGCAGTTGGGGGCAGAAGGTGCAGTAAGGAGTGACCAGGCCAGCAGGGGTGGCAGTTAGGGGCAACCAGGTTGGCAGGGGAGTGGTTGGGGGCAATCAGGCTGCCGGGGTTTGGCAGTTAGGGGCAACTAGACTGGCAGGGGAGCAGTTGGGGGTGACCAGGCTGGTGGGAGGGGGCAGTTTGGGACAACCAGGCTGGCAGGGGAGACAGACAGTGGGGAGGGCAGTTAGGGGCAACCAGGCAGTTGTAAGGTGACCAGATGTCCCGATTTTGGCGGGAAAGTCCCGATTTTTAACAATTTGTCCCATGTTCCGTGGCATTTTAAAACAGTCTAGATTTCGGGACTTTTTAAAAAACACTGTGGGACGAGGGACAAATTGTTAAAAATCGGGACTGTCCTGCCAACAGCAGGATGTCTGCTCACCTTAAGTTAGGGGCAACAAGCCAGTGGGGGGGGGGGAAGTTAGGGGCAACCAGGCTGGCAGAGGGGAGCAGTTAGGGGTGACTAGGGTGGCGGGGTGGGGGTTGGAGGCAATCAGGCTGGCAGGGGGAGAGTTAGGGGTAATAAGGCAGGCAGGCGAGCAGTTAGGAGCTAGAAGTCCCGGATTGTGAAAGGGGGGTCCAACTGCCAGTTAGACATCCCCTGAGAGGTCCTGGATTGGAGAGGGTGCAGGCTGGGCTGCACGGACCCCCCACTCCATGCATGAATTTTGTGCACTGGGCCACTAGTGTTCTATAATGAAACAGTATAAATGAAGAGAGAGTCATGAGTTGGAGACAGTTCTTTTCTGGTTGCAGCAAAGGAACTGCCATTCAAAGAGCTTCAGATTCAATAAGATGAACTCCTAATAGGATTGTGGGAGTAAAGAGAGGGCTTCTGCTGTATTTAATGGATCAGAAAGAATGTCTCAAATATCCAGCCTTCAATATACTGTGATTTGATATGTAGCCTCTGGTACTATTGAGTGGGATGGACATCAATTTCTCAAAGTCATTTATGGTCTCCTAAGCTAATGCCACACTAGTAGGTATAGGCTAAGTAGCCTGTCAACACTACTGGTTGCTTCATCAAGAGATTAACTCTTATAATCAGTCAGATAAGAGCTCTGGTCCAAATTCCATTTTTGCAGTCACATTTTAGGCATGGAAAATCACGATATCAGAGCAACACAGAGAAGACAGGAAGACTGTGTGGTATCGGTTAAGTGACATTAGAAATGTCACTTCATGACCTCATAACAGTATATTTTAGTGCATCCAACAAAGATACCCGCCCCCCCTCCCCCCAAAGCTTGCCTAGGTTTGAACCAAAGGGTAAAAATAAATGGTAAGAATATGCTCTTTGACTTACTAATGGATTTCTGATGACACAGAATGGGAAGTTATAATAACTTAGTGGTTAAAAAACATTTCATATGTGCATTTATAGATGGGTGCCTTTTTTGTGTTATTTAAACTTTCTGGAGTTTTTTCATTTACAAAAATAGGGAAAATAACAGTGTCTATCCCATAGGGTTGTTGTAAAGAATAAGGGAAACAGAATAGGTAAAGTGATCAGTACAGAGTGGTACTTAATATATTATCATTATTATTTTTTAAAATTAGAATTAGGTTCCCAAAGAATAAGGAATATGTGTGCATCATTCACCATAGCAACTCCACCCCCAGTAGCCAGCCAGACTTAGAGCAATGAGTCAACTAATAGTTGATTTGTTTTTAAGTAGTATTGAAGATATTATTCTCTCTCTCTCTCTCAACAATTAAACTTCCCATACTTGTCCAGAGCTACAGTACTGCCATAGGAACATTCAGTACCCATGTGTTATTTTACCACTTATCACAGCTTCTAGATGTAGCTGCTATGACATTTAAAGCATTGGTTTGGCATCTTATTCAGTCTTATAGACATTTTAGTAAGAACAAGCTATCCTTTTAAGTTCCAGTTTATAGTGTTAAGTCTTCTAAAATGTCTGAATATATGTATTATTAATATGTTTTCATTATAAGAGATGGTTTACATCAGTAACCTATATAAGTCCCAGAAAGAGAATATGATTTCAGTATATTTTGATACAAGAAACACAATCCTTAGAAAGATAGGGTTGTTAAGACCAAATATCACATCTGATAAAATAAACTCCAGTTGCCTGAAGTTATTGCAAGATAGCTAACTAGATTAATCACATCTCATTTTTATTTTTATGATTAAAAAAGTCATTCCAATAAAATAAAATCTATTTTTCAAAGAAAGTTGCCAATTTTTACTTTCCCAGAAAATGTTTGCATGATTTCCTCGTGACAATAATTGGGTATTATTGAGTTCCCATGGATTAAAACTGTGTTATTTAATTGAAATTATTTTTGTGCCAATAAAAGCTCACATTTCCTCAGTGACACGTGGAGTCTGTTTATTTTCTTTTTTCTTTGGAAAAGGTGTTTACCTGAATGCAATTCTAATGCATATAACCTTTTCTGTGACCTCCCACCCCTTTGTCTTCCCTCCAGTCCATTTGATTATATCCCCAGTGGTGTCAACGTGGTTAGGTTCAGCTTCACAGCTGGAGAAAGGTCAGAGCTACCAAGAGGTCTGGAGCCCAGGGCCTACCAGTCTCAGTTCAGCTTTCTTCTTTCTCTCTCTCACCTCACATAACCTTCTACCTCACTATTCTGAGGGTGAATTCTAGTTACTTTTCTAATATCATGTGCAATTATAATAGTATGTTACTAAATATATTCACTCTGAGGTTATTAAATTCTCGTATGATCCTGCTTCCACTACAAGTCCTGCAGTTCCAAGAATAGCATGTGACTACCTTTTTAAAACAGTATCCCTCCCTGATGGCCCCATTTTATTCTTTTCTTGGCAGTCACCCAAAAGAAAAAAGTTACTTAGAGAATTTTTTTGAGCAATTCTCTTGCAGAATGACTGCAAATTTCAATATATTTGGAAATTAAAATCAGCTATTACCAAGAAAGTCCCCTCTTGGAATGATCCCAATCAATGTTTTTTAGCTATCATCTTTAAAAGTTGAGGTTATTTTTGTCTTCATAATTAACAGTCATAAAAACTAGAAATATCAATAGTTCATGGCAGATAAATAATGCAATACTGTTTGGACTGACAGATTATCTCCTGGAAAGCTTTCATTGGCTTTTCATTTTCTACTAAAGAGTTCAGCCACTTCGCCTGTTCTTCAAGCCTCTTTACAAATATGGATCTAACTTTCTATTAGTAGTTCCACCTGCTCTCTCTGAATCCTATGCTCTGTCTTCATTGGGACCTCTCAGGCTAGAACCCCTGAGTCACTGAATGGCAGGGGTGGGAGGTGATAAAGATTATTATTATTATTATTATTATTATTATTATTATTATTTTTACCAAACTCTAGCCAGGTTCCTCCATGCCCCAGCTTTGGCCTGCCTATATAGACTTGAACAAACACTAGAGTCCCTTAAAGGGCCTGCCTGCAAAAATACCAGGCTGCCAAAATAATTGAGTGTTTGTTGCAGCCAAAATCTGAAGATGGGTCCTTGTCTCCACACCTCTGTGGGAGGGTAGGAACCTAAATTAGATAACCGCCAGGGAGCAAAGCTAGTTACTTTTCTAATATCATGTGCAATTATAATAGTATGTTACTAAATACTATTATAATTGCACATGATATTACAATAAGATGGGTTTTACATGAACCTATACCCTGAGTCTTCTGAGCTCCCACTTGGCCTTACTCACTGTTTCTCCCATTAAAATATCCAGTGATCTATGTATAAATCAAAATTGAGTCATCTGTTCTGAACTCTTCTATATTGTCATAGTATAGTATTGATTAAAATCTGTCCTTAACATGTTAGAGTCTGGCTTTGTTTATCTTTGATAAGCACTCCTCTATAGGGTTATCCAATCCATATTTGATGTTGTATGAGCAGAAAGTAAATCTTTGTTTCAAATCTTAGAGGTTCTTAGTTTACTAGTTACGTTAGCATAAACTGTCCTACCAGCTACACTAATAAGAGAGAAACATACAAATTGACTGTACCTCTTCTACATCCACAAACCACGCCACTAGCCAATCAGAGCTTATATGCAAATTAACCCAACCAAGATGGCAGTGGCCACAGAGCTGAAGTGAGCAGGAGGCTTAGGTTGCCTCTGATAATAGAGGAAGTCAAGCTTTCTGCCCACTCTGGCTGCCGCTGGCCTCTGCTCAAGGCTACAAAGTTTCAATTATAGAAGATAAATAAATCCCAGATACCTGTTTCCAGCTGGCCCTGGCCTCCACTCAAGGCTACAAATTTTCAATTATATAAGATAAATAAATCCCAGCTATCTGCTTCCAGCCAGCCCTAGCCTCTGCTCAAGGAGGCACTGAAAAAAAGAGAAAAAGAAAAAAAAAAAAGAAGAAAAAAAAAAAAGATAAAAAAGAAAAGAAAAAGGGGCTGGGAGCCTAGATCAGCAGGGGTTGTGGCCAGCCTGAAAACAGCCCTCAGCCCCTCACCCAGGCTGGCAGGCACCCCAGCAGGGACACCCACCCTGGAGGGGGTATGACAAGCCTGAAAACGGCCCTCAGCCACTCATCCAGGCTGGCCATACTCCCAGGTGGGGACCCTCACCCCATGGGGGTGTGGCCGGCCTGCAAATCACCATAGGCCCCTCACCCAGGCTGCCCCATGACCCAGTGGAATGCCTATCCTGATCCAGTACACCCATCAGGGCAAACCAGCTGGCCCCCACCCATGCACCAGGCCTCTAAATATACTAATAAAAGGGTAATATGCTAATTAGACTGGGAGATCTTCTGGACCTTCTTCTGGACAAAGCGATGGGGCTGAGGTTAGAGGCCAAGAGGGGAGGGCAATTGTGGGTAATCAGGCCAGGATGGCAATTGTGAGTGATCAGGAAGTGGGGTCAGGGCTGTTGGGGGTAAGCAGACCAGCAGGGGGGCTGGTTGGGGGTGAGCAGATGTCAATGGGGGTCAGTTGGAGGTGTTTGGGACAGTGGGGGGGCAGTTTGGAGTGAGCAGGCCAGCAAAGAGGTAGCTGGGGGCGAGCAGACCAGTGAGGAGGGGAGGGGGGGCAAACAGGCCAGTGGGGGGAGGGGTAGTTGGGGGTGATTAGGCTGGTGGGGGGGGCAATTGGGGGTGAGCAGGTTGGGGGTCGGGGGCAGGCAGACAGAGTGGTTAGGGGCAATCAGGCAGGCAGGCAGGTGAGTGGTTAGGAGCCAGCAGTCCCAAATTGCAAGAGGGATGTCTGACTGCTGGTTTAGGCCCAAACCCTGTAAACTGGCATTAGGACGTTTTTTGAGGGGTCCCAGATTGGAGAGGGTGTAGGCCAGGCTGAGGGACACTCTCCCGTACCCCATGTACAAATTTCATGCATCCAGCCACTAGTAATTAATAAACTGTTTCCTAAGAAAGCTTTCTTAATTCCTCTACTAGTGAACTAGGTTTACAGTTTTCTAAGAGCCTGGTCAGGCTCATTTCTCCCTTCATAAAGGATTTCAAAATTAGACTTTTTGTGATTATGCAAATGAAGTTATATACACCTGTGTTTGTGTCTGTGGCTTAAAGCATGTTAAATATATGCATATTTTATAGGTTTAATTGTGTCCCCTCCAAACTCATAAGTTAAAACTCTAACCTCCAGAATCTCATATTGTGAATGTATTTGGAGATAGGGCCTTTTAAAGAGGTGACTGTGAAAATAAAGTCATTAGTGTGGACTGTAATTCAATCTGACTGTTGTTTTTATAAGAAGAGAAAATTTGGACACACATAGAAAAGCCAGGGGTTCACATGCACAGAAAAAAGATCACACAAGGACACAGTAAGAAGGCTGCATCTGTAAGCCTAGAGAAGACCCAGAAGAAAAATACGACACATGAGATATACATATAGATATTTTGGGCTCTTTTCAACCTGTCAGATAGCCTGATTGCATAGCATTTGACTTTGTCATAGTTGTTTACAGATTTGGTATTCCATTGTAAGTTTTCTGAGGTCAGAGATTATTCATATCCATTCTCTCAAAGGGACTAGTCAAGTGTGCAGGTGAGGCAATGAATAAGCAAGCACTTGAATGAACAACTGAGGCCTCTACTATCATCAGACCAAGGTGGCCAGATTTATCCTTAGGGCAGTAAGACATAGGACTATAGGTTATTCCCCTAGTATTCTATGAGAGGCTCAGCACACGAAATGCATGTGTGCCTAGGCTTGACTTGTGATCAGGCCATCTTCCCTGGCTGCCAGCAGCTGACCTCTCCTCCCCCCCACCCCTGTTGCCACCCATCCTCTGGTTTCCCACTTGCCATCAGGCGATCAGAGTGTGCCGGCCATGAGGAGGGACTGAGAGGTGGTCAGTGTGCCGCATGGCAACTGGTTGAATGGTTTTTCTGGTCATTCCACTGTTTGGTCAATTTGCATATTACTCTTTTATTTATATAGATCAGTCATATCACTAGCCTACTTAAGTATCTATAATAATAAAAGCATAATGTGCTAATTAGAAAAGAGCTGAGTAACCTTCCAGACATCTTTCCAGATGTCTTTCCAGATGAAGCTGTGGCAGCAGGGGCTAAAGCAGAGAAATGTAAAGGTATTTGGGCAAGCAGGTGAGCAGTAAGGGGCAATCAGGCAGGCAGGCAGGCAAGTGTATAGGGGCAATCAGGCAGGAAGGTGAGTGACTAGGGAAGATCAGGCAGGCAGGCAGGTAGGCAGGCAGAATGGTTAGGAGCCAGTGGTCCTGGATTTTGAGAGGGATGTCTGACTGCCATTTTAGACCCAATCCCAGAGGTCCTGGATTGCAAGAGGGTGTGCAGACCAGGCCAGGCTGAAGTACCCTTCCTAACCCTGTGCACAAATTTCATGCACTGGGCCTCTAGTCTCCAAATGTTTAGTGTTTCTTTCTTTCTTTTTTAAAAAAGATATTGTATTGCTTTTTTTTACAGAGAGAAAGGGAGAGGAATAGAGAGTTAAAAACATAGATGAGGGAGAAATATCAATCAGCTGCCTCCTGCACACCTCCTACTGGGGATGTGCCCACAATCAAGGTACATGCCCTTGACCAGAATCAAACTTAGGACCTTTCAATCTGCAGGCCTACACTCTATCCACTGAGCTAAACCAGCTAGGGCTAGTGTTTCTTAAATTGTTCAAAAGTCTAAATTACTGAACATGGAAAGAAAAACTCTTCAAGATCTGGACCCATCTTCACTCCCCCAACCTTTCCCACTGCTTTTCCCAGAATAGTTGTTTTTCCTCTTTACACAGAAAGCTCAGCTTTTCCTCTACCTTCCTTCCTGCTATTTCCTTGGCTTAGAATACTTCTGTAACTTCTTATTTTGGTTGAATCAGACCCATTTTCCCTTGAAACCTCTGCCTATTTCAGCTCTAATTAGTTTTCATTACCCTCAACTTACTATAGATTCCATTATAACAGTACTTAAGATCAAATTGTGTCCCTCTTCATGTAATCTTCCAATTAATTCATGTCATGTGGTCTCAATTAGCTATACTAATAAAAGAGGAAGATGTAAATTGACCATACCTTTGAGATGCCCACCAGCCAATCAGGAATGAGTATGCAAATTAACCCAACAAATATGGCAGGTTAATTTGCATGTGCAGGTGGTGGGGGCTTTCCACACTGACCCAGCTAGCTGCCCCAGGCCTCTGGGCAGTGTGGGAAGGCGGGAAGGTGGCTCGAGGCTGGAGCAAAAGCAGAAATGTGGCTCAGGCCAGAGCAAAGGTAGTGCCAGCAGCCAGAGGAAGGAAGGCCCATTCTTGCATGAATCTTCATGCATCACACCTCTCTCTCTCTCTCTCTCTCTCTCTCTCTCTCTCTCTCTCTCTCTCTATATATATATATATATATATATATATATATATATATATATATATAAAATGTATTGGGGTCAATTCATATATGTAGATATATGATTTGAAAGATGGAGACCTCATCTTTTATTCCTTATATTTCTACTGATACTCTTGGCAAAGTAGTAAGCACTGTGAGAGCCTTCTTAAACTCTAGGAGGAAGAAGAGGTCTTACGAAGAATCTGGTTGACCAAGATAAAATCTGTCAAGTAAGAAAGCTAACTTCATAAAATTCCAAAGAACTGCTTAGACTCACACTATGGTTACTGGATGATATTGAATTGGAATGCAGTGGTCATGTCTCCAAGTTCAGCATACTTTTCAGTGTACTATAGTGTCAGCTAAACATTGTTTCATATTCAAACAATAATTACAGTTTGAATCTGAAAAGCCCTAAAGCACCACATCTGAGATAGAAATAATTTAACCATCCACTGCAGTGTCTTTAATTAAAAAAGACTGAGTCATTCATTTAAATAACGCATAGATGTTCTTAACAATGATAAATCCATATTTGAGAAACAAGAAGTGAAGGAAGATGGCAAACCTGAAACAACAGAATCTCTTAATACTTGAATTAGAAATTAAGTTGGGATAATGGTGTCAGGGAATAAAGGCTGCCGAACAACAGCGCTGTTCAGGTTCTGTGCAGGCGAGTAATAGCATGGCACAGGCCCAGCACAGAAAGGACTCATCCCGTTTAACCTACCTTGGCAAATCTTCTCATTAAGTGAGATAATGCTTCAGGGTTAGGGCATTCCAGTTTCTTAATAATCTCAAAGCTCTGATTAAGCTGAGCAAAGACATCAACCACGGAACAAGAGAAGAGGGCATGATCAGAGGTCTGCTGAAACTGAGGGGAGAAGGTGAAACCATTCCATTAAACACATTAGCAGGACTGTGGAGACTGTCTTCATTGTTTCTCACAAACAACTGAATTTCCTGTATCACGGACCTTCAAATCACGTACTTTCATTTTCCAGTAATAAAGTGCCTATCCGTTTTAAAATTATTCATCTTCTTTTCTGGAAGATATAGTGAAACTAATATCGTGGGGCAGGCTGCTATTAATTCGTCTCTCCATTTCTAAATTGGGGAACTGCTTTTGGCTTGTTTGTTAGTTTGTTTGTTCCTCATTCCTCATAAGTATTAGGATAATTTAGCAAGCAGACTGTGGTTCAAGACTTTCGAATTGCTTCAGAGGCACAGGGAGTGTATCTGCTCATAATTTTGGCATCTTAGAAAAGGTTATAGGACCACAAGGGAGTTTTGTACAAGTCTGTTAAACTTGTAGATTCTGGCCAACTCAGTAAGAATCATGGGGCAAACAGGTGATTTTTTTTTTAATTTTTATTTAAGCAATTTCCTAGGGTCCTGATCAGCCCTTTAAAATTGCTTTAAATTTATTGCGGTCACTAGATGATTAAAATAAACTTTAATAAATAACAACAGTCTAACAATTCACATTAGCTTAAAGATGAGTGTGATGTGACTGAATCTTGACAATAAATAATCTTAAAGTAATTGAAACTCACTCCATCTTTTTTGTCTCTTCCTAGTGCTCCATGAAGAAACTCCATCGACACATCTTCATTTTCATCTAGCCACTGCATGACAAAAGGTTCAAACCACCTAAAAAATTAATATTACAGACTATAAAAATGTCATTTACATTTAACCAGCAGTGAATGCTGCTCTTTTCTGACATGAGAATAATTTAAGACCCCAGATCTCTTCTCATTTTCTTTTTCCAGTTCAGCTTCCTTTAGCTTTACTTCATTAAATACATCCCCCTCTCTTTTACCTTCAATCTCTATCTCCTTCTATATCTCTTTTATTCTACAAAATAAATACTTTTTATTCTTTGCTACATTGCTGTAATATTATTTTGAGTCATTTCCCTTCTATCTGAAGCATGGTTCCTATTATACATTTTTGGTGAGAGTTAGCTGGAAATGAGTTATTTCAGACTCTCAGTTAGGTCAGTGTCTTTATTTTGCTTTATTTTTGAAGGATATTTTTGATACTTGTAGAATTCTAAGTTGACTTTCTCCCTCTGGCACTTAAAATATATCAGAGCATTATATTCTGGGTTTAGTCATTCTCATTGAATAGTCAGCCAAGAGTATAGTAGCTCTGGTAAAGTGTTTTCCCTTTCTTGATCCCCCAATACATTTGAAGATTTTCTTCTTCGTTTTAAGCAGTTTTCTATGATGTACATGTAGGTAGTTTCTTTGAATTTATCCTGCTTAAGATTTACAGGAAATTTTGAACTATGCTTCATGTTTTTAATTGGTTTTTAGAAAATTCATCCCTAGTTACATTTAAAACATTGCTCTGGCATATTTTTTTCTCTCTTCTATTTTTGGGGGGTCCAATTTTTTGTGTATTAGACCTCTATAATTTTATTCACATACACCTTGCACTAAACCACTAACTGAAAACCATTTTTCTATAGAGTTGTCTACTAAAAGGACAAATTTTGTCCTCAAGGGACATATCAAATCATGTACATATCAAATCATGGCACGGGCCATAGTATTTCATGTTACCCTTCCTCCTGAAGCTCTACACAGATTTTTATATCCCCAGTGCCTCACACATGACCTCAAACATTTTTGGGATTTAGTGGAACTGGGTTACCCTTCCCTTCAATGTCCAGTTAAATGTGCAAACACTCTTGGAAGAGTAACACCTCAAGTCAGGCTCACCCCTCACATTTGCAAAGGCAGTAGCACAACTGGATGCCCACATGCTGTAGACCTAATTACTTATGATTTGTAAACTAAGCTAATAAACTGCTGTATAAATGTGTTGTGACCCTAGCTTAGTGGCTCAGTTGGTCATAGCATTGTCCTTGTACACCACAGGGTTGAGAGTTTGGCTCCCAGTCAAAGCACATACCTAGGTTGTGGGTTCGACCCCCAGTCGGGGCACTTTTGGGACACAACCAACCCATGTTTTTCTCCCACAATGATGTTTCTCACTCTCTCTCCTTTCCTCTCTCTCTAAAAAATCAATAAAAATGTATTCTTGGGTGAGGATTAAAAAAAAGTGTTCTATGTTCTAACTCAACAAACTTACAGCACTTTGCACAGTGCCTGGCATATGGAAGACCTCCCTTGATGGAATAAAATAGAATTCTGATAAATATCAATGCAAGTAATACAAGCCTGATTGTGTGATTACAAATGTATTTGATAGAGATATGTTATGAAAATGTTACCTGTTTAATAATGACTCCAGTTTTAATTTCTAACACATTTTTCAGGTTGCATTAAAGAAAAACATCTGATTGTATAGCTCAATATACAGGTTTGGGCAAAAGTAGTGAGGACAAGGAACACAGTTTATTCTTGTGTTGTTATTTATTAATTATTTATTATTGTATTATTTTTTAGAAGAACAACTGTAACCTACTTTTGCTCCACCCTGTACAAGCACCATCACTTTCCCAAGAAAGTCTGAGTTCAAGTGCTTTCACAGAAATTAATCTCATCATGTGAGCCGCATCCTGCCATGTATTTCTTTCTCTTTGAGTTTAAGAGCCAAGTAAGACATGCTTGAAAAACGCAACATAATTCAATTAAATATGGTTCCCAAAGATCTTCGAATCATTTATGTTAATGTTATAATAGACAGGCCTGTATTCAGAAGACAACTACACGAACAGATGTTAGGGCTGCATAATCAGGTGCAATTATGTGGGACTTTGAGTTGAGAAGGAAGTTGGGGTTGAAAATCACTACTTACAAGGAATATTCAGGAATGGCATCCTTGAAGGCAGGAAGTTCTCGCACATATTCATTATAAAACCATTTCACTTTGAAATGCAAATTCATATAATCGGTGCTCTTACATAACCGCTGCTTTTCATGTTCTAGAACAGATAAAATAAAGCATTTAATAAAGTTTGGTTTTCTAGAAATGCTGCTGTGTTCCAATTTACCTTTATTAGTAGTATTTCCAAAAGGAAAAAAAAATCATGTATTTGATATAAACGCAAAGTGAGTTGCTGAAGACAAACCTAAAATTTTACAAAATGTAAAATTCATTATAAATCCTATGCCAATAGGTCAAGAAGTAATGAGATATAACTTGAATGTCTAATGTGCTTTCCTGAAAAAGGTGAGATCTCTGAGTTTTCTTTCTATTTATCTGCAAGCTCTCATATTTTTACTACTTTGGGCCTGATAAGAATACCAGAAAGCATTAAAACTCTAAGCATGAATAAAACATGAATTAAACTGGGAGACATAATCCCCGATTAATACTGGATATGTGAATGAGTGGCTCACATTTATCGCCTGGATATTTCACACTTAAAACACTAAGATAGTTGAAAAGGAGAGGAATATATATCTAATTCTTAAGCCAGATTATTTCTTCTTCATCTTTTAAGTTCAGCTAAAATTATTTTATACCCTGTGATCTTTTTGACATTTCTTGAGCAGATTTTCCTAATATGTGATATTTTTTTTCTCTCTTGTTCAAAAAGTAGAGTTTAAAGCTATATTTTGATCTGGACATAAAGTACTAGGGAATAGAGACAAATAATATTACTGAACATATTTATCTATTTCCCTCAGGTCCCCAATATTAATATCCTGACCAATTGGGGCTTCAAGTGTAGATACAACCAAACCTAAAATATCTGTAACTATATTCAGGCTGAAAGTGTCCTTTGAGAAGCTCTGGTCGAGGTCTGTGAATATCTTTTAATCTAAGGAATTTGACTTACAGTGGAAATATCCTATACCAGTACTTTATATTCCAGAATAAAAATACTAATAAAAAATTATATTGTTATAAACAAACTAGAGGCCTGGTGCACGAGATTCACACATGGGGGATTGGGAGATGCATGGTGAGGAGATCACCTCAGCATGGCCTACACCTTTCACAGCAGTCTGAGGGCCCTCAAATAGGACATCTTTAGTGCTGCTGCAGAGGCGGGAGAGGCCCCCCTGCTATAGCTGTTGCACTTTGCCTGCTGTCGGCCTGGCTTCTAGCTGAGTGGTGCTCCCCCTGTGGGAGCACACTGACCAGCAGGGGGAAGCTCCTGCATTGAGCATCTGCCCCCCTGGTTGTCATAGTGACTGGTTGTTTTGCCATTCAGTTGATTTGCACATTAGCCTTTTATTATATAGGATTGAGGACATTCTTGCCTCTCAAAACCTGACAATAGAGAGATTAAAACCCAAGTGATAAGCAAAAGAAGAAACAATCCCAAATAGAACATTTTCAAATTGTCTAAACAATAATTTTAAAAAAATCTGTACAACTAAGAGAGAGAACACACAGAGAGAAACAAGAGTAGTAAACTAATACCCTAGAACAAACTCCCAAACAAAATTATGAACTGTGTGATATTTTGCTTCCACTCCCTTCAAATTAAATGACACCTTTTCCCCTATCAATGTTGGCTCACCCCCTGTCTTTATCCCTTCTGATTTCTAGTGTCCTTTCACACCTTATGAAGAAACATTTATCTGATAAACTCATAGGTCAGAAATTAACACAATACAACCCTGAAATCCAGATGAGGGAAGTCTCTTGCCCTGGAGCCCAACTTTGAGAGTGTTCTCTATTTTTCACAAATACTCAAAAATTAAATAGTTTCTGGCATCCTCTGTCACTTGGGATCCCATACCTGGTGCTCGTACAGAGCAAGTCAGACTCTCAACATCTGGCCTCGAAACTACCACCACCTGCTCTTACGATTAATGCCCTCTAAGCCCAAGAGAAACACTTTGGTCTGTCTTTTGTTCTCTATCCTAAAAACAGAAAGTGACTGTGAACAAATGCAACCAGATTGCCATTGCTGACAACAGACTCAGGTACCGCTTTGGAGCATGGGAAGGAATTGGAACCATGGAAGCATTTAAGTAAGAAAAGGCAAACTAACTCATCAGGCTCTGCCTCTGAATAGCATAACAAAGCATTATTTTCAAGTATTAACACCCATTTTCTTTGCTCTAATTCATGCATTAGAAGGCACTCATCCAGCAATGGGGCATGCTACAAAGAGGTGTACATGCTGCCGGGAAACAGCTTTAAATATTAAATGATTCATATTACTCTCAAAGTCTGTATGTATATGTATAGCTTCAGATATAACATACATGAAGCCTGATATTTATTCTTTGCTAACTACAATAGATGACTATTGAAGAGTTTGCTTGCTTTTGAAATTTGGATTAAAGAAATTTAATTCATTACATTTTAGCTTTATTCAAGTAATTTACATATACATGTATATGAATAATTACTTGCATTTATCTTCATTTTAATAACACATTTTGAATTTTAATAATTTAGAAGGTAATAGCTTTCTAAAAACTTTATGAACTATACCTAAAAGCACATGGATGTAATTTAAATTTCTAGTATTTCTATTTACAGTTTATTTTGAATTGCATCTTTTTATAAAATACATATTCAAATCATGTCCATTTTGAATACAATACCTTTTTTTTAATCCTTTAAATGTCAAGAATGTGCATAAATTGAGATTGAATGGAAAAAAATAAATGAATCTCAGGAAAAAGGCTAAAAATAGAAAACAGTTCAATAAAAAGGTGTTCTTAGATTTTTTAAAACTGAAAATAAAAGAACAGAAAGGTTATATTTCAGCAATATATTATAATTAATAATTTTGCTGAAATAAAGGTAAATATATTTTTTTCTGAAAGGATATCACATTGATATAAAAGTAAGTTTATGTGTTGAAGTAGAACATTGAATATATCTTATGTAACATTTTATTAGCTTGATTTAGAAATCATAAGCATTTAGGTCTATGGCATTTGGGCCTTCACTTTGCTACTGCCTTTGCAAATGTTAGGAGTGAGCCTGACTTAATGTGTTACCTCTTTCAAGAGTGTTTGCACATTAACTGAATCCTGAAGGGAAGGGAACCCAGTTCCATTGAATACCAAGCATGTTTACTGAGCATCTATCTTGTACCAGGTCATGTGTGAGGTACAGGGGATATAATAATAATGAAGGATTCATAGAGTTTCAGGAGAAAGGGTGACATGTGACAATATGGCATGTGCCATGTGCCAAGATTTGGTATGTACAAGAGATTAGTCTATTGAGGAGATGAATTTAGCCCAACTTTGTGCTTTTAATAAATGATTCAATAGAGAAATGATTTGATGTTAGTGGTTTAGTGCACAAAGTAGAATTTGGTTAAGAGGACACATGTTACATAAAATAAGACTTATAATTTATAAGAGATACTACTTAATATGTATGTGTCTCTTTGTGAAATGATGTAACTGTGCTTTCAATTAAGACCTTGGGCTTTTTCCTCCCTCTCTACTTATGTTTTTACATGTTTTATTATTAGGTTTGAGTGAAGCTTAAATTCACGTTGTGCCTTAAAAGCAAAAGGCTCACCATCCTGGCCAGGTGGCTCAGTTGGTTGGAGCATTACTCATACATCAATAGCTTGCCGGTTTGATTCCTGTTCAGGGCACATCCCAGATTTGGGCACATATAGGGGGCAACCGATCCATGTCTCTCTCTCTTTCTCTCTCTCTCCCCCCCCTCCCCCGTTCTAATATGCAAATAGACCAACAGACAGAACAACCAATCTCTATGACGTGTACCTGCCACCAGGGGGCAGATGCTCAATGCAGGAGCTGCCCCCTGGTGGTCAGTGTGCTCCCACAGGGGGAGTGCTGCTCAGTCAGAAGCCAGGCTGACAGCTGGTAAGTGCAGTGGCAGTGGCGGGAGCCACTCCCACCTCCGCAGCAGTGCTAACGAGAGTGGGCCTAGGCCAACAGTCAGACATCCCCTGAGGGATCCTGGACTGTGAGAGGGTGCAGGCTGGGCTGAGGGACCCTCTCCCCTGAGTGCACAAATTTTGTGTTCTGGGCCTCTAGTCAACTATACTTAAAAAAATGGCCCAGTGCACGATTAGTGCACATTGAAAGGAAATTAATTAGAAGAAATATTTTAATATTGCTGTTCACCCTTTCTCTATAGTAGAAGTGTCAGAGATGAAAGAAAATTAGTAAAATGTACATGAAAATAATATATAAATTGCTTAACACATTAAGTGCCCTAGCAGTCACTGGTGACTGACACTCTACTTTTCATCTGGAAGACAAAACAGTCTGGGTGCTTATCGTGTTAATAAATAAAAAATAACAACATGATATAACAACAACAAAGACATGCCATCAAAACAAAACATGATATAAAAACAATAAAAATATGGCATAAAAACAACACAAGCATGGTATAAAAACATTGTTAAAAACAATGACTAATAAATGATTACCTTATTCTAATATCTCCCTGCATACTACATTAAAAATAAAAATATTTTCAGAGTGCTTGACTAATTTCCCTTGTGATGAAGTATTTAAAATTTTAACTTTAACATCATACACTCTTTGAATTCCAGAGAAAATCACATATAACTGACCATGTCCAAAAATGGATTCAGGTAGAAATATTCCTACTCTTTCTAGAGTTTATACTTGTGATTTATTAATAGTCATTGCATATGCTGGCATCATGGGAAACTGTCTTCAAATTAATTTAAATGGGAGGCAGTATCAGAAGGGGGCAAATATTGCACATGTGCAAATCAATGTTTATTTTTAAATTGCCAATGTGTGTCATATGTACTGGCAAGTCTGTCGTTCCATTGATCACTTAGCCATATATGTATGTATGTATATATATATATATATATATATATATATATATATATATATATAGAGAGAGAGAGAGAGAGAGAGAGAGAGAGAGAGAGAGAGAGAGAGAGAGATCCTCAGGTGAGGAAAAAAAGAAGAAGGAGGAGGAGGAGGAGAAGGCTCATCCATCTCTTCCCCTTGCAATGAAGTCACCTCTATACTTTGGAAAGCAGGTAAAAGGTAGCTCTGAGCAGTGTCCCAGTTGGGTTTACAGGCACAACCTTAAGTTTATTTGCTAACCACTTAACAATTTACTTTTCCATGATTGCAGAATGTCTTTCCTTCCTCCTTATCTGGGCACTCTGCTTGGAATTTATAGAACTCCCCAAACCCATTCTCCAGGACTCTGAAAGCTCCCTACATTCTCACAGTTCCAGAAAAGAAACCCTGTATATGCCTAATGATCTGTAGCCACACATTAGCCAGGCCACGTCCTTCCTCCCCACATGCCCCCCCAAATTCCGTCTATTCATTGTGGATTGATATGGGAAAGGAGCAAGGATACAGATTATTGTTTTAAAGAGAAAATCAGGCCTGGCTGGCATAGTTCAGTGGTTGAGCATTGACCTATGAACCAGGAGATCACAGTTTGATTCCAGGTCAGGATACATGTCCAATTTGTGGGCTTGATCCCTAGTGTGAGGCATGCAGAAGGCAGCTGATCAAGGATTCTCTCTCATCATTGATATTTCTGTCTGTCTGTCTCTCTCTCTCCTTTTCTTTCTGATATCAATAATGAAACTAATGGTTACTTGAATGCAAACATGTGATAGCAATAAAATATATTTAATAAAAAAAGGAATTATGGTTTTGCTATAACCTAGAAAACATTCATTCTAGTTTCTAAGAATATACCCAGCACAATTCAAACTATTGGGGTTTCACCCAGTTCCTTTGATGAAAGAATAACTTGGCAGAATTACTAGTAGTTTCCTCCTTACAGAATTGCTTTCACACCCATAGCAATTGTTTCCTACCCCTTTAAGTCATGTATCTCTCATGCATTGTCAACTGATATTTACTGCTCTCTGTAGGCAGAAACAGTAGACTGGTATCATCTGTTTTCATATTCTGTCAAGTAAACAGAGAGTAATAGACTTTTTTACATGCATTATGCACTTCAGCTGATACAGCCAGAGATGTTCAGTTTGTTTAGTTGGTGATGTAGGTTTGATCTGAGGGAAAATAAAAAATAAAAAATGGAAAGGGTATATGATTGTATAAAAGGCCTGCCAGTAATACTTGTCCTTAAGTAGCAAATATCACTATAATCTGAACATTTTTCAGTAGCGGTTTATAATCCCTATGAACCCAAGTATTTGCCACAGGTTAAACTGATGGACCAAATTATATCCTTTTTCTCCTGGGTGCACAGCCAGACTACATTTTCCAATCCTCCTTATAATAGGTATATCCTATAACAGAATTTTGGGCCAAAGTAACATTGTCACTTCCAGTCATGCCCTAAAACAGCTCTTGTGAAATCCTCCCTTTTCCCCCACATTTACTGGCCACATATAGAAGATCCAGCTGAGGATCGGAAGGAACAGAACTACAAAAGGGTACAAATCTGGGTCTTTGAGCCATTTCTCAGAGGAGCTCCCGATTCCGAAATGCAGTAACTCCCTCCTTCTCCATGATTTCACTTTGCATGATTTCACTTACCAGTGGTGTGAACATATTAAACAGAAAATCTCAGACATAAACAACTCATAAATTTTAAATTACATGCAGTTTTTCTTAGTGTGATGATGTCTCACACTGCCCTATTCCTTTCACCTTGAACAGGAATCATCCCTTCTGTCTACCACTTACACACGGTCTATACTCCCTGCCCACTAGTCACTTAGCAATCGTCTCTGTTATCAGATCACTATTAGCGCTATCACATGTTTGCATTCAAGTAACCATTAGTTTCTGTACTAATACCCCGAAGTGCAAGAGTAGTGATGCTGGAAATTCAAATATTCTTAAGAGAAACCATAAAATGCTTCATCTGAGTACAAAGATATGTATGTTTAAGAAAAAGAAATATCATAGTATGTATAGGGTGTGGCATTATTTTTGGTTTTAGAAACTAAGGGGAGACCTCTGTGCATACTTTACTTGTACAAAGAAGAAATAACCAAAATGGTACTGTGTTAAATTGTATGGAGTTAGGCTACATGGGTTAATTGTCTATTGTATCACAAAGATATTTTCAGCCGAAACCAGTTTGGCTCAGTGGATAGAGCATTGGCCTGCGGACTGAAAGGTCCTAGGTTTGATTCTGGTCAAGGGCATGTACCTTGGTTGCAGGCACATCCCCAGCAGGAGTGTGCAAGAGGCAGCTCATCTATGATTCTCTCTCATCGATGTTTCTAACTCTCTATTCCTCTCTCTTCCTCTCTGTAAAAAATCAATAAAATGCATATTTTAAAAAACAAAACAAAGATATTTTCAATTTATTAATTAACCTCCTACTTCCTCTTTCTAATTTACATACACACCCACACACGTATTCAGGCTGTCCTCTTGCTTTGTGGTACTATATTAGCATAAGAACCTCTAGCAGACCTCACTGTGAATTAACCCATCATCACAGAGGAAATCAGTTAATCAAACATGTTAAATTGATGTTAATCAAATAGTATGTAGGCCCTTGGAGAAGAATAATCATAAAAGTAAAATACGTAGACATTGTGGATAGAATAATATCACTATTTATCTTCTTGTCAGCCTCATTTCATACTTGTGTGCTCCCAGCTATATTCTCAGTAGTTATTATTATCACTTACATGATTCTATTAAAAAAAAGCTATTAAATTCCAAATCCATGTCTGTTTTTTTTCATGTCTTGCTATATTTCTCCCATAATGTATAATTATGTATTATGAGATATTTTAAATAAAGTATACCTTAACTATTGCCTATCAAATATCAATGTAAGAGGTTGTAATATCACATTCAGAAACATACTCTAAATTATCTTTAATTCTACCTAAATTATCTTCTGCTTAGTGGTAGACCACATTGACAAAATTGTGTCTACTGGTATCTCATATGATGAGAATTACTCCTAGATTTATTTAGCATCAATCCTCCTGCATTTTTAATATTGGCAACAAAGATTTAACTAGATAATTACATTTACTAACTACAATATTTAATTAGTTTTCCAAATAGCAGTATGATAAATTTGTACAAAATTTAATTTTTGAATTTCAATAAGAATTATGAATATTTTACTATCAGAATAAAAATGTTTTATTAAAGTTGTACCAAAAAAAAGCTTAGCAATTTAAAAAAATTGCCTCTTTTGCTTTAGATGGTATGAACCAGTATTTATTGAAAAGAATATATTGTATTCTGAAAGTTAGTGTTTATGGATGTAGTTTTGTATAAAATACTGAAATGTACAATTATGTACCAATTACAGCATAAGAGTGGTATACTCCCAATCCATTCTTGTATCAAAAGCAAACTGGCTCTGCATTGATGAGTCTCTTTCTATTTTGTTCTTTAGTTTACTTTGTTCAATAGATTTCATATATAAGTGAAATCATATGTTACTTGTTTTTCTCTGACTGGTTTATTTCACTTAGCATAGTACTCTCCAGGTCCATCCATGCTGTCTCTAAAGGTAAGATTTCCTTCTTTTTATAGCTGAGTAGTATTCCATTGTGTAAATGTACCACAGCTTTTTATCTACTGATAGGCACTTGGATTTTAAACAGAGACAGACTGACAGCTATCAGAGGGGAGGAGGTTTGGGTAGCTGGGTGAAAAAGGTGAAGGGATTAAGCAAAGAAAAAAAAAGCCCATTCACACAGACAACAGTATTGTGATTACCAGAGTAAAAGAGGGGTAGGGATAGATACAAGTGGGTAAAGGGAGATACATGGTAAAGGGATACCTGACTTGGGGTTTTGAACATACAATACATTGTACCTACGATGCATTCTAGAGTTGTACTCTTGAAATCTATATAATGTTTTAAACCAATGTGACCCCATAAATTCAATAATTAAAAAAACAACAACAGTGCACATCTGGCAGGTAGTAAGGCCTCAGTAATTGTTGATGATTGGGATGTAGGTAATAATGTTGGTCTACTTAGTCAAAGACAAGAGTATGTCTTTGAGGGGACAAGAAACTTCAAAACACAAGTCCTTTCAGAAAACAATTATTTCATTTCACATTAATCTATAAATCTATGAAATGTATGGGTTATCTATTATATACAAGAGTCTTTCTAGGCACTATTCATGTCTCCAATGTGTTTAGAAGGGGGGCTAAGACAACTCCATATATAATTCTAACACCATGTAGACATATTCTTGACTAATTGCTCTGACTTGAACTTCTAATACTATGTTGATCCTGGAGAGCATTATGCTAACTGAAATAGGCCAGTTGGAGAAAGATAAGTATCACATTATTTCACTCATTTGTGCAATATAATGGACAACATAAACTGAAGAATAAAAATATATACAGAGACATACTGGTAGAAGCATTAAATACACTATCAAACTTCAGAGGGAAGGCAAGGTGGGGGGCAGGCAGTAAGAGATCAATCAAAGGACTTGTATACATGCATATAAGCATAACCAATTGACACAGACAATATGGGGGTGAGGGTCTGTGCTGAGAAGGGTGGGCTGGGAGAGATCAATCGGAGGAAATGGAGACATATGTAATACTTTCAACAATAAATAACTAAAAGAAAAAATACTATGCTGAATACAAATATTGATATTGAACATCCCTATCTTGTTCCTGATCTTAAGTGAAAATCATTCAGCTTTTCAAAATTGAGTTTGACCTTTGCCACTGTATATGGATTTTATTATGTTTAGGTACATTCCTTTTATATCTATTTTCTTTAGGGTTTTTATCATGAAAGAATGTTGAATTTTATCAAATGCTTTCTATGCATCTATTGAGATAATCATGTGATTTTTATTCTTTATTCTGTTAATTTTGGTGTATCTCATTAATTAATTTTTGTATGTTCAAACAATTTTGCATCCCTGGAATAAATCCCAGTTGATCATAGCAAAAAAGAAGCAAATTGGCTGCCAAAAATCATCACAGTGTCATTTTCTAGTTCTTAATTTGGCCATCATCTTATTGCATAAACACTGTTCTGTCCTATAGTTAGTAGCATACAATTTTGTGGGACATTCTCTAACATCTGTCTAAATGTTTGACAGCCTGGAAGGTCTGGAAGAATATATATATACAGTATATATATGGCTATTATGCTAAGTGTCCTTCCCACTGTCCAACCAGTTGCTGTGTTGACCACCAGGGGGCAGACGCTCAATGCAGGAGCTGGTGTGATGCACATTATCTACTTACATAAAAACAGCAGTGTGAACCTGGCCAACAAAGCAACACTTGACTTCCCCAAGTGGGACACAGGCCCCGCCACCACCCCGAATTGACAGCCCACCAAGTCATAGCAAATGGTGCAGTGACCCCATGGTCAGGCTGAAAATGGTCGCTGTGATGCTGGGTAATAACATCATGTAGCAATGCCCAGCTTCCTCTCCCTAGCCACTAGCTTCGTTGCAGTTTCTTCAGGCCAGGAAAATGACTTGTTCCATAGCCAGGTAGAAACATTTACACTGTAACCAAATGTCTGCAGAAGCATTTTCCCCTGCCTCATCTCATTTGATCCTCATAAAAGTCTTGGATTAGGTAGATAGGAGACTTGGTGGAATCTATTTTCTTTTCATTAGCTGGAAAACAGAGATTTAGAAAGCTTAGAAATTTGACCCAACTGAAAAGAAGCAAAATATGATGGACCTTGAGAATGACTTCAGGTTTTCTCACTGCACAGAAAATAGTCAAACACTGCTGCAGTTAAATATTTTACCCTTTGTTCTCTCTGTGTGATCTACAATAATAATCTGCTTTGTGTTGATATTTACTGCTGTGTTGCTGAAAATTACTTGAAAGAGAAGTTGAGATGTTTCACTGGGCTGGAGAAAGTTTAGCTAAATCAGAAAGCAGGTCTAATTAAGCAAGTTTATCTAAAATAATTAAAGGGTTATGTGCTAATTAGACCAGAAGACCTTCTGAGAGACCTTCCAGACAAAGCCATGACAGAGGCGGCTAGGGGTGATCAGGCCAGCACAAGGGAGGGGATAGTTGAGTGTGATCAAGGCTTGGATTTGATCTACAAGTTTACTGGTTTATAACTTCACATGGGGAAAAGTCACTGCTGTGTCTTAAAAGATAAGTCTAATTTTCTGTATTAAAAGGCCCTGTCTATGTCAATAAGATGTTTATTAAGAATTGCCAATAAAATATAAACATAATTTTTCTTCCATATACACATAGCTCACATAAGCTACTCTTAACCAGTTTCATGTATTTCTCAGAAGTACGTAGCTTTTATGGTAAAATCATTGTAACTTTCTTAAAAGATTAAAATCTTTATGGATTTCACATCTTACAAGTTTCCTGTATATTTTCTCATTACTTATTTAAATGTAACCTGTAGTTCAGATCCCTTTTGTAAGATAAAAATTGATTTCTATCAATTATTTACAGCATAAAAAAATAAAAGGAAAGGATTTTTCTTTGCGGTGGATATTAATGAAGCTATTTTTTCCTTCAGCTTCCTGAGTTGGCATTATCTCTTTATTACTAACAGAGGAAATTGGAACAACTGATAAGTCATGAACAGAGGTAGAAAATGCTTTACTTAATTTATATTTTAGCTGGAAATGATTAAAACATCCTAAATATGTATTACTTTTAATTTTATTATTGGCAATAATATTTTTTTTACTTTACTGATAATTTTTTTGGAATTATCCTAAAACATATGAAAAATGCATACATTCATTCATATTTAAAAAAATAAAAATCTATTGAGATGGATTTTATCTATCAGATTAAAAATTAGAAACTATACCTTTTGCTTTTTAGGGAATAATGGCAACATATGTCAAAATTTTAAATGCCAAAATTTTTGGCAATTTTACTTTTAAGAATTCCACTTCTAAATATATTTGTACATGTAATCAAAAAGTATATGTCCAGCCGAAACCGGTTTGGCTCAATGGATAGAGCGTCGGCTTGGGGACTGAGGGGACCCGGGTTCGATTCCGGTCAAGGGCATGTACCTTGGTTGCGGGCATATCCCCAGTAGGGGGTGTGCAAGAGGCAGCTGATCGATGACTCTCTCTCATCGATGTTTCTGGCTCTCTGTCTCTCTCACTTCCTCTCTGTACAAAATCAATAAAATATATTAAAAAAAAAAAAGAAATTAAAAAAAAAAAAAAGTATATGTCCAAAGCCATTTATCTTACTAAAATACTAAAAATAATCTATGTATTTATTGATATGGAAGTAAATGTTTTATACATCCATTCTATTGAAAATAGAACTTATTCCAAAGAATGAAGTAGATTCCAAATGTGTTTATATAGTATGAGCTCCAATTTACATTGTAGTATAGATAATATATTACTATTTGTATGAAAAACAAATGTATGTACATACATACATGCATATGCTTGGAACATTTTTGAAAATACACAATAAACACAAACTAGTGATATTTGGGGACAATGACTGAATAGGTATCCAAGAAAAACTTTATACATAAACTAGAGGTCCAGTGCATGAATATTCATGCACTGGAGGGGGCTCCCTCAACCCAGCCTGCCCCGTCTGACAGTCTGGGAGCCCTCAGGGGGAGGAGGTAACCTGGCAATCAGGGGAAGGCGATGCCCCCATCACACCTTTGCTGCTGCCATTGCTGGCAGTGCAAACCTCAGCCGGCCCTGGTTACCTGAGCCTCAGGTTGCCTTGGGCGGCTGGGCAGCTGCCATACAAGGCTTGCATGCACCTCGGGACAGCACTGGGCAGCTAGACAGCTGCCCTTAGGGACTCTCCTGTGCCTTGGGCAGGCCCTGGGTGGCTGGTGGCTGAGGGGACTGGGCACCACCAGTGTGGATGTGGGCGCTGCCATCTTTGTGAAGGTGTGACCGTCAATTAGCATATCCCCTCTTTTATTTATTTATTTATTTATTTATTTATTTTAAATAAATGATCTTTTTTTTTTATTGATTGTTTTACAGAGAGGAAGGGAGAGAAATAGAGAGCTAGAAACATCGATGAGAGAGAGACATCAACCAACTGCCTCTTGCACATCCCCTACTGGGGATGTGCCCGCAACCAATGTACATGCCCTTGACTGGAATCGAACCCAGGACCCTTCAGTCCACAGGCTGACACTCTATCCACTGAGCCAAACCGGTTTTGGCTAGCATATCCCCTCTTTATTAGATAGGATTTCTGTCCCAATTGTACATCTATTACATTTTCAAAAATGAATACCTTGTTTTAAAATACCAGAAATAGTAAAGAACAAAATAGAAAATTTAAGAAAACAAACCAGTAATTTGAAGAAAAGCTTAACATTTTTCAGAATGTAGGGATAATTCTTTGAAAATTAGACAATAAATGTCTGATATGGAAATCAGAGAGACTTCTACTACTGGACAGCAGATCCAACATAAGAGAAAAGTTAAACAAATGGAGAAGAACAATGAAAGGCACAATTAAATTATTTTGAGGTAGAGGTAGGGGGAGAGCAAAACAAGTATGGAGTTAAGGAATTCTCCACTAGTAAAAATACTCACATCTAAATACTGATGAATAGACACATTTGGCAACTGTTTGAAGGAATAAAATAAGTAATTCTTACAGGGTTAAAACAAGAAAAAAAATCACACATACAATTACAAGAGGGTGGCTTATGACTCTTGTATTCACTAGAAGCTGAGGGATAATGAAATAGCATATACAGAGTCATGAGAGGAAAATTTTTCTGAGCACTGGAGAATTGTATATTCAGTCATATTTTTGACAGGAAGACAAAGTACATGTAGCTGAACTAGCTGGCTCCAATAATAAATATGCAAAGATATCGAGCTATTGGCTCATTATTTTGTAACAGCATGGAGATAAAGGTTAAAAGCCATTCATTTCTATCATAAATCACTGTTTCTCATTATAGGAATAAATCTGTTTGGGACATAAGGAATTCCTATGTTAAAGCCTCTCTCTCCCCAGATTCAGAAATCTAATTAAATAGGAATTACACTTATTATAAATGAATGAAACAGCCACTTACCTTTACCAAGAAAAAGGGTGAAAAAGGTGAAGGGATTAAACAAAGAAAAGAAAACAAAACAAAACAAAATACAGACACAGACAACAGTATGGTGATTGCCAGAGTGTCTTGGTAGTGGTGAACACACAATCTATATATATGAAAGTCCAAATGACCGGAATGACCAGAACAACTGGTTGGTATGACTCACACTGACCACAAGGGGGCAGACACTCAATGCAGGAGCTGTTCCTTGGTGGTCAGTGCACTCCCATAGCCAACCTCCCATGGCCAGCCAACCACCCCCAGTTTCTCCCCACAGCTGGCCAGCCCCGATTGGCCCCAACGGGGGGCCAGTGGCCAACCTCCCACAGTCCTCCCCCCTCTACTGGCCTGGCCCTGATGGGCCCCAACTGTTGGTCAGGCTGAAGGACCCCACTTGTGCATGAATTTGTGCACCATGCCTCCCATAGAATATACAGATGATGTATTATAGAGTTGTACATCAGAAACCTATATACTTTTATGAACCACTGTCATCCCAATAAATTTAATTAAAAATAATATAATAAAACTAGAGGTCTGGTGCACAAATTCGTGCATGGGTGGGTGGGGTCTGGCCAGCTCGCTGAGAGCAGGGCCTATCAGGCCAGGCTGTCTGGTGGGGAGGGGCTGCAGGCAGTTAGCCAACCAGCCCTGCCCCCTGTGGAACTCTTGGTGGAACTCCTGGTGGAGGAGACAATTTGCATATCAGCCTTTTATTGTATAGGATAACATTTTAAAAGGATGAAAACAAACAAACAAAAATATTAAATGGAAAAATCCTAAAGGTTATGTGGTTACCCCTGGATAGTTCTTTTCCTCTATTATATCTCTGAAATGGAAATTATATCTCTAAAATTGAAAAGTAAAACAAAGCTTTTGGAAGAAAACATGGGAGATTATTCCTTTATGTATTTATATGTATTTTAATAAGAGTTCTTTTTAATTTTTATTTTGAAATATTCATTAAAAATATTGATTGAAAAAATCAATAAAGTACAAGGAAGAAGTAAATATCCTAAAAAATTCCATGATTCACAGATATGATGTTAATATCCTTCAAATAATACTCTCTGCATTTATTCATTTATAAATATGTGTAAATATTTTATGTTCTATAGTCCACTCAGTTTAATCAACATTTTTTATGTCAATAAATGAGAATTACCTCATCATTTTAGATTTAGATCATCATTGTTTCTAAGAAACAATATTTTTGGGCATGAATTTTTACACATGTTATTTTTCCTTAGAGTCTGGCTTTAGAATCTAAGCTTTCTTTTTATATCATACAACTGCCTTCAACATGGCTTGGCACACAGAAAAATGAGTTTTAGAGGAATTTTATCTCTAAAATTGAAAAGTAAAGTAATAAATGTTTTGGAAGGAAACCTGGGAGATTACTTTTATTGGGTACACAATGATTATTTAAACAGGACCAAAACAGCACTAATAATAAAGGAAGTTATCAGTAAATTATACTGCTATAATTAAGAACTTCTGTTTATAGAAAAACATGAAGAGTAAAAAGCAAGCAATAGACTGGAAAAATATTTGCAATACAAATATTCAACAAAATGCTACAATGCATATCTATGATACATAAAGAATTTTAAAATATTAAGAAGACATCAAACAACTGAATAAAAAATGGGCAAAAGATAGAAAATATAGTTTACAAAATAAATAGAAATAGCCAACAGGTGTATTTTATAATAGTTAATTCATTACATACCTACCTACTAAAATGGCTAATAATGAAAAAGAGACAATACCAAGTTGGTGAAGATGTGGAATAATTGGAACTTTTTAATACTGTTGGTGGGAAAAGGAATTGGTGTAACTGCTTTGGAAAAGTATTTTGCAATATGTACTATACTGAACATATGCATCCCTAGTAAGTCCACTCATTGAGAATATCCTTGACAGATATAATATATTGACTGCAAGATGTATATAAGAACATTCACAACAGCACTATTTATAATAGCCTAAAGACAGAAACTACCCAAATAAACCTCAAAAGTAAAATGAATAAATGTGTCATATTTGTGCATTGGCATACAAAAGCAATAATGAGAATGAGCAAACTATAATTTGATGTAACAATATGCATCAAATATTTTTGTGTAAAATAACAAAAATAATGTTGAGGGTGCAAAATAGAATACATCTTATAATTTGATTTGTGTGAAGTTTCAGAAGAGGCAAATTATTGCGTGGTGTTAAAAAGCAGTGAGTAACTGTATTAGAGGGATTTAGGTAACGACTGGAAAAAGAGCATATAGTAGGGGCTTCTATAATTCTGTTAAAGATAAGTTCAGCATGTAAAAATGTAGCCAGCTGGACACTTATAACGAAAGCCCAGCAACCGTAATGGCAGAATGACCAGAACAATCACTCGACCAGTTACTATGAGGTGCACTGACCACTTCTGGGCTCCCATTGGCCAATGGCGAACAGGGACCCAGGGAGGGGGGCGGAAGTGGCCCCCGCCCCACCGTCATCCCACACACAAAGGGTAAACCTGTGGTGGGGTGGGGCTGGCAAGTGAGCAGAATGGCCGACCTCTTGGTCCCTCCCCCAGATCCCTCCCCCAATTGCCCAATGGCAAACTGGAAACCTGGTGGGTGGCAGCGGGGGGTGGGGCCAGCTACCAGCATCTGGGGAAGATGGCCCTGTTCACAGGCCAGGCCTAGGGACCAGGGACCTTACCTGTGCACGGATTACGTGTGCCAGGCTCTGGTTGCTCAATAAAGTGTTGGCTTAGTAAAAATTAACTCGCCCCTTAAACAATGGTCAGTGACTGACAGTCCTTCATGTACTTGAAGGTTTATGACCATAAAATTACATGATGTTAACTACACTATGTCTAGACAAACCCTTATGAAAACAGACTATGCAAAAGACCTAACAAGCTCCTTGGCATATTTCCCGTATTTAGAATTTACCATCAATAGAATTCCCACCTAAAAGGTGAAAATCCTAGCAAAATATTTTGCATCTTTTAATTACATTTTAAACACTACCTTTATATAATCAATCTCAAATTAATTTATCTAAATTTTCTTTGTGTTAGCTAATAAATTTTTCTCTTTAGCTAAAAGTTCAGTCAAATAAACACTACCTTTAAATAATCTTCCACTCATATTCATTTATCTGACTTTTTCTTTGTGTTAGCTAATATATTTTACTCTTTAAGTGAAAGTTCAGATAAACAAAATCAATATGTCCAGAGAACTAATTCAGGGCAGACTGTTATTCTTTTCTTTTTACCTTTCTATTTTTTCACACTATGTTGTAATATAATTCAATTGAGCAGTATTATTATTATTATGTGCAAGCCACCATTATATATACTATGGTCCCCTCGGCATGGTCCCCACATTTAAATTAAAGTATATAGAATATGCTTTATGGGTTAAATGGTTACATTGGAGGAAAGACTGCAAAAAACAAGGAAGCCAGAAGACATGGACTTCAGTCTAGGCTGTATCACTTACTGGCCTTGTCACCATTGACAAGCCATTTTGTCCCTAGAAGGTTGTTTCCTCTTATATCAAATGAAACTGGAACTCCACCATCCTATCAGGGGTTTTTTTGTTTGTTTGTTTGTTTGTTGTTTGTGTGTGTATGTGTGTGTGTGTGTGTGTGTGTTTTGGCGGAGGGGGTGTAATCCAGTGATGTAACATTATATAAATGTCAACATGGAAATATAATTTATATTATAAATGACAGTAATAGTGATTGTGGATGTAACAGGAACTACCAGCTGAGAGACGATTCTAACACTAGAGGCCCGATGTATGAAATTTGTGCATGAGTAGGATCCCTAGTCCCAGCCAGCAATCAAGTCCGATCTGTGGGGTGACTGGCGGAGTGATTGGGAGGCCCCCACTGGCACCCACCTTGGCTGGCCTGAAGCCTGTGGCTGGGGTCAGCTCCTGCATTGAGCATCTGCCCCCTGGTGGTCAGTGCACATCATAACAACAAGTTGTTCCACCAGAGGTTCTGCCTTTTGGTCGATTTGCATATTAGGGTTTTATTATATAGGATAGTTAAAAGGGTCAAAGGCAACGACTAGATAATATCTCTAATATTCAGAAATAATGCATTTTGTAATATTTTACTGTGATGTAAAGAAAATATATAAACGTTGTAAGAATAGTACAACAAATACTCAGATAGACTTTACTTAGACTCAACAATGACTGAGATTTGCCAAGTGTATAATAAATCAAATTTAATATGAATAAAATTTCATATATGTATATATATATATATATATATATATATATATATGCTTACATATAATCATACATAGACATGCAAACATATATAATTCTTTTTATGAAATATGTTAAGGAAACTGTCAATCTCTACTTTTCTTAAATGTTTCTTCAGCTATGTGTATTGAATTTTGTCATTTTTTTATATATCTATGGAGAGTATCACATGCCTTTTCTTCTTATATCTTCTAATATGTTATCTGATATTACCGAACTTCCTAATATTAAACTAACCTAGCTATTTATCTCAGTCTTCTTGGCCAGCTATAACAAAATACCCGAGCTTGCAAATGACAGCATTTATTTCTCTCAGTCTGGGAGCTAAAAGGTCCAAGATCCAGGAGCCAACATGGTCATGTTTTGCTGAGGGCCCTTTCTTGTTTGCAGACTGATGACTTCTTATATCCTTGTAGTGTGGAAGAGGCAAGGGAGTTTTCCAGTTTTTTTGTTTGTTTGTTTGTTTGTTTGTTTGTTTTTATAATAAAGGCAATAATCCCATTCATGTGGCTCTTCCCTTCTGATCTAATCACCTTCCAAAAGCCTCATTTCCCAACAACGTCACATTGGACATTAGGTTTCAGCATGTGAAATTTGAGGGGGAAAAATATTCAAACCATAGTACTTTACAACCTTGAAGCAAATTCCATGTGAGCATGATGAATTGTTTTTATAATATGGTTTTGGAGTCTACCTGCTAATATTTAATTTAATGCCTTTGCATCAATATGTCAAATCTGACAACTAAAAGTTTAAACAGATAAATTTCTACAAAACAAATAGAGAAAGTTGACATACTGTATTTTTTAGGAAATTATCAATTTCATTTAGATTTTAAAATTTATTTGCATATAGTTTTGCATATTAGTCTCATAAATTTTTAAAAATTCTTTGTTTTAGTGATTATTTTTCACTTGACTTTTCTTATTTAATATATTTTTTATTTCTCCTTCTTTTGTTGATTAAATTAGTTGATGGATTTTAATCTATATTATCTTCTTCCTTTGCATGTTTTTGGTTTGCTCTGTAGTTTTTTTCTAGATATTTAATTTGATGATACAATTTATTTATTTTCATTTATATATTTTTATTAATATAAATACTTGAAGCTAACCTATAAATAATATAGACATTTTTATTAGTTTTTACAAAATTTTATATTTTGAGTTTTTATTTATTTTTTCATCCAATAATACAGGTTTTTGTATATGTATTTTAATTTTCATATGGACCTTTTTCATTTATGTCTATTTTAATGCATTTTAATCAGAGTATTTTTTCACATTTTAACCTCATGGAGTTTACTAAAGCCTTCTTTGTGATCTAATGAGGGATACATGTATAAGTTCTATATTTTTCTTTGTCAGAACATATAACATTTATGAACTGTTTTTCCTCTTGTTGCTATTTTTATTATCTTTCTTTTAGTTTTAGCTTTACAGTTACATTAATTAAATGAACACCATAAACTCTTTAGCTAGAGTTTCCTCACATATCTCTTAATGGATAAAGCTCTTTTACTAGTAGATTCCTCACAAAGGGCTCATGGGTATAAAACCCTCAATTCATACTTTCTTGAGTGTCTTTCAAATACTGCTTTACTGAGAGTGCCTTGATGTATTTCTTGAGACATCTCTGGCAACATCATTTTTTTTTTTTTTTTGTCCTTTGTTCTTTGTGACTAGAGACTCTAAGGATATGTTCTTTATCTTTAAAATCTAATAATTTTACTGGGATGTGTTTCAGAGTTAACAATTTCAGGTTGATTTTTTTACTATAAAGTGATCCTTGTCAATGTGTTCCCTGAAGACTTTTTCTTTGTTTTGGGTTGTTTTTTATTAAGTTTTTCTTTATTCCAGTTTCAAATATAAGTTTTACTTGTTTTGTTTTCCTTCTTCAGTGACTCCAATAATACATTTTAGGTTTTCTTTCTCTTCCATTTCAACAACTGCCTTTGACCCTCTGTACATCTTCAGAGACCCCAATTACATATACAGGGTGGGTCAAAGCTTGGCTTATAGCTGTTCGTATGGAAAATAATACAATAATTCTATGTAATAAAAGCCTAATATGCTAAGTGTCTAGTTGCCTGGTCGTCAGTTCAACCAATCAAAGTGTAATACTAATGATATGCTAAGGCTGCTCAACTGGTCGCTATGAGGAGCACTGACCATCAGGGGGCAAACACTATGACCAGTAGGTTTGCTTGCTGCTAAGGTCTGGCTGATCAAGAAAAGCAAGAGGGGCCAGACATACCCTGGAGCCTTCCCCTGGTCCCTTCCTGGCTGGCCAGCCTCCTGTGTCCCTCCCAGACTCCAATCGTGCCACCGGTGGGGTTCCTCAGCCTGGCCCCCTCTTGCAATCCGGGACCCCTTGGGGGATGTTGGAGAGCTGGTTTTGACCCAATCCCACAGGCCAGTTTGAGGGACCCCACTGGTGCCTGAATCGGTGCCTCAGGCCTCTAGTTAATCTATACTACTAAAAGGGTAATATGCTAATTAGACTGGATATATTAGACATCTTCCTGATGTCATTTCGATGTCCTTCCTGACAAAGCCAGGGCCATAGCCGGCCTGCAAACTGCCTGTGGTCCCTCACCAAGGCCGCCCCACACTCACCCCACAATAGGGTCCCCTACCCCAATTGGGGGTATGGATGGCCTGCAAACTGTCCAGAGCCCCTTGCCCAGGCCGGCCCTTCCCCCACCAGGGACCCCCACCCTGATCCAAGGCCCCCATCAGGGCAGACCAGCCAGCCCCCATCCATGCAACAGTCCTCTATCCTATAGAATAAAAGGGTAATATGCAAATTGACCCTAACAGCAAAATAACCAGAACGACCACCGGACCAGTTAGTATGAGGTGCACTGAACACATCTTGGTCCCTTTCCCTGGCCGGCAAGCTCTGATCACCTGATGGCCATCTGCGGTGGGGGTGGGGCCAGTGAGTGGGCAGGAACAGCTGATCTCTTGGTTCCTTTCCCCCACCATCAGGCACCAATCACCGGATGGCAAACAGGGAACCAGGGGTGGGTGGCAGTGGGGAGTCGGGCCAGCTGTAGGCAGCTGGGGAAGATGGCCCTAATTACAGGCCAGGCCTAGGGACCATACCTGCGCACAATTCTGTGTGTTGGGCCTCTAGTAAATGATAATATAAGAATAAACGGTATTTCCTGTACTCACAATTGTAAGCCTACTTTGCCCCACTGTATTAGAAGTTTTGTCACTTGCTAGTAGTATTTCATACTGACCTCTTACTCAGCTAGGGAGTCATGCTAATGAAGTCCTCCTGTTTCCTTATTAACTCTTACCCTAAACAAGCTATTATGCTGAGATCCCTATTTTTATTATGTCAATCCTAATGTTTTCACCACTGTCAAAAACTTTGAATAAATGAGTTGAAATTCATCATTCAAAGGCCAAAATAGTTGGCTAAACAAACTATGAATACCGCATTTATAATTAATTATCTTCTGATGCATTCTTGGTGACTGAATAGAGACAGGTTAATTTTAAGATGAGTGGTTTCAGGAAATAGTTCCTTTGAAAGCTGGCAATTTACCCTATTCTCTTCACTGAATCATCAGTTGTCTCCTTTTGGTTCATTTATGGCTTCTTCCAAACTGAAGTACCAACAGACATTTTCCAAAAGCAGGTAACAAGACCCATTGAAAATGCATGATACTGAGTGCTGGTAGCAGATATGTACTATCAAGACCCACTGAAAATGCATGATACTGAGTGCTGGTAGCAGATATGTACTATCAATTTAATATTCAAAAATTATATTGTTTTATATAGAAAATAAGATTCCATTATCATTGGAGGTGGGCAATAAATGAATATTCTAGTGAAGCATGCTATTACAGAAGTTCTGAGATTTAGAGAAAATCAATGTATGAATTCCTCTGAAATAATTCTTCCCTTAAAAGCATTCCATTTATGAATCTAAATACCCTCTAGTCAGTCAAGGTAAAAGTCAGTAGTTCCATTTCTCTTAGCCATTCATTAATTTACTTTCATTTTCTACTGAAAAAAAAAAATCTAAAGCAGTACTATCTATAATATGTAAATGGTTGCTATTGAGAATCTAAGCTATTCAAATGAAATTTTAATTAAAAGGCTTTCAGACTTAAAATACATTCTTATTCTTAAGCAAACTACAGCCACTATGGGATTAAAAAAAAAAAAAAAAAACCACAATATTTAACTCACACAATAAGTTTGTATCATTTAGAAAGAAAGATTTAATCCAAATAAACAAATATATCAATCTGATGCCTTATCTACAATTAGTTAATAAACTAGAGGCCCGGTGCATGCAATTTTTATACCTGGGTGGGAGTCCCTTAGCCTGGCCTCCACCCTCTCGCAGTCCAGGACACTTCACCAGCAGTCAGACATCCCTTTCTCAATCTGGGACCCCTCGCTCCTTACTGCCCACCTGCTCGCTTCTTACCACTTGGCTCGTTGCTCTTTAGCACTGCCATGGAGACAGGAGAGGCTCCCACTGCTGTGCTCCCCAGCCTGGTTTCTGGCTGAGCACACTGACCACCAGGGCGCAGCTCCTGCATTGAGCTATGCCCCCTAATGGTCAGTGCACATCGTTGCGACCCATCATTCTGGTCAATGTGCCATAATGGTCACATAGGTTTTTTCCCCCAATATATTAATAGGTAACGACATTAATTGTAATGTTTATCTTCAAAAATGGAAACATTTATTAATACTTCAGTAAAATATCAATATAAAACTAATGGGAAAATACTTGTAAGAGAGTTGATAGTTCAGAGGGAGTTTTTCTATTCTAGGAGGATTTTTTTTCAAATGAAAGGTGAACACACCCACAGAAAAAAAATGGGCAAAGAGCCGAAACTGGTTTGGCTCAGTGGATAGAGCATCAGCCTGCAGACTGAAAGGTCCCAGGTTCGATTCAGGTCAAGGGCATGTACCTTGGTTGCGGGCACATCCCCAGTAGGGGGTGAACAAGAGGCAACTGATCGATCATTCTCTCTCATCAATGTTTCTAACTTTCTATCCCTCTCTCTTCCTCTCTGTAAAAAATCAATAAAATATATTTTTTAAAAATGGGCAAAGGTACTGAATGGAAAAGGAAATACTATATGGGAAAGGATGATCCACTGTATTAATTCTTAGAAAAGGAAAATTCAATTCTAAAATATTGTTTTTCACACAGGAGACTGATAAAAATTAAACATATTGATAACAGCTGCTATTGGCAAGATATGAAGAAGCAGGCACTTTTAAATACCCTCAATGGGAATCTTAAGTGAAACATACTTACTGGAAATTACTATTGATATTGGATTCCATAGCACACTACTCATTTTTCCTAGTCATCACTCCTGTCATCATGTTGTGTGTGTGTGTGTGTGTGTGTGATCTTAACTAAGTAGAGAGCCAATTTAGTGTCCTAGGTCTCAGCCTCTGACCTGCACTTCTCATTTTGACTTGTCCTACATCCCATCACAGTAACGACCCTAGATCATGTCTTTACCAACAAGGGCATTTCTTCCAACAATCTCATTTTCAAGAATTCTACTCTATGGAAAGCATTCAACTCTTTTGAGTATTACCTTACCTCACACCCCCCAATATCCATTGAGACCAAAAATTTCTCTCTGAATGAAGTCTTTCATGGCTTTATTTACCCTTATCTAAGAGTCTGTGCTCCATGATTATAACCTACCTTTTACACAGAACCTCAGCTACGTAGCCTTGCTTTGTCTTTGTCATGTTCACCTGGGAAAGGCCAGATCTAGATAGATCCAATTCCTGATCTATTCAGTGCCTGTATCCCAGTGCCTCAGCCTGACTGGAAAAAATACAAGCATGACGACTGTTATCTAAAGTGATGGTCACAGAGCTCAAAAAGGCTTCATTCAGTACTGACAGCAATCTCTACATTTAGCTAAGCACCTTGTCTCCTATGCTGAGTTATTATTTCATACTCATGCTCTTTTTCTATAAATATTCAAGAACCCCTCTCCTCTTGTTGATCACTCAGATTCCACATCTCTAACTACCACATTTGACAACCTGCCTTCTTATATAACCATGTGTTTTGCCTTCTCTCCCTCTACTATGGCTGAAATATTCATACTACTTTCTAAAGCCACTTGTGTAATGAATGATACTGAATTTCTCCCACTCAAAGTCTTAGCAGTTGCAATGGTATACTGTCTCTTCTGACACATCAATTTTCTTCTGCCCAACTGAATTACTCCAATCACTATAAAAACATATTAATTTGAGATTTTTCTATTACTAAATGAATTTTTAATCCTAAATTCTTACCCTAGATGATGCAATCATATTAAAAATTAAAAGCTATATTTTATAAAGGAAGCTATATAGTTTAGAACAGTGTTTATTACTCATTCATTTACTGTAGGAGTTGTTTTTTTTGTTTGTTTCTATTTTTTAAAGTTATCTTCTTATAGACAAGACTTCATATTATTTTCCTACTCAATATTTATTGAATTGAAGAGCAATTTTAAAGGGCAGGGACATGGATAAAAAATATAAGAAGAAATAAAATTAGTTAACAAACAAAATAAATTCTACTTTTTATCTATGAAAGTCAAAATGTAAACAAACAATGAATTACTATTTTGTAACTATAATAACAGCCAACTTAAAATGATTTCAGTATTCTATTCTGTCAAAGGTATGCTGAAACAAGAACACCAATCCATCTCTGGTGACATGCACAGTTGAAAATTTTGGTGCATTAGAAGCAATACATTTGAAGAAATATACAGTGTTAATCATCTTTGACTCAGTAACTCTTTTTTTAAAAAATATATCTAAGTATTTATTTATTTAAAATATATTTTATTGATTTTTTTACAGAGAGGAGGAGAGAGGGATAGAGAGCTAGAAACGTCAATGAGAGAGAAACATCGACCAGCTGCTTCTTGCACACCCCCACTGGGGATGTGCCCACAACCAATGTACATGCCCTTGACCAGAATCAAACCTGGGACCTTTCAGTCCGCAGACCGACACTCTACCACTGAGCCAAACCAGTTTCGGCATTGACTCAGTAACTCTTGATAATTTGCCCCAAAGGCCACAAACAAAATGAAGAAAAAGCATACTATAAGAACATTTTCATTGTAGCATTATTTATGTGTTAAAGAATGCTAATAACCTGATTATCCAAAAACAGAGGACGGGTTAAAAATCTGAGGTTTATAGCTTTGGTGGAACATTATACAATCATTAAAATGACTCAACCTCTGTAGTCATATGCCAAAATCTGAAAAAAGAGGGGTGAAAAATGCAAAAGTGCATTTATGCTATTATTATAATTACTAGAGGCCTGGTCCACAAAATTTGTGCATGAGGGGGGTGTCCCCTTAGCCCAGCTTGCACCCTCTCCAATCCAGGAACCCTTGGGGAATGTCTGACTGCCAGTTTAGGCCTGATCTCCTGCAGTTGGACATACCCTCTTACAATCCAGGACTGCTGGCTTCTAATCGCTTACCTGCCTGCCTGCCTGGTCGCCCCTAACTTCCCCCGCTCTCCCCCCTTCTCCCGCTCACCTCCCTCCTATCCCCGCTGGCCTGGTTAACTCTACTGACCCCTGCTACCGACCAGGTCACCCCCAACTGTCCCCCTTCCTCAGCTGGCCTGGCCACCTCACAGAGCCTGCTGTTCAGTCATTTGGTTGTCTCTCACTAACCTCCCTGCTGGCCTGGTCTTAGGCAGGCATCTTGTGAGGGCATGAGGGTTACCTCTTTATTATGTAGAATATCAAATTTGTATGCATATGTAGCAGTAGAAAATGGAGTGGTATGATCATGGCTAATTTTTTGTTGTTAATCTTCATTCAAGGATATTTATTTTCCATTGATTTTTTTTTAGAGAGAGTGTAAGGATGGGGAGAGACAGAGAAAGAGAGAGGAACATCTATGTGAGAGAGAGACATCAACCGGTAGTCTCCTGTATGTGCCCCAACGAGGACTGGGGATTGAACCTAGGTATATGCCCTTGACCAGAATAGAACCCGGGACCCCTCAGTCCACAGGCCAACTCTCTATCCACTGAGCCAAATCATCTAGGCCCTGCAGTGTTTCCCAAACTTTTGACATATGCGTACCCCTTCTATAATTTTCGTAACTCTGAGTACTTCTCATACTCATGAGAACATAGAATTAGGCGCAGCTAAGCACAGCGCAATGCATATCCCCCCAAACTCCGGTGCAATGCGTACCCCCACCAAACTCTTCCCATACCCCTGGGGGTACGCATACCACACTTTGGGAAACACTGATCTAGGGTGATCATGGCTAATTTAATTTTTTATTTCTGTTATAATAATTAAAAATAGGTTAAATAAATTAAAAATTATCAACAAAGAAACTAGTTTTCATGTACCCTGAAACAGAGAAATTCTGTTTCTATTTTATTTTTTAAATTTACCTTTACTGTTCAAAGTAATACAGATGTACCTTTCCTTCCCTCCCACCTCCCCCCCCCCCATTGACCCCTTCTAGCCTGCCTCCCACCCCTTGTCCCAGGCCTTCACCACACTAATGTCTGTATCTATGGGTTATGCATATATGCATTTAAATTCTTTGGTTAATCTCTTCTTAACCACCCACCCTTTACTTACCTCTGAAATTGATCAGTCTATTATATATTTCTGTCTCTGGATATTTTTATTCATCAGTTTATTTTGTTCTTTAGATTCCACATATGAGTGCAATCATGTGATACTTGTCCTTCTCTGACTGATATTTTATGTATTTCAATTCAAATTTTAGATTACACAGGGTAATGAAGAGTGGCAAAGGCACTTATTTGTGACTGCTGTTTTAGGAGTGGAAATATACCTACTCATAAATAGCATTTTCATGAAGAGTTAGGTACCTATTAAATGCAAAAATATAGACTTAATATTGTTATTAATGGAATCCTACCAAAGTGTTTTATATTTAGAACTGTTGGTAGGGGAGGCAGGGAGAGCTGTTTTGAGTTCAGAGAGATTTCATGTAGTAGGAGATAGGAATTTGAGAAGCCTGGCACCTAGGAAGGAATCCATGGGGAAATTATGTTTTCCTGAACTAGTGCAGTTGTGAGTGGGTGTGAGAAGGCAAAAATGAGAACTGATAGAGTTTTGACTTTGTAAGTGAAGAGTCAGGGAGAGGGGAGAAGTTATCTAATCCAAGGATGTGACTGGGGTTGCTGGGCTCAGAGTGATTCTGTCAAGTATAATAAGAAATGTAGGAAGAATAAAGGGGACATATGCATTACTTTCAACAATAATAATTTTAAAAGTAGAAATTAGCAAGTACAGAATAGTATGGAGAATGTAAAGTACAGCATAGGAAACCTAGTCAATAATATTATAATAACTATGTATGGTGTTAGATGGTACAAGACTTTTCAGAATGATCACTTTGTAAGTTATAGAAATGCGCTTTTGAGATTCCAGAGTTAGTTCCCCACCATCAACCCTCAAGAGAGGCTAATTGCGACTCAAGAGAAATATAGATCAAAGCTGTTCAAAAGACTGAGAAATTAAATGTAGAAATCAAATCAGAGATCATGTGCTTTTATGGAATAGGTATAAACATCAAGGAATATTCTATTTACTATTTTAGAGTTGAGAAGACAAATCTGATTATATGAACCCAGGAACTTAGAAAGAGGACTTCTCATGATGGCCAGAGTAGAGGAGTCAACCACACTTATATCTACAATATAAATAAAGAACTTATATCTACAATTAAAATAAAGAACTTGTATGCATATATACATAACCCATGGAAACAGACAATAGATAGGGTGGTGGAGGCCTGGGGCAGGGGGCAGGGGCAGGCTATAATGGGTCAATGGGAGAAAAAAGGGAAAGTATGTAATACTTTCAACAATAAAGATTTTAAAAATAACATAAAATAAAACTGTGAGTGTTTACAATTGATGAGTACAATGTGCCAGAAACAAGACAACTGCATGGTTAAAATACAACTATTTTGTAACAATCCATTTTATACTAGGAGAAAAGCAAAGAGATGGACATCTGTGTACCACTGACCCCCTTCTATCCATTAATGGGAGAATTAAGGCCATCAGGAGACATACTTTGGGGAATTAATGGAGTTGATAAGGATTTAGTAATTAATTTTACATAGTTAAGAATTTACTGCGGGATCACAGCTGCTGGTTGGGTGACTGAAAAGCTGATCTGAGTTGGGCCAGTAATGTGGTCCCTTTTTTTAAGAGTAAATTTTATTAAATGTTTTATTAAGGGACTATGCTGGTGATTGCTTACAATTTGCTTTACCCTATTTCCACTTATGAACTTACCTTGCTAACCAGAGAAATGTAAGGGTTTTTGACAGTCAAAGAATAAAGATATCCAAGGGCATGCTAGTAAGTGTAGTTACTTTCATCATGTACCCACAGTGTAGCAGGGCCTTGAGCTGCTTTGGACTATCTTAGTCAAAAACAGTTTTTAACTTCATGGGTTTCAAAAGTTGATTTTAGCTTGGTTGAAGTGGCTCAGTGGTTGAGCATCAACCTATGAACCAGGAGGTCACAGTTAGATTTCTGGGTTGTTGGCTCAATCCCTAGTGGGGATTGTTCAATAGGCAGCCAATCAATGATTCTCTCATCATTGATGTTTCTATAACTCTCTCCCCCTCTTCTGTCCTCTCTGAAAACAATGTGTGTGTGTGTGTGTGTGTGTGTGTGTGTGTGTGTGTGTAATCATTATCCTATGAAATATACAATTTATATTGGAAAGATTCTGGAAGAAGTAGGTTCATATGCCACATTGTTCTGACCACCTGTGTGATCTTCAGAAGTCATTTAATGCTCCTTGTTACCAGTGTCCTTATTTGCAATTAGACAGAGTTGGGTTAACTTGCTTCCCTCTGATGTGTCTTAAATTCAAACTGGCAATATTCTCCTCATAAAAGCTTCCCTATCACTAACTTCACCCATGGCCTGACTACTGGGAAAATGGCCCAACTCTGATGAAATAGAACATATGAGAACCCAGACCATAAACAAACTATCCAGATTCAGGGAAGGGAAAGGAAGGGCTATAATGTGAACAATCAAATCAATCACAAATAGACTCGGATTTTATGATAAAAACACCAAATGTTTTGAGAATTACAAGTTTTATAAAATTTGGAGCATCTGTTGAGTGGGTTTCTTCGTAGCTTATGTAATAGATGCAACAACAATATTCAGATGCTGTTGAATATGTATGTCAAGCTGGAAATTAGTTCGTGACTAAAATATCATAAACATAACCAAATAGCTAAAGATGGACATGAATTTCCCCTTTTGGAATTTTCTGGGGACTTGCCAACACAAAAATATAGTTGAAGCTAAGTGGTAACCAATGAGAGCAATTATCTATGGAAGCTAATTTTGCAATGGGGAAAAAGCAAGTTTGCTTCCAGACCTGCTAAATCGGTGGATGCATATGCACAACTAAATACTTTCAATGCAGGCAGCCAACAGACACATGTAAATTCTAAATCTCACAAGCTATTGAGTTACAGTGTCTGTGTCTATATTTATAATTAGTAATTTTAAGGAAAAATTTTGCCATATATTTATTGGTTTTAAAGTTTTTCATTGAAACAGATTTTCCCATTCCTTTTCAGTTGGTTAACTCCTGTTTTTTCTTGATAGCTCAGCTCAAAAATCACTTCCTTTGGGAACACTTTCCTAAATCGCCTGACAAAATCAAATGCCCCTCTTAAGTGTTCTTAAAATACAATATACTCATCTTTTATAGTTGATATCATAGTTTACCTAAATACATGTGAATATTTGATCTATACTTATCTTCTTGACAGATTCTGAGCTCCACAAGGGCAGAGATTCCCTCTTTTTGGTCCCAAGATACAGAATAGACATCCTATATAATAAAAGGCTAATATGCAAATGGACCAAATGGTTGAATGACAGGTTGCTATGACATGCACTGACCACCAGGGAGCAGATGCTCAACACAGCCAGAAGCCAGGCTGACAGTTGGTGAGCTCAGCAGTGGTGGCAGGAGTCTCTTCCACCTCTGCTGTAGACAGGCGGTAAGGAACAAGGGGTACTGGACTGCAAGAGTCCTGGATTGCAAGAGGGATATCTTACTGCTGGCTTAGGCCTGATCCCCATGTGCCCTTTGCTGGAATAGAACTTGAAACTCTTTTGTCTGCATGCTGATGCTCTATTCATTGAGCCAAACTGGCTAGGGCTAGCATGTATTTTTTATGGAATGTGAATCTTATAAAAATGGTGAAACAACAAAAATTTAATCAGCTTTAGAATTCAAAATAAATAAAACCAGATGGATTTATATTTTAAAGTAGTGGCCCGCACTTAACAAGATGAGATAGTGCATTAGACATTTTTCAATATTATAGACACGGAAGATACATTCTGAGAATAACCATTTAAAGACAAAGTATTGAATACCAGGTAGGGAAAAATATTGTGATTCAGAGAAGTAAAATTGGCAATGGTGGTCCATCGTAACACAGCCTTCTAGCAAATCAGAGACTTAAAAATTATAATTATCCCAAGAAATTTGCTCATGTTATAATGCTTTACGCATTACTTTTCTTAAGTATATAATTTAACAAGATCAAATATTTACCAAAATAAACCTCCAAATCTGGTACTCCATTTGCAATGATTTTTTGAATGTTCCTCCCGGAATAGTGAGTTATCAAATTACTTTTTTTGTAAGGATAGTGGAAAGCAAAAGCATGCTAATGTTACTACGTGGGGTGTTGTTATTTCCTGTGCAGGTTTTCTCTAAAGAGGATTTGCCACATGGTCCATGATGTCTGAAATTTCCCATGGGACGAATTGAATCACTAAGTAGGCAACATCTGTCCCAACCCATGCTCCAAGTGTTCCCTTGGTTACATTAGCTTTTGGACATAGTTGCCAAATTCCAGATTCTCTCGGTGGAATAAATGAATGAAAGACCTTCATTACCCAGCAGCCTCATTTCATTCTGTTTCTAAATTTCCAGAGATAGTATTTAGTGTAGTTTATTAATCTCATGGACTTGCTCTTCCATGTAGTGGAAAGAAAATGTGATTTAAATTCCCATGCAAACAGTACTTATTTAGTTAGTGCAAACTTAAGCAAGATAACTCTTTTAAAAGCACTGACAGAGGAAATATGCTTTGACAGATCATTTAACCTCTGTATATTTTAATCTCTATTAATTGTGGGGAAGCACGGGACTTGGTTGGAAAGTTTGTAAGGAGAAATCTCCGAAAGGTCGTGGCCCTCTCGGGGAGCTGGCTAAATGCAGCTGCCCCTGCCTTGACTTTTCCAAGCAAGTCTGAGCTTCTGGGTGCTTTACTGGAATCTTTATGTTTAGTCTTTAGACATCCTTGATTAAAGAACACTATAGACACATATGTCTTTTCAAGGATGCTTACCCTGCTTATAGTATCTAATAGTCAATTTTAGCTCAAGCTGTTGTTACAATAAAAGCCTAAGGAGGCAGGTTAATGAGACTATTTGGTTTCTCAAGCCAAGCAGTCCCTTAGTCCTCTCTTTCACAGAAACATGTGCCAGAGTAATCATCCATCTGTTGCTCAGGGTCTGCGGGTCAGCCACAATAATTAATAACATTTAGTACTGATTTACTTCATAGTATATTGGAAAGCTGGATAGGCTAATGAGTATGAGCAAGTAGCACATTATAAAAAATGTCTAAACATCCATGAAAGGCAGAATTCAATAAGAAAGAAGCATGCAAAGACTATTAATAATATAATTTTAATATTTCTCTACATTTTATCACAAGTGATCTAAAAAATTTGGTAACTGATTCCAGTTGGGTTTGGTTAGCAACTCCTAACCAAAATGTTGAAGAAATTATTGTGACTTGAACAGTAACAAATATGCTACTGTTATGGGGTTGATATGAGGTATCTGAGGTATCAACCACTTACAGGTATCAACCACTTACAGGTAGTTTCTTAATAGGGTATTATCTAGCATGTTATCTATCTTGCTCACAGAGCTCTGATCTAAAGCATAAAGGAACTTTGTGTAGTGCCTTTCACCTTCTTCTCAGGTCACATTTTTATACGTCAGTCATAGGCTATATGATTGGCATTCATCCCAAAGGAACCAACAGGAGGTCATTCCTTCAATGCTTTTCTTTTTCCTCAAACAAAACAAAACAAAAACTATGGCAAAAGTATGTTTTCCTGGATTTCTCATTAGAAAAAAATTTTTTTTTTTAAATCTGATTTCATACCAATTGCATCTTCTTCCCAGAGTTCCTTTGTTGCCAAAACATTTTCACTGGTATCAGCAATCTCCAAACACAAATATTCTTAACCAAAATATTGCAAAAAAAGTGATAGATATTTGTATCTTTGGTTCCATCTATATATCTACATGCATTGCTGCACTTGTGACTGATTTGATTCAATATAATGAAACTGAATTTACGAGTTCCACAAAGTCAAGTAGTTTAGATAATGTTCATGTATTTCATTAATTCATTTTGTCTTCTTTAGTATCTACCAGGGGCAGTGAAGCAATTAGCATCTAAGGCCATAATATATTAATATTTTAATTTCCTGTTTAAATTGAGTTTCTCTAAACAGATTTTAGCACTTACTTCCTTTTTAAAATTAAATCTTATTGTAAAAGTATTATATATGTATTTTCCACCATTGACTCCTTCTAGCCCACCCCCATCCCCTGCCCCATATCTTCACTATGTCCATGGGTTATGCATATATGCATACAAGTTCTTTGGTTGATCTCTTCCCACCCACCAAGCCTTCCCTCTGCGATTCTAAAGTTTGTTCCAATTACTTTCGATTTTTTATTTCTCTAGCTTTTTAAAAAGAAACTGCTAATAAAGAAGAAACATTTAAGCAAGTTTTCATCGCTTCTTATTTAACTTTCAATATCTTCTTCTATCTTTTCCCAAATGAAGCATGGCTGAAAAAATTAATAGCAGTAAAACAAAAGAGGAAAAAATGACGAGCTTTATACTTTTTATATAAGTGATAATTTAGTGTTATTGTATTGGTATATGCATACCCATTCCTTTGTTTTCAGAAAATGCCAACTTTATTTTTAATTGCACTCTTACTATCTTTTCCTCCTGGCAATTATGATCTATTACAGATTTCCATTTAAAATTCTCCCTTTAAAAAACCTTGCACAAGAGATGTGATAGTTGTCCAGGAATGTCTTAGTCTTAGAACAAATTTAAAGTTTAAATATAACTTTGTATATTTAAAAAAAAAAAAATGGTCATATGCAAATTGACCAGGAATGACTGGTTGCTATGACACATACTAACCACCAGTGGCAGATGTTCAATACAGGAGCTGCCCCCTGGTGATCAATGCACTTCCACAGGGGGAGTGTGGCTCAGCCAGAAGCTAGGTTCACAGCTGGCTAGCACATCGGCAGAAGCCAGAGCCTCTCCCACTTTCGTGGCAGTGCTAAGGATGTCCAACTAACAGCTTAGGCCTGCTCCCTGCAGATAAACATCCCCCAAGAGCTCCCGGACTGCAAGAAGGATGTTTGACTGTCACCTTAGGCCCAATCCTCAAGGGAGATGGCCTAAGCTGGCAGGTTAACATCCCCCTGGAGAGGTCCCAGATCTTGAGAGGGCACAGACCGAGCTAAGGGTTCCCCTGCCCCCTAGTGTACAAATTTTCATGCACCAGGGCCTCTAGTTATCATTATAAATACTTAAAAATAAAGAGTTAGGTAACACCAAACAGGCCCTAAATTGGGTCACAAGCCCAAATATTGTTATAGAATGTATGACTCTACTCTGTGAATATGCAATATGTCTAGATATTTTTTGTGGTATTTAAGGCTTACTGCCTAGTATATTTTTAAAGTATTCAAAAATTATTGCTTGGATATCTACTATGTTTTAGGAGTGAGGATTCAATTGTAAATAGGATTAGAAAGCTCCAGAAGCCATTCAGTTTATTTTAAAATTTAAGAGTAGTGTTTTTAAACTGCTGGCCTCCATTCATCATTAGATCATGAGATCAATTCAGTAGATTATAACCAAAATGTAAATATATAAATATAAAATTGAAAAAGTAAGATAAGAACTAAGGCTTCAGAATTTATCATCTCTATTCTTATAAAAAATCCACATTTCATAAAAGTTTTGTTTTGGTTTTGTGTATACTTGTTGTATGTATATATTACATTATCGTAACAATATACTTTTTACTTTGGATTGTGACCCAAACACTTTCACAAACAACATTATAAAAGAAAGAAAAAACCATAGGTAAACAAGTGAACAACTAACTAGCCTAAATAAAATTATTGAGATTCGGCAAGAGTTTGTGGAGAGGGGGTGTTGTGGAAGTGTAGTGAGGGAAGGGATGTTCAGGAGGGTTATGAAAAGAGGTGGCATATAACTGAAATCTGTAGGATGAGGAAGAAACTGCTATACAGCATGAAGGATAGAACTTACAGGTGGAAGAAGAGTGAGCATGAATGTCCTGGTGTGGAAACAAATTTGGTCCAGTTGAGAAACAAGGATGAGGGCAGTGTGCCCAGGGAGAAGGAAAGAGAAAGTGATGAAGTTGGAGGAAGAGGTAGAAGCTAGACTATATATGGCAATATAAGCCATGGGTGAAAAATAAAAAGCATTTTGATCTATGAAAAGGAAAATGTTTTTTTGAAACTTTTGTAAGTCAAAGAATGTCTTGATCTAATTTATATTTGTACAGACAGTCTGGATGCTATGAGAACAGTGAATTATAGGAAAGCAAAATGAACTATTTGGGGCTATTACTTCTATCACAGAAAAGGAGGTTTGTGGTTAGAACTAGTTGGAGGTAATAGAGCTGGAGAGAAAGATACAAAGCCAGACATGTTTTGGAGATGGAGCAGGTAGCATTTATTTATGAATTTGCATGTGTTGTATTACTGGGATGGTGGTATAGTAAGAGAAACAAAGGATCAAAGATAATTTCTAAGCACTAAACAAATGGTAGCATCATTTTCTGAAATAGGAAATGCCAAGAGAGGAATAGGGTTTGGGTAAGGATGTTTTAATTCTAGAGGTTAATTTTCAAAATGTTTTTTTAACATATACTTTCACCCATAGCACTTATTAAATTTTATAATTATACATTTATTTGCGTATTTGCTTATTATATAGTAAAAGTAACCCTAAAGCAGAGGTCATGCCTGTTTTGATAATGTTGTGTGTTGCATTGAGTCTTGCATGCCTGGCACAGAGTAAGCATTCAGGGAGTATCTATTGAATGGATGACATGTATGTGCTATTAATGAACTAAAGGCTTGATGCACAAACTTTGTGCAAGGGGCTCAGTCCCCACTGCCTTGGCAGGTGCCTCTGCATTGGCTCCTGCCACTGTGGCAACTGTTTCAGCCCTCGCAGTCCTAGCTTTGTCCAGAAGGTTGTCAGAAAGATGTCTGGAAGGTCATTTGACTGTCCAGTCTAATTAGTATCTTACGCTTTTATTATTATAGATAGTTAAATGAATACCAATAGATTACTTCCTTTTGGTGATCATCTTTGTTTTCAAAGAAGTCGGGTTTTAGCAGAAGAAACTTTCTATTCACATGATGATGAGCCAAGAACAATGAGATGTCTATACATAACCTATATGAAGCGAGGATTCACTCATTCATTTGCGTCTACCCACCAGACCTTCTGGAGTAGTTGTTCTCAAACTTCAGCACATATGAGATTCATTTGGAGGTTTTGTTAATGCAGGAAGGGATTGTTGACTCTCATTCTCAGAGTTTCTGATTTTGTCTGGAATGGGGCCTGAGAGTTTGCATTTCTAACATCTTCCCATATGATGCTGGTCCAAGAAAAACCAGTTATCTAGCAAGCTAAGATTCATAGTCTGGGATTCTTAGATCCTGAGGGGGGGAAAAAAATCTACAACTGGGCTGCAGGGTGTTTATATGTGCATACCTCGATGGGTATAAGCAGATGTTTTATGTATATGCTTTGTGCATTTTTCTGGTAATAAAGCTTGTATATTTCAGCAGAATCTCAAAGAAGGCCTTCAAATATTATTAATGTTAAGAGTAGTAGTTCTCAATTATCCTATATAATAAAAGGCCAGTGACTGTAACGGCGTAATGACCAGAACGACTGATCTACCATTAGCTATGAGGTGCGTTGACCATTGACCACCTCTCAGTCCCTCCCCCTCCCCAGGCCCACAGTCTCAGATCTCCTGGATGGTGAATGGGGAACTAGGGAGAACTGGGGTGGGTTGTAGCGGGGTGGGAATGGGGACTGGTGAGAAGATGGAAGGCAGGCCTCTTGGTCCCTCCCTCTGGCTCACAGGCTCAGATTGCCTGGATGGAGAACGGGGAAACACGGAGAACCAGGGTGGGTGGTGGCAGTAGGGCAGGACTGGGGACTGGCAAGCAGGCAGAAGATGGAACCTACCTGTGCACAATTTCATGCACTGGCCCTCTAGTGAATATATAACAAAACACCCTGTGCATTTGCCTCTGCCATTTAATTGTTGTATGACTTTGAGCAAAACACTTAGCCTCTCTTTGCCTCTAGTTCATCTATAAAATGGGGATAATAGTGGTACCTGCCTCATATGCTTGGTTTGAGGTTCAAATAAGTTAATGTTTGCATATAATTTAGAGCAGTACTTAATAAGTGCTCATTAGGTAGTGGCTAAACAAGATTAAAAACCTGGGAGTTTTGTTTTTTGTTTTTGGGTTTTGTTTTGTTTTTTAAGTCTAGACTCTAACCTGGTGATTCTAATGCACAGCCAGAGCTGAACACCACTACACACAAAGAAATAAATGCTCTTCGTGAGAGTGTGGGGCTACTTTCCTCTCAAGGAGCCAGACTTTCTTTCCCAATGAATTTAACTTCATGAAATTTCAAGAGTTGGTTCATGATGATCCCTTAGGGTTCAGCATCTGTAACCTCATAAGAAAGCCCAAGCCAGAACTTGCTGTCCATGGAAATATTATATATTTATGTTTTAATTCATGAAATTTTGGGATGATTTGTTACTCAGTGATAGATAACTAATGCGCTATAACCCTAAACCTTATATTTTTTAGAGACCTGAGCTGACATTTTTACTTTTGGTATTTTGGTGCTACTACAAATAATCTCCTCATTTTATTTTTTTGTGACTCTTTAAGATATAATGAAATAATTAGCTGGTTAAGTGGCCATGCCCTGTGTAGGAGAAAAAAAGAGAACCCAGTTTCCTGCCTTGTATTTTCCTGAGGCTTCAGTCAGAGAGAAAAAAAGTCACAAGACTCTTGAGCTGAACCAAGCTCAACAGTAAGAGGCCACCTATGCTTGTGACAATAGGGACCCTGAACTGAGCCCACAAAGAATGTAAATTCTGATACTATCTTAGAAAAATGGCGGAAAGCACAGTGTTTCTTTAGGGACACAGGTGGCCTGGATGCTTATCGAAACCCTTGAATTGCCAGGGCCCATTGGCGTTCTTTATTTCAAAGACTAATAAACAACAGGCTTCTGTGAGGTAGAACTAGAATTCTTTGTTTCAGCCTGAGTTTGGGAAAAGAGAAAATGACCATGAAGACTTAATGTGCTACTTATATACTGGCCATGGCAACAATTTAAAATAATTGACTAGGTAATGCTCTATCTCTTGGTTCTAATTAACGTGGTCACTGGGCTTTTAAGAAAATCATTTCCATTTACCTGGTATTTTGCTAAAGTTCATCACTGTGGGAAGATAACATTAGCAACCTTTGAACTTAATTTCAGGACACAGGTGAGGTGTTTGGCAAATAGATTTACTTATATTACTCGCAAGACCACATCCGTAGCCTAAGATAATTTAGGCCTGTTTTTGCCATGCAGTAACTTTTGAATTGGAAATTTGGGAACCCACAGAAAGTGACTGACCAGTTAATGACATCCTACTCAGATAACTCGTTTCTATAAAAGGAACACAATATAACTCTGGTCAACATATTTTAATTATATTTTACTGAAATAGGTTACAAGGTGATTTAGTAGATGGTAAAAGTTAAGATGAATTATAGCATTACAAACATTCCTAAATGCCTATTTTTCTTTTCTGTTATTTAGAAGCTGGATATTTAGTCAGCATGTTCTAGATTAATTACACACACAACTTACCCTCTCTGTCTACTCCAGAAATATAAAACAAGTAGTTTTGAGGATTAGGACAGGGAACTGCCAGAGGGGAGGAAACTGAGAAATGCATTTATTGTTAAGTGTAAAAGGGCTCTAAGCCTCCCATTTAGGTCATTTGAATTAACACTGATGCTTTCCTTCAGAGTAAAGATGAAAGAAGGCAGGAATCCCTGAACATCTGAGAAACAGCGTGTTTACAAGGTGAAAAGCAATGGGTAATGACATTCATTTTAGTTCCTTTTATGTTTGTGCCCACATGGCTGCTTTCAGCTCACCACTGTAAGCAGGATTTGTTTGCCAGCCCCACTCCTCCAATTCTTAATTTTAATGTGTTTTTTTTCCTTATTTTGATTTCATATATTTTGGAAGAGGATAATTAAGATGTCCCAAACATCTTAGTGTATTCCATCTGCTGGGAAGCCCTGAATGTACCAGGGGTTCAGGAGGATGCTAAAGAAGAAGGGAGGGCCTGGTTTGTGTTGCTCAATAGTTGAGTGTTAACCTATGAACCAGGAGGTCATGGTTTCATCCCCAGTCAGTGCACATGCATGGGTTTCAGGCTCTATTCCCAGTTAGGGGTGTGCAAGAGGCAGCCAATCATTGATTCTCTCATCATTGATGTTTCTCTCTCTCTCCCTCTCCCTTCCTCTCTGAAATCAATAAAATGTATATTTTTAAAAGAAGAGGGAAGGGAAGGCTAGAAAGTAGGAAGAAAAAAAGCAGAATGAACAGAGGAAAGTGTGGCTGACACACTTCTGTAGGCCGTGGTCTTGCCCTGGTTTTTGAGATTTATTCTCACTGATCTCTATTTCCCCCATTAAATGCTGTGGGGATTTAACAGACTGTCTTCAGATGGCAGATTACACAGCTTGACAACTGACTTTTATTAATCAGTTTTGAAATATATTTGATGGCTAAAATTTAGCTATACCTTTTAAAATTAGAGTTTAACTATATGTTTTGTGTGCTATGCTTGCTATTGTAAAATAGATTGTTACATATTCAGAAGCTTTAGCTAAGGATTGAATCACAAAGGTTTATCTGAGGAAAGGTATTCTGATAAACTGAAGCTTTACTATGTTGTTGTCCACATATCAATGCAGACAATTAAATTGATGAATAATGTATTATAATACAGAATGTATTAGAAAACCTAGAGAAAGTATTACCATTGTGCTATCCCTGTCTCTCATCAAGATAAAAATCATTCTGGATTATTCTAGTATAGTTAATATACACATGTGCATTTATATGCACACTGGAAGCCCAGTGCATGAATTCACACACCAGTGGGGTCCCTTGGCCTGGCCTGTGGGATCAGGCCAAAACCATCTCTCTAATATCCCCCAAGGGGTCCCTGATTGTGAGAGGATGAAGGCTAGGCCGAGGGGCCCCACAGGTGCAAGATTGGGGCTGGAGAGAAATGCAGGAGGTTAACCAGTTGGAGAGGGACGGCATGAGGGCTCCAAGGCATGTCTGGCCTGTCTCTCTCATTCCCAATCTGCCTGACCCCAGCAGCAAGCTAACCTACCTGTCAGAGCGTCTGCCTCTTGTTGGTCAATGCCCGTTGTAGCAACTAGTCAACCTGTGGACTGTCTGCCTACTGGTGGTCAGTGCACGTCATAATGAGTGGTTGAGTGGCCTTAGTATATCATTAGCATATTACACTTCAGTTGGTTGAACAACCAACAGGTCGACCCGACACTTAGCATATTAGGCTTTTATTATATAGGATTGTCTTTGTGCACCTTGGATTTTCATTCAATTATTCTTTATTAAGCAACTATATGTGCCAAGCGTGTGTTAAGAAATGAACATGGTCAATGTGTTCCCTTTTTGCCAAAAAGCTCATGTTATATAACTAGGAATGTCACTAGTATTACCATCCATTCCACTTAAAAACAATAAAAACATTTACTCTTTAAAACACAGGAGTGGGCAAAAGTAGGTTTACAGTTGTTCCTATGGAAAATAATAGAACACAAAGCATGCTGAACAGTTAAATATGGAAAACATTGTTATGCAAAGTTTCAACAAAATCTTATTAAAGTCTCACTGATAAGATCAGTAGAATATAAATAAATGGTAGAGCTAGTTATCCACATTGTATAATATTTGACTTTTGTAGTATTATGATACAAAAAAGTATTAACTGTTTTAAAATGTATTGAGTTTTGTTCTATTAAAAAATAATAAAGACAATAAAAGATGTGAACATTAGCAGAAATTTATATGCTCTTGTTGGAATTTGACTCCTAGGCAAAAATGAAAAATGACTTGACATAAATGCAATATGTGTTTCTATTTTTCTTTTAAATAGAAGATTAGGCAAAATAAGCAATATTTTCATACTTTTAAAATGGAGGTTCATTTTCCTCTATGTTATTGAGTACTCCATGGACTTTTCATAACATAAGACTTGTATGCCTGCTTGGCTGAGTCATCAGCACCTTTCCTGCCATTTTTCTCACATTGAGTTAATAAGCTTGGCCTAGTCTATTCCCCTTCTCCCTTTATCTCCTTGAGATTTTTTATTTATCTTCTTTTACTTTATTACTATTTTAATTCTTCTCTCTTCACTTAACTTTTTTTTAAAAAATTTGATAGCCATGGTTAATTTGTTCCTTTAACTGTTTTTTCTTTCATGATTTTATTCCTTTCCTGTTTTGTTTTTACATGGTTAATGTATCCATAACAGCACCTCCATTTTTTACTTTCACTATAAGAGACATATTTCTGACAGTCTTAAAAAAGCATTGCATGTTCCAAACAACAATGGAATGTATGTGGATTATATATTCTCCAAATTAGTAGTACTCAAACTTGAGCATTCATCAGAAGCATGTTTAAAAAGATTGGTGGGCCCCAATCTGAATTGGCAGTTTTGGGGTGGGACCCAAGCATTTTCATTCTAACATCTTCCCAGGCGATGCTGCTGCTGCTGGTGGGAACCATGTTCTGAGAACCACTGACCTGGTGAGTCAGGAAAACTGAAGTACCAGTAGATAAATTTTCTTCTTGCCTTTATTTGGGGAGGGCAACTATAACAAGTGATTTCTCAAATAAGCACTCTTGTCTAAATTAATATATTAATCCAGAAATCATATTTCAGTTTGTGGGTTGATTCATGTGATCTGCCACTGAAAATTTAAATGCACAGAACTGCTCCTTTTTGCAGTAAAGAGCATTGAGAATTACTAACCACTGGCATCCGTTTTGTTTTCTTTTAAAAAATCCATTAATCTAGACTTGGAATTCTGTAGAAAGATATGTTAATAAAACTTAATGGGATGTTATAAAAAGAAGGTAGGGAATAATGAACAGAGTGTAACTGGAAGAGCTATCTCACAAATTCCCAAGGAAGCATAGCTTGTACTTCATGTAAACTTGTCATCTTTTGTTATAACACCTGAGTAATGCACACACAGAGAGTCTCTGTGGGTAAATAAAAGGTATTTGGGATCCCCCCCGCCAAAGCTATGATTATTAAGCTTTTCTTAAAACTGCTATAACCACATGTGGTGAAAGTAATTGTTGGGACTACATATTTAGAAATTGTTTCTCCTTTGTATGAATGATTGCTTTAGGTTTGTGTGATTCTGTTGAATTGCAACTGGAAATTAGAATTTGGGAATGGAACAGATATCTATGCGTTTGGCTTTTTGTAGACGGCCTTATTCATGCAGGCAATCACTGGTTTATAACATTTTCTATTAAGTGTCAGAGAAAGGGGAAAGAGTAGGGACATTCATAAAAGATGAATAAGAGCTTAGGATATTGTGAGTGATGTATTTTATTTGTGAAGTATAATGGAAGGAATATGTTATAATAGGACGAATTATGGGAAAATAGGAAAGACGTACTTATTTCTCTCTGAGAATCTCACAAAAAATTAACACAATAAGTAACATTTGAATTGGACTTTGAAGAATGCATGTCTTTGCTAGGAATGGCAATTAAGGAAAAGCTTAGGTGAGGTGAGGGGAATAATGCACAGTTTCCTAAGGCAGAAACTTATGTAAGGACTCCAGGGAAACTTTAAATAGTTGGACAGAGCTAAAGCATATAGTATGTGTATGGGGAAAATATTAGCACCAGGTCTAAGATCAGGTACAGAAAGGAGAGTAGATTATAAGTAAGTCCAGGCTATACTAAGAAATGGTCAGAGAGGCATCCGCAAAGGAAGAACTTATCATTCAAGGTGGAAATAGGAAAGGTGACATGTCTGATGAAGGTCAGTTGTAAGAAGCATAGGAAGAAAATTGTTGAGAAAAGTTTATATAGATCTTATAGTATATATTTGCTAAATGAATGCTGAAGTGAAAAATAAGTCAATGAGGTCTTCCCAATTTTTAGCTCAGGCCATTGGATTGTGATGCTCTATTATTATATCAGGAATGTGAATGTTTGCTGAAGTAGCATGTAACTATCTCTGTGGTATTCTGGTATTCAAAGTAGCTAAATCTTAGCAAATAACTTTAAGAACAGGAAAATGACTTATTAATCATATGGTATATTAGGGGCCCAGTGCATGAATTTGTGCACCTTGAAAGGAACTGTGGGCCGAGAGGATGCAGTGGGCCCATCCTCTGTGCCCCTGTCCGGCCTCTCTTGCTGTGGCCCCAGGTCCCTCATCTTCCAGCAGCTCAGCTCTCACTGCCACTGCTCCCACATGCTGACAGCACAGGCCCCGCTTGCACCCAATGACGGCATGAAGCCATTGGGGCCGGTGCCAATAGGAGGTGCGTGTGGTGGCAGCAGGAGCTGGGCTGCTGGCAGACAGGGGACCTAGCAGTGGCTGTTACCAAAATCACCCCTCAGGAGCAGGGGGAAGTGGAGAAGCCCTCAGAGGTGATTGGGGTCAGCATCTGCTGCTCACACCTGCTGATGGTGCCAAGTAATCAGGACTGGTGCTGGGTACTAGCAGCAGGTGCAAGCAGTGGCTCTGGCATCAGCAGCATGTATGAGCAGGACCAGCAAGGGTGTGAGCGGGGCCATCTCTGGCAGCGGCTGCTGGCCAGATCACCCCTAAGGAGCAGGGGAAGGTGGAGAAGTCCAGAGAGGTGATCAGGGCTGGCAACTGCTGCTCACACCTGCTGATGGTGTCAAGCTATAGGGGCCTGGAGGGACTGCCATGTAAGGGAGCAAAGAATTTTCAGTAACCACCAAAGGCTTGCCCGGATAACAGCGACCACTGCCCTGCCTTGGTCTGGAGTCACTACTCATCTACTCCACCATCCTGCCATGGCCAATGCCTGCACATGTTCCATGCACACCCTCTGGTGGTCTGTGCATGTCATAGCAACCAGTTGTTCGGTTATTCCGCTATTCAGCCTATTTGCATATTAGCTTTTTATTATATAGTTTAGGATATAGTTTTCTCAGGTATAATACATTATGCCCATTAAAATCTAATAATTCATACATAAGTATTGTGTTATTTCTTTGAATAATTCTCTGGATAAGAATAATACTGATTATCTTCAATAGGATGGGGAAGGGGGAAAGCCACCTTTCCTCTCTTCTTGGTTAAAAAACACCAGCATTCCAGTTACTCATGGAAGTTTCTATACCTCTGAGGTATGATGGAGTAGGGGAGAAACATCACACAGATTTAGAACCACTGCTGTAAAAAAAGGAGGCCATGTAGGTCCTTTACAAAGCACAATCAATCTCTGCTCCCTCCATCCATAGTCTTTGAAGTGAATAGAGACGTAATTTTAATTAATGTCTGTCATTCTGGTCAAGTTAACAAAAACTCAAAGTAGTAAACAGGAGAAGAAAGCAATTGATTGTTTCCAGGAAGGTTTTATTTATTATAGATATTAGTCAGAATCCAATCTTTTCCATGAAATAATGAGGATCTATATAAATTGACAACCAGTGATTTATGAGGATAGACTTGAAGGTCAGCAGAAAATTGCTGATTGGTAGACCAGAAAGATGAGAGGTATGAGATAAACCAAGTCTGAGGTAGACCAGAAAGATTCTAAGTATGAAATCCTCTAAGTGAGGTGAAATAAATTCATGATGCAACAGTCAATTATTTGGGCATAGCCAAGGTAGTCAGTAAGATCAGGAGAGATGTGACCATGCCTCCATGTGCTCATTGTCTTTGTGGCTACAAAGTCAATGCAATGTTCTAAATGCACACGGTGACCTGAGACTGTATTTGGATAAAGGGTAATAAAAAGCAAGCACATTTCTTTGAGAGAAGAGCCAAAAAATAAATGTGAGGAGAGCAAAGAACTTTCTGAAAGTATTTAATATGTAAATATTTAAATTTGTAAGCCAACAGGGGATAGCTCATAAAAATTATGAGTGCAAAGTTGTGCTTATTGGAATGATGAGACCAGGAAAACTTACAAAGGCAGTCTTAGAATCTTCACATACTAGTGTGATCCAAAATAACTAAGCAGCAGACAACATATGGGTGATAAAAAGATAGAATGCCCAGAACTAATACATTATTTTAATATCAGTGTTAAAGCCTCACTGCTATTCGGTGTGTGACACACCAACCAGATGTCTGGGCATCATCTCACATTTTGTTAGAAATGAAGAGAATCACCCCTTAGACAGACAGACACACACACACACACACACACACACACACACACACACACACACAGATCTACTCATTCAGAATCTGCCTTCGAATATTAAAATGCCATTAAAGTTGGAGGAGCACTGATCTGGGGGACTTTACTCATGCCAATTTAAAGATGATTATGTTTTATATATTATAATGAATTCTATCTCTAACTAAGTTAATTAAGCAAAACAATCATTTTCAATTAATTTATTTTCAGTGACTTTGTTCAGATATTCAAAATCCATCTGAGAATTTGGGAGATGCCTCTGACACTCCTCTTCCACCACACCTACCCCTGGATGTGGATGCAAATTCAGAATGCAATTTGAACCTCAGCCACAAACCCCAACTGAAAAAAACAGTGTTGTAAGGCATCCCGAGAGCTTTTTTATGGAATTACTACAGGCCCAGTGTATAATATTCATGCACTGGGGAGGAGGGTCCCTCAGCCTAGCCTGTACCCTCTTGTAATCTGGGATCCCTCAGGGGATAGCCAGTAGTCAGACATCCCCTGAGAAGCCCTAAGCACTGCTGTGGAGACAGGAGATTCTCCAATTACTGCTGCTGGGCTTACCAACTGTGAGCCCAGCCCTGGCTGAGCAGTATTCCCCCTGTGGAATGCTGCATTGAGCATCTGCTCCCTGGTGGTCAGTGCATATCGTAGTGACCTGTAGTTCCACCATTCGGTCTATTTGCATATTAGGCTTTTATTATATAGGATTAATTGGAAACCACCTGAATCCCGTGGACCTAATCCATTGTCTAGTGTCCATCTTGAGGCCCTGCAAGATTTGCTTTCAATAGAGACTTTGAAGACAATTATATGTTATACAGTCAATGCCCTGGTTAGGAATGTCCTGATTTAAGAATTCCCAGGCAATGTAGTTCTGTGGATACCAAGATGATAAATGAAATACATGCAGTCAATTGGAATTGGCAAGTAAACATTTCAGTTACTTAGAGGCATCTAGATATTTTGATGATATTATAAATTGCCTCCAAGTTCTTATTTACTAAATTATAATCCTCAAAATTATAATAATAAATATTCAATAAATACTAGCCTTTATGTGAATGAGAAGGAGGGAGAGGTAGTGAATAAATTCACAAGCATTTGTAAATACTCTCCTAGGAGTTTAAACCTTAAATGACCCTAAAGGAGACTGTTTTGGAACTCTGTCAGGACATTCTTCCCTTACTTAGAAACTAGAAGCCCAATGCACAAAATTCATGCAAGGGGCTTGGCCCTCACAGTATCAGCTGCTTGCCTCAGCCCTTGCAGCCCTGGCTTTGTCCAGAAGGACATCCAGAAGGACGTCTGGAAGATCATTCAGCTGTTCAGTCTAATTAGCATATTACACTTTTATTATTATAGATAACAGCAATGGTCTCTTCCTATCAGCACAGTGCTTTAGAGTTTGCAAAGTACATTTAATGTGTCAGGTGATCCTCACATCAATCTGAAAATTCTTATCACCTTTTTATAGAAAAGAAAACTAAAGTTTGGAGAGATTATGCATTAACTGTCCAAGGTTGTGCAGCTCATACATGATGAAGCTTTCTGAAATTGGGTTTTCCAGACTCAGATCTCTGGCTGCCTTCCAACTTGCAATACTACAAATTGTAAGTTTGAACATGGCAGGTGTTCTGGCCTTGTTTCCAAGGTTCTTTGTGTTGGGTTGTCACATTTGCAATTCAAGTCAAATAAACAAGCGCCTATTGAATTTCTGTTAAGATTCAATGAACACAAAGATGACATATATAATCTTTGCACTCAAAAGCCCTCTCATCTGTGTGAGAAGATGCATAAACCATGAACTACAATCCAAGTTACTCCTTTACATGACTTCTTGACAATGTGTATAAATCAGCAAATATAACAACTATGGGCTATAAACTTTAAGTAGGTAAGTTATATGGTATATTATTTAAATATCAAATCTGCTATTAAAAAAGTCAAACTAATAATAAAATTGTCTCCAACAAGCTAAGATAATCACAAAATTATTAATTACCACTGATCTTGGACGTGATTTTCGAAAATACAATCTCTGCATTTTGGGATACTGTTATTGCACAAAATTATTAATCTATAATCCATAAGCATCTATTCAAAGTTACAGATGCTTCACTTGTAGCATTTCTAATTTCATTGTCTCAAATACTAAATTTTTGAGCTTTAAATTTTTTAACACAGATATTATACTTACATTTCTCAAATTAACACATGGTTTTATAAGTAAAGGGAACATAAAATACCCAATATTTGCACACTGCTACTATATAAGCAAAGATATAAGCCTGCTCAAATAAAATGTGCCCTGGCTAGCAGTGCCACTTTAGAATAGTTCCAAACAAACAATCAATTTTCTCATAAGTGTGGGCAGTAGCCTCCCTGCCCATGGCTCAGCCCATTGATCCAATGTGATCCTTTCATTTTACAGGTGAGGAGAAAGAAACACAAAGGTGTTGATTTCTCAGAAGTTTCCCAAGATCACATAACAAAAGAAGATCAAACGGAAGACTCCACCACTGCCCTTTTCACTAATCACCACTCCATTGAGTTGGAATTACCTAGTAAACTTTTTATGCAACAAATAGTTACTGAGTAGCTTCTATTTCCTAGGCTTTGTTCCAGGCAATATAGCTATGTGGGTAAAAAATCATAGACAAAATTATACAGTGCAGCGAGGAATACTATCGGGTATAGTAATAATTAATGTCGTTTTTAAACATTCGTTTAAAATCTTGCTTGGCGTTGACTTGTATTGACATAACCTTCAAACACGTGGTACCTACAGAACGTGTGAAGTGCAATTAACAAGTTTTGCTTGAAAAAGTTTGTGTTTGGTTTGGTTTTTGTTGCAAAACTAGGGCTAAGAAGATGGCGGATGAAGAGCATATTCGGCACTGCATGCTTTACGAGTTCCAATTAGGAAGAAAAGCAAGTGAGGCTGCAAAAAACATCTGTAGTGTTCTTGGTCAAGATGCAGTTAGTGCCAGAAAATGCCAGCGTTGGTTTGAGAAATTTCGCGAGGGAAATTTTTCGTTAGATGACAAGAGTGGTCGAGGCCGTGTGTCCAATTTTGATCAAGAAGCTCTTCAAGCTCTTTTGGTGCAAAATCCTCAAATTACCCAACAAGAGCTTGCGACAATTTTAAATTGTTCACAAAAAACAATTTCCAATCAATTGCGTGCACTTGGCAAGGTCCAAAAGTTTGGAAAATGGGTTCCTCATGAGTTGACCAACAACAACCATAATCAAAGAGTCACAATTTGCAGTTCGCTCCTCTCTCGTCAAAACCGTTTCCCGTTTTTAGAGCAAATTGTTACCGGAGATGAACAATGGGTGCTGTATGTTAATTTGAAAAGGCGGCCTCAATGGTTGGACAAAAATGAGGCTCCGCAGCCCATGCCAAAACCTGACTTGCATGCGAAAAAAGTGATGTTGTGTGTTTGGTGGAATTTTAAAGGAATTCTTCATTATGAACTTTTACCATCTACCCAAACCATTACAAGTGCAGTGTATAGTGCCCAATTGGAAAGGTTAGCCCAAGCTTTAAGAGAAAAAGAACCCGCACTGATTAATCGGAAGGGCGTAATTCTTCACCACGATAACGCACGACCGCATACTGCAAGAATCACTGCTGAAAAACTGCGCCAGTTGGAATGGGAAGTTCTCCCTCAACCTGCATATTCTCCTGATATTGTCCCTTCCGATTACCATTTGTTTCGTTCTTTGCAAAACTTTCTTCTTGGAAAAAAATTTAATAATGAAGAATGCCTCAAAAATGCATTGACCCAATTTTTTGCATCAAAATCACAAGAATTTTACAACAGAGGGATTAAAATGCTTTCTGAGCGTTGGGCACAAGTAGTAGAAAACAACTGCAACTATATTGTTGATTAAATTTTGTTGTATTGTTTAAATAAATTCGATTTAAAAAAGTATTAGTAAGCGACATTAATTATTACTAGACCTAATATTAAGAAATATCAATTGAACAAAACATACAAACAAATAAGTAAAAGATAGTAATCAGTTGCTATACAAAGGACTCAGCTGAGGTTCCTCCCGGGAATGATGTTTGATTCTGAGGAGGTGGCATGAAGCTGAGCCCTACACAGCTGTTGTGACGGTTGGTGGAAAGAGAAGTCCAGGCAGTAGACGACCTGGCATAAAGCCTAAACCTGGAGTAAACTAAGTGTGCTGGGGAAAATAAAGGAATCCATGGTAACCCTACATGTTTGACTGAAGTAACTGCATGAATGGTGATACCAATAATTGCAATAGGGAAGGGGGCCAGCCAGTGGGAAGAAGCAGGTTCTGACAGCGGAGATTCAGACTTCTATATTGACCATATCCTATCTAATAACGAGGGGATATGCAAATTGACCATCACACTGTCACAAATATGGCAGTGCCCATAGCCACAGGATGGCAGCACCCAGTCCCCTCAGCCCAGCCAGGGGGAATGGCAGGTGCACAGTGTGGCTCTACCTGTCCTCAGCCCCTCAGCTGTCCAGGGCTGGCCAAAGGCACAGGCAAGCCTCATATGTTGGCTGCCCAGTCGCCAGAAATGCCCAAGGCTCAGGTAACCAGGGGCAGCCGAGGCTTGTGCGGCCCACAGTGGCAGCAGCAGAGGTATGATGGGGGCGTTGCTTTCCCCTGATCACTGGGTCACCTCCCACCCATGAGGGCTCCCAGACTATGAGAGGGGGCAAGCCGGGCTGAGAGACCCCAGCCGAACCTCTAGTAAAGTATAAGATGCCTGATAGACATTCAAGGATGGCAGAGGAATATATGGTATAGGACTAGGGGAGCAAAATTGCTCTCTAAAGAAATCCACTAGCTAGTGGACTGGTGGATCCCATTTGACTTAAGAGACTTGTTGGATTCCAAAGAGACCATCAGAGCAGAGATGTATAAAAAGGATGTGGTTGGTTGAAGGCAGAGAAAGAGCAGTACGGATGAAAACATCAGAGAAGAAACACTGCATTGCAGAATATAAACTTTGCCCCTCTAAGCAGTTCTGCTGTAATCTTAAGGATTAGATAAATCTCTATATGTGTGAGGTGGTAGACCCAGACTTTACCAGAAAAGTTGATAAAATAACCTACTGTGTACCTTTTTTTTTTTTTTTTTCCCCAAACAAGGGAAAGATCTTTATGGTCCTTCTGTGTTCCCTAGTAGCAAGCTTACATTTTAGCAATGCTAGAAAACTGCGGCATGAACTTTGAACCAGTCTTACCCTATTTATTAATCTATTTTCCATACTTTGGTCAAAATGTTTTATCTGTAAAGACCCGTCCCTGATGAAGTCCCTTTATGGTCCCTTGATTCTCTAGGCAGAGAGTCACAAATCTCACCATGGGCTACATGTCTCTGCATGCTGGTCCCCATCAATCTCCCCAGCCTCACTCCTTGCTCTTTCTGGCTCAGGGGCCTGCTGAGTTCTTGTGGCCAGGGACCACCGCTATCCTGTTCATTGTTGTATCTTCCACAAAGAGTGTAGGTATGTGAATTTAGCTTCTAGGGGCTCACTACATATTTGTTGAATATGTGTAAAGACAATTACTTACTAGATGATAAGTTCCTAGAAGACAGAAGCCATTGACTTGTTTGTGGTTCTATCTCTCACTCTAAACATGGGAGTGCTCAAATAATATTTAGAGAATTTTTAAACTCAGACCTGCATTCCCTTGCTTTGCATTGTATGACTTAGATTTATTAAAAGTGAAGTTTCTGGTGAAGAGCCTTGTTATTGTCCTTGTGCAAGCTTCGACCAGATGTTAACCTGCCTAGATTTGGTTACCATTTCCATCCCCAAGCAGATGAATAGCCACACTCTCAACATGGCCTGCTTTAATCAATAAACTACCATCAAGTAGTCCTGCATCTGAGCATTATCTTACAAGTAAGATATCACTATGATCCTACACCTGAGACCATTTGATGAAAATGTATACACTTCTTATTGCTTTTAAGTACTTTGAGAAAATTATCTTTCTATTGTGGGAATACTTTTTAGAACAAACTGTTCACAAGGCTTTGGGTGTTTTGTTTTGTTTTCTTTTGTTTTGTTTTGTTTGTGTGTGTGTGTGAAATGATAGATTTGATAAGTGGTTAACACCCAAAATACCTAAAGAACTTACATATTTATCACTAAGAAAACCAAACAATCAGATTAAATAAAATGGCCAGAGGGCCTGAAAAGACATTTCTTCAAAGATGCTCAACATCATTAATCATCAGAAAAACAAAAATTAAAACCATAGTGAGATATTACCTCATACCTGTTAGAATTGCTATCATCAATAAGACAATAAACAGCAAGTGTTGGAGAAGATGTAGAGAAAAGGGAACCCTTTTGCACTGTTGCTGGGATTGTAAAAGGTGCAGCAACTATGGGAAACAGTATGGAGGTTTTTACAAAATAAAACCAGGAAAACATGCTCAAATTCACTAATCATCTGAGAGATATAAATAAAAATGACAATGAGGTACCATCTCACACCGGTCAGATGGCTATCATCAACAAATCAACAAACAAGTGCTGGTGAGGATGTGGAGAAAAAGGAACCCTCCTGCACTGCTGTTGGGAATGCAGACTGGTGCAATCATTGTGGAGAACAGTATGGAGATTCTTCAAAAAATTAAACATGAAACTCCCATTCGATCCAGTAATCCCACTTCTGGGAATATATCCCAAGAAACCAAAAACACCAACCAAAAAGGACATATTTATCCCTATGTTCATAGCAGCACAATTTACAATAGCTAAGATTTGAAAACAGTCTAAATGCCCATTAGCCGATAAATAAATTAAAAAACTGTGGTACATATACACATTGTACGACATTGGATTGGGGTAGCAGATACCATGTAGTACCACATGGAATACTACATTGCTGAAAATATAAAGAACCATTCACAACAGTAGATGAACATGGAAAGCATTATGCTAAGCGAAATAAGTGAGTCAGAGAAAGACAAATATCACATGATCTCACTCATATATGGAATATAATGGACAACATAAACTGTTGAACAAAAATAGACACAGAGACAGAGAAGCATCAAACAGATCATTAAACCTCAGAGGAAAAGCAGGGGAGGAGTAAGAGATCAACCAAAGGACTTGTATGCATGCATATAAGCATAACCAAAGGACACAGACACTAGGGGAGTGAGGGCATGTGCTGGGGGCTGGGGTGGCTGGGGAGAGGTCAATGGAGAAAAAGGAAACATATGTAATACTCTAAACAATAAATAATTTTAAAAAATAGAACTGTCATATGAAGCAATCCATGTTTTAATTAATCAATTCTTGCATTTAAAAATGAGAACAAGAAATAAAGATTTCACTAAAATGTGTGTTCTAATAAAAATAGTTATTTGGAATTACCTTCTAGTGCATATTTCATATCCAGAGCAAAAAGGGTCCACATAATTTCAGCACTTATTTTTCCCATGTTTAGTTCTTGAGGAAACCTAAAATTAAACACATATTAATGTATCAAAAACAAGAATGTGCCTAAAAAAACAAACACAAAATGTACCTTACTTTACCTATATACCACATTAATGATTATAAATCATAAATACTTCTATTTTTGTGATATCTCTTTATAAATTTTCCTAGATAAGGAAAAAAAAAACTACACACTGGAATGTTTTCATTAAACAATATTGGGTGTCAGGGAAATAGACTCCATTTGCTTAGTGACAATGTGATGGTACTTGTAGCTCCTGATGGATGTCCTAGCATGTTTGTCTCTAAAGACACTCTTCAGTTGTATCATACACTCCATATTCATATGTCATAATTTTAAAGACACATCAGATGGATCAGAGTAGCAGATACCATGTAATACCAAAACCATATCTCACATTCACCTGTTGGCAATTTTCTTGAAACAAGCTTAAATAACTTCATCTCCTATTTGCTTACAATTTATTTTAAGAAAATTTTCTCATTCCTCTGGTAAATGGCCCATGGTGGACCATTAGTCAGGTCTACAGAGCTCCTTGGCAGGTATGTGTTTTACATTAAACAAGCTTAGGCTAAAGACAAGATTCCTACTGCTGCTGAACATGTACTCTGCATGTGTTTTCAATCTTGTAATAAGGCTCCTGGTAATAAAAGCCCAAGCCCAGTGAATATACCAAGTCTTTTCATAACCTTGTAAACACTCACCCAATATGTAAGGCTGATAGCATTTTCTTTTTTACATATACATACTGTATAAATATGTAATGCATGCATATATCAATATACTATATGTAAATATATGCATACACATATATACAAATGACAAATATTAAAAAACAAAAATAGGCCTTCAATTAATAGCTACTTATTTAATTAATTGAAGTTACTGGTGTGGCTCAGTGGTGAAGTGTTGACCTATGAATCTAGGAGGTCGAGGTTCAATGCCAACCATGGTACATGCCCAGGTTGCAGGTTCAATCCCCAGTAGGGGCAATGTAGGAGATAGCCAATTAATGATTCTGTCATCATTGATTTTTTTAAAATATGTTTTTATTGATTTTAGGAAGGAAGAGGAAGAGAGAGACAGAAACATCAATGATGAGAGGGAATCATCAATTGGGTGCCTCCTGCACGATAGACTGAGCCTGCAATCCAGGCATGTGACCAGAATTGAACCCAGAACTCTTGGGTCCCCAGGCTGATGCTCCATCCACTGAGCTAAATCAGCTAGGGCTCATCATTGATGTTTCTATCTCTCCCTTTCCCTTCCTCTCTGAAATCAATAAAAAAATTATTTAAAAAAAGAAAAATAGCTCTCACATTGATTTATATTTTAGGGTCTAAATTAAAAAAAGTAATACAATTCTGAATGAGATGGAAAGTATTACCTGAGTAAATATGACCTTGTTATGACCTTAAATAAAAAAAATACCATTGATACTATATAAAATATTTTAGCTCAAATTTCCACCAAAAGCAAGGTATATTTCATCAAATAATCCTTACCATCCACCATCTCTCAATTTATCTAATGATGTTGATTGATATTTTAAAACTTAAATGCTGATGTACATTCATCAATTATTTACACTCAGGATTTCTTAAAAATCATAATCATAGTTACTGTAATATCTGTCTCTAAATTCCACTATATTATTCTTTTATAATGCCTGCTTATTTTTTTATTTAATAAAGGACTTTTTTTGTGTAAAAATGCTCAGATAATTTGAGTATTTGGATTAAGTTATTAATCTTTCAAAAAGAACTTATTTTCTTCTGATAGTAGTTTTTTAAGGTTGAGAGACATGACCTTCATCCATCTAGGGTCTAGGTTCATTCAACACAGGTCAATATTTATTCCTCCTGCCAGGATGAACTTATGCTTGGGGTGTTCACCTAGATTCATTACTTTGTAGAGCCTGGATTTTAATTATTCTCCTGTTCTTGTATTCAGCTCTCTCCTTTTTTCAGCTGCTTTCTGTCTAGCTTCTCACGTCCTCAGACTTTGTCTCTAGGTAAATCAGTCAGTACTTCTAGGGTAGTTGTGTCGAACTCAATCAGAGAAGGGGCCAAAATCTAAAATCCAGCCTAAATCGCGGGCCGAATGGTTTACTGAACAGTCATAAACTGTCATTGTGATGGAAATGCAGTGGAGTGCAGTGATGACAGCGCGGTGCGGGCCACATTGCAAGGCCTGGCGGGATGGATTTGGCCCGCGGGCCTTGTGTTTGACACATGTGCTCTAGGGGATAGTTTGGCACATATCTGACATGCTTTTTTAATAAATACATGCACATATCATCAAGATATAAAGAAATTCAGGGGAATAAAAATATCAACTCTATTCTCATAGAAATGTTTGAAGTAAAGGGAATTGGACTCATAAAGCTTCAATCAAATTTATAATGCTTTATTTTTTTTTTAAAAGTCTAAAAACTATAAATTTGCGAGAAGTGAAATAAGAGGTAATATAATACAAATGGCTGTAATGCATTTAGCATTTAATAATTAAAGCATAAAAGCATAATATGCTAATTAGATGAGATGTCTTTCCAGATATCCTTCTGGATGACCTTCCAGACAAAGCCTTGGCTGTGAAGAAAGCCTGGGTCCCCAGTGCCAGAGGGAAGCTAGTGCCAGTAGCTGGGGAAGGAAGGCCTACTTTTACATGAATTTCATACATCAGGCCACTAGTTCTCTAATAAGTAGCTATTAATTGAAGGCCCAAGATGTGTTGTGCACTGTACTAATGGCAGATTTCATACTACTAAACAAAACAGGCATGGTCCTTGCCTTTGGGAACTTTACAGTCTGGTATCTCACAAATATAAATATACATATATGAATTAAATATAAACAATATAGATATAGATATAGACATATAAATATACATATATGAATTAAATATAAACAATATAGATATGGATATAGACATAGACATAGATATAAATATCATGGTAAGGGGGCTCCAGTGGCGCAATCGGTTAGTGCACGGTACTTATAAATATCATGGTAAGTCTCATGAAGAAAACTACAAGGTGAAAAAGTAGAGATGGTTGTGGGAAACAGTGGTTTTGTTATATCAAGTATTTGGAAAACAACAACTGCTCATCCTTGGTTCTCAGGAGCTATGGCAGCTGCTTATTTACAATTGAAGATTACCCCTGTGATCTCTATGGAAATGGGAAGCAGCAGCATGAACAAGATTGGAGACTCAGAACTTTGCTATCACACACCAGCAGTGATAGGAAACTGTGTGTATGCTGTAGAAGGCAATGATACCACAGGGGAACAGAAAAAGAGCAACATGGGGATCAGCTCCATGGAGAATACTTAGGAAAGAAGAATGAAGAACATTAAACTGTAGCTGAAAGGATAATAAGGAGCTAGATCAAAGCAGAAGTGCAAAGAGCCAAAAATATTCTAAGGAGATGTTGTTTTTCTATTTGACTTTCTACCCTAAGGTTGATATTACTTCAAGAAACATGGGTTATAATTAAAATAAAAATATTACAGCAATAAGTGCAAACTACTGAACAAAATGAGGCTAAGAGTACAAGGCACAGAAGAATATACTAGGGCAGTCATTCCCAGAAATTGCTTGGAAAAAAAGTAAGAGTTGTGTATACTTTTGAAGGAGGATAAATATTAATTGGTGGAAGAAATGAGCTGTGCATCTCAGTTATCTGAAAGTGACTTGTATTTTTTATTTAATCTAGAAGCTGTAATTTAGATAACTGCAAAACAAGGGATCTAAAAACAAGCTGTTAGTCTCAAGATTTTCTCAATGCATAAGCAATGTCCAGTTAATTTTTATTCTTGAAGAACTGTGGTTTAAGGGCTCTCATCAGTGCTCTTAAACCCTCAACATGGCAAAACCATAACCAAAACAAAACTATAATTTAAAATAAAAATGACACACTAGAAAACCATTCAATATAGAAGAGGCAATCCTATTATATAAAAACCCTGGGTCATAAGACTAGTAAAGACCAAAGCTCAACCAACTGGAAGTCAGTACTGCAGTCAGCTGGGTTGCCGTGGCAACCTGGCACTCAGCACTGACTGCTGAGGGGCCTGCAAATCAGGGCCAGAGAGAGGCCTGAAGAGAGAAGCAAGGCCTGATCTGTTGTCTCTGTGGAAGCTTTTGATCAACATTTGCCTCTCTCTTTCTCTCCCAGTCTGGCCAGCAGCCATGCCTCCATTTCTCTCCAGGCCTCCACCAGGATTATTGATAGGCCCAGAGACATTGACTGGCATAGAAATTGACCAATCAGAACCAAATTGGCTAGCAGAGGAGGGCAGTTAGGGGTGAGATCAGGCTAGCGGGGGAGGGCCTTTAGGGGCAAGATAAGGCCTGCAGTGGAGGGCAGTTAGGGGCAATCAAGCAGATAAGCAGAGGCAGTTAGGAGTAATCAGGCAGGCAGGCAGGTGAGTGGTTAGGAGCCAGGGGTCCCAGATTGTGAGAGAGATGCCCGACTGCCAGTTTAGGGATGTCCATAGGGATCGGGTGTAAACCAGCAGTTGGACATCCCCAAAAGGGCCCCCAATTGGAGAGGGTAAAGGCTGGGCTAAGGGACACCACCCCATGCACAAATTTTGTGCACCCAGCCACTAGTGAGATAATAATATTCATAGGAAAAGAATTGTTACAAACCTATAGGAAAAATATGAAGTTAGGAAAAATGGCTAATGAAATCAATGGCAAGTTAGAAAGAAAAAAACATACAAAAGCAATATTAGTGATAATCTCTCTAATATTCAAAGAAATTTTTATTACAATAATAGTGCCTTTTTTAATACCGCATTTTCTGGCGTATAAGACGACTTTTGAAATGAAAAAAAAGCCTACTCAGATTGGCCAGAGTCAGAGAGGCGGTCTATTAAAAAAGAACTAGTGTTGCCTCAGAAGTGGGGGGTAGTCTTATACAGCGAATATAGGCCTAAACCTATGTTTTAATACGCCTGATCGTCTTATACACCGGAAAATACAGTACAAAAATTTCAAACTAGTAAACATAAATTAAGAATTAGGGCTTGGTTGATCCTGATTCCCAAAAGTTATCTAATGACTATAGGCTTCCAGTTTTTATGATATTCAAATACCTGTGATATCTCCACACCCTTCTCTCATGTACCCTAGAAGTCCCCTCTATGGGCTGTATCATCCCAATGTATGAATACACAGAATAATATACAACTATTAAAAAGAGCTAGGTAGATATGCTTGTATTGACATGAAATTATATCTATTAGACAGGGTTAAGTAAAAAAGCAAATTACAGATTAATAGTGTGCATAATATGTTCTAATATTTTGCAAAAAGAACAATGTAAAATAAATATTATTAACTGCATATCTATGCTTATAAGCGAAGAAATATTAGTTGAATTACTAAAAATTTATAAGGCTTGGTTGAGGGGAGTCTTAGTTTTGTTTTTTACTTATTTTCTTCACCAAAGTGATATATAAACATTGAAACTTTTATTTTTTTACTTTATATAGTACTGTGAAACCAAATAAAATGAGTTTTGTGACCACAAGCTTTTAAAGTAATATCTCTTTTGATATAAAATCAATGGACTTTTACTATGCAAGTTTTTTTTTAAAGAACTTAACATTAAATTAACATTCATTTATTTATCACAAAATTCTTATTTGTTGTTATTATTCTCATTTTACATTTGTTATTATTCTCATTTACATTATTTGTGGTCAAGATTTGAGACTTGAACTGCCTCTCCAAAGCTCATGATCTCTCCAATAAAGAAGAAAATATTCAATTATATCTCTATCTCTATATCTATATTGATATATCTATCTATATCTATATATTTGATACTTGGAAGAGACTTAAGGATAACTTATTTTGCCTTCATTTTAGACTCAGGATATTAAAAATAAAGAAATGCATCCTAAAACATGGAACAAATCAATGACAGAATCTGAAATGGAGCTTATGTGTCTTGGCATTATTTCTTATTTATTCTTTTTTAAATGATAATAACAGTAATTCAAAAATACCTTCAGAGCTTATATTTTCTTACTTTTTTGTATTTGCCTACTGATTTGTATTAAAAATATTTAGAGTTCAAAATATTACCTTTATATTTATGCCAGAGTTCCTATTTAAATCTAAACCTTAATTTCTACCACTTGCTAAACTCTACTATGCAGAAGACAATCTTTGGGGTCTGAGATATTTTCTGATATTTGCTTTAGAAGAAGTGTTGCTTATAGCTCATTATGATATGCTGATTTCAAATTTGGTTGTGCTTATTGTTACCTGTGAAGATAATGAATGTTCTATGCTAGAAAAACAGAATTCAAAGCTAGTTTATTTACTTAATAGTGACACAGGTTCTTCTGAAGCCTATATGCTAGTTAAAAAAATCCCCCCACCCCCCAACACATACAAAAAAAGTATTTAATCTTAAATCTAGGCAGCAAATCGAGTCATTAACTCTGCCACAATCCATAGCATCTTCCCTTTTCTACTCTCCTGTGGATTCCTCCTTTGACATACCTGTGGAATTGCCTGTCCCTTTCCTATTGCTACTGTCACATCCCTAATTCAAGTCTTCACTCTTACTTGCCTCAAGAATTGCGTTAGCCTTTTAGTATATGTGCCTCCATCCCTTCCTCTTCTATCACACCCTTGTATTACCACCTAATTTACCTCTTAAGAACATAGGCCATAATATTTGGAGCTACGGTTTAAAACCATCAATTGCTTGTGACACTTTCATTAACAGAGAAAAACTGCCACTCATGTGACTTTCCTTGCCAGTGATGATTAGATTCTAGCTTAACTTCTGTCTCTACTCTCAAACGCTGTCCATGCTCAAGCCACCCACATTACTTATAATTTCTCAATATATCTGAGGCTGATGATCATGTTTCCTTGTCTGTTCTCTCTCCTCCTCAATTTTCATTTGATCCACAAATAATCTCTTCCTTCAAAGTACAGATCAAGTTATCATTTCCCTCCAAAGTCTTCTGTTGTACTTAAGGCAGAGTTAAAAGTGATTCATTATCTCTGAACCTCAAGAGCAAAAAAATTATGTATTCAATGGCTACAAACTGTACCATTGCTCACTTAATGTTAAGAGTCAGTAATAGCATTGGAGAATAAATTTTATAATTTTTCTGTTGACACAAGATTTAACTTACCTAGTATAATTTTATTGGCATTGGTTTTATAGTTGAAAAGTGAAGAAAATAATATTTTTTTGCTTTAACCAATTTTGTATAACATTAGAAAACATTTTTTCTTCACTTAACATCTTTTCACTACCAAATAATATGAATTATGCTTACACAGGCATTCCTATATCTACAAGATTTAAACAATTCCAGAATCCAGGACATAATCTGGAGGCAACATCTGAAACACTGACAATTTTTAGTCCTAGACAAATTTCTTTAGTCCTACCTACCTAGTGAAAAAGAGAGGAGAAAAAAATTAAAACTATGAGCAAAATATTACAGACAAAAGAAGCAAATTAGTACTTTGAGAAAGAGGAGAGACACCTAGTATTTTTCATAGCAGATATTTTATCAAGCTGGCTACATTTTGTTTCCAACTTTTAACAGGCCACAAATAACCATATTCCAGTAATAGTGCTATTTACACTGTATCCAAATTTCCTTTGTAGATTTGCAAATATTCACTCTCACTTTGGCATCACATTGTATAATTTTATCTGTGCTATATACCCAGTTCCAAATCATGATTCAAAGGCAGAGTTGTTTTGTTCCAACACACTCCGCAGTTGAATATTTTTGCCTCTTCTTTGAATTGGCTAAGAAGTCTACTCCATCTGCATGTGTGCTAAAGGCTTATTTTCTACAATTTAACACAGTTTTGGTGATTCCCCCTGCACAATCTACACTAGAATTATGTAGTGGTTAAAACTCCAATCCAATGCAAATGATATAGGTTTGATTTCTCCTCTGCTATTTAGTTAATTTGCCCAGTGGAGCAGGGATTAGTCTTTTTAAAACTCAATTTCCTCATCTATCAAGTGGAGGTGATAAAAATTGCATAATTTGGGATTATTTCTAGGGCTGTGGTAAGGATTAAATAGATTTTACGTGTAAATACTTTGTACACCACTGGAATGTAGTGAACACTCAGTAACTGTGTACTGAGAATAACATTTTAACTCTAAAAGAGACATACAGGAAAATATTATTTAGATTCCATTGATTTCTCATGTGAAAATAATGATCACAGAAACTGAATGGAAATTTACATTTGTTAGTTTTGATTCCTAGGATAAAAAAGTTGCTAATAAAATTAATGGCAATAAATTGATTACAGAGGGAATTTTTATGTTCTCATAGAAGTAAACTGGTTTCACAAACTTCAGAAATTTCTAGCTACATACTAACAGTTTATGTTAATTACAAATAAATTTCAAACTACCATACAGGCAAGACTGAAGGAGGTTTTAACTTTCCACAACTGTTCCCTAACCTTGTAGAAATTTATATATAAATTTGACCCATATATCAAAACAAGTACATATATATGTATACTAATTATTCACAATTTAAAAACAAAATTAACCCCTTCTCATAGTAATCTGAATTTGTGAGGTTTTACTACACACAAATTAAGTTTTCAAATGTATAGCTTCACATGTTCATTTTCAAGGCAGTTGTAACAATCTATCATTTATAAAAGGTTTAATGAAATAACCGACCCACACCAACATTATTTGAATGTCTCCTGTTTTTAATTTGCAGCAATTAATACAAAGCACAAACATTTTAAACCTTGAATCCTGTGAGACACAACAGTTTAATAACCCAATTAGTCTTGCAAATCTCTTAGTGAAATAGGGAAAACAATCTACCATTGTCAAAATTTGATAGTACTGATTCATTATTCACAACAGATAAAATCGGAATCCATTAAATGTGAAGCGTTGTTTTGATATGCAAAGTCTGCCTTTGAAGAAGTGTGTTCATTGCCACAAATGAGTCACAAATGAGACAGCAAAGGTGTTGTTATAATGTGTTGAGTATGCAACTGAAGCTTCATTATCATAGCCAGAATTCAAAAGACATTTTGTTTGCTGTGCTTTTTTCACATTATTAAAATATTTTAAAAATCAGCTTTTGTTACTATATTCTCCATTTAAGAATACTTGACATACAATTAACTACCAATTTCAGGAAAAGAACAGCCAAGGAGAATGAACTCGATTTAAGCAGGACTCTATTAGTAAATGGCCAACTAGCCTTTCCAGTTAAAACCATAGCCAAGGGAAATTAAAGCATATCATCACACTGCAGTGAAGGATGAAAGCCAGCTTAAGTATTTGGAGTGTGAACTCATCTAATTGAACATTCCCCACGTTGATAATTTTCCCCTTTGTGTTTAAGTTCTCTTGTACCAAAAAAAAAAAGTGGATCACAAATGCCATTTTAATACATTGACTCTTTCATCCTTTTTTTTTTTTCTTTAAATGTACATTTACAACCAAGGCATTATTTTAATGAACTAGGATATTTAAAGACATGTTTAATTTAAATGTGAAAAATAAAATTGTGGTTAACTATTAAATTGAGCTTTTGTAAGAAAATGAAAATGCCACCTGGCAGTGGCAAAGAAGGCGGAGAGGACCAGAAATAGACTGTAAACCTTGGGTAATATGCTTATAGGGGGAATAAGTGAAATTTGCTGGATTTATGTAATTATTTCTGAAGCTACCCCAGCACTTCCTGATTAAAGACCTGGGGAGAACAAGTCTTCAGATTCACACTGCAAGGCAGGAAGCTTGAGGCAGTAGAAGAGATATGAGAATTACCATCTTAGGAACTTGTAGACATATATTGTACCATTATCTTTACTGACACAGCTCCTAGGGCAATGGAGACTAAGAAGAAAATAAACAAATGGGACAACATAAAAATAAAAAGCTTGTGCACAGCAAAAGAAAACATCAACAAAACAACAAGAAAGCACACTTCATGGGAGAACATATTTGCCAATGCTATTTTAGATAATGGTTTAATCTCCAAAATTTACAGAAACTCATACAACTTAACAAAAGAAAGATAAATGATCTAATAAAAAAATGGTCAAAGGACCTAAATAGATACTTTTTAAAAGAGGACACACAGAGGGCCCAGAGACATATGAAAACATTCTCAAAGTCAGTAATCATCTGAGAGATGCAAATCAAAACAACAATGAGATACCATCTCACACTTATCAGAATGGCTATCATCAACAAATCAATAAACAACAAGTGCTGGTGAGGATGTGGAAAAAAATGAACTCTCCTGCACTGCTGGTGGGATTGCAGACTGGTGAAGCCTCTGTGGAGAACAGTATGGAGTTTCCTCAAAAAGTTAAATATGAAACTCCATCTTCGCCAGTAATTCCACTTCTAGGACTATATCCCTTGAATCTAGAAACACCACTCAGAAAGGATATGCTTACCCCTATTTTCATAGCAGCACAATTTATAATAACTAAGATTTGGAAACAACTTAAGTGCCCATCAGAAGATGAGTGGATTAAAAAACTGTGGTACATCTATACAATGGAATACTACGCTGCTATAAAAAGAAGGAACTTTTACCATTTGCAACATCATGGAGGGAACTGGAGAACATTATGCTAAGTGAAATAAGCCAATTGAAAGATAAATATCACATGATCTTACTCGTATGTGGGATATAATGATCAACATAATTTGATGAACAAAAATAGAGCAGAGACAAATGGCAGGTGAGGGGGGTTTAGAGAACAACCAAAGGACTTATATGCATGTATAGGCATAACCAATAACACAGACACTGGGGCAGCGGGGGCTTACATCGGGTGGGAATGGCTGGGGGGCAGGTGTCAATGGGGGGACGGGAAAGGAGACATATGTAAAACTTTAAACAATTAAAAGAAAAAGAAGAAGAAGAAGAAGAAGAAGAAGAAGAAGAAGAAGAAGAAGAAGAAGAAGAAGAAGAGAAACCATTTTACTTTAAAACAAAAATCAATAGAGTTTTAATTAACCAAAATGTTTCATTTTCAGAAGATTAATAAATGTCCAGCCAGTTGGACAGGAAAAAATGAGAGGTATGTAAAATATCAATATTAAAGACGAGGAAGGGGAAATTATTCAGATTTTATAGACACTAAAAGAATAATACAAAATGTCCTAAGTAATCATCTGACAACAAATTTGACCACTTAGATTAAATAAAATAAAATTTTTAAAAAGACACAAACTACCAAAACTCAAGAACAATAGGTTTGGGAAAATCAAAATGGTGCAAGGAAGCTCCTGAACTGTCCTCACCCAGGCATGTACTGACTGTGTGACTACTATAGTATACATGGAGCAATTCCTCCGAGAGAAATCGAGACACTAGCCGAGTGAGTCCTACATATCAGGAAATTAGAAAATTCCCCCACAAAATGACACAAGGCTGAGACTCAGACTTGCTATTAACCTCTTTCCCCCCCATCCCCTCACTCCTCACCCTTGCAGAGTCCCATATAGTTGGGAGGGATTCCCCAGCTTCTCTTAGTACTGAAGGATTTGGGCTGCACACCTAACACCTCAACTTTTAAGACTCCCATCTGAGGCATGGACTCCTAGTTCTGAAACAACTAGTTCTGAAAGCCAGCAGTGCTTGTGCACATAAGACTCATAGGACCATAGCAAATAAAGAAGCTGTTATCAATGTGTGCCTGAGCACTTCCTGCGCCTGTCCCCTGGAGGCTCCATCCAGAAAGAAGAGGCAAAATGTCCATCTCCCAGTCTTTCCCTGGAAGGGGCTGGGCTGCATACTTTGCAAGCTGATGCCAAGGGCTTGGCTTCTAATTTAGCATGCACCTAGGAGATGGCCTAGACCCTCCCCAGAGCGCAGGAACGCCTATGGGCACTTCTCCTATGTTCTCCCTTTAACTTGTTCCAATAACAAAATTACATTGCCAGTTTCTCCTTAAAGGAGATTTCCACACCTTTAGTGCCCCAGAGAGTCAGGTCATCAAATCACCTAGCTCTGATCCTAATAGGGCTTGCATTCACATGTCACACAGGGCTATGGCAAACAAATAAGCAGCTTTGCAATAGGTGCAGGTGTATCCTCTTCCCCACCTCCTGCTCCTGTGCTGTATTCCTGGGCTCAGTGTAGAACAGAGCAGGAAAAAGTGCCCATCTTTAAGTTTCTCCCTGGAAGGAGCTTAATTACATTCTTTCCCAGCTGTTGCTCCAGGGTCTGGCTTCTCATTAGCTTCATCCGGGCTGGCTGCACTCCTCCCCTTCGGGGACACCCTCAGCTGGGAGCCACTGAGAACAAAGACAGAAGCTTGGACTATCATAAAGGTTGAGAGAAAACCCAGAGCTCAGGCTGCACTGATTGAGAAGACCACTCTGTGAAGTCTGGGCAGTTTTATCCAAAATACAGAACCGGACACAGCGTTAAGAAAAGTGAAGATGCAAGGGATGTCTTAGACAAAAGAACAAGAAAAATTACCAGAAACTGATCTTAATGAAATGGAGCTAAGTGACTTGTCTGATAGGAAGTTTGAAATAATGGGCATAAAAATGCTCACTGATGACAGGAAATCAATGCATGAACACTGTGAGGATTTCAACAAAGAATATATAAAAGGCAGAGACTCTTACAAGCAGCAAGAGAAAAACAGCTTGTTACAAAAAAAGGAAATCCCTATAAGGCTATATGTGGATTTTCAGCAAAAATTTTGCAGGCAAGAAGGGAGTGAGATGATATATTAAAAGTGCTGATAAAAAGAAACCTGTCACAGAAGAATATTCTATTTAGCAAAATTTTCTTTCATAATTGAGGGAGGGATAAATAGTTTTTCAGACTAAAGCCGAAGACATTTATCACCACTTTACCAATGTATGAATCAATAGATCAATGTAACAGATTACAGAAATATGCACTTACACATATACTTAAACTGATTATTTTACAAAGTTGCCAAAGTAATTCAGAGGGGGGAAGGATAAGTTTTTTAACAAGCAGAGCTGAAAATATTAGATAAGCATATGAAAAAAAATTCCAAAGAATCTTTAACTCTATATTACAGCATATACAAAAAACAAACAAACAAAAACTTGAAATGAATCATAAACTTCCAAGAAAAATATCCAGAAGAAAACTTTGGTTGCAAGTTGACTTGGGTGTTGCAAATATTTCTTAAATAGGGCACAAAAATCCAAAATTATAAAGGAAAACAAGTGATAAATTGGATTATTCAAAAAGAAGCTACTCAAAAGATACAAGTAAGAAAATGGAAAAGAAAGTCACAAACTAAGAGAAATATTTTTAAATATGTATTTGTCAACATACCTTTATTTAGAATATATGAAGAACTATTACAACTCAATAATTAGAAAATAAACATTCCAATTTGCAAAAAGGCAAAAAGATTTGAATAGATATTTCACCAAAAAGAACTATTACAACTCAATAATTAGAAAATAAACATTCCAATTTGCAAAAAGGCAAAAAGATTTGAATAGATATTTCACCAAAAGGATGGCAAATAAACACATTTAAAGATGGCTGATATTAGTATTTAGAAAATCACAAATTAAAACCGCAGTGAGCTACCAATGTACACTATTTGAATAACTACAATTAAAGTCCAATTATACTAAGGGTTGGCAATGTACAACCACTTTGCAAAGCATGTTGGCAGTTTAACAAAATATTAAAAATGTACCTACAACATTAAATGAAATAGTGTGTCTATGCAAAAACTTATAAACAAATATTCAAAGCCACCTAATCTGAAAAAAAAACCGCCACACACACACACAACATAAAACAATAATAGTGACACTAAGACTAAACCTAACCGTAATATTTGAATTGATACACATTTTTGTGGTATATCTACATAGTGGAATATTACTCAGAAATAAAAGGTGAAGTATTGACAATGTGATCTGGATGAATCTCAAAAAATGGGTGAAAAAATCAGACAAAATAATATATGTAACTTATGATTCCTTTACTAAAAAGAATAAAATCTCTAAACTATGGAATAGTTATAGTATCAGCAAGCAGACCAGTGGTTATCTGATGTGGGTTACACAAGACACATGGATACTCAGTGGGTGGTAGCTGTCTTCAGTATAAAACATGGATTACCAATGGAGGGAAGACATTTGATTTTTTTAGGCCTAGGTTTCATAGAAAGAAATGTGACTCTAAACATGACATTACAAACAATAATAGAAAGCAAAATAAAGGTATTTCTTTCTGTGTTCCACTGTCATTGTCATGTGATTATAAGCTGTACTTCAAATACTTATTTTAATTTTAGTTGCATAAAATCAATTCATTTGTAAAATGGTGTACTTACTGATTCAGGACAGGTGTGTAGGCAGTTTTATCCTCATCAATAATTGTGACCATCAGGGTAATAAGTTGGGGCCAAAAATCCAAATTCTTGGTGGTGGGTCCTTGTTCTTCCCGAGGAATGTCCTGTTTCTTACTCTGCTCACAGGTCATATGACATGCAAAAAAAAGAAAAAAAACACAAAACAAACAAACAAACAAAAAAGGGTTAAATGGTGTGACTATAGTTAGACGTCACTGTCAAACAGAAGGATCTGTTAGACATCACTGTCAAACAGAGAAAAATGTGATGAAAAAATTCTTAGATCATGTGAGGCAAAACTACAAAATTCAGATTTCCTTTCTTCATTAAATAGGATCCCATAAGATAGTGGCCAGGCTTCATTTCTAAATGCTTTGATTCTGGAGTAATTGTTTCTCTTCTTCGGACTATAGTCTTAAGAATTATTATTGTGGAAATTATCCTTTTTATGGGGCTTCACCCAAGGAGAAAGGTTGAATTCTTTCTATACAAAGGTATCTCTCTCTCTCTCTGTGTGTGTGTGTGTGTGTGTGTGTGTGTGTGGCTGTGTAAGAACATTTATCCTAATTTATCCTGCCAGAATATTTTGTTCAAAGTCAAGTTGGTAGCAAGTGGGCAGAATGCACGGCTGCCTGGTAACAAAGTCAGTACTATTATATTCTATAATATATACACGTTACATGCATGGCCCATTACTCTCTTAATCCACTTGCAAATCTAGCTAGTTAACTAAAACTTTGGAAGCCTGTGTGTGTGTGTGTGTGTGTGTGTGTGTGTGTGTGTGTGTATGTGATATTTAAATCCTTCTTGATTTATCATACTGAATGAATTCTCCAACTCTCACCTCTAGAAAGAAGAGTGTAGCCAGGATGGTCTAAATTTACATTGAGATTAATGAAGTACACATATGAACTTGAAAGTTTCACATATAAACTTCATAATCCTGAATTTTCACATATAAATTCATATTCTATGCCTATAATTCTTTCAGACATACTGATAAATTATGCTGGTTATTTTGTTTGGTGGCTATTCTTCTTAGAGCATTTCTTTTACATTTACTTTTTTAAATTAGGCAAAAAAAAAAAAAAAAAAAAAGACAAAGGCAAGATGGCTTCATTTACTGTTTTTGTTAAATTATTTACAAGTTTCTCGGTCCAGAATATCTGAAAACTTCAATTTGTGGCTCAGAAATTACCTGATATAAAAGGTAGATTAGATTATATTTGGCCCAACCAATTGCCATATTTAACTACCAAGTCTCATCAGAAAATCAGCTACCCAATGGTTGTATGCAGATCTTCTAATGCTGCCAAAGACATGTAACCAGATTTGGGTGAGTCATCACCCAATTATTATTCTCACTTAAGTTAAAATACAACCCTATGTGGAATCCACTAACTATTACAGACCTCCACACACAGACAGTAATGTACCGTTAGGGAAACATAATTTTCTAGGGTGCTTTCAAGTGCTGTTGATTAACCTTTATGCTCAAAATGCAACATATTAAAAGTTGGAAAGCAAAATTAAAATAGTAAAAAATTAGTGGCTGGCAAAAATTACTTCAAATTTCCAGAGTGAACAATAAGTAGTGTTCAAAGGATCTTAAGAATCTTGTGTGTCTGGTCCCTGAGAAACACTTGAAAGTCCTGGCAGGCTTCCCTTTTCAATTCCTGGGACACATCAAGGCACATGAGTAGATCTTTTAGAAGATAAAGGCAGCAATGCAGGCTTACAAATATTCAGTCTTGCCTACTTTAAATTTTTAGGTTTCTTTTTTAATTGATTTCAGAGATAAGAAGGGAGAAGAAGAGAGAGGGGAAAAAAACAAAACAACATCAATGATGAGAGAGAATCATCAATCAGCTGTCTCTTGCATGCCCCTTACTGGGGATCAAGCTCATAGCGCAGGCATGTGTCCTGACCAGGAATCAAACCTGGTGCATATGTCTATGGACAACCACTGAGCCACACCAGCTGAGCAAGCCTTGCCTACTTTTAAATTACATTTTCTACTAAAATTTCTCTTTTTTGTGTGAACAGGACTTTATTGTTGTCACAATAATGTAATTATTTACTCATTACATTAAGATCGATGGATTTCCCTCTCTATGATAGAGTTAGAAATCAGAGAGACTGGTGAGTTGTGAAGGCTGTACATAAAATTAGTTCTGATGGCCATGGTAGACTATACTAGAATACTATCATTCATCATCATGATGTGTATATAGTCAGACTGTATGTCTAACTTATGTCAAGTAATGTAATTAAATGAGAGGAAATGACAATAGATGATACATTTAACATCACAGTCACTTATCATCATTCTGCAAAGAGTGATATGGAGAGGAGGAGAGACTGAAGTACGTAGTCGAATATGCATCAATTCTAAAGTCACAAAATATACTTCCATTACTCTTTTTTTTGTGACTTTAGAAGATTATTGATAGTACAATGCATTGCATCATATTCTGTATGTTGCACCGAAATAAACCAAACGGAATGCTGAGTCATTAAGTTTTTACATACTACAGAGCAACATCATAAATCAGGTTTTCCCTGTTTTATTGGTGCATTGTTTTTAAAGATTTTTAATTGAATTTTATATATATAGAGAGAAACATCTATGTGAGAGAAAAACATGGATTCACTGCCTCCTGCACACCCCCTACCAGCGTCTGAGCCCATATCCCCAGCATGTGCCCTGATTGGGAATTGAATCAGTAACATGTGGATGCATGGGGCGATATTCAACCAACTGAGCCCCACTGGCCAGAAGGACTAGTGCATCTTAATATAATACGTTTAAAATAATGGGGTACAGGCCTGGCCAGTGGGGCTTAGTTGGTTGAGCATCCTCCATGCACTAAAAGATCCTTGGTTTGATTCCAATCAGTGTACATACCTGAGTTGCTGTTCAATCTCGGTCGGTGTAAGGGAGGCAAGTGATTAAAGTTTCTCTCTCACATTGATGCTGTTCTCTCTCTCTCTCTCTCTCTCTCTCTCTCTCTCTCTCTCTCTCTCTCTCTCAAATCAATAAAAACATATTTAAAAATAATATTTTAAAAAAGTAAGTAAAAATTTAAATAATAGGCTACAATGAGGTATATTATATACCTGATATATTAAGGATTACATTTTCTAAGTAAGACTATTAATCTTGAGTTCTACTAGGGCATTTGCCTTAGAGTTGGAAAATTAAAACAATGATAGTAAACATTTTGAAAAGCTAATAAGTACTTTAGTACTTATTGAAACTGCTGGGGTTCTTTTCCCAGCCTTACAAAGGGTTCAGCATTCTGGAGAAAGGGGCTCAGTGTATATGACTAAAAAGTCCCAAGTTGAAAGATAATTTTGAAAGGCATTGGGGGTCAGAGGAGCTTCAGCTAAAGAGAGTGAAAGACTCCTACCTTGACCAAGGACCTGTGCTTTTATTCAACACAATTTGTCCTAAGGCAAGGTGGAAATAATGCACATCAAAGGGCAGGATATCAAAGGATATTGTCAGTTTGGGGAACAGCACAAAGCCCTTCAGGTGTTTGGCAAACAGAAGGCAATAAAATGCCCTTAGCTGTCTGGTTAACAATGCTACTCAGGTTTGGGGGAAATGCCATTTAGCCATTTCCAACAAGTAAACTACATATGTGGCTCACCCTTGTTGAGCCCACTTAGTTCCATCAACTTTTGATGGAACTCTTGTAATTATTGCATGCTGAAATTGGTTCCTAGCAGAAACTTTTAAAAATTAGTACTTATTATAATAATATAGTTTATAATATATGTATATGATATTCAAGTATTATAATTATAAACTCAATAAAAATGAACAAAGTATAATAAATATAAAATTATGAGTTAGTAGTTCAATTTTAACTTTGGTCATCATTATTACAACAACTAAAATATATTTTGTTAATAGACTATTGAGGAAAGAAACTTGAAAGGAAATCTGTGACAGTAATGAGAAGAGGAATTTTTGAAAGTGCAAAGTTGCTAGGGTCAGCTGAATAAAGTGTCCAATAGTTATTTTAAAAATGATAATTTAGCCAGAACTGGTTTGGCTCAGTGCCCAGGTTCGATTCTGGTCAAGGGCATGTACCTTGGTTGCAGGGCACATCCCCATTAGGGGGTGTGCAAGAGGTAGCTGATCGATGATTCTCTCTCATCAATGTTTCTGACTCTCTATCCCTCTCTCTTCCTCTCTGTAAAAAATCAATAAAATATCTTTTTAAAAAATGATAATTTAGTATCAAAGAAAGCTGGTACAGACAAGCTGATAAGATGTATACTATACCTTCATAATTTAAAATAAGAAAACATGAAGCTACTCCAAGAAAAGATCAACATATAGAAAGAACTGTTATGTGCAAAAAACAAAAGTGCTGAAATAATAGATATCTTCATGATAGTAAGACGCATGCAACACTTCTAAGATTGCTATATTTCTGTGACATTCTATTTATTCAATGGCATATGTAATTTTTTAATCCTCACCCTAAGATACATATTTTTTTATTGATTTCAGAGAGGAAGAGAGGAGGAGAAAGAGATAGAAACATCAATGATGAGAGAGCATCATTGATTGCTGATTCCTGCACTCCCCACCCCAGGGATTGAGACTGCAACCGGGGCATGTGCCCTGATTGGGAATCGAACAATGACCTCCTGGTTCACAGGTTCAAGCTCAACCATTAAACCATGCAGCAGGGTTATTTTGTCAATTTGAGAGAGAGAAAGGGGGTGGAGGAGAGAGAGAGAGAGAGAGAGAGAGAGAGAGAGAGAGAGAGAGAGAGATCAAAATGTTTCCTAACCAGGGATCAAACTCAGAACCTTGGAGTGTACCCTGACTGGGAATCAAACTCACAACCTTTTGGTGTATGGGATGATGTTCCAACCAACTGATCCACCCTGTCTTGGAGAGCATAGGTATGAGTATTGCTGGGAAGGCTTGCTAAAATACAGATTGCTAGGTCCTTCTCACATAGTTCCTGATGCAGTAGGTTAAGGGTGAGACTTGAGAATATGCATATATAATGGAGCCTCAAGTAATTCTGCTGCTGCTGATTCAGGGCCTAGATTGAGAACAACTGCTCTGAGAGCTAATACTAGAGCATTAGTTTCTCAAATGTGTTTGAATTTGATAAACCCTGCACTCCTTCCAATTTTCCACACCCCATATTGCAAAAATTTCCACAAAATAAATGTGCCTCTGAAAATACTTAGGGGGAAAAGGCTCTGGAGATAGATGCCTTTGGATCCGGAAGTACTTTGTGTGTCACATTGAGGAATCTGCATTTAAACCACACTGCATTAAATGATTTTAAACATGGGAGTATTTAATTACATTTGTTTCTTTAAATGACTTGGAAGTAGCAGTAATTTAATGAAATCAAATGTATAAAAGAGTCAAGTAAAATTGATACAACTCATTGCCTAGTTGGTGAGAAGGAAGAGAGAGAGAAACCAAGTAGAATACTCAGAAGGTAATTAGGTAGATTGGTCTGGCATGAAAAATTATTCTGGACTATTACATATAGATAGAATAATTGTAGGATATAAATGGTAGCTGAAATTATGGAGTAAATAAGATCAATCAAAGAGAGGGAGGAGAATTGATGGCTAGAAATAAAACCTTGGGGGGAAGGGAATTCTAAAAACCATAAAGAATAAAAACTTTTTAAAGAGAGGCAGAGATGGGGACATGAGGCCCCTGTTGAAATGGAAGAGAATGGGATCTAGTGTGTATGTGGGAAGATTAGCCTCAAATATAAATGAAAAACATGCTATCCTTTGAATTGATAAAGAATGTTATAAATAAATCTGTTGATGGTGAACAAGAAATGCTAGGAATTTCCATCCTGTGAGAAGAGGAGGAGGAGATAGTGAAGGTTTGAAATAGCTCCTTAAGGAATAGAAGAGAGCCTTGAGTTGAACTCATAGTGACACTGCCATGTAGCTTGGGGGCTCTGCTGAGAGTGGGTAGCTGAATGTAGGGTGACACAGCTCTCCCTCATTATGAGTTCTCTCCAGTACTAAATGTAGATGCCAAGGAAAGAGTGTTGGATTTGCTACTGGAGTGCAATGTAGGTGATTGCGCCATCAGGGAAGGATAGTTGGGGGCAACCAGGCCTGCAGGAGAGGGCAGTTGGGAGCCATCAGGTCAGCTGGGAGAGTAGCTGGGGGCAATTGGGCCAGTAGGGAGCAATTAGGTGTCTATCAGGCCGGCAGGGGAGTTCAGGCGTCTTCAAACTACGGCCCCGCGGGCCACATGCTGCCCGCAGAGGAGTCTGATCTGGCCCCCCAGGTTTTTTGGGCAGTGAGCGCAGCCGAGGTGTTACAGTAGGAATTAGTAGTTCATATAGTCCGGCCCTCCAGCTCTCTGAGGGACCGTGATCTGGCCCCCACTTTAAAAAGTTTGAGGACCCCTGAGGGTGATCAGGCTGGTAGATAGAAGCAGTTAGGAACAATCAGGCAGGCAGGCAGGCAGGTGAGCAATTAGGAGCCAGCAGTACCTGACTGTGAGAGGGATGTCTGTGTGCCAGTTTAGGCCTGATCCCACAGGGGCATCCTCCAAGGGGTCCTAGATTGGAGAGGTTGCAGGCTGGGCTTAGGGGCACCCACTCTCCCCATTTCCAAATTTTGTGCACCAATCTATGATAAATAACTTACACAATTTATGTGTATAAGTAGGTGATTGCTACAATGTGCACAGGGAGATAACTGGTTCAAGTGGCAATTACAGGTTTTGGCAATAAGGTTTATAGATGTTTGAAATTTGAAAAATTGGATAGTGTGGCTATAAACACACACACACACACACACACACACACACAAACATGCACACACACAAATTGAGGTGGCCTGAATATTTAAAAAGAAAGAAGCTTAAAATGTGATTTAAAAAAACAAAAGGCTGGCAAGATGAATTCATATTAAACTGTTAATTAAATATATGTTTGGAACTTCCTATGACTCTGATTTGGCTATATACCTCCTCTGAAACAAGGAAATCTTAGCCCTGGCATTACACTGGTTAGGAAAATGGAAACTCTACCCATAATTATTGAAGCAGATCAAAGTTTCAGGAGCTCAGAAGATCTGAGATTCTTGTGAAGAGCGAGGTGGACAGTTTACCAGCTAGGAGAAGGAAGGACATTTATACTGCCCTATATCTAGATGGGCTCAGATCAAATTTCCCTAGGGACCCTTCCTCTTGCCCAGGGTAAGCAGTTGGAACTTTCTTTATGTCAGCAGAGTCACCCCTCTTGCTTCTTTCTCCCAGATACTGCTGCCTTCTCTTAACAATCTAATACTTCACCACCCATCAAAGCAGCAACAGAGGCATCTTTTCAACTCATTTCTTATTCAGTCCTCACAGAAAAATCAATTGCCTTGAAGATCGAATATTCAAATGAACAATGGCCCAACCATAACAAAAATCTGACCCACAATCTTTGTAACAACCCGTCTGGGAAGCCAAGCCATAGCTTCTGCAGCAGTCAGCTGGGAATGGTCAGGACTTGGTGATGACCACTAGTTTCCTCATATTTTGTCCCCCTTCCAACTTGATATCACCCAGAGGAAGCCAACTATGCTCCCCAAACCAAACACTCAGAATGCCCTTCGCATTAGCTGACTCCCACTTTGCCCCCTCAAACAAGCTCCAGTCACATCAGTTCTGATGCCTTCCCTGCTCTTCACTATAAAGCTGTCCCATTTCCCTGCCTGCCTTTGAGTCTCTGCCAAATAAAAGTGATGTTGGCTGCCTTCCTTCTTATAGCAAGATCTGATTAAATAGCCTCTGTTTATTCTCATTTGGATGGTCTTCATATCAAAGGCAAATATTAAAACCCGCATTTCAGTGATAAAGACACAGAGTTACCTTAATTCCCAGACATCTTCTTAACTGAAAACACGCCTATAGACAATACTTGTGTGTTTTTTTTTTCTTTTATAGCTTCAACTCAAAGACCTGATTATATAGTTTATAGACACATGAGAATCATTACCTTCCACCAATAATATTGAGCTGATTGTTATTCTAAGTTATATCTTGAATGTGAAGAAAACATTCAGAGAATAATATTATTGTTGCTTATATGAAATCCCTGCATACTTCCTAGATTCCTGAGACTATCACAACTTCTCTGAACATATTTGCAGTTTGAGAGCTATAGGCACAAGCAGGGTATTCTGCTCCACACAAACCCAGTTTTAGAGCTTTTTAAATTGATATTGTTTTAGTATCCTGTTGCCCCCAAAACTCCTAATAAAATTATTAATCTTTACAGTTCATATCACCAGAGTCCCTTCATCTGCTTGTCCCAACTACTATCTGTTAAATTTCATTCAATTTTAGGTAATATGGACAATAAAACATGGACATAGTAGGAAGACCCAGAGAAAGCAGATTTGCTACTCTGCTTGCCCAAATAGAAAACCATCAGAATCCTCTAGTGTCCATAATGACTTTACTGAAATTGCTTATCTTGGTAATTCTGGGAGGCTAACTTTGTACTTGACTAATTTTACACTTAAGCAAAATGACATGCATCTCTGATCAAAGTGTGAAGGTATAGATTGGAAGTAAAAACACAAAACAAACAAAACAAACAAACAAACAAACAAACAAAAACAGGATATGAAAATATTTCACAGAGGCTTACACATAGAAGAGGAAAAAATGACAAAGGAGAAATGTTGTTAAGATGTATTAATTTTATGTGAATAAGCTGATCACCATACCAGAGAGTTCCACAGCTCAGATAAAGGCAGGATAGAAAGAAGTTAGGAAAAACTCTCAATGGGTGGAATGAGGAAGTACAAATAGATATCTCAGGCCAATAAGCCTCTAGGTCCTTTCACCAGGGCCCCCACCCCCAACAAGTATACCCCATCTTCAGGATAACTGAAGATTGTATTTTAAAATGTTGGTTCAATATTGCTAATAAAACACATCTTTGTCTCCCAAAAATAAAATAAGATAAATAAATAAAATACAATAAAGTAAATATGCTAGAAATGCATTGTGGCAGAAACTGAATAGCTCTTCACCAAATCTGTTTCCCTCTCCCTGGAGTACAGAGCTAGACTACTGTGGAGGACTAGAGGTGACTGCAAATTCTGATAACCCTTCCAATAAAAGGAATGTCTATATTTTCTTCCCTTGAATATGGGTGACTTTGACTAATAGAACATAGAAGTGACGTGTCATTTTCTAGGCTAAGTTTTAAGAAACTGGCGACTCCCAATGTCTGTCTCTTGTACCATTTGCTCTTAAAATCCAGCCACTAAGCGGTGAGAATATCCAAGTGGCCCTGTGAAGAGGCTTATGTGGAGAAGGACAGATAAGTGTTCAGATTTCATTAACAATCAATCTCTAAGGAGGCCTTCCTTCTGCCTTATTACTGTCACATGTTTATCACACAGCAATGGATAACTAGGACAAGTATATTTCCTAGCATCCTTTGCAGTTGGAAAGAGGACTGCATTCTAGCCAACAGAATGCAAGAAGTGCTATAGCCTAAAATCTTCCCATGCACAAGCCTCTGTGTTCCTTTTCTTTCTCCCACTTTGCTACACACAAAAGCACAGCTATTTCAGAACCATGTTTAAGACGATAGAGTCACAGGTAGAAGAAATTAGTTCTCTTAAATCACTGATTGGAGGAGTAAACGGTTGCTCGCTCGTGGATAACTGTGCTGTATTGCGGCAGCTCACCTGATTTCAATGTATCTATGGTGAGTGATTCCACCTATGGTGCCAGGTTCCCACATTAAGCATCTGTGGCAACCTCTCTCTGCTTTGCTGCTTGGAGATTTTTATAAAGTCATAAAATGCCATTCTGTCACACTCTAATTGTGGCCGAGAATATGGAGGAATCAAGGGCTTGGCCTCCCTGTCTAGATTCTGAGGGCTGTCATAACAAGTTACTACACACTTGGTGGCTTAAAACAACAGAAATTTATTCTTTCAGTTCTAGAGCTGAGAAGTCAAAAATTAAAGTATTGGCTGGGTATTGGCCTGGTTTGTTCTTTCTGGAAGCTCTGGGAGATTTTTCCTCCACGCCTCTCTCCTAGTACCCAATAACTAGGGACAACCCTGATGTCCTTTGCTTTGTGGATGCAGAAATCCAATCCTTCTTTATTCCATGTCTTTTCTTTTTCTATTATAAGAATGCCTATCATTAGATTTGAGGCTTACTCTCATCTCTAGATACTTTAATTATATCTGCACAGGCCCTTATTTGATATGAAGTCACATTCTGAAGTTCTAGGTGAACCTATCTTTTGGAGAGGTACCTACTACACTCCTCATCTTCCTTTGGGACAATTCACAGACTTATTCTGTATATTTTCCCAGCAGCTTTCCCTAGGAACAGAATCTCAGATGGCCTCAGAGACAACTGGCTCATTGCAGCACTCTGTATTATTTTTCTTTCTTATCTCATTTTCCCTATATATTCAACTTCTCTTTTCTGGGTTCATGTCTCACATAAACTACCTATAAATTCCTCTTTCAGGCTCTGCTTCCAGAGGACCAACTTATGACAGAAAGAGCCATCTAAATATCAGGAACATTTGTTTGTATAGACTTGACATGGATGAGAGTAAAACTTATCACTACTATTTGTGCCCTTTGTTTTAGAAGCTGGTTTGAGCTGTGATAATATACATCTATTGCTATTTATAAAATGTAAACCCTCCATAGGCTTTTTGTCTCTATTTCAGGTGTCATCCACATTTTCTTTTCATTTCTTATCCCATAGGTACAGTCATCCATGGAAAACAAATATAATTTATTTGAAAGGAAGCATATATTACTGGACACCATGCTATAGCAATTTGAAGTATACTTAGTGTTTGTTTTCAGTGGATTAAGAAATATTTTATAAATAAAAATAATAATGATTTCACTCTAATTAGAAAAAAAAAACCCATGATAATGAAAGAATTAGATGGAGGAAGTGAAATAGTGTTATTTTTAAAAAGAGAAATTTGCGGCTAAGCATGTATATTTGTTTTCTATTGCTTTATAACAAACCAGTGACCCAGTGCACAGAGTTCTGTATGGGCAGGGCTCCTAGTGGCTGCCAGCTGGCTCCATCCCTGGTTAAATACCTGGTTGAACTCCCAGTTAAGGGGACAATATGCATATTAGGCTTTTATTATATAGGATAACCACATTTTTAGCTGCTTTAAACAGTTTCCATGGGTCTGGGGTCCAGGCCTGGAATAACTGGGTAATGTGCTCAGTGTCCCTCCCGGCTTCAATCTCACTTGAGGTTCAGTTTTTCATGCAAGCTCACATATTTGTTGACCGAATTCATTTTCTTATATCTGTATGACTCATGGAAGCTTGATTTTCAAGGCCAGCAGGACAATCTCTTGGACCTCAGAAAATTCCCTAGCTTCCTTTAAAGTGCTCCCTTGATTAGATCTGGCCTACCCAGTCTAATCTCTTTATGTTAGTTCAAAGAAAAACTGAATAGTGAACCTCAACTGCATCTGTAAAACCCCTTTGCCTTTAATATTTACAAACCTGTTAGAAGTTTTAGGTTTTGTTTTAGATTTATGGTATTTACCATACTCTGATGGCTGGAAGCAAGTCACAGGTTTTGCCCTCACTTAAGGAGAAAACATTATGCTAGAGCATGACTCTTTGAGAGTCATCTTAGAATTCTGCTAACCACCTCAGGGTGAAAGTTATTTTAATACTTTCTTCAGGAGGGAAGTGATCACGTATTTCTCACACAGCAATGGAAGTGCTATAGCCTATAAACTTTCCATGTCTTCTGAATGGTAGAATGGGTAATCTAAATAAACCTGCCAATTGACAGAACTGTGACACTGAATGAAAGTTGTTATTTGTAAAATAGACTGTTATTTTGGAAAACATCTTGGAATTTTATAGTGAAGTCAAATATGCACATACTTTAATTCTCTGTAATCATACTTATAGGCATGTGTCCTTGAGAAATTCTTACGCTTACTAACCAGGATACTTATACAGAAATGTTTAGAACAACATCTACACTAATGAAAGAGAATCATGCAAATTGATCTTATATCTGCTACACCCAGAAGCCAAGCCCACCAGCCAATCAGGAGCAATTATGAAAAATTAACCCAAACAAGATGGCTGGGCCACAGAGAGCAGGAGACTTGAGTTGCCCCAAGCTTCCTGCAGCACTGGCCTGCCCTGGCCTCTGCTGAAAGCTACAAGTTTTAATTATATAAGATAAATAAATCCCAGATACCAGGGCCTCCACTTGGGTTGCTAGGGGCATGGCCAGCCTACAAACAACCACAGACCCCTTTCCCAGGCCATCCCACACCCCAAGGGAACCCCAACTCTGATCCGGGGCACCCTTCAGGGCAAACCAGCTGGCCTTCACCTGAGCTCCAGGCCTCTATCCTATATAATAAAAGAGTAATATGGAGATTGACCATCACTCCAACACACAAGATCACAAGATAGCTGCCCCCATGTGGTCAATTATGGCTGCACCCATGTAGACACAAGATGGCCACCACAAGATGGCCTGCAGGAGAGGGCAGTTGGGAGGGACCAGGCCTGCAAGGAAGGAAAGTTAGGGTGACCAGGTTGGTAGCGGAGGGAAGTTAGAGGCAACCAGGCTTTTAGGGAAGGGCAGTTTGGGGAAGGGGGGTTACCCAGGCCTGCAGGGGAGGGCAATTGGTGGGGACAAGACCTGCAGGAGAGGGCAATTAGGCATCAATCAGGCTGGCAGGGGAATGGTTAGGAGCTGATCAAGCTGGCAGGCAGAAGCAATTAGGGCAATCAGGAAGGCAGGTAGGTGAGCATTTGGGAGCCAGAAGTCCTGGATTGTGAGAGGGGTCCCAGATACTGGAAATGAGTGGCCAACTGTGTAGTGGATACAGTGGCGCTCTGGTCACATTCCCTCTTTGCCTAGCGCCAATCCTCTTGGTTCTGGTGATATTGGCTGCTGAATACTGGTAGTTGTGCTCTTCACTGGGAATTGCCTTGGAGGCAGGGATCTGACTTCCACAAGGCTACTCCTTCCAGGAGGCAGCACCAGTGATGGCTTATTCTGTGATACTAAAGCTCAGTTGTTTTGCCTCAACTGGGGACAGGTTTGAAGGTTCACCCAATCTCCAGACCTTAGCATAGGTGCCTGATCATGCTTTCCTCACTTCCTTACTGGTATGTGCATCTAGAGCTGTGCTAATACAGTATTCCACTAACTAGACATTAATATTTAAATTTATATTTTAATTAAGTCCTCAATACTCTTATGTAGCTAGTGGCTATGACTACTATAGTAGGCAGTATAGGTATAGAATGCTTTCACCATTCCACAAAGTTCTATTGGACAGCACTACTTTAGGTGAACTTCTGTATGCAATTCACTTAGAATCCAGGGAACCCAAGCTAAAACTGAAGCATAGTAACCTCCATCTTGTATAAAACTGCTGTTTGAATTCTCTGCTATTGTTAGATAGTATCTTGTTCTGTAAACTCTGTCATTTTTAAACAGTCTCTTATTCTATAAAATAACTGTTTTAGTTTGAATAATAAAAAAGATAAAAACTTGACTATCTGACCTTGCAAACTAGGCATCTATTATATTAAAATGGACTAATACTGATAAATATGGGACTAATACTAATACCCATATTCCTATGCCAAATGTTTGTTCTTTATGTATCCAAGATCTCAAACTGTCTGTAACAATAACTCACACAGAGCTCTTTGTAATTTCTTCCAACAAAGAAGCTCAAAAAGTATAAATACAGGAAACTTCCTGTATGTGTTGCTCAGAGATTTGGAAGAAACGCCTCCCTCTGGGTGCACACAATGACTGACTCCTAATTAATTGGCTCATTAAGGCTTCTTGTATCTCATTTGCTGATTTACAACACAATAAAACGAACTGTTACATATAGCACTACATACAATTCTCAATGCATAATGCTGAAGAAAAAGATGATGCCACTGAAGAATATAGTATGCATATGCTTCCATTTGTATCAATTTGAAAAGAAGTAAAATTATGTTAATTAATTTACAGACATACCCATAGGTGTACAAAGAAAAGCAAAGGGATCATTAACATAAGCTTCATGAAAGCAGTTATTTCTGGGGAACAATTTGCTTTTGGGGTAACCTCTTTCTAGATCTGGGTTGCAAGTACTTAGGTGTTTATCTTATTATTTTTTAAAAACATAAATATTCACTATTATTTTTACTTAGGACATTTTTCAAAATAAAAAGAATTTTAAAATAATCTGAGCTCTTAAAGAAAAATAGGTAGTTGATTTTTTTCCTTATTAATATAGAACAGGCATAAATAAGAGAGAGCTCACTGATATGACATATTACCATTATTAAGGAGTTTTTCCACTTTCAAAAAAGCTATAGTAAATCATAGACAAATCTTGAGAATCCAAAATTTACAAATGAAAATAATATTAAATATGTCAAACAGAATTGTAAGACCTATAGTTTAATTATATCCCATTAAAATCTCTGTAATATGTCTTCTTCAGAACAGAATAGTGAACTAAGAATTGCTGATAAGCCTCAGACCAGTCAAAAACATTTTGAAACACATTTGGTATGTTTATTTAACTTGGAAATTTAATAGGGAGCCATGTTAATGGCAAGAATGGGATATGAGTAGTGCATGTGTTTAACTGGACCCAAGAGCTTCTATTCTATGCATTTCTTTAAAATGCTTGCCATCCATTCCAAATAAGAAAAATAATGATTGGTGAAATTTTGCATTTTTAATGAAGATTGATATTTTAATTTTTACACTTGTGTCAGTGTTGGTCTTTTCCTCTCCAAATTTTAGATTTCTTATACATATAAGACATTTATATATTTATTTATTTTTAAATATATTTCTTTATTGATTTCAGAAAGGAAGGGAGAGGAATAGAGAGAGAAACATCAATAATGAGAATCATTGATCGGCTGCCTCCTGTACTCCCCCTACTGGGGATCAAGCCCACAACCTGGGCATGTGTCCTTGGCTTGAATAAAACCTGGGGCCCTTCAGTTTGCAGGCTGATGCTCTATCCTCTGAGCCAAACCGGCTAGGGCAAGACAATTAGATGCTTATACCTTATCCAAATATCTACTAAGGCATGAGACTCTTACTATTAGCCAAATGCCAAAGAGCTGTAAATAGTCTTTGGGATGCTGGCTTAGTTCTGAAATCTATAAATAAAAACATGATGTCAGCTTAGAAATCAGAATGATTAACTAGAAAACACCAAAATTCTTATTTTGTCAAAAGTAGACTGAAAGTCAAGATGCAGTCAGGAGAAATTTGCAAAGAATTAGCACTGAGGTACATATAGATGCTGTCATGATGCCTTATAATTGTCAGATAGTTCAGATAGTTCAGTGGAAATAAGCCTTAATGATTTCAAGTCCTATTTTTTTCCCTCTAGGCTTAATGATAAGTAAGCAAACTTTATCTGTATACTTAAGTATCTATATTTCATTGTAAGGAATTTATTGATTTCATGTAGTGAATTAAATTGCTTGAGAGTCATTAAGGTTCCAAATTTATGTCAGACTTAGCAAATATAGACAATTACTAGGGACTTGCTTTTCTAAAATTAACTATTTCTCAGCCATGCCAAATGTGGTCAGTGAACAGATTGGATCAGCTCACTTCCATCACGTACTGAATAGGTGCCACAAGCTACCATACATTTTCTTTCTTTCTTTGTTTTGTTGTTTTAATCTGTGTTTAGAGAGAGATATAACTAGTTAATGCAGCACTAAGCAAATACTAAGTGGCATAATACATCAGTGATAACAGCACAGAAAATCTCAACAGCTGATAGTTTTTATGAGCTCACACAATCAATGAGCTCATAAGAAGCAAATGTTGCCTATTATTTCTGCTCACAAGGACAAAACACTGCCAATTCGAACTGAGAGACTCTAACCCAGTGGTCGGCAAAACATGGCTTGAGTGTGGCTGTTCCACAAAATACCACAGCCTAGGGGAGTCTATTTTGAAGAATTGGCATTAAAACACTCAAGGGGCCATGGCTCACGAATCATGGTTTGCTGACCACTACTCTAACCCAAAAATTCCAATACAATCAACTCTTATTTTTCTTAAAAATGGTAGGAAATGGTAAGACACAGAACTACAACAGTACAAAACTGGTCCTCATAACCTTTTGTTTTCTTTAGTTCCTATTTGCTTATTTAATTGAATTCAGAGAGATTAAGGGAGAGGGAGTAAAGGATAGAAACATCAATGATCAGAGTGAAACATCTAATGGCTGCCTCCTACACACCCCTTACTGGGATTGTACCTGCAACCCTGGCATGTACTCTGACTAGAACCAAACTGCAACCTTCTGTTTCATGAGTCAATGACTACTGAGAAACACCAGCTGGGCCTTATCTCCTGTTTAGAATGAATTATAAATTGACAAATCTGAGTACCACTTATCATTGATTATATACCAATTAGTAAAATAACAAATAAGTAAAATTGTCATGAACAAAGAGGAATCTAAGGATTTTTCAACTAGATAACTTATCTGCAAATAACCAAAAGTAAGCTGTGCTTTCTTCATACTCTGTCTTAAATTTTACAGACGATAACACCCATCTAGAATTTCCTTCTGGATTTATCAATTCATTGGGTAAGCATAAAATTTGTGGTGCGTTTAAAAAATGGTATTGCTTCTTATTAATGTCTGAATCATTAGTTACAAGTGTTGCTTAGGGAACAGTGATCTAAATAGTCAATTACCAATTTAGTTATAAGTGTTTCTGTTACTGTAGATTGAAATTATCAAGTAAAAAAAGAAAAAAAGCTTCAGAAAAGGCAATATTTTGTTGAGGGAGGAAAGTTTCCAAATTAAGCCTACTACAAATAATCGCAGTCCGAAACTACTGATAGTAAAATAAAAATGTAATATCCTACCATTTAAATGGTGGACACAACTATTCAAAATTCAACTTTTCTCTGGCTTATTAACAATTCTTGAAAGCACAAAATCTATTTCTGTAATTTACTTTTGGATATAAAAATACAATGATGTTCATTTATATCAATTGTGGTGACTAGAAAAAAATTATTATTTTTCTTCATTTGTAGTACTGGGGTTTCTTATAAGATATGTTTAAACAAATCATTCCTTCATGGAACATATGATTCTAATGGTTCTTCCTGTATTAACAAACAAACTGAAATGAATCTATAGTTGTTTAACACAATAATGTTATACTGAGTTATTCATTCTCTGGGTTTTATGAAATAGACTCTTCAGTTTTAATAATAATCAAAGGGATAATACTAAAACTCAATACATACTTAAAAGTGCCTGCTCTGTTTCAGTTACTAAAACAGAAACTTTTCAGCATATCATAGACATATCACAATTGCTCATTTAATTATTGACCTACCTCCCCTATGTGCAACAAAAGGCCAAATATCCTTTGTTGAGTGAATTATTTGAATTCAGTGCAAATCCTTGGCCCATAGAAAGTACTCATTAGTAGTTAAGAAAATAAACATGAATTGGGTATTATATCACCATATTGTGGGGTAGAGAGAGAAACTGAAACTTAGGAAAGATAAATACTAACTGATTAGATCACCCTGCCTTTTCACTTTTTAAATCCAGTTTTGTCAGAAATGAAAATACAAAGCTCCAAGAGTAACTTCAGAAAGGTGAGATCATTAATTTGATTATAGAAAAGAGATGTGATATTTAAGGAGCCACAAAAAAAAAAAAAAAAAAAAAAAGGACGGAGTAAGAAAACGTGACTTGATTCCCACAACAGCAAAAAGCCATATATGGGAGAAACTCTTTGGTTTGCTTGGAATATAAGGTGTGTGGGAATTGTTATACTTTTAATTTTTTGGTAACTTCTGAAATTATTTTTAAAATGTTTTTTTTTTAATTGATTTTTAGAAAGAAGAGAAGGGAGAGGGATAGAGAGATAGAAACATTGATGAGAGAAGAACATCATTGATTGGCTGCCTTCTGCACACCCTCTACTGGGGATGGAGCCTGCAACCTGAGCATGTACCCTGACAATGAATCGAACCGATGACCTCTTGGTTCATGGGTCAATACAACAGTGGCAGGGCTATTCTGTAACTTTTAAGAAAAAGTTTTAATATAAATATGCTTTTAATATAAATAGATTTAAATGAATAATTTTCATGTCATTAACAGCTGATCTTATGCATAATTAAAGTCCATGAATTCTAAGGTCACTTTAAGCTCCTTGAGGTTTGATAGCATACAGCCAGTTTTCACATGAGAAGATAGCAGTGCTAGATCACAATAATTCCTGATCTCACTGGGTTTTGATAATAGCATCTGCTTTGTTTTATGAGAACATTGGTGCATTGCAGCCCAGAGATGACTAGATGTATTATACACATACAATCAAGAGCTATCCAAATATGCTTTACAGGAAGATTAGTTTTTCTTTCTTTCTTTTCTCTTTCTTTCTTTCTTTCTTTCTTTCTTTCTTTCTTTCTTTCTTTCTTTCTTTCTTTCTTTTCTTCTTCTTCTTCTTCTTCTTCTTCTTCTTCTTCTTCTTCTTCTTCTTCTTCTTCTTCTTCTTCTTCTTCTTAGAAAAATAAAGAACAACATCTTCTTTGGGTTTTCTGTAAAGTATCTTTCGGAGCCCAAGCACATTGCCACAATAAAACACCATCTGTTTTCAAGATGGTGTTAAATAGAACTATCACTGAGAGATTTCTTCTTCTCACCAGTGTCAGACCTGTTCCTCCTAGCAAGCTGGAATTATAATTACTGCCACTCTCTTGGCTCAAACAGTCATTTTCAAAACAATCAAAAGATAATATTTGTAATGCTTGTATACACACCTCTTAGAACCAAGAAATCAAAAACAACAAAAGCATGTACCAGTATGGATGTGTCTGTGTGCACATTAATAGAATATAATAAAATGTTTTTGAACAAGAATGCTTTTTATCCCATGGATCTGACTTTGGACTAGAAAATGAATCTCAGACAAAATACAAAGCAGGATTAAAATCCACATTGCCAAGCCATATGGGAAATCTGGAAGGGCTACACATAAGTACTCTAAGCTGCCAGCTTCTTTATTATGTTTTGCCATGTTATAAAATAAAAACTGTTGTATAACATGTAGAAAACACATCAACAAAATTATATGTAGATGAAACATCAGTCATTAGTTCTTAATAATAGATAATCATGATTATAAGATGCTTTCAAAATAAAAGTAAGGTCTTTGCACCTGAACAAGAGACTCTTCATTTTAACGAGAGCCATTAATAAAATTAGAAAGTAAGTAAATACACGTAGGCACTGTCCCAAATTGCTTTTCCTCCATGGAACAACTAAACAAATTCTCCTAGAACACTTTTACTTAAAGTGCTGCAAACATCAGAAATGTTAACATCATTCTAAATATCTTTTAAAATGTGGAATTGAAACATATATATTTTTTTATTTCTTTATAAAAGCCTATGAAATTTTTACAGCTAAATAAGATAGGAAGATCAAGTACTGAACCTTCAGGAAGACAGAGTAACTGAAGAAGTTCTAAAGAATGTTCCTACAATGTTCACAAAGATAGTACTGCTTCTGGAGGTTCAAGGTGGTGGGGTACAGAATGGGTGGGGAGCCCAAGAAATCTGCCACAAGAGAACTGACCAGAAAGACTCGCCTCCTTTACTAGAAAGCTTAAGTCTCCCAGGACACACAGATGACATGTGTAAAATGGTAAATCAACTGGACTTCCGTGCTATCCCAAATTCCTAAGGTGTCCAACGAACATCTAGCAAATATAAAAAAATAAAATTGTGCAAATGAAAAGAAAGACTACTTCAGTGTAAGGCCTGGGGGCAGTAACAAGAGACTTGCCTTTCCCCAAGGAACTATGAAGCTGATGGGAGACTTCCAGCAGATGTGGTGACATGTCCCCTGTAGGCCAGCTGGTCAGAGGGGAAGGATGCAAAGGAAACAATCCCAGCGAAGTCACTGCATCCCGTGAAATCAAGATTAGGGTGGAGACAGGAAAGGACTGCGAGGACCATTAAAACAGCCCAGGTTCTGGCTGGCTCTGCAGCTCTGACAGGGCCTAGTTTAACTTTCCAGGTGAGGTCTCCTCTGCTGGGCAAGAGGCAAGGACTGCCACAATTAGGATGAATGTAGGGCTGCACCATCTCAGAAGCTAGAATCTTTTGTAATGCAATGAGAACTACTGTTCCAGACACAGTGCTCGAGTCAGCATCAAAGATGGAAATGCAGTAGCCAGCCTAGAATTATGACCCACTTGTGTTGTTCTTATGTCCCGCCAGAAGTTCTTCTAGCATGCTACAATTAGACTTTTTCGTGGTTTCCTAGTTCACACACTCATGATCAGTGAGAATCAATCACTAGGTAAGTATGTTGCCAGCCCTTTCTAGATGCAAATCACAGTGAGTAAGGTCCATTAAGTCACTTAATTAGGATCACGATAAGTACAATCAGTGCCATATTACACTGCTGGTGCTCTGAGGTGAACCTGAGATACAATACCTCGCTTTGCCATAAAGTTCTTTGTCTTTTTATTTATATTCATATGAGTTTGTTCCCATAAAAAATTACTAAACTAAATTATTCCTGTTCCTCACAAAAAGTACTGACTGTCATCAACTCAATCAAACTGCAAAAGCATATGCCACTCAAAAAAACAAAAAAACCCAAGAGGAATTGGATTTAAATATGAACAAATGTCAATAAGCCCCATCAGGCTTCCAACCCTTAAGAAAAATCAACATTGAACTGGGGCCCTGCTCAAACACCAAGGCTTTCATGGAAGCTGATGCCTTCCCATCTCAAAAACTGAACTGTTTTCATTAAATTAAATTTTTTTTTTTTCATTTCAAGTCAGTTTGATGCATAATGCTTGAGTACCCACCTAATTCACCTGGGTCCAAACATCACCCAATAGAAAACATGTCATGGTTTGTAATCTTTAAATATTAAGTACACGCATTTAGTTTTCTCTCATGGACCCCATTTCATTTTCTTTCATACTTCATCAGCTAAGCAAAAACACTGTTTTCTCATAGTCTTGTTCTCCAGTGAGATGTAAAGGTCAAGCTGAAGTTCCCAATCAGCATTAAAGGACAAGGATATCTATACTGAATTGCCCTAACTTCAGCCTAAGTGAAAGAAGCATAGTTTTTAATTTTGCTTTGACAGAGTGTATGCTTTTATTGAACATTTGGATAAACTGAAAATATCATCATTTTTTTACTTTCTACATGCACCTACAGTTTGCCAGATTCCCCCAAACTGAAAGCCATTATTGAAGAAATAAGACTTTAATCTTCCCATATGCATTATTCTACTCAGCATACATTGATGATCCAGAGCACATTTTTTAAAATAAATTATCATTGCAATACCATGTCAAGTTTATGACAAAATATAGCTCAGCCGGATTACCCAAATAGCCTTTTAAAGTCTCTTCTTGCTTCTAGTCTTATCCCTCCAACCAATCCTCTGTTCTACAGCCAGACCCATCTTTATAAAACACAAATCCGATCAGGCCATGCTTTGACTTAACATTCTCAGTGGGTTTACGTTTCCTGCAGAATAAATTCAAACTCTTTAACTTGGTTTTCAAAGCATCTGCTTTCCTCTTTAGCCTCATCTATCACCAGTGGAAGAAACTATCTATGGTCCCTATTACTTTCACTATTACTAACATCAAATAACTTGTGACATTCCTCACCCCTGGTTAAGCCTCATGATCAGCTCAGCACTGTGGTTGGTCTGTCACAGTTGTCCCATCCTTCAGTTCTGAGAGGGATCAAACCTCATCACTTCTGAGGTTTTGCATATGTGGAACACTCCTTCATTTGTCAAACTCTTCTACCTTTTGTCTCTTGCCATCCTTCTTTTTCCTAGTATCCCCTGCATGCTTAACTCTTACTTATCCTTTACATCAACGTCTTGGAAGCCACTTCTTCCTGAAAGCCTTCCCTGATTCCTCACCCCACAGGGCATTACAGGAGCCTCCCATGTGCTCTCACAACACCCATCTTTTCTCTCTCGGAGCACTTTCTACACTGTATTGCACTCGCCCCTTTACTTGTCTGAGTTATGCAGTAGATCAGTGATTTTCATACATGAGTGTGCATCAGAATCGCCTGTAGGGCTTGCTAAACATGGTTTGCTGGATTCTACCCTCAGAGTTTCTGATTCAGTAATTGCTGGGATCCGAGGGGAGCCTCAGATGTGCATTTCTATCAAGTTCCCAGATGCTGCTGATGCTGTAACCCATGACTACTCATTGTGAATTCTTTAGTAGAAAATAATTTTTGAAAGCAAGGCTTTGAGTTATTTACTCTGGTTCACCTAGCATCTAGCTTAATGCCTTATCTGCAGTAGGAAATAATACAAGTACTTACTACACAGATTGGCAAGTTTGGGGGGCTTAAAGTCACCTTACATGTAGAGATAATAGTGCAGCAAAGAAAATTTATCCTTGGTGCTTCCCCAGCTCAGCGTTGACTGTATTTCCTAGTCCACTACATTTTCACATGATTAAATGTTGAACATTTAAATTGATTAAGAGAAAAATCCAGATTGCATATTGATTAAATACAGAATCCTCTTAGGCCTTTTTAAAACACAAAAACAAATAGAGTCAGATATCTTTAGGAAACACTATAATTAGTATAGTAAGGCCTTTATAGCTTTTGATAATAAGAAAAGACAAACATTTTTTTTTAAGGAAGAATGAGTTTTGTAAGAAAATGCTATGCCAAGAACAAGGGTAATTTATATTTTAACCATAGAATAGTCTACGAAAAGGATGAAAGCATTTGTATTCCTTTGTAGTCTGTTAGCTTGTATTCCCACCTCTACTTGCCATCTTACTGATTATCTAAGTCACTCTCTCCTAAAAAGTTTACACCTGTAATTTATCTATTTCTATAACTTGAAGTATTTTTTTAAATATAGGAGCTTGATAAAACCTCTTAATTTCTGCTTCATCTTTTAAAAAATTTATTAGTGTACAAAAGCTATATGAAAATATATAGTAAAATATATAGTAATAAAAATTAACTTGTTTGTTTGTTTGTTTAGAATTTCAGGTATGGAGATTAAACTGGAAAAATAACTTTATTCCTAAAGCTGACCTTGACAACTATTTTCAAATTTAACATTTCTTGAAAAGAATTTATAAACAGACCTGTTATATACCATAAGAAAACAAGAGTCTTTATACAGTTCTCCAGGCTGTATTTCAGAAAGGGAAAACAGCAAAAAATGTTATTGGTTGATTTAATTCTACACTATAATCCATTCTTAGCTTTTATTTCTAAACTTGCAGTAAAATATTCTTTAAGACAATACTTCTATCACATTTTACATCAAAATAAAAAAGTACTTTTAGTGAATAAGTATTAATATTTATTTTTCCTGGAGCTTTGGCCTGAGTGACAGGCTTCGAGTTTGTCACACTTGAAGAGATAACCAAGAGCTGTCTAGATTTGAGAGACAACCTAGGAAGCAAAATTGCACAATGAGGTTCATCTTGTAAATGAGGACACTCCTTCAAGACATTTGATCTGAACGGACATTTTCCAAAGAAGACATACCACGGCTAAAAGGTACATGAAAATATGCTCAATATTATTACTCATCAGGAAAATGCAAACCAAAACCACAATGCCATATCACTTCACACCTGTCAGGATGGCTATTGAAAAAGAGACAAGAATAAGCACTGGTGAGGATGTAGAGAAAGGGAAGTTTTGTGCACTATTCATAGGAATGTAAATTGGTGCAGCCAGTATTAAAAAACAAAACAAAATAAAACAAAGCACATATGAAGGTTTCTAATAAATAAATAAATAAATAGAACCACCATGTGATTTAGCAATTCTACTGGGTATTTATTTGAAAAAATAATTTAAAACACTAATTAGAAAAGATATATGCACCTCTATGTTCATTACAGCATTACTTACAGTAGCCAAGATATGAAAGCAACCTGTGTCTATCAAGAGATGAATAAAGAAGATGTGCTACATATGTTACTCAGTCATATAAAAGAATTAAATCTTGCTGCTTGAGATAAACTGTATCTGGAGGGTATTCTGTTAAGTGAAACAATTCAGAGAAAGACAAATACCATATGATTTCACTTATATTTAGAATAAGACAAAAACCTCAAAAAATAAATGAACAGCCGAGACTGGTTTGGCTCAATGGATAGAGCGTCGGCTTGGGGACTGAAGGGTCCAGGGTTTGATTCCAGTCAAGGGCATGTACCTTGGTTGCGGGCATATCCCCAGTAGGGGGTGTGCAAGAGGCAGCTGATCCATGATTCTCTCTCATCGATGTTTCTAGCTCTTTACCTCTCTCCCTTCCTCTCTGTACAAAATGAATAAAATATATATTTTTAAAAAATAAATGAACAAACAAAATAGAAACAAATTCATATATACAGAGAACAAACTGATACGTGTTAAATGAGAGGGGCATTGGGTGTTGGGTATAAAAGGTGAAGGGATTAAGAAGTAAAAGTTGCCAGTTATAAAAATAGTCATGAAATATAAAGTATAGCATAGGGAATATAGTCAATAATCTTATATAATAAAAGGGTAATATGCAAATTTACCCTAATAGCAGAACCACTGGGGACCAGTCGCTGTGACATGCACTGACCACCAGGGGGCAGATGTTCAATTCAGGAGCTGCTCCCTGGTGGTCAGTGTGCTTCCACAGGGGGAGCACCGTTCAGCCAGTTCCTGGCTGGCCAGGGCAGAGGCTGTGATGGGAGCCTCTCCCACCTCCATGGCAGTGCTAAGGTTGTCCAACTAATGGCTTAAGCCCACTGCCCTGGGGAATTGGGCTTCCACCTTCAGCGGGACATCCCCCGAGGAGTCCTGGACTGTGAGAGGTTACAGGCTGGACTGAGGGATCTCCCCAGTGCATGGATTTTCTACCATTATAATAACTATGTTTGGTGCCAGATGAACACTTACACTTATTAGGCGTTCACTTGATAAGGTCTATAAATATTTAATCACTATGTTGTACACCTGAAACTAACATAATGATGTTTGTCAACTGTAACTGAAAATAAATTTTAAAAAAAGAGGTTTTTGAATCTAAGTTCCATTAAGTAAACAGGCATTTATTGATCTCTGCTACTGTATAAGAAGCACTCTTTTGTGCTATAAATTCAATAGTAAGACAAATAGAGTTTCTGTTCTCATTAAACTCAGTGTTTATGTAGGAATCATGCAAGTGAAAAGGCATTTTAACACATGAAAAGTAGAGGGTGCTTTTGACCACATGACACAAGATGGCAAGTTTATACTATTTTAACAGAAATGGGAGGGCAGAGAAAAGAAGGACATGCTCCTGTACTTTAAGGTTACAGACCAGAAGTCTCCCACATCACTTCCACCACAAAGCTATTCATTGCACTATTTTTTTTTAAATGAGACACTGGAGTTGATATGCAAATTGTGGTGTAATAATGTGATAGGTAGCTGAAAAACTTCAGTAAAATGTACCAAACCGCATCAGTCTGTACAGTTGGTATAATTTTGAGAACATTGATTCTCAAAAAAGGAATTTTGAGCTTTAAAAATTTCAGACCTACAGACCTACCAAATAACATTTAGGCAGAGTGGTTCTGGAGTTAGCACATGTAACCATACCACTGTACTTCATACAGAAAGTACCACAAATGGATAATAGATATATAATAAATGTACATAAAGATAAACCAGAAAGCTAATATCCAATTCATAACAGAGATTGCCTCAGAGGTAAGAGACAGGGGAATTTTATTTAAGAGGGGAAACAAAGAAACTTCCAGCAAAAATATGAAATTTTTCAAAGATGGATAGGTAAGTAAAAAGATGGATGGATGATGGTCATACAGATAGACAAATATATATTCAGTGCTATTAATGATAGGTACTAGTTTAGGTTCTGAGGAGACCTTAGGGAACAAATTGGTGATTTTTATTTTTTAAATAAAAAATGAACAAACAAATATACTTAAGACTTGTTTTGTTTTATTCTCCCCTGGAAGATTATCTATATTAAAAGAAAATCTATAGGTTGCTTTAGGAACATGGAATAACACCCAGGAAATTAGCTGGGTGATCTTCATTAACAGTGATTATTACCAAGCTAGAACATATCCATTTTATTGTCTATACAGAGACCTTCTATATGTGGGATAGGTAGAACAAATTTACTAAAACTCCAAAAAAACTTTTAAAAAGGAATATTGATCACTATCATTATATAAATGTATGCTATGGCAGACAAAGATAAAGAAAAATGACTGGTTGCAAGAAATCTCTGCCATGTCAAAAGTTGACAAAGGACTAACAAATGCCAACTATCAACCAGAAAAAAAACACACACAGAGATTCTAGTTTCTAAAAATTGTCATAAGGTAAGGAAAGGCATTTTAAAAAATGGTTACTAAAAAAGTTAATAAGCTTATGTGAAGATTCTTAGAACTCATTATTATTTAACAAAACATAATTGACAACATTGGTCTAATTTGTAGTCTGATCTCTTAGGTATCTTTATGCAAGAGATCAGTCATGTATGTCCACATTTGAAGGTAAATGGAAAATGCTGCTCCATGAATGAGCAGCCAGCCTCTAGAGACTGCATTCCTATCCTGTTCTTCTAACTGTGATCATTTTGACTTTCTGTCAAAAGTAATTTCAATTTTTATTCAGAACACTATTTTCATCTGGCTCTTCAAAACCCCTTTGGAGAAAGTATGCTTCTCCATTTAAATAGTCAGAATTATACTGTGTCTAACAACCCTGAAATTCTTATTTTGGGCTTCAGGCATTAAATCATCTAGAGAAAACTCAGATAAAACAGAAGTAGCATGAATATTAAAAATATGTCCTAATGAAGAAAGTGAGACATGAAGAGTCTAAGTAGCTCATCCAATGCCTCAGAACTAATAAGCAGTAGAGTTGGAATTTGATATCAGAGATCAAGTTTAGGTTTGCAAGTGGAGTTGTTGAAGGGTACTAAATAACTAAGTAACATAAAGATATTTTTATAAAATTTAATCAACCCTATTCTGTGTTAGGCATGAAACTGAACATTGGGATTACAAAGCTGAAACTCGCAGCATACTTGGAAAGATAGGCAAAACAGATATTACTTTATGAACCTAATAAATTCAACATGAGTGCATTGGTGTACTCATATCAGTGTATTATGGGCACTGAGAGCAGGAACACCTAATCCAGGTAGGAGAGGTCCTATAAACTTTCTGAAGAACAGTCCAGTTGAGCTAGAGTTAGCTATGAGGAGGCTTGAGGAGGTGAGACAACTTCAAAAGCATCCAAAGACAATGTAGACAAAGGCATCCTGAATCATAGACTATATGGTGGAAATGAGGTTGAAATGAGGAAAGATAGTCAGAGCTCAGCTGTTGGAGGGCTTTTGGATATAGCAAAGAGTTTGGACTCAGTCCCATGAATGAATGGAGATTATAGAGTTATAGATAGGAGAGTCATATAAACATAAATGAACAGTAAATAGTTCAGGTGGCAGGCTGGAAATGGATTTAAAGGTCGACTAGTCAAAATAAGCCAAGTTGTGCTGTGGTAATAAATCTCTAAATTTCAGTGAGTTAATGTGATAATGGATTATTTCCTAAATATCCAAAGACTAGAACTGGCTGGCTATCCCTCCTCCATCTGGGAGCTATACCATCTGGAATGTGTGTCCTTCCAGGTTACTGAAGCAGAAGAGACCTGGAGGATATTGCAGGATGTGTTTACAGGTTGGGATTAGATGAGGCTTTTATCAGTTCCTCTCAGAAAGCACATTCTTGCTGTTCTGTTGAGAGTCTACCACAGAACAGAGTATTTCTTTCAGTCTTGTTTATAATAGGCTCAAGATACTTGTATATGCTTATTGCTTGAGAAAAATTACTCTTTTATTCACTTCATTCAATAAATACTTTTTAAAAAATATATATGTTTTCATAAATTTTTAGAGAGATAGAAGAGGGGAAGAAGGAGAGAGGGAGAAACATTCATGGGAGAAACATTGATTGGTTGATTCTTGTACACATCTTGATTGGGGATTGAATCCACAACCTGGGCAGGTGCCCTGAACAGGGATTGATAAGGTAACCTTTTGATGCACTGGATGGTGCTCAATCAATTAATCAATTGAGCCACATCAGCCAGGGCTCAATAAATGCTTTTTTGAGCATCTTCTATGACCCAGGTACTGTCATAACACAAGGGGCACAGCATTGTTCATGTTACTTTCTTGTGGGTAAACTCTTATTTGGCTGTCACTCACAGGATGATATGTGCAAAGGACAGAGTAATAGAGTAAGTGGGGTGGAAGGTGCGATATGGGCCAGATCCTGTGTCTCATAGGTATTTTAAAGAATTTAAATTTGACTAAAATGAAGGGACTTTAGAATATTCTGTGCAAAAGGGTGGCATGGTCTGACTTAATTTTTTTAAATTGATCATTCTTGCTGCTCTGTTGAGAACAGACATAAGGTAGTAGAGTGGAAACATTGAGATCTATTGGGAAGTTATTTAGCAATCCAAGTGAGTGATGATGGTGGCTAAGACATGGAGCTGGTGAAAAGTGATCAGATTTTGGATGTATCATGAAGATGGTTAATTTTGTAAAGGTATTTAACTTTGAAGATACCATCATCAGAATTTGAGGGCAATTCCTGGTGTGACTTAAGCCAAGTTGCAGTCAACTGAGAAGAGGTGAGCCTTAATTATTGAAATCGGCCTGAAATGGTTTTAGAAAGGCTCTAGAAAGCATTGGTTTCTTAAACTACTCAGACCTAATAAGTGTTCCTTTAGGATTTCAAATAATAACAATGTTTACAAGAAAAGTCTATTTTATTAGAATTAAAGCTTAGCTGCAAACATTCCACACAACTGACAATACTTTATATAAAATCTATAGATCTTTCTACTTATAATGAAAACAAGTTGGCTGGTAAATTACATACCTTTTTTGAAAATCAAGTCAGTAAATATTACGGTATATTAGATTCATTTTGATATAACAATTTATTGAATTTTTGTTAGGGGCATGTTTGCTTTATGGGATCTCCCCCATTTCTATAATGCTCACATAAATAAAATTGTTTATTATAATTAATTATTATTATATTAGAAATACACTAAATAAAATATGCCACTTTACCTTGATTTGATTCATTTGCTAGGTGCAATTTAGCAGAATGAGGTCATATTTAAGTTTGATTATAATGAAGGCAGAGAATGGAAGAAGAATATACAGAACAGGAAACATAAATGCATAGATGTGAATTTATGGTAATAATAGACATTAGGGCCCATGAAAGGGATCAGTTTGGGTTTGGAGGTGTAAGGAGTTGGAAATTGGGACTGGTACGGTTGCATATGGGTAACTTATAAGGTATAATAAAAGTTTCAATTTTATATTTTAGGTGAGATAAAGATAATGATGTGAGCATGTAAAAGAACAATTGAAAAATGCCCCAGTGGAAGATGGAGAGTAGAAAACAGATGAGGGAAAGTCACTAGAAAGCCACCCCATAGGAGCATATAAGTGAGAGACAATTTAATCCCTAGAAATCTCAGAGAACCAAGTTTCTAAACTAGATCTCATCTAGCATGAAATACAAACTAAAGTTATAAGTAATTATGTGATTATATATTGTTTTGCTTATACACTGACAAACATCAGCTTTATTTTTCTCTCCTATTAAGCTAAGGCATCAATGCCCCCATAAAGATTCAATACCATGAGAAACCTACCACTTATCTTTATACAACATATGCTTTCTAGAATCTTCCCCACTCAATTAACCAGGAAGTTCACATATAAAAGAACTTCTTTTAATTAAAAGTCAACTTTTAAATACCTAGTGGAAACCTGCATTCTTCTGGGAAGTAGGGAATAGATAAATGCTAAAAAGCCACCACCTAACACCAGTTTTAGAAGCAATAGCAATGTATAATTCATAGCATGCATTAGAAAACTTCAATGCAATCAAAAGACATCACACCTAAAGAAGGAAATAATATTGAAATATATTAAATATCATAATCAACAAACAATATTTGGAATATGTTTTAAAATTTTCTACAAGTAAATAAGTAAAATATAAGCTAGCCAAAAGAAAAATAAGCAAAAAATTAATAGGTAATTCATAGAAAATGAAACTGAAGTGCTCATTGAGCATATATGGAAATATGTTTTAAGATCAATATTAAAAATGTGTTCATCTCTTAAGGATGACGAAGAGAAGGGAATGAAATTTAGAAGAACTGCAAAGTGAATTGCCATTTCATGTATAACATTTAGTACCTTTAAACAATAAAAAGCAGAGTGGATACTGCTAAATATTAACATGTGGTTATCTAAGTGGTAAATATAGGCATGTTTAACTTACTCTTTGTATTTTCTTTTATATTTTTAAAATATTTCTTAATAATAAATTTACATAATATGTATGACAATTTTACCATTGAATTCTATAAAAGTTTCTCCATCAATCATTTTTATGAGAAAACATAATAAGGGAGGGCAGTATGAAATAAGGGAAAAACATAAGAGGAGGAGTTAGAATCCTAAATCCAGTCCCAAATCTGACACTTGTCCAATGTGTGACCCTGAGTAAACCACTTAATTCTTCTAAAACTGATTTCTCACCTAAGAACTTGAATAATTAATCCACTTTTACTACATACAGTTATTGTAAGAAGTGAATTATTTTATGTATATAAAAGTGATGTTCAAATATAAAGAAAAATATATGAAAATTCTTAAAACTTCTAGATAATTGGAATTAAATGAACATAATTTCCTATTTATTGTCATTTTGAACTTATGGAAACAGATATTAAAACAGACACAATCTCTTCTTACCGGGTCTGTTAGCTGGGAATAGAGTTCATAGCAATTATCAAAAATATACTTGTACGTAGAATCCAGGCAAGCTCTGACACAGTCCTTTACCACCGTGCTGGCCTTTGGGGGGTTTTGCAGCTCCAGAACCTGACAGAGAAATTATTTTCTTAAATTGAGAAATGGAACATTGCAATCTAGTATAAACAACTCAAACCGTTTCAATAAATGCTTTTAGTTGATTTTTCAAAGTTCAGGAAAAATGTGGTCATAGAATGTTATAAATGCATAAATATCCATTTTAACTATGTAATGTGACAACTCATTGAAAATGCTCATAGTTGTAAATATTCAAATAGAAACACTAAATGTGAACAATTACATCATTTAATTAACTAATTAATTAATTCAACACTTGACAAATATTTACCACCTATTATATGCCAGAAAGTGGTTATATTGCAATGAACAACAGAAACAAAAATCCCTTTCAGCCATAACCAGTTTGGTTCAGTGGATAGAGCATTGGCCTGCAGACTACAGGGTCCTGAGTTCAATTCTGGCCAAGGATACATGCCTGGGTTGCAGGTTCAAACCCTACCCAGTCAATGATTCTCTCTCATCATTGATATTTCTCTCTCTCTCTCCCTTCCCCTCTGAAATCAATAAAAATTGTTTAACAAATTCCTTTCATTATGGAGCTAAATTTTAGTAGATTAAAAAAAATAATGAACAAGAATAGACCCAGAGATAAGGAGCCATGGGTCAGACTTTTGGACCTCAAAAGGAGGGTGGGGATAAAAGGGAGAGATCAACCAAAGGACTTATGTGCATATATATGAGCCAGTGGTTGAGGACAATAGGGGTGGGGCATGAATGGGGGGGTGAGGGATTGGAATGGGGGGAGGACAAATATGTAATACCTTAATCAATAAAGAATTTTTTTTTTAAATCAGTAAAATATATTACACTAGTGGCCTGGTGCATGAATTTGTGCACATTGAAAGAAAATTAATTAGAAGAAATATTTTAATATTGCTATTCACCCTTTCTTTATAATAGAAGTGTCAACCAAATTCACAATCAACAATGACAGATTGAAACACACATATGCGATTGGTGCCAGAGAGAGCTTTATATATATATATATATATGTATATATATATATATATATATATATATATATATATATATATGTATCAGATATGTGAAAGTCAACTGAACCTTTTATATATATATATACCATGTTTCCATGAAAATAAGACATCCTCTGAAAATAAGACCTAGTGCATCTTTGGAAGCAAAAATTAATATAAGACACTGTCTTATTTTCGGGGAAACAGGGTATATATATATATATATATATATATATACACCCTGTATATGTGTGTGTGTGTGTGTGTGTGTGTGTGTGTGTGTGTGTATATATATATATATATATATGCAAGTTTATTATATATAATAACCTTGATTAATTAGACCTGCTTTCTGATTTATGTATATATGTATATATATGTATATGTGTGTACATATGTATATGTATACATGTATGTATATATATATATATATATATATATATATATATATATATATGCAAGTTTATTATATATAATAACCTTGATTAATTAGACCTGCTTTCTGATTTAGCTAAACTTTTTCCAGCCTAGTGAACTAGGGAAGCTCATCAATTTCTCTTTCAGGTAATTGTCAGAACACAGCAGTAAATATCAACACAGAGAAGATTATTATTGTGACCACACAGGGAGAACAATGAGTAAAATATTTAACTGCAGGACTGTTTGACTATATTCTGTGCAGTGAGAAAACCTGAATTCATTTTTAAGGTTCACCCTTTCTTACTTATCAGTCAGGTCAAGTTTCTAAGCTTTCTAAAACTCCGTTTTCTGGCTAATTAAAAGGAAATAGGATTCTATTGAGTCTCCTATCTACCTACCCCAGGACTTCTGTGAGTATCAAATGAGATGTGGCACGGGAAAATGCTTCACAAACATTTGGTTAAAATATGAAATGTTTGCTCCTGGCTATAAAGCAAGTCATGTTCCTGGGCTGTAGAAACTGCAAGGAGGCTAGTAGCTAGGGAGAGGAAGCCAGGTGTTGCTATGTGATGTCATTTCTTGGGTAGACACTTAGCATTTTAGTCTTTTATCTATATGATTATGATGCATGTTGAAAAGAAAAAAATAGAGAATAGATTATAAGAGTTATCTCAATGGAGTAGAATAAATATTATATAAGACAGCTATAGTACGTATATGAATTCAGAGAAGTAAAAGGATGGGACTGGGGAAAAGTCACATATATGCTATGGAAAGAACCTTAATTTTGATCAAAGGGGAAATAAATTGGACTCTTTGAGTAGAAGATCAAAATGACCTTATCCTTTAAATGGTTCCCTTATGTTGCCTTAAGTTGGGCTATAGAATAAGAGAAAAGACCAGTGAAGTGAATATTGTGGTAATCCAGTCAAGGGAAAACAGTGCTTGGACTATAGTGGTAAGCTAGGAGCTGGCTGTTATAAAAAAAAAATCCTATTTGGATTAATTTTGAAATGAAGAGCAGGATTTGCTGACATTATATGATTGATGTGAGAGAAAGAGAGAGTCAGGATCCCAAGGTTTTAGCCTGATTAACCGATACAATAGAGATAGCCCCAACTTAGACCAGCAAGGCTCTGCTTGAGAGATCAGAAGCTCAGTTTCAAAGAGGTTAAGATTGAAAGCCTGTCATGCATAAAAGTAGATTTCAAGTAGACATCTGGATAAATGAGTCTAGAGTTATGGAGATGCCTTGTGTGTGTGTGTGTGTGTGTGTGTGTGTGTGTGTGTGTGTGTGTGTGTGTATTAGAGGCCTGGTGCACAAAATTTATGCGCTCAGGGGGTTATCTCATCCCGGCCTGCACCCTCTCACAGTCAGGGAGCTGGACATCTTAGCCCTGTGGTGGAGGCGGGAGAGACTCCTGTCACCTCAGCTGCACTGGCCAAGCCAGCCATGAGCCTGGCTTCTGGCCAAGCTGTGCTCCCCCTGTGGGAGTACACTGACCACCAGGGGGCAGCTCCTTCATTGATTGTCTGCCCCGTGATGGTCATTGCATGTCATAGTGACCATTTGTTCCGCCATTTTGCATATTACTAGCCTTTTATTATATAAAATTGTTTACAATATCCAAGCAACCTATGTGTTCACAGATAGATGAGTGGAAAAAGAAGATGTCTCATATACACACATGCATACCACACACACATATTGGAATATTAGCCATAAAAAGAATAAAATCCTGCCATTTTCAACAACATAGATAAAACTGGAGGATATTATGCTAAATAAAATGAGATAGAGAAAGGCAAATGCCTTATGATTTCAGTTAGGTGTGAAATCTTACAAATAAAACAAATGAACAACCAAAACAAAACAGTAGCAGACTCATAGATACAGAGAACCAACTAGTGGTTGATAGAGGGACAGGGTAGGGAAATGGGTAAAATGGGTAGAGGGGATTAGGCGTACAAATGTAAAATTATAAAATAAACGTCACAAGGAAGTAATGGACAGTATAGAGGATATGATCAATAATACTTTAGTGACTGTATGGTGACAGAAAGAAATTGGACTTATGGTGATCACTTCATAATGTATATAAATATTGAGTCACTATGTTGTACACCAGAAACTATTATAACATTGTATATAAATTATACTTCAATCAAAATGAAAGGTAAAACCAGACTTTAACTGTGTTGTACCACACTAAGTCAGTGTCAGAAATAAAATAAGGTACCTTCATTCTAAAAAAGGTGATACTTGTTAGCAAGTCTACAGTTGATTTCAGGTCTTGCAGTCTTTCAGCATTGCCAGCAGGAAAGTTTTCCTGGTCAATTAGGAAACAGAAAATGGGTAAATTGTCAGCATTAATGTAAAACATCACAGAAAGTATGAGGATATACTCTTCTTAGTCTTATGAAGCTATATCCTTTTATTTATTCCCATAATACAATAAAAATACACAAAACAATATTATGACTGCAATATTATTCCTTGTTACTTAAGAGTTTTGCTACTAAAATAGAGGAAGACAGCACATATTTGAAAATATTTATAGTTTTCTCAATATAGGTCACTTTTTTCCCCAAAAAAAAACTTTGTGTGTGTTTCACCTGGAGAGGCAGTATAGAATTATTGACAATGAACTCTGCACAGCTTCAAAATCTAGAAGGAATGTCTTAAGCAGCAAGTTCCCATAGGAATCTCAAAAGCTAGAAAAATATCAACAGGATATCTCAGTAACAAGGAATGAATTTTCAAGATGAGAACTGGGCCATATATCCACTCCATAAATTAGCTTACAGCCACTCAATCTGATGGTATTTAAAAAAAAAATCATAAAATTAAGCCACACACTCAGTATTGCTGTAGGCTTATGTGGGGCTAGGTACATGACCAAGGGTCAAATGCTTACTTATTTAGTAGACCCTTCTAGTGTGATAGGAATAGGAAAAGAGATCCCATAATCAGGATTTTTTGCTTTTCCATTACATAATGAATAGCTTTATACAATGTCACAAGAAACCATCTGAGCCAAGCACAATATTTACTTTCAGTCAAATAATTTTGTACATACCCTATACTTTGACAGGTCAATCCTTAAAGAGTTGTGTAACTGGTCTAGTAGTTTTATGAATCTTTCCCTCTGTTAAAAAAAAAAAACACAAAATAGGAGAATGGAAATAAATGGTCACTATCAGTTATTGTTCCCATTTTATAGAAATCAAGGTTCAAAAATAGCAATGACTTGTCTAAGATTATAGAGCTGGTATATGACATAGCAGTGTCTCAAAATAAGGTCTCTTTGACACCAAATTCACATTCCTTCAATAAGTCACAATGGCTTTCTGTGATGAATGGAAAGTATCCAGAGAATTATGCCCTATAGGAAGAGTGCAAGCAACTGAATTGCCACAGTCCTGATTCATGACAATATGAGTCAGGAAGAGAAAATATAAACCATCTCTCTACCCACACACACCAGCCCACCTCCCCAGAAATAAATTGTAGTGTGTGTTTGGTTTTTTTTTTTAAATACTTCTCCCATCTATGGAAGTGGGAACAACTGTTGTTTTTTCAAAAACAATTTTAAAAAGCATTTTCCTTTTGGTAACATGTACAGAGTTCACAATCTGAAAGGATGTAATGCTTTTAACTTATATGTTTTAGTGCTAACAAAAAATATAAAATATCAGTCAAAAACAACAACAATAATACACTAACGCTTCCCCTTAATTCTGTGTTGGTATTGTACCAACCTCTTCATAGAGGGATTTGAAGATGATGAGAATAAGAAGTTTTGCTACAAAATATAAGGATAAAGCTGTGTAGATTAAAAACATTGAGTAAAAGTATCAGTCGCATGCACAAACTTTATAGAGATAGTTTCACCATTCATTTTGGTCAGATTTCTGACCAAAAATTAAAATAAAAAATATATGGAGGTAAGAGTAAATGATAGTAAATGTGTCTGCCTACATTACTATTTTTTAAATACTAAAATGTATTTTGAAGACACTGGCAAAAGTGAAAACTTTTTCTAATGTTTTCATATACAAGATGGATTCACAGGGTACAGAACTCTTATCTCTTGAAGTTACTTATCTTGATGAAGTGAGCTGAATATTAATTGAGTTAATGAATTGTTCCTAAGTTGAAATTTCAATTTTCTGAATAAAGTGAAAATCTAATAGGTTGACACACTTGTGAACACAGTTTGAATATTGCCTTTGTGTTAACTCTTATGGAGGCAATAAAAGAACCCAATAAATGAACCTTGCTTTTCAGAAGTTTGCCACTTGTTCAGTGGATAAGACTCTTCTATAAAATGACTGAAAAATACTGTTGAGTTGACTGTACTAAATTTTTCTTTTCCATTTCCATCATACCTTCCCAGGAGAGGACCTGGCTTATACTGTCTTTTATTAACCTTTTATTTCCCCCATACATGTGTTTCAGTTGCTCTCAATCAAAATTAAAAAACAACAACAAGAGACCTATTATAATAATCAGTTTAGTCCATAGTAAAGTTAATTAATCAATGATTATAAAATAAAATGTGTTCATGTCATATCTCTGACCTCTTCATCTGACCTCTGTGATTGGTACAAATAATCAAGACAGCTGATGTGACCCTAGTCAACCATGCTCTGGCCAAAATCACTGGCCCTGTTATATATACTAGGACCAACCATTCTGGTTGTTTACTCTATATCCATTCTTCCACACTTCCTTACTAATGGAATCGCATGAGTCAAATATGTCCATTATAAGATACCTACTTTTCCAGACATCTTTGCCTCTAAGAATGACCATGTGCCTGGTTTAGCTCAGGGGGTGCACTCAGCCTATTATCAATTAATTACTATTTGGAAAGATTCAAAACAGTGCATGGCAGACAGTGTTTGCTGTATTACTCTTTGCGATGTAAGTCTTTGTTAGTTTTTTTAGTTTTTTTTCCCCATTTGCTCTTTGTGTTTTACTTTTTTTCCACCTCAAACATAAATTAGATCCTAGAAGGTAAAGCAGTTATCCTGTGGCTATAACAGTGGTAGGCAAACTCACTAGTCAACAGAGCCAAATATCAACAGTACACGATTAGAATTTCTTTTGAGAGCCAATTTTTTTTAATATATATTTTATTGATTTTTTACAGAGAGGACGAGAGAGGGATAGAGATATTGATTTTTTACAGAGAGGACGAGAGAGGGATAGAGAGCTAGAAACATCGATGAGAGAGAAGCATCGACCAGCTGCCTCCTGCACACCTCCTACTGGGGATGTGCCCTTAACCAATGTACATGCCCTTGACAGGAATCGAACCTGGGACCTTTCAGTCTGCAGACCAATGCTCTACCACTGAGCCAAACCTGCTTCGGCTAATTTTTTTTTTTTTAACTTCTTCTAATGCCACTTCTTCAAAATAGACTTGTCCTGGATGTGGTATTTTGTGGAAGAGCCACATGTGGCTCGTGAGCAGCAGTTTGTCGACCATGGGGCTATAAGATGAAAAGCTAACTAAATGGTAACAATAGTGTATGGAGCAAGAAGCAGAAGTCCCCCCCATACACCTCACCCTTGCCATATCTGCCCACCCTTTCAAAAAATTACAATTCTGAGTAGCTACAGTAGCCCTGGGTTCCTATTACCTCTGCCGTTTGGTTACATGGAGACAAATCTTATTTAATTAAGATTGTTTGAGTTTCTGTTTCATGACACTGAACAAAACCCTGACTGTTACAAATCATACACCTGGTTCCTACCTAGGTCTTCAGTAATCAGCTGGAAAATTTACATTCAAGATAAATAGAAAACTGTGGAAAACACTGTGAGGCTTGTCACAAAATCTCAAACAATATCAGATAACGTGAAATTAAAAGTGCACTGCTGATTAAATTTTCATAGAGATCCTTTAAACAGCAGGACAGCTTAAAAATTTAATTTTAACTTTCGAATTTCTATTCAACTTGAGTGCCACTGTCTTTGCCTGAGCAGAGGAGACCTACTGCCTGCAGGGTGTGATTTGAAGGATGAAAGACTGGGTGATGAAAGACTGTTTCCCCTGAGGTGCATGCCACTGTGTCAGACACTGCGATATTATTCAGTTCTTTGTATTGGGTAAGGACTGCATGTCTGGCACTTGGTAGAAGCAAAATCAATAACAAGAATACTAAGTGTTACCTGTATCAAAAATGTAGATTCAACTAGTTGATAAGAAAAACTATATCCATATAGTAAATATTTTCAGTTTTGTAACCTTTGTCACAACGATCAAACTCTGTGTTGTAGTATAGTAGCTCCCATAGACAACATATAAATGAATGGGGCTGGGTTTTTGTCCAATAAATTTTTGTACATAGACACTGAAATTTGAATTTCATATCATTTTGATGCCCCACAATTAATAGTCTTCTTTTTGCTTCTTTTAACAATTTAAACAATCTAAAATCCAATCTTAGCTCATGAGCCATACAAAATCAGTAGTTTTGGCCCTTGGGCAGAGGGGAGCTTTTGAGTAGGGGGGAGCGATTGCTACTGCACAACTGCATTCTTAGTAAGTCTCCCAGGATCCTGGAAATATGAAAGGAAAAGCTCTTATAAAGAAGGGGTGTAAAAATCTCTGCAGCCTCCTGGGCTTCTCTCTCAGAGCCTCATTTCAAAGGGAGGGATGCTTTAATTTCAAGATAAGGATGCATAAGCTTTGGTACACTCTGGACCTCAGCTTTCCTGGGAGAAGCCCTGACCAAGTGCTCACCTGATCTTAGGTTTTTATAACATTTGCAAGAATAGGAGTAAAAATTATTCTGACCTGGACTGACAAATTATGAAAACTTTTTTTTAGATCATACCAAAAATAATCATTAAATAAGAAGAACAGAAACATTTCAAATAGAAGTAATACAGAGGCTATTTTAATCATTTTTGATAATTTAATGAATATTGAAATTAATTGATTTGTAGAGAGCATGTAGGAAAGGCCCCTGAGCTGAATGTCCTTTGAATCTAGTGGCGCCTGGCAGAGCTATGCCCTGGAAACATACCTTGCCAGAGGCAGGTGTGTTGTCAATCTGACCTTTAGCTCAGGTGCCAAGGGGTGGATTTCATTATCTGGATCCAGCCAGGCACCAGGAACAAACACAATTATCTGGGCCCACCCAGAAGTGACAATTACAAAGATGCCACAAGAATGCACATAATCTTCTTTATCTTGGATTTTAGTAAAACCTCCTGGTATTTATTTCCCTGTATAAAATAAACATACTGTATAGGCTCTGGGTCACTGTCTCTTTTTCAGAGGACAGCTGTCCCACAGGGCCCAGCTTTTTCCTTCTATCTCTGTATCTGTCTCTTTCTTTCATTTTCTCAATCCCCTGTTGCCCCTACTCAGGACTTCTGTCCATTCTCTAGCCATGCTGGTCGTGGAAAAGAGAGAAATATTATATACCTACAGAGATTCTACAACATTATAAAATGCCACTACAATGATGCTATCAAGGATAAACATCTTAATACATTAATAAACGTTATCAATTCAAAGAGCATTTAAGAAGTCCCTTCACAGGCAAATTTGAAAAGCATTGAGATGTTATTATTCACTGACCAAGAGAGCTCAGATGCTTCCCTCATTTTGACTAAGCTTTACACAGGCTTCTGTTCTTGACTCTAGGTCTTGACCTCCCTTTTTTATTTTTAGAGTGTTTTCTTTGGAGACTTTATAATTGCACATTTCTTCTCTACCCCTTTGAGATGTAAATCTTTTTAAATGATGCCCCTTGCCAGTTTTATAAGCTTCTAATGTCTTTCTCAAGTACTTGAGAGCCATCCTTTGGAAATGTAAGCATTAAAAATATAGCACCTCTATCTCTCAGTCTTAGCAGGAGGGTAGGAGACTAATTTTGATGGATATCAATTAGCAAACACAGTTGGCCTAGCCACAGACTTTTACAAATTCAATATGCTGAACATGTCCTATTGCTCAACCTTCCCTCTAATACCCTCATGTACTTTTTTTCTGTATTATTCCAGCCCTTGTTTCAGGGGAGTTGAGCTTCCTATTATCTCCTCCCTATTGCAATAGCCTTAAATGAAGTCTTCCTTAACTGTTTAACTTCAATGGGCACAATTTTTGCTCTGACATCACACAAGAAAAAAAAGTATAATAAATGTATTCTCAAGTTTGATAAATCATTAAAAGGTATGTGGCCATTATCAATGAATTATGAAAGTGAAAGGAACTTTTCTAAAGTATCAATTTTTAAAGTTTGATCAACTGTACTAGATAAGAGTGAATTATCTTTTTATCTATAGAAAGAATATTTCAGATTTTTTTCCATATAAATAAGTGATCTAGCATCTACAATCAAAAACTGTAAAAACAAACTTTTATAGACATATGTTAGGAAGTTAATTAATAAAAATATGTTGTTTTTCTAGAATTTTTATATTTGTGGAATTTGTCATAATAACTTCTAACTCATTGTAATTTATTTTTATGAGAAATAAATATTAAATATATATCAAATTTTTCATTGACAATTTTACATTCTTCTTAATGAGAGTCTTACTAAATAGTCTAAGGTTTAGGCAGCACAAAAACTAGAATTGCTTAAGGAAGTCATAAAGAAATAATTTATTTCCAAATGTTTTCTACATTCATTTTCTCCTTTGCCACATCACTTCATTTTATCTAAACCATTGTCTAAATGCAGCATTACTTTGTCTTACCAGGACTAGCGCATCAGCCTCCTCACTGATTTCCATTTAGTCCTGTGTTCAATACCAGGAACTGGCTTACTCATTTCTCCTCTCTTCATTGTGATTCCCTGTAGTTTTGAGACTAGAAAACTAAATGCTGTATTTCTCAAACTCCTTTGCAGTTAGGTTTCTGCAATTATCTTAGTTTCTGCCTATTAGATGCAAAGAAGCTACTACCTTTGGGAAGCAGACCTGAAGTGGTTTAGTTCTACTGCTTCTTGGTTTAGTTCTACTGCTAAGTAAAGTCCTAGAGATACTTAATTTCTCATCCCAGGTCTCTAGCTTGTGGTTTTATAAAAACTATAGCATTGTAAATAGAAGCAGCCTTCTGATTTATCTCTCTAAGTGTAGGAAAGCTCATAGCTTCTCTTTCAAGACAGTTTCACTTTGATATTTTAAGAATTATTACAGAAGGATCCTCCTCCAGTCCCTCAGATGATAATTGTAAGCATCTAATTCTGTGCCAAGACCCTTTCAATTTAAACTTGCTTGTATGATTTCTATTACTACAACCGAACTCTGTCTGTCTCAGACTCATTTTATCTTTCCCTCTTATAATATTTCCTCTAAAGAGTGATCTAAGTCAAAAATTCTATCAAAGTATATACCCTTTGCCTCAAGATGAAATCCAAACATTTCAGTTGGCAACTTAATATCAACCCAAGAACACAGCACTGTCTTATAGTTCCATGTTTTATTCTATCTGCCATATTCAGTAGGCAGGCTACCTTACACAAACTTCTTTCAACTTATTTTGCATATTTACTTCTCCTTTCCTTCCCTCAAATGTCTCCCATGCCTGAGGTAGTTTTTCTTTTACTTCTTGGACATTAAAAAATATTACTCATCCCTAAAAGCCTTGCTCCATTTCTACATTATATTTTTATAAATTTTATCATACAAATGTGAAAACAAGGGTAAACGTTGGTGAGGAAATAGGGGTTACTGTCTTATGTAGAGTTCTGTATCCTTTTCTTCATTTATCATTATAACATGGGCATTGCTCAATTATGTGAACTGTTCTTTAAAAACTCGACTTTAATGATTACATTATATTGTATTTTAGTGAATAAATAAAAAATAGTTCACACAACTATTCATCTCTGTCCTTCACTGAAGAATGCTATGACCTTAGACGGTTTCACTAAGCAATGATCTCCTAATTGCCAAATCCAGTAGGCTCATTTCTTTCCCTATATTATTTGAACTTTTTTTGCAACACCTGACAATGTTATATACTGCCCTTTTCTCAAAATAGTTACCTTGCCTTTCATAGTAAGCATAACATTTTTATTATCATATTTGTTCAATTTCTTTAACCATTTTCCTCAGCAAAATTTGCTTGCCCATCCTCTCCACCCCAAAGGTTCTGTCTGTTTCACTTTATTCTTGAATATTTTAACCTAAACTATGACTTCAAATAGCACCTGTACACAAAAATGGTTTTCTTCCCTTGAGTATTTGTTTTAAAATCCTCATCAGTAAAATAACTTTTCCCACTGCTTTAACCTTTGAAGAATCAAAATATTTGGGTTACACCTTTGTGAAGGATAAAGAAGAACCAATATAATGGTGTTCCTACATTACAAGTGACAGTATTAGCTTCAAAAGTCAGGTAAATAAGAATGCCAAGCTTTAAAGTGCACGTAGGAGACACTTTACTTACATATATTGTACAAATAACATTATTTTCAATAGATAGAGAAAAATATGGTTACATTTGCATACCACCTCACCGATGTATACAGATGTAGTTTGAGAAAGATTTTCTTTTTGAAACCTCTTCGACAATAAGTCATTTGATTTACAAAATGAAGTTTGTTATAATCATATTGCCACTGAAACACTAAAAAGAACTGAAATCAATTTGGTTTCTCTTCTTTGGGTCAGCATGAAGTGAAAAAGCATGCTACTTATTTCCCTCCAGGTAGCATTTATGTTGGATATTAATCATGTAAACACATCTTCTTTCTCAGGTGGTAAAAGGTTCCGTGTTCCACAAGGTTGGCTTATTCTGCACAATGTTCCCAGGAAGAATATTAAAAGCAAAACAATCAATGCTATTACCAAAATGAGGTTGTTATAACAAAACTACTCTATGATCTGGTATGACTCATGATTGTATTTTTTGGGGGGGCTGGTTAGGGAATGTTCTTTGGTCCCAGCTGTTGCAAGAGTCAAACTGTATAGCAAAGTGCCTGGTGGTGTACTGTGTAGACCAAGCATATTAAATTTAAAGGCCAACACAGATATAAACCAGGTTTAAGTTAATGTGAGCTGCAAAAAATCAAAAGCTTCAATTTTCATAGAAATGTAGGTTTATTTGGATAGAGACATGCTGAATACAAAGGGCTGACATGAGCAATCATTAGCATAAATTAATAGAACATTTTAATAAAAATTAATATTTTTTCTTGAACATTAACTTACCAGACACTGAATGACTGCACAAATTACTAAGTGTAGCCCAAATAAACTTATTTTTCTTTCTCCAAAAGTGAAATATTTTCTGTTGTGCATACCAAATATGTCAGTCCAAGAGTAATGATATGGCCATCAGCTGCTACAATATTCCCTGCTAGTATTAGTAGAAAGAAATGGTGCATCTGCACACAAGGGGTGTAAGGGAAATGAATACAACTCAATTATAGTTATCAGTTATTAGCGAACACTGCAGCTCATTATAATTATGTGTAACAGGATATTATAAAAATTAAGTTATGAAATTTTTCTTATATACCATTATATTGGCTGGTTCACAATAATATTTGTTGTGGGCCACATGTGGCCTGCAGGCCGTAAGTCTGACATGCTTGGTTTTGACTATAGGTAAAGTATGAGAAATGCAATTTTCATATCTTATTATAGAGAGAACTTTCAATGTTTACAAACTGGCTTACCACCTCTTACCTCATTTTAATTTGAGAAACATGTTAAAGAAATAATTCTTGTCCACATAGAGCAGATTGAGAAATAGTTTTAAATGACTGAACTGACTTACTAATTTTGAGTTCAAACTCCAACCCCAATGACTCCTCTCATAGAGTTTTCTTCTACTAGTGTTTATTTTGTCTTGTCATTAAATAACAATCACTTTTTCCTTTGATTCATTCCGCCTTATCTTTCTACTTCACATGCATTTTCTTTTAGATGAAAAAGATAAGAAAATAGACACAGCAGCACATTTCCCCCCCCCTTACTGGCTTTACACCATTTTATTTGCTGGGTTTCATTTTTTTACTCTATGACACATAATGTCCTCAGTTTGATTTCTAACACCATGATCAATCACAAAATCGACTCAGTGAACCAATTTTTAAGTTCAGTGGGAAATGTAACTGCAATGTCATGGAAAAATACCTGTCTTTCAGGGATATTGAATAAAGCTACTGGATTACCCATGTGCCCTGGCCAAAACCTTGGGAATCTTTCCAGGCATTTTTCCATTTCCCTCACTGTCCACATCCTGAAAGATACTTAGTGAAGTTGAAAAGCTCTGAAATTTGTTCTTCCTTCTTGATCTCCACTAATTCTTAGTTTAGATCTTTATCACTTTACTAAAATTACTGTTAATTTATATCCTATTTCCAGTTTTGTCAATTTCAATTTTTAAAAAACATATTTTTATTGGTTTGAGAGAGGGGGACGGAGAAGTATAGAGAGCTAGAAACATCAATGACAGAGGGACATTGATTGGCTGCTGACAGGGAATCAAACAGGGGACCTGTTGGTTCTTGGGTCAATACTCAACCACTGAGCCACAATGGCCAGGCTCAATTTAATTTAATGCTTATAAAGAATGAGCTCCAGTGACAGGGGCAATAGGTAATGAGATTCCACAGAATCCCTACATTTTTACTTTTCAATGTATTTTTAATGCATTTGAATACTTCATGTGGACAATCTTAATTAGATACAGGTAGTTCTGTTAGACTCTTTATACATCTACTAGAGACTCAGTGCATGAAATTCATGCACTGTAGGGTCCCTAGCACCTGCCGGCTGCCAGCCAGGGCCTCCCTCCCTTCCCCCTGCTAGCCTGCCCCCTGGTCAAACTCCCATAAGAACTCCAGTTGAGGGGACAATTTGCATACTACGCTTTTATATTATAGGATTATTTATTTATTTATTCATTCATTTTTTACTTAGAAGATATGCTGTTATCCATCAGTACCAGTAGAAACCAACAGAAGGTACAAATGAAGCCTAATAGAGAAATCAACCAGACTCACATTTACCAGAGAAAAGTGTCTGCAATGGTGAATCCCAAATTTGCACACATGGATAATTTCTTACAAAATACCAATACTCTCACAAAATGTATGTTTTTCCCTCATTGAAAAAGCTCGTTCCAGATATGGAGATTTCATCTAATGAAAATGCTTACTGACTGTCAAAATGATTTCACTGAATATGTTTCAAGTGGACTTTTAGCTTTAGCCCAATTATAGTAATTAATATTTCCTAAGATATACCTTCTGCAATGAGATTACAAGAATATCTGGAGCCCAGTAACCCTTTAATATGTAACTCCCATAAGCTTCTAGAAATTTTATACTTAACGAAGCAATACATACACCGAAGTTGGTAGCTGCAAATCGATCCGAGGCAGAAACCTGCACGTTTGTTGAAACTGTTGTGTGAGCATAGAAAGCGTTTATATTCGCCAGCAAGGTGCTCATGATGGCAGGGACGCCAGGGCACATGTATTTAGAAGACAGACATGAGAAGTGCCTGCAAGATAAGAACATCGAGCCCTTTAGATAGGAACCACATAATTCAAACAATAGCATAACCTCTAACACCAGCAATTAAATAATTCCTCAGCTGCATCTGTGAAAAGGACCATATCTGTAATTGAAATGGAAAGCAATGTCAGCCCTTTAAAAAAGTTCTCCCTCACAGATGTGGAGTGGTTTAATTAGAATATGATTTGCCAAGGGGATGTGTGCATAAACCCTTTCAATTGTGAGAGTGTTGTGTGTACACAGTGAAACTACAACTTCCAGCCAAAACCGGTTTGGCTCAGTGGTAGAGCGTCGGTCTGCAGACTGAAGGGTCCCAGGTTCGATTCTGGTCGAGGGCATGTACATTAGTTGCAGGCATATCCCTGGTAGGGGGTGTGCAAGAGGCAGCTGGTCGATGTTTCTTCCTCATTGACGTTTCTAGCTCTCTATCTCTCTCTCTTTCTCTCTGTAAAAAAATCAATAAAATATTATATTTAGGAAAAAAAGAGAAAAAAAAAGAAAGTACAATTTCCAGAGGACTCCAGCACGGTGGCGGGAAGCAATAACACAGGTGTCTCCTTTTCCCAGCAACTGTGTCCCCACTCATGTCACGGGTAAAGCAAGAGGCCCTCCTCAAACTGCACAGTGACTGAACAAGTAAATGTAGCATCTGCCTCCAGTCTAGCTTGTGAGCTTTTGTCATAAAGGATTATCTTTCATAAGCAGTTCTGTTTCCCATTTTGCTAAAGCCAGGATTTAATTAAGCCAACAGATGAGTAGTGAGGAAAGGTTGGATTATGCCATCTTTATACTTAAAGACCATGTACACACATCAGAAGCAATAAGCGTTCAGTTCTGGTACTCCTCTCAAGAAAACCCGTTTCATCTGAACCATAACAAAAGACCTGAGCATTAAAAGCACAGCTTAGGGATCAAAGTGAAAATATAAGTTACGTATGGAGGAAGGAAATTTCAGCACATAATCTGAGCCCATGTTGCTTGCTGTCCTTCCTCAGTAATGTGTCCTCCTCCTAGACCTCAGTGGATTTTGTATTACTGAGTACAAGCACAGAGTGCACATATATATGGAAATGGCCTGAGCTGCACCTCAAATGAAATGGCTGGTGGTCCTACTAACGGTGGCTTCTCTGAGATCTCAGCCAGGCCACGCTCCTAGAGCTTGTTACAATACTAGTTAATAAAAGTAGGTTAAATTTTTAAATGTGGATCTCTGAAGATCATGAATAACAAACATAACTTGAGAGTTACATAATTTGTGCAATTTAACCCTAGAATTAGATTATCACTGATTGTTTCCTTTGGGTACATATTTTGACTTCATTATACAATAAATTAATTCTTATTAATATCTATTAAATACCATAAATTTACATAAATATATTTAAAAAAAGAAATTTATATTCTCTAGCACTATGATTTTTGCATTTCTTTCTCTCCCCAACAACTCATAAGTAATTATGTTTGGTAGGCCCAAATTAGAGGTCAGTCCGTAATTGTGGATTATGCAAAGCCTGAGGCATCTTGACTTTCTGAATGTTAGGCTAACAGGCTTGTACATGGTCTTCACTTTGGGAATGTGTCTGCTGCAGAGCTTGTATGTCCTTTCTTTATACGTGGTTACTGCCAAGGCCTGCTTTTTTTGCTTCTAACCATCTCTTTGAAAATCATTTCCTTTTAAAGGCTGCAGTTCCAATTCTACTTAAATTATCCTAAGGGGAAGAGATGAAACAGGATTAAAAGTACAATTAGCAATTTAAATGACAGAGTACATCCTTGCGGCAAACTACCCCTTCAAAAAGCATACCTTCAAATAAAATAGGTCAAACCATATTACTATAATTTCTGGAAGTGCGTAACAATTCCCTACACAGACTTGATTAAGAACAATTAATTAATAATATTAAAATCACTTGACTTCATTTTTGTAAGAAAGTAGGGTTAGTGTCAAATCAACTTAGCAAATGGAATTTCAGTTCCACGGGAAAAGTTGAAGTAACAAACTCCAAAAAGACAATGCTTGAATTAGCAATAATGAGATTGTTATTAGGCATCTTGGCTGAAGCAACTGCCAAAACATTGTCAACCATTAATTCTCAAAATATGACTGGGAAAATATTGGAAGTCATGTGTACTTCAAGTAACACATGTGGATTCAGTTAGCTATTGTTTTGTCGGTATCATAATGGAGAAAAAATTATCTAACTCCCCTGTCTTTTCATGATAACTGTCTCTAATGACATTTTGTGGTTTTCAAGGGATGAAAATCTGTTTGATTAAACAGATTTTAAAATCTCTTTAACTATTTTTAATGACCACAATAGCAGGGTGATTAGAAAGCAGCACCAAAAAGATAGTGATTCTTAAACCCTTATAAGGGTTTTCAGAGAAACAATACAAGATGAAAGGAAAGAATATCTGTATTCTTGATGTTAGAAATATACTAAAACAGTATTTATCACATTTGCTCCAGAGAATTCAGAGTAGCATGCATTTCAGTGATTAGTAAATGTTTTATTCATCCTTGTCGCTAAAGAGGGGCTTGAACTTTTAAAGGATCACTTCTCTTTTGGTCGAAAGCATCAGTGTTTTATAGGTGCTATTGATGGCTGGTACTCGATTAAAGAGGTTTTTGAGAAATAAAGTAATAAAATGCATAGGGTTTAGAGAAATGATCAAGGTTGGATAGTAAGTCAGAATGGGACATGCAAGCTGTCCATGAGCTCTGACACCTCTCTTCATATATGCCTTAATTTGCCCCCTGCCTATAATCTTATAGTACACATGCATATCTCTATTATACTGTTTTGTAATTATGTAATTTCTTCTTCCTGTTCCCCCTAGATTAGGAACTCACTGGGTACAAGAGCCATCTTTTATTATTGAATCCCATTGCCCTGTATAAGTCCTCTTTCTTAGAAACTTAGAAAGTGTCTATCAAATAAATACATTACTTCTTCTGAAATGTGGGCTCTATGGAGATCTGGACCTTGCCTTCTTGTTCACTGATGTATACTTAGTGCCTAGAGAACTTCCTGGCACATGGAAGGCACTCAATAAATATTTCCTAAAAGAATGAATGACTTAATTGAGCATCAATATCCTTAGAAAGCAAGATCCTGGCTCAAGCAGCTAAAATAGACCAGTGGCATTAAAGTAAACTATATCCCAACAGTTCTGGTTTAAAAATGAATTAGAGTAGGATGATTAGTGCCAGAGCATTGGTTGTTAAGCTCACCAAAGGGAAAAAAATGACCTAATACTTTTTTTCTTATTTGGTACTAGAGGCATGGTGCATGAATTTGTGCATGGTTGGGGTCCAGCTTGTCCACCCCAATTGTGGCCTATTGGGCTGGGCCAGCCAGTGGGAAGGGATGCAGGTGGTTGGCCAGCAGGCCCCACTTCCTGGGTGAACTCCTGGTTGAACTCCCTGTCAAGGGGACAATTTGCATATTAGCCTTTTCTTACACAGCATTACAGAGGGATGACTACGTAGCCTAATAAAATCTCAGATTTTTAAAGAAACCTTCGGTTTCATTTTATAATAAATGACAGACTCATTAAGTACTCAGTTAAAATGTATTTGCTCAACAGAGATCATTTTCAGAGGACAATTTAAACCTTAATGCTTGACATGAAATTTTCTGCATGTGTTCAGGGGTGAACAGTTGGTCTGTCAGAACACTGTTAAAAACATACATTTGCATAAATAAATGAAAAGCATCAAGGATTCCCTAATTCTCATCCTGGAAACAGGATCTATGCCCAATGTCATAGTGTGAGATACATGGAATAGCATGCTCCTTTCAAAAATAGATCACATGCTCCTATCACTGTCATAAATTGGAAAACTGCTCTCATTTTAGATGGATGGGTGCATTTACCATATGAAAAGAAATCCTCCAGGTCCTGATCAAACACTTTTCCAAAGAGGAAAACTGCAATCCCTTTTCTCTTTCTCATGAATGCTCCAAAACAAAGAATACATTGTTATGCAGCAAATAGGGCTAATACATTGTGCCTTCATAGAAAATGTTCTGTGGTAAAAGGAGAGAGGATTTATAATATGTAGGAGGAACCCTGAGGATTGGGCAATTCTGAATTAACAGTCAGGTTACTTACTAACAAAATCGATTCAGCCTCTTTCTTATGATAAGAAATAGACAAGAGGAAAACTCAACAACCAGACACTCTGAGTTAATAAACACTTCCCTCTTATTTATTTGTGTTCCAAATTTATCTTAAAAATATGGGAATATGCCTAAAGAAACCAAGCAATCTCTAATGTAAGAGGTAGGTTATAAAGTTACCTGGGAACTTGGCTAAGCATAAGAGGACTTTAAGTATTAAAAATAAACACTAATTTGATTTATTTTTCTGATCACATGGTGCACAGTAAAATCCAGAAGAATTAAAATCCAGAAGTTTTGTTTTTTCCCAAACTTGTATCTTTACTACACAGATAGGACATATATTTTTTCCTTAAAGTTTAATTCCCCAATTTTGTGTGTTTAAAAATTAAGAACAAATTCTTCTGAGATAACCTGGCCATGTCTAGTTGAGTATTGTTATTGATTGTTTGGTTTTCTGGTCCCCTGAAGCCAGTTTTTGAAAAACAGAAAAATATTAATTCAATAGGCATGCAGTTTAAATTCAAAGACATGGTTGATTATTAATATACTGTTGTTGAGTTATTCATTAGCCAACAAGTTTAGGACTCAAGTTATACTTCAAATACAAAAGTATTATATGGAAAATATTGTCAAAAGCTGTTCTTCAAGTTATACTTTGCATCTAATAGAAGAATGTCAGTATTCTGAAAATTATCCAAATTATTAGAAATAATCAACATAATATTTTCTAGAACACTCAAATACAACACAAATGATAAAAATGTCAACATAAATATAATTTTTAGTTCCTTTTGACAACTGAAAATGTCTTAAATGAAAAGAAATGACAGGAGAATGTGGGAATAAATACAATTCTTATAAATATGATTATACATAGAATTATAATATCAACATCAACATAAAATGTATATTTTTCTATAAAAATTAATTTTCAACTATGATCATCAATGAATAATAAATGAAGACATCATATTTACATGGATAGTAATACTTTTTAAGTGTTATTAGTTTGTCAAATTGCTCTTAGCAACATATTTTTGAATATGTGTGTGTCATTGAGCAAGGCTAACAAAAGAAAAAATATATACAAGTTGGACTAAAATGAACTAAAATTCTTTTACACAGCGAGGAAAATCATTAGCAAGACCAATAGATAACCTACTAAATGAGAAATGGTATTTGCCAATGATACATCTAATATCCAACATATATTGTATAAGGAACTAATGCAACACCAAAAAACAACTACAACAAAAGCACCCCAAAAAATTTTGATTTAAAAATGGGCAGAGAAATCAAGATAGCAGCATAGGTAAACACAAACTGCTGCCTCACACAACAAATTCAAAATCACAATTGAAAGACAAAATGGACATCATCCAGAACCACAGGAAGGCTGGTTGAGTAGAAATTCTACAACTAGTAGGAAAGAAAAAAGCACACTGAGACTCAGAGGAACTGCAGGATGCAGAGGTACTGGTATGTGTGCCTGGAGAGGACTGGAAACTTAGTGTGTGGCTGGCTTTCCCAAGAGGGAGAGAGACAAAAGCTCCCTATTGCACTGAACTCCAGTTCTGGGTGAGACTCTGGGGACCCAGACTCATTTGGGGAGAAACTGGGCTGCCTGCCAGGTGGAACTCAAGGGTGGCTTTCTCTCAGAGGTGCTTGCAGCAATTACCATGGGATACTGAGACACAGGGGTCTCTTAGGGCAGGTCTGATGGAAAACCAGTGCTGTTTGCTTCACCCTGAGACCCTACCTCATCCAAGCTGAGCATACAGGCTTTTGCAAATCTTGTTACATAAAGGTGTCTCCAGCACAGAAATTCTCCCAGCATAGACATAGCTGATCCTCAGAGCCAATTGGCCTGGAGGCCAATTACCCCCAATTATACCAACAACAATCAAGGCTTAACTACAATAAGACTGTGCACACAGCCAACAAAGGGGTGCACCAAGATTGTCCACCTCAGATAAGTGGGGAGGCTGAGCCACTGGGCCCTATAGGACACCTAGCACACAAAACCACTCTATCAACTCAGAGAAGCAGCCAAAATGCTGAGAACAGATCACAAATGAAAGAAATGGAGGAAGGCAAATGACTGGATATAGAGTTCAAAACCACAGTTATAAGGTTTTTCAAGAATTTTCTAGAAAAGGCTGATAAATTTAGCAAGACCCTCGAGGTTATGAAAAAGAACCAACTATTGTAGAAATTAAGCATACATTGACTGAAATAAAAAAATATTATACAGAGATCTAACAGCAGACTAGAGGATCACAAGAATCAAGTCAAAAATTTGAAATACAAAGAAGCAAAAAACATCCAACCAGAAAAGAAAAAAAAATCCAAAAATATGAAGATAGTGTAAGGAGCCTCTGGGACAACTTCAAGTGTACCAACATCAGAATTATGGAGGTGCCAGAAGAAGAGAGAGCGCAAGATACTGAAAACCTATTGAAGAAATAATGACTGAAAACTTCTCCCACCTGGTGAAAGAAATAGACTTATAAGTCCAGGATGCACAGAGAACTCCAAACAAAAGGAATCCAAAGAGGATCACACCAAGACACCATAAAATGACAAGAGTAAAAGACAAAGAGAGAATATTAAAAGCAGCCAAAGAAAAACAGTTAGTTACTTACAAGGGAGCACCGATACCACTGTCAGCTGATTTCTCAACAGAACCTATGCAGGCCAGATGGGAGTGGCAAGAAATATTCAAAGTGATGAATATCAAGAACCTATAACCAAGATTACTCTACCCAGCAAAGCTATCATTCAGAATTGAAGGTCAGATAGAGCTTCACAGATAAGAAAAAGCTAAAGGAGTTCATCACTGCTAAACCAGTATTATATTAAATGCTGAAAGGTATTCTTTAAGAAGAGGAAGTAGAAGAAAAAGGTAAAGATAAAAATTATGAACAACAAATACATATCTATCAATAAGTGAATCTAAAAGTAAGTGAATAAAAAATGTGATGAACAGAATAAACTGGTGAGTATATCAGAATCAGGGGCATAGAAAGGGAGTGGACTGACAATTCTCAGTGGGGAGAGGGGTGTTGGTGGTGCAGGAAGAGACTGGACAAAAATCGTACACCTATGGATGAGGACAGTGTGTGGGGGGTGAGAGTCAGGACAGAGGGTGGGGTGAACCAGGTGGAGGGAAGCTATGGGGAAAAAAGAGGAACAATTGTAATAATCTGAAAAATAAGGATTTATTAAATTAAAATAAAAATGGGTAGAGAACCTGAATGTTCTCCAAAGAGAACATATAGATGGTCAATGGGAAATGAAAAGATACTCAAATCTCTAATCATCAGGGAACTATAAATCAAAAACACAATGAGATATCACCTCACACCTGTCAGGATGGCTATCATCAAACAACAAATAAGTGTTGGTGAGGATGTTGAGGGAAGGAATTCCTTGTGTACTGTGGGTGGGATAATAAAATTGTACAGCCATTATGAAAAGTAATGGAGGTTTCTTAAAAATTAAAACAGAACTACCATATGATCTAGCAATTCCACTTCTGGGTAATTATCTGAAGAAAACCAAAACAGTAATTTGAAAAGATATATGAATCCCTATGTTCATTGCAGCATTATTTACAATATCCAATATATGGATGCAATCTAACTGTCTATTGATAGATGAATGGATAAAGAAGATATGGTATAAATATACTTGGAATGTTAACCAGTCATAAAAATAATAAAATCTCCATTTGCAACAATATGAATGGATCTAGAGAGTATTATGCCTAGTGAAATAAGTTAAACAGAGAAAGACAAATACCATATGATTGCATTTATATGTGGAATCTAAAAAACAAAACAAACTAACAGAAGCAAACTCATAGCTACAGAGAACAAATTGATGGTTGCCAGATGGAAGTGGGTTAGGGTGATGGTTGAAAAGGTGAAGGAGTGAAGAAGTAAAAGTTTCTAGTTATAAAATTAATCATGGTGATGTACAGTAGAGCTAAGGGAATATAGTCAATATTGGAATAAATATGTATGGTATCAGATGGGTGCTGTCAAAGCAAAAATGACAGGGGACAGAATTAGGAAAGTTTCTTCAATGAAAAAAATAATCCAGAATTCAGTCTGAACTCAACTCTACTGCCATAAATGATGGAAAATATTTCAAGACCTGAGGTGGGGAATGGAGGGTAGGGATTCTGAGTTAGAGTAGAGGAACCCTAGTCATCTGTATTTGCTAATTGGCCTTACCCAAAGGAAAAGTAAACTTTTCTTAATCCTCATGACAGGAGGGAGCAATACAACTTGGGGCAAGGCCCCAACTCAAGTTAGAAACCCTCCATGGAGACTGGGAAACAGGGGCCTATTTTCTTGATGATTATGTTCAAAAGCTCTGGTTCTCCCATATCCTTGAGATATTCAGCCCTGGGCCGTAAAACTGACAAGTGTCTTTTTAAAAAGTTTCCATCTTAAAAGGTCAGAGAAATAGTTTACAATTCTAAAATTTCCAAAGTAAATGCTCTAAGAAGAGGGAGGTGAGAACTTCTGGGGTTAGGTCTCCGGATTCTGAAAGGACAAAGCTGAGGGGGAGAGCAGGGGCCCACAGGCAGAAAGAAGCCTAGAGTTGCTCCAGCTGAGGGAAATGTTAAGGCCACCTTGGTTCATATTTAACAATAAAAGAAACATTTAAAAAATAAAAAATATCAATATCAAATGAAATGTATAACCACGAGTAGAGATAATCTACCACGTTGTGTTATCGTCAAAGCGCAATGGTCAATTTGTCACACAAAAACCAGGCGTTCTTTTTCCTCCTGCCTGTCTGCCTTGCTTTTCCTCTTTAGACCAGCAATTGGCTAAATGCCCACAGCCAAACCCAGTCCATAGTTTTGTTTGTGTATTTGTTTGTTTTTTGTTTTGTTTTTATAAAAATATATTTTATTGATTTTTTACAGAGAGGAAGAGAGAGGGATAGAGAGTTGGAAACATCAATGAGAGAGAAACATCGATCAGCCGCCTGCCTCCTGCACACCCCCCACTGGGGATGTGCCTGCAACCAGGGTACATGCCCTTGACTGGAATTGAACACAGTACCTTTTATTCCACAGGCCGACGCTCTATCCACTGAGCCAAACTGGTTTCGGCCAGTCCATAGTTTTTGTTTTTAAAATACAGTTTTATCAGGATACAGCCATAACCATTTGTTTACTTAATGTCTTTGGCAGATTTTGCACTAGGAGTGCTGAGTTGAGCAGTTATGACAGAGATTTCATGACTCACATAGCAGAAAATATTTACTATATAGCCATATATAGGAAAAAAAAAATTGCTGACTCCTGATTTAGACTAGTTCCTAGAGTGACAGGAGCTTTGTAAAAACTGAGTTTCCAGATACAGAATAGGACCCTAGTCACCTGCACATCACTTGATACCAGTAAGTATCTAGAACTATCATCTGTTGTTGTTTACATATGTAAAAGGGTAAGAAAAATACAAGTGATAAAAACGAAGGAGGAGTGATTCTCCTCTTTTAAACTATCATATATTCATCATTTTTTTTTCTGAATTAACATGAATGTGCTTCTCAGAATATAAGAAATATGAAACTAAAGAAATCTGAATCGGCTTAAAGAGATATTTCATAATAAATAAAACTATCTTTTACTGGGATTCTTTCTGAGTGATTTTAAAAATTTATTTCTAATTTTATTTTAAGCATAGCTCTCTTTTTAGCAGACCAACTCACTTACTTTAGGGTGCATTTTAATTGCACTCAAATTTTATAGAAGGTGTCCTGCTGAATTATTACAGCCTCTGACATGGGACAGAGCAGAAGGCAGATCACAGACTCCATTATGGCTACTCAGTTACAAAGGAGGTTGCCTCTAAGGAATGAGAGCTCTGCCAGTGGGTGTGAGCAAACAGAGGGATAATGACTACCAGCCAGGGATGCAGTAACAGGGATTTTGAGAGGGGGTTCACCTGGGTAAATTCTAAGCTCTTATTCATATTGCATCTAAGAATCTGTAAGTCATTATTATTTAACATTAGGACTTTTTGTAAACTGAAAAAGCACACATTTTATCAGAAATGTTAAAGAAATTTACATATGCTATTTTGTGATTGAATGCTATAAATAGAAAACTTTGACAAAGAACACTGATTTTGGTTCAGTACACATCCATCAGTAAGGTGGTTGAAAATGACTGATTATCTGGGCCACCATCTATTCAGCTCATGTGAAATATAATCAGATCATTAATATAAAAGAACAGCCCTCTAATATTTGTACATAAGTAGTTTACATATTATATACAGTATATATCTGAACAAAATGCAGTTACAAACTTAGACCAGGTTTCAAAAGGTAAAGGATAAGCAAGTATTAACCCAATTCTAAATTCTTACTGAAACGCCTCAGTCCGGGTATGTGTCTGTATGGCTCACTTCGGTAGTGCTGTATTTACTGTGGTGTTTGGGTTCTACAGGTGCTCAATAAATCTTGATTTTACTGAATTAGCATCAATGATATCAATGTAGGAAGGAATGATATAGTCCAATGTTTGGGTTAAGGCATTATAATGGCTCTAGATATATCCTTGACATTAATAGGCTCTGTAACCTTGCATGATGCTCTTCGATCATCATCAGGCTTTGACTTTCTCAGATATCAAACAAGGCACTGGTTCTCACACTTCAGAGTATAAGAGAATCACTTGTAGGGTTTGTTAAAGATCATTGGGCCTCACCTTCAGGTTTCAATTCACTAGGTCTGGGGTAAGGTGGTAAATTTGCATTTCTAAGTTCTGAGGTGTTGTGAATGCTAATAATTCAGGGGCCATACTTGGAGAACAAAATAAAAGCCTGAGAAGACAGTGGTAAGTGAATTACCACATCATTAATATTTTAAAGCTGGTAAGAGACAGGGTACACTAAAATGACCCATAAAAATGGAATTGTCTTTTACATGAAAATTTCAATTAAATGAGAAGAAGAGATATGAATGTGTGTGTTTTTAAGATCTCAACGGAGATTTCTGAGAACATAAATGTCCTATGGTACTTACGTCATAGCTTGATAAATGGATTCAATCCCATAGCGCATGGCAAACTCATCAACTATTTCTTGGGAAGCATCATCAAAGAAAACCTTCCAGGCTTCATCCCCTTTGACCTCTGGGATTTTCACTGCACCATTAGATTTCACTTCAGTCAAGTAATGGAACAGATTCTAAAAGCAAGTGGTTTTCAATTGTTCAGTAATTCATTAGAATAGGCCAATAGTATCTAACTGTAACTTTCAATACATTATACTTGCACTGTGATTGCGTCTACTGTTTCATCAGTATTTGTAGGCAATAGGGATAGCTTGGATCTTTATTCTAACATCAAATTTATGCAAATTCTGATTATATTTCTCCCTGGGTCTATACGGGAGCAATAATTAAAATGTTTCATACGTACCCAATCATGTTAGGAGAAAGTAAAAGTTTTTACATGCAAACATTTCTAAATGCTAGAACATATTTTGCATATGGGCTCTGAGTAAATGTTAGAGCCCTGATTGAATAATCTGATTTTGTCTGTGTTAATACAGAATCTAGGTATGTAAATACCCTGTTTCCCCGAAAATAAGACAGTGTCTTATATTAATTTTTTGCTCCCAAAGATGTGCTAGGTCTTATTTTCAGGGGATGTCTTATTTTCGGGGAAACACGGTACTAGAGGGTTTTTGCTGCAAAATGGTAAAGAATCGGGGCAATTGAACTGAGATTGAAATGCATATTCGAGAATTCTATAATAGAAAATCTCACTACATAGAATTCCTTCTGTTTCTAACAAGTTTAGAAACTGCTGCATGGATGTAGCCTGAAGGAGCCTTTCTTGAATTTCAGGTATTTGGTTTCGGTTTGTTTTGTTTTGTTCTTTGACCAGCGGGTAAATCTCCAAAAAGCAAAGCATAATGCTGTCCTCCTGATCCAAATCTTCTCCGCCCACACCTTAAGGCTTCCATCTTGCCAGTTCCAGGATTTTTTTTTTTTTTATTGGTCTGAAAACTTAACCACTATGAATGGTAAACTTAAATATCATCTGTTGTTGTTTACAATTAAAGGGTAAGAAAAATACAAGTGATAAAAACAAAGGAGGGGTGATTCTCCTCTTTTAAACTATCATACATTTACCATTTTTTTCTTTCCTGTATTACTATGATTGTGCTTCTCAGAATTCCTTCTTGAAGGAACGATAACACTGAACAGATAATAGTCAGAAAATTAAGCCTTTGCCCTATATATCACTACTATCTAATATATAAAAGATCTACATACTGTTCCTCATGACTTCTTTAGTAAATGGAGATGCAAATAATTGCACATAAATATTTATAGACATTTAGAAAAAATAGTATGTGAAGATACTCTCAGCTTGTCTTTGCTCTTAGGGGTACTTTCACTTCACTTCTTTGGATATAGGGAAAAGTACATTCCTCAATTTCTCCTAGTATTTTTTTTATATATACATGGGACAAGTGTCATTTTTATCAGAGAATTGTTTTGGGTACACCTTTAACTGAGCTCTCTGATGCAAAGCATCCAATAGAAGCCCAAGATTATTTGTGTATCTACACCGAGACACAAAAGGAACTGGTGAGTCTGCCTGTTAGAATCACATGGAGTGGTCTTTACTTCTCTCTAATCCTGCTGGGCCCTACCTTTTGGGTGGGTATATTGTCTACTACTATGAGTGGGTAACTACATTCTGACACTCTCATACCCAGATATGCTTGTGGAAAGGGTAGATAAAATGCAGAGGGTCCAATATGTAGAAAGCCTTTTGTTGTACTCAGAAAAAGGAAGAAAAAAATATTGCTCCCAACTCCTTTGGTACAACATCAGCATTTTATAGTTCTAGTTGTAAACAGTATTATTAATTAAACCTTCAATAAAACGCAAACACTAACTCAGAGTTCTAAAAAAAATCATTCATTAGTTATATCCTCTTCTTCATTACTGGAGCACCACTATATCTTTTATGCTTCCAAAATGTTCACCATGGCTTATTTATGCAATAAATGCTTTTTAACATTCTTTGTTCTCCTTGCAAGAATGGTCATTTCATTTGGTCTATTAGTTTATTAACTTATTGCCTTGTTTATTCATAACCATCACATGTGCTTTTTCTAAACTCCCAGTAGAGGACACCCACCTGCGTCCATACTGCTGGAGTATAGAGTAAGAACTCCAGAAACAACTCCACCAAGCTAACTCAATTATATATTTTAGACCAAAAATTTTATTGTGTGCTTTACAGTCCAGACCAATTTATTTTTCAGGATTTTTTGTAATACAATTCCAGTTTCTTACCTCATGTAAACATGTATACTGTATATGATATGGAGCAACCTTCTCCTCTCCTTTTATTTCCACGTTGATTTTCAATCTAATGGCCCCAGATACAGCTGACTTATCTGTCCGTTTCTCTGACAAAACAGAAAGGAATTGGTCAGTCATTTGTGATAACCCCATATTCCGCATACAAGTTCTGAGAGGCTTAAAAGGGGTTTACATTGCTAAAAGCCATTCTTCTAGATCAGGCTTGATTATCCCACCATAGTGATTCTGCTAAATAGAACTTAAAGTAATGTGCCTATTGTGTCACTGTGATTCAAACTACATTACAGATACTTTCATCTAGAAAAGCTTACTCAGAAGTCCTTGCCATTCTGAGATAAATAGCTGGGTACTTGGTTAGAATATCCAATAAAATTAAATTATTTGGCCCTTTAAAAGCAATATAACATAAACATAAAATTAACCAGGAAAGTAATTTATCTAAAAGCTTCACTCTTTCTGTGCTTGAAAAGATGAGTCAAAGCTCTGGCTAACAAAAGAAGAATTATTGCTTCCTTTGTTAGTGATTCATCAAGACCTACAGTCTACCACCTGTTTTTAATCATGAGTTTTAGATTAACTGTTTACTTGAATGGAATAAATATGTAGTTAATTCAATCAAGTAATGTGTATGTACACACATGTACATATTAGTTCAATACTAATCAAGAGCTTTGAGAGAAATAAAAGCAGCCACAAATTTCCTGGTGAGTGAATGTAGGTAGGGGACCTACATCTGTCACCCACTCCACAGATGAACAGAGAGAGGCAAGCTGACCCATTTCATAAATGAAGTGTCAGTAGAGAGTGCCACAAAATAGTGGCATCTTTCTAAGTATAACTATTTTTAGCCATGAGATAAATTTAAACCATGAAATCTACTTCTTTTTCTTGGGAAATATCTGCTGACATTTTATTGTTAATATTTAATAGTCACTGTGTTGTGAAGAGTCTTCCCTCAGGGATGGCAGTATCATGAGAGCTTCTCTTGGTGGCTGAGAGATTGTTGATTCTTAACAAATATTAAAGTTCTCTGCTGGGACCCACAGAAATTAAACTCCCAGGGCTTTTTTTTTTTTTTTTTTTTTTTTTTTTTTTTTTTTTTTTTGTAGAGGGCTGCCTGGGAAGACACAATGGCATTTTCCTTAATCCTCAGCTGAGCTCAAGGCGTAGGCAGAGCCATGCCCTGGGAACATGTTTCCCCAAGATGGTGGACATGTTGTCAGCTTGGCCTTCATATTAGCCCAGGTGTTGGCAGGGGAGGAACTAGATATGTAAATCCAGGCATGCTAGGGCCTGCTTAAGAATGCAAATAAGTTGGAGTTACTTCCTGGCATTGGGAGTATAAAATAAATTGGCTGAGAGGGATGGTCATCTTCTTCCTGACTCTCCAGCAGACAGGATGGCAGCCCACCCAGCTCCCAGGTTAAAATCTATCTCTGTGTCTTCTCTCTTTATTTCTAATATTTCTCAAACTCTGGCCACCTCCACTTTGTTCATCTCTCTTTCTGTGCAGGACACAGAAAAGGGAGTTCTCCACCATGTCTAGCCCCCGCTGCATCAGGTTCCCGCATTTCCCCCCCCCCCCCCCCCCCCCCCCCCCCCTCCCCGCACAGAGCTCTTTTCATAGTCCCAGGGGAACACCACTGGTTCTATAACTTGCATCATCCCAATGGATTCAAGAGGCCTAGGCTCTGCTTGGATGCTCAGAGTTTTAGATCAAGTTCTCCTCTGCCTTGAGGAATGAATACTAAGTGATAAGGAAAAAAGGCTGCTATACAAAGAATAGAAATATGGTGCTTATGTGGACTGAATCACTGAAGGATTTTACCAAAGCTAAAACTTGTCCTCCATGCCTCTTCTTTTAAAACTTTATAAACCAGGAAAGAGGGCACAAATGTGCAAACAGAAGATGAGCAGGTAAAGTCTTTCATGCTGTGCAATATCATGTTTTTATCTCCATAGATGGAAGGGCCTTTTCAAACATGAGAGCTGGGTAGTGACTACTAACAGCATGTTCAAATTCCTTGGCAAATAATATGCCCATGTGTCTTTTGTCAAAAGAACAATTTGAGAAATTTCTTTTCTGAATTCTAACTGCCTCAATTTAAGGATATGCTAACTTATTACAGGAAAATGTCCAAGTATAGGCAAACTCTTTAATTGAAACACAATTTGTGAGTATTGCACAAAGTTAATGGCCTTAACTTTACTCTGGCCTAACATCTCTATTTTCATATATAAATCTATTTTATAGTAAAAGTAAGATGTGGAAAGATGATGATTATAACTGAGGTAAAAATTTTATGCCAGTAATGTAGATGCACCAATTCTCTTTAAGGGAAACTTCTTTAAAATAGTTCTTTGATAATTAATTCTTAAGTGTAGCTTGAATTTTGTGTGCAGATAAGTTATATATTGCTCATTCTTTAAATTGTTATATAATTTAGAGTTTTATTAATTCAATGACCTTATCTCTCTATTTGTCAAATATTATATTACTTGAAGTATGCACATTTTTAAAAACTCAAAAGCACTCTTCAATTTGCTAATATATTGCTATCCTAAACGAAAACTCTTTGTAATCTTGGAACTGTGTAACCCCTTCTTTGATTTACCACCAGCCATTAATAATTTAATTAAAACATTTCTAATGACATGATTAAGAAATTTTGGATCATATACTTCACAGAAAATGAGGTGATCCATATTTTTTATTACTATTAAATCAACACTGAAGATTCTAGACTACTATTCAATTATACTAAAGGTCAAATTAAAAGTTATCCTTTTAAAAAATATATTTTTATTGATTTTTTACAGAGAGGAAGGGAGAGGGATAGACAGAAACATCGACCAGCTGCCTCTGCACACCCCTTACTAGGGATGTGCCTGCAACCAAGATACATACCCTTGACTGGAATCGAACCCGGGACCCTTCAGTCTGCAGGCTGACGCTCTATCCACTAAGCCAAACCAGCTTTGGCTTAAAAGTTATCTTTATTTAACTATTGGTTGCATAATAACATTTCATTTAACAGTCATGCCAATTAAACATATTCTCAATATTGTCATTATTAGAATAAGCATAAGTGCACAGATGTACTTGGCTTTGCCAGCTAAAATGAACATTTATATTACCATTTGTAAAATATCTAAAATACACATTTTCTTTATTGCCAACATTCATTAAGGGATCAAAATGAAATAACTCAGTATCAAGTCATAGGTTGATTATTAGTTTTTATTACATTTGGCAAAGGTTTTTGGAAATACATTTTCTGATTTAAAAATTAAGAATGGGCTAATATTTTTCTCCTGAAATACATCTAATTGATTCTTTGACTTTGCTCTTTTTATCTCAAACTTACCAATGCCTTCCAATAATTGAAGCTGAATAAAGAATTATCCCATTTTGTTTCTAATGAAGCTAGGCTACATAAATTTCAACTGAATTTTCTAGAAAGGCATTGGTAATTTTTGTCCAAATGGGAATAGATTATATGCCACAGATATTCTGGAAATTTATTTAACTTTTTATCAGACACTCACCTAAGTTGTACCAGACATCCATTTCTCCACTCAGGGTCCTCACTTCTACAATTGTTTGTCCCAGAAAATCATCTGATTCCTTTTTGAAATGTTGCTTGACTCTGGATTTGATGTCATCATCTTCATCCCACACTCTGACTTTGATTCGGTCTGTGGAGTTATGGCACTCACTGAAAATAAATGCGGGTAAGTTAACAACCACAGACAACTGCTCTAAATGGCATTTGATGTTAGCAACTTATTTTAAGCTGTATAATCCAGGAAGGCAATAGTATACTACATAATAAACTATATTTCCCACTGACCCATTCAATCCATGGTATGTTGTAAGTACCAGGGATGTTGAAGAAAGTTCTATTAGTTAAATAATGTCAAGTAGAGAAAAAGCATATCCTATTCCATCTATTTCTTTTAACTAAACTAGATATAAATAAATTTGAGTCAGAAATATTTTGGGGGGTATTTTGACTTATTGCTTATTCATAACAGTTGTCTACAACAAATCTATGCTAAAAAATTCTGCATCATAAATATAAAACCAATTTTATTGCAATGGGTGTTGCAAAAGCAGACATCACATAATCCACTTATAAACTCAAACCCCAGTAAATATAAATATAAATAAATATATATGGAGAGAGAGAGAGAGAGAGAGAGAGAGAGAGAGAGAGAGAGAGAGAGAGAGAGAGAGAGAGAGGAGAGAGGAGAGAGAGAAAGAGAGAGAGAAAGAGAGAGAGAGAAGTAATATGTAATATGCTAATTGGTCCTAACAGTGTCACAGTAACGACCAATTTGCATGTTGACAGAGGAGCAGGAGGCTGCTTGAGCAGCAGGGGGCAGGTAGCTGGAGCCTAGTTCCTGGGGGGTCTGAGGAGAGTGCCTGAGAGGAATCTGGACTGTAAAGAAGGAAGAGGATGCGGCCACAGGGAGCTCTTCCAACCCCGCTGCACAGACACCCTACCCCAGCTCCCACACCCCCAGGAGGACTGGGAGAAGACCCAGCCTTGGGAGTAGCTGCAGCCCACACCTCAGACTCCCCATCTCTTCCGCCACCACCCCAGCAGGAGTGCCCACAACCATAGCAGGCCAGCAAATACCTATCAGCACCCCCAAGGCACCCGGGGATCACAGCCCGCTGCTGCTGAACCCCCTCCATTGGGGCCAGGCACGCCTCCCCTCAGCACAACTTCATACCCAGGTGGAGGCAGGCCTAAGTGGCCCCCCAGGGTCAGGCTCTTTCCCCCTGACAGCAGAAGCACCTTCTCCGTGGCGGAAGTGCGCTGAACCTCACTAAGGGTGCGGCTAAACCTACCCTCCTAGCCCACCTGGCTCCGCCCTGGCCCAGCCCCACCCCGCTCCAGGAGATTGGATGCCCATCTTGAGCAGGTACAGCTGTGAAACAGCCACATAGAATTTAAAGAATGGCATCAAGTGGGAAGGTTTGACAGTTACTCCCCCTTCGTCCTAGCTGCCCCCTAGTGCCTCCTAATGCCCCACCTCCCACCAACGCCCTTAGGGACAACCACCGCTACAGGGCTGCTGGCTAGAGCCTGCCTCTCTGAGGCCTGCGGAACCTTCTGTAAAGTTTCCATAGCTACCATCCCAGGAAACAATCATGCCCTCCTCCCCTAATCAGCACCTGCTACCTGCGAAGGTACCCATGAACTTAAAAATAGCAATCCATTCCCATTTAGACATCACTTACTTGATGAAACATTTCTAGGTTTATTAGCTCAGAACCTTCTCATGACAACCCAGTGAGGTAGATGGAGAAGAGATTACAATTCCCATGGCATATGTGTATGTATTCAGAAATGAAGCTCTGAGAGGAAAAGTATCAAGCCCAAAGGTTTCCAAGGTGCAGCAAATGCCCCACAGTGGGAGCAATTTGATTTTAAGTGTGGGCAATTGGAGAATGAGCTAACAGTGAATTTTTTGCATTTCTTATGGTTCTAGGGAGTCTCACCTACAGCGTATCCTACATAATAAAAGGCTAATATGCAAATGGCCGAATGGTGGAATGACCAGTCACTGTGAAGCACACTGACTACCAGGGGCAGACACTCAAGGCAGGAGCTGCACCCTGGTGGTCAGTGTGCTCCCACAGGGGGAGTGTTGCTCAGCCAGAAGCTGGGCTCATGGCTGGTGAGCAGTGGTGGGAGCCTCTCCTGCTTCCATGGCAATGCCAAGGACGTCTGCCTGATGGCTTAGGCCCACTAAGCTGTCAGTTGGACATCCCTCTAGGGCTCTTGGACTGCAAGAGGGCACAGGCCAGGCTAGGGATCCCCCCCCCCAGTGCATGAATTTTGTGCACTGGGCCTCTAGTATAATATATTTTTAAATCAAATCGACTTACAACATCCTTTTGTTTTTAACAATAAACTGCACGTTTTAGTCCATTCATCATTTCCAGGATTCTTCCTATCTTGCTGATGTAAACTACTTAATATTGGCCATACATAAAACAGTTTTTCTTAATACTATGGCTTTTATATATACTGTTCCTCAATGCTTTCCTTCCTGCTAACTAATCATTTTTAAGTATCAACTAGTTACCTACTCTTTATAACTTTTTTCTATAGCCTTTGTAGCCAGTTTGAATGATCAACCCTGAATCCCAATTTACTCTGTACATTCATTCACTTCAGCACAGGGATCTTTAACTGGGGGTTATTGGTTGAGTTCTGAGCATCAGAAGTTGGACTTAAAAATTAATAAAGCAACGTAATCTTCCTTTGCCTTCAATTATGAATATAGGCACCAAACCACAGCAGTATTATCGGTATCTGTGAAATATTTCTCACCATTAAAGCCACAGTTATTTACATATAACATTACATGTGTTATGGAATTAAACTATTGTTTATAACCATCTTTATTATACTAAAGCTAAATCAACATAATTAGTTTGATTTTAATTCTATGTATTTTATCCTATGCATCTAAAAATAAATTTTGAAAAAAAAATGTTTATAGTCTTTACCAGCTTGCCTATGGGCTCATGGTACATACATGATTTAACAACTTCTGACAGTATACTCTCTCTCCCATTAACCTATGAGGCAAAATAACATAGCATATACAAGAATGAGACTTGAGATCAGACATGTCAATGTGCAAAACTGAAGTACCCTTTTTCTGCTTAATATAAGAGTTTTTAACACAGAACATTCTGCTAATTTCTGGGACATTTTGGTCTCTTCAATAAACCTGGAAGGACACTCTTGGCATTCAATGGACTAGATAAGAGATTAAGATACTCTAACATCTAAAGAACAGTTCACATGATTTAAAATGCACCAAAGGCATTGATGAAGAGTTAAGTTTGGAACTTAACTCTTTAAATAAAATACCTACTTTTTGTATGTTTAATAAGATACTAAAATTTTCTGGAAAACAACTAGTACATAAAAACATTAGTAAATAATAATTATTATTCAGAACTTTACCAAGAGTTGATGACAAAACCACTCAAAGTATTTGAATTAAAATATTTGTATCAGATGCAGTTGAGATGGTCACAATCATGCTAATTCTACTTACAGATGAAAGTATGTTGTCTACTAACCTATGTATTGTAGGTTAGTTGTGTCTGCCTTTACATATTTAAATACATGTTAGGTCAATGGAACAGAATAGAGGGCCTGGAAATAAACACACATCTGTATAGTCAACTAATAAGGCAAAAACATACAATGGATATTTAATAAATGGTGTTGGGAATATTGAACAGATACATGCAAAAAATAAAATTAGACCTTCTTATGCCAAATACAAGTATAAACTAAAAATAGATTAAAGACCTAAAAGTTAGACTTGAAACCTTAAAAATCCTTAAATAAAACATATGCAGTGAAATCTCAAATATTTCTTGTAGCAATAATTTTTTTATATATATATCTCCTCTGGCAAGGGAAACTAAAGAAAAAAAATAAACCAATAGGACTACATCAAACTAAAAGGTTTTTGCACAGCAAAGAAAATAACCAACAAAATTAAAAGATACGGTAACCCACTGAATGGAAGAACATATTTGCCAATGATACATCTGATAAGGGGCTAATGTCCATAATTTATAAGGAACTTACACAACTAATACCAAAAAAAACCCAAAAGATCCAATTAAAATAATGGGCAGAAGATCTGAGTAGACACTTCTTCAAAGAATGCATAAGGATGGCCAAAAGATATATGAAAAGATGATCAACATCACTAATCATGAGAGAAATGCAAATTAAACGAACAATGAGGTGTCATCTCATACCTGCTGGAATGGCTATCTATTAACACTGAGTGACCAGATTATTATGATCTCTGAATGCATAATAATCTGGCCACTCAGTGTACTTCTATTGAGTACCTCATTTATTTAATATCAAAGACACAATAAATCATGAACCTGTTCAGTTTTCCCCTTTGCACTAGCTGATCTCCAGAAAAAGTCTAGAATATTTTTGGCACCCATTTGAGATACAAATATACTGAATGGCCAAATTCTTATGCATTTAAGAGATCATAATAATCTGGCCACTCAGTGTATATATAAGACTAATATGCTAAGAGTCTGACTGGTAGCTATGACATGCACTGACCACCAGGGGCAGACATTCAACACAGGAGCTGCCCTGACATGCAGAGACCATTTAGAGAGAAATGGCACCATGGAACTGGTGCCCACTAAGCAACACCCTGCTTCCCACAAGTGGGACACAGGCCCCACCACCACTCCAGAGTGACAGCCCAACAAATTGCAGCCAACTCTGCTGAGACCCCATGGTGCACAATGCGGCCCACAGCCAAGCCCAGCCCAGAAATGGTTGCTGTGGCCACTGGATAATGATGTCACATAGTAATACCTGGCTTCCTCTCTCTAGAGACAGGCCATTTAACAATAAACAGCACCACAGACCTCGCACCTACAAACCAACACTCAGCTTCCCCCAAGTGGGACACAGGCCCCACCACTAAGCTAGAGCAACAAACCACCAAATTGCAGCCAATGCTGCTGAGACCCCATGGTGCAAAATATGGCCCAAAGCCCAGCCCAGCCCAGCGCAGAAACAGTCGCAGTGGGTGCTGGATAATGACATCATGTAGCTATGCCATGCTTCCTCTCCTTAGCTACAAGCCTCCTTTCAGTTTCTTCAGCCCAGGAACACGACTTGCTTTATAGCCAGGTGGAAACATTTTACATTTTAACCAAATGTCTGTGAAATGTTTTCCCATTGCTCACCTCATTTGATCCTCACAGAGGTCCTAGAATAGGTAGATAGGAGAGTGGATTGAATCACATTTTCCTTTCATTAGCCAGAAAATAGAGATTTAGAAAGCTTAGAAATCTGACCTGACTGAAAAGAAGTAAGAAATGGTGGACCTTGAAAATGACTTCAGGTTTTCTCACTGCACAGAATATAGCTAAACACTCCTGCAGTTAAATATTTCACTCTTTGTTCTTCCTGTGTGGTCACAATAGCAATCTGCTTTATTTTGATATTTATTGTTGTGTTGCTGACAATTACTTGAAAGAGAAGTTGGGGTGATTCATTGAGCTGGAAAAAGGCTAACTAAATCAGAAAGCAGGTCTAATTAAGCAAGTTTATTCTATATCTATAAAAGGCTAAATTGACTCTCGCATGCATGATACATATAAACCTCTCACTATTGCCAATTGCATGTGTGTGTTTCGATCTATCTTTGTCGATTATGAATTTGGTTGACACTTCTATTATAGAGAAAGGGCAAATAGTGTTATTAAAATATTTCTTCTAATTAATTTTCTTTCAATGTGCATAACTTCTTGCACCAGACCACTAGTCATTAATAAAACAACAAAAACAAGTGTTGGCAAGGATGTGGAGAAAAGGAAACTCTCATGTACTGCTGGTGGGAATACAGATTGGTGCAGTCACTGGGGAAAGCAGAATGGAATTACCTCAAAATTAAACACGTATCTGCCTTATGACCCAATGATTCCACTTCCGGAAATTTATCCTAAGAAACTAATTCAAAAGTATATTTGCACTCCTGTGTTCATTGTAGCATTATTTATAATAGTCAAGATTTGGAAGCAGCCCAAGTATCCATGAATACACAAGTATATATATATATATATATATATATATATATATATATATATATATATATATATAAGCTATGGTACATTTACACCTTGCAATACACACATACATATAGCATCAACTCTCCCTCTCTGTATATAATTCATTATGTAAGTATGTTATATAGCAAGAGTGGACAAAGATAATACTATCTTTCTTTCCAAGTGTCTATGAGAAATAAGCTTATTTTTGTACCAGGGAGAAGTATACCTTTCAAATGCCCATCTATTTTTCCATTAAGTTTCTGCATTAATTTGCTTTGTATTTTTTTATTATTTTATTTTTTTAAATATATTTTATTGATTTTTTACAGAGAGGAAGAGAGAGGGATAGAGAGTTAGAAACATTGATGAGAGAGAATCATCCATCAGCTGCCTCTTGCACACCCCCTACTGGGGATGTGTACGTAACCAAGGTACATGCCCTTAACAAGAATCAAACCTGGGACCTTTCAGTCTGCAGGCTGATGCTCTATCCACTGAGCCAAACCGGTTTTGGCGCTTTTTATTTTTTTTATTATAAAAATATCAAAAGTTCACTATGCCCTCATCCATCCATCTATTTATTCATCTATTTATTCAATCACTCACTAATCAGTAATTTATTGAATAGACACAAAGGAGGCTTATCAAGGTTACATAATTTAATCAACCAAACTCTTCCTTTTTTTGAGGTCAAAATAAAACATATATGAATTATTGTTTTTTATATTTTATATATTGTTATTTATATTAAATTATTATTTTTATATTTTATATATTGTTATTTATATTTCTCCTGAATCAAATTTCAATTGATTCAGGAGAAATATAAATAATTAATGATCTTCCCCTAAAAATATATTTGTGCTTTTGCCAAAGGGAATTTCAATCTCTCTGCATTTCTCATTGATTCTATTTAATTTTCATTTTTAAATTAGGTAAACCTTAAAATTTAGAACAATTTTAGATTTACAGAAAATTTGCAAGGAGAGTAGAGACTTCTCCCTTGTGTCACACTTAGACTTCCCTTTTGTTAACATCTTTCATTAATAACACTGGTTCTACTTGTTTATCATAAAAACATACTAGTTCCTACTTTCATTATGTTTTCTCAAGTGCTATTTTGAGGAATATTAAAAATAAACAATTTGAGGTTTAAATGGTCAAAGACTTATATATTGGTCTCTTCAGAGTAAAGACAGCAGTGAGACTGATGTTTCTAATATAGGTACTGAGGATTAGTGAGGATTTTTCAGTGGGTATAAAATCAGAGATTTATTCAAAGATAGTGTGGTGGAGAGTCATCTCATATAAATGTCTGACATCTCTAAACATTCTCCTTTCATTTGTCTCTATCCTTCATCTTTTCAATACTTAAGCTAGATAACTCATGTTACTAGATTCCTTTGCATCTATGGTCAACATATTTGACATGCATTCAAGTAAGACCTGAACTCAAATTTAGCAAAGTGAGGCAGTATTCTGGGTTTTGTTCTTTGCTCAAGTAGTGAAGGGATTAGTACTTTGATGTAGTGCCTGGTATTTAGTTCTCAGGTGCAAAAGTATTGATCAGTGATGGCAATGGTGTTTTCTTCAAAGAAACTCTATGATGGGACATTGTTTCTGCATAGTAGCTTCAGAGGGTGGTACTTTGACCTCTCCCAAAATTCTGATCAACCAAAAAGTCTATGAAATAATATTTTTCTACGTAAGCTAGCTAGAGTAAACTCTATTATTTTCAACTAAGGATACCGACTAACAGTAATTTTGAAAGAATTAAGGGAATTGCAATAACAGAACTTAAAATGAGAAACTGACTCTGTGAGAAGATATGGGAAGACAGTAAAGATTTAATTACCTCAGGCTGAAAAAACAATGCACTTAAAAACGCAGTGGCAGAAAATCTAGTCAAAATGTTGCTCACTATACCTTGGAATTCCAGCAATATGCCAACTGAAGCTTTTTTTTTGTATGATTGGTAGAAATAAAATTCAGAATGTTGGCGTGTGCTTATTAAACCTCTCTGCTTTCAAAAATATACTGCAGTACAGGTGCAAAGTACAGCTAGACCATCTGTTCGTAGAGATACCAGGTAGCACAGCCTTGCCAAGAGGGGATCACTCTGCCTGTGTCCTACCATGTAAATTGACTGAGAAAACTATAATTTGAAAGCCTGTAAGGTAGAGAAAAGCCAGTTGCTTCTGGATATAAAAATGCACTTATACAAGCAGAGATTTCTATGTGCAACTTCAAAAAGAGATACAATTATTGCTCCAGAGCTTTTCAAACATCTTCCTTTAGAAAGTCTCTCAGAGACAATGAAGAAGAAACTGGTGGCAAATATCCAATTAATGGTGTTGTAATTTCATGCTGATATACTATACTGTAGGGCCTGAGACAGAAGCCATTAGATTGAGAGGAATTGGTCAGAACAGAGGAGCCATTGGCAAAGAGTTAAAGTTTCTCACTTATGTGATTACTCATAAAATTGGCTTGAAGCCCATCTCCTGGAAGCCTGGTAAATTTTCCAGGGAATAGAGTTCCCAAATGTTCCTCTAGTTTGACTGGCTATAGCCATACTTAAAGTAATGTCTAAGTTCTTGAGTCACAACAATAGAAAGTGATGACCAAGTACATTCTCTTCCCAATTAGGAAGACCATATGGCCCATATGCCTGGATTTTCTGGTATGGTGCCAATTTATAGTTGATTTTATATATATATATAGACTTTCAATCAATTTTAGAGTCCACTTTACACAGTACCTGCTTAGAGTGTGTAGGCACTGACAAACTGTGCAAACTGTGCAAGGATGTTCTTCCAAGAAGTACAACCAATACATTGGAGGGAAATGGATAATAAAAAATTTACCCTCTCCGAAAGTACTAGGGCCTGCCATGTTGGCTAGCCAAGTAACTACTTCTACTGCTAGGTTAGGAAGTCTTGAGTCCAGCAGGTATATATCTATCCAGAAGGACAAATATAGCCACAATAGTCATAAATTTCCTACTTTCCCTCTCACTGAATGAGACAATTTATAGTTTCAAGTATCACAAAGCAAAACCTGGAAGTGGTAGAGAGACTACCATAGATCCTGGTCTTTAAAACTAAATGTAGTGAGTGGATATGATTTTTTAATTACCTGCCATGAAAGGGAGGGGATGAATTAATTTGATTTAATTATAAAGGTATAAAGTTTGCATATACATTTTAGTTAGTCAAAGGTGGAAGGTGGCAATACTGTATAAGTTTATTCATGCAACAAACTTGCAACCCCTCTTTTCCCTTTCCTACTTTTACGCAATATCCCAGCCTTCCTTGCAACTTCAGATGACCACTTGAGATATTATAGCTCTTCCAATGAGATCTAAGCAAAATTCTTCTGGTCCTATTTCTTCTATTTTATTTTCTATTACCCTGGAACATGGATGTAGAGTAGCTTAAATGGATGTTAAAACAGGAAGATAGAGTAAGTAAGCTTTGTTTTTTGATGAAATAACTCAGTTAAGATATGTCCCTCAAATGCCTATAACTGGAATTCTTGTTAAATAAAATAAATCTTTTTGATTAAGTCATAATTGTGGCTTCTTGGGAATCTGGGGGAAATTCTAATTCAATCAAATGGGAAACTAATTTGAAGGACCTAATAAGTTAATTTCTAGTAATACATAAAGTGATATAAAATGTGTTTAATTTATTGTTACTATATTTTTCAGGTCTTAAAACGTTTTGCATATTAAAAACTATACATTTCAATAATTAATATCATTTGCATAAGAACAACAAAAAAGGCACTCTGATCAAACTGTACTTTATAGCCTGCAGGACCCCTTGGACCAGCTTCTTTTTTACTCTACATTTCACTGCCTCCCACCCAGCTCCTGCCTTCACCAGCATGCAAGCTCTTTTCCTCCCCTGCCAACCAGCAGGGCAGATGGGAGAGGCAGGCACAGCGGTCTTCATTGTCAGTTCTCTGATGTGAAAAAAGGAGGCAGCATTATTTAAACTGATCCAACCTCCTTGCAATGTACAAAGTTAAATGGCTAAAAGAGGGAAATGAGAAGGCAGTGCTGTGGGATGCAAGTGTACATTGCCAGTGTGTGCCTTATTACAATTCACCTCTTGCTTCTCTGATTCAATCCTTTCCTTTGAGGGCAGTGGATTTTTTTGTTCAGTTTTGACTTAGTGAATTTCCCATCTCAGTCATATCACGTTTGCAGACATGGTTGTACTATTTTTTATTCTTGCCATGTTTTGAATTATTCCTTAAATATTTAACATGAATTTCACAGATCTTGACTTTTATGAAAATATAAAGATTTGTATTTCAATAGGCTCATGTACTAAACAAAATTTAACAAGAGAAATGTCTATACGCACAAGAGAAAAATCTATCACATACAATAAAGAGAAAAAGCACAGTCCCATTAAATCTTAATCTGCTAGACCATTTTCAAGCTGATTTATTAGCTAATCATAACTCCAGGTTTAATTTGCCAGTTTAATTCCCTTTTTGTTATTAGTGAATGAGGTATTTTATTGTACAAACTTTTCATAAATAAAATAAGTACTGCTAGGACCATTTGCTTTGCAGTTTTTCTTTAATTAAAAATAATTCCCTTTTAATAGAATGGTTCATGTCTAACTTTATTATTTTTCATTCTTAAAGAGAGAACTCATTTTATTTCTTTCTTTCATTGTTAAGGGAAAACATTTTGCCTTTGGGAACTCAGGATTATTATGTGTGTGTGTGTGTGTGTGTGTGTGTGCGCGCGCGCGTGCATGTGCATGTGCATGTATGGTGTGTGTGTGTACATGTGCATGTATGGGGTGTGTGTGTGTGTGTGTGTGTGTGTGTGTGAGTGTGCATGTGAGCACATGCTGTTTTGTTTTTAATTCATAGGCACCATTATCTCTGTAGAGCCTATCACTATTTGTCCAATTTTCTTTGGGCAGCCATCCAAATAACTAATTTTTAAAAATAATTATTATTTCCAACTTAACAAATGGTCTCGGTGCAAATATTTTCATATTTAGAGTTTCCTGGATATGGCCTAAATGCATACCTCTTCAATAAATGGTGTCGGGAAAATTGCCCAGTTATGTGCAAAAAAAGTAGACCACCAATTTACACCAGACACAAGATTAAACCCTAAATGCATAAAATTAAGTGTAAGTCACAAAACCATAAAAATGCTAAAAGAAAACAGGCAGTAAAATCTTAGACATTTCCAGTAGCAGTATTTTCACTGATATATCTCCTAGGGCAAGGATGAAAAAAGCAAATAGGACTACATCAAAATAAAAAGCTTCTGCACAGCAAAAGAGAACATCAACAAAATTAAAAAGGAACCTACTGTATGGGAGAATATATTCATCAATGATACATCTGATAAGGGGTTCATTTCCAAAATATACAAATAACTCATACAACTCAATGCCAGGAAGACAAACAATCCAATAAAAAACAAGCAAAGGACCAGAATAGACAATTCTCCAGATAGGACAAAAAGATGACCATTAGAAAATTATAAAAATGTTCATGGTCCCTAATCATCAGAGAAATACAAATAAAGCTATAATAAGGTATCATCTCACACCTACCAGAATGGCTATTATCAATAAATCAACAAACCACAGTGCTGATTTGGAAAGTGAGCGTATGGTAAAAAGAGAACCTTCTTTTGGTGCGAATGCAGTCTGGTGCAACTACTGTGGAAAACGGGATGGTGGTTCCTCAAACAATAAAAAGTAAAACGGCTTTTGACCCAATGATCCCACTTTTGGGAATATATCCTAAGAATCCCAAAATACTAATATACTAATATAAAATACTAGTACTCCTAGGTTCATATTAGCATTACTAATAATAGCCAAGATCTGGAAATAGCTCTTGAGTAGAAGAGTGGATAAAAAATCTGTGTACATTTACACAATGGAATACTACATGGCTATAAGAAGAAGGAGCTCTTACCCTTTGAGACAGCATGGATGAACCTGGAGGGTATTATAGCTAAACAAAATAAGCCAGTCAGAGAAATATAAATATTACATGATCTCACTTACATGTGGAATTTAACAGACAAATAAACTGATGAACAAAATAGGTCCAGAGGCATGGATGCATAGAACAGAATAACAGATCTCAGTGGGGAGTGGTATGGAGGGGTGGGAAGAGATTAACTAAAGAACATGTATGCATATACACATAACCCATGGACATGGGCAATAGTGTGGGGAAGGCCTGGGGTGGGTAGGAGTTGAGTGGGAGGGGGCAAAAAGGGAAAAATGGGGGACATGTAACACTGTCAGCAATTTAAAAATTATATTTTTGAGAATATGTAAAATTCTAGCTATATTTTATAAATATAGCAAATAAAAGTCTGTAATATTTTTAATGATCTGGTTTTGTTAATAGGCAAACTAATAAAATAGATATTCAATATTTACATACACACACATTGAAATAAGCTATGAGTGTATATAAGAAAGCAGGTCATATAATTAGTAAAATTTTTGACTTTTAAATATTTTTCTTTTACAATCAATAAAGTTGTATTTTAAAATATTTAATAACTGTAAATAATCCAATTTTAACTCAGGCTGGAAGGCAGGGCATTGATTAAGAAATCATCAGCCAGAAACCTGCAAGAGCCATCCTGAGGCAAAGCAGCAGCAGTCTTTCAAACAGTAATTTAATTCTCTAGTTACAGCTTAATTCCTTAAACTCTGACCCATCAAATGGAAATACTATTAGATACTCAACATTCACATTACCTCTCAGTGATTTATTATAAATTATGTAAACCACTTCCATTGAAATAGTGGTGTCTGATCTGTGATTGAATCAAGATCTCCAACACTATTATCTTTGAATTCCGAGACAGGAAATGGACAAACTCTAAGTTCGAAACCCAGTGACAATGCACAGTAACTTTTCCCACCTGCATTTATCAAGGACAATTTAATTTTGGAAGTTAGGATTTAAAAAAAAAAAAAAAGACAGTATCTAACATTTACTTTTGTTAAGTTTCTTGAGATTTTCTTTGTAGGATTCGGGCATTGTTTATCCATTTTACAAATCAATGATATAAAAGACCATTAAAAATAAGAACAAAAATAAACTTTATTAATAGCAGCACGTTTGAAAAAAGAAAAGAAGGGGAATTATACATGAGCAGTTAGTGTTGGTTGAAGCAAGTCTTTCTAGTATAATAGATCATAGAACCAATGTGCCAGTATGACCTTATAAAGTACAATCCATTTCCCTGTCCCTGCCAGCTCCACAATTAGGTCAGAATTACCTGAAAGTTTTATATTCTGTTTTTATATCTAATATTTTCCCCAGGTACTAAAGTTGCAAAATAAACTTATTTTAATAGCTGTTTTAGTTATTAAGTATTAAAATAATTAGTATTAATATTTATGAAATTGAGGTAAGAAATGTGTTTATAAAATACTTTAGTGTTTATTTTGCTATGAAAGGAGAGAAAACTTAGGAAAAGGGAGATCAGAAAATAAGAATAGCTATATGATATTACTCAAATATGAAATCTAAAATTCAAACTCATAAAAATGAGTAAAATGGTCATCAGGAGCAGAGGGTGGGGAGGTAAATAATCTGTTTAAGGTACAAGCTAGTAGATAAGTGAGTACTCGCCTGCCTGCCTTCCTGATTGTCCCTAACTGCTCTGCCTGCCAGCTGATCACCTCCTAACCACTCCCCTACAAGCCTGATTGATGCCTAACTGCTCCCTTGCCAGCCTGTTTGCCCCTAACTGCCATCCCATGCAGGCCTGGTCACCCCTAACTGCCCTCCCCTTCAGGCCTGGTCACCTCCAACTGCCCTCCCCTGCTAGAGTGATGGTCAATTTGCATATTACTCTTTTATTAGATAGGATAGAGGCCTGATGCATTGGTGGGGGCCAGCTGCTTTACCCTGAAGGGTGTCCCAGATTAGGATGGGGGTTTCCTTAGGGCATGGGGTGTCCTGGGTGAGAGGCCTGTGGTGGTTTGCAACCCAAGTGGAGGCCCTGATATCTGGGATTTATTTATCTTCTATAATTGAAACTTTGTAGCCTTGAATGGAGGCGAAGGCAGGCCAGGGAGTGCAGAAATCTTGGCTTCCTTCATTGCCGAGGAAAACCAAGCCTCCTGCTCTCTCTGTGGCTGCAGCCATATTGGTTTAATTTTCATGCTCGCTCCTGATTGGTTGGTGGGTGTGGCTTGTGGGTATGACAGTGATGGTTAATTTGCATATTACTCTTTTATTAGATAGGATTGCTTTGGGTATTATGGCCATTTTAATTATGTTAATTCTACCAACCCATGAATATGATATATCCTTTTAATTTTTTATATCTTTTTATCTCTCTTTTTTTTTAACTCCCTGTAGTTTTCTGAGTTCACGTCATTTATCCCCATAACTTTACTTCTACATATCTTTTTTGTTGTTGTAATTGTAAATGGGATTATTTTTAGTTTCTCTTTCTGAAGGATCATTATGGTGTATAAAATGGCATCAGTCCAGCCAGAATGGTTCAGTAGTTTAGCATTGACTATGAACCAGGGGGTCATGGTTTAATTTTGGTCAAAGCACATGACCTGGTTGTTGGCCTCCTCCATGGTAAGGAGGAGTATCTGATCAATGATTATTTTTCATCATTGATGTTTCTTTATTTCCCTCCCCCTTCCTTTCAGAAATTAATAGAATACATATTTAAAAAATTTTCATTTGAAACACTTACTGGCAATATGACTTCAGTCAAATTACATAAACACACTGAGACTCTATGCCCAATCTATTAAATTAGAATATCAATAAATACTTTTAAAGATGATTTTACATATATATATGATTTTACATATATATATATATATATATATATTGCTACCTAGTTGATAATTATATCATCTCAAACATATAAATGTATTTTTCCTTTAACAGCAAAGAACAAGTTCCTGAATATATATATAAAATAGGAAAACAATTATCAGCTAATTATCAAAACACAGAAAAATGATTCAATAATTAATTTATACTTATACAATTAAATCTCACTTAGCTACTAATGTTTACTTTGGAGCTCTTTATTCTGTCTCATTGTTCTATATGTCAGGTCTTTAAGGCAGTACCATATTTTTTGGTAGTTCTATAAATTTTTGTGTCTAGTAAAATATTGTTGATTAAAGATACAATGTTGCACACCAAATCTTCAAAACTGATTTTCCTGCTTTATTGAAACCTTTTGTCCATTGATTAATAACTCCTTATTTCTCCTTCTCTTCTCCCTTGAGAACCACCATTCCAGTCTTTGATTCTATAAACTTGATTATTTTAGAAACTTCGAATAGGTTGAATCATGCAGAATTTATATGTTGATGACTAGTTTATTTTACTCAGTAAAATGTCTTGAAGATTCATCCACGTTGTTTCATATTGCAGGATTTCCTTCTGTTGTACAGCTGAATAATATTCCATTGTATGTTCACACAATTTTTTTCTATTCATTTGCCTGCACATTTAAGTTGTTTTTACATCTTGGATGTTAGTAATGTTGCAATAAAGCTGGGAGTCCTAATATCATTTTAAGATTCTGATTGCAACTATTTTGGATAAATACTCAGAAGTAGGACTACTGAATTATATTGTAATTCTATTTATTTTTTATTTTTTTTTAGGTAACCCTGTACTGTTTTCTATAGTGCCTGCACCAGTTTGCATTCCCACCAGCATTGCACAAAGGTTTATTGATAAGGGCGCCCATTCTTAATGGAAAAAAGACAGATGTAAACTTGGACTTTAGAAGGGGTCCCATCCAATGAGAAATTAAATCTTGGAGGAAACCCAGACATTGTTTTTGGTGCTATCCAGGCAGAGTCAAGGGTAGAATTCCTCTGGCTTCTCCCATCTTCCCATATTTAATTTTACTGCAGCCTTTGCTCATGTCTAAACCTAGTGGGCAAGGAAATCTGGGGAGGGTAGCCTTCAGAATTCAGGCTCCTGAGATACAGAGCATACCAGAGAAACTTTTGAGAAAAAATAGAAGAGCAACAGGCAAATGAGCAACAAATGTATATGCCAAACTTACGTAGAAAATGCTATAGCAAGATACATAAAAATATACACTTAACTTAAATCTTTCTTTGGTTCCCTCTCGTTTCTTTCGGTATTTCTTTGTCCTTCCCTAAAAGGTCTTAGAATCTGCATCTAGATAGATACAACTCTTCATTGCTAAAAATAATTTTTTCTAGAGTGTTGTCATCCAACTTCTTAGTTCAGGAAAGGAAATGAAAAAATAAAGAAGGATAAACATTTCTGCACTAGATAACACAATAAGTCATCTAGAAAGAAAATTATTGGCATGAAACTACTTTAGAAAAATAATAGTGCTTTATAAATATGAACTATTTTATTACTCTTTGATACTTATATAGTAACCTTATAGGTATATGGATGCTTTAAAGACTTTAAAAATAACAGTATTTTCAGAAACATGGACCATCCCCATATCCAATTTCTACCCGCTATAAGCAAAATTCATATTATTATATATTTGTATTCAGTGCATTATTTGACTGATATTATTGTCAATATTTTAAAAGAAAGATATTGTGTAGTATTAGTATTTACCTTTAAAGGTTTGACACATTGTTTTCTCTATGTGTATATCTTTATGAATTTGTGAAAATATTTTAATCTAGCTAGTTATCAAAAGTGGATTTTCTAAGCTAAAAGGAATTTATATTGATTATATATACATCTGTATACAGCTAGACCTACATCCACACACACATTACTGATGTGTCCTGCAAAAAAAACACAAAAAACATGTTTACTCTTGTACCTACTTCTCTACACTCTCATTAATGTTGAGCATTATCACTTTTTAATCTTTGCTAATCAGATAATGGAAACTACTTTTTCATATTATATTGATTTTTAGGGAGCATATATATTATACATTATATAATGTATACTTGTATAATGTATATAAACAAAATATGTATATATGATATTTGTGCAATACTTTCTATTTTACCATACCACCCCATTTTAAAAGGAAAAAATGCATGAAAAGTGCTCTCACTCCATTCCTGCATATAGAAGAGATCTTTAAAGAACTTATGCCTATTTCATGGCAGAGAAAAAGGGTTAAACTAAATATAGCCAGAATGTATCTCTGACAAGAAAACAGAATTGTCAGCATTCATTTCTGTAGCCACCTAGATTGCCTTTCTCTTAGATTCTTCCCTCCACTCTCTGCTAGACGAGCTGCTATTCTCCCAAGAACAATGACCTGCTATTTTCCCAAGAAACTTTAAAGCAATGATGGAAATGTCAGCAGCAAGTGGCACTGTATCAGTTGTCTGACCAACTTCATCTGAACACCACGCTTGAATCAGAAGCAGCAATCAAAGAGGCAAACACTACTTATCTAGCATTCCAAATATCAGCAGCACAGCACAGGCTTATGGAAAACTCCACAAACCACCAAGGAATTGCTAAAGAAGAGAAGAAATGTGAGGAAATCTTACATTTCAATGAATGCTTCCACTTAAATCAAGCTTCAACCAATTATCTGGAATAAAGCAACTGTGCTTAAGAATTCACAAATAGAACGTTGGTTATACTTCAGTCCTCTCTGGACTCTTTTGCTGGATGTTATAAAAATGCAAAGAAATGGAATTTAAAAGAGAAAAAATACCAAGCTGCTGCACAAACACAGCAAATCACCTGACAGCACCTGTGGTATTTGGGCATTTGGGCACTCTTTATTGTTAAAATGTAAACTCAAGTGTCTTGAAAACTAAAGTTGAATCTATATTATTATAGATATTTATTCAAAAATTTAGATGAAAAATATAGCCAAACATCTATTGCAATGTCTTCAAACTTCTAAAAGTTTGTGTAATGAAAATATAGTAACCTAATCTGATTAATGAAAGACATGTTTTAAAAAGTACAAAAAAACACTACACTCCAGAGGATGAAAAGTTAAGATTTTTTTATTGTAATAAAAGACATTACTGTGAGAGGGTATAATTTTAAATAAGGGATGAAAAGAGAGTAGAGTGTCAGCATAAAGAAAAAGGCACAGTTAAAGCTGGGTAAACAATCAGATCTTAGGTCATGGCCAGTAGGCCACAGATAGTCAGAAAGTTGGCCAGTTGAGTACAGGGCATTCACAAAAGAGAAACTTTTAAGTTCCATGCTGCACTGATCCCCTTCCATACACAGTCTCCTAAGGGGACTGACTCTAATTGTCAAGTACTGAAAAGGCACCTCACTCTAGGGTAGGCCCCAACCTCTAAGAACTCCAGTGCTCAAATATATCAGCAACTTAATTTTCTCCAACTTCCCATTATTGCCATAACTTTACTACTGCATGACAAAATAGTTTGGGTTTGGACGTTTAATTTTTTCATTCCAATCAGTTGTATTTTTCACACCACTGAAAAATGAAACCGGATTGGCTGTTTTCATTCCTTTCTTGGAACGAAGAGAAACATAAATAACAATTGACTGAAATTTAAATATTTAATTAAGGATCTTTAAAATACTTTAAATGTGGCCCTTACATTAGCAGTGTTAAAAACAAAACAAAACAAACAAACAAACAAAAAGAACAACAAAAAAACTAGTGTTCCCCTTTTTGGATGTAATTTTCCCAACAAGTATACATACTTACATACTTCTCTGTCAACAGTAAAGTTGACAAACTAACAAACCTCTGATGCAGGAAAGAGCCCTAGAGATCATCTTGAGGTGCAAAGACATGCTAAATTTCTCCTAGCTAGTGGTAGTTTTCCACCCTGTGTTTTCTTAATTTCCCCCTTAGTTCTGTGAGGACAGAGTGAGAGGATGGCAAGATCTAGTCATAATAATAGCTCAAGAGGTTGCTTCCTATGACATATTTCAGTGCTTTACAACTAAGCCAAAATACATGGTGTTCCTTTTGTTGTCCCTTCAAGTCCAATTCTAATCCAAAGCAGCACCCAAGTGTATTAGGTAGAAACATAACTGAAAGAAAACAACAGACAAATTGTGAAGTCTAAAGTCAAAATTTCATTAGGCAGAAAAAATTTCATTATACTAGAGATGCTAATTCAAAATTAAATATCTGAGTTCACCAAATAATGCTCAAGGAGCACACACAGAGAAGAAAGATATACTTTTGGATTTTCTCTGAGAATTAAAAAGAATATTTTTCAAGTATAATGAAAGGAACATTAAGAAGGGAGAAATAAGAGTGAAACAACAGTACAAATAAAAAGAAAAAAAACAGTGAATGTTTATAAAAGGTAGCTTCATTGGTGAAAAATTGTTGTTTGAAAAAAAATTGACTAGATTTTTAGGTTTACTTTGTACCCAACATTATTTTAGGAGGTTTTCTCCCTGAGGGAGTCTTTTTAATGAGAGAGAGAGAGAGAGAGAGAGAGAGAGAGAGAGAGAGAGAGAGAGAGAGAGAGAGAGAGAAAGGAAATATAATGCAGAGGAGAGACAGAGCATAAGAAATGCATATGAACAAACAGTCAGAGAAAAATACAAAGATAAATAAAAGGGCATAATAACTGCTGCCCTATGGAGTTCTTGTTGTTTGGATATTCCTGGTTTCCTACAAGGGTTTTCTGTGTTCGCCCAATGAAATGTGCTCCAAGCTAATTCTTTTCCATGGACCATTTTAAATGGGCGCCTTCTCTTTCTTCCCAGTAAGGATTCCTACAGGATAGTTCTCATTGCCCTGAGAGTTTGCTCCCTAACCATTTGGGGGTTTTTTGGTTGAATTCTATTTGATTCTTTGTATAAAACTGTGAATTGCATGTCCCATACATCTTGGCCAATAGACTATCACAGTGCTGTTTCAAAGCATTTGTTCTGATCTAAAATTTAAGGTTTGTTGACTGTGAATCAATTCTCTTTAGTAACCTTTGGTAACTGGTAACCCTAACTTCATACTTTATTGAATTCAGTCCAGGATTCTGTTCAGAGCTGCCTCCCTCTCCTTATTACAAAGCCTTTAGGTTCAGGTATGAAGCAGTAATGAAGTAGATTATATCTGGCAACTCTATATGGATCAGTAATGACTCAATTCAATTTACTAAGTGAACAGCAGTAATGGTTATGATATCTCCCTAGTACCTGGCATATTTACAACATAGACCATGATCAGTTAACAAATTTCTAATCCCATAAACTGTGAGTAAACTCAATCTTGCTTTAGACAATTGTGGGAACTTCTTGACAAATGACTTTCCAACGCTCAGACAACTAAGGAAATATTCCCTTCCCATGTAGCCCAGGAAAAGCCTGTGCCAGAGAGACAGGCAATAAATCAAAGCCTTGATTACATTCAGGCTGTCATTTTAAAATATTAATCTGCTGTGCTATAAAGATATTTTAGTTCAATTGTAGTATTAAATAAGCTATCTCCTAGGAAGCTTAGTTGGGGCTTACTTTATACCCAGCCTTGGGCCCAGCAGCACATGGCATGGTGGCGAGCCATGGGCCTGAGGCACTCAACGTGCCACCACATCTGGGTAGCTGTGAAATGAATGCAGCTACCATATGCTCCAAAGGGCTGAGGCAATTATAGCCTCAACACAACGCCGCAATCTTACAGATCCTTTGCTTATGCTCAGTTATCTAAACTTATATCAGCAGCATTGTCATTTTATCGCATTTTGTTCACTGGTCTTCCCTCAGTCTCACTATTCAGGTTGGAACTTTTTTGAAATGAAAGTAATACTGACAGGTTTGCTTTAAAATATAGAATCTCAGCATAAAGGATGGGATTGTGCCACTGATGCTAATAATGATAATAATACAACTACATTTAATGCTTCCCAAGTGCCATGAGATCTGTGGACATTCTCTCAATAAACACAATAATCTTGTATTATTATCTCAATTTTTCATATTAGAAGAGCTAAAGTAAACTGCCCCAAAGGAAACTAAAGCCCTATTATTAATAAGACACTCTATTTTCAGAATGTTGGGATATGCTTTTACACCCCAGTTCACAGGGCAGAACTGTCAAGGTAATGGGAGGCACGGATGAGTTCATCCAGGATATGTATGCATTTTTATAAATCTGTACATAAATTCACTATGAATTCACTTCCTCCTGAAAAAGAAAACCATTTATAATGTAAGATGGGTTTGCAACAGTCATGCCATTTTCATTGTGAAATGAAAGTGTGCACAGGTAAACTCAAGATAGTATTACTGGAATCACAGTGATATAAAAACTCAATACTAAAAATGGAATCTTATAGTTCAGAAAACTAGCAACAAAGAGAATTGCTATTGAAAAGTTAGGCATTCATTTTAAAATTCTAAAAACAAACACAAGATAATTGTGAGTATAACTTCCCTTAAAGATAATATTTTGTCAATAAAGTGAAAAGTATTATGAACATTATGCAAATCATACACACATGTGTGTGATTTGCAATATATATATATATATATATATATATATAACATTCACAGTACTGCAGTAGATTTATTTATTTATTTATTTATTTATTTATTTATTTACTTATTTAACTTATCGTTGACATTATTACAGATGTCCCCCATCTCCCCTCCTTTACCCACCTCCACCCATTTTTTATGTAATTTATTATACTGTATGCCTTCACCCCTCCCTCCCCAGCCATCACCACACTATAGTCTGTGTCCTTGGGATATGTATATATGATATTTGGCTAAGATAAATAAGCCAGACAGAGAGAGATAAATACCATATAATCTAAGTTATATAGGGAATCTAATGAACAAAATTAACAACCAAAATAGAACCAGAGGTATAGATACATGGAACAGACTGACAGCTGTCAGAGGAAAGGGGGATGGCGGAGGGACTGGATGAAAGTGTGCAATAGTTTTAAATTAGAATTATTTTTCTTTGAAAGTAATTCCATTTAAAAACAGGTACATTGTTATTGACAGTATAGATGATGCTTTCTAGCAAAAGGAAACAGAGACACAGTATAATAAATTATATAAAAATTACCGATTAAAATATAGAATATAGCCTGTCTACTGGGAACAAACACTATTCTTGCCCTAAAATGAGCACTGGGTACTGTCATATTTAATTCTTTTTGGTATTAGTTATCTTGGTCTTGCCTCACATGCATTTATTCAGCTGATTTCTCAAGAACCCTTTGCAGGATTTAAAAAGGACAAATAGAATAGATATTTGTACTACTGCACTTTGGGGGATGGATGCTTTCTTTCACGGTTTCAACCTTCAATCTATGGATTAAATACCTCCAGAAGTTGTATATTGTTTTCATATACATGCTGGTTCTCATACTGTTTTGTTTTGCTTATCAATTAAATTCAGATTTCAATATTTTCTATTGTAGTCAAGATGGAATAATAGGGACTAGAGGTTTCTCCCATATGAAAAAATCAAGAAGTGAACAGAATATATCAAACAATGGCTTTAAATATACCAGGGATCTGTCAATGAAGGTCGGTGATAATAAGGAGATAAAAACTAATAAGGTGAGTCTTACTATTCATTACTTCAATTTACTGTCAAGAGAATTTCTAGGCATTATACGAGGAGAGGGAACCCAGGTGGACCCCATTGAACTCTGAGTTAAAAAGACAGAGATGAAAATCTGAGAAGACAAAGGCACCAGAGGTCACAGGGAATACTACCAAAAAGAAGAGAGCTGAAGGGAAGAAAAACTTTAACAAGCTGAAGAAGGTTCATCTTTTTTATTTAAGTTTTAATATGTTTTTATTTATTTTAGAGAGAGAAGAAGGGAGAGGGGGAGAGAGAGAGAGAGAGAGAGAGAGAGAGAGAGAGAGAGAGAGAGAGAGAGAGAGAGAGAGAGAAATGGAGCCCAAAATTCCGGCATGTGTCCTGACCAAGAATCGAACCTCTTGGTGCATGAGATGATGTTCAACCAACTGAGCCACACCAGCTAGGCCAGAGGGTTTATCTTAAGCAATCCTCTGAGCAATGATAAGTGTATGTGTATGGTGAAACTGTCCAAGGCCAGGATAAGAGTCATGGAAATGAATTGCATATAACAGTACTCAGCATTCCCAAAGGCCAGGCACAGTGCTTTTTTCTATTCAGCAAACTAGAAAACCTTGTCATTCATGAGTTAGTAGACTCAGAAGAGTCTTGGTTCAATAGTGAGGAATATTTTTCCTTTTTAAAAAGCACTATTTTATTCCCATTTAACAAAATTCAAAAGCAAATTTTAAAGAACCAAACTATTTCTAATGTAGCCACAGAACAAAGCTCAAGAATATTCATAGGATGCCAATAGGGTGGTGAGGACCTGCCAAGAGATAAGAGTAGGCTGAAAGAGGTTAATGGAGGAAAAGGGGAAACCTGCATGTGGATGCTTATAGAAACTTTACTTATAATTACCAAAACTTGGAAGCAACCAAGATACCTTCAGTAGGAGAATGGACAAATAATCTACATAATGGAATATTAGACTATATAATAAAAGGCTACTATGCAAATTGACCAAAAGGCAGAACAACCTGTCGCTATGGTGTTCACTGACCACCAGGGGGCAGATGCTCAATGCAGGAGCTACCCCCTGGTGGTCACTGTGCTCCCACAGCCAAACTCTCATGGTCCCTCCACGCAGTCTGCTGCCCTGAACTGCCCAGATCAGGATCTGGACAGGGCAAAATGGCTCTGAAAAGCCCCCATTGCCGGCCAGGCTAGGGGACCCACCTGTGCATGTATTCGTTTACTGAGCCTCTAATTTAATGATAAAAATAAATCAGATATCAAGCCACAAAAAGACATAGAGGAAGCTTAAATGTATATTACTGAGTGAAAGAAGCCAATCTGAAAAGGCTGTCTGAGTCCAACTGCAGTTAGACAACATAGGTTTGACATAGAAGCATTCACTTATATGCAGATATTTTTTCCAATAAATACAATTGGCTCTTCTTATCAGTTGGTTTTACATCTGCTGATTGAACCAATCATGGATCAAAGCCAATTTTTTTTTATTCCTAACTGTGGTTTCCCAATTGCAGATTCCCAACTGTACACCCAAAATACTGTTTTGGATCCTTAGTTGATTGAATCTGCTGATGCAAAGGGCTGATTGTAGAGTCAACAGTTATATTCAGATTTTTAATTGTTCAGGTTCAGTGCAACTTACTTAACCCCCCATTAAGGGTTAACTGCATATGACCTGGAAAAGGCAAAAATATGGGAACAGTAAAACAATCAGTGGTTGCCATGGGACTGAGATGGGATGAATAAGTCAAGCACAGAGGACTTTTAAGGCAGTTAACATACCATAATGATGAGTATGTGTAATTATAAATTTGTTCAAAGCCATAGAATGTACACCAAGAGTGAACCGTAATGTAAGCTATGGACTTTGAGCAATAATGATGTGCCAATGTAGGTGCATCAGTTGTAACAAATGCACCACTATGGTGGGGAAAGGCTGTGCAGATGTAAGGTAGGAGATGTATTAAAAATAACTATATCCCCCCCCACTCTAATTTATCCGTGAACTGAATACTTCTCTCAAAAAAATAGTCTTAATAAAAAGAAGAATGCTTTGTGGAGACACGGAAAATGCAAAAATCCAATTTGAATGATCTAAGATAGAAAATAAAATATATGAAGTGAAAGATACAGTGGCTTGAATCAATAGATTAGGGGTGTCGAACTCAATCAGAGAAGGGGCCAAAATCTAAAATCCAGCCTAAATCGCGGGCCGAATGGTTTACTGAACAGTCATAAACTGTCATTGTGATGGAAACGCAGCGGAATACAGTGATGACAGCGCGGTGCGGGCCACATTGCAAGGCCTGGTGGGACGGATTTGGCCTGCGGGCCTTGTGTTTGACACATGTGGATTAGATATTACAAAATAAAAAGTTGCTAAATTTAAACACATAGCAATGAAAATAATCCAAAGTGAAGTACAGAGAGAGAGAGAAAGAAGGAGATGGAGAGAAAGAAAACCCAAAGCATCTTTAGGCTGTGGGCAACCTTAAGAGATCTAATACACATATACATGTGGAATCTCCAAACAGTAGGGGCAGAAAGAATATTAAAAAAAAAAAAATAATGGCCAAAAGTTTTTCAAATTTGAAGAAAACAGTAGACCTACAGTTTTATGTAGCTCAACAAAGCTTAAATACAAAAACAAAGAAAACTACACCATGGCACACCATAATTAAATTGTACAAATGAATAAAGGAAACACAGTCATAAACTGAGGGTGGTAAAGGGCAAAGAAGGTCAAATGTATGGTGATGGAAAAGATTTGACTTTGGAGGAGGGCACAAAATGCAATATTCAGATGGTATTTTGTAGGATTATACACTTTAAACTTACATAATTTTATGAAGTAATGTCACCCCAATAAATTTCATTTTTAAGAAAGCAAGTAAAGGAAAAATAAAGACATGTACAGAGGAACAAAAATGAGCATCACAGATTTTTTTTTTTTATCAAAAACAAAACAAAAAACACGATTCAAACATAAAGACATTGGAGCAATATCTTCAGAGTAAAGTTTTAAAATGGCACTCAGAAACATATGATCTTTTCAATAGATGTAGTAAAAGCTTCAGGTAAAATACAAAATCCATTTCTGAACAAAACTCTTGGCGTATTGGGAATAGAAGATGGATAAATGGCATCTACAATGAACCTACAGCTAATATCATAGTTAATCAATAATGTGTCTCATCTAAGGTAGAGAACAAGGCCAGGATGTCTGGTCTTATCACTCCCATTTAGCCAGGAATATAGGGCAATCAAAATTATATCAGGCTTTTATAAATGCATGTATGTAAAAAAATGATGTCTTTTATAAAATTCATATGGGAATAATTCAAAGGTTCTAAAATAGCTTAAATAACTTTGAAAAAGTTAGAGGAATAACACTACCTGATTTTGAGACATAAAGGAAAACTGTAGTAATCAATAACTCATGGTATTGGCATACAGATGGATAAATACATCAGTGGAAGACAATAGGTAATTTAGGAATAGATCCACACATATAGAGAGAGCTGAATTTCAACGAATGTACAAAAGCAATTTAGCAGAGAAAAGATAGTACTTTTAAAATATCCATATATAAAATGATGAGATTCAGTCTATAACTTACACTATATTCATAAATTACATCAAAATGCATCATAGACCTAAATGTAAAACATGAAACTATAACATTTAAACAAATGCAAAACCAAAAATTGGTATGATAGTTGAACAGACATTTACCTAAAAAAGATGAAGGATAGCTCATAAAAAGATGTTTAAAGTCATTAGCCATTAGAATAATGTAAGACACCGCTACACACGTATTAGAATGAGTAAAATTTAAGACTGGTTTTATTAAGTATTGGTCATATTTTTATGAACTAGAATTCCCATATAGTAGTAGTGGAAATGTAAAATGGTGCAACCACTTGGGAAACTATTTTAAAAATTAAACATATTCCTATTATATATCCAGTTATTCTATGTAAACATGTGTCCATACACATATGTATGCACAAGTCTTTTTAACTGTTTTATTTTTAATAGCTAAAAACCAAATATCCATCATAAGATGAACGCATAAACTCTGATATTTTGATATAACAATGCCTAGCAATAAAAACAAACAAACAACAACAACACAAAAACTTTTCCTAAACCCTACAACATGGATGGATCTCAAAGTAACTGCTAAGTGGAACCATACAGAAGAAGAGTGCATACTGAATTACCTATTTGTATAAAATTCTAGAAAATGAAAAATTCCCGCTAGCATGGGAAAGCAGCTCAGTGACTGCTTTGGCTTCGGGGAGTTCAGTGATGGCTTCAGGGCTGAGAGGCTTTTTGAGGGGGTGGGGATGCTCATTATCTTGTCTGTGGTGATGACTTCATGGAGGTGTATACATATATCAAAAGGTAAAATTGTACCCTTTCAATATGTGGATTTTATGCTTTGTCGGTTATACCTTAATAAAGCTGTTTTTACACTTTAAAATGTCCATCTTCTCCTGAGAAAGCTCTAGCTGCACTGCATCGCCAGGACGGCACTGTGACAGAAGCTGCCCCCTTTCTATCAGTCACCTGCTGCCAGGCTTGCCACAGTCCCTGTCCCTCCCTTTTGCTGCTGGTATCTTGTTTTATGCATTTACTTGACTGCCTTAGGAATTTGAATTCGTGCCTAGTGAATGATTTCTTGTCTTCTGTTAGAAAGCAAAGAAATATTATATGAAATGAAACAAGCCAGTCAGAGAAAGACAGTATCATATGATCTCACTTATATGCGTAAGGTAATGAACAAAATAAACTAACAAACAAAATAGAAACAGACTCGTAGACAGAGAACAAACTGACAGCTGTCAGAGGGAGCTGGGTTGCAGGGATGGGTGAAAAAGGTAAAGGGATTCAACAAAACAAAACAAAACAAACAAACAAACAAAACCCCCAAAAATCTTTTAGACATTGACAACAAAATGGTGATTACCAGAGGGAAAGTGGGGTTAACGGAGTCCAAGAGAATAAAGGGGAGATCAATGGGTAAATGGTGATGAAAGGAGACTTTACTTGGGATGGTGGAAACACAATATGCAGAGAATATACTATGGAATTGTACACACAAAACCAAAGTGATCCCAATAAATTCAATTAAAAAATAGAACAGTTTCTCCCATTAGTCTTTAAGGGAGAAACAATCCAATTCCCTTAACTCGGTCTATGGTATCCTCTGTTATGGTATGACTCAGACTATGGTATCCTGTTATTTGGTCTCAAGTGATTTTCCAAACACATTTCTTATCAGCCTCCATACACAAGACACTCTATTTCTCTTACATACTATTGCCCACATTCCCAAACAAGCTGTTTGTGTTGGGATTGCTTGCTTAGCATGCTAATGAGATCCATTTTAAAACTATTAGCAAAGAGAGTAGGGGGGAAAAAAAAGACTGCCTTTATATTCATGGTTAGGGATTTTCGTTTCTACCAAATGATTATTGGAACTCATTTTATGTCTCTTCAAGAAGGATTTGAAAAAATAAGTAAATAAAAGAATCCTTGAGGGAAAAAAAATGATTTCTTGCTGTTTGGTACAAGACGTAAGAGATTTAAAAATAAATGACCTGGGAAAATGAGAGGTTGTAAAAGTTATGAGCAACCATTCCACCAGCACAGGCTGGTATATATGTGATGGGCCAGGTGTTATCCAAAGTCTCTCATTGTCTTTAGCCATAAATCTTCAGATGTCAAATATTGTTGAATCAAGCCTGTAATTCTTAGCGATGTTAGGTCAACCTGTTACAGATAAGGTTGTAATCTTTTTTTCCCCCCTGCAAAGTCACCCAAATGCTGTTACATTTTCTTATTTGAAATACTCTTCTTATCTCTTGCTTCCAAAGCTGAACAATAAATAATAACTATCTTGAGAGCATTAAACGAGTTTATAACATTAGTTTTATTCTTTCTGTAATTTGTATAAGTACTATCAACATGAGATAACTGCTTGTATATCTTGCATGCCTATCTCAAATGCATATACTCAGATGTTGTATTATTTATAATAGTTTCTCATTATATACTCACAAATAAAACTTCTCATCCCATACAGGATTCAAATTTCCAAAAATGGTTTTAGTTCTTCTTTTGTTCTTTCCAACTTGAACCGTAACATATGGATCGCTGGACCCAGTCTTGTCTTTTGCCTGCAACCCTTGTGCAGAAACCACTGAAATAACAAAAATAAACATTTTAATATAAAGGTTTCCCCAGAAACAAATAATAATGAAGGGAACTTTTCTATCACTTTGTCCCTGGTTTTGAAGATGCATCCCTATTGCTTTGCTTTTATTCTCATGAGCAGCACGACTTTTTAAAGATGTTTAATAAAATTATGAATACCAGGGTACTGTACATTAAAGTCTTCCTTTGGACTAATATGCTTTTGCCTGTAGTGAATATCAATTGTATTAATCAGATCCGTGCACAGATCCGTGCACAGATCCGTGCATTGGTGGGGTCCCTCAACCTGGCCTGCGCCCCCTCGCTATCAGGAACCCCTCAGGGGCCAGGCCTGCGGGGATCAGGCTGAAACCAGCAGTCCCACATACCCCGAGGGATGTAGTAGTGCACAAAGTGGCAGGCAGCAGGGGAGGAGCCTGAGCCAGGCCTGGCGCCATGCAGCTCCGGCTTATCTGGGCCCTGCTTGGCCTGCCACCACTGCCAGGGGTAGCACTGTGCAGCGGCGGGATAGGCTGCAGCTGCACTCACAGCAGTGAGTCAGGCTTTTGGCTGAGCTGTGCTCTCACTATGGGATCACACTGACCACCAGGGGGCAGTTCCTGCATTGAGCATCTGCCCCCTGGTGGTCAGTGCGTATCATAGTGACCAGTCGAGCAGTAGCTTAGGCTTTTATATCCTATATAATAAAAGCCTAATATGGAAATCGACAACGGTGGACCAGTGGAACGACTGGTCTCTATTATGCACACTAACCATCATGGGGCAGACACTCAATGCAGGAGCTACTCCCAGCCTGCAGAGCCCAGGCCAGCCAAGGTAGGTAGGTGCCAGTGGGGGGCCCTCCCACCCCAAATCACCCAGTTGGTAGCCCTGCAGTTGGCAACCAGTGGTGGCAGTGGAGATGGAGCCAGCTAAGGTGGGTTCCAGCAGTGCCCCCCGCCCCCTGACTGCCCCACCGGTTGCCCCACAGGTTGGTCCTTATCACCTGCCAGGCCTAGGGACCCTACCCATGCATGAATTTCATGCACCAGGTCTCCAGTATATATACACACACACACAGTGATATAAATGTATGTCTGGATATATATATATATATATATATATATATATATATATATATAGTTACATACATCTATAGAGAAATAACCATGCACACACAATATCCAAAAATTTCCCCAAAATAATTCAAAGGCCTATAATTTAAAATTATTTATTTATGAGTTTGCTGTCAGTACTGATCAACTCAACCCAATAAAAGAATCATCTTTATCCTACCTTGTAAATACTATATCAGTAAGTTAAGAGCTTGGTAAATCTTAGCATAATAAATAACACACTTACTGTTAATGTTACAAGCAACCTCAGAAGTTCAAATTACTAGACATCACTAAACTCAAATTTTCTTGATTCAGAAATCAAATGAATGAGAGTTATTGATCCAGGAATAAGTAAAATATTATTTGTTTTCTTATTAAGAAAAACTGGCTGAGGAGATTATTGGGTACCCTTGCAATTTATTTTTTGCAGGAAGCAACCAAGCTAATAATCTTTTGTAAAGTGCAGGATATTGATGGGTGTATTGTAAAACAGAACCTTCTTCTGCTGGAAGAGCTTTCGATTAGATCAAGACTTAGCTTTTGATTAAACAAAACACAGATAGAATGAGACATTACTTCAGTTATCCATTATATTGATATATTTTAGAAATTTGAAATACCAATTAGACTTCTTGTCAACACTGACAAGATTGAAAATTATAATTATTTTATCTGCAATTATTTTAAACAGTGATTTCTAAGACATAAAAACTCAATGCTAGACAAAAAAAGTTTTAAAGATTTGTTTTTACCTGTAATGGTTATTTTTGCTGACCACTTAGATGTCCCATCCAATACACTCTGTTTGGCTGCCTTTGTGTATTGAACAAAATCCTCTTTAGAAATCTGAAACATTTCTTGAATTACTTCAAAAACCTCTGGCCTATTTTTTTCCCTGATCTTCATTCTTTCCTTCATAGCTGAAATAATAGTCTGAGTCTTGTCTTCCGCACCATGCTTAGAACTCTTCTCTGCCGCTCCTAGAATGGAAAAATCAACAGTGGTGTAAATGTGTGTCTGGTCACTTTCAGATGGCCCAAGAAATGGAGGAAAAGGAGGAGGAACATGAGAATGAACGAATGCTTTTATTCTGAGGAGTCAGAGAAGCTTTTTTGGAAAATATGAGTACAAGTCACAATGCTGAGATTCAGGCAATTTGTGTTTTTGGCAAGTGAATGTACCTCATTGAGCCCTAGTTTCCTCACTTGCACTATTGGAATAAATCAGGGGTTGTGCAAATATTTGGTTTGAGTTTTCAAAAACAAAATTGAAAGCCTCTCAAAAGAATGAACACAATCAAATGTAATATGTATTGTACACATCTATTAAATGGATAACCAAATCAAATAGGAAATATATATGGCAAATATCACTCAAAATCAATATCTCAAATACTTGTGTCCATCCAAAGTGTCTAATATTTTTGTTGATGCAATTTATCAGAATTAAATGATTAAATTTTTTTATAAAATAAAAGCCACCACTATTGGTTGTATTTTAAAATACAGAGTAAGATCATACTTGAAATGAAAATGATTCTGCTGTTTAAAAAATATTTGGGCTAGAAAACCTCTAAAGTATTGGAGAGACCATAGACTTATCCTATCTAATAAAAGAGTAATATGCAAATTTACCATCACCCCAAGACACAAGATGGCCACTCCCATGTGGTCAAAGATGGCTGTCACTCCCATGTGGTCACAAGATGGCCAGTAGAGAAGGACAGTTGGGGGGGACCAGGCATGCAGGGGAGGACAGTTGGGGGTGGCCAAGTCAGCAGGGGAGGGCAGTTGGGGGCAACTAAACTTGCAGGTGAAGGCAGTTAGGGGTGACCAGGTCAGTAGGGGGAGGGCAATTAGGGACAATTGGGCCTACTGGGGAGCAGTTAGGCATTGATCAGGCTGGCAGGGGAGTGGTTAGGGGGTGATTAGGCTGGCAGGCAGAAGCAGTTAGGGGCAATCAGGCAAAGGCAGGTGAGCAATTGGGAGCCAGCAGTCCTGGATTGTGAGAGGGATGTCCCAGATTAGAAAGGGTACAAGGTTGGCTGAGGGATAGTCCCCTCCCTCCATGCATGAATTTCATGCATTGGGCCTCTAGCTGTTTTATAATAAGGCCATGGTTTTGAACAGACTGAATTCTCACTTTCCACTCAAAACTCTTAATTTTTTTCTAGGACTTTTTATTTTATTTTATTTTATTTTATTTTATTTTATTTTATTTTATTATTTTTTAATGATTGATCTCAAATTCCTGGGCTTTTGTTTGTTTGTTGTTTGTTTTTAACACAAATCCTTCTGGCAGTGAAGTATTTGGAATAGTTTGTTTTTGGATCCCTCACCTTTTCCAATTACCAGTCAGATATTCTCTGTGCTTTGTCTAGCCTCTAGGTTGCTCAGTATTACAGAACAAGTAACTAGTGAACCATGATTTCAACTCTCATAGTTTTTCAGTGAGTTTGAAGTGAGAGAGCAAAAGCCCATTTATAGGAACTGCCACTGCTGAAAACAAATGTTTTGTTTTTGTGTTTGTTTTTTGTTTGTTTTTTTTGGGGGGGGGCAGAAGCATTTAAGATGTAGTGAAAAGAATAAAAAACTTGTGTTCATAATAATTATTCCAATATTCCTGTACCCAAGGATTCCACCGTGTATTAGATTTATTGAAATATTATGTTTCTGAAAATAGATATATTCATACAATATTTCATAAGATGTTAAGATTAAATGGGATAAGTTATCTGCACAATTCCTCCTAAAAGGATAGCCTCAGTAATGTTCTTTGAACTGGATTTGTTGAATCTTAAGCCAATTTAAGTATAGAAGCTAAAAGAGAAAAGGTCAACTACTAAATTTTTTTTTTAGAAATTCATATACAATTTGACAGTAGTCATTTAGTGAAAATCTTTATTAATTTGAAGGTATAACATTTATTTACCAAAGTGGAAAAATTTATTAATAATAATCAAGGTGTAATTAGAGACAGTTAAAAGAGAGGGCCAGTCTTCTGGTAGAAAGAACAGATTCCCAGTCTTTATCCTACATAATAATAATATAAAAAACACACAAAAGAATCTTTGAGGACAAGTCAAATTTTAAAAATAATAGTACTATAAATTAGTGCATTCCACTTAAAATAATTTGCCATTCTAAATGCCCTTGTCCTCTGTTAAAACATGCCCTAGAATAGCTACCCATTCCTAGATTATGTACCATTAAGCAATTAAGCATTTTTGTAATTTTTTAATAACTGTGGACCAAAAGGTGCCACATACTAAACCTGATAAGCTCAGGGAAGGCCTTCTTGGCTGCTTTACAAACTCAGAGACATCAAGTAACCACATGGGATGGTCTGAAGTTAACTCTTTTAAAAGCACTGCATGGTAGTAGTCATGTCCTAGGGCAGCATTTTTCCCTAACAAAAGTCACTCTTAACTGATGCAGTCTCCTGGGTTTGCATCTAGGATAACATACCTGATAAAGATGCCTTTGTACCAACAAAATGATTTCCCCTCCAAGCACAATCACTGCACCTGAGCAAAGAACACAAATCTCCTCATTCTCATTGTTATTGTGTTAATTGTTAACTGCTAACTGTCCTGTACTCCCCTGAGTAAAATAAATGTGTCTATCATTTTACTTTTTATCCAATCCCAGAGGTGTCCTCCTGTTCCCCACTTTACTTTTTCTTTTTTTTTTTTTAAATATAGTTTATTGATTTTTTACAGAGAAGAAGAGAGAGGGATAGAGAGCTAGAAACGTCAATGAGAGAGAAACATCAACCAGCTGCCTCTTGCACATCCCCTACCGGGGATGTGCCCGCAACCAATGTACATGTCCTTGACTGGAATCGAACCTGGGACCTTTCAGTCCCCAGACCAATGCTCTACCACTGAGCCAAACCAGCTTCGGCACCCTCACTTTACTTTCTCCTGCCTCCCTAATTTATCACCAATAGATTTCATGTCATCCACTTATGCCTCCTCTTTTGATTTTAATGCATAAAATAAGATGCAAAAGCATCATTTTCTGGAGCATTTTCTTAGTCCCCGGAGGCTTTGCTTCCTGGCAGTTGACATGAGTTTGCCTCAAATAAACTCATAAAATTTCTTACAGGTTTGGATGTTGCTTACGTTGGCATAACTTCACAGTATATAATTCTTACACAGCAAAATTAACTAAGGCCAGACTAACCACTGGTTGCAATTGTTACCACTGGAGCTAGCTAGTTCATATTAATAACAGGAAGAGAGCAAAGGAGAGGGCAGACATTGTAAACATAGTCCTCTGGGCAGCTTCACCAGGAAGCTGTAATTTTACACACCCCACAAAACCACAGATCTATTCCCTGTAAACCACTGGGCTAGGGGTCCAACAAAGGGGAAGATGGGCACATGAGCAAGGAAGCCAAGGTGACATATGACAGGTGCTGGTCAGTCAGTGAAACCTGGGAGAAGACAACGGACTAGGGGAGTGGAGCCACTACAAGCACACAAAATCCTGAAGGGTTTTTGGTTAGGCTCCCAGCTTTGATCCCAGACAGAGAATTGTGTTCCTCTTGTTTGTTTGCTCTTGCTCTTCTGCTTCTCACTTGCTCTGTAACCCGCACTTGCCCATGCACTCACCAGCCACGTGGATCCCACATGCAATGGACTGCAGCAGGGAACAGGAGCGAAGCCAGCCAGATGCTGGCGGGACTGTGCTTGAACATGGAGCAGAAGCTCTGGGCAGTGGCTTTAATCCTTGCTGAGCTGAAGACGTCGCTGACCGTTTTCCATGGTGAGACAAAGGGGATGGGACCTTGGAGAGGAACCCTTTTAATTTTACACCAATAAAGCTTTCCAGGATACTTCATCCTCCGCTGGGGGCGGAGAGGGGGGATCAGGAAATTATTTTCCCCGTGGCATCCCAAGAGCTCTACTTTCACCAGTAGCAGGTGGGGACAGAGAGGGCACCCCACCAATAACAGAATTATTCAATGAGCAGGTTTTACAAGTACTGGAATCATTATTAAATAGAAAGAACAGCGATGGCTTGAAAAGTTACCTAATCTTTTAAAAGTGTCCCAAATGTTTGGTTGGCAAAGGCCATTCTAAAAATGTTCAGAGTTAGAAGTATCATAAAAATGCTGGCTCCCTCCAATACTCCAAACAACTATTATCTTCATGGCAATGAGTTCCCAAAAGGCTCCAGGAAAAAGTATGAAAGTCCCCAACAGTTAAATATATTTTGGATAATTTTTTTCTAAATTTAGGAAGAGCCAGCTGACTACCACCACATAATAGATGCTCATTCAAGTAAAAACTATTACATTCAAGGCTGGAATGTCAAGAGATGTTTCATTTAAAGAAATCAAATCTCTGTACTTAATGATTACTCCCTGAATTCTTTTTAAGAATCAGTTCGGAAAGCATCACATTCACAAATACTCTTGGTGTTAGAGCAGAAAATCTCTAGCTTGTACAGACAACAGACCCACAACTTGTGAAGTTGTCAAGCTAAGAGAATAAGTTAGCAGAGACCTATGTTTAAGCCTTTTATCTGTTATTTCTAGGAAACATATCAATACAAGGTGTTCCCCCAAAAAATGTATATACACTTTAACAGCTGATAGCTCCATTTTGAAAATAAAATGTATTTTAATAAAAACTCCCTTTATAATTACTCAAAATGTATGTATACAGTTTTGGGGGAGACTCCATATACATAACTTTTTAAAAGATCTACTTTTATATTTTTGATCTGAAAAAAGTAATTCAACTGTGATTTGTTTAGTTCAGAGATACAGAGACAATTCATAATTAATTTTTGTCACTAATCTATAAGTACTTTTTATTGCCCTGTTGTGTAAACCCAGATATATTGTCTTAAAACACACACACACACACACACACACACACACACACACACACACAATTTCTTAAATAGGTACAAATTGTCCTGAATATTCTGTTTACCTCAAAATTATCAGAGATAAACTTTGCATTTGTATGAGTCTTCCTTTAAAGTGTCTAAAACCTAACTGAAATATAGTAATATGTCAACCAGAGATAAAAATAAATCAAATAAAAAGATACAATGTATAGTAAAAGCACTTTGTAAAGTATAATACATTATAAAAATGAAATGCATCATTGTTATTTTTAAAAACAATTAGTTGACAGATCAGTCAATACAATTATGCACAGCAAAACTGCAAAAGCATTCAACCTTAAACAAAGGCAAACTTATCCCACAGGGTTCTCTTCTACATAATTTAATGAGACAGCCAGTTTTTATTTATTACCCAAAATACACATCTCATGTGAAACTCACAATTTCACCACCTTTATATGGCAATTTATAATTTTAGTGCATCTTCCAAATAATTATCTATCTATACCTACCAACTGCAATATTCTCCTTGGTCTCAGTCTCCTCTTGACTATTTTTCTCAACAGCTGATCCAAACACTTCAACTCTCTTCACCTATCTCACCCCTATTACCCTCCAATTCAGCAAATGATCTTATATCTTCATTAACAGATGAAGAGGTTTTCTAAACTCAGTGGTCACATCCAACTCCCCCCCCCCCCCACACACACAGAAAACACAAACAACAACAATAAAACAACAAACTTGATTTGTAGCATTAGCAGATTTTTATGGTGTAACTATGCTTAACATGGTGGATTTCAAGCAACTACCTCATGAAATTATTGAATATTTATCCATCACCACTGTCATAGCTACCTGAATTATAAATATATCCTATATGCTAGCCTGTAAGACCAACCTCAATTTACTTAAATGTGCTTTTCAAGTCTCTAGCACAATGCTTGGAAAATAGGATACACTCAATATACAAAGACAAAATATTTCTTAGGGGGGTCTAAAATAAAATGATTACCATATCTAACTCATTTAGCTCTGAATCTCATTTAATGTGCTAGGCCATAATCCTGCAATAACAAGAATAAATCTAGTGTAAAATGATAAATGTGCGGTGGGAACACCTTATGTAGATATAAACTATACCTTGCCCCTAGCTTTGTATTTGGAATTTTCTGAAAACAAAAGCTGTTGGTGCCATGCCCATCATTAGAAAGCAGAATTTGGTTGGCCTATCTATCTCATGCACTTAGTCATCCGTGTAAAACAAGGGCATAAATCCAAATATGAATGGAAGAAATATATCAAGAAAATCAATTTTAAATAAGGTAAAACAAAATAAGTATAGTGGCTCATGATGCTTTTGTATAGAGGAAACAGGCTCGGGTGTGAATCCTGGTTTGTCATTTAATAACCATTTGAAATTGGGCTAGTTACTTTATCTTTGTAAAACTTAATCTCTTCATCTGAAAAACAAAAGAAAAAAAACAGTAATATCCTCCTTAACAGAGTCTTTGTAAGGATTAAGTGAGAAAATGACTATAGTTTCAATACTAATAATTAGACACGTTTAGGGATTTCAGAATGTCAAAAGGATGAAGATACAAGCACTTATAAAGGAATTTCACACGGAAAAATTTTATGGTTCTTTACTTGACCCATGAAGCAGCTCCCTGAAAACTCTCCCAAGGGCCACATGCAATGTCTACCATATGCTAAATGCTCCATAACTCTGCTCATCGGGAGCCAATGAAGTGCTTGAGGATAAAAGAAAATAGAATTTAAGAAACTAGAACATATAATAATAACAAATGTTTATTATAATATTAAGTGTTATTTATATTATACATGGTATTTACATATACATATAATAATACAATAATACAATATTATTGCTATAATAGCAATAATAAATATAACGATTATTATTTTACATCATAAATCCTTACCTGCATTTGGGGCTGGTGAACCCAAAGGGTTCTAGGACCTTTATATGAAAAACTTGGTTGTTTTCCATTTCCTTGCCAGTAAAATCTCGTAGGTGGGCTTGCGCCCGGTGCCTCTCTGGTTTTATTTCCCATGAAATCATGTAGGTGGGCATGTACTTAGAATTGCCTACCCTTTCTCTTTAGTTGCTTTGCACCCAAGATAATCTTTAACCCTCCTCTTTGAACATGTCTTTATTCTTTTCAAGGACCAACCTGCAACTCCCCCAGTCTTCAACTCAGCCACCCTCTTTGTCTTATATAATCAAACCACACACTCCCCAGGATTTCTGGCAAACCCACAAAGGACTGATAATTAGCAGAAAAGTAATTGGGGGAACAGGGATCTAGCATAGCATCATCTCCCACTCCCAAGAGTGGTCCCCTCACCGCCACCTTCTGTGAAGTGACTTCACTGTCAGTGAACTTGGGTCCCAAAAAAGAACAAAAAGCAACAGTTCTTCCCCCTCCACCTCCACCTTATTAAATTGTCCTACTAATTGTAAATGCAAACATTTAGAAGAAATTTGGAAACCTTTTCATATTAAAAGAAGACAAAATTAGGAATCCACTCACAGTATGTCAAAGCTACTACATCCCATAAGCATTATCTACATACTTTCTTTTTTAAAATTTTAGAATAAAAAACTATCTATATGAATTAGGGGAATGGATTAATTGTTTTAAAATGAACAATTTCCAAATTATTTTTACTATGTATGGGGGAAAAAGAAGAAAGCACGGGGGAATGCAAGGAGAAAAGACCTTTTTTATCTTGCTATTTTTAGTTACTTAGATTTCTTCATATTCTTTTCAAAAAACAAGCAAAATATAATAAAACAATGAGAAATTTAAGCACTCGATTTATCTCCCTCCCTCTCCCCCCATCTTTTTTTACATAGACTCTGACAGCCAGGAACTTAACTGACACAAGTTCAGTGTCATTGGAAGCTGACCTGGCACTGAGGGAGGCCATGCTGTTCTCCTGTTGGACATGAGCAAGCTCACAGGACAGCCACCTCACACACAGTCATTCCATGACAGTGCAAAATGACACAAATGAGGGCACTTTATATTTTTTCTAAGTGTTATCATAGTAACTGATTATTAATATTAATAATAGAAAGTGAGCAATGGGGAGGGTAGTTATCTGGGCAGCTTCACCAGGAACCTGCAGCATCACACTCCCCAGAATACCACCAGTTCTACAAATCCCCAGGGTGCGGGGGGGTTTGGAGTGGGGAGGGATGGAGCAGAAGGGATGAGTGCATACACAGTGAAGATGGAGTGATGCGGGGAAAATGCTTGCCTGTCAGCCTAGCCTGGGCGACAATGGCTTGGTCAGGGGGTAAACACTACAAGAGATGCAAAGTTAAAACGTCTCTCTCCCCTTCTCTCTCTTGCTTTTTGTTCCCTCTCCCACTTGCTTGCTTGCTCTGTGACCTGCCCTCACCCATGCCATGTGGCCTTAAGCAGCCACACAGCTCATGGCAACATAGACTTCACACTTGGGATGCTGGACTGGAGCTGGGAACACAAGCCAAGTTAACCAGATACTGGACTGGACTAGACTATAATACGAAACAGAGATTCTGGGCAGTGGCCTTAATTCTGGCCCTTCTGAAGTTGAGATGAGACTTCTTCCATGGTGAGGAGATGGACAAAGGTGGGACCTTGAAGGAGAACCTCCTAAATGTTACATCACCAATAAAGCTTTCCCCAAAAACCCCATCCTTCCGGGGTGGGGCCTCAGGAAATTCATTTCCTTGTAGCACCCCAGACCTCCACCTCTACCAGTAACATAAACACAAAAAGAATACAAGGTCACAAAATTCCAAATACCAAACATCCCCGTTCTAACTAAGCAGCCACTGTTTCTTTACTAAGTAGAGCTGTTAGCTTCACTCAAGTGCCCCCTCCTTATTGGTAAGGTTTGTAAACCTGCAGACTCATAGAGCTGTTCTCACTTCCAGACAAAATCCAGGCAAACCTCTGCTGTCTAAAACCCTCTTACTGAGACACTGTACAGTGCACTCTGCTCTGCATGCTCCCTTCAGCAATGTGTAATAAACTAAACTTTTAAAGTGTGTTCCTGGCAGTCTTTAGCTGGAGGGCATTAACAGGTATTCCCATCTCTTTCCACACATGTGGAACATGATGTTCAAAAAAGTTTTAAGAAAAAGTCCAGTAGTAGCAGGATGAGAAACCAGATCTTTCTTATGTTTATGTTGATACCTGTATAACATAATGTAAGGCAGAGTTACCCTTTCATCCCCCTACAGAAGCCCCTGCAATTGAAAGTACTCCGTTATTAGTTTATTCTTTTGGGTTAAGGAATTGGTCATTGTATTAAAGTAGCTTAACTACTGATTCCACTTTTGCCCAAATTAATGTGTCAGATTGTTTCCTCTTTAGTGTGGTTGAAGAGTCAATGCAATAGCATGTTGTGATAGAGGTATGCGCCAAGCTTGGAGGGTTGTCCATGGACAGGCCTTGAGGCATCATTATGATAGGAAGTTCAGTGAGGCCAAGATCTATCTGGGCGGCACAGGATGTCTTACAGACAGGGAAAGTCTGTGCGAGACTGGAAAAGCACTACAAATAAAAGTCAACAACTTTCATTTTTCTCTCCTTTGTATATAGAGCCCAGTTTGTGTATTTCTTTACAAATTAGGAGAGAACACTGGGCTTGGAGTGCATAGACCTGAGCTCTAACTCTAACTATGATATCCACTTGATTCTTTTTTTTTTTTTGGACAAGATACTAAATTGTGTGATCTCAATCCACTGATCCTAAAGGCTCCTCTAAAAGTCTATGGTTCTATGAAAGAATGATATTCAAATCATTACATGACATTTCTAACTATAGTTTTTAGTTCCTCATTAATAAATGGATATTATTAAGCAGATCAGGGGGAATAAAGGCTATGGTCTCCCTGTATAGCTGTGAATACACAGAATCCTAGTTCTACGTCTCCTGAGTATTCATTACATAAGCATATTTTGTATAATTGCTGTTGGAAGAGTAGATGTCAAAAGTTTCCAAGATATGTGTTCACATCTAATCATCTGAATTAAGTTATAGAAAATAGGTTTGCATTGAGGGACAACATCAATTACTCCTTTTTGAGCTCCGAAAGCTCAGAATAGAGCTCCCACCCACAGAAGCTGCTCCATACAGGTAACCATCTTAAAATATCACTACTGCAAAATGTGGCAACACAAATACAAAGAAAGAGAATCAGTATCTAGTTTGCAGACAAGGAGTACACTAGCCAGACTTCCTAATGTTATGAACTGGCAATGGGCAATAATTAGGACACATGAGCTTTATACAATGTCCTTGGGGAACACAAAGAACAACAAAAACAAACAAACAAATGCCCAGTAGATGCTGCTTTCTTTAACTTTTGGAGAAATAGTTTCCAACCTAATTAGGCAGAATGTTTATTCAGTGGGACTCTGGGATTCTTTCCTTGGAAATGTGGAAGGAAGTAAAGGCCCCTTGGGTTAAGGTACCATGATATTTACATTATTTTTCCAATATTGAAGTCTCCTTTCCAATTTGAAAAGATAAAGAAAATAGTTTATATACAATCTCTCCTTTACCTATGCTTCATGCTGACACATCCTCATCCCAGACAATATATACTTTTTTTTTTGCATTTTTTTTCTAGATTAAAGTTGCTCTCATAACTGTAATAGCAAGTTCCTTATGGGTTATATTAACATCATTCAGGTCACTAACAATTCTTCAACCACCTAAGCTTTTATGAAAATTATAAATAAAAATATATTTTTAGACAGCAAGACCCAAATGAGTTAATTTACAAAAAGGGGAGGGGGGCAGTCAGATCCTGGCTACTGCCACTGTCCTGGAACTGAGACAGGAAGAAAAGCCAGTTCTCTTTCTCAGGGACTGATCTTTCTGTTTCTCATTCGTCTCCTCTGTTCCCAGCAATCACTATATAGCTAAGAGCCTTGGGCCAGGAAGACCGACAAGTATAAGAAGCACCTCCAAGTAAACTTAGTCAAAGAGGAGCTAAGATGAGACTGTTCAGGGAACTTATTTGATGTTTTCCTATTATCTCTGAACCTACAAAGAAGTACTGAAGCAGTGAATGGGATTTTATAGCAATCTATTTAATCCCACTTGACTGCAAATGTATAAGTCAAAGACCTAACACTTGATGGAAATGAAATAACAAACTCAATTCAATTTGAAGTAAATTTAAATACTCTCTCGTTTGCATGGGTCATTGGTCAGGCCATGTGCAAAGTATTTTTATTTTCTTTTGTGTATGTATGAGAGAGAATATGTGTGTAAATTGACAGACTGCAGAAAAAGATTAGCAAAATAATGAGATCTAGAAACCTGAAGAAAACTTACTTTCAAGTATATGAAAACTGTTATATGCTATGGAAATCAATGTGTTTAGAGGTAAGATTTGGCTTAAATAATAGAAGTTAGAGGAGGCAGGATGGACTTAGTTCAAATTTTAATTAATAAGCTAGAACTTTCCAATGATGAATTTAGCTGTCTATCAAGATAATAAATTCCCGCCGGAGGTGTTCAGAGACTGAATGACCATTTTGAGGAGGTTGCATTAGTTACACCTTCCAATTCTGATTTCTCTTAACTTCTTAATTTTTTATTCTTTCCTTTTCAATGATAGCATACATGGAAATATCTCATGCAAGGGGTTCCCGCTGTAAATATCTGGCTTAAAGCAATGATCAAGAGAAATTTCTTAAAGAAATGTTACTGATTCCATAGGAAGAATTTTTAATTTGCTACCTATTGTGGAAAGTGATAAAACTTTTCATATACTTGAAAACCCATTTGTGTTTAATGTGGAAGTTTTTTGTTGTTGTTTTTTTGTGCAAAAAAAAGGAGGTGTTACTTAAAAAAAAAATACCCTTTTCCTGGAACATATATTTCTACTTTCTGAACTATTGTTGATTTTTCCCATTTATAGGTACATTTTTATGAATAATCTCAATGAAAAATTTGCCTAATTTATTGGCCAAAATCCAATAATATATATTGTCTTAAGAAAAGGAAATTAATTATGAAAATGTTTCTAAAGCTTAATAAATGGGTGATATTTCTGTTCTTTAAAAGATTGAAAAAAGGTTAAGCTCATTTCTCAGCTATGATCTGTATCTTGTTTAAAGGGATTCAGGCCATTTGTTTCAAGATGGAAATACTTTTGCTATCTGTTTTTCAAATGTCCTTTACCTTATTTTTAGATGCTTATTTTACACTTCATTTTCTAAACAAATGGGTTGGATTTTAATTGAATTATGAGATTTTAATTAGCTGAGCAATATTTAGTTAATCTCCCTTCCTCTTAGCAGCTATATATATTACAATTTTTTAATAAAAAATACATGTTTTACCATTAATAGACTCAATCTGATCTGACTGTGTAGGAAGAATACTAATCAGGTAGAGAAAACTCTAGAATGTATGTTCCTGTTATTATAAATGCCAGCCATGAAAGCATTTCTTATTTAATTTTAACTTTGACATTTTCCTCTGTCTTTTCTCAATTTCAGCAACCCATGAACCTAACATTGACCACATTTATATAAACAATGAACAGAAGGGATAGTGTTTAAATGTGAAAAAACCCCCACATTATTTGTAAATAAAAATCCATGTTCAAATATATTTCTTGGGCAATGCTTTTTTAACTTATTTAAGGTCAGCACACATGACCAAATAAATAAGGCAGTGAAAGGCCATAATAGGTACTTTAGAGTGTGATATTTTGACATTTCTGGACTGAATCTAAAGTATCAGTAAAAATAAAAAAATTTTTGAAAATGGAAAATTTAAGGTAACACATGTTATGAAGGTTGACACAGGTACCTATTTGAAAGTGTGAAAGTTGGAAGAGCCACTAAGATTCATCGAGTATCTACTGTGTGCCAGACAATTAGAAGAGACTATTTCCAATAACTCTCTGAGGTAAATTTGTGATTCCTGTTCATTTGGTGGAGGAAAATAAAGCCCCAAATTTTAAATTCTTGATTAAGGTCACGGATCTGGTAACGTAGGTTTGTCTCTGACATTCAAACACAAGACCTTCCAATCTAAGGCCTGTGCATGGGATGTAGAAGAAGATGGCTCCTTCAATCAGACACAAAATAGGCTTGGAAAAATTCCAGTTGCTGGAATCACGGTGAAATCACGGGAATGTGTATTAGCTCCCGTTTGAGGAACATGACTCTACATATTCCCTTTTACCCCCATGGGGCTGTGATGAGGTAAAATGATAAAATCAACTAAGAATCCTGTAAAGTTTTCCTACTGGGTGTCAGTGCAATTCGACTCTAGGTTCTCACTCTGAGAAATCTAATTGCACCAAGTGAGTTCAACTCTGTAGGAATCGCACCAAGTTCAACTACATGACTGAATGGGCAGTATGTGTTTCTTTGGATACATGGTAGGAAAACTAGCAAGAGTTCAGAGGACTAACCTGAGAACGTATAGGATAAGGAGGGCTCTGCAAAACCACCTCTTCAGCCTGGCCTAGTACTCACTCTGCAAACAGTCGGCGTTCAGGAGGTCCTGGCACTTCTCATGGCACTTTACTCCGCACTCCAAGCACTTCATGCCTTGCCGGGCAATGCCCCACAGGAGCCCTTCGCACTCGTAACAGTAGGTTGGTGTCGTAGCTGTCCAGACCTCAAAATTGTGGGGGGTGGTGGAAGACATGGGGTAGATCAACGCCTGCAAGGTCTTCTTGAAGACATGCATTTTCTGTCAAGAAGAGAGAAGTTCCTCAGGCAAGCCAAGTCAATGGATTTAGGGAATTTCAACATAAAACAATTCATATCACTTTTCCCTGAAAATGCTATTTTTGAGAGAGTCCCTTGATTACTCATTTAAATGAAGACAGTAAGCGCAGTAATTCTACTCATTCACTCTCCTCTCAGTGTTCTAGGGCCCTCTTCAATTTTATAAACTCAAAGAACTCCCTTATCTATGGGATTGGATGGGCTCTACTATTGTATGCGCTTCTTGCATAGCACTAAAGAGCTCAAATTACTTGGCAATGTCTCTTCCCCTGCTATACTCTAATCTCAGTGAGGACAAGGATGAAACCAATCTGGTTCAAATCTACATGGATCCTCAGAGCATAACCTAATCTCAGGCTTAAATAAGTGCCCAGGAAATATTAATTAAAAACAAAAAAGAATTTCTATTACTATCCTTAGTCTAGGTTCATTCATGGTAATCTATAAAGTGGATAAAATGTATTCTCAATGCTGACTCTAACCTTTTAGAATCATCCTCAGCACTCTTTTGGATCCTACCCAAGCTTCTCTAAAATGACTTTGTACCTTCCCTGACACTTCACACCTCCCCATCCCTAAGCTATGCTTCTATAATAAAAGCCTAAGTGACTGTTACAGCAGAACAACCTGTCACTGTGATGCACACTGACCATCAGGGGGCAAACGCTCAATGCAGGAGCTTACCCCCGGTGGTCAGTGTGCTCCCTCAAGGGGAACGTTGCTCAGCCAGAAGATGGGCTCACAGCTGGCAAGCATAGCATCAGTGGAGGGAGCCTCTCCTGCCTCAGCAACAGTGCTAAGGAGCAGGGAGCCAAGTGGTAAGGAGTGAGGGATCCCAGACTGCTAGAGGATGCTGGCCTGTCTGATGGACACCCCCAAATGTCTTGCACCAGGCCTCTAATGCTTCTGTAGTTCTTTCTGCAAAGAACTGCTTTCATTATCTATCCTGCAGGAAAGAGCAGAACAACTAATTCACCAGAAAGGAATTGCAGCAGATAAAGGTTAAATGTGGCACCCTCACATGGTATTTTGTATTTTAAAAGTATATAGTTTTTAATATTGTAACACATGAAATACTTTCTAATAACAAACCTTTGGTGGGTTGAAAAAAATCTACGAAATGGATAGCTAGGAAGTCTGAGATCCTACGCATAGGCCACATTACATGATATTTAAAATGGGTTGTGCTAGACCACAAGCATCTTTCATATTTCTCTCCTTCGTGTGCCTAAATAGTGCCTGTCATTGCCCCTGGCACGTAATAGGGACACGACAGATTTTTTTGTGTGTGGAATGAATGAATGTTCTGCCAAAAGTCTTATAATATACAGAACGATTTAAGGTCTCTAAGCTTCACTGTCCTCTCTGCCCTGTCTAATGTATTATTTGAAGATCTAATTATATGATGGTAACATCCACAGACTTCAAAAACAGTAAATACTAAGTAGTAGTATTGGTGATAGATTTCCCAACAACAAATGTCAATCAATAAAAAAGAGGCTTGTTTGGATGAGTCTTTCTCTAGACTTCTCATATCCCACTATGCAGGTGACTTCCTGAGAGAAAGACTAGCACTCCCTGAAGTTACATTTACAGGTAATTTCACACAACTGCCTGATGCATAAGAAATGGATATTTACCTAAATCTTGTAAGAGCCTCGCTGATAAGTATTGCCAGAAAAGAGGCATTTATATTTTGCATTTATCATCCTTAAAACTCATTTGGGAATATCTTCTCACAGCATTGAAATGACCATCTTCCCATTATTTTCCAATTCCACAGTATGGTAACAGCATTTCCCCCTTTATTATTATACTCGAAGCTGATGCACAAAATTTGTGCAAGAGTAGGTCCTGCTGTCCCTCTGGCGCCTGGGACCTGGGCTTCCCTCTGGCTGCTGGCAGGCACCCAGGACCTGGCTTTGTCCAGAAGGTCATCCAGAAGGATGTCTGGAAGGACATCTGGTCTAATTAGTATATTAAACCTTTATTATTATAGATTTTCCTCATTATGTATTTTCCAAAAATATGTTTGGTAATGGCCCTGGGAGATTCTCTACTATGGATTTAAGCTTTACTAACAATTTTTATAACTTTGAACAGCACAATCCAGGCTTGCTACCCATGAGGATCTAGTCAGAGCTTTTTATGCTTCTTGTCTACCGAGCAGCAGGATGGTTGAACAAAGGAATACCTGAAGGGGGAGACTCCATATTAGGGTTTATATAGGCAGAACAACTAAAGCTATCACTTTTCAAAGGTAGCTGTGCCAAGTAAATCTCTCAAGTTCATTTCATAATGAAGATGTGTTGCAAAGAACTGTTAAGAGTTCTTTCAGGTTCATGAAGATGGCGACTGATGGGACGGCAGACTGCAAGATAGTGTATGAATGAGAGAGTGCAAGGAGAGTGCATGTATGTGCGGGGAGTGTGTGTATGTATGAGTGAGAGATATCTATATTCCATAGGACTGTTGGGGACTAGCAGACAAGGCTCCTCTAGCTGGTCAGCCTCTACTGCTGCTGAAATCTCTCCTAGAGCAGCCGGCTCTGCTGCAGAGACTGCATCTTGAAGGGGAGAGTGGCTATAATTGGAAGCCCTGTCTTACTTTCAACCGGAGAGACCTTAGATATTTTGTCTTTTTTTTTTTTTTTCCTCCGTGCTTTTGCTTACTAACCCAGTACATAGGACCTTCCAAATAAAAACTGCAGGGGAAAGTGGTTTTTGCAGAAACTGGGGATCAGAATAAGAAGAGATGAGCGGGAAACCAGCTCTGGGTAAGACCGTCCCACCAACCCAGGATTAAGTGCAGCAGGGAAAGAAGAATCCAAACACTGGGTAGAAGGGCCATTTAGTTCCATAAATTAATACAGAAACACTGCTACCCGAAGGTTGTATCAGAAATTGACTCTTGTGTAAATATAACTGAAGGCTGGCAAAGAAACAAAGTGAGCAGAAAAATATTAGAAATCAACTGCAATAAAAATAATGGCAAAATTATTCAAGAGATGCAAATAAAAATGACAATGCAGTACCATCACACCTGTCAGTATGGTTATCATCAACAAATTAACAAACGACAAGTGAGGATGCGGAGAAAAAAGGAACCCTTGTGCACTGCTGGTGGCAATGCAGATTTGTGCAGCCACTGTGTAGAACAGTATGGAGTTTCCTCAAAAAGTTAAAAATGGAACTCCCATTTGACCCAGTGATCCCACTCCTAGGAATATATCCCAAGAAAATAGAAACACCAATCAGAAAGGATATATGCACCCCAATGTTCATAGCAGCACAATTTACAATAGCTAAGATTTGGAAAAAGTCTAAGTGCCCATCAGCAGATGAGTGGGTTAAAAAGATGTGGTACATCTATACAATGTAATACTATGCTGCTATAAAAAAGAAGAGACTTTTATCATTTGCAGCAGCATGGATGGAACTGGAGAGCATTATGCTAAGTGAAATAAGCTAGTTAGAGAAAAATAAATATCACATGATCTCACTCAGATGTGGGATATAAATGCTCAACATAATTTGATGAACAAGAATAGATCTAGAGACAAATGACATGGGAGGAGGGATTAGAGATCAACCAAAGGACTTGTATGCATGCGTATTAGCATAACTAATGGACACAGACACTGGGGTGGTGGGGGCTTGCCCAGTGTGGGGGTCAAGCAAGGAAAAAGGAGTCATATGTAAAACTTTAGAAAATAAAAAAAGAGTTTTTTTCAGAATTAGGAGCATGCATTATTTAGCTTTGCTCCTCCTTTACTACCTAGCTGGGTATCTTTAATATTATTAAAGTGGATTGAATGATTTTTGTCATTACAGATGCTCCATGAGCTATCCATACAGTTATAGTTTCCCATTCTAGCTGAGTTGAGGGACTAAAGAGGTAGGTGTGTGTGTGTGTGTGTGTGTGTGTGTGTGTGTATGTGTGTTTACATGTGCGTGTGCGTGTGTGTGTGTGTATTTGTATATGATGTAGCATTTTTTTGGTTTAGTTAATAAAAGAAGGAAGGAATTTAGTTATATTTGCAGTCATATGGTGTAATTTGTTGTTTCTCTTAGTATAGGAAAAATAATTCTAATTCTAATTCAAAGAACACTGGGTGGAAATACAAGAGAGTGTTACTGAACATAGGAAAGTAAGAAATACATAGAAAGCAGAGTTGAGCAAGAAGTTATTTTTGAAGAAGAATTTATATTTTAAGATTAAGAAATGATTAATACATTTCATCTAATACTTATGTCCATTTTCTTTTTATTGAATTCAAGTGATATATAGTCAGTGTTCTAAATCCACAGGCTATCATAAGAGTAATAATATAAGAAACACTTGCTAAAAAATTAAATAGGCTGACAGAAAACAGAGTTTTGGAAAGACGGCTGAGATAATTTCATTGAAATACTTTGGTTAGGTTTTGTTAAAGAGCCAGGATCCATTTTATGAAAAGAGAGTGAAGCTACTTTCAAAAAATGAAAACATGAAACGTTTATTAGATAGCACATTGAAAATCAATTGAATGGAGTATTAAAACAAATGCCAATATTTTAAAGCTGTAGATGTTGAAGGAAAATATTCAATAATTTACTAGAGCAGTGGTTGGCAAACTCATTAGTCAACAGAGCCAAATATCAACAGTACAAAGATTGAAATTTCTTTTGAGAGCCAATTTAAAAAATATATATATTTTATTGATTTTTTACAGAGAGGAAGGGAGAGAGATAGAGAGCCAGAAACGTCGATGAGAAAGAAACATCGGCCAGCTGCCTCTTGCACACCCCCTACCGGGGATGTGCCCGAAACCAATGTACATGCCCCTGACCGGAATCGAACCCGGGACCCTTCAGTCCGCAGACTGACGCTCTACCACTGAGCCAAACCAGCTTCGGCGAGAGCCAAATTTTTTAAACTTAAATTTCTCCTAATGCCACTTCTTCAAAATAGACTTGCCTAAGCCGCGATATTTTGTGGAAGAGCCACACTCAAGGGCCCAAAGAGCCGCATGTGGCTCACGAGTTGCAGTTTGCCAACTATAGTACTAGAGGGTATATCTTCATAGTCACAGAAAAATGATAACACGAATCTTTTTCATTCTTGATTTTTGGGATATTGACATATTGAAAATTACTCTAAAATAAATAATACATAAAACATTTCTTACTCAAACAAAGCATGAGATGTAATCATGGTCAGTTTAGAAACTCGTTCAGTAAATAGTCAAGGACAACATGTAAAAAATACATCTCATAGGAGAGGATTCTTATATCTCAGAGGCATACCGCGTCTTTGGGAAAAGAAGGTGCTTTCTTAGCAGCAAAATAAGACCAGATCAAGCAAGATGATAAGAACAGAGAGTGTGGGATTTTGTGGAATAAAGCAAAAGGATAGGCTAAGGGGCAGTGGACAAAAAGCAATTCAGAAGAGAACAAGGGGACACACTAAAACTGGGAAATGGAAGCCTGTAACTCACTATAGGAGCTCGATTAAAGGGAAGATAATATTATTTTTAATGTAGTAGTGTGAGCGGCAAAAAAATAAAATAAAATAAAAAATAAGTAGGTACAGCTAATAGGGTCCTAGCTGAAGTGAAGGATAGGACTGGCTATGTTATCATGTTAGGGACCCTGGTCCCAGTAAACCAGGAAGCAAACACATGGAGAGAGTGGTCCCAAGAACAAGTAGAGCTCTAATGACTGGGACTAGGTCCCAAGGACAAAGTGAATTCAGAAATTATGGAGACTTGATTCTAATCTATTTCAAAGGTTGCTGAAGTTTTCAAATCTTCTGCAGCAAGCATATGCATGCATTTTCCTATTATAATAAAACATATGCTCATTGTAAACATTTATAAAGCACAAACATTTTTAAAAAATAAAGTTTGTAATTTTTCGAAGTTAGGAATGGTTTTATCTCTTTTTCCCCTTTTTTATAGTTAGGACGAGATACTTGCAATTAGGGAAAAAGAACATTTTTATATTAATAAAGTGATTCAAGAAAAGGAGGCTGTTTTTACTGTGCACAGAAACTGTTTTAATCTGTAGAAATGACAGTAAGAGAAATGCTTTGATTCTGGTAAACCACTGTAGCCAAGTACAAACTATAGACTACAAAGTGGAGGATGCTCACATTCTAGACAAATATTTTGTTAAGGATTTCTGATCCAAGAAATTGGAATATAAGGCGAGTTTCCTTAATATGTCACTTTTTGAATAATTAGGACACTGGAAGGAAATGAATTGCCTTTTCTATATGAGGAAATTAAAATGAGTCCAGGAAATAAAGAAATCAGGCCTCCTTCCCAGAGCAGTGACTAGTGTTTTTAGACCATCAATATTCCAATCTACCAACTGTTAGTATTGAGGACAGGCACACGGCTTATCTACCTCTGTCTGCCATGTGGCTTTTCTCATTTCCTCCCTATGACGGCAACCAGTGACTTGGGTAATGGTCTATTTTCCTCTTCATCCTTGGGTTTCCTTCATGGAATTATGAAAACATTCCTAGCCTCAAAAATTTTTGCACTCTTTTGAAATATTTGATGTGTGCTTATTGCATGCTTTATAGAAAAAATAACTATTTCTGTCCTACAAGTATCATCTTATTATTTCTGGACAAAGTCATCAGAAACATTTGCAGAGCAAAGATTAGGTGTGTGCCCTTTAAAATTTGTTATAAACATGAAGTCAGAATAATGGTAGAATACAGGGTGGGGCAAAATACAGTGTAGGCTTGCAGTTGTAATTACACAAAACACATAATGTCTTTGTGTGTTATTATTCATTAATTATTGTATTACTTCCCATATAGACAACTGTAAACCTACTTTTGCCCCATTCTGTAAGTTCCTGAGTGTAAAATCAGACATAATTTAGGGCTGATTTACTCATCAGAATCATCACACACAATTATAGAAGCTAAAATTACGCAGGTAAATTACTTTTTGTTGGATAAACTACAAATAGAGACTAAAAGTTATGTACTTATCCATGGAAGACTACTAAGTAATTTGTTTTTACTTCACAGATTATTTTATAACAGATACTAATTATCACTGACCTAAGTAACTTGCAGGATGAGTCCAAATAAAAAAGGCAGAACAATGACAAAGTGGGTAATTAAATAATTCAAGGAGAGTAGAAGATAGGATGTGCCCTATATTATGACAGAACATGGTCTGAAAAGGAATTAGGGTAGATTTGTCATATACTATAAGTATCAGTTTTTCTCCAATTTAAACTTTAAATTAAAATGTATATATAAATATGGAGGTGACAAATGATGAGTAATTTCTTAAAAATAAAGCCAAATATAATGTGAATTCCTCCACTGGGGGTAAATTTATTTAGTAATTTTAACATGGAATTTTACTTGGAGTATGGACTGAGTTCTTACAAATATTCTTTTTTTTTTTTTAAGCTTTAGGGCATATGACTTAGGGAGGTTTTTCTTTTTTCTTTTTCTTTATTGATTAAGGTATTACATATGTGTCCTTATTCCTCCCCCAACTCCCACCACTCATGCCCCCCCCCCCCCCACATGTCTGTGTCGATTGGTTAGGCTTCTTTGCATGCATACAAGTCCTTTGGTTGATCTCTCCCCCTTACCTCCACCCTCCCCTACCTTCTCTCTGAGGTTTGAAAGTCTGATGGATGCTTCTTTTTCTCTGGATCTGATTTGTTAATCTGTTTATATTGTTCATTATATTCTATAAATGAGTAAGATCATGTGATATTTATCTTTCTCTGACTTGCTTATTTCACTTAGCATAATGCTCTCCAGATCCATCCATGTTGTTGTAAATGGTAAGAATTACTTCTTTCTTACTGTCGTGTAGCATTCCATTGTGCAAATGTACCACAGTTTTCTAATCCACTCATCTGCTGATGGGCACTTAGGCTGTTTCCAAATCTTGGCAATTGTAAATTGTGCTGCTATGAACATAGGGGTGCATATAACCTTTCTGATTGATATTTCTAGTTTCTTGGGATATATTCCTAGAAGAGAGATCACTGGGTCAAATGGGAGTTCCATTTTTAGTTTTTTGAGGAAACTCCATACTGTTCTCCACAGTGGCTGCACCTGTCTGCATTCCTACCTGCAGTGCACAATGGTTTCTTTTTCTCTGAATCCTCTCCAGCACTTGTTGATGGTTGATTTGTTAATGATAGCCATTTTGACAGGTGTGAGATGATACCTCATTGTCGTTTTGATATGCATCTCTCGGATAATTAGTGACTTTGAACATGTTTTCATGTCTCTTGGCTTTCCTCTGTCCTCTTCAAAAAGTATCTATTTAGGTCCTTTGCCCATTTTTTGATTGGGTTGTTTATTTTCCTTTTGTTAAGTTGTATAAGTTCCCTGGAAATGTTGGAGATTAAACCCTTATCGGTGATAACATTGGCAAACATGTTCTCTCATGAAGTGGGCTTTCTTGTTGATTTGTTGATGGTTTCTCTATTTGTAAGGGAGTTCTTACAAATATTCTGACAGAGGCTATGGAAGAGCAGGAATAGGGGTTAGGATATTGTACAAGGAAGAGAGGGAAGGGGGTAACTATCCACTTCAGAGACCTCATTCTACTGTTCTCTTGTGTGACCAAGCAAAGCCAGACATTCAGCCATGGAAATTTGTGTGGTGCAAACAGTTCACAATAACTAACATTTACTATATGTTTATGTATCAAAAATTGTTGAAGTGCTTTCTATTTGTTATAATGGCTCTAGAAATATAAGTACATTCATTTTACATATTGGAAAACTTATCTGACAACATGGCAGACTAAGTAAATAAAACCTACTTGAGATGTATTGAAAAAAGATTTAATATGTAAAAGAGTAAAAAAGAAATAGATTCCCCAGATACCTGAAATAAAAAAGAAAAAGAAATTTGCCGAAACCGGTTTGGCTCAGTGGTAGAGTGTCGGCCTGTGGACTGAGAGGTCCCGGGTTTGATTCTGGTCAAGGACACATCCCCAGTAGGGGGTATGCAAGAGGCAGCTGATAGATGTCTCTCTCATCAATGTTTCTAACTCTCTATCCCTCTATCTTCCTCTCTGTAAAAAATCAATTAAAAATTAAAAAAAAAAAGAAACAATGTCAGAATTATAAAAGTTGTTTCTTTGGAAACCCAAGAGATGATTTTGCAGCTCAGTTAAAACACATGAGCTGGAAACTTGAGGTTTCCAGACCACTTCCAGACATGATATTTAAACTTGCCTTCCTCCTAATGTGGACAGAGAGGGTAGTAATGGGAGCCTAAGTATTTTCAGATCTTTATTTATGTTTTTTTTTTCCAGACAAAATTATTAACTATTTTATTTTTAAATCTTAATTGTTGAAAGTATTACATATGTCTCTTTTTTTCCTCTCCCATTGACCCCTTATAGCTCACCAGTGCCCCCTGCCCCAGGTCTTCACCACCCTATTATCTGTGTCCATGGCTTATGCATGCAAGTTTTTTGGTTAATCTCTTCCCACCCACCCAGCCACCACAGCCTACCCTCTGAGATTCAACAGTCTGTTCCATGCTTCTATGCCTCTGGATCTATTTTGTTCAACAGTTTATTTTGTTCATTAGACTTTAAATTTTGAGAAATAAAGTATGTTTATTAAACATTTAAGAAATATATTAACTATATTAAGAGAAATAGTATAAATAATCCATTTGATGGAGAAGAGGGAAAATAAAGAAAACTCAGTCTATACAAAGAAAGATTGGAAAAGAGATAAAAAGAGACAATAAAATTTTTAAAAGAAATAGCACAAAGCACAAATCTAAGTATAAACTAACTGAATTTATCTGTAAAAAGATAACTCCTCAAATTGAATTTAAAAAATTAAGCAGAGTATTTATGAGATACACATACAACATTAAGATATTTTAAAAGGGGCTAGAAACTATATCAAGAAAATATTGACCTAATCAATCTAGTGCAGCTGCATTAATATCACATAGAATATATTTAAAGGAAAAACATCTAAAAGATAAGCTTGTTAGCAAAACTGAATGAAACAGTTTATTAGTAGTATAGAACTCCCAAAATTAATGTACCCAACAAGAAAGGCTCATATGGGATATCTACAAAATTGATTATGTAATAAGCCATAAAACAATTCTCAATTAAATACTACAGACCATATCCTCTGAACACAATCCAGTAATGAAAATTAAACCCATATGACTTATCTTTGGAGGATTAAAAAAATTTCTATGCAATTGATGAGCCAAAATACTAATCAGTGGATCAGTTATGAAATAATCATATGACAATAGTAAAAGCATTATATATATATATAACTTGTTTGATGCAACTAAAATGAACTGAAAAGAAAATGAATAATTTTAAATGCATATGTTCATAAAGAAAAAAAAGGAAACTATGTTAAAATAGACAAGTGTGATAAGAAATAGACATAAAATATTTAAGACAGGAATAAGAAAGAAAATGAGGAAGAAATACATAGGATAGAAATATTCTCTTTCAAAAACTGAGCCATGAATGCCTAAGTGTATGTATTATTGTTATTTATTTCCTTCACTTATTTTGTGAATATTCTCTGTATGTATGCAATAGTTGATAACAAAGAAAATTAATAAACTACATGTCCAACTTAATGTTACAAAAGTAGCATCAGAATGAATACAAAGAGAATAGAGGATGAATCTAAACATTATGAGAACAGAAATAAGCAAAATAGATAACAAAGAAATACTTTGGAGTCAATAAAACAAATTCCAGATACATCTCTTACAGTACAGATTTTACAAAAGATAGAAAGTATAAAGGTGAGAAGATAAAAGCAGCACTAGCATTTCTATCTCATACTATGATTATTTGAATAATTTGGTGGTATTAAATTAGAACATTTAGGGGGGAAAAGGACAACTTTCTGGGAAAAAGTATCAAAATTGACTCAAGAAGAAATGTTTTTTTTTAAAAATGGATCGAATTATTATATTAAAGAATTGATTCAGTTGTCAAATAGCTTTCCTAAGAAAATAAAGATGGTTTTAATAGCAAGTTTTGCCAGTCTTTCAAATTATAGCAGCATTTATTTCATGCAAACCATTGCAGAGAAGTGACAAAAAGGAAATTTCTCAACTTGCTTTATGAAGCTAATTTATTATTGATGCCTAAATTGCTCAAATACACAGTAATCAAAGGCCATTGGAACATAGATACAAAAATCTTATATAATTCACAAACATATGAGAAAATCAAGGTCAAGAGAGTTTCTGTAACTTGATCAAGTCTCTATAGCTAATGGTGAGATGGCCCAACATCTAAAGCCAATGCCTGTGTTCTTTGGAAGAAGGATGAAAGCAGAACCAATAGCAACACTTCCAGATGAGATAGTGTTTAAATTTGGTGTCATTACTGCTGGTTTCCTTATAAACTGGACCCTCAGCTGCCAAGTGACAGGGAAACTTTGAACTTAGCATACACCCTGGATTTATCAACACAAGTCCTGCCCTACTTCACTGACTACCACCTGTTCTGCCTGGCAAGACATTTTTTAATTCGCATAAATTGTGAGATAATTATTATCACTTTCATTTTAAGGATGAGGTGAACAAGTCTCAGGGAGTCAAGGAGCACCGATAAGAAACAAGCTTTCAGAGGTAGTAAGAGGTAGAGCTGAGGTTGTAATTCAGGCCCATTTCACTCCAACACTTGTTCATGTGGCTTGTAAAGGCCTCTGTTCCTGAGCAATAGTCCAGAGCACCCACATGTATGTGAGCCTAAAACATCTGGAATACGCCCCAGAGCAGACAGGTGTTCTCACCAGCTTCAACCCTTCATGTTATCTCTTTAGTATAAGGCTAGGAATATGACCCAGGTCTGATCTCCTGATTAGTCCCATACCTAGCTCTTGTAAGTCCTTTTCTGGCCCTGAATCCCATTACTGGAAGAAGGACCCACAGTCTCCTAGACCAGTGTTCAGCAAACTGCGCTCATGAGCCACATGCAGCTCTTTGGTCCCTTGAGTGTGACTCTTCCACAAAATACCACATGTGGGCACACATGTACAGTGCAATCGAAACTTCATGGCCCATGCTCAGAAGTCGGTTTTCAGCTCTCAAAAGAAATTTCAATGGTTGTACTCTTGATATTTGGGTCTGTTGACTAATGAATTTGCCTACCACTGACCTAGACAAACCAACCCTTACTTAGAATGGAAAATCCTGGAAGCATGCCAATAGACCAGACTCCTGAACAGGATCATAAACCCAGATAGAAAAAAAACAGGGTTCTAGAATTCTTTTTAGGCTTGGTGAATTGTATTTCTCATTCTGCTTGAGTTTCTATAACTCCTGCCTGCTAGAATATTCCATCATGACCTGCAACAACAGTCTAAAACATAGTATCTCATCTCCCTTACCACTATCCTATCTAATAAAGAGGGAATGTGCTAATTGACCATCAAGCCCTCCTAAAAATGGTGGCACTCACAGCCAGTGAGGTGGAAATATGCTAATTGACTGCTGCACCCTCAAAGATGGCAGTGCCCGTAGCCACAAAATGGCGCTGCTCAGTCCCCTCAGCCAGAGTCCATTAGTCCTTTCAGCTTCACCAGGGGTGTGGCAAGCGCACAGTGTGGCCAGACCCACCCTCAGTCTCCCAGCCACCAGGGCCGGCCCAAGGCTCAGGTAACCAGGAATGGCTGAGGCTTGCACACAGGCAGTGGCAGCAGCAGAGGTGTGATGGGTACATTGCCTTCCCCTGATCATCTGGTCACCTTCCACCCTTGAGGGCTCCCAGACTGTCGGAGGGGGCAGTCTTGGCTGAGGAATTCCCCCCTTCAGTGCATGAATTTTCAAACACTGGGCCTCTAGTGTGTGTGTGTGTGTGTGTGTGTGTGTGTGTAATTTTATTGTTCAGTTACAGTTTGCATTGACTATTATCTTGTATTAGTTTCCAGTGTACAACATAGTGGTTATAAAATCATATACTTCATAAAGTGCTTTCCCCAATAGTTCCAATACCCACTTGCATCATACATAATAGTTATTACAATATTACTGACTATATTCCCTAGCTGTACTTTACATCCCGGTGACTATTTTGTAACTACCAATCTGTACTTGTCAATCACATCATCCTTTTCACTCAGTTTCCCAAACCCTGACACTTCCAGCAACCACCAGTCTGTTCTCTGCCAGCTCCCCTCCTCCTATATTAAAGCCTCATGAGAGCAGAGATTTCAGCTGAGTTGTTGACTGTCCTATTTCCAGAACCTGAAACAATGCTTGACACATAGTAGTCAATTAATATTTCTTTAATTTTGAATGGCTCTACTTTGATTGTCCCACTGTTGAGTCCACACTGAGGAAACATGCTTTGAGCAAGGGCCAAGCTAGGTAGTTTAGTATGAGACAGACTATTATTCCTGTATATAGATACTAGATTGCTATCTCTTTTTGCATTGTTAAGCCAGATGAAATGTTCAGAGACCTTACTCCATGTGCCCTGATCAGGAATCAAACTGTGACCTCCACTCTACCACTATACCACACATGCTGAGCTCTTCTTAGGTTCTTATAGCAATGAGTATTTGTACTTCTTATACCAATGAGTATTTGTACTTCATACCATATTTTAAAATATAAAAATAAAGGAATAGTGTAGGAATCTACAGTAATAGAAGTGTAAGGTACAAATTGACCATACCTTTGCATTGCCCGCCAGCCAATCAGGAGTGGTATGAAAATTGACCCAACAAAGATGGAGGGCTAATTTGTATATGCAGGCGCCAAGCTGCCGCCAGGCAGGGCGTGACTCTTGTGTCATTGCTGTGGTGAAGACACAGGCATTCTGCACTGCCGCAGCCGATCAGGGGCTTCTGGGCAGAGTGGGAAGGCAGAAAGGCAGCTCTGGGCCAGAGCAAAAAGGCGGCTGGGCCTGAGCAGAGGCAGTGCCAGCAGCCAGGGAAATGAAGGTCCATTCTTACATGAATATTCGTGTATTGGGCCTCTAGTATATCAATAAAAATCCTTGACCTTAATTATTTCCTCAAAAGCAAAAGGCTAGACACTCAGCAAGCAATTATGGGTCTTTATCATACAGAAGATGTTTACATTCTCTTACATCCAAATTGTATTCAAAATATTAGATGGTTTCCCAGGACCCTGGGAAAGCAGCCAAAGTATTTCAATTCCCTGGCACATTAGAAAATGTTTGAACTTGCCATTACACTCAGATATTCAAACAAACATGTATTGTTTTGCTGATGTATGTTGAGATTGGGGAGTTTGCTGATAAGACCTAGGAAATTTGAGCTTTTGAAAGATGACAATGACAAGAAGAGAATGAAAAAATATAAATAATAAGGTTTACAGTAAATATCAAGGTATAGAAATTCATAACAAGTAATGATTTTGCAAAAAAAAAAAATCTATCAGAATGACGAAATCACTAACATTGAGAGAGGTAGAGTATATTAATTTCCATCTGAAAAGGACAGAGATACATTGTCTTGAGGGAAAGCCTCAGAGGCGTCTGTGCAGGATGGAGCTACATTTCACAACATACACTGCACGTGAGAATCACCTGAGAGTTTTCAAAACTATGCAGGCTACACTTGAAGCCAATTAAAGCAGAATCATTGGGAATGAGACCCACACAGAGGTGGCATGTTTTAAAGCTCCCCCCAGTGAGTCTGAGGAGCCAAATTAAGAATCCCTGACCTAGATATTTGCAGATTACTTGTATCTTCTTTCATTCAGCAAGAATTAAAAAGCTTCTACCTCACGCCAGACAGTGTATAAGCAACACAAATGAAAATATTTAACAACAAACAAAGTATTATGTTACTCTCAGGGATATCAGTCTAAAACTAAAGGATTATGCAAGTTGATTATATAAATAATAAAATTAAGTGCAGTAAGAAAAATAATAAAGGGAGCCACAGGTATTTATTGTTTACCATATTTTAGGCTATTCTGGGTGTTAAACATAGATCCACTCCATTAATCCTCTTATTGTCACCTCACTATACAGATGAAAGAACTCAGGTTTACAGCAGTTACATAACTTGCCAGATACAACAACGGTAATTTAATGGAAGATCTGGGACTCACCCCAAATAGCCCCCACTCTTAAGTATACTATCTTATGGAGGTAGTAATTAAATGCTTTTTTAAATAAGGAAACTAATAGCTCAGCCAGAAGGTGTTTTGGAAAGCCTCCTAAATTAGGCAAAATTTGAGCTATGTAAAATTTTAACAGGACTGTTTTTTTAGAGGGAGAATAAAAGCTAAATTGTGTTAGGATGGAATCACATTTCTAAAGATGGGACATTTTATGCATAGTTGAGCAACAATGGATAATTTGTAGGACAGTGAAGCTGAGGCCTAAGGGAAATTTGTTTTAGGGTCAGACTCTTCCCATCTCCCAGTTATTCCTGGAGTACTGGAACAAACACTGCAAACGACTGCATCAAACAGGATGGTTTTCCCACCAGACTTTGATGGATACATAGCAATGACTTTGCACCTACCAGTTCCTCATTGTTTAGTGATGTCCTAATCACCATAGCCAGGGAGAGTCCAGATTTCCGGGCAGCCAATGTCTAAAACAGACAGAATTATGAATTATTGGTACATGAGGTGACTGCTCAGCAGAATGTAAAAATGTAAGAATATAGGCTATCGTTCATGTTTTGGTCAATAAGGACCTGCCATTTTCAGTAGCCAGATAATTCATCTAGAATGAGGAATCGTAGAACATTAAAGCTGAAAGAGTCCCCTTAGATTGTCAAACCCAACCCCTATTTTATAGATGAGAACACTGAGGTCGATTAAGGCAGGGTAATCAGCTATGGCTTTCAGGCTAGAAGAGGCTTTTAGAATTTTTCTTCCCAAGGTGGTCATGCCCACTTTTATTCCATGAATAAGTGTACTGTACATTTGAGAAAACTGGCAAATAGTAATTAAATAAATAAATAATCACTTACCATAGCCTGAAGATTCCATGTGTCAGAGAAAACAAAGTATACATAATTAGACGTAAGAAAGGTGAGAAAAAAGTATAATGATGTTAAATAAACCTAACACTTTAAATTAACATCCACACTACAATGGCAGGATTCTGAGCTAATAGAACAGACATAGATAGCATGCTTTTCAGAAAAAGATCTTTCTAGGCAGGATTGTATCTTTCTATTATACTTTAAAACTAATGTGATGGCTTTCAGATGAAGGTTTTCATAGCAAAATTAAAAATTATTGATATCACCATGACTGGCGTGGCTCAGTTGGTTGAACATCATCCTGTACATTGAAAGGTCATGGGTTCATACACAGGTTGTGGGTTTGATCCCCTGTTGGAGCACATGTGGGAGGCAACAGATGGATGTTTTGCTCTCATATCAACCTTTCGCTTTCTCTCACTTCCTCTACTTTTCTCTCTCTCTCAAATCAATAAAGGCATGTCCTTGGGTGAAGATTAAAAAGAAGTTACTTATACAAAGAAATTTTGGTTTCTCTGAGACAAAATATATTTTTATGTCATAAACTATTAAGAATATGCCTCCAGAAAAAAATGTGAAGACATTGTGGATGTCAGAAAACATTCTTTATTATGCTGATGGGCTATTTGTTTTCATAATCTAATACAGAACATTATTAATTCTTTGCATCTCTAGATGCTCCCCAGTATATCTCATTATAGGAGAGCTTGATTTACTAAGAGTTATGTTCAGGGCTAATGATTATTATAATGACTCGGGAGCCATGGTTTTCTTTAGGCCATGGAACAATTTATTAATTTGGCTAGACTTGATATTAACAGAATAGAATAAAAATGATTAATATTATCTGCTTGCTTTATAAATGTTAAACACTACTGAGTTAAGGTGAATAACTTCAAATCAAGCCTTGAACAGCAAATTAAACTTGTGGTCATTCATAACATGGAACACATCCAAGCCAGTTGCAGCAGCTTACTTGACATGCTGTGTGACTTCTTTTTGCTCAATTATAGGGTCATTTTAACTCCATTTGTAATTTCAACTAATATACAGAGCTGTCAAAAGGTTAGAGTTATTTTCTCCACCTAATAGATTTTAAAGAAATAATAAATATAACTAGAATCCAGCTTCTTATATGTTCTATTCTATAAAATATTTACAGGTCAGTTATTTAATGAGAAGGACAAGATGACACCTAACGAAGACAGAGAGAACACATGCAAAGAGAATTCAGCAGGAGTGACTTACCACATCCCGTACCAGAGGCAAAGTTTTTTTCCTTCGGAGATCTGGCATACTGTCAATACCATAAAGTCCCCAGCCAGCCCTGATGGAGGGAAAAAGAAATGATTCCAATGAGCAATTGACTTCCTAGAAGAAAGATCCCAGTGTTCATAAGTTAAAAAGCTGTGAAAAAGGTTAAATAGAGCCCTGGTCAATTAGTTGGAGCATTGCTATATACACTGAAAGGTGGTGTATTCTATTTACAGTCAGGATACATACCAGGTTGTGGGTTTGATCCCCAGTTGGGGCACATACAGGAGGAACAGATTGATGTTTCTCTCTCTCCCTTCTTCTCTCTAAAAATCAATAAACTATGAGCTTTCCAATGAGAGGAGAGACTCTAACTACCACAAATAGTGATTATTTCTCTTTTTGGATATTTCATACATTAAAACTTTAAAATATTTGCAGCCTGTTTTGATGCACTGTTTTATTTTCAATATCACAGGTAGGATAATAAAAATTGATAGGCCTATGGATCTTTGTACCAAACAGTTTGGTGCAAGTTTGGTCTCCTTGCAATGGTAACAATACACATACACACACACACACACACACACACACACACACATACACACACAGTAAAATATATGTTATATTCTATACCATGGTATATATTTGTGTTTAATTTTCACAGATTAAACTGAAAAGTGGCACCTCAAGGATATAAATCGAAAAAATTTGTAATTATGCTAATACAATAATTTATACTTATCATAATTTATCCACAGATAAAATGCACAGATTAAAATAATTTGTTATAGAATAATGTTCACTGCACTATTTTTGTAATAGAAACAATAGCTATACAACCTAAATATTCAGCAATGGTATATTGATTAGATGAGTTATTGTATATTATACAATGGGAAGAACCCAATAATTAGGATGAATGAAATAAATCTCTGTGTTTATATGAAAAAATTCTCAAAATATATTATGTTTAAAAAAAAATGCTCTACAATTTTGCATGTTAATAAACTTAGTATGATCCCAAGTGTGTGTTTATATGGACATGGAAAATATGTAGAGCAATATTCATCTAATTAGTAACTACAGTTATCTATGTAGAGTGAAATTAGTGAGAGAAAATGAGAAGACTCTTACTATGTTATAAATTTGGTTATGGTCATGTTTTTATAATAAACATGCAATTTTTGCAATTTAAAATATATTAATAGTTATGCTTATTAAAATGAGTTTAATACATTGAATTTAATTTTTATTCCATTAAAACTAGTTTTTTTATGCAACCAAAATGATGCTAAAATACAAATAATAGCTTCTCCTTATGCTCACCTAACATGCAAAATTTTGCTAACCTCCACTTTAGTGTCAGCCTTTTTAAAAATTGATTTTAGAGGAAGAGATGAGAAAGAAATAGAAACATCAATGATAAGAGAGAATTATGATAAGCTACCTCCTGCATACAGCCCACAATCCCTGCATGTGTCCGACCAGGAATCTAATGGTGAATTCCTGGTTCATGGGTCGACATTCAACTAGTGAGCAACACTGTCCAGGCTAGAGATAGCCTTTTCACTAGGAAAAACACAATCCATGACTCTGGTTGTTAGCTGGGCAGCTCTGCCATTGGAACAGCTACCACAACATTTTATAGTCCAGTTTTCCACTGACACAGAGATGGCCTCTTTGCTCTTGTGCTTGGCTTAATGAAGGGAGACCTTTGTCTCATTGGATTTTTCTTATTAGCCATGGTCTTAACTCCAGTATTTGAGTTGTATCAATTATTAGCTTGTTGATCTTGAACAATTTATTAAATGCATCATTCAACCCTTGCAAAATATTAATAAAAGAAAAATATCAATAAAGATAAAAGGGTAACAAAGTAGTAATAATGCCAATAACATATATGCTTGAAAACAAAGATCAAATGTGGTGATAAATGCACAATATTAAAACCATTTCCCATGAGTAAGAGGGATGTCAATGATGAACAAATTATGCTTAAGGTCAGCACTCCAACTAAGAGTTCCCTTAGTTTAGTTCATGGAGTACAGGAAAACAATATTGTGGGGCAGAGATTATGAAAAAGGAAAGAAAAAAGAGAATGCAAGGAGAAAATGTAGGCTGGAAAACAGTGTGCATGGTTGGAGGAGATGACATTTCAGATACTGCCCAACACCTATCCTATGAGAAAGGACTTAATATAGTTTCCATCATTGCCAGAATAATGCCAATTAACATTCTCTAGCCCGAGTGCTATAATGGTCACATGACAGTCAAAGGTTAAGAATTGGCTTAACAAATGAGAATCAATCATTGGCAGCATGCTCTTATGGACTGCAGGAAACTGCAGAGCGGAGCAGAGAGAAATAGTGAATTTTTATTTTGTCTTCTCAGCACCCTCCTCAGAAAATTAGCCAGTCTCTCTATGAGCGTAACTTCTTGCTTCCCTCCTAACCTCTTTCCACATTCTTCCCCTCTCCTTGCCAGTTCAAGTTTGACCCTCCCACATTCAAAATATTAAATAAAAGAGAAAAGGGTTATTGAAGGGGGTTTTGTTCTCAGAAAGAAAGGATTTTTCCAGTATTATTTGCTCTAATTTAAAGCTCTGATTCCAAACAGTTTCTACTTTTCCCCCTCTGTGAACAGAAATAATAATGGCACAAAGTAGGCATTAATAAATGTATTTCTACATTACTTGGAAATCATACTAACTGCCCTCACGTGTTTTAAAATGTCTTGACTCCTAAATAATGTGAATTTAATAACTATGTAAAGAAACGCTGAATTGTGATAATGGTTGAGAAAGTGATTTATACACTGTAGAGTGTTATAAGAGTTGTGCATTTTCTTTCCATCAATAATTATTTATTTTTTTATGTTTCCTTCTCATGGAACTTCATTCAAATTCACAAGTACACCAAGAATCTTGAGCAACTCTGTAGACTCACAAACTCAGGAATCAGTTGAACCTATACATGTAATTTGTAAAATTTCAATGCAGTAAAAAAAGTTCTCTTAACTTTCTGGTAACCGCAAAAGTGCTCTCTATCATGTTTTGTTTTTCTATAATTTTACACTTTCATCATTCATATGAGAACTTAATATAAACATATACTTTCATGGGTTTATCCATCAAGTAACAGGCTTTTATTTTAACCTTGAATATTTAAAAAAAAAATAGCCTGCCCTTCTCATGAGTAGAGAACAGCTTGGTAAATGCTGCAAAGTTCCACAAAATGTAAAATATATGTGTAATATTTATTAAGAGACTTCCTAACCAGGAGAGATCTGAGATAAATTAAATAATAAAACATGATGAATTCTGAAAATGTCAGTAGAAAAATAAATGACTGACTTTCTAGGCAAGAGTTCAAATTCAGGGATATTTATCCAGGAACTTAAATCCAGAAGAAATTATCTAGACAAAATGGTGAGGAGGTGAAGAATCCTCTACACAGGCAACAGCAGACAAGTAACTCTGATGGTAAGATCTGATTCTCTTAAAGCTGTTTGATTTTATCCCTTTGGGGCATAGCTGATTGCATTAGGCTGTTTCTAACTATAGCCAGCAAACTAGCTAAGCCTAGATAATATTCATGCAATGCTTACCAGGAACCACATATAATGTTAGCAATTATCCAACCTTTACATTCATTACCTCATTTAATTCTTAAAAATCCAGTGAGCTATAAATACAATTATTTCTCTAAAATTTTAAATGAGAGAATGGAAGCACAGAATAGTTTAGAATCATCCCCAAGGTAATTATCTAAGTGAGAGACCAGTGGCAGGATTTGAACCTAAGCTCTATGGCTTATCATACGCTACTATTGACAGGATTGGATTAGTCCATATTTATAACAATAAAATGAATTGAAGTTTACAATTAATCCCATTTTACTTTTAATGAAAATAGAGTTCAGCAATTTACCCCGGCTTAAAACTATATGGCAAAGTTTAATTTTTATTGAAGCCCTAGCTGGTTGCTCAGTGGTTAGAGAGTTGGCCCAAGGACTGAAGGGTCAAGAGTTAGATTCCAGTCAAAGGCATATACCTCTGTTGCAGGCTTAATTGCAAGCCCTGGTCAATGTGTGTGGGAGGCAACCAATCAATGTGTCTCTCATTCATCCATGTTTATCTTCCCTTTCCTCCTTCCCTCCCTTCCACTCTCTAAAAATCAATAGAAAAAATATGCCCCAGTGAGGATTAATAAAAAGAAATTAATTTCCATTGCAAGACTGTCTTACCTCAAAACTTATATGCTTTTTGAAAAGGTTATCTCATAGTGGTTTATCTTATTTATTTTTAAAATTTATCTGTATTGTTGAACGTTTTGCAGATGTCCCTTTCTTCCCCCCATATCTTAATAACTAAAACAAAATTATTAGGAAGAAATAAGAAGACTGTCCCAGTTCATCTATGAGTAATTATTTGAAAATTTTTTAACTTACTTCCAAAATAGTATTATCATTGGAAAATAGTCCCAATCTTTCCAAAATAGTTCTTTCCTAGCCATTAAGATGTACTCCTTAAGAAAAAAGAGTTTCAGACTACAGGGATTGCACATGGGATAAAAGAGACAAGAGATCTACGTACCTAGAAAGTCAATGATCACATAAAATTGTGATATGGCTGAATTAAATGAGATGTATTCTAACTCAACATTTGTTCTGTTACATAGTCTTAATATTTTTTATGGCTTATTTATCATTTCTTTGCATATTTATATTAAAATATGTTTACTACATTGGTGAAATCTGAGATAAAAGTACATTGCTATATGTCTTGACTGGGGTTCAGTTACAGAACATACATAATACAAATGATCTAAAGGACATATATTCTGTTCTTTTCAAGATATCTGTTATTTAGATAGAGGAGGGACAAGTTGATTTTACTAAGTATATTAATTATTATTTTCATCTAAAATTGATCTGGTAATATACTGAATGTATATCGATTGGAAGAGAATTCTCAGAAGGCAGCAGGAGAGTATTCCATGAAAGCTATCAAGCAGATTTTCCAAAGGTAGATCTTTCTGATTATGGAACAAAGGTGTGCTATTTTCACAAGTGGATGGTTGATGGTTACTCATATTCTTAGACCAGCTAATTTTCATTAGAAATAAGAATTGGCAGACACTGTTTATATCCAAGGGAGTTTTTAAATTAATTGAAGGCTATAGGCCTAAAAGAAAACAAATCATTGTGCTTCTGTTTATTTTAGTGTCTCCAAGACAATTATTGGGTAGGACTATATAACTAATCTTTTTTTTTTTTAAGCATTGTGGAACATTAAGGCAAAGAAAAAGATTAATAATAAATCCCTTTAAATCCCTCTCCTATAATCCTTCAGCTGTGTTTTCTTTTAACTTTAAAAACAACTCTGCATTTATTTAGTTACTTAATGGTAAACATAAAATACTCTATTTTGCTTTTTTTTGTTTATCATTATATAATTTACATACATTTTAAAAACATTTTCATTGTTGAAAATATTACATATGTTCTTTCTCCTCCCAACCCCTGCCTATTGAACTTTCCTAGCCTGCCCCTGCCCAACACCCTGCCCCAGACCTTCATCAACCTAGTGTCTGTGTCCATGGTTATATATACAAGTCCTTTGATTGATCTCTTCCTACTCAGCCGCCTTCCCCCACCTTCCCTCTGAGAACAATTTTATTTTCCTGATGTAAAATAGTAACAGCATTCAAAGCATAAAGTTTCTCCCCAGTATTAATCATTCCAAACTTCTCCATCTTTTATATACTTTACTTAATTGTTTACCTGCTACACATTAAGTTATATTATTTAGGATATTTTCTTTTCCTCTTTTTTAACTTTTTAATTTATATTATAGTCAACAATGAATATTTGTGTCTGTGTAACTGATGACACTCCCTCATATTCAAAGATTATTTAATTCCATATTTCATCACAATGAAGACATCATCTGTTATAGGATATAGCTATATCATTATGAAAAAACTCAAATTGATCTCTTGATACCATGCCTTCTTAGCACTTAGAATTTAATTTTTATGATTAAGTTCCCTCTTAAATTGACTTCATCTATGACATAAGTATAAACAAAATAGTTATTTCTTAAACATCTCATCCTCACCAAAACTGGTTTGGCTCAGCAGTAGAGAGTCAGTCTGAGGATTGAAAGGTCCCAGGTTCGATTCCGGTCAAGGGCATGTACCTTGGTTGCAGGCATGTCCTGGTGGGGGGTGTGCAGGAAGCATTTGGTGGGTGTTTCTCTCTCTCTCATCGACGTTTCTAACTCTCTCTCTCCCTTCCTCTCTGTAAAAAATCAATAAAATATTTTTTAAAAAAGTCTCATCCTGAGTCCAACTTTTTAGAATTTACTCTTCAACCCAGAATGGTCAATACACAGTAGGAAGAGAGGGTAGAATCATGGCTTCTACCTCAGAGGTGGACTTTTCAGCACCGTGTGGGTTAGAAAGTAAATGTTTCTGACAAGAGGATATCCTACTTTTTGGTTGAACTGGGGCAGAAAAGTCAGAATAGCTCTTTTAAGTCTTTTGCCATCCCTGTGAAAGTGCATTCTGTTTGTTTACATGTTTGTCTCCAGTAGAATGTTTCAAAAAATCTTTCCTAGATCCAACTATAGCGTGAATCAGTGAAGAATGAAAAGTAGAGGTGAGATTAGACATTTAAAGAAATCATAGTCTTGATTTTTTGTGTTTTGTTTGTTTGTTTTAAGATTGTAATCTTTAAAATAATACCTGGAAAGAGAAAGACAGAAGCCTGAAGACCAGGGAGAAATCTCCCACTAAAGTGGTTTTAATAGGCAAATACTTAGTCACTGGAAGAAGATAAGTCCTAGTTACTAGACAATGTCATTATTTAATAACTCTTTTTAATCTCAGTTACCTCATATAGAAATAGAAAAATTACCTTTCTTGCAGTATTGTTGGGAGCATTGAATGGGATAATATATGTAAGTAGATTATAAACTATTGGTAGCAATTTTGTTATAAACTTGTTTAGAAAGAAACACTTTTGAAATTGATGGCTGATCCACTGCTATCTCAGGATTACTCACATTTCTCAATTTAAAGAAAAGATTAATAACAGAGTCACCTGCAGATATGTATATGTAGGTAACTATCTACTAAAGAATTAAAGAAAGAGAAGGAAAGAAAGCCAAAGTTGAGATTGCATCCTCTGTTGTGTTCTGAGTTCTATTAACTGTTCTGACTCAGCTCTGGTCTAGACTCCTCTCTTCTGATCCCATTTGGTTAGCACTTCAGCCCTGATACCGTATCTTGGGTAAGCTTATTATTACTTGCTTAATTCTTATCTACAGTCCTGGTCCCAGTTATTTCACTTAAGTCCAACAAGGGTCACAAAGATGCCCAATCAAGTTTATTTTTTCGGTTAACTCTCATCTCTGAAAACCAGTACTTTTATGCTCTCAAATAATTCCAAAGCTCTGTTGCAAAGAGTAACAAAATTCAAAGCATAAAACTCCTACCAACTATTAATCATTCCATAATCTTCCATCTTTACTTTATTACCTCCTGGGTTTTCTTAATTGTGACCATTACCTGGTAAGCTTGTTTTTATTAGAGACGAAATATAGTCCTCTAAACTTACCTTGGTAACCTCATTAGAGGGAACTACATTAGAGATCAACATGCCACCCCAAATAAAACCACTACAGCCATATTTTCTCTTGCCTTGGAGTGATCACTAGTTCCTTCATTGAACATGAGGTGAATTAATTTGCTTGATTTTAGAGTACATGTTGTATGAAAAATATGTAAAATTATGAAGAATGGGACAATACCATTCATGTCTGAGAGGCAAGAAGAAAATAATTCTTAGAGTACAACATACTCATATGTTTTGATTTTTGTGCATTCTGGGCAACTATACTAATAATAGACGAGGGCCGTCATGACCAGACAGTTGACCAGTCCAGTTGGGAGCTCCACACAGGTGCACTGGACCCACTTCCAGGCATGGGAAAGCAGAGTCTGAGCAGGAGCCACCTGAGTGCATATGGCTGGGCAGTCTTGAATGCCATGCAGATGGATGGACCACACTGGACAGATCACACTGGAAGGCACTGGAGGGCTGCGCAGAGGGCCACAGAGGTACAGAGTTAGAGCATGGCCCGTGGGGTCAGCGAAGCTGGGGTGACAGGTAGGCCCAAGGTCCTCGGGCGCTGCAGGGGAAGTGTGGCCATCCAGAGTGGGAGAAAAAGCCCTTTTTTCTGGAAGAACATAGATGATTTAAATGTGCATAGAGAAACTGAGGTGGTACCGACATGGCTGTCAGTTCCCCCAGCCACCTGTTGGTGCCTGTCTGCAGGCTTCACTGTGGGGTGTAGGCTCAGACATGGGTCAGGACATGGCTTTGGCAGCCGGAATCAACCCTGGCGTCATCTCAGTATCATGACTTCACAAAGTCACAACTGAACTGGCAGTCGGACAACCCCTGAAGGGTCCCAGATTGGAGAGTGTGCAGGCCGAGCTGAAGGACACCCCCTCCTCACCCCGTGCATGAATTTGGTGCACAAGGCCACTAGTCCTATCTAATAAAAGAGTAATATGCAAATTAACCATCGCTCCACATACACACACAAAAAAATGGCAACGCCTATAGACACAAGATGGCAGTGCTCAGTTCTCTCATGCCCAGGGAGGGCTGCTGCTGAGAGCAGGCAGCATGAGGCCCTGGCTGTTCGCCTGGGAGGCAGCTGTGCCCCCAAGAGATATCCCTTCCCTGGGGCAGCCTGGGGTGTCAGCCTCCAAAGGACCTGCACCCCCATGGAGTGATCCCCCCACACACACACACCTATAGCCTTGGAATTTCCCTTGCCCCCAGCAGAGTGATTAGAGACAGAAAAGGAAAAAAAGAGACAAGAAAGGACAAAAGGTGAAACATCAAGAAAAGGAAAGAGAAAGAAAAAAGAAACAACCACACGATATCACCTTTCCAAGGTCTCATGAAATTCCTGTTTAACGAGTTTATTTTATGACACTTTTAGTTTGGGTTTACATTTTTACTTGTTTTTTAAGACCATGGCAGGTACACTGTCCAATATGTCAAAGAAAAAACCCTATCTAATAAAGAGGGAATATGCAGGGGAGGGCATTTAGGGGTGACCAGGCTGTGAGGGGAGGGCAGTTGGAGACTATCGGGCCAGCAGGGGAACAGTTAGGCATCAATCAGGCTGGCAGGGGAGTGGTTAGGGGTTATCAGGCTGGCAGGCAGAAGTGGTTAGAGGCAATCAGGCAGGCAGGTGAGCAATTGGGAGCCAGTAGTCCTGGATTGTGAAAGGGATGTCCGACATCCCCTGAAGGGTCCCAGATTGGAGAGGGTACAGGTTGGGCTGAGGGACACCCCCCCCACCCAGTCATGAATTTCATGCACTAAGTCTCTAGTGTATTAATAAAATAGTGAGCTGGCATGTTGAATTGCCCATTATTTTTATACGGTTTCCTTTCTCTTTCTCTGTCTTGCTTTCACTCTCTTACTCTTTCTCTAGTCCATGCAGTAAATCTGTACCTGAAGTGATTCCACTGAATTAGGCAAAGAGCATGTTTGTTCTGCTGACTGCCTGGAACACACTGGAGATCAAGAATAGTTTTGGTCCCCACTGTGTTGCAGGCAGAATCTAATGAACAAAAGAAACAAACAAATAACAAAAATCAATCCAGAGACATGGAAGCATGCAATGACTGAAGATTCTTAGAGGGAGAGGAGGGGAGGGGAGATATTAACCAAATAATTTATATGCATATATATATAACCCAAGAACACAGACAATAGTGCAGTGAAGGCCTTAGCTTAGAAGATAGGGCTGGAGAGGAAGGAGTCAACAGGGGAAAATGGGGGCCATCTGTAATACTTTCAACCATGAAGATAATTTTTTAAAATAGTAGTTTTTAAATGTTCTTGAATATTTCCACAAACCTATTAGCACTTTTAAGACAAGAGATCCATTTTAGAACCAATTTTTAGAACTAAAATTTTGTCTGCAATTTTTTTTGGCTGTTTCCTTTTAATTTATCTGTTTTTCATACTATCACCATTTTCCCAGTTGTAGGGGACTAAAATCCTTAATAAGAAATTATCCTGGTTGTAAAACTCAAGCAACCTAAGAAATTATATATTCCGACATTCTTGTATTTTAGGAATGTGGAAACTGAGCTGCAAATGCGTGTGCAACATTGTTGGTGGCAACCTAGAAGTACTGGAGGCTCCCTGCAGTCTTTTCCTTCTTTGCTTCTAATATTCAAGAGGTACCAGGCCTTTTCACATCCTAACTCATTTGCGTATTTTGTTATATTTGGATCATCATAATTTTGTTGTGGGTTTTATTGTGTTATGCCTGAAATGCTTTTCATTGATTTTTTATATTACCAATTTCCCTCTCTCCAGTTTATGTCTCCTTCCATTAAACTGAACAACACCACTGTGTCCTTCTTTCTATAGGTATGTAGCCACAAAACTAACATGATGAACGCAATGTTTTAAGACCAGTCTGGCAGTGCTATTCATGATGGATCAGAGGAGTAATGAATGAGAAAAAGGGATGGTCTAAAAATTTGTTGAAATAATCCTGATTCTGTAATAGATTCCTTAATCGGGTCTTGACTGAGGTGGTTTCATCACTTTCTTTTTTGACCCCTTCATTCTACTTTATGAACTCTGGTAGAATTCCCAATTCACACTGCTATAATATTTTACAGAGTAAGTGACCTCGTGTCACAGAGAGCCTTTTGTAGTCTACTGAATTACTTTCGCCTTTCCTAGGCATTTGACCTCTTAACACTCCACAACAATCCTGAACACTGTAAGCGGCTTTTTCTTTCAAACACTGGTTCCTTTGAAATGTGGTTTTGGAAATGCTGACTACTTCATTATTCACCTGTACTTTATTATTATTTTAGAGCTAATGCTACTTTAAAGTTCTTAAAGAGATAAAAGAGATGTGAAAGATTTACTGTGCTGGTGCTAAGGGGGATTTCAAGTTATATTCCATATGATTAAAAATAATTTTCAGTGAGGACTGTGGTATTCTTTTCCTTAGTACTTCCCCACGCATCTGCCATTCTGTGCTGTATTTATCACAAGATCAAATAGTGCTCAAAATTATGGATGCAGAGTTATAACAACAAAAGAACTTAAGGACTAAAATAATAATAATTATTATTTTCATAGGAAAAGAACCAAATGGTCCTGGGTGTTATTATAATGAGGTGCTCCAGTGAAAACCTAAGATGCAGCTGTTGAACAGTCCCCTGAAGTTCTCCTCAATGGTAGGCTCAAAGGACAAGGTCAGATGTCAGGGACTGACTTCTAACCACTCAGTGACAGTATGTACCTTCTAGGGTTCATTCCCTTACAGTGTTTCCCAAACTTCTGACATATGTGTACCCCTTCTATAATTTTCGTAACGCTGAGTACCCCTTGTACTCATGAGAACATAGAGTTAGGCGCAGCAAAGCACAGTGCACTGCATATCCCCACTAAACTCTGGTGCAATGCGTACCCCCACCAAACTCTTCCTTTGGGGGTACGCGTACCACACTTTGGGAAACACTGATTAGTAGGTTGCTTCTCAAAGAGGCAAAATAGCCTTTTCTAGGGTTTGCATTTCCCTATACCAAAAACCTTTTTTACCCCTTCCAGAACATTATCTATACTGTTAACCTCAGAAACGTACACTTGCTACAGAACAGAAAGCAAATTAAAGATGCAGCCCCCAAACTTGCTCATAATTGAGCATCCAATATTGTCTAGAAAAAGTGTCCCTTTAATTAAAATTCATGCTACATAGGATCGCAATTTAGAGTGTAGCTTAAAACTCCTAAACCACGCTTCTGTGGCCCAAAGCTGTAGTAAAGATGAAATTGTGCCTATTAATGTTCCTTGGTTTGAAGCTAATTTTCTTAATAATCCCTCTCTGGAAAATTTCAACATCCACTTATACATAGTTTATAAAGTACAATTATTCATAAGTTAATGAAAGGCCAGCTTCTTAATATGCTTTACTTAAATGCCATTAAATACAATCAAATATTCAATAGCAAAGAAACTACATTTCTCAAGCTAAACCTCAGGTTCTTTTTAATTATATTGTTCTTTAGATGTATGCTGCACATTTAATCCCCTGAAATATTTTAACAATCCCTCTCCAATCACTAATGAACATTAGTAATAACTGGCGGCAAGGACTAAAGCCATTAGGTGGTCACCAGACTTTCACAGGCCAACTTTCTCTTATTCAAGACAATGTTTCTTGAATCCTTTTTATGGTTTGCCGGCTCCATGCTAACAGAAACACAAAGCAATATCCAGCATTCAGCTCAGAATAAAGGCACATCTCAGAACACTGGGGGTTTGAGTTTTGATAGCAATACCAAGAAAGGCCTTGAGGTCCTGCTCACCACAAAGGAAAAGGATGAAGAGCAAACAAAACTCATGCTATGTGTATTTCAGGAAGCACCTCATTCATGGATAAGAAAATCTAGACAAGCCCATGGTTGTCTCATTATTTTAAGGCTGTTCCAGAATTCTTAGGGTAGAATTAAAATCTAATTTTATAAAAAAGCAATGAATATATACAAGGTACTGTTTTAATAAATTGGTTACCAGGGGCTGGATGGTGGAAGGATTCAACTGAAGCAAACATACTGGGATAGAGAATAATAATATTGTATCATCAATTATATTATTTGAAAATGTTTTACTGACTATTGATTCCAAGTCTGTTAATTCTCTGCCTTATTAGCTTTAAGTTCTGAGTTCCTGTATATATTATCTGAAGTCCTATGCTAGCAGATCCCTGGCAAAATCAAACTAGAAAACATCTTCATGCCTCTGAAAGTTTCAAGCATAGCTACCCTTCATGCTCTGTAAGTTAAAAAGTGGCTTCTATAGCCTATCCAGCTGCTGCAAGGTCATTCATCTGCAACCTATGAATGTATCCAAAGGCGTATCACCCAGGGCTGTGCAAGTAATAAAAAACTTAGAAAATTGTACATTTACACAATGAAATACCACTCAGTATTACCCTTTATGATAGCATGGTTGGATCTGGGGAGTATGCTAAGTTAAATAAGCCAGGCAGAGAAAGACAAATACCATGTGACTTCACTTGCATGTGGAATCAAATGAACACAATGAACTAATAGCAATGTATATGTTAATTTGCCTTAGAACTGAGTGCCGAAAAAAAATAACTAAAAGGAATCCAGTATCTAAGGGTGTTAGAGAATAGACTGACAGCTTTCAGAGGTAGGGGTTTGTGGGGCTGGGTGGAAAAGGTGAAGGAATTAAGGGGGAAAAAATCACCTCATAGACCCAGACAACAGTATGGTGATTACTAAAGGGAAAAGAGTGTGGGTGGAAGGCAGAGGAGGGAAATGGGGAAATAAATGATGATGAAAGGAGACTTGACTTGAGGTAGTAAACACACAATACAATATACAGATGATGTGTTATAGAATTGTACAGGTGAAACCTACATAATTTTGTTAACCAATCCACTGAAATAAATTCAATAAAATAAAAATAAAAAATATTGAAAGCTTATGAAGTAAACAAAACTCAACTACATGGTCTTAATTTAATAGCCAAGACCAAATTGACCCTGCTACCATTGCACTCAAATTATTCCTTTTATAATGCATTGTGCTACAACTATTTACAAAAATCTGACTTCCCCCAGATTTTGTACTCCTTGAAAAGAGAAAGCATATACAATTTGTCTTTTTTATTTTTAGTGTTTATTATAGGATTTTACATGTATTGTTACTAGTACACATACTACTTAGTTAATAAATAACTATAAAAACAATGATTGGAAGATTTCCTTTAGGTTATTTTTAGGCACTCATTTCTAAGGCAAATTAACATATACATTTAGAATCTTGAGTAATTAAAATTCTAAAAACTGTCCCACTTTTCATACCCGATTTAGAACAAAGATTATTGTTCTAACAGGTATGCTTCTCTGAAAATTGAAAAATAAATTGATTAGCATTTTTTTAAATCCAAAATGTTGCTCTTTAGTATTGAAGCATTTTATCTACTCAATGCAATCAGGGGTTAAATAGAGAATTAGTGTTTTCGGTTCTTAATGGCTATGCCTTGCACTTTTAGGTACAGTTATTGGAACTGAAATGGAGCTTTAAAAACACACATCCTACCAAAAGGCAATTACAGTTATTTAAACAAAGGCAAATTCATCCATGTTTAGCATAATGTGTAATCAACTCTGCTAGCAGACTGTCAAACTAGTATTCTAGAAACACTCTTTAATCCCAGTATTTGAGACAGAGAAACCAACAAACACAGATCTAATTAGAATGGAAAGAAGAGGGAGGGACCAAACTACATAGATGAAGGACATTTGGCTCTGCTGACTGAAGAAGCAGAAAGTGGGAGGACCTTGCTATTCTGCTCAGCCACTGTGAGGAGCTGCTTATCCTGTGCATGATGGGAAGTCTCCTTTCAATGTGCGTTGCTATTGGAGCTGTTATTTTTTAAGAACTTATGAGTGTCTGGATTGGGGCAAGAACCTTCTGGCTAGAGGTTTATAAGTAAATTTACTTGAAAATTGGGCAAATTTCTGAATATTGTAATTAATGCAAAAATGATACAAACATCTACCTGGCATTTGTCCATCACATGAATCTCAGCAGTTGGGCACAATGAGAGCTTGGTTACTTAAGTTTCTGTGATTTTTTTTTCTCCACAGGAGATAAGGAAAAGAGAATATGTGTCAAAGTTGTTTATAAATTCCAAGCAATATGATAATGAAACAAAAGTGGCAAGTGTTGTTTTCTGTTCTCAGTGTAAGAGAATACATTGGCTTCTGAATCATAATGTATTCATTAGCCTCCCTATGCAAGCCAATGACAACTGGGACACCTTATAAAATAAGTAAGTCCTAAGAGTGAATAAGCATTGAGAAGTAATCTATTGGCTCTTATGAACCTGAGGCATACATTTGGCACTGATCATAACAGTGTTATGGGGGACCTAGTTTGCATTTGACCTGAGTTCTACTCATAGGCAAGGGAAATGTCATGGAAGCATATTCTCTTTGATCTTTCTCAAAAACAACTAAGACTAGGTCTGCCAAATATAGTATACCAGAGGCACAATATTCATGCAAAAATAGGCCTTCCTTACCCTGGCTTCACTCCCAGCCACCCAGGAACAGGGAAGTCCTTGCTTCTGACCAGAGCACCACTCCTAAAGCTCCCTTTGCCACCCACTCTCCCCCTAATAGCAGGCGACCTGCCACCCCACACCCCACCCCAAACTGCTCTGTACCTGCATATGCAAATTAACCCTCCGTCTTTGTTAGGTTAATTTGCATACTTACTCTGATTGGCTGTGGGTGTAGTGGAGTTATGGTCCATTTACATGTTTGTCTATTATTAGGTAAAATTCCCCCAAATCCTACTGACATTGCACTCATTATCTTTATAAAATCTAGGGAGAATATTGGGATAACGAGTGAGAGTTGGAAAATGTGCTTCGGGTACTATTACTTTCATTTTGTCCAATGCAACAAGTGGTGCACTGAATCTGGACTCATACCGCTGGAGAACAAATTGTGAAGATCATTCTCCAACTCCACATTCAGAGACATCACACTGATAGCTTAAAATTGTCCATGAGAGAGTAAATTAGACCAGGAAAATAGGCAAACAGTGAAAATTAGGGTCTTTTTAACTGTAGGGCCAGCATACACTAATCACAAGTCTTGCTAATATTCCCAATAAGTAATTCCTGTAATTTGTCATTTCTCTAATTGAACTATTAATAGCTTTGTTGTTTCTATTTATCTCTATCTTTGATTGATGTCAGCATTCAGAGTTTTCCTACAACATCTTTTGTACAGATATTTGAGTTATTAATCAGTATCTTCTTCAGCAACTCAATTCAGTACACATAAATAGTCATGTAATTTACAGCAATGATTTTATGATTTTTTGGTCAAATTAATTCACTTCAACATTAACTGAGTTCCTGCTACATGTTCTAGAGTGTTGGGAGACAATTCTTCATGCATCTTTTAATTTTTTATACATCTTATGAATGGAGGCACTGACTTTTGTCCTAGACTAACTCTTTACAGATGTTCGTACCATATACATAGAGATAGTGTCCTCCTTTGGAGTAGAGTGCAGATTTGTGTGCTGACAAGGATAGTAAAATTTGGCTTGGCTTGCTTTTAAAACAGTGGTTCTCAACCTTTCTAAATCCATGACCCTTAGATACAGTTCCTCATGCTGTGGTGACCCCCAACCATAAAATTATTTTCGTTGCTACTCATAACTGTAATTTTGCTACTGCTAGTGAATTGTAATGTAAATATCTGTGTTTTCCGATGGTCTTAGGCTCTACAGCAGCGGTTCTCAACCTGTGCATCATGACTAGCAGGGTAGCCTAAGACCATCGGAAAACACAGATATTTACATTATGATTCATTAACAGTAGCAAAATTACAGTTATGAGTAGCAACAAAAATAATTTTAGGATTGGGGGTCATCACAGCATGAAGAACTGTATCAAAGAGTCACAGGCATTAGAAAGGTTGAGAACCATTGTTTTAAAAGATTAAGAATTCCTAAGCTTGAAAACTGACACAAAGGCACTATGTACCTTGCATCCACCTAGGTCTACTTCCATGTTGCTCAGTGGGGCTTAGGAGAGCAGAGAAACTGATGAAAACATCAAGTTCATGCTAGCCTCCTGTTGTACCATGAGAAATACTGTAAGGGCCTTTGTCTCTGACCCAGAATTCTCATGTCTTCTTTTAGCATCTATGGAACTATAATAGGCTAACTAATATCAGACCCTTTATAGTACCTGACATGGAGGACATAAAATAAGCTTATTCTTGGCCTTACAGATACATATAAAATTGTTGAGAAGATGTCTGATGATATATGAATGTATATAATTACAAATCATAGAACTACATGTAACCAAAATATATACTAAAGCTATATCAACTATTTCAAAAGGGGAAGATTTGTATCATAAATTATTGGAACTCTCATCATGAAGAAATCTATGGTATTGAATTGCATTTCATTACAAAAATATTTATGCCACACAACCATCTTCATGATAATGTTTGTAAGATAGGAGCATTGATTATCTAATTAGTGACAAAACAACTTATTTAAAGAACCAAAATAAAAATGACTTTCAAAAAAATTACTGACTAGGAAAGTTAACGTTTGTTTTGCCAGACCAAGAAAAAGTGTTTAGTAAAGTTTTCTTGCTTAGCCGAAACTGGTTTGGCTCAGTGATAGAGCGTCAGTCTGTGGACTGAAAGGTCCCAGGTTCGATTCTGGTCAAGGGCATGTACATTGGTTGCGGGCACATCCCCGGTAGGGGGTGTGCAAGAGGCAGCTGGTCGATGTTTCTCCTTCATCGAAGTTTCTAGCTCTCTATCCCTCTCTCCTCCTCTATAAAAAATCAATAAAATATATTTTAAAAAGTTTTCTTGCTTAATAAGTGATATTAAACATTTCTTCAATTTTTTAAATTTTAATATATGTGTGGTAATTTCATGAGGTTTTTAAAAAAATAAATTTGTAATACAATAACATTTTCAAGTAACAATTATTATTTCTATTTTATAGAAGAGGAAACTGTGGTTTAGAGAACCTAAAGAATTTGTTCAAAATTAGTTTAGTTACTAAGTAGTAGGACATTTATTCAAGTAATATTATACAAGTAATTATAAGACAGTGTCGTATAAATACTTTTTAAAAATATATTTTTATTTATTTCAGAGAGGAAGGGAAAGGAAAAGAGCAATAGAAAGATCAATGATGAGAGAGAATCACTGATTGGCTGCCTCCTGCACACCTCCTACTGGGGATCAAGCCCACAACCCAAGCATGTGCCCTGACCAGGAATCAAACCCGTGACCTCTAAGTTTATAGGTCAACGCTCAACCACTGAGCCACACTGGCTGGGCTTATATATACTTTTAATAAAATAAGCATATATTGATTAACATGTGCCACTCTATCTCTGGACAATTTAGGATAGTTTATAATTTGAACTTAAAATTGAGGCTCCAGGTTGCCCATAATCTCCTCTCAGATATCAAATAAAGTTAAAAGGAACTTCATATGGGAGAGCTAGCATGACCTTTTGTCCCTTCTTAAGGTTTCTAGGACATTTCCCCCACTATGCTTCTTCTTCTACCCTGAACCTCTTCTTCCTCAGGCACTTAAATCTCCATACAGCTAAACGGAGTGAGACAGAGGCAAAGAGGGGTGAGAACAAGGGTTGAATACTGGTGTGCAATATCTCACTGACTCCTGCTTTCAGTACAGGAGCCTGAGCCATGAGGAGGGCAAGGACAAGGTGCTCAAGGTCCAGGGTCTTGCCTTGTTAAAGGTCTTGGCAGACCTAATCACACAGAGTAAAAGCCATTTTCCATTTTGGCTTGACTAGATAAATGCTGACAAGCATGAATACAGGATATCCCCTCCCCCCCAAAAAAATGTCTACACACTTTAATAGCTGAGAACTCAATTTTGAAAATGAAATGTATTTTAATAATGATGCCTTTATAATCATTCAAAATGTATGTATACAATTTTTGAGAACACACTATATATTGGGGCAAAAATAATATACTAGCATAACCCAAAAACTATTTTACTTTTTCCTTACAAAGCAAATGCAAGAACTCAAAAATACTATAGTTTAGGGCTATTTATTTGTTATATATACTATATATATTATATATAATATATACTTATATTATATTATATTATATTATATATACATATATATTATCCCATGTGTGTGTATCTATATCTATATCTATATCTATATCTATATCTATATCTATATCTATATCTATATCTATCTATATCTACTTATATCTATATCTATATCTATATTTTTTAACTCTCATCTTTTCAATAAACTTACTTAATCTTGACATTTAATTTAATATTGCAATCTATGGACTGCCCCTTCTCCCCGTCTAAATTTCAATTCCATCTCCCCACTCCCAATTGCCTTTATCCTGATTTCCTTTTTTTATTCCCATAGTTGTTTTGACCCTCTTACACATTACATTACTTTATTTATTTATTTATTTATTTATTTATTTATTTATTTATTTAGGTATGTTTTTATTGAGGATAGAGGAAGGAAAAGGGAGAGAAAGATTGAAACATCAATGATGAGAAAGAATCAAGGGCTACCTCCTACAAGCCCACTATCGGGGATGGAACCAACAACATGTGCCTTGACTGGAAATCAGTCATGGCTTCTGGTTCATCAGTTGATGCTCAATCACTGAGCCACATTGGTGTGGCTACTTGTTTATGTTTTATCTGTTATCCCTATTAGAACTCAAGTTTTACACTTATTCCCAAAGGCCTTGAATAATGCCTGGCACATTTGGCTCAGTGGTAGAGCGTCAGTCTACGGACTGAAAGGTCCCGGGTCGATTCCGGTCAAGGGCATGTATATTGGTTGCAGGCACATCCCCGGTAGGGGGTGTGCAAGAGGCAGATGGTCGATATTTCTCTCTCATTGACGTCTCTAGCTCTCTATCCCTCTCTCCTCCTCTCTGTAAAAAATCAATAAAGAAAAAAAATCTTAAAAAAATAAATAAAAATAATGCCTGGCACAAAGTTGCTCAGAAACTATTATGGATTGAATGAGTCAGTAAACAACCTTTATTGGTCAATGATAATAATTATTTATTAGCTCTTACTATGTGCAAGATACTGTCATAGCTGCTTCATAAGCACATTAATTAATTTACTCAATATAATAAATCTATGAGATGATTTAAGTGTTGACTTTACTACAAATTCAGTCTGTTATGCCTTAATACCATGTCATTGATTTCATTATATTTTGTCATCTCAGATGATAGTCAATGCAGTATACTGCAGTTTAGGGAATATAGTCAATAATATTGTAAAAACTGTGAATGGTGCCACCAGATTGCTTTTTGAAATATTGGAGGGGGGCACTTTGTAAAGTATTATGATTATCTAACTACTATGCTGTACACCTGGAACTAATATAAAATAGTACTGAATCTTAATTGTAATTGAAAAATAAAAAATAAAAAGAATAATTAAATTATGCCCTGATCCCTCAAAGTAAGAACTTAATAGTTCAGCTAGATAAATTTGTCTTTAGATATGCCTCACTTAATTCTATGTCAGTCATAAATTCTCAGAAGCACAGCTGTAATTTCAACTGATTTAATTATTGCCTTGTTACCCACTGGTGCCCTAATTTTGGGGTGTTACTACAATATACTCCCTTCCTGTGCTATTTAGCCCTATAATATGGAGTGTTCAGAAAGGTGAGGACATACATGTCAAATCATACTCTACATGGTTGTAAGTGAGGAGTCTGGCTCCTGGTTAAAAGCCTATGAATGCTTTTCAGACCTGACCTCAGGCAATTCTGAAGGCTTTACAGGGCAGTTCTCATGACAGAAAGCTGCCCTCCCTGATCAGACTTGGTGCATAGCCACTGCCTTGTGGTCTGTGGAGGGAATGCAGTCCAGGACTCATATCGATGGTGGGACATGCTCTTTCACATGCTCACATTTCTAGTCCTGGTTCCTCAGTCCTTGGTCTCCTTACCTGAAGTGCCTTCAAGGTCTCCTTATACAGGGAGGGGCAAAAGACCTTGAAGACACTTTGTCCCGCTCTGACTCAGTACTTTTCTACTCCTAAGCCTTCCCCCTTGCCTTTTCCCCACTGGCTCACCTCAGGGTCAGTGCTGCTGAGCCCCTTTGTTCTGGACTCCTTCAGCTGTGAGGATGCCATGTTTACATCAAAACATCCCCTGGTTCTAAACTCCTGCTTATATCACCACAGTACTAGTAAGCGATGAAACTCTTAATGCTTTCATTTTCCCTTGTTTCTTTAATCAACTATTCTTAATACTTGGCAGTTGAGCTTCTCTCTTTCCCCCAGCTCAGCTGAGCTCCAGATTGTAATAACTATTGATATTTTGCAACAAATAGAGGAAATTCAGAGATGACATAAGAGTCTTTAAATATTTAAAGAAAAGTGCCATAGCAGAGAAAAGATCTGTTCTCCGTTGCTCCAGAAAGTAGAACTAGGACCAATTGGCAAACAAAGGGAATTATAAACTGAATCATCACCAATAACTATAATTATAATAAACATAAAAATAGTAACATATCTAGTCTTTACTGCATGCCAGGCATGAAACAAAATGCTAAGAGCTACACAAAAAGTACCTCACTTTTTTCTCATTGCTAACACTTTTGAAAAATGTGAACCGAATATTAATAGCATTACTTAATGAGCTTCTTACCAATGACATATACAGGTGGAGACAGATTGACTGCCCATTATGATAGTACAGAAAAAAAGTCTTATATTGCAGGAGAGGAAGAATTAGAAAACTGACTGATTATCAGAATCAGAGATCATCAGATTTCAGAGAAAGGGAGGTAGAGGGAAAGAGAGAAATGTTAACCATTGATTAGCTACCTCTTACATGCCCCTACTTGGGATCTACCCAACAACCTAATCCAGAATTAAACTGATGACCTTTTGGTACATGGGACAAGGCTCAACCAACTGAGCCACACCAGCCAGTGCTGCATGTTTGTTTCTTAAAACAGAGTACTAAGCTATTAATAATCACTCCCTTTACCCCCTAGTCTCCTGACCCAAAATCTGGCTTAGCAGAATGCTGATTAAAAAGATCTCGAGATCCATGCCATCTATACTTTTAAAAACCTCTTTGGTACTCTGGTTATGAATCATAATTAGGAAAAATTATCTTTAATATCTCTCCTAATTCTAAGAATCAAGGGTTCTGAGAGCCAATATTAAAATAATGTTATTTAAAGAATAAAACATAATTTAATATTAATATTATTTTAACATGGAATTTAAGCAGTTTTATTATTACATTATATGATACAATGTAGGTAGCATATTTAACATAAATAAAAATAAACACTCTTGTATTTACTATTCAGTTCAAATATCATTTCCTTATTTACTGTCCTCCATCTTATTCCTCTCCCTCTTCTGCTAAATTATTATCATCCTAAATTTTATAAGTACTTTCATCTCCCAACATTACTCTATTTTAATTACTATAGTTTTAAATAGTTTAGTTACGCGGTAAGGTTAACACCTCTATCTTGTTTATTTTATTAAAGATTACTTAGCTATTTCCTCCTCTGTCTTCCATAAAAATTGTACAAGGATAGCCCTGGCCAGTGTGGCTTAGCTGAGTGGACTTCCAGCTCCAGGAGGTCACTAGCTGGGTTCCCAGGCAGGACACATGCCTGGGTTGTGGGTTTGACCCCTAGTAGGGGTTGTGCAGGAGGCACTTGATTGATGTTTCTCTCATTGTTGTTTCTCTCTCCCCAAAATCAATAAATAACTTATTTAAAAAATTATATAATCTAGAGATCAATTTAGATAAAATTGATGTATTTACATTGGGTTATCCTATCCATCAACATGGTACATAATTTCATTTATTTTTTTCCTTAAATGCTTTCAATTAATTTCTGTAATTTTAAAACAAATGATACAAATATAACATAATGGATTATTCTTACACTCTTATTAACATTCTGGGTTCTTAATTTTATTGAATTACATGTATAAATCCTGTTGCTAACATATAGAAATGCAGTAGAGTTTATATATTAAACTTATCCAGTATTTTTCTAAATACACTGATTAAAATTAATAATTGATTTGAAAATATTTTTTAGTTTTCTATGTAGACCTCTGTGTCATCTTCAAGCAATGAAAGTTTTATTTACTACTTTCCAAACATTAATTGCTTTTATTTTCTTATCTTGTGGTGCTATTCAGAATCTTCAAAACAATGCTACGTAAAACAGAGCTATTTTATCATTCATGGACTTAATGTGAAAGTTTTATCATTAATCATGACATTTACTCTAGATTTTTGTTACATAAATTTATGAAGTTAAGACATTTATCTTTCTGATAAAATAAGATTCCCCCCTCCAAAAGACTAAAGGGTTTAAATCTTATTAATTGAATTTTATTGAAATGTTCATATAATTTTTCTTCTTTATTCAGCTACTATATTTAGATAATTTGCTATTAAACAAAACTTGAATTTCTGGGATAAACCTTACTTGGTCATAATATATTTTCTTTTTATGCATTGATGTATACCATTTATATTATTTAGTAATTTTCCATCTACACACAAGTGAGCATGGCTGTAACTTGTCTTATTATATTCCTGGTCTGATTTGAATCCCAAGGTTGGACCAGTTCCATAAAATGACTTGGAGGATATTCCCTCTTTTTTTTACCTACAAAAATAAATATAGCTTGCGTCTTTCTGGGGTCCTTCTTTTTGCAAGAATCTCCACGATAAAGCCTTATTTTTGGAGGTGCCCAAGTCTTTTCTCCTGTGACCTGCATACTCTGCTAAAGCTGTAAGTCTAGGCTTCTGAGATCAGCAGACGGCCCCAGGCAGTGATTCTTGATGCTTGCTTTGCTCTGTATTTGCAATCCCACATCCTGTGGAACATGAGGATTTTCCTTACTTTCTTGATAGCTAAGCTGTATATTTAAGATGATGATTTTTATATTTTACTTAGGAAATGAGAGCATGTCATATTTTTAATAAAGAGAAAAGTAAATCCTATTTCTGTTCTTAAAAAAGCTTTTCTACCATGGTGAAATATAATCTTGAACGAGTACATGGAAATATTCTTAGAGTTGGTGAGTTGGGAATGAAACAAAGAAGATGGTCATGACTGTGCAGTTTTATCAGAAAGGGGGAGAGCATGTGCATTAGCAAGATGGCAGTAATGACAAAATAAGATGCAGCTCTGACACTGCAAGTTATGTAGCTCATGTTAAATTAATACAACTATAATGTATTATAAAATAAGTTAATTTGCCCTGCAACAAGATGCTCCCTCTGCAGTCATCAGCACTATTTCCTTTGGTTTCACTTCCCTGAAACCTCATACTCTGCCACTTAAAACAAAACAATATTAGTAAGCATCCCTGAAAAGAAAGAACCAATAGGATGGTAATGAGGCTGAACCACTAAGATTATGGAGACTGAAGAACAAGTTGCCGAGGATTTTGAATATTGAGAGAGGGGATTTGGATTATGCGACCTTTGACCAGCTTTATACTGGTGGACCTTTATGGTATGAATGCCTGTATCTATTGATCCATCTGTGTTACACAGGGTCACTTCTCTCCTTCACTCACAACTCTCCCGCTGTGGTCAAAAAGTGTAGAGTTGGCTATTTAAAATATTTCCTGAGTGAATAAAGGAAAGATTAGCACACCCAAGACTCTCTTCAAAACCATTGTCAGTTATTTTATGTTGGTTACATATCAAAACTACAATGGAATGGTATCTTGGAAAAGTTGTGATGTTATTTTAAAATTATCAAATAACTATTCTCTCACCTACATTTTTTTTCTCCTAGCCAAGATTCTACTTATATGGTGATGTAGAACATAATCCTACCTCTTAGTGAGGGCATAGGCTTTTTTTTCTTTTCTATTGTAGAAGAATCATTTATGGAGTGGTTACCTACTAGAGACATCAGGATTGAAATATCACCTTGTTTATATGTGTAAGGTGAGAGATTTTGAGGAAGAATAAAAAAATCTCTCTGTGTACACACAAAACTCTCTCTATGCTAAAAGGCTTACTAAACTCAATATTCTACCCATGAAACAATAGAGAAATATTGTATAATTTTTCATCAGTGATGACAAATGACATGAAGAGGAACTTAATGGATTCTATCATTTCCTATTTGTGTTTATTAAAGATTTTGATTTCTTCTTTGATCCTTTTTTTCTCAATAAATCTGCTTAGTGTTTAATGTTGATTTAAAATTTTAATTAATATATTTATTTTTTATATTTTTGTACCTAATCTCAAGAGCAGAGCCCCACTCAGCTGTGCCTGTGGGGACAAGCAGGCAGCATGGCTGATTTAGGGCTGACTAAGCAGGAAAGGTTTTCTGTCCAGCATGTGGGAGTGTATGAATGTCTTCTGTTCTTGGACAGTACCCTGCTCCATTGCACTTCTGCACCCCACACTGGACTCCCAAAGCAGTGGTAAGTGCACTTGGTGGCATTTACCCAGACTTCACATTTAAATTTCACAGACAAACTCTAAAGCAATTTGGATTAAAAAATGTTCTGCATCATTTTGTTTTGATCCAAAGAGTCAAGCAACATTATCAAATTCTTACATGTCAATGTAGAAAAGTACATTAAAGCATTAATCTTCATTACCAATGTTTATCTACAATAAAAGCTTCGATTTTTAAACTTGTCTTTTATTTAACACTAAGAACACTGTTTAACTAAATTATAGATTAATATTGTTCTTGGCACAAAATATGTCAAAGAACTTTGAAAAAAGTTTTTTTCAATTAGACAAATGGAAGATTTTATCATTATCATAAGCAAGAAATCATCCCTCCACATGTGATGCTAATGAAGAACATGTGTCACAGAAAACAAGAAGTGAGTTTGATAAAATAGGATATGGCTAAAGACCTTAAAGAATTTCAAAATGTGATCAACTATATCTATCACTGCTTTAGTCTAAATAGTCCTTCTCTGTAGTCTGGATTTTGCATAGTTTCCTAACTGGTTCACACAGAACTGCCAGAGCGATCTCGCCACATGTATGTCAGATTCCCTAATTAAAATTCCTAATTGTTTTCCACTAAATGAAGACTAAAAGTCCATACTCTGTATGAAGGCACCGCTTGCCCTCAGTGTTCTATCATTTGCCTTACTCTAAATTCATACTCAGCCACTCCTCCTCTTGGCTCACTATATTTGAACTATACTAGACTTCGTTCTGTTCCCCTGCTTGGATAGGCTCATTCTCACTCTTAGTCCCTTTGCTAAATAAAGCCTTTGTGGCTCCAGATCTAATAATCAAGGTATGAATTTAAATATGTTATCTTGAAAAACTTTCCCAAAGCTACCCTAGAACTCTCTAACACATTATCTTGTTTTATTTCCTTATGACTCTTAATATTATATGTTAACTCCTAGTTTGTTTATATTTATATGTTAGAATTTAAGTTCCATAAAAGATCTTGTTTATGACAGTTTCATGAGCACCAAAAACAGCGCCTGAAACATGGCAGGAAAATAATAACCACTTGTTGAACAGGTGAATTAAAGAATATACTCTACTAACTATTGTAGATTCTGAGCAAGGAGTTATTTGATAAATTATTCAGAAACACATAGCAGTTGTGTGAAAATATGATTAGATTTGGAAGAGATTAAAAATAGAATGGCTAGCAGAAATCCATGATTAATTGCCTTATTAAACTGAATTTTAATGAAGAGAGGCTGCTCAAAGAATTTATACTGTCAGAGAGAAAAGATGGAAGAGCTTAGTAGTACTAGCAGTACAACCCTTAGGATACAGACAGGTGGGGTTTGCAACTGTTAGAGAAAAAGTATAATTATAAAATATATTTTCTGAAGAAGATTTGACTTTCTGTGGTGGGCACACAATGCAATATACAGATGAGGTATTCATAAAATTGTACACTAGAAACCTATATAATTTTATTAACCCAATGTCCTTATTAATTAAAAATCAAAATAATAAAAACATTATTTTATTTGTATGAAAATAAAGTGGATAAAACATTTTGGTCAAATATTTAATTTTTATTTGTAGAATAACTCAATTTTAATTAATTAAAAACTAAGGAGACTTAACTGGGAATGAGAAATCAAATCCAGAGATGTACATTTAGGAAGCAGTGTATATAAGTAACAGAGAAATCTTCACAGGAAGATGAATTTCTCTGGGGAGAAGACCTTATATTAAAATAAGGCCAGGTCATTTTACCTCTTACTGCCTCAGTTCTCTTATCCGTAAAAGGAAGTTAATAATAGACACCAGTAGACTGCCTACCTCAGCTGGTTAATTTGTAAAGGATAGATTAAAGAACCAGAGTATGAGTGTGAGGTTTTTGGTTTTTAGGACAATAGGAAATACTGAAAAGGAGTAAGGCTGATGGTGACAACACAGATGGAAGCTTCTAGAATAGAAGTGAAGAAGTGGGAAAGAGGAAAAGAACATGGTGGGAAGTGATGGGCTTTAGGGAAAAAGTAAAAAGTATTAGCTTTTGAAAGAAAAAAAGTTGTTTTTTCAATGAGGACTTGTCAACTTGTACTAGGTAATGGCATGTTACTGTGCTGTGTACCCTCAGGATTCTTAGAAAAGGGATTCACGTGGTCATTAGTGACCAGTGGTGATTAAAAACAAATTCCTGATTCTTAGGAGATACGTGATGACTCTGATCAAACCTTCAAAAACAACAGTTGTTCTTAAAAAGCCCAGTTCTTTAATTTCTTTCTTACTTGATACATATTAAATATCACTTCACTTAGTACTTTATAAAGCAAAAGAAAATAACAACTTTGTAAATACCTGGAGCCCCATTTGGAATGACCATGAATCTAACATGATAGGTTATTTAGAAAAACAATAGAGAGTCATTAATAATGTAGTGTAGTAATGTAGCAGAGTAACTGAGAATATAAACTTTGAGTTACTTAGGTTGCTATGGGGAAAATGGGGGGAAAAATACCACTTCCTACTTTCTCCTTTCATCTGAAATTAATGAAAGAAAAAGAGATAATCAAATTTGATCTTAGATAAAACCTGGATATACTGTAATTCAAATCGCAGTATATGAGAAAAGGCTACCAAATATAGTGAAGGTGGAATAGGGTACAGGGAGATGCTTAGAAAGTAGTCTATAGCTATCTCTGAGTTGAAACCAACAGAACACAATGATCAGAATTAGATACCCCACTCTGACCAATAAAGTCAATAATCCTTTACAGTGGTGAAAAAAGATGTGGCCCCAACACTGTATAATGATCAAGTAAATCAAGGAAGAACCAACAAAAAAGAAGTTATCTAGACAAAATAGCAAAATGTGATCAATCTGGCAGTTGTTAATCTCAGTTGTCTGGAGAGAGGTAAAAGCTAAAAGAATTTGTGAATGCACCGCCCTGTGTCATCATCAGGTATGCTTGTGAATCATGGATAAGCTATTCTTGCCTGGGACACTCCTCTATCCATAGATGATTCAAAAAAACTAATTTATTTTTAAAATCACTGAATGATAATCATAGTAATAACAACAGAAACCTAAGACAAAATAAAAATAAAAATACTACCAAAATAAAGTTGAAAATAATAAGAAAAATGACAAGAATGCAAAATATATAAAAAAAAATTTCCTTGATGAAAGAAAAATTGTGACAAACACACTATTTTGTATTCAAGAAATATAATGAAATAATTTCCCGTTTAAAACAAGATTTCTCAGGAAACATACACAAGCTCAGAGAAAACATAATTAAATAGACTCTAGAGGTAAATCATTAGAAGATAGAACTAAATGCTCCAAAAGTAAAGAAATAGAATAATAATGATAGTAATAATATATTTTAAGATAAATTAAGATATCTCAGAAATAAAGTTTAAAAAACATGTTCCAGAATGAGAAAGGATTCAGAACAATCAATATCAAGGTATACCTTATTAAAATTACTGAACTAGAAGTAAGTAGGCAAAGATATTAAATTATCAATACAAAGAAAAAGAAGTTTCCTGCACTGAATTCTGATGAATAAAACAGTTAATATTGGCTTACAAAGCAACAGAAATTTATTCTCCATAGTTCTGGAGGTTGGGAAATCTAAAATCAAGACACCAGCGGGTATTGGATTTGCAGACAATTATCATGTTCAATAACCTCACATGGTGAATGTTCTCTTTGGGGTCTCTTTTATAAGGACACCAATCCCATTCTTAAATGCCCACAGTAGGGAAATGTATCTTATGGTTAAGTATCTCTCTGTCTTTTTTTATAGATACAGATTCATGTACAATTGTTTTAACCCTCACAAGTAAGGCATTGCTACACTGGACAAGTTCATAGGATTTTTCAGAATCAGTTCTGGCCCCAAAGCCTTTATTAGACATGCAAAACATTAACTAAAAAGTAGACCATTTACCTGAGTGTTACATCACATTTAGATAAATTTTATTCTAAGTCAATTCTATCTTTATAATATCCCTAGAGACCCAGTGCATGGATTTGTGCACTGGTAAGGGGGGGTGTGGCCTGCAGGGATAGGCCTGCTGGGGGAGCGCTGTTCATCCTGATCAGCTGAATGGAACTCCCACTGTGAGAGCACACTGACCACCAGGGGGCAGTTCCTGCATTGAGCGTCTGCCCCCTGGTGTCAGTGCATGTCATAATGACTGCTCGACTGGTCATTCTGGTCATTCTGCTGTTTGGTCACTGGGCTTTTATATACATAGATTCCTTCCCACATGGGATTTTATTTATTTATTTATTTATTTATTTATTTATTTATTTATTTTAAACTAAAATGTGTATTGGTGGCATCAAATGCCATAGAAAAACAGTTGTGGATAGCTTTGAAAACCTGACCTGCACACCGTCTTATAAATGTTGATGTAACTCATGACCAGGAAACTTTTTGAGTTACATAATTTAATTTTTCTCTTAATGATTTTGCTTTGATTTGTCTCAAATATCTATAAAATTGCCTCTAATGCTCCTTCATTCTGTCTATGTGGACATATCTCCACAGCCTAATATACTCTTCAAATTTCCTAATAATTTTAATTGAAGTAGGAACTACTTAGGGAGCATATTTTCCTAATAGTCATCAAAGATTCAGTAGGCAACTGGTGCTAAGACGGTAGTGTTTTTCTTGAAAGTGCTATTAAAATAAATTGAAATTTAAAAATGGTAACATCAGAGAGTTCATTTTTTAAGAAAAGAAATTATAAATAGAATATGAACAGCAAGCTGAACACCCACATTCTTCAATTCATTTTTTGCTTGCATACCAAGGGAATGCTGGTTTTCTGGATGAGGAGAAGAGATCATCTCTTGCATCATTTTTATACATTCTACCCTGATTCTAGTCACATATTTATAGGATGAAGAAAATAATGAGTTTCTCATATCTAAAGAGCAGATGACCATATTATATCCATATTTTGTTAATGCAGAAATCTCTAACTTCTAATAATTGATTTTTTTTGGAATATCATTTTACCAAATGCAACCCACAAATCACTAACAGTCCTGGCCATTAATGTAGTTTAATCAAAATAGTATTATATAAACATCTGTATTGCTGTTAGAGAATTTGTAAACTATAACATTGGAAGAATGAGCTTGCAGCGCTTCCTCAGAAAAGCCCCTATTTAGAAAAGACAATAAATGTTTAAGCATTGCTCATTTCCACTATTTGTTATAACAATAATTTTAAATTGCAAATACATGCAAATACACAAAGAGGATATCTAATAAATAGGGATAAATTAGCAATGAGGTTCAAGTGAGATCAATTACATAAACCCTTAGCAGAGCACCCAGCCTATAACAGATGCTTAACAAATGATAGTTAATACTATACACATATAATTGCCATAGCAAAGCAGTCATATAATTAAGAGCTTATCCCTCCAGAGTCAGGCAACCTGGTTTGAATCCAATTCACAGTTGCACATCTGAGTATTAAACTAATATTTGCAAATTGCTTGGCAAATACCAATCACATAATGAATTAAAATATGGTTTGCTGTATTCTATCATCCTCATAAAATCTTTTTATCAAATTATCCTATTAAAATTACATATCTGATCAAATGATAAATAAAAATCCCTTCTTATATAATTACAATTTGCCTGTTTCCAGTACATGAGTAAGATAAAAACTCAACAAATATTTTACTTTCATGTACATCACAACTGGAAAATTAACACATTTTTGTTTTACCTAAAACAAGGTCATTTTATGCCTTTTTATTCTATTGGAATTCACTTCAATTGCAATGCATTTCTACTTAGTTTAAGTAACATGAGAAGATTAAATATTGTTTACTGAGTGCTATATAATGACTTTCTATTGAGTTGAAAGAAGATTAAACATATTTGCTAAGTGCTACTATGTACAAGGCACACTCAGATGTTGGGAAGCTAATGGTAAGTAAAAAACAGTCTGCATCATTATGGCTTAGTGACATAAAAGAGACACAGTGTCGTGAAGACATATAAAAGTTATATTGCCACAGATATCAAGAAAGGCTTTTATTGAGGACACTGAGATTTGATGGATAAATAGAAGTTAACTATGCAAAGAAAATAGTAGGCAGACTTCTCTGGGCAGAAGGGTACTGGGGAAATGAGCACAGGTGGAGAGAGCTAGCCACATTTTAGAAGCTGGAAATTCAGTGTAACTGAAATGCAAAGACAGGCCATTCTATGGATTGTTTTGATATTTATTTTAAGAGCCAGAAAAAAAGCCATTAAGGAATTTTAAACAGTAGGATAAGGTGTTCATAGCTGCATTTTGAAATATCCCACTCTGGCTAACATAGAAGAACAACTTGGTGTGGGGCAAGAATGGACGGAGGCATGCCACTTAGGAGGTGGTGGAAACCCAGGTCAGAGCAGGGGCATGTGATGGAGATACACAGAGAGATTTAGGAGATAGTTAGAATTTTGCTTTAATTTGAAAAGTGACTCTCAGAAATGGATAGGTACTCATTTTCATAGATACTTTATGTATATATAAATATATAAATACCAGATCAATTTTATATGTGTAAAAATGATACCAACTTCGTTCCTTGTGTATTGTAGATCATAATATTTTGGTGATTAAGGGCAATGTATTTTTTTTTAATATATTTTATTGATTTTTGTACAGAGAGGAAGGGAGAGAGACAGAGAGTTAGAAACATCGATGAGAGAGAGTCATCGATCAGTTGCCTCTTGCACACCCCCTACCGGGGATATGCCAGCAACCAAGGTACATGCCCTTGACCGGAATCGAACCCGGGTCCCTTCAGTCCCCAAGCCGACGCTCTATCCATTGAGCTAAACCGGTCCCGGCAAGGGCAATGTATTTTTAAATCAAAGTTCTATTTTTTTTTCCACAACCACCTAATAGAGATTTTCTCCAAAAGCCTAAAGGTATCATGTTTTGTTTTGTTTTAATATGGAGATGGTATTGACTCATTCTATTACTAATCTACAGTGATGTAGGTGGGTTTATTTTATTATATAACAAACTATATACAATTGTATGTGCTTTACTGTATATGCCTAGCAGTGCAGTAGGTTGTTTGCACCAACATCTGCACACACCCACACATGAGGAATGGATGCATTGCTCTCCAGTATTATGATGGTTATGACATCCATCACTAGGCAATAGCAATTTTTCAGCCCCATTATAATCTTATGGGACCACAATTATATATGTGGTATGTCATTGGTCAAAATATTATTGCTGTTCTTGATTGATTCCAACATTTTGTCTATAGCTTAAGATGTAACTTTTCAAGTATCATTTATATACCAAAATTTATTTTCTCCATCCACTTTCAGCAAAATAAATTTAATCACAGAGCAAATGGATAACAAATCAAATAAAGAAACATTAAAAAATTCAACACAAGGAAACGCCTTGACTTTGCTTTCTTGTTAACTTTCTTGTTAGCATCTACTACTTCAGGAACAAAACAAGACTAAGGAAACTAAATCTGTTTCTACTGTTAACACTTCTTGCAATGGCTGAACATTTGTCATACATTTTAATATTATCTTTACACTTTTTTATTCAGAATTTTTTAAAGGTAATAAATCTATTTGTAATTTTTTTCAAAACTGTTAAATATTTCTTCTTCATTCAACTAATTCGTCTATTCAATATTTAAGACCAGTTAAGGTGTCTAGTCCTTTGTAAAACTTCCATGTCTCACTCTAACAAAATCAAATTTTTCTTTGTGTCCTGCTCAATCTGGGACGTACCTTGCCTGTACTACTTTCACAGTCTGCAATGATGCATCTCCAGGAATAAATTGAAACGCTTTTATTGCCTCATTATGTCTGGTGCCTACCACAAAGACTAGTGTGTATGCATCAGGTGCTCAATAAATACTCATTGCACGAATGGCTGAATTTTATAACATGGCTCATTACTCTCCTTTTCCAGAATGTGATTTCAATAACTCATGTCAGTCAATTTTATAAATTCTGTATGTGGGTAAATTTCTTTTTATTTTTAACACAAAAAAAAACCTACATATTGATCCTTAATAACCCCGTCATTACATGTGTAAATATTTAGCAAGGCAAATAATAGTACTCATTTCCTCAGAAAAACAATGGAAGAATTATATATGCATTAAAGAAAAACTTTAAAAATTACCTTTTGTTTTGTCAAGACAAGTTGCTATCCCTGATTATACAGATAGTTGATAGCACAGTAAGTATTGGATCCAGTTTGCCTAAATGCTGAAAGTATTTTCTCTACTCCCCTGGAATATTTAGTGCTATTGTTTTCCAAATGTGTTTAATATATGTACAATTGGTATTACTTTGTATTTTTCTTTAAATGAACTTACTTTAAAAAATAGCAATTAAAGATGTCATTTTATTTTGTAACTGCCATAATTTGATGAAAAACTGTAAATCGTATTGCTTCTCTTTTTAAGATAGCATATATAAAATATATATTTATTTTTAAAATATATAAAATCTGCATTTAAGATTTTATCTTTTCTTTTGAATTCAACAATTAGACTATAATGTACATTGATGAGATTTTCTTTTTATGTATACTGCTTGGTATTTTTAGTGGTTTTTGAATCTGGGACTTGATGCTGTTAATCACTTTTGAAAATTTTGTGGTTATTTTATTTTTAGATATTAATTTGTCTCTCTCCTAATATTGCAATTCACATATATTTGAATTTCTCACTATAGCTCATATGCTTTATAGTTTTTCCTTGTTTCTTTAATTATTCATTTCTCTAAGAGTTTCGTATAGAAATTTTTATTGTAAAAATAATAATAAAGAGGGAGAGATAGAGAGTGCAAGCATGATAGAGAAACATCTACTTATTGTTCCACTTAGTTATACATTCATTGGTTGATTCAATTTATTTGACAATCTATATAATTTTTTATTCATGATACCAACCTGACTTTTACATTTTTTAACTTTACTTTTTATTGTTGACACTATTACAGATGTCCCTGTCTCACCCCTTTTGCCTACCTCCACCCAGCCCCTGGGCCCCCTTCTCTCTGGCCCTTGCTTGCACTGTTGTCTGTATCTATGGAATATGCATATATGTCATTTGGCTAATTCTTTCAACTTCTTTCACCCAGTACCTCCTTCCCCTTTAAGAGCTGTCAGTCTGTTTGTATTTTGTCATTTTATGTTGTGAATTACATTGCTATATAAATAAGATCATGTGGTATTTATTTTTCTTTGACTAGCTTATTTCACTTAGCATAATAATTTCCAGGTGTATCCATGCTGTCACAAAGGGTCAGATTTCCTTCTTTTTGTTATTGTTTAAAGTATTATACATCTCCTTTCCCCCCAATTAACAGTCCCTGGCCACTTCCACCCCTGAGGGCAAGCCCCCACTGCCTGTATCTGAGTCCATTGGTCATGCTAATAAGCATTCATCCAAGTTTTTTGGCTGATCTCTAACATCCACCTCTCCTGTCTTCTCCCCAAGGCTGGACGGTCTGCTCAGTGCCATCATGTCTCTGGATCCATTTTTGTTCGTCAGTTTATGTTGATCATTATATTCCATAAATGAGTTGAGATCACGTGATATTTATTTTTCTCCGACTAGCTTATTTCGCTTAGCATAATGCTCTACAGTTCCATCCATGCTGTTGCAAATAGTAAAAGTTCCTTCTTTTCTATAGTAGCATAGTATTCCATTGTGTAGATGTACCATAATTTTCTAATCCACTCATCTGCTGATGGACACTTAGGCTGTTTTCAAATCTTTGCTGTTGTAAATTGTGCTGCTATGAACGTAGAGGTTCATATATCCTTACTGATTGGTGTTTCTGATTTCTTGGGATATATTTCTAGAAGTGTGATTACTGGGTCAAATAAGAGTTCCATTTTTAACTTTTTGAGGAAACTCCATACTGTTCTCCACAGTGGCTGCAATAGTCTGCATTCCCACCAGCAGTGCACGAGGGTTCCTTTTCCTCATATCCCTTCCAGCACTTGCCATTTGTTGATTTGTTGATGATACCCATTCTGGCAAGTGTGAGGTAGTACCATATTTCCTTATTTTTTAGGGCCACATAATATTCCGTTATGTAAATATAGCACAGCTTTTTTACCCACTCATCTTCTGATGAGCACTTTGGCTGTTTATAGATCTTAGCTACTGTAAATAACACTGCTATGAACATAGGGGTGCGTAGGTTCTTTCAAATAGGTGTTTCAGGATTCTTAGAATATATTGCCAGAAGTGAGATCACTGGCTCAAAATGCAGTTCCATTTTTAATTTTTTGAGCAAACTCCATACTGTTTCAAACAGTGGCTTCATCAGTCTGCATTCCCACCAACAGTGTACTGGGGTTCCCTTTCCTCCACATCCTAGACAGTATTTGTTGATTTATTGATGGAAGCCCTGTTAGCAGGTGTGAGGTGATATCTCATTGTGGTTTTTATTTGCATCTCTCTGATTATTAGTGATGCTGAGCATTTTTTCACATGCCTATTGGCTATCTGTATGTCCTCTTTGAAGAAGTATTTGAGGTTCTTTGCCTATTTTTATTTGGACTGTTTGTCTTCCTGATGTTGAGTTGCATAAGTCCATTATGTATTTTGGAAATTAACCCTCATCAGATGTATCATTGAAAAATATGTTTTTCCAGACACTGGACCCTTTTTCATTTGATTGGTTTATTTTGCTGTGCAGAAGCTTTTTATTTTTATTTAGTCCCAATTGTTAATTTTTTCCTGTTTCCCTTGCCCTAGAAGACAGGTTAGCAAAAATATTGCTACATGAGGTGTCGAAGATTATTCTGCCTATGATTTCTCCTAGGGTTTTTATGGTTTTGTGACTTACATTTATGTCTCTTGTCCATTTTTTTTATTTCTTTGTATAATGTAAGTTGGTGGTCTACTTTCATTTTTTTGCATACACCTGTTTAATTTTTCCAGCACCATTTATTGAACAGACTGTCTTTACTCCATTGCATGCTCTTGCCTCCTTCGTCAAATATTAATTGATCATAAAGACATGGATTAATTTCTGAGCTCTCTGTTCTGTTCCATGGATGTATATGCTTATTCTTGTTTTGATTATAATGGCTTTGTAATAGAGTTTGATATCTGGTATTATGATATTTCCAACTTTGTTCTTCTTTCTCAAGATTGCTGTGGCTATTAGGGGTCTTTTTTTTTGGTTCTCTATATATTTTTGGAATGTTTTTTTCTGGATCTGTGAACTATGCCACTGGTATTTTAATAGGAAATGTATTGGATTTATGGATTGCTTTGAGTAGTGCAAATATTTCAATAATGTTAAAATTTCTAATCTATGAACATGGTATATGCTTCCACTTGTTTGTGTCTTCCTCTGTGTTTTTCTTCAGTGTCCTATAGTTTTCTAAGTACAAGTCTTTTACCTCCTTGGTTGCTTTATTATTTTTTGTTGTTGTTGCTGTTGTTGCAATAGTAAATGGGATTCTTTTCCTAGTTTCTCTTTCTGATAATGTATTATTGTTGAATAAAAATACCACTGGCTTTTAAATATTAACTTTGCTAAATTCATTTATTAAATATAATAGGTTTTACTGTATGAAGTATTTAGGGTTTTCTGTGTACAATATCATGTCATTGGTTGATTCTTGTATATGCCCTGACTGGGGATTGAACTCACAACTCTGGCTTATTGGGATGACAACCTAACCATCTGAGCTACCCATTCATCGCTCATTTAGACATTTGGAATGTGCTTATCTTTTAAGTAAACTTATATATCTTCCTCATGTCCCTCTACTTAAATACATTCAATGAATTTAAAAAATATACATATTTTATTGTTTTTGTACAGAGAGGAAGGGAGAGAGATAGAGAGCCAGAAACATCGATGATTGAGAGTCATCGATCAGCTGCCTCTTGCACACCCCCCACCGGGGATATGCCCGCAACCAAGGTACATGCCCTTGACTGGAATCGAACCCGGGTCCCTTCAGTCCCCAAGCCGACGCTCTATCCATTGAGCCAAACCGGTTTCGGCACATTCAATGAATTTTTAATATTATATATTATGTTATTTAACTCTAGATGTCAAATTAAATGTTTCAATTCTCTGATGAAATTTTCTATCTACTCACATACTTACTGTACCTTATATATTTTAATATATTAATACTAGTTATTTTAAAGTCTGCAACTATTAAATCAAATATTAGATTGTTTGTCTACTTATTTTGTTTGTTTCTTATAATAATTGGTCACATTTTTCTGCCTATTCATGAGTCTAGTAATTTTTTATTACATGTGCACATTGTGTACAGAGAAAACCTAAAAGTTCTAATTGATATTTTTCTCCTAGATACAGTCTCCATTTTCTTCTATAAGGGACCTATAGTGGGGGTTGTTGATCACTTCCACACAATAGTGGATTGAGATGGGTCATTGCTTGGGTAAATGTTTAATAAAAATTTATTTCTGATTTTTGTTCCTCAGGCTTTTGCCTCTAATCACCTTACCTTATGTCTAAATGACTATGAAAGACTCAATCAGCCTTTGTAACTTTTGAGTTTTGCTATTTGACCTTCCCTTCTATGCTGCTTCAACATTTGGTGTTTGTCTTGAGAAGATTGACTGTGTATTTGAGGCAAACCTTTTCCTCAGATGGAATTTTATTTTGTTAATTCTGTAAAACTATGGAAAAATGTCAGACTTACTTTATACCGTTTTGTAGCTTTTATCATGATGCCAAAATTCAGTCAATAATCAGAGAAAAATAGGTAGACTTTTAGAGATCCTAGTGTTTTTAAAATGCTGCGTTTACAACCTGCACAGAATATTTGTTCATTTCACTTTGCCATTTGTGTAAGCAAAGTCTGATCCTTTTTTAAAAAAAATATATTTTAATGATTTTTTACAGAGAGGAGGAGAGAGGGATAGAGAGCTAGAAACGTCAATGAGAGAGAAACATTGACCAGCTGCCTTTTGCACACTCCCATCAGGGATGTGCCCGCAACCAATGTACATGCCCTTGACTGGATTCGAACCTGGGACCTTTCAGTCTGCAGACTGATGCTCTACCACTGAGCCAAACCCGTTTCGGCAAGCAAAGTCTGATCCTTAACTCAATCTGGGAATTGGTAATTACTCCCAGGGAGGAAAACTTTGTACCTTGGAAAGGCTTGTCCCTCTAGCCATTTCTGTTCACTTAATCTTCTATGTCCCACACTCTCTTTTTAAAAATAAACTATGTATTAAACACAGGTTATTTAAGGCTTCAAGTGTTACTCTTCCATGTATTAGCAGGTGGCTTTTGTTTTGAAATCTGGGGATACCTCAAATCTAACCATTTTTAACCTGATATTCTTGAGAAAACCAAGACTGATTTAAAGGCTTAGCAAGGCTATCCTGACTGAGGTAAGGAAGAGAATGGTGAGAACGGATCCCTATTTCTTTAGAATTGATTTTTAAATTCTACCTAAAACAAAATATATCTACTTTAAGTGGTTTTACATATTCAACTTATATCTAATGACCCATTTAATACAGGATTTTATAGCTTGAAATACATGGTTTACTATAGGTAAAAAAACATATTACAATTTTTCCATTTAAAAGAAAAATATGGCAGAAGCTAATGGGAAAGATGGAGGAAAGTACAACATTTTTTAAAATTTTAACCAAAACTGTGTTAAAAAACTTCATGGTAGGAAAAGTTTAGAGTAATAAATTCCTGTAGGACTACAGCCCACAAACTATTAAAAGAGTCGACTAGCAAAAAACAAAAGGAAGATAAAAGATTTTTAACAATACTACCTACACATGATGAATGGAACAGAATTTTACCTGTGATAAAAGAAAATCATTTTCTTGGGAATAAAATAACAGTTATACTTAACTAACTCAAGAAGAAGGCAGACACATAGGAATTGAATTTCCTATGAGCTATTCTCTCTAATAAAAATGGACATTGTTTGCATAATCTTGTGTGACAATACAATCAACTCTATAATGTAAAGTTTAAAATTTTAATTTATCTTAAATATAAAAAAAAAAATTGTATGTCTGAACTTTGGAAGCAGCAAAGGGAAGTTTTTTCAAGGAAAGACCGCATTTTTAACTGCATGGGCTCATGACTTATGTTAATTATCTTTAGGATTCCCTACCTCTGCTGTTGCCACCTCCATGTTATCAAGAAACCTACCCTGTTTCCCCGAAAATAAGACAGTGTCTTATATTAATTTTTGCTCCCAAGGATGCACTAGGTCTTATTTTCAGGGGATGTCTTATTTTTCCATGAAGAAGAATACAGTACACATTTATTGTTAAATGAAAATAAAGGAAATGTATTACCTGTATACGGTGCGGTAGTAAGGTAGTTGTCAACACAAACCAGACAGTATCAAGAATTTATTCATTTATTCAATGACCATCATGTCATCATCTTCTAGAACATCATCATAACAATCCAATTACTGGATTTCCTGGTGAATTTCTTGTGACTCCATTTCTTTCAGAATCAGTGGACCAAATCTCTCATGTTTAGCCTGGGGGGGGGGGCCTTATTTTGGGGGGGATGCCTTATCTTTCACTCAGAAGGAAACTTCTAAGTAGGTCTTATTTTTGGAAGATGTCTTATTTTTGGGGAAACACAGTAAAAAACACAGGTATAAGACCCTAGGTTAACTCTCCCCAGGGTGTCTAATAGGATATTCAGAAATACCAGGTGGCTCTGGGGGTGGACGCACTATTTCCAAGATTTATAATGACAATTTACTATGTCTGATTGTGTATGTGTGATGCTTTAACAAAAACCTACTTTTTAGTTATTAGAAAAAAGAACCACAGAAGCAAGTATACATTGGAACAAAAGTGAAGAAATAAGGTTCATTCCGCTTTTCCTCTGAATTGGTTTATGGCCTCTCTTTAACCAACTACACCATAGTTATAGATTTATTGGATTGTTTCATATGAATATAGGTAGCTACTGGCAGTCCTTTCCCAGAATATGAGAAATTGCCTTAGCCCATTTGTGTGTGTGGGTGTTTATGAAATTCTGAATTGTAAAAGACCTCTTCTGGTATGGGAGAATCCAAAGGATTAATGTAGTCATCATCCCAGTCTATACACAAAGTACTGGTACTTCTGGTAACTATTAGAATCACCATTATTTTATTACTATTGATGGTAGGGCCATTAGTAGTTGCATTTTATAGAATAGTACCTGTATAGAATAATGTTTATTTAACTGTGTTAACCCTTACCCATTTGCTTGATATGATTCTAAAATGTATTATATTGTTAAATATAGATGATTTTTAAAGATTATTCTTCAGACTACCTTTGAAACATTTTGTTTTCAGATTTTTAGGTTATAATCAGAGAAATGTATTCACTTGAATGTCAGAGCTAGGCAACTCAATCACATATCCAGCCGGTCAATTTAAAGGTAGTTTAATAATGTCAGTCTCAATGTTCTTCGTTTGATAAAGAATATTACATGCTCTTCAGCCTAACTTGATAATTTCTTCCAACCATAGCATTTATGCTTCTTTTATAGCACTATAAGACTTTTTAAAAATAAACTATTCTTCCTTCCTTCCTTCCTTCCTTCCTTCCTTCCTTCCTTCCTTCCTTCCTTCCTTCCTTCCTTCCTTCCTTTCTTCTTTCCTTCCTTCCTCTTTCTTTCTCTCTTTCTCTCTCTCTTTCTCTCTTTCTTTCTTTCTTTCTTTCTTTCTTTCTTTCTTTCTTTCTTTTTCTTTCTTTTTGCTGCATAGAGCAAGGTGGAAATATAATAATGCTTGCATGGTGAATCAAAAATGTAATTCTAAATATAGTATCTTGGTCTTCAAGTATTAAACCCACATCATATTTGTGCTTTTAAAGTACTATTTGATAATATTAAATCTATTCTTCAATGTCAAACTTTTATGAAACATAGCTTTATAGGCTTAAATATTTTATTTTCACTCTCTTGATCTTATTGTGGATATAAATTATTAGAATTATCATTTTCTCCTTAAGAACTTCTTCATAAAGGGCTTAAATTTTTCAACAGTTGGTTTTATATATATATATATATATATATATATATATATATATATATATATATATATATATATATATATATATATATATATATATGTAGAAACATTATAATAAAAAGTAAATAAGGGCTAAAGGAGATATTAAAAAGATGATGGTAGGTTATAGGATCAAGGTAAACCAGATCTCAAAACTCAAAAATACTCAGGCAGAAAGACAGGATAGACAACCAAAGTCAAAAGACATTGTTTCTTTTATGAAAGATGACAAACCCAGAACTTTCACTGTTCTTGGCTCGTATCTTACCAAAGTCCCTGATTCATAATGTGACTTAGTGATGATACTATAAAGTGGGAAACACTTTCTTATACATTGTTGAGAATGTCCATTAAAAAATGTAATAGAACATTTTAAAATCTACAACTTTGAAGATTATGGGTAAAAAAAGAATATTAGACTGCCTATCCTTCTAAGATTCTTTTCAGGATGATTCAATCTATGATCTCACAAAGTTGAAATAAAGAAGGTTAATATAAAAGCACTAGAGGCCTGGTGCACGAAAATTCGTGCACTTGGAGAGTCCCTCAGCCAGGCCTTCACCCCCTTGCAGTCCGGGAGCCCTTGGGTTCCTGGCTTAGGCACACTTTCTGGGGGATTGAGCCTAAACTGTCAGTCAGACATCTCTCTCGCAGTCTGGGAGCCCTTGTGGGATGTCCACCTGCTGGTTTAGGCCCAGTCCCCGGGGGATTGAGCATAAGCTGGCAGTCAGACATCCCTTTGGCAGCCCAGGAGCCCTCGGGGATGTCCAACTAACATCTTAGGCTTACTCCCCAGGAACATATGTTAGTCAGACATCCTTCGTGCTGCCATGGAGGCAGGAGAGGCTCCCGCCACAGCCGCTGCACTCACCAGCCGTGAGCTGGCTTCTGGCTGTGTGGCACTCCCCCTGTGGAAGTGCACTGAGCACCAGGGGGCAGCTCCTTTGTTGAGTGTCTGCCCTCTGGTGGTCATTGCTCATCATAGCGACTGGTCGTTCCACTGTTAGGGTCAATTTGCTTATTACCCTTTTATTATATAGGATAAGAAAAGAAAAGAGTGGACATATACATTGAATCTAACGGGCCGTCTGTCTAAAGGGTGGGGTAAAGAAACGCTGATAAGACATTCTTTTAGGCACTAACAATATGTTGTATAGTAGTACTTCTCAAACAAACTACGCTGATAGTAAAAATTTAGTTAATTTTTCATTTTTCTATTCATGATAGATCACAATGTGTGCTCTTACTGCTCACAACTAGTTTAGAACTTACACCATATGATTCATACCCCTATTTAATAACATCAGTCCACTCTGAATTTGAATGTTGGAACAATGTCAAATCACTATACCATTGTCTAAACCCTTACTCTCAACTTCTGTAGATATCCTTGTGAAATGGTAAGGATTCGTAAACCACAATAGGGTTTTTGAAGACAGAGTTCCTCTTTTTCTCTGGCCTCTTCTGTTTAACTGCATCCTCATTTCTTCACAGAAGTAGAGAATCTTATTTCATTTTGGTCAACTTCACAATGTTAGTTTGTATTGATATATAGGCTTTATACTCCCTCTATTCTAGTTATATTAATAGATATTTCCCTTTGCCAAATGTGGAACTTGGAATTGATAGTCACTTTTGCACCTACAAGCTAAATGATAGTGTTTTTCCCATTTTTCTACTCATAGCACCCTGTAGTTCTATGTCTGAACATTCTATCATCAGAACAGCTCTCTATTCCATTAACATATATTATACTTCTCAACTACAAATATGTCTCAAGTAAAAATCTATTTAATCAGAAACAAATATAATAGAGATAAGCTTTTCTTACTCCCTTCCCCCTCTTTCTAAATAGACAAGGGGAATCAAAGACTTATCTGAAAGAAAAGGTACAGATTTTGATAGCAATTCATTTTTTAAGAAATATTTATGGAGCTCCTACTATATAATATAGCTGTATAGTAACTAAGGGGGAAATATATATATATATATATATATATATATATATATATATATCTCCTTGCTCATTTGAAGCTCACACAACCTTGGGAGAGGAGGTAGATAATCAAATACATTACATAAAAGATATTGATTTACAAACTATGAAATGTTCCCTGACCTAAAAACAAACAAACAAACAAACAAAAAACAAACCCATAAACATTGGCTGCAATGAGAGAGACAGGGGGACTTAATATAAGCTATAGAATCAGGTAAAGCTTCCTGAAGGAAGGTCCCATAAGCAGAGATCTGAGGTGTGAACTAGAGATGGTAGAGAAAAGTTAAAAGTTCCAAAGAGCATTTCAGACAATGAGAAGAGCAAGTTCAAAGTCCTATTGCTATAAAGTGCAATCTTCTTATTTGAGGAGGAAAACAAAACAAACAAAAAACAAACAGGCCAGAATGGTAGGCAGTGCAGTGAGGGAAGGAAAAGAGGCCCTAAGATAAGACAGGTGATATAACTTGGACCTTTCCTGTTGTGTAAAGTGTATGGAATTTTAATTCTACATTCAGTGAGGTGCCATAATTCAAAGAGAACGCCCTATAAACAACTGTTGCCAAGTAACTATTGGAATCGACAAGTTAAGTTAGTAGGCAGCCAGTTATATGCAAAATACTAAAAAAAAAAAAAAAATCAAAAAATAGTTTCATTTTACATAGAGAAAATCCCATAGTTAGGAAGAGATTAGGTTCTGAAAAGATGTTCATAGTTCCATTAGCATAAGATTTCAAAATGACTAGGAGACATTTAAGTTTATTAGATGCATTTCCACTAAATAGTTTTGCAAATTAACCCATCAAAGATGTTTAACCAGATATAGTCTGCTAAACATTTCCTTGGTCTTCCTTCAAAGGACCATTTTCATCTACATTGAAAAAAAACAAAATTAAGCAAATGCCTACTCCCTCTGATAATCACTGACATTTTTACTTGTTCAATAGCTGGGTAACCCGCACAAGTTTCCTAGCCATTTGATTTGATGTCGTGCTTGTTTGGATGGCCTTTAGCCTGTAACATAGTTTCATCAGCAGGACTCAATTATGCTTACCCTTCTTCTGAATTAACATTGCTAACATGTGACCAAACTGATACAGATGTTCCAGCCACACCTTTACTATTTTTCCATTTCAGTAATCCCTTTTACCGATTCTGATTCTTGCTGATCATTGTTGATTGCACAAACAGATGCCTTGTGTGTTGCAAGATTCATTCATGTCTTTCCAAATGTTTAGCTTCTCAAAAAATGTATTCCATATGCATGCATAATAATTATATTTTCATTTTTTTAATTAAATTTATTGGGGTGACATTGGTCAGGATGATCATCCGTATTTCAGGTGTGGATTTCTATGTTACAGGATCTGTGATATTACAGTATGCCCACCACCCAAAGTAAAATCTTCTCCTGCTATATTAGAATCCACTTCTCTTCCCACCCCCTTCCCTCTGGCAACAACCACATTGTTGTTTATGTTTGTGAGGTTCAGTTTTATACCCACAAATAAATGAAGTCATATGATTTTTAGCTTTTTGTGACTGACTTATTTCACTTAGCATAATGTTCTCAAGGTCCATCCATGTTGTGATCAATTTTTCTTTTGTTTTCTCTTTTCTTTCCAATTTAATGCTATGACTCTGCTTTCAAAAGCAATAAAAGTGCCAAAAAGTGCATTCCATTGATATATTTCCATTTTATGACAATCCCCACTGCTTGATTATTGCAGTTTTAGTTTTACATTATATCTTGAAGTCAGTGCATGTCCTCAAACTTGTTCTTTGTCTAAATTGCTTTGAATATTCAAGTCCTTTTCATTTCCACATAAATTTTAGAATCAATTTGTCACTTTCTAGTTTTTAAAAAAAGTGGGAGTATTATGACTAAGATTGTCTAGAAATTTGATTTGAGAAAATTGCCATTTAAAAAAATTAGTGTTTTCCAATCCAGAAACAGGACATAGTCATATTTTAGGTCCTCTTTATAAATATATTTGTATCCAAATATATATCTAGCACATCATTAAAAATTTTTCCTGTATATATGTGTTTTGATGCAATTTGATGAAATTTTAAACATTTCATTTTATAATTGTTTGCCAATAGTATATAATAATAAATTTGACTTTGGTTATGTTGATCTTCAATCTCTATTAACTTGCTAACTTTACTATTAGTTCCAATAATTGTTTTGTAGGTTCCTTAGATTTTTCTATATAATCATTCAATTTATAAATAAATAGCTCTCTTTCTTTCTTTCCAAAATTTATGACATTTCATTTTTACCTACATGCCTGTAATTTTTAAAAAGCTCTGGAACTGATTTTAAAACTGACAGAAAAAGGAAAGTCCAGAAATAACAAAATATGATTTGGTTACAAATACATTATGATATGTACTCAAATTTAAAATATCTGGAGAATATATTCTTCATTAAATGTTATTAACTACACAAATAATTGGAAAAGTAGCTTTTTCCATCTCTCATAACATACATTTAAATAAGTCGATAGACTAAAGATAGAAATGTTTGCCTTAAGAAGGCTGGAAGAAAATCATTTTATAATCTTGGTATGGAGAATAGTTTTATAATTATTATTCAAAGAAACTAAGGGAATATTGGTAGATTAAAATTTCTCCAATGTGAATAAGACCATAAATAATATTCAAATATGATAAACTATAAATTATTATGATATGTAAGCCCTTAACCTATACATTATTTTTACATATTAAAAAGCCTTAATAAAAATTATAATTTACCAGAGAAGATCAATAGGAAGAGCAATCACAAAATAAAAAAATTTAAAAATGCAAGTCACAATGATGATAAGAAATGTGACTTCACCCAAAACCGGTTTTGTTCAGTGGATAGAGCATCAGTCTGTGGACTGAAAGGTCCCAAATTCAATCCCAGTCAAGGGCATGTACCTTGGTTGCAGGCACTTCCCCAGGAGGAGGTGTGCAAGAGACAGCTGGTTGATGTTTCTCTCTGATCAATGTTTCTAACTCTCTATCCCTCTCCCTTCCTCTCTGTAAAAAATCAATAAAATACATTTTTAAAAAATGTGACTTCATTAGTAATACAAATTCAAATTAAAGAAATTAGATGCATTTTTTTTTTATCTTTTAGATTGCCAAGAGAGAAAATTATGATATAATGTAAATAATCTATCTAAATAAAAGCCTAAGTAACCAAACAACCGATGACCAGCCAGGAGCTATGACTCGCACTGACCACCATTGGGGCAGACGCTCAATGCAGAAGCTGGCCCCTGGTGGTCAGTGTGCTCCCACAGTGGGAGCACAGTTCAGCTGACAGATGGGTGCCAGTCGCACACAGAGCTGGCTGCTGGTGAGTGCAGCTGTGGAGGTGTGAGCCTCTCCCATGGACACCCTCCTGCACGCCTCAGAGGTGAAGGCAGGCTCAGTGGAACTGAGATGAGTGGGAACTGTGGGTGGCACCCAGCCAGTGCTCCGGCTCCTCCCTGGCTGCCTGCTGCTTGGTGCACTACTTTGTGTTGTGCTGGATTGACAGGGACAGCGGGCTAGAGACAGATGAGCTGGCGGGTAATGCCAGGCTGAGGAGGTGCGGAGATCCACTGATTCCCCCAGGCCAGGCTTCTAGTAATATATCCGTGCACCCGGCCTCTAGTAATATATAACAGTACAAGTGAATAAATGATAAAATCTTTGTTGAGGATAATTTACCAACCTAGTAATTACTGGTAAGCTTCTAGTAAATGTTTTTAGCAAAGTAACTTTGGAAGAACATTATTTAAAATAGTGAGAAGGAAATCTTCTAAATATCTAATGATAAAATTTGGCTAAATTATGGTATATTATGATATTCTAATGTTATGCCATTTGAAATAATAATCATAAGCATTTATTGGCATGAGAAGAAGTCTACAACACCTGAGTTCTGAAATGAGCCAGGTCTGGAATCAGAACACACTTCTGTCTTCTACTGGCTGTGTGACCTTGGACTTAATGTCTAACTCTGAATTTCCTCATTGGTAAAGTGGCAATAATGGGAACCACCTAATACTGTTGTGAGAATTAAGTGGCTTAAGATGGAATAAATACAAGTACCTGCAACATAGTTCTTGTAACAGTTTTGTTTTTTTTTTGCATTCTTCCAGAAATTTTCTAAATATATGTTTACAATAACTATTATTAGTAGTAGTAACATCTTTAAATAAAAATAGGTTTTTAAATATAATATTAAACTTAATTCCATTTTTGCTAAAAATCATATATATATATGTGTGTGTACACACACATAGAGTGAGAAAGAAAAGGTATTTCTGGAAGACTATGCAAGAAAATGTAAACACTGGTCAATCCTGCGAAGTGGGAAAGAGAAATTGACTTGGGCTTTTTTATTTATTTCACCTTTGGGCTCTTTGAAATTTTGAACTGAGAATGATTATTTTAAAATACATACACACATACACACACACACACACACACACATCCCAAAATGTCCACTCTAGTTATCTCTGGATGCTATGTTTCTGCAATTAATTTTGATTTATTTTTTTATATATTTCCATTGTTTAATAAAAACGTATTTAACAATCATATGAGATGTACAAAAACCTAAAGGTAAACAAATTATTACCTTATTGGTTAAAACAACAGATTACAAATTATCATGGTAAAACCATCCCAAACTAGAACTGTTATTTTTTTTTTTCTGCTTGAAAATCATTAAATTCTCATTGTGTCTAGTCTTCAGTGCTAAGAAAATTGATTGCTAAGAAAATCTGAAAGTTTGTAGCACTCTAGAGCACTTGCCACTGAACTTCAGATTTGGTAACACACACGCACAACACAGTCATTAGTGACAGGGGCCCCTCAAGAAGGCCCTTGATTCTGGAAACCCTGCTGAGTTGACAAAAGAAAGACTGCTTCCACTTGTCATACCTGTTCTCATTTAGCAGATGTGAGCCTCACGCTTCTTTCCTTTTCAGTATAGCACTGTCCTCCTGACATTGCAGAGAAGCAAATAGCTTTATGAGTAATATCTTGGAGAATGAAGTGGTCTTAGAATTTACAGTTGAGAACATAACTCTCAAGCTAGGAAAAGAAATGTTTTTCTACGCCAGCTAATGGAAAAGCTAACTGCTTTTTCAGGTTGCAAGTAATTTCACTCTCCAAGTTTATTTCTCAACTCATGATTGCAAAAGTCATTATAACCTCTTAGAGAAGAAACATTAAAACAACACACAGCACAGCACTGAGTACCTAGCAGACATGGGATACATAGTTGGTTAGATTGATGATAGATGCAATCCAATTCTCATGAAGTGACAGTAGTGAATTTGCACAAGAGGATCTGCTATAACACAGATACACACACACACACACACACAGCCCAAAATGAGATAAAAGAGAGGAAACTAAAAAGAACAGGTGTGCCGGGACCGGTTTAGCTTAATGGATAGAGCGTCAGCTTGGGGACTGAAGGGTCCCGAGTTCGATTCCAGTCAAGGGCATGTACCTTGGTTGCAGGCAAATCCCCAGTAGGGGGTGTGCAAGAGGCAGCTGATCGATAACTCTCTCTCATCGATGTTTCTAACTCTCTATCCTTCTCCCTTCCTCTCTGTAAAAAATCAATAAAATATATTTTAAAAAACAAACATTTTAAAAAAAATAAAAAGAACAGGTGTTCCAGAAGATGCACAGTGCTTTGGTGGCAACCTTTAGAGATTATTTTGGCTCACTGGAAAAAAAAATACAGGGATAGTATATCAGTTTCCTATTTCTGCTGTAATAAAGTCCACACATTTAGTGGCTTAAAATAATGCAAATTTATTATCTTACAGTCTGATCAGATGTCCTAAAATCTTTCCTTTTTTTAAATTTATTTTTAAATTTTTTTTTTGCCTTTTCCAGCTTCTACAGGCAGAAGCTGCCTATAGTCCTGATAATTTCTCCATTTCAAGATCCACAAGATCCAGAATTTAAGCATATCTGCATAGTTCATTTTACCATGTAAGGTAATGTATTTGCTAATTTCAAGGATTAGGATGTAGACATTTTTGCCAGATTATTAGTCTGTCGAACATAGGGTAAAAAAAAAAAAGAGAGAGAGAGAGAGAGAAAGAAGAAAATGCTAAAATATGGCATAACTTTATCTAAAGATTTCTGACCTGTTCAAACAACAAAGATGAAAAGTTAAAACTGAACAGTGACCTTGGATCATTCAACATATATTTTCTTTAGATCTTTTCATCATGCTTACCCTAACTGAGTTTGAATAAGGGGTTACTTAGGTATTTTAAACCAAGATTAGAATTTTTAAACATACTGCTTTGTAGCTCTGTAAGAGATGAGAGAGCTAATTAATTAAATGAAAACCAAAGAGTATGGTAACCAAAATGTAAGTTAGTTTGCATTGGATGCAGAGAAGAGAGGTGAAGGGAGATTCCTGAGGCCAAAGACCCCAGAAGAACTTTCTCACCAAGAGCCAGAGAACTTCCTGTTTTCTGGAACTGGCATAAAAGGAGAGAGGATATAATAAGATACATGGAATTAAAAGCAGGACTCTGGTTTTGACATACAGAACCTCCATCAGATAGTGAAGGTGATAAAATATGAGAATTTATTTTAAAGGACTAGAGGCTTTGAAATCTCCTTTCCAGGAGACCTTCTGACATGAAACCACAATAGTCCATTGTTCTCCCTCTAATTGCAAGGCTGACCCATCTAGATGATCTGTCCTGAATGCCTTTTGGTTTGTCCATGATTTCATAAAAGTGCAAGGAGTTGGGTCTGTAGATTCTGCAATCACGGTTTTGGCATCAATTTTATTTTTTCTGGGTATTGCTCAATTTATAAAAATAACTTTGAAATTGAATGTGGATCAAAGAGTTATATTTTGGAAATGCATTAGGTGCAGGCAAGCTGAACTATTTGGTTTAATTGTGGGGCTGTTCTGTTACATTGGTTTTTTGGGTTTTTTTTAGACCATTCAGAATGATATATCATAATCCAATTTGAATATGCAGATACAGGGATTTTTTAAATTGCAAAGAGTATTCTCTGATGTGAGCATTTAAGTTCTCATTAAAATATAAACTTATTACCATAGAGATACATGTTGAAACATATTTGAAAACAGGGAACAATTCATGTCCAGCTTATAATGGACATTTATTTTTTATGTGCTATAAACATTCTATGAAATGTTTACATATGCATACTGATTTAAAACTCATAGCAATGGAATGAGGTGGAAATTGTAATTGTTTCCTTGTACAGATGAAAAAAATAATTTTAGAGAAATCAGGTAACTCGTCTGTAGTTATACTACTGAATAGCTGGAATTCAAATCCGTGCATCAGAATCTTATCCAGATTTAAAGCTCATGAATGCCATTTCTATTTCTAAAAAAAGGAAGATGAAAGACTAGAGCTTCATAAGGTAGTACTGTAACATAAGTCAGTCAAAGAGATCCTGGATCAACAACCCCTACATCACAGCATTCCTCCTAACTTTCTATTACCTGACATAGGGAAAATAGTAGTATGCATTTTTATGTTTAGCAACATCTTTTTATCATTGTCATTCATCGTGTGTTTCTATACTCAATGTGTGCCACTTCCATCTAGCAATCACTTCTGCAGAGTTGAATCTCAAATTTCTATACAAGTCCTAAACTTTCACCAATGACCTAATCCCTCACTTTTAGAGGCTTCCTTAAGATAGTCCCTGTTGGACTATCCAGTTCGTATTTTTCCCAAGCTGAAGATGCTGAAAGCTTAAATCATCATTTATTATGATAAAGGAGTCCCTTGGCTCTCTTTTTGTAAATAATATTCCAAGTCTCCAAATTGTCTCATTCCGATACATATTTTATACAATTTCCAATCTTCATAGAACGGAGATTTAATTTTTTAACTGACTGTTTAAATGTCTTCCCTGCTACCTGATTGCCTAAACATGCTGTTTCATCAAGGAAGAACAGGTGCTATAATATGCAGGTGATACAGTAACATCTAAAGGAAGAGGAAGGTAACATGACTCTTCCCTGCCTTCAGAAGATTCTGGTACTTCCTCTATACACCGCTGCCATAATAGTAAACCAACAGATTATTTGGGCATTTGCCATTAGAAAAGTGGGTTAGGAAACGAACAAAAACCCCACAGTTTTTAGCTGTTATTGAAGGCTTTTCTTGGTCTAGCACTGGCCTATCTTTAAAATCCTTATGTCCCAGAAATACACTTGTGAATCGTATTCATCTACCAAAATCAAGCACTAATCCTCATGTCCAAGCATTGTTCATGTCAGAAGTAGTATATGGCTTAGGATACAGATCATTAATTAACATTTTGGACATAAGGCCACTTGGTTTTTCTTTTCTGTTTCCTATGATCCCTTATAATTCACATCACTGTCTTATCCCCTCAACTATGCTTTCTGCTAAATGCAACGTTCATAGGAGATAGATGACCTCCTGCTTCTGCATCCTATAATAAAAATGGCCACAGGATGAAAAGTGCCTCTGCTTTGGTGTATCCTCAATGAATGTATTGACTTGACTTTGAATGAATTTATACAGTCTCCATCCTAGGATTTTCCTCTCAACTCAAATCCACTGACATTTACATTGTGGTGGATTTTTACTATGTTTATTCTGTTTGGCTCTGCGGTCTCAATAGAATTTGTATGTCAGAGAAACTTGGAAAGTATTGTATCAGCATCTTTTCTAGACAGTTCAATTGTAGCCTGCACAATAGAGAGCATAAAATAAAGTATAATAATACATGTTTTCTTTAGAGAGATGTTTAACAGTGTGATGCAGAAAAGTAGCAAGTTTCTAAGCAATGGTAAAGTCTGTTTTCAGCTTTGACTCCAAGAAGTTGGGCCTTCCTTCTTGCCAAAGATAATGAAATAAAACCCATTCATGCTCCAGCTTGCAGTAACTGTAAGGAAAAAGCTCCTCTCAGTTGAGATGATAAAGCTATTACCTAGCAATTAAAAACAGCCGAAGCCTGTTTCGCTCAGTGGTAGAGCATCGGTCTGTGGACTGAAAGGTCCCAGGTTCGATTCCGGGCAAACGTTGGTTGTGGGCACATCCCCGGTAAGGGGTGTGCATGAGGCAGCTGGTCGATGTTTCTCTCTCATCGACGTTTCTAGCTCTCTATCTCTCTCCCTTCCTCTCTGTAAAAAATCAATAATATATATATATATTTAAAAAAAACAAACAAACAGAAAACTGAATTGTAGTACACACTGAAAGGGGAGAAGTTTGTCAATATCTGCCATAGCTTTACTCAAACATCAAAGATTTTAAAAACCAGAGGGAACCCTGCTAAATTCTACTTACTATGGCTTCTTCAAGGGGGAAAGAAAACAGGTTTCTGTTCTACCCAAGATCCTCCTCCTCTCTATCAATTCAGTTCAGAAAGGGACTCTCCATTTTGCCTTTTATGGCTCATTTCTTCCCTCTTTCTTTCTTGAGCTATGACCCTTGTATTTTTCAGGGCAAACAGCCATGCCTAATGAAATATATCAGATTCAATTTGTAGGCAATTACCTTCCAAGCTTGAATCATACATTTTCTCAGGCAGGAGCCCAGAGATACCTGCATAGACAGAAATATAACACTTAATTTCATTCTCTCAGAGCTTCTATTGAGCTACACAGTTGTTATAGGTATGCTAATCTTCTCGGAGAAACCTTCTCAGTGGCCAGTTAGGGCAGTAAGAATGTCTGAGATCTCATAAGATGGCCAACTAATCTTGGTTTGCTCAGGACTTTGCCATTTTTAGAGTTGAAGTTCTGTGTTGTACAAAATGTCTTAGTTCCAGAAAACTCTATTTCTGGCTACCATGACCAAAGCTTTTAATTTTTCTGTAATGTATCACAAATCTATTATTTTGTGTATATGTAGGTGGAAAAGTTTAGATGAACTAAGTGACCTTATGAGCTAATTATTATAATAATCTGCATTTTTCAAAAGAGGCAGTATGATTCACAAGTTAAATGACTTGTCCAGCTAATAAATGGTGGAGTCAAGACTGAAAACTAGGCCTTTCAATTCCAAATTCTGTGTGTTTAACACTTTATCATTTTACTGCCTGGCTTTTGCCCAGAAATTATGTAGCATTTCCCCTCCTCGGGCCCTGATGAACAAATGGAAAAGGGGAAGATACTGTTTGCCTTCACTTAATATTTTATATCTAATTTGTATTTTTTGAGATGCTCACATCCATTTGGCAAAGACATTCAGAAGTCTTGCTTAGTTCCTAAAAAAAATAGCACAAAGCCACATATACTTTTTTTTTTCTCCTTAAAGTTACGCAATCAGAGTAGCTGAGTTAAGGATAGCTTAAAACATATTCATAGTAACCAAAATTCAGGTCTTATCACTGAGACTCAATTGCCATATCAGGCTCTTTGTCCCCTTATGATAAAACTTCTTACAGGAACCCCACTCTTCTTCCCTCAATTTCGCCGTCCATCAATTTCATTACTCTAACCCAGTATATATGCTACACTGGGTTAGAGTAATTAAATATGTCTAAGTGTGGACTCTAATTGGGAGGGCTGTCCAAGAACTCTCTCAGACTGTATAAACTAATGGAGGCAAACTTACATCGGAAAGCATTTCCATAGATTTCATCATGTTGGTCAAAACTGAGTCTCAGCTCTGCCGAGATAGAATGCTCTGTTACATGCAATCCATTGCTTCATTCGCTCCTATTTTGTAGCTTTGGCATTTCCACACTTGATCAAAATAAACGCAAATTAAAATTAATCTGGGGAAATCTTCTGAAACATGAGATTCTGTAGTTGTCACTGCAGTACAAGCATTTCAAGTATTGCTTCCTGAAGCCATCATTGTATGTAAAGATTATGTGGCAGATGGTGTCTCCTTGTGTGAGAGCGTTCTGAGCAGCGATGGCTTCCACCAATCTCATCCTCTTTGGCCTTTCCTACTTAGAGTCCAACCATCAAGATAATGAGCAGGAATCACAGTGATGTTTATCATGGTTGATAGAGTTACATAAAAGTACTCAAAGCAAAATAGATGTCTGCTATGCCTGAGTACACTTGCTTCTGCAGACTAATGTCTTTCTGAAAATTAAGGTTCTTGTACTTTTGGCAGATGAATCTGCTCTGGTTAATGAAAACTATATACAATATTGTGGATATAAATTTATAGCTTCTTTCCTCTCATTGTCATTATACAGTAGATATTGTTTAGCCACTATGTTCTCAGAACACATGAGTCATTTTCACAAGACACAGGTATTCAAATTTATAGATATATTACTCAAAAGATTAATATATTTAATATCTTCACTCAGGAATTCAGAGTTTCAGCTTACCTCTCCAAATACATTTTCTACTGCTCCATCACATACTCTGCCACCTTATTGTCTAGTTAGTGCATGCTCTTGCCCATGATACTATGGCACTGCTGAAGTTTTTGTATTTCTTCCTGCTCTGCCTTTTCTTTTCTATATCTACATATCAAAATTCTAACCAAACTTCAAATCCTGATTCAATGCCATCTTCTCCATAAAGTCTGGCCTGATAATTGCAAGTCAGAAATACCTTCCTTTCTTAAAATTTCAGAGTATTTTATCCACTGGAAAGTAAATCAGCCTGAACCTTGTATTGTAGCTGAAGTAATTGGAAAATGCCAAGTGAAACTCTGATATTTTCAGGTAATTGCTATTTTATATCATCCCAAGTACTGAAAGTGTATTTTAATTGAAGGTAAATATATTCAATATCATTTTTATTTTCTTTAAGTTATGAAAAAATATGTAATTTTGAAGAACATCTAATTGTAGGTATACACGATTATGGCAGATCATAGAAATGGCCTTAGTACATTCCTCCCATAAATAAGCAGGGTCTACTTCTATGTTTTTGAAACTGAGCTGCATTTATAACTTGTTTTGGACAAGAAAATGTATCCAAAGTGATGGCTGTCAGTTCCAGCCTTGTCTTCAAGTGTCCTTGCATGCTTCCTCTTGCTCCTTTATAGTCCTGTCACTTCCATAGGAACAAGCTTGGTCTGGCCAGCTGGAAGGTGAGTTGTACATGGTCCAATCCCTTTTGTTGTCCAGACAATAGCCAGGCACCCACAGCCATGTGAGAAGTAGGCCCTGTCCAGAGGACCATACATGTGAAAGAGAATGCAGACAAGATCAGTGGATTCAGTTTTAAACCACTGAATGTTACGGTGGTTTGTTACAGAACAACATCTCTCTGATACAGTGATTATATTAGAATATGATGTAATACTAGTACTCTGTTTCTCCAAAAATAAGAGAGTGTCTTATATTAATTTTTGCTCCCAAAGATGCGCTAGGTCTTATTTTCAGGGGATGTCTTATTTTTCCATGAAGAAGAATATGGTACACATTTAGTGTTAAATGAAAATAAAGGAAATTTATTATCTGTATACGGTACGGTAGTACAGTAGTTGTCAACACAAACCAGACAAACTGTGAATCCTACAGTATCAAGAATTTACTCATTTATTCAATGACAATCATGTCATCATCTTCTGGAACATCATCATAACAATCCAATTCCTGAATTTCCTGGTGAATTTCTTGTGACTCTAATTCTTTCAGAATCAGTAGACCAAATCTCTTATGTTTAGCCTAGGGGGTCTTATTTTTGGGGGATGCCTTATATTTCACTCAAAAGGAAACCTGTAAGTAGATCTTATTTTCAGAGGATTGACTTATTTTTGGGGAAACATGGTATATGATGTAATAAAATCTTAAGATTGGGAGAAACTTTAAGGAATCCAGTACCTAATGTTTACATTTCCTTTGCAACATTTCTAACAAGCTACTTAAATATCCCTAAAAATGGGCAACTCCGTTTTTATAAGGCAGCTCTTACTGGAAATATTTCTTCATACTGAGAAGTCTGCTTACACATAATTTCTCTAAAGATCCTGATCTCTGGGAAGATCAGGAAAATTTAATTTTTTTCTCATACCTAATCTTTTTAACCATTTGAAGACCTTGAACATACCCTCACTAAACCTTCTCTTTTCCAGATTCACCATCCTGGTGCTATGGTGGTTTTTTAGATAGCATGATTTGAGACCCCTTTTCAGTCAGCTTATTATCTAAACCCTGTCCAAGTGCTGAGGCCTGACCCTAACGCAGCAGCTCTGAGAGCAGCAGAGCTCGATATGCAGCTAGCTGAGCTTCTCTCCGGTCTTCCCACACTGCCCTCCTCCCTACGCCCTCAGATCTACTGCCCTCCACCACAATTTTACTAATTTGCCACTAAATTCAATGCATACTTTAGATATTTTTTCATGCCATGGCATTGAACTGAACTCTCTTCTCTTCTGCAGAGTCTGAGCTTAAGATCTTCACTTATCCCTAATTGTGATAATTAGGGTTGTTCAGAAACATTGCAGTCCTATTCTCCTTTTATATGTACTTATGACAGGGTAGTACTTCAACCCTCCTCTTAAGTCCAGTTAGTGCTGTGTAATTGGCTGTGTCTAATGCAATATGAACAAAGGTATGCCCTGAGCAACTATAAAGAAAAAGATTCATCTACTTCCCCTACATCTATATGAGTTTAAGGTATAGTATGGGTGACAAAAAAATGTTTGACTTGCACACTAAGATTTGGTAGTTGTTTTTACTGTACTATAACCTACCTTATCTTGACTGACACACTATGTATACTTCATCCTGTTTGATTCAGCTTCTTGTTGTATGCTAAGTCTTTCAGAAAATAATCCCATCACCTAATGCACTAGTGATGGTGCCCGGCCTTATATCATGTGCAAAGCCTACAGTTGCAGCTTTTATCTGATTTAATTAAAAATAATCTGTGTGAAGGCAACTCCTGAAACATTCCCCTAAGAGCCCTTTACCTGATACAAACCATTCAGGAACTATCACTTTGGATTCAGTCATTCAACCCATTATTGACCCATTTAGGTAATGTTTTTCTAGGAGGTATTCTGAAATGTCTTATTAGATGTCTCTCTTGAACCTAGATAGGATATATAATACACACACACACACACACACACACACACACACACACACTAGAGGCTCGGTGCATGAATTCTTGCACCAGTGGAGTCCATCGGCCTGACCTGTGGGATCTGGCTGAAACTGGCTCTCTGATATCCCCGGAGGGGTCCTGGATTGTGAGAGGGTGCAGACCAGGCTGAGGGACCCCACTGGTGCACGGTTGGGGCCAGGAAGGAATGTGAGAGGTTGGCCATGCAAGGAGGTACCATGGAAGGACTCCAGAGCACGTCCACCTCATCTCACTCAGTCCCAATTGGCTGGACCCCAGCAGCAAATTAACCTACCGCTTGGAGCATCTGTCCCTTGATGGTCAGTGCATGTCATAGTGACTGGTTGACTGGTTGACTGTCTGCCCCCCTGGTGATCAGTTCCTGTCATAGCAAGCAGTTGAGCGGCCTTAGTATATTATTAGCATATTACACCTTAATTCATTGACTGGATAACTGGACGACCAGACAACTGGATACGTAGCATATTAGGCTTTTATTATATAGGATATATATGTGTTTGTGTATGTGCATGATCTTACATTTTTTATATATATTTGTAGAAAACATGTCAAACCAATACACAATGAAGCATTAATTTTAAAATATAATATGCAATTACAAAGAACTGATGCAGAAATAAGATTATTTGTAAATTATATCAATTTGGCATAATAGTGATTCAGTCAAGCCCTGGAATCATGTAGACCTGGTTCAAATCCCAGCTCTGATCCTATGTCACTGTTTAACCTTGAACATACTTAATGTCTTTAAACCTCAAAATAAATAAATAAATAAACCTCAGTCACCTCATCTAAAAAATAGAATAATTATCTAACATCTACTTCAAAAATTTGTGATGAAGATTAGAGGATGTAATGTATAAATAATGCTTAAATACAGACCTGTTATATTATAACCATTTAAAAGGTATTATTATATTATTACAATAATTATGAATTTTACATATTATCGCTATTTTTAAATGACATTCAAAGTTTCTCTATGTATCCTATAATATTTTATACTATTGATATTTCTAAATGCTAACATAGATTAGAAGCCAAAACTTACTTCATCTGCTAGCTTTCAATTTGGAATTGGTCATACCTGAGAATTATGGTACGGTTTGGACAGCAAGCTGTTTATTTATTTATTTTTTAAATATATTTTATTGATTTTGCACAGAGATGAAGAGAGAGAGATAGAAAGTTAGAAACATCAATGAGAGAGAATCATTGATCAGCTGCCTCTTGCACACCCCCTACTGGGGATGTGCCCAAAACTAAGGTACATGCCCTTGCCCGGAATCGAACCCGGGACCTTTCAGTCTGCAGGCCGATGCTCTATCCACTGAGCCAAACCAGTCTCGGCTGGACAGCAAGCTGTTTAATATCTAAGGTATCATGAATTGAACAAAATTGTTACTTTAAGAAGTGAGTACAGGCATACCTCAGAGATATTATAGATACAGTCCCAGACCACTGCAATAAAGAGAGTATTACAATAAAGTGAGTATTACAATAAAGTGAGTTGTAACCTTTCTCTTGGTGGAGGTTCTTGCTTTCAATTTGTAAAAAAATACAACATCTATGAAGGATAATAAAGCAAAGGTAAAAGAGAGAGAGAGAGAGAGAGAGAGAGAGAGAGAGAGAGAGAGAGAGATATCTTACCTAATAGTAAACAAACATGTAAATTGACTATAGTCCCCCCCGCCCCCCTGCTACGCCACCAGCTAATCAGAAGTAATATGCAAATTAACCCAACAAAGATAGCAGTTAATTTGCGTACAACGGTACTGAGTAACTGGGGCGGGATGCTTGCGTTGTTGCCATGGTTGATGATGCAGGTGTTCTGCCCCAGTCCTGGTCTCTCTGGGCAGCATGGGAATATGGGGCCTGAACAGAAAGGGGTGGGCCTGAGTGGAAAGGTGGTGCCGGCAGCTGGGGAAAGAAAAGCCCATTCTAGCATGAATCTTCATGCATCAGGCTTCTAGTGCCTATAATAACAATGTTACAGAAGGATGCTACTTTGTTAGCAATGATTATTTTATTATTCAACTAGAGGCCCAGTGCAGAAATTTGTGCACAGATGGGATCTCTCACTCCAGCTGGCTGTGTGGTCATTGAACTCCCACAGCCAACTTCCCATTTGCCAGTCCTGTTTGGCCCCAATTGGGGCTGGTAGGCCAGAGGGAGGAACTGCGGGAGGTTCACTGTGAGACCCCACTGACCACCAGGAGGCAGCTCCTGCATTGAGCGTCTGCCCCTGGTGGTCAGCGTGCATCATAGCAACTGGTTGTTCAGTCACTTGTGCTTTTATATATATAGATTGCACTACACTTGTCTGCCTATAAGAGGAAAGCTATATTATATACCTTCATGAAATACGATGTTCATTTATTGAAAGATACTAAAAAGCACTTAATATATGCTATATTGGGAAAAAATGATCAAGCTCCATGATTTTCCCCAGTATGATATTTTAAACATGTTAGATGTACTCAATAGCCTAATCAATTATATCTTGGAAGTAACCATCAGGCTTAGAAACCATGTTATTCATTATAATTGCCACTTTATCTAGTAGAGTTATTTTCAATGTTTTTGTCTAATAACTGGTAATTTTCTAACAAGTGATTATTCTGCTCAATATGACAGATGACATTTTCCATGGTTATTGAACTGGCACTGCTTTAAGACTGACTACTCAAATACTGTCTTCATAAAGGATGTAGCAGGGATATTAATTTGCTTCTCTTCAAACACATAACATATCTGGGAGGCACTGGACAATTAAAATTGATTCTGTGTGGTGAATTCATAAAGATTTACAGATTTTCTAATAAATGTAAGCCAAACCAGAGACTGAGAGGTCATGATTAAAAATCCATTTTAAAGAACTGAAAATGTATAATAACATATAAGTATTCAATAAGCAACTTGAACACAGAAAGTCTTTAGAGAAAACATCACATTACTTTCTCCAGCATGTATGCTCTCTTTGGGTTTCTTACTTCATAATTTTATTTTTCTGAGACTGTATGTCTACTGTAGCTGCTACATTAATTAGGTGGGTCTTTCTGAGTTGCTCAGAAAAGAGATCATAACAAGCACTGGTCTCAGAGTATTTGTTGTTATTGTTGAGGGGAAGCCAAGAGAAAGAAGAATGATTTTGAATGCAAGTTATGAAGGTAGAGAGGTAGAATTATCATCATGCTTAAGTTTATGTTGGTGGCCTTTCCTATCAGGAAAAAATTTAGCCTCAATGGCTGGGTATAAAATACAATTTCTATTGCTAAAACACTAGTCTTTGGAAAGTGCACAATTTGGGATTCCTTTTTTTAAAAAAAATTCTTTATTAAGGTATTACATATTTGTCCTTATCCCCTCATTGCCTCCCCAAGTCTCCCTATTCATGCCCTCATCCCCCAGTTGTTTGTGTCCGTTGGTTAGGCTTATATGCATGCATGAGATTCCTTTGAAGTGTGTCTCAAGTATTATGGTGTAGAGTTAGCACTCTTAGGAGCTAGGGAAAGGTAGCCTTCTTGCTGGGTTTGGTTTTAGTTGGCAGTCACCTACAGATAAAAGAGAAAGCAGTCCCTTCTAAGGAGCCAATCATTATGTGCAATAATTGTGAATGGATCCGGTGCCAGGAAATGGCTAAAGGAAAGCTGGGGAGAGTTGATGGTGGCTTTTGTTTCCTTCCCTGAAATGAAGACATTATCCACATTCTGGGTTGACATGCATCAGATGCATCTTCTGGACCTATAACGTAAACCCACTATCATAAGGATAAAAAGTAGCCTCTATGTGGTGAGTAAAATGTGGGGTTTAAAATTTACAAATCCTGCCACCCGGGATGATCCTGAGATTTCATAATCTTAACTAATACTAAATAACAGAAAAATGTGACTTGGGATAATTTCTATGATGTGCCTTCTAAGCATAGGGAGTGACCTCTATTTGAATAAGCATCAGAGTTCTTATGGATGTATAAGAATGGAGGAATCTGTTTACTAATAGAATTATAAGAGGATGGGGAATTATACAGTATCTCTGGATTGACTGTAGGCAATACTCAATTGTCCTTTCTGCATTTGTAGTGTATTACACAGTAAAAAAGAATGTTAAGCTACAAATTCAGACCTGAATATGAGATACTGAAAGAGATGGGAGTCTCTAACTTTGTGAATGATAAGCTGTTAGTAGCTTGAGCATAACAGCTCTATTTCTCAATCCCTGAGCAAGTACTATACATTCTTTGCCACTAACTATGTAGGAAAAAAATCTAAAAGAAATGATTAGTAATCAGCACCACACCATTTATGGCATTTATAAGGCTGGTTTAGATATTGTAGTTAGTAACTGCATCCTTACTTCTATAGATACTATGCCAAACTGTAATTCTGATGGAGTCCAACTTGTGGTCCTAATGTCTTACAGGTCCACATCATTAAGGAGTCAGTCAAGTGGCTAGTCTCTATGGAAAATGTCAAACTGCTCAAATGACCCCATGACTGTTTAAATAGAAAAAGGATGAAGTGCTTCCTAAGTAATTTCTAATAAAGCCTAGTGAAACATTCAGCTGATCCTGACCTAGAGAAGTGATTGCTAGGTCTAGGCCAAATTAGATAGGCCTCAGGAAGCTATTTTTTTCTGGCCTCAGGAAGCTATGGTTTCTTGGTACATGGGTGTCAGAAAGCTAGTGGCCTTGTTGCTAATGAGTAGGCTGTCTGTTTCTGCCACACCTGATATGTAATTTATTTTATTTTATTTTTTATATTTTTAAATATATATTTTATTGACTTTTTACAGAGAGGAAGAGAGAGGGATAGAGAGTTAGAAACATCGATGAGAGAGAATCATCAACCAGCTGCCTCTTGCACACCCCTACTGGGGATGTGCCCACAACCAAGGTACATGCCCTTGACCAGAATCGAACCTGAGACCCTTCAGTTGGCAGGCCAACACTCTATCCACTGAGCCAAACCGGTTTTGGCCTGATATGTAGTTTAAATACTAATATGTCAGCTTGCAGGGAGGACTGCAGGCAGAGTGCTAAAGAGTAGCCAGCCTTCTTTACTGGAGAGTTTATGATAGGATTAGGCCTCCCTAGCCTCCCATAAGATTCTTTTCTAAAGTAACTGCCAGGTGGCATGATTGTGTCTGACATTAGATAAGGAAAAAAGCAAGGTAAAAACAGGTGGTTCAGTTATTACAAAGGTCTCCTTCCTAAAGAAGAAATAAGGCCCCTATAAGAGGCAATCTTTAATACAGTATGAGATTATATTGAGAGTGTTCTAAAGGGCTAAGGTTTTCAGAGAGGAGAATGAAAGGATAAAATTTGTATCAGCATAGTTAGAGTGATATTTTTATAGGTTTGTTCAATACACCCTTCAAAAAGTTTCTCCAACGAAGAAAAAAGAGGATTCATGATCAAAAGTGAAGTGGCCTCCTTATCAATTGGAGTTAGAACTAATATGAAAAAAAAATAAAATAAATGCCTGAATAATCCCGCCCCCAACACAGTAGGGCTTAGTAACACTAACTTTGGGTGTGAGTTAAGCTGCTTTCATTTACTTACTTACTTATTTTATTTCATTTTATTTCATTTCATTTTATGTATTTTATTTTATTCTGATACACAAAGTCATACAGGTTTTGCCCTAGCCAGTTTGGCTCATGGGTAGAGCATTGGCCCTTGAGACTGAAGGATCCTGGGTTTGATTCCAGCCAAGGGCACATGCCCAGGTTGTGGGCTCAATTTCCAGTAGGGGGTGTGTAGGAGGCAGCTGATCAATGATTCTCTCTCATCATTGATGTGTCTATCTTCCCCTCTCTAAAATCATAAATTTAAAAAAAGTTTTTTTTTTTTAAATCATACAGGTTTCAAGTGTACAACTCAACCAAACATCATCTACACACTCTATCACCCACCCACTGCCCAAAGCAAAGTTTCTTTCTGTCCCTATTTATCTCCCCTTTGTGTACCTCCACCTCCTCCCACCCCCTTTCCCTCTGGCTACCACCACACTGTTGCCTGTGTCTATGCTAGATAGATAGATTATATATATATATATATATATATATATATATATATATATATATATATATATATATATAATCTATCTCTATCTCCATCTCTATCTCTTTCTCTTTCTCTACTTCTCTATATGTGTGTATGTTTTTTGGGTTAATTCCTTTACCTTCTTGTATCCAACTCCCCAGCCTCCCCTCCATTTCTGATAGCTGTTATCTGTTCCATGTATCTATGCCTCTGTTTTTATTTTGTCTACTAAATTCTACATATAAGTGAGATCATATGGTATTTATTTTAAAACTCACAGTGCTCTTCATGTGTATCTCATTCTGAATCCATGATTATTGGGAAATATTATTTTCTTAAAATGCAGTGGACCTGAATCTCTTAAAATGTGATTCAAACCAACTGATCTGAGACAGCCATTCTAAAGGAATATTAACTCATGAATGAGGTCCTCATATAGACAAGGTATTGGCATAATTCTGTGGAAAGAAACCACAAAGACCAACTCTGAGCTAAAGATAAAGTTGGATAGAAATCTTATAAAATTATACAATTTAAATTCATAGATACAATAGGAATGACAAACATGTAGGACCATAACAATTGTATTAATACTTCTCCATTGTAAAGAGAGATAGAAATCAAGAAGGATATTTAAAGCCATGTAGAAGAATTTATATTTCACATTGCATAAACGAGGAACCATTAAAAGGACTTAAATGGAAAAGTACTGTACTTTAAGGAGATTAATCTTTAACAGTATATAGCTTAGACTTAATGGGGAGGAAGGAATGAAAAAGATCTGTTTCCAATTGTCTAGGTAGAAGGTATTGAGGACTAAAACTAGACTGATGGCAATATCAGTAAAAGTAAGTTAAAATATTATTAATGTAAGATTGAATTGCTGCATGATAATGGATTGTAAAACTAGACCCTGTTTGCATCTGATAGCCATAACACTCTACCAAATCTCCTGGAAGGGAAAGATCTCTTCCACAAAAACAACTGGCTGAAAAGTCAAAGAAAAGCAATAAAGATTTCATTTTTCCTCCAAAGAGTAACCTGTTACAGAGATTGACACAAACTGTTATGTAATTTTCTTATTATTTGGCACACTTATTTAAGCATAAAAGGATGCTTGTGCAGGATAAACTATTGACCCAGGGAAGGTATTACAGCAGTAGAAACACCCATTTTCTAGGCTTAGGATAATCTCTGGCCCTTGCTTTAAGAAATAATGAAGTTACTTGAAGGGATAGAGAAGAATCTAATTTTTTTCTTTATAATTCATAAAGAGAAAGTTCTAAACTTCCATAGAAAAAAAAAACTATTGCTATGATAAAAAATGGTTAGCCCCTGGAGAGTGAGAACAACATTAGCTCCCATATTAAATGGCTGATTTTAGGCCCTGAGTAACATGAAAGCCAGGACTAAGAGCAGGGATGATGGCGAGGCATAAAACCTCCTAAATTTTATAGAGAAATATAAAAGCAATTTCAGAACTGTGAAAGAAATATCAACAGTATTTTAAATGATCTATATCCAAATATTGTATAACCTAACCAATGTCAGATTTTAAGAGGGAAAAATTACTATTTTAATCAAGATAAATTTAAAAACAAAGAAATTGTTTAGAACTTTGGTTAATACCCTGTTTCCCCGAAAAGAAGACAGTGTCTTATATTAATTTTTTTCCCCAAAGTTGTGCTAGGTTTTATTTTCAGGGGATGTCTTATCTTTCCATGTGCTAGGTCTTATTTTCGGAGGATGTCTTATTTTCAGGAAAACACGGTAGTTGGCTTGGTCACATTTATAAGATTACTAGAGGCCCAGTGTATGAAAAGTGTGAACTTGGGGGGGGGGGATCCCCTCAGCCCTGGCTGCACCATCTCACAGTCCTGGAGATGCCCAGTGGGAGAGGGCCTAAACCACATGTGTCAAACACAAGGCCCTCGGGCCAAATCCGTCCCGCCAGGCCTTGCAATGTGGCCCCCGCACCGCACTGTCATCACTGCACTCTGCTGCGTTTCCATCACAATGACAGTTTATGACTGTTCAGTAAACCATTCGGCCCGCGATTTAGGCTGGATTTTAGATTTTGGCCCCTTCTCTGATTGAGTTCGACACCCCTAGCCTAAACTGTCAGCCAGACATCCTTAGCACTGCTGGACATCCTTAGAGCTGCCGAGGAGGTGAGAGAGTCTCCTGCCAGCCATGAGCCTGGCTCAGAGCTTATGGATGAGTAGCAATCCGCCTGTGAGAGTGCACTGACCATGAGGGGGAAGCTCCTGTGTTGAGCATCTGCCCCCTAGTGGTCAATGCATGTCATAGCAACTGGTTGTTCTACTGTTCAATTGATTTATATATTAGCCTTTTATTATATAGGATTTGTTCAAGACGATAATTGAACAATCTTTGAAATCTCAGAAAATATTAAATATGTGTGTGTATATATATATATATATATATATATATATATATATATACGCACACACACACACACACACATATATATGCTAAGTGTCCAGTTGTATGTTCAACCAATCAAAGCATAATATGCTAATGATATGCTAAATCCACTCAACCGCTCACTATGATGTGCATTGATCACCAGGGGGTAGACACTCCAACCAGTAGGTTAGCTTGCTGCTGGGGTCTGGCTGAATGGGACTGAGCAAGATGTGCCAGTCAGACATGCCCTGGAGCCTTCCTACAGTCCTTCCCTAGTTGGCCAACCTCTCTTGTCCTTTCCCAGCCCCAATTGTGCACCGCTGAGGTCCCTTGACCTGATCTGTACCCTCTCACAATCCGGGACCCCTCAGTGGATATCAGAGGGCTGGTTTTAGCCTGATCCCACAGGTCAGGCCAAGGGACCCCCACTGGTGTATGAATTTGTGCACTAGTCCTCTAATATACTAGAGAGTCTCTAGTATATTAGAGGACTAGTAGCCATGAGCATGCATCACTCAGACATCCCTCAGAGAAAATCTCCTCAGAGAAGTGTAGCCGGATGACAGCCTAGAGAGTCTCTAGTATATTAGAGGCAATATTTGTGCAAGGGTAGGGTCTGGCCAACCTGACCCCAAATGGGGCGGATTGGGGCTGGGCCTGTTAGGAGAAGAAGATGGTGGGAGGTTGGCCAGCTGGCCCACCCCAATTGGGGCCTGATCAGGGCTGAGCCAGCTGTGAAGAGGGGCTTCAGGCAATTGACCAGCAGGCCCCTCACCCAATTGGGATGGGAGGGACTGTGGGCAGTGAAGTTGGCTGGCCCGGCCCCCAAATGGGTGGGTGGAGCCAATTGGGGGCCAGTGGCCTGGGGGAGGAGGAGCCATGGGTAGTTGGCTGGCTAATCCTGCCCCTGATCAGAGTGGGGGGCCGATCTGGAATGGGGCCAGGTGGGGGGGAGGTGCCACGGGAGGTTGGCCTGCTGGTCCTGTCCTCCTCCCTGATCAGGCCATTTTGCTGGCCACAGCGGGCATCATAGTAAGCAGTCATTCCAGTCTTCATGATGTTCTGGTTGCTGGCTTTTTCTCTATATATAGATATTTCAGTTGTATTTGTCTGAAATTGAAGTCAAAACAGAACCTTCCCTTTTTCTCTTTGGCACTCTCAGTGTCCTGCCCTTAATCAGTATCTCTTGATTTTTCTCTATTTCTGATTTTTGTTACTACTCTCAACATCCCCTCTTTCTTGATAAGGTTGAATAATCCTGGCAATGAATTGGAAAACAATCACCAGATTCCTGGGATTAAGGAAAGCAGTTATATCCTAGTTCAGAACCATGGACAGAAGCCAAAAACTTTATATAGGCTCAATGAATTTAGTTCTATGAGACCTATCCTGCAGAGACCTTAGGTGACTAGAGAAGAAAGGGAAGAAAGATCAATATCTCTTCTTTCACACTCTCTTTCTTTCCCTTATCGCACCACTGTGTTATAAACTCTTCTCAATTCTGGTGCAGACAAAGCTAGTACCTTGAGACTACAAAGAAAAAAAAATACATAAATTGGCCTTGAAATGCTATTCATCATACAACCAATACAACTATTATTACGAATGACCAGGGAAGGGTGAACTTGTGTCAATGCACAAGGAGTATTATTTTTATTAATAAAGTGGTCCATATTTGGAGAAGGCACTTGTGTGACTTCATTTACTATTAGTTATTAAAGTAATTTCATCCAATTGACTTACCAAATTCTGGGTAGCCATGGGCATGCATCACTCAGACATCCCTCTGAGAAAATCTCCTCAAAGAAGTGTAGCAGGATGACAGCCTTCTCCTACAGAATACACTGCAGCATGAACCCAAGACCACATTCCTCAAGCTGCTCCTAACCAATGATTGAGCATGTGGAAGTAATAGAAATGGCCACTTATGCTCATTGTGGGACTCCTCTAACATTTAATCTTCCTCTGGGACTCCTCAGGTTTGACTGACTCTTATAACCTCATTTAAGCGTTTTCATCCCCAATCCTTCCTTCCTCTCTTCCCTTTTTCCTCTACCAGATGTCAGACCCATGCCATGTTACAAAGACCCTTCTCACCTGCTCTTGCTGTCTCTCTACTTCATCTCTAGGATGTTTCTTCCAAAAATACCTTTGTACTTTTCTAACACTATCATGGTATGTGCTTCTAGTATCACCTGTAGCTCACATATTTAACAAAAGTTACCAAGCATCTGTACAACTACTAGAGGATGTGAAACATTAAATTTAATAATTTCATTGAAACATGCATCCATCCAGTCTTCTCTCTCTTTCATTTTCCTGTTTAGCTTTCCTCTCTACATTCCTTTTCTAGAACCTGTCTAAATTTATTGTGATAGATGGGAAAATTGTGGCAGAATAAATTTTGGCATGATTTTTCCCAGCAACATTTACAAGAAATGTACAAAGAAATCAGCAGAAACTAGAGAACAGCAAGATTAGCTCCATTATCCTGTTTCAAAGAGTATAGACTATTTTTTCATTGACACTTGAGAAAGGGGAGGGAATATTGGATGTGGAATGGCTCTGAACTGATCAGGAATGTTGAAGGTAAAATAGTGAATTATAAAATAGTATTGTTAAGAAGAAGAATTTACTCCCTATTTTAGAAGTTTGCTCCAGTCTTAAGTTTCCCAGGACTATATACGTTATATATTTAGAAGAATTGTAATAATATTTCATTTTATTAAAAATAATTTAAAAATATGTTTGGGGAATTAAAACAAGAAGCAAATTTTTTGAAAGAGGTTGTGACTTTACTTAAGGAAGGGGTATCTTCAAGATTCTTCAATGAGAAATACATATTCAGATAATAGCAAATTGTCCTGATGACCCCTCTCCCATAGCATCAGAATTTTAAACTCCCTTAGAAAGTCCCCGAAATGGGCAGTCTCTGAAGAAAACCATGTGCAAAGGATGTATTCAAAATGCAAAGATGGCCCATTTTAACTAGGCATTTACACAGCTTGCACTTAAAAACATGAATCCAGACCAACTGCTCTGACAATAACAAAGTCCATATTGAGACAGGAGTTAGGAAAGCAAGTTGTTATGAGATGAAGGATGCCATTGGCAGGGAGGAGTTTGCAGGAACTGTGAGACCAGAAACTCTATTAGCTTCTAGGATCTTGACATACAATATTTTTTTTTACAAGTAATTTGAAATTCAACTTAATTATTTTCTTTGGTAACCTGTCATTCATTTTGTCAAGTTATTATTGGAGAGACAGTTTGTGTGGATAGGGACAAAAGAGTAATCCATGTCTTACTTGAATTTTCTATAGATAATTTATGATAAGCTTTTATGTAAGCTGGTTTTCTTAAATTTAAATCATTGTGAGATCACAATCAGACTGTACATATATAAAGACATAGAAAGGTTTAAGGCATAATAACATCTTAATTACTTTTACTTGAAAAAAAATGGTATATGTTATTTTCCAGGAGCTTTAAACTTGAAACTTTATATGTTCATTTAAGTAGATGTACTTAACAGAATAGTTATTTTTGAAGAATAAAAGTATTATAAATATAACTGTATTTATTTGCCTAAAAATTTTCTAAAACATGCATCTAAACCTTGTTTCTATTTATATTGAATACAAATGTGTTCAAATGTCAACTTTAATAAAACAACTAATTTGTCTGCCTATACTGTGAATAAACCTTGGTCCACTCATAACAAATTAACAATTTGTTATATGTTTGCTGCAGTATCATTTAGAATAATAACATCTATAAATATTCTTAAAATCAATTAATAGAAAAATTAACAAATAAATATTACATAAATATTTTAAAATATTTGCATCACTTAGAAATAAGGAAGGGGAAAGTTTTCCAAGACATGCTGTTAGATGGAAAAATAAAAGGAAAGGGAAAAGGATACCATGAGTTGCAGATACAATGTAGCACAGTGAGTAAGCTCTGGAACTAGACTAACTGTGTTTGACTATTGATTTTGTCACTGACTGTATGAAGGGTAAGTTTGTTTTTTTAAACTATTTTATGCATAGGTTCTCTCATTTGTAAAGTGGAAGTCAAAATAACACTTACCTCATATGGCCATTGTAAATATCAAACAAGTCATTATACATAAAACAATTGTAAAAGTGTCTACTACATAGTCAACATGAAACTAGTGTTAGTTCATTTATACACAAAATGGCCTAATACAGTGTTGCCCAAAGTGTGGTACGTGTACCCTAGGGATACGGGAAGAGTTTGGTGGGGGTACGCGTTGCACCGGAGTTTGGTGGGGATATGCACTGCACCGTGCTTAGCTGAGCCGAATTCTACGTTCTCATGATTACGAGGGGTACTCAGCATTATGAAAATTATAGAAGGGGTACACATATGTCAAAAGTTTGGGAAACAATGGCCTAATATATGCTAAATATACATCAATACACACTATAAAACAATTTTCTTCGAACTTAGATATGTATGAAGGCACACAGCAAAGGTATAAGAACATAAATGTCAAACTGATACCAAAGTATAATTAGGAGTATTAAAGGCAATCTCTTTTTTTTGTTTGTTTGAGTATCTTATAAAATACAATATAATTCATACATTATTTTGTGATTAAATTTTAAATATTTTTTATTCATCTATTAAAAGCCACTATAAAATAATAGTGGAGATTACATTCATTAACTCATTTACACATAAAAATATTTACAGACATATTATTAAGTACAAACAAGCAGATCAAACTTAGTTTTAGCTGAATGAATATGAACACATTTAGTAAAATTATGTGATTGTATTTGTGTATGGAATGTTAATGTTAATACCTAATCTGGTTAGGTGGCTTAGATATAGAGTCTTTGTATAAAGATACATACATACATAATTATATATATACACACACACACACACACACACACACACACTCTAGGAGCTACTTTTTTGTGAAAAAAAAAAGCAACAGTGAGGCTATCTAATTATACTATCATACAACAACCTGCATTCAAAATACATATGTTGAGAACACAGCCAAGTGCTACTGATGAAAGGAATACTTTAAAAAGGTTACGAATATACTTACCCACCAAATGCCTGAAGCGCAGAGAATTTGGAAGCATCCAAATCATTGCCGCCTACTATTCGAGCCTTAAATAAAACATGACAGAAAAAAAAAAGAAAAGAAAACAGACGTTTAGCATACAATAACTACATAGAGGGGAATTTGGGACATGGGTCAACTGCACTAGACACATAACACCTGGTATGACAAATGCTAAGCAGGGTCAGCTCCAAGTCAAAGCTACATGTTTTTGTGAGTGCAGGATTTGAAATGAGCTGTCAGCATTTAAACAAAGGCACTGGCAGAGTCCAGGAAAGGATATCAAGTTACAAATACTGTTTGCCCTTAAAACTCAGTATATGCAGTGAAGATCATGGGTCAGTCCAGGAGATCATGATTAGCCAGACTTAGGAACAGATGCTGAGTTTGACCGTAGCAGACCCCTAGGTTGGCAAGTGTAAGCTAAAGAAGCGCAGCTGGCAAGGTGTAACCTCTTCAGAAATGCAACATATCGGGGGCACACTTAAAGGAAAACCAAAGGATGGAAAACTGTGATAACATGCACATTTCACAACTAAAACAGAGGAACCAAAACAGGTCTAATATGTCACAAACAAACATGTACAAAAGACAAGATCCCTCAGCAGGGAAGAAAAATGCATGATTTAAAACCTTTTCATCCACAGAACTGCTATCTGAAAGAGAATCAGGAAAAGAAGGGATAAATGTTAGATGGAGTACTTTTCAAGAAATCATTTAAACATGCACACGAACAAAGTGTTACTATGTTACATTATTTAAAATCATAAATGAACAGAATTTCAAGGCTGAACTCCAAGGGAAGATGGCTGTTAGATCCTCATAATTTGAAAGATTTGAAAAATGTGCCAGAATGCTTGAAAAGTATCACAGGGTGATCACGGGATTTAATGAAAGACAATGTGTCATACAAAGAAAGGAACAGTTGAAGAATCAGAAGTCCCAGGCTCCAGCTGAGGTTCTGCCACTGACTAAGCACACTGGACAAACCACCAAATTCTCTAGAGTCCATACCTAGCTTTAAAAGGGCCCCTGATACTATTCCTATTTGCTCCCAAACTTTGTTGAGAGGGTCAACTGAGATCAATATAGTATTCAAAAATAAACCTCACATGACTAGATTAATTTGGGATATTTTACTAAGGGGTTATTTATGTATGGGTTCTCATATCAGCAATCTAAGAGCTACAAGAGTAGTAATTAAATACATTACATTTTGTAAATAAGAAAATTGATGTCAATAGGGGGTAAGTGATTTGATTAAGATCACAAGGCTAATTAAGGGCAGAAGTGGGACACAAATCCAAAACTTCTGATCCCCCATATGCTGCCCTTTCCATCCAATGTTTCAGCGTGTTGACCAGAACAGAGAGGGTTGGCTGGTCCACACTTCTGCAGTGAAATTTTAGATAAACCACAAGGTCAACATTTTTCAATTTCAACCACTCAAGGGCCCAAGTAGAGAACTATACACTAATAAATATTTTTTAGAACTCAAGTCTAAATCTTCCAGGCTCATAATGGCATGATCTAATTCCACCTTATAGAGTATTATTGATCTTAAACTTATTAATTCAGCTTTGCTTATTATCATAAAGCTGAAGCTACTTCTCTATGAATACATGTCAACAGGGAGCTGGAGCTAGAGTGACCTTGGGTACATGTAGTCCAAACCCCCCACTTTTCTAGATGAACTACAGAGAGATAAAGGTTTATCCAAGGTCACATAGCTCAGTGATGACTTTTATTGATGAAAATATGAAATCTATTTGTTTTCTTGAATCATTAAGTATAGATTACTGTAACTAAATATTTTTGTTCAATTTTTAGAGATTTTACAATATCTCAGGGTTATATCTTTGAAGATAAAACAAGGTAAGCACAATATAAAATAATAATAGACCACTCTTATTTATGGCCATAAATATTTTAAAATACTAAATAAAAGATCAAAAATAAAAGTAATCATTATTTCTGAAAAACAATTATCATACTATATATATTTTATTCTGAACATGATATAAAATCATGGAATAACTAATGTAATAGGACATATCAACTGGTCAGAAAATACATATCTGCATTTCAGTAGATCCCAAAAAGTTATGTGATAAAATTTCACAACCTTGTGACTTTTAAAAAATATAATTGGAATGAGTTTTCCTTAAGTTTAATACATTAAAAAAAGTAAAAGTCATTAGAGTTAACAACTTAAGTGTGAAATATTAGGGCATTCCTATTATTATTTAAAAAAATACCTACTACAATTAGTTTAACTGATTTTTAGAAATTCTGACCAACATATTAAAACAAGAAATAGAAAAAAAATATGTAAGTATTAAAAGACAGGATACAATGTTGTTATTTTCAGGAATTACAATTTTAAACCCAGAAAATAAACAAACAAAAACCTTGTCACCTATTAGGTTAGTAAAATAGTTATGAAAGTGAACATAGATAACCAATACATAAACAAAATAAAAAAATAATAGTATGTTATTTCCCACATACTGAGCAATTAGCTTGAAAAACAATGACATGAGATATGATTTCAAATATCCAATACTTGACATCTCCCACTGAAAACTGATTTTGATTCCCAATAACTGGTTTCTATATCAACCATCTCACTAAAATAAAAATAATTCTAACAAATTCAGCAATTATTTTTCAGCATCTAACTCTAATCATGCATTCCAGTACTTTCATTCAATGATTACTTCAATGTTTTATTCATTCACTGAACACATTTTTATTATCAACCAACCCTTTTTGTTCATTTCCACTCTTTTCTTGTCTACCTGTGAAATTTTCTCCCTTGAAACCTTTCTAAAATACAGGCACAATCACATTATCTTCCCTTTTAAAACCCACCAATGTTATCCAATGCCCACATGAGAGAATATCAGATGTGTGTATACCGTTGGCTGATGGCTCTTCAGCCCTCATTCATAACCTGCCTATACTTTTGTCCCAGTTATATTCTTGCCCTTTCATCCTTATGCCATGCTCTTTGATAACTGTGTGCCTTTGCATTTTCAGTTTCCTTTTCTAAAACAAATGCCCCCTTTTCAGCTAGCTAATTGCTAGTCAGCCTCCAAAACATAGTTGAAGCATAATCCCTCTGTACACTATGCACTCTTCCTCTTGGTTAATTCTTACCCTTTGCTGGTTTTCTTATCTGCAGTCCTCCTAGATGCAAGCTCCTCAGTTATATTAATCACCTTTTCTTAATTTCTACTACATTTCTGAAATAGAGCCGACCAATAAATGTTTGCTGAATACTGAATAAACAACTTTAAATAAGACACATGACTTCATGGAAGTACCTAAAATATCTGAATCAAGGAAACATTTCATCTTTCTGTACAGGGATGAAGAATTGTCTTCAAACAGATATATAGATTTAAGAATTCAAAGCATGATGATAAGTTGCTGCAACCTGAAATTATCCTAATTTCAAGTGTAACTGAATTAATAAGTAGAAACATCTCAGACTTTTTAAAATTAGAATTGTGAGGAGAGCATATACAAATATTAAAAATTCATAAAAGCTAAAACTTTATAGACCCAGCAAATAATAGATTAAAAGTTCAGTGAAACACAAAAGATAGCTTTGTAATAAACCTTTATACTTAAGAATTCAATGAATAAGAAAGGTTATATGTTATTACAGAGAAAGAGAAAGCACTAGTCAATAAATGATGCTTAGACCATAGATTAAGTATCTGTAATATTCATTTGTTATTTTTATCTCACACAAAACTTATGGGGTTCCAGGTATACTAAAAATTAAATACAAATAAAGTTAAAAAAAGCAAGTAAAACTAGAAAAGAATATTAAACCTATAGAATAAGAAGGTATGTTTTAAACTTAAAGGTAAAAGAGTAATACTAAAAATAGTTTGATAAATTTGTTATGTTTCTTCATTACTTTCGTATATAAAAACAATAAAAAATAAAAAAAACATATATTTGCTAATATGTTCAGCATTTAAAAAAACATACATATCTATAAAAATGACAACACTCCAATAAATAGATGTTCAGAAATGTGACTAGATAATTCATAAAATAGAAGGCAACAAGAGTTAATAAGCATAAAAAAATTATCCAATTTATAAAATATCTAATTATGATTATAAAATTAACAGACTTGAATAATGATATTTTATGATATTAGAAATAATTCCCAAGTCTGTTATTAGTGTCATGAACCAGGCATTGTAATGCATGGTTGATGACAAAGAAAATGATAATAAAATAGTCATGAACTTTTGGTAATGTCTAGTGATTGTTTTGATGAGGAAATTCCTGTTTTGGAAGTTGATGCTAAAGAAATTATTTTTGTTATAGACTGAATTGTATCCCCCAAAATTTATATGTTGAAGGCCTAACCCTGTGCACCTCAGAATGTGGCTTAGTTAAGATGAGATCTTATTGGAGTAGCCCAGTCCCCAATCCAATATGACAGGTGTCCTTATAAAATGGAGAAATTTGGAGACAAATGTAAACACAGAAAAATATTAGGTAAAGATTGGAATTATGCTGCCACAAACCAAGGAACTATCCACCAAAAGCTCTGAGAAAGCCCTGGGCAGATCCTTCCCTAAAATGTTCAGAGGGAACATTTCTCTGTCAATTTGTCTTGATCTCAGACAACTAGGCTCCAGAACTGAGAGACAATACATTTCTGTTATTCTGAGTCACTCAATTTATGGTACCTTGTTACATCATCACTAGAAAACTAATATAATTTTAAATACTGAAAATAAATGTATATGTAAAGATCTGCATTTTTTCCATCATTTACAATAAAACATTGGAAAAAGATATATGTGAGCAGGTATAAACATATGGGTTTAAAATTATGCTCTGTGGTCTTGATGTAATAATTTGCAACTATTAAAATAAATAGATTTAAAAGACTATCAAAATGTTAAAAATATTTATGGTGTATATACATCTATTATACAAGGCACATGTATGTACCCAATACACACACACGATGGCTTTATTCCCTAACAAATTGCCTTTTATTCTACATTAGTTGTTTTGCTTAGTCAAATTCTGTCTAAACCTCTGAAATGACATACAGGATACTTCCTATAATGCTGCTCCCAATGCTCCTTGTCTTAGAAGTCATATCACCTCTCAAGTTCATTTTGAAGTTCAATTACTTAATATTATTACCATAGGACCATAGTATCTCTATCTACTTTATAGTGAAACCACCTCTTAAATTTTTTAAACTTAGAAAATATTTAGGAGGTGAACATCATTATTCAACTATGCTGCATGAGAACCTACAAAGCTAAATCTCTAACCTTATAGAATTGCACACCATATACATGCATCTCCTGAGTATTAAACCTATCACAGGTTCTTGTGTTTATATCTCTGAGAAATAAATTTAAATATAATTTAAGATAACATGACATCCTTAGCTCTCAGTTTACCTCCATATATAAGCAAAATAAGAAAGTTTGAGCAGGTTATATCTAAAGATCCTAGCTCTAAATACTATGATTTTGTATATATAATGAATTTCAGGATAACAAGAAATATTTGCTAATTACCACCAAAAGTAAATGTTTTACAGTAATACCTAATGCCTAAATTTGAGATATTTCACAATTTTCTAAGATAGAAGTAAAAATTGTGTTCCTTCGCTTGTGTTTTTTTTTTTTTCCATTATGTAACAATTTTTGAAGGAAATTTGGATGGAAAAGATCTTGACATTTGTAAAGATTGATTTCTACACTCAAGTATTTTAGCAATTTTTCTTAAACTTCTTTGCTCTAAAGTCCTTCAATGATAATATAAATCTTACACTGGGGATAATATTGTTCACTAGATGCTTTGGAGATGGGTTTGGCTTATTTACCACTATATCAGAATACATGTGACTTTTAAAGTCTGTACAGTATGCCTGAAAGTCATGAGATGGGGGCTGCAAACAGTTCAGAGGAAAGCCTATAATGTAATCAGAGGGTTGTTGAGTTGCAATTAACCTTTATTTATTTATTTTTTAATGTTCAATTTTTTTCTTTATTGATTAAGGTATTACACAAGTATCCATATTCCCCTATTGCCCCCCCCAGTACCTCTCCCTGATTATGCCCTCACACCCCTAGTTTCTGTGTCCATTGGTTATGCTTATATGTATGCATATAAGTCCTTTGGTTGATCTCTTCCCCTTACCCCTCCCCTCTCCTGCCTTCCCTCTGAGGTTTGACCATCTGATTGATGCTTCTCTGTCTCTGGATCTGTTTCTGTTAATCAATTTATGTTGTTCATTATATTCCACAAATGTGTAAGATCATGTAATATTTCTCTTTCTCTGACTGGCTTATTTCGCATAATGCTCTCCAGGTCATTAAAATGTCCATACTACTCAAAGCAATCTATAAATTAAGTGAAATCTCATTAAAATACCAGTGGCATATTTCACAGACCTAGAACAAACTCTCCAAAATTCATCTGGAATAAAAAAAGACCCTGAATAGTTACAGCAATCCTGAGAAAGAAGAACAAAGTGGGAGGGATATCAAACTGTACTACAAAGCCACTGTTCTCAAAACAGCCTGGTACTGGCACAAGAACAGACATATAGACCAATGGAACAAAACAGAGAATTCAGAAATCAACCCAAACCACTATGCTCAATTAATATTTAACAAAGGAGGCAAGAGCATACAATGGAGTCAAGACAGTCTCTTCAATAAATGGTGTTGGGAAAATTGGACAGATACATGAAAAAAAATGAAACTAGACCATCAACTTACTCCATTCACAAAAATAAACTCAAAATGGATAAAGGTAAGATGGGAAACCATAAAAATCTTAGAGGAATCCACAGGGAGCAAAATCCCAGACATATGCTGAAGCAATATCTCCACTGATACAGCTCCTAGGACAATGGAAACTACAGAGAAAATAAACAAATGGGACTACATCAATCAAAATAAAAAGGTTTTGCATAGCAAAAGAAACCATCAACAAAACAATAAGAAAGCCCACTGCATGGGAGACATATTTGCCAATGTTATCTCCAATTAGGGTTTAATCTCCAAAATTTACAGGAAACTCATACAACTTAACAAAAAGAAGATAAACAACCCAATCAAAAAATAGGCAATGGATCTAAATAGATACTTTTTGAAAGAGGTCATACAGAAGACCAAGAAACATATGAAAACATGCTCAAAGCCACTAATCATCAGAGAGATCCAAATAAAAATGACAATGATGATAGCCTGTTAGAATGGCTATCATCAACAAATGACAAGTGCTGGCGAGGATGCAGAGAAAGAGGAACCCCCATGCACTGCTGGTGGGAATGCAAACTGGTGTAGCCACTTGGAGAACAGTATGGTGTTTCCCCAAAACACCAAAAATGGAACTCCCATTTGACCCAGTGATCTCACTTCTAGGATATATCCCAAGAAAGTAGAAACACCAATCAGAAAGGTTATGTACATCCCTATGTTCATAGCAGCACAATTTATAATAGCTAATATTTGGAAATAGCCTAAGTGCCTATTAGCAGACAAGTAAATTAAACACAACACACACAAAACAAACCAACAAACAAACAAACAAAAACTGTGATATATCTACACATTGGAATACTATACTGCTGTAAAAAGGAAGGAACACCATTAACTGTAAGAGTATACCTACTAAGTGCTAAATATTGTGCAAAGCCCTTTAGTGGTTCTTTTATTGAATCATCTCAAATGTCTTGAGAAGTATCAATATTTGTTACATGCTGCCAGTCAAAGAAAGCATCTCAGCATTTCTTACATTTCAGTCAGTTCTGGAAGCAACGGGTGCGTGCTGAGTGAGAGACTAATGCTAGTGTAATGCTTATTTCACTCACTTTTTTGTTCATTTCTATGCTAGGGGTAACCTGAAGAATTGAGTTACAATGACAATACTATATTATATAAATATATGTAAGATATGGACAGGTGATATGAGAGCACAGATCTCCTAATTCTACAGCCAGAAAGGATGTTGGTTTTGGGGAAAAAAATCATGCAGAAGATGATTTATGAGATGAATGAAATAATTCTTGGTAGAGGGAAAAGAATTTGTCTAGTCATTGAAGCCTGACAGAGTATAGAGTAATAGGAAATGAAGCATGGAAATGTGATAGCAAAGAATTTTAAGAAATGAAAGGTGAATAGAGTTCATAGCATTAAAGTCTTTATATAATCTATTAAGGAATTTAAATACACCATAATTGCAATGTGAAATCACAGACTGTTTTCAAGCAACACAGTGACATGAAACATAATCAGAATTTTATTTTCTGTTTTTAAAAATTCAAGCCAGTCTTCTGGATAATAAAGCAGAATAAGATGATATGAAAGTATTCTGAGTTCTATTCCACCTAGACCACAATTCCATACATATACACAAATTCTAGGTAACGATTTTTAAATTTTAAAACATATCCCAGCTCATTAAAAAAAAGTGAATATAATTCCCAATCACTATAAATGAAGTGGAAACTCAAAACTAATAGAGAATTAAATAAATGCCAAAAATGCATTGGAAAAGGTTATTGGGAAAAATCATTCATTCAGCAAACATTTAGCAAATGCCCCTGAGTGCTAAGGGTTAAGAATATAACATTTGAAAATAAAGATAACTATCACTATTTTTCCTGGAACTTTAATAGTAAGTCCACACCTCAAAATCTGTGCACAGGTAAAGATAAAACTGTTATTGGAGCTATCTGGATAGAGCATGAGTCAATACAGTATAAATATAATCACAATATAAATTCATGAGATAAAAGTTATCTAAGGGAATGAAGAAAAACAAGAAAATTTTCCATCCATCTAGAGACATAAATTTACCCATGAAAAATGGATAAATAGTCAAGGTGCTACAGGAGCCATATTCCTTAGGCCAGCACGGCCCTTCCATATGCACTCCAGATCTAGCAACCCATAAACCATGTAGCCTGAGAAACCCCGGTGGGTGCCTGCCCCAACTCTAGCCAGGATACCATTGGTGCTTCATGTGACTGTTTTGGCACTAGCCAGCTTTCCAAAGCCAACCAGCCCATAGAGCCTACAGAAAGGTCAGTCTTATACAAGGCCACTTCTTCAAGATTGGGAGAGGTAGCTATTTGTTTAATTCATAGAAACAAAATTAGGAGACAAAAGAATATTTTTCAAATGAAAGATAAGAAAATATCTGGGGGGGAAAAAACAAACAAGAACATAATGAAGCAGAGGTAAGTAATTTGCCTGATAATGGTCATAAGATGATCAAGAAGCTTGGGAGAAGAATGAAGGAACACAGTGGATCACAGCCACTTAAAAGCTAGTCTGAAGGTTAAAAGACAATAGTAGCGAAATCAACACTGTTTAAATAATACAGAAAAAACTAGATTAGTGATCTCTAAAACAGAATAGTAAAAATCACCCAATAAGAACAACAAAAAATAGAAAAATAATTTTTTTTTAAAGTTTAAGGAACCTCCAGGACAATAGCAGGCGTAATAACATTTGTATTATAAAGGTCACAGAAAGAGAGAGAGAGAGAGAGAGAGAGAGGCAGAAAACATATTTGAAGAAATAATTATTGAAAACTTGGAGAAGAGCACAGGCATCCAGGTCCAGAAAGCACAGAGTCACAAATAATATGAACCCAAAGAGATCCACACCACAACATATAATTAAAATGCCAAAAGTTAAAGATGAAGAGAGAATCTTGAAGGCTTCAAAAGGAAAACAGCTAGTCACTTACAAGGCTCTAAATCTATAATAATAAAAGCATAATATGCTAATTAGACCAGACAGCAAACGACCTTCTGGATGTTCTTCCGTACAACCTTCCAGATGAAGCCAGGGCTGTTAGGGCTGAATCAAGCCAGCCCCCACACACACACATACACATATGTGTGTGTGTGTGTGTGTGTGTGTGTGTGTGTGTGTAAAAGCCTAAGCGACCTTTACAACTGGTCTCTATGATGCACACTGACCACCAGGGGCAGACACTCAATGCAGGAGCTGCCCCCTGGTGGTCAGTGCACTCCCACAGCCAGCCTTCCCCAGCCTGCCTCACATGGGCCCTTCCCAGGGACTGGGCTGGAAGACCCTGATCACCAGCCAGGCTGAGAAACCCCACCCATGCACACATTTGTTCATCAGGCCTCTAGTATTCCATAAGGCTCTCAGCAGATTTGTTAGCAGAATTTGTAGACCAGAGAACCTGCCACTTAAAGTGTTAAAATAAAGAAATCTACAATCTAAAATACTCTTCCCAGCATGGTTATTATTCAGAATTGAAAAAGGAGGTAAGGGCTTCTCAGACAAACAAAAACTAAAGAGGTCATCACCACAAAAAAATCTTTACAAAATATATTAACATTTCTTTTTTTTTTAATTGGAAAAGAAATGTCATAACAAGTAATAAGAAAATATATTTAAAAAAATATCTTATAAAGGCAAGTATTTAGTAAAGGCACTGGATCACAGCCACTTAAAAGCTAGTCTTAAGGTTAAAGACAATAGTAGCAAAATCAACTATGTCTATTTAAATAGTTAAGGGATACAAAAGAAAATTTATAAAAGATGATGTTAAAAACAAAGAGTGGAAGGAGTGAATAAAAATCACCATATTTATATATATAAAGATACAGAAAGCACAAATCATGAACAGTAAGAATGATAAATCTATCACATCAAAGGAAAAAAATGAACTGGAGAAGATATTTACAACACATATAACAAATAGAAAATTAGCTTAGCATCTATAATAAAATAACTTGAAGAAAAACAACTCAGAAAAAAGGAGAAATGCATTTTAACATGCAATTCACTAAGAGGAATTCTGAACTAACACTGTACATTGAAAAAGATGTAGAATTCTTCAGCTATGAGAATTGTGCAAATATAACAGTGATATATTATTTCCCAGACACTGAAATGGAAACAAAATTAAATATCTGAGATTGCCATGTTCCTATGGATAAAAATTTCTTGAAGAGATTTTGGTAGTAAAATTTATAAGACCACTTTGAAGAACAAAATTGCAATTTCTAGAAAGGTTAAAAGTTGCTACTTTTTCCCTCAGCAATTCTTCTTGTTGGTATTTGACATGAAGGAACTCTTGCAATATATCAGATTACATGCAGAAGATGTTTACTATAACATTATTTTAATAGCAAAAATTAGTGCCTACTCATAGGGAATAGATAATTTTTGATATATTCATATTGTGAAATACATTAAAAAACAAATTTGGCCAGTAAGCATCAATGTGAAGAGTTTTCAAGGACATTACAGCAAGTTTAAAATTTAGAATTATCTAGTATGACATCATTTACATACTTTTTTTAAATCACAAAGCTCCACTTCTGTAGTACTTGTGGAGAGTAAAATTATGACAACACAACCTAAAAGGATACTCTTGAAATGTTTGCTAGTCATGTCCCTGGTAAAGGAAGGGCATGGACCAGCCAGCCAACGAATCTTTACGAAAGAGCATTATCTCTGTTCATTATTAACACCAAACACAACACTCCTCTTTGCCTCCCATACTGCCCCCACACACACCCAGGTGTTGACTTTCCATTTTCCCATCAAAGGATGGTTCCATTGATAAAATTTTGTCAATTTTCCATGTGGTGTAGCAAAGTATAGATTGAATAACACGGGCACATTCAGTAATTACTTGTTGGAATTACAGTATATTGGAACCAAAGGGCTTTTAGAGATCATATTGCCTAGTGGTTTTCAAAATGTGTTCTGAGAAGTCCTAGGCTTCCGGGAGAGGCTCCTTGGAGAAAGGAGTGTGCAGCTAGGACTCCATACCCATCATCTCTCATTCAGGTGCGAGAGTTCTGCTTTTATCTGCTTTCTCATCGGGGTATCAAATAAGACTCTGTTTACTGAAACACTTTCTTAGAAATGAAAATAAAAGCCACTGGGTTTAGTTTATTTTCTGTTTGAAAAGTAATATAAAGGTTAGTTAAAGTCATTTTCTAACAAGTCTTCATGCTTCCTCCATGTTAAATTGAGTTAATGTTTACAGGATTCCGGACACAATGAAAAGCTGTTAAGACAGGTGGGAGCCGAGACCGGAGCGTCGACTTGGGGACTGAAGGGTCCCGGGTTTGATTCCGGCCAAGGGCATGTACCTTGGTTGGGGGCAAATCCCCAGTAGGGGGTGTGCGAGAGGCAGCTGATCGATGACTCTCATCGATGTTTCTAACTCTCTATCTCTCTCCCTTCCTCTCTGTACAAAATCAATAAAATAAAAAAAAAAAAAAAAAAAGACAGGTGGGAGCCTTTGGTTTCTATATCAATTCCACCATATCATATGAACAGGAGGATGTTCCTCTAAGTGTTCCTCTAAGAGATGAAAAGACAATATATTTAATTTGCCAACACAGTAATTCTGGTATAAAATCAGAGAGGAACGAGAAAGAGAATTTTTCTTTTTTTTTCTTTTTATTGGGGTGACACTGGTTAACAAAACTATACAGGTTTCAAGTGCACATTTCCACAACACATCATCTGTACACTGTTCTGTGTGTTCACCACCCCAAGTCTTCATCCATCACCATTTATCCCCCCTATACCCTCCTCCACCCCCACCCCCAGCAATCACCATACTGTTGTCTGTGTCCCTGAGTTTCTTTCTCTTTAAATTTTAAAAATGGAACTGCCTTATGACCCAACAATTGCACTTCTGGGAATTTATCTGAAGAAATCTGAAATACTAATTCGGAAGAATATATGCATCCCTATTTTCATTGTAGATTACTTGCAATAGCCATAATTTAGAAGCAGCCCAAGTGCCCCTCAGTAGATTAGCAGATAAAATAGCTATTGTACATTTATACCACTTAGCCATATAAAAGGAAATCTTACCCGTTGTGACAGCACAGATGGACCTGGAGAGCACTGTGCTAAATGAAAAGCTAGTCAGAGGAAGACAAGTGCCAAGTCTTTCTACCTATATGTGGAATCTATTAAACAAAATTAACTAACAACTGGAGAGAGAGAGAGAGAGAGAGAGAGAGAGAGAGAGAGAGAGAGAGAGAGAGAGAGAGAGAGAGAGAGAGAGAGAGAGAGAGAGAGAGAGAAGGCTGACAGCTGTGAAGGCAGGGGACAGACAGGTGAAGGGACAGACAGGTGAAGGGGTGGAGGAGTTGAGATCTCTCAGATTTTGCAGTGTGCATTACTCCTTTCTCTAACCATTGGAAGAATTAGAGTCATCATCCATTGCTGTGAACATAACTTTTAAGTTCCTTTTACCTAGGAATAACCCGGAATAACCCTGTAAGTAAGCATTATGTATTAAAGACAGTGCAATGGTTGTGTGAGCTTTTGGAAAGCAATTGTTTACTATTGTCTGAAGCTGCAGGAGGAAGGACTATGCCATCAAGATTCATCCCTGCCTCTATTAGCTTGGTAATCTCTAATTAAGTCATTCATGAGGCTAATCAGTTCTCTTCAAGGAAATCACTAAAAATTGCGATAATTACATTAGGCACCAAAACTTGTGAGGAAGAAAATTCACAAAATCAACTTTGATCTTTACTCCAGGCTCTGCTTAATGGTCTAGAAAACTAATAGTCATTAATTTTCACAAGAGACGTCATATGGCTAGAGCTATAGTGTTCAGATAACATTCAATTATACTTTTTTTTCCTAATGCGTGGAAGCCTCTTTTAATAATTTTAATAACTACCTAAAAATGAGTTGTTTATTTCTGTAATACCTTCACCACAAGTCTTTAAAATGCAGAAAGCAATCCCACATCCCAGGTTTCACTGAAGACCCAGACTTCACCTGCCTTCAGACTCATTTGACCCCACACATAGAACAATGACGATATTTCTCTCTACTCTTCCTAGAACAGAATATTCGAAAATTAATGTGTGTCTTCTAGAGAATTCACCAGGTTAAGGATTATCTATTAATGTTTCTAGTTTAAACAAAAGGACCTGCAACCATACTTGGAGATAATGTTTAGAATAGCCCTTTCCTTCTCTGCTAGAGTCCACGAAAGATGGTATAGCCACCAAACAGAGTGACGTTGATGGGGAAAGGGTTGTTACAGTCTCTCTGAATGGATTTTGTAGGGAAGGAAAAATAGATCTCATAATTTTTATCTCAATAATGTATCCAATAATATTCCAAATACACCCATGTCCCCATCACAGGAACTCATAGTGTTTCATATACTCTGGAGTACTGTACACACAGAGTTTATAATGGTCTGGATTATTCTGAATGAAAATGAAAAACTACATAAAGTATTTGTATTAGTTAGGAAATAGTTTATAAAAAGTTCGCCTCTGCTGGAAGAAAGGTACTTTTCTTGGTACTTTTAGCTTTCAGTGTTGTAAAATGTTAGTTGGAAACTGAGACAGCTATAGATGAAAACATTTTTTTTTTCAGCCTAAGTAGGAACCATCTCTTGATGCAGGCAGTACAGAAAACAGCAGATGGGTGGAGTATCCCATGGGCGGACAGGAGGAGAAGGGATTCCATTCCACGAACTAAAAGCTTGCACCATATTCCAGTTTTGACTCTGACTCCATATATATCAGAATTCCTCCCAGATGAATGTGTAAGAGCAAACTACCCCGAGATGAAATGGCTCCATGGAAGGCGTCTTACTCTGAGTTTGCTGAGGAGTGTTTTTGTCTGATGAGTTGCTTGTGTGTATAGTATCCCCACAGCAGACTCCTTCCCTTGTAATCAATCACTAACTCAACCAATGGAGAAAACTCAACTGGCTCTATACCTTTACTTCTTTTAAATACATTACCCCTATATTTTAGACAAAATAAAAATGGTGAGAAAATGTCAAGTTACAGCATAGAGAAGGGCAAGTCCCTTACTATAATCATCAATAATTCATATCTGGCTTTGCAGGTAAATCTATATGCTATGGGGGCAAATTAAAGTAACTTAGTATAATTTGAAATTTTAAATCAAATCTACTATAATACTATGGTTATACCAGATTCTTTTTTTCTTTATCTAAATTGCTTGATATTTTAAATGAAAGCATTATTTAATAAAATATATTTTTGTTGAAATAACAGAAAAACTATCACCAATCCATTATCTCCAAAAAATATGCTACAGATTCTGAAAGCAGTCATTCCTACAAAACAGAATAAAAACCAAATAATTCTTGTACTTTTTTAGACACTTGAATTTTTCTCTGAAGTATGCATTTTCCTGTTTTACCAGTGTGTTGTATCAAAGTCACAGAAACCATCATTCTCTTTTTTGTTCCTACCAGTTTTTGGTAACTTTTAGTGAAAAAAAGATTAAAATTTCAATCCTCTCAATGCCCAAATCTTCTAATGGAAAGTTTCATTTTAAAGGATGCTTCTGTCCTTTTTATGTAACATTAGAATGAAAATAGAGAGACCTTTATAGATAATCTAATCTATTCTCATGTTTCCTTAAAAGTGGAGGGCAGAATCATCCCAAAGTAACAGGAATAATGCTATCCTATATAATAAAAACCTAATATGCAAATTATCCCCTCGACCAGGAGTTCAACCACTTGCTATGATGTGCACTAACCACCAGGGGGTGGCATGTAACATGGCAGGCATTGGCACTGGAAGTGGGAGGCAGTGGAGGCGCTGTTGGGACCGTGGTGAGATGGTGGAGTAGGTGAGTGGGCATTGCCAGGCCAAGGTAGGTGCAAGCTTGCCCGATTGCCCTGATGATGACCCTGCAGATGGCGACCAGTGGCAGTGATGGGGTTGGGGATGTTACCTGGTTTCCAAGCACTGAGGGAGCTGGGAGGTGGCCCGATGTCTCAGGCAAAGAGGGCCAATCAGGGATTTGGGAGTCCAGGTGCTTCCTGGGGCCCAGAGGTCAGTTGGGATTTGCCCTTCCAGACACTTGTGCTTTGATTGCCAGCCAGGCCTAGGGACCGCACCTGTGCACAAATTTTGTGCACTGGGTCTCCAGTTTAATATAAAAGCTTGAGCAAAGACTCTACTTCCTTTAAGTGTTATACATCACATTAATTCCTTTTAAACTAATAGCTCAGTTCTCATTCCATAGAAAACAGGTAGTGCTATTGAAGCCAGTTCACCTCCTGTTTTCAAAGTTCAATGAAAAGCATAGATTTTAAGGATTGCCTTATTTCAATGCCTCTCTTACATTGTGCAGCTCCTTCAAAAATAGAAACCAGATAGCCATCTTTATAGCAGACTCTACATTCTTAGTGCCTGGCACAGACTTGGGTATATCAAACAATACATAAAAATACTGCATGTGTGTCAGAAACTACATTAAGCTACCATTTTGGAATTACTATTTAAATTGACATTTAAATCACTATTTAACATATAAATATGCCTGTTTTTGTTGTAGTCCATTTACCCCCTTGTTTCCTACGTAGCTTTTATCCTCAGCTTTATTCTATTCAATTATTTGTGTAAAAATTCAGACAATGGATCAGGCATCTAATTGCAATATAGAATTGAGATTTGAAATTTAAAAACTGTCAAGTATATCAGTCAAAACTTTTTCATATCAATTAAAATAGGTATTGTAATAATGTGCTTTCTAATTTTTTGATATTGCTCTGTACAAATATATATTTAATTTCTACAAGGTCAGATGATGATTATTGCACATTAACCTATATAACAAACTAATTTGGGGAATTTATATTTCTAGGAATTCAACTTCACTCAAAAAGCAGCTTTCATTACACACACACATAAACACATACACCACACAGTAGGGAAACAGTACTTCCTGAGCCAGTATTCTGCAATGTGAAGCTTAGTCTAAAAACTCAAAAAAAAAGAAAAATTCTCTTTCTATCTTGTCAGACTACCGACTACCAGTATCACATTTTATTCAATTTTCACTATTGTCCAGTTGCCATTAAATACAGGCTGATTTAATATCTTGGCCAGTTTAAGTCTGAGTTATATGGTAGGTATTGATTAAAATACTTTTCAGGGGAGGAATGGAAGAGAATAATGACTGGAGAAAGACATTTGGTGGGTAAAATGATATGAAGAGATAGTACATGGAATAGAAAGTAAAAAAATAATTTTTTTTGAAGAATGAAGGGTTGATTTTATTTTTCTGCTGAATCTAAAGAAAATAACAAGTATGTGTGTGAAATAATGATTACATGCTACTTTTTATTCTGAGCAAGTCCACCTCATGTCATTCTGTGTAAATTCCCAAATATGGATTAGTTTTTCACAGCAAATCTGAAAATATTTTCACTTAGTGTGCTTTCTTAAGGTTGCAAGTCCTTGTTTTAATATTTATTTCTTCAAGATGACTTGAAATTCAGTAATGATTAATTTTATGAGAATGGAAATCACCCACTCTGGCTAACCTAAACTCTGGGCTTCAGATTCTAGTTCATATATATCGTCCCTTATTTCTATGAACATGAGTCTCAGAAGTCTTATAATTCTTCCTCATTTCAAATAAAGGCAGATGTTTCTGAAATGAAATTACTGTATTTCTTAAATCTATGGCTGAATGAGTCAAGAGATCTAGAAATATTGCTATACTAACAAAATATAATTATCTGATCTCAGCATAACCATGACATCGGGGATTACTAACAAACATTACAGTCATTGCCCTTCAAACTTCAAGAGAAAAGTATCTATCTACAACCCCTTTACTTGGGTGAGCCTCAGGCATCTCAAATTTAGTAAGTTTAAAATAGAACTCATCTATTCTTCTGCCAATCTTCCTCCTGTGTTCTCTTTAAAAGATGGTGGTGGCTTCCTCCCAGTCATGAAGTCAGAAGCCTTAGAATCATCTTTGAATTTTTATTACATTCATATTCATGTTCAACCAGTAATTAAGTCTGGTTGAAACCACTTCCTAAATCCCTCTCCCATTAACACTCTTCTATTCAGTCCTGTCACTGTCTTAGTTCTTATTTTCATGATTTCTTCAATAATCAGTATGATTTCCCTTCTTTTGGATTTTCATCAAAGCTGGTAAGTAAATTTTTTTGTTTGTTTGTTTTTTCGGGTTTTTTTATTATTATTATTATTTTTTTGTAATTTGTGGTAGAGGGTGTTGTTTTTTTTAATCTCTCTATTCCTTACTCACCCAAGGACTTTAAAATGCAACACAGAATTTATATTTAAACTTGATGCAATTGGCCAAAAACATGTATCTCTTCTCCCATTTGTGACTCTACTTAAGTTATAATAAAATATCTATACTAATAAAAACCTAGGTGGTGTCTTGCTCTTACATCATCACAAGATAGCCTCCTCCATGTTGTCACAAGATGGCCACCCACAGATGGCCGCCCCCATGTTGTCACAGATGGCCACCACAAGATGGCTGCCCCCACATTATCACAAGATAGCTGCCACAAGATGGCCACCACAAGATAGCCAGCATGGGAGGGCAGTTGATGATGATCTGGCCACCAGGGGAGGGCAGTTGGGGATGATCAGGCCAGCAGGGGAGAAAGTTGGGGGCAATCAGGTCATCAGGGGAACAGTTAGATGTCAATCGGGATGGCAGAGGAGCAGTTAGGAGGGTGATCAGGCTAGCAGGCGTAAGCGGTTAGGGGCAATCAGGCAGGCAGGTAGGTCCCAGGCCCCAGACTGTGTGTGGGATGTCCAATTGCTGGTTTAGGCCCAATTTCTATGAGGATCAGACAGTCAAACATCCCCTGAGGGGTCCCAGATTGGAGAGGGTGCAGGCTGGGCTGAGGGACACCCCTCCCAGTGCACAAATTTCATGCACCAGGCCTCTAGTTAAAATATAAAAACCCTCCAGAATGAAAGAAGCAATAGGAAAGAGCCCAAAGTGAGTAGTACTATCAGAAGTAACTTATTCATGACACAAGAACCCCTGACAGTATCCAAATTGTAAGGCACCAGGTGGCAAAGGCCACAGATAATCATAGATGTGCACATACAGTGTTTGACCCCTCAAGTCCTATTCACCATCTAGTTGTCACTGCCTCAGGAAGGAGACCCAAGGTTTATTCTCATGAGAAATTGAATCTGAGAGGCTATGAACTCAAACATCAGGCAAGTGATGCAAATGAGATAAAACCATGAAAGTTAAATAAAACTCTAGATATTAACTGCTCAACTATCAGACCATATACTGCTCTACTCCAAAAACCACATGAGCAGGACTTGCCCCTCAGTTAGAACTGGAAGTTTCTCCTCTGGGCACAGTGAAGAGCCTCAGAGAAGTGATTTCCAGAAAGTGACATTTGCACCTCTTTCAGACACACACACACACACCAGTGAAAATTCAGTCTTATCACCATATCACTCTACAACAAAACCCACTAGCTATCAAAACCCATCCAAGTGCAAAGAGCTTTCAGCCATCTGCCCAGCGCCTCATTCTTACACATGCACTTATAGAAAAACAAATACCTAGCTAATATAAAAGACAGATACAAACAATGCAAATAATAAACCCAAGTGAACCATAATCAATATATGGAAAATCAGGAAGCAAAACTTAAAAGAAAACTATAAATTTAACTTCTTTAGAGAGATAAGAGGCACTATTTCATAAAAATAAAATGTAACTATGAGAGAAAAAGTAAGAACTGTTGTATATTAAAAATCTGATAGCTGTAATAAAATAATTCAATTAAAGTATTGAGGAACATAGTTCAAAAAAGCTCTCAGAAGTCAGAACAGACAGGAAAAAAAAAAAAATAACAGATAAAAAATTAGACATCAACCTTGGAAGTTCAACTTCAAGTTAAAAGAATTCCAGAGAGAAGAACAAAGAAATCTATGAAAAATGAACACTTGAAAACTTTTTTAAAAAGTTACTATGGACAAAGACATTTCCGAACATAGCTGTGTTGGTGGTATGAATATGCTGCCCCCCTCCAAAAATAGATTAAAATGTGTCCAATGGAATCTTTCTTAGAAAGCTACTGATCTCCATGAAAATAGAGTCAAACCCCAAAAGAGATAGGATCCAGGCTTTATATGAAGACAGAGAAAGGAACTCCCAGAATGGTTGCCAACACAAGTTCCAGGAAGAACAATAAAGCTGGGATCCAGAGAAACCAGCCCTGGCCCAAGCCTGAGGAGATAAAATTGGGAAATAATATTGACGGTTGTCAGCTAGGTAACACAGTGCATGTGGGGGGAAAGTAGGGTAATAGAAAATTAAGGAAGTGAAGAAGCAGGCAATCAATAATTCTGGGGAAAAACACAAGATGTTCAAGTAAATAAACTTAGGAGAAGGATTCTACTGGGTTTGCAATAAAAATATGCATAGTGAACATAAAAAAGAACTATTTCAATAAAAAATGAGAAATATAGAGAACGGTGAGTAAAGAAAAAAGACGTTGAAGATTTTAATACATCTATGCTATATAAATCAAATAGATGACAATTAATAGTGAAAACTGAGGAATGGCAGTGTAAGCACATTATTTTGATATATGAAAGTAAACCCCAGAATCTAAAAGACTTTTGAGAGATTGTTGTAAAGTCCTGAGAAGAGAAGTAAAGCATATTCTAATTTCACTACAGACCTCTTATATCACTGATTAAGGTAAAAATATATTATTTTAATATATTAATTTAATGATAATTTAATTAGGCTGACTATGCTGAGTAATATATTGTTCCACTCAGCTTTTTATTTCCTAATGAGTTTGAATATCTTATGAGCAGAGACACTTTTACCCATTTCCCATAAAACTGACTTTTTATTCTTTTGTGTGGATTTATATCTATTTCAATCTGGTGTAATTTTCCCACTTCCTGAAAGACTTCAACGTTTCTTAGACTGTGGCTCTGTTGGTGTCTTTTACTCATGGCTGTTTTTAGGGTTTGTTAGTTATTTCACAGAAGTAAAACAAAAATTCTAAAGTTTATAAGAAGCCACAAAAGACCCCCAAATAGTCAAAACAATCCTGAGAAAGAACAAAGTGAGTGGCATCACACTCCCTGATTTCAAACTATATCAGAAAGCTACAATAATCAAAATAATATGGTACTGCATAAAAACAGATACATAGAGCCAGAAATAAACTCATGCATATATAGGTAACTAGTATTTGGCAAGGGTGCCAAGACTACTTACTGGACAGCCTCTTCAGTAAATGATGTTGGGATCATTGGAGCTTCATATGTAAAAAATGAAACTAGACTCCTACTTTATTCCATTCACTAAAATGTACTCAAAATAAATTAAAGACTTAAATTCAGGATTAGGGTTAGGGTTAAGGGTAGGGTTAGCGGTCCTAGAGGAAAACATAGGAAAAAAGGCTCCTTGGCAGGGGTCTTGGCAATAACTTTTTGGATGACACTTAAAGTACAAGCCTCAAAAGTAAATAATAAGCAGGTGGCACTCCATAAAACTAAAAATGTCCTGCACAGCAAAGGAAACCATAAACAGTGAAAAAATCAACCAATGGAATGGGAAAAAATATTTGCAAAGCATTTATCTGTTAAGGGGTTAATCCCCAAAACTTATAAAGAACTCATATAACTCAATAGTAACCCCCCACCCCAAACACACACAAAAACAAGCAAAAAGTAAGAACTGATAATCCTATTAAAAAATAGGCAAAAGACCTATGTAGACATTGCCCGAGGAAGCTGCACAAATGACCATCTGGCACATGAAAAGGTGCTTAAAGTTCTGATTATTAGGTAAATACAAAGCAAATCCACAACAGGTATAATTTTACACCTGTTTGAATGGCTATTTTCAAAAAACAAGAAATGGCAAATGCTGGCTGAGATGTGGAGAAAAGGGAACCCTTGTGCATTGTTGGCAGGATTGTGAACTGGCACAGCCACCATAGAGAACAGCATGACATTTTCTCAAAAAATTAAAGAAATAGGACTGTCATATAATCCAGAAATTCCACTTCTGGAAATATACCTGAAACAAAAATTCCATGTCCAAGAGATATCTGCACCCCTGTATTCATGGCGGCATTATTTACATTAGCCAAGACATGGAAACAACTTAAGTATCCACTGATGAACAGATAAAGAAAGTATGATATATGTACACAATGATATTATTCAGCCATAAAAAAAGGGAAATCCTATCTTTTGTAACAACACAGACAAATCTTAATGGGAATTATACTAAGTGAAATAAGTCAGAGAAAAACAAAAACGGTATGATTTTACTTACATGTGGAATCTAAATAAAATCAACTCCAACAAAACCACTCATAGAAGAAATCAGGTTTACAATGATCAGAGGTGGGGGAACTGGATTAAGATAATAAAAAGGTACAAACATCTAGTTATAAATTACATAAGTATTAGAGATGTATCATTCAACATGACGACTATATTTAACCATGCAGTATATTTAAAAGTTGTACAATATTTATGAAAGATGTTAAGAGAGTAATCATCACAAGACAGAAAACCATTGTTTTTCTTTTTCTTTTTGTATCTGTATTAGGTGATAGATACCAACTAAACTTATTTGGTTATCATTTCACCGTATATGTAGGTCAAATCATTATGTCATACATTTGAACTTATGCAGTAATATGTTAATTTTATTTCAATAATACTGAAAAAATAAAAATGAAAAAATAATGTAGGGAAAATGAAATATGTAATGCTGAGTCATTCTACGAAAGAATGGGATGTGTCCTTCCATTGTTTAAGAATGCTTCTTTACCTGTCATACTACATTTTAAAATTGCTTTCTATATACTTTAGGAGTTATGGTGTTCAGAAATGCGATAACACAAAAAATAGAGATAATATATGCCATGTTCTAGGCAGAAAAAAAACAGACTAGTATCTTAAATGCTAATGTAATTCCCTCAGTAAATGATGTTTTAATAACCAGTAGGGCTGATGGGCCGATGCCTTTGATGAAATGTTATCAATGTCAGTTGCAGAGAAATGCTTAGGCAGCCAGGAAATGCCACAAACACAAGTTTATTTTCTTTCCTGGATCTTCCTCTCAGGGCCCTGCAGGGAGCCAGATCTTTCCCACCTAAACCATAAAATTTCTCAAGAAAGATAAACAGCTTCTCTGTAGAGGGCCACCTGGGAAGGCACATGGGCAATTTTCCTTAATTATCATCAGCTGAACTCAGGGTGTAGGCAGAGCCACACCTTGTAAACATGTTTCCCCAAGATGGTGGACATGTTGTCAGCTTGGCCTTCGTATCAGCCCAGGTGTCCAGTCCAGGCGTGGGAGAGACTAGATCCAGGCACCTTAGGGTCTACTTAAGAATGCAAATAAGTTGGTGTTACCTCTGGGTATTGGGGGTATAAAATAAATACACTGGGAGGGGCCGTCATTGTAGTAGTCTTCCTGCCTCTCCAGCAGACAGGATGGCGGCCCTTCCAGCTCCCAGTTTAAAATCTACCTCTGTGTCTTCTCTCTTTATTTCTATAATATTATTTCTCAATCCCTGGCCACCTCCACTTAGAACCGCTTCCTTCAATCTCTTTCTGTGCGGGACGCGGAAAAGGGAGATCACCATGACTGGCCCCCACCACACCAGGCCCCTGCACTTCTCCCTTCTTGAAGATGGGGAGAGGGAAGCGGACATAAACAATGGAGTCAGTGAACTGGACAACAATCTTCAGGACAGAGCGAGGAAAAGAGAACGTGTGTAAGGACTGCAGCCAGGACAGCAACGCCCATGGAGTGGAACAATCAGGCCTGGTGTGCTGCACAGATTTACACACACTCCGGTCATACCGTCACACCCAAAGAGGACAGAGAATGGCCAAGGATTAGATCAACACACACAGGTCTGCGAACACAGACTCCGCTCGGCTACCCGGGCAGAGAAGTCAGAGCAAGCCCCCCCCCCCCCCCCCCCCCCCCGCCCCCCAGTGCGCGAGTGTGGTGTCCTACCCAGAGCATCTGGATCAGTGAGATTTCCAATCGGCTGTAAAGTGTAACTATTGAGAACACCTCTGCCACTGCGGACACTTGTTATTTTGAGAATGTTGTTCCACAAGTCCCAGTTTATGAAAGATGCCGATCTCCTCGACTCTTTCTGTGCCTTAGTCCCTGCCTGGGGGTGGCCGGCCTGGCTCAGCCTGCCCACACCCTTCTGCCTGGAGGAGGGGGCCTGGCTGGAGGGCTGATCCTCCCCGTGGATCAGCCTCTCTGGCCTCACCTGCAGGTCGGGGGAGGGAGGGTCAGGTGAGTTCAGGAGGCCTGATGGGCAGCTCTGATGCCTGGGTCAGGACCACCCACAGGGCCTCCCATCTAGACCCAGGTCTGCTCCGGGTTTCCCCTGAGGCCCCAGCAGACCCTTCTGGGCTGCTTCTCCTCTCTGAGCGGGCACGTGAGAGGAAGGGCAGGCGCCTGCCTCCTTCACCGGCCTTGAATGAAAAGAGACAATAACCGTGAAGTCACTTTAGAGAGAACTTAAGTCTAAGTGAGGGGTGTGCTGGTGGTTTGGTGAACTCTAGGTCCCAGTACTTTCCAGGGTCCCGATTGGGAAGAGGGGCCATTAGAGAGCTTGCAAACACGTTTGTTATGGGTTAACAACTATTCACTCACTCAGAGGCTGAGCCCCCATTGTAACCGCAGGTGTATGCAGGTGAGGCCATTTAAAAAGGCTGAGAAATCATCGAGCTTCCACCAGGTTAAAGGTCTTCCCCAAACACCACATCTATATTTCTATCTCTCTATCTCTCTATCTCTATCTCTATCTCTATCTCTATCTCTATCTCTATCTCTATCTCTATCTCTATCTCTATCTCTATATAAGCCTAATATGCAAAGTGCCCCTTGGGGAGTTTGGGAGACCAGGAGTTTGATTGCTCTGGCTATGACAGGCGCTGACCAACAGGGGGCGGCACGGAACAAAGGGAGGCCCTGGTTCGCAGCTGGAAGAAAGGTCCTGGACAGCAGCCTGAAGGCCCGAAGCAGCCCTGATCAATGGCCAGGCCTAGGGACCCCACCCATGCATGAATTTTGTGCACCGGGCCTCTAGTATTCTACAATATTAAATACGAAGTATAATTAAATTTATTTTTTAATTGGTTCTTTATTTCCTGTGTTGACCAATTTGCTTATGATGTGCCTTGATGTAGTTTTCTTCATGTTTCTCATGCTTTGTCAAAAAGGGAAAACCCATGGCAGATTTTAAAATATCTTTGCATTTTTACTTAAAAGATATAAAAGTGGGCTCATGTCTTTGGACAGTGCCTTGTCAATCACAATTCTCCAATTTAACACTCAGGAGGTCCAAAATCTCTTCTCTTTCCTTCTCTGCCATTGCAATCCTAGTCTTGAAATTATTTGATCCCTGGTCTCTTTACTAATCTTTGAGTGCATCCTGATGGGATTATGATTTGCATACATATCTGGCGATAATAATTGGGACAAATAAACATCAATCTTCCTTTATTTCACTTTCTTATGTGCACATATTAAATGATGATTGTGAAAGTTACTGTGAAAATTCCAGGTATTAAGGCTCACATTATTAAAGAGGGGCAAATGATTTATTGTTTATTGACAAATCGCAATAACATTGTTCACAAGTAGAGAGAGGAAGATTTAGAGGTTCCTTCTCTAGTTATGCCAAGGCATTTGAAAGTTCAGCCCTATGAAGTGCTAAAATTAGCAGCTACTAGTTAGTAAGCACTCACTCTGCAGCTGGCAGTGCAATGCAAAGTTTGAATCTACTATCTCTAACTTAAAGGCGTTATCTCCATATCACCAGCACAAAAACTGACTTCTCCAGATCACATAGCTAGTAAACAGTAAACAGTAAGAATCTAAGAAGGAATCTTTACAGAATATGAAATAAATCATACTCCTTTTGTCATTAAAATTTAATCAAGTCATTACTGTCATTACTTTAACAACTAGTTAAATCACCTGCAAGCAATATTTCTTTTTTGCTACTTAGCAAAGATTTGGGTAAGATATCTTAAAATTTGTTCCTCTGAAGAGGAAGAAAATTAATTTTTGTTAAACATCTATAACATAGCAGATAGTATGCTAGGTCATTTCACATTTATTATCTCATTTATTTTTTACTAAAATAAATGGCAAGCTGTATATTATTATTTTCATTTACAGATGAGAAAACCCAAGCTCAAGTAAATGATTCCCCATCAATCATAAGTTGGAAAGTTTGAGCCTGAAGTAGGGGCCAGAGATTGCAAGATCAGAGTTCTTTCAATGTGGTATTATAACAACAAAAGAGCCTAAATTATGTAAAAGGATAATAATCCTTAAAGTGTAACTCTCCAGCAAAGTCTCCTGACATAGAAATAAAAAAAAGTCCTCGGTTTTACAGTAATTCTAAAGTACTGACAGGAGTGGTTGCTTCTATTTTTAAATATATTTTTATTGATTTCAGAGAGGAAGGGAGAAGGAGAAACATCAATGATGAAAGAAAATAATTGATTGCCTATTTCTTGCATACCCACTACTGGGGATCTGATCCTGCAACCCAGACATGTGCCCTTGACCCTTGACCAAAATAGATCCTGGGACCCTTCAGTTGCATGTTGGTGTTCTCTCTCTCTCTCTCTCTCTCTCTCTCTTTCTATTCCATCTTCACCGGAGGATATATTTCCATTAATTTTTAAGAAGAGTGAAAGAGAGGAAAAGAGAGAGAAACATTGATATGAGAGAAACACATTGATTGGTTTCCTCCTGCATGAGCCCTGACCAGGTTTCAGGCCCAAGGGGGAGCCTGAAACCAAGGTTTATGCCCTTGACCAGAATTGAATCCAGGACGCTTTGCTCCACAGGCCAATGCTTTATCCACTGAGCCAAAGGGGTTAGGGCCACAGGCTGACTCTCTATCCACTGAGCCAAATCAGCTAGAACAGGAGTGGTCATTTTTAGTTACATGAATTCTAAAATCTATACCATGTTCTTTATGGTAGTTATAAGCCTTATCATGTATAGAATACATTAAAAACACACACATACTAGTAAATCCAGATCCAAAATGGACCTCCTTGATGAGACCAAAATCATATACTCATAAATCAGAGAAAAAATAGATGAAGATTTTTATTTTATAGGAAGAGCAGTATAGTGACGAAAATAGTATGACAATCAAAATGTTCATAGACTTTTTCATCAAATTTGAGAAAGATTTAAGAAATTTAGGAAATTTGATATTTAAGAAATTTAAGATTTAAGAAATTTAAGAAATCCTTAAATTTTTATGAAAGAAGTCAGAATGAAAATATAAAAAGGAAAACTATAATAAATATTACTTTATGTAATACTTAATAAATAGATAAAGCAAGTAAGACTGTGGAACTGGTTTAGAGACAAATGTAGCAATGGAATAGAAGAGAAAAACTCCAGTTGATGCTACATCTATCATATATATATAATTTGCCTACCTATCTATGAGATACAAGATAGAAGTGGCAGTAAGGAAAGGAAGACTGAATAAATTATACTGAGATAATTATATCCACACTAGGGGCCCAGTGCACAAATTTGTGCACCTTGAAAGGAACTGCAGGCCATGAGGCTCTGGTGAGCACAGAGGTGGGTCTCTCCTCATTCACATGGCCCCTCCCACCACAGCCCGCAGTCCCTTGTCTGCTGGCCCCACTTGCACCCATTGCTGGTGCCATTAGTGGGTGCAAGTGGTGGCTGCTCTCCCAAATTGCCCCTCAGGAGCAGGGGGAGGTGGAGAAACCCTCTGGGGCAATTGGGGCCAGCAGCCACTGCTCGCACCTGCTAATGGCGCCTAGCCATCAGGACTAGTGCCAGGCATCATCAGCAGGTTCAAGTGGCAGCTCTAGCACCGGCTATGGGTGAGAGTGGGGCTGGCACCTGCAGCGGGTTGGGCAGGGCTGTCGCTGGCAGCAGGTGCAAGAGGCAGCTGCCAGCCCCAATCACCCACTGGGAGTAAGGAGAGGTAGAAAAGCCCTGAGGAGTGATTGCGGCCAGCAGCCACTGCTCACATCCACTGACAGCACTGAGCAATTGAGGCTGACTCCAGGTGCTGGCAGTGGTGCAAGTGGGGCCAGTGCCAGCAGCAGGTGTGGGTGCCAGCAGCAGGTGCAAGTGCCTAGGGGGACTGCAGTGTGTGGGAGCAAAGAATTTTCAGTAACCACCAGAGGCTCACCCCAATGACAGTGGCCAGCACCCCGCCTTGGTCTGGCGCCGCTGCTCACCTGCTGAACCTTCCTGCTATGGCTGATGCCCACCATGTTCCATCTCTGCCACCTGCTGCCAACACCCTCCATTTTCTGTTCATGCATCCCGGTGGTCAGCGCACGTCATAGCAACTGGTTGTTCAGTTGTTCCACCATTTAGTCTATTTGCATATTAGGGTTTTATATATATAGATATGAGAAAATAAAACTGGATTTCTATCTCATTATTCCTTAAAAAACAAATAAATTAAAGATCTATAAAAATTAAAATTCAAAAAATTTTAGAAGAATATTTAAGAAACTATATGACCTCAGAATAGGATGAAATGTCTTCATTTAAACCCCCCCACCCCAAAAAATCTCATAAAGGCAGAAAATGTTAAATATAACTTATTTAACATTAAATATAAACATTAAATATAAAACCTATAAAAAGTAACCATAAGAGGGTGAAAATGATGATAAGAAGATACAATTAGCCAATCTATAATAATAAAAGTGTAATATGCTAATTAGACTGAACATCCTTCTGGACAACCTTTCAAATAAAGCCAGGGCTGCAAGGGAAGCCCAGGTCCTGGCTGTCTGCCTGAGGCTGGAGGGAAGCTGGTGTTGGCAGCTGGGGGAAGGAAGGCCTACTCTTGCAAGAATTTCATGAATTAGGCCACTAGTTTAAATATAAATGAATTATAATCAAAGTATATGAAGAATTTCTACAATGAGGTTCAAAATGTATCTTATCTTGACTGGGCAATTAAATCCTATAAGTTTCTTAGAGGCTCTCTTCCATGGTGACATGTATAAGAATGTTTATAGCAGCATTACTTTAAAAGAGAAAAAGATTTAAAAAAAACCTAATGTAATTACAATAAAAAGTGGCCTACTAGAAAGTGGAGGAAATGAATTAACTAGAAATATTTGTATCAAGATGGGTGAATCTCATAAACCTATAGTCCAGTGAAAAAAAATTAGTTGAAAAATGCATGAGTACTTTAAAACATTTTAAACAAAATCTCACTGTAAGTCAAACACTTTTTATCACTTATGCTCTTGACAACCTAATAATGTAGATATTATTATTTCCATTTTATAAATGACAAATCGAGACAAAAAGCTATGTAACTTGTCAGAAGACACACTAGACATTGTTCATAAATCCATACAAATGTAATAAAATTTAAAAAATGAGAAAATAATAGACACCAGATACAAATAGTGATTACTTACCAGGAAGAGAAAAATAAAAAATGGATAATGAGAGATATACACAGGGTTCAATTCTACTTATAATATACTATTTCTTAAACTGAGTGATGTGTTCATGAATGCTAGTTACATTATTTTTTTTTACGTTTTTATATCTGACTAATTCTTATGTTACGATAATTTGTAATATTTTAAAATAAAGCACCCTAAATTGGGGTATATGTAAGAAACAGAGAAGTTTGTCATATAAAATGGTATGTCCTTGCCCAGATTGGCATGGTTCAGTGGGTGAGTGTTGACCTATGAACCAGGAGGTTATGGTTCGATTCCAGGTCAGGGCACATGCCAGGGTTGCAGGCTCAATCCCCAGTGTGTGGCATCCCCAGGGTGGGGCAATCCCCAGTGTCAGGTGATCCCCAGTGTGGGGCATGCAGCCATTCAATGACTTCCTCTCATCATTGATGTTTCTACCTCTCTCTCCATCTCTCTTCCTCTTTGAAATCAATAATATATATATATATATATATATATATATATATATATATATATATATATTTAAATGGTGTGTCCTTGGGCTTTGTTTTCATTTTAATATATAAAGGCCATGCGACAGAGGCCAGGCTAGGCTGGGCCTCTAGTATTCTATAAACACTACCAGTTAGGGCTTTTACTTGGAAGAAATATTGTTCACCTGTGTAAGGAAACAGAGCAGGTAAAATTTCAACTCTCAAAAGGCCTGAATATTAAGGTGATATTAAGGTAATGAAGACAGGTTGTGCTCAGTCACCCTGGTGCACCCCTAAGGACAAGTGCAAGTGTAGGTGTGTGTATGTGTGTGTGTGTGTGAGTGTATGTGAGGGTGTGTATGTGAGCATGAGTCATCAAACAGCCATCATGGACAGTGTCTAATGGGCATGAAACACCACTGCTGAGCAAACTCTGTAGAAAGGTCTTGCTCTCTCAGGTTTACACCCAGAGAAAATGCTAGATTATGACTGTCAGGCACAGAAGGCAAATCTGCCCTCCTTCCCGGCCACCAGAAACATCCATCTGCTAAAGCTATCAACATGCTTCCAACAGGGGAATCCGTGCACCTGGCCACGACTCTTATTGTCCATGGGACACCAGTACTGTGGCAGCCACGGAGCAGAGAAAGCAGCTCTGCAGGAGGACTAATCACATTTCCTTTTCAGTTTTCTCCCAGGACGGAAGAGGCACCAGGACTGAGTGAACTCCCTGGAGCTCTTGTTCTTTGGCACACAAGGAGAGCACAGGTGGAAAGAAATGAAGAGGAGGAAAGACAGACATTTCCTCAACAGTACAATGGGCACTGAGAATCATGTAATTTAACCATTTAAAAGGATATGGCTTTAAAAAAAATACTCCAGGCTAAGGAAATAGAAATAGTAGATGTATCCAAAAAGTATCTACTATAATTTCAAAGTATTTGTTTTGCTCTTGCATTCCCCCTAAGAAGAGTAGTAAAATCTCTTAATGTATTCAAAGAAGAAAGTCAGTTTTTCTTTCTATAACCCCAAACCCAAAGCCACTATTTTATAATTTATTCAAATAAGAATCTTCAGAAATTAGCATAGAATTCTAATTCTACACATAGTTAAATAAAGCAGGTTGTTTTTTCACCAAGTTTGGATGCAGATAAATTGTTTTGCAGCCTGGGGATATTTCTTTCTTTCTTTCTTCTTCTTTTTTTTTTTTTTTTTTTTTTTTTTTTTTTTTTTTTTTTTTTTTTTTCTTTTTTTTTTTTTTTTTTTTTTTTTTTTTGACTTACAGAAATTTGCTTAACCCAACTCTTAGTTTTCTATTAGATAATATGGGTATGTTACACTCCCATGTCTCAGATACCTTATACAGGCTGCAGCAAGCATCAAATGAGACAATATAAGGTGCCCCCCCAAAATGTATACACACTTTAACAGCTGGTAGCTCAATGGATGTTTCTCTCTTTCCAGATTTAACCCATTGGAATTAATAATTATTCAAAGTGTGCATACATTTTGGGGGGACACCCTGTATATGTCACAAAACTTTGTAATGCAAAAGCACTGAACAAAGATAGGTGGTTTAACATTTTAACTGATTCAGTCTACCAGTGTTGTTTAATTCTGTTCTTTGGTTCTATCCGCTACTAAGGAGGAGTGTGACAGCGAGGTGGAGAATGAGGGTCAGTGAATGGTGAGGACTCCATGACCCACCTGCACTTGATCTGAAGTTAGCTCCACTCTTTCTTGCCCATACATTTGAATTATGCATAAGACTTTATGTAGTAAAAAATACAGGTTGTTATGCTTTAAAAATATAAAATACAATAATAAACAACAGGGGAAAGGGAAGGGGACTCTCCCTAGTGAACAGACCAAAGGGAAAAATCTCTAATCTAATGTAATTCAACACAGCAAAGAGAAGCGATAAAAATAATAGTAGGTAGTGAATCAGGAAACTTGTATTAAATTCTGTACCAGCCAAGTATATGATCTTAGATACCTCATTTAACTTGTGCAAACCTCTGTTCCAGACATGTAATATGAAGGTAGTGTTCTCTATTCAAAAAAAGTATACAACTCAGTTCTGAACAATTTTTACATAAGTAATTCCAGTATACCTTTAAATTTCTCTTTGACTAATCATTAACCTCTGATGAAAAGTGCTTGGAGGAAAGGGGAGAAGGTAAGAAAAAAGAGGGAACTGGTGTATATGTATGAATGTGTGTGTGTGTGTGTGTGTGTGTGTGTGTGTGTGTGTGAGAGAGAGAGAGAGAGAGAGAGAGAGAGAGAGAGAGAGAGCATGAGCACATGGGGTTGAGATTTAAATCGCTACTAAATATAGAGCTAAATTCAGATAGTCTGAAACCTTATGAATAATTTGGCAGTGATACTAACTTTGAAGAGGTCATGGAAAATTCTTCTACAAAGCAGGCACCTTGGTAGTTACTAGGAACACAAATATTACATGGTTAAGCCCTATGTGTTTCATGTGTAGTGATTCTTCTCACAAGTTTCATAATTTGTCTGTTTCATCATTTATAAAATGGGAATAATAATAATACAAGTTTTATTTTATTAGTTTGTTGAGAACATAAATAATTTGGTATCTATAAAATGATAATGCTTGACATATAGTGAGATTTTTGTTAAATAAAAGTTTTAAAATATTAGCTCTGTAATCTAATTAGAAATCAGGAAGTGAGATGCTTCCAGTTTTATTCTTCTTGCTCAAGATTACTTTGGCTATTCAAAATCTTTTGTGGTTCTATATGAGTTTTATAATTGTTTCATTTTCTGTGAAAAATGCCATTGCAATTTTAATATGGATTGCACTGAATTGATAGATCACTTTGGTGGTATAAACATTTTACCAATATGAATTCTTCTAGTCCATCAACATGGGATATCTTTACATTTGTTTATGTCCTTCTCAATTTCTTTCATCAAAGTTTTATTGTTTTCAGTGTACAAATATTTCACTTCTTTCATTAAGTATATTTCTAAGTATTTTATTTAGTTAGTTTTGATGTTACTGTAAAATGGATTGTTTTCTTAATTTATTTTTCACATAATTTATTGTTGGTATATAGAAATGCAACGAATTTTGTATATATTGATTTTCTTTCCTACAATTTTAGTGAATTTATTTACTAGTTCTAGTAGGTTTTGATGAAGTCTTTAGAGTTTTCTACATAAAGATCATGCCATCTGCAGACACAATTTTATTTCTTTTTTTCCTGATGTGCATGTTTTTTTGTTTCTAATTGCTCTGGCTGGGACTCCCAGTACTACAGTGAAGAAAAGTGGCAAGAATGGACACTCTTGCTCTAAATCTTAGATAAACTCAACTTTCCGGTGTAGCATATATTAATTGTGGACTTGTCATATAAGACCTTGATTGTGGTGAGGCACATTTCTCAATAAAAAAATGAAACTATCATATGATACAGCAATTCTACTTCTGGGTATCTATCAAAAGGAATTAAAATCAGGATCTCAAAACAGGTAACTGCACCATGTTCTTTGCAGCATTATTCACAATAGCCAAGAGGTGGAAGTAACCTGAATGTCCATAGACAGATGAATGGATAAAGAAATGTGGCATAGACATACAAAGGAATGTTATTTAGCCATTTGAAAGAAGGAAATCCTGCCACTTGCAACACCATGGATGGACTGGGGGGTGGGAGGTGGGCATTGTGTGCAGAGGAGTAAGCAAAACACAGAAATACAAATACTCTATGCTATCATTTAAGTGTAGCATATAAAATAGTCAAGCACACAGTAGTAGAGATTAGAATGGTGGTTTCCAGGTTTTGGGGGAGAGGGGAGTGATGATCAAAGGGCATGAAGTTTCTGTTATGCAAGATACATCAGTTCTGGAGGTCTGCTATAAAGCATAGTGCCTATCACTCACAATACTGTATTGCCTACTTATAATTTGCTAAGAGGGTAGATCCTATGTTATGTGCTTACCACACACAAAAAAATAATGAAAAGAGTGGAAGGAAACATTTACTGCTGAATACATTTACTAATACAATTGTATTTGTTAAACATGCACAGCTTTTTCCATGTCAACAATACCTCAATGAAGTAGCTTATTTTTAAAATTAATTTAAAAAGACATCATTGAAAAGGAGAGAGGTTCATGAGGCAGGAGGAAAGTGAGGTAAATGCTGTGTCAAAGAAGGCAAGAGTGCACAATATGTAAATAAGGAAATAGTGGTCAATAATATTGAATTATAATGAGACATTGAGTAAGATACAGTTTGATATTTTAATGAATGGAGGTTCGTTATTGATGAGACTATTTCAGTAGGTGGTGATAACAAAAACAAAACAAAACAAAAGGTTAGCTAAATGAAAATAAAAGGTGAAGTAGACACAACCAATAGAGATAATCCTAAAGGACACATATGTAATATCTTAGTCAATAAAGAAAAAAAAAAGAAAAGAAAAATAGAGATAATCCTCCCATCATGTGAAAGGGAGAAAGAAAATTAGATGGTAGCTGAAGGAGTATAAGAAGAACACTTCATTTGTGTGTTTTTAAAATATTTTATTGATTTTTATAGAGAGGGGAAGGGAGAAGGAGAGATAAAATGAGAGAAATATCGAGGTGAGAAAGAAACATCGATCAGCTGCCTACTGCAGGCCCCCCATTGGGGATCAAGCAGGAGACCCAGGCATGTGCCCTGACTGGGAATCAAACCAGCAAATGATACCCAACCCATGGAGCCACACCAGCCAGGGCTTTTTGTTGTTTTTAATATGAGTTATATTAAAGTCTTTTCCACTCTATAGAAACAAGATGTTTGGGGGGAAATCAGTGAATGGGTGAAGATTGCAAGTGGAGGAGAGAGGCGGGCTTTTCTTTCACCTTAATCAGAAGGGAAATTCTGTATTAGCTATATGATGGGTTTCTTATTTGAATGCTTCTACTCTCTCATTAAAGTTTTAAAAATGTTTTCATTGCAGGGACATGAATATTCAAAAAAAGAAGATATTAAATGGTCATCTTGGGGAATTAGGAAGGACATTTATTAAGAAATAAATGGAGATGCTGGAACGGTCTCCTTTGAGATGCATAAGTCATAGATTTAGTGATACCACACACTGAGTTTTGCTCTCTTCTCAAAGTTCAATAGTGCAGGTGTGGAACACAGTATAGGAGTAAGGGGATGTAAGATTGAGCCATGGCTTTGATTTTTCCAAGGAAGCATGTGAAAGAAAAGTGGGCATTTTATTCTTTTAAATGCTACAGCTTCTTACACAGATAGACCGCAAAAAGCTCTGTCACACAATGCACAGAAAAGCCAAGAATGGATAACCTGGATTTGCTGTCATCTAGCATGTTTCTACTCTGACCGAATTGCCTTTTTCCAAGTAAAGAGCTGTACAAGTTTGTCAAATGGTATCATATTCTTTGAACATCTTTGGTTAATGCAAAGAGACTGCTGAGCTTTGATAAGTCTTCTTTCAGAAGAATTATTTAGGTCAATAAAATACAGGAATGACAATCCATTTTCTAACTCTGAGTTACAGAGGCAATTGTGGTCATACCTAAATCTTCAGTGATTTCATACTCTGCTGACCCACTTTTGCAGGGCTTTGCAGGACAAAAATGCCCTTTAGAAACTCAGTAACATTTGTTAAAGAAGGAAATCTCTACTAGGAAGATCATTATTTATAGGTTATAATAAATAAAATATTTTAACTTTTGGTTGAAACGTGTTTTCTGGTAAGATGTTTTAACAATGTGCCCATGAAAAGGTTCAACAGAGTATATCACTTGCCTGCTGTGATATGACTCAGAAAGTGTAATTCCTTGTGACCTATATATCTATCTTAGGCTGGTGTGGCCACATTTTTTCTTTTCTTTAAAAAAATCCATTGATAAAAACAACAACACACATATAAAATAAAAACATAATATCCTTACTCTTGGAAAGAACTTGAGGCATGTGTATAAATGAAGATTGGGGATCTGGTGCTTGTTGCAGTTCCAGGAATTTGGAAGGAAAGAGGGTAATCTGTAAGGGAGTCACCAACCCCAACTATCCCTCCAGGACTGCCCTAGGCTCTCTGTCTGGTGGAGAACATCCACCTTCACTTGGTGCTAACCTCTGTACTGGTAAAAGTGTATTCTTCTAGAACAGTTAGTGCAAACTGAAACCAATATGGCAGAGACATTTTCCTAGTTGTTTGGCATATGTGAAATGTGGCTCAATTGGAGAGAGACTTACTTTTTTCTTAAAACTCCAATGTCTATGCATACAAATAAATGTTATTGTCTTCAGAATACTCATTTTGCATGGGGATTGGTAAGGTATGTACACATATAATACCTTAATTTAAAAAATAAGGGGGGAAAAATCCCAATAGCACAGGGGTCAGAGACCATGGAGGCTGGACCACTGTTTACATGTCAGAAGAATGGTGCAGCCCGGCATCACTGGATAGAAGCTCCTGTGCTCAGGACCCTCCTGGACCTGGCCTAGCTGTGCATTCAGGTCCTTTATAACCAACTGCTAATTGTGTTTCCCTGAGTTCTGCTGGCCATTCTAGCAAATTACTGAACCCAAGGAAGGGGTTGTGGGAACCCTTACTTATAACTGTTTTGTCAGAACTCCAGGTGACAAACTAGCACTTGTGACTGGTGTCTGAAGTGAAGTCAGCCTTGCAGGACTGAACCTTTAACTTGTGGGATCTGATGCTAACTCCAGGTAGTGTCAGAATTGAATTGGATTAGAGGACACCCAGCTGGTGTTGCAGAGAATTACTTAATGTGTGAAAAAACACCCCACACATTTGGTGATCAGATGGGACATGTAATAATGTAAGAGTAAAGGAGAAACCCAGGAGTGTGTTTTTCCAGTACAGGAAATGGATTAGATTCAAATACAATAGGTAAAGCATTACAGATAGAAAAGAAGAAAAGTGTCCCCCTCTCCATCTCAATCTCTCCCCCATCTCCAAAATAGCCACAATTATCATTGTATCATATATCATTCTCAATAGTAAAAAATATATATATTTACATACATACGTGAACATAGAAAAACATACAGAATTTTCCTTTTCCTTTAGCTTACATCTCTCCTAGTGTGTTTTTTTTTTCTGCTCCTGGTCTGGGAGACCAGAGTAGAATGAATGAGAAGTGGAAAAATCCAAGATAAGCTTGGAGAGAAAGGCAGGAACCAGAGCATGTTAAATTTTAGGCAATGGTAAGAAACTGGTGTTTATTCTATAATACATTGTTTTTCAATACTTGAAGCAGAAAATTGTCATAATCAGGCTATGTCTGAAGAACACTCTGGCAGCTGAGTGGAGACTATTAGAATGGGGCTTGATCCATACTGAAGAGGTACTGAGAGCTGAAGGATTAGAGATAGTAAATACAGACAATTAGCAAAGTTTTTTCTTGTGAAGGGGAGCAGAAAATTGGCATTACTCCCAAGCAGGCTCCCAAACACTTTATTCAGCATGTTCTTCCTCTTCAATTTCCCCCGGGTGACCTTGAGACGATAGTTCTCAGTTTATCATGGATTTTTATTTTTTAATAGAGAAATGAGCTGCACCAAAGATGGTGGGGTCAATGCTGATATCACTGACCTAGCACAATCCAACCCTCATCTCCAGATTAATAGTTTCTGCCCCAGCTAGATTTTAACTCAGAATTTAGGCTCGAACTATTTTTCCAAAACACTAGTATTTGCTGAAGAATCTTCCACATATCACCAAAATAACCCCTTCTCTTGTTTTCTAAATTAAATATAAATTCCAACTTAGCATTCAAAGCTCTGCTGTATTTTCCTTAGTGTTGCCCTCAGTATCACCTTTACATACCCTCTCTTCCAGTCAACTATAGTTACTCTCAGTATATGTGCCTATAATGTGCCTCCCTGTACCTTTATTATTCCAATCTCTTTACATAAAATGACCAGTTCCTCAACTGTACATGGCCAAGTGCTATGTGTTTTTTAAGGCTTAATTCAAAGGATTTCCCTTCTGAATTTCCAGCCAAAAAGAGCATCTTTCCTCCTCCCAAATCCTGTAGAACTGTTTTACCTCTTAGCATTTTAATTTTATTCTTTGCATTTTGTTTATGTATGAAGTTGTTCAAACGCCCCTTTGAGTTTCTAATTAAGCCTTTTGAATATGTCATGTATCTAACAGTAGCCAATAAATATTTATTGGATAAATATTAAGTACAGTAGTAATGGAATGATAAAATAAGGTATTCCTTACCCCTGTCTCAGCGTGTCCTATAAGCTGGCACTTTTCAGAAGTTCCTGTGAATATAAATCACCTGGGGACCAGGTTAAAACAGATTCAGATTCTGCCGGTCTGGGTTGGGGTCTGAGATTCAGCATCTGTACAAGCTCCCTCATGAGGATGTGGCTGGTACTTGGACTACATTTTGAATGTCAATGTATTGAATAGGTGCCAACAAGTGCACATTCCAAAGTGGGACCACAAACGCAGGTTATGTAACACTACAAAGAAGGATGCGTAATGCTAGTGATATGGAACATAAAATGAAACTCTAGTTTGCAAGAAAGGTTAGAGTGGCCAAAAGGGGGGCTTAAATCTTAGGGTAATTTTGGTAGCAAATATTGCATAATAAAGGTTCTGCCCACCCCTGCCCACTTCCAACTTATGAGAAATAGAGAAAAGATGCTCTTTCACCCTGCAAGCCTTCAGAAAGGTCTAGAATGGGACTAAAATAGAACTTGATTTGGATCCTCTTGAGCGTAAGAAACACAATGCCTGAGAAAGCCAAAGAAAAAATGACTTTGTTTGCTGAAGTGGACAGTGTACTTCAGGGAGTCTGTGATGTTCAGGCAGTGTGCATGCTCAGAGACTGGCCAAAGGATCTGTGTTACCTATGGAGCAGATGTAGACACAATCATGACAGTCAGTGTAGGGTTGTCTTAGGTGTTGCTCAGGGGGTCATCAAAATGTGTCGAGGGAGCCGAAACCGGTTTGGCTCACTGGGTAGAGCGTCGGCTTGGGGACTGAAGGGTTCCGGGTTCGATTCCGGTCAAGGGCATGTACCTTGGTTGCGGGCATATCACCAGTGGGGTGTGTGCAGGAGGCAGCTGATCAATGACTCTCTCTCATCGATGTTTCTAACTCTCTATCTCTCTCCCTTCCTCTCTGTACAAAATCAATAAAATATATTTTTTAAAAAAAAATGTGTCGAGGGACTCACCAGAAAGGTACTGCAGCTGCTTGGACAGATCCTCCAGAGATGAAAGAGAATTTGAAGAAATAACCAGACATCTTGCATTTGGCTCTATCAAGAAAACAGGAGTGGAGAGGCCCCAGGTAATGACAGGATGCCCCAACAATCATAGAGAAGACCCAGCTTTAAATACTTTCTAAAACTCAGAGATGTCTCCATAGAAGGGGAGGAAGAACAGTATTAAAACTCTATTAGACCTTTGACTATTATTAATATATGGGAGTGGGCTCTTCAATTGATGCCTTGAGACAATTTGGTAAACTAAAATGTACATTTTAGTTATCTGGGAATAATATAAAGGTAAATGGCATCTGCCCAACCTTATTCTAAGAGGGTGGGAAGGAAAAACCCCCAAAAGAAGTTTGAAAGGATAGCCCGAGACAAAAATAAAGTTACTTCAAAGTTTCAAATAGATGAGTCTACCTTGTTTAAAGACATAATTACACAGTGACTTCAAAACATGATATAAAACTCACAAACTTATGAGTTCCAGTTGGCCTTAAAGCTAAGCCAGTAAATATCTTAGCTTGAAAGGTGATGGTGTTAGACCAGGTCTTCCAAGAAGCAAATGTCAAGATGGGATTTATTTGCTGCATAAAGTTTGCTAGAGAAAATAGAGGGAGATGGGAGTGGCTGAGAGAGCTGTCAGAGATGCACAACTGCCCCTGGGTGGAGGGGTCTTAGACGGCAATTAGTTCTAAGTGAATTTGGCAAAGTCATTTGTCAGAGGAGTCTCCTGTCACCAGCAATTGACTGGTAGAGCCCACAAGCAGCATGGCCTCAGTGGAATCACAGTAATGGACTGCAGAGCACAGCAGCAGTAGGTCAATCATGCTCCTAGTAGTCAGAGACCTGAAAGGTGCATTTCATAACTTCTATAGTGGTTATACTAATTTTCAATTTATTTACCTACTTATTTTTGGCCTTGGACCTTGAGCTAAGAAAATAGCATTTTCAGGATGAAATATGGCTCATGCTGTCATATTTTGAGAAGGAATTATTGGATTACTCTTGGGAAATGTATTTATAAAGCTGAATGTGACTATTTCTCTTCATCAGAATTGAAAGGGTATTATTAATATGGGCATGTATTCAACAGTATCAAGAGGCAGTCACATCGAATCCAGAATATATCTCCATGAGAGCACGAATCTGAATATGGCTTTCCAATAACTTCCAGATCATGCTAAATCAGACCACTTAAGTCAGACCACTGAATAATCAAAATAAGCATTTGACTATTATTCACTGATATGAACATGATCTTAAAATACAAACTCATTTTAAAATAAAAGATATTATAATAAACTATTTATTTCAAGAGAGTATAATTAATATCCAGCTTTCCAAACATTATAATCTTTATTTTTTATTAGTTGATAATCATCAAATGACTCCTTTACTAAAAGCAAAGAACAATTTAAGAAATAAGGCAGATGCAAAGCAAACTCAACTAATTTAACTCTTCAGCTATCTTTAGAGAAATATTTATAAAACGAAAGGGTCTGGGGAAATGAGAAATTAATTCAGAAATTTTATCTATGCAATAAGAAATAAATATGTTAAACATATTTGACTGACTCAACTATGTGTTTGGAAACTGCTTTTGATTGTATTGTAAAAACAGCCAGATTGACATATTTTTGAAAAACATTTACCCATAATTTTAGCATCCTGTAAAGATAGCCTTAAGGGTGAATAATAGCAGCATAAATATAAGTTAGAGTAGGACTGGAAGAGATGCCAGATAAGGACAGGACCCTAAGGAACCTAGCACAATGGTGCATGAATAAGTGAAAACTAAAGGGAACTGAAATAAATACTCTAATCTTGAAAGCGAGATCATTGCATCTCTCTCTGAAAGGAAAATATCATCAGATCCTTACTCTGTAAGCAAGGGGAAAAAATGTTCCCTATCTTTTTCATAGAATAACTGGAAATTCAAAAACTATTTTCCATTGAGGCCTCCAATGAGATACAGTTGACCCTTGAACAACAGGAGTTTGAACTGCATAGGTACACTTACATGCAGATTTTTAAAATTTGTGTATTTATAAGTATGTACACTATTATAACTGTATTATCTCTTCCTCATAATTTTCATACTAACATTTTCTTTTCATTAGCTTACTTTATTGTAAAATACAGTATATAATACACATAACATATGAAATATGTGTTATTTCAATGTTTATGCTATTATTAAGGTTTCCAGTCAACAGTACGCCATTACTTGTTGAGTTTGGGAGTGACGAAGTTATATATGGATTTTCAACTACACAGAGGGTTAGCACCCCTAACTCACATATTGTCCAAGGGTCAACTTTAATGTCAAAATTCATACTAAAAACCAAATGTTGCCAAATATAATAAGAGTTAATGTGTAAATTGACTACCACTCCAACACACAAGATGACCACCCCCATGTGGTCAAAGATGGCTGCCCCATGTGGACACAAGATGGCTGCCACAAGATGGTTGACAGGGGAGAGCATGTAGGGGGAATAGGCCTGCAGGGGAGGGCAGTTAGGGGCAAGCAGGCCTACAGCAGAGGACAGTTAAGGGTGACCAGGCTGGCAGGGGAGAGCAGTTAGGGGTAATCAGGCTGGCAGGGGAGCAGTTAGGCATTGATCAGGCTGGCAGGGAAATGGTGATGGGGTGGTCAGGCTGGCAGACAAAAGTGGTTAGGGGCAATCAGTCAGGCAGGCAGGCGAGCAGTTGGGAGCCAGCAGTCCTGGATTGTGAGAGGAATGTCCGACTAGGCAGTTGGACATCCCTCAAGGGGTCCCAGATTGGAGAGGCTGCAGGCTGAGCTGAGGGACACTCCCCTTCCAACCCCCATGCATGAATTTTATGCACTAGGCCTCTAGTAATATCATAGATAAGTAGGCCCCTTCTAAGTCCATTATACTTGTATATACTTCCATTTAAAGTATATTTATTTTTACATACAACATGCTAATTATAAAATGTCTATATCCTCAATAAACTTCTAAATATATTGAAGCTATTGAGTACTCATTTACATCGCCAGCAACTAGCAATGTTCTCTAGTCATTAAGAAGGATTTTTCCAAGTTTGAATTTTGGCTCCACACTAAATGTGTTTTCTTGAACAACTTAGAAACTTCTTCAAGACACAGTTAAAACTGGGATTATAACACTACCTCACTGTGTTGGTGTGAGCATAAATGAAATAATGTTTTTAAAGACTTAGATAGTACCATATGTAGTTATTATAAGATGATGATAAATTAACACTATCATCATGACTTTATTGATTGAGTTAATTGGTTTTGTGACCCTATCAGCCCAATAATAGTCCCTAATTTTAAAGATCGTGGGAGTTCATAATGAAAATAAATCATGTTAAATACCTGACTCTGTTATACCATACCCTATTGTTCTTGAATTATTTGTACAGGTAGCATCCTAAATCATGCAAATCATAGCCAAGACTTTGAATGGTGGCAATGTGGGAAGGTAAAATTAAAAAGACATAGCAGTTCCTAAGAGAGAAGTTGCATTTCCAATTCGTAAGTCTAAGTGGTATAGTAAATTTGAATTCCATACAAGCTATAAGCTAGTACTGATATCAAGTAATTGATATCTAAGGAAAGAAACATTGTTTGATGCATAATAGGCAAAGCTTGTCAATGATGAAAACACTAAAAATTAGGGACTAAATCTCAACAGGGAAATGCTGGTAGCAGAAACCATGCCAAATAAAACAGTTTAAGTCCTATGAAACATAAATTCAATAACATGATGTCTCCTGAAAAGTCTAGCAACTAAAAATCTTCAAGAACTAATAGTTTTCAGAGGAGAACAGGTTACAAAATAAATATTCAGACTTTGATAGTTTACCTACTAGCAATATGTAATTAGAAAAGGTAATGAGACAATTCCTCATTCAAAAGAGTAGCAAAAATATAAAACCTATAGAAATTAATATATCAATAAATATACAGGAACTACATATTGAACCTACAAAACTTTACAGGGAGACAGAAGATAAACCTTGAGTAAGTGTAAAACTCTAAAATAGTAGGGATGAGAGGATTCACCATTATAAATATATCAACTCTTCCCAAATTAATTCACAGATTTAAAGTAGCTTCAATATTAATTTCAATGAATGGTTTAGAACCTATGAAAACACTCTAAAATCCATCTTGGAGAATAAATGGGAAAAATAGTCAAGAAAAAAATATATTGATGTTCTGTAAGAAGTATAGGAGGAAGACGTGCAAATTCTAAGTGAAAAATCAGAGACAGGCTCAAAGCAGCATCACAAAGTGAGTTCAGTGAGCAGAGGAAGTCAATGAGAAGGGCCATGGGAGGCTGCTGGGTACACCCCGCTGGCCTTCGTGGAAAGTATGTCATTCTTGGGCATTTCAAGATGATCTTTAGAGGTTAGAAACAAAGCAAACAGGCCACCAACCACATTCTCACCCCTCTGGATAAAGACTCCAAATTCTAGTGTTTCTTGGTCTTTATCATCATGTACCTTCCAGCAGTATCTGTCCCATCATGCACTGCCCAGCATGGAGGGTCAGAACCAGGTTGATGCTTCTCAGGGTTCAATCACCTGCCTACATCTCAGGCAGCTTAGCCCACCCTTAGGATTCCAGCCAACAGCCTGTCCACAAGGAGCCACCATCCTCCACCATCTCCACAGCGTGTCAGCATAGAGATGGGAAAAGGGGGAGGATATGTCCTGTCCTTCCAATTTTTTGAAATATTTCCATTGCATGTTTGGCAGTGTGCACAATCAATTTCTTAAAGACTGGCTGCATATAACATAATTGGTTAAGAGCATGGACTTGAACCATAGAGTGTGAGTTTGAATTCTGGCTCTGTCACTTACTCTCTAAATGTGGATAATTACTTAATTTTTCTAGGCCTCTCTTGGGTTAACTGAGGTTACTATTCTATAAGACTGTTGTGAGGATTATAAGAAAATATAAACAGCATTTAGAAGTATGTTTATTACATAGTGTTATAAAAACATTTGCTCTTATTTTAAATAGAACACTTAGTATTGGGTAGACAGATTTTTTCTGTCCCATCATCCTTAAGCCTTTTTGTCAACACTTATTTTTCTACAGAAATGGCAGGCTTCTTAACTGACAAATGTTTAAAACAAAACACAGTATCAGAAGAAATAATTCAAAATGTCCTACAAGGACCCATGAGAAGTCCCATACAAAATGTAGCCTCCCCATGCAGTCCTAAAGCGGTTCCATTTTCACTGATGGGATACCATTTGTCCAGCACAAAATTATCACTTGACATTTATTTGCAGGTGATATACATCCTCAGAGAAAGAACTTTAACCAATACCAGAGTTCTTTGGTACAACAGCAAAGAAACCACTGATGAGCCCCTGGCTCTTTGTGTCAGGGCCAAAGTGTTTCTCAAGAATAGGAATCAGAGTTCAGCTGTGATCTGCACTCTCTCTCATACATGCCATTCAGGATCCAAATATCAAATTTGGAAGTCCTACTCCCTGCCATGACCCCATACCCACAGGAGCAGGAAGGAGGTGGAAAAGGGAGGCATTTTAATGAAGCAGAGGAGAAAAGTGGGACAAGGTTACTGAGATGTCCCAGCGCAGGGAGGTGTGGTAAAAGATGGAGCCATGACAGTATTGCCAATTCCAGCATGAAGTTTCTGGAACTTCCAAGGCTGTTTTTCGCCCCAGCTCCAAAACTAGGTGGATAGATCCCCAAATTTTTGTTTCATTGGTTTGAAGCTATTTTTTTTCTTGTCCTCCCCTGCCCAAACACTGTTAGAAAAAAAGAGTAAATTAATCACGAAAACAAAACAAAACAAAAACAGAAAATGTTTAAGTCCTCATTTATTGCTTGCAATATGAGTGCTGAGTCAATTTATACACAGCATTTTCTCTGTTTTCTATATGCTTAGCAATTAAAGATTTAAAAATAACATGAGGGTATTCATTCTCTTCCTAACCCACGATCCTAGATACTGTATTGAATTTAATCTTAAGAGAGTCTTTTGGAGAAAGGAAGTAGCATGCATTGGTAAGAGCTGCAGTCCAGGAGTGGGCAAACCTGTTTGCAATTGAGCTCTGATCTAAACAAGGACAATATCAACAACAGGGAGAAGTTACATTCTTTCCATTTGGTCTACACTTTAAGTAGTTTTGTCCCAATAAAAACAACAGTGGTTTGTGAGAAAAATTAAAATATTTATAAATTAGCACTGCTGCCCATCCACTTAAAAGCATTTATTGTTTGAAATGACATGTGCAGTCAGTTTGACTGATGCTGCCAAAGAATGCTACCCTCCCTTCACAGACAGAACAACAAAAATAGGGACAGGGAGGTGGAGAGGAATGATCCCAGGGGACTGGATCCTAAGCATTAGGGCTGTGAAAGAGATGATCTGGTTAATAAAAAAATAAAAATAAAAAATGATTTAAAAAAGTAAAAGATGGCTGAAGCTGGTTTATCTCAGTGGTAGAGCATCGGTCTGCTGACTGAAAAGTCCCAGGTTCGATTCCAGTCAAGGGCATGTACTTTGGTTGCGGGCACATCCTCAATGGAGAGTGTGCAGGAGGCAACTGGTAAATGTTTCTCTCTCATAGATGTTTCTAGCTTTCTATCCCTCTCCCTTCCTCTCTGTGGAAAATCAATAAAATATATTTTTTTAAAAAGTAAAAGATGGAGCTTACATCTGTTTCTATGTCTATGCACTTAAAATAAAGGACAATTCAGTTGATACAAACAGATGTGTATAATATTCTGAATTCCTAGAATATGATCATTTGTATATATTTCAATAATGTCTTAAAAACAGATGGGTATGTTTTTCAATATTGGATGTAATTTTAAGTAAATGAAATTACATTCTTTCCATTTGGCCTACATTTTAGCAAGTTTTGTTCTAAATAATATTGAAAATTATCTCTAAGCTTCTAGCTTCTAGTATCCATGTTCACCAGAATTGATTATCATAGTTGAAAATTATTTGATTATTTTCTCAGACAGGGCAGTCCCTGTTAGGGATGAAAACTTTGGTCACTAGAGAAAACGAGTTGGAAGGATATGAAACAGAAAGTTGTTTTTGTTATGGAAAGCTAATCTATAATAATTCTCCTTTATGCCTATACAAGGCTCTAACTAAAGCAACTGCTGTGCAGACATCTGTCAGTGATAACTAAAGTAGTTTTAGCACAGAAAATCCACCTGCAGTGTAATATCCATCAAACTAATTTAAGACTGTAACCCGCACAGGTGTGGACTTTAGAGAATTTTTGACAATCCCTATACACCAGTTGCCAAATACTCATTACTGAAGAAAAAAAAAAAGAAGTAAACATGATCACAAATATTATAATAAGGATTTAACAAAGGGGGTAAGAATAAGGGTAAAATCAGAGTTGAATATTTTTACAGAAGATAATTTTTTTCATCAATAGAACTTTGTTTGTATTTTATAAGTTAATGAGCTTCCCATAGCAACTGTTTTCAAGTATAGGTTAGAAATACACCTGTCATATTTGATGAACTAGAAGATTTCCATGAACTCTCTAAACTTTAAGATTCCATAAAAATTTAAATTGATTTATTGCTTCCTCCCCAAAGCATAGCACATGCAAAGACAAATAATACACCTCCAGAAGTTAGAATTAACATTATAACATTTAACATAGAGAAAACCAGACTTTAAATCTGTTCCACTGTCCAGAGTAACATTTATATAATTGGTGCTTAAAATGGAAACAATAAGAAAAATGCATCAGAAGTGGTGAATGACACTTATTGGAATCAGGTAAGTTCAATTTATGTTGCTAGGAGACAGGTAAATAGTGCTTGCAGCAATGGAAAAGCACTGAAGTAGAAAATGAGTAACTCCTTTGGTGCGTTATGAAGTCAATGGTCATGTATCAAATCTACAACAAAGAAGACAATTTCCAGGGCAATATACTGCTATTTTAACAAATTTATTATTCCTTTTTCACCACCATGCTCTCCCTCTTAAGAACTCTGATTTTAGGAGTTTACAAAACAAATACAACAGCTGAGAAGAGAAGTACATTCTTCCTTTGTTAGAGGAGTATCACACCATCTAACCTCCAGGCCTCTTGACTAGCATTTTCTTTTGAGGAAGTTAGCAGCCCTGATTTCATCCTTTTGCTGTTAAAGTTTTGGCTATGCCATGAAACCCTTAAGAAGATAGGAAGCATCATTTCTGAGAATATTAGGAATAGATCTTTTCAAAAATATTTTTGGATGCTTCATACAATCTACCCACATTTCTCCAAGAATGTCATCTCATTTGGGATGGAAAAAAAGGAAAGGTTAAGCAGCTCTAGAGCTTTCCAGTAATAGTTTCACTTTTTCAAATTTACTTTGTTTTTAAGCATTTTTAATTGTGCAGACAGAAAAGTGCATTGCGCAAAATAGAGTTAAAATTTATCATAGTGTTAATGCTTGGGTAACTCCCCCTCCACATACTCACGGGTGAGAAAATAAAATATTGCTAGTACCCTTCAAACTCGTCTTGTGCCTCATTCAAATTACTATCTGCTCCCACTCCCCGAAAGGTAACTACAGTTCAGACTTCTATGCTTATCACTTCCTTGCTTTCCTTTCTAGTTTTACTTCATGAGCTGTAGTAAAGACCTGTGGTTTAGATTGGGTTTTGAACTGACGTAAATTGAATCATACAGTTAAGCATTCTTTTGAGATTGGCTTTAAATCCCTCAAAATTACATTTGTACGATTTATTCAAATTGTCTATCCAGATGCTCTTCATTGATTTTTATTACTAAACAACAAGCTTTCTCAAACTTGGTACTATTAACTTTTTAAGCCAGATAATTCTTTGTGAAGAAAGGTTGTTCTTTGTATTGTAAGGTCCTTAGCAGCATCTCTGGCCTCTACCCATTAGATACCAGTAATATCCTCCCTAGTCTGTTATAACAACCAAAAATGTCTTCATGAACAGTATGGAGTTTCCTCAGAAACTAAAAATGGAACTTCCATTTAACCCAGTGATCCCACTTCTATTGATAGGACTATATCCCAAGAAACTAGAAACACTGATCAGAAAGGATATATGCAGCAATATGTTCATACCAGCACAATTTATCATAGCTAAGATTTGGAAGCCTAAGTGCCCATCAGCAGATGAGTGGATTAAAAAACCGTGGTACAGCTACACGATGGAATACTACACTGCGGTAAAAAATAAGGAACTCTTACCATTTGCAACAGCATGGATGGAACTGGACAGCATTATGCTAAGCTGCTAAGCTGCTAAGCGAAATAAGCCAGTCAGAGAAAGATAAATATCACGTGATCTCACTCATTTGTGGAATATAATGAACAATAAAAACTGATGAATATAAACAGACCTAGAGACAGAGAAGCATCAATCAGACTGTCAAACCTCAAAGGGAAGATGTGGGAGGCTAGGGGTAAGGTGGAGAGATCAACCAAAGGACGTATATGCATGCATATAAGTCTAAGCCTAAACAATGGATGCAGACAACAGGGTGGTGAGGGCATGAGTGTGTGTGGAGGCAATGAGGGAATATATAACACCTTAATAAAGGAAAAAAAAACAATAATAAAAATGTCTTCAGGCATTGCCAAATATCCTCCAGAATGCCAAATCACCCCTATTAAAAATCAGTGCTGTAGAGTATTTCACTATATGACTATACCATAATTTCACTATTAGAGAACATTAGATTGTTTGCAGACTTGAAGTTATTACAAATAATACTGCTCTGAATATTCTTATTCATGCCTGTGTCTTATTAATGGTCTTAAGCATTAATCTAGACCAGAATCACAAGGTCATAGTGTATTGGTCTCTTTAACCTTGATAGAGAAAACCAGAATTTTTCTAAAGTGGCTGAACCTATTGATACTCTTATCAATAGTCCATGAACATCCCCACTCCTCTATACCACCACATTTGCCTTTGGTGATCATTTCATTTTAACTTTCCAGGTGGCATGGAAATGTATTTAATTTGCAGTTTTAACTAGTACATCACAATTACTAATAGAAATAAGTGCTTTTATTTATATGTTTATTGGTGAATTGATTGTCATTTTTGTGCAATGCCTATTCATAGCTCTTGCCCATTTTTCTATGGAGTTGCTTGATTTGTAGATTTCATTATGTATTACAGAATACAAGCTCTTAAATTACATGTCATTTAGTCTTTGAGGATTGCCATACAGAATACCACAGACTAGATGGATTAAATAATAGAAATATATTTTCTTATAGTTCTGGAAGCTGTAAGTTCAAGATCAAAGTGTTGGCAGGGTTGCTATCTGGTGAGACCTCTCTTTCTGATTTGCAGACAAATGTCTTACATGGTCTTTAAGTCTAGGTACCCTTAGTGACTCCTTTCTTCCTGTAAGGACACCAGGCCTATTGAATGAGGGCCCACCTTTATGACCTTTTTAAACTTTAATTCCTACTTAAAGGCTCTATCTTTGAATAATCACATTGGGGATTAGGGCTTCAACATATGGAATGGGGTGGGGTTTGAAGGCACAATTCATTCCATAATGTATGAGTAGCAAACATTTCCTGTAATTTTGTGGCTTCTTTTCTCATCTTCCTAATGCTATTTTAATGAATAGAATGCCTTCATTTTAATAACATTCATCCATCAGTCTTTTCTTTATAATTAGTGCTTCATTGTATTTTAAAAAATATTTTCATAACCAAAAGATGTAAAGATAGTTTTCTGTATTATCTTTCAGAACTTTACTATTTTGCCTTTTACAAATAATAAAATTGGTTTTTATGTGTAATATGAAGATGAAAGTGAGGTTTATTTTTTTCCATATAGATATACAATTAACCAGCAGCATTTTTTCAAAATATCATTCTTTCCCCACTACTTTGTAGGTCCTACTCTGTTGTTAATGAAGTGTCCATAATATGTTGGTCAAATTCTGGATTTTCTCACACACACACACACACACACACAGACATTGTTCTATATTATTTATTGTAGGATCAATACCACTCTGACTTTATTACTATAATTTTATCATATGTCTTAATATTAAAAAATAATTCACACTTTGTTCTTCTTCTTCAAGGATGTCTTGAAATTCTTAATTAGAGGTACAAACTAGTATTTGAAGGTGAAATTATCTGATACCTGGTAATTACTTGAAAATATATTAGCAAAATGGTAGGGGGGTAAATAAAATAAAACTGGTAAGTTTTTTTTTTTAAATGTTTGAATCTAGGAAATAGGTACGTGGGGGGTATCATTATATAATTTTCTACTTTTATGAATTTTTGAAAGCTTTTATAATAAAAAATTACAATAAAAATCTATCTTATATATTTTCAAAATGATATATTAAATGTTTAACATTGCATTTCAAAAGAGCTTGTTAACTAAAAACCATTCCCTTGTGCACTTGAAGTAGGTAAATTGTGCATTGTGCGATGTTTTATATATATACAACTATATCTCTTGTGAAAGGTAACATAACTATTTTATTTCTTGCCTTACTTCATTGTCCAGGATCTTCCAAACACTGTTGAATTGTAGCAGTGATAACAGGCATCCTTATCTTGTTCTTGTTCTAGGACAATTTTTAACATTTCACCCCTACATATGACACTCGCTGTACCATTTTATAGATACCCATGAGATTGAGAAAGTTCATTTTGTATGAGTTTGCTAGAGGTTAATAAAAATGGATGTTGATATTTACATAATACTTTAAAAATGTTATCTAATAGGAGGATTATGTAATTTTTCTCCTTTGGCCATTTTGAATGCCATGATTTGCTATTAAAGTCTTATCAAATATGTATTATTAGAAGAAATTCAACTTATTTAGGAGAGCTTGTTTGGAGGTTCTAGCAGGGGAGCGCAGCTACTCTTATACCCTTGACCTAAGACCGGCCCTCTCCTCTGCAGGTAAGGTTGTTCTCTTTGACAGAGTGCGCAGCTTCTGAAGGGACTCACATGCTATGTTGAGGGAGGAGGAAATGAATCAACCTGGCGACCAATAGGGTGACAGATGTCGCAGCCAGATCGCCCTCACATCCTGTCCTTATTAGATATTATTAGGTTTGGTTTGATAAAATGTATTTAGAATATTTGTGTTTACATTCATAAATGCTACAATATTATTTTGTAATTTTTTTCTCATAATGCCCTTGCTGAGTTTTCCATATCAAATGTGTACTTTTCTTATAAAATTAGTTGAATTGTATCCTCTTTTCAGACTCCAAAGATTGTAAAATTTGGCATAATTTGTTCTTTGAAAATTAGGTATAATTTTTCAGTGTGCCATCTGGGTTTGCAGTTATCCATCTATAAACATTTTAAATTAAAGATTTAATTTTATGGACCTACAGAGCATTATGTTAAGTGAAATAAGCCAGTTGGAAAAATATAAATATCACATGATCTCACTCATTTGTAGAATATAATGAAAAACATAAACTGATGAGCAAAAACAGATTCAGAGACAGGGAAGCATCATTCAAACCATCAAACCTCAGAAAGAAGGTAGGGGAGGATAGGGGTAAGGTAGAGAGATCAACCAAAGGACTTGTATGCATGCATATAAGCCTAACCAATGGACAAAGACAGTAGGAGGATGAGGTCATGTGCTGGGGGAGGGGAGCAGCTGTGTAAAGGTCAACGGGCGGGGGGGAGGAAGTAAGAGACATATGTAATTTCTTAAACAATAAAGAATTTAAATTAAAAACAATATTTAATTGCTTTCATTGTTACTTTATTACTCAGACTTCCTATTTCTTATGCTTCAGTTATTGCAATTATATTTTTCTAAGTATTTTATCTATTTTAGTTAAATTTTCCAGTTTATTTTTATAAGATAAATAATTATCCTACTATAATATTTTAAAGGTCTTGAAAAGCTGTGATAATTATTTTTTAATTCATCAACAATTGTTTCATTCCCTCTTTTGTTTTTGACCAATTTCTCCAAGTGTTGAGCAGTTTTATGAGTGTTTTCAAGAACCAATGCTCAGTTCTGTTAATCCTACTTTTATTTATTTATTTATTTATTTATTTATTTATTTATTTGGGTCATTAATTTAATTTATTTCTTTGGGTTTTCTTTGTGTGTCTTTCCTAATATCTTAGAGTGAAGGCTTATGTTTGTGATTTCAACAATTCTACTTTTCTAACATTGCCATCAAAACTATAAACTTTTCTCAAAACCTGGCTTTACTACAACCCACAGTTTTATATATCAATTTAAATTATCATTTAGTTTAAATTTTTTGTTAATTGGCATTTAAATTTCTTTGATTCAGGGGTTATTTCTAAATAGCTTTTTATTGTGGAAAATTTCAAATACATATAGAAGTTGAGATAATAGTTTCAGGAATCCACATTGGGTTCAAAATCCAGATTCAACAATTTTTAACTAATGTTTTCACCTTTATCTCCCATCTATTAGTCTACTTCATTCTCAGGACTATTTTGAAACAAATCATTTGTAAATATTATATTTGTAAATAGCTTAAAATATAAGAATTCTTTTAAAAATGTGAAGTTGGTTGAAATTATCATTGAGTTGGTTAAAATGAAAAACATTGAGTTGGTTGAAATTTCCCAATTTTCATAAATTTTAGTGTAATAACCAAATAAGCCACAATATCAATATTTCACCATTGAATGATATATTAGAAGTATATTTCTTAATTTTTAAACACATGAGAATTTTTAATGGGTCCTTATTTCTTGCTGAATTTCATGTTCGCCAAGAACACTATAATTTTTTTCTTTTGGAATTTGATGAGATTTGTCCTATATTGGGTCAAATTTGAAAATATCTCATGCATACTTAAAATGAATTTGTATTATGGGTTGCAATGCTCTATGTGTATCCATTATATATATTGTTTTTACAATCTTTAATGTTGTTACTAATTGTTTTCTGCTAGTTCTGCCAGGTATTGAGAAAGATATATTCAATATTAACCGTTTTGATTGTAGCTTTATTAATTTCTTATATTCCTATGATTGTTGAGTTGTATATTTTATAATTAAGTTATTAGGTACATATAAATTTAAAATTATGTACCTGTAAATGAAAATTTTATCATTATGAAATTCTCTCATTATCTTTAATAATCCCTTTTGACTGAAAGTTTTCTTTTTCTTAATATTAATATAACCACTATAACTTTATTTCTATTAGTATTGGTATAATACTTTTTTCCCCAACCATTTACTTTCAAATTTTATAAATCATCATGTTTTAGATGTATCTCTTTATATGCCTAAAAACTGGCAGTAGAGAGAATAGGTTTAGAACCAGAACCCCTGAATTTTGAAAACTAGGTGGAAAATAATCCAAGCATGAGGCCTAAAATTTGTAAAGCCAGAAATCATTATTTAAATAAAAATTATTTAAGAAGAAAATAAAATGGATGTGTCTTCATATTTACTGCTCCTGAGGTATAAAGATAATTGATTAACCCATAAAGTGAGATTGCAAAAAGAGGACTTTGATAGAATTACATCCCAACCATTCTGTTACACATGAGGAACTTAGACCCAACTGGTAAAATAAACAGAAAATAGAATAGAAAGAGCACAGAAACAAAGGAAGGGTGATGGGAAAAGAAAATCACACAGACTTATTTGTTTAGGTAGCAACTTCTTATTTAGCAAGTTAGCTTATAATTATTGTTATTAAATTTAATTAGATATTATGGGAATAATAAAGTAGCAACTATTTGTGCCAATTACTGAATTAGATATTTTAAGAATTAGTCTAATTGGAGAAATACAATCTGCAAATAAGAATATGCATTGGAAATGTAATATAAAAAGTAAAATGTTCAATAATATGCATTAAGAAGGCATATTTAACATTGTCTAAGAAAGATTCAGTGAGCAATAGCATAGTCACGCTGGGCAGTCTTCCCTCTTTCTCCTTTACTCTAACCTCCAAGGCTATTTGAAACCCTCATATAGAGGGAGGAAAGAAACCTCATGGTCTTCTTCGAACCCTGGACTTGTTGCCTACAGATAGAAATCTGAAACCCAGTTTAACCACTTACTAAACAAGTGAACCTGGTAAATCACTCATCTCTCAGATGCTGTTTTCTTATCATAAATACTAGAGGCCTGGTGCATAAAATTTGTGTAGTTGGGGCGGGGGGGGGGGGTCCTCAGCCCAGCCTGTGCCCTTTCACAGACTGCGAGCCCTCAGGAGATGTCCAACTGATGGCTTACAACATCCTTAGGGCTGTAGCAGAGGCAGGAGAGGCTCTTACCACTGACTGCCATTGCACTTGCCATCCTGAGCCCATCTTCTGGCTGAGTATTGCTCCCCCTATGGGAGTGCACTGACCATCAGGGGACAGCTCTTACATTGAGTGTCTGCCCCCTAGTGGTCAGTGTGCATCATAGCGACTAGTCCTTAAGTCCTTTTTCGATTTGCATATTAGCCTTTTATTATATAGGATGATGGAGGTAAAATGTCCAATGTACAGACTAGACAAATATATTAAAATAATTGGTACAGATCTACTCAAAGTGAGTGTTTATAATCATTTATTTAAATCACTCTAATAATGTTAAGTGCAACTTTCATGGGGGAAAAAACAACAACAGGTAGAAATATTTATTCAGTTATATCCATCTCTTTTCCCTTCATCTATCCTTTATAGCAAAGAATATTCTCAAAAGAATTTGACCTAAAACAGAGAATAGTAGTGAGTGAATGGTGTGTGTGCATTTGTGTGTATATCAGGGTGAGAGGTAATAATTACAATTCCAATCCTCTTTTCCTTATATTGAAGCCAAATCATAATGAATTAGAAGTAGTCTTTCATGCCAAATCCGGTTTGGCTCAGTGGATAGAGTGTCAGCCTGAGGACTGAAAGGTCCCAGGTTCGATTCCGGTCAAGGGTATGTACCTGGGTTGCAGACACATCCCCAGTAGGAGGTGTGCAAGAGGCAGCTGATCAATGATTCTCTCTCATCGATGTTTCTAACTCTCTATCTCTCTCTCTTCCTCTCTGTAAAAAATCAATAAAATATATATATTTTTTTTTAAAGTAGTTTTTCTTTTCATTGCTGACAGCCTCCTGGCACTTTGTAGAGAGCTGAGTTATTTATATTTCAACTATTCAGTAATTGTGGGACTTTCTAGGAAATTGTAAGCATTTGTGAGGTTCTGTCATAGCTGTGAGACTGTGAGAAAATTACAAAGCAGTCTCATCTATAATATGAAGCCAATTAATGAAATGTTCTCTAAGACCCTCTTCAGCTTTTAGTTTTAAAATAATTATTATTTGCATGCTTATTCATCTAATATTTGAAAACTATTCTGTAGAAATACTATGTCTGGAGATAGTAGTCACACAGAGAATGATTTTAAATATATGTACACATGAAGCCATAAATGAAATGCACACTGATGTGTCTTTCAATTGATCCAGATTACCCAGGAGTTTTTGAAATAATAAATTGCAGTATAGTTGGCCAGACTTATATTACACAATGGCTGCTCACTGTGTGCTTCTAATAGTACTGACATCTATCATTTGAAGAAAGCTCATTAAGTCTGAGATGCTGGGTGAAGCAGTTTATTTATACCCTCTTCCTTAACCCTCTCGTTACTCTGTGAGAAGAGATTCACAGAAGAGGAAACTGAGTCAGGCTATTAGTAAATATTGGAGCCCGGAGTCTGCCTGATTCCTGCACAATATTGCTGACCCTGGAAACCTGCGTAATGGACAAGATAGTTCTTTAAGGCAATCAATTCTTTAAAAAAATGTGAATTGGAAGAGGCTGTGGATCTACTAAAGTTTAAATTGTTGGCAAGCACCTAAGGTTTGGTTAGCAAGGTCGTTATTCAATTACATAATTACACCTACAGGTAGTAAACTGTTCCTGTATACAGATCAGCCTGGAAGACTCGAAAGTGCACATTACCCAAGAGAAATGAGGACAGAGCTCTCTTGTTAAGAGTTTCTAGATAATTCAAATCCCTTTCTCCATTTACCTCTGCCTACCCCAAGCCACGAATATCACTGTATGGAAGAAGTAAATGTAGTGGCTGGATAGGAAGGGGGGATAAAAAGGCCTGTGTTGTGTGCACATCAGGGCCCAGGTAACAGTGCCATGGCCAACTCCCACACAGTTCAGGTGATGTGCACAGTTCCCCTTCCTCCTGCCATATTGGCTCCACTTAGTAACAATTGGATATAAAGCACAGCCTCAACAGTTAGCGCTTTTTCTATTCACTCTGAGGGAGAATTCAGGTCGCCCTAGATTTGTGTTTCTCATCAATTTTATCTGCAGATAAACTAGGTTGCAAAATACCTATGATATAGAAAGTAAAGATTTTCAAAACAGGATCTAGCAGGCTTATTCTGGGCTGCAGTTCTGACTTTCTTGATATAACAACAGAAACTGCAAGACTGGCTTATCCCAGAGTAAATTCACCTCTGCTCCCCACCCTCAGCCTCCAGAGATCAATCAGAGATGAGCCACAGATCAGGCCCCTGGCTTCCTGGAACTGGGAACCCCGGGGGATGTAAAGTCCTTGGTTGAAGTGATAAGGAAAGAAAGGGGAAGGCTGAATTCTGCAACAGAGATGGAGGATCACCACATAAAGGAAGCAAACTCAAGGTCATATTAGAAAACCAGGTAGAGTGAAATGGGTTTACTCAGCAAAGCAAGACAAGGGAGGGCAAGGACAACCAAGTCAGGAGCCAGAGGAGCTTGGAGCAGCAGGGCATGTGTGGCCTGATATAGGTCAGAGCAGGGACTGGCTAACTTCTGTAACAGGGACAATTATAGATATTTTAAGATTTGCAGAACATATGATCTCTGCTGCAACTGTGTAACTGCCAGAACAGCCATTGAAATCATGAAAATAGGTGAGTACAGCTGTGTTTATTAAACTGAAATTTGAATTTAATGTAATTTTCACAAGTACAAAATATTTTTTTAAATTATTTGGGTGCCTGGGTCATTGTTTCCTGTCAGGGTAAGCCATTCAGAATTGATTGTATAGAGTGCCTCTGTGAACTTAAAAGTCGATACTTATGGGTGGTTACAGAAAAATAAATCAAGAATCTGATTTATGAAATAAACGTTTCAAATAAAAATACCAATAATAGGAAACAACTATTAGTTATATAGATCTTACTACATTCTATAGGTTCTAGACAGTGTTCTTCATATATATCACATTGTCGGTAAAGTAAAAACTATCATTATTTCCATTTTATAAATTGAAAAACTGAGCCAATAAAAGAGTATTGAGATAGCTATATGCCCTGGTCAGTGCTGCTCAGTGGTTAAAGCATTGGCCTGTGCACTGAAGGATTGGTTGAGGGTTTGATTTCCAGTCAAGGGCATGCACCTGGATTGCAGGTTTACTCCCCACCCCCTGTCAGGGTATGTCCAGGAAGGAGCCAATCGATGTGTGTCTCTCATTTTCTCATATCTATGTCTCTCTCTTTCCCATGTCTCCCTTCCACTCTTTAAAAAAAAAAAAAAGAGTCGAAACTGGTTTGGCAAAACTGGTTTGACTCAGTGGATAGAGCATCAGCCTGCTGACTGGAAGGTCCCAGGTTCGATTCTGGTCAAGGGCATGTACCCTGGTTGCGAGCACATACCCAGTGGGGAGTGTGCAAGAGGCAGCTGATCTATGATTCTCTCTCATTGATGTTTCTAACTCTCTATCCTTCTCTCTTCCTCTCTAAAAAATCAATAAAATATATTTTTTAAAATAAATTAATTTTTAAAAAAAGAAAGAAAGGAGAAAAAAAACACAAAGAAACAATGGAAAAAATATCTCTGGGTGAGGGATAAACACATACAAAACAAAACAAAACAGAAGATAGTTATAGCTATCCATAAGACATTTACTGTTATTCTGAAGTCTTAAAAGTTTAGAAATAGAAAAATTTATTGTAAAACCTGGCCCAACCTGAACTGATTTGATAACAAACACTGACTTGAACAGACATCTAGTTTGGCATAGTCATTGTTTCTCACACTTAGGGTTCACATTCACATTTGAGAGCAGAAATATTAATTTGTTTTATTTGAGATGCTGTCCCACACTCTGCTGGACTTTTCCCATAATAGCTGATATGTGAATAGCATTACCTTCCTGAGATTTAAAAAGTCTGACTCTCCAAATGTACCTGGTCCCAAGAATGTTAGGTAATGAATTGCACACCTGCTTTGAGTCCATAGAATGATTCTATAATATGAATGATGATATGTCTTGTAAAAAAGAAAACTATCGGGTCTAGTAATAATTAATGTCGTTTTTAAACATTCGTTTAAAATCTTGCTTGGCGTTGACTTGTATTGACATAACCTTCAAACACGTGGTATCTACAGAACGTGTGAAGTGAAATTAACAAGTTTTGCTTGAAAAAGTTTGTGTTTGGTTTGGTTTTTGTTGCAAAACTAGGGCTAAGAAGATGGCGGATGAAGAGCATATTCGGCACTGCATGATTTACGAGTTCCAATTAGGAAGAAAAGCAAGTGAGGCTGCCAAAAACATCTGTAGTGCTCTTGGTCAAGATGCAGTTAGCGGCAGAAAATGTCAGCGTTGGTTTGAGAAATTTCACGAGGGAAATTTTTCGTTAGATGACAAGAGTGGTCGAGGCCGTGTGTCCAATTTTGATCAAGCTCTTTTGGTGCAAAATCCTCAAATTACCCAACAAGAGCTTGCGACAACTTTAAATTGTTCACAAAAAACAATTTTCAATCAATTGCGTGCAGTTGGCAAAGTCCAAAAGTTTGGAAAATGGGTTCCTCATGAGTTGACCGACAACAACCGTAATCAAAGAGTCACAATTTGCAGTTCGCTCCTCTCTCGTCAAAACCGTTTGCCATTTTTAGAGCAAATTGTTACCGGTAATGAACAATGGGTGCTGTATGTTAATTTGAAAAGGCGGCCTCAATGGTTGGACAAAAATGAGGCTCCGCAGCCCACGCCAAAACCTGACTTACATGCGAAAAAAGTGATGTTGTGTGTTTGGTGGAATTTTAAAGGAATTCTTCATTATGAACTTTTACGATCTAACCAAACCATTACAAGTGCAGTGTATAGTGCCCAATTGGAAAGGTTAGCCCAAGCTTTAAGAGAAAAAGAACCCGCGCTGATTAATCGGAAGGGCGTAATTCTTCACCACGATAACGCACGACCGCATACTGCAAGAATCACTGCTGAAAAACTGTGCCAGTTGGAATGGGAAGTTCTCCCTCAACCTGCATATTCTCCTGATATTGCCCCTTCCGATTACCATTTGTTTCGTTCTTTGCAAAACTTTCTTCTTGGAAAAAAGTTTAATAATGAAGAATGCCTCAAAAATGCATTGACCAAATTTTTTGCATCAAAATCACAAGAATTTTACAACAGAGGGATTAAAATGCTTCCTGAGTGTTGGGCACAAGTAGTAGAAAACAATGGCAACTATATTGTTGATTAAATTTTGTTGTATTGTTGAAATAAATTCGATTTAAAAAAGTATTAGAAAACGACATTAATTATTACTAGACCTAATAGACTAATAGTCAGGAGTCTTTGCATCTAATCCATCCTGTTTCTAATTAGTTGAGATAATAGAAAATTTACTTCACCCTCTCTAGATCTCCTTTTCCTCATTTTATCAGAGGCTCTAAACTCAATCCCCTTCAAGCAGATAAAACATAAATGAGAGAAGCAGAGCATCTGTGGCTCCTGGGACGGCAGGGGCCTTCACAAACCAAAAAGCCAAGATTTGACTTTGGCCACATGCATGGCTCAGTCTAAAACTTTATTCAGGGCAAAAACCAAAACCAGATTTTCATGTGAATTGATCTAAAGTTTTTTAAAAAAAATTATTCAGATCAACAACAGGTCTTTAGGCTAAATGTGATGTTCATGAGCAACCCTCCACTGGCCCTGGGATGGAACGATGTGATATACTCATCCAGACTCTAACTCCGCTCCCTTCCGATACACCTGCAGCTGCAAGCCACTTGCCCTTCCCTCACCTCCGTATAACTCACATGTTCCCCTTAGTCAGCTCTTGGCACGGGTTGCCTTCCATTCTCAGTTATTTTTTCATATTGTCATGTCTTTTATCCTTAATTAGATTATAAGATCCTTGAGGGTCCTTGAGAGTGACAATGTATCTGAATTCCATAATAACTGGCATGGTGCCTTGAGCACAGCAAGAGCTTAATGAAAACACTTGGATTGATGTGAAAACAGACTATAAATAGCTCACGCTAAATCAGAGCAGCCCCCAGTCTGAGTCCCTGTGATTCCTCATCGCCAGTGGGAGGCACTGTGGTAAAATCCCCTAATAGGGGCTCTGGGACCCAGCAGGCCTCAGCCAGAAAACCAGCTCCTTTGCTGAAAGTTCTCTGACCTTGAGATCATCACATCATTTCCTGGAGAATCAGTTTTCTCATTTGTTCATTGAAAGGTGAGCAATACTTTACTCAGTCTGTGGATTAAATAAAATAATGTATAAATGATGCAGCATGAAACAGATGTCAGTATCTGCTGATTCTCCTCCTTGCCTGTGTGGTCTAAGAAAGGAACAATTTTACAGAAGATTGAAAACTACCCCTCTTATGGCTCTTCATCACCTATAGGAAATCAGGCAAAACAAGTCTTCTGACATGCCTGGGGGTTACCTATATCTTACAAACTGGTTGAAAAACATGATCTAACTTCCCAGTGTATCTTGTGTGATTTTTAAATCAGCTATGATTTTCTGAATTGCCTCAAAAAATATTATTTTCATTCAAAGCAACCAAAATATTCCAAGTGCAAGGCCTGTGGCTAGAAGATAGTTATACAATAGCTTCAAAGAAAAAGAAAAAGTTTGAGGCAAACTGGCCAAGCATAAACCCATGTGAGATTTTCAAAATATGCATCAAGTATTGAGTCAAGGATATGGATCCCAGAATTATTTTATGCAGGAAGTAATAAATTTGTAAAATAAAGTCTCATGAGGAAAACATGTGCAGCGGTTCAGTATTCATAGGCATATGTGTGATGTTATTAATGTCTATCCACATGGGCTGCATAAACAGAAGATTGCCAGTGACTGTGATAAAAAGGAGATAGTAAATAGGAGTTGTAATATGTCACAGGCTGTTAATCATGAAATCTCCCCATAGAAAGGGCCTTTAATAGCCACCTCATTCAGCTCTTATGGCTACAACTTCCTAGTGGTGGTCCTGGAGCTGCTTGAACACTTCAAAGCTGAAAAGGAACTTCCTCCTGCCTGTGATAACCTTTACCATATGGACAGAAATAAAGCCGAGATAAGACCAGATACTGTGGAGCTGCTTCCTATTGTTCGTTAACTGGTCACTGCTTTATTGTGTAAGAATCCATATTTATATGCCTATAAAATATATATCCTATTGTGTTCCTGGAATAATTTAAGATGTGATAGACAATACAGAATAAGTCTAGTGGGAGGTTTTTTTTGTTTGTTTTTTTAGATGTCATCTTGATGGCAAAACCCATGCAGGGTGCCTTGGTAATAGTATGCCTAAAACAGGCATAATGTTCTATGTACAATGATCTCTCTATAAGTCTTCCTCACTAATCATGTAGTTTGACCTCTTATGGAATTAAAAATATAAAGGAAAAAAAATCTGTCCTGACAATTCCAGTTTATCTCACTGAAATCAAATGTCTCCTAGAGTTACAGTAATTCCTGTACTCCTTCATGATTGTATGCAGCTTATTATGTTTTGTCATTTTTGAAAATAAAATTCTGCATTTAGTATGGTCTGTCTGCAATAATAATTGAAGAAGTGCAAACCCAATTATAACGTTGCAAAAATGGCATGAAGAAAACTTGCTCCTTTGGCAGCAATCAATAGGCTGTTTTTGTAAAAAGACAACTAAATAAATATTACAGGCTTTACTGACCATACAGTCTCTATTGCAATGACTCAGCTCTGCCATTGTAGAGGGAAAGCAGCCATTGATAATATGTAAATGAGTAGTTGTGGTTGTGTTCTAAATGAATCTTTATTTATAAAAGCGAGTGACTGTCTAGAGTTAGGCACAGCATGGTGAAATGCAAAGAACATTGGTCTGGGAGTGAAGAGAATGCAGTTCTAGCTGTGGTCCTTTCTCTAGTTCCTGTAATAGCAAGCAATTACTTCACAACTTTGGGCTTGAGTCTTCATCTCCAAATGGAGCAAATTTATATGGGCAAATGATTTTCAAAAAAGGAATCAAAGCCATACAATGGAGAAAAGAAAGCCTCTTCAATAAATGGTGATGAGAAAGTGAAAAGCCACATGTAAAATAATGAAACTAGGAACTAGACTGTTGTTTGTCATGTATTTAAAAATTAATTCAAAATGACCTTGGTCTTCGGATTTTATAAATTTAATCTCAAAGGTAAGGGAAATAAAAGCAAATATAAATAATGCAACTATATCAAACTAAAATGTTTCTGCACAGCAAAAGAAACTGTCAAGGAAACAAAAATGCAACCAACTAAATGGGAGAAGATATTTGCAAACAATACCTCTAATAAGGGGCCAATATTAAAAATATATATTTTTTTAAAAACTCATACAACTAACAACAACAACAAAATAAACAGTCCAATGAAAATAAGCAGAGGAACTGAATAGTCACTTTTCCCAAGGAAACATACAAATGACCAACAAATATATGAAAACATGCTCAACTTCGTTATCTATTAGGGAAATGCAAATCAAAACTACAATCAGATACCACCTCACACTTGTTAGAATAACTATCATCAACAAGACTAGTAATAACAAATATTGGAAAGGTGGTAGAGTAAAAGGAACACTCATTCACTGCTGGTGGGAATGTAAAATGGTACAGCCTCAAAAAATTAATAATAGAGTTACCATATGATGGAGCAATCCCTTTTCTGGGTATCTACCTGAAATTTTTGAAAACATTCATAAAGATATATGCACTTTTATGTTCAGTACAGAATTATTTACATCAGCCAAGACATGAAAAAAACCAAAGTTTCCTTTGATAGATGGTTGAATAAAGATACGTATACAGGGGTGAGCAAAGTGATTTCATAGCTGTAATATAAACAAATAATATAAGAATAAATGATAATACAAGAATAAACTCTATGTTTTGTGTACTCACAACTTTAAACATGCTTCTGCTCACCAAGATACAGAGTTTATTCTTGTATTATCATTTATTATTGTACGAGAGTCCCATTGTATGAAATTCATGCATGGGCAGGGTCCCTAGGCCTGGCCAGTGATCAGGACCAATCAGGGCCTTCTGGCTCCTAGCCATGCCCTTCCTTCATTCCATACTGCCCTCTGGTGGTCAGCACACATCACAGGTCTTCAGGTTGAACTCCTGAGGGGGACAGTTTGTATATTAGGTATACACACACACACACACACACACACACACACACACACACTAGAGAATCAGTGCATGAAATTTGTGCACTTTGGGGGTATCCCTCAGCTCAGCCTGCACCCTCTCCAACCTGGGAATCCTTGAGGGATGTCCAACTGCTCATTTCGGCCCGATTGGTGGTTATGTTTAACAAAACTACACCTGTTTGTAGTTTAGGCCCCACCAATCGGGCCTAAACAGGCAGTAGGACATCCCTTTTATAATCCAGGACTGCTGGTTTCCAACTGCTCGCCTGCCTGCCTGCCTAATTTCCCCTAACTGCTTCTGCCTGCCAACCTGATCACCCCCTAATAACTCCTCTGCCAGCCTGATTAATACCTACCTGCTCCCCTGCTGGCCCAATTGCCTTTAACTGCCCTCCTCTGCTGGCCTGGTCACCCCCAACTGCCCTCCCCTGAAGGCCTGTTTCCCCCCTACTTCCCTCCCCTGCTGGCCTGATTGCTCATAACTGCCGACCCCTGCATACCTGGTTCCCTCCAACTTCCCTCCCCTGCTGGCCTCATCACCCCTAACTGCCCTCTCTTGCAGGCTTGGTTCCCCCAACTGCCCTCCCCTGCTGGTCATCTTGTGGTGGCCTGCTTGTGTCCAAATGGAGGTAGTCATCTTTGACCATATGGGGGAGGCCATCTTGTGTGTTGAAGTGATGATCAATTTTCATACTACTTCTTTATTATATAGGATTGTTTATTTATATTACAGCCATAACCTACTTTGCCCATCCCTGTACATATAGAATAATAGTCAGCCATAAGAAAAGATGAAACACTGTCATTTTCAACAGCATGTATGAATCTTGAGGACATCTTGCTAAGCAAAATAAGTCACACAGAAAAAGTCAAGAACCATATGATTTCACTCAAATGTGGGATATAAAACTGAAAGCAACAAATGAACAAGCAAGACAAACAAACAAAAATTCATAGACATGGACAATATGGTGGCTACCACAGGAAAAGGGAGATGGGGAGGAAGGAATAAAGGGTAAGGTGGTTCAATGTATGGTGATAGAAGGGGATTTGACTTTGGGTGGAAAACATGCACTAGATATACAGATGATGTATTGTGGGATTGTACACTCAGAACCTGTATAATTTTATTAACCAATGATACTCCAATAAATTTAATTTTAAAAATATAATAAATTAGGTAATTTTAATTGTATTTCAGTTTCACAATATCTATGATCCATTTCTCACAATCTCTCTAACAGTTGTAGCTACTAAATTATTCAGGTTGCACAGCAGCTACATTCAGAATGGTTTATCAATGTTGTCCTTAAGACTGACTGAAGGGATTACTGAACAGCCCCTCAGAGTTATCAGAGATCAATAGAGGTGACAGAGAGGATAGAAAATTTATCTTTCCTTTGACAAGTGATAAAGGCCTGTACAGCTTCTCAATAACCCCATTTTTGAGTTTCCAGATTTACCAAGTGGAAATTATTTGTTGTTTATGTAAAATTTACATTTAACTGGGTATCCTGTATTTCATCTGGCAACATTACTCCAATTCTTTAATTTGAGAAAGGAGTCAGACTGTAGGCACCTTTACAGATATAATTTTACATGGATTGATCTCGTTATGTTTCACAAAACTATACCTGCTTGTCATAGGGGGCATTGTCTTTATTCTCATCAGAGAAAAGCTGAGGTACAAAGACATGAATTACTGAAGTTCAGAGAGTTAGAATAACCAAAGCAACTCCTGACAGATACATACATTTAATTCATAATGGAATTGGCATCTACTTTGTACAATAGGGCACTCATAAGGATATACCTACTTTAAGTATAAAACTTTAGTTTCCTTCTATTTTATTTTATCTACACAGTGCCATCATTTTTAGTTATTTCTTAAAATAATATTCATATGGGTTATCATTGGGACAACCTTTACCTGTCACAGCATGGCTTGCTGATTGAAATAATGAATTATCCTTCTCTTGGAGAGAGGGCAATTTTTTTTAACCAATTGAAGAAAATTCAATATTTAACAATTTTATAACACATTAATTAAATCTAAGAATAGAAAATCCAAAATTAGATGTGGAGTGTGTTGCCCTAAAAGACAATCTAATAGATATACTTGATCTCTCAAAGGATTAAGCAAAAGATTAAAACTCATTTTAAATATGGCATTGATCTAAATATTCAATAATGTTTATATAAAGACAACCTTGAGGTAAAAGTAATTAACTGGGAGAACATCACTTTCAGGAACACTCAATTACAATTAAAAAAATAGTAATCAGCCGAGGCCGGTTTGGCTCAGTGGATAGAGCGCTGGCTTGGGGACTGAAGGGTCCAGGGTTCGATTCCGGTCAAGGGCATGTACCTTGGTTGCGGGCACATCCCCAATAGGGGGTGTGCAAGAGGCAGCTGATCGATGACTCTCTCTCATCGATGTTTCTAACTTGCTATCTCTCTCCCTTCCTCTCTGTACAAAATCAATAAAATATATTTTAAAAAAAGAAAATAGTAATTAACTTTAACTAAATAGGAATATTTCCCTTCAATAATATTGCATATATTTCAGTGGTCAAAGTTAGATATTTCTGCAGGGGGAGTTCTGCCTTCTGGAATATTATTCTGAACAAAATGCGGTGGATGTGCTGACACTAACATGTCTAGGACTTCTTTTTCCCCTTTTTTCAATTGTGGGTGCTCAACACCCCCATTCTGGTTTCTACTTCTCACAAGAAATTTGATCATTATTCCTGAAAATGATTATCAAAAGGGATAGAGTGTGATCACATCTGAGCATCACACATATCACTGCAGTGAGCCTGCTTCCTCAAGTGGGAATTCTCTGGATAAGAGGCCCTTGCAGCCACCTTAGGGCGGGGCTAAAGGCTGAATAAAACCCTTGGCTCATGGCACCTGTCTCTGTGTCTATTTAACATAATAACTGTGAAGGTAACATTGAATTTGAACATAAACTTCTAAACCTAGAAATTAAAAAAAAAAAAAAACAACTGGGGACAAGATAAGCTGGCTCTGAACAGACCTACCAATAAAAGATTTCAAAGGACTACCCCAGATTCATTGGAAAAATTAGTCATCAGAAAAGGAGTAAATAAGTTCAGTTTTTCCAGTACCTGTTCTGTACCAAGCTGCTGATCATCATGATAGGAAACAGGAAAAGTCTTAGGTAAAACCTTAATAAATCTACAATTACTTACTTATTAGACCATCCATGAGCATCTTTTATTGACACTAACTGTCTGTAACAGTGACATCAACTATTTCCAGAAGCTGTTCTGGGTGTACTTTTCTGGGTTAATAGGTTTTTGGAATTTTTTCCCCCCATTTGCTTAAGACTAGCTCAAGTTGCATTAAAGTCATAAACAGAGATAAGGTCATTCAGATCTCCAGAACTTTACATGGAACTCCCATACAAACATTGAGTAAAATTTGTGAGAATGGTTAATTCCTTATTCAAGAAAAAATAATTGAAATAAAATTCCTTGCTTCCCTCCCCCTAGTTAGTATTATAATCACTAAATATTATTTCCTTTATGGGCAACTATTAGGTCATTCAATGATAGGTGTAGTTGAGAGTGGCTAGATGTTCACCAATAGCATTTCCTCTTCCCAGGCATGTAGGAAGAGTACATTTCCCCATTTCACTTGCTATTAGATTGAGGTCCTGGACATTCTCCCAGTAAACTGGGAGTAAAAGACTCTAAGACGGTAAACCCACCCTAAAGAAATTGCCCAGATGCCTGTGACCCATCTGGATGATAGCTTCCCAATCTGCGTTGAACTGCATGTGAACTAGAAAGAAATTCTTGTTGTTTGAGCCACTGAGGTTTTGTCATTGTTTACTACAGTTTATCATCAGCATCACCCCAACCTCAAGGAAGGGGCTTGCTTAGATCCAGTATTCTGATTGATGGTAGCACAGCTCGTTGTCATGGAAAAGTAGTCACAGATGCAAAAGGGTGTAGTGAGAGTATTGTAAACAGTAAAGGTTGGCAGCAGAGATCATGTCATTCAGAAAAGCAAAGCAAAGAGTGGAGCTGGGAACCTAAAGACTCTCAGACTATTGGCAGATCAAAGGCAGAAGTAGCAGAGGTTGAGACACGCTGGAGAATACATTCTGAAGCCCATTCCCTTGTTAGGCATGGGAAAGCAGGCTACCAATGGGGAGGAAAGACCCTGAGGATTGTCCTGACTGTATTTGGTATTTATATCTCTGATCCAGGCTAGGAAGTGAGTTTCTAACCAATCGGCATGCATACTGTAGTCCAGAGCTTGGAGAAAGACGCTGTGGTTTGCAAATATAATTTGGAGGCCCAGATATTAGCTGAGAATTCCAAGGGTGCCATGAAATTGTAATGAATGAATCTTAAACCCAGGCAGTGTTCTAAAATAAAAGTAATATTAGTCAGTTAGAAGTCCTTGTAGAATTAATTTATTTATTTACATATTTTACTTCTCAAATATTCTCCACCCTCACCAATGAAGAAAGCTGTCAGCACTGGTGCACAACAGCAAATTCAAAACCCTAAGGTTTTAACAAGCACGTCCAAAAATATGGGAACTCTTCCATTAAAGCCTGTTTCCTGGAGGTAAATTAAACAGTACCTCTAGTTGCTCCCATTTAACTGCTCTTAACAAGATTTTAGGTGGTGGTTCCTGCTGATGGATTGAGTGCCCAGAAGTGAGAAGCACGGGGAATAGGAGAGGGAAGAATCTGATGTGAGTAGTAAATATGTACTTGGAAGATTTCCATTTAACTCTTCTGAATAAGCTTATAGTTTATGTTAGCATCATCTCCTGGGAAATCAGTCACATTGCATTTGTTTCACTGCTCCCATCTGCATACTGAATGAAGCAGTTCAGACTCAGTATAAATTCCTTCTCAGTTGATCCTAAGGGAAGCACAGTGTGAATTTTAGGCCGTGATCTGCCAGCCTCCTTTTCTTCTCTTAAGTAAATTATTTGTTCAAACTTCAAGGATGTGATCATTTTTAATAACTTGTTTTTAGCAACAAACTGACCACATTTATGTGGTACAAGCAAATCTACTCATAGGCAGAAATGATAACAGGAATAAAATCATGCCTAGCCCACAGAACACAGGATCTCTGTGTCACACAGTACAGCCCTATGACTTTAAGAGAGTATCTCTAAAGAATTCCCTTAGTCTTACCTTTGTAGAATATGCATCTTTTTGTGAGAGCAATTTCAATAGAAAATAGACCCAAAAACGTGCATACCTTAAGAATCTAAAGGAAGGAGACAAAACTGAGGCAGGGAGATGGTGAGAAGTTGGATACAGATAAAGGCAAACAAGCCTTCTCCATCTGGCTCTTTTTGTACCTGGCGAAGGATAAGTTTTCAGAAATTCAGCAACAAATGGTCATTGTTCTCTCCATGAAACTCCTATTGCCCTTTACGTCCAGGTTGCAATAGAGTTATTTATCTACTGTCCTTTTCCCTCATCCTCAGTGACAGCTGCTCCAGGGCAGCTCTTGTGTCTCCCATTTGGTATCCCCTGAATTATCTGTGATGGATACCATTAGCATTTTTATGCGCGCGCGCGCGCGCACACACACACACACACACATTTGTGGAGCTCAATGGAAATATAACATTTCTTTCACATACTGAATCCAAAAAAAGTGGTCATTTTTTAAAGGGAAAGTTCTTCTCCTAGTATTTACTTAGTACCTTGAATTTATTTATGAGAGAATTCCCTTTAAAATTTTTCCTCCATGCCACTGCTAGAAAAATTCTTCTTTGTTTTCATACATTTCTATTTTTTGAATCCAGGAAAATAAAAATTAAGTGACAGGGATGCAAGTAGGAATGTTAAAAGCAACAACAAAACAGAGATATACCTGACTGAGAACTGATGTCTTTTAAGAAGAACATAAAATAAAAGTGAGGACCAGTACAGCAGGCCATTTGCTATTCATTTTGTTTGGCATTTCCTTATAACACTGATGAGAAAATATAAAAATCAATTCCTGGCTTGGGGCCACTCTCTACCTGAACTTTGCCCATTCTTGCCACATCTATGTGGATTTTCTCCCACTTCCCAGAGATGTGCACTTTAGTTAATTGCTCAGTCTGAATTGTCTCAGTATGGGTGAGTATGGGCATGAGTGAGTGTGCCCTTGGGTGGAAGGGGATGTCCTTTCAAGGGTTGGGTCCCACCTCATGACCTGAGCTGCCAAGAGAGTCTCTAGCATCTATAACCCTTGCCAGAAGCCAATTCCAGCATGTCAGAAAGGGCTGAATCATCTGAAAATATCTAAAGGGCAATTCCCAAAACCTGAAAAGGATGCAAAAATTATTGCTTGCTGCCAGACAGCTAAGAGCATCTGGATCTACATGTTATTGCCTCCTACTGGCCAAGCACCTGAACAGACAAAGGCAATTCTTCCAATCTGACAATGGATGCTGCACCTACCCATATCCTTTGATGTGTATATTGCCACCTTGCCTTAGGACAATTTGTGTTAATAAAAAGCAAGGGGTCCTGAGATGAGAAGAACTTAGTTTCTTTAGCTAGGTCTTGTCTGACTCCCTATATTGCCTTTCAAAATTATGTTTCATCTCTAGACTCTTGATTAATTTATGCACAGCCCCTTCTCCAGATTGCTGAACCCTTCTAGATGCTGGATCAAGACCCTGGGGGTTAGACCCTGAACTGAAATAAGCGGATTGTAAAATAAGTATCTTACTTATTTTCATTAATATTTTTAAAATGTATGACTCACTTTTCCCCCAAAAACAATTAGAGATGTTTGAGGTCTTTATTTAGAAGTTTGGTGATGTTCTTGTGACAAGAAATATGCCATAGGAATTTTACCCTTGCTTATATTAATTAGCCTGCGGTAAAACTAGTGTCATTATATGTCATTATGTCAGTCATTTTGCTTAAAGTCACAGTTTCCAAGAACCTATTGACAATGCTAAGTGGGACTTTGCTTTAGCATACACCTTCAGTACCTGCCTCATTCCTTGGTGCCTTGTGCAAGCTCACTAAGGCCTCTAATGCCTGACTCCTTCCCCATTACCCTCTTCCCACTCCCCCTAAAAGCCCTGCTCTCCTCATGTGTGTCTTGCTTTGACATTTCTCTTTCCCTAAATCAAAACTCTCATTTTATTTTAGACATCTCTGCCAGGTTAGGATGAGAGCTAATTAAAGTAATTCACCTTAAGTTTATGACTAATCATCTCCCCATATACTCTTTAACCTACTCAGGAATGTTTTATTAACTCTAATTGATGACATTTTAGCCTGTGTGCAGGAGATGTTTTGGAATAGAAAAAAAAAAAAATCCAAAACTCCAAACACAGGTTTTTTTTAATCCATCCCCACACTAATTTCCAGCCTACCCCTGATAGGAATGAGAGAACCCTTTTCTTCCCTCTCAGCAACTTCCTGATTCAAGACCAATGAGCTTCCTAATGACAATCTTGTCTCTCAGTAAAAGGGTGGGAGTAGAAAAACTGGGATGTCTAGCCTTACACAACACTACAGCAGGGCCTACTTATCTTAGTTCCCTACATTTGCAGCTGCCTATCGTTATATAGTAAGTTCTCAAAATGTATGGTAGATCAAAGTCACCTGAGGGGCTTACCTCCAAAGTTTCAATTCAGTATGTTTAGGTGGAGCCAAGATTGAGATCTTGGTGATGCTGATGCTGCTGGTCCCATATTAAGAACCACTGCCTTTTAAATGAAACCTCCCTCTCATGTGGAAGAAAAAGAACACTCCAAAAGGAGGGAGATGTAAAAGAGAATGATATGTTTGGTAACAGTGGCATTTTGTTTTCCCTGGAGATTGAATAATTCGAGGTATCTAGTAAATGGTAAAGCTTGCCCTTTAAAAAGTGACCACTCTGTATTCAGCGTGTGAAAGAAATGCTACATTTCCAATGAGCTGCACAAATGTGTATGTGTGCAGAAAAATGCTAATGGTATTCACCACAGATAATTCAAGGGAAGGACAATGAAGTTGAGGGAGTTTGCAGCAAGTACTGAATAACACATCAGTTTAGAACATGGTGCTGGGATCATCATCTTAGGAAGTGGTGACCTCTGAGTTGTTATGAGAGTAACAGAGAATGGGAATTGATTAAAAAAAAAACAAAAAAAAACACACATGTGTAGTATCTTGATTCATTGCCCATCTTGCCATCAACTAAGAATCAAGTTGCTGGTGTATAATATCATCAGCCTAAATTCTGAGATGTAATTTTAAATTTATAAACATCCATCATCCTGACTGAACTGACATAGTGTGGTAAGAGCAAAGGATGAGAAGATATTCCCACTCCTTTCCCCTTCCTTTCTTTTTGGTTTTTCTGGCATTTAAGGCATTCTATTGTAGTACCTTATTCAAGCGTATTTACACTAAGCAAGGCCACCATGCATGAAAAGCTTTTGTGGAATGAGATTCTTCTCTCATACATTCTCTTGTCTCCATGTTGAGGCACTCTCACACACTTCTTCACTCTCTTGCTCTTTATTCTTTCCCACATATGCCTGCCTAAGAAACATTATACCACTTTTGCTAGCAAGAGAAGCTAAACTCCAAGATCTAAACTTGCACATAGTGTATGGAGGTGTGTGTGTGTGTGTGTGTGTGTGTGTGTGTGTACATACTTCCTTTTTTGCTCCAACCCAACCTTACTGGAAAGAGATCTGGCATTAAAGGAAATTAGGCAGTGGTCCAATTAGTTTTAAAAAAGTATCTAGACCAGATCAAAAGGTAGATAAGTTTCCCAGAGAAAAACAAAGTATTCATCTGTTTGTATAACCAAAGTCTACTTAGTAGAGTACTATTTTTCTTCCAGCAAACTGGGTTCTGAGAGAGCACTGTCGTTGGTCACCATCTCAGATTGGATGCTCCCAGAATCAGACTCTGAGGTAGTTTAGTTGGGAGGCAATTCTAGAAAGCAATTACAGAGGAGTAGAAAGTGAGAAAATAAATGAGGGAGGAAGCTACTACAGAAAAGTTAGCCCCATTGGGTACTGGTTTCAATCCTGTTATGAAATCTAGAAAATGGTATAGAACACAACTCAGAGTTGCCTCACGAAAGTGCAAGAAAATTGGGAGGCATATCTACCAACTTCCTCTAGTCCAGGGTTGGGGAACCCTTTTTTCTGCCAAGGGCCATTTGGATATTTATAACATTATTCCCAGGTCCTAAAATTTAGCAACTTAAAAATTATGTTGCTGTGGAAAAAAAAACAACACAAAAACAAAAAAAAACTCCTAGATTTATTAAATATCAAGTCCTATCTATAGTGCCTTGGCAGTGCCAGAACCAATGCTATGGCTCAAGGACTAGATTTTCCCCATCTCTGCTCCAGGCACTAGCTGAAGAATGCTCCCAAGATGTGAACTCACTGACATTTCTGGTTTGGCCTTAGCTGGGCCATGCATGCTCCTACAGCCAGAGAAATGATTGAGGTTCACAGAAGCGAATGAGAGGTGCCCAGTGGAGGAGGAGAGAGCACCACAGTTCTCCTACAGTCATTTTGGAATCTCCTATCATTTGGTTGTCCTAAAGTTTCTTGGCATGAGTTATAAATTATACCAATTGGAAGCAAAACATTTATTTTAGTTTCATGACCTTTTAGTTTATATTAGTATCACTGTAATTCTGTTTTATCTTGTTATTTGATTGATTATATAAACATTTTCTTAGAAAATGTATGTAGGAATATATTTATCCTGAAAAATAAAACATCATCTATGTCAAGATATCTCAAAAGCTTTGAAATTTAGTTCTATAAAACAATCAACTCAAAGAAGTATGCTCAACATTTTCTAAATGCATACTGACAGTAAAAAAAAAAAAAATCAAACACCCACATTTGCATTTTGTCTAGACATGGTTATGCACTAAAATCCCTCAGTTGATCAGCCTTAAGTACTAAATAAAATCTTTGTCAATATAAGAGTACTTACATGTGTGTTTTGTAGCAGTACAGATCAAAACAAGAACATGAAAACGAATCTCAAGAAATATATTTCCCCTGAGGTGATTACTTTCCAAAGAATAATTGAGTGGTTAAATTGGTATAACTTTACTAGAAAAATTCCAGAAAAGAAGACAGAACAAAGCTGGCAAAGACCAGTTCCTAAGCAGATAATTTGGTGTTAAAAAAAAATCCAAATACATAGGAACATAATTTTTCCATGTGTATCTTGGTCACATACCACTAATATGTTTAAACCAATTGAAAAAGTGAGGTGTGAGTATCTATATAAAAGCCTAAGTGACCATTACTACAGAATGACCTGAATGACTGATTGACCAGTCGCTATGACACCCACTGACCACCAGGGGGCAGACACTCAACACAGGAGCAACCCCCTGGTGGTCAATGTGCTCCCACAGCCAACTTCCCATGGGCCCTCCTTCCAGCTGGCCAGCCTCCCATGGTTCATCCTCCCCCCCTGCCCAGCTAGTCCCCTCCCCATCAGCCCCAATGGGGGGGCCAGTTAGCCTACCTCCCTACAGACAGCCAACCTCCCATGGCTCCTCCCCTCGACTGGCAGGTCCTCCCACTGGCCAGCCAACCTCCTGCAGTCCCTCCGCATGACTGGCCAGCCCTCCCAATAGGCCCTGATAAGTGGGCCAGCCTGCCAACCTCCCAGGGTTTCTCCTCCCAGCTGGTCAGTCCCTGATAGGACTCAATTGCCAGCCAGGCCAAGGGACCCTATCCGTGCACGAATTCGTGCATTAGGCCTCTAGTTTTGTTATAAAAAATTAATTATATGGCATTGCCATTTTAATGGTTTAATCAAATCAATTTGCCTTTGTAGACAGAGTAATTCCTGTAATGGGACATATAATATAACAAAGGCCAATGCCTACAGTAACGTTCACCTATGGAATATAACTATGAACAAGGAAGTACATAAACCAATCTAGCAACCTTAATCAAACAATGAAGACCACAGTGAGTTTAGATATTGCAGTAGTTGATCCAACTCATTAGATAACACACATCATAATCACTAAAGAAAAAGAGAAATTAACTATGCAAAAGCCAAATGAGTTTATGCCTAGCTTTCATCAAAAGCCAATGAGATAAAATAAAAAACAAACCAAAAAAATCTTGGTGAAAATGTTATTTGGACTCTCATCTAGATAGCAGAGTGTAGAAGAAAAATATATATATTTGAGACAAATAAATGATATTGTGATATAATTTTATGATAGAAAATATTTGACTTAGTATATTTTAGAACTGGCAGGGAAAATGAAAAGTTATTAAGGAGTGAGGAAAGTCTATCAAATTTGGATCATTCATCTATATTTAGATTATATAATATAAGTGGATGCTTATATCCAGTTTAGTAAGCCTAGTTTCTGGATTCTGCAAAAGTATCAGAACTCTTAAAGTATAATGTCCTTGATTCTGATCACAAAATTCTGTTTGCAAACTTGGGTGAAGATTTAAAAAATACATGATGCTTGAACTTGTGGGATTTGTATTTGTATTTACATACCTACTAATTAATCTAAAATTTCTAGGACACAGTTCAGGTTAAAGATGAGAGAGGAGAGAGTTTGAATCACTTGGATTTCTAAATCTTCTCTTTATATCCTTTTATTTAGATAGTAACTATTTCACTGAGAATTCTATTTCTATCATAGTATAACTATAAAATCAAAGAAATCATTATAGGAGCCATTATTCTAAATGGTAGGTGAAATCAAACCAAAAAGAAAAATGGGGCTGAGGTGTGATGGATGGTAAAGTACAATCCCTAAAGTTCAAGAAGGAAAATAAGTCATAAAATAAACTTTAGCATACAAAGAGTTAAATATGAAAATGTGAGATAAAGCTCAACAAATAAAAAGGAATCTTCTTCTTGGATAGTACTTCTCAACACCATAAACATGTCACTTATCATATATATATATGGCAATCTCTGTGAAAATACCATCAAAAACTTTTGAGATTACCAAACTGAATTTAAAGTTCATATAGACAAACAACTTAGAAATAGATAGAAAGCCAGAAAAAAAAAACCAAAAAACAAACAAACAAAAAAACACCTCTAAGGTCAGCAGCAGGCCTTTCCAGATTCTGAAATAGATTATGAAACCTCTTTAATGGAAATATTATGCGATAGCACATGAACAGAGAGATGAAGCAATGATAAAAATAGGAAGTCCAGAGATAAAAGCCCAAGTACATATAAAATTTTAGCATAGTGTTTGTAAAGATGCTAACTTAATCTACTAGGTTAAAAAAAAAAAAAAATACATACTTTAAATAATCAATGCTGGGAAACAAATAGTGATTTGAAAAATGATGAGTCAAATTTATTTTTTATACCATAAACCAGAATAAACTCCAAATGGATCAAGGATATATATGAAATCATAAAACTACTAAAATAAAATATGGGTCCATTTCTTTAAAACCTTGGTATAGAAAAAAAAAGTAAATACCTTTCCAACTATGACTAAAATACAGATACAGTAAAAATTTGGTAAGTGTAATTATATAGTGTGAAATTTTGATATGGTAAAAGTGATAATAGAAAAAAAATTAAAACTAGGAAAAATATCTGAAACATATATCACAAGTAAAGGAATAACATTCTTGTATAATAAAAGGCTAATATGCAAATCAACCAAATGGCAGAACAACCAGTCACTATGATGAGCATAGACCACCAGGGGGCAGATGCTCAATGCAGGAGCTGCCCCCTGGTGGTCAGTGCTCTCCCACAGGGGGAGTGCTGCTAACCCAGAAGCCAGGCTCATGGCTGGAGAGCGCAGCAGCAGTGGTGGGAGCCTCTCCTGCTTCTAAGGCAGCTTTAAGGGCCCCTTGGGGGATGTCTGACTGCTGGCTTAGGCCTGCTCCCATTCTCTTGGACCGCAAGAGAATGCAGGCTGGGTTGAGGGCAAACACCATCTTCCCTGCACCCTTCGACGCCTCCCCGCCCCCTGCAGTACACGAATGTGGAAATTAAACTTACATTATAATGTCTTAATCCTATTGATTGGCAAAAATATAAACTTGACATCACATTGTTGGTAAGGCTCTGGCGTCTAGTCTATATATATAAAGGCTAATATGCAAAGTGTCCCTTAGGAAGTTTGTCAATTTCTTCTTTTTAAAAAAAATATATTTTATTGATTTTTTACAGAGAGGAAGAAAGAGTGATAGTTAGAAACATTGATGAGAGAAAATCATCAATCAGCTGCCTCTTGCACACCCCCCACTGGGGATGTGCCCACAACCAAGGTACATGCCCTTGACCAGAATCGAACCTGGGACCTTTCAGTCTGCAGGCCAACACTCTATCCACTGAGCCAAACCAGTTTCGGCTGCCAATTTCTTATAATGCCAACTCTATAACACTAAATTGAAAAGTACAAAACCAGATTTTGAAACATTATAGTCTCCATAAATCTTACCAAATACTCCCTTCACCACTGACAACACTATATTCCAGGACAGAGAATGACAGAAATGTTCCATTACCCAGAGTTTCAACAGATGACATCAAATGATTCATATGAAGCCAGACCTTTTGTGTGCATATGAGAATTCTTATTCCATAGCCTTTCCTAGAACCTACTCTCAAGTTAAAACTCTCAGCTATGTGAGAGTTAATCCCTCTGTCAGTTAAAAATATCATGGTATGTCACACTGAAGCTCTGAGGAGCACCTGGAGTACTCTCTTGCAAAATGTTGAAAAAGAGATTTCTTATATGAGTTCAAGTCACCATGGCTTGAAATAGAGAATTCACCCCCCTCTTCTGTTATTTAAATATCCTCAGAAACAGTAGGCTAACTTGAGAAATAAAAGCCAAATTAGAACTTAGCTTCTAAAATACACTAAAATACATTTTAGGAAGATGAAATAAGCAAAAAAATAACCCAACAACAATAAAAATAAATCTAAAATACAGTTAAATATCTCTCTGATTTCTGTATGAAAAAAAATCTTCTAAACTTAAAAAATAAATATTTTATAAAGAAAAATATTAATATGTTATCATATAACACATATAACTTATGGATATCAACAATTAATAGCAAATACTTATTTAAAATGTTGCCCTAGATATAAAAGATTAATATCCTTGCTATACAAATAAATTAAAAAATCAATAGAAAAAGATAAAATTCTCAAAAGAGAAAATATAAGTGTTAAATATAAAAAGAAGAGCTCAACTTTAAGATAAAACTTCAAAATGCAAATAAGGCAAAAGCAAAGTACTACTTTTTCACTTAACAATTTCAAAAAGACTCAATATAATAATAGCTTTTAACTATGTAGTATTTAGAATGTATTAGTCATCTAAGTGCTTTCAATATATTAAATAACTTAATCTACACAACAATTTCATTAGATAAGCAGTATTATTTTCATCATTCCCATTTAACATATGAAGAAAATGAGGCACAAGTAAGTGAAATAACTTGTCCAAAGTCACATAACTCCTTAGTTATAGAACTGGTATTCAATCCAAGCCAGTTTACCAGACACGCTCCTAACCACTATACTATGCTGCCTCAGGTCAATAAAAAGGGTATAATGAGTCAGGCATACTCATTCATTGTTGGCTAGAAGTATTTGGGAACAAAATTTCTGGAAAACAATATTTATATCTATCAAGAGTCTTGTCAGTAATTTTTAGCCTTTACCTCAATATTTTAACTTCCAGAAATCCATTCTAAAGAAAAAACGTTGGAACGGAAACAGATTTAAACACAAAGAAGCTCATGACAGCATTATTTATAGACACACACACACACACACACACACACACACACACACACAAATAGAAAGAATCGAAATGCCAAAACTTTCAAGAATGTTTACAATAATTATAATTTGTAAAGATAAGGGAATATTTGAGAGTCAATAGGAATGGCACCGATTAAGAGTTTTCATGGTATGGAAAAATATTGATTAGCAAAATGCAGGATACAAAATTGTATCCTGCATTTTTTATATTTATATTTAAAAATATAGAAATTTATTCAGATAAGTACACAAAACAGACAGTTTCCTTCTCTGATGGAGCAAGTTTTTTAGAGGAAGAGGAAAACAATTAGTATAGTAGCAAATGGATTAATCAATGAATGAAGAGGGTAAGGACTACTATAAAAAGAAAGGAAGAGCAGGATGATGAAAATTTGGAAATCTGCAAAGTTAAATAAAGGGAAGCCTCAGTGAGCAGATTTACAGGAGGGGTGATGCAGCCGTGTGAGCACCTGGGGAAAAGAGCATTTCAGGCTGAAAGAATAGCTAGAGAGGGAGTGTAGTAGCAAATGCTGTTGATACTCTACTCATAACCTGGGTGTGCACCTCTACACACCTGGAGACAGTTTACTGCAAACATCTCTGACTCAGTTCCTGCGGGCTCCTATTGTCAGACCATGGAGCATGCTCAGTCAATATGTCAGGCAACCTGGAAATTAATGGCTCTGAAATCAGGACTCTACCAATTAACAGGCAGAGTTGATGGATAATACCTTCAGAGCCCCTACCTTGGGTAGGATAACTCCTAGAGCAGTGTTTCTCGAACATCAATGAGGACATAAGAATCACTGGAGTCCTTGTTAAAATGCAGATTCTAATTCAGTAGGTCTCAGGTGAGGCCTCAGATTCTCATTTTAACAAACTCCCAGTAATACCAAGGCCAGCAGCATTCACAGACCACACCTTAGGGAGTGAGGTCCTAAAGTTATTTAGTGGGTTTGGGCCTACTTGACCCCAGTAATAACACACCCTTTATCAGCTTCCTTCCTACCCCTGACATTTCTGCTCTCCTACACAGTGTTAACCCGCATCACCTTTAAAATAAACTAGTTGCGTTCACCTATCTTACCTGAGGCAGGAGTGCTCCTGGTGAACTAGAGGACTAGAGGAACGCTTTAACCTTAGGAACACTGGAAGTCAGTATGTTCAAAATCAACTGAGGAGTTATTACTGCCTTGGCTGTGTGGAGGGATTTGTTTGGGTGGTGGTGATTTTTCTCACTGACATTAGCTAGACTTCAGTGTTATGTCTGCGGAGCCAAAGACCAGAGGGACACACAATATCTAATTCCATGCCATTTGATCTCATTGTGGCCCTGCCAGTTGCGAACAATATGAAAAGAATACAGAATTTCAACAACACAAATCAGACAATAAAGTTAAATGAGATGTCAAACGTATTCCATATGTGTGTGAAATATCGGATGGCATAGAAAGAAAGTGTGTTTTCAACCAGATGGGAAAACATAAAAATGTATTAAGAGAATCAAATAAGTGTGAAACCTGAGCAAGCCATGAAGAGAATTACAATCAATCTCAATGGGAGCGGACAGAAACGTCACGTAACAATGACAATGTCTTCCATAGGACATAGTCCTTGTTGTTATAGCAACTATAAAAAGCAGGTCAATTTGTAGGTAAGTGACCCAGGGGGAATCAAATACTGCAATGCAGCCCAGAATTGCTCATTGATTTGTAACCTCAACTGGCTTTAAACAGGAATGTTTAGGTTTTAGTACAGAGATGATAAATCAAACCCTTACTTAAAATACTCTGTAGAAATAAAGTTAATCTGTCTACCTTTAGTATTTAATGTATTAGAAATATTTAAGATTGTGGAGCTCACTTACAAGCCTCAGAATTCTAAATTTAAATATAATTGATTTTGGAATGGTGATCTTAGTTATTCAAAGAGAATTAATAGTTAAATTTCTAAAGTGTGTTGAGATGTTTATGAGAACTTGATGTAAGTTTAAGTTATTATATTTTAAAGAATTATTCACTTGGGAAGGTTTTGTATTATAGTGCTCAAAAAGAAAATCAATCATTTTAATCTTAGGTGCAGTTTGTAAAGTTTAAAATTGTTTAGCTAACCTAACTTATAAATGACAAATAACATTAATTAAAGCCTCCTTGATTTTAACAAGTGACTACTAAAATTTTCTACATTTATAAATACAATAAGATATACAAGCTGAGCCCTAACCGGTTTGGCTCCTTGGATAGAGTGTTGGCCTGAAGACTGAAAGGTCCCAGGTTCGATTCCAGTCAAGGGCATGTACCTTGGTTGCGAGCACATCACCAGTAGGTGGTGTGCAGGAGGCAGCTGATCAATGTTTCTCTTTCATTAATGTTTCTGACTCTCTATCCCTCTCCCTTCATCTCTGTGAAAAAATCAATAATATATATATATATATATATATATATATATATATATATATATATTTTTTTTATAAAGATATACAAGCTGAACTTAAAAGCATAAGAAAAATTATGTCTCTTAAAAATGTGTAATGATATCCCTGGCCAGTGTTTCTAAGTGGTTAGAGCTCTGGGTTCGATTCCTGGCCAAGGGTATGGACCTGGGTTGCAAATTCAGTCCCCACCCCAGTCAGAGTGCATGGAGGAGGCAACTAATCAGACATATCAATGTTCCTCTCTTCCCTCCCCTTCCTCCCTTCCTCTCTCCCTCATGCTCTCTAAACACCAATAGAAAAAATATCATCGGATGAGGATTAACAAAACAAAAACAGTTTATAAGGATAATATTGAATATTAATTTTAAAACACTATATGTATGTGTAAATAATTTTTTTGCTCAAACTATGTCCTCAAATACACCAAAAAAGGGGTTAATTTTATACTTACCCTTTTTGATAAAATTATACATATTCACTTGTACTTATAACATTTTATATAATAAGCACATATGAGTTTGATTCAGAAAATACAAGCAATAGGACATAAAAATAAGTTAACCAAAATGCTGAATGTATACTCTCAAAATACTTTTACAAGTAATAATACACTTAACCATTTAGTCTCTAACTGTTGAGTAAGTAGCATTAGAAGAGTTAAAAGAGAATTCATGGGAAAATCTGATATAAACTGGACAATTTTTTAAATGAACACTACATCCAAACATAGGTTAATTAGAAGTCAGGTTGGTAAATACAATGTCAAATAGGTATCTGCTACTATTTTTGAAATGTATAAAGATGCTCGTGTAATTAATGAATTATAAACTCATTTCAATGTATAAATGAATGCAAAGTTGCTCTTAGCCACAATCAATAGATACTAAAATAGCAAACAGATTATTGACAGTCTCTGATGACTTACCCAATGACAAGCATTGTGCTAAGCATAATAGGTACAGTTTTGTTTCGGCACAATGACCCAATGAGGAAATTATCTTCACTATCCCATTTTTTAGCTGAAGAAGGCAGTGACTAGGGAGTTTAAATAATCTCTCCTGGACACATTCTGCACAAACTCCAAGCGGAACACCTAGGTCTTTCTGACTAAAAGGTGCTTACTTTAAACCACTACATCGTGGAGCCACATAGAACAACTACTATCGAAGGGGAAGCCTGCAATATTATGTGAAGGCTCAAAAGGATAGCTAGTACTCCAAACCCCATAGCGGAAAGCAGGGATGTTCACCGTGAGGCAGCCATTTCTCTCTCAGGAGCCTGCCAGGCTTTGGAACTCTGTTTTCATTGGAAAGCACAGAGAGTACACAGAATGGGTCTCCACTTAGTGCTAAATCCTTCAGTAGCCCAAACAATACAAAAGAAATCAAATTCAGTCTTCCACTGGGTTCAGTTTCTGGGAAGTTCTGCCCTTCATGTGGACAGAGCGCCCTGCTTCTGGTAATTAAGTAAAGTAAGGGCAGAAAGTTTATTGGGTTGGTGATTCTCCCTCCTGTATCCAGAAGCCTCTCAACGGAGACCTTGGCGGTTTTCCAAGTCCAGTCTGAGAAATTCAGAGATAAAAGAAGTTGGTAAATTATCCATTCAGTTCTGATCTTTTACCACCTCAGATTAGGTTACAAGGAAGCGGACTGCCATAGCTCCCTCAGAGGCATGCCAGATTCGGGAGATGGGGGGGAAGAGAGGGAAGAGGATTTTATTGTGTCTTGACTATGAAGGAGGGATGTAGTGTAGGGATTCAGAAGCTTGGCAACAGTTGCCTGGACAGGCACAGACCAAAGCAGAAATTACCTGGGCCCCATCCTGCTCCTCTCTTAATTCATGGGGAACTGCAGCAAAGAATGGATTTATTATGACTAAACAGGTCATTACTGGCCCACTGAAATGTAATCGCAAAGAAGCATCTAAAAAAAAAAAAGTTTTTATCTGAATGTGCTAGATAGGAGATCTTTCTTAGTGTCTTTAGGAAATTCATAACCTCCCCTCTCTCTGGTAAGTTGAAGGACTTGGATCAGATCAAGATTCCTCCCCTGACCTGGAGCGTTCTTTGTCCAGGGCTGTCCTGGGCGCTGTGAGTGATGGGCAGCAAGCCTGGCCTCCGCCCCACCAGCACCAGCAGCGAGCGGCCCCCCTTCATCACAGCGAGGCCTCTTCAGCTCTCACCTCGTGGGGGTCTGGGAATACTTTCAAGCTTTCATCAGTAATAACCTTTGCCTAGCTTATCAAATCCTGGAATTCCAAGTTCCTATGGGAATGAAGACAAGCCTGAAGGCATGTAGAGTGTCCCTCCAAAGGAAAGGGGTTGTGCCGTGGTGGCAAAGCTCTCTCCCCTCGGCTTGCAAACCCCTAGCAGGATGGTCATTCTTTGTAACCTCAAAGTCCGGCAGGCCAGCCTACAAAATTGCTGTTATTACTATTGGAACTGCTTTTTAAGACAGAGGGATTTATGACTACATCTGAACCTTTGCTGTCTCTTTTCTGGCAGCTAATGACTTTGTCTAAGTATGTAAACCGTTCTCTTTGGTTTCACAAAGTCCCTCCGTGTGACATTTCTGTGAGTTCTCGGGCTTTTGGAGTCTTATTCTGAATTATCTCTCTGTTTCCTGGCACCGTGCTCTCTCATTCATTCTCATTTATATCACTGACATTTTGGATGATGAAAACCTTCTCATCACCTGCAGAAAACAGCTTCCACGTTCCTCTCTGAGTGATGGTGCACACAGGCATTTCCCAGTAAATAAAGTCAGAGCTGGAGTCGCCTCCCTAGTAACAGAGGTGCATGCATACAGCAATAAAATAGGCTTCAAGTTTAATGCAGATGCAATGAGGGCAGGGAAACTGGAAGGAAGATTCCAATACGGTTTTTAAATTACACAAATACTATGTGCTCATGATATTTTTAAAAGGAATGGAAAACATAGGGATCTGTCTCACAAATAGGGTCATCTATCATATGCTGTTCTGCATCTTGGATTTTTTCAACTTATATTTTAAGCATTTATATATCTTTAATTTTTTTTTTATAACAGCAGAGAAAATCCACTGGAAACATTCCATTTTTATGGCTGTTGAAGTGTACACTGTGTTTCATCTGATAGTGCTGAGATGAACAGACTTACATGTATAGCTGTAGCATCATTCATAAGAGAAGAAATAATGGGAGAAAGAAAATGCCTATTTAAAACTTTGGTAGGTATTGCCAAATTGTTTTTTGGAAGTGGTTGCAACAATTTCTACTCTTCTGGGGGACGTTTTGAAGGGTTTTGTTTCCAAACTTCTGGGACAAAGTAAATTGCAGGTTCTGTGAAAGACATAAATTTTACTCTGATACTTTCACTCTATATTCTCGCCCCAGCTTTGATATATCTTATGATACACACAGAGAAATTGCACTTAACCATGAAAGGAAGTTCTGAAGCTGTGTCTAAGGAGGAAATCCTATGCAGTCAAAATTACCTTTGAAAACATCTTAAATAGCTAATAGAATACACGGTGTGTAGTTATGTCAACCAATTTGTCCATTCATTATGTATTCAAAATGATACATGAACACTAATCTCCACTGCAAATCAAGTAAATATACGAAAAGTAAAATTTCACATATATTCTTAAAGGTAAATCTCTTTTAGTTCAAGGAGATGCTGGCACTATAAAGAAACTCAAGAATTTAGAATTACTGAGGTAAACAAATAATCTAATTGCCTGCAGAAAACAAAATCAATGCCAGTGATTCAGATGGGTGTCTTGAAGAAAGGAACACATTAACGAGGTAAATTGGGTAAAGAAAATAAAATGGAAATAGTAATGTCCCCAGAGACTGGATATAGTGGGAAATGGTTACTGTGCCCCAGGTTTAAGGACAGAGGGGAGGAAATACAGTGCACAGTGGTTGGTGAGAGCTGCTCTGGTGGTTGAAAGAAGCTGTGAACCAGAGAGACAGCTACTGGTCTAGTAATAATTAATGTCGTTTTTAAACATTCGTTTAAAATCTTGCTTGGCGTTGACTTGTATTGACATAACCTTCAAACACGTGGTATCTACAGAACGTGTGAAGTGCAATTAACAAGTTTTGCTTGAAAAAGTTTGTGTTTGGTTTGGTTTTTGTTGCAAAACTAGGGCTAAGAAGATGGCGGATGAAGAGCATATTCAGCACTGCATGCTTTACGAGTTCCAATTAGGAAGAAAAGCAAGTGAGGCTGCAAAAAACATCTGTAGTGCTCTTGGTCAAGATGCAGTTAGCGCCAGAAAATGCCAGCGTTGGTTTGAGAAATTTCACGAGGGAAATTTTTCATTAGATGACAAGAGTGGTCGAGGCCGTGTGTCCAATTTTGATCAAGAAGCTCTTCAAGCTCTTTTGGTGCAAAATCCTCAAATTACCCAACAAGAGCTGCGACAACTTTAAATTGTTCACAAAAAACAATTTCCAATCAATTGCGTGCTCTTGGCAAAGTCCAAAAGTTTGGAAAATGGGTTCCTCATGAGTTGACCGACAACAACCGTAATCAGAGTCACAATTTGCAGTTCGCTCCTCTCTCATCAAAACCGTTTGCTGTTTTTAGAGCAAATTGTTACTGGAGATGAACAATGGGTGCTGTATGTTAATTTGAAAAGGCGGCTTCAATGGTTGGACAAAAATGAGGCTCCGCAGCCCACGCCAAAACCTGACTTGCATGCGAAAAAAGTGATGTTGTGTGTTTGGTGGAAGTTTAAAGGAATTCTTCATTATGAACTTTTACCATCTAACCAAACCATTACAAGTGCAGTGTATAGTGCCCAATTGGAAAGGTTAGCCCAAGCTTTAAGAGAAAAAGAACCCGCGCTGATTAATCGGAAGGGCATAATTCTTCACCACGATAACGCACGACCGCATACTGCAAGAATCACTGCTGAAAAACTGCGCCAGTTGGAATGGGAAGTTCTCCCTCAACCTGCATATTCTCCTGATATTGCCCCTTCCGATTACCATTTGTTTCATTCTTTGCAAAACTTTCTTCTTGGGAAAAAATTTAATAATGAAGAATGCCTCAAAAATGCATTGACCGAATTTTTTGCATCAAAATCACAAGAATTTTACAACAGAGGGATTAAAATGCTTCCTGAGCATTGGGCAAAAGTAGTAGAAAACAACAGCAACTATAGTGTTGATTAAATTTTGTTGTATTGTTTAAATAAATTCGATTTTTAAAAAGTATTAGAAAACGACATTAATTATTACTATACCTAATACAAGCACTGAGGTAGGGAACAAGAAGAGATACCCTGCCTGACCTGCTTTCCCTTCTGCCAGCTGACCTCCTGCAAACTGGACCAGAAGCCAAAGGAAGCAAAAGAAAGTGGAAGTCCATTCAGGGGCAAAAGCTCACTGAACGAATTGGTAAGAGGAATCACTGGCACTATTTCTCTCTCTCTCTCTCTCTCTCTCTCTCTCTCTCTCTCTCTCTCTCTCTCTCTCTCTCTCTCTCTCTCTCTCCCTCCCTCCCTCCCTACCTCCCAACAGCCTACCAAGGGAGTTGTACTAATTCAATGACCCTATAAAGAGACTCCACTGTATACAATAGGGTTTTACTAGAGGTTCATTCCTGTTGTATATTTTTCTTAGCTCACAAAAACAAACAGGAAAAGGACATACAGACAACATGGTCAGTAGGAGAATGTTCATGAAATTGTGCTAAGAAACTAAAAATGACCCAGGCATGTAATACCTGGAGTTTAACTTCTTTTATTTGCAAAACAAAGGGATTGGATTACCTTGGGAGCTCTCCAACCCAGCTTGTCTTCAGAAACTGAGAGAATCCTGTTGATAACACACATTCCCAAGTCCTTCTCCAGATCCATTCAATGAGAACCCTCAGCAGTGAGACCCCAGAGCCTCTGTATGTAACATTCACCCAGCGATGCTGGCATGCATCCAGGCTTGGGAATAACTTTACTCAGTGATCTGTAAGATCCATCCCCATGCCCAAATTCCAAAATAAGAATATATAGTTAGAAGGTGACCTAAAGAATCATACAGATCATGCATAATAAAAATATATAATTTAAACCTATATGGTCTTATTAACCAGTGTTACTCCAATACATTTAATTTCTAAAATAATCACTTTTCTTATCACTCAATGGAGAAAATTAGGAATTAGATACAGCCAAGGTAATGCTGTTTCTCTAACATAATTCAAAAATGTTTTAACAGTTACTTGTTTTTATTTTTGCAATTTCAGATTTTCATTCTAATATTGGTAAGTAGAAGTGCATTAAGTATTTTGCATGTTTTTTTCTTTCTGTACATAAGTGATAAGCTTTGAGGTAATTAGTCGTATTATTAATTGTATCTATGGCATTATTAAAGAACAGCTATTTTGTCAGCACAATACTTTTAATACAACTCAGCATGTAGCTTACAAATTACTACATGAAGGGAACCAGTTTCTAGTAAGTTCTTCAGTGCAACTACTATGTGATCCCAGACAAACATTTCACCACTAAGACCTCACTTTCCTCAACTCGTAAATGACAGAATTGGCCTAAATAATTTAGAAAGGAATTTTTAGCCTAAAATACCATAAGTCTAAAAAATGCAACATTAAATCTACATGTTTTTCTTTGTTTTCTGCTATTGCACTTTAAAAGAGTGAGTCTCAGATTTCACACTATCCCTTGTGCAGAAAGGAGCATGACAAATAAATACCTCTCCAATAGTTTTTTGCACTTCAGACCTGAGGAATCATTCCCCAATGCAATGGGGAAGCCCAAGAGGGTGGGCAAAGTTTCTTTGAAGAGTCAGCTTCTGGGCCTGTCCAAGCATCCCTCATGTTTATGGTCTTGTAATCAAAGGAGCATTTTCTTTTCAATCTGATTTTATTTACCTTGACATGGAACTGACTTCCTTTCCCACAGACAGCCTCCCTTTTTAAATCATTTATACTCACACTGAACAATGCCAGAGAAATCGAAGCTACCAACAGAATCAAATTACAATAATAAATGAATACTCATAATTTAATACTACTCAGCACAAAACAATCATCTGATTCTGAACTGTAAATTAGATCTATTTCCTCCTTCTATAGTCTTCCTCAGCCTTTAATACACAGAGAGTCTTTTCATAAGAAAAGAAAATTCTTCTAATTAATAATCCACTGTTTAAGTTGTGGGCAGAACAAAAGTTACTTAAGCAGAAGACAATAAAAATCAAGCAACCGTGTAATAATAATTCAGTGTTATAACAAACAGAATTTATGACAAAGTTCATCAGTGATATGCACAAACTGGTTTTGCTTAATAATTGGTTTTAATAATGTGATCATGTTAACATACTTAATAATGTACTTGACTGTGATTACGGTTAACTTTATGCAGCCAGATCAAAGGCTTACTGTATTTGATCCTTATTTCTATAGTGTCTATAAAAGGAATCAGTGAAATCTATTTGCCCAGTGGCCTGTACTGTTAGGCCATCATGCCTGCAGGTGCATCCACTCAGGCAAGCACATGCTCCCGTGTCCCTTCTCAACTATTTGGACATAAATAATTCTCTGATTCTTTCCAACCCGATCAGCACTTTCAATTCCACCTGAGAATGTAGATATTTCACACTGTTAAAAATGATTTTATTCAAGCCTCGCCTTATGTGTGCTTTTAGGATAATTGAACAACTTCTGCCATCCGAAAACTATACCCCACCTGCTTTCCAAAGCTTAATATGCCCTTATCAGCAGGAAAATCTGTCATTGTATAATGGAAAAAAAATTAAAATGCAAACATCCCCAGGAGATGCAGCTCATTAAGCGAGAATCAATTACAATAAATATCGGAGTCCTTCAACAAAACAATGTGGGAAAGGGCAGGAAGGATGAAGCACAGAACAGGTGGCTACAGGACACTTAATGACCAGAAGACACAGCACTGCCATGCCAGGAGGCTGGGGGTGGGATGGGGCCTGGGGGACATGAGGGGATGATGGAAGCCCAATTACTGCTTTACAAGTTAGCCTTCATGCTTTTCCACATATACAGAAGTGTTTTTGCTCGCTTACTATGTCACTAAAAAGAATTTCTAACCCAGTTCACCTCACTGTGAGACCATTTCCACAGCCTCTTAAAACCTAAGCATTCTGCCGGGACTGGTTTAGCTCAATGGATAGAGCGTCGGCTTGGGGACTGAAGGGACCAGGGTTCGATTCTGGTCAAGGGCATGTACCTTGGTTGCAGGCATATCCCCGGTAGGGGATGTACAAGAGGCAACTGATCGATGATTCTCTCTCATCGATGTTTCTAACTCTCTATCTCTCTCCCTTCCTCTCTGTACAAAAATCAATAAAATATATTAAAAAAACAAAAACAAAACCTAAGCATTCTGATTGCAATAAGTCAGAGCTTTTTCACTAATACCTGTATAGTATTTACAGGAGATTGGGTAGTAATTAAGAACAGGGGTAGGTATTCAAACCCTGGTTCTGCTTAAGGTGAGCCAGGTAGTAAGTGGCCTTCAGCTTAATTGCCTCTGGCTCTGTTATTTATCTCCTCTGTAAAATGATTACTAATAATAATCATGACCTCAGGTCTTGTTTGGGGCTCCCCCCAAAAGCAGAGGTTGGATAAGGACATGAGGGCAAGTAGGTTTTGGAGGAGGTAGTCCCTGGAAATGGAAATGAGGAGCAGGGAGAATAAGACAGAGGAGAAAAAGCCAATTGAGGGGCTCATTGCTGAGGCTGCCTCTGCAGGCAATAGGGGTTGACTCAAGTGGAAGCTGCAGCTTTGAGCTAACAACCCCGAATGAGTGCCCCTCATTGAAGGTTGCTGAGGGGAACCCCTAAACATGAGGGGATTAGGAGGTAGAAATCTCAAAGGTAGAAATCTCCACCGTCAAAGGTAGAATGAAGGTTCCAGTTGAGGGGGGAGGCTGTCGGTGAAAAGGGAGGCTGAGCTCCCATGCTGGGGCCCCCCGCCCTGCAGCTGCAGCCCGAGGACAGCTCAGGAGGGTAACCCAGAGCTCCAGAGACAAGCGCTGCACCTCTCAAAGCTCCGGTTGAAAATGGCATGCAAAGCACTCACCTCTGCCATGTCCTTGGGGTGAAATAAATGTTGGTTATTATTATTAATGCTATGCACCATTTTATCTTCTAAGCTTATTAAGAGCAATAATTGTAGCTATGAATGAAATAATAAATTAATTAATAATTAAGTAGAAATTGGTGTTAGCTATCTTGTGATAAATTATCTTTTCTGTGTCTTCTAATTATAACTGAGATGTCCTTAACAGAACTATATATCTAGGTAAGTGCTAATAAATGTTGTTCAGTGAATACCTGAATAATGATTATCTTTGGTTATAAGCAACAATTGTCTCTCACAATGTCTCTCACAATACTTAGCTCAAGAAATAACTTTGAATTGAACCAGACTGTCACCCTCTTAGTGAAAGGATTCATGTCTTTGCATCTTTTGTTTTCTCCCTTCCACGGCCGTAATCTTGTGCTCACCACAGTGCTAGCAATCAATGAATGCCGATGGACTTACTTTGGTCTCCATGTTGAAAACACCCCAAGGTAACAGAGTTAACAAGCCAGAGAGTTCAGGCAGCTGTGTGATTTTGTGTTTCATGAAAACATCAATAACTGTAGCTATTAATGCATACAATGTAGAGCAGCTTGTGCCAAGCTGCCTGTGCCCAAATTCTTTCAAGGATTCAAACCACAAAAATAATCACATAATTGGTCATTTCCCCAAATGCATTCTGGCTCGTTATTTTAGTTCAGTTAAGAAATATATAGCTATGGAATTACAGCATTTGCCATCTGGCTCACATTTTTCAGAAATAGGTTGAGATCCAAGGAAGAAGTCTTAATGCTTTTTAGGAAGGTTGACTCCCGGTGTACTTGCTTGACTGAAAAGCTATCTTACTTTTATTTATTTTATTTTATCATAAAGAGATACTATTATTATTTGTATTTTGCTGGTGAGGAAACTGAGCCACAGAGAAACTAAACAACTCACTAAAGATCTTACAACTAGTAGGCCAACTCCAGAGCCCATGCTCTTAACCACTATGCTCAGCTGCCCCATTGCTGGTCACTGGTAGCACTAGTAATGCCAGGCTACAGGGCATCCTGGGTACTAACGCCCAGGAGCTTGCAGCCTAATGAGGGTGGTAGCAAGGAAATAAGCATTTTCAACACAAGACTCTCTTGGTTGGAGCTCTTCCTAAAAGTATTACAAATATATATTTTTTTCAGTTTTACACATTTGTACGAATCTCTAGATACAGAGAGATGATAGATTGGTAGAAAGATAAGTGTGGGAGCAGGTCAAAGAAAAGGAAGACTAGTTACAAATTTCTATCAATAGTCCAGGCAAGAAATGGTTGTTACTAGAACTATGGAAGAGACAATGAACAGTAAGAAAATTTGCTATATTTGAGAGAGAGAAGTGGTAATTAAAATTGTCAGTCTTGTTAAATGATGGCTAAAATTTCAAAGTCCTGGACAGAAGCTTTTAATCAGTTAAGTCTATGATAATCACTGGGGGAGTAATTATTAAATTACTCAAGCCATGACTGCCAGGGGTGGAGAAAAGGAACTCCAGCTCCCTCAGGATTTTGCAGCCAGCATTCCATCCCTCCAAGGGCTCACAAACTCAGGATCACCAATAAGAAAGGAATTCAGATGCTGAGCAACCAAAAAATAAAATAAAATAAGGGTGGGGGGCGGGAGACAAATGTCCACTACAGTGTGACCAGAAAGAAACCAAGAAGAGTGACTCTGTGACCTGGACAAACAGGTGCATGGCATGGATAGTGATGCCACTTATGAAGATAGAAAGCTCAGGAGGAGAAGCAGAATTAGGATATAGAGGAAGAACAGAGGTCAGTGTTAGGTAGGCATGATGAGTTTGAGCCCTGAGGGATATCCTACTTGGCACATGACTTTCTATGGTTACTTGGAGGGGGAAACAATTCCCAAGAGATCCACAAGTATCAGAAAAATCTGGCCTCTGAAAATTGCACCAGATTTGCCTCACAGCATCTTCTGTCATGTTTGATGTACTCCAGCCACACCAGGCTTTAAGTTCCTCAAATATGTTATGTCACTTTCTGCCTTAGGACTTTGGTCCATGCCTAGAATGCTTCTTTTCTTTACACTTAGCTAAATTCACTATATTCATTCTTCAAAACTCAGGTCAAATGTCATTCATTCCCTCAGGAAAATCATCTCTGACCTCCAAAATATAATATGCTTTCTTAACACTTAGTATTTACTTTTCTATAGCAGTTATCAAAGTTCAAAATTATATCTGTGTAATTATTATAATTTAAATTAATCTCACCCACTTAACAAAGACATAGAGCAGTGGTCGGCAAACTCATTAGTCAACAGAGCTGCAAACCACGGCTCATGAGCCACATGTGGCTGGTGAGCCGCATTTTGCCAACCACTGACATAGAGCAAATAAGATTTGGCACTTCTATATCCCAGATGCTGAGCCCAGGCTATTAGATATTTATTGAAGAACCAGTAAACAAGTGAGTGAATTAATGACTGAAAAAATGTATATAATAGACTCTGTTTGAGGAAGAAACAGTTAACCCAAAGTCCCTGATTTGGGATAATCAGTAACACAGATGGTAACTCAAGCCAATTGAGCAAATGAAATCACTCCAGAAAGAGTGAAAGAAAAACAGCACTTAGGATCTATTAGTAACTAGTAAGCTTTCCTTAATGTGATATCCATGGGTCATCCTGCATTGGAATCAACTGGAAATTGAATTCTGGAATTCATATTTTTAATAATTACTCCCTAGTGATTACCATATAGTCTAATATCTGAGAACCACTAACTTTAGAAATAAGTAGAAATATCCTCTTGACACAGCCCCAGAAGTTTGTATTATAGCCCAGGTGTTTGAATGTCCAGAAGAAAAGTATAAATGTGAGCAAGTTGCTAAGACATGTAGTTGTGCAAAGACTACCAAAGTAGGATTTACAAATCCTTGGGCTGATAGTTGGTCCCATCACTTGCTATTCGTACAATCTATGTAACTACTATTAATTACTTTGAGGGAACATAAACATGGGGAGGTTGGTAATAGTCTATCTCATTGATGTTTTATGAGGATTAAGTATATTTAATAGTTAACTTTTAAAAAATATTAAAATTGCTTTATGTGTTATGAAATGCAAATGGATTATTAAAATGGATTTTTCCTATTGGTTTCCCTCATGTAGTAAAATACCACTCTGTTAATCAAGTGAATTCACATTTTCTGTATATGTGAACATCTGTAAGATTGTGTGTGTCTTTAACTAAAATCCCTGGAAAACAGAAATAGAAAACTAAAACCAAGAGCTTTCCATAAGACATCACTAAGCATCAGAAGAGGCATTAGAAAAAGAGGAAGCTTAACCTACATCTTTGGGAAACAAGATCATATGCAATCTGTCACTTCTTGTCACCACTATTATATACAGTCAACAATTTATTTTATCACGTTACACAACGATGATACCTGGGTAATCATATTGCTTGTAGAAAGATCATGTAAAATGAGAGAATGGTCTGGTAGCTTGAGTGCTGGTTTATAATTTTGGAAAATTATCTACAGCTTGAAATTGTAGCTCTGCTTTCAAATTGGTACTGTCAGAAAGTAATCATTTTGCCAACTCAGGTCTCCATTTTATAAATTAAATGTCAACATTTAATTTCTGAAATCTTAAAGTAAGCTGCAGTGAGTAAGCACATGGAATCTAGGAATAAAATGCCCATTTCTGAATCCTGGTTCTGCCACTTCCTGGCATGTTTTTGTTTTGCTTTTTCTCCCATGGGTAAATTACTATGTCTCTGTTTCTCATCTAGAAAATGAAAATAATAGAATTATTGTGAGAATTATATGACTTAATATAGTGTAAAATATTTAAAATAGTTTCTGGCACTTAATTAAGGTCTCACTAAATGTTGCTCATTATTCAGCTACCTACTTACAAGGTTCTGAACAAACTGTATGTGTTGTGTCAATGCTACATAAACAAAATGCCTAGGCAAACATTAAATTCTATACTCCAAAATAATGACTATCCTTTTGAAAGAAGTAATAATGGTTGAATTGGGAAATAAGTGAGAAAGAAGTTGAAGGCAGTGAAGATGGTTGAAGGAGATGGGGAGAGATACATTTACTCAAATAAAATAACATTGCGCAAAGTATCTTTGAGAGCCTTTAAAATTGCCTACAGAGTTACATCACAGTTGTTTGAATATGACGAATGTTAGCCATTTTTATTCTCTGAGTGTTTCTTTTATTTTTGAAAGTACCTAAGAGTCAGGATGAACCAAGTTTGATGAATGAGATAGTTGACAAAATCTCATAGCACACTTTCCCTAAATGAAAGGAGAAGGGGGAAAAAGTGTACCATAGGTTGAAATAAGCCATAGGATGCCCTGGTTGAGGAACTCAGTTGGTTGAAGCATCCTCCCATGCACCAGAGGGTTTCAGATTTGATTCCCAGTCAGGGCACATAATTAGGTTGTGGGTTTAGTCCCCTGTTGGTGCATGTGCAGGAGGTAGCTGATCCATATTTCTCTCTCACATCAATATTTCTCTCTCTTGCTCTCCCTTTCTCTTTATCTTAAATCAGTAAAAATATAACCTTAGCTGAGGAGGAAGAAAGAAGAAAGAAAGAAAGAAAGAAAGAAAGAAAGAAAGAAAGAAAGAAAGAAAGAAAGAAAGGAAGGAAGGAAGGAAGGAAGGAAGGAAGGAAGGAAGGAAGGAAGGAAGGAAGGAAGAAGGAAGGAAGGAAGGAAGGAAGTGGAGAAAAGGAGAAGGTCGGGAGGAGTGGACAGGGAGGAGAGGTAGGAGGTCGGAGGTAGGGAGTGGAGGCGTTGCATTACCTTATGCGTCAGTGCGTTCTTTTCTTTCTGTTCTTCTCCTGCATTTCTGTTTCCTCTTCAGTACTTTCTTCTTTCTCATTACTCGTCCTTCTTCCTATCGTCCGTCGGCTCTCATCTCTCTCTCTCTCTCTCTCTACTCTCTCTCTCTCTCCTCTCCTCCATCCCTGCCACCTCCCTACCCCCTCACCTCCTCCCCTCCTCCCTCACCTCCCTCCACTCCCTCCCTTCCACCCCTTCTTCAGCCTTCTACTTCCGTCCTTTAGTTCTCTCTGATTTTATAATCTATGGAGATAGCCTAAGTCAGTGATTTTCAACTGGTGTGCCATAAGAATTTTCAAAACATGAAACATCTATTTAGAGAGGGGCACTGACCTCTTTTCCCTTAGATTACAAATGAAAAGGGGGGAAATGACAACAGGCAACACAACAATAGCTATCCTTTGTGAAGTAATCAAAATTATACCCCTTTTTTTTTTAAATTTGTAAAATATATATTTTTTGGTGTGCGGCAGAATTTTAGTGATACTTTATATGTGCCACGAGATGAAACGGGTTGAAAATCTCTGGCCTTGGTTAATAACAGCTTGGGGAATAGTTCTATTTATGGTTTGTCAATCCCAGTGAACTGGAATTCAACATCACTTTGTCCTGCCTGCACATTGGGCTCAGTCCTTGGATGCCAGTGGAACAATCAGGCTTTTTTTTTTTTTTTTTTTTTTTTTTTTTTTTACCTGTAGTAGAGATTCATTCCTGACCTTAAACCACAGTTCAAGTAACTAGGACCCTCTCTTGATGACCTGTCCAGTATCTCACTCGCTCTGGGATTTGCTTTCCTCCTAACAAATCTTATTCTGGGATGTTTAGAGCCTTCCCTAGTCCCTAGCATGTAACCAAGTTCCTATCAGCAAAAAGCCTTCCTGAGCCAAGGTCGGTTTGGCTCAGTGGAAAAGTCCCAGGTTTGATTCGGGACAAGGGCATGTACCTTGGTTGTGGGCACATCCTCAATGGGGGGGGGGTGTGGGAGGCAGCTGATTGATGATTCTCTCTCATTGATGTTTTTAACTGTCTATCCCTCTCTCTCTTCCTCTCTGTAAAAAATTAATACAATATATTTTAAAATTTTATTAAAAAAAAAAAAAAAAGCCTTCCTGGAAGCAACTTACTGCTTATCTGTAGTCTGAGGTATTCTCTCAGGTATATCCCAAACTATGATCACTCACTTTGTGTTATAAGAGTCTAGGGGCCCGGTGCACAAAATTCGTGCACAGGGGTGGGGGATGTCCCTCAGCCCAATCTGCACTGTCTGCAATATGGGATCCCTTGAGGAATGTCCAACTGCCCATTTATGCCAGACCTCACCTATATGGGCAGTTGGGCATTCCTCTCACAATCCAGGATTGCTGGGTCTTAACCGCTCACCTGCCTATCTGATTATTCCTAACTGCTTCTGCCTGCCAGCCTGATCACCCCCTAACCACTCCTCTGCCAGCCTGATCTACACCTAATTGCTCCCCTGCTGGCCCGATTGCCCCCAACTGCCCTCCCCAGCTTGCTTGGTCACCCCTAACTGCACTCCCTTGTCAGCCTGGTTTCCCATAACTTCCCTCCCCTGCAGGCCTGGTGTCCTCCCAATTGCCTTCCTCTGCAGGCCTTGTCCCTCCCAAATGCCCTCCCCTGCAGGCCTGGTCCCCCTAACTGCCCTCCCCTGTTGGCCCAGTCACCCCTATCTGCTTTCTCCTCCCTGCCTGGTTGCCCCTAACTGCTCTGCTCTTCTGGCCATTTTGTGGAGGCCATCTGTGTTTACTTGAGGACTTCCATCTTTGACTACATGAGGGAGGCCATCTTGTATGTTGGAGTGATGGTCAATTTGCATATTATCCTTTCATTAGATAGGATTAATACTTACTATAGCTGCTAACACAAAACTGGCTGACCTTGAAAAGAACAAGTTACTCATATGCTTAAATGCATGAGCCATGTCCTTTCATGACAAGACTTGATGTCATAGAGACAGCAGCAAACTATGGATTGTGTCAGATGTTTATCAGAGTCCATCAATACTCTTATTAGCTGCGTGAACTTAGATCTGCCTTGGCCTCTGAGACTCAGCTGCCTCATTTGTAAAGTGGAGCTAATATTACCTTCTTCCCAAGATTATAGTGAGGCTTAAATATGTACTTAATTTTCTAGATCTGGATCTGATAGGAAATCCTTAAATATGTTTATTTCTCATCCTTTCTCTTGGTTGAATTTCACACCAGAGTGTACTTTATGACCTTTGGCTCTACTTGCAACTCACCTTGTAGGCACACCCCATTATTTGTCTCCCCTCTCAATTGATTACTAGACACACATGTTCTTTGAATCTCAACCCTATCCCCTAGGAGAATTATGCCCTTGGGCCATTTGGGCTGTATGCTTATCAAGAAGTAAGACACCTGCTGTTTCTGCTGCTTCAAGGGGCCCTCGGCTACTTCAGCCCTCACAGGTCTCCTTTCTAGTCACAGATTCTTTCAACAACCAAGATAATCCTTTCATATTGTAGAAAATTCTAGAGTACATAGAAGCAAACAAGACTAAGCCAAAAATTTATGGCTACATGCTTCATTTGCATGGAAAATCTTACAAATGGGCTGCCTTCTACCATTATTAGTACTGCTATGTTAGCTTTGAAGAAAGATATCCTATGTAATAAAGAGGGAATAGGCTAATTGACCTTGCAAAGATGGCAGTACCCACAGCCAATAAGAAAGAAATATTCTAATTAACTGCCCCACTCTCAAAGATGGCTGCACCTAGTCCCCCTTGGCCCCCAAGCCATCCAGGGCTGCCTGAGGTTCAGGTAAACAGAGTTGGCCAAGGCTTGCGCTGCTGGCGGTAACAGCAGCAGAGGTTTGATGGGGGCCTTGCCTTCCCCTGATTGCCAGGTCGCCTCCTGCCCCTAAGGGCTCCTGGGCTGTGAAGAGGGGGCAGGCTGGGCTGAGGGACTCCCCCCTCCAGTGCATGAATTTTCATGCACCAGACCTCTAATAATAATAATAATAATAATAATAACAATACAAACTTCAAATATCCAAAAATATATAAAATTTGGAATACGTTGGATGATGAGGAATTTATTTATAGGCAAAGTAATGCGTTCAATGGTTCATATAGCAGAATCTCTGAGAACTTCTAAAATAGGTGATTTCTAAAATTTCAATTTACACACATTTTTCAAATATGGTACAAAATCCATCACTTCTGACCTGCATGCTTTGAAGGTAAGACTCAAATATATTCTAGAGTTTGATAGATTTGGACCACCAAAGCCTAAACATTTAGTTAAAATATGTATTCTTCTTAATAAATTCGACTAGGTTTTTGGAGATATGTAGGTTATACCATCATAGAAAGAATAGCTAGCCTTCTTATAGATGTGATTAATTGAGCCAAAGGGGGGTGTCATGTTTTCATTTTCAATTATGTTGTACTTATTGTACTGCATCACAATATATAATAAAAATGTTCTTTAAATTTAAAGAAATAAAACTATAGTTATTTGGATTCTAAACGTTCTCTGCCTTATATGGAACCAGATAGCCCTTTAGAGAGGAGGCTAGAAATTTTTATCTATTCAACACCTCTAACAAAGATTTACTCTATAACAGATGCCTGGGCAGGCTCTGGTATTATAATAGCAATAGAATGAAAAATTCACTCATTGACTTTGCAATCTAGTATAGTAACAGAGATTTATAATAATCAAAGAATCATATACCTAAATGTAAATTTGCATTCATGAAAGGTGCTATGATATAAAGTACTTGAAATTGACCTAGAATTCATGAGTTCCTAACTCTCTTAAATTGGATTAAATTCATTGACCCAGTAATTCTACACCTAGGAAAATATCTTCCATATGTATACTATCTCATTTTCTTAAAGATTGTATTGTGTATGAGTTTGTAAGAAATTTAACTGTTCAATGATATGAGACTATACTATTAAATTATGCAATAACTATATAGTAGAAATATGTGTCATTAAAAATATAATGGGCAATAAAATGAGATCTTTTAAGTACCTTTTTAAAAAACATATTTCAAAACAACATGAATGCATGACAGGTTAATACCACGTATATTAAAAGGAGTATATAGGTATTTATACATATAGTCTGGAACAAATTATCTTTCTCTGAAGAATTGGATGAGCTATTTTACTTCCACTTTTAAATTTTTAGCATTTTGTATTATGGTGTGTTTTTTTAATTTGTATCTTTGTGATGGTTGTGGTTATTTTATTTACAATTAATAAATAAAAATGGCTCTATTACATGCCCATTGCAGAATCAAAATGTTCAGTGACAGAACCCTAATCATTTGTAATTTCACACCATCCCTAGGGGGACAAAAATTACTCTGCAACCTAAAGCTCCTTAGATGAATCTAGCAACCAGACTGAGAACCACTAGTCTAAATATTAATTTCAGGAAAAATGTTTACATTGAAGCTCATGCCTTATTAGGAACCAAGATAGTTCCACAAGTTTTATAACTATTCAGAAAGTAAAACGTACACCATAATAAAAATATTAGTAGTTATGTCAATTGCTGATGTCATAGTTCTTTTCAGAATCTACAGAAGCCCACAAATGACAATTAAGACAAAACAAAGTTTTTGTTCTTTTGCTAGAAATGTTTACTTCAAATAAACCATCCTTCAATAGCTAACTGTACAACTCTACCAGTCTTAATTTATAAGATGAATCAAGGACTTGAAGTAGAAAAACTGAGAATTAACTATTTCATATCAAAACCTCAGTGCTTTTCATACTACTAGTATTAATTAATTTCTCATGAAAATCTTTTAGTTGAAATAAACCTCAGGGTTCATGGTACCTTCCATCTGTAATCATGTTTCCCTACCTTAGAACATGAATAAAACAGCATTTCAAGTGGATAAGCATATGGCTGCTTGAAATAACCAAAATAATTATCCATTTAATTCTAGATCCACCCATTACTAGCTGTATGACATTAAGTTACATAAGTTTGTAGCATCTCAGTTTACTCATGAGCAAAATGAAAATAATGGGATCAAATGCACAGTGGTGTTGTAAGTAAAATAATAAAACATACAAACTGCTTAGAAAACCCCTGGTCTACAGTAGTAATCAGTAATGAGCTTTTCTCTCTAACCATACTTCTGAACTCTCAAAAGACATAAAATCATAGTCTTAACAATTAAGGACACAGCTTAGATTTGCCTTTGACTTTGAAGCTTGTATCTTTTACATAGTACCCTGTGTCCCTTGATTATCTCAGTGCCATCTTGGGATAAAGCATTAGTCTAGGCACAGGGCATCTGAAAGGATGAAGAAAATAAGACTCTTCCTCTTGATTAGAGTCAAGTAAAAAAAAAAAATAAGAAATGTACATAAATTATCGTGCATAGGTAGAAAGCCATATGGGGATTCAGTGAGCACAACAGTTCATTCCACTTGATAAGTGGTGCAGGGCTGGAGGTGGGAATCAAATAGTAACCACCATGGTGTGGAGTGCAGGCCAGCTACACAAAAGGTACCACTCATCAGGGTCTGGCCATCAGGGAAGACTATGACCTCTGTGAGTCTCTGGCTACAAACACTCCAAGTCTCTTTTCCCACAAGCAGCATGTAATGTTCCTCAGAAACACCAGTGCCAAATATCTCTGTATATAAACATGGAGGTCTTTAAAATTCCTCTGTATCAGGACCCTGTAGATAAAAGTCAAAATAAATAACTCAAATCTATGCACTTAATCCCATAAAGTCAGAATCCCATGCTGTTCACAGTGAGAACCCCATGGTCCATCTCGCCAGGTTAGTAGTGGAGAAAAGCAGCTCTGCTACCAAATGGTGACTGGATGGTCATGGAGAGAAAAAATACGTTGACATTTATCCAAAGCCCAGTAAGCAGATGGCAGTGGGCACAAAACCTATCATGACAATTGGCACCTCATTGGGGTGCTCTGAGCAAGGAAGAGGACTGAAAAATGCCCTGTTTTGGCTGCCCTTCCATGAGGCATATTGGTGGCACAGGAGGGGGACGACGGCCTGACTGGTGTCAAGGGGAGAAGAGATGGCCTTTAGAATCTAGGCTACTGCAGCCTCCTGGGTAGTCAATCTGGTGCCTTTCAAGCATCCAGAGAGTGACTTAAAGATGTGTATCAGATTTCCTCTAGGATAGATGATATCCAACAGATTCCATTCAAAAGTGGCTCACAGAATAAAAAATGAAGCCCCAAGACAGTGGGGGTCTGCATTTTCTGTAACCAGGACTAGTATGTCATGTAAATGGCACAATATTTTTTTAAATCTATTTTAGGATTCTTAAGCTGCTGGTATGTGGATAACCAGTGCATTTGTGTTTTCTAAGCATAAGTGCCAGAGGGTGACTAGGACTGTTAGCTAGTTGATGAGAAGGGTCATTACCAGCAACACTCTACTTTGCAGAGGTTTGATAATTTGAAATTTTTAAAAAAGTGGATGAAGATCCATTTTTTCTTAATTATAGTTTTGTTGTGTTTATACTATTGCCTAGCATTTCAGATACCTTAACTAATTGGCATTAACACATGTATAGATTGCATCACAATAGACACACCCACACACATATACACACACACAAACATTGCTTAGTCTTAAACCTTTGATTAGACTATTCTGAATCTAAAGAAGGTAAAATACAATGTCAAACTGCTGGCCTATCTCCCAAGAAACTGTCAACTAAGTTTTAGTGATAAGAATGCCTAACTTTTTAAGTCACTCTGAAATAAAATAGACATTATTCCAATAAAAACTTTCCAAAATATTGACTACTTTGAATTTTCAAATCAGTTTTTAATATAGAACTCTACCTTCAAAAAAAAAAAAAAAAAAAAAAAAAAAAAAAAAAAAAAAAAACAGTCAATGCACTCAAGATCCCCTTGACTTATGGTTTCTTTAAATAAATGACATGGAATATGCAGTTTTATATAGACAGATTTTTAGAAAGGAGAACTCAAGTCATTATTTCAGTTGTCTTAGCACCCACAACAGTTTAACCATAGAGGTCTCTGATTATTCAACAGCCCACCCATATCCAACAAAAAATGGCCAGTTTTGAATAGTTTCTGATCTCAACTTTGGTCAAAACAAAGAAACCATAATCAGTTACTGGCTGCAGAAATTATTATTTCATAATAGCAAGTAACATAAATATAAATATTACATAAATATGTACCTTTATGAAATATTATGCTGACTATTTTAATTAAAGATAATGCTATGATCAAGAAAAATATTAACAATATATAATTCATTAAAATTGAGATATATTGAATGAAACTATCCCAAAGATATAAAATGATAAACATGCAAACAAAATAAATGGTAAGGGATTAAGGTAAGTGAAGATGAATTTTGGTTGAGAATTTAAAAGTCAACACACTATTTATTTATATGCAGCTACTTTTCCAAAGAGTATGATCTGAAATTGTTCCCCCACAAAAATCAAGTAAAATGTTAGGTAAGGAACTCCTTTCATATCCATAATGGGCAAGAAACTTCTGCTCTACTCTTTAGGGGAAAACTTCTTGACTCTGCCATCTTCCTGAGTAGCACTCAAGCATAACATCAGGCAGTGGTTGGCAAACTCATTAGTCAACAGAGAGGAAAACCACAGCTCAGGAATGCAGTTTGCGGACCACTGGCCTAGGGTTTTGGCCCTACTGCACTCTCTCAGCTGCATCCATCCATAGTAAGGGGGGCTGTGGTCTTCCATGGGACTGGTTAAGTTTGGCTGTGAAGACCCAGCTCTTCCTACTGGCAGCCCCCACAGTGTAGAGTGGATGACACAAGGAATGATAGATAAGGTAGTCCCTCCTTCCTAATTATTTAAGATTATCTATACCTTTCTCCCCAACACTGTAAACCTAACAGCAGCAAGGAATAGACCCCAGGCTATTCTTTTACTTAAATCAGCCTTTCCATGATAACTGATGCCTCAGAGCTGGTTAATATGACATGAGGTTTATATATAACCCTGGCAGAGAAATATTGATCTACAGAGTGCAGGGTTTATTTCAGTATGACCTGTTTTGAAACATCTTGATTTCAAATCATCAATCCAAACTTGTTGGAGGAGCAGTCTGAGTAAAATAAAATCCTTACCAGAATAAACATTCACGTTCCTTGCAATAAAATTTTCTCCCACAAATAAACATGCTCTAAAAATGCACCACCCAATGTTAAAACACAATTAGCTCATCATGTATCATTGAAACATGAGTACCTCCAGCCAGGATCTTCTCTTCCAATTCTGCCATTTGCATCTTATAGGCTTTTAAAGCTGCTTCTTTGAAAGAGGGACGGATTCTCTTTGGCTTTGTGATTTCCACAGGCTGTTCGGGAATGTTTTGGTTTTCATCTTCTTTTATTTCCATTTCAGGTAATGTTTCATTTAAGGGTTCCAACCCTCCTTCACTAACCACATCATCTGCCTGCCCATCATATCCCTCATCTTGCGGGGTTTCATAAGGTGTTTCATAAGAAGAGTGATCGTATTCCTGCATTGGCTCGTCTGTTTCAGTAATACTAGTCCTGTTTTCTAGCTTAGCAAGAACTTGTCCTATCACCTCAACATAATCTGTTTCATTATCTGCCGCTGATTCACTATAGTCCTCCTCATCTTCCGCTTTGTAGTAATAAGGTTCAGTGTAAACATCAGAATCCAGAGTGGTACTTGATTCATTTGCAGTTGATTGTGATAATGTCCGAAATCTCCCCATTAAGGAAGAGCCACTATCCTCATACCCACTGAGACTCTGTGTGCTTTTGTTCCATACCACCCCCAAGGCTGATTTAGCCCGCTGCAGTGTAGATCCAAATTTTGTGAAGCTGAAAGCCTTATCAGAAAGGTCAATGCTTAATCGACTATGCCAAGATTTGGGTGGGGCATCCTCTGAATCATCGCTTTGCAATTCACTTTGACTTCGGTACATGATGGACAACTGGCTTTGATTTGGGTACAAATCGTTAGAATTGGCTTCCTGATAAGAATCATATTGGCCAACCCACTGGCCTTGTGGCTCGTTATCCAGTCCAGGGCATGGAGATGAGTTGTCATCTTGGGTTAAATCATAGCTCTCAGAGTCATCCTGAAGGTCACTATGGCACTTCCCCGAGTCTTCTTGGTCTTTGTTGTAAACATCTAGTTGTTGGTCAGATAGACTGTTTGTGTCATAGTCAAAAGCTTCCTGAGTGGATGAATCCAAACCTAAATCAGCTCCTTGTTCAACTTGATTCCATTCCTTCCATGGAGAAAGATCCTCATGTAAAGAAAGCTGGGAGTCGCTGTAATGACTTCGGTCTCCAGATGCACAAACCATGCCATTGCTCATTCCGCTATCCACAGTTTCTGTGTTCCCCTGGACACCCTGCACAGCCCCATCCAAAAGTGAGTCCTGAGGCCTGTCATACAAGGTAGGCGTGCCCTCCTGTTTCCTTTGCCAAAGTTCCCGGTCTGAAGATGACAAGAGGGAGCTTCCATTTGTTCTAGTGAAAAACTGATTGTCTGAAAAGTCCTCAGAGTACGATTGACACAGTCTGGAAAAGTCTGACTCAGAACGACTAAGCTTTGCGGTAAAAAAATCACTCTGTGAATGCCAGAGGGGAGTTGCATCTCCATAATGGGTTGTAGTTTGTTTTTCCAAGGTACCTGGTTCTGGCAATTGTGAGGACATTTTATCATAATCTGATTTATTTGAAATTTTGCTGCTACTAGCAGTTTTATTTTTGGCTCTAGCATTGTGTGATTTTGAACTTGGCTTGGAAACACTTCCCTTTGTTGGAAACTCTGACTTGGAAAGCACAGCATAGCTGTTTCGTTTGAGTTCAGATTCTAGCTCTCCATCACTGTCATCTGGTAGCATCCAATTATTCTTCTTGATTTGGGGCTCTGTAGTAGACAACTTTATATCCATGCTCTCATAGGTCTGGGAAGATGGTATCCCTTTCTCTTTTCTTTCTCTGATGTCATGAGTAAGAATGTCTGTTGAGATTCCAATACCTGTTCCTTTGAGTTTATATGATTTTTTTAAGACAAAATCCCTTTGCTTAGAAGTTTCAAAATACACCAGTATGGGCCGAGGCTTTGCATTCGGGCAGTCCCTTTGGTGTCCTATTCTCTGAGCAAATTCAATTTTAATAGCATTTGTTGCATCTGAAAAACCCATTTTATCTATTAGAATTTGGTACACCACAACTTCGACGTATTCAAATCTTTCTTCAGGCACATTTAAAAATCTCAGGCTCGCCTTGCCACCCATATGACCTAAGTGCTTAATGTAATCATGGATGTCTCTGGTTTCCCTCCGAGACTGGACAAACCCTGTACGTAGCTGTTCAATTTCACTTTGTACAACCTCCACACTGCTGGAGATCTCATCAATGGAGTGCTTGAGAGCATTGACATGCCCTCGTAGCTCAGAAAGTTCTGTCTCAATCTGACTTATTCCCTGAAGTTCCTTAAAGATCATTTCCATGACATCATGTGTTTGACTAATACATCCAGAGGAACTGAATCCTGGCTCCAAGGCATTTGCCTTTGGGTTTCGGGCAGATCTGTCCAAAGATTTGCTTCTTATTCCCCAGGTTTTCTTTATTGTGCTCAACTCTGAATCTGAGGAGACACAGTCTTGACTCTTTTTCCATTTCCGCAGTTTACGTAAAGCTCCTAGTTTTAAGCTATGCAGGGTGCGTTCCCCATCAGAGCTGCCTTCCGAAGGAGCCAGGCTGCTTGAACTCTTTCTATTGCGTTTCACCGGCATCATGAGTGTTGACTGTGGCTGGTTTTCTGCACTACTCCTTAGTTCATTGAGTGATTCTGAGTAGGAACTCTCAATTGAAGATAACTCTTGAAGCAGATCTTCATTATCACTGTTGGTTACATTAATATTTTTTTGCAGGCCATTGGCAATAGCTACTCGGTAACTGAATGTTGGTGAGAGAGAAAATTCTCTGTTAGCTTCGTCTTCTTCAGTGGATAAGTTGTGAGTAGATGAACACTTGGCAATCTTCTTTACAGTACTTTTCAAGGTATTAGAAAGTTTGGGGGTTTTGGTGTGGCCAGCAGTAGGAAAGTCTTGATCTCTTTTTTGCTCACGATTCTCTTTTTTTTTGTTTGTATTCCCCAATTTCTTTGTAAACATTCCTTTGCAAAGCTTATGTATGTAAGGTAAAATCAGGCTCTTGAAAAGATTAGCCACCATGGAGAGCAATTAGTGCAAGCTTCTCTACTCCAAAAACATAAACAAGGTGTCAGGATGAAAAACTGTAAACCCAAGGCAAGCATCACTGTTCAGATGTTCTCTGAATCACTGAAAATAGCAGGAAGGGCAGCGTGGCTCTGCCACAAGGTCAATGTCCTGTGAAAACCAAAGCCAAGTTCCATTTATGGAAGACATTCTCTCCTGGAGAAGGGGTTTCATCAGTTGCTCTCATTTCCATGTGACTTCAAGCATTGTCTAAAAGAAAGCAACGTAAAAGTCAGTATCAGAATTTAATTCTAAACTTATCTGATTTCTAACATTTTCAAAAGTATTCAAGATACATAAAATTGGTAAGAAAATTGCAGAGAGAGCAGGGTAATATATCAATTTCTATACAGAGTTGCTTTTAAAACAACTACAAAGCAAATCAATAACCATATCTATGTTTAAATTATTTTTTTTCTAAATTATCTATGGACAGCCAAAACTGGTTTGGCTCCGTGGATAGAGTGTCAGCCCGCAGACTGAAAAGTCCCTGGTTCGATTCCAGTCAAGGGCATGTACCTGGGTTGGGGGCACATCCCCAGTAGGAGGTGTGCAAGAGGCAGCTGATCGATGATTCTCTCTCATCGATGTTTCTAAATCTCTATCCCTCTCCTTTCCTTTCTGTAAAAAATCAATAAAATATATATAAATAAATAAATAAATAAATAAATAAATAAGTTATCTATGGATAGACACAATTGAAATGGTAATAAAAGATAATGATAATTTATAAAGGTTTGTATAAGATGACAAATTTAAAAGCTATATTAACTTCATGATATTGTCATTTCCCCATTATTTTATTTCCTAGATTGCATTTACTTAGAAACACATAAGCATTTAAATTTAAATGTATACACCCTATCCCAGACATTTAAAATTAATCAAATTAATATTATCCATATATATATATAAGACCTTTTCTTATTCAAGTAATCTTTTACTTTTCTAGGCATTCAATGATTCAGAATTTCTTAAATAATGATTAAAGTAATCCAAGTAATACATATGTTATATGCTAAAGTAAATACTAAGAGAAAATACATCTTTTACAGCCATCAAATTTGTCAATGACATATAATGGTTGAAAAGAAATAGAAGGTTATATCAAATGAGGTATTATAACAACAATAAATCCAATTGGGAAAATATATTTGAAAATGCAGATAGTACATCCAAGTTTTGAAAGGACGGGACTTGAGAGAGCAGAGCAATGCTAATCACCCAGTGCAGCCCTGTGGCAGATGGCGGGAGACTCATCCCCAGGGTTAGCACCAGAAATAGCCATAGGTTATCAAATCACAAAAAGAAACTGTGCCACAGATAAAATGTTCCTACAGAGAATCAAGAATTGGATGGATAAAGAAGAAGGAGGAGGAGGAAGAAAAGAAGGAAGAAGAAGAGGAGGTGGAAGAGGAGAAGAAGGTTTATATGAATTTTGCCGGTTCACTAGCAGTGTGATTTGTATGTGATTTCATTCAAATAAAATGTTGTTAAATTTAACTTACTGTTTTATTGTTGAAATAGATCACAGAATAATGGTAGCAGCCAAAAGCCTGTACTGACATTGGACTACATATGTGGGTAGAAAAATAATCTATTTAATTCTTTAAAGTTACACCATGAATTGCATATTGTTTTAGGAGTCAACTGACTCGTTACCAGCTCCCTTCACTTGGAAACCAGCCATTTCTCTTCACTGGGGCTCTGCAGGGACTTAGAGAAAGCGTGCTCTGGCAGAAGCCCAGCTTCAGGAGAGGCGGGGCTATGGAATGAGACAGGGAAGCGAAAAGATGAAGGAGAGAAACAGAGTGACTCTAAAGAAGTCCAGGTCTGCTTTCATAAGTTGTCAGAAACCAGCTCCTCAGCTCCTCTTGTCTGAAACAATTTGCTGTTCCTTATAAGTATAAGCCTGAATTTGTTTTCTACTAATAAAAATGTCAAGTAACTGACTCCTGAATTAAAATTTAGAATAGTATTTATTATACCCCATATGACCTCTCCGTGTGGAGAAAAGACTTTGGAAAGTTAAGTAGTAGGATGGTAAATAAATTACTTTGAAATCAATTGGTAGAATAAATTGTTCTATTTACTAAGCACTCAGTCCAAGCTCCTGGATCCAAACACCACCTGAAAACAAACACCCGCTTTTTGTTTAAATGAAAGCAGTAATTTTGTTAATGCTTCTGATATTTTCATGAAATTATCTAGACTTTTGACTTTTATTATTAGTTCAGAACTATTACTTTACAAAATAATTGTTGAGAAAAATTGAGCAGAAAAATTCAACCCGAATTGAAATCCTGGTTCAGAAAACATGAACCCAAGGGCATGTATCCACATTTACACATACTAATTCCCTTGTTCTACATTCCAATCAATACAGTGACTTGTTATTCACTAAGGGCTCCATGCTCTTTTATACCTCAGTACCTTTTCTGTTCCCTTTACCTAGACTATCACTCATGCCAGCAATTCTGTCTGTAAAAATTGTGTTTAAACTCCAAAATCATTTGTCCTGTGCAGACTTCACCAACCACCCAAATTGAGTTTTTGTCTCTCTTTGCCATACTGGCCCACAACCTAGCTCATAAACTATAGTATTAGAATTCTGTAATATAATCTCACTTCTGTCTCCACCTGCTGGACTATGTCCTCTTTAAGAGTAACAATTATGACTTGTCCTATTTTAAACATCCTGAACCCAGCATGCATAATAAGCATTTGAGAATTATTTGCTGAAGAATTGGCCCGAAGGGCACAAAGTTTCAGTTATGCAAGATGCATAAATCCTAGAACTCTACTGTACAGCATAGATACTGTAGTTAATGAGACCGTATTGTATACTTAAAGGTTTTGCTAAGAGGGCAGATTTAATGTTAAGTATTCATGTCAGAAAGTAATAATAAAGCAAGAAGGAAAGATAGGAAGAAACTTTTGGGGATAATAGATATGTTTATGGCATAGACTATACTGATGGTTTCACAGATGTATACTTATATCCAAACTCATTTTTAAAAGTTAAAACAATTGTCACTTACTAAATATCTTCATCTGCTTGCCCCAAATTAAACTCTATTCAAACCCAGTCATTTTTTCTTAGTTATTCATCTAAATTAATATAATAATAAATATCAGCTTACTCAAGACTTATACCCAGGACTCATTCCTGGGTATATTCTAGATTTATATAATCTATCCCATATCTATATACAATGGATATTATCTCATCTCATTAGTAATGCCTTAGTTATGAACTCCATCATTTCATATGTGGACTATCACAAATGTATCTTATGTGGTATTCCTAGATCTAATTTGGTCCTTCACTCAAATCGGTCTCTCTAAAATTAATATATTTTAATTTTTATTGAATTTATTGAGGTTATATTGGTAAATAAAATTATATAGCCCTGGCTGAGTAGCTCAATTGGTTAGAGATTGCCCTGGTGTGCAGCTGAAGTTGCAGGTTCAATCCCTGGTCAAGAAGCAACTAATGGATGCATAAATAAGTGAAGCAACAAAACTCTCTCTCTCTCTCTCTCTCTCTCTCTCTCTCTCTCTCTCTCTCTCTCTCTCTCTCCCTCCATCCCTCTCTCCCTCTTAAAAAAAAAGAATTAAAATATATTATTAAAAGAAAAAAATTGCTGAAACTGGTTTGTCTCAGTGGATAGAGTGTCAGCCTGTGGACTGAAAGGTCCCGGGCTCGATTCCGGTTCAAGAGCATGTACCTTGGTTATGGGCACATCCCCAGTAGGGGTGTGCAAGAGGCAACTGATCAATGATTCTCTCTCATCGATGTTTCTAACTCTCTATCCCTTTCTCTTTCTCTCTGTAAAAAATCAATAAAATATATATATATTTAAAAATAAAATAAAATAATTAAATTACTTAGGTTTCAGGTGTACAGAAAATGAGTATATTCTTAAAATATAAAAATTGTTCCACTTAAAATACTACCTGTCTTAGGAGACTCGTTTCCTATCACTCCCACAGGCACATCTGCCCCAGCCACATTGAGGAAGTAACAGTTTCCTGATTACCACAGAGTTGCCTCACAAATGTGCCTTTTTTCAAGCTGTTCTCTCTGCCTCCATTCCTTTCCTGAATATCTCTAGAATTAAGATAGATCTTCATTCAACTGCAGCCCACCTGTATTTGTTATTCACTTCCATTGCTGCTCTTTGATTTAGTAGTAAACAATGACACCTGGTACTAATACTTCTACTAGTACTTTGGAATCTACAAAGTATTTTTTGTGCGTAAAGTTATATGATCTTCATGGTAACCTTGCAAATGTATTATCTCCAATTATGGTTATAGACAGTGAGTCCCTTACATGCTCAAGTAGTTGCTGGTATATCCTGACCTTAAAGCTTGGTTTTTTCACTATAATGATTTTTAAAAATACATGTATATATTTTATTGATTTCAGAGAGGATGGGAAAGGAAGAGAGAAATAGAAATATCAATTATGAGAGAGAATCATTGATTGGCTGCCTTCTACATGCCCCTGCTAGGGATTAAGCCCACAACCCAGGCATGTGCCCTTGATTGGAATTGAACCCAAGACCCTTCAGTACTCAGTTTGATGTTCTATCCACTGAGTCAAACCAGGTAGGGCCACTTTAATAATTTACATTCTCCTTTCTTTAGACCTTTAATATTATTGTACAATAGCTTACTGGTCTCCTAAAGCAATATTTTCCACCATTCCAAACCATCCCATGGACTGATTTCCATCCAACCTTCCTTAAATGTCATTTTTCCTTTTTTTTTTTTTTAATCTCCTACTAAACACTATTGCCTACCCTGTACTCTGGACCATTCGTGGAACCACTAATCTTATTTTTGTGGTTTCTTTTATACTTGTTCTTCACTCAGAATGTCCCCTGTAAATCTGGTTTCAACCACTGAAGACAGATCAAAACTAAACATTTCCATAAAAATTTAACTACTCAAGTGATCTTCTTTTTTTCCTGTCCTTATTGTCTGAACCTTAAAATTTATACCTTAATTATTCTTCTAAACTATTAATCAAATAGTCTGCATGTTTTTCTTTTCTTTTTGTTTTGTCTATTACATGCCAGATATTTTCTTGAATGATCTGTATAGACTATTACATTAATGTTTGACAGAGTCTCTGAGTAGGTACTGTTAGTAATTCCCATTTTACAGATGAAGAAGCAGAACCTAAGTAACTAAGTCCAAGCCAGATAGGTGTGAAGTGATGTAGCAAGAACTGCAACCCAAACTAACTGGCTTCAGGGTCCATTACACTAAATAAATCTATAACAAGAAATTGTGAATATTGCTGGCAAATTGGTACATTGATTAGATGTCCACACACCTAATTAATGAAATCTAAAGAGCTCTGCACTTTCAGTGTCTCAATAAAAATGTGTTCACAAAGTATGCATCATAGATGATTAGGCGCTGCTAGCTCATATTGCCCAGTTTTATTATTTCTACCTGCCCCAAAATGAACTCTAAGGCCAAGAGCACATCCTTAAAAGTAACACAATGGGTTAATAATTAGTGGTAACTTCAGATTAATTTCTAATTGACCAATAACCACATGAAAATGTGTTCTACAACATTATTTTAATTACAAGGAAATACAAATTAAAAAAACAAAATGAGATACCATTTCATATAGGCAAAAGTAACTAAAAATATAAAAATACTGGCTACACCAAATGCTGGAGAGGCTGTGGAGCAATTAAAATTTCATACAGTACAAAGGACAATGTAAAATAATATAATCACTTTAGAAGCTTTTGGCAATTTCTTATAAAGCTAAACCTGAATTTACACTATGACCCAGCAATTGCATTCCTAAGTGTGTACCCAAGAAAAAACAAGGCATATTTTTTCAAACAAACTTGCATGAGAATTTCCATGGACACTTTATTAATAATATTTCGAAAGTAAGAAAATATCAATAAAAGAATGGATACACAAATTACAGTATATTAAAATAATGGAAAACTAATCAGCATAAAGAAGAATGAGCCACTATTACTCCTGAATCTTGAAAGTACAATATTATATAGAGCACATGTGTCAAACACAAGGCCCGAGGGCCAAATCCGTCCCGCCAGGCCTTGCAATGTGGCCCGCACCGTGCTATCATCACTGCACTCCGCTGCGTTTCCATCACAATGACAGTTTATGACTGTTCAGTAAACCATTCGGCCCTCGATTTAGGCTGGATTTTAGATTTTGGCCCCTTCTCTGATTGAGTTCGACACCTCTAACATAGAGCAAAAGAAGTCAGACACAAAAGAGTAAATATTCTATGATCCTGTTTATATTAAGTTCAAATCAGGAAGTTGTTGTATATAAAGGATGGGGACTGGTTTGAAGGGAAACATTTTGAGGTGATAGAAATGCTCTATATCTTAATTGGGGTAATAGGCATATTTTCATTTATAAATTCTTCTAATTATAAATTTGAGATCTCTCCATTTCATTGTTTACAAATCTTATTCCAGTGAAATAATATAAAAAGAAAAATGAAAAATGGAACATATACTTTGATAATGGAAGTAACACTGAAGAAGCAATTTTCTGGAATGGTGGAAACTGGTTTACTTGTTTGTATAAAAATTAGGTCTTCTTTAGTTGCTGAATTTAGTGCAATTTCAGAACATGCAGAAAACATAAGAAGTGTTGAACAATGCACTCAAAGGTCTAAGCAGAAAGACAATATAGTAGGGAACACAGCTTCTTTAGACCTCCAGCTTCATCAAAAAGGCCAAGCCGCAATTCTCCTATCTGTTTGGAAATCCTCTAACTGACTCAGAAAAGTCGCCTTGACTGAGGACAGACTGAAGTTGTCTAGAGGTCCCCTGTCATGCAATTGGAATTCAGAAAGGTATTCATTTTAATGTTCTTTGTTTTAGAATCTCTTCTTTCCAAGGGTCATATATCCTCCTGTGATCTTAACTGAATCCCCTTTAAGACAATGCTCCAGAAATTATATCTTCTCTTGATCACATCTTAAGTTCCTTTCTCTCTAAAGGGTCCATCCAACCTAAGCAATAAGCATGTTCACATCTTACCTTATTGTAAATGACAAACCAACCAACAGCGCAGCCTTCAGCCTTCCTTCAATGTTGTCACCTTCTCAGGCCACTGCACCTTCCAACTGACTCTTCCAAAGCATAGAGGAGGCCCGCTGTCTGCACTTTCTCCAAGCCCAGCAGTCTACTAAAATGTCTCTTTTCTGAGATATGGATAATATTTGTATAATGTCTTAATCTTCCCCATCCTGCCTACTGCATCGGAAACCATTAACCATGTTGTCTGTCTTTAAATATTTCTATATACCTCCATGACAGCAGGGCCTGCTTGAGTCTCTCTCCAGACACAGTTATTTTGACTAGAGTGGTCATATCATAAAAACTGGGCCAATGACGTTTTCTTTCTTGGGAATTGTAAGTTAAAACAGGAATTTTGACAACAGAGCAACATTAAGTTCTGATCTGACCAGCCAACTTTTAAAATTTGTAAAAATTTAGCAGTGGAAAGACATAAAAAAAATAATAAAATAAAAAGAGTGCAGACAAATGGTGAAAAGCAGAAATGAGAGAAAATATGAGCATAGATGAAGCGGGCCACTTTGTTTCTGATTGCTATTTAGGCCCAGATGTGGGACCAGTATTAGTTTTGTCTAATTAAGTGAGATATCAGTCTAAGTAAGTGTTTTCCTTTAGAAACAAGTCCTAGCAACACTCTCCACTGGCCTCTCTTCCTCTTCTCAGCCTTCTTTTACTCCCCTTTCTTTAAACTACAAAATCGATAAATTTTCATAGCTTCTGTTTGTTTGTTTTTTGTATTAATTCCTATTAATGTTTTGACTGGCTTTATCTGAAAAATCATTATCATCTCAAATTCGGTATTTCAAATTCATCTTCATTACATGACACTCTAACTTTCTCAGATAGTACTTAGTAACAAAGCCAACATGTTCTTATTTATACAAATGGGAACTCCAGTTTCACTACTAATTCCTCTATTGTTTGCCCCAAACTTACCTACAGGCCTTAACTTTACAGTCTCTCCCATCCCTATACCTCCTTTCCATTCCGAGGGCCTCCATTTTAGTTCAGGCCCTCATCAATGTTCACCTCAGGTCATTACCTTCTTTTAGAAAAGAAAATTCAAACAAAAATTAAACATTTTATTTAGGTCCTAAAATATCCCAATCATTATATTATATTCATTAAAAAATAATATCACTTAATCCTCACCACAGACATTTGCACTTGATTATGAAAATGACTTCCTAGCTGTTCTCACCTCACTGATTATACACAACTCTAGATGTGTCTTTGTTCGGTAGTAAAAGCAAGAATTTAAAACTTCAATAAATTTTATGCAGCGTCGCAATGGACCAAAACTCAGATGCTTACATAATTAGTATCCCCCCCTTCCTTTCCATTAGAGTTTCCAGTACACTTCTCCTCACACAATGGAACTTCCCTTGATTCTAACTCTTGAGTGAAAGCCAATTACTCATGCTTCAAAGCTTGCAAGCAAAATGGATGTGATACTTATAGCTAAAAATTAAAGTTAATGTCTCGCTAAATAGAGCTGCAAGTTCATCCTTTTCCTAAATCACAGGGTGCTTTTAAAGAAATTCCATAAAGTAATCATTTTAAAATGCCTAATAGCAATACATATTTTAACTTGTTCAGCAAAGATATATCCCATTCTATATAATGATAGTTAATATATGTCCCCTGTGCAAATTCAGTTAGCTCTTTAAAAATTCTTGTATTTTATTATGGAATTCTAAATTATATGTGTAAAGTCTCTTCAACTTAAAACTGAACATGCTTAGCATCAGCCAGTTCTTACCTCAAAGGGCATCAAATCACAACAAATGTATTTGGTAACCTGATCAATGGAAAGTCTAGGTGCTATTATAATTGAAATAAAAAAGAAAGAAATTAAGAAGGATACACAAAAATGTGTATATCTCTAAGTAACCACAGAGGTAAACATATGTAATGTCTGTGTATCTAAATTCAAGTTTCCCAAAGCCCCTTGTCACAAAAGAAGGTAAGCTCTAAGATTCAAGCTCTGGTTGTACCTGTGTTTGTATCTCTTGATCCTAACGCAGCCCAGACCCTTTACTTAGGTTTTGATGACAGTTAGAAAACAAAGATGCAGAAGAATGCTGTGGAAAATGAGATAGACTATTTTTGACACCATCTGCTAATTTTTAAAAACACTTAAAATGTCTTTAAAAAGTAATCAGTGAAATAAGCCCTCTAAATATACTTCTGTGCCATAGGAATAAGAACAACATAAGCGGGTACCCCAGAAGCATACACATTCTGTATACCCTTAATTAAGACCAATGTAATTTCAACACTAACCTCCCATTCAAATCTACCCTCAGCCTCCACTCCAAATGTTTACACTTCAGCCTCCCATCCAAGTCTGCCCTCAGAATCAATGGAAATATCTTGTGTGGCATAGCTGTAAGTGCCACACAGATACCCCCTTCAGGAATAAAAGTCACTCATCTCTCCATCTGTATTTGTTGCCATAGATGCATAGTTGAGTTTCTCTGAAAATGGTCCGTGGCCAAAGAGTTATCCCCCTCCTCTGGGGCAGCCCAAATTAATTGAGTAATTGATAAGTGCTCAAATGCCTAGCACTAATTGATACAGTAGGTATACAAATTCTCTGTTGATTTAATACAGGGCCATCCCCGCATCAGAGTTTTCTGTAAGATTGGCTGAGGCTTCTGTTGCAAATACATTGCATTTCATCTCCCCCCTCTACCCAATCCAAGAGAAATTCTATGCATATATATTTGTTTCATAGTCTGTTTCCCAAGGAAAATGACTTAAGAAAGTTGGTGTCAAGGGAGCACTGAGGAAGTGACTCCAAATTGAGATATTTTATCTGGGTCCTCCCTCTTGGGCTAGCAATGAGAACCTAATCACTGACACTATGTGGAAAATTGGATAGCCTGTGTGTACTGTAGCAGTCCAACTGCTAAAATATGCACTACTGATAGACTGGTAGGAATACCAGTGTAAAGGAATGAATTCATGCATACAATGTCCCCTGTTATTTGATAGGTTGAGGAGAGGAAGAGGAAGTGATTAGCATTTTGGAATAGAATAGCTGTTTCTGGAATCTTTTGATGTAATAAACAAAGACAACAAAAGACTAAGAACAAAAGGCTAAGAGTGATGAATCACCAATTTATGGCTTAGTGTAAAGACAATTGGAAAGCCATGCCATCATTTAAATAAATTTTTACCTTTTGCAACAAATGTAGAAAAAGCTAAGCACCAGCCCCAGGAATCCTATACATTGATAATAAAGAGGTAATATGCAAATTGACCATCACTCCAACACACAAGATTGCCAACCCCATGTGGTCAAAGATGGGCACCCCCATCTGGACACAAAATGGCCAGCAGGGGAGGGAAGTTGTGGGCAATCAGGCCAGCAGGGGAGGGAAGTTGGGAGGGACCAGGCTTGTAGAGGAGGGCAGTTGAGGGTGATTGGGCCCACAGGAGAGGTAGTTAGGGATAACTGGGCTGGCAGTGGAGGGCAGTTGAGGGCAACCAGACTTGCAGAGAAGGACAGTTGGGGGTGATCAGGCCTGCAGGGGAGGGGAGTTGGGAGGGACCAGGACTGCAGGGGAGGGCAGTTGGGTGTGACCAGGCTGGCAGGGGAGGGCAACCAGGCCTGCAGGGGAGGGCAGGTGGTGGGGATCAGGCCTACAAGAGAGGGAAGTTGAGAGGAACAAGACTTTCAGGAGAGGACACTTGGGGGCAACCAGGCCTGCAGTGAAGGGCAGTTTGGGGCAAATAGGCTGGCAGGGGAGGACAGTTAGGGATGACCAGGCTAGTAAGGGAGGGCAGTTAGGGGTGATCAGGTCAGCAGGGGAGGGCAGTTGGGGGCAACCAGGTCTGCAGGGGAGGACAGTTAGGGGTGACCAGGCTGGCAGGGGAGGGCAGTTAGGGGCAATCGGGCCAGCAGGGTAGCAGCTAGATATCAATCATACTGGCAGGGGAGTGGTTAGGGGGTGATCAGGCTGGCAGGCAGAAGCTGTTAGGGGCAATCAGGCAGGTAGGCAGGCGAGCAGTTTGGAGCCAGCAGTTCAGGATTGTGAGGGGGATCCCAGATTGGAGAGGGTGCAGGCTGGGCTGGGACACACATGCCCCACCCCATGCACAAATTTTGTGCACTAGGCCTCTCGTTAATTATAAGAGAGGCAAAGCTCCAGAGAAGATTCCTCAATGTAGGTAGGATGGCTATGCTAAGTTCAGGCCTTAATAGAAAAAAAATAGGACTTTGAATTATGGGATGAGGACATGTAGGTTAATTCACTTAGGACTTTTAAAATATATATTTTTATTGATTTAAGAGAGGAAGGGAGAAGGAGAGAGATATATAAACATCAATGATGAGAGGAAATCATTGATTGGCTATCTTCTGCATGCCCCACACTGGGGATGGAGCCCACAACTCTGGCATGTGCCTTGACTAAAATCCAACTGTGACTTCCTGGTTCATAAATGTTTGCTACTTATGAACTGATGCTCTTCCACTGAGCCATGCTGGCCAGAATCATTTAGAATTCTTGAATCATCAGCTTCCCAGAATCCTAGAGTACAAACGTGACTTGCTTCTCCTTTTGGTGATTAGTACGCTACCCTCATTTGAAGACAATACAGAAGTCTTTGACTTGCAAGAAAAGCTGTGCATCCTCCATCAAGATCTACCACAAACGTCCCCATGGGCCTCCAGAACAATAATAAGAGCAAAGTCACAACATATTGTAGCTGAGTAAATGTACGGTCTGTTAAGGGAGGAAAGCGACTGTATGTTGAAGAAACTATAAAATCCCACCAACATATATGCACCAACAGGAACTTAGAAAGTACTTATCAACTGAATTCTGTCGATTCTAGATCAATGGGGAGGTATATAAACTAAATTAGGGAAGAATTTATTGCTATAGAAGCACTCTCCTATGATACTGAATTTAACACCTGACCATAGAAGACACTATTAACACAAAGCTATGTTGGTTCTTTGAAGCTTGGAAAAAACAATAGCCTGCACTTTAGTATAAATAGTTTGGCAAATAACAGAGAAAGATGTCATAAGTCTCAGAGAAGTATAGTTGTGATAGAGTGGATATACTATATAAAACCATAAAACTCACCAGCTGAAAATGTTCCATGAAAGGGCATATCATTTACCAACCTGATAAGTAATGGTAAGTTTCTCGGTGACATCATTGGTCATCTCAGTGGTGACTACCCTCTATAAGTCAGAGATGCTATAGAGCCAGGCTCTAATAACAAGGGAAATAATAGGATACCAAAACAACTAAAACGTTAGGTAGCATTTAACTATCAGAAAAAAGCTGGGTACAGTTACCATGATGTGGCAACAACAAGGCAACTTAAGCTTCTTAGGATTAAGTAGTCTAGAGAATACCTCAATATCACCTCCAAAGTAAAAAGTGAATCATTGCCTCTCACATCCAAAGTGTGGTTTCCTTTCAAGTTCGAAAATCATATACTCCATACGTGAGAATGCTATTCTGACCCATATGCATGTGATCCAAAAGGCTGATATATTATAGTTCACACTCTATGAACAGTGATATCTGTGCTAAGTAGTCACCTTGTGGAATTTATGGTGAGCTACAATAGGGGAATCAAATGTAGACCCCTATTTTTTTTATAGATACCACCAACATATATGCACCAACAGGAACTAAGAAAGAACTTATGAACTGAATTATATCGATGCTAGATAAATGGGGAGGTATCTGAAGTGGAAACCTAGTATCTATTCAAAAAATATTTCTCAGACTGCAATTGGATTTGAATATATACAGAGAACTTGAATACGTGGCAGCCACAAACCATGTGGCCAGAACTACCTATCATGAGTTCAGTTCTGTCCAACCCATCAAATAGTGACATTGGGTAAACCCAATAGCAATCCACTGTACAATGGAAATGGTATAGCTGGGACTATCAGGCATGGACAGGGTCACAGGGAACAGGTAAGCTGCATGAGGATGTGGCCTAGACCTTTATCATCCATTACAATTGCAGCAGTGTCTTTCCCTCAGTGTGCATGTGTGTGTGTGTGTGCACGCGCGCATGTGTTTGTTTGTGTGTATGTGTGTGTGTGTGTGTGTGTGTGTGTGTGTGTGTGTGTGTGTAAGTATGAGAAGAGAGATATACACACACAGAGGTAGGAGGGGGGGATGTACAGTTGATCTTTGAACAACTGAACAACTCAGGTTTGAACTGTGTGGGTCCACCTATATGAGGATATTTTTCAATAAATACTTGTGCTGTTTTGGATTCATAGTTGGGATGTTATGAATGTGGAAGGCTGATGGCATGCATTATGCCATTTTACTTAGAGGACTTGAGTATCTGCAGGGAGTCCTGGAGAACAACTACAGAACAACTAGGTTTTGGGGGAGTCAAATATATCCCTTATGAACAGCTAAGGGAAGAAGGAAGAAGTCTAAACTTAGTGATTTATAGTCTGGACAACTTATCTCAGTATGTGGGTGTCTCAATATGTGAGCATACATTAAAATGGACTATGATACCCAGCCCACTCAACATGTCACTGAAACACAGCAGTGAAGTAAAATCCTTCCAATGCACAGAATTTGAGACAGGTTATCTTGGCATGCACTTGTGTGGACAGAGAAGTGGCCCATGGTAAGAATGCATGTGGACTCATGAACAATGGCGAATTGCTTGTCTAACCTATTAGGAGCCCATAAATAGAAAAATTAGAAAATCAGCATAAAAGAGAGCTAGAGAAGAAGCAGTAGATCTGGAGGCTTTTAAGGGAAAGGGCACAAAAGGTGAAATTTTCTGTTTGCATATTGAGGCTCACCAGAAAGTATTCTCAAGGAAGTAGCAATAAATAACCAAGTAAACAGAATAGGTTGACCAGTTGTGGTTGAGATGGAGAGTATGCATGGGCTCCTATTCACCACAACTGATAGAGGCACAGCCACTGCTGAATGGCCAACCTGACAGCAATAGAGACCAACACTGAACACGTAGTAAGTACAACAACATATTTCAAGAAAATATACAAGCAACTAGATTACATGTAGCAATTGATTACATTGCACTTTTACTCTGGAAAGGGCAGTACTTCATTCTAACTGGACCAACACAATTTCAGGTATTAATTTGCCTTCCCTACCCACATAATTTCATCTTAGACCATGGGGATGGATACACAGAAGTGGATTGCGGCAGTGAGCTCCTGGTTTCCATGGGGAGAACTGCTTCTATGAAGACACATAATAAAAGTATCATGAAACCTTAAGATAGACTTGTCATCTGGTCACTTTAGACTTGCAGCAGGAAAAAAAATGACTGATTATTAGTAGAATGTAGGACTGGACTTACACTATAGGGACAAGGAGAAATATGTTTAGCACCCAGATAAGCCACTGAGAAAATTCTTCATAAACCTTTTCCTAATTTGGTAGTAAATGGATAAAAATAGCAAAATGACGAGGGGCTCATTCAGGAATGATCATCTTGGTCACCCCAGGGATACCTGGCATGGAAGGTCTAGGAGAGAGATCGTGTGTTGTGGCCTGGAGAGCAGCTACAATTACAAGGACTCTAGCTCCTGCCAATAACCTTCTTCATGTAAGAGACCCACGTGCTATCCCAGATGGCCTTAACTTGCCACATAAAACAAGTGGGTTTGAATGGCATACAGGGCAGACTTGTGGATGTCAAGATGTGATACCTACAGGACCAAGGTACTCAATCCGGAGTTCACCTCTGGGAAGGGCCCTCCACTGAGGTGGTCTTGTTTTCTGGATTGCCACAAATACCAGCTCACAATTTTTCCAGACTGTCTTTGATAATGCTCTAGTTTTGACTTTCAGACTATGTCACTCTAGGTCTACACAATATATAACCTTTATTTTCTCAATCTATCACAAGTAGCAGAGACAGCTAATGGTTAACAAAGAAAAATAATTATAGTTGCCATTCAATATTTGCTTGCTTTGTTCCTCTAAAAATTTACTATCATATTCCTGTCAGAGAGGAAAAGATTGTGGCCTGGCACAAGTAAGCACATTCCTTAACACCACAGTTCTAGGAAGTGGTAATATCTACATCTGAATGCAGGATGTGAAACTCCAAAGACTTAACCTTACATCATTAATTATTCAGGTAACCAGTAAAATGGGGGGGGGGGGGGATGCATATATATATGGCAGAGAGAATATACTTTGAATTTAAACTGCCTGATTATCCACTTAAGTATACTATTGATTATGATAAATAAAATGTAGTAAATCTTCTACTGAAAAAACCCTCTTTTGTACAGAACTTGAGAAATCATTCTTGCTGAATCTTTATTAGAAATTTCATTTCCAAGGCAGATTCTCCATCTGCCAGCTGTATTCAAATATGGAGTTTAGAATAATCAAACATTTTTCTAGTTGTCCAATGGAGCTTTCAGTTGGCTGGTCTGAACCTAGGAATTGAAAAATATAGAAATGCTTTGCCCTTAAATACAAAGTCTGTGAAGTAAATAAATGTGGTTCCCATCAACCTTGTCTGCTCTTTGGTCACTTTTTCTGTATCACTTAATGATTTTTGGTATGTTTGGGAATTGTTTAGACTAAATAATATTTGTTCTCATTTTTATTCCCAAATTTTATTACTTTAGGAAGAAACCAAGAAAGACTGCTAGTTTTCTCAACAATTACATAGTACTTATTAATCAGAATTTGCTGACAATTTTCCAAGATTGTAATTGAGGTTGCATGACCCTGCCTTCATTAATAAATGCAAATTGAGCCATAATGTTCAGATGAGAAACATGTAATCACAATTTGAATGGGGGCTATTTATCTAACAAATTCCAAAATATTAAACAATATGCTGGCATTAGGGAAAGAGCTCAATTTGCTCTATGTTTTATTCACACCAAGCATGGCATCTGTGTCTGGCTTCTCTCCCTTATAAGGTTATGAGCCCCTCCTTTGAAAGACAATTTTTTTTAATCCCCATATCTTCATGGTATTCTACACAGAATAGATTACTAGTAAAGATAAAGAAGTGAAAGATATATCCAAGAAAAATCAAAATAATTAAAATTTAAATTCAAAAGTTAAAAAAAAAATCATATTATGGAGTTATCAGCACTTTACTCATTCAACCAACAAATATTTATTGATCACCAGCTAAGTATTATTGTTACCTGCACTAAGTTTGGGAGAATACAATGGTGAGCAAAACACCAACAGCCTCAAAACAAATAAACCCAAACAAAAAATAGCAATATTCTCTTCCATCTATAAGATCAGAATGAACAGGGAGAGTTTTTTAAACAAGATATTTCAATAAATAAGAGTACTTTCTTTCTAATCATTTCCACCAAAAAGTGACTTGTTAGTGCCTATTCCATGCCTCTCAGACCTATCTATAGCCCTAATCCTCACCACATAGTCTCTGCTCTAATCCAAGACATCTCTTTACCTCTTTGCATGAATTAAATGTACTTTTACTGCCTCCTCACCAGACTACCGCTGTTGCAATCTGAATCTTATAATTCATTCCTTCCATTTGTCGTTCATATTTAGTCCACATTCACTATTTTGACAAACCCCTCTCCTTTAATTCATTCTTTGTATAATAATTTGTGTTCATGTTTTTCTCCCCCAAATAAATATAAAAGCTTTTGGTGGCAGGTCCTCTTTTTAGTCATTTTCACTTTTTTTTTTGTTGAGCTTTGCCAAGTACCCAAAGTCATCTTAAACATCTGCAAAATCACTTTGTTGTTCTCCACTCGCAAAAACTGGTTATTTCCTTTTACCCACAAGTATTTCTTCTGCCTGAAATATTCTCTCTGGCCAATCATCAAAATCTATCTCACTCTTTTCCTTTAACACATGAAGAAAAACTCTTTTAAGCACTACCTTTTGTTAGTAATAATGTCAAACACAGGAAACTTTTAAAATTGTGTATCCCATCAGAATCATTTTAATTCTCCAGAGGTTTTGCTTTTTATTTTGTTTTGTTTTTTTTTTGTTGTTGTTATTTCTTATTCTGCAAGTAATAAACTACAGGTTTTGCAGTTCGGAGAACAATGGCACCGCCTTGCCCTCAAGAAGCTCACCATCTAGTGAAGAGAAGACAGGCACAGGCACGGGGAATTCAGAGCAGACTAGATGGTGGAAGAGAGGCAGCAGCAAAGCCCAGCCTTTTGGCCTCTGCACAGGTCATCACACATTAAAGTACACAGAACCATCTTGTCTGAAATTGAACTTGCTTTGCTTCTCCTGCAAAGCAGCTCACAGCCCTGTAATTAACCCAGAAGGAATCCCTTGGACTCCAAGTGTTTTCTAGCTGGTCTAATTAGGACAAAGGCAGCAGCTCAAGAGGCAGGATATACACCTCTCCATCAGAAAGGAGGAGCAAGAGATGTCCCTCAGGTAGCCTAAGGTGTGCAGTGAAGTAGAGAATGTAAACACCGTCACCTTGGTGTGCTGGGATTTCTGAAATGTAAATTTGTGACCTGATTCAAGCCCAAGCTTGGCTTTCTTCCGTTGTCTATGACACTCCTGCCCCACCCTCTTCTCTAGCCACCTGCTGAGTCCTCCAGATCCCCAGACTAATGTCAGCAGTAATCTAAGCACAGTGTAATTCGGATAAATGTGCCAATACTCAGAAATATAAAAAATGTACTTTCTTTCAAGCATAGACTTGATGCTCTAGTTTCCTTTCATTAGATGCTGTCTTTGAATTTCTTTTCTGGAAACAGAGATGGATTTTGCAAAACAGTACTTGCTGTTCTATTTCTCTTTATGAGCAATTGTTTTCCTCTTGCAAAATTATGTGTTGGGATCCAGGGCTGTGATCTTGGGTCAGAATATTTCAGGGCTAATCATCAATCCATATAGAAGTTAACTTACTTTCAAAAGGTCATTTATACTACCTCCCATACCAAATCAATCATCACTAACATGGTTATTTTACTAAATAAAAAACACCCATTTCTCTAAAATACCTACTTATCAATTTCAAATAATTAGAAAGTAGTGAATAATGACCAATTATACTACACACAATTTAATAGTTTATAATGCAGAAAGCTCTAAACGGAAACGTTGAGAATCTGCCATGCCATTATAATGAATATAATGATATTATACAATAGTACAGATAGAAAATGACATCTTAACTTAATCTGTAAGTATCATTGCCCATAAATATCTATTGTGAAAGTTATTGCCACAAGTTAGTTAATTGTATAAGAATTTTTTAATTTCTGATAAATAGGAGTTCACAGAATCTCTCCATTAGAGTTCACATTGCTTGGTTTTACCACTCATTAATATTCATAGACATATATAGTAACAAATGTTTTGCATTAAAATATGAATAGGCCTTACTTTGTGGTATATTTTTATCTGGTATTAAGCAGTGAATAAATCATCTGTATGATAGGAATTTTAGATAACCGGCTAAGAGATTGAGTTCACAATAAAACATGCATTAACTGAGAAATAATTGAAAAACAGACATTCAGAAACTGTAAGTACTTTGACAATTACTTTTTTGGTGCTTCTATAATTTTCAAAATTGTAATTAAATTTGAAACTTGAAATTTGTGTCACATCCAATGGACTTTTTAAATTTTCTGCATTCTAAGAAACATCCTCTCCAGTCTCATGGAAGGAAACTTCATATTCCATACACAACAATCAGCAAGTAATATCTGTGGGAAGGGCCTACAGGGCAGACAACTGGAGCCAATATGAGAGATATTAATGAAGTCTTTTAGTTTCAAGTGTCTTAAGAGGAAGATAATATAAAATCTAGACACTCACAAGAAAAACTTAAAGGCCAAGCTTAAGTTTTCTCTCAATAGATTCTACAGTTGATCTATTTTGTCCCAACTAATGGACATTCCCTCCTCTTAACATCATTATTCAGAAATTTAGAGACTTCAAGCTTAGCCAAGAAACTTAGGGAAGATTTTGTTTAGACTCCTCATTCCCCTTTTTGGGAATTTTTCCTTCATTTGGAAAAACTACAGGTGAAAGCACCTATATAATCAGCCACATTGCCCCTTATCTGAGAACTAGAGGCCCAGTGCATGAAATTTTGTGCACTGGGGGAGGTCTCTCAACCTGGCCTGCACCCTTTCCCAGTCTGGGATCCCTAGGGGGATGTCTGCTTGCCAGCTTAGGCCCACACCCTAAGCTAGCAGGAGGACATTACTCTTGCAGTCCAGGACTCCTCACTCTTTATCACCCACCTGCAGTATAGGAAGGAGAGGCTCCCGCCACTGCCATTGTGTTTGCCAGCCATGAACCCTTTCTGGCTGAGTGGTGGTCCCCCTGTGGGAGTGCACTGACCACCAGGGGGCAGTTCCTGTTTTAAGCGTCTGCCCCTGGTGGTCAGTGGGCATCATAGCAACTAGTCGTTCCACCATTAGGTTGATTTGCATATTAGGATTTTATTATCCTATCTAATAACATAGCAATATGCAAATTAACCATCACTCTGCTACACCTACCAGCCACATCCACCACTCAATCAGGAGTGAGTATGCAAATTATTCTAACCAAGATGGCTGCAGCCACAGAGAGAGCAGGATGTTTGGGTTTCCTTGGTAATGAAGGAAGCTAAGCTTTCTGCACACCCTGGCAGGCCCAGGCCTCCGCTAAAGGCTACAAAGTTTCAATTGTAGAAGATAAGTAAATCCCAGATACCAGGGCCTCCACTTGGGTCGTCTGGGGACATGGCCTTCCTGAAAACCACCACAGGCCCCTAGCCCAGGCCACCCAATGCCTCAAGGGAATCCGCACCCTGATCCAGGACATCCTTCAGGGAAAACCAGCCAGTCCCCACCTGTGCACCAGGTCTGTATCCTATCTAATAAATGAGTAATAAGCAAATTGACCATCACTCCAACATACAAGATGGCTGCCCCCATGTGGTCAAAGGTGGCTGCCCACATGTGGACACAATATGGCTGCCACAAAATGGCCACCATGGGAGGGCAGTTGAGAGGGACAAGGGAGAGCAGTTGAGGGCAATCAAGCCTGCAGAGGAGGAAAGTTGGGGGTGACCAGGCCTGCAATGAAGGACAGCTGGGGGGGACCCAGGCCTGCAGGGGAGAGCAGTTTGGGGTGACCAAGCCTGTAGGAGAAGGCAGTTAGAGGCAAGCAGGCTGCTAGGGAAGCAGTTAGGCGTCAATCAGGCTATCAGGGGAGTGGTTAGGGGGTGATCAGGCTGGCAGGCAGAAGCACTTAGGGGCAATCAGGAAAGCAGGCAGGCAAGCAGTTGGGAGCCAGCAATCCTGGATTGTGAGAGGGATAGGGCCTAAACGGACAGTCAGACATCCCTCGAGGGGTCCCAGATTGGAGAGGGTTCAGGCTAGGCTGAGGGACACCCCCAGCTTCTGTGCATGAATTTCATACACTTGGCCTTTAATGTAATATAAATCCGCTCACTGAGAGTAGACAGAGAGTATCAAGAGACTGCTCAAATTCAAGGCTAAATGGAGAAAGACAACAATTGATGTATGCAGTTATTGTAATTTGTTGTGTTTATTTATCAAGACCTATGTCTTATAATTCGCTATTTAAAAACAAACAAAAAAACAACAACAACTGTTCTTGCTCATGTAGTTGAGCATCAACCCATGTACCAGGAGGTAATCGTTCGATTCCAGGTCAAGGCACATGCCCTGGTTGTGGGTCCAATCCCCAGGATGGGGCATTCAGGAGGCAGCTGATATTCAGAGGCTTTGGTCTCACATCAATGTTTCTCCTTCTCTCTCTCAAAATGAATTAAAATATTTGTAAAACTATTCTATTGAATGACTAATAAAGTGAGTGGCTAAGTACCTAAACACCATTTGTTTCTTGTAACTAACTGGCAGCATTTCAACATCTATCAAAGTGCAGCAAATGCTTTATGATCCACAAACACAGGGCCTTATACAAAATATCCAGTTAAAATGAAATATTATTCAGTCAATACTTATCATTGCCTAGTTGTGCAAAGGAAAACAAGTTGACAAATTTATGAAAATTTACAAAATGATTAATGTTGTTTCTCCAGCATCTCAGGCAGCTCAATGATATTTACAAACCACTAGCCTTGGTAAAAGCAAATCAGAGTCAAGTAATTCTGTAGTGACATTTTAAATTGAGTCAACCCTAGAGAGTCTGCATCCTGTAGATTTTATAGAATTTCTGAGTCTAAAAACTACAAGGGCTTTTCATGATCATCAAACAAATAGTATTCTTTTACAGATGAGAAAACCAATGCTTAGAAAGTGACAACCCATGTTCATGCAGCCAGTTGGAGACAGCCAGTATTGGACTAATTCCAGTAATTTTCTACTAGATAGCAAAAAACACTGGACTCCTTTTGGAGTGTGTGCATTAATTCTCTACATTAGTTCATTGGCAGTTTTGACTAAATAGTTCTCATTGATAGACAAACGAATTGCTTAGATTTTTCTCAGCTATGTGCCACTTCACAGTGATGTCATTCAAATCACATCCATTCTTTCTCCAGATTTTCTATGATCAGATCAACAGTGGCCCTCTCTCAGAAACATGCCTCAGTGATCCTGCCTACCACACCATGGGTTCTTCCAACTGGTAAGACAGAAACAGTCATCCTGTTTGATAGTTTGTTTGTTTTCTTTCTTTTCCCTCAGGTTCAATATGCCTGAAAAAGTAACTTCTAGAGTAAGTCATTGCAACTTATAAAATACATGAAGCAAAATATTTTCACTAAAAACAGTTTTTGTCTATAAAAAAACACACAAACACATTGCACCCAGATTTTTAAGATCCAGAATGCTCAGAAACAAAGAATGTGCCACCTGTAACATAGGAGTTGGGCCCCTGGAGACTGGCTGTTGGGAATAGAGGAAGGCAAAAGGTGAGGTTGTAAAAGTCTAAGAAAGATAAGGAAATATTTGATTACTACTCTAATTTTTTTTTCATACTGGAAAACTCTGAGTACAATTTACAATGTTGAATTTCTATCTTGCTAACCAGATTTATTTTCACATAATATTTTAAATATCCTATGTAAGAAGAAGAAAATGTTTTCCTGTATCAAGGCTATAACAATTTCTATATGCTGAGTTCAAGCTGTACAAAATAAGTAGGATGTGCAAGAGATAGGAAAGATTTATGTCCCTTGGATCACAACCATTTTCACAAGAGAAAGGAAAAGGATTTTGTATCTTCATTTCTACTTTTTCTCTGGAGGACTTTTGGTCTGGAGGTCACAATAACATCTGTCCTCTTAACTTTGCCTTAATAGAGTACAAGTGGAACACCCATTATCTCCATAGAGACTACGGAACTGAGTGCTTAGTCTTCTGCATCCTCAAAACCTACAGACTGAGAGCTATTAATAACCCTCCACCTTTTTGTTAATCTGGAAAGGGATTGGAACCTAGCCACTCAACCAAAACAACTTAAGATCCAGATATTATTTGTAACAACAAGCACCAACAAATTCTATTCCCTAAATTCACCATTAGTGCCTGAGTGAAATTAAATTAAATGTATATTTTCAAATAAGGTAGCATTAGGTATAAACCATAATAGAGTCAGAAACAGCTTCTTTCTTTCAAAGTGCATTTTGGAAACAAATTTGGCGAGTATTTGAAATTTCCAAAATTTCTAGCTGGAAAGCAAAAATTTTTTTTCCACAAGTGAGAAGGTGATTGCCATTTTTCAAACATTCCAGAAAAAGTCCTTATGTAGTAAAAATTATAGGATAAAAGAATGAGTAAGAACAGATATTATTGAAATTGGAACATAATGTACAGGTGGTATAATGCTTCAGAGAACTCAAGAAAGGGTATGTGCATTGGGTCAATAGAAATGGAAATGCCTGGAGCACTGGGAAAAATACATAATGACAAAAGTGTACTGATATTCAAAATCACAGATTTGCCCTCATTCAACAAAGATATGCAGAACATTCCCTTCTAAGCTGGCCCTTACACACACACACACACACACACACACACACACACACACACACACAATTTTGTCTTTGCAAAAGGAATCACACTTGTCATCTGTTTTTAATGATTAATGGGTTCTGAAGCAAGTAGTTCTCTGTATCACAAAAAGGGTGGGGCACAAGTAGGTTTACAGTTGTTCATATGGAAAATAATACAATAAATAATAATACAAGAATAACATGTTTTGCACACTCTATCAATGTAAAACTACTTTTGCACCACTTGGTATTTCATTGCTTCATGTTTAAAGACTAGCAACCATAGAAAGGTGTTAGATGGCCTAGAAAAAAAGTTTACTTTGTAAATTAATAAGCACATGGAAAGTGAATTATTTTAGCTATATAACACGTTTACTTCATAGTTCACCCAGGCATAGATTTGTCTAAACACATGGTGATGACAATTTCTGGAAGAAAATTCCAAATTTTGATTATGGAAGACTAACAATTAATCAAATGCTGGAAAAGAAACCCACACCTGCTTATCTACCTTCAAATCCAAGTCCACAGTTCTATTGAAATTACTATCAACAGAATTCCACTGTGGTTTGAAAGGGCACTTTGTGTATAAGTGTTTCAGATATTCTTTAAAAGAACCTTAGCCCAGTTTATTTATTGGTTTGAAAGCAATCATTTAATCATTTAATGGATGCAGTAAAAGTACTGTTGTATCATTGCTATAGTCTTTCATCTACAGATACGAAAGCCCTCCTCATACAAGATGTCAATGGAGAAGAAAAATATACAATGTTTTCCACACCCTAATAATGAATGTAAACTTGACTCTGCTCATCTTTCAAACCACTCTTCTGGCCTCAAAACTGCTTGCAGTTACTTACAACAACTGCGATGTTGTTGTTGTTATAGTAATGTATAGTAAACCACCAAATTCCTGATATTGTTGTATGGCCCAATTCAGTGCTCCAGATAGCTAACATCTTGGCAAAAATGAGGTTTTTCTTTTAAAAGAGCAAGGTAATGACTTACTTTACAGTGTGCACAAATTATAATTACTTCTTATTTGCCTCTATTGCATCCTGGACTTTTAAGTCATAAGCAAGTAGGTCCAACAATATTTAAGAGTCGAGGTCCTAGAGTTTTGGCATCAACTCTTGGTATTAGTGAAACACTTAACATATCTATAAAATATTTTGACATATATAAAAGTGTAGCAAACTTTCCCTCCTCTTGTTTCTCCCCTCCTGTAAAGCTCACCTAATTTCAATACATATATGTTTAATATATTACCAATGTTACCTACTTTATGAAAATAATGTATGAAGTGTAAAAGATAGCATTCGTTTAAAAGTACTACATTTATTATTAATTCAAAAATGAGACAAATTTATCTTCTTGGCTTTTTAAAGAAATGCAGAGTATTTCTAAAAATTCATTTCTATGTGTTATCCACCCACCTCTTTCCTTTTTCTCTTTAAGAGCCTCAAAAGGAAAATTGACTTTAAGCTTTGTCATCTCAGCCTAGGTCCTAAAGGCAGCCAACATCACCATTGTTGCCATATCATTCTCTCTCTTTATTATACAAGTATATTGATGATGTAATTGCAGAAGTTAGGGTTCATTCAAGCTGTTGGAGCAAAGGGATTTTTTTTAGACTGCCTCCTTCGCAACCACAAAACAACTGTAAAACAGAGCCAAGTTCACAATTTAAGCAATTCATCTCTTGAAAGCAGATCTGCAGGATCTTCATTTTAAAGGACTGATGGAGGGGTCAAAATGCAGAACCTCTGGAAAAGCACAATTTGCTCCAGACTCAATGCTGAGCTGGAAAAACACTTGGGGAATACACAGCGAGCCTATGACACCTTGGCTTTTAACCCCTTCTGAAAAGCCCTGAACTTTTTCGGTTTGGCTCTAATTTTCTCCCCTAAAATCCCACGAGATTAGGAGATTACCCAGCTTTTTATCCGATCCCTAAACAGATATTCCCCCCGAAAGTTGAGCGGAAACTAAGCTACCATTTATTACTCTGCATTCAAAATAATGCAATGACTGAGAAGTCCGTGATCCTTAACAGAATCATCCTTATTTTAGCACAGGAGAAGTGAACATTTACCAATGCATCAGCTACATTAGTTGAACCCCATGGTTGTGATTCAAAGTGCTAACCAAAAAGAAAAAAAAAGAAAAAAAGAAAGAAATCAGCAAGAAAAGGCAAACACACACAACACAAGAAAATCACATGCAGATAAGGCAGCGCATTCCGGGAAGGGAGAGAACATACCTGAGGGATTCGCCTTTAAAAGAAAAGTGTCCACATCAGCTAGGCTGTTCCTCCCCTCCTTTTGGAGTCTATGTGTTTTCCTTTCAGGAATACCACTTGCAATTCGTGTTCCTAGATTCCTTCCCTTTTCTCGGCCCCAAGGAGTTAGAGCAGGAGCGGAGGCTGTGACCCGGCGACCCACCGAACCACCGGACTCAGGTACAATCAGGCAATGCCTCTGGTCTGCAACGCTGTCTGTTCTTTTCAATGCGATCGTGCTCCCCCGGGCAGCCTCCGAAGCAATTTCACAACTTAGCTGCTGGCACCAAACTGCCTCTCCATCTCCTCGTTGCCAAATTCCTCCGGCAGCTCATTTCTCATCCCTATCTCTAAGAAAGCAAAAATTAGCTGCTGTGTTGCCCAGCGAGCGCCCAGGCTCAGCAACAATTGAGGGTGCGGAGCAGCGCGGCGGGCGGAGTGCGTGCGAGGAAGTTCCCAGAGCGCCGGCGGATGCTTTGGGGAATGAATGCAGCACAGACGCTGCTATCCGCCTCCTCTGCTCTGAGCTCCCAGGCTCCCTCTGCTGCCGCCGCCGCCGCTGCACAGCGCGGCTCTCCAGGCGGAGACCTGGCCCCAGCTCAGGAGGATGCACTGTGGCCGCTGCCAGGTGTGGCCATCACCACCGCACTGACAACTAGCTGTCTGGGCATAACCTCATCACTGGGGGGCGGGGGGGGGACCCCGGAGGGGGGAGCTTTCTCAGCCTAATCTTCCCTTTATTGCTGAGTGATGACCTAAGGAGACACTCCGAAAGCCCATTCTGCTGGCCGCATTTGCAGCCTCTTTGATAACATGGATAATGTCATAATGTCATAAGGACTTGTCTAGGTGTAGTTGGTTGTGCTTCCGATCATGAAAAGCACACGGCACACGATATAATTCCCAATTAGCCACGGAGAAGCAGCTCACAGGACCCGGTGTTTCTATAGAGGAGAGGCTGATATTTCATCCCAGGTAGCTTTCTCTTTTTTTCTTTCTAATGTGTGGAAAGCCATTTGAAGGTGATTCCTTAAATATCTGAATTAAAGACACACACACACACACACACACACACACACACACACACACACTCAAAGTGGGGAATAGTGGAAAACTTAGAGTGATCCAAAGCTTTTGCTTCTCACTTGGAAATAATGTCTACCCGTTTGAGGTAAGCACGTTGAAGAGCTGGCTAGGAATTGAATGGGCTTGCTTTCCTTTTTAGTTTTGCTGAGCAGAGGAGGTGAGGGGAGTAACAGCTCCCACTTTCCATCAATAAAGCATTTTTGTATCCTCTTACCCTCCTTTGAAACAAACAAAACAAGTCCCGGGTCTTAAAATAGAGCCTTTGGGAAGCTCAAGTCCTGAAATAACTGTGTAGGTTGTTAGATGCATCTGGTCTGCTGGCTTACTTCACTTCACTTGGCTTTGCTTTTAATAGGAGGGTCCTTTTAACCCCTTCTGACTAACTGAGGAGCAGTCAACTATCTGCTGAGACCAAACAGGACAAGAAGCATACACATAGATTTGTATGGCATTTTCCTGTACGTTGAAGGATGAACAAGAATGTAGAATTGACTCTACTTTACCTAAAATACGTAACAGCTGCCAGCAAAATGAGCAGTTTAGCCTGATAGAACATTTTTGGCAAAACACATTCCACCGACTATCTATCTATGTGGCAGGTGCTGGTACTGAGCCTTCTTGTTCCCAGCCCCACCTTTAGCTCAGCACAGCACAGCTTCCTCAACCTGCTGCTTAAGTGACTGCTAATGGACTTGAGCAGCTGCTCAAGGTCTAATGAGCTTCATCGGCAGGCAGACACGGAGCGCAGTGATCACATTCAGCAGCCACCAGAGTAGCAGGTAGGACAAGGCGCGCCTGCCCCTGGCTTAAGCACTCAGCAGCAGCAAAGAAAAAGCTGGTTAGACCTCAGAGTAGATGATGATCTGGCAATATCTGCCTCACTGACACACTGTTTTGAATTCTCTACAACACACAGAGGGGAAAACAAAAAACAAAAAACAAACAAAAAAACACCCATTCAGAGGTTTTCTTCTTTCTTTATTTTTATTTTATTTCAGCTAAGAACCTTCAGCACCCCAAATAGTGTAATGTATACAAGTTCCCAGGAAATTGAGATATAATATCATTGGTTTAAACACATAGAAGGAAATACAAGTAAGATAATCCTAACCTTGAGCGGTCTCCAGGATGTGTATGTGATGTAATGAAAGGAGGTGTGAAAATATTGCTCAACACCAAATACTCTCACAGGAAAAGTAGCAACAGGAATGGTGATCGCCAGGCTTTACTTTTTAAGAAGAAATGTTTCATGCATGCGTCAGCTGCATTAATAGAAGCCGTGTGTCCCGGTAGATTCACTGCTCAGTTCTAATTATCAGTATTCTGGTTATATATTTCAAAATGGAAACAGTTACACCTCTGAAAGGGGCAGGACTCATGTGACTGAGGAACACTGACTGCTAATAAGTTATGTCACAGCTGGAGAGAGTGACAGAGATTTATGACTTTATTGATGTGCAGGGACACCAAAATCCCTAACAGAACTTTGTCTCTACCCTGTTTCCCCGAAAATAAGACCGTGTTTTATATTAATTTTTTTCTCCCAAAGTTGCACTGGGTCTTATTTTCCGAGGATGTCTTATCTTTCCATGCGCTAGGTCTTATTTTCTGAGGATGTCTTATTTTCGGGGAAACACGGTAGATGGGTGGTTTTCAGCTGCTGAGCACCTGATATGATATGATATAGCATTCAGAGTACTACACATTCTAGTCAATAAGTCACATTCTATTTCTGCAAAGAGCTTTCAAATAATTGGATTAATAACATTAACAATACAGTAGAGGAAATTAATACTTGGATGTGTTCACCTGCCCCAAACTTACAGAATGATTGATTAAGAAAATATGACCATTTCTCTTCTTCATCTTTCAGTAGTGGTTTTAGGAGGAATAAAACCTCTAGGGTACCATTCACCTCCCATACCCCAAGACATAAATTGGGGCAGATCATTTGTTTCATTTATGGTTCAGATGGGAGAAAACCAAAGTGTGTGGGTCATTGGTCATTTTTTATTGGTAGGAAAGCTTGACTAAAGCAAACGGATCAAGTAAAAGGATCATTCGTAAATAATTCTATTACTGCCTGTGCGCTTGGCTTTAAGCAATATAGGAATTCTTGAAAAAACATAAATCAGCCTCGTGTACACTGAATTGTATTTTCAGCATTCTAGAAGACCTCATTCTTTATTTCAGGGAATGGGTAGCCAATCATTGGACCTCACTATTTTTCAAAAATTGTGACCAGCATTGGCTCTCTGCATTAATTCAAATGAATTGGTGAAATTTTCAAGATAATTGAGGTCAACAACACGATTACATCCAAAATAGGAAGTTGGTGTGTCTAGCTCTGTGTAACTGAATAATGTATAAGAGAAGAAATATTTGGGAATAAAGCATCCAATGTAATTTGGAAAGATTTGCAACCTGTTGATTTCATGATAGTAAAGAATGCACTTAAAGCTTTGCATTAAATTATGGTTACTTAAAAACAGTGTTAACTGTGGAGACTAGATTATACAAGGCACGGCAGCTTTCTCTTTGCCCACTCGCCCTTGGTTTGCTTACTCTGGGGAAGTTCGCTGCCATGACCTGAGAACATTCAAGCAGCCTAAGCGGAAGCCCGCAGGGCAACGAACTAAAGTCTCCTGCCAACAGCCAGATAGGCACTGAGACACTATGCCAACAGTCATGTGCATGAGCGATTTTGGAAGTGGAACTTCTATCCACATTCAAGTTTTGAGTTGTCTGCAGCCCCTGCTGACATGCTGTATGAACCCCCCTGAGCTGTTCCCAAATTTATAACCCACAGAAACTGTGAGGTAATAAATGTTCATTGTTTAAGTAAAAATAAATAAATAAATAAATAAATATCCAAAGTAGAGTTCTGGCCTGTGTGGCTTATTTGGTTGGGACCGTAGGGGGGAGTGGGGGAGGGTGTTCCTGCACGTACAACAAAAGATCAAGGGTTCAATTCCCAGTTAGGGCACATACTAAGTTGCAGGTTCAACCCCTGGTTGGGGTGCATATTTGAGGCAACTGATGTATATTTCTCTCTCATATGTTTCTCTCTGTCTTCCTCCCTTTCTCTTCCATTCTCTTTAAAATTTACCATAAAAACATATCCTCGGGTAAAGATTAAATATAAATATAAATATAAATATAAAATCTTTGGAAATTTCAACTGATGAATTAGATGAACTATTATTTAATATGTAAATTTAAGTGCACCTAAATGTTTCATTTTTAAAATTTTTAAAATATGTATATTTTAAAAATATATTTTATTGATTTTTTACAGAGAGGAAGGGACAGGGATAGAGAGTTAGACATCAATGAGAGAGAAACATCTATCAGTTGCCTCCTGCACACCTCCTACTGGGGATGTGCCCGCAACCAAGCTCCATGCGTTTTATCAGAATAGAACCTGGGACCCTTCAATCCACAGGTTGATGTGCTATCCACTGAGCCAAACTGGTCAGGGCCTAAATGTTTTAAAGTGTAAAAAAATTTTGGCTCAACAAATTCAGTAACAAGAGGAAAATACTATCTTTCTCTAGGCAATATTAATAATTCTGTGAGTCCTCTTACCACTTCTATAAACCTCTTTTGTAGCATTAGTTTATTATAAAGTACACTAGAGTCTCAGTGCATGAAAATTCATGCACTGGGGGGGGAGGTCCCTCAGCCTGGCCTGCCCACTCTCACAGTCCCGGAACCCTCAGGGATGGGAGACTATCTGTGATCAGGGGAAGGAGATGCCCCGTCACATGTCTGCTGCTGCCACTGCTGGCAGTGCAAGCCTCAGCTGACCATGGCTACCTGAGCCTCAGGTGGCCCTGGGCAGATGGGGAGCTGAGGGGACTAGGGGACTCTGGATGCGGGTGCGCAGCCACTCTGGCAAGGCTGAGAGGACAGGTTGCTGCCATCTTGTGACTGTGGGTGCCACCATCTTTGAGGATATGGCAGTCAATTAGCATAACTCCTCCTTACTGAGCTGCCATCTTTGTAAAGGCATGAAGGTTAATTAGCATATTCCCTCTTTATAAGACAGGATTTATTCATTTACCTGCCTTTCCTGCGAGACTATGACCTCTTTGAGGACAAAGATGGTGGTTCATTCAACTTTGTAACACTAATGCCTAGCTGAAGACCAGACTCATGAAAGATAGGTTGAGTGAGTGCATAACAATGTGCCTAGTTAGTAGAGCACAGAGTTAATGAGGCTAAGGACATGGGTTGCATCCCTGTGTAGCCAATTAGCTTTGTTCTATTTCTTGGTCCAAATGGCACCCTTAGTTCTCACCAGCTGCCTCATAAATGTATGCCAGAACAGTCCTTCTAACTGCATATCCCAACAGTGGTGAGTCAGTAACACAATTATAGTGGCTAAAGTTTGTATAACACCCTTACAAACTGTTTTTGCATATGTATAGTCTCATTAAAATCTTATCTTTAAAAAACAGCAAGATAGACCTAGCTGCTTTGGTTAGGTGGATAGTGTGTTGGCCTGCAGATTGAAGGGTCCTGGAATTGATTCTGGTCAAGGCACATATCCAGTTGCGGGTTTGGTCCCCAATAGGGGGCGTGCAGGAGGCAGCCAATCAATGATTCTCATCATTGATGTTTCTTTCTCTCTCTTCCTCCCTGAAATCAATAAAAATATACTTAAAAAACAAACGAACACAGCAAGACATTATAGTAGTCTTGTTGTTGTCCCCATACTAAATGTTAAAACAGAGACTCATAAAGGCTACATGACTTACCTGGTTAGATAGAACTAGTAAGTGGTGGATTCTAGATCAGAAATCAGGCATTCAGTGTTTACTTCAAAACTGATTCCACCATAAATTTAGCTAGTAATAATTACTATATTAAACTTCTTACCAGGTAACATTATCATTATTTTCTTCTATTACTAACCAGCCCTCCATTCATTGTGGTAAAGTTTTCAGGAGTATTTTTTTTAAATTTCAATAAGAAATGTTTAGTCAAAGTTTTAGAATGCCCAAGGACATGCCTCTGGTTCACAGCTCCGTTGCTTTGTGCCTCCATGGCCTTATACTGGACCTGAAACCTTCCGAGGCCTGTTTCCTGTGTGTGCATGTGCTGCGTGCTTTCTATAAGCAAAGCTGGGATATTCCTTTTTTCCTTTTCCATGCTTTACAGATTTCCAAGAGCAAATTTCAATTTGGTTTGACAAAACTAAAAATGATCATTTTAATGGTTTATATTTGCTTGCTAAACTTTTTATGTTCACTAGACATTTTTACTAGTACATACTTAAAGTGCATATATAAATTGAGATTTCTTGTTCAATTTCTGAAGGATTAAATGTCTCAGATAAAATATGTATGTATACAGTAATAAATTATTTTGGGTTTTTCGTTCTTCAAAGAAAACCCAGCAATGATGTCTTTTCTCTCGAGAAGATTAATTTTGGGTCATATTACTTGCCAGTATATTAGGAGTTAATCAATTTGTGCTGATCACTCCAAGGGAAATGAAAATGACCTGGACAGAAACTCCATGCTAATGAGGTGAGAATCATTCTTGACAAGAAACTGCATAGGTTTGAACTCTGTGAAAATACATACTTTGTCTAACAGATTCTTTAAAATTGTTTTTGCTGCTAAAGAGATGCTAATTGCCCAACTTCTGATTATAAGCAGTGGTTCATGTCTTATAGCCAAAGCCCTTTTCACCTAACTTCAATAATTATCTAGGACATACAAACCACAAAGCAAGTCAAGAATATTGTCCTTTAAATTTGTCTAAAATACTTGATTCAACAACAGAGCCACTTAGAACATTTTATTTTAATACGATCCGACATCAAATCTTTCCTCTTCATGATATTTCATATTCTGCTCAGGTTCTTGGTTGTTTTCTCCAGAGAGCACACCCACACTCTGCAGAGCCTGGGAGTGAGAAAGCAAAGCCACAAACCCTTCCTGCTTCCCACCAGAGTATTGGCTCTGGGTCAACCGGGAATGAAGCAAAGCTTGTATTCAGAGCCCTTCACTTTCCAGGACTTTGCCCCTTTTCATTCCTCCTTCATCCGCGTTTGCTTCGGGGCTATCCTAGGGGAAAAGGGCTCTATTAGAAAAAATGCTGTGGTGTAATTTAATAAAGTGCATCACCTGTGAGGTAAAAGGAAGTTAGGGCAATGAACCATAGTCTTTTAAAAATAATTCTGATTTAAGTTTAGTTAATAATTTTTATTTAAGGAGCATGTATAAAAGGAGGGACAGTAAAGAGAAGCTACCCATTCCTGGGCTTATACTGAGAATTAAATGTGTGAAAAATATAAAGAGGTTAATAGAGTATCAGCCATTTTTGTTATCGTCATTGTCATCATTATCATTTTTAATGGGTGCTGGAGGTGAGGTTATACTGCTGGAAGTGGTGGAAGGAAGTATCCAATAACATCATATATGAAATAAAAGGAAAAGAATACAAGCCTTCCTCATGTAGATGAATTTTTAAATATATTTTTATTAATTTCTGAGAAGAAGGGAGAGAGAGAGAGAGAGAGAGAGACATAGAAATATCAATTATGAGAGATGCTCCTGCATGCTCCCAACTGGGGATCAAGCCCGCAACCTGGGCATGTGCCCTGCCCAGAAATCAAACCATGACCTTCTGGTTCATAGATCAACACTCAACCTTTGAGCCATGCTTGCTGGGCTGTGGATGAATTTTTAAATATTGAATAGTTTCAAAATATATACCTAAAAACATAAGTATTGTATATGAGAACATAAGTATTTTTTAAAGAATTCCAGAAAGATCTTCTGCTTAAAAACATTATTCTTATAATACCTGTAACTCCAACAACTAGAGGATTTATTTTAGATTAATAAATTACCCTATATTAAAATACTGCTACCTGAAAATACTTTCTCTCATTCTGTATATGGCCTTTTCACTCCATTGTTTTCTTTGATACTGAGAAGTTTTTAAGTTCTATGTATCCTCCTTTGTCTACTTTTTGTTTTACTACTTATGCTCTTAATGTCATACCCAAGAAATCATTGCCAAATTCAACATCTTGAAGCTTTTCCTCTATTGTTTCTCTTAGGAGTTTTAGAGATTTAGGCCTCACATTTAGGTCTTTTATTCATTTTGAGTTAATTTAATCCATTTTGGTATAAGGTAAAGATACAGCTTCATTCTTTTGTATATGGAGATCTAGTTTCCCCCAATATGATCTGTTGAAATTACTGTTGTTTCTTTATTATTGTGTAGTCTTTGGCACTCTTGTCAAAGGTCATTTGACTATATAGGTGAGACATTATTTCTGAAATCTCTATTTTATTTCATTGGTCTATATGTCTTTATCTGATAAAGGGTTATTATTCACTAGGATTACCTAAAGAATTTAGCTTCTGTAATATTACATAATGCAATCTCTTTTCTCCTCTGTGAATTACTGTCTGATTTGCAATAAGTTGGGTCACATCCCCCTTTGGTCGAGAGCACAAGGTTAGCTTTTCATCTTTGTATCCAGATCCAAACCTCCAGATACATGAGAAAAATCTAGTTTTACCATAAGAGACATCCCTCATTATGCATATTTGCATGTACAAATCCAAATCCAGATGTGGATTTCCAGTTAGTTTTTCTAAGTTAAGTATGCAGAATATTTTGAGATATATGTTAGAGGGGAAAAATGAAGCTACTTATTGTAGAATAAAAACTTTGTAGGTGACACAGATATATATTTTTCCTAAGGAGCCCATCATGATTGATATTATTCCATAGTATTATTGTCTACACAAAACCACCAATTTTAACAAACTGACTTGTGCCAAATATAGTTATTTAATTTCAATAAAGGCAAATATTTCATTAAAGTAAAAGTACTTAATATAATTTATGCTTATTTCCCTCCTATTCCCATCTATATGATAAAAGCTGTCCTTTGAGACTAGTTCAAGAGAACACTACTTAAAACTAGACAGAGTTATAATCATAGTAATAATTAATTAATAATAAAAATAAAAACATACAGAAAACCAATATGCAAAAATAATTGACAAAATATTCTCATTCTAGAATATAAATGGCTATAAGACCCTTCTGGTACAGGCTTTTGTATGAGAGGAAATAGAAGGAAGCAAAAGGAATATAAAAGACTTACAATTAAACAAAAGTACTCACTTGAAAGCACATTGAATTGTTTGAGAACAGTAGTTGAATACTTAAACTCAGGATGATAGAAAAAAATCTATGTTCTTGAGAATTAATTTTGTGAAAAGGTGAAGAATAGAAAGGAAAAATATCAAATCTCAAATAGAATTATTACAAGGGGAAAAAGTATATATGAAGCAGGAGCCTCTCCCACTCCTGAGCAGTGCTAAGAATGTCCAGTCCTCTAGAAAATAAAAGCATGACAGGCCCACAAAACAGATATAAAATAGAAAAATAATTTCAAAAAAGTTTTTAAAATGTTAAGACAATGATATAAGATATAAAAGAATAACAAATGGAATTATAAATAAGGTCATAGAACTAAAAATGATTAGAAATAGAAGTAAAATTATTTCAGAAATGAAAGAACACAAAGTTTATTAACACAACTGATATTATCTTAACAGAAGAAGCTGAAGAAGAAGAAGAAGAAGAAGAAGAAGAAGAAGAAGAAGAAGAAGAAGAAGAAGAAGAAGGAGGAGGAGGAGGAGGAGGAGGAGGAGGAGGAGGAGGAGGAGGAAGGTGAGAGAAAATCTTTATGAGATAATTGGAAATTTAAGCATTCAAAAGCATATCCTATATATCAATAATAAAAGGTAATATGCAAATTGACCCTAATGGTGGAATGATCAGAAACAACCAGTCACTATGACAAGCACTGAACACAGGGGGCAGACACTCAACTTAGGAGCTACCCTCTCCCCCCCATGATCAGTGCACTCCCACAAAGGAAGCTCTGCTTAGCCACAAGCTGGGCTGAGGGCTGTGAGAGCAGCAGTGGAGGTAGGAGCCTCTCCTATCTCCTTTGCAGTGCTAAGGATGTCCAGTCCTAAAGCTGCAGTCAGAAATCCCCCAAGAGACCCTGGGCCACCAGAGAGATGTCTGCCTGCAAGCTTAGGCCCAATATCTCAGAGAGTGGACCTAAGCCAGCAGGTGAACATCACCTGAAGAGTTCTAGACTGCAGGCCAGGGTGAGGATCAACAAACACACAAAAAAGTTTTTACATAATAAAACACAGTTCAAATAATCTCATACCTAATGATTACATTGTCACTAAATCAGCTTATTTTGGGCTATTGCCCTTTAAGTAAATATACAAATATTTATATAATCTTTACAAATAAAAATTATTTGGGATTTATTAGCATAATCTGAGAGATAATATATAAGATGGTTAGTATTACTTTTCTGTATAATTGCATTTTTGTTGTTGTTTAAAAGAGGTACATCTGGGGGAAGCATATAGGCCAAACTATCTCAACCTTGAAAGGATCAGGAAATATTCCTAAACACCATGACACATGCCTTTGGAGGGTCCTGATGCAAAATTTAACAGGCTTCACAAAGAAAAATCTTAATGCCAACCGTGCTGTAACTGACAACTGCCCTCCATCACGGAGGGAAAAGTCTTCTCCAAGATGCTGCCTCCCAGAGAGCGCAGAGATTCAGAAATCATGTCAGCATGCAGAACATGTGGATGACTGTGGCTGACAACGTGGCTTTAAGCTGAGCTACATCTCCTCCAGCGACAGTGGCTGCTGTCGGAGCCTCTGAGGAGCCAAAGGGCTTGTGAGATCTTCATCTGGTGCTGACTCTAGCTGAGATGTTATTCTAAAACACTACCTGGAGTTTCCTATTTCATCGTTAGTAATAAAAGTGAAATCTGGGTTTAATGTGGTAGATTTGTGGCTCACATAAGAGTGCAGGCCTCTTTTATCTAGATGTGTATTTAAATACCTCTGAAGAATACCTGAACATCACTGCAGAATTTATTTTGCCAGATTAAGTTGTATTACATGCCCTCGGAGTGCACAGAAATATAGACTGCTCCGTTATTATTTGAAGAAAGACCATTTTTATCTACTTTTCACAGGTGCCCATAGGGATAGCTCTGGACAAATAACTGTAAAAATATAGTGCTTGTACTAAATGTAATTCTTTGACTTAAAATACTACGTCTGCGGAGTGTTCAGGATTTAAGGAGACAGATCAACTGTATTGACTCTTTCCAACAAGTAGGTGAACATCCCCACAAAATTGTTAATTTGCTCCCAAACCCTTTTTATTGAGCTCTGTGATTTAGTGGTCCTCGGAATTCACCGTTCAGGGTGAAGAGGTAGATACGAGGTCTTTCCCGGGAGATGTCTCGGTGCTCATTCTACTCCATAAACATGTTGGTCCTCTCTGGTGTTATTTCTTGCCATTGTAGCCCATTTTCGCTCCCCAGAGCTGACAGCTTTCATCTGTCAAGCTTCCAGGCGGTAAAAGAGCAATGGGGAAAGACTATTTCCTTCCACAACAGATGGGCCTATTTGGGATTTGCCAAACTCCAAAAAATATGTTCTTGCCCAAATCCTGCCAGAAAAAAACTTGGGTGCTAAACTCGATGCAGAAAATCCCTGTCCTGACACCATTGCTGGACTGTAAATTATGTTTCTGGGTATAAAACCATCCAGCACGTTTTATTTCCATTTGCATGTGCAGCACTCAATTCCCCTGACTGTTCTTGAGTCACTTTAGGTTTGTGAACCGTGAACTTGAGTCACTGGCTCCAAACTACTGCAGATTTACTTTTAGCTGAAATGTGCATTAGATTTCCTTGAGCACCTCATTGGTCTTTCATGTCTGCAGACTCATCTTCCCAAAATTCAGTCTTAGCAGGGCTTCTCTACCAGATATTCTTTATATTTTTGTGTGTCTATTCTTTCCCAGGATCTGTCCTCATTGCTAGTGATCTGTGACATCAGGATTTTACCACGTGGCTGGTAGAGCTAAATCCTTTCCATGGGATATGGGATATCTGATTCAAGCATCTCAGCAACACAATGAGGTAGATGCCTGTAGCATCCCAATTTTATCAATGAGGAAACTAAAGCTCAGAGAAGTCACAAAATTCACCTCAGGTCACACAGCTCCCAGGATTTTAAACCCAGGCAGGCTTGATGTAATCCAAAGCTTTGTGCCTTCAGTTATAACAGCCTATTTTCCCAAAAACTGAAAGAATTTTTACAACAAAAGTTTGGGCATAAATTGGTGAATTAGGAAGACACCTGTTGAAGGTCTTCATTGACAGAGAAAATATAATGCATTAAAATGTGGTATCTTTTCAAATAAGGTCAACAAAATAATAGTATAAGTGTGTGAGTACACCTAAGAGCAGCAATTTTCAACCTTTTCATCTTGTGGCACATATAAATTCATTATTAAAATTCTGTGGCACACCAAAAATGTATTTTTTTGCCAATCTGACAAAAAAAAAAATAGTTATACTTCTTGATTCATTCACACCAGATGGCTATTGTTGTGTTGGCTGTTGTCACCTTTTTTTCCTGGGCAATCTAAGGAAAAGACAAAATAGTCAGGTATTGCATGTTTTAAAAATTCTGGAGGCACACTAGTTAAAAACCTGCTGCCAAGGCGAGAGTGTAAGTTTGTTGGCCTCTCTAAAAGGCAACGTCAGCAGGAGCCTTTCTTGTGGCTAGTGCACTAGGGCCCCCCCTGCTGGCGAATCTAAATTGTGTTTCAAATTAAACATGTCTTACCTTCTCTGTTTTGAATTAGGTCAGCAAAATCAGCTTTCTGACCTCCATGAGCTAATATGAATGATTATGAAATCCGGAGAACTGCACAAATATGCACTGTTATGATTTCTTTGCAGGTGGGGACATTTGCTGTCTTTGATTTCCAGGCAATCTGAGTTTTGTCATATACAAAAGATGGCAGATGAACTCTTATTAGTTCTTCCCTTCAGGTGATTCTGATGAGGGCAGCAGAGAAGGCTAATGCCCTAACTAAGATAAGAATTAATTAGAGCAGAAGCTCACCTCTGTGATTCCATTTTATGTCTGAGGGGGGAAAAAGACACTAAAAACCTTGGCATTTGTCCCCATCTATCTCCCTCTCCTCTTTAATAATGCAGAATTCTTTTTTTGCAGCCAGTTACCTGATTAGTGCTGCAACACTGAAATAAAATAGTCAGCATCTTATAGTGCTGTCTGCTTCTTGAGACAGATAACTGTCACTAAATTTGCTAACGTCTTCATTGGAGCCAAGGGAATCAATCAGACATGTGGTCTCCAAGAAATGGGAGTGAGCCCAAAGTGAAACAAATTATCTCTCTGTCTCTCTTTCTCTCTCTCTCTCTCTTTTTCTCTCTCTCTCATACACATAATATTTAAAAATATTAAATCACATACTTAAAAGAAATATATATATATATATATAGAATGTGATTTATATATGGAAGTATATATAAATCACATACTATAAAAGAAATGTATAATGATATAGTGAATATATCAAAATATTAATTTACTTAAATATCATCAGTATTTTATTTCAATAAAAGGTCAATATCTAAAAATAATTAGCAAATCAGTAGCTTTCAATCTGTGCTTCCTGTTCTATGTTTCATCTAATAACCTCTACATTTATTCATCTGATCTGCTCACTAATGTATAAAATGATATTTTTTAATGTATAAAATGATATTTCTTAATCCAGAAAAATGCTTGGCATTGTGAGATATTATGTCATTTCTAGAATTTAGACAAAAATACAAGCAAGGATCTAAGATTATTCCTAAAGTTTGATAATATAAACATTAGTGAAGAAATAAGGAAAAACATTAACAATAAGAAAGAGGAATAAATAAAGAGGAGGAAGATTCCTCCCAAATTCTTGACACTGTGAGTTTGGTTTATAAATTTCTCATGCTGATGCATCCTACAAAATACAATTTATCCTGCTACCACACGTATTTGTATAAGGAGCATTATCTCGATGTTTGTGGTAAATTTTAAGGAATTGCATAAAATGGGTGAAAATGGCACAACATCGTCTTAGTGATTGTGATTAGGCTAAGAAGGTGATTTCCACGTTCTCAATAAGTATAAACTATTTTAAAATGGGAAAAACAATGCTTATCTAAGAAGTCCTAAAATGTCACCTTCTGGCCACTTCATTACATTTACTAAAATGTCATAATATTTTCTCTTCTAAAAGTAATCTGTAAAGATTTGTTTTTTTAATTTTTCAATTACTGTTTACATTAAATATTTTTATGTATTAGTTTCAGATGTCCAGCATAACAACTAGACAATCCTGTTCTTTACAGAGTAGCCTCCTAATATCCTGTACTTACCTGAATCCATACATAGTTATGATGATATTATTGTCTATATTCCCTATGCTGTAATTTATATCTCTGTGACTATTCTGTAAGGATTTGCTTCTTCAGTTTCATTTTATTACCGTGATACCCAGCTCAGATTTTGTAAGTCTATAGAAATGGAAATGTATTTGGCTGTAAGATTTATTCTGATTAAATGTGCTATAGAGACCATATTGAGTTTCTATTTTAATACTAAAGCTTGGGTCTGTTTTCTGTTGTGAGATTTAATACACAAAATATTGCCAGGAAATCTCTCTTAAGTAACACTGCATACAATAATTTATCAAACTGGGTTAGAAAGCCTTTGTTTGATTTCTGAAACCAAGAGAAAGCTTTACAAAACTCTGGGGAAGCTACTGGGTGTGGGTGAGAAATCAGCAGTGAGGGTTAAACAAATATCTCCCTCTCCCCCTCGCCCTCCTTTGTTCTCACATGAACACTAACAAGGGTAGGAGAGGTGACAGGAGGCAGGGCTGTAAGGAGCCTTTGATGGGTATCAGAGAACTAAAGTCTTACCACAACTCATTAAAAGACTGGCTAACTTCAGGCAAGTTAAGAACACCGTTTCCTCATCAATAAGTTGAAGCATCTGCATTAGATGCATTTTAACTTCTTTTGGAGTATGATCTCTGTCTCTGAAAGAAAGATGCACAAAGGACGCAAGACCAGGTGAAAAGTCAACAAGGGTGAGCACAGGCATTCAGATCACCCTGATCCTGCCAGTGAAGGAAACAAGAATAGGAATCCTTCTAATGAATCAGTCATTGTGGAACCCTGAGGCTGAGCTTATTTGAAGTTTAGATTGAACTTTGGGGGAGAAAAAGAGGACATGGTGATGGGTCTCTAGAGCTGTCCATGTTCGAGGTGGTTCAGATTCTATCGATAGAAGCCTAATCCCCATACTTTAAGCATTGGTGTAGCTAGTGAAAAGAAATGGGCCTGAATGACAAACCCTGTCTAAAATTTTCTATAGCTCATTAGTGCTCCATAAGCATTGGCTTTATAGATTTTCATGCTCTCCTAATTTATATGGCAAGCATAGAACTGTTTCACTACCTCTTTAAAAATGCTCTGAAAATAAGGAACAAGGTCATCCTCAGTCTTCACCTTGCCCATTCACCAAAAACACAGTGTGTAAGCCCATGTAGGAATTTTTAGCCCTAGTTTACTTCCTAAGAGGTCTGTGTATTGATGCCTCTTTCTTTACCACTAGACTGCGAGCTTCTAAGGGGCAGGTACTCAGGTATTTCCTACTGCCTTCTGCCGCAGCCTTTGGCAGCAAGGATTCAGAATCTGGAGAAGGGGCCACACACAAATGGATATACTAGGTAAGAAATACAAATTTGGAAGGCATTGAGCGAACCAAGCGGAGACTCTTCTCTAGTGGAAGGCTCCCTGATTCTCCGGATCCATAGCTTTTTATTTACTAGAATATACTACATTTGTCCTTTAGCAAAGCAAACAGACATAGCAATGGTAAAGTTTGATAAACAATAAAGAATTATCAGGTTGCAGTGTTTCCCAGACTTTTGACATATGTGTACCCCTTCTATAATTTTCGTAACGCTGAGTACCCCTCGTACTCATGAGATCGTAGAATTAGGCGCAGCTAAGCACAGTGCAGTCAGTGCATATCCCCGTCAAACTCCATTGCAACGCGTACCCCCACCAAACTCTTCCTGTACCCCTGAGGGTACGAGTACCACACTTTGGGAAACACTGGTAGGGGATTGCTTTCAACTATTCACCCAGCAGCAGGGTAATACAATGCTGATTCTCAGCCCTTGCTGAATATCAAAGTCCATTGCATTTATATTTTAACTACTTGTTGGTCTTTGCCTCCAGTAGCCTTCTACACAAAGCTTAGCACTGTTCCTGGCATCTTCTGGGAAGTTCCCTACATGTGTATTGACTTGAACCAAATTTAAAATAAGGCCAAATTTCTCTCTTTCACTTATTCATGTAATATGCTATAATTGAATGTTGAACGATATCCACAGAAAGAAAGTGGTATTTATACCAAGCTGGTTAGAATCTCTGAGATGTCAAAGATATCTTAAGGAACTGAGTGCAGGCATTCAGATCACCCTGATATATATATATATATATATATATATATATATATATATATATATATATATATATATATATTACAATACACATAACAAAACTTACCATTAACTTTGTTTAGTACATTTACAGTGTTGTGAGTATTTTTAAGATTAAACTTAAAGTCTATTAAACAAAAAAAGTATCTACAAAGAAACACACCACCACCTTTAAATACACAACTTTGAGAACATTGCCACTGGTATAATTAATATACATGTAGTAATTATATATGCTCTTTGACATTTGTTTTAGTGATACAATATTTTTGAGAAGGTAATATCAGAGTGTTTTGAGCCTTATGGGTAAGGTTCTGAGTTCCTGAATTACTTATAAAGCTGGAGATGCAGAGCGCCCATGCCTTACACACCCACATGTGCACATACACACACTCTGCACCTGAACTTTACCAGCCCCCCATGAAAAGCCCAGCCAAAATGCTGCCCCACAGTTCCATGACCTCCTTAACCCTGATGGTATTTTCCTCCTGCTCTGTCCACCATGCATTCCCTGGGTCACACCATGACATAGTCATCGTCTACAATTCTTCTAGTTACACCAAGGCCACAAGTTTGACATGCTCAAGCTACACAATCATTGACTTCTCACAGTTTCTTTGGTTCATCTGCTCCCAGCATAACCAATTTGCAAACCCAATGAGCTATCTATTTCTTTGAACCCCTAATTTTATCCCAATCCACAACTTTTCCCTTCCTTTTTCCCTAGCCAACTTATGCAGTTTATTTATTTAGTTTTTGTAACTTAGGCAGTTTACATTCTAAGATCCATCATACCTTGCCAATAGCCTAAATTTCTTTTCCCCTACATTTTGTTTTATATACAAACATTACCTAAGACACATAATAGTTCAGGTGTTTGGACCAGGATGGTGTTTGTGTGTGTTTAAGCAATGAACATTCTGTACAGCAGAGTGCCTACATGTGATAGGCAATAAATACATATTTGCTGTGTGAACACCTCAACACTTAATATTCTTAAATGGAACAAATCTTTTTATTTATTTTATTTTTTAAATGTTTTTAATTGATTTCATAGAGGAAGGGAAAGGGAGAGAGGGATAGAAACATCAAGGATGAGAGAATCATTGATCAGCTGCCTCCTATACACCCCCTACTGGGGATTGAGCCTACCACCCAGGCATATGCCCTTGATCAGAATCAAACTGAGGACTCTTCAGTCTGCAGGCTGACGTTCTATCCACTGAATCAAACCAGCTAGGGCTGGGTGAAATCTGTTTAAAATAACTAGCATGAGGATGTATCAGATTGGGGTAGGTAGGTGGTTGTGAGATTGCGGATGGTGTGTGTGTAAAGCTCTGGGATTTTTAGTTCCAACTGCTTCTCTCTCTGTGTGCACTCTGCCTTCCATGTATTTCTTGAGCTGCTGCCACCATCCACTTATACCTCATCACATTATGACTACACCAAATTTCTGCAGAGAATACTCTCTAACTGTATTTAAATGTTTGGAGGTGAAATTTCAACAGCCCTGTCACTTTGATTGTGCTTCCGCCAAATGCAGATTTCCCTAGTTACCCACATCATGTTGACCAGAGCAGTTTCAATTTTTCTCATTTCCTAGTTCCTTTCATTCTTAATAGAAATAGCAAGAATACAGCCATTGAAAAATTAGATCTCTTACTGACCTTGTCTCTTATAATTTTATATCCCTTGATTCAACATGTTCAATATTAAATATTATTTCTAAGTTGCTTTATTCTCATTATGACTTTTTTCCTAATTAGATTGGACATATATGACTCTTTGAAAAAATCATAGACTTTAATTTCATTGTATTACAAGAAGTAAAAATCTTCACAGAGCAGCCAGCATCCATATCTACACAGGAGAAATACTGTAGATAACTGAAGATATTGTCTAGATAATTCACACACACATACACTATATATATGTGTGTGTGTATATATATATATATATATATATATATATATATATATATATATGCCTGAAATTGCCTTATGCTTAATGGTACTGATATTTTGGTGTTTCTGTGATTAAACATATATGCTCCAGTTCTCTTATATTGGCCAAAATATCAGAAGTAGAACTAAAAAGTTAAATTTCAGATGTTCTAATTAGCTCACCTTCACATTATAACTGAACTGTCTGAATTGTAAAAATATAATGATTTCTTAATCACTTTGACCTTTAGCATTGACCTCTCATCTTGACTTTGGGATCACCATAAACTATAATAAAAACCTTAAAGTCCTAAAATAGCAGTAAGACTAGAAACATATTATTTATTTATTATAATGTTTGAAATATAGTCTTACCCATAGCATTTTATCATTTATATAAAGTTTCTCCCTTGAGTTTCCTTAAACGTAAAGCAAACCATCTAGGAGAAATCTTACTATTACTTCTTCCTAAGCATGCCTTGGGAGCCATCTACATTTATATTTTTGTAACTGATGAATCTAACTCATAACTTCCTTTAAAGCCTACAGATGGAAAGATCATGAAATAGCATGTAAAAATGTATGGTAACAACTACATTTGGATTTCCTCTTCATCCTAAGGGACTGTATGGTCCTGGAAAAGCCTTGAGACCTGAACCTGGAGCTTTGGAGTTTGAATTCAGGTTGGTCAACTTATAAATGTGTGTTACCTTGTGAAAACTACTTCAAAAGTTCTTACTGCAGTTTTCCTTACTCATTCAATTAATACTTTCTTTGTATTGATAGCTATCAGTTCCTGATATTTAAAATAAATTTTAATTATACTAAATATCTAGTATGTGAATTTTCAATGCTAACCAATAACAGTTCAATGGGAAGCATTATCGCTACCTTCCAGAAGCACATAGCCTACGGCAATGGTCAGCAAACTGCAGCTCCAGAGCCACATGCGGCTCTTTGGCCCCTTGAGTGTGGCTCTTCCACAAAATACCATGGCCTGGGCGAGTCTATTTTGAAGAAGTGGCATTAGAAGAAGTTTAAGTTTAAAAAATTTGGCTCTCAAAAGAAATTTCAATCGTACTATTGATATTTGGCTCTGTTGACTAATGGGTTTGCTGACCACTGACCTAGGGAGACACTGTGCCAACAGAGATTTAGACATGGAGTAAGCTATGTGGATGCTGCAGAAACACCTGGCAAGACAGCAACTGAGGAGGTGATGATGATAATAGCTCCTGACAGGTTTATTTGAGCTAAATGACATAGCATATGTAAAACTAACAGGCATGTAGTAGTCATTCCTCTTAAAATCCAACACTACAAGAAATCCAGGCTCTTTAAACAGTGCGTAGGAAATGGCAAATGAGAAAGCCAGAAGGCAAGGTGGAAGACAAGGAGAGCTATGCTGCCCTGATGCTCCTTCTGAAGCATCCATCTTGTATGAAAACTGCTGTTTGAAATTTTAACCCTGCTGTTTGGCTTCGGTAATTTTAACCTTCCACAGACAAGGTTATCAGTGCTGGAGCCAGGTTGGTCCTCTGGTTGTGGTCTCAAGGCTCCCATACACACTGGCTCCCATACACACTGGCTCTTTAAGAACTTGCAAAAGTGGGCCGGAAACAATCCATATTTGGGAGACAAAGAAGTTAAAATCATATAAATAGAGAAAATTCCTGCATGTTGGGGTCCAGAATTTGAGATACATTTCCTCTGGACCCGCGGGCATAATAAATGTAACTCCATCTCCCTAAGTATTGCTTTGTTCTTCTTTGGTTTTCTGTAACACTTCCACTGGAAGCTGCGAGCCATGCACCCTTTCCTGGCTGCCCTGTGTCCCTCCACAGTCACAATGCCTGTTCACACCCAATTGGCACCTGCCAGCTAGTTAACAGGAAGCTTTGCTGACATTGCTTCCAGGGATGTAAGAGCAAGGAGAGATTTGTGATAAGAAAACCTATCATTCCTGAATGTCTAGGAGGCATTTAGCAGGAAACCAGAATGTTCTAAGGTCTTTTCATATTCCTTTCAATCCTATGATTTCACAAGCAAAATTAATACCTAATGTGTTAACAAGTCTAATCACAAATGCTATGGGACATGCATATTATATCTAACTATCTGTTAGGCCTCTGAGTCACTGCCTCCAGTCCCTGCCACAGAGCAACTGCCCCAATTTGTAATGCATCCATTTTTAGAGCTTCAGCCAAGTCCGAAAAGGAGAATGTTTATTTTGCTTGTCTTGTCATACTCTTGGATGATGTCAAAATATTGCTGTTTCAGAAACATCCCTGGGTCTGAAGATTCCCTGGGGTTGAGTTGGACAGAAGCTGGTGACTCGCTGCTAATGTGCCTTGACTTTGGGGCCATCCTAAGGGGAAGCCCCTGGAGCACCACACAGTGGCCACTGATAGGCACAGCCTTGCTCCCTGACTTAGAAGGAAAGCCATCAATTTCTCCTTTCCCTGGGGATTCAAGAGTGCCAGCTTTGCATCAAATTAATGGAGGTTTTCCATGTCAAGATAAAATGTGATCTCTGATCATTTAGCCATATGAATCTGAGGAAAGAATTCTCAAAGGGCATTTCAAAATTCTCTCGGCACCTCAAAGTCTGAAGCGTGATATAAAAAGAAGACTAAATTACTCCTTTGAGAGCAGCTGTTGGAGGTGCTAATTCTGCTCTATTCATTCTACTATTTTACTTATTATTTTGAATGTAGAAATGACATGTATTTCACATTTTACACTTCACATAAATGCAAGGCACTCTAGCAAAGGTATTTTCATTTTCTATGTTCTTCACCAAACCTCTCTCAAAGAAAAAAAAAATCAGACAGTCTAAGAGATTGTAAAATGTTACAATTTTTATTATAGATGCCCTGAATGTTTTGAATATTTGATCCCTGTGCTGTACTAGCAATGGTCTCTCTGAATACGTGGGGTAAGAAGGATAGGGTTTGAATTCCTATTTCACTGCAACTTTTTAAGTTTATAAATTCGCCTACATTATTTTTATTTTTTTATTCCCAGCTTCCAACTAAGTTCCTAGCACAGTGGACTCCTAATTTGGTTATACTGTAGAACACATGTGTCAAACACAAGGCCCTCGGGCCAAATCCGTCCCGCCAGGCCTTGCAATGTGGCCCGCACCACGCTGTCATCACTGCACCCCGCTGCGTTTCCATCACAATGACAGTTTATGACTGTTCAGTTAACCATTCGGCCCGCGATTTAGGCTGGATTTTAGATTTTGGCCCCTTCTCTGATTGAGTTCGACACCCCTACTGTAGAATCACCTGGGAAGCTTTTAACACTCCTCATGTCCAGAACACAGCCCACCTATTATATCAGGAAAATCTAGGTTGGCAGCCAGGCAAGAATCAACATTTTTAAAAGATCCACCGTGTTTCAAACAGGCATCTATAGTTGGAACCACTGGCCTAGCTACAAAGTCAGTAATCAATAAATGTTTGATAATAATGATGAGCTAGATTAATCAATAACTGGGCAGGTGGATTGATAAGGAAAGAGAGAATGAGTGACAGGATGATTTAGAGTTAGAAGTCACGGATTTGAGATCTAGCTTATTCACTTCTAGCATTGGGCACATGGGTCATGAGTTGTATGAACCTATTTCCTTTTCCATATAACTGAAGTAATATTTTGTCCCAAAAATAAAACTGTACTTATATTAACCACCATTACCCCATTTACTTCTTCACCACCTTATGAAGCTCCCACTTTCATTCAAATATGCACAACTTTAGGGCAATGGCCATGCTTCCCCGGGCCATGTGTTCAGATCTTTAGAATCCCTAATCTTTAGAAAAGATTCCTTTTTTCTTCTCAGAACAGTGACTGCTCAAGGAATAGCGTACTGCATCATTTACCTTCAGAATACCTTCTTAGCCAACCACTACAAGCCTCAACATTGCCTAAGCTCCCATCTAGTCCTCGGGCATGTAAACCAAAGGGGCATATTACCCTATGCAACCTCTACCCTTTGTTCTTTGCAGCCAAAGTCTTTCAATTACTGAGACTTAAGAGGCAAAAACACCTTGAACAAAGATGAAATCCTCCAGACCAGCTGGTCTCTAGCTCTGCTGGGTCAGAGCCATGGAATCACTTGAATTTGCAACAAGGTAGATTTGAGTTTAACATAGTGGGTAGGGGAAATGTCCTAAGGGCAAAGGTTAATTGTACTTAAAAAATAATAAAAATAAAGGATGAAATACTCTATCAGTGTTACCTTTTAAGCAACCTTTTTTTCCAGTATTTGGTAGAGAAAGGAATCCTTGAAAGGCAATGGTGAAGAAGATTGGTCTTAGCATCAGACAGAACTAATTTTCATCTTGGCTTCTCTACTTGCTAGCTTAAGCAAGCTGCGTAACTTTTCAATGCCAGCTATATTTTGTGATCTGTGGGATTAGGAAACCAAGACATACTTTACAAAGGTGGTGTAAGGAAGAGGGTGATCATGTAATTTATCACTGAAACCAGAATGCTTCTTGAGAGTGAAAAGGGGTCATAAATAATTAATGGGTTTTAATTAACCCGTCATAAACTTAACCAGCTCCTGTCCTTGGCAAAATGGGATAGAGAGTCAATCTGTCCACCCCACATGGTGGGCATCCCAAAACGGTTTTGGTAATTCACATTACTGTATTGAACACCATGGAAAGGTCTTCATGGATAGACAGATGTGAAATCCGGATAAAAATGTTGAAATAAGTCAGGTTAGAATTCAGTCCTCCTGATGCAACTTGTATGTTAACTCCTAACAAGGCATTTCTTATGCCAAGTCACCTATCAATGTAGTTTTGCTGAATTAAATTGAAGTAAATTAGGATTAAAAGAAAAGAAAGATTTTCACGTTTGTAATTGACATATATAAATTAAATTGACATATAGTCATTAAATAAGTATTGACAAAAGGAACCTTAGAAATTATCTAGCCCATTGCTCATACTTTATAGTATAGAAAACAGATTCAGAGAGAGAAGGTATAATCTTCCAGTATTCTACTAATAGTGATTATCAGAAAATGGAGAATACTCCAGGATTTTATTTATTTATTTAATTGATTTTAGAAAAGGAGTAATGGGGGGAGAGAGAGAGAGAAGAGAGAAAGGGAAGAGAGAGAAAGAGAGAGAGAGAGAGAGAGAGAGAGAGAGAGAGAGAGAGAGAGAGAGAGAGAGATTGATTCTGCCTCCAGTATGTGCCCCGACCAGTACTAAATTCACAACCTAGACATGTGCCCCTACTGGGAATCAAACCTGCAACCTTCCGGTGCACAGGACTATGCTCCAACCAATTGAGCCACAACAGCTAGGGCTCTAGGATTGTGGTTGGTTTTTTTAATCCAATTATTGTATTAAATGTGTCTTTATAATATATTTTTAAAAATGTTGTTACATAAAATCCTAAAACTTTTGGAAATATGTTTATGAAGAAAATGCATTTGCCTTAGCTGGTTTCCTAAAAGCCTCTTTGAACACAAATGTGTACTATATACTAGTATACACGAGAGGCCCTGTGCACAACATACACATACTGGGGGAGTGGGGTTCCTCAGCCTGGTCTGCACCCTCTCGCAGTCCAAGACATCTCAAGGGATGTTCAACTGCTGTCTTAGGCCAGCAGAGGCAGAAGAGGCTCCTGCTACCACAGCTATGCTCACCAGCTGTGAACCCAGCTTCTGGCTAAGGGGCTTTCCCACTGTGGGAGCACACTGACCACCAGGGGACAGCTCCTGCATTGAGTATCTTCCCCTGGTGGTCAGTGTGCGTCATAGCAACTGGTCATTCTACCATCAGGTCTATTTACACGTTAGCATTTTATTATATAGGATAACAAAGTGTTGTAGTCTAATGCTAACCTTCATCTTGCTCTCTCAGCTAAGAGAAAAATACACAATCTCTGGCTGCTACTTACTCTTTCTGTGTCCCCAATCCAGAATCAGACGTGGCTTTTTTCAATCAGTTTCCTGTCTTATAGAAGCATTCCATGTTTTGCAGTATGGATGCATGCTAGAAGTAGACCTACTGTGTGTCATCCAAAATTAAATATAAAAATCTTGGTGTGTCAGTTGAAACCTTTGATTTCCCAACAGTTTTGTTGTCAAAGATGAGACATCACTACAAACATACTACAGAATGATATCAGAAAAGTTAGCATCAAATTAGCTACTGAACACAAATCCTACAGAGGCAAAAGTCTTTGTTAGCATCTTTTTTATTGTTAACTTTTTTAGATAGGCAAAGAAAAAGGGATAAAAATACTATTTATTTTTATAAAAACAAAGAGACCTTCTCTGGGCAAATGGCTTGACCTCTCCGAGTTTAAGTTTTCTTTTTAAAAAATGAAAAGAAAAATTGTCTATCTTATATCACTGTTACAAAAATAAATTCATAAACATAAGGTGTGTGCCATATGGTGGTCTCTCAAGTCCTGACTATCTTTACCCAGCCCCTTATTTATATTTTAAGTTTAGAAGTTGCCTTAGAGATGACTTTCAGTTGCTTGAGTAGGAGTAATGTGAATATATCCTTTCTAGTGTGTACTGATATAATATACTGAGGTAAGAGTGTTACAGATGTTTTTCTAGATACATTTCTGCATATTGACGTTTATATCTTCTTCCTGAGAGTGTTTCTGACATTGATGATAGTGGTGCCAAAAATATGAAAAGAACAAAAATAGGCAGTGGGGATTTTTAAGGTCAAATATAAATTTAGCTAAACCTGAATTCATTATAGCATTCCTTGCCCAGTCAAAAATAATACATTCTTGAATATCAATTCAACAACCAATATTTTACTGAGTCTTTATTCAATGCTTCTCAAACATTAGTATGCATCACAATATTGTGAGCACTATGTTTAAAATGCAAATTCCCAAAGCCTTCTAATAAAATCTAATTCAGTTCTCTGGAGCAGGGCTTCAAGAATCTGCATTTTTGCAAACCTTTCAGGTAGTCTTGGTATGATGCTTAAAGAATAATATCCCTTTGACATCCCAAGTCCTCTGCTGAGGATTCACCTTTGAGTCCTAAAGTGCTCACAGTAGTCCAACCTTGGGATGTGTAATCAGATTGCGGTACTTTAGCAACTACTAATGGACATCCGCACAGAATGCTATGGGGAAATAGAGGGAAAATGACTAAGCGCTCCAGATTTGAATTAAATAAATTTTGATAAATTATTCTACACAAATTACTTTAGTTTTCTTTCTTTTTCTCTCTTAACACAGCAGACACATACCAGATAAGCACTATATAAACCAAAAGAAACTATGGATTTTCTGGATTTTCTGGGTTGTCTCCATGAATAATTCCTAATCAAGTTAATTAAAAAAAAAAAAAAAAAAAAAAAAAAAAAAAAAAAACACACAAAAAAACACAAAAAAACATCTGCCAATCTCCCTTCCAAGAATTAGGAGGTGGTCTAGGATTTGGGGCATTAACTAAGTATCTGCTATGTAGTAGAAGATTCTTTACTTAAATAACATTAGCATCTTATGCATTTTATGTTTGCCAGTTTGCAGCCATCTCCAAGTTGTACCAAGAGTGAGCAATCTAAAGTATCCATAGCTCCGACAATGTGCCAAGTCTCTTCACTGTGGACAACAGTAACACATTTATTATATTTTAATTGCTTATTCATTTCTCCATACCCCTCATTAGAATATAATCCAGTGAGGAAAGGCACTATGTCCCGCCTTCTGACATATCCCTAACACCTAGAAAAATACCTAGCACAAAAAAATAGTTATGAATGGATAAATGAAAAATACCCTAACTGGTTTAATAAAACATAGACTCTAAGCTTTTTAAACACCTCTAAGACTCTGAACTTATCTCTCAAGTTTTATTTTATATCATTCCCCTACCTTTCACTTCAACTAAGGTTTTTTGGTACATAATACCCTGTACCTGCTATATAATTTTATTCTTCCCATTTCCTCTGGATAAAAAACTACTTCCTCACCTGGTTAGTTACTACACAACCTTCTAAAGACATTTCAGTGCCCCCAACAAACACACTTTTTTTTAAATCTAAGACCTCAGAAAATAAAAGGACCCTGGTCCCAGGTTGCTAAAATATAATAAATACATTGCTGTTTATCTATTATAACTCTTTCTTAGGTAAAGTTTTCTCAACAGAGTACCTTCTTCTGAAAGCAGTATCATTTTTGTCTGTTCTTAAAAATTCCATGAAAACCTACTTCAAAAAATAATATTTAGTGAACTGGTACTTTAGACAATTAAAAATAAAAAAGAATAAACAAGAATAATTATATTAAAAAGTCTAAGTAGTTTTTACCTGGTTAGTTTTTGAGATGGAAAGTTTTTGTGTGTGTTTTCTTTTTATCAAGATTTTAGATTTAGTCCATAACTCAGTCTTTTTAAAATATATATTTTTATTTATTTCAGAGAGGAAGGAAGAGGGAGAGATAGAAAAAAAAAATCAATGATGAGAAAGAACCATTTACCAGCTGCCTCCTGCACACCCCACAGTGGGAATCAAGCCAGCAACCAGGGCATGTGCCCTGACCAAACTCTAAAGGGCAACCTCCTGGTTCATGATGGATGTTCAACTACTGAGCCATGCTGGCCAAGCCAAACTTGGGTATTTTTGTTGTTGTTGTTACTTCCAGTTCTTGCTAATTTTCTTTACAATATAGCTACCAAGTTTCACTACTGAATGACATAGAAAATCAATTCTACTGACAAAGCCAAAACTGCAGCTGACTTTTTCTTTAAGAGATGCTGTCACTTTCCAAAATTTATGTCATAATATAGTCCTGAGAGAAAGTCATTGCAATACCATTGACAAGTTCTAGTTTTAGATGTTGTTCTGACCATCTGTTTCTTTGCAGATGAAACTTGAAGGGTCATCTTCTAACCTTGTCAATCTTTCACCATCATCATGGAACAATTCCAAGACAATAGCAGCGTCCACCTCATGCAGTCACAATTTTAACCCAGAGACATTCAACAGCAGCCTCTGAGGGGCACAAACACAGTACCAAGTGCTATGGTGATAACAGAGATCGATGCTTATTTCAGGGACTAAAGAGCCTTGCAGGGTCATAACAAAACATGAGCATAAATATCTCCAACAAGAGGTAGAAAGTGATGTAAGATTTCAGAAAGGGTAGAGACTCCTTCCAGTTGGGAGAAGATTCAGAAAACATTGAGAAGGAATTGAAATTTGAACTGTGCCCTGAAGGATGGGGAATTGGGATGGACAGGAGAAGATGCAAGTGTATTCTAGCAATGGAGGACTGTTCTTGAGCTGAGAGCTAATGAATCAAGTCTCTGCTTCATTTGTTCATTGAGTCACTCCACAAATATTAATCAAATGTCTTCTATAGCTCACACGATACTATATTTTCAGTATAAAATGGGAAATGCAAGTGACACAGCTCTTGCCTTAATGGAGTTCAGAGTACAAAATTCTCTATCTCCTCTCTGCATTTTTACTTTGAAGGGTTGGGATGGTGTACAGCCCTGGGAATCAGAGCATAGATTGAAGAATTCAGAGCGGCCACATAGATTGCTATTGATCAACTGCACATCAGCCATCATTATAGGTTTGAGACAAACTTTTTTATACTTACACTAGAGGCCCAGTGCACAAAATTCATGCGGGGGGGGGGGGCTGTCCATCAGCCCAGCCTGCACCCTCTCCAATCTGGGACCACTTGAGGGTAGTGGAACATACCTCTCACAATCCAAGACTTGCCTGCCTGCCTGCTTTCCTGATTGCCCTTAATCAATTCTGCCTGCCAGCCTGATCACCCCCTAACCACTCCCCTGCCAGCCTGATTGGTGCCTAACTGCTCCCCTGCCAGCCTGTTTGCCCCTAACTGCCCTCCCCTACAGGTCTGGGTCCCCCCCAACTCCCTCCCTTGCAGGCCTGGTCCTTCCCAACTGCCCTCCCTTGATGGCCATCTTGTGGTGGCCGTCTTATGTCAACATGGGAGTGGCTATCTTTGACCACATGGGGGCAGCCATCTTGTGTGTTGGAGTAATGGTCAATCTGAATATTACTCTTTTATTAGATAGGATAGAGGCCTGGTGCATCTGGTTTGTCCTGAAGGGCGTCCCAGTTCAGGGTGGGGGCTCCCTTATGGCACGGGGCCTCTTGTGGTTTGCAGGTCACCAATGCCCCCCAGAGACACAAGAGGAGGCCCTGGTATCTGGGATTTATTTACCTTCTATAATTGAAACTTTGAAGCCTGAAGTGGAGCCAAGCCTTCTGCTCCCTCCATGGCTGCAGCCATTTCTGTTGGGATTTATTTACCTTCTATAATTGAAACTTTGTAGCCTTAAGCAGAGGCCTGGGCCAGCAAGGGCAGACAGAAAGCTTGGCTTCCACCATCGCTGGGGAAACCCAAGCCTCCCTCCTGCTCTCCATGGCCTCAGCCATCTCGGTTGGGTTTATTTGCGTATTTACTCCTGATTGGCTGGTGGATGTGGCTGGTGGGCATGTCTTATAGGTATAGCAGAGGTATAGTCAATTTGCATATTACTCTTTCATTAGATAGGATTTGGAAAGAAATAAAACAAAAAAATTGCATATTTTATGTTTACAAAGAATAAAAATATAGAGATTTTATTACAATCTATTAAAGCTTTGTGCTAATAACATTTTTTATTAAGTCAAACAAATTAAATTATAAAAATAATAAAATAACTAATTCCTTTTTGTTTTGTTTTTAAGCTTTAAAAGATAATAATTAGGAAGGTTGGAGTTATCTTAATATGGAAGACATAAACCATTTTATATTAAATACTAGAGGCCTGGTGCAAAAAAATTGTAAACTGGGGGAGTGTCCCTCAGCCTAGCCTGCATCCTCTCCAATCTGGGACCCCTTGTGGGATGTCTGACTGTTGGTTTAGGCCAGATCCCTGTGGACCTAAACTGGCAGTCAGACATTCGTCTCACAATCTGGGACTGCTAGCTTCTAATCACTTAGCTGCCTGCCTGCCTGATTGTCCCTAACTGCGTCTGCCTGCCAGACTGATTGCCCCTTAACTGCTCCCCTGCCGGCCCGATAGAAGCCTAACTGCTTCCCTGCTGTCCCAATTGCCCCCAACTATTCTCCCCAGGGAGTGTCTGGGGTGTAGGCGAATGGGATTTCTAGCTGGCATGCCACTGACAGCAAGCTGACCAATTGCCAATTCTGCAAGGAATGGGGCTCCTTCCTCCCTCCTGACAGGGTCCAGTTTGAAGGCCGGCTATGCCCCCAATCCTGGTAGACCCAGAGTGCTGCTGTATCCCTGGTGGCTAAGGCCCACAACTCTCTCCTGCTGCTGCACCCAGGCAGCTGGGGCCCATAGCTCCCTAGCCTGCTGTTCGATCATCTATCTGGTCATTTAGGTCATGAAGGCACCTGGATTTTTATATATTAGGATAACTATAGTAAATGTAAGCCATCTAAATATACCAATAAGAGACAGATGTTCACAGAGTAGATTAAAAACATGACCCTGATTAGAAACAAACAAACAAAAATCACCCTTGCTGGGTAGCTCTGTTCTTTTGGAGCATCATCCCACACACTAAAAGGTTGTGGTTTTCATTCCTAGTCAAAGCACATACTTAAGTTGTGTGTTTGGTCCTAGGTTGGGGCAGGTACAAGAGACAACTAGTTTTGTTTCTCTCTCTCTCTCCCTTCCTCTTTAAAATCAATGAGCATATCCTCCAGTGAGGATTTAAAACAAACCAAAAAAGAAACAAACAAAAAATCAAAGACAATTTACACACAGACACATATACATATACTAGAGGCCTGGCAGGCAAACGGGGCCAATCAGAGCCTTCTGGTTACTGACCAGGGCCTTCATTCCATGCCGCCCCCTGGTGATCAGCGCATGTCATAGCCAGCAGTCAAACTTCTAGTGACTAGAATCTAATTGGTTGAATTCCCTAGGGAACAATTTGCATATTAGCCTTTTATTATATAGGGATACTTTATAATATACAATATTATATTATAAAGTATTACATTATAAAGTAATACAAAGTTCATGATTAATAATTAAAAGGAAAAAAAAAGAAAACACCTTTCTGCCTGAGATGGTAAGCTCATCTTGCTTTAGCACAAGTCAGTCATTAAATGGCATCAGACAGTTGTCATGCTTTGGTTCTTTCCAGGGGAAATCTCTTGATTAAACACCAGTTAGGCATATTCAATTTAGGAAAAATCCATTAGACAATGACTAGATAGTATTTTTCATTTGACATGATAAAGTGCTTTCTGAAGAGGTTGATGATAACTTTATTTGGGTTTAAATCTTGCCAGAGAAATTTTAACAGGTCTCAGAACTAAAATGTGTGAGGGCAGCAACTATGTCTGCATTGTTCATGGATGTTTCCCCAGCATCGACCTAACATTTAATAGGCCCTCAGTAATTGCCAAATGAAGGAATTAGAGTGCAACCTTAAATCTGTAAATTGTATTGATTTTGTCAAGTAATGAGTTTAACACATGAGCACAGAGGGCAAAGATACAAATAAAATTCAGCAAAGATTACTAAGAAGTAATTCTCCTCAATTCCTTTGGGCCAATATGTTTCTTTTTAATGCCAGTGTTCTATTTATTCAGTGTACGATTGCCCTTAAAATAGTCTAAGCAGCCTCTTCCCAGAAAGCCCATTTTTTTTATGTGTCTGATTGTCTCCACAACTGGCAGCCAACAATCTGCCAATGGTTCTACACACAGGCTACTCCTTCCACCAAGAGTCAGAGATTATTTTCCCTCCCTTTGAGTCTGGTCTTGTGATTTGCTTTGATAGATCGAATCCAATGGCAGGGAATGTGTGAGTCAGGATGTAGTCATTGAGATGACTGGTAGCATCCACTTTTGTTCAACTGCCATGCTATAAACAAGTCCATGCTTCTCTACTAGAGAAAATGGTCACGTGGAGAAACCCTGTGAGATAAGATGCCATTAAAAGGCCCAAGCATGAGGGAAATTTTCTTAGATGTTAAAGCCCATCCCAGAATATAGATGAACACAGGCAACTGAGTGACTCTACCTAGAGTAGAAGGAACCCCAAACATAGACTGGTGAGAAGTAATAAAACCATTATTGTTTTAATACCCTATGTTTTAAGTGGCTTGCTACATAGTAATAGATAACTAATACAAATGACATCATCATCCTCTCCTTCTAGGTCACCATTGCTTCTCTCTCTCTCCCTCTTTCATACTTTTCTCATAGAAATTCTACCCTGTTTTCTTTAGCTGTAGTGTTGAAATTAGTTTCTAGAATGAAGAGCTAAACTACAAAAATGCTGATTTCTAAAACTTTTTAATGGGTACAATGCCAGACAACATGACTTTTAATATAATGGAGGCTGTCTCTGAATAGTTTATAATCAAATTCATTGTACTTGAAATATTCAAATGGATAAAAGTTTTATTCTTAATGTTCAGTTGATATTTAAATAGTCAGTTCAAGAGGAACAAGGCCCAAATCTAATGTAGCCTGCCCCTACTCATGCACTTATAAAAATCATTCAGTTTTAAGATGATCCATTATATAGTTAACTATGTATTTAAATACAATTTTATTTTTCTAATCAAAAATATTTTTTTCCTCTGTTAGTCTAAATTTCAGTATGAGATGCTTTAAAATTACTTAGGGTAGATTCACTCAGCAAAAAAGTCTCTAGTCCAGATGGAGTCCTATTCTATCCCCAGTCCTATTCTATCCCCAGTCAAGGCACATATCTGGGTTGCAGGTTCAATACTCAGTTGGGGTGCATATAGAAGTCAACTAATCAGTGTTTGTCTTTCATATCTATGTTCCTCCTTCTCTCTCTCTCCCTTCCTTTCTCTCTAAAAAAAAATGATAAAACATATCCTCTGGTAAGGATTAAAAAAATCTCTAGCAACTTCATCTTACTTAGTGGTATTTCAAAATAATATGGTACGTTGCAGTAAACTATCAAACCTCCTAGTGAACACTAAGTAAGATATGTTTTTTTATGACTTGTGTCATGATATAGTAGTCCTCATCCTTTTTATTTTCAGGCTGAATTTCAACATGAAGTCTTCCCAGAATATAAAAGCCATGAGCCACTCTTGGAATAGCTTGGTCTCCCACACTCATAAAGAATCTTTTGTACATTAAGATTACTTATCCAATAGGTGAAATACTAAGTTACACTTCCCTGTGCTGTGAGAAAGCAGCAGTGACTTGGGAAAGCATCCTAACCTGCCCCTAGAAAGCTATTCACTGTAAACCTCACAGTATTACAAATCCCAACTACAAAAGCCTACCTTAACACTTTCTTATCACAAAGCTAAAAGCAGATGAACCAAGTGTCCTCCCAGGGGAGTTTAAATAGAACTTCCCTTTTGACTAGTCAGATATTCTCTCTCAGTGCTGAAATGCTCAACATATAAACATGCTTTATTCCTTTTTATCAACTATTATTTCTGCAGTTTTCAAGCTCTAATTGAGCACTTGCATCTACCTATTCAACTAATTGCTGGCAGAATACACTAATCATGATTTTGCTCATGATATCATTCTTGAAGACACCAAAATAGCTGGCCCTTCCTAGAATTCTATCCCAAATTATCTGTTCTTTGGGGGCAAACTCAAATATCTACCTCTCCAAGTCAAGTGACCTCAGCAAGGATCCTTCCTACCTTTCCTGGGCAATCACATAGATACCCACAGCTTCCTGTGGTGACTTCCAAATCTAAATTTCAGACTTGGACCTTTCTTTTGAATTCCAGCTTCACATAACCATCTGCCTTTGTGTATGACCACCTGCATATTCCACAGCTGCTTCAAATTCCACATGATTTTCCTGTTCCATTCTTTGTCCAATACTTTGTCTGGTTAATAAAATCACCACCTACCCCTACTTTGGAGATTAGGGGAGGATATCTTTAACTGCTCCCCTATACTCCAAAGTCACCAGACATTAATGACTATCAATTCTGTCTGAAACTTTGAACCCACCCATTCCCTCTCTCTTACCTCGTTGATGCATCATTTCTTATTTCTTCTCTGCACCTGTATCCCAATTGGTCTCCCTGACTATAGCCTTGCCTCTTCCCCAGACTGTCCCTTGCACAGTAGCCAGGGTGATATTTCTAAAACATGGAACTAATTCCACATGGCAGCATCAAGGAGTGGTTCAGAATATAGTAGACTCCAGAGCCTGTGTTGAAATCTGGTTCCATCCCTTACTACCTGTGTTATCTTGGCAATGATACTTAACGCATCTGTGCTTCACTCTGCTCTGAAGTTAACTGGGGATAAAAATAATATCTACTTTTCCTGATTGTTAAGAAGATAAAATGAATTAACATCTAGAAAGCTCAGAGAATACCACATGGCATATAGAAAGTTCAATATTAGCAATTGTTAAATAAATGGATTCCATTTATCTGCTTAAAAACTTTATCTAAAGGACAGTGCTTACTTGGGGAAAGTGACCCTCCATAATCAAATCTGCCATCTGCTCACCAGTCCAGCCACAGTTTACTCTTCTTAATCCACATAAGAGCAGGGTTTCAGGCACAGGGCACTATTGGCAGATCCATAAACTGCCCTGCCATCTCGTTCCTCCGTGCCCTTCTCTTTGGAATGCCCTCTTCCCCACAAAAGCCAAGTGAAATCCTACCAATCCTTCAAGCTTCAAAGGATTAGGTGTCTTCTTCCTTTGAAAACCCTTCCACACTCACTCCAATCTAACAATTCACTTACTTTTGTCCTGTTCTGGAATCTAGTAGATACCTCCATTATTCCAATTACCACATCGTCTTTCAATAAAATTTTTCCAAGCCTGCTACCCCTACCAGGTGTGCTCTCCAAAGTCAGGGATTGTGTCATGTGCCCTTGTATCTTTAATGGATGACATAGTACCTAGTATGGAACATAGGATACAACAAATATTTGTAATTCTTTTGTATATTCTCTTCTATCCCAGTGGTATCATTAGTAAGAATTAATAATACTATCTTGCTGCTTTAATATTCATAAAACATTTTGAAACCACATTATACTGTTTTATTTTGAGCCATAGAATAAAATACAAAAAAGTTTACTAGTGAGAAAACCAAGGTCTCAGGAATTATGTGGTTTCCCTGGGATTGTGCAGCCATTATTCAAATCCAGGGCCTTCAATTCCAACTCGTATGTTTTTTGTTTGTTTATCTTTTACACAATCATCTCTTCAAGATGACCAGATTGTACTAGTTACATCCTAGGAAATTAATGATGCTGCCCCACCATCTCTTTCAAAAGAATACCTCTGTCTTTGAGGAGGCTAAAAAGGGCTAATTCCAATGTGACCCTGATATTTGGGGGGAGGGGCTAGCCATTGGAATCCATGCCAGCAAGCTCAGTGTACATTCTTGGTAACCTATAATTAAGTCACTACCTCCTTCCCAGATACTGGTCTTGCAGAACTTCTTACAGAGGACATAAAACTGTGAAAAGTGCACTGCCTCGGATGGAGAGTTATCAATGCTGGTGCCAGGCCAAACCATCAGCTATGGCCTGGAGACCCCCAACACCTGGAGGCCTTCTTGTAAGGCCCATGAAAAGGACCAGAAGCAGAATACATATTTTCAGGACAAAGACCACAGGGAGATATAAAGAGAAGCCCCTGCATGTTTCTTCACTCAGATTTGGAAAGTTATTTCCTGAGTCCACTGGCATATTAAACAGTGTCCCTCCTTTTCTTTAAAGCATCGCTTAGTTTTTCTTTGGTCTTCTCCAACACCTTAATATCCGAAAGATAAATACTTCACCATCAAAAAAAAAGAGAGAGAGAGAGAGAGACTATCTTGTTTTAATCGGGAGAAATAGTATTGTTCCTTGTCAAATACATTCATTTCTTACAAGTATGTCTCATAAATTCCCAGATGGGTGTCATTTTAAAATATATTGTGTCCCCCTGGAGCTGATATCAAAATCCATGGGTACTATCCAAGGGCACCGAGTCCTTATAGCCAGATAAGGATGCCTGGTCTGTGGAATCCTTTCATATTTTATATCCCAGGCATTGATGGTCACAAAAGACGAAGAACCTGAGCAGGCCTGGAGGTTTCTTTTAAGATCTAAAAAAGGAAGATCTTTCTTTAAAAAACAGGTTTTGGAAACACCTGAAGATTAGGCTCAGAGCCAGTGTCACTAGTAAATAATAGTCTGGTGTTTACGTTTTCACTGGGGATTGTTTCTCCTGACACCACAAATTAAATGAGGCAGCCAGAGACTCTCAGAGCCTGCAATTTTACCTGGAGAGTTGCATGTTTGAAATATAAACAAAAGGGCTTTTCCAGGGGGAGGGGGTTTTTAAGAAAAGCCATAAATGCATAAATGCTTATACTAGTATTCTGCTTCTGTCCTTATACCAAAGCCCTAAAATGAGTTGTTCTTTTCCCCCCTCACAACAAAAGTCCTTCCAAACACAGGTGTATGGCAAATGCTCATCGCCTCAGAGAAACCAGACTTTCCCTGGGGGAGGGGAGGCTGTGTGGCCAAACACAGAGCCTTGGGGTTTGAAACATTCACAGGCCCCAAACGAGTGTCTTAGTTTGTCTCTCTTTATGTAGATTTCGGTGTTTAACTTTTGTTAACATTGAAAGATTTAATATGGCATGCTTCTTTTTTAAGAGAGACTACCTGAAATAAGAATTTATTGTGATTGCTGTAAAAGTGCATGAGTATGCAATAACCATGGGGTGACATTTACCCCTTCCACTGAAAAAGCAGGATTATGCAAATAGATTTCTTTTGTTCTGTGACATTCCTCATGAAACTAAATGCTACTTTTTCTTTATGAAATCCATTGACTGAAACAATAGTCTGATTCAATATTTAGCCCCCTGAACTGCTGTGAAAGCACAATTTTCAATTGATAGCTTAATTTCCATCTCACCATGTGATTCTTAGTAATAAGCAGGCTTGTAAACACCCATAGCTATATGCGTTTATAAATAACACTAGAGGCCATGATGCACAAAGATTCATGCAAGAATGGGCCTTCCTTCCCCTGGCTTTGGGCACTGGCTTTGCTCTGGCTGGAGCCACCTCTCCACTCCAGCCAGGAGCCACCTTTCCACCTTTCCCATGCTGCCCAGAGAGGCCCAGAGTGGCTGGGGTGGTGCGGAATGCCTGTGTCATCACCATGGTGCCAATGCAAGCATCCTGCCCTGCCCCCAGCTGCGGGAGCCTGCATATGCAAATTAACCTGCCATCTTTGATGTGTTAATTTGCATAATCACTCCTGATTGGCTGGTGGGCATCACAAAGGTACAGTCAATTAGCATGTTACTGTTTAATTAGTGTAGATTCCATCTTAAAGGAAAACATTATTTTTTAAATCAACAGAGTTTACTTATGTTTAAAGAAGTCAGATTTTGACTGTGATAATACTCAGATGATTTGTGTTCAAAAGTCTACGATTTAGCCAAGTGAAACACAGGATATTTTTGGAATTAGAAAAGGACCTCTCTTGTTTTTGACGTTTCTGATTAAAAAGCAGTATATGTGGCACATCAAGTCCTCTAAATTCACAGTGAAAAGTGAATAACTATTTAGAGTAAACTGAGCACAAGATTATAAACTAATATTACTTTCTAAATTATCCCAAACTAAAATCACCCTTAACCACAAGCAAAAAATATAGTGCAGTTTGTCACTATTTTCTTAATTCATGAAATTAAAAGATAAACAGGAGAGGTAAATAATCTTACATTTTCAAACACCTGTTTGTTTTTTAAATAGAGCCTTGCAGCAATTCTTTGAAAGAGAAGAGAAGGAATCATTACTCTTTTGAGGAGCTGAGTGTCAGAAACATGACTGGCCAGGCTCCTGTGTGGTCACCCAGATGGCAAAAGGCAGAGCTGGAAACAAATGTAGTCTATTGGTGCATCATGCAGCCTCTCTTGAATAAACTTCATGATTATCCAACTAATCCACTTAGCAGCCAAACTGCTATTGGTGCCAATCTGCTCTAAATGAACTGCAGTAATAGTTCTACAAATTCAGTGAGCATGAAAGAAAAGTTTCTGAAAACAGCCGTGGGGGACTTGTAAACCAAGAGAAGATGAGTCAGGGGATAGTTCCATTCCAAGGAAGAACCCTGCCCTCCTTCTGTATGCCCCTGAGTTGCTCCTTGTATATCAACCAAGGGTCACAGGGGCAGATTCCTAAAAATCATCAGGGTTGTCCTTGACTGCAGTTGTCACACCCTCCTCATTTTTGTTTTACCACAAACATCACATAACATCAAATATGCAATGAAGATGATCCTAGAATAATCTGAAATTTCTTCTGTTGAGTACATTCAGTGACACATAGAGTTACCAGTTTTTCCAGAGTCTTCATTCAAGCAGTAAATAGTTATTAAGAATCTATGTGCCATGCTCTAGACTAGATCCTTATGATACATGCAGAGTCTTGTATAGGAGAGAGACATAAACAACCACACTGCCTCATGCTTCTTGGTGCACGGTATAACTAAATGCTCTGGGTGTGATTGCTTCCACTTGGTGAATTTCCGGTTTCACAGAAATTATATCATTTTACCTACTTCTTATAGAGTAAGTAACAAATCAGTAAACAAGAAGTAGAAAGGGTAGTATTTTATCCCTGCTGCAGTTCACCAACATCTATAACAATAAAAGCATAATATGCTAATCAGACTGGCCCTTCTTCCAGATGTCCTTCCGGATGACATTCCAGACAAACCTGGGGCTAAGAGGGCCAAGGCAAGCTGCCGTGTCTGTGAGAGCTGAGCCCCTTGCACTAATTTTGTGCCTCGGGCCTCTAGTATAAATATACATGAATACAGAATTCCCATGGGAAGTCTCTATTAACCTAATGCTGAAATATTTTAATAGAAAGAAAAACCTCCAGAACAATATACTGAACATCTTAGTAACTAATAGCTACAGATACACACTGAAATATAGTGGCAACCATACTTTGGTAAAAACTGCTGTTTGAATTTTAACCCTGCTAAGTCTGGCTCTTGCATCTGATTAAAACACTAGGTACTTACCTCAGCTTCCAGGTGAAGACCTGGAGGCTAAGGCAATTTTCCTTTGCCTGGGACCAGGACCACAGATTGATTCCCACTGACTCAGTAGCTTCAGGGATAGAAACTGTAGATAACCTTTAAAGACTAACGCTGAGCTCTGCTTCTGTGTTATCACTATCACAAGATAGGGCCACATTCCAATGTCCAGCAGGATGTGACTGGGAGCCAACCCTGCGGGCTGTCCCCAGTCTTTAGAATTTAGTCTTTAGGATTTAGGAACAAAAAGAAAATTCTTGTGGTTTAAACCTTTAAAAGGAATTGCCTACTTCTGAAACGGTGCAGTCGTGTGAGACCACCTGCGTGTGGTGCTCTCTCGGCTGTCCTGGCCAGTTCAATAAATCCTTGCCTGTTGTTTTTTTTTTAATCAATTAATCAGCCTCCGGTGGTCTTATTTTGAACCCAGGGTTTGACCCCACAACACACACCTCATACATTTCACTGTATTACTACATCTCTGCATAGATTCTCAAAATACTAAGGGTAGAAAAGTTCTTAGTAACAGGCCAGCAGAGGACATTGAACATTCAGGCAGAATAGAAAGTCCTGAATGAGAAAGTAGCCCCAGCCTCATTCTGTGGAACAGTCAGCGGTCACCCTATCAGGCGCAACATGAGGCAGTCGCACCGAGGGCAAGACAGCAGACCAATGATGATGAAACAGGAATTTTAGGGGAGCATAGGCAGGTTTAGGAAATTTTTAGAATTGGGGTCCATGGAAAAAACATAGGGCTACAGACTGGGAGAAGGTACATTTCCATAACACAAGGAAGCCAGGTGCAGTGACATTTCCATAAGACAAGGAGGCAGCCACAGGTATATTTCCATAAAACAAGGGCACTGGAAATTGCCAAGAAAGGTCTATATTTACAAGATGAGTCAGAAGGAAGAAAGCCCACAAGCAATTGGAGGAGGATGAGGAAGGATGAGGAAGGAGGGCCTCAGGAGTCACCAAAGTAACAAATCGGAAAGGGAATATTGGCCAATCAGAAGAAAAATCAGGACACTGCTGCCTTTATAAACCATGGAAATAGGAAATTGGTGGGACTCTTGCCCTCTCCCCACTGGGGCCTGTACTTGTTTTTCAATAAATCTCCACCTTTGCTGTACTACCCTCTGTGGATTCATTCTTAGACACCAACAGACAAAGAATTTGGGTTTCAGTCCAAAAATTCCTATCAAAAACAAGGGCCACTTACAGCCCACAGCCTCAATAGCCAGCACTAATCTGTCTGAAGGACAACAAACTCCATCTAATCAGACTAGGACACTTACAGCACCCGGCCTTCTCCTCTTGCAGTTTTGCACATAAAATTCAACCTCAAGGTCAGTGGAATCTGAGACCTAGCTGCCCGAGTTGAGGCTCCATCTCTATTCCCTCTTATAAACTCCCCTCTTACTCGCTGTGTCTGCTTATATCCTTGAGTGACTCCAACCTTACACTTAGCTATTGTATAATATTATAGCTCAGTCTTGTTTTTTGATAAGATAAATAAAGGTTAAGTTGTCTTATTTAAAAGCACACAGTTAGCCGAAATCGGTTTGGCTCAGTGGTAGAGCATCGGTCTGCGGACTGAAAAGTCCAGAGTTTAATTCCGGTCAAGGGCATATACCTTGGTTGCGGGCACATCCCCGGTGGGGGGTGCCAGGAGGCAGCTGGTTGATGTTTCTCTCTCATCGACGTTTCTGGCTCTCTATCTCTCTCCCTTCCTCTCTGTGAAAAATCAATAAAATATATTAATAAATAAATAAATAAATAAATAAATAATAAAAGCACACAGTTAATCACTGAAATTTTATAAAACAAAACACTGAAACATAGGTTTCCTGTTGTCTACTTTATATTCTTTCTGCAACATTGCATGCTCTATTGTTGTAGGTCAATAGTTTACAGTTAGAGGCAGTTTTTGTAAAATGGAAGAGTTGTTGTTTGAGGTAAGAGAGTCATGAAAATAAAACTCATAGATGTTATTTATTACATACTCAATATAAAGAGAAATAAATCCCTGAAGAAGAGAACATGGGGAAGAAAAAGAAATTCCAAAGGTGAAGGACAAAAACGGAGGTAACTATGAATGACCAGGAGTCAGGAAACCCGGATGTTACTGAGATTCATGTTAAGCAGTTTGATTGAACAGTGGTTTGCCCTGTCCTTTTCTATTTGTCACCGATAAAATTGAGCCCATTCCTGGCTGTGAACCATTTACTTGTATATTTCCTGGCTTTGTGTATGAACATGTGTTGCATTTCCAAAACTATTTATGTAGATTAAACATCTCCTGAGAACCTTTCTTCATATAGCCCCGGTGTAGAAATCAGCAGACCGTGCTGCAGGGACTTGATGTGATTTATCAAAGCCACTTACGTAGGCAGTTACAGAGCTTCAATTTGAACACAGCTTTAAAACTCATTGTTTTTCTGTTAAAACCTTTAGACTTAAAAAAAAAAAAAAAAAAAAAATATATATATATATATATATATATATATATATATATATATGTGTGTGTGTGTATATATATATATATATATATATATATATATATATATATATATATATATAAAATCCTGAAGCCTGTTCTGGTTCCACAACTGGACTTTTAATACAATAAGAAAAAGAAAAATAATTTAGAAAATTTAGACTCAAGAAATATGAGGCAGCCATAACACCCCTATAAATCTTAAGGCATTTATATATTTTATAGTTGCAGCTTTTGTGAGAAGTTGTGATTTATTATTGAGTTGTTGATTACAAATGACTTTTTCACTAGATTCAACTCTAACAGGCCAGGGACCATATCTTTTTTCATTTTATTCACCATCATATCCTCAGGGCCTAGCAGAGTGTCTGAGACAGTCAAAATACTCAGTTAATATTTGTTTTCTTTTGAGAAAATAGTGGGTTTTTCTCTTGGAAAAGACTCCACCCACCCATCCTCAGTTGCCATGCTTGATATTCTCCTACAAACTGGGATCTATTTCTAAAGGGTCCAATACACTGAGGAGCTAATGCTTTATGAGAATAAGACAATCCTATCTAATAAAAGAGTAATATGAAACTTGACTGTCACTCCAACACACAAGATTGTTGCCCCTAGGTGGTAAAAAATGGCCTGTGTGAACACAAGATGGCCACCACAAGATGGCTGGCAAGGGAGGGCAGTTGGGAAGGACCAGGGGAGGTCAGGCCAGCAGTTGTGGGAGGTCAGGCCAGCAGGGGAGGGCAGTTGGAAGGACCAGGCCTGCATGGGAGGGCATTTGGGGGGCCCAGGCCTGCAGGGAGGGCAATTGGGGGCAATTGGGCAAGTAGAGGAACAATTAGGCATTGATCAGGCTGGCAGGGGAGTGCTGGGAGTGATCAGGCTGGCAGGCAGAAGCAGTTAGGAGCACTCAGACAGTCAGGCAGACAAGTGGTTGAGACCCAGCAGTCCTAGATTGTGAGAGGGCAGTTGGACATCCCTCAAGGGTCCCAGATAAAAAGGGTGCAGGCTGGGCTGAGGGACACCCCTCCCCCTGTGCATGAATCTCATGCACTGGCTTCTAGTCTAGCTAATAATTATAAATATAATATTATTTTTTAAGTTGATGTATATAGAATAAATCCAAGAGAAGGGAGAAAAGATGATGCACAAATATACTCTAGTGTTATTATGACAAAAATATAAAAATTACCTCAGTTTCTAATAAGAAAAAATGGTTAAACGTAATACATGTGTTCAGTAGACTGTCTATACATTAAAATGAATATTATAAAGATTATCTTATAAAAAATTGCAAGTAAGAAAGGCTAAGTGAATAAAAATAGAATATAAAATTACATACTATCTTCTAATATACAAATATTATCTTATCTAATAAAAGAGTAATATGCCAATTGACCTTCACTCCAACACACAAGATGGCTGCCCCCATGTGGACACAAGATGGCCACCACAAGATGGCCAGCATTGGAGGAGAGTTGAGAGGAATCAGGCCTGCAAGGGAGGGCAGTTGAGGGCAATCAAACCTGCAATGGAGGGCAGTTAGGGGTGATCAGGCCAGGAGAGGAGGGAAGTTGGGTGCTACCGGGCCTACAGCGAAGGGCAGTTGAAGGGAGGGGACCCAGGCCTGCAGAGGAGAGCAGTTGAGGGGAGGACCAGGTCTGCAAGGAAGGGCAGTTGTGGGAGACCAGACCTGCAGGGGAGGGAAGTTAGGGGTGACCAGGCCTTCAAGGGAGGGCAGTTAGGGGCAAAAAGACTGCAGGTACAATCAGAAAGGCAGGCAGGTGAGCAGTTGGGAGCCAGCAGTCCTGGATTGTGAGAAGGATATCTGACTGCCCATTTAGGCCTTATCCTACTGGGATTGGGTTTAAACAGACAGTCAGACATCCCTCAAGGGGTCCCAGACAGGAGAGGGTGCAGGCTGGTCTGAGGGACATACCCCTCGATGCATAAATTCCGTGCACCGGGCCTCTAGTGTTTATATAAAGATTGGAAAAGAACATGGAAAAGAAAGGCCACCTGATATGGAAGTGTCATATAACCTTATAACAAGATTATGTGTGGTAAGATTATAATTATTTTATTTTGTCATAATGTTATTTAAATCAAGTTAATCATTTAAACATTTACATAAATTAAAACTCAGAGGCTGATTGCAGTATGTTTTCACCAAAATTTTAGATACTGATTTTGAGATAGTATATCATGTTATGTGTGGCATATTTTCCAGTGTAAAAAACAACTGGATTATGTCTTTGAATGAAGATTATATACAATACATGCCTATTCTGATTTTCGGTAACTCCATGATTTACAACTACTGAGCATGCTTGGCTAGACTCTAAAATTAACATTGTTTCAACTATCACAGTGTGCCTCCAATCACATGTAGATAAGATTGTAGGTGAGCTCAGTTACTTTCTCTTTAGAAATCAGCACCCTAGCAGCCACCGGAGATCCATCTGCTGGGAACCCCTCTCTGGTTCCATCCAGGGAGCTAATTTATATCCAACCAAGGAGGCTCTCCCCTAAGAGCACTGACAAACTAAAGGGTGCACAGTCTCCTGGGAAACAAGCAGCCCCTTCTAATATTTGTACTAAGGTCTACTGTGTTCGTTTATTATGCGCCAAACACATCTCTCAGCACGCCAACCATGCTACTCCATTTCTCCCTCCACAGGTTAGACATTACTATCAACCCCCACTTTTTAAACAAAAGCAATCCAGGGACCATAATGGTTACATAACCTGCCCAAGAGCGCAGTGCCTGCAGATGTCCTGCTCAGGAACTGAACGCAGAGCCCTGTAACCATTGCACTGTGTTATATTGAAACTGTGTGATTTTCAACGTTTAGAAAACAATGGCAAGATAGAAAATAACCTGCTTCGACTCTATAAAATTAAATTTACATAATTATAGAGCTTTTTATATCTCTACATATGAAAAAAATAACACAGACAGGGAAAGAAAAGAAACAGACAGGGAAAGAAACCTGCTCACTTCTCCCTCCTCCCCAGTCAGGGAAGCACATGGGCTGTGACTGTAGAAAAGTCCCTGTGTTCCTGTCTTTCTAAATCCTCTAAAGCACCCTGCAATCCCTACACTCAGATTCTCAAGCCTCTGACGTGTGCTACAGATAAATGCATGGTGTGGGGGTTAGAGGCTCTCCAATGCCAGGCACTTGCAGACAAGCATTAGGCTTCAATAGCCTTATTTTTCTATTAGTCTGTATTGGGAAACAGCCAGTTGCCCAGTCCCTGAGGGGCCCCGGCAAGGGGTGTGTGTAGTTTCCAGTGGCTCCAGGCAGTGTGTACTCTCAGCAACACTGGCTGGGACAGTCCCTGAGCTCAGCAGGGAACAGACATAAACTAGCCCGGGACAAAACCATCAATGTCACAGACTGATGCCCTTCCAGGGAGAGGGAGGATCATTTTATGAGCTATGAAAGATTGAAGGTTAAGACATGATTTTGACTTCTGCCTTAACCAAAACATAAAATAACATTGTTAGCAACCAGTTTATTAAGTGTGACTTGTGACCAGAGGGTGAGAAAAAGAATCTTGGGGGGGAGGGGGATAAAATAAACAGGTATTGACAATGGGAGGAAGGCACCTGGGCCTGAGGCCAGATACCTGCTCATCTCCCTGGAGCCCAGCTCTGCCTGTGAGAGCAGCTCAGACCGGGCACACAGGCTCTGCACACCACTGGTTCATTGATCTGTGGCAGCTGGTGAATGGCTTTCCTGAGCAAAACTAAACAAGGACAACAACAAGTCAGAGTAGAAAGTAAATAATCAGTCATCCTTATTAAAACAGGATTTAAAAACCACTCACGTTTTAAGCAAATACCATTCCGGCGGAAGACTTGTTGGGGACAAAAGGGGAATTTGTTGTGTGAAACAGTATTCAGTTTCTTTCTCCTGGTCCTTTGCTTCCCCTCTGGATTCTCCTCTTTTGACCCTACTGATACCACCATGCTCAGCACCAGGAATGTCTTTCCCTCCTCAAAACATGCTAAACGAAGGAATATGGAACAAAACACTTTCATTCTTTTCTGTCAGCTAAGACAGGTGATCATGTGTTAAGTTACTAAAAACTTAGGGACAGCAAAAAAAAAAAAAAAAAAAAGAAATAGTAACGGAATAATAAAAATCAAACGCTATTTCTCAAAAACAAAATCAATGAAAGTAGCCCAGCACTTATCCAGCCTCCAATCCTGTTGTCCTAAGCCTGAAGAGCTAGCTCCACTTTGTACATGCCTCGTCTGTTCTACTTTCCTATGTTCTAGGGAAAAATAACAGTGTGACTAAAATGTGTAAGTGAGTGTGGGGGGTAGAATAGGGGTGGAGGCAAGGAAGGGAAGTATATAACTCCTTGTTGGTCAAGGTTGCTACAATATTATTCCACTCGATAGTCTATATTCTTATTTTTGTTTGAATTTTCTCATATGCGTAAGTGAAGATTTTTTTAAATCATAGTAAGTAGTTCCACTAATAAATGTTTTCATTTATGATCTGCTTTTTTACATGATATACAGATGTACTTTCTCTCCAAATGTTTGACAAATATATAGGATTTTTCCCTCTTTAGTTTTCATTTTATCTACTAGAATTTGGGGTAAGGTTCACTTTTATCTCACAATTTCTATTTCTGTCTCTACCTGAGACCCTGTCTCCTCTACAGCATTGTTATTTTATTCCTCTTTTAAAACCCAGCAGGCATAAATGCTATCTATATTACACCTAATTATTCATGGCTAGGACTCCTTGCTTGAATGTGAACTCTGTGGAACAGAAACTATGTTATATTAATTATTCATCCTGCCCACCAAGAAACTTATGTGAAGTTATATGCTCAAAATTATATCGAAATTAAAAATAATGACATTAATGGAAAGATATTGAGTAGCTCATATACTTGAAGAAAAAGTTCAGAAACAGGCTTTGAATAGAGCAGAAAGCAGAACAGCTCTGGGGTTCTCAGGTGGGGACAAAAAGAAGCACACAAACACACAAACAACACCTCTTCTGGGTTCCAGGCACTGCCACCTGGAAGAATTGGTGATAACCTTTTTAGTCCTTGAATCAGGCCACTCAAGATTCAGTATCCTGGAGCAAAAGTTTAATTGCCCTTGGCCGATCCCTCAGCTAGAGAAATGGATCATCTTAATTGACTATTCTATCTATATGCCACTCATAAGAGAAGAGGAGGTCATTACTAGAAAGCTTGGAAATCAGTTGCCAGACAGAATCTACAGATGCAGCCTAAGCAGATGTTGCTAACGTGGACATTGAACACCAGAATTATGTGGAAATGCAAAGCATCAATTAAAGTAGCCCATGTTGCATTGATAGACCTGGAGCAGGAGTAGGGCTATTTATATAATTCCATCACAGAGACTTTTAATGGTTTCTCATGGTTGCTTCAGCCTGTAGCAGGACCTTGAGACAGTGGATATTTATACGTTCTCTAAGTCTGTATTATAATGCTTGCCATTTAAATCTGCTTAATGTTTCAAGGGTAGGACATGCCCTATGTTTTTAATGTCTCTACCCCGAAGCAGGGAGTTCCACGTTAACCAATGAATATGAATCATGAACCATTTCTGCTTGTGATTTCCTCTCCAGGCACGCCTCTGTTCCATGGCCATTGGAGTAGATATTTCACTTAGAGATATTTTTAATAAGAAATTTCTACTATTTATTATATAAAGTTTTATTGTAGTTCTTATTTCATTAAACAGCACAACAACACTTCTAGGTTATAAGGACCATTATAACCACTCTTCAGATGAACATAAGGCATCATAAGGAAGTGGAGAGAGGGTACAAAGCCAGGAAGCTGGTTGCAAAATTTATGCTCATGAACATGAAAATGTAGCCTTCTTTCGATGATCTGATTTGATTTGAAGTAGGCGAAAAGGAATTTGATTTAAGAATAAGAATCTGATGCCAGAGGGGCAGGAGCATGGAGACTGGGTGAGAAAGGGAAAGGATTGAGAAGTGCATATTGGTAATTAAAAAATGTTCAGGGGACAGAAAGTACAGCTCAGGGAATGTAGTCAATAATATTGTAACATGTATAGTACCAGATGGGTACTGGAAATATTGAAGGGAACATTTTGTAAAGTATACAATTGTCTAACCACTGTACTGTACACCATAAAGAAGTACAAAATAATACTTCATATAAACTATAATTTAAAAAAATATTTTAAAGTATATTTTATTGATTTCAGAGAGGAAGGGAGACAGAGTGAGAGATAGAAACATAATTGATGAGAGAGAATCCTTGATCAGCTGCCTCCTGTACACCCTCTTACTGGGCATGGAGCCTGCAACCCCCCCATGTGCCTTCTGACCCAGAAACTAACCATGACTTCCTGGTTTATAGGTCGATGCTCAACCTCTAAATCACAACAACTAGGCTGAAAAAATATTTGTAAAGTTAAAAAAAAAAAAGAAAGAAAGAAATATCCCCCCAACCACAATGGCTTATTTATGGAAGTGTCAAAATTTAAAACCATAATTCTAAGGCTTGCAATTGGTCAAGTAAACCAATCAGCCAACCAATCAATTAGTATTTATTAGGTATGATGATATTCATGTGAAAGACCCACTGAGGTTCATATTTTATGTACCTGCACAATGCCATCTCTACTTCACGTTATCTTGCTTTTCTTTTCTTTTTTTAAATATATTTTTATTGATTTTTTACAGAGAAGAAGAGAGAAGGATAGAGTCAGAAACATTGATGAAAGGGAAACATTGACCAGCTGCCTTCTGCACATCCCCTTACCAGGGATGTGCCTGCAACCAATGTACATGCCCTTGACCAGAATCGAACCCAGATCCCTTCGGGTTCTGATGCTCTATCCACCTAGCCAAACCGGTTTCAGCTAGTATTATGCTTTTCTTAAGCGCTTCCAAGGTCTAAAAACTGCTCTCTCTCTCAGAGGGAAGCTGCATTATCTCCCTTTTCTTTCACTATCCCACAATCACCAAAGCAGCTCTCAGAGAGGTCTTCTGTCACTAAATCCTTTCATTCACAGCCCATTTGCTTGTACATATGATTTCCTGCCTGATCTAAAGTTGAATACAGCCCTTCATTTTCCAGTTTCCCAGTGTCAGATTATTCTTCCTGCCTGCTTTCCTCTGCCTGCTCTCAGGTTACACATTGCTAGAAGAAGTCGCTGGACAGCAGTGAACTTGGTCTGATCTCTGGGAATAGCATGGAGACTGATAGGACCCAGTCACTATTGATTTGACTGAAGGCAACGGGATTGAAGATGGGCTAATTATCTGGTTAACCTCGTGGCCATTCAGTTCCACATGGAGATATCATCACAGCCTTAAATTAGTGAAGAGGACTCTGATTAGATTTGTCTTGCTCTGGGTGGATTTCAACTTCAGGAAACTTAATTAGAATGGAAATTATTTTCTCTTGAGAGATTATGCTCTGAAATATTTCAAATGACATTTGATGAATGTGCATCTCATTTATTTTGATAGGTGCCATCAAGAAATCTTGTGATGTAGAACAATATGTCTAGGTCTTTTTATTTACACTAGGAAATTCTAATGTGTCACATCTGTTTGGGTCAAGGCAATCTTGAAATCTGAGTTGATTTGCTGTCGTACAGTTTGTGTTAGCTTAGTAGTTCCAAATGGAGACTAACATCTACATATCATCATAACTTATTTGATTTTTTTTTATAAAACCATGTACTATATATATTTTATTTTAAAAATATTTTTGAGTTATAGTTCACATTTTCAATTATTCTGAATTAGTTTCAGATGTACAGCATAGTGATTAGACAATCACATACTTACAAAGTGTTTTCCCTGATATTTCCAATACCCACTGGCACCATAGATAGTTATTATATACTAAAGGACCGGTGCACAAATTTGTGCACTCGTGGGGTCCCTAGGCCTTGTCTGGAGGATCAGGCTGCAACCAGTTCTCCAACATCCCTGAGGGATCCCAGAGTGACAGAGGGTGCAGGCCAGATCCAGGGACCCCACCAGTGCATGATCAGGCCTGGGAAGGGCCATGGGAGTTGGGGTTCTGGATTGGAGAGGGTGCAGGCTGGGCTGAGGGGACCCCTCCTATGCACAAATTTTGTGCACCGGACCTTAAGTAAATAAACAAGTCAGATATGTTAGTCTCAACTATTTCCTGGTGCCTCATCTGTCATTACTAGTAGATCTCTGTTCTTCCTAATAATTCTCCTTGTACTATGTTGAATTCCTGCTACCCTGTTGGATTCCTGCTACCCCAAACTACTCATTAGGTCCTCATGTTTCATAATCACTAGCTGATAGCATGATTCCTTTCTCAGCACACTTTCTAAATACTTAAGTCTTCTTTCTCTTCCATTACTGCCAGTTTTTGGTCACACCTGGCAACCTTGTTGGGGTAAAAAATTGGCTGCAACTTCCCTCAAATCTGTCTATCTGCCATCGCTAGACAAGTACATTTAGAAAGGACTAGTGTCAGGGGGAATTAAAGAAACATAGCGGGCAAGTAAGACAAGTTCCAAACAGAGCCCACTTTGGGTTTACACATAACTTGGTGCCCAAGAGAAGGTTGGAGGTGGGAAATGTAAAGGTAGGGAGTTAAGACCACTCTTTCAAATAAACTTGGCCATAAAAGGAAAAAGAGAAATAAGAATGCAACTAGAAAGAGAAGCAGGGATGAAGAAAGGATTTATTAATAAAGTAAGTCCTAGTATGGTTATAACCTATGAGGAAAGAACCGTAAGAGAGGAAGATACTGAAAATACTGAAGACAGACATATGACTAAGAGAGTATGATCTTGGGAGATATTAAAGGGAGTCCCAAAAAGGGTACACACACATTTTGAATAATTATAAAGGTGGTATTTGTTAAAATAAATTTCATTTTTAAAATTGAGCTATCAGCTGTCATTTTTTGGGGGGGTGGGGGGGTGAGGGGGGGAGAACACCCTGAAGAAAAAGAAGAGAGCTAAAGCACACATGGAGGTTTTAGCCTAAAACAAAAAGAGAATTTCTTTTATTGAGGCAAGTGGAAAGGAACAAGAGTGAGTGTGCCTATGGGAAACGTTGTAGACGAAGGGATAGAAATTCTCAATTTTCACTTTAAATAGAAATAAAGGTCATCTGCAAAGTCAGTGGCAAGAGAGAAAAGTTGAGACGAGGATGGAAACATGGAATCATCAATTACCTTTAAAAAAAATTTTTAACGAAATTATCCAAATGTTTGGGGTACAAGAAAATATACACCTAAACTGCAGGCAGCTCTGTAAATTGGCAAAATGTTTTTGGAAATCAATTTGGCCTCAAAAATATTAATATATTTGAACCTACTGACATCATTTCTAAGAAAATAACTCAAAATGTAGATGAAAGTTTGTGTATAAAAAATGTTCACTACAACATTATTTATCATGGGAGAAAACCTGGAAACAACCTAATTATCCAGAAAAGTGGCTAAATAAATTATGGAAAATCCAGGCAGTAGAAATCTATGCAAACATTAAAATAATGCTTACCAAAAATTTTAATTCTCTGGAGAATTTCTTTTATGAAAAAAATAAACCCAGTGATATTATTATGTTAAATAAATAGGCCATATTAATTTTGTTATCAGAAAAATGCATATAGATGTTTTAAAAATATTTGGTGAATTATTAAGAGTACTGTTGGAGAACAGAAAAAAAAGGAATATTTGCTAAGCACACATGAAAATGAAGATCAAGTGGGGGGAATAAAGTGCTGATTACTGGAACTCAGTTAATTAATAGAACATTGCCTGAGTCAGCATTGCAAAAGTACAAAATAAAAGTTGCAGATTTTGGTCTCAGATATGTTGAATATTTAAAAAGTGGGTGATTTAACACAAAATATATGAATTTCTGATCCCTTTGAAATAAACCCAAAGCTCAGTGAGCACTGGGCTCTGTTTTGCTCAGTGATAATCCCCTAGGCATACCCTGTGCTGCCCTCCTTAGATGAGTTACAAGATTGCAGTTGTCCATAACCCTCACCTCCATACCCTGTCATTTTCCTGACAATACATCAAATGTCAGTTGCCTTTTGTCATCACCCTTGCTCTCTCGAGTAAAACTGGAATTAAATGTTCTATAGAACATTGTGCTAGAAGGCTGAGGTGGCATTTTAATAATTGGATTCAGTCTTCACTTTCAGGGGGGTTACCTACACATAAATAACATAGACTAAGAATATATTAGACCAACCTGATGACAATATAAAAAATAAGATACATGTAGCAGAAAAGGAAGAACTTTGCACAGGCTTGGGTAGTGCTTGGAGGGAAGGGAGCACTGAACCACATGAGACTGGGTAATAATTTCTAGTTGGAGAGAAATAGCAATGAAAAGAGAGTGGCAGCCAAAACCGGTTTGACTCAGTGGATAAAGTGTCGGCCTACGGACTGAAGGGTCCCGGGTTTGATTCCGGTCAAGGGCATGTACCTTGGTTGCGGGCACATTTCCCGGTGGGGTGTGTGCAGGAGGCAGCTGATCGATGTTTCTCTCTCATCGATGTTTCTGGCTCTCTATCCCTTTCTCTTTCTCTCTGTGAAAAATCAATAAAATATATTTTTTTTTAAAGAAAAGAAAAGAGACTGGCAAGGGATGTTTCCCAGATCAGTCTTCCAGCCAAGGGTTCATGTAGGGGAAAAGTAACTAAAATGTGCATATGAGAAGAGTTGGATAAGAAAATTAGTATATTGGAACTTTAATGTTTGAGGAAGCCATTGTGTGCTTTGAACACAAAAAATTAATGTTTCAAGAAGTTTAATTGGAAGAAAAATGATTTGAAGAAAGAGATCAGAGACAAAGATGACAATGAAGTGCCCCTAAAAATCCAATTCATTTGGACAGTGAACAAGCTCTTATTATGGGAAGCTCTACACCAAGCAATGGGGATGTTAAATAATCAAATTCCTTGATCTTAAAGATAAAATCCAGTGGACATAGACAGATAACAAGTATGTTCATAAATAAGTAAATGAGTGCAACAAAATAGAGGGACTTATGTGCACAGGACCTGCTGGAGATAATGAGCTCAGAAGAGACCTCTCTGAAAAGTAACTTTGATCCTGAGTCTTCAATGGTGAAAATGAGGAGGAGGAAGAAGAGAAGAAGAAAAAGGAGGAGGAGAAGGAGGAGAAGAAGAAGGAGGAGGAGGAAAAGAAGGAGGAGGAGGAGGAGGGGGAGAAGAGGATGAGGAGGGGGGGGAGAAGAGGATGAGGAGGAGGGGGAATGGGAAGAAGAGAGGAAAGAGAAAGGAGGGGAAGAGGGGGAAAGTCTAGAATTTTTTAAATATTGAACTGACCAATTCAAATCTCACAGCTGGAAGAGTTAGACCAATAAGAGAACACTTATATAGAGCAGGGTTTTTATTATCAGACACAAATGTTCATTAACGCTTTTATCATACAAAATTGATGGACACAAATTACCCAAGTAGAACTACAGTGGTCAAGACCCATAGCTTTTCAAAGTCTAACATTAATTCCTTGGTATTCTTAGGAGGGGTTAGCCATAAAATAAGGCAGGGCTTTTTTTTAGATAAAATCAATTTGGAAAGTGTTAATCTAGTTAAATGGACTATTTCTTTTTTATTATACTACATATCAGAATATTTAATATGCATGTGCTTTGTGATTTTTTCCAAGAAATGTGGCAAAATTGTCATTATATGAGTCTGAAGAGATGGAACTACAAGAGTTTAATGACATAGTGAGTAGATTCAAATGAACTGTAATGTGTTGTTGTTTGAATGTGTATAGAATTTTCATTGGTATCCAAGGATTAGAAAGAGCTCACAGTGCACAAAGAAGTATAAGGAAGGATTACTGGGCTAGTTATCAGGATAATGGACTTTCATGCCTATTTTACCATTTTGTTGATCTCATCACTGGAACCAGGGCTCACCGATTCATTAATTTATTGGATGAACATTGTGCATCTCTGCTAGTGAGGCTGTACACTGCTCAAGGTGCTAGGGATATAGCAATGAACAAGAAAAATCTAGTCCTTAACCTCATAAAATTTATAGTAAATGAAGAAGATAGTCAGTAAATAAATCAGTATATATTGTAATTTCAGTTGGTTTTAGGCACCTTGAAAAGGATATAATTGGATAAGATGTTGCAAAGGGCAAGAAGAGAGTCGGGCTCAGTTTCTCCATCACAGCCTTTAAATAATTACATGCACTGAAACCCAAACAAATGAACTATTTGTCTTTTCCAAATAAATTGATCTTTTCTCATTTAACAGAAAGGTAAATGATATGTAGCCTAGGACTTGTACAAAGTTTCACAATGTCACTCGTGTCCTGGGCGCCTTCAGTGTTTCTGTTCATTGTCCTCAGGTTATGGTTTATATACTCATGATCATCATGCAAGACAACTATCTGACATTCATGCCCCAAGCATGGCAGGAAAAGGTTTACCAAGGATTTCATAAGAGCGGCTGTACTAGGAAAGCCAGACTTTCCTCAAAATCCCACACAGCCACCCCTTGCATCTTCAGGAAGGCTGGGAAACATAAATAATTTTTAGCTGCCTGAGTATCTCTGCTGAAAAAGATTCTGTTGCCCTAAACCAGGTGTACTTAGGAAGAGTGATAAAGGGGGAATGGGAAAAGCAATTAGCCTGCCATAATTCTTAGGCTTACAAATAAATCTACTTCAGCATTCAAACTATTAATGTAATATTAGATATTATAATAATACTAGGGGCCCGCTACACGAAATTCTGCACTCAGGGGGTCCTGCAGCCTGGCCTGCACCTTCTCCCAGTTTGGGAGTCCTTGGGGGATGTCTGACTGATGGAAGGCTTAGGCCCACTCCTCACAGGGAGAAAGCCTAAGTTGGCAGTCAGACATCATTAGCACTGCCGCAGAGGTGGGAGAGACTCCTGCCACCTCTGTTGGCTCACCAACCTGTGAGCCTGGCTCCTCCTTTGGGAATGTACTGACCATCAGGGGGAATCTCCTGCGTGAGCATCTGCCCCCTGGTGGCCAGTGCATGTCATAGCCACAGGTCATTCTGCTGTTCCGTTGATTTGCATATTAGCCTTTTAATATATAGGATTATTATACTGATATCTAGCATAAAAAAGGAAATACTGATTTATATACAAGTATGTACAAGTGATACCTTGAAAAGAAACAATCCAGGAAAGCTCAGAGAAAACTTCTACTAAACTGAACCAGAAGAGCACGTTAAAGAGACAGTGCAAAAATTAGGATGAAAGGTTAAGACACAATTTAGACTTGCTGTCACTGAACAGGGTTGGGCACATAGGGCCCCTAGTAGTATATTGCTCAAGTTTATCGCAACTAAGTTAAAAATAGAACAAACACCAAATTAAACAATGATAATTATATGCTCTTCAACCAAGAACATGTTTATAAGATACTCGAATGTATTTCTGTATATGGCTAGAGAAGTGTTGTTTTGGGGACTTCACAAATGCATATTACATTGGCAACTCACATTAACCTGATGATGGTCATAATGGGCCACAGTTAACAATAGCATACTTAGATCCATATTTTTTTTTTATTTACTTACTATAATTTTAATTTGTTTCAGGTGTATTTTTAAGTAAATCAAATAAAATGGTTTCAGAACTCTGAAAAACCTCAAAGAAATGCTAAAAGGCAAAACAATGGACTGAATGGCCTCAACCTCACCTTCAGACTCAGACATTCTTAATTTTTACAACTTACAAGAGCCCTATCTTTATTAAAGACATCAAGATTAAACCATGGGTTAAAAATTGTTCATACTTTCAATGCTCATCAAAGAGCAGTGATTTATCAAATCTTTGAAAAATTGAAGTAGATGTTATAAAGCTAGTGGAAAATATTAGTGATTAGAGGCCTGGTGCATGAAATTCATGCATGGGTGGGGATGTCCTTCAGCCCAGCCTGTGCCTTCTAGCAATCTGGGAACCCTTGGGTAGGGTCCCTAGGCATGGCCAGAGATCAGGGCCTATTGGGGCTTTCCTTCCCGCAGCTGCAGGCAACTGGCCTCATCCCCACCACTGCCACTGCTTGCTTTCTGTGCCACCTTCCCCCACCACCAGTTGCCTCCCTCTGTGGGAGAAAGGCATGGGGGGCAATTGCTTGGCTGGCCTGGGCTTCCCTCTGCCAGTGAGCACTGACTGGCCCGCACACCCGCCATAGTGTTACTTGCTGGCGGCTTGGGCCTCCCTCTGTGGGGCGATTGATCATGGGTCCCCAGATCACCACATAGAAGGATGCCCCGCCCCTCTACTGCAGCACCGCCTGCCAAGTAGCCTGGGCCTCCCTCTGCAGGGCGATTGTGGGGCTATGGCGAGGCACCCTGACGAATCACATCATACCTGCCTTGGCTGGCCTGGCACCAGAGCATGTCATGGCATGGTCATCCAGACGATCATCTGGATGACCACTCTGCTGTTCAGTCATTTGGGCAATTTGCATATTATGTTTTTATTATTTTATAGATTATTATAGATAATGAATTCAGATATAGATAAATCCTTCTCATCTATAATTCCTAAGAAACACAGAAAGTAGTGTTCCTTTTTCAGCTATCTGCACACTTTCTAATCTCACAGACAGCTAGAGAACACACAACTTATCTACAGGGGATTATATGTATTATTAGTTAGATATATAGCTTGCTTAGGCTACAATAGATTTTAATTAGGTTATAGACGCATTCTGAAATTTGTTTTACACAAAATGCTTTTATTTTTCAATTTATGATCATTTAATTACATCATCTAAAATTTAAACAGTATCATATCATGCCTAAATCTTCAACAGACAAAAACCATTATCCATTGACTTAATAATTTCATTTCTAGGCCAGAGGAAACACCTTTAAGAAATAATCCTAACAACATAAAAAAGCTTTATTCAGGAAAATTTTCATTGAAGAATGATACATAATATTCAAATTTGGAAGCATTATCATTTTCAATATAATTACTCATACTCTACTGCATAGAACAGAGTAAATTACATAGAACATTATATAATAAAGTATTAGAAGGATGTAGATGATAATGGACATTTTTATAACATACTTTGTTAGATTTATATCTAAGTATATCTTTTTGGTGCTATAACAATATAAGTGGCATTATGTTTTTAACTTAAGATTGCAATTATGGCCCTACCTGGTTTTTCTCAGTGGATATAGTATAGGCCTGCAGACTGGAGGGTCCCGGGTTCAATTCTGGTCAAGGGTACTTGGGTTGCAGGCTCGAACCCCAGTAGGGGGCATGAAGGGAGCGGCCAATCAATGATTCTCTCTCATCATTGATGCTTCTCTCTATCTCCCTCTCCCTTACTCTCTGAAATAAATAAAAATATTTTTAATTGCAATTATGCATTGCTGGCATATAGAAGAGCATTTCACTTTTATGTATCAACTGTGACATTATAACACTTACTCTTTAATTCAAGGACATTTTGTTTCATTTTCTTCATAGACAATCTTGTAATCTGCAAACAAAGACAATTTTATTTTCCCCCCAATCTGTATATACTTTAATAATATTTTATTTATGTGTTTGGTCTTTGTCCACATTTCCTGGGCTTACAGCTCCCCAAACCCTTGTAGTTTCCTCAGCCATAAGAGTAATGAGAGCATCTTTTATTGTAATATTTGGTATTTTGACCTCAGTTCTTAAAAACACTCTTCTGGGTTTTTGTTTTCTCTTTACACTTTAGTTGTATACATTTCTACAGACATATGTTCAAGCTCACCAATTCTTTCCTTGACCCTGACCATTCTACTAATGAGCTCATCAAAGGCAATCTTGAACTCCCAAGAATTTCCTTTTGATCCTTTCTTACAATTTCCATTTATCTGCTTAAATTATCCATTTTTCCATATTTATTTTCTCTATTAGAATATATAGCATATTTATTATAGTTATTTTTAATTTCTTATATCATAATTCCAAAATCTATACCATATCTGAGGCTGGTTTTGGTACTTGCTTTGTCTCTTCAGTCTATGAGGGTTACTTTCCTATTAACATGCCTAGTAATTTTTTTTGCTGACTATTGTACATAATGCATTGGGTAATAGCACTAATATGAACATGCCTTTATCATTGTTGCTATTGACTGAATTGTGTCTCCACCCAAAAACATTCATATGCTAAAACTGTAACCTCCAATGTTATAATATTTTGGAATAAGCTGGTTATGATATTTTAGAATAAGGTAATTAAGGTTAAGTAAGGTCTTATGGTTGGATCCTAATCCAATAAGAATGAGGATTGGGTTCCTTATTAGAAGAGGAATATATATATATATATATATATATATATATATATATATATATATATATATATATATATATATATGTGTGTGTGTGTGTGTGTGTGTGTGTGTGTTTTATCTCACTTGCTCTCCTTCTCTATCTACCTCCACTCCTCTCTCTACACCTTCCATCCTACCCCCTCATGCACACACATAGTTAAGGCCATATGAAAGTAGAGGGGGGGAAAAGGCAGCCATCTGCAGTCCAGGACAGAACTCTCACCATAAACTGACCAGGAACCTTGTTGGCACTCTGATCTCGAACTTCCCAACTTCCAGAATTGTGAGGAAGTTAATTTCTGTTGGATAACCCATTCATCCTAAGGTATTTGTTATGGCCATCCAGACAAAGAATATTTTCTCTGGTGATTTTGTTTTTGTCTCTACTGTTGATATTTTTGTTTCCCTAAAGACTCCTTCTTAAATAGTGTATCTTGAAGATTTTAGGTATAATCTGCCATTATACTGGAGCCCTATTGATATAGTAGTAAGGAGTGGGTGAGAGAAAGTTTTCTATAGTTTTTTTTTTATTTTATTAAATCAGTCTTTTAATGGGTCTCGGTCTTTAGGCTGTGACCTTCACAAATGTTTCAAAGTAGTTACTTCTACCCTCATTCTGCCAGAAATATGAAAGGGTCTTTCTTGGATCTTCACCATGAGAACCTGGTAAAAATCAAGTTTATGGTTTCAGTGGATAGTGCTCTAAATAAGTTGACTGCATCTGTAATTTTCTCTACTCACCTTTACCTACAGATTTCAGGGTGTGGTTTGCCCCGTGAGCTAAATTATCTGCTGAGTCCAAGAATAATCATTTATTTCAAGTTTGTTCAGATTTTTTATTGTTGGGATCATGAAAGTGATGACTTCAAATTATAATATGTCAAACCTAAAACCAAAAGCTGATGATTCATTTTTTTATATAAGGCATTGTAGTTTCTGAGCTTTAACAAAAAATTCATATATTTCTGAATACAATTCCTGAATGAGGCTCTTAAACTTTATTTGAGGTGTATTTAAATCAATGCACCTTTTTTTTGTAATTTTAAAATCTTGGCATGTATGAAATACACTTTAAGTATGATCAATGCTTATATTTTTGTTATCAAAAATTAGATCCTCAGCCGAAACTGGTTTGGCTCAGTGGTAGAGCATTGGTCTGCAGACTGAAAGGTCCTGAGTTCGATTCCAGTCAAGGGCATGTACCTTGGTTGCGGGCACATCCCCAGTAGGGGGTGTGCAAGAGGCAGCTGGTCGATGTTTCTCTCATCGACGTTTCTAGCTCTCTATCTCTCTCCCTTCCTCTCTGTAAAAAATCAATAAAAATATATTTTTAAAAAAATTAGATCCTCAGAGTTTCCTGAAGCTCATAGATACCAGCTATTCTAAATGTAGCAAAAATATAGAATTAAATGTATTTATTGTTGTGTTTTATTAATAAATTCAAAATTATTTATCAAACTAGAGGCATGGTGCACAAAATTTGTACATGGGTGGGGTCCTAGGCCTGGCTGGCAATCAGGGCTGATCAAGTTCCTACCTTCCTGCCTCCCTTCCTCCTCCTTCCCTCACCTCCAACATCCACCACCACCCACTCTGCTTCCCTGTCCCTGCCCAGGAACAAGCCCTGATTGGACTATCGGGACCTGTTGGCCAGGGGGAGGGACCAGAGGGTTTGCTCCCTTCTCTGCTTTTCTCAGGCCACAGGAAACCCCATTCTTGCAGGAATAAGCCCCAGGAAGCCCTATTCTTGCAGGAATCTTCTTGCAACAGGCCTCTAGTCTATATATAAAAGCCTAAGCAATTAGCCAACCTAGCTATGACGCTCAATGATCACCAGGGGCAGACCCTCAATGCAGGAGCTGCCAGCAACTTTGTAGAATGCCCTCCTGCACTAAGGGACCCCTCGGGGGATGTTGGACTGCCAAGGAAGGACTATGGGAGGTTGGCTCCAGGGCATGTTTGGCCCATCTTGTCCAGTCCCGCCACACTAGCCTTTTTAATTTATTTTCTTTCAACGTGCATGAATCTGTGCACTGGGCCTCTAGTAATTATTATAAGCAAATTATTGGCCAATAATAAAAAAATTAAATTAAGTGCATTTCTGGCCCTGTCCAGCTAATTCTATTGGTTTGAATGTTGTCCCAATATACCATGGTTGCAGATTTTATCCCTGATCAGGGCCCATTCAAGGATCAACCAATGAGTGCATAAATAAATGGAATAACAAATATATATATATATATATATATATATATATATATATATATATATCCCTTTTCTCTCTCTCAAAGAAAAATTAAATGCAATGCATTTCTGAATTTTATTCACATTGTCCCAGAAAACACTAACATCATAAATTAAAAAACTTGATGCTGTATATAAAATACTTCAATATAGGCAAACATTAACATAGTTTCTTACACTGGTCATCACAGGAGACAAGATGATATTGTGCTTTATAATTCTTTTTAAAACATTTACTTGTTATTTCATGAAATGTCATCTAAAAAACTTAGTAAACCTTTCACAAATTTTTGTAGATTGTGTTATAATTCATTTATCAGTTCTCAAAAAAGTTCTTAACATTTTAGGCTACTTACAAATATTATGTTTATATATGAATTATTTAAAAACAACACTTGTAGCTATGCATTTATAAAACAATCTGTTTCTCTCTCTACTATTGGTATATTTAAATTAGCCAGGTGGTATCCTTGAGACAATTGTATGAAAATCCATCCTTATGAATCTTTAATTCTATCACAGATCATTACTTTAAATCATTTCATAAAATTTGAAAAGCCTCCTACTTTGGTCAGTTTTCTAAACAACGTGCTTATTTCTAATTCTAACAATTAAGATAATTATGCTTTTCCAAATTTTATTTGTTTTTCAGAATATAGCATCAAAGTTTACCCAAGTTCACATTACCACTAGTGGGTGAGGGAAGGAGAATATTTGAAAGTGTAAAAAAAACTAAAACTTGTCTATTAGATTGATGCTACAAAATACTACTCAAACAAAAAAAGAATGGTAATCCTAAATCCTAACTCTTATAATAGCTACTAATTGGGAACTAACTTTAATTTAATACAACAAATATTTAGTAAGCACCTACTTATATGCAAAGCAAATGTTTGAATTTCTGCCCTCAGAGTACCTGGCATGTTCAAGTGATAGCAATAAGGTTGGCTGGCTGAAACAAAGTGAGTGAAGGGAAGAAGTCAGAGAGGTGACAAGGCAGGTCTGAAGTGGTACTAAGGGAAGGAAGCAGATCATAGAGCCTTGTAAATCATTGTAAGGACAATGCCTTTCAGAATGAGTGTAATGGAGAGCCATTGAAAATTTGGAGCAGAAAAGTGGCATTATTTGATTCATGTTTTAAAAGTATTACTTTGACTTCTTTTTGAGAGTAGGAAATAAATGAACAGAATAGAAGAAATGTGATTTTTGTTTGTTTGTTTTGTTGGTGGTAGTTTTTTTTTGTTTTTTTGTTTTGTTTTGTTTTGTTTTGAGGCTATTATAGTAATACAGGTAAGAAATAATGGAGGATCCAGAATGACTCCATGCTTTTTGGCCTGGTCAGATGGAAAGATGAAGTTGCCATTAGTAGAGATGAGGAGGTTTTATGGAAAAGTAGACCAGTAGTTTACTTTTTTGATATGCGAAGCTTAAAATTGCTAAAACAGATTGAATGTCATACTGGATAGAGACAAAAATCTAATATCCATAATGCCAATGAATCCATGTATTCTATATACACTAATTAATTAAAAATAAATAAAAACTTAAACAAAATAAGTATCACTGATTTTGAAACTCTTAAATGATTCTATAGACATAAAATCACATATGGTTTTGAAATTTTGAGGGCCATTTATCTTTACCACTGTAATGAGATAGAGCTTGTTTCTGAAAAACTAAAGGAAAAAATTGTAGACTATTCAGATACAATGGTTTGAATTATCACAAGTTAGATTCTATATTATAAAAACCTCTATTATATATAAAAACCTCTGAAATATTAATAGTTGTTCTGAGTGTCTAAAAAGTATACAAATGCCCATAAAATACTGAAATAAAGAAACTTTTCAAATGACAATTTTAAATCTATAGATTGTCAATACTTTCAACCTTTGTTAATTTTTGAATTATAAAAATAGCAATCTAATATATTATAAAATTAAAAAGAAATAATCATGTGAATAGACAAAGGGCATGCTTTGCCCAGTCTTTTCTGAACAATACATATTGATTTCCCATTGCTAGCACACTGGTATCAAATAGTAACTCAATAATTCATTTTAGCAAATAGTTGTTGAGTAGCTACTGTCTGCAAGGTCCATGATAGATGCTTCTGGGCAAACTAAGATGATGGAATATAGTGCTTGAGAAGCTTACAATATAATGAAGATAAATAGAATGGCTATCAAAGTAACTGCACCAGAAGTTTGAATAAAAGGAATGGGATTTCAAAAAGAGAACTGTCCAATTCAATGGATAGTTCAAGAATGTTTTCATACAAGAAGTGATAGTCAACTGGAAGGGGAGGGTGCTGCAAAGCTTCCAACAAAACATTAAATAAATCTGAGGGACAGAAACCCTGAGCTTTAAAATTGAATTTAAGGATCTTTCAGGAAAGAAGGAAAAGGGGTCTCATGAAAGAGAAACTTCTAGGATGTATTTTGGCCTAGGATATGTTTTGTGATCATGAACAAAACTAAGAATGAATATCCAGGGCTGAAAGTTGCTTATGTACATATGCTAACGAATTTCCAAAGCTTTATTTACTTGTTTCATCTTAGTCATTAATTATTCTGTGTTTCTGGAATCACTGTGGTACCTAAAAGGCAAGAGTCAACAATTCAATTGCATTGCTTTTAGAACAAATACCAATTTAGTAGAATAATCCTACATAATACCTTGCAAGCTGATTAAATTAATAAGCATCTTATTAAAACTTGGAGAACTAAAATGGCTAAAATGGGTTTCTTTGAGCAAAGAATGATAGATTCCCCTTTACTCTAATTTAAGATGTGCCAACTATTACTGACTTTTTCTTTATTTAATTGGCTGGCTTTACTATATTATCTTAATGAGTATAAAATATATTAATACTTTCCTAATTCATGAGCAACCTCAAATTTTAAGCCTATTTCCCCCTATGTGTATATATTTTCTTATTAAAATTCTTATTAATATATAACAAAGATTACTGTCAAAATAATATTTTATTTGCACATAAAAAAAAAACCCACACCATAAAGATCCTTCAAAAGGGAAGAAGCGTTAATAAAATTACCGCAGGCTTCTCTTTCTTCAAACTTTTCTACTGGATGAGGTTATATCACTAGAATGGAAGTAGCAATCATCACAGGCCTTCACATGGTTGACCCTGAATAGACATTGGTTGCATTGAACATGATCTGATAAAATTTCTAACAAGTTTGAGCAGGACCAGCCTTAGCAGGGAAATCAGGAGAAAATTAGGGCCATCCCCCCTGCGGGAAGAGGCGGAGAGAACTGGTGTGTGGAGAGAGAAAAGAATAAAGGGACACAGAGAGAATGGATGGCTGTGAAGAGGACGGGGGAAAGGAGGCTCTGTGAATAGAACCTGAGAGAAATGGGAGCAAACCCACAGCAGTGGACAGAGGCTCACCCTGCGGCTGGTGAGACCACTGCTAACATTTTATGCTGGGTAAAGAATGCAAATGGCTCCTTAAGGTCCATGTATCTTAACCTGCTTTAGAAACATATTGAATCCTGAGATGCTTTCCACTTAAACCTTCTTATTTTAAAATAAAGAAACTCAGGTTTAGAAAGGTTACCTAGATTATAAAAAATGAAAGTAATCTACATCCCACTCCTTAGAAAGAAAAGTCTTTTTAAAAGAAGGCTGGATGCACACTGGCCCTGTGCAGGGGCACAGGGGCTGCGGAGATGGATGGAGCCTGTCATACAGGAGGAAACCAGGAGGGGATCTGAGGGGAAAAGGAAGATCACAGTGGCTGGGAATAGAGTTCTCTTTTTTTTTTTTTTTTTTTTCATGTCCAGGCGTGGAGCATTCGATCCAGAGTCAGAAAAATTCGCCAGCCACTCTAGTCAGATGAGTTTCTTCCCTTGGGACTCAACACATAGACAGAATAGATATTACCTTGGTTTTTCATCAGATCACTAGATAGAAGAATCCGCTGGGTCTTTGCCTACCAGGGTATCATTCTTCACCATAAGTCTACACGCGGTCACTGAGTGGGGTGTGGAAAATAGAAACTATAGGAAGCTACAGATTTTTAATTTAGTTTGTCTATGACAACAGAAATCACCATCCTTTATTAAACAGGGACAAATATTTCAAAGATTAGTGAAGATCTTTTTTTAGGATTTGTGAAGCCAGGGTCCCTGTGTAACCCTCATGGGGTGAGAATAATGATGGACAGGATGACAGATGCCTGGGCTCCAACCCCTGGGAGTATGCAGGTATAGCCTAGACATATACATAAAGTCAGTCTCACCCAGATTCAAATGTTAACTGTGCTCATTTCTAATTGTGTGATCTGGAATAAGCCATTTAATGTCGCTTTAAAATGAGAAGAAAATTCCATATTTCATGAAATTACTGGGAAAATAAATTGAGATAATATGTGAAAATTTCTAGCATATTTGTATGCACACAATAGGTAGTCAATGAATATTTTTCCCTCCCTTCCCACTCATGCAGTGAAGTATTCTACCAGAAATTACTTAATGAAAGGCTGTCACAGGAGAGCCTTTAAGGACCTGTAACTCTCAGGTAGGGGGAAGTAGGTAGATGCAACCTGCGTTAGCCACAAGGCAGCAGCTATGCTCTGGCAGCTGTTGGAACAAGGGCTGCCAAGAGCCCTTCTGACCGCGCTGCCTTCAGGACAGTGAAAGTGAGATGATTAAACAGAATCTGTCCCTTGAGCTGCAGAAATGGCAAGCAGGAAAGAACATGAAATCAATTGTGTTACCTCAAATATATCACAGCATTCTATAATCTGTCCATCGGAAGGTGTGTTTTCCCGCAGGGGTTTCAATCAGGAAGTGACCATTTCAGCAAAAAGAAGTTACTGTTTTTGTTCAGCCAATAGAACGACTTGGGATAGGAAACAGAGCCCTGGGAGCGGAAAGCTGGGAAAGACCAGCACCAGACAAGCCCCAAGAGGGAAGCCTCATACAACCTGCCATGGTTTGTTAGTCAAAATCGGACTGTGAGCCGTTCCGATGGGATGAAGGGCGTCCTGGAGAGGCAGATGGGATTTGGACATTCCTGAGTTTTGATCACAGCTCACATTTACCACTCTCAGTTACGGGAACATGACCTAACCTCTCTGAGTTTTTATTTTCTCAACTGCAAGGTCATAAAATACCCACCTAAAGAGCTGTTGTGTGTCAAGCACAATCCCTGACAGAAGGTAGTAACTGAACAAATCATGGTGATGGTGGGAGCAGACACAGCGGCAGCATGGTAGTAAATGCCCACAGATGAAGGAGGGGTCCTTCACCAGATCATTGGGAGCTAAAACCGCCAGAGGCGTTAAGCCCAAGACAAAAACAGCTCAGAAAATGTCATGGAAATCCCTCTGAGTAAGTGGATCCAAAGGGCAGGACAGAGGCCAAAGCCATATCAGGGACCAGTGAAATGGAATGGGATGGAAGCAAATCAAGAGGGGAGTAAAAAGGACACTGGGAAGTCACTGAGAAGTTACTGAGAAGATCATTAAATGGAGAGTCAGTTTGCCTGAATCACAACTCTGACACTAGCGAATAACAGGACCTTGCCAGGTCCCTCCATTTCCCTATATCCCAGTTCCCATTTGAAAAGTGACAGAATTCTACATTTGATTTGCACAATCCCCTCTTGCTTTAGGAGCTCTGTGAATCTCTTTTATTAAACACTGTAACAACAGCAGTGGTCTCCTCTGGCCTCATACACTCCTGGACTTGGGTGAACAGAGGACCTGAACCCTTCACCCAGACTCTGCATCAAGGCCACTCAGGGAAACTGGGAAAAGTAGAGAGAAAAACGGAAGAAATATATCCTCAGACTTTCCCTAGGAATATTTGAAAAACAAACAAACAAACAAACAAGCATTGACACCAACACCCTGAAATATCGTATGTGCGTATTCCAAATATTATAATGCTTAGAGGAAGTCTGAACTTGCAAAGTCAAAACAAAATCTCTTCTGAAAGCAAAGCCTTATCCTTCAGGTTTATGTACTTCTTAAAAGTATCAATGGAGCCTAGGAATTTTTCCTCTGAGATTTCTGCTACAGCCCAAAACAAATATAACCTCTTTGACAAATAACAGCTCTGTATTATGACTTTAAAATATCTTGTCATAAAATTTGAATCTTGGGAAAACACATACTCTGTCTGCATAAAATGGCAATAATGGAACCAGTATCTACCGTGGCTGTCATTTACAAAGTTAATTGCTTTACCAGCAGCTCTGTGAAAGGACATGTGATAAACTGGAATTGGCATTTGGCTCTCTCCTTTTAGGTTAAGAAAAGCAAAATAGCTCAAGTCTGATAGAAAAAGACAGTTGCCTTTTAAGAGTTATCTTTTGCTTGTGACTTCGCCCAAAAACCAAAGTTTGCACCCCTTGTCAGTCCTTGCAGGGCTATGACTGATAGCAAGAGGAAATATGTCAAAGCAAAGATATTTAAGGTCAGGGTGAAAAGAAACAAATTCTCCATTTTTGAGAGCCCCAGAGTTACAGCCTGCAGACTATATTCACCACTGGCTGCCTTGCCCTTTTCTAAGACTTGTGTTCATCTATCATAAGATAATAAATTTGTGTTATTGTCATTTTTAAAAAGTCAGTTATTGGTTCTCCATTATATCTTTTCCTACAAGACTCATTTTCTTAGATGCCGTAGCTATATAGCTTTTCCCAGATTCTGTGAGCACAAAAAAATGATGACCAGAAGCTATCTACTAAAAAGATAGTAATATCATTATTAGTGGAGAATAGCATTTTTCTAAAGGCTGTCCAACTAATGCTTAATAATCTCTGTAGAGATTATGCCAATCCATAAAAGAAAACCTCAGGAATATTACCTCCCCACAAAACTATTTCTTGGATGTATTGGTTGAACATAGTTTTGGGAAGAAAGTGGGATAAAATCAGTAAATGTATATTTCATAAATGTAAATTATGTCTGAATTAGCTCTGTTATCCTATCAAATGGTAGAAAAGTGAAATGTGAAAAAAGTGTTAAAATGTATTTTTTTCTGGAGGGCGATGGATGCCATCAAGGTTTGCCAATATAAATGATTTTGATTCCTTGTCCAGAGACAAATATTTAAAATTAATTGTACACAGACACAGATATAAATAGAAATAATGACCCTGGGTCATACAAAGTGTCATTAACAATGAATTACACTATGATTACCTTAGGTATACAAAAAAAAAAACAACATATCAACACAGGTACTACAGGATTTCCAGGTGTGCAAATCCCAAAAACTATACCATATTTTTAAACAGAACTATAAATAAAAACTAAACATTAATGAGATGATGGAAGATTTTGAAGTAGTTCATAAATCAAAAACATATTCAATTATATGAAATACTAGAGGTCCAGTGCATGAAGTTCATGCACTGGAGGGGGAAGTGTTCCTCAGCCCAGCCTGCACCCTCTTTAATCTGTGACCCCTCAGGGGATGTCCGACTGCCAGTTTAGGCCCTATAACTGTCGGTCTAATCATGGACTGCTCGCTCCCAACCACTCACCTGCCTGACTGTCCGATTGCCCCTAACCATTTCTGCCTGCCAGCCTGATCACCCCTAATCACTCCCTGCCATCCTGATCAATGCCTAACTGCTCCCTTGTCAGCCCAATGTCCCCAACTGCCTTCCCCTGCCAGCCCGATTACCTGCAACTGCCTTTCCCTGCGGGCACCGTCACTCCAAACTGCCCACCCCTGTTGTCCTGGTCACCCCCAAACGCCCCCCTGCTAACCTGGTTGCCCCTAACTGCCCTCCCCTGCATGCCTGGTCACCTCCAACTGCCCTAACCTGCTGGCCATCTTGTGGCATCTATCTTGTGACCACATGGGGGCAGCCATGTTGTGACCACATGGGCGTGGCCAGCTTGTGTGAGGGTGTGATGTAAATTTGCATATTATCTCTTTATTATATAGAATTTTACTATGCAATAAAAGGCTAATATGCAAATTGACCAAATGGCGGAAAGACTGGTTGCTATGACACACACTGACCACCAGGGAGAAATGCTCAATTCAGGAGCTGTCCCTTGGTGGTCAGTGCACTCCCACAGGGGGAGGGCTGCTTAGCCAGAAACCCTGAGCCAGGCCATGGCTGGCAAGTGCAGTGGCGGTGGTGGGAGCCTCTCCGGCGTCTGTGGCAATCGGACCTCCCCCGAGGGCTCCCAGACTGTGAGTGGGCTCAGGTCAGGCTGAGGGAGCCTTCCCCCGCTTGAATTTGGTTGAATTTCATACTCTGGACCTCTAGTTTTTATTATAATAGCAATAGCTGACATTTGCTGAACATGAAATAAGAGGTAGGCACCATATTCAATACCTTAATATGTATTATCCCAATTAATCATCAGAAAATCCTCAGAGCTAAGTGTTATTTATGCTCATTTTATGGAAGTTAACTTCCCACAATCATACATCTGGGTATCTTCAAGCCAAAAATTTATTGTTTCAGGCTTTTTTTTTTTTTCCTTTGCAACTAACCTATGCTGATTTTTCTAGCAAGACTCAAAGATGTTGATAACAGACAGATAGTACTGTTAAAGTGATCACAGGGGTTAAAGACTTTATGTGCAGTCTTTCCCATAATATTTGTATTTTAACAGTGTCCCTTTTTGTTTGATGCAACTGTTATAGAAATAGTTCTTACTGAAATTCATAGAGATTTTTAAGAACATAACTTTTATACACATCCCCCAAATGAATAAATATATTGCCCAGGACTCTGATTATAAGGGACAAAATCAACACTTAAACCTCACAATTTCCTTGAAGAGAGAAAACTGACTAAAGAATTTTCTAAACAGATATTTAAAAGCTCTGGCTGGCAGGTTATCATCCAGATGCCCTCAGCTGGGTAACAGAACTGTGTGACCAGGAAGAGGATTGAGACAAAGCTGACAGCCCGTATTCAACCTCCAAAGCAAGCATGTCAAACTCAAAGGATAACAGGGGCCAAATAAACAAGGTTTGAGTTTATGTGGGTTGCAAAAAAAACAATAGCTTACATTTTCATAGAAACATAGGTTTATTTCAATGGAGACATGCTGAATACAAAGGACTGAAATAAATGAGTAATTGTTAACATAAAGTAATAGATCATTTTAATAAAAATTAATATTTTTTTCTTGAACATTAACTTACCAGACACTGAATAATTGCACAAATTAATAAGCATAACGCAAATAAACCTATTTTTCTTGTTCTTCAAAAGTGAAATATTTACTGTTGCGCACACCAAACAAATAAGACCAAGACTAATGACGTGGTGATCAGCTGTTAAAGTATTTACTGTTACTATTAGTGGTGAGAAATGGTAATGCATAAGGCTCATGAGGGAAATGAATGCAACTCTATTATAGTAATCAGTCACTAATGAACGTTGTAGTTCATTATTAATAATTATGTATAAAAGGGTATTGTAAAAATTAAGTTACAAAATTTTTATTAAAACGTTTCTAACATACCGTTACATTGGCTGGGCCGTGAAACTATTCATTGTGGGCTGGGCTGCGTGCAGCCTGTGGGCCGCGAGTTTCACATGCTTGCTCTTCTAAAGGATGCTCTTTATGTTATTTCTCACTCACATTAATATGGTTTAAGGTGGCTGAAATGTTTGTATGTGTGGGTGAGCAGCACTTCTTAAAATTTTGCATAAAATTGATTTCAAATGTCTTCAAGTCATTAGTTATGATCCCAATACAAGATGAAGCTTTTTAACTTCAAGATGTTTAAAATGACCACTCTGACATCGGGATAGGGTTAGAGTACAGTTCCTCAGACATGGATGCAGTTTTCAACTCTACTGTTCCCTGTAACCATGAACAGTTGGGTAAGCAGCAATGTTTCCAACCAGCCAGGATATTTTGAGGTTCAGAAGAACTTAGGCACTTTCTAAGTTCCATTTCTCCTCCCTTCACAGAGCAATACACACATAACCAATTCACACACACACACACACACACACACACACACACACATCTCCAACTAGCTTAGAGAAGAGAATGCAGCCCTTTAAGGATGGGCTAATTCTTTGCTGTGGCTGAGATATTGCTGAGAAAACTGTGATGCATTTGACAAGGCCAAGGTCACGTGGGGTGATATAAAAAAAAAAAAAAGATTGCTTCTTTCCTGTTCTATTTCTTCAAATTCAGCCCAAAGTTCCTTTCCCCTCTTGATACTTTCTCTACTGCCTTCCAAATTCACTCTTATTCACAGGCTCCTTCTTTTATTCATGAGCATAAAACCAAGCCATTGTTATCCTACAATCCATGTTTACCCTAAAACCCATTTGAATATTCTCTAGGGGCATGCTCTAAGAGTATTTTCTGAGCAGTAATGCAGGGAGGGGCAGTGAGCAATGGCCTACAATTCCTTTTGTCTATTATCTGTGGCACCTTCTTCAGCAGAACAACTTTCTCAGACTCTTCTTTTGTGGCAGTTTCAGTGAAGAAAGGATGACAAAGCAGCTTGCTTTTTTAAAATATATATTTTATTGATTTTTTTTACAGAGAGGAAGAGAGAGGGATAGAGAGTTAGAAACATCGATGAGAGAGAATCATCAATCAGCTGCCTCTTGCACATCCCCCACTGGGGATGTGCCTGCAACCAAGGTACATGGCCTTGACTAGAATTGAACCCTGGACCCTCAGTCCACATGCCGACGCTCTATCCACTGAGCCAAACCAGTTTCGATGCAGCTTGCTTTTTAAAGAGAAGAAAAAGAGGTCATGGTTAATTCCTGTTGGAAATCCTATTTCAAGAGCAGGCTGGGTTATCCTGGTTAGAGATCAGGATTCGATCACTGGAGAGCCAGCCCCTAACTAACCTCACAGAAGCTTCTTGGCGTGAGAGGCCTTTTGCGCTGTCCCCAAAGTGCTGACCCTGGTTTTACTCTAACGCAGAGCACGCAGCGCTTTCTGCAAACCAAACAGGCTCAGGCTACGTCCTCAGCCCTTCGGAAAACATCTGCAAAGCTGCTGCAACACAAATTAACTCCTTTGAAATTTAAGTAATTGGTCAATGACGTTTATTCTGGATAAATATTGATTTGCCACCCAGTTTCGTCAATCTTTACACTACGGTTTTCCAGCCAGCTTTTGAGTTCTCAGATCTGAGTAAAATTACTGTTTATCCAGAGCTTTCATAATGATATTTGCAGACTCTTCCAGTTCTTGGCTTTGCTCCCGATGCTCTCCTTGAGTGGCTATACCCAAAACGGAAAGGATAAGCAGAAAAAAGTGTAGCAGGGAAAACACTGGAAATCTCTTAGAGGGGTTAAATTTTAATTCCAGCCTCACCTATTTCTAGCCATTTTATATAGGGGTAAGGGGAGGGCAAATATAGGTTTACAATTGTTCCTATGGAAAATAATAAATGAATATACTCTGTTTTTTACATACTCACAACTGTAAGCCTACTTTTGCCAATCCTGAAATGCAGGGTTGTCTTTCTGTCTCTATTAAATGGTCTGAGTACTTGTCTTGTCTACTTCACAGTTTTATAGAGAAAACGCATGGTTTAAACAAAAATGCCAGTCATCCTTGATAAAATGTGTTCCCTGAAAACAAACAATAAAAATCATACACATACACACACACCACACATGTGCAGCATAAGAAATGTATTTAAATGGATTATACAATGTGCATTATATTATATGGCCTATATATAATTTTTTATTTAAAAAAAGAATCGGGATTTTTTTTTAAAGCCATAGGTATATAACTAGACCACCTTCTTACACCAAACACATGAATAAACTCAAAGTGAATTAAAGACTGAAAGGCTAGACTCGAAGCCATAAAAGTCCTAGAAAATAACATAGGCAGTAAAACCGCAGGCATTTCTCATAGCAACATTTTTTCTGATATATCTCCTCAGGCAAGGGAAACAAAAGAAGAAATAAACAAATGGGACTACATCAAACTAAAAAGTTTTTTGCACAGCAAAGAAAGCCATAAAAAAACACAAAACAAAACATGGAAGGCCATATTCACCAAGGATACTTCCAAAATTTATAAGAACCTATACAACTCAACATCACCACCCAAACAATCCAATTTAAAAATGGGCTAACGATCTGGATACCAGTGGGGTCCCTCAGCCTGGCCTTCAGGATTGGGCTGAAACTGAGTCTCTAACATCCCCCTATGGATCCTAGATTGTGAGAGAGGGCAATCTGGGCCGGGAGAGAATCAGGAGGTTGGCCAGCCAGGGAGAGACCATGGGAGAGCTCCAGGACATGTCCAGCCTGTCTCATTCAGTTCTGATCCCCTAGCAGCAAACTAACCTACTGGTCAGAGCGTCTGCCCCCTGGTTATCAGTGCACGTCATAGTGACTGGCTGAGTGGCCTTAGCATATCATTAGCATCTTATGCTTTGATTGGTTGAATGGACAACTGGATGACTGGACACGTAGCATATTAGGCTTTTATTATATAGAATTTGCAAATGATCTGGTCCCTCTTTGTGTTCAGTGTGAATAATGCAATTGCAGCAACCAGAACACAATACAAAAAAAAACTCAAATAAAATGAAACAGAAAGACAAGTTTCATGGGTAAATTAATGTGGTAATTTATAAAGTGGAATCAAACTCAGCACTGAAAAAGAAAAAATTATGCTGCAAACAACAGGATGAATCTTTAAAACATTATAAGAAACTGAAAATGCCAGACACAAAAGAAAACATGCTGAATGACCCTATTTATATGACTATCAAGAACACTCATACCTATTCTCTAGTGACAGAAATTACCAGAGTTGTAGAGAAGTGGGGACAGATTAGACTCGTGGTAGTGTGAAGAAACTTGTCAGAAGTGAAGGGAATATCTCTATCTTTACTGGATATTGATTAAACATGCGTATACACATGTTAAACCTCATCCATTTCTACGGTTGAGATTTATCTTACTTGGCCTGAGATTGTTAGAAGCTCCCCCTCAGAGAGGGGTTGATGGGTCAGGAGACCTTGGAGAGGGTCAGGTGAAGGAAAACAGGACTCTTTTCCAGCTCTGCTACAAACTACTCAGGGAACACTGAAACAATTTTTTTTCCTTGATTTATCTAATCAAATTGAATAATTATCTTGAAACACATGTTTTAACCTGACTTTATTACCCCAGAGGAAACTAACATTGGCAACTTCTTAAACTATCCAGGGAACCCACTTCCAGAATATTCATGACCAAATAAGTTATCCACAAAGTTAACTCACCGCTAATGTAAATTACTGTTCAGAAGTACTTAACAGCCTGAAATCTAAACTCAGTCAGTGGGCAGTCCTTCAATAGCCACAGTGTTACGTAACATCCCCCAATGAAGTTGTTGGATCCTAGATCAACATACTAGTAAAAGCCAAAGGTGAAGCAAATTGAATTATTCCTGAACAATGTACCATAACTGGACTTACAGAAACACCATTTCCTTTTTCTTGGTCAATGTACCAAGATTCCCATTTATCTACCCATCTCTTCCACTAGACAGAAACAGGGCAACAGTGGACAGTGGTTATCTCTGGGGAGAGGAACACAGGCAGCCATCTCTTTCTCACCCACCTCCGTGTTTGTTTGTTTTTAAAATTAGTACGTTGTTTGTATAAACACAATAAAAGGAATAGATATATAATGAATACTTCTAGGATGAGACAGAGATGAATAGATAATTATGACAGTCAACACCCACTTTGTTTTCTATATTTTGTAAAAAACATAAACTGGACAGATTTGTCCAAAGATATTGTTATAAAAGCAATTTAGAACAACAACAAACAACATTGACAGCAGTTTTTATTCTCATTTAATTTCTGAGACAAGTTGTTAGGTGAGTACTATGAGACTTAAGGTTTTTATTAAAAAAAAAACCAACAGATGTCCATAGGATTTTATTGCTATTTTGACATTCTAGTTATGTAATGTAGCAGATAACATCAGGCAGTTGAATTGTCAGGCTTGTTCACTATTCTTACAAAGATCAACAACATAACAATGAGTGAATCCTACAAGCCTTTACTTTAAAATATAATATTGAAATAAAAAGATTCAATTTTGAGTAGGACTCAATTGAGAAGGTGCCTCCCTGAAACCCAATAGAAGTATTGATACTTGGGCTTTTACTAATATAGCTTTGAACTTTCCAAAAAATGAGGAACACAGACTCCAATGTATTAATGAGTAAATTTAGCACCACAGAATGCCAAGATCTTTGTACATATTGAACTTCAAAATGCAACATGAGCAAAAGCTAAAAACAATCACAAATAACTCAGATCATATCATATTAATATTTGTCAGATGAGAAAGAAAAATATTTTATCTTAAACAAGAAAGAATACTTAACACAAAAGATTGTTATATGGGATCAAGCCAAACAAAAGCATTTTAGAACACATGCCCTGTACTCAGGCATCTGAGATAACTTTTTTAATAATGTCAAATTATATAATACTAGAGGCCTGGTGCATGAAATTTGTGCACTTGGGGAAGAGGTTCCCTCAGCCCAGCCCTTGCCCTCTTATAGTCCCTTGAAGGATGTCTGTTTGATAAGGAGTGGGTTTAAGCCAGCAGTCAGACATCTTTAGTGCAACAGGGGGCAGCTCCTGCATTGAGCATCTGCCCCCTGGTGGTCAGTACACATCATTGCAACCAGTTGTTCTGCCATTTGTCTATTTACATATTAGCCTTTTATTATATAAGATTAATGAATGTTCCTTCCTCACCACCACTTGTTACTTCCAGAGAAGAAACATTGACTATGCAGGCAAACAACTCTCCATGGACTGCCTGCCATGGGTCAGCGCTCTGTGATACTCATAAGATACAAGGCACAACTACAGATCTCTAGTGCTTGAGTAAAGAATGCTACAATGGAAAAACATTAGAGAACACAGGACAGTGCGGAATTATGTAACACAGAGCACAAGAACTACTGGAGATGTATAACTACCAGTGACATAGGTTTCCAGGGAACAAAGGGAGCACTCATTTCTTCATTCCTACTTTTTTCTGCTCAATCTAGAGATTGCGAGGAAGGGTTGGCAGGGGAAGTGGAACAGGAATAAGGAGGTCCTGAAGACATTCTAGGAGCCATGTCATAAGTAAAGGGGTTTGTAGATGAATGCTTTTGTAAAAGTACTTGACAAGGAATTTAAGGGCAACACAACAGCAGTCACATTTATTTGGGGAGCAGGTAACTTTGGAGGTTAAATGAGAATGAATTAGAATTAGAGGAGACTGTGACTGGCAGCTGTGAACCCAGCTGAGAGAAAGACGAAGGCTGATGGCAGTAGAGCTGGGGAGAAAGGAATAATTCCAAGGCCATTTTTGCAGGCCTTGGCCTCCCTTATGTGTGAGGAGTGAGAGGAGGGTTGGAGTCATCTGTGAGTAAAGAATGGCCTGGAGCTTCAGAGCAGAGCCTCTGGTTTTCCCAGTTGTTAGTGGGTGGCCCTCACCAAAATTCTCAAACCTCTGTCCCTTGGTTTATTCATTTGTAAAGTATAAATAATGATAAGACCTACCGAATAGAGTGCTTATGAAGATTCAAGTGATAATGCACATAAACAACTCAACTATTACCTGGTGTATAGTAGACACTTGTACCCCTTAGGTCATAGGCTCACTTGCTGCAGCAGAAGCCTCAAACTAAGGTGGCTTCAATGAGACAGAGTGCATGTTTCTGATACCCAGGTGTAAGCAGTCCTTGCAAAACACGCTGGATGGCGAGGACCCTTTGATGTTGCTCTGCCATCACTGAGATGATACACTTATCCTAATGGCCCAAGGCATCTCCATTCCAGCCAGTGGGAACAAGGAAAAGAAGCTAAGAAGAAATGGCATGTACAGCTAACATGCAGGAGTTGTGTCGTTATACTAGTAGAAAAGGGGAGAATGCATATCAGAAGAGTTGGCAGCTGGCGATATTCAATGTATGTCAATGTTATATAAAGACACAAAACAACTGCTTGAAGGAGAAAAGTAGGAAAAAGGCAAAACTGAATTATGTAAGAATAATGAGGAACCCAAAAGGTTTGATCTTCATGTAATTGGAAGAATTGGACTTGCAGTCTATGGCTCTTTATAACAAAAGGACTGATTTGAAGTTAATTCAGCAAAAATTAAAGTAGTTAAAGCAATGTTACAGGAACCCCAAATACTATTAATGAATCATTTTTAAAGAGAGGGGGAATATATTCTACTACGTAAAAAATAAAAAAATAAAAATAAAAAAATAAGAGTAAGGGAGTTTCTATAGATACTCCTCTTAAGATGCAATGCATGACATCAGGGAAATAGTAATGATTTTCTTCTTCTCATGAAACGTTTTCAGAAGAAAACAAAGTCATGAATATGTATGCCAGTGTATGAACACTTGACTTGTTTTCAGGTAGCTCATGACATAGGTGATATTTCATCTGAGTCACAGATTCCAAGCAAGTGGTGCCAGTACAGGCCATTGCATGGTTACAAAGGTTTGCTGCCCCCCTGTGGCTGTCACCTATGACTGCAGGGACCATTGGTCATCCACTACCCTATACTGTATTTGCCTTCAAACCCCAAACTTTGATCCAGAATCTCTATGGCTCATCCAATATAGCAGACTAACAGTTAGCTTTCTGTGTTTATGATTATTATTGTTTGTAAACCTGGCCCTAATTTAAGTCTATAGAAAGTTTTTTCACATCCCTGAGAAACGGAATCAAGTTTCTATCCTAAAATGTAACTTACTTTCATCCCTGCAGACTCTACGGGTTATTTTTAGCTCCTTATGGTTTAGCCAAAAGCAAAATCAACAATCCTACCTGCCTGCTGTTTCGCAAGAGGAGAGAGATGGTTTTTCGGGACAGGGCATTTTCCCAAGCAAGAATAACCAGTGTGTGAGCCCAGATGAGGACGCTGCTACAGCAGGCTGCACAGGCCCTGAGGTAGGTCTCCCAGGTACACCTCCTCCGACCCCTGCAGCACAGGTGACACAAGCTCAGCATCCAGCCCCCTGATGCAGGACAGATAACCCAGGGCTGACACTCAGGTGGGTTGTTATACCTACTTTCTAACTTCAAAACAGTCCTTTTGTTACAAAGAACCATGGACTACAAGTCCAAAGGGCCCCTGGCTGCGTTTTTTTGTTATCAGTCCAAGCGGGTAATACAATTGCTTTTCCAATTTCCAGTGAGGTGAGAGTGCATTGAAAAGTCCTCCACCCCTCCCTGCCTACTGCAAATCCATCCCGTTAGGTGGTCAGGTCAGTGTAGATTTCTGGGGATCAGAGAGCAGCAACATGGCCATTTCCTATTCATAGATAAATGCGATAAAGGTTTTAATATAAACTTGAACAAGGGAGCAACGATATTATTAGCAAAATTATGTAAGGGTTATTATTCTACAGGAAATAGAATCCAAATCATATTAACGGGCAGAAAGAAAATCAATCTCATGGCGGCAAGGTGTGTTTATTCCTCAATACTTTAGGAGAAAACAACCACCACCCACAGGATCAGAGCTCTTCCTGCACCCCACCCACCCCCTCAATTACTCAGACCTGCAGAGGCTCTTTCCCAGAAGACAAAGCCATTGACTTTTAGTGGTGCCTTGAGGCTTTGGAATAAAAATAAACAAACGCACAAGCCCAGCTGGTGTGGCTCAGCAGTTGAGCATGGACCCAGGAACCCAGAGGGCACTGGTTTGATTCCTGGTCCAGGCACATGCCTGGGTTGTGGGCTCCATCCCCAGTGATGGTGTGCGCAGGAGGCAGCCTGTTGATGATGTTCTTCTTTCATCTCATGGATGTTTCTATCTATCAATTTCCCTCCCTCTCTCTAAAAATCAGTAAAAACATATGAAAAATAAATAAAAATTAAAACATACACACAAACAAGTAAAGTTTTTTTCATTAATCCATAAAGAAGTGGGGGCATTAGGAGAGAGAAGCACATAAAAAGGGCTTAAGTAATGGGAGTAATTTGCATCAAGATCATGCATTGTTAATGTTTGATGGGTAAAAGTTGTATTTTATTGTAGTTTTTTGTTTTTGTTCCTATTATTACTACAGATGATCATGTTCTCTCGTGTTTTTTGTTTATTCTTCACTTGTATTTCTCCTTTTTTAACTGCCCATTTATATTCTTTGACCTCCAGTCTGACATTAAATAATAGTTAGAGAGTAGGCATCCTTGTCTTTTTTTTTTTTAATTCATTGGAAAGTCCTCTGGTGTCTCTTCATAAGTATGATTTCTTCTGTTAATTCCTGATTAAAAACAAAACAAAATGCAAAACTTTAAATTCAGCATGTTTCCTTTAGTTTCCAAGTTACTGAAAATTATCCTCAAAAATAGATGTTAAACTCCCTCTAATGGCCTTTCTAACATCTATCACATCCTTCTCTCCTTAATTACCGATATAGTAAGTTACATCAGTACACTCCCTAACATTAAGCCATCTTTGAATTTCTGAAATATGGCATATGTTGTTTTAATATTTTGCTAGCTGGCTTTTAAAAATGTTTTTTTTTTTGTTTTGTTTCTGTGTTCATAAAGGATGTCTGCAAAATTCTTTTTTGGAACTAGTGACAAACCATTTTCATTATATGAATTGCTAATTTGTATATGTTAATCTATGTTTGTAAAAGCTAATCGCTTTAATATCTCAAATATTTTGTGCCTTGAAAGTTGAATTGGATTTACTGCCAAATAATCACATCTGGTACCTATGGGTCAGCAGTGAGGTGGGAAATAGAACTCTTTTATTATATTTCCTTTTTTATTTTTATGTTATATTTCTTTAGAGTTTCTACCAATTCTTGAATCAAAATTTTAGGTTTTTGTTTTGTTTTGTTTTATTTTGTTTTGTTTTATTTTATTTATTTATTTATTTATTTATTTATTTATTTATTTGTGTGTGTGTTTTCAGAAAAGTTAATTCATCATAACTATCTCCTCAAATGTGTTGGTATAAATACAGGATGTCTCAAAAAATGTATACATATTTTAACAACTGATTTCTATTACATTTTGAAAATTTCCAAGTACTAAAGAGTAACAAGTGAAAAGTTATTTTTTGTTTGTTTTTTACTATCTCTCCTACATAGTTTTTTATTTGCCTTTCTAACTTGAGTTTTTATGTTTCTTTTTAAAAATGACATCTTTGTGATTATTTTACTGTCTTCCTTTGTTCTCTGTTTTTACCACCTTTTAGTGATTGACTTCTTGCTCTGTGCTTTGTAGGTTCAGGATGTCTCCTTCAGGGGACATATTGATATTTTTCTTTTGGCCTAATATGTAATCAATCTTTGTGTGTTAATCCTTCATAGTCAACTTATTTTGAACTGGAGCCAATTTTTAGCAACAAATTTATATATTTACAATTCAAAAGAAAGTAGAAAAATAGAAATATAGATCCATATTTTCAAAGCAATATCAAGAAAAACAGCCTGAACTGCAAAATAGATTTTGATGGATCATTAAACTATGGAGTTCAGTAGGTTCAAACCCTGAGCTTTCATCATTCTTCCACCTTCGTTTCTAAGTCACTGTTAGGGGCTGAATTGTTCCTCAAAAATTTTGTCAATTTAAGTTTCAACACCCAGTACATTAGAATGTAACCCTATTTGGAGATAAGGTCCTTGAAGTGGTGATTAAGTTAAAGTGAGTCCATTACAGTGTGGATTCCAAACCCATAGAATAAATGTCCTTTTAAGGAGAGGAAGAGGCACCACCCTGAGTGCACAGGGGAAAAGGCCAGGAAAGGACACAATGAGAAGGTGGTCATCTGCAAGACAAGGAAAGGGTCCTCAGGAGGAACCACACGGCTGAAGCCTTGATCTTAGACTTCCAGCTGCAGAACTGGGCGAAAATGGTTTCTGTTATGCCACCCAGTTGAAATTTGGCAGCCCTAGCTAACTAATTCAATCCTCATAGATAGCAGTTCCCACCTCGCCCTTCACTGAGGCCAACTGCATTTACTGTTTAGCAGTCACATGTGGGCTACTGCTTTCCTTAAAAGAAATACTTCTCAGTAGCCATGCTTTAATCATATGTAAAATAAATAAATAAATAAATAAATAAATAAATAAATACCCCAATTAGATCTCTTCACTCATTATGGAACTTGTCTGTTCCCAAAGACACTCATTCCCTTAATTTGTTCTCTTCTCTCTGCTTGAAGTTTACCACACCCACAGCTCAACAAACAGGTCAATAGCTCCTCCAAGGCCATGCATTCAGCTCTCCTGGCTCTTGTTTCAATGGCCTTTTCCACTCACTAACTATTCATTTCACAAATTCAAGGTTTGTAAGGAGAACTTAGTTTTCTCTTCATCCCTACAAATAGAATTGGATGATAGTAATAGGTCTTCTTCATGAAAATAAACATTCCTAAAGCCCATTGTAAAGTTTGATACATTTTCATTTAGATTCTAAAAGGATTCAGTGTTACTTTATAATAAATAATACAATCTAGGAAGAGGATATAATTCTGAAAATACAATGGTGTCTACAGGTCATTCCTTTTCTGGTTAAAAAAAAAAAAGAATTTTTTAGTTCTGGCATATTTAAAGATGTTGCCAGGACAGAGAGAATATTGAAAGTTTAAAATTGAAATTCACTTGCTATGGAAATTGCTTGAGGCTTGCTCTATCTTTAAATTTCTTTGACTGAAAGTCATTATATAATTATGCAATAAGTCATTGCATTATAAATCAATGGAACTCATATTAAGTAGCTTTCCTTTGAAGGGACTGAAATAAGAATGGGATTGATAGTGAACGGGGGAAAGTATTTAATTTTTTCTGTTTTTTTTTAACTTTTATTTTTTCATTAAAGATAATATAAATAAGTTTTTTTAAAAAGAAAGAAAATACCCATCTACAATGTCACCACACTCAGTAAGAACCAATATTGCTGATTTGGTGTATCTGCTTTTAATAATTTTTGTATAGATATAAATATTATTTTTATTTTATTTATTTTTAAAAATATATTTTATTGAATTTTTACAGAGAGAAAGGGAGAGGGATAGAGAATTAGAAACATTGATGAGAGAGAAATGTCAATCAGCTGCCTCCTGCACATCTCCTACTGGGGATGTGCCTGCAACCAAGGTACATGCCCTTGACTGGAATTGAACCTGGGACCTTTAGGGTAGCAGGCTGATGCTCTATCCACTGAGCTAAACCGGTTTCGGCTAAATATTATTTTTAATGAGAATTATTTTTAAATTAGTGTTTTAGGTTTTTGTTTTTGTTTGTTTGTTTTTTAGAAGAAAGCTTTAAGACAAGGATTTGAGGTTATATAATTCATGTGAGTGATGATGCCAGGAAACACAGGTAGGAGAGGAGAGATGTGAGTGAGGGAAGGAAAGCTGCCAGTAAGAGGGTACAACCCGTGGGGAGTTACTCCTGTGAGTAACTGAAGCTGATCTCAATGAGGAACTCTGGGAGTCAGTATGGAATATGGGTCTCAACCTTATCTTAACTGAAGGGTGAATGACCTGGGCCCTTTGCACTCGAGCTACACCAATTACTGGGTGAGGGGCATAATTCTTCAACACTTCCGGCCTGGACAAAGCTCAGGCAAACAGAAATAGATGCTAGTAAATGAAAGTACAGCAAGCATACACTGAAATAGTGAGGGTGAAGGCATTTGTCTGTGGCACACATAGCATCCACTACAATTGGAATGCTGTTTGATGATCTGCTTAATTCATTTATGTACTTTGAATTTTTTTCATGATCTGAAGTGGTCCCAGTATAATATTGTCATTTCTTTTGGCTGCAAACTAATGGATGACTACATCAATCTCTACTTAAGGGCACTTAGGGTTTCTACTTTATTCATTATAATATAAAAATTGTGATAAACATTATTGTATTGAAATATTTTGTGCATCTATAGCAATGTCATTATTATTAATAATTCAAATGTGAATTACTGCATCAAAGGACATGCAGAATTTTATGGCTTTTGATTTGCATTGCAAAGCTGCTCTCTGGAAAGATTGTGCTAATTTACACAATTAACTGTATTGTTTTCCTAGTGTTTCCTGCCCAATATTGAGCCAAAGGAACATGCCTGCCCCAAAGAGCCATGAGGCTGATGCTGCCTTTCCGAGAGCTTGAGTGTCAAAGCATCAAACCAAAGGGGGTTATTCTCGAAACTTACAATCTAATGGAATTTGCCTTCCCTGGTTTAGACTTACTTGGACCTGTTATCCCCCTTTTCTCTCTTTTTGAATGAGAATATTTATCTCATTCCTATTGTCTCCCAAATATGGGTGTTTCCAGTCCCTTTTGCAAGCTCTTAAAGAATCCTATGTGCAGGGGCTTTGAGACCTCAACCAAAGGCTTGGCCTGACGCCAGCACTGATAATTTTGTCTGGGGAAGGTTTATGATTTCTCTGGAGTAGTCTTATTTTCCTTAATTTTAAGCAAGCAAGCATTTACAGAAGCCAAAATAGCAGGGTTAAAATTTCAAACAGCAGTTTTGATATAAGATGGATGCTTCATCCCCATCTTACAGTGAATACTGAAATATGTTGCCAACATTAATTTTAACAAAGATACATCTGAAGCCCTGAATTTTGGTTCAGAAATTTAAATATATAAAAATGGTAAAGAACCGTTTTGACCAAAGATTAATACTAGGGATTTTAGTTGATCACAAAATTCATGTGAACACCTTTAAAAATACAACCCAATCTTAGGCTGCAGTAAGAAGTACTTCATTCTGATGACCCAAAAGGAATGATTCATTACTTTCTATTTTGTAAGACTTTTTAAAGAATATTATATGCAGCTTTGGAAGTGAATGTGAATTGCAGCACTGCTAAAATAGTCAACATATTTAGGGAAATAAAGTCTGAAAAATTAAGAATATGAGAAACATCACAAAAAGTAAATCATTGAAGGGAGTAGGATTACTTAATCGAAAGAACCAAAGACTCCTGAGTTATTTTACAAGAGTTATTTATCTTCCAATAGTTGAAGGACTATTTATCTTGAAATTTAAATTCAAATAGTTGAAGGACTATTAGAAAAAAAATATATATATATAGGCTTACAGATTTCAAATAATTCTAAGAGAAAAATTTTCAATGGTGCCCAAACTTCAATAGTGATGACCTCTCCATAATTAGAAGTTTCCAAATAGAGGCTGGACCATTTGATGAGATGTTACTGCTATGCATTGTGGGTGGAATGGTGGCACAATGCCCTCTATGGTCCTCTTCAACCCTAAGTTACCTGCTGGAAGATCCTCAAAACATTCTTCCTTAATGGTGTAATTTTGAATATTAGGTCATAGAAACAACCTGAAAAATATCATTTAAAACACACTGTCATTGAAACTCATCTCAGAAAATTAGTTTTTAAGTAATAAAAAGCTGCACTCATCTTCAAAGCCTGACAACTAGACACGTATATTAATTACACTACAAACAAAATGTATTCTTGTTTAAAATGTAATGGGCAACAAAGAAGCTTTAATATCCAGGAAGAGAAGATGCAGGGTGCTGATTTAACTAGGAGAACTGAAATATGATTCAGGGGGAAAGATATGGCTGGGTTTTATTGTTGTTATTTGTTTGTTTGTTATCAAAACTGGGGCTATCACAGTGAGGGTGGGGATTCCTAGGGGCAACAGGGTAGCACAAGGATCTCTCACCCCAAACAGCTGAGAATGACAAAGCAAAGGGGTGTCCCAAGTCTTTAAACCTGTCAGCAAAATCAGGAGTTGGCTCAGAAGAATTATGCAATAGAAAGGCATGAGAAATGAGGTGTGGGGCCAAGAATCTGGCCAGGGAGATAAAAACAGGGTCTGGGTAACAGCCAAGAATTGTGTTCCCTTGATACCCATTTAGATGAAGTTTTCTGAACATGAGGATGGAAGTTCATAGCATGAAAAATAAAACAACAACAACAAAAAAAAAAAATAAAGAATTTATTTTATAACCTGTTAACAAAGACTTCTTCTGAATGAGATTATAATATTTCTTTTTTTTTTTTTTTTTTTGAGGTGGAGGTGGGTTGGCAGTGATGTTTATATATCCTTTATTTTATAGGAAATTATAATGGAAATAATTTTGTTTTGTTTAATGCTCTCACTGGCAATAGGAAGTACTAAAATCTAGGCCAACCTCTTCAATTGTCTTCCTTCTAATTTCACCAGTCTGTGAAATTTTAAAATCTGGAAACAACTGGCTCAGAAGATCCATTTATGTTTGCAATTTAATTTTGTGAGGTATCAGGGTACTATGTCAAGTTTGGACTAAAAAAAGATTTAAGAATCAATTCATCTGGCAAATGCAGCCAATAATGAAACAAATTATTTTCTTCATACCTTACAATTTTATTAATGTTCAAATATTCAAAAATTTAAAATAACATAAAAATATTATAAAGACTAGGATTTTTTAAAATTTTGTTTTATTATGTTTATTAACTGCTTTGATAAATGCTAGGTAACGATGATTTTTCTGTGAGAAGTATAATACATATCCATTTATAAAATGCAAGTAAGGAAGAAGAAAAAAACAAGTTAATAATTTTGAATATTTAAATTTAGCAGACTTCAAATATTAAGTGTCATTACTTAGAAATATTTCTAAGTGCATATAAGAACTTCTTAATACTTCGACCTCAAATAAAATGTCCTAGAATAAAATTATAGTTGAATTATGCAACTATGAATGAGTCCTGCAGGGTTCTTATTTCAACCACTATATCAGTTCCTCTGAGGATTAAAATAAATCATAAATATGAACTCTATGCATATTTACACTGGTAAAATTTAAGAGGCAATGTGTTAGCCATTATGCCACAGACCAACATTTTTCTGAGCCTATTTCCAAATATCATTATGAGAAAAATGACACAATGTATGATAACTGTGAGTTATTTTTATCACTTAAATTACATCAGTCATGTCACAATATTAAAATGAAATCAGGCATAATTTAATTTAATAATATTCCTAAGCAAATGATTCAAAATGCCTATCAAAATCTTCTAGTGTTTTATATCATCTTTAATTTTAACTGTGTGTAAATATGCTATAAAACATTGCCAGTTGATAAAATACTACTTAATATATTGCTTACTCACCTTCTATCTACCTACAAAGAGCATAGATGTACATATCAAACATGAAGAAATCAACATGACATATAACATTCACATAGAACATAGAAATGCCATCTCTGCAAGAACTCAACTAGAAGCTCCAAAATAATTTGTCATTTTCTTACATTAACTTATTTCAAATTGAGAAAGCAGCATATTAACTGTGACTCTTAATTTGTGAACTGCCTTTGGGAATTAAATAAATTCTGGGTGACAGGTGTTTTAAAAATAACTTTGCGTTTATTATTTTAGGTAATATTGAAGAAAATCTTCACACCCACTCACCACTGTACTTTCAGCTTAATAAGGCAAGTGTCACCCAATAAGTGCTGGTTTATCATATAACATTTACATGAAATCATTCTGTTTTTCACATAATTTTTTCCCTAATCAGCTGCCTAAGTCTGAGGAAAAAAATGGAACTTTCTCCCTGCATTATTTCCCTTAGCAGACAGTCATTGCTAGCAGCAGTGGGTTAAAAACGTGGTCTGTGACTCTTAGAGCATTACTGGTGTTAGGCAGCCCAAATAGAATAAACATAAAGAAAATCACCTGTAGGCTCATTATAATCGAACTAGAGACCTGGTGCATGAAATTTGTGCATGGAGCAGGAGGAGGGGGGGTGTCCCTCAGCCTGGCCTGCATCCTCTGACAATCTAGGACCCTTCAGGGGATGTCTGACTACTGACAGTTGTACATCCCTCTCACAATCTGGGACACTGAATGCACCAGTGACCATTCTTTTCATACAGGTGAAAGGCATCTTGCAGTTGTATGGGCAGCTACATTTTTTTGCCCTGATTATAAAAAAGTAGTACATAACATGATCCTTCTGAGGCAGTAGTACCATTGTCCCCATCTTATGGGTGGAAAATCTGAAGCAGAGAGAAGTTAAGTAATTTGCTTTGTCACACAGTTGTAAGTGTCAGAATCAAGGCTGACCACAAAATGTGCAAGCCAGAGTCCATGCATGTCATCTTTGCATCATCCTGTTTTTTTGAGTTTTTGAGTAGTCTTGCAGGTTTTAATTTTTAAATTTAAGAGACTGTTCCCATTATATAAGAATGTATGTTCATCCCCATGTAGAATAGACACGATGTGGACAGTTTGGAGATTCTTCTGATTAATTATGGTTAAGCAGGCACAGATCTCTTTTTCAAACACTGCAAAAGCTGCTTCCTTGTTTAACTGTGTGCGATGTAGGAGTTTATAAGCTATGACATAGTCACTCGCAATTTGGAACCCCTTGGAGATTGAATTCTACCTTATAGGTAATCGCCTTAATTTTAAATGTTCAGAATACACTAACTAAAAGGCAGAGGGTATTGGTCTGGATGAAAAGGCCAGACTCAAGTATATGCTATCTACCAGAAATTCACCTTTAATGTAAGACATTGGTTGAAGATAATGGGAAAAGTCATGTAATGAAAACATTAATATAAGAAAGTTGGAGTTGCTGTTAGCATGATAAAAGGTAGATTTCATAACAAGAAATACTACAAGGAATAGATAAAGAAATCTCATAATGTTAGAGGGGTCAAATCACAAACAATGGTTAAATTGCTAAATATGTGCATGATCTAGTTCCAAAACAAATAAAGTAAAAAGTGAAATAATTAAAAAAAAATACACAAGATCATAAAATTATGTCAAAGCTATAACTATGTTTGGAAATGTCAATATGTTGGTGGAACAAGAAGGCAGAGAAATCCATGGAAATATATGAGACCAGAAAATCAGCAAGAATAAAATTGGCCTAATTGACATGAACATTCTGTCCAATAACTGCAGAATATTCTCCCCCCCAAAAAAAAAATTGCCAATATATATCATATATTGATCCATAAAACAAATCCCAATAAATTTAAAAGGAACAAAATCATACAAAGTATGTTCTATGACCATGTGTAATTAAATTGAGTAATAAAATGGAACATTATCTGGAAATTCCCCCACACATTTGGAATGAAACAATGCTTTTCTAAATAAGAAATCACAAGTATACAAAAAATTTTAAATGAATGAAAATAAAAACTCAGCACAATTTAATTGGAAGTTATAGCTATGGGCTAAAAGCAATAATCTAAGCTTGACATGAAGAAGCTGCTAAAAGAAGAGCAAATTAAACCCAAGGTAATCAGAAGGGGGGAAAATAAGAAAATAAACCAGTAAAATATTTGTCAGAAAAATAATAGATAAAATCAATCCAAATTTTGGTTAAAACCTTTAGCTAGGCTAATCAAGAAAAATGAGAGAGAGAGGGAGAGAGAGAGAGAGAGAGAGAGAGAGAGAGAGAGAGAGAGAGAGAGAGAGAGAGAGAGAGAGAGAGAGAGAGAGAATAGATAGCGATAGAGACAGAAAGAAAGAAAGAAAGAAAGAAAGAAAGAAAGAAAGAAAGAAAGAAAGAAAGAGAAAAAGAAAGAGAAAAAGAAAGAGAAAAAGAAAGAAAGAGAAAGAGAAAAAGAAAGAAAGAGAAAAAGAAAGAAACAACACAAATTATCAATATCAGTGATGAAATGAGAGGTCATGAGGACATCACTATATTTTCTACAGACATTAAAAGGTTGTCAAATGAATGCTATAAGCAAATTTATAACCATTAATATAATAACATAGATGAGCTGAAATTGGTTTGGCTCAGTGGATAGAGCGTCAGCCTGTGGACGGAAAGGTCCCAGGTTCGATTCTGGTCAAGGGCATGTACCTTGGTTGCGGGTACATCCCCAGTAGGGGTATGCAAGAGGCAGCTGATCGATGTTTCTAACTCTCTATTCCTCTCTCTCTTCCTCTCTGTAAAAAATCAATAAAGTATATTTTTTTAAAAATAATATAGATGGAATAGCATGTGCTCATCATTCACCAACCACCTAAAGATTATGGATGTCTTCATTAGACCAACTTTTCTTATAGGTCTACTTCTGTCATTATAGGTTTAGTTTTACTGAAACCCTATGGATTATTAATACAGAGGCAATACTAAGTAGGAAAAGAAAAATATATGTCTATTCTATTACATGGTCCATGTTTAAGCATACTATTGACATTTGTATCATTGGCTAGTCCCTGTCTACAAATCAATTTCTCTATATTTAAAGGCTATATCCTTCTTACCTAGGAAGAATGGAGAAAATTAGCCAATGAAATGCCTTGCCTAGGTCAAGTTCCATGATCTTTCCAGTGTCCTTGAAAAATTTTCCAGTTCTTGACACAAACTCATAAGTGATGAAAGTTAAACTACAAATCTAGCTCCACCAAATTTTAGAGTCAATTTTGGATTTGGTCACTGGAAAGTTAAAATATTTAAAATTTTTATCATGAAGTCTCCACCCTTGATTTTTGCTTTTGGAACTTGGGTCCAGGTACATCTTTCCTGGGTATTTTCTTTGTCCCTCACATGATGGCCTGACACTGCACTCAGGTCGTTGTAGGCTAGGATAACGGCTCTGCCCAATATTTCCAATACAACTATTCTCAACTCTGGGCTCTGTCATTGAGCCCTATCAGCTGAGACTTGACTCCTCTGAAGTGGCTCATTCGCTCATTTACTGAGCCTTATTCTCCAGAGATAGTCTGGGATGCTCTTCACTTTTCCTCAAAGTACAGTTATTATATGTCACCAAGATATAGCTGAAGGCTCTTCCTAAAAGAGCTTAGAATTATTAAATGACCTACCATCCTGAAAACATTATTTTTGAAATTAGTTGGGTTAGGATATAAGAAATAGGAAGTATCTTTTCTACACAGTGAAATCCGTATTTTTAATGCTATTTTTAAAAACTACCTAAAAATGTCTTACAGCAGATAATTATCACCATACTAATACTGAATTTGCCTGGCTTTGGCTGTATGAGCAATTGAAAGCACTATTTCATTTAATCTTTATATAACGCTGCAAAGCAAATACTAAAACTCTATTTTCATAAATGTGGAAATTAAGTAACTTGCCAAAATATATAGCTTGCTGAAATTCAAACTCTGGATTCATTAGTTATTTTTAAAACTATTACATAAATATAAGCAAAAAAAAAACAACACCCAACAACAACAGACAAACAAATAAACAAGAAAGAGTCCACCATAAATTTGAATTCTATTTATCAAATGAAGAGCATTACTAAAGGCTATGGACTGAATGTATCCCCAAAATTTCTATGTTGAAATCCTAATCCCCAAGTTGGTGGTATTAGGTGATGGAGCCTTTGGTAGGTGATTAAGTTGTGAGGGCAGAAACCTCATGAGTATGAGTGCCCTTATAAAAGGAACCCCACAGAGATCACCTTGCTCCTGAGGATGTGAGGACAGAGTGACAGACAGCCACATATGAACCAGAAAGGCAGTCCTCGTCAGACAGAAAACTTTGAACTTCCCAGCCACCAGAACTGTGAGAAATAAATTCCTGTTGCTTATAAGCCACCCAGAGTATGGCATTTTATTATAGCAGTCCGAATGGTCTAAGACATCCACTCTCATGGATTCATTAGCTATGTGTCAAACCTTACCACATTACATAATGATAAGGTTTGCTATGTGAATGCAAAGATCTGATGGAATCACCTTAGTATATAGATTCTGCCCAATAAGTTGCAGAAAGTGCTGCTTACAAATGTTAAATGGGTCTGTTCCAATTCAAACACATCTCAATGATGATTCCTAAAAATCTCTATGAATTCAGGACATTATAAGAAATAAAAAGATCCATTAATAGAACTTCAACACTTTATGGACTATAACATACAATGTACTCACAAATTAGGCATAAATTGATACAGTACAAATAAATAGTGATAATTATAAATAGTGATAATTATATTGAGCTTTTCATTTTAGACCAGTACTTGGCATAGAATAGGCATTCAATAAATTTCATGAATGAAGAAAGCATTGAATGTATAGTGAGGTAATGTACTGTGGCATTAAAAACCAGCTCCGTATTACAAGATACTATTGAAGTTTGTAGGCAAAAGTGGACGGTTGTGCCTGTATTCAGCCTCTGCCCCATAGACCTTTCTACTGTCTACTTTAACCTTTTTGTCTGTTTGTTTTTCACATTGCACTTAATCAGGGTGGGGAACATTCAGCCCATGGGACATAGGAGACCCATAAAATAATTTGGTCTGGCCCTGCCAGGGCATTGGGGATGAGGGGTTAATTAAATGTTTGATCAAATAGAGCAGGCTAACTTTTAAGTTGATCATTTTGTATGACCTTCGAATCCTATATAATAAAAGGCTAACATGCAATTTAACTGAACTGTGGAACAACTGGTTGCTAGAATGCACGCTGACCACCAGGGGGCAAATGCTCAATGCAGGAGCTGCTCCCTGGTGGTCAGTGCACTCCCATGTGGGAGTATCCCTCAGCCAGAAGCTGGGCTCACAGCTGGTGATCACAGCAGTGGTGGCAGGAGCCTCTCTCACCTCCTCGGCAGCACTAAGGACTCCTCAGGGGATGTCTGACTGCTGGCTTAGGCCCACTCTCAACTGGTGGGTGGACAGCCCCCAAGGGGTCTCAGATTGCGACAGTGTGCAGGCTGGGCTAAAGGACCCTTTCACCCCCTCAGTGCACGAATGTCATGCACCGGGCCTCTAGTGATGTTATAAATATCCAAATGGCCCTTGGCAGAGAAAAGGTTCCCACTCCTGCTCTAAATGGAACATTGTATCATCAGTTTTTATGTGATCATTTTGGAGAGCTTTCTCTGGTATTGCTGAAACGTCAGTTTATACATCAGGCTCCCTACTTCATCACCTGGATTCAAAACAGAATTATCCACATCAGAGTGATCTTGAAAGTTGAATATCAAGGTAGTGACAAACACTCTATCAGCTGAGGGGTATGCCCCCAGGACGGCAAGCCCCATTAAAATGCCTTCTTGAGGAAGCTCAATGCTACCAAAAGAATTTGTGGTCTGTTCAAGCTAAAACTTGACTACCGACTCTGATTTCTTCTTTCTCCATTTACTTTAGAAAATTTGCAATTGTAAATCTTTTCTATACCCTTTTAAGATATATCTCCTACAACTCAGAAATGTCTTTCTCAAAGACCTGGGAACCATCCATTTGAAAGGTGATCATAGAGATCAAGATGGATAGGGCCCCTGTCTCTCAATCTTTGTGCCAGGGTTGGAGCCTAACTTTAGTGAGTGCCAGTTAGCACAGCTATCCTCATCACAAATGTCTTCAGAACTTTTCCTTTAGCACATCCCAACATTTAAAAAGCTACCCATCTTTTGACTCAGTAGAAATAAGCTCAGTTTGTACTGAAGTCTCTCCTCAATTGCAGTAGCCTGAATAGAATCTGTGTTGTCACTTTCAATAAACATCTCGCTTCACTCTTACAGTGGCCAGATTTCTCTCTTGCTCATATAAAACCTTGCTGTGTTGCCAGAGCGTTCATCTATGATGATACTTTTTACCTGAAAAGTGCTTTTTAAAATCTTCTCAACAATAGACACTATTCACACTTTGTGAATAAGCAAAACCAAATTCCAGAGAATAAATTCAAAGTCCAAAGTCACATAGTAAAAATCAGTATGATTTTAATTTCTATTTCCCATTCTAAGGTCATTATTCTTCCCACTATGCAATGATTTCAGTTCTCCTACTAAATAGAAATAAGAGACTAAAATTTTTTTTATAGAGTGGAAAAGTAAAAACACTTTACTGAAAGCTAAGGTTTATGAAAATACATAGGTTGGTGTTCTCACGCATGTTCAAAATATAACAATGGACATCAAAATTGAAAAAGCTATTAGGACAGTCACAGAGTCAATGTTTTAATGACCAACCCTCTACATTTACCCAGGCTTTAACAACATTAAAAAGAAAAATCTTTCCCAAATGGTCCAGTAATTTTTACTATCCAGCTCATGCCAAAGTCTACAGGTAAGAAGAAGCAATCCTCTGCATAAAGCTTGGTGTCATAACATCACCATGGCAACAATATCCCTGCAGAAAGGAGATGCAAATTTTGTCCTGAAAATTAATCAGCTACAGAGACAACTCATTTACTATCTCTGGCAGGTGGCACAAATCCACATAAGATCCCTGACAATTTTCCAGCACTTGTTTCCATTAGATAAGAGCACAGATTTTATTAAAAAAACAAAACAAAACAATTTTTTCCTAACCCAAATCACAAACTTTCTATTTTTAGATATTTCATGGGAAGCACTGGTTTGTCACATATACTATAAACTTTTTAAAATTGCATATAGGAATCAAAGAAAAACATAAAGTGTGAGCAATAAGGGATGAAAGCTAGTGAAGCTATATTTTATTAGACAACATAATCTTTAAAACAAAAGGATTCTTAGTGTTAAAAAAAATGGTCACTAGACAATATAGTGATCCAGTTCTAAAATTAATTGAGGTGTATTATAGAACTGAACAAATAAATCAATGTGATGATTGGGGGAGCCAGGTTTCACACAATGGAAGAACACACACACGCCACACAAAAATATACATATACACACTAACACTTGCCCATATAGACATACATAGACACACTTTATGCATAATATAGAAATTAGTAGGGAAAAGAGAAGCACAAATGTAAAGTACTTGGGGTCAAATAAGGGTTACAGCAAAGATACAATCACATTTAGAAGATAATAAGAGGATATAATATTTTGAATTACTATGCAAATGATTTTGAAAACCTGGACAAATTTTAAGTTTTCTGGAAAATTACTTACCAAACATAACTTAATAAATTAAAAACTTGGATTTGCTTAAAACCAGAAATTTAATAATTAAGTTTAGGGCTGACTTGCAATTTATTCCAAATATTCAAATGTTTCTACAAACTTTTCTAGAGAACAGAAAATGAGCAAATTGTTTTATGAGAATAGCAAATCTTGACTGAAAATCAGTCAACAGCAGTATGAGAATTAAAATTTTCAGTAATCTCTCTCATAAAACAATACATATATCCTAAATAAAATGTCAAGATGAACTTAAATATATAAAAACATAGTTCATCATAATCAAACAAATGTATATTAAAAATCTTAGAATAAATGATAGAATAGTTTAATGTTAGAAAATCAATTACTAGTGCAATTTTCTTCATTAAGTTAGAACTGTGGTGGCAAATTACAGATCGCAAGCCACCTGGGGCTCTTTGGCCCCTTGAGTGTGGCTCTTCCACAAAATACCACAGCCTGGGCGAGTCTGTTTTGAAGAAGTGGCATTAGAAGTTTAAGTTTAAAACATTTGGCTCTCAAAAGAAATTTTAATCCTTGTACTGTTGATAATTGGCTCTGTTGACTAATGAGTTTGTTGACCACTGAGTTAGAGGAAGAAAACCATATAGATATCTCAACAAATGAGTTAAAGCAGTCAATAAAATTTAACATCTATTCATAGTTGACTGTCCGCTATGCCCACCAGTCAATCAGGAGTGAGTATGGAAAACTAACCAACAAAGATGGCAGCAGCCATGGAGCTGGTGTGAGCAAGAGGCTTTTGGGTTGCCCCTGGAGATGAAGGTAGCCAAGCTTCCCACCTGCCCTGGCCTCCGTGCAAGAAGGGACTGGGATCATGGGTCATCAGGGAGTGTGGCCAGCTTGAACATGGCCCTCAGTCCCTCACCCAGGGTAGCCACACCCCTATGGGATGAAGGTCCCTGCTGGGGGGCTTGGCCAGCCTGCAAACAGCCATCAGCCTCTCACCCAGGCTGGCCAGGCACCCCAGTGGGAACCCCCACCCTGAAGGGGCTGTGGCCAGCCTCAAAACTAACCTTAGCTCCTTACCCAGGCTGGCCACACCACCATGAAGTAAGAGTTCTGGAGGGGGGGGGAAGGGGGAGGGGTGGCCACCCTGCAAACAGCCCTCAGCCCCTCATACAGGCTGGCACGCCCCCCCCCCTCCCCATGGGGACGCTTACCCCATGGGGGTATGGCTGGCCTGCAAACCAGCACAGGCCCCTTGCCCAGGCTGCCTCATGCCCCAAGAAAACTCCCACTCTGATCCAGGACACCTTTCAGGGCAAACCACCCATGCACCAGGCCTCTATCTATACTAATAAAAGGGTATAATATGCCAATTAGATTGGGAGACTTTCCAGGAGACTTTCCTGAAATTCTTCTGGACAAAGACATGGTGGTAAGGACAAGGTAGAGGTGGTTAGAGGCCAAGAGGGAAGGGCAGTTGTGGATGATCAGGCTGGGGTGGGGGATGACATTGGGGGTGAGCAGGCTAGCGAGGGGGGGCAGTTAGGGTGATCAGACCAGCAGGGGGGCCAGTGGGGGGTGAGAAGACTAGTGGTGAGGGCAGGAAGGAGTAAGCAGGCCAGCAAGGGGGGGGGGCAGTTGGGAGAGAGCATGTTGGCACAGTCAGCCATTGGGGGTGATCAGGCTAGCAGGGGGCATTTGGATATGAGCAGGCTGGCAGTGGAAGGCAGTTGGGGGTGAGCAGGCAGACAGAGTGGTTAGGGACAATCAGGCAGGCAGGCAGGTGAGTGGTTAGGAGCTAGCAGTCCCAGACTGACAGAGGGATGTTTGACTGCTGGTTTAGGCCCGATCCCTATAAACTGGCAGTAGAATATCCTTCAAAAGGTCCCAGATTAGAGAAGGTGCAGGCTGGGCTAAGGGACAACCCCCGACTGCACAAATTCCATGCACTGGGCCACTAGTCTATCTTATATAAAAAAAGAGTAATATGCAAATTGACCATACTTCTGCTACGCCCACCAGCCAAGCTGACCAGCCAATCAGAGTGAGTATGCAAATTAATCCCAACCAAGATGGTTGTGGCCACAGAGAATATGACAGAGGCTTGGGTTTCCCAGGCAATAAAAGAAGCCAAGCCGAAACCGGTTTGGCTCAGTGGATAGAGTGTCGGCCTGCAGACTGAAAGGTCCCGGGTTCGATTCCAGTCAAGGACATGTATCTTGGTTGCGGGCACATCCCCAGTGGGGGTGGTGCAAGAGGCAGCTGATCGATGATTCTCTTTCATTGATGTTTCTAACTCTCTATTCCCTCTTTCTTCCTCTCTATAAAAAATAAATAAAATATATTAAAAAAAAAAAAAAAAAAGAAGAGAAGAAGCAGCAGCCAAGCTTTCCACCTGACTTAGTTGGCCTAGGCCTCTACTCTAGGCTACAAAGTTTCAATTATAGAAGCTAAGTAAATTCCAGATACTAGGACCTCCACTTGGGGCACCAGGGTGTGTGGATGGCCTGCAAACCACTACAGGCCCCTCGCCCAGGCCACCCCACACCCCATGGGAACCCCCACCTTGTTCTGGGACACCCTTCAGGGCAAACCAACTGGCCCCCACCCATGCACCAGGCCTCTATCGTATCTAATAAAAGAGTAATATGCAGATTGACCATCACTCCAGCACGCAGGATGGATGCCCCCATGTGGTCAAAGATTTTGCCCCTATGTGCACAGAAGATGGCCACCACAAGATGGCCAGCAGGGGAGGGCAGTTGGGAGGGACCAGGCCTGCAAGGGAGGGCAGTTGTGGGTGATAAGGCAAGCAAGGGAGGGCAGTTGGGGCAATCAAGCCTGCAGGGGAGGGTAGTTATGGGTGACCAGGCCAGTAGAGGGGAAAGTGATTAAACTTGTTGAAACTATTAAAGAAGACAAATAATGGATACTTATATCACGCTTGTAGATAGAAAGATAACAGTTAAAGATACTGACCCTTCTCAAATTGACTTATAATTGTTTGTAATTCCAATCAAAATTCTAACAAGGTTTTTTTCATGGAAAATTATAAACTAATTTAAAAATGTATTCAGAACAGCAAAAAAATATTCCCTCCCCACAATGATCTCTAACAAAGTGGCATTGAAAATCAGCGCAGAAGGGGTGGGCTGCTCAATGAATGGTGCTGGGGAGGAATCCATAATTAAAAAGCGAAATTGGATCCCTACTTCATACTATACACAAAAGCCAATTCCAATTATATTAACACAGAAATACAAAATTAAACTTTCAGAAAAGACTATTACCTCCCACTCCTGCTGTCCCCTAAGGCTGTCTGCATGCTGCTTTGGGTGCTGCCTGACACTTTCCTAACAAGGCAGCTGAACCCTGTCAGCCTTCACCTTGACCAAAGAAAAACCCATGAACAGAGTCAGGGCTGAGAAGGAGGACCAAGTTAACTGGAGGCGGCAGGGCAGGTGCTGTATTGTTGATTAAGATTAAGGTGTTTATACCACTTAGCAAACTAAGGAAAACACTGTGATTCAGGCAGATCAGCTCCTGATTTGGTGGACAGCCAGGCAGTAAAACTGCCACCCCAGCCAAGCTGGAAACGGAGAAGGCAGATGCTGCCCGTGTGCTCCAGCAGCCGGCTGGGGTGCTACTTTTCTACTTTTCTCGAGATCTGTGCTCCAGCGTAGGGCAATGTATTCTACATCACAAGCTGTGATTTGGTTTCAACACTCATGAACAGCTATGATAGGTTTCCTTTAGTCTGCTATTTTCCTCTCCTTCATTCATTTTAATTGTACATAAAATGACTGAGATAGACACAGATGCACCGCATTTTATTTTCCAAAGAAATGATGATATGCAAAGTTGGGCATGAAAGGAGTTGATCAGCTCTTAGAAATTCCGATAGAATCACTTGTTAATTAGTTCCTCACATATAAACCCTCTTCAGACTACCCTAAGTTGAGTGTGACATCTGTTTTCTTGATTTCTGATTCATGCATCTATTTTTCCCAGGCGTGGGCACCACATCACAATGTTCGGTGGCAAAATCAGTGATTGTCCACTGGCCAGTGTAATTTGTCCTGGCTGAGGTCTGGAATTCTGAACCATCCAAGGAAATACCAGAATTAGGTAGCTGGCAACCTCACAGCCCAGGCAATGTAAGTAAGTAAGTAAGCCCTTAAAGGTATTACCTCTTTTGGTAGAAATTAGGATGAGAGGTAATGAAGATGCTTATACCATTTAGCAAATTAAGAAAAACGCTTTGATTCAGGGCTTCTCTGAAAGTCAGATCAGCTCCTGATTTGGTTCTATACAGTTCTACACAGAGGAATATATTCACCTACAACTTACCTATGATTCACATATAGCAGAATGCAAATAAGCAAATTAAGCACCTATTTATTCCACAGACAGTCATATTTATCGTCTCGCATACACTTGGAAGATTATACAAATAAACTTTCTAATCTGTTGATGTATAGATTTTCAATAATGAGAAATTGATTCATGGTATAAAATTACAAAATATTTATATATTCTAAAATAAATATATGAAAAACTAGCCAAAACTTTAAAGAACAAGAGGCTATATTTTTCTGGTCTAAAGGTCCCTTTACCCTCAGACATTAAGATGTGTGTAGCCCTGGGATGATGAGGTCAGGAGCCAGGACACCAGACCTGGAGGTTTTAGTTCCCTAGATCCTTCAGCTTTTCCAAGTTTAATATCCTTGAGCAGTTCAAGATCCTTACGCATGCTAATCACAGCTGAGAAGATTTGTTTTGCTCTGTGTTGCTTTTCTGTGCTGTCAGATAATTAGCGGTATTTAAATTCTATATATTTTTTTTAAACTCTCAGCTCTAACCCAGCCTGTGTTTGTTTAAATTTGTTTATAGTATTAATGACAGGAAACATTTCACAACTCAGCTCCAACCACTTTCCCAGTGTTATCTCCAATTTTTCCCACCGAACAGCCTTTGCCGGCATCTCTGTTTCTGGAATAACCATGCGTGGATACACCTGTGGCAGGCGATATGTTTGCTCACCTTTCTTAAGGATGCAGCTCATGTCTCCTTGTCTGGAATCTCCTCCTTTTTCACTGAACCCTTCTGAGCAGCTGCCCCTTGATATTTTATTTGCCTTCTTTTTCACACTGAATTTGCCTTATGGCTTTGGTATATCCAGGAACCAGAAGTCTTTTCCTTCTTCCCCACATTTTCCTGGGCAGATGCCTGTCCTTCCTGAAATATTATAGTAGCCTTTAAGCCAACTTGCTTGGTATGGTGTGAGAAACCGTGGTGTGCAGATACCCGGCTGAGCTCCAGCAATACGAAGATTGACAGGGCGGCAGCGTGAAGAGGGTGGGAGACAACAGACATTTGGGCATAAGAGGCCCAGTCCCAAGGTCCATCCTGGAGGCATGTGTAACAGGCACAGTGGGTAGAGGACAGTTAAAGATGTTTCCTGCTTGTCCCAGTCTGCATTGTTTCACTGCAAAGCCCCCAAATAGTTTCTCTTTATTTGGAAAAAAAAAAAAAGATTTAAAAAAGGACCTCAGGGCAAATAGTGTGTTTTCTGGGGGCAGTCTTCATGCAGCCCTCTCGCCGTGAGCAGAGTCATAAGATCCATAGCCCCTTTGAGAACACAAGAGCCTCCCTGCACTGCATCACATCCCCTAGGACAGGCTCATTGAACCAGGCCTCTCTCCTTCCTGGCACTTGGCATAGCTCAATTGTGAATGTTTTAAAAACAGGACTGCTTGATGGTTTTCTATAATGCTGGACTGTAAAAGCCCAAGGCCAGGGCTATGCTTATTTTTCCTGTCTTTGGCTCTTAATAGGATGCTTGCCACATTAAAATGCTCAGAAAATATATCTCAAACAGGAGCCAATAAATAACAACACTATTACCAGCTAAATAACTACATATACTTGGATACACTACCTCGTTTAATCCTTACCAAATACTCTGTTTTACAGATGAGATAATGGAGCCTTTGGGAGCTGAGAAATGGCAGTTTTAAGATTAGAAGCCTGATTTACCATCCTATATAATAAAAAGATAATATGCATATTGACCCTAATGGCAGAACAACCAGGAATAACTGGTTGCTATGATGTGCACTGACCACCAGGGGCAGATGCTCAATGCAGGAGCGGCCCCCTGGTGGTCAGTGTGCTCCCATAGCGAGAGCTCTGCTCAGCCACAAGCTGGGCTAAGGGCTGCGAGAGCAGTGGTAATGGTGGGAGCCTCGGCAGCGCTAGGGATGTCCAACTGACTGCTTAGGTCCCAATCGCCAGGGAAGCAGGCCTAAGCAGTCAGTTGGACATCCCCCAAGGGCTCCTGGGCTGCCAGAGGGATGTCTGACTGCCAGCTTAGGCCCAATCCTCTAGGGAGCAGGCCTATGCTGGCAGGTGGACATCCCCTGAAGGTTCGCAGGCTACAAGAGGGTGCAAGCCTGGGCTGAGGGCTCCCCTCCCCCGAATGCATAAATTTTTGTGCACCAGGCCTCTAGTCTATATATATAAAAGCCTAAGCAAAAGAACAACTGAACAACCGAATGACTGAAAGACTGACCAACCAGTTGCTATGATGCACACTGATTACCAGGGGACAGAAACTCATCACAGGAGCTGCCCCCTGGTGGTCAGTGTGCTCCCACAGCTGACCAACCTCCTGCGGTCCCTCCCCCCAGCCAACTGAACCTCCCAAGGTCCCTCCTCTCAGCCGGCCAGCCCCATTGGCCCCAATTGGGGTAGCCAACCAACCTCCTGTGGCCCCTACCCCTGGCTGGTTGGCCCCAATGGCCCTGATCGAGGTGGCCAAACAACCTCCTACAGCCCCTCCCCCTAGCCAACCTCCCAAGGCCCCAATGGGTCCCAATTGCCAGCAGGGGTGAGAGACCCCACCCATACACAAATTCATGCACCAGGCCTCTAGTCTTATAATCATATCCATGCTTTTCACAGAAAACCAGGAGATGGTTGATGCTTTCCAAAAACATCAGGGGATGGAAACAGGAGAATCATTTTTAGCAAGTCTCTCTGATACCAAATGCTGAATTCTTGCCACTTTTTTTTTTTTTTTAAATCATGACATATTGGAAACCACTTAAATATAAAAATAAGAATAGTCTTAAGTCAATTATGGCATATCTATAGATAGAATACTATTTACCTATAATAAATGTTATGTTTTATAAGAATATGGAAAAATGTTCAAGGCACATCATTAAGTAGAGAAGACAAATTATAAAATAGGCCATATATATAACTCAACTTTGTTAAAGTATATATTGCAATATGTTTTTAAAAAACATATTGCAATATGTTTTAAAAATGTACACATAGGCGCACACACACATTTTAGAAGAATATGCACCAAAATGTTAATAGTGGTGCTATGAGTAGCAAAATTATGGTTGACTTTAATTTTATTTCTATTTTTTATTTTATTACTTTATGTAATTATCACTTTTAAATTCTTGCAAATATAATGTATGGTAGACATATAGATAAAAATTAAATCAAAATATTAATAGTGATTTTTCTCTGTATGGTAAATTAATGGTTTTACTTATTAATAATCTTTCTGAGTTTTTTTAAATTATAGAAACAACAAAGATTTATGAAACTGAAATGAATTAAATTTCTCCTTCAATATGACTTGACTGCACTCAAGTTACAAGTAGAATTATCTTCTGTTAGCTCCCACTCCTCCCTGTAACTCTGCTACCCAAATTGATGTTCTTAGCGGCTACTTACAACATATGCTCTCAGTTGCATTAATTTTAGGGTTCCAGTCATTTGTCTAATACATGGACCAAAAAATGAACCCTAAAATAAGCAAAGGTTTGCCTCCATAACGCTGCTAACATCCCAGAGTCCCTAAGGAAGTACTAGGTTTATTTTCACAGCCAATTTTTGCCTTTTGGCTGCCCTCGGTCCTGGCTTCAGTCCCAGATTGGGTTTTGGCTCCTGCTAGGAGTCAATCAACTGCTGAAAACGCAGATACTTTGAAGCCAAAAGACTGGAAAAGAAGAGCTTGGAGAATGAGCTGGTTGCTTAGTGGCCAACAAGCTGCCTCTGGTGAAGGGAAGCAGACCAGAGGCACCTTCCAGCCATCAAAAGGATTTCAGGGTGGACTACAGAACACCTGTGACAAGCTTTATTGAGTTCAGGGGTGGACCTGTTTCAACCTACACCCCGATAATAACCTAGCTACAATTTTTCTCACTTGGTTATGTTCCATGAGGGTCTTACTTTTACCCCCTATCTGATAGTGCTTTCTCCCTTTTTCACCCCTTTCCATAATAATTCTCACTATGAGCAGGGAATACATTATCTCTGCCTTTTTCTTCTGCCCCAGCAGAACACAAGCTAACCTAGTTACCCTAAAAGTCTATTCCAACAGTAGAGTATAAATCTGAGAAATTTATACATTCTAAAAAGATGAGCAGGATGGTCCATAGCCCTCCTACAAGCTCTATGGGAATCAAAGCTCATAGGAAGCCTAAGAGCTTTGCTAAAATATGAGGGTTATCTCAGGTCAGCTTTCCTATGTGCATAGACACAAGGCACTGAGCAATAGGTACAAAAGGAGTGTTGGGTAAACAATATATAAATGTGGAGTGTTGAGCAGTAAAGAGCAGAGACACAGCGTATCCCAGGAATCAGAGGAAATAGAAACTCTCCCACAATCCTCAGGTATAAATAAAATATAGTTTATCCCCTATTTTTTTTAAAATGTGCTTCCTAACTCCCTAGAATTCCAAGTTCAAATTTTATAGTCTCTCGCTTCTTCAAGTATTGCACAGGAGTGTGGCTACTCTAGGGCACCCCTCTTTTCCTACCCCCCAGGTTTTACTACACTGCACAAAGTGACTGAACTTGTTATAAAACAGAAAGAGTTCATCCACCTGGTACCCACAGAGCCAAACACTAGGCACCAAGAATTGCAGTGGGGAAGTTTGGTTATTTTCTTATAGATGGCACCATTTAAGAGAATGAGAAGCTAATACTCAAAAGCTTGAACTCTCTCAATGAACCGTAAGTTACAGCTTATACTAGTATAGGACAAAAATGACAAGAAACTGTGGGTTAGGAGTTCAGGTCGTGCTGGGAGCTGAACTGGTCAGAGGTGAGGTAAGGGTAATGAATCGTTTCTCCAGGTCTTGAGGACAGCTCTGAGGTCTTTTCTGATGTTCCTGTCTGGTCTCATGAGAAAGTAGTCAGTGGGTTGCTCCACCTGAGGGCTCAGGAACTAAAACATAACTTAGGTCAAGACCTTGTCATTAGCCTGCCAGAGCTCCAGACTGTGGAGGTCTAATAATCAGGGGTAAAGGCTAGGTCTCTGAGGAGTATCAAAAGAGAAGGAGATGGTTTCTAGAGCTAGGATTTAAACCTGGATTTAATCAAAGTCATAAGGACCCTCGGTAATAGAATATACAAGCTCCACCCACCCACCCCCTGGCCATCTTGGGCAGGCTGAGTCCCACCACTTAGCCCCAGATACTCAGAAGTGGCCTCTTGGTGGAGCCAGGGCACTGTAGCTTCTAGGTGGGCACATTCTCCTGGCCCTGCTAACTCTTTGCTCCTTGCAGAGGGGCACAGTCAGGAAAGGGCTGGAGTGGGGCCCAGAGCAGGGGCCTCTTTTGTCAAAGTCTAAGAATAGTGTCAATCGCTAGGACCATCCTCTAGCTAAGAAAAGTGAGACAGAGAAAGCATGCCTCTCTCAACTAAAACTGTTAGTAGCAAACTTCAAGGCCGATCCATAGGGATGAGCCTATAAGAAACCTGAGTAAAATGTCCAATTTATTGTTTCTAAGGAGCCCAACAAGAGCCTTCCTGTCTCCGCACAGCTGTCCTAATTATGAGCCGGATATACTAGTTGCCTTTCTCAGGATTTATATCATTCATTTAAATGGGGCAGATTAGTATTGAAATTGAATTCCATTCAACAAGCATTCATTGAGAACCCATGCCACAGTCATTTAGACACTGATCATTATCTGCAGGGCCAGCTCGTTAATCTTGATTCATTTAGGTGCCAGCTCTGCAACATAAAAAAAAAAAAAAAAAAAAATAGATGCTAAACTTAAATAAATGCAGTATGGAGTCGCCATTATAAAGAGTAATGCTATACACATTTTACTCTAATTTTTTGTTCATGATTTCCAGAAATTCCTCTCCACTTCTTAAAGAATGAATCGATTACCTACAATGATACACAGATCTCACCTTCCCTCCCCGCAAAGATGACAAAAGGTGTACACAAAGTGAAAGAGGGACAAAGAAACAAACTTGGAGGAGAAAAACAGAAAGTAAAAGAGTGAGAAACGTGTTCTAGTTTGTCAATGGCAGCCCTTTCAGGACCTATCATTTCTAAACTATGAACATGTCAGCCATCTTTTCGCTCCTTCTGCTTGGAACGCCCTTGTCTGCTCCTTCAGGTGTCCCCAACATGTTCTACTGATGGGGTGGTTCAGGCACGTGGGAGTGACTGGCTTCACCCTCCAGCATGCCTAGTGGGCTTCATGGTCCATCCTTTGGGCTGGGGAAAACAGATTCTTCTTCACACTCAGTTGGATAATAACTGGGATCCCCAGAAACAAGGAGGGAGGGAAAAGTCCTGCCACAGGGCACCATTGACCTTTATCACCGAAATGGCCACTAGGAGGAAACCATGGGCTCCAGGGCATGGGTGTGCAGCATATTTCCTGGCAGCGCAGAGGCCTGTTTTTCTAGGTTCTCTTATATACTTGATTTCGATAAGATGCTGAAGTCAGAAATATTCAGGTAAGACAAGTGTTACTTTAGTAAGAGAGACTCATACAGGAGGAGGATGTCATTCTTAAAAATAACAATTTAGCCTGCAGAATCCAGGAATGTTAGGCTACTTAAAAGATGCAAAGAGAAGTCGCCTGCCATATTTTTTTCCAGGATAAAATATGCTGGAAGTGAATGACATCAGCCCACGACATGGGCTGGACCACGAAGGATTAAATAAGTGAAAAGATAAGTGGATGATGCTGAACAAGGGGGCCGAGGCATAGGTGAGGAAGCAGGCATCCGGGCGATGCATAAGGGATTGATATGGCTCTCCACACTGGCTGGCTGCGGTAGCCAAGAGGGCCATCTGTCTGCACACGGGCCTCCCACCTCCTCATCTCCACACAGCCACCAAACCCACTGCGGGCTCCCTATCTGCCAGAAACTCAAAAACATACCATGCCCTCCAGTCTCACGGAATCTGGTCTCCAACTATGTCTTCAATTACACTTCCTACCATTCTTTCCCTGAGTTCATGCCCCTCATCCCTTTGGCCAGCTTTCTAGTCAGCAAATACCTCAGGTTCATTCCCACTTCAACAACTTATTCTCCCCTCCGCCTGCAATGTCCTTTCCCTAAAGAGTCAAACAACTATCTCCCTCAAATGCCCCATAATTCAAGAAAACTCCCTTAACTAACCTGTCTGAAATAGCCCACATATTCATCTAAATTGTGCTCTCTCCTACTATCTCTTTGTGCTCTCTCCTACTATCTCTTATTATTTCTTCATGATAAAGATTACTAACTGACACCATGTTAGTTTATTTACTGTCTGGATGCCCTACTGGCTTTAAAATCCATCAAAGCAAGGCCTTTGTTTAGATGGCCTCTGTATCCCCAGTGCCTACAACAACCAAGCATGAGTTAAGCACTCAGAATCGTGGGGTAGAATGGAGGAAGGAGGTAGGTTGAGTGGTTCATATTGGAATACTATGTAAGAGTACTAACTGTGCCCAAAAGATGAGGTAAAGTCATCAAAAGTCTTGAAACAGGATGCATTTAGATATGGAGGCAACACATTTTCAGTAGAAGAGAGTTCAAGCACCAGGACGCAGCACAGTTCCTAGCTCACAGTAAGATGTTCACAATACGTTATCATGGTGACAAGTTGGATGTTAAATCAAACAGAAATTCCTTTTTTTTTTTGTCTGTGGAGGAGAGATTGTTTCAACACAGGAGTGCCATCTGATCCATGAGCTAGAGTCAGGCTAGCAGAAGGAGATTCTCAAAAACCCCTCTTGGAGATTTTCATCGTAATTTGTTTATTTTGACATAAACTCCGTGCTGGCTCCTGGGGCAGGCCATTGCTCTGACCTGATCAAGCATATAAAGTAATTCATTGTATCTGGTAGCCTTTCTTTACTAGTCCCATGACTATCCTCCACTTTACCCTATATAATTTTTTGTTTCTGCCATCACAGGCCCCCTGAGATATGCCTCGTATATATGTTTCTCTTAATAGACTATTAATTATAAGACTGGAATGACCAGCTTCTTTCTTAGATCTTTCCCTGCCCTCCTCTTATAGAGCTAGCTTTTCAGTGCCACAACCTTTCCCTTGGTCTGTGTGTAGTAATAGGGCAGGGAGAATGCAATCACCCAAATAATAAGATTAACAGTCCCTGAATTCCTCCTCATCTGTACAGAACATGGGAGATACTATGGACTGAATTGTTGACTCATAAAAATTCATATGTTAAAGCCCCAATCCTATATAATAAGAGAGGAATATGCTAATTATCTGTTATGCCTTGAGGCATAATGACTAACCCATAAGGACCGATCATAATGTGGTATCTGCAAGAGGGTGGGGCAGCGAACTACAAGCAGGCAGCGAAAAGCTATAGGAGGGGGCATGACAACAAGCTATGAAGTGGGGAGGAGATAGTAGGGAGCTACAGGGCAGGGCAAGGGCGGAGAGCTGCAGGAGGGCAACAGGGAGCTACTGTCACAGGGATTCGTGCACAGAACTACTAGTATAATTAAATCTGGAGATAAGATCTTTGGGAGGAAGTTAAGATTAAATGAGCTCATAAGGGTGGAGCCTTAATTTGATTGGCACGTGGCCTTATAAGGAGGTGAAGAGTCAGCAAGAAGGTGGTCATCTGCCAACCCACCAGAAACCAAGTTACCCAGCACCTTGATCTTGGACATCCCAGCCTCCTGAACCCTGAGAAATTTTGGTTGAAGTTACTCAACCTGTGTTATTTTGTTACAGCAACATAAGCTGACTGAGACAGGAGTCTTCTGATATTTTTGTTCCACAAACTGTATTAGAGCTTATTTCCTGCTGAAGGATTCACTGGGAACTGAATCCAGAGTGAAACAAACTGTCTGGCCAGGGGTGGTAAATGGAACTGTTTCTCTTCAAGATACTGACACTAGGTCGCACATCCATCGCTGAGGCAGCCAGCATTAGGACCGCTTTACAAGTTGCTTCTGAAGATGTGTTATGGGGAATGAGGTCTAATTTCCCTTAGGACAAGCATCCAATCTTCAGAGCAGCATTTTGCTTTCTCACAGAGAAAGAAAGATGCCCTCAGATGTTTATACCAGTGTTCTCAGAAACTCCAGAAGAAGCATTTTACTAGTAAATAGCTTCCATGATCAAAACAGTATTTCTGAGCCAATGTGGTATCTGCATTTTTTACGACAAAGAGTAACAATTTTGTAGTTATAAAAAAATTTAAATTTAATGTTAAAAGTAAAGCAGGTTGCACATATATACAAATATATTATTATTATTATTATTACGATTACTATTACAAATTTTAAAAACACATGAGAAAAATAGCATAACATGAAATTATGAACAGTTGTCATATTAGATGATGTGAGAAAGAGTTCCATTTACTGAATACTTCTGGAGCCAGATGTTTTAGTTAGTTTGTTTGTTTATGTATTGATTTTAGAAAGAGAGAAGAAAGGGAAGAGAGATGGAGAGAGAGAGAGTGTGTGTGTTTATGCAGTCATTGGTTGCTTATTGTATGTGTCCTGACAGGGCATAGAACCCAAAATCTTGTTGTATCAGGACAATATTCTAATCATCTGAGCTAACGGATCCAGATAGTTTATAACTCATTTTATCTCACAGCAACCATATGGTCTAGTTTCTACTAATATCATCTCCATTTTATGAATGAAAAAATTGAGATACTGACAAGAAAATAACACTTCTAAAGTCATACAGTTAGTTGTTGGCACAGTTGAGATTTAACCTAATTTATTACACCCTAAGAATCTGCATATTGCCAAAGATATGGTATTTTATTCCTTCTACTTTCCCTACTTCTTATATGATAAGCATGCTTTACTTTTAAAAAAAATGTTTAAGATTCTCCATATTTTTGTAATGTAGAAAAATAAAATAGTATTAAAGCATTAATACTCCAAATTTGAGGTGACTATAAAACCTATCCTAAAATTCCAAATATTTTTAATATATATATATTTATTGATTTTAGAGAGACAAAGGGAGAGGCATGGATAGAAATATGGATTGGTGCCTCATGCATGCCCACTACTGAGGATCGAGCCTGCAACCTGGGTCTGTGCCCTGAAGGGGAATCATGCCCATGACCTCCTGGTTCATGGGGTGACACTCAATCACTGAGCCACACTGGCTGGGCACAACCTGTTTTATAATAGAAATCTTCTTGCATGAATAAATTTCCATTGCTCACTTCTTGCTGAGACTATTTTTATAGAATAGGCAACTGCATATTTCCTGATGGAATGACCTAAACCTTAGAAAGATAGCCTGCTTGATTGTATCTGTAATCAGAATCACTGTTTTCAAGTGACGAAGACTGCAGTGGCATAAAATATGTGACTTGAAAAAAAAGTTAACAATGAACCCTTTTTATCTTTTTAAAATCATTATTCAGTTTTAATTTTTAAAATTTTATTTTGGAAGGAATACATTATTTAAAACATGGATTTTTAAATGTTTAATTTTCTGAAAGATATATTAACCCTTTAAGTAGGAAAATATTAAACAAGATATCATGGCATTCATTAAAACTCAGTAACTATAAGCATCTTGAGAAAGAAATCTAAATAGTGGACTGAAATCTGTATGTGATATATACTCCTAGAATCAGTCACTATAAGTTCTGTTTTACACAAGACCAGTTAGATCCAGATCTAAGGAAAGCCATAGTTTTGAGTGAGTTCTGGTAATACGGTCAAATCAATTTTATACACTGTTACTGTCCGTCTCAGTTGCATATTTTGCATAATCATTTTAAAGAGGTCAACTTTTAAGTATACAGAGAGAAGCATCAATGAGAGAGAAACGTCAGTTGGTGGCCTCCTGCACACTCCCAGGCATGCGCTCTGACTGGGAGGGAACAGAATCAGTGTCTCCTCCTTCCATGGAACAGCGCTCAGCCAACTGAGCCACACTGGTCAGGCTGATGAGGTCCGATTTTTAAGGTTACTTTTGATCAACATTAGGTCAATAGAAATATAGTACCTAGATTGGAAATAAGATGGAAGTTTTATTTTTTTTCTTAAGTATTTATTCAGAGTTGAAAAATTTGCATTTAATTTTTGCTAAAAGATCACTTATTATTTTAGTTGAATGAAAGCCTTCTGCTATTGTCATTCAGCTGCTTATCCCCTATTTTATGTATTTTCATGATTTATTTATTAGATTTAAATTAACATAAATATGTTACAGATTCTCCTCTAAATTATACATCTTTTATAAGCACACTGGTGGCCCGGAGCATGACAATCGTGCTCTGGGGGTTAGAGGGTCCCACAGCTGACTTGTGCCCTCTCACAGTCTGGGACCCCTCAGCGGATGTCTGCTTGGGCCTAAGCCAGCAGGCTGACAACCCCCAAGGGGTCCTTAGTACTGCTGCAGATGTGGGAGAGGCTCCGGCCACTGATACTGCGCTAGCCTGCCATGAGCCTGGCTTCAGCTGAGCAGTGCTCCTCCTGTGGGAACACACTGATCACCAGGGGGAAGCTCCTGCATTGAGTGTCTGCCCCCTGATGGTCAGTGCTCCTCATAGCGACTGGTCATTCCGCCATTAAGTCCATTTGCTATTACGGTTTTATTATATAGGATTCTTAATGACTAATATTTTAGCTTCTTTTTTTGCTTTTAATTTCTGCAACATTGATTAAATTGCACACTATCTACTTTAAGTATGGGTATAAAACAAAATGTTCCCAAATTACCTGTTTTGAAGTATAGAATACCAACTTGGGTCAATTAGGATGGATTTCTCCCTCTCAGATGTTGATAGGATGTGCTTGTTCCATCAAATTAATTATAAATTAATAGTTTCAACCATGAAATGAAATTACAAATGTGACCATGTATAATCAGTGTTCATCTTTCTATCACACTTATTAAGGCATATTGAAACAACCTATAAAATTGAAATTTGGCTTTGTAAAAAAAATCCTAACGTGCACAATAGAAATGGAACTAATGCTGAATTCTGAACCCTTCTTATTCTAGTATAAAAATGTAAAAATGTTAATCTACAGAAATATAATCTATTTTAAAAAAGTGTTATGCTGCAATCAGAAATTATTTTTATTAAATGACCGTTCTTATTATATTTAATTATTAATTGAATATATTTATATAATAAGGGGAATGTGTAACCTTTTTATTTTAAAATGTTGTATTTCTTAAATGTAAGGGATTTTTCTAAAATTTTACTCTTAGTTGTCCATGTTTAAATATCTAGGGGCAAAAAAAGTATAAAAAACATTCCAATAAAGATGTTTAATTTAGTTCTAAGAGCAATAGAAAGTTCTTAAAGATTTATCATGAGATTACCGAGTGATAAAATTCATATTCTTAAAAGACCAGGGGGTTAAACGTGGGGAAAGAAGTTAAAGAGTAAAAGAGAGAAACTGGTAGAAAGGCAGTTTCCCATCCTTTTATGAGACAGGATGGTGGTATGGACTGGGGTGGTGGCTATAAGAACTGAGAGAGAGAGAGGGCTATCAAATATACTTGGAAGTAGAACCAACAGGATTTGCTGATGGGTTTGATGTGGGCCTAAAAGTCAGTGCAATGACTATCAGGTTTTTGTTTTGCTTTGTGTTTTGATTGAGCAACCGAATGGATAATGGAGTCATTTGTTGAATTCAGAAACCTGGAGGAAGGGCATAACTGGGAAACATCAATAATTCTATTTCTACATATTAAGTGTGAGTGCTTATGAGGTCAAGCTATGGGATATAAAGGTTTGCAATGGATAGGAAAGATCTGAGCTGTAGGTATAAATGTGGTCTTATCAATATCTGATGGTACTAAATCCATCGGACGAGAAGAACCCACCTATGAAGTGATGGTGAATAAAGAACTTTTAACTCCATCCAGATGCTCTCCTTCATTTGGGGTCAAGCGGAGCAGGAAGAGCCTATGAGGAAACCAAAAAGTGGGAGCCAGTGAAGTAGGAGGAAAAACTGGAGCATGAAGCATGGTGGGAGGCAAGAGATAAAAGCTTTTCCAAACCTCTGAACCATACCTTCTATTGGCCAGTAGTTAAAATTTGCTATATGGAGTAAAAAAAGTTTTAAATCAGAAAGTATAACAAATAATAATTTTGTAAAGAAAAAAAAGATAAATAATTTGGATATTTATTAAAAGGATATTTAATCCGTTTACTCATTAACCTGATATTTTTACTTCCCAGAGGTTGGTTTGGGGGCTTGTGAACCTGAGATCAAGGAGAATGAAGCCGAGAAAGCTGTGTCCAGATCTCTCAGCATGCCAGGATCTTGAAGAACAAACTTAGTTCTTCAAGAACTAAGTGCAATAGTCATTTCAGGTCATGACTTGGCCAACAAATGCCAAGTTTATTATTCAGAAACATGAGAAAGAGACAAACTAAAATTCAAAACAAAAGAAAATAAATAAATAAAAACCAAGAAAGAGTGAGATGAGAGTAGTGTTCCCTCTCTATCTTCACCACTCCCACTCAATTACCATATATATTTGCATAAAGCAGCCAGATAGTAGAATGATAGATACAAATTAAAAGTCAGAGGCCTAATTTTCTTGGTTGAAAATAAAGAGATTCTTCCATCCTTTTTTTTTCCTTTGAGCATTTACTTTAGAAAACATAAATACGAATACTATATACTTTCTTTGAAATGTATATAAATCCCTTTGAAGACTGGATTGGCATTTGGTCAGCTTTAGGACCTAGGAATGTCCTAAAGGACCTGGAGCCATGGGTTTGAAAGGTACACATCCATAAAGGAAGACAGCACTCCTATCTGTCAGTTTCCATGCGAGGGGAGGAGCCTAACCTCCTGTGCATCTTGCAAAACTACCTCCTGTCACAGAAGTATGGCATTTGGTTTTTCTCTTGAGGAAGATAAATCAACAGCACAGATGGTCACCCCAATAGCCAAATACGGCTTGGATAAACTCTGTATGACAAAAGGTGCTGCCAAGACCCCTTACTTGAGGACCAGTTATTGTTTATTCTAAGAACATGTACATCAAGGGTTGTACCTGCTTGGCCATGTAAAAGGGGAAGATTTCTTTCTGTCTTTGAAAACTTAGTTGAATGTCTATGATGCACATCACATCTCACCTAACTTTGTGGAGATGATTTCTGGGTTGGGAGAAAAATTTTGTTTTTAAGTATATTTCTCCAATACCAATTTACCATTTAAATCAACCATCTGCCTTAATAAAAATAAAAAAGTATTTTATTTATGAAAAGTGTTTTCTACCAAGAGATAAAAAAATAATTTAAAAAATTTCTTGTTTAATTTCTTAATGTAGAATAGCTACATTATGTACAAGGAAACTTTGTGGATCTTCAATGCATTGATTATGACCAGATAGCTTTTCTTATTTTTTTCTGAAATAATACATTATGTGATATGGAAAATATATAATGAGACGAATAAAGGCTTTTAAATTTAAAAAAACTTAAATTAAAAAAAAAAAAAGTCAATGGTATCCAGCTATTGGTCGAAAGGTATTCAGAGTTGAGCTGGGAAAATACTATTGCGTCTTTAATGAGTTTTGTCTAAATAGTGATAACCAAGAATGTCTTAATTCTTGGATGAATAATTTGCAATTCTATCTACAGATTGCCCCATCATTTTTTTCTTTCACTTGTTATTTTAAGTGTTTTTCTAATTATGTCATGAAAGGAGGCCAAAACACTAAGTTGTGAGTAGTAATTTAAAATGTGTAATTTTCTATGTGTCTATATTATGGAGGAGAATATTTTTTAATTAAGTGACAATCTTGGACAAGAGTCAGCAAGAAATGAAATTTTAATTCCAAATTATGTCAAATTCAAACCTTTGCCCATAAGTTATGGTGAAAAATTGGAAGAAATACAACAAAAGAATTATCTGGATCTTCCATTTGACCTCCTGGTCCCAAAATGTATCAAGTCAACTTGAATCCGTATTCCAAGCAGGAATTTGTTTTTTAATTCAAGGACGGAGCCATATTTGAAATATGTGTGTGTCCTGAGCTAGAGCCATAATTGCTATATATTGGTCACTTAGGTTGTTTCATTCTCTGGAACTATAAAAAGCAGTCTCTGAACCCATCTCTATTCACATAACAGTTGCACAGCTCTGCATATTTACATATGTTGTATCTATCAATATTTACTAATTAGGAAATAAACAGAAATTTTAAAATATTTATTAATTAAAAATAATAAACCAAGGCATTTTAACATTAAAAACCTTAGATTTTGAAAATTACCTATATTTTCAAAGCTAGTGAAAATTTTGTGACATTGTTTCACAATTTTGGGAACCCCCTGATGTCAAAGAAAACTACATTCTCATCTCTGCTTTTACATTCAACCTGTTTTAATATACTCTTTGAGTTGAAATATATAAAGAAAATCTGGCCTCACATAGATATGTAGTTAAGAAAAAAAAGTTAATGTGATACGTACCACAAGGTGAAGTCTGATAAACTAAAGAACTAAAAAATGCAATGTATCATTTTATTATGCTGAGGTTTACTAATGCTAATCCTAGAAGTCAACCTTTAATATTAATAGAAAAAAATAGAAAGATCCTAATATACAACCCAATCTTGAAATAATATATTGTTTCTTACAACTGCTACCTCTTCTGTTATCAATTTAACTATCTTTTTTATTTCATTTGGCTCTTTTAACTGTAAAAAAGAATTTATAATTATAAAGTTATACAGGAGTTTCTCTTAGAACTAAAGTTTAAAGGGATCCACCATAGTTTCCTTCTAATTTCTATGATTTCTTTTACATGGATACCTTTGATTCATTTGGAGTTTATTATTATGTATGATAGATTATGGATCTAATGACACCAAGATGTCACAATAACATTTATTTAAAAGCACATCTTTCTCCCAGAGATTTGAGTTGATATATATAGGGGAAAAAATAATACATAAAATTCACACAAGAGTAGGCCCTCACAGCCCCAGCTTCATTTGGAAGGCTGTCAAGACGGTTATCCTTCTGTTCGGTCTAATTAGCATGTTAGCTCTTTATTATATAGGAGACACACACACACACACACACACACACACACAAACCTGAACAGCCAGAGGCAGTTTCACCAATATGACAATGGATTATGTGAAGTAAATCTTGCCCTATGATATGTATATCTACCTTGCCTTAGGATAATTTGTGTTAATAAAAAGCAAGGGGTCCTGGAGACAAGAGCGAACTCGGTTTCTTTGGCCAAGCTCCTGTGGGCCTCCAAGTGCTTTTCAAAATTATGCTTCATCTCTGGACTCTTGATTAATGTGCACACAGCATTTTCTCCAGATTCCTGAACTCTTCTAGATGCTGGATCAAGAACCCCGGCATTCCACACACACATACTTTGGCCTGTTTCTGGAATTGATGTTTTCTTCATTCGTCTATTATTCCCCAGAACCATAATATTTTGATCATAGAGGTTTTATAATGTGTTTTAATTCTTGGTAGGGTTAAGTCCCCTCATTGTTCTGTTTTATTTAAAACAGAATTTTCATAGATATTCTTGCAATTTTATTTTTTTATACAAAACTTAGAGTTAATTTGTCTTGCTCCAGAAATACTTGTGTTATTTCATTTGGGATAGCAGTAAATACACTGCTAACTTGGGGGAACTGACATCTACATGTCATTGACACGTCCTGTCCATCAAGAAGGGATGTCTTTAACCTGCTCATGTCCATTGTGTGTCTTTCAAGACTGCTGTAAAGCTTTCCCCATGTGGGTTTGCCATATTCTTGTTAGGTTTAGTCCTAGGTATATTGTCATCCTTGTTGCTATTCTAAAATAATTTTAAAATTATATCCGTTAGGACTATAATTTTGAATATCAAGTCATCTATTCCTTTCTCTTGGTAGTAAAATAGTTTTATTTCAGTAAAATAATATTAATCTTCCCCCAGGGCAGATAGATATCCAGGACTGAGTTGACATAAAAGTCTTAATATTGTACAATATTTGCAAGGCAAAATAGACCCTCTTTCTATAATATCTTCTGAGGTCAGCATGAGACTTTTTAGATAATTTCTGTGTTAGAGCGACATCTGGTGGCCCACTGTGGTATAATAGGTAGAGAAGGGTGAGAATTAGGGACTACTACACAAATGCTTTGTACATATTTGAATGTCAGATGATTTTACATATAATTTTTTAAATATATTTTATTGATTTTTTACAGAGAGGAAGGGAGAGAGATAGAGAGCTAGAAATGTCAATGAGAGAGAAACATTGACCAGCTGCCTCCTGCACACCCCCTACCGGGGATGTGCCCACAACCAAGGTACATGCCCTTGACCAGAATCGAACCCGGGACCTTTCAGTCCGCAGACCGACGCTCTACCACTGAGCCAAACCGGTTTCTAGCTGATTTTACATAAAATTAACATTTATACAATCTATGGTAATAATATCTCTAATTAATGTATCTTGATATAGGAATAGTTTCTCTACCAGGGGTCTTCAAACTACGTCCCGCGGGCCACATGCGGCCCGCAGAGGAGTCTGATCCGGCCCGCCAGGTTTTTTGGGCAGTGAGCGCAGCCGAAGTGTTACAGTAGGAATTAGTAGTTCATATAGTCCGGCCCTCCAGCTCTCTGAGGGACCGTGATCTGGCCCCCACTTTAAAAAGTTTGAGGACCCCTGCAAAAATTTATGAATTCTAATCATTTTAGATATCCTACTATCTCACAATAAATCCATTTTCTTTATTAACTCTAAAAACACTGTATATAGTTCACAAATATTCTAGAAATAAAGGTAAACAGGAATAGTTCTGGTGTTGGAGCCAAACTTGCAGTTATGGTCCTGTTCCTTCACAGTTCTCTTAAGGAAATTACTTAATTTTTCTGAGTCTTAAAGAGCAAGGTTTGGAGGAAAATTGAGGGGAAAGTCTTCTGTTTTATATTGAGTGTTTAGAGAGTATAAGAACATGCAATTATCAAAAATAAGATACAAGTGGGATCAAAAATTCAGGACAATGGAGCCAAAGGTGATGAACGGAAATGCCAGCTATCCAGGATTCTCTCCCTGATTAAAAAAAAAAAAAAAAAAAAAAAAAAAATCAGGCAGGTGGTATTGCTTATTACAGATATAATCGGATTTCTATCAGTCAAAAGCAAATCTTAAAAAGGACAAAAAGAACTTAAGCAATGTTTAAATCACACATCCGAAGTAACTGCCATATAGTAGATGTTACAGAAATGTTGGCTCTTTGTTCATATTAACTTCATTTTTTTTCTAATAAATAAAATTTAATTTGGGGAATCATTTGACTTAAGTAGAAAATTCATGTAAAAATTAAAATATAAAAAAACAAATTTTGGAAGATGGTGGAAGATCTCTGATGAAGAATGACAATTCTGACTTATCATTATAGAGTGTGTACACACATACACATCAATTAAAGTTTACACTGGAGTAGAGTGAAAGGATATTGATTTTTGACAGTAGAAATACTGTCAATAATAACAGAGACTAAATAATGCAAAACATATTATTTTATTTTTGAGATGGTCTAGTATTCTGATTTGATTGCAAAGTTACGTCTATAATTGTTAAATTACAGTTTATATAGGCACTAGCAAAAATAACCATAATTATAAAATGAAGTCTGGCTATGATATTTTATTTTCTATGGATCCTAAGATGCCAGGGTGACACCTGGTGGACAAATAGTGGTAACATGTTTAGCAAGACAAACATTTCTACCAGACTCTCACTTCTTTAAAAATTATGAAAATATTACAAAATTCAAAAGGAGGCAGTGCCTCAACTGGCCATAAAACACACCTTGATCCTAAACATAAATTTTTCAGGGTGGATTCTCATAATTTAATGATTGGTCTGGAGGTCCCACAAATACTGCCTGTTTCTAGGAAGAGGTATGGCTGTGAAGGAAAAATTTTTGCATTTATCAAAGGGCAGTTTTGCAAAGAGAGTATAATCCTATAAATGATCCTGTATCAAATATTTTACTTAACTCACTAATTAATGAGGGAACCAGTAAGTTTTTACAACCTGTTCAAAGAAGAATTCAAGGAACACATGAATATAGACACATAAGAAATTCTGAAATGAAATGGATCAATAATCAATTGCATTTTACCAGATATAGCTAATTTGCATTTTACAGACAAAATAATTTTGCATTATTTTTAATTTTAAACAACTTATTGAATTGTAAAATAATAAAAAAAATACTGAAAGCAGAGGGGGCCCATTTCAAATACTTTCATTAATTTTTCTGATACTCCTCAACCAATCAATGATTACTTATTAAACACCTGTTATACTCAGGGTCAGACTAACTAAAGGGTAAGGAAAGGAAAGTTACATATGCTGAAGGAATTTAAAATAAGCTTGGTAAAATGAGGCCAATGCCTAAAACAGATCTTCGTTATTTTAACACATCCTTTATAATCCTTTTCCTACTTCCTTCCATTCATAAGTATGTACCTACTGGTATGTGCTAAACATTTTCTAGGCACTTGGTGTTCAATGTGAAAAAGAGACAAGTTGCCTTCCCCTGTGGTGTTTTCCTGATAGCGCGGAATATAGACAATTAATAGGTAATAAAAAATACAGGTCAATATCCTTCTTTATACTTTGACACTAAAATTCATCAAATTTTTCAAAACCAACAACCTTTGGTTTCATGCCACAGAAGTTTTTCAACTACAGTGTACTTCAAAGCAGTGTAATATGCAGGTTCTAGTGGTATTTGATGATATTCAAATATTTTTACTCCACCTTTTGCTGGCCAGATTAATGTAAGTTGCTTAACCAAACTATGCCTCAGTTTACTTTTTTGCTTGATAGGGATAGTAGTATCCACCTCCTAAAATTAAAGGGATATTTTAATGTGTCTGATGACAGAGGTGCCTGATACATAGTTAGTGTTTAATAAATGCTAGCTATTGTTAATAACATTAGCAATGATATTATAATATTACTATTGTTATCCTATATAATAAAAGTGCAATATGCAAATTGACCGAATGGTGGAATGACCAGTCAAGGAGGGTGGGGCTGGCGAGCAGGTGGTGCCAGGTCAGCCAAGGCTCATGCCAGCGGTGGAGGGGCAATCTGTGGGGTGAGGCTGGCTGCTTGCTGGCTGGTGTGGTCCCCTGATCAGCCTGCCTGGTCACTTTCCACAGAGGGAGGCCAGACTGTAGCTTACTCCCATGGGAATGAGCCTAAGACATCAGTCAGTCATCCCCTGCGGGCTCCAGGACTGTGAGAGGGTACAGACCATGCTGAGGGACCCTTCCCCCCCCCCCCCACCCAGTGCACAAATTTTCATACACTTGGCCTCTAGTTATTATTAGTTATTCTTATAACCTGGAATTTCACTGCTTTTGGAAATGCTTGAGTTTTGCAATTTCTCTCCCTGAATTCAACCTCAGAGAACATGTGAACATGTGCTGTTTATTCAAATAATATTTGTTTAGGTACTTATCATATGTACAACCATTCACTAAGTATTTTGGATCTAAACATAAAGAGGATATTGAAACAAACAAAAATAAAAGGCATGACTGTTCATGAAATTGCCAACAGTTAGGTGTGACTGGAGCAAGGTGAGAAGGATGGATGAAAGGACTAAGCAGGATGACTGAAGTCACAACATGAAAAAAAATCTTCCAAATTAACATAGATAATGGGATGCTTTTCCAAAGAGAATAGGGAGCCATTTAGAATTTTAAGCAGAAGAATGACATACTTTAATTTGTTCCACAGAAAATCAATCTGCCACTCATGTGGAGAATGGATTAGAACATGGAGAAAACCAGAAGGCAGATCCAGGTTTAAAAGCTGGCACAGTGGTCCAGGTAAGAGCGGACAGCGATACTGGTGGAGTAGCTTGGATGGATCAAACTAACCCCAGATTACAGTTGTAAAATTTGAACTAAATTATTTACGAAAACTCATTGGAAACTCTGAAGATGAATCAAAAGCAAGTGAAACTGGAAGGTACCTGATCTGGAGAACCAGGAACTGCACCTGGTGAGATTGGAAAATGTGTGGCTTCTTCCCTGAGAACATGCCCCAATTTGTTCAGCAGCTCAAGGCAGCAAGACAAAGACCAACTGCTCTGAAGCAGAACACCCGAGAGTTCAGGGTTTGGAGAGCAAACACAGCTACAGAAGGAAACTTTGAAGGGAAGAGCCATGTAGGAAATGAGTCCCAAAATATGCAACCAACATTGGCCTGTGATGTTGGGGGACCATTAAACAACATTTGCAAGGCAAACTAGAGAGGAACTAGTTAAAAACAAACAAAAACCCGGAGCTGGACACTACAGATTTGAGGGAAATATCAGCTACTGACTACAGAGGAGACGGAGTATGAAGTTTTCAATCCAGCCAAGTTAAAATGTTAACTAGAATTCTTGGTATTGAACATAGGTTTTAGACAAATGTTTAATGACTTATATCCATAATCGTAATATCATACAGAGTATATAATTTCACTGCCCTAAAAATCTTTTGTGCTCTTCTTACACACCTCTCCATCTACTTATGGTAAATACTGATTTTTTTTATTGTTTTGTCTTTTCTTATAGAAAATCATACAGTTGGAATCATATAGCACATAGCCTTTTCAGATAGTCTTTTGTTCACTTATAAGCACTTAAAGTTTCTACATGTCTTTCATGGCTTGGTCACTCATTTCTTTTTAGCACTGAATAATATGGCTGTATGGCATAAGAAGGCAATTACGAAGCAGTAAATACAAGAAAAGCTCTCTTTATGCTTCTTTTTTCTGCCTAGAGGCAGGATATAAATTTTTCTTTACTGAAGATAAATCTAGACCAATGATTTTCAACTTTTTTTCATCTCATGGCACACATAAATTACTAAAATTCTGCAGCACACCAAAAACTATATGTATTGCTGATATGACAAAATAGGTATAATTTATATTGATTTATGAAAAAAATAATAAGAGCAATTACTTACTTTTTTGGCTCCAAGGTGACTTTTTAAAAATCAGTTACCTATACTTGTATATAGTAATTTCTGGCACCACCCTTGCTGCTTTGGCTTGGTGAATAGAGCATCAACCTAGTACTGGGTGAAGGGTCCCCTATTCATTTCCAGTTAAGGATTAAGGGCACATGCCTGGGTTGCTGGCTCAATCCCCAGTTGGGGGGCTAGCAGGAAGAAGCCAATCAATGATTCTCTCTCATCATTGATGTTTCTACTTCTCTCTCCCTCTCCCTTCCTCTCTGAAATCAATTACATCTCTCTCTCTCTCTCTCTCTCTCTCTCTCTCTCTCTCTCTCTATATATATATATATATATATATATATATATATATATAATCTCCCAGTTCATGAAATTTGTGCAGGGGTGGGGAGTGTATCTCAGTCCAGCCTGCACCCTCTCCAATCTGGGATCCCTCTCACAATCTGGGACTGCTGGCTCCTAACTGCTTGCCTGCCTGCCAGCCTGATCACCCCCTAACTGCTTCCCTGCCAGCCTGATTGACACTTAACTGCCCTCCCCTGCTGGCCAGATCACCCCAACTGCCCTCCCCTGATCTGTGACAGCATGGGGGCAGCCATCTTGTGATGATGGGGGGCGGGGGGTTGGCTATCTTGTGATGATGCGAGAGCTAGATGCCACCAAGGCTTTTATTAGTCAGTGCCTCTGACTGAATAGTCATGTATTGCATGCTTTAAAAATTCTTGTGACAAATGGGTTAAAAGTCGATGATCTAAACACTTAGCCCAGAGATGTCACCAGAGAAGTCAGTAGAAAACCATTAATCTATTAATTTCACCCCATATACTTACTTTCTCACAGGTTGCCATTCCTGAAACCACTAAAACTTTTTTTTCTTTGTCTTGTCACTCCTCTAAAAATCATTGTTCTTTAGTTAAGGTGATATACAAGCCAGAGTTCCACACCACCTCTTTGAGCTATTCACCTCTGAGTTTCTCCTGTGTAAATATGAGCTATCTATATCATAAAAGGCCTGTGGTTGTGATGCCATCATGGCATCATGACCAACTACTAGACTCACCAGGAGGTGCATTGATGGGTCCCATGGTGGCCATGGAGGGTGGGACTTCTAGGTCCCATGGAGGCTGCACTGGGCGGAACTTCTGGAGTGTCACAGGGCGCAGGCAGTGTCCAGAGAGCATGTGAGGCTTCACAGGGTGGTGGACATGGCCCTGATGGCAGGTTAGGCCTCAGGGACCCTACACATGCACAATTTAATCATGTGCTGGGCCTCTAGTTTGTTGATAAACTTGTTTGCTTTGCTCTTGTCAAATTTTTTGTTGTATAATTCCAGTGGATATCCGATGGATAACATCCAGTGTAGAATATCCAGTGGATAATCAAAGTTGAGTAGAGAAAAAGTTCTTATTCCCTTATTTCATTTAAATTATCAGAATATTGGTGATAGAGTTGTTCATATACTCTTTTATTTTCTATTCAATATCCATACTAGTAGATACCTCCTCTTTCATTATTGATATTAATAATTTGCATATTTTCTCATTTTTGTTATTGATCTTTTCAAAGTATAAGCTTTTGGTTTGTTTAATGTTCTCTATTAAGTTACTCTTTTAAATTTATTAGATTGCTGCTTTAATTTTAATTTTTCTTCTACTTGGAAAGATTTATATTACTTTTTTTCTATACTTAATATGGAAGCTTAACTTGATTTCATACCTATCTTATTTTTAAATACATGCATATTCAGTGCTATAAATTTTCCTCTAAGCACTACTTTCACTGAATCCCATAGTTTTTTCCAAGTTGTATTTTCATTTAGTTTAAAATATTCTAATATCTCTAAAAACTTCTTTGATGCATGTTTTATTTACTTAAATATGTGTTGTTTAAATCGATATCTGTATTTTTCCAATTGACTTTTTTATTCCACTGTGGTCTAAGAACATAATTTGGGTGATTCCTATTATTTTAAAATTTTCAGTGTTATCTGTCCTAGAAATAGCCTATTGTTGTAAATATTCCATGTGAGTATGAAAATAACATATATAATGCTGTTTTTAGAGGAAGTATTTTATAAATGTCAATTAGCTGATGTCACTGTTTTATTCAGCTGTATCCTTACTGACTTTTTCTACTGTATTTATCAATCACTGAAAAAAGGGGTATTGACATTTACAATCATAGTTATGGATTTGTCTATATTTCCTTGCAGTTCTATCAGGTTTTGCCTTATATATTTTGATGCTCTGTTATTAGATGCAAACATTTAAAGTATTGTTATGTCTTCTTAGAGAACTGACCAATTTATCTTTATATAACACCCTTTTTATCCCTGATAATTTTCCTTGTTCTTGAGTCTGCTTTGTCTGAAATTTACATAAGTACTCCATACTTTTTTTTTTTTACTAGTGTTACCATGGTATATCCTTTCACATCCCTGATTTTTAATGGATTTGTGTATTTCTTCATATTTAAAGTTACCACCTTAGAGAAAACATAGAGTTGGGTCTTGTATTTTTATCTACTATCTGTCATTTAATCAGTATATTTAGAACATTCACATTTTAAGTGATTTTTATATAATTGAGTTAATACGTACATGCTATGTTTTAAAGTGTTTTTTATTCATCATATTTGTCCTTTGTTTCATTTTTTCAAATCTCTTTATCTCCCTTCTCTGGTTTTAACTGAACATTTCACATGATTCCATTTTCTCTCCTCTTTCAGCAAATCCATTATTTTTTATTTCCCCTGTGCTTAGTGGTTTCCCTAGAGTTTGAAATATACATTGACAGCTAATCTAAATTTACTTTTTAAATAATACTGTGCCATTTCATAGGTAGTGCAGGTACCTTTAGTGGGCTTATGTATCTGAACTGTGACCTCCAAAAAAGTTTTTTTTTCCACAAAAGTTTCTTATTCTTTTTTCTTCTTTTTTTTCTTCCCTTCAGGTGAGACAGTAAAGTTAAGTTTCTGAAAGTAAAACTCCTAAAAGTATGGAGACCCTAAACCTGAGGCTGTAGCAGTTTCTCACTCTCAGTTATTCAACACTCAGATTCCAAACCTTCAATTTTCTATTTAGATGCTCTTACTATTTATGGATCCAGTGGTTTCTGTTCCATATAAGCTGATCACAGTTAAGATTCTCTGTCTTCACCTGTCTCTCCAGATTTGGGGTGGCAGTTGTCCTGGGACTACATTATCCCCACAAGAAAATAACTGATTTTTCAGTTTTATCAGCATTTTTTTCCTATTGCAAGAATAGGAGTGATGATTTCCCAGCTCTTTATGTGTCAGACTGAAATCTAAAGTCTTACATATCATTTAATCTATAAATTTCCCCTCATTGTTTCTCTTCCCTCATGATTTCTTTGTTGAAGTAGCTTCTGATATTCTAAACTTTGCTGATTGCCTCTTTTATGGGGACTTTTCACATATTCTTCTGTTTCCTATATTCTCTGGAAAGCTAAAAGCTTGATCAGATGCAGTTGAGATTTATGACATGACTATTTTATAAGTGTGTTGTATAGATCCATTAAGAGTCACATAATGTCTAGTCCTTTCTCATATGGTGTGGGTGACATTAATACTGGGCAATGGGCTTGCTGTTGTCAGCCTGATCCACCATTATAAAGCTCCCCATCAGCAATTCACCTAATGGCTTTAATAGCCCTTGATGATCATGGCCTAAATCCATTATTTCATTAGAAGTTCAATGGTGATATTCTAATTCTACTATTGCTTCAATATTTATTCACTTTTAAAGGATCTTTCCAAAATTAACCATTTGGCATCCTTAAATACTACTTGTACATGAAATGTGATGTAAATGCTAAACTCTATCCCCTCACTTATTAGTTTTCAGAATAAAGTGTTGACTCCACAGTGTCTTCAAAAGGCTACCAAATGAGAGTTTTTGTATGTAGTATTAAGAACTAGTGGATTTAAACATATCTGATTGGTCTCAATCATTATCATTATTCCCCCTCCCTCTTTTTGCTAATATTATCCCTCTTTGGCAAGTGCACTCAACTTCAAATTGGCTCTGGTGTCCATTTGACATGAATCCAGCTGTCTCTAATAGCTTTCTTGCTTTTCAGTATAAGATATTTCAGACACATTTTATGCCTTTCCTGGTCCAGAATTGGTATTAGCCATTTCTCCAAGGATCCCTACACTCTTAATACAAGCCACACATACAAAATAGTTTGATAAACTGCAATTTGCTAATATTTTACACTATTCTGTTGGTCCTTGGCCCTTAATTATATATAGTATGTTTTTCAGGATAACACATATCATTACTACAGGTAATTCAGTAAAACAAAGTTAATGTCTCAATTACCTACTTGTTTTAAATAACATTGCATACAACAGTATTCTAGTGCACCACAATAACATTTATTAATCTCTGGACACTAACTTGGTATTCTTCCTTTTGGCCTACATTGATTTGGGTGCTATTGTTTGTACTTCTGCATTATCGGTACTCCAGCCTATTTCAACTATCATCCTCTGTAACTGCACCCCCTCTCTCCTGACACATTTAGATCTTATTCCCAACTCAATTTCACCCAAATACCCAACACTCATCGTAGACATCTTGGTCAATAGATGCATGGAACTTATACTATTTAGTAATTTCCTTATCCCACTTATCTTCTATTACTGTTCCATAAAGGAGGGTCTGCTCTAAGTGTGTACATGGTAATAATTTTTCCTCCCTTTACCTTACAATTTTATTCGACCTCTTCAGCAGTGCTTTTCAAACTATATTCCACATAGAAATCCCCTGTGGTCTTATTAAGATGCAATTCTGACTCAGTAGGTATGAGGTAGGGGCCAAGGTTCCACATTTCTAACAAGCTCTCACTGTACAAATGCTACTGGCCCTAGTCCACAGTCTGAGAAGTAAGGCTCTACTATGCTGAGGTTATATGCCCTTTCTCTGTTCCTCTCTACTCTTATGCTTGATGCTCTTCCCCCTCACTTCATCTAAAACAAAAGATTTACAAAACACCAGCTTGGATGACTGATACACTACCACCTTGTTGACAGTGAGAAATCTATTACATCTTGTAGTGATTTTAAAAGATGTTTCAGATTATTTGGAATTTTCTCTTTTCAAAAAGGGAAGTCTAAGTTCCCTTACCTTGAAAACAGATCAGCCTTAGAAATTTGCCTCTAAAGAACCTCAGAGGAAATGATTCTGAGTGATTTCCATGTCTAAGGTCGTAAAGGGAACTCAAGTTCTGCTTGCTGCTCTTTAGACCATGTACCTGTTCTGTTTATTAATAATTTTATTCCTGTGTTTTTCTTGTAAGCTGCCTAAAATTATTTAGAAAATAGAGAAGGTATAAATAAGCAATGATTTTCTTGTTTCTCCATCATTTGCCTCTACATTCTCATGTCTCCTTTTATTTTGTTTCATTCTTTTGTGCTGTCTCAAAAAAAAATTTAATGTCCTATTTATTTTTCCTTCTCATGTATTTTTATTCTCTTGTCACCTGACTTGTTGCCATCTATTTTAAATAAGTACAAGGTCCTATCTTGAGAAAACACCTTTTTACTACTGCCATGATTATTACTTTTTTCAAAGTTGATTTTCTGAAGAATGTTTCACTTCTATTTTATTGAGGCTGAAACTGAGTTTTCACTATGCAAAATGGAACAGCTCTTCCAATTTAAACCTGTGAGTATAGTTGGTGCTTTTATTTCATGTGGAAAACTATCAATGTATTCTACTACTGTTACACAAAAATATTCCTTGATCATACTGGAAAACCACTCTTTAATTATTTCATGTATTGTCTCTAGTGAACTCTTTTTGCCAATCCTTTAGCAATTTGTAAAATCACATTATTTTTCAAAACACTGTAATCACATTTCTAACATTCACTCAGACAGAAAACACTATTATAAGTATTGGTCATCATTTGGTCCAGTAGATTATCTTTGCAAAAGAAAATCCTGGTAATGATAAGAAAAGTGATATTTTTCATTAATATTTGCACTGTGTGTATAATTATGTGATAAATATTTCCTCTTTGACATTGTCCTTAAGCACTCTAATGCCTCTTCCTTATTTACCTTAATGCTATCGCTCCCCAAAACTGATGAGCACTGATTAGGAGTACATTGTGAGGGGACAGAGGCCTGCCTCTGGATGAAGAATGGAGGACAGGATCCGTGTCAGAGATTCTCCAGGGTCAGAAACATGTCTACCACATCTATGGGAGTGGATGTGATGAATTTCAACAGGAATGTTAGGCTATATGTTCTGCATATAATGAGAGTTGTCTAATGAAGCCCTAATTTTTAGAAGTTGGTTATTTATTCAAAACTCTATTTTTTGAACTACCAGCTCTCTTCTTAAAATTATTCAATGGTTACTTATTTCCCTCAAAATAAACCTAAGCTCTATGCCCCGGTTGAATAAGACCTGTCCTTCCAATCTCATCCTTCCCTCTTTATTCCTTCCATCCCCGTTTCTCAACTGACAGACAAGCTCATTTATGTTTCTACCAAACTAAACTATTTGCTTGTCCACAACTGTGGCACATTTACTTGTGTAACCCAAGCTTTGCAGACACTGTTCTTTTTATCTAGATTTCCATTTACTGTTCTTCTTACCCAACCATCTTCTTACTACCAGTTGTCTGACTATCACCTGCTACCCTTCAATTCTCAAATGGGATATTAAACCTCCTGAAGGCCTTTCTGACTACCCATGTTGGGTTTAAGTGCCCTTCCTCTACAGCCATATAGCATCCTATCATATCATTGTGACTACTATATTGGACCCATCTTCTCACATGTCTGAGGGAGGGATTATGCTTTTTACTGTTAACATTATGTCTCCTGCACCTAAGAACCTAACACAATGCCTGTCACATATATACTTGGAATGTATGTTATATGTTGAATGAGAACTGTACACTCATTCCTTTCAATACTTAAAAAGAGTAGGTTTTGTTTTCTAAAGTAGTCAAAAGTAAGAAGACAAAGCAAATGATTAAGGTTAATAAGTATTTTTGTATGATAATGTAACACCCCCCCTCCCTTAAACATCACAACTACAGAATGAGACATTTTCTTGTATCACTAAAGTCACACTTAGAGAAGAATTTAGAGTGTGAGAAAACATCTTAGAAGAAGGAGAATATCATACCTTAAAGAAACTTTTGAATGGGACAATTTCCCTTTGGCTGTGTAAGGAGAAGCTATGTAGAAAAGTGGTTCTAATTTTAGAAATTCTGGAACAAAATTCCAAGTTCTGTCTCCAGCTATGGCACTGGCCAGGCATACAACTTTGGGGAAGAGACTCTGCCTTGTGTTTCCTTTTCCTTAGCAAGAGAATGACCTGACAGTGCTGCTTATCAGGGCACTGCTACACTGTGGGCATGTGGGACCCCAGCATTAAATGCCAGGAGCAAACACAGGCATTGTCACCACCAAAAATGCCCTCAGTAGAGAACTACGTGCCTGATAATTGTTTCTGTTTTTATTGTTCTGTCATTGTACAAAAGAAGCAGAGGCCTCTTAATTTAACTACAACCATCACTTTTGTTTCCATGAAGGATATTGGGAGGTTCATTCATTTTGGTTCCTTTTCTGAATGTGAATTTTTCTCATTATTTAGTCCCTGCTAGGATATCTGAAATTTTATCAATAGAGTCTTAATATGGATTAAAACACTGATGTATTTTTAGCCCTGGTTGGTATGGCTCAGTTGGTTGGGTGTTGTCTCATGTATCAAAAGTTTGATATTTCAATTCTGAGTGAGGGATTAGGGCACACATAGGTTGCAGGCTTTATCCCTGGTAGTGGGTAAGAGGTAGCCATTTGATGTTTTACTCCCACATTGATATTCTTCTCTCTAAAACTCAATAAAATACTTTTTTAAAAAGTAAAACACTGATATTTTAGGACTCTTGCAGGAGACTTAGATCTCTGAGAGACTCAAATTAATGTCTTTAGTTGTTATCTGAAAATGAGTAGAAAAGAAAGGGCTAACCAATGAGGAAAAAATAGCCTAAAATTAGGAAGAACATGATAAGGTTTTGGGAATTAGAATATCTACCTCTAAGGAAGAGAGATAAACGTAGTAAGCGCAGTGGTCAATTAATGCACCACTGTTAAGGAATAAAGAAAATTTCAATAGCTTTGGCTTTTCCTTTGAGACTAAATGGGGAATCTACAATACTAGTATATTTATAAAAGCCAAGCAACCAGAACAACTGGAAGGACCAGAACGACTGGTCACTATGGCGCCCACTGCAGCCGGCCAACCAGCCTGATGGGGGTGAGGCCAGCTGGACAACCTCTCTTGGCCCCTCCCCCAAGCCATCCTCACCCCTAATCACCCCCCCCCCACTCCTGACCGGGGGTGGGGCTAGTGGCTAACTTCCTGCAGCCCCTCCCCCCAGCGCCCATCAGCTCTGATTGAGGTTGGCCAGCTGGACCCCACCTATGCATGAATTCATGCATTGGGCCTCTAGAAAATAATAATGACGAAAATAAAGAGAAAGAACATTAGTAGGGGAGTACAAAAGAAGCACTGAAACTAAGAGGTTGATTGGAGAGAAATTCTTCTTAGACTTTCAGACTATCAGTTTGAAAGGATGTGTCTTAATTTATGACCGAAGTAAGGTCCTATAGACTGTCCATTGCTTTTTCACCAGCACCTAAAATATAATAGACTTTTACTAAATATTTGTTGAGTCAATAATAAGAGCCAACACATTTATTAATTACTAGTAGCCCTGCGCACAAATCCATGCATGAGTAGTTTGCTGCCGCTTTCCTCGGCTGGCCACCCACCAACTGCTGCCCACTTGCTGCTGGTAGCTTTCTACTGCTCATAGCTCACTGTCACACCCTCCTGTAACCAAGAACATTACATATGAATTATTTGCTTGTGACTTTGTAGCTCACTGGCCCACTCTCTTGTAGCTCCCCACCACTTGTAGATTGGTCATGACATTATGGCTTATTGGATAATGAGCATATTTCTCTCTTATTATATAGGATTGCATTTAGATGTACAACAAAATGGGATAACTCACCAATACCGTTGGTCTATCAGCATGGGTTAATGAGATAAATTGGGTCCCAGTGTCCTCTTTGATGTAATGGGAGTTAGAGGGGGGGAAATTAGAAACAGTGTTTTCTCAAAAAAATAACATTGAAGTGACAGCCATAATAATTAAACTGCCTGAATGATCTCAATAAGACTACGCCAACTTCTCTCACTTGACAAGTTTGTCAACAGCCAGACCTGTAAATAAATCATTACTGGCGGTGTCACTGTGGTAACCAAGGAGATTTGAGCTTCCCATTATTGTTATCTCAGGAGCCCTAAATTGATCCCAGTGATATATTTTAATAGAAGTGAAATCCTTTAAATCAATGGACTAAGAATAAACTTTAGAGTTAGGCAGCCACAGGTTAAATCCCAGAGGAGAGTAGTTTGAGGACCCAGAGAACATGAAAAGAGTGAACAAATGGGAACTTATATGGATTATTTCTGAGAATTGAAGGTTGAGAATTGAAGGAAGTTTATAGTATCCATGGAATGAGCTGGATTCAGTTAAATGGACCAATATATAGCTGATAACCCAAAGAAAATAAAAACTCATTAAGATGACAATTAGAGTTCACCTCAAATTGGCATCATGCAGAATTGTCAAGAGCAATGCAAAGTCACAAGCAAATAATTCATATGTAATGTTCTTGGTTATTTGTGTATCTTCTCCTTTCATTGTATCAGTTAAAATAATATGTATGAAAAAAGCACTATCTAAATGCCAGGAATTGTTGCTGTTATAAATTGAAGTTCAGTCCTAGTTTGTGAAATGATTTTCTCAGAATAACATATATAGTACTAGGATGCTTACTATAGACTACTCTGTTCCCTACTCTTTCTGGGATATTAATATAATTAAGTTCTGAGATTAACCTTCCTTTCATGTCAGAGAGTGCTGAAATCTATGGGACAGTTTTTCTTCTGGAAACTTCCATTTGCTGATGATTAAGTACACAATGTCACAATCATTTATATAGACAGCTGAGCAAAATTCACAAGGAGACTGCAAAATCCAAACTGTATCTGGGTCATTCCATAACATTGTCTCAGATAATTACTCTTCTTCTTGCATGAAGCAGTTAGAACATGAAAAATAACTTGGTTTGGTCACTGTTGTAGTAATAACTTAAAATTGCTTCAACAGCTACCTTTTCTAAGATCCAGAATTCTACCATAAAAATACATTTACTTGTCTTTTATAATTTTGTTTTCACTGTAGGCATTAAAAAAAAAAATGAAGAAGTACATTTGACCTTGAAATCAAGTGCTAGAAAAATAACCTGTCTAGCTGTTACTTTTTATCTAAAATATTATATTTTAGGGGCTGCTCAATGGTACTTCTATAATCAAGAATCTGCCATCATTTTTTTAAGCTCCTAGTTTCAGAGACATAACTTCTTTAAAAGTCACCCAAAGATCTTCAATCTCACTGTCAGTTCAGGAAAGAACACACACACACACACACACACACTTGGTTATTCAGTTTTAATTTTTCAAACTGTTTTCCAAAATATGTGTTTATAAAACCATTAAATTGTTGATTTAAGTAGTAAGCAAGAAGTTATGAGCATGATCTAAATATTCACAAAAAATGGTGGTGGGGGGGAGGAATAGTGGAAAGACCACTGGGCTGAAAGGTTAATATTTGAGCCTACCTCTGTCATAAAAAATGCACAACTTTTAGTGAATCCCTTAACTGCTTTATTTTCCCCCAGAAGCATAAGATAATAGTGTGTTATCTTTTTTGTTGTTGTTGTTGTTGTTTTTTGTTTTCACTCAAACTGCATGTACTCTTTAGGTCAACTGAAAGCCCATTTTACCTTGAAATATACATCCATATGCAAATTGACCATCACTCCAACATACAAGATGGCTGCCCCCATGTGGACAAAGATGGCTGCCCCATGTGGACACAAGATGGCCACCACAAGATGGCCAGAAGGGGAAGCTAGTTGGGAGGGACCAGGCCTACAAGAGAGGGCAGTTGGGGGAGATCAAGCCTGCAGAGGAGGGCAGTTAGGGGTGACCAGGCAGGCAGGGGAGCAGTTAGGCATCAATCAGGCTGGCAGGGGAGTGGTTAAGGGGTGATCAGGCTGGCAGACAGAAGTGATTAGGGGCAATCAGGAAGGCAGGCAGGCAAGCAGCTGGGAGCCAGCAGTCCAGGATTGTGAGAGGGATGTCCAGCTGCCCTACCAGGGATTGGGCCTAAACGGGTAGTCGGACATCCCTCGAGTGGTCCCAGAATGAAGAGGGTGCAGGCTGGGCTGAGGGACACACACCCCTGTGCACAAATTTCATATACCAGGCCTCTAGTAAACACATAACTACCATAATTTTCAGTATATGTCAACATAAGCAATTTCATATATTACAGTGCACAAAACAATAGAAAAAAGGAAACTCTGTTAAGAGTGACCTAAAGGAATTTTGCAAAAGGTCTCAATTTCTTAAGGCTTCCATTTTTGTAACTAAAATGTTATGTTGACTTGATAATGTTTAAAATTCTATTATTGTAATAATTAGAGCTTTAGCTGAAGAGCATAAAAATTTAAAGTCCTGTACTTCTCTCTCCAATAACCGATCAGAAGGACAATTTTTCAGTCTCTATAAGTCTTTGTCACTGCCCAGTATTTTCATAGTTTTTATATTACACAGTATTAGTTTAAAATATTATAATCTATAATAATAAAAGCATAATATGCTAATTAGACTGGTTGTCCTTCCAGATGTCCTTCCAGGATAAAGCTGGATTTGCAGCCTTGGGATTGAGGCAGCAAGGGAGGGATCCAGGCAGCTGAGGCTGTGAAGGCCTACTCTTGCATGAATTTTGTGCATTAGGCCTCTAGTCTAGTAATGCATATGAAGTGTCAACAGTAAATGCTAAATTCTTACTATGCACTTCTGGTTTAAGTTGTAAATGATAGAAACCTACTCTAGAAGTTTCAGCAGAAAATTGACTTATTAAATGTTTTGTGAGCACTGCTGAGGGTAGCTAACAGTTTAGAACTGTCCTGTGGAGATGTGATTGCCATCACTATTGGGCAGAGCCAGCAGAACTATCACTGCTGATGCAGGAACTGGATCCAATCACCAGAACCACCTCCATTCTTCCTTTTCCTTGCTGATTAATATTTCGTTATATGGCTATAACACAACTTGCATATTTGCCAGCTGAAGGACATTTGAGTTGCTACCATAAGCATTTGCATAAATTTTCATTGATCTTGGGTAAATATCAGGGAGTGGGATTGTGAGATCATAAAGCAAGAATATATTTAACTTTGGAAGAAACTGTTAAAGTGTTTCCAAAGTGTTTGAATCAATTTCCAAATTTACTAACCATGTATAAGAATTCCAGATTTTCTGTACCTTCACCAGCATTTATCAATGTCAGGTTTATATTCAGTTTTAGCCATTTTAATGTTTATGTCTTTAGTAACTAATGTTGAGCATGTGTTTCATATGTACATTTTCTATCCATAATTTTTTTGGTGGAATGGCCAAATATTTTGGCATTTTAAAATTTAGTTGTTAGTTAACTTATTACTGAGTTAGTAACTTATTAATGTTTTGGATACAAGTACTTTATCAGGTATATAATTTGAAAAAATTTCTCCTAATCTGTGACTTTTTTGTTTTAAAGATTCTCTTAGTGCTTTTCATGGACCCAAGTCCTTAATTTTGATGACATCTAATTTTCCATCTTTTTTTTTTTTAATGGATCATGCTTTTTGATGTCATATTCAGAAATATTTGCCCAAATCCAAAAATCACAAAAATTTTTTTCTCCTGTAATTTCTTCAACATTTAGCTTGGTTGTTGTTGTTTTTTATGTTAATCCTCACCCGAGGATATTTTCCACTGATTATTTTTTAGAGAGAGTGGAAGAGAGGGGAAGAGACATAGAAAACATTGATGTGAGGAGAGCCACTCCATTGGTTGCCTTCCACATGTGCCCTATCTGAGGCTGAGAGTTGAGCTTGCAACCAAGGTATGTGCCCTCAACCAGAATCAAACCCCTGGACCCTTCTGTTCTCAGGCCAATGCTCTAACCACTGTGCTAAACCAGTTAAGGCAAGAAATTTAGTTTTGTGATTTACATTTATCTAAATGTATGATTCAGTTTGAGTTAAGATGCAAGATATAGGTTAAAGTTTATTCATTCATTCAACATAGGGATGATAATAGTTCCAGTATCAATTGTTGAAAAGACTATCCTCAATTTAATAGCCTTTGCATCTTTAAAAAAATATCAACTGAGCCTTAGCTGGTTTAGCTCAGTGGATAGAGTGTCAGCCTGTGGACTAAAGGGTCCCAGGTTTGATTCCGGTCAATGGCACATGCCTGCGTGCGGCTTCGATCCCCAGATAGGGGCTTGTAGGAAGCAGCTGATCAATGATTCTCTCTCATTGTTGATGTTTCTATCTCTCTCTCCATCTCCCATCCTTTCTGAAATGAATAAAATATTTAAAAAATGATAGAAAATAAAAAATTGAAATTAACTATGTCTGAATCTGTTTCTGAACTCTATTGTATTTCACTGATCTGTATGTCTGTCCTTTCACTACTGCAACTGAAATGTAGTGTGTTATTTTATATTTAAGTCAGAGAATGTACTCCCTACAAATCTGTTCTTTTTCAAAATTGTTGATTATTCTAGTTTTTTTTGCTTTTTCATATAATTTTAGAATCAGTTTGTCAATTTGTATACAATTTTTTATAGAATTTTGATTAAGATGCACCAATTTTATACATTAGTTTGAAGAACACTTTTAAACTACTAAATCTTCCCCTTAGTGTATGTGGATATGTTAAGAGTTTATATACTCACCAGTTGAAGGATATTTAAGTTATTTCTGGTTATGAATAATGTTGCAATAAATATTTGCCTACAAGGTTTTATTTTTATTTCTCTGGGTGCTCAGTAGACTCGTTCTACCTAGAAATTCATGTCCTTTATCTTTTCTATTAGATTTTCTTCTGTTATTATTATTATTATTATTATTATTGGTCATTCAAACTCTACCTTTTCTCTGTTCTCTCTTAGGAAAATGGTTGATACGGTGTTGGGACTCCTGGGTTAATTTAGTTTTTCTTTCCCACTGTTAATTCTTTATCTTTTTTTATTTTCAGACAGATTGACTTGACTTGACTTTGTTTTTTAATCTTTCTATTGAAATGTATACATTTTTAGCATTGCTTTAACTCAAAAGAACTTTTCATTCTCTATTTCTTTTTAAGAATATAGTGTCTTAATCTTGTTTCATGGATTCAAATTTTTCTATCCCAGAAAATATTATTTAAAAGATGTTTTTATTGATTTTAGAGAGAGAGGAAGGATGAGAGAGAAGCATAGATCATCTACCTTCTGCAAGCTCCATATGGGAATTGAGCCCACACCAGAAATTAAGCCAGTGATCTTTCCCTAAATAGGATGAAGTTCAACCATCTGAGTCCCACTGTCCAGGATTGAAAATATTATTTTCTTATTTGAAATTTTATTCTGCTCCCTGAATGGTCTGTGTGTTTTTTTTTTTGTGTTTATTTTTTTTGTGTGTGTGTGTGTTTTTGTGTGTGTGTGTGTGTGTGTGTGTGTGTGTGTTTTAATTTCCTTTTTCTAATTGATATGTTTTAATCTCTTTCATGCTGGAGGTTGCCACATAATTCTGGTGATCCTTTGTTTCTTGCTAAAATGTGAAATTGATGTACTAAAAATCTGAGTGGACACTATTTGTGTAAGTGCTGGACTTGTGAAGTAGTGACCTTCAGAGTCACTCATCTACTTGAGAAACTTTAAAGAGTTATTTTCTTGATGCTTTGCCAGGGTCTTGTTCCAGCATTAAAAAGGGTTCAGCAATCTAGAGAAAGGCCATGTGTAACTGTAGTAAGAATACAGAGATGAAAGATAATTTTGAAAGGCATTGGGGGTCCCAGGATCTTTAGTTAAAGGAGATAAGTTCTCCTTGTCTCAGGACCCCTTGCTTTTTATTAACACAAATTGTCCTAAGTCAAGGTGGAGATATACACTTCAAAGGGTGAGTTTCCTTACAGAAGCATTGTCAGATTGGGAAATAGCCTATGGCTATTTGGGTATTTGTCCAGTAGGAGGCAATAACATGTAGATTTAGATGCCCTGAGCTCTCTGGCAGCAAACAATCATCCTATTCAGGTTTTGGGAAAATACCTTTAGCCATTCCCAACAGGTGATAACATATGTGACTCAGCCCTTGTTGAGTCCCCAAGTTCCATCAACCTTTTGATGAAACTCCTGCAAGTATGACTTGCTGGAACTGGCATGCTTTTTTCTTTTCCTAGAATAATTTTTTTTTTTTTTTGAGAAAATGTCTCCAGTATACTGCATAAGGTTATATGCTTAGTTGTAAGCATCATTTTAGTTGATGGAATTAAAGCACAGGGTCCCTGCTCAGCATATAAACTTTTTCCTAGCCCCTTAGTTTTCAGGACAGCCTCCATTGCTTGGGCAGAGTCTGGACTCTTTCTGTTTCTTTTGTTATGATGACATGGGTGTAAGACAGGTAAACAAGCTTAGCAAGTATTTTATCATGAATAGAAACAGAATCCTGGGAGAGCATGAGGAGTGGGTGAGAATAATTAGGGTTTAGAGAGACTGCAAAGAGGAATCATCACTAAATCTAGGTTTTGAAGAAGAGCCAAATTAATTAAAATGGATGGGAGGCAGTGATGGGCAGAGAAAGGCATCTGCAGAAAGAAATATCTGCGCAATATCAAGGAAGCTTGAAAGAGCATGGTCCATGCAGAAGCAGTAGGGGGTTCAATGCCATAATGTTGACATTTAATATGTGGGCCAGGGCAGAAGAGCAGCATTTCATCTGAATTAAAGAAAAACATATTTTTTAAAGTGTGTAAACCTTTCATCTTTTAAATGCTAAAGTTAAGTGTTTTCTTAGCTCAATCTGAACTAATTGATGTATTCCAATTCTACCAGTTGCTACTTCTATCTACTCATACATCATTTAACAAATTTGGTCCTCAATGTTCTCATCTTTAAAATGGAGACAGTATCTGCCTCTTGCAGTCAGGGTTTTTAGTTGTATGCAAAAGAAAGTAATATTTGCTAACCTAAATGCAAAGGGGGATAAAAAACAACAACTAAGACTGGATAGTATGTAGTCATGACAAAGTCCAGAATCACACTGCAGCACTGCACCATGGAGGATCACTGCCACCAACGTTGGGCACAGACCCCGAGACCTCTGCTGCACGTGGTTGGATGCAGCAGCCAGAAGCCTTGGATTGCTGCCTTTGGAAACCAGATGTGGCTGTGGTGCTGCCACCTCTCTCACCAGGATGGATTTTGTCTGGGGCTGTGAATCTGATTGGCATGGCCTAGAGTATGTGTCTATGTGCTGTGTGCAATGGACTATTAAAGAGTAAACAATGGCATGGGTTTGCAGTTTCTCCAGGAAGATATAGGCCCTGTATCATCAGGAGGGTGAGGATTTTGTAAACGTAAAAAAACAGGGTCAAAGACTGGGTAGTTAAGAAGGATGATAAGTGTCCACATAGATCATGCTACCAAAAATGTCTTTGGAAGATATAGAAAACATTATACTGCAGAAACATCTAAAAATGCCCAATATTATTAGTATCATCATCAGGAAAGTTTCTTAAATAACTTTTGTATTAGTTTCTTATTGCTGTGTAACAAATCACCATGACATTTATTATAGCAGAGTATCTGTGGGTTTAGGATTCAAGAGTGCCTGAACTGTATGGTTCTGGTTTAGGGTCTCTCACAAGGTTGCAATTAAGATGTCAGCTGGGATTGGAGGATCCATTTCCCTAATGGTATCTTCATATGAGTTGGCCTCAGTTTTATAATGACTATTGGCAGGAGGCTTCACTTCCTAACCACATAGGCCTCTCTCTAGAGCTACTTGAATGCCCTAAGAACATGCTAGTTGGCTTCCTCAAGAGAGAGTGATCCAAGAAAGAGTGAGAATAAAATGGAAGTTACAATGTCACTTTAGGATGTAGATTTGACTCTTCATCATTCCTCACTCATCAAATTTGTTAGAAGCTAGTTACTAAGTATAGCCCACACTCAAAGGGAGGGAAATTAGGCTCCACCAAAGGGAAGAATATCATAACATTTTTGAAGATGTATTAAAACATCACAGATATTTTCCCCTCAGAAATGACCAAACTAATTTATTTGCGCATTTTTTCTATTCATTTTTTTTTTGTATAATAATATGCCAGAGAATCTATTACAATTTAAATTACCACATTCCTCCAGGGATATTTATTTTACCTGGTAAAAATCTTTCAGAGCTTAAAAATGAGAGGGTTGTCCTGGATAGCATCTTAATACCAAAGAAAGACATTTCAATTATAAATGAAATGTGTCCATTTGTTCAAATGCCCAATCCTACCCCTACGATATAGAGAGTAATTGTATCCCTGCCTAGCTATCTGTTGATGTGGAGGGAGAAAAGGAAGGAGGCATTTTTATAATTTTCTGAGAGCACAAAGTATTCTAGAAACAGAAACTAAATGTCTTCAGTGGCCAAAGAGATAATACCAACGGTGAAGGCTATAAAGAGATGTGAGTCCTTTACTATTCAAATCCAATTTTAAAAAATGATGGCAACCACAATACCAGGCTAGTCAAATAAAATACCTGCACGTGCCTGGTTTGGCTCTCAGCTGAAACCTTGCTCTTCTGTTGAAGTCTACAAGGTCTGACTTGCTTCTTCTTTCTTTTTTTTAAATTTTGCTTCAGAATTAATTATTTTGGGAGCCAAAAGAGATCTTGGCCTATCTAATACAACTTCTCCATTTTAGAGATAGGAATCTGTATATATATAAAAGGCTAATATGCAAGGTGTCCCCTTGGGAGTTCGACTGGGAGACCTGGAGTTCGGTCAAATCGATATGATGTATGCTGATCAGCAGGAGGCAGCATGGAATGAAGGAAGGCCCCAACCAGCAGCTGTCAGCCAGGGAAGGAAGACCCAGCTGGCAGCCGGAAGGCCCAGATCGGCCCTGATCACTGGCCAGGCCTAGAGACCCTACTCATGCACAAATTTCATGTACTCAGCCTCTAGTGAGGGAATAAAAAAAAGGGGGTATTTGAAGGATCTGTGAGTAGCTTATCATAGATGAACAAAGTAAGTTTTGTTAATAAGTATTATGAAAGTCATTTCATTTGTAGTAAACCATTTTCTGAACACAAAGAGGTGGGAAGACTTCTTGAACTTATTGTTTTCCAGGATTACAGGTTTTGAGTAAAGTTGAACATTGTTAAGAACCACATTCCGATACAGACCAAATAATCAATATTGTATAACTTTCTTTACCCTAATAGTTTTTTAAAATCTTTTTTATAATTTGGTAGGCCCTAAAAGTACCTACCTAGGACTTTGGCCTAAGACTCAGCGCTCTGAAGACCTTTAAGATCACAGAGCTAGTTATTGCAGAGTTCAGACAAGAGGAGCCAAGTCCCAGGTTTTTACTACACCAGCACCTCTACGAAAATGAAGAGGACTCTGTTCAGAGGTAGGATGAAACTTGGGGATGAGGAGGAGATGGAAATACTAATTGTGAGATAAGATCCTGCAGACTTATAAGGTAAAGACAGGTGAGGGAATTTCCTTAAAGAACTGGGCCTGGGGTGCCTTAATCGTCTGTTACATGCATGTCATCATTCAACAACATTTATGATGCATTTGTGGTAGGCAGTTAGATAGGCATAAGCAGAGCAAGGAAGATGGGCTCGATTCTCCAGGATGGAAAGCCCCAGGTACCTCCCAAAGGACAATTGCAGGGTGGGCCCTAGCCCCCAGGGTGACTTTTCCTTCCCTAGCATAAGGCCAATCTTGAGGTTTGGATCCCCTGGCCTTTCCTCCCTAGAGATAACGCCTGGTCTCAGTTGTATTTCAGCTCCAGGCCCAGAAGAGCAACAAAACCACCCAAAGCTGACCTCAGGACCAGCTCATTGAATAATGATCCCCTTATTACCGGTGCCCGCCAATCAACTAGTGGAGACCACACCCTGAAAGAACACACCTGGAAAACTGCTGAGTATTCTATTGAGATCTTTTCCTGGAACCTCCCCTCAAATCTCCACCTTTAAAACCCTTAGGACATCATAGACTGTTGACCCTCAGAAGAAAGGCAAGGGAGGGTGGATGGGAAGAGTTCAACCAATGAATTTGTATGCATTTATGCATAACCTCTGGACACAAACTACAGTATAGGGTGAAGAGGGCCTGGGGGGAGGGGGAGGGGATAGGAGCAGTGGGAAGAGGTTAATGTAACACTTTCAACAATAAAGATTAAATCAATCAATCAATCAATCAATCAATCAATAATATAAACTCCTGGACAGAGGACCCAGCAGAACTCCCCCTCCCAGAGCACACTGGCCAGGTGCCTGTCCCTCCCCCACCCCATTCCAGGTGCATTCCCACTACTTTCCTCACTCCCACGCTCCTAAGGCCCTTCTCTTGCCTCCATAATTCCTTTCCTCAGCCCATTTCTTCTAGGGATTACTTCTTCTATGTCTGTGATTTATCAAATACCGGTACATGTTCTCTTACAGTTGGGTCTTTCTTAGCCAGAACCTGAGTAGCCAGGTTGCTGAACCCACGTTTAATCTGACCCCACCTGCCAGACACCTGGTGCCACTCCTGCTGCCTAAAACACCTTTCCTATGTGACTCAGCTCACAGGCAGGGAAGCCAAGCAACAAACAATGTCAGTTATTTGTGACCAGTGTTACCTATGGGCAGAGGAAGTGAGGAAATCCCTAGGGTGAACCACAGGAACACCTGGGGGGGAGGGGGAAGTGACATTCCAGATGGACCAATGATAGGGACTTTGGGAAGGCGCCAGGAGGGTCCTAGTCTGAGGGGTTTCACACAGGAAGATCCATGATATGTGAACTCTGACCTCAGAGCAGACCTAAAACGTGTACCTGACCAAATAGCCTCAATATTGGAAAGCCAGATGTCAGTGAACAGGGAGTGGTTAAAATCTCTCCCCACCTGTTTCAGGAACCCAAGACTAAACTGCCCAGACGGTTTGAAGGGTCAATTAAAATAACTGAGAACCCTGCAGAAAAACAATCTGTCCCTCCCATTTTTCTAAACCACCCCTCAGTTCTGGTCCTTGGGCCACTCCTAGGTTAGGACGCAGGTTTCTCTGATGACTTTTCCACCCATTCTAGATACCTGGAATCTCACTCCCAAGGGGGAGTTCTGCTGGGTCCTCTGTCCAGGGGTTTATATTATTGATGCAGTTTTGAGGGGCGTTCCTCTCCTGCCTTATGGGAAATCTTGGGGGTCCCCGCCCCTGCTAATGCCCTGGGCTTGTTTCTGCCACCTCACCAGTCCTACCTTGAATTTCCAATTAGCGCCAGTTCTCTCCAGCCCTGGAAAGACAGGCACCTCCAAGTTGTGGGTGGGCCGGTTCCAGCCGCCAAGGCCCAGGGAGAGCTGGAGGGAGAGAGGGCGGGACCACAGGGCGGGGCAGGCGGAGGAGGCGGAGAAGGGGGGGGTATTGGAGGTAGGGGTGGAGCAGACCTGGGGAGGGGCGGGACCCTGGGAGAAGGGGCGTGGCCTGGAGGAAGCCTCGCGGTCCCGAAGGGTGGCCCCCTGTCCGGCTGTCCAGCCCTCGGACCCCCAGGCTGCTGTCCGGCTGCAAGGAGCCTCAGGTGAGGCCCCCCTGGCTCGGCTCAGGCTTCGGATCCCAGGCGGGGCGTCTCCGGGTGCCCAAGGGGTGCCACTCGGCTCTGTTCCGTGAGCCCTCTGGCGGGGAAGGAAGGTGAGCGCACGCAGCTGTGGGTTCATCCTCTTCGGCTCCAAGTTTCCGCAGGTGGGAATGTCCAGATGTCGCCACAGTAGTGACCCAGGCTGCGCATCTATCAGACCGTCCTTTGGGGTGTGTGTGTGTGTGTGGAGGTGGTGGGGATGGGGGGCGGGGAGTTGGCAGGGGGCTCAGTATTCCTGCCTGTGGTCCTGGGAGGAGCTGCTTCCAGAGACTTTTAGAGGCTCGCCTGTTTCTTAGGACAGTTCCTCCAGACTTGGAAGTCTGGCAGCTAGGGAATCTGCGTCCTTTACTTTAATTCCAAATTGATTTCCATAGCCAGGAACACACCCCGGTGGGCCTGAGCCAGAGCAGGGGTGACAGCCCCCGGGCTGTTGGGGAGCCGGCCTGGCCAAAACCTCCCCCAGCGCACCTGCGGCTGAGCCAGCAATAACCAAGGCAGACACAGTTTTGTCACCTGTAAAGTTGGACAAAGAGCAGGGAAATAGTGTGTGTGTGTGTGTGTGTGTGTGTGTGTGTGTGTGTGTGTGATGTCTGCACTGACCACGGACAAAAATCTGGAAAAGATGAAATACTAGGAATACTGCCTTCGCGATGGGCTCTTTCTTATTCCTCCCTCATTCATTAGAGCATGTTTTGGTACTTACCTAAACTTTTAACCAAGGTGTAAAGAGAATGTTGCAATACAGCGACCTTAACGTTTTCTTCCTCCCTCTTCCAGTTATATACTAAGTGACTTCAAGGTCACCTGTTGGGAATGTTTACCTAAAGAGAGGGCTCCTCCCCCTTCCTCCTTCCGTCCTTCCCACCACACTGGGCAGCTCCCCTCTGCCTGGGGTCTGGGGAGAGGAACGCACCCACTGTTGCCACGCAAATACTTGTGGTTAATTGGGTCTCCTATTTGTTCCTTAGCCTTCCTTGATTTAGTTCCTTCATTATTAAAATGTAAATAGTGTTTTCTGTAAAGAAAGCCAAGGGAGGAGGAGAAAAGGAAACTGCCCATGAAGTGGTCTAGTGAAGTGATTATTTGTTTAAACTGCAAAAGTTGGAACTCCATTGAATTCCAATATGTTTACCTCTTTGGAGGAAAGATGTTTTAAAATTAATTACAATATTAACAAAACATTGATTGTTGCTCAGCTGATATGGCTCAGTGGTTGAGTGTCAACTTATGAACCAGGAGGTCAGGCTTCTGTTCCTGTCAGGGCCCATGCCTGGGCTGCCTGCTGGATCCCCAATCAGTGATTCTCTCATCATTGATGTTTCTCTCTCTCTCTCTCTCTCTCTCTCTCTCTCTCTCTCTCTCTCTCTCTCTCTCTCTCTCTCTCTTCCTTTCTGAGATCAATAAAAAGTATACTAGAAAAACAAAACAACAAAACAAAAACATTCACTGTTAAGCCTCTCTCTGTGTGTGAAATCTACCAATAGAGTGAATGCCTTAGAAATTTGAGGTTCTGGCCGAAACCAGTTTGGCTCAGTGGATAGAGTGTCGGTCTGCGGACTGAAAGGTCCCTGGTTTGATTCCGCTCAAGGGCATGTACCTGGGTTGTGGGCACATCCCCAGTAGGAGGTGTGCAGGAGGCAGCTGGTCAATGTGTCTCTCTCATTGATGTTTCTATTATAGCTCTCTATCCCTCTCCCTCTCTGTAAAAAATCATCAATAAAATATATTTTATAAAAAGAAATATGAGGTCTGGTTAACATGGGATCAACTATAATAGAAGTGTATTTAGGTTATAAAGGACTTTATGGAACCTTGACAATAATGATATTATTTTAAAGTTTCAAGATTTCTACATTCAGTTAGATGTCTTTGTGGCTTGAAAATTCACCTACTCTTTCTGGTATTTAATACTGTTATAACCTGTGGCATCTCTTATTAATAATTCTGTCAGTGTATTATAAAGGGCATCTCTCCGGAGCCCTATTTTGAATGAATAGTTTTTTGTTTTTTTCCTAGTGAGGTGGTAATATTTTTATGTTTAGTTCTGCTCTAGACTGAATTAGAGGCAGGGAGAGGAGGTGAGGATCAAGAGAACCTGTGCACTGAGTTCTAGTTCCAGATCAGTTTTGGAGTCTTGGCAAGTTCCCAAGTTAATTCTGGAAAACTTATGTATGCCATTTTTTCTTCAAAATAAGGAAGTTCTCATTGTTCTTACTAAAAGGACATTCAGGTCTCTTTGAACTCTTGTATAAAAGTCAAATTCTTATCTCTAGAGGTAGGTATCACTGCTCTAGAGAAGTCTCTTCTAGAGTTTCCAGAAGGTGTCCCAACTTGCTGGGCACTGCCCCAACCCCACCTAAGTAAGCAGTGTGGTGCCATGGTTAAGAGCATGAGTTCTGAGACTGATGGAACTCTCCATTTTCCAGCTCTGATCTTGGGCAAGCTACATATATTCTCCAATCTCATTTTCAAGTTTAGAATAAAGATAATAATAATAATTACTAGGGTCATGGAGGTCAAGTGAAGGGATGCACATAATGTAAGTAGCACAGTGTCTATAACTTGATAAACGGTAGTGTTATAAAACAAAATTCAAATGAGGGTATTTGAAGATCTGATAGGTTTTATTAGGAGATTCATAAATGGGTCAGCATCCTATCTAGCAACTAGGAGTGCTCTTAAAGGTTCTCAAAATGGTAGGTCTTTATGGGAAGAAGTGCAGGGGGAGTTATTAACAAAAGAAAAAGGAGAATACTCTTGGGTAAGGGCAAGGTGTCTTGGGAGAAGTTTTTTATCATGCAAATTGACTCTGTCCAAGTGGTGGGAGGTGAGGGAATGGAGAGGGCCCATATAACAGATGACCTCATTGGTGTTGACCAGAAAATTCCAGACTGATTAATATTATATGTCTGGGAGTCTTGAAACTTCAATTAGATTAGGTATTAAATCTAGGTTTGGTATTTGGGCTTTTCAGCAAGAATGGCACCATTTAGGGCCTGTGGTTTTCTCTTTACAGTAAGAATTGTTGTTTTTAACACTGATCTCTCCCCTCTTTTACTTTAACAAGATGATAATTAACCTGAAAAAAAAAATGTCAAGTTCTATGTATGGTTTTTGTTTTGTTTTGTTTTGTTTTTTTTAATAAGCAAGTACAGGATGAGGAAGTTGTTATTAATCAACCTCATGGTTATTTGACTGCATGTTTCCCCTGAGTCAGCAGTGGATTGTGAAGGCCCAGCAAGATTTTGGCTGTTTTAGTAGAAATTGGAATGCATTTCTATAACCAAGGATATTTTTTCTACATTTGTCTTTTGCTTTTTGTGCAGACCTTACAGCTACTCTCATTTACTCACTGACCTGTCTCAGGGAAGAAAGGAGAAGCAACTCTTAGAGCCCTATCATATTTATTCATATCATATTTATTCGGAAACACTTGGACTTGCCCTGCAGCATTTTTTCACTTTCTGATACATGTTGAACTACCTGAGGATAGAATGCAAAGGAAAAAGGGACATGTTCCTGCACTCTAAGCATTCATAGTATAGTTCAGGTAGCAGACAGAAATAATTACAGCAGTATTTATTGCACTCTAAGCTCAGATAAAGGGAGTAAAAGGAAAGGTGAGAGTTGAGTTCTAAATATCAGCCAGGAGAGGCTCAAAGTGTCACCTGAAAGGGACCAGACTGAGGCTGGTCTGCCCTTGCATGGTCTGGAATAAACCGCTTGCTTTTAAAAAAGTTTGTATTTATTGATTTTTATAAAGTGAGAGAGGAAAGAAAAGAGAAAGAGAGAGAGAGAGAGAGACTAATTTGTGCATTCATTTGTTAATTTTTATAGGGGCCTGGACTGGGTATCAAACCTGAAACCTTGGCTCTAATCAACTGAGTGTCTTGCTAGGGCAAAGCTATTTGCTTCTACGTGTGGGTGGTTAGGGAAGATAAGATCTTGCGATTTATTAGCTGGCTGTAAATTCCTTGGCCTTGTCTCAGTTTCCCCATTTCACTTGCTAAGAAGATTCTTTTACCGGACTGATCCTTGTGCAATTACTCGGTAATTGCAAAAAGACCAATCTGAGAAGATTTCATGAGAATGACGGTGCTGTACTACAAGCCTGCAGACGATGACGTGTATGTATGTGTGTGTGTGTGTGTGTGTGTGTGTGTGTGTGTGTGTGTATGTATGTATGTATTTCAGCAAGAGGGAGAGCAAGAGCCTTTCCCAAATTGTTTTGTCCCTGAACAAAGGATGGGATTTATTTTGATTCAGGGAAATTCATGCATAAACATTGAGCTTTCTCATCACATGTATAGGTGTGGGCATTCCCATACATGCTCAGTTAGACAGCATGCCTATACATACATCACATGTTTAGCTATAGCCACGAAATAATTTCCTTACTTTGCTTCTGCCTTTTCTCTATAAAATCTCTCCCTGAGCCCATCCTATTGGTGCTGCTTTCCTAACCTCTTACAGTTTGGTACTGCCTGATTCAAATCTATTTTTGCTCAAATAAACTCTTTTAACAGTTCATTATCACTCTCTCACTTTAAGATATAATGGCTGGGTGGTTTCAAGCCTATGAAAATAAAAAGATTCCATCTGTAGAGACCTGCTTAGAGACTAAGCTTACCTTAAGCATTTTTAAATGTGAATGTAAATTACCAGCTGAATATTACAGTAGTTAAAGTCCTCCCTGAGAAGCCCTCTTGGATCCTCTCCCTAGCCGGGGTTCAGTGCAGCCTCCTGTGAGTGCTCCATATACCTTGCAGGAACCAGGCCTCAGCCCCTCTCTCTGTGTGTGGTGATGAGGACTGGAGCCTTCCTCTCAGTCTGAAGGGGTGACCAGAGTTAGGCACATGGTTGGCGCTTTGTAAATACTTGTTAAGCAAATTAACCATTATGTTTGGAACCACTATTAAAACAAAGTTTACTTATTTTATAATTTTCTCTTTAAAAATGTTATTGATTTTTAGAGATAGAAGAAGGGAGAGGGATAGAGAGCTAGACACATTGAGGAAGGGAGAGGGAGAGAGAGTTAGAAACATCAGTGAGAAACATCACTGATTGGCTGCCTCCTCCAGGATTGAGCCTGGGCATATTCCCTGCGTGAGAAGGAAACCTGGGACCTCCTGGTTCATGGGTCAACACTCAACCACTGAGCCATGCCAGCAAGGCCTCTTTTCTCTTGTAAATGTGAAAAACTGTGCTAATTCTAGATGCTTGCTTTGAAAAATACAGTGTATTCAACTACAATCACTATTTAGAAACTGAAAGTAAAAATAAATTTTAGTAGCATTATACATACTTTTATTTTAGTTAAGAGAAATAGTGACTGTGATTTTTAATACCCCATCAGGTCACATGAGCACAAGGATACTTATTTCTCCTCTTCTGAGGCACTGGTAGGGGAGCATTTGAATCATCTTTTTCTGTGCATTTTGATTTCCTATTGAACAATAAATACAGAAAGAGTGATTTTGTTGTTGTTGTTTTCCTTGTTTTGTCTTATTGTTGTTGTTGTTTTTTAAGTTAGATCACAGATGTAAACCAAGTCGGAGAAACTCTCTTGAATAGCTAATGTCTGTCTACTGAAGGAGAAAATTATTTTCTGCCCTCTGTGTTCATGTGTATAGAACATATGTTCTGAGTAGCTGCTATTTTCGCTGCCTCTTTTTCCAGTTGAAGTGCAACATAAACTATTTTAATTAATATTGTGTCACCAAAAGGGATTGAAATAGCCAATTGAATTCTACCAAGATAGAGTCTTTTGATGAAAACATATCTTTATTGATTGTGGATGAAGAAAATCATTCTTAAAATGAAATCCAGAGAAAAATCATATCCCTCAGAGAAATTTTCTGAGTGGCAGGCTGAGATTAACATCATAAAATTGAATTTGTGCTGCAAGCCCTTGATGTAATCAGCAGCTGGGAGATGGCGTTGCCCTCGCTGTGCTCCCTCTGATTGTGGTGAATTATTGTGTGGAATGAAATAAGTGTTTCTGGTGCCCCTCCTCCAAGAAATACAAACCAGGCATTACTAGCTAGTTTCTTGCTAGTTAAAATGGTTTGGATCTTTTCCAGACCTTTTTAGTCTTACATATATCCGTAAACTATGGGTGTTGGGTATTTATTTATGTCTCAGGGGATTCCTTTATGTCACTGGATAGTGAGTTCTTTGGCCAGTAGAAACTGAGCAGAGCAGAGCAGACATGAGAGAGAACTCCTTGCCAGGAACTTTTTTCCCTTGTAGAGTAAGCAGAGGCTGGGGATATTAGAAAGTGCTACATTTGCCTGGTTTCTGTTGGCCTTTTGGTCCAGTCAAGCTCTTCCCTGTCCCCCTTGGCTGCCTCTGTGACATTCACTGCATTAAGTCATCACAATTTGGAAATTCATATTTGTACTGTGAGTCTTGTTCCATGGCACCTGTGTTACTATGGGCTTTGTTGTTGTTTTATGCCCCGATGCTTTGAAAACAATCTTGCCCATGCATGCACTTCTACACATGTAATGAATAGGTCTTGCAGATTAAGTGGAAAAAAATCTACTTATACATTTGCCCTCAGAGTAAAGAGTGACTTGGCAACTTAACCACCACTGTGGTTGAAACTCAGTTGTGTTTGTTTTGTTTGGATTTAAAAATAGGTGGGTTGGCCTGTCTGTAAACAGGAACTCTAAGCTATGACAGGTACTAGTGTCATTATTGAGTGAATTCACTCACTCTCAACTCCTTTGAGAATGAGGATGGTCCCTAAAGTCAGACAGATCTAGGATGCTATCAAAGCCAAGGGATTTAGGTTTACCAAGCATGTTTTCTCAATAATACTGATGGTGGGTGCACAGGTGAAGTGATGTAATGCATGGAAAAACTCCTGGCACATCTGGAATACTCATGATTCTAGTTACCATTCAGAAAAAAACACTTGATGAATTGAATTTATAACACTATGTCTTAAAACTAAGAAAAAGGGGAAAGGATAATTAAGGCAGAAAGGGGGGATGTGTTCTGGAATAGGGAAAGTGGGAGGACCCAAGACTAGGAAGTCAATTATAAAGCAGTGAGGTAGGGGAGTATCAAAAGGAGATAGGATTTGCCTTTGATCATGACAGACATTCACAAAGATGAGAAGAATGGTTGCACCACCCATGTCTTAAATGAATGTTAGAATGGGCTGGAGGTCCCAGAACATATCTTTTTTTAAATGGAATATTCTAGTAAGACTAAAGTTCTGTTGGATTCTAACCTTCAAGTCCTAATCCTCCCTCTCCTATTCTTCCTAAACTACCATGAAATTCTTCATCCATGGCCTTCTCCATGTAAATCTATTTTAATCAAGCTTTTGCTAGGATCCTGGAGTACTCTGAGAAGGTGGGATTATTGGCAGAGGATCAGTGTTTTCTGTCCAGTCAGAAAGCACCAACATCAGGGGAGTTAGGGAGGTTTCTCCAAATAAATCCATATTCCTGCCTATGGGTGTGCCTTCCATGTTTATTCTGAGAGGAAATGAGAATTGTCATGATGGTTGTGGACTGACTTCCAATGTCAGTTTGTGTTGAAGTTGGGAGAAGGGATATAGATGTTAGAGCCAAGGAAGGAGACAGTGGCCCATGGAAAAATACAGAATATTTCTAAGAGAGAAGCCTGGTTGTAAGGGATACACCATCAGTAACATTAGAAATAAAGTGCCCACTCTGTATCAGTTATTTATGAATTTATGACTTGACTTGTAGGTTCTGAATTCGATGTTTTAAAAAATTATTTCACCTTTAATTTACTAGGGCTTTTAATAATAACAACCCATTGAACGATTAAATGAATATATTCCTTTCACAGGGAACCTATAATGTGGATAGAAAGGAGTTTTATTCCTTGAAGCCAGGGAGTCAACATGGTTGGGTCCTTGTGAGGACTCTGAGGAGGAGTCTGTTCCCTGCCTGCCCCCTAGTTTCTGGTGTTTTGCTGGCAATATTTGGCATTATGTGACTTGTAGAAGTATCATCTCATCTCAGCCTTCATCTTCATGTGGCTCTCTCCCTATGTGTGTCTTTCTCCAAATATCCCTGCTTTATATGGATGCCAGTCATATTGGATGAAAGACCACTTTAATCCAGTATGGCCTCATCTTTAATTAATTATATTTACAATGACCTAATTTCAAAATAATGTCACATTTTGAAGTTCTGGGGCTTAGGACTTAAACGTGTGCATTTTTGAGTGGGCTCAATCCAACCGAAATGGATGGGGAAGTGGTAGACTTCGCTCTACTTTACCAACTTGATACCTCTATAATTCTGTCTTCATATCTCCTGCTTAATTTGCTAGCAAATAGAATCTTCTATAAATGATGAATAATAAAATAAAGCATTATAAATGACAGGATTCCATTTGTTGTACTGCTGTTTACTTAGCAGGATTCATACGCAGATTTTGAGATTAAAAATGCCTGCCAATAACAGCAGCTAACTTTATTGAATTCTCACTCTCTAAAAATTTATCTAGATTGTCCCACTTTCATATCAACCCTATTAGATTGATATTGTTATTGACTTATATTTTATTGAGGAGAAACCAGTATGCAGTTGTAAAGTAAGCTACCTCCCCAAGGACATAGAGTAGTAGAGTTGGCATTCCAATCCAGGTTGATGACTTCTAGGGCCTCACCATTGGGTAAATACTTTCTTCTTAGTCTTACTATAGCCGGATAAGATTGATATTATTCCCATTTGATGGGTGAGTAAAATAAAGTTTAAATTAACTAGGAACTTGCTGATCACAAAACCAGCAAGTATATAACAATTTTATTTCTCTGGGGGAAGTGTTCCTTGTTCGATTTCAAACTCCACCGGTGTTTTCTCCCCAAACACTCTTGCATTTAGTTTACTGATCACACCTGTGGTAACTCAGGACATGCCTGTCTCCTTAGATGCCTGTGAGTTCCTTGAGGTTGTGACGGTCTTTAACTTTCAGGTCCACATACCTAGAATTTTGCATGGTCTCTGGCACATAGTCAAAACTCAATATTTGTTAACTAATTGTCTAGAAGTAAAGGCAAAGAAGCCAAAGAAAAGGGAGACCAGTTGAAGATACAAGAAAGGGTTAATACATGGAGTAACTGAAATGACAGAAGATGAAATTTGGGGTAAAGAGAAAAATGTTATTATGAAAGATGAGTATGTCTATCTTAGAAAACTAGGCTTAACATAAGGAAAGGTACAGAATATTGAAATGATAAAAGGAAGTTCATTAATTTCTAAGTGCTGGATTTTCTTGGTTAATTGGAAGGAAGAATCATCAACTAAGAGTGCTTTGGGGCAAGGGATTGTTTGGTTAAAAATTAGAGGAAGATAATTCACTTGGGATAGATTAGAGATATGTTTCCCAAGATGATTTTAGGTAGTGCACAGCAAATTTTTATCATAAGTAAAATAAATACTTATACAGTGGTTATTTTAATTTATATTTTGAGAAAATCTCAAAATATCATATCATATTCATTGGTTTTGTGGATAATAATGATTGAAATAATTTTAAAGAGACTCAGCTATCTTAATTTATTCTTAAATAAGTTAATACTTAAAGTGAGTTAATTTGAAGTAATGTTAGGCAAATACATTATGCTTAAATACAGCAAAAAAATCACTCAAGTTTGGAAATATGTTTACAGAATTCACACAAAAATTTTTTTTATCTAATAGTATGAATACTTAGTTAAAATGAATCATAAGATGACTCAATACTTAAATACTTAAATACTTTGAGGTCAGGGACTGTGTTTTTCTGTTCTTTGTGCTCTCGTTAGTCCAACCCACCTTTTTTAATACATTTAGTTTTCAATAAATATTTGTTGGATTTATTTAAAAATGGACTAGAATAGTGGTGTTTTTGGTCATAGTAAATGCCTTTAAGTTAAAAAAAGAAATTTTGTAAAATTTAGCATGTTTCATGTAGAATAAACTAAAATAAAACATATTCACTTCTTAAAGCCTACAACTAAGATTTTAGAAATAGATTGGAATCCATGAAGATGTTCAGTGACAAATAAAGGAGCCACCTTGAAAGAAATGAACCATCCTCAGTTTTCTTTAAGTACCCTAATGCTGTCTCTTTAACAATGTCTCTTTAAACCTGATATTAGTTTAGTTAAGTGACCTCTGTTGAACTACAGCTTAATGAGCAAGGAGGTGAAATTTGAAGGTAACTCAGTACTTTGTGAAAATCTCTCTCAAGCCTGGGCGTTGCTGAGAACTGTGATGGAAATTTCACCTGTATCATCAGAGGGATTGTGATTTCTTCTGCTTTATACACGTTCCAGATCATGGGTGTTTTGAGTTCAGGATTAATTTGCATATCTGTTTAATTCTTTCTTTGCTCTCTGGGTTATTTTTACCTACCAAGGTATTCCTTACCTAAAATACATTACTTTCTAGCGATTCTTAAGTACCAGTTAACCAAATCACTCAGTAACATTTTTGGAGGTGTGTGGCTTTGGTACTGGTTAAGGGTTAATTCTGAAATAGTCATGCTCCACTGGGCAGATCAGGTGGAATTTTATGTGTTATTAAACATACATGCCTTGGGCAGCCTTTGGCTTTGTAGAAACTAGGTAGTGTTTATTTATTTGTTTGTTTTTACTTTTTCTAAGGAGTGATCTGATTACAGCCTGTCTTTTGCTTCCAAGGCATCTGCAGACAGCTTTTGGGGGGTAGGGCTTCCTTCTTTTAAGACCCCACCCAGCTGTGCTCGGAACCCTGAGGCTGCTTGCCTCATATTCCCATGTGGATAAAGTAGCCCTCACTCTGCCTTATCTTCTACCCAGATACTTTCTCTCCAGCTTACTTCTACTCCTTGTTCCTTCAGAAAGACCTCTTTGCCCTCCCAACTTATTAACACTTAGACTAGCTAGCTCTGTGACATTATCAAAACTTTGGTCTCCAGTCTCTCCATTTATGTTTTCAATTTTATTGAGGTGTAATTTTAACTTTATTAGGTGTAATAATAAACGACACCCATTTAAAGTGTACATTTTGATGAGTTTTCACACTCCAAACTCTTGTAACCTAAACTCTATGTTTAGAAACAAAACTCTCTCTGACCTCTAGATGACCAAGTTATCTTTTATGAAGCCAGGGACATGAAGTGATTTGTTTCCCTGAGTTTTGAAGAAGTAGTTGGGATCTCTCTCTAATTTCACAGAGGTCACACAACTCATAAGTAGCACATCTGAGAATTTAACACAGATCTTATTTCAAAGCTTATATTATTAACTGCTAGGCTATTTGTACTTTCCTCACAGGTGTTACCTTGTTCAGGAAGTTATTGTTATGCCTGGTAACTGAGGTCTTCATCCATTGTATTTTTTGTTTGGCAATCTGCAGTCTAGGGGTTGAAATTTCTCTATCTTTGAGGCTGGTGAGGCAGAGACTTGTTGTCTGGGTGTGTCCCTGAAGAAAGCTATTTGTAACCAGGCAAACAATTCCAATGTCCAGTAGACACCAGCCATAAAACCACATTGGCATCATACTCAGCATTCTGTTAGCCTCGCCTAAGTCAAAGAGATGAAAACAAATTGTTACAGGGAAGAAGATGAAGGTGCAAAGCAGGATAAGACTGTAATTAACGCTGCACCACCACCTTTTCTTGCACTTGGCAGATACTGTATGTGTGGAAAAAGGGCTAGAAAGTGTTAGCCCAGGTTTCTAAACGGTAATGGTGGCTACATTGGAGCCTGAATGCATAAGAAGTTTTATTGTTGCTGTTTTGCTTGACTTTTTGTTTTTTGTTCATTATATTTAAACATTTGTAAGTAGGCACCAAATAACAAAGAATTTTGCTTAGCAGAGCTGTAAGACTGTTTGGAGGGGGAGTCTGGTTTGACTTTGTCAGAGTGCATTGGGGAGAGTTCCGGGTGGTCTATTAGTAAACAGCCTGGTTCTGGTTCTCGCTCAGCTGCTCTCTTCCTGGGTTCCTTTGGCCAAGTATCAAACTGTCCCGGCCTCCATTCGCTAATTTGTAGGAGAGGAGGGGATGATAGAGATCTCCTGTAGTTTAAGGTATCCAGTGGCCCTAGGATGTCTATAGGATAGCCAGCTCAATTTGGATTTCAGATAAACAATAAATAATTTTTGTCAGCATGTCCCATATAATAAGCAATAGTTTTTGCATGTCTGTGTACACATGTCCCAAATATTTCTTAGGCCAGACCTATTCTAAACATTATTTACTACATCTGGAAGCAGTTAATGGCTATTTTTAGTTGCCAGTAGGTTTTTTCCAACCATATTATAGTTTGGACTCTCTAGCAGGGGTCCTCAAACTTTTTAAAGTGCGGGCCAGATCACGGTCCCTCAGAGAGCTGGAGGGCCGGACTATATGAACTACTAATTCCTACTGTAACACCTCGGCTGCGCTCACTGCCCAAAAAACCTGGCAGGCCGGATCAGACTCCTCTGCGGGCCGCATGTGGCCGCGGGCCTTAGTTTGAAGACGCCTGCTCTATAGCTTTAAGTCAATTAAGTTTTACTTAATTCAGTGTCTCCCACTCTTTTCCACATCAAAACATAAATACAGAAAAAGATTGTCTTTGTATACCCCTGGGTTGAGGGTGACTATTTTTCTCACCCTTTGTATCAACTGTTTATGATCCAGTATGTGCCATGGCATATGTTGGGAGTCTCTGATTTATTTAATTTACATCATAGGTTATAGGAAGGAAGGACAAAGACTTCTATTGTTGAAATCCTATTTCAGTGAAAATGAAAGCAGTACGTATTGAAGGTGTTCCTTCAATCTATAAGATACATTCAGTTGATAAAAATCCTTATATAAAACATCAGGCTGTAACTAGTACTTTAAAAATCAATACTAAAAATGAGGAAAATCATAATGATTTCATTGAATATGGCGTTTTCTAGAAGGAAAAAAATTATACATTTATGTATTTTGAATGACTAAAAATCATTCAAATAATGATTGGCAAGTAACAGTATGAAACCTCTTATTTAGAAAAAAAAATGTGGAGATTATAAGATGAATGTTTGACTTTATTAGCCATAATAGGGAATCTAGGCATTATGGCACAAACAGTACTGGTCTTATTTCATACGTCCCTTAATTTCTATCTATATTTAAATACTAGGGGCCTGGTGCACAAAATTTATGCACTGGAGGTGGGGAGGGGGTTTCCTCAGCCCAACCTGCCACCTCTCACATACTGGGAGCTTTCAGGGGATGTCCTACTGATGGTTTAGGCCCGTTTCCCTAAGCCGAAGTCTGGCCTCCCTTTGTGCATGGGAGGGATGTCCCTTAGCCCAGCCTGCACCTTCTCCAATGGTGGACCCCTTGGGGGATGTCTGACTGCCTGACTGGCAATTGGACATCCCTCTCACAATATGGGAGCACTGGCTCCTAACCGCTCACCTGCCTGCCAGCCTGATTGCCCCCTAACCACTCCTCTGCCAGCCTGATGGTCCCCAACTGCTCTTTCCTGCCATCCTGATTGCCCACAACTGCCCTCCCTTGCTGGGGCCTGATCACCCCCAACAACCCTTTCATGGTATGACATCCCTCTTCCTCACCAGACGGTGGAGATGCTGGGACTGGTCTCCTCTATGCCATGTAGAGCCACGGGACCCCCAGGCTTCACCTTGCAGAGTGGCCGCTGGACCCTTCCTCTGCTGTATGGACAGCCATCTTGTGACAACGTGAGGGTGTGATGCCACTTAGGCTATTATTAGTATAAATCAGAGATTTCTGGGGAATGGTCCAGGGTCTTAGAACACATGGATTTACTCTCTCTCTTATTGTTAGCAAGGCACTACATTTCTGGGATGATTTTTGAAATTTTGCTACAAAAATATGAGAGAGAAAGCCTTTTCAAAAGTGACTTTGAAGATGTGCATCCTTTTAATCAATTACTCATTCTCACCGCACAATTTGTTTAGTGTCTCAGAGTCTCAAATGATCTTAATAGTTATCTAGACCACATTTCTCATTGCCAGTTTTCTTATAAATTATGGAGATTAGATTAATGATCTCCAAGGCCACTTCTTGCTCTGAGTTCTAGATTATACGTGCAAGATATAATGATAGCATACTATGTATATTATAACCATCTGCTTTTATTTACATTCTGAATATATTCCTCATAATAGAGCTGAGATGTAGGCAACACAGGTGATGGTAACTTCATTTTGCTAGATATTACTTGTATAATCTAGATATAAAGGTCACAAGGGTAATAGCCACCCTAGGGCAGGTATCTGAATTCCACATCTGTTTCCACTACATTTAGCAATCCAGAGGGTTCAGGATTAATTCTGGTTAAGATATGATGTCTTGTGGCTTTGGTCTTGGTGTTTTTCTTTTCTGATTTGTATATTAAGACTTCTATGACTATCAATGGTTTTAATCTATGAAATGTCTTGAATTGTTTGATTTTCTAAACTCCAAATGCCTTGTATTTTTTTAGGTATTTAAACATTTGTCCATCCATATTTGCATGGGTGGATACTTTATCAGATGAGAGTCTTCATATTATAATGTATATTTTCATTCATTTGTTCAGCAAATAGTTACTGAATACCTGCCTGTCCTAAACCCTCTTTATGTCCCCATAATATAGCAGTGGGCAAGTCAAAAAGAAGTCTCTGTCTTTGGAGGAGAATTTAAAATCTAGTGAATTTGAAATGAATTTCATATGAATCTGAATGAATCAAAAGTGTAATGGCAAAGAAGTTTGCTTTGAGTAACTGTTGCTATTGTTCCAAGATATGGAAGCTAGAATTAAAACAGTAGTAATTTACTGAGTACATTCTGTGTTCTACATTGTATGCATGTTCTTATTTCATCCTCACAGTATACCCTGCACTTAGTTTAGTTATTCTCACGTTACAGATGAGAACAATGAAGCTCAAAGGCTTACTTTTAAAAACATTTAAAACTCACAAACAAGTAGTAAGAATAACACACAAATCTATTTTCATGAAAAGTATTTGATAGGAAGTTGCCTAAGTATTACCTCCCCCTTTTCAGAATATTTTAGTATATAAAACAAGGTTATTAACCCTTGCAATCACAATAAATCCTTCAAAACTAGGAAGTTAATATTGATATTGAAGCTTGGTGCACAAATTTGGGCACCAGTGGGGGTCCCTTGGCTTGGCCTGTGGGATTGGGCCAAAACTAGGTCTCCAACATCTCCCTAGGGGTCCCAGATTGCGAGAGGGCAAAGTCCAGGCCAAGGGACCCCACTGGTGCATGATCAGGGCTGGAGAGAGACATGAAAGGCTGGCCATCTGGAGAGGGGCTGTGAGAGGGCTCCAGAGTTTGTCCGGCCTATCTCACTCAGTCCGGGACCCCAGAAGCAAGCTGACATACCAGTTAGAGCATCTTCCCTCTGGTGGTCAGTGCACGTCGTAGCAACAGGTTGACCAGCTCACTCTCTGCCCCCTGGTGGTCAGTGCACATCATAAGGAGCAATTAAGTGGTCTTTGCATATCAGCATATTATGCTTTGATTGGTTGAACAACTGACCAGACACTTAGCATATTAGGCTTTTATTATATAGTATTACTATCATTCAATCCTTAGACCTTATTCAAGTGTACCAGTTATTCCAGTGAGTCTCTTAGAGCTAATGAATCCAGTCTAGAACAAGGTTTTTGCAGTTAGTTCATATAATTTAGTCTCCTTTGGTTGGAACAGTTTCTTATTCTTTCTTTGACTTTCATGATCTTGACATGTTTGAATTTACAGACCCATTATTTTGTGGAGAGTCTTTCAATTTGTATTTGTCATGATAAGATTCAGGTTGTGCATCTTTGGTAGGAATATCACAGAATTGCATTTTTCCTTCTCATTGCAGGTTGTCAAGTGACACATGAATTTTTGTCCCATTACTGAAGTTGTTTACTTTCATTATGTGATTAAAGTGGTGTCTGCTAGGTTTTTCCTTTATAAAGCATTACTTCTCTGTGTTTGAAGCAGAAGAGGTTCAAGTTGGGATTATAGTGTTATTGAAACCAGAACTCAGGGTTAGTTTAGTACTAGGAATAATGTGTGATACTGATATACTGAACTGCAATGCTGAGAACATTTCCTATAAACAAATCTTGTTTGCATGGTGCTTAGGTACTGTACTAAGATTAGTACAGATCTATTATAGGTTACATACTCTTGTATGCTGGCCTAAGAAGTGAGCCGTGAGAAATTAGTTACTAAATCCCAAATAAATGAACTACAAATAAAATTTTGAAGGTAACTGAGCTAAGTGCTGCCTATATTGATTTTATTTTCATGGTGTCAATGAGTACTCAAGGTTATGTGCCTGTGTGTATATCTGTGTAACTGAACATTCTAAATAACATGCCCCAGGTTTTTAAATTTTATATTGGTTCTTACTCTTGTAAGGATTTAGTATCAAAGGTCTTGCAAGACAGGTCTTTATTTTTTTAATTTCTCAAGCCAAATGTGGAAAGTAAAGTTGGTATCTTCCTCCTCTCTTTTCTTTGATATTTTTGTTGAGAGGAGATATATACTGAGTGGCCAGTTCCCTGAATGCATAATAATCTGGCCACTCAGCATGTGTGTGTGTGTGTGTGTGTGTGTGTGTGTGTGTGTATGTATTAGAGGCCCGGTGCATGAATTCATACATGGGTGGGGTCCGGCCAGCCTGGCCAGGTGGAGGAGACATGGATGGTTGGCTGGCCTGCCTGCTGCTTGAACTCCTGGTAGAGGGGGAAATTTGCATATTAGCCTTTTATTATATAGGATATACACTGAATGGCCAGATTATTATGTGTTCAGAGATCATAATAATCTGGCCACTCAGTGTATATTACTAAGTCACAGGATAAAACTTACTAATTTGTTCTGTCAACTTAAAGCATTATTGACTCCCAAATTATTTGCATTTCTGAAAAGAATGCCTGTTTGAGGAGAAACTCTTATTTATTTTTAATATATTTTATTGATTTCTTACAGAGAGGAAGAAAGAGGGATAGAGAGTTAGAAACATCGATGAGAGAAACATCAATCAGCTGCCTCTTGCACACCCACTACTGGGGATGTGCCCACAACCGAGGTACATGCCCTTGACCGCAATCAAACCTGAGACCTTTCAGTTCGCAGGCTGATGCTCTATCCACTGAGCCAAACCAGTTTCGGCCGAGGAGAAACTTTTAACTCAATGTTTCACAAAATGTAATGTGCGTATCACTAGATGATTTTTCAGATCATTTTGGGTGGTACACAGTTTAAAATGATAATTATGTTTTCATTTTAACATTTGTCACTAACAATTTTATGAAAATTGCTCTTTAAAAAGGTTACCAAATACAAAATTTAGTCAAATAAAAATTAATTATTAAAGTAGTATAGATGGAACATGAATATGATGAAAATCATGACAGTCCTATATCAATCTTTAATGACTAGGAAACACTGGTTTTATGGAAAATATTTACTTTTTAATAGCAAAATTCAAATAATTGTTGATTAGTTGAGGTGACATTTCTGGGGAGAGAGAATCTGCAAAGCTTCTTCAAGTTCATAGTTTATAATCAGCTCTATTCTTTTAGTTTATTTTTAAATTTTCATTACTTTTAATATATTTTTATTGATTTCAGAGAGGAAGGGAGAGGGAGAGAGAGAGATAGAAACATGAATGATGAGAGAGAATCATTAATCAGTTGCTTCCTGCACGCCCCACAATGGGGATTGAACCTGCAACCTGTCATAAGCCCTGACTGGGAATTGCACCAGGATCTCCTGGTCCATTGATTGGTGCTCAACCACTGAGCCATGCTGGCCAGGCTGAGAGCTCTATTCTAGAGAGGCCTAGCTGGATTTTGGAGAGGCCAGGATCACCTAGCAGCAAAACTGGGTGTGGAGTGGACAGATTGTCTATTCTTCTCTTCATCAGCATCAGTTATCAAGAATTGGAATAAAAGTCATTCATCTTGGACAGATTAACACTAAGCATGGTCATTTAAGTGTCTCATGACTACCTTCCCCTCTAATGGATGGCTCTGGAAGAACATATTCAAATTGGTTTCATTATAAATCCACTTTGCGATGTAATCAGTTTCCTGAATCTAAGACTGATTACTGTGCACACTTCTCTCCTTCTCTGTTTCCAGGATTCTCTCAACATGAGGTCCTCCCTGCAGGCAGTCGCGCTCTGGGGGAAGAAGGCCCCTTCCCACAGCATCACCACCATCATGATCACCGATGACCAGCAAACAATTGTGACCGGAAGTCAGGAGGGTCAGCTCTGTCTCTGGAGTCTCTCACCTGAACTAAAGGTTAGTGAAAATATTATATAGAAATAGATAACACACAAAATAAGCACAGCTAGCAACTGTCTGCAATGTCAATGGATGGTTTGCATGCTTGTTAGGGAGATGATGCTTAAAGTAATAAATTGGTTTGATTTCTGGATTTTGAGAGAATGAAGTGTTACCTGATGGATCAAGATCATATTGGAAATTACATTATGACTATTGCTAATGTTAGTTACCAGATATTACCACCCTTTAAGCTATGCTGAGTTTTACTATTTTATATCCTGATTTATATGTTTAAGTAACTGAACTGCAGACATGTAAGTATAATTCTAAAAATTATGGCTCATTAATCTAAACAAAGGGCACCTTTGAAAACCACTATTAACTAAATGAGTAATATCTTAATTATCTGGGTGTTTCTGTCAGTTGGCCTTCCTGCTATTCTTTCAGTCTCCACTTGCCTGTGATTTTCACAGATCGTATCACAAAGCCCTAAATCCAATTTACTATTGTCATCCTCCTGTTTCAGAACCTGACCTCACCTAAGATTTAGCCCATTGATTAGCAATTAATTGTCTATGTCCTAAGTCATAAACATTTAACATATTGGAAGAGATATTTGCTTAGTGCTAGCAGCCAGTGGACCCAATTTGAACATTTAAACTAATGATGTACTTAAAGTATACTGCCCTCATTAAGAAGCCTTTTAAAGATCAAAGACTATTTTTAGCCTTTAAAGTTTGTCACTTTAAAACCTAAATTAACAATTAATTGTAATTCTATTTTATAGTGTGATTAGTTAACATCTCCCATCATTGAGCAGTTGCACTGCAGGACTGCCAAGAACCGCACAGCAGAGCAGCTCAGCTCCATGTTAATGAATATTCCTGAGAGAAGGAACTGGTGTTATTTCAGCCATTGAGCTTTGAAAATGGTGGCCCTCACACTGATTATCTTTGTCTCATAATTTAAATTCAGACCCCTAAGTGGCTAAAAATGTCTTGCTGTTCTTTTCAATATTGAAGTGTTGTGTTTTCTGGCTGGAATAGTTGTCTTATAATATGTAGGTTACTAAAGCTTAAGAAATTTTGAATCCTCACTTCTTTAGTTTTTCAGGTATGGTCCTGGTATTTAATTAACATTTATTTAATATACATTTATTGAGTGGATATTATAAGTAGACAGTATGCTACTGAGTTCAAACATGAAGGAGAAGACCTGGTGCTGGATGCCCAGGGGTTGCAATAGAGGAAGAATGCAGGCAAATGCAATGCAGTTATGTTATAATACAAGGTATTCTAATTAGGGAGTAGTTAGCATTGCATTGTCCATGGGAAACTAACCCATGCTTTTCTTTTCTTTTTTTTTCTTTTAGAAATATATTTTATTGATTTTTTTACAGAGAGGAAGGGAGAGGGATAGAAAGTTAGAAATATCAATGAGAGAGAAACATCGATCAGCTGCCTCTTGCACACCTCCTACTGGGGATGTGCCCACAACCAAAGTACATGCCCTTGACTGGAATTGAACCCAGGACTCCTCAGTCCGCAGACTGATGCTCTATCCACTGAGCCAAACCTGTTTCAGCAAGCCATGCTTTTCTTAGAAGCAAGTCTTTTGCTTGAGGTTGGAGCAGTGGTTCTTGCCCTCCCACACCCCAAGAGACATCTAATAATAATGGCAGAAACTTGTTGGTTGTTACAACTAGAGGAAGGGGGTGCTATTGCCATGGAGTGGATAGAGGCCAGGGATACTGTAAACATCCTTTGGGGCACATGACAGCCCCTCACATCAAAGAATCATCCCAGCCAAAGTGTCAATGCTGTAGTAATGATATTGAGAAATCCAGTGACAGATATGATGTAAGAATTAGAATCCAATCAGCAGGGATGGAAGAAACAAGGAGAACCATTAGGGAGTTTTAAATAGAAGGTTATATCAGCTTTATGTTTTGGAAATTTACTGTGAGGGTAGGTTGAGAAAGTTAATAACACCAATAAGAGACCGATTAGTATCAATGTGAGATTTTCCACATAAGAGTTCTCATTAACATTTTCTATGGCTAACCATAGGGCCAGAAAGAATGAACATCTCTTATTTTTCTCATAAATCTCAACCAACAATATATCAACTATTAGCAGGAAAAATATATAGGCTTTTCAAAATTCGAGGACAATTTTTAGTCCTTTTGCGATCGGAAAGGCAGTCAAGTGAGTGGTCCATCATTGATATTAATACTTAGTGGTTTAATTTTATTTTTCTTTGAAAAAATGAATATAAAAAGGCATAATTTGGGCAAGGGAGGTAGAAGGGAGGCCTGGAGGACATGGGAGATTGTAAGAGAGAGAGGATATAAATATGTGTGTGACGGAGTGGCTGTTGGGCAGTTTGAAGCTTAAGGGCATATCAAGGTGAGGACAGCAGGTAGAGGAGAAGGAAGTTGCAGGGGCTGGAATGTAAAATAATCTGGGAGTGACCCTGGGAAAGAAGAGGAAATGAAGCCTGGGCAATTGTAAAGAAGAGAGAACTGAGCAACAGTTAGATATGGGTGGAGGAGCAGGACAGTTGAAGAATCCTTCCAGATTTGGAGTTTGAGTGATGGGTGGGATGGGTGGGATAATGGCATTGTGTACTTGTATAAGGAATAGAGGTGATCAGAGAGTAGGAATAGGGAGGGAAAGAAGGTTGTTTAAGTTCTGGACATTTTGGAGTATCCAGATATTCATCAGAGGATTGGGTACATTTCTCTGTCTTCCCCTGTCTGTGGGTGTAGGATGGCAGGGTACAGATTATGCATGCTGCCTCTAGGCTCAGGGTCTCCCCAAAGACCTCTGGGACTTTTGTCTCCTAATGAGGAGCCTCTCCAAGTCCCATGCTAGGAACTTTCTCACCTGGGTTTGCTGGCATTGATTGCTGGTATTCATCATACCTTTGAGCATAAAAAAGGTGAGTTGAACATACATTTCCTTAGTATTGGAATGCTCTATTTTCTTTCTGTTTAATACTCACAAGGAAACATAACAATGACAAAATGAAGAAAGAATGGAGATATCTGGGTAAAGTTCTAGTTCATATTTACCAACTCTTGTATTATTGGGCAAATGACTTACATTCTTTGAACCTTGATTTCCTCACCTTTGAAATGAAGATTAAGCACTGTTCATAGCTGTACCAATGTCTGGGATTTGGTAGATGCTGCTCAACTTGTGTGTTCTTTGCTTTTTATCATCTGTGTCATTGGAAGCACCTGGGGTTGGGAAACACTGCTTCATAGAGGGAGAGCCAGTGGATAGAAGGAAAGATCTCCTGGCTCTCGTCATGATAATGACTAGGTGTGATTGCAGAATTTTTAAATTATTCTTCACAGCAGTCCTAAAATATGATAAAATTAGGAGACTAGTAAATTGACAAGCTTATTCAACTGTATGTGGGGATTTAGTAACAGAATGAGAACTTCATATGAAAAGCAATGGCGTTCCATTTTGATATCTTGTCTAAAGTGGACTTTTTCTGGAGGAGGGAATGTCCTGGTGTGCCCCAATTCATTGTTTAATTTGGTCTACAACATGTTGGACTTGGGGTTAAATTCCTAGGATAAGCATTTCCAAGTACGATGATGGGGAAACTTATTAATGTTGTTCTGAGATGGAACCTTCTAAATTTCCCAGGAATAAGGTAGAGTCAGAACTTGGATTGTAAGTGATACTAATCAACAACAAAACCCTCCTTGCAGCACTTGAAATGTAGTCCAATAATAGACTTTTTAAAAAAATATATAATATATTTTATTTTATTTTTTTTTACAGAGAAGAAGGGAGAGGGATAGAAAGTTAGAAACATCATTGAGAGAGAAACATTGATCAGCTGCCTCCTGCACACCCCACTATTGGGAATGTGCCCATAACCAAGGTACATGCCCTTGACTGGAATCGAACCTGGGACCTTTCAGTCCAAAGGCCAACGCTCTATCCACTGAGACAAACCAGTTTCGGACCAATAATAGACTTTTTAAAGAAATATTTCAGGTTATAATAGAAATAAGATGAAGGCAGAGAACAATTATGTTATGAAATTATTTGTTCTCATTAATATGGTTGTGTTATCATCCACATCTTTGTCTGCAGAGTTCAGAAAAAAAACACACACATCATGAATATTAATTCATTAGGAAATTAGATTTTTATTACTCATGAGACAAGTTTAATTAACCACATACTTACTAGTTATTCAAATTAAATTTTAGTCCCTTAATGACAATTCCTCCATTTCAGGGGATCTTGCATGTTTTCAATTTTGTAGTTTGATTTTTATAATTAAGCTTTACAAAATAATAAGGAATAGACTTTTTTTCACAAATGAAATAACGGGAGAATTAGGCCTTAGTGCCATAGTTTTAAATTCATAGATTAGAGAAAAAACTGGCATTTTAAATAATAGCTTAGTTGCAATTTTATTTTTAATATAGAAAAGTTTATTTCAAAGGCAGAAAGTCCAGGAAGGAATTATTATGGTTACAAAAGGCAAATATCTTGTGTTTTGTAAACTCATTTCTGAATTCTGAAACTAGCATATTAACATTCTACTATCATATGAGGCACATTTTGTGCATAATAAACATCAACACTGACTTATTTGTATTCAAAAGCCAGATGTTGCAGAACTGGTCTGGCCACCTTCTAGGCTTCATGGTGGATACAAAACCAAAAACAAACCAAAAAAATTTATACAACACAATTCCTTTACTTAGGAGTGCATTGTTCTGTGGATTTGGATATGCCATGTATCAGTTTTCGTGATGTCTATAACATAACACAACAGGATTTCCTTAGCAGAATTTTAAATATTAACGCGTCCTGCATGTGTTTTGTATGTTTTTAAATAAAACGTTTACAGCTCTTTAAAAACTTACCCTCATCATTTTCAGATTTCAGCTAAAGAACTTCTGTTTGGCCATTCTGCGTCAGTAATATGTGTGGCGAAAGCCAGAGACTTCTCTAAAGAGCGCTATGTCGTTAGTGCTGCTGAAAATGGGTAGGTATGATGTGTGAAGCTTTGTATGCGTCTCCATTTCCTCTCTGTTGTGGGGTTGAACCCTGGATTCAAAATAAGACCACTGGAGGCTGATGATGATTAAAAAAAGCAGGCAAGGATTTACTGAACTGGCCAGAACGGCTGCGAGAGAGAGCACCACATGCAGGTGGAGTCCACACAACCGCACTGTTCCAGGTGTAGTCAGTCCTTTTAAAGGTCCAAACCACAAAATCTTTCCTTTGTTCTGAATTCTAAATTCTAAAGGCTGGGAACAGCCCACAGGGTCATTCCCAGCCACATCCAGCTGTACATTGGAATGTGGCCCTATCTTGATTATCTGCAGTTTCTACTCCTGAAGCTACTGAGTCAGTGGGAATCAGTGTCCTGTGGTCCTGGTCCACAGGCACAGGAAAATTGCCTTAGCCTCCAGGTCTCAATCTGGAAGCTGAGGCAACTACCCTATTGTTTGAGCAAGTAAGTGAGTGCCGAAGCCAGAATAGCAGGGTTAAAATTCAAACAGCAGTTTTTACTCAAGTATGGTTGCTACCATATTTCACTCTCTATTTTTTAAAAGCATGGGGTACAGAATGCTAGGGTCAAAGGAAACCTTAGTGATGAGCATGTTCCTTTGGTACATAGAAAAGTTTAGATTTCGAGGGTTTGATTAATTTGTGCGATGATCCCCAGGAATGCAATCAGTACTATGAGTCCCAATATTGAAACATCCCAGTGTGTGTGTACCCTGCTTTCTGGCCCACCCCACTGTGTCAAGGACACTGGCAAATGCCAGCTATTACAGAATTGGAAGTGGGAAAGTCTGGGCGCTTGTCTTTTTTCATGTAGCAGCTCACTTTGAGCTCTTAAGCAAACCCATCCAAGCCTTCGCAGTTCTGCGAAACAATTCAGTTGTTACAGTCCTCGTGTTGTACACTTGTCCGAAGTCATTATGAAATGAACAGAGGAGAGGATTCAATTGTAAGTGGAATGGCGGGAGAGAGAAAGGAAAGGAACGTAGACAGTGATTTGGGTTCTGTTTTGTGGAAGTGAGATGTGTTTCAATGAAACAGGATTTGTAGGAAAAAGCCCCGCTGATGAAAGAACTAGGAGAAAGCAGACTCAGCTGATGAGTTATTTGCCCACGTATACTCAAGAACACAACATTGAATGAGCATGCATTTGTGAATGAGGGATTGGTTTACTGGTTGAAACAAGAGAACACCTCCTTTTTTGGTTTTAATCCAAAGAGAAATTACATGGCTCTAATTTCCAAGAACCAAAATAATGAGGAACCAAGTGTCCAATCTGGAGAAACTGATATCTAAAAAGTACTTATTTCCACAGCTTATACCACAGACCTACCTATTCCCATAATTGTTATACTTAGAGAGATTGAGTTTTGGATAAGGCTAAATAAAGTGAAATGTCTTAGCACCTTCGTTTTTAATAGTTGCCAGTAATTCTCATACAATAGGGCTGCCACAAAAACTGCTACACATACTGAAATATGTATTCCCACTCTAGAGAATCTGGGTATGTGTATGAGTTTTTTTTCTTCTGAGTTTACTTGGAGAATTGAGAAAAATAATAGCTATCTGAGAAATAGATCTGAAATGTAACTGAGTTCCAGATTGACAGTTTTGCCCACAGTGGTCTAACTCCAAAAAAGAGTCTATTCTTGATGATTGATGAATTCAGCTGTACAAATCCTGTGAATATGATTATTAAACAACCAAGGAGTCTAGTTTAGTTTTCCTTTTCAAATAGAATTAGAAATTTCTAGACCTCTGTTCCTTTGGTGTCCAAAACTTATCCTGCATCTGTAATATATTTCTTAGAGTTATTGCATACTCAACATATGCTAATTTAATGTTAGAAGTTATGAAAATTACTAGACTTGGACTATTATTTACCAAACAACAATGGTTTTGTATAATTTTCAGAAGTCTCAGGATATGACTGGGTACTTGGCCTTTCTGCCTCCAAGATGATCAGAGGGGCCATAAAATTGCCTCATAACCCAGTTTTTCATGTTTTTCCCCCTAAGTATTACATGTGTAAGCATAAATTCTAAGATTTAGGAATCCCAGTAAATTCTGGAGTAAATGAAAGGAAATAAACAATTGGAGACCTGATTATGAAACAATAGAGAGAGAGAGAGAGAGAGAGAGAGAGAGAGAGAGAGAGAGAGAGAGAGAATAAGAAGAAGAGAGAGAAGATCCTGAAAGTAGTCAGTGAGAAAAAGCATTATTTACAAAGGAATGTTAATTAAACTAATACTAAGTGAAACTATCAATTTAGAAGTGTATCTCTAACAAATATACCTTGAAAACATGAGGGCATAATAGTAACATTTAAGTCAAATACTACTAAAATTCCATCACTGCCAACAGATGCTCTATAAGTAACAAAATTCTAAATTATGTTCTTATGTAAGGACAATGATTTCAAAAGGGAAATCTGAGATGGGAGAAGGAATATTGAACCAAACAGAGGGAATATTTTAAAAAATGCAAATAAACATAAACTATATGGCACAATAATATTTATATACACTCCCCACTCCATCTTTGCACAATCCTAATCAACAGTTTCATATAATAGTATAATGATCAGATTCCAAATGTTCTGGTGTTTTAGCAGTATGTGAAGAGGTTGATTAACTTTAGACTTTCATATAATAGTATAATGATCAGATTCCAAATGTTCTGATGTTTTAGCAGTATGTGAAGAGGTTGATTAACTTTAGACTTTAAGCCAGATGTACATGGTAACATTTCCAGGGTACCTGTTAATAGAACAGTCAAAATAAATAAAAATAGAAGTAATAGAATATATAACTTCCAACTTAAAAAAGGAAAACAACAACATATTGTTTAATCCAAAGAAGACACACATAAATGGGACAAATAGAAAGCACAAAATAAGTTAATTGAAATAGAACAACAATCTAAATTATGTAAAGGTTCTAAGCCCTTCAATTAAAATACAAAGATCGGCAGACAAATAAAAAGAAAACAAAACATAAACCAGCATGAGGACATGGAAAAGTTAAAAGTAAGTAGAAGTAGAATGAAAAAAAGATTCATCAAATGAATAACAACCAAAATAAGGTTGATATAGTAGTATAAATATTTTATATAGATAAATATTTTATATCAACATACTCTTTAAGGCAAAAAGTCTTGGCACTGATAAAGAGGGTTTTTGAGTGTTAGTAAAACTTTTAAGCACCAGAAAGAGATGAGAATAAAGAGATGGGCAAACATCCTCACCGGAGCTTACATCAGATTACCTGCACAGCTTGTTTAACTAAAATGTGTGGGCCCCATGTTGAAGGAATGGGTTCAGTAGGGATGGGCTGAGGTTCAAGAATTTGCATTTTCTAACACCTTCCTGGACATTGCTGGAATATTCCAGAACAATCCTTATGCTGCTGGTTCAGAGAACATATTTGGAGTAGAGAATGTAGAAACATCAGTATCACTGAGGGAACTTTGCCTGATGCCCAAGTTTCAAGCCTGAACAATGTGATTTAATTAGTCTGGCTTGATGTCTGGGTTGGGTCCCAGATATCAGTAATTTCATATATATATATATATATATATATATATATATATATATATATATTGTATTCAGAGAGAGGAAGGGAGAGGGAGAGGGAGAAATATCAGTGATGAGAGAGAAATCATTAATCAGCTGGCTCCCAAAAGCCCCTCCCCTCACTTGGGATCAAACCCACAACCTGAGCATGTGCCCTGAGTGGAAATTGAACTGAACTCTGACCTTCTGGTTCATGGACCAATGCTCAATCCCAAAGCTACTCTGCCAGGCCAGATATTAGTACTTTTGAAAACTTCCTGATAATTCTAATGGATAGCCAGAGTTAAGAACCACTAGTTTAGAGATAGACTTACCTAGGAACAGGTTAACTGACCAGGAGATTTTGAAAACTGCACATGATAGGACCCAAACACTGAATCATAAATTTAGAATTTATGATGGTATTTTTTTAAAGTATTCCCAGAAGAATTGAGCATCATGTTAATAAAATCAAATTCCTTATAGAGATAAAAAAATTATATTGATGGCTGCTTAAGATTTTATTTTTACTTTTGACATACTTTTTTTGTCATTTGTTTGTTTGTTTTTTTACCTTTGAGATACATTATTCCACTTTCTACCATTCTTCTGGTCTTATTTTTCAGACACACAGTTACCCTCACCCATGACTCAAGTTATTTTTGGAACAAGGTTGAATATTAACGGAAATGGAAAAAAAAAAACAAACGGGAATATTTTCTTTCTAGAACATAGTTTTTCAACCTTAGTACTAATGGCATTTGAACCACTAGAAAATCCTTTGTTGTGAGGATCATCTTATGTATTAAAGATGTTTAGCCGCATTCTACTCTTTCTCCACTAGGTGCCAGTCGTGTGTTCCTAAATTGTGACAACCCGACTATCTCTGAACATTGCTAAATATCCTTTGTGGGCAAAGTCACCCCGGTTGAAAATCACTGATTTAAAAATTGAGTCCTGTTGTTTGACTAGAAAAGCAAAAAAGAGCCTGCCAGTCACAAAGTACAATTAACAACTTTAGTCCATATCTTGTTTCTTAATAGCTTCTCCCTTAATGCCAATAGCATTTTCATTTCTTCCATTAGAAATTGTGCTTATGTTTTGAAACTGTCAAAATAGAAGAATATTACAGGACAAATTCTGAAACAGCCATTTTGGTTGTTGTGAACAGAAACCATAGATATTTAAGCTGACTTACACTAGATGTATTTTAAAGCTGTATTTCATAACTGTGTCTATCTGTTGGTAACACATATGTGATCAGGTCAGTTTTCTAAACAACGAAAATTTTTTTAAACATTAAGTTGCAAGGATGATTTCAGGACTTCAGAAGCAAAGAAATAAACCCCATCAACGATAGACCAAATGTGGCCTCTTGGTGGCACTGTTCATTTTTATAAAACTGCTCCCCGGGCTCCGCAAGACGATGCATTATGCTTTTCAGAATATGTAGTTTAAGTTCAGTGAAATCAACCGTTTTCCAGAGGAGGCAGTTTCCATGGGAAGCTTGTGGAACTGTCCCTCCAGAAGGCTGTGATGACCGTATCCTCACAATGTGCTGTAGGCCAGACTGGCACTAAGGGAAGGTGTGCAGGCCGGCAGCAGGTGTAATTGCCCAGACAGAAAGGCACAGATACAGTGTGCATCCCTGCTAATGACCACGGCATTTTCTTGCCCAGTAATCTGTAACAAAAAGCCCCATAAACGATCAGGCTGCGTTTAAGTGCAGCGCTGAAGAAAAACTTCGTGGCACAGAAATTATTCCAGCCAATTGAGTGGAAATGACAGAGAATAATACGAGGTTATCTCTGCTAGGGAGATGTGTGTATGGAATGTCACCAACGGGCAGTGCGTGGAGAAGGCCACCCTTCCCTACAGGCACACTGCGATCTGCGTGAGTATGGGCGCCTCCTGCAGCACCTTTTTGGGTTTTGCAACTCCCTCAGGGCATCACCAGGCACACATTCCAAGAAATGTCTTTGGAGGATATTTTTTTTTCTTGAATGTTTTATTTTTGTCATTGGACGATAAAGTGGCCAGTTATCATCTTTTACTTTGGCATTTTTCTCCTCCCAAAGTTATTATTCAGCCTTTTTTTTCTGTTCTTAGCATAGATAAATTTGAAAGACAATTTTCTTATTTTGTTTTTCCTTAAGTACATTCACAACACACACACACACACACAGAGAAAGATTTCATTCTAATGATGTGCTGTTTTATAAAGCAAAAATGGTTTTTTTGTGTTGTTGTTGTGTTTTTTTTTCTCCTGGTTTCCAATTTTAACCTTTCTTAGGAGGATAGATTCTGATTTTGTTATCCATGAAGAGAGCAAGAGGCATAGTCATAACCTTTGTAATCACTTCCCAATATTTAATACAGGTCTTGGCTTTTGGTAGACAGACTCTAGCATAGATGTAAGGTAGTTGCATGATCCCAGTGATGCTGACAGATTTTCATATTTCATTCATTGCTTTTAGCATTCATGACCTGCACTGCAACACCAACCAACTCTCTTCAGTGACCAAAACCAGTGCAGTGAGAGAGCCTTAAGGGTAGACCATACTACGCAATCTTTAATGAAAGCCATTCCCAAAACTTATTCAGCACCAACATTCCTCCAATGCTCTTCAAACACTTTTATCTCTTCTTAACATGTAGCAATGTTACTAGAATAAGGAATCTGTTTTGTGTGGTTTTTTTTTTGTTATTATTGTTCTTTAGTTCTACACATCACTCCAGAAATAATAGACTTGCGAACTTTCCATGATTTGGAATAATGTTCCCACTTCACGAAAGATCCCCCTTTCTATAAATAAATTATGAAATACAAATGAGACTAAAGTGCAAAATCAACACTTTAGAAGTGGGAAATAACCTAAGTCAAAGAACTTTTAGTTGCTCTTCAGTCTGATACCTTAATCGAATAGATGATAAAATTAAAATCCAGAGAATTTATGTTAATGGCTAGTGATAATTGCATTTTTGCTTGAATTCCATTTGCACAGTATTACCACTGCTCGTTCCGGATGACAGGAGAAGGCTGGCTTCTATGCTGTGGAGAATATCAAGACGTTCTTATAATTGACGCCAAAACCTTGGTTCTAGTTCACACGTTCACATCGTCCCAGTCTCCTGACTGGGTCAATTGCATGTGCATCGTTCACTCCATGAGAATTCAAGGTAACGGCCGGGTAATACATAGCACAAAGAGGCTGTATATGAAAATATGACTTTGAACTATTGGTTAAGTTATTGGGCAAGCATCTAGAATGATTCTTTATGTTACTTGGTAGTGGGGATAGTTCCTTAAACCAGATTAAGAAAAACGGGGACACCCAGGCAATTGGTTCAGGGTGTTGTTGGAAAGTCAGCACAAGGGTAAAATGTGGAAAGAGGAGAACCTGTGTGGGCACCACCCAACTCTGGTTGGTACGTTTTGAAACGTAACAAGAATGAGTTTCTTGTGGCTTAGCAGGACTCTTGGACCTCTCATCCTGCTGTATCTTCTAGATGTGCTAGTGAAGAGAATTCCATTTCTATAACGAGTGACTGCCCAGGGAAAGAAAGGCTGGTTCCATACTGACGTCTGGGATAGGAAGGTGCGATATTGCCAACAGGATGGTGTTTATGTGGTTCTGCTTTTAGAGCGGCTCTCCTTTTGTTATGGGGTCTCTTTGGAACGTTAAAATCGATGTAAAACCTAATCTAAAATGTTTATTTAAGAAAACAACAAAGCTGAATATTTTTCACTGGCATAGCCCTGCATAGTCCCTAAATGACCATGAAATGATCTGTATATCTGCCAGTTACTGCAGTGGTCACTTATCTGCAACCATTGTTGTTTTTGCAGAAGATTCTCTCTTGGTGGTATCAGTTACAGGGGAACTCAAAGTGTGGGATCTCTCGTCATCTATCAACAGCATTCAGGTTGGCTTTGAAACTTTTTTTTCTCCATCCATATTTATGGACATTTTAAAAATTACAGGGATAGTGCATGCTTATTTTTAGAAGTTCAAATACTATAAAAGAGACTACGTTTTATCTCTGTGTATCTCTGTGTGTGCTTCTCCTATTCCTCTTCCTGCTTCTAGTGCCAGGGGTGGGCATTGGAAGCAGATGAATTGTGTCCTTCCATTCTTTTCTCCATGCACATGCAAATGTTTTATACACACACACACACACACACACACACACACACACACACACAGAGAGATTATGTTTTAATTAAAAATATAAATTGTAGGAGAATCTCATTCTGTCCCTTACATCAGGAGACCTGCTTTTTTCTGTGTGTGTGTGTGTGTGTGTGTGTGTGAGAGCAGTGGCAGGGAGATGACTATGTGCAGCCGGGGGTCACATACCCTGGTAGTCCAGTGTATTCCCCTGCTCCCTGGCTGTAGGCTACAAGTTGAGGTGATGGACAAAAGCACAGTCATACATTTGTTGTGCTTGCTGGTGCAGGAATTGTTTGGCTGCCCCCTGGGGCTCTGGGCTCTCCGGAGTGTCTTGAATGAGGAAGCCCGGGACTGTATTGGCATCCTGAGCCCAAGAAACACACACCCAGCATTTTCAGATTGAGAATATAGTGTCTGGCCACTCTTCGATCTTGTCAAAGCATTTTGTGTATTTTCCTGTGATAGCAATTAAGATACTGCAGGGTTTTGAAATTTTATTTTCCTTTTTCTTTTTGGTTTGTCTTTCTGCCAAGTCTGAATGTCAGTAACTCAGTCTTAACATTCTCAGAATCCAGCCTAGACCCCCATAGAATATTTGTTGAGTGAGTTTACATGATGAATTCTTGAATCCACATGGGTTTCCTGCTCATGCTATTTTTTGCAAAGTAACTTCGGAGTTCAGAAATTTAAAAAGGAAACGGGGGTACTTTTCATTTTTTTAATAATGGTGTGATCTACTTCAGGTGTTCAGAGAAACAAATCTGATACAGTGGCATGTATAGTAAATGACCTATAACTTGTACTAAAATGTTTTTATTCCTTTTGAAGGAAAAGCAAGATGTCTATGAAAAGGAATCCAAATTTCTTGACTCCCTGAACTGCCGGACAATACGATTTTGCACATATACAGAGAGACTTCTATTGGTGGTATTTTCTAGATGTTGGAAGGTATTATAAAACAACATAATAAATGCCAATGCTATACAAATATAATTTTTAATTTTTTTTCTTGTTCAGTGAAATTGTTGTAAGGATATGATTTAAAATATGATACAAACACTTTATTATATTATGACCACAGCATGGATGACCTGTCTTTTTTGCCTGACTGTTATTAGTTATGCTGTTTTGCCTCTCAGGAGGCAAATGTAATAGTAAGTGCTCTTATCATTGATAACAAACCATATTAATAAAGAACATTTATCTCTAGATTATTTTCAAAAGTTAACGCTTGATCTTTAGAATTAAAAATAAAACTAATACTTTCACCCACATAAATCGGCCCTATTTATATACTAGAGGTCCGGTGCACGACATATGACATTTGTGCTCTCAGGGGGCGAGGGGAGTCCCTCTGTCCAGCCTGCACCCTTTTGCAGTTCAGGTGCCCTTGTTCCTGCCACCGCTGCTGCACTCACCAGCCATGAGCCTGGCTTCTGGCTGAGTGGTGCTCCCGCTGTGGGAGTGCACTGACCACCAGGGGGCAGCTCCTGTGTTGAGCATCTGCTCCCTGGTGGTCAGTGTGCTTCATAGTGACCAGTCATTCTGCTGCTCAGCCAATTCGCATATTACCCTTTTATTATATAGGATGTATTTCTTTGTTTGCTTTGTCACTACATTTGTTTTTTAGGGAATGTATATTTCTTTTTTTGTAAATAGATTCACTGATGTCTCCAAGAAGATTAAAAAAAAAAAAAAAAGCAAAGTTATCATCACTTGATAGCACTCTCTTTTCCTTTGGTGTTTCATATACGGGGTTCAGTTAATGACTCTATATTGTCTTATGTATATGCTGATATATTTTAAAACAAAAATATTAAGCGTATGGTCTAACACATGATCTCTACTATTTAGACGTTTTTGTGTAGCACGTTTTCAAATGTTAAAGTAGATTACCCATATGGGAAGAATAAAACTATAGAGAGATTTTAGGATTTCTAATCTCTGTGCTTAATGGACATATTAGCCAAATAATGTTTACCTACTGAAACCTACCTTAGGACAATAAGAAAAAATAAGTACTAGCAGAATATCTTAATACCGAGTACAGTGTGGGCTATCATCAATACTTAGTATGTTGTTGCATTAATACTGTAAACTAAATAGTCTTGAAGAGCACAACTTATCTTTCACCTCATTGGCAGGTTAGATCGGAAGCTTTTGCTAATGTGTATCATTCATTTTGGGCTTTAGGTTTACGATTATTGCGATTTTTCCCTTCTGCGGACTGAAGTCAGTAGACGTGGGCAGCTCTTTGCTGGCGGGGAGGTGCTTGCTGCTCACAGAATCATCATCTGGACAGAAGATGGTCACAGTTACATCTATCAGCTGCTGAACAGGTGGGCTCAGATGGGAGCGGCATACAAAACATTCAGGTTGGAAATGAACTTTGGGAGGTTTATTATGGAAAGATCCCCGCATGCTGCCCATGATCAAAAACCAGAACAAAACAACTTTGGCACTGGAAGATTTACTCTGGGCTTGGTGGGCTTGGGCCTTTGTATAAAACAGCAGGGGATGGAGGAATGAGATTAGCCATGTATAACTTGTACAGCTGGTGCTGGGCTTTCAAAAAGTCACTTGTAATTATTAATCCAACAATTTCTAACTAGAGTTTAGAAACTTGAATGGTACCATCCGGCTTTTGAAATTGGGGAGGGGAAAAAAAAAACACAAAACACGCACACGAATAAAGAGCCCCAAAGTTCTAAACTTTGCTTTTTTTTTTTTTTTCTGCTACGCAGTGGGCTTTCAAAAAGCATATACCCTGCTGATGGAAGAGTGCTTAGAGAGACCATTTATCCTCATTTACTGTGCTCTGCGTCTGTGCAGGAAAATAAGGTAATGCAAGAAAAGGGGCTGCTCAGTGCTGTTTCGCTCCGGTTCTCAGTTAAGTGCTGCTTTGTCTGTAACAGACTCAGGCTTGAAAAACTGAATTGAAGAATCACATCAATTTGTTAATGAGAAAATCAAATCTAACAGTTAGTGGCTACTAAAGAGAAAATTTTGCATTTTAAAAAAAAACACACCCTGTCTTCAAGTCTTATTAAAAAATGCTTATCTGTTATAGAAAAATGATAAATGTTTTTAAGAAGGAGGAATGAAAATTCCAACTCTACCACCATAAATATTCATTGTAAGTATGTTTTATCATGTGTATTTACTCACTGTAATTGGAAAACTTTTTAAACATTTGAAAAGTTGCAAAATTATTTCAATCATCAGTCATTTACCTTTTGCTTAGATCCACCAGTTGCCAACATTTTATTTTATTTGGTTTCTCTCTCTCTGTACATACACTCACACACACACACACACACACACCACACACCACACACTTTTCAGTGATCTTTTTAATATATGGTTTGATACAAGATTAATCTTTTAATGTATCTTTCCAATTTTTAAACTTTATCAAAATGTTTATATCTCACTTTTTAAAAAAATACTGACATCATTTTCACATATATTTAGCTCTTTTTATGAATATCAGATCTAATTAAAACACATTTATTTATGAATCCTTACAAATTTGAGGATATAATTGTGAGCTTTTACTTGGCAGAATTATATCTTTGACACTCTGTGAAGCCTGAAGATTTAAGCAGTTATTTTGTTATAGTAGTGTTAACCACAGTGGTGTGTTTTTTTTTAAACCTATTGGACTTAGTGATCAGTTAATTATCAAAATGGTATTTCATGGAGAATGGAAGAGTTTTGAATCACTGATGTGTCAACCAAGGAAGCATGTTAATTGTAATAGAGTGACGGTTTGCATAATCAGCCAGCATAGCTGTCGGAAATCCTACAGTTCAGCGATTGTTCCGCTGACATATCTGTGAGGTTTTGTTGCAAAAAAGTTGATTAAGAAGCTGTCAGCCAAAAATTAGAACTACTGGTACCGCTGGGGCGTAGGCAGACCTCGGGATTATGGCATTTGGTGCTATTTCTGCCTTCCTCCGCGGGCAGCACTGCATCTGTGTCCCGTTGATCACAAAAGCAGCATTGTGGCCGACTCAAGAGGCGTTTTTAGTTCTTTTGAAAGGGCCTGCTCTTTTTTCCTTTTTTACCTCTAGATTGCAGTTTTACAAAGCACAGTTTTCCCTAAAAGTTACATATATGTAGTGTCCTTAAGGAGCTTCTAGTCTACTGCAAGTATAAACTTTGTACACATAATTATAAGGAAAAAATACAGCAATTCCAGAGCAACTTTAAAACATACTAATCTTCTGGGAAGCTACCTTGTTTTGTTTCTCAAAATGTGAAGATAAATATTGATGGGCCCTCTACCAGGGCTTGTTGTTTAGAAAGTTGTGTCTGTAGTGCTTGTAAACCAGTGCAATATACCAGAATGGTCTAAAACTGAGAGATGATGATCTACCCTAGACCCTTGCTCCCCCTTTATCCAGACAAAAAAAGGAAGTCAGGTATTATTCTCCTTATTCAAAACATCATCACTACTCACTCATTATAAGACTTCTTAGTGGCGCTTGCAATTAGGTGGTGAAAGCATGTTGGTGGAGTGGGGAGATGAGTTTGTTAGACCTGGAGAGCTTAGGAAAGGGTGCTGTGTAAGCATTTAATGTTGACTGGGTTTTTTGGGGGAGGAATGGATAGATAGAACTAAATTGATAGTGATATGCTCTCAGGGTCACCCTTTGTGATGCAGGGGACATACCTGCTCATGCAGCTGTAGTAGCAAGAACTGGCCTCCCCGTCCTTTCAGCAGCTTTCTTAGTCTTCCAAGCTTTCAGTCATATCTGATGAGGCCTGTGGCTGATACGATGAGGAGCCAGGCTTCCCAGGGTCTTTGTTGAGGAGTAAGACTGCAGTCTAAGAGAGAGTAACAGGGATACAAACAACCTGAGGGTTGCAGGTAAGACATTTGGGTGCGTGAACTGAGTAATGACAATGATGGAGATGATAGTTCTTGTAATTGTCATACATACACATGGCTTCATTTACACGAGTAACCACCATGTTCCCATTTTAAAACTGATGTTCAGAGAGGTTAATTCTCGGGATTTGAGACAAGGTAGTTTGGCTGGGGAGTCTGGTACTGGGTCTCTGGATTGAGTTTCTCAGTTGTTCTGAAAGTGGATAATAAGACTGGTTAATATTTGTTGAGTATGTACCAAATGCCTGGCCCCATTCCAAGCACCTTACCTCATCAACTCAGTCCTGACAGTAATCCCACATAGTAGGTGCCTTTATATTTTAAATATGTTTTTATTGATTTCAGAGAGGAAGGGGGAAGAAGAGAGAGATTGAAACATCCATGATGAGAAAGAATCATTGCTTGGCTTCCCCCTGCATGCCTCATACTGTGGAATTGAGCTTGCAACCAGGCATGTACCCTGATTGGGAATTGAACCGTGACCTCCTGGTTCATTGTTCAATGTTCTACCACTGAGTCACATAGGCTGGGCCATAGTAGGTGTCTTTATTAGCTTTCATTCCATGGCTAGGGACCATGAGACATAAAAAAGTTAAGTAAATTGTCTAAAGTAATTAGCTCCTTTAATAGAGTTAGTATGTGCTAAAACCAGTATTTGAATCCAGGCAGTTAGCCCCCGAGAATTCACTCTCAATGACTATTTTATTACATCTTGGAGAATGGATACTCTTTGTCATGGGTACTGATCCTGATATGAACGATCAGAATTCATATGGTAAGAGACTCTGGTCAGGCATTCAGGTGAATTGCCAAACTAGTGAGGGAACAACAGCACAAGTTGCTGGGAGGGAAGAGATGCGCTGCCCCAACTTGAGTAACCCACCAGCCTCTCAGAGCTTCATTCTCATCAACATATGACGGGAGGCTGGACTGGTGTTCAATTCTAAGGTTCCTAAAGGCTGAGAGTATTTGAGAAGTTAATTTAACCAAGTTTTATCAACACCATTCTAACACTTACAATGATGTGGCTATGAGAACTCTAAGACCCCATATTGCCTCCTGAATCTTAAAAACAAGACAAAGCAAGGTTTATTCAGAGAACTGACTTCATATCAACTGTTTTTCTTTTCATTTCTTAGGATTATAGAGGATTACATATCTTTTTTGAACTGTCTTGGATTCGTTTCTTATTTTCATTCTATTTTAAGTTTCCTTATCTCCACAAGTAGAATAACAATATTTACTTACTTTGTAGCTTTGTTGTGAGGATTGAATGTAGCAGTATTTTGGCCCCTAATATTTTCTAAAGATAAATTATAGAATTTCCCCACTACTTTATTTAAGTTTGGACCTTCAAATATGTATTTTCTGATGAAGAAATTCACTTTCTTAGTCTTCTTTTTAAAAATTAAACATTTTTTAATTACAGTCGTATAGTATACATATTTTAACAATTTATGGACTCATTCTAATTTTTCTTTTTGTGGCCACAGGAAATTTGATATCAAGTATGTTGAATTTGAAAAGAAAAAAAAAAGGTCAATAGAAAGTGGAAAGTATATTAATTACACAAAATTACTATACAAACATTAGTTGTTACTATTTTAATGGATAGATGGAACATAAAAAATGAAGCCTTCTTAGTGGACAGTGGAGTATTGTTATCAAGATATGGACTCTTGAGACAGAATTGCTGGGCTCCAGTTCACTACCGTCTATATCACCTTCAATAAATTAAATCTTCACTCTCAGTTTATTCATCTGTAGAGTGAAGACAATAATAGTACTAACTTCACAGGATTACTGAGAGGATTATTTAACTGAATACATGCAAAATTCCTAGTAGTATATATAATATACAAACAGAACATGTTCAATAAATGTTAGATATTCTTATTAACTCTGAAGTCTACCTGACGGCATTTCTTTTTATTCTATAAAAATGTTTTTGTCTTGAATAAAAGATTATAAGTACTTGAAAATTTAGAATCAGTGGGAATTAAAACTTAGTTCATCTATGAAGTTTTGTTCCTTCATTTAAAAGCAGTGGCTGTCATTTTATGCTTGGAAATCTTCCCTCATAAAAGCTAACTTCTTGTTTTGACCAGAGCCTGCCCTGTGTTATGGGCTACATGAATGAAAGGAAAGAGCCTTTCTATAAGGTACTTTTCTCTGGAGAAGTTTCAGGGAGAATTACTTTGTGGCACATCCCCGATGTTCCTGTGTCCAAGTCTGATGGCTCTCCTGGAGGTAAGACGACTTTCCCATGTCTCCTGAGAACCAGTTTATAATTAACTCTGTGCTTTTCTAAGTTGAGTAACATGAGCTACAAACAGGAAAGAATTTCTCATGTACTATTATGCACTAGATGCCAACATAAATCCCTTATAGATCTTAAGCAGCTATACAGCCAATATAATACAAAATAACATTAATTTAACATGAGTGATGTCTTATTGAAGTAAAATGGATGCTGGCAATAACAATATAGAGCAGGCTGCTACACCGTATTCATATTTTTTTATTTTGTCTTGTCCATATGCTGTACCCCCTTTTTCAGCCAATTTCTCTATGGGGATTATTACAGCTGCTTCGAACATGAAGCACATATATAAACACTGGCACTAAAACACCTGGAAATTTGAATGGCTAGATGATTTCACATTTGCTTATTTTATTTCTTCTTAGAATAAAACACTGAAATCCTCAACATTAATGTTATTGTGGAGAACTTTCAAACTCCTGAAACAGTGTGTTCCAAATTGAAGAACCCCATTTTACTCTTTTCCATTTATTCCTAACCAGTTTGTCACCTCTGTGAATCTTTGTCTGGGGTACAGCTGAATCATGGTTCTTTATACTTGCGTTTCCATCAGTAAATTACTTCACTGGTATCACTTTTAGTGTCCCTGTCCCAAATGTTCTCAAAATGGTTTCTTTAGACCTAAATTAATTAGAAATGGATCGAGAAATAGACTAAGAGCTTGGTGTAGTGTGTGGAAAAGTTTCTTACAAGCCAATCTTAAGAGTTAAAAAATATGCCATGCCCACTGCTGAGGCCACTTGATGGCGGCTCTAGCATTTTTCGTGTCTGTTCTACTTACAGCCGCAGCATTAAATGTCCAGTCAACCTTCTTTGTAATGAGAGCCATAGACATTCATGACAACTCTTGGTGCTAGTCTAAGTTTTGGGGTCGAGGGTTTCACAGTCACTGTTGCATGTGGATCCTAAGGCCACGAGGTCAGTTCATAGCGAGATAGATTGGCTTTACCTTGCCTTCTGCTGTCCTGAATGCCAAGCCTCTCTCACTTCCTGAGCCTGTCCAATGCCCAGTTCTCATGCTTGGATTGTCAGCTACATAAAATGGTAACCGGCACGTTTGGTAGCCATAGATAGTTGCCTAGGGTTATGGTACAATTTTGAGATGTTCCTATCCTTGACATTAAAATAACAAATTCCTTCCCTTTATCTCACACAACTAAAAAACCTCCAATTTTCTTTCTTAACATTGCTAAAGCAAATGGAGAACTCATGAGATTGGTCTTACAGTTTGCATCACTGCAGTAGTGCCTCAGTTCTGTTCAGTAAACCTAAGTCTAAAATGAATGCATTCATACACATTTATTCTTCAAGGCTCCTCGAAGGATGGAGGGCCGATAAATTGCATTTGGAATGAAGACAGCGGATTCAGGAGAACTTTTATGCCTATAGCCACAATTAGGTTAACAAAGGAATCTCTTTGTACCCCTCAACGGATGGTGTCTTGATAATATTTTCCCAATCTATGCTGGCTATATAAACCAAAATTTCCCTTCTCGTATGTTTTCCTTTTAGAGATACCCATAACTACCACCTGGACCCTTCAAGATAATTTTGATAAGCATCATATCATGTCACAAAGCATTATCGACTACTTCTCTGGGTTTAAAGATGGAGCTGGAACTGTGGTGGTCACTTCATCAGTGTATGTCCCAAGTCTTGATAAACTAGTATGTGGCTGTGAAGATGGGAACATTGTCATTACTCAGGCTTTGAGTGCTGCCAAAGCAGGGCTTCTGGAAGGAGGTTCTCTATTAAAAGGTCATTGAATGTTACTTAACCTAAGTTTCAACTTTAACAAATTGTACTAAGAAGATTGCTGAAGCTTAAAAAGTTTGCCGGCATTTGCTAATAAATTTGATAACTTTAAAACATGTTTTTAAGTTGAAGTAATATGTTTTCTAAAAATTCAAACAGAAGATTATACAATGAGAAGTGTTTCTGTCCTTCCTTGAGTTTCTTGTTTCCTTCACCAAAGGCAACAGCTAGTGCATTTCTTTATACCTTTCTCAAAAATTCTATGCATATATAAGCATATACCAGCTTAGCAATATGCATGTACTTAATTATTTTATACAAATGGAAACATATTCTGCACACTTTTCTGAAATGTCCTCAAACAAATCTCAAAAAATATTTTGGAGCACATTATTTATGAGCTAATTTAAATGATTAATAATTACCAAATTTTAATTTTTAAAAGTAATGTTCATGGATGTTTAAGTTTTTCTAAGCTTTGGCTACTGAAACAATGCAGAATTAACTATCTTTGCACATATATGTGAGTATTATTTATAGTATTAATTCCCAGAATTACAGAATCAACATTTGTGTGAATTTTTAATTTTGAAAATTTATCTAAAAATGTTCTCCAAAGAACATGCATCAATGTCTATGTGTATAAACTAACAGCTTATGCAAATGCCTTATTCCTCAAGTCTTAGCCAACTTTGTATACTGATAAACTTTTTAATATTTGCCACACAGTAGAAAAAGGTATCTTCCTGTTTTAATTTTTATTCTTTGTTAATGAAATATAAATATGCTGTTCTACAACTTTGAGCATTGCAACAGGGAATACTTATTAAATAAAGACTTATGTAGTAAGTTGTCTTAAGTAAAGGCAGGAAATGTAGGTGATTGAGATTTAGAGATGTGTAGATGAATTTGTATTCTATGTTTTATTCCACCAATCCTACTTGATTGCAAGGTCCTTAATGGTAAAGACCAAATCTCATTAAAAAAAGAAGAAGAAGAAAAAGAAAAACTTTCACCTTGTCTACTAATGTTCTCAGCTTACTTTGGCTTCTTACTAACTTGTGACTCAGTAATTGACTGAAATAGAACTGTGAATAGCAATGAACTGAACCAAGGAGGAGTAATGTCCTCTTATACAGCTCAATGGCTGCTGCTAAAATTAGTGAAAAAGCTTAAGACCTTAGCAGTTTTTACCAGGGTTGTTTTGTCTTACGCAGAAAACTGCATTTGAATAGTAGGTTTTATTTTCACTAACTCTTTTTTTTTTTTTAATCCTTATCCAAGGATATTTTTTTAAATCAATTTTTTTTGGGGGGAGGGAGGGAGAGAGAAACATCAAAGTGAGAAAGACACATGGATTGGTTGCCTCCCACTCATGCCCCAACCTGGGGCCTGGGGTAGAACCTGCAACTGAGCACATGCCCTTGACTGGAAATTGAACCCAGGATCCTTCGGTCTGTGGGCTGAGGCTCTAAAGCCTGACCACTAACTCTTAAAATGAATTACTATTTATCTTGGTTTGCACAGGGGATATAAAGTGAGGGCACACCTGATGAAATATAAGTAAATAGTGATTCTTTAAAGAAGTAATAATCACTCTTTGGAACCTATTTTAATTTGAATAAGGAAAGTTTGTGGTCTGTGGTCCTTTCCAAATTTTTTAGTTAACTAATGAAAGAAGAAACAGTGTGGAGAATGGGTGTCAGTAGCTCTGATCTAGCTTAGGAGGAGGCACTTGCCTTTGAGATTGTCCAAAGATTATTTAGTAATTTTGTTAGCCAATTGCCTCACTTGTATAGTTTTCTTAATTTAAAAATTTATAAAAGACAATCTCAGGGCTATTTCTTGAACAAAAATAACTTTTGTATTATTTGGTGTTGGTTGTTTTTCAGATTCCCTCCCTCACAAAGTCCTCAAAGGCCATCACCAAAGTGTTATCTCATTACTTTACCCACATGGTCTCTCTTCAAAATTGGACCAAAGTTGGCTGGTGTCTGGGGACCAGGACTCTTGTGTCATCATGTGGGATATCTTCACTGAAGAAATTTTGCATAAATTCTTTTTGGAAGCTGGTCCAGTAACAAGTCTTTTGATGCCACCAGAGAACTTCAGAGTAAGTCCAGACAAATAGTAAAATATCACACATAAATTTAAAAGTTATTTAACATTAAAGCTAGATGACTTTATGTGTTCCTCTCTAATCTTTTTATATGCATTTTATTATTAAAGCTTAAACAAATAATTTGATTTTAAAGCAAAGGTTTTGTCAACTCTTGCCTTCAGAAAAGCCAGTTAATTCTAAAGTACTTACATTCTTGTCTGTTTTCTCCTAGTTTTTAATTTGTAATGGAGTAAAATTATAAAAGTGATGACAATGTAAAGAAATCAAATATATAGGAATTTACAAATTAAAGATTTTCACCTTCAACAATTTATTTTTATAATACTATTGATAGTTAAATTTTCTTTTTCTTAAATAAATTTTTGTTCTTCCATATTTTTAACAAATAATAAACAAATTGATGAGCATCTACTTTGTGTGGGGCAAATGGAAATACTTTCAAGTATAATTTTATTATATAATGTAGATTTAAATTCCATAGGTCTTATATATTTGTTAAACTCACCCTTTGAGTTTCCTGAATTTTTAAGTTAGTTAATTGGCATGTAAAAAATTATTTCTTTGTAGTAAGATTATAAAAAATCATCTTTAAGTAAACTTGGACAAAACTTACACTGTGCTTTTTAATAGACATAAATAAAGCAATATTTCAGCAATACAAATAATTTAATAAAACATTGAAATAAAGCTAATTGACTTAAAATAATAAACTTCCATGTGCTGATTTGGGATATCTTGCTATATCTTTTATTTCCTTTTTTTAAACTATTTTTTCCCTCAGCTCCAGCATGGTAGCCCAAGTCAGTTCCTCTCCTGACCCCTTTTACCTCTGCTTCCCTCAGAGATAATTTAACTCTAAGGATCAGAACCCATTCAAACCAAGTCAAATTAACAAGGGAGGTTACTGAAAGGGCATAAGAGGCAATCGTTATACATACAATATGAAACACTACAGGAAGGCCCTGGTGGAACTTGGATTGAAATACAGAAACCAAGGTTACTCCTCAAGTCTCCGTACCTCAGAAGTTTACTTTTCTGTGATTGCTCATTCCTCTTGCTTCTCCCTATGCCTTCTTTTAGCTTTACAATTCAAATGCCTGGAGAAAAGATTCTTATTGGCCTAATGTTTACATTTGTATGTTTTTATCTGAAGTACATCGGGCTGTCCATTCTAGAGGCTGTGGGCTGTGCACATTCTCCAGGAAGTAATATGGGGGAGGCAATGCCATCTTCTCCATTCTCAAGTCCAGGCTCTCCCCATCTATTCACCTGACACTGTGGGACTTTGTTTCCCTCAGGATTTCTGTATTCTCCTTAAAAAGAATGTGCTCCCCAAGGCCCCATTGAATGTGATCAATGATGGGCACTGGGAGATTTTCAAGGTATCCCAACTGATGCTTTAAACATAGCAGCTGAAACTGGCTAGTTGCCTTTGTGAAAGTGAGAACATCCATATAGCAAGGCGATGAGAAAAGAAACAGAAGGTAGAAAAGCCACTACCTGCTTTCCTCCTGCCCCACCCGCCACACCCCACCTGCATCTATGGTCTGACTATCCTATGAGTGGTGGGAAGGCACACAGAGAGCTACAATAAACTCCTCCTTGATTACCTTCAGTATCAACAGCATGGATGCCATTTGACCTAAACTGTGCTGACTTTTTCCAAAGTATCTTAAGAACCTTTATCCTTATGAGCCTATTTTTGGTCCTTGTGTCTTTGAGAGGGAACATTAATTGGGAACTATCTCATGCTGACTTCTTTTAAATTGTGTCCACACTGAGTTTCCTGTTTGGATTAGAATCTGTATAGTTCTGGGAACAGCACCAAATCACATTTTGAGGCTTTAAGTGGAAAATACCAGCACATGATACCCTTGGGCCTAAGTTTGTGTCTACAAATAGCTTCTTTTTGTGGCAACAAATGAGCTCTGGGGTTTATTTCACTCTGCATTATTTCCGATGTTGGTCTCACACTGCCTGAATTTGCTGAGTGATGGTCAAGTCCTTCATTTTTCTTACAAGTGGATCTGGCCTGGAATTCTCCTTTTTATTTGCATCTCTTGACCTTCCCGAGAGAGGGTGTTGGGTTTAAAATCTACGAGGTGTCTAAAGCTCTCCTCTAGCGTGTTAGGTGGAGGGGGGCTGTAGAGTGTCTTTTTACTAATGGGGCTTTCATAAACATGTTGCATTAGCAGGGGGAAGGTCTGAATCGATGTTCAAGGAAGCATTTGGCTGTTTAGTTACAAAGGATGTTGCCTGTTTGCTCCCCCCACAGCTGAGGAGTAACCAGGTGGTTTTCTGTGTGTGCGGCGACCACTCCGTGGCCCTCCTCCACCTGGAGGAGAAGCGGTTCCTCTTCTGTGCCCGGAAGCACCTCTTTCCGGTGAAGGTGATCAAGTGGCACCCGGTGGAGAACTTTTTAATTGTTGGGTGTGCAGATGACTCCGTTTACATCTGGGAGATTGAAACAGGTAAACTGACATTTTACCCCTTTTCATCCTTTACATTTTTATGCATCAAAACATTTGGCTGGGTGGAGAGTTCCAGAGATGCTGTGGTGGCCTCTTTAACTTTTTTTTGGGGGGGGCTGCGTTGGATGGCTTCAGGGGGAGGTGGGCCTGGAGAGTAAAGCACAGTGGCCCACGTCAGGTCCTGACCAATGATGATTAGCTGACAGGGCAGTGCTCAGGAACGAGCCGGATATTTCTGGAAGCTATAAATAAAGGCATACGTTATCTACTTTAATTATTTACAAGAGAGAAATTTAGTGTCCTACCAGTCTCAAATTATCATTCAATTCCGCCTCCTTCAGCATACTCACCATCTCAGAAACATTTTTGAGTTAATTGATGACCAGGAACAATGGAATATAATTAATTACAAAAACTCCAAAAAGTTGAGTCAGGGAAACTGAAAATGGAGTGGCTCACCTGATCTTTTGATGTCATAGCGAATGTATAGTTTGAACCTTCAATTTTTTAAAGAAAGTTTGGATAAATATATAATTAGAGAGTAACATATCTCAGGCAGATGCTGGGAGCATATCAAATAAGGCAAGGTGATTAATAAATGAATCGGGGAGTACCCTGGAGAGTGCATTTTACTGAAACAGTTGCATGATATTTATTGATTAATCAGTGGTGGTTTTACAATATGTCAGGTATTACTAACAGACTGGATAGTTTATAATATTCCAGTTTAGAGCTATACTTCACCAAAATAATTGCTACTTTCTTTACATTTGACTCTGGTGTGTTAATAATGATGGCTAATGTCCTGGTTTACAATGGATACAACATAATCCATCTTATACTGTATGTGTACCTTGCCTCCTAGTTTGGACAGGATTTCATGCTTGTTTTCATATTTGATTATCACAATTCTAGGAAAGAAAAGAAAGGTCTTATTCTCCATTTTATTGATGTGGAATTTGTAGCTCTGCTATGTAAATGTGCAACCAATATGAGGGCCCTTGTTGTTTGCACCATATATACAAAATTAGGAGAGTTTTAGAGTTCTTACGTAACTGATCAACCTGAGGGACAGTTAAGTATAATGAATAAAATATATTATAAAGTCCAGGCTTACCAACAGGGCCTGATAAGACCTTGGCAAATGACTTGGCTTCTTCACATGTCGATTTTCTCATTTGTGCATTAGGAATCATAGTTATGCCTTCCTGTTAGAATTAAGTGCAGCCAAAACCAGTTTGGCTCAGTGGATAGAGCATCGATCTGCGGACTGAAAGGTCCCAGGTTTGATTCCTGTCAAGGGCATGTACTTTGGTTGCGGGCATGTTTCCGGTAGTGGGTGTTCAGGAGGCAGCTGGTCGATGTTCCTCTCTCATTGATATTTCTGGCTCTCTATCCCTCTCTCTTCCTCTCTGTAAAAAAACAATAAAATATATATATTAAAAAAAGGTTAATCTTAGTTCTAATGGTATGTATGAACTGACCTATTCTTTGCTCCTCTTCTGTAGCACTCTGCCTCCTCTTTATACAGGAGAGGAATACATTGACACTAAGGCATTTATCAGATCTTTCAGCACTAGAGCAACTTCAGAGCCCACAGAGAGGAAAACAGGAGGTGTCAATGGATAAGGACTGGGAGAAATGGGCCTAGAAAGAAAAGGTGGGGGTCAGAGAGAGGGAGTGGCTTGAAGCCAAAGTAAGGAAGTCAGTAATTAACTGTGCCAACAGTCTGCTTTGGTGAAAAGTTGAGAGAGACTGGGGATAGGTCAATCCCTGGGCCACCTTCTCCTAGGTGTTGAGAATGGGCCATGAAACGTCTTCAGTTTTTCACAAACACGTTACAATATTCTATTCCTGTAACTCTTTGGTAGAATACACAAGCATATTCTAGAGCCACTTACCCTCATGTCCATTTTATATTGAATCACAAGAGGCGTTTCTTTCCGTGACAGGTGGCATGGTCAGGTGCACGCTGGGGTGAGGTTCAGGATCATAGACGGGCATGTCATCTCAGGGAAGAAGTAAGCAATCGAAGAGAGGACTGTTTATGTCACAGCGAAGGGCCTCATCTTTTGGCTCTAAAAGAGCAGTGCTGCCAGGCTGGGAGTGACGAGGGCACCCAGTTTTGCTTGTTGGTTTGCCGGATGTCCCATGATGCTTAGGCCTGATTAGGAAGGGGAAACACTGGAGATGTCATTTAGATTCATCTTGCAGCTCCCACAGTGTGTTTGGCACCAACAGCTTTGGGCAGCTTTGCGGCCCTCATTGCTGTGAGGCACAATAAGGATAATGTAATACTGATCCCCCCACCCCTTAAAATGCACATCAGAAATAAGTCTCAGCTCTGTGCTTATTGTTCCTCTAAAATTAAATAATGCCAAGGACTTTTCTGTTCACAGTAATGGATTCACAAGCAGAAAACTTGTGTAATGCATTTCTTGTATGTTACTAATATAACATTATGATGGAAGGTCTCCTGTTAAACTTATGGTTTACATGGTGAAATACGCCATATTAAGCAATTGGATTTTTTTTTTTTGTATGTGTGTGTGTGGGGGGAATGAAACCTGACTTGCTTGAAAATAAAACACCTCCTAAGAAGATAGATCAGAAAAACTTGTTGGAAAGGGCTGGATAGCTGAAACCAGTTTGGCTCAGTGGATAGAGCGTCCACCTGCGGACTGAAAGGTCCCAGGTTCGATTCCGGTCAAGGGCATCTGCCTTGGTTGCGGGCACATCCCCAGTAGGGGGTGTGCAAGAGGCAGCTGATCGATGATTCTCTCTCATCAATGTTTCTAACTCTCTATCCCTTTCTCTTCATCACTGTAAAAAATCAATAAAAATATATTTTAAAAAAATAGGATTGGATAATTTCAACTTTGTGGGCCATATGATGATCTCTGATGCAACTGCTGAATGCTGCCATTGTAGCATAAGAAAAGCCATGGACAGTCCACGAAGACGAGAGCAAGACTGTGTTCCATTAAATATTTATTTACAAAGGCAGGCTGGATTTGGCCCGCAGATGTAGTTTGTAGACCTTTAAAACTAATTATAGTTCTTTGTAAATATCATTATTTTTATAATAGCCTATTCTAAAGCAGTTTATAGTTTTTAATTTATTATATTTCACTGACTATATGCTTATACCCATTTTTCTAGTGAGAAAGTGGAACAGAGAGAGATTGAGCCTGAAGGTTCCCGGGTTAGGTGCTGGACACCTGCCCTAGAAGGTTCATATCTCTCTTTCATTCTCGTGCATTCTCCACTGTACCATACATCAGGAACACCTTGCAGGTGGCGGTCAGCTTTGTGAGACTGTCAAGAACGGAATTGGTTAAGAAAAGCTCTGAGAATCAACGGCTACCAGGAAGCCTGCTGCCCGCTCTCCTGTAGGAGATGATCTCTGTCTATCTCTCAGCACTCGGCTCTCCATTGACACCCAGTTCTAACAGCTCTGGTCATCTGATTTCCCAGGTCACTGACTGGAAACAGCAGATCACAAGCGGGGAGGCTGTTAGTGGCAGGCGCTCTGATAGCAGAAGCGACAGCTGACAGGAAGGGAGAGGAGGCAACACTGTCTCACTGCTCAGGGCCGTCTTTCCTGTGCTCACTGGAGGACAGTCACCAAATCAAAGCTGGAATTGTTTCCGCTGTTCAGGAAGCTCTTAGCAATGCCTACACCAGGTTCTGGGCTGCCTCCAGTCAGGTTCCATGATGCCTGCTGAAAAGCTGGGCTTTCTCCTTTATTGGGCATTTCTGGCTTCAGTAGGCACATTTAAAAGTATTCATCATATCCATGGTGGATTGCAGACCTAAGGCAATATCGGAAGCAGCCTGGGACCTGGAGTTCAGGACACAGAAGTCTTTGGCCAGTGAGAATGTAGAACTTAGGGGTCCCCAATTGTGAGATGGTGCAGGCTGGCCTGAGGAAACCCCCCCCCACACACACACCTCATACACCAGGTCTCTAATACAATAATAGAGTTTAAGCTTATTTTCAACCAAATTAAATAAATTCAACAATTAACACTGGATCACTGAAGAAAGGCATATAAGTCTTACTGTATAATTTAAAAAAATTTGAATATAAAGTTTTGGTAGATAACTTTACATGCATATGCATTCACCCATGTGCGTATGTGCACACAGAGCAGGACCACATTCTCTCCCTAACCCCTTCCCACCCCCAACACAGTAGTCTTCCATAATTCCACCTAATGAACATGGACCTCCTCTTTGGCAAGACTATATAAATGTTAATTTGATCTTATAATTTTATAAACTTTTCAAAGTGAGGAAATTCCAAGGATGTAGAAAAATCCAAGAGAATAAAAGAACTGCAGGGGGTAGTTTCTGCTGTGCTCTTTAAAATGCAGATGTCACACTGAAAGGCCATTAACAAAAGAAGCACAAGTAATTTTCTTTTCCCAAATGTGAATTTGCTTCTTTCTCAGTTCTTATTAGTCTAAACATCTGAACAATTATCGGCATTATATTATAGAGCTATACTTTCACTGTTCTTAGAAACCCCAGACTCATTTTCAAAAATCTTCGTTATGTGATTTATTTTTATCAGGTAAGACACATATACTGTGTGTGTGTGTGTGTGTGTGTGTGTGTGTGTGTGTGTTTGTGTTTTAATTAAGGAATTAATCTCTGGCATCTTAATATATATTAGGCATATTATTGGGGTACTTCTAGGGTGTCTTTGGAACATTTTGTATGCTCAGAAACAAATATCAGTATAAATTCATTCTGATGATTGATGATACAATAAACATTTTCTGTTCTTAAAATTACTTTTGACAATTAAGTTGCATCCTTCACTGTTGCCTTTGTTCTTTCCTGTTCAGTTGCTATCTTCCTGGGTTTTACTTTAGTAAAGAAAACATTTTCACTGATTCCTGCAGCTGATGACACTTCTGGATCCAAGTGCTGGCTGGATTTGCTTGTTATGTATCTGCATTTAGTGATCTCTGGGGCTTACATTACAGCAGAAGAAAGAGAAACACATCAGGATGGCTGCTCTGTGGCTCCTCCTTACTTTGCCAACCCCCACCCACCCACCCACCTCCTAAACACACACACACACACACAGGCATTTTATAGGGACATTTGGAACGATAGTGTGTTTCACAGCTGCCATGTTTGGCGAAATAAACCCAAAGGAGCCATCTGCCCCTCCCCATGCTGCCTCCTTTTAATTCCCTAGCAACTTCCCAGTAGCCAGCTGCCACAGAAATTATTGGAAAAGCAAGACTCAGTGGACTGTAATATTGTTATTCTCTGGGAAAGCAGATTCTTTGATTTGGCTGCGAGATAAAGGATATTGGATGCCCTTGATTCTTTCAAGTGTATCAATAATATCCAACTTGTTCCTTTAACTTACTTGTTAGGATACAATAGGAACGATCTTTTGTGTTTCTAGGGATGAGTCAGGTGAAAACAAACCCAAAGGTCAAGTTCTAGGCTTGGGAGTGGTGAGCAGAGAATTTGACTGTGGGAATGGTGTCAGATTTTATCTTGTGTGCTACCAGGAATGTCAGTGGCTAATCTCAGCCTTGTCAAAAAGTCCTCAGCATGGATTGACCTGCTGTTTTCCCATCTTTTTCACATTCAGTGTAAGTAGATTCCATTCCACTCAGACTCATACACTGGGAAGACATGGGTTTGTTTCGGCCACCAGGAAGCATCAGAGTGCCAGAAGCTCCCCTGAGGGACACAGGTATCACCCGAGAGTGAGTTCAGTAGTTGAACAGATACCAAGTTCTGTTCATTTTGTCTTTGTAAATGTAGTTAAATGAATTGTACTTTATCCCAATAGATCAAAATTAAGAACATTTATGCCTTGAGATGCCAAAAAACAAACTGGAATAAGATTTGACAAGACAATATACTTTTAATTCATGATTTACACTAGATTTACACTTCCTAAGTGTTCATAGTTTCTCTTTCTTCCAGAAGCATCAACTATAAGTCTAATTTTAAAACCCTATTGCTATATATTTCTAATGCTCTTGTCTTTATTTCTTATAATCATGTTGTTTTCCCAAGACTGGTAGTCTGGCAAAGCTATCCCTCCTCAATGATTTTATAAGTTGTGCTTTTGTTAAAGCATTGGAAATAAAAGAATCTTTAGTACCTTGTAGTCTGTTCATAAGTGACATAGACAAAGCAATCAGAAAAATTAGGGGCATGGAATTAGATGACTTAATGTATCTAAGTCATCCAATAGCTACAAGGAGAGGTCAAATGCAAGAGCAGGTATCCTGTATTCTGCAAAACCGAACATTCTACCAATTTATCTCAGAGAATATCATTAGCTGTGGCCTCATAGCTACCAATTATTTTTAATACACGTCCACATTTTTAGCCCTAACTTAAAACCTAAAAAAGTTTTTTTTTCTTTTTCCCCTCTTTATTTTAGTTTGTAGTAAAGCAACAAAACTAAACCTCACATAAATCCATTTACTTCACCATGTCTAATTTTTCTTTTCATTTGTTGCTGCAGATGTATGACATGTTTGATTAGTGTCTGCTCTCCTAGGCCCTACTATAGCTGTTAAAAATATGTGCATTGTCTTATATCTCCAAAATCTAAAAAATCATGAATTCTAAAATCCTATGGTCTGAGATGTTTTGGATATGGGATCTTGGGCTTAAATTATCTTTCTTTGTTATCTTCCCCAAAGTAATAGTTTTCTACAAAATATCACCTCTACTCCATATCCTTGTTTTCTTGCCTTCCATTTATTTAACACATTGTAATTTGGCATCTCCCTACACTATTCCAATGAAACTTTTCTTTTAGGTTTCCTCACTTCCAAATTCAGGTGTCATTCTCTGGGTTCAAAGTACTTGACTTGTCCAAATTTACCTCTCTTCTCTCTCTCCATCCTCACCCTTACATGAGACTGCCTTCTCCTGATGGCCAATGGCCCCTCTTTCTCAGGTGGTTTTATTTCTGCATGTGCTCTCTGTATTATTCCCTGGATTTATTCTTAGCGTACTTCTCTTTATTTTACTTTTTTGGTTTGAGAGAGAGAAACATCAACTTATTGTTCCACTTATTGATGCATTCATCAGTTGATTCTTGCATGTGTCCTGACTGGGTATCAAACCTGCAACCTTGGCATGTTGGGATGCTCTAACTGAGCTTCCTTCCCTTTTTACTTGTGTTTTACTTGGGCTGTTTTATCAACAAAGATATTGTGTGTATGTGTGTGTAACTGTGGTAAAATAGATATAACATTAAATATACAATTTTAACTATTATTACATGCATATTCACTGGCATTAGATACATTTACTTCATTGGGCAACCATTACCTCCATCCATCTCTGGAACCTTTTCAGCTTCCCAAAATAAGATTCTGTACCCATTAAACATTAAGTTCCATTCTTCAGCCCTTGACAGCTTTCTGTCTCTATGAATTTGACTACTCTAGGTACCTCATGCAGCATTTGTCTTTTTGTCATTCGCTTATTTCATTTAGCATAATCTCCTTAAGGTTCATCCATGTTGGGTCAGAAATTCCTTTTCAAGACTGAAAACTATTCCATTGTATGTATATACCATGTTTGTTTGTTTTTAATCTGTTCATTTTTTATGGACCCTTGGGTTGCTTCCACAGCTATGAACCCAGATGCACAAATGTCTCTTTAAGATTCTGTTTTCTGTTCTTTTGGGTACACACTCAGAAGTCAACACAGGCCTTACAACTACTATCTACACATCCTGAGAGGTGGGTTGTGGCAGATTGTGGCAGAGGGTAAGCAGCCACCCATACATAGTGGGATCTTTTCTTGACAAAGGACCACAATACAGTATGGAGGAAGTAGAACAAAGACTGATGCCAAAAGAACCTATCTGTTCTGTAAGGCTCCTTCTATGTCATAAAATATATGCAACTATATACAAACTGTCTGCAGAAAGTTGCATCAGATGATAAACTACAGGAACAGTGATGGTGGTGAGAGCAGTAGGATAAATGAACTGGCTAAAGAAGGAGAAGGGAATGGTTCTATAGTATTAAGAATCTTCCAAAGACCACTGGAACCTACACAGCCATTCTATGAGAGTCCTAATCATTACTGTTTCTTAGCCCCAATACTATCAATATCTAGTGAGGTACTTGGATCAATTGAATGATAAACTGTATATTACATTTTTTTAAGTCTCCAGTAAAACATGGAAATATGCAATATAGTTCAGAGCTACCAAAAACATTTAAAGTTAAAATGCTGTAGGGCCAGTAGGATTGGGATCTTCATAATCTTTTGTATGAACTATCGAAAATGTTCCTAACTGATTACCTTGCTGGTCAAACCCTTCTATTTTCTTCTCTGTTTTTCCAAACAAAAATTCTCTACATTAAACTCAGCCCTGAATGTGGATTCCCTATGGTGTGAGGTAGAAATGGAACTCCCTGCAGGGAATTGCCATCCTTTCCTAGCTTTTTAGTTAAAACGCCCCTCCTAACCATCCTCCCAACCACAGTATACACAAGTACCTCTCAACTTACCCTTCCTGAACCACAGTTACTTTGTGCCTTGCTGCATTGTTTAAGAATTAAATGAGCTATGTGAAATACTAAGCAAAGCACTTTGTATGTAAAAATATCCAAGTAATGGCCCAGCCAGCATGGCTCAGTGGTTGAGCATCAACCTATGAACCAGGAGGTCACGGTTCAATTCCTGGTCAGGGCACAAGCCCAGGTTGTGGGTTCAATCCCTGGTGTGGTGTGTGCAGGAGGCAGCCAATCAATTATTCTCTCTTATCGTTGATGTTTGTATCTCTCTCTCCCTCACCCTCCCTCTCTGAAGTAAAAATAAATAAATAAATAAATAAATAAATAAATAAATAAAAACTCAAGTAATGGCAGTTAATGGCAAGTTTGATGATGATAAAAGGATGAGGAGATAATATTTATCTTACCGATTATTTCATTTGAAGTAATCCAATGCTTAAAAAGGCATTTTTTGAATGTGGTATATGATTGTTCAATCACCAGTTATTTAGTGAATATTTTTATGACTCCTTCTACTCAGAAATGAGGGTAAAAAAAGTATGAAATGTTTAACCAGGCTTCACATTTATTTGTTTTTATGATTTTTTTTGCATTTATGTATTTAGTTACTTTGTGTAAGAGGCAGGATTTACACATATGAACCACTGGGAGAAAAGAATAAAAAAATAGCCCTGGCTGGGTGGCTCAGTTGGTTGGAGCATCATCCCATATACCAAAAAGTTACAGTCTGATTCCTGGTCAGGGAGTGTATGGGAGGCAACCAATTGGTATTTCCCTCACACCAATGCTTCCTTGTCTCTGTTTCTCTCTCAAAATCAATTAGCCAAAACTTATCTTCGGGTGAGGATTAAAACATAAACAATAGGAATTAAAAAAAAAAAAAAGAGATCTAAAGAGATCTAAATCTATGGGCCAGAGTAGAAGTACTGCTGCCAGGTCCTAGTTGTATTATTTCCCTATCATTGTATAAAATGTTACCATAAATTTAGCAGCTTAAAACAACACCATTCATTATCTCATGGCTCTGTAAGTTGGAAGTCCAGGCTAGCTCTATTAAGTTCTTACAGATCAAAATTAAGGTGTCAGCCAACTCGGCTCTTAACTGGAGGCTCAGGGGAAGAATCTACTTGAAGCTCATGTAGAATGTAGCCTTATGCTTATTGGTCTGAGGTCTTTGCTGGCTGTTGGCCAGCTGTCACTCTGAGCCTTGTACATGGCCTCCTCCATCTTCAAAGCTAGCAATGGCACTTTTAATGATTCTTATGCTTTAACTCCTTCTGACTTTCTTCTATCAGTTGGAGAAAACTCTGCTTTTAAAGAGCTTTTCTATTTAGGCCTGGCCCACCTGAATAATGTCCATATTTTGTGATCAACTGTTTAGGAACCTTAATTATATCTGCAGTGTCTTTTTTTTTTTTTTTACCATGAAGCAATATAATCCCTGGGGTGCTATTCCATTATATGCACAGGGGAAGGAATCACATAGGATGAGGATTATTAGGGGTGTTTTAGAATCTGCTTATCACATCAGTGCTCAGGTAGGATAGTTTCTGGGTAAGTGAGTCTATGGAACAGAAGAATGAAAAGTTGTGTGGGAAGACTTTTGGGTCATTGGAAAGAAATATGATATGAAATTTCACAATTGGCCAGGGAAGCCAGGACTGTAATGAGGGGACCAAGAGTTGGTGTTTTCAAAGCAGAACCCTGACATTCCTGCAGAAACTTTGTCCATTATTTCTCTAAAGAAAACCACTCACATGTCTCCCAGGGACTAAGTGAAATAAAAATATTTTCATCCTTCCATCTTCTCCATGTCCCCCCAACCTCCTGCAAATAAAGTTAATTTATATGACTTTAATCCTCATCTAGCACCTTATTCAGGAGACTGTACCCCAATTTTTTTCTTTTCCAACTCTCTCCCTTTTTTCTAGGCAAAATGCCAGATCAACTCAGCAAAATATTTAAATTTAAATTAATTGACACCAGAGTGAATAAACAATGAAGTCAAATCTCTCCTAAGGTACTTAACATTCAACTAAGAGCATGAAGAAAGAAAAGATCTGTGAAATACTTTAAAACTTAAATATGAGCATGCCTGGTATCAAAAATTCAAACAACAAAGTGAATAACATTTTCAATACTTTTTCATGTTTTGTATGTAATACGTATTTATAAAGTTTTTATATAATTTAATGTTTTGTATGTAATTATAAACTTAAATATATACTTTATATCATAATACAGAAATGCTTTTCAATATACATTACCTCTTAACTTGGTTACAATATGTATTAAGTTTTAGAGTAAGGTTAAAAATTAAAATTTAGGCCGAAACTGGTTCAGCTCAGTGGATAGAGCATTGGCCTGCGGACTGAAAGGTCCTGGGTTCGATTCCGGTCAAAGGCATGTACCTTGGTTGCGGGCACATCCCTGGTGGGGGGTGTGCAGGAGGCAGCTGATCGATGATTCTCTCTCATCGATGCTTCTAACTCTCTATCCCTCTCTCTTCCTCTCTGTAAAACATCAATAAAAAATATATTTAAAAAATTAAAATTTAGTTATAGTTGGTTCTACTGTATTAACATGTTTAAGAATGATTATTTAATAAGTAAATGCCTCATCCAGAAAACTATGCTTTAAAATCAATGCATTAGTTGTATTTCTTCTATATTTCAACAACTTTAAACCTCTATGTGTTTTGATTCTTATCGCCCCCCCCCCAACCCTATATGCTGTTTTTCTGGAGGTCAATAGTCAGAATCGGACGTGAGGGTGGAGTGTGGCCCAGCTGATAAATTCCGGTGTTGCTGTGACTGTGCTGGAGGCAGTGGCAGTGCTGGGGTTAAGGTCACAGTGGTCAGGAACTTTGTAAAATGCATTCTATATACCCTTAAGGTATATAAGGTTGAGATAAAGCCAATCCTGAGTTTGTTATCATATTAGAATCTTTTTATAGAACAAAATGAGCCACATCCTTGACAATCTATGTTACAGCTGATTTTATTGTATTTATATATATATTTAGGAATGATGATATGTGCCTTTATGGCTAATTTAATATTTTCAGTTTTATTCCCTCCCCCCATTATTTTCTATTTAGCTAAGTTTGATACCTCTAGAATCCCCTGCCCTGGGGGAGAACTCCCATCAGTGATACATTTTCTGGAGTAAGATGCAGTAACTGTGAAATGGCTTTATTGGAAAGAGGTCACCAGGTCGATCTCCATACACTTATGTGAGCAAGACAGTGAACTTCATGTGTAACTGAAGATAAATGATAAATCCTACAAAAGACCCAGTGGTCAAATTCCTTGATAAGTGGAATTTGATTATAGCTGTCTATCAGCTGATTTGTTGAAATGTGATTTTACAAACTTGACTATGAAATTTGGTAGATGAGGCCATTTTTTTAGCCTATTTTGTTTTAGAGAGAACCATTTTGAACTATAACTTTCCTCTTAATCATTGCCCAATATTGTGGTGAATTCAGTTAGGAAATGCCAGCCTCATGTAGAAAAAGACCTAACTATAATGTATCCACTCACATGTTCTTGCTGTTAAGTTATTTTATGTAAGTGCAATTTATATTTATTCATTCCTATCACATATCAGAAATTGTTTATATATTTTTTACACAATCCTATAAGTATAATAAGTATAATAAGAATACCTAATTGGAAATGTTTTATTTTTTTGTGAAACTAATGGTTTAGAATTTATTAGTTTACAATGTATGTGATTTTAGGGAGCTAGGAAGATTTTACATTCCTGTAGCAATGCAATTTCTATAATGTGCTACTGTGAGGAAAAGCAACATGGGGTACAGTAAGTTAATTATTGTCTCAAATTTATTTATGTATAATTTTTACTTTAATAAAAAAGTTATAAAAATATGTAGCTTGTGAGCAAGCAGAGGATGACATGGGAGGAAGTAGGGGCAAGAATATGATTTGTAGGTCAAGGATTTTACCAAGTGTAGCCACATACACATTAGTGCTAATGTCATATATTCCATTAAGAAGTATTTATCTAGCCTTTAATATATGGCAAACTTCAGTCGGGTTCACTGAGGAGAATTAAAAAATAAGTCAAATTTATAATCCTATCCAGATTTTTACTGAGGAGGTTAGACTCTCAGGTAGGAGACGGGGGGTGGGGGTCCACACAGGGCCCAGGTCTCAGACCTCTCAAAGCCACAGAAGCCAAAGAGGTTTGTTAAACTGCTCACTCCCAGGGGCTGTGTCCGAGGGCTGCTGCAGAGCACAGCACTCACTGTGTGTCCAACCTCAGGAACCTTTTCAAATATCTGCTCAGTTTCATCCTCATTGTAACCCTATGACATAAGAAGTCTCCTCCCCACTGCCCAGCTGAGGAAAGGGAGGCACAGAAATATAAACTGCTTGGCCCAGGGCCACAGGACAGGGAAGGGTAAAACCAGGATTGGAGTGCAGGGCGGGCTGGTGCGGAGTCTGCTCTTACCCACCTCACAGTGATGTCTTGGCTGTCAGCCTTGGCAGGTGGGCAGGGCAGGGCATCTGCTTGGTACAGGCTGGCAAAGGGGGTCGTAGAGAAAGTGCTGGTTTAAACATTGAGATTACGTATTCTCTGGGCTGTGTTGGGTTGGTGACGAAAGCAGGATAGGCAGAGGAAACTGTCATCCACAGGGGCCTGCAACCAGGATCTCAGCTGCTTATTATGTTTCTGTGTCTGGCTTTGGAGGGATAGGCGGTGTTGCATCCGTGAAAGCTGCTTTGGATGCTCGCTAGTGCCCTCCTTCCTTCACTTCACTTTCTATTAGGATGCGATCGTTCTAAACTTCCCTTTCTTCTAGATTTATAACATCCTCTAATGTACTATTACATAGTTTAGGACAAAACAGATTATATCAAAACTCAAATTAATAAAATAATAGAAAATGCAAGATATTTACTGGAATACATCTCATACAATGAAGAGTTTACTTGGGATAGATTTTGTGGTATTTTTTTTTTTTTTTTTGTACAACATTTACTTTGAGGGTGGAAATGCAATTGCCACTTTCAATAATATTTAACTCAAATATGTCTCTGCATCTTTGCTTACCATGCTCAGATCGATCCAAATGGAGAGTGTGAGTTAACTCATCATCTTGACATAGCACAGTACAAAAAGGAAGAAAGATCTAATTATCATTCATGCACTTTGGAAAGCAAAGGGCCTCCTTAAATTGGAAATGGAACTAAGTAGTTGTGTTACCCTTCGGGTTTTGTTATTTCTTCAATATCAGGAACAGGGGCTATTCTGACTCTTTGGACTGGAGTTGTCAGGCCGTCCTTGGCCCTCCTTGGGGTCATGCCCTTCCTCCTAGGTTACTGTGTTTTACTACTGCCTCTCTATTTAACTGTATCTCTGAAGTTGTGTAACTCCATAGTTTTAAGGATATATTTAATGGAACATTCTGCATGGGAAATGATTTACTATGGTATATAGTATTAATCAGGGTCTAATCAGGAAAGAGGAATGACGCAGTATTTTGAACAGAGGAAATTTAACATAAAGAATTATTAATAGTCACAAAGACTATCAGGGGCTGGTTAATAAGAACCAAGGGCAGAGGAATAACAGATTAAGGAGCAACCACTCTCCCTAGAGCTGGGATAAGCTGCCCAAGGCACAGGTTACCCCGGCACTAAGGTCTGACCTTGTAGGAGAGCACATAGCTGTGGTCAGGATGTAAAGAAGCCGCTGTGATGTGGGGTGTTATGTTTGGTGTGGCCAGAAATATCTCTCTGGAGGCACTCTGTTACAAAACCATCCTGAGTGTCTCCGAGAAGCTGCTGTCTGCTGGGTGCTGCTGGCTGCCGTGCCCTGCAGGAGGCAGGTGCTGTGAAGTCCCCCACGCCACACTAGAACATGGAACTGAGAAGAAATAGTCCTTTCTCCTAACAGGCCTTTCCAGCACCTTTTATCCTCACAGGTTAACGTTGCAACAGCAGTTAAAAGAAAAATATTTAAAGGGGCCATACCTATTTTCCAGAGCAGGCAATGAAGGGTGGATTTGGAACTAAAAAGAGAATAAATTAATAAACCAATAACCGGCACACCTGGGAATCTTTACCTATTCGCTCTCAGGGTTTGACTAAGGGCTTTCAAGCTGTTGGCCTGAAATTATTAGAAAGTCAACTTGTTTTTAATATGTAACTTACATATTTGTCTGATAAATAACTTTTAAATAAATTGACTCACTCTAAGTCACATTTGTGTCACAGCCAGTACTTTGAAACAAAATAATCTAATTATTTTTCTAGTGTTTTACAATGAATCATGTTGGAAACTATTGTTCAAAAAGCCACGTGTCCAATATTATATTAGAATAAATTAGTTTGTAGTGAAAATAGCTTTTGTCTTACTATAAATATAGCAAATCCATTTTCAGGTGCTTTTGAACTACCATTAGCTTTTCTTTAAAAATCCTCAGATGAAGATGTTTTCATTGATTTTTTTAGAGAGAGTGAGAAAAACGGCCTCCCCTACATGCCCCGATGGGGATCAGAACCCAGTCTAACTATATGCCCTAACCCAATGGCCAGCAAACTACGGCTCACGAGCTACATGTGGCTCTTTGGCCCCTTGAGTGTGGCTCTTCCAGAAAGTGGGATTGAAACTTCATGGCCCATGCACAGAAGTCGGTTTTCAGCTCTCAAAAGAAATTTCAATCATTGTACTATTGATATTTGGCTCTGTTGACTAATGAGTTTGCCGACCACTCTCCTAACTGAAACCTGCAGCCTTTACTTACTTATTTATTTATTTATTTATTTATTTATTTATTTATTTATTTATTTGTGTGTGTGTGTGTGTGTGTGTGTGTGTGTGTGTATGGATTAATGCTTTCACTGATTGAGCCACTGGGCCAGGGCTGAACTACCATTACATTTTAAGTAAGGTCCAGGGGGAGCAGGATTGATCGTTCTCATTTGCTATATGTTGCCAGTATTTGGCAGTGGGGAGTGGCACATAGCAGATGCTAAGCTGGTTATCTGTACGTGAAAATGTATTAGTATTGCCAAAGTTTGTAAGCAAACTACCTATTTTGTCACTAAAAAATGTAAGAAGTACAAGAAATAGTTGTGTTTGTGCAAGAATTATGTATAGAATAATATATAAGATTATAGAAGATTATATAAGGTGCATTTCCTACCTATTACAGTATAATAAATTATTTCCCAAGATCTCTTAAAATCTTTTTTAAAAAATGATAGTTTGAAAAACCACAGAAAACCTGTAAGGAGAAAATATCCATGGTGATACCATTATTCAAAGGGTTATTTCTCATAAAGACAGTGAATTTTACCAAATGTTGCAGTTACAAGTTCATTTTCAGGAAATAGTAATAACTATTATCTTTAGTTGGTGAAACTCTTCTTATTGTCATCCTTGAGAGAGGATTTTCTTGATGTTGCTGCCAAATTCATCTGTTGAAGACATATGAATCTTGATGGAAAAGGAAACCTTGGAGAAAGAGCATGCTGATTATGTTTTATGTTAAAGATAGTAATTTATGACTGTAGGAAAGTTAAAATGAAACAAATAACTTGCTAAGAGAGTAGGGACTACATTTTTGTCCAATATTTTAGCATAATAATTGTTACTGATTCAGAATCCAGAGCACCAACTAATGGTAATTTAGTTGCTGTAAAGGAAAATATAGAAGACAGGAGGAGAAATGAGGAGTAGGTAGTCATAATCTTCAAATCTATCTATCTGTCTAAAGACATAGTGATATAAAATAATTATTTCTATTGTCTGATGGCAGTTACTTAAAGTTGATATTTTCTTAATACCATCAGTAAGAATGATCTGTTTCCTTCTTATCAAAATAGTACAACTACTTCTTTCTCATTGGTAGGAAAATAATAAGATGAAATAAAATTTGTATGTAGATTGTATGTCAAGTTAATTTTCTTTATTTTGTAATTATATAGGTTGTATATTTAATAAGGTATGAATAATGCAATTCGACTCAACTGATATGAGACAATGATCATAATTAATTCATATATATTGAGATTTCACTGAGCATATGGCACTGTATTTCATAAAAACTCTATAAATTGTTTTGTTCTTTTTAGTTTTGTTTTTAAATATATTTCATTATTTTTTACAGAGAAGAAAGGAGAGAGATAGAGAGCTAGAAACGTCGATGAGAGAGAAACATCGACCAGCTACCTCCTGCACACCCCCTACTGGGGATGTGCCCGCAACCAATGTACATGCCCTTGACTGGAATCGAACCTCGGACCCTTCAGTCCGCAGACCAACGCTCTACCGCTGAGCCAAACCAGCTTTGGCTATAAATTGTTAGTTTTGCCCTGATAGTTTTGCCCTGTTTTACATTTGTTTCTCTTAACTTTAAATTAAACTTGCCAACACCTTGAAATTCTGAAACTGCAAGAATGGCAGAGAAAAGGGCAAAGGAATTTTTTCTTCTTCTAATAACATAATAAATAAAGGTCAAATGTTATAATGGCTACAATACCAACAATACCAACAACAACACCCTAGAGTGGCCTGCATTCCCGAAACTGTAAGAACACTTGGGTGAGGGAGGTAGTAATAAAGCATGTGAGTTCTCGTTTGCCCTACTCACTTGAACTATATCACCAACACAGATCTTTTAAGTAACTCAAGTAAAGCACTGCAGATTCTCTGTCATTTGTGAGTTGGTACACTAAGAAACAGCCCTAAAATAGTCTATTGTCTTTTGTTATTGATCACTTACTTATTCTATAATAAGTAAGATATTTTACTGTTAAAGATTATTGAATGCTATGTTGATTTCAGTGGATGAAAAAGCACAAAGAGGAAAATAAGCTTTTCAAATCCATAATTTCAGCCTTTGTAAGACCATTATTTGAATAATTTAGAGAAAGCTTAAAGAATTGTGATTTTTCTGTTCAAAGTGTGTGTTTTTTTATTTACATTCTTTTGGGACAAATACATTTTTACATATTTTCATACATTTTTATCTCTAATCTTGTTTTCTAGGAACTTTGGAAAGACATGAGACAGGAGAAAGAGCAAGAATTATTCTTAATTGTGATGATTCACAGTTTCTAAAGCCTGAGTCAGTACTTTCAGTTGCCTCAGAGACACATAAACACAAAAGTGTAGAGCAGAGATCCTCCAGCTCCTACAAGTTTGGGCCAATGCCTTGCCCTGGTCTGCAGGTGGAGTCTTCATGTAAGGTACGTTCAAACCAAGCCGCTGCTAATAGACATCATCAACCTGACTAAGAACTAATATGCCTTACAAATATGTGGTGAGTAAATATCAGCACAAAAACAAGAACACATATGATCTGCATCTACCAGACATATCACCAAGTGATCCTCTGTTAATCTGGATATCTTTTTGAATGATTATTTTTCTTGGTGCAGCATTCCTTTTGATAAAAATAGGTTGTAGCTTATAAAAATTTAGCTAATTTTATATTAACTCTTGAACTCTAGATAGATGGTTATGCATTGATAAGAGGAAAGAAATCTACATTCTGTGGTATAAGTTTTTTTGTTTGTTTGGTTGGTTGGTTGCTTTTTGTTTTTTGTTTGTTTGTTTGTTTAGTTGAGAGTATTTTACCTTTTTTATAATGCTAATTACAAGTAAACTAAAAATGTATCAGAAAAATTGGATCATTGTGGGGACAATTGTTCAGATACATTCAGCATCACTAGGATCACCTGCTTTTTAGCTTTCCAATGTCTAGGGTCTGTAGGCGCAAATCTCATTCATGAAGTGCCCATTTTACTGGTTTAATGCTCAGAAGGTAAACTCATTACTATTTCTTTCAGTTTCTTAAAGGATCTCAGAGCTACCCTTTTGACGGTGACAATAGTATATATATATTATTTTCTTTATATAATTTTGTTTCTTTCTTAACACTAGGAAGCAATAAAATGCCAGGGTCTTGTTTTCTTACCCTAACGCTGATTTGCACTTTACTTTTTAGTGCTTTACCTTTAGATGATTACAGTTTTTGGCCTTCGCTGTCTATAGGGTAAGAGAGTTGAATTAGACAGGGCTATCCCCTCCTTGGTTCTATATCCTATGCTTCTAATGAGCTTACTGTTAACTAGAGATTTTTTGTTTGTTCTTCTCCACTTACGAACTGCATCTCTTTATTTCATTCTCTTAGATTTGAGCCATTGAGACTTTTTATCTTACTCCTATTTATAAACTTGATAAATGTGAAATTTCAAGAGTGCTTATAAACTCTCCATTTTCCTTATTATTAATATAGTAAAATGATTAATGAGTTTTTACCAGGAAAAAAAAATCCCTTTTGAAAAAGAAGATATAAAGAACCCTCATTTTAGAAATGGGAAAAGTGAGATGCAATGCTCCTGTGAAATTTAGAACTCTTTAAGGGTACTCTGTGTTTCAGGAAATTTTAGTGTGAATTTTAGGAAAACACAAATGAAGCATTTTAGAATGGTAAACTGTCTAAGTGAACACATAGCTTGTAAGAACTATCGAGTGAGCTCTTTGTGTTTGGCAATATTTGGAATTTATTAGCGTGGTCTATTCATATTTTCTTCTTGCATTTGAAGAGTGCACATAGATTTGGGGAAAGGTTTTGAAAAGAACAAAAACTATAATAAAACATTTTAAAAATGAGTCCAATTTGAAATGCTGGAGAAGTTGAATTTGCGCAGTTACCCAAAGAAAAGTCTTCGGAGAAGGAGAGGGCCAAGGTCTCAAAGCATTTAAAGAAACACAATATATTAATGATGGGGAACTGATTTTTCTCAGATTCTGTGTTTAAATTGCATTGGGAGGGAATTATCTTCAAAGTAAGAAATAAACAATCCTACTAAAATCGTCTCTACAAGGCAGAAATCTTTATAGCTTCATTATATTTTAAAGAAAGAAGGCCTGCTTTGCCTGTTGGCTTGTTGATTTTAAATGCTTTAGCTGCATTGCTTGTTCGAAAAATGAGTAAGAGGAGAAACTGAATCATTTCAATTGCCACAATGTAGACCCATTGTACTGCCTGTCCTGGGCATGTTTGTTTAAAAAACTGATTTTTTAGAGCATGGATCCCTGATGGCTCCCCCTGTTGCTTATTCAGAGCGTCACTGTTTAAGTATAGTAGCTGTTAACCATACATAACTTTGGAGCACATGAAATTTGCCTAGCACCACATGTTAAAATGAGAGTTGGATATATAGGTTTCACTTACACAATAAACCCTTCCTAGTGATAGAATAGAGAAATGTACAGTACAAAGGTGCAGAAATAGACAAGGCAATTTGGAACACATGTGAAGCGATACACATGTTTGACAGAGGAAACCCATTTCTCACAAGTAAGTATTTTACATTTGTATTTTAAGTATCATGAAGTTAAATAAAACTTTTTAATAATACTTTTTTTTTTTTAAACATCTGCTTAATGAAGAATGTCCCTCTTCTCACTTTGTGGTATGGGTTTAAGTATTTTTTGGTACAAAATTGCCTCTAGGGTGAGAAACACTGTGAAAAGCCTATCTCAGCTTTGTTTCCAAACTGATTTAGGAGGTCTCAGCGTGGCTAGGAAGAGTAGGAAACGCACCATTCAGTGACTCCAGCTGTCCCCTTGCACACAGAAGCAACCCTGGATGTCCTCACAGGACTTCAAAGGCCGGCTTGTATCTAAACATTCGTTGGACGTAAATCAGAGGCACAAAAGGAGAATGCTCGTATTTCACGGTGCGCGGCGGCTGAAGGCCTGCGTCCTGCCGCACGTGCCGGTGGGAAGTGCCAGCAGCAGAAGGGCGCTGCTCTGACTCGCGTGACAAATGCAGTTAACACCAGATCCATATTAATGTTGTCAAGTTCCCCTGATGTATTTAAACAGATTTTAATTATTTCCATCATCCAAAGGCCTGCGATATATAGCCTAACAGTTCTCCGAAGAAAGCTCACTTAATGTGGGAATGTAAAACCTCTCGTAAAAATGAAACTTTCATATCGGCCTTAGTCATTGACCTAGGTTATTCATCAAGTCAGCAATTTGTGTGGCAAAGTGCCATTTGAATAGTGTATTGTTAGGATACTTATGGTCCACTTGACAAGGGCTCTTGCTGTAAATAGTGCAATTTGACTCCAGCTGTTAAAGAGTGGCTTTGACAGCAGCCCAAGAGAATGGAGATGCCTAACTGCGCTGCCAAAAATCAATATCGGGTTCTTGTTCCCAGTAACCTGTTCTTTTCTCTCCTGCACATTTATAAACGGCCGTCAAGGGTTTAGAAGTGGAAGTTTAAATATTATTTTAAATATAATTGACTTTGAGTTTCAAATGAAGGCTTGGGATCAGATGGTACAAGTGCAGAGTTTTAGGATATTATTTCCACCCCCTGGTTCATGTTTAGTCACAATTACAGGCTGGTTGAATTTGGATTCTCCAGCTTCCGGAGAAAAGAATTAGCGTAAAGCACGGACTCAACATCACGTGCCTATTCTATGCTGCAGGCGTATGTGTTCTTTTCGATCTCTTTATGAATTTACCTTCCGTGATCCTCCCATCTTCTCTGTGTGTATTCCTTTTTGTAGAGATGGCAGGGTTCTTTGTGGCTGTGCCCATACAACACCCACAGAAGATGACTACCAGTCATGTCCTCGGTGTTGTCCAAGATTTCCCTAAAGCAGACTCGTGCTGGTTTTGAAGAATTTCCCAGCAGTTTTCAGCAATGCAAGGCTGTTATGGTACCTGACTGTCAGCAGTAGATTTTGGATCTGTTAGTTATAATAACTATATGCAAGGGATCTTTTTTCATTGGGTTTCTCCACTGTGTTGGCTGTTACATTTGAGATAGAGTGCGGGAAGTGAAATTATATACTCAAAATGATTTTAAAAAAATGTTTCAAGAGTTGCATTGAATAAAAAATATTCCAGGTATAAAATACTTTTAGTTTACTGCTGATTTCCCAAGACTGCAGATATGATTTACTTAAATCATTTCTAGTTTTGACTGAATTTGATTTTGAATTTTATTGTTGTTTGCTTGAGATATCATAAATCTTCATCTAAGGTGTGCTGAGCAGGATTTGAAAGAGCTGTCATTTGTAACATGGCAAATGCTGGTAAAATGTGTACTTTCTCAAAAGCCTTTTCCAGTGAAAGCTGCTAAAGAGCCATCCTCCTATTATTTGCCAACTCTGAATTTGTTGAATTTATGGCTGAGATTGCAACTGAAAATTCATAAAGCTGATAATAATAATAATAATTGTGTACAGTGACCTTTAAGGCTGATTCAAGGTCAGTGTTATTGTTTTTATAATTGCTGATAGGCAGTTGTGAATTTCTACCAGAAAAGGATTTGTTCTGCTTTGTTTTTAGCTGGTTTCAAAATGTTAGTTCTTCTGTTAACTCCAAAGTAAACCTTTTTACTAAATGAATGCTTATGTCATTTTTTAATATTAGATTTAAACTAGATTTATCTCAGTTTCTCCCTCTAACCCTACAATATTCATTAATTCTTAAGAAACATTAATATTATAACTTTCTTTAGAATTAAACATTTTGATTATAATCATCAACTGACTTGTGGGCTGGGGGTTCTAGTGTAGGAATATGAATAAAAGGCATTATAATTTTGTAGTTAGTTTAATGTAGGAATAATGTTGCATAATTTATCAAGCATATCTTTAAACTTGCATTAATAATTTTATGTAGATATTTTGAAACTATGAATTCTATAATCATCTCAATCCTATATTATCTACGCTAACCATTTGCAGACATTTTCCTCCCTCACTTCTTCTTTCCGTACTTTTTATCCTTCTTAGTTGTAAACTGTTTTTGCTTTTTAAAAATCTTTGATGTTTCCAAGTTGTTTAAGAACCAGCTATTTATAGGACACAAAGATGAACTTATTCATCCTACTGAAATAAGTTCGTATTGGGTGGGATAGAAATCACTTCAATGGCCTTGAGTATTCCATTATTGAGAAACTTTGTGGTTCTGATTAAAAGGTGATGTTAAATGTTACCTCTTTACAGAGACTTGGTATTTCCTTGGTAATCAAGTTGTTGTCCTGCATCAGTAATATCTTGTGTTTATATCCTATTTTTGATGACTACCACAGTGGATGATATTGTCAGGTGTAAAAAAAAATAAAGTTTGTAGAAATTGGGATGTTGAGTTACCTAAAAAGGTTAGTAGCTTATACCAGGAAAGAAAAGAAGGAAAATAAAATCTTTCTCCTTGAAAGCTGGTAATCTCACTTATTGACTGAGAGTACCATCTGGACCCATTTAAAGGAACCCCAACAGGCACTCCTTCTGTTCCAATGACTTATGTTGAAGCTGGTCCTAAGAGAGTAGCAAATGCAAAAAAAGTGTAACAGGAAGCAATTCTCCGGGAAAAAAGAAGGCATTTATTCTAATGAAATAATTTCCCTATGCTGGTAAAAACAAAATGTATTAAGACCTTTGCTTTATTCATTGATACTAGGAGCTTGAACTTATTGAAAAAGATAGTCAACTAATATTGAATTGCATTTTAGTATTTAGAATTTTTCTGAATTGCATTTAATAGTGACATCCTGGTGGCACAGCCAGTTCTCTGCATCCCCAAATAGCATTCATGACATTAAATACAATTAATGACTAAGTGACATTATTTGTAATTTTCTACATACTATTAAGCTTATGAAAATGGCTGCTTTAATCCTAAATTAAAATGTCCTGCATAAGCTTGTAATCTTAGTATGCTTATTCATATCAGGTATAAAAATACACTCATAAGAGGCTGCTAGGAGCAGCTGGGCTTCTTGTACACACATTAAACTCCAGGCACATCCAGGCAGCACTGATCATTTTAGTTGTTTCTTCTGATAGTTTTTGTGTTTTGTCTCTACATGTTGTCCAAGACTTGATGGTTTTTCAAAGGCCCTTTGAGATGGAATACAGCTCTGCTCACCTTTAGTCCTTTCTTCCCAGCTCCCACTAGAGGTCTCTGCTCATTATACAAAACTTGGCCTCCTTTTACTCTCAACATTTTGTTTTTCTTTTTGCTCCTTGAACTAAGATATTAATCTGGGTGCAAAATAAGTAGTAATGGAGGTGTACAGGGTTTGCCAGAACCTTTATTTTTAGCCATAGCATGTTAGAATGCCAGGCGGTCAAGATACCTGTTCTCTCTTTTCCTTACTTTCCTTAGATTTTGGAGCCCAGTATTGACTGGATCATATGTAAATTGGTTCCTATCTCCGCTGTCATAGCCCCAGTGTAGCTGAGTCCACTGATGGACGGCCCCTGCAGCCAGGTTCCGACCTGCCCGGTTCCTCTCACTGCTGGGTTCCCATGTTGTCCCATCTTCACCTCCCCACTTTATTTTCTTGAACACTCATTGCCAGCTAAGCTTGTATAGGATACACTACCAGTTAGTTTGGGATATTTCTGTAGTCTCCAGAATTTCAGAATTCTTTGTGTTTGCTGTGATTAGTTGATGAGACTTAACTTTTGCTGGATCTCTGGTTTTTAGTTTCTCTCTATGATTACCTGGCTTAGTACTTCTTCCTCCCAGGTTGCCCCTCTAGGAGCCATAATCTTCAAACTCCATCCTCTCTGGGTTCTTCTGCCTGCACCCTTTGAGGGGGTGGTAGTTGATGTTATTTTGCTATGTATCAAATTACCACAAAGGTAAGTGTGACCTTAGAGCAATACACATTTATTCTATCGCTACTTCCCATGTTCTGGGAGTTGGCATAGCCTGGCTGAGTTCTCTGTTCAGGGTCTCACTGGCTGATATCCCGGTGTGGGCTGGGCTGCTATGTCATCCAAGGCTGAGGGTCATCTTCCAAGCCTATTCAGGTTGAGGGTGGAATTCAGTTCTTTGTGTGGCAGGACTAGAGTCTTATTTATTGGCAGCTGTTGACTAGGGATCACACACTCCTTGCCACACAGTCCCCTTTATCTTTAAACAAGGAGTGCAGAACTTCTTGTGTATACAGTCCCCTCATACTTTGAATCTCTAACATCTCCCTCTGCCCCCAGCTGTAAAGAACTCTGCTTTCAAAAACTCCATGTGATTAAGTCTGAATGACTCAGTCTCTCTATTTTAAAGTCAGTTGGTTTGGAACCTTAGTTACCTCAGCACAATCCCTTCAGCACAGTACCTAGTGTTTGGATTACTACCTGCAAGAAGGTGTATTTCATCAGGGTCTGGGAATCTTGGGGGCAACTTTATGATTCTGCCTACAGATGGGAACTGCTATTTTATGACTGTTACTCTCTTCTGCTTCTGGAACATTTAACCTCTGCCTGAATACTCTGATTAGCTATCAAGACTCCTGTTTCTCTTTGGGACCTCTTCTCCCTGTCTGCTCCTTTGTGGAGTTGACCTGTGGTATAGCAGATCTGTCTCTCTTGACTCTCAGGCCAAACCATGTTATGCAAACAGTCATAGTGTGGTACTGATCATGTAATTCTGTGACAGAGTATGAAGTGAATAATAGGAGTCCCGTCTCTGCCTACATGGTTATTATGAGGTTTAAATCAGAAAATAATTTTATAGTTGATAGGTCTCTCCAAACCTAAGAAGATACCTGAATCCATAACTTTCACAAACTTTGCTATTATATAATTGGCAGTCAACATTTTTTATTGTATTTTATTCAACTCTGTTGTAACTGGTCCTTAATTCATAGGCAGATCATTAAGTACAATAGAATTAAACAGTATAATCTACAAGATACTTAGTACTTCATTACCTATAAATGATATAGCATATCCCATAAAGCTTTTGCCTGATGTCTTCTTGATAAATCATTTAATATGGTTGTTTCTAATTCTCATTCTCAGGAGATGCTGAATTTCATTCAAAGAAAATATGCAACACCATATAATAATTAAAAGTTTCTTTACTTGAGAATTAAAGCAGGATAGTCAAAGATTGGTACCTGCAGAAAAATTTTAATTGATTTTCACTATTATCTAGTGACATTTTGTTTGTTTCCAAATTCTGGACACCTTAATGCATAATCAAAACCTAGAAAATATCCCCTTTATTATTTCAAAATGTTCATAAAATTCAAATGCTAACTAGTATTATTACTGTGTGATTTTTATTTTATCTTCTAAACTGGAAACCGAATCTACTCTTTTCTTAGCAAGAATGCCTTCTGAGTTTTAAATTTGATTTCGATACTATCTTGGGGATTGGGTAAATGTCCTGTAAAGGTTGCACACACTCTCCAGCCACATGATTTTCTAATCTGTTGAACTCATATCGTAGTTTATGAATTTGGCTTTTCATCTCCCACTAGTATGACCTGGATGAGAAGAGAAGAAGCTTGAAAATGGACATCCAGTTATATTAACCTGTGTTGTATTCATCCTTGAAAACAATTCAAAATAATGAAGCATACGTGAAAAATATATTGAAAAATGTCAACTGTATATTTGGCATTATAACCCAGATATTTAATTCCCAGCTACCTGGCCTCATTAAAGAAACTCATAGTTCTTCTTCTGTTGGTCTTCTGCCAGACTCTTTTCCATCTGATTCTTTACCCTGAAGTCTAAGGTACAATGGCACTTCCTTATTAAGTTAGTAGCAGCCCACCTTCTATTCTCTTTCTTGGCATTCTTTTTAATTTAATATTTTATCCTCCCCACCATCTTGCTTATAGGCAAGTGAACAAGGAAGAGCAAACCCTCAGCCCAAAGGGGTCAATGATCTGCTTTACTAGTTTATCACAATGAAATCATCATCTAACATAAGTAGGACACAAGGTAAACATTCAGAAATATTTTTTGAACAAACACATGGACTAAACACTATTAAAGTATAGACATGAAAAATAGATGATAAGAAAGTGGAGGATCCTTCCTTTTTTGAATTGTAAGGGAAAAAATGAAAATATAACTACCCAAAAAATACGTATTTACTCAGTCATTTGCTTTCAGTCAAAATTGGGTTGCATGTGACTTGATTTTACAGAGGAGAGTGACCTAATAACAATAGTCCATACAGCAAAGAGGCTGTTAATAGCTACCCCACTGATATTTAGACACCAATCCAAATCAATTCAAAGGTTTATAAGGCATATCAATATGTAGACCAGTCTAAATCAATTCAAAAGTTTATAAGGAAAAATATATTAAACGCTGGTGATGAAATTTGGCATGTTTAGTACATTGGGGAGAAATGATTCACTATAGGTAAGGTGAGCAACAGTGAGCTGATATAGATTTATAAAGAAAGACAAAAACAGTGTGGTTATATGGTTTCTTATACCAACAACCTTTATATTATTGCCCCATTCACTTGTCTTTAAATCTCAGACTCCTTTTTCTAGTAACAAAATTACCTAAAATAAGCACTCACAAATAGCCTGAGGATTATATTGTATATTGTGGGCCCTCTGCTTCCCTTAAATAATTACTTTACTAAGACTTCTCCTCAATGCAAAAACCCTGAAGCCAGCTACAATCTAATCAATGGGTTTGTAATAACTTTTAGAAATGTAAGTGTAATAAATATGAAGAGGCCTGATTTATGTTTTATTTCCCAGATGCAGAGTCTTTGGCACAATTTGCATCCCTCCAGTGGCAAGCATTGCTTCCTACTTTCCTAGATTATTTGAAAATTGCAGAAATCCCCCTCTCATCACAGGTTGGTGAAGAGAGGCCTGATTCTATTCTGTGATGTGTATAATGGCAAATGCTTGTATGCAACTCCTTATTGCAAGGATATAGGGTAGCATGCTGGATTAGCAGTCCCAGGAGGTATCCAGCCTCATAGGGATTCTCTTCCTTGTCTGCTTGCCTTCAGGGAGGAGGTGACTCAGTGACAGTGAACAAGCCAATGCTCCTCCTTGTGGCTTCCCTGATGACTCTGCTCTCTATGCATCTCTTTCTGTCCAATCTCATGTACAGGAGATGGTCTGCTCTCCACGAGTTTAAATCACACCCACACTACAGCATCTGTCTGCACTATTTAACATGCAATGGCTAATTAATTATGAATTACCTGGTTATTTTTCAAGTATTTGTCCATCTTATCTTCTCAATTAGGCCTTAAGCTCATTGGAAATAAAGAACTGCTGTGCCTGTATGTTATGTACATTTTGTAGCATAAAATAAAGAACAGAATGCTTCATTTATTCAGAAAATATTCAATGAATACCTAGTATGTGCCAGACACTTTAGTTTAAAAAATATTTTTATTGATTTCAGAGAGGAAGGGAGGAGAGAGGTAGAGACATCAATGATGATATAACTACTGATTAGTTGCCTCCTATGCACCCCCCACTGGGGATCAAGCCAGCAACCCGGGCATGTGTTCTGATCTGGAATCAAACTGTGACTTCCTGGTTCATAGGTTGATGCTCAACCACTGGGCCAGGCCTAGATACTTTTCTTGATACTAGTACTTTCAACCAAGTCCTGGAGTTCATGCCACTTAACATTTCTGGGGAGAGGAGAGAGACCATAATTTAAACAAAACAAAACCACAACAATGTCAGATAGTGATAAAGGCTCTATCACTATCTGACATTGTTGGGGAATTTTAACAACAGGGAATTTTAACAACAGGTGGGGTGATAGACATACCTAGAACTTTAGTCTAGACTGAGTAGTCAGAGGATAAGAAAGCATTATACTGTCTGAATGGGAAGAAGCCGGCTAATCATGTGACTAGCAGAGAGGAGAATATTCTAGGCAAAGAAAAGAGCCTAAATTAGCAATGAAGCCAAGGCCAGTGTGACTGGAGAGAAGTGCATGGGGAGAGAATTAGAAGTCCATATTCAAGAGTGAGATGGTGTAGACTAGGGGTGTCAAACTCAATCAGAGAAGGGGCCAAAATCTAAAATCCAGCCTAAATCGCGGGCCGAATGGTTTACTGAACAGTCATAAACTGTCATTGTGATGGAAACGCAGCGGAGTGCAGTGATGACAGCGCGGTGCGGGCCACATTGCAAGGCCTGGCGGGACGGATTTGGCCCGCGGGCCTTGTGTTTGACACATGTGCTCTAGGTATTGATTTAAATTTAATACATATGTGTTAAATTCAATTGACTAAGATAACTGGTGACTACATAGAGATATGTCCCAAATCTATATTTGGCTGGTTTTTCTTTATGTAAATACACATAAAAATCACTCCAAAGAGAAGTAGCTCTGTTTTGTTGTTAGCAGTGATAGTGATTTTTGTTTGTTTGTTGTTGTTTTGTACTTTGGTCTATTTTGTGGTAAACCAATTCTAAGTTATTTTTTCCTCACCTACATTCTTTCTGACCTCTTGGCCAATTATAAGCTTATTAGTATGATGTTTGGAAAGCATCAGCGTGATGTCTCTGACATGTCATACTTGGGAAGCAAAGGTGTTAGTCATAAGTCAAATTAGCATATCTACAGTACATGTCTTTTAATTAGTTTTCATCCCTAGGGGGTGAGTACAGAGTAATTTAGCAACCTTACTTGTTATCTTAATTGACAATTATATTCAGAGAGAAGTAAAAAGATTGATGAAAACAGTTGCAATTTAAGGAGAGTATATGACATAGTATCTTTTTGCCACTTATAATTTAGCTGCTTAATGAAATTGCTTTTGAATTTGATATTGAATACTTTTTTCTTAGTGTCATTGAAGTTTTTTTATAGGATGAAAAGCAAACCAAAGTTTAATTATGATATGTTTGCTCAGCTATAACCATCTTTCTGAAAAGTGGTGAGAGGGGGGTAGTTTCAGTATCTTCTAGTAATTTCTAAGAGAAATAAGGCACATAAGCATGAGAACCGCCATCTTATATGGTGGAAAGAGCATTGCAGTGTTCTCATTTAAACTGTGGACCTTAAGTAGTTGGGTTAATTAAATCAATGGCTGTATGAGTTTGAATCAGTCACCAAGCCTCTCTTTGCTATTGTGATAGTGTGATATAATAAGAAGTATATGCTGAGGGGCTAGATTATTATGATACCTGAACCCATAATAATCTGGCCACTCTGTATATCCTGTATAATAAAAGGCTAATATGCAAATTGTCCCCTCAACCAGGAATTCCACCAGCAGGCAGGAGAGCCAACCGCCCATGTCCCCTCCCCCTGGCCAGGTTGGCCAGACCCCCTCACACAAATTCATGCACTGGGCCTCTAATAAATTATATATATTGGACTTCATCTATGGTTCCTGACACACTGCTCCTAAAACCCTTGGAATTCCCTAAGCTATAAGAGCCATAAGGGTGTCTTGTTACTCATATCAAGCCTTTTCAACCATATGGGAGTTTATGTTAATAAGATGATTTTTGGAAAGGCCCTGGTTAGCTTTTAGATGGGGGTTGGTTGCCAAATGAATCAACCATGTCCATTGAGGGGTAGAACTTCTAGCCCTACACACTGACCTCCAGGGCAGGGAGAGGAGCTGGAGGTTGAATTAATCACCAGTGGTCAATGGTTTAATCAATCATGCCTATGTAGTGAAGGTTAATAAATACTGAAAAGGAGAGAGTTCAGAGAGCTTCTGAGTTGTTGAACACATAGAGGTCCTAGGAGGGCGATATACCTGTGATTTTGGAAACTCCTGGGGAGGCCGAAAGAGACCTCAACCCTGTGGCAGTGTCCAGGTCCTTAACTAAAATAGACTCAGTAAAACATAGAGATTCAATTAAAGGGAAAGTATACACAGATAAGGGAGTGCAGGCAGACTCCAGAAGTGAGTTGCCTCTCAGAGTCTGAGGCGTAGGTTTAAGTTTTGGGCTAGTGAGGAAGAACTCAGGGAAGGGCACATTTTGGGTGGTCCTGGGCAGAGTTGATGAGGGGTGAGTGAAGCACCTCCTTCCCAACAAGAGGAGGGATTTTTGTCTTCATTTGGTCCTCTTGGGAAATGTCATGACCTTGGTGCATGTTGGGTACTGGTCTATTTGCAATGCTAATAGTTTAATAGCATTGCAATTAGCTATAGGTCATTCTTCAGTCAGGGTTCCTGGCCTGGTTGGGCAGAACTTGTTTTTGTTTGTCTCTGCAGTTTCTTACAAGACTGTTACCTCTTGAAGGTCTTTTTCCAAGTAGAGGAGAGGAAGGAGGGCCCTGAACCCTAGTTTAGCTATCCTGACTCATCTGGAGTGGGCATGGAAGCACCACACCCCTTCCCATATACTCTGCCCTTTGTACAGGGATACCTCAGGGATACTGCAGTTCCTTTCCAGACCAGTGCAATAAAGCCATATAGTAATACAGCCAGTCACACAAATGTTTTGGTTTCCCAATGCATAAAAAATTTACGTTTACACTATACTATAGTCTATTAACTATGCAAAAGCATTATGTCCAAAAAGAACAATGTACATACCTTAATTAAAAAAGTTTATTGCTAAAAAAAAAAAAAAAAGTGCTGACCATCATCTGAGCCTTCAGTGAGTCATACATAATCTCTTTGCTGGTAGAGGGTTTTGCCTTGATGTTGATGGCTGTTGACTGATCAGGGTGGGGTTGGTACAGGTTGGGGAGTCTCTGGCAATTTTTTTTTTTAAGACAACAATGAAGATTTCAACATTGTTCCTTTCATGAATGATTTCTCTGTAGAATGAGATGCTGTTTGACAGCATTTTACTCAGAACTTCTTTCAAAATTGGAGTCATTCCTCTCAAATCCTGGTGCTGTTTGTAAACTAAATTTATGTAATATTCTAAACCCTTTGCTGTCATTTCAATAATTTTCAGAGAATCTTCACAAGGAGTAGATTTCATCTCAAAAACCACTTTCTCTGTTTATCCATAAGAAGTAACTCCTCATCTATTAACATTTTTGTCATGAGATTGCAGCAATTCAGTCCCGTCTTCAGGCTTCACACCTAATTCCAGTTCCTTACCATTTCTACCACATCTGCAGTTACTTCTTTCACTGAAATCTTGACCTCTTCAGTCATCCAGGAGGGTTGAATCAACTTCCTTCAATGTTTATATTTTTGTTCTGCCCATGAATTTCACATGTTCTTAATAGATATCTAGAATGGTGAGTTTGGAAGGTTTTCATATTACCTTGCTCAGGTTCATCAGAGGAATCACTATGGCAGCTTTAGTCCTACAACATGCATTTCTTTAATAATAAGAGCTGGAAGTAAAAATGGTTTCTTGATCTATGGGCTGCAGAATGAATGTTGTTAGAAGGCGTGAAAACAACATTAATTTCTGTCAATCTCCCTCAGAGCTCTTGGATGACCAGGGGCACTGTCAATGAGCAGTAATATTTTGAAAAAATTCTTTTCTAAGCTCCAGGTCTCACAGGGGCTTAAAATATTTAGTAAACCGATTTTTAAACAGATGTGCTATCATCCAGGCTTTGTGATTTCATTTATGGAGCTCAGGCAGAGTAGAGTTAGCAAAATTCTTAATGGCCCTAGGATTTTCAGAATGGTAAATGAGCATTGGCTTCATCTTCAAGTCATCAGCATTAGTCTCTAACAAGAGAGCCAGCCTGTCCTTTGAGGCTGTGAAATCTAAAGTCAGGCATTGACTTTTCCTCTCTAGCTATGAAAGTTTCTCTTCCAATATAAGGTTGTTTTGTCTACATTAAAAACCTTCTTTGCCTTGGCTGTGTTTCTAAGTGGTTAGAGTCCTGCACACTGAAAGGTCAAAGGTTGGATTCCTGGTCAAAGGCATGTATATGGGTTGTGGGTTCGCTCCCCACTCCCAGTCAGGACTGGGGTGCATACAGGAGGCAACCAGTGAAACCAGTGAATCTATCTCTATCACATTTATGTTTTTCTCTCTCTCTCCTCTCCACCTCTATTCCATTCTCTCTAAGAAAAATAATGAAAAAAATATCCTCAGGTATGAATTAACAAAAACAAAACAAAACGTACCCACCTTTGTTTATTATCTTAGCAGCTTCTACGGCAGCACTTGCTGCTTCACCTTGCACTTTTATGTTATGGAAACAGCGTCTTATTTTAAATTTCATGATTCACACTTTTCATTTTCAGCTTTGTCACCTCTCTTAATATCCATAGAATTGAAGAGAGTAAGAGCTTTGTTCTGGATTAAGCTTTGGCTTAAGGAAATGCTGTGGCTGGATTAGTCTTCTATACAGACCAATATAATTTATTCATATCAGCAATGAGGCTGTTTTGCTGCATTATCATTTGTGTGTTCACTTATAATTTCCCTCAAAACTTTTCCTTTGCATTCACAATTTGGCTAACTGGCACAAGAGGCCTAGTTTTCAGGCTTTATTGGCTTTTGACATGCCTTCTTCATTTAGTTTACTAGTAATTATTTTCAGCTTTTTATGTAATGTCAGACATACAACTTTTCCTTTCACTTGGATAGTCAGAGGCCTTTGTGGGTTTATTAATTGGCTTAATTTCAATATTGCTATGTGTCAGGGAATAGGGAGGCCCGACAAGACAGCGACAGATAGAATGGCCAATCAGTAGAACAGTCAGAACACACACACAGCATTTATTGATTAAGTTCACCTTCCTATATGGGCTCAATTCTAATAGGAAGGTCACAGACCTTCAATTTGTTTAAAAAAAAAATGCAGTATCTGTGAAACTCAGTAAAATGTGGTATGCCTATATCTCTTTATCAGGAAGCTCATTCATATTCTTTATTACTCTTTGTAATAAACTAGCAATCTAGTAAGTAAAGTGTTTTTTCTGAATTCTATGAGCCATTCTAGCAAATGCTAGAACCAGAGGGGAGGGTGGCAGGAACCTATGATTTATAATCAGTAGGTCAAAACCACATGTAACAACTTGACTGGCAATGTGAGTCTGAAGTGGGGCAGTCTTGTGAGGTTAAGCTTGTCACTTGTGGCATCTGATATTTACTCTAGGTAGATAGTGTGAACTCAGTTTAATTGTAGGACACCTACCTGGTTTCTGAGAATTGCTGGGGTAAAACTTCCACCCATGTACTGAGAGGACAAACACTTGAGTGATGATGATAGAGAGAAGAGTTAAGAAGAAGTGTTTTCCTTTGCAACAAATCTGTCTATCTACCAAGATCAAGTTGCATAAAGGATTAGGATAGGCTAGCAACAAAGAATGCCTCAAAAGTAAAAACAGTCAAAGTTTATCTTTTGCTCTATGTACCTATCTGAGGCCAAAAGAGGGTCTCTGCTCTTGATTGTCCTAGAGATCAAGCTAATTAAGTCAAAGCCCTGTGCTAGAAAAGATGGAGAACTAGAAACATTTGGTAAATATGCAAAGGACTGCACAGGTATTAATTTCTAAGATCCAGATATCTATAAAAGTCTATGACCTTTTGTGAGAAAGACTTGTATGGTGTTTTTTTTGTTTTGTTTTGTTTTTTTACAGATTTCTACTTTAAAAAGTTAAGACTCTCCTAGATGCTGTGATTATGAGTGACTTGAATTTTATTTTTGTTTATCTGTATTTTTAATATTATATAAGTAGTATTAATATTGTTTACTAAAGGCAAAGCAATATAACTAAAGTTGTTTTTCTATATTTAAGTATATCATTCAAATGTCCCTTGTTTACTTTACTAATTTAAAAAAAAATCTATGAGTGTATATAAATATCTTCGCCCTCTTTAATAATTCAGGAATTGATGCCTGAGTTAACATTTCACGTTCTGTAGTATTATTATTATTTCATAACAATGAAATATATCTTTTCAACTTTCCAGACTGAGTCACGTTATTTTTTTAGTCTTTCTGCCTGCAGAAGTAATCCAACCCTTGTGCATTTTGTTTTTGAGATTTGGCCATATGTATCCAGCATTCTGATGGGGTCCTCACCATAGCTTTGCACCACAATAGAATAATTCTTTCCATATTGTCTGCAGTTCTGGTGGTGCCCTACAAACGGAAGGACTTTGGCTTCAGTAGAATGTTAAATAAGTTTATCAGCAAAGACCCTTAATTATTCCTAGATTTTTTAAAAAAATCTTATCTTGGGCTACTATAACAAAATACTATAGACTGGGTGGCTTATACAAGAGAAATGTATTTCTCAGTTCTGGAGTTTGGGAAGTCCAAGGTCAAGGGGGCTAACTGATTTGATGTTTGGTGAGGGCCCTCTTCGTGGCTGTATGGGATTTTACTGTAGCCTTACGTGACAGAAAGAGTCATCTGGCTTTCAGTTCTCTTCTCAGAGGGGCACTGATCCCATTCTTGAGGACTCCATCCTCATAGCTGCCTCTGAAAGTTCCCACCTCCAAATACCATCACATTGAGATCAGGGCTTTAACATGGATTTGGGGGCAGCTCAAACATTCTGTCCATAGCATTAGGTTATGTGAATTATTTTTCATAATTCCTATTGGGCCACACCTCCACTTGCCATTTCTTTTTCTGAGCTCTCTCAGAGCCTTTTCCTGAAGTTGATTTCTGTCACTTTGTTATTTCATTTCATGGAAAGAAAACTATGGTGTGTATTTGCTTTTCAGAATTACTTATAAAACCCTAAAACTTTCAAGCTGGTATTTGGTCTTTATCCCTTTACTAAAGTTGGGGGCACACTTCTGGTTATTGTTCTTCTTTGTTCAGGAGGCTGCATTGGTCCCTAACGATTAGGGGACGTTCGGTCCTGTCTAAAATGCCACAAAAATGTGTCTCGCCCAGCTAGCTCAGTCGGTAGAGCATGAGACTCTTAAAATGCCACAAAAATGTGTAGCGGGTCTACTGAGATAAGAATGGCTATCATTGGCAATATAACCACAACACAATTATTGTAACAATAAAATGTGGTATTTTTGTCTATTAATCCTGTAAACCAAAAGTATAAATAAAAATGGGCTATTTGAACCAAGGATGTTTTCTAAGTGTGGATGTTTCTGGCAGACCAAATATCAAGGACCAATATGCTCATGGATGTTCTTGATAGGACCACATTTGAAGGACCTTTTGGCATGGGTCAAATATCTCCATGGACTGTTGGCCCAGATAGAAACTCACTACAGACTGATTCACTTGCCTCTCAGCATAATCATTATGGCTTGTCTTATTTTCAGTTCTTATAAAGGTATTATTTCTTATATCACATGATCTCACACATCTAGGAGAAATAATGAACAACGTAAACTGATAAACAAAAACAGACCCAGAGACAGAGAAGCAGCGATCAGACTGTCAAATCTCAGAGGGAAGGTAGGCGAGGGTGAGGGTAAGGGAGAGAGATCAACCAAAGGACTTGTGTGCATGCATATAAGCCTAACCAGTGGTCATGGACAATAGGGGGGTGAGGCCATATGTGGGGAGAGGTTTGGGATGGGAATGGGGGGATGAGGACAATTATGTGATACCATAATCAATAAAGAAGTTTTTTAAATGATATAAATTTATCCCAGGAAACAGCCTTCCCTTGTGGAACTTGGTGAGACTGTCATCAAGTTCCATGCTATAATAAATGAAATTAATTCATTATTTCAAAAAAATATCTCTATGGAGTTTTGGACAGGACCAGATGTTGTGAACGGATCCCTAAACTTTGTTTCTAGTTTGTTAGTCAGTTCTCAATCCAGTCTGCCCTGAAACATTCCTTCTGACCTGTTGGTAATTTTATTTAACTCTTTCTCTTCCTCTCTCCCTCCCTCTCTCCCAGTGTAATTATTAATAGTGCACTATTCCATTCTCAAACGTGGCCTGGTTTGAACAATAAATTATACAGTTATTTTATTTAAAAGAGAGTTCAGTGCTAGTGAAGAAAATTATATGTATCTTCTACTTTAGGTTAAACCAAATACCTCAAAATATTAAATGACCATGATAATATACTAACACAAATAGATTAATAAAGTATATAGTTGATGGTTAAGCATTTCCCTTTCACATTCAGATATGAAAAAATTCTAGACTCCCCTTCTATTATAGTAGGTGAATGGCATAATCTAACCTACAATTAATTATAAAAGAAGCATGCAATTTTGTTCATTAGCCAAAGTCAGAGTGTGCACTTTAAAACTGAGATTCCGTAGGATACACGCACAATATTTTACACCCATAAACCAATTTGAAGCCTCAAACACAATTTCATTTATCTTTATATTCTAAGCTTTATAGTGTCGCAGAGTGTGTCCATCTGTTCAGCCGAGATTGCTTTAACTAGTGAGAGGTCAGAAAGACTTAGATGATCAAGGTCAAAGGAGCCTCTTGACCCTGTGATACTTGCCAACACAGTTGCAACACCGGGACCGATATGCCGTTAGGTGCAGTTCGCTAAAGCAGTCTCCACGTTAATTGGTGATGATAGCAAGAAATAACCCAGTAAAGTTATTGCTGAAAGAAAACAAAAAGTATCCAATATAGTAATGTATTACCGGCCAGTGGGTTTCCCCCACTAGGTTGTTTTACTCCTGCAGTGGTGAGAGAAAGCAAAAAGGTCCGCTAACACTTAGCTGAAAATAGATGCCCCGCTGGCACAGGGATGAGTGGTGGCCCCATGATTGCCTGTGCCATTAGCTTGGTAATGTCGCCTCTATTGTAAAGTCAGCTCCCCAGGTTCTTCCTGTGCATCCGCTGCAGATGGAAGGCTTTCTCTTTTGTCTTCTATTTGTGCTGCCAGTCACATTGTTTTCCCCTGGTCCTTTGGAGGGTGACGGTTTTTACTACGAACAGCCATCTCCAGCAACCCTTGGGCTCAATGGTTCTAAAGATGAATGGCTGGCATTTTCACGTACCCCTTGTTGTTTGATGTATGCACTGTTGGGATATCTGCCCATGACTGTTGTCCCACCAATGGTTTTTCATATCTTTGTAAGATGTATGCTTTCCGTAACCAGTATATCCCTACCTGTTCGTGGTTCCCATGAAATTAAGTCATTTGTTATAAATGTTGAAATGTATTTGGTGCAATATGAGCAAAGCCCTTTGTAGATCTTTTTCATTTAGTCAACAATAAAAAAAAAGTCTTTTAAACATAGTTACTGGTTTCTGTCAATGAAGATAAAATTCCCATGGAGAAATATAAATGAGCTCTTTGGAACATCCAGACTTTTTTCCCATAAAAATTTCTTAAGATAAAGTATATAGCACTGAAGAAAGATAGATTAAAGGAGAGAATTCCCTAATTGCCAGCACAGACACGGTAAAATAAATCTTATTTCACATTTCCAATTTTATATGAAAGGTGTGGCTTTTGTTTTTGGTTTGGGTCTGTGCCTGCTTTATAACAGCTCCACCCTTACAGAAAGAGTGAAAGGCAGTAAGCAGACAGGTACTCCTACCTTCCTCAGACATTGGTATTCACTTCCAGGTCTGCTTCATCTCATGACTTGAATTTATTTCTGAAATAATTATACGCAGAAAGCAAGACTAACAGCATTTACAGTTTAAGCATAACAATCTTGATTTTGTTTTTGTAAATGAGGGTCCAGATAGTGTACTAAAGGTTTATTACTGGATGCATGTTTAGTGGCCAAAGTCCTCTTTCATACATTTAGGTTGCATATTTAAAATTAAATGATGTGTTATTATAATGCTTCATGGAAATGTCACTTTCATTAAAGCTTAGACATTTTGGTTTAAATCATGAAAATTAATAAATCATTGAAACTGTTATTTTCTCTACACACACACGCACACACACATTTCAGCTTTTAAGCTATTCAAACATTATCTACAATTAGATCTGTGATGAGTAGAAAGCTACAGAGCAGAGTTAGCCTCTCCTCCACCAGCTGCTTTTATTTTGAAAGGTTCTCAGGACTGTGTCTGAGTATTCCAAAGGCGGTTTGATGGGAAGCATTTCCCGAGCTACCTGGAATCAATTTGAGAAACCACAGTGCTGTGCACTTCTAAACAACTACGGACTTCAGCCCTGAAGGCCAGACTGGAACTGCATCATCTTTTCAAGGATTGGTAGAGAAAGGCATTTCAGAAAGAAAAAAAATAAATCTTCTAACCTGTTTCTGCACTTTGAGGAATTGCTTGACTTGCTGAATTAAAAATTTCAACTCAATAAACATGGAATTGCCAAAACCAGTTTGGCCTAGTGGATAGAGCGTCAGCCTGTGGACTAAAAGGTCCCAGGTTCTATTCCGGTCAAGGGCATGTACCTTGGTTGTGGGCACATCCCCAGTGGGGGGTGGGGGGGTGCAGGAGGCAGCTAACCGATGATTCTCTCTCGTCGATGTTTCTAGCTCTCTATCCCTCTCTCTTCCTTTCCATAAAAAAATCAATAAAAATATATTAAATAAATAAAAATTAAAATAAACATGGAATTATTTTTTAATTTTGTAATATATTTTTATTAATTTCAGAGAGTGGAAGGCAGAGGAAGAGATAGAAACATCAATGATGAAAGATAATCATTGATTGGCTGACTTCTGCATGCCCCCTACTGGTCATTGAGTCTGCAACCCAGGCATGTGACCTGATCTGGAATCAAATTGGTGACTCTCAGATTTATAGGTCGACACGCAACCACTAAGCAACACTGGCTGGGTGACTTGGAATTAATTAATTAATTAATTAATTGCTGACAGGGAGATCAGGCAATCAGTATCCCCCATATCACAAATATTTATAAACCAAAGAATCCTTAAGTCAATCTCTGCTTTAGCTCAGAGTTCGAATTTTTAGAACTAAAATTTTAAAGTGAAATTGTGTGAAAGATTTTAGCACTGGATAAATGTTAGCTCCCCATTACATTAATTAATAATACTTTGTAACCTGCATTTTCTACCCTGGAATCATCCAGAGGGCAAAGCGCAAAGCAGGAGCTTGTTCATCAGGAGTGCGTGTCTTGTTAGAAAAGTGGCTAGTGTCTCAAGAAAGAGGGTAAACCAATGTGGGATTCTCCATCAGCTAATGGAAATGTGTCTTCTCAGGGAGCTAGCAGAGTTCCCAGAATAAGCTGAATCCCTATGGTAAACAGCCTTTGGAGACAAGAAGGTAGATAGGTAAAATAGCATTTAAGTTGTACTTTCCATGAAATTTTTATGCGGTTCTGTGTATTAAATCAGTTAAAGTAGATGGCATGTCTTGATATATTTGAGGAGGGAAAATATAAAAGCATTTTCTTTTCCGGGACATCATGTCAGTAATATATACAGTAATTTGACTTTTCAGGTATGGTTTATGTTGTAACTTAAGACTTTCCAAAATACGATGTAGCAGTATTGGTTTTCATGTATCACTAATGGATCAAGGCTGAATTTTAGGAAGTGAGTGCTTGACAGTACGGGGAGGACCCTAACGTTTATGGGCAGTAAACAAACCTCTCTCCCTCTTCAAACCACTGCCTTTGTGTTAGTCTCATTATTAAGATGCTGTCGATGTGTTCCTTTCTAGACCATAGAATAAAGGCATGTTTACGGGTCTGTGTGCATATGTATAAATTTGTTTTCATAGAGAAATGAGATTGTATTATAGATGCTGTCTTATTTGACAGATTGCTTTGACAAATGAGAAATATTTGGAGTACATCCTTCTATATCAGAACCTGGTTAGATTTTTAACCAAGCCTCCAATAACTACTATTTTATTTTTCTCTTTCAGAAATCTTTGATGGGGGAGATATTTAGAATTATATGTTAATATACGATTATTGCTAGCTTATGCTGTTAAAATAGTTTTCTGTCATTTACCTGATGTTACTGTATTAATCTAATTTAAATGTCCAGGCATTGAAGAGGAGTAGCTATTCACATACATGGATTTAGGAAACCATTCCAACTTATCCAGTATTAGGAAAATGTATGAATCAAATTATTTTAAAAATTAAAAAAAAAAAAACACCCAGCAATAATCATACTGATTTAATTTATAATAATATGCCATTCCTACTATTATTGAACATATTTTTAACATTTTAGCAAATGCCAGAAATTAAGAGGAGTAATATGCTCTAAATAGTAATATGCTCTAAATAGGCTCAGTGGCTAGAGCATTGGCTCATGCACTAAAGGGTCTTGGGTTTGATTCTGGTTGAGGGCACATACCTCAGTTACAGATTCAACTCCCTGCCCTAGTTGGGTTGTGTGTGGGATGCAACTAACTGATGTGCCTCTCTCACATCAATATTTCTTTCCTGTCTCTCTCTGAGAATCAAAATATCCTCAAGTGAGGATTAACTGAAAAAAAGAAAAAGAAAAAGAAATATAAAAATAAGGATGGAAAGAATGGAACAAATTACCTTTACTTAAATATAGTAATGGTGGATATACTACATAAAAATATGAATAAAACAGAAAACCTAAAAAAAAAAAAAAAGATGAGCATTAGTGTGCTGAAATCAAATTTAATATAATAATACAAAAGAACAGGTTTTTTTGAAAATACAATAAATACAAAAATTATCTTCATAATTGCAATAAAATAGAAAATAAACAGGGATAAATTTAATAAAAAATATGTAACACCCATATGAGTACCATATTTTCCGGCGTATAAGACGACTTTTGAAATGAAGAAAAGCCTGCTCAGATTGGCCAGAGTCAGAGAGACAGTCTATAAAAAAAGAACTGGCGCCGGGACCAGTTTGGCTCAGTGGTAGAGCGTTGGTCGGCGGACTGAAAGGTCCCGGGTTCGATTCCGGACAAGGGCATGTACCTTGGTTGTGGGCACATCCCCAGTAGGGGGTGTGCAAGAGGCAGCTGGTAGATGTTTCTCTCTCATCGACGTTTCTAACTCTTGTCCCTCTCAATTCCTCTCTGTGTAAAATCAATAAAATATATTTGAAAAATAAATAAATAAAAATAAAGAAAGAAAGAAAGAACTGGTGTTGCCTCGGAAGTGGGGGGTAGTCTTATTCAGCAAATATAGGCATAGGCCTAAACCTATGTTTTAACTAAAATTAGGGGGGTCGTCTTATATGCCGGAAAATACGGTACATGTTTTAAAAATTACTAAAAAACATAAAAATATATTGATTTAATAAGGTATGCAACCCCAGAGAGAAAGCACAATATTTTTTCAATTAACATAATAACAAATTTATACATTTAATAACAATAACTTTTAAAATCTCCTTGGTGAGCTTTTGGAAACAATGATTTGATTACAAATTTTCTCTGGAAAAATAAATATATTAAATGACCTAAGAAGAATTAAGAAAAAGAGGAATCTTGGGCATGTGTAACAAAATAACCTATAGATTCACTCTTGGTTGAAGTGTGTTTTGAAACAACCTTGCTGGAGCGCATTCTAACCATTTCACCCTGAAATTCTATTTCAAAAAAATGTTTAAGAGAACCAGGGAAGTGGCCTATGAATTTTAGGCACAGGTGTGTTCAGAGAGGGATAGAAAATAGTGGTTTCATTTGTGTCCGTGGAGAAATGGCTTAGTTTTAGAACACTTTTGTTCTTTTCCAAATTACCCCAGCCTCTGCATCAATAAGATTTTGAAGAGACATAGTTCAACGTCAAGGCTATGGTATCTGAATACACCAGGAGCCAAGAGTGCAGGTGTCCTGAGTGATCTCTGGGCAGATCCGATCCCCCTGACAAAGGCAATCTGTTACGGGGCAGGTTGACTCTTGACTGACCCTGTAATTAGGTGCTTAAATGGGCTGGTGTTGCAAGACACTTATTTTTCACTTAGAGGACAGTTTTTTAAGTGAATTTCTCTGGTCACACAGAGGTTAGAGTTGGGTTTACAGAAATGTGCAGAACTAACACTTAAAGTCTGATTCCCGAGTTACTGCAAACAAAAGTGAACTTAATCATTATTTTTAAAATGGGCCCCAATTTTATTTGTTACTTTTCAAGAAGACCCGGAATAACATCTTCAATCACTATGAGTTACTATAGAGAGCCATGAACTCAGTATGTTTATTCTCAATGGTTTTGTGACTCAGCTTATCCAGCACTTTTAGGCTCAATAAAGTATTTTGTAAAAATCCTCATATTCTATGAAGTCTTAACAGAACAAATTTTGCTGATGCCGTGCACTGGGATTAAGGCAGGCTCAGCTTTTTAGAGATTGCAGGTGATGAAAATAAGGATACTTATACATATGATGATGATAAAAGGTGAATTGGGGGGGGGGGCATGTCATGAGACATCCAAGGAAAAAGCAAGATTACAGTTAGAAGGGGCTGTTAGAAAAGGTATATGAGGTTAAATCAGTTGGGGGAAATGAGCTTCCTTCCTTCCTTTCTTTTTTTAAAATAGATTTTTATTGATTTCAGAGAGGAGTAGGAGGAGAAAAAGAGAAACATCAATGATGAGAGAGAATCAATGATTGAGGAGGTCCAGACACAACAGCCAGAGAAGATGATAGCTTTAGGACAGTAGAAGTTCATGAGAGTTCTAATTGCATGGTTTATTTATTTCTTATATGCATTAGACATTGCATAATAAGATAATGTAAGAAACTCTTTTTACTAAATGAATAGGTAATGAATGGTATTACTATCTTAATTTCACTTCTTGATTACTACTGCTTATAAACGTCTTTTCATATTTTAATTGTAATGTTATTCTTTGTGAATTGCTATTGATGCCATTTGTCCATTTTCAGTCTGTATAGCTTTTATTTTTGGTTTTCAGAAATTATTTATTAATAATTATACGAATCCTTACACTATCTTATTGGTAGAAAAAAAATGTACTTTTGTCAGAGAAATAGAATTGTATAAAACTGAAGCCCATTCTGGATTTTTATCTTTAAAAAATTGTAATGGTTTGTTTTTTAAAATTTTCTTTTTTATGATTATAAACGAAATGTCATCAGTGCAAAAAAAAAAAAAATCCAAAATCAAAATTTATAATAACCCTAACATATAGAGATTACTTTAACTTCTCTTTCTAATTAAGTTATTAACATTTTAGTGCCTTTCCTTTATGAATATAAATAATGAATATAAATGTACATATTATATGTATAAATTTATATATGTCAATATGTAAAAATATCTATACATTCATACACACATGGCTTTATTAGAAGGGTATTATTTCTCTGCCTTATAGAATGCATTTTCCCAGGAAATATAGTTTTACACCATTATTTCAAAATATTTGAATGGTATGCCATTATATACGTATGCTAATTATTCAACAAGCTAACTATTTATTCAACAAATAGTTATTAACACCCTAATAGTGGCCCAGCTGCCATGGCAAAGTGGTTGAATGTTGACATATGAACCAGGAGGTCATGTTTCATTCCTGGTCAGGGCACATGCCCAAGTTTTTGCCTTGATCCCAGTGTGGGCCATGCAAGAGGCAGCCAATCAATGATTCTCTCTCATCATTGATGTTTCTATCTCTCTCTCCCCCTACCTTTCTATCTGAAATCAGTTTTGTTTTTTTTGTGTTTTTTTTTAAAGATGCTAATAACGCCTTAGAGCAGCACTGGGAATAAAGCAACGTACAAAACTCCTGTAGAGGTGAAGTTTGAATGCTATTGGAGAAAATACACAGTAAACAAATAAACATTGTATATAATATAAGTACTAGGAAGAAAGAAAAAAAAGGAAGATGATAGAAAGTAGTAGGTGAGCGTGAGGGGATGAGGTGCTTTAGGAAGGCCTTTTCAAGGGGCAGGAACCTCACGGACGTATGGGATCCCCCATGCCAATATTTAGGTCAAAATCATTTTAGGCAGAGAAAGAACAAAGTGTACCTTTAAAATAAATAAAAACAGTTTGACATTGATTAACATTTAGATTCCCTCCAATTATTTAAAAATTTAAATAAAATATTAAACAGGTTTGGAGAGACCATTCTTCTTAAAGGTTTTGTAAATTTTTGCAAGTATTCTAACTGTTCTCCTTAATTAAAAAAAATATATATATATTATTGATTTTTGTACAGAGAGGAAGGAAGAGAGATAGAGAGTTAGAAACATCGATGAGAGAGAGTCATCGATCAGCTGCCTCCTGCACACCCCCTATTGGGGATATGCCCACAACCGAGGTACATGCCCTTGACTGGAATTGAACCCGGGACCCTTCAGTCCCCAAGCCGACGCTCTGTCCACTGAGCCAAACCGGTTTCGGGTGTTCTCCTTAATTTTCAAACTTATTTTCCTCCTGTTGTATGTCTTCATGGCCATACTGATAAGAAGATGTGAAAGTGTATATGAAAGGATGTCTATCAAATTCCATAATATTCCATGGGTTCTAATTTATATTTTTTAAAAGAAAAACAAAAGTTTAAGAAAAAATTATTTGAGTATATTAGAATATAGGATGTATAATTTAGAGAATTTTTATAATTAAAAGAAAAAAATTAAAATGACTTGCCATTACTTGTACTGCTACTTAATACTTTCTGTTTATGCCATTTTTAACTCCATGTGACCTTTAGTAAAATCATTTAAAAATAAGGGCTTTAACACATAAAGTTTTGTGTTTCTTTCGTTCTCCTTCAGGTTGCTGATGCCAAGTCTTTCTCGGGTCCTTTTAATGTCTTGCCTGTGAAGACCAAATGGAGTAGCATTGGCTTTCATATCCTTCTATTTGACTTGGAAAGCCTTGTTGAACTTCTGCTGTCAACATCGGTCTGTGACAGTGACCCTTCCAATTCATTCTATCCCAGTGAGATCCTGAGAAGAGCCAGAAGTACAGTTGAGAAGAAAACACTGACGCTGAAGAGAAATAAAACCTCCTGTGCTTCTCTCTCAGCAGAGGCACAAGCCAGGCCTGTGAGTGAAGCCCCGAGCCAAGGAGATAGTTCCACCCTGGTCTTAGAAGAATATGAGGGAATAAAAAGGCAGAAGAAACTGAAGAGCTCCAAAAAGACACACCCTACGCCATCCAGAAAATTTGATGCCAACCTCACAATAGATGTAGCCAAATTGCTCCTATCTTGCCTTTTGCCATGGGGCGTGGATAAGGAATTAGATAACCTTTGCATTAAGCATCTCAATATTTTGAAGCTTCAGGGTCCCGTTTCTTTAGGACTTGCTTCAAATGAAGATCACTTCTCACTGATGCTGCCAGGTTGGGATGTATGCAATGCCGAAACGAAGAAAGACTACTCGAAAGTCAATTTGTTTTCCAGAAAAGTGTTGGACTTGTCAAACAAATACACATCCACTCTTCCAAATCAAGCTGGGACACCAGGAGGACTGGAAAATAATTGCGATGCTTCGCATGAGTCAAACACTATCACTTATTTATTGAGAAGACTGTTTTTAGTTAACAAATTAGTTAACATGCCTGTAGACGTGGCATATGGAACTGACAGGTAAGACATGCCAAGAGATTTTGACTATTCTTATTTGGGATATTTTAAAAATTACCATTATTTGTTGTATTCATTTCCCTAGCCTTTCTCCTTCTTTACTTCATTTACATAAAGAATGAATATGCAACAACTCCTTTAGCTCCAAAGACATTTAAAAACCAAACCTTTCTTTTAATTTTTGGGATTAGAGGATAATTTGAGCAATAAATTTGTTTTAAAATATATCGTTCAACAAATAATCCTTGTTCTCATAATATGTGCCAGGAAAATCAGAGTTCTGGATGCCGAATGATTCAATAAATAGATGACACATACATATATACATACATATATACATACAACCTTGAAATACATTGCACTTGCTATGAATTAAATATGAACAAAGAACATTTAAGTAATTGCCTATAATGATATGTTTTATATATCATAGGGAAAGGAAAAGTTTGAAAATCTCATTCCTCAAATCCCACCATTTAATGTATACTTTGGCATTTTAAAAATAGGAGAGACCACCAGTAATTAATTTGTAGAAAGTACAGTTTAGTAATAATAACTGCTGTGTGTATTTTTAGTGCTTAGTATCAGTATCTGCTGGTCACCATGGAAGCCCTTTACATACATGATTTTATTTAGTATGCACAGCAAAGCTGGGCTATAGGCCTTATTATTTTGCTCATTATATGGGTGACAACATTAAGGCTTATGGAGAGAAGACACCAACCCCATGACTAATTCAGCTTTTTGGAGTCTGATTCAAGGTTGAGTACCAGTTTCTTTCCAAAGCCTGATTAATCACTAACCTTAACTCTTAGTATTTACCCTCTCCCACTGCTAAAACGCAATGCAGTTTTTCAGAGTCTGATATTAGAAGATTTAATGCAATTCACCAGCCTCTAGGGGAAATATGCAAAATTTTCTCCTTTGGCTTTGAGCTCATTTAAATGATAAAAATAATGCACATAAAATACATAGAAAACATTGAAGTAAGATAAAGAAAATCTAAGAAAAACCATTTGTAATACAGGTATTTTAGGTAGTCTTGTAAAGAGAATAATTAGTGTGAGATAGAAACATCTAGAAGCCTTTACAGGAGAGATGCTATTCAACAGATACCTGTGCCAGACATTGTGTAATGAACAGAGTTCCTGCCCTCAGCTGACTTGCAGTCTAGTAGCAAAGCAGTCCCTATAGATTATGCAGGATTCAGCATTATACTTCCTTCCATTATAATGCTTTTGTACTACTGGGTTTTCCATTTTCTGTTCATAGCCCTAACAATGAGAAAACAGAGTGATAAATTTTGGTTCTTTACTATCCTCTATTTTCTCCTATTTATTTATTTTTTAAATTCAGATAGGCTTCATCTACTTTTCTTTCTATCACTAAGAAAATTACATCGTACCTAATATCTGGTTAAAAATAAAATGCAGGCAGCCAGGAGCCCGAAAACCCAGGAATGCATCCTGATTTTATTGTTCACTAGCCACAAGCCTTTGTACTAGTCACTTAACCCTCTGGGCCTTGCTTTCCTTGTTTTTAAAATGAGGTGGGTGGGATAGGTGATCGTTAAGATTTCTTCAAATTATTAAAAACTTGGGCTGCTATAAAAGTGTATGTATTTCCCTAATTGTGATCCCACAGAGCAGGTGAGGGACTTAGTTATTGTTTGTCAGAGGTGTTTGTTCCTGATTATGAAGTACAGAGTATAGACTATGTCTCAGGCCCCCTAGGTGAGATGACAGACTTTCACCATGCCTTCCCTTAACATCGGAAGTTCAGTCTTGGCCGATTGGCTAAGTTGGAACATCATCCCATACACTGAAAGGCTGTGAGTTGGATCCCCGGTCAGCACATGTACAGGAGACAACTGACCCATGTCTCTTTCTCTCTCTCTCTCTCTCTCTCTCTCTCTCTCTCTCTCTCTCTCTCTCTAATCAATTTAAAAAACCATATTCTTAGGTGAGGATTAAAAAAAATTGTTAGCACACATTAACAAATTCTTTATAGATTCTTAACGAAAACATTATCCAATGGAGGTGTCAGGATTAGAGACTGCTACCTTCAATCAGTCGCTTCAGGTTTGATATTCTGTCAGAGACTGCATGTCCTTTTGCAGGAAATCAAACTAATGTGCATTAAATGTCTCACCGGATCCTTCCAACAAGTTTGACCATTTTACTAACATTTCTCTGTGGTTGTGAAGGTTGGGATGTCCTTGTCTGCTTAACAGTCAGGTGCATGATGCCGCTGAATTTTAAGAAAACAGATAACTGCCTCTGAGCACATCCTTGGCAGTCTCTGAAAGCTGCTGCTGAGTCACTGCGTTAGAGTGTAGCCTATCTTCCTCTCGTCCCCATGGCACCATGGGAGAAGTTTTTGGCAGATGTCAACATATTAGGATGAAAAATAAATGTTTGTTTTGCATTAGCCACAAGTTGCATGACCTAAAAGCAAGATCCCTTCCATAAAAGTAGATCACAAGACAATACTAATAAACTAAGATTCAGAATTCAATTGGAATTAAGGTGTTAGGTAGGAGAAATGTGAGGGAATAAGATTCATCAAAGAGATTAATGTGGAAGACATTGCTAAAGTAATCTGTGTTCACCTTCCAAATTTGTTAAATTGGTCATACACTCATATATTTCATTTATTTAATTGAGTTTTTAAAATATGTTTCATACATTTTCAATAATGTATTTTAAATCTTTTTTTTTTCAATAGCTCTTTCAGAATGGATTCTGTGCATAACAAAGTGAAAAGTCCTGGAAATGATATTTTGCATATTTTAAGCTTCTACGGTTACTTAAGAAATGGTAAAGTTACAGATATAGTCTGTTTTGTTTTGTTTTTATTTCTATGACATAAAATAACTAGTTTCTATAACTGAATAACACTCTACAATTTAGAATAAGCAAGTGTCTTATATTATAACATTTCACATGGTTATATTTTTGTATTATGCCAATATTGAAATATATGTGAAAAAAATTTTAAAGTACACATTTTTTAAAATTAGCCTTATGCATGTCTTCTTTTTTAAATATATTTTTATTTATTTCAGAAAGGAAGGGAGAGGGAAAGAGAGATAAAAACATCAATGAAGAGAGAGCATTATTGATCAGCTGCCTCCTGCATGCCCCACACCAGGGATGGAGCCTGCAACCAGGGCGTGTGCCCTTGACTGGAATCAAACCTGGGACCCTTCAGTCCACAGGCCGATGCTCTATCCACTAAGCCAGAGGCCGGTAAATTGCAGCTCTCAAGCCACATGCGCCTCTTTGGCTCCTTGACTGTGGCTCTTCCACAAAATACCACGTGTGGCACACACATAAAGTGCAGTTGAAACTTGTGGCCCATGCGCAGAAGTCGATTTTCGGCTCTCAAAACAAATTTCAGTTGTACTGTTGATATTTGGCTCTGTTGACTAATGAGTTTGCCGACCACTGCACTAAGCAAACAAGGTAGGGCACAGCAGTGATTATTACACTAGAGGATGTTAGAGCTATTTCAGAAGTCATATAATGGTCCTTGAAGTCTGTGACAATCTTGCTTTTTATAATAGATTCATCCCAAAACTTGCTTCTTCAAATATTTAACCTCTCACTAAGTTGCAATTCTATCCTTCCAGTTGTTAAGGCTGAAAACTTTGAGGCCATTTTGATGTTTCCCTTTCTCTCATATTCCAGATCTAACCTTTTAGTAATCACCTTGGTTCTACCTTCAGAATATACCCCATATTTTGACTGCTTCTCTCCACTACAGAACCACCCTTCATCATCCTTAATCACCTCTTGCCTTGATGACTACAGAGGCCTCCTATTTTTTATTCCTACATTCTATTCCCAACCAGGCAACCAGAGTGACCTATTAGAAACAAAGTCAGAACCTCATGCTTCTGCTTAACTCTGTGGCTTCTGCATCACTCTGAATAAAAGCCACAGCATTTAGGATAACTCACAAGGCTTTTCTGCCTACCCTACATCATTGTTCGCGCTCCCAGCTGACCCCATCTCTTTCTACTCATTTCCTGCTTCCCATACTCCAGCTCCACTGGTCTTTTTACTCATACCCAAACATGACAGGGAGGTCTAAGGCCCTTTGTATTGGCTGTTTCCTCTGTCTGGAATTCTTTCCCCAGCTTTCAGAGTCAGCCTGCTGCCCCTCACCTCCATCACACATCCTTCAATGCTTGCTCACATGACATTTCATCCCTTCTCCCAGCAACCCTAACCCTTTTCCTGTTTTACAGTTTTCCACAATCCTTTTCACTAAGTGACATACTACATATGATTTTTAAATTTATTATCTATGTCCTGCTAGTTAAGTTCCATAGGTGGAGGCCACCAGGGCTGGCCATGGTGTGTAGGAAGCTTGGCTTCCTCCATTGCTAGAGAAACCCAAGCCTTCTGCTCACTCTGTGGCCAAAGCCATCTTGGTTGGGTTAATTTGCATACTCACTCCTGATTGGCTGGTGGGTTTGGCTTGTGGGTATAGCAGAGGTAAGGTCAATTTGCAAGTTTCTCTTTTATTAGTGTAAATCAGTGGTCAGCAAACTCATTAGTCAACAGAGCCAAATATCAACAGTACAACAATTGAAATTTCTTTTGAGAGCCAAATAGCCAAACTTTTTAAACTTAAACTTCTTCTGATGCCACTTTTACAAAATAGACTCACACAGGCCATGGTATTTTGTGAAAGAGTCACACTCAAGGGGCAAAAGAGCTGCATGTGGCTTGTGAGCCACAGTTTGCTGACCACAGGTGTAGATCATTGCTACATTGGAATGGCCTGAACAGCAGCACATGCAGCCCCTCGTAGGACTATTGAAAAGAATAGTTGGGATATTTTAGAGTTGGAGTTTAGTAATAGCTTTGAGTTACTGAGTATTTTCAAAGAATTATGTTAATAATTTTGCATATATTAGCTCAACTTATATATAAAGGGCATTATGTAGTAGGAGGAACTATCTCTGTTTTACCCTTAGAAAAACTGGAGGTCAGGGAACTTAGATGACTTACTTATAGTCATAAGCAGAAGGGCCAGATTCTAGTCCAACTCTGTCTGATTCCAAATCCCTTGCTCTTTCCAGTATGTCAGGCCACTTCTGACATCTAAGATTGCTAGTAATGTTCTCCCTATATGGCCCATTCTGAGTCACCTGTCTTTTCCTTAGTGGTTCTTGTTAGAGTATTTATCCTCACTTTCATTTTTTTTAGTAGACTAGGAAATGGATTGGAATTTGAGGCATAAGTGGTTTCTGCAGAGACCAAGAGACTTGCTAACCAGAGCCAGGGAGCCTCAGATTTTCCTATGGCTGCTGAAACCAAAGCAGCCCGAGCAACTAGTGTTATTACTGATGCATTCCTGATGTTTAAAGTTGGCCTTGATACATTTAAAACCCAGTTAGGTAATAAGGAAATGTTATGTGTTTTAATAATTGAAAGATGAGAGGTAAAGGGAAAGGAGGGATTTACTTCATGCTATTAATTCTAAAGTAAAAATACACTGTGGCACTCATTCTAAAGGGTTGACAGGACCAGTGCCCACTTCTTTCAGCAAGAACGGTGACTAGTAATATTGGTAAACCTGGGATGCTTTCTTTTTATCTCTCCCCCTTAAGTTGCAATTAATTCTTTAACTCCCTGACATTCCCAAGAAAAGTTGGCTCTCATTTCCACCCCATATTAAAATTTAATATCACATTAAAGTGCACTGTGAAGTACCCCTTGATGCCAGTAAGCAGTTACAGTTGAGACCAATACTTCGCTTTGATGGTAGAGTCACAAGGTCAACAAAAGGAGAGAGATTTTAAAAAAAATGTCCTTTTACCTGCTGTGCTCATGAAGAAATGGAAAATATGACTTCGAAATCATACTGCTCTATCATGTTTTATGCCCTGATCTTGGTCATTTCAATTCACATTATATGTTTTATCAGGAAAAACAATGAGTTTTAAGTTTCTTATGTATTGTTTACGTTTCTTTCATGTTCTCAACTTATATTTAATACCTTATAATACATTTCCCTTGACCACTAATATAATGCACACATACATATATCTATTGATATTTAAAATGGTGATTTAATAAAATGCACATTAGACTAATACTAATTTTAAAAGTAGCAGGATTTCAGACCTATATAATACATTAATTTAAATAGACAATCATAGTCATTTTTCTCTCCAGTGCAAGCCTGTATTGTTTTTATCTAATTCAGGGATCTGGTACCTAAATAATATATTGTACCCATCAGAAAGTCTTAATTCATCGATTTTTCTCTTAGATGAAAATATGTACATTTTCAATTAATGAAAAGGTTCTTATTAAGTGCTTTTTGTGTAGGAAACTGCTGGACACTCTATAGATCAGCGTTTTTCAACAGCCTGGTGTGCTGTAGGTGCAGACAAGACAAGAATTTTATAATTTTTCACTATTTTGTTTACTTAATATTTCATAATAAAGTAATTATAAAATACTTTCTTTGTGTTTATTTGATTCCTATTCAAGAGAATTACTTTATATATAGTCAATATAGGCACAGAGTTAAATTTTTTAACATTTTCTAATGGTGGTGTGCCTCGTGATTTTTTTCATGAAACAAGTGTGCCTTTGCCCAAAAAAGGTTGAAAAACACTGCTATAGATCAATTTAAATAAACCAAGCCCTAGCTCACTCTTAAAATTTCACACTAAACATTAAGGCAAATGGATAGAAGGGAGATTCAAGAGGGAAGACTTAAAAGAAACAATACACAAAAAAATGAGGCAAATTAAAACTGAAGTGCTGTACCTATTGATCAGAGTAGCAGAACTGGGTGAGGACAAATCAAGGGAAGTCTTTTATACGATTTCTGCATGATAGATGCAATGTTCAATTTCTGGAACTATTCACATTAAGAAGGAATTATAAAATTTGGTGATCTGTTTGAGTGGGAATATTAGTCATTACATTTTGTTGGCAAAAAAAGGTACAAAGATGGGTTTAAAGTGTAAAGATGAATTTGATTTAACATAGGTAGATATGTATTAGTCTAATTATTATAAATGCATACATTAATGAATGGTTTTTGACTCTTGCTGTACGTGAAAATCCTCTGAGGTACTTTTACAGAGTATTCATGCCTGACCCACTGTCATCCTGACTTATTAAATCAGAATCTCTGAAAGACTGACCCCGGGCTTTGGTTTATGAAAAAAGTCTCCCCAAGTGATTCTACTGCGCAGCTGGAGTTGAGGACCATTAGGTGCATCCATTTTGAATACTCTCAGGATATAAATGTGTTCTGTATGTTCCTAGGTAAGAATGAACCCCATCTACCTGAAGCTGATGTTTCTCTCTTGAAGCTAATTTCCTGTTGGAGAGACCAGTCTGTGCAGGTATGACACAGCGCATGTTCTTGATTATGGAAGAGCTTATTGCTGCTGTGGTTCATTCATCCTCCTTTTTGTTTGAACGTATGAGTGAGTAGGTGTGCTTGTCCTCACACAATGTCCTCCCAGGGCATTGCACTTAAAGGGGTTAATGCAGAGACTGATAGTGAGGGGGAAAGTGGAAAATAATATATACGAAGGTGCACCAAGTTAGGGGGTCTGAATAGAGGGAGCTAAGAAAGAGATGTTAATGGGATCCATAACTTACTACTCATTGAAATTTTAATTTGTGGCACAATTGTCTATTATTTTATTTCAAAATGTCTCTAGGCTTAGGAATTTGGTAAGTGTAATTAGAAATGCTTTTCTTTCCTGAGAATTCTTCGTTTATGTGCTAATTTAGATGCCCAATTGAAGCCTTTTCTTTTTTCAGTCCTAAAAGTAAGTGGATAGCTTTATACATACAAAAAAAATCTGTACATTGATTAGATGGGTACTTATTGGAACTTTGCTCTTCTTCATGAGCTTAATGCATATCAAATTTGCAAGACAAGAATAGCAGTAACAATGATTAAAAATGGCTATTTTGGGTACAGGAAAACCAAAGAAAATTAACTCAGGATGAACTGTGGGGGTTGACACTATAAAACCAAGTAAACACAACTGGAATGGTTATTGAAACTGGCCATGGCTGGTTACCATGGCCAACTAGTTTCTATAAGATTTGCCCTTAGCCTAACCTCTTTGCTCATCCTTTTCCCTCCTATCTTTGCCATACTGAGCGTCTTTATATTTCAGAACATACAAAGCTCATTTCCACCTTAGGCTATTACTATTCTCTTGAGCTAGAATTTTCCTTTTTCCAGATATTATTTGCTCAAAAGTCAATTTCTTAGAGAGGTCTACTCTGATCACTCCATCTAATAGTGTCACCTCCCCCCCACCAATCTCATGCCTCCAGCCACCATCCCATTACCCAGTTTTCTTTTCTTTTTTGTGTGCTGTTTTTAATGGAGAGTATACCTTTATTTTTAAGTATATTTTTTATTATTTCAGATAGGAAGGGAGGAGAGGGAGAGAGAAACATCAATGATGAGAGATAATCATTGATCAGCTGTCTCCTTACACATTGCACACTGGGGATGGAGCCTGCAACATGGGCATGTGCACTGACCAGGAATAGATCCTTGACCTCAGAGTTCATAGGTCAATGCTCTATCACTGAGCCATGATGGCTAGGCTATACCTTTATTTATTTGCTTGCTTATCTTCTGTTATATTCAGCTTGCTGAGAGCAGGGGCTTGGTCTCACTCACCTCTCTTTGACCAGTGCCAAAAAAAGGCAGTAGTGACAGTAGCCAGTCAATAAATAGTAAATGAATGAATGAATGAATAGCTATGCAAAAGCCTCTGTGATAATCAAATGGGCATCAGTACATGTTGACTTTACCAGCATATTATCAATAAAGGAATCTATCTATTAAAAGTGCGATTTTTTTTCCCCCTACTAGCCAACAAATTCCACAATTGGGAAAAATCCTTAAGAAAATGAGTTTAACAGAACATTTATCATGAATTGCTCTAACTAAATATTTTTTTGTAGTTGTTAATTTGACTTTCAGATAAGTTTTAATGAGGTTTGGACATGCTTGGACTAGTGGATCTTTAAGGTTCTATGATACTATGACCCTGTGCAAAATGCTGGGAGCAGGTACAAATATTATCAGAGCATTTATAACTCACACTATAGGAAGTCCAAGCTTCACAGTTTGCCTTTCATCTCTGCCACTAGACCAATGAATGACTCTGGAAGATAGGGTTAACTTTAACTATTTTCCTCATGTGTAAAGTGGGAATGAGAATTTTTGCAAGTATCCATTTAAATGCTTCATCAAACAAGTCCTCAAATTACTAATAAAGCTGTTAATTTAAGCAGTTTGTCAAATCAAGTTAACTTGAATCTACTTTCTAATATATTTTAGAATCACTAGGTGGGAAGGGAATGCTTTTGTAAAATAGAGCAATATCCTACTTCAGAAGTTGGATTAGGGGGTATCTTAAGGGAACAAGTAAGAAGGAATATATTTTTCAGATGAATAAGTTTGTCTGGAAATTGTCTCTTGTGCTTCTCACACAAGAAACATACCCATATTTTATCTCTACTATCTATCCATTTTATCTTATTGGAATAAGGGCTGAAATAGCAACAGCAAGGTTTTGTGGTTGCTAATTTGCATATTTCAGAAGCTGCCCTTACAGACTTGGGATTTTCTAATGGAACTCCAGTGAGTGAAATATGACATCAGCACCTCTAAGGCAGAGGTGCTGTGGCTTTTTTAAGGAGATGCTGCAAAGACCAGTGTGAGCCAGGATTGGAAAAATGCTTTTATATCAGAAAATTTGAACACTGGAACGATAAGCAGGCCTTGGTGGCTCTTAATGAGTCTTTATAACATTCTGTGCTATTTTGCTTTGCTGTTTCAAGGTCTTAGTTAAAAACAAAACAAAACAAAACAAACAAACAAAAAAAAAACAAAACCTAAAAATTTCAGCTTGCCTATGGCACTGAAATACTTCTAGTAATGAGTACATGGTCCAGATTCGTGGCTTTCTCTTTCCAGCTTATGCATTAGTAAACATTATTTCATTATTTTAAATCACTGCACAGTCCCTCATAAGAGTTTAATACTTTGCATATCTATTTGCAGAGAAACTTGCATTCAGGAGTCAGCTTGATATCCATAGTGCTTTCAATTCTAGCTCTTTATTAAAATCACAAATACTGCATACATTTTACATTTTGGGGCATAAATTTTATCCCTACTATCTATAAAATTTATCTACTATATTTATATAGTAGAAAAGCTGAAATATTGATGGTTAAAAAGAAGCAATAAATTCTACTTTCCACAGTGTATGTTTTTAAAGTGTTCAGGAGTATTTTAATTCCATTAGTATGTATTTAGTGCCCACTGTATACCAGATACAGTGGTAATGTTATTTTAACCTGCTTATAAGTTGTATAGTTTCTCTGAATTGGAACCATGCTTTATTGATTTCACACAGAGCATCAAGTGTGTATTTTGAGTTTGTCTCCAGCTAGGTGTATGCCATTCAGTATTCACTTTTAAGTTTTGTAGCTCTGAGTATTCTATTCATTATGATGAATATTTTTCATTTTGTTATTTTTACTTCCTCTTGTTTTCAATGATACTGTTATTAATTATTCTCTTAATATGTATTTGTAGTAACAAATATGTCAAAATCCCCAAAATTCAACAGTTAAAAAATATGGTCATGATATATAAATCCAATAATTAGAAATGTTAGATGAAATTACATACACCCTTATAGGTTTTTAAGAAAGAATATTGATCCTGGTTGTTATAGACTGTTGTATCCAGTGGGAGAGAGGACTTTCTGAGTCACAGTTGTGGGTGTTCCTAGAGATGACAATGATCACAGTGAGAGGCAGCCATACTTCCATGGGGCATATGGCCAGACGGCTCATTCGGAGAGGTAGGCCACAATCTGGAGGGACCATGGGTCTGAGGATGTCGTCCAATAGCCTTCTGAATTACAGTTATGGACAGAAGAAGGTTCCACACAGGACTCTGTGATTGGAAGCTCTCATTCCAGCCGCTCTCGGTATCACGGACTTTGTTTTGTAAGTGAGGAAATGAAGTCCCAGAGTAGCACCCACACTTGTCAAAGGTTGCATCTATAGTTACTGTCATAGTTGGATCAGAAGCCCAGGCTTTCTGATTTCATATTTAGAGCTCTCTGTACCACATCATCCACATCTTGTAATCAGTACTGTCAAATAAAATGTGGGACAAAATTCAAGTAAAATTCATTGATGTGCAATTATTCATGAATAAATAATATAGTTTGGTCCTCTATATGACACACATAAATATGCATGGACCACCTCTATTGTGGTATAGAGTGTATGCTAGCAAACATTATTTCTAATAGTTAATATATTATCACATAACATGTAGATATTAATATCATGATTCACTAGTATCTTGATTTGCAGAACAGTTAGATTCATGGTATACAATAACTGACACAGTGTTGAGAATCTCATCATGTGATATGCATGAGTGAGCATTTATGTACCTGTACTGTGACAGGCAGTACTACAGTGTTGGTAGACATGGTATATAGTACAGTGGTTGGCAAACCATGGCTCGTAAGCCACATGTGGATCTTTGACCCCTTGAGAGTGGCTCTTCCACAAAATGCCACGGCCTGGGTGAGGCTATTTTGAATAAGTGGAATTAGAAAAAGTTCAAGTTTAAAAAATTTGGCTCTCAAAAGAAATTTCAATTGTTATACTGTTGATATTTGGCTCTGTTGACTAATGAATTTGCCAATCACTGGTATAGTAAAATCACTTCACTCATTATCTGTCTTTTCCCAAGCCAACCAAGCATTTGAGTTTGAGCATTTGAATGAAAAAAAAAAAAAACACAAAACAAAACAAACAAACAAAAAACAAAAACAGAGGAGCGATCAGTAATCAGGAAATCTCTGATACTTTTAGGAAGCTTCCTATATTGGAAGGTCAAGGGTCCAGGTCCTTCTGCCACAGTCACTTAGTAAGCATCTGCCATCAGCAACAGCTCTCTGAGTGTCCCTAGAGCCTAAAAGTCTCTATCGCAGTCATGCCACATAAAAGAGACTAAATAAATATTTAGATGTGTACATGTTCTATTTTTGGCATCAGCCTCTCTCCATCACCCTGGGGTTGCCCCAAAGCCCATGCCCCGGGCATTGTAAGAGCAGGCTGGGGATAATGCAGAGGGGGCAGTGGCAGTTGTGGAACCTGAGTCATTGGAGGGCAGGTTTTAGAGGAGAAAGGAGCAGGCAGTGGGTGATGGCTATATGAAAGGTTTAACTGTCAGCCAGAGAAGGATAATAGGAAGGTGTCCCAAGTTCACCTAGATCACAGTGCCCTTCGTTTTTCCCTCACTTATTCAGCACTTGACTTTCCTTGAACTTGACCTAACACCTAGACTGTATCTCATTTCTTTCCAGAAAAAAGCTAGAGTACACCAGCTTTTTACTCATGGATAGAGGGGAAGAACCTTAGCACAAGATATGCAAAAAGGACAGAGGAACAAAGCTCAGAAGACCTGTCTATCAAGTCTGTGTAGAACTTGGGATGTCATATACTATATTATTTATTTAAAAATGAACATAGTGGATTAGGTACCCTGTGACAAGTATTCCCCCACCCCCTCTAGCCAACCACAGGTCCTTGAGTGGGCATGTACAATAATGGGAAATTGCACCTTGCAGTATTGTGACCTATATAAAGCCACGTGCATATACACAGAGTTTAGTGAGATTTATTATTAAAGTCTTGTCTTTAACTTTCTGTATTTAACCTGGTTTAAATCATGTGTTTTTAGCTAAATAGTGCTTTAGAGCTAGATATTATTTGAGGAACTACACTTGTCTTTAAGAGCATTATGACATATTCAAATTAGTTTCCTTTATTTTCCAGTGAAAATATCTTAAAAGAAGGAATTCAAAACTCCTTTCAACTTTCCTGTATAGTATTTTGCATTTACAAAAGATCAGTGTCACCATTTGGGTGCCATTTCTCAGTATCTGCATTTTAATTATTTCAGATGCTAATCCTAGTGGAATGGAACATTGCAATTTATGTGAATCCTTCCTAATCGAAATTTCAGGCTTTGGGCTTTGTGCAAAACAAATTATTATTATTTGTAATAATACTAAATATAATTTGTATGGAAACACAAACTTAACAGGTAACTGAAGCAATACAAGCTGTTCTCTTGGCGGAAGTTCAACAGCACATGAAGACCTTGAGAAAGACACCAGTCAACAGTGAACCAGGGTCCATGAATGAGAATGGTAACTACCAGATGATGCAGATCCAGCCAAAGATGGAATGCACAGAGGAACTAGAGTTACAGTGTATTACAGACAGTTTGTCTCTGCAAAGTAAGTGCAAAATTTATTGGATGCTCTTTCATTGGGATTTTTTCTACTATTTAGAATTTATTGAGAATATGAGTTCACAATATATCATTTCTGCAAAAATCAAGCCAAGTGCCCTGTATCTGACCTATTCTGCTATCAATTTCCTCATATAATTGTCAGATTTTTAAAGAACTTCTATATTCTATTATAATCAGTAAATATTTTCCAAAACAAAAACTATATTATTTATAAAAAATGTTTTGAAAGTAAGTAATTAAAAATGAAAACAGGATTAACAGTAATAGCTTAAAGGGATATACAGTATAAAAGTTTGTTTTCATTTGCTACCATGACAGTACCCATGTGCCAGTTTTTGGGATTTTTTTTTTTCTTTTCTGGGAATAAGAGACATAATAGACACTAAAATTAAACTGGTTTATAGTTGGTCCACTTGATTTTATAACACATCTTATCATTATAACTTTATAATGATGATGTTTATGGCTTATGGCAAGCAAATAAATCTAAATTTCTGCTGTAAAACATTAACTCATTCACTGTGACTTTAAAAAAATAAGAAAAAACAGTTAAAAATAAGTGAAAATCTGATTTTCAAATTTATTAGTAAGTTTTTGATGAAAAAATGATTGATAATATGACCAAATGTATATTTAAATTAATTTTCAATTACTACGTTTGAGTTTTCAATTCATTTGGCCAGGCACCCATATGCCATTAATAGGTTTCTTCCAACTTTCCAAACACAGCTAATGTCATCATGAGTAAATGCTCCTGAGGTGGCATTTCTGTGCCTCATACCAAATCATGAGTGCCTAACTTATCCACTGGCCCAAAGACCTGTTTTCTAGGTGAAAAATTCATGGCAGAAAATCAAGGTGGAACTTCTGATGAGTCTTATTGTCACATGAGTTACCCATTATTTGAAGTTTCACTGAGGCCTTGTTCTGTCCTCAGTTAATTATTGGATATAAGAACTATCCTATCTAAGAAAAAGATAATATGCAAATTGACCAGTTCTCCAACACACAAGAAGATGGCCACCCCCATGTGGACACCAGATGGCTGCCACAGATGGCCAGCAGGGAAAGGCAGTTGTGGGCGATTAGACCAGCAGGGAAAGGAAGTAAAGGGGGACCCAGACTGCAGGAAAGGGTTGTTACAGGGCACCCAACCTGAAGGGGAGGGCAGTTAGGGACGATCAGGCCTGCAGGGGAGAACAGTTAAAGGCAACCAGGCCTGAAAGGGAGGGCAGTTGGAAGGGACCAGGCCAGCAGATGAGGGCAATTGTGAGTGACCAGGCCCAAAAGGAGGGCAGATGGGGAGGACCAGGCCTGCAGGGAAGGACAGTTGGGGGTGACCAGGGCAATAGGGGAGGGCTGATGGAGGGGGTTGGACCAGGCCTGAAAGGGAGGGCAGTTGGGGGAACCAGGCCTGCAAAGGAGGACAGTTGGGAGGGATCAGGCCAGCAGGGGAGAGCAGTTAGGGTTGACCAGCCAGTAGGGGAGGACAGTTATGGGTGACCAGGCCAGCAAGGGAGGGCAGTAAGGGGCAATCGGGCTGGCAAGGGAGCAGTTAGGCATTGATCAGGCTGGTAGTGGAGTGGTCAGGGGATGTACAGGCTGGCAGGCAAAAGCAATTACGGGCTATCAGGCAGGCAGGCGAGCTATTGGGAGCCAGAAGTCCTGGATTGTGGACATCAAGGGATGTCCAACTGCCCAATCCCTTGAGAGGTCCCAGATTGGAGAGGGTGCATGTTGGGCTGAGGGACACTCTTCCTCCTCCATGCACAAATTTTGTGCACTGGACCTCTAGTTAATACTATAAAATGTAATTTTACTGTGAGTAGAGACACCCAGAATTCATGGTAGATATTAACTATCTTTAAGTTACTATGGATGAGCTTTGCTAATGTTAAAAGAAAATTTAGGCTTGTTTGTGATAAAAATTGGAACACAAAAATATTACGATTTATATGTTGTACCATATGTTGGTAGATGAAAGAATATTTTAACTAAAAATAATATACTCAAAAAATGCTGAGAATATCTTTTATTGGGGGGGATGCTGCCTGTAGGAAAATATTAACTGCAATTACAAGTAAATCAGAAACATATAACATGCATTGAAGAGGAAAATTTCCAAGTAATATTATATTTATATGAACACTGCCTATTCAGAAAAACTCATAAAAATGACAGGAAAATTTTAGACTTTTATTACAGTAGTATGTATTGCATTACTTGATGAAATTTTAAAATATATATAAGTAAAAAAAAACTATTTGTTTACTTCAAATATCTTGATTCAAAGGTAATGGAGATGGTGTGGTACTCTTCATCAGTGCGATTATTCCTCAAATTCTGTAGGCAGTTACTTAAGCAGAATGCCCTTAAAACATCTATTATTTTACAAAATATTATTATAATAAATGGTTTATGTCATTTAATTTTATCAGGTTTTTGTTCACTTGTCCTCTGTGAGCTCCACTCCACACCCTTTTAAAATGATTTTCTTTTTTTAATTGATTTTTTTTATACTTTCTTGATTACTTGATGCATTCTCTTTGTTAATCATTTGTAAAGTAAGAGATGATGGTTTTATGATGCACAGGTATTCAAAAACTTCTTTTATGCCAGGGCATAGTATATTTGGTTTATTAGTATAATAGTAATATAACAATAATAGATATGGATAAAATAGTAACAACAATTATCGTATTCTTAGTATACTCCAACATAAATGTTCTCTCACTTTTTCCTTTGATTCATACATAATTCACATGAACCTTAAGTCTGTCTTCAACATTTGACTCATCTGTGTAATCAATTTTACAATTTTTAAATGTGCATGTTCATGGAAATGAAGTGTTTGAAATGAAACTACTCTTTGAGAAAGACACAGCCTGAGAAATTGCTCCTTAATTTTGTTATTTGACACACTACTTATATATCTTCCTCATATACATGAAATAAATAATATTTGAAAATAAGTCCATCACCATACCAGCTATCTTGAATGCCACCAGAGGTGTATATCTTGTACCTTGAGATATGCTTTCTTTTATTATCCTATTTTTTTCAATGAATAAAACTGGGATTTAAAAGAGGGTGAGTAGCTTATCTATAGTAAAAAAATTACTGAAAACATGGATGAATATTCTCTTAAACACTGTGTTCTTGTCCAGTAAACTGCATTTTCCACACTGGCAGCTTGAGGAAATTTGCTCTAAATCAGCTCAATCTGAAAATTGAATAATTTATTGAGTGGTTTTCTTAGATTTTTATTCCTCTCTCATAAATCATACTTTCTATTACCAAAGAAAATGCAGAGTGTTCAATCACTGCCCTCTCAGCCCTTATAATAAAGAAAATCACCAGATTTTTTTTAACTATTTGTACGTGAGATGCACCTAGAAAGCAGTAGAAATGAGTGAAATGAAAATTGAAGCATAATGCGTTTGAACTTTATAAATCCATATCTTGATTATTTTCAGTGTTTTCATTTCTTACATTTCACAGCACGTATTTTATTTGAGGTTTTAATATTTGTCTATTGGTATTTTAGGGGAGAATGGTATATTTTATCTGAGTTTACTTTTTTATAATGATTACTTTGCTATCTTCTTTAAATCTCTTTATTAAGAAATTATATAACTAACACTCACATTTGAGGCTAAGATTCATTGATTTTAAAATAGTAGTGTTTCCTATTATTAAAATACATTTGAAAGTTCTTTTTCCTTATTTTTTAATGTTACTTGGATCAGTTAAACAAGTGCTCTAAATTGTCCCATTAAATAAATTGGTTTAAATAGAAATGGAGGCTTTGCAGATAAAGCTGTCACCTGAAATTATCGGCTGAATTTAAATTCACATTAAACTGTAGATGTGAAGATCATGCATCAAATATGGGTATTGCAAATAATCTTTATTAGATGCACCATTTTCAAAGACTTATCTACAGAATTAAATAATGAAAGTGTGCTCTTTGTTTATAGTAACTCAAGGAAATAAACATTGATTCAACAGAAAAGTTTTGTGATCCTGGTGGCCGATAGCAGAGGGACTGGCTTGGGAGGGTCTTCCTTGGCCTGCTGAATTTCTCAGAAGAAAATCTGTCTAGTTGTTAAAAGGCTTTGGAATACAGTTGACTACTTCACAGGGACAGTGCTTTTTTTGGACTGTCTTTATTTAGTCAATGCATCTTCTACCGCCCTCTATGAGGTCTTCAGGCTAAGTGAGAATACCAAGACTTTCTTCTTTCTGGCCACAGAAGTCATTTAGGAAAGGTCTGCATGATATGAGTGAGCAAGCAGCAGAAACGTAATGGCGGAGGGCACCTCATCGAAGGCCTTGGTTGTTATAGCGAGATCTTAAGGTTTTTCTCTCTGAGATGGGAAACCATTTGAGCAGACAAATGGCACACTTTTCAATGGAATCACATTGTCTGAGGTTCAGGGGCCATGGACAGAGGCAGGGAGACCATTTAGGAGCCATTATACTAACCTTGAAGATAGCAGCCTGGCTCAAATATGGTAGCCTAAATGAAGATGAAAAGTGGCGAGACTCCAAATTATTTTGAAGGTAGAGATGACAGTATTTGCTGATGGGGTGAGTATGGAGGAGTGAGATGAAAATCTATACTTAGATTATTTCAAACAAAAAGTATTTGATACAAGATTGACCCTGTGGTTATGGCTTGGTTTGGTCATGCAGTGTTGCATACGGTATTCCAGGCATGCTGAAGGAAGAGTGGAAACCCCACTCCACACTCCCACCTGCCCCTGCTGTGTTCAGTTTCAAGTGTCCCTCCTTAGATGACTTCTAGTATTAACTCACCCTCCGAAAATGGACAAGAGTTTCCTGCCAAGAAACTATTGATAGAAGACAATACTAATAATGCAAGCGTAAGCAAATAAGATGTAAATTACATTGGCAAACTTATCTTAAGCAATGTCAGATGTGTGTGTGTGTGTGTGTGTGTGTGTGTGTGTGATACTCTTTTGAAATTTCTACTTGCATGCATATTTTATAATTAGACATAATTTGAAATGCAAATAGTGTGTATGGTGTTTGTAAACAAATGTATATATTGATGGTGCATATTTCAGAGCTCTTCCTTATTATTTTCTGCAAGAAAGTATCCCAACCACAGCCTTCGGGTGGATGGAGCTGAGTAGGCAGATGTGATAAACTTTTGGTTATGTGGGGTTGGTAACGTCATAGTCTACATTGCACACTGTTCTAGCCCTAAAACTTTTTTCTAAAAGTATTTATGCATAACTCCTCTGTATCACTTGTCTCTGCTTCTCTGCACTGATCCAAGAGTCGGGGATATTTCAGAGAATGAATTGGAAATCTTCAGTGAAAGATACAAATTAGTATCAGGTAACCATAGAAGTGTCCCAGACAGCCCAGAAGAGGCTACAGGAGCACTTCAAAGAAGGACCTAACGCAGTCTTTGGGATCCAGGAGGCTTCTTGGGAAAAAGAGATGCCTAATCAAAATCCTGAAATATGAATATGATTTAGCCAACAAATAAGTTGGAGAGGGAGAAGATAGCTATTTGCGAAAACCAGAGAAGCCACCTATGCTCTTTTCTTCCTCCCAAGAATTACCTGATTAACACATGCCTGAAAGGGAAACTTGGACATTAGAGAGAAATCTATGACTTGAATTTCCTCTCTGGGACACATGCTCTTTTCCTAACTCTCAGCCTTCCAGAATAATGATAACAATGACAGGAAGGACAGGAAGAGCTTACACTGATAGGGCTTAGTATGTCCTAAGTGCCTTCCTTAATTTAAAGCATTTGATCCAACCGACAATGCTGTGGAGAGAGGTAATATTGTCATGCCCATTTTATTGATGAGAAAATAGATAAAAGAAGTGAAGAAACTGGCACAGAGTCTTACTACCAACAGAGCCAGAAGTTAACTCCAGGCATTCTGGTTTCAGTATCTGGATTCTTTGTAACTTTCCGGCACAGCATCCCAATTAACATTTAACCTTCACTACTTCTTAATCCAGCAACTATTTGCCAGTGTCTCCTCTATGATAGTTACAGAGATAGGTATTACCCATGTTTAGATTACAAGGCAGCACAAACTGAGATATTTGGCATACCCACAAAGGAAAGATTGTCTTAAAGAAGTTAGTCAGCAAATATCAAATACCTAATTTCTACTAAACGATAAGCTATTCCACTAAGAATGTACTTAATACTAAAGATTTTTATTTGGAATATATATTTAGATAATTACAAGTTTCAGTGGTTAAAACATAGAATGTTTTACAACTGGGAGCTGGAAATGCCAACTGGTAGAAGGTAGAAATGAAAAAGACCTGGCATATATATTAGTTAAAGGGGTTAATGGTTAGCAGAGTGCAAGGAAGAGATGAGGAAATTTAAATTTTTATTTTTTGCATTAATTTGAATCGTGTACTAGACAACCTTACTCAAATAACAAGGCGTTCATATTAAGTGAAGACAAATTTATGTATGGTAAGCAAATAAATGATTGAGCACCTAGAATACATTGCATACACTTCAAAAAAACACTGTTTGTCATTTGAGTTTAATATACGTCCTACTTTATTTTTAGCTCCTCATAAAAGTGATGGAGAAATCTCATCATTTCCCTTATCCTTCATATAAATTCCTCTCAACTTTTCCACTGCCTCTGCCCTCTCTGTATCATCTGAAAGATCGCATTGCCTTAGAGAGACTGATAGAGTTCACTGCTCTTTTTCCAAAAGTAGTTTCACCTTTCACAGAGATTGAGATTGATGATTTTCATCTTGGCATATGAAGAACTCGAGTATTTCATGGTCTTTTTTCCTCCCGAGCAATCAGCATGCCAACGTGGCCCGACTGCACGGAGACCGCAGCATCAAGGGATTGAGTTAAACATTTCCTTGGTAACAGTGTGCAGGCACCACGTATTGATTATCGTCTGCATACCCATTTAAATGTATTGACAAAGAAAAAGTGATCTAGATTCTGTCGCTGAAATCGATGTGTTTTGCGCTATTGTTCTCCCACGCTGAGACTGGCCTCCCGATACTGACCCCTCAAGGACAAGGGTCGGGTCTATTTATCTTTTTTCCTCCCATCACCGAGGATGGTCCTCCACCCTGTAGCTGGTAATAAGTGTTTATTGAGTGGATGGATGAATGGAAGGACCGGGGGATGGCTTGTACTAAAGATTCAGTTAACTCCTAATTAGTAAGAGAAAGAGGAGACAGGGAAAATCAGCTGATTGCTTTTCTTTAGTAGCCAGATATCGTCTGGAATATAAACTAAAATTGTGCTTCCTAAGCATCCTCAGCCTAGGCTCGTGTGGTACATACACAGTAGGCTCACACACGCACACATAAATATATATATACATACATATATAAACACACACACACACACACACACACACACACATATATATATATATATATATATATAAAACATACACACATGAATGAATCTCATTTGTAACCATCCAGAACACGGCTCTTTGCTGATGGCTGATTACTAGCATTTGGCTCTTCCCTCCTCATTTTGTCATCATCTGGTTTCAGTCTGTGTTTAGAGAGCCCAATTTTTGCCTTAAACCTGTCTTTGCATTCTTATTCAGCTACAGCTTCTCACGGAAATATTTAAGGAGCTGCTATGTCAAACACTGTCTCCTCAGCATCTAGACTTCAGGCTCATTCCTGATCTCTTGCAGCCAGGGCTCCTTAGACTGCAAACCCGGGGCCCTCCCTATAACCCTGGCTCAGCCTTTTCCCAGGGACTCCTTTCTTACTTCGGAGCCTGGGACTTTGTGTGATATTAGTTCCTCCCTAAAATGCAATTCCATTAGGTGGTATGGATATGCATACCTCATTCAGGAAACGATTTTGGTATGAATAAATTCTTTGAGAGGAAAAGCAGGGGATTTGGTCAGCTTTATATTCTCTGCAGATAGCACTGTGTTTGGTGCACAGAAAAGCAATTGCTAGAAATGGTAGCTAAAGGAAAATTTATCCAGTTGCCCCCATGGCATTGCAATGTCTCATTTCATCAGAATGCCATTCACCTTGCTGGCCGAGCCTTATTTTTCCATTTGAACACATCAAAATATTGGCCCAATTTTTAGTCTTAGAACAATGTGAATACCTTCAAAACAGCTATTATTAAGGGCTTTCTGTGTAAAAGGATCAATACAACATGGGGAAATTTTTTATTACATCACATTCTACACTACTTACATATCATTCTAAAATATTACTTAACATGGGGTATGCTAATGGTTTGTTTATTTGCCTTTTCTCTCCATGTCTCTGAACTCCTTCAGGGCAAAAATGGGAACATATTAATCTCATGCTCCTAGCAGCTGATGAACCACGTGGCTCATGATGGGTGCTCATTAAATGTTTGCTGCCTAGTGAGTGAATGGATGATAAATGATGGTGACAGACATGCATCAAAGAATTCTGATCTTGGGCAGAAGGAAAGAAATGCTAAGTAACTTGTTAAGGATCTGTAGGTAGGAAGAGAATGAAAAAGAAAAGATTATTAGAGGGATGTTGGTTTTCTTCTAAAGTGTTCATCCACTGGCAGTACTTTAAATGTATCTGTTTAGTTCAGGAGCAATTTATGTCTAGAGAGAGCCACCAGGAAAAAAAAATAATGCTGATTAAAAAAAAAAAAAAAAAAAAGGCAAAGACTTGATTTTCAATACCTGTGAATAAGTTATAAGAAATGAAGACCGTTCGAAGAAGAGTTGTTAGTTGTAGTTTTTCTTTTACCTGCTCCAGGTGACCATGGGCCCTTTGTTTATTTCTGTGCAGGAGCACCCAGCCCGGCAGGCCTGCTAAGCTGGGACAATGACAGAGCACAACTTACTAGCTGACTACACATAAGCATGGTCATTGTGAGCACTCTACTAGCTTCTTAGGTTTCTTGTCATACACCTGGGGTCGGACTTGACATTTCAGAAAAATTAAGCGTAGTGTTTCTCAACTCTTCTCAATCTCAGCACTGACTTTATAGCCACTATTTATCACCCTAAAATAAAATTCTGGAGTAATACAACTTATCTATACACACAATTTACATAAAATTGAAAGGGGAAAACAAAGAGTAAGTAATTTATAGTAATAAGTGTCTCAGTAGATAACAGCTTGGGCATGGCTGTACTAAAGGATATAATAGAATGCTGACGGGATGCATCCCATTGTGAGAGGACAACAGTTATCACTGCACATCCCTGTGCCAGTGCGGGGTGCTGTTTGGGACACGGGTGTCCAGATGGATTTTCAAGGTAAAATTCTAGACAACAGCAGCATCAAACTATGGCCATTTCTTAAAATACAGGGCTAGTGGTCTCCCTAGAAAATTCAGGGTATATTAATCACCTTGAACTATTCTTATGTGTAAAATAAAGACAGATTCTGAGCTCAGGGAATTACAAACTGAGCTTTCACTTCCACAGTTGGCCAGTGGACTATTTGGAAACCATGTGAAATATCAGGACAGTTATTCATTGTCAAGGACTGTGCTGAGCATTACGGGACATCTGGCAATTCTGTTCTAAATGCCAATAAGTGTCTCCAGTATCATTGGGGAAACCAAATGCCCCTTGCCTCAGCAGTTCCAATGCCTTCCCCTAGGGGGCAGTACCAGCCCTGCTGAGTAGCACTTATTTCAGGAAAGGGATGGTGTATGTTCTGAGGCCTTTATTTGTTTCTGCCTCACTTCTTTTTTAGACGTGCACACGTGGAAATGAAACCAAATTAGTAACCCTCAGCTGACTCAGGAAGGTCGTTCTCTAATGCCCTGTGTCTGTTCCATCTGTGTAGATTATTCTTTGATTGCAGTATTTCCCAGGCTATGCAGCTCTGTCTCCTTCATTAAAAAAAAAAAAAAAAAAAGAAGAAAGAAAGAAAGAAAGAAAGAAAGAAAGAAAGAAAGAAAGAAAGAAAGAAAGAAAGAAAGAAAGAAAGAAAGAAAAGAAGGAAGGAAGGAAGGAAGGAAGGAAGGAAGGAAGGAAGGAAGGAAGGAAGGAAGGAAGGAAGGGGAGAGAAAGAAAGAAAGAAAAGAAAGAAAGAAGAAAGAAAGAAGAAAGAAAGAAAGAAAGAAGAAAGAAGAAAGAAGAAAGAAAAAGAAAGAAAGAAAGAGAAAAAGAAAGAAAAAAGAAAAGCTTCTTGTCCCGTTTTCTCCCTTTCACCTTTGGCCTGGGCCTAACCTAGAGCCTCCAGCTGTTGGCACCTATGGGATCCACTCCCGCATTGGAGCAGAGGTCAGACCCTTCTTGGGATAATGACTGAGCAAGGTGGTGGTGCAGGGCCTGGTTTATACAACCCCCCTCCCCAATAGCTGATTTTGTTCTGGAGTTTTCATTGGGCTGATAGAGGCTTTATCAGGTCTGCATAGTGAATCGAAAGCTCCTTACTCGATTCTGCTTTTGCCCTTTTTCTTTCTCAGGTGTTACTCCCAATACGCCCTTTGCATTGCAACTCCATCTTAACACCTGTAACTGGTGTTACAGCTGACACCCAGCTGACACCAATGGGAGAGAGCTTGTTGTGAGGAGCATACTTCAGGAAGAAGGAATGGAGGAGGACAGACATAGGGACATGCAGTGTCTTCTGGTCAGGAAATGGGGATAGGTTTGGTGTGGGCAGCGTATAGGAAGAGAGGATGCCCCTCCAGTCTGGATCCAGAAGGGAAGACGCCTAGAAGGTAAAGGCTTTGGTGGGGTTTTATTCCTGAAAGATAATGGGAATCATTATTAATTCCTTTAAAAAGAAAAATGAGTCATTTCCTGTGCTAAGTAGGAAGTTAGTTAGTAAAGCAGGAGAAACAAAGAACCCCTTGTGTCCAAATTTTGTCAGAGTATTTCTCTGTTTAGTATTTTACTTGCAAAGCAATACTTTTTTTTTCCTTTATTTTTATTGCTGTTTTTTTTTAATAGACTATCAATGCCTTTTGTCCCTCATGGAGAAAGTAGTTTCGTATTACACAGAGGAGGGGGCATTTTGCTTTCTTGCTTTTAAGCCAGACATCACTGAACGTTCTTCCGAATCATCAGTATTGCTGTGGTTCTGGGTGCTAATCTGAAATATATGTGGCCATTATCTCACTCTTTCGAATCAGTGCTTAAACTTTTCCCAGCTTGTATGCACTAATATTTGGTCTGACTTCCTTTTTTTTTTTTTTTTTTTTTTTTTTTTTTTTTTTTTTTATTTTTTTATTTTTTTTTTTTGGATACTCTTCTATCACTTACCATTTATTGACAAGGTTAGGTGTTATCATCCCGTGTGCTGTATATGTGTGTTTAAATGGACATTATTGACCTCCATTGTTTGTTTTTACTGAAACTGAAACATTAATATCAGTTTTATTAAGTATTTGCTATTATTTTCCAGGAATATAACATATTATTTCTCTTTATCACTTAAAAAATCTTGACTTAATGAATTGAGTTTTAGCATAGCAAGGTAATTTTGAAATGTGCTTTTCTGTGTGTTTATATTAATATCAATGAATGATTTCAAAGGTTAAACTTTTGATCCATCTCTTTGAGTCATCTACTTCAGTCGAGAGTCATTACATCACCTGCTTCCCTTATGCCATTGATTTATGCTTCCTTCATGCTACTGAGTTTGAGCAGTATCATTTATGTTTTAATTTGACATCCCCTGAACTATGAAACAGTATTTCAGAAGGTAATGGCAAAATACCTGTAACACATTGTAGAATTGCTTGCTTACCTGTGTGAATCAGTAACCTAGCCTTTAACATTGGCCTGGGATTCTCATTAGACTGAAAGGGAATGAAAGGTTTTAATCAGTCGTTTTCTTCTGTAGTAAAGATGGTCAGGGGAATCTCTGGATGATAGTACTCAGATACCATAATCTATGAACTTAAAATTGTGGGATGCAAAGGAGTTTTTTTTAATTTTCTTAGGGGTTTCATATTCCAAGCTCTCCCAAATAGCTAAAGTCTACGCAAAATGTACTCTGAAGAAATGGCCATTTCAGGACCCTGGAAATATCTACTTGAACATTATTTTCAGAAACTAGAAAAAATATTAGAGGGATTATTTTCAAACTAGAGGCCTGAGGCACAAAATTTGTGCAAGGGGGTTGCACCACCACTCACCCACCCCCCACTGCAGTGGCTTCATCTGGAAGGTCATCTGATCTAATTAGCATATTATGCTTTTATTATTATAGATGATCCTTTTCTAGTAGTTACATAACACATGTATTTTTTTTCAAACAAATTTCTTCTTTTGGCATGTCTTTTTATTTCTCTTTGCAAATATTAAATGAAGTGAGCCTTTGCCAGTTTCTTTGAGAGAAAAACTAGGACACGATAGACTTAAGTACCTTTATTATATTGATATGACTTGTTGGAAAATGGCCTTAGACTAGATTGCATGCTCCTAGCTGCTACTCTCAGATTCTTTTATGTAAATCACACTATTTCATCGGCATTATGTAGAGGACAGAATCTACAAGAGAATAAATTCATGATGCATTTCTCTCTAACTAAATGCAGGCCTTTTCCTTGGAGGATATTGCCATTTTTATATTTTCAATGGCTCATTTTAAAGAAAATATATTACACATTTAAAAAATTAGTTAAACTATGTCTACTGTTAATGGCAATCCACTATTATGACATTCATAATATAAAAGCCAACTATTAGTAAAAAATGCAGTTTGATGAATGTAGTATGTTTATAAATTAAAGATCGTCATTTCATTTTTTCCACAGTAAATTTGCTTTAAATATTAGTTTTTATATATGTTTGCTTGTATTACAAATATTTCCAGTAAGCAAACACAAATCATTTTTATATTTAGCATTTAAAATGCATCTCAACTTGACCATTAAATCATCTATTAAATATTCAATTAAAGTGGGTTTTGATCCATTTTTTAAAATTAGTGGTCAGGTATTCGGGGAAACAAGCTTGCAAGATATTCCTAAAACGCAATTCACTTCATTTCTTGTTCTGTGTATTTTGTCAGAGAATGCCTTAATGTAGCAGAAATCAGATTTGGTGTGTATTTTTACACCAAATCAAATTGTGCAGGCGCCACCCTCTGCTTTCTCCAAAACAATATAAAGGATAAGATTCCGCGGTGGTATAGCTTAAGAGAGCAGTGCAGTCCTGGAAGAAGCTCGTGTGTGTAAAGTGGAGCTACAGGGGCATGTTTTACTGGAAAAGTATGTGTCTTAGAACACCATTGCAGAACTGGATTTAAAAACATAAGTTTACTAATCTGAGTTCTGTCTCCTTCTGGAAACTGTATGGAAGGCAGATGTGTTTTTTTCTAGTTATTCTGTAGGTATAAATCATAAGTATAAAAGGTACTGAAATATGTAAGAATGAAACTGCAATATAGTAGTGACTAATGGTAGAAAGCACTTAGATTGCTCCAGTTATAACAACTTATGAAGAGGATGAAGGCATCATAAGTCATTTTATTTATTACAATTGGCACATTTCCCTTCCTAGTTGTATTGAAGACAGTCTTACATTCCCTGTCCATTCTTGCCCAATCCTCATTTGCCTAAATTCACAAGGCATAATTGTAAATTTTAATATTTTTATTCTTTTAATGTGTAGCAGTAATCCAAGATTATTATTCTATCAAATCAGCCATGGAATATGTCCAGTATCCTTCATAGGCCTTTTCTAGGTTGAAATACTTTTTTAGGGCACAAGTTCTAACATTTTCTATTTCTAATCCTCAAGGAAGGAGCTGTGTGCTGTCCCTGTATACATAAATGCCTAAGTATCAGAAAATGACTATAAAATAACTCCTACACTATGAAGTGAATTAGGCTGTTTTCCCCTTTGTGTGGCTTCTTGTACACAGCAGTAATTTAGAATTTGCAAAATATTAGAAAACACTTCACTGATAACTTGTATGTCCTATGTAAAGCATCAACATTTCTAAGGAGTTTTACCAATGACTAGCTTTCTTTTTTATTTGAAAAATGATCTAATTTGGCATTTTAAAAGTTTTGTAAGTATCTAAATCCTGTGTGAAAATGAAGTAACCAATCACATAAAACTATCCTATTATTTTAATGAGCTTTGAAATTAGATGGATAGCAGTCATGTAAACTGTTGGTCTCAACATCTAATTCATTTTGGTAAATTGCTATGAAAAAAATATCAGTCATCCTGGCAGGTACAATAGCACTTGTTTGTATAACATTACATGAGGGGGATATCTACCACTAACACAACCTCTTTAATCAGTGATATCTTTATAATATAAATATAGGCATAGAGGTTAATCTTGAATCTGTACAGAAACAGTGATATGCCAGCATAAATCAACATGTTTATGGTTTCCAAGTTTATTAAAACTTAGTATGAAAATCATAGTTCTTTAACAATAGCTGCACCATATACATTTAAAAAATCCTGAATCAGACAATTATGTAATTCCCTCTGAGACATGACAAGATTCCCTGACCTGAAGTTTGGAAACCACTGGACAGGTTATGAGGAGAGAATCTATATCATTTCTTCTGTACAAAGCGGTGGCAGTGCAACAAATACATGCATAGTTATTACACCATTTACTTTAATCACCACTGTTAGTTGTATGTTTGATTTTTTTTTTTTTTTTTAAAGAAGGCTGATCTCATGATAGGAATAGTGTGAGCTGTTGCCTGGCTGCCATGCTCTAGTTATAAATCACATACTGCATCATCCCAGAATGTGTCCTTACATTTCTCAGTGCCTCAGCTTCGTGCCCGGCTAGTGCCAGGCAAGCTGTTGATTGGCACAGAGAGGAATTCCAGGAAGTCGGCAGCATGGGCCATTTTCCAATACTGCTCCTCGGCATGGACTCAGTCCAGGGCTCTGTTACAAGTGGCTGTTACACTGAGATCATGATGAGATTTCCTAGAAGTACCCTCAATGCTTTCACTAAAATTTCCTCATTCAAAACTTTTTGTCAAAAGGGAGGTTTTCCTCTGTATACTTACTGTCACACAACCACATGTCCGTACGTTTTTGTGTCCCCTTAAGATATGAAAGTGCTCAGATTTCTTGGGGATATCCTTATAAAAATTAAATTATTATTATTTTCACTTCACATCATTTTGTTTCAGATGTTAGGCTTAAATTATACCAGATTTTTATGTCTTACTTTAAGATGGTTGAAGAATAGATGAGTATTAAATTATTACTAATTTCTATTACTCTGTCAATCATAGCAGTTACTGAGAGTTTATGGTGGACAGATGTTGTAGTAAGTACTCTAGTGATGTGGGCAGCTATCTTGGGTGATCTCAGATTTGACTGGCCAATCAGAGCCCACCATAGCACCTGCCCCTTGAGGAATCTAATGCACATAAGTCCTCAGTGACTGAGGTGATCACCATGTTTCCCAGGGTGAAATTCAGGTGTAAGTCATAATGGAGTAATGACCTTGGACTAAGGACTGACTCCAGCTATTGGTCCCCATTCCTTGATCTTTCTATTAACAGCATCTGGTGTTTACTTGATTTTAAATGCCTTTGAGGGGTCATGAAGGGGTGATAGTCAAATTGGAATATGACTGGTACTCTAATAAAGGACTCATTTGACCTTTGATCAAGGTCGTTTGGAGGTCATTGAGTCTAAGCCCTTTGTTTTCTTGCCTAGGAACCTGATGCTCAGAGAGGCTCAGTAGTAACTTACTTAAGGTCATACAGCAAGATGAGGAGGAAGACAGCATCCAAACCTACCTTTTTTAATATTTGTGATTTTTTTAAATGGCCTGGTGGTTCTTATTTAGTTTTTCATTCATATTCTCTGGTTGTGCTTCTTTGCCAGTCAAGCTTATTGTTTTCTCTGGGAAGTGGCAAATGAACTGCATACACAGAAAGATATGGAGGCAGATGGCATTCCTGTGAGTCCCACTTGTTAGTATCTCTAAATCTAGATGAAGCTTATTAGTAGAGGGTGTTTTCCTCTTTTTTCTCCCTCTCCTAGGCTTTCCTCTTGTTTCAGCAACACTAATTTTGGTTAATGTATTATTAGAGAAACCTGCCCTAAGGGCAATTGTTTCCAGTGATTCTATAAAAAAACAAATTTATTCATATGAACTATCCTACTTAAAATCCTGCAGTGGTGCATTGCCCACCAAGCATTCTTCTTTAGGCTCAACTAAACATTCAGACTCACAAGGTAACCATGCACCACACCTGACACCTCTCCATTCCAAAGAACAGAGATTAGGAACCACAGTTTGCCTGCAGGGCAGTGGGCCTTCCTCATTGAGCATCTTTGTAGCAGTCCAGAGTCATCTGGGGAAGTCACTCTACTTACAGTCATATATTTTTGCAACAACTCATAGGCATAGGTTGCCAGGAGGATACAATGAAGAAAATCAGCTCTGTGGAGTCCATAGACCCTTCCTGAAAGCCTTTCCAATCTCCTACCATTGCCTAAAACTTTGTCTCTAACTGAATGTTAATATCCTCTGAGTATCCTCTCTGTTCACTCAAAATAGGTGAAGTGGCCCACCCTGTGCTTCTGTCACAACACTGACTGCCCTGGATTGTCTTGCCTGATTTCTTATCTATTCCCCATGATATCATGAGCTCCATGATGGGAAATGAATATGTCTAACTTGCTCACCATTATATCTCCAATGCCTACGTCAGGGCCAGGTTCTCGGCAGATAGATACTCGAGAAATAGGTAGGTGACTAGACCAGCCCCAGTGGCTCAGTGTTTGAATGTTGGCCCATGAACTAGGAGGTCCCTGTTCAATTCCTGCTCAGGGCACATGCCTAGGTTTTGGACTCAATCCTCAGTAGGGGATGTGCAAAAGACAGCAGGTAGATGAGTCTCTCTCATCATCAGTGTTTCTATCTCCTCTCCTTCTCACTTCCTCTTTCTAAAGTCAATAAAAACCTATAAAATATTTTTTTAAATATGTAGGTGACAATTCAAGGAATTCTAGAATTGCCAACCTCCTCTCCTTTCATATAACACAGGAATTTTAGAATTTCAATATGCATTTGAAATCACAATATATTTCTAAAGTTAAAATATTAGGCCCTGTTATAATTAATGAAGAAGATATTTTGGGATCAGATGCCCACCAAAACCCATGATATTAGTGAAATGCTCCTTTAAAAAATATAGATAGATAGATAGATAGATAGATAAAAAGCAAAATATTAATATTATAGAAAATAAAGTAAATAAACTTTAAAATGTTGATTATCCACAATCAAATCACTTGAATAACAGCAAACTACTATTCCTGGGTTAAAATCCAAAGCCAGTGTTAACATTAGTAGACAAATGAGGAGAGTCAGTAGGAGCCTTAAAACTCAGAAATAAACCTAGGAGTCTTATTCTCAGGTAAGGCTACTTTTCCTGAACTTAATCACATGAGTTCCAATCTAAAGTAGTAACAAGCCACACAGTAGAATATACCTCCGACCAGCTTTCTAAAAGGTAGAAAAAGTACACTTAAATATGACAATTTCAAAAATCTCTATTGTTGAGAGTATTACAGATGCCCCCCCATTTTTCCCATTGTCCCCCTCCACCTGGTTTCAGCCCCACTCCTGACCTTCCCCATACCATTGTCTGTGATCGGCCATCTATAGACTCCAAGAGCATAACATTAGCCATAGCTCAGAAGCCATGTCTTTGATTGACTAAAATAATGTGGTTCAAGACATTATTTTCTGATGGTCTGAGAGTGCAGGGATAGAATTTGGAATTGTGTAGGTAAATGGATAGTTAACATGCCCATTTAGGCCTTTTCTCTCAAATATCAAATCTCTTAAATGAGCTTTGGAGAGGCGCTGGACCACATTCAATTTGAAATCAAATTCCCTTAATAAGATTTTACAGTGCAGAAATTTCTTCCTTGCTGATTAAAATGAGAGCCATAATTTTATGAGTCAGGTACTGACCAAATTTCTTACGTAAAGAAAGACAGCATGCTGGAATCCAGCCATGAACAGCCTACGTGCTTACAAGTAGCATCCTAATGTTTTGGAAGGAAGAGTGGATCTTTTCAGGCTCTGATGCATAGTAGTAATTTCTAAAGACTGCCAAGTCTTAGAGCTCAGGTTCAAACTGGTTCTCTGTATATGGATTCTGCCTGAACTACACAGTACCTTGTGGCAAAAAACAAAACAAAAACCACACCCCCCAAAATACTTCATTGTCGACATTTAAAAAACCGGGAGATCTCACAAAATGATCTGGCTCTTTGGCTTCACGTAAAAATTAGCAAGAGAGGACACATGTAGTTCTCATTCAATGTGATGACATGAGCCTGGAGCTGAGACGTAGATGGTTATGGGTGACAACCTTTCCATAGTGAGTGTGTGCTCTCCAGGTCATCTCGGTACCAAGCAAACCTGCTTTATATAGCTTCTGATAGGAATCTGAGTTTTTCACTTGCTCAGTTCCATAAAATGTAGCTTGAAAAATTCGGTATGTGTCCATTTGTAGGGATTGGAGAGGAAGAGAAGAGGAAAGGAATTAACATTTGAAGGGCATGTACATTTCACTAATAAGTAATAGGCGCTGTACAAGTTTTCATATATATAGTAATCACTGTACAAGTTTTATATATACATTAATCCTGTGTCTTATCCCTTTTTGTATATATATACAAAAAGGATACACTTTAAAGTAATCCTGTGTCTTATTCCTTTATATATATACAGGATTACTTTAAAGTGTATCCTTTGCTTAGGACAAAGGAATTGGCTGCCCTCAATCCCCCTGCTTATGAATAGCTTCATAGGTGTGGGAGGCATTATATTTTACTCCTCTTTTCTGAATATCCTTAAAATTTAAATTCAAAATGCTCATCTGCTGATAGCTCAAGGGGTCTGGGAAATATGCTAATCACTGGGAATCCTTTCAAGTGTGATTATCTTGGGAAATATGGAGAGGCATACCCTAGTTGGCTTATCCCCAGCCAACTCCTTGTACTTTGCAGTATAGCCCCTGATACGCTATCTAGAGAAGGTTAGGTCCTGATGAACTCACAGTAACACAGTGCCATGTGGGCTATTTTAGGAGTGTAATTAGAGTAAATCTTTTGGGTGTGTAGAGCAGGTTTAGAGTGGACAGGGGCACTTTATGAAAGATTGTATATTATATGATATTCTGTAGGTACTAGAAATTTTGGGGTTTGTAATTTAGACATTTCTCAGTTTGGTAGATGAACCAAAGGGATAACGCAGAGATCAGTTGTTAAATATCTGTGTGTTATGGGTATTGACGTCAGCTATTGAAAAGCACAGATTAAAACTAATCTAAATACGAATATCTATACTCAAATTCAGGTTCTTATCATTCTGCAATTTTAGTGGCTACCCCCAAATTCTATCTGCTTCACACATGCCTAATTTAATTTTGGGAACAACTTTGTGAGCTGGCAACCATTACATCTATTCTACAGATGAGGAAACTGAGTTCAGTCTCACTCCTAAGATGCGTGACCTTTTGCATAAAAAAACAAAAGCAATACACAGGCTCAGGTTGTACCTTTCAAGTATCAACTTTTAAGATTTTTAATCCTTAGGTTGATTTTTATGCCTAGTAATAATGTGTTAGAGGATACACAGATTTACTACATTTCAAAACAGGGATGTTAGTGTTAGTAATTAAAACTTATTTGCATAGCAATCACAATTTCATTTCAGTGACAGAGTGGGTAGCCAATAGTATTGATTATAGCCTAACACATAAAGTGTCAGTACCGAGATATAAAGCATTTCCTTGGCATATTGTGGAAACTGGCCATGAATCACTTCCCTGAACATCAAATATTAAATCCACATTTACACATGAAAGTACATGCTCACTGGGCAGTTTTCACATATAGTTAGTGGTGGTTCTCCTGTTGTGTAAGGCACATATGATGTTAGTACTGACATGAAAAAAATTACTAATTTCTTTATATTGCTTTTTAAAATATGTATCAAAACATATACACATATATAAATTATAATGCACATACATGTACATATAAGTTTAAATATATGTGTATTGTTTTTAATTTTTAGAAGTCTGTTTAAATGCATTCTGGAACAGCAACTGTTAGAATTTTTCTTTCTTTGAAGTGAACGTTTGATGTGTGAGTTGTTTTAATTTTGCCCCACACCACCACCATGAATACCTATGTATCTCCTTGTCCACTTCTCATATGCACTTTTTCATATCTGAATTCAGAGAAAATATACGGACTATATCCAATGGACTATATCCTATGAAATTTTCTGTTAATTTGTTTTATAAAAGTTAAAAAAAAAAAAACAGGAAGAGGAGAAGGTCTCGGTCTTATGTGACTTGTGATATACTTGTAGTATTTTGAATTAGAAATTATATAGTTAAAGAAACATCATTTCAAGGAAACTATTTTAATATTAAAGCAGTCATGAAACAGTAACATTAAAATTGATAAAGGAGTTAAAATTATAAGCAAGAATTAGAAAAAGCAGTTTATCAAATGACATTGTACAAAAAGGCATCAGCTAAAAAGAATCAGAAAAATCCTTGTCTTTGAACACAATACAGGATTATAGCTCAACGTTATTAGGATATTGGAAAAGAAAAGGGTATGTATTCTATGAACACCTGTATTGTGAATTGATACAAAATGTAGACAATTAATGTGGAATCTCATTCAGCCTGACAACACATTTAAAATTGATGATAATTTGGAATGGAGGAAACACACACACACACTCTCACATACACATTTTTTTGGGGGGTGTCACTTGAACAAAATGAGATTCTTAGTAAAAATGAATAAAGTTCACTTAGTTGACATTTGAATGTTATAGGGGGGAAAAATAAACAGTTTTGACAACATTTGCCATCAGCACTATTTGGAGTCTGTGACCATGGGAGAAAGTCTCCTGACTGAACATTTGCCACCTCAGTCTTCCAATTCCAACTCTAGGGTTACTGGTTTGTAATATAGCAACATAACCGTGCTTTCTTTGGTTGTATTTCCAATTAATAAAAACCCAGTGACTGTGGACAATTTGTATTTGTGGTGAAGTAAGAGAAAATGTGGTTCTCTGAAAAAGAGAGTCTTAATTGCTGCTGGATGCTGGAGGACAGTGACAAAAGACATTGGCTTTTTTTAAATCCCAATTATCAGTCCATCATTGACTGCAGTTGGGTATGAAATGTCCCAGCATCTCTGGTCAAGTTGATGCCCATCTACTAAGGTCAATTTTCAGAGATAAGCCAAGAGTTTCTAGTAGCAGTACCCCCATTATCTCCCACAGGAAAAAATAATAATTTTGATGAGTCCAACTTATCAATTTTTTACTTTTATGGGTTGTGTTTCTGGAGTCAATTTTAACCAACAACTCTTTGCCTAGCCCCAGATCCTGAAAATTCTTCTATCAATATTTTTTGTAGTAATAAGCTTTTTTTAAATTTAAGTTTTCAGTGTGAGAGATATCATAAGGAGAAAGAGAAAAAGAGAGAGAATACATTCCTACAAAGTATATTGTTCTGGGTGGAAGATCAACTCATTTCTACTGAATTGTTGAGTGTGAATCACCTTTACACACCTTGCACTAAAGACCACAAAGACCACCTACTTTAAAGGTTCACTGATCTCATACTTTATTTTTTCCTAATTCACTATTAATGCAAAGATAAATAAACCGAAAATAAAAAGCATAGAAAACAACAAAAATTATATTTACTCACTCATATAATGGCCTCCTAGGGAGGGGAGCATGAAGAATGATAATTCCTCCTGTGAGAGCATGAGTACTCAGAGAGGAGGGCTTAATGAAAGCTATAGCAACTATACCTCTTTAAAGATGTCTAGTTGGCTCATATTTTGTGATACCCACATTGTACATCTGGTCTTGTGCATGCAAACAAATAATTGATAAGAGTATGCCAAGATATTAGATGGAATTCCTGACATATGAAATTCTCATGACTTGCATGGGTGATTCAGAGTGACTATTCTATGATGCTAAGTACCCTGGCCTATATTTAATACTGTAGTTTAGCCAAATAGGCACATGCTTTGATACTATTACAGTAGACAACTCTCAGGGTGTCTGTCTGGTGGATACTTTTCCCAAAACCTTGTCCATGACCTTTCAGATAACCAGGACCTACAATGCAAATACATGACTTACAGGGCATGTGTCCTTGTGATCCTGGACCAATAGTGGGTAGAGACCTGGGATAGATGAGATTTTCTGACTCAGGAATTGAAAGGTGGGAATATAGAGGAAATGCAGTTCCTGTTTTATGTAGATCAGAATGGCCATAAAAAGACAAGGATGGGTTGGCTATAGTAATTCAAAGCATTGCAGGCCCACCTGCAGAGAGAAGGAAAGAAGAATGTTCACGTGTGCAGAAAGGAATAGAACATAGCCCTGTAAAGAGTAAAGAACACCTTGGACTTGTATGGATATTTTAATAAACTCCCCATTAAGCTTAAATATTCTGATTTCTTCCAATTCTCCTAGTTCCTCTTAAGACATATTGGTAAATTAAATATTATTTTACAATTTAAATATATAATTAAACATTTCCCTTGTTCTTTGTGCTAAACTCCAAAAGACAATGGAAAATTTTATGTGCCAAGAGTATGTTCCAGTTAGATCTATATATATATATAAAAGGCTGAGCGACCATTGCATCAGAAACAACTAAACGGTTGACTAAACAGGTTGTGTGGGGTAACCAGGGTGGTGGAGGAGGGGGGGCAGTTGTGACCAAGCCAGCAGTGGGGTCAGTTAGTTGTGATCAGGCAGGCAGGCAGGTGAGCAGTTAGGAGCCAGTGGTCCCAGATTGTGAGAGGGATGTCTGACTGCCGATTTAGGCCCAATGTACAGGATTGGGCCTAAACCAGCAGTTGAACATCTGAGGAGTCCTGGATTGGAAAGGGTGCAGGCTGGGCTGAGGAGGACCCCCACTCCATGTATGAATTTTGTGCACCTTGCCTCTAGTTATGCTTATACTATCAGTTTCATTGATGGTAGCTAAGTGTCCAACACCTGGGAAATAATAACCCTCCAGGTGGAGTTTTATGATATTGGAGTGAGATCATCTATATAACCCTACCAGAGATTACCAGAAGCTTTTAGAGCAGGAATTGATGAGTGACTTTTAAAACCATAAGGTAGAACAATGACTAGAGAAAATAGGAGCGCTTTACCTCAAAAACTAAAACCTTAGCCTGAGAGACATGATTAGGTGCCATTCTAGTGAAAAGGGGAAAGACTGGTTTGTTCTAAATGCCAGAATGAGAGCCACTGCTAGACACACAGGGGAATTTGTGTATGGTATTTAAGAAAAAGATTCAAACCTTGGGTCTGTTGAATGATGAACAAACAGGCTGACTCACTATGTGGTGAACTCCCTATTGCTGTTCTAATAATGGGGATCAGGAAGCCAGAATCACTATTTTGGGTATGAGATTGGTTAGAAAAATCCCTATTTTTCACTCCAGAGAAATTAATTTCACTATTCTGAGCATCTCAAGGATCTGTAAAAACAAAGCTTATATGCTTAACAGGAACTGCTCTTTAAAGCTGCTGCTGTTTGTCAAGAATTTGAGTATCTAAATAATAATAATCTATACAGTACTAATAAAAAGGTAATATACTAATTAGACCAGACATCTTCCAGACAAAGCCACAGTGGCAGGGGCCGAGGCAGAGGTGGTTAGGAGGGATCAGGCAGTCAGGGGGGAGCAGTTAGGGGACAATCAAGCAAGTGAGGGAGCAGTTAGGGGCATCAGACCAGCAGGTAGAGACAGTTAGGGTTGATCAGGCAGACAGGCGAGTGGTTAGGAGCCACTGGTCCCAAATTGTGAGAGGGATGTCCTACTGCTGGTCCTATGGGATCAGGCCTAAACCATCAGTAGGACATTCCACAAGGGGTCCCGATTAGAGAGGGTGCAGGCCAGGTTGAGGAGCACCCCCACACACACACACACCCCTGTGCATGAATTTTATGCAGTGGGCCAATAATAATAATAATAATAATAATGCTACTACTTCAATACGATATAATACACACACCTATGATTCACATGTTAAATCGTGAAGAATTCTTTTGTATTTGATATACATAAGCCCACCTGCTTAAAAATCAGAAATTTGTTGATTAGTAATTAGGAAGAGTTTACTTAAAGAAAATAAACTTAGGAAAAAAACATGCCTAAAATAAAAACTTGCTTTGAAGCATCCTAAATAACCAATAGTTTTGTTTGTTTCTTTGTTTATGATGACTGTGCTTATTATTTTCAGGATATAGAGCAATTGATGTTGAAGATAAAACTTGATAGAATGAAAATATTGAAATTTAGATATATCTAATAAATTTTAGAAATAATTTATTCCAGTGCTATGTTTTTATCTATAAAACATAAAATCTGGCCTAATGATTTAAAAGTATTTATTTAAAAATCAGCTATTATGTTGACTTAAATATTAATAGTATCTACTAGGTATTTAATTGTTTTTTTCCAGGAGATTTTAATATTATAATTTTATTTATATAATTCTCAAGGCTTCTGTTCCCATAAAGGCCAGTTTAAACAAATAAAATGTTTATATTCTACATTTTAGTCTAATGATAAATTTTAGGTGAAGTTTATTCAGAAGGGAAATGAAATTTGCAAACTTAGAAGATATTATTTGTAAATTTTACAAGATGGGTTCTATAAACTGTTAAACATGAAAATAAGTCCCACCTCTCCAGGTCATGCCGCACACTAGCTATGCCACAGACATTGTGCTGCCGCTTTCAGAGAATGCACCTCCCTTTGAAAAAGAGGTCTCTTCTTTTGCTTGGGAGGGAATTGTGGAGAGTGGGCAGGTTGGAACTTCTGGAGACTGAATCCATCAATTGGCTGACAGCGCCTACATATTCTTCCCCTCAAATATATTGTATGAACTGCATATTACACAATCTAGGCAGCCTCAGAAAAATCTATACTCATTTCTTGATTCCAAATGTGAAGGTCCCCCTTAAACCTAGAAGACTCCTGGAAGGATTTACAGGGAAAATATAAAGAGACTGATTTTCTAACACATGTTAGACATACAGCTCACATAAACCTCCGAGTAGCCCTCGTAGATTTATGCGAGGTGGTGCAGGCGAATTCTAGCCATTGAGTGTGACTCTCCTGCTTCTGAGTTATGTCAGGTACACAGGAATCACTCCCAGACATTCTCTAGAGACTATAGCCATTGCCTTTAAATCCTCAATTTGACACTTTTCTGCATGGTTATTAGAGCTTTAAAGAAATGTATCAGAACTCTCAGCCAGCTTAGGGAAAGCGATTTTCCCTGGACTGTCCCCTCCACAAGACAGTACAGGTTTGAATGTGTTAGTGACCTTTTCTTTTCTTGTGTTTGGGATCATTTCATGAACATTACTTCCATAATATATGAGAGATCTTAGAAATAAGGGGGGGGGGAACAGTAACTTATTTGTAAAGTAATTCAAAATGTTTTTTGTTTAGCTTGGTTTTTTGTTGGCTCTGGAGATAACATTGTCTTCTCGTTTTCTTTCCTCTCTTTTTATCTCTTGGTTTATTCTTAGTCTCATTCATGTTCTTCCCATCGTGGGCCTGTGCCTGGAACATTGCTCCCCAGGTGAGCTTATCCATTCTGGCGACTTCCCAGGCATATGCCGATGATGTCCCATTGACATCTCCAGACCAGACTGCTCTCCTGATTCTCAGTGGACATCCTCTACTTTACCTCCCACCTCAAACCCAAAATCAGTGTTCCCCCACCCTCTTCCTTGTTTCCAATTTTAAGTCTTCATGGGTTCCCAGTCTCATAAGCAATACTAATATGTCCCATTTACTTTATGTTCTGCACCCAGTCAGTTGCCAAATTCTGTCAGTTCTACTTCTTTGATAAATCTCAAATGTATCAGCTTTCCTCCATCCCAAATAGGATAGTTCAGTGGTTAAAAAAAAAAAAAAAAAACTTGATGGGAACTAATACTTCCATGGATTTCAATCCCAGCTTTTCCATGAATACTCTGCATAAAAATGCACAACTAATTAACTTGAGTTTCAGCTTTGTCATTTTTTTGTTTGTTTGTTTTTTCAAAAAAAAAAAAACACAAACAAACAACCACTATGCATCAAGGCTGTCATAAGTAATAACTGAGATAATACAGTTTACATGCTCAGCACAGATGTTGGCATATAATAGTTGCTTAATAAATATTCTTGTCCTTCCACATCATCCGTACTGGGTTTTCTCTTTTTGGCTAACTACCTCACAGCTTTCTCACTGTCCTTCTTGCTTCCTGTTTTACCTACTCCCATCCATCCATTCTCTGCATGGCAGGGAAAGCATATCTTTCTAAAATATAAGCCCGCCGAAACCAGTTTGACTCAGTGGATAGAGTGTCAGCCTATGGACTGAAAGGTCCCATGTTCAATTCAGGTCAAGAGCACGAAAGTTGGTTGCGGGCACATCCCCAGTAGGGGGCGTGCAGGAGGCAGCTGATCCATGTTTCTCTCTCATCGATGTTTCTAACTCTCTCCCTTCTTCTCTGTAAAAAAATCAATAACATATATTTATAAATAAATAAATAAAATATAAGCCTAATGAGGTCATTCTTCCTCTAAAGACCCTTGTTTTACTCCCCAGTGTTCTCAAAGTAAAAGCCAAACTCCTCAGAGAGAAAGGAAACCATTTCTCATACCTTGCAAATGGGATTGCAAATTAGTACAGCCTCATGGAGAACAATTTGCCAAAATCTACTAACATGTTAAATGCTAATGCCCCTTGACTCCAACATTCTATTTCTTGAATTTAACTTATGTTTGTGTCTGAAATGACTTAGGTTTAAGTTTAGTCTTTACAGCATTGCTTATAAAGCAAAAGATTAGATATAAGTTAAATGTCCATCAGCAAGTGAATGGTAAAATGTATGTATATAATAGATACTAGGTGGGTATTTACAAAAAATGAGATGTGGATCAGTCTCTAAAATACATTATGTCAAAAAAGTAAGATTCAGAACTGTGCATAGTATACCTTATTCTTTAATTTATTGAGACAGGGCATCAGGAATATACAGGGTGTCCCAATAAACTGTATGCACAGTTTGAATGATTGTAAGTCAGTAGTTATTAACATACAGTTCATTTTTAAAATTTTAAGGAATCTACAGAAATGAATAACTTTTTTGTCAGTGCCTGTTTTTAAACTGATGACTATTCTGGTCCAGGCACTGCTGATAACACCAAGCAATGGAAACACAAACATCAAGAATCTTTTTGTGCAGTATTTGTGTGCCCTAACTTCATATGTTACCGGTTTTGTACCATAAACTTTATCTTTATGTATCTCCATAAAAAAAAAAAAAAAGTCTAGTGGCACTTTAGGATAAATTTTCTTTGTTCAAAGCTTAGTCTGGCTTCACCAATTATTTCAGTCAGTTAAACCTGAAAAGGAGTGAAAATTAAGTGAGTTATCAGCTGTTAAAATGTGTATACAATTTTGGATACTCTATATGTCAATACATTTAATATTTATGGAAAGACATTGAATAAATGGTTAAGGGCCTTTTCCTTCCAGAAGGAGAAATGGGTCACTGGGGAGAGGATGGAAAGGAACCTTTTTATTGTGTAGCCTTTTACACATTTCGTTCCATCCACGCATGTTCAAAAACAAATTATTACTTAAACAAGCAGATGTCTTTCATAATAGGCTCCTTGCAATTCCTTGAAATGCAGCTCCTGTCTTGGCTTCTGGAGGTTTGTAAACTCAGCTGCTAGAGTCCCCATGCTCTCTGGTGCCGGTCCCTCGCTGGCCACACTTCACTGTCTTCCCAGATTATGCCCGTGAAGTTTCTATTTCTCTACCACCTCTTACCAAAAACTTTGCTGGGCTTTTAAGATTAAGCGAAATGTTTTTCCTGTATCCAAAGAACCCAGCACTTACTCCAGGTACTTAGGAAACTGTCTTGTAGTCCATGGACTGTCTGTATTAGAATAATATGGAGGACCCATTAAAAAGGCAGGTTTCTGAGCCCAGCATTAGATCTGTTGACTCTGAATCTGAGCTTTTGGACCCCTAGAATTTTCATGTGATGTAAGCACCTGGCGGGATTGTCTGCATTCTGAGCTCTCTATTACTTGACTGTTTTCCTGTCTGTCTCTCTCCCCTGGGCTGCCAGCAGTACTTGTGTCTTCATCATTTTATTCACTGTGCAGTGTGACTGAAAATAGAGGTGAAAAATAGGGTAAAATCATTTCTTTTTCTCCTGAATAAGACTTTGGCTAAACCAGCAAATATCAGTCTTATGTTCCAAATGTGGAGACTAGTGGTAAGAGCAGCCATGTGCTTGTCTAGGGCTGTGTGGGAAATTCAGACTCAGACACTGGATCCAAGCCTGGCCACCTCCTTCCTGTGCCAATCTCCTTGTAGGCCTGCTTAGTTGACCTGGAGATAATGTCTTTAAAGTTGAATTTCAAATTCCAGCTTCTTTAATCTCGGGAAGGGGAGCAAACAAGTAATATATAGCATGTCTCCAATTGATTTACATGATATCTTGAGACAGTTCTGAGATATGAGAGCATAGTACAGCACACCACCAGAACTTTTAGATAGGCATTTAGAGAGATTTAAAACTTTTGAAATGTAAAAATTTTAAATTATGGGGAACAGTTGACATTTTAGGTTTATATTCCTAATAGGATATAACTCCTCCCATGTGAGTTTGACGCCAAAATATTAATTATCACATTGAGCAATTCTGGCCATGCTGAATGATAGCCATTAGACACCTTGTTTATTAAACTCTGCCGCAGATAAAGGTGCCAAAAATAAATTAATGACTGTTACAACAGCTGGGCTTTCTTGGTTACAAGAAAAATACCTTGACATATTTTTTGACTCTGTGATTGGTCTACATTTCAAGGGTATAAATTAATCTTCAGAAGACCCTAAAGAATATCTTCCCTAGACACTTCACTTATACATCAAGTTGGCCATGTTAGCAATCTAATCACAAGCCTGTAATTCAGTGGACAACAATTTCTTATTGTGAACAGCACAGTGGCTTTTACTATCATTTAGGTCAGCCCAAGATTGCTGATGCACCGTATGTTTCAGGCCAGGGATGATGGATGGCAAGCTCTGATCCCCATCCCTAAGTGATTGGAAAGATTGAAGACACACAGTTCACTTAAGCTTGCTTACTATTACATCAAGTAATCAGTGTGATAGGCAAGCCTGTGCTCTTCATGTCATCCAACCAACTTTCTGCAGGAACAGTATTTCACATTTTAAAAAAAAACCTTAAGAATTGTGTTCTAGCTGACAGTCCTATTACTGGATCAAACGGCTTCACCTCAAACCTGGCTGTTAATGGACATTTTAAAAATCCCTTTGTTTTAACAAGTGGATCTTGCTTTTCTTTAACAGCTCAAGTAATAGAGTACAGGTGTCATTGAAGTTATAGGGGAAAGATGCAAATGTGTTTCTTTTCAACTTTACTCAGGCCAGGAAGAGAAAGCAGCCATTAAAATAATTGCATATTTTCAATCCCTAATTTTCAACTTAATGAATTTAGTCTGCTTGTTAACTTTAAGTCATAGAGAACTGTCTTTGCTAAAAACTATTTATGTAAATAGCATTCTCTGAATCTCATCTGACCACTATTCAACATGGTAATTAAGGGTATCATCCTAGCTACTATTCAGTTGTGTGGGAGATTTCTTTCCAAAAGTGCTGAAGAAAAACCAAGTGTATATCTTAAATTGTCAATTTTGCACTGAGAGCATAAATCACTGAGAGAAACTCAACAATATCCCCTTGCTTTTATTGTTTCAGACACTATAATTTATTACTTGAAGCAAAACATTTCATGGAATAATTAAATGTATCTTGATATGATTTAAGTAACTTAGGGAACACAAAGCAGAGAAGTCCTTAAAATTGTTCATAATTGCTCATTTATTTCCTAAACAATGTCAAGATTGTAAGTTTCTTTGACTTTTAGAATACTTGCATTGCCTGTCATCACACACCAAGTCTAATTTTAGCTTTGTAAAGAAAATAATGTTGAAGTCTATTTATCTCTTGGGAAGGGTTCACAGTAGGGGATAGGAAATCACTTCTTACTTAAGTCTTATTATCAATTCTAACTGACATAATTTATATATCACCAGCCCTTTGTCCCTTCTTTTCTATTTTTATTTGTATGCACATTTTCTATTTACATAAATGATTTTATGATGTTCATAGTTAAGACAGATAACATAATAAGATCCATTACAATTAAACCAGCCCAATGATTCTTAGAGCATAGACCAGAAATTGCTTAGAAATACAAATTATACAAATTCTTGGTGCTTCACCCAAGACATACTGAATCAGCAATCTATGTTTCAACAAACTCCCCAGTTTATTGGAAGTCACACCACAGTGTGAGATCCATTTGAGAGAGAGAGAGAGAGAGAGAGAGAGAGAGAGAGAGAGAGAGAGAGATGAAGAGAAAAAGAGAAAGAGAGTGAGCGCCTGGGGAAGAGAGGTGGCAACTAAAAGAAAGCCATTTTACAGATTCTAAAATCTATAAGAACTGAATATCAAAAAGATTTTAGATTGTAAGCTTTGTATTTAGGCACAGGGGATTTTGATTCCTAGAGGTTCTGCTATGGATGAGCTATCTTATCTTTTATTCAACTTATTCAACCTAATCTTAGTTTGATTAAATATAAAATGGGAAAAATAACATTGCTTTGAGAGTTATATAAAAAAATATGTGTAAGAAAGCATACTGTGGTGACTAGCATAAGCCATATGCATATTGCTTTTTAACTTATTGTCTGTTGCTCTTATTATAAAATGATAATTAATATTTTAATTTGTCCAATTTGTGACAGTATGGATGAACCTTAAGAGCATTACGCTAAGTGAAATAAGTCAGACAAAGAAAGACAATTGCTGCATGGTATCACTTATATGTAGACTCTTTTAAAAAAAATACTCAGAAGTCAAACTCATAGAAACAAAGTAGAAAAGTGTTTGCCAGGTTGGGTGAAATATGAAGAGGTTGGTAAAAGGGTAAAAACTTTCAGCTATAAAAGAAAAGGTCTGAGGATTTAGTGTAAGATGTGGTGACTATAGGTGATAATAATGCTATATTGTGTAATTGAAATTTGCTAAGAGAATGAACCTAAATGTTTACACACATACACACACACACACACACACACACACAAGGGTAAATGTGTGAGTTGATGGGTGTGTTAATTAACTAGATGGGGGAAACCTTTTGTGTATATATATCCAATCACCAGGGTAAACAGTAAATATCTTATAGTTTTGTATGTCAATTATTCTATATAATAAAAGGGTATATGCAAATCAACCAAACAGCACGAAGACCAGTCCCTATGACACTCACTGATCACTAGGGGGCAGACACTCAATGCAGGAGCTGCCCCCTGGTGGTCAGTGTGTTCCCACAGGGGAAGCACTACTCAGCCACAAGCCAGGCTCCTGGACCATGAAAAGGCACAGGCCTGGTTGAAGGACCCTCTACCCCAGTGCACAAATGTGCAGCAGGCCCTAGTATCACAATATAGTAGCTGAAACTTTAAAGTATATTCTAATTTATAGAAAAAAGATTCATGTTAACTACTTGAGGCTCCTAGCAGCTGTTCTAAAAAGTTAAACACAACAGATTACAAAGCTTTGATTGGAATGGTGGTCCCTATCTCTGAATGCACATTTGAATCACCTAGGGAGCTTTAAAAAATGCCAGTGCTGGAGTCCTACTGTCAGGCATGCTGATTTAATTGGTCTATAGTGGAATGCAGACATCTCTATTTTTAAAGAGGTCCTCAGGTTAACGTAAAATGCAGGCAGGATTGAAAACTACTGCATTAAAGCAGGGCTTTCCAAACTTGAAGTGCATATGAATCACCGAGGGATCTTGTTAAAATTCAGAGTTCTTGCTTCAGTGGGGTGAGGTCTTAGATAGTCTAAGAATTCCCCAGGTGACAGGTACTTTGAATAACAAGGAATTCAGGTACTGAGAAATATGTGAGGTACTAGGGAGAAACAAACTTTTTTTGTTTTAGCTGAGAGAAAATAGAGCCAACATGTGCTAAAGCACTCACCTGTTTTATGTAGAGGAATACTCTCATTGCCCTCAGCTTTAAACAAAGTCAATTTGTTACACTTTGATCACTTTGATTATATTTTAATAAAGACTTTTCTTAGTATTTGTATTTTTATATTTGGGATACAAATTTGGGCTCTGAATAGATTAATAGCTTTCATTATCATTGTTTTGTTTCTTGAGAAATTTTACAGTATAGTACAATTGCTAATTTTCTTTAGGGGGAAGAGTTCTAATATTAGGTTTTGGTCACACACTTATGTTGTAGAAATATATCCTGATCTTAATCGGTTTCATATGAAGTCCTTTTTGTTGAGTGTGCTTTATCAGTTTAGTCATTTATTAAAGATAAAATTTCAAGTGTTCAGAACAATGCAGTTTTTGATACTCAAAATCAAATAATACAACTAAGAAATTGCAATAAAGAATTAGAACTTGAAGATTTATGATGCTCTAATCTAAAACAAAGTACTATGGTAATAATATCTTTAGAGAATGAATTCTGGGAATGATGGATAAAGAGATAGTTGGAGGATATAATCTTTAAGAATTATTCCAGAGCAAGTTTCTTCTTTCTCCTTATTCTCTCTCTCTCTCTCTCTCTCTCTCTCTCTCTCTCTCTCTCTCTCTCTTTTTCTACACACACACACACACACACACACACGCACACTCAACTAAGAAAATTCTGGAAGAGTACAGAGTGTTTATTTTGAGATTAATAAATTTAGTTGCCAATTTAAGCTGGAAACTAAGATCAAAGCATTTTATTATTTCCTATTAAATGCCCTAGAAAATTTCAGCTAATAAAACCTGCTAAAAGCAACTGAAAAGTTGATGGCTTTCTCTTAAACAATCCTCCTAATATTGGCCGTGCCCTATTTAAAACTCATTCCCTATTTTAAAACATAAAATGAAAATAAGAATAAATACAGCATCCTCAAAAATAAATGAACATAGCACCTTGATTCTTCAGGGGAGAAAAATCACCTGGCACATTTTGGCCAGTAGTACTTCCTTGCTGGGTCTCTTTGGAATTACAACATGCAAATGACGACAAAAGTGGGTGAACTCAGGAAACCCGCCATAATACTCTTCCTTTACACCATGGCCATTAGCAGAGCTGTTGGTAAGGACATGAAGAATCACAGCTTTTAGCCAGTGCAGTCTTCCGCACTTTATAATAAACCATAAAAAAAAAAACAAAACACTGAAGATGGGAGACCCCCCTTATGTTAAACACAATGGCTGGTTAGTCAAGTCAACAGTGTGCGTCGAAAGTGGCAGACTATGGAGCAAGGTGTAACCTCAATCTGGGCCATAATAAAGTAGCTGTTCATCTGTGGTCAGAGAGCACCACGGAAGACCTTGAGTTCTTTCATTTTATTTTGCAGAAAGCCATTGGACAGCTTTGCATCATCTCGCTCTATCAATCAAGGACCTCAACCGCTGCTCGCTGTTGAAAGCTTTCCTGTTTGGCTCTGTTTTTTCACAGACAGCTCAATAACTTGTCTGTGGAGCTGTGATAAATGTGCCACGCACTTCTAAACTGTCTCTTTAACACTGGACTGCATTTCCACGTGTAATGCTCGTGACTAATTGCTTGTATCAAAGGCTTTTTATTTATACGTAATGATTATCCAATAGGCTTACCATTTATGTTTATCACTTCTCTTCGTGAAGTGGTTTTATTTTAAAGTTGCACGCAGAAGACTGACGGGGCACTATTAATGTAGCAGCTCTTGCTCAATGAATAAGCTGTCAAGTTAAGAGAACATAATTGGCAAACCCTGGCATATAAGCAGAGCAAGTGCAAACTCCTAATGATTTCTCTTTCTCTTTTTGTGATCGCTGCACATCAGCCATAGTTTTAAACACCAACTTTACGGCCACCTACTGTGGCTATGGGGACGGAAATGTCCTAGTGGTTTTTGCCTCTTGTGTAAGGACAGTAGTCAGGATCACAAAACCTTCTTATTTGGGCACAACTGCCAGTTCCTGCTAAAGAGGCTCGGAATTGAGCTATTATGGTAAATGAATAACTTCTCACTTTGAAAGAAGGTGGTTCTTTCAGATCAGGTTGGAGGTCAATGACAGGGCAAGGAACGGAAGCTCATACTGCAGCTGTCTGCAAATGAGCTTTTCCTGCAGACACTGTAAGGAAAAATAAGAGGCTACTGGGGAGGCCGATCTTCACCTAATCTTTAAGGCACATATTTTAAAAGGAAAGGAAAATCTGCATGCTCTTTCATTGTACTTCTGGGGGGGGGAAATCTGTACAATTACCCTCATGAAAGGTTCATATTGGGAATGAAAACTTTTGCTTTCTAGCCCATGGTTAAAAGGAAAAGAAAATGCTCTACAGGAGCAGAGTCCATGTCTTTCAATCCTAAAAAAGAAATAGTGCTGATAATCAAGGAGAAAACATACTAGCAAGTTATAAGTAAATACCCACTTAAGGTTGCTATTGCTTTTGAATTATATTTCTTTGGACTAATTCTGGGTTTGGTTCATACATTGACAAACCAAATGGATAACTGCTTGTCTGCATAACTGAGATTCTAACTCACCAAGAAAATGAATTTAAGTGTATATATATATATATATATATATATATATATATAGTATGCAAATAGAGTAAGTTAAAAAGCAGAATGCCCCATTTTATTTGAAAAGCAAAAGATTTTATTGAGACTTTAATTCTGAAACTGATTTCTTGCTTCACTGTAAAAAAAAATACAACCTATCACATAAAGGAAATCAAAAGACAAGTAACATTTACTGCTGTGAATCAGAATAAGCCAGCCTCACTCATTGGCTGGACAAGAAGAGAGCAGTTGCACATAAAATCAAAAAGACATCTGCATAAGGTTTTGGAATGCATTACAGGGTCCTCTTTTACACAGCAACCTAGTTTGTGGTCTTTAACTTTTTTGAATTTATAAATTAGGAAATCAATGGACATTGCATTAAACATACTTTAATGGATGTTGAATTGCTAAATCATCATTCTGAAGGGTAATCAAATAATCCTTGTTCCTCCTTCACTCCATCCCTAAGCCATTTCCCTAAAGATAAAAGACAAAGGGTAGTATATATGAAATAGTATTCAATGAAGTTTCAGTTGTCTAATGAAATTTGATATGTGGAATTTATAATCAGGTTTTTTATTCTCTTTTTCTTATCTTTTTTTTTTACATCAAGACTACTTTATGTTATACTTCTAGTTTGGTTTGCTTGAACAATTAGTGTCTGCTAGAACAATACCAAAAACCTGCTAGGTGATAGGAAGAGGTAATCTGGAATTAAATGTTTAAAATGTGGACAATTAAGGATATACTAGTACAGGATAATAGTTTGTTATCAAGATGCATTCAAATAATATTAGAGTTTATGAATTCCTATTATGGAAGGAGCAATAGATGCCAGGTCATGTTTATGGTAGAAGTGGAGCCGTGTCAATCAGTGTCCTTGGGAAGACAATGGATTGGGCTCTTGCCCTGAGTTCTACCCCACTGTGCCATGGATCTACCATCACCACTATTTTATCATTTACGGGGAAGAAGCTATCCCTACCCACTATTTCATATAATCCAAGTACAGTAGTGAAGGTACTGGAAGCATTTTCCTTTTCAGGTTCCTACACCACCATTGTCTATTTTGTGCAAGCTAATCTCAGCAAACATAAACTGCTTCCTTTAATGCTTCCCATTGACAACCTTATGTCTCAGCTCATTTGTTTTTATGACCCACAAAGTAGACAGCACGATCTTGAGGGGGGGAAAGCATCTGCTGCTTCCCTCTCTCCTGAAGTTCCAGGCTGTCCTCTGGCTAGAGATCGTTAGCATTGCAGAGAAGTCTATGGGTCTGGTCCCTTCGGAGGTGGAAGCCCATCACCACGCAGTGGCTCCAGCAGTAATGTATTGAGATCTGGGCTAAGCAAGAAAGGCTGCCATGATGGATTAGGGATCTCTCTCCTGCAGCCCCAGGAGGGAGAAGCCAGGAGAGGCACTTATAATTTGGTAGGTGCTAGAGTAGAAAATACATTTCTGACATGTCCATAGAAATGTACACTTGTATATGTATGAGTCAGTGTGCTCATTGGATGAAAACTAAGTTTGAATCCCAGAACCATTGATATGTATCTCACTTTGAGTAGCCTCCTTGAGCTTTAGTTTATCTATATACTAGACACTCAGTGCACCAATTTGTGCAATTGAGGTGGATTAGGGCCAGGCCTGTCAGGAGGAGGAGACTGCAGGAGGTTTCGGCCCACCCTGATCAAGCTAGATCAGGGCCTGATCAGGGCTGGGCTGGCTATGGGGAGGGGCTGCAGGCAATTAGCCGGTGGGCCCTGCCCCTGATTGGGGTGAGGGGCACTGAAGATGGCTCAGCAGCCAGGGGAGGGGCTGTGGAAGGTTAGCCCCACCCCCGATTGGTGTGGGGGAGCAATTGGAAGCAGAGCTGGGTGGAGGGGAGGGGCCATGGACTGATCTGACTGGTGGGGGCTGATCAGGGGTTGGACCGGCGATGGGGATGGGCTGTGGGTAATGGCCAGCTGACCCACCCCCTAATGGGGTGGAGGGAGGAGGGCGAGCAGGGGCCAGCAGCCTGGGGGAGGGGCCATGAGTGGTTGGCTAGCCCAGTGTTTTTCAACCTTTTTTGGGCAAAGGCACACTTATTTCATGAAAAAAATCACGAGGCACACCACCATTAGAAAATGTTAAAAAATTTAACTCTGTGCCTATATTGACTATATATAAAGTAATTCTCTTGAATAGGAATCAAATAAACACAAAGAAAGTATTTTATAATTACTTTATTATGAAATATTAAGTAAACAAAATAGTGAAAAATTATAAAATTCTTGTCTTGTCTGCACCTACAGCACACCAGGCAACATCTCGCGGAACAGCGGTTGAAAAACATTGGGCTAGCCTGCCCTACCCCTGATCAGGGTGGTGGGTCCATCTGAGGTGGGGCCAGGTGGGAGGAGGGGCTTCAGGAGGTTGGCCTGCTGACCTAGGCCCCTATTCTATAGGGGGGTACAATCAGGGGCAGAGCTGTAGAGGGAGCGGGGCTATGAGCCCATTGGGATGGTGAGAGCCCATCAGGGATGGGGCCAGCTGGCTGGGGGAAGGGACTACAAAAAGTTAGCTGGATGGCCCCACCCCCAATCAAGAAAGGGATTGGCCATGGGGAAGGGCCGAGGGAGAGGGGAGGTTGGCTACCTTCAATTGAGCCCTTTGCAGGTGGGCATCATAGGGACTGGTCATTCCAGTAGTTAAGGCTTTCCAGTTGCTGGTTTTATTTATATATATATATATATATATATATATATATATATATATATATATATATATATATATGAATAATAAGAATACACTAAATTAATATATGTAAAATGATTTTTGAATTCTAATGTCGCTGTACAAATATTAGGTACTAGTAAATTATCTTAGGCCTAATGAGAACCTTGAAAATTATTTAGTAGCACCCCCTTTATTAAAAGTTAGAGAAATTAGCTTCATGATGGTTGATGGCCACTTTCCCAAGCTCATAGGGCTAGATATCTCTTGACCTCGGCCCCGAACTCATCACACATGATCACAACAGGTGCCCTATGAGCTTTCTCTTCTTTCCTGGCTTACAGCACGCATTGCTCACTGATCAAGGCACTGTTTTTGTTAGGTCCACATAAACAATAGAAATCTCTGGGCACATCCTTCCGAGCAGTCACTGCACTTTTCTTGCATGTGGCATGTGAAGTGAAGCTCTTCATCATCTCAATGTCTAAGCAACCCTGAAGCTCACCCAACGTAAGTTTCCATACAGTGCTCCTTACTTTCGGGGACCTTCATATCATACTAAAGGCACAGTCAACTTGTTTCCCCAAGACTGCCTGACATTTCAAGAAAATTTAATAAATGCTGAACACAGCATGGCTCTCTTCATTTAAAAAAGAGGAAAGAACTTCCTAACCTTAGAAAATTAAGTGTAATGACATCATAATTGTTCATTTTGCTCTGATTGCTGTGCCCCTGCCTCTTGGCATCTGTGCTCTCTGGATAGCCTGCTATACTAAGAGCTAATAAAGTAAATTACCTTTCAGAGTGCAGCTTCTTATTCTGCCTGAGACAACCTTGGCAATACCCATTGTTTGGTTGTTGAATTCAGACGTCTGTTCTTTTACCTATACAGAGTGAAACTCTTTCATGATTGTCCTATTAATCTGAATTCTTCATTCAGGTTATTGTGAATGCATGTGCAATATGAGTGTTTGTATGCATTGTGTTGTATGTGTAATGTATATTTTGTGACACTGGCGAGTAACTTTTATACATGTACTCACCATGACTGATACCAGTAATTTACATTTTTATAAAGATAAGATTTAAGCTATGTTTTAAAGTAGTTATTAAAATACCTGTAATAGCATTCTATATTTTTGTCTTATTTTATATGGCTTGATTGGCCTGCTGTTGTGAATTGAATCCAGTCAAAATATTGCATTTTGAACCATCAGAAAAGATTCTTCACAGTTTCCCAATGCAATTATGTTTATTCTTTGAACTTTTATCAGTCTAGGCAGTTTACTGGCTGGGTTCACCAGATAATTGCCAGCTCGGTGCCCAGTCAGCCTGCTTCACATGGATGATTTGGGTGACATAGGTGACAGTTGATGAGTCAGTTCCATCCATCCATGCACAGGAGCACTGCGAGTGTCACCCTGCTGATTCCCAGACCCTACGAGGAGCAGTGCTTCAGGAAACACTTAAGTGAATTCTGTGAACTCACAGATGAGAGAAAAAAGTGACTTATTTGCAACATAATGAAAGCTAAAATGAATGAGGCAACGTGAATCTTTAGTTCTAAAAAGAATACTCTACATATTTTTAATGCTGTAAAGTTTCATCATCATGATCCATATCCTCATACTAACGTTAATCTATTCAATCTTATTATTTTACTGTTTGTAAAATGTTTCCTCCAAGAGATGGGTTCTATTTACCCATTAGTCTCTTTATTATACCTCTGTTAAACATTTACATTGGCAAATGAAGGGTAGCATTATTATTTGTTTTCTTTATAGAGAAATGGTGGAATATATTTTTACCCAAACATTTGTGTTCAAAGAAAAGGTGTTTAAATTTTTAGTGTGCATTTTGATTTTGAAATAGTATATCATAGTGAAAAATAACCTAAAATAATAATTTATAAATATGGATTCAATCCTGAGTTCATTTTACTATTTTTTAAAGAAAATTACTGTATTTTCTTTGTCTTCTGTATATTGTAAAATGAAAATATATAATAGCCTATTTTTCTGAAGGGGTGCTATAAGAATTTTTAGGTAATAGATGTAAACCCCCATCTTCTTTGCAAAGTAATGCTACCATGAAGCGTTTGGAAACATTTTGTTGTTGTTAGTTGCAAAGCAGGTATCCAGCAAGATAGTCAAATAAGTGGTCTGATTATACAACAACTAAACCAAACCTTATTTTAATTTAGTTACATTGCAGGTGATAGAGTGGAAGAGTGGGTTAATGAAACATAAGGTGGTTAGTCATTATATTAATAGGACTGGAAAGAATACCACAAATAAAAAATATATTTATTACAGCATGAAGGAGAGGAGAAATAAAAATGGGAAAGAGGGAAATGAGCCAAAAGGGAAAAATTAATATACATCCAAAAACAGAGAGAAATATGAAATGCTATGGAATGATAGCCCTAAACTTGTGACATTTTAATATTATAGATGATGACCTTCAACTGCACTTTGCCTTTTACTAATTATAAGAATAAATCAGGATATTATATTTAATCTGTCTTATTGCCTAGATGAAATTAAGTCAAAGGCCAGTGGTGTCTCTCCCCGGCATAAGACTTTTTTTTTTAATCATGAAAAACATATAACATACAATTTTCCATCTTTTTTTTCCATTATAATTCACACAGAATACCATTCTGTATTAAATAGAGGCAAACAAATCCTTATTTAGGGAAACAATGCAAATCCAGTGGAAGGGATTTGAGACCAGAGGTGCTCTCTTTATTATATCAGATGACTATTTCTCTGTGTTTCTCCCCCTACCTTCCTGTCCTTGTCCAGCTCTCTCTACCATTCTTTCTTCTGTGTATGAGTCTTTATCTCCTACTTTCCTGTCTTTTGCATCTGAGATCTCCATGTGGCTGCCCAGCCTCTCTCTTCCTATGGAGGGTATGTGCTTCCTGGCATCGTGTACAGTATTCTTACTCTTCTGGCACTTAAAGCTTCTTCCTTCTTTTCCCCCCTAAATGTACAGAAATGGAGAAAAGCTCAGAAACTGGTAGTAAAAACATCTAGTGTTAACCTTGCTGTTCTTTACCTCTTCATCTCTGATCAGTTCCTTAATCTCTCCACATCAGTTGTCTCAATTTTAAAAGGAGGATACTGATATCTGCCTTACATCCAGTGTGATGGAGCCAGCCAGCACCAGGTCAGGGGCCCCACACATCTCTTCCAGGCATCACTGGTAGCTTGAATTGGTTATGGTGGGAGTATTTGCACCATGAAAATCAGCAAATGGTACAAATCAAGTTATTTTGTGGTTTTCTATTTTTTGTTAAAACTCCCCATTATATAACTGCATATGTTCCACATCAGGTTATAGAGAGGCCAGATGAAAAGGAATGTGAAGTGCTCCGTCAGGACAAAGAAATGCCCACACTACCCATTAGGAGTCACTTTATTCTCCTCCAGCCTGTGGATTCACTTCATTTCTTCTCCTGTGTCACAGCTCAGCAGGTGCAGGACTATTCCATGAATTAATTAGAAGGTGACCTCACCATAAATCCAGGTCAAGTGCTTTTACTTGGAAAGTTTGTGACTTGGTAGAAAAGCTCAATATGCAAAAGACAAAATGTTTTCACATACTGCCACGATGCTTATCAAGACTGCACACCAAAAGTATTCAATATGCATTTATTCAGTTGAGTAAACGTGAAACAAATTGAATAGCTTTGGCTACAATTTTGCCTTCTGTTTTTTGAAGATATATGGAATTTTAATAAATATGTGATAGGCTTTTCTCCACATCCCCCACTGTTCAGGTTTGTTTGTTTTTAATTTGTAATAAACAACAAACTATTGGTTTAAAAATTCCCTGCACTCCTGTATTATGTTACTGCAAGGGGAGAAAATGATATTTTACTAAATGATCCTTCTGCAATTCACACATTGGCAAGAATTTAATATGAAGAGTGGAAAAGAATATCATTTTCAGTTGAAAGCTGAAAGGGGGCTTAGCAAGAAAAATATAATTAGTTAAACTAGAATTTGGCCAGACTCCTGACATATTCTTTTTTAAAAAGAATACCAAGCAAACACAAATTAAATATACTGTGCATTGTCTTAATCAAAGATGTCAAAATTCATGAAAATATGATAAACCCTTACAAAGTTAACTTTATAATGTCTATTTTTCCCAAAAGCAATAATGAAGTTTTAAAAGTTTAAAATTATCAGGATAGATTGCTTAGTTTGAACCCATATTTGTTTTTGTTTTTGTTGAAATTTTTAAAATGTCTAAATTAGACCACTTTGTCATACAAATAAACTTTAAAATGTTAACTACTATATCAAAAATATTCATATAGCTTAATTGCACATCTAAATATCTAAACATGAGGACTATTTGCTATAAAACAAAGGGCAAAAGACACGCCTTTAAAGATAAGTAGGCTCATTCTGACCTTCAGAAAATCCTCTTGCAATCACCTTAATGATAACATAGCTGAAATATAATAAAAGGAGCTCTTTTTTTCTATAGCTAAAATAAAAAATTAGAAGATAAACCTTCACCAATGGTTAGGTTTCTGCTAAATTTCACAACTCAGTAGAAGCATGAGGAGGCAGGAAAAGGATCTTCCTTGAGAGAACAATAGAACTATTTCTGTGATATCTTTTTATATGACACAACAGCTTTAAAAACCTATTCTCTCTTGTGCTACATAACCCTGAAACACAGCAGCACCTACAGCCTGGGCTGAGATGGCTCATTAGCTGAGCTGTCTGTGAGTATGTGTCTGCCATCAGCATCTGGTGAAAGGGGAAACACTGACCCTGCCAGATTTGGGTCACTAGGTCAACAGGTCTCATTTATTATTCAAAATTGCTTTCTGACCTTTTATCTGCTAGGTCAAAGGACGTTGTATTCTCGTTGGCTGAATTTTTTAATGATGAAGCCACTGTTTTGCCAGATAATAAAATTACTTCTACCTTCTACTGGGCAATAGGCTTTTCTCCTTCCCTATCTAATCCTGTAATATTCTGTGGGATGGCCTCAAAGGAATGCCATGTATTTTAGGTTTTGTTCTGTTTTTTTAAGTAAGATTTCTAGAGATTTAAATGATATTGACTGTTGACAGTGGTCGAAGTCATTTTCTTGGCTGTGATTTGAACCTTTCAACCCACATTTGGAATTCCATCACTTTGGGTAGGACTTCTGTACTCCAGAGAAACAAGGACTCACCCTGCTGACTCTCCCTGAATTTGGGTGGTCATGGGTTTCCAAAGCAAAAGTGGGTGAATCAAATGACATTATGTATTTACTGGTTAATATTTGTGATGGGGGAGAAAATAATGAGAAACAAATGTCTTAACATATCTTCCAATGCAGAATATATTTGTAAGCACTCTTTTATATTATACAGGTTTTTCAGCCAAGAAAGAGTTTTCTAAACCACCTTGCTATTTCCGATGTTTCATTTCATAAAACATAAGGGAAGAGAAACAATTAAGAGATTAGAAAATATCCAGACATCTAGTCTAGCCTATAAAATTAGCTTTAAACATTTAACAAGCAATATTGCAGAAAATTGAGACTCCCTTAAATAGCTGTGCAAATAGACAATGTTTCTAAGGAATGATTTTATCTTTTGTAGAACAAAAAGTCAAAGGTCATATTGGTCCTGCCCTTGAAACAGACAAATGAGATGTGACCATGTGCTTTGTGACACTGTATATGATGAATAACTCTGGCAAGCCAGTAAACAAATAGTGGAGACTATGTGGCATTCATGAACCCAGCAAGGCACTGATATACTATACAGCTGAAGCCAGAACTCTAATCTTACATGCATAGCTTTATCTCCAAAATGAAATTCCCTGATACTGTGTTTAGGAATATTTCTACATAATAGTACACACACAAAGACACACAAAGGCAGAGATATATGTAGAAAAATTCATTGTATGTCATGTAAAAATGTCAGGTGACAGTTAATGGGGCATTCCAAGCAACCACACTCCTTCCATTCCCTGAATCTGCTCAGCAGCAGATGGCCGAATGGCCACTTCCTTTCCTCCTTCACCCTCATCTCACAGAACCATGAACTAAATGGAGACCAACTGCCAGACAGGGTCAGGAGCTTCCTGTCCAGAAAATAGTGTTTGGATGTCTGTGAGTGTGTGTGTGTGTGTGCATGTGTGTATTCTAAAATGTCTCCTTCCCTATCAGAATTATCACCCTATTGCTTTTGTTACCACCCCCAGTTAATGCCTTTCTTTAGCAGAGTCCTCTTTGAAGGAATTTCCACCTCTGATCCCCTGCTCTCTTCATCCAGACCATCTAATGGTAGAATATTAATTGTTTTATATGGTGACTTAGGATTTATAAATGGAATTTGCATATAGCAATATGATTGTGTATTTGCACAGGAAAGCAAATTTACGGCAATAAATGTTTCCAGTTATACCTGGAGACAAGAGATAATGAGTTTCTCCCTTTACCCATCTCCTTACTGTGTACATAGTTGCTTCAAAGCACTTTCTACCGAGAAGGTGCTAGAAGGAGGAAGGTACAGAATGAGTTTGATCAAATTTTCTTGATAAGCTATTTTTTACACAAGAGTCAGAATGATCTTTTAAAAATGTACTGTAAGTCTAATCATGCCATTCCCTGCATCAATTATTACAGTGCTTCTCATTGGAAGTAGGATATAATATAAACCCTCAACAAGTTCTATTAGGCTATGGTTCGACTTTCTACCTCTTCAACTTCAGTCTCTTGCCAGTCCTTCCACCTCTTCCCTCAGTTTCCTTATGCCAGTCCTCCTGGCCTCGCTCCAATCCCCAGAGTGGGCCAAGCTCCTTCCTGCCTCTGGAAGGCTGTTTATGTTTTTTTATGCTCGGGGCACATCTGTTTGTTCTCATTCTTCTTTAAGTTGCTCCAGATTCTTTCAAGAGCTTCTTGCCTGTCCTTCCCAGCCTTCTTTGCATTCGTTAAGATGATGAACACACAAACATGCAAGCACTATTTGCACTGCTGACTATGCTAATCTCTCCTGTGGACTTGGAATTCCACAAATGTCTTCTGTAACAACTTTGAGTAAGTCCTTTCTAGCAAATGGCTCTTCCATTTTCAGTGGCCAGAACTGTTTTGTTTTTATCTGATAATCATTTATAAACTACCAAATAATATACGATGTTTTACAGTCAAGCTATGTCCCTTTTCCCCCAAAAGAAGCACATTTCGTGACATGGTTGGAGAAATCATTAGCATTCACTACAAATATTTCCCTCAGAGCTTACTTTTTCACCTCACTCCAATTCCCATTGCCTTTATAAATTAGTAAATGGGGCTTATCAAAGATTAATACCCCTCTTTCTCCTTTTGGTAACTAACTCACTCTTCTCAAAATTGCTTTCTTTGAAGTCAGCTGAAATTCTGCACATGGTCTGGAGGCACGACAGGAATTCCAAGCCCAGTGTGTAATGAAAACTAACCATGTTGCATCTTAGAGTTCAAGTTCTCACACCAGGTTTGCTCTGCTTAATCCATAGGAGCAAGGTGGCACTGGCCATTTCTCTTTTATTTGGGAAGTCTCATCTATTAAATATATATATATATATAGATATAGATATAGATATATATATAGAGATATAGATATAGATATAGATAGATAGATAGATATAGATATAGATATAGATATAGATATAGATATAGATATAGATATAGATATAGATATAGATATATCATAGATACATTTAGAAGCAAGATTAGTAATGTGGTACTTTAAAGAAAGGAACATTTAGGTAGGTGATGGTCAGCATGTAGTTCTAAATTACTATAAGGAGTGAGCTAAGTTGATGAGTGCCCTATGACCAATTTTTATATTTGTCATTCATTGGAAAAGATTAATTCATATTCAGTATAGACTTGTACAGCAAACAAACCCAAGTGGTCAATTACAAAGAAGGCACGCGGCTTATCATGTCAACCTTGGGAAATCAGCGGCATCTGTTCTTTTTAGCTACCTAACATTCACCGCTGCCCCAAGAGCACCTCATTTTCTTTTGTGCATTTCTGCAGGGACAATAAATTCATTTGTCCTTCCTCTTCAGATGCCATAAGCATGCCTGAAGCATCTACTGCCAGATTAATTCTTCTCTCTTCTCCCCCAATAAGGCCAATGGGTAGCAGGTGCCTGTAGCTCAACCAATCAATTAATTTGCCGAGGCTCAAAACTTTACACTGAGCAAGGCAAGGGCAGAACCAGTGGATGAAGTTCATTTATTCCAGGCATGGCATTTAATAAAGACTAAGGCATTCTACAAAGAAATTTTGGATGCTCCCTGTTCCTGTCTGCTCTGGGCCTGGCTTTCAGCCTGCCCCTTTACCCTTTGTTGAACATTCTTCTTGTTAATAGTTGGTTTCTAGTGCCTAGTACCACTAAAACCTGAAATACAAATATTGCCACTGAAATACAAACATTTTCAGTGAGTTATAGAAATTGATCATCACTGTGTATCTGACACCTCACAAAGCAGCTGATACCTAGCCACCACTCATTGTTTATGGAATTAATGATGTATAATAATAGTAATGCTTCAGTTATTCTGCAATATCTGAGCATGAAGGATTCATGAAACTCATTTCTAACAAATAATTTCTAGATGTTTTAATGAAAATAACCACTCCTTTGTTTAAATTTTATGTTTGAAAACTTTACACTGAAAATATTTTTTTGTCTTTTCATGTGATAATTACAATTCTTAGGAGACTGGGTGTAGTCTGTTGAACACCAAATCATGAGTTCAGATAAGGCCATGCTCTTCCTTATTTTTTAACATCTCTGAACTTGTTTTTTATTTAGTTTTTTTGTTTGTTTTGTTTTCTAATGATATCAGGCTATAGTACTATAATATATTTAGAGAGTTAAATAATTTAGTTACTCAAAGTTTTTCCTTACAAGAATAAGGTGTATCTTGCCATTTGTTCAAATCTATTTTTGTGTATTTGAAGAGTACTTTAGAGTTTTTTTTCATATAAATATTGGATATTTGTTATTTATTAAAATTACTGTAAATACCGCCTTATTTTTCATTATATCTTCTAACTGGTTTTGCTTGAATTTTTGAAGCCTATTGATTCATATGATATGCTACTTTACTAAATCCTCCTTTTGCTTGAAATGTGTTTTTCATAATTTTTTTGGGTTTTCAAGATACATAACTGCATCTTATAGTTAAAAAATTGCTTTATTACTTTTCAGTTATCATGGCTCTCATTATTTTTGTTTGGCTAATTGCATTAATGAATACTTCAAACACAATGTTACATAGTAGTTGGAAATAGTAGACATCCTGCTGTTTTCTTACTTTGGTGAGAAAGCCAAAATTTATATATTAGTAGGATGCTGGCTTTGGGGCTGAAACATATATATTTTATCATAGCAGAGTGTTAAATTTTATCAAATGGGTTTTTTTCCCCCATTGCTAATTATTTGGGTAATTGTCCATTTGCCCAAAGTTTCCATAAAAGTGCTTATTCTAGCTTTTCAGATTAATTTTTACAGATTTGAACATTGTCATCTCATGAATTTTTTAAAACTTTCTCCCTATTGACAACTATTTCCCTCTTCTGTTTTTGATTTTGTGTATGTATGAGTTTTCCCTTTACTTCTTAATTAGATTTGCTAGTGGCTTATTAGTTTTGATTATTTTTTTATTTTTAAACATATTTTATTAATTTTTAGAGAAGAAGGGAAATGGAGAAAGGGAGAGAGAGAGAGAAAGAGAAGGAGGGAGGGAGGGGGAGAGAGAGAGAGAGAGAGAGAGAGAGAGAGAGAGAGAGAGAGAGAGAGAGAGAGAGAGAGAGAGAGAGAGAAACATTGATGGGAAAGGAAAACATCAATCTGCTGCCTCCTGGATACCCTCCAGCAGGGAGTGAGTCCACAACCTGGACATGTAGCCTGACCAGGAATCAAACCAGCAACCTTTCAGTGAACAGGAGGATGCCCAACCAGCTGAGCTACACCTGCCAGGACGTGTGTGTGTGTGTGTGTGTGTGTGTGTGTGTGTGTGTAATAACTTTTGGATCTCTGTTTTTGTTCTTCTGTTTCCTAACTCATCTTATGTATTTTTTTCCTCTTAGTTTCTTTTGGTTTACTTTATTCTTTACCTTTTTGAGTTGGGTGTTTCATTATTTTTCATTTTTATTAATAAGGTTTTTAATCTTATAAAATGTAATTTCCTAGCTGATTAATTTCACTAATTCTGTTATGTTAGACTTTCATTATTATAATTTTGTAAAAGTTCTTCAGTTTTCTACTGAATTTTCATTTAGAGCCAAGAGTTACTCAGTATAGTATTTTGAAAGTTTTGAAATTTCTAGGTGAAAAGATCATTTTTGTTTTTGATATTAATTTCTACTATTGCATTGTGATCAGAGAATACTGTCTGTGCTAATTCTCTTTCTTGGACTATTGGTGGGTTTACTTTGGAGTTTAAGATATGGCCAATTTTCCTGAATGTTCTATGTGCACTTAAAAACAATGTGTTCTGTTTATTTTTGGCATTCAGAGTTTGATTATTAGATCTACCTTCTTGATTTAGTTGTGTGAGTTTTCTATGTACTTGTCAATATTTTGTTTCCATTAGCTATCACAGATTGAGAGAGATGTGTTAAATTATCTATTAATTTTTTCTCTCTGTACTTCCTAGTCTTTTTTTTATTAAGTGACTATATTATATTAATATGACTCATATCAGTAGTTGAAATAACTTCATTGTAAATTGTAGCCTTGAGCATCATAAAATGCCCTTCATTGTGTCCTTACTTAGTGCTTAATTAATGGAATGATTTCTATTCCACCATGCTCAATAATATTGTGACCACTGCTTTCTTTTTCTTTATATTCTGCCCGTTTTTCATTTTTAATATTTCTTAATCTCTGCTGTTAGTGGGTCTTTTCTATACAACATAGTGTTAGATTTTATTTTTTTAGTTAATATGATCATTTTTTTCTTCTAATAGGTTAATAAAGTTATAGTATTAACATTTATTGATAATGTTTCATACAAATAAATATATTAAAATGTATGTCTTCTTTCACTATATGGTCAGTTTCTCAAAATCTCGATCTTCTCTCTGCCTTTTTTTAGGGGGAAGAATAGGAGACTACTGGGAAAGTTTATTTTTGCTCTAATGCTTACCTCTAGGCTAATACCTTTATAAATATATCTATTTGCCATTGCCAATTGGTTCTCAACTATGAGCAATATTAAAATAACTTTGCTAGTAACACATCAGCTCCCTCTCTCCCAGCATCTAATTTGAAATAATATTTAATCCCAGGTAATACTTGTAATCAGTGAGTTTATCTTGCTTTTTATACACTCTCTGTAACCTTCTAATCTCTCCCAGTTTTTCCACAGTTCTGTCCCTGCATTGTCAGAGCAGGTACTCATGTTTCTATGAACATCACTTAGACTCAGTCCTACAATTAAATGTATACAGGGGTGGGAAAAAGTAGGTGTACAGTTGTATGTGAAACACAGATTTTTGTATTATTATTTATGAATTATTATATTACTTATTTGTATTATGTAAATCTACTTTTACTCACTTCTATAATTAATGCTAACCACTTGTTGTTACACAAGTGTCTCTTTAAGTATGCTGGTTATCTGAAGCTCATTCTCTAGTAGGCTCTTAGGAAAAGTTTATTAAATCATATTCCTTAAGTTATTGTGTGCTCATATCAGCTTGCAGCCTTTATATCTAAAAGTCAATTTCACTGGTTAGAAAATCTTAGCTCAAATTTTTCTTTTCCTGAATTTTTAAAGCACGTTACTCCTTCATTTTCTGTGGTACACTGTTGTCATCAAAATCTTATGACAACCTGATTTTTTCCTCCTTATGAGTAACTTGACCCACTTCTTATTCTATTTTGAAACTTTGTTTGAATTTGTAATAGTGCTATAATCAGTAAGCTCATGTTAGTGAGATTTCATGATGTGTTGTCAAAGACCAAAAGCAGGGCACCGCTTAATGTCTAATGTACCTGCTAAGATCTTGCCAAATACCAAGTCCGATACAGTTATTTCATCTGCTGTTACAAAGGCATCAAACATGTAGTGTTCTGTTTTTTTTGTTGTTGTTTGTTTGTTTGTTTGTTTTTTAATCTCCTGAAGATACAGGGGCAAGAGAAGCAGCAGCAAATAATCTGGTCAAAGTAGATGAGTTTTTAGTTATGTCCAAAGGTGGATATAAAACAATCTTAACTTGGGATTTATGTTTATGAAAATTAATATTGAGCTGAAATAAATAGGTTTTTCAACTTTGTGCTTTATTAAGGTGTATGTAGGTCTGCTTTTTATCTTGTTTAACTTGATGTCCAGGAAAAGGTCTCATGGTTATTATTTGATATGTTGCTCTCTATCTAGAAACCAAGGAGAAGGGAAATGTCAGTGACAACCACTATGTCTGTGTTTTAGTTTTGGAATCCATCCAATGTCTATCCTCCATGAATGTTTTTGCCTTTGATGGGGCTGAGCTGGATTAGACTTCCCGTTTCAATACTAGCTCATAATACATGAATGGAAACCAGTAGAATGACTGGCAATCAAAGATCACACATAAGTGATGGTAAAAGATATGTACTTAGTTTGCTTGCACTTTCAGAAACCAGTAGGTATTACTTCTTTCTATATTTAGCATGCTTGATAGGAAAAGGGGAGGATTACAAATGACCTTGTGCAGGATTTTATCAAATGGATACAAACCCACATGCCTCCTTAAACTATTTTTTTAATGGATCTCTACAATTATCTTCCAGATTTCTACAATTTAAAGGGAAATTCAAAATTACATAATTATTTGAATTTGTTATTCTTAGGTCAGAGAAATTTTAAATACAGTAAAAACAAAGTGCCTTAATCTGAAGGCTGGACATTTTGCCATTTACACACATTTCTAGGCAAAATCATATAAACAACAGTAAAAATATTTTTATTTAATCCTCACTCAAGCATATTTTTCCATTGACTTTTAGAGAGTGGAAGAGAGAGGGAAAGACAGAGAGAAATATTGACGGAACACATAGATTGGTTGCCTCCTGCACACACTCCTACAAGGCCAGGGTATGGGAGGAGCCTGCAACCAAGGTAAGTGCCCCTGAGCAGAATCAAATCCAAGATCCTTTGGTCTGCAGTCCAACACTATCCACTGAGCCAAACCTGCTAGGGCTAAATAAAAGTAATAATATTAAATTTATTCAGGCCTTCTGCTTCTAGCCACTAGTCTAAGCACATTTTGTGTTTTAACTCATTTAATTGTACAATTCTATGCATCTGGTAGAATTATTACTATCAATCATTATTACTATTATTATTATGTTGATGTGAAAACTGAGACACAAAAATAACAAGTAACTGGACTAACACTACCCTGTTTGTGGATGAAACAGGATTTTATTTAAAATGTCTATTCAATAGGGATACATTTCCATAACAATAAGCTAGTTGCCTTTAAGTTATGAAAGCTGTCTCCACTTCCCACCCCACCCCACAATCTTAAACCATGTTTGCTGAAGGAAATACTTACAAGAAACTAGCTAATTACAAAAGAAAGGCAATGTATGTAATTCAACATCTAATCATACTATATCTTTCAATTAAATCATCTCTCTTAGAAGCAGAAGCCGGGTATTGCCAAGTACAATCCTTCCCAAATACCCAGACACAATCATGGGCTTTAAGGATTACAAGTCACATAATGAAGGATAATGACCTAAAATTAAGCACACTAATATAGGAAGCAGGGACTGCCACGCTCTGTATAAATCAGCAATCTGTGAGATTTAATGGGAGATTAAGGCGCTGTCTAACCTGCAATTATGCTGTTTTGCATTAAGAAAAAAATGTGGTGATTGTGCTCAGTAAAATTCTTCCTCCTATTTACCCCTGTTTAATTGGATTCGGGGCTGCTTAAACATCTTTGAGTTGGAGCTTATCAGAAGGTGATCCCAGCTGTTTTTCAAAGCTTATGGCAGCAGGCAGACAACACAATCGTGTCAAGGCCCATGCAAAAGCCTTAATCCTACTTTTTTTCCATCAACCAGCTATGGCAGCCCAGTGTTTAACCTTCTAAATACTAAATGGGCTTTGTTACTGCTCTGGTAGATTTGCCACTGAATGGTTATTGTTTGATTCTGTTAGCCTTGCTGCCATTAGATCTTCTCAATTCCTTCTGCCTTTGGATACTGACCCTGTTACCGTTAGGATTCCAGTATTTTACACTTTAATTTGAAAACAGTGAGTGGCGGGCTACACTTCTATTGTAAAATGTTAAATAGAGAATAGTGACTTGGTTGTACACTCCTCCACCCATTTAGTCATTTGACGCCAATATGGAGCCCTTTTGTGTGTTTCCCAAGCCTGATGGTAGACATGGGAGAGCAGGCATCAAGGTGCTAACCACCTAGCCCCACGATCATGGCATCTTAGCCAGCTCTTTGGATCTCACTGATGAAAGTAAATAAAATAATTTGGAATTCACTTTTACTTATTTTCTCTAGCTACATTTGCCTAGTCCAATTATCCAGCATGTTAACCCTAGAACTATCAGCCGCAGTTTTACCTAGATCAGCAATATCATTGAATTTGAGGAGTAAAGGTTAAACGGTCAAATTAGCTCTCCCTACAGCTGCACATGCTCCTTGGAGGGCGATGCACTTTCTCATTTCCTTGGGAGGGTGAGTAGTAAAGGGGAATGGGAGTGGCTCTCTGATTTGTCCCAATGGCAGAGAGCAGCCCACACAAAAGCAGACAGTTAATGCTCAGCTGCTCAGACCAGTCAAGCAAGCTACCAAGTCCCAGCTGTGCCTCTTGATGTTTTCTGATTGCACCTACTCCTCAATCTGTGAACTGTTTTTTGAACTCAGATTCATCAAGTGCTGCTGCTTTAAAAACACATGCAGGCAGGCATCCTAGGATATGCCATTATAAGCTGCTGCCAGGGGATCTTCTAGGAGATAAATGGAATCTGTGTGAAGTAAATTAGTGTGAACCAGTTAATCTGAGTGTCAGCCTTGAGCCACTTCCGTGGATAACTGGCTGGCTGACTGGCGGCCGGGCCTTCTGCCACATGAGCTGGAATCTCTGAGATTCTGTTCCACAGAATGGGGATGATGAGGGGGCTGCTGCTTCTTGGAGGAAGGCCAGTTTGAACTCTGTTTTAGATTTGTCAATGAAATGGAAAGCATTTTTGTTTACTTCCCTACTGCTCTGACTATTCTGAATGGCTCTAAGTTGGACTTCTTTCCTGGGGAAAAATAGAAGAGAAATGCCCTGGAAAGAGCGGCTTCCTCCTTGCTCAGCTGCCATGTTGTGTACGCCAACTGCGCTGTGTTGGGCTGAGCCTCCTAAGATCTGGAGGATTTTAAAACAAAAAGAATTACCACAATAAGTCAAAACATGTTCAATCCAAATCTCTCAGGTTTTTTTGTTTGTTTGTTTGTTTGTTTGTTTGATTTTGAGGAATAAATCTGTTTAATCTTTAATTCATGACCAGCTGGAGGGTCTATGCAAAGCCTAAGATCGTGGTTCCCTGTAGATGCCCAGCATGGGAAGACAAATTTTGGCTATTGGAGAGTGTTGGCAAAGCCCCTCAATAGCAGTAGAATGAGAGAAACTTTTTAAAATCATTCAACTAGCCGAAACAGGTTTGGCTCAGTGGATAGGGCATCAGCCTGCGGACGGGGGTCCTGGGTTCAGTTCGGGTCAGGGGCATGTACGTTGATTGCAGGCGCATCTCTTGTGGGGGGTGTGCAGGGGGCGGCTGGTCGGTGTGTCTCTCTCATTGATGTTTCTGGCTCTCTATCTGTCTCCCTTCCTCTCTGGGAAAAATCAATAAAATATATTCTAATAAATAAATAAATAAATAAATAAATAAATAAAATCATGCAACTGATCCATAGAAAGAATGTAGAGACAAAAAAAAAGCATATGAACCACTAGATCCATAAGAATTATTTAATATGATTAAATGGTAAGTTTAAGTGATATTCTATAAAAATCATTTTTCTTAATTCAATATTTCTTTAGAGAACATAATCTATTCTTGCATTAAGACCACAAGAATTCATTTTATCTAATTCAATTACAACAAATTTATCATTATTTCTTTTTTCCTTTATTACATTAATAAAACATTTTTACCACCAGTGAGATGATTAGGCATAGAATAAAAATATATTGAATAAATGTAAGCCTTATATTTGGGGAAAATTTATAAGAGCATTTTCACCTCCATCTCCATGGAAGCATTTTGCCTTTCATAAAAAGGAGAAAAAAAAATCTATCTTAGATTAAGAACTTGGGCAAAACAAAAATTGTTTATTCAACAAATAAGAGTGCTTTTTTGGGGGGGGTCCCCTCTCCCAGACTCATGTGTCTGTAAGGAAGCTTGTGCGTACTTTATGTGAAGGTGCAACCATTACGGGTCCATAGAGACACATTTTATATATAAGGTACATTTCAGTGTATAGTAAGTCTATGGATGTTAGATGGCATGAATCATAGCAAAGATCAAATCAAAAGCTTTAAAAATTGAGTGACCCTTTCCTTGAACTAATGAAACAAAAAATGGGATGTCCTGTGAGAACAAAATTTGTTTTATGCCTGTACATTGAGTTCAGAGAAATGAAATCCCTAGGGTAAATTTAACTTTATGATTTATGAGGGAAAAGAAAAGAGAGTGAAAATCAGTGAATTTTCTCTTCTGTTGTAGGGCACAGGTATAATACTTTACAATGTAGGACTCTTAGTTTACAAAATTCTTTGAAGGGAGGGAAAGTAGTGTTGTAAGATGCTTTGACCTACCTAGAAATCTTGCTCAACATGGTTCGCCCAATGTCTACATAATCTCATTCAATACAGAGGAGGACTTTCCTAGCAACTGCTGTTCTCGCCATAAGGAAGCTGTCCCCTGAGCATGAGACTTGTCATGTTTGTTTGCATACTGTCCAATAATTACAACTATCTGAGACAAGATACAGATTATAGAAATTGACACAATGGGTCAGGCCTATGATTCTTCTAGTTCAGTCTTCTGTTTGCACCATTAAAGGTTTGATTGTAGTGAAGTAAAGTTGTACTCGCATCATCTTCAAAATTTCAAGATGTGCCTAAAATAGTTTTCTTTCTTATTAATGTAGCTCAATGAAAAAAATCAGACACAGTAATCAAAGAATGGGACAAGAATAATAACACAGGCCAAATAAACTGCTAAGAAACACAGAATAGGGAAGAAATAATAATGTTAACTTGTAGGTTGATGAAAACTTTAGGAAAAGGTAGCATTTGAGTTGAGTCTTGAATGAGGAGGAGTATTTTGGCAAGCAGAGATTTGGAGATTAGGGTGAGAGAGGATATATCAAAGCTGGTGAGCCTCTCAAAAGCACCGAGGTAGAATATAAATAGCAAACCTACAGGACATTCAGCTACAGGATATGATATCAGAATTTAAAAGGGGGAGGGAAATGGGGATAGCATTCAGCCAGAAACCTCTAGATATGAGTTGAGAAGATATCATGAAAGGCCCTCAATTCCATGGCTCCCGAATCCCTCATTGCTGACAATAGAAGTGATTGTAGGTCTTTCTAAATAGAAGCTACATGTGATTAAACCTTGGTTTTAGGGATATGACTTGTCTGTTTAAACAATTACTTGAGAGAAATACACATCTAATCAGGCTATTAAAATAGAGGAGTGACTCTGGTAATGGAAAATAGGATGAGAGGGGTTGGAGGAACTAAAGGTTAGAAAATGGCAGTCATAGCATAGGTATGTATAACTTCTTGGCAATTTTACAAATATCAGTTACATTCTTCTTTGTAATGGAGTCTTAGCCTTTCTAATTTCTTCCAGAGAGATGCTGATACTATATTAAATCTCCTCCCAACCCCTATTTCCTCCCAGACCTGTAGTTGGCCTTAAATTTCATTGTATCCTGTATTGGCTACCATCACTGGAGACACACACAGGAATTCCAGGTGTTGGCAGCTCACTTGTTGGTTTTCTTGTGGTTGATTTATTGTGTTGATCATCCTCTTCCTAAAGTGCAGCCTTCTCTTAACCACTTGCCTACATTTTACATTGGCTAACGTCCTTGAGGCATAGCAAATGGTAGCTTAGAGATATATTTTTATTACATATACTTTGGATCATGTTTTCTTTTAATGCTTCCTAAGATTTGCTATACTGAAATGTGTATATGGCAGGTGTTCTCACTGATTTGGATTTAGAAAATTGCTTCTGTAGTTAAGCTGATCAGTCTAACATTTCACAATTCAGGATCCCTTTGTGTCCTAAGAAATCCTGGAGCTTTCACCATGTATTCTTGAAAAAGATTTGTAAAAATTTATTGAGAGACATGTTTTACACTAATCTAGGAGACTATTTTATGTTGTTTTATCTGAAAATATTGGCCCTGGCCGGTGGCTCAGTTGGTTGGAGCGTCATCCTGTATACCAGAAGGCTACAGGTTCCATCCCGTCAGGACACATATGGAGACAACCAGTTAATGTTTCTCACATTGATGTTTCTCTTTCTCCCTTCCATTCTCTCTCTAAAATAAACATACCCTTCGGCAAGGATTAAAAAATAAATAGTAAAAATATCTGTCTCTTAGCTTTTGTTTTCTATTCCTTATTTCTCTATTATTTTCTTTTTTATGGAACCTAGTTTTGTGCAAGTTTCATTATAGTTGCTCATTTCCCTTTATTCATATCATACTTGTTCTTTAAAAGTTTGCTTTCTTTAGGTGTGTTTCTCTTATCCTTTATTTGTAGATGCACTGGTTTGTCTAGTATCCAAATGAGACTCTACTACTTATCAAGGTCATTTCTATATTTTGGGAAACCATGTCTTTTTAAAATGTATTTATCATTGACACCAGTACAGATGTCCATCACTTCTCCCCCACTTCCCCCCCACTTTACATCTCTTAGAGATATTAGTACAATTACTGACTATAATACAGTGAAACAGCTTAAGGATTTGAGAAGGCATCTTTTAATTATTTATCTCCCAGCAAAATTAGTATTTTGAAATGAATGGCTGCACTTTATATGTGTGATCATAAGAAGCTATCAATTCCAACAGACTACCTATGCTTACTATGTTTGGCACCAGTGCATGTGCTGGGTGTGGTGTGCAAAAGAGTTGTTTGCTGCAGAGTATATTATAATACAGTGGTAGGTCACAGTATTACCATCCAAACATGTCTTCCATCCAATTTCAGCAAGTTCTCAAGTACACTAACATACCTTTTTGCTGTTATTCAAATAAAAATAAATAAATTCAGAGTAGTAACCAAGCCTAATGATACACAACATGCTAACTTGGACCTATTCTTCCTGCATCCTTCTTAATGATGACAAAGCACTAGAAGATGAAGGTATAACCTAGATGATTTGATTTTCTTATTTTCCATTTTCTATCTAGGAGATGAAAGTGCTCTGATATTGGGCTAACCATCTGAGACAAAGGTTTTCCCTTGATATAGAGACAGCTATCAGCTGGGAATTTGAGATTACCTGCCAACCATTCTCCCCATGCTGATATTGTCATCTTAGGTTCAGCCTCTGGAAAAGTTGCCATTCTTTAAGAATTCCAATGGTAGTGCCATGTGACAGTTTCTTCTCCCTCCGATTCAAGAGGAAAACGTTTGGTATTTTTTCTTGTGGGAAACAGTAAACTTTGCTGTAGTTTAAATTGCCCTATGCTGTGAATCCTTATCTTAAGTTTCTGTATAAATCATCTTTGTCTCTAATCCCAATGCTAGCTTGATACTCTTTTGATTGAAGGGTCTCTTTTGTTTTCCCGACTTTCTTCTAAATTTTTAAATGCAAGCTGGGAGGTTTGCTATAAATTCTTCTTAGGATTCTCCCTTTACTTACCATTCTTCAATTTGTCAATACATGGGGATCTACTTGTTTTCTTCTTTGGAATATGTTCCTGCTTTCAACTTCTTGAACTTCTGAACAGTAATGCATTTCTGTATTTATCATAGGATTTGTCCCTTGTGGGAGTTGATTTCCATACATTCTTAGAACTCATTCATCACCTATACTTTCTCATAGTAATGAAGAGGTTCTTTCAGATAAGATGTTCTTGAATCCCTTTGTATTGAATAATTCTCTCTATGGCTTAAATAAGAAAGCATTTAAGCTTGCTGATTTGACCAGTTTATTTCTTACACCTAGAAATTCTCTACCAAATTATAGGTAAATATAAAAATGATTTAAGTAATGTTTTCCTGAGTTGTTTCCACTCTGAACTTACTCAGAATAAAGACTTGAACTCAGGACTTTGATTTCTTTTTTTCCTCCTGCTCATCCCACATATCTGAGCAGTCTTTTAGTCTTTTCCGACCTCTGCAAACTCTACATTATTTTAAAAGTGTGATTAAGATTTTTGTCTGAGTTTTATCTGCTACTACAATGATTTATTTTGTTCAGTTGACCAATATTTCAAACTGTTATATGTTTTTATTAATGATTTTCCTATCAATATCTAAAATACTTCCAAAAAGTCCATACATATGATGAATGGGATCTATTTTTAAACCATATATAAGTCATTGTATTGAAAACAATATTTGGACTGCAGATTTTATTCACACTGTAAAAATAATGTGGATTTTTAACAAGGGCTCTACATATACTACATTCTGGCCTAGCTTGGAAAGATAACTTACTATTTGTGAAGGAGACAGAGATCTTTGACAGAGCTCATCCTCTTGTGGGGGTGAGGGCATATTTCTTGGAATTGTTTGCTGCCTAGGTCTACCCATCTTTAAGAGTTAATACCATCTATTTGCAAATGAGTTGAAAGGAAAGGGAATTTTTAGAGACTAGAGGGAAGTGAAGGAGCATAAACACTGATGACCCTTTCATCATATTTTTTTTTTACAGTAAATTCTGCAAAGAGGCTTTGTCATGCAATCTCCTGGATTTTTATATATCATTGATTTTTAAAGAGTGGAAGTGAGGAGAGGGAGAGAGAAAGAGAGAAAGAGAGAGAGAAGCATCAGTGTGTAAGAGAGACACATCAGTTGATTGTCTCCCACATGTGCTTGACTCGAGTCTGGACCATTGACTGAGAATAGAACCCTCAACCCTTAGGTCCACAGGCAGATGCTCTAAACTGTGAGCAAACTGACCAGGGTTTGGTAGGTATTCTTAAATTTGGTTTAATAATTACTGATTTCAGCCCATTCTGTATGCCTTGGGAGCATAGTCCCATGTCCCAAGAGTTCAAATCCTGGGGCACATGCCCAGGTTGCTGACTGGTACTTAAGCTCGATCCCCAGTAGGGGGCCTGCAGGAGGCAATTGATCAATGTTTCTATCACTCTCTCTCCCTATCCCTTCCTCTCTCTAAAATCACTCTAAAAAATTTACTGATCTGATATTGTCTACAGTTGAACCATTCATTTGTTTAGGATCTAGAATTGCAGTCACTAAGCACACACCATAGTCGAACACATCCACACTAAGTGCATGGTCTTCACCCTCTCTATAGCTACCAAAGATATCACAGAGATATTTAGAACACTTCCCTTTCAGTTGTCAATATTTTGAGATGTGTGATGAGTAAATGGAAGAGCCTTACATCTTTAGTGGTAGAACTGTCAAGAAGTGTTCATTTTTTTGACCCTTGCCCCTCAAATGTAGACAATTTCAGAATCCATTACAGAGGAAATAAACAGTTGATTTTAAGTTAAGGATGAGCCTAGCAACCATTTGCACTATATTGATGTCAAAAGTATCTCTTTGCCAAGCCCTAAAATGCATCTTCAAAAACTACTGAAAATATCCAAGAACTTTAGTGATGAGCTACAAATGGAGTTTGGTATTGATAAATAAAAGTCAATATGTATAGTGAAAGGACAACTTACTGTGATAAATGGGCCCACCATCAGTAAAGATCAAATTATTGACTATCTAAGGCTAGGAAAAAACCTGTCTATAACTAACTTCTACAGGTGAGAAGAATTAGCCACAACAGCAGTTCAGAAAAAGCTCCAAGAGAATTCATTAAAAATACATACAAAAGTAGGCAGCAACATTTTGTTAACAAATGTATTTGTGGCACTAGGCTAATATATTTCTTTGGTCATACCCAGCCAGGTTCACAACTTTTTCTTTTACCTGAATGAACTCCTATTCAGCTAGCCGTTTTTCTATCAAGATGATCTAATTCAAATTTTACTTCCGGACTACCCTCTTACAGGGAAATTACCTCTGCATTTCTTAAAACCATATCACTCTTGAAATATTCTCTCTAATGCTCCTACTAGTTACTTTTCATTATACGTCAATTAGATCACAAGTTGTATGAGGGCATATAAAAAGTGCTTTCATTTTTTTACCCCTCACATTGTCTGGCAAGGAGCTCTATCCATAATAAGCACTAAATCAATAGTTGTTGATTTCATCATTTTGGAAATGATTCATTAGAGAAGTCTTGGGCACACATCATGTCAGACTTTAATGATGAAGTATCACAGGAAACACCCAAAAGAACAATTGCAAAGACTAGCCTCTCAAAAAAAAAAAAAGTAGAATGGTGGTAATTAACCTTTCCAAAGCTTGTTATTCCCCATTGACAGAATGTAGGTGTTTTTTTTTTAAGTAAATTTAATTGGAACCCCTAAAAACTATCCAGTAAAAATGGCAAATCTTGTACCATCTCAGATTTGAAAGCTAAAATGCAATGAAGCAAAATATCTGAAGAACAGCTTTCATCATTCTCCTACCCCCACACAAACCACACCCTTCAACATCAGTGGTGAAGAAGAAAAATAGCTGCATGGCTCCCACCCCTGTGAGTTTACTGAAGATCATGTAGCTAAAAACTACATCAAACTTTCTGGCTTTCTTGAGATGTCAATTCATCCTGGGCCACTTTATTGCCACTAAAAGTGTTTGCAGGTATTTCCCTTGCTGTTCTAATACCATGCTCTCTTCCTCTAGAAGAGAACAGAGTTTAATTGAAAAATGAGTGAATGAATATGTGAACATTTTAACTTATGAAAGAACAGTGTATGAGGTGATAAGGGCTATGCATTTGCCCAAATAAACACAGGTTCTACCTCATTAGCCATTCATAATAAATTCCCCTATTTGATTAATTCTGTTATAAATGCTAACATCAGTATTTCAGAAAATTAGCAAGATACATAGAGATAAAAATGATTAAAACAGGCCAAGAAATCTTGACCAGTGCCATATTGTTCTGCAATTTTGATGCATTTAATTACCAAACTAAATAGTTCACAAAAACCTTTAGATTCAAAAATAATCTGTGTGATTTAAAGTGGGGGAAGTTAAAGGCAGTTACACCAATAACAACTTAGACCATCTGTGTCGTGTTGTTCCTTTCAAGTCACAGACTAACCCAGACTACCATTTTGCAAATAAGCATCTTTCCTACCAAGTTGGCCTAAACAGGAGACAGTTGACAGTAGTTTAAAGCACATATCCTCTCAGATCAGGAGGATATCTAACAGGATACTTCTGCTTCATTCATTCATTTTGCAAATCTTTCAAGAATACCTTCTATGGCCAATGATATACGGAAGTGAATAAAACAGGCTATCTACTTTCATCCTTTTTTCAAAAAATTCCAATGTACAACATGAAAAGTTGGTTTTATTCATTTAAAATCAGAATTTCATATATTTTCCTCATAATGTGTTCTCAGACACAAGGTTTTAGAGATGCAGTGAATCCAAACTCTGCTGGCACTTCCACAGAACAGAGTACTGTCCATTCTGAGAGGTGCTGAAACAGTGGGACCAGACTGTGCATCAGAAGTATGTTTCTAGTCTCCTTTCAAGTGTGCATATATGAGCCTCAGGCTGCAATAGCCAACACATTGCATACTCTACAATAAACAAACAAGAGCCCTACTAATGCTGCTTTGGACCTGTCCGGTCCCCTGTGTCACTCAGGGAATGTGTGAAGTAGCCTGGCCTCAGCCTCTGCACTTGTTCTCATCTCCTAACGGAGGTTTGGGAACAGTGTCCCTGTACCTGTATGTTCCCCTTTGCCAACAAATGTGTTATTTCATGTGTGATTTAAAAATACATATTTTCTCTATTGCACTTATTGCTTATAAATGTCTTGTGTGTTATCAAGGCCTGAGGAGACAGTGGTCATGATTACTGCAGCAATTTGTAAGAGATTAAATTCCAATGTAGTAAAAAAAAATACATGTTTATGTTGATTGACTACCAGAGAAGTATGAAAATTTATATTATTTTAGGCTTGCTTTGTTTCATTATTCACTAGGTTTTTCTCGTGAAGACATGTCCACTTTTCCTGAGATATGATTCAGTGAATTTACACCAAGAATTACAACCTGTGGGGAAATGTGGAAACTTGAGTCTATGTTTTCTCTAGTGGAACTAGTGGCTGTAATGTGCTTATAGGAAATTTTAGGTTCCTGGGATAGATTCTGTTTCTGTTCATAATTTCTACTCAGAAAATAGTATCTCACGACAAGTCTCCTGGAGGCCTCCCATGGAAAATATCAGCTCTCTTTAGTGTGCAGTGTATTCCAAATTTTAAAAATTATTTTATAGGGCCTTTTTGTTAGATAATTGGTACCATGTTTGTTTGTTTGTTTAATTTGGTGGAGAACCACAATGTATGAGAAGTGTTCCATCAGTGGTGATTTGTGTGACAAAAGGAACCATTGCACCAGCCAAGCACTGGTCTTTCTAATTGACTAGCCTCATGTCCTCTCTCTGTGTCCTATTGCCATTAATTGACTATATTGTTTTAGATTTATGCATTAAAAATACGATTTCTACTTTGAAGGGATCACTTTGTTACTTTGTAGCTTTTAAGCTGATGCCATGAACTTATTTTTCTTCTAAGATAAAGTCTCATCTATAGATTTTTCAACTAATTACATGTCTGCCAATACATACTTAGAGGATACATTTTATTTCAATTTATTGTTTGTGTTTACATCATGTGTCCCTGGAAATTACTGTGGAACTGAAAGGAAATGTTTTAATGGTGTTTATTGCTACTTTTCATCACTCTTTCTTTTCTCTCTTACTCTTACTCTCTCTCTTTTTAATAGCTTCAGCCAGTCTGGTCAAGCATGACAGCGACTCAAACTCGGCAAACTTCCAAGACACTGAGGACATGCCTGACAGATGTGTCGTGAAAGAGTCTGAGAGTCCAGGTGAAAGCCATTTAAAAATAGTCAAGTATAAAATGATAAATTTGACACAGCTTTGGGGTCCTTGGAAGGGGGTGGGGAGACAGGACATTGTAATGCTGTTTGCTCTTAGCAGCTGCACTGTCAAATTAATGGTCACCTCCAGGGGTCACGGCATGGAGCTGTTATCTTTTCCTCTTTCATCAAGAATTCAGTTGGAGGAAGTACAAAGGCTTTATGACTGAAAAGGAAGCTGACACTATTAGTTCATTATCATCAATTTTAGGCTAAACTGATTAATAGAGGCAGAGATTGGAAACTGAAGGAATGGCAATATTTTAAATATTTCAAATAATAGGATCGAGTGGAAAAGGAGAATTAGGGACAAAAGAGACACAAATTGTCATCATTACAATCTATGTACCTTTCTAAATACAAACAGGACTCTACCTGGCATGAGAGGATTTTAGCATAACAGTAATGGACTAAAGGATGTAGTCAACTGTTTAGAAAGAAAAAGAAAATAATAATCCTTCCCCATGCAATAAAATTTACCCAGTGTCCAAGTTATTTATGTTTGTATTTTCTTTGTAGGAAGAATAGGCAGAAATGTATTGGAAAAATAAGGCCAGAACGTTTTAGCATAGATTTTTGTTTCCTTTTGTTATCTTTTTGAAGCATGCCTAATTTTAACAACTAATTAGCTAAAGAGAAAAAGAAATATTTGTGAAAGTTGAAGGGCATTCCTGGATCACTACAAAGCCACAAGGCGCTTAAAAGTACCCCATTATTATGAATGAAAGAGTTAACTATCTTCCTCCACTAAACATTTTTCTTTTCTATTTTCTCTGCTGCTGAGTCCCCTCTTCCCTCTCCCATCTTTGTGTGCTGATCCATGTATCAGATTTTTGATTCATCCTCTCCGTGGCCTGTCAGCTTAGTTAAGAGATTTCCAAATCTTGTAGCCTTCGCTGACAAGGGGCAGCTGCAAACAGTCCCCTGATCCTTCCCCGAGGAGAGCTACTGAGATTTAATTTTCAGTGAAAGGTGCAGCCTGCAATCTATGTCAGGTCCCCTAAGTCATCTCGGAACCCCAGTAGGCCCAGTGGCGATGGCATTGTGTTTCAGTTCCTCCACTGCACGGAGATTCCTCAGAAGATGGACTGCCGCCCTGTGTCTGCTCTCAGCCGCACTCCTGCTCTTCCACAAACGGAGAAACGGCATCTTTAGCAATGACAGGAATTCCTTATCAGTACGCAAACCCATCCCCTGCCATAGCTAAAAGACAAGTGCAGATCTATCCAACTATAAAAGGGAGAGGATAGGGATAGCATTAAATTTCCAAAATAAAATTAATTTAAAATAAACTTTTTGGTTTGACTCAAATCGCCTAATTTTGACTAGATTTTTAAACTGTCTTAATAATTGATTTTCTATCAACCATTTGTCAGGCAGTTAATTCCACGAGGCATGTCTTTACCTAAGTGTCTATTGCTTTGGCAAGAACAGATTCACTTTATACCATTTCAAAAGTCACATACATTTCCATCATCTCTCTGTATGAAATTGCAGTGAGATTCAAATATAACATAGTCAAATCTGATTGATATCAACAAAAGGAGGCATCAGAACACAGAAAGATTAATTAGAAAATATAGGTGCTGATAAAGAATCTTAACTTAAAAGATGAGTACTGTCTATACATCGGACATCATTAAACTGGTAATAAAGAATGAATTACTCTGGCTTTTCCCTCTGTCCACTCCTGCATTTTAAGGCATCTTGCCTTATAGGCCTAGAAACCTCTGGAGAGTTCACTACTGGTCTCACTGCTTTCCACTGAGAATTTGTGGCTTGGTTGTCATGGAGACATCGTATTTCTCCAAGAATTTCTCATATTGATCCGTGGCCAGGCGTAAATGGCCAAGCAAGTGTGAGGAATAAAGGGGGCTGGGCAGTCCTATAAAATGACCAGGGCTTGTGGGCTGGAAATAAGCTCATTGCAAACACTTAGGTAAAAAGAAAGAAGCAGTTTTATTTTGTTTCAGGATTTCTCTCTGCACTTTGGGCCATTGTCTTCTTTCACTATGAACTGAAAGAAACTTGTTAGTCACTTGTCATGTCAGATCTTTGGCGCTTGTCCTGACACAGCTGTCAGCCTTCCAGCTCTGTGCAGTTCAGGGACACACAACAAAGAGGCAATGGCATGAATTATTTATTGCTCCTTGTGTGGATAAAATTCTGTGATAAGAAATTAAGACACTTCTGACAGAGGTGCTTGTTTAGTAAGAAAAAATTTTGATGAAAGAGTGCATCATTTTTTTTGAAGTATGAGCATTGGAGAAGCAAAATTCTTAAAACTGGACATGAAGGGAGATATGTGAAATTGGTGGCAGAGAGGGACTTTCTTGACCTGGGGAAATATGTCTGTCTACTTCTCAATGTCCAAAAATTAACTTCCAACTATGAAGTCATTCAAATAGTCAAACTATTAAGACATTTAAATATAAGAACTCCAAAACTAGAAGTATTACTTTAGTGATCTAGTTACCTCTACTTACCATGTAAGAGGGTGTTTAACTACCTTTGTTAGGAAAAAAAAAAATTAGGGGTTTTAAGTGACAAGCTTTGGTAAGGTGTCTTCAAACCAATATACGTGCTTCAGTAGCTAAGCTTACAATTGTATTCATATATTTGTTATTCCTTGTATAGAAGAAAGTGAATTTAAATCATGAATGCATCATTCTTACCATTTTCACCTGGGATATTATCAATAATTTAAAATTCCTTTTAACATTTTCATGTATGTGCAAAATCCCCCAGTTACAAAATTGAATGTGGTCATTCTTCAAGCTTTAATGGATATTGACCTTATATAGTTTTATCTATGCAATTTTAAGTAACTAACATATTTATTACATCATTTTTTTTTATGAATAGGCCCATTGTTGGGGCAGCATATAGAAAATGAAAACAAAAAAATCATTTTCCCATTCAAGCACAGTTGAAGAATATTGTCTCATATATTGTCATTTTCACATAAAGTCTTTTCTTCGTAAATCCTCTAAACATTTCACTTTGGTTCTTCTAGCTTCATATTGCTGCTACCAACTCATTTGCACATGCAGAGTGCAAAGGGGCATTGAAGAGAGAAACACTAAAATAGCTTTTTTAAACGGTGAAGTTGAAGTTGTTTAAACATTGATAGAACATTGAAAATGTTACTACTAAAACCAAATTTTTAGAATTTTTATAAGATAGTAAGATTGATTTCGTGAACTGACTATATTTGAATACAGTGGGTTTTGAACTTCAGAGTGTTATTTTTTTTTCCATCGACACCGCTGCTCTCTGGCATTGGAGAGACTGGGATGACTGTAAATGGGCTGGAGTGTGTGTGTAGATTACGATTTAGAGGTCTGGTGCTAAGGTTGTTCAGCTGGTCTCCAGAGCGCTCTACCTGGCTCATCATGCCATTGTGATCTCTTTATGGGTTCAAGCTGTATACCCAGGTGAGTGACTGCAGTCCATTAAGGTTTGCAAAGCAACTTTAGACCAGAGCATTCCTGATACTCTGACTCTGCTAGTGAACCTGGGGGTCTTGTCTGATAGGTTAAGGTCTCCCTCCACTGTGTCTTTCCTTTGGAATAATTCATTAGCAGAGAGTTTTGCCTCACAGGTGAATCCCAGATTGAAGTTTCTGCCTTAGCATCTGTGAAGTCTACTTTCTCCTTCAATGGCATTTATACATCCCTGAAACCTGTGGGAATCACTTGGATGTCTAGGAATAGAAGCATGGAGACCACACTGTGAACTTGCAGATCCCTTTTATTTTGAGGTTTTTTAGGGCCATTAGGCTTTCTTTCTTTGGCTCTTTAAGGCCTGGTCGCTTCTGCATCTGAAAGATGCTATCCCCAACATAGTTCAGTTTAATCCTTTGCTGGTTAACTTGTTTTCTGTTTCATGCAGTGATTAAAGCTCAGTTCCCATTCTCTAGATTATAAAAGTCTTCTTGCATCTCATCTTTGCACTCATGATGATAAAAAATTTAGTGTGACATTCACAATGTTTATCTGAGTGTTAATGAGAGACCATGACTTTTATCACCTTATTGGTTTGGAAAATGAATAATTTTACTTCCTGGTGCACTTAGTACACATAAACATAGCTTCAGCTGAAAATAGTAGTGACAATTGAGAAAGTACCGAAAAAGCACTCAGACAAGCATTTTCACGTCATTCTGAAGTAATTTATAATCAGTATGCATTCTGCCATTAATAGAACATTTTAGTGATTTTTATATAGCACGTTATGTGTGTAGATTTATAGACATCATTGTCAATCAATATAGCATTTGCATGAATCTGATGAACAAAACTAGATTCTCACAGTTTCCAGGGGATACTACATTGTGAAGAGTTAAGGTGGATCTTTTTTTTCCCCCCCTTTTACTATTCTGGCTCATGAATCACCAGCAAAAATCAGGTAAGAGAAAGTAGGACAGATTCAGGACTGGAGTGTTGGAGATGGCTGATGATGATGCATGAAGCAGAAAAAATGTGGAATGTGTGAGCAGCCCATCAATCATAGCCATCGCGAACACACTTCTTATGGTTGCTGCTAAAAAAAATGTTCTAGGAGGAGTAAAAACAATTTTAGTAAAAAAGAAACCATTTAAACTCTTTCTAGTTGTTTAAAATATCATTTTTTTTATTTACCCAAAGGGAAACATTTAAAGCATTAACTAATAACTTTTAAATAATGTAAAATTTCTTGGCTAATATATTATTTTATGTAGCATATATTATACAATATAGACTATGGTTTAACTAAACCAAATAATCAGGTTTTTGAGTTTTTTTCCAAGTAGGAGTGGGGGTTAGTATGTGTAGTCACATCACTGATATAAATGTATTTAGAAGTAGTCAACAAAGGCACAGTGTTCCAATTAATTTGATAATCAAATTAATTGAAACCAAGAAATATATTTTAGACTACAATAACAATCATCTAAGTAGTGTGAGAAATAAATGTTTTTCTTTTATTCTATAATTCAAATCATATTTCAACTAACATTTAAACATTTGAACCTAAAACTGCAATTGTGGGCTTTTTTACAAATAATTCAGCTCCTTGAAATTTAAGAAAAATTGCTAATTTCTAGTATGTTTCATCTTATTGAAAATTTCCAGCTTTTCGGCAAAAAAAAACACCCTATATTAATAATGTATTTAATTAAAATATACCTGGAACATGGTTTACAAGATAACAATATATTATTATACTAATATATTTAATATAAATAAAAATGCAGAAATTATAGGTAATTCTTTTTTTCTTCTTCCTTTCTTCTTATCTTTATTTCTTTTCTCATTCCTTCTTTCCTTTCATTCTTTCCTCTCTTCCTCCCTTTCACACTGCCTTTCTACTTCCTTTCTTTATTTCTTCATATAATGCAAGATAATCTGTTTTCTTTTCAGGTGAGCCAAGGCATCGGTCATGGATAGCAAAGATGTGCTTCTGCAAGCTGTGCTAAATGAAATATCAACTACAGGAATTGCATTTGGACATATTAAGAAACCCAAAACATGCCACTTGTTTATCATCATCGTATGTATGCTATGTTATTGTTGATCAAGATATTAGGTTGTAGTAGATTTGCTAATACTTCAGCCAGAGTATATTGAAAACTGTTATTAATGATAGAAAATGTCCAAATTTATCTAATTTTAGAAAACCATTGTCTAATTCATTCTATGCTCCTGTTTCTTTCTTTTAATGTTTTCAACAAGGAGTATCAGCCCAAAGACATAAATTTAACACCATTTTAGATTTTATTTCATATTTTAAGTTCCTGAATTATATAACAAGCAACATTAAAACCACATTGCTTTTAAACAGTGTAGCACACAATGCTTTTAAATGTTATGTTGCTTTAATGTATTTAATCAAAACTTTACCAAATTTGTTTGATAGGTTAGGACATTTTGTTTTAGTAGAAGCTTTAATTCAGATCAATCACTCTGCAGTAAATCTAATCCCTAAGGATGAAATGTTGTCAACAAATAGCCAGTTCCATTTAGTCATCAATTAGCCCAAATAAGTGATACAGAGTATAATAGGGACCTAGCTTATGCAGTTAAGCTGGATCTCTAATAACATAGGAGCTAATGTCTCTAGCCAAAGGTTGATCTTGTTGGCCACACAGATGTGAATGTGGGAAGGGCACCATACTTAAAACACATCACACCGGAACCTTATGGAGGATAAACTCTTGCAGATCTTTTCCCAGAAAGAAGCTTGACTAGCAAGAATTCTTAAACCAAAATATGCAAAGCAATGTAAGTAGGAACAGACCTTAACTGCTCATCTATGAAGGCCCTTGGTGATCTGCTTTATTTTCTGTATTGTGTATTATATTTTTTCACAGATAAATAAAAATAATTTTAAACTGCTGCACAATTTAGCATTTTTTTAAGTCTAAGGAAACCAATACTGAAACCTTGATGAATATTTTATGATGCCCCTAGCCATAGGAAATTAGAACTGGCATAATCCTGACATTACTAAATGAGATTTTTAAGATTTTTTGGCATCACTTTGTAGGTGCTAAAATTAATAATTCATATTACATGGCTAATTAAAATACTTTATCAACATGAATTCTGGAGGCTAACACCAACAACTATCAAACATTTTAATTCCTAAAAATGTGACTATACAATACTCTCTAATATCCATGTGTAACTTATTAACCAAATCTAGTCTCTTTAAAAATGATTTTTTAATATTGACTTACATTCAACATTTCAGTAATTTCTGTGGTAAGGAGAACTTTAACAAGTTGTCAGACAATTATTTGGATCAACCATGTGGCAACCCGTTGATTACGTGACTGATAGCCTTGCCTTAAATAACCAGTGGATGAATTGTATTAGTGAGCAAACATATTTGTATCCAGAATCTTCCTTGTCATTGTAATAATTCATTAAAAAATATCTTCTGCTCTTTTTCTGACAACAATCTTGGTGATATTTATGATTATATATTTCCCTCCAAAAAATATCATATTTTCTCATTCGCAGGTAGGAATTTTGTTCTTTATTGTTGAGTTACACCCTGGCTATACTATGGAGGACAGGATCTGGAAAATATGTAGGTTTCACTGCCACGTGTCTGGGCAGCATGTCCCTGCTGTGCTTCTCAGAGCCTCACTTCCCCGTCCACATACGCCACAGGATGGAAGGCAAGCAGAACGCTGTAAAGTTTTTCCAACAGAAGGTGAAACGTATAACATTATAAATGTACAGCTACAGAGGTTAGGCCTGAAACATTCTGTTGCTATTTTAGAAAATAAGTTAAGGCTACTTTGAACTTGGCACATTAGAAAAATGGTAAGAAAACACTTCGCTAAATAGTACCATGCTATCGAGTTGGTAGTATTTGGGGGTAATTTTTATTTCCTCGGGCATTTTTCTCCAATGTTCTGCTTCTTTTTTAAACCTTCTATAATTATTCAAGTGAGTAATTACTCAAAAAGTAACGTTTCTCTTCAATCTTTAGAGGGCACATTATAATAATTGAATTTTTAAAAACTGAGTTTTATGCCATGTGTTTAAAGTGAAGGCTCCAAATGCATTAATCCAATTGATTTTTAAAGTCTTATATTTACAGAATGGACCATTCATGCAATTTTTATATTGCAGATATTTTCATATGGTTAGTTAAAAGCAGTGCTCTATACCCTTTGATTCTCCACAAAATGTTGTTTTATGTGTAAACTGCCCAAAGTTTTATCTCATCACGTAAGAAAGTCATTGCTTGGTAAATGAATACATGGTTAGTGCTGTAAAATTCTTTCAAAAGTAGCTGTAACCAAAAAGTTGCAAAGTTAAAACTACCTTGAGTAGCTGTCTTTCTGATGGAGTTCCACATGGCTTCATGGATCATGAGTGCTTCCCAGACCACTTTGCTGTGATTTCATCAATAAGGACACAACAGATGGCATGAAGGAAAATATATAAACTGGAATTGAACAGTTTCCCAGGGCAGGGCTCCGGGGAGGCCTGTCCTGGCATAACTCCTTCCTCCTCTCACCTCCATCCCAAACTTCTCAGATCCCGTCTTTATTTAGAATTTTGACATGTGGTGTGTATTTTTTCATTCTTTTGATTTTCATTAATATTGTATTCAAATATATGTATCTTGATTACTGAGTGTTTTTGCCACTCCCTAGTCTCAGACAATATTTATTATGAAGTCTAGGAAAATAATTTTACCTTTATCTCAAAAAAGCATACTGCAATAAGTAGACTTACCATTGCATCATTATGAGCATGATTACAATGATACAAATGGAAAAAAAAATATTTTAACACCCTGTGAAAACTAAAGCCACGGACCATTGCAAATTTTTGACATGGCTTCTATTGGTGCACAGGGGAAATCTATGGTTCTTTCTTTTGACACTGTTTCTCCAAGTGCCTTTTTTCTTTTCATTGCAGAGCATAGTTTTCTATTTATCAATGTTAGGGACTCTTTCTGCTCTTTCTGTTTCCAGCACACTGCCGATTGTAAAGGCAGCAGTGATTTTTATTTTCTTACTCAAGGATACAAGGTTTTTAATAATTAGTACAGATTTAGTACAAAACTGCATCTAACTCTGCAAAGTGCCATATGCCTGCAAACTGCCAATATTCATAACATTATGCAGCAGCAATAATTGGTTGGTCCATGCTCACATAACCTGTCATTTATTCACTTAACAATCATTTTAATTGCTATCATCTATAAAGTCATCAATCAGCTTTTCGATCTTGTTCGTGTGTTTTCTATGAGAAAGTGTTTCCACACAGCCCAATAACTGAGTTTGGTGGTCTTAAATGATGCCCTCTCAGATAAGAGGACAGTCGATGATGTGCTCTTGGCATATCACAAGTTTCCTATAGATTTTAAAGAGATGTCCTGTTAATTCTACAGTGGCAATCCTATTTCCTATCAGAAGCAACCACTCTTATCTACATCAAAAAAATTCTTACGTTTATGTTATCTTCATTTACATCAATTTATAGTTATAGTTAACTGAAGAAACATTCTTTAATTTTTCCTTTGGTATGGTAGAGCCAGCCAGGAAAACAAACTACAATAACAACAAAAACCCTATAGCCCAATGATGTTAAGAGCTGTCATCCTCTCCTGGAGACAATTACAGTTATGGGTATCAGGTTATACTTAGGACTGTTTTTATGATAAGGAAGATTTCATTGAATTTCAAATATTTCAAATAATCAGTGTATTCCCACCAATCATAGCAATACCATTTGGTCCAATTTCTGCGAGAACTCAAGATAGTAAATGAGGTGAAAATAACAAACATTATCATTTTTATAATACCATTTTATAATATCATTTTTATAAACATTATCGTAGTCAAATTAAAGAAACGAATGTGGGGATTTCTAAAGTATGTTTTCGTAGAACATATAAATACTTCGGCACATGCCTGTCCAGAAAGGTGCTGGGCTTTGTGTGTAGTCTCCCTGCCATGTAGGTGGCAGCAACACTCAAGGCTAGAAACGTTCTTTTATATTCTCTTAGCTCTAGCCCGAAGCATATTCTTACAAAAAGTCTTTGTCGAAGAGAAAGGGCCTAAAGTGTACAGACAAATTTCTCTATGTCCTCACATATCTCTAAAGCACTATTTTAAGGCTGTGCTAAAGTGGTTCCCATGATGTGAAAACATTCATCATTCCCCTTAATACAGAAGTCATATTCTGCTCTCGTACACGTTGGTAATATTAGGTTTCTGTTTCTTTATTTACTAGGATCTTACCTCTTACCATTTCTCAGGCTAAAGCCTTTTTTCTGATGAAAAAGGAAGAAAACTGCCTCAAACCGCTGCCACCTGGGAAATATTGTAGTAAAAGTCTGTCCCTTGATTCTTTGTAAACAATCAAGAAGCTGAGTATTTAGAAATGTGGACAAATTTTCCTTTAGTCTTTCAAATGAAGCCATTTTCTCTGATTGTCCTAACTAGAGGTGACTGCATTCAAGTTACTGCTATGTGCAAAGCAATTAAAGTCCAAGCACAGAGGCCCAAGACACCTGAGGGTAAAGCCAAGCAGGCTGGGCACCCTGATGCACAGGTGAAGAGGGTAACTAAATGCCTAGGTCTGGGGAGGTGATTACATGGTTTGGGGAAGGTGAGGAGAGGATTATATATAATATCTTTCACTCTAGTTTTTAATGTTCCTCACTTCTTTTGTCCTTCATGTCCTTGATCACTTTCCCCTAATATCTACATAATTTTTTGCATTATAGGAGGTATTGAAAACAGAGTCTAAAATGCAGTTTTTGTGTCTAAGCGCACTTTCTTACTAGCTATTTGGCATTAAAAAAAAAAGCAATTTTAAGATTCTGGTCAAGATGGCAGCACAGGTAAAATGATATTTGCATTCTCTCACAACCACATCAAAATTACAATTATACATTACAAACATCATTCAGAATTGCATGAAATCTAAGCTGAATGAAAGTCCTATAGCTAAGGATATAAAGAAGAAGCCACTGATAGGAGGGGCAGAGACACAGAACAGGCTAGTCCCACACCCAAGTGTGGTTGTTAAAAATTAAAGCTGCAGAGGTCCCTCTAAGAAGTCCCAGACCCACACCTGGTACCCCAGCCCAGGGTTCCAGTGCTATTCAATAGAAACCTAGGGTTTCACAGACTTCTGGCTGTGAAAGCCGGCAGGGATTGTGGCTGAGTGAGTCAGAAATGACAAATACACTAACTGAAATGAAGAATACTTTACAGAAATCAACATTAGAGTAGACAAAGCAGAGGATCAAGCCAGCAAGTTGGAAGATAAGGAGGCAGAAAATACCCAATCAGAACAGCAAAAAGAAAAAGGAATTAAAAAAAAATGAGGATAATATAAGGAGCCTCTAGGACAGTGGGCAGCAAACTCATTAGTCAACAGAGCCAAATATCAATAGTACAGAGATTGAAATTTATTTTGAGAGCCAAATTTTTTAAACTTAAACTTCTTCTAACGCCACTCGTTCAAAATAGATTCATTCAGGCTGTGGTATTTTGTGAAAGAGCCACACTCAAGGGGCCAAAGAGCTGCATGTGTGTTATGAGCCGCAGTTCCATGGCTCCAGGACAAAGTCAAGCATACCGATACCCACATCATGGGGATGCTGCAAGGTGAAGAGAGAAAACGAGGAATGGAAAATTATTTGAAAAAATGATTGGAAACTTCCCTACCTGGTAAAAGAAATAGACCCACAAGTTAGGGAAGCACAAGAGTTTGGAACCCAAAGATGACCACACCAAGACACATCAGAATTAAAATGGCAAAGATTAAAGACAAGTAGAGAATCTTAAAAGCAGCAAGATAAAAACAGTTAGCTATAAGAGAAATCACATAAGACTGTCAGATTATTTCTCAACAGAAGCTCTGTAGGCCAGAAAGGATTGGCAAGCAATATCCAAAGTAATGAAAACCAAGAACCTACAACAAATATTATTCTAGACAACAAAGCCATAATTTAGAATCTAAGGACATATAAACTAGCTTCCTAGACAAGGAAAAGCTAAAGGAGTTTATCACTCCCAAACCAGTATTATAAGATATGTTAAATGGTCAAGAAGAAGGAAGATGAGAAAGAGGAGGAGGAGGAGCAGGAGGAGGAGGAGAAGAAAAGGTATGAACAATAAAATGACAATAAATGCATATCTATCATCCACATGTTCATTATAGCATTGTTTACAATAGTCAAGATATGAAAACAATAAGTATTCATCCACAGAGGAATGAATAAAGAGGTGATATGTATATACATTGAAATATGATTCAGCCAAAAAAACAGAATAAAATCTTTCAATCTACAACAATATGAATTGACCTAAAGAGTATTGTGCTGAGTGAAAACAAGCAAAATGAACAAGCATAACAGAAACAGACTCATAAATACAGAAACATTTTGATCGTTGTCAGATGAAGTAGTATTTGAGGGAATGGGGGAATAGTCATGGGGATGTAAAGTACAGCATAACCAATAATATTATAATTACTATGTATGGTGCTATATAAGTATCAGATTTATCAGAAAAATCACCTCATAAGTTATATAAATGTCTAATCATATTTACATCAACAGTAGGTGAAAATAAGTATATATATATATATATATATATATATATATAGTTTTATGGAATACCTTGAACCTAAATTTTCTCATCTATACATTGGGACTAATCATTCCAATCTTCAAGCACCATATTGTGTACTATTATACTATATATAGTATTATAAAAAATTGAAATTACTGCACACACAAGAAATACCTGATTATAATCTTAATTATAGACTACCATATGGCACTTCTGTGGTTGAGCAAACTTTTCACTCAGATTAGAAAGAGCAGTTTGGCATAAACGAGCTAAATAGGCTGTTTTAATAAGTTTTTTCATTTAAAATGTTTCATGTTAGCTGAGTACTCTCAGGATCAAGAGCTAGTTTCAAAGTTTTCAACAGTTTATTTAAAAGACAGGGCTTTCACTAGCTCAGTGGGTAATAATAAATAGTAAATAACTTTATTTTTTTAAAATATATCATATTGATTTTTTACAGAGAGGAAGAGAGAGGGATAGAGAGTTAGAAACATTGATGAGGGAGAATTATCGATCAGCTACCTGTTGTACACCCCCTACTGGGAATATACCTGCAACCAAGGAACATGCCCCTGACCAAAATCGAACCCGGGACCTTTCAGTCCGCAGGTCGACACTCTATCCACTGAGCCAAACAGGTTTCAGCAATAGTAAATATTCAATAACTTTAATTCTGAGTCCTGAAAGATAATTTCTCAGGAATGTTTTATGTCAGATTGAGACAGGTTCATCTAAGGTCATAAAATATGACAGCTTCCCTCTAGATTTTTTATCAATCTTCATATTATCAGATGACCCTAAAAAGCATGTTTCTATAGCTTTTTATGCATGTGATGAAAGAGACCAAGCCAAAATACATAGGCTCTAAAGAGGTACCCTGAAACTTAGTCAATGAATGAGTTCCTGAGAGACTGTGTGTAAAGCAGTGTATATCTCATTCTATCAATATCTTCCCACTGAAAATGGTATGTATCAAGAAATGCTTTCCTATTAGACAAAAATCTGGAAATGGATGCACTGAGTGGAAAAATCCAAGGCAAGGAAGGGATATAGTGGGGGATGACTGGTATCAGGGACATCAAACATCTAAAGGGGAATGCTCATCTTTTTTTATTTTAATACATCCTGGTAAAATATCTCCCCTTTTTTTCTCTAAGTAGAGAGAAAGAACATTGATTAGAAAGGAGGAGAACATAGAGGAGGAGGGGAAGAAAGGGGAAGTGAAAAAGAGGAGAGGAAGAGGAGGGAAAGGGAAGAGGGAAGGAGAAGAAAAAGAAAAAGGACAATGTCAATGACTATGGAGGTTTTCAACTGAAGTGGAAAATTAAAGGGCTATTCACTCTCTTCTGAAGTTCCAATGAAACAATGGGATAAAAGACAAAAACCCAGATGAAATAGAGAATGAGAAAAGGAATAAAAACAGCAAAAACTTAAAAACTGAAAAGCAAATAAATGCCATAGGGTCTAATGCCAATAAACAAACTGAGTGGTGTTACAGCGCTCCTTAAGCTTCAGAAATTAAAGTCAATTGTGATCTCTCTAAGTGGGGGTGCAGGTGTTACTGAAACAGGAAAACTATAATAATATAATATGCTAATTAGACTGGACAACCAAATGACCTTCCAGATGCCATTTTGGATGTCCTTACAGATGAAGCAGCGATGGAGGCCAAGGAAGAGGTGGTTAGGGGTGATCAGGCAGGCAGGTGAGTGGTTAGGGGCAATCAGGCAGGTAGGCAGACCAGTGGTTAGGAGCCAGTGGTCCTGGATTGTGAGAGGGTGCAAGCCAAGCTGAGGGACCCCTCCCCCATGCAGGAATTTCATGCACCAGACCTCTAGTTTAAAGTAAAAAGTTAACATCTTTGATTCCCACCTCTATTTCCCTACCCAGCTGATGTCTGGAGGTTCCCTCACTGAACAGGAGGGATTCTGGACTCAAGACACCAGCACCAGGTGAGGGCTGGGACATCATCCTGAAAATGAAAGATGGATAAGAATCAGCACACTGATGGTCACATCCCCACTCTAACTCCCTTCTGCTTTGCTTCCAAAATGATGATAACCAGTCTTATTAACTCTGGACAAGAAGCACATGATTTTTTTTTCTGATAAAAAAAAAAGACTGAGACTAGCAAGTTCATGAAAAGATGCTCAATATCATTAATCATTAAGGAAATACAAATGTAAACCACAATGAGATGCCACCCTATTCTCTGTAGGATGGCTATTATCAACAAAACACCACCACAGGAAATCACAAGCCTTGGTGGAATGTCAAGAAACCAGACCCACTGTGCACTAGTGGATGTAAAATGAGGCAGATGTTATTGAAAATAGTATGGTTATGCCTCAAAAAGTGCAAAACAGAATTACAACCCAGCAATTCTACTTCTGGGTAAGTTTCCAAAAGAATATTTGAAAGCAGGATATTTGTACATTCATGTTCATAGCAGTATTATTCACAATAATCAAACCCAAGTGCCCATCAACAGAGGAATGGGTAAACAACATGTGGTATATTAATACAGTGAAAAATTATTTAGCCTTAAAAAGAAAGAGTTGGGATACATCCTACACCATAGATGAATCTTGAAAATGTTATGCTAAGTAAAATAAGCCAGTCACAAAAGGACAGATGTTGCATGAGTCTACTTATACAAGGAACCTAAAGCACTCAGATTCATAGAGACAAAAAATGAAATAGTGGTTACAAGAAAGTAGGGGAGGGAGAGGAAAAGGAGGAATGAGGAGTTTTTTGTTCATAAGGAAATTTTTTTATTTTGCAAGATGAATGCATATTGAAATCTATACAACAATGAGAATATACTTGACCCTAGCAAATTGTACACTTAAAAATGTTTAAGATAGTACATTAGATACTATGTGCACTTTACTACATTAATTTAAAAAAAAAATCACCCTGAGGGGGGGAAAAAAATCTACAGATGCTGACCACTCAGGCTCCTCCACCCAAACTCATAGCCAGATAACCGGATGGAGCAGGCCAGTGCTCTAGCCTGCCCGGAACACAAAGTATTCTTATGCCTCACCAGTAGGAAAGCTAAATATCAACAAATATATGAGGAAAGCTTCTGATATGAAAATAAGCGAACAGAATAAAGGCAATATGGTTTCTTACAAGAAAATTCTAAAACATCTATAGTTAATATAATCATGGAGATAAGATAAAAAATTATCTTCAAGAAACAAAAATAGAAGGCTATGAAGAACATTCACAAAGTTAAAAATATGTGTAGCATTCATTTATTCAATCCACATTTTTTTTCAGTTTCTATTATGTGCCAGGCACTGTCCTAATCATTGAGAATATAGCAGTAAACAAAACATATATGCACATGCTCAAAGGCTAGCAATTTCTTTTTCAGAAAAGAAAATTTGGAAGTTATAATTGAAGAAATCTCCCAGAAAGTAGAAAATAGGAGAAACAATATGAAATTTTAAAAATAAACTTAATTAGAAACATCCAATATTAAAAACAATATTAATGAGACTTGTAGACAAAGAAAACCTCTAGAGGGAAGATATTATATAAAATAAAATCAAGCAACTTTCCAGAAGTGATGAAAACAAATTCCTTATTAAAAGAACCATTGGTGTGCTCAGGAAAATTTATGAAAAAGACATCAAGGTACATTTTAGTGAAAGTTCAGAACACTAGAGACAAGGAGATGATATTTAAAAAATGAGAATGAGGAAGTGAACTTGTGCCCAGTAAGAATAATAGTGAATCAGAATGGCATTTACTTCTCAATTGCAATTTAGGATGATAGAAGAAAATGGAGTAATGACTTAACTATTCTAATGAAAACCATTTTCACTCTGGAATTTTACACATAGCCAATCTATATAGGTTCACTTTTTCTTATAAATCTACTGGAGGGTATGATCCAATTTCAAGATGGAGTAAAACAGGCAAGAGCAGCACACACAACATAGGAAAGTAGAAAAATTCCCCAGAGAATGGCGAAGATAGATTGCATGTCTACTGCTGTATACAGGGCCAGTTGTAGCAAAGAGTGGAAGATTCTAGGAGAGAGGTCTTTAGGATAACAATGAAACCAGAAGATTACCTAATAAGTCTGGCTGTACTGAGAGTGATTTCAGAGTGCTGTTGCTGGGATTGGTAATGAATTAGTAACAAGTATTGTGTATGACAAAAACTAAGCAAATGAAAAGAGAGCGAGAAGTAATGTAATCATAGTGTATTATATGGTCCAACTGTGAAAAATACAATAATTTTTACAAAGTAATTAATACTTTAACAAAAGAAAAGATAATAAAAGTATCAGGAGGATGAGAGAATTGTGAGGGGAGTGGGAATGGGAAAAAGGAAAGCTAAATCCTTATCTCTTTTAATTCAATAGAATGACTGCATATAGAATCTATATATTATATATGCATATAGAATGAAGAGAGAGACAGGTTGATAAGAGAACTCAATTAACCTAAAATAGTGAGTAAATTCCAACTTTATAAATTTTGTTACAGCCAGTGTTGGCATACTAAATTTATTTACAAAAGAGTTAACTACCTGAAATCTTTAAATGTCTCACCTCTGCTTGCCCTGTCTGAGGTCACTGGTTATTAAAGACCATAGTTCAAGAAGTTACTTGGGCCAAAACTGGTTTGGCTCAATAGATAGAGCGTCGTCTTGGGGACTGAAGGGACGGGGGTTCGATTCCGATCAAGGGCATGTACCTTGGTTGCGGGCATATCCCCAGTAGGGGGTGTGCAAGAGGCAGCTGATCGATGACTCTCTCATCGATGTTTCTAGCTCTCTATCTCTCTCCCTTTCTCTCTGTACAAAATCAATAAAATATATTCAAAATAAAAAATTAAAAAATAAAAACTTGGGTCCTGCGGTTCCTCTCAACTTCACAGCAATGTCACCCATTTGATGCTGTCCTACCACACTTGGTGTGACCCAGTCTGCAGAGGGACCCACCAGGTCTGGCTTCCAGGCAGGGATTTCCTGCATACCTGGCCTCAGTTGTTAATGGTCCTCCTTTGTAATGTGATTAATGAGTGTAGTGTGTGATTAATGAGGGTGAAATAGTGACACTGAACAGCTGAAAATTATATTGAGTATGAAGCTGTCATTAGGTTATTGTGGATAGCATCTAAGAGCATTGGCCTAGAAAATATTCTAGGCCTGCATAGCTGTCCAGAAGCCTAGGACACCACTGTATGCTTCTCAAAAATTTACCAAAGTGTTCATAGAAGAAAAGCCAAATAATATACAAAAGTGGCCTTACAATAGCACTCTGTAAATGTGAAATTTCTCTGGCATCTCATAGTTGATCTTTAAAGAGTCACTTAAATTTTTTATGTATATACAAATATGGTTGTTACAAGCTTAAAATTTAAGTAGCTAACATTTTCTAAATATTTTTTGTTTGTGTTTTGCCTAATACTTTACATAGTTTCTTATTCAATCTTCGCAGCCATTTTATGAGGTAGTTGCTATCCTTAATTTACAGATAAGGAAAACAGAAACACAGGAAGGCTAAGCAATTTGCCAAAGATCACACAGCTAGTGAGCAGTAAAAAAATATATGCATGCAGGCTGAGTGAAAGGGCTGTGCTTTCTTTCTTGGAGATCTCAATGTGGTGTGTACCCAGACAGCTCCTGTACACACAAGGGTATCTGACCAGATAAGTGGCCTCTTGAGTTGGAAAATCTAACTGAAATGGACTTCCCAGCCAGAATATCAAGGTTTTTTCATGCATTACATCAAAGTATTTGTGTGGTGTTTCTTGATCAGAAAAACAATTTAAGGATGATTTCAGCTCTTTCAACAAAATTGTTAGCTCAACTGTCTAAGGCAGAGGTTTATCAACCTCGGCACTATTGACATTTTGGGCTAGATAATTCTTTGTTTTGTTTCTTTTGGATTTTTTTTGTCTTTTTTTTTTTTGGGGGGGGGGGTCAGTCCTATGAACTGTAGGATATTTACTGGTACCAGATGCCAGTAAAAGCTCCCATACCCTCTTTTAGTTATGACAACCAAATTTTTTTCCAGACATTGTTAAATATCCCCTGAAAGGAAGGACAAAATTGCTCCCTTGAAGAAATGCTGGCTAAGGAAAAATTATTTCTACGTAAATTTCTAAACAAAAGTTCATAACTTATTATATTGTTTTATTTATTTTAGAATAATACCATCTAGTCTGACTTTCACATAAAGCTTATGTGGGTTAAGTTTGCATCTACTGAGAGACTAAGGTAAAGTGGAATATAAAATATAATGTCATCTTATTTTTATACTGCTTACATGTTCAAATGAAAATTTGAATACATAGTTTAAATAACATATACTATTAATATATATATTAATAGTATATATAGTTATATATTAATATATATATTAATATATATATTAATAGTATATATATAGTTTGCTTACTACTTTCTCTTAACTCTTACTGGCTGGTACCTCCAAATCACATCTTTATGTGAATCTCTAAACCCCCAAATGCATCTGTGTAACCACTGTCTCCCTCAGAATACTGAAGCCAATGTGTCCCATGCTAAACTCATTCCCTACTTCCACAGATTTCTTTGTTCCTTACTTCCAGTATAAAATTGGTCTTCAAATATCTTCCATCAATTTCCTAAATGGCTATCAAGTCTGTTTGCAAGGCATTTCCACTGTTACTTCCTCAGTTCAGACTCATTTCCCATCCATATTCCCTTGGGAGTTTACTAGCTACTCCTTGAGCCTCCTCCCACTGTCCATAGTGTAGACCAAGCTAATTAGTTAAAGCACAAATCATTCCTTGACTCCCTTAAATATAGTCCAAACTCTCTTTGCTGGGCTTGTGAAGTCCTCCATAAAGTATCCCTTGCTTTCTACCATTTACAATAGTAAATTAGTGAGGATTACATTTGCTGTTAGAAAAAAAAGAAAAAAAAAAGGGCACTATAAGAACTTGAACCTGAAATTAAATATATAAAATATTGAAATGTTATATGCATTCAGGTAAGGTTTGTGCATAGCATAATGGATTTTGGGATGTAAACTCCTAATGTTCTGGGCCTTTTAAATTAGGAAAGATAAATTTCAGCACAGAGTCTCATGTATGCCTACAGCCAACCTTATTTTCTTTAGAAATCCATTTAATTTCTGTTAGACTCTCCAAATTACTTTCCCATGTAACATAAACTTAATCTCAACTAGTTCAGGCTTCCCACTTTTTCTCCTATGTTGCATCTAAGTTTTGAGGATTTAGGTAGATGACCACATAATATTTAGTAGCAAACTAGGACACTTTCTAGAGTGAGAAGGGCTAATATTTATCAATTAGGCATGAGGCCAACAGTATAATCAGGCAAATGGATATATATTGTCACCTTTGACTTCAGTAATATCAGTCTAGTATTGGAAGGGTATGGGTGTCTGGGGAATAGTCAGTCATCATCTGTCCATATTGATAGACACTAGATAATATAATACTATCTTCCGAAACCCAGTATCTAGAAGTAAAAAAAAAAAAAATGTTTTACCTCATTCCTACCTGGTCTTTGATCACCTGTCCATACATAGCTCAGCTGCTTCCATTCTCTTTTCTAGCAATAAGCTTCTGTAGTCTGGCTCACTTTTAGGCCCCTTCCAAGCCCCACCGAGGTAAACAAAAATTGTAATCTGCTCTTCACAAACATGGCTGTCCTCACCATGTCTGTGTCATGCCACGTGCTGGAACATTTTGTGGGCTTGCAGTCCTCCTGAGTTCCACCCAGACATCTCAGGTAGAGCTCTCCATTGTTCCTAAATTTTGAATTCTATCTCATATTTCTATTCTGCACCCCACCCTTAACTAGGAAACAGACAGTGGATAAGACACAAGATTGTTTTTTAGAAATCCAACTACATCAATGTTATTTGTCTTCTCTTTGCCCTCCCCAAGTAATCTTTACCTCTTCTGCAACAAGACAGCCTGACTTGTTGTCTGTTTGCTCAGATTTATTATTTATGACATAAACATAATACTCTGGTATTGTAGAGCTATGAATTTTTAAATGCTAATGCCTTATTGAAACACAAGGGTGATTTTTCTCATGTATCTTATTATTTTTCCCCTAAGACAGTGCATACTGCTGACAATAGGGGGGTGAGGGGCAGTAAGAAACTACAGAACATGATACAACCCATGAAAAGCATATAATATCATTAATTTTTTTCATATACTGGAGGCAAATGAATTCTAAAGTAGAAGAAAAACACTCTGGAAGTTGAGATGGGTAATTTTATGTTGATGTGGTTAGGCAACGGTGACCAATTATTTGGCCAAACACCAGTCTAGGTGTTGCTATAAAAGTATTTTCAGATACATTTAAAATTTAAATCAGGAGACTGTGTGTAAAGCCATTTACCTTCCAAAATGTGGATGGATGCCATCTAATCATGTGAAGGCCTGAAGAGAAATGACTGAGATTTCCCAAAGTGGAATAAATTCTCCCCAAGACTTCAACATAGTTACCTGCCTGAGTTACCAGCCTGCTTTCCTTTCCTACAGATTTCAGCTATTAACAAAAAAAAAAGTAGATTTCAGTACTTAAAGAGTAAAAGTAAATAAATGAAATTAATTTTCATAGTATATTTTCTTTTATTTAAACTATGTATTCAAAATCTCATTTCAAAGTGTAAGAAACATAAAATTAATGAGATATTATTTTATATTCCACTTTTTACACCAAGTCTTCAAAACTTTATACGTATTTTATACTTTTAGCACATCTTAATATGGACTAGCTACAAGTGGCTAATGGCTATCATATTGGACAGTGTGAGTATAGGCCAGAGAGAAGAGGCATTTCTGTGTATTATGGTCGACTTCTAGATTATTAGAGTGGGGAAATGTATGTGAAGTTTAAGCTTGCGATCTCTTTCATTAAATAAATAGAAAAACCAAAACTCAGAAAAGTAAAATGATTCTCAGAAAATCATTCGGTTGATCAGAGTAGCAGAATCAAGATAGCAATCCAACATTTCTCATTTTTATCTTAGCCTTTAAATAAAGTTACATAAAAATGATTTTAAAAAAACAATATATTAGACAACCTATAGTATCGGGACTTTTGGAATCAAACACTGAAATCAAACGAGCTTAAGCAATCCTGTAGGTAATCTTGTCATCTAAAATAAGGTTCCCAGGTTGGTTGCTTCAGAGGTTCAATAGGGTCATCAGAAGTTCCAGTTCTCTCTCTTCTGCTCTGCCATCCTCTGTGTCAGCATTGCCTCACGGCCCACTCACAGTTGCAAGCTGACTATATCAACTCCAGACAAAACCTCCAGCAAGAAGGATGTGCAGAGGAAGAAAGGATGTGTCCTTTATTATGCCTCCTTCTTAGAGGGAGGAAGGTTTCTTTTTTTTCTTTTTTTTTCCCAGAAACCCCCAAACAGCAGAATTCCTCTCTTATCTCAATGTCTAGGACTGTGGGACATGCATGTTCCCAAAGCAATCACCAACAAGATAAGATTACCAGGATTCTTCTAGATTAATCATTTGAGAGTAGAAGGGATATTGAAGGAATCAACCACAAAATTTACCACACCTTTGATTAAAATAAATAACTGAAAAAACAATTGTAGAAATACAATATCCATAACCCCAGACTTCTATAAAAGGCTGACTTTTATAGCCCCAAACTCCATTTGGGTATAGCAAACTAATAGCTCAACAAATATGCAAGAAATTACCTGACTGATATCACATTCATATTTCTTGGCCAATACTCCAGGTTTAGAAGATAGAAAGCTTTCATCATGATATTAAATTGAAACTTGACAAGTCTTAAAGGCTTACTACACAGTAGGTACTGGTGTACACATACACCATATTTAATCCTTAGGAACACCCTGTGAAATGACTATTAAAATAATATTCACATTAGCCTGAGTCTCAGAAATTAATAATTTGCTCAGTGTCACACTAGAGTGGAAATCTAGCTTGTAGCTAAACTGGAATAAAAAGAGCTGGGATGGTTTGCTTCCCAAGGAAACACTGTTTGCTCAGCTGAACAATAGCTGATTTGAAGAGTTCACTGACACCAGGGTGAAGTGATGGGCAAATCTCCTTTGTGGCTTCTTACAGATGATTGATAAATAAATAGGAAGCCAGTGAACACAGGTGGGTAGCACAATTAGCCAAGCCAACTAACTCAGGGCCAGGTGATTGTCCTAAAATGAGATTTTAAAATTAAATTGAAAACAAAGACAGCATTATACTGCATTTTCTATCAATAAAATGTGTATATTTCCAATTACAGTGGCTATATTGTCAGAAGAGAACATGAGTTTTAAAGCAATAAATGATACATTCTAGCAATTTTTAAAACTTTTTGTGGCCTTTGTTTATGATGCACTCATGAAATTCCTTAACCTTGTTTATTGACCTTGACCACCAAAAAAAAAAAAAAAAAAAAAAAAGCTATCTCTTTATTTTTAAGCCTTATCAGCAAATATCTGTTCTAGGCCACTCTGGATTATAGAGTAAAAAGCGATAAAATATGGAGCAAAGTATAGCAAAGAGTGCCACTTACACTGTTATTCTGACTGCTATTACCAGTAATAACTATCATCTCTAAGCTGTTCAGCTGTGAGTTCACAACAGCAAGTGGAAACTGTTTTTATAAGTGCTGTATAGTAATATCTGACATGTATATAGCACCTTTCATCTGTAAGAATCCCAAAGTGTCCTGTGGTATCCTGGGATCACTTCATCTAGCGAAGAAATAAAGTAGTTGCTGCAATACAGTGGCAACCCTCTGTGCGTGCGATATTCCATAGTGTGGGTATTCTTAGGGAGAAGGCCAGAGTAAGTATTTTCACTTTTCTAGCCCCTCCACAATCTACATGACTCACTCTCTAGTTTCACACTTATGACCTGTGGATCCAAAAGATAAACTCTTCCGTTTTCACATTCTCTGCTTTAGTGGGAAGGCTGATTCTTGAACAACTTCAGGGAATTGAAGAAACCTTCCCTAAGTCCTGATTTGTTCTGATTGCTCCTTATTGATAGAAGAGTTTGTGAAAATTAATTAAAATACAACAATCATAAGTCTGTTTTGCTACCTGGTTCTGCTACTTTCTAGCTATAGATTTGAAGTGGGTTTCTGAATATCACTCAGCCTCACTTTATAAAATGGAGACACTAATATTCATTCCAAAATGAGCTGACAAATTTAAAGTGCCTATCAGAGCAGCCAGAATAATGTAGACACAAAATAAATGCATTTTTCCTCATTTCCATAATGTCTGGTCTATAGGAAACAGTCCAGTTCGTTGATTAAATCAAGGTGGGGAGTTAGACAGTAGTTCCATTATTTCCTAATAGAGAAGTTAACTTTAGTAATGGTGATGCTGTGAATTAGAGCCAGGAATTTGATTTAATAATCTTTGGGTGTGTCAGTTACTTGATGCTTCCAATTAACCCTGTCTTCTAAAAGGAAACAATAATATCCCCTACTCTCCTCACTAAAGACTTAGGATAAATTGAATAGTGTTTGTAAAGAGCTCTACTTCCTCAGAAAATGGCTTCGTGTGAAGATAATGCAACATTAGTCTGGTTATGATTGTTGACCAAGACCAGATGAGAACAACAAACAAGTGAATGAAAGGGAAAAATTCAGAAAGGTTATACAAATACCATCTTAACCTGACCCTTCACCATCCCCTTACCCCTCATCATAAAAAGTACAGAGTAATGTAGAAAACCAACAGAGAGTAAGGAATCTAGTTTTTCTAGACTATGTAATATGTTACTTTAGCAAATATTTATTAAGAAACTACTATGTGCAAAGTGTGACAATATTTTATTCTCAGATCAATCAAAAAGACAGTCAGTTCAACTAGTAGTCCTTGATACCTGTTATGGACTAAGCACCATTCTTAGCCTTAGCACTAATGAGCTAGCGAGATAAAAACCCTTCCTTCTCCAAGAGAAAGGTATGCATAGATAGATATAGCTATGCCATAAAAGACAAGATGCAAAATGTATGACATAACTGTCAAAGGCATGAGCTTGGGAAATGGCTGTTTTAAAAAAATGCTTTACCATTTGCTAGCTATTTGACTCCCTTCAAATTCTATTTTTCTCATACTTAACGCATAAGTCTTGTAAGTATAGAATAAGTTCATATGTGAAAGTGATTTCCAAAGGGCCTGGCCTACAGTATTTACTCAATGCATACTAAATTCATTTTTTGTCATTTTTATTTAGTAATAATTTAGAGTAAAATAGACTTAGAACACTGATTCTTAACTGGCGGCAATTTTGCCTCCCAGGAACATTTGGTTATATCTGAAGATATTTTATATTAAAAGACGTGGGGGATGTAGGATTGGGAAGACTACTATCTAGTGGGTAAAGAGAGACCAGGGAAACTGTGAGACATCCTGCAATAAACAGAAAAATCTCCACAACAAAGAAATATCTGTACAAAAATATCAATAGTCCCAAGGCTAAGAAACCCTCAGAGAAAAGTATCTAGCTAGCTCGTTGTCTTTTCATCCATCTATCAATAAAAATTGGTTTTGAATCAGCTCCACCAATGAATTGCTGTTATGCTGGTTGATAATAAAAAGCAAACTACATCTCTAAACTGGAGTTCCTAGCAGATGTGAATCCTGGAGAATGGGAAGAGAACAAAGAATTCCTAAAAAAATCTTGGTGCTGCAGGTGATCAAAAAACTGAAGCCCATTATTATCAAGTCATTAAAGGTAGAAACCAGGGTATTGCTATCAGAAAGTAGAACAATGTTAATATCACTTGCTTCTCTGTCAATGAAGGTATGACAGAAGAAAAAAAAAAAAACAGTCAAAACAGAGACCTCTAAGGCCTGTGAAACTCATATAGAAAGTGACGTCTTTAAAACCCAGTCTTGGGATCCTGCTGCTCTACTGAAGGGAAAATGAGAAAACCTGAAGTGCCATGAGAAGAATTTCTGGTCTGTCTCCTGGGGGAATGAGCCTCCTGTTCAAGTAAATAACTCTTTTGTGATATATCGGGTGAGAAAGAGAAAAATATAGCAATACAATCAGTCTCCCATGGGGCAGTTGGTAGGTAGGCAGACTGCAGACAACTGGTAGCACAATGTCTGGCCTGAGGAGGGCGGGGAGCCCCAGGGAAGCCACCAGGAGCCAATGGGAGGCCAGTGGAGTCTAAGAGAATGAAAGTGTGGGGAGGAGACAATCAGCGGATGATGTTTTAAGGAACAAAGTGAAGAAAACAGCAGAAGAGAACAGGGAATCTGACTAAGGTGTGGAGTGCCAAAGGGGAGGAACCAGCCTTAGGAAGATTGGTAGCCAGGGCTGAGTGCCCTAGTAATATGATGCACATTAAATAGATAAACGTAGGGGGAATTCTGAAGGCCAGTTGGATACACCAAGACAAAGGATCCTTTCAACTTCTGAGGCAGCAGGACTGAGACCCGCCTCGGCCCAGAGATTTTTTTTATCCAGTTACTATGCTTTTGGAAGCATTGGTAGTCAGATTTAGGCGTTTTGATCAAATTTCATAAGAATGTTCACATGCAGCAAATACTGAGCTTTTGCTATGAATATAAACAGATTCTAGTATTTACAATTAGAGTTGGGGTACAGTGGGACTTGGTACAGTGCTGGCAGTAGCGTAGAGTAGGGCACAGGAAGACAGGCACATATAGCCTATTGAGCTGCAGGTACAATATTTATTGAAGGCACAATAAGATAAATGTTATAAGTATAAAAGTAATATACTTTGAATCTAGAGAAGGAACTTGACTAAAGGAATTGTAGAAAGTATCATGAAGATGATATTTGAACTAAACCTGCATCATTCTGGAGGCTGAAGATATTCTCAAGCAAACCTATTTTTGATATCAGCTTAGCCTAAGTACATTCACAAGTTAGTGAATATGTCATAAATGGAGCCTGATTCACAATCTGGAACCCGGAGAGAAGAGAAACACCATCCATACGCCACAAAAGAGCTCAGATCAAACAAACCTAACAAGTATCCTGATGGAGTCTACCTCAAGAGAAGAAAAGGGCAGGGCAAGAAGTTCCCGCAGACATGAGTACTGATGGTACTCTGTCGAGGAATCTTTTGTCCACTTAGCTTCCTGTTAGGAGAGGGTAGAAAAGCTGCTGGCAGGTTTCCTATTGACAGCCAGGAGCAAGGGAGGAGATAGAAAAGCTGGGCCACTGAATATAGAGGCAATGGGGCCCTTTATGCCTGAAGGTCTTATGTTATTTCATAAGTTGTGAATTAATTAATGCTCCTGGTAAGGATTCTGAGTCATTGAGAAAGGCTTAAATATTAGGTGGTGATTTCTATCAATATTTAATAGCTAGGGTGATGTGTAATAAATTTTAGAAAAATAGCCGGGACCGGTTTGGCTCAGTGGATAGAGCATCGGCCTGCGGACTGAAGGGTCCCAGGTTCGATTCCAGTCAAGGGCATGTACCTTGGTTGTGGGCACATCCCCAGTGGGGGGTGTGCAGGAGGCAGCTGGTCGATGTTTCTCTCTCATCGATGTTTCTAACTCTCTGTCTCTCTCAATTCCTCTCTGTGTAAAATCAATAAAATATATATTTAAAAAAACTTTTTTAGAAAAATAGGTCAAAGAAACTGTTCGTTTCCAGCTCCAGGGCAGGAAGCTTGGAATTCACCATTTTGTTCTAACAAGTTAAAAGCTGAACGGATTGGAAAATAAACAATTCTTCTTGGATCTATTGAAGGAGGGAAAATAGGGCAAGCCTCTGCTCCTGAGATTGGAGAGACAACAAATAGCAGCACAGCTTATGGAAGCAGAGGTGGAAACTGCAGGGGGGCGGGGACCCTGTGCTGGGGAAGGAAAGCCTGAATAATAGTATAATTGACAAAGTGCCAGAGGCTCAGTGTGGACAAGTCTGAGAGTTAAAAGCTCTGGGGGGTGGGATGGGGGAACAATATAATGAGACACAGCACAATCCCTTCATATTTCTCGAAGGCAAAGGGGAAAAGAAACTATTTTGAAATACACCTGAGCTTTCTTTTAGCCCCCAGGAGGAAATTCACCAGAGCCTCGCCTGCTGGGGTTTGCTAAGAGCCTAACTGACCTGAGAAAAAAAAACAAAAAACAAATTCCAGACCTTCCAGCCATTTTGTCTCACGTAAGGGGAGGGCTTGGGGGAAGGGACTGAGACACACATAAAGTTCCCATTCTGGGGCACATGCTCACTAAAAGACTGAGACCTGAGCATAGAACTCTAGACTACTTCTTGTCCCCCCACACGCTTGCTGAAGACCTATTCATACTACATACTTTTATCCAGTACATCATGTCTCAGTATCAAAAAAAAAATTACAAAGTATAAAAAGGCTTTGAAGAGACAGAACAACCTCAGAACCAGGCATGGCAAGGATGTTAAAGATGTCAGACTGGAATTTAAAACAACTGTGATTAATATGCTAAGGGCTTTAAAGGTCCAAGTAGATAATATGCATGTATAGTGGCCAATGTAAGCAGAGATAAAAATCCTAACAAAGAACATCAACAACAATAATATTGTAACAGAAATGAAGAATACCTTCAATAAGCTTATTAATAGACTGGAAATGGTTGAGGAAAGAACTATAGGATATGTCAATAGAATCCTTGAAAACTGAAAAGCAGAGAGAACAAATACTAGGCGCGAGGTGGGGGGGGAGGGGGGAGAAACTGAAGAATATCCAAGGACTGTAGGTCAACTACAAAAGGTAAAACATGTGCAAAATGGGAATATCAGGAGGAGAAGAAAGAGTAAAAGAACAGAAGAAATACTTGAAACAAGAATGACTGAAATTTTCTTAAATTAATATCAAACAACAAAAAACATATCCAGGAAGTTCAGACCAAGATAGACGAATGGCAAAAACTACACCTAGGATTATGGCTTTCAAATTATAGGAAATCAAAGATAAAGAAAAATCCTGACAGAAGCCTGAGAGGAAATAACTTTACCTATGAGAGAACAAAGATTAGAAGGATGCAAAACACCTAAAAAAAAATTAGCAAATCAAATAGAAGAAATTATAAAAATAATTATTCACCACAACCAAATGGGATTTATCCCACCTATGCAAAGTTGGTTCTACATCTGAGAATCAAGTAATGTAATACATCATATCAATAAACTAAAAAAGATAAATAACATGATCATATCAATAGATGCAGAAAAATATGTGCAAAATTCAATAGCCATTTTATAGAAGAGAGATTTCTCAACTTGATAAAGAATACACACACACACTATATAAACCTTACAGTTAACATTATACTTAATTGTGGAAACATGAAGCTTTCCCACTAAGATCAGGTACAATTCAAGAATGTCCCCTCTCACCACTCCTTTTCAACAACATATTGGAAGTCCTTACTAATGCAATAAGACAAGAAAAGGAAATACAAAGTGTACAGATTAAGAAGGAAGACATAAAACTGTCTTTGTTTGCAGATGATATTATTGGCTATGTAGAAAATCTTAATCAATTAAAAAAAAAACCTCTTGAAAGTAGTAAGTAATTATAGCAAGTTTGCAAGATAAAAGATTGATATAGAAAAGCCAATTGCTTTCCTATAAACTAGCAATGAACAAGTAGATTTTAAGATCAAAAATTCAATTATCACTTACATTAGCACCACAAATTATGAAATACTTGGGTATACAACTAACAAAACATGTATAAAATATATATGAAGAGAACTACAGAATGGAATGAATAATATCAAGAAAACTAAAAGGAAAAATATTTCATGTCCATGGGTAGGAAGAGCCAATATTTTCAAGATATTGATTTTTGGCAACTTGATTGATAGATCCAATACAATTTTAACCAAAATCCCATCAAGTTATTTTATGGGTATTGACAAACTGATTCTAAAATTGATAGAGAATGAAAAGTCTCAAAATGGCCAAACACAATATTAAAAACAAATAAAATTGGAGAATTGACACTACCAAACTTTGACTTACTATATAGTTACAATAACCAAGACAGCATGGTATTAGTGAAAGAATGGACAGGTAGATAAATGGAACAGAAGAGAGCAGCTATTTTTAACCTTTTTTATCCCATGGGACACATAAACTAATTAGTAAAATTCTGCAGCACACCACAAATATATTGTTTGCTGATCTAATAAAAAAATAGATATAATTTTGATTCATTCACACCACATAATTCTTGTTGTATTGGTTATTTATTTATTTGTTTATTCATTTATTTACAATCTAAGGAAAAAGAGGACAGTACCCCTGACTAGTCAGGTGTTGCATGTTTTAAAAATTCTTGCAGCACACCAGTATGCCTGGAATTCACTGGAATAGAGAGCCCTGAAGTAGACCCTTATAAATGTAGTCAACTGGTTTTGGCAAAGAAGCAAAGAGAACACAATGGAGCTAATAGTTTCTTCAACAAATGATGATAGAACAACTGGATATCCAAAAAACTGGCACAGATCTTATATCTTTTACAAAAATTAACTCAAAATGGATTGTAGACCGAAATGTAAAATGCAAAGTTAAAAATATTATATAGTTTCTGGTGTGCAATTCCATAATTAATCATCTGTAGTGGTCAGCACAAACTCTAGGTTTCTCTCATCACCATATATTTGACCACCTTCACCCTAAGTGTGGCTTTTGCTCCCTACCTTCAGTTATTTTGCTCCATGTCCCATTTCAAAGGACCCATACCTATTTTGTGTTCAAAGTGCCATCTGCCCTGGCCCATTTTACCTATTCTTTCAGATGTCCTATGTCCCACAAAATCTTCCCAGTTTTTGAATTTTTCTCTCACATACAAGAAGCCCAGCAAGGGAAAATAATAACATTATCTAGCATTTATTAATTATTTACCATAACCACAAAGATAAGAAATCCTCATTTAATCCTCTAAACAATCTTACTTTATAGATGAGGAAGCTGAGACACAGAGAGGTATAATCATTTGCTCAAAGGCATGGATGAAACCAACTTTGGCCTCAGGCAGACTGAGCTATTTCTTTTTTTTAATGACCATCAGAGTAATATCAACTGGGGAGCATTGCAGTTGTTTTCCAAATGATGATGGGGCTGAGGTTTCATCTAGAATTACGTTTAGTGTAGGTGTGTATGTAGAGTGTATGTAAGCTCTAGATTTTGAGCAGCATAAATATATAAAATCTGGGAAAGAAAAAAAATCATCCATGAGCCTTTTCTGCAGCGCTATAAAATCAGAGGTCAAGAGTGGGGGAAGGGAGGCACTGTCATAGAAAAAAATATATATAACTGCCCATTTCTCTTGGCAGTACCTGGATGATTGCTGGCTCCTTGGCATTAATCACATGTCAGAAATTACCTTCCCACACCTGACACTCCTACCTTGACAATTTTTGCCTCCTTGCTCATGAGTGATGGGAAGATGGTTAGGCCCTATCCATCATGCATTTTGATCAGACTGTCATCCCTGGGAGTCTCACATCTCCTGGCTGTACTGGCCCCCAAGATGTCAGCCCCAAAGTGATATCTTGTGATGGTTGGGTAGATGGTTCTGGGAGCAGATTGATGGCAGCCAGGGCTTGCTATATGTCAGTACTAGGTTGCCTGCTGTGACACATGAGCTGTGCACTCATATAAAAGTACAGCACCAGAGGATGCTGGCCTGGGTCTACCTCTTAGCATAAGAATGAGCTTAATTGGATAGGTGCTCAGCTGTGCTTTATCTGAGGTCAAGAGTGGGTCAGAGAAAAACAGAATTCTAAACTAGAAAAAGGCAGAGTATCCATGTTGTGTGAACAAATGACTCAGAACACCTTGCAGCCAACCTGGGAAACAAAAGAATTGGACTTATATGGAAGAGAATGTTTCTAGGGCTCTGAAGACTGAAGAACTCCAAAGTAGAAAGATTGGAAGAAATAATGGAAGATCTAAGCAAGGCCTCTGCTTTCAGAAGTAATAATAGTTTGTGGTTAGCATTATACTCTGTGGGTAATTTCATAATTCAAGGTCAGTTAAATCCTTTTCCAATAGGGAAGCCCAGAGGCTTAAAAAAACACACAAAAACAAACAAACAAACAAACAAACAAAAAAACCTTTTACAGTTTCCTTGATCCTTTATCTACATTAGATGCTGCTGCTTCCCCTCCTTGGCTTGCTCTTCTTTTCATCATTCATTGCTTAATAATCTGGACCCACTGAAAATTCCTTCTCTAGTCCTACATCTATAGTGAGCTATTCTTATTCAACATTGTTTTTGCACTTTGGCCTTTATTATGTAATTCATAAACTATATTTTCTCCTATACCTTTCTGGGTATGTTTTATGGAAACAGCAACTTCTAAAAACCTGGTGTCTTAATGTAGAGCTGTGTTTATATCATCCCCTTCCCAGTTGATTAGGAGACATTTGAGAGTAGATATTATATCTTATTTATTTTGAGTTCCCTTGTATTTAACACTAGAGTATGCTCTAGGAATGTTTACTGATTTGATGATATTTATGCCTTTGTCCTCTGATGATGCCCAGCACAGGGCTACGTACCTAACAGCTGAGTAAGCACTATTGAGAGGTTCAAGTAGGGACTAGTCTCTTATTTAGAACTGTCAGCAAGCCTTCTACACAGGACACATTCTGCACCTTTTTCTGGATACACAGATGCTATTTCTATCAATATTCTTGAGGTCACAGAATCCAGCAAATTGAAAACATTTTTTGGGCCTCAATCGGTAAATTCTTTGCAGTTGAAATGGTATCTGTTTCAAATGTCACTTATAAAGCCAATAATAATACAAGAGCTGATCTTCTTGACAGCAGAGATATGTGTTAACTTTCCCAATGTGCTATATTTACTGTAATCTTGAGTAAATTTCACTCTTCTTTACTACCTCTACTTCAAACTCTCTCGTTTGAAGAATCATTTCTTTGGAGGATTTCCCAGGTTAACAGGTAACCTCTTTTCCTGTTTTCGCACCTTATGTTATCCTTAACCTGAATGCTTAATTGCTTCTTCCTTTTCTAATGTTTACCACCAATCTTTTGTTCATTCACTCTGTTCACTCAATCACTCATTCACTGACATATTCCTTTAACATTTATTTAAACCAGCTGACACCCCTTGTGACTTTGGTCTTCTCTGTTGACTAAATTTCCTCATTCATAAAATAGAGATAATAGCCTGGGTGGTGTGGCTAAGTAGTTGAATGTTGACCTATGAACCAGGAGATCATGGTTTGATGTTGACCTATGAACCAGGAGATCATGGTTTGATTCCTGGTCAGGGCACATACCCTTGGTTTTGGGCTCAATCCCCAATAGGAAATATGTAGGAGACAGCTGATCAATGATTCTCTTTCATCATTGATGTTTCTATCCCTCTCCCTCTCCTTTACTTTCTGAAATCAAACATATATTTAAAAATATAGTAACAGTTGCTTCTTATAAGGTTATTGTAAAGATGAAACAGTGTGTGTGTGTGTGTGTGTGTGTGTGTGTGTGTGTGTGTGTGTGTTTATATGTAGGTAGCACTTAGAATAATACCTAGTATAGCCAAAGGCTTTGCCATTTTTGTCTTCAGAGAAAATGGTGCCAAATGCATTGAGAAGGATATTCTAAGACCTCAGAGCATCATTTTTTTCTCCTTTGAATCTAAAATATATTCCAACTATATATTCCTATTTCCCAATACTACTGCTATTACACTGTTCTCTCACAAAGTTTCTCCCACCGCAAAAAGGGGAGAACAATATGGTAGAGGGTTGGCTAAGGTGAAAATCAGCATAAACTGGGTTTCCATGGAACATTTACTCATTTATTGGTCTGTTAAACTGATCCTCATCAGATAACTTACAAGTACCTTTGTCCATGGTCGTGATTCCCCACTGGGTTATAAAAAGTGAGCAATCTGAGATGCAGAAGGATATAAAGAAACAAAATAAAAACATTTTTTAAAATGAGATTAATATCAGCATTCCCTAAACTGAGTCCTGAAAAATTTTTGATTACATAAGGAGAAAAGAGTTCATGGTGAAAACATTTGAGAAACCTTAAATTTAGCAGGTTAGCCATAGGGTAAACATTCCCCCTATTCCAGGTTTTGAATCATCTCTCATGGATTACCATTATCACCTCCTGACTATACCCTCAGCCTCTCATTTTCTTTCCCTGATCACACTATTGCCATTTGAAATCCTTGGCAGTTCCTCCTTCCCAGTAGCACAGAATCCAAATTTCTTGGTGTGGTTTGCAAAGCTCTTCAGGATCTGGGCCACAAACCATGTTTCCAAACTCCCCATCAATGTTCTCCAAACACATCTGCACCCTGTTCACACCAGAGATTTGTTCTTCTCTGACATTCCTTGGAAGCCCATCACCTTTGCTCATATTATTTCCTCTGCCTGGAATAACATGTTCATATTCATAAGCACAGACTTATTTAATCCTCACAGCAATATGATGGGGCACAAACTTTTATTCCATTAACAGTTAAAAAAAAAGCCAAGGTGAAGCATGTTCAATAATTTGGCAATTGTGACAAAGGTCATAACAGAAAAAACATAGACAGATGAGCTATGGACCCAATGCCATTAAACCTTAGGCTTCCCTGCCTCTGAGATGTTGAGAGGGGGGGGGGGGGGAAAGAGGGAGGAAACTCCTAGGGATCCAACTCAACTTAAGCTTCTTTCTGAATAAATATATACTCTCTTATTATGCTTTCTCCACTAGAAATATACATATGTTACACATTCCCATTATAACTCAGCTTTTTCCATTGCAATGCTCTTTTAGTTGTTTCCCCCATGAGACTCTGAGTCCCTCAGGAACAGAGACACCCTTTACAAATATCCTGACATCCATCTCTGTCCTAACAGCCAGGCACAACACCTGGCTCGTGTGAGGCACTTAAGTCTTTAGGGAGAGGAATGAAAATGATCCATGTGAAGGTAATGGGAGGCTGTGGTGACAGCTTGGTTATGATTTCTGTCCAACAGTCTCCAGTCACAGGATGGACACAAATGCAAACCCCTTGTCAAAATTGGTAGTGTCTGCTAAGCTATGTGTTGCAAGCAAGCGTTTCTGAACTGAAATTGTTGCAGCAGGGTTTAAATGGGGCTCAAAGTACTTTGAGAGAGTCCACCTTAGTCAAGAACTCCTTCCCCTGAAATGGCCATGGAAAATCAATCCGGCTTCCTGTCTGTGATTTCTTGTCACTTCCTACAGTTGTAGGTGTTCTTGGAATGCAGTGGCTCCTCCACAGTCCTTTCACGATCAGAATCCATTGCAAGCCCTTAGATCTGGCTCCCATTCAGTATTTCATGGCCCAGGAAGAGCTTACCTACAGTTCAGAGGACAGGATTCCCTCACATATTTGACATATATTGAGCACTTCATGCATGGGGCTCTGGGCTCAGGCCAAGCATGAAGGAATGGGCAAGACATGGCCATTGTCTCAAGAAAGCTCAGTCTTTTAGGTGGCAGGCAAAGCAGCCAATATTATGTATGTCACATTGTGGAGCCATGTGACAGGCTGCCTGTGACAGGAGGGGGTCTCTAACCCTGTGGGGACTGAAGGGCTTTCCATCCCCTTTGTAAGGTATTAGCTTTGTAAGGGAGGTGATGCTTAGGCTTGGACTCTAAGGTGGAAGGAATTAGTCAGAAAAGAGGGAACCTCAATTACGTTGTGAATTCTTGAATTCATCCACTCTGCTCCCTTTTCTGGTCTTCCAGAATAGTCTCCTAAGTACCAGTCGCACTCACTTTCTCTCTTGTCATTCTCTAATCTGTTTATCATACAGAAGCTAGAGCACTTATTTATAAATATAAATTGAATTATGATCCAACTTTGCTTAACTCCAACCAATAATTTCTGATTTTACTGAAACAAAACTCCTTGCTATGAGCTATATGGCCCTGCTTAGTCTAACAACTGGCTACTGCCTCATCTTTACTTTGTTATGTACCACTGACACACACACACACACACACACACACACACACACACACACACACCTCATACTATAGCTACATTGGCCTTTATTCAAGTCATTGAATCTGAACCTGAGAAAGTCTTTCATACTTAGAACCTGACCTTACTGTTTCCTCTGTCTGGAATCTTGGCCCTGGTTCACCTAACACACTTTAACCATCACCACCCCCTCATCTACATCCCCATTCAGTCTCTGTTAACACTGGGGTTTTTGTTTTCCTTCCCAGCACCTATCGCCATCTGTAATAATTAATTTGTTTATTTATTTACTTTTGGCAACGAGTGGGGGTTTTCCTTGTTAACAACACTAGACCATAAATTGCAGGAGGCCTTAAATCCTGTTGCCTTACTCCCTATTTATACAATTCCCTTCGGCATGGTGAATAGCTATTCCTGCCACCAAATATTTATTGAGTGAGAAAAGAAAGGCACAGGGCTTGAGGAAAGAGTCCACTGAGGAGTTACAATAGTTAATTGTGATCCACCATGGTGATGAGTAGATGTGTGGGTGTCAGGCTATGAGGCTGAAGAGGCAGGCCAGGGTCAGGTTGCAAAGTTTCTTGAATGCCATTTGGAGTGATGAGAATGGCATCCCCAAATGATGGGGAACTGCTGAGAAGCGGTAAGGCAGTGTCTTGACACATAATGAAGTTTTGGTGTTTTGACCAAGGTCACCATGTAAGAAAGTACGACAAAGAATGTTTAGTATCTGCTTTGTGTACATCTACAGGATTTAAAAAGGAAATGCTACATTCTACCATTGGCCTATGCACCATAATTATATCCTGTTTCTTGCTAGTTGCTAACTACATTATTTCTTTTTCTTTCTACCAATTGAGGAACTACTTTGGGGAAGTAAGCAATGACTGATCTTGTTTCTTAAATGGCACAATAATTTAAGAAAGTGTGACCACTGTACACAATTTTCTACCTCCATCCCCACCTGAAACATAAATATATGATCATTTGTCATTTTCACATTCTGACAAACCTTTTCCATATTTTTGTTTTTATCGCCAAACACTGTAAGTGTATAAAATGCACATAATATAGTAAAACAGTAAAGATTATATATTGCTTCCCAAACCAACTCTATTGCAAAAGAACTGAACAGGCTGTTTCCCAGGATATATTTGTAAATTGAGATCAAATGCAATAGATTCTCCCTCTGCCTAACCCTGAATTATTTGACCAATGGGTAGCTTTTCATTTTTTTGTACTGAAAAGGTCTTTTTGATAAATACAAGTTCCAGCTTGACTTAGGGAAGGCATCTATCCACTTTGAATATTTTCTAGAAAAAAACATGTTCAATCTGAATAAATATATTTTTACTACACAATAGTTATCAAAAAGGAAATTATAAGAGAAGCATAAATTAATGACCTGAACTGAGTTTTGTTATATTCTTAAATGTAACTGGTATAGAATAATTGAGCAGCACTATCTAAAAACAGATTAAACTAAGACCATATGATAGATTTTTTTTTTTACCAACTTTATATCTAATTCCTGACAATGAATTATATTTTTCCTTTTAATCTTTCCCTCATTTTTTAGAAATTCTAATAATAGTTTTATTTTCTATCAAATATAAACATAATTGAATTACGAAGTATTCAAATACTTGATTTTTAGTTTTTATTAGCAATAGTTTTGTGCCTTTAATCCCTCTTGCATCACCATCAGAATTTAAGCAGTTTCAGAAAATATCTCCAAATTCCTCAAATGCTCAACCGCATTCCTCCAACCTGGTCCCTCAAATGGAGAATTTGTGCTAATTGTAAGGGGATGTTTTCTTTTCTAGAGACCATCTAGGTCTGTTCTTTGGGGGCAGCACAGCACACCTTTGCTCTTAACTATCTTTTTAGCTCTTCCTCTTGGATGCATGATAAAGAAAACCCTTCTATATGCAATGCTGGAGAGATTCAGAATCAAAATATGGGACTCCATCAGGGCTTACTTACATATATTTTGTTTGAGTCCAAAACATGTTAGATTACAGGAGATAAAATCTGTAAATCTACTAGGTTATACCAAGCTTTTGCTTTTAGTGCTATAAAATTCTCAGTGATATTTGGACATGTCTGCTACAGCAAACACTGGATTGCACTGAAATCTGTGTTTCCATCAGCATGGAGCATGCTCTTCACTCTGGAAGAGGCTAAAAGTCTACAGCAGGGTAAGTGGGGATGAGGGTTGTGATCCAGATTTCACTTTGCACTTTCATTTTTCAAGAGCAAACCTGTTATTGTCAAGTAACTCTGAAATTCCACTTTGAGATGAAACTGAAATTGAGCTCGAAAAACCTCAATTGAAAAACACCAAATTACAGGCGAATTTATGTTTAAACACCAGACTCACTAGCTCTCTGATAATTTCTTATGGGTGAGGAGGGGAATGTATGTGCACAGAATCTGGTATGGCCAGCTAAACCATCTCCCTTTCTACAGTCATAACCTCATTGATTTCCTAACACTGTGGTATTTCATATCCCATAAACAAAGTGTATATCTTCTCTTGGCAACTTGTTACAGGCTCTACAACAAATATTAACACTGAAATTAGGTTCTGTACATCTAATAGAAGTGAACATTTTGATTATCTAAACAAGATGATGAAATGTTTCATTGACTATGAATATTTAGAATGAAATTGGATGGGATATCACAGATTTCACCTCAAAGACAGTACCAGGTGGCTGTGGGGGGAAAAACAATAAGATGTCCAGGGGTTCCTTGAGAGAATGAGCCACTCAATTCTGATAAAGCATTTTCAGAAGCAGATTTTATATATCTTGTGTAAAATATTTTCTTAGGTGGTCCTAAATATTTTATTGCCACATATTTACTATTGATAAATATGTTAGCTCTTATAGTCAGAAGATAGAATTTTTCTTTTAAAATGACTACTTTTAATCTCACTTTAGAGCCAACTACAAGTGTTAATCAATTAAACAGGCTTGGCTAAGGACATGTGTTCCAAACAAGTTATGTTTGAGAAGTGACCAGACCAGCATAGAGTTATGCTGTCCCCGTCTACATCCCAAATACTTTCTAGCAACATAGCTTCAGAGTGGATTGTTTATAAAATAGGAATGTTAAATGCCAGGTGTGGGAAGGCATTTTTTTTAATATATTTTTATTGATTTTTTACAGAGAGGAAGGAAGAGAGATAGAGAGCTAGAAACGTCGATGAGAGAGAAACACCAACCAGCTGCCTCTTGCACACCCCCTACAAGGGATGTGCCCTCAACCAAGGTACATGCCCCTGACTGGAATCGAACCTGGGACCTTTCAGTCCACAGGCCGACACTCTTCCACTGAGCCAAACCGGTTTCAGCAAGGAAGGCATGGTTTTTAATATGATGGATTAGAGTAACTTGGAAGAAGTTTTACAATATACTTACATATGCGGTGCACTGATCAAGATGGACAAAGTGCTAAAATGATGGCCAGGGCAGTAGTAAATAAGTTGTGAAGTTTGGGTATTTCTTTGTGAATTCCCATGAACAAAATTGGTGCTGGGATGATTTGTCTATCACCCACTGCTAGCTCCCCTTTCCTGGCTCAAACAGTCACCAGCAAGGTCTTGGGAGTCAGGAGACCGGAAATCTAATTCAGGTTACTGAGCCCTGAGGATCAATTCATCCTTTGGAATTATCCTTTATCAATTGGGAATAATAAACCTATCTGAGTTGCTGTGATTATGAAATAAGAAAGGGCCAAGAACAATCTCTATGAACTCGAAAGAGCTCAGTGCAGATAAGCGTGTCACATGCAAGGGGGAGAACAGCTCCCACTCAGTGGGCTTTTCATGAACATGGGTCAGGAAAGTTCTCTTTTGGATTGGTGACATTGTGGCCATTTCTGGTCCAGGTCTTGAGAGACATTTGTTTTTCTCTGGCTTTCCATAAAACACTAAACACTTGGTAACGGGGTTAAAGTTATTCAACATAATTATGGGATATTTTCCTACCTCCTAAAGAGCCCATTTACATGCAAGAAGGAGCTTGGTCATTGGTGAGAAACTAAGTCAGAAGACAAAGCGGTTATACAGGGTGGGGCAAAAGTAGACTTACAATTGTTCATAGGGAAAATAATACAATAAATAATACAAGAATAAATCATGTTTCGTGTACTCACAACTGTAAACCTACTTTTGTCCCACCCTGTACCTCGTAGGGGTGTCGAACTCAATCAGAGAAGGGGCCAAAATCTAAAATCCAGCCTAAATCGCGGGCCGAATGGTTTACTGAACAGTCATAAACTGTCATTGTGATGGAAACGCAGCAGAGTGCAGTGATGACAGCGCGGTGCGAGCCACATTGCAAGGCCTGGCGGGACGGATTTGGCCCGCGGGCCTTGTGTTTGACACATGTGCATAGTCTCTCATAATGTGCAACCACCTAAAACCATCCGCGGGCTAGAAAGATGCACTGTGCTAATATCCTGGCTGCTCTAGCAATTGAGTTTATCACTACCCAGAAGAAATTTTTAAATCAGGCCCCTGTGCCTGAAGGGAGGAGTGGGAGGCCTCTCCATACCACATGCTGAATGCCACTCCAGGGCAAAGTGCTCATGAGTGCACTGGACACAATGATGAGGCAGGGCTTGCTGGATGAGGAGTGTCTGTGCCAGGGAGCAGTTCCTTGAGCCTTCTCTACTACCATCCAGACCTTTTTATGCACAATAAGGACTTCTTGCTTTTTTTGTCATGTGATAGATTCTGAAACTGATATTTTTCTATTTAACTGGGTAAAGAGATCAATGGAATCAGACTAATCTCAATTGATATTTGACAGTTTTCAAGTAAAATTGAACCCCGTACGCAGAGTTGAAAGCACTCAGAGTGAGGACTGAGTGCTGCTCCTCCTTTCACTTGTGGCTCAGAAGATCAAAAACGATTCTGCAGGAATAGTGCCAAGATAATCCCCTCAGTTCTAAGGCCAGGTCTAAATCAGTAAGGTGAGCTTATGTTCATTTTTCCAGAAGAAAATAAAGTCATATGTGTAGTTCAGCTCCTTCTCACACATCTCATCTGATCCTTTGTACACTTTATAAGATTGACAGCATAGGAATTGCCATTCTTACAAATGTGTATCCTGAGTTTCGGAGGGGTAAGGCAGTTGCTTAAGCTCACATGGAGACGAAAATGTAAATAGATTTTTAAGAGTTTTGTTGGAATGACTGAATGGCTACACCAATGAATAAATGCGCATTTAGCAATAGGTATAGATAAGACTTGAGGCGAGGTTCCCCGACTCCAGCGATGTTTAAACTTGAGGAATATATGAACCATTTGCAAAGAAAGGATTCTCCATTAGAATCATGTATTATAATGTTATAATGGACAGCACAGTTCTGGTATTAACGCTCCAACTTTCCTGAGCAGGAAGCTGGGGAAGCCACGTTACATTTCCTTTTGTCATTATGGTTGTTACATAGCCCTTCTGCTGCATTGAATTTAAAGGCAGCCTACATGCTTGTGTCTCCAGACTTTCCATAGAACAAGAGGAGGGCTAGGGATTCCTAAGGGGGCACGAGGAAGGGAGAGTTGGACATGGGAGACTGGGGTGAAGGCAAGACTGGCTGTGGAAGTTGACTTAGGCTACAGAGGGAAATGACAAAATGAGATGGATGAAGGAAGGATCAAAATGAAGGTGATAGGATCAGTGGATTAGAGATCCTGATTGGTTCAACATTCATGGGAATAAGAGGGAGTGACTAGAAAAAGGAGGAGGTCTGCTTGAAATTGGCATTATGGGGGATGTAGTTGTTGAAAATGACAAGTCTAGCATGGACCCATGGGAATGATTGGCTGAAGTAGGGTAACAGACAGGATTATTGAAAGGCAGGGGGTTAAGAAACTGAGAAGGTTGCCTAGGGGGACACTGAAACACTAAAAGTTTCACAGATTATGTTGGAGAGAGCAGTAGCGATCCAGATGCTCAAACACCCTGAAGAAATGAGGGGGCCGGGTGACGTAGATGTCTCTCACAAGGAGAGGTGGCAAGTGACATAGTCCAAGAGCTTAAACTTGGGAGAGGGTAGATGGAGGGAGAATGGTCTGGAACTGCCAACAGGGAGCAAGGACGTCACCTCTCCCATCTTCAAGAAGTGCAAGGTTAAACTCAGGCACTGCTGAGCCGGCTGCAGAAAAGCAGGTCCTCGGGGAAGAGCTAGGTTTTAATTGATGAGAGCAAGAAGGAAGAGTGGGTACCACTCTCAAACCTGGACACAGAGTTTCTTTTCTTGGCAAACAGCAGAGGACTCTGCTTTTGTCCTTCACTGTCTGTACCCTGACAAGGGAGCAAGGGGTCCATAGGATCAAAGGCAGGTACCCATTCAAGAGATTGTGTGCTTCTTTGAGACTGTGCTCCAGGTACCAGGACCCAGAATCTCCTGCCCAGACATCTTTGAGCTCCATCCCTGGATCTGTGTCTACTCTTCCCCACTCCATCTGCCTCATGACTGACCAATCTGCAGGTTCCAAGGGAGCACAGAGACTCTCCATCATGCAGGCTACAGCCAGGATGTGAGCGGAAGATGGGTGGATGTTAAAGAGGAGCCAAGAACTTAAGACTGCTCACCCTAGGATGTTATATGAACTCCAGAAGTCTAAATTCAAATTTCATCTTTCAGGTGTTGTTTCAGTTATATTTTTTCAATGTACAAAGATAAAACATGATCTATTTATCAGCCTGTTAGCTTGATTTATAAATTTTCAATTCTTGGATAGTGCTTTGTGGGCCTCTATTTTTTCTCTTGTCTGGGCTATGTGGCCCTGATGAAAGCTTTAAGAAGACAGAGAATTTGACTGATGTCAAAGTTCAAGAATCATCTTTTCTATCTCTCCAAGCAGAATTAATGACACATTATTTAAGGCTCCAATTATAATTAAACTACTAACATGGCTCTGAATCTATTGGATCATAGTCATATACTTATATCTTTCCAGTCAACCATGAACTTCAGGAGGAGAGAGACTATACCCTCTGGGGCCCTACCCCTTGGATACAATGTTTGCACAATAATGATCACTAAAAAGGGAAAAATACTCATAATAATATGAACCAGATCAGATGAGGCCAGAAGCAGCTAGGAGTCCAGCAAAGGTGGGTTTCCATTTTCCAGATGATGCTGACAAAATAGCACAAAAATAAAAACTGAAGTCCATATACACATTTAGTTCTGGCCACCATTCTTCACATTTTCTGTTTGAATTAGACCTTGATCGTTGCTTTCAATTTTTAGAGCAGATACAGTATTATAAAGGAAAACTTTGGATGGTTTAGAACAAGCCCCTGAACTGTTGCTTTTCTTCAAGTGTCTAATGCACACTGCCATTTCATGGACATCCCTACTATGCTACTTCTGCTGGTAATTGATGCTGCCATTTCAGATTAAGATGAAATTTCAGGTGTCAACTCCGGACTGTTGCAATGGCTGCCATCAGTTAGCTCTCAGTTTCCCAATTTGTGTTCCACTGAGTTGAACAGTAAAAATCCTTGGTAGTTTACCTGAAAGGCTATTGAAGATGACTTATGGGCCACAGCACGCAATATTTCTTTTCTGTACTTTATCTAGACAAATAAGTGCTTATAGCTCTGGATTCAGGAAAGACTGTTTATTCTTCAGAACTGACATCCCATTAAAAAGAAAATAAAGTAAGCATCAGGATTAGTCCCCTAAGCTTCCATCAAGTCTTCTGCCAGGAATGTCTGTGTGCTTTTCCCCTGTCAGCTCCTGACACCCAAAATGCACTTTTCTGTAGAAGATAATATCATGCTGCTCTTTTTATCCTCTCTACATTTGCCATTCTTCCCATACCTCTCTCACAAAAATCAACCAATGGATCTTAAAAATAATAAAAGAACAAGAAATAAAATCTCTTGTGAAGTAAGAGTGATGGCAATCCCTTTAGAATGGAATTTCCCCACCCCGACTCTCAAGAAAGAACTATCCATCCATATTAGGAAAAAGGGCCATGGGGCACGGCCAGGCTAAGCCCAATGTTATAGTGACATTAGGGGACAAAGGAGAGGGAAAAACTGAGGGAACAACTTACAGTGAAATCCACTGGACCAAACAGCTTTTTCCTTAATACTTCTTACTGATCAGATCAACCTTTTAGTTATCATTTATGCCAAATAAAGCCAAAAGCAAAGAGAAACAAGAACACATTTTGACCAATTAAATATAAAGCAGCATGTATCTTCAGTTGTAGGGAAAAAGAGAACATGGAAAATTGCATGTTCTGGTAGGTAAGTCACCAGCAGGATCTGGGGGTTAGGTAACTTTTAAAGGTCTGGATCTCATCAGGAGTGAAACCTATCTTTGGCTTTTCTGGGGTATTTTAATGGTAAATGGAAGGTTCTGTTATCTACCAGTCAGAATTAGGTTTATTGTGATTGTAACAAGAGAAGTCCTTTGAAAATTTGTATTTTGGGAGACAAAATTCCTATGTAAATATATATTTATTTTTACAATATAGGTACATTCTTATATTATTATTTATATGTATGTTTCTCTGGAGAACACTGAATTTCAGTTTCTTATTATCCATCAGTGATTGGCAGCTGAGAAGCAACTGGTATTGAGTCCATAAGGCAACTAGCAATGGGGGTGGGGAATGCTTACCTAACTACCCCCTGCCCATACCCCTCTCACCCTTCCTCTCAGGGAGGAGGCTGGCAGGTGAGCTACACACCTTATACATGTTTCCGTTTTTACTTCTCTGACTGAGACACAGCATTCTTGGATTGGATGTGATCCTAGTCATGACCTGAGTGATCACCTTCCCTTTCACAAGGAGGCACTAGAAAGGCACACTGATGGTTAGTAGCAAATCACCTGAACTTGTTTCCACTGAACAGTAGGAGATAGGACACCCTGTTATGTAGGAAACAGACTTTATTATGCAAGAGGCGTCCTAACTTTAAGAGTAGAGACAGGTGTTTCTGATGGACTGATTCCAAGTGATTTAAATTTGTTAGTTGTTATTCTTACTGCTCATTTGTTATCCCCAATTCTTCTACAGTAAACATGTGTTTCTTATGTTATGCTTTTATGAAGGGTAGAGAGATCCAAATGGATATTGTAAGGTATGTATATCAGGCTTCAATAGTAATGCCAAACAGAGAAATATTTTTCCAATATTACCAAATAAGAAGTCATTCTGACATTTGCTAGCATTAAAACCAAAAATCTGAGTTTGAGGTCTAGCTCTGTTACTTTTATAAAAAATATTAAGCAGCTACTAACACATGTGTCAAACACAAGGCCCGCGGGCCAAATCCGTCCCGCCAGGCCTTGCAATGTGGCCCGCACCGCGCTGTCATCACTGCATTCCGCTGCGTTTCCATCACAATGACAGTTTATGACTGTTCAGTAAACCATTCGGCCCGCGATTTAGGCTGGATTTTAGATTTTGGCCCCTTCTCTGATTGAGTTCGACACCCCTAATGTAGGAGATACTTCACTGAGCCCTGGAGGTATGAAGGATGTATGTAGGCACAGTGAACTTAGAACAGGTGTACATCACTCACTTCCCTGAACTTCAGTTTCCTCACTGTAATATGGAAATATTTCTGTCTTAGTAGGTCATTGTTAAAATTAATTTATTTAATATATGTGAATTCTCTAAGTGCAGATAACTATTCACATAAATGTAAGATCTGGGAGTGTTCAAAAGCAAAGATGAGCTATTAAGAGTATTGGGAGGCAAATATTAGCTGATTAATAATAGACATCATGTATCAAGCACATGTTTCTATGTTACTTATTATGGGTTTAAGAGAAACGCATTAACTTGTGCAAATATAAGCTGTTGAATTTAGCTCTCGCTTTGATTTACCTTTCCCACAGAGCTGTTGGTACACAGATCCAAGTGATAAAATGCCTCAATCTCACTTATTCTTGTCACCTGAGGGGTGAGTCAGTTCCTAGGCATCCAAGCTTTGCAAGGCTCTGTCTAGACTAGAAGATCAGATAGTTGGGATGGAAAGATGAAAGTGAACTTAATAAACCATTCAACTAATGCAGTCTCATAATTTTAACCAGAGCTGTCTTTCGGGCACTTTCCAGAAGCTTGTCACATTAATTTCAAACACATTTTCCTCAGCCCTTATACAGAGCCATGCTCATAGCAGACCATGAAGAAATGAATGAGAGCGCTAAGGCATATAAAAAAGCAAATCCATAAAAGGTAGCTATGAAAAAAGGAGGCTTAGCTTTCCCGTTTACATGAGACATTTTCATTTCCCCCAAATAACTAATTCCACCCTAAAAAAATTCCTTTCCATGTTTCCCCCTGAAGTTCTCCTTTACAAATATAAATATAAATTATTTTTCTTAAACTGACTTAGATAAGTAATTCTCCACCCAAACCTTCCATCTCTGAATCTCCTTTCCAGACTGAGTTTCTTAGAACAAATCGTTGTTTCCCAGCTCCCAGGCCCTGCCTCTCCCAGCTGTGGGGCCTCAGGTACAGAAGGAGCCTGCCCCCATCTTTATAGCAAGGGCCTCCTGCACAGGCTGAGAACCCCTGTCCAGGATTGCAGAGCCTTCAGGACTTGGCCAGGCACTGAGGCTAAGGTGTGGGCAGCTCACAGGTAGTGGCAGCTTACAGTACAGAGAACATGGAGCTGGGGTTTAAAGGAAAATATGGACATAGCAAGCACGGACAATTACTAGAGAATTTAAAAAATCTTAATGTTGCTTGGTGCTATAGACTGAATTTTGTCTCCCCCAAATTTATATGTTGAGGCTCTAACCCCAATGTGACTGTATTTGGAAACAAAACCTTTAGAAATAATTAAGGTGAAATAGGCAGTAAGGGTGGGCCTTAGTCTAATAGGACTAGTGGTCTTATAAGAGGAAGTAAACACTCAATATAAGATCTACTTTCTTAGCAAACTTTTCAGTGTACAAGTCAGTATTATCCTCTACAGGCACTAGCACTTACTCATCTTGCATAACTGAAGTTTTGCACACTGACAAATATCTCCCCATTTCTCTCTCCCCCTACTCTTGGCAACCATCATTCCACTCTCTAGTTCTAGGAGTTTGACTATTTTACTTGTGTTCTGATTAAACACACATAAAATAATAAATCAATGATAAGTGGACAAAGTGGGAGGAAACTTTTTCAGGTGACAAATGTGTTTATGGCATAGATTGTGGTGATGATTTCATGCATTCACCCTTTCCTCCAAATCCATTGAGTTGTATTTGTATGTACAGCATTTTTTGTATGTAAATCATACCACAATAAAGTAGTTTTTTAAAAAAAACAAAACAAAGGGAGGGAAAGAGCAATAGAGGGAGAGAGAGAGAGATAACTCTCCATGCACACCCACCAAGGAGAAGCCATGTGAGGACCCGGCAAGAATGCAGGTGTCTGCAAGCCAGGCAGAGAAGCTGACCCTGCTGGCCCCCTGACCTCAGGCTTCCAGCCTCTAGAGCTGTGAGAATAATTGTCTGTTGTGTAAGCCTCCCAATTTTTTAAAATCAATTTTGTTGTGGTAGCCAAAGCTGACTCAGACACCTAGTCTCTGCAGCGTTGCAATTGCTACTCCTTACCAGTCCCCCTTGCCAAACACACCACCTTGAAATTCTGCTCTTTCAGCTCTTTCAACAGTGTAACGCAATGGTTAACAGAACTCCAGATATTTACTAGCAGTGTGACCTTGGGCAACATGCTTAACCTCCCTGTGCCTCAATTTTCCCATCTGTAAAACAGGTTAATCCTAGTGCCAACCTTACAGGGTTGTAAAGAGGAAATTAATACACGAACAGCAAGAGTCAATGGCAGACAAAGTGGACTGTCATTCCTAGAATGTAAATTCCAGAATGGCAAGAATGTTCATCTTTTTCATTCCCTGATATGTTTCAAGTACCAGGAACTATGTCTGGCATAGAGTCACACTCAGTAATATTTCTGGAATGACTGATTAAATGGTACTCATACCTGAACTACACTCATGTCAGCAAATATCCATTGCATTTGGTAGGCCATCTAGAAGATTCTCAGCTCCCTGTCCACATACCTCATCTCTTACAAAGGTGAATGTGCAACAGCCCCGCCCCTGCCATATAAATAGTCACCAACACCCCAAAGGTTCTTTGAGAGACAAGACTTGAGATTCTCAGGTCTTATAGTCTCAGGCTTTGTGAGCCCTCTCTGCTCTTAAAGGGAAACTTTCTAAAGCATGGTTTGGGTCCTCCCAACCTTCCCCAGGGAGTTCTACCTTACCAGGAGAGAACAGAAATATCGATGCAGGATTAACATTCCTTAGAATTTACTGCTTCAATTAGGGGAGTGTTTCCCCAATTCCACTTGAAACTGGAGACCTAGACGATTAAAGGCATTAGAGGCAGTGCTCACAGATGGAGGGAACGTTCCTTACGCCTTCCTTCTTTTCTCCACACTCCACAACAAGCTCATGACTGCCTACCCCTCCCTACAATATGAGTCGGGTATATTCTGCACAAATACAAGTTGGAGAGTAAGCACAGCTGTGTGTGTTCTGTTGGGGAGATTAGAGGTTTTCCCCTAACACTTGCCCCTAAGGAGAGCAGTGATGCCATCTCTTGGTTCTCTAAGCCTTTCTGGCTCTTCAGTTGTGAATGAATGCACTCTGAGGGTGTGATGCCACCTGCTGCTGTCACACATCCTTTTCACCATTGTGAATGGATTGCAATACATCCTCCAGGCATCCTGAGATCTGAGGCAGTGGCTACCCCATCACCCCATTCTCCCTCCAGTTTCGCCTTTCTTTTGTCTTTTATTTCTGAACTAATTATTGCACTGGCTAGGATTAGTACCCTAATTAAAGCATATAAAGTTTTTTTCATGCCAAAATATTCATACCAACACTCTGTTAACTCCCAGAGAAGGTAGACATCACAGGTAAGTAGGAGTAGTGCAATCATGCCTACCTACATTGATCTTATGTATTCCAGTGTACAAGACACTTTCACACCTATTACTGTTGGTTATACTTATAATAATCAACCTCATGAAGGAAGCTTGTAGACTATAATTAGCCTTCTAATTATAAGATGAATAACAAAGATAAGATGAATTGGCTAAGTGATTTTGGTTTCTAAGTGGCAAAGCCAAATCCTCTGTTGAATAAACTGAGGTAACAGGCTTTTAGGAGGGTGCTGGGAAAAAGTAAACAGGCCCCACTAGGAGAATTATACGGTGTGTTAGACAAAAACTAGGATCCGACTTACCTCATAAGTAACAGACTGATTTAATAACTGTATACAGATTTTTGAATAAAATAAGCTCCAACAATCAGCTTTCTGGTGTCTTTCAGTTTATTGATTGCTTGCCTATACTTCTGTTCTTGCCACCACTGACATATTATAGGCAGAGAAATCCAACCTCATGCTATTATGTCATATCACATGTCATATATCATATCATATCATATCATATCATATCATATCATATCGCATTTCTCTTGTGCAAAATCTTCCATTGCTCTTAGATAAAGCCATGCCTTCACAGCACCCTTAGTGAGGGTCTGCATAATCCTGTTCCTGCATGATCTTACCTCCCATCCATCCTCACTCTCCTATCCAGCTACACGTTCAGTTCCCTGGAGTTACTATTGCTCCCTCACATCCTAGCTCAATCACCTTCCCCAGGTAAATGTTCCTGACTAGGCAAACAATCCTAATGTAGGTTTTCATTGTTCCATGTCCCTCTCCTTGGAGGGCTTAGTAGCTTCATGTTTATTTATGTAATTAGTTAATTAATATCTTTCATCCTCTCCATGGGGAGCTTCAGGTGCCTGGTTCAGCTCACTGTTGTTTCCCTGTTACCTACCATATAGTTGGCACTCAATAATTAATGTTGAGCCGAAACCGGTTTGGCTCAGTGGTAGAGCGTCGGTCTGCGGACTGAAAGGTCCCAGGTTCGATTCCGGTCAGGGGTACGTACATTGTTGTGGGCACATCCCCGGAGGGGGGTGTGCAGGAGGCAGCTGGTCAATATTTCTCTCTCATAGATGTTTCTAGCTCTCTATCTCTCTCCCTTCCTCTCTGTAAAAAAAAAAAAAAATCAATAAAATATATTTTAAAAAATAATTAATGTTGAATAAATGAATGAACAAATGTGCAAATGGACAATCAAGATGATTCTTCAAACTAATTAATCCTCATTCAAATGTAAAGTTCAACAGGAAGCTAAGTCCCTCTTAGAAAGTGTCCCAGAGGTGAAATAGTGCGCAGAGAAGCCCTGCTTCTGTGTTCTGCTGCAAAATGTTGTAAATAAGATGGAAGATGCTGACACACCTCGCCATACCAGCAGACAACAGCTGCGTGTTGCTGAAGGATGTCCAGGACTAAACCAGAGACAGTCAGACCTGCATCACCACCATTTGGCCACCAACCAGATCTGAAATAGCATGGCTGGCATGTACACATAAGGAACTATTTGACATTGAAATTGGGACTCAAAAGAACTGTTGGTCCAGAAAGGAACTCACTACAGACCGATTCATTTGCCTCTCAGCATAACCATTATGGCTTTTCTCAGTTTAGGTTCTTACAAAGGTATTTCTTAGATCACAAGATCTCACACATCTAGAGGAAATGATGAACAACATAGACTGATGAACAAAAACAGACTCAGAGAAAGAGAAGCACTGAACAGACTTTCAAACCTCAGAGGGAAAGTAGGGGAGGGTGGGGGTAAAGGGGAAGAGATCAACCAAAGGACTTGTGTGCATGCATATGGGCCTGCCCAGTGGCCATGGACAATGGTGTGTGTGTGAGGGCATATGTAGGGAGGGGTTTGGGATGGGATTGGGGGAATGAGGACAATTATGTGATACCATAATCAATAAAAAAAAATGGGAGAAAAAAAATAAAAAAAGATTTTAGTCTTGCAGAACTACCGAGGAGTCCTTATGGAAATGCCTTCTCTTTTTCATTTTCATTGGGCATGATCTCCCCAGGCCCTGTCCTTCTCCACACCTCTCTCCCACACCCACATAACAGCATTATCTTTTTCAACTGGCAGTTAAATACTAATGGTGCATTATTCTCCAGGAGGAAGTGCTTAAAGGTCAGAAGCTCTCGCCTACCTGTGTGCAGGGCAAGAGTCACTCCTAATGCAGCAGCGGGGACGCCAGGGGGGGACGAGATGTTGAGGCTCTGAGGGAAGGACCACCTTCCTCTCCCAACTTTCCCTGCACTTTGTGAGAGCCCCACCTGCAGCTTATTTACATGGGTTAAAGCTTTTGCAGCAGAGACACCTGCTCCAGATCAACCCCAAGTAAACTGCGGGGTTTCCTGACAAAAGGGTTTGCTTTTTCTTTCACATTTAAAGGGATCTTTCAAGTAAAAGGACGTGCTCAATAAGTCTAAGAAAGAAAAATGAGAAAAAAATAACAGTTTTAAAAAACCAGCTTGGACCAAAGGAAAAGATTTTTAAGCCAAAAGAGGCAAAGCAAATAAGAGGTCATCACTGAGAAACCATGTTGAACAGAGTTTATTTCCTAAAGAAGAAATAAATGTGTTCGCCTCTTTATCAGAGTGCGCACTGTAGCCCAACAGACTAAATTGGCATTTGCACAATGGTCTTTAAGTCACTAACTCCTGCTGGGGGCCGAGGGGCAGGTGGAAAAGAAGGCTGGGAATTGGCTAATTTGGGGCCATTGTTGGTTGATGCCAATATATTTGTGTCAGGAGTCAGAAGAGGATTTAGCTCTTCACTTGATCTGTGGATGTGCCTGAGGGGCAGCGAAGTTTTGAAGGAAACAAACCAATGGAGGATTTGTGTTTCGCTCCATCAGTTTGGACCTAAGCATCTAAGAAGCGGCTTGTAGCACTGTCTTCCCTTTTAGTGGATTTTTCGCTCCGAATCATCACAACATGTAAAGCCCTGACACCCAGGATATCCTGAGGGGGAAAGCAAGAGAGAAGGTTGTAATTGTGCCAATTCATCTGGCCAGGAGACTGAGGGCACAGTGTCCTTTGGGCAGAATAAATTGTTATTTTGGGACCTTGTGTTGATCATTTTGGCAGGAGTATCCTGGAGGGACAAATCCAGAGTAGCAGAAAGATGTTTGGGTGCCTGAGGCAGGGAGTCAATTAGTTATGAGGCTCTCCTTTCTTCCACATGTACTTATACAGGGTGACTACCCATTAAAGGTCCAATTATTTTTTATTTGGATATTGTGTGAAGGATATTATCTTCTTTGGGGAGAAAATAATATGATTTTATAAGTCCAGAAATACTGTGTAATAAATGTCTACATTCCCAATTTAAAGGCTAAAATAATAACTGACTCACATTCTATTAGTGAATTAATCATTATTTGTTCTTTGGCTCGAATGCTAACTGGTGTTAGTGATGATTTCCAGCACTTACCCACAAAACATTTTTTGAGGAAATTGTGTTTGTTTGTTTTTTATTGACTCATAATTCATCAAGTTCTTTTGCTGTTTTACAGAACTACCATATGCAAGGTTATTCTTACTGCTCTTCTTGGTACCTCATCACATACAATATTGAAGGGGACTAAAGTTTTGCCACCCTAATTGGGATGTTGACTTCAGCTGGTTATTAAAAAACAAAAGATGCAAACATGTTTGACCCAAGAAATTCAGAGGGAAAGGCCTGCTCCAGGAAGGAAATCTTCAGATGTATGCCTTACCTAATTTGAGTTTTTAATAAACTGTGGTTTATATTCTACAGCCTAATTTTAAAAGCTTATGATGTTCTTAATTTTATTATTTGTCATACATATAAATAAAAATAACTACATTTCACATCTTGCAGTATTTAACACCCAGCAAAATGCTGGGGGGGAAATGTATAGCCCTCTAGCCAGTTTTGCTAGTGGGTAGAGGGTTGGCCCAGGGGACTGAAGAGGCCTCGGTTTGATTCCTGTCGAGGGCATGACGTACCTCACTTACAGGCTCGATCCCAGGGTCTTTGGTGTGCATACAGGAGGCAAACAATTGAAGAATCTCTCTCACGTCTATGTTTCTCTTTCTCTGTCTCTGCCTATGCATCTCTCTCTTTCACTCTCTAAAAATCAATGAAAAGATTTCCTTGGGTGAGGATTCACAAAATAAAACAAACAAACAAACGTACATGTGCCTGGTCCATAGAAGCCCAGTGCCTTGTGATAGTCAAGTTCTGGTTCTCTTGGCCCCTCAATTCCTCTAAGTGTATGTGATAAAAACCTTCACATTATATTTTTAAAAGAAACATCATTGTTTTGTTTTGTTTTGTTCTCTTTCTGTAAGGCCATCTGGGCCTTACTTCCAATTACCCTTCCAATGTAACCTGAATTTCCAGCTGTCATCTGCCAACACTATAAAATTAAATACAGTTCCCAAATCTGAAAAGCAAAGAGAAGTCACAACGTAAACACATTCAACTCAAAAAACAAAGAAACAAACGTTCTACCAACAAAAAAGGACGATAGAATATTTTATTTTGGGGGAAGTGATATTCCATTGTTTAAGTCCGTCAGACCACTGCAGCCATTCCTTCCTCTGCAGCAAACCCGCTGCAGTTCTGCTGAGCTCTGGCCCGCATGTGTGGCCCAGAGCCCAAGGCCTGAGAGACGCAGCAGCACGCAGGGCACGGACCCCAGTGGTGTCCTGGGCCATCAAGTTCACCGGGAGGAAGGGGGGTGTGGAAAGTGGAGTGTTGGGGCTGTGCTATTCTCCTTTCTATTTGTAATGGCTGTTGCCTCCCAGCTTACACTTCTCTCCTCTCCCTCCACCTCTAATAAAGGATCCACCATAAGAGAAGTAGGCATAGTGGCTGTGGACTGAACGCCCTCATTCAAAAGGAAAGTGCCAGGGATTGAGTAAAGTTCTGCCCCAGTAGAATCTGGAGAAACACGCCACTGACAACAAAAAGAATGGAGGTGACCACAGGAAGGTGGGCTGTTTCTTTGTTGTGTGTTAGAACATACCCTCATACATAATCAACTAAAGCAAATAATATTTGTCTCACATTTTCCATTTTACTAAGAAAAGTTATATTTTTCCTTATGTTCATTTAGAAAACGTGTGTCCTTCCTGCTTGGCATACCCTGCCGAATGCAATCTCTCATCTGTGTAGATATTGACCTTTCACCTGAGATAGCTTCCTCTTTGTGTGACTCATTCCACGTGTCATTAGAGCGCCTCCATAGTTAAATTTTTACATGATGGAGAATGCATCATTGAAGAGCAAACATTTTTGAGATTTTTTTGGATCTGTTTTAAAACTGCAGCTTGAATATTATCAGATTCGTATGTTTACACTGTGCTGTGTCCCACGTAACTTGTAAATATTTGATAAATGTTACCTTTTAATTCCTGATAACATTATGAAAGTGTTAAGAAATGTTATGGCCGATAACCTCTTTCTGAGCCTAAGATTCACATTTGCCATGTAGAGTTATTGATTGACCAGAGCAAAATGATTTTGTTTTCAGGGAAACAAAGTCTCTCAGAGGCCACATTCAAATGTTCCCTTCATGTAATTGTACGTTTTCCAAGGACAGAGATAAGATTTTTCCCCCCTCTGATTCTCAAGCAGGTCAACCTGGGTCTACCAAGACCAAATATTTATGGACATATGTGAGTATGCAGTTCTCTAATGACAAATGTGTGATAATGTGTCAGAATGAAAGATTTTTGAGACAGTAATGTTGACTGTCTGAGTTGGGCATTTACTTAAGCTGTGTTGCTGGGAAGCGAATACCTAGCCCTCGATCAAATAAAACGTTTTTCTAATGAATGAGTTCACATTCTGAAGTGTAACCTCCAAGATCAGAATACCCAGGTACAAAGGCATCACTCTGTGCAGAAAGATCTGGCGATTTTTATGCAAGCCTGGGAACACTTTATTCCAGGCCCATGCTTCACTGTGGATCAAACTCGGCTGGTTTAGTTTAATGAAAAAGCATCATATAATGAATTGAAATTTGATGGGAAATGTTTCTAAAGTCTGATTCTATTTATATAAAATACAGAGACACAAAAAATGCATTTCATGCTAAGAGTATAAGATACTGGTTATAAGATCTTAGTTACTCTGGGGGCAGGGACTAAGTGAAACATGCTGGGAAATTCTGGAGTGCTGATCAGGTTCTGTTTCTTATCTTCAGACATAAGTGTGTCCAGTTTGTAATATTTCACTGAGCTCTATAGTGATTATATATATATATATATATATATATATATATATATATATATATATAACAAAAATTATATTTTCAATTTTCTATATATTTAATAAAAATTATTCACCCACATATTAAAATCTGCATATACTTTGGTAGCTTTTAGTTATATCCTTCTTTAAAGAAGGATTTTTTTTCTTTTACATTTAAAGGGATATTTTGAGTAAACATACTTGTATTCTCCTTGAAGTCGCCATGTGCACAGTTACACACAATTTGTGAAGGAATCTTTTATTACATTCCACTTAGTATTTGTGTAGCTTCATATAAGTGAAAACTTATTCTCACTGCATCACCAAGTTATGAGCTCCCAGAGGCAGGGAGCATGTCCTGTTTATACCCCCAAAGCCTGGCATATGGTAGGTAATCAATAATTATTGAATCAGATGCAAAAGATCAGGTAGAACAAGATCCCTGATAGTCTCCAACTCTGACCCCCCAGGCCCTCCAGTGTCTTTCTACGTGATAGTTCCTAATACTGAGTACAAAAGGCAGTTAAAGCATAACCACTTCTGCTGAGACTAGTTCCATGACCTGCAGGGATCCAGCCTCCAATCCGGAGGTATTGCACAAATGCCAGGAAGTAGCCAAGGACAAGAACTGAGTAACTTCACCAGAGTTAGGTAAACAGCAACTAGCACAATGGCCACATTACCCAGGACAAGCTCAAAGTGCAGTGTCATGGCCAGGTGTCTTCTTTCGCTGGAATGGGCACAGGTGCCCTTCAGAGGCCTGCCTTGCAGGAATGATTACAATGACTATTTACCAAGTGATTTATCACCTCTGTGCTTTGTCTTGTTAAAACCTTACAATAATATTGTGGTATAGGTGATGTTATTCTCGTTTTATAGGTGAGGAGACCAAAGATCAGGGAGTTTAACAATTTACTCTTAGTCACCAAGTAAAAGACAGAATTGTAACTCAAACCTAGGTCTGGCTGATGCCAAATGCCATGGATTTGTGCCATTTAAAAAGAAAAAAAAAGTATAAAAACTTGGAATTATTCTCATTAAATTTAGAAATTTAAAAAATTAAAATGTAAGAGTTGATAGTGGAATTGTGGATGTCATTTTTTATTTTTCTGGATGATTTTCCAATTAGAAAAGGGAGTTAAAGAAGCTCCTCACTTGTTTCATCCTCATCCTGGTCTAGGCAGACACAGCAGGCAGGTCTCTCTAAATGGGTTAAAAACATGGAGATAAAAAATGAGGCTTGGTGGCACAGTGATAAATCCAACAAATAAAATGCTTATAAAGCACAAAGCAATGAGACTGGACTCAATGAAACAGTGGAGCAACCTCAGGTTTTGAAGAAGGAATGTTGTATGTGTTTTTATAGCTTGAGCATATAATGCAGCAGTTCTGATGAATTCTGAAACAGATGTATGGAAGGGGACAGCATTGCTCTGTTTTATAATGGATTTGGGGAGAAAATAAAGTTATGTAGAACACTGTATATCAACTATTAGAATTATAAATTAATGAATATCATCCTGCACTTAAAAGAATTAATAATGTATGCTTTCTTACCATAATGTATAGAATACATGTGGTGGGGATTGCCAGGCAATTTATGCCACACAAAGAAACATTTGCTGTCTGTCATTGTTACAAATGGGCTACTAAAAAGGGAAATAACATTGGCTTAAGCTGATCCTTTTAGCACAATAATTCTTGAAACACAGAGTTGCGTGGGTATAAGTTTGGAACAAAGTTAATCTGGAGCCTACAGAGTGTCAATGAACTTGAGTGTCCGGATATCTAATGGAAGAGGTCTTACTCTGCTCTGTTGAGGGTTGAGAAAGAGCTTATAGGGTCATGGAGAGCAGGACCTAGGAATTCATTTTTCTCTGTAATGGGAAAGTTTTATCCATTATAACTAAACTTATCAATTAGTAATGGCTGCAAGGGGCACTATCAAATGAAAGATTCTAAGGCACATGTGTCAAACACAAGGCCCGCGGGCCAAATCCGTCCCGCCAGGCCTTGCAATGTGGCCCGCACCGCGCTGTCATCACTGCACTCCGCTGCGTTTCCATCACAATGACAGTTTATGACTGTTCAGTAAACCATTCGGCCCACGATTTAGGCTGGATTTTAGATTTTGGCCCCTTCTCTGATTGAGGTTGACACCCCTATTCTAAGGCCTCAACCAGGATCAGCAGGAAAGAGCCACAAGTGATTAGCAACGTCTGTTACAGTGTTGTACAGACGAGTGGTGGTATATATTAGTTCCTGATCTAGTTTAACCCTTTTATTTTACAACAAATAAAGCTAAGGCTTTACTAGGGGAAGACTTAAAGCCACACAGATAGATGGTCAATGAATTAGTCAAAAATCAAACTGAGGTTTTTCAATCCAGTGCAATTCCTTCACAATCCTCTTCTCAAATAAGTTGCAGGGCAGTTTTATTTGTTTATACCTGCGTTTATCTGTGCTTTGCATTTTGGTGCACATGGAAAGACTAAGCATCTCGGTGTAATGCTTTCCTTCAAAAGATTTTACTCAAGCTTCAAAACACATTTTTTTTCTAGGTTACTTGATCAGAAATGCAGCATAATGGGAGCCTTTGCTGAATATGAAACATTCCTAGAAAACAAGTGGGCATTGATTTATTTTTATCGATGTGCTTTTACTTACCAAGAGGAAGTGTTCTTTGAACACCTCTCTCCTGACCATTCCACTCCACTAAGCCAGTGAGTTTGATTTTTTCCAACACATGGTCTGTTCTGCTGTCTGGCAAGCTGAGAGCCTCATCGGTCACAGTGCTGAGTGGGCCACAGGCACCCATGTCCCCCCAGGAGGAGGAGCATTTTCCTGACGCCAGACTTGCATCCTGACCTGAAGATAACTCACCCATTTTGGAAGTACGAATGGGAAATGGGCTGGGATATGTATATATCAGAGTAATCTTGACTTTGAGAGACAGAGAGAGAGAGAGAGAGAGAGAGAGAGAGAGAGAGAGAGAGAGAGAGATTGAGCTAGAAATAAATGTGCAGATGAACTATTCACATATCCAGTGTTAAAAAAAAAAAAAAAAACAGGGTTAAAAAAGAAGCTATAAAGTGGATGAGAAAAACGATCATCCTCCCCCCCCCACCCCAATTTGAGTACAGACATTATGTCCTTACATGCATTGCCTAGACCTAGAGTCTCCAAATTCTGTCACTGTCTCTGTGAACATCACAGCACAGAGGTGCATGGCTTTTGGAAGATTGACTTGGGAGGGTACTGGGGGTTTTGTTGTTAAAGACAGAATTAAAAGGCCTCTCCTGGGCTAGAATGAACCCACTGGTCCTTTAATTCCCAACATACTACCTAACCACTGGACAAATGTGGTATTAACAAATTCTAATAAAATCTGGGGGGAAAAAATCTTTTTTGAATGATGTTCTTGCCCACCAAAAAGAGTTTCTCAGGGCCTATTTCTGCCTAGGTTTCTTCGGTTGGTTTTGTTTTCTTTATAATCAAAACAATATCCAAATCATTCCTAATTGAAATAGAAGGGAAAACAAACTTCACTCATAATATCACACCCTAACACAGCCATAATATTCTCTTCTGTATGTTTCCCTAAGCAGGCATTGCCATACCTATCCAGTGTTTCCCAAACTTTTGACATATGTGTACTCCTTCTATAATTTTAGTAACTCTGAGTACCCCTCGTACTCATGAGAACGTAGAATTAGGCACAGCTAAGCACAGTGCAGTGCATACCCCCACCAAACTCTTCCTGTACCCCTGGAGGTACGCGTACCACACTCTGGGAAATACTGATTTAGACCATAGTATGTACTTTTCTCATATTTCTTTAAGCATTATTTTCTCAAAACCAATGTTTTTAATAACTGCAAAATATGTTATCAAGTGTGTAGGTCATAGTTTAACTTTTTACATTATTCATTGTCAAACATACAGGCTATTTTCAACTCTAAAGTATCCTTCTATGGACATCTCTGTGCAGACACATTTACCGTTATCTGTGAGATTCCCTTAGTCTAGATTTCATAGGTTAGTTTTTCCTCTCATTCTTACTGTCCTCTCTCATTTTTCTTCTAAAACAATCAGTTGGTTTTGTCTATGTGTTTGCTTGCAAATGGTTCCATTATTTAAAATATTTGAAGTCTTGTCCTGAATGAACAGTTTTAGCTTTTAGCTTTCCATGTTCCCCTGTGGGGCCAACTTTCCTATAAAGAGGGGTGATGTTTGGATCTTCTTTGAAGACATTCTAGGTACCACACGCCTTTGTGTGGGGAGCCACACAGGGTCTGCGCTGAGAGGCCTTCCTGAAATAAAAATGGCACTTTTATGGCTGTGGATGTGTTTGTCCAAAGAACACTTAATCACTCTGAAGGTTTCTCCCCTCGTCTGTAGTAAGCAGCGTTTTGTAACTGTAGAGTTCGGCTAATGCACACTTCTGCCGGGAAGCTTCCCGGGGTGGGGCACAAAAGATGCTAAGTGGCAGGGGCGATGGGGAGAAAGCCATTAACACTCCAGCAGTGAGGTCAGATTTGATGTTTCCTTTTGTTTGCAGGATCCAAATTAAGAAGCTGCTTCTGTACTTTCCCTGTTGCCTCCCACCTAAACACACTCTTGGGTCATCTCACTCTGGTCACATCTTTTGACAATTAGCCACCCATTAACAGGAAGATTGAAAAGGAGCCAGAGTGGTTTACACATAAAGTGCTTACTCTTTTCCAGGAAGAACACACATCACTACAATTTCATTAATGCTTTGGCTGATTAGGACACAAAATAAAATACTTACACTCTCGAAAGCACTAGGGAAGGGAAGGACATGGGGTGGGAAGGAAGAAAATTAAAGAAAAAATATATATATACTTGGACGTTTTTCTTTTCTTTTCTTTTTTTTCCTTTAGGCAAACACGCTCTGAAAAAGGGTGGGGGTGTTATCTTGCTTCAGTCTTTTTCTACCTTTAAAGCCAGTATTACCAGCTATTTTACTTGTACTTTCCTATTATTATCTAGGTGATGGCTGTGACATGTTGATCATATATGGCAGTGAGAAAATTGATTTCCCCGAACAGAAATGCTTCCAATTTTCCCAGGGCCATAATTTTATGTCCACAACAAAATAAAAGGGTCATTTTCCTGAAGATGAGGGGAATTGAAATCTTTGATAAAAGCTATGGTAAATGTTATACTTTTGATTGTAGAAACTGCAGTTTTCACAAACATCTGGCCTGTCTGACGTGGGGGGTGTGGACTGGGGGCAGGGGAGAGGGATTTGAAAGCAAAGAATTGTTGTTATTTTTCTTTAAAGAGCTGAATTTGCTTTAAGAAAACCCTGGAGGTCCAGGGCTTCCCTCGCAGTGTTCATATTCCCATTAAAGAGAAGCTACGGGGGTGCCGCTCTGAGCAGCCTGCCAACAGGCAAGAGGACTGGAAGAAGCCACAGTCACACAGGCGGGGATGGCTCAGAGAATGAACACCTGTGCGCCCCATGACTCATAGCGAACCTGTCCAAAAATGAATTAATAAACTCACTGAGGTTGCTTTGCAAGCCAGAGACTTGGTGTCCCCAAGACAATGAAGGGCGGGAGCACAGAGGCCAAGGACAAACTAACTGGGCATAGGGCACAGGCACAGGAGTAAGCAAAACAGAGGCTGTTTTCTGACTGGAGTCCTAATTGCTGCTTTGTTTGGTTATCAGGCTTTACCCAATCTGGTGGCAACTGATTTCCAAGTAGCTGATGGAGCAACATCCACCAACAAATATTTAGAATTAGAGACCTTTGCTTCACCCTGAATCTGCACGCAGGGTTAAACTGTAAGCTTCCTAGCCAAATAGTCAAGTGTTGTGTTTGACATTTGGTTCACTAGCAGAAAGTTGTTTTTTTAGGTAATAGCTATAGACACACGAGAGAAGATTTTTAAAAGCTTTTGGTTTTAAATGGCAATCTTTCTTAAACTGGAAGTAATCTGGTTTTTATGCATTTTCCATGTAGTCTAAAAAAATGCAACTTTTGTAATCAGAAAAAAAGTAATTTTAGTATGTGGTTTTTTTATGACTATGAATAATGAATATTTATTTCTTAGAGAGCAAAATTTGGAATATGTTATGGATCTAAGAGTGTATTCTTCTGAGAAAAAAATTAGGAGTAATAAAAGTACAAGAAAAGCATAGCAATCTTTCTCAAAGTATGTGTTGTAAGAAAGATAGACTTGATGTCTCTTAATTTTTTTCCTGGATATTCTTCTGACTCCATAAAAGTAAAATTTGCAATTCCTGGTATATTATGCACATTGCAATAGTTCTATATATATATATATATTTTTTGTTCCAATGACCTTCTCATCGAATCACAGGGGGTGAGTTCATGTTGATAAAGAACTTAAAAATAAAATGTAAGCAAAGAGGTTAATATGTCTTGTTTTCAAAGCAACAGGTTAAAGCAACAGTCAGTAAATTATGGGCTCTGGGCCAAATGCAGCCCATCGCCTATTTCAGGATGACCCTGCCAGTTAAGGATGGTGTTTGCATTTTTGAATTGTTGAAAAAAAAATTTTTTAAATAAATATTTTGTGAAATAAAATCCACGTGAAATCCAAATTTTAGTGTCTTCTATAAATAAAAATGTATGAAATATAGTCACACTCATTCATTTACACATTGTCAATGTCTGCTTTCACATCACAATGGCAGAGTTGAAAGTTGCAACAGACCATATGGCCCACAAAGTATTCACTACCTGGCCCTTGGTGTTTTTTTGTTTGTTTTCTTACCTATTAGATGATTATTACAAAGCACTGTGTGTATGAGTAATCATATAAATATACCAATGAATTTTGCTTTTATACCTGTATAAACTTTATCTTTTGATAGAGATAAAACTCATGTGTCAGGCATGAAGCCATTAAGAAATCTTATAATTTAGCCCAACCGGCATGGCTTAGTGGTTGAGCATCCACCTATGAACCAGGAGGTCACACAGTTTGACTCCTGGTCAGGGCATATACCCAGGTTGTGGGCTCAATCCACAGTGTAAGGCATGCAAGAGGAAGCCAATCAATGATTCTCTCTGATCCTTGATGTTTCTGTCTCTCTATCCCTCTCCCTTCTGCTCTGAAATATAAATAAATAAATAAATAAATAAATAAATAAATAAATAATAACATTTTAAAAGAAATCTTACAATTTGGACAAAGCTAAGATCTGTAGATCTTACATCTGTGGTATAAATTACATCTATGATAAATCGTGTTACTCATGAGTTAGTCTTAAAAAGTGAATGATACATTTTCAAGGGGATCCTTCAAGTAATAGAAAGTCTTCAAGTATTTAGAAATGTCTGTTCCCAAAAGTCTAAGTGCTCCTACTCAGTCAGCTAACTGCATTTGGGCACCACTTTTCAGAAGTACAGCTCATAGGGAAAGAAAACTCACTTCATTTCACGGGAGCTGCGCTCTTTGAATGTCTAGTTATTTTTGGTGCAGTTTGGATTACAACCATTATAAATGGCTCTGAGGACACTGGCCCAGGCTGGTTGAGTGACAGACAATAAGTGATGCTGATTTGAATCCATGGCCCCGCCTCTTTAATGTGAAAAGGTCTCTGCATTTAGAATAGTAGCAATGAATTAGAGTAACTTGCCTGCCTCATTAACATGTGGTCCGATCTAGGTAAATCAATTTGGAGGATGTCAGCGTATTTAATCCTTCCCAAGGGTGAGTTGTGGCTTTTTCCAATTTGTTGACCTTACAGTTACGCCAGGAGAGTTTCCTCATCTCCTCCAGCCTGCCTTGGATACTAAGGGTTTCTGTGCTGAACCAGGGACAGGACTAAGACCCTTCACACCTATTCTGGTAAACAGGATGGACTAGTCACAGGGGTCCTCAAACTTTTTAAAGTGGGGGCCAGATCACGGTCCCTCAGAGAGCTGGAGGGCCGGACTATATGAACTACTAATTCCTACTGTAACACCTCGGCTGCGCTCACTGCCCAAAAAACCTGGCGGGCCGAATCAGACTCCTCTGCGGGCCGCATGTGGCCCGCGGGCCGTAGTTTGAAGACGCCTGGTGCCATGCTGTAAGGCTAGGAAAGATGCAAGTAGTCTCTTTGCTGGTGTAGAATAATCCTCCTTCTACGGATTGCACTTGAAAGGGTCAGCCTCTGAGAAATTGCAGAATGTGGTTATGTCTTCAGGACAGAAATATTTGCAACTGCACTATAATTTGAGAGGCCAACTGGGTTTTTCAGAGTCTCTACAATGCCCTGAGTTTGGTTCAGTGAGAATGCAATTAGCATGGGAGGCCACATGTCAAATTCAAAATCTTCAGACTGCCATGCACATCTACTCAGCCTCAGCCCCTACCAGAGGATGAATACATAATGCCTGCAATAACCAGTGGAATTCGGCTCTCTGAGATTTCATGTTTCCTTCGCTGACAGTGCCACACCTACTTGCAAAGTGTTTACAAATCATGTTTTCTCAAATCAATGCTCCATGATATGTTCATAGGAGTTTCATGCGGGGGAAACCTGCTCTATGGACAAATAGTTTTGGGAACTGCCGAACTAAATAATATAAACAAATTTCTTTACTGTACTTTTAATATAGTTATACCCATAAAGCATCTCTAAGAAGACAGTACTGTATGCATTTCCCAAAATTATTTGTCCTGAAATATTATTTTAATCAACAATCATATTGTTATGGTACAAAACGTAGAAAATGCTGAACTAAAGAGAGTGAGAAACTCTGTCTAACTTGTCAGTGGAAATGACCTATTGTATATCAGTGATTTTTTTTTTTATTGAATTTACTGAGATGACCTTGCTTAATAAAATTGTACAGGTTTCAAGTGTACAACTCTATAATACATCCTCTGGATACTGCATCATGTAATCCCAGTGATTTCCAATCAGTGTGCCGTAGTAAGCACCCTGTATGCCACAACAATTTTAAAAATATGCAAATACCTGCTATTTAGTCAGAGGCACTGAACTTTTTCTTTTACATTGAAAAATAAAAATAAAAAAAGATAACGAATAAAACAATAGTAGCCATCCCCCGTGAATGAACCCCTCTACTCAGGCTGGCCAGGCACCCCAGTGGGGACCTCTACCCTAAAGAGGGTATGGCCAACCTGAAAACATCCCTCAGCCCATTGCCCAGACTGGCCAAGGCCCCATGGAGTAAAAGTCCCCACTGAGGGGCATGGCCAGCCTGCAAACAGCCATCAGCCCCTCACCCAGGCTGGCCAGGCAACCCAGTGGGGGGCCACACCCCATGGGGCATTGCTAGCCTGCAAACCACCACAGGCCCCTTTCCTAGGCTGCCCCACACCCCAAGGGAACCCCCACCCTGATCCGGGACAACCTTCAGAGCAAACCAGCCCGTGCAGTGCACCAGGCCTCTATCTATACTAATAAAAAGGTAATATGCTAATTAGACTGGGAGGTCTTCCAGGAGACCTTCTTGATGTCCAGATGTTTTTCTGGACAAAGTCATGGTGGCAGGGCTGAGGTAGAGGTGGTTAGAGGCCAAGAGGAAAGAGCAGTTATGGGTGATGAGGCCGGTGGCGGGGGGTCATTGGGAGTGATCAGGCTGTCAGGGGTGGGGGCAGTTGGGAGTGAGCAGACCAGCAGGGGAACCAGTGGGGGCGAGCAGGTCAGTTGGGGATGATTAGGACAGCGGGGGTGGGGGGTGGGGGGGCATTTGGCAGTTTGGAGTGAGCAGTCTGGCAGGGGTGGCAGTTGGGGGTGATCAGGGTGGGGGGAGGCATTTGGGGGTGAGCAATTAAGCACCAGAGGGCAATTGAGGGCAAGCAGGCTGGCAGGCAGAGTGGTTAGGGGCAATTTGGTAGGGAGGCAGGTGAGAGGTTAGGAGCTAGTAGTCCTGAATTGGAGAGGGATGTCCGACTGCCAATTTAGGCCTGATCTCTGTAGACCTGCAATAGGACATCCTTCCAGGGGTCTCAGATTGAAGAGGGCCCCCCTGCCCTCCTGTGCATGAATTTCATGCACTGAGCCACTAGTAAAGACAATAAGAGGGACAGAATGCACTTAGAAACACAAATCTAAACTTAGTTAACCTGTTACTTCAGTAAAAATTGCAAAATTGCCTGTGTTATGCATTGAGGCTTTAAGAGTACAAAAGACATGGTCCTCTCTCAAGTTTATAAACTGGCTTGGAGCGATAACAAAGGAGACATTTGCAGTGGAGTGAGACAAGTGCTAGAATAGATGTAAGCACAGGTTGCTCCCTGGAAAGAGAGCCTTCTCAGTGATGAGATGAGGAGGAATGATGGAAAATAAGGCAAGGCTTTTCAGAAAAAGCAACAGGCTAAGATCTGAAGGATGTATGGTGTCATCAGATAAGTAAAGGTGGTAAGCACCTCTGCAGGTAGCAAAGCTTGGAGGTGACAGTGACAGCAAAATTAGTTTAGAAAACTGAAAGTAGTTTAGGACAACTATAGGATGAGTGTGCTTAGGGTAGTAGGGGAGAGGAGATGGCATATGGCAGGTACACCAGGTGAAGCTACTGGGTAAGCAGCAGTCAGTCATTAAGGATATGTTAAGATGAATTTTATTGCAAAGGCAATGGGAAGCTCTTAAAGAATTTTAAGCAGAGCAGTAACATGATCATAATGTCTTTTAGAAAGATCAACCTGACCATGAAAAGATTTTAGTTTGGTAGGTATTAGGGATTCAGTTGGAGAGAGAACAATTAGAGATCAGCAGTGATCCCCCCAAAAAAGATTATTTAGTTTAGTCATGATGGGGCTGGAGAGAAAAGGACAGGTTTCAGAGATAGAGGTAAACTTGAGAGGAACTTAGGGGTTAATTAGATGTGGCAGTTCTCAGGTGTCTGTCTTGGGAACACATGTGGGTAGTGCTGCCATTTATTGAGCCAGGCACGGGGAGAGAAAGAGCAGGTATTTCCTTTGGGGTGTGGTGTGGTTAGGCTAGATAATACATTCTGGTTATTTTTGTCTTTAATTAAAAATTCAATTGTTTATAATATATTTGAATGCAGGATTTCAGAGGTGGAGAAATTCTAGGTATAAAAAGGCCCAGAGTGTGACCTTGGCCATAAGTGGCTAGAATGGATGTGAAGGTTACTATAATATAAGAGATTAAGGATAGGTTATTCTTAAGAATTTTCAATTCCTCCAAGATGATAGCAGAGCTTGCTGCAGAGATTCAATTAAGCGATCCAGGTTTAAAATATTCAATAAATGAAGGGAGGTTATCATGAGGATAGAAGATAAGAGTGACAAGAACCCAAGAGTGATATGGTCAAATACCATTGGTAGCCTAGAAGGCCCAGAGATTTTTCAGACAAGGGAAGAAGTAAATATTTGGGAAGCTGCATATTTTGAGGCGTGAAATACTTGGAATGTAAGAGAAATAAAAGTGTATTTTTTAGGTTATTTCAAGGGTACTGGTGTTCTCGGGAAAGATCATTTTACTGTAAAAGCCAGCAGTTAGTAGATGTATTTGGTGGAGAGCCCAAGAACTCAGGGGAGTGTGTGTGCAACATAATAGAAAATCTGGAGAACTTAGTGGAAATATTTGAAGAGGAAAACATCAGTGAGAGCTTGATCATCTTAGGAAGCACAGAACAGAGGTGGGATGAAAGTCTGGAAGAAAATTGAAGGACATAGGGTAGTTTTAGGCAATGACCAGGATAGTAGAATGACAAACAATGTTTGGTGCAGAGCATTAGTAGGTTCTTATAGCTGCTATCACAAATTACTACAATCTTAGGGGCTTAAAACAGCACAAATGTATTACCTTATAATTCTCAAGGTCAGAAGTCTGAAAATGGAAATTCAGTGTTTCAAATCTGTGTCACATGGCTGAGTTTCTTCTGGAAACTCCAGAGGACAATCTGTTTCTTGTTTTTCCAAGAATCTAGAGATTTACCCTGCTTTCTTGACTGTGGTCTCTTTACAGCACTATCACTTTGACCTCTGCTGGATTCCATCATCACACCTCCTCCTCTGCCTTCCTCTTTTTCTTATATAGACCCTTGTGCTTATGTTAGACTCATTCTGTTTATTCAGGATATTTCCCACCTCAACATATTAATCACATTTGCAAAATACTTTTACCATGTAACCTAACATAGTCACAGGTGGACATCTTTGGGAGGGAGGCATCATTCTGCCTACCTCAGGGCCTGGTAAAAAGATGAATAGAGCAGGAAATTGCAGAAGAGACTTGGGTCTCATAGCAGAGATTAACCAAGAATTAAGAAGAAAGCATGATCTGAGATTATTGAGATTCTGAGAGTGTTCTGATATAGATCATAGATGGCTGATGGAAGAATAATGTGGATTTTAGGTTCCCATCACAAATTAGAAATAGAAATGGTTTCCGAAACTTGTCTGAAGAGACCCGAACTGAAAGAATGAGTATTCAAAGCTGCTGGCAGCCATTGGAAGGTCTCCTTAAGAAAGTTTGAATATGAGATCTATTCATTGTTTTTGTTCATTCTTTTAACACATATTTATTTAGCCTACTGCTATGATTGGCTCTGTAAAGGGTAAAAAAAAAAAAAAAAAAAAAAAAAAAAAAAAAAAAAAGAATATTTTTTGGGAGAAAAAGAAAGAGAAAACTTTAGCTAGACAAGGAAAGCAACGAATAAAGAATTGAGTTATGCCTAGCCACAGTGGCTCAATGGTTAAGTGCCAACCTCTGAACCAAAAGGTCACAGTCCAGCCGGGACCGGTTTAGCTCAATGGATAGAGCGTAGGCTTGGGGACTGAAGGATCCCGGGTTCGACTCCGGTCAAGGGCATGTACCTTGGTTGCGGGCATATCCCCAGTAGGGGGTGTGCAAGAGGCGGCTAATTGATGACTCTCTCTCATCGATGTTTCTAGCTCTCTATCTCTCTCCCTTCCTCTCTGTACAAAATCAATAAAATACATTTAAAAAAAAAAAAAAGGTCACAGTCCAATTCCAGGTCAGGGCATATGCCTAGGTTGCAGGGTCGGTGCCTAGTAGGGGGTGTGCAGAAGACAACTGGTCAATGATTCTCTTCCTCTCTCCCTTCCTCTCTCTGAAGTAAAAAAAAAAAACATACTTAAAAAAAACATTTCTCCACTTTATCCCAATTAGCTTTACTCTCCATGAAATGAAGACTTCTGTTCCACCTGACCCCCTCCCCACTCACCCTTTAAAAAAAAAGTGACTTGGAATCTGTTGCAGGGTCACTGAAATTATGATAATAGTTTACCATTGAATCATTTCCTATCTCTCACCAGTCATTAACCACATGCACCCCTTGAAAATTTCTTGAAATTATATTCCTTTCTTCTAATTTTGTCTATCACCACATCAATCACATCTACCTAAACTGTACATCTTAGTTTTTCTCAGAAATGGAAAAATCAGCACAAAACTATTTGGGGAATAAATGATGGGTTAGACTTGGTATATACTGATCTTAAGAAAATGGTAAGATAGGGATATGGCACTAAGTTGGACAGGCAGATTTGAAAATATCTTCACAGTGATAGTACTGAAATCCAAGACTTGGTAAGTACGCTCAGTTCTTGATCATCAGAAATAAAAGCTGATGATCAAGAACTGAGGTTCTTCCAGAGGAGAAAAAATCAGAGAGGAGGGAGAGAACCAGGAGAAACAGGGTATACCATTCATTCAAAAAAATTTGTCATAAGACTCAAATAAATAATTACCAGTGTAAAAGCTGTAGAGATAGAAACTATGGACCAAATGGCATTCCCTGGATTTAACCAGAAGAAATCATTGTAATATTTAAAAAAATACTACAGCAGATAATTGAGGACCACAGGTAATAGAAAACTTTAGGTTCTTTGGGCCTGGTGTTGTTATATGTATAGACAAACTGTGTTTTAGCCAAATCAGGATGCTGTAACAAAATATGACAGATTGCTTAGCCTGTAAATAACAGAAATTGATTTTTCACAGTTCTGAAAGCTGGAAGTCCAAGATCAATGTGCCACCATGTTCATGTAAGAGCCCCCTTCTGAGTCATAGGCTTCTTCTGGTGTCTTCACATGGTGGAAGTGGTAGGGGGTTGCTGTGGTGTCTCCTTTATAAGAACACTAATCTCACTCATGAAGACTACACCAACATTACCTCAGTACTTCCTGGAGACCCTGCCTCCTAATACCATTATCTTTGGGGGTTAAGATTTCAACATGAATTTGGGGGGACCCAAACATTCAGACCATAGAAATTCCAGTTCACCACAGTCCACACTCTTTAAATAGAGTTATTTGTAAGATATGATTACACATGGCATGGGGTGGCAAGTAGTTAGAAGCCTGGGAGCATCCTGTTGAAGTAAAAAAACATTTTTAAGGGAATTTTCTATCTTCCGATTATTCAGAAAGAACACTTGAAGAGTGTTTTTTTTTTAAAATAATAATAATAATAATAGAAGCTGAAACCAGTTTGGCTCAGTGGATAAAGTGTCGGCCTGCAGACTGAAAGGTCTCGGGTTCGATTCCAGTCAAGGGCATGTACCTTGGTTGTGGGCACATCCCCAGTAGGGGGTGTGCAGGAGGCAACTGATCGATGTTTCTCTCTCATCAATGTTTCTAATTCTCTATCTCTCTCCCTTCTTCTCTGTAAAAAATCAATAAAATACATTTTTAAAAAATAATAAAAAAGAAAAGAAATGGAAGTGTGTGGACCTATGTCATAGTTTTAGGTTCAGAATGGAAAAGTAGAAGGATATTTGGGCCATAGGTTTTTGTGAAAACCATCAGCAATATTAACTCCAACATATTCTTGAGACTCTTACATAGAAAAATTAGTTGTAATGTGTTCATCACTCTGGTGGAAAGTTAAATTAGAAAGAGTTTCACAGTGACAGAATTCAGGATCCTGGTCTTGCTCTGATCTACTTGACACTTGGATCAAAGTATCTTACATAGAACTTGACATCTCAGGTTCAGACTTAGTTCAGTTCCTGGACACCCTGATGTTTTCCAAGATTTTGATTTACTGAAGAAGATCAGGAATAAGTTTCTCACAGAAACTTTAATCAAAATAACCCCATCACTGCCTTTAGCATCAGTGAGAGTAGCTGATACACAGCCTGCAGTGGAGGCCCTGAAGGACTAGCATGAAGCAAAGGAGAAGGATCACATGAAACAAGAAGCCTAAATTCTAGAGATAAGATGTTGAATAAGAAATTGTGGCTCACTGAGTTGAAAGGTGCACAGTTTTCAGGAAGATTCCGATATATCAGTAATGATAACCAGGCAACTGGAAAGTGTGGATTACATAGGCCGGCCCGTTCAAGTCGGATGATACCCTTAAATGGACTGACAATTAGATGTTACCAGGTTACAGACAGAGAACAAGCCTGAGTGAATTGAGCATGAAAATGGCCTATTTCATCTTATAAAATATAAACCCACTTTAGAGCTCATTCCTTCCTACTTCAACATCCACTGGTCTGAAATAATGTAATCAGGAGTGGGAGGGAAGTTTTAAGTTTATAGGAGTAAGAGTATTATTCACATAATAGCTGAATCTTAATTTTAGGATTTAAAATGCTATTTTTGAAAAAAATGTTCATACATCTTTTATCCACATTTTCCCATCTTTTCGTTTCTCAGTGGTACCTGACATGAGAAACTGCACAGCACTGTGGTTTAACACTTTTGCATGGTTTGTAAATCCATCTCTTTTACTTACTAGCTTTAGAACTTTGTCACAAGTTGCCCCAGCTCTCTGTGCCTGAATTTATTCATTTGTAAAATATCACAAATAATAGTGTCTACTTCAAGAGTTATTGTGAAGATTACATAACAGAGGTAAAGTGCTCAGGACAGGACTTGGAATAAATAAATGTTCAATAAATAGTTTTTATTATTAATTTATTGGGTAATAAGTAATATCAATAGAATAGAAAGAACATTGAAACAGAAAATGAGCCTACACTCTAATTCCCAATAAATCTCTTCTAGCCTTTTGACACCTAACTTTTAAATGGGAATAATGTCTATACCTATAGGTTTCCTAGGCTTGTTCTGTGAATAACTAGAATAATGAATATTTATACTTTGCAAAATATATTTAAGTGTAAGGTATGGAAAATAAATTAAGATTTACCAAAATAGCTCTATTTCTAGTTCCAAAAATAACATAAAGGCAAGTAAAATATAGTGAAAAATATCATATTTAGTTAGTTGAAACCTTATTTAGATGCCATCATTTACTCAATGGAATGGTTATTATTCTGCCAGAGATTTTTCAAATCATTTAAATGAGTCTGTTTTAACTTAGTCTTGGATTTTAAACAAAAGCCTTGAAGTTGCATTTTATTTAATTGACTATTGATAATATAATAAAGTCCAATGGATATTTTTAAATACCTACTATGTTCTATGCATAATCTAGTGGTAAAAGTTAAATATGGAGAGTTAGGAATCTTGAATTGGACCTGTTGTAATAATTTGCCATGACATTGACCTTATAATGTATGTGTTTCTGTCAAGTCATCTATTAAAAAACTATTATGAGACTTTCTACTATGCAAAGGAACTATAAATTGGTTTGAATGTTAAGCTTTACTCAGGAAAAAACACTATTCTAAGCAAAAGCCTCACATTGTGTCATTCTTGCATTTGGTGCCATGGTTAATAGATGCAAAGTACAAACCACTGAATTATGCATTCACCAGTACAATTCTGCCCCCAGAGCAAGGTACTGTTGGAAGCCAGCCCAGTGTAGGGAAGCAGAAAAGGTGCCTGGTTTTGCAAAACTGATGAGAAGAGGATATAATGAGAGATGACAAACAGACTCAGAGCAATACATCCTGAGGCTGTATCCACTGCTACATCCCTGTCATTGGTTAGGAGCCAATATTTTTACCAAACTGATTGATTAAGAATGTTAAGACAGGGTCTCACAGGCAATGCACACAGAAAAACCACTCCATGAAAAGATGTTCTGACTGAAGGTAAACAACCCATGTGTGGGATAGAGAGCAAGAGAGGGTTCAGAGGGTTGTTTACAAAAGTCTCTGCTTTATGAATAGAAGTCCCAACACAATAAACAACATTTTATAAAGTCTTCTCACACACAATCACATTTAACTCTTATTACTCCCCAGACTCATAGCTCATTGCATGTGCCCTCATCCTGAGCTGGCAGAGGATACAGACACTGTTCCACTTGTTTTTTTCAGGTTCACTCTGGTTTGGGTCCACATCAAAAACTCCTATATGAGCTGCCACTTTTCTCAACAGCCTGGACAGTATACCTCTGGACTCCAGCTGAGGTCATGGCTCTTGTTATCAGACAGGGCCATAGTATTGGGACACAAACCATTCTAGGACTGCATTTTTGGCACTTTCAATGCACTTTCAATTCATATATATATATATATATATATATATATATATACACACACACACACACATACACACATACTTTCTCCTACCCCTTTTCTTAAATTCCTCAGGGCTATATAATCTGGCTTGCCAAAGTCTTCAGATTACCTCGCTCAGTTGACCTTTTCATAGTGTCATAGAATCTGAGACTTGGAAGGTCACTTAGACAAGTCTTTGCCTAGAGTAGAATCCCTTCTACAGCACCATTACTGCAGTGATCACTGATTTGCAAGACATCCAATTCTAATAAATAATACCTTGTTTCCCAGCTGTTCTTCCTACAGTGAGACTTGGAGGCTTCTCCCACCAAGAATGGAGCCTAGAGCTCCTTCACTTGAGTCTGGACAAAGTGCAGCAGAGTGATGCTCTGGGACTTCTGAGGGCAGCTCACAAAAAGAGCTTCCAGCTGGGCCACTCCTCGGGATGTTTATTCTGGGAAAGCTGTGAGGAAGCCCAAACTTACCACACAGAGCAGCCACATGGGGAATGCCACCTGGAAAGAAAGTAAGGCCTCCAGCCAATATCCAGCATCACCTTCCAGATATGTGAGTGAATGACACTACAGATGATCCCAGCCACAAGCCTTAGCTACCTATCTGATGCCCATTGGAGCAGAGATAAGCTACCTACTCTGTACATTCTTGCCTCTGTAGTTCAGAGGGCTTCATATCAAGAGGACAAGCTTCCTTCTTACCAGGAACTGAGTTATATGATATCTTAGACTTTAAACTGATGCTTCAATGGGATGAGACTTGGGGGCTTGGATAGAAGACATGAGTATATTTTGTATGTGGGGGGACTTGAATTGTGTGGCCAGAGGTAGATTATGCAGACTGTATTTTCCTACATGCTACATGCAACAATATGTTTCAATCCATTTAATCACCTGTGATATCACATAATGTTGAGGCACCTCCCACTGAGAGGTGAGGCCTACTCCCTTGAATCTGGGCAAGGGCTTGGGATTGCTTCGATCAGTAAGAGCATAATAACCCTGCGTTGGGGGCAGAACCTTGTACTAGGGTAGAGCTCTGTATTGGAATAGAACCTTGCATTGTGGTAGAATTCTGTATGGGGGATACAGCCTGCCTTAGGGGTGGGATCCTGAATCCAAGTACAGCTCTGAAATGAGGACACTGCTTCATATGAAGATAAAACTCTATATCAGGAGGCAAAGCACAGAGCCCATTCTGCCCAGTACCCTGAGCTGGAGACCTTGGGCCAGATGTCCAAATGTCAGGATCTTATGGGCCTCATCTGAAAAGCTGACATGATAAATTTATTCATAAAGAAAACATTCTTAAGATTAGGTTATATCCTTCTCTAGACTTTATGATTAAAAATTGCCACTTATTTATTTAAACTAGTTTTCCATCTGGCCTGTGGGGTTCAGCTGAAACTGGCAGTCGTGCAAAGTGGCAAGTAGCATTGCTCCCATTCATCCCGGCCCTGACACCTCTCAGTAAACTCACTGCCAGATACTGGCTCACCCATAACCAAGAAGTGGCTGCCTGCTTATGCCCAATGCCAGTCCTGATCCCGGTCCCGGTCCTGATGGGGAAAGGGAACACAGGGGAAGTGTCTGTGGGTGCCCCTTGGTCACTTGAGTGGTGCTTCCACTGTGGGAGTGCACTGATCACTAGGGACAGCACCTGTGTTGAGCTTCTGCCCCCGGTGGTCAGTGCACATCATAGCTACATGTCAAATGGTCAAACAGTCACTAAGGCTTTTATAGATAGATAGATAGATAGATAGATAGATAGATAGATAGATAGATAGATAGATATAGATAGATAAGATAGATAGATAGATAGATATAGATATAGATATAGATATAGATAGATATAGATACTTATTGTGACATGCCATTCTAATTAAACTTAAGATTTATTTCCAAACTAAAGCTTGCACTGAAAACGAGATTGAAAAAAATAGTAGCCATAGGACAAAAAACATCATCACTCACCTCTTTGTGTCTTCTGAACCACCCCATTGCCAACCTCACTCACCCATCCTATGTTCATATATACTCTCAGACTGAGATTATTTCTACATGATAAGAGTAAAAGTGATTCTTGCAGCACATACAAAGAAAATAGTGTATGTGTGTATATTTTCCTTTAAAAACAAAGTATTGGCAAAGTACAAGATTTACTCTTTGGCAATTAGTCTTGTGCTGTGAAGAAAATACCCCAATTTTCCAGGGTTCTTGCAAATAAATCTTTTGCCAGCAAAGACCTACATTCCCAAGTCCAATGCAATATTCTCAATAAACTAATCTTTCACTTGGAGATTTAAAGTGTGATGTTGTTTTGCTTAAAATCCCTGATATGATAGAAAGACAGGAGTTTGGCAAAGTGGTTTGTCAACAATGAAACAGGTTACCCCCTCTGAATATAACCTAGTTATCTAAATTCTGAAGCAAAACTACTCCCAAATATCGTGGAATTACTGGGCTGTACAGAAAGGGCTTCTTCTGCTGCTCCAGAAGAAGGGTTTAGATAAGGATATTTACTCTCCAAACAAAAGAGATTCTGCTTCATGAGCTGTGTGGCTTGAGATTTACAGAGTGAAAGTGGTGCCCACATTCCAGACCAGGCACTCACAGGCTTCCTCTCCCTCCCCGTGACCCGAACCTCTCTTCTTCTCCCATTTTTTTCACACCCTTAACCTTCTCTTCAAAAGACAGATCTTTAAGATTTTTTTTTTTTTGCCCTAAATTGATCATTTTGATGTCAGGTCATTTTGGAACCCGTGATTAGTAAATATGATAAATTACCAGTAGTGGGTTTGCTTTTGCAGGTTTTGAAGTTTTGATGCATTAGTTATTTCCACCCAGGAAAATTATAACTCTGAACAGTATCAACTTCTCCATTTCCAGATGGAAAACTAGTTTGCTCAGAATATTGCTTTGTGCTGGAAATGTAGATCTTTTACGTTGACAAGATCAAACCTTATAGTATTATTGGCACCTGCTATCTTTTGAAATATTTTCAAGTATTTTCTCCTCAAACAATTTCACTGAGCCCAGAAATGTTTCTTAGAGTTGAAATCAGGTTGATTTTTACCATTTTGTATTTCATAAAAATGTCAAGGCATCTGCCAGAGGGTTGTGTCCCTTTGAGTTATGTGTATGATACAAGCTCATTTCTTAGATGTTTGCTCCAAAAGTGTTAGGTGTGCTTTCTCTTTGTCCTCATCTATTGTCCTCCCTCTGAAAGGGTCTTGGCACAATGGTGTTAGCAATCCTCACATAAAGTGAATGTCTCAATATTTCTATTTGTAGGCTGATGTTTACACAAATTTTTCAGTGTTTGTGATGATGGGGGTCCCTCCCTGGGATGTGAGAATCTGGGGTGGGCTGGTCTTCATGATTTCCTCTCTGGATTCACATTAGAAGCAGCGGGAGGATTTTCAGGGGAGAGAATTTCAGGACAGTGTACAGAATCAGAGCCGGGGGGTCGTGACCTTGCCTATTGATCCGGCCTCTCTAATTTCCACAGCTTGCTGAGGCTTGTTCTTCCAGGCTGCTGGTGTACATTAGAGCAGAAATCCATAACATGGCCATGTTCATCCAAGCACAGGAAGAAACTAAATTAAATGTTAAAAAACAATCTGAGGCTAGAGTTGGAGACAATTCATCATGATCCTAGATGCCAGGCAGGTGGGATGACCAAGGATTCCTCAGCCAATAGACCCCCCAGACCGAATATGGAAAGGCCGCACTGCCTCATTTGTCAGGTACACAGCGGAGAGTCTGAAAATGCACGGAGGTCAGCTCTTTTGGCTGCAATATATTTTTCCTCAAAAATGAGATATTAGACATTTGAAAAGTGTAACTGAAGTAAATTAGCAGCAAGAATTGGGAGAAATAAATGGAATTTTTTATGAAATGCATATTTGGGGCACATTTGGCAAATCTTCAGAGCCGATGACCGGCTTGTGTGCTAGCCTGGGCATTTTCATCGCACTGCTCCGGGCTGGATGGTTAGGTCTCTATTGGAGGAGGGAGAATGTCTCACCAGAGTCATGACCTTCCTTCTGGGTGACAGAGATTCAGAACAATAGCACCTCTGCCACCTCGCAATGAAGTCAGTGTGTTAAGATAAAGGACGCCAGAAACCCTGATGTTCTAAAACATCTGGAGGATGCACTTCATTGTTCACTTTTCATCTGGATATTTCACCTCAAATAGATGAGCTGCAAGCAGCGCTGCTCAGGCGTATTGGACAATGCCGAAACTGCCCTTTTCTGCTTCTGCAGTTGATCTCATTTATATTGGACATGGGCTCATGCCATTTATTTGCCATTTACTTATTGATTAATCTAAAATGTTTAACCTGAAGGAGGCATCACAAATGGCAGGTTGTTCAGCTGGGAGCTGCCTCAACTGCTGGGATGCATTCCTCAAAAGCCATTACCCAGGTAAAACCCCATTCTAATGAACAGCACTGCAGCATAGCAGGGCCCTGGGTAGAGAAACTGGCCCCTGCTGGGGTGCTGGCAAGAATGCAACAAGGGGGGTTTAAAGTTACACAATTGTAATAAATAACAATCACAACATTCCAGTAGAAACGTTCAGGCAACCCTGGCACATGCAGCATCCTCACTTAGGAAGAAAAAAAGAATGGTTCTGTAGTTGCGTTTTAGGCTAAAGTTTTGTTTGTGTCCTAATATCTCACCGGGCTGCAACAGTACATTTTTATTTATTTATTTTTTTTGAGGGAAGGAGTACAAGGGCAAAAGGCAAAGTGGAGAGAGGTAGGTGAATCTGTTAGTAAACAGGGATGGAACTAGAATGTGGAAGCTAAAGCAGGCAGTAGAGGAAACTGAGGCTCTGGGACAGTAAACACCTTGGCCCCAGACCCACTGAGGCCAGTGACAAAAGCACTATCTGCTGCACTGTGGTGGTCCAGAATGCATGCTCTGTAATCAACAGTCAGTGTTTTGTCCTCTGTCTCCATCACCTAATTTACCTTTCTGTACTGTGGTTTTCTCATCAGTAAACTGGGGATAATAGTATTCTAATAGTGTCATGAGAATTAAATGGGATAAAATATGCCTTCAGAATGAATGGCTGTCAACCACTGAGCAAGCCTCAAACCCTTATTTTCCAGATGGAAAAATGAGTTGCTTTGGAAATAAATTATACAGTCAGTGAGTAAGGAAGAGTGGGATGTTGGCTTCAACTGGACCAAAAGTGCAGCTGCTGGACAAAGGTACCGCCATCTTGAATCCAGCCTCCTTGAGTCACAGCTTGTTCTGTGAGAGGACCACTCACCGTGCAGCCCACATGTTCCTTTCTCAGTACAAATGAGAGCTTGTTCTTTGTAATTATTGGGCACAATAGAGCACTTTTTAAATTAAAAGGCAAACATTTTTTATTCTGAAGACCTTAGCTATTAGTTGGCACAAGTATAATTTGAATTTTCAAGAGAAAATTTAGTGTTTGTTCAAACTAAACAGCCCTCCCTCATAAAAAACGTTATCTGATTACTTCCCTGGTGAAATAAAACGTTAGCATTTCTTCAAGTACACGAAGTTGATTTCTGTGGTCAGGTTTAACTCATTAAGTTTATTAAGAAGTGGAAAGTAATTTGGTAATGCAATTTGAATCACAAATTTCTATCAGATCATGTACATGACACCACAGATGACGTTGTTTCATTGAGTCTATTTGATACTATGCTACATAATTTAGTCTTAGGAAATAGAACAAGGAAATTTTTAAAAAGAAAGTTTCTCAGTCTTAGTGAAAAAATGAAGCAGACTGAAACAGTCATTAATGGAATGAAGTCTTGTACCTCACCTCTGTCAGTGAAGCAGAAATCAAACCCCTCCCACAGAAAAGAATTTTCCTGGCCCAAAGTTAAGAGAAATGCACAAGAGCCCACCCCGAATGGGAATAGGTGGGCTCCCAACCTGGATTTATCAGTAATGTCTTTAATGGGAGAGACTGACTACAAATTAGGTTAACTCCTTTGCTTCTGTTTCTCTGTGAAGCATAATCTGGAGATATGTACAAAGCAATTTGGAAGGCCAACTATAGGGATTGAGGTATTTAAGTTGGAACAGATGGGGCACACTACAACTACCATTTCAAGCACCCTATTAGATTGCCCATGAGAAGGTATGGAGCAGAAAGTGTTACTTTAGAGAAGAAGAAGGCAATGTAAATACATGAATATGTATTATATGGAAAGTGATTCATGTATCTTCCAGGCTTTTAAAAAATACTTCAGATGCCATTCACAATGACACTTCTATTATTTCCATTACTCATATAATATATTAGTTCTATGGGTTTTTTAAAGTAGAGAAATAATTTCAATATTTGTATTTAATGCTTTAACATATTTTTATTTTATATGTTTCCATTCTCATGCTTTTTGTATTTATTCTGCATTCTATTCTATAAAAGTCCTATTTTCTCATATAAAACAGATTTTTGTATACTTTCTCTTTTTAAATAAATTTAATGTTTCAATATAATTTCAGGCTGTCAAATTTTTTTATTATAAAATAAATGTAAAATTTAGTTCCTGTCAACTTCTAAAAATAATCTAATATGTATTTTGGAACTTTGATTATAAACTCATTCTCTTCTTCTGAATGGGTAGTGGGTTATACTTGTTCATTTATATTCAAACAAGAAGAAAATGAACACAGACCAGATAAATGACATACACATATATGTTTGCTCTCATTTGTGGGAGGGGAGCAGACTGTGACAATCAGATTGCATTGACTCAGTTTACACATGGCTGATTCAGGATAGCTATTAAAATAATGGACTATCCTGGATGCCATCGACAGCTCATCTGGATTTGAGAGAACAAGTGGGTCTTTGTGAGGAATGAAGTGACTGTTGTAGATTCATAGAAATTATGAGGAATTAAAATAGAGATGGCCCCTTTGGTTATGATTATTAATCAAAGGGAGAACTTAACATAAGCCCACTGAGAAAAGGACTGTTTATCCTCAAGTGGCTCCTACCCTTTATCCCTACTCCCTTTCCCCTTCACACTCAATGCCATTTCCTGATCATCACAACCAGGAAGACTCATTTTTGGGAATTTAGGAAAGAAAACATCTTTTAGTCATCACTTGAACATATCTACATGCAATGATTATTACTCCATTGATAATTTCCCAATAAAATAGAGGGTTTTTTAGTCATTATAAGGGCTGATTGTCATTAAGGGTGAAGCAATCAATGGATTGATGTTATTTCAGGCACCTTAACAACTGAATTGGATCAACCATGCATGCATCCATAGATAGCTCATTGACTAGCTGCAACTGTGGCCGATAAAACCAAGTCACCTGAAAAAGAGCTCTTTCAGTCTGGCCTTGTAGACGAACTTTACGTCTTTAAGTGGAACCATTCAAAATGATTGGCCCTTTGAAGCAGCAACTGGCCTAGACCTAGAGGGATTATGACCACAACATGAGTCCCTAGCACAGAGACACAAGTCAAATAGAGCCATCACTCTTGCAAATATGCACTTAAGAGCTTACAAGGGCAAAACTAACTAAATCCATGGACATTTTAATACCTTTCCGGTGCGGTGATATTCAAGAGAGAGAATGATGCAGGGATAAGACACATCAATGAAGTAGCTATCAAACCAAGTTAGTGGAAGAAATCTTCCTAAATGCTCAGTTCCAAGCCTTGCCCTACTGAGGAAGCAACTTGTAAGGCCAACTGTAGGGAATGAGCTATTTAAACAGGAACAGATGGGGCACACTACAACTACCATTCTCAGAATGCTACCTTATTGCCCAGGAGAAGGCAAAGAGTAGAAAGTGTCACTCTAGAAAAGAAGACAATGTAAATATATGAATAGATACAATAAGGAAAGTGGTGCATGTATGTCTTCCAGGCTTTTAAAAAATGCTTCATAATGACACTTCTATTATTTCCATTTTGCAGATAAGGAAACTGAGGCAGAGATAGAGAGTTTAAGTAACTTGCCCAAAGTCAATTAGCTAGTAAGTTGCTATATTTAAGGTAGTGTTTATAACAGAAGTGGGATCTCAGTAAGACAAAGGTATTAGTGATCACCAGGGAGGACTTGCATGGAAAGAAACCAGAATCTCCAGATAAAATCACGAGAACACTCATGCTAGATTCCAATGTCTTTTTAGTAAATTATCATTTTACTACTTACCCACTACAGAGGAGCTGGTCCATGCTCTAGCTGTGCATCTATTCCTGTTTTCTTCAACAAGCCCTTAGGGTGAATATGGTCCTCACAGTCCCCTGACAGAGAAAGGAGCTAGAACAAAAATGGAAAAGATCATGAAAAAGAGACTGTGCTGTTTGAATTCTTCAGAACCACTCTCTTGCCTATCCTGGACTTGGAGTATCCCTTGAACTGTGAATTTAGGCAGTAAGTATATTAATTTGAGCTCTGCCCCTCATTTTTTTTTTTATAAGGTTTGTTCTTGGCTTCCATTTTAGCCCTAACAAATAAACCCTTTCTTCATTTTAGGTTTAAAATTAGACCAAGCCACTGGCCATGTCTCCCGGACATGGGTGATTTCTGCCTTGGTGCTGTCATTCCTGCAAATATGCCTATGAAATATCCAAACAGAGAGGTCTGTTTGATAGAAAGCCAATGAAGCAACAGCAAGTTGTCTCTGCATTTTGGGGTGTGCTTCTTTTCTAAACTCCCACCACCAGCCATACCCCTGTGAGCTCTTGACAGTCTATAAGACGAGTTTCAGGCCGAGCCATTTCAATGAGGTCCTGTGAGCTTCTCTCATCCACAGGGATTTCTTTACCTCTTGGGGACAAAGCTTGACTTTCATCTCATATGTAAGTCACACATCTCACACCAGGGAATTTCTTACACTGCACTTTAGGAAACACAAGTTAGTTGGAGTGTAAAGTATGCCTACTCAACAGAATCTTCTCATATAGCTCTTATTTAAGCCCTGCCCCCTCTTCCTGTGCTTCCATATAATTTTGCTCCTCTTGAACTTCTCACCTAAATGAAATTTGCATTATAGTTACTTGTTCATGTGTCCCTCGCCTTGGAGAAAAAAAGTATATCTTACCTATCTTTATAATTCAATGAATACTTCATAATAAAATGCATTTATATAGTGCATTATATGTTACATCCATTTTTTTTTAAATTTAACTTTGGGGAGACTCCATTGAAAAAGAAACTCTAAATTAAGGGGGGGAAGCCTTTTAAAAAGTACCTTTTAAATACTAATGGTCATAGCAAAGACATTTTTACTTAAAATAGGTAAATATACATTAAAATTTTATATGCAAAATTGATATATGAAATTAAGAAAATGTCATAGTATCTGGGTTTTTTTACCCATGACTTCCAAGAGACTTTACCCCCAGTGAGAGGAGCACCATCCAGGAGTGAAGTCAGCAGAGGGATGGGGTCTGTGGACTTCCAGGGGTATGACAGGTGAAATAAAAACAATAGGAAGCAGTTGGACTTTGTTCAGTGCTTTCCAGACTCTGTGCATCACCTACACAGTGTCTGCTACACTGTCACAAACTTCTTAGCATTATTACTAATGTGTGTGTTTTTTTCTTTCAACCTACTTACTTTTTCTTACTGAAAATTTATTATATTTCAAAAGGAAATGATATATCACAAATTTATTTCACTAGCTACTGTTTTCTAATGTTCATTGTAATGACTATCTGTATATACAACAATGTTCCTTATTTTGTTAAAGTTAGCTCAGGTAACTCACTTTGGAAAACCCTGGCTTATTGCTAATGGCATGATCTTTGGAGCCAGAGGGTCACAAGTTCAGTATTTATTACTGAAATTTGTGAATTGAGTGTTCCTGGAAAGTTATTTAACTGCTGGAGTTTAATACCTAGTTTTCCTCACCTGTAAAATGCAGGTACCTAAAACCTGCTTCAAAGAATTGTTAGATGGACAAAGGATGTGATTTATATAAGGCACACTACCTACCACATGGAAAGGCTTAAACAGGTGACCGCTGAATCATTTTTTAATAATTTTCTCTTATTTGAGTGAGACTGAGAAAGGTGGCCTACTCCGACCAGTGATGGCAACACATGGAGAGAGAGCCCAGAGATTAAGAATCCCAGAGCCCTCATCAGGGTACTTAATGTTCCCCAGAATTTGCTATTCTGTCTCACTGATGTTTGAAAACTTTTTATCAAAAGATAGTTCAGGTTTCCATATCCAGCATCTCTTGCCTCAAAAATGAAAAGGTAAAGAAAAAAATGATTGATGAGGCACAAAGCAAGACCATTAGTAACTACCAGTCTGTAAGACCTTCCCCCACAGTGTCTCTCCAGATCTAATAAAAATCTCTAGAACTCAAAGGAAAAGTCACTAAGACCTTGATCATCTACCTTGACAGAGAACAACTTCTTTGTTTTCAGCTGCCAGAAGCATGTAGCCTCTAAGCAATAGTCAGAAATTTTGGGTTCAAGCCTTATTTCCCTCGTGTGTGAGCTGTGGGATCTTTGACCAATCAGTGTTGCTGGTCCCCAGGTACCTTGAGAATAAATGGCAATCTAGACCATCTGCCTTTCCTTCTTACATGTCCACTAACACATTTAATAATCCTTGCATATACCTCTTTTAGAGAACATGCCACATTGTATCATGAGTATTTGATCAGGGGGACTGGATCAGTCTGTCTGATTAGATTCCAAGCAGCAGAGACTAAGGGTCCTTAGAAAAGACACAAGAAGACAGAGGCAGAGGTTGGGTTTGCAGTCACAGCTAAGAAACACCTGCAGCCACCAGCAGCAGAAGAGGCAAGGAAAGATTCTCTAATAAAGCCTCCAGGAGAACAAAGCCCTGAAGACACCTTGATTTCGACTTCATTAAGAGAATTAATTTCCAGAACTGGGAGGGAATAAATTTCTATTGTTTAAGCCACTGAGCTTGTGGTAATTTGTCATGGCAGCCACAGGAACTAACATAGGCCCACACCTGCTAGAAGCACATAGTTCCACACCTTCTAGAAGATTTGTCTCTGATCTGAGTTCCCTCAGCAACCCCAGGGACACGGGGCCTTCAGAGTGCATGGTCCTTGCCACAGCATCTGGGGCCCCCGGAAGCCCATTTTCTCTGTCATGAGCACAAATGATCAAAGTTTCATTTCTTGTGTTCGACCACCGGCCTTGGAGAGACTTATAAAGCTATGGGGAATTCAGAGTAATGTGATTTGTCATCCAGGGAAGTGGTTAGATGGAAAGTCACCAATTATTGGCTTGCTCAGCAGAGGTAAATGGAAAATAATTGCTGGAAATAACACAAAAGCCACCCCCAAAACAGAGAGGCTCTCATTTGTGAGACACCAACTTCTGAGAAAACTCCTAATAGGCAGTTGCTTCTCTGAATATTACTGAAAAGGTCTGCATACTTTGTAATTTAAATCAGGCAAAGAAAAGTCAAGATACATGGACTTATGTGACTGTTCTATTGGTTGACATTCAACATAATCTAAATAGCCCATTAGTGGTTAGTTGATCCCCTCTACCCTTCAGTTTCCCCATCTGTAAAATGGAAACAGCAATAGTTCCTATTTCAGAAGTTTTGGGTACAAATAATCAATATAATTTTTATAAGCAGTCAGCACAGTAATAAGAACAAAGTAATCAGTAATATTTATTATTGTTGTCATTGTCTATGTCAGAAGATAGAGCAAAATAATAAATGGTTTAAGTTCATGCTATGGAGTCAGGCAGTCATGTGTTTAAATGCAAGCTCTACACTGTGTAATCTTTTAAAAGAACACTAAGCCTTAATTTTTTTCATCTATAAAATGGGGATAACAACAGTTATACATACAAATCTCAAAGCTGTTAAGACTTAAAGCAATTATCATACTTGCCAAATAGTCATTCACGTTCCATCTTATTTGCTCTTTGGAGTTAAACTTCATTTACTCACTTCTTCAACCAATGTTTTAATGAGTATTTATGCTTTGTGTCAGACAAGCACTAAGGGTTCGGTAGTGAACAAGGTAGTCACAGTGCCTGCTCTCTGGGAGCTTACCTCCAAGTGGGAGAGGCATTGGCTAGTCATGAACTAGATGGAGATGACCGCGTGTATAAGAAAACCATTGGCGATGGTGCTGGTTTTCTCCAGAGGAATTCATTGACACACCTGCTGGAGGTAGCTAATATAAACTAAATGAACCTCAATGTTGGTAGAAGATTTAACACTTTTGTTGACAAAAATGCCATGATATAGGAATATATTGTTTATAAGATAATAGAAAGTTTTACTTTAAAAACTTACAGGTTGTGTGGTCTGGAAACGGCACACATTTCAAGATGTATTATGAATGTCTTTGCTGCATCTTATTATGGTATCTCCAAAGCCTCACTTTAATATTAGAAATCTGTAGTTGAGGACCTTGACCACATGGCCTTCTCACACAGGCCCTCTACTCCTGTACCTGGCCCTATGATGGAGCCTCAATTTAAGGGATCTGAAGCCAAAGGATTTGCAGAAAGAGATATAGTTGCTTAAATAGCCCATGACTCTGCAGCACTCACAACTAGGCTGTGGCCAGCCCTTCACACAGTGTGGAGCCCACGGGAGATGCTCACTAAATATTTGATGACTCAACAACTATTCACATATGACTGGATGTTGGCATACTTCCTTCCTATACAAAAGAACCATTCTATGGGACACGTTTGACTACACTATAGCAAAATTGGGCAGAAAACAAAATAAAACTCAGAAACTATAAACAGTTTGGATGTTCAGTTATATCTTTAAATTGCCAGTTTTCCCAAGGCTGTTTTCTATGCATTTGCTGCTGTAGTGTGAAGTGGAGAATGTGATGAACTTTAGCATCAATACACAACCAGATAATTCCATTTGGTGTCTGCTCCCATGAGACCTGGTGACTTAGGCCCACAACTCCATGCTTCTCACCTTACAAGCAGAGTATAGCTTCAAAAGAATATAATGTTTCTCAGAACTGTGCTCTCATTATCTCATCTCTGTTCTGAAACTCATTTAAAGATGTTAAATGTACCTGTCTTAACTTGCTGTGTGACCTTGAGCAAGTCAGTTAACCTCTCTGGGGTTCTTCATAAAGTCTAAGTTATATATAATTGGCTTATAGTTTTCTCAAGCTTCCATAAGAAAATCATTTAGCAAATGGATGATAAATTACAGGGGCAGATTCATTTTCTGGGGACTAAAATATACAATGTGAAGGGTCCTCATTATGAAAAGGAATTTAAGATGACTAGGTACATGATTTTAGAAGATGCCTGTGCAAGTGAGAGTCCATGAATCTTAAGCTTCATGGGGGAAATGATATCAGATGGTCATTATAATAATTATTAGCACAAACTATTTTGATCTCTTTGAAAGGTATAAGCTATAAGGGAGAATTTCTGACCATGCTACTGAAAGGAAAGTTTGGCATTCCTGTGAGGGTCTGGGTTCTGGGGAAGCACGAGACATGGTTAGAAAGTCTGTAAGGAGGATTCTCTGAAATGTTGGGGGCCTGTAGGGATCCTTGCTGAAGGCAGCAGCTTTTGCCTTGACTTTTACAAACGAATCTGAGCCCCCAGGTGTTTTACTAGAATCTCTATGTTTAGTCTTTAGACATAACCTTGTAGAAGCATGTGCTTTCTCAAGGATGCTTCCCCTGCTGATATCTAGAGATTAATTTTAGTTCAAGCTGCTGCTACAATAAAAGCATGAGGAGGCAGGTGAACGGGGCTGTTTGGTTCCTACAGCCAAGCAGTCCCTTAGCCATTTCTTTCACATAAACATGTGCCCGAGTAATCATTCATCCATCGCTCAGGTTCTGCTGGTCAGTCCTGGCACTCGGTGACTTGTGCTGCCTGAAGATCTCTTTTTACTCAAGCTGGCCGCCAAGCTTGGGTTCTTTCCTCTCTGGGAAAGCCCAGCATGAATGTTTTAGGGCATGACTTGCTCTGATTCAATCCCGTGCATGTCTCTGGCATACAATCCTAAAAGACATTATGCTTTTTCTCTGTAAAACTGACATAGGGGAGAATGGTCCAACAAGAACATAGGGCAGGGTCCCTCTACTCAAAAACTTGCAGTCTGGCTATGGAGACAACCCGGACACACATTAAATAGAGAATGTGATGTTTTATTATCATGGCAAACTGGCATATTGCTTATCAAATTATCACCCTCGTTTTGGAAAAGCTTAAATCAGTCTTATAGGGTGTCCAAGCCCAGGCCCACAGGCTCCCCTCCCCCATTCATATCACACCTATAGTTGAGAGCACTCATTTCACATTACCTTGTCCTTTAACAACTCTTATGTTGTTTTCTTACTATTTAATTGAGTGTGTGTGTGTGTGTGTGTGTGTGTGTGTGTGTGTAGTGTTGATAATTATATCTCTTCAATAAGATGATTAAATCTTTGAGGGAAAGAAATAACTGGGTTAGTTGCTTCTTACAGGCCTTACTCCGTCCTGCTAAATGAGTGAATATGCATCAAATGTTAAGGAGAACATGCAAACTTAGCTCATAATGTGCCAAGGACAGTTAGAAAGAGACAGCAGAGATGTTGGTCAGAGGAATTAGAGGGACTATCTGGAGGAAGTTAAGTTCAATCTTCATGAACTTCATTTCTCAAAGTTAGCACATTTCACCCCATCTATGCAATTCATCAGTCCCACTTTTCAGCCTCATGTGCTGTTAGAACTTCTAAGAGAATGTAAGAGAAGCAGCAGGGTGATTTGATAACCTGAAAAGAGGTTGTTCCAATAAGGAAATGATTATGGGAAAGTGGCAGAGGTAGAAATTGCAAGAAGATACATTGTGATCTAGCTTTAAGCTTTTTGGAAGAAATGGGGATAGGCCAGTGACCCAGGAGTCCTGAGATGGTCTGGAGAAGGCCATTGTGGAGTCTATAGCTGTGGCTTAAGAAGTCACCACAGCAATGGATAGAGATGAAAGGGCTAATTGTGGGATAGTGGGGCCCCATTCAGAGCAAGCGCAGCCATGGCCTCTAGTCAAAGAACACTGCAGATGGGACTGCAACTCTTTGTCCTTGTGGCTGAGCCAGCAATAAGTCCTGTCACCATCAACAGGAACTCACCCCTCCAGGCAGAGCAGTGGCCTGCTTATCCATGGGCCCGGTTGTGGATCAACTTTAAAACATCTTAAAATCAGTACCAGGAATGCATTCCCACAGGCCTTCTCACCTTTTCGGGGCATTCTGGCACTTCCTGAGACCTCTCTCCTCAATATCCAACCCTTCTTAATCTCTGAATCCTGTGCCATGGAAGTCCTAGCATGGAAGCACAACTACTATAGCCTCTACCCTCTTTGGCCAATAAAGCAATGGAAGAAAGAAAGGGCCACCAAGACAAATAATTAGGCCAGATGAATAATCAACCCTGACAAACATACTAGTAGTATGGCTGACAACTCTACAAGGTAAACTTTCCTACTATCCCAGCCCAAGATTGTCTATATTCCTCATATTTATAGGTAATAGGTAATATTACACATCCTGGCATTGCTAAATATCTCCAGGTTTAGGCACATAGTAAGTGCTCACCAAATCCTCATTGACCAAATTTGGAATAGGGTCCTATTAGCCTTTTCCCAACAATAAGACCCTAGGGACTGTGGGAAAAATCCTACTTCTCAGTGGGCTGATTTTTTCTACAACTTCATGAGCTTCACCCCTGCAAGAGCAGAGCTCCACTTCAATGAAACTTCCTTGGGCACTAGGTAGGCTATCAGGGACATTCATCTGCTGTACCTTCCCTTTCTGATTGTCTCTTCCAAAGGGACTGCTGGGGACTGCAAGAGAGGAGTGTCGACAACCGATAAATGCAGTCTTCAAAGCCACTCATCCATTCTTAATGGACAGCCCGTTAATTTGAGGTCTAGGTCATGAATTTGAATGCTATGCACTGAACACCTCTTCAGCAAGAAAACCTGGTTCTGCCTCAGGGTAAATAGTGATTCATTAATTGTAATTAAATTAGGCTGGTGGCTTAAACTAGATGTGACAAAATGAAAATCCCCATATAAAACCTGAGATGCATATCACTGGCCTTCTGTCAATAACATCCAGTTTTTGTCTAAGTGGATTTAAAGGGAACAAGATGCCTCTTCTTTAAGACAAAACAAATAAACTGTTTCAGTTAAATAGGGAAATAAATAACTTCTGAATGTTTCTCTATGTCTTATTCATTCAGGTCCTGGTACAAAAAAGCACAAAGGACTAATAATAGGGGATTAGGGTCTTTCTGTGCCATGGGGAGGAAACCAGCAGCATCCTAGGGTTAGCCCTTTCTGCATAATCAAAGGAAGCAGATCTACCCACATGACATCTGGTCTTGGGTACAATCTGAGTTCTCTTGGCACAACCAATATTGTTGCCTTTAAGGCAGTGGATGAATGGACTAAATCCTTGGGTGAAAGTCTGGAGTCCTGAGATCTTATTGCATCTTATGCAGTAGCACATTGTTGATTTGGGAGCTCTTTGTCCTTGAATTTCCTCATCTGTGAAACGAGAGGCTTAGACAAGTTCCCTCTTTAAAGCAAAAGAAAGTTAAGCAGAAACTCAACCTGACACGAGTAACCGGAAGCTTCTCTTGTTGAACAGAGTGAAGAAGCCGTGCCCACTGAGATGCACAGCCTCATCTCTGAGCCCCGAAGAGTCTCAGAGGAACCTGGGTGATGGTGGAGCAGACGTTGGGACCTGTTCCACCAGGTATTGTCTCACATCTCTTCCAACTTCAAAGTCTGTGAAAAGTGTACTTTCCATCACTCTATCAACTGCAATGAATTAAACTGAGTAAAATGTGGGTATTATGCTATGCTTCCTGAGGATGGAATAATAATTTGATGAGGAATACATAATTATTTTAATGAGGTGTTGGTACTTTCGTTACATGCTACTCAGTCAACCTGACAATGCGGTTTGTTCTGCCAGGCAATACTAAAGGCTTCGTGCCCTGTGACTAGAAATCAGACCAGACCTTTTAGGAAAACCTCCAGTTTAGGGACCATAAACCCCAAAAGCTTCTGGAGAACAGGCATGAAATATAAATGAGGGCCATATGGGGATTGGGGCAAACTGGACACTTCATGCATCATCTCAGGGCATAGCCACTGCTCAGCTCCAGCTAATTGTGGCCATGGGAAGTCTGGGCTCAGCATAATCAATCTTTCATAAAAACCAGATATCCAAATGATCAATATTAGATAAAAACTAAAATCATAGTGTATCAGTCAAAGTTTGATCAGAGAATCAGGACCACTCTGAGTGGTAAGGATAAAAGGTTTTTAATAGGGATTATACCTTATGCAATTGTGAATATCCTGTGTTCTGCATTTACAAGTAATGTGAAGTGTATAACATGTTCCCCATAAGGCTCCTGCACCTGGTGTTGAGCAGAGGTCACTATAGGTCAGCTGTGATAGCAGCAGGGTGGGGGAAGAGGGGAACTGGACAGGGAGTAAGAGAGAACAAAGGAAAACTAGAATCCAAGACTGTCTCTAGTTACTCTAATCTGTAGGTGGGTGACCTACAGAAGCTGGTGCCATTGTCCATGGGACTGAATTCACACCTGGCTCTGGAAGGTAAAGAGCTAGGTCAGGTGGGAGCTGGAGGAGCTGCAGGCCTGGATGCTGCCCCACACTAAGAAGGTGAGCAACCGTATGTAAGGGCTGCCACAGTGCCCGACAGCTACCTGAAGAGCATGAAGAAGGCTGTTACTTAACTTTACCTCCACAATCTTAAGTAAATACCTCCTACGGCCAACACTAATCCAAAATCATACAGAAAAGAGAATTCTGGGAAATGCAGTTCAGCTTACCAAGTTAATAAAATATGAAGCCCCCACACTCCACTCCTCGTTAATGTGGCTTCCATACACACTTCTTACACCAAACTTAACTTCCAAATAAAGACACCAGTAAAATCTCTTTCACATTTAACCTGATGCAGCTATTCCTCCTCCAATCAAAACATGTTAACCCTCTCCACAAAAGAGAACAGAAAGTCATTTTACTCATATCTGGATATGTTATTTATTCTTCTGAGTCACATGACTTTTTGATAGTCTACTTTACATAGTGGGCCAAAAGGTTAACTACTATGGATACATCTGTTCCCCCAGTTTTATTGAGATATAATTGACATATGATGTTGTATTAGTTTTAGGTGTAAGCCACAGTGTTTGATTTATGCATATACTAGAGGCCTGGTGCATGAAATTCACGCACAGGTAGGATCCCTACCACTAGCCAGCAATCAAGGGGCTGAGGCTTTCCCTCATTCCACGCTACTCCTTGATGATCAGTGCATGTCATAGTGAACGATTGAACTCCTGGTCTCTCAGTCAAACTCCCAAGGAGACACTTTGCATATTAGCTTTTTATATATGCTATATAGACTATGGAATGATTACCACAAAAATTTTAGCCTACATCTCACATATTTATATTTTTTTTCCTTGGGATGAGATTTGATTAACACATTTTTGTGTTAGAGAAATATGAAAGGGGCAGACAAATTGGCTAAAATATATGCAAATGTATTTATATCAAAATAGGGAAGAAATGCTCATAACTATTTCAATCTTTGTTTCTGCAACTTATTACATGATTATACTGGTATTTGTAACTACTTTCTCCTATTACTCATTCCACATTTCTCTGTCTTTGGCCAGTGTCTCAGCTAGAGTTGTCCCTTGGCTAGAGGTGTTCCTTGTCTGGTGGGATGACCTAAATCTTCATTCATGAGTGGGCAGTGGCAGTCCTGCCTGAAGTGAGTTGTCAATGTTTTCCACTGACTTTTATCACAGAGAGGTCTCAGAGAGGGATTCACAGTTTACATTTTTAGCAATGTAGTAAGCTTCTTCCTCTAGGGGACCCCAAACTCCATTTCAGGGGCTCTGGATCTGCACTCTGGCTCAGGTGCAGGGCTTGATGGGGCTGCAACTCTCTATTGTGGTGATTAAATATGACTTCTGGTCACCGGATCCAGAATGTTTCCTCTTATAAAAGTAAGTAGACTGCTCATCTAATACAATGCTAGACTTAGCAGGATCAATTAGCCAAAGTCAAAGATATCCTGTGTTCTGCATTTACAAGCAATGCAGCATTGAAAACCCTGTGTATGCATCTTTGCATACCTGCATACCTGTGCAAGTTCAGGATGCATTTTTAGACAGGAAGACACGGAACATTTTCTTTTAGTCTTCTGGCTGCTGATCATTTGCTTATCTATTTGTTCATCTGTCTCAAAATCCATTCTTCTACGTCTATGGTAATAATTAAAGAAGTAATCATTTATGGCTATTTTTAGCACTTACTATTTGCTAAGTTCTTTTTCTACAATAAAATATTTCATGTAATTCATCAGCCTTGGTAAGTGTTATGATTCCCATGTTACAGGTAAGAAATGAGGAACAGAAGGCTAATGCTGTGTCCACAGTCACACAGCTAGTACAGAGCAGAGACTGGGTTTTTCAGTCCTGCTCTGCACATTCAGCTATGTTGCCTCTCACTCATTTGAGTCTAAAGATGTGGAACAAAGGCCACTGAGAGCAGCATGTCTGGAGCGGAAACTCTTCACCTCCCCCTAAGAGAGCCTGTAGTGGAACTTCAGCTTTTTGAGAGCAGCGATTCTTTTCCACGAATGGACATGGTACTCTGCATATGCTCCATGCCCCATCCAAAAGGAGGTGCAGAAGTGTCTTGACTTACTATAAGGATTTGGAGCTGGGGGCCATGCATGTGATGATTTATAAATATCCTTTCTCTTTCTACACTGATGAAGATGTGCCAAGGTAAATGGTAAGTGATTCTAGTCTCAGTGGTTTGAAGGAAACTTTTGTTATTCATTGCTGTTGAAAGGTTCATAGGGAGGAATGAAGTAGGAGGAGGTAGATGGACCATTGCTTGGTATTCAGAAGGTGCTTTGAACAGAAATTCTTTTTTTTTTAATCCTCACTGAAGGAGAGGAAAGGAGAGGAGAGGAGAGGAGAGGAGAGGAGAGGAGAGGAGAGGAGAGGAGGGAGGAGAGGAGAGGAGGGGGAGGAGAGGAGAGGGGAGGGGAAGGGAGGGGAGGGGAGGGGAGGGGAGGGGAGAAGAGAAGAGAAGAGAAGAGAAGAGAAGAGAAGAGAAGAGAAGAGAAGAGAAGAGAAGAGAAGAGAAAGAAACATCAATGTGTTGCTTCCCAATCATGCCCCAACTAAATATTGAACCCAAAACCTGGATATGTGTCCTGACAGAGAACAAACCTGTAACCTTTTGGTATGTGGACAATGTTCCAAACAACTGAACCACTGGCCAGGCTGATCAGAAATTCTTTGGGTAAGATGGGCTGATTAAGAGATGAGAGGGGTAGCCCTGTCCACTTAAAATTTAGAGCATTAAGGACATTTGGGAAATCTGAGTGACAGTGCTGTTCTGAGTTGGCCATGTGACATCAGCTACCTTGTGTCATTCAAGCTTTTTTTTGGGGGGGGAGGGGGGTGTAGGGGGGGAGGAGGGTGTTACTTCCTAGCCCATAGGAGTTTTTTAAGAAACAAGGAGAAAATAGATCCAAAAAAAACTTAGAAACCTTAAAATGCGTTACAAATGTAAAGACCCAGGAAGGAAAGGCATAAAAGATAAGCATATCTGAAGAATTGTGTTGCAATGGATCAGAAAGGAGTGGGAATTGGGCTAGCACCATTGAAATCCAGATGGCTACGGTTTTCTTCCTAAAATAATTTCTGATCATTCATGTTCAGTGTAAAGAGAGGGAAACTGGTGGTCCTGCTCAGAACAATGACTTTGTTGTGTTGCTTTGTTTTAGTCACAAATACCTTATTACTTTAACTATTGAATTTTATTATAACTAGGGTATGCTTTTACTTTAGGGTTTGATTTCTTTGTTAAATTTATCTTTGTTTTTAAAAGTATTACAGATGTCCCCCTTTTTTCATCCCACTGACCCCTTCACGCTGCACCTACCCCTGCCAGGCCTTCACCATACTATTGTCTGTGACCATGGGCTGCATATATGAATATAAATTCCCTGGTTAATTTTTCCCCACTCACCACCCACCCTCACCTTCCCACTGAGATTCATTAGTCTGTTCCATGTTTCTATGTCCCTGGTCCTTTTTTGTTCATCAGTATACTAGAGGCCCAGTGCACAAAATTTGTGCGCGGGGCTCAGGGGGTGTCCCTCAGCCCAGTCTGCCCACTGTCCAATCTGGGACCCCTAGAGGGATGTCTGACTGCAGGTTTAGGCCTGATCCCACCCACTGGGATCGAGCCTAAACTGGCAGTCAGACATCCTTCTCACAATCCAGGACTGTTGGCTCCCAACTGCTAGCCTGCCTGCCTTTCTGATTGCCCCTAACTGCTTCTGCTTGCAAGCCTGATCACCCCTTACCCACTCCCCTGCCAGCCTGTTTGTCCCCAACTTTCCTCCTCTGCCAGCCTGGTCACCCCTAATTGCCCTCCCCTGCAGGGTTGATCACCTCCAACTGCCCTTCCTTGCAGGCCTGGTCCCTCTTAACTATCCTCCCTTGCAGGCCTTGTGTCTCCCAACTGCCCTCCCCTGCTTGCCTGATCACCTACAACTGCTCTTCCTTTCAGGCCTGGTCCCCCTCAACTGCCCTCCCCTGCTGGCCAGCTTGTGTCCACATGGGGGCAGGATCTTTGACCACATGGGGGCAGCCAGCTTGTGTGTTGGAATGATGGTCAATCTGCATATTACTTTTTTATTAGATAGGATAGAGGCCTGGTGCATGGGTGGGGGCCAGCTAAGCACCGGCCAGTGAGAGCGGCGGGCGCCAGCACAGCTCCTGTGCCCAGGTGTGCAGAGTGCCCTCTCCTCTTAGCGGCCCAGGACACCCAGGGGAGAGCAGCTGCCTGCTTTTTCCTTGCTAATTTCTCCTCCATGCTGAGTGACAAGGGGGAGAATAATTGCCTCTACTCTGAGCTCTGACATTCCCACATTCAAGCACCTGCTCCCCCACTGTTCTCTCCACAGGAAGACAATTTCTGCCACACTTGGAGGTTCCTTCACAGCAAACCTGCTGATTAGACAGATACACTTTAAAAGAAACAGTTGGAGGCCTGTGAACATGGCAGCATTTTGGAAATCAGGTCAGTATTTTTCCTGGTAAAATATAAACTGTGGTGGGAATTCCCCAGAGTAACTGGGCAGAGTAGCTGGAGTTCTCTGGAGTGTCTTGGCCCCCTTGTATTAACCTAAAAGGTCCCAGTCCTGTCAGCAGAAACAAGAAAGCCTAAGTCTAAGAGAGGAGGAAAACCAAGTCAAGGCCACGCAATGGCAGCATGTTGAATTTCTCGGAAGCTTTTTCCAAGCTTTTCAGTTATTCTATTGCTACTGGAGAGCTGGGACTGACTGATTCTTTTTAAGGATGTGCATTTCATTCTAGATTACAAGGTGTTATTCTGTAGCGGTTATTAATCTTGGCAGGACCAGGGGTCTAGCATAGAGGAGAGAGGCAGGGCAATCTAAGCCTCTATGACTCCTCTCTAGAAGTAAGCCAGCCCCTTACAAAGCCATAGATAAGGAGTGGGTCAGTTCTTATTGTCTTCTTTTATCACCTCCAAAAGTGCCAACCATTAGGTCTTAATTAAGATTCCCAGTGTATCCCCATTTTTTAAATTTTATGTGTGTATTTCTTAATCATGCATGTAATAGACTTCAGTGTAGAAATATCAGAGCAGACTATGATCTGCAGGTCAAAACTGGCCCTCTACTTTGTTTTACAAATGAAGTTTTATTGGAACAGAGTCATGCCCATTTGTTTAGCACTGTTTGTGGCTGCTTTCACACTACTAGTTGAGTGTGGAGGAGAGTGGAGTAGCTGTGCCTATATGTTCTGAAAAGCCTAAAATATTCACTACTTAGACCTATACAAAAAAAAAAAAAAAAAAAAAAAAAAAAAAAAAAAAAAAAAAAAAAAAAAAAAAAAAAAAAAAGAAAGAAAGAATGAAAGAAAAAGAGCTAAAGAGAAAAATAATCTCTCATAATCTGATTACCCAGATATAGCCAATGCTAATGTTATCCATGACTACCTTTATTCATAGAATAAATGGAGTGGAAGCCATTCTTTAGAAACAGTATTTGGTACAAATGTTGAGACTGGTGATGCAACATACACACACCAAGAGGTTATAAAAGGTTGATTATTTATATAATTGAGGCATTTTGGGGAGAGTAGTAGGAAAGAGCTCTTAGTAGTAGGAAAGAGCAAGGGAAGGAGATAGGCCGGGTGTTTATGATGGGTAGGAGCAGTGCCAAGGCAAGCATTACAAAGGAGAACCGGAGATTATGTATATGATCTGGTCATCTGGTGGGAAAGGAGCATGGGGATTTCTTCTTTCCAGGTGTGGGGAAAAGAGAGAGAGGTAAGGCTTTAAAAGCTCTTGCAGTCAAACATCAAAAGATGGAGTCAGATTCCTTATTTCAGCCCACATTCCCATCTCACTGCTCCTTTTAATCTGTCCACCCCAATCCTGCCCTGGTTTCTAACATCAAACAAATCATTTTACCCTAAGCTTTCCAAAATTCTGGAAGGAATTCAAGTCTCTTTCCACTACTGACCCCATGTGGGCTGCCTTTTCCCAGGAAGAGAGCATTAAGAATGAGGATGTGGCCTGGCTGGTGTGGCTCAGTGGTTGAGCATTGCTATGAACCAGGAGGTCACAGTTCGATTCCTGGTCAGAGACATGTTCGGGTTGTGGGTTTGATACCCAGTGTGGCACATGCAGGAGGCAGCTAATCAATGATTTTCTCTCTCATCATTGATGTGTCTATCTCTCTCTCCCTTTCTCTTCCTCTCTGAAATTATATATATGATGTGGCCTGGGCCTCTATGAAGAGAAGGAGTGAGGAAAGGAGGAATACAACTTGGAATCTCTTGAGGAGTTAGCTCATCTGTTCCTCATGGCTCCCATACCTCAGCATTTTCTGATTTGTCCCTTGAGAGCCTGGTCCCCAAGAAGAGAAGCTTCAGGCCTTTGGGAAGAGTACTTTTTTTTTTGCCTCTTCCTTCCTTTAATTTATTTTTTCTTGTTATGAGAGTTGAAGTATCTACAGGTGTAAAATTAGGATGATGGCCCAAAGTAAAGATGAAGAAACTACTCAGCTGGCTGAGGCTATAGGTTTGCCTCTGGCCTGTAAGAAGGATGCCCTATATAAGGTGACCAGATCATCCCACTTTTGGCGGGACAGTCCAGATTTTTAACAATTTTTCCTGCATCCCGTGACATTTTAAAAAAGTCCCAATTTTTTGAAAGATTGGAAAGATTTTTTCCAAAAATTGAGACTTTTTTTTTTTAAATGCTGCGGGACGAGGGAAAAATTGTTAAAAATCTGGACTGTCCCGCCAAAAGCAGGAAGATCTGGACACCTTACCTATAGACCCCACAGCAGGACCAGGCCATGAGGCACCCACACTGGGGTCTGGATTTATAACCTCTGCTTACAATAAGATACCATCTTTACCTGATGGTATCTTCCTTAGGGGCCTCACCAAGGAGCATCTGAGGGTAGATGGAGCAGGCCCAGCTACCCTTCAACCATTCTCTCTACCTGAGGCACACTTACCTGAATGCTAGGAATGACTATTATATAAGCTCTGAGGCTGAGGAAGAGAGTGAAGATTGGGAAGGAATGGGAAATAGAAATCATCTACTATGGTACTTTATATTCATGGAATGATTTTGTTATGGAAATACACATATATAAAAGCAGAGAGAATAGTACTACAATAAACGCCATGTACTCAGTTTTCAAATTCAACTGTGACTATTCAATATTACTTTACTAGAGGCCCAGTGTACAAAAATCATGCACTTGAGGGTGGGGGCAGTCCCTCATCCCAGCATGCACCCTCTCGCAGTCCAGGAGCTCTAGGGGGATGTGTAACTGACAGCTTCGGCCCACTCCCCACAGACATCCTGAGCACTGCTACCGAGGCAGGAGAGGATGCCACCGCCTCTGCCGTGCTCGCCAGCCATGAGACCAGCTTCTGGCTGAGCAGTGCTCCCCCTGTGGAAGCACACTGACCACCAGGGGGCAGCTCCTGCGTTGAACATCTGCCCCCGGTGGTCAGTACACATCATAGCAAGCTGGTCATTCTGCTGTTCTGTCAATTTGCATATTCGCCTTTTATTGTATAGGATAACCCATACCACAACCCTGAGAAGTGGGTAGTATTCTTCTCCTGTGCTGTAAGTGTGGGGACTTGAGGTTACCTAAGTCCATGTATGGCTGAGGCCACAGTGGAGCGGGCTCTAAGTCCCATATGCATTCAGTGTCCTGTGGCCTCAGGGAAGGCTTTGATGAGGAAGAGGGCAAAGAATAGGAGAGGGGTCTGGCAGAGACACTGGCTGTGGCCCTCAGGACAAATCTCCTGGGCTTTGCTGTTGGGATGTTTGAAAGACTCTCCTCACTGCCCCAGTCACTGTGAAGATATCCAATCCTGGCGGGCATTATCCAAACCACTCCTTCCTATTGCACGGCTGCCGCTAAGTGGGTGGACCCTCCCTTTTAGAGGGAAGGACTCATCAATATGCGCCTTGTTATAAAGTCCCAGCGTGGAGAGCTTTTTCTGTTTCCTGCATGTATATGCAAGTGATGTTTCATCACCAGCATAATTTTATTTACTTATTTTTCTGTCACCAGATTGAACACCACTCAGCCATCTTCAAGGGGGCCTGCGTTTAGAGCTTCCTGCTTTATTATTGAGTGCTTCCAAATAAGGAACGAGCATCGGAAATGAGCCTTTGAATCTCCAAGAGGATGCTAGAGGACATCTTCAGCAATTTTAATAATTGCTTTGGTACAGATGCCTACATGGCCTTGAAATGATGACATGTTAAGACCCTACAGAGCTTTATTGCTTTAGGGAAGGAACAGTAAGATGGGGGAGGATAGACATAAAATAGAAGAAGAAGCTGAATAGCCCACTTCCATGTTTGTTCTATTAATCCATTAAATAAGTGAAACGCGAAATAAGGACATATATGCCTAGTTTTTATTCCAAGATATACATATCTTATATATACTTTACATATAATGTATATCTATTATTTTGAAAAAAAAATGGCATTATTTATATTTACACTAAATATGTTTGAACTTTTAATGAATATACAGGCATTCTTTTCATCTCTAAAAGTTGGGATGAAATTGTGGGATTGTGACTCCTGAGCCCACATTTAAAACCAAACAAAAGCAATTCTGTGAGGCAGTTTATTAAATGCATACAAACATCCTATTCATTATCTGCCAGCAACATTTAAGTCTTTTCAGTCGGTTTCCAATTAGAAAACCCACACAAATCTAGTCCAATTTGGAAATGTGAATTTTGAGGAAAAGTATGAATATCGTTTCCAGAAAGTGAGAGAGACTTCCATGGTCACGCCCCGGGGAAAGTAAGTTGTATGATGAAGATTGGTGTTTCTCCAGTGACAGGACTTTGGGCTTGCCATGGATGAGAGATGTGGAAAAGGAAGTACAGCAGCAGGAGAAGAAAAGGAAGGTCATTTCAGCCCCAACGTTTTCTTCCCTCAGATTTTTACAGAACAGAAACATGTGAGCTTCCAGCCTTGGTTTATTGCTCATCTTTCTACTCCAGTTAAAGAGGAGCTATATAGATAAAGGATAATGCTTTTTAAGGCAAGATCTTGATGTTGCTGGGATATTTAGGGATTGTGTATGTCCTTCAAGGGCTCCTTTTTATATCATCTAAGACTGAGAAGGAAGGATGACAGGCTGAGCAAAACTATATGAGCCAAAATGGTACACAGGAGACAACTTAGCATCAGGCTTACGGTTTGCTGGTGGGATGGAGAGACTTGAACAATCCATACCAGACAGAAAGCCACATGGGACCAGCATAAATGAGTTTCAAAGCTGCTACTCCCAAATTGGCTAAAAGCTGCAGTGTGAAAAAGGATTGAGTCTTTTCTTCCCTGGCAGTTGGTAGGTGTATCTGGCAACACCAAACTTCCAAGTACATCCAGGATGTTTAAGGAGATGATGGCACAACTGCCCGATTACAGCATCCTTGAAGAAACAATATTCTAGGTGCCCTCCATGGATGTGAGCTCTTCCTTAATCTCGCCAGCATGCTGGCATCATGTCCCCACTGGGTCAATGTTGCTATGGCCTTGCCATCACAACATAGCACAGTGGATATTGTGCTAAACACTAAAGGTTGGATTCAAGCAGGTATATGAAGTTATCCTATATATTAAAAGGGTAATATGCAAATTGACCCTAACAGTGGAATGACCAGAACAACCGCTGGACCAGTCACTAAGAAGTGCACTGAGCACCTCTTGGTTCCTTTCCCCAGCTGGCAGGCTCTGATCACTCGATGGTGAACGTTGAGCTGGGTGTAGGTGGCAGTAGATGCAGGTGGTGCCAGGCCAAGGCCTCTGCCCCACCATTTGCCCACACACAGAAGGCGATCCTCAGTGCGGGTGGGGCTGGAGAATGGACAGGAACAGCTGACCTCTTGGTCCCTTCCCCCAGCTGTCAGGCACTGATCTTCCTCTATGGTGAACCGGGAGGCGGGGCCAGCTACAGGTAGCTGGGGATGGCCCTGATCACAGGCCAAGATTAGGGACTGTACACGTTCATGAATTTCATATGCTGGGCCTCTAGTAATTCAATAATTCTTAGTAAATACTGGGTGGGGAAAGCAGGTATACAGTTGTGAGTATGCAAAATGCAGTTCATTTTTGGATTATTAATTATTAATTATTGTATTATTTTCCTTACAAGCAACTGTAAGCCTTCTTTTGCCCCATCCTGTACACTGCTACTATCAAAAGTCTAATGTAATGCTGTCTTACTGTGTAAGTGTGTGTTTGTATTTTTCATTTTTTTCTGGAAATAAAGACCCTATGTTTGTAGGCCTTCTATATTGAATGGACCAATGTGGGAAATGGCAGAGTTCATAATAAATGTTTTAAATTGTTGAGTAACTACAGTCGAAGAATTAGCAAAAGATAAGAATAAGCAATGAGTTCTCACACACACAAATAGAAATGGCTAATATGTTATATACAATGGTGTCTAGCCCTCAGAGAAATCAAAGAAATGTACATCGAGACAGTGAGGAAGTACAAAGGTTTCCTTATCAGATTGGCAAACATAAAAAAGAATGATAATACAAGAGGTATTAGGTGTGGGAGGAAATAAATATTTTCTTTCTCCGGTGTTAGGAGTACACATTCTATATGACTGGAACATGATTTGAAAATAGGTATCAAAATCTAAATATGCAAACTTTTTAACCTAGTGAATTGCTCTAGGGAATTAATTCTATGGGTTACGATACTAGTTTACAGAGACTCAATTTAGCACTACCTATATTACAACATAATTGAAACAAGTTTAATGTTTATCAGTGGTGAGTACTTAAATATATGGCAGAGCCCAACAGTACAATACCAAGCAACCCATAGAAAGCTACATTATGGAACTGATATGCAATGCATTGTTAAGTTAAAAAGAAAAAGCTTCTTGTGAAGTGGAAAGTCAGGATAACACAGCCACTTGTTGTGTGGATAGAGGGATATGCATCAACATGGGAATGGTCATAAGTGTCTAATGTAGGCAAGGGGAAGGATCTTATGGGTATTCTCTTTGTCTTCTTTACAACTTTCTTAACTCCCTTGCTTGTTTACTTGTGATTCGTTTATTCACTAAATTAACTGAACACTACCAGGTACCAAGGACTTACTAGACAGTGGGGTTATACTATAGCAGTAAACTGACACCTCTGGATATAAATCCCTGTCTTTGTAACACTTGCACTTTATTGCAGGGAAGACAGAGAATAAAGACAGTAAATATAAACCCAATGGTATGTTAGAGTAAAAGACTTTGCTAAAATACTGAATGGAAAGGATGAGGCAGAGAGCTTATCCACCTGCTTCTGCATTGGCCCTGGACCTAGCACAGTGGGTGGTCCAGGGTCAGGCTCAATATACCTGCTGAATGAATTTAAGAGGACTCACTCAAGGTGCTCTAGTCAGGGTACCAACCTACTAACATGCTACAAGATCTTCATCCCTGGTTTCTCCCCTCTTGAGTATATGCATGTGATTTATCTTTCTTCAGCCACAATTATTTTCTTTAAGACTGGGTACCATTCAGCTCATCTTGTTCCACACTTTTCTTATTTGATCATATTCTATACTGCCCTCTTTGAGATTGACATATGTTACTTGCAATAAACTTGAAACTTTCTCATATTTTTGCATATAATTGGGAAGTAACTAGATCATCTTTTTGCATAGCCGACCTCATTTTTTATATGCTGATGTTTCATAATGCTTCAATGTCTACTTACTTTGGAGAAGTATTATTGAGTTTCTCCACATATTCGCCACGAATAAAACCACATCTGGCATTTATAAATGTGTTCTCACTGCGTGTTCTCCTTTATTTCCTTCTTTAGTTCTTTTTTTTGTTTTGTTTTGTGTGTGTGTGTGTGTGTGTGTGTGTGTGTTTTAAATTCTGCTCTTGTTAATTCTCTATGACTTTTTGTCTCAGGAAAAACGAAATTATAGAAAGAGGCTGCAGCAAGTTAGAAAGGCAAAAGAATCAGTAAGTAAAGAGCATCACACTATAAAATTAAAATTTAAGCTGTTAATAAAATTTCACAGAGATGTGTCAAGAGCAAATTGGATCTTTCAGCATGATGATGAAACAGATTGTAGAGAACAAAGAAATACATACATTCAGCAGTTATCTCCCACCTGTCTTCCCAAATGAAATGGGTGTGGTCTTCATGAGAGACTCAGTTGCTATGAGTGGCAGAGGAGAAATTAGCACATCCACAGATTATTATCAGAAATGGTCATGATAAGCTTATAGTATTAGCAATGGTCATAGCCTAATGCTTTTTAAAGTAGATAAGTAGACATATAGGTCTGAAATTGCATAATAAAGAGCATGTAAGGATATCTTCATAGGAAGTTGATTATTTGAATATTTGAGCTTGCTGCCCAAACAAAAACAACCAAACCTTTATCAGATCCCACAGTCACACAATTAAATAGTCTATCAGCGGTTCTGGTTGGTAACAATCACAGGTCTCCCTAACAAACTCCAGAGGGTATAGCATTTCCCCCCAAATTACCTAACGCTTCAAGGCTGTCACTGCTAACTGGTTTTGAGTTTACTTATCCTGAGAAACTGCTTCCTCATCAGTAAAATGGATGTATGAACATTTGCCATCAAACCAGCTCTCAGAAATGATCTGTGAGCCAGAAGGGATTCTTACTAAGTTCCCTGAGTTTCCATATTTAAAAAAATATTTCAAGACCACATATGCTGAGCTTCTCCATAGATTTTTGACAAAGAAATAAGCTTCTGAGGTGATGACAATGCACCTTTTCCTTCAGTCTCACAAAATGACAAAAACATTTACTTAACCGGTGTATGTATTATCTTATTTAATCCTTACCACCCTATAAGAAAAGGTATTATCACAATTGTGCAAATATAACTGAGATTCAAAGACATCATAACTTGTTCCAGGTCACAACGCTCATAAATGGCAGCCAGAATTCAATCCCAGATTTAATTGACTCTACCTTATGCTTTTCCCAAAAAAGGACAAAGTTTTCTCTTCCTAGACTCCACTCAGAATGCATGTTTCTTTGAACTGTGCCATCTCCCCATACTCCTGTCACAAATTACAAGTGAGGCACTTCTATCAGTAGAATATGCGAGGCTTCCTATTAGTTTGTTAGGTTATTAGCACAACTCCTAGCCTATCTCAGCATGTGCGCATATCCATTTTGCCAGTCGTGTGTCTATTGCTTGTGCCTAAATATGTTACTAGAGTATAAGATAAGGTGACCAGACGTCCCGCTTTTGGTGGGACAGTCCTGATTTTTTAACAAATTGTCCCACGTCCCACGGCATTTTAAAATAAATTGGGACTTTTTTAAAATGCCGCGGGACGCGGGACAAATTGTTAAAAATCGGGACTGTCCCGCCAAAAGTGGGATGTCTGGTCACCTTAGTATAAAAAGTACAAAGATGAGCACCAAAACTAAACTTCAGATTGCACCAATCCTTCAAGAAGCAGGCCAGTAACATGAAATTAAGGGGACCATGGCCCCCGCCTTGAAAGGGTAGCGCTGACAGGGACACAACATTAAATGCATTCTATTCTGTTGTATGGGGTTCACTCAACCCAGCTCCAAACAAAGAAGAGACTCGGCATTTGCAGAGAGGGTTCACAAACCCAGCAGACTGAGCTAGTGCCCGTCTCTCTACTTCCTGCTTCCTTTTCTCTTTCTGAGGGCACGCTCTCATTTTGCACACAGATAGTAATGGTTGCCCCACACATGTCCTATAAAACCTTTCATCTCTAGCACCACTCACTGCAACGTCTCTATCTCTCAGTTTGAATGATGGACCAGCTCGTTTCTGAGCCGGGACACATCATCCCAGGTGACTGGCGGGAGTATTATGGACGGGGCTCTGGGTTACAGGTCCACTTCTAGACTCATGGGCTGGGGGAGAGGGCACATGTTTCCTGTCCCACTACCATCTCTTTCTTCCTAAAAGAAGATGTGTGATGGGCAGACACCATGAATGCTGTTTAATGCACACGTGTTCAAGTTCAGGCCTCCCCCTTCATGAGAAGGGGCACCTCCCTGTCTTTTTTCCAAAGAGATAAATATAGATCAGATCCTCTCATTGAATTTCAGCCATTCTCAGTGAGAATGCGTATGGAGGAAATGGTGTCACTTCATGAAAAAAAAATATTAAACTCATAGAACCCAAATATTAAAGTTAAAAATTGAAGATATTTAGGAAGGAAATGGCTGACATATAACATCCATCTTCAGCCTTGTTCTAACAAAAGAAACCACTCAACTGAGCATTGGGAAGGCAGCCTGAGTTGTTGGGTTGCTTTAGACTGAGACTTGAGACATGGGTCTATCTCCGACAGGTTGAATTGAGTTAGGAAAACGACAGAGGAAACTAGCTGCAATCCTAGGATTTGGGGTTATTTTAGCAACTAAATTTGATGAGCAATGTGATCATCTGTTGGTATCTGGGGACTTTTTAAAGAATCTGAATTGGCCCTCACCTCCCCCAATACTTCACCCATTAATACTCTATCAATACAACAGTAGAGTGAAGGGGACTTAACTATTCATTATTATAACCCGACGTGCACATGTCTCACATCCTTTCAATATTCACTTTGCAGTTCTATTACTGATTGTCTCTGACAGCAGGTGTAGTACAACTTTATGGGCAGTATTTTCATTTTATGAAGCTCTCCATCTGAAATATTAGAGAGTGGGGATTAGTGATTTCATAGACACAAGTTCTATCATTCGTAAATCTCTTATCTTAAAATTGAAAGCATTATCTTTAAATGCGTTCTACAAATCTTTCATGGGAACAGAAGGTCGTTTATGGACTATCTCTGAGATAACTGGAAGAAGTATACTTTATGAAATTTTTGGACCATTAACTCTAGATTTTGATTTTTCTTCATTTAAAAAAATGATGCCTTTGAATGTTTTGAGAGTGTTATGGGAAAATGAGCTACAGTGATTTTTCTCTTTGTGGTCACTGAGGTAGGTCACCAAGGTGATTGAAGTCTCCCAGCAGACTTTTAAATATCTGAAGCCGAAAATATTTAAGAGTGTATCAAATGAGTAGTACTTTAATTTTTATTTATATTCTGTTTTTGGTGTGGTGGTGATTATAACCTCACCAAGACGGGTGATCGGTAATGAATGTGTCCTGTTGGCAGATCCCTCCAGGGCTCTGATTCAATCTTTTGAGTTATGGGATGAGGACAAAATGAACTATTTTTCAAGCTTGTAAATATGTGACAAATGACAGTGCAAGAACTATTGATTCCAATCACAGTGATACAATGTTTCATAGTCAACACTGACTCTGGCTTTACAAATTACTTGCAAGTTGAACAGTAAACCCATGCACAACACGCTTCAACCTGGATCAATCTTCAAGAATATTTGTGTCAGTATTCGCCACCAATTTGAATACATTCCCCAGATGAAATGGGGGTGTTTTTGTTTTGTTTTTTTTCTATTTTTTGCATTAAAAAGGTGTTGCTGGATTTCTCCCTAATCTTAATAAAGAAGGAGGGAAGCAGAATCCTTATAAAATTGCTGGTGACTCTAGACATATTTATCTGCTTTTAAATTTATTAGTTACATAGTCATAATCCAAATATAATTGAGAAATGCATCTTAAAAAATGAATTTGTATTTCTTAGTTCAGCACCTTGCATCTTATTCAAACATATGTGTGTGTGTGTGTGTGTGTGTGGTGGAATATATATGTTTATATGTGTGGTTTGGAGGAAGAGAGAAGGAGATAGAGAGATGGGGGGAGGAAGAGAGAGAGAGAGAGCTTTTTCAGTAGATTAGAATCTGAGACACTGCAGTAGCCATTGTGTTCCTGTTTGGGGAAATTGGATCTGGTCATTTTTTTTAAAAATCCCCTAACATGACTGGTATTTGTATACGTAGACAGACCCTCCTAAAACCCTCCTCACTGAGATCATGAGCACTCCTGTATGTAAAGAAAACTTTTCCTAAAGGACCAATACAGGAACCCAATAAAATATACTTTGGGGGCAGAAGTCAATTTTGCAGTAATTGTGAGAAGGTGGTGTCGGGCCTCCCCGCCCCCATCCCATTGTGGAGCTCCATTTTAAACTTGCCCTCAGGTTGTCATGGCATATTTTATGCAGGACTGACCTTCGGAGAGACTCTGCATGCTGATGTATTATTGACCTTCTTCCCCACTGCTTACTCAAACAGGCCATCTGGGTACCAGGATGGTGCAGGGAATATGTCCAACTTTCCAGACCAAGATAAAAATAAATAAAAACCGGGGTAGGGTGGGGTGGGAAGGGAAGGCTCTTAGCTTGTGCTGTGGATTTGTTTATTCAGACATATTGGCGTGGAGCTGGCCCAGGCACAGTTTCATTCTTTGTGGAATTCACTGGCCTCCTAGCCCCTCCCCCCATTGTTCATCTCCATCACCCTGTGAGGAGCCACTAAGCCAGAAAGAGGGCAGAGATGAGGCAGGGCCACCCAAGCCCCTCATTACGTCATCCTTCTGGGGAGGCAGGAATTAGCCAGGGTGTGAGGATGGCCACTGAGCCTTGTCAGACTGCATCTTGGCCCAGTGGGCTTGGGAAGGCCTGCTTCTTGCTCTCACCCTCCACTCTGCCCCAAGTGGGTCTGGGGATCTGGAGCCTGTGGAGTCTGGTTGCCATTGTTAGGGGCTTGGCCGGCAGCCCTCAGCTCCTGCCCAGGGGGGTCACAAAGAGCCCAGCCTTGCCAAGATAGGCCAATCACAGTTAGTTTCCCCATTGAATTTTTCCAGGCTGGAATCCATGTTTAGCAGCTTTGCTTGGTTGATCAATGGCTTCCTTTGATGGTGGTATTGACTTAGGAAACCAGTTCAGAATATCAGATTCAGTTCAGACCGAACCTCTCTCTAGGACCCACGGAGAAGTGTGAGTTCTCCACAGCACAGTACAGTACCAATGGCAGGGGGTTTGGCTTAACCTCTCTTCGTCATCAAAAGCTCCGGTACTCTCATTTTCTGGTGACTAGTGCTATTTATTTACAATTGAGATGAGGAGGATAAATATTTTAAGTATATATACATTTTAAGAATTTTTATATTAAAATCGTGTTTTGGACAAAATATCCAGCAATTTTTTTCAGTAGCACAGAAATGCAGCAGGTGTCAGCCAAAAACAAGTCACCTCTGCCCTGGGGCTTTCTCTCCCCTGCTCCCATTCACTCCCTCTCATTCCTCTGCTCTTCCCCTTTGTAGAGACCATTATAATATTCTTCACAATAGAATCTGTCCTGTCTACTTTTTTGAGAGTAGGAAGGGCCAGGGCCATGTTAATCACCTGTGCTGTGTCAGCCCTGTGCCTGGCACACAGGATGAACTCAATAAACATTTGCCAAATGAATGACTAACCACCATTGGCCTCTATTTAGAATTCAGAAATGTACCTGGCACTTTAGTTAAGCCTTACAATCACAGGAGGTAGGCATTCCTCTCATCACCATTGGACATTAGAAAAGTGAGGCCTAGAGAGGTGAAGTAGTAACTAGAAAGGTGTGAGTCAGGATCTGAACTCAGACAATCTGACCACAGAGCCTAAGTCTTGCTACAACACCACACAATGCTGATGGTTGGGTGCCCATCCATCCCAGAGGCCTTCTTTGGCAGGATAGCTTTTAAGACCTAGGGCCCCTCATCTTTTCCTCTGTCTTCCCTTTCTTTTGATTTTCTAGCATCAAGGTGTCCTGAGTAATAGTGATGGCCTCTTTTCCTTCGGGCATAGTCTTTAGGAGGCCTGCCACCAGCATGGGGTGGAAGGAAGGGCTGTTTTCACCTGTGATTGGTCAGCCTCGAGGAAATTAAACTCACAGCCATTGAGTGCCTCATCGATTGAACAGAGCATCTATGTGGCAGGGTTTTGGGTGGAAATTGGTCTTCACCACCTAGATATATGATATCTACAAAACTGGCTAGTGAGCAGAACTTCCTGGGGAGCTTCTCAACATCCAGAGTCAATAAATCAGATTTTCCAGCGATATAGCCCTGACACCTGTGCTTTAAAAAAAAAAAAAAAAAGCAAGACATTCTGATGATCAACCAGTTTAAGAACAATTGGAATGGATTCCACATCCATTCAAGAGGCTCATCAGAATAGGAGCAAATGCACTCAGAGTGATAACAGATGCCTGATGTCACGTCCTGAACATATTCATTCATTCAACAGCATCACGGAACACACGTTTCTTGAGCACCTAGTATGTCTAGCATAGGACAGCCCTTACTCAAAGGACTTAATGTAGACTACCTGTGACACTCCATATCCTAGGACTCTTGAATTTTGCCTCCTTTCGTGTGATAATATGAAGACAATGTGCCCATCCAGTGTAGAAAAAAGAAAACATCAAACCAATTTGTTGGCAAAATCAAGTAGCTCTTATGTCAATTATATGATAAACAAGTAATGTCTTTACTAAGTAATATGGAATATTCAAAGAGGAAATAGAAATACTGTATCCTCTCAATGTGATTTAATAATAATAATCATCATTTATAAAATAAATAAATAAATAAACTACTTTGTGCTAGAGATGATTAGGCATCTTCACATTTAATCTTCAGAATGATGTGGGGCCAGCCTGTCTTCAAATCTCTTTGCAGTGCTGTTCTTCCTCTAGTCACAAAATGTGGGCTTTAGTTTTCCAGATCCACCACTTAGTTGGTTTTTGATCTTGGCCAAGTCATCTAATTTTTTTGAACCAGTTTTATCACCTGTAAAAATGGGAATTATACAATCTACTTTGCATTGTTACTACAAAATGAAACTTTTCTGAGGTGTCTAACAACACATGGGGCACACATGAAGTGCTCTGTCAGAGTCAGTTCTTCCTTGTGCCTAACTCCTCTCTCTGGTCAGCCGGTGCCCACACTGCAACTTCAATCAATCCAAATGGGAAGTAGAACTCAAATTCTCAGAAGTGACCAGCCACACAGGCCACACATTGATGTAGAAGATATACACAGCAGGTGGGGGTTCTCGCACCAGGTGACAGGTGACACATACCAAATAAGTGGCGTTGGGGTAAGAACAAAGACACTGTGGACTTATGGTATGAAAGGTTCACAGTAATAGTGAGGCTTGAAGGACACTGGGGCTTCAGAAACATAAAGAAATTAGAGACAATGCATTCTAGGTGAGGAAAGCATGTAATTCAAGGTGTACCTGGAGGTGAAGAAGCCGAGGTATGCTCAGGGATCAGTGAAATGCCCCGGTGCAGAGTGCGGCATTTGTGAAGAGGTATAAGGAAGCCATAGGACCTGAAAGGTCAGTGGGCCACATTATCAGTGGTCTAGCATGCTCATACAAGAATACAAGTGATAGGGAGCCACAGCTATGCGAGTGATCAAATAATAGGGTAAAAAGCTGTGTGTTGGAGAATATTTATCCAAAAGTCACACACCAGACAGAATTGAGTGGGGGAAGCAGAGGTCAATTTGAAACAGTGGCTATACCATATTTATAAGATCCTCAGCCAGATTCCTTCAGGCCTGTCTTAACAATTTACTTCCAAGCCACCACTGTGGAGTCTGCATCCATCTACTCCCCATCCTTCGTTCAAGCTGATCATGAGAAAGACTTTTGTCTTTCACACTCAAGGTTTCAGGATCATCTTCTACTCTTTCCCAATCTACGACATCCACTTCTATCCAGTTGTCATTCATACTGGCAATGTCGCTGATTCATTTAAATTTAACCGTGTGCTTGGCATCAGACTTTGAACAGCTGCCATCTGCATGCTATTTCCATCCACACCACCAAACCCCTCGTTCTGACCTGGGTCTTTTCTCATCTGGTTGACTTCCTCTTCTTCTCTTGGGGCCTCTATTTGTCAAATATCACTAACATCCCAGCGAATGTATAAAGCACACCAACTTAGAGTCATCTAGTCCAATGCTCTCAGTTTATTAAAACAGAAGCTGAGGCTCAACGATGAAGCCACCCAGTGTGGTAGATGAACTTTAAACCCAAGTTTTCTGATGCCTGTGGATGCTCTCACTATGCTATGCTGTCGCCTTGTGTGATTGCAGGGTTTGATAATTCTATGAGCCAACAAAGCACAAAACCAGAACCAAAAAGACCTAGAAATGAAGAGTCTCAACATAAGAAATGGAAGTATTTTATAATATGTATAACATACCTAGGAAGATACTCACGGACCTCCTTCCATTAGTGCCTAGGGCTACAATCACACAGAATCTCCTGAACAGATTAGAGCAGATGATGGGAAACTACCACCTATGGGCCAACCAGCCAGCTGGCTGTTTTTGTAAATAAAGTTTTATTTGAACATATATTATCTATGGCCACTCTTGAGACAAAACGGCAGAATTGAAGAGTGGTGTCAGAGACTCTAGGACCCACAAATTCTAAAATATTTACTATCAAGTCTTTTATAGGATATGTTTGCTGTAATGAAATTCAGGCACTGGTAGGATCCCTAGAAGCTGCCTCTGCCAGCCCCTTCCTCCCTTCCCCTGGTTGGCCCCACTTCATGGTAGAACTTCCGACAACTCATGGTCAAGGGGACAATTTGCATACTATGCTTTTATTATATAGGACTAGAGGCCCAGTGCACAAAATTCATGCATGGGGGGAAAGGGATGCCCCTCAACCCAAACTGCACCCTCTCCAATCTGAGACCCTAATAGTCGGACATCCCTCTCACAATCTGGGGCCATTGACTCCTAACTGCTCACCTGCCTGCCTGATCACCCCCTAACCACTCCCCTGCCAGCCTGATTGATGCCTAACTGCTCCCCTGCCAGCCTAATGGCCCCCAACTGCCCTCCCCTGCTGCAACCTGCTTCCTCCACCAGGACCCACCGCCTCCGTGTGAGGCAGCTGAGAAGCCAGGACCAGCCTCCTCCATGGCCTGCAGAGCCACAGGATCCCCAGGTCTCACCGTGCAGAGTGGCCATAGGGCCCACCTTGCTCTGTACGTGGCCATTTTGTGGGGGCCACCTTGTGATGGCATGGCGCACGAAGGTGTGACACCACCTAGGCTTTTATTATATAGAATAGCATTTCTCAAGGTCCAACATATTAGAATTAATTTGTTTCTTTATTTTCTGTCTTTGCACCAAATAATACAAGCTTTGTGAGAGTGTGGACTATATTCTGAGCACCAAAAACAGCGTCTGATCCACAGTAGTGGCTCCAAACCTATCTGTCCAATCTATTTGAGTAGTCTTCCTTGATCTGTCAATAGCACCCTACTTAGATCACCTGTTCCAGTGCCCAGGTTCCCCTTTACCACCCATTTAAATTGGTCCTAGTGCACAATGGCACATGGGTACTGCTATGTACTTCCCCTTTGTACCAGTTACCTCCTCTGCCTGGAATGTCTTCCTCTCTCCGGATTAGCCTGGTGAGCTCATGATTGCACTTTCACGAGCCATTTCAAAGTCACCTCTTCTTCCCTGACACAGCTAAGCAGAGGTGATCACCTCGCCTTTGAGTTCTACTACAGAGCATCCCATTGTTGGGTTATTTAATGCATGAAGAACAGAGGGGCCTTCATTTGTATTCCAGAGCCTAGTACTGTTCTTGGAAACACCAGACCACAAATAAATGTTTTTGAATAAAGTATTACCTGGGAAGAATAAGAAGGAAATGAAGCAAGGGATAAAGAGGAGGGGGGGGGGGGAGGAAGGGAGGGAATGGAGAGAGAGGGAGGTAGGGAGAGAAGATGAAAAACTAATTTCTCCAGGATTGTGAGCCCTGGGCTATGGTTCAGGTTGCATTGCTAATCCAGCCAGCTCCGTGTTGGAGCTGAGAGGGCACCCCAGAGCATGATTTATTCAGTGATTCCCTCTGAAGACTCTACTGTTTGCTTTTGCAAAGTCGTCTTAAAGATGCTTCCAAGAGGAACAACAGCTGGGTCTTCCTAACCAGACAGACGGGGTGATGTTTCAAACCCCTCTCCTTCGCACCTTCCGGTCATACACTTGGTAGGGTGGTGAAGGAGAGCAGCAGAGAAAACTGCTTATGGGGGCCAAACGGCCTCAAAACAAACTGGCTTCAGGTGTTTTTACAAATCCTGACTTTCTCCAGGGTGGGTTCCAGGGTGCTATTGTGGCATTGAGTATTTTAAGTGAGTGGTTTACAATGCCTTCAAATATACTTTAGTGAGAGGCTAACACAGGAATATTTTCCTCAGGTGGGAAAACAATGAAAATTGTGGGAGGGTTTTTCATAACAAAGCATTGCCTCCTACAGCAAAACTATATTTTCACCCAGATCAGGGATACACAGAGCAAAGGGAGACTTCCATAGAGGAACTTGCTTGTACATACTCTGAAAGGCATTTTGCATGTGGCTATTTCTGATGCTATGCCTTTAAAAATAAAGCTCTCTTATGGGCATGTTTCAGTAGTTAAAAGGGTGACATTTCTCCATATTAATGAAATAGAGTTAAGTTCCAATCAGATGAGCCTGACATAAACACTCAATTCTAGATGATAGAGATTTTACACTTTCATTGATGATAATAATAATAAAAAAAATGGCTTCCCAATTAAGTAAGAAATTTTAGCTGCTTCTTAGAAGAACAGTTGGGAGGAAAGGAACATAAAATAAAGATGTATTGCAGAGGAGAGCAAAGCTATACAAGGATCACATTTTTCTTTAGTGCATATATGATGGCTCGTGGGAAGCCCTCTGGGAAGTAATTTACAATGAGGGGGAGGGGGCTAAGGCTCCTCCTCTCAGTTAATTGAACTTGCCCTGAGTCATTCTGCAAATTTGTGGTGGGAATGGGATTTGAACCCAGAGCCACTGAGTTATGACTCGGTTTCTCCTCTCAGAAGCGACCACATTATTGCAAAACTTGACATCGGCAATCCTGGCTGCTAAGGTTGAATTCCACCACTGAGTCTCCCTGAGCCACAGCCCGTGGCAGCCTGGGAGTCCATTTGGGTTGTGCTGCTAAGCGATCAGCAGTCATTCTCCTCTCAGAATGTACAGACACTACAGGCACTTGTATTTATAGTTTATTGTTTTAATACTATGTGTGGGTTTTTTTTTCTTTTAGTTGAAATGGGTAAATGTGCTCTACCCTGTTTCCCCGAAAATAAGACAGTGTCTTATATTAATTTTTTCTCCCAAAGTTACGCTAGGTCTTATTTTCAGGGGATGTCTTATCTTTCCATGTGCTAGTTCTTATTTTCGGAGGAGGTCTTATTTTCCATAGTTAGATTTTTCCAATATACGCCCACTAAATTTAGGACTTGTGGCAAGTCCACCCAAATTGAAGCTGAATTTAGTGCTGTTTCTGAAGAAAAGATGAAACAAGCAAATGAATAGCACAAGTAAAGGACATATTTATCTTAAATGGAATCATGTATTTTTAAGGATATTGGGCAGGGGATGGTTTGCAAGTGAATACCTAAATGACAATAACAACAGGCCTATGCTAAGTGTCTGTTGTCAGCCCAAGAATCAGATACCATGACATGTTACCTACTGTGGTCTTCACAGCAAGCCTCTGAGATGATCCTGTTGTATGGGTAAAAAAACTAAGAATGAGATGATTTGACTTATTCAACGTATCAGTGCAGGAGAGAGGATTCAGACCCAGGTCTGACTGGCTTCAAAGCCTGTGCTCACACCCTCAGGTTAGATTGCAATAATGCCTGGTCCTCTGGGGATCCTGGGCCTTATCTGAGTCTTTTGAAAGGTGAGAAACAGAACACACTATCAATGCTGCATATGGCTTCAAAGGGGACTTTCAACTCAAGCATGCTCTCCTACTGCCTATCTATAAATCTCTTCTTTTCTCTTCAGAAAGACGGGTCACCCATTCGAAGCCATTTTGTGAGCAGTACATTTCATAAATAACTGTACTAGAAAGCAAAACAATGATTTCACTTACAAATAGATTAACTCTGACTTTTTACTCATTCTTCCTTAGTTGATATTAGTGACATTTTGTTGGATATAGATGGAGTTGAGTATATCATTAATACGAATTGATAATTCATACAAAACTGGGCAATTCCTTGGTTGTTCCATGAATGTTCTAATCCCAAGCTGGCAATGGGCCTGGCCGTCAGGGGCAGTGACATGTTGGAGCCCAGACAGAGGCTCCCGCTGGAGGCTGAAGGCAGTGGTGCCACGTGGAGCCCGGTCAGAGCCCAAAGCAAAAGAGAAAGTCAGTAATACTCAGCCTGTCTTAGTTTAAGAATTTGATGTTTTCTTTATCATGGTTTTTTGTTTGTTTGTTTGTTTGTTTTTTGTTTGTTTTTTGCTTTAATTTTGATTTTTAAAATACTGTGTTAAGATATTATTTACCTTGGCTATTTTAGCACCTGCCTCACTTATCTCACCCCTAATCCCAGCCCTTGATGAAAGGCTGGATATTGCTAGCAGAGTGTTTTTTAAGTGGGGCATTTCCCATAAAAATCAGCATTTCCAGCATTCATTGTAAACATGTAGATATCTGGCAACACTGGACTTGCATGTGCACATGGCAAAAAGTGGCAGCAGCATCCAGGTGGCAGCTGCCTCCATTGGTGGGTATCGCTGTCCTGCTCTCCACAGCCCCCCTCCAATTTCTGGCCAGTTCGTTACTGCCTGGCCCCCATAATATCTGAGCTGAGCATTCTAAGGCTAGACCAAATGTAGAAATGTTTTCCTTGAACCTTCAGGAAATTTGTTGTGCCTTTGTCCATAACGTTCCTTCAGGTTCACCGATGTGTCGCCCTTGACAATGAATCACAGGATAAGATCACTGTCAGCAAGACAGGGGGAAAAACCTCCGTTGACCAGCATTGCAGCATCATAGATCACAGTGCTGAGCGCGCATTTCGTGTTTCCCATGCAGAGCAAGCTTCCTTTTTCACATCAAGGCCTTAACAAATACGTACTTTGTATCTTCGCTAAGATTTTTTGAGCACTTACAATGTGCCTAACTCTGCAATCTTATTTATCCATCACAAGAATCACATGATATATACATAGTAATATCTCTATTTTACAAATATAAAAACTGAGTTACTAAAAGGTTAAGAAAATTGCTCAAGGATACGTAGGTGGTAAATAGAGGAACCTGAACTCAAACTCAGATGGATGACACCCAAAATCCTACGCTCTGTACCACTCTGCACCCTGCCTCTCTGCAGCCTGCTGTTACCTTTAACAACAGACACTTGCGTACTGAATTTGCTAATTTCCCCTTGCTATCAATGACTAGCATTTCACAAGCACATGGAATTTGATCCAAATGCATATAACAGCTGCCTATGGTATTACGTTGACTTTAAGAGCCTATCTTCCTTGTTTTTGTGCCTGTTTCCCTACCAGATTAATTTTTCAAAGGTTAATCACATGACACTTATTTTAATTATGCCGCTCTAGTCACGACAAATGACAGCGTTTGACTTCTTGTTGCCTTCCTTTGTATTGTGTGACCAATGAGATTATTAATAAATGCCTTTTTATTATGTAGCCATGCTTTAGATGCCCACAGGGCATGGGCTGGCCTCCTGTATTTTATTCTGGGTGCAGTGTCAGCAGGGCCTTGTGGATTTGCTAATGAGCTAAATCCCGTTAGTCCCCATGCCCCGGACTGCCGGAGATCTTTTAAATATATCATTGCTCTCTGAGACTCAGCTGGGTTCAGTGTGAGAGAGATTAACTTCTCATTCCAATTAGTGGAGAGTCATCCTGTTGGAGAGAGAGCTGCTCATGGATCCCTGAACCCAAGACCCTCTGACTGATGAACAGTGACCAGTCAGCACAGATGTGGACTTAGAAAAGGATGGCATCCAGAAATAATTCTATTATTATTATTATTATTATTATTATTACTATTATTTGTTTTGTGTGTTGTCTTAATAGGGTGGGCCCTTAGGAGACAGAAGCTGTGTTGCTTCCCATGTGGAAAATACATTGACTTCCATTTAGCATAATGGAAAGCTAAAAAGAAAGGAAGTGGGGCATTTAAAATAAACTGAAAATTGGGTATATATCCTTGACCAAATTCCTCCACCACAGAGCACTGTGTATAAATGCTATTTTCAATTCTCTGTTTTATTTTTTTCAGATAATAGTAATACTAGATAACCATCACTGAGCACTCCCAGGGCCAGGCACTCTTCTGATTGCTTTACGTGTATTCATTTAACCCCCACCACCACCTCTAGGCAGAGATACAATCACCCCCCAAGATTGCGCTGCTCCTGTGAGACAATGTCTCTGCTCACCGTGTATTTTTGCTTCTTCGCTCATCTTGTTCTTCCTGAGATGAATTAACATGTCAGGCTATGCATATTGCTAGTTTGTGCTTTTGTGCAGAAAATACATGAGCAGGTGTTTGTTTTATTTAAGTGGAATGTTTTGGGGAATGAAAGTCAAGCCCAAATCAAGCCTCTACAAAGATACCACAGATGTACAGAAAAGTAAGAAATTTCTACAGGCACAGAGAAGCAAGAAAAAAAATTGCTTTTTCTCAAGTAAAGTTTCTGATGACAAAAAGGTTTGCAAAACAACATTCAGTCAGGAAATGAACATCTTTCATTTAAGATTGAAAATGATTCAGAAAAATAAAACCTTAAACATGCTCAATGGTAAAAGAAACAAATCTTGTTTAAATTACAATTACCTCACCATCGTTCTATAGGCAGACCAGCACACTGGCCTAGATGAAGAGAACTCCAGAGGTATTCCTGGATAGGTATCAGTGTGCACACCTTAACCACAGTCCATCTAAAAATCAATGAGGTTTATATATATTTAAAAAAAAACACACTTGTATTACAAGAGAATGTATTCTCTGTAAGCCATACAAATCCAAGGAGTTATATTTTGGGGTTTGAATAATGTCCCACACTTAAAGATCAAATATCATAATCCTTGCTTGTTTTAACAGAAGGAAAAGGTAAAAAAAGAATTCTGAATGTATAAGTGCTTTCTGAAGCTACAATTGTACACACACATGTAATAATGCCTTTAAAATGGCCTCTTTACTTAGGAGCAGCCAAGGGCAAGACTTGCTAGGGGGAAGAGTTTGAATGACCATGTAAAATGTCCATAAATGTGTTTTGTCAAGAGTGTAATTGCTTCCTTATCCTTAATGTCTACCAGGGAGTCGGAGTGGGAGTTGGAGTGGCTGACACTGGATGGGCAGCAGCGCAAACAGATTTTGATGGGTGTGCATTTGCATATATGTATGTGTATGTGGAGTGTGTGTGGAGTTGGTCTGTGTGATGGTTGGAGTGGGAGGAATAACTTCCTCTAAGAGAGAAGAAAAAAAAAGTCAGTAGCAACTTATGAGTAAAGATTCCAATGACAAAGATGCTGACTGGAGAGTACTGATGAAGCTGCAAAGGCTGACTACATTTTAAGTAGTCCTTTGATTTGCAAATCACAACCAACCAACAAAATTTCTGAGGATCCCAGAGTCTCACTTTTTACCATCTTATAACAATAGCCAAATTTCTTATAACAAAGAATCCGGTTTGCTTCCTGTAATTCTGAAATGGGACGTGCTCATCATCTGGGTCCTATGAAGCTTCCTTTCATTCTGTGACTTTATTAAAAGCAGCCTCAGAAGGATTCACCAAGTAAGAGGTAAAGCTATCTCCTCTCTAAGGGTTGCCTCCCCGTCCTACTGCCCAGCCCACCCATGGGCCTCCCCTTCATGCTGCCCTGGGCGACACAGGATTGATAGCCATCTCCAAGCTGCCTTAGGCTCAGTGCCCTGTGGGCCTCCGGAAGGCAAGGATTGCATCTTACTCATCCATGTGTTCTCTGAATGTAGGACACAGATGCTGCATGGTTAGTAACATGTTGCTAATGAAGAAAGATTCCAGTTAGCTCCTAAAAATGTGTTTATCGAGCGTGGTAAAAAGGAAAGCAGAAATGTGTATTATATCCATTAGGGTGCATAATTTTATTTTTAGATCAGGATAAATTTGTTTCCATTTGCAGATCAAAAAATCTTGCTAAACATCATGTTCCAATTAATTAATAAAAATCCTATCTAATGAAAGGACAATACACAAATTAACTTTCACTCGGTCACAAAAGATGGCAGCACCTATAGCCAGAAAATGGTAGCGCCAAGTCCTCTCAGCCCTGCTGGAGACCTCCAGTCTCATGGGCGGCTGCTGAGAGCGGGCAGTGTGAGCGGCCTGGCAGAATGCTTGCTTCGTCGTTGCAGCGCCAAGGCAAGTGTTCCGCGCCTGGCCACAGATGGGCCTCTTGCCAGGCTGGAGCGCGGATGGGCCTCTGGGCAGCAGGCACGGCGGGGCCAGGCCCTGCAGAGAGCTACTGGTGCATGGATTCATGCGCAGGGCTACTAGTCTAATATAAATAATTTGCCTGAAATGTGTTCAGGAAAAAAAAAAATACCAAAAGAACTAGTGCCAAGAGAGGTACCTCTGATGTCTTAAAAATGGAGAGTCTAGTGCAGTTGATGGAAACAGATGAGCTTTAAGTATCCAGGCTGCGTCCATTGACATTCAGCCTGGAAACTGGTAGAGAGGAAGAAAACTCAGGACCTGCCTGGCCTTGCAGATCTAGAAACTTCACGTTAGGGCCATCATGGGAATAACAGAGCTTTGGGAACTTGTGGTTCGCTATCCTCAAATTCACGTAACACTGATTTGTATCTTAAACTTTATAGGCTAATCTACAATACAAAATATCTTAAGTGTTTAATATGTTCCACACATTGTGCTACCAATTGGCCAAATGTTCCTAGAAATCATTCTTTGGCAACTTCCTAATTTTTTTCTTTTGAGTTTTATTTCTCTAGCTTGAAGTTTTTCTCTGTTCAAATAACTTCCTCTGAGAGAGAGGGGAAAAAAGTCAGTGATTGCAACTTATGAATGAAGATTCCAATGAGAAAGATGCTGGCTGGAGAATATTGATGAAGCCGCAAAGCTAATTATATTTTAAGTTTCTTTGATTCGGGCTGCAATGACGATATCAGGTCAGTGTGGTAAAGCTGGTTAGTCAACTGATAAAACCTGATTGGAAAATAGCTCAGCTCACCACAATACCACCATGTCACTTATCAACAGGAAAATGCAAATCACAACCACAGTGAGATATCACCTCACACCTGTCAAAATGGTTATTATTAAAAAAACAAAAACACAGGACAACAAGTATTGACAAGGCTGTGAGAAAACCAGAGCCACTGCACACTGTTGATGAGAACACAGAATGGTGAAGCCACTGAAAACCAATGTGGATGGTCCTCAAAAAATTAAAAATGGAACTACCAAATGATCCAGCATTCCAATCCCACTTATAGATATTTATCCAAAAGAAATATTAGTATTTCCACATTCACTGCATAACTATTTATAATAGCCAAGATGTAGCCTAAATGTTCACTGACAGATGAGTGGATGAAAAAAAATGTGGTCTATACAGACAATGGAACACTATTCAGCCTTTAAAAAGAAGGAAATTCTTTAATATGTGCCAACATGGATGAACCTGGAGGACATTATGTTAAATGAAGTAAGCCAGTCACAGAAAGACAAGTACTGCATGATTCCACTTATATGAGGTATGTAATAATAGCCAAATTCATTGAATCAAACAGTGAAATGATGGTTGCCAGGAGCGGGATTAGGGGATGTGATTAGGAGTTACTAGTCAATGGGCATCAGTCAAGTAAGATGACTAAGCTCTACAGCTCTGTTGTGCAGCATTGTACCTGCAGTCAACAACACTGTATGTTACAGTTAAGAACTTGTTAAAGGGTAGATGTCATATGAAGTGTTCTTACCACAATAAAAAAAATTGATTGGCATTTATACATGTATATGATGAATAAGGAAATCTGAAAACAAATTAATAATAAAGTTTTGTAGATAAAAATCTTTCAAAACATGGCATCTATGAGGAAAAAGTAGTAAATGGCATCCCTGGTGGTTAAAAAGGTTATGAACACTGCTTGCTTGACTTTATCCATCATGGGAATCTGAAAAGGAAATGATGGTTCTGTGTGCATCATGTGTATGGAGGAAGGAAGTACTGGTTAAATACTAAACCAAGAAAGTGAGAACTCCTCTAGCCTCTCCCCACCCCCTTTTATCCTAACAGACAGAGGTTGAGGTTTACGTGGACTAGACCAAAGTAGGGCTGCTGAGCTGGATCATATTCTGCAACCTGTTGCCTGAGGTTTTAGTAGGAAGTTCTAGGACATAGTTATTGGGAGCAGGATTTTATGGGCATGTGAGGTCAGAACCTGGAAGAAAGTATAAGATCAGATCATAAGTTTGTTTGTTTATTTATTTATTTATTTATTTATTTATTGAGAGAGAGAGAGAGAGAGAGAGAGAGACAGAGAGACAGAGAGAGAGAGAGAGAACACCAAGTAATGAAGTCAAACAAGGCAGATAATAAAAGAAGTTTAAGTTAATCCTTGAAATCACAGAGGTGACAATTCTGTTAGGGAAAATGGTACCAAAACACTATGGATCCTAAAAGCAAATTTTTTTCAATTTCCTGTATGAGCGAACCCTGAAAGGCCAAGCCAGAAATCTTAACTCAGATGATCCCTCCTCAATCCAGGAAAGATAAGCCCCACAGCCTTGAGACTCATTTGAATAGTGGTGGACAAACCTATCAAGTTGTGAGCCTTACCTCTGAATGGGCACTATTGCTCACTGAGATTTTGCTGAAATGATTGATTCATTTTGCTTGGGTTTCTGATGGCAATAATGACATTGAAAAGACCACCCTTAAAACAGCTATCATCATCTGATTCATTTTGTGACATGTGCTTATATTTGGTGATAGTTTGGGAAAATGGCAGTGAAGTTAATGCCTCATTACTTAGAACCTCAAGGTTAGAGTTTCCAACCTAAGTTAAATCACAGAAATACACTTATAGCCAATTCGCATATTAGAACAATTTCTATTAATCATAATTTGTGCATTTGGAGATTTGCATACCTTGAATACTGCTCAAACCCCTGTCTCCCTAGCCATCCAATTTGCAGCAAATCCATCACCGCAAAGCCAAAGTACAGGAAATACAGCTATAAATTTCAGGGAAAAGGGTGACCCTGACTTAAACTGGAGACATTCCCTCAGCCATCATGAGAAGGCCAGAATGAAGTGAAGTTTTCAGATCTAAAGGCCCAAGATAATCAACTTAATTTTTCTGCAACTCAACTTTTTTATCTGTTAAATAAGAATAGTAATACCTCCCCATGTACCTCTCAGGCCTGTTAATGCCAAGTAAGAATTGTCATGGTCTTGCACAATGTTGGAAAGTACTCCAACATGAACTCTGAGAACAAAACCCTTCAGCTTCTTTCTGTCTCAATGTTGTATGAAATAATTCTGGCTACATTTGAGTGGGCCTGGTGACCAATACACAATGACAGAGACTTTCAGAATAGAGAGACAGAAATCCAGTCATTTTTCAGATTGTACTAAAAGAAAACATGACCTCCTACAGAAATCTATCTGAATTTTTTACCTAAAGACTGAACAAATGCAAAAGTAAGTCTACAAAATAAGGCATCATGATAATGTTATTTCAAGTAATTATTATAGGTAACATTATTATAGGAGTAGCCTTTACTCAGTGCTTACTCTGGATATTTATTTAAGTCTTCCACCCAGTCTAGGAGGTTAGTGTAGGTATACCCATTTTCAAAATGAGGAAACAGAGGCTGAGAGAGGTGAAGTGACTTGCCTAAGGTCACACAATGAGTGGAATAGATAAGTGGCAGTGCTGGGGTTTACCCTGTATCTTTCTGCCTTCAGAGTCAGTGCTCTTTAATTGTTATGAAATCCACCTGCAGAGTATGAAGTCAGCTCTTTCCAAGATTTTCTTCTCAACTTCAGAATGCCTCAAGCTTTTACATATATGTGCATATGGCTATCTGAGCTGGAAAACTATGTTATGTATTGAATACCTGTAAACCCCAAAATTCATATGTTACAACCTAATCCCCAATGTGATGGTTTTGCAGGTGTGGCCTTTGAAAGGTAATTAGGTCATGAGGATAGAGTCCTCATGAATGGTATTAATGCCCAGATAAAAGAGGCTCAAAAAAGGTTCCTCACCCCTAATTCCTCCTCTGCTCTTGCATGCAGCACCGGCAAGAAGTCAGTCATCTATCCCATAGGCAAACATAATCAGAGGTGTCTCTTTTAATAAATTTAGATGGTTTCAAGAGAAGACATTTAGTTTTTGTTTTGTGGTGTGTTGTTTTTTTGTGGGGTTTTTTTGTGTGTGTGTGTGTGTGTGCGTGTGTTTGTGTGTGTTAAGAAGCCCAGCAGAAAATAGCTGCATTAATATAACACATATCCCCAATCATATTTTATCTCACTTTAAATTTGAGCAAGCAAGCTAAGCTCAAATATACTTGAGAAAACACACTACAATGTTAAAGAACAAAAAAGTAGAAAACATGATCCCTGGAAATTAATTTTAGGGAAGAGAAGAAACTTTACAAAAACAAACAAACAACAACAAAAAAAAAACTCTACAAAGTCAATACCCTTAGAGAAATATAAGGCAATGCAACCATGAATTGATATAAAAACAAAAATTAATCATCAGCTTCTAGAGGTATGCTAGACTGAATATTTTGAAAACCTTTCCTTCTGCAAAACCCTAGATGATATGTAAACTGTATTTACTTATACATTGTTGAACTCACTAAAAAGTGAGGGAAATCCCTAAAAGGGAGTGGAAACCAGAATAAGTGAATAGATTCAGAAATCAGAATGTTAAGTGAGTAGAGGTAACCCGGATGACAAATGCCATAAATAAAACTTAGGACTCATGAATTAATGTAAGAAAAGGAATGGAAGACTGTATCTTATTCCTGTGCAAAGTTGCAGCTGAATCTGAAAATTCCACAGAGAGCTGGTACACTATAGGTGGTGCTGACTCAATGATAATAGCTAGATAAACATTTGCCTAGCTCAAAGTGAGCCATTAAGGAAACTTGTCTTCACCACTTCTAGATAGAAAGTAATAGCAACGATGATAATAACAGCATCTCCTTAGAATTTTTAAATATAGACCAGCTCTCAAATGAGTTTGAGACTCAAATTTCTACTGTATTTAGTCATAAAAACAGCATGCCAAGAAACTAAATAAGTGGTCTCAGTTTAATAATGCCCCTGATACTTGTAAGAAGCACTGTTTTTCCCTTGAAGAATGCATTATAAACCCAGGCTCCTTGAGATATCAATTAAGTTCAGCCAAATATGAGCCTGCAATAAAAATGCCATACACATACAAAAGTAAGCCACAATGGCTGAGAAGCAGCACAACCAGTCAACCACAAAACTTAGGCTTTCAAGAATCTCAGATATTTGGAATGATCAGACAGACTCTAAAATAATTGTGCATAATTTTTTAAGTTGGCCAGAACAAGATTTGAATGGGAAGTACAATATATAAAAATGATCAATGACTTATAAATAATCAACCTTCTAAACATGGAAAATAGAATATTTAGGATTTATAACTCATTGAATACCTTAACAATGAGATTAGCATGGTGCTGAAATAATTGGACATCCAGATGCAAAAAAAGAGGATTTAGATATGACATTATGCTCTTCATAAAAGTTAACTCAAAATGGACCATAGACTTATATATAAAGCACAAAAATATAAAACTCCTAAAATATAAGATAAAAGAAAATCTGGATGAACTTGTAGATATATCTAAAGACATGATTCATGAAAAACATAATTCACAAGCTAGACTTCACTAGAATTAAAAACATATGTTCTGTCTATTTCCAGAGATCTCTGTGAAGACACAGTCAAGAGAATGAGAAGAAAGCCACAGACTGGACATATGAAAAACACAAATCTGATAAAGAATTTTATCATTTTTATACAAAGAATTCTTAAAACTCAAAAATAAGAAAACAAACAATCGTTTTTAAAATGTTCACAATATCAGAACAAACACCTGACCAAAGAGGACACGTACATACAAAATAAGCACATGCTGTATAGGTGTGTAGCCTGGGCGTAACAGGCTATACAATGTAGCTCAGGTTGCACAGTAGGCTATACAATCTAGTTTGTGTGCTTTTTCTGATGTCCGCACAACACCTCCCCTAACAATGCAGTTCTCAGACTGTATACCTGTTGTTAAGCAGCACATAACTAAGTTACAACTTTCATCATTTCCATGAAAATGAAAAGCCTTTAAACACATTAACTCCTAAACTTTCTATTTTTGCCAAGTATTTTAATTCTATTTTAGACATAGATCATGTGTCCTACGCTCTTCTCTGTTTCCCTATCCATTTTTTTCTCTCTTTGAATTTCAGTCTGGGTATTTTCTATTGATCTACCTTCTGATTTCACGAATGTAGCTCTTTCTGTGTCTAATATCCTGTTAAACACCTGGTTTAGTCCTTCATTTCAATTATATATTTTAGTACCAGAATTTTCATTTGACTTTCTTATATATATAGATTTAAGTTCTCTGGAGAATTTCTCTATTTTGCCATTTCCTTTTTTGACGTATTAATCAAGTTATTTTTAAGTCATATCTGATTTCTCTAATATCTCTATCATCTGTGAGTCTAATTCTATTATCTGTTATTTTCTCCCAGGCTTGTGTAATTTGATCATGTATTCTACTATACCTGCTAATATTTTACTAAATACCAGACAGTGTATTTGAAAACATTTTGGAGATAATTTGAAGCTCTTGTTAATGTTGTCTTTCTCCACAGAAGATGTTTGCTTTTAGGGAGGCAGTAAAACAACAGAGACCTTGTCCTATGATTGGGATTGAGGTTCTCTGAAATTTGATTGTACTCTTGTCCATTTGCTGGTCTATTTCTGGTCTACCTATATCACAGTGTGTCTTACTAAGGATTCCTAAATGGAAGGGTGAAATTATTAACTGCCTTGGCCCACCTTTACCCTAGTCTGTATCCCCAGGACCACAATACTGATAAAATTGCATCTCAGCTTCCCAAACACTGAGCTATCACTTTTTGTTCTGCTTTATTCTCAGTCCCAAACCCATTACAAATCAGCAAATTCTTCAAAGGGACAATATCTCACATCATAGGCTTTTCTATTCTGTGAAATATTTTTCTCCTTAAATCCTGCCAGTCTTGGAAACTCTCTTGATGTTCTTGGTATTTTGTCCAATATTTCTCATTGTTATTGATAAGAAAGCTTGTTTAAAAAAACAAATTCCATCATTAGTCTGAGTCATTAAAAATGTATTTTTAATAAAACTGAAATAGATCATAAATTTATTCTGATACTTCCACTCAAATTCAGACACAGTATTTTTATTACCCTCATTGATCTTACATCTATATCTCCTTTCGCCTGTGACAAAATTATAGTTCTTAATGACACTAAGAAAATTATTTATTTGATATATATATATAATATATATATATATAACAGTTGGAATAATAAAAGTTTTAATTAAAATGTGATTACTAAAACAATTTTTAAGGATTTTTAAAAGATTGTTTTCACCTAATTGTATTTTATAATTATGTAAACTACTTATAAATTCTAAAGTCAAATCCCTAAAAAAAGGTATATTCCAAAAAATCTACCTCCTATTTCTGTACAACTTTATTCTGTCCCTTCCCTATTTTTGATAATTTGTCTTTTTCTTGTTTTACAAAACATAATAAAATACATGTATATTTTTATAAACCCCTCTATTAAATAAATGGTAATGCCATACATCCACATTTTCACCTTAATTTATTCTAAAGATTATTCCATTGTAGTATATAATGAGAGTCTGCATTCATTTTAACAGCTGCATAGTTGATTGCTTCCAATTTTATGTATTTATCTAAATATTTAGTATTTTTATTATTTATTATTACTATTTAGGTATTTGTTAATTATTTATTTTTGTTCTTTTACTTACTTTGATCTAATTTTCTTTATTTAATTTCTTAAGGTTTAATTTTGGAACATAGATTTTAAAGGGGCTGGAGACTTCAGGTTAGAGTGTATCCAGTACATAAGAACTTTCCTCATCTCCTCACTATGGTCTCTGTAAAGCTCCAAAGTATACTTTATTTATCAAAGTTGGGAGAACTACATTTGTGAAAGGAGCCCCATCATCTTTGAAGAGTTTTGTGGTGCTGTTATTTGTAAGTGAGCAATGAGAGTGGGAGAGGCTGCCATCAAACTGGAATTCAACCAGGATGAGTTTGTGGGTGGCAGGGACCAAGTGGTGGCACACCTTCACCAAAGTCTATGTGAGCATGGTAACTCTAAAGGGCAACAGAGTCAAAGCAACAATGAAAATTGTTTGAGCCATACAGATCAGGGCTGGTTTGCTGATGATGGCGTCCCTGGAATTGGAATAGATAAGCAAACAATTGAAGCCTTACATGACTTGTATAAGTGGAAAAGCTCTAAGTCTGGTAAACAGGAAGCCCGATTTAAATTCCTATAACAGTCACAAATTCTCAGGACTGGAGCAGTTCACCGACCCAAAGTCCCTTGAATAAGGGAGTGGCTGGATCCTCTTGAGGAAATACCCTACTCTATCAACAATTTATACTGTATATCTTCCCCTTCAGTCTTCTCCAAAGGAGCTGTGGCCATTTACCAGAATGACTGTGCATTGTGGAAGGGGATTACTGGATAATAGCTCTGAATTGAAACTAATTCCTGGAGGCTCAAAATGCCAGTTTGAGAGACACCAGCCAGAGGAGGGGATTATGGAGGTCAGATATCAGTGGAGTTTGGGCTCAGGTTCATAGCATTGTGGATACAGAGTGATCTATAGTAGTCCAGTGATCCACCTGCTTCTCACTGCCAGCGCACAAATGTGTATGTGTGGGCGTTAGCTAGCTTGTGTCATCAGTTGGTGAATGCATTCATACAAAGTACATTAAAAAAAGAGAGAGAGTATGAAGTAAATCATATACTGCATGGTTATGATATAGTGGGAAACATTAAATTTAGTAAAACATTCATGATTCCAAACATCTAATGATGAATTTTGTATTAGAAATGACCTGCATTTTTCACTCCCCACCAGACCTCATGGCAATAGGAAGCATGCTGATTGATAGGCCCTCTCTTCCAGGGAGCAAAAGAAAAGCACTAGAAATCACAGTTTCAGAGCTTCACCCATATTTCACTGTCACAAAGATACTAAAATACGCCAAGGATAGGAAATGAGATTCTAACTCTTCAATGAAATATAATGTGAAAGATGGAAGTTGCCCCTCCTCTTCAATAATTGTGCAGAACTACTGGGCCCAACCACCAGAGTGATTTTCAATGGCAATTTCCAAATCTGATGCTTATTTTAAGGCACTGATTGAAAATGTGCTTTTGTGGTGTGTTTTTTTGCATCCTCAGATTTTTTCTCTCTATAATAATAAGAATGCCTGCGTCTTCTCATTTGTCCATGATGGTCCTACATGATGCCTATGTCCTGACATCTCAAACACCTTGAGCACTAACACTGTCAAAAGGATCACCAACTGAGAGATAAATTAAACAATCACCCTAAATAACTCAGGGAGCCTTTATCCATTTGAAGTCTCATGATTTTTTTTTTTGAAAAAGGGAAAATAAATATGGGAGTCACTGCTATGAGACTGACAAAAGATCAAATATGTTTTCAGTCAAATAAGATAAGGTTAAAAACCTATTTCTATCCTCATGTTTCTGAGCCCATAAAATGTGACACAGGATGAGATTCTCACCCCTGTTGTCCGTAAGAGTGATTTCTTATCGCTAGAGATAGACTTCAACCTCATGGTAAATCAGACAAAAAAAACAAATGCTAAAGTCTGGTTTTGCTCTCACTTTTAGACCAGTTTGGCAATAAATTATTCCCATGCTTGGCCTTTTGGTAAGTTATCTTCAAGTCAAAAGAGTGAGGGCTCTTAAGTGCAGCAGAGTTGCTAGGGGTCCATGTTCAAGGTCTCCTTTGCACTAATGTGCTGTAGGTCTTAAAGTGACATTACAGAGCACCCATCACTGGCAGTGTCACAAACTCTCATATATCACCATCTGGAGCAGAAGTGGTGAGGGCAGACGCTGCTGGTGGGAAAGCAGCCTCCAGGTTCAGTCTACAACACTTGTCAGCGCAAACAAGACAGTTCATGAGATGGGAGCCTTCAAACTGAGAGTAGTTGAAGGGTGGTCAAAGTGGTCTTATCAAAGTCAGCTTTGTTTCCCTTCTATAACAATGTGTCCTCCTCCCCTTCCCCTTTCCCACTTATGGTCTGTGAAATTCCTTTCCATCCTTCAAGGCTCAGGTAAAATGCTACCCACTCAGGAAGCCCTCCCCCATTTTCTCAGGTATGCCCTTGTCATTTTTCGTGCCTCCCTCTTAGCTCTTACCCTCTCTTTCTAGAATAATGCTTAGCTCCATGCACAACTGCTTCTCATAACCCAGTAAGTATAAGCGCCTGGAGAACAGGAGCATGTTCTGTTGTGTCATCTCAGCTACTAGAACGTTATCTGCTGCAACAGTAAACATTTCATTTAATTGAATGATGTTCACTATCTGGTGCTCTCCCTTTTAATAATTGGTGGTTTTTTTTTTCTTTCATTGTAAGTGGAACCAGTGTTCTCACAACTATGGAGCAGATGCCAGCCTGCTTTTGAATTATTTGGAATGATTTTCTCCAGTATCTAGTTGAGTGCTCAAGCTAAAGGTGTATCTTAATGTGTAGAGCAGGTACTCCTAGATTTTCTTTACAGTGTCTTACAGTCTTTCAAATATGATCCACAAGACATCAGGAGAAGAAGAGTCATTAGGAGGTAATAACCAGCGCATTTAAACATTGCCCCTCCTCTTAACACAATTATGTAACCCTTGATTTAGAGAGCATATGATACATGACAAGTAGAATGACCAGGCTCTGTGGCATTCACCACCTGGAGCAGCCTATTTTTTTATTTTTCATTTTTTTGCTTTTTCCCACTATTGGTGTATTATACCACAATAAACAGCACAATGCAATATTCTTAGGTATGTAACTGAATGAACATTGACATCTGAATATACTCATGTAACTATCGTTCTGATCAAGAGGAAGAATATTTCCAACATTTTGTAGAAGGCTCCCTTATGTTCCTTCACAGTCAATAACCACACCTCCCCTGGAAAAATACTTCCCTTCTGACTCTTCTCGACCCATAGATTAGTCTTGTCTTTAATTCTAATGAATGAATTAACACTATGTACTCTTTTTTTGCTGGGCCTCTTTCATTCAATGATATGTCTGTGAGGTTCATTCATTTTGTGTGTAGCTGTAGTTATTCTTACGTACATAGGTACTAGAGGCCAAGTGCACAAAATCATGCGGGTAGGGTTCCTAAGCCTAGACTGCGATCAAAGCCATCTTCTGCAAGTTCACCAGTCCCCAGGCTGAATGCCGCCTCTGTGACCAGGGCGGGTAGGCCGTGGGCATGCCCCACAGCTTCCATCAGCACTACAAGCCCCAGCAGCAGCAGCAGTGGCAGAAGCAGTGGCAGTGGTGGCGGCGCCCATGTGAGTGGCCCCAAGTGGGCAGCGAGTTCCATCAGTGGCTGGCCTGGTGCACATGCATGGAGGTGAAGTCACCAGCACCCACTTTCTTGCCAGCCTGAGCCCGCAGGCAGCCGGGGATGATTTGGTGATCCCAACAGCCGAACAGCCAGCCTGGTCCTCCTGCCACCCACCCTGATTCCGCTGTTCACCATTGCTGATCCATCAGAGCCTGGGGGTGAGGGACCAAGAGGTCAGCCATTGTTTGCCAGTTGCTAGTCCTGCCCTGCCACCACTCATCTGCTTCTCTGTGATTCCCCATTCGCCTGCAGGCAGGAATGGGGGGTAGAGGGTGGGGGAAGGGAGGGACCAAGAAGTGGTCAATGCACCTCATGGCAACTGGTGAAGTGATTGTTCTAGTTGTTATGCTTATGGTCCCTGGCCTTTTATTATATAGGATGGAGATACTTCCAAACAGTTTTGCAAAGTAATTTTTACCTCTTTTCACTCCTCTAGCAGTGTATGAAAGTTTCATTGTTCTCATCAACTTGCTAACATTGTTATTGTCAACTCTTCTAATGTAACCCATTCTCATGTGTAATACAGCTATCTCATTGTGGTTTAGGTTTATATTTCCCTTATAACTAATAAAATTGATCCATTTGCACTTGTAAATTAGCTATCTGGATACTCATGTTTGTGAATTGCCTAGTCAAGAAGCAAAGAATTAATGTTGAGGGGAAGGAGACTAGATTAGGGAGGAGAAAAAGGAACTCATAAAGGGAGACAGATGGGAATTATGATCACCTACCTCACTGCAAAAAAATCAAATAAAAGCAAGAATCTGTCTGATTATTTAACTTAACTTGACTTTTGCAAAGACAAACATGTATGACCACATGTATATAAAGCTTCTGAAATAAAAAGATGTTATAACTTTTGCTGATATTTCAAAATGTCCTTGGATCTGCACAAATGGAGGAAAGAAAAGAAAAATTTCTGGAAAAACAGTGTGGATAAGCTTTCAAAATAATGGGTGGAGAGAGATAGGGACAAACATGGTGCATGGGAGTTGGATGAGAGCGGATAAAGATTACTCTTCAGTGAACCATTCCATCCAAGGAACAAGTGAGTGTGGATACAGGGTATTTCCTCAGCTTCTCCTCTCTGACCCAACAAGGAGATGTCTATGCTAATTAAAAGCTCTCTGGATGTTAATCCTTACAATTTTAACTGAAATTTCTTAATGTTAGGCTGGAAATGGGGTGTGGCAATGGGAAGTAAAATAAATAAACAAACAAACAAACAAACAAGCAAACAGTATAGACCAGCAAACTGCTTTCCTAATTGTTGAAGACGAGGGGAAAAAATATGTTCTGGCAGAACAATAGGTTTGGTTTCTAAGCATGAGCTACACAAAAAGAAGCCTGCCTGAAATACTGCTGTGTGTGTGTGTGTGTGTGAGTGTGTGTGTGTGTGTGTGTGTGTGTGTGTGTGTTTCCCTTATACAAACCTCTCTTTAGTCCTGACTTGCTCACAAGCTTCCTGAGCTGCCTCTTCCAATTACATCTTCTCCCCCAGAGTTCCATTCCTTGTCTGAAGGCACTGATGATTCCCTGGAGTCCAGCTACCTGTCTGCTAAGATGGTCATTTCCTCAGGGCTCAGCCACGTCTCCGGGGTTAGTTAGTTGCTTTTCCAGTTTCACTCATAAAAATGGACTTTTATGTTGGAGAAAATGCCTGGATGTAATCATTATCCGCTTTTATAGGATTGCTCATCTCCCATAAAAATGTAAAATGTCTAAGCCAATAAGACCTCATTACTCATCTGGACCAAGCCCTTCATTGATAAAAAGGAGAAACTGAGGCCCGGAGAGATGAAGCAAACTTCGGAGAAAGTAGTTACAGAGCCACAACTGGAACACACATCTCCAGGCCCCCAGGTCTCTGCTATTACCCATCATGCCATGATTACATTTATTTCTCCCTTAAATTTCGCTACTCCTCCCAAGCTTCCCCCAACAACTTGTTTGCAGAAATTAATATGGACTGAAATAACCATTTTATAGTTTAGAGTCTGTGAGGCAAGTATGAATAAATCCAACCCAAGCCAGCAAGTCATGAAGTATATCTGACAATTTGCCTTCTAAGAATTTTAGATCCTCTATGTGGCTGCAGAGACAACACTTTAAAACATTTGTGTTTTATGCTGAGTTCTTCTTTGAGTTAGCCTTAAATTTCTAGGCAGAACAGTGTTATTTTTGAATGATGAATTGGACAATAATAAAAATAGTGAAGTCTCAAGTATAGCAGGACATAAAAGGCTTCTCTTCAAATCTGGAGATCATTTCAACCGGTGGAGGAACTCAGCCCTTCTTTGTGATTTTAGGAATCTCTATATATAAATGGCTAATATGCAAAGTGTACCCTCAGGAGTTAGACTGGGAGTTTGATCGCCCACTATAATGAGTGCTAACCGCCAGGGGGCGGTGCAGAACAAAGGAAGGCTCTGGCTGGCAGCCCTACGCATGCATGAATTTTGAGCAGCAGGCTCATAGTTAACAATAAAATGCATGGATATAGATGTCACCTGTTTTTGTTTATTTATTGTTTCTTGCCTTAGTGTTAAAGTTATTACAGGTGAGAAAAATATGGCTTAGGTCAGTGATTTCCAACAGGTGTGCCCCCCAACATCTTGACTTAAAGCATGCAATACATGCTATTTAGTCAAGGGCACTGACCTTTTTTTCCTTTAGATTACCAAATAGAATAATGATAACAGCCAACACAACAATATCTGTCCAGTGTGAATGAATCAAAATCATAACTATTTTTGTCAGATCAGCAAAAAAAAAATCTATCTATAATAATAAAAGCGTAATATGCTAATTATACCAGATGTTCTTCTGGACAACCTTCCAGACGAAGCCTCAGCAGTGGGGGCTGAGCTCCTTGCATGAATTTCATGCATCGGGCCTCTAGTATAATATAAAAATATATCTTTTTTGATGTGACACAGAATTTTTGTAATTAATTTATGTGTACCATGAGATGTAAAGGGTTGAAGATCATTGGAATATAAGATGACTCAACTGGGAAAACATCTGCTGGCCTATTTATGAGTAATTACGCTGATAACCCCCTTCAACAAAGACAGGGTGGACACACTGAGTTCTACAATGTCCAGGAATCTTGGGCCCACAGGTAAGCATTAGCATCGTCCTTTGGCTGGAGTTTATTTCCCATCTGGATGCTCCCCAATAGTTCAGCACAACTAATTAAATTAGGGCTGTTGGCAGCTATTTCTTGAAATCCTTTTGAAGATCTGTTCCATAGTGAACAGGGCAAATGCCACCTACAGCAGATCAGGCTATAGGCTACTATTTGTTTCTCAAGTGCATAGTCCTCCCATTCCAGCTTCATAATGCATTTGAGAGCCAGAGGCACTCAAATAAAGGGATAGATAAGCACCACTCCTTGCTCCTGAACAAAAACTTGAATGCATTCACTGGATTCCTTTACGACTATAAAAATGTGTTGGCTAATTATCATTTCTATGTTCAAGATTGATTATAGTTTAAAAATAAAGCAACTTCCCTTTTAAAGGATGAACAAATTAGATAGACTCTGTTGGTTATTTTCCCAATAACAGTTGGGGGAAAATGCTAAGAAGCAAAGATGGCCAGTAATATGGGGTGTTTTTTGTTTTTTGTTTTTCTAAATATTGTTGTGATAGGCATAACTGATGTTCTGGCTTTCCTGTGTGTGAAACTGCATTCTTGATGTTATATTAACACTTTCATCAGATTTTCGAAGTGGCAATCTATCAGCGAAAGCCCCTTCTGCTCAATTCATCTTGATGGACATATGTGCAGCTTTGTGCATCACAGGTTCTGATTGCCACATTGTTCTCCACTTAAGAACTGAGTCATTGGCATTTTAAATGTAAAGCATGGTCTCTGATATGGTATAGCTTGGTGGACGGGAAAGAGCATTGAGTTAGGAAATAGAAGAATTTAAATCCCTGATTTGTTATTACTACGTGAATATTGAAAGTGATCCAAGTACTCTGAGCCTCAGTTTCCTTATCTATGAAATGTGGCTAAGAAATCTTTGAGGATTAAATATGAATATGACAATGCATTCTAAAGCCTAATGTTCTACAGAAAGGGAAGGTCAGTATTATTTTATTGCTATTAGTTATTATTTCTAGCATAATCAATGTTCCTAGTGATTCAAGTTCCCATTTGCATAAGTGGAAACAATGAAGTTCCACAGTCTGTGGTGTTTGGGGGAGTTGATAAGCAATACTCAGGGACAAATCCTCTGATCTTAACTTACAGTTTTTCAGAAGACAGACTGGATTGGAAAAAGAGGAAAGTTTGAGGTAAGGAAATCACTTAGAAGTCTATTGGGACTTCTATTGGGGGTGATCCAGGATCTAAGTGGTAGTGGTCTACATTATGACAGTAGCAGTGGAGATGGGAATAAAGGCAGATGGAGTAACAGAGTGAAAACTGGAATTGGCAAAACTTGGAGTGAGGTATAGTATGCCCTTCACTGACATAGGGAGAAGGTGTAGAGGTGATGAGATGAGTTCAGTTTTTGACTTGTTGAGTTGGACAGATCAGTGGTACATCCAAATGGAAATTCCAACAAAGGACTACATATATGGGTCCGAACTCAGGAGAGATGAATTCATCTATCATAGTTGAAGCCAGGAAATTGGATAAGAGCATCCAAAGGTATGGAAGAGTGAGAGGGCTTATGATAGATCATTAAGGAACTCCTATACTTAATGGACAAACGAAGGAAGAGATTCCAGCAAAGATACTTAAAGATGAATTCCCAGAGAGCTAAAAAAAAAAAAAAAAAAAAAAAAAAAAAAAAAAAAAAAAAAAGAACCAGAAAAATGTGGTATTACCGAAGACAAAGAATGAGAGAATTTCAAGAAGAAGACAATAGTGAACATCATCAAATGCTATATGGAGTACAAATAAGAATGGTACCCACTGAATTTTACAACAACAAAAAGGACACTTGCAATTTTAAAAAATCAGCTTGATTTTTAAGAGCACATTTTGATGAATTTTTACAAATGTATACTGTCAAGTAACCATCAGCACAATCATAATGAATAACAGTTCCATTAATCCAGTTTCCTCATGCTCCTTTGCAGTCAGTCACCTCCCCTCACCCCTTGCCACAATGACCACAGGTTTACTTTCTGTCATTGTAGAATTTTCTAGAATTTCAATTAAATGGAATGACAATATTTTTGTCTGCTTATTTATTTAGCATAATGCTTTTCAGACTCAACCATGTTGCTTTTTTACTTATTTTTAAATATATTTTATTGTTTTTTTTTTTTTTTTTTTTTTACAGAGAGGAAAAGGGATAGAAAGTTAGAAACATTGAAGAGAGAAAAACATCAATCAGCTGCCTCTTGCACACCCCCTACTGGGGTGTGCCCGCAACCAAGGTACATACCCTTGACTGGAATCGAACCTGGAACCTATCAGCCTCCCTCCCCTGATAGGGGCACATTTGGAAGGCTACCAATCCATGTCTCTTTCACATAAATATTTCTTTCTCTCTCTCTCTCTCTCCCCCCCTTTTCCCTCCCTTCCACACTCTGGAAATTAATGGGGGAAATTTCCCTCTAGTTAGGACTTTTAAAAAAATGAAATTGCCCAGAATAATAAAAGGAAAGGGATGGGGAAAGAAATCTGTATGTTAGGTGCCCCTGTTTTCAGTAAATAAATAGGTGACAGTAATGGGGAGGTATACAGAGTGGCTAAGCTGATTAACACATTCCAATGAGCAGGGGTTTTTTTGTTATTATTATTATTTTTTTTTACCAGGACAGTTCTGGCCTTAGCACCTAATTCTAGGCACTTGGAATGGGAGAGAAAGCTGTCTCTCCTTTAGAGGCTGATGGGAATTACCTCAAGGAGAAACCAAGTTTTTGATGGGGAAAGGAAGTAGAAGGATTTTTCAATGAAAAGGACAAAGGATTTTGTTAATCAGACAACAAAGTTCCTGGGATCAAAGTGGAAAGATTGGGTCAGAAGAAGATTGGCTGAAAAATAAAACTGGAAGGAACTAGAGAAGATAAATAGAGAACCTGGCCCTCAGGAATGTGGTGGATATGACTGGTTCAAGGTTGCTAACAGAACACACCCACCACATCTGTGCCATCCTACAAATACAGCCTGCAAACACTTCCCTCTGAGTAGGTCTCAGGCTCAGATGGATAGGATGACTTCAGTCTTTCTTCAAGGATCTGATTAATTGTATGAGTCCCAGTGAGAAGTCCCCAGTAGGGTATTAACATCTATGAAATAGTGAACAGCCTGCTCTGAGGGTGGAGGGTTAAGATCTGAGTGGTCAGGAGCGACCAGGAGCAGAGAGAGAGAACAGTCCATTTAGTTGCTAAAAGCTGGCAAGAAACTTGACTGAGCTACCAGGGAACAAAGAGAAAAAGGGAACATGCTCAATAACAAATTTATTCATAAAAACTGCACAAAATAGTTATTTAAGACGAACATAACTGTTCCCAATGCTAAGACTGGATAGAAGTATTTCAGAAGACAGAAGTATGTGATGTCCAGATATAGTCATGCATCACTTGGGGCTCTTTATTAAATCATATCATAATGTTGTCTGATTATTTGGTGTTCCATGTCATATATGTAAAAGGAAGTTCCTTCTAGTTATCAGAAGCAAAGAGGGCTCCTTCATGAAGCAGTGAGTTATCTATGACAGCAGAATTTGCTATGTAGAATGAGTTCCTCCATGAGTATACACATAGTCATATATAAACATAGTCAAATACATATATTTACAGAAAATTTCTTGCCTAAAACATTAGGAGGATAAACTTCAGCTATAATCATAGAAGTCATTTCAGTTCATTCTTGGAACAAGTAGAGGATATTGTGGATAAATGAATGAATAAGTTAAATGTATGTCAATGAAAATCAATTAGAATGAAAATATTATAGCTCATGTTAAAGGAAAAATGTGATTTACCATATTTTATCCATTTAAAAATGTGTGAAGTTTTTTCATTTTAATATCTCAGAAATCAGACTGCCTCTTAAAATCGATATGTCTCAGCATGGCAGTGGTGTGGTTGAAATTGCTGTACCAATGGTTCTAAGTGTGTCTGCCTCACCAGCAGCAGCATCACCTGGGGCAGTGGTTGTCAAACTGTGGCTCACGAGCGACACATGGCTCTTTGGCCTTTTGAATATGGCTCTTCCACAAAATACCACATGCAGGCACGCACGTACAGTGAGATCGAAACTTTGTGGCCCATGTGCAGAAGTCAGTTTTCAGCTCTCAAAAGAAATTTCAGTCATTGTACTGTTGATATTTGGCTCTGCTGACTAATGAGGTTGCCAACCACTGACCTGGGGGAACCCATTAGAAATGCAAATTCATAGACCCCATCCCAGTTAACAGAAGCAAAGAATCTGACTCAGCAGACTGTGCTTTAACAAGTCTTCCAGGTGATTCTGACACACACTCATGTTTCAGGTCTGCTGGCCTGCATGCTTAAAAGAACCAAAAAGCCTACAGAACAGATGCCAGGGCTTGGAAGAAAATCTAGGAGACTATAGTGAAGAATGCTTTGACTTCTAAGAACAAGACAGTTGTGTGGTGGAAGAGATGGTAAGTCAGACATGTTTAGCAATATTTCCAAAGGTAGGCTAGCTCTATATAATTGCAAAGCCAGCTTAGGAATCTAGAACAAATGGTTTTTAGTTTATTTGTGGGATTTCTAACGAAATGCTACATCTTCAATGAATTTGGTATTGTACAGAAAAGCATAGTCATAGATGACTGAGTAAAAAAGAAATTAAGAAGAGTAAGACTCTAAATGTGAGGAAATTTAAAAAATCTCAAATCCACTTTTTAAATAACGTTTATGTTCTTGTGTACAGATGGATAATAAGGTATAAAATTGTTAGTGGAGATTAAGCTTTTTAAAAGAAGTTTAAAATAAAAATTCTAAGTGATAAGAAAGCTTAATTGGCAGCCTTTTCCCTTTTTCAGCATATATAAAATAATGGTGCCTCTCATGATCCATGCATCTTAGTTTGATGAAATACAGTAAATTACACAAATATTAACCCCTGTTTGTTAGGTACTTGCCATTGCCAAGCATGCTATTTTTAGAAAAGGTACAAATTTTCTAAAACTGCAGTCTCTTGATTTGGTCAGTTTCACAGAGAAAGTGGCAGGGTCAGAGAAGAAGAAATGAAAATCTTTAAAGAACCAAAACAAGTTTTCCAGGTCTCTAAATGCTCCTATTACATCACAGAGACAACTACAGGTAAGTAGAGCTTATTGACCAAAAGTGCATTTTGGGTTCTAATTAATCTCAGTCCAAATCACGGCCCTATCATTAATTAGTTAGTAGGGTTTGGATAGATAAATCATTGAACCTCTCAAAAACTCAATTTCCTCTCCTATGAAATGGGGATATTGCTATAGGGTTTTAGGGATGTTTGAGGTAGGTAATTTATATGAAGTGCTTGCAGAACACCCATAGCATAATAAATACTCGTGGTTTGAAAGCTAATCTAATAATTGCTTGCAATATGCAATGTAACCTCACTTGTAGGCTGTTTTCAGGGCAGCTGCGCAAGGGCGCTCTGCCCCAAAGAATAATTAAGGCAAGCCCTTGGTGATGGGCATAACCACCTGAACCTGCATGGGAAGGGTCAACCCAGCTTTATTCTGATGAAGAAAACTCTCCTCTCTGAGAAAAATTTCAAAAACCATGCCAAAACCTCCGGAAAATAAGTCAGTTAAAGAGTCTTTCTAATTACATGCTACATTATCAAAATGAAAGTACTTTTTCATTAGGGAAAAGCATTTCAAAGGTTATAATTCTTATTGATGGCAAGGATCTCTGAAAAAAATGACTAGTCAGAGAAAGACATATTTTAAAGCAAATCGTCTATCCTCAATTGAATCAACAGTGAAATTATTTTTCTTTCCTGAACCAGTGAAATTATTTTTCTTTCCTGAACCAGATCATCACACACACACACACACACACACACACACACACACACACAAAAAAAAAAAAAAAAAAAAAAAAACTTGCATTGAGTTCTCAGAGAGCCTCTTCCTTGATAAATAATGTAGGCACGGAAAGATCGGGAGAGCATCTGGAAGAAATTATGTCACATGGGTTTAGAGTTTATTCTTTTCCTTTGTAGCATGTTGATTGCTGACATAAGGTGAGGGGCTGAGAGCCGTGGGCTCTGATCTGCATGACAGGAATTATACATCTCCTTATCTAAACAATATCAGTCTATTAAATATTTTGCTTCAGTTATTGATGCAGTTCACACTAAACTATAATTTGAAGTCCAGAATGTCTAAAAAAATATATTTAAGTAAGGTATGCTCATGCATGATAGATAGATAGAGATAGAGATAGATAGATAGATAGATAGATAAATAGATAGATAGATAGATAGATAGATAGATAGATATTGCTAGATAGATCATCTATTTCTCTTTGTGAGTATTATGAGGTTTGTAGATTATCTGGGATGAATTTTTACTTCAATATAATGTCCCCTGGTCTTATCATTTTCTGTCTTGTTTCCTCATTTTCTCTTGATTAATAATGAAATAATAGTCATTATGAAAAAAAATAATTTCACTAGAAATTTAAACCATGATGGAAAGTGTGCTCCCCAGAATGTTAATGTGCTACAAAGTCAAATACAGACATATTTAAGATAGGAAGTGTTTTTGGGATAATGATACTACTGAAGATTAAGCTGATTAGGCTGTACTGCAGTGATATTAAAGAGTGAGGTTAGTTTGCCAGTCTAAGATGAACTTCCCATGCGGCTATATCTTTCATGGAGTCAATGTGGATCACTTCAGCCTTTCAAGTTCAAAAACTTGTTTTCATTTGTCCCATAGGAGTTACCATATACTAAACGCCTGACTTGTATTAACCAAATTCATAAGTGGGTGATTTATAAACCAAACACTAAAATTCTAAGTGAAACATCTTCACAGTAACCAGAGCCCTGTGCCAGTTCCCCACAGTGTCCCTATATTCTATAAACTACAAAAAAATCATCAGAATGTTGTTTCTGTGTTATGGAACCAGGGCAAGAATGGCAATGAGATATTTTTACGTCTTTTAATCCTGACAGTACTTTGTCTAATACCAACATCTATTAAGTTAAAGCTGTTACATTTCATCTGATGCTTCTACCTAAGAAAGAGGCTGGGTGAAAAGGGTGAAGGGCTTAAATAAAAAATAAAGAACAACACCTAATAGACAGACAACAGTATGGTCATATCCAGAAGGAAAGGGGGAGATGGGAGGTAGCAGAGGGTAAAGATGGAATAAACAGTAATGGAAAAAGACATGACTTGGGGTGATGAACACACAGTACAACATACAGGTGATGTATTATAGAACTGTACACCTTAAACCTATATGATTTTATTAACCAATGTAACCCCAATAAATTCAATTAAAATAAATAAATACAAAAAGAATACACATTTCAGTGTCTTATGCACAGTTTCTTTAAAAGTTTTGGGGTAATACTGGATACATGTTGGTTTTGGGTTTTATTAGGCACATACCTACAAACTATCTTCCAGTGGTCACCTCTGCTTATATTCTTATCCATGTGTTCTATTTTTGTCTGGCTTTAGTTTCAAAACATAACCTTTTGGGGACCTTGACTCAAATTTTGATTCAGATACACTCTACAATATTCTGACTATAAACTTTACAGAATCTTAGAATCAGGTTTTCTCTTATTGAAAGAGACCAATGTTTTTTAGATTTAGTAATTTATATTTTTAATTTTTATTAAATGTATTGGTTAATATTACATATGTTTCAGGTGTACAATTCTAGAATACATCATCTATATTGCATTATGTGCTCAACCTATTTTGAGCAACTTCTTGTCCAACTTCTCATCTTAGGATTGAATTCTCTGTGTCCTTTCAACCTTTGGGATAATTTGGAGATTACTTATTTATGCATACATATGTGGAAATATCATTATTTTTTCTGCTGAATATGAAATCCAACTAAGACATAACTCACTGTAAAATTAATTGTTTGTTTGTGTGTGTGTGTGTGTGTATTTCAAATGATATATTCACCATGAAGTTTCTTTCTCTTCAGTTGTATGAGAGAGGAACCATAGTTTCTTAGTGTGTGTGGTTTAGCTACCTATTTTAATATGATTTCTATTTTTGGCAGCTGTTAAAAAATGAAAGTGTCCTGCAGCCAAAATTATCTCCCTGAAATTAACTGCTTTTGATTAGAAAATGAACATTGGTGTTTGAACCAGCACTGACCCCCATCAGTCAAGCAATCTGGTCACTCATTAGGTTCTGAGGGAAGTTTGGATCAAGAGTAAATAACACGTGTGTACCAGAAGACAAGTCTTGTGGCCAGTGAGGAGCTAAAGTGATCATTTTCAAACAGCACAGTCCTAGAGCTCCTAGCCTGAAGGGTCACCAAGGGACCTTGGAAACAGAACACATCAGTTCAAGGAAGAAGTGCTTAGATGCTGGGCATATGGATTATTTAGTACTGCTTTGATTTTTTAGATTGATGTACTGTTACAGAAGACAGAAGTGAATGCAGATGAAAATGCAGACAAAAATGTGTCAAAATCAGAAAATGATCGCTCAGTGGAGGGAAAGAAAAAAAAACAAAACAGGGTTTTAGGATGAGGAAATATAGCTCACTCACCTGCTCTCTCTCTTCTCTCAGTTCTCAACAAAAGAAAGTACTCTGAAGAGACAAAAAGAGAATTCAGTCATATTTAATATACTAGAAGCCAGGTGCACAAATTTGTGCACTCAGGGGAAGGGGAAGGGGAAGGGAAATTCCTCAGCCAAGCCTGGACCCTCTTGCAGTTCTGGAGCCCTCAGGGATACTTGACTGCCAACTTCATGAAAACGAGGAGTGCTAAGCCAGCAGTCAGACATCCTTAATGCTGTCAAAGAGGCAGGAGAGGCTCCCACCACCACTGCTGCACTCTCGCCGGCCCTGAGCCCGGCTTCTGGCTGAGCAGCACTCCCTTGTGGGAGCACACTGACCACCAGGGGGCAGCTCCTGTGTTGAGCATTTGCCCTCCGGTGGTTAGTGTGTGTCATAGTGACTGGTCAACTAGTTGACTTTCTGCCCCCTGATGGTCAGTGCACATCATAGAGAGCAGTTGAGTGGCCTTAGCATATCATTAGCATATTACACTTTGATTGGTTGAATGGCCAAATGGACGACCAAACACTTGGCACATTAGGCTTTTATTATATAGGATATCTGACTTTTTGGCATATATTTGTCATAGGAAAATATAAGTTACACAAAGTAGAAACATACACTAACATTCAAGGGTGTGTTTCAATATGATATATACATATTGGGCAACTTCATGAACACGAACAGTGCTAAGTACTGGAGTTATAAAAATAAATATAACTTGATTCCTTTCTTGCAGGAGATGATGGTGTAGTGGGGGAGGAAACAGACGATTACACAGTGATGGAATACACCAGAGAGCAGGATTAAGACAAAAGTGGTCTGTAAATCCAACGCTAACTGACTTAGCTTGTATGGGACCTGAAAAGTAGGTTTGTGAAGGTTATGTTGCTTCCTTCTCCATCTTTCTTTTATTTTTTAATAAACTTTATTCTTTAGAACAATTTTAGATTTACAGAAAATATTCAAAGATATATAAAGAGTTTCCATACATGCTGCACCCAGTTTCCCTTGTTATTAATCAGTACAATTAATTAGTACATACATTACATTAAGGTACTAATTAATTGTGCCCCTTCCCACTCCAAGTGATATATTATTATTATTATTATTAAAAAGAGTCCATAGTTTACTCATATTTTCTTAGTTTTTCTAAGTGTCTTCTGCTGTTTCAAGATCTCATCAGGGAGACCATGTTACATTTACTTGTCAAGTCTCCTCAGGTTCCTCCAGCCTCTAAGTTTCTCAGACTGTCCTTGCTTTTGATGACCTTGGAAGTGTTCAAGTATACAACCATGAAGACATTTTTGCATTCCATTTTGTTTAGGTACTGAGTAGTCTTTAACTTATTTGTCAAATATGGACAAGAACCAAACATGTGTGTGGCAAGTATGTTGAAGAAATGCAACTTCTGATTTAATCAAAATACAAGTTCACTGCTTTCTTCCCCCGTTGCTCTATTCATACTTAACTCAGTGTGAGTAACCTGGTGCTGCCCCCCAAAAAAATCTGGGCAGGTTCCTGAATTTGCAGTGCACTCTAAGGTAGTAGAGAGACATTTATAAAATGTCCCTCTACTAGAATCTGTCCACTGTTTATTTTTGAATGATGAGACTAAGGTTATGTGTTTTTGAGAGAAGGACCATAGTTAAAGTGATGTTTTTATCACATCATGTCAAGAGTACATGCAATCAACATAACTTTTCACTGTTAATGTTGACTTTGATCCCCTAACCACCTGGCTGAGGTACTGTTCCTCAGGTTTCTCCACTGCAGGGCTGACCCCTGACTTCCAGCCCCTTTCCATTCTCTCCTCCTCGGAAGGTAGTCACTCTGCACAGCCCACACCCGAGGATCAGAGAGTTGAGCCTCCAAGTCACCAATTTTTTTATGCAGCAGCAACACAAATGAGGTAAAATGCACCACATATATCATTCACCACAGCTCCATGCCTCCTCTACCCCAAAGTGTTTCATCTTTTTAGCCAGTGACACCTAAGTCAGTAATTAAACAAACAAACAAACAAAGTTTTAAATAGTCACAGCATGGAAAGGATGGGGGAAAGAGAGAAAAGGAAAGAGAAGAATTTTATGAGAGTGATGTCTTTAGAGAAAATTGGTCTATAAGGCCTGGGTCCCCCAGTACTCTCATCCCAGGGGTGTGTATGTAAGGGGCTGGGGAGGGATTGTCTTTCCTTCCATGGATGACTTGGAACTGCTCTCCCAGAGTTCACAAGGACAAGGCGTGTGGAATGTGGGAATTGCTTCCTAAGGTGCAGATATGGGGTGCTCTAAGTCTTACTCTAGGAGTCACATATTCAAGGTAAGCTGGCTTCAGCAGGAAAAGACACTATACATAGCAGGAGATCCCCAGGGGCTTAGGAAGGAGCCATTAGCCTGAAATAGCTGTGCATCTACAGGGACAGGACACAGAGCCCAGTGTCTCTTTTCAAAGGGAGCCAGCTTCCATCACCTCCCTGGCCTGGAAGGTAAGACACCACCTAGCCAAGCACAAATCCTTCTACCCTGTACTTCTTCCCCCACCACACTCCTCGTCCCAGAGACAGGGAGCAGCACAGCACTGGCTAGAGCTGGGAATGAAGTAAGCAGTGTGGGAGGCCCATCCTCTTGTCACCCACTTTAGGTGTTCAGCCTGCTGCTAGTCCCAGTGCTGGCACAGCAACTGCTTTTGGAGGTTTTATTATTACATGGTTCTGGCCATCTGATTTTCTGAATTGAGTTAGTGTTTGTGACTTAAAGGGACTGCAGGTCTCTCTACCACCTTAGAGTGCACTGCAAAATTCAGTAACCTGTCCTGATTTCTTGAGGGGACAGCGCCAGGCTACTCACATTGAGTCAAGTGTAATTAGAGCAACGGGGGAAGAAAGCAGTGAACTTGTATTTTGATTAAATCAGAAGTTGCATTTCTTCAACATACTTGCCACACACATGTTTGGTTCTTGTCCATATTTTCCAAATAAGTTAAAGAATACTCAGTACCTAAACAAAATGGAATGTAAAAATGTCTCCATGGTGCTAAATTTTGTTTCAATTAGGAAGTCCATGGCTTAGTAGATGTCTTCATTGTATGAAATCCCTCCATATTCTGCTGATCAGAAAGGTAATGGAACAGGACACACACTACTATTTTGTTAGATCACATGTCACTCTCTTAGGAAGTCTTCCCTGTGAGTCCCTCCACCCCTTCCCCACTCCAAGACAGGTCACAGTTTCTACTCAGTGTAGCCAAAGCACCTGGAACGTCCCCCTATCTAAGCTCCCATTCTACTGTATTGTAATAGTCTATTTTCTTGTCTGTCTTTCCTGCCAGCCTGGGAGTACCTTCAGGGTAGAGGGCATATTTTGTTCTCTGATATATCATGGCATAGAGCCTGACAGAGAGTAAGTGTGCTCAATCAATATTTATTTAAATCAAGTGAGGTATGGTTGGGTGAACTGAGTAATAATAAAATCTCCAAATGCAAATCATGGTTCCTGCACTGGGGCCAGTGGCAGCCTGAATACTGGAAGTGAGTGAGGAGAGGGTGACTTACTTCTACACAAATCTACTCTTTTTCCTAGGAAGCCAGGAGGTAGCTCATCAGAATCCTCTTCAACCAAATTGACAGATGATGGATCAGTATGATAAATATATTCTGCTAGAAGTGCCACAAAAGCTTTCCCCCCCCCCTTTAGCTGCTCCTATATTTCTAAAGTCAAGTTGGTTAAAGCAACTTCTTTCTGTGCCTTTGGGCGCCTTTAATTGATGTGAGTCACTGACTGATTGATGAGGATGCAGCAATCAGTATCAATTGGAAGGAGCTGAAGTAAGAGGATCAGCCATCCTGCAGTCTAGTTTGCCAGCCACATATAGCTAGAGCCGGGACAATTGATCTTTGGTTCTTTAAATGACCAAACTGCAACCTATTCAAGATGCATATGGTTTCAAAGGCTCCCAAATGCTGATGTCGGACACTGCTAAAAGGGGAATAATGAGCCTAGCACCATTAAAGTTGAAGTCAATTAGCAGAGTCAGGAGACTGACATTGTGTGTTTCTAAGTATAATTTGCATCCTTTGTATCTATAATAAAACCGTAGTGATTTTCCTATAGCTGGATCATTCCCTGAGGGGTCACATTTGTGGCTCAGTGGAGTAGTGTGGGGTGACATGAGCAATACCACGTCAGTACTGCCCTCAGAGGTTTAATGCCATCCTTAATCTCACACAATTCAAGCTTCCAATCTAAGGATTGCTTTCTCTGGACCAGCTTTCCTGGGGTATGTTTTCAGCATTTTATTTCATTTGAGATATCATTTAAAGAAAAAAAAAAGTTCACATAGCCAAATAAACGTGGGAAATGCTGTAGTAGATAAAGAGGTACCTTGATTTCAGGGCACTTTTTGAGTTAAGGTATAGCATGCACTATGAATTATGTATCTGTATTAGAAATTTCTAAGGGAGGATTGATATGAAACAAACATTTCACAATGAACCCTTGATTATAAACCATCTAGTGAATTATTCTGAGAAACATACTTCAGGACATAACTGCCTTAGTGAAATACTCCAGGGATGGCTTTACATTTTGTCTCCTGATTCCTACTGTAAAGGAGCTTTCAAGGACCTTTCAGTTTTTAAAAGTGTGTTTTTCTAAATACATTTATTCTTTGAGAATAGTTTTAGATTTCCAAAAAAGTTACAAAGGTATAATGGAGTTCTCCTGCAGCCCACAACCAGGTTCCCCTAATTTTAACAATATGCATTGCTGTGATACAACTAAGAAACCAACACTGGTTCATTACTATTAACTAAACTCCCCACATGTTTTAGGGCCTCTAATCGCCTTTTTTGCTATTCTACCCAGCACTCCATTAAGTCATCATGTATCTTTAGTCTCTGCTGTGTGGATTTCTCAGATTTCCCTTGTTTTTGATGACCTTAACAGTTTTGAGAAGGATGGTTTTAAGTAGCAAGAGTGATCAGGGAAGCTTAATGAAACCAGAAATCTTCTGGAGGGAAGGGGAATAAAGAGAGCTGGGAAGGACAGAAAAATGCAAGATATAAAGGCAGGAGACAAAGTTTATTGATTCCTCAGTTTTACAAGATCAATCCTGACCACAAACTAATTTTGTGGAATATATGTATAAAAGAAATGAATGCAAATCACATTTTAAAAATTTATATCATTCATATATATCAAATTTTCCTAAAAATGCTTGGTGTAGTTCAAAAGAAAATATCAAACCAAAAGACAGAACATAATAAAATTTAGGACTAAGAAAGACAAAAGGGGCTTGAGATGACCAGCAGGAAGCAGTTTGAAGGTTACAAGTGCCAAAAGATTACCCATCAGAATGACAGCTCTTTGACTTAGTGTGTAGCTGAAGCACTACTAGAATATTTTGTTCCCTCCTCTTTCTTGAGAGAGAGAGAGAGAGAGAGAGAGAGAGAGAGAGAGAGAGAGAGAGAGAGAGAGCTCTGAAACAGAGAAACAGAAAAACTCTTAGAAGGATTGGCTCTAGACTTGGCTCAAAGGAAGAGTACACAATGGCTCCTAGTTACTATTTTTTCCTTCCCAAACCAAAAAAAAAATGCATTTTCCCTTATACTGGCCACACTAAGCAGACCAAGGGAAACTCATCTTATATAATAAAGAGGTGATATGCAAATTGAACCTCATGCCATCACAAGATGGCTGCACCCACAGCGGAGGTGGGGTTCCTGTAACAAGTGATCAGCAGGGGACCTGAGGATGTGTCCCCCCAGCACCCAGCAGGGCTTGACAGGGGACCTCAAGGCATGCCCCCTGCCCTGGTGCTGGGTCAGGGGACCTCAGGATGCTGTGCCCTCTGCCCCAGTGCCAGGTCAAGGGACCTGAGGTTGTGCCCCTGCCCAGCACAGCTTGATGGGTGGGGGCCAGCTGGGTTTGGGTCTCACACAATTTTGAGGCATGTGCAGGTGGACAGAGACTTGACTCTCTATCCCACAGTGTGCTCCAGACTCTGACAGGAAGATTTCATTTACATTTTACTAATTTTATTTCATCTTTGACACTTCTATTATAGAGAAAGGATTAAAATATTAGTAGTATTAAAATATTCCTCTAATTAATTCCCTTTAATGTGCACAATTTTTGTGCACGGGGACACTAGTGTGTAAATAAGAATAGAGAAACCTGATTATGTATTGAACCCAACATGATTGCTAGCCCTGGTGAGCAGCATTAGCAAAGAGACCATGTCCTGGTGGCCAGAGTCCAGTTTCTTAGGGCATACAATAGACTAAGATCTGGTGTGGATGAGATGGCAGATATTATTAGGGTTAGGGTGCAAGCTAAACTGCTATAACCAAGATAAAAAAAAAATACAATTCCCCTTAAAAAATATAAATAATCTATTTCTCATGTAATAGTCCAAAGGTAGGCAGGCCATCGAGGCCTAGCAGTCAGCTCTGCCATGTTCAAACAGGTCCCCCACCCAAGCCCCACTGGGTAAGAGGCAACTGTCCCAGTTTTTGCTATTTCCCTGCTAACAGGAAGAGAACAAAAAGCTAGGTAAAATCACAACCAATCATTTTATGGGCAAAATCTGAAAGGGGTACATACCCATTATATTTACCCAACTATTACCAGCCTGAACTTAGTCACATGGCAATTGGTAAATTTTCTAGTGTTTGATTATCTTATATTTTCATTACATTACACTTTATATACAGAGTCAAGCAGAGAAAGACCTTGCCCACCTTTTCTCTATCTCATTTTCCTGTGCCATCCTTCTTTTGCATCATCATAATTTTTTTTCTGTCCCCAATCTAGGTCTTCTCTGCTTAGCCTCTCAGATCTGATAGACTAGAGAGAGCACCAGATTAATACAGAACGTTTCTGTGTTCTGGCCTTGGCTTTACCACATCCAATCAACAAGTGTTTGAGCAAGTCATTTCACTGCTCAGAATTTTGGTTTCCCCACCTTTAAAGTTGTGATGTTATCACAGTTCATGACACAGACTTTCTAAGACTCTTGTGCGTCCTCAGTGGTAGCAGTGAGAGGAGCAGCTTTTATCCATGCCCCTTTATCCATGCCTGAGCTTATATTAATCAAATGACTCTTGAAAGATGGGGACCATTGATTCAAGAGTTGAAACTTTCAGTCCCACCACCCAACTTTCGGGAGATTGCCAATGGCCAGTGATTTCGTCAATCTTGCCCATACAGTGAAGCCTCCATGAAAACCCTAACTGAGGCTTTCAGGTTAGTGATCACATGATGGTGCTGGGAAATTGGCATGCCTGAAGAGGACATGGGAGCTCCAAGCACCTTCCCATGTGCCTGACCCTGATCATCTCTTCTGTTGGCTATTTTCAAGTTGTATTCTTTATAACAAACCTATAATAGTAAGAGCTTTGCTGAGTTATGTAAATTATTCCAGCAAATTTTGTAAGCTGGGGAAGTTGGTGAGAAACCCCTAATTTATAGCAGGTCAGTCAGAAGCTCAGGTGACTTGTGACTGCCATCTGAAGTGGGGCAGTCTTGTGGAACTGAGGCCTTAACCTGTGGGGTCTGCACTAACTCTGGGTAGTTAGTGTTAGAACTGCTTGGTGTACAAAACCCACACATTTGGTGTCAGAAATGTTGAGAGTAGAAGAAACAGGATTTTAGCTTTAAAAATAAGAACAGTGATACTAAACTCATCAGCTAAAGCTCAACTGAGATAATATATGTAAATTCTGTAAATTACAAAGCACCTTATACATTTAATCTATTAATTTGTTCTCTCTCTCTCTCTCTCTCTCTCTCTCTCTCTCTCTCTCTCTCTCTCATTCTTTCTTGGTGCTTTTAAACAACAATTACAAGGGATAATTATTATTAATATGCAAATTGGTCTCCCCCTACTTTGGCTGATGAGAAACATGAACTCCTTCCTGAAATGACTCACAAGTAATACAAGAAGAATAGTTCAGAGCTTCCACCAGAAGCAGGGGAGGTGAAAACAGAAATTCTCAGTGAAGGGAACCTCTGCACCTAGGTGGCTCCCAAATGCACTTTGGCTGGATCCCATCATGCAACTTTGACAATGGCCACAGAAGCCCAAACCTTGCTGTTGGAGCCACCACTAATCAGTCTCACAAAGCTTGTTCTCAGTGAATTACGTGAATTATGTGTCAGAATAATCGTCTTCATTCTGAAGCCCTGATATGTGGCAAATCGCCACCCAAGCCAAGGGCAATGTCACAGATCCGTTGTTTAAATGCATCTGGAAGCTGCCTTCTGAGTGAAGAGGTGCTAATCCAACCTGATGAGTGCTCCTCAGAGAAGCAAGAGGGTCTTTAGGGCCGGGCACTAGATTGGAATTTGTTGACTAATTCCTGCAGGGCTGATTAGCTACTAACAGAAATATCTCTTTATTTGGAGAAAACTCATATATTAGAGTCTCTCTTTATCCTGTGTCTTTTTATATTAATTGAGTCATAAAAGATTACTTGAAGTTAAAGAAGCCCCAGCCATGAAAACTATCATTTTCCATAGCAATTGTTATTTTTATTGTTATTATGAAGCTCAGATACAAGAAATAAAAAGAATACAGAAATATTATTTCACCTCATAAATAGAGGCATATTTCCACTGACAATGTTTCAGACATTAGTTAATTTTATCCCTTTAAAATCAGAATAAAATAAAAATGAAATGATAAAATAACTATGCTTTTTTTCCTCTCACAACATAATTTAATGTAATAATTTAGCTATCTGTGTGGTTGATAAGATATATAGTAAATGTACATATGGTATAAAACCATTTCATTATGACCCGAACAGGGGTGAAGTCTTTAGGTGGGGTCATTATTTGAGTTCTTATGAAAGTTCTATGAATTTCTTTCTGGTATAAATTTATTGCTGTTCATTTTTAAAACCATAAGAAATAATGAGAATTTCTTATTAAATCTTATGGCTTGAGATGGAAAAAATAATATGCTCTGCAAGCAAATATTTTAACAAAATCTATTCCTACATGTGTCAACTGTTCAGTTTTTAGTTTATTTATTTTAGGCAGATTTATTGATCAAAGTTGACAGAAGCATTGTTATTGAAGACGTTCTAAATCTGGGGCTTGTCTGTGGTGTGTGTGTGTGTGTGTGTGTGTGTGTGTGTGTGTGTACATGTATGCATGAGAAGAGAGAGTTTTGTTTTAGGATCCCTTTCCCCAACTATTCAATAACATGTTTATTATAAAAATAATGTTTAAAATACAGAGAGGCAAGAAAAACAAATCATTGCTGTCTAATCAAAGTCCAACTTCATAATATTTAAGCTGCTAAAAGTGAAGAAAGAAGATAACTATAGTAGGAGTTCTACTACTTAATCTAGATAAAGAATTAAACATTTTAAGACAACCCAAGGAAAAACAAATTCTACAAATGGTCATTTCAGACAATTTATATTGAAGAATGGTAATTTTTATTTACTATGACTAAAATATTTGTTATATTCACTAAGTGCCAGGCACTTTGGGGTGTTACTTTATTTTATCTTCCCAACCAGCCTATAATTAACGGCTATTATTCTCACCATTTTAGGTTGAGAGTACTGAGGTTTACAGAGGTTAAAGCAACTCACCCACGGTCTTTCCAGAAAGTGGGAAAGGCAGGATATAAACTTGGTACTCTGGTTACAGAGGCTGTATTATCAACTACCACACTATTTACCTCTTTTCTAATTTAAGAGTTTCAAAGATAATTCAAATTACTGCAAAATTCCATACCAAAATTATGAAGTAGAAACTCTATAGGCTGACAGTGTTCTTAGTTAACATAATGCATGAAATCTTTTTCTCCGGTAACTGCTAAAACTTGCATTTAAAGTGACAAGAAGACAAGAAAGATACACACCCTATACCTGATTATACATCATGAAAGATGGTTTGGAATGACCTCATAGTATTCTATTCAGTTTGTTAGAGATGATGACACTGGGCCAATGTCACATAACACTGGTTTCATTGATCATGGCATCATTATTATACTTGAATATACAGTCTTTGTTCATGTAAGATGAATAGTCTAACGAATATGTTAAAGAGAATATATCCCATTTTCTCAATTCTAAGGTGCATTTTTTTCCTCAGTTTAACATTTCTGATTTGGTAGTTTCTCTTAAAACCACTGCCTACCTTTAGTTGGAATTGCCCCCAAAACTGTTATGAACCTGCTGGTTTGTAATCTAGGAAATATTGGGTTCTTTGGCTCCTCCTCTCACAGCCCCACTGTGCCTGCTGCCGCTGCTCAATAGGCTTGCTTCTGCTCCACTGTGGTCTTAAGGCTGCGGTGTCCAGTCATGAGCCCTGCGTCTGGCACCCATTGGTCAGCTGAGCAACGCTTCCACTGTGGGAGTGTACTGACCACAAAGGGGGCAGCTCCTTCATTGAGCATCTGACCCCTGGTGGTCAGTGCTCATCATAGCGACTGGTCCAACCAGTTGAACAGTAGAACGGTCGCTTAGGCTTTTATATAGATAGATAGATGGGGGCATTAAACTATAGTCAGTAACCTGAGGATTATGTACAAGTACAGCATACCATTGCAATGTCACTGCTGTGCCTAGGATTCCAAAATATTTGCACCAATTGTAGTCTGTTCCGCACAGCAAACGCAGATACTGCCAAGTATAGTAAATTCAAAACTAAAATGGCTTACCAGTTTCTAAACAATCCCCTAGGAAGCAGTTTAGTCTAGACCATTATCTTGATAGTTCATAATTAGGTTCAATAATAAAGCTTGTTTTGCTGACCTGGGTCAGATCGGCATGTCCACAGCATCTGGGCGCAATGACCTTGCTTTGAGAGGGTATTGTTAGAAAATCCATTATTATCATCACATACACTTCAGAGAAGTGGCTGTTTTGTGAATTGATGGTGTGATGTTGCCACTTTAGATAAAAGAGTCCATGAATTATTGACTTAATGAGTAAATGTTGCTTGATTTTACAATAAAGTCTTTACAATCTCCGTGCTATTTACTGAACACATAATCGTAGCATATGAAGGACGCACAGGTAATTGGCTGTGCTGTGCACTTAGAAGCCACATCGGATCTGAAAGAGGCATGAACTCACAGAGGTGTCACTGTCCCTCTGGAAGGCATGGCGCTTGGGTCAGTGTGTCTCCGTCCAAATCATGGACAGTCATGAGATGGCTTTCTTCCCATTATCTTTGCCCTGTAGACACAGAGCAGTTAATTGCGTTTCCCTCTCCCCCAGAGTTCACTTGGGGTCCCAGGGAAGACCCTGGGATCAGGTCTGTGCAATCATCCTGGTGATGTGATGTGGTGGTTGCTGAGTAGATGTTTAAAGAGAGCCTGTTGCAGGAAATTTGCCACTACCCTGATGCTCAGAGTAGGAAAATGAAGCAAAATCTCCTAATGTGATGGGAATTTTCCTCAGAGTATGCTAAATATGGGGAAGATTGTGAAAACTCAGTGCAATGAAGTTAACAGGTTTTCCAGTGAAACTGGTGAGTGGATGAGACACCAGGATTTAGAGGGCTGTTACTACTTTTGGTTATGCTCTCATCCATCTATGCTTATTATCTGTTAAGAGATTTGTACACAGTATTTCATTCAATCTTCCTAATAAGTGTTATTTTTCTCCCCAGTTTATAGATGAGGAAACTGAGGTCCAGAGAGTAGAAATAACTTGCTGCTATTTCTAGCTGCAGAACTAGCAAGAGAAGAGGTAATACTCAGAGTGGGGGTCTGGGGGACATCCAAGCCCATTGTCAATGTTCACTGCGTTCCTCAGTACTGCAGCCTCCTGACTGTCCTTTATTCCATGCCCTATCTGTAGCACAGAACTTGCATCCTATCCAAGGCTCCAAGATTGTCCTTTTTTCTCCTTCTCTGCACCACAAAACCACTCTCAGAGGTCTAAACTTGCTTCCTTGCTCCATATCCCTTTTCATTTTAAGTTGTGTGTCTCCTAACTCTGATGTAACTTAACCTTAAAGAAACACCACCTCAAAATGTCCTATGTGCCAGGGGTGCAGTGCCAATTCAGTGCTCAGTTGTAGCACTTACCTGACCCCTAGAGCCATCGCCGAGTTAGCTTTTGAATTGTTGTCTTAAAATGTTTATTTAAACTGCACTCTTTGAGGAGTGTTCTAATCTTTCAGGTTTCTTCAACTGCTTTGGGAAGAAGACAGGGAGTAAATCCAAGTTACTAAAGTCACCAAGACCTATGGATCCTTAGCTTTTACCCATCTCAGGTCTTCTCTTATTAAATAACAGAAGTGCCTGACACCGTTGATGGCCCCGTCTCCTAGAAATGCCCTCCTTTGCTCTGTCTCTCTCTCTCTCTCATGCTGTCTCTACCTCCTCTGCAGCCTTTTTCTGCTCCCGAACAAATACATTTTCTGGCATTTGCCTCCATCCTCTCCTCCATCTTTTCCACTTCTACTCCCAACCTCTTTCTATCTCCCTTGGTGAAACCAATCACTGCCATGGTTTCAACTTGGGCTACAATGTAAATGACTCCAAATTCTTGGTATTAATCAAGATTCAAGCAACAGACCTGCATTGCCAATAATCTCTTCAACAGTCCTTCTTAGAAATATTATTGGCACCCCAGACTCAATAAAACTAACTTTATTTTTACCCGTTTCCCTGTCTTCCTTCTTGTTAATGACATGATCAGACCTTTAGTCCCCTGGACTTAGAACCTTAAGCCTTCTTACACTCCTTACTGTCCCACACCCCACAATCAATCCATAGCCAGAACACCCTCCTCATTTGTCCCTTCATTCCCCCCCCCCCCCCCCACTGCCTCTGTTCTTTATTAGTTCTTACCTGAAGAACTGCCACCATCTCCTGATTGGCCTCCCTGCCCTTAGTCTGTCCCCACTCCAATATATTTTCCACACTGTGCCACAGTTACGTTCTTGAGATAGCTCTCTCATCATATAACTCCCTGTTCTGATGCCTCTGATGTCTCCCTAGTGCCCACAGAGTCATGACCAGATAGATGACTAGCATGACAATCAAGACCCTCTGGATTTGGTCCCAGTGCCCACTTTGCTTCCTCCCCTTTTTCCCCTGCCTTCTGGTTCCAGAACACTCTTTGTTCTCTCTCTCTCTCCCTTGCTTTGATTCATGTCCTTCCCATCTCTGCATCAAATGCTTCCCCATCTCAGAAGCTTTCCCAATCTCTCTGGCCAGAATCTACCTTCCTCCTTGGGATTTTGCTAACATGTTGTAATTTTTTATATAGTACTTACTAGTAGAGGGAACTTGTTTTAAAAAATAAAAACATTCCTATATGCTGGGCTAAGTGGTTTACATGCCTGTCCTTTATAATTCACATAATAATTCTATGAAAACCATTTTACTAAAACCATTTTACAGATGGAGAAACTGAGACAATAGAGATAAAGTAACTTGGACAAGGTTATGTGGGTAGTGAGGCAGCTCCCTCAGACTACCCTCTTTGTACTCTTTTTCACTCCGCCAGGTCACCTTTGAAGAATGACACTGCTTTGTCCCTGAGGACAAAGAGCCACAGAAATCTAAGGGAACTGATATGACCATTTAGCAGTGACAAAGCAGCTCTGACTTTGGACTGTCCTAGTCCTAGTTCTTTACTTGGCTTTTCTCCTTTTAGACCCTCTTCTGATATTTCATTTCTGTTACCTTTTAAAAGTTTCATTATTATGCATAATGTATTCATTGAAGGGCAGCATTTCCTGTAATTTATGTCTCTTCATTTTACTACTCAGCAATTCCTCGGTATTTAACCTCATAAATTTCCAGTTATTGTCCTATATTTACACATTGCATCTGCCAGAGAAGTCTGTGCAATTTAATACTGTGTAGAACCCAAAGAGACACTTACGGAGAGGGTGAGCCTGCAGTTTATGCCTCTCCTAAGGAAGTCGGATTGCTCACAATCCAAAGCCAGTCACTGCACCTTTTCCCCCTCTTGAATTTATCTCATTAAATAACAGAAGTGTCCGATTCCCCTGACTTCCCCAAATCATCCCCAGCCCATTCCTGAGAGGCTGTCTACACGCCTCAAAGTCCCTTCATGGCAGTGATTGCTTTCTGCTGCTGTACCTTCCCATCAGCCTGCCTGACCGCTCTTCCCATCCCCTCTGAAAAGCCAAACAGGACTAAAGCCTCACCTCATCTGTCTCCCAGCTCCCTTTATTCCTCTTATATTGTTCTGCCATTGCCCTAAGGCCAAAAGATCTTTGGGGCAGTGGCCCTGTTTGGTGTTTGGCACAATTTCATTTACTGAACATCTCTATGTACATTTATGATGCCATATAACTAATAATAAAAACAGGACAGCCTAAGGCATTGTTTTTTATTGTCAGCTGCACGGCAGCGGTGGGGGATGGGAAGAGGAAGGACAGAGGCTGCAGGAAGGTCCAGGACTCGCCAATAGAGGCTGGCTCTCATGGTGCCCGCTCTGCTGATGATGCTGACAATGCTGCAGCCTCGGCCAGACCCTCTCACAACACAGACCAGAAGGGAGGGCTTTGTGTGCAGTAGGGGAGCTGTCTGGGTTGTGTACCCCGCTATTTTTCAAGTGGCAAGTTTGCCCATCTCCAGGTGTGTGCTAAATAGACGACGGCAGAGCTCCCGCTGTTCATCACTGCCTGTTGGGAAATTGATGCGGGCTCCTGGACGCCATCAGCTGTGCAGTAATCCATATTGATGGCTGGGCTTTCCAGCCGCCGTTTGTATGCCCTGCATCCCTCTGTGACTGTCTGCTCTTTGTGGATGTGGCTGGGTGGTATATGCCCCTGGATCTTGTGACTTTGACTTCAACATCTTGAAGAGACCATTACAGGGTGTTAGAGGCAAAAATTTCTTCCATGAAGGCATTCTCAAGAGGCAGCATGGAATAATGGAAACAGCCCTGACTCTGTGGCCACATTTTGTATTTCAGGTCTGCCCTGTCCTACCTGTGTGGCATTGGCTACATCACTCAACCTCTCTGAGCTTCAGTTTTCCCTTCTGCTAGTAAGAAGAGAATTCTTTACCTTACAAAGTGTTTGAAAACCCCAGGTAGTCTCTTAGTATTTTAAAGAATATCTATACTTTACTTACTAAAAAGTGCTAGAGGAGAGATCATGATAATTGATACTTTAGGCAATTATTTTATAAAGGAAAGGAAGGTACAGAAGGAAATATCTATGCTACATATCTTACTACTGAAGTATAGCAAAGTGGGATAAATGTTGCAACCTGTACTAAAGAGTGAAGGAAAAAGAAACTGCTCACTTCCATTCTAGATCATTCCTGCTATTTCAGATGCTTAGGCCGATATGGAACACTTGCACAGTGTACTGCTGGCAGCATCCGCTACGGAAAGAGCGAGGGAACCCTCTGTAAGCTTACAGCAGAAATCAGTGTTGAGTTTTACATCTATTGAGAGCATGTGGCTTGTAAACAGTTAAAGGCTTGTTCTGCAGGGATCCATGGATTAAACACTGGAGCGCACACGGGTGGGATGCACTGGAAAAACGACTTCTGTCCACCTGATTGGCACTGATGGGGGAAACGTGGTCAGCTGGAAGCAGCCCTTGAATTTGCCAGAGTCAAATGAGATGGAATCTATTTTACAAAATGTGTGTGGCTGGAAAACAGAATCATTTTGGGTGGAGTGTTTAGTCATGGTGCCAGAGCGAAGACAAACTGCACAAAGAGGGGAGGGGACGGACCGTCCGGGATGAGGGCCAGCCTGCATCCACTTCCAAAATTGTTGTCATGACCTGAGCTGCTTCAGCCGCACATGCTGTTTGTAAAGGCACCGATCCCCAGCTCCTTTCAATACAGTCTCCTCTTCAGCATATGCAAACCTCCTCAGCACACTGTGCATGCTACCCAGGGGTGGTTACAGAGACGCTAACCTTTACCTCTGAGCTGCATGTGCTGATGGCTGCACTGGGCCCTGCAGAGGAGAGAGGTCCATTTCCCTGATGTGTTCCAAGACCCTAACTGACATTTTAGAAAGAGGTGGTTAATAAACAAGATAGAAAGGGTCTGTTCCAAGGGGATATTTTCTTTCATTCAACAAGAATATGCCATATAGTACTTTTTTGACTTGCCAACCTGCTTATTTTAACAAAGGAGGAAAAACTTGAATGGGCACTTTAGCTGTCTACCCTTCTTTAGAACTGAGAAATCCATTTGGCCTATAAACATGAGAAGGTCTTGAGGAGATGTTGCTTTAACTGCAGACAAAGGAAGAGGCAGTGGCTGCTTCAGGTTTGCTGTTGCCTCTTTGTCTGTTTGACTCCTCATTTTTGTGTTTTGGAAGGTGTGTCTGTCCACTGGCCCCCAAACCTGGTATTTCAGGTTTCTTCAGTCATTCACAGGAAGGAAGGGGATCAGGGCAGACACGGGGCCATTTATCTCCTTCTTCAAGTGTGGCATGCTTTGTAAATGAAAGAGGCCAATCAATAGGGCAATGAGGAAGGAGGAGAAGTAGCTGGGAGGGCCCCACTGCATGCTGAGGTCTATTCATTGGCCGGACCCTGAGCACACTCCATCCCAGATATGTGACTTGCTGGTATTAGCACTCCAGAGAGGAAAACGGGAGGTTTGGGTTTGTTTGTTTTTAAGTAGCTCTCTATTAAGCAAAACAGTGACTATTTTCATACTGGCATCTGTAGAATAAAAACACACATCTGTTTAACATCTGGAGTTATGGAAATCAGACCTAGCTGTATATTAGCCACCAAATATTGTCTGACCCCTGGACGAGGGAAGTCACAGTACAGGGGTCAAACAAACAGGGTTCCAATCCAGCCTTCCCACTAATTAGCTCTGTCTAAATGTATGTCAGTGTGCTTCTCTGGCCTCAGTTTCCTCATTTATACATCAGAATGAGAACTGCACTTGTCTTATAGGGTATAGTGGGAAGGTCACAAAATCAATCATGGTAAAGTATAATATTTCACAAACACATTAAGCAAGTGCTCAAAAATGTGAGTCCTCGCTAGTTTTATTGTATAGAAACTGAAATGCTAAAACTTGGGGAGATAAAATGGATTACTATGTGAGAACCCATAACACCCCTTTACACTGTCCTATCAGGTAGGCACATCTGCAATTTCTTTGAGGAAGAATAATTTCCTGAACTGTGAGGCTTCCCTCAGCTTGAAGAGATGAAGTATAATTGAGTTGGATGAACATAACCTGCCAACATTTGAACATACTAGATATCACCATGGTTCATCTCCAGAGCTTTGATCACATCATTTTTTACTGGAACAGAACTCTAGAGCACACAGCCTTGTCTGCTCATTTTGTGGAAATCTTGGGAGAGTTTAAGTGACTTGCCCAAGGTCACATGTTGAGTTAATGGATTAAGTCATATTTCTCTTTCATTCTATTAACATCCCCAAACTCTTGATGGCAAAAAAAATGCCTTCTACTTCCCCTCTCTACTTGCAACTTCTTGCTGACAGGTTATAGGATCTTTGGGTGGCCCTAACCCAGAATACTATCTATAACATAATCATAAGGAAAAACATTGCAATGGAAAAACAGGCAAAAACATACTATTTGTAAGTTACAATTTATGAGTTTATGCATCCAGAAATATGACACAACTTCCAGTATAGTAAGGAGGAATTTTAAAAATATTATAATGAAAAGACTATAGGCTTTGAAGGGCAGAAAGGTAAGTATTCAAATTGGTTCTGCCACATATTATACTACCATAGTTCTGTGTCCCAGGGCAAAGACCTAATATCTCCAAACCTTAGTTCTTTCATACCTACTGCATAGAACTGTGTGAGTTTTAGAGATTTGTCTGTTACAAACTAAATCTAAAATCAGATGCTGAAAAAATGATAGTGATAATTCAAGGCAAAGCTTTCATTGAGATAACACTCTAATGAAAAACATCTACTCTTGACATTTTAAAAAATATTAGAACAAGTAACTGGCAACATGGAAATACTTTAGATGAGCCATCATAGACTTAAGAGGTCCCAGCTCAAAGACTTTTAAGCATGTACTAGAGGCCCAGTGCACAGATTCTTTCCCTGGTGGGAGGCATGGCCTACAGGGATTGGCCCTGTGTGGGAGCAGCTGCTCATCCCAGTCAGCAGAGCAGTGCTCCCACTATGGGAGCACACTGACTACCAGGGGGCAGCTCCTGCATTAAGTGTCTGCCCTCTTGTGGTCAGTGTGTGTCATAGCGACTGGTTGATGGGTCATTCTGGTTGTTCCATTGTCTGGTTGCTGGGCTTTTATTATATAGAATTGACTAGGTAAAGATATAAAATAAGGGTTGATTAAAGCTAGATTTTCAAATGCAATAAACCAGATTTTTCCATCTTCCCAGAATTTAAAAATGTAAATGATAGATTTTCCTCCATTAGTGTTATTTCACTAGAAAACACTGCTTATAATTACTGCAGACTTTAACTCTGCACATTAAATCTCTCCCCGTAATTTCATTTACTTGTAGCTCCAAATCACAGCCCCATGCTCACAAAGAGAAATGTCATTTACTTCCAATCTTGCTTCCAGCTGTCCTTCCTAAACCCCTCTCCTCCCCCATCAGCACCAGGTCCCAGAGACCAGGCTCTGACCACTGAGGACTGTTGAATTGACTCCACACACCAAGTCTTGGCTGCAGGACCCTTGTGCAGATGAAGATGTCAAAAGGCAATCTGCAGGGAGAATGACAGTGTGATTAACCAGAATGAGGTCTAAGTCAGAAGTAGCACGGACCACTGGGAAATTAAGGCACCAATTTTCACCTTCCAGATCAGCTGTGATAGGGCAGTATATCCTAGCAACAGCAGAAGTCTTAACCTTGCCATCATAGCAAAAACTAATTTTGTGTTGTTATCTGTTCCAATATCTTTTAATCCAAAAAGTCTTTAAACAGAAAGCAAATACTTACACATTTCTTTTCCTACGTCTGCCTTTTACCTCTAATTGGGAAATCCTTAATTCAATGAATTAAAAGATTACTGAGTCTTAACACAAATTTCACTTGCTTTCATTCTCAACAAAACTGTCGGAAACCTCGTTGGAGAGACTGAGAGGGAGCATAACAGTTACCGTTCGTTCATGGAGCAAGTGATACTCAAAATCACCCTGGTGTATCTTAAACCAAACATACCACATTTTAGTATCTGGCTGACCAGTGTTATAGAATGCCCGTTATGTTGATCCAGCTTTATCATAGGGCATTGTCACCTCTTAAAACATAATTTCACATAAACTGGCCACCCAATAAGGATGAAGGCTTTTCTGGCCCTTGACACCAGTGCTTTTAAAAGGCCTAGTTATGAAATACTTATATTTATAAAAATAAGAATCATAGACCTTTAGCTGCCAGATCTGTTCTTGAGACAAGATAAATCAGCAATTTCACACACAGTACCAAACTGTCAGAACACACAGTGTCTCTTTTGAAAAACAAGCAAAAATAAAGTTCTTCAACAAGCCTAATTCTCGCCGAGACTGGTTTGGCTCAATGGATAGAGCGTCGGCTTGGGGACTGAAGGGTCCTGGGTTCGATTCTGGTCAAGGGCATGTACCTTGGTTGCGGGCATATCCCCAGTAGGGGGTCTGCAAGAGGCAGCTGATCGATGACTCTCTATCATCGATGTTTCTAACTCTCTATCTCTCTCCCTTCCTCTCTGTACAAAATCAATAAAATATATTTAAAAAAAAACAATAAGCCTAATTCTCCAATTAAAGGTAAAATTGCCAGAAGTCAAAATTATTATGCATGCCCCTATATTTTTGCATAGGAGGCCCCTATCCCAGTTCCCTAAGCTGCCCCAGGTACAGAGAAACCATCCCTGAAGCAGCCTGTTTTGCTCAGCCCCTCATGACAGTACCCAGCAATCACCTGAGAGCTATGCCGTGTGCATGGCACCCAGTGATGGGAAGGAGCAGGGCGCACAGGAGGGAGAACAGCCATGCCCAGGGAGGGAAGAGAAAAACATGGACCAAGTAGAGTGGGGGATTCTAAGGGAGAAGACAGGGTTAAGAAAGAGCTGGAGTGAAACCATATTGAATGCAGCCTGGATATTATAAAGCATGTGGATGAAGGGGAGGTGGATGGACTTGGCAGTTCCAGTGACCTGGAGGGGATCTCTTTCTGTGGCTGGAGAGGGACAAAGTGTAGGGATTAAGGAATGAGAAGGCTGGCGGTGAAAGGAAGGGGAAGAGCCATGGTACCGCATCCAAGTTTCCCAAACTTTACCCACTGGACAAAAGAGCCCCTTTGTGGTGTGATTTGGACAGCTGACCAAATGTCTGTCCTGAGGCCCAGCAAGATCCTTGATTCAGGAAAAGAGTAAGTCCTTATGTTGGTGGATGGAAATACTCCCTTTTACAGAAATTCATTCTGGGACAGAATGATAGTCCGTCTGCAAGGCAACTACAATGCCAATTCCCAGGGAGAGGGGGGGGAAAAGGCAGACAGAGAAACCCAGAGCAGGCAACAGGATGAAAGATCCATTCAAATTCTGGCAAAAGGTTATATGCACTTGAAGCATGCACACTGACTAGGGGAAGAGGCTTCTCTCACTGACAAGGGGTGACTTGGATTGTGCACAGTAGTGGCTTTTATTCCGCTGATCATCGTGGTACACGTTTGCCTTGGTATTGACGAAGGGCCTGGCTCAGAACTCTTTAGAAAGTCTTAATTCATTCCTTAAAGTCACACAGGAATACCAGAGCAAGTCTGCTGCTGTCTTCTATTTGCCGATGTGGTCATCGTTGTTTTCGCACGTGTGTGAAGCTGTGTCTTGAAATCCTGGAGCATGCCCAGTGGCCCTCAGACTGTCACTCAACAAACCCATGTAGATCTCGTATCTGAGGATCACCTTCTGCATTCCTCAGGCTGTTCATACTGCTGCTGAGCTGCTCTTGCTAAAACTAAGCCTCTGCTGCCTGCCAAAATCAAGTGGCAGCTTCCCTGATCTCCCCTCCCCCACGGCTTCCTGACAGTGCTCAGAGCTGCACATCACAACATATTCTTCACTAAATACTTTCCTTCTCCTTGCCCCACTCAGAGCCTGTCAATCACTCACCTTTTTTCCTTCTCCTTCTGAGATGCAGTGTAGGGAATGTTACACACATGGCTTTGGGGACAGACCGCCTGGATGGACTGAATCCCAGCTCTAAAACTTACTAGCTGTTACTTAACCTCGCTGTGCCTTTTTCACACCACTCTTTAAGAATGACATTCTGCCTAACTTTAATCAAACTTTGCTGTCTTATTATCAGAAAGCATTAAGAAATATCATCAACAGAATAATCTCCCCTTAATACTTAATTTGATCTGGCTGTGTGACCTATAATGACCAATACCACCATTTTTTTTTAATTTACCAGTATTTCTAATCAATATTAATCAATAAGCTTCTTTATTAATCTATTGGATTGAATTACCTGTTTGTTTTGTTGCTTTATAGTTTATGTTTTTGCAGTATACCAAATGCCTAGCAATGACACAGTTCTTTGATATTTGGCAAGAGTGCTTTCAAACACACTGTTTCACTAGATCCTCAACAACTATGTGATATAAAAATTATAGTAAGTGTTATTATCTGCATTTTTCTAATGATTAAACTCAGTTCAGAGGAAATCTTCTTGTCCCGAGGTCAAATGCACCAACAAGTGGCAGTTGGCACACTACACATTGCAATAGCAGTCACATCAAAATAACAGAGATTTCACTCCCACTTACAACTTGAATTGCTTGTGGAGCTTACTAATCCTCTCAATGGTTTTGCAGCCAAGTTTATTGCATTTTGATTCATTCCTTGGCAAGTTTCCAACAAGGATGGTAAACGTCAGTCCCTGTCAAAAGAATGGTTGGTTTGATGCAAAGTGATGTGTGAGCACCTACAGGATGCTGTTAATTGATTTGTCAATGTCCGTAAGTGTGACCAAGTGTGATGAAGTGTAAAGAAGTATGTGATGTGGATGTGGCAGAGCTGTCAGACAGAGAGGACTTTGACTAACAGAAGATTTGCCTCCTCAGCTACTGTCCAAATACCTGTCCCAAACCATCCTTCCTTGACAACTTCAGAGACCTTAGGGAAGGTGGCAAAGAAGCATGTGCTGTCTCCATGCACACCTGAGTAGGATGGACACGTGACCACACTGGGACTTGGAGGTGGATTTTCCAGGGGAAAAGATCATCCATCTACGACCTGTAGATAAGGACAAAGATCATTTCTAGGACTAGGATTTTTTTAACTGAAACAGTACATCCTCACTAAAATCCACTTTTAAATTAAGAAACCTGCATCTAGAAAGCTATTAAGTCAGATATAAAATATTCTCATTAAATAAGGCCACAATGAAAAGCCTGAATAGATTAAAGGAAGAGCATGGCCAATCAGCTGAGGCCAGAGGGCAACACAAGCATGGCTGGAAGGAGCAATAGCTGTATAAATGTTTGAGCAAACTAATATTGCCCATCATTCTTTGCACACTTACATATGTTTCTGGCTACTTGTAGCCTGCTTCCTCCTCTGCTAAATGGGAGTTTAGCAAGTCAGAATATCATCAGCCTGTCCTATGTACCATGACTTTTGCAGTTCAGTCCCTATGCCTGAGAGTGGAGATGTAAGTAGCCCTGTTCCAAATCTCTCCCACACACTATATCTCTTTATGCCCTGGGCTTTGGCTGGTTGGGGCTGCATTCCTCCGCAACTTTGATGCTCTGTAACAGTTGAAGTTTGCAGGGGTCTCCAGAAACATAGCTGAGGTAGAATGTGATGTGCAAGGTTCTTATCAGGGATCAATGTCTATAGAAAAGAGGGGAAGAAACAGATTGGACAAAGGGAAAAGTAGGGCTGAGATGTACATCAGAGGTCAGACAAAGCCTTGGCTACCAGTGATTCTCTGTTGAGTAGATATGGCCCATTAGTGTTTTCATAGAGTTACCATTTTGTTCTGGCTTGCCCAAGACTTTCCTTATTTCAGCAATGTAAGTTGGCCACATAGGAGCCTTGTAGTCCTCAGCCAATTGGGACAGCTGGTCACCCTAGCACTTGTTCTATATTGGGCACCATGTCTCACTGAGTCTCAGGCCCCAAAGCTGAGGCAGACCTTGAAGGGGTTTCAGGCAGAGGCTGTCCGCTGAGCCCTTAGTGGCAGTTCTTGCTACAATTCAAGGGAGGTGCATCTCTGGTTCCTCAACAGGGAGAAGGGCTTCTATACTCCCTGCCCTGGAGGGCCTGGCTCTAACTTTATCTCTCCTGTCTCTGGTCTACCTTCTGGGTTTGAGAATAAACTTGGCCTTTGAAGATACTAAGATCTGGATTTAAATTACAGCTGGGCTGCTCATTGGGCTATTTGTCCTCTGAAGCTTCCACTTTTCTTCTTCCTTGTGGGGTTTCTGTGTAAAGATTCAATAATATGATATACACTGAGTGGCCAGATTATTATGATCTCTGAACACATAATAAGCTGGCCACTCAACGTATATCCTATATAATAAAAGGCTAATATGCAAATTGTCCCCTCTACCAGGAGTTCGACCAGCAGGCAGGCCAGACCCAACCCATACACAAATTCATGCACTGGGCCTCTAATATATATATATATATATATATATATATATATATATACACACACACACACACACACACACACACACACTGAGTGGCCAGATTATTATGCATTTAGAGATCATAATATTTAATCTGGTCACTCAGTGTATATGTAGTAGCAGCACAGGTCCTTGTTAAGGATGAGTCAACATTATTTTGAGGGAAACTTTCCCACCTTTGGAAATGAAAGAGAAAACTGCCTCAATCAACTCCCACTCTGGTTAGCCTCCGGCCTCATCACACATGCCCTTTAATACTCTTTTGAAAGGTGTAGTCTCACCTTCACCTGCTCACTGGATTGTTTCTACATCTGTGCAATCAAATGAAAGCAAGTGTGCCTGACAACCAAGAATTCTGAAATTCGCAGTGGCAGCCAAAAGAGAATGGCTTTTACTTGAAGGCTGTCTGTTCTCATGAAAATCTGAGAGTCAAAGAGGCCCTGGGAGGCATCAACAGCCTGTGTTCAATGAGGTCCCTGCAATTCTGAACTGTGGACAAGGAAAGGGTAATGCTGACTGAGCTTGAAAGAGTGCAGTGGAAGGCAAACAAATAAATGATTTAAGGTTTTGGAAGAAAGGCTTTTGAAGAAAGTTTGACCTTAACCTCTGGAGCTTAGAGCAAAGCTCAACTATGTGAAGGTGGGTTCCAGTAGTAAATTGGTCTGGACAAAATACATAGAGAGTCCATTATGAGAGGAGGAAACCCACCTCACCTTGTTGGGGCAATGACTGCTGATAAGACACATCCTAAAAGGGCAGCCTGCTGGGAGAAATTGGGCTAAATTCAAGGACAATAGAAATCCTCGTTAGGACCAGAAAGCCAGAGATTGCATTGTGGGGGCCAGTTTACCAGGCTATTTCATGAGCTGCCTGCCTATATCTGGTTGGCTCAGTTGAATAGAGTAGGGATTAATGAGGTCAAGGGCAGGAGGCTGAATTCCTACAAAGACCAGTTAGCTTTAGACTTTCCCACTGTTATGGATTCCACAACTAAGATACACCATGAACTTCACACATGTGTGTTTACTTTTACTGGTGTCTCCTTAAGTTAACTCTCTGAGAATTTCATTGAAATCTTAGTAAATATGAAGATTTTTTTTTTAGAGTTTCAACTAATAGTCTAATCTAGCAGTAAGAAATTAATTTAGTCACACCTCTATTCCTTCTGTTAATCAACAAATATTTGACTACTCCCTCTTTGGAGGTATTGTGCTATAAATATCATGGTAAATGAGAGGGGGAAAAAGAAAAAGAAAAAAGGGAAAACCTATCCCTGGAGAAACAGGAAATCTGACAGAGCAGAGAGATGATGGGAGGACCCAAGTTGATGTGAATGCAACTCCTGAGATAATTGTGCAGCAGTCCTAGAAAAAATGATCTCTGATTAGGAATAAAAAGGACAGAAATCTGTAGAAAAATGTGTATCCAAGAAAAAAGTAAGCTGTAGGAATGACCAGAGAGTTTAAAAGTATAGAGCCCAGCTGGCATGACTCAGTGGTTGAGCATCGACCTATGAACCAGGAGTTCATGCTTCAATTCCTGGTCAGGGCACATGCCAAGGGTATGGGCTCAATCCCCAGTGTGGGGCATGCAAGAGACAGCCAATCAATGATTCTCTCTCATCACTGATGTTTCTCTCTCTCTTCTTCTCCCTTCTTTTCTAAAATAAAAAAGTACATTTTTTAAAAAGTATAGAAAGATTTTCACTTCTATTGATAAGTTGGGGCTGAATAAATAATATGGACATGGAAAAATTTAAAAATAAAAATTAATGATTCAAGAGAAAATAATAAATTGAATGGGATAAGAAGTTATTATAGATTATAGTATAGGAAACAGAGGTGAAAAAAGTTGCATACAGGGAGGGGCAAGGCAATATTATTTTTATTATATTTCCAGTAGTACTATTTGATCATTTAAACTATAATTTATGACTCAGGAAATGATCTGAATTTTTAAAAATGCTACAAGTCTGATAGCAAAAGTCAGCAGATTGATAGATATATGACTTCAATGAAACAAGTAGCCTGTAACAGTGAAGAGAGTTAACTTAAATGCTCATCAGTAGGGAGTGGTTAAATAAATATCAGTAAATCTATTAAATAAATTGACTATTTCACAGCCTTTGAAAATAAAGGGTAGGTTGATGTTTATTGACATTAGAAGATTTCTTCATATATTTTTAAGTGAAATCAAGTTGCAGAAAAGTATGTGTCAAAGTGTCCGTGTGTGTGTGTGTGTGTGTGTGTGTGTGTGTTATGTATATTTATGTATGTGCACATGCTTATACACACATAGAAAAATGTACAGAGGGATACACAATAAACTATTGACTATGGCTACCTCCAGGAATTGATCAAAGCAGGGTCTGAAGGACTTTCACTTTTTCTCTCCAAATATTTTTTGTCTGTATTTTTAATAGGTAAGTTCTACCTCTACAGTTAAAGCTGAAATCCAGAAAAAGAGTATTTTCTAACTAAAATAATAACAGAGGAGGTGTTGACCCAAGCAAATCTGATTTTAGGTGGCTCCCCAGTGGCAGTGTGAGGGCAGGTAGGGTAATGGAGGAGCAGAAGGCGTGCAGACCATTTGGAGGCAGCTGGTCATGACAGGGACTGAGAGGACCTGAAATAGCACTCTAGTGAGGAGGATGACAAAGAGGAGCTGCTCTGAGTTAAACAAGCTGTGGCTTAGGCATTGCATTGGTGGCCCAGTAATGACGAGGTATTTGATTTGATAGTCTGTATTTTGTGGTAGAAAGAAATGGAGAGATGACCAGATCCAGAACTCACCAAGCTGGGAACATCCTGTTTAAGCTCTTAGGGTATCTCTATCCACGGACTAGGGAGAGTACATATAACCACTGACCGAAGATGCTAAACAAGCTGGCTCTGGTTCCCACCCACCAACAGGATGCTTTTGTGATCTGCATCTGCACAACAGCCTGGTTGTCTATTTTCTAGAACCAGGCCTCCTTGGCCCCTTTTCTCTTGGTCAGCACCTTCAAAACTCCCCATACCTATGGTGAAAAGAAGCAGAAAAGGGCAACACAACCTGGAATGTGGGTGTGTATGGAAAGGGTCAGCATTTTACACTTAAACTGGCTCTACCTGCTTTTGTGTCCTGAAGGTGCTGGGGATGGAGGGGGCTGCAGAGGATGGGGGGACAAGTGACAGACTCTAGGTTGAAGTAGAATGTACTGGTTTATCTGTTCAGCTCCCTTCCCACTGCAGAGACAGGTGGAGGAGAAGGAGGGGAGATCCAGAGTCTATGCCCCCCTGGTTACACAGAGAGGCCCAGAATTTGGTTTGGAAAAAGCCTGAATTGGTGGAAAGAACAACAGGACAAGAATATCTGCTCTTCAATTCTGTTCACCTATCTGTCCTAGAAACTGCCTCCTTCTTCTCCAAATAGTCTGTTACCCACACAAAAGCTTTATGATTGTGGGTGTGGGTAATGGGCATTGTTAAATAGAATATAGATATTCTATATCTATGGGAGAAAAAAAAACTATAAAATAATGCCAGTGCATTCAGGATAGCAAGCCAATCCCTGAAGCTGGGGATAGGTAGGTTAGTTTCACCTGAAGTTTAAAAGAGGAGACAGCTCATTCTAACATTTAGGTTAGATGGTGACAAAGTTATTAAGGTCCCTGTAATGTGCAGTCCCTAGAGATCGGCCCTCTGGAGCAGGGAGCTGAGCAGAAAAGGGAGGGAACATATCTAACGGGCAGAGAATTCTCAGCACCCATGGGCATCCCACCTCAAGGAGGGGCAGAGAAATGTGATTCTCACATGCCCTGAAGGGGAGAAAGTAAGCATCTATTGAACAGCCAAAGTGACAATCAGAGCAGGTTCACAGACCGAGGAAATTCCTCTGTTTAGAAACCAGTGCAGAAACAATGGGCTTATGTGTGAATCAGGGGCTTTATTACAAAACCCTCCTTAACCAAACACTACATTTTTCAGTATTTGGTTCAGCATGATTCGGTCCTCCAAAATGTCCTGAGCAGGCGGATTTCCCAGATCCTCATGGCTCTGTACCCGAGTACTGGGACAGTTTGCTTTTTGGGGTATATATGAGAAATGGTAACAAGAAGGAGCTTTCTTAAATCTCTCATGTTTATATAATGCTTTGAAGTTTGTTTATAAGCATTGTCTCTTCAAATGATCCCACAAGGTGAATGCTACTATGATCTTTTATAAAAGAAAATGCCTCTGAGAGAAGTGAAATATCCACAGAGACAGAGTAAGGTAGTAAGTTTGAGAGGTTTCACTGAAGCCAGACCCCATACCAGGCAGACCCCAGGGGCAGGGCTATGAAGAAGATCAGATCTGTTGACACCTAAGCTTCCTGCCTGTGGCCATGGGAGCTGCTTTCCTTTAGGGATGGAAAAATTGGCACAAGCTGCAGAGCCTCAGTGTTAACGCTGATAGGTTGCCAGAGCAACTGCCACATGGGTGCTCTTGGATGCCCTGCTGGGGTCTACTCGGGTGGTCTTGGTGCCCTAAGCCTCTGTAGGTCTTGTACCAGTTTGTTTTGATTTGGCCCTTATAGTGGGAGAGTTCCTGGGAGCCACTGATTCCCAAATGTGACCAAGGTATTTGCTCTGGGAAAATGTCCCACCTGGATCCCCTAACCAACCCTCTGATCAGAAACAAATACATGGGCAATATGAGTGCAACATTCAGCAACATAGTGTGTAGCTAACTGAGATTTAGAAGCAAACAGAGAATGCTTTATTTCTTTTCTCTTTCCCCCCCCCCCCCAAATTTTGAGTGGGTCCTAAACTGGGAACTCCTTGTTTCCTCTCTTGTCAACTTTAGTCACAGGCCAAAGAGTGCCAACAAAAATAAAGTCTGGCTGATGTGGCTCAGTGGTTGAACATCAATCTATGAATCAGGAGATCTTGGTTCCATTCCCAGTCAGTGCAAATGCCCTGGTGGTGGGCTCAATCCCGGGTGGGGGGCATGTAGGAGACGCGATCAATGACAATGATCAATCATTGATGTTTCTGTCTCTCTCTCCCTCTCCCTTACTCTCTAAAATCGGTAAAAATATTTAATTTTTTTTAAAAAGAAAACAAAAACCAGCCCCTGAAAAAAGATTGCATGGGTAGACAAATTTCTCTTCTGGCTTTTATCAGGCTCTGAAATCCTCCCATCCCTAAGGTGAGTGAGAAGGGAGGACCACCAGTATGCAACTCATCCCTGTTTTATAGATGGGGCTCTAAAAGAAGCTTAGGAGCCACAAGGGGCCATGCTGACTGGCCGGTTATCTGCAAAGTTGGGCCTCCACGCCGATTGCTTTACCTAGGGAAACTGCTCAGCATGTGTGCCCCTCCAATGGTATGGGTGTGAACCTTGGCTCTGTCTCTAGGATCCATTTGACCTTAGCAAATTTCTCGTCCTTTCTCTGATTCAATTAAGGGGGAAAGGGAGAAGCACAGATAATAATCATGGGACTTACACTCCAGGTAATAGGCAGTAATCTTTCAGTGAGTGTTAACTACTATGTTATTGCTTTGTTATTTTATTGCACAGAGAGCATTCCAGCCCCACCCGTTTTCCAAAATAAAATTATTCTCTTTTCTGAAAGTTCTTCCACCACCTGAGAAAGCCTAGAGAGCCACAAGATGTTTACCATCAGCTGTTCTCTAGGCCTGGCAGAAGACAAGTCATTTCAGGATATACCAGCTGTCCCATGGCAGGCTCTGTGGCCAAGGGGAAGAGTTCAGGGTCTATCATGCACTACCTGTGTGAGCCTGGGGGGGCTTATCAAATCTCTCCAAGCCTTGTTTCTTCATGCATAGCCCATGGATGATATGTAACCATAAGTACTTGTGTAGATTGGAAATAATATAGTAGAGGAGACATGTATGGCACCTGGCTCACAGTAGTGTCTCAATAAATTGTAGCTAGTATTTTGATTCTTATTATTCCATCTGATCAATGGCTAATCCTGTGATTCATGACATAGAGGCACACATGCACACACTCACACTTACAGTTCTTCTCTCAGGTCTAGAACCTCCATGCTTTAGGTGTGACCTCCCTTTCTTGACAGGAATTGGTCCAGATATTGATTCTAAGAGAAATGAGTGATATGTGTTTGTGAGAGAACTGACATGAAAATAGAAGAATAAACATACACCTAATAATCTCCTTGTACTTTACAGTTTGTAAACCATAAATTTCACCAAAATTGTCTCAGGTCACATCTTAAGCAGTGATTTAAATCAGCACCTCAAAAACCAAGTCTTTGAGAAGTTAAGTGACTTGCCTAATGTTGCCCATGTTTTTGGCAAAACTGAGACCTTACAAGGATTCTCTCCTTAACCAAACTCTAGACAGGTTCCTCTGAGCCTGACCAGACCCTGTTCTTTGGCATATCCTCAAAAGTTCAGTTTTAGAAAGAATGCTGTTCAGTCAGTGTAGCTAGAATCCCCACCCTCAATATGCAACCAAATTCCTTATCTGCCACCATCCCCCAGGTGATGTCAAATAAAAAACAAAACAAACAAACAACAACAACAAAAATAAATGCTGTGTCAGGCCAGCAGCTCTCACTGCAGACCATGAGCAATTCTGTGACCCTTCTCTCCTGGCAGTTTGGTCAATTTCTTTATGGTCCCAGGTAGTTGGGCAGAGATTTTTATTTGCACCACAAGCTTCCCTTCCAAGCATCAGCTTCGCCCAGTAAATCCTAAATTAAACCACTGTCTGAAAGCCTGTTATGTAAGTAATAGGAACCAGTCATCTGCTATGTTCTACTGGTATTTTTACCTTTTTTTAAACTTCATTATAAAGCTGGTCTCATATACTGAATATGTGAGACATTTAAAAAATGAAGCCAGTAAAAATTGATTTCTAATCATTATACTATCTCCTGGACTATTGCTTTCTCTTGAAGTGAATTCAGATTAAGACTAATTTACATTGATTTTTAAAATCTAAATTGCACATTCCTCTACATTCCCAAAGCACAGGACCAAGTTTTATACTATTGTTGAAGCCTTTTGGAGACCTTAAGTGAACACCATTTATGGGTGACCCCAGTCTGCACTAAGATCTTACTTCTTTTAGTGCTTTATATCATTCGATGTGATGCCCTAGGAACTATATAGATGGTCCACTTTGCATAGGAATTACTTGCCTTTCCTCAACCCCCACTCCACACCAAAACAAAAAATCAAGGGAGTTTTATGTGTTTGGTCAAGATTGAGGATGATAAATTCTTCATAGGCAAATTCTGATGATTATCTTGGTGCCTAGAGGAGTGTTCAACACAAATAATAAACACAATAAATATTGAGTATTTATTGAATAATAATAAATATTATTAATACTAGAGGCCAGATGCACAAAATTCATGCATAGGGTGGTTCCCCTCAGCCCAGCCTGTACCCTCCCCAACCCTTCAAGGGATATCCGACTGATGGTTTAGGCCCAATCCCCAAGATCTTTGGCAATCGGACATCCCTCTCACAATCCTGGACCACTGGCTCCTAACTATTCACCTGCCTGCTGCTTGATCACCCCTAACTGCCCCTCTGCCAACCTGGTCACCCCTTAGTGACCCCCTGCCAACCTGGTCACCTTCAACTGCCCACCCACCAGACTAGATGCCCCTCACTGCCCCCTCCACCAGTCTAGTCACCCCCAACTGCCTCCTCTGCAGGCCTGGTAACCCACACAGCCTGCTTCTTGGTTGTTTGGTCGCCCCTCACTAATCCCCCTGTCAGCCTGGTCGCCCCATGCAGCCTGCCACTCAGTTGTTTGGTTGCCCCTCACTAATCCCCCTGTGGGCCTGGTTGCCCCACACAACCTACTGCTCAGTCATTAGGTCACCCCTCACTAACCCTCCTGCCAGCCTGGTCGCCCTACACATCCTGTTCAGTCATCCGTTTGGTTGTTTCAGATGCAATGGTCGCTTAGCCTTTTATATATATAGATGCACTAATGGAGAAAATTGAGACATAGTTAACCAAAGTTAATGAATATCTGATATTACCACACTACATGTTTCTATCCTCATGTTTCCAGGTGAGCTTCCCTAGCATTTTTGAAATTCCCCCAATACTATCCATGTGACTCCAGGAAAGGTGGCCCATATCCAGAGACAGAATGTGATTCTAAAGTAGTAATTAGCAAACTTTTTCTTAAAGGGCCAGATAGTAAACATTTTATTTTATTTTTTTAATATTTTTATTGATTTCAGAGAGTAATGAGAGGAGGAGAGAGAAACATCAATGATGACAGAATCGTTGATTGGCTGTCTCCTGCAAAGCCCCTACTGGGGATCCAACCCTCAACCTGGGCATGTGCCCTTGACTGGAATAAAAACCAGGACCTTTCGGTTTACAGGCCAAAGCTTTATCCATTGAGCCAAACCAACTAGGTTGATAGTAAACATTTTAGATTCTGTAGTTTAGATTCTGTAGGCCAAAAGGCAAAATCAAAGGTTTTACTTAAATTCTTATATAACCATTTAAATAGATGAAAACCACCCTTACCTCTTAGGCCATCATTGAAAGGTGGCTGGCTGTTTGGCCATAATTAAATGAAATGTATAGGAGAGGGTTCATGGGACAAGCCTGAAAGTGGCTCACATCACTTCAGCCCACATCTCACTGGAGAGGTTGTACTCAACTCATATATACACACCCAGCAAGGGAGGCTAGTAGATAGAGTGTCTGGGTGGCCTTATGCCAAATTAGAATCCAATGCTTTGGAAATAGAGAAGAATGGAACTGGTGGATAACCAGCAGCCTCTGCCACATTTATCTATGCATTGTCACCAGATCCCAAGCTGCGTCATTTGTACACCAAGAATCACAAAGTCCATACATAATAAGAACAGTCCCTTCAGCTCCCATTTTAGTCTCAGGGCTTATCTCCTCACATTGATTTTGAAGCTTGCTTTAATCATTATTTCATTTGATTCTTGAACCCTGATGAGAAAGACTGGACAAATGTTATTAACTCAGTTTTAGAGATTTAAAAACACACACACACAACACACACACACACAAGTCTTTGAGAGATTAAGTCACTTGCCTAAGTTGATCCAAGTTTTTGGCAGAGTTGAGACCTTACAAGGACTTTCTCCTTCACCAAACTCTAGACAGGCTCCTCTGAGCCTGACCAGACCTTGTTCATTGGCCTGCCTTCAGAGTTCAGTTTTAAAAAGAATGCTGTACAGTCAGTATAGCTAGAATCCCCACCCAGGATATGCAACCAAATTCCTCATTCCCAACATCCCCCAGGTGATGTCTAATCACCCTGGCTTGACTTCATCAAGAATCCTGCTAGTCCTGTTTAGCCAGAATCCTCCAATTCTTCTGTTGTTTCTTAGTACCTTTCCATCTATTGACTCCTTCATCCTGCTCCTTGGCTATAAATGCCCACTTTTCTTATTGTATTCATAATTGAGCTTACTCTCTCTCACTGCAAATCCAATTGCAATAGTCCTTAATAATATCTGCCTTACTATTTCAAGAAGTGTCATGAATATTTTTTTCATTAACAGCCCAAAATTCAGATATCTTGCTTTAAGCTGGGTATTTTTTTTTTCATTACAATATATAGATTAGCAAGACCAATACCCACTAGCCCTCACACATTCTTATCTACCAGTAGACCACATATCAAAGGCACGACAAAAATATCCAACCAGAGAGGCATCCCCATAAAAACTATGGAGGTTTCTCTGTTTCCCTGCAGCCTCTCTTTATTCTCTGCCCCCTCACCCCCCACCCCACCCCCGCCCTGCCCTGTGCAATGAAGGCGCTTCCTGTACTCCTTTGCTATCTGGTTTCTAACTGGATTCAGCCAATGGGAGGCATCACAGTGATCAAAGGCCATGGATATTAGGAGATGAGGTATCTTCCCTGTTCCTTTCCTGCTTCTCTGGAAGTAGCTGCATCTGTTATCATTATAATTATCTCCTTACTGCTAATAATAGGGAAGGAGCAAAGGGAAGGCCAGACATTATACTAGTAAGCATGGTCATTTGGTGGCTTCACCAGGAAAGTGAATGTCACACTCCCCAGGGAACCACCTGCCCACTCCCTGCAAATTACCAAGAGAAAGGACTAGACACAGGGGAGATGGGTGCATGAACAGTAAAGTCAGAATGGCTTAGGGAAGGTACCTGTCAGTCTAACCTGGAACAGAGATCGCTGGCCCGAGAGGATAGGGTCATTACAAGCCTTGAAATTTTGAAAATACATAATCCCAAAACAAAGGAATTCTTGCTCTCTTGGTGCTCTTGGCTCTTGATTTTCTTGTGCCTCTGGTTCTGCTCCTGTTTCCTTGTATTTGCCTATATTCCTAGAAGCTGCATGACCCATGGCCATGCGAACTCCACATGCAATGGATTGATGGACGGTAGCTGGAAACCAAACTAAGCTAGCCTGATGCTGGACTGGAAGACTGTGCTCCATCATAGGACAGAAACTCTGGGTAATGGCTTTAATTCTAGCCTGGCTGAAGACGCAGATGGACTTATTCCTTTGCAGGACAAAGGGAAATGGGACCCTAGAAAGGCAGGAATGTATCGCGTAAGTAGATGCCACTCCTTCCCCTGCACAAGTTTCAGAAAATCCCTCTTCTCATGACATGGGAAGAAGCACACCTCTCCCTGCAACAGACTGGGGACACAGCAAACTCCCCGCCAATAACACATCCTTCTATAACTGCCCTTTGCCAGGTATCCCAGCCTCCTTGGCCCCAGCTCTCTTGGGGAGGCAGTCTCACAATGTATTTCCTTTCCCCTTTAGTTCTAGTGATGATATCTATTTCCACCCTTTCTATTCAACATCTCCGGATGGTTCTTTTAAACTTGTCTTAATCTCGCCTCCGTTGTAGATTAATGCTTCTTCATTTGAACTACCTGGTGTAAATGATTTCCTTCTAGGACCTTGAGTGATATAGAAAACATGTGGGACATCATATTTCTAGTTAAAGCCAGTATGCCTGAGAGTCCTCCTCACCTTTGCAATGAGCATGCCCTGTTCATATCCAGCACAACAACATTCACTCCCCCAGTTTAGTGTGTAGACATCACCAGGGAAACTTGGCCCAACTTGAGGTTGCAAAGTTGTCTTTTTTGTTTGTTTGTTTGTTTGTTTGTTTCCTTATTCCCCCTCTTTCTTTTGCAAATGCACATTTTGGTCAATGCTTTGTGGCTTGTGGTTCACCTGCTGGCGGTGCAGTCAGCAGCAGTGGGGAGGTTAATCAATCCCTCCGAAAGCCCAGAGAACACTGGGATGCTGTTTTATGCTGCTCAGAATTCCTGTCCAGTGCTACGGGTGCTCAAATTCTCACCAGAAAATATGCAGGATGACTGACTATCCATTTAAAAAGGATTAATAGTTGCAGGCTTTCACCATGTCTAAGAGGCTTTTGGTAATATTAATGACAACAATATAATAGCAGCCTTTATTGAGGATGTATTTTGTGCCAAGCTTGTTATCAGGACTTCACATATATTTACTTATGTGATCTTCCTAAAGGAGAAAGGGACTAAACCTTGAGAAAAAGAGATCCAACTTTTTATTCTGACTTCAGAATCAGAGAACACTGCAGTACAAGGGAGCTTGCAGGTCACTGCATTTACCTTTCTTTCTACGGATAATGAGAGTGAAGTCCAGAGGTATATGGCTTCTCCACAGCCATTTTGCCAATTGGCAGCATAGCTAAGTTACCACCCAAGATTCCAGTTTTTCTCCTTCAAACATATTAAGTTTGTAAGTCAATGTGAAGCCACAAGTTATCACCACAGCAGTTCAAGAGTAAAGAAAAGGAGCCTCAGTAACAGATATTCATGTGCTGGCACTTTGCATATTAGCTGCATCTGTGGTTGCAGAGAATAGACATGGTAGGTAAGCCTGGGGTTTGCAAAGTTCAGAAGCACTTCGGAGTCCAGATGGTTCTCTATCCCCACGATGAAGGACAGTCTCTCCAGGACTTACTGAGACTGCTGAGGATGAACGTATCACCATCGCTATTCTGGCCATGTGGAGGGGTTAAAATAAACTCTCTAGACAAGGCAAATTTCTTCCATAGAAGGCCAGATAGTAAATACTTTAGGCTCTCTGCGCTATATGGTTTCTGTTACTACCCAATTTTAATACCCCTCCAAGCTCCAATTTGCTATATTTTTATTTAATTTAATAATCACTAGTCATTGTTATAGGTGTTGGGGGTAGGATAAATTAGATGTTTTTTTTCAATATGTGACTTCTGTTTCTGGCAACAGTGAAACCTAAATTCAGACAATTCCTGCTAGTACAGAACACTTAAAAAATGCTGAATAAAAAAAAATATTTTTAAAGTAAAGCATGTCTGTGGTGACAGAAAAGTAAGAGAATTTCTTGGAGATCAGAAAAGCACATGCATAAGTGCTAATCCACAGAGATGATTGTTGGAACCAGAATTTTTCCGGGAAAAATACATCCATTCTGGTGTCCTATAGTTTGAGGGTTTTTTGTTTGTTTGTTTGTTTGCTTGTTTGTTTGTTTGTTTTTTACAGAGAGAAAAAGAGAGGGATAGAGAGTTAAAAACATCGATGAGAGAGAATCATAGATCAGCTGCCTCTTGCACACCCCCCACTGGGGAAGTACCCGCAACCAAGGTACATGCCCTTGGCTCGAATCGAACCTGGGACCTTTCAGTCCACAGACCAATGCTCTATCCACTGAGCCAAACAGGTTTCGGCCTATAGTCTGAGTTTTAATAGGCCTCTCTTGAAGAAACAGAAGACAAAGTTTAGAGCTTGAGTGAAGAAGTTAGATAGAAAATTCACCTAAAGCCAGGATCTTCAGGATCTTGTGGGGGGAAAAGGAAAAAATTATCATCCCACAACAAAAGATGGTTGGAATACATGATTTTCTAAAACTTGATTCTAGATGATTTTTTTAAGATCTCCTCTGTAAACTGCATTCATGCAGGCCTACACCGAAAAGATATACTACCTGTTGGCCCTCAAAATATAAAAGTTTAGTTTAAATTATTTCTGGAAGCAAAACCTGAGAAAAGTACAAGTCTTTTACACAAGAATAAACTTTAAAATCAGGTGTCAAATAATTTTCACAGATAAAGTCTGTGGAAGACTAAACAATGGCTCCTCAAAATGTTCGTATTATAATCCCCAAAATGTGACTTTGTAGATATGATTAAGAGCTTTGATATGGGGAGATTACCAGAAGTTATCTAAGTGAGCCCTAAATTGTAATCACAGTGTCCTTATAAGAGGGAGACTTGACACAGAGGAGAATGTTATTTACATAGAGAGAATTGAATTTACATAGAGAGAATTGCATAGAGAGAATTGAATGTCACACTACTACAATAGCTTGAAGATGGAGGAAGGTGCCATGAACCAAGAAATGCAAGCGATGCAGCTCTAGAAGCTAAGGTAGGCAAGGGAACAGATTAATTTTCAAAGCCTCTGGAGGAAGTGCAATCTTGCCAATATTTTGGTTTCAGCCCAATAAAACCCTTTCTGAACTTCTGACCTTCAGAACTGTAAGAGAATAAATCTGTGTTGTTAGAAGTTACCAAGTTTATGGTAACTTATTACAGTAACAATAAAAAGTCCAAATGTGAGCTCACAATTAAAAAAAATTACTAACCACACAATCTGCAATAGCAACATACTACAAAATCAGATCAGCAAATACAGCAAATGTTGAACTTGACAAATTAAGTATTAAAGAGTATTAAATCAGATTGATTAATATGTTTGAAGGCATAAAAGAGAGATAAGTACTACAAAGGAACAAAACCATAAAATATGTCATAAAGATTTGAAAAACAAACAAACCAGAATTTCTAATATGAAAAGTTCAGTAACTTAATTTAGAAACTTAATATATGTGCTAAACGAATTAGACATTAGCTAAAGAAAAATGGATAAAGTAGAAAATAAGACAAGAGAAATTACCTATATAGAATATAGCAAAGTGTACAAAAGAGATGAAAATATGAGAGAGAAGTTGAGACATGAGAATAGAGTTAGATGGTCCAATGTATGTCTAACTGTAGACATAGAATGAGACAATAGAGTGAATGAGAGAGGGGCAATAAAATATTCAGTAAGATAATGACTATACCTTATCCAGATATTATGAAAGATATAAAATCCTCAAATTTAGGAGTCTAATAAGATCCAAGCAGAATTAACAAAAAAAAAATAATCCACATCTAGACACTGTGTAGTGAAACTACAGGATACCAAAGATAAAAATTAGCTCAGGAAATGGATTGGGGCAGATTACTTACACAGAAAAATTGGTTAATAATTAATTTAGTAAAACAGAAATCCCAATTCAACTGTATAATATTTTCAAAAACTTTTTAAAAAATGCTTATAAGTTATAATCTTGTGTGCAGCAAAATTATTAAAATGAAGGAATAAATAAAATTAAAATAGATTTTATATTAAAAAAAAACAGAATTTTTACCTTTCAAAAAAGTAAAAGAAATTCTAAAGGCAAAAGTAAGATGATACAAAAATCTGAGAAAAAGGAATGATCAGTAGATAAAATGCCATATATATAGAAATTTGTGGGTCTAGAATGACAATACCAAATAAATTAGCCAGCAAGGAGTGAGCTAAACTTGTTCACATTCTTTATGTTAATTGGGAGGAAAGTAAAGACATCAATAAATATTAGACTTAGAAATATAAATATTAAACACTCATTTATGGAATATAATGAACAATATAATCTGATGAATAAAAACAAATACAGAGACAGAGCAGCATCGATCAGACCATCAAACCTTGGAGGAAAGGTAAGGAAGAGTGGGGGTAAGGGGAAGAGATCAACCAAAGAACTTGTATGCATGCATATAAGTCTAACCAATGTACATAGACAACAGGGGGTGAGGGCATGAGTTGGGGGCTTGAAGGGGTAATAGCGGGATCAGGACACATATGTAATACCTTAATCAATCAATAAATTTTAAAAAATAAACATTCTAGGAGATGATTAAAATAATAAAAATAGAATTAAAACTTTCTAATTAATATAAAAAATATAGTGAGAGAAAAAATATCTTAATCTGAAAAACTTTTTTTTTTTCCAAGAAAATAAAATTTCAGAAAAGGCAGGGCCAAAGTAAAGTGCAAAAGATGTTAGAAATGAATCAAAATATATCAATAATTATAAATATTGTAAATTGATTAAACTTTTAAGGCAAAAGACAAGGATTTTCATAACAATTTTTTTAAAAATACAAAATTCTGCATTATGTTATTTTCAAAAGATACATAGAAAGCATTATGACACAGAAAAGTTGAAAGTAATGAAATAAGCAGTAAAATTCTTACCCAAAAGACATCTGACTTATACCAGTATTAGAGAAAATTTATTGTAGTGAGAAGAATTACTAGAGATAAAATCATCGCATTTTAATTAAAGGTGCAGGTTATCAGGAAGATATAACAATTCTTAATTTTTATGTACCTGATAATATTGAGTCAAAATACATAAAATTAAATGACAGAACTAAAATAAGAAATGTACACACCTACCAGCATACCAGGAGATTTTAACACACATTTGTAAATAGTAACTCAAGCAAGGAAAAGTAAACCCAGTAGATATATATATATTAATCACACAACAAACTGCACCCACGTGCTTCATATTATACCATATATCCAAACATGAATGGAACATTTAGGAAAATTGGTTGCATACCAAGCCATAAAGCAAATCTAAGTAAATTCTAATGCATCAATATAAAGACCACATTTTCCAATCACAATAAGATCATATTCAATAATTAAGTGATAATTAAATAAACAATATTTCTGCTCCCAATATTATACTCTAGAAACCAAAGGTAGAAAAAAGCAACTAATTAGAATAAAAGATAGGTTGCATTCTAATAAAAATACAAAAAGCAATTTTGAGGAGATCTGAAGGGACAACTGATCCCAACTAGTAGGATCAGGAGCAATCTATTGGATGTGGTAACATCTGGACTACACCTTCAATGGTAAGGGTAACACCCTTCCAGGTAAGGGTACAAAATTAAAATTGAATGCCTAGAAGTTTGGGAGTTATCATTAAGGTCAGTTTTTCTAAAGATTAATAACTTTTCTTTCGACATAGGCCTCTTTGTCAAATTCATTTTTATTATTTTTTAAAATATATTTTATTGATTTTTTACAGAGAGGAAGGGAGAGGGATAGAGAGTTAGAAACATCGATGAGAGAGAATCATCGATCAGTTGCCTCTTGCACACCCCCAACTGGGAATGTGCCCGCAACCAATGTACAGGCCCCTGACCAGAGTCAAACCCGGGACCTTTCAGTCCGCAGACCAACGCTCTACCACTGAGCCAAACCAGCTTCGGCTGTCAAATTCGTTTTTAATGAATACAATAATAAAGTGAAATCCTATCTAATAAAAGAATGATATGCAAATTAACCATCATTCTGCTCCACAAGCCACGCCCACCAGCCAATCAGGGTGTTTTTGCAAATTAACCCCAACCAAGATGGCTGCAGCCACAGAGTCTTGGGTTTCTCTGTCAATGGAAGAAGCCAAGCTTTCCTGCTGCCCTAGCAGGCCTAAGCCTCCACTCCAGGCAACAAAGTTTCAATTGTAGAAGGTAAATAAATTCCAGATACCAGGGCCTCTGCTTGGGTTACCAAGGGGGCATGGCCAGATTGTAAACCACCACAGGCCCCTCACTCAGGCCACCCCACACTCCAAGGGAACCCCCACCCTGATCTGGAACACCCTTCAGGGCAAACCAGCTGGCCCCCACCCATGCACCAGGCCTCTAGCCTATCTAATAAAAGAGTAATATGCAGATTGACCATCACTCCAACACACAAGATGGCTGCCCCATGTGGTCAAAGATCCTGCCTTTCTATGGACATAATATGGTCACCAAAAGATGGCCAGCAGGGGAGGACAGTTGGGAGGGACCAGGCCTGCAAGAGAGGGCAGTTGGAGGCAATCAACCCTGCAAGGGAGGGCAGTTAGGGGTGACCAGGCTGGCAGAGGAGGGAAGTTGGGGGCAAACAGCTTAGCAGGGGAGCAATTAGACATCAATCAGGCTGGCATGGGAGTGGTTAGGGGGTGATCAGACTGGCAGGCAGAAGTGGTTAGGGGCAATCAGGAAGGCAGGCAGGCAAGCAGTTGGGAGCTAGCAGTCCTGGATTGTGAGAGGGATGTCCCATTGCCAGTTTACTGGGATTGGGCCTAAACAGGCAGTTGAACATCCCTTGAGGGGTCCCAGATTGGAAAGGGTGCAGGCTGGGCTGAGGGACTTACCCCCCTTACCCCCATGCACAAATTTCATGCAATGGGCCTCTAGTACAATTATAAAAATAAAATTTGTGTGATATTTTAATCATGTATGTGTGAGCCTAATAACAATCAGAATTTCAAAGTAATTATGAACTATAAACAATATATTTCAAGAGACCTGCAACTTTAATGTGATATGAAAATACCTGTATTTTCCATAGGTGTTAAAAAAGTGTAGCTGCTAAAACTACAGTGACTGGTTCCCTGCATTATTTTCAAAGGAAATACTAAACTTCACTTAAAAATTAGTAAAAATGAAGATCCTCTTTTCTCCCAGAATTTTACCAATAAAAAATGTTATCCTATAAAATAAAGAGCTAATATGCTAATTAGACCAGATAGAGGAATGACCTGGAATGACCAGTGGGCGAGGTAGCAAGCCCCTTGCACAAATTTCATGCATCGGGCCTGTAGTAGAAAATAAAATATAAGCTCTGATCATGAAGTACTTTAGGTGTTATATTATAAAAGAAATTTTAACAATGTGTGTTTGTGTGTGTGTGTGTGTGTGTGTGTGTGTGTTTGTGTTGGTGGAAGGGCGCAATGGATGTCATCTAGGTATTGACTAAACATTTAAAGTTTTGTGTTATTTTATTGTTTTTCTTCTCCATTATTAAGCTGTTAAGTGAGGCCAATATTTTCTCCCCAACTCTAAGTATTTTCAGAAATATTCTTTAAAAATACATACTCTTATTTAGAGTGCAATAAAAATGACAAAGATAATTTTGGATTGGAGTGGCAAATATTTTTTAATTTTAAGCTGAAGGTTGAAAATGTCTTAAAGTTCAAAGTATTTCTGTGCTACCTTTATTGCATACTGGAGGCCCAATGCACAGAAATTAATGCAAGAGTAGGCCTTCCTTCCCCTGGCTGATGGCACTGGCTTCCCCCCAGCACATGGGACCCAGGCTTCCCTCCTCTGGATGTCAGCAGGCACCCAGGACCTGGGCTGGCTTCCCTCCTGCCCTGGTTTCATCAGGAAGAACATCCAGAATGATGTCCAGAAGACATCTAGTCTAATTAGCATATTACCTTTTTATTATTATAAAAGAAGACTAGAGGTCTGGTGCACAAAATTTGTGCATGGGGTGGGGGTGGGGGGTGTCCTTCAGCCCAGTCTGCACCCTCTCCAATCTGGGACCCCTCAAGGGATGTTCAACTGCCTGTTTAGGCCCAATCCCAATAAACTGGCAGTGGGACATCCCTCTCACAATCCAGGACTGCTAGCTCCCAACTGCTTGCCTGCCTGCCTTCCTGATTGCCCCTAACTGCTTCTGCCTGCAAGTCTTATCACCCCCTAACCATTCCCATGCCAGCCTGATTGATGTCTAACTGCTCCCCTGCTAACCTGTTTGCCCCCAACTTCCCTCCTCTGCCAGCCTGGTCACCCCTAACTGCCCTCCCTTGCAGGGTTGATTGCCTCCAACTGCCCTCCCCTGCAGACCTGGACCTTATCAACTGTCCTCCCCTGCTGGCCATCTTTTGGTGACCATATTATGTCCATAGAAAGGCAGGATCTTTGACCACATGGGGGCAGCCATCTTGTGTGTTGGAGTGATGGTCAATCTGCATATTACTCTTTTATTAGATAGGCTAGAGGCCTGGTGCATGGGTGGGGGCCAGCTGGTTTGCCCTGAAGGGTGTTCCAGATCAGGGTGGGGGTTCCCTTGGAGTGTGGGGTGGCCTGAGTGAGGGGCCTGTGGTGGTTTACAATCTGGCCATGCCCCCTTGGTAACCCAAGCAGAGGCCCTGGTATCTGGAATTTATTTACTTTCTACAATTGAAACTTTGTAGCCTGGAGGAGAACCAAGCCCCCTGCTTGCTCTGTGGCTGCTGCCATTTCTGTTTGGTTTTATGTATCTTCTATAATTGAAACTTTGTGACCTTGAGTGGAGGCCTAGGTTGGCTAAGATGTGTGGAAATCTTGGCTTCATCTATTGCTGGGAAAACCCAAGCCTCTCAACTGCTCTTTGTGCTACAGCCATCTTGGTTGGGGTTAATTTGCACGCTCACTCTGATTGGCTAGTGGGTGTGGCTGGTGGGCAGGCTTGAGTGGGGTGATGGTTAATTTGCATATTACTGTTTTATTAGGTAGGATTATAGAAGCTGAACTGTTACCACTTTCAGAATATTACATTCAAATCTTCATCTATCACCTCTTGTTTGCCTAGCATGTCTGTTTTAGTTGCCTGACCTGCACATGCCTCACTTTGATAATCTACCTTAATCTATTTCTAGGCAATGAAAAATAGTCAGTTCAGTATTCCACACTTCAATATTAATTTGTCTTTTCAGCTATTTCAATAGAGGATGTGTGTCCTCTGCTACAACTTGGCTCAAATCCATCTGTCATTTTATTGACCTACTGGAAACAATGTCCAATGCATTCCAGCTCACAGATTGAGTTTGCTTTAGCCACGTATCAAACCAGGACACTGTTAGTGTCTGTTTTTGAAAAGAATATTCACAAAGATAGAGACTTGCCTTATGAAAATATATATCATAAAAACTAGCATATGGCACAACAAATAGGAGCTTTCAAAATTTCAAAGGTTAAGCAAATCACTCAAAATTACAATCATAGTGGATCATGCATGCATTTACTGTTGACCCAGGAACATTCTCATGCATTTCCTTTTAATGCTGATTTATAAAAGGCATTTTCCCAATATTTTTAGGAGAAGCACTGGTCATTTTAAAAATAGAATATCTGTTTACAACAAAGAAAAAAACCTGGGTTCTTTGGAGAGAAAGAAGCAAATTATTTTCCAATATAAATTTTTTCTTTAATAAACACATTTATGAGACCAAGAGATAAGGGTGAAAGATTTTTTTAAATTTCCTTAAGGGCATGTGATCCTTAATGAGATTGCACACAGAAAAATCCAATATAAGTATAATTTTAGTTCCTCTTATGTGTGATGTAGCTCATTGCATTATGAGAAAGGGTTGCTGTTATTTATTTTGTGATTTACGTGGCCCCAAACAAATAGGAAACTGGCAAACAGTCATTCCATAAATGTGAAGTGGATTGGGCTAGTGGGATTTTTCTTAAATCCCTAACCAGGAGGAATGCTGTGTTTTATTTTTCAGGTGAAAAGAGAAGCCACTGACAGGACAAACAGAAAAGCCTCGTTCAAATTAGTCTCTGTTCTTCAGACTCTGTTTCTGAAGGCCTCTTTCTCTAGGCAAGAAGCAAATTGTTCAGGATGACACCCAGGATTGCTCTGCCTACAAAAGCTACTAAACACCTTCTCTGTCATTCTGGGTGGTTTTGTGTATTTAAAATGGCATTATTTGCTAGACTCAAAAGAGGAAATAATTCTCAAAATGAATCTCAGGACTTCTAAGGATAAAAGACTCTCTACCTCATCCTACATATATTAATATGCATTTTGGAAAATAGTGATTTTGAAAATCCATACTTCACAGACTACTATATAGATTTTCAATTGCATTTCAATTTCAAATCAATTTCTGCATTTGCCAGATACACTGGTCCTAAAAATTGATTCTTTTTTGTTGCTGTTGTTAATCCAAAAGTATATGTATATATTTTTGAAAGTTATAATCGCAAACAATTTAAATCATCAATTTTAAAACTGAAACAAATTAGATCATTGTTAAGAATATAAGCATAATTTAAGAGAGAAATATACAAGCCAACCTCTGACAATTATCTTCAGAAATGATTAGATTTCCAAAATTCAATTACTGGCTATCACTCATTTCTATAAACTTAAATTTCCTTTCATGCACAAATTAACTAGCAACATTTACCTGTCGTGTAGAATTCTAATCTGGGTTCAAATCTTAAGTCTTCCACTTTTTAGCTGTCTGACCTTGTAAATCAAAAGTACTCAGAAATAGTAAAATGAGTATAAAATTATCTTCCTCTAAGGTTTTGAGGATTAAATCAGATAATGAATGAGAACATGCTTTGCAAGCTATAATGTGTTATTGAAAGATTAAGTATCACCAGTGCTTTTTAAAGTACAAACTGAGATATCATTACTCATATTTGATATGTTGTAAAATGTCTCTCAACCCTTTTGTCTTTCTGAACCTCTCCCCTACTGGATTGGCACAAAAACATATTGTTTCTGCCAAATGAGTTTGGATGTGAACAGTCATTTATTTGAAGACGCGTGTCAACATTACTTGCCAAAAAAAAAAAAAAAAAAAAGTTACAGTACATGGTATTACAAAAATCACTAGGCATTGTTAGTATCTCAGTATTTAATACAGAAAATATTAAGTCAAATATGTGAAAATGCCTTTTCTTGTGGATCAGAAAAGGTAAAATTTTGGCATTTTCATTAAAATAAGAACAAAATATTTTAATTCTATAGGATACATTTAAATAAAATAAAGGATTGTTAATTGTCTTGAACACACACACACAACAAAACAGAATAAAAATAATCTTCATAGACTGAAATATCAACCATTGCTTTTTCTCCCATTCAGTTGTTACATTTTATAGTCGGAACTAGATTTTAGGGTCTTTTGACAATGCAATTAGCTAACCAGTTTCAAGATTATGAAAGAGCATTGCTTAATAATATTGCACTGATCTCTTGTAAACCTTTTAAATTTTAGGTAGCTTCTTGTTCTGGTTATGAAACTAATAAATGCTTAGAAATTTGAAAAATACATTGAGATATAAAGAAAAAAGAACTCAACCTCTGTTTAATCATCCAGCAATAAATAATGCAAATTTCCTGGTATATTTAATTTCAGGGTTTTTTTCTCTACATTTATATTTGGGCATAATTGAAAGGAAATTGTGCATGTAATTTTATACTCTGTCTTTTGAAACTTGGAAGTTGTATCATAGGTAGTTTAACAGTATGATGTTAATTCACTTTTGGTAAATGTGATTTTGATGGAGAAAGTAGTATTATGTAGGTGTGTCATATCCTACTGAATCATTCCACACCTGTTAGACATAGAGTTTCATATCTAATATTTTGATGAACATTATTATACTTACTATTTTTCTCTTTCATATTTTTTCTTATGATGAAGTTTTATAGAAATAGAATTACTGAATAAAAGAAAGAACTCTTTTCAATGTTTTTGATACATATTAGTATTTTCCCTAATTTATACTCTCACCAATAGCATTTGATAATACCTGTTCAACATAAAATATTATCCCCTCAAAGTGCTATTAAATGTCTCAGTTCTCTTTTTAAAACTTTTTTTTTTGTATTTTAAATTGATTTTTAGAGACAGAGGAAGGGAGAGGGAGAGAGAAACATCAATAGGTTGCCTCCTATATGCACCAGGGATTAATCCCACAAACTGGGTATGTGCCCTCATTGGGAATTGAACTGGAGACCTTTCAATGCACAAAACAATGCTGAAGCAACTGAGCAACACTGGCCAAAGCTAAATGTCTCAGTTCTTATTGTGAGTGTCCACCTGCCAACTGTACCCAATACTATCTATATTAATAAAAGCCTAGGTGGCCCTCATGCAATAGCTGCCCCCATGTCATCACAAGATGGCTGCCACAATATGGCCACCCCTATGTAATCACAAGATGCTGTCACAAGCTGGTTGCTGCCACATCATCACAATATGACCAACCCCATGTTATCACAAGATGGCTGGCAGGGAGGGCAGTTGTGGGTGATCAGGCCAGCAGGGGAGAGTAGTTGGGGGTGCCCAGGCTGGCAGGAGATGGTAATTGGGGGCCATCCGACTGGTGGGGGAGGGCAGTTGGGAGCCACTGGACTGGCAGGGGAGGGCAGTTGGGGGCCATCGGGCCAGCAGGGGAGCAGTTATTGGGTGATCAGGCAAGCAGGCAGAAGTAGATAGGGGCAATCAGGCAGGTAGGCAGGTGAGTGGTTAAGAGCCAGAAGTCCAGATTGTGAGAGGGATGTCGAGGGGTCCCAGATTGCAGATGGTGCAGGCTGGGCTGAGGGACTATTTCCTTCTCTCCCCTCCCCCTCCGCCAATGCACAAATTTTGTGCAAAGGGCTTCCAGTAGATTTTAAATATGTAGGTTAATTATTTTAATGCCTCAATAGAAAGCTTTTTCCACACTGAAGAAACTGGTTTTGCCCTGGCTGGCTTTGTTCAGTGGATATAGCACTGGCCTGCAGACTAAAGGGTCCCAGGTTCGATTCCAGTCAAGGACCCCTTCCATGGATTGCAGACTTGATCCCCCGTGGGGGACTATGCAGGAGACAGCTGATCATGATTCTCTTTCATCATTGATATTTCTATCTCTCTCCTTCCCCCTTCCTCTCTGAAATCAATAAATATATATTTTTAAAGAAACTGGTATTTGTTTTATTCTGACACAAAAATATACTTTGACTTTGTCACTATAGTGCCGATAAATTAATAGCAAATATTTTAGTTTATCTATATGGTTATTTAATTTACTCAACAAATAGTTACTAAGCACCTACCCAGATACTTGGAACCAGGTACTAGAATTTGAACATATGACAGTAGAAATTAGAGTTAATAAACAACTAAATAATTACAAAGAGTAATTTCAGATAAAAATTGCTAAGAATGAAATGTTTATTATAGAAAGGACTGGGAGGGTTACTACAGTAGATGGCCTGGTCAGGGAAGGTTTCTCTGATGAGCTGACATTTGAGCAGGGATATATAAAAGTCTTTATAAGTCTCTAGCCTTATGAAGAAAAATAAGTAAAAGTCCTTGAGATTGGAATAAATAAACAACATGAAGAGGAAGAATTTAGATTACTTAAATTTTTGTAATGTGAGAACCAATATGACAGTTTAGAAGTTCAATGGAGCAGAATTTTGAGTCAAGACTAAACTGCAAAGGATACATTCCTAGTTTCATTGGGTATGGATCTTTTCTCATGTTCATTACATTCTAATGAGGAAAGCCACATGCAAATGAAGTAAACTAAAATTGGGCTAAGTAGTTACAGTATGGGAAGGAGATTGGGAAATCTTTGCATAGTATATAGAAGATGAGATCTCAGCAAGATGGTCTTGGGTTTTAAATGAATGAGATCTGAATCTTGGAAATGGAGAACTTGATTGTTTTGTTAACATGCTTAAGGTAAGTGTAAGGGAACTGAATGTTTTCTAGAATCCACATTGGCTCATGTGTTTGGCCTTGTGGATTTTGCTACAAAGGAGAAAACTTCAAAAGTAAATGAATTTTCAGGCTCAGCTTTCTGGTAGTTTTGTGAATGTGTGTAGGTTTCTAGCAAAGAAGGCTGCATATTGTCATAAATGATTGACTTATTTATCATTGCCACTAAGGACACTGAAAGTCAGCCAGCCAAAGGTTTTTGGTAGACAGATGGAGGAGTCAAAATGAGCAATAAATATATGATAATTATTGTCTGATCATAGAAAAAGGGAGTTGAATTGTATTATCTCTATTGCTTTTCAACTAAAAATATTTTCCCCTGCTATGACAGCTTTAAGATGGCCACCATTGATTTCTCCTCTTCCTGTCTGCCCATGTAATTCTTTCAAGAAGAGGTAGAATCTACTCCTCCTCCATCCCTTTCCTCTTCAATGTGGGCCAGCCTGAATGATTTGCTTGGCCAATTGAGTGGGATGAAAGTAAGGCTCTGGGACTACTGAGGCTAGGTCATAAGAAGCCTTGCCGTTTCTCCCTGGAATGATCACTCTGGAGCTACCATGTAAGAAGTCTGATCACCCTGAGACTGCCATGCTGTAAAAAGCACAAGTCATAAGCAATGGTTCTGAAGGAGGAGATACCACATAGAAAAAGAGAAGAGAGGGAGTTCAAGGAACACTGAGGCACCACACACATGAAGTGATGAGGCCAAGCTGAAAGTGTGTCCTTCAGCTGCTCTCCCAGCTGATGCCTTTGGATCACAAATGAACAAGTTGAGCCCTTCCCAAATTCCTCACCCAGAAAATGATTATTATTTTCAGAAACTATGCTTAGAGGTAGTTTGTTACCAGCAATAGGGAACCAGACCATCTAAATTGTTGAAATTAGACCCTCTGGTCAGCTACTAAAACTACAGAAACTTGCAAGAAGGTAAGGCATACATTTACAAAAGCAAATGTTTAGCCATGGCACATCTGCTTCCCAGGCAGTTGTGTTAGCTAATTCTATAAATTTGTTGGGGTCTCCTATTTAACTCAACAAATATGGCTGTCTAATAACTGATTTAAGAGTACTCCCTTTTCTTAAGGAGCATTACGAGAAACCTTAAAAAGAACAGTAACAGAGGTGGGCACTTTGGGAAATTTAGGAAAATTTCACAAAATAGGAGACACATGATGATGATCCTTGAAGGACTTCTTTTGCAAGAAACTATTTCTAGTTTGTGAAAAATATACATTATTTTCTGGATCAGTTAACTATTCTTCCTATTCACTACTGCAAGGAACTTGAGTATATTTTGTTTAAATAATTATCCTTAAAGCACTGCTTTCCTGAGACAGGGGTGAATTATTTCAAGGAAATATTATCTTTCAATTCTTTCTCCTGAGATGTTTCCAAAGTGCAAATAAAAGAACCAAGTATACTGAACAGTATGAAGATGATATAGTATTAAATGTCCAGCTAATAGTGAATCATATGATTCAATTCAACAGAGAAGGCTCCACTAAGTCTGTAATAAAAAAGTAATGAGGTTTTATAACAAAACTGAAAAGCCCTCTCTGAAATGCAGATAGAAATCTTTTCAGTACAAAGACAAGAAAGATTTACAATTGAACACTGACAGCGCACAGTGTGAAAACATAACTGATAAACTTTGAATATGCAACAATCTTTAGTTAACTACATTAATCAAAATGCACTACAGTGCAATAGCTGCATCTCATCATTTTGCCTCTTTGCACTTTCAGTATGAATGGAGAGCAGAGAGGAAAAGAAAGTGCAGTCCAATGGAAATACACGCACACTCCCAGAGTTGAATCGGAAGCAATAGCATTTTCAAGTAAAGGACCTAAAAATAAACAGAATTCACTTTCCTCACTTTACAATTGAGGAGGAAAGATGCTCAATAAAAGTTAGTTGCTCAAGGACACAGAAAAAGTTTGTACCAGAAATAAACTAAGAATCCATATTCTGACTCCAGACTCACAATTAGGTTTCTTCCCTATAGGTTAGTTAAATTCCCCCAATTAATCATTTTTATTGATATTTGTGTTTCTAGTAATGTGTAGTCAAAGAATAATATTTGTATTTATTTTAAATAAAGTCATTAGACAAACATAATTGACTATCAATTAACAGAAGGAGGAGAAAAGCCAAGGCCAAGATTTGTTCAGAATAAGGATGAGGCATCTTACGTTTTAAAATACCAGGAGCACTGTTTGTTTTCATTATTTTAGTCTTCTTCTTTAGTCTTCTAAAAACAAATCAAATTCTATTGCACTCCTGCTTTTTTTCAGGCCTTCTGGTAGGCATTAAAGGAGATTATTTAAAAATGACTAAAATACAATACCTTATCTCAAGGAGCAGAAAATCTAGCCCATAGCTTTTCTGTAAATATAAAACTGTTAAAATAAGACAAACAAAAAGGAGGATCTTTGATTTGATCTTTTATCTCATTTGATCTATTCAAAAGCAGAGAGAAGGTATTTCTTGGCTGAAAAAAAAGAAGTTTTCAAACATCCTAAGTATAAAGACACTAATGTAGTTTGTCATGAATCTACACAGCAGCAGTTTAATGCAGGTTGTATCAAATCTAAAAATGTATCTTTTAGTGGAACCAGTTGCTGGTATAATTATTTTTTCATAGTTAGACAGTGTACTACCCACAAAACCCTCTTTCTTCCCAAGCTAACGCAGCCTGCCATCCCAGTGTAGATGCATGTTGGGTTACAAAGTCCTTTGGATTTAAAGGTCAATTAGTTTGGTTCCACTTTAATTAGAAGCCATCATAATAGTGCTGTGTGAGTAATTTATAGAGGCATAAATATTGACATCAATTTTTGTCAGATATTCTGATATCATAAACATCATGTAAATCTAGGCACTAGCAATCAATTTGCACATAATAGACTAATTTTATTAGAACTGTGTGACTGCACTATTCGGTTTTTTGAGTCCCTCTCGTCTTGCTATATTAAATCATCGTTTTAAATCATGTCATAGCATTCCTCACAGCAAGCAATCAAAAACAGAAAATTTAAGTTTATTGGATCTTTGCCTAATTTAATGATCCCCCCCCCCCCCACGAGTTGTGCTCTCTTTAAGCCCTGCAATGATGTTTTGGCCCTGTGCCTAGAAGCACCTCCATGTTGCTCAGAGCTGAGTGAAATACACACCAAAGCAACAGCAAGAAAAAGTCCTTGCTGTTTCTGGAATCTAGTGAGATTGCTAATAAAACAATTTCTGTTCAATTAGTTTGCTTGGTGGGAAGCTCTCTGATTGCTGAAAAGGTGACCAAAAGACCAGCTGGTGTGGCTCAGTGGTTATGCATCAATCTATAAACCAAGAGGGCATGGTTCAATTCCTGGTCAAGGCACATGCCCAGATTGCCAGCTCAATCCCCAGTCAGATGTGCAGAAGAAAGTTGATGAATGATTCTCTCTCATCATTGATGTTTCTATCTCTCCCTTTCCCTTCCTCTCTAATATATATATATATATATATATATATATATATATATATATATATATATATATATTCATCCAAGAGTCCCTGAGCCAGGAACATCAAGGATTAATTTTTTAATTTATTATCTTCTGTTTCTCTCTTCTAGGATTTAAGCATCATGAGGGCATTGATTTTGTCCATTATGTTCTTGGATATATAAGTGCTGAGAACAGTTCCATTACCAAGTATTTATTTGCCCAGTGGAGTGATTAAGATAAGCAAACATTGAGTCAATTGAATGATCACCTTATAATGGAAAGTGGTCCCAGAATTTTAGCAGCATCATAAGTATGTTTCTATTTAAAATAATGGGATTAACAGAAAAATGATTATGACAAAGAGCATGCCTCCTTGGAGTATACAATTTAGGCACATATAGAAATGACAAGAGAGTTGGCAGTAAAGAATTTCAAGAGATTAGAGGAGAAGACATATAATGGGAGTGGGGTAGGGTGGAATCGGGGATGATTTAACATCCAGAGTCATACCTAGATGCCATAAGAAATCGAGCTAATTTGGGTGTTGTTTCTGCCTCCACTCGGGCAGTAGCTAAGCAGTTAGGGTGTATAAGCAATAAGCCTGGAGAATTGGATTAATAATTTGGTGTCTGATTGCTTGCCTCGGCATCAATGTGGAAATGGTGGCTCTAGGCAACCTTATAGCCTCAAAGGCCAAACTGTAAACAGGTTCTTGGAAACTCTTGTGGAAAGTAAGCCTACACTTTGTAAGTTCTTGCTTTAAAAGGGGCAACAGGCCACTTGGTCTTTGTTACACTCACAATAGTGCAAACAGTATAGATTTTAACAGAAGTCAAACACAGATTAACAAATATTTTAAAAGTAAAGCTGATTTGTACATTCTGCTGAATGTTCTTTACCTTACACATTCAATTGCTAATTCCTGTCAAGTATATTCCCAAGTCTTTCTTTGTCTAATCCTCAATAACACTAACTCTGGGATAATTCGGCTCATTCTTCACATTTCAGCCACACAGAACTTCTCATTCTTTTGTTTAAGGATCACCTGGCCTTGCTTAACATCCTGCAGTGGGTCTCATTGCCCATCAAGTGAGTTCCAAGTTCCCAAACATGGTATTCAAAACTTTTCTTTTCCCTAAATTATTTACCCTTTCCCTTAAAGAAGTCTAACTAAGGTTTTCTTAATCTGTTGACTTCATGTACCCATTCCTATGTAAATGTTGTCCCCTGTGCTTAGAATTTCCTTTCCTGGTATCTACTTAGAGAATATCTAATCATTCTTCAAGACTCCTCTCCGTTATCACTGCCTCCATGAAGCAATTCACCACACAGATCTACTGCTCTGCTCTCATGAACATTAGTTATTTACATTCACCCGGGATACTATGCATTTCTTTTTATTGTAATAACTTGTTTACATGCCTGATGTGACTTCATGGTGTGTGGGGACTCTCTTTTTCATCTTTGCAACCCATAGCACTCTTCAGTTTGCAGAATGAGTAAAAGTCAAGCATTTGTTACATTAGTTGTCTTTGTGCTTTGACTACAGATCTGATTTTTTTTTTAAGTTGGCTGAGCTGGGACCCCTGGACATTAAATGAAATTTAAAACTGCCAATGAGAAATCAAATCATTTTTATATGAGGATGATCACTAATAGTCTAAGTAAAATAGAACATTTTATGTTAAAATAAGTGACTGTTCTTGATAACAGCTGGGCAAGTCAAAGGACAAAGTCCCTTGCTAGGTCCTTGAGAGCAGGGACTACTTTTTAATTCTTATCACATGCAGCATCTTATAAAGTGTGAGACATAAAGTAAATCCTCAGTAAATTCTTTGGAATGAGTTGTTATAAACATGTGAATGCAACTCTATAATCTAAACTTGCTACTCATTGTTCCTTGCCTCAGACCATTACTTAACTAGCTAATATAAAAATTAGTCAGCAATGTTGGTCAATCTCAACATTAGCTACTATAATTAACCATTAAGAAATTTCTGACCATTAAGAAGTGTCTCATTACCTTAGTATCATAGATCTTATGTATTTAAGATCTATCTGAATTGAATATTTGGGATATTTTAAACTTAATTTTTCTCCATATAATTTTAGATTCAACAAGTTGGTTGATTGATCATTTTGAGGTCAAGGATGCCAACATAAGCATCTCTGCATATGCCTTTACAATACCTAACACATAGTAGGCCTTCAACAAATGTTTGCTGAAATGAAATAGCTAACTTATATTATCAAGGTACAGAATTTAGCTTATAGTACTCACATACAGATATATACAAATATCGATATATGGCGTTTTAAAACACAGAGAAAGAGTGTGTACCTAAGATAGTAATAATTTAAACTAAGCACAAAGAATGAAGATGTGCATTTTAGAGGTTTGGGCAGCCAAGTCATATAGTGGAAGAAACATGAGTTTGAGGATCATCTAGACCAGAGTTTTACTTCTAGCTCTATGACTTAACTTCTCAGTGACTGTGGGTAAAGAGTTGTGCCTCAGTTTCCTCCGCTGGCAACATGGAGCTAATACCATCTTTTTAAGAGACAGTGGTCAGAATTAAATAACCTAATACATCTGAAGGCACCCCTGCGGCTGGTACAGACCTCCCACTCTGTGAGAGTTTGTTATGGTGATGGCTGCTCAGCCGTTCTTCACCCTTTTTGCATTAGCTGTTGCTGATGTCCTGCTGGAGAATCATGACCCTTTTCAGCAGTGGTTCTTTTTATTTTATTCTTTCCATCACCTTTTATCCCTTCGATGCCCTCTTCCACCTCCACCCACCCCATTCCCCTGCCCCTGCAATCACCACATTGCTGTCCATGTGCATGAGTTATCACTATTTTTTTTTCTTTTTTGCTCAATTCCTCCAACCTTCCTGCTCCCACACACCAGAGTCATCTGACTGCATGCTAAAGTTTCAGAACCACTGCTCAATCAAGCAAACTAGAGACAGACTCATAGACTGAGCAGTGGTTCTGAAATTTTAGCATGCAGCACATACAGTGGGAGGCCTTGTTAAAACAAGGTTGGTGGGCTCCTCCACCAAAGCTTCTAATGCAGTAAGTCTGGGGTGGGGCCAAGAATTTGGATTTCTAACAACTTCCCAGATGCTGCTCTTGCTGCTGCTAATCCCAGGACCACGTTTAGAGAAGCTTCTGAGAACCACTGCTTTTTGCTTCTGCTATTATGAGAAGTATAGCAGGGGGAAAAGGATATTTATGGGTTCTTGAATATGAATATCTCTGAGGCCATTCTGGGACTTGGATGTACAGAAACAGAATTCTCTCACTTACCTGCATATGGAAAGACTAAAATCAGGTCAGGTTTGCCAGTGGTTCTCAATGGAGAAGCCCTGAGCAACTACCAGATGGGCTGAGAGGCATGACAAGGAAGAGGGCAAAAGACAGGAATTCTCAAGCCCCCAGACCACCCTGAGTACTACTGTTTTCTAAAGATCTCTTTTGCTAACTCAATTAGAAAAGAATGAACTACTTCAGGAATTATACATATTGAATGTACACTTACCTCTAATATTGTACAACTACATAACCAACGTATATGCTGGGGCTAACTCAAAGTGAATCAAATATAATATGTACCCTCAAGGGAGTTAGAATTAGGAGGATGTCAGGTATGCCAAGGAAAGAAAATATGATCTAACATTAATATTGTAGTACAAAGAAAAAGGTAAAAAGAGATATAGAAATGCATAATAGGACAACTACCGTGTATCCCCGAAAATAAAACATCCTCTGAAAATAAGATCTACTTGCAGGTTTCCTTCTGAGTGAAATATAAGGCATCCCCCAAAAAATAAGGCTCCCCCCTAGGCTAAACATGAGAGATTTGGTCCACTGATTCTGAAAGAAATGGAGTCACAAGAAATTCACCAGGAAATTCAGGAATTGGATTGTTATGATGATGTTCCAGAAGATGATGACATGATTGTCATTGAATAAATGAGTAAATACTTGATACTGTAGGATTCACAGTTTGTCTGGTTTGTGTTGACAACTACCGTACTACCGTACCGTATCCTTTATTTTCATTTAACAATAAATGTGTACCGTATTCTTCTTCATGGAAAAATAAGACATCCCCTGAAAATAAGACCTAGCACATCTTTGGGAGCAAAAATTAATATAAGACACTGTCTTATTTTCGGGGAAACAGGGTAATACTAATGAATAGCCAATGCATTTGTGGAGCTTACTGCAAGTGAGGCATTTTTCTATTAACTCATTTAATCTTCACAACAATCTATAAGGTAAGCAGTAGGACTAGTCCCGTTTTATATGTGAGGAAATTTAGGCATAGAATGGTTAAATGAGTTGCCCAGAGCCAAACTGATAAAATGGAACAGAGTCCGAATTTAAACCCAGGCAACCCAGCTCTACACCTTTGTGCTTGGCCATTACACTACCCAAAGCATTGCATAGAGACAAAATTAAGAAAGATGCATCGAACTAAAAGAGGATACATAAGATTGATTCAAATTATTGCTTAGAAAGCCATTTTTATTTCTCCTTGTATTCCTGAGCTCAGTCGGTACTAGACACTTTCGGCCTCAGAAGTCAACAGGTAGAACCATTACTACATTGCCATATCCTAAATTAGGACAATCCAAAGAGCCACCCTGATTATGTACACTGACTTCTGCTATATTGCACTAATTCCTTCAATACTCCACGGCACAGAGAGAGTGTGTCATAATAAATTGCCTCGATCCTGTGCATTAGTGCTGGCCACTCTCCCACAAACAATGTCCAAATCATAGGCAACTGGCACAGAGTCACTGTGACAATATGTAAATTACTTGTAAAGTGAACTTGATCTTGTGTAATAAATGTCATTATTTATTGTTAATTTGCTAACAGTATTTTAATACAGTAATTGAGGCCATGGAAGATGTGGGCTAAAGATGAAACTATCTATAACTTGATTTTAAGCAAAATTGCATTATCCAGGTTTATGAAATATGCTAAGGAATTGAAAGACAAATACAATGCTCACATTTGGTATGAATAGATATGGAAACATAACTGTAGAAAGAGACATAATGTGCTATAGGATTAGAAGAGAGGTTTGGAAGAAAAGATCAAAGGTGTCTGCTGACTCTAAAATCGTTTGGTTCTAGGATCAGCGTCCCCTGACCTACCTCGGTCTTTTCTCAATAAAACAAAGAAACATCTCATTAAATGACATGGCACAGTTTTTTGTTTGTTTGTTTGTTTTCTGAGGGAAAGTATATTTAACTTTACAAATTTAAATGTATTATATGAATTCAAGAAGGAAATACATTTAAAACATACATTGCCACATAATCACCTATTTTTGTGTAAAACAATAAAAATGATGTACTTTTTTAACATGTGTACATCAAAACCAAAACAAAAGGTAATTTTTACTTTTTCCTCTACTGGTAACTTAGGGTGCATTTTTAGGTTTTGGTTCCTAGCAGGAATTTTTTTATAAATCTTGAAACTGCACATCTATCTAGCTTGGCAGCCTTCTCCTGGTCTGTTATTTCCTTGACTCTATTCACGTCTACTCTGATTCTTTCCAATTCCTGCTTTCCTGGATGCTCCTTGGGACTAACCCCATGAGTTGCCAAACAAACCCAAAACATTAAATTTAACGTGTAAGCAGAAACTAAATCCACTTTTGCTTGTTCAAGTGGGTCCAACTTCTGCAAAACTCATTTCCAGAAACAGACATCATGGTCACCAGCATGTTATCCACAGCACCAATGGAATTCTTAAATGCTGATAAATACTCATGTATTTCTGCTGGCAGGTCTTTATTAATTTCTTCTTTGGCCGTTATGATCAACTGTGTTGCTCCCTGAGGGCCCTCTTCTGATTTTAAACTGCCAATTTGTATTCTCACTTGGAGAATGTCTACATTACTAAATCTTAGTAATTTGGGGCTTCTCAACTGCATGATTTCATAATTAATTATCAATTATTTTTTTTAAAAAGCCCTCCACCAATTGTCTGCCCAATCTTCTCCTTTGAAGCCAGCTATCAGATCAAAATCAGGTTCAGCATCTGTAAAATTGACCCTCAAGAGTGAAATCAGTTTTTAATAATAAGGTGTCAAAAGTGTTCTGCAAGTATAAGGTATTAATAGAGTGCTGTGATTATTATTATTATTACGCAGCCACTTCCCACAGTGATGACCTTTGTGCTCCTCTACCTCTCCTTCATCTGCTCTATTTTATGGTCTGTCATTTTTGAGGGTTTAAAGCCCTCTTCTTTTCTGGAACCTCTGGTGTTCTTTCTTCCACTCAATTCTCCCTTTTGCAAGCTGGGCTATCCTTTCTCCAAACCCAGCATGCGCTGTAGAGAGAAAGCCGGCCTGGGTCTGATTGGAGAGAATCACCATTCCTCCTCCCACAGGTAGCCAAGCAAAACCACGTTGACTGACTCTTATTTAGCTTAGCCAATGTCCAGAGCAGAGAGATCTCCTGAAGGAAGCCACTCACCAGCAAAGACCTTAAAACAAGCCTCCTTTATGTTATGCCCATTGTTCAGAAGCCTAAAGTTCTGTGTTCTTTTTCTCATGTCAAGTCACGAGTCCTCCTCATCCAAGGCCTATAGTCTTGTTGAATAAAACCCATCCAAGCACTACTTCCTCAGTTCTGTTTTTTTATTGTTTTCCTCCATTCAACAGTGTGTCAATGATCCCACTATTCTCTGTGCCTCACCCTGCTCTCCCAAATTTGGACTACCCATCCTGCTCAGCATCCAGCCCTAGCCAGCGTTTCAGGCCAAGTTCAAACCCTTTGTATCTATGGGCCACCACATTAGTCCCATATAGTTTGTTTATTCTAAATTCAAATACCTGCTCAAAAGTTCTCTCTTCTAGAATTAGTTCCTCTCTCTTATGGGCTTTCAAAGCACTTTGCTTATAATTCTATGAAAAGAACAAATTGTACTACAAGTATTATTTACATGTCTCTGACTGTACAGCATAGTCATAACAGCAGAATCTGTATTTTGCTCATTTTTAGCATTTAAAAAGATGTACAAAACCTGATTTATAGTGGATGCCCAACAAATAGTTGTTAAGTAAAATAATAAATAATTCCCCCAAATTCTCCTCTCTGTAAGTGTGTATATGTATAATGTGTGTACATGACTCCTATTATGTAAGTACAAGAGTTTATTTCAGGACTATATACCTAAAAGTGGAATTGCTGGGTCATAGGTACATATAGATCTGTTTTAGGAGCTAATGTCAAACTGCTTCCCAAGATGGCTGCACCATATTTCACCCCCAGCAGCACTGTATGAGCATTTGGCATGTGACTATTTTGCACACTAAGTGAGTATAAAATGGAATCTCATCATGGATTTAATTTTCATTTCCCTGGTAATGAACTTCTCTTCATATATTTATTTATACTCTTGTCCATTTATCTGTTACTCATTTTGCTTATTCATTTGTTTCTTTACAGGTTCTTCATATCAGTCTCTTGTAGTAGATACATTGGAAATATTTACCCCATTTGTAATTCTCCTCATTTGTAACTATTGTTTTAAGGTTCGTTTACTAAGATGTTAATTTTAATTTGGTCATTTATTATAAATATTTTATTTTTTATTCAACAGCTTTGTGTTTTGTTTAAAAAATATCTCTCCCTGCCCTTTTTAAAAGGGCATGATATTGAAACTCAAAAAACCTGGGTTTGTGTCCATATTCTACCATTTATTTTCTGTGAGGTCCTGGTCAAGTTATTTTATTTCTGTGCCCCCTCTAATTCTTTTATAAATATATATATATATGGAATATTATGGTACCATATATAGACTGCCATGAGGATAAAGTGTGCACAGTGTGCACATGTGCTTTATATATAAAGTGTTATACTATATGCATATTAATTGTAATAATGGTTAACATTCATTTTTGTGTAACTAAAAGCCATAACCTTTCTTAGACATGACTTTTAATCTTCATCAGCCTCAGATTATCCCATATAATAAAAGGCTAATATGCAAATTGTCCCCTCAGGAGTTCGACTGACAGGGAGTTTGAGTTTGACCACTCACTATGATGTGCACTGACCACCAGGGGGCAGCACAGAATAAAGGAAGGTCCAGGCCCAGGTCCAGGCAGGGAGAAGGAAGGCCCTGATCAGCCCTGATCACCAACCAGGTCTAGGGACTCTACTCATGCACAAATTTCATGCACCTGGCCTCTAGTGATATATAAAATAGTTACAGTATCTATCTCGCTGTGATGCTGTGAGCAAGAGGTGATGCTTAACAGGGCTGGGACTAGGATCAGGTGAGTGAGGCACTCACCTCAGGTGCAAAATTTAAAGAGACACCAAAAATATTACAATCAAGATAAATATTTGATATTTTTATAAGTAATTTGATATTTTTAAAATAAAAATTAGTACAAAATTCTGGAATGAATCAGATATCAATTGTTTTCAGGGATATTTGTTTTCCATATTTGAGAAACTATTACATAATTATCTATTACAGAATGGCCAGGGATAGAACCAGAAATAGGGGGGCGGGGGTGGGGAGATAATAATTTGCAGCTTTTTAAGAGCCCTTGTGAGTGAGGCTCAATCTTTTGCTCTTTTCAGCAACAGTGGATGATCGCTGTTCAGCTGGCAGGTGACAGTGTTCTGAAGCTTTGGAAGCACATTTTCAGCCGATTGGCTATTTTCACTATTGATGAGTTACTCTCTGTATCACAGCTGACTGATCTCAGCTGGCTGCATTCCTTGGCCCTGTACCTCTTCCCTTGGAAGCTAATGCCAATAGCAAAGGTGCTGCTTTCCCTGTGGCTACTAAAGCCTCCCTCTGCCTTGGGAGTAGCAAGGACAGTAAAGGGGTTTTCTCATAGACACAGTGTGCTCCCAGCACATCATAAATAATAAACTGAAACTCAGCCAGCTGGTGACAGGATTGGCTGGTGACAGGACAGTTTGAGGCTGAGGAGTGCTTTAAAAGCCTTATAAACGCTGACCATCTTCCAGCTCTACATGCTTGGAAGACCCCAATAAGTCATAGGCTGGATGTAATTTCTTGCTTTGGAAGTACCTCATGATGAGATTTACTGAAGAGGCAGAAGATACTTTCAGGTTTTTAACACACGTTTAGGGGTAGGCTGGAGAAGGATAAATGTACTGTATGTAATAGTCAGGCATACCCCCTGTTTTTACTGTTGTGAATATTGACTTCCAAATGGATTTAATCAAAATCAATAACAAAATGTACAGTAATGAAGTAATGTAAAATGCAGTAATGTATAGGTCAAGAGGTTGAATGGGGGATATATTAACAGAAAAGCAGCTTTACAAGAACAATTCATCCCTCTTGTAGAAGCTTTCTTCACCTAATATCCTATGTAATAAAAGCCAGTGACCAAAATGGCAAACAACCAGAACAACCAGAGACCAGAAAGACTACGGCCCCTCACCCTTGCTGGTCCTGTCCCAAGCGGAGACCCTCACCCTGGTGCCCCACCAGGGCAGGCCATGCACCTGGCCTCTATACTATATAATAGAAGGGTAATATGCAAATTGACCCTAACAGCAGAATGACCAGAACAACCACTTGACCAGTCACAATGAGGCACACAGACTACCTCTTGGTCCCTTTCCCCATCCAGCAGGCTCTAATTGCCAAATGGCGAATGGGTAACTGGGGGTGAATGCCAGGCCAAGTCCCCATCCTGCTGGTCACCCCACATATAGAAGGTGACCCATGGCAAGGGCAGGGCCAGTGAGTGGGCGGGAATGGTCAACCTCTTGGTCCCTCCCCCCGGCCATCAGGCTCCCATCACCTGATGGTGAATGGGGGACCGGAGTGGGGCAGGGGAGCAGGACCAGCTGCAGGCAGCTGGGAAGGATGGCCCTGATTGCAGGACAGGCCAAGGGACCGTACCCGTGCACAAATTTCATGCACTGGGCCTCTAGTAAGGCAATAAGAAGGAGAGGCAAAGCTCTAGAGGTGGGCCACATGGGTCCTTATAGAACTTTTAAAAATTATCTTCTCAGCAAATTTAATTTTACAGGCCCTGTCCAGGTGGCTCAGGTGGTTGGAGCATAGTTCTGTACATGAAAAGGTTGTGGGTTTGATTCCCAAACAGGGCATATACCTAGATTGCAGGTTCAATTCCCAGTGGAGGCTTATATAAGGAGGCAACCAATGGTCATTTCTCTCTCACATCAATGTTTCTCTGTGTCTCCCTCTTGTTTTCTCTTCTCTCCCCCCACTCCCTGCTCCTCTCTCTCTCTCTCCCTTTCCTCCCTCCCTCCCTCATCAATGGAAACATATCCTCCAGAGGAGGATAAAGGAATTTAGTTTGACAGGATTAGGCTACAGCTGGAAAGACAAAATAAAGAAATCCATTTACAAGATCAAAAGTCTGACCTATGGGTAGATAGCCCAAACATTGTCCTTTCAGATTGGCATATAAAAGAAAATAAAGATGACGGATTTTAAATAATATCATAATTATTTTCTAAAAGTTCAGTGATTCTAAAATGTTTTAAATATATCTTTGGAGCATACACATGCATCCTAAAGTTAAATGGCAAAAAGCACAATTGTTAAGAATTGTCTACTTATTAAATTTATATCCTAAGAGGTAAAAAAGGAAAATGTATTATATAGAATTGGCCAGAAAGGCCTAAGGTGATTTTTGAATAATCAATATTTTCCAATATATTCTATAGCCTTAAAACAGAAAAATAACTGATCCCGGCATTCACTAGAAATCTGTTTATTTTTTTTTAAGGAAGCTTAATAATTCACTGGAAAAGATTGTCTATAATACAAAGACTTCAAAGAGTATTTTACCAAGAAGGAAAAGCACTCCCATTTTATAGGAAACCAAACTAAAGTCTGAGAATATTAAGAGGTCTCATCATAAATCGCTGGTTGAACTCTTTCACCCATTTATCATTTCTTTACAATTTCAATTTATTTTTCCCTTCTCATTTTTGGCTGTTATTCCTCTCAATTAACCTCTGTGCTACCATCTGCACTCCCTCATTTCCTTCCTCCTCTGTCTGTTTTCCTATTTCTTCCTCATATGACTATCCTTCTATTCTCTCCAGAAGACTTTAAAGAGGAGGGGAAAATTAGTGACAACAAAGATAGAAAATAAACTACTTTTAATCATGGATGGAATAGCTGATTTAAGCCAAGGGGTACCATCTTTTGAATATGTTCTCTTCAAATGGGTGAATGGATCAGAAGAGGGAGGGAGGATAAAAAGGAAAGAGGGAAGAAATTAAAGGGGGGGAAGGAAATAAATGAATTATCAATATTTGTTAGTCATGCAATGATTAAGTTGAACTTCTAAGTGCCAGTCCTGTGAAATGTCTGAGAGTTATTGGAGACATACACAAACATTATTAGAGTCTGAGCAGCAGTAGCTGCTGCAGGGCTGGAATGGCTCAGAATTTAGAAATCAGGCACAGATCGTGGATGTCCTAGTGGCATTTCCTACACATCCTCAAGGGACACTACCATGAATGGAATAATAGAAGTCAAACTTCAATCAGGCCCTTATTAGTTACTTTGCACACAGAATATGAGGTGCCATTGTTGGTGGCAAATGACAGCTACTGCAGCTTAGAATTGACAGTGCCTTTTTTTACAAGCTATCTTTGGCTGCTCAATATAAGGTTAGGAGCAGGTCATGTACGAGGTTTTTTTTACCAAATTAATGCTATCAGGGGAATTACACTTAAATGGAATTCTTTCTATCTAAACAATTCCATCTAGTTTCATCACTGTTTTTTCTCTCCATCTCTTCCTAAATAAAATAATTCAGACAAGTAGACATCTGGAATAATATATACAGAATCAAGTTATCAAACAAGCCAAGATTTACTACCAGGCCTTATGCTCTCTCTCTAAGTCATTCAGGAAATGCAAGTCTCAAATAGCCAGTAATTTTTTTTGACAGGTTTCAAATAATCTTTGACATTCTGCTTCTTGATGCACAATTTTCATTCAAATGACTAAAATTAAAATTTAAAGAGATTCTTCCATGGGGGAATCATTTCTTTCATCTATTTTTAATTTAAACAGCACATTGCTGTGTGTAAGAGACTTCCTAAATCAGCCATCAATTACATGTAGGAATCTAAATCTAATCACCAAGCTTATTATTCCTTACTTAAAGACAAGAATCTCTTTATTATGGCATCTGTTTTTTGTTTGTTTGTTTTCAATTCTAACTACTCTCTTGTATAGTATATCTATAATAGGGTCCTATTGTCATCACTGTGCCAATCCAATGAAAGAAAACTTCATTCCACTTATGTCTAGGAACACATAGCACATTGGATAAATGAAGCTGTTTTCGGTAATTAAGTGAGTTAGCAATGATTCTTTATGCACCTATATGCCCACATTTAATGTACATGTGTGAGATGGGGCACTGGGGGTGGGGGAGGACATTAAAGTATACTTTAAAGTAACTCTAGTAAGCATAGTAAAAGGTGACGCCGAGTTGATAGAAGTGATGTTGAGTTGATAGAGGGCCCTGAATTCTAGAATAAGAGGTATTTGGATTTTATCCACAAAATTATATTGAGTTATTATAGATTCTTAAGCTGAGAATTGATAAGGTAAAAGCAATGCTTCTGGAAGATGTCTATTGTGAATGCCTGGCAATTGTGGTGAGGGAAGGATAAGGGAATAGGAGTTGGATGGGAAAGAGAAGGAAAGCCAAGGACGTTTGGATGCTTATTATGGCAATAATCTTCTATAATAATAATAATAATAATAATAAAAGAATAACGTGCTAATTAGACCAAACATTTTTCCAGATGTCCTTCTGGATAAAATTTTGAATGAAGCTGGGGTTGCAAGGGAAGCTCGGGTCCCTGGTGCCAGAAGCTAGCCAGTGCTGGCAGTTGGGAGAAGGAAGGCCAACTTTTGCACAGATTTCATGCATTGCGTCTCTAATCCATGATCAGGCCAAAATGGTCCACTATAGACTAAATGTTTGTGTCCCCCTGAAATTCATATGTTGAAACCCAATCCCCTGTATGATGGTATTAGGAGATGGGGCTTTTGTGAGGTGATTAGGTGATGAGAGTAGAGGCCTTGTGAATGAGATTAGTGCCAAGCAATCCTACAGAGTGTCTTCACTCTTTCTACCATCTGTGGACAAGGCAAGAAGATAGCCATCTGTGAAATCAGAAAGCGGACTCTCACAGACACCAACTCTGTTGGCACCTCGATCTTAGACTTCCCAACTTCAGGAACTGTGAGTGATAAATGTCTGTTGTTTATTAACCACCCAGTCTATCATAATAGGTCATAACACCCCCTAATGGACTAAGACATGATCTAAATCACAATGTGGAGAGAAAGGATCAAAAAGGCCAATGAGACTGAAAATGTGATTATTTTATTGTGAAGACTGACTGGTATAGATAAATAGACAATTGTAAAATAGGAATCCTAAGTTTCAATAGTAGAGAACCAGAAGGAATTTACTACCAACAGGAAAACGGGAGTCAGCAAAAAACACTAATGTGGAAATGGGGAGGAGTGGGGGAAAGGGCAAGGGATTCAGAGGTTAAATATGTGGTTCAGCACTTGTTTAAGTTGAGATGATAAAGTTACATCAATCTAGAGCAATTTAATTAGCAGATAAAAAGATGGTATCTAGATTAGAAATAAAAATTGAAATGGATGTTTTAGGCAATCAGCATGGAGATGATAGGTGAGGTCTTGAGAATGACTAGACTGATGAAAAGGAAGACAAACAGTAGGTCAAGGGCTTGACCGTGGAGAAAATTTGATTTTGAAAAATGGGATGAGTATCAAAAGAGAGAGGGAGGGAGGGAGGGAGGGAGGGAGAGAGAGAGAGAGAGAGAGAGAGAGAGAGAGAGAGAGAGAGAGAGAGAGAGAGAGAGCAGAGGGGAGGGAGGGAATGGCCCTAGGCATGTTGAAATAACTGCTTGAAACTTTACTAGGAAAAAGAAAACATGGGTTCTAGTTTTTTGTTTTGTCACTTACTAATGATCTCACAGTTGAATTGCATGCTTGCACTGTACTCTATAAAATAAAGGCTACAGAAGAGTTCTATTAATGCTTAGGATATAGAAAGCTAGAAAGTATGCTGCTAACAACTCTAACAACAAAGAAATGCCATGATTTTGAACTTCTTGGTCACTTGATGTCACAGCACAACCAAGTATCCTGAATTGCCAAGAGACAGATATTTCTGAGAAGATATGGGTCATACAGATTGACTCAGCCCAGAAGGAAGATGTGCTAGCTACCACATGAGCAAGTAAGATGAAACCAGACAATTTTAGCAAATGCTAAAGGCAGAGGGTGGACTATTGTAACAATATAGAACTCATGTGAGCCCCAGAACACAAAGAAATCTATAGTCACTCATAGGTTATTTTTCATAGAATTCCACTGAATGTTTATAAGATAGCGGACAGAGCAAGAAACCGAGAGCACCCTCAGTGGCGCAGGTATGCAGGAAGGGAGAAACTGACACAGCAAGAATGTGTAAGTTCTGTCATCCTACCCAGAATCTTTTCTCACAGGGAGCATGAGGCTCCCTATGAGTTGTAATCCACTGGAAAGGAGAGAGGCACAAATCCCATGGATGATAAACAAAACTATTGTCAGAAATAAAACCATCCTCTTCTTCAACAATGAAGTGCTAAAGGAACTAAAGGACAAACACAGTCCCAACTCACCCACAGGTTTTGTCTTTAATGTTTATTTGCAAAGCAATGGCTAGTTATCAGATAATTAGGTCCTCAGGCCTGACCACAATCATAGGAAGGGGCATTATTAAGGGTTAACTTGTGCCCCCCCCAAAAAAATTTATATGTTGAAGTCCTAATGCCAGTATCTCAGAATGTAAATTTATTTGAAAATAGGGTCACTGCAGATATAATTAGTTAAGATGAAGTCATACTGGAGTAGGATGGATCCTAATCTAATATGGCTGATGTCCTTATAAAAAAGAGAAATTCAGACACAGAGACATTACTAAGGGAGAACACAAGGTGAAGATGGAGAGGTTAGACTGATACTTCTATAAACCCAAGAGTCAAAGATTGCCAGCAACCACCAGAAGCTAAGGGATAGGCATGGAACAGATTCTTCCTCCCAGCCCACAGAAGGAACCAAACTTGCTGATTCCTTGATCTTGAATTTCTTGCCTTTAGAAAGGTAAGACAATACATTTGTCTTGTTTAAACCACCCAGTTTGTGAAAACATTTATTTGGACTATGTGAAGTGAGGTAGTAATTAACAAAACTAAGTCCCTGTCCTCTACGGGCTATTACCTAGTTTAGGAAATATTAATGGACAATAAAACAAATGAATAAGTCAAGTAGTGGTATGTGCTTTGAAAAAAAACAAAGCAGGATAAAAGGGCTAAGAAATGTCTAGGTGGGGGTGATGTGAAGAAATGCTTCTCTGAGGAGGTGTCAGTGAATAGAGACCTAATTAGGTAAATTCTTGGATTGGGGCTCCAGGCTGAGGGAGCAGCAAAGGTCTTCAGACAGAAACGTGTTTGGCATGTTTTGAGAAACAGAAAGAATGCCAGGATGTCCACAGCAGAGTGAGCCAAGAGTGCAGAAATGAGGTCTGAGAGATAGATGCAAGATCATATAGGCTTTGTTAAGATTTTGAATTTTATTCCAAGTGGGATGTCCTTTGAAGGGTAATGAGAAGTTATGTAAGTATTAAAAGCTGGCTTCCATGGGAAGAAGGGTTAATGTGAAAGTTGGAAGATCCCTTTGGAGCCTTTACAGTTGTCCATGTTGAGATGTTACTGTCTTAGACTAAGTGGGAGCAAGAGTAGTCATAGACAGGATGTATTTTGACAGATTGCTGACAGCATATGGTAGTTATACAGGCATTGGTCGGGGTAAAGCCTCTGCTGTGATGAGAATAATTTCCAACGTGAATTAGAAGGTATCACTCTAAGTAGATTTCACAGCTCTAGAAAATAAACTATACAGCATAGCTGGGCATATAATGGCTGTAAATATTTTAAAATCCTTCAAGACACTGGCAAATATTTTCAAGTGGTAGAATCTCAACAGAGAGTGCATTTTAACAAGAAACATGTTTTCACCATTCCATCCTTCAAAATGTTTCCCGTGTTCCCACCCGGGGTACTCTCCCTAGCGAGAGCCATTGGTGGAATCGTTTTCAAAGTGCTAGCCTTTCATCTCAAGCCAAAATAAATCAAAAACCGTGGTCACAGCTTTTGTAAGGATCGGTTCAATTGTGAAAAAGTATACATTTGATCTGTAGAGGCTCTCCAGGGGAAAAAAATGTTTTTAGTGAAAGGGCAGCATTTTATTTTCTAAAAACAAATGCTCCATTGTCCTTCATCTATAAAGGCCATCTCTGCACACCCAGAAATGAAGGAAAAAGTTTAAATACTTACCCAAGCTCGGCTGGCTTAGCTCAGTGGTTGAGCATCGACCTATGAACCAGGAGGTCACAGTTTGATTCCTGGTCAGGGCAAATGCCCAGGTTGTGGGCTCAATCCCCAGTGTGAGGCATGCAGGAGGAAGCTGATCAGTGATTCTCTCTCATCATTAATGTTTCTGTCTCTCTCCCTGTCCTTTCCTCTCTGAAATCAATAAAAATATATTTATAAATAAATAAATAAATATTTACCCAAGCCATGTGCACACAACAAGGAGGTGCTTAAGTAGGGAGAAATAGCATACTGAGATCACAAAGGGAGGGTTCTGCCTAAATTATTCTAATTAAATACCCAACTGAGTTAAGTGTCCAAAATTACTTTCATTTCACCTAAAAAGAGGAAGATCTTGCTATTTGTATTCTCCTGAGATATGACAAGCCCTTTCCTTCAGACTCTGTTAGCACAGATTTCCCAAGAGTTATGCTAAGTCAAAAATTGGTAAATCTTCATAATTGTGAATCCTATATAATAAAAGGCTAATATGCAAATTGTTCCCTCAGGAGTTCGACCGCTCACTATGACATGAACAGACCACTAGGAGGCCCCAGCCAGGAACTGGCAGCCAGCAGCTGGGGGAAGGAAGATACTGATCACTGATCTGCCCTGATCATTTCCCAGGCCTAGAGACCCTACCCATGCAAGAATTGCATGGACCCTCCGGGACTGGTTTGGCTCAGTGGATAGAGTAGGGGTGTCGAACTCAATCAGAGAAGGGGCCAAAATCTAAAATCCAGCCTAAATCGTGGGCCGAATGGTTTACTGAACAGTCATAAACTGTCATTGTGATGGAAACGCAGCGGAGTGCAGTGATGACAGCGCGGTGCGGGCCACATTGCAAGGCCTGGCGGGACGGATTTGGCCCGCGGGCCTTGTGTTTGACACATGTGGGATAGAGCATCAGCCTGCGGACTGAAAGGTCCCAGGTTCGATTCAGGTCAAGGGCATGTACATTGGTTGCGGGCACATCCCCAGTAGGGGGTGTGCAAGAGGCAGCTGATCGATGATTCTCTCTCATCGATGTTTCTAACTCTCTATCCCTCTCTCTTCCTCTCTGTGAAAAATCAATAAAATATATTAAAAAGAAAAAAGAATTGCATGGACCAGGCCTCTAGTATTAAATGAGCTTCTATAAAAAGCAACTGTCTATTAAATGTCAACCCAGTACTTGTTCCATGTGGAAGGATATTTTTCTTAATTAGATTTATAGCTTTTTTTCAATACCTTAATCAATGCAGTCTCAATCAAATAACTCTAATCAACTTTGCTTCCTAATTTGATGAATTATACTAATAAACTCCAATTTTCACCAACAAAATGTAGATTTATGGTCAATTCCTTTTCATTTTAATGAGACACTTCCACCATTTTCAAAATTATCTAATCTTGTTTTTTATTTTCAGAGGTTTTGACTAAGCTAAATTTTCTGTTGGAATGTACCCAAGATGCTAATAAATATTGCCAACTGACTAAATGCAAAATCAAGCAAACCTCCCAAGTTAAGGTCAATTGATTTTGAGCATTATTATCAATATTATATCCCTACTATGTGCAACATGCTATAATAAGTACTATTGGCAATATATTAATGAATAAAACAGCTCTTTGTTCACAAGCTCACAACTGGGAGAACTCCTAAGCTAGTGTTTATTTAGAATGTTCCTAGTGTTTGTTTAGAATGTATCAAAAAGATACAAAGCTGTGAAGAAGCTTATTTGTAAGAAATCAAAGAACAAGGATCTTTGGAGTCATTCATCACAGTCTCCCCATTCGGGGAAATTTCTTAACTATGAAATTCTTCAATCCACTCTAAGGAATATAAGCATGAACATAGAGAAAAAGACACATTGTTTAGTAACTCCCATTTTCCAATTTCAACACTTTTAATGAAAAAAGCAATCCTATATAATAAAGAGCTAATATGCCAATAGCCGTCACTCCATCACACCATAATGACCAATCAGCAGGGACCTGAGGCTACATGGTGCCTGGCTAGGGCAGAGGTTTCAGGCTGCATTCCCCGCCCGGCAGGACTTGATGGGGATCTGAGACTGTGCCCCTGTTGCCTGGTGGTGCTTGATAGGGGAACTGAGGCTGCACCCCCTGCCCGGTGGGGACTGACGGGGGTGGAGCCGGCTGGGTCTGGGTCTTGTGAGATTTTAAGGCATGTGGGATTGGGTGGGGACTTGACTCTGGGTCCCACAGCACACCCCAGACTCTGACAGGAGAGAGATTTTCATATACATTTTACTAATTTTCTTTCATCTATGACACTTCTATTATAGAAAAAGGGCAAATAGCAATATTAAGATATTTCCTCTAATTAATTCCTTTTTAATGTGCACAAATTTCATGCACAGTCAAGAAATTTAGTCCTATATAATAAAAGGCTAATATGCAAATTGACCCTAAAGACAGAACCACCAAGATGATCAATCACTATGACACACACTGACCACTAGGGGCAGATGCTCAACACAGGAGCTGTCCCTGGTGTTCAGTGCACTCCCACAGGGAGAGCTCCACTCAGCCCCAAGCCAGGCTGACAGCTGTAAGTGCAGCAGCAGTGGCAGGGCCTCTTCTGCCTCCTCAGCAGTGCGAAGGATGTCCGACTGCCCGCTAAGGCCCGCGGGGAGCAGGCCAAAGCTGGCAGTCGGACATCCCCTGAGGGGTCCTAGACCATGAGGGCACAGGTTTGATTGAGAGCCCCTCCACAAGTACACGAATTTTCATGCACTGTGCCTCTAGTTTAAAAATAAATGTCATATATAAAGTTATAGTGTTGGGCAGAGTCTTGAAAGTCCCTTAGTTCAATTCTCTTCTACAGAAGAAGGAACTGAGGCTCAAAGAGGAAGCATGGCTTTTCCTAGGACATTCACCTCTTAGTGGCAGATCATGGATTGTACGTGGTTCAATGAGTCTTATTCCCAAAACACTGGGCCTCCCTGCTTCTCAGGCTAATTGAATATAAAGATGCTGAACATGATTCACATTTAAGCTCCAAGGAGGAAAAAAAAAAAAACAGGCCCAGATGGTGTTCTCAGTGGTTAGAAATTTGGCCCGTGCACCAATGGGTCATAGATTTGTTTCTATTATAAATCAAGGGTGCATACGTGGGTTGTGGGTTTGATTCTCAACTTGATTAGGGAGTGTGCTAGAGGTTAACAATCAATGTGCCTCTTTCACACTGATGTCTCTCTCTCTCTCTCTCTCTCTCTCTCTCTCTCTCTCTTTTTCTCTCTCTCTCTCTCTCTCCTTCTCCCCTTCCTTCCCTCTCTCTCTCCCTCTCTTTTACTCTCTCTAAAAATCAATAGGAAAAATATCCTCAAGTGAGGATTAACCACAACAAAAAACAAAAGGGTTAAGGAAAAACTGATAAGTTACCGTCATAATATTAAAATTCAGCTCTATCTAGGTGAGAGATGTAAGGCCTGTGCTAAGCTCTGTTCACACTTCCTTTTGCCTATGCTGAAAGACTCCTGACTCCTAATCTCAGAGACCCTAGTTAAAGTGGATGTGAGAGAGAGGGAAAGCTGTGTGGAGAAAAGACCTACAGTATGGATATAGTAGGAAAAACACTTCAGCTGCCTGGGGACAAAACCCACCTTTATCATCTATTCTGTTTACTTGGGTAAATTACTTAATCTTCTGTGTTTTCATTCCACATCTCTAAAATGGGATAACTATCTCATTATGAGGATTAAGTAATTGATATTTATATAGTTATTAGATTTGCCTAGTACATAACTATGCATTTTAAAAATAAATACAGTACAATGATATAAATGCCCAACCTATCTGATATAAATCAGAAAAATTAGAGAATATCTTGACTAAAAATAATCTCTTCTGTGTTTTTTATAGAAGCCAAATTTTTGGAAGTTAAATTGGTATTTCCCACATTGAAATTTGTGGGACATCTATCTCCTAGGAATATAAAGAGGAGTTCAATGAACTGAAAGTCTTCTGTGGTCAATAATATTGGGAAGCATTAGAATAAATAGAATTTAATGTTTCTTTATTGCAGGACTTATAAGTTATACTATGTTAACATGAGCTGTAAATTCTATTTATGAATTGACATAAATAGAAGCAAATCACATTAAATATAAATTAAAAGAAAAGCAGCTAAAGTGGGATTATGGTTTATAATACTTTTGATTATTAATAGCCTTTCAAAAGGTCATTCCTGTAGGCCCTGATTCTGGTAGAGGTTTCAAAGTACAAGTCTGTCTGATCATTGATAGCTGTGCATCTCTGTTGGCATTTATACAGCTATTAAAATGAGGGTGTTTTTAAGGAATTAAAGATATAGGTATTCTCTTTCAGAAATGTATCTTCCATTCTTCCAGGGATGTTTGTTTTGGTAAGTTTTCAATATTATTTTATTTTAAGCCATATTTAATTTATCACTATATCAACTTAAAATAAAATGTGAAATTGGCAGCAGAATTTTAGGCAGTGAAAGATTTCTCAAAGGAGTCCAATGTCCTTTTAAAAATGAAATACAATAATGGAAAATAAACTGTAAAATACCAGCACTTCTCTTCCCCATCTCCTTTGTTTGTGTACTAAGCCAAGAGGTCCCACTGCCAATCATATTCTTAGGAAGAAATAGTGTGGAGATTGCTTTTGATATCACCCATGCATTCATTAGATCCCCTGTTTCTCTAATTTAATTTTGAGTTTGGTGTTAATTCAACATATATATCCACATAAAACATACACAGCTTTTCTCATTATAATATAGGTAAATTGCTCATAATTTAGGAAAACTGGATAAACCATAAAATTATTCATTTAAGTGAAATATAGATTAGACACAGGATAAAACAGGTCTGGCCCACTTTCCAACAAAATCTGAAGCAATATATCTAACTTATATTTCCTTACTTTAAAACATACCCAAAAAAACTTACTTGACATAAGTATTTTTTAAATTTAAATACATTTTTAATGAACTCTCATTTCAGTGTTTCAATATGACTATAGAGAATTTAAACCTTTTTGTTTTTTCTCCAAAGCAATGAAAATCAAACCTCCCAAGCCTAGTTTCAAAGAAATATTTATGGCTGGATTTAAAATGTCTCAACAAAGAGCTTTAAAATGAAATCTCCACTGTGGGGGAGGAGGGGGAACATCTATTGATATCACAGCATAAGTACCATTATTATGATATTGAAAAAAGTATTAGATTTTCAAGAAAGACCAATTCAGTAATCACCCATCCCTCTAAAAGAAATGTTGGGAGAGGAAAAGATAGGATAATTCCAAACTTAAACTTCAAGAGAAAAAAAATTAATTTCTCTATTAGTGTAAACAAAATGATTTGTCTTTTCATAACATATCAAGTCAAACCATGATATATGTTATAGATCAGCCACCCCAGTATATGTGGTCATTCCTTCTTCTAATGTTCTCAGTATTATTACAATGCCTCTGGCTAGTTTCTTTTATTTTTTTTTCTTTTACTTATAAAGAGCAAACACTATTGTTTACATGCGGCAGATATTTTCCTCCAGAAATCTGGAAAAGCACAAAGAAAACCTAGGATTTTGTTAGACACATGAACATTTTTTTAAATACCATAAGGGACTATTCCCTTAGGATACTAGGCCCAGGAATTTGTCCCTGACAGTCTCCCAGACAGTAGGATAACATTGATTTTCATAATATCTACTTCCAAAAATATTATTTATAATCTATGCACCAGAAATGTGCATAAGAACGAGTTCCATTACTGACCTCCATAGTTATGTCCAATCACCTGAAAAACTACATATTTGCTTTATGTATACACCATCTTAGGTCCACGAATTGACTACCACTGAAGAGATTAACATCCTTTTATGTGTCCACCATAACCTCTGTAAAGTTTCATGGGGTTCCTACAGTCAGTGACACTCACAATTAAGCACTCAGTGCAAATGTTTCCTAACTTTGTGAATTTATATTTCTTTTTTTTTTAATATTTTAATGAATAGACTTTATTTTGTAAAGCAGTTTTTATATGTACACAAATAATACCTTAATAAAAAATGGAAGAAGAAAAAAAAAGCACAGTATATAAAAAATAAATAAATAATAAATAAAATAAAGCAGTTATAGGTTGACAGAAAATTTGAGCAGAAGGTACAGAGAGTTCTTATATACTTCTACCCACAAATACAAAGTTTTTACTATTATTCACATCTTGCATTTGGGCGGGGCATTGGTTACAATTGATGAGCCATATGGCTACATTATTTTAAACTAAAGTCCATAGTTGACATTAGGGTTCATTCTTGGTGTTGAACATTCTATAGGTTTTTTTGTTTTTTTTTTCCTTTGTTTTTTTTTATTAAGTTATTATCTGTGTACATATTTTAACATTACCTCCACTCCCATACATACCCTCGCTCCCCAGAGTTTTGTGTCCATTGGTTGTACTTATATGCATGTATACAAGACCTTCGGTTACACAAAGATATGTGCAAAATGGGCCTTTCTTCCCCTGGCTGCCTGCACTGCCTTCACAGCGGCTGGAGCTGCCTTTACACCTTGCCACGCCATCCAGAGGCCCGGAGTGGCTGGGGTGGCATGGAATGCCTGCCTCGTCACCATGGGGACAACGCAAGTGTCCCACCCCAGGCATGTGTATGCAAATTAACCCACCATATTTATTGGGTTAATTTGCATACTTACTCCTGATTGGCTGGTAAGCATTGTGAATGAACGGTCAATTTGCATCTTTCTCTTTTATTAATGTAGATACAGACTGACAGCATGTTGTTGTTTCTACCTTCAGAGTTCCCGCTTGTCCAGTCCTGTATTTTCCAAGATTATCTCTCACCTGTTCCTCCTCACACAGCCCCTACATACATACATGCTCATATGGTCCACTGTGCAAGTTCCTTCCCTTTAGGGTAGGGGTGTCGAACTCAATCAGAGAAGGGGCCAAAATCTAAAATCCAGCCTAAATCTCGGGCCGAATGGTTTACTGAACAGTCATAAACTGTCATTGTGATGGAAACGCAGCGGAGTGCAGTGATGACAGCGCGGTGCGGGCCACATTGCAAGGCCTGGCGGGACGGATTTGGCCCACGGGCCTTGTGTTTGACACATGTGCTTTAGGGAATAGATATAAGGCCAGTGGACACAACTGCCATTTACTCTTACAGGTGCTAACAATTCCAGGTGCTTTACTTATTCTATCATTTTATCCTCATGACAGTGATATGGAGGAAGAGTCAGTATTCATAGTCCTGTTCACAAGTCTAAAATGGATTTGAATGCTTTGCCCAAGTCTCATAGCTGTAAGTGATAGAGCCAGGATTCAAACCCAGGTCGGCCAGACAGCCAATCCCTCCATAGGCAGGACCACTAATTTTAGAGAGTAAATAATTTAGAGTCTCCCTCCACAACTCCTTTTCCACTCTGCCTTCCCTTCCCTCCCTCTTCAGAGTGGCTTATTGAAGAGTCCCAATAACTTGTTACATGAACTTGCTTTTTTTCAATGTCAATGTTTCAATTGTGTGGTATCAATTATCCCATTCTTTATTAGCTGTAGCTCCCTTTGATGACAATTTAGCCCAATTCCTCAATTATTCAGACCCTTTTAATTATTTAAATACTAGAGGCATGGTGTATGAAATTCGTGAATTGGGGGGGAGGGGGGGTGCCTGTCAGCCCAGACTGCATCCTCTCCAATCTGGGACCCTTGGGGAATGTCTGACTGCCATAGGATTGGGCCTAAACCAGAAGTCAGACTTCCCTCTCACAATCCTCCTAACCACTTTTGCCAGCCGGCCTGATCAACCCCTAACTGCTCCCCTGATGGCTTGATTGGTGTCTAAACACACCTAACTGCTCCCCTGCCCACCTGAAATATGGGTCGTCATATTTCAATGACACCTTCTGGTCAGGTTTTCCTTCACTTGGCTTGCAACCCACCTGGGCAACCTTATGACTCCTGTCTCTTACTTCATCCTCCTCTATGTTGAGCCTCAGGAACCACTGGGTTCTCTTATGTCTCCACCAAAGGCTAGAGCAAACCATGATGAGGCATGGGTTGGCCCCTCTTAACAAATCCCTAAAACATAGTCCCATTATGGCTTGCTGATAGGGACTTCTTAAGGGGGCTCACACCTCCCCAGGACTCTATACTGGGCTCTAGGTGAAAACCAGCAAACTTCAGGGAGCATGTCAGGCTGTCCCCCAAACTCCCCCGCATTGTGTTTTGCCAGAAGGTTGCTATCTCAGGGAATAGTCTTGACTATGTTAATAAGGTTTTACTAGTACTTTCAAAAGCCAAAAAATATGATTTTTATAAACCTACAAAGTCCAAGCTCTCACAGCACTGTTGTCTCTGAAGTCACCACTAAGTATGCAAAACCTTCCTAACTCCACCAGCCTCCAACTCTGCAGTGAGAAATGCTAAATGCCCACATCCTCACCCTGAGCTATTTACCTGGCTGGGATATTTTTTCCCACCATCCTTGGAAGCACTAAGCTATTTCTGAACGTTGGTTTCTTTTCTGATTGCTTAACCAGGCAATAATTCTCCAGGTTCTCCATTTGCCCTAGAAACAGAACTACAGCTCACCTGAAAGTCAAGAGGCACAAGTGGGACCAATGCAAAGGAGCAGCAGAGGCTCTCCAGAGCCACACACAGCACTGCCCACGCTGGGTGGGATCTCAGCCATGCATTTCATAACCCCCCAGTGTGACCTATGTGTGTGTGGTCTTGAGTTATGACGTGATGGGAACCAGATTCAGAGTCTGCCAGGACCTTCTGGTTCAACTTTCTGAGAGATAAGATGGGAATTTAACTTTGGGGGCTTGGATGAATGAAGATATCAGAGAAAGGACTCAGCTTCCTAGGAAGTCTCTCTGCAAAAAAACAAAGTTTTACTAACTGAGCTCCTCAGAGCCCTGGGGACTAATGACAGGGTTGGGAAGAGAGAGGAAATAGCTTCTTATGTTTTATATATTGTATTTGGGTGACAATTCGATGTGGAAAAAGAATTCCAAGGTTTTAAAAATGAAAAGAGAATAGAGGTTTGCTTGGGGGGGAGGGGGGGGCAGGAGGAAGGTGGAGGATCCAAGTCCCAACTATGTCCTTCACTAGTCATTAATTCTGAGAAAATTGTTTAATGCCTCCAGACACAGTTCCTCATTTTTAAAAAGGCCATAAGGCGCCATTCCCTTAGAACACCAGGAATTTGTTCCTGGCAGTCTCCCAGACAGTAAGATAATAAGGTTGACTTTCATTATATCAACTTTCAAAAATATTATTTCTAACCTCTGCATCCAAAATGCCCATAAGAATGAGTTCCATTTCTAACCTTCATAATTACTAGTATGTTTCACATCATTCTGAGTAACATACGGTTACTCAGAGTGCTGTGAAACATACTAGTAATTATGTTTCTATAACTCCAGTCTTGGTTCCTCCTCCTACCTCCCATCTGTAGGCCACTTGTTCCTCTCCTCCCCTCACCCTGGAGAAGTGAGGGTGGGGGCCTGGGGAAGCCGGCAGAAAGAACCACAGACAAGCTAGATCTTACTATTACTACTCTTGGAGCCACAATGGACTTTGGTATTTTCTTAGGACAGTATAATTAGTTTTGCATACAATTTTTTTGATAATTGGCTAAAATAGTATGGATCCCACAAAGCAGCCCACCTCAGTCAAGCTATCTCAACTTTCTTTGTAAGTTTATTACCAAGTTGAATTCAGGGAATATGTTAACCTTCCTGGTGACTATGGTTCTGGTTGGCATGTCTGTTTTTATGCTTCTCCAGAAGAGCTCACCTGGAAGGACCTTCCGTGCCACACAAGGTGGTCAAATGAATGGTGCAAACAAAGAGACTGCAAGAGTTCAGAGGAAGCCTGAACTGTAGAAAAGAAAAATGAAAGTTTTATGGAAGATGTAAGGATTGAAAGTCTTAGTTTTACAAGTTAAAACAGAATAATAGTTCTGTCATTCAATTCAGTAGCAGAGAGTCTATAAATCTCAAAAAAATTTTTCTACATAGAAATAGATTATTTTCTTTATTGACTTTCAAAACCCAGACCTAATTATGTGATTTCTATTTCTATAGTCTTTTTTCATATCATTTAAAATTGTTCCTACTATGCTCCATATGTATGGTTCTTTGAATTTTAACTCATGACTATTTTATTTTTTCTAAATCTTTTAATTGGCTCCCTGACTTCTTAATAGTTAATTAATATATTGCAAAATAGCAGGTATATGCTTTGATCACAGGATGGTTTAACTACAAATATAACCCCCTAGCTAGGAATCTGTCCAGGTTCTGAAACCCTTTGCCACTTTCTCTGTATTTTTGTTGGCAATTAATATATTCCCCTTGTGTTATAGGGCCATAATTAGTATCCCCATGTCATATCTCCCTGACTAGTCTGCATGTTCTCAAAGGACAAGATTCTGATCTAGTTCATATATGTGCCCAGCAAGTAAAGGGTAGTTAATAAGGTGGATTGTTTGTTTGACAATCTGTTTGGTTAGTTAGCTGATTTAATGGAAGGGTGGAAGGGTGGAAGAGATGAAGGGATGGAGTAAGGGGTGGAGGGAAAGAAGATAGAGGGAGAAAATTTTTTCTATTTTATCTGAGTCTCCCTTCCCTACTCATCTTTGATCCTATTATCAATTCTAAGGTATAGCTAAGCTCCTTTTAATCAACTTTACATCTTCTCCTTTTCAAGAATTTTTTTACTACTAAGAAACTAGGCAGCCAGCAAAATCACTGGGAGAAATAAAGCAATAATGAGTTAAAGAACTGCTAATGTTGCCTTACTCAATAATTATAGACAGAGCTCAACACAACTAAGATGTAAGACTTTGCTATAATTTTCCCTCTAATAACCCATGTTTCCCAATGTTTCTCTTCCACTTATAAACCTAAAGAATGATTCTACAATTTTGGAGTCAGAAGATACTTTACACTTTCTAGTAATTTGATAGTTAATTTTTAAATAACCTAGATAAAATCTTTGCTATACTCATTCTGCTTCAGTTTGATTACATCCAATGAAGAGAAACTTGCAACCTACCAAATGAACCTCATTACATTTTTTCCTACGTGTACTTACTTTTAATATTTTTATATTAAAGAAAAAATACAGAAAATGAAGGATCACATCACATGTAAGTATATAAAACATATATATACATGCTTATATGTAATATATTTGTATGCATATGAATATATTTTTTAAAAAAAGAACTTAAACAGCATAGAGCATATAACTATGGGCACACTATTCTTGTTTCTCATCATTTGCTAATAACATATAGATTATTTTATGAACCTATTCCAAATGTAAAATACCAATTTTTTAAATTTATCTTAGAGAGGAAATAGGAGAGAGAGAAACATTGATTATTTGCCTCCTGTAAACCCACCCAATCAGGGATGGGACACAAAACCTAGGTATGTATGTGTCCTGACCAGGAATCTAGCTCATGACCTTCCATTGCCTAGGATAATGTTCCAACCAACTGTGCCACACAGGCCAGGACTAAAATCCCATTTCTGATTGGGATTTTACGATCACCCCACTTTGGTTCCGTGCCCGGCTCTCATTAAGTTCCGTTGAAAAATTGAATGTGCCCCCACAAGAACTTCCCCTCTTTTAATTTGTTGATGGAAACAGATTCCCAGAAAATAACAGCAATGAAATCTTACCACCTTCAGTATTAAAATGGCCTAATTATGATCAATGAAATATTGCTGCCTATTCATTAGAGTAACCCACACCAGCAACCAGCACTATCTTCTACGTAGGTATGCTAAAGTTGCTTTAAAAAATAACAGATTATTCTTAACCCAATAAAGCATCATTTTCTTGTTCAAATGGGAAATGACAAACTTGTACCTCTGAAATCAACAACATTTTAATACTGAATCAGTTCTGCTCTTTAAATTGAGATACAAATAATTCCAGAAAGCAGTTACCTTCTTTGGCTAGAATGAGGTGAAATAAATATGGACCCAAACATATCTAATATCCCATTCTTTTATTCGTGCTCACACATTCACCATCAGCGGTTCTTCCCCCAGTCTTTGTAAACAAGGGAAGCAAACTATGTCTCCTCTCCTCGGGCTGCGCCTTTAAATCGCTGATTTATGTTCTAGGCCCTGAAGGCGTTGTTTTACACAGTGCAGTGCTGGCCAGCAGCAGAGTCCCAGAAGGTGAGTGTATCATTTGAAAGGGTTTTAATGCATCAGGGAAGAAGCACTACCTCCTGGTAATCACATGATCAGCACACCTAAATGGACAGCCCCAGCTGCATATTTAAACCTGCAGCCGGAGAGGCAGCTCTGTTTGCACAATGCTATCCCGTGGCAGAATTACACAGCTTGCCATGGCTGCAGCCAGATAATTATTATTGATTCACTCTCAAACTGTCAATCAGGGGACAGCTCAGAGGCAGTCAGTGATGGACAGAAGGAGGATTGGACAGCCACCATCCAACGAGGAAACTTCATCTTGAAAATGAACTTAGATGAGATGGTGCCAGTGGATAAGAGTAATTGATGATTGTTTCAGAGCAGAGGAAGGGGAAGAAAGATTTTTTAAAAATCCTCCTTGGTATTCATCTTAGTGTCCTTAGTAGAATGCATGAGGGGCTGGCTGTCCACAAAATGTAAAGTTTTTGTCCAAGAAATCTATCACTTTTAATATGCTATATCTTTAGTCATTTTAATTCTAAAAACATTCTCTGTACCTATTTGACCCTTTGACAAATATATGTTAAGCTCATAATATTTGCAAAGCAGCTTCACCCTCAATCATTATAGGTAAACTATCAAATACCAGTTGACAATTTGATAGATGGGTAAACTGAAGCATAGAATAGCTAAATGACTTGCCTAAACTCACAGAACTCATTAGAGGTTGAACTACACATAGATCTCACATGTTTTGTTTCTTAGATTATTATTCTTCCCCTAATATTTATTCCTCGCCTTCCAATGGCTATTCTTCACTAAACATTATATAAAACACTTTGCGTAGATTATGTCATTTTAAAATTCACAACAGCAAGGTGGTTTGTGCGAGCCCTTTCGTACAGATAGGAAGTGAAATTCATAGCAATTTCAGGACCTGTATAAGGTTACTCAGGAGTCTCAGCCAGGATTTGAATCCCAGACTGGTGTAGTCTTGAAGGTAAAAGCAATGTGTCCAAGAATCGTAACTACTTCGGCAGCCAATAAGCAAGCAAGCAAACACAAAACACTGGATTTGAACACTAACACGTTAAGCTTCAGTCTTATGTGTGGAGGGTTTCCTGACACCCTGCTCCAGCATCCAACACTCAGAAGCCATTAACGGGCAGTGTTCTGGGTGTGTGGTATTGGACCCTTTTATTTGTTCCTCTAAATGTCCAGTGTGTCAGCCACTGGTCAAACTCATCTGGACAGAACTGAAAACCAGGCTTCGTTGCACGTTCCTCGTGATTCTCCCTCTGTCTCTCTTCATTTGAAGCATGACCTGGTGTTCACTGATTGTCGGTGACATTGCTTTGCTACAGTCATTTCCAGGCCTGGGGTGTGTCACCCTGGGGCACCTTCAATTATCTCAAGGAATCATCCCAAAATGCTTTTTGAAAAAGCATTGTTAAATAGAGAGTATTTTTTTAAAATAATTTTTTATTGTTTCCTTTCCCCCTACATTGACCGCCTCCAGCCCACCCCCACCCCCCACCCCAGGATCTCACTGTATTTTAAAAGGAGGAAAGTGCATCTAAAAATCAAGCAACAACAAAGACACAAAGATTTAGGAAGTCATTGGTGAATATGTCAGTCATTATTTGAAAATGGAGAGCTTGATATTCTGAGAAGTTTCAATTAAAAAACCCTGCGTGTTGGGCCTAGAAGGAATCAAACTGCAGCCTATTCCCGCAGTTTAACCTCTCGTGTATTAGAGTCTGGTTATCACCAGCATTCACATGTTCAAACTTAGACCCTTCTTAAATTAGGAGTGAAAATGTGGTATGGAGGATTCAGAGAGCTCCCTCTCCAGCATATTCCCAAGGCTGAGTCAATCAGAAGCTTCTCACTGCAAGGTTACTTTTCCCTCATGATCACACCCTGTGCCCAAACCCAGCATCCATGGTTGCTTTAGCTGTCATCTGATGCTCCTTACAGGTGTCCAACATCCTTAATCATCTTTTATCTCATTTGATCCACATAAAATTCTGAAAGCCATGTCAGATACTATTACTGCTATTTTACAGATGAGCAAATTGAGGACCCACGACATTAAATTACCTAAGTTTTAGGACTGCTAGTTCCAGGCTGTATCACTATGTTTCCTTAATGCTGTGCTTGTGTTTTGATTTTAATGTACTAGATTCAGCCCTGGCCGAGAAGCTCAGTCGGTTCAAGCACTGTCCTGATACAAAGCTGTGGGTTCAATCTCCAGTTAGGGCACATACAAGAAACACCAATGAATGCACAGATAAGTGGGATAAAAAATCTCTCTCTCTCTCGTCAATAAATTAAAAAACAAAAAAGACTAGATCTATTTTGCATTCATGTAAGCATAGGACACTGGTAATAATATAGAAACTACAAATTTAAGTATTACAGCAATCTCCTGGTATATGTCAGTAAAGTGTCTCATTCCTCCAAAATTAGTTTATTAGAATAATATGATAACCAACAGAAGTGTACGTTTTAAAGAAAATGTTGTATTTATGTTGTATTTTTATAATACCCAAAGATACTATATTACCTTGATCTGGGGTTCTGAATACATGGTCTCATGTCTGAGTGTAAAGAAGAGATGGCTGGGAAACAAAAGGGAATAAAACATTCTAAAAGAGGTCTTTGCTTAAACCTCAAATATTACACTCACTGGCCACTTTCTAGTTTTTCCTGTGGCATGTAGTCTCTGTAGGTGGGAACCAGGCGCCTTTCCATGAGACATCTCTTCAAACTCTCTGGAGTCCAGAGAAGACCCAAAGCCTGACTATCAGGTGGCATTAGCCCTGTTTGGGCTGAAGAAAATATCACCTTCGGTAGGTAGTGTTGCTATTGATGCACTCGGACAGTGATGGATTTGTGGCACCCTCACAATGGCCAATTCCATCACAGATCTGGGAAGAAGACATTATCACTCAGGCATGAGAATGGGAAATGGTGCATTCTAATGGGAATTAAGAAGGCTGTGTTTGCAATCTTTCCTGAGAATGCCTGGAAATACTTAGGAGAGGAGGAGGGGAAGGGACACTCAGAATGGAGCCTGGTTCAGGGTTTAGAATAATAATGTTTGTATTATAGTTATAGTTATAGCTATATTACCCACACACAGGCTAATGTGGTGTGAACAAAAAGAAGAGGGGTCACATTAATATTTTAGATATTTATCAAAAATGTACGTATGTTCTATTTTTTTAATGAAAGACATATGGATTATTAGGGTCTGACAGAATTGACTTTCAAAGCTAGCTCCACCATTTACTAATTCTGGATACTTGAGCAAGTAATAAAACCTGCCTTAATCTGTTTCCTTAGTAGATGTGGGATGATGCTTACCATGTGGGGTTGTTGGGAACCTCTCTAATCTTAAAAGAAACTGTTTACAACAAAGGTAAGCCTCATTTGAGAAGACAAAAATCTTCTATGGTCCTGAAGGCTCCAGTCTCTACCAGGAGTTAGTACAACCTCTAGGTTATATAGGCATTCATCCTGTGGTCCAGGTCATGATGAGAGTTTATGTCACATACCCCTCACCTCCAATCTGGCTTGGTTCTGAGTCTAACCTCTGCATTTCAGAGATGTGTTTCTCCTCACCTCCAGGGGAGAAAAGCTGGGGATTTGTGCGAAAGGCTCTCTGCACCTCTGAGAGCTATAAGTGCTTCCCCTCCTTCAGCCATCTCCTTGCAGGAATCAAGCTTGTATCAAAGACAGCTGTGGCAGAGGAGAAGGTCTACTTCAGGGAGGGCAGGGAGCCAAGCTGTGAAGAATGCTTAAGTAGAATTAACAGCAGGAATCTTTGATGGCCCTCGAAACAAACAATTGAGTGGCAGGACTGCAATGTTGATTTTTCTTTTAATCTTCTCTCAATTTCATAACATAGTTCTATGCTGGAAAAGTTAGCCTATACCCATTTGTGGCATTGAGGCCAAGAATCATAGAAATATTGCTTGGACTGAAATTCTGAAATAAGACTTCATTCCTTATGATTACAAAACAAAAAGAGAGAGGGTCTGTTCATGGATATCGCTTTCTGTGCTCATGATGTTTCTTTCCACAGTCTTTGTGAAGTGCCACAAAAAGGTGCCGGAGCCTACCCCCGAAGCTGATAGATGAAGGCTGCATCTGAGAAGATTGATAAGAAAGGACAGAGGGCAAAAGAGCAAACAGAATTTAGAACAAGACAGAAGTCCTTGCCTGTGTCAGTTACTTTGACTAGGCTTTGCATGTATGGGGTGGGGAGAATAGGTAGAGGGAGGCAGCAGCATGGGATGTGGATGGGATAAAGGGATATAAAATGATCTTCCAGACTTTGTGTAATTAGAGATAAAAATCAGTCAGTAAATACACTGACATTGGAGAGCTACATAAAAACCTTAAAAAAGGAGATTAATAAAACAAAAATTTAGTGTAATCCAAAAATGGCTGATATATCTTAAATTAGTCTGACTAAGCTGCCATAACAAAATACCATAGGCTGGTGGCTTAAATAACAGACATTGATATCCCCAAAATTCAAAATTCTAGATGCTACAAAGTGCCCACAAATTTGGTTTTGGGTAAAAATTATCTTCCTAATTGAAAGTTGGTCACCTTTCTATATATCCTTTCCTTGGAATGCGCAGAAGATGAGAAAGAAAAGAAATTATTTTGGGGGGGAAAGGAAGGTGTTTTTTATGGTAATGACACTAATCCTATTGGATCAGGTCCCCAATGAGCTCATTTAACTTTAATTACTTCCTTAGAAATTCCATTTCCAAATATAGCCACAATGATGGCTAGGGCTTCAACATTTGAATGAGGGGGGACACAGACATTCACTTCATAACACTCCATCTCCTGTCTCAGTTTGTTGTCTTATTAAGAAGACACACAAATATAACATTGACCCAAGACATCAAAATGGAATTAAAACCTTTAGTAAAGTCTCTCAAAGAAGCATACATGCTTGCTTCAAACAAAACAAAATATTCAGATGCTTTGCTGATATCACAGAAGTTTCATCCAATGTGATAGTGGCTCCTGCAGTCTCTCCTTTAGTGCATCCTCCCAAGATTCTCTACAGTGCCCATCTGTCTTTCCCTTATTCCACCTCTCCCCAGTCCTTGTTCTGCTCCCCTCATTTGTCCTTTATCCTCAGGAGATATGGCCCCATATTTTGCACTTATAAACTCAGGATTAGCAACAAAGAAATGAACTGTATACAGCTAGCTGAGGAAGTTGAATTCCAAATGGTTACCATGTTCCTAGTAAAAAGGATGAATATTGTATAGAAATGAAAATGAAACAGAAAAATGAACTCTCTAATGCTCTGGCATCTCATGGGTGTAGATTCTCCTTTTACTGATGCTATTTTGATGTTCTTGGAACAATAAACCAAATACTTTAAATATAAAATCTAATGTTTTATGTACTATTTCACTCAACCCTTCACAACTCTCCTACAGCATCTCCTCCATCCATCATCAAAAACACATTCAGGCCGAAACCGGTTTGGCTCAGTGGTAGAGCATTGGTCTGCTGACTTAAAGGTCCCAGGTTCAATTCTGGTCAAGGGCATGTTCATTGGTTGTGGGCACATCACCGGTAGGGGGTGTGCAAGAGGCAGCTGGTCAATGTTTCTCTCTCATTGATGTTTCTAGCTCTCTATCCCTCTCCCTTCCTTTCTGTAAAAAAATCAATAAAAAAAATAAAAAATAAAAATAAAAAAACACGTTCAGATCAAGTTCAGGTGGCCTTTTGAATCAATCCGTTTTGGCTGCTTTTTATCTTGCTTGTTGTCTTTTGTCTGATCCTGCTCCCTGAGTGCTGGCTTCTATGCACACTGGAAGGCTAATCATGAGAAGAGCAAGTAGCTGGTCTTCCAGAACCTTGAGACTGACTTCCCCTCAGATTGTGGCCAGGCCAGACTCCATGGAGCACAATGTCAGGGGCAGCCAAGACTATTCCTGTCAACTTTCCCACCTTAAGGGGTCCCAGAAGCATCTTCTCCTCTCCACCAATGAACGACTGTGCTCTCAGCAATGGCCCCACCACATGTTGCTGCTAAAATGTTTTACTAAAAAAAAAAAAAAAAAGATTCATATATTTTTAAACATGCATGAACATGTATCTTATATAGGCATGTAAAATATATTTGAAGATAAATCACACACACACATATGGGGGTACACAGGGGAAATGCTGGAGCACTGAATAAATAATTTGGGGGCAGGGGTTCCATCAATTTCACTTAACAGTAAAACAAACATATCATGGAGTAGAATAAAATTTTTACAAGTGTTTTTAAGATAAAAGTGGAAACTTGAAAGACATTTTCTGGGAAGCTTTGGTAAGATGCCTGGGGTTCAAATTCACTCTGCTTTGCCTGGTGTGAGTGGGAATCTGACAAGCAGGGCACCCAGAGGCCCAGGGAGCGATGATTACACATGGCCAGGCTTTTATAAAACCCTTTGGTGAATTATAATTTACCTCCCGGAGAGTAAATGTCCCAACTCACTAATGACAGAGCAGAAACTTGAGAACTAGCCTTCAGTTAGTAGCTACGATTACAGCCAGCCAGGGTGGGATTTGCCATCTACTTGTGGGCTGTGCCAGCCTGCTGAGCTACTTCCTGCAAGGAACCGGGCAGACAACCACCAGTACAAAAAGAGAAACCTGGAGCTGCTGCATTCTGCTAAATCTGGCATTCAGTCACTTCTGTTTTAACAATAGCCTTGCTTTCTGTGTTTATAAACTAAAAGTCTGAGTCAAGCCTGACCAGATAGCTTTTTCTGATTGTATAATTTCACCATATGAGGCCTGAATTTCTCTAGACCTCAGCAGCCCATGAACTCAGATAACAGAATCAGAATAAGAGTAGGAACCTAAGTTTCTCTAGCTCTTGCTTTTAGACCTTGCTCATGTGAGATGTTCACCCTTGTGAAGTCTGACCCTAGAATCTCTAAAAGTCCCCAGAGGTGCCTCAGGTGTATTTGAGAATTAATCAGAATATCTATCAGAATCTCCTTCTGTCCCAACCATGACCAGTGTCCATGGTGAGAGGTCCCTTGAAAGCGTCCTGTTGCTGTCATTTCCACTGTGCCAAGTGCTCCATGTTAAGGATGAAGTCTCCTGAGCTTGCAGAGGCAACAACACTGGTGCATCTTGTATAGCAGTGGAGAGGCTGACCCTCTTCCCACTCAGTCCCATATTACCATCCAGTATCAAAACAACATTCCCAATGCCCCTACATCAGACTGTGTTCCCCATGAAAATACCTTCTCAATTTCTCCATATAGGTTCATTCATTACAAGGCTCAGAGACCTAAGACCAGACAGCAAATCAATGCTAAAGTCCTGCCCCTCCTCACTTTCTCCCTTCTTCACCATGCAGCCCCACTCCTCCCTTGCATTTCAGTTCACTCTGACTGAATACCTGAATTCCTTCTTCCACTGCTTCATCCTATATTCATGGACATGCCTGCATCTTTAAAGCAGGCATCTTTTAAAGTCAAGACAAAACCCAAGCCATATTGATGATCCTTTCAGAGGTATGGAAATTAACCTGGTACATTCCGGGGGTTATGTTTACGAAGTAATGCTGGAATTGACCTACAAAGTACAAGGTGACTCGCTGTGTTGAATCCAGGTGAATTCGGCCTGTGGTGGTAATCCATGCCCAACCCTGTGACCAGCCCTAATGCCCTGATGTGACTGTCATCATGTGAGCATAATGAACCAAGCATCCTGTTTTACAGGAACCAAGGTAAAAAGCACTTGCATTTGTTAAAATCCCTTCTAGGTCTTCAACTGAAATGTGATACAAAAGGACAAAGTGCTATTACATTAACCTAATTATGAAGTTACTTGCTGAGAGCAAGTTTTAAAGTATTTACATTTGTTTAAAAGCCAAAAAGATTATTAGCTGTCCTACCACAGACTTTGAGGCTCCTATCTTTGTTTTGTTTACCAATTTCTAAATTTAAATGGAGGATTCCGTTATACACTTGAGCTTCTGGTCAATTCTGCATGAACAGACACTGCAATGTAAAAAAGATACCATAAATATGGTTAAGAAATATTAATACACAAAAACATTTTATGTGATGGAAAATATATTAAACGGTAAAAATAACATTTAAAAAAAATAAGTGCCTTCATTTAGCAAGTTAAAACTGTATAAGGCTTCTAGCCCTGGCTGGTGCGGCTCAGATGAACATGGTCTGTACCATGCACCAAGAGGTCACTGGTTCCATCCCTGGTCAGGGCACATGCCTGGGTTGTGAGCGTGATCCCTAGTGGGGGTCGTACAGAAGGTGACCAATAGATGTTTTCTCTCTCTCTCATCAATAAAACAATCTTTAAAAAAAACAAAACTGTGTAAGGTTCCATTAATAGAAGCCTCTACAAAAAGCATGTGGTAGATAATTCCTTATCCTTAATGGGGAACAAAGGAATATGATATTCTTTAAATATTTTTATATTTCTTTCTCATTTCAACTTTGTATAAAACTCTACACTATTAAATTTTATAGCTTAGAAAAACAACAACCTAGAGATGGATGACCTTTCTCTGAAGAAATAAATAAAAAGATTGAAGATTAGAATTCAGACTGTATTTCAGAGGGAATGGGCCAAGCCATAGAAGTCCAGTTCCTCTCAGACAACATATTCTCTTGTCAAACAAAGTCCTTTATCCACATAATTCACTTATCAGGAGCCTGCTAATCAGGAACGGCACCATCCAGAGCACAAGAGGTAAGAGGGGTTTGGGGGTGGAAGAGAAGCTTTGATTAAACACAGGTAGTATCAAGCTATCCCACTGTGAGAATTTCTCGCATCCTAGCCCTGTAGTCAGGCTGCCTGGTTCTTGGCCCAGCTGCACATGTGAGACACTAAACAAGTTGGGTCAACCTTCTGAGCCTTGATGTTCTTATCTGTAAAATGAATATAGTAATTTTTGTCCCTTATCAGACTATCAACAGGATTAAATGAAATCGTATATACAAAGTGTTTAGATACTGCTAGTATGTAGTAAATGCTCTTAAGTGATGTTACAGTTTTTATTGTTATTGTTATTTATTACTCTAAATGTAATTCTGCAAGCATAATTATTATGCTGTCTATAGATGAGATCGGAAGCCAAATATTATTCAAGTAGAAGAATATTCCACTAAAAACCTAAGCATTGACAGTCTGACACAGCTATGGCCATCAGATTGAAACTCAGAGAAAAGGCAAAAAGACAATAAGAATAATAAATAAGCATTCAAAAAAACCATCATTCTGAATACTCTTCATTTCAGGGAAAAACAATAGACAATATTTCGATAGTTCCTTGAAATATTTTATTAATAAAAGATGCCATTCAAAGTAAATTTAATGCACAGGACTTAGATTATGTTCAATTTATCCCAGGAAAAATTTCTTACGGCATAGCACTAGGAGATGTTTGACTTTCCCTAAAAATATGGTATATTTTTTTCCTTTTTTGCCCAATAAACTGTTTTGGATATGTGTACAATGTAGAAAATATACTAGAAGATTTCATTCCAAATATTTTATTAACTTAAATTCAGGAACTAAAGGGATATGCTAGTTGAAAAAATATTATGCAATAAGGAATATTCCTTCTATGGAACAGCTTATTCCATAATTCTCCCAGAAAAGGAAAGTACTACTAAATGCTATTCTCTTCCTAAATGAAGCAGCAGATTCGTTCCAACAACCATAACCTCCAAAGTGAAGACGTCTCCACCTGTCTCCAATGGGGGGACAATGAGCAGCACTGAACAGCAGGATAGTGTAGGTACCAATCTGTATGGGTTCTTAGATCCCATGTCTTAGTTCTCACTGGCATACATCCCAGTAAGGATGCCCTTGGCTGACTGGCTAATCATGGAAGATAGGAAATGTATTGAGTCCCAACTCTAATTTCATTCAGGTCCCTGGTAAACATCACCTGAGGAGAGTCCACTCCTCACCACCTATGTAAACTAGTTCCTCCACTCCCAGCCCATCTATTCCTCTTACTCCATTTTACTGTTCTCCCAGTCACTTATTGCCTCTTAACATATTTATTGTTTTATTCCACTTTCTGTTAATCATCTGTCTCCTCCCATTAGTAACTTCCAAGAAAGTCGGTGACTTTATGTGTTCTACTTGTTGTTTTATGTCCAGTTCCTAGAATGGTGTCTGGTAAATAGTGAACACAGTAAGTACTAGTATTTGTTGGTTGATTGGATGAGTAAATGAAAACCCAAAGTTGATTAGTCCTGAAGGATTTTTCTTTATAAGGAAATGTTGAGATATCTTCAAACTCATAACTTTAAGTCAAAAAACGAAGTGTCTTGTATCAATTAAACTATGAGATCAGAGAAGCAGGAACATTATCTGTCTTGCCAAACATCACTGTCTTTCACCCTCTGGGGCCACACAGCGAGTCTATCTCTATTCCTCTAAATTATTCCAAAAGTTAAATCCCCTGTCCTGGCCTCTTTCTGATGATCAGTCTGTCTGACTGAGGGGTAGACTTGTATGAATATCCTTGTATACCAACTTTTCTAAAACCAAACTCTGATTTTTCCCAAATCAATTCTTTGAGCATGTTATTACCCAAGGTGGAGGCTCATTAACTCTATTCTACATGGACAAGGGTGGAGTTTTTTAAGGTTTGGAGCATGGAACAGGCCCTAAGGAAATGCGATACCAGTCAAGCCACATTTAAATGAGATGACAATGACAAGTGAAGGAACAGAGAAGACATCCTGTATGGAGGGCTGAGCTAGCCCAGACAGTGCCGCAGAGGCCCCAGGTGTATGAGACTTGGAGACGTTAAGGAAAATACAGGCAAGAAGGCAAATCAAGGTCACCCAGTTCTCAGTCTTGCCTGAAATAGTGCAGCATTAAGTGAACCAAGTCCCAGCTAGCAGAAGCAAAGATCTCTTAATGAGGGCAATTTGTGATACCACATGTTGGCAGCCGTTTTATGCAACTGTTGTTGGTTCTCATTCAGCAGATCGCATTCTGATCCCCATTTTGTCTGACCTCCAGAAGCTGTGGCTCAGAAGTGCAGAGTCACTTTGAGTATTTTGTTTGGAAAAGGTTTCTATTAATACACACCACAGCTTAACTAAAGAGAACCTCCATGCTGGCCAAGGTTTCTCCACCACCTCCCTAATAACAGGCTGAAAAGGAGGGAGGAAGGGAAGGAGGAGGGAAAAAGAAGAGAGAGAGAGAGAGAGAGAGAGAGAGAGAGAGAGAGAGAGAGAGAGAGAGAGAGAGAGAGAGAGAGAGAGGAAAGCCAAATATTGAAATGGAATACGTGACTGATGGGGTGAAGGGGAATGAGCAAGGCTAGAGTAGCCCACTAGCAGGTTTTGCGCTACCGGAAGAAAAGGGTAATCACACCCTAACAGATGAGAGACCTAATGCTCAGAGAAGGCCAGCAACTTGCCTAGAGCCACACGTGGGACTTGGAACACTTTCTGCCAGATCTGACCCCACCGATGATGTGTGCTCCACCTCCGTTGAACTGTATACAGGGAATCACAAGCCAAAATCGTCCTTTTTTCCAGTGTTTCACTGGCCGTCTTTTCCAGACCCAAGAACCAAGGATCGTATTTCTTCCTGCCCACTCAGCCATGCTTGTGCAGTGAACACTTTTTGTTTATCGATATAAATCCCAAGCTAGCATAATGCATTTGCTCATTGTACCTATATTTATTGGGTGCCTACTATGTGCAAGGCATCAACAGGGTGGCGATTAGGTGATATGAATCACTTATTAAATAATTATAGATGAGAACGTTTTTTGTTTTTTTAAACCATGCAGGATCCAGTGATCTATATTGTGTTCAAAGCAAAGTAAATCACAGAGATGCTGGCTCCAATCCTTTTTTTAAAGTAGGCAGGGTATAAATAATAAATAGAATAAAAGCGTCACTGTGAAAATTTTATCAGAGGCCGTAAGTGTGGAAGAGTTAAGAGGCTGGGCTCCCGTCCAGACCTGCCACCAGCAGTGTGTGACCTTGGGTGAGTCACCTCACTTCCACGGGCCTCCATTTCCTCCTCTCTCTGTAAAATACATGGGCTGAGTGGGGTGGTTGTGAAAGTGCCTTTTCTCATCAGTAATTTCCTGGTCCTGAAACTGAAATATCACTCAGGGCATCTGACCTTGATCCCTGAGGATCTCCAGGGCTGAGAGAAATACAGGGACTCGGTTACACTTGGGATGCTTAAAGGAAAAGCACCATCAAGAGCAAATAGGCCATCCACTTGAATGGCAGAAAGCTGGCTTGTTAAATATAACTGATTTGGAAAAATTAATATAATAATAAGTGAACACTGGAGAAATTCCTAATATGGAACAGTCTCCTACAAATTATAAAAACCCAGGGGAAATTAAAAATCAATGCACAATAACGTATCAATATTGGCTTCCTAGTTGTGACAAATGTTCCATGGTAACATAAAATGTTAACAACAGGAGAGCAGGGTGCAGGGATATCTGGAACCCTATGTACTCTCTTCACAACTTCCCTGAATATTGAAAACTACTCTAAAAACAAAGAACTAGGAATCTTCATGTACATTTACCAAGCTGAAACTTTTTTCTCTCCACACCTGTACAAAAAACGTTAGCGGCAGGTTGGAGATTAACATATAGGCATCTTCTTCATTCCTATTAAAGTCATATTCAAATCCTTTGAAATTTTGGGAGGCATCCTTATAAATTTAATCAGAAAGTTTAAGTGGGCTGCTTATCCTATTTAACAAAAGCATAATATGCTAGTTAGACCGGACATCCTTCTGGCGACCTTCTGGACAAATCGGGGGCTACAAGGGCCGAGCCAGTGGCCATGGTTGCCTCAGGTCGAGGCATGCCACAGCAGCTGTGAGAGAAGCCTGGTCCCAGGTACCAGAGGGAAGCCTATGTCAGCATCAGGGTTCTAGTTTTATATGAACACTAGAGGCCCAGTACATGAAATTCATGCACGGGTAGGGTCCCAAGGCCTGGCTGGTGATCAGGGCCAATCTGTGGGGCCACCAGCAGGGTGATCAGGGGGACCCCCCGCTGGCACACACTTTGGCAGGCTGGTGTTGCCCACTCGCTGGTCTCTCTTCTCTCTCCTCCCCCCCTCTCCCACCCCGCTGCTGCCAGTTGCCTACTGTGGGAAGTGACTGGTGGAGCAATTGGGGGGCAGCCTTGGCCTGCTGGCTGGCCAGTCCCAACCCCCACTTCACCACATCACTGTTGCTGGTTGCCTCCTTGGCTGGCCTGGGGCCTGCAGGCTGGGGGCAGCTCCTGTGTTGAGTGCCTGCCCCCTGGTTGTCAGTGGGCATCATAGCGACCATTTGGTCTATTTGCATATTAGGCTTTTATTATATAGAGTATCAAGAGAGAGAGAAGTGTAAGCTCTTTTCAGCAGTTGGAAACCCTATTCTTAGAGCTGGAAATAAATCCCTCCTAACCAATTTAACTGATGGTGACATTTCCACACTCACCAATCTCTTCAACTACCTCTTTAAAATGGAAAGTTAAGTCCCACTCCGAGGCCATAACAATCTTGGCAAGTTTACAAACTCATCCTTAAGGGCTCCTCACTGTGGAAGACAAAGGGGCTGAGAAAGCTGGTGTTTGGCTATCTTTGGGGAGCAAAGCAAACATACACACAACCCCAGAATCAGAAGGAAAAGTCAGTAATATTAATAATTCCACAGTGTGTGTTAAAAAGCCATGTGGATTAAAGGAAAAAGCCCTGCCATTTCTGTTCATTAACATTAGCAAAATTCTTAGATAAGTTATATAGCATTGAAGCCTGCAAATCAGGCCTAATTTTATCTTTGAGGCACAGACTTCTGAAACGTGCTCTCTTTGGTCTACACACTGCCTTTTGATATATTCTATTAGCTGGAAGCTCCAGTATTCTTTATTATGATTCCAGCAGCCTTAGCTCTCTGCTCAGAAATAATTGATGCTCCCTTTGCACCAGGCATAGTTTTCAACTGATAATCAGCAGAGTAATTGGCATCTTCACAGGATATTAGGAAGAAGAGGGGAATCAGCTGCAGATAGGAAACAGACAGCAGAAGGTAACCAAATAACCATGCTCCTGCTAAGAGGCTAAATTCTTCCAGACAAATTATATTCTTGGCATTTTCTATAGTAAATATTTATATTTATCAACACACGTTGTAAGAAAAAAAATTGTTAGGTTGGGGTACTCGCTGGTTTTATTAAATCTAAGGTGTTGATATTACTATTTATTCAGTAACATGCACAATTTGATACAACCTCTAGTAATACTTAATATTAGCAGCTTATATATTTTCCATACTCATTGCGACATAATTAATGATGCTGTCATACTGAATACATGGACATGAATTATTACCAAATTAGAATAGAATTCCTATAGAATTATGTGTAATGCACTGTCGCCACAAATACAATATTAATAAAGAATCTAGGTTAACCCGTGTTTAATCCTGTTCCATCTAATCTTTTATTTTAACAAAGCACATTTAACAGCTCTGACTTTGCTATATTTTGGAGAAATATTATTACATTTTTAGATCAAAGAGATGTGAATACAATTTTGACAGAAGCACTGGCATCTGTTTTTTAAATTATCTGCTTCAAAATAATCAGGTGTCCCCTAGGATAATACCTGGACAATAAGTGTGTAAGTGAGAGCAAGTCAGGAGGCTGGGACACAGAAGCTCAGGTGTGCTGAGACACTCTATCCAGTCCCATCCTACTTCCTGCACCAACCTAGCTATGACCTCTACTGAAGATTAGGACTAAATAAAACTCAATCACTAGAGTTAGGTCAAAGGTATAATGAGAGGGGAAATGTGAGGAGAAATATTCCAATAACACTGCCCACTCTCTCCCCCAACAGCATCATCACCAGTCTCCATTTGCTGCCACTCCCAGTGGGATACCACTCAGATTCTGCCATTGTAGGACCTGACCTTAGACCATGTCAGCCTCAGAAGAAGCCTCCATATGATCCAGATCAAATCCAGATCTGCTGGTTCAACTACCTGGTTCTCTCACCACATAAACTCCTTCTATCCTTCCCAGCTGACTCCCTATACCTGGTTACTTCTGCCTCAGACCCTGAGGTGTGCTTCTCCATTGACATTTAACATTTTGCTTTAAGTGAAGGATTTGCTTAGACTTTTGACCCAACCATCAGCAACAACCCTGAGCTCACCCCCAGTCTCTCTAGATCAACTGGGCTAGCAGCTGGAACAACCTGAATGTCCCACTGAGCCAGGATAATGGATCTTGTAAAATAATCTATTCATTTCAGAGACTTCATTCTCTTGGGTTAGCCCAACTACATTGGTTTATGATCTAACTTCCATTTATTCTACAACTATGTATTGAGATGTTACTATGAGCCAATGAATCAGAGAAGCAATTTGCTCCCAGACTTCCTCCCTCTCCCTCTTCAGGTGTTCTCATTCTCTGGTGACACCTGACAATCTGCCTAGGTCAGTGGCTCCCAAACTTTTTGGTCTCTGGAACTTTTACTCTCTTAAAAATTATCAAAGATGCAAAGAGCATTTGTTTATATGCACTATACCTTTTATATTTATTGTATTAGAAAAAAAATAAATGTAAATATACGTATTTATTACTTAAAACCACAAACCCATTACATATTAACATAAATAATATGTGTCTATAAAATATATATTTTCCAAAACAATTATCAAGATAGGTGCCTTTGTTTTGCAATTTTTCGATACTCCTTCATGTCTAGGTTAATAGAAGACAGCTGGATTCTCTGCTTCTGCATCCAATCTGGCTCATTATGTTATTCTGGTTTAAGTATTATATATGAAGACTATCTGGCCTCATACAGATATATATGTATTCTTTGAATAGGAATATTCAAAGATAGGAATATTTGAATAGCATTTAAGTCCTGAGAGTGAGAGGAGAGAATTGGCTATAATGGAACACCTGGAGACTTTTGGGGGTTGATATAAATATTTTATATCCTATTTGTGGTATCAAATGCATACATGACTATATATTAGCCAAAACTAATAGAACTACATATCTGAAAGGTTAAATTTTACTATATGTAAATTATACCTCATTAAACTAGACATTTAAATACATGGCATTCCTTACTATCCATTGTCTATCTTCTCAGAAAAGTCTATGAGTACTAGAAGGTTCTCAAGCTCATGGTGGTGAAGCTAAACTTTCCAAAACTCTAATGTTTGCTTAAAAACTTTAATTTTTTCTCATTGGCATCACATACTGTCAGCTTATCACATTACAATTAAAATATTCAATTATGTTTCTTTAAACTCTGAAAGATTGGTCTCAAATTTATGCCACACCAGCACCATAATGCTACTCAAAAATGTTCTGTTGCACATGACACAATAAGTAAATTATTAACATTGCTCGAGCCAGGTGAAGGATTGCTTTTGTCATACTTTTCCCTGATGAGACAGGCTCACTTCATTCATTCTGGAGATAATATCTGATAAATGCCCAAACCTGAAAGCCCATAGTTTGTCTGCCCAGTCATTCTTTTGAGTAAAAATGATGTTCCATAACAATGGTGCCTAGATAAGCTCCCAACTCAAATAATCGTAAAAGTGCTTTTTTTCTTAAGACAACTGTAGTCCTTCAGAATGAAGCAAATGTGCTTTATGCATATGTCCAGTATAATAATACAGAATATTTTAAAGACATGTACTCAATAATTAAGACTTAATAAAATTTATAACTTCACAGCTTTGCCCAGGAAATTTTTAAGTGACTCTGACTTTTTAAAGATTGCAAATGTCTGATAGGAATTACAATGACTACAAAAGACACTTTGGTGGTACTGCTTTCATGTCTGCTAAAACACCTGCAGTTTTACCCACCATTGCTTTGCACTATTAGTGTAAATGTCAACACAGTTGTTCCAAGATAAACCATGAGATTCAAAAAAAATTACTCAATACTTTTGAATATTTCAGTACCACTTGTTTGTTGCCAAGGTTTCACATAAAAGAGGACCTTCTTTGATGATTCCTTGTTGTGGATGCCAGAGGGAAACAAGCAAACATATATTCACTCATTTATAAAGCAAAAGTATAAATCTTCAGATGAGATATTCATTCAATCTTTAAATGCACATAGCTTGATTAGTCTCTCAGCTATTATATGTGTTCCTCTAGTCAATGCAATAAAATAATTTACCTTAATTAGATTAAGGTGACCAGATTTTAACATTGGTAAAGGGCAGGGGTCTGCAACCTTTAAGACATAAAGAGCCACTTGGACCCGCTTCCAAAGGAAAAAAAACCTGGGAGCCGCAAAACCATTGCGACATTTAAAACAAATATAACACTGCATATATTGTTTCTTACCTTAATGCTATATACTGATTCGTGCAGTTAGCTGTCAATCTGAAGATAAAAAAGGACTTTTTCACTTAACAATGTAAAATATATTTTTGCAAATTAATAGCTAATTAAAATATTTAATTTATCTAGTTAATGGGATTTTTGCTCCTGAACCTCAGTGCACAGTGTCAGCACATCAGGGCTGTAAGACGTTACCTTCATTTTCACACAGGCTTGCAAGTTGTCGGAGCCACGGTAAAGCTTCAAAAGAGCCGCGTGCGGCTCTGGAGCCGCAGGTTGCCGACACCTGGTAAAGGGGGACACCATTGACCAAGGAGGTGGGAGGAGGGGGTTCTTGATTAAAAATTTGGTCTATATGGAGCAACAAAAATTTTCATAGAATGCAAAAATAGTATTGTAATAAATATTTTAAAATTTCAACGTAAGTATAATTTACAAATATAATAAATAAATAAATAATTATGTATAGTCATAAGTGTCACTTTCAAGGTCGGCGCTAGACTTTTTGCCCCCACTATAAAATATAAATATTACGAGTTCTATAAAATTTCAAGAAAATTTATGTATTTATGAAATAAATAAATAAATTACTTACCTAAATTATCTAAATAGCTGATTTGTAATGACATCACTTGTTTAACTAGCTTACTAGCATGCAGTACCATGTGTATCATCTGAGAAACAGTTACAAAATGTTTTCGTCATTGCCAACCCCCAAAAATGCCATTGTTCATTAAGTCCAAACAATGGTGGTTGAATTCTAACAACTAATCAACAATGTGAACTTTGATAAGCAGTTCTCAATAATCCATTCTCAACAATTATTTGTTATTATTAAAGTTTAACATTATAAAATTAACAAAAATAATATAAAACTCATATCCTGGCTAAATAGCCACATGGACACCGAAAACTGAATATTCCCTTCCCGTTCTCTCCTCCCCCCCCCCCAATCCCTAGCTTGTCGTGCATTCTTCCCAAAAATCGGGACTTTTTAAAAATGCTGTGGGATGTGGGACAAATTGTTAAAAATCAGGACTGTCCCACCAAAAGCAGGTCATCTGGTCACCTTATATTAGATGCTTCTGTAACTATTTTATTCCTGGTTTGAAAATAGTTTAGTTTTTGGAGTTCTTATGTCTATAGTAAAATACTCAATTACTTTTTTTAAACTCTGAAAGATTGATCCCAAAATATCACCACACTGATACCTTGATACTATTCAAAAATATTCTATTGCACATGACACAATAAAATTAATGATGAACATCACCAAAGGCAAAAGGAAGATAACTTTCATCATACTTTTTTTTTTCTTATTTACAGCTCCACCCAGAGTCCCCCCCGTCTATGAACTCTCTATACTCAATTTCACCTTTTTCATCATCTTTAGATATAGATGGGTTAGCTGGGGATTTAAAAAAACTATTCTTCTAATTTCACATTTTTAGGCCAACAATTTTTAGGCCTTAAATATAGATATAATTTATTTAATTTCAAAAGTATATATTATAAAACTAGAAGTTCGGTGCATGAAATTCGTGCATGGTGTGTGTGTGTGTGTGTGTGTGTGTGTGTGTGTGTGTGTCCTTCAGCCCAGCCTGCATCCTTTCCAATCTGGGAACCATTGAGGAATGTCCAACTGCCTGTGAAGGCCCAATCCCAGTGGACATACAGACAACCCTCTCATATCCAGGACTGCTGGCTTCCAAATACTCACCTGATTGCCCCTAATCACTTCTGCCTGCCAACCTGATCATCTAAACACTACTCTGCCAGCCTGATTGACATCTAACTGCTTCCCTGCCAGTCCGATTGCCCCTAACTGCCCTCCCCTGCCAGCCTGGTGGCCCCTAACTGTCCTTTCTTGCAGGCCTGTTCCCCCTCAACTGCCCACCCCTGCAGGCCTGGTGCCCTCCCCCCTCCCTCCCCTAACTATCCTCCTCTGATAGCTTGGTCACCCCCAACTGCTCTCCCCTGCAGGCCTGGTCCCCCACAACTGCCCTCCCCCTGCAGGCCTGATTGCCCCAACTGCCCTCCATTTCAAGTCTGGTCCCTCCCAACTGCCCTCCCCTACTGGCCTGATCGCCCACAACTGCTCTCCCCTGCTGGCCATCTTGTGGCAGCCATCTTGGGTCCAAATCAGGGATGGCCATCTTGTGTGTTAGAGTAATGGTCAATTTGCATATTACCTCTTTATTATATAGGATTTCCAGAAAGTTTTAAGATAAAATTTAAAAGTTAAGAAATATTTTTATATTTATAATACTTTTATATATTTTTAAAATATTGCAGAACAAGGCAATAAAGTATATTTCTTACTATATTTCCAAATGGGCAAAAGAAAAACTTTAAAATCATGGTTTAATGGATGTTAGTGAGGTATATAGCAAATATCATCTGCTATTAAGGATACAGCAGAAGTATTGAACATATACTGACATTTGTAAAAATGCTCATATTTTTCCCTAAACCTACTATCCTTAAAACACAAAAATCTAGAAAACACAAAAATAAGCAAGCACATATCCATCAAAGCAATGTTATTAGCACACGTCTGAATGCCTGTGAAAGAGTAAGGGTAAAAACAGCAAATAGCATCTTAGCCCTATTATGAAAATAGTTCTGAGCTGGCAGATCCTCTGAAAGGGTCTTGGAACCCACAGGGATCCACAGACTACATTGAGAAATGCTATCCTAGGTAACAATGGAGCCCTCCCAGAGAATGATCTAAGTCATTCCACTATAATTTTTTCCCTTTTATGACACTGAAGGAGGGCAGGCTGCTGACAGACCCTGGACTGCTCAAGTTGTTTAAGAAATAGAAGAGGTACTCAAATAGGTAGCAAAACCTCAAAACCTGAGGGTATAGGCAACTAGTCAGCCAAGGTTAATGATGACAATGTTGCCATCCCATAGCTCAAGCTAGAAATCTCAGATTCATTCTTGCAGCAAATACAGGCCTCTGTCCTGGTCTGAGCCCTCATTATCTCTTTCTTGACTACTCCTTACAGCCTTGTAAGAAAGTCCTGCCTCCTCCATCACCAGCACCATTGCCACAGAGCCTCCCACACACTGCTTACCAGATAAAGGACAAAGGGGGCCCTTTAAGTCAGGCCCCATAGACCCCGCCACCATATTATCTGTTTCCACCACTCTGAAAGATGCTGTTTGGCAGCATAATGCTGTTGTCCCCATAACGCTGTTTGGCACCTCCCAGCTTATGCACATGCCCTTTTCCTTGAACTCCACTTATTCTTCAGGCTCAATTCAAATCGACTCCTTTATAAAGTCTTCCCCAATGGTAAAGCAATGCCTGTGCTCCCAACATGTAACAAGAAGCTTAATGGCCACTTCACACCATCACACCAGACTGTCTTTACTAGTTCACATAACTATCTCCCCAATCTTACTGGGGACAGAACAGAACATTTCTTAGCTACATCTAAAGCCACTCTCACTGGTGTACTGGTACATGGTAGGCATCTAGTCCACAGTTGTTGAAGGAATTGCATGAAAAAGCACTGAGTGCTCCCCAACGACCCACTGATTAATGTGGTAGTTGAATTCTCCCATTCAGCTACCTTTCTACTGTCTCATGTGATGCTTTGCCGCAATAGTGACACATGGTAAAGATGCCTGGAACACAACCTTGCCCCAGTGGCAAGAACAAAGCCATCTCTTTCTGTTGTCTGAGATCCTGGCATCCTATATAGATAGTTCTCAAACAACTGTGTCTTGATGATGATACATGCATGGCCAGGCATTTGTCCCGGAATATCTCCATTGATCATTGTAACAAGCCTTTGAAGGAGGTGTTATTAGCCCCATTTCATGGATGAGGAAACTGCAGTGCAGAGAATAACTTGCCCAAGACAAAGCTGACATTCAAGCCAAGTCCTTTCCAACATCAAAGCCCAACAATTCCACAAAAGACTGGTTCGTCCTAAAATCCTCGAATGTATATAGTTTCTCTAACTCCAAGAGGATTTTCTCCTTTCAGTCATTTTTCACTGCTCTTTAGGGAGGGTTTTGTTTGTTTGTTTTTATTTAATGAACACTGAGGAGAACAGGGCAAGAAGCATCTACTGCCAGTCTCTCTCCTATAGAAGGGAGAACTCAGTATTCGGAGTCAAGTGCTCGGCTTGGGTTGTTGCCTTTGGCTAGTTCATGAGGGAAACAGATTAGCCCACCATTATGGTAATGAACAGGGCCTGCTTCCCAGAACTGGTATCATTTTTGTACTTAATTGCTGTTAAAATGTTCCTTAGAATTTTATGGGAAGGCTGTGTATGCACTTTAAATATAGTGTTACGTTTGCAAAAGGTGTAGCATTGTACTTTACTAGTTAAGAATGAGAAGTGTCAGCGGAAATGAAGTCTGTAACACTATACAACACCCCGTTCCCAACACAAACACTCTTGTTTGTCCGGAGGAGGACGGTGCTGCTCTATTTGTTTTCCAATTACATCTTGAATGAACTCAATAGACCACAAGGCATGATGGGAGAAATCCACTTTCTGGCAATTACAGCTTATGTTCTGTTTAGAGGCAGTGAACATTTCCATTGTCTGTATTTATCTGGTCTTTAAAAGTACAATACAGAAATCTCAAGGCTCAAAAATTGCTTTTTATGACTTCAAAGAGGAACCCTAAGATAATTCTGGCTTCAAGCTATTAATGCAAAGGGAGACAGGCTGCTCTGGAACCATTTCGAGGAATAGAATCAGAACATCAAGACCTTTTCCCATGTCAATTGAATTTGCATGAGATAAGGGACTTAAGCACAAATCATCAATGGGATGAGAAAATAAGTTCTAGGAATAGGCAAGATGAACTTCCAAGTCCCAAAGAAAAAGAGTTCTAGAAATTTGTGTGTACCTTTCTTTGATCTGAAATTCATGTTTTTCATGACCTACTTTAAGTTGTATTATTATACAACTTACCACCAAATAATATGTTTGGTTTTATATAAAAGAGTTATTTTTAATATGATTTTCTACAATGAAATTCTCCTGAGAATAATCACTGATGTCTGAATGACAAACACTATGACTGATATCACAGAATTTAACATGTATGCTGTATGCTTGGGTCATAAATCATGTGTCAAGTTCTTATGCTAATTCTGAAAGATGTCCTTTTAAATTAAATATTAGCAATAAGACAAGTATGTTATATCTATTAAAATCTTCCATTGGGGAGGAAGAACATTATTTCTAATTGCAATTTGATTCATTATGATAGGGCTTTTGTTTCACAGAAACAATGGGGACTTTTAAAAGAGCCTCTTTGAAAATTCAGTCAAAACAGTATCTGACCTAATATTATTTCACATAAACTATTTTCAAAAAGTTTCCAATATAAATGAAAATATCAATTCAATATGGAAACTATGTCATTTGGAGGATAAATGTACAAAGTTATATGTATTAGAAAGATTTCAAATGGCAACCTAATATAACCAACTGGTTTTGGCTCAGTTCTGGCATGAAACAGAAAAATCTAATTTATGTAACTAAATATTTCAAGTTTCATTTGAAACTTTTTAAAGATATGCTAACCACATTTTTTAGAAATATTACTGATTTTATGCTTCTAACAAATGTGAGTCATCTATAACTCTATTTCATTTTATGCAAAACATTACTACAATAGCTAGGTGCTACACCCTTTTAAATCTTTTATATGCTGTTTTGTTTTTTCCTTTGCAATATTTTTCAGCTTTTGGGTAATAATCCATAGATTTCTTTTCTTGCTCACATTATTGCTCTTCTTTAGCTCTCTGGCTAAAGAAAATGGGATTATATTAAATGGTTTCATCTAGCCCTTTATCTCAGCAGTGATGATATTTTTAAGATGTTGCCAACCAAAGGGACCAGGATGGTCTCTTCCTCACTCACTTATCTCTCAGACTTCACTTATGCTCTTCTGCCATTCCCCTCTCAGTTACTCACTTAAACTCTATCCAGTCTTAGAGCAGACCACTGGCCTGACCTCCACAATGGGCCTTCCCTGACACTTTTGTCCCATATTCAATTTTTCCCTCTCAATACTCTTATTACTTAGGCTGGGACATTCTTTAGTTGATGTCTTTACCCATTAGGCCCTTATAAAAAATAGTCTAATGCAGCAAACAGTAGTGGAGACTTACCATGTGATAAGTACTGTATATGACATCATGAAAGGCATAAATAACAGATAGTATGTGAACACCTACTATTTGTCAAGCACTGTATATAGCTCTCATTGATGCTTTGAAAAAGTAACTAAACCCTCAAGATACCAATGAAGAAACAGAATTAAAGGTATTAAATAACCTGCTAAAATTTGCACATCTAATAAGAAAAAAAGCCAGAACTTAAGCCCATATCAATCTGATTCCTTAACCCTTATTCTAGAAGATATATGGTTCAAGAACTAAATATATACATGAGCTTTGTTTAGCTGGCACAATGATTTTAAAAAAAAATTTCGAGTGACTTTGGATAAGGCATGTACTTTCTAATTCTTCAGAGGCCCCACTAACCCTACTGTCCTGTATTCACATACTAGGATATCTTTTATGCTACCTGCATAGCTCCCAATCGCAGTTGACCTTGTTCACATACCCCTCCCTCCAATAGTCTATTTTGGGTTACGCTTACAATCATAGTAGGAAAGAAACGATAATATAAAATGGAAAAGAGATGTGCAGATGTTCTCAAGAAAATGAGGAAATCTTCATGGATACAGAATGGCATGAGTCTTGAAGTGTAGGATTTTGGAAGGAAGAAGTTGGGGAAGAATGTTCCCAGGGGAAGGAATGGGAACAAAAGGTCCACGGGGTGAGAAGGGAGAGCAGTGTTGGACTTGGGAAGTAGGAGTTTATTTTCACTCGAAAGTGAGGTTTGATAAAGGCAACAGCAGGAGAGAATGCTGAGAAGGTTAGAGGAGACTTGATCCTCAAAGACTTTGAATGCACTCAGCAGCATAGATTTTATTCTGTGAAAATTCATATATCTAAAGGTTTGTGATGAGAAACATGTTGGGAACCATGTAATAGTCTGGCAGGAATGAGCAGCAGCAATTATGTATAAGGAGAATTGGGGGGAAGGTAGGGGACATAAAAACAAAGGATGAGGCCAGCTGTTTGTCTGGGATTGAGACACTAGAGCCAGAACCAGGGAACAGCATGGAGAATGGCGCATGAGAGAAGGAGGTGGAGCGGGGTTGCTGAGAGGAAATGTGAGAGTCCCATGGCCTGGCTTGTTCCAGCTTTGTGTATGAAGCACTCCACATTTTTGCTAAAATGTCATCTAAGATGCCTTTTCTGACCACCTGATGTAACCTAGCCCTCCATCCCATCCTCAACCTCTCTATCACCCTGATGTTGCCTTATCTTTCTCCCTAGACTGCATCACCATTTGACATACTATATATTTGCTTACTGCCTGACTTCCCTGACAAGTTAAGCTTCAGACAGACAGGTTTTCTTGACTGTTTTATTCCCTGTAGTATCTCCAAAAGTGCTTGGCACATAGAGGTACTTAATAAACACTTGTTAAATGAATCAATAAATGAGGTTTTCCTGAGGACATGACATCTTCCTTCTCTTTGTAGATCATAAGCCCAAGAGCCAGAATTTCACAGTCCGGCACACATCACAGGACCATACTTATCTAGGCCCTCAAATGCTACAGCCAGACCTCTACCTAACCTTCCAAGTGGATATGACACTTTTCTAAGCTGGGCCCCCTGCAAAGTGTCCTCTTTATATGGTGCCTCTTACTTGGCACAGTATGACCAAAGTACTTCTCTCCCTTGGTAGGTCCTATTCATCACTTCCTTTGGGAGACTCCTTGATCCTTTCCCTGGATGCCTTCTTTGTGCTCCCATAGCACCTTGACCTTCCTTCAAAACAGTACTCATAGCACTGCATTGCCTGTTTACTTACCTGTGTCTCCTCTTAAGAGTATAAAACCTATGAGACCAGAGACCACGTTTATTTTGTTCACTGCTGTATCCCTTAGGGACACTGGAATCTCCTTTTAGTCCCTAGGTTTCTCCTCTCTGCCTTCTTTAATCTTCTATTTCTGATAGCCCATGTCTGCAACCCTCTTTGGAGGACTAACTTTAAGTCAATGGAACCATTTTGCCTACACAGTCCAAAAGCTGGAGTTTATATTCAGCCTTCATCCAGAGGACACACCTTACTCACTGACTAATGGGACTAGAGTACAGAAGCCCAGATCCCTTTGCCATTATTTGAAACAAATACTGGGGTATAACATATACTCTGGGATCTCCTGTGGTATCAGGCCAAACCTACTCTCTATAAAACTTGAAATGGCACCTTGCTTGGCTTCTTCCCCTTTGGTATTTCTACCCTTTCAATATAAGGTTTCTTCTGGAAGCATTCCTTTACAAATAATTTCCAGGAAAATTCTTGTCTCAAGGTCTGCTCTAGCAAGCCTATCTAAGACATCCCATTAAAAACTAATGAGGTTATGTGGAGTAAAGTGATATGGAATAGAATACAGTGAGTTTCATAAAATTAATAGCTAGTAGAAGAATCCAACAAGGTGGATATATTTCTCCCCATTCTATAGATGAGAAAACTGAGGTTAAGAATAATTAAATATTTGCTCTAATTCACACATCTAGAACTTGAAAGAATCAACCCCAGGTTAATCTATGGACCCCAAACTGTACTTTTTGGCAACTTTATGTCTGCTTCAGCCCTAATTCAATGGTTGGGAAATGGAAAGGGAGTTGCCATACCCCTTGGGTCTCTTCTGGTACTTAATTCCCTCTTAGCGGTAGCTTCCCCTAAAATCAACTTTTATTCAACAAGGAACCTTCACAGCCCTGGGAACACATACTTCTCCAACCTGATTTATCAGATGACATTTCTGGAGTTCAATCTTGTTATCAACTGTCAGGAAATATTCAAAGTGTCAAAGCCAAATTGAGATCTACTCTCTAACACAGCAGGAGGGGAAGAAAATTTGCAGAAGTGGTCCATGGTATCAGGCATTGCCAAGGAGAGGGAGATAAAAAGTAATAGCCTAATTTTCGTTGAGTGATTGCTCTCATAAAGTAAAAGAGAACTTGTCCTTACCAGGACATTAACCCTGCATTGCTCAGACAATTAAGGAAAGTCATAAATTAATCCATAATCACTACCTGAAAAGAAAATTTATCTTATCACAGAAGATAAGAAAAGCAGAAAGCTATACTGGAGAGGATGCTTCACCAGCTCTATTTTACAAGATAATTACTATCCCACCTGCCTTTATCCTTACAACTCCTTTCTTCTGTCCCCATCACCCCATCTCACCTTTTTTTTTTCTCTTCTTTCTCTGCTCACCTTCAATTTAGCCCCACCCCAACTTCTCAGATCTCAAGACTTAAAAATGTCACAAAATAGAACTGATGAAGCCACTCTAAAAGAATACCTGAATCAAATTAATATGAAAATTCATTTTAGCACTAGCTGGTTTGGCTCAGTGGACAGAGCATCGGCCTGCGGACTGAAGAGTCCCGGGTTTGATTCTGATCAAGGGCACATGCCCAGGTTACTGACTCGATCCCCAGTAGGGGGCAGGCAAGAGGCAGTCAATCAATGATTCTCATCATTGATGTTTCTATCCCCCTCTACCTATCCCTTCTCTGAGATCAATACAAATATATATTTTTTAAAAAATAAAATTCATTTTAAAATTGTGCATTTTTCACTACAGACTATAAAGATCCTTCAGTGTTAGACAGAAATGAAACTTGGAAATTTAAATAATCAAATGATTATGAGATAGTAGGGCATTACCTTTGATTTTATTTTCTTTATTATTGCTAATTGCAATATTTGAGCAGTAGATACATATTTGGGAAAAGAGAAAAAGGAGAAGTGAAGAGGTGCTGATCTGTGCTAGGTACTATAAATATAATTTATTAAATTCTAGTTATAAATCTGCCAAATACTTTATTCCCATCTTACAGATGTTAAAACTAAATGTAGTCTTATTCTCTTTCAGAACCAGGATTTAGTGCTGGCTCTATTTGTCTCTCCAAAGACCAAGATTTGGACTTTGAGATGAGCAATGGCCAAAGATAAGAGATGAATAAAGGACACAAAAGGCTTTAAAAACACTTAAATAAAGCTCAGATTGTCCCATTGCCCTTTAGTAAATAATAATGTTTAAAGTAAGACCATTTCTGAATCTCTTTTGGCAGATGATGTTTTTCCAATGACAATCTTAAGGGGAAGCAAGTGAGGAGAATGGGACAAGAGAGTCATAGTATTTGGCATGAAGAAATGCCTAATATTAACAGAAATGATTCTCCTTTATCCTTTTCCCCATCAGTTAGTCTGCATTCACTGCCTCAAAAGAGGGATGTCTTGACAAGCCAGATTTTTGGCATTTGAGATTCAAGAACCTAGGTCTTAAAAAAATGACAAGAATTTGGATGCATGGATAAGAAATTTAGGAGAATATGAGATAAGAGCAAAGCTTTTGTTCCTAGACAGAATCCCATGGATTAGCTGGAAGGGAGAGGACAGAGGACAGGATGAGTTAGAGAAGATTTTGTGATCACATAGATAAGCATGGGGTCGGTGTCTAGAGTCTGCCATGTAGATGGCAGCATTGGCATCAACTTGGTATCATGCCAACATCACCACTTCCAGGTGTTTCACTGGCAACCAGGCACTCCTGCTCCACAGAAGACACTATGCTTGAGAATTAACAATGCAGGAGACTTGGAGTCTGAGAAAGAACAAAATGAGAAACAGGATAGGAAGCAGGGCAGGCCAACGATCTGCATTGCTTCTCACCATCTTTCCATCTGGTCCCCTCAGGTTCCTTAGAAAACAGAGATAAGGAGCACCAGCAACATGCCCCAAAGCAAGCCCTGGATACAAACATGGAATTTGTAGAATTCCAACTACTTACAAGTAAAGTAGGATGACTTTATGAAAAGGGCAAAGCGGCTTTAAAGTGTTTCTAGGTCCCTGCATTCCCACAAAACTGCAGGGGGGGGGGAAAGTAGGGAAATTTTCAGTGGAGGCTTTGATATTAAATTTCTGCCCTTAGTCAAAATCTTCATATTTTTCTTTGATAAGATCCTAATGTTTGAATTTGCCTGGATTACATGTTATTTCTAAATAGTTGGCCATCATTTGCTTATAAGCATATTAGAGTATTAATATGTTCCCTCATTTTTTATTTTTATTTTTTTACAAATATCAAATTAACAGGAAAGCTGAAAGAAGAAGAGAGGAATGTATACCCCTTTCTTGTGCTTGTGTGGCCTAATAAAATAGCATACAAATTTCAAAAAATCATATAATGATCTTAGGATATTGCCTGACACGTAGTGATAGATCATTACTTCTGCCATTTACATATACTGGTTGCCAAAAGTCTCTGCAGGTTATAAAAAACATCATGATATGAACAGAAGGCATCATGATGAAAACATGCTAACATGTTCCAAAAACTGATAGTTTACTTTTATAACAACACTAGTAGCCCTGCGCACGAATTTGTGCACCAGTAGATCTCTGCTGCCCTCCTGTAGTTCCCCCCTTCCCCCTCATAGGTTGCTGCCCTGCCCCTTCCTGTAGCTTCTCGCCTCCTGCTTGTAGTTCGCTGCCTACCCTCCTGCAGATCCATGATCTGGTCCTTATGCCTCAAAGTGTAACAGATAATTAACATATCCCTCTTTTATTATATAGAATATGCATAAAGTTACTCATTCCAGTATTATTATAGCAGCAAAATATTGGAAATAACCTATATGCTTATCACTAGATTCTGGCTAAATAAACTGTTACTTCTACAAAGCCATCCAAAAGAATGAGAAAGATCTCAATTAACTGATATGTATATATTATTAAATTAAAAAGCCAAATGCAAAAGCGCGTATGTATAGTAACTACTTCTACATATGAAAAAAATAGAAAAATATATATGTATATACAAGCAGTCCTCAGGTTATGTGGGACTCCACATACATTGTTTCGTGGTTACATCACCACGTTTTGTAAATATTTCCTATTTTTTTATTTTGACATTTTTATGGTGTTTGGTTTCCCAGGAATATTTTCTTTTTAACTTACTATAGTCAATAGTTATCAATCTTTTATTTTTGTTATGGTGTTTGGACTATACTTACAAAGGACATCCTCATTCAAGGTCAACTCATATTTTCTTCTACTATTTTATGATTTTATTTTATATATATAATTAAATATTTAAAACACTTAACAATTATGTAAGTTTAAATGAAGTACAAATAAAATTTAATTTTTTCTGGATGACTACTAAATTGTTTCAACACGATATGTTAAATAATTTCTTTTTTCCCATGATAAATTCTTATAGTTATTTATGTCAATTTCCTATATATTATCACCTTTAATCCTTAAAATAGTCTTGCAAGATAGGTATTGTTACAGATGAAGGTACTTGGGACAGAGAAACCTTATTTCTCAGAGTTAGGAAAACATGAAAGCAACAGAATATGAATATAAAGACTTAAAAAGTTAAGACCATGGCCAATGCATTTGTATTAGATAAAAGCTTCATAAATTAATAAATTTAACAGTATTTATTATAGCTCTAGCCTAAAGAAATAATAAATGCAATAAATGCCTTGTTTAAAAAAAATACCATTTTAATGGCTAAATTATTAGTGAGCAGTGACCCAAATTAACAAGGTAATAAACTTGCCAACTTGCTGATGGGGCATTTTTTCAGAAGTCATCTGTGCCAGGTAAGCCTTCACAGCAGGGTAAGAAAATGTAGTATATACTCAGACGGACAGGAAAAAATAGGGTTCTGACAACTGATCAGGGCTCAGAAAAGTGTGTGTTTTATTCTCTAGTTCCCACTTAAGCCCTGCCACCTCCCACCCCCATTTGAGTAGATATTAGAAAAAGATCTGCCCTCATTGGCTATGATGACCTGTGTTATAACTCTAAGGGAGACTTGGTCTTGGGATCCCCCACTACTTATTCTATCCAACTTCTTTGCTTTAGGCTATAGCTCTCAGACACCCAAGAAGTTGCTGATTATCCAAATTTCTTTGCTCCCTAAGAAATCGGTGTTCTTGACGATGTGGCCTGCAACAAGATGAAGTCTAATTTTCTCAAGCAGCTAGCAAGCCCAAGGCTTTAGCTTTGCGTGATAAATTAAAGGATGTCCAGCATTCTTTTGATTTTCATTTTCAGGGTTTATGTTGGGGGAAAGAAGATCCCACACTGACCATTGATCTAAACAGGTAAGGCCAGAAGTCATAGCCTTGAAGTAAACCTGAATAAAAAAGGCAACTGACACGTCCTTGGGGTTAGCAATAAACAGAAAATACACTGGGGCCCTTTTATTAATACTTATATTTTTAATAAAGCAGTAGTATAGGAAAAGTAACATAAATTCACATCGGGATCCCCCCAAAAAAACCCTACTTCTGAGTCTTCTTTGCTGACAACCAATCTTCAAAATATGAAATATAAAAGAATCTGCTCTGCTCCCCCAAAATTTTAATGAAGAAGTGCATCCTAACAAGCCTGGTATAGATTCATATTCAAATCAGTCCATCAATCCATGAATCAATACTTATCAGAGACTCTGATAAAATATCGACTCAGATGAGATTCCCTTCAGAGAATAAATTGATGTCCCCTTTTTCTCCTCGTTCAGTAATTTAGGAAAACGTGAGATGTGACTATAAAGTAAGGATACTGATTCCACTTGTCACACAGGAAAATCAACCTTGTCATATATATAATTCTAGTTACTTACATAATTTGGGACCTTGTCACATATAAATTGGGACACTTTGGGGGCAGGGCAGAATACAAATTTTGTTATGGATTATATCTCAAGATAATATTAAAGATGATTGAATTTGCCATTCCTTTAAATTAATAGATTTGATTAGATTTTAGTTTTATCGGTTCAAGTGTTTGAAATATATCAAGAATTTTCATGGGCAAGGCAGAAAGGTATGTTCTATGCATGTTTGTGGGCATGTATCTGTGTGTGTATATGTGCAAGTGTATAAGGAAGGGGAGGAAGATGCAGGAAGGAAAAAAAAAGAGAGAACCCTTTAAAGGTCTTGCAATCTAATTCAACATTCAGTAAGTAATGGCCCCACCACTCACAATTGTGTGAACATGGCCAACTTTGTAAGTTTTTCTCTGCATATTTCCTCATGTATAAAATGGGGATAATAATAGCACCTACCTCATATGCTCAGTGTGAGGATTAAATGAGACCATGTACTAAGCACCGTGCTAAGCACAACCATGTTAAACTTGGTTTTATATATATAAAGCAACTATCACAACCAAATGGACGACCCAACAGGCTGCATGAGGCAACTAGGCCAGCAGGGGGGTTAGTGAGGGGTGACCAAACAACTGAGCAGCAGGCTGTGTGGGGCGACCAAGCTGCTGGGGGGGGGGGGGGGGGGCAGTAAGGGGCCACCAGGCCAGCAGAGGGGAGGGGGGGACAGTTGTGGGCGACTACAGTAGTAGTGGGGGTAGTTGGGGGTGACCAGGCCAGCAGGGGGGGGGGGCAGTTAGGGGCAATCAGGCAGGCAGGCAAGTAAGCAGTTAGGAGCCAGTGGTCCTGGATTGTGAGAGGGATGTTTGACTGCCAATTATCCTGGAGATTGGGCTTAAACCAGCAGTCAGACATCCCCTGAGGGGGTCCCAGATTGGAGAGGGTGCAGGCTAGGCTGAGAGTAACCCTCCTCATGCATGTATTTCATGCACCTAGTCTCTAGTCCTAATATATAAAACCATAGGGTCCATAATGTCCAAAATGACCGAAGGCTCTACCGAACACCAGGCTAGGGAGCTGAGGGGGCATGGCTGGTCTTCAAACTGCAGGTGGCCTTAACTTAGGCCTTAACTTAGGGGACCTCTGCCACGATGAGGGTCATGACCAGCCTTCAAACTGCCGGTGGCCTTAGCCCAGGGAGACTTCTTAGCCGAGGATGTCAGTGTCTGTTCTGGACATAGGGCCATACTCTCCTTATGAATGACACGGAAGCTACCAGTGTCTAACTGCCAGTCTCCAGGAGGTGAGAGTGCTTCCACAGTCCACCAAAAAGTAGAACCATAGAACCATTCACAGTCTCAGTGCAGACACAGGTCCGTGGCTGACAGCGTGGAGGCCAGACCAAAACAAAACAGCAGAAACACCTTGCCCACCTCTGCAGGTACAGATGCCATCCACATAAGCAGTGTAGAAAGCGCTACCTTCTCCCAGGTCCTGTGCTGGCACTGTAGCCTCGCCCACCCTCAAATCCCCCTGAGTCCTGACAGCAAAGTGCGTAGGGCATTCTGCAGGAGATGTGCCATTCTGGGTGATTTTGCACAAAGACACCCTATTGGGATTAATTCAGAGCCACATCTCACTTCCCATGAGACTGGACAAATTGTGTAAAAGGAATTTGACAAAAGTTTTCCTCATCTATTTTTATTTTTTTGAATCCATAAAATGACTTAAAAAAAAAAAAAAAAAAAAGCATTCAGGCCACCTAAGAGAGAATGCACTTTCTGGCCAGAGCATGAAGGATTCTTTTGCCAAACAGGTTAAAGGAAGCAGAGAGCTGGCACAGTGGAAATGGCCCTGGTGCCTTTGAGGAGACCGGGGGAATAGGGTTGCAGAAATTCCACAAGCCTCTTGCCACCTTCTCCTGTGCAAACCACACCATCCAGATCCACCAGGACTAGAAGCAACTGGGAGTCACAGCCATGTTTTGGGACGTGGTAGCAAATCCTGGGGGGCCTCTGAAAACATCTGAAATTGATTATAAGGTAAAGAAAGTTGAGGGAAGTTAAAATACTGCACAAAGGATATTGTAAAATGACAAAACCCAAAGTGAAAATCATACGTTTTCTTTTTTATATATATATATATATTTTCTTGATTTCAGAGAGAAAGGGGGAGGAAGAGAGAGATAGAAACATCAATGATAAGAATCACTGATTTGCTGCCTCCCATAGGCCTCCTAATGGGGGATCAAGCCCTCAACCCAGGAATGTGCCCCTAACCAGATCAAACCTGGGACCCTTTAGTTCACAGGCCAATGGTCTTTCCATTAAGCTAAATCAGCCAGGGCCATGTGTTTTCTTTAAGTTCTGTGTGGTTGTAACAGTCCCCGAATCTATAGTAATAAAAGGATAATATGAGTGGATGTCTTCCTGAAGTCCTTCCAGACAAAGCTGCAGCGGCTGTAAGGGCCAAGGCTCAGGCAGCTGTGGGCAGCTGTGAAGGGCTGAGGCTCAGGCCGGCAGTGGCAGCAGCAGCAGGGTAATGGGAGCAGTGCCTTCCCCTGATCCACCAGGTTGCCTCCCACAGAGGGAGGCCAGACTGGGGGCCTAGGCAGAGGCCATTAGGGGCAATCAGGCCAGCATGGGGACAAGTTAGGATCAATCAGGCTGGCAGGGGGGCCAGGTAGGGGTGATCAGGTTGGCAGGGGGCAAGCTAGGGGCAATCAGGGGGGCAAGCTAGGGGTGATTAGGTCAGCAAGGGGACAAGGTAGGAGTGATTAGGGGGGCAAGGTAGGAATGATCAGGTTGGCAGGCAGAGGGGTTAGGGCAATCAGGCAGGCAGGCAGGTGAATCAGTGGTCCCGGATTGGGAGAGGGATGTCCAATCCTGTGGTATCCAGCCTAAACAGGTAGTCGGACATCCCCTGAGGGATCCAGATTGGAGAGAGTGCAGGCCAGGCTGAGGAATGCCTCCCCTCTGTGCACAATTTCGTGCACCAGGCCTCTAGTAATGATAATAATACCACAATAATGTTGCTAAGGGATGTTGCTTTTTTGCAATGACCACATTGCCATCAGTTCCCATGAATTTTTGTTTTGTATGGTTGTTAGTTTGTTGGTTTGGACTGGAAGAAATCTTGACTTTCAAAGTTCCTTGGTTCAAAAGCATTATTTCACAGGGAAAGAAAGTGGCCCATAAAATTGATATAACTTGGACAATATCAGTGAAAAAGGGAAACCTAGAACCCATTCTGCTAACTGCTTTATTTGCTTAATTATGGGGGAGAGGAAGAAATTTTACACTTAACAATGAGTTGTTAAAAAAAAAAAAAAAATCCATGAGTGAATACTGTCAAAGCAGTTTGAGGCACGTAAAGGGTAGACATTAAGTAAAGTCAGTCACCAGTCTACAGCATTTATTGATTTATTCCTGTGTGAAGAGCATTGTGCTATGTACTGAATGGAAATTCTGTATTCTATTCAAGGCATAGAAGTTGACCTGGTATAGGTTGACCTGAATTTTTCTGTAAATGCTTTCTCCATATAGTTGCTTAAGCAATTGTTAATCAAAAGACAGGACTCCATACCTAGTGCCCTTCACTCCTACAACTTCCCCAGCTCTCACTTCCCCTTTCACTGTGCTCCCCAGGTAGGCTAGTCCCAGACTTGAAAAAGACTTGATTCTGAAGTATAGGCTAAGAAACTGCTCTCTACAGTGCAAAGAAAACCTGTTTACTTACAAGAAAAATAAAGCTATCATTTTCTTATGTAATGTGAGAAATTCATGAACCTTAAAACTTGAATATCTAATTAAATTTAATATTCTTAGATTGTATTCTTATTCCTCCCTGGAAATGGTAGCAAAATCTCTAATGAACCTCCTAGTCCACAATATGAGAGCTGCAATGATTTTCGTCTATGCCTCTGTCTCTGCAAAAGGTCTCCTGTGTTATCAGAGGGAGAAAATAGATTTGGCATTCTAGCTGAGCTCCAGGCACCCACACATCACAGCAGCATATGCACTTCAAAGAATACTGGCCAGCAACTGAGAAAGGTCCTCCAGCATTCCCTGGCTAGCTTCTCTATGGGTATTTTATAGTTTGCTTGGTCTTCACCCCCTGCCCCTACCTCTCCTCTACTTAACATATAATGTCTTTTGGAAACTTAGGGGAGAAATCTGAATAGTCTTATTTCCAGCAGATAGATTTCTTATTCTTGTTTGTTTTTATTTTTTTATTTATAGCATAAGTATGCTTTTGATAAAGGTGTTGTGCAGGTATTTTTATTGTCCATACATATGTATTTGTATCTGCCTGTATGGGGAGGGAGTGTCAACAAAAGAAGTACAAGATATCTTGAACTATAAGAGAATTAATAATTAAGAGGGAATTTCAAGGTCAGATTTCCTAATAACTGACTGAATTTTATGAACAGTCAGGCACATTGAAATATCATGACAAGCAAATGGCCTCTTTCCAGTTCTATTTTTCAGGCCTACCTAAGTTATCAGGCAGAAGCTATGTAACTTGATTGTTTAATCTCATCCAATATTCTTAGATTTTTACCTAAGGTTAAATGTTAGAAGAAACAAGATTTTAAGTTTTTGCTCATTAAAATAGCAGGCAGGGAAGTTCCCAATTCTGGAATTCTTAGGCCACCAGAAGTACAAGTAAATGGAATCAGAAATAGATAGCCTGACAGGTGTGGCTCAGTGGTTGAGCATCGACCCATGAACCAGGAGGTCCCCAGTTTGATTCTCAGTCAGGGCACATGCCCAGGTTGTGGGCTCAATCCCCAGTGTGGGTGTACAGGAGGCAGCCAATAAATGATTATCTCTCATCATTGAAGTTTCTATCTCTCTATCTCTCCCTTTCTATGAAATCAAACATATATTTAAAAAAAAAAGAAATACAGAGATAGGTGGATGGATGGATAGATAGATGATAGAAAGATAAACAGATACAAACATAGATACATATACATGGGTAGATATATGCTATATAAATAGATACATACACAATATGTATGCATATTCAGAGACAGACAAAACAGAAAATAATGAAATTAAATGGATTATTAGAAAGAGCAAAACATTTACACTTTTAAAAGCAAATACAAGAAAACCCTCTCATTATTACCAACTACATTTACTCTAACAATATGTTTTATAGTTTTATAGTTTTGTCTGTGGGTCCCCCTCCTCCAAAAGAAATATTACTCAGGAATTTATAATAAACAGGAGAGTGACAATTATACCTACAGAAGCAGCCTATAAACATATAAGTTTTATATAAGTTTTAATTGAAATCTCACATTTTTTATTGTGCAGTATTCAATTTTTGTATTAGAAATTCTACTTGCCTGAGGGCAGTTAGTATTTAAGCAGGTGAGTAGGGAAATTCTCTTATTTCACCTGATCTCAGAAGTCTTTCTGGAAGAGGAGGGTTTTCTCATAAAATGCCTCAAAGCCAAGAGTTCCAGGGAAAGAAAGACAGGGGGCTGCCTTTAAACCAATCTGAACAAAGGAAAAAAAAAAAAAAAACTATGACTCTTCACTCATGTCTTTAAAAAATCGAGTCTGTAAGGATTTTTACTCCTCTCCATCATAAGAATGAAATTTATCCTATGACACATATGCTGTTTATGCAATTATCTAAGGCTATAAAAATGAATATATATATAGATTAATATTCCTCACTGCACTCAAATTTGGGGCCTGAAATCAAGCAAGCAGCTCCACATTATCCATTTTCCTGAGTTAGAAATTTAAGAACCCCACCACACTGTGTTAGTAAAATGGGACTCACATGCCTTAGGCTCTCCACAGACATTTTATTCACTTAATTGTCTGGAACAGTCATCTTAGAAATCCAAATATGATAAGTAATATCCCACATTCCTTACTTTTAGCATTTATAAAGCTTCATCCAAACGTCTCTTCCCTCCACTTACGATGTAGTCACTTCATATTGTAATAATTTGGTGATTATTGATTTGGGTTTAAGGTTGGAGCTCAGTACAACTGTGTGAGCATCCGCTGCCTTCAATCTGACTGTATGCTGCGCCTGCCCACTCCATATTGACAGGCATCCTCTTACTTTCAGATTGCTGTTCGTTGGCTGATGAATCTGCAGGAGGGGGATCATGACCTTTCTCTTATCTGGACAGCTCTTAGCTTCACAAACATTTTTTTTTTTTTTTTTTTTTGCTACAGGGTGTTATTAACAACAGGATGATAGAACAAAGAAATGAAGAGATGGGAAGCACATCAATGTATAAAATTTTCTTTATTAGGATACCCTTAAGGCCCAAGGGGAGGACTAATTATAAAGGTGTTACCTTTGTCCTTAGAATAACAAATTTTACACACACATGCCCACAAACATACACACGTGCTCTAATGAGGTCATGATTTGAAAATAAGGATTACTCATTTCCCTTGTTCTCAGAGTCTGCAATTCTGCATTCACTGGGAATATATATATATATATATACATATATATATATATATATAAATTAATTAAGTGTATTATACAGCAATCATGAGTTAAAAGAAAACAACGTAATTAGATTAATCATGTTGATTATTAAATTTTATTTATTTATTTATTTATTTATTTTAAAATATATTTTATTGATTTTTTACAGAGAGGAAGGGAAAGAGATAGAGAGCTAGGAACATCGATGAGAAAGAAACATCGGCCAGCTGCCTCTTGCACACCCCCTACTGGGGATGTGCCCACAACCAATGTACATGCCCCTGATCGGAATCGAACCTGGGACCTTTCAGTCCGCAGACCGACGCTCTACCACTGAGCCAAACAGGCTTTGGCTGATGATTAAAATTTAATGAGCTCATTTCTTCTGTTATTTGAAGGGTGTATAAGCTCGACTCTGTGGGATTATTTAGAGCAAAAGTGTAAGAAACACAGGCAAGTTATACTCAGTCTGGCTTTGAACCCTCTTTGCCTCACAAGCCTTGTATCTGAATAAAGGGCCCTTAACCTAAGAAATATCCAGACACTTTTAGATGAAACCTGTCTTTAGATTCCAACTGATTTACTTTCTATTTTCTGGTAGCTCTGAATGAAAATTTTAACCTAAATGTATGAAGAATATCTTAAATTCATATTCTACCTTTCTTTGGGATGGAGTAAATTCTAACAAAATTCCCAGATCACAGATTTCTTCTGGGCCCCAGAATCTGGGTTATTTAGCTTAGACCAATATTCCCAAAGCTGAGAAGCTAAAATGAAGAGATATGAATACCCGCAAGGAAAGCTATGGAGCAAAAACCTATGTAACTACATGAGGTTGATAATTGGAATCCACACTGAGATATTTGCAATATAAAAATTTCTGTGGCAACATTGATTATTCCAAGATGGTCATTTCTATTGACTTTGTTTCCCACTCTGATTAACTAATCCCTTCCTTGCTTTTATGTCATAAATCCTAATACAAAGGTGTGATAATGTAAAAAATCAACAAAATTCTGTTTTAAAAATATCTTATTTATAAGTTATAGAGGTACAACATACTATTTGAAAACACTAACTTATTTTATTTGGTTCCCTTCCTTGAAAAATGTGCAAACAGATGTTTTTCCCCCTCACAATTTGTTAAGATAAAATCCCCTCTGGCTTGAAAACATATACATGTCGGTCAGAGCTCTGCACTGGCAAATGCACTGGCACAGTTGTGCATTTCCAGCGAGCAGGCCCCCTGAGCCCATCAATCCACAGGGTGCTCTTGGGAGCCTCTGTGAGCCCCCCACGTATGATCTTGGACAAACAGGGACACACTCCCCCAGCAGTAGAAATTCTGAGTTCACTCATCCTGGGTACCTGCCCACAGACACCTCAATTGCATGGCTTCAGTGCCAGGATCCTTCAAAGTGCATCAGTGTGCTGCACTGGCAAATGCACCATGGGTGCCCCTGTGAGCCGCCACTGGGAGCACACACATATCCAACCACGGGCACAGCAGCAAAAACTGAGCCTTCCTATTCCACACCTGCAGAACTCTGGACACTACAGTCACATGCTTTTCCAGCACACAGGCCTCTCAAGCCCACTGCTCCACAGATAGCCTGTGGGCACCACTGTGAGATACCATTGGGTGTGCACTTATACAAACAGGGGCATATCTGAGCTGTAGAAACTCTAAATTCCCTCTTCCTGGATTCCTGCCCACAGACACCTCGGTCGCATAGCTTTAACTCAGAGCCCTTCAGAGTATGTCAGTACACCCTGCTGGCAAACACACTATGGATGCCCCTGAGAGCTGTCACTGGGGGCGCATGTATCCAACCACAGGACCAGCAGCAAAAGTTGAGTCTTCCCACCCTACAGCTACAGAACTCTGGTCACCTCCTGAGCCCCACCAACCTGAAAGACAGCTCCTGGGTACTACTGTGAATCCCTGTTAGATACACAAGATTTCACCCAAGGGCTCAACACAGCAAAAATTAGGACAACCCCCCCTCTCTGCAGCTGCTGACTTCTAGGCACTGCAATTGTGCCTTTGCAGCTTTCAGGCCTACATCAAGAGAACCCAAATAGCTCAAGTAGGGAACTACACTAGATTACCAAGCACAGAAAACCTGAGAGATCACACCAGTAACACCATCCCACAAAAAAAAAAAAAAACTGGGTAACAAATCAATCAGATCTACAATTAAAATATTACAGCAAAACATATGAAGACAAAAAAAGCAATCCCCAAAGGAAAAAAAAAAAAAAAAGAAGAAGAATCACCAGAAAGAGAGTCAAATGAAATTGAGGCAAATGACATGTCAGAGAAAGAATTCAGAGTAATGGTTATAAGAGTGCTCAAATGGCTGAATAACAAATACACACAACTCAATGTCAAATATACACAACTTCAGAGAATTATGAGGAGCTGAATTATAATAGAATGTCACCAATATGAAAGGGAACCAAGAAAAAATGAAGAATGACACATCTGCAATAAATAACACAATAGAAGGCTTAAACAGTATACTAGAGGAGGTTGAGGACCACATCAATAATTTAGAAGAGAATGTAGTAAAAAAAATACACAAACACAGAAGTAAGTAACTGGAAAGAAAATTATAAGGGAGCTCTGGGACAACACAAAATGAAACAACATTCGCATAATAGGGGTACCAGAAGGAGAGGAAGATAAACAAAGAATAGAAAACCTGTTTAAAGAAATAATGACAGAAAACTTCCCTGATATTGGCAGAGAATGTTCCAATAAAAAGAAATGTTCCAATAAAAAGAAATAGGGTAGCTGAATTTATAAGAAAAAATCACCCATATGTTGTCTGTCTGCACGAGACCCACCACAGAACAAAGGATTAACACAGACTGATGAAGGGATGGAAAAAAAAATTTTCAGGCAAATGGAAATGAGAAAAAAACCTGGGGTTGTGATACTTATATCTGAAAAAGTAGACGCCAAAGTAAAGGCCATAACAAGAGGTAAGGAATACCACTACATAATACTAAAGAGAGCAATTCAACAAGAAGATATAACTCTGATAAACATATATGCACCCAATACAGGAGCACCCAAATACATAAAACAACTTCTGGAAGATATCAGGGGAGAGATCAATAGCAATACAGTCATAGTATGAGATTTTAATACCCCACTGGATAATTCCTCTAAACAAAAAATCAGCAAAGTAATACTAATCCTAAATGACTCACTAGATCAGATGGACTTAATGGACATCGTCAGAATATTTTACCCCAAAGCTACAGAATATACATTCTTCTCCAGTGCACACAGTACATTTTCAAAGATAAACCACATATTAGGACTCAAGCAAAGTTTCTTCAAATTCAAGAGGATAGAAATCATAACAAGCATCTTCTCAAATAACAATGGCATAAAACTGAAAGTCAACTACAATAAAAACAATGAAAAAAAAATCAAACTCTTGGAGGCTAAATAGCATGCTATTAAATAATGATTGGGTTACCAAAGAGATCAAAGAAAAAAATAAAAAGCATCCTGGAAACAAATGACAATAAAAACACAACAATCCAAAAGCTATGGGACACAATGAAAGCTGTCCTGAGAGGGAAGTTCATAGCTCTACAGGCCTACCTCAAAAAAACAAACAAACAAACAAAAAACAAACTAGTAATAAATTATCTAACCTTGCAACTTAAAGAATTAGAAAGAGATTAAAAAAAAAAAAAAAAAGCCCACAGTATCCAGAAGGAATGAAATAAAAAAGATCAGAGCAGAAATAAATGACATAGAAACAAACAAAACAAAAAAATACAAAAGATCAATGAAACCAAGAGCTGGTTTTTTCAAAGGATAAACAAGACTGATGAACCTCTAGCCAGGCTCACCAAGAAACAAAGAGAAAGGACCCAAATAAACAAAATCAGAAATGAAAGAGGTGAAGTAACAACTGACCCCCTGATATACAAAGATTGTTAAAAAAAAAAAAATTCTACAGACAACTCTACTATTGTACAACAAACTAGACAACCTCTGCAAAATTCCTAGAAGCATACACACTGGAACCCCCAATACAATTCTCAGACACATTCCTAGAAAAATACAAGCTTCCAAAACTCAATCAGGAGAAATAAAAAAAACCTGAATAGGTCAATAATTACTGATAAAATTGAAACAGTAATCAAAAAGCTTCCAGCAAACAAAAGCCCTAGACCAGATGGCTTCACAGGGGAGTTTTACCAAACATTCAAAGAACTGAAACCACTCCTTCTCAAACTATTCAAAATAATTCAAGAGGAAGGCACACTTCCAACTTCTTTCTATGAAGCCAACATTATCCAAATCCCAAAACCAGATAAAGACTCCACAAAGAAAGAGAATTATAGGCCAATATCCCTGATGAATATATAATAGATGCTAAAATTTTCAACAAAATTCTAGCAAACTGGATTTGGCATTACATTAGAAAGATCCTATACCATGACCAAGTGGGATTTATCCCAGAAATGCAAGGATGGTACAACATCCGCAAATCAATAAATGCGATACACCACATAAACAAACTGAGAGATAAAAAAACACATAATCATATCAATTGATGCAGAAAAGGCACTTACAAGGCCCAACACCCTTTTCTGATAAAAATGCTTAGCAAAGTCAGAATAGAAGGATCATATCTCAACATAATAAAAGCCTTATATGACAAACCTACAGCCAACATGATACTCAAAAACTAAAACCATTTCCCTTAAGAACAGGAACAAGACAGGTATGCCTGCTTTCACCACTCCTTTTCAACATAGTATTGGAAGTGCTATCCAAAGAGATCAGATAAGAAGAAATAAAAGGCATCCAAATTGGAAAAGAAGTAAAATTGTCATTATTTACAGATGACATGATGCTGTACATAGAAAACCCTAAAGATTCCATCTAAATACTATTAGACTTAATAAATGAATTAAGCAATGTAGCAGGATACAAAATTAACACCCAGAAGTCTATGGCATTTTTATATACCAATATTGAACTTACAGAATGAGAGATTAAAAAAACAACCCCATTTGCCATTGCAAAATAAAATTAAGATACCTAGGAATAAACTTAACTAAGGAGATAAAAATAACTCTATTCAGAAAAATACAGGATGCTGAAAAAAGAAATAGAGGAAGATATAAACCGATGGAAGAACACACTGTGTTCATAAATTGGTATCAATAGAATCAACATCATCAAAATGTCCATACTACCCAAAGCAATCTATAGATTCAATGCATTCCCCAATAAAATACCAACAACATATTTCACAGCTCTAGAAAGAACTCTCCAAAAATTCATTTGGAATAAAAAATAAAAAATAAAGACCTTGAATATCTGCAGCAATCCTGAGAAAGAAGAACAAAGTAGGATCTCAATATCAGCTATCAAGATGTATTATGATGCCATTGTTCTCAAAACAGCCTGGTACTGGCACAAGAACAGACATATAGACCAATGGAATAGAATAGAGAACCCAGAAATCAACCCAAACCACTATGCTCAATTAGTATTTGACAAAGAATGCAAGAACATAAAATGGAGTCAAGACAATCTCTTCAATAAATGGTGCTAGGAAATTTGGTCATACACATGCAAAAAAATGAAACTAGACCCCCAACTTACAACAAAGACAGAAATAAAGTCACAATGGATAAGGGACTTAAATGTAAGATAGGAAACCATAAAAAATATTGGATAAATACACAGGGAGCAAAATCTCAGATACATGCCGAAGCAATATCTTTATCGACACAGCTCCTAGGGCAATGGAGACTAAGGAGAAAATAAACAAATGGGACATCAAAATAAAAAGCGTTAGCACAGCAAAAGAAACCATCAATAAAACAACAAGAGAACCCACTGCATGGGAGAACATATTTGCCAATGATATCTCTAATAAGGGTTTAATCTCCAACATTTACAGGGAACTCATACAACTTAACAAAAGAAAGACAGACAACCCAATCAAAAAATGGGGAAAGGACGTAAATAGATACTTTTTGAAAGAAAAGATAAGGAAGGCCAAGAGGCATGTGAAAACATGCTCAGTCACTAATCATCCCAGAGTTGAAAATCAAAACAACAATGAAGTACCATCTCACACCTGTCAGAATGGCTATCACCAACAAATAAACACACAACAAGTGCTGGTGAAGATCCCGGGGGAAAAAGAAACCCTCCTTCACTGCTGGTGGGAATGCAGACTATAGCCAATGTGCAGAACAGTATGGAGTTTCCTAAAAAAACTAAAAATGGAATTCCCATTTGACCCAGTGATCCCACTTCTAGGAATATATCCCAAGAAACTAGAAACACCAATCAGAAAGGATATATGCACCCTTCTGTTCATAGCAACACAATTTATAATAGCTAAGATTTGGAAACAGCCTAAGTGCCCATCAGCAATGAGTGAATTAAAAAACTTTGGCATATCTACACAATGGAATATTATGCTGCTTTAAAAAGGAAGGAAACGGGCCAAGCAATAGTGCTAGATCATAAGGACTTGTTATAACTGGGGCTCTTCAGCTCTCAACTGAACTGCTCTTTTAAAAACAAGGTACATTTAAATTAAAAAAATAATAAAATAAAATGAAATGAAAATAATAAAATAAAACAGAAGGAAGTCCTACCATTTGCAACAGCATGGATGAAACTGGAGAACATTATGCTAAGTAAAATAAATCTGTCAGAGAATGATAAACATTGCATGATCTCACTCATTTGTGGATTATAATAAACAACATAAACCAATTAACAAAAACAGATCTAGAGACAGAGAAGCATTGATCAGATCCTCATACCTTAGACTCTAAGGCTTAGAGGGAAGATAAGAGAGGGTGGGGGTAAGGAGGAGAAATCAACCAAAGGACTTGTATGCATGAATATAAGCATAAGCAATGGATGCAGACAACAGGGGTGAGGGTGAGGTCAAGACTATGGGGGTGGGGGAAAAAGGGGGAGATAAGGACACATTTGTAAAACCTTAGTCAATAAAGAAAAAATAAAAATAAAAAAGAATAAAATAAAGAGAAAGAAAACATACACATGTCAAAAGCTCTTAAAAATAGAAATTTAAAATGGAAACACTATATAACCTTAACTCTAATGGACAAAGCAGGACTTGGACAATAAATATAAAGTAATAAAAAAATTAAAAAATTTAATTTCCAATGAGTAGTAGTTTACATTTTATTTTCTTTTTTTCTTTTTTTTTCTTTTTTTCTTTTCTTTTTTTTTTTTTCTTTACAGAGAGGAAGGGAGAAGGATAGAGAGTTAGAAACATCAATGAGAGAGAAACATCGACCAGCTGTCTCTTACACACCCCCTACTGGGGATGTATTAATACCTGCAACCAAGGCACATGCCCTTGACCGGAATCAAACCTGGGACCCTTCAATCTGCAGGTCGATGCTCTATCCACTGAGCCAAACCGGTTTTGGCCTAGTAGTTTACATTTCTATATTGCATTTCATCTAAGCATCTCGACTACTGCATAATTCTTTCCTCTGGAATGAGTGTATGACCTTTGGAAACCACATAGAAAGAGAAGGATTCCCTTGTGGTATTGGGACTGAAGTCATGTCCCTGTAAGAATCCTCCCCTGGTCCTCAACTATTGCCAAGGAACAATGGCATGGACAGAAATATAGGAATATAAAGCCAAAAGGATGAGCCAAGTCACCATCCCAACTCACTTATATATTAACTTGTAACTGAAGAAAAGAACAATTATTCCCTTCCATTCGGTTAACTGGAATTTTCTATTAGCCATCATCTACATATTTCTACTGCAGTTATCCCTGCTGCTTAGAAATGTGACCCTAAATCATAACACTGACACCTTTCTGAATCACTGAGGCAAAACCATATTATTCAATACTTTCATCAGTGTAGCCATATATCATGAATTTCACTGCACTTAAAATTTTTCTTGCATTTGTCAGTAATGAGATACATAGATATTTCTCATTAATCAGAGACTCTGATTTACTAAAACCTTCCAGTTCTTTGATGCTAAATAAAGATATAACACAAACTAATTGAGATGAAAAAGAAGAAGAATGAATCATAACCTGAGTGAATTAGGAAAACACCATTTTTTCTCATGAATTATCTATTTTTTTTCTATGGCCCTGTAGACCTACCTAAGGAGAGAAAACTTGAACCTTGTCAATAAAATGTATTTCATGGAAAGTCCCAACAGCTACTCCAAATTAAAATCTATTGGCTATGACCCATCTAAATTGAGACCCTTTACCAACCGGATATATTTAGGGTTTTATTTTTATGACGATATCCTAGAAACAAACACAGGAAGGCTGCCAAAATGAGAAGACAAAGGAACATATCCCAAATTAAAGAACAGAACAAATCTCCAGAAAAAGAACTACCATATTTTCTAAGACGACACTGTGTTCTAGTAAAAAGCCTGCTCAGATTGGCCAGTCAGAGAGGCAGTCTATTAAAAAAAAAAGAACTGGTGTTGCCTCGGAAGTGGGGGGTAGTCTTATACAGCGAATATAGGCCTAAACCAATGTTTTAACTGTAAAATTAGGGGGTTGTCTTATACGCCGGAAAATATGGTAAACAAAGTGAGACAAGCAATTTACTAGATGCAGAATTCAAAACACTGGCTATAAAGTTGCTCAATGAACTTAGGGGAAGAATATATGTACTTAAAGAGAAATTCAACAGTATAAAAAAAGATATGAAAACCATTTTTTAAAGAAAATCAAAATGAAGGGTACACTAACTGAAATGAAGAATAATTTATAAGAAATCAACAATAGAGTAGATGAAACCAAGAATTAAAACAGTGATTTAGAATATAAGAAAACAAAAAACACCCAATCAAAACAGTGAAAAGAAAAAGGATTCTAGCTCTGGCTAAGAGGTTCAGTTGGTTGAAGCATCATCCCGTACACCAAAAGGTGGAAGGTTCCATCTCTGGTCAGGACACATATTAGAAACAACTGATTGATATTTCTCTCTCACCCCTATGTTTCTCTCTCTCTCTTTCTCTGTGTGCCTCCTCTCTCTCTCACTTCTTCTCTCTCTAAAATCAATAAACATATCCTTAGGTGAGGATTTGGAAGGAAGGAAGGAAAGAAGGAAGGAAGGGCCTAAAAACTGAGAATAATGTAAGGAATGTCAGGGTCAATGTCAAGCATGCCAACATTCGCATCATGGAGATGTTAGAAGGAATGAGAAAAATCAAGAAATTAAATACCTATTTGAAAAAAATAATGACATAAAACTTCCCTAGCATGGTAAAGAAAACAGGCATACAAGTCTCAGAAACACAGAGAGTCCCAAGATGAACACAAAGAGGCCCACACCAAGACGAATCAAAATTAAAATGCAAAAGGTTAAAGAAAAAAAAAGAAAATCTTAAAAGCAGCAAGAGAAAAGCAGTTAGTTACCTATAGGAGTGCTCCCATAAGATTGTTGGTTGATTTCTTTGCAGGCCAGATGGGATTAGCAAGAAATATTCAAAGTAATGAAGAACAAGAACCAATAACTAAGATTACTCTACCTAGCAAAGTTATCATTTAGAATCAAAGGACATATAAAGAGCTTTCCAGACTAGAAGAAGCTAAATGAGTTCATCATCACAAAACCAGTATAACATGAAATGTTAAAGGGTTGTCTTTAAGAGGAAGGAAAAAAAATATGAACAATAAAATGACAATAAATACCTATCTATCAACAATTGAATCGAAAAAACACAATAAACAAATAAGCAGATCAGAAACAAGGTCACAGATACAGAGAACATTTTGACAGTTGTCAGGCAAGGGGTTGGAGGGATAGCTGAAAAAAGTGAAGGAATTAAAAAGTACAAATTGGTAGTTACAAACTAGTTATGGGGAATATAGTCAATAATATTGTAATAACTATGTATGGTGTCAGATAGTACTAGGTTTTTCGGAATAATCACTTAATAAGTTATATAATGTCTAATCACTGAAGTGTACACCTGAAACTAATATAATATTGTATGCCAACTGTAATTGAAAACTAAAAAATATATAAGATAGCATAAATAAACAAACAAACAATTAAATAAATAATCTGAAAATATTTAGCCTTGGGCCAATATAACCCAATCTCCTATAACTTTTATATCACGTCCATGATCTAGCACAATCATATCTAACATTTAAAATGAGCAAAATGGCCAAAACCGGTTTGGCTCAGTGGTAGAGTGTCCATCTGCGGACTGAAAGGTCCCAGGTTCGATTCCAGTCAGGGGCATGTACGTTGGTTGCCGGCACATCCCCAGTAGGGGGTGTGCAAGAGGCAGCTGGTTGATGTTTCTCTCTCATTGACGTTTCTAGCTCTCTATCTCTCTCCCTTCCTCTCTGTAAAAAATCAATAAAATATAAAAAAATACATTTAAAAAAATAAATAAATAAAATAAAAAGAGCCAAATGTACTATGAGACTTCAGTTGTCAGTATTTTACCTCTAACATATTTCATGAGCCATCAAAATGGACATTTTGGCAAACTTTCCAAAAGGAAATAAAATTAAAATAAATGTTAAACTTAACTGTTTACCAGAAGACTACATCCTTCTGCTTAGTAAATTGGATTTTTATTGCAGTTATGGACCAGTTCTTTGTCTCCAGGGATGAAAAGTCATTTTATATATTGAAGGAAAAAAGTGCCCTCAACCACTCCCCCTTCCCAGGGACCATGATACAATGTACCAATGTTGTTTTATGCATAGAATTGGCAGCACAGCCCCCAGCCAGGCATGATGCTGTCATTTCCAAGATTTCTATTTTACTAACATTGGAATAAGGTAATGTGTCTTTTTCTGGCAGCCACTCAACCTCACTTCAGCTGAAAGCAGCTTTTAGAAAAATGCTAGAAACATTTGTTCAACATTTAACATTTATTGAGCACCTATTACATATAAACCTGATTATAGTTTGGGACTATTGACATATACATAAATAACTATATGACAGATATAGAAGTAAAGGCTATGCAAAGAAAAATATTACATGTATTCAGAGAAGGGTGTAGGGTAGGTGTGACCATGAAAAGCTCATTGGGAGAAAGGCAGGTAAGAGCTTACTCTTAGGGGCTGCATGTTTCCTGGCCACATAAGATAGGTAGAGAGTTGGAAGTGAGGAGATAAAGGCCTAAGAACAAAGAAAGAGGTTTTTTGATGCTGCCCCTTCCTACAATGAAGGAAGCAGTGAGTTCCATAACTCACTGAACCGTAAGGTTCTTGAACCCAGGAATTTAGCCTCAAGATACTGTGTCATCAGAGCCTAACACAAAGCTGCTAAATAAATAAATAAATAAATAATAAAATATATGTATAATAGATATGTGAATAATATAAGGAATAAATAGATGACAATTTTTTGTTAAAAAGATAAAAATAAATGCAAGTGCTACCAGTCTTTCAAAAGTCAAAGGAAACCAAGGTAGAACTGGCTCCAGCACTGTGTAAGTTTCCATGAAGGGTCAGTGGAAGTTACCATCAACAAATCAACAAGTGACAAGTGTTGACGAGGATGCGGATAAAAAGGAACCCTCCTTCACTGCTGGTGGGAATGCTGACTGGTGCAGCCACTGTGGAGAACAGTATAGTGTTTCTTCAAAAAATTAAAAATGGATCTGCCATTTGACTCAGTAATACATTCCACTTCTAGGAATATATCCCAAGAAAACAGAAACATCAATCAGAAAGGATATATGCACCCCTACCTATGTTCATAGCCACACAATTTGCAATAGCTAAGATTTGGAAACAGCCTAAATGCCCATCAGCAGATAAGTGGATTAGAAAACTGTGGTAAATCTACACATAGAATACTATGCTGCTATAAAAAAGAAAGAATTCTCTTTTTTTAAAATATATTTTATTGATTTTTTACAGAGAGGAGGAGAGAGCGATAGAGAGCTAGAATAGTTGATGAGAGAGAAACATTGGTCAGCTGCCTCTTGCACACTCCACACTCCCTACCGGGGATGTGCCTGCAACCAATGTACATGCCCTTGACCAGAATCGAACCTGGGACCTTTCAGTCCGCAGATGGACGCTCTACCACTGAGCCAAACAGGTTTTGGCAAAAGAAAGAATTCTTACCATTTGCAACATCATGGATAGATCTGGAGGCCATTATGCTAAGTGAAATAATCCATTCAGTGAAAGGTAAATATTACATGATCTCACTCATTTATGGATAATAAAAAACATTACAAACTTAAACAAAAACAGACAGAGGCAAAGAAGCAAGGAACAGACTGTAAAACTACAGTGGGAAGATACAGGAGAGTTGGAGGGGCGGGGGATAAGATATCAACTGAAGGACTTGTATGCAGGCATATAAGCACAACCAACAGACACAGATACTGGGGGCAGGAGGATGCGGGAAAGTGATGGGGGGTAGGGGAGGCCTGGGGTAGGGGAGACATATATGCTACTATTTGTAATGCCTTAAACAATAAAATAAAATAAAATTTTATAAAAATAAAAAAAAAGGAATTTCCAGGGAATTATAGGTTGAAAGCTCTTGAACCATCTGGCCGTTGGGTGACAAATTTCATGCAAGTCATATGCCATTTCAAACTCAGAAAATGTTGGGCAATAAAATGAGTCATAGGCAATAGTGTTCTATATGGGACCAGGGACCTTGCATCCATAAGCATCTTGGTCAGGCTAAGCAAAGGATGTGAGGAGGGTTTGAAGCCACATAGACCTCAAGAAGGGACCTGTATCCCAAAGATCTACCATTCAGAAAAGTGTTCTCCCAACAGGGTAGGGCGAGCAGAGCATGAACCTGGAGCCAAGTGTCTGCTAATCCTTGAGCTATAGCTCCTTGTAAATGGCTCTGCCATTTCTCAGTAGGATAATAAAGAAGGAAATCAGCATGTACTACGTGTTATGGGGACTTTCCCATGCTTCATTCTCGCTAAGCATCAGTTTTCCTATGCACAATACAATGATAGCAATGCTTCCTCTGCTTATTTCTCAGAGAGATTTTTAAATTTTAAAAGATATTTGCAAATCAGAAAATATTATAAATGTGGACTTTAAAGGCTGCTTTCCTATATATGGCCAGATTAATGTGATGAAGGTAAGAGGGTCCTCCCAATAAATTCGAATTCATGCCTAGTCAAATGGAACCACAGAATCATTCTTACCATCCTCTTTCCCAATAGGGACCATAAAGGTGTAAAGAGGACAGTCTGAAATCACATTATAGATATATATATGTACTGAAAAGGGTGAATGCAGGATTGCAGAATGGCTTTTGGCTATTTCCTTCCTTCCTTCCTTTGTCCTTTTTTTTTCCCCCAAGTAATCATCCCCACAACCTGGGGTGCCTAAGCCTAGCATACTCTCCTGCTCTTAACTCCAATCCCACAGTAAACCTAAACTCTTACGGTGATGATAATTGTGGTTACCCTTTAATAAGCACTTCCTTGTCCAGCATGATGCCAAGTATGTTCTATACTTTCTCTCATTTACCCCTCACAATTCTGTCAAGTAGTCACTGTTGTACCCATTTTACAGATGAGAAAAATGAGACAAAGAAAGATTAAGAAACTTGCCTAAGACCAGAATTACTATATGTCAGACCGGGAATTTAAATCCAGGCAAGTGTGGCTGAAAAAATCTGTGCTCTCATTCACCATGCCACCCTGCCTCCACGATTCTTGCTCTACCATCACATAGCTAAGCTTATGTTTCTATATTGATAAAACTGCAACCCAAGTGCCAGGTAACCTGCCATGGAAACCTGTGGCTATAACTGACTGCATTAACTCTGCACACTGAATCCTGGGTCTTTCTTCAGGGCATCTAGGGCTGGTACCTGGATGGTGACCTCTAAAGCAGCACCGTGTTCTCTTTGAGACAAAGAGCTTGTGCAGAGAGAGGACAAGGGAGAAGCAGGTAGCCCCTCTACATGCATTTCTAGCAGGATCCCAGCCCTGACTCTGCACTCTACACTCTTTCTTCTCTGTGTCTTCTATCGATACAACGCATAGGGATTGCACATGAGCTGCTCACACCCTCAGACCCAGAACCCAGAATCCCATTTGTGAAGAGGCAGAAGAAATGCTTCAAGCCAGGGGAAAATGGAGGAGCACTGGAGCAACTGAGATGACACATTCACTAGAAGCAACAGAGCTTGTTTGGGAAACAGTATGATTTTGAGAAACAAGCATGCTGGTCCTACCCATGTTCTGGGCACTGCTCAGCCCAGGTTTCATATGAGTTCCAAACCTGCATCCCCTACATTGATGCCTTTCTAAACTTATGCCTGGGACAGGTGCTTAATGTCTTACATGGACCTTATATTGGCCCTCCTGCCAAGGCAACACAATCCCTAGATTCCATATGACACTATACCAGAGAAAGAGGAGGCCAACCTTGGTCCCACCTTAATTCCTCTCTTTAGCTCTGTGTCATTTAACCTACCTGAATCTGAGTTGCTTTGTCTAAGAATGGGCATAATATTACCTACTATGGATTATTTTTGAAGTTTCTTAGTAATATTAAAGGAATTTTTATATAAGATATTATTATTGCTTGAAAGTTAAAAGACAGCTTTCAACAATTTTGTAGTTGGCCTCTACTAAATGTTTAAATTCCAAGATATCATTGATTATATATATATATATATATATATATATATATATATATATATATATATATTATTAAGAAACTTGCCTAAGACCAGAATTACTATATGTCAGACCGGGAATTTAAATCCAGGCAAGTGTGGCTGAAAAAATCTGTGCTCTCATTCACCATGCCACCCTGCCTCCATGATTCTTGCTCTACCATCACATAGCTAAGCTTATGTTTCTATGTTGATAAAACTGCAACCCAAGTGCCAGGTAACCCGCCATGGAAACCTGTGGATATATATATATATATATATATATATATATATATATCTCCAATAATATGATAAAGCCACACACATCCCAAATGATTATACCCATGCTTATATTTTGAGTCAAATTGAGCCAAACAAAAACCACATGTAACCAAGAGGATTATCTACTTGACTGACACGGATCCTAAAAAGAAATCTTTTGCTTCTATGCCAAACTGAGTTTAAATAAATTTCCCCTAAGTATGTGACCCTCTAGAAATAGCTAAGAAATTGCAACTTTTAAATCAATCTCAGAACACCTGAGACATAGAAGCTTTTTGATCAGAGACCTTACCAGCCAGACAAGTTCAGAGAGGGTTTTCAGGGAAGAAGACAGTGTGGAAAAGCCACAGAAGTTTAAGAAAGCAGGGTAGAGTTTTAACTGAAAAGGGAAAAGTGACCAGTATTACTATCATTATTATTGATAGAAAGACAAATTACCACCACTGCATAGATACGTGGTAAGTGGTTGCATGGATTGTCCAAAAACCCAAAATGACCACATTGTGTCATTGAGCACCCCCCATCTCTACTCTCACCTTGACCTACATCCTTAGCCCTGCTGTAAAGAAGCCCTGGGTGAATTCCCTGTCATCCCCACCCAGACAGAAATACAGGACCCTCTCCTTCAACTGCTATCGTTATAGTAACTTTCACAAACAAAAACAAGCCAGTTTTTCTCAGGCAGTCTTATAAACAAACGCCTGCAGATGAATTGGCTTTAAGGAAAAAGTACTTCAGGGTTTGCCAATGGGAGAAGCTGCCTACTAGTGACCTGTGAATGGAGGATCAATTACCCACCAGTAATCCGCACCGGCCAGGAAGGATGAAGGAGGGTGTAGGAGCACCGCCATTTAGATCAGTGTGGATGCTGATCTATGTGCCAGAAAGGGAGAGCCAGAATAGGGGGAGAGTTGCTCAACTTGGACAACAGGCCTGCCTTTGACTAACATCAAATGGGAATTTGTATTGGTTATGAAGATGCCACAGAGTCAACTGAATTGACATTTTGCTGGTCAAGACCAATAGACATGTCTTCCAAAACAAATATAGTCTGTTCTTTTGGCCAATTTGGATCTTTCAAGAATTCAATCATGCTATGTTGATTTGGCTGGCACACTTTAAAACAAAACTTTTCAGTACTGAGGTCAAAGACAGACTTTATAATTAGGCATATTTCTGGAGAATGTCTGATCAAATCTGTTCCTTTTTATAAAGGAACTAGCCTAAAGCTCAGAGAAGTGGAGTGATTTGTCCAAAGTCACACAGCTTACAAAAAGATTAATATAGGAACATCTGGTTTCAAAGTTCAGTGCCCTTTTCCTATTCCCAGGTGGCTTCCTTGAGTCTTAGATCACAAGTTTAAAGATGCAACCATGCTTTTTGGGGGACAGACAACCTTGACCCCCACAAGGTGCCCTGTGAAATCCCACAGTACCAGGAGGCAAAGGATGAACCACAGAATATGTGCCCAAGCCTTAGCAGGGACACCAACCTGGACCACTGGGAGCCAGCATGCTTCATTTTCACTTAAAAATCACTCTCCACCGCATTTTTGTCATAAGTACACGAAGAAAGGCTGGAGTCCCTGAATCTGCCTCAGTCTGAAACTTCTGAAGCAAGTGGAGACACTTGTGAGTTCACCCTCAGACAGGGGACGCAGAGAATGGTCATTTTGTGCGTGGATTTGAACACAGATACATGCAGCCAATTATAAATCAGCTACCACTTCTCCCTGCCGTGTCACGCGCCAACGCCCAGGGGGCGCTCTCGACGTGCTCGGCAGCCCAGGAGCAGTGCTGCTTCCAGCAGAACAACCAAAAATGACAGAGAGGGGTGGTGGTTTTGTTTGTTTGTTTTTTGGTTTGGGGTGTTTTTTTTTTGTGGGTTTTTTTTCCCCGCTTTTTAATTTACTTCAACGTTTTAGGAGAAAGGAGATACACAATCCTAAAGGGAACTTACAAAAACTGCCTTCTTTACTGAGGCAGAGAAATATTTAAAATATATATAAATCGATTGCTTCCTTTCTGCCTTCCTACAAAAGCAAATCTTTTTTCTTTTTCTTTTTTTCAATCTTCCCTAAAAGTCGGGTATGTTTCTATCTTTTTCTATGGCATGTGGCAAGCTTTTATGATAACAGAGTAAGGTTGTCTCCTGATTAAAATGGCTGGTTGAAACGACCTGCTTTTATTCTTGCTACAACTTGCCCTGTAACATAATGACCAGCTTTAAATCCATCAAAGTGGAGTACAGAGTGCAATTGCAAAGGTTCAGGCATGGAAATCCAGTAAATTTTATATGCTATTCAGCCAAGGGATGCTCCCGAGTAGAGCTCAGGCCTGTTTGTATAGACGATCAATTCCTCCCTCCTAATCATTCACCTGGGCCGGGGACCTGCATCTACCTCCATCTCCAAGTCCTTCCCAAAATGCTTTCCCGAGGACTGGGCAGGGTATGCAGAGGCTTAACAAGCCTAAAGGAGGACTTAGTGATGCTGAAAATTGGCACTGCTGTGCCTTAGAACAAAAATATCATGACTTAAAAACAAGACAAGAACCCCAAATAACTGAAATTAATAGCTATTATTGAGTGACTTGCAAATATCCAGGCAGAACTGATAAGTGATTATAATTGCTAATACTAAACTGTGTGCATGTACACATATGTAGCCATACATAGATACATATATCCTTCCACATCCAGGGATTTAGGGGTTTTTTATGTGTATGTTTGCATACGTGAACAATTCTGGGGAAGATTATCTTGCACACAAAGCAAACGGCCCTGCCCCCATTGTGAAAGAAGCAGATCCCCTGAGATTAGGGAAGAAGGAATTGCTTATGGTCAGCAGAGGCGGGAGAACAATGGAGACCCCAGCTAAAGGCACAGCAGCAGCAGCCTGCTAGGATGGGTGGGGGACTGACCACATGGCCATTGCAAACTGGATGGCATTGTCAGTGTCACCAAAAGAGCTCAAATTAGCAATTGTTATGATTAGCAGGTGGTTTAAGAGATAGGAGGCCCACGCAGTGACGCGGGCAGTGGGGGAGGGTGGGGTGGACATCAGAATGCATTTCAGCTTTTGCTTTAGCACAAGATAGAAAGGTTTAGAAGCAGTTTCCTACTTGAATATAAGAACTGCAGATTCCTGTTCCTTTAAGGAAAAATGAGGGAGGTGTTTGAGATAGCAAGGAGTCTTTAAGAGAAGAAAATGAATATGTCCACTTCCTTAAAATAAATTTGAGTTTTCACAATGATTGTAGATGAATTTAGATAAAAATTGAAAATTAAATACTATCAAATCACAATATAGAGATAAAATGATAATCTAGATTTTGTAAAGCCACCTTAATTCAATTTTCCCTATATAGTGTATATTTTAAAAAGATGTTTTAGATCATTCAACTAAAGTTAATAAATTATTTTTTTAAATTAGGAGTTATTTATTTCTCAATCTTTCACAGAGTTTCTCACAAAACTGATGCTTCTTACATAGACACAAATCAGGTTTCTCATGTCTTGACTCCACCTCATGAATCTCAGAACAAAAGCAATCATTTAACAGGCTGCTTTGTTATTTATTTTTCAGATTCTTTGATATTGTCAAAGTGCAAGTGTCAGCAAGGGATGGTCCATCCACTTCCCTTCTGGTCATCGCCCTCAAATGTAGTCCCTCCATGGGATTTGTGTTCAAGTAAATTTTTGGCCAAATGGCCAGGATTCCTCTTTTGCAGTTGCCAATAATCATAAAGCGTGTGTGTAACAGAGAATGAAGACATTTTCCCTAGGCATCTTTCAATAGGCCTGCAGCTCAAGATGGCACTCAGTGGATTTGGACAGAGGACCCGATTGCATCAAAGCTCATCCCAATTCCTGCCTGGGGAAGAATTGAAGGATTAATTTGTGAGAGGCTACTTTTGTGTGAAAACTCATACAACTTCATGGGACAACAAAAGAGCATTCCAGCTAAGGGACCTAAAACTTAGAATCAATTCAAATTGGACTCTGGCAGATTTAATGGATTTTACTGCACTGAAAATGTGAATGAGATCCCAATCTGGTATAATTTGGAGAATGAGGCTATTCATTTTCTGGTAAAAATCAGGGTATGAAAAAAAATCATACCAGGTAAGGTGTTACTACACTATATTTAACCTAAATATACTAGCAAAATTATCATGGCTCTCTCTCATTTTGTTCACAGAAGATTGGCCAGTGCAAACCTATCTTTGGACTCAAATGATTCAGAGATAGGCCATCCCAAGTGAAATCCCAGTAATTCAATGCCCAGGATTTGGAATTATTTCTTAGATGTCAAAAAAAAATTTTCTTATTTTGTGTGCTCCATAATTTTATGCAAATGCCCCTAAAACTAAAATAATTCATTATGTATAATAATAAAAGTGTAATATGCAAATCGACCAAATGACTGAACAGCAAAAAGACCTTCCAGACCACACTATGACATGCACTGGTGCCAGGCCAGCCAAGGTGGGTGCGATGCAATCAGTTGGGGGGTCCGCCATTGCCATATGATCACCCCGCAGAGGGAGGCCCAGGCCAGCCAAGCAATCACACCCCATGCCTGTCACCCACAGAGGAAGGCGACTGGTGGGGGAAAGGGGGATACTGCTGCACAGATAGAAAGCAATGGCAGTGGCAGGGGTGGAGCCAGCTGCTAGCAGCTGGGGGAAGAAAAGCCCCAATAGGCCCTGATTGCCAGCCAGGCCTAGGGACCCTACCCACATATAACACAGTCAAAGACCCTCAACATTTTGGTAGATTTTAGATCCCTTACATAAACATGTTGGCCGACTGTCTTTTTGCAGACAGGTATCTGGTCAGCCCAAATTCAATGAGAAATGACTTTGTTTCCTCCAGACCAATTCACTTCAGTCATGGCATAAGAAGAGTTAGGTAGCCAACAACTACTGACTCTGATTCCCACCCTAAATTATCTTGTTAGTAATGAAGTAAGGCCTGAAATGGTTAATTGGACCATGTAGTACCTGGTTGGTTACTAGAGAATTGATGCGCATGGAGGCTTGGCTTCAATGGTGCCCTTGGTGTGAGCTCTAATGTTTGTCCCTATCCTCCCTTGTATTGCCTTCGATCCAAATGGTCAAACCTGAATAAGGCTTTTAAAACATGAAATAATAGGCTGCTTGTCTCCCACAGGAAACTAGTCCATTCAGCCACAACTGGAACCATTTTCCAGCAAAGTTGATGCGTGTGTACCTCACCTGACTGAACAGAAATTAACCTCCATTCACAATGCTGACCCCACACAACCCACTCAAACTAATGCACTTGAACATACTTATTTTGATACGTTATTCACATATTGTTGCTATGCACTTATGTATTTAAGCTGTTGCACGGAGGCAACTAAGAGAGACTCGGTTGTTTGTCCTTTTCATTAGTGCTGTGTTGGTGAGAATGAAAGCAGTTCAGAGTGTCTCCAGATACTAAAATAAAGACAACATCATCTTAGATATCCAAAATGTCAAAGTAAATAACAAACATTTTAGAAGGGAAAGCCCAACAAAAAAAGGTGTTTTGTTGCTGATTTAAATGCACACACAGATGTTAGAAAAAGATGCAAACATCAGTGCTTCTTTTAAAAAATGCACCTACAAATGTTTGCACAATATAGCTACAGATTTGAAACATAACCTATTGTATATCCAAGAGTTATTTTAGTCCATTTTGCATTTAGCATCTATGGACCCTAAGTAAAAGTATGTTTGTTTAAACAAATGACAAACTTTCCAGACTACATATTTCTATGATACTTTATAAGCACATATTACTTTTTATAAATATAGTTTTTAAATAAAATTATTGTGTAGTTGTTAAAAAATTAAGCAAATAAATATACTGAAAGAATGATGTTGCTGTTACACTGTCAGTCACCCATGCCCAACATTCAGGGATATAAGCAGAATTATCCCAGATTGACTTCATTCCATGTTTAATCTATGCACGGGGATACTCAGCACCACGGACAGAGACACCACAAAATAAATGTTTAAGGAATATGGCACTAACTTCAATTGGACACATTGAAGAGAGAATGCTGAAGTTCATGGCTAAGAAACACAATTTTAAAAGTCTCTGATTTCTCAGGATTAACTGTTTCTTACACTAAGGACATATGCTTTAGATAATATTATAAGTCTATAGATGCTTTGTTGTATCATGTCCGCTGTCAAAAAAAAATAGTAAGTTTAAAATTTATGCTATTTTAATCATAGCAAAGATTCATTTCAACATGTAGTCTTGAGAATATTTCTAAAGGCAATAAAACAATTTATAAACTTGCTAATTAGCTTTTCTTGCTGTTAATGTTAGTTGATATTTGGTCTTCATGCACATATAATACACACATAATACATCCATATACATATGTTAATAATCTCAAGGATAAAATTTTTACTTATGAAAAATCTTATGCCCAATTGCTGATATTTCCACATAAAAACACTGACCTCGCATTTATTTTTTCTATTAAATTAACAGCAAAATATCAATAATTAAACAGGTTTATGGACTTTGAAAAAATGTTATGATTTATTTCAGATACAAAACTAAACGATTATTTTAATTTATACTATAATTGATCAAATGTATTAAGTCCTACTTATAAGATAATTTACTAAACTCTGGGAGGTTCAAAGATGAATTAAATAATGACCATTGCTTCCAAGGAACGCAGAATATAATGAAAAATAGGTAAGGTAAGGTAAGGTAAGGGAAAGAAATAAGCATGTATTGAGTGCATGGTTATTTGCAAAATACCAGAAAGTGTGAACTTCATCTACATTATATTATTTTGGTAGATATTATTATCGCCACTTTTAAATTTAAGGGAAGTGAGGTTCAGCAAGGTTAAGTACTCTTTCCAGATAGCTCAGCTAATAAGTTATAGAATCACAATGCAGGATTTTTCTAATTCCAAACCCTATGCTCTTGTTCCTCTACTCAAGGCTGTCCCAAGGGGAGAGTGAACAATTCTAAAGGGCAAGATGCAGGAAGGTTCCACAAAGTGGGTACCATTTCAGCCTGAACTATTCTACCAATGGTTTGCAACAGTGCAAGACTATGCTTATTTTTCAGGATACTTGATATTTACAACATGTCAATGAACCCATGTTTGTACTTGGTCTCTTGATTTTTCTTGCTTCAGGAAGGCATTGTGACAAGGATAATCCAGAATAAAACACAATCCATAAATTTTTTGTGTTTACATGTTGGCAACAACTGCAGTAGCATATAACTACTAATCATGTTAGCAAAAGCTATCAAAATGAGCGTGCAATCAGCAGCACAGAAAACTGATGACAGAAATTGGCTGAGGGCTGCTGAGTCACCTAATGACAGCAACTTTAATTTAAAATATGTTGTGGGTAATAGACCAAGTGGATAATCCACTTGTGGATAATTGAGAGTATATATGTGTCCACATTTTAAGATCTAGGTATTTCATAAAGGTCCTATAACATAACATGCCATAAAATAACCTGTTCCCAATGCACTAGTATCCATTAAAATCAATAGGGTTTTGCAAGCCATGCATATGATAGATAGTACAAAATGTAATTAGTATTGGAAAATTGCTATAAAATCTGAAGCTCTTTGTACTTAAATGACCAAGATGTTTTCCACTGGGGCTCCTTTTCTTAGAGCAACTGAGTGAATAGAGTCGAAGGATTAAATAATTGGTGCCATGTTGGTTTTTAAGCAAATGAAGTCCTATTGTTTCTGTGCACAGGAACACAAAATTTTGTCACTGTAACAAAACATTACTTTGATGGCATTTTCTGAAATGAAGTGAAAATCAAGATTTAATAGTCCTGAAGCTGAATTTTTTTTGTGTCCTAATCTGACCTGCTGGGAATAAATTATCGGAGGCTGACATCCCTTAGGCTAAGGGTTTATAATAGAAAATACCTCCCCTTCCCCCCCCCCCCCCCCAAAAAAAAAAGACTTACAAATAAAGCAATATCATGAGACACCATAATTTAGGTTCTCTGTTCTAAGTAGAAATTTTCACAATAAGGTATTTATATACACATATGCTCTGCCCAAACAATACTTGGAGAAAGAAGGGAGAGCATAAATGCACCTTTTCTTTTTCTTTTTAACCTTATCTGTGCATTCCTGGGTCACACAAGCATTGTGCTGACTCTGGATGAAAACACCCCTTTGATGGAGGATACATGCTGAAAGGGAGAATTCTGAATTATGTTCTCTAAATTATCCAAGGCTTGGAGAGCAAGTATTGATTTTGAAAATGACTGAGCCAGACCTCATACTGCAGAGCCCCCTCCACTCTCCCTATGCCCCAAAGCACAACAAGAGATCTCAGGCGCTGTGCAGCCGCCACGAGGCCCTGGGCTGGCATTGTTTCAAAAAAATCAGAAAGTCATCCATCAACCACAGAGTCATTGGAATAAGTACACGGTAGCTAAAGACACATTCTATCTGCTCACAGGCTCCGATTCAATGAGCTATAAGGAAAATTAGAATGATATTGGACCGATTAACTAATGCACTCTGGGAACCATGAACTGTTAAGATGTTTATTTTGCTGCCTCACATAAAAGAATGAAAAGTTTATCTGCATAGTTAAGCGTTCTGTTTGCTCCAGCAGTAAATAACTCGGAGCACCTCAGAGCCAGACCTCTTTTAGAGAGGCAGACTGAGACCTGGAATTTGTTCTGTAATTGTTTCTATACTTTGCAAACAATTTAGGTACAACATGAAAGGCACTGTTGTTATGGGTGACTCTGTGTGTGTGTGTGTGTGTGTGTGTGTGTGCACATACATTTGTTCCCATGCTTGTGTGTGGTTCCCTTGTAACTCCTACTAGACATTAATTTTATGGGGGAACTGAAGATGAAAATTATTCATTTCCATGCATTGAGAAAAATCACAGTTTCATTTAGTCTTGAATTGTGATGAACATAATGAGTAGATCACACATTAAATCAGATAATATTAGGCCTATAAATGATTCCAAGGGTATATTTTCCATGTCTGAAGAACTAACATGGTAATATTTATGCTCATTCATACATGGCTGCATGTTTTAAGATGCCACCTGGAGCAGGGCTTCTCAACTTTGGCACTACTGGCATTTTGTATAATTCTTTGTTGTGGGGACTGTCCTGTGCATCGCAGGACACATAGCAGCATCTCTGGCCTCTATCCATTGGATGCCAATAACATCCCCTTTCTGCAAAGTAGTGACAACCAAAAATGTCTCCAGACATTACCACATGTCTCCTACGGAGCAAAATCATTCTCAATTGACAGCCACTGGTTAGGATTTGTGTTTTAATTTTTGAGGAAAACTTTTGAATCGTTCTTTGAATGAAAGTTACACAAGCAGAAGACCTCCACATTCATCTGCGCTGACCCCTGAGCATATTATGTAAAACAAATATGATGGCTCAGAGAAGGTCCAAGAACGGCTAGGCTTTTCCCACATAGGTTCACTTAATAGCATAATTTTATAAAAGGCCTATTTCATCTCAAAATGGGATTTTCAAAGCTATTTGTAGAAGTGTTGAAATTTGGATAAGAAAAGTTATATGGGCTCTTCTGAGTCCATATTTTGTACAGTGATTTTGACAAAAGAGTGTAATTCCTTGATTTGTGGTAGCTAAAAATACAATATTACACTGGATTTTCTCTCATGGAAATTCTGCTATGTATTTTTTCCTTGGCCTCTTGAAGGATATGCAGTTGAGTGATGGCACTGATTTCATTACCAATTCCTCCTGAAAAAGGGCAATTTTACCGGGTCAAGGTTGAAACAACAAGTCATGGGATAAGAAGAAACCTAATCTACCTCTAAATCGCTCTGTAACTTAGGAGTTATTATGTTGGAGACAGGTCTAAGTAGAAGCAAAGTCAAGTCTAGAGTTGGCCCCTATCCAGTGAATGTGGGCTGTAGATTTAGCCAAATAGGTAATTCACCACTCTCAGTCTTTTGCCAGAGTAGCAGGTCTGTAGGTGGTTTGAATGATCTACACTAGACAATTTTTTGTTACTTGAAAGAGAAATTCAACTTGGATGATGTTTTATATAAACAATTTCTATTTCAGGTATACACTAGTACTTTCTATGGTGTGGACACAGCCAAAGAGTTTTATGGAAAAGGAATTTGGGGAAACTGGGTTGTACATAATGAAATAAGCTAAGAAGCTGCAGATTTTCTCAGAGCCTTTCATATGCCAATGTGCCTTATGATCTTCAAGGACTATTTTCATACTAGGGCTTTATTATAATATTAGTGCAAATACATATTAATGCAAATTTCTGATATTATTTAATATAGATAAACTCTAAAGCCCCTTGTTTCTGTGCCACCTCAGGACTTGGGCTTTGAATCCATCACTTTTAGGAGTTATGGGAATGTGGTCTGCAGATTGGTATCTTACAGACAGTGATTGACTCCAATACAGCCATAGAGAACGTATGGCTGTATTGGAGTCAATCACTGTCTGTAAGATACGTGTACATAAGATCAGGAGGCACAATGATGCTCTAAGAACACAGGATTATCACTAGAGGACTTGAAATCCAGTCTCCGCTCTACCAGATACTAATTCTGTGAACTTAAATAGGTCATTTGGACTTTGTGCTTCAGTTTCCTCATTTGCAAAGGAGGCATAAACATGGGTGTTTGCATATAAAAAAAGAACCTTAATAAAATGCATTATTATAAAGAGCTAGTTAGCATTTATTATTGTTGTAGTTACATAGAAGTTAGCATTAAAATCTCTGCGACAACATGCTTTTGTTTGCAATAAATGAAATCAAATTTAATGTAATTTAAGCAAAAGAAAATTTTAAGGAATTGATTAAAAACAATAATTGAGGAATGTCTTTTAGAAGCTATAGTTAATGTATTAGTCAAAATCCCAACAGGAAACAGACATACTCAATATAGGATAACCCAAAGAGAGCTTATTATGAGGTCTAATACAAAGGTGTATGTGGAATTTGGGGAGCTATAAGGACCCTGACCTCACAGCAGCACCAGAAGGGACAAGAGGAGGGAAGGTTACCGGAGCCTGAAGGACAGAAAGTCATACATATCTGGTTGACTTCTTTTGAGGGACACAAAGAGCCTGAAGTGACCCCTCATAGAGGGAGGGTGCAAGGAGAAAAATGTCCTAATACTGCTCTTCCACTCTCAGATCTCCAGCTGGACCCTTCCCCATTCACAGCCCTGTGAATGTAACTCAGGAACATCCTCTGAGGCAGAGAATAGGGTGGAGAAGGGTGGGGAGTGGACCTGGAGGACTAAGTGAGAGATGCCCAGCACAAAAAAAAAGTAGTCAGGCCTGAGGGATGAATGCAAACTCAACCATCAAAAGAGGATATGTGTCTTTCCTAAAATAGTTATTAATTACTGTGGTGGTTTTAACATATATCTGCAACCATGTTTATATTCTTTGCTAAAGAGATAAAACTTAACTCCCCTCCCCTTGAGAAGGGGCTGGACTTAGTGACCTGCTTCTAATGAAGAGAGTATGGAAATATACAAGACAAAGAAAGTTGAAAATAAAGCGATCCTATATAATAAAACCATAATATGCAAATTGACCAAATGGCAGAATGACTGGTTGCTATGACACACACTTACCAGCAGGGGGCAGATGCTCAGGGGAGCAGCTTCCCCCAGCGCACAGGCACCAGGCCAGCCAAGGCAGATGCAAGCAGGTGCACCCACAGACGCCTTGCAGAGAGAGCCAACTGGTAGCAAGTGGGCAGGACCAGGCCAGCCAAGGTGAGGACAAACAGATGGCCCCCAATCACCTGGCTGTTTGCCCCATAGATCAACCCTGATTGCCAGCCAGGCCTAGGGACCCTAACAGTGCACAAATTTCATGCACCGGGCCTCGAATAAGCATATAATAAACAAAATAGCTATTTTTATATCAGGCAAAATAGAGTTAACATGAAAAAATTATAATTTATAGGTTAAAAAAATAAAAGTATACAGCCATCATGTGTAAATATCTACTCAGTAATGTAGCCTCAAAATAAATAAAATAATTAATAGAATTACAGGGAGAAATAGATAAATTGTCCCTCAGAGCAAATGATAAATCAAAGATTAAACAAAATAATAAGTAATTTTTATCTAAACACATCCACTCAGTAGCCATTTGGCATAGAGTAAACTTTCATAAAGAGCATATATAAAAATTCCTCCAAATTGATCATATAAAAAGTCACAAAGATAAAGTCAATAAATTGTGAAGATGGCCATCAGATACAATATGTTTTTCTATAATGCAATAAAATAAAACATTAATAAAAAATTATATCTTAATTTTTATGTCTATATATCTTAATATATATGGTTAAATAATTTATAGGATAAAGAGGAAATGATCAGAAAAATTGTGAAATGCATAAAAGGATTAAATGCCAAAATGCACTGCATGTAGTAAAAGCAGTCCTATAAGAGACACTTAATCTTAATAATAGTTTATAAAAAGCTAGAAGTAATATAAATAAATGAGATTTAATTTAAAAATTTAGTAAAAAACAACAACAGAATCAATTCAGAAAAACAAGAATAAAAATAGTAAAAAAAAAAAAAAGTTAAAATCATTAAAAAAAACAACAACAACAATTAAACATTAAAGGTCATTAGGAAATCCCCAAAAATGATTCATTGAAAAGACTAACAAAAGGGATACAATGCTGACAAGATTGAGCTAGAAAAAAAAGAGCAAGAAATCAAATAAACAATATTCAAAATTCAAAAAAAGGAAACAGAAGAATGTTATTAGCAACAGCATGCTAGAAAATCTGACAACTGGGATAAAATGAATAAATGTCTATAAAATTATAAAATATTAACATTAATTATAATGTTAATATTAATTAATATTAATATTTTATAATGGAACAGGAAGACATAAAACACATGGAATTGCCAATAAGGAACCTAGAAATCAGCCATGAGAAGAAGCTTCCCTCTACCACCATCGCTCCCCTATAAAAAATGATCCAAGAGATGATTTTGTAAGTGTGGTGTGGAAAAGCAAGTTTTTATAGAAAACAAATAAAGGGGGTTATCTCATGAATAATACCTTCATGCTATAACTAAAAAATAAATATAAATATAAAGGTGAAAAAAATTATAGACCAATTTCATTTACATAAATTCCTAAGTAAAACATTAGTTAATTTAAACCAACAGTGTATTGTTTGTAAAAATCAAGATTCAATATAGCATTCTTTCTGAGTTCAATATCAAGTATCTTTCAACTTATTGCATTAATGAACCAAAAGAGGAAAATCACAGTAATGCCTGCTATTGTAGTTATAGCTCAACCAAACACTGCTGGTCCCGGACCAATTCAATGATAGAAGAAAAATATAAATGATGCAGGATGGGACAAAATACACAAAAATCTTCAATTGTAGATGATATAATTATTTGCATAGAAAACTCAAGAAAATAATGATGCAAGATGAATACATAAAGATCAAAAACTTCCCTCTATACCAGAATAATTACTTAGAAAGTACAAAAGAAATCAAGTAAATAAAGTAGCTATTATAGTAATTAATGTAAAAATTAATGTAACTAACAAAGCACAAACCTTTATGATAAATGAAAATGTGAATAAAAAGAGAGATATATCATATTAATGGATGAGATAATTTCACATTATAAAGTATCAATTGTATCTAGATTCATTAAAAAATTTAATGTAATCCCAATTAATATTCCAAAAAAGCACTGGACAAATGTATACAAATAAAAATATCTAAAATTTATATAGAAAAATAAAGATTTACAAATAACTAATTATTTTAAAGGAGAGCAAAAACATAATACTATCAGATATTAGGGCAACTCCACATTAGTTATATCATAACAGTATTGTTGCAGACAAAAAAAAGTTGTCTTAAAAGACAAGCACTCCATTATCTCTGTGCATTTTCATTTGCAATACTTGTGTATCCCAGGCTCTCAGTCATACTCTTCACACATTTGAAATATCTTCAGCTCCATTTCCACCTGACAAAATTCATATACATCAGGACCATGTGTAAATTCTTTCCTTTCCATAGGAACATTTATATGAAGCCCAGGCAGAAAGAAATGCTCTCTTCTCTGAGGTCTCAAAATACCAAACCAATCTATTCTGTGATTACACTGACCTACAGGAATCCTACTCTTAGAATGAATTAAGACCAAGAATGTCTCACTAGAAAGATATGATTGGTCTTACTAGTAGTAAAACAAATGAGCATATTCACTGAGTCCCATTGGCCAAAATGAATTTTATATCCCTCATAGTTTGCCTTAGATTTACAAATGCACATTCTCCCAGTTATTTTCATATTTGCATATTTCTCCTTATCATCTGTCCATATACACATTTGTTTTACATACATCTCAACAGAGAACATACAATTTACTGCTCTTTTTCACTATGTACATATCATAAAATTTTCTTATTTCTAAGTATTTTTATTTATTATTTTAACATCTCCAAAATTCTTCATTGTATTCACATATCATCACTTTTAAAAATCTTTATATGTGATCATTTAGTTTAGAAAAGTAGTATTTATGTTTTTCCTCTCTTTCATCTCAAGCCCTATAATGATATATTCATACTAACTCTATGTAGATTAAAATAGGCAAGTTTTAAATATTCTTTCACTAGCAACATTGTTCCATGTCATAATTACTAGAACAAGGAATTAGGATAATCTATTATATTATTTGCCATTTTGATAAATTATCCCATTTTCCATTTACCAAGATGGCCAAATAACAAAGTCCCTTCACAAAAATTCAGTAACTCAAATGAAAATCAAGGCATGAATAACCCTACATGTCTTCACATATCTGTAGTTTTAGTAGGAATTCCCTTGGAAAATATATATTCCTTGTCCATGGCTCTCTCTAAGGTCTTCCACAGACACATGTAGTTTACTTGGCCAAAATTCTACTTCTTAATTCTCCAAATGGAGAAGATAGACCACTAGCCCTTTTACACTGGCTAAATTATCAATTACCAGCAGGTAAACAGCCTATCACTGCTCTAAGCTTATTATGAGTGTCATTTGCAAAGGTGGAGCCCTTCGGAGAGAAATCTCTGTTTTATTAGCATAAAGAGGTCTAAAGAGCACTGGCCAGGGCCAGGAGGCCCTTCCTAGTCCCCAAGGATCACTGTTGATTTATGAGCTCCCACACATTCACCTATGACATCACAATTCATTCCTGTGTAAAATACTCTATTATTCCTTCACCCAAGTATAAGGTCAGAAAATACCAAATGGAATACAATTTCTTCAACCAGGTAGGGAGGATAAATGTATAAAAAGCCTCAAAGCCAAAATGAATGAAGCTGAAAAATTAATCTGGAGACAAGAAGTAACCAAATGAACAAAAGCAAGTACAAAACACCAGCATGCATTTATAGTCAGTTCCCAGGTCCCTGTAGGTCAGGCCACAGGCATGGGCAGAGGCACTGAGCAGCTCAGTAATGGGGAAAAAAACTCTTGAGAGCAGAAAACCCAAGGTGCTAAAGGTCATACCCCATTTTGAAGCCAGATGGCTTCATGCAAGTTACTTAACCACTTTGAACCTAATCTAAAATCTCTGAATGATTTCACAGATTCATTGTGTGGATTAAACTAAAATATCTACCTCCTAGCACAGAGCAGGCATTTACTAGTATTTACACTGCCAGCTTGATGATCTACCCCATCAACATTGCTCTCATTACATCACACTCCTACTCTCCTCAGTTAGGCACCAGGTAAACACTGCCAGCTTGGTCTTCTGTCTGGAAGACTTCTGGACTCAAAGTACTTGTGTACATATCTTCTTCTATCCCTTTTATGTGGCCTTTAAAGCCTATCTTTCTGAGTTGTCGAGATATACAATCAGTCTTTTATACTACCTACTAGAAGCCCGGTGCACAAAATTCATGCACAGGCCGGGGGGGGGGGGGGGGGGGGGAGTCCCTCAGCCCAGCCTGCACCCTCTCCAATCTGGGACATCCCTCGCACAATCCACTACTGCTGGCTCCCAACTGCTCGCCTGCCTGCCTTCCTGATTTCCCTTAACTGCTTCTGCCTGCCAGCCCTATCACCCCCTAATCACTCCCATGCCAGCCTGATTGATATCTATTGATAATTGCTCCCCTGCTTGCCTAATTGCCCCTAACTTCCCTCTCCTGCCAACCTGGTCACCCCCAACTGCCCTCCCCTGCAGGCCTGGTCGCCCCCAACTGCCCTCTCTTGCAGGCCTGGTCCCTCCCAACAGCCCTCCCCCAATGGCCATCTTGTGTCCACATAGGGGCAGGATCTTTGACCACATGGGGGCAGCCATATTGTGTGTTGGAGTGATAGACAATCTGCACATTACTGTTTTATTAGATAGGATAGAGGCCTGGTGCACGGGTGGGGGCCAGCTGGTTGGCCCTGAAGGGTGTCCCAGATCAGGGTGGGGGTTCCCTTGGGGCATGAGATAACCTGAGTGAGAGGCCTGTGGTGGTTTGCAGGCCAGCCACACCCCCCACTGACCCAAGAGTAGGCACTGGTATCTGGGATATATTTACTTTCTACAATTGAAACTTTGTAGTCTAGAGTGGAGCCAAGCCTCCTGCTTGCTCAGTGGTGGCAGCTGTTTCTGTTTGGATTTGTTTACCTTCTATAATTGAAACTTTGTAGCCTTGAGTGGAGGCTTAGGCCAGCAAGGGCAGGCGGAAAGCTTGGCTTCCTCTGTTGCTGGGGAAACGCCTCCCTCCTGCTCTCTGTGGCTTAGCCATCTTGTTTGGGTTTATTTGCATACTCGTTCTGATTGGCTATGGGCATGGCTGGTGGGCATGGCTGGTGGAGTAGAGAGATGGTTAATTTGCATACTACTCTTTTATTAGGTAGGATAAATATATATGTATGTGTGTGTATAATATAAATATACACTGAGTGGCCATATTATTATGATATCTGAATGTATAATAATCTGGCCACTCAATGTATATCCTATATAATAAAAGGTTAATATGCAAACTGTCCCCTCAACCAGGAGTGCAACCAGCAGGCAGGCTGGCTGGACCCCACCCATTCATAAATTCATGCACCGGGCCTCTAATATATATAATAATAATCTGGATATATATATATATATATATATATATATATATATATATATATATATTATGCATTCAATATATATATATATTGAGTGGCCAGATTATTATGCATTCAAAGATCATAATAATCTGATCACTCAGTGTGTGTGTTTGTGTGTGTGTGTGTGTGTGTGTGTGCAATTAACTCTTAATTGTCACACTTAGGAAGAAATTCTATTTTGTGGGAAGCTAACAATTTTCCCTTTTCTGAAAGACAGAGTAAGAAAACGGTTGTTTAAAAAACTGAAAAGTATTTGCAATTAGTAATTCCTTTCCTTTAAGTTTCAGTTTCAGGATGTAAGCATCATTGGTTTAGCTGTTGCCAGTGAGCCAATTTATGTGCTGCATAGTGTTAGCAGTGAAGTGGAGCAAGTGAAAGTCATATGTCCCCCACACCATTCAAACTCCTTGTGTAGAAGAGGGAAGAGAAATACAATTGGAGAGAAGAGAGGTAAAACTTCTACGGTACTTCTTTATATGAAAGCCCTAATATTCCTCCTCTCTATTTCAAAATAACTTCTTCCCAGATCCCTACCTCTCAACCACCACCCTTTCTCAGAGGAGAGCTCTTCCTTCTCCACATCAGAATGAATGTTGCTCCCTGTCCCTTGACTCCATTTGCTCCCAGCTCTCATGTGACTATTTTTTGGGAAATTTTTACAGATATTTGTGTACTAGATAGAAGATCCCTTCCAACCATGACATTCTGTGACTTCACAGTCTTGTGCCTTCAATTATGCCCTCTCCAGCCAGCATCTTAAATCTCTTTCATGTCACTAACTCTTTTTTCTCTGATGTCCCCAAATTTGTGCCTTTAAATTGATAAAAACTACTCAATTGATAAGGTGCACCCAGAGCGTGAGGCTCCCCCAGCAAAATCTACCTTGAATTAGACCTTGCTGTTTTGGTCATTTGTCTTCCTTGGGCAGACAAATAAGGGCGCAGTGGGAACTCACAGCATGTCAGAATGGTTCCCCCTGGCCCTTCTTCAAACCCTATTAATCCTTTAGACTGGTAAATATCCATGACCCCAACACCACACCCCTCTTCCCCACTATCACCTTTTCTCCATGGTTTTTAGTGGGCAAGAAGAGTAACAATTAAACTTGCTTAGTTTTTACTAATATCTTTCAAATTTCTCTCTCTCTTTCTCCCCCTCCCTCCCTCCCTCTCTCTCTCTCTCTCTCTCTCTCTCTCTCTCTCTCTCTCTCTCTCTCTCTCTCTCACACACACACACACACACACACACAAGACCTGTCAATTACAGACAGAAGACTTGCTTATAGCTTCACCCCATCTACAGACCAAACCGCTGGTACCAATAAGTATGACTTCAGGTGCAGGAGTCCTTTTCTTAACAATGTTTCTGCCTGCATGGAAAGGTCTATCCAGCCGTGTCCTAGCACTGTCTCAGGCATTGCAATGGTTAGTTTAAATCTTTGTCTCCAATACACTGTGAGTTTCTCAAAGGTCCTGGCCAAGTTTTGTTCATCTTACTATCCCAGCCCAGAGCATAGTGCCTTGCATATCAAGAAAAAAGAGAGGGAAAAGGAAAGGGGAAGAAAGAGGAAGGAAGAAGCAAGATGGAAGATGGAGGAGAGAAAAAGAAATTTTAGAGTACAAAATCAAATAAGGATTCTAATCCTTAGCTGTGTAAACATGGACAAGTGACTTAACCTCTCTAAACCTCAGTTAGCTCATCTGTAAAATGGGGATAGGTTAATAATACCCACTTCAGGGCAGTTTCAAAAGATAAATATAGTTAAAGTCATGGATGCAATGCCTGGAGCATAGTAGGCAATTTGTAAACAATAATAATTTTTTGCAAAAAGAAATGAAGTCACTGTTTATGTCATAATGGAGGTGAGAAGGTCTTCCCTGGGCCTCTCATGTCTGTCTTCTGGTCTGGCCAGTCCTTTCTGAACCTTTGTCTTTGGAGAGCCACTTTGCCTACACAGCTTTCACTTAAATGGGGCTCTAAATCAAACTGTCTTCTGCCACCATTCTTCCCTGGGCTTCCGATTATAATCATGCTCCCTGCTATTAGTACAGGGATGTTTAAAACTCCTATAAAACAAGAGCTAATTGCTGATCTGCTTAATTAAAGTGAGCCTTTTGTTGTCACATTTACAAAGATAAATGAAATAATCAGCTCTGGACTAATGAGAGATAATTAGATTATGCAGCCCCAATAAATAAAGACCAAAATGCTCCCAATTGTTCCCGTATGTCACACAGAAGAACCACAGTGAGCCTTAAAGAAGTGTATGTTGGTGTTTTGTTTTAACAATGATGAGTGACCATGGAATCCAGTTCCCCAACTCTGCTGTATATTCAGATCTGCAACAATCAATACCTGTGATTTTCTTACTTGGCCCTACCAATTCTCAAGACGAAGTCCGAATTTAAAAAAAAAATAGACGAAGATATAACTACTGGTATATCTGATCCAATCTATCAATGAAAGATATTTATTAATGTAGTAGAGATTCTACACCTTCCTTTCTTGTCTCATAATAATTTATTCAATGACTTTACTAACACTACTGCATTAGGTATAAAAATAAAATATATCCAATATCACTGTGGCTGAAGGTAAGCAAGTTTATTTATTTCTGTGTGTCAGAAAACCTGGACTGCTCAAGTCAGTTCCTGTGGCTTCACCTTAAAAGGTCAACCCTGCTCCCTAAAGCATACACACAGAGACAGATCTCAATCCCCATAGCCAATGCAGACCAAAGCTCTTTCACAGACAAATTGATTGATATGAAGGTGAAGATAAAATTTTTACTTTGCTCAGATAAAAAAATAAAGACTGATTGCCCAAGACTGATAACATATCAAAAGGACAGTCTTCCCCCTCCCCCACAAATGACAGTGATTACTATGTCTGGAAAAATACCTGCTAAATCAGTAGTTTCTAAACTTTTGATTGACTAATATTTTATATATTTTTAAATATCTGTTAAATTTAGGGAAGAACATAGGGTTTCTGACTTTTAATTTTACCAATTAAGAATTATAAAAGAAAATTCTATCAATATTTTCTCAACCATTTTACCATCAAAAATTATTAAAAAAAAACCACATATATAATATATAATATATATATTATATATATATATAATCTTTGAATAAAGGCCTTTAAACTGAATGAAAATAGTCTATTAAGAAAATGCACAGTTGTTCTTATTTTCTTATTTTTCTGCACCAATAGAGAATGCATCGTGGTCAAGTGTCCTTCCGAAGATCAGAGTTTAGTAACCGCAGAGCAAGGCTATTCTGTTCCCAGTATTGTCACACCTCCCTAAAGCCTAGCAGCTGATTTTTAAAGTCAGTATTCTAAGTCATTTTATAGAATGAAAGGTTGGAAATAAGAATAAAGAAACCAAAGCCACTCAAATTCACGAGTCCTCAGCAGCCTTTCTGGTCTATCAGGGAGCTGACCAGCGTTGTGACATTTGATAAGCAGGATCAGCATCTGTCAGAAGTCTCTTCCCACCCCCACCTTGAGCAGTGACTGCACATCCTCCTGGCAGTGAGGCCAACCTGATTTTCTAAACTGAAAAATTTGGGATCCAGTCTGTATGTTTTCTTTCGAAGCATTTCCTAATTTTTGCTCTATATAAATTACAGTTTTTTAGAAATAAGTCCTTTATAAAGAGGGGAGCTTGCGGTGGTCCAGGGGGAAAGCGCCAGAACACTTGGCTTCATTTCCAATTCTATCCTCACTGTGATCATCTCTGAGTCTTGGTCCCTCCTAACATGGAGATGATGCCTACCTCACAGGACACGTGAGACAATGACCAGACAAGCCAAGATTTAGAGCATAGCACCATGAGAATCTTCGATTCATTCTGGTGGATCTGGAATCCAAATAATGTGTTCAGTGCTATGTTGAAACTTAAGACTTAAATGTGATGTCAACCTGTGCAAAATTCTATCCATAATTTGGTCATAGCATTTAAATAAATTGGCCCTGTTTTCACTCTTGAAATAATATATTCCTGCTGTCCCTGGAAACCAAAGCATGGATACAGGGGAGGAGAAGGGGAGAGAAAGGCAGTCATAGATCAATTGTCTCAAATGTCAATAAATGGCAAAGGAGAGTTATGGAGCACATAAGAGAAGGAGGAGGTTCAGAATATAGGGCTGAGGATGACCTCTGACCCCACTCAGAGAAGCCCAGTAATAAATCCAGAGGTGAGGGACATCTTTAGATATTGGAGCCATCCAGGAAAGCCATAGAGAATTTTCCAGCATCATAAACAGTTTGGAAACAAAAAGATCTAATTTGGAAAGACAGGACAATGGTGAAAAAGGAAAAAAAAATCCTTTGTAAATTTTTGTTGCTATTTTTTGCCATTGTTGTTTTGTTGCCTTTGTTTTATATAAAAATGTTTATATCACTAGATAGGGTTTGGAAAAAATGCCTCAATTGGACCTCTTCCTTAATTCAGGAATCTGAGATAATAAGATGGATTGTCCTTGCAGGGCCATGTTAAGTTGACTGCTGCCTCAAAAATACTGACACCCAGCCTAGGAGGCTTCATTCAAAACCATAGGACAGACTTGTTTTTGTACATGCCTGGACTCCACATCACACGAATTGATCAGAAATAAGTGATGCTAGCTGCTATAGCAATCCCCAAATCTCAACTGCTTACCATAATAAAATAACATGTCTTTTTCATGCCTAATCTAATGCACGTCGGTTCATTTAATCAGACAGGGATCCGGGCTCTCTTTCTGTCTAGAACTCAGGATTCTTTGTTAGATGCTCTACATTTAGAAAGAGGAAGAACAGGAACAATCTGGTGGAGTTTTAAAGACCAGGCCTGGAAGGATGCATGCCATACCCACCTGTATTTGATCAGGAGAAGGTAGTCACACAGCCTCAATCAAAGCAAGAGAGCAGGGAGCTTTCCTGGGTGGCCATGTGACATGATCTCTGCCACACATGACAGTACAAAGAAAGAGGTCAGGAGAAGGGACAGAAAACATGAAAAAGCAGCCCCTGTGTATAGGTAATGTGAGTATAGCACTTGTTAATTAATTGGTTAGTTACCTGTTGTACTCAATCAAAAGTAATCATTGAGAACCCACTGGACGCAGGGCACTGTGAAAGGTGCTTAGAGACCGGTTAGTAAAGAGAACCCAGTAGACAGAGGAGATCACTTTCTAATTGGAATAGCATATGGACATGCACATGATCTTTCTAAGCCTCAGTGTTCTCATCTGTAAAAGGTGATAACATCATATAACCTCTAGGGTCATTTTGAGGATTTATTGAGATATTATATGTAAAGCACATGGCATGTCACAGGTTTCTTCTTTCTCCTACTACTCCTCTTCTTTCTTCTTTGTCTTCATCTTTATCTTCTTCTCCTCTCCCCCTCCTTCATCATTGCTCTTCTTCTTCCTCCTCCTTCTAATCCTTATCACCATCATCACTACTACTATTATAAGATACAGAATGTAGGCAAAGTACTATAGGATTCAAAGGAAAAGGCTCCCAATGGAGAAACAGAAAAAACTTTAGAAGATATTGATATTTCAGGCAGAGCCTGAAAAATAAATATAATTTTAATAGAGAGGAAGAGGAAGTGATTTCCAGGTGAGAAGTCAGTAAGAGGAAGGACATATGAGAAACACAAGGCAAGACTCTTCCTGAGAACAGAGATGATGGAGATAATGATTAGGGGAGAGAGGAAGTAAAAGGCTTGCCAGAGGAAAAAAGAGCAGTCAAAATATTTAAACACTAACCAGTTGGGTGGAAAATGCCCTCTTGCCTGTAAGTGATGTCCTAGGAGTAGTTCAAACTCTTTTTTCAGAACCACCAACCTAGAGCTGAAATAGTTTTGGGAATCAAAAATTCCTCTAAGACAGAGTAAGAGGAAGGATGAGAGTTTATAATACACATGGAAGGGAGGAAGGACAAACACTATGGGGATGTATGAAGGAGGGATCAGAGACACACAAGATAGAGAGTCAGGGCAAGTTAGCAGGGATTACAAATGGACCAGGAATCTCCTGGGAGGGTTGTTGCTGAGAACAGGAAACAATAGCTTGTATTTCAAGCCAGGCCCACGTGCATATAGATGTGTGTGAACCTGGACACATCTCATTACCTCTCTGAGCTTCAGCTTTCTCCTTTGTAAAATAGAGGCAATAACAATCTCAGAGGGTCATTATGGGGATTAAATTAAACTAGATAATTTGTATAGAACACTTAGCACAATGCCATTTAACCAGTGTTAGCATCACCTTTACTATTATTACTATTATTGCTTATTCTTATAAGCTCCAGATTCTAACCATTTATCAATAGACACTTTCTTAAAAGATTTTTTAAAAATTGACTTTAGAGAGAGGGTGGAGGGAGAGAGAGAAACATTGATTTATTGTTCCACTTATTTAATAAATTCATTGGTTGATTTTTGCATGTGCCCTGACCAGGGATCAAACCTGCAACTTTGGCATATTGGAATTATGTTCTAACCAACTGATCTACCCTGCCAGGGATTATCGATATTTGATAACATATGTGAATTATTGGATGCTCAAAATATACTTATGGCTTTGAGTATAAGGCTCAAAATATGCTCATGATAATTAAGATGTTAGTTATAGAAATAATTATAATAAACAAGGCCTTTTGGTCTCCCAGTTTCTGGTTTAAAAGATTTCAATGTGGAAAATGGAATACATGTCACCAAATCTATGTATTAATTAAGAAAACTAGAGTTCTCAATTTGTAAATTAAAATGTAAGCACTTTAACTGCAGAAAGAAGCTAACAGCATTTGAGATGTAAGCTACAATGTCTAAAATTAAACTTATTTGTTGATTATATAAAAGGTACACATCAAAAAGAAATGGCACTATGGTCATTATTTAAATACACACATTAAATCAAAGATCAACTGTCTCAGCATAAATAGCAAAACAAAAATGCAAAGGACTGAAACTTGCTAAGGCCCTTCCACTACAAGCATTAAAGTGAAGATGAAGGTATTGACATTAAAATAAGAAAATGTGATCCCTTGTGGTCCCTAGAATCCTTTCTGATTAAGCAATTCTGTTTCCCATAGAGCCCCTTGTAGCTAAATATGCTGCAGGGAAGGACGTCAAATTTCAAACTGAAATTACTAAAATGGAGGTGAAAAGTGTATCTCTGTGTTTGGGTTGTCATAAGGCTTCAACAAGTACACATAACACCACTTTTACATTTGAGGAAACTGAGATTTGTGGAAGTAAAGTGACTTTCCGAAGCTCCTGAAGCTATCATAGCATGCAAATTTCCACGCCACTAATCTTTATGCCAAAGTTTTGAGTCAACATTTTTATTTGAGGATAGCACAACAGACTCTCCTAATAAATATTGTGGCAGTAGAAGAACACAGTCTTCTGCTTACCCTTTAAAAGAAGGTGACAGTAGCTCCTTCCATCAATCTCACATTTTTCCAAACTAACTCCAGTGCAACAACATCATGGCTTCCAGATCATACCTTCTCTATAGAATTATCAATTCCCCAGTCTCCCTCAAAGACCAAATTAACACTGCTTAGTGCTAGGGATATCATCTTCCCCTACACTACCAAAACCCATTATTTTCCATCAATTAGAGACTGGTTACAAAAACAATCAATTTGTATTTAACTCACTGAGTCCTCAACTAATCATTTCAATTTCATTTTGGAATTTCCCACAGCAAATGATTTGCTATATTTTGAAAATCACAACAGGTCTTCAGAAAAGCAAAACAACCCATGGGCTTCTTTTATCTTTTCCTTTATTAGAAAATATAGTATTTGTTTCCATTCTTAGCATTTGAAATTATTGAACACAAAACACAGAAAGTCCATGTGAATTACCACATCAAGTTCAGTTACAAAGAAAGCTATTTCAGAGAACTCTATGGGCTTTATCCTAAGACTTTGGTATTGTATGGAATTTGGATGCTGTAGTTACGTCTACAGAACTACAGGGCCAATTTGGATATAAAATAAGAATATCTACCACTGAGGAAATTTTCACTATGCACATTTTCACTATGTCCTCTTAAAATTAAACCTTATGATGTGGATAGCTTATTCTCATTTTCAAGAGATGTTCCTGGAGGCCCAAGGAAGTTCAAGTGCCCAAGGGCAAGCCTTTAAGAAGGGGCAGCTAGGGACTCTTGCCCAGTTCAGTCTGATTGTAAAGGCTCTGTCTTCACACTTGACCACTAATCTTTGTAGACAGGGTCATCTGCAGGTCCGTCCCTACCTGAAGCTCCAAAATCAGTTCTTCTCCTGCTAGAAGCAATCCATTGTCATGGAAGTCCATCACAAAACTGGCTCACACATCCACTCTACCCCCTTATCCACTATGTGACCTGTGGTTATGTACTTGGCCTCTTTTCCTCCTTTTACAAAAAGAGATACAATATATTAAAATCCTATATAATAAAAGCTTAATATGCTAAGTCTCCAGTCGTCTGGTCAGCCATTCAACCAATCAAAGCATAATATGCTAATGATATGCTAAGGCTGCTCAATCGCTCATTCTGACATGCATGGACCACCAAGGGGCAGACACTCCATCAGGTAGGTTAGCTTGCTGCTGGGCCCAGCCGATCGGGACTGAGCAAAATGAGCTGGACATGCCCTGGAGCCTTCCCTTGGTCCCTCCCTGGCTGGCCAACCTCCAGCATCCCTTCCTGGCCCAATTGTGCACCAGTTGGTGTCCCTGGGCCTGGCTGCGCCCTTTCACAATCCAGGCTGAGGATTGCCCCCTCCGCTTGAGTGCACAAATTTTGTGCACCATGCCTCTAGTATTCAAATAATATTACCAGGGTATTTGGGGAGATACTTTGGCTAAAACACAGCTTTTTGGAAAGCAGTATCATATGGTGGTAATGCTCCAGATTACCTGGGTTTGAATTTTGACTCTACCCTTAATAGTCTTGTGACCTTGGACAAGTCACTTGATCCCTTAGATCCCTCATCTAAAAATAGGAATATTAACAATACCTTCCTCATAGGATTAATGACGTCAGTATAAATGCATTAAAAGATCAAAATACTTAGTTGTAGTGGCTTCTACCTAAGTGTTCAATATACCACTATTATCTTTTCAGTTTTTTTCAGAAATGTTTGCTTTTGCCTTATATCAGAGCTTCCTGGCATGGCCTAAAATGCCTGCTTGTACTTCCCCCTAGAATATCTCCTGCTGAAAAACTACATGGATATCTCTCCATTGTGTGTCTTTTCTACTTTCCTGTCCTGGTCTATCTTCTGATTTTCCCACCACTGCTCCACCCCTAGCCATAGTCTTAACCACACCAAGAAAACACAATTGGCCAGCTATGACCTACTCTACCAAGAAGACCTCCATGAGCTTGTTCACTCACTGTTCAAATATGTTTCCCTGGAAGGATAAGTACATAATAAGAATGTGGGGGAAATATATCTTTAGTTTTGCTCATCTTCCCAGATGCATTGCTCTTCACATCTGGGAGAGCTGAGGCTAAGTTCCTGTTTCTCCACTGATAATAGTTCACATTCTTGTTTCTTTCCTTTTCAACTAAGCCATAACTCTCTCCCACAGTCTCCATTGTATGATGCAGCATAAGACACAACTCATGAACCTCCTCAACAATCCTTCATAGAATGTTGAACACACAGTAGATAGTCAATAAATACTTAGGTGTTCATTGTAATGCTAAGCGTATTTTCCATGAGAAATGTGGCTCCAAGTAGCATAGCATTGCTATGCTGCAAAATGCATTAAGAATTAAATAAAATAGTCTTGCCTAACCCTGTTATCATTATGCATATTTCCTTCTTATATTTTGTCATTACCATAACTTCCATATTGATAAATCCAGTAGACATCTTAATCTATTACTAGCATTTAACATAGTTAATTACCTTCTCCTCCTTGACACACTGTACTCACCTGGTTTTCAGAACTCTTGGTTTTCCTCCTGTTAACTGGTGCTCCTTCTCAGTCCTCCGCAAACTTTTAATGCTAAAGTAACTGGTTCTTTTATATTCTTTATCCCCTCCCCATACTTCCTTATTGAAATTATCAAATCCCATTATTGACCTACTACTTGCCAACAACTATCATACCTCTTCTGAATTCCAGACTCAGTGACCAGCTATCTACTAGTTCTAATATATATTTCAAAATCAAAATGTCCAAAAGCAAACCCTAGGTAGTTCTCCTCCACCCTAGTCAATGTTGACTGTATTCCCCCTTTGCAATCATTCTTGACTCCTCTTTTTCTCTAACATTCCACATCCAGTTTGTCAGAAAATTCTATGGACTTGACAGTAAATCCAGAATACGGTTACTTCTAACACCTCACTGTGGGAGCCACTATCATCTCTCCTGAATTACTCTAATAATCATCTAACTGCTTCTCTTCTTGACCCCAACAGTCTCTTCACAACTAGAAAGAGATTATGTCACTTTTCTGCTCCAAACCCTCTAATGACTCCAATTTCTCTCAGAGTAAAAATTGTCCTTAAAATGGTTCAAGATCCTGAATGACCTGGGCCCAATTACCTCTCTGATCTCATCCCCTACCACTGCCCCCTCATTTACTTTGCTATAGCCACACTGACCTCCTTGCTATCCCTCAAACACGTCAGGCATGCTACAACCCCAGGGCCTTTGCACTAGTTGTTCCCTCTGCCTAACATGCTCCTTGCCCAAATATCCACATACTCAATTTACTCCCACACCTCCCTCAAGTCTTTACACAATGTCACCTTCCGAATAAAGTTTACTCTGACCACTTCAGTATTCACATCATTTACCTTCTTCTAATATGCTATATATTTTCATTTGTTGTACTTAAATATTTATTACCTGAGTCCATACAGTCTAACCTCCATGCAGGCAGATATATTTGTTAGTTTTGTTCACTGCTGCACCCCTGAGTGTCATTAATATTGCCTGGCATGTAGAAAGTTCTCAAGAAACATTTGCTGAGCTAACTAAATGAAATAATGTGGAAAGTGCATTATCAATGCCTTGACTTATGAAGGATTTTAGAATGTAACACATAGGGTGAGAGGTGAAGCTAGTGAAGGTTGAGAGGGAAGTATGAGTATTAACGAACATATTTGAAAATCATCTGCCAGAAAGTATCTAGTCAATTTTCTCATTTTTCTGCAAAAGCAGAGCATTCCACCTATGATATAGACATTCTAAATATGACCCTGGGGAGCACTATATAAGACTGGTACTTGATTAACAGCATTAAATATATAGGATAAAGGGTGGGAATCAGAGTACATTTTTAAACTTTTGCTCAAATATATACCCTAATACAGAATTGCTTTCTGTGGTCTTCATTCCATCTCATTAATCCTTTTAGACCCTTCTCTTTGATCACCTGGGAAAGCAGGGTGGCATAAAAGTTAAGAGAAAGGACTAGGGAGCCATATTGTGTGGGTTTAAATCTCCACTCCACTGCTTTCTACTTGAGCTGTTATTACTCTCTCTGTCCTTTTCAGTGAAGGCATTTAAGTATAAAATATGGAATAAAAAATTTCTGGCATGTGGTCCTCCAACCTGGATTGTACAGTACTAAGTTCATTATTTGAGGTAGACTGCCGAGCAGCCTCATGTGTAGCAAGATCTATATACCATAGTGAGCTAAAAATCTACCTAATATAGTTACTACAGTTAAACAACAAAGTTAGCTCTCAGCTTCCAGAAAGAAACTAAAGAGAAAGAATAAAGGCTCTCATTATCTGATAAAAGAAAGTATCCCACTTATTCAAGAGAAACATTTTTCTAAAAGATATTCTATGTGACTATTATATAAACATCATTGAATATTATAAATATTTTTCTGCAGTTTAAAAAGGCATAGAAATAATATTTCTTTTGGATTTTTTAATCCTCCCTGAGGACATGCTTTCATTGATATTTAGAAAGAGAGGAAAGGAGAGAGAAACACTGATGTGAGAGAATATTAATCAGTTGCCTCCCATAGGCACCCCAACTAGGAATCAAACTCAAAACTTCAACCGAGCCAGAGCTCTTTTGGATTTTTAAAAAGTAAATCTTCAGTCCTGGCCAGTGTTGCTCAGTGATTAGAGGACTGACCTGCCCACCAAAGGATCTCGGGTTCTATTCTGGATCAAGGGCACATACCTGGTTTGCAAGTCCAATCCCAACCCAGGTCAGGGCACATGCAGGAAGCAACCAGTTGATGTGCCTCTTTCACATTGATGTTTCTCTCTTTCTCTTTTTCCTCTCCCTCCCTCCTTTCTACTTGCTCTTAAAATGAATGGAAAATATATCCTCCAATAAGGATTAAAAAAAATTAAAACTAAAAATAAACAAATCTTCAAAATAAAATCTAAGAGCAGAAATCAACTCCAGGCAGAAGCTTCTATGGGAATGGAAAAAAGGTATGGGCATGGTTTGCCAGCAGGAGGGACAATCAATGTCCTGGGTGAGAGCTGGGTAGTGGTGCAGCAAGTGTAGTAGCCAGAACAAAAATGTGACCTCACCAAAGTCCTCACCCCACACAACCTGGAATCGTGCTAACAACTAGATAATGTACAGAGTGGGGAGAGGAGGCATTTTCAGCGGAAGTATCTTAAAACAATAATAGGAAGTTATATGTAATTCAAAACAGATCTGGAACTCTTTCAATGACATTATTTGGTATTATAAGAACTAAGCTTAAATAAATGTGTGTTTCTGGGTAACCTAATTGATAAGATAATTCAGCTCTGTTAAGATAATATCTGGGATATGGGTAGAAATTATCAGACGAGGAATCTCTGGATGGGGGCTAACCAACTAGCCTCATTTCCAAACACTCCTTACTTTACCTGATGCTCCAAAAGTAGTCACTGTTCTCATCTCTGTGCTTCGTATGTATGTTTCTCTTTTTTTGAAATGATCTTCCCTTCTCCCCTTTTTGCTCCATCCAGCTCCTCACCCTTGCTTTGGATGTCAGCTTCAGGTGACCTTTCTTGCCTCCCTCACCTCAGGCTGCCAGGTGCCACTCCCCAGACGTTTCTGTCACCATAACCAAGAGTGCCTTCCACACTATTTCCTCTGGGTGACTTAGCAGCTCCTCTAGGCCAGGTACCAAGACTCATTCAACTTGATTTCCTCAACACAGCAATTGACATGCAATAATCAACCATTAAATGTCAAAAACAGAAAGAAAGAGTTTGGGGATAACCTCAGATGGATTCATTCTTAAAGAGTATCAGAATGTAACAGGGCCACTGAGGATAATGTAACTATGGAAGGAGTGTTATAAGGAAGAATAATAACAATGTTGGCATTTGACTTGGCAATGTAGGCATCATTGAAACAGGTAGTGAAGGTTGAGAGGGAAATATGGGCATTAACAATACACATTTGAAAGTCATCTGCTAGAAAGTAGTAGCTGAAACACTGAGAGAATATGAATTTTCCTTTCAATTGCACTTTAATGAGCAATTATCCTTTGACTAAGATCTTTCCATCTTTTTTTTTCCCCCCTCTGTTGGGGACTATGACCACAGCATCAGGGTTAAACTTAAGTTTTTCAGCTTCATTTGAATAGGGTTCAAGGCCCTCCTTCAGACAATGCTACTCACCAGCTCCAGGAAACTCATTGGCCACCCTCTGAACACATCTTGGCAATCACTTCCTGGGTGGTATTGCCACTTCCCTCCAATGAAATCTTTGAGGCATCCTTATTTCCAATGCCCTCTACCTCACCCTTGGCTAATTCTTTCAAGTAAAAAAATACAAAAGGTTCTTCAAACCGAAAACTCCCATATTGCTTTGTGAATATGTGTCTACCCAATCAGAATGCAGATCCGTGGCTACACTGAGTCTAAATATAATAGTTCTGCATATTTAAACAATTAGTAATGTTTAGGATATCAGTGATTAATGTTTAGGGTATTAGTGGGAAGGAGACAGATTATTGAACTGCTGAGGCAGCTTTCAGATCATTGTTTCTCACCAAAATATCAATAATCTCTCTTCTTCTAAAGCCAGCACTATCCACTTTTTTGCCTCCATCCTGGAAGCTTTAGGATGGTGATTATATTTTTTCTCCCATATGACTTTAGCTCTGTTCTCATAATTCTCTGCATCTTTCTGATGGCTTCAGCAACCACATAGATGACCCTGGCTCACAGTTATTTGATCACTCCAATTTGAACTACCTTCAATTCTATGTCATTTAAGCTGCCAATGGGAAAGTTTAAATATAATCATTTAAACCTTTTAGCTAATCTGTTCATTTTAAAAACCTAAAATGCCACATGGTCACCCTCCCACTCCACCATCCAGCTTCCTCTCCCAGTGAACCTGCTTCTCTCTCTCATCAGTCTTCTCTCTACCACAGCTCTTAGACTCCTTCTGTTTACAATGAGAGTGAAAGATTTGTGTAGTGGTGCTGAGAAGATAAGAAGAGTTAATCAGGGAAAGTCCCAGTTCATAGCATGTGTTCTCTTAAGCAACCTTCCCCTTTTCTCTCCTTTCCTCTTGGAATAAAGATCTAATGCTTCCCAAAGCAGCCCTTATAGCTGTGAGCTTCTTTGACTATTCTATTGTAGAAACTCTATCCTCTTTTTGAATCAAAATCTATCTCCCAAGGTTCCCACCCAGTGGTCCCTGTACAACTGTCTGGAATGCTAAGAATGAATGTCTTTCTTCCCGCAGGTCAGTCTGCCTGCAATCCTCAGACAATCAACATAGCCGCTGGAGTCTTTTCTTCTCCAGGCTGACCACCTTGACTCCTCCTGCCCTTTCAAGCTCATATGCAGCAGCCATGTTAGTCCCCTGATATAGTCCATTATCCCACCCACTAAGCAATAACTTCTGCCCGAACACCAGCCCTGTTCAAAATTATAATGTGAACACTTTCCTGGCTTGACAATTTTCCTTGTTCCAAAAATGCTTCAAAAATAACTCTTTTTCACAACTTTATTTACAAATCAAACTCTACAAGGTAGGGAAAGAGGAGGGAAAACTAACTGCCAGGACTGCAAAAAGCAGTAATGCCAAGTGAATGGGGATTTTTTTTTTAGGAGTCTTGATTCCTGAGGGCTTGTCTTGTTCTTTTAACTAGAAAGTTTGAGTCTTGATCCATTAATCCAGAGCTAATAAATGTCTGGTGGCAATTTGCCAGTCTGAACTCACAAGTGCGAGCTTATTCATTATTAGGAAGTAGCGATCTCTATGGGGAAATGCTTGCAAACAGGATTAACAGAGCAAGGGGAGGGCAAAGCCCTTGGTGAAAAATGTGCCCATTGCTAATCAATGGCCAACAGCTTCTTGCTGGAATGAGTTGCAAAAAGCAATTGTAGCTCAGTGATCTTTGCATTCATCATTTGCCAGAGCAAGGAACAGACTTTGTATACTGGCTGAGTCAGGATTTCCAAAACTTCTCCACCAAAGCGCCCCTCATAACATTAGCCGATAAGGTTGTGTCCCTAGGGGATTCATAAACAGAACCCCAAAGCCCAAAATGTTGTTGAAGTCTCCTGTTTGTTCTTTAATATGTATATGTATTCAGCATCTGTGTCCAAACTATTTCCACATCGGTCTTAATATAAAAAGAAAGGGTTTCCCCATATCTTCATGTAATTCTGAGCCCACAGACCATGCCCCCACAGCTGCATGCCCCTTATTTGAGAGAGGGAACTGGGTCCCAATCCAAAAAAGGAGCCACACCCCCAACAACCTAGACAAGATGAGATTGTAGGTCTCATGGCCATAGACCTGAATTTCTTATTTAGACCTATAGGTTAATTTATTCCTGAAGTAATTACAACAGAGAGGGTATAGCATTGAAATATCTCAGTAATGAAGACAGACAATAGCTTTACATTCATGTAACATGTGACCAGAGGCCACTTAATCCCTCCAAGTCCCAGTTTCCTCACCTGTATCTACTGCCTAGTTTGTTCTTTGGACTAAATCAGATCATGTATATAAAGTGCTTAGCACAACAGGTGCAATGTGAATATTTGTTATCATTGTATTGATGGTATTACCAACACTTAGAACAGTGGTTCTCAACCTCAGGAATCAAGACTCCTAAAAAAAAAAAATCCCCATTCACTTGGCATTACTGCTTTTTGCAGTCCTGGCAGTTAGTTGAGACCCTTTAATACAGTTCTTAACCTAATGCTGCGACCCTTTAATACAGTTCCTCATGTTGTGGTGACCCCCAACCTTAAAATTATTTTCATTAGTACTTCATAACTGTAATTTTGCTACTTTTAATGAATCATAATGTAAATATCTGTGTTTTCCGATTGTCTTAGGCGACCCTGCTAGGGGTTCTTAACCTGTGGGTGAGGCTGTGACATCAGTCACTAACTAGTGATGTCACAGAAGGGGTGAGACTAAATTTCTAAACCTTCCCCTTACTTCTGAGGAGACAGCAGGTCTGAGATACTGTGGGGTTGAAGTTATAATGTCTAAGATTTTAATTCCAGCTCCATTGCTTACCACGTCTGTGACTGGGCATGTTACATAACTTTTCTGAGGGTACAATAAACTTTATCATGCATAAAGTGAAATATTATCACCTCTAGCTTGCAAAGATGGCTGGGAGGAATAGCAGATATTATATAAAGTTTATAATACAAAGAAGGTGGCCCATAAATAGTAGCTATTATTAACATTTTATAAAGAAATATTTGATAAAGAAAATCAAGATAAGTTTTCAGATGTCGCATTACATGAAATTTAAAATCTCAGCCGAAACCGGTTTGGCTCAGTGGTAGAGCGTCAGTCTGCGGACTGAAAGGTCCCAGGTTCGATTCCAGTCAAGGGCATGTACCTTGGTTGTGGGCACATCCCCAGTAGGGGGTGTGCAAGAGGCAGCTGGACGATGTTTCTCTCTCATCGACGTTTCTAGCTCTCTATCTCTCTCCCTTCCTCTCTGTGAAAAATCAATAAAATATATATTTTTTAAAAATCTCAGATATCTCTCCAAAGCATTAAGCAAATATGAGCAACTATCCAATAATTTATGTCCATTTCCAAATGGTCTAAATCTAAAAGACATCTTTTTTTCCTAATCAAAAACCACCCTGAAGTGCTTAAATTCTGCTATGGAAAAGAAATCCATATAGGTTAGCAGAGCAATCTCCTGGGAGCATTAAAATGTTTCTTGAATAATTTTCAAACCTAATTATATTTGCACTTCCCACGGCTCTAACGCCAAATCAAAATTCATTGACAAACAAGCAGAATCTTGCCAAGATCTCATGATTTATCCTGTGAAATTTCACATACAGCATGTAACAAGGTAGCATAGGTTGAAGAGACATATGTTCAAAATTCCTGATGATTCATCTTTTCCAAAAAAAAAACATGTCCAAGGAATTAATTACTGGACCTCCTGGATTTGAGTTGATCAGCCCCTAAAAGGCAAACATGGATTTGATCAGGAAGAATCTCCCCTGAAGTCTTGAAGACAAAAGGAATGTGGTAGGTATCCCAGGTAGAGTACAGGAAGACATGCAGATTCTTGCTCCCCTAGGGGACAATAATTGTGGCTGAATCCTGAAAATGAGGAGGAAAGGACAAATTCAAGGAGGAACTGTTCCTCAACTATTCCTCCATCTCTTACACATCCTGCCATAATTTTACAACAGCTTTTTGGAAGGACCAGGAGAGTGAGTGAGAGACTAGAGGGAGAAGGGGATTCCGGTGGCTACACTCATATTACCCACAAGTTCCATGCCCAATGGTCCCACATAATTGAGGCCTCACACTTCCCTGAATGAGTAGGTCTTTATTGGTAAGGCCAACCAGTCAGCCAATTTAGTCAAAATAAGGACCAGACTGGTAATTCTCAAAGACCTAAACCCACTTACAAAACCCACTGTTCTTAGAGAGGCATATAAGTAGGAGAGTTAAGATCTCAAACTCTAGAGCCAGTATCTTCTCTGCCAGGTTAACTAAGACAAATTATTTGACCTCTCTGTGCTTTAGTGTCTATTTCTGAAAAGGAACTAATAATGATAGTACCTGTTTCACAGGGGTTGTGATGACAATTAAATGAGTAACCAGATATAAAAGTTATAACAATGCCTGACACATAGTAGGTGCTCATTGCATGTTGTTATTATTCTCAACCAGGCACCCCTTTGTCATGTAATGTTGCAGCTTATTTACAGTTCATTAAATGTGTTCGGGTTCCTATTCAAACCTCATGTCAAACCAGAGAGGCTCAAATGGAAAACTCCTGGCTCAGAAAACCTACGTGGTTTATCTATTGCCATGAACCTAAGAAGTATCAGAGGGGATAACCCAAAGGTTGGGATATCAAGTTTAGAGATCTTCTGTTTACATATCAACTACACAGCTTATTTATAGTTTTGGCTACAAAATTAAATTACATCAAAAGGAACACTTTGTAAAAAATAATCATTATTGTGGAAAGTATTACAGATGTTCCCTTTTGTTCCCCCACTTTCTTTTTAACATTGCATCCATATATGTATTTCAGCTGGGGATTAGGGCTCCCGTATTCGCACTGGGGTCTTAGCACTCAGGTGCGGGTGCCCTGTTGGGGTTCAGGCCATTTCCAGGAACCAGATCCCGACCCTTTCCCATTTGCTCTCTTGAATTAAAGTGCTCCACCATCATGTGGAATAGGACCAAAGCCAGCAGGCAAAAAACAGTTGTGGTGAGACTAGAGTTACCACTTAAAAACAAATAACTATTCTGGCCAGAATTTAGGTTCCTGAATTTCCATGTGTCAAGACAAGCAGCCCTGAAATAAGCTCTCTCCACAAATAAAATTCTATCTGCACACCAATTAGACTGCACATATCCAAAAGGCAGACTAATCACACCTTTTAAAGTGGCCGATGAGAGGATAATCTTGTGGTTAAAGAACCGTTTAGGTACTCGGGGGCCAGTTGGGGAATGCCACCCGGGCAAGGTTGCGATTGCTCAGACTTGCAAATAGGACAGGTGAAAACAGAACCAGTGACAGCTGGTGGGTGATTATTCACAGATCCCCCTGCTTCAGACAGGAGTACTGTCACATAAAAGGGAAGGATAGAAAAAGGAGATGCCAAAAAAGCATTTGGTCCTTGAGTTCTCTGAAGAGGAACAGATGGACATAATCAATTACCTAAATAATTCAGAAGATAGAAAAGGCTGCTTTCACCTGAATTAACCAGATAATTTTTAAGATCTAGTTTGAATGAGGGTTTCCTTTTCATCCAAATGAACTGCATGTATTTCCTGGTTCATCAAATAATTTACTTCTATGTGAACAGGCCTGGCTTACCAGACTACTATAACCAGAAGGATAACTGCTCCCGGTGATGTCCTTTCTCTAATGTTTGTACTTCAGGGAAGAATTGGTTTCAAGCCGAGTCCTTTTTTCTCCTTTGTGTACTGGGAAGCTTTTCCTCTGGAAATGAACTGGGCTGGCTGGCCCTTTGATCCCATTGTGTGATTCTATCTCGTTCATCAAGCTCTGGCACCTGACCTGTTACAAGGGTATAGAAAATAGTACAATTTGAGCATTTCAAAGTGGCGGTTTTCTATTTAAAAAACGGGGATGTATTTGAAAGCCACCTTTAGATCTACTTGCTTATCTGGGTTGCATTTTAACAAATTTTTGTGAAAGTATGCCATTTATTCACCAAGATTGGAAAAAAATTGAACAATGGTGAGTTTATATCTCAGCAAATATTACTTGAAACATCCAAAATACAGCCACGACTGACGGAAAGAGAGCATCATCATATCGGGGTTGCATGTGAAAATAGCCCAGGCCTGACACCTGCAATAAAGAGGACCAAGCAGCTGGGGTGAGAGCTCAGTGTGTGTGTGTGTTTGCAGCACAGAGGGTTGTAGCTGTTTCCCCTCCACTCCATCATGTGGTAGATCAGAAGCGACACAGACATTTCCCTGGCCAGAAACCTCTTGGCTCCATCTTCATCAGGGGCGATTGATCAGCTTTTACTGATTACAGGAAATGGCTGTTAACTGGGTGAATAAATAACACATCTGGAGGCAGCGGTTCTAAAACCATTCAGAGGCCCCTCCTGCCTGACTCTCCTGCATAGCTCAGTGGAGTGATCGCCTTCTCCCCACATGAGACACATCGCATGCCCTATCTTTTCATCAGAAACGAAGAGCCTTGTAATTTTGGGCAACATAAAATGTCAAACAGGTCATTTTTTTTTTTTGCAATAACTATGTTATATGGCAGAGTGGAAGAAGCATCATCAACAAAGCCAAGGTGTTTATCCTCCCCTGCTTTCGACTGTGATAAAATTCTACTCTTAGCTAAAAAATTATTTCTGTTGTTTCTAATCAAATGCAGTTTTAACTGTATTGATTCTCCTCATTGAAGTCCACTGTAATGCTTTACCTCATCATTTTTGTTTAACATTTCCGAGCCTTCCCTTGTGGATTCTAACCCTGAGAAGAATCTTCCGTGGGTGGCAACATCCCTGTTGGTGTTTAAACTCGCACAAGGCACTTGATGGAGACCAGCTCCGCCCTGTGCTGAACTGAGAATTCATGCTGCAGCTCACTGTTGCTAGTCACACTTGTGCTTCCATTTGCTTGTGCTTCTGATTCTAATTCAATATGCTTTCATTCCGTTTGTAGAGTGGCCCTTCTTAGCCTCTAGCTGCTGGATGACACCATCTGTGATTGCCAAGGAAATTAAATTAAATTAAGTTAAGATTCAATCAACAGAAGATTGTTGCTTCTATGACTCTACTAGGAACCTTGAGAGCCTAAGTGTCTAAATGCCTCTCTCTTAATACAGAAACAGGCCAGCTCTGCTATGGCAACATTTGGCTCATGGCTGAAGACTCCCCCAGAACCAGGGGCCAGTGACTGCCACTTCTGTCTCACCTCATCTGGCCTGCAGTGGCTCAGGCAGATTGGTTTGTTTCTGCAGTCTTTCCTTGGTTTAGGGGAATTTTTGTTTCTTACCAAAAAGACAGAAAACAAACAAAAACCTTTGGGTTTGAGGGGGGAAAAATTGTTAATTTGTACTCTTTACCAAAATAAATTCAAAGTGGATTAAACAGTTTTATTTTACAAATAAAAATAAACCATAAAAAATTATTTTTTTAAAAAGCAGTGTACTGATCTTAAAATTTTCTAAGCATTAAAAACATCAAGAAAAGTATTGATAGAGTTAGAGCTAAATACACTAAATTTGAGAAAGTCATATCAAATAATATCATAAACAAAATACAAATACCAATGAAAAAACTAAAGAAAATGTAATATTTATGATAGGCATTATAACCTTAACAAATATATAACCACACATATACATATACAAATGTGTATAGACTCATAATAAATAAAATATTCCATTGATGGCCAAAGTATATTAATAGAAGTTAATAAATTAAATACAAATAAGTAATAATCCTTTCAAATTCACCAATTTTTCACACCCTAGCACATGCACACACATTACAGAAACAATGAGAGACTACATAGCAAGCAAAGATTCAAAAATAATTATGTTAATTTGTGATGAAGTAACATAAAAACTTTCACACATTACTAGCAAACTATAATATGCCACCATCTTCCTAGTAGGAAATCTTAACATATTTAGGGAGAAATTTATCCCAAAGACAGAACCATCGATGTGCATAGAAATTTTTGTGGAAGAATGATTATAGTGGTTTTATTTATAACAAAAAATGTGGTAATAATCTAAATGCCAAACAACTACACATAAATATTAAATTAATTACCAAATATTATAAGTATATTTTAATATGTATATATGAATTCAGATTTTGTTTAAATATAATATGAATCATTTAAATATCATGATGTATTTAAAATAAGTATAATGCATAAGTACATATATAATTACTTATGATTGAAAAAAGAAAAAGAAAAACTTGACGAAATACAAACTGTAATTATCACCAAATGGTGAGAACATTTGTCATTTTAATAATCCTTATATATCTGTGTTTATCAGAAATGTCAAAAATAAAATGAGATTGCTTTATAATTTAAAAAGTAATAAACGTTGCTTTAAGAAAAGGGGTTTGCTTTTCCTGTCTCTCCCAAATGGCAGAAGACTTGTTCCCTTGCTGTATAGTAAGGTATATTTCATTACCATTTCCCATAACCATGTTATAATTATCTTCTTAACCAGTTCATGACAGGAAGTGCAAAGACTCACAGTAAGGCAAAATACCAGTAAAAATTTCCCAAGGGAAAGAACTAAGTGGTTGAGCCAGGAAATGTGGTTTGCATTATCACATGTGGCTTCCCATTCTGCCTCCCCCACCTCAGATCTCCACTGGCCCTGCCCTGTATCCCCCACCAACACTGTGCTGGAGCAAATGTGTTCAGATTTGGAAAGAAGATAATGCCAACCCACTCCTTATTCCTATGTCATCTCTTGAACCTTCACTTCCCAAAACCCAAGGCTTATACAGGTAAACTCCAGGCACAGCATTCAGAATGATATGTGTTCAGAGAGTTCAAGAAGTGTTCCATATTTTGAATTCTGGTACCCCAAATAGAGAACTAACATACCACGAACCATCTATTGAGCCCTTATAATGTGCGGCTCCTCTGTGAGTGTTTTACATGTATCCTCCTATTTTTATTCTTAAAACAACCCTGTAAGGTATGCATAATATCCCCATTTTACAGAGAAGCCCCAATGTGAAGCTTAGGAGGAAAAGTAACCTGACTAGTATCCCGTAGTCAGAATCTAAATTCAAGTCAATGCCAGTGCCTACACAATAAGTCATAGTACTATATTATCTCCAAATAAGACAGAAAAACATGCTTTCAAAACCAACATGGATTCAAGTTCTGCTACTGGATTTTGGTATTTAGAGGAGAGGCTTGGGGGCTCATTTATTTCCATCTTTCCTCCCTCACTTTTCCAGTAGATTGTTATTTGTGGCTTTATTTTCCCAACCACCAGTAAGCAAATTTTGGTATTAGAGACCCACATACTAGATCCCCAAAAGTAACTGAAAACTTTGTGTAGTTCAGGGAGATGTGTTGTTGTTATTCCTATTTATGGATGCATCCACTATATCCCAAGACATTTGAGGAAATCACATAGCTAAAAAGTAAGAACCCCAAATCCAAGTACCTTGCAACCTGTCCCTGAGAGCCAGTAGGAAAAGTCAGAGTGAAAAACCTTAATGCAACATTATAGTGTTTCACTCTCAATGGTGAAGGTTCTTGTCCCATAGATTGTGATCCTTATGCCATTTACAAATAACCTGGCCTCTCTATGAATAAAGCTAGTTGTATTTTAGAAGGCTAATACTCTTTTTATGTTCTCTCTTTCCATAGCTTGCCTCTGATAGTAGCTACATGCCAGGTATGGTTGTGAGTTCTTTATGCATATAGACTCATTTAGTGCTTTGAATAACATATGAGTTAGGCACTATTATACCCATTTCACAGACAAGGAAACTCAGCTCAGGGCTTAAATAACAGGTCAAAATGTCAGACCTGGGATTTGAACCTTGGCAGCCTGACAAGTCTATACTCCATGCCACTACACTGCACTCTCTATGCAAATACATGGAAACTAGATCCTATAAGGACCAGAGCTTTTATTCTGGTATTGTTTACAACACCACTGCTTAAAGATGTGGAAAATTGGAAGCAAATCCCGGGACATATAATGAAAATTATTAATGTTTAAAAAACGAAATGTGAAAAAAGGGTAAGAGAAGTGAAACTTTCCTTACAAAGATAAGTATGAAGGGAAAGTTAATTGCTCTTAAATGAATGAAGGATTGTTATGGAGAGAATGGTAACCATAATTTATTTCCACTCTACAAAAAGTATAAGAGAAAACCAGCTTAAATCGCAGTAGGAGGAAATTAAACCAACCAACCATAAGGAAGAACTTCCATTATTAGCATTCTCACTATGGTGAACTTCAACTTAACCAGCCTTCTTATATTGCCAGGTCAAACAATAATCCTAATGAGATGAAGAATTCCTTTTTGACACTCCAATGATTAAATGGTACTCAGGATAATATTAGTTTCAAATGTTTTGTTTTATTTCCCAATTATTTGACAATCAGGTACCTATACCAGGCTAATATGAAAATCCTCAAATGAAACTTTATGACTAGTCACACTATATGACTCCCTGATCTATCTATTAGAAGGATGTTATATGAAGCAACAGCCTAGAGTACATATGGCACCACTTTATTGAGATCCCTGTGAACAAAAGCACACAACCATTTATCTGGGCAGTTTTGATGGAGTCCAACTCAGAAGCAGGGTGGTGAACTGCATTGACCTCTTGTGGTTCCTTCCTGCCTGGTGATTCTATAACCCCCTACATTTGGTCATCCATCCCAATAAAGCTTCACTGTTAGACCCCATGATTTCTTCACAACTGAAAGAATCAAGTAAAGACATGGTACAGAACAGAATTGTTGATGGGTAAGATGAATTGGAATCCAAGCTAACTTGAAAGAATCTTACTGTGTCTCTAATTCAGATTTCCTTGATGTGGTCTTTGAATCACTTTGCATTAGAATTACCTCTAGCCTGGCCAGCATGGCCAGTGGTTGAACATTGACCTATGAACCAGGAGGTCACTGTTCAATTCTGGTCAAGGCACATGTCTGGGTTGCAGGCTCAATCCCCAGTGTGGGGCATGTAGTAGGCAGCCAATAATTGTTTCTCTCTCATCATTATTGTTTCTACTTCTCCATATCTTTCCCTTCCTCTCTGAAATCAATAAAAATATTTTTTTAAATAGAATTAGTCTGCCCCAGCAGACTAGGAGAGAACCCAGGTTTCTCTCAAACCCAGAATGTGAGGCCTGGGCCCACAGTCTACAGCTCCCTGTCCCTCTTTTCCCAGGCCCTTCACCTGCTGCTGCCGCTGAGGAGCCAGGGCAGCCATGCCCTTCCTCCCGGTGCCTGCATGAATGCTAAAAATCTACATTAAGAAAAAAATCTACATTAAGCTCTAAGAATCATTGAGATTCATGTCTAGCACCTTCAACCCACAACTGAGGAAAAAGAAGCCTAAGAAAACAAATGCTTTACCACTTAGTTATTTCAAGAATCAGAAATGGAATCAAATGTCCAAACTACCAAGGTAACAAATGTCCCATCTACTTGGAAGCATTACAAGTAGATTTTTAGAAAATGTCCTGTGGAATATGTACTTGGCATCAAAGCAGTGGTAAAACTGGTTTGTCTCTCTGAGAAATTCCACTCTTTGTCACAGAGAAAAATACTAATGGTCTATTTCAGTCAAGTGCTTGGCACTGCAAGTAACTGAATCTCATCTAAAAGTGACTTAAACTACAAAGAAATACATTAGTTCATCCTAGAAGCAGTCCAGAGGTGCAGCAGGCTTTGGGGCCATTGATCCAGTGGTTCAATCCTGCCATCTGAAACCCCGTTCCATCATTTCTCCACTTCACCATTCAGATCATTAGGCTAACTGTCACTTCTGTCTCTTAAGAGCAGAACTTCTTTTTGAGAAGGCCCAAGAAAGATTTTCCTTGCCTTTCATTGAAGTGTAAGCTTATCCATTCCTCAACTGATTACTGGCAATAGACTAAAAAACGCTGTAATTAGCACTAATAATCAGCTAGTATGGAATGGAGGTAGGTAAGTCCACCACAATGTCCATATAATCTGACAAGCAAATGGCCAAAGAAGCTCCCACACCTTTCCCTAGCAAGGGTCAATCCCCACATACAAGGGCCTTGCCCCCACCAAGAATTTTCCCCAATCCTAATGTACAGAGAGCTATTTCCACTTTCAGGGTGTGTTAACCAATTTTACCTTGGGACAAGAGCTTCCTGCCCTGTGCCGGCACCTACATTCATGACCACTGACTCAATGCTTTGGAAAGGGAAAGGTTTGTTTTCTCATCCTATATAATAAAAGCCTAATATGCAAAATGTCCCCTTGACTGGGAGCTCAACCACTCACTATGATGTGCGCTGACCACCAGAGGGCGGTGAGGAACATGGCAGTGTTGGCGACCCAGCACTGGCAGCAGGTGGCAGTGGAGGTGCTGTCGGCCTCAATGGGCCTCGAGAAAAGTGGGACCACAACGAGATTATGGAGCAGGTGAGAGGGCAGCGCCAGGCCAAGGCAGGTGCAAGCAGGACCCAATTGCCCCGCTGATCACACCATAGATGGCAACCAGCATCAGTTACAGAGAAAGGGCAAGTAGAAATTCTATAAAATAAAGAGGTAATATGTAAATTGACCCTCATGCACTTGCACAAGATGGCCACCCCCATGTGGTTAAATATGGCTGCCACAAAATGGCCAGCAGGGGAGGGCAGTTGGGGGCGACTGTGCCTGCAGGGGAGGGCAGTTGGGGGCAATCAGGCTGGCAGGGGAAGTTAGGCATTAATCAGGCTGGCAGGGGAGTGGTTAGGGGGTGATCAGGCTGGCAGGCAGATGAGTGGTTGGGAGCCATCAATCCCAGATTGTGAGAGGGATCTCAGATTGGAGAGGGTGCAGGTTGGGCTGAGGCACACCCCCACCCCAGTGCATGAATTTCATGCTCCAGGCCTCTAGTATTAAAATATTTCTCTTAATTATTTTCCTTTCAATGTTCACAAGTGTGTGTACCAGGCCACTAGTCTATATATAACAGGGTCCCCAATGTACTTAAAACATACTCCTATGTGAAAAGAAATAATGTAGTTTTCTTATTTTCATGTTTGCACTTATCTTTCTCACAGGACCACAGCATCTAGGGCAGCAGAGTTAATAGTGGTTAAATTTGGCCCAATTTAGTGAACTCAGAAGGACAGTTATTTTAGGTATCTCAGTAATCTCATTTGGTTTAAAGATGCAGGATTCAGATTTCCTTCCACTCTTCTTCAAAATGGCCTTGGGTATATAGGAAAACCTAATTGCAGAAGAGACAACTAAGTCCCACATAACATCCTCTCACCACCCACATGGATGTCCTTCACTGAGAGATCCCCTCAAGAACATGCTGACTCCCCCACTTTACTTTTGATATGCTCATTCTCCCCATGATCCCTCTGGGGCCAGGAGCAGTGGGCTATCTCCTCACTCTCTTTGTTGGCACTGAACTCCCCTCACTCTTGTTCTCCTCCTTCAAAGGCAGCATTTAAATTACACACTCTGCCCAACTATAACATTGGTGGGATACAGAAAGAAATCTGACCCAAGAAGTAAAGAATGTAGTCATTTCAAAAGTATTACTCTTATTACACATGACAATATGCAAAGTATTCAGGGTATCTTTCAAATCGGTTCCACTAAGTCAGGAGGAATTGGAGAGGAGAGATTAGAGCCAAATGTAGCTAGCCTATATAATAAAAGCCTAATATGCAAATTGTCCCCTAGACTGGGAGTTCCACTGCTCACTGTGATGGGTGCTGATCACCAGGGGACAGTGTGGAACATGGTAGGCATCAGCAACCCGGTGCTGGCAGCGCATGGTAGTGAAGGCACTACCGGCCTGATGGGCCCTGACCAAGAGTGGGACTGTAGTAGATGGAGAGCAGGTGAGCAGGCAGTGCCAGGCCAAGGCTGATGGCAGATGGCAACCAGCGTCCATTACAGAGAAAGGGCAAATAGCAATATTAAAATATTTCTTCTAATTATTTTCCTTTCAATGTGCACAAATCTGTGCATCCGGCCATTAATAATAACATAAAACAAAACTCATCATCCCTGTGAAACACCAAAGCTACAAAGCTATGTCTGTCCCCTTAGAGACTGAGTTTAAGTGCAAAAGGGTAAAGCATCCATGAAATAAAGAAAAGAGACAGGTTTCCAGTAATCATGACTGTGTCTAGACAGGCGACATCTAAAAGCCGTATTGGCCAGAACTGTTTTTGCCATCAATCTGCATGGCAATGGAGCCTAGAAGTATCAGTGACACCAGTGTCATTAGTACATAAGCAACAGAAGAGACAGGAGTAAGCCCAGAGCACAGCTAGAGAGATCTCTCCAGTCCAATTATAGATAAGACTTCCGTATCATCAGCATCCATTTTCCTATTTAATACTTTTCCCTTAAAAGGTAAAAACTAAAACCTAATATAAGGTTCTTGATGAATGTTACTCAGTTGTGTTGAATAATTCATATTTGAATTAATTCTTGGCCTTCACAATAACAATATGACAATATTGTTGTTGTTTTTTGCCTAACATAATTAGGTTTATATTTTAACCTAAACCTGCACACTATGCTTCTCCTACAAAACACAGGCATGTATCTTGCTATAAGGAAAACCATATCTTTTAAAAATAATTCTAATTGTTACAGAAAGGACAAAGGGCCTCCCTACGACTCAGGTTTTAAAGAGAGAAGTTAGTTTGAGTTTTGAAACAAACATTATAAATACTTCTTCTGGGTCAACTTTAGTGCTAGAAGTCAATGCTAATTAACCAGAGTCAATGCTAATTAAGATGCATTAATAAAATAGAGAAGGTAAAGACTGTAATGACTAGTTAGTAATACTTTGTTAACGCTGGCATCACATGCAAATAGAAAGGTATGCATAATAAGGTTTGATAGCAATGAAGAATATCTAAGTTTTCCTCTGTCTATTTCTAATATAAAATAAAAGACTTTGTGACTAAAAGGTTATTTTGGAACTCAACTTATAGAAGAGGTCTTCAGCTGAGGCAGTCTTAATAATAAGTCAATGCAGAGAAATTAAGTCTGCCACAGCAGCTCAGAGGAGGTGATGTCTTAAACTGGAATTTGAACAACGAATTTGCCAGGCAGAGTGGAACTGAGAAAAAAGCATCCCCGCGAGAAGAAAGGGCAAGTGCAAGGCAGAGATGGATGCAGTCGCCTGGTACATTCAAGTCAACACAACACAACTTTCATGTCACTGGGGTGAAAAGGGGGATGTGGGAGCCTTGAAAATAGGAGGGGGCCCCAAATGTCAATTGCTGCAGAGAAGCTGACATGGGACATGAACAGAACATTCCTCAGAGTGTCTGTGATATGGAAGTCAGCAGAGACCTTGCTCTGAACAGTAGCAATGGCCAAGGCCAGGTTGTAGTGGTTTTAGTAAATGCAACTGTGAGGTGTAAATAACATGAGCTCTGATAGGAAAAGGAGATGTTGTCTAAAAACTCAAAACCATCATACAACAAAAAGTAGGTTTTGTTCTGGTTTTGCCTAGAATGGGAGAACTTGATCACAGGTTAGCTAAAGACACCGCAGAAAATGGAGAGTGTTGACAATGCAGCGAAGGTTTCAGATGAGACAGGAGGAACAGAACAGGGAGGATAATACCTCCTTTGAGTCTAGAGAATGGAATCAGGAAAATAAATTTGGAGACAAGAAATTAAAGAGTTCCTGATTAATCTCAAACTTCTTGTAAGTATAAGCCAAGGCTATTTGTTTATATTAAACACCATTATGTTCCATACATGATTTAAAGTAGCTATATAGGGTCACCCATCTACTGAGAGGTATTAGTACAGGGATTGGAGAGGGGACAGAGCTGTTGAAGGAAGGGAAAGCACTGACAAAAAAAGAGAAGTGGTAGGGGATCTTGAGCCCAAAGGGTACTAGAAGTCATTAACTTGGACTGACTCAAATATGTATCATTTGTGACTTTCCTGAACAGTAGTCAACATATGGGCTGTGCAGCTAGATATGTGTAAAAAATGTGTCAAAAACATAAGCAGAGAGAGATACGAAGGTATTGGTAAGAGAATAGTTACAATGAACAGCAGCAATTTCAGGCTGGTACAGAAAGAAAAGAAAACTGACAAACTGAAAAGCTTGACAAATAGGTAGTGTTGGAGTGAAAGAGAAAGCAGGGAGGATAGAAGTTGCCATCATAAAGAGGAATCATCAAACTTGAAATTTCAGGCATGGAACAGTCTGCATGATGGCAAGGTGTTGATGTAGGTAAGAATTGTTAACATGGAGTAGAGATGAAGGCCACTGGCATTGAGGAGATCAAGGAATTGGAAAAAGGGTACCAACTGCCTACATGATAGAAGTTGGAGAGGAGAAAAGTCTGTGTGTCACTAGGGGGATTAGAAGGGGAGGAGAGCATATCAATAACAATAGGAGGACATAGACAGGAAGATAGCAAGCTCCACTGTGTGGACTTCAAATCAGGGAGAATGTTTGGGGAATGAAGAGAGATGGTATCAAAGAAGCCATGGAGAGTGAGAGATGCTAAGGACAGAGAGAAGCACAGACTTATCTAGGACACAAGACAATTTGTGTCGCCAGATGAGAAATAAGTCATGGTTAGTTCCAGAAAGGAGGAGTGTTGTGAGATGAGGCTGAAGTACCAGAGCCACAACGGAAAATATAGGGAGGGAGATCTGGGATGCAGCCAGGAATCAGAGAAGATGCCCCAGAGAAATATGAAGACAACAAATTGAGGAAAGATTAGTAATGGCATATATATGATGTCCAAGAACTTGGACTTGGATTGAATTAACTGATCTCAAGTTTTCCACTTGATGGATAATACTGTTAGGGAGCAAAACAAGCCAAGAGCCAGAGAAGTATAGTATAGAAGCCAGTGCATCTTCTCCCCACATTAGCCTTGTACAGAAGCTTCTCAAGGGTCCCCAGTAATATCTGGCCCAATGACCTAGGCATCTCAACTGCTATGTGCAGTTTTATTAAGGTTAGCTGTTACCAGTAAGTGTCATGCAACTTTTTTTTCTTCTGGCATGTTGGTAAATTTTCTGCTGAATTATAGTTTATCTTTTCCAGCTTTAGTTTAGATGCTATAAAACTGATTAGTTTTTACTGACCAGTTTAGTTAGGTTACAACCTGGCTAGTAGTTCTGTTTTGTAATCAGGGAGGGAAATAAATTTTAGATGCCAATTGCCCTTCTTCTGCTATAGCCAAATGGCCAGGAGAAATCAGCCCACTAATATTCACATCTTACATGCAATGGCATCTAGGTATTTGGGCCACAGTTAATTAGTTATTAGAACTGGTACTACAAGTATTTATCATCTAAATTTCTCTGCCAATACTAATGTAAATTTTAACTATTTTTACTACTTGTGAACCAAATGTTTTCTATGGGTTTTCTTTCATTGCTTTATGGTTAACCATCTCAATTACAATAAGACCAGATATTTATAGACTTCCTTGTTCTCTTTATTAATTTGATCTTTAATCCTTTAAATCTATCTGTCACAATTGACATAGTAACCCAGAAAATATATAATCTCCCCAGCCCCATAAAATGCCAAGATGAACATTTATATCATAATTATATTTATTCACCTGTATTCTTCCTAGCATATCCTCTGCCACATACACATTTTGAAAAAATAAATCAAGAGCAAGGTTGTTTTGCCTGGCCAGTGTAGCTATTGGTTAAGCATCGATCAACCTATGAACCAGGAGGACACAGTTCGATTCCCTGTCAGTGCACACACCCAAGTTGCAGGCTCAATCCCCAGTAGAGGGTGTGCAGGAGGCTGCTGATCAATGATTCCCTCTTGTCATTGATGTTTCTATCTCTCTCTCTCTCTCTTTCTCTCTCTCTCCCTCTCCCTTCTTCTCTGAAATCAATAAAAGTATATTTTTTAAAAAGAGAGAAAGGTTGTTTTCACATTTCCCACATACACAACTTTAATGGATTTTTCTGTCTGCTTGTTTGAATCTATAATCACTACTGCCTGCAGAGGTGGGTCTATGCACATAAACCTTATGCTCACTATAATAGATTAAGAGTTAAATTAAAGAACCAGCATTTGCAGCTAGATAGAAAGGAGCAAAACCCTATAAGACCCCCTCTCCACTCACCTCACCATGTTCTTTATGAATATAGTGTAATCTTTATGTAAAGTAAGGTCTCTCAACCTCAGCACTATTGATATTTGGGACTGAAAATTTTTTTGGGTGTAGGGGGAAAAGGCTATCCTGTGCATTTTAGAATGTTTGGCAATATTGCTGGCCCCTACTCAGTGTCCTCTTCTGGGGGATGCGTAAAGTGCTATTCTCCATAACCCCCAAAATATAATAACCAAAGAGGCCTCCAAACATGGTCAAATGTCCCCTTAGAGGCAAATCTGGGAAGAAAACCATTTAAAACATCACCTTCCCTCCACCACCATCCCCACTCTCCAGAAGAATTGCTAGGGTTGTTGGGAAAGGAAAGAAACAGGGAGAAAGAGGAGACGGAAGGGAAAGGATCAAGAAGGGAAGAAGGCGGAGGGCGGGGGGGGGGGGGGGGGGGGGGGACCAAGGCCAAGAAAAAAATAAAGGTGATAAAGAAAACAAAACATGAGAAGAGAAAATAAAAAGAGCAAATGGGGAAATGCTTAGAAGGAAATTTAGATCCTAAATCCAAGTATAAGATGTATTTGTCTACCTTCCTCTAAGCCTAATCCTAATTCCAAAGATAATAATTTTATGGCAACATCCTTAAACTCTCCCCACTTAAAAAAACACTTGAGTTGGTAAACCTGCAAATATAAGAGAATTTGAGAGAGAAAATATAAATCAGATTCTGTTAGATTCATCAATCAGAAATCAATCAATCCCACAATGAAAATATTCACTCTCAGGAGCTGACTAGCAATTGTTGGGAGAAGGCTGAAGTACAGAGGGCTTTGTTCATCTGAAACTACTGTTTGTCATTTGTATGTTTGCCTAGCTTTGTTTTCCAATCATTATTTCAATATTCAGTTCTATGGGTAAAATTTGAAACTCAACTGAGGCTAGGCCATGAGGCTGTGACGAGAGAAGATTGATAGCAATGGTATTTGGAAGCTGGACAATGGCTGGAGACAGCAATTAGTGAACCCCTTCAAGAGTTTAGATAAATGAATACTAACAAAGAAATCCAAACTGTCTACACACTGCTTTAGCAAGTTCACTAATTAGCAGCATGTATATAGTAGTGTGTTTTTTATACTTTTTAAAAATATTTCTCACTGATTTTTTTAGAGAGAGAGGGAGAGAGAAACGTCAACCAGTTGCCTTCTGCATGCACCTCAACAAGGGATTGAACCTGCAATCTGGGCATGTGCCCTGACAGTGAATTAAACCAGTGATATTTCTATTCATGGGATGACTCAACCAACTGAGCCACACTGGCCAGGGCGACATGTATATAGTTTTTATGAGAATATCATTCCTATGCTTTAATAATATTGAGCTCCTAAAATATTTAAAACTATTCTAACTCAATTAAGGTATATTATCTGATAGCAAACTGGTAGAAATTATAAAATAAAGTAACCTGGTTTGAAATAAATGATTTATATTATTCATAAATAACTATAACTTAACTAATTTAGCACTCGATATCTCTCCACATGACATTAGCCTGTTAGCCTACAGATACTAATAGGATTGCATTAATAATAATCCTATGTGTCACTGGCCCTTGCTCCCAGCGCATCACCAAGACTCAGCCTCCTGGAAAATGCTCCTAAGTGTGACTAGAATCCCAAGGGTTCTCCTAAGAATAGGTGCAATGAGTCAACCTATCATCCTAATCAGGCCTCTTTTGCTGGCAAAAGCTGATGCTCAGGGGAACCAAAGAGCCACCATATTCTGAGGCTAAAGGAAAAGAGCATCTGCTTATCTGGCTCCCTGTAGGTATTATGTTCTCTTGTAGAGAATTCAAAACAGTTTCTTGAGTTTCAAACAGGCCATTTATTAAAATGTATCTTTATTATTGAAAGTATTACATATGTCCCCCTTTTTTCCCATTGACTGCCCCCCCACCCACATTCTCCCCAGGCCCTCAGCACACTATTGTCTGTTGATGGACTATGCATGTAAATTATTGAGTTAATCTCTCCCCACCCATCTCCTGACCCCTATCTTCCCTCTGAGATTCATCAGTCTGTTCCATGCTTCTAAGTTCACCAGTTTATTTTGTCCATTAGATTCCATATATGAGTGAGATTATGTGATACCTGTCTTTCTCTAAGTGGCTTATTTCACTTAGCATAATCTCTCCAGGTCTCTCCTTGATGTCTCTGACCCTTCTTTTTTATAGCTGCATAGTATTCCATGTCAAATAGGCCTTTTAAATTTCAACTCTTGTCTTCTCCAAAAGGGCCCTCACTAAAAGACTGTGAATGACAATCATCACAGTGTTTGCCCCTCCTTCCAATTTCCACAACATGGCCGGGTACCACATGCTTGGCTCTCTCTTACCTTAAGAAAAGATCCCTCTCTGGTGGCCCTCAGGTCCTCATGAAAACAGACCTTTAGCCACCCTTCCCTACCAGCCTGCCAAACATATGCAAGGGCCAATTAAGAGCCTTGGAGAGTCTTCTCCTAGCAGACAAACTGTGATGGACTACACTGACTGTGTCCTTTGTCAGGGAATCAGACGCTACCCACAGCCTTTGCTAAGAGGGCCGTAGATCACACAGCCCCCTTCCCAACCCAGGACGGTTTATTAGACCAAACAGAACCCCTGACCTGAAGAGGGGGCTTCCCAAGGTTGGTTAGCAGCCTGTGCCTTAGAGCAAAAAGGAAAGCTGGGCCAATTAGAATGCTGTCTTGGAAACAAGTAGTGGCAGAACAGAAACCAACGAACATGCAATGGATTTATATCATCGGTGTTAAATCCACTGACTTCTGCTGCCCTTGTCTTACACTTGTGGAGGCCTGGGCATTAAATGAGTCTCTTGGTATCATTATAATCAAACTTCCTTTAAGTTTGCATCAGTGAGAGAAGATTTGTACTCCTTGACACCAAATTCTGATTAAAACAACTATATAGAAATACGATCCCCAAAATGCTTAATTTTGGCCTCTCATCAATACTACCTGGTTCATTCAAAGAAAATTAATATACTCTCTGAACACATTAGAGGCTGCCCTGAATGACATAATTATTAGTCATTCGGGAATGTGACTGGCATAGGGCCTCTGAGTTCAGGAGCAGAAGAGACAAAAGTAATGCAAATGAGGAGCTCAGCTCTTGGCCATCTTTGCTTGCCTTTGAGATGTTCCAAGAAAGTCCAGGCTATACTACTGTCCCTGGTAAAATGCTGAAAAGCTGTTCTGTATCGAGCCAATCTGTAAATATCATTAAATTTTAAAACCTGTGATTAAACTTTCTTAAGGCAAAAAGTCGGGGGGGGGGTGATGCAATAGACCTCTCTTGCTTGTGATTGCTAATGATTTTATTAACCCATCTCCCCCCATTTTGGTTATTTTCCACATTGTGGACTGTGCTCTTCCCAAGCAGAATCCAAAAAATTCATTTTAAGCCTCCCTTGCATGTGACTAGCTCCAACCAAGCAGATTTGGCCAGTGAGACTTGGGAGAGAAAGGTGAATTCTATGAGGCCACAGGCTCCTGGAAAGCATGGTCCTGGAGGAGTTGCATTCATCTGCTGCTCAGGTGGGTGGGCGCATGAGTGCTGAGGGACAGGTGGCAGTAGCAGTGGACTTTCTGCGGGAACAGTCCATGGCATGATTGAGCATTTTTCCTGGCTGCTCACTTCCGCTGTGTGGCATTCAAGCCTGGTTCTCTGGCTGCCCCCAAAAATCCGTAAGCTGCCTGATACTGTGTAATCAATCCTTCTCTGCTTAACTGAACTTGAGTGGACTACAATTGAAGCCTGTGATAGAAAGGCAGTGAGGAAAGCCTCTTCCACACCAGCAAAGAGAACTGCTCTATCAAGACTGACCTGAACAGCACAGAAAAGAAGAGAATGTCCACAATGCCTGTGTGGGTCTGTGATGATCCAGAAAGTCTCAAGTGGGTGGTTTATGAATGGAAGCAGAGCAGAACATTTTCAATGAAACGCAACAGAGTTTGCCATACAATGTACGCTTGCAGGGTCTCATCCTCCTCTCCTCTCTTTTTCAAGCACTTATTTTGCTGTTTTTTCACATTCACTTGCTGTTCATGTGTCTGTCCCCTCACTAGACTATGAACTTCTGGAGAATAGAAACTGTGCTTACCTTTTGCTACTATGTTAGTGTCTGAGCACAGTATTTGGACTTAGTAGGTCCTCTAGCCATCCTCATTGGGTGTGTATGGTTGTTGGTTGCAAGATGCCCCCTGCTTCTCCTTTCTCAAACAATGAAATAGACAACGGGGGGAAACTTCCCTCCATTCTTTTTATTTCAGGAGATGACCTCAAAAAGGCTCTATGGGGTGAGTTCGAATGCATCCCGCCTACCAGGAGTCTTACTGACATCTAGCACTGGCCCTGGTGGTTCTCCAATTTGTATTTATATCTACACACGCCTCTTCCATCAAAATATGCCATATGCAACTAAAAGATACTGAATCAAATATTAATGCCCAAGATGCCCATGCATTTTTGTAATGCCTTCAACTTTCTTTACAAAGGATTTTAATGCACTCTTGTAATTTTACTTCAGTACAGTGCAATCAGCAAATAGAGATTTCTCTCTGGGACCACAAAGACTTGTTAACTGCAGTTTTACTATGCACATCCTGGGGAGGGAGAGAGCTGCTGTGTCAGACCCGCAAAAACGATCTCATCTCTGAGATCTTGGCAGGAGGAAATCGTGGAGCATGAGAAATACGTTTCCTTGCCCAGCTCCTGGTAATTGTTTTTAAGAGGTGAATTCAAAGCATTTCTTCTGAAGTACCCATCCCTTTTTCTCTGTTAAATTTCTACCTCTTCAGTGAGGCTAAGCTTACATGCCGCCTCCACAAACCCATGATTATGCAACCAGAAATAATTCCAGTGCACTTTGTTTCCATTTCAAAAGCTCCTTTGTCTACTAATTATTTGTTTACATCATATATCACCTACCCAGTAAGCACTGTAAGGATGAGGACTAAATATTTTTAATTTGCATCGCAGAACATTGCAAATGAGGAAATCTTTGTTAACTAGATAAATGGTAAAATTTTTCACTTCTACTACCAGGATTAGGATGAAGAGATCCTAGCAGCTTAGGGAAAACAGCTGAGATAGACCCTTGTAGTCAGGAATGAACCACTTTTTAAAAACATTGTTTCCTGGAAGACAAAAATCTGATATACAAGACAATTGGTGTATGAATTAGGATTGACAAAGCACACTGTTAGAGTCAGTTTGTGGTAAATTCAAATTCTGGACCCCTAAAGGAAAGGTAAGGCCTTTGCTGCCTTTTTTCAGTGACAACATACTCAGATTCCTTGTTCTTCGCATGCACTCTACGTCCAGGCAGAGGGAAATATAGCAGGCTGCTGGGTGGAGCTGTTTCTCTTCTCTCTCACTGGCCTGCTCTTCACTGCCCTGTGACTTCTTCCTGCAGAATTATTATTAACTCAGCAAAATGAGCCACCAGTATTTAGCAAGCAGTTCTATGGCACTGTCAGATTTTAATTTGTGCCACCCAGAAATGTTCATCAAGTGTGAACACTTAATAAATATGTATGTACTCATTAAATGGTGCCCTGGAGACTGTGCTTATTTCTTCTTATTTCTTCTTATTTCTCCTCTCTCTCTTTCTCTCTTTCTCTCTCTCTCTCTCTCTCCTCTCTCTCTCTCTCTCTCTCTCTCTCTCTCTCTCTCTCCCCCTCTCTCTCCTCTCTCTCTCTCTCTCTCTCTCTCTCTCTCTCTCTCTCTCTCTCTCTCTCTCTCTCTCTCTCTCTCTCTCTCTCTCTCTTTCCCTCCTTCGCCCTAGATTTTTTCCAGTTATTAGCAAATATTTTCATAGTAATTTCATGTTTGGGTGTTTAGTTCTGGATTTATAAAAACTCAGTATTTCCTCCTGGGTTCCATGCCTACAATGCCAGCAGATTTCCCTGAGAAGAAAGTGCTTTTGGCTTAGATTCACTTTTCCCCAAGTGTTTTTGGAAATGTTAGCAGGTAAATTGTGGAATACAACTCCTGTGGTTAAAAGTTTGGAAAATATTGAGTTTAACAAAATTAAATGACCTTATTGGGGACTTTGCAGAGCCTTTCACATGAGAGCAAGTATTGTGAATTTCACAAGGATTTATCTTAGGAACTTGTGTTCTGAACATAGATTTTGAGAAATACTACCTTATAATCAGACTGTTCTGAACTCCTTTCCTATCAAAGTACCAATTATCTGTGCTGGAGAAAGCAAGAGTGAATGTCACTTTAGTGCTTTTCCTACAAATAATATCATAAAATGTAATGCATCTTATTACAAGCATTTGCAAAACAAATTTTCAATACTGTAAAAAGAAAGAAACTCCTAGGCATTACAAAATTATCTGACCACCATCATGCTTTACCTAGCCTTCTTCTTAAGAGTAAATGATGATTATTATAGCTATTCTATAGGGAGGTTTTTGGTTTTTTTTTTGGTTTTTTTTTTAATGTTCCAGGGATTGTGCTAACTGCAGTTCTTCAATTTAACCCTTAAACCTTATAAATTGTGAGGAGATGCAAGATTGCCATAGAGTAGGTGGAAACTATACTCACCTCCTCCCAGGCCCAAACTGGAATTATAACTCTAATATGAGCAATCAACCTGAATAACCAGCAGAAGCCTAGCTAAATAGAAGTTTTATAACAAAGGATTTACAGAAGCCACATTAAGACTGGAAAGAAGGGCAGAGATGCCAAAATGGCTGGGATCTCAACCCTATGCCAGGCTCCCCATCCCAGAGCACCAGAGCCAACAAGAGGTGCCCACAGAACATCTGGCTGTGAAAAGCAGTGGGGATTCTATCCACTGGGGAGAGTTGGGAGTGTGCTAGAGAAACAGGTACCCTCTTTTATATCTTTGTTATTGAGATCATTATAGATGTCCCCCAATTTCTTCCATTACCCCCCTACACCCAGTTCCTACCACATCCCAAACCTTCAACACATTATTGTCTGTGTCCATGGGCTTTGCATATATGCATATAAGTTCTTTGGTTAATATCTTCCCACCTCCTCTACCCCCTTCCCTTTGAGATCCCTCAGTCTGATCCATGCTCCCATGCCTCTGTAACTGTTTTGCCCATCAGTTTATTTTGTTCATTAGATTCCACATATAAGTGAGATCATGTGATACTTGTCTTTCTCTGTCTATTTATTTTCTCTTAGCATGATACTCTCCAAATCCCTCCATGCTCTCTCAAAGGGAAAGAGACCCTTCTTTTATACAACTGCATAGTATCCATTGTGCAAATGTACCACAGCTTTTTTATACACTCATCTACTGATGAGCACTTGGGCTGTTTCCAGATCTTAGCAATTGTAAATTGCACTGCTAAGAACATGGGGATACATACATTCATTCTGATTGGTGTTTCGGGTTTCTTCGGATATATTCCCAGAAGTGGGATATCTGGGTCAAATGGCAGTTCCATTTTTAATTTTTTGAAGAAACTCCATACTGTTTTCTACAGTAACTGCACCAGTCTGCCATTCTACCAGCTGTGTACTAGGGTTCTCTTTTCTCCAAATCCTGGCAAATACCTGTTTTTTGTTGATTTATTGGTGATAGCCATTCTGGCATGTGTGAGGTGATACCTCATTGTCATTGTAATTTGCATTTCTCTGATGATTAGTGACATGGAGCACCTTTTCATACATCTCTTGGCCATCTGTATGAGTCCTCTTTAGAGAAGTGTCTATTTAGGTCCTTTACCCATTTTTTAAATGGATTATGTGTCTTCCATTTATTGAGTTGTATGAGTTCTTTATATATTTCATAAATTAACCCCTTATTTGATGTATCATTGGCAAAAAAAAAAAAAAAATGTTCTCCTATATGTTGAGTTCCCTTTGCATTTTGTTGGTTTCTTTTGGTTAGCAGAGCTTTTTATTTTGACGTAGTCCCATTTGTTTATTTTTTTTTTCCTCCTTCGGCTATCTTTGTAGAGCTAATGAGAGGGGAAGGTGCTAATAACCCATTTCCCTCTGAGTCACTGCCTTTCGCTATTTTCATGGACTCCTTCGAGCATATTAGTATCAGAGAGGCTTCTTTCATGCTCTTTCAAATTTCTTTGGTTAATATCTTATCATCTCCTCTACCCCCTTCCCTTTGAGATCCCTCAGTCTGATCCATGCTTCCATGCCTCTGTAACTATTTTGTCCATCAGACAGCCTGGAATTTAGTCATAAACTTTTCTATTTAATTAACTTAATTACAGTTTACATTAAATATTATTTTGTATTAGTTTCAGATATACACCAAAGTGGTTAGATAATCATACACTTTGCAAAGTGTTCTCCCTGGTATTTCCTAGTCACGTTTGAATATTGCCTCTCCTGCATTCTCTCATTGGGACAGCAGAGACAAAGTACTGTGCTCCTGAAGTCAGATTCTCCACGGTGTGCTCGGGTCTGGGTTCTCTCCCTCTTCATCCCACTGCTTTTTTGCAGGTTATTCTTTAATCAATTAGGTTGTGGAGTACCCATGGCATCACCCTAATTTTAATGTGAGGGACTGAGGCACAGAAGTGGAATGCATGGTGTTCCCCTGGATGGGATGGCTTCCCGGGTTCTTGACCAGGTGGAGTTGAAGAATGAAACCATGGACAAAAGGTGGTACAGGAAAAGGTGAAAATGTATTAAGAAACAAACAGAGGCTCCAACATGGGGAGGGGGAGAGAGTTCCACTAGTCCTTTTTTCTACGGTTTATAAAGGCTGCAGTTCTTTGTATCTTGATATCCCCTCTGATTGGTCACTGTAGCAGCTTCAGAGCTCAAACCTCACGTGAGGGTTCCCTCTTCTCCCTTATTGTTTTTCCATTCCTTTTGGCCTTCCTCTTCCCTCTCTGCATGAGAGGTTTTCTTCTCTTTATTCTGTAAATGTATATCTTTTGGCAGCTCCCAGCTTTGCAACCCTGTGCTTTTCCCATGGACCTCTTAATTCCTAAAATTTCCTAAACCTGATCATTTTTCCCATAAAATTCCTTTCAGAAGGACCCCCAAAGGTCATGGCAATGATAAGTCCTCAGGCTGTTCAAGCAGGGGAAGCGGGAATCAGATATCCATAATGATGCCAGATCTGCCTCATCTGTGTCCTCGGGGTACTCTTATTCATCTCCTATGCGGATTTTTGCAATTGCCTGACCCATTAAAAGGTTAGTCAAGACTGCAATACAAATTCTTTGAAATGCTCTACAAGAGCAAAGTGGCTTTAACTCAGTGTTGAATAAGAGCTTTAGGTATGAAAGTTATAACACAGGCTTTAAAGAGAGAGTTCGTGTACACATCTTTGGGATTAAACCATCATCTTGAGTTCCTCTTAGTCTTCCTGTCTCCCGATCCCAGCATCATGATTCCACTAGACAAGTGGTTGGTAAACTACAGCTCGTGAGTCAAATGCGGCTGGCTCTCTGGCCCCTTAAGTGTGGCTCTTCCACAAAATACTACGTGTGGGCACGCATGTATAGTATGATTGAAACTTTGTGGCCCATGCACAGAAGTTGGTTTTTGGGTCTCAAAAGAATTTTCAATCATTGTACTGTTGATATTTGGCTCTGTTGACTAATGATCTTGCCAAGGACTGCACTAGACCATCTTTGGAGAATTCCAGACTTTATGGCCCTCTATGAGCCAGAGAGTAATAATATGGGGTTTCAACTCATGGGTTCTCACATCTCCATCTGGCCAATACTTTCAGGGTCAAATAGCTTGAGGTCAGAGTGCACATATGCAGTGCTGAGACACACACCTCTACAGAATAAGACAAAGGACCTCAATGTGGGTGGGAATGGTATTTGCTCCTTCTCACAGGCATCATATTCAACTGAAAACAGCTTACACTTAGGAACAAAGCAAACCTGGTTACTTTAAACCCAACTTACCACATACTAGCTCTGTGAATTGGAGCAAATTATTTTAACTTTTCTGAGTCTCAGATTCTTCACCTATGTATTGCAATTAATATTCTAAAATGTTTAAGAATAAAATTAAATAATATATAAAAAATTCCAATCATATTGCCTAACACATAAGAGATAGAGACTCAAACATTCACATCCTTCCTGCTCCTCAGCTTCTTGATTGTAAAGAAACTAGATAATTATAATGTTTTGTCTCAAATGAAACTCTGAGAAAATATTGTGGGAATATCTAAAACACAGTAAATAGTTAACAATGACAAAAGTAATAATAGTAGCATCTACCATTGCCATCATTACTATATTATTACTATTATTTTTACCCTCACCCAAGTATGTTTTCCATTGCTTCTAGATAGAGTGGAAGGGAGGGAGGGAGGAGAAGAGAGAGAAATATCAACGAGATAGAGACACATCAATTGGTTTCCCAGGAATATTTTCCACCCAGGTACATGCTCTTGAGCAGGAATCGAACCCAAGACCCTTCAGTGTGCAGATCGATGATCCAACCACTGACCGACACTGGCCAGGGCAACCTATTATTGTTATTTAAACACAGGTGAACAACCTGATTATATAATTTAATTTTGTCTGTGACACTTGTGTATCCCACATGTCTTTATTGGTCAATGGAGGGAATGGGCAGATAGGTGAAGAGACCATGATTATCTCAACACTAATAGCCCTGTGCACAAATCTGTGCACCAGTAGCTCACCAGTAGCTTGCTGCCACCCTCCAGTAACTTTTCACCAGCTGCCTCACCCTCCTATTGCTACCGCCCTCCTCCCTCATAGCTTTCTGCCCTGCCCCCTCCCGTAGCTCTCCTCTGCCTGCTTGTAGCCAGTAGCTCCTGCCCTCCTGTAGTTCTCCACCTGCTGCCCCGCTTTCCTGTAGCTTACCTCCGACCCCTTCCTTTCCCCCTCATAGCTCGCTACCCCACCCTCCTGCTGATCTGTGATCTGGTCATTATGTGGTCTTTATGCTTCACATCATAACAACCATTTGAATATTACATCTTTATTATAGGATTGCTTAAATCTCAGGGGACTTTCCTTCCTAGAGTCAGTTCTACCCCAGCCTAATTTCTAATCAGGTAAATTGGAAAATGAGAATAAGGAATTTTTAAGCCTGATGACTGAAAATAAAAACCTAGAGTATTTTCTTTGCTTTGCTCATTAAGGATGAGAATAGTCAACCTAGACGTGGAGGTTGTGACCCACCTCCCCTACCCACATTTCCTTAGGATAGTTTGGCCTTCTGTGGCTTGCACAACCAAAGGCCCTGGGGTCACATGGCTTCTTATAGGTCCCAATTCACTGTGCTTGATTTGATTCATCTGCTACATATGAGTGAGTTTTTCTAGTCTCTGTCATACCCCATACATATCTACAAGTAATAAAAATCAAAATTCATTTACATTGCTAATTTTAAAATTCATGCCACCGTTTTTCTGGCATTTTAATTGACATTAGCTCCATAAATGCATTTGTATTACCTAGTCATGGCTTGGGGGCGGGGGCAGGTAGATATAGACTAAACTGTCACAAAATAGTAAAATATTACCTTAAATGTACATTTACCTGAAAAATTCAACATCCTACCCATGAAGTTTATCATCGTTAAACAATTTTTGTTTGTGCTAATGTCACTGTGCATCTTCCTGCATGTTGTCTCTGCAACAGAACTACATTCGAGACTCTTCTGGAGCTGAGATGAAAATGTAGCATTATTTTATCTAAGATTTTAAATGCCTAGAGATATTGATCCAGCCTGCTAGCCTGCTCAGGATGCCCCACTTGCTGCATTGTGCTTAGAGACAATCTAATAAAAGCTTGCTGAATAATAAACAATGGGAGCTCACCAATTCTAAAAATTTAGATTGACAGGAATAATCCCCTCCCTGGAAAAGACAGACCAGCAGGCGCTTCCCATAAACCCATTATTGCCCACTCACCCATAAGCCAATAGAAGATGTTGGATTATTGGAACTCCAAGCTTTAAGAGAAATTGCTTTCCTAAATTTGACCTCCCACACTAAATATAAAATATGGTCCATCTGTAATGAAGGGATTGCAGCCCAAACAGCCATCATCTCTCTGAGGCAGAGGTTAGAAGGTTGATGCACATTGGTTCCAAAGGGATGGGGATGAGGATGACCTTTTGCCTTGAAAATGGTCACTAGGAGCTGTAATGTGAGAGAAAGGGGTCAGGTATTAGCCAATAAAGAGTCTCAGAGCTTCTGCCTTGTTAGATTCTTACATGGGGTGGGGTAGAGTGGGTGAAGCCACAAAAGCAATATGAGTAAACAGCATCCATTCTCACAAACATGGGAATGTAATATAGAGAGAATTTGAAACTGGATATACTTCAGATGCTGAATATGTTTCAAAGCCTTTCAAAAAAAACACACAAAAAAACCCACAAGTATCTGTAGATAAAAGACAGAGGATTTGGAAAGGAAAATAACTTCTATTTACCTGTGACATAGTTTTGACCATTTGATTGGTGTATCGGTATTGCTCTTTGCCCCCTACCTGCAGGCAAAGTAATTTCTTCCAAGCTGATTCTTAAAAAAATAAAAGGCAAAGAAAAAGAAACTATTAAGAAAAACAAAACACTTTATAAAAATAATATATGGTGCAATGACATGAATGGACCTAGAAGGTATTATGCTAAGTGAAATAAATCAGATGGAAATAGACAAACATTGTATGATTTCACACATATGTAGAGTATAAAAGCAAATGAACAAACAAAACAAAAACAAGTTTACAGGGGCAGACAAAAGATTATTGGTTAGCAGAGGGGAAAGGGATAGAGGGAAGGTGAAATAAGTAAAGGGGGTAAATTGTATGATGATGGGGAAAAAATAGACTTTTGGTAGTGAGCATGATGTAGTATATATAGATGTCAACAAATATTGTTTTAAATCAATAGTACAGCAATAAAAAAAACAAATTTTAATAATAAATAATAAAATTAAATGGGGAAAATAATATTTTATGGAGTTCAGTGAAATCCCCACTGTTCATGTCCTGAGTTTTGTTGAATTCTAAATATGGTCTCTTTCAGCAATGGAAGGGTGGCCTCAAAATGTCGCATGCTTTCTTAGCAGCAGCTTTCAGCAAAAAATAAAATAATAAAATAAAAATAAGGCTGCAGATCAAAGATTTCATCTGAGAGCTGAGTGCCCCAGTGAAGGGAGGACAGCATTAAGCAGGGATGTGAACTGCATAGGCAGGAGTGGGGCACATCAGACTGATGGGAAGATGCACTGATGTATGTGTGCATCGATGCTGGAGCAGGTCAGAAGATAGTTCCAATAAACGCATAGGCACACACACACTCATCAGCCTCATGGATGCAATTAGCAGGTTTCTGGCATACAGTTTCCAAATATAAGTGAGGGGAAATTAAGGTATCTGACTCTAGATTTTGGCATGATTGGATTTTTGGGAAGGCAAGATTGACCTGATAAATTATGTAAAATTGAATGTGATACTGACTGTTCTCCTTTATCTCAAAGAAGTCTTTTCTATTCAGCTCTCTCTCTTAAGCCATCTCTTCTAGGCCAGCATTTTTAGCAGAACCATTTTCAATGCATGGTAAACACATGGAAATTAAATTTTAAAGAAAGAATAAACAATTAATAGAAATTTCAGTTAGCAATATACTCATCAGCTTAGTATGAGAAAGAAAAATGACAGAGTAATAGTGCCACTAGCAATTCTTAAGTCATGTGATTTTTTTTTTTTTGGACAGATCAATGATGGTTGCCAAGCAACACACACACACACACACACACACACACACACACACAAAAGAAAAAAGAAAAAGAAAAAGAGGAGAAAGCATTGTTATTTTTTTATAAAGATCTTTTTTTAAAAAATGTGTAAATTCCATACCGATGTTATCATTATATTTTTCAGCTGTATGTTACTATAAAGAAGAGCTAGCCTCACTTATTGAAAATAGCTTTTTTGAACAATGGGCAACATGCAACATACACTTGATAAATGAATAGTGAACTTTAAAAACAAGGGGTGAAAATTCATAGTTGCCATCTTAGAATATTTTATTAATGGCAAGTCTGTGTTTATTAATGAGTTTATTGCCTTTGTGTCATACTTATGTCACCATCAAATATTAATGTTTTCTATATTATAATAATATCTATTGATATAACTAAAATTTGCTTCCCAGTAGGTGTCACCATAAATAATACTTCTGAAATAACAAAATCAATAACAAGAATATTAGGGGGGCTTTATAGTATGTCAATGAAATGAATTCTACTTAAATGCTGCATGTAAAATAAACCAAGTAAATATACCAAGTTATAAATTTTTAATATATAAATATACAAATTATGGATATGGATCATATAATAGTCAAGAATAAGTTATCTGAAATCATAAAGACACTAAATAAATGAAAAGAGATTCCGTAAATTCTCTGATTTAAAGTCAAGATCCTGCTCATTATTGGAAATTAATAAGCATCCATTTCTTTCAATGTGACAGAAGATCATGTAGACAAGAGGTGGACTAAGTAGTTCAAATAAATCCTAAAATCATTTACCGTTGGATAAGATGGCTGCTGTCCCTCCCTCCACTCCTCCTCCTACAATTATAAGCTCTTGTTCAGGAGCCATTTTTTTTTTCACATTACATTGTACAGGATTGGATAGTGTCTGTGTGAGCAAGAGGCCTTCCCAGTAAATATCAAGGCAGCAATGTTTGCAGGCTTCTGGACATTGAGTGAAGGCACTGCCGGGGCAGCTGGGAGCTTGGCTGTACTACCTGGAGATCAATAGAGGGCTTCAGCCTAGTGCTGCACAGAGCTCCTAATAAACACAGAGAGATGCATGATTCCTTAACCAAGGGAGAAAACCATGGGTATTCTACAGGACACAAACCCACCTAGATTCTGTTTAAGTGTCAGAATACCTCTAGCATTGATTTATCTCATAGGCAAGGCTGATAGAAGAGGCAAACCAGAAAGCATGCTCTCCTCCTCACCTCTTGCTTAATGCATCATTCGGGCTGCCCACAGAGGTCCTCACCTTGGTATGTCCTACTGGAACTTTCTTGATTTGCTCATACTGATGCTAATCTAAGGGCAGTCCCTCTGAGCCTGTCTATCTCATGTGATAAAATCAAACTGCATCACAGTGTGATGACTTCACATGTAAACTTCTGGAATCATACTCAACCATTCTAGAATCTGCTATCTTAACCAAGAGCATCCATAATGGTACTTTCGGGCCCCACTGATAACCCGGAGTCATGATGCTTTGGGATCCTTCGAGTCCTATATCATTGCCTGTGTTACTCTGGGCAGAGAATAGCTAACCATAACAACATTCACTCAGGGACTGTTCTAAGCCCTTCTCACATATTTCACACAAGTTTAGGGTGGGATTGAGAGCCCCAAGCAGTCGGGCTCCCAAGCCAAGTCTCTCAACCACTAACCCTCCAGTGGCCTCTTCTGGACCGTCACAGTGTAAGAGGCTCCTTTATTTATTTTTATTTTTATTTTTATTTTTTTACATTTTTTTCCAGAAGCCTCCAGGAAGCCTCCAGGAACTCTCATGAGAAACCTCAGAGTTCTTCATTATCCCTGATCTCACTGGCCAGTCTGGTCTCATGACTATACTAGGCACCCACTGACCATTATCACTCTAAAAGGGTCTAGGGATTATGCCTCCATGTCCTGTAAGAAATACTAATTTTTGAACAAGAGTCTTTAGTGAAACAGAATGTTCATCCCATGTGTTTATTTATAGAAGTGATTCTTAAATTTCAGTGAGCATTGGACTCACCTGAGGTGCATGTTAGAATTACAGGTACACCTCACCTCTATCCACCTTGTAGAAAATTCTACCTTGAAATGATAAGGCCCAGGGATTTGTATTGTTTAAAAGATAGTTCACTAACTATATTTCCAGAAAGACTACACTGTGGTTTTTCTTGGTTTCCACTTCAACACTTGCCCCTGACTAATGGGTCTGTGTCCCTGGGCCCAGAACAGACTGAAAAGACAAAAAAATAAAAAAATTAAAAATAAAAATAAATAAAAATTTAATTTTCCTTGTTCTTAACATATTGTCTATTTTAGCTGCCTTGGGGAAACTAAGGCCAGAAAAAACAAGTGGTTAGCTCAAGTTTTCAAAGTTAGTAGCAAATCTTAGACGAGAACACATCTCCCATCTTCTAATAATTCCCTCTATCACATCTCATTTTCTGTCTCTGAAGTATTTTTTTTTTAAAAATAAGTGGTAGAAATAATAAAACTAATATTTGACAAGGGATCCAAGAATACTCATGGGAAAAAAGACAGTCTCTTTAATAAATAGTGCTGAGATAATAATTGTACATTCACATGTAAAAGAATAAAACTAGCCAATATCATAACACAACTCACAAAAATTAACTCTAAATGGACTAAAGACTTAAATATAAAACCTAAAATAAAATAATAAAATCTACATATAAAAAGATGCCATTTATTAAAAAATCTATAAAAGACTGCAGATTTTTACATAATTCAAAGAATTACAGCTTTTTTAGAAATATGGCACAGAGTAACAAAGTATTGATTTGATGGCTTAAAAACTAGCCATCTTGATATCCAATCCTAGTTTTAGCTGGTGCAAAAGTTCACTGGAAAACAAAATCCACAGGTACCTCAGATTCTTTATCTGTCATCAACCCATATAAATATGGTACAAACAATTAAAGATTAAAATCAGCATTCAAAAAATTCAAAATACAAACATATTCTCACCTTCAACAAAATAAAATAAAAGGCATCCAGGAGAAGTAAATTGAAGTTATTCTTTCCATTACAAAAAGATTTACTACAATTACCTGAAGAGCCTTTCCTAAAGTATCACCAATATGATTTATCTTATAGAAATTTTCCTTTAGAGCAACTATTCCCAAGATTATATTTTACATTATGAAAAGTTGAAAGCAAAAGCATTTTCCCTGGCAATGCTAGCAACAAGAAAGGCACATAGACTGCCATCCTCTAAAATGTTAAGAGAATTCAAAAATTCACTTATTTCATTCATATCAAATAAGAAATAATCACTGCTTTCTATGAAGAAATCATAGTGCTAGAAAATTTAGCATTTGGCAACTCAGCAATTAAAGGCCAACCTGAATTCAAATATGTTTAAGTTTAGTAAGTGGATGTGAAGGAGGAAAATGTGTGTTGAATTACCTTTATATGGAAGTTATATGGTACCAGACCAGAAAGACATAATCATTGCCTTCAAATTATGTTAAAAACTAATATTTGATAAGGGATCCGAGAATACTCTATGGAAAAAAGTCTGGTGCTGAAATAATTGGATATTCACATGTAAAAGAATGAAGCTGAACGCATATCATAACACCACTCACAAAAATTAACTAAAAATGGACTAAAAACTTAAATATTATACTAGTATAAGACCTAAAATTATGACATTCCTAGAAGAAAACATAAGAATAAAGCTTCTTGACATGGGTCTTAGTAATGACATTTTTTTAAAATATATTTTATTGATTTTTTACAGAGAGGAAGGGAGAGAGAGAGCTAGAAATGTCGATGAGAGAGAAACATCGACCAGCTGCCTCCTGCACACCCCCCAACGGGGATGTGCCCGCAACCAATGTACATGCCCTTGACCGGAATCGAACCCGGGACCTTTCAGTCTGCAGACTGATGCTCTACTACTGAGCCAAACTGGCTTCGGCAGTAATGACATTTTTAATATGATAACCTAAAGCACAAATAACAAAATTTTTTAAATGAACAAATGGGACTAATCAGACTAAAAATCTGCACAGCAAGAGAAACCCTCAACAGAGTGAAAAGACAACCTACAGAATGGGAAAAAAATATTTGCATATCATATATATGACAAGGGGTTTATTATATATCATACATACATATAGGGTCTGTCACAACCTAAACATCTGGACAAATGACCGAACACCAGGCTAGGATCCGGGCTGGCATGGCAGAAGTCAGTTCTGGGTCCCAGCTGTCCGAGGTGGAAGTCAGTCCTGGGTCCCAGAGGCCCATGGCCTAGGGGCAGGAGGGAGCTGTGGGAATGAAGCTATGCTGCCATCGGACTGGCCTCTTGGTCCCTACCTCTGGCCCATAGGCTCCAGAAACCAGAGCCATGCTGCGACGGGACTGGACCCTACTCAAGGGGTCCTGAATTGTGAGAGCATGCAGGCTTGGCTGGGACCCACAAGTGCATGAATTTTCATGCACCAGGCCTCTAGTCTATATATATAAAGCTAATAGGCTAAGTGTCTCTCCACCCATCTGACTGGTCATTATGATGTGCACTGACCACCATGGGGCAGACACTCAACGCAGGAGGTGCCTTAATGCGCACTGGCCATTTACAGAGGAACAGCAGTGCAGATCTGGCACCAACAAAGCAACACTCAGCTTCCCCCAAGTAGGACACAGGCCCTGCCAGCACCCCAGAGCAACAGCACACCAAATCACAGCCAACACTGCTGAGACCCCATGGCACAAAATGCTGCCCACAGCCCAGAAACAGTCGCTGTGGGCGCCAGGTAATGTAACATAGCAACACTTGGCTTCCTCTCCCTAGTGACTGGCTATATATATATATATATATATATATATATATAGATATATATAGATATATATAGATATATATAGATATAGATATATATAGATATATATAGATATATATAGATATATATAGATATATAGATATTGATATATATATTGATATATATATATATATTGATATATATATATTGATATATATATATATGGCTAATATGCTAAGTGTATGACTGGTAATGACGTTATGTAGCAATGCCCAGCTTCCTCTCCCTAGTGACAACTAGCCTCCTTGAATTTTCTTCAGCCCAGGAACATGACTTGCTTTATAGCCAAGTGCAAACATTTCACACTGTAACCAAATGTCTGTGAAGCATTGCCTCATTTCACTTGATCCTCACAGAAGTCCTAGAGTAGATAGATAGGAGACTCGGTGGAATCTAAATTTCTTTTCATTAGCCAGAAAATGGAGATTTAGAAAGTTTAGAAACAGACCTGACTGAAAAGAAGAAATGGTGGAACCTTGAAAATGACTTCAGGTTTTCTCACTGCATAAAATATAGTCAAACACTGCTGCAGTTAAATATTTTACCCTTTGTTCTCCATGCATGATCTACAACAATAATCTACTTCATGTTGATATTTACTGCTGTGTTGCTAACAATTATTTGAAAGAGAAATTGGGGTGCTTCACTGGGGTGGAAAAAGTTTAGTTAAGTCAGAAAGCAGGTCTAATTAAGCAAGTTTATTCTATATCTATAAAAGGCTAAGTTGACTCATGCATGTGCGATATATAAACTGGTAAAGCTCTCGCTGGTGCCAATTGCACAGGTACTGTATTTTCCGGCGTATAAGATGACCCCCTAATTTTACAGTTAAAACATACCGTATTTTTCGGACCATAAGACGCACTTTTTCCCCCCCAGAAGTGGGGGGAAAAGTCCCTGCGTCTTATGGTCCAAATATAGCCTACACATATACTTGAAAAAAAAAGTTTTTTTACTTGCCCGGCTCTGTGTGGTCTGTGTGCTTGCCCGGCTCTAAAATGGTTCTAAATGCTGCTGTTTACTTTACAGGGTTGATTACATGTGTTTATGACTGTGATGTTGGGTTTTAATGCACATAAAATATTTTAGGACACTATTTGTTTCAGAATCTTTTTTTCTTCATTTCCCTTCTCTAAAAACTGGTGCGTCTTATGGTCCGGTGCGTCTTATGGTCCGAAAAATACGGTAGGTTTAGGCCTATATTCGCTGTATAAGACTACCCCCCACTTCAAAGAAAAGACTTACTTTGCCGCCAAGATCTGCAGGTAATTTTTGTGCAATTTTGGTCTTTTGCCCCTGATTTTCGGTTGACTTTTTTTCGTTTCAAAAGTTGTCTTATATGTCGGTATGTTTCAATCTATCATTGTTGATTATGAATTTGACTGACACTTCTATTATAGAGAAAGGGAAAATAGCAATATTAAAATATTTCTTCTGCCGAAACCAGTTTGGCTCAGTGGATAGAGAGTCAGTCTGTGGTCTGAAAGGTCCCAGGTTCGATTCCAGTCAAGGGTATGTACATTGGTTGCGGGCACATCCCCGGTAGGGGGTGTGCAAGAGGCAGCTGGTTGATGTTTCTCTCATCATCGATGTTTCTAGTTCTCTATCCATCTCCTTTCCACTCTGTAAAAAAAAAATCAATAAAATATATATATATATTTTAAAGCACTGGGCTACTAGTGTGTGTGTGTGTGTGTGTGTGTGTGTGTGTGTGTGTGTAATCATGCAATTCAATAGCAAATGAACAATAAATAACCCTATTAAAATATGGTAAAGGACCTCAAGAAACATTTTTTCAAAGATATACAAAAAGTCAGTAGGAACATGAAAAGATGCTTAAAATCATTAGTCATCAGGGAAATGGAAATTAAAACCACAATAATGAGATATCACCTCATTCCTGTTAGAAGAAGACAAGAGATGATAAATGCTGCAATGGTGTGGAAAAAAGGGAACATCTGTGTGCTGTTGGTGGGAATGTGAGTTGGTACAGTCACTATGGAAAACAATACAGAGTATCCTCAAAAAATTAAAAATAGAACTATCATGCAATCCAGCAATTCCCTTTCTGAGAATATATCCAAAAGAAATGAAAAGACTAACCCAAAAACATGTATGCACCCTCATGTTCATAGCAGCATTGTTTATAATAGCCAAGACATAAAAACAACCTAAGCATCAACCAATGAATAAAGAAGTTGTGATATAGATGATAGATAGATAGATATAGATATTATTGAGCCATAAGAAAGGAAACCCTATTATTTGCAACAACATAGATGGACTCTGAAGGCATTACACTAAGTGAAATAAATCAAAGACATTAAATACTATATGAATACTATATGATCTCACTTATATGTGAAATTCTACAAAAAAAATAAATAATAAGAAATAATTCACAGACAAAGAGATCAGACATGTGATTATAAGAGGCAGAAGGTTGCCCTAACTGGTTTGGCTCAGTGGATAGAGTGTCGGCCTACAGACTGAAAGGTCCCAGGTTCGATTCCAGTCAAGGGCATGTACCTTGGTTGCAGGCACATCCCCAGTGGGAGGCATAAGGAGGCAGCTGATTGATGTTTCTCTCTTGTTGATGTTTCTAGCTCTCTATCCCTCTCCCTTCCTCTCTGTAAAAAATCAATTATATATATATATATATATATATATATATATATATATATATATATATATATTTAGAGAAGCAGAAGGCAAGAGGGGGGAATGGAGAAAGGTGGGTAGAAATTACAAACTTCCAGTTATAAGATAAATAAGTTCTATAATGTACAAATGATTACTATAGCTAACACTGATAAATAATATATAGGAAAGTTGTTAAGAGAGCAAATTCTAAGAGTTTTCATCAAAAGAAGAAAATCGTTTCCCTCTTTCTTTTCTTTCTATTTTATCTATATGAGAAAATGGATGTTGGCTAAACCTATTGTGATTATCATTTCACAATATATATAAATTAAATGATCATGCCATATGCTTAAAACATATACAATGATGTGTACCAATAATTTCTCAATAAAACTTGACCAATAATAGAAAATTGTCTGACAAAAACTATATCCAGTGACTAAAGAAAAAGAGAGATCAATGCAGTAGTAAATAAAGAACTTTATAGTTAACATTGCTTTGGAGAAAAGATGCAGAAGGCTCTATCCGAAGATTAGGATCTCCCAGTAGGTCTCAAAGCCTTTAGCTGGTTGTTTAACAATCTTCTACATAGCTCCTTGTCCAAATTCTTCCTCCATGACAGTCCTTCATCCTCCTCCTTCCCATTCACCCATTTATCATTCAGCCCCAATAGGGATCTTAAAGTTTGGGGAAAATACCAGCTTTTTATGGAAAGATTAAAAATCCTTGTATAGGGCAATGCTATCAGTTATAAGCAAAATAGATTTTGTTATTAAAAAGACAATTGCAATTATAGAGTTGCTTTGATAACATTACAAATCATGACAATTATATTTGCAGGGATTTTTATTTTGCTGTTTCTTGACCCCCCAAAAAAAAAACTTTAAGGAAATTAAGATTTATTTGGTCAAAACATATGACATTTACTTCATTACTCTGTGCACTAAATTCTGTTTAAATAAATCCCATACTGATCTGACTTTCCCCATGAAAATCTGTATAGTGAACTCCTAGTTTATTATGCCTACTTGAAAAGGGTAATTTAATAAAGCATCAGTACAAATACTTAATTGTGCAATGGCTATCGACAATGCCTTTAAACAGTTGCATATTTGCCAGATTTAGCTAATGGAAGTAGAATTGCCACTTAATGTCTCAGCTTGCACTGGTGGAAAATAAATTGTATCTGACATTCCTTTGGCTTTTAAAGGACATACTTAGATAATATTTACAGTCAAATTGATCTATTGTTGCATTTATGTTTTCTTGGGTTAAAAAGGGGGATCAAATGGGTACTAAAGGATAATATTTCTTTGTATGTGCTCAGTTCGGAAAGCTTTTGCACACACTTGCCTCATTTAGTGATGAGTATCTAACCAAAGTCTAAATATCTGAATGGAGAGTGAACAATTCAATCAGGCAAACAACTATTTTAGCTACAGCTCAAAGACTAGATGTATGGAAGATCAGCTGGTCAGTGAACTGGATTGTTCACTTTTCGTGGAGATCATATAGTCAGAACTTGCTTCATTAAGCCACTGACACATTAAGTATTGCAGTATCTTCTTTCTTGGTTGTGTCAAGGAAGAAGAAAGAACTCAGAAAAGAGATCTAATATTTCAACATCCATTTCTTGCCAGGCAATATGAAATTTAGAAATAAACAAGTCTTATTATTGATAATGTCAAAAATCAGAAAAGTGTCTACTTGGAAGGTAGTGACTAAAAGCAAACACAAGAGGCTTTAGCTACACTGTGATGCTCCATTTCCAGATCAGGGTACTGATTAAATGGTTATATGAATGTGTTTGAACCCTCATGGCCTCATAATTTAGTTTTAGTCTAACATTGAAGAGTTGAATCTATTTTTATTTCAGCCCTATATTTGGGATCACTTTTCTCTAGAAGTCTATCCAACCTCCACCCTGACTTCAATGAAGAAAAAGAAGTTAGCAGATCTGCCGAAACTGGTTTGGCTCAGTGGATAGAGCATCGGCCTGCGGACTGAAAGGTCCCAGGTTCGATTCTGGTCAAGGGCATGTACCATGATTGTGGGCACATCCCCAGTAGGGGATGTGCAAGGGGAAGCTGATCAATGATTCTCCCTCATCAATGTTTCTAACTCTCTATCCCTCTCCCTTCCTCTCTGTAAAAAATCAATAAAATATATTTTAAAAAAAAGAAGAAGAAGAAGAAGAAGAAGAAGAAGTTAGCAGATCTTTCTCTACACCAGTGGTCAACAGAGCGGCAAACCGCAGCTCGCAAGCACATATGGCAAGCAATGTGGCTCACAAGCCGCAGTTTGCCAACCATTGCTCTACACCATTCCAGACAGGAACAACCCTCACTCCTCTACCCTTGCCTGTCCAGAATAACAAAGGGAGAAATGTAAACTATAAAGAGTTGAAATCTGTTCCTTTCAATAATTGTAGGAATATGTAAATGCATACCTCTAAGTTGGTGTGTTGCTCACATGGGTTCACATTTTATATTCCCAATTAATTAGTAAAATTTCACTTAAAAAACTGATTACCTTAGAGTTAAAGGCCATATCAATCAACAAAAAGCTTTGTTAAAGTATTTAAAACTTAACATTCTAGACAAAAACTAGCTCAACTATTCTAAGTAATATGTTAATGAATCAAATGCCATCGTAGATCTAACTGTCATATCTACCCACAATCTTCATAATGTTCTAGGGCCCCAGAGAGCTCACCTAACTCTGACATATCTTCTTATATAAACCATGACACTGGACACCAAATAATATCAAAGACTCAGTAAAGTTAATTACTGTTCCTGACAAATCAACTCACAGTACCTGCTTAGTTTGATGGAGGATCTAAAGCATTAGGTTCTCATATATAGTTTTTGATTTGTGTACAAAAAAAAATGATAAAATAGCCACATTTATTCATTCATTCTGAAATACTTTTTTAATACTAGCAATATGCTAACATATACTGTAAAACCCTGACTATACATTTTCTAGTCAATTAGGACAAATCTTTTAGCAGCTAATTAAAAGCCCTTTACTGCTTATCCAATTTTGTTTGGGGGACAATTTTTAGATAAATAGGTTATTTTGTTTGCAAGATAATGGTACTCAAATACTTCAGAAAAACACAGATTAACTCTACAAACATAAAGGATCTGAAATTGACAAATCATTGAGAACCACGGTGGGTGAGTCATTCTTGCCAACTCTCATTGGAAAAATAATCCTTTGATTCTTCATAAATATGATGCATTCCCCTCTCTCTGTTGGTCTGGCTACTTCCCTTATTCATAGTTATTTCTTCCTCAAAAGTTTGGCATGTGATCACTGTGTTACATTGCACTATAACTCTGCTAAGGCTAAGAGCTACATTTCCCAGAATTCCCTTCCTTGTATGGGTAGGAGTTGGAGTTGGGAAGAAAAAAAAAAGGAACTTGTATAACTTGTATAAGATTTGGAAGGAAGATGTGAAGTAGAAGCCATTGCTCTTGGAGACCCATCACAGTCAGACATTGTGCAGGGGTGCCTCATTGGAGTCAGCATATTCTTGATCTCTTCTGAAACATTTCTAACTCATCTTTTCAGCTGCTAGACCTTTTGACCAATAGCAGTTTTAGAGTGTCCCACTACTAGGAACATGGCTGAGGACCCTCAGCTTCCTCAGAGTGGCCTCTCTATAGAATTCTCCACAAACTTCCCCTATACAGCCCACTCTACAGCCTGACATGTGTTATTCTCTCTGAGTTCCCTACCAGCTTTAATTTGTCTGCCTTTACCAGTGCTTCAGGTAGGCTCCTTAATGACCATTTTTCTGACTCTCTCACTTTTCCAGTTCTCCCATACTTGTGTAAGGACCAATTCCCATGATAGATCCCTTATTTCTATATTTATGATAGTTCTGCCTCAGTGCCCATGTATTCTGGATTACATTTCCAAAAGAAAGAATTTTAATTGTACAACTCATTTGTCATGTTGGTACTGTAACCTCAAGACATAATCTTACCCCAGAGTCATCTCCTCACAGGGGTCCTCAAACTTTTTAAAGTGGGGGCCAGATCACGGTCCCTCAGAGAGCTGGAGGGCCGGACTATATGAACTACTAATTCCTACTGTAACACCTCGGCTGTGCTCACTGCCCAAAAAACCTGGCGGGCTGGATCAGACTCCTCTGCGGGCCGCATGTGGCCCGCGGGCCGTAGTTTGAAGACCCCTGATAGAATATCTACAAAGTTTAACTTTAAAAGCAAAAATAAAACACTGCATAGCCAGGTGGCAAACTACACTGTGACTTTATAAATTCTAATAATAAATAATCATAATGTTAAGCCCCTTTAAGAATTGAGATTATAAAACAAAGATATCAGGCATTGGGAAACAAAAGTGAATAAATTCGGACCCAGGCAGCAAAAAAAAAAGAAGAAAAAAAAAGCCAAACCAAGGAAAGTCAGGTGTGTTATGAGAAAGGCGATTCATAATTATTGAAAAAGAGACAACCCAAATTGCTTTTAATTTCTCTTCCCCAAGGCTGCCCTAATTTCAAGGTTCATAGAAGAAGAATTAAGACAGTTTGAATCCTTAAGTACAAAGAGGAGAAACAAAGCACCTTCCTGGCCACTAGGAACAAATTGGATGGTCTTTCTTCAGAAAAAGAAGAAAACTAGTCTTGCCAGTATTGCTCAGTTGGTTGTGCGTCATCCCATGCAATGGGAGGATAATAGTTTGATTCCTAGTCAGGGCACATGCCCAGATGGTGGGCTTGACCCCCAGTAGGGGGAGTGAAGGAGGCAGCCAACCAATGTTTCTCTCTCATCAATATTTCTATCTCTTTCTCCCTCCTTCGCTCTGAAATCAATAAAAACACATTTAAATTTTTTTAAAAAAAGAGAAGAAGTACCTAAGATGATATTCACTCTCTTTTTAAATCTTTATTGTTCAGATTATTACAGATGTTTCTCTTTTTTCCTCCCTTAGCTCCCCTCCACCTGGTTGCTCCACCACTCCAGGCCTTACCCACCCCACCCCCCAGTGACCTCTCCATACATATAAGCTCTTTGTCCAATCTCTTCTTGAACCTCCCACAATCCCTTCCCGAGATAATTATCAGTCTGCCCTTTCCATACCCCTGATTCTATTACGTTCACCAATTTGTTCCGTTCATCAGGATTTTATTCATTTGATTTTTAGATTCACTTGTTGATAGATATGTATTTGTTATCACTTTATTGTTCATAATTTTTTATATTTACCTTTTTCTTCCTCGTCTTAGAGAATATCCTTCAGCATTTCATATAATACTGGTTTGGTGGTAATAAACTCCTTTAGCTTTTACTTGTCTGAGAAACTCTTTACCTGACCTTCAATTATAAATGATAGATTTGCTGGTAATCTTGATTGTTAGGTTCTTGTTATTCATTACTTTGAATATTTCTTGCCACTCTCTTCTAGCCTGCATAGTTTCTGCTGAAAAATCAGCTAATACTTCTATGGTTACTCCCTTGTGGGTAACTGTTTTTCTCTTTGTCTTTTGCCCTTGGCATTTTAATTACGATGTGTCTTGGTGTGGTCCTCTTTGGATTCCTCTTGTTTGGGGTTCTCTGCACTTCCTGGACTTATAAATCTATTTCTTTCACCAGGTAGGGGAAATTTCCTGTCATTATTTTTCAACTAGGTTTTCAATATATTGCTTTCTCTCTTCTTCTGGCACCCCTACAATTCAGATGATGGTATGCTTGAAGTTGTCCCAAAGGCTCCCTACACCACATGTGTCAAACACAAGGCCCACGGGCCAAATCAGTCCCGCCAGGCCTTGCAATGTGGCCCGCACCGCGCTGTCATCACTGCACTCCGCTGCGTTTCCATCACAATGACAGTTTATGACTGTTCAGTAAACCATTTGGCCCGCGATTTAGGCTGGATTTTAGATTTTGGCCCCTTCTCTGATTGAGTTCGACACCCCTACCCTACACTATCTTCTTTCTTTTTTTATGTTTTTTCTTTTTGCTTTTCTGATTGGGTGTTTTTTGCTTCTTCATATTTCAAATCTTTGACTTGATTCTTGGGATCCTCTAGTCTGTTATTGAATCTCTGTATATTATTCTTTATTTTGGTCAGTGTATGCTTAATTTCTGATTGGTCCTTTTCCATATCCTTGAAGGTCTCACTAAATTTCTTCAAGGTTTCTAGAAGATTCTAGAGTAACCTTATAATCATGGTTTTGAACTCTATATGCAGTAGTTTGCTTTCATCCATTTCTTTCATTTGTGACTTGCTTCTTTATCTCTGCATTTTGGCTGCTTCCCTGCATTTGTTTATATGTACTGGGTAGCTGCTAAGTCTCCTTGAGTTGACAGATTGGCATTGTGTGGTAGGTGTCATATAGGGCCCAGTGGCTCAGCCTCCTTAGTCACATGAGGTGGATGCTCTGGGTGCATCCCTTGTGGGCTGTGTGCACAGTCTTGTTGTAGTTAACCCTTGATTGCTGCTGGTGTTACTGGGAGGAATTGACCTCCAGACCAATTGGCTGTGATGACCAGCTCTGTCTACACTGGAAGATGTGTTGCGCAGGAGACACCCTTATAGAGAAGGACTTGCTTCAGCGGGGCAATGGTGCTCACTGAGTCTGCCCCTTGAGCGTGTCCCTTATGGATGTGAAGAGTTGTAATCCAGTATTGTCTCACACTGACCACTGGGTACACTGACCCTAGGATCTCCAAGGAGGTGCAAAGTCAGTCACTGTCTGGGGCCACCCAGAAGGAGCTAGAGACATTTTCAGATTCCTCCTTTTTGTATGGGGTTTGGAAGTGCCCAGAAGAGGCCCAGCTGAGAAGCAAGGTCCTTCTTTTGGAAGCTCGGGGGCTCTCTGACCCAGCTGCAGTTTGGCAGGTTTTAGGTGAAGAAAGGACAGGCCATTCAAAAGCAAAAGCCAATGTGCACAGCTTGGGTGGGGTTGTAAATTGGGTGGGGCGGGGTATCTGGGAATCACTAGGGTTGAGCAAATAGCAATGGCTGCAGTCAGCCCTGCACCAGAGAGATCCCTGGGGTTCTAAATCCCACACCCATGTGCAGGAAAAATGATCACTGTGAGCATCTCTGAGAGAAAGCTGCCCTCGTGTTCCTGTCTCGATGCCAGACAGTCCAGTTTCTCCCTGTGTGTGTCTGGGACCCCCAGAGTCTTGCCCAGAACTGGAGTCAGAGCAATCGGGAGCTTGTATCTCCCTCCTGATTAAAAGAGCAGCACATCCAGGTGGCAGCACTTTCCGTGCCTCTGCACCTCTTACCAATCTCAGTGAGTTTTCTTCACCTCTCTAGTTGTGGAACTTCCACTCAGCCAGCTTTCCTGTGGTTCTGGGTGGTAGTTGTTCTGCCTTTTAGTTGTAATTTTAATGTGGTTGTGAGAGGCAGCAAGTATAGGTGTTTACCTATGCCGCCATCTTGGTTCTCTCTCTTCACTCTTTATAGTGAAAAATTATCACAGATAAATTCATACAAAGGAGTTTGCATTTTTGGAACTTTCTTTATGCAGTGATTCTAAGTATATAAGTGTATTTCTTTTCATTTTAAAATTAGTATTTTTGTAGAAATATTAATGTAGGGAAAATGCAGATGAATATGCTTTGGCCCTCCTCTGTGTTAATATCTTTTAGCTCAAGAATAAATATCAATTCACCTGATGGCAGGTAACCACAGTGGGTATTTCACTCCAATAGAGGGAGACTCCCATCCATTATTCGTAATATACTCAAAGTATGCAAGAGCTTAGCATACCTGACTTCATTTCTATTCATTATTTTACACAATTATATGCCATTGATAATTGAAAGTGAAAATTATATTGTTTACAAATCTCAAAGAAAAAGTCTGTCTTAATATTTCTTACCTTTATATTATGTTTTTAGATAGACAGATGGAATACATTTTATCCTAGCATGCTAAAGTATTTTTAAAATTTAATAATACTCCAGAAGAATCAAAAGTGTCAAGTGTTTACATAATTGAGTTGAACAACTATTATTAAATCAATGGCAATGGTTACCTTTTTCATAGAAAATAGTTTGGTTAAACTGTAAAACTATTTCAAATTCCCATGGAGTCTCCACCAATAGTTAAACTTCCATTCCCGTAACTAAGAAATGCCCGAGGGGATGATAACAATTTTGTTTTCCTCCTTCTATTTTGTTAAGAACTAATAATAAAAAAAATCACATGGAGTAATGAAAATCTACAGAATGAGGTTCCATGTACACACTGTAAAAGGCATGGTTTATAAAGATCTTCTTATTCCAATCGGGGATTGTTCAAAGTAGTGCATTCTGATGTACATCATATTGGTTCCAAGGTTCAGAGCAACAAAATTTCATCCTAATTCAGAAGATCAAAACATAAAATGAACAGGTCAGAAAAATCGTAGGGGGTTAAGGAGGGCTAAAAGAACAGAGAAAGAAAAATACATGGTTTTACACCAAGTATATGCTGTTGAAATAAATAAGGGAGAACAATTATTCTGGAACATCCATTATTGTGGGCAATAAACAATAAAGATAATTTAAATAAATAATTTTTCAACCTTAAACTTTTAATTAGCAAACAGAACTAACTATCATGGTCACAAATTTGCAGAGTGACTGATTCAGGAAGGTTTGAGGATCATTTACTTCATTCTTTTCTTCTTTTAACAAGATGAAACTCCAACACAGGAAAGAGAATTGGTTCTCCCAATGTTGCCCAGCTACTGATGGACAGAGCTAAGTCTAAAACCCTAATCTCAAGATTAACATTCTTTATACTGCACTCCAGGTTCTCTTTTGCAAAGAAAAACAACCAACCATTATTGAGGAGATACTTTTTACCAACAGTTACTCCCAGGGTTTTCCAGATTCACTCTTTTGATCCTCTCAACAATAGTAAGAGTTGGGGTCTGTTACTGTCCCCATTTCACCACTGAAGAAACTGAGGCTTTGGTTAAGTAATTTACCCAAATATACATCGCCATAGTGGCAGAGCTGAAATAACTATTGTTTATGTGCTCTAAAAATAAGTTGTGAACCCTAAATTATGAGTTTTATATACAGCTGAGCAGTGCTGAAAAGATTGCTGACCTTAAGGGTTATTGAAAAATCAGCTTAACTTTTAAGAAAAGGCTGTCAGGTAAACATGATGTTTCATGTGTTGTCCATAATCGTCAAACCATATGAGTAAAAAAACACAAGAAGTGCACCTACCATATGTACAAATTAGTGCTTCCTATGTCCTATGTAACTCCTTCTCAAAGAGCTCAAATCTAGCAGTAACAGTAGAAAATTAGACAAGTTTATAAGGACTAAGTGTGGTACAAAACAACATGGGAGAATTTCATAACAGACATACAACTAAATTCTATGAGGATCGAATAAAAAAAGAATAACAATCCTAAGAGCATCCCCTAATTCTTAAGAGTTATTTTTGTTTCGTTTTGTATTTTTTAATATAATGACCTTTTAAAAGATGATGCCTTGCACATTTTTTTTTTTAATCAAGCCACTTTGGAAAACGTTTTAAATTTTAAAAATCACCATAAGTCTCACTACCAAGAAATACCTATTAATCATTAACCTTGAGTGAAAATCATTATAGCCATTAATATATAAATAGACAGAAAGATAGATAGATAAATATGTGGAGAAATTGTACTTGACTTCAATAGAAGAAAAGGAACCTGAAATGAAACCGAGGAAATTGCTGTACTTTGGATGAATGTTTTTTCATCGCCTTCTAAAGAATCTTCTATAGTTTTAAAGGTTTAGAACCATCATAGTTTATTTTTATCATGTTTCAATTTGATACAGTAGTTACTGATTTCTTGCTATGAAAGGTGAGGAAATAATCTCACCTACACTTTCACCTTCCCTCTGCCTGTCTCTCTAATTTGGGTTAGTTATAATTTTCCATTTTCCATAGTTTATAACATTGGCATCCTATTCAGCCACCATAACTTTCACACTTGTTTAATCGTGGTTCTAACTTTTAACTGGATTCAAAACTCACTTCTTGGTTTTGCCATCATTTTGTCACTTTTGGGGTCTTGAATACATTTATTTGATGATATTTTATCAAGAAGTAGGGTTATTTTAAGTCAAAGAATTTGTGGATGTTGGATTTTCTTCATTTCTTGCTTTTACAGATGCACTTCTCAGGGTGGTTCCAATGTCTACCATCTCCCATACCCAGAACCACATCACCTTCTCTCATCTACCCATAATAAAGCAATTTAAACTTTTATACTGAGGCATATTTTATTTAATCCACTTCAGCTGTATAATCCAGTGATATTTAGTAACTTCAGTGATAGGATCATCACCATAAATCAATTTTAGAACATTTTTATCCCCCTAATAATAGCAGTTTATTCTTTTCTATTGCTGAATAGTATTTCATTTTAAGACTATTCCACATTTTCTTTATCCATTCACCAGTTGATGGACATTTAGGCTGTTTTCAATCTTGGATTCTTATCCAGTAATACTGCTATGGATATTTGTGTGTGAGCCTTTGTGTGGACCTATATATTCATTTCTTTTGAGTATATACTAAGAGTGGAATTGCTGGGCCATATAGTTGTTTTCGTTTAACTTTTAAAGAAAATTACTGTTTTCAAGGTGTATGCACCACTTAACATTCCCATTAATGATGTAGGAGGGTTCCTATTTCACCAAATGTTCAGTGACATTTGTTATTCTCTTATTAGTATAACCATTCTAGTGGGTACAAATCATTTCCTTAATGAATAATGATAAGCGCATCTTGTATTCATTCATTTTTTATGCATTCATATACCTTCTTTGATGAAATGTCTGTTCTTAACTTTTGCCCATTTTTGTCTATGTAGTTTGTCTTTTTATTGCTCAATTCTGAGTTCTTTGTAAATTCTGGATACAAATTCTATTACTAGGTATTTATTTTGCAAATACTGTCTCCCAGTTTTTTGTCTGTCTCTTTATTTTTTTAATGGTGTCTTTTGAAGAGCAAAAGTTTTTAACTTAATGAGGTCCACTTTATCAATATTTTATTTTTATTCACTATATTTTTTGCTGTCATGTCTAAAATATCATTGCCTAATTCAAAATATCAAAGACTTTATTCTGTTTTCTCCCCAAAGTTTATTTTCCATATCTTTATAAATTTTTATTTATTTATTTGTTTAATCTTTATTGTTCAGATTATTACAGGTATTCCTCTTTTTTCCCCCCATAGCTCCCCTTCACCTGATTTCCCATCCCACCCCATGCCCTTACTCCCTGCCCCTGTCTTCATCCATAGGTATAAGATTTTTGTCCAATGTTTTCCCGAACCCCTCAAAGCCTTTTCCTCCTGAGAATTGTCAGTCCACTCCCTTTCTATGTCCCTGATTCAATTATATTCACCAGTCTATTCTTTTCTTCAGATTTTTTATTCACTTGATTTTTAGATTCACTTGTTGGTAGGTATGTATTTTATGTCTTTTTGTTGTTCATAGTTTTTACCTTTACCATTTTCTTCTTCCTCTTCTTAAAAATACCCTTCAGCATTTCATGTAATCCTGGTTTGATGATGATGAACTCCTTTAGCTTTTTCTTGTCTGTGAAGCTCTTTATCTGACCTTCAATTCTAAATGATAGCTTTGCTGGGTAGAGTAATCTTGGTTGTAGAGTTCTTGCTGTTCATCACTTTGAATATTTCTTGCCACTCCCTTCTGGCCTGCACAGTTTCTGTTGAGAAATCAGCTGACAGTCGTATGGGTACTCCCTTGTAGGTAACTGTTTTTCTCTATATGAATGGCCTTCCCTATTGAAGTTTAACCTAGCATACTTGCAACCTGGTACAGACAGCTTCAAAGCTTCCAAGCACCAAGCAGGGAGGAGAGGACTATGGTTCATGCTGTAGCTCCTGCAGGGTGGCCTCAGACAGTAGCTGAATTGCACCCCATTTGAGATCCAGAAGCCAGTGTACATTTCAATTCCTCACAACCATAAGTGACACATTCGGGAGGCGGACTCAGTGAGCACCAAAGCCCCAATGAAACAAGGCCTGCACCATAAGTGTATCACCAGCACAGCAGTTCTTCCATTACAGACACAGTGGGTCCTGACAGCCAATTGGCCTGGAGGTCAATTCCTCCCAGTGTAAAAACAGCAATCAAGGCTTACCTAAACCAAGACTTTGCACTCAACCAACAAAGGGATATACCAAGAGCAGCCACCTTGGGTGATTGGGGAAGCTGAGCTACTGGACCCTATTGGTCACCTACCACACAAAGCCACTCCATCAACATAGGGAGGCAACCAAAATGCAGAGACACAGAAGCATGTCACGAATGGGAGAGATGGAGGAAAGTAAACTACTGGACGACACAGAGTTCAGAATCACGTTTATAAGGTTACTCAAGAATCGTCTAACAACTGCTGAGAAACTTGAAGAGACCTTCAAGGACCTTAATGAGAATACAAAAAAAAAAAAAAAAAAAAAATGGAAAAGGACCAGTTAGAAATTAAGCATACACTGTCTGAAATAAAGAATATACAGAAACTCAACTATAGATCAACGTAACCCAAGAGTGAAACCAAAGATCTGGAATATGAGGAAACAAAAAAAACACCCAACCAGAGAGGCAGGAAAAAAAGAAGAAACCAAAAATGTGAGAAGAGTGTAATAGTGTAAGGAGCCTTTGGGATGGCTTTAAGCTTACCAACATCTGGATTTTTGGAGTGCCAGAAGAAGAGAGAAAGCAGGATATTGAAGGCCTATTGAAAGAAATAATGAAAACTTTCCCTACCTGGTTAAAGAACTAGATTTACAAGTCCAGGAAGCGCACAGAACCCCAAACTAGAGGAATCCAAAGAGAACCACACCAAGACACATCATAATTAAAATGCCAAGGGCAAAAGACAAAGAGAGAATCCCCAAAGTTTTATAGTTTAAGCTTTTGCTATTAAGTCTATAATTCAGTTTGAGTTAATTTTTATGTAGGGTATGGGCTGAGAGTTTAAATTATCTTTTCAGATATAGGTATTCCATTGTCATTGCACCATTTATTGAACTGACTACACTTTCTCCAAATAATTACCTTGGCACCTTTGGAGAAAAAAAAAAAATAATTGATTGCAAATATAAAAGATTTATTTCTAAACTTACAATCTGTTCCATTGAGCCATAGCTATTCTTATCCTAGTGCCACACTGTCTTGAAAATTGTAGTTGTATAATAAGTTTTAAAATTGGAAAGTAAAAGCTCTACAATTTTATCCTTCTTTTTCAAATTTGCTTTTTACTATTCTAGAGGTTTTACTTTTTTTTAATATTTTTTTATTGATTTTTTACAGAGAGGAAGGGAGAGAGATAGAGAGCTAGAAATGTCGATGAGAGAGAAATATCGACCAGCTGCCTCCTGCACACCCCCTACAGGGGATGTGCCCGCAACCAAAGTACATGCCCTTGACCGGAATCGAACCCGGGACTTTTCAGTCCACAGACCAATGCTTTACCACTGAGCCAAACTGGTTTCGGCGAGGTTTTACATCTTTATATAAATCTTAAAAATCTGCATCAATGGGATTAAGGATAAAACAGATTGGTTTTAAGTCATTCAAATCACCAAAAGTCTGATACATCTTTTTATATAACATTGAGGCTGTATCTGCCTCATTGAATAGCTACTTTAAGGTAATTTTTGCTCCTTACTTAAAGTGTCCCGCCTTTCTCTTACTTCCAATGCTGGCATTGACACATGCCACATGCCCCATTTTTAGATTTCTTCAGCCATTTCCATGGAAATTTGGGGTTGGAGGTATTAAATTGACTCATATCTCCATTTTAAACAACTTGCTTTTTAATTATAATTTTACAAAAGTATGTGAATAAACAAATAATGACATATTGATCTTGTTTATGGGAACTACAGAAAAAAAAATGTTGATTATACAATAGTTATGCTATTATGTAGCAATGCCTTTGCTTCAATCAAAAAAAAAAATGTCCAAATTCTACTTGGGGCAAATCATTTTCCTAAAGCAGGCTGTCCACTCACAAAGTCATGGTTGCTTCAAAGCAATATAGTGTAGGCCAAGTCCAATTTTTATTCTTCTTTCAGGATATATGCTGGTGTCTAAAAGCAAGCCATTGAGTTGAACTGGTCAACACCAGTGGGAACAGAAGCAGCTTTCTTTGAAGCCAGGCAAGGCTGCCTGGCAATATGTTCCAGTAAACTGTTCAGTTTGAACTGATCTGTTCTGTCATAAGGCAAGAGGTTTCCAGCTCCTGTTTGCTGATCTGGTAAATTACTTTCATGTAAACAATAGTAACACCATAGAGAGATACTGCTGAAGCTACCCCCTTACAAGCAGAGCCTGCCTACAGCTACTGAGCGTGCTCAGCCCAGGCTACATAAATCATTTATGATGAGGGAAGACAAGAGAGAAAATTTACACAGTAATTTAGACTGAAAAATAAAATGGCACAGCAAAAAGCATGGGAGAGATGGAGGACTGAGGTGGGAATGAAACAGGGTGGCAGCCACCAAAGAGATCAGAAATATCCCTTGGAGGATCCCTTTTACTCCCAATCATTCCTTCCAGTGGTTTCTCTGAAGGGCAAAGTCACTTCTCTCCATGGAAGCCTAGAGCATCCTGGTGTTCATTTTAAAGCTGGTAAAATTAAGCTAGAGATGTCCCTTTTCAGTGGTTGAATTTGATCATCCCACTGCTGAGCCAGGCAAGCCCCACGCCATCACTTATGTATGTGCCTTCTCAAAGTATTTCAGTGTAGGTAATGAAGCCCACATCAACAGAATGGAAGATGGCCCAGGGCAGGAGCAAAGCAGGAGTACACTCTCATCCTATGGAGATTTTCTCTCAGCTTTGGCTCAAATTGGATTTTCTGTTGTGTGATCAAGCAAGAAGACAGAAAAACTTGATGCTAATGCTATTTTGCTGGAGCCCAAGTCTGGTCATTCAGGTATCAGCTCAGGTCCTACAGATACTTACAAAACAGCACAGGATGCAGAATCAGAGCTTCCTGGGACAAGGCCACTCTCTGTCTCTTTTGAGATATGTGTGGTGTCCAGGGAGCTACTCAGGCCTTAAATAGCCCATGAAGCCCACTGGTATTAAGAGTGTTGTGAGAGAGACACAAACAATGCATGCCATGGCCCTATTTTAAAATTCCAACTGAAAGAAGATGTTTATAACTATAACTAGAGACCCTGTGCACAAAATTCGATCACAAGGGTGGGGTGGGGTGGGACGGGAAAGTGCTCTCTCTTTAAATCTGGGAACCCTCAAGTGATGGCAGTTGGACATCACTCTTGCAATCCGGGTGATGTAAGAGTGGCTCCTAACCACTTGCCTGCCTGCCTGCCTCATCAACCCTAACTACTCTGCCTGACTGCCTCATCACCCCTAACTACTCTGCTTTGGTCCCTGCTGCCTCGGCTTCGTCCAGAAGGACATCCAGAATGACTTTTGGAAGGTCATTTGGCTGTCCAGTCTAATTAGCATATTATACTTTTATTATTATAGATTCTCTAGTAAAGTGCAGAATAACTGGGTGAAAACCCTGAATTTCAATGTGACTAGTTGTTATAACTGAACTTGGTGAACTAGGCAGTGTATTCAGGTCATAATACTAGAAGCATGTCACTGCACTTAGAAGAAATATTTTCCATGGACAAAGGAGTCTCATCATAAGTGTACTTAACTTGAATTATATTGCATGAGTTAGGGACAAAGACTGTTATTTAAAAGATATCATTGTGTTTTTAAAACATGTTCAGATTAGGAATGATAAGGGAGAAGTAAACCCAATATTCCCTCAGTTGAATAATGGACAACAACCTGCTGCCCCCATAGCCCTTACATATACACACAACCCTCGCAGCTCCCAATCCCATATGGTGTGTGGATGATCTTAGGGCCATTCATTTAGGGATAATTTTAATCACTCAGAATTGTCACCTTATGTGCACACTTTACACCTAAACTCATTGCAAATAGATTTGAGTGATTACAAACCTGGCTCTACAAAGCTTATTGCAAGGCATCAAACTTTCATGAGACTGTCAAAACCGGTTTGGCTCAGTGGTAGAGCATCGGTCTGCGGACTGAAAGGTCCCGAGTTCGATTCCGGTCAAGGGCATGTACCTTGGTTGCATGCACATGCCTGGTAGGGGGTGTGCAAGAGGCAACTGGTCGATGTTTCTCTCTCATCGACGTTTCTAGCTCTCTATCTCTCTCCCTTCCTCTCTGTAAAAAATCAATAAAATAAATTTTTTAAAAAACTTTAATGAGACTGATAAATACCTGGGAATCTTGTTCAAATTCAGATTCTGTTTCAGTAGGTCCATATGGGGCCAGAGAATCTGCATTTCTAACAAACTAGCAGGCGATGTCAATGTTGCTGAATCACAGACCACACTTTGAGTCCAAAGTCTTATAATATGGATTTAGATACACAACATTCAACACACTTCTTGAGCAACTACTATATGCCAAGCACCATGCTATTTGCTGATTATATAAGATACTATTTCTTATTCTCAATGCTTTCACATTCAAGTTTGATATAAGTAAAACACTGCACAAAATAGAAATCTGCCCCCAAAAAGTGTGCCTTGAAATAGCCCTCATAGGTATAAAGCCTTACCACTTACAAAGCACTTATTAAGTTTTGTCCTATTTAATGCTTCAAACATAGGATCTTGCCTTTCTCTCCACTGTAGCATGTAACAGATGATCTTTTATGTTGGCATAGCTGCATACATATTCCCAATGATGAGGATTTCTTCACTGCCCACTTCATGGATCGTTGAATACTAAAAAATGATTAAATGAAACCTATTCAGTGACATACTAACTGCATGCTCACGTGTGTGAGAAGCATATAAAGCAAATTCTGCTTTTGTTTTAATATAACCTATGTAGAGTAGTGGAAAGCCCAGGAGGACACATCTCTTTTTCTAATATGAAGTCCTCTGCTGACTAGCTGTGTAACCACATGCAAGTTAGTTAACCTCTAAGGACCTCAATTTCCTCATCTTTAAGGAAGGAGCTGGACCAGGTGACCTCTGAGGTCCTTTCCAGCTCTAAATCTATGAGTCTATGACCCGCCCACCTTGAATTTGCTATAATCTGTGTTTTAGATCCCAAAGATAGATCTTTTCAACAGCATCAGCACAAGCGTACCTCCCCTCAAGCCTTAGCTATGCTGGTTCTCTCAGCAAAGCTTTGAAATTCCCAACTACTGTAAGCTCAGGCCTGCCAGAGCCGCTGGAGCTGCTACTTCACAATTCAAGAAGTCAGCTATTGACTCCTGGCAATCTATATCTGCATTAAAATGGGGAGTTTTGGATTAATGTGGAGCTGAAAGCCCGACTGAGGCTCTTTGCTGCCAGCCTGTCTCTGTAATTGCAGCATGGATTTCACCAACCACAAAGGGCAAAATGAATGTGATCATCCCTAGTAGTCAATAACCCATCGATTTTTTTTCTTTTGACTCTATGATTCACACAAATATTGAAGCTCATTTTTTAAGCAAGAGGGCTTATTAATCTACATTCTTCAAAACGAGTGGCCCCTTCAATGAGGTGACTTCAGAAGGTTACTTAATATGCAAGACATGAGTAGATTACTCACATTAAATTTTAATTCTTTCTCACATACTTACATACTCATGTCTTCATGCTTATTTAAAATTGGCATTCCACATTGACAGTGAACTTTGTGCTCATTATCATACTAATATATGTCTGATTATGTAGGAATTATTAAGATGGAAAAGTTGGCAAAGCTCATTCTGGTTTGTGGTGGCTGTTCTCTTGGTTGAGTGTTGTTTTTCACTCACGCCTATGGTTATAAACAGAATGTGTACAACAATACCTGTGGTTCCTAAAATGGAACAATGATCCAGGGCCATTTCTTCCCCAAATGGACGCTATTAATCTGCAGTAACAAATACATGCTAAGGTCGAGAGACAAAGGCAGCTCCAGCAGAGTTCAATTATGGTTGCTTCAAATCATACCAGTTCTTTTAATTTCTTGTGATGCATTTTCCATTTTATGTTGCTTCTGGTCATTATATCCTCTGATATTTCTTTAGTCTATTATCTCCTTAATTTTGCTAGAAATTGAGACTCTGAATGGTTTGAAACCACATGTGTCAGATTTGTTTTTGTGTGGTTTGCTGTAAAATGCAGTGGTCTTTTCTCTTCCAATAGTTGTAGCTTTTGAAAATAATCAATAGTGATAAAAACTGGTCATAAAATCCCATCAGCTTTTTTTTTCAGGTAAGCTTCCCAAATTTGGTTCCTACTCTCAACCCCAATTTTAGATTAGTTGTTTTGGTTTCAAGGAAAAGATATAATTTGGTTTGCTTCACACAAAAACTTCAGACATGTAGGAATTAAGATTATGAAAATCTTAACCATGGAAATTTGGCCACGCATGGCTCAATGTGACAGAACTTGCTTGGGGAACTAGAGGTTCATTCAAGATCTAGCATGACTCTAGTTACCATCAGGAGTTTATTGATCACAGTCCAACTATTTCACCACAGAGTGATTTTTGCTTTGCTCTGTGTCCTTTCAACTTTTACTCTGGCTTCTGGCTATTTAATTCTTTCTCTATTTCTCAAGTTCCAATACTGCAAGTCACAAATCTAATTGTTCAACCACCCTTACTGGCCATGACTTTTGTGACAGCTTATTCTATTGACCACTAGTCAAGTCTCTAGATGGGCTATTCTTAGATTAAGCACCCATTTTTTTTTTACCACTATATTGAGATATAATTGACACATAAGAATTTTATATATTTAATGTATGCAACTTGATCTGTGAAATCATCACCACAATCTATAATAGAAACATACTCATCACCTCTAAAAGTGTTCTCTCACTCTCTTTATTTTTTATTATTATTATTATTATTATTATTATTGGTGTATGTCTCTGTTCTGTGTGTGATAAGAACACTTAACAAAAGTTCTACTCTCAGCAACTTTGTAAGTATCTAACACATTATTATTAGCAATGGGCACTGAACTGTACAGTAGCTCGCTAGGACTTTTTCATCCTTCATAACTGAAATTATTATTATTGACTAATATTACCCTATTTCTCCCAATCCCTGAAAAACAACCATTTCCTCTCTCTGCTTCTCTCAGTTTGATTATTTTATATCCCTCTTATAAGCAGTATCATGTAGTTTTTGTACTTCTGTGTAGGGCCCATTTCACTTAGCATGATGTTTTCCAGGTTCATCCATGTTGTTCCAAATGTTCAGCATCCTTTCTTGATTCAACAGAAAATAGTCTATATCAATATGATTATTTATATGGAAGATTACTGTAGCATTAACCCCTTAAAGGGGAAATGTAAGCAAGTCAGCATATTAAAGCTGTGCTACCCATCACGCTCATGGTCTCTTGCTGAATTGAAATCTACATCATCACCTACCTAGACTTTTGCAATAATTTCCGTATTAGGATCCCAGTGCCTAAAGTCCATCCCAATTAATCCATTATCCATAGTAGTAATAACCTTGGGAAAGTACCTAACCTCTATGAACCTTAGTATCTTTATTCCATTTATTTAATGAGGATGGTAGCTGAGAGTACTTGAGGAAAGAATGCATGCAAAGTCTTAGTCATTTTTTTCATTGTCCTATGAATATCTTATCCTAATTCTAAGGATTATATTTGTTAATAAGAATGTCTCTCCCAGAGGAATGTGGACTCCTTTGGATCACAGATGAAGTCTTTTTTTTTTTTTTTGGATTTTTTACAGAGAGGAAGGAGAGAGATAGAGAGCCAGAAACGTCAATGAAAGAGAAACATCGACCAGTCGCCTCTTGCACACCCCCCACCAGGGATGTGCCCGCAACCAACGTACATACCCCTGACCGGTATCGAACCTGGGACCTTTCAGTCTGCAGACTGACGCTCTACCACTGAGCCAAATCAGCTTCGGCACAGATGAAGTCTTATTCACCTCTTTAACCCCTAGTCCTTAGCCCAGAGTCTAGCACAATTATCAACTCGAAATATATTGAATGAATGAAAGCATCAGTCAACACCAACAGTGAAACTGCAGAAACAGAGTCTAAAAAAGCAATTCCATTTACCATCGCACCAAAAAAATTAAGATACCTAGGAATAAATTTAACTAAGGAAGTAAAGGACCTATATGCGGAAAACTACACGACACTGAAAAGAGAGATAGAGGAAGATGTAAGGAGATGGAAGAACATACCATGTTCATGGATTGGTAGAATCAACATCATCAAAATGTCCATACTTCCTAAAGCAATCTATAGGTTCAATGCACTCCCCATTAAAATACCAATGACATATTTCACCGACCTAGAAAGAACTCTCCAAAAGTTCATTTGGAACAATAAAAGACCCCGAATAGCCACAGCAATCCTGAGAAAGAAGAGTAAAGTAGGAGGGATCTCAATACCAGACTTCAAACTATATTATAAAGCCACTGTTCTCAAAACAGCCTGGTACTGGCACAAGAACAGACATATAGATCAATGGAAACGAATCGAGAACCCAGATATCAACCCAAATCACTATGCTCAATTAATATTTGACAAAGGAGGCATGAATATACAATGGAGTCAAGACAGTTTCTTCAATAAATGGTGTTGGGAAAATTGGACAGACACACGCAAAAGAATGAAACTAGATCACCAACTTACACCATTCACAAAAATAAACTCAAAATGGATGCAGGACTTAAACATCAGACGGGAAACCATAAAAATACTAGAAGCATCCACAGGCAGCAAAATCTCAGACATACGCCAAAAGAACTTCTCAACTGATACTACCCCTAGGGCAATGGAAGCTAAAGAGAAAATAAACAAATGGGACTACATCAAAATAAAAAGCTTTTTTTACAGCAAAAGAAACCATCAACAAAACAACAAGAAAGCCCACTGTGTGGGAGAACATATTTGCAAATGATACCACTGATAAAGGTTTAATCTCCAACATCTACAAACAGCTTATACAACTAAATAAAAGAAAGATGAATAATCCAATTAAAAAATGGGCAATGGACCTAAATAGAACATTTTCAAAAGAAGACAGAAGGAAGGCCAAAAGGCACATGAAAACATGCTCAAAGTCACTAATTGTCCGAGAGGTGCAAATCAAAACAACAATGCGGTACCATCTCACACCTGTCAGAATGGCCAACATCAACAAGTCAACAAACGACAAGTGTTGGCGAGGTTGCGGAGAAAAAGGAACCCTCGTGCACTGCTGGTGGGAATGCAGACTGGTGCAACCACTGTGGAGAACAGTGTGGAGTTTCCTCAAAAAAGTGAAAATGGAACTCCCATTTGACCCAGTAATCCCACTTCTAGGAATATATCCCAAGAAACTAGAAACACCAATCAGAAAGGATATATGCACCCCTATGTTCATAGCAGCACAATCTACAATAGCCAGAATTTGGAAACAGCCTAGGTGCCCGTCAGCAGATGATTGGATCCAAAAACTATGGTACATCCACACAATGGAATACTATGCTGCCATAAAAAAGAAGGAATTCTCATCATTTGCAGCAACCTGGATGGAATTGGAGAACATCATGCTGAGTGAAATAAGCCAATCAATGAAAGAGAAACACTACATGACCTCACTCATTTGTGGATGACAAAGAACATTATAAACTGATGAACCAAAAGATAGATATAGAGATAGTATATCAACAAGTAGACTGTCAAATTACAGCGGGGAGGGGAGGAAGATCTGGGAGAGATAATAGATCAACCGAAGGACTTTTATACATGCATATAAGTACAACCAATGGACACAAAACTCTGGGGAGGGAGGGGATGTGTGGGAAGGAAGGAGGGGGGCAAAAAAAAATCAATAAAATATATTTTAAAAAAATGCTACAGTGGATGGAAATAAAAAAAAAATCTTTTTTAAAAAATATATTTTATTGATTTTTTACAGAGATGGTGGCGAGAGATAGAGAACTAGAAATGTCGATGAGAGAGAAACATCAACCAGCTGCTTCCTGAACACCCCCTACCGGGGATGTGCCCGCAACCAAGGTACATGCCCTTGACCGAAATCGAACCCGGGACCTTTCAATCCGCAGACCGATGCTCTACCACTGAGCCAAACCGGTTTTGGCACATGTGATAAATCTTATTTTATCCATCCTCTCTTGGAATATTTTAATACAAATTCTACATGTCATATTATTTCAAGAATAACTGCTTCCATATGTGTTTCTAGCCTATATTTTAAGCATAGACTCAAGACGAAAGGGAACCTATCAAAATAAATAATTATTCTTAAAAAAAAAAAAAAAAAGCATCAGTCAAGTCCCATAGAAAGCCATAACAAGCCTAAGATGAAAACATAAAACCCATGCTTCCTTTACAAACCAACTTTTCTTAATCTTACGTATAACAAATAAAATTTACCTCTCCGTGTAAAGTAGTCTAGAAACGAGAAGATTGGTTATGTACCTATCTGTGCTAAGGAAATGGAATGAGAACCTTTATAAAGACAAGACTCGTCTATAAAAAGTGTCTCATGTCTCATCATGAAATGCCAAACCCAGAAGGATCCCACAAATGATATCTTCCAACCCTTTATTTTACTTTACTTATTTTATTTTTTAGAAGTTTAACCTTTTATTGTATTTTTTATTTAATTTATTGGGATGAAATTAGTTAATAACATTATGTAAGTTTTGAGAGTACAATTCTAAAATACTTCATCCATATATTGTACTATGTTCTCACAACCCAAAGACTAGTTTCCCTCCAAAACCATATATTTGCCTTCCTTTTCCCTCTTCATCCTCCCTCACTCTTCTTTCCTATTGGTAACTACCTTCTGTGGTCTGTGTCTATGAGTTTGTTCTGTTTGTTTATTGCTTTCTGTTTTGTACATCACATGAGTGAAATCATATGGTTCTTGTTCTTCTCCATCTAACTTATTTCTCTTAGCATGATGCTTTCAGGCTCCATCTATGTTGCAATGGCAGTATTTCATCCTTTTTTATGGCTGGGTAGTGTTCCGTTGTATATATGTATCACAACTTCTTTCTCCAATCATCCATTGAAGGACACTTAGGTTGTTTCCATGTCTTGGCTACTGTTTAACCCTTTCCTGTCAAAAGTAAGACCCTGAGGCCCAGATAGGTGACATGGCTCACGTGACTTTACTCTATAGGGTTGTACTAAGAACAAGCCTGAACACAAATTTCATGTGTATGGACTCCCAAGGATGTACTTTACCAATGACTGGGGTCTTTCCTGCCTCTAAGATGGCATGCATCCAATACTTAACTCAAGTTTTAAAAGGTCCTAAAATATTTCCAAACCAAATATATCTCTACTGGTTTGGAAATTTTTTTAAAATATATTTTTATTTATTTCAGAGAGGAAAAGAGAGATAGAAACATCAATAATGAGAGAATCATTGATTGGCTGCCTCCTGCACACCCCCCACTAGGGATTGAACCCACAACCTGAGCATGTGCCCTTGTCTGGAATTGAACCTGGGACCTTTCAGTCCACAGGCTGACACTCTATCCACTGAGCCAAACCAGCTAAAGGCATGGAAATGTTTTAAACATAATTCTACTTGTATCCAATGAAATAATGACACCACAATTTCCCTCTCAAAAAAAAAAGTGAGTCTGGAGTCAAAACTGGTTTCCTCCTATCATTGCCACGCAAGAAAGAAAACCTGTTCGAATCATGGCTCACTTGCCTTCTTTGAACTGTAGTTTCTGCATCTGTAAAATGAGAGGGTTGGGCATGGTCACCGATTTTGAAGGTAGGCTGCCCAGAGCCCCTGGGTTCTACGGGAATGCCACAGGGTCTATCTCAGGAGTGAGAAGCAGAAGGTCCGGTTAGGCCCTAGTCTTTCCCATCTATTTTTAGCATTTTGCTCATTTTTTAAATTTGGACATTTAAAAATCTCTAACTCATTTAAACTCAAATATATCTCTACTTGTTTGAAATTGTTTTAATTATACAATTCTTGTTGGGCCTTAAATTTCATCTCTCAACAGAAATAGGGCCAAAGAATGATTTCAATGTTTCCAACTTCAAGATCATATATTGAAAATTCTCCTGCACCAAAAATATATTTTAAAACTGCAACACTAAGTTGTAAGAATTCTTCAAAGCCACAGAATTGGCCCACAACCCCTGGAAATTCCTTAATCTGAATAATAAAAAATTATTATTAAAAGTATATACAATAGTGCAGTATTAACTATTCGATATATGGTGCACAAAAATCTGTCAATATGTAAAACTCCACTTAACTGAAATTTTCTCTGTTTTGTCATCATGGAAAATTTTAACCAATTTGCTACTTTTTTCAATGTGATTCAACAAATTCGTTTTTTAATAAATTGTCTATTTCTAGAGAGACACACTTTTGCTTCTAGCCCCAGAAAAATACTCACATGAAATTTACAGAAGTTGATCCAGGACTCAAGGCTGTCTTCTCTCATACAATTCTCACCCCTTCACTAGAAAGTCATCAAAATAGTCAGATTTAGCTGGCGTGATACTTTGGTTCATTTATTCATTCAGAACTCTCTTTCTAGGTGCAAAGTTGAAGAAGGCAAGGTTCTTGCTATATACCGTATTTTTCGGACCATAAGATGCTCCGGACCATAAGACGCACCAGTTTTTAGAGAAGGGAAATGAAGAAAAAAAGATTCTGAAACAAATAGTGTCCTAAAATATTTTATGTGCATTAAAACCCAACATCACAGTCATAAACACATGTAATCAACCCTGTAAAGTAAACAGCAGCATTTAGAACCATTTTAGAGCCGGGCAAGCACACAGAGACCACACAGAGCCGGGCAAGTAAAAAAACTTTTTTTTTAAAGTATATGTGTAGGCTATATTTGGACCATAAGACGCAGGGACTTTTCCCCCCCACTTCTGGGGGGGGAAAAAGTGCGTCTTATGGTCCGAAAAATACGGTAAGCAGATAGACACATAAATCACTAAAATATTATGGCATGAGTACTAAGAGAGATATATTATACCAGAAACTAGGGGTAAAGGAAGCAGTATAACTTCATAAGAAGAGAGCCAAAAAAAAAAAAAAAAGAAAATAGGTCAAAGGAGACAACCGTCTAAGACTTGCAGGTTGCATAGGAATTCACACATAGGAACAAGCCCCAGTGGGATCAGAAGAGGAGGGACGTTATTTCTCATCCTAGAAGAAAGGGAACCTAAAAGGAATTCCAGGCAAACAGATAACCTTTTCAGAGTCATGAAAGGCTATAGTGTTTCCAGGGAATCTCATATAATTCAGAATGGCAGGCAGTAGCATGATGCCAGGTAATAAGGTGGAAACACATTCAAGAGCAAGAAAATGCAAACATTCCTTCCTGGAAGGGTCAGGAGAGAGACTTTATGAGAAGACTAAGTGGGGAGAGGAAAGGAGGTGGGCTGGAGAATTTTATTTCACAGAGCAGGCAGAAACACAAAAGATATTTTTTAAAAGATCGGTGATTCTGTATATCAAAATAAAAGATGTCACTGTAAAGTGTGCAAAAATAAAAACCCAACACAAGTAGGGCACTCTGGAATCAGGGTTGTGAATGACAGAAAGAAGTGCTTGGAATGAAGGAAAGGGCAAGGAAATGTCAAGACGGCGAATAGAGATCGTGAACTCTCTCCAGAAAAAAAAGACAGAGCTCAGAGTAGGTAACAAAATAACTCAAACTCTAAAATAAACTGACTATGCTCAGGGTGCATTGCCAGCTGCTATCAGACCTAATCAAATGCTTCTCGACCTGCCTCAGGAAACATCATGATCCCGGAAAGGACAAGGCAGACAAAAGCTGAAGATAACCAGCTAAGAAAGGGGGTTGAATGGGAAACAAACAGTAAAAATAAATAAATAAATAAATAACCACAATACAAAAAAAAAAAAAAAAAAAAAAAAAAACGGGGGGGAGGGGAGAAGGAGAAGAAAGAAAGAAGGGAAAAAGAGTCCACCTTATCTCCCATTCAATTCCTTACTTAGGCAGCAAAAGGTCAAGAAAATTTAATTGCAAGGGATAAGAATGTCATAGGAAAGTGAAACATGATCCAAAAGGGAAACCCTTTTTGTTATCTTGCCAGAGAAAATGGTCACCTGCAGTTGTAAATTCAGAAATTATACAAAGGTCCCCTTCCCTGGTTACCCTGAGCAGCTGTCTGTCCCACATTATATCCCCACATCACCACCCCCAATAGAAAAACATGGCTGATTCCTGATTATCACTCCATTCTGTTTGCTGAATTTAGCAGCAACATTTTTTTTACCAGTTATAATATGAGCATCCCAAGGGTGAGGGAATTAGAGGAAGGTGGTCAAAAGGTACAACTTCCAATCCTACCCTACATAATAAAGAGGTAATATGCAAATTGAGCCCCATGCCCTCACAAGATGGCTGACTACAACCAGGCCAGAAGGGAGCTTAGAGAGGGACTACCAAATGACTGAGCAAGCAGGCTGTGTGGGGCAACCAGGCCAGTGGGGGGTGGGGGAGGGGCAGTTGGGAGAAACCAGGCCAGCAGGTGAGGGACAGTAAGAGGTGACCAGACCAGCAGGAGGGGGGGGGGGGGGGGGCAACACAGGCAGTTGAGCAGATTGGCAGGGTGGGGCAGTTGGGGGCAACCAGGCTGGTGGGAACCCCCATCCTGATTTGGGACACCTTTCAGGGCAAACCAGTCTTCCCCCATCCATGTACCAGGCCTCTTTCCTATCTAACAAAAGGACAACATGCAAATTGACCATCACTCCAACACACAAACCTCTAGGTAGTGAATGAAGCCCTGTATATACAAGACATTGGGATAGGCAATGCTTGAGATATCAAAAGGGCAGATCTATGTTCTTCAAAAGCTTGGAATCTACTTGTGAAGACATAAATGAAAGTCTTAAGGGATATCCACCAGCCTTGTAGCTAGTGTTAGATGAAGGATAGAGAACTGAGATCCATGATCAAGTTAGGAAATAGTCATTTCCATCTAGAATGCCTCACTTCTCAAAGCTAGGGCAGCCTCAGCTTTAGAATTTGTGGCCTTGGTTCAAGACCAGGGGCTGAGCTGACTGTAAGAAACAACTGGAAACAGAGAGGGCGGGGCGGAGGGAGGGAGAGAAGGAAGAAAGAGATAGGCCATAGAAGGAAACATGGGCAATTATTTTTGATCTTCTCTGAAACAATAATTTTCAAGTGTTCTTCCATCTTCTGCTGTAACAATTGTGGAATCACTAGTATAATTTGGGAGCTTTTCAGTGAAAGCCTATTATATCATCTTTTATCTTTATAATGGTGCCCATTTACTTGTACTTGCTCATTTATTTGGAAGAATGGGTCAGTTATCCATCCTCTGCTTCTGTGAGACCAGAATATAGGATAAGCATCAAGTTGCACCTAGTATCACAGTTAAATATAGATAACAATAAATTAACAATGAAAGGAAGAAAAAATTACAAGTTTGATTGAGCAAGATTATTTTGTATTGCTAAATGAACAGCCATCCACTTAAGCTACATTACGTTGCAGATTAAGGACTCTGAAAATTCTAACTCGTGGTAGTTTAAATGTTTCATCTGATGATAGTCCTAAACACTATTTATATGTTGCTCATTGGTCATTGTTTATTGCTGACATAATGTAATTCTATGAACAAGTTTCAAATAATGCCTCATGCTCCATCCTACTATACTGAAGTTTTCCAAGTGCCCTCCTTATCCATCATGTTGCTTCTATGGGGGTTGGGAGAGCTTCCCACCAACTTGGACTTCCCAGGCCTGAGTTCCCACATCATTACCTCAAGCCAAAGTGGCTTAGGTATGAAGCAGTGGATCTCCAGACTGAAAGCCCTCTCCCACCTACTGGAGTTGAAGCCCCACAAATACTGGACCAGTATATTCCCAGCTACTGAAACCCACTTCAAAACCAGATTGCAAGATTATCTGCATTTCTCAGGCTCCTTGCTCTCCCACTGTAAGATCCTTTGAACTAGGGCACTGGGCTTTCTCAGAAACTCCTGCTGCCACCCTAGAAACTCTTAGCATATACACACCATTCCCTTTCTCTATTATCTCACAAATATACACACATCACATATACATACACACACACACACCACACACACACACACACACACACTGTCTGTATTATGAATCATCTGGGAGCAACTACTGATTTGCCGGTCAGAGGCGATACAGAACCCTAAGTCCTCAGCCTAAGGTCTCGATGGCCTGGTAACTGTGTACTCAGGAGCCAGCAAAATTTGCAGGTTTCTCCCCTTCTCAGCTTAGCTTTGGAAGTATAACAACCACTGAGTTCAAAGGACATCCTGGCCTCAGAGGAATTGAGGGGTGCCGTTAGGAAGCTGATGACCTCGGCAGCTGTCAGAGCTGAAAATTGGCTGCCTTGTGCCTCTCGGCCAGCCCCCTTCACATCTGTGAAAGAAGCTGGTCACGCTTGATTCACTCCTCTTTGTCTTCGTGGATTTTAATCTTTCCTCCAAGCCTTCGGGTGTTTATCAGGATATCAGAGGAAGGGAAGGAAAATATGACCTGTATTTCCTTGCCTACACATCTCACTCCCATACTCTACTATCGAACAGTCAGCCGAGGCTGAAGGCTGGAAGCAGGTACTTTCTAAGGAGAGTCTGTACCCTCAAACGTGGACTGACAGGGGAAAAAAAAGTTGTTGCTCCTGATGAGAAAGAATATTTCTAATCCAGATGAAGAGCAGGTACAGCCCATTTTAAAGAGAATGCTTAGCTTCTCTGGGTAATTCAGACCATGCTCTCTTTTCTTATCTCCTCTTTATGCATCACCAGGACCCTGGCTCTCCTGTATAAACCCTCAGTTCTCCCTTCACCTTAGTGGCCCAGGTGCGTCTGCTGAGCATTTTCTCACAACAGTTCCCAAAGCCTCTCTTTTTCACTTCACAAGCAGTTTAGGAAAATTCACCTCCACCACAGCCTTCCCAGTTGGATTAGAAGCCTGATGGAGGAGGAGCCCAAGACGCAAGGGCAGGCCCAGGGTTGCCTCTGCCACTAGCTATGCCTCTTCCACCAGTCCCTCTGATGCCACATAAAATAATAATAATAATAATAATAATAATAATAAATAAATAAATAAATAAATAAATAAATAAAATAAAATAAATAGCCGAAACCAGTTTGGCTCAGTGGTAGAGCTTCGGTCTGCTGACTGAAAGGTCCCAAGTTCGATTCCGGTCAAGGGCATGTACGTTGGTTGTAGGCACATCCCCGGAAGGGGGTGTGCAAGAAGCAGCTGGTCGATGTTTCTCTCTCATAGACGTTTCTAGCTCTCTATCTCTCTCCCTTCCTCTCTGTAAAAAATCAACAAATATATATATTTTTTTTTTAATTAGAAGTGAAACCCAAAGACATACTAGCTAACCTTAAAGGCTCTGTGGCCAATTCCAAATAATGCATTTCCCACTGACTTCTATTAGAAGAAAAATCTCTACTGAGTATACACATACCCTTTGCCTCATTTTAGTGTTTTATTTCTGTGGCCTTTTGAAATGTTGTTATTAACACGTTTTAATAAGATAAGACTATGTCAAAAACAGCTGCTTACACTTGCATTACATGATGTCTAGATGATTTCTGAACAGTTTAACAAAATAGTCTGCTTCTATAAAGCTGCAAATGTGGATATACATAAATATCTGGATATTTTACTATGGGAAGCAGTACATTCAGAGCATGGCTTATTTGGAGGTTTTGCCATCAGGGACGCACCTTGATTGAACTCTGAACAACTGCCCACCACAGTATTTGCTGCTGCTGAAATAACTTTGAATGACAAATAATCTTGATTATGATTAATCATCTCTTTGGTCTCAGAAAGAGCTCAAATTTGAAAATCCATCGAGATCCTACTGAAATGCAAAACTTAGTATTTTTGCCATCATTGTCTACCAGACCCTGAAACTGAAATTTTCCAAGATTTATTCTGTGATGTTAAAGCATCCTAAACGTTGCCATTTTCTCTGTAAATGCAAAGCTTATCTTTGCACAGTGAAAATTAAACAAAATAATAATTATCTAAGTGAAGCCAAGAACACAAACTGAATATCAAGTACAAAATGTTTAAAGAAGGTATCTCATTTAGATATCTAAAATTATAATTCTAATTTTCCTTTGTTATCCCTCCTTATAGACAGACATTTAAGCAAATAATATTAATCAAAGCCATGTACTAAATTTGGCACCATGTGTGCTTTTAGAATAGAGAATCCATAACTCAGTGTGTGTTTTTAAATACTGTGGGCTTTTTCCACTACCCTGCCCTGTATCCCTGTAGGATAAAAAAAACCTTGGCAAGCATCCTGAAATTGCCAGGGGGTAAATGGCAGAATGTGCTCTGACCACTGAAACACTCTCATTGTTCACACACTGGCCACACCAAAGAGAGACTGACCTCTTTCCAACACTGACAAGTGAACATGAACAGCCCTGCAGACTTTGATTGGCAGTTCACGGGGTCTCTGACCTTGAATGACATTGCTGGCAGATTTTGATTGGCAAGCTGCACCATAGCAGACCACCTCCGGTACACATGCCCGCTCTCCAGAAATTAGCCCTTATCTTTTTTTTTTTTTTTAATGTGGACTAAATATGAACCAAAATGTGACTGCAGGCATCAAACACAGTCTGGGGGGGGGGAGGGGGGGGGTAGAGACAAAAAACAAAAAAACAAAAACAAAAAAAATGTGGTTTTAATTTACAACCCTCAGATCCCACTCTAATTGATATATTCAGTAATGCAATTGGTTAGCCTACAGTTGTATCTCCATGAAGCCAAACATCAGAATTAGATAAGAAAAATTCAGGCAGTTTTATAGATATACTGTCTACAGGGCACCAGACATTCAGACACTTAGTCACCTCCACATGTTTCTTAACATGCAAACAAAACATCTAGGTGACTGATCAAAGGTTTCCCTTTTCTCTGGGTGTCTAGGCATATGAAGGGAAGGCTCAACCTCAGCCAGCAGCCTTCATCCCGCATGTCCTTGGGCAAGACAGAGGCTGGTGATGCCCTTCTCACTTCTGGTGAATGAAAACAGGCTCACTTTAACCCTGTACTCCACATATCACCCTAATTTTTGCCTGATAAATAAAAATGTATTTTCTAATAAAAAACCATTGCTTTATTTTTTAAATAAAATCAAGATACTCCAAAATTGATAACAAACTGTGAATAACTCATATTCCTAGTTTTAAAAAGACATGTTTTATACCTTTGGTCAACCTGGGTTCCTACAGATACTCCACTAAAATGTGAGTGAAAGAATGTATAAATTACAAACCTTTAAATGTAGAAGAAGGAGGTGGAGGAGGAGGAAGAAAGGAGGGAGAAGAGGAGGAGGATAAGAAAGGGGAGGAGGAAGAGAAAGGGGAGGAGGAAGAGGAGGAGGAGGAGGAGGAGGAGGAGGAGGAGGAGGAGGAGGAGGAGGAGGAAGAGGGAGAGAAGTAAACAACAGCAGATGAAGGATAGCAAAAACAAAATGGAATTTACAGAGTGGGAGGAATTAGCAAAAGTAAAAAATTTTAACAACTAAATACCCGCAGAGAAGAATAAGAAATACAGCAGTTTCCCCAACAGCATCTTGGGGAAGCTCAGGAATTGGAGATGCCCAGTACCATCACATAAAGGGTAGGTGGAACTGAAACAGGACAAGTGGACAAATGTTGGTATATGAGGCATTTAGATTCCAGGTTCCCTCCCAAGCCATTTCTTACCACACTGAAAGGTTTATTCTCTGGAGAAACTGAACCAAAGAAAATCTAGACTTGTGACACAGGCAGGACAAAAGCACTGAAGTAAAACAGAGGAGAATAAGAAAGTCCTCATCCTAAAAGGTAAGCATCCAGCCACCTTCTGTCACTTAACTGAAATACTGTGGGCATCCAGGTGTAGATCTCCCTGTCACAGTCAAGCTCCCTGGGAAACAAATGTTGAAGGGAAGATTCATGTGCAAAAAGTGTATTGGAAGTGCTCAAGATCAACACCTGTGGAGGGAAGCAGGAAACATGACTGAACAGAGGAGAAAGTGGGAGAGCAAAGCAGTGGCAACAAAGGACTCTTGTCAATCCCATGGGACGCTCTGGTGCTGAAATGGCCCTTCCATGTTGTCCCATGTTAAAGCAAGGGGCCACACCTACCCCACATAAACCAATCACTGGATGGGGGCTGCTGTCTTCAGCTAAAGGCAATTCAAGAAGAGGGCCTCAGTTGAGAGCAGTCCATCAGAAACACCCTCAGCAAAGAAATGAATGATTGATTTAATCCTCAAGGGGAGAGGAGGAGATCTGGAGGTGCAATTCAGGGATGAGTAGGATGCTGGCCCTGTCCTTGTCTAACTCAACTTGTCAACAAGTCAGAGGTAAATATTTACTCCATCAGGAAGACAGACTGGTGACTAAATTATAACACAATGAGTCACATTCTTACCAAAGTTATGGGACAAAGGTTTAGTTCTATGAGTGAGAAAATGAAAGTGTAGAGGTTCTAGGTGTTTTTTTTCAGGCTGGAGACATATGAGCTGGATATGGAAGGATGCCCTGTAATGTATCAGCTGGGATAGGCAGGGACAAGTACATCTGATACAAGGGAGAATATGAACCAAGGAATGGAAGTACAGTAAACTGAGTGAGTCCATTGGAGGTATATAATGGAACAGAAAGGATGAGGAGATATGTCCGTAAAAATGCCTTGACTGGATTTAATTTCTCTGTGCAATGGGAGCCACTGAAAGTTTTTGAGGCAGTAAAGAAACTGACAAATATTGTGTGTCCAGATTTTACTGTCAGTGATTGGCACTGGGAATGGTTCCAGGTGGAAACATGAGTTGGAATAAATTTTAGAAAGTCCAAAGAGGCTATTGACTCAGCTAGGCCTGTGTTTTAATTCTTATTCTGCTACCTACCAGCTAGGAAACCTTGCACAGATCACTTAACATCTCTAAATTTCAGTTTATCAGTTGTAAAATACGGAATAATAATACCTGTTTTAAAGAATTTTGGGGGACAAATGAGTGAGATAACACAGGTAAAGTGCACAGTATTGCACCTAGTACAGAGGGAGTGCTTATTAAATAAAATCTGGTCGGGAGTAGGAGCAGCAGCAATAGCCACGTGCTGTGTCAGGGATTAGCATGTAGGCAGGAGGAATGGGGGGAAAGAAGAAAAGCAACAAGGGGAGGAAAACTTCTAAGGAAGAAACATTAACAATTGTTTTTGTTTTGTTTTTTGTATGAAAAAAATAGATGGTTTCAATGATGACTTCATGGTTTTGAGTCTGGGTGCCTGGAACAATAGTGACATCATTGCAAGAATTATGAACATCTAAAGGGTAGGAAATTTATTACAATTTTGAGATGTTTGATTTTAATAAGGCTAGACTTTACTTGCTTGGTGGCGAGTTAGGGGTGGAGATGGAGCTGAAGATGTGTGAGGGATGAAGAGTGTCAAGGAGCTCTCCACTTAGAGAGGAAGAATAGCAGTGAGTGACTTCAACTCAGGGTTAACCACTTTCAGAAATGAGAACAAAAATAAAGTTGGGAGATGGGGAAAAAAAAACAGATAATACAGAATGTGATGATTAATTTTATGTGTAAACTTGAGTAGGCCACAAGGTACCCAGATATTTGGTCAAACATTATTCTGAGTAGGTCTGTGAGGGTGTTCCTGGATGAGATTAACATTGGAATAATATTAAGTAAAACAGATGGCCCTCTCTAATGTCATTCCCCTCAGCCAGTTAATCGAAGGTTTACATTTAAAAGAAAAATACTAGACAACCTGTAATATGAAGGAAGTTCTCTTGCCTGACTGCCTTAAACTGCTTTCAGATCCAAATCAAAACATCACCTCTTTCTCAGCCTAGAACTAAACCATCAGTACTGGGTCTCCCACTTGCCAACTGCAGATCCTGGAATATGACAAACTCCATAATCATGTGAGTCAATTCTTATTAAAATATATTTATAGCATATATATGAAACTAAAATAGACCAATAAATATAAATAGGCAGATAGATATAGGTAGATAGGTAGGTAAGTAGGTATATGATGGATGGATGGATGGATGGATAGATAGAAATCCTATTGATTCTGTTTCTCTGTAGAACCCTAATACAAAGAAAAAAGTCCCAAGAGTAAGAGAATTTGAAGAAGGAACAGGTAGGTGAGTGCTAGGTGTACATATAGCTAAATGAAAATGAAGATCCATAAGTAACCTTGGGTTTGGGTAATCTTGATATAAAAAATTTTAATAGATCAAAGAACCTGAATTACTATACAAAAGTTTTATGAAGTCTCTCATTTTAGTCCAGCAAATCTCATCAAATTTTTCAGATAATACCCTGTTTCCCGAAAATAAGACAGTGTCTTATATTATTTTTTTCTCCCAAAGTTATGCTAGGTCTTATTTTCAGAGGATGTTTATCTTTCAATGTGCTAGGTCTTATTTTCAGAGGATGTCTTATTTTCGGGGAAACACGGTAGCTCAAATGAAGGTTACTAGTGAAAGTCAAAAATTATACTCAAAATTATCCTTGAAATCAAAAATATAGACAAATACATGAGAAATAGTATAGCTGGTGTTCACAAGCCTACAACATACATTACTCAGGGATTTAGTCTTGGCAAGGATAGTCTTGTTTGATGTATGTTTCTTGTGGCTGCTATAATAAATCACCTCAAATTTGATTAACAGAATTTATTCTCTCACAGTTTTGGAAGCCAAAATTTCAAAATCAGCTTTATTGGGCCCAGACCAAGATGTCTGCAGGGCCACTCTCCCTCCAGGGACTCTCAAATAAAATCTGTTTCCTCCCCTTTCCAGCTTCTAGATCTGCATTGCTTGGCTCATGACCCCTTCCTCTGTCTTCATGGCCTGTGGCCTAGCCCCTTCTTTCTTTGATTCTTCTCTCAGCGTCCTTTATATGGCTTTATTTTTGTATGTGTTTGTGTTCAATCTTCCTCTATAAGGACACATGTCACTGTATGTAGGGCCCACCTGGACAATCCAGGATAATCTCCCCATCTCAAAATCCTTCAGTTAATCACATCTTCCATGTCCTCTTTCCGCTCCTCACCCCCTTGCCCTCAAACTAGTAGGGTAATACTCACAAGATCCAGAGATTAGGACATGGATTTTCCTTAGGGGGTAGGGGAGAGAGGGGCATTATTCAGCCTATCATGATTGGTAATGCAGGAACTGTGTCAAAATGTGCACTCTAGCAACCCAGCTGGCTCATCACTCAGCCTAGTTTCTAACTTCAAACATCCAAACTCAAGTACGTACTTGAAAGAGAAACATCCTAAAACCCAATCCTAAGCAAAACCAGGAAAAAGGCAAGCATTTCAAAAGAGAGAACCAGAGATAAGATCCCTTTAAGAAAGATAATTCACAGTTGTGGAAGGCCTGTCACTTAGCAAGAGCTGTGAGCCAATCAGATGCTCTGTCAGGAGGCAAACCAAGAGAAAAGCTGCCTAATTGGATTGGCTGCCTTAATGGGCCAGAAGTCAACAAGTCAAAATGAAAAATATACTCAATTCAGCCACCTGGAATTGGTTGTAAAAAGGATGCAATAAAATAGGTCAATTTTCAGGACCTAGTAAGAGGGTCCACACCCAAATGGACTGAATACTTCTGTCTTTATGCGCCTGTTTGTCACTTTGTGACTATAGCCTTAAGCCACTCGAGTGGGTGATCTATCTTGTTTTTAAAGGGTTAAAAACCAGAAAGTGAATTTATTCATTTTAAACATCCTTCCCAAGTACTGCCAATCAACTAAATCTGTCATGAGTTTGACCAATCGTACTAGTTCTCGCCCTGCTCAATGACATAGCACATCCTTTTAAACATGTCACTACAATTTTTTTACTGCATGTTTTCATTAAAGTACATCTGTATGTGCCCTCTTCTCAGAATACCAACACACTGTGTGCACATCTGTTTTTATCTTCCTCCAACCTGGAAACTGTCTTTGTAATGGATTAAATATTTGTGATTCAAATGGTCCATTCAGCTATAAAACTGACTGTTCATAGCACATTAAAATGGTTGTGGAAGAAGTGGAAATTGATACTTCTGAGAATGGCTTCATCCTTAAGGAATCTCTTTTCGTCCTGATCCTCCATCGCTAGTTTACGCTTTCAAAAAATTCTTGCTGAGCCCTGCCACGCAAGTCTCTCTACACAAGTCCCTGCTCCTCAGGCTCTTGCAGTAGAATGAAACTGGGGCAGGTAGAAATGGCCTCATACTTCCCAGATTCTGGATTTTTATTACATATTGGAGCTATATCAAGCCTACTGGTCCTGTATGCTGTAATAAGTTGAATAGTGTCCCCACAAAAATCCATGTCTACTCAGAACATCAAAATGTGATCTTATTGGAAAATAAATAGGGTCTTTGAAGATATAATTATAATAGTTAAGAATCTTGAGGTGAAATTGTCCTAGATTTAATGTAGTCCCTAAATCAAATGACCTATTGATATCATTTTCTCCCTTGTTAATACAAGGTAAGAGTCCTTTATCCATGACTTATAGTAAACATATTTCTAAGATATTTTTCTAGTTCTCCATTAAGTTGACAGTTCATTCCTGTTTTAGTGGTGTTGATCTTATTCCTACAAGCCTTTTCTTTATGTCTTTCATTTTTCCCCCTAGCTGACATGTTAGCAGCATTCCCAAAAGAGTATCTGCTTGTAAGACCAGCATTTCTCTTACCTTTCTTTGGCCAATAGATCTTTCGATCTATTAAAACTAAAGATCATGTTTACAGAAAACTACCATTTGGACTGAATTGACCAAATACATGATATGGTATTTCCCTACACTCACAATTGATCATGTGTTTGAGTGAAGAGAACAAGCAGGTCAACTGCTTTGACATCAGTTTAATTCAATGCCTTCCCTTCCACATAAAACACAGCCTTGACTATCTAGCCAGGTTAAAATATTAAGGGTAAGAAAAAAATGCCATTGGCTCATTACAAGCTTATATATTTGTTAACTAAGAGTGGTTAGCCAATTTGTCCTCTCTTGGTCAGATGATGGGAGCACATGGCTGTTATTGACAGGTAGCAAGAAATGCCAACATTGGGAACCAAATGTTGAGGGAAGAGATTCATTAGCTACACTACAGACAAAGGCAAGATATGGCCTTCAGCATCGCTAGACCTCAAGCCCTGCTGGTCAAGGAAAGGCAAGAGGAATTCTAGTCCTGAAGCTGCGCACAGAGCCAGCCCAGATGTCACAATGCCACCAGCTTGGTGTTAAGAGCAGATAAGAAAAAGAAAGAACAAAAAATTGTAGGAATAAGGTCAACCTTATCTAAACAAGAAAGTGTTTATAAGGGGATAGTAAGATCAGGTGCAGTTCAGACAGGAAATCAACAACAGGCATGAGTGAGGAAGGAGAAATTAAGAAAAATTAATTCCAACAGAGTACAAAATTCTCTGGAGTCCAAGACAGCAAATAGAATCAGGGAAGGTGATGGGAGTTTTAACATTTATGAAGGGCAGCCTAGGTGTCAGGCACTATGCCAAACACTTGCAATATATTATTAGTTCACTAGTCCATTTTATAGTAGAGGCTCAGAGGAATTAAATGACTTGTCCTCATAAACGTAACTGATAAGCAAGTTCTAACCCAAGTCTGTCCAGGTCCATAGCCCATTTCAGTATTTCTCTAAGTATGGACTCAGACAAACTGTGTCCAAGCCACATGACATGCTTGTTATAAAATCAGGCCCAGCACTCCTGAATCAGGTACTATCTAGGGTCTAGGTCAGCGGTCGCCAACAGTGGTCCACGGACCACTGGTGGTCTGTGAGGTCCAAAAGATAGGCAACTGATGGTCTAGGTAATTCTGTATACAATGGCATTCTAGAACCACTGTCCATCACAGTACTTCCTCTCGGAAGGAGGCTTGCCCTCTGGGCTTTAAGTACATTTGCTTCACGTTGAATGATGGTCTTAGTGGAGGCGGGACTGAGTCTACAGCAAGGGTAAAGTGCCCCAGTGATACAAAGGCAGGAACTCAAAATCCAGACTGATTCTCCACAGAGCATGGTGAATCCAGCAGCCCCACTGGTCAGCAACCTTGGGTTTCACCCTAGAGCCTCCACACCCAATACCAGAAGGAACCAACTAAGCAGCCAAGCCCATGTTGTTAGAATTGTGGCAGCAATCAGGAGGCCAGCTGTGGCACTGGACCTAAAAGCTCTGATGCTGAAAGTCAGTTCTCTCTTTCTTCCTCTGTGTAAAACTTGCCTGTGTTTCTTACCACTCCCTCACACCAGTTCAGCTTTTTTGTGTATAATCATAGCTGACATTAACTGAAAACTTCCAGTGTTCCAGAACTTTTATATGTATTTATTCATATGAACTGACAACCACCTGAGGAAATAGGTACAATTTCTGTCCACAATTTACTGATGAGGAAACTAAAACACTAAGCAACTAAGCAACTTGTCTGGGGTGCCCCAGCTGGCAAGTGTGGAAGCCAAAATTCTTTTTTTTTTTTTAATATATTTTATTGATTTTTTACAGAGAGGAAGGGAGAGAGATAGAGAGCTAGAAATGTCGATGAGAGAGAAACATCGACCAGCTGCCTCTTGCACACACCCCCACTGGGGATGTGCCCGCAACCAACGTACATGCCCCTGACCGGAAGTGAACTTGGGACCTTTCAGTCCGCAGACCGACGCTCTACCACTGAGCCAAACCAGTTTTGACTTGAAGCCAAAATTCTAATCAAGAAAGAAGCCATACCTTTAGTCATGACACTCTTTTGTGTGTGCGTGTGTGTTTTTTCTCTGTAGATGGCTGTGGCGCCACCTTCCACATTCCTGTTTGCTCTTTAGGAAGGTTTAGGTCCCATCCTTCGACTCAGATTAGGAGTCAAATGCTGTCCTAAGCATTTGTGTCCAAGCAGCAGTGATGGGGAGTCAGGATCTCAACAAATTTGATTCAGTCACATATGATTCTGCTGTGACACTGTAGATGAACAGGATCTGAGACTTAAGTTAAATAAGCAGAATGGCCAAACCTCAGCAGATGCATGCCATCCTATTTTATTTACCATGTGTCCATAAAGCATCATGAACTCTCCAAAAGGCTTAATTTGAAATCCTAGAATGAGAAGAAAAAGAAAAAAAAAATACTCTCCCTTGGAAACAGAGAAATCAATATGAATGTGAATCTTTCAAGAGTTCCTGGGTGCACGCGCGCGTACACACACACACACACACACACACACACACAAAGGCAGCAGCAGGACATGCTAGAGGATTGTCTCTAGTGACTGAAGTGTCTACAACTGCCCAACAAGGTAAATCAAATCTGCTGCCAATACATTCTTCTGCTGTCCAGATAAAACGGCAGACTAAGCTGGTGAACTTTCACCCTTCACCCGCGCTCTTCAAGCCAAAGTACAGATTAAAAAAAATCAATAACCCCAATCGATGGGAAAATATTTTTAGTCTCTAACTGAACGATATGTTTTGACAAGGCCAAAGAGGAGCACAAAAGAATGGCAAAAGATAAAAGACAGAAAATTAGGAATTTGCTTTATTGGGGGAGGTGGAATCACCAATCACTTTCTTTTTCCCTTGCTGACAATCGTCTAAAGTATCTCACAGCAAAGAAATAAAGTGTAAGGAGATGAATTTATAAAATGGCATGATTCACCGCCAAGCACCTTAAAACCTATTATTGCTCCCATTTTCCATTGCCATTTCCAAGAAAGTAATCTAGAGAAATGCCTGTGTTCAGAACAGAGTCGGAGGCAGGAGAATTTCCGCAAAGTGGACAGAGCGAACAATAGAACAGTCTCCCACCCCCTACCCCAACCTAGAGGTCCTATCCAATTCTAAACACATCGGAAAGTGTTTAAAATACACCCAATTTGGCTCCATTTTCTCTCAAAATAACCACTGTTTTTCATATCCCAATATCCTGGAGCTTCTTTCATAACTGAGCAAATTAAACACATAATATCACCTTGTCTTCTGGCCCCTTAAACAGTAATTTATTTTTGTACTCAGAGCTAAGTCTGCTATATTTCCAAAAATAATTTCACTTTTTTTTTTCTATATGCAATGAAGATGATAAAGAAACATGAGACCCTGAATAACATAAACAGAAATTATCCAGCACTGGTTTGCTTTTTTGGTCTAAGAAAATTTTGAACATAGAGAATCATCTTGCCAATCGATTAGCATTTTTAATTGTTTACAGCAGTAACAACAACTAATGAATGGATTTATATGTTCAAAAATCTATATAAATACAATAGACTGATAATTAGGCTAGTAGCAAACAATTTTACTTATTAATGCATTTCCTTATGTTCCCCTCCCCCATATCAATGCCCTGTCTGTTATTTGATAAGCCTTTGATGTGAATTTAATAACTATCATTTTTCTAAATTCCTAATTTGCCCCTCTACCATAAATTTAAATACACATATCTTATATACTCATGCTGATGACTACATTTACATAATGAGAGCCAAATAAACCCACAAAAATAGGTCAATTAAGTATAAAAAGGTTGCCAAACCAATAGTTTGGCATTGGATATTTTGGCTGTCTAAGCATCCATTCAATAGCTATTTGATTAGCCAACTTTTTACACTGTTAGTTATTTTTTTGTTGAGATTGACATAGACTCTATAAAGGCAATCATTCTGGCAGGATGAAAAGCTGTGGACAGTCCAATTCCCTGGGACTATTCCATAAGATCCTGTGACCCATCTTGGACACTTAGGTTCTAGTTATGTTAGAACTAAAAACCTTCAAACTGTTACTACCCTTACTTCACAGACTCTCCAGTATACTTCGATATGCTCACACTTTTGTAATATGAATTATGTATTTTTCTGTCTCTAGTAATAAATCATATACTTGCTTCTTTTTTCTGAGCTTTTACTATAACATGCTCTCTGTGATTAGCATTTTTTTTTTTAACAAACTTGATCTTATTTATCCTAACAACAAACCTACAACATAGATACTATTATCCCCACATTATAAAAGAGAAAAAGTCTTAGGGAGATGAGATAATTGATCAAGGCCACAACAGATAAGTGGCAGAGCCAAGGCATAAACCCATTTTTGTCTGATTTGATATTTACACCACTAACTCATTCACCTAGATGGAATGGAGATGATCAGATTAACTATCAGTAGTAGTTGGGATGATCAGAAAATTATACTTGATCAAGTCTTTAGTTCAAAGATCATTCTGTCATACTCAGATGGGCATGAAAGGCACTTTTAATTTATTAAGTTCTCAATTATAATACATTTATTAGTAATCTTTAATTCTGGGATATTTATATAGATACAGTTCATTAATCAATTCCCAATAATTCCTCTTGTTAAGGAATACTGTAATGAAAGATCAATGCATGGTAAGTGCATTATAAAAACATTATGAGTACATCCTATGTGTAGTTCATAAGCAAGTGGTATGTCAAAACCCAGAATGTAATATATATTACCTGTGAAGACTCATTTCCTTCAAATTTTTTAGATAATTCTGCAATATAAAACTGCCATATTTCACATATTTTCCCCAAATGGTTGTCAATAAAATAGCATGCTTCAGATTGCCTGTGTGTTTATTTTTTTTTCCACAAAATGCCCACAGGACTTAGGACAATGTGCTTCCTCTTTTTAAAATTCCCTGGAAATAGTTACCATGATGGGTGATTGTTGAAGCACTACAGATTGAAATGAGTAGGTAATTATGATGTTGAAAGCTTTCAACATGCCCAGGAAAATGTGATGACTACTTGAATTAGCTAACCAAACATGTTCAATTGCTGCCAAAATATCTGTCACAAAAATCCATTATTTGTGGCTGGGAAGTTATCAACATTGTGAAAAAAAACAGAGTGACCTTTTATAGCTCTGACTAGATCATCTGTGACTATTTTTTGCAAGTAAAACTCAGTGTACATATGAATCCCAAATGTTTTCGAATGGGGAGACATGCAAGCCTCAGTGACTCACTGGTCATGAAGATGTTTAAAATATTCTATTTCAATAGGGATTAGCCTTTTTTTTTTTTTTATAGCAAAATTGATTTAGTGCCGAAACCGGTTTGGCTCAATGGATAGAGCGTTGGCCTGCAGACTGAAAGGTCCTGGGTTGGATTCCAGTCAAGGGCATGTACCTTGGTTTCGGACACATCCCCAGTAGGGGGTGTGCAAGAGGCAGCTGATCGATGTATCTCTCTCATCGATGTTTCTAACTCTCTATCCCTCTCTCTTCCTCTCTGTAAAAAAAAAAAAAAAAAATTAATAAAAAATATATTTTTTTTTAAAAATTGACTTAGCTAGCTCCTTTTCTCTTTTCCATAAACCCCAAAGCTTATTCTGATTAATGAAATAATATTAATAGTAATAAAGCTGTTAATATTAAGCTGTGTACAAGGCACTTTGCTAAGTGAGACTTTACATTTATTAACTCATTTAATTCTCATGAAAAACCTATCAGTTATCTGCTATTATTCTCCCCATTTTAAAGATGGCCTCTGAGATTAAGTAACTTCCCCAAAGACATAAAGCTAGTAAACCATGTAGCCAGAGTTCATTTACTTACGCATCACCAACCGCAGGCCAGGCCCTGGGGCAGGCCCCCTTGGAGAGACAGAATGAATAAGCAGACATAGCTCCTATTCTTGTGAAGGTTATGAGTTAGACTGAATCTCAAGTCTGACTTCAAAATCTATGCTTTTATCCTCTCTAACCCATTCGCAGGTGCATATTGATGGCTCACCTTGTTGGGAAAGGCAGTCTTATGTATGCAGCCTTTCTGAGTCCTAGAACATTTCCTTACCAAGAGTTACGGAGCCCTCACAGCCTGTGCTGGACTTAACCGCCTTATGTAGGACTATCTTTCCCTGTTCAGGCTCAGTGTGTACTCCTTTGTTCTGCTTAAGGGTGTGTCTCATAGGCCAACCCACTCCTCCAGGGAGGGAATGGGGTCTTTCCACTGCAGCACAAAGGAGGTGCATGCAAGCCAGCATCCCTGCATCACCTACTTAGAGGGCTCCACTGGCCGTGGGGGACCAACAACCACTACTAAAGCTGATCTTGCTATCTCCTTTCTATGGGAGTAAAGTGTTGTTCCATCCATATTGTGTTTACCATGTTGTGTTTTCCTTGGCAACTTTCATACCAAGATGCTGCAGAAATGTTTAGACCTTCACTCCTGGGGATAGGCAAGAGATGCTACTTGCTCAACACACATCTTTCAGGTACTTCATGTATGTTATTTCTCTCAACCCTCAAAACATCCCAGTGAATGGCAGAACCAAGATCAGAATTCGCAGGTGCATCATACCAACTTCTTCAGTGGCAGTGAAGACTCCCTTTGGCATGGGAGCCCACCTAATGCTCTGTCATCTCTAGGCCTTCCTGTCCATTCCCACCACCTTCTCCCAAGAACTTATTACATGAAGCCAAAATTGTGGCAGGAAAAAAAAAATCCCCCCTGGCTTCTCTCACACATGCTGGCTTCTCTTGTTCTCGAGGTCCTCAAGGGTCAGCACAAGTTTTCTAAAATACCAGCTTAATCATGTGATTGTCCCACCTCAGAAACCTTCACTGGATCCCCTCACAGTCTACCCAATAATTCTCATTCCAGAGCCTGGCATTTATAACCCTTACCATGGGGATCCAGCTTATGCTCCAGCCATATCACTCTGTGGACACACTTTTTCTCAACTGACTGTCACCTGCCTTGTTCACACATACACCATGCTCAGTACATACAGAAGCCAAGAAGTGCCTCTGCTCCCCTCAGTTTCCTGCCGGGAATGTTCCCCTCATTTCCAGAAGCAAACTCCAGTTCCTTTGTCCATGACAATTCATGCCCATCTTGTTTTCCTTTTACAAGTTAGTGGCATATAGCCACATTTATTCATTCAACACACACCCATCTGAATGCCCATTTTGTTCATCTAGGGCACAAAGAAAGTCAAAAACCCAACTAAAGACTGTGCTTCTGTCACTTCATGTTCAAAAGACATCTACACTAATAAAAGAGAAACGTGAAAATTAACCATCACTCCGCTATGCCCACCAGCCAATCAGGAGGAAATATTCAAATTAGAAGGAGAAAGATGGTGACCATCCAGCTGCTCCAGGCATGTAATGGCTGGGCAGGGAAGGATGCCTGCAATGAGAGGAAGGGCGGAGCAGGGGGAGGGAGGATCTACAGGAGCAGCACTTTAGTCACAGTGAAGACAAAGACTACAGACTCTAGAGTCTGCAATGAAGATGAAGGTGGCAGATGGCCATAGTCTGCAGCAAAGGAGGCAGACTCCATCCAGAGCAAAGGCCTGAGTCCCAGGTGCTGTAGGAAAACCGGTGCTGGTAGCCAAGAAAAGGAAGGCCTATTGCACGAATCTCTTCGTGCAACGGGCCTCTAGTGAAGAATTAAAAGTATATGCAATGCCTGGCCAGTATGACTCAATGGTTGAGTATCGACCTATTATATAAACTAAAAGTCATAGTTCAATTCCTGGTCAGGAGACATGCCCAGATTGCAGGCTCAATTCCCAGTATAGAGACAGCAAATCAATAATTATCTCTCATCATTGATGTTTCTCTCTCTCTCCTTCTCCCTTCCACTCTGAAATCAATAAAAATATTTGTTAAAGTGTATACAAGGTAGAGAGGCATGGGGGAGGGGGGGTGTCACTATTGAATAGCTCAACCTGTAGCAGTGGCCAGACAGGATCAGCTTCCTGAAGAATCAATAGCAGTACCCCAGGCAGTACTGTAAGAAGAATAGGACCAGAATCAAGGACTGACTTGCATAAATAATTTATAATTTCCATATCAGTTCCACTGAGTTCATAAGGTTGTTTTGAGATTTAAACATGATAGGAAAAAGATTGCATCAAAAACTCTGATGGCAAACTGAACTGCAGTATTGTCATGCATAAGTTTTGCCTCTCCAGTTAAGTCCTAAATTCTTGAGATATAGAGACTAATACTAGAAGTTGATGCTCCAAGTCTAGCCTTTATTCCATTTTTCTTAAACCTTCCAAAGATTATTGCAGGACTAGAATAAAATCCAAATTACTTTCCATAGCCTTAGGGCATTGGTACCTGTGTGGCCACTGCCAGGAATACATTACCGACAGACCTATTTATAGTGTGGTCTCACTGTCACCATGAAGTTTTCGTGATGCAGGTCTCGGCTCAAACACTGTCACTTCAGAGACACCACTTGGTTCCATCATCCCTCACTCCCTCTTTATTGTTTTGTTTTCTAGCCTTCATAGCACCTGTCATTATCAGAAGTTATCCTATTAGAGTACAAGTTCCATGTCCACTATCATCTCTCCACTGTCTGGATCATAGCCTGGCAAAAGAAAAGTATGCAGTATTTGTTGAATGAATGAGTCTCCAGTGCAATTATGAACAATCTGAACTGAATCAAATTTTATATCAAGCCAATTTGTGCTTAACCTATATACTCAGATGCCACTCTTGCAGGTATAACCCTGGTCCTTAGTTTTCCTTGCCTCCAGGACTTTTGCAAAATCCCAAAATGCAGAAGATAATTATTTTTCCCTTCTATGGCAAAATCCACACCTCATCAATATGATGATACACTGAGCTTTTTAGGGCAATCATAGGAGAGAGAGATTTCCCTCTAGGAACAGTGCTCAGAGGGGAGAACAGAGGCCTACACTCTGTGAGGGAGCCTCTTAGCAAGGTAGCAATATTTCAGTGGTCTTAAAGGTACATTTAAGGAGTTGAAACCATGAATATGTATACCCCAAACATGGCAGAAAAGTAGAGCCAGCTGACGTCAAGGTCTGCCCTCTGAGGGTGTCAGTGGCAATGAGAATGGGCTGGATGTAAAAGAACACGCTCTCCTTTCTCAAACACCACATAGATGCCTTGGTTATTTAGATGGGGGAGAGGTCTAGGTAACGATTAAGTCTGAATATTCCAGAATCCTATCAAAAGGAAGGTTCTGAGTAAGATTTTATTTTAGTTCAGGAAAACTAAGAAGTGAACTTCTTTCACACCTGAAAGTTTGGACTGAGGCTCTGACCTGCTGCAAAGGCCTAGCCGATCAGAGTGGCATGACCAGGCATGCCTCCAGTCTTCCTTTCATCTTTGCAAGGGAAAAACTCCCTGGATAGGGTTCTTCAAATTGCTTTTTTCTTATGGAAAAGGAGACTTTATAGATACACACAGGGTACCACAAGCCTAGAATTCAGAAAACCTGAGTTTGAATCTGGAGTTATGTGGCCTTGGGCAACTCACTAAATCTCTCCAAGCCCCAAATCAATAAGTTTCCATCCCCTCACAGGGCTGTGCAGAGATAAAAGAGAGTCATGTGTATGAAAATACTAGGTGAACAGTCCGAACATTAACACTTTCTTCCCATGAAGGAAAGAAAAAAAAAATCAAAAATAATTTCAATATTAATTTCTAGCTCTGGTTATAAAACCAGTTCAGATGAGCCGTCAAGATATTCATTTATCAGCGTGTATGTTCATTATCATGAATAGAATGGAAGCTCCTTTTCCTCATCTCTGTAATTCTTACAGTAACAAAGGCAACTTGAAACAAAGAAGCTGGGGAAAACAAACTCCAAACTGCATTCCCTTTGCTCCTACTCTCATTACTTCTTTATATGCACAGTATTATGTAAGGTTGGCCAACATCTGGAACATACAAATCCTCAAGATTCAATGGATTAACAATGCAGAAGCTCATTTCTTGATCATGTAATCATCCACTACAGGCCCAGGTGAGAGAAAGGTGGAGTGGATGGTGCTGTGTTCTATCCAATCATTCAGAGACTCAGGGTTCCAGTGGTTCTGCCATCTCCAACTTGAGTTTCCGAGTTGCATGGAAATAACATCAGTTGGCAGGCAACTGGATAAGACAAATACTCGATTCTTAAATATCTCAACATGGAGAAAGAAAATAAAGTTGGAGGCCTCACACATCCTGATTTAAAATATATTAAAAAGCTACAGTAGTTAAAAAAAAAAAAAAAATAGTGTTAGGAAAATCAGATACCCACATGCAAAAGAATAAAGTTGGAACCTAATCTTAAACCAGATACAAAAATTAACTCAAAATGATTAAAGACCAAAACATAAAACTTTTAGAAGAAAACTTAGAAGGAAAGCTTCATGGCACTAGGTTTGACTATTATTTCTTGGGTATGATATCAAAAGCATAGGCAATAAAAGAAAGAATAGGACTACATCAGACTTATAAACTTCTGTGCAAAGAGGAAATAACCAACAGAATGAGGATAAAATATCTGCAAATCACATTTATCTGATAAAGTTAATAGCACGAATATATCAAGAATGCCCACAACTCAGCAACAAAGAGCAAATAGTATTTGAATACACCTCACATCCATTAGGATGGCCCTTAAAATGATGGCCAGGCCTGTTAGTGCTTTTAAATGCAGCCTATCATCCATTTTTTTTTCTTTTTTTAACCAGAAATTGAAGTGTAGTAGTCAAACTTCATGTCTGAATCACATACAATCTGATGGATCACAGTCTTTCTACATAGCTCCAAGAGTTATTAATATTTGGACCAGGACTCAAGCCATCTTTTTTACAGCCATAGTAAGGAGCTCTGGGAAAGAGCACTACCTGTTTTCCAGATGATTGTCTCCACTGAGATTATATAGCAACAACCAACAACTCTGTTCTTTTAGAAATATCTGAATCACTCCTGAGAATGCTATTTCTTTTTTTTAAATTTTTTTTATTAAATTATTATCTTTGTACAATGGTATATGTACAAAAATAATAATTATGCACAGAGAATGCTATTTCTAATCGACTTAGCCTTCACATACATGGACTTTTTTAAGGGATCATACTACTTCAGAGCCAAAAGGACTCATACAAATTATCTATTCTGAACCCCTTATTCAACAGATGGGAAAGCATAGGCCCAGGAAGACAAGGGTCTTGCCTACAGTCACACATCTGGTTGGTGACAGAACCAGGATGAGAAGCCCAGACCATGTCCCATTTTTCTTCACTGTAACTCCTTCTCCTCCTTAGTTATCAACATAGAGCCTTCCCTTACCTTCACCCCATCTAAATTAGATCCTCCTCCTACTGGCCCTGATAATGCTTTATACCGTCATATGTTTGCTTGTAGGGTTCTGTGTTGAATGTCTGCTATCCACTAGGCAATTCAATATCAGCAGTTTGCCAGGCACAGGATAGTCAATAAACATTTGTAGAGAAATGAGAGAATGAATGAATGAGTGAATAAATCTTCTCCAATGAATTTTCCATTATACCATGCAGCCTTCATTTAATTATGAATCTAATATATCATTTTACTTTTTCTGACTATCCCAAAAAACTGCATTTTCTGTCTATTGAGAAACATTGATTAAAAAACAAACTAACGGATTTTTTTTAAAGTCTTTTTAAAAAATAAGAGCTTCTAGACATACTAGAAACAGAAGTTTTCTAAATTACTTTCAGGGACCCCTCATTTCTGTAGGGCTAGAAAAAAGTTTTCTTTGATCTTCTTGCCCATTGTCTAGCACATAGTAGGATTGGCAAGTGGTAGAAAATTTTAAAACATTTATTGAATAAATAATTTAAGAAATAAATAAGATACATATACTGTACATATGGCCAGATATTGGTAAATGATCTAATTGGTAAATGCTAAGCTAAAATATTACCCAAAATTTGCTTTTACATTTTCTCCAGGATAAGCCATCCTGTCTTCTAGACAGGCCCACATTCTGAGAACTGAACAGGAGGTAGATGGCACAGTGTTTGAACCTGAAGTGAGTACTTGGTCTTCATTATAAAAGGTTAGGAGCCCTGTGTCCTCAAAAGTGAGAATAAGTTGGGGTCACAGAGAGGACAAGGAATACACCATCCCCTGCCTGTCAAAGTAGCAGGGACTCCAGAGTGAGACTGTCACTGCTCTGTGTGGAAGCCCAGCCATGCTGCAGCCCGCTGGTCCAGGCACAGCTGAAGAAAAGCCACCCACTGCTCCAATAGAGCCCCCACACAGCACGAGGGCTACAGTGGCCATCCCACATAGCCAGCTGGCCTGACCCAATTGCCCTTCAAACAGAAAGCCCTTTTCTGAATTTCAGAGAGACCGGCTGCAGCCACCCCTATGGCAACCTTAGGTTAAGTCCACGAAAGCAAGGGTTAACATCCAGTGCTGTGAAGAGAAAGCACTGCCTGTATTATGTTAAACCCCCTTTATATAAAAGGAGAAATCCAACTGTTGTGCAGAAAATCCCTGCCCTTTCGGATCGATGCTTCCTACCACTAGGGCACCTAGTAATTTCTGATTCAGTCTCCTGTAGCCTTTATTTCAATGACAGCAAAACAGGCCAGGGACAGACAGCAGCCAGGCTCCGCATAGCAAACCATCAGCCCCACCACGAGGTGTGGGTGTGTTTGGGGGTGATGCACAAAGTGGAAGGGATGTCACCATAGGTCACACTGGAACTGTTTTAAGCCTGGCCCAGGTCCTCAATCATAGACTCTGAGTTCAAAGGGCTGCTAGGCTGTTGGTCACTGATGGTATCTCAAGGTGATAGTCACCTCTGGCCTTTCCGTAGACAGCAAGCCTGCTGTCCATCCATCTTGGAGCAGCTTGACGCTGGATTCTCTACCCATTTCACAGCCAGTGAACATTTCCTATTGATTTATTGATCCGTGCCTGCCTGTGGAGGGAGCTCGGAACAGACTGTGTACATTCACAGCCTCCCGCATGGATTTTTCCCCCCTCCTTTCTTTTCTCCTCTTTATCAAGGCGTGTTATCAGTCCAGGAAGCAGCGGGAATTAGAGCATGCAGGAGCCCAATTTACCAGTGGTGAAAGTGCCTCTCTCCCATTGGTCTACTTGTCTTTTCTTTCCTTTTCTCTTTTACCTTCATTTGGTCCCAAACTGTCTGAAATACTGGTCCCTCACTCATTCTTGTTTTGTTAGTCTGTCTTTTCTCTTACCATTATTTGAGATAATTCTTAAATCCAACACAGAACAAAGCCACAAAAGAGGGTTAGGAGAACTAGCATGCTCTTTTTCCCTGTTGCCTGTTTGCTGTCACATCCCATTACAGGTGAGCACTTTATGTTCAAAAACAATACTTCCTCCTCATCCTGGGCTTTTGAATAAGCAATATTCAATTGCTTTGAGTCATTTATAATTTAATTGCATCATTCTGATTGCATTGCTTTCTCTTCTAGAGAAACAATTCTTTTTCAACATACTCATCCCTCCTGGAATTTCTTGAATGAGCATTCACAAAACATAAAATGTGGTTCTTACACTTTTTAATCAGCAGAGCAAGGTTAAGAAAGTGCCTATGAACAAATCCCTTTAAGGAAGAGAAAGAAAGCACAAAATCCTTATAAACACACATCTGCCAGATATAAGGTGCAACGATACAAATCATTGGAACAATAGCTAGTGTGTGTTATAAGCAGACACGAGGCTATGCTTAGCAGTAATTACTTCCAAGTCATCTCAGACCAGATCTACAAATCACACCTCTGGATCCCTCATTCTTTACTGCCTTTGAAGTTTTCAGCAGAAGAAATCATTTATCTCCTGGTAGCAATTAGATGAAAAGATGACTATGGAGTCTTATTCGTAAAATATTGCATTGATCTGGACACTGGATACCCAGGTCACATATTATTCACAAATATATTTTCTAAAAAAAATAATTTTTTTTCCTGGAAAAAATTTGTTCTTACAAGAGCAAAATTTTCCAAATAGACAAGATGGAAGGTAAGGCTGCTTCAAATGTCTGTTATCCAGTCTCAGTGTTTTAAAATTTTTCTAAAATTGTATGGAGTGAGCCCCTTGTAACTCCATTTTAATCCTCCTTCCCAAAAAACTTTCTCTTTCCACTTGGAGCTATCAGTTATCCAAAAGACTTAATTGACCAATATAAGCTAGCTCCTACGCTTTCATCTGCTTATTTATTCACTTAACTATACCACAGATTTTTTTAGTGTTCTTAATTACTTGTACTTAATCTTTTTTTTTAATTTATTTGAACTCAAGATTCCAGTGATAAATAATTAAAGGAAAAGCAATTAAAAACAAAATTAAGACTACAAATTAAAATATGTTACTATTTTTATCTATCAATTAGCAAAAACAAACTAATGGTAATTCATGATTGATAAAATACAGTAATATGAATATCCCATAGGCAGTGTAAGTTACTTTAAAAACCATTTTAAAAAAATAATTGAGCATCATATATCAATAGTCGTTAGAATGAATATATCTTTTTAATATAATCTATAGACATAATTTTAAATAATGAAAAATATGCTTAAAGAGGTTCACATCAGTGGTCCATGAAAATAGCACCAAACAAAAGAAAATTTTAAAAAGTCTAAATTTTAAAAATATGAACTTATTAAGTTGCATATAGTCACTCAAGGTAATGAGCCATTATAAAGCCTGGATGGTTATAAAGAATATGTAACAAGGAGAAATTCCTCCACTCTAACATTAAGTAGAAGGGACTAGCAGATATTATCAAAAATATCATTATGACTAGATGGAAAGAAATGGACACAGAAAAAAATATACTGGAAAGAAAGTTTCTAAAGGCCAGTAATAATGTCAGGTAGGAATTATGAGATTATAATCATTTTTTTCTCTTACCCAAGTGTTTTTTCAATTTGCATATATAATGTCTCTAGGAAAAAATAATCATAAAAATGTGGGGAAAAATGGAACAGTAACTTACCTTTGAAATCATTTGGGATAGTTCTCCAAGTATAATGAAATGTTTGCATTTTGATTTTCCTAACTGAGGAGTCACCAGTGGAGCAAAGGTAGGGACTGGCCTATTTGGGAAAATGATTTAGAAAGTAGCTGGACTTTTCTCCCATTAAGTGATAGAAAGTTTTTCAGAGGTGAATAGGAGCATCAGCAAACCAACAATAAGACAAGAATGACTAGATATCTGAAGATTGTGTGGTGCAGTAGAAACAAAGACTTTAGGTCAGTTGCTCTGGATTCTAGACCCCATACAATCATCAATCAACTAAAGGCCTGATGCACGAAATTTGTGCAAAGGGACTGGGCTCTCACAGCCCAGGCAGCCTCATGGTCCTGCGGCCCCGCCCACTGGTCATTCTGGAAGGTTGTTCCAACATATGGTCTAATTAGCATATTAGCTTTTTATTATATAGGATTAGGGGTTATGGTGGATCACTGAACTTCTTTACACTTCAGTATTTTTTTCATCCAAACAGATAAAACCACTTCTAATCAAAATACTAAACAGTATGATGGAACACTGGAAAACCAGGCAAAATACTTGACATCAATAAGTTCCAGTTCTCACTTCCCCTCTAAAATAATAATTTCTTGATTTTTCTTTACCCTTCTTCTGGTTGGACTGGCTAGTTTATAAAGTAGCCCTTAAGTTTCATCATCTAGAATGGTGCCAGTATAGATGTCACTCACCCCTGTGGCAGGATGACTGTCCCTATTTCCATTGCATGCATCCAGGCTGATGGTGAAGAGGCCTCCTGCCAAGGGAGGTGATGACCAATGACACAGGCCTCCAGGGGGGTGTGGCAGGAGGCCAGGCTGAGCCAGTCCATTGACCTGCCTATATCTGGGAACAAACAAAAGTGAACTATAAGCCAGGTGTCTAGCAAGAGAACAAAGGTTGAAGCTAAGTATACCTTTAACAAGATTAAGTCAAAAGTTGGACAGAATTTTCTACCTGGATTCTCTTCTGATAGAGAATCACTGGCAACAGATCCAAGCACCACATGAACACACTGTCCACAAAAATGGAAGAAGTCTAAGTGACCATTCTCCTTGCCATTAACAAATGCAAATGCTTTTTCCTAAACTACTCTAAGAATCCAGAGGATGAGTCACTTGTAATAACTATAGAGGCAGGTCTTGAACTGCTTTTTTTATTGAACTAGCATTCATTAAGCTCCACAATGTGCTAAGCAAAGAGAATGCTAAATAGAATAGATACTATCCTGGTGTCTGAGGAGTTTGCAGTCCACTGGAAATAATGACCAATGCTGCACACTTAGCTTGTGATGCTGTGCAGGATTTAACCTCCCAGCAGCCCTGTTAGATCTTGCTGTGTAAAAATGTACCAATCCATGATTGGACACAGGCTGCCAGACTGGAAAACGCACAAGGAGAAAATGAGCACAGAATGTAGAAGGCTCTCAAAGTTGAAAGGGTATGTAAGAATTAGAGAAGGTAAATCACCGCATGTATTCTCTTGTGAAAGAAACACATTTGCATGTTTCCCACTACAGTGTACCCTGAAGATCCCCGATAGGAGTGCTAAGGAGAAGCAAAGACCCTTGGGACCTTCAGTTCAGAAAGGAGGGTGTCTGTAATTCCTATGAGTACTTCTTGCCCAGTTCCTGTAGCTGCACGGTTTCAGCAACATCAGTCCTTGCCTTGAGGTCCAGAGAGCCAGGAGTTGGGAATAACCCTGGAGCTGACCCACCCAGCTGCAAATTTGGTGCTTATTTTTCTTATCAAGTAGTCCAGAGTTCACAACCAGGAAACTATTTTCACAGGAGGCAGAAAGCCCTCAGCACTACCATTCTGTTCAAAACAACCCCCTATTCTACTGCCTCAATCTTTTTGCCCTGAGCAAAACCTATGGGAAAAATATATATAAATAGAAAAATGGGAGCCCACATCTTGCCTAAAGTCATTCAGCCAACCTACAAACTCTTTGTGATATGGGCCAAGATAGATCTATTTACCATATGTATCCATGCATCCATTCATACAGGCAATTCTAGCATGAGGGAGTGGCACTTGCCTAGACTGTGTAGACGTAATTCTAAGGATTACTTGTATTAAGTATAGCCATGGTTCGTACTGCAAAGGAAATAGTTGGGTGGGTACTTCTCCCCGTATCTGCACTGTGCATACGAACTTGCAAGACAAAAATAAACATAAATGTAGACACTAAAGTTACCTTAAAGTGATTTCACTAATGGTACTGGTATTTCTCCTTGATTAGAACTTACTTTTGTCTTATTTGTGGCTTACTGTTGCTTGTTAAAGAAAATAAAGCAGGCTCCTAATCACTCAACACACCTAGGGTGTGATAGTTGCAGCTTTCAGCATGTACTGATTACACAAACTGACCATGATACAAAATCATTCATTCTTGCCTCCTTTCTGCCAGACTATTTTTGCACACACCCCCATACCTCTGCCTCCCCCATCCTGTCCTGCCACTTGCTGATGCTATTTGCCAGGAAGTGAAGGTGTCTGTGAGCTCTGAAAATTGGATCACAGGGACAGTTCCACGCTGGCCCCAGTCATGCTGAAGGCAAGACTGATCAATCAATACCCTGTGTGACACTTTTAGAATTCATTGAAAATGATGCCCTTTTCAAATGACACCCACATTTTATCAAAAGCAGCTTCAGTGGGGATAAAAAATACCACAGCACAGTGTTTTTCTTCAACATATTTGGTTCCAGTAAACTTTGTTGGTTAGGACCAATGAATCTAGATCTCAAACCTTTGAACAGGAGATACAACGTTTAAGCAATAATACAAACTGACATTTTCCTGATTTCTGAAATCTCACATACAGCATGGAAGGTGGCTATGCATCTTTCAATGCAATGGGTCTTTGAAAATTCTAGGTGGGATGTGGACTTCCATCACATCAGTCTCATAGAGAAAACCAGTAGAAATTTTCTTCAAGAATGAAATCTTAAAACTTCCAGGCTGCTTTTCTAAATATTTTTGAGTTGGGCTGTCCCTTACCTCTCCCCTATGATGCTGGGAAGGGGGGGAAAGAGGGGAGGAGCATGTAGAGACACAAAGGCAATAATTTGCTTTCTTTCCAATAAGTGTGCAGCTACCTAGGCTCTCAAATTTTTGCAGTGGTCAGCAAACTCATTAGTCAACAGAGCCAAATATCAACAGTACAACAATTGAAATTTCTTTTGAGAGCCAAATTTTTTGAACTTAAACTTCTTCTAATGCCACTTCTTCAAAATAGACTCTCCCAGGCCATGTGGAAGAGCCACACTCAATGGGCCAAAGAGCTGCATGCACACTCAATGGGCCAAAGAGCCGCATGTGACTTGCGAGCTGAGGTTTAGCGACAACTGACCTAGAGGGTTTGTTCAAACACAGGATGCTGGCCCTACCAATCCCCTGTGTGTTTGATTCAGTAGATAGATCTGAACGGGGCCCTGGACTTCGCATTTCTAACAAGTTTCCATGTGATGCTGCTGCTGCTGCTGCTGCTGCTCTTGGACCACATTTGGAGGACTAATGGGTTAGAGAACCTTTAACTTACCTACAAACCAAATAACACAGCTATGTAAATAGCACTAGAATTATTGTGGTTATTAGGGTAGATATAAATAAAGCATCCCTTTAATAAACCAAATTGCCCAAAAACATTATAGAGGGTTTTTTTGTTTTTCACTTTTGTTTTTCCTGCCTGGCACTGTGAAATAAAAAGGTGGGCTGTGAATTTTCTTCACAATAAGAATGCTACAAACAAAACAGGCATGTGACAAAGACCTTGGCAGTTCAAGCTCCCCTTGAGGTTCAGGGAGCAATCACAGAGTCCTGAGTATCCAGGTTAACTGAGTTAGCCTGATGCTGGTCGGTCACGGTGCTTTGGGCTGTCACAATAAATGGGCAATCAGTGGACCAACCCATTCCATTGTTGAAACAAAATCTAATGGTTGATCATTTCAACATCTGGTTCTCATGAATTCCAAGTGAGCTATCTTTAAAAGACCAAATTCTAAATATGAAGCTGTTTGATTGGTCTCTCAACAATTTTCTCCCTTAGCCAGTCAGGTTCCTTATCAAGATCTGCCCACAGTTCCTAAATTAAAATAATTAAATAATATTCACCTTTCTAACAGCAGTTCAATGAGATTTCATGAGGAATCACTATCTTTGTTTAGGATATCAAATGGAGGCAAGTCCACGAGCACACAAATATGAGAACTGATAGAGTAGGGGTGTCGAACTCAATCAGAGAAGGGGCCAAAATCTAAAATCCAGCCTAAATCGCAGGCTGAATGGTTTACTGAACAGTCATAAACTGTCATTGTGATGGAAACGCAGTGGAGTGCAGTGATGACAGCGAGGTGCGGGCCACATTGCAAGGCCTGGCGGGATGGACTTGGCCCGCGGGCCTTGTGTTTGACACATGTGTGATAGAGTATTCCTCTCTGGCCACGAGCATCACTTCATCAGAATCTCAGTATCTGTGGATTCACTTTGCAGCACATAAGAATTTCACTTTCCATTGTCCTATATAAGATTTATGAGTCCCTCCAACTGGAGATAATTAAAAAAAAAAGGGGGGGGGGGTAATAAGAAATAGGAAAAGGAGAAAAAAAAGAGAGCAGAACACAAGTGAGAGTTTTTGCTGTTTTTCTCCCTCTCTCACAGGACATTGAAAGAAGTAAAACCTGGCCTCAGAACTGCACTCCTGTGTCCTTGAAGGCAAGGAAGCAGTGATAAGAGCATGGGGCCTGGGCAGAGAGACCTCCAAGTATCTGTGCATTAGGGAGAGGAAAAGAGAAATAACTACTCTGAGAAAGCAAATAGGTTAAATAAAAATTTTCCAAAGACTTGGAGCTTACTTGTTTGTTAGTAATTATCTATCTCTTTTTTCTATCTATCTTTAGTATCCAAACCATTCTGCATTTCTGAATAAGAATGACTAGGGCCTGAGGTGAATGGCAACAACTATAAACCTAAGCCATTATGTGGGGTTGTTGGAAGCCATCTATTGTCTTCACTAGTAGAGGGGTGTGGACAAGGAACCTGGAAGGCTGGTTAACTTTGTAGCTCTGAAAGATCAGAGCCAAGCACCCACTGTCTAGTTGAGACAATGGTAGCTTATGCAACATCCACCTTCTAGTTTTATGTAAATTCTTACTGATTGGCTATTCTGGAATTGCCTGCCTAAGGCTATGGGTGTATCCCATAGTCTTAATAAAAGGGATAGCAAGGCCAGGGCGGGGTGGAGTCCTTCCCCTTAAGTTGGGCTCCCACCTGGCCCCCAATATTTCCAAATTAATATTTTCTAGTCTTTCATTTGTGTGTGACCTCCTCCAAAGCCTGAATCCTGAACCTGAACCCTGAATCACGTGGGAAAAGGGGGGGTGGGAGGAAGAATCTGCATGGAGGGAAGGCATTAAATTTATCTGAATAACAGGGAAGACACAAAGAAAAGTTCTTCCCACATAAATGTTAGGGGGGGTGAGAGAAAAGACATTAATTAATTTTTAAGTGTTAAAAATAATGGTCATTTTAAAATTCTAAATATCCTTCAGTAATCAAAGAAGGGAAATAGAAATTAACTATGATGTAACTTTTATAATTAATAATGATTAATATCTCATTGGTGTTCTCAGTAATCAAAGAAGAGAAATAGAAATTAACTATGATGTAACTTTTATATCTAACTAATAATGATTAATATCTCATTGGTGTTCTCTTTATTTAAGTGTTAATTTTACTGCTTTATTTTCATCTCATTAAATAGTTAAAATAATTTGTGTGTATGTGTGTGTGTGTGTGTGTGTGTGTGTGTATGATCCACTTTCTCAGTTCCCCAACTCTTGACTATAAGATCATGTGATTCTCAACCATGTATCCACCTATCTGTGGGCAACTCTTACGTTGCACGTGCAAGTCAGTGAGCTCCACTACATTACTGACACTATGCACAGCTCTGTTCCAGGAAGGAGGTGGAGAAACAGGGAGAGACAGGCAGACAGCAAGACAGTTTCTTTGACATTAAGAAACCATCAATCAAGTGGTGGGGGCAGATGAACAAATACTAAACTGTAATACAAGTAGAAAGAAGATAAACAGTGTCCAAAGTATTTCAGGACCACTGTTTGTGTGAGACTTACAAGGAGGAAGGTTCTAGAAGTTTTCACAATGGAAAACACATTTAATTTGAACTTTGAAAACCACACAAGACTTTTTGATGACAGAAATGGGGTCAGAAGAAGGAAGTATTCAAGTCAAAGTCTGTGGCCTATTCAAGAAACCTCCCTGTATCAGTTGGAATTCACAATTGATGAATTGTGGAAGTGAGGGATTTATATTCAGAATCAGACCTTACACAAAAAGGCATGAGCAGGGGAAAGAAAGCCTAGTAGGGACAGCCAAGGGATCAGAGAAAAGTCATTAGGTAGTTCCCCTAGAGCACCTGTAAGAGAGGACAAACTAGAAATGCAAAAAAAAAAATTAAAAAAAAAATTAAAATCCAGGCAACCATCAAAATGAGCACAAAGGAGAGGCATGTGGGGAAGACTACTTGTGGGGAGGTTGCTGCCTCTTAAATAGCCAATACCTCTGCACGCCCACAGTCAAGAGTCTTGAAGCCACTGTTGACCATTATGGTAGCAACTGAGTAAATGAACTAAAAACACAGGATGGAGAAGAGAAAGGACCAGCAGAATCTATGGGGTTCTGCATCTGACTATAACAAACTTCTGAAAGTAATGACTGCTGCTTCTCTCCTACCTCCCAAAGTTCAAATTCTTTTGAGCAACTCTAACCATGAGCCATACAGAGAAAGAAATAGTATCTACTTGAACAGATCAGTGGAGCATAAACCCAAAGCTCAATTGAATGAAGGAAAACTGGAAAGAGTACTTTAAGATAATAAAATTTGTCCTGTCCTGAAGAAACACTGGGCAGTCATTAAAAGTTTTAACAGCAAATCACATATCTAATTTATCTTCATAAAGAATAACTTGAGTGGATATCTGCCATGTATCACAGATGGGAAATAGAGAGGAGGTTATTTATGTCTCCCTGGGTTTTCTCAAGTTATTTCTCCTCCATGAATTGCAATTCTTGCACATGCAGTGAAAAATTTCCCTCCTCACAGATACCATCAAACACCACCTCCTCTATGAAGCTTTCCCTAACTTCCCACTCAGAATTCATTTCACCCTATAGCTTTCCCAAAATACCCTGTACATTCATCTATTGAAGTCCTTTTCATATTATGCTACACTTTTTTTATGTTTCTTTTTATCCAGTTAACTATAAGAATCTTGAGAAGAGAAACCATGTTTTATTCATTATTGTATACCTGAGATTGGGTTCACAGTAAGTAATCAATAAACATGGGAGGAAAAAAATGAATGAATGATAAATGAATGAAAGAAACCCAGTGGACATTAATGCAATATTATAGGCTAAAGATCCAGAGGCTAAACTAGAATAATGGCAATAGGGAGAGAGAGAGAGAGTGAAGAAAATCCAACTAACATTTAAAAGCAGAATGGCTAAAATTTGGTAACAATTGATAGAATATGTAGAAGATAAGACAGGTTAATAAATGCTATAAATAAAGTAAACAAAATGTAAGGTTGTACAAGGGATCATGGTTAAGTTTAATCAAAGAGATGAAATTATTATAACATTAAGGAAATTGTATGTCCATAAAGTAAAATATACTCAACACAATATCTAACAACAACAAAAAGCCTGATTTATCATGTTGTCAGACAACTAAGAGAGGTTAATAGTATTACATATCAAAATTTTCCATAGAAAACATTTATTTCTAAATTTCCAACTCTATTTTCATTTTGTTTCACTTAGTAGTTATCACCAAGCAACTTTAATGGAGTCAAAAGAATGATAAAGACATAACTTCTCATGCAATTTTAGCATGAAGCATATGACATTCTTGATTCATTACAGATTTTCAAAATGGCCCCACACTGAACTGAGCAGCCAGAAAGTTCCTAATTATTTTAATTAATTTATTTTTAATATGTTATTAATTTTTAGAGACAGAGGAAGGCAGAGGGAGAGATAGAAATACCCATGAGAGGGCCCGGAGCAGCCGGGCCCAGAGCAGCTGGGTCGGGTGCGGCCAGGCTCGGAGCAGCAGCAGCCAAGCCCGGAGCAGCCAGGTCGGGAGCTTCCAGGCCCAGAGCGGCCAGGTCGGGTGCAGCAAGGCCTGGAGCAGCAGCAGTGGCCAGACCCGGAGCAGCTGGTTGTGGAACGGACCAGAGCAACAGAGGCCAGGCCCAGAGCAGCCAGGCCCGGAACAGCTCGATCCTTGCCTGCCCCCACCACAAGGCTGCCTCTCAGACATGGCTGGAAATTTTGGGGGGAACTTGAGGGTCTGCTGAATCAAGTGATGAAGGCTTAGATCTGGATGTGTTGAGTTAGTATAGCACGGGGGTGTTGATCTGTGAGTGCCTTGTCTGGGGCCTGGATGAGGTTAGTTGATCTATTGGGAAATGTCTTTTGTGTGAAGAGTATCCTTGGGCATGTGGAGGTATTATTGGTTTGAGAAAATGCTAAGTAACTGATTTACTATCTGAAAAATTTAAAGTTCTGAAAGTTTAAGGTCTCTTGCCAAAAAGAGGTTTTAAAGCTAACACCTTAATTTTAATGGAGAAAGAAGAAGACAAGCCCTTCCCACCCAGAACAGGTAATCCAATTCCAACCAGCAGCTATGTTTAAACAATGTGTTCATTTACACTTGAATGGCTACACCTTTTGATAGCCTAAGGGCAAGTTTACATGTAAACAAGTTTGCTTCTCAATTCCCAGGACAGAAAAAAAACAAGGTTTAAAATTATTAGATTTTAAAATTTATTCTTAGAAGTGTAAAAGTTTATTAATTTAAAAAAAAAAAAGGAGATTGAAAAACCTGATGAACAATAATAGCTGTTCATTGTAGTAGAGTCAGCGATATGGGAGGGGAGTGAGAGTGGTGGAGGGGGGAAGAGACTGAACATAAACTGTGCGGCTATGGATGAGGACAATGGGGGGTGGGGAGGGGCGGAGGGTGGGGTGGGAACCTGGTGGAGGGGGGAAGAAATGAACCTTTGTAATAATATGAACAATAAAGATTGATTTTTTTTAAAAAAATACCCATGAGAGAGAAACATCAATTGGCTGCCTCTTGCATGCCCCCTACAGGGGATAGAGCTCACAACTGGAACATGTGCCCAAACCTAGAATCAAACCAACAACCTCTTGGTGCATTAGATGACACTCAGCCTACGTAGCCACACTGGCCAGGCTGAGTAACTTCATTTTTAATCTGGTGGCCTTGCTAAATCAGACCTGCTTTTTCTGAAGGTCTCCTCCTTCAGAACAGCTAAAATACAATGAGTAAAATCCCAAGCCACTCCCGCTCCAGGAATGTGGTCATTAGAGCTATATCATCCGTCACCTTGGGGTGGTAATTAGAAAAGGGAAGTCAATAACAATAGTACATAACACTACTTTACTAAGATTTAAACAAGTTGTAATATTGTTGAACATATATTGATGAGACCAAATGTGCCACAGGCTATTGAGCACAAGGAGGGCTTTGATGGGAGGCTTTTCATTATTAATTTGATGGGATGAGGTTTATAGATATCTCAGCATACATTTTCATTGTTATTTGAGACCTGGCCTCCCACAGCCATCAAATCTAATCAGAGTCTTGTGAGGTGACAGCCAAGATGGGGGAGGATGCCTCAGAGGTCTGGATATGGGACTAGCAACCCCATGAAAGGAAAAGAGCCAAGTCTTATTGACTTTACCAGGCTCTTTCCAAAGTGTAGAAAATACCCTAAGGAAGGAGAAGAAAAAGAACCCTTGGTGAAAAGAATCTCTGAGCTAAAGATCAAGAAGCCTGGGGGAGAGGGGGCAATTTTGTTTGTTTTGTTTTTTATTTATTTTTTTCTTTATTGTTTAAGCCTTAAAGGTATTACATGTGCCCTAATCCTCCCATTTACACTCCCCCTCCCCCCCAACTCATGCCCTCACCCTGCTGGTGTCTGTGTCCATTGGTTAGACTTATATGCATGCATACAAATCCTTAGGCTGATCTCTCCTCCTTATCCTTCCCTCCCCTACCTTCCCTTTGAGGTTTGATGCTCTGATCCATGCTTCTTGGCTCTGGATCTAATTTTGCTCATCAGTTTATGTTGTTCATTATATTCCACAAATGAGTGAGATCATATGATATTTATCTTTCTCTGACTGGCTTATTTCACTTTGCATAATGCTCTCCAGGTCCATCCATACTGTTGCAAATGGTAAGAATTCCTTCTTTTTTCAGCAGTGTAGTATTCCATTGTGTAGATGTACCACAGTATTCTAATCCACTCATCTGCTGATGGGCACTTAGGCTGTTTCCAAATCATAGCTAGGTAAATTGTGCTGCTATGCACATAGGGGTGCATATATCCTTTCTGATCGGTGTTTCTAGTTTCTTGGGATATATTCCTAAAAGTGGGATCACTGGATCAAATGGGAGTTCCATTTTTAGTTTCTTGAGGAAACTCCTTACCATTTTCCACAGTGGCTGCACCAGTCTGCATTCCCACCAGCAGTGCATGAGGGTTCCTTTTTCTCTGCATCCTCTCCTGCACTTGTTATTTGTTGATGATAACCATTTTGACAGGTGTTGAGATAGTATCTCATTGTCATTTTGATTTGCATCTCTCAGATGATTAGTGATTTTGAGCATGTTTTCGTATTTCTCTTGGCCTTCCTTATGCCTCTTTTGAAAAGTATCTATGTAGTCTGTTGCCCATTTTTTGATTGAGTTGTCTGTCTTCCTTTTGTTAAGTTCTATGAGTTCCCTATAAATGTTGGAGATTAAACCCTTATCAGTGATAACATTGGCAAATATGTTCTCCCAAGCAGTGGGCTTTCTTGTTTTGTTGTTGGTTTCTTTTGCTGTACATAAGCCTTTTATTTTTATATAGTCCCATTTGTTTATTTTCTCTTTAGTTTCCATTGTCCTAGGTGAAGATACTGCTTTGGCATAGGTCTGGGATTTTACTGCCTGTGTATTCCTCTAAGATTTTTATGTTTTCCCATCTTACGTTTAAGTCATTTGTCCATTTTGAGTTTATTTTTATGTACGGTATAAGTTAGTAGTCTAGTTTCATTTTTTGCATGTATCTCTCCAATTTTCCCAGCACCATTTATTGACGAGACTGTCTTGACTCCATTGTATGTTCATGCCTCCTTTGCCAAATATTAATTGAGCCTTTGTCAAATATTAATTGAGCATAGTGGTTTGGGTTGATTTCTGAGTTCTCTATTCTAGTCCATTGTTTTGTATGTCTGTTCTTGTGCCAGTGCCAGGCTGTTTTAAGAACAGTAGCTTTGTGCCGAAACCAGTTTGACTCAATGGATAGAGCATCGGCTTGGGGACTGAAGGGACCCGGGTTCGATTCCGGTCAAGGGCATGTATTGATACCTTGGTTGCGGGCACATCCCCAGTAGAGGGTGTGCAAGAAGTAGCTGATTGATGACTCTCCCTCATCGATGTTTCTAGCTCTCTATCTCTCCCCCTTCCTCTCTGTACAAAATCAATAAAATATATTTAAAAAAAATAAATAAAAGTCCCGATTTAAAAAAAAAAAAAAAAACAGAAGAAGAAGAAGAACAGTGGCTTTGTAATACAGCTTGAAATCTGGTATTGAGATTCCCACCTCCAAAAATAAGACATCCTCCGAAAATAAGACCTAGCACATGGAAAGATAAGACATCCCCTGAAAATAAGACTTAGCGCAACTTTGGGAGAAAAAAATTAATATAAGACACTGTCTTATTTTCGGGGAAACAGGGTACTTTGTTCTTCTATCTCAGGATGGCTGCAGCTATTCGGGATCTTTTTTTATTCCAGATGAATTTTTGGAGAGTTCATTCTAGGTATGCGAAATAAGCCATTGGTATTTTAATGGGGAGTGCATTGAATGTATAGATTGCTTTGGGTAGAATGGACATTTTAAAGATGTTGATTTTACCAATCCATGAACATGGTATGTTCTTCCATCTGTTTATGGCTTCCTCTATATATATTTTCAGTGTCCTGTAGTTTTCCGAGTACAGGTCTTTTACCTCCTTAATTAAGTTTATTCCTAAGTATCTTAATCTTTTTGGTGCAATGGTAAATGAGATTGCTTTTTAATCTCTCTTTCTGTAAGTTCACAATTGGTGTATAAAAATGCCATAGATTTCTTGGCATTAATTTTGTATCCTGTATTGCCGAATTCATTTATTAAGTCTAATAATTTTTTTATGGAGCCTTTAGGGTTTTCTATGTACAGCACATGTGTCAAACACAAGGCCCGCGGGCCAAATCCGTCCCGCCAGGCCTTGCAATGTGGCCCGCACCGCGCTGTCATCACTGCACTATGCTGCGTTTCCATCACAATGACAGTTTATGACTGTTCAGTAAACCATTCGGCCCGCGATTTAGGCTGGATTTTAGATTTTGGCCCCTTCTCTGATTGAGTTCGACACCCCTAATGTACAGCATCATGTCATCTGCAAATAAGGACAGTGTTATTTCTTTTTTTCCAATTTGGATACCTTTTATTTCTTCTTCTTGTCTAATTGTTATGGCTAGTACTTCCAGAACTACATCAAACAGTAGTGGCAAAAGTGGGCATCCTGTTTCTTTCTTGTTCTTAGGTGAAATGGTTTTATTTTTTGTCCAATGAATATAATGTTGGATGTAGAAGAAGCCTAGGTTTTAGTTAAGCTCTACTAGTAACTAGTTCTGCACCCTCAGACATGGGTCTAATGTCACTGTAGCTCTCTGGGCTGGAGTTTCCTTATCTATAAAAAGATAATCTCTTAAGGTGATTTTCAAGTCCACTATTCTATGATTTTTTTTTTTCTATCTTGGGTTATCTCTTCAATTCTCTTAATTTAAATACCACCTATGTGCTGGAACTTCCTATTTGTATTTCCATCCCCAACTTCCACTTCAACCCCAGACTGATATATATATATAACTTAGCTCTTGGAAAATCCACTTGGATGGGATCTCAAACTTCACAAACCCTTCTCCTTAAACCTCCTTCTCCCAATCCCACCCCAGTCATCTCATCACAGTAAATGGCAACTGCAATATGGAGTTTTCCTTTTCATCCTCTTCCTCTCACACTCAAAATCTAATCATTCGGCAAATTATGAAATATGTCCATAATGCCCATCTTTTCCATCTTCGTTGGTGCCTCATCCTTCACTCATGCCCATCCATGGGCTATTCTCCACACACCAGTAAGAATGGTTTCCTGCTCCTACCCCCACATACCCTTATAGTTTACTTCTCTCTTACTTCAAGTCTTCATTTAAACTCACCTTACAGAGAGGCCATTCCTAATAATACTATTAAAATGGTATTTATATTCTTTTTTTTTCTATCTAATAAACCTCCACTAACTTAGTGGCTGAAAAAAAACATACATTTATTTTCTCACAGTTTCTATGGGTCAGGAGTCTTATAGGAACCCCATAAGGAGTCTCTCAAGGCTATAATCAAGGTTGGCTGAGCTATACTCTCACCACAGTGCTTGACAGGAAAGAACCTGCTTCCAAACTCATTCATGTTTTTGGTAGACCTAATTTCCTTGTGGCTCTGTGGCTGAGATCCCTATTTTCTTACTAGCTGAAAATTGAATGGTGCTCTGGGCTCTAAGAATGCCTTCTGGTTCTTGCCAAGTAGCCCGTTCCATAGGCAGTTCACAACCTGGTTGCTTTCTTATTCAAGGCCAGAAAGAAAATTTATCTCTCACTCTGGTAGGTCTCAGTTATTCTTTTAAGGACTTTACATGATTAAAAGTCAGATCCATCCCGGAAAATCTTTCTGATTAACTTAGAATCAAATTATAGGAGTGGTATTCCATCAGAGTCACATTTAAGTTTGGGGTGTGGCTGAGGGGTGATTATACAGAGAGGGTAGTCAGGGGTAGGAATCTTGGGAAGCATCTAATAATTCTACCTATCACAGCATTCTACCATAACCTTTACTCCATCTCCTTTCCTATTCTTTGTCCTCACCAGGTGATTTGTTTACTTGTTATTCTATTTTCCCTGAGTAAAATGAAAGATTCCTAAAGCAAGAACTTTATATTGTTCACTGTCATTTCTCTGGCAACTAAAACAATGTTTGGCATTTAATCTGAACTCAGTAAATATTTGTTGAAGAAAAGAATGAATGAATCTAAACATAAATTTCTTTGACCCTTCACATCCCAGGAAGTACCACATATTATCTCCCATAGTTTATTCTTCTAACAAATCTTGGTCTCTTACAAGTTAGCTCTGATGAATATTTATTGAGCACTTACACATTACCAGCCACTTGAACACACTATAGTTAATCCTCACAATCATGCAATCTCTTCTGAGCCTGGCTGGTGAGAAATTGAATTTCAGGCATACTTTTGGGAGTCCTATATGCTACTAGTTGGTCCTAAGTGCTTGTCTATTCTCTCCTTCTTCTGTTTAGTAATAAATTCTCAGGTTTAGCTAGGCACAGAGCCACCTGATTATAGAACCCCAACCCAGTTTCTCTTGAAACTAGATGTGACCATTATTAGATTCAAGTAAATGGGATGTGAGAAGTGATGAACACAATTTTATTTCCATAAAGACAAGATCACTTGCTCCGAACTTCTTTTTCTCTTTTGTTAGGGCTGGAACATAGACACAGAGGTAGGGCATCTTTAACACTCTAAACAGGATCCTTCACCAAGGCTTGGCAGGTCTTAAAAGGGCACCTGAAGACAGAATTTATGGGGTCCAAAAATTTGGATGGGAAGTTTCATCTTTATTTTCAATAACTTCCTATTAAAATTCAGCATTTTCTTTAATTATGAATGTAGGCAACAAACTATAGTAATATTCATAGTGTCTATGACATTGTCACTCTCAGAAACCATAGATATTTTCATATCACACTATGTTTATTCAGATATTATATTGGTACTCATCACTATTTTGAAACTACAGTACTTATTGGATATACCACAGTATCTTACTATTAATTAATAAGGAAGTATATACAATAGTATATCACAAATTTGTCTTTTAAATATTATAGTTGTATTGTATTATAATTTACTTCCTTTATAATCCTATGTGTTAAAAATTGATTTCAGAGAGGAAGAGAGGGAGAGATAGAAACATCGATGATGAGATAGAATCATGCCCCACATGCCCTGCACTGGGGATCGGGGAATGTGCCCTGAATGGGAATCGAATTGTGACTTCCTGGTTCATAAATCGATGCTCAACCACTGAACCATATCAGCCAGGCCCTCCTATGTAGTTTTACTTTTAGACAAGAGACCACACACTTTATTATATTACCAAAAGAGCTACAGCATAAGAGCATAAGAGTTTAAAATTCTGTTGTAGATGATTGTATCGAGAGAGAGAGAGAGAGAGAGAGAGAGAGAGAGAGAGAGAGAGAGAGAGAGAGAGTCCCCCCCCTGTCTTCTAATGTCTTTGAGCCTCATATTTTGAGGTTTCTATGCTACAGTGGCTGAGCCCACACCTTAATCAGCATGTCCTCTCTAAAGTCAAGCCAGAGTCCTGGGTACATAGCACTTAGGAAATAACTCTCCAGTCTTTATACTGCCCTGCTACAACTGATGTGCTCATCATCCACGCCTGTGCATAGATGGTTCCTAGAGGACAGCAACAGTGGGTTGGTGACTCTAATACCTGCTGGTCCTAGGGCAACAGTTCTTAAGGTCTGGCCCATGCATCGCCCCAACCTCACTCATCAGAATTACCAACACCACCATTGAAAAGGAACACAGTGGTGTTCCTGACTCCATGGAACTCACCCAGGACCACATTCTTCCTTGTCTCAAAAGAAATTAAAGAAACCTTCTTTCTCTTTAGCTTGGACTACTACCTCCCAAATTCAGTCATTCACCTCTATTGCCCTTACCCTCTGAGAATGATCCAGAATAATTCATCTCAATGAGCTTACATTTCTGCAAACAAAATCCTGACTGGGTATTGCCTGGAAACCTCTTCTTGCCATATCCACTCCCCTTCACAAAATTTCCACAGGCAGAAGACACAAAAATGAGGTTGCCATCTTGTTACAGGGAAAGAAAAATTCTTTTCAGCAGTGAGAAAGAGGTTATTATCTCAGTATATTGTGTTATAGCTACTGAAACAATTTAAATATGAGGTCTTAATATCATGAAAATGAAAGGAGAGTGGTAACTGTAGAGAATATAAGGAGACAGAGTAAAAGTAAATAGTGGCTGGTTAGACATGGAGGTATAGTGAAAAAAGAGAAACCAGAATTGACTATAAGATTGAAGTTTAAGTGAGCAAAAGAAGGATAAACAAAAGAGAAACATAGAAAAGAAAATCATTTTGGAGAAGACAACCATTTTTGGAGTTTGGAAATCCAAGAGGAAATTCCTCAGAGGTGTGGAATGAGAGGCCTGGGATTGAGATGTTGAAAGGGGCCAAGAAAATGAAGGCCCTCGCTGAGGCAGAGAATTAAGAGAAGAAAAAGCAGAAGGCCACCTCTGGTCCTTGAGCAGCACTCACTTTTAGTGAACAGAAGCAGCCATCAAAGGAGACAGAGAGGGAACAACTAGAAAAGAAAAAATAAGGTTAGAATAGTGCAAAGTCACAGACAGCAGAGGCTGTGAGTAAAATGCATAGAGAAACTAAGGATAGGAACTGAGCAAAAGTCAGCGAATTTATTGATGAAAAGATGATTGATTAGTAGATAGCTTACTAATAGTAGGTAGCCATATAAATAAGACGCCCTGTACAGATATTACCAGGGACAGAGGCTGTCAAGATTCTTTTAAGAGCTACGATGGAGCCACAGTCTCCCCTAAAACCTTTTCCACAATTTCTAGCAAACTCACTACACAAAATATGTCTATATGCTATTTATAACCCACAAAATATCCCTGGTTTGAAAAATATCTACACTCCAGAAGGCATGATTCAAAGGCAAATGAGCTAGGAATTTTCAAATAAATTCTATTGGTTCAATATCATGGAGAATGTTTATATTCATTTCACATATCAGAAAACTCTAGGTATTATTAGATATAGCAGCTCTTAATAAGCAAATATTTTTCCCCAAGCTGTGTCAATGAAGATATTTCCTTCCATTTTCATATTATATTGAAGGAATAATATAAGTCCTATTTATGGCACTATCCAGTGCTTGCCTGAATCCTGTGAATGTTCATCCATGATAGAATCAATAGATGGAATATAGAATTCATCTCACAGATGAATGACGCCTAATGGACTCTAGATTTTAATTCTAAGACATAAGCCCAAACTGAAAAAACTAAAATAAAGAAAAAAATAGAAAAAGAAAAGGAAAATAACAAAGAATCAGTTATTCTACAAGTCAGAAACAAAGTGTACATATTTAGGCAAAGGAAAAATTATACAATTTACAATGCCCTCATAACCTCTCTAGTGAACATGAATAAAACATTAACAGAAATTATACAGATTAAATATTGAGGTGCTGGATGTTGCCACTCACCACAAATGAAAGCTTTTACACTGACCAGTTATTTCCTTGTTCAAAGATTTGCAAAAGTCAGAACCATGATCAGAGAAAAATTAAAGAAGCCTCTTTTCCCTACCATTAGCCCCAAAAGAAAATGAGAAATTTAGGTTATGCTGAACTTGCCTAACAAATGACCATTTAAAAGATTCTCATGGTTGCATGAATTTTTCTATTTCCCTCCAAATATCTAGATGCATTTGGATGCAGGCTTGTGTTTGGTCTCCAAGTTCTATTTTCATTAAAAATCAACTGTGTTGTTGCTAGCTATGGGGTCAGATCTTCAGCAGTAGATGGCACTGGGCAGGCTCCAATCTGATATAAATTGCAGGAAGCTGAAATAAGGAAATCTTGGTGATGTCTTTAATCACAGTGGCTATTGTGGTTTTGTACACTCTTCTCCCATTCTCAATCCTGATTCTCCTCTACCCTCTCAGTCACTGGTTTACTTTGCTGAAATTGGAATTACCCAGCTCACACTTTCTGGCCCTCCACCCATCTTTGCACCTATCCATTCCTAAGAGATGGAATCAGTCCTCACATTTCTCCACTGCCTCCTTACCCTCTGCTGCAAACATTCACCGGCTTTTCCTATTTTGTTCTTGGGGAAACAAAGACCCTCCTTAATTTAAAGGGAAGCTTCATTTATCAATGCATTTTTCCATAGACCTCTCTTTATTTTACGTCAACCTCTTCTAACAAGTAAACTACAGTAAGAAGATAAATATGTACCTGGTAAAAAACAAAAATAGGAAAAATCACTTTCACAAAATTAAAAATATATATATTGAACATACAGAAAATTTAAACAAGAAAAATGTGCCTATAAAAAGAACATCACAATACTGATAGACATAATTTTTTACTAAATGGACATGTATTCTGGATGGGAAAACTGATTATCAAAATGTCCCAAAAATGCTGAGACTGGTTTGGCTCAATGGATAGAGCGCATCAGCTTGGGGACTGAAGGGTCCCGGGTTCGATTCCAGTCAAGGGCATGTACCTTGGTTGCGGGCATATCCCCAGAAGGGGGTGTGCAAGAGGCAGCTGATCAATGACTCTCTCTCTCAACAATGTTTCTATCTCTCTCCCTTCCTCTCTGTACAAAATCAATAAAATATATTTTTTAAATGTCCAAAAAAATTGAATATACATGGAAACATTTTCCTGGAGTATGTTTTGTTTATACCCATCAAGAACCTTAAACATTAGACCATTTCTGGGAATCTATCTGACAAAAGTATATTTCAAAATGCATGCACATTTTGTATGTTGGTGTGTATGTTCATTTCGGTTTTATCTATGATAGTTTGAAAAAAAAACTGGACCCAACCTAAAATTTCAATGTAAGATGATTAAGAGAATATATGGCACATCTAAACAATAAAATGTTTTCCACTAAATTCAAGTTGACTAAGTGTACAGGGAAATGCTAATTTTATACCATTAAGGAAAACACAGATATGAACTAGTATAAATTCAACTACATGAAACATTGTACAAAATATTAGAGAAATGTAGGGTAAACAGATTTAAGATAACAAATTTTTTTCTATTCCTTTATATTTTTCTATACTTTCCAACTTGCCTAAATCAACATATGTTATTTCTAAAATATAAAGTTTGGAAATAACATATTGAAAAGTGGGTGGGAGAAACTCCTATAAGAGTAGAGTTTTGTGTTAGGTGTGTGGCTTGGGTATCAAGCTAATCCAGTTTAAAGTCCTAGTTCTGCCTTTCTAGTTTTGTGACCTTGGTAAGACACTTCACCCTCCAGGTCTCAGTGCCTACTTTCTATTATCTGAGGATCACAGTACTAACCCATGGGATTACTGAAATGATTAAATCATATCATTCAGACCCTGGATGTATATAGTAAGTCCTCAAATTAGTCTGTGATAGCTACTAATTCCCTAATTGTCCAGCTACAGAAATAGTCTTTTCCCTGAAGGCTGGGTCCCCTTCCCTCCAGCCAAACTCCCACCATTTTCCTTCCTGAAAATACTCTCATAAAGGGCAGGGGGGGAAATAAAAGGCAGAAGAGCAGTCCCAATATTACCTTCATAGAAGGAAAAGGACAGATGCACTCCCCACACTTACAGGAGACAGACTGCTGGGGTTTGAACAGCAGGCAGCAGAAGACTAAAAAGGCAAGTAGAGAGGCCTGAGCTGTGTGTGCCACCACCATTTCACATGGATGCACGGTGTGACCAGTCAAGGGAGAATATATAGTCAGCCTGAACAGGAATCCAGATTGACTGTGCCTAAAACAGCCATGGGCTGACACTCTCATTTTCTAAAGGGAAAACTGATCCCCATTCATATGAACTACCACACACCCCTTTCCACCTTCTAAGGGTTATGCACACATTTCCCTCTGCTAGAAGGCACCCCCCTCCTTCCTACTCTCTACCAATACCATCCCCCTGTAGGGAGAAGCTGCAGAATCACCTTCCCCCAGAGATCCTTCCTTCCCAGACACCCAGTTCCCTGGAGTCCCACTTTTCCCTCTCCTGGCTCACATCCTGCTCTTTGCCTGCTAATGAACTATTCTTATGGCCTGGTCACAAGGAGTGGTCTTCCCTGTCTTTACCATGTGACCTACAAAACAGATGTTTAGAAAGACTGTGAATGAATAAACCATTTCCTGTTCATGCTGGGATTAATGAAATCTGTTCCATGGGTAACTTCTCTTTTCTTTAATTTCCCAGTTACAAGAGAATATAGAAGTAAGTCACTTCTCCATTTTCCATTCTAACAAAGAACCGAGATACTGGTTCAGGTAGACTGCTCCTTCTTTTTGTGACCTACAGCTCTGCAGGGGCTGCCTTGAATCACAGCCAACTGCATGGATTTTTAGTTTTGAATCTGCAGTACATACAGTCTCATCTCTCGGCAACCAGATATTGATCTCTGTCTCACTGGGTCTACACAAACTGGATTGCCTGAATTCAGGGGTTTTTTTTGTTTTTGTTTTTTTTAAGGAATAAATTCAGTAAATTAAATGGAATGGTGTGTGTTTTTTCTTACACTATGCCAAATAGAAAGTTTACTCATTTTATCTAGTTTTCCTGGTGACACAAAAATTTACAATGCAGAATAGGTGTAGGGAAGCCATTATTCATGCCTCATAAGAAATGAGCCAAAGTTACAATTCTGCCAATTTCACCATAGCTGCATTTGTGCCTCAAGCAAGCCCTACAATCAGGGGTACATATAACAAAAGAAGAGTTTACGAAGACAAAGGCTGAACCAGTGCTGATTCACAGATCAGCAACAGAACATCACAGATGCTGCCTCCATGGTGAGTAGGTCAGAGAGGCTGCAAATATTTACTGAGCATCTCATGATGTGCCAGATGCAGGAGCAAGACAGATGTATACCTGTCCTCAGAAACTTGTAGGCTGGTGGGAAAGACAGACTTTAAACTGGTCACTATGACTGTGATGGCAGGACCCCAGAAGTAAAAAGTTCTGTAGACATCCAGCTAGGCCCAGGCTAGCCTGCAGAGCAGTCCTCAAGAACCTATCATTTGATTCCAAGATGGCAGCCAGGAGGATGGCAGTGTAAGAGTGTGAGTGATGGAGCAAAAGGAGAGTGTATGGACAAGTGGTGTGTGTGTGTGTGTGTGTGTGTGTGTGTGTGTGTGTGTGTGTGTATGAGAGAGAGAGAGAAAGAGAGAGAGAGACAGCTAGATCTCACAGGACATTTGGGGGCTGGTGGACCAGGCTCACATAGCAGGGTAGCCTCTGCTACTGCTATAATCTTTCCTACATGGCTGCAGAGGCCTCGCCATCTTGAAGAACAGAGCTGCTGTGATTGGAAGCCCAGCCTCACCTCCACCCAGGGTGCTCTCAGACACCACCAAGGATCCTACAGCCACTCAGGCCAGGGACCTGCAGCCTCGGCTGCCAACCCACGAACACTGGGACTCCAGCTTCCCCAGTTGAGGGCTTCTGTGAGTTCCGGAGGGTGCTCCCCTCGTGTTAGCCAGATGCTTTAGCCTCAGGCACCACAACAGCACAAGCAAAAAGCCAAGCCTTACACAGCAGCCCCAAGCTCCGCGGCCACTCCAGCAGTTGTGCGAACAGCCACCACTGCAACTGCACAGGAGCAGCTGCCCCGCAACCCCCTACCCCCAAGGAGCAGCCACCACCCACAAACATGCTGGGAACAGTCACCACAAACAGCTTCCACTCATGACTGCCTGAGGAGCAGCTGCTGCACACTACCACACAAGGAGCAGCCACCTGATAACCCCCCAAGTAGTAGCCACCACCCATGACCACACGAGGAGCAGCCACTCCATGACCGCATAAGGAGTGGCCATCCCACAAACAGCAGCTGCCCCACGACCACCCAAGGAGCGGCTGCTCCGTGACCACCTGAGGAGGAGCCACCACTGCACAATCCACCACCAAGCCCACTGCTGCAGCCACAGACCTCTTGTGACTTGACACCTAGATCCTTTGGTGAGAACAAAAATGGGGAGACAGGAAAACAACCCCCAAAGGAAAGAAAAGGAGGAATTGTCAGGAAAAGAACTAAATGAAACAGAGGCATGCAATATGTCAGAGAAAGAATTCAGCATAAGGGTTATATAAACTGGATGGATGAGAAAATCAACAACCTATGTGAGAATTAGGGGAAATAAAAAGTGATATAGCTACAATAAAAAATAATATGGAAGCTTTCAATAGTAGACTAGGAGAAGCACAGGACCTAATTAGCAAATTAGAAGATAGAGGAGCAAAACACACCGAATCTGAACTGCAATTGGAGAAAAGAAAAAGAAAAAAAAAAAAGACAAGAGGAAAGCCTAAGAAAGCTTTGGTGCAACATGAAATGAAGCAACGTACATATAACAGGAGTGCCAGAATTACAAGAAGAGAAGCAAGGTTTAGAAAACCTATTCAAAAAAATAATGTCAGAAAACTTCCCTAATCTGGGAAAATATAAAGTCTTCAAGAACAGAGAGTCCAAAACAAGATAAACCCAAAAAGACCCACACCAAGACACATAATTATGATGGCAAATGTTAATGACAGAGACTCTTAAAGGTTGCAAGAGAGAGACAGAAAGTTATCTACAAGGGATCTCCCATTAGACTATCAAATGATTTCTCAACAGAAACACATCAGGCCAGAAAGAAATGGAAAGAAGTATACAAAATTATGAAAAGCAAGGGAATGAATCCAAGAATACTCTATCTAGCAAGGCTATCATTCAAAATTGAAGGGGAAATAAGGAGCTTCACAGACAAAAAAAAAAATTAAGGGAGTTTATCACTACCAAACCATCAAAGCAAGAAATGATAAAGTGATTGCTGTAAAAAGAAGGGGGTGGGGAGGGAAAGAATAAACACAGGCACAAAAAATTAAAATGGCTACAAACAAGTACCTATCAATAATAACTTTAAACATGAATGGCCTAAATGCTCCAATCAAAAGACATTGAGTGGCTGAATGGATAAGAAAACATGACCCATGTACAATATATGCTGTCTACAAGAGACCCACCTCAAAGCAAAGGATTCACACAGACTGAGTGAAGGGATGGAAAAACAACCTAAGTGCTCATTAGCAGATAAGTGGATTAGAAAACTGTGGTACGTCTACTCCATGAAATCCTACACTGCTGTAAAAAAGCATGGATGGAACAGCATGGATGGAACTGTGGAGCATTATGCAAAGCAAAATAAGCCAGTCAGAGAAAGATAAATATCACATGATCTTACTCATTTGTGGAATATAATGAACAACATAAACTGATGAACAAAAAGAGCACCAGAGACACAGAAGCATCAAACAGACTGTCTAACCTATGAGGAAAGGTGAGGGTGAAAGGATAAGAGATCAACCAAAGGACTTCTATGTATGCATATAAGCATAAAAAATCAACTCAGACAGGGGCGGGAGTGTGAGGGCCTGTGATGGAGGGTGGGGGCAGCAGGGAGAGGTAAATGAGGGGGGAGGGGAAGGAGACTTATGTAATACTTTAAACAATAAAGAATTTAATTTTTACAAAAAATCCTATATTTTAAACAGAGTCCTGAAGAATAAGTAGAAGTCAGCTAGGTTACCTGGGCCAGAAGGTGGGTGGGGCTTCAAAGGGATAAAAACGATTCCTGAACGAAGAGGCAGTACACACCTGGGATAAAAGAAAGCATGGCCTGTTTGAGAAACTGAGCAATGTCCTCAAAGGCAAAATGGTACAAAAACAAGGAGGAATCCATAAGAGTTGAGACCGGGAAATAGTTCATTCTGAGCCTGCAAGGCCAGTAAGCATTCTAAACTTCTTTCTACATGCAAGGAGAAGGCAGCTGGGAGCTTTCAGTTTGGCTCTTTGGGCTACAATAAAGAGATGTGTTTGGAAAGGGGAAGGTAAAATCTGGGAAATGACTTAAGGGGCTGAGGTTGTAGCCCAAGCATGAGGTGATGGTAGCCTGGGTGGCATGGTGACCATGGGCATGGAGAAAAGAGGACAGATTTGTGGAAGAGCTCCCAAACAGAGGCAGTCCTCAGATCACATTGCTGCCTCCTTTTATTGAGTCAACCTCACAACTCACCCCCCTTGGCTTCCTATATCTCACCATCCACTCATATTGTGGGAATACATATGAAAGTGGGGAGACCAGGTGGCCTTCCCTTGAGCCATGCGCATTTTTAATTATATATCTATCACATTTATAATATCGATAGGAAAGAGAACCTCTGCCACTAAACATGCATAATCCCCACTTCCATATCCAATTAATCACTGGAAAGACCCTTGGTTTTACAAAAGGAAAGAAACCGGTTGCAGCACAGTCACTAGCAACCAGAAATGAGCCTGAACTATCTCTTCCCAGGCCGGGGTCCTGTCCACGCGACCACCAAAGAGAAGATGGTGATCAGCGCCATGCTGCTTTGAGGTGAGAGGCTACATGTCCTTCCCCTCTGCTCCTACAAGGCTCCGACCACTTCAGAGCTAAAATGGACATCATGGATTCTTAAGAGGATTTTTTTTTAAAGAAACAAGTAATATGTTGCCTCCTCTATTGTGCATTTTCCATAGAAGCCCTATATAAAAGGTTTTTATTATCCAAGGCAGCCTTTGAGATGTCACTCCAGTCCTAAGTGTATCTGCATTAAGGTGCACCTTATTTCTTGCGTCTCCCAGAACCTTGCCCTCTTGCTATTAGTACATTCACAACCCCTCACACTCACAAGAGAACAAGAGAAGTCAGAGTAGATGAAAGGAACCAGATCCATTTGCTCCTAACCAGGCCCCTTAAGAGCCTCTTAGAGGATCCCAGGTTACAAATATGTTCATCTTTTCCATTCACAAATACCTTTTTTAAGGCAAAGATGTGTCTATAAAATGGGACAAGAATAAAGTCTGTTGTTCCCTTCTATAGAATCTTTTCTTCAAAATGTTTCTATAATATCCAACCACAAAAATGGCTTTCAATGTATGCCATTGTTTCACAGATATATTTCAAACATATACCTGTCTCTCTGGGATTATGGGTTTCTGAGGCAATCAACATACTGAAAAGTGTGACACAGGGAAAGTATTTGATACTCTTGTTCTGAGGGATAGAGAGAGAAACCAGAGCTTTATTTATAAACCAGCAGAATTGCATATATTTTAACAGAAACTTTGTATTGACTTCAAACCCTTTACAAAGATAATGTCTGCTTTCTATAACAGCGACATCTACCGTATCTAGCTTTCCCCTCTATATTGGTGACACAGGACAGAGGAAGGCCACATGTGATGGATTCCGTTATGCATCAGTTGCAGCCATGGAAATTGAACAAAGACCCCCAACTTACCCCATATCTTGAGAGTTTAAGATGTTATGTTGCTGACACTGTGTTGTGGCTAAAGGGTGAAAATAAAGATATGTTGTAACCTTGGTTGTGAGCCTTGAATATGGCTGGATTGGTTTCTCACATCACAACTCATTTTTCCATGAGCCCTGGTGCCTGGATGCAAAATACTTTTTTTTAATTTTTCTCAAAAGTCTTTTTTTTTTTCTTTCATTTTTACAATGGAGCAATGATAATATATAGATAGATAGATAGATAGATATAGATATAGATATAGATATAGATATAGATATAGATATAGATATAGATATAGATATAGATATATTAAACGTGAGGATGAAACATGAGGATGAAAATCCTAATCTAAATTATCCTTCCAGTCATTCTAGTTTAAATACTCTATGAAACAGAATATTCCTCATGAAAAGCATCCTTAGGAGAAACATAAATAGATTCTGGGAAAGCTATTGGTTCTGGGGGATTTGACTTTTGTCCTGGTCATGCAGAGAATGGTTAAGCCCTAGATACTCTTGGATCAGGCAAACCTGGGCTCTGTCTCTGCTCTGTCATTTACAACTATGAGGACTTCGCAAGTTGCTTAACATTTAATTTCTGGGCAGGAAGAGGGTTGTGTAAAATGGGAATAATAACTACTTTATATGATTACTAGGCTTAATATAATATGCAAAAGAGCGTAGCATTGTGCCTGATGTATTGTTTATATTCATTTTAACTATTATTATATTTATTATTATTAATTTCAGTACAAGGCATCATCTTCATGTTCTTTTAGGCTAGTATGATGAAATGTCAAGCTATAACTATTATGTTCATAATCCAGTTTTAAAGAAACCAATTTTTATGACGCCCTCTTAGTAAATGAAGGAAATATTTTTTATTCAAACCAAAAATATTATTTTAACCAAATTTCCAGGATAATTCCTCAAAATCATATTTTACTTAAGTTACCCAAATAATGGCTTCAGTTATACACATTCCTTCACAAGAGACTTTAGATATGTCAATGAACTGCTGCTCTAAATTATTATTTTTTAAAATCATCTATTTGGACAAATTTTGGCAAAGCCATAATAAGACTTCTACTAGTCCTGAGGAAATAACCAATTAGTTTCAGGGCAGAAATTATCTATACTTTTATATACTACAGTTCCTTTATCTATTCATCCATCAATGTACACTTAGGTTTTTCCCATATCTCATTAAAAGAAAAAAAAAATTAACTGTTTATGGTGATGGATGTTAACTAGATTTATTGTGGTGATCAATTTAAAATATATACAAATATCAAATCATTATGTTATACACCTACAACTAATGAAATATTATATGTCAATTATTCTTCAATTTTAAAAAGACTATAAACATCAAGTTTGAGGAAAAGGAACCCTCATGTACGACTGGTGCAGCCACTGTTGAGAACAGCATGGAGTTTCCTCAAAAAGTTAAAAATGGAACTCACATTTGACCCAGTAATCCCACTTCTAGGAATATATCCCAAGAAAACAGAGATAGCAATCAGAAAGAATATATGCACCCCTATGGTTCATAGCAGCACAATTTACAATAGCTAAGACTTGGAAACAACCTAAGTGCAGATGAGTGGATTAAAAAACTGTTGTACATCTATACAATGGAATACTACACTGCTATAAAAAAGAAGAAACTTTTACCATTTGAAACAGCATGGATGGAACTGGAAAGCATTATGCCAAGTGAAATAAGCCAGTCAGAGAAAGATAAATATCACATAATCTCACTCATTTGCAGATTATAATGAACAACATAAACTGATGAACAAAAACAAGATCCAGAGACAGAGAAGCATTTATCAGATGCTCAAACCTCAGAGCGAAAGTAGAGGAGGGGAGGAATAAGGGGGAGAGATCAACCAAAAGATTTATATGCATGCATATAAGCATAACCAATGGACAGAGACAGCAGAGGGGTGAGGGCATATATGGGAATAGGGTAGGGGGGCAATGGGGAGATATGGACACATATGCAATACCTTAATCAATAAATACTTTTTAAAGTTGCAGAACATATACACAATGGAATATTACTTGGACATAAAATAAAATGAAATCTGACCATTTGCAACAGCATTGAAGGAACATGCTGAGTGAAATAAGTCTGCCGGAGATATATAGGATTTCACATATATGTGGTATCTAAAGAACAAAAACAAATAAAATAGAAACAGACTCATAGATACAGAGAACATACTGATAGTTGCCAGAAGAGAAGAGGTTTGAGAGGCTGGGTGAAAAAGGTGAAGGTATTAAGAAGTACAAATTGATAGTTATAAAACAGTCACAGGCATGCAAAGTACAGCAGAGGGAAAATAATATTTTTAAAACTAAGTGTGGTGTCAGGTGATTACTAGAAATATCTGGGGGGGGGGGGCATTTTGTAAAGTACATGATCATCTAACCACTATACTGTAACCTGAAAGTAATACAAAATAATATTGAATGTAAACTGTAATTGAAAAACAAAATTTTTTTTAGAGAAGAAGGTTTTTAGTCATAAATGATAATTCAGGTGACAGAGTGTAAAATGTTTTTAGTCACAAATGATAACTCGGGTTATATAAGAAGTATTTCACTCATATATGGAAAAGAAAAAAAGCTTTGTTTCCCCCAAGGAACAAGTTTGTTCTGCCCTCTCCACTCTCAATACTTCCTATCTATGGGCAATGTCAGCATGTTACTAAGCAGGTATCTCTTTACATTGGCTGCCAGGAATCTTCAACTTCAATGAGCAAGTATATTTACTATAATTCTACTAGAGGCCTGGTGCATGAAATTCATGCACGGGGACTGGGAAGATGTCCCTCAGCCAAGCCTGCACCCTCTCACAGTCTGGGAGCCATCACTCAGACATCCTTAGCACTGCCTTGAAGGCAGAAGAGGGGGAAGTCTGACTGAGAGCTATAACCAATGGACACATACACCGGGGCCCATGGGTGAGGGGTGGGCTAAGCCAGCAGCCGGACATCCTTAGCACTGCCGTGGAAGCAGGAGAAGATCCCGCCACCATTCTGCACTTGTCAGCCATGAGTCTGGCTCAGGGCTTCTGGCTGAGCAGCACACTCCCTGTGGGAGCACACTGACCACTAGGGGGTAACTCCTGCACTGAGTGTCTGGCCCCTGGTGGTCAGTGAGCATCATAGAGACCGGTCATTCTGCCATTCAGTCAATTTGCATATTAGCCTTTTATTTTTTGGACCATAAGACGCTCCGGACCATAAGACACACCAGTTTTTAGAGAAGGGAAATGAAGAAAAAAAGATTCTGAAACAAATAGTGTCCTAAAATATTTTATGTGCATTAAAACCCAACATCACAGTCATAAACACATGTAATCAACCCTGTAAAGTAAACAGCAGCATTTAGAACCATTTTAGAGCCGGGCAAGCACACAGAGACCACACAGAGCCGGGCAAGTAAAAAAACTTTTTTTTAAAAGTATATGTGTAGGCTATATTTGGACCATAAGACGCAGGGACTTTTTCCCCCCACTTCTGGGGGAAAAAAAGTGCGTCTTATGGTCCAAAAAATACGGTATATAGAATGATCTGCTTGTTTGGGACCTAGCTTTCACTTACCTTTTATTTTCTATTGCCTTTCTATATGGGGTAACCCTAATTTTTAATTACATTTTATTGTAAGACTTTTATAAACCACATCAAATCTCTTAAGAGTGAAAAAGAAAATTAGAAAAAATGGAAAATTAATCACTATCAACACCTTTAGTGTAAAGGCAAGTGTTATGAGCTTATATCAACAGAAGATTTATTAATCTGGTTCTCCACAGCCTGTCCACATTATTCTGGATTCATCACTTACAAGCTCTGTGACCTTAAGCAAATTATTTAACTTCTCTGTGCATATTTTCCTCAACTATATAATGGGTTTAATAATAGTACTCTTCTCATAGCATTGTTGTGAAAGTCAAGTGAGTTGATTCTGTAAAACAATGCCTGGCAATAACAAGTATTCTGTTAGCTACTATTATTATTTAAAAAAAAAAAGACATTGTTATTGGTCAAGAATATCAGTGTCTAGTAAAATAAGTGCCTACACACAAGACAGGAAAAATAGTGCAAAGGATGATTTCATTGTTACTGTGTTTGAGAACCAGCTCATTGAAAAATCATACTCTGCCTTTTATTTACATTCCTGTCTATATGTAATATAGAGCCAAGAGAATTTTCTTCCTTAAATTCCAATCTACAAACATGGGGAAGTTAATATTTCATTGACATTTAATCTAATTGCCCATATGTGATAGCAATGATTATAGTACTTTGTCCTTGACATTTATATTGCCTGAACATCACATGGCTTAACTGTCCCACAAGCTATAACTGTCCTCAATTGCTGTCTGTCTTTAACTTTTCTGGATTGAAAACAAAATTTCAGCACCAGAGTACATACTCTTTCATATGCAAACAAACCCAAACACACAAGCACATGTGTACACACAAAGGAGGTGTCTGGGTACCATAACTGAACCTACCCCTGCCCAGTCAATCTACTATTATGTTTCATCATTTCAATCGATTGTGCAGCAGTCAACTGGACTGATCATGTGGTGACCCAGCCTAGTCATTAAGACAGCTGTTATAATCAGATCAGCTGGCAGACAGTCAACTTTGTTCATCTAGAGATGGCAGGAGTCTCCCATGTCAAAAAATTTTGCAACCCTAAGGCAGACTTTATTATTGTAGACAGCATTCCTTTTTCAGGCCATTAACATAACTGGGATCCAATTATCAAGTTCACTTAAACCATCACTGTTTGAAATAAGCACATAAACTGCAGTCAAAACTTGGAATGCAGTGCTCACTTCGGCAGCACATATACTAAAATTGGAATGATACAGAGAAGATTAGCATAACCCTTGCACAAGGATTACGTGCAAATTCATGAAGCATTCCATATTTTAAAAACAAACAAACAAAAAACAACAACAACAACAAAAAACACCTTGGAATGTATGTGTTACATCTGCCGAGACCCTCCTGTGAAATAGTTGGAAAGGGGTGCCACTGAGACAACAAGGCTTTTTGGATCCAGTATAAAGGATCCAGTATACGGTGCTTTATTTCCCAATTTGCAATCCCAAAGTCTGTGCAGTGCTGATGTCTAGTTAGCTACATCCTCATGTCCTGGATGGTGGTGGGTGCAGCTGGACAGAAGCAGGCTGCTGGTTCACTGTGATTGTGTGGCCCAGCCTGAAAAGCCTCCTGGGACCATCAGTGTTCTGCAAATTATAGTCGGCCTGGCCTGAAGGTCAGCAGCCATCCCCCAGCAGGCACTGGCCGTCCCAGCCCACTGCCCTTGAGAAATTGGTGTGCTGCAAAACATATTTGCTCAGATACGGAGAGAAAGCAATTCTTCACCTAATTATATCCATTTGGCTCTGAACAGATAGATCGTCTCTTTGTGAGGAAACAAAGCAAAAAGGAAAGGGACGTTTATGTATACTTGCTTGTTAAATCTCTGAAATTCTGTAGGGAAGTTGTGTATAGCTAAAATTAGATCATGAATGTTTATGCTTTGTGAATTGAACATACTATATAAATGACGGATTGGAAAAGTGAGAGAAGGATAGAAGGAAAGGGGCAAGAGTATGCACCCCACCATGGGGCTTACAGAAATGGCCACAGTGAATCCCTATCTACAAATAGCTCCCAGCAAAAATGCCTTCTCTTTAGCCTTCAAAAATAACAGTCATTCTCCATCATTGAAATGCCTGAGTGCTGCTATTCAATCTTTCTCAGCTCTATGTTATGTCTTGACTCATTTGCAAAGAGAGCTGAGTGTAAGCCAGCATTTCACATGTAAGCTATTTTGCTAATTTATGGTTAAATCAGTAGACAGAGAAGCCTAAAGGAATGGTCTGAAAGTACCCACATAGCAGTTTGGGAACCTCACAATATGGGTGCACCAGCCCAATGGGGGCAGAGCCAATTGACCTCAAGTCTATTTGGCAAAATTGTACAGTAGGTACATTTTCTTGGGCCAAGGAGGTTTCCAGAGCTTTTACCCACTATCTTCCTTCTTGGCTGGTGTCCAAAACGAGTTCCCTTATTCTTTGTCTTCATCCTTACTCCCCTAATTTTGTCCTCTTACCATTCATTCACAGTAAGATATATGACCATTCTCTTGGGTTCAGCTGTATTTTAATTGGGGTCAACATCAAAGAGATGAAACTCTGAGTGGAATTTCAGAACTTGTTCAGAGAAGGACTTAGGGCAATGTACACCTTTCTGACTGACATTCCTAAACATCCCACCCTGCTGGAGGTCGCCACATTTTCTGTTCTATAGTGGACCCCCAGAATAAGCCCTTGTGGCTAGAGCTTTTTCTGCACAGCCATGCAGAGGGCTGACTTGGAAATTATCTTGAGCACAATGCTTGTTCCAGGAGCCCTGTGAAGCATGGCCCTGGAGCAATAAGGCAGGTAAAATAGCTGGGAATGAGAGCCAACTTCCAGCCCCAACTCCACCACATTCATCTGGAAAATGAGGATGTTCATTGTCATCTTGACCACACAGCAACTTGCACAAGGCAGTTGGAGCCTATCTAAGAAAGCCTTTGAACCCGTTAGATTAAGGTTATTGTATAGTTTAAGAACAAAAGGATTCAAAGCCCTACTGTACAGTTTAAAACATTATTACTATCCTGGCTTCTGGTCTCTAAAAGAGAGCCACTGTTATTCTAGTTATTTTATCTTAATTTGTAAGCAGTCCTAGCTGAATTGTTCATTTCTTTTCGAAATCAGCCCATTAGTTGCAAGGATAAGATTCAAATGGGCAGGGGAGAAGGAAAAGAAGCAAGCCAATAAGAAGAGAAATTAACATCTCGATCTTTAGTAAGAGTTTTGTTTGCAAAGCATGCATTTCATTCCGTCTGAAGGTAAAAACAAACAGATGTGAGGAATGATCTCTTCACTTTCAGCTTTGCGGCATCCCGAGGTCTAGGGTCTATCCAACTCTCCTGTTCTGGCTTAGGCTGAACAGCTTTGGGGTTCTGTTCTGGAAGCACTAGCTCTGTGAGACTGACCATGTGGAATGCCCTATTCTTGGGGAGTCCATTATAAATCCCAAAACTGGAGGTTTGTTTTGGCGGTTCATTAACTTAGCCTTAAGGGGGGAAAATGTGATTCAAACAATGAGCCATAGTTATATTCAGCTCAGAAAACTTCTGGCTAAGAAAGGAAGAAGGTAAGATGTAAAAAGGACAAACTGTGAAATATACTTACTGAGGCATACTAACCAATATTCTCCACTATGTTCTATTGGTGGATTCATTCCTAGCTCAATCTAAAAATGTATTCAATTCTTAAAAAGAAGGAAGAAAAGAAAAGACCAAGACTGACTTTTTTGATTCGGACATTAACTGTGGTAAAGGGTAGTTTTTCAGCTCCTACATGGCTAAGGGCACCTCATAATAGAATCCAGCGCCTTTCACTCCTAAATCACTGATTTGAATCCAACCCAGGTCACTACTGACAGAATGTTATTACCTCTAGGTGTTGTCTAGTGGCCCATGTGGAATGAGTTGATGGTCTCTGTCCTGTTTCATGTAGGTAGAAGCCCACGTTACCTTGTTGTCAGTTTCAAACAAGAAGCCAAGGAGTTAATGGATGTGGCACCCGAACCCCCCTTGCCCTGGGAGGTGGCGCCCTCCAGGTCAGAGTGGAGGGCACTGCCTGCGATGTGTGCAGCCAGGCCCCAATTTCCCTCATCACTTTCTGGGACATCAATCCATCTCACTGTTCCACAATAACATTTGCCAGGGACAAAGAATAAAAGGCAGGGCTGGGGTTTTATCCAGGATTTATTTCCATTTTTCCTGGCAGGGAAGACTTCCAGTCGTGAATGTCACCCGTTTATGTATATCAACTTTCAATTCACCATCCTAATTAGAAAAACAAGAATCTGTAATACCAATGCCATATGAATATTTAGTTTCCAAATAAAATGTTATTGTATTATGTTTTTCTACTATCTTTGATGTAAAAGTTTTGCTACAGGAAAAAAAAAAAAATCTAAACTCAACTAAACCACAGACACAGTATGGGAATTTCTATTCACAAGAATGAAGACACACGTGTTTGAGAAAGAATGACCATACATACTCTATACTCTATTAGTGTATATATTCCTACCCTTTAGAGAGCATGTCATTCAACCCCTTCTTTTTCAATGAATACACTGACACCCACACAGGCCAAGTGTCTTGTTCCAGGTCACACCATGAGACAATAACATGACTAAGATTGATGAGGAAGCCCCAGACCTGTGCTGCAGTGCTCTTGCACAGAAGCATTTCATTTCGTTTTGTTAGCAGATGTTCGCTGAGCACTTCCTGTGATCCAGGCAGTCGGCTATGTCCTGTGGTAGTGGCAGTGGTGGCAGTGATCATGGAAGTGAGGGCATGGGGACAAGATAGAAACTCTTCCAGCTCATCATCTACCACAGAGCCTGAGATGTCAATAAACAAGAATAGACATATGAACAAAAGTTTACCTATGAGGGCTATTTTCTGCTAGATTTTATAAGAGACATCCAGGGACAAATATTTAAGTAAACATAATTTATTTTGGAAGTGATGCCAGGAAGCAGTGACAGAGGAGAGGGGAAATAAGAGAGGGAAGAGAAAGAATGTCATATAGAGTGTGCTGGTTAGTAGGTTGTTACTGAGGACACTTGGGGCTCAGTTCCACAGGGGACTGTGGGATACAGCGAGAACAAGCCTCAGGGTTGTTCCACAAAGAGGTAAGGAAGCAGGATATCTATCTACCAACGTCCATCCATCACAACAGGGCATTCACTCCTCAGCAGCTCCCACATGCTGCCACAGTCACAGATGACCCTCACATACTGGGTTACAGGAGTTGGCAACCGGAAACCATCAACCTTTCCAGAAACTGTGAGTGTTGAAGGGGTGTGAGTGGGACAGCAACAGCTTCTGCTACAAGGGTTTATGATCTTAAGAATATATCTAATGTTTAGAAGACAGTAATTCAGAAGAAAGGAAATACAACATGGGAAGTGATTGTTGTATGTGCTCAATACAGGGCAGGTCCAGGAGAAGGTGCTACTTCCTGTGCAAATGCACTGTCTGTTCCCTGGCCACCCATTCCCAGCCAGCAAGGCAACGTGCTCCACCCCCCTCACCTCTTCACCTCTCTGCTAGGCCTCTTCCTGCAGCTGTATGCTCCATAATGGTTCCTTTGCAGAATTTCTTCCTTCAAAAGCCTTTGCTGGTCTCTAACATCCCCCCTTTTTAGCCCCCACCAACACAGTTTCCTCAATGTTATTGTTTCACTCTCAGAGCCTCCAGAAATGGAGTTTCTCCCCCACATTTCATCCTCCAAATATCTTCCTATTTTCCCCTCATCTCCCCAACATCTATGGTAACAAATAGGAATTTGTTTCTGAATAACAATAGTTAACAGTTGCTCAAGGGACTTAGTGAATAAATTAATCATCACATTACTAAGTCAAGCTGCCAGAAGTGCTCAGGGGAGAACAGGCCAGACACTGAACTGAGAATTTCATAGCAACTTTCAGTCCAATTCCAGAAGAAAATTAGACAGACCCCCACAGCCCACAGGAATCAGCTGAGTTCCAATGATGTTTGCCTTTAAAACCAGAGAAAAGCCCTTTGGAATTCTCCTGCCCAAGCACTGTGCAATTCCCAGAACCTTCCCTCAGCTCCAATTTCTCTCAAAGAAACTGATCAGTAATGTACACAGACTTAAGTGCATAGTTGCACAGACATTGAAATAAGGTGCAGGGAGAGAAATCTGTCTCAGAAGATGTCAGGGGAAATGAGGAATCATCTTCCATTTCCCTCTTGGGAAAACTATAAATATTTTGGAGGGGAAAGTTCATACAGAAATGGTTATAAGAATTTTTTTAATTATCTTTTCTTTGAGGGAAGCTGCCTAATAGTTAAGAAGTGCCTTTTGTATGCAAAGAGCTAGCTGGGTACTTTATACAATATCTCATTTAATCCTAATAAAATCTTATGAATATTAATAAGTGGCAATATATATTGAGGCAATATTCTGAGCACTATACTAACAACAATATATTGTCTTGTTCAATCCTCACAATACCTTATAAGATAGGTGCAATTTTTAGCCCCATTTTACTCATGAATAAACTGTGGCTTTGAAATGTTCTATAATCTGCCCAAAGTCCTTCAGCTCCCTTGGAACCACTGGATCTGGAATCCCACACTGTCATGGGGGCAGTCCAATGGTTTCTCACCGACAATCTTCCACTATCATGGTGGCTCCACTATCATGAGGCAATAGGGCACATGGTTATCTTTAAGAATGTCAATTTCAAAAAGTTTGGGATGCATTCCAAAAACCTAGCTCCTATATTATCTACTGATCTTGCATCCACGAATATCCAAGGCTTTGAGACTGTACACACAGGAGGGTCACTTCTGCTCTTCACATTCACTTCTGCAATCCCACTAGCACAAAAAATACATAAGAGGAAATAATGTCCTCCACTTCTGCAAATCACAACCTCCTGCTGGAGGCAGGCTGAGTTCTGCAGAATTAGGAGTATCCTTACATCTAGTTCCCAAAACTGGGCCCAACTCAGCAGAGACTGGGAAATGAGAGCAGCACAAGAAGATCCAAATGCAGCACACACATTTTAGGAGAGACATACTTATCTGAGAGATAGACGGCAAAGGCTGTTTTGTATTGACCTCCAAGAAAGCCCTGACTCCAAATTGGTAGAGCTTACAAATGCCAAAATGTAAGAGGGTAGCGAACAACTTAAAGAGTGATCCAAATAGGCATTGCTGCACTAAAAACTCAAAAACAAAGCTTCTGGATCCTTACTAGTCACTTGGCCTCAACCACCATGGTCATCACCAGCCCAGAACCCTAGTCTTTTGAACTATTCTCTGATTTATTATTTAATGCAAACCCCAAGTTACAATGGATTCGGCTGGATTCACAGAGGCCTCAAGAAGTGGTTTAGAACTTGCATTTCCTGAGGACACAAAATTGCTAAGAGTAAGGGTTCCCCAGGCAGCCTGTGAAAGCCACCTGAGCTCATCTTATATTATGCTTCCATTTGGGATGATGACAACCCGCCTCCCACTGACTCCTTCCCTAAAGCAGAGATACACTGAAGATATGCAGGGGTGGTGCTGTGGTTAGGAGCCCCATGGGATACTATCAGAAGGAGATCTGACCCTGGACTGAGGGTTCACCAGCAAATCCACTGGTGACACCTCCTGCAGAGCAAATGAGAGCAGGGTATGGAAGCAACTGCCCAAGGCGCAGGTTGGGGAGATACCTGAGGAGCCATAGGAAGAGTTCTGAAACAGTAAACACATTATAGAAGCTGGGTGACTTCAACTCTCATCCACAAAATATGGGCAATGACTAATACATCTCATTTCAGGCTACTGAGATTTAATGAGGAAGTAGAGTTGGAAGTCTCATGGCATGTGGCACTTGGTATATAACAAACACACATGGATTAAGAGCATATTTGAACTGTAAAAAAAAAAAAAAAAAAAAAAAAAAAAAAAAAAAAAAAAACCTTTATATTATAACTAGAGGCCCAGTGCATGAAATTCATGCACAGGGGTGAAGGGGTGTCCCTCAGCCTAGCCTGCACCCTCTTCAATCCAGGATCCCTCTCATAGTCCAGAACCACTGGCTCCTAACTGCTCACCTGCCTGCCTGCCTGCTCCCCCTAACTTCTCTCCCTTCCTGGCTTGATCACCCTAACTGCCTAACTGCTTTCCCCTGCTGGCCTGATACCCCTAAAGGCCTATCTGCTATCCACTGCCGGCCTGATTCCCCTAACTGCCTATCTGCTCTCCCCTCCTGGCCTGATTCCCCTAACTATCTATCTTCTCTCCCTTCCTCTCAGTGCCCTTCAGACCCCTGGCAGTACAGGCGTGCTGAAAGCTCTCCAACATGATCCACCCCCATCCTGATTGGCCGTTACGTGGTGGCATCCTGGACAATTTGCATAGTTCTTTATTATTAGTATAGGTTAATCATAATACCTTAAATTTCATTTCATAAAGCAATTTTGAATATCTGCAACAGTCCTAAGGTTGGGCATTTATATTGGTTCTATTTTGCAAATGAGGAAACAGAGGCTCAAGACAATTCAACGGCTTGCTCACGGTCACACACAAAATGCTAGAAGAGGTCCTGAACTCGGGGAACTTAAACTCTATAGGGAAATTAGTCATAGACTTCTTGGCTCACTGTACCTAGTATCTGGAGACAGTGACATGTAACCTCCCAGGTCAAAGCAAAAATGGCATGGGCAGTTAGTCACCTTCCTCCAAAGTTCCAAATATTTTCCTTGTAGAAAAAATAGAAGTAAGGTGGGGGCATGAGTGGGAAGTGGTGGGGGATTGGAATGGGGGGTTGAGGACAAATATGTGATACCTTAATCAATAAAGCAATTTTTAAAACTATATAAATAAGAATAATGATGAAGTAGAACAAAGAGATCTGCTAGAACCTGGTCCTGTGGTGTCCATTTTTCATTTACTCCAATTCCCTACAGCTGGCTCTGACATTCCCCTCACTGGACTCCTGTTTGTTCCCTGGGGCAATCCTACAAGTTATCTAAGCACCCATACCCCTTCCTTCCATTTTCCAAGAAGCTAAAGCTTCAGAAAAGGTGCTGTTGGCTAATCTTACACCTCCCCACTTTCTGGAAGTCAGCAAAGCTTTCCAGATTTCTCCAAGAACAAATTCCTACAATTACTTTTTTCTGTGTTTTCCTGGTCATGTCACATGGCAGGCATGGTTAGGGAGGCAGGTTAGGTATAAGTATGGCCCTGAGGCATCATTCCAGTCCACACCACACAGCTCAGCCACTGCCTCCAGTTGTGTGCGCACTTTAAAGCCAAGACTCTATCTGTTTGACCTTTCTTTTGCCATCATCCTCTGACCATTAGCAGGCCTAGTCTTTGTTTCTAAAAGAGGGGAATAGGAACCTCTTTTGTCTGTTTTATTAAACCACAGTCACAAGAAGTCTCCTCAGAACAATGATGTTCTCTGTGCCCTTCAACTGGCATATGGCCCGGACAAGAAGTGCATTTAATGGCGAAGTAGGAAGAAATAGAGCCAAAAGGTAGCCCCCACATGCACACCAAGTCCCTTCCCTTTTCAGCCCTTGCCACAGCTCTCCTGCAATGATTGACAACATACACAAAGCGGGGGCGGTATTTCTGGGGCTAAACATTAAGACAAAGACAGCCAAAGCTACTTAATTCTTTGAATGAGACAAACATAAATGGTGCGTGGATGTGCAATAGGTGTAAAAAAGGAAGCGAGATGCATTAGAACCAAGAGTGCATAATGTATTATCAACAGCTCTGCGGCTTTGATGGGCAAAGGCTTTTATACAGACTCTGTATTGATAGGTATTTCAACCAGCAGTAAAAAACCGTTCTTGACATTCATCTATAGGGAAAAATATCCATGTACTCCTGGCTGTAGGACCAATTAGTCTGTGAAAGCAGCAGGGAGGGGGACAGAATATAAATGCAGGATGCATCCGCACTTGATTACTCTAATGAAATGTCCATTGATTCCTATAGATTAATGTGAGAAGAACAGCAGCTGCAGAGTGGCTAACACCTCTAGGTCAGCAGCTGTGTGTGTGGTGGGAGGGGCGGGGGGAGGTGTGCATGTGTGTGAATACCCCCACTAGTCTGATGCCATGGAGAAGAGAGAAAAGAAGATATGTGGTGTGTGTGTGTGTGTGTGTGTGTGTGTGTGTGTGTGTGTGCAGGTGAGACTGATTGTGCTGAACAGAATCAAGGAAAAGAAGGGTTTTGCTCTTAGAGATCAAGGTGTGACTGTGTCTGCCTATGGACAATAGGAATTCCACTCTAACACTTGCCAGGACCTGGAATAAGAACTGCATTTCCCGTTTCTTGCCCTACTCACACCCACATTTGACTTTCTATGAGGGGGACAGAGCACTCACAGGTCACCTACTTTGGTTCAATTGATTTCATATAGCCTTTAACCATCCAGAGCAAAATGTGGAGTTCACAGATGGCTCTCTGCCCACTCACTGGTGCCCTCCCTCCCCCTTCCCATCCCAAAGCTGACACTGGCTTATCCAACTCAGTACTGTGTCTAGGGTAAATGTGCCCAATTAAGGTGTTCACTCCCAAGCTTAGAGTAACCACCCCACCTCCAGGTAATTACTGGGAAACTATTCTAGCCCTCCTGGAGCTGGCATCAATTTAAATTCTCCATCTCAAGAGAAAGAATACTTAAAGGATGCTCATTCATTACCAAGTAAACAGTTCTCTCATGGCTACGAGAGCCTAATTTAGAAAATGCTATCTACACAGACCCATAGCAGAAGGTGTGAGGTCTACCTGGGGTTTTAGCAATCTCTCCCGGTAATATGCACAAAACTCATCTACATAAGAAATGTCTCTAATTAGTATATGTTTGCTCCATATAGTTCTCAATAATCTCTACTTGTTAAAAGGAAGTAAGGGAAGTCTGGGACCCAGGAGAATCCTGTGTATGCAAGCACCTGGTGGAGCTCTGAGGAAGACTAAGTCTGCTGCCACTGCCCCAGATAGGAGCACTCAGAGGATTGTGGTATGCTCTCTGGGCCTCTGCAGAACAGCAAAGACAGGAAAGCCAGTGAGAAGAGCAGGCTCTGGAAATATTTTCATACCAGAAAGGGACTTCCGCCCCAGCAGGAGAACTCAACACCCAACAACCATGAATCCTACCAAAGCCCAATGCAAAAGGAAACATCAGCCTCAGTCCTTCTTACTTGCTCAGAGGACTCTCCTGGCTAATCAGAACCTGCTAGTCACTCTGAGTTCTGTTTCTCTGAATCACTGCTTGTACAAGACCAAAAAGAAAGGAGCCCTTCACGAAGAGTTGAAAAAATGGATGACAGGGATGAAATATATTAATAGCACTGATAGTTAGGTATTTAGCATGGAAAGAAAACACCACACACTTTACCACAAAACACATACAGTCACCATCCATGTATTTGCTTCATTCATTATCATTAACATGATTTTAGATATAGTTAGAAACAGAACCTTTAATTGGAATTTTATAGAGATATATCCTATCTATTGTAATAAAAGAGTAATATGCAAATTGACCAGACCTCTGCTATACCCAGAAGCCATGCCCATAAGCCATGCCCACCAGCCAATCAAGAGTGAGTATGCAAATAAACCCAACCAAGATGGCTGTGGCCAGAGAGATCAGGAGGGGGGCTTGGGTTTCCCCAGCAAGGGAGGAAGCCAAGCTTTCTGCCTGCCCTTGCCAACCTAGGCCTCCACTCTAGGCTACAAAGTTTCAATAATAGGAGATAAATAAATCCAAACAGAAATGGCGGCAGTCACAGAACTGGAAAGAGCAGGAGGCTAGGGTTGCCCCCAATGATGGAGGAAGCCAAGCTTCTGAAGCCCTGTCCTGCCTTGGCCTCCACTCCAGGCTATAAAGTTTCAATTATATAAGATACATAAATCCCAACAGAAATGGCTGCCACCACGGAGCAAGCAGGAGGTTTGGCTCCACTCCAGGCTACAAAGTTTCAATTGTAGAAGATAAATAAATCACAGATACCAGGGCCTCTGCTTGGGTTGCAGGATGGGGCGGGGCGGGGGGGTGGGTAGTGGCCAGCCTGCAAACCACCACAGGCTCCTCTCCCAGGCCACCCCACACCCCAAGAGAACCCCCACCCTGATCTGGGACACCCATCAGGGAAAACCAGCTGGCCCCCACCCATGCACCAGGCCTCTATCCTATCTTATAAAAGAGTAATATGCATATTGATCATCACTCCAACACACAAGATGGCTGCCCCCATGTAATCAAAGATCCTGCCCCCCTGTGGACACAAGATGGCCATCACAATATGACCAACATTGGAGGGCAGTTGGGAGGCACCAGGCCTGCAAGGGAGGGCAGTTGGGGGGGGGGGGGGCGATCAAGCCTGCAGTGGAGGGCAGTTAGGGACAAACAGGCTAGCAGGGGAGAAGTTAAGCATCAATCAGGATGGTAGGGGAGTGGTTAGGGAGTGATCAGGCTGGCAGGCAGAAGCAGTTAGGAGCAATCAGGAAGGAAGGCAGGCGAGCAGTTGGAAGCCAGCAGTCCTGGATTGTGAGAGGGACATCCCTTGAGCGTCCCAGACTGAAAAGGGTGCAGGCTGGGCTGAGGGACACCCCCCCTCGATGCACGAATTTCATGCACCATACCTCTAGTCCTATATAATAAAATCCTAATATGCAAATTGACTGAATGGTGGAACAACCAGCGGAATGTCCAGTCACTATGATGTGCACTGACCACCAGACTGTGTTGAGTATCTGCTTCCTGAGAGGGAGGTGACCGGTGGCAGCAATCAGGGGTGGGGGTGGCCAGTAGGCAGCACCAGGCACCAGCCAAGGCGTCTGCCATTGGGGCCCCTCGATTGCCCTGCCCACTGGTTGCCCCACAGATGGCCCTGATCACCAGCCAGGCCTAGGAACCCTATCCTATATATTGGAACAGTCTCTTAGATTTAAAAATTAAAGCCTGGCAAGACTACTCTAACACTGAAAAAACAGGATGATGCATGCAGCAATGACATGCATGGACTCTGGCTTGCACATTTTGTAGTCAGCCCTCATTCTAACACTTATAACTGTGTAACACATCCAATTACTTCTCTCTGCTTCAGTTTTTCCACCCACAAAATGGGGAAAATGGTACTACTGCCTCAGAAGGATCATGTTAGATACTACTTTTTATAATCAGGGCCAAAAATTGTAGCTGCCCATACAACAGCAAGATACCTTTCACCTGTATGAAAAATATTGTCACTGGTGCATATTGCAGTGTCCCAGATTGCGAGAGGGATGTCCAACTGCCAGTTTAGGCCCAACATCCCCCATGGGGTCCCAGACTGTGAGAAGATGCAGGCAAGGTTGAGGGACCCCCCTTCCTCCCTGTGCACGAATTTCATACACCAGGCCTCTAGTATACACACAAGACACATAGACACACACACACACACACACACACACACACACACACACTAATACTGATTGTAATGAGACCAAAATTCTCTGTGTGTCAAATCTGATTAGATAGGTAGGTATCTAGCTACAGGCCAAATTTTAAATGTATATAGTCATATTCTCCTGAATGTTCTCCAACTAAGATAAGGCTTTCCAGTTTTCCACGTCTCCTTTTCCTGTCAGCACCATGTAAGTCTGCATTTTAAGGGCCCAATGTTCTTTTTTTATTGAGAAGCTGCAGAACTCTAACTGGTGTTCAATAAATTGTATTACATCCCCCTTGCACTGAATGCCCTACACGCTTTGGCTTTCCATGTGTAATTGCAAGCTGTTATTAGCCCTGAGCTGTGTCCGTTACTGGCCACACTCTTGCTGAGCGGTCAATTTTTTCCCCTGCCATTTCCTTTGCTCACACCATGCTGACCACGTTGGCCAGAGGCAGCCTGAGGTTTATAGTGCAGCATTGATTTTTCTTTTCTCTCAATACTGACAGAATCATAGATCCAAGACAAATAAAGAAATGCATTCTGGGGTGATGAAATGTCTTTCATTCAGGCTGGATTGAATCAAAGCCCATCACAGAAATGTAGGGGCTCTGAAATGCTAGGGAAGCTCATGCCTCAAATTGTGGAAAAATAAATTTTATGTGTTATTCCCTTTCCTTTGGATTCATAAATCACTGGGGACTCAGATGGTCCAGCCAGTGACCAACTTGTGCAATGGGGCTATTGTAAACAGAGTGACTGTTAAACACCTTCATTAATTTGGGCTTTGCTTGTAATTCTGTTTGAAGGATAGTCATTTATTAGCTTAAGTAACACCCACAGTCTCACAAAGAACTGTCTACTGTAAAAATATTGACTGAGGCTCAGCCTTTGCTAAGAAATGCAAGATAGCAATTCACACAAACTTGTGAAATTCAAGCACATTACCTATTACCAACGGGTAGCCATGACTGGCTGCAGTAAATTGAGGAAATCTTCACTCAAACAAATGACTCCAGTTGACACTTGGTGAAATGTAAATATGACCTTCACTAATTAATTTGGTGATATTCATACCTTGTTTATAGACATTCATCCAAGTTTGATCATTAGCACACACAAAAGACTATGTTCACAGAGACAGTAGATATTTAATGGGGAAAATCCTGGAGTGAGAAGTTAGAAGACCCAGTTTTCCATCCTCACTCTTCCAATAACAACAAACCATTTGCCCTGAACACATGACAGTCTTTCTTTCTCATCTGGAGAATAGAGGTAGTAATATATACCAGGAGTAGTTTTGGTGGTTCAGTAGGATAATGTATGCAAAGTGTATCATCAAGAACCAGGCACATGTCCATTACTTGTGCAACATGAATAGTTCAGCACTTACCTACTTACTATATGAAGGCATCAAGATAGGCACTATAGATATAGCAGCAAGTTTCTGCTTTCATGGAAACTAATGCCTGATGCACAGTGCATGAGTAGCAAGTGCACAAGATGACTGCTACTGCAAGATAATATCATTAGTTGTAGTAGTAGGTTTTAGAAGTAGAAGGCTTTAACTATATGAACTAGGTCTTTGCTAAAACTCAGACTCTTTAATCCATGATCAATAATAACTATCTGCGTGTATATATTAGTATGTGTATTCCATTATATACATAATTAGTATGCAGTAGAGGTTTGCACTTAAGCAGATCTGTCTGCCAAACAGCTCCTTTTCCTTGTTCAAGTTTAGGACCATTCAAAAGTCATGTGTATATTTATTTGTTTTCAAATTAGCCTAATTCTAAAAAATAATTTAAAATAGTATACCATTTTAAATGTTATGAAACCCCCTAGGATGTCCAAAAAATAACACACATTGTTATTTGTCTGAAACATTATATCTAAGTCCCCCAAACCTAAAAATATTATTATACAAAGTATAGCCAGTAAGTTTGATTTATTATAGGTAGATGAAGGTACCAAGTAGTACAAGGACATCTTTGATTTCTGCTGTTTTTAAAGACTAAACACCTCTCTACCTCTATGACATTAAAGTTTCTGGAGAGGAGAAGCCTTCTGTTTGTTATTTTGCATTCATTCCGGTCACATAATAGGTGCTTAATGAATGTCAGTCAATCAGTCAATCAGTGCTCCAATCAGTCAGGCAGTCAGCTCTGCCTCAGGTTCTTCCATAAGCAAACTGCAAAAGCAAGTTTTTCTTTGTGAATAAAGCTAAGAGCTAGGGAGTCATGACATATTTTGGTTAACAGTGCTCAGAATAACTAACTTGAAATTCAAAGTCTCTTACCTGCAACTATTATCTATAGTTCCCCAAGCTTCGAAAGACATGAATGCAGAAACCCATAGGAGAGTAGGAACTCCACGTGTCAAATGCCCCGATCTTCTCCCTGTGCTAGAGTGGAGAGGAAAGCAAGGCTTTTCAACTTTGCTTCTCACTGATCCTCTGTATTTGAAATTGTCCTCTAGGAAGGATATCCTCTTCATTTTGTTTCTTTGTTTTATTTTTAAATCTCAAGAGAATATCTCTTTCAATGTTTATTGACACCTAAGTTTGTTTTGAATGCCCCTTAACATTTTTCTGCATTTGGGCTGCAGTGAGTCATCTGTTTGACTTTCAGCATATGACATAATTCCAATGGCCAAGCCAGAATTATAAGCTTAAACAGCAATACTTATAAAATGCTAATACATATAAAATGCATTCCTGCTGTTTTTTCAAAAAAGGACCCAGTCAATTTGTAAAAGCCATTACTCACATTAGGAACATATGTCAATTTAGATTGTTCTTGATTCCAGGGTCTACTATTCTTAGGTAATTTATGCAAAGTGGATATTATAATTACTCAGGGCAGGAAGTACTCTACGCAGTTCTACCTTTGGCCCTGGGAAATGTGCATTCAACAGCATTTTCTAATATCCAGGACATATCAAACACAGTGTATCTGCCTTCCTGGGGGAAACAAAAGCAAATGGTCAAGACTCAGCAGACAGTGGCCATGATGGAGGACATGCCTATGCCGCAAAGGCTAGAGGATGGTTTGCATCTAGAGTAAGGGTCATGGGCCATCAAATGCTCCCCAATGCACTTCTGGGATGAATTTTGAAGAATGTATAAGACTAGAGCAATGGAAGTTGAAGCCGAGAGGAAATTTGTTCTTAAATTTCCAGAGAGACACTCTCTTGTGTTCACTTCCTCAGTTGCCCATGAGCTATTCAGAGGAACATCTTACAGGTTACAGTGCTGGGCGGGGAAACCTTCCAGGCTCAGGAAGAGGTGGAGTGGGAGGTGAGAACAAAAGCCACACACCTATAATTTCTCCCCAGCTCCGTGCTGCATGAATCTGAGTGGTTCCTTCCAACACATGCACTTGGGGAGGTCAAATATCCATAGGTCAGAATCTCAGGGTTCTAAACCCCTATAAGTTTTCCACATACATTCAGCCTCACTCAGTAGGCACCTGGAATTTTGACCATGGCCTGATGGGGTATCTGGAAGGGCAAGGTACATCAGTGATGGTTCAGAGTGACTAGGCTTGAATCTGGCACAGGAGAGTTCAGCCTTGGCCCTAGTGACTGGATATGGGAATGGGATGAGATAGGAGATGAGGCAGAAGCGGTAAAGTCCACTTTGGTGAAAAGAGAGAGGCAGAGCTAGAGTCAGCCTAAGGCCATGAGGACAAAGAAAATTCACCCTGAAAACCCAGCCAGTCCACTCCCAGGAGGTGGTCTGACAGTGCACGATTATCATTCACCTTAATTCAAATCAATTCTGATTTGCAGGAACATCAGCTGTTTGAAGAGATAGATGACCTCGCCAATACAGTTTTGCTTATCTTTTTCGCTGACTAAATTGGTAAATTTAACAACAACAAAAAAAAAACTTTTTTGGTGAGAAAAAATGTTTGGATGGAATCATGTAAATAAAAAAGGGCTATCAGAAATGTGTTGGGGTTGTTGTTGTTGTGTGTGTCCAGACATACAGATGTGGCTTTTCATGACTTACAGAAGACTTCAAGTCATCTAAAGAATGAACCATGCCAGGCATGGTAAGTTACCAAAATGTGATACAATGTGATACATTAAAATTGAATAAAGAATTACTGTCAATAATACTACATTTCTTTTCTTTTTTTCCCTTCAGGCACTAAAGATTATAGTGTGGTAGGAATGAGGAGAATGCTATTCTCTGAAGAATATAGCCCAATCTTGCCTTAAATAACAATATTGCAGAGAAGACTAAAACTCATAGATTGACTATTTACATAAAAATATAAACATTTTTGTTTTCAAATATGTAGCTTCTGGAGCTGTTGGGGCTAAGAGTGTGTAATTTTTCATATATTTCCTCCTGATACATCTTATCCTCCTAATAAGAATTGCCCTTCTCCTATAGAATTTTGGTGGTCCAACAGCCTTCTCATTGTATTCTCTCTGACTTTTCCAATCCAAGCTGGCAGTTTTTCTGCTGGCATAAAATTCTCAAAAACCTTGTGGGTTTCCTATGTGAGTCACAGGAGTAAATCTACTCAATAATACTATATTCTAACACAGTAAATATTTTGGAGTAAGATGTAATTTTTTTCATTTAGAGTATTATTCTTGTACTGGTTACTTTTAGAAACCTTCAGGGTAAGAATTTCCAAGATTCAGAAGTGCAAGCACACCCTTATATGGGTGAATTTTATATGAATGTTAACAGGTTCCATCCTCTCTCTAGGATCTATAGAGATCATTTAAGAGAAGAGCATATGGCACAGAAACCAAGATGACAGCATAGATAAGCACTGGTACTTGTCATCTCCCACAACCACTTCAAAATTACAACTAAAATACAGAACAAATGTCATTCATAAATGCCTGAAAGCTGGCTGAATGGAAGTCCTACAACTAGAGGAAAGAAGAAAGTATATCTAGATTGGGAGGAGGGGCGGGGGTGTGGAACGGGCTGGTCCAACATCCACATGTGTTTTTTGTGTTTTTGTTTTTAATCAGAAGGGATATCTCCACTGCAGAGGCCTCCCATCAGAAGAAAGGGGTCCAAGCCCCACACCAGACCCCAAGCCCAGGGTTTTAGGACTGGGAAGTGAAGTCCTCATAAATTCCAGCTGTAAATACCAGCAGGGACTATGGCTGAGTGACATGAAAGCAGTTCCTCTTAAAGGGCCAGTGCACCTTTAGTTAAAATGCCAAGGGTTAAAAACAAAGATAGAATCTTAAAAGCAGCATGAAAAAAACAGTTAGTTACCTACAAGGGAGAGCCCATATGACTATCAGCTGATTTCTCAACAGAAACTTTGCAGGCCAGAAGGGAGTGACAAGAAATATTCAAAGCTGAATAGCAAGGACCTACAACCAAGATTACTCTACCTAGCCGAGCTATCATTTGGGATTTGAAGATCAAATAAAGAGCTTCACAGACAAGAAAAAGTTAAAGGAGTTCATCACTACCAAACCAGTATTACATAAAATGTTGAAAGGTATTCTTTAAGAAGAGGAGGAGGAAGAAAAGGGGTGAAACAATAAAAAACATGAGCAATATATACATATATATATGTATTTATGAATATATATATATATATATATATATATCAACAATTTAATCTAAAAATCAAAATAAACGAATAAGGAATCTAATGGACAAAATAAAATGATGAACAAAATAGAACCAGAGGCATGGAAACATGAAACAGACTGATGAATCTCAGTGGGAAGGGGGAAGGTGGGAGGCAGGAAGAGATTGACCAAAGATCTTATATGCATGTATGCATTACCTATGGACATAGACAATTGGGTGATGAAGGCCTGGGGTGGGGCAGAAATCAGTTAGAAGGGCTAATGGGGGCAAAATCCTGGCTGCCAACACCACCTTTACTCTGGCTGGAGCCACATTTCTGCCTTTGCTCTGGCTCGGAGCCATTTTTCTGCCTTCACAGCTGCCCAGAGGCCCAGAGCTGTTGCAGTGGTAAGGAATGCCCCAGCCGCTCAGCACCTGCATATGCAAATTAACCTGCCATCTTTGTTGAGTTAATTTGCGAACTCACTCCTGATTGGCTGATGGGAGTCATGAAGGTACAGTCAATTTGCATCTTTCTCTTTTATTAGTGTAGATTACTGATTCCCAAACCTAGCTGATCATCAAAATCCTGTGGTTAAGGCTAGGCAAAATTGTACTATGGTAACAGAAACTTCAATCTCACAATGGCCTAACACAACAAATTTCTATTTGTTGCCAATGCAAAGCCAACTGCAGGTCTGGGAAATGTTTAGTGCCATTTGTTCCATACAGTGATTCAGAGATCTAGGCTAATAAAAACTCCACCATTCTGACCTGAACTTCCTCAAATATATGGTCTCCTTGATTGATACAACACTGGAAGAGAATGCTAGAAGTTCTATGCTGGTAATTAAATGCTTTAATCCTAGAAGTGATATATTTTACTTCCCCCTCAACTTTCTGACCATTCATTCAGCCACCCAACTAGAAGGGGCTAAGAAAGTATAATCTTCCAAAATGGCAAGGAAGGAGAAGAAAGCAGGTCATTGATGAGTCTCTTCCATACCTTAAAAATAAGTAAATCTCATAGATACAGTCTACAGTATGGTGATTACCAGAGGAAAAGGGGATGTGTGAGGTAGGAGAGGATAAAAGGAAGAGACTTGACTTGGAGTGGTGAACACACAATACAACATAGAGATGATATATTACAGAATTTTACACCTAAAATGTAAATAATTTTATTAACAAATGTCACTACAATAAATTCAATAAAAAATTTTAAATTCAACATGACAAAAATAAAACTAAATATATAGAATCCCAGGAACATACCACAGACTTATCAAATCCAAACTTCTCAAAGTAGGTCACAAATGTCTCACTTTTAAGAGCCCACTTTGAGAACCTGTCATTCATAACACTCATTCTGACCTGTCATTTATTCTCCAATATTTTATTCTTTTCATGTTCATATATACAAGGTCCTTGAGGGCAAGTACTATATCTTCATTTAATTCAGGAAATGTGTATTAGTCGTGGTGACAGAACTGGAACAATTGTCTGCATTCCAAAAAACTTGAGTACTTGCCACATTTCTGCCACTGTGTAAGTCACTAGTAAGAATGTTTTTATTAATTGAGATTTAATTACATACCATACAATTCACTTTTAAAGTCTACAAATCAATGGTTTTTAGTATATCCACAAGGCTTTGCAACCATCCCCACTATCTAATTTCAGAACATTTTCACCACAACAAAAACAAACTCCATACTTGTTGGCAGTCATTCCCAATTCTTCACCCCCACCCTTATCTTGTGGCAATTACTAATCTATCTACTTTCTATCTCTATGGATTTGTTTATTTTGGATACTTCGTGTAAATGGAATCATACACTGTGTTTTTTATGTATTCTTTCATATAGAATAATGTTTTCAAAGTTGAAGCATGCATCAGTAATTCATTCCCTTTTATTGATAAATATTTTTCCATTGCATGTATATACCATATTTGTTTACCCATTCACCCCTTGAGGTTTTTGGGTTGTTTCCACTTTTAAGCTATTAAGTATAATGCTGCTATAAACATGCATGTACCAGTTTTTGTGTGAACATATGCTGTCAATTCTCTTGGGTATATCCCAAAGAGTAGAATTGCTGGGTCATATGGCAACTCAATGTTTCACAGAATTTTTTATCTGTAAAATCTGATGAGTAGTCCCCTGACCTTGAATTCATAAATATATGAGGATTAAATATGGAAGTATTTTATAAACCCAAGAATAATAATAAACTCTAGATATCACCATTATACTTCAAATGCACTATGCACAATTGCTTTTACCCATTAGATGCTCCATAAACATGTGTGTGCTGATTGATTTGTGTAATTAACAAACCAGGAGAAAAAAATAGATCATTAAGTGATATTAAATCCTGAGTATTGTCCCAAGCAAGGAGAAGCAAGTTACTCAATGAATACCATGAGTTTTCATTTGATTTCTTTTCTTGAAGCAGAACAATGTGTTCTCGAAATAAAATAAAAAAAGACCTGATGTCTTTAAAGGGTTTCCATGCTGGCAATCTGTTTCTTCAGATGGGCTCTGGAGTAAACTGCTTGTGCATGCAACAGCGGTGTCCATCAGGCTGTGTGTGACATTTGGGAAAAGTGTTCTCCCCAGTTCCTTTGAAGAAGTGCTCTGCCAAGCCTTTTTTTTCTTTCTTTCTTTTTTCTTTTCAGGAGTTAATGTGGAATCACACCCTCCACAACAACTCTAAAGAGGAAACAACATTTTTTCAATAAACTACAAATTGGTATTCATTTATAGCTGACATGTCACTACCATTTTGGCAATGTGTTCATTCAGGTGTTCTGTCTGAATTGAGACTTTTAGGTACTAATAATAATTAACTACTTTCTTAGCAATGAAAAAAGTCTTAAATGCCTATTTACTTAATGGTCCCCTAGGGTGTCTTTGTTTTGAATGGGATTAAAAAAAAATCTTAGCTGCAAAATAAGCAGGTGATTCTAATCAATAAAGCCAGAGGACTATATTGATTACAAGAACTCCATTCTTTAGTCATTAACCCTGTGAATTCTCTACCGAAGCTGGGCAGTACCATTTCTACCTGTTAGAACAAAGAAAGGCTCACTGAGAAACTGTAATCTCATTTCATTTTCATGATTTCCACTTGGCCTACGGGGCCCATTTGGAGGAGTTCATTCCATGGCCTGCACCTGTAGACAGATGATTTTCATGACCCTCTCTCAGTAGGGTGTGTGTTTGGAAGTATTTCGGGGTTTTTCCCATTGGTGGTTATAGATCTAATGATAAAGTATTAATCTATCCTTGGAAATTCTTCTGCAGAAGCAGGAACTTTCCTCTCCCCTTTGAGGAATGCCAACATTTTCGCATTTCAAAGAGAATGTAAGGATGAGACATGGGACTGATTTTTTTTTTTTTCTTTATTACAGTATTACAGTCTTTACCCCCCCCCCCTTGGGGCATTGATTTTATTAATGAGAAACAGCAGTTAATATGATCTAAGAAGGTACAATAGGCAACATGAGGCCGAATCTGCCAATCTGGCTTGAATTGCAAAGTTTAGGTTCATAGGTATATTTTGCAATTGAAGGACGAGATAACTTTGCTAATTCAGTGGGACAGTCAGGATTGAACTCACAACTGCTGTTCTTGGTGGGGCATGTGTATGGGCCTATTCATCTGTAAAATGATAGAATTTGGACCAGATCTCTGCTTCTCAAGTTTTAACAAGAATAATAATCACCTGGGGATCTGGTTAAAATGAAGATTCTGATTCGGTGGGTCTTGAGTAGAGCCTGAGATTCTACCCAGGTGAATCTGAAGCTGCTGGCCCATGGACATAATTTGAGAAGCAGAGACCAGATCAAGCATTTCAAACATGCAGCCCACTAGCTTTGAATTTGACATGCTTAGACTAGATGATACCTGAGTTTAACTCACTCCAACACTATAACACTATGGTCTGCGTGTTTCTAATGGCATCAACATATTACTATCTTGTGCTGTGGATATTTATGAAATCCCTAATTAAAGTTAAAACTCCATGATGGAAAAACAGTTGTTCCTTGAAATCTGAATCTTCTCTGTATGCCATAGGCATACAATAGGTGCTCAATAAACATTTGCTAACAAATAAATGTATTAGGAGATCTGTATATTTGCTTATTCTTTTTCAAGAACATTCTACTTAATCCAGAGAGCTGGAAGGATGGTTTGAGATAATCCAATCTAGCAGTCTCATCTTATCCAGAATTCTAAAACTGAAATTACTCAGGATTGCATAGTTAGCTAATGCAGAGAATATTAAAAAATTAAACTCCAATTGAACTATAATATGTAAAACTATCTTGCTTCTACACCAAAGAAGTTGGTAGTTGGCAAAGAGATTTAGAGAAGAAGTTGATGTTTTAAAATGGGGTTGGTAGGAGCTATTTATATCCTTGGTTCCCTCTGGATTAAGGGAGAAGCCTAGAAAATATTTAGGTTGACAATTGGTTAGTACAGTTAATTAGCTTCTGGATATTCCTAAACTGCCAGGCTGCTGCCACGTGGCCTCAACCAAGTGACAATCTTCCCATCCTTCAATACCCTTTTTACTCCTTTTTATCTCAGGTAGATGGATGTGGAACTCAACTACTTTTTGATAAAGGAAATTTACTACTAAGTCCCCATGCTATTGGATATAAAAATTAATGCTGCAGTGAAAACTTCTGTAAATTTCAACAAAATTTACAGAAGTATGGAGCATATAAAAAGGACCTTACATTAGCTAGGCAGATCATAGGTAACTTGTTTGTTTGTGTGTGTTTTTCATAGAGAAGGGGAGTCAAGGCAGAGTTTTAAGCATGGGAGCATTGTGCTTAGATCTGAATTCTCAAGAGAGAACTCCAGCAGAATGGATATCATGAACATAAGTCAGGAGGCTGTGAGTTCAAATAGGAGATTGCTGCAGAAACTCTACTGAGAAATATGAGAACCTGAGCTCAGATAATGCTAGTCTGAGTAGAATTTCACAGAAGATTTGAGGCTCTCCCCTGGGAAAACATAGCAACATGTTAGGGTGGGAGGGAAGAGGTTTTAAAAATCCAGACCAGAAGTAAAATGCAAGTAAGAGTAGGAAAAGACTAAGGATGGGAAATGGATATGCAAGGGATAAGGATCTACATAATTGGTATAGATTGACTATCAAATTTGACTCTCCTGGAAACTGAAGGGAAAGTAGAGAAATGAGTAGCTCTTCTTGTCCAAATAGACCAAAAACATAAAATACTTAAAAACAGCTCTTTAGAGGAGTTGTCAGGTCTGCTCCAACCACGAAGACCAGAGGAGAAACAGTCCAGAGATGGAAGACGCTGACGACACCTGGCCACGATAGCAGTCAGCAGCTGTGCGTTGCTGCAGGTTGCCCAGGACCAAACCAGAGAGGGTCAGACCTGCATTGCCACCGTCTGTCCATCATCCAGATATCATTGCTGATATGTACACATAAATAACTATTTGACATTGAAACTGGGTCTCAGAACTGTTGGACATTGAAATTGGGACTCAAATGTTTTTTGTTATTATATGTTTATTTCTAGTTTGCAGTTGCAAGATTTTTCAAAGAAAAGAAATGAGGAAAAAATAGTTATAAAGAACCATTGAAAAGATAGTCAAACTATAGCAGGAAGGCAGAGGGGGGGGCTGTAAGAGATCAACCTAAGGACTTACATGATATTGTACATATAAACATAACCAATGGATACAAGACATGGGGGTGAGGGCAGGTGAAGGCATATGGGGGGAGGGAAGAGGGGAGAGGAGAAGCTTGGGGAGAAGTCAAGATGGGAAAAAAGAAGACATATGTACTACTATTTGAAATGCTTCAAACAATACAAAAAAATTTACAAAACAGCTCTTTAAAAGAAATAAAGCCTTTCTAAGCACTCAAGAAGAAGAAAAAATATTTTTCACATGAGATTTCATAGAGGAGACATTGAAGGATGTAGTCCCAATGTTCGCAACAGATCCTTAGGGTAAAATGTGGGAGTGATTTCAATTAGGGCATTTCTGATAGAGGGCCTCAATGAATTTAATTAATAAAAAGCATAGAGAAACCTTGTCAAAGTAATGGTATATCAACAGTTACAAAGGAAAAGATAAGATCCAATTGACTCACCTCAGAGATCTTAACTAAGTGGCTGCTATTTCTTGATTACAGCTTCCACTCATATTCCTGACAATGAATCTTAATCATTTTTTGTTATTTTTGTTGTCCTTCTCTAAACACTTGAAAATGGTCCATTAAGATAGTCCCAATTGCTATAACTAATTTTGCTCTCATGATTAGTCCACTTTCAGGGTGTGGTAAGCAATTACCTGTTTTAGTTTAAACAGGGATTCACCTGGTTTAAAGCAACACAGGAGTATTTATCAGCTCTTTTTCAAGGCATCTGAGTTCTTTTTTCTATTTAGAAAAGCAGATGTGAAGCCCAGGTTCCTTGATGCAAAGCCACCTTAGCTTTGTTTTCTTGGGGGTTCTTATAAAAGTTGTCTTTTAAATCCTCAGTAGGAACAGTAATTTATCACAGATCATTGTAATCATTTTCTACCTTAACTGAGGAAAGAGGAAGAGAAGAGAAAAGGAAAAAAAGAAGGAAGTAAAGGAATAGGGGAAGAAAAAGAAAAAGGAGAGGAAGAAGAAAATGGATTATAAGGAGATAAATGTGTGGAAAGTATTTTAAATGTAAAGTCCACATGGGAAATCAAGACATCTCAAAGGCCAGAGTAAGGAGGAGCCATTTTCATCAAGGAAAGGTGTTTTGCCAAGCTTCCCTGAAAAGGAGAAAATGGATATCTTTTAGAGATATTCAGCCATAAATGTAACACTACTGATTTCTCCATGATTTGACTAGCTTCAGCTTACAGATGTGACTATCCACATGACCATTTTATCCTTCAACCCAACTCATTGGTGTACTACAACATGGCTCTGGGCCTGAAGCTAACTGTTCATGCAAGAACAGTAGCATCTTGTAAACACCATCAAAGAGCAAACCAATTCACAAAGCTGGTGTCTTAGATCTCCCAATCAACCTCACCCACCAGCCCATATAATTCATGCTAAAATTTTATGCTTCCTTTTAATTCCTGTATGCCACTGAGAATGCTTTCTTCCCCTAATACTTAGTGGTTTCCTGTGGAGTATCTGAGTTCATTTATCCAGGCAGTAGTAGGTATTAAACAAGGAGAGAAGATTATCTCTGATGCAACCACAAGTATGTGAGCTCACCGTTCTGCTAACGGTTCAACCTTCAGTGCCTAGAAACAATGTCTGTTACTCGGTAGGCCTTCCATAAACATATGAACAAGTGTTGGCAAAGTCAAACAGTGAAACTGCAACAAGGCCAAAGCCCACCCCAACTCCTAACTCCTAATTCTCCGTCCTCTCCACTGTCCCACACAATCCCCAGGCAAGTAACAAGCCCACGTCCAGGTTCTTAGCTTAACCAGCAGGCTCAGGAAGCTGACTGATCTCAAAAGGAAATGGACAGAGAGTCCAAATTTTATCCTAGACCCTGGGCATCATGAAGGGGAGGGCTGGAAAAATTCATGGGAAAGGTTGTTCCTAAGGAATAGAAGCACTGCCCTGAACCCCCAACTCTGAAAGTCCTAGAATCCTCCTCCCCATGCTTGTTTAGCACTTTAACATTTTTACAGTACTTTTGCAGCCATCATTTCATTAAATGTCACAAACTAGTATCTTTCTGGCCAAATCTAGTCCATACACAGGTTTTGTGTTGGTGGACAGATTGCTACACTGATCCCTATTAGGGACTTAAGCTTATTTCTAGAAAATCTGTAAAGTAAAAAACCATTAAGTTTAAAAAAAAAATTAAATCATTCATTAGAATAGAAAAGAAAATATGATTGTCCCTTCCCATGTAAAGATATCCAAACTATCAAACTATTTTCCCAGGTTTAAAAAAGTATAGCAGCTGAACACTGAAAACAAGTATATAGGTAATAAACAGCAATGTGAAAGTAAATACAATAAATACAGTTTGCACATAAAATATAATGTGAATGTGATGAAAGTTTATTATAGTCATTCTTCTTTCTTTCTGCATCATTTTCTTCATCAATTTTTCAACCTTTTGGGGGCTCGTGGTTATCTTGCACTTAAATTGCACTTGAAAATAAAGTTATAACACAGAAAATCACCCTCTGGGCAAAATAAAATCTAAGGAAGAAAACACTTCAAAACCTGGAACCAGCTCATACATGCAATTGCTGCATAGTCACAAGAAGGTGCCAACACTTCATCCCCTAGCACTTGGCATTTCCACACAAAGCAAAACATTTTGAGTGCATCCAAACATGGTATGCAACTCAAACTTATTCCTTCTGACTAGAAACTGCTGTGTTGTATACATTGGTAAATGAATTTTACCTAAAACCATATGAGAAAATATCACTTTTTATATTGCATTTATATAGTGTGTATTCAGGTGAAAACGTCATACACACCCCAAAAAGGGGAAGATCCAAAAGTGTAGTATAATTTTTCAAAAGCCATTAGAATGAAAAGCCTTTAGCTGAGCAATTGTGATATGTATTTTAAAATTAAAATTAGTTGAAGAATTTTTTAATTAAATTTATTAGAGTGACATTAGTTAATAAAATAATATAGGTTTCAAGTATACAATTCTATAATACATTGTCTGTATATTGTATTGTGTGTCCACCACCCAAAGTCAAGTCTTCTTCCATCACCATACACGTGGCCCCCTTTACCCTTTACTAAACCCCAAATCCCTTTCCTTCTGGTAACCACCATACTGTTGTCTGTATCTATGAGTTTATGTTTGTTTTTCTTATTTGTTTGCTTGCTGCTTCTAACTTTATATCCCACATATGAGTGAAATTATATTGTTCTTGACTTTTTCTGTCTGACTTATTTCACTTAACATGATATTCTCAAGGTTCATCCATGTTGTTGCAAATAGCAGTATTTCATCTTTTTTATGGCTGAGTAAAATTCCATTGTATATATGTGCCACGTCTTCTTTATCCAAACATCTATGGAAGGACACTTCAGTTGTTTACATGTCTTGGCAACTATGAATAAAGCTGCAGTGAACATAGGGTGCATATATCTTTGCAAATACATGTTTCCAAGTATTTTTTTGATAGATACCCAGAAGAGGAGCTGCGGGGCCATGTGGTAAGTAACTCTATTCTTGATTTTTGAAAGAATCTCCATACTGTTTTCTATAGTTGCTGTATTACTTTACATTCCCACCAGCAATGAATGAGGCTTCCTTTTTCTCCACAACCTATCCAATACTTGTTATTATTTGTCTTATTGGTAACATGTGTGAGATGGTATCTCATGTAGCTTTGATTTGCATTTTCCTAATAGCTAGTGAAGCTGAACATCTTTTCATGTATCTGTTGACCTTTTACATGTCTTCTTAGAAGAAGTGTCTGTTCAGGTACTCTAAATTATTGTTTTGAGAGCCTTTCTCCAAAGGCTTTCTTATTGTAATCTCTCCTCTGAGTATAATTTCAATTCTGAAAAGAGATTTGGGAAGGATAAGATGTTCTGAATATTTAGAACATGCCAAAGCCCACATATTCTACCTGGTATTCTCTGAATATTTATAACATAACAAGGCCCACATATTCTACCTGAGTTTCTCTCCAAATTGGCTGGTAGAGCAAACTTTGTTTCCTGTGGTCATTTAGCTATACTCCCAGTTAGCTGATTAATCAATACACACATGTAAATATGTGTCTGAGTGTTAGGATCCCTTGCATTTTAGAGAGGAAAAGACATGAGATCTTAGCAATGTGTCTGATCCAATTATAGGAGCCCACAGAAAAGTTCAAAGAAGCCCACAGTGGGAGAGCAGTCCAGAATAACTTTATTGGTGGTCTTAAAGAGATGGGCTAATACACCTCAATGAGCCATTAAAGGAGGAAGGGGAAAGAAAGAAGGTGATAAAGATGCATCTTAGTCCCAAATGTACTCATCACAAAAAGCCTGCATTTTCCATATGGACAAAGCCCAACTGCTGTTCATTTTAAAATAGTGGTAAGAGCTATTGAAGCAGACAGGACCCATACCTGGAACACCATTAACAAAAACTCTTAACCAGACATGGGCAAGAGCTTCTGACCACACATCTATCTTTTCAGCTAAATGCATATGCTCAGGAAGCAACTCTGTCCAAGGGTTATCTTCAAAAAAACAAATGTACACGGATGCATGGCGCACACACACACACAAAAAAAATGTCTATCTATATGGTAAAGACTACCTACAAAATACAGCCCATTTTCAGAGAAACTGGCCTTTCTGATAATCTCGGTAAAACCTTGCCAAGCATGAATAAATACTTTATTCATGATTCAAATAAAAACAAAGTAATATTATTGTACTTTTACTGCACTAAAGAATCAACAAGTTCTTTTAATTAAGTTAATTCTTATGTATAAAGTATTCAGTAGCTGACTTTTAATTAAATAAGATTTTTACAAAGTCAGATTTTGACTTTGCAATCATTGCCCTCTCTTTTGCAGGCTTCTGAGACTGTCTAGTAAGAGGTGTTCTCATCTGTCCCTCCTCTTCCAACGTAGGACTCCAAAAGTTTATCCAAGGCCACATGTCAAATAATTACACATGGGCTGACTTAAAGACCTAAGATCCTTCAGAACAACACCCACAGTTGATAAGAGCATCAAAGAAGTCCATAGTAGAGAACTTCTTAGTCCACTTGGGCTAACAAATAAAGCAAAATACCATAGGATGTCTTATAAACAACAGAAATGTATTTCTCACAGCTCTGCAGGCTGGGAAGTCAAGACCATGATGTCAACTGATTCAGTATCTGGTTAGATCCTGCTTCCTGGCTCACAGACAGTTGTCTTTTTGCTGTGCCTCTACATGGTGTGAGGGGTGAGGGAGCTTTCTGGTGTCTCTTTTATAAGAACACTACACTCCTTCCTGAGGATTTTACCTTCATGAGGTAATCACCTCCTAAATGTCCCACCACCAAATAACATCACCTTGGAAATTGGTTTCAACATATGGATTCGGGGAGACACAAAAATTTATTCTGTAACAGAAGAAAATAAAAAGAAAATTAGAATTTGGATTAAGGATGCCTGAGTCCTGATCTCAGATGCTTCCTGACCTTAAGCAAGTCATCTGTTCCCATAAAATCAGTGAGTTGGATTGGGGTCTCTTCCAGGACTTTATGGAGTAGGACAATTAAAGGAGCTACAATCAATGGTGGGTGTGGAAAAGGGCATACAGAATCAGCATCAGGTTTGAGCTACAATCAATGGTGGGTGTGGAAAAGGGCATACAGAATCAGTAGGTAAAGAAAAGCAAAAGAGGTAGTAACTAATTCTAACTCGAGAACAGGAAGACCTGAGCTTCAGTGACAGGGTGTCCAGGGTCATAAAAGAAATGGGGCATCATGTTCTCTCTATTATAGAAGGTCTCTTTAAATATGTCCAAGAGATTAGAACTACTTCATTAAAGGTGCCTGAAGGTTATATTTGGAACTAGTATTCATTTCATGGTCTTAAGTCTATTCTAAGGCTTGATTAGATTATTGATTTTTTTCACTCTTGACAGAGCCCCAATTCCTGTTTAGAACCCTATCTCAAACTCAAAGATACAGCCTCAGAAGCTTAGCTTCTAAAAATAAAGACAAAACCATTCTTTATCAGCTGGCCTCCCCAGGATCAACACCAAAACAGCTCTAGGACTTCCAGGTTTTACCTATTCACACCCAACCCAGGACAGATGTGCTTAGCCCTCCAACAGGGGCACAAAAGGATCTCAGCAGACCCTTGGATCCTGACTGTCTTTATTTACATTCATACTGATAAACTCTGAGTGCCTACTGTGTAGAAAACACTATAAAGATGAAAAACATTAAGAATCTATCCCTGCCCTAAACAGTTTGACTCAGTAGACAGACCGTTGGCCTGCTGACTGAAGAGTCCCAGATTTGATTCCAATAAAGGGCATGTATCTTTGTTGTGGGCACATCCCCAGTAGGGGGTGTGCAGGAAGAGAAAGTTAATTGATGTTTCTCTCTCATCGATGTTTCTAACTCTCTATCCCTCTCCCTTCCTCTCTGTAAAAAATCAATAAAGTATTTTTTTAAAGAATCTATCCCTTTTCTCAAGGAGTTATAATCCACTGGGAAAGTATTAAATTGAAGCTTAAATATCTTGTGATTGAGGCACAAAATGCTACAATATCACAAGCACTGTAGCTCCATGTATTATAGAAGGATTGGGTGGGCTCCCAAGAAGGGCTGCATTCTCACTAATCTAGCTGAGCCACTTGCTGGTCCTCCTCTCCCCTTAGCCTACCTGGAGCCCTAATGACTTTATCTTTGAGACCAAGCTACTGTTTGACCATAGACTATCCTCAGACCTAGCAGGTAACACCTGTTTTGTTCATTGCTCAAAACAGTGTTCAAGATTCTGACCACTGGTCAACCTTGTGACATTATTAAATTTCCTGCAGCCCTTGGAGAAGGAGAATGGTCCTATCATTTCATCAGATTACCAACTTGGAATACCAGGAAAAGCTTGCCAAAGGAGGTGAACTTTAAGCTAGGTCTTGAAAAAATAAGTATAATTTTAATAACTGTTTATATACCTCTATTGGATGGCAAAGAAAAAGAGAGGAAGGGAGCATTCCAAGCAAAAACAGATGGTAAGAATAAAAGTACAAAGGAGGCATAAACCAATGCTAGTGAGGAATACATAGGTGGATAAACTGAGTTTCAGGACACTTCTGAACCCCTTTGTCAAATGAGGATATTCATATGTAATAGCAATATACCCACAAATATTATGGGTAAATAAAACAAAAACTTGTGAATTTAATTACCTAAGGAATTGGGATATATCACACAAATGCTGTGATCTTAAAAACTTACAGTTGTTTTTTTTATCTTTATTATATTTTTATTGAGTTTTTACAGAAAGGAGGAATAGAGGGATAGAAAGCTAGAAACATCGATGAGAGAAACATCAATCAGCTGCCTCTTGCACACCCCCTACTGGGGATGTGCCCACAACTAAGATATATGCCCTTAACCAGAATTGAACCTGGGACCTTTCAGTCCGCAGGCCGACACTCTACCACTGAGCCAAACCGGTTTCAGCAGACTTACAGTTTGTTAAAATAAATTTGAGTGACAGAATTCTTGATTTATGTATATAATGGAAAACTATTGATTAAGCTATCTATAATAATAAAAGCGTAATATGCAAATCGAACAAATGGCCAAACAGCGGAATGATTGTCAGGACGCCCACGCTATGATACCCACTGGTGCCAGGCCAGCCAAGGCGGGTGCGATGCAATTGGTTTTGGGGGAGGGGAAGATGGCACCATTGCCCCATGATCATCCCACAGAGGGAGGTCCAGGCCACCAGCTGAAGGGGCAATGAATCAGGGGCTCCACAATCACCCCAAAGTAGGAGGCCTAAGCTACCCCATGGTGGTGCATGGGCGGGGCCTCTCTCTGCACGGAGGTTACATTGTGGGGGGCGGGCCCAGACTGTGCGAGGGTGTAGGCCAGGCTGAGGAGACCCCTACCCCAAGAGTGCACAAATTTTGTGCACTGGGCCTCTAGCCCTTGAATAATAGCCTCCTATGATCACATGTGAAGACCAAATCTAACTGATGAGTGACAGAATGAGCACAACAAAGCACTAGAAACTAGACTGGTATAAATCTCATGAAGAGACCTAGGTTAGGTTTTATGGGTGGAGGCAAAAAAGAGAGTAAGAATGCCAGCACCTACTGTCCAGCAATCCTAATGAGGCCTGACAAGTAGCACTGTCTGCAACATTAAATCTTAGCTCAATCAGCCTGGGTGAGCTGGAGAGGTTGAGTACACTGCAGCTACCACCCCACCCAAGGCTTCCTCAAGAGCTTTACAACCACTTAGTCAGCCACGTGGCCTGACAGCTATGGAAGCTTAAAACTGGGTGATTCTCTACTGGAACCAAGTGGAGGATAAGAAGAGAGGACATAATTTGGGCAGTTCCTTCTCCTTTGTAGCTCCTTCAGGTATGAATGGCACAGAAATGAAATAACTTTCTCTTTACAAACCTGTTTTCCATCCTGCTTTTATTTGTTCCCATTCCCTTCAAGCTTTCCCTGGGGCCTCAATTCTTCTCCATCAGCCATGCAGCTTGGTGTGCAGTATATGAAGAAAATTGTCAGGAGTGGCATTTGCTACTTGACATTTTCTACCAGAATGATTTTTTAAGGCACAAAAAAACATTTACAATAAAAAAGAAGGTAAATCATTCATCTTCTGCAGATGCTGCTGGTATATGAAGACTAAGGCTTATCTGACATTCAACTTTGCTTTCAGTGACCTCTACCCCTAAAATTAACTGTGCAGAGGGCTTAACCCAACAATAATTCTACAATAGTCTGTTCAATGCTACTCATCCATATTCAGAGATGAACACATGCCAAAGGCCAAGGAGAGTGCATGCCAGCAGCATTTAAATTTAAGCTTTCTAATGCCAAACTCTATGAAACAGATGTACCCTTCTATCAATGTTAAATTTTAGCTCTATTGAATTATTTTGCATTCCCTGAACCCATACAAAGTTGTTCATTTAATTCAGGCACTGTGCTGGATGCTTGGAATTTGGCAGTTCACAAAAGAAATAAAACTCTGATTTTATAAAAGCTTACTCTAATGGAGTTAAGCTACACAATAAGGTAAGGGAGAAAGGAAAGAAAGATGATCAATTAAATAAAGAAAAATAAATAGAGTAACAGGGTGATGGGAATGAGGAGCTGCTATTTTAAATAAGATGATCAAGAAAGACTGATATTTGTGAATAATAAAAAACATTATAAACTGATTAACAAAAATAGATACAGAGGCAGAGAAGCATCGAACAGACTGTCAAACTACAGCAGGAAGACTGGGGAGGGTTGGGGGGGAGGTAAGAGATTAACCGAAACATAACCAATGGATGCCAGGCACTGGGAAAGGAGTGAAGGCATGTGTCTGGGGGTAGGGGAGGCTGGGGGAAGATCAATTGGGGGAAAAGGAAGACATATGTACTACTATTTGTAATACTTTAAACAATAAAAAAATTTAATTAATAAAAAAGAAAGACTCTGATAAGGAAATAGTTTAACCAAGCCCTAAATGAAGTTAGGAAGCAAGCTATGCAGATACCTGGGGGCACAGCACAGCAGAAAGAGGAGATTGTCCATGCATAGGTAGTAAATGGTGCGCTAGAGATGTGCAATAAATAGCAAGAGACCATTGTGCTGAAATACATCAGCAAGGGCAGCATTGTAAGAGTCAAAGTTGGAGTAGTAAGATGTAAAGGATAGTTGCCCCTACATCAAGTAGGGCCTTGTGGACCATTGTCAAACCCCAGGTTTTATTTTGATTAAGCCATTTCATGGTTTTGAGCAGACACTTGTGTTTTTGAACTTGTGTTTTTGAAGATGCTGTGCAGAAAGTAGTGTCAGGGAGGCAACTAGCCTCAGCAGTAATTTTCCCATCTCCCAGTGAAGCAGACATAGGCAGGGAGCCTCTTTCCTCCCTTGGCTCTCACCCCAAAGACATTCCTCTCTTTGTTTCATAAAAAAAGTTCTAAAGTATTCACTATTCAGCTTTAGAGAAGCATCTGTTCTCTTCTCCCTTGAAGATATTTTTCAGGGATAAGTGAGAAAAGTCACAATTCGGATCCTTAAGTAAGGCTAGTGCTGCCAATAGACAAGTATCACCACATCCCTATCTTTCTCCAGTTACCTAGGCCATAAGTGGCCCCACCTCTTTAGGTACACCCTAAATTACAGCAGGTGCTACTCTGTTCCTGTGTTAAGTGTGGTCCTCGTTCCAAGTAAATGTTTGACAGGGAAAGTTAAGAAAGAACCCTTAAATCAGAAAACTTCTTCCTGGTCTTAACTCTGCCACCAGCTCACTCTGCATCTTCAGGAAAGTCTTACTGTTCTCATGTGAAAATAAGGAGATCAGGCCCATCCATCCATTCATTCATTCCACCCACATTTAATGAGCAAGTTTCAGGATCCATATCCCTGTTTAAAGTGCTGAAAATAAAAAGATAAATAAGGTCTGGTCCTGGCTCTTGAGAGCTTGCAAGAAACTGGGAGAGGTGGCTCTGATAATTTCATATGACATGGTAATTACAACAGTAGATATGAGAGCAAAAGCTTGAGAAGGTGCAAAAAGAGGAAGCTATGCCTAAATATTTTTATGGTTTAATGTTCTATGACCTCTAAATTGACTCTGGAGAGTCTGCCACTCAGTGGCCTTAGGAAAGCCTATCCCTAGACAGAAATATGCCAACTTTGGCTCACTGAAGGCAGTTCTTAAATAAAGAGCTTATTCTAATCTCAGCAGCCAACATAAAAAGTCATCAAGAAAATTAGACCTTCCTGCTAAATTTAGAAAAACTAGCACTCATCCCAATTTAAAAATAGGCATCTGAGCCAAAACCGGTTTAGCTCAGTGGGTAGAGCATCAGCCTGCAGGCTCAAGGATCTCAGGTTTGATTCCGGTCAAGGGCACATACGTTGGTTGCAGGCACATTCCCAGTAGGGGGCGTGCAGGAGGCAGCTGATGGATGTTTCTCTTTCATCGATGTTTCTAAACTTTCTATCTCTCTCCCTTCCTCTCTGTGAAAAATCAATAAAATATATTTTAAAATAAATAAATTTAAAACTAATAGACATTTGAAAAATTATTATGTGAACGTTGGTAAAGTGCTTCAAGGTGGCTGCCCTGGAGGCATGTGAACCTTGGTGTAGTATCCTAGAGAGAGGGCAGCACCTCTGGGTGGGAGAAGAGTGTGCTTTGCACCAGTGGCTCCTACATCTGACTATCACCAATCCCTGGAAGCACACCTTGACAATTTCACTCATTAGCTCCCTGATTTATGTGAAACATAGAGGGACTCTGCCCCAGGAAGCATTCTTCAGTCACCCAAATATCCACTCTCAAAGAATGTCTACAGCAGTCAGTGCATGCTCATCTTTACACAAGGTATGTAAAATCCTCCCTGTCCCTCGGAAAGCTAGCTAAATTTGACCAGACATCTGTCCCTGAACTCCTGACAGTCTAAAGCACCCCTGTGGCTTCAGGGAACAACCAGAACTTTCTACTTAAGCATCGTTTTATCTCTGTGTATCAGCAGCCGTACATGCTGCCTCAGTTGACACTTTTAGTTTATTGTAGTGAAACTCTCTCCCAAAGATAACTTTTCACAAAGGCAGTTTATAAACACAAAAATATTCAAACTCAAGCATTTGGTGAATTAATATTGCAAAAAAATTTTGGAATAGAATCAGAGGAAGAGTTGATGTCAGAGAATGTACAGCCTTCCAGCCAGTCCCTTAGAGCCTCCACCCTCCTTTTCCCTCTTTCTCTTCCTCTATTTCTTCCAGGACAACAGACAGGATATTCCCCTCTTTTCATGCAGACCAGACAAGCCCATCTTCAGGGCCCCTGTGGGAGTCTCTTCAGGACCTCAAGCTTCTATCAAAGCATTTCTCCCAAATTGCCGAAACCGTTTTGGCTCAGTGGTAGAGCGTCAGTTCGATTCCGGTCAAGGCCATGTACATTGGTTGTGGGCACATCCCCAGTAGGGGGTGTGCAAGAGGCAGCTGGTCGATGTTTCTCTCTCATCGATGTTTCTAGCTCTCTATCTCTCTCCCTTCCTCTCTGTAAAAAAATCAATAATATATATATATTTTTTAAAAAGCATTTCCCTCTCAAATATTGTAGATAACACAACTGCCCTAAGAAGAATGCTGGTTAATGAAATGTTATCCTTCTGTTCCATAAGGAAATACCCAAATAAAGAAATTCCAGAAAAGCAAGCAGATGTCACCAAGATAAATGTTATTTGAAAACTGCAACAGAAAGGTCTATATGGAAAATCTTAAAGGTTAACTTATAACTAGGTATACCTAGTCTCAAGTATTTTAGACATTTAACATAACTTTGTTCTTTTAACAAATGTATACTAAATGTCAATTATGTGCCAAGCACTATTGTAAGTTATGATACTTTTTAAAAGTATACTTAACTACCAGTTCCTCCTTCACTGAACTCTGTATTTACTAAGGGAAGATTAATAGATAGGAAATGATATAATGCCCAAGAGTAGTAAGTGTATAAAATAAATAAATCTTAATCAAACTTAGAAGCTGTCTCCACCATGCGACCTCTCTCTGAGTGGCATGATGTGCCTGGACACTTTCTACTGTCACAAATATGGATACATTTTCCACAATGATTTTTTTATCTAAAAGTTTAGTTTATGAGTATTTGAGATGGACTTAAATAAGCTGAACATCTCTGTCAATAGACAAGTCTTCCAATGTGTATGGATGGAGAATGGGCAGCTCCCTGGGCCAACAGGCACATGGTCATTACTCACCTTCCTAGGGTCCTGTGATGCACGATCTGATGGGAAGCACAGCTCCTTTGTCACTGTCCACTCTCTGCAGTGGCCCACAGTGGCCCTCACCATGGTGCCATGGCTGCAGTGCCCGGCACAACAGAGAGACACAGAACATGGAGATGCATGGAGTCTGCCTGGGCTCAGGTCAATCCAGCCTAGTGAGTCCCAGAAAGACATCTATGGAATTGAATAGTTTCCAAGCTTTACAAATTTCTAAAACGATAACATTTAAACATTGCATTTGGCACAAGAGTATTAACTAAGAATAAAATGAGAGTGCCAAAGGAAGTTTCCAGTACAGGTCCTTGGGTAAGTGTGTCCACTCCATCGTTGTCACACACTGCAAGTAATTATTACTTACTGCAGGAAAGGAAAATGGTTTTCTCAAAACATTTTTCCCCCGCCCATCTGCTGTCAGAAAGGTCATTATGATGGAGGACTTGTCTACAGAATTGCACAAGACAAAACACACACACACACACACACACACACACACACACACACACACACACCTGGCTTTACTACCAAAAGGCAACCGTGCATCCACATAACGGAATAAGAGGTCCCTGTTGGCCATCCCAGTAGTATGCCTTAGGTTATTATTATACACATGACTGTAAGAAAGAATGTGAGATAAACTGTGCAGGCATGTTCTGTGTCCTTCCCATGCATCCACACACATTTTATTTTAAATGAAAAGGCTTTAAAGTCATGTTTTTCCCCACATTTCCCTCTACCCTTCATAGTCCTGGTTTTGAATTTTACCTTCATTCAGCATGCTGTGTTTATCATTCTTAAAAAGTAGGAGATGTGGAACTGGCAATAATACTAAGTCATTGAGCGTGCATGGCAAATTCTAGAGAAAACAGAGGTTCTGGTTTATTATGCTGAAGCAATAAAGCTACAAATACAAAATATGGCCAGCAGTCACCTTGTTTTATCCTTCTTTTAACAACTTACTAACAGTGTGTAAATAAAAAAGTGAACTTTGATTTTTCCATCTGAGCTCTCTGAAATGGATACTAGAGAGCATTTAACATTGTGACCAGAAATATTGAAATTTGACAGCTAAGAGGTTAAAGGTCTCAAATTTATACATCAAGGTGTTTGTTCCTGTCATCATCCCAGCAGCTTGCTCAGAATAACCCCTTTTGCTTACTGAACCTTTGAGGAACAAAGAACATTAAGTAATACATCTTGGCAGATGTCCTAGGATTCTACTCCTAACAGGAATTCTGCAAGCCATCCTAAGCTCACTAAAGAATTCTGGGCATATATAAAAAGCATCCATGCAACCTTGGTATTTAACTGTAATGAACAGGAAAAAAAATCCCCTATTGTTTGGGCCCCATTTTAAATATGTTAGCCTAAAATCCTAGGCTGGTGCTTGTTTTTTTGCATACATCTCATCTGACACTTTCTTCTGCTAAAACTATATTAGCTGATAAAATAGAAAATTACCACTTGAACTCTTCTCAAAAAGGCAGGAATACTGTCTCACTTGGGCAAAATTTATCTTCAGCACAAACACTCATTTTCATTTCACAGCTCATTTCAGGGTGTACCTCCCATTTCCGGTAACATCCCATCTTCCACACCCAACTCCCATGCACCCAAATTGTCCTGTCCTCCCCCTGCCCATTCAAACTAGCAGCTGACCAGAATCCACACTGTTGATATGGATAAGACCTTGGTCTGCCTCAAAATATGGACTCTTCAAGTGTATAGATCCTGTAGCCAATTTGCAAAATCCATAGCCGTAATTTCTTCAAATAGAATAGTGATAAACACTAACAAGAGTTATAATTAAAGAAACAAGGAGGCAATTTTCATAATACCTCACATGTTAAGTATTTATCAGGTCTTCCACATATATTAACTCATTTAGTCTTCATAACAATCCCATTAGACTTATGCCTTTTATTCCTTCTCCCTTTTTTTATAGAAAACAACAAAATGGCAAAGATTTTTTTAAGCTGCTTTAAGATAAAGATTCTGGGTCATCTGTTAGGCTCCCCCACCAGAGAGGGGTATAACTGGCTCTCGCTGCAAAATGCACAATTAACTCAGTGTCCTGAGTCTTTGGGATCATTTGCAAGTCGTTGAAGCTTAAAATGGTAAATCCTGGAACACTGGTTCTGCCACCAACCCACTTTTAATAGAATATACTTCATTAACAAGTTAATGCATTATCCCTGCCAGGGATCTCTGTCATCTAATAGCATGTAAGCCAGAGGAATTTATAGCCAAAGACTGAACATAAGGCATCACCTTTCGGGGGGGGGGGGGGAGATATTTTTGTGTCCTTTTAAATTCTGCTGGACCAAATAACCATTTCTCCACCTATGGACGAGGCCTTACCTGTCTGAAGTAACACAAAACAGGAAGGCCAAACTAGACACAGCTGTACCTCCGCTTCCAGATTTTTTCAGGGGGAAAAAAAAGGATATAAAAACCATAGTTAAACAGTTAGAAAATAAAACAATTACTTCCCATGCATAGGTGATATTTTAAAATTGCCCCATTAATGCTGTGCTAACAAGAAAAATTTTGAAATATTCCTTTCAAACTTGAGCCTGTAGCAGAATGATCTGGAGCAGGGGTCTTAAAACTTCTCTCATTATGAGAATCACCTGGTGGAGTTGTTAAAACACAGATTCCCGGATCCCAACTATAAGAAGTGCTATCAGGAATCTGTGTTTTAACACCTCCACCAGGTGATTCTCATAATGAGAGAAGTTTGAAGACCCCTGATCTGGAGGAACTGTTAAAACACAGATTATATATTAAAATCACATTTTCTGATTCTGCATATCTAATAAGTTCCCAAGTAATACTGAGGCTGCTGGTCCAGAGACCTACACCTTGACAACTAATGCTTCTTGGCAGGGCAAAGAAAGAATGTGCTGGGATTCTTAGGTGTTTTGGAATGAATAAGGGAGGTAATAGGTTTATTTCTAGCAGAGATTCCTAGGGTAGCTCTCAGCTTCAAATATGTACTGAGCTCTTACAATGTGCCAAATGCTATGCTAGGCTTTGAGAAAAATCTGATGAAGGAAACAGACATCAGCATATCGTGCTCAGGGAGGTGAGCAGGTGAGGCTACAGTTGAGATCTTCGGAATGAATGGGAGTCAGTCAGCCAACTGCCCTTGGAACGAGCTTCCCACCGGGAAAGGGTGACTGACAGACACTGCAGAGTCAGAGTCAGACTAGACGAGCCTCACCAAGGAGGTTGAGCTGGAGGAATCAGTGCATACAGGCATGTACACACTCACACACATGTGTGCATGCACACCCCTCAAAATACGCATAGAAGAGAGGAGATAGATGAAAATTTATTTCCCTCTAAAGAAATTGATATTGACATGATCTCCCCCAATCCTAAGCAAAAGCCTAGAATGATAGGAAGAAAAAATAAAAACGCTACAAATAAATAGTTATTTTATGTGTCTGCCATGAAACACCTGTATAAAAGAGAAAAGGGAAAAAATCTATTTTATACCCCAAATCTAAAGAGTTTACATTCCCTTCAAGTTTTCATATCAGGGCCTGAACTTGGTGTTTTATATATGTAGCTCACTTTTTATAGCTCTCTGACAGAATAAATGTGAGGAGGGGAAGCAGAAGAGTTACCACATTGCCCCTTCCTCATATTTTGTGAAAATTATCTTTTCTAAGACTCACCAAAGCCTCAAACTCTGCATGATTTACTAGGAAGGCTTGAGAAGCCAAAGCTTTTGTAGACCATTCAGCCATGGCATGCGGGCTCAAGTTTTTCTTAGCTCATCTACAGATAACAGATTTATTACCCTTCATGGTCAGAGAAACATAGCTATTATGCTATGTGAAATTTTGAATGATCTGGGATTACTTTTTTGTCCCCATTAAGTCCTCTAAAGACTGAATACATTTTCACAAACTGTTTTAGCAGCCATAAAACCTATTTCCTAATTCCCATCTAAGAACAAGTTAATAAGCTAATTGATGTCTTAACATCAGTTGTTCCAAATTTCTGCAATGGAAGCCCATCTTCTAGGTCTCTGCATCCCTTTCTAAAAAGGTACATTCTCTGGTGATGCCCGCACATCACAGCTTCTTTGGGTCACACTTTTTCCCTCAAGCCTTAAAACATGTGATTAAGGCACCTACAGTATCATTGGAAGCAACTTCTCACTAGTGAATATGAAATTCCTTGGGTCAATGAAGTCCTCCTGCTTCCCTGGCAGAGTAAGAAAAAATGCCTCCCACACCCCACACCCCACGCCCCCATCCCCAGCTACCTAATGAATCTCCAACTGCTGATTTGTTTTTGCTTTCAGTCTGGGATAAACAAAAAGGCCTGTAGCCCCCTCCATGGCCACGTGAGCTCACCAACTACCATGCAAAGGCAGCGATTTTTCATTATTGATAAAATGTAATGTCATAATGTCATGGTCTTTCAGGTCATCATCTTGGTAAGCCAGCAATGGCATTATCGTGTTTAATAATGATAACAAATGGCCATAATGTTTGCATATAATTTTCATTGGCTCCCTCAGAATTCTCATTCAACCACATCAACAGATGGAATTCAATAGCAACTTTCTATATCAACTTTCTTAGATCTGCTCAAGGCTAACAGTAAAATCTGCAGGAATCAAAGCTCATTAAAGGTACAAGGGCCGTTTCCCTCCTTTCACTAAATGTTTTACTTTTAGAAAGAATTTTTTCAGCATGTATTTGTACTATTGAATTTGGGCATGTGAATGCATTAAATCCTGACATCTACTTGCTATTCATTCATGAACTCTCACTAACCCCTTTCTGTCCTGTTCATGCCTGTGCTTCTCTAATCTGTCTAGTGATTTTTGAGTGCTATGTTCTGCCTGTTTCACAGTAATCATAGAACACTAATTGGCCTAAATGATAAGAATCATTCATGGGGCACTTATTTCCATATATTAGCCTTCTGACTCCCCTTTTCCCTGAGAAAGTAGAAATATTTCATTGTCTAAGACAGAACTAAAACTAGCATTCTTTAGGAAGCTTTTTATTATTCATTGACAACAGAGAGTAACAAACAGAGTAGAACTAGAGCACTTCAGTACTAAATAAAATAAATCTAAAATACATTTGGGAAATCTCAAGAAATATTTTATAACTTTTTTAGCACTTCATGAAGGAGTAAGGGAAGGGGGAGAGGATAAAAATTATCATTCACTGAGCTTTTTGCAAGGATATGTTTACATTTATCACCTCATCTTATTTTCACAGAACCCTGTAAAATAAGAATCATTCTCCAATTTTACATAAGAGAAAGCTGAAGCTCAGGAAGATTATACAGCTAGTGAGTCACTTGGACTTAACAGCTCTAACTCCAAAACCTACTCAGACTTAACACTCAGACTTAGCAATTATAACTCCAAAACCTGAGAATGTTCCATTGCATAAAACTCTCAAAGCAACTATTCCACTACAGAAGAATCAAATCTCCCAGATAAAATAATCATATATTCAGAGAATTAAAAGATGTGAGTATATTTCCATTGCAGAAACTCTTTATCTTGCCATTAATATATCTATTTAGACTGTTATTGGTACCACATTCTCAGAGCAGGCACATCTTAATTGCGTTAATAGCTTCAGTGTATCTGTGTGATTCCTCATTGATGTCCTTTCTACATTACTCAGTAGATTTCAGTATTGTCATTGGAAATGGGGCCAAATTAGGTAGTTTCATCAGATTTGTAGATCAGGAACCCTTTAGGTGACACAATAAAACCATGTAAAAGAGCATATAATCGTGTTGGTATGAGAGCTTCCCAAACCTGCTCCAGTCAATCAGAAGAGGCACTCATTACCTCTTCCACTTAAAATAATGAACATTTCTAAAGACTTTACAACTCACAGAGCACTATCCATTATACTATTGTATTTATCCTCTCAGCAACCCCTTGTTCAGGAAACAGAGTACTTGACTTGTCCAAGTTCATAGAGACACCAAGTGGCAAACGTAAGATCCTAAACAAAGGTCTTCTGGATCATCTGGCCATACTCTTTCCACTCTACCAAGGCCTTTAGGGTATTCAGGACAAGTGATTTCCTAAAGCAATGCACCAATATTCAGGGGAACAACAGCCTTCACTCTGAGGGGCAGGTCAGGCAAACCATAAAACAACTGAAGGCTCTGGAAATAGAATGCTGCTGTGAGAGAGTGCAGAGGAAGGACTTTCAGAGAGTGAGATTTAACAAGCCACTCTGTCCAATAAACCATAAGTATGTGTTAGAGGGGGAAAGGCTTCCCTTAATTCTTCCTCATTCATTCAACAGTTCCTAAGGGCTTCCTCTTAATTCATTCAGTAAACATTACTGAGCAACCCCTCTCAGCCAAACACTAAGTATACAATAGTAAATGAGATACACATGGATCTCCTTTCATGGAGCTCACATTTGTGCAGAATAGTTAAACATCTAATGTCACAACCATTAATATAACTGAAATTGTGAGGGTGGGGTGTTTCAGGAGGATTTGACTAATCCCAAGTAGTTAAAGAAGACCTCTTAAAGATTAGACATTTAAACTGAGACTTGAAGCATGAGTTAGGAATTACAAGGCAAAACATTAGGGTCCCTGGTATAATTCCGGTCAAGGGCATATACCTCGGTTGCAGGCTCAATTCCTGGCCAACTGGGTGCATGCAATCAACTGATGTGTCTCTCTCTCACATCCATGTTTCTCTTTCTGTGCCTCTCCCCTTCCCTTCCACTCTCTCTCTCTCTAAAAAAAAAAAAAGGGGGGGGGGGGAAATATCCTTGGATGAGAATTAACAAAACCAAACCAAAAAAGATTCCATGTCCTAATTGCTGGTACTTATGAATATATTACCTTCCACAGTAAAAGGAACTGTGCAGATGTGATTAAGCTAAGGATCTTGATGGAGAGATTATTCTAGATTTATACAGCTGAGCCCAGTGAAATCACGAAGGCTCTTGTAAGAGGGAGGAAGGATCAGAATTGAAAGTAGAAACTGTAATAATGAGCACGAGGGGCACAGTCAGAGAGAGATTTGAAGATGCTAGGCTGCTATCCTAAAGGATGAAGGAAGGGGCCATAAACCAAGAAATGATGGCTGTCTCTTGAAGCTGGAAAAGGCAAGGAAATGGAACCTCTCCTAGAGCCTTCTTAAAAACGCAGCCCTGCTGACACCTTGATTTTGGCCCAGTGACTCCCATTTCAGACTTCTGACCTCCAAAACTGCAAGAAAATAAATCTGTGTTGTTTTGAATTTATGACACCAGGGGATAGGAAATGCAGACCATTCGATGGATCTCTGAGTCAAGGGAGAGCTGGTTGTGGGCCGTGGGGTCTGTGTGACTGCCATGGTGAACAGCACATGGCAGAGGAAAGCTGTGAGACTTCCTAGACTAGGTCATGAAGGTGAGTTGGCTTCAGCCCGGCCATTCTCCACAGGCATGCACTATGGAGCCCTGAGCTGCCATGTAAGGAGCTTGGCTACCCAGAAGCCACCATGCTGGAGAGAACACATTAGTAGGGGTGTCGAACTCAATCAGAGAAGGGGCCAAAATCTAAAATCCAGCCTAAATCGCGGGCCGAATGGTTTACTGAACAGTCATAAACTGTCATTGTGATGGAAACGCAGCAGAGTGCAGTGATGACAGCGCGGTGCGGGCCACATTGCAAGGCCTGGCGGGACGGATTTGGCCCGCGGGCCTTGTGTTTGACACATGTGCATTAGAGACTAAAAGAAATGTCCAAGAAACCCAGCTGTTCCAGCCTCCAGCAGTTTGAGTCTTTCCAGCCCATGTACCAGACATGTGAATAAGCAAAGCTCAGCTAGATATAATTAGCCCAATCTACCACCAGAGGACAAGTGCAGAAAAGATCCTGAGCAAGGGGGGAAACCTCGCCATCTTGAGAGGAAGATAGGATCGTGTCAGAGGCCTGAATATCCACAGCCGCAGCGACCACCAAGCATCTGTGACCCCCAGAACGCGGATCCCAGGCGGCGCGAACACCTGCCCTCACAGGATTGCCCCACTGCTCAGCAAAAAGGTCAGATTTCCCGGGGAGAGGGTGGAGAGCGCTCACAGCGAAAACAAAAAGCCTGCGCGCACAGAGCGAGCTCGCAGAAGCTGGAGGACAAGGGCTGTGATTACAAGTAGAAGCCCCCGCTGTTGGGCTGTTGTCACCCTTGAAAGTGGACGGGGCTCCTAACAGGGGAGATATCTAAAGAACAACACATTTGGATCCGGCTCAGAGGGATATTGGAGAGTTGTGGGAGATTCCAGTTGCTCAGACCTGCCCCCTCCCCCCTTCCGTAGTTCCAGCTTCAGAGAGGATGAAAAAAAAAAAAAAAAAAAAGCTGGAGAGGCTAGAGTCTGGAAGTCAACCTAGAAACACTGCCCCCAAAGGCTAATTCACAAATTGACTCTAGTGTAATAAAAACAAAGCAAAACCTGCCTAAAAATCAGGAATGGATCATAACAATAGAGGAAGTGAATGACCTTCATTACTGCAAATTTTAATTAAATTTTTTAAATTTTATTATTATTTTTTTTAATTTTTTAATTTTTGTTTTTTATTTTTGTTTTCATTATTTGCAACGTTTACTCAAGAAACTATTTTTTTTTCTTTTTCCTCACTTGATTTTATCTTGATAATTATTACATTGTATATGTAATCAACATTATTACTACTACTAATTTACCTTTTTCATCTTATTTTCTTTTGTTTATTTTTATTATTTTTATTTCATTTGATTATATATATATATATATATATATATATATATATATACATATATATATATATATACACATACACAGTGGTGCCTCACATAAAGAACGCCTCGCACAGCGAACGCTGCACACAACGAACTTCCTTTCATGATTCATACAACGAACTTCGTTTCACACAACAAAGTCGCCCGAGGTTCCACGACCGCTTTGCCCGAGCTTCCACGACTGCTTCGCCCGAGCTTCCACAATCGCTGCTGACGTATTGCATCCTTCCGCGCAGGCACTGCAGGCAGTCGTTAGTCACTGCGCTTAACTTAAGCACGTATCGCGGCAATCGTTCTTCATTACGAATTAAATCACGCACGTATCACGGCAGTCGTCCTTTTAAGTTAAACTCAATATTTTTTTTATATCATGGCTTCTAAAAAAAGCAGGAAGGTGATTTCTGTTGAAATGAAACAGGACAATGCTCAAAGGGAAGCGTCATCTGATAACGAGGAGCAACAATCAAACAATCAACCAATCCCAACTGCTGACATCAAGAACATCCTGGTCAAATGGAAAGCAGTTCAGGAGTTTACCAATGCCCACTATCCGGATTCAGCTGAAGCAAACAGGATCAACGATCTTTACTCTGATACTCTTGTCCATTATTTCCGGCAGATGTTGGAGAAAAGAGAAAAACAAACGACTTTGGACAGGTTTTTCATGAAACCATCGGCCAAAAAGCAGAAAATGGATGAGGATGTGCAAGATTCGGTAGACTCTACTTAGTCTGTCTTAAAATTTAAAAAATGTGTGTTTTTTTTTAAAAAAATTATGTTTTTAGATGTATCTAAATAAAAATAATAACAAAAAATTTATCTTTTTTTTATGTCATCTTAGCATATTTTATGCTACAGAACGAATTATTTTTTTTAACATGTATTGTTATGGGAAAACGCGTTTCACATAACGAACTTTTCGCATAACAAACTTGCTCCTGGAACAAATTAAGTTCGTTGTGTGAGGCACCACTGTATGTGTATATATATATATATATATATATATTAATTTCAGGATTACTGTTCTACAGTCTTTATCTATCCTTCTTTCTCCAATGCTTTATTCTATCTCAACCCTACCTTTATGCCTTCACCCTCTTTCCAATCTTTTCCTTTGATACCCTGTTTATCTTAACCCTTTCCTGCTCTAGATTTCCCCCATTCCTTCTGTCTACCCCCTCCTAAAATTTCACCCTACTTGTATATATCTAATTTCCAACTACCTGCTCCAAACCCATTCACACCTCTCTCGCTGTTGTCCTAAAAACAAAACAAAACAAAACAAAACAGTCTTTCTCTCTAACTCTTTGAAGTTGTATGTTGAATGTTAACTTTACTGAAGTTGTATGCTTTTCTTTTATAAGATTGATTTGCCTATGCTTTTTGTTTGATAGTATGTTTTTGTTAGCTGGGTTCTAGTCACCCTTATTGGTGGTTATTAATATCGCAAACACATTTCTATTCAGTGCCTTGTGTGTTGTACCTGGTTGTGTTGTATTTTGTGCCTTTAAATCAAAGCAGGAGAGAGAGAACTACACAACCAGACATCCTAGATCATGGGGAGACCAAAAAACAGCCCGCATATGAAAGAAAAGCAGGCTTCACCAGAAAAGGAAGTAAACAATATAGAGGCAAGCAACCTACCAGAGCAAGAATTCAGAGTAACGATCTTAAGATGGCTAAAAAGAATGGAAGACAAATTTGACAATATGAGTAAGGCCCAAGAGGAAATGAAAAAAACCCAAGAGGAAATGAAAATGACTCAAGATGAAATGAAAAATGACATCGCTACTATGAAGAACTCAATAGAAAGCATCAAGAGCAGACTAGAAGAAGCAGAGGATCGCATCAGTGAGCTAGAAGACAAGATGGAAAAAAATACTCAATTAGAGCAGCTTCTAGAAAAAAAATTAAAAAGCAGGAGGAGAGCCTACGGGAGCTTTGGGACAATGCAAAACAAAACAATATTCGAATAATAGGGGTTCCGGAAGGAAAGAAGACCGAGGTAGATATGGAAAACGTATTTCAAGAAATAATGACAGAAAATTTTCCTGAGATAGAAAAGAAAAAACCCACACAAATCCAAGATGCTCGCAGAGTCCCAAGCAAAATGGATCCCAGAAGACCGACGCCAAGACATATTATAATGAAATTGGCAAACACCAATGACAAAGTTAGAATCTTAAAAGCAGCCAGAGAGAGACAGAAAGTTACATATAAAGGAACCCCCATCAGACTAACAACTGATTTCTCAACAGAAACTTATCAGGCCAGAAGGGAATGGGATGAAATATACAAAGTCATGCAAAGAAAGGGTCTGAATCCAAGAATACTGTACCCAGAAAGACTATCAATCAAAATTGAAGGGGAAATCAGGAGCTTCACAGACAAAAAAAGACTAAAGGAATTTATCTCCACCAAACCAGCAATGCAAGAAATGCTAAAGGGTCTACTGTAAAAATAAAGAAATAGGAAGCGAAGAAGGTACACAGGGGTATAGAATAAAAATGGCATCAAATGAGTACCTATCATTAATAACATTAAATGTAAATGGTTTAAATGCTCCAATCAAAAGACATAGGGTAACAGATTGGATAAGAAAACAAGACCCATACATCTGTTGTCTACAAGAAACCCACCTCAGAAAAAGAGATGCACACAGACTAAGGGTGAAGGGATGGAAAAAGGCTTTCCAGGCAAATGGAAATGAAAAGAAAGCTGGGGTAGCAATACTTATATCTAACAAATTATATCTCAGAGTGAAGGACATAACAAGAGACAATGAAGGCCACTTCATAATACTAAAGGGAGCAATCAAACAAGAAGAAATAACCCTGGTAAATATATATGCACCCAATACGGGAGCACCCAAATACATAAAAAAAATAAAAATAAAAAAACTGCTGGAGGACATTAAGGGAGAGATTAACAGCAATACAATCATAATAGGAGATTTTAATACCCCACTGTCACCCTTCAACAAATCTTCTAAACAAAAAATCAGCAAAGAAATATCAATCCTAAATGACTCACTAGACCAGATGGAATTAATTGACATCTTCAGAACATTCCACCCCAAAGCCACAGAATATACATTCTTCTCAAATGTACATGGGACATTCTCAAAGATAGACCACATTTTGGGACATAGGCAAAGTCTCTTCAAATTCAAGAAGATAGAAATCATATCAAGCATCTTCTCAGACCATAATGGCATAAAACTGGAAATTAACTATAATAAAAATAATCCAAAGAAATCAAACACATGGAGACTAAACAGTATGCTATTAAACAAGGACTGGGTTACCAGAGAAATCAAGGAAGAAATTAAAAACATCCTGGAAACAAATGACAATGAAAACACAACAATCCAAAATCTATGGGACACAGCAAAAGCAGTTTTGAGAGGGAAGTTCATATCCTTACAAGCCTATTGCAAAAAAAACTAGAAAAAAGTGTAACAAATGATCTAACTCTACAACTCAAAGAGTTATAAAAAGAGCAACAAGAAAAGCCCAGTGTAAGCAGAAGGAAGGAAATAACAAAAATCAGAGCACAGATAAACGACATAGAGACCAAAGAAACAATACATAAGATCAACAAAACCAAGAGCTGGTTCTTTGAAAGGATAAACAAGATAGATGGACCTCTAGCCAGGCTAACCAAGAAACAAAGAGAGAGGACCCAAATAAACAAAATCAGAAATGAAAGAGGTGAAATAACAACAGACCCCACCGAAATACAACGGATTGTTACAAAATACTATGAACAACTCTACTCCAACAAACTGAACAACCTGGAGGAAATGGACATATTCCTAGAAAAATATAATCTTCCAAAACTCAATCAGAAAGAATCTAAAAATCTCAATAAACCAGTGACTTGGAAAGAAATTGAAACAGTCATCAAAAAGCTTCCAGCAAACAAAAGCCCAGGGCCAGATGGCTTCACAGGAGAGTTTTACCAAACATTCAGGGAAGAACTAAAAACTATCCTCCTCAGACTATTCCAAAATATCCAAGAGGAAGGAACACTTCCAAATTCCTTCTATGAAGCCAGCATCACCCTAATACCAAAACCAGATAAAGACAACTCAATGAAAGAGAATTACAGGCCAATATCCCTCATGAACATAGATGCCAAAATCCTCAACAAAATTCTAGCAAATCGACTCCAGAAGAACATCACAAAGATCATACACCATGACCAAGTAGGATTTATTCCAGGAATGCAAGGATGGTACAATATCCACAAATCAATAAACGTGATACATCACATAAACAAATTGAAAGATAAAAATCATATAGTCATATCAATTGATGCAGAAAAAGCATTCGATAAAATCCAACACCCTTTTCTGATAAAAACTCTTAACAAGGTGGGAGTACAAGGATCATACCTCAACATAATAAAAGCTATATATGATAAACCCACAGCCAACATTATACTCAATGGGCAAAAACTAAAACCATTCCCTCTAAGAACAGGAACAAGACAGTGATGCCCACTCTCACCACTCCTGTTTGACATAGTACTGGAAGTACTAGCCATTGCAATTAGACAAGAGGAAGAAATAAAAGGCATCCAAATTGGAAAAGAAGAAGTAAAGTTATCCTTATTTGCAGATGACATGATATTGTATATAAAAAACCCAAAAGACTCCATTAAAAAACTAATTGACTTAATAAATGAATTTGGCAATGTAGCAGGATACAAAATTAATGCCAAGAAATCCATGGCTTTTCTATACACCAACAGAGAAACTGCAGAAACAGAGACTAAAAAAGCAATTTCATTTACCATCGCACCAAAAAAATTAAGATACCTAGGAATAAATTTAACTAAGGAAGTAAAGGACCTATATGCGGAAAACTACACGACACTGAAAAGAGAGATAGAGGAAGATGTAAGGAGATGGAAGAACATACCATGTTCATGGATTGGTAGGATCAACATCATCAAAATGTCCATACTTCCTAAAGCAATCTATAGGTTCAATGCACTCCCCATTAAAATACCAATGACATATTTCACCAACCTAGAAAGAACTCTCCAAAAGTTCATTTGGAACAATAAAAAACCCCGAATAGCCACAGCAATCCTGAGAAAGAAGAGTAAAGTAGGAGGGATCTCAATACCAGACTTCAAACTATATTACAAAGCCACTGTTCTCAAAACAGCCTGGTACTGGCACAAGAACAGACATATAGATCAATGGAATCGAATTGAGAACCCAGATATCAACCCAAATCACTATGCTCAATTAATATTTGACAAAGGAGGCACGAATATACAATGGAGTCAAGACAGTTTCTTCAATAAATGGTGTTGGGAAAATTGGACGGACACATGCAAAAGAATGAAACTAGATCACCAACTTACACCATTCACAAAAATAAACTCAAAATGGATACAGGACTTAAACATCAGACGGGAAACCATAAAAATACTAGAAGTATCCACAGGCAGCAAAATCTCAGACGTACGCCAAAAGAACTTCTTCACTGATACTACCCCTAGGGCAATGGAAGCTAAAGAGAAAATAAACAAATGGGACTACAACAAAATAAAAAGCTTTTTTACAGCAAAAGAAACCATCAACAAAACAACAAGAAAGCCCACAGTGTGGGAGAACATATTTGCAAATGATACCACTGATAAAGGTTTAATCTCCAACATCTACAAACAGCTTATACAACTAAATAAAAGGAAGATAAATAATCCAATTAAAATATGGGCAATGGACCTAAATAGAACATTTTCAAAAGAAGACAGAAGGAAGGCCAAAAGGCACATGAAAACATGCTCAAAGTCACTAATTGTCCAAGAGATGCAAATCAAAACAACAATGCGGTACCATCTCACACCTGTCAGAATGGCCAACATCAACAAGTCAACAAACGACAAGTATTGGCGAGGTTGAGGAGAAAAAGGAACCCTCGTGCACTGCTGGTGGGAATGCAGACTGGTGCAACCACTGTGGAGAACAATGTGGAGTTTCCTCAAAAAACTGAAAATGGAACTCTCATTTGACCCAGTAATCCCACTTCTAGGAATATATCCCAAGAAACTAGAAACACCAATCAGAAAGGATATATGCACCACTATGTTCATAGCAGCACAATCTACAATAGCCAGAATTTGGAAACAGCCTAAGTGTCCGTCAGCAGATAATTGGATCCAAAAACTATGGTACATCTACACAATGGAATACTATGCTGCCATAAAAAAGAAGGAATTCTCATCATTTGCAGCAACCTGGATAGAATTGGAGAACATCATGCTGAGTGAAATAAGCCAATTAATGAAAGAAAAACACCACATGACCTCACTCATTTGTGGATAATAAAGAGCATTATAAACTGATGAACCAAAAGATAGATATAGAGACAGTATATCAACAAGTAGACTGTCAAATTACAGCGGGGAGGGGAGGAAGATCTGGGGGAGATAATAGATCAACCGAAGGACTTTTATACATGCATATAAGTACAACCAATGGACACAAAACTCTGGGGAGGGAGGGGATGTGTGGGAGGGAGGGAGGGGGCAAAAAAAAATCAATAAAATATATTAAAAAATAAAAATAAAAATAAAAAATAAATTTAAAAAAAGTCAAAAAAAATAAGATCCTGAGCAAGAACAACTTAGCCAAGCCTAGTCAATTCCTAGAATCATGAAGAAAAGGAAATAAGTATTCTGGTGTTTTATGTCATGGATTTTGAAGTAGTTTATTATACATCCATAAGTAATTAATACATGAGTGATAAACAGAAATGTGCAAATATAATATTAAGTAACAAAGTAGTCTATAGGCTAAATATGTGTGTGTGTGTGTGTGTGTGTGTGTGTGTATATATATATATATATATATATATATATATATATAAACTTTGAGTCACCAAACTATACTGCATATAATGGTTACCTCTGTGTGCTGGTGAGGAAATTAATGTCTTCTTTATGTTTTTCTACATTTTAAGCTCTTTAGATGCTATACTTGTAAATTTAGTATCAATGCAAAAAACATATAGTGTATTGTGTAGGAATACATTCACACAGGCATGTGCGTGAATACTGAAGATAAAATAGAGAACAGAAATGGTCACTTGGTTAATCTAATTAAGGACGTGAACCTTTATAAACTACTTTTATTCCTCCCTTTTCTAGAGCATAGATGACAGCAAGTACCTTGTAATATGGAGTGAAATACATAATCCTTTCAGCCACTCCCAACTTATCTGTAATTGATGATGCAACTGGGTTTGAATTCATGTCTGTGACTCAGATAATAGATTATCTATAGCTTCTCCCAGAAGGAAAAAAGTAGTAAGCTATCCCTTTGAAAATCACCCCTTTTTCTGGCCATAGTGCCTAAAATTCACCCTGTTTTTGCTGTTGTTCATCAGTACTTTTGAAAGATGGGCACCTGGAGAAGAGTCAGGAATAAGATGAGAGAATGGAAAGGACATGAAGTTTTACGGTCCCAAGCTCTATTGTATCCCTTTAATTATCACAATAACATTAGAGGTGGAATTAACAGCCCCCCCACCCACCTTTTTTCTTTTCCTTTTTCTTTTTTTTTTTTTTCTTTTTTTGTTAATCCTCACCTGGCGATAGTTTTTCCACTGATTTTTAAAGAGTGTGGGAGGGGGGAGGGAGGGAGAGGGAGGGAGGGGGAGGGAGGGAGAGAGGGAGGGAGAGAGAGGAAGAGAAACATCGATGTGCGAGACAGTTGGTTACCTCCTGCACTTTCCCTCTCTGGGGCCAAGAGTTAAACCTGCAACCCAGGTACTGTGCCTTGACCAGGAATCAACTCCCAACCCTTCAGTGTGCAGGCTGACTCTCTAACCACTGAGACCACCAGCCAGGGCAGCAATCCCCTTTTTACAAATGAGAACCTTTAAGCTCAGAAAGATTAAGTGATTTACCCAAGTCAAAGAGCTAATAAGTGGCAGATATGAACTCTAACACCAAGTTCCTTATGGTAAGACTGCACTTATTTTCCTTTGCCTCTGTTTCCAATTCCTAACTTCAGAGTTGTAGGGTGAATTCAGTTTCTGAATATATGTATCATGTCATATGGAACAATGCCTACCACTTGAGAACATCCTATTATCGGTGTTGGCTGCCATCTTTACTACATGAATCAAGACATCAGAAAGCACAAAAAAAGACCCATAATTGTCAGTGTCCTCATTTCAGAAATCACTGTATCTCACCTTTTGGGGGCAGCAACCTACCCAGCCATGGTTGTTTTCCATAAAAATTACACCCAAATCTGGAGCCCACAAAGTAGCAATCTAGAGACCCCCACCAAACATACATTTTCCTTGCTCTTTTTCAAACTGCACAATGGCTCTCATACTCTCCAAGGGCTATCATTAAAAGGCAGCCGCTCTCTGGATGTGTCGATTCCAGTGGCATTGACAAGTGAGGATGGGAGGCAGGGGCCTCCTCCTACACAAACCGGCTACTGCTATAAAATAAATGAGGATGGAAATGGTGCTGGGATCTGCCTTCTAAATGCACTGAAAACCGAGGTTCCTGTCTTGGCATTTCCTAAAAGGCCTCTTGAGCTTTCCTTGGCAAGCCTTGAGATTGAGGGTACTTTTAGCTGTTTAAGCCTTCCTCTTCTAACAGGGGTCAAAGGGCTGGAAAGATCTTCTCAAAAGGATAGAGAAGGAATCATTAAAAGGGAGGAGAAGGAAAGTGACAGAAGGTCAGCCTTTTTTTTTTTTTTTTTTTTTCTCCCAGTGAGTGCATCCCTCAGGATAGGGCTCAGGGGCTACGTGTTACACACAGACACCTAGCTTCCAGAAGCCAGCAGCAATTCGATTCACACTCCCCTGAACAGGAGATCCAGAGGAAGCTCAAAGGAACAGCCTGCAGAGGGAGTGGAGCTGAAAACAGACACAATAGAAATCTGAGTGCGATAAGTAAATTTCACTGATTGCATACACTTAAAACAAAAATTGTGTTTCAATAAGCCAGAGAAGACAAATGCTTGAAATCTTGAGTCTATCTTTAAGCTTATTTCCTTATATCAACTATAAATTTACCTATAAATATACCACTTACCACATCCCATGAAGCTTTCGGTAAGGACTGGTTGGGGATTAAAATTCACCTTTACATGCGACACAAGCACACAAATGGTGAGGGTTTTCACTGACTTTCAGCCAACAAGCAATAAACTGCATTTGCACCCACACACCTATTCCTGCCACCCCATCTGGTAACATTTCCACGTTTCAGTGGAAAAAAAAATCAATAGCAATAATCCGTGAGGGACTCGGAGGGTGGGTATTTTTTTATCGCACTACCATTTAAAGAAAAAAAATTTCTATCTACTTACAGTAAAAGAACCTTCTTTTTGTGTGTTCACATGGAAATCTAGACATTATTTTTAGGGATAGAAGGGTTAGAAGGAAAAGGGAGATGAGTCAATTAAAACTAATGTGAGGAAATCTAACACGTTTTTTAAACAATGCCACTTGTATTTGAACAATCCAGATGATAATCGATGTACAAGTTGAAAAAATTCCCAATCAACCTGCAGCGCTGAAAATTACATTAAGGACAGGAAGGCTAAAATGCATGCTGATGCAGCTTCTCAGAGAAGAAAGTCATCCTTTCAGCAGAGGTGCAGGGAGAAGACACCATGCCTGAACCCTGGAGTTTAGAACTATGTCATTGCCAGTTTTCTGTGTGAGAAGGAAATATGATTCTTTGTCGCTGCTCTTATTTATTGCAGACCTTGTCTGGAATCTGGTATTGAAGCCCTGCTTGATGAGTTGCCGCCTTGAACTTTCCCACTGATCAATGCCGGTGCGGCTGCTGCATGAAAGAATAGCTTTCCTGAGGAGCCACTGTCATAGGAAACCTAGCAAGCTTTTTAAAATGTGAGCCAGTCTTGTATGCTTAAGCTTCGAAACATGCCCCCCTCCCCGCTGAAAAAATAGCGAATGGTGACTGACCATTTGAAAATTGGAATGTTACAACAGCGAGAGGTAAGGTCAAAAGCAGAAATCCTCCTTTCTGTAAAATGATCAGACACCACGGGATGAAAACGTGCAGGAAAAATGAAGGCTAATATGAAACAAGGGGACAGGAATCATATTTCTTCTCAGCGGGGTGACAAAAAGTTGCCTTTATTTTTCTGTGCAAATAAACTTTGCTTTAGGAATTGTGGTAGCAGGTCGGTCTCCCATAAAACAGGTTCTATCTGCTGTGGTGACAACTTAAGGTGGGGAGGGGTTACTGGCAGGATAGTTGCCATCTTTTCCATTATTTTTGTCAATATTTTTGTTATTTTGTGGCGAGATTGCAGGAGAAGTCTAGACAAATGCTCTTAAGAATGAGGGCCAAGAGAAAGGGTTTAATCCAATTCTCTGGCAGTTCAAGTACAAAGCATGTGTCCCTGGGGGTGGAGAGTACAGAGGGCCAAGACAGAATCTTCAAACACATCCAGGTTGGTCTCTGAGTAAAACCCCAGGCTGTCCACACATTCTATATTCTAGGGTAGGGGTGTCGAACTCAATCAGAGAAGGGGCCAAAATCTAAAATCCAGCCTAAATCGCGGGCCGAATGGTTTACTGAACAGTCATAAACTGTCATTGTGATGGAAACGCAGCGGAGTGCAGTGATGACAGCGCGGTGCGGGCCACATTGCAAGGCCTGGCGGGACGGATTTGGCCCGAGGGCCTTGTGTTTGACACGTGTTCTAGGGGCTTCCCTCAAAGGTATACCCACAGAGAAAGCATCCACTGAGAAGAAAGAAGCACAAGCATCAGTAGCTGTTGGAAGCCAATGCCTTCTGGAGAGTTCCAACCAACAACCAAAGCTAGGAGAAATAGGACAAACTATGAACCTCTATCTAGCTGAAGAAATGAAATAGAAATGAGATCTGAGCTTCAGTAAGTTTAACCAAGCTACCTTCACCCACTATCCATCCTCCTGGGCTTTTCATGGGTAATAAATATTTCAAATAATCACTAATTCTGTTATGAGTTATTTATATGCTTCCTTTAATCTCTTTTCCCTCCTCCTAACACCTTCTATATCCTATGGTCATGATTTATGTGCATCCCACACCTTCTACTCCAGACTTCTAGCTGCTCAATTTAGGTCTTTACTTTTTTTTTTTTTTTTTTAATATATTTTATTGATTTTTCACAGAGAGGAAGAGAGAGGGATAGAGAGTTAGAAACATCAATGAGAGAGAATCATCGATCAGCTGCCTCTTGCACACCCCCTACTGGGGATGTGCCCGCAACCAAGGTACATGCCCTTGACCGGAATCGAACCCAGGACCTTTCAGTCCACAGGCCGACGCTCTATCCACTGAGCCAAACTGGTCCCGGCTTTACTTTCCTGGCTCTGTGCTTCACATACAGTAGATACGCAATGTTTGCTGAATGAATAATTGATGGGCTGACTAGATGAGGGCCTCATATTCCTAAGGATTACCATGAAAGTCAGAGCAGAAAAATCTCCTCCACCTTCTCTTTCTGAATGTCTCCCTGGCCCATCTCTGGGCCTCTAGACCAACCATCACACCCACACTCAGGCACCTTGCCCCCAACACGAAGCTGTTTTGGTTGGCCTTCTGTCCTAGTTAACTAAAATCACCCAGGTGTTTCTTGCTCCTCCACTTTTCCTGGCTCTTCCTTCAGTCCCATTTTCCTGGTTCCAACATTGGAATAATATTGTCAGAGCTGCCCCAGCCCTCAGCCCCAAGACAGAAAACACTGTTTGATTTTGTAGCACCAGGTTAATCCTGAGCAATTTTGTACTTATCTTCAGCTCCTTCTATATCTAGATGCTGCCTCTCTCCTTGGAATTACATTCTCCATAGACCCAACTGGGACAGCAATCCCCTTGACTAATGCTTTTCAGGTCGTATCTGTCCCTACACAACTGGGAGTGCCTGCCACAAGCAAACCTCCAGCTCATACCAAAGGATTCTATCATAATTGGCGACCCCTCTCCTGGCCACACCACCCACCCTGAACCACTGTGTCAGCCAGTAGGACAGAACTACTACACCACAGTTTTTACTCCAAGGATGTGAAGGCAGGTTCTCTGGCTGTTTGAAGACTAGCTTCTCCTATATGTTTTGGGATCAAAGGTAAGTCACAGGAAGACCATGATACTGTTTTCCTGGCAAAGATACCAGAATCTGCATTTAGTGGAAGTGGCCAGACTTGACAGCAGCACTGACCACATGGTGCCCAGTACTGAAAAGAATGTGTTCATGATGCAAGCCTTAATTTGAGTAGGTGACACCTATGTGTGGGTTGTTCTTTTGTTTACCAATTTCCGTCAGGAATATTTCCACATTTGATCCAATGCCAAGTGGGTAGGTAGGAAAACTCTAGTTGTGCTCCCATGTTACGCCTCAGAATGGAAGATACTTCCCAGAAAGAGCCATGCATTTTACATGCACACACACACACACACACACACACACACACACACACGTTTGCGTATACAAATGCTTAGACTGAGACCAACTTTTATGTGCAGAAAGCAGAATATATGGGTAAATACTACTGAATGAATGGACTTGAGAGAGTTCTCAGAATCAGACAGAGTCAGCCCATTTCATGCTGAACTACTGTAACCCCAGTAATCAAGGACTATTGCTCCATCTATGCCATTTGGTAATGTCTGAGGACATTTTTGGTTGTCACAACCATTGGAGGTGCCACTGGCATCTGGTGGGTAGAGGCCAGAAATGCCGCTAACTCTCCTACATGCATAAGACATCCCCCCCAACAATAGGCATCCTGCCCAACAGGGCAATAGTGCTGAGATTGGAGAAGCCCTGCTCTACAGCTGTCCTCTAATAGACCTTAAGATTTCCCACCAATGCATAAAAGGAAGGCTCCAGACCATCCTTAAGAATGTCCTGAAATCTGTGAAGAGTGTCTTTTTTACATTCAGATTCTTATCTCATTGTCCTCTGCCCCAGTTCCAGGGACATGCAAAGTGGCCCACATCAGTTCTGTTCATTTCCAAGAAAGTAGCCAGAAGACTAAGCAGAGAGTCTTTAATGCCTGATGCAGGGAAGGGAGAGGAGAGTCTCAGAAAAGGATGCTGAGAATAAAGGTTGGCAGCCCAGAGTCTCCTAGAGAGAGGGAGAGGCAAATGTGCCCATCACACTCATAGGCCTTGCCTGGCTCTGGATACCACGCATTCTGGTTTCCTTCTAAACTTTAAGTCAAGTCGTAAACAGGAGACACTATCATTTAGCCCGGGCCCTTATTAACCCAGAAATATGGATCCATTAATAAAGACACAGAGAGTAACTCTCACTTTATCCCTCTATCCTGACGATCCTAGCACACGGCTCTGGAAGACATTGTTCAAGCTCACTTACACCTATGCCCTCCCACCTTCTCCTGGCCACTCTCTATAAGCGCCAGCTTCTAGGAGCTAGGGGTCTATGGAACCAGCTTAGGGAGAGAATTGTTGGCAAATGGTGTCCTGAACAGGAAGGACAATAAAACAAAAAAACAGGTGTACAGTATCTTCACAGACCACATAGACTTAAAAACTGATTCACTATCAATCCTTCACAGTTTAGTATAAATAAGTTTCTAGATTCAACTGGAACTTCTAGTAACCAATCCCAGAAGCTGTCTTCTTCAGCCTTGTGGTGTGTGACTTCAACAGTAGCTAATATTTATTAGAAACGTCCCATATACTAGGTTCTTGGCTCTTCACAACTGTTCTCTCAACCAAATCTCTTTATTACTTAAGAGGTAAAATTATTGTATTATCCTTATTATCCCCATTTTACAGATACAAAAACTGAAGCACAAAATGTTTAAGTAACTTTCCCACCTAGTAAATGACTATGACAAAATTTCATTCCAGGCAATCTGGCTCCAAATTCTGAGTTCTTAACTCAGTTCTGCTACCTAGCTTTAAGCTGCTCTTACCCAGGAATATTGGGGCAAGGTTATTCTGACCACGGATCAGTGTAACATAGGGAGTGTGTGTAAGCTCTCAGCCATCTTTTCCTCATCTTTTAAGTGAGGATAATATAAGTGCCTGCCTCATAAAGTTGTTAAGAGGAATCCTATCTAATAAAAGAGTAATATGCAAATGGACCTTCGCTCCAAAACACAATATGGCTGCCCCATGTGGTCAAAGATGGCTGCCCACATGTGAACACAAGATGGTCACAACAAGATGGCCTGCAGGAAGGGCAGTTGTGGGCAGTTATGGGTGATCAGGCCAGAAGAGGAGGGCAGTTGGGGGAGACCAGGTTGGCAGAAGAGGGCAGTTGGGGAGATCAGGCCAGCAGGGGAGGGCAGTTGTGGGCAATCAGGCCAGCAGAGAGGGCAGTTAGGGGTGACTGGGCCAGCATAGGAGGACAGTTGGGGGAAGGGGAGGGGAAGGCCAGCAAGGGAGGGCAGTTGTGGGGGACCAGGCCTGCAGGGGAGGGCACCCCTAACTGCCCTCTCCTACAGGCCTGGTCACCCTTAACTATCCTTCCCTGCTGGCCTGGTCACCCCCAACTACCATCCCCTAAAAACCTGACTCCCCCCCACGCACTTCCCTCCCCTGCAGACTGGGTCCCTCCCAACTTCCCTCCCCTGCCAGTCTGATCGCTCACAGCTGCCCTCCACTACTGGCCTATCTTGTGGTGGCCATCTTGTGTGAAGGCGTGGCAGTCAATTTGCATATTACCTCTTTATTATAAAGGATTATCTCATAGCTAATGAGTGGAAGAGTCATGAAGAAAACTCCATTTTCTACACCTTCAAAGTCTAGGCTCTAGGCTAAAGAACTATCAAAGAAGAAAAAAGAAATACTTCAAAAATTATACTATTTAGAAGTGAACTTCCTCCCAACTAAACATAACTGCTGAATGCACAAATCATTTAGCATATCACAATAATTTGGTGGTCTTAATTTTTTAATACTAAATTGTGTCCCTGTTGGCTTCATGGACTTATAGCTTGTATTGTAGCTTTGAGGAATGGATGATAATGACTCCATATGTCTGAGCTAAATTTAAAACTGATGCTGGTGGCTTATGGTCAGAACATTATGTGAGTTTGGTCCTAAGCCAGAGAATCATTAAAACATGGAGCTTAACCAAAGTGACTTCCAGAGGTCACACAGCCATCCCTCTGTATCCAGAAGTGCAGAAACCCACTTCACTTCACTGAACAACTTGGCATCTTCTGAAAACAGAAAGCATTACACTGCAGCTAAATATCTTCAGCATATGTTGAAAAGATAAATAGAAATTGTGCTCTTTTAGAAATGAATTAGAAAAGAAAAAGAAACAAATTAGCATATATTGTATATAAATTAACCCTTTTCACATTCGATTATTATATTTCAACTAGAGGCCCAGTGCATGAAATTCGTGCACAGGAGGGAGTGTCCCTCAGCCAAGCCTGCACCCTCCCCAATTTGGGACCCCTTGAGGGATGTCCGACTGCCTGTCCGATCAGGCGTAACAGGCAGTCGGACATTCCTTTTACAATCTAGGACTGCTGGCTCACAACTGCTCACCTGCCTGCCTTCCTGATTGCCCCTAACCTCTTCTGCCTACCAGCCTGATCACCCGCTAACCATTCCCCTGCCAGCCTGATTGTCCCCAACTGCCATCGCCTGATACCCTGGTCACCCCCAAATACCCTCCCTTGTATATTCCCTCTTTATTAGATAGGGCAAGCATGTAAGGAAAATTCAGCTAAAAATTTTAACCAATTGCTAAAGGCTGAGAATGAGTCAGCATGAGATCACAGAACTCCTGGAAGACACAGACATAGAGAAATCCACACCCATTCAACATATCTCACAGGAGAGACAGGGGTAACATGAGAAACAAACAAACAAAAAACCCACCCTCAATGGTATAGGCCTGGAAGGGGGTGCAGTTGCCATCACAGGAAAAGCACAAATTCCTACCAATAGTTTTTTTCCAAAGGAAATAAAAACTCTAAGCTGTTGGGGAAAGGGCAACTCAGTCACCTTCAGAGCATAGGTGAAGACCTATTACAGTTGGGAGAGAATGTGAATGAGGGGGGGAAACCTCTATCTCAGAGAGAGAAGGAGAAAGAAGGGGAGAGAGGGAGGGAGGGAGAGAGGGAGAGAGAGAGGGAGGGAGGGCGGGGGGAGAGAGAGAGAGAGAGAGGGAGAGAACAAGAGAGCACAAGAGCGAGCTATCACAGCATGAAAATACATGAAACCTAAATACATATTACCAAATGAAAGGAGCCAATCTGAAAAGGCTCCATACTATGTGATTTCAACTATATAATATTTTGGAAAGGGAAAAACTATGATGATAGCAAAAAAGATCAGTGGTTGTCAGGATTTGGGGAGAAGAGGAGATGAATATTAAGAGCACAGAAAATTTTAAGACAATATGACATATAATGGTGGATACATATCATTATACGTTTGTCCAAACCCACAGAATATACACCACCAACAGTAAACCCTAATGTAAACTATGGACTTCGGGTGATAATGATACGTCAAAATATGTTCTTCAATTATAATAAATGTACCTCTCTGGTGGAGGATGTTGATAATGGGGAAGGATATGCATGTAAAGGAGCAAAGGTTATATGAGAAATTTCTGTTCCTACCTCTCAATTTTGCTATGAACCTAAAACTGCTCTAAAAAGTAAGGTCTATTTTTTAAAAAGCAACTAGAACTAGTAAGTGAGTTGGGCAAGATCAATACACACAAAAAAAATCAATTGTGTTTTTCTATAACAGCAATGAGCCACTGGAAATTGAAATTTAAAACATAATGTCATTTAAAATGGCACACAAAATACGAAATACTGTATCATATACCTAACAAAATTTGTGCAAGATTTGTGCAACAAAAACTAGTGAACACTGATAAAAGAAACAAGAAGAAACCAAATAAATGGGGAGATATACAGTGTGGATTGAAAAATTTCAATATTGTTAAGATGTTAATTCTCCTCATACTAATCTGAAGATTTAACTTAAGTCCAGTAAAAATTCCAGCAGTATGCTTTGTAAAAATTGACCAGCTGATTGAAAAATTTAAATAAAAAGGCAAAGGAACTAGAATGCACTAAATAATTTTGAAAATAATCATAATAGAAAACTCACACTATCTGATATACCATCAATCCAGAGAGTGTAGTACTGGCAGAAGGATAAACATATGGGTCAATAGGATAGAATAGAGAATTTACATCCTATCTAATAAAAGAGTAATATGCAAATTGATCACCCACAAGTCATGCCCACCAGCCAATCAGGATCAAGTATGCAAATTAACTCAACCAAGATGGCTGTGGCCAGGGAGAGAGCAGGAGGCTTGGGTTTCCCAGGCAATGGAGGAAGCTAAGCTTCCCACCTGCCCTGGCCTGCCTTAGCCTCTGCTCAAGGCTACAAAGTTTCAATTATAGAAGATAAATAAATCCCAGATACTAGGGCCTCCACTTGGGTCCTGGGGGTCATGGACAGCCTGCAAACCACCACAAGCTACTCACCCAGGCCACCCACTACCAAAGAGAACTCCCACCCTAATCCGGGACACCCTTCAGGGCAAACCAGCATCCCACACCCATGCACCAGGCCTCTATCCTATCTAATAAAAGAGCAAATCAACTGTAACTCCGACACACAAGATGGCTGCCCCTAGGTGTTCAAAGATCCTGTCCCCATGTGGACACAAGATGGCCACCACAAGATGGCCAGCAGGTGAGGGACCAGGTCTGCAAGGGAGGGCAGTTGTGGGCTATCAGGCTAGCAGGGGAGGGCAGTTGGGAGGAACCAAGCCTGCAAGGAAGGGCAGTTGGGGGCAATCAAGCCTGCAGAGGAGGGCAGTTAGGGGTGACCAGGCCGGCAGAGAAGGGAAGTTGGGGGCAATCGAACTGGCAGAGGAGGGAAGTTAGGGGCAATTGGACTGGCAGGGGAGCAGTTAGGCATCAATCAGACTAGCAAGGGAGTGGTTAGGGGGTGATCAGGCTGAGGCAGAAATGGTTAGGGGAAATCAGGAAGGCAGGCAGGCGAGCAGTTAGGAGCCAGCAGTCCTAGATTGTAAAAGGGATGTCCGACTGCCCATTTGGCCCGATCCTACCGGGACTGGGTCTAAACAGGCTGGACATCCCTTGAGGGGTCCCATATTGGAGAGAGTGCAGGCTAGGATAAGGGACCCACACACCCCCATGGATAAATTTCATGCACCGGGTCTCTACTACTACACATAAGCAATTGATTATGAACCAAGGTGAAAAGGTAATTCAATGGGAAAAAATATAGGCTTTTTGACAAATGATGCTGGACCATTTGAATACCCATAAGCAAAAATACAAACTTCAACTTCCACTCATATCATACAAAAAATTAACTCAAAATAAATCAGACATAAATGTGAAACCTAAAACTATAAAGGAGAAAATTTTTGTGACATGTGTTAGGCAAATATTTCTTAGATACAATAGCCAAAGCATGATCCACAAAAGAAAAAGATTGATAAATTGAACATCTAAAATGTCAATAATTTAGGCTTTTCAAAAGACACTGTGACAAGAATAAAAGACACCAGTAAGCAACAGACTTGGAAAAGGTACTTGCAAATCTCATATCTAATATATGACATATATATAGAAAATATTAAATGGTTTCAAAAATTAATGATAAGAATAAGAAAACAAAAAATACAAAAAAATAAGTAAAAGACTTAAACACCACTTTACCACAGATGATATATGGGTGGCAAATAAGCTAAAAAATGGTCAACATAATTAGTCATTAGCAAACTAAAATCACAATGAAATGCCACTATCAGAATAGCTTTTTAAAAAGTTTTAATTGCCCTAATCCAGTGGTTGGCAAACTGCAGCTTGTGAGCCACATACATTTAGCTTTGGCCCCTTGAGTGTGCCTCTTCCACAAAATACTATGGCCTGGGTGAGTCTATTTTGAAGAAGTGGAGTTAGAAGTTTAAATTTTTAAAATTTGGCTCTCAAAAGAAATTTCAATTGTTATACTGTTGATATTTGGCTCTGTTGACTAATGAGTTTGCTGACCACTGCCCTAACCGGTTTGGCTCAGTGGATAGAGCGGTGGCCTGTGGACTGAAAGGTCCCCATGTTCAATTCTGGTCAAGGGCATGTACCTTGGTGATGGGCACATCCCCAGTAAGAGGAGGCAGCTGATCGATGTTTCTCTCTCACTGATGTTTCCAACTATCTCTCTCCCTCTCTGTAAAAAATCAATAAAATACATTTTTTTTAATTTAATTGATAATGCCAAATGTGGTAAGGTTTTAAAATAACTACAATCCTTATACATTCCTGATGCAAATACAAAATGGTGTAACCATTTTTGGAAAACAGTTTACTAGTTTCTTATGAAGTTAAATATACCTTATTGTATAGCACAGCAATATCACTGCATTTCATTTACCCAGGTTAAATGAGAACATATGTTCATACAAAAGCCTGTACTTGAATAGTTATAGCAGCTTTGGTCATAATCTCCAAAAACTGAAAATGCAATTTCAGAATGAATAGACAGACTGGCATATCATCCTACATAATAAAAGGCTAATATGCAAATTGTCCCCTCAACCAGGAGTTCAACCGGGAGTTCAACCAGGGGGTAAAGCTGGCCAGCCAACCACCAGCAGCCTCTCCCCCTGGCCAGCCCCACCCCCAATCAGCCCCCATCGGGGCAGGCTGGCCCAAACCCACCCATGCATGAATTCGTACACCAGGCCTCTAGCATAACAGAATACTGCACAACAAAAAAGAAAGAACTACTGATATACTCAGCAACATGAGTGAATCTCAGATGCAATATGCTAAATTAAAGAAGCCTACATATTGTATGATTTCATTTACATGACAGTCTCAAAAAGGCAAAACCCTAGGGGCACATAAGAGATCAGTGATTATGAAGCCGTGGAGTCAGGAAGAGTGTTTGACTATAAAGAGGAATAGGGAATTTTTTTGAATGTCAGGACTGGTTTATATCTTTATTGTGGTAGTGGTCACATGACTTATACATTAGTCAAAACTTATAGAAATATACACTCAAAAAGGGAAAATTTTATTGTTTGTAAATTATCCTATATAATAAAAGGCTAATATGCAAATAGACCGAACAGAACAACCAGAACCAAATAACTGAACAACTGGTCACTATGATGTGCACTGACCAAGAGGGGCAGTGTGCAAAACATGCCGGGCTTTGGCCATGGAGGGATGGTGGAGCAGGTGAGTGAGGGCACCAGACCAAGGCTGGTCACCAGTCGCTGTCACTGGAGTGAGCCTCTGGTGGTTACTGAAAATTCTTTGCTCCCACTTGGTGCCACATCTGCTGATCCCAATCACTCAGCACCATCAGTGGGTATGAGTGACTGCCAGCCCAATTGTCCCTGAGGGCTTTTCTACCTCCCACTGCTCCTGAGGGGCAATCAGGGCAGCAGACAGCACTCGCACTCACTGCTGGTGCTGGCCCCAGTTGCTCCACGCCCCCCAATTGCTCCATGCCATCAGTAGGTGCAAGCAGGACTAGCACTGTCAGCACATGGGAGCAGCAGGAGCAGGGCTGCCTGGGCAGACAGGGGACCGGGGGCCATGGCAAGAGGGCTGGGCAGGGACGCGGAGGATGGGCCAAGACCCACCCTATGCTATGCCTACCGCAGCCTCGCAGCCCACAGTTCCTTTCAAGGTGCATGAATTCATGCACTGGGCCCCTAGTACCTTAATAAAAAAGTGAGCTGGGGAGAATGTATGCTTGAGACCATATATATGTATAGCATGCTTTTTTGAAGACTCACAAGGCCAGGAAGACCCTTGCAACTAGAAGGGGTAGAGATATCAAACTCTGCCTCCTTGTCTAGTAGGAATAGAAAGAGAGAGAGAAGGAGGAATAGACAGAGAAAAGGGAAGGACTGGTATATGCATAGTTGACATAACATGTAGACAAACTTCTTGGCCATTAAAGCATCTAAGAAATTCATACTACCCTTAAAGTTTACTCAACATCATACCCATTAAAATCCATGTTAGTTTTGGTAATCCTTAAATTTAATAATCCAAACAAGCAGTCATGTCAGTGAGGGATTTATTCTAGGCAGGCAAGGTACCATGTTAAGGTCAATAAACACGAAAACATGTATAATGCATTCTTTGTAACCTAAGTTATTCTAAATGGAGAATCCTGAAAGCTCATTAGCAAAGTTTAAAAAGTAGCCCAAGTCACATTTATTTGCTTCATCAATTGAAGATGAGAACAAATATGCCAAGGAGACTTTATATTCCTAATTCCCATTTGCTGCTCTCATAATTTATCAAGAGCCATAAAGCTTTGCTGGTCTACAAATTTCACATATAGCACTTATGCCTGTATCTTGAGACTATTAAAACCCCACAAAGCAAATGGCACTGTGAAACAAGTCAGTCACTATTCCTGCACTGAAGAGATTATGATCTCAATAGTCTGCATTTACATGGACAAACAGGGTACAATGCACAACTGCAAATAATAATTTAATTTAATTACTAATTCAATATCTCCTGTATGTAGAGGTATTATGTGATTCGTACTGGAGTATAGTTTAGCAGCCTCAATAGATTCAGAAGGCTTTGTCAACACTATGTAAGAATCTCCCTGTTAAGTGGACCAGATTGTTATGTACTAGATAAAGGAGGCAGCAAGGGAGCTGAGAGTGGAAAGAATTGAGGAATCAAGGGAGGAAGGAGAAATTATGCAGACCAGCTTATCTAGTAGAGGTAATTATCTAAAAGACATTTTATTCTGAAGATGAGAAATTGTGAATAGTTTTTGGACCAAGTCAATAGAGTTGATCACCATCATGTGATTAAGATGGTGCCAGAGGAAAATTACTTTGCAAGTGTGTATTTGACAGGTAATAAAGAGTAAGGGCCAGAGGCAAGGAGATCAGTCTGTAGATCAGACAGAATAGATGGAGGAAAGCTTTAGAGAAAAGCAGATGGAGAAGAGGGTGGCAAGAAGAGAAGGTGTAGGGATCTGCTGTACAACATAGTACCTAGAGTTAAAAGTAGTCTACTGTGCACTTTAGAACATGTTAAGAGGATAGAGCTCATGTTTAGTGTTCTTACCAGCACATACAAACATACATACATACATACACACACACACACACACACACACACGCACACATGCACACAAACACAAGAAACTTTCTGCAGGTGGTGGGTATGTTTAGCACCTTGATTGTATTGATAATATCACAGGTGTATAATATGTCTAATCTCATCAAAATGTGTACATTGAATGTGTGCAATTTTTGGTATACCAATTATTATATGTCAATAAAGCTAAAAAAGAACTATTTATATATTAAGGATAAAATATTAAGGTAAAAAAAGTAAGGGATTGGGGGGAAAGTTACTTTTGTAATACTTTAGATAATAAAGAATTTTAAAAAGGTAAAGAAAAAGGAAAGGGTGATTACAACTTAGCATATTGTCCTCCTGAGAGCTCCTTTTACTCTTCCCTTATGTGCAAACCCATCTTAGCAGAGGCTGATGTATCCCTATGGGATTTGGTGCAATTTTTTGTCGTTTTGATTGAAATGTGTGCTGCCTGGTCCTTATAGCTTAATTTAGAACAATTAAGGTTCAGGGTACATGAGCTGGCAAAGCACATTACAAACAATGGCTGCAGAATAAACTGCAAATCAATCCACACTAAATCACCCTGAAAATCCCTGCCAGTGCTGTAAAGCCATCCTGATTCCAGCCCTTCCTTCTCCCCCCCTCAATCTTAACTGCAATAAGAAAGTCTTCATTGTTCAGTTTTGTAATGATTTTGAAGAAGCATTCATCCTTCCAGAAATAAACCTTCACAATCTTGGGCTGGGTTCGGGGACAGATAAGGAAAAGGATGCTGGGGGGGGTGACGGGGGGGTAGTTGCTCAGTTCATAACTATTTTGTCCCACAAATGGGGAATATGTTTTCTGTTTCCCAACTCTGATATTGATACATTATGGAAACATGTCACCACACCAGGGTGACTTACTTTATAGGAGATATTTGCTCTTTTGTTCATCAACTTCTTTACTTCATTTGACTCCTAAGTGAGCAACTCCCTTCCTCATTCCTCCGCATACATCTGCCCCATAAAGCTACTTGGTCACAGAGAAAGAGCTGCACAGATAAAATAAAATCTTCAGCTATAACCTACAAACATCTGAGCCCCCCGTCAGCATCCTTTATCACTGTGTAAGTGGAAGAGCACTGGGATAAGGAGATCATCCTGTTGTTCCAGGCAGGCACAATGCAAGGCTGGTACTGACCATGTTTCCCAATTCATCCACATTGCACAAAATTCCAAAAGTGTACATCCTTCCATCTAGCAGTTCCACTCTTAACGTTTCAGAACTATTTTCCCAATGAGGCAGAGATATGAATGTGAGTATTTCTTGAAGTATTGTATAGTATAGTTTGTGAAAAAATGATAACCAATCTAAATGCATGATGTAATCATGTGATAAAAGCTGTACAACACTTAAAAAGAAAAGAATACTAATAGGAACTAATTCAGAAAAATTTTCTAAGGTGCAGCTAAATTTAAAAATGAATTATAGAACAGATTAAAAGTATGAACCCATTTTTTAAAATACATATATGTTAGTATATGCATTTTTTAAGTCAGGAAAAATAGAAACCAAATCCTTAACAATAGTTACTTCTGGGGATAACATATTAGGAGACTTTTTTTCTTCATATATTTTGATATTATTTAATTTTTATAAAACGTAAATAAGCCGAAACCGGTTTGGCTCAATGGATAGAGCGTCGGCCTGGGGACTGAAAGGTCCCGGGTTCGATTCCGGTCAAGGGCATGTATCTTGGTTGCGGGCATATCCCCAGTGGCAGATGTGCAAGAGGCAGCTGATCAATGACTCTCTCTCATTGATGTTTCTAACTCTCTATCTCTCTCCCTTCCTCTCTGTACAAAATCAATAATATATATATATATATATATATATATTTTTTTTTTTTTTTTAAGTAAATAGAGGGGAGGATCCAAGATGGCTGCTCGGGTAGACATCTAACTGCAGCAGCACACAACAATTTCAATGGAATACAACTAAAATGTAGAGTGGACATTGCCCAGAGCTACAGGTAGTCGACTGACTGAAAATTCTACAACAAGAAGGACAGAGAAAACCAGAAGGAAAATCAGAGGAGCTGAAAAAAAGCCTAAGGTATGGAGACATGCTGTGCGCCTGCACGCACGTGCGCGCATAGAGGTCACAGCCGGAGAGGAGGAGAGGGCTGGGTGCTGCCTGGCGTTCCCTAGCAGGAAGGAAATAAAACTCCCAGCCTGGGCTGAACCCCCAAACCAGCAGCGCTGAGCCCCAGTTATGGGCCAGACCCTGGGGACCCAGGCTCCGGCAGGGGGAGACAGGGCTGTGAGGCGGAATCCCAGGGGAGCAGCAAAAAGCAAGGCCCCCGGAGTCGCGTGCTTGCGCGCAGAGGACTGAATGTTGACTCTGATGCTGGATTACCCTAGCCGGAAGAAACAAAGCCTCCAGCGGCGCTAAGCCTCAGTCCGGACTGCTCTGAAACCCAGTTCTAGGCCAATCCCTGGGGACCCAAGCTCAAGCAGAGGGAGAAGGGGCTGTGAGGTGGAGTCCTGGGAGAGTGGTGAAAGGCCAAGCCCCCGGAGTCGCGCACATTGCTTACAAGGGAAGGAATGTTGACTCTGATGCAGGATTGCCCTGGAGGGAAGGAAACAGGAGCCCCGGCCGTGTTGGGCTCCAGTTTTGACTGCTCTGAACCCCAGTCCTAGGCCAGACCCTGGGGACCCAGGCTCAGGCAGGGGAGACGGGGCTGTGAGGCGGAATCCCAGGAGAACGGCGAAAAGCAGAACCCCCAGAGTCGCGCACACTGCGCGCAGACGCGCACAATGCATGCAGAGGACAGAATGTTGACTCTGAAGCTGTATTGCCCTGGCAGGAAGAAACAAAATCTCCAGCGGTGTTGAGCCCCACTCCCGACTGCCCTAAACTCCAGTTCTAGGCCAATCCCTGGGGACCCAGGCTCAAGCAGAAGGAGACGGGGCTGTGAGGTGGAGTCCTGGGGGAGCTGCGAAAAGCGGAGCCCCCGGAGTCGCGCACACTGCGCGCAGAGGACAGTCTGTTGACTCTGATCCTAGACTCCCCTAGCGGGAAGGAGAAAAAAAGCTCCAGACTGGAGGAATGCGACAGGGAGCAGGAGCCCCTGCCGGACACCGGCCAGCCAGGCACCAGCAAGGAGCCAGGCGAAGGGGCCACCAGGGGGGGGGGGTGCCCCTGAGCCTTCGATTGCTGAGTGCGGGCAACGGAGCCAAGGCCGGGGGCTGCTTCCTGGGCGGCACCGACCCCGGCAACAGGCTGGAGCAGCGTAGTAGCCCGTGGAGAACAAAGGGGTGCCACAGGCCAACCTGCTGAGCTCCCAGGACAAGGAGGAAGAAACCAAAGAAATTCTCATTGTGAAGAAATCAAGTGAAAGCAAAAGATAGTAAAATTACTTAAGAAAGAATACAAGAAGATCTTGAAAAATCAAAGACTAAGTCAGAACTCAACTCACCAGTCAACATTGCAACATAAATGCATTTTACAAAAAGAAAAAGGACAGAATGTTGGAAGCACAAGGCAGTGGCAGCCGGGCCCGGAGCAGCAACAGCCAGGCCCCAGAGCAGCAGCAGCCAGAACCAGAGCATCAACAGCCAGCACTGGGGCAGCCAGACCTGGGGCAGTGGCAGCCAGGCCAGAGGCGGAGGCGGCCAAGCCCAGGGTGGCCAGTCCAGGAACACCCAGACCCGGAGTGGCCAGGCCCGGAGAAGCCGGGCCCAGAGCAGCCGGGTTGGGAACAGCCAGGCCCAGAACAGCAGTAGCCAAGCCCGAAGCATCCAGGCCGGGAGCGGCCAGGCTGGGAGCGGCCAGGCCCGGAGCAGCGGCTGCCAGGCTGGGAGCGGCCAGGCCCGGAGCAGCCGGGTCTGGTGTGGCCAGGCCCGGAGCAGCAGCTGCCAGGCTGGGAGCGGCCAGGCCCGGAGCAGCCGGGTCTGGTACGGCCAGGCCCGGAGCAGCGGCTGCCAGGCTGGGAGTGGCCAGGCGCGGAGCAGCAGCTGCCAGGCTGGGAGCGGCCAGGCCCGAAGCAGCCAGGCCCAGAGCAGCTGGGCCCAGAGCATCCGGGTCAGGTGCAGCCAGGCCCGGAGCAGCAGCAGCCAAGTCCAGAGCAACTATGTCGGGAGCGGCAGTGACCAGACCCGGAGCAGCTGGTTGTGGAACAAACCAGAGCAACAGAGGCCAGGCCCGGAGCAGCCAGGCCCAGAACAGCTCGCTCCTCGCCTGCCCCTGCCCCACGGCTGCCTCTCAGACATGGCTGGAAACTTTTGCGGTAACTTTAGGGTCTGCTGAATCAAGTGATGAAGGCTTAGAACTGGATGTGTTGAGTTAGTATAGCGCTGGGGTGTTGATCTGTGAGTGCCTTGGGTGGGGCCTGGATGAGGCTGGTTGACCTATTTGGAAATGTCTTTTGTGTGAAGTGTATCATTGGGCATGTGGAGGTATTATTGATATGAGAAAATGCTAAGTAACTGATTTACTATCTGAAAAGGGATTTACTATCGGGGAAAGGGAGGGAGGAAGAGACTGAACATAAACTATGCACCTATGGATGAGGACAATGGGGGATGGGGAGGGGGCGGAGGGTGGGGTGGGAACCTGGTGGAGGGGGGAAGAAATGAGGAACCTTTGTAATAATATGAACAATAAAGATTGATTTTTTAAAAAAAACAGCAAAAAATAAAATAAAAAATAAAAAAGTAAATAATACTTTTCTAGTCAGCAATATATATATATATATATATATATATATATATATATATATATACACACATACACACACACACACACACGCGTAGAAAAGCATGATGTAAACAATGGAATTATCTTCTATTTTGCCTCATTTTTCTATCCATTCAACAGAGAGTTAGTAAAAACCTCTGTTAAATGCCACTATAGTAGGTTCTGAGAATACAAAAACAAGCCTTCATAGAGGTTAGAACCTAGTGGTAGGAAGCACCAATCCTCTTAACACCTTCATGATAGCCCATAATCTTGGCTTGACTTCCCAACCAACAAAGGTAAAAAATTCAAATAATGACATAGATCAATTCAAGTTCTTTGTTTTTCCCAAAATCAGTTATTACGGATAGACATAAGGGTAAAGCTGTCATTCTGTAACTAGGGGCTGGTCACCTGAGATTCTTCCAGGCTCTGAATGCTCAAGTCTTCTTGGGGCTTACTAATAACAGGACTACAATCATGAGCATTTTTATTCAGCACATACTATGTGTCAGACACTGCACCAAACTCTTTTTTCTTATTATCTCATGTCGCCCTCTTAACAACCTTATGAAATACTTACCATGACATATATTATCTTTTTTTTTTTTTACAGGTATGATACTTTATGGAAAGTATCTGAGATCTGCCAAGGTCATCCAGCTAATACATAGAGCCAAGGTTGCATACAGCCTTAAGACTTTAGACCCTTCAGTAGTGCTGAGCAGATAGTAGGTGCTCACATCAGAAGTAGTCACTGCACTTACTAGCTGGTAGTTCGGGTAACATTTGCTAAGCTATTAGCCTATGAAAGGAAACTGATGAAGCAAGGGAAAAACAAAACACAATTATGAGATTTGGAAAGTCCATGCCAGTAACCTGTCAAACTCATGATTTATGAAAAGCGTTAATGAAGTACAAACAATTCCAGGTGGATCATTCAATCAAGCTCTTGATGGTTAGCTTTCACTGTTTGGAATCTGGGTAGCTACCAAATAGAATACTGATTCCTTACGGGAGAAAACTTCCGATTGAATTATGCTGTAATTATGAACTCAGGAAGGGGATGGCATATAAGCATGTCTGTGTATTGAATGTATATATTGGCTATGAAACCAGGTCCTCTCACATTAAGCCATCATGGAATGCAGGATGCTCTGGATTCAAGTCCATGCTTTGACTACAGAATTTGAGCTGTAAACCCATCTCACCTTTGTTTCCTCCCCAGCCAGTAAGGGTACTGAAGCTGCCCACATCATGAGACAGTATGTAGAAGCCAGTGCAACAAGCAATATTCACTAGTCTTCCACCTCTTAACCCTTCAGGCTCAACTTCTAACACAATCCAATGGATAATCCTCTTGCATCTAGGGTATGCTAGAAATGGTGCTTCAAAATAAAGTTGGAAAAACACATCTCTATACTGAGCTCAGGAAGCTCAATTCTAAGAGAGTCTACAGATAATTTCCCAAATAGTACATTTTTAGCATGTCACTTCCTTTTTAATAATATCGAATAGTTAAAGGTTAGGTCAAATATAAAACCAATCTACCTTCTAGCTAGGCCAAAGCATGACCTTTCCTCTTTTATAAAACTCTCCAATTTACAGATGTCTTTCCCTAACTCTGAATGGCTTCAATACCAGCACTTAAAATCTGTTTTAGGTTTCAGAGTTTTTTCTCAACCTCATGTTGGGCACACAATTGGTCCTTAAAGACATTTTGATCAAACTAATAAAATATAAATAAGGAAAGGGGGTAATTATTAAAATATTCTTCCTGTTCTCATAATGAAGTTTATTACTAAGTTGCTAATTTCTCATTACTCCTGGTGTGTTTAAAACTGAACAGGTCATCTGAAATCATCTAATTCAATCCTTTATTTTCCAGATGGGCAAACTGCCATCCAGAGAGAGAAAATGAGCTGTGGACTACAAATCTATTCACTTACTTATTTGGTAAATATTTAATGATCATCTAGTACATACCAGCACTATTCTAGGCCATGAGGAAATTGATGAAATCCCTAACCTCATGAAATTTATAATGTAATGGGAGAGAAAGAAAATAAGCAAGTAAACACATTAATATATACTACTGTATAATTTCAAGTAGAGGTAAGTGCAGTGAAGAATACAGGGAATAAAGAAATGGTGGGGTTGGCATGTTACTTTAGATAATATTTCAGAAAAAGGTTGCAGCAAGTGCAAAGGTCCTGAGGCAACAATGAGCTTAGTACACTTAAGAGGCTGACAGAAGACTGGTGTCCGTGGAATATGGTGAATGAAGAGTAAGCGAGTTTAAAGAAGCAGAAAGGGACCGTAATTTCAGGGCTAGGTAAGTTACAATAGACTTTTGGATTCAATCTAAGTGTGATAAGAAGCTATTTGCAGAATCTTAAGTATAGGAGTGACATTATTTTATTACAATTTTAAAAGATCATTCACTAAAGAGTAATAGGAACTCATTCATTGTTATATGAGGATGAAAATGGTACAGCTACTTTTTAAGACAGTTTGACAGTTTACTATAAAACTACTTTATTGTATGATCCAGCAATTCTGCTCCTTGGTATTTACCCAAAGGTACTGAAAACTTATGTACACACAAAGCCTGAACATGAATGATTATAAAAGCTTTATTCATAATGGCCAAAACTTAGAAGCAACCAAAATATCCTTCAGTAAACAATATTAAAAAATAAACTGTGCCACATTCAACAATAAAAGGAAATGAGCTATAAAGCCAGGAAAAGACAGGGAGAAAACCTAAATGCACATTACAAGAGAAAAAAAATCCCATCTAAAAGGCTGCATACTGTATGATTCCAACTACATGACGTTTTGGAAAAGGCAAAATGATGGAGAGAGTAAAAAGATCAGTGGCTTCCAGGGGTTGGGAAGAAAGAAGGATGAACAAGCAGAGCTTGGAGGATTTTTAGGACAGTGAACTACTCTGTATGACACTATAATCTTATCTAATAAAGAGGAAATATGCAAGTTGACAGTCATACTGTCACAAAGATGGCAGCGCCCACAGTGAAGACAGGATTCTGTAACACAAGATGGCTGCTCCCACAGCAGAGGCCGAGTTCCCGTAACCAGCCCTAATGAGCCATCAGCAGGGACCTTAGGCTACGTTGCACTAGGCTGGGGCAAGGAACCTAAGGCTGCGCCCCCCTACCCCCCAGTGGAGCTAGACAGAGGACCTCAGGAAGTGCCCCCCAACCCAGCGCCAGGCCAGGGGACTTGAGGCCATGCCCCCTGCCTGGTGGGGCTTGATAGGGGATCCCAAGGCATGCTGCCCCCCCCTCCCCCCCCCCCCACACACACACACGGCTGGGGGACCTCAGGCTGCACTGCCCACCCTTGAGCCAGGCCAGGGGATCTGAGGCTGCAACCCCCTGCCTGGCACTGGGCCAGGGGACCTGAGACTGCACTCCCTCCCCCGACCCGCTCAGCGGGCTTGACAAGGCTGGGGTCAGCTGGATGTGGGTCTTGCACAATTTTGATGCACCGCTGGTGAGTGGGACTTGACTCTGGGTCCTACAGTGCATCCCAGACTCTGAAAGGAGGAAGATTTTCATAAACATTTTAGTAATTTTCTTTCATCTATGACCTTTCTATTATAGAGAAAAGCCAAATAACGATATTAAAATATTTCCTCTAATTAATCCCCTTTTAATATGCACCAATTTCATGCACCAGGTCACTAGTGGTAGATACATGTCTTTATACATTTGTCCAAACTCATAGAATGTACAACACCAAGAATAAGCCCTAAGGTACCACTCTGGTTCAGAATGCTGATAATGGGGAAGACTATGCATGTGTAAGGGCAGGGAGTGTATGGAAAATCTCCGCACCTTTCTTTCAATTTTGCTGTGAACTTGAAACTGCCCTAAAAAATAACAGTCTATTTATTTTTTTTAAAAAAAATTTTTAAAGATTGTTCTGGTAACTGTATGGAAAAGAAAATAGAGGCCAATGACAGTAGAATTAAGGAAATCAGTGAGGTGGCTACTGCTAGTCTAGATAAGAGATGATGAAGGAAGCTCGTACTAAGATGGTGGTAGGAGAGGTGGTGAGACAGGATGAGAATTGAAGTATATTTTGAAGATATAACTGACAGGCTTATTGATGAACTGGACATGAAATGTGAAGGGAAAACAGATCTTTGACCTGGTGATACTAAGAACAGAAGATTGAGGAAGAAACAGATTTGGAATGAAATAAAAGTTTCTGTTCTGCACACTTTAAATCTAAAATGTTGTGTTAGACACCTGGATGGAAATATTTAGCAGTGGTGAAATATAAATATCTAAACTTTAGTGAATTCTTAAGGGTAAAATATAAAATTTGGAATCACCAGCTTCTAACAGCATCAAAAGGAACTAAATAAGGCAACTAGTAAAGCAAAAAGACATAAACTGAACACTGTCCACAGGAGCACACCAGCATTTAGAATCCAACAACAAAATATTGATGAGAAATCACATACCAACATGGAAGCAGAAGAGATTTAAAGAGACAAACAAGAACTCATATCCTCACCTGCCAGAATCTTGAACTGGGAACACATAATCTTGAACCAGAATCCTGAAATGGTATAGTCTCTGTTCCTTTCTTCTGGATATCAGGATGGGGCACAGATGCACATGCATGTGCCTGCTCAGAGTTGAGGTAGGTTGACTGTGCTTATATGCTCTTGGTGTAGCCTCCTGCTCAAGATGAAAGAAGCTCTCAACTACAACAGTAGTTACCTAAACACTCATGGCAAATACCTAGTACAAGATCCTGGGTACTGGACAAAGCAGGGTAAAGAACCCATTCGATGGAGAAGAGGCAATACCTTGGCCTGGGAAAGTTGTCCTTCCACAACTGAAGTGGATCAAATCATTATGAAATGTGGGTCAAATATTGGACTGATTACATTAGGGCAGCTGCATAGATACATACGATAAATCCCAGATCTTCAAAGAGATGCCAGTCAAATGGACTTGCGGAGAAAGTGGCTAAAGCTGAACCATAATCCTGAAATGCAGGGCTAGAAGTCTCACCCCGCATTACCTGCACCCTCACCTTCCTGGAATTCACTCTGAAAAATGAGTTGGGTTTTCCATTGTGTATATGCTAAAAGGCCTCTTGGAGATGTGTGCCTGAGAAAGTCGTGGAGCATGCTCCTATCTCCCCCATCTGCTTCTGACAGTCCTGGCCTCCTGCTATAAAGAATATATAGAAGCATGCCAATCAAAATTGTCTTGATAGCAGATAGGATAAAGAAGTTTGGAAAGAGACCATTCCAGTAAGAAATGGAAGTGATTTTCACAACTGTTTGATTGGCATCCTTCAAGAACAGAGTGTTTCAAGGTTCTCTACCCTTTTAACAGGGCTTGAGTTCTGCTCCTCATTTTTTTTTTACCTAAAGGAGGTTCTATTGATGATTTTTTTTAATTAATAGTATTACATTACATATTACTGCATTTGCATGGGTCAAGTACCTACCTTGTGTACTTTCACTCCCCATTCCTTCACCTGGGCAGGCATCACTAATCAATCATGATACATTTCTCTCCTGCATCAGGATGCAACCTCAGAATCCTTTTCATCACAGTACTGCATACAGCACTATTAATCAAAATAACCATGTGAGGTGACACCTATTTCATATCTCTTGGATAGTAGTTACCAGTAGAGCATTTAGAATTCTGAATCCTGGTTCTATCAGCAGTGCTTATTAGTTGTTTAACTTTGAACATATTAACACGTCTCTCTAAGTCACATGTGTCAAACACAAGGCCCGCGGGCCAAATCCGTCCCGCCAGGCCTTGCAATGTGGCCCGCACCGCGCTGTCATCACTGCACTCCGCTGCGTTTCCATCACAATGACAGTTTATGACTGTTCAGTAAACCATTCGGCCCGCAATTTAGGCTGGATTTTAGATTTTGGCCCCTTCTCTGATTGAGTTCGACACCCCTACTCTAAGTTGTTCTTCAGAGAAAAAGCCTATGTTCCTACAAGAATTTAGGATGAGCAAACACATTTGGATTGAGAGGGGTCAGGCAATGTTTTCTGGATGAGGGAGTGCTTGAGCTGAGATATGGGCAGGATGGGAGTACTCTCACCTCAGAGAGAAGCATGCTGCATGAGAGAAGATCTCTGAAGGCAAAGGACAAAGATTAAGGAATCATCAGGCAAGTACCAGACTACAGAAGGGTATTAGAACATGTTAAGAATTTTGGTCATTATCCAAAATACCATGGTTGACCATACAAAGGATAAAGCAGAGTGAAGATAAGATAAATTTCTAATCTTGAGGGCACTACCATTGTCTCTCCGATGGTGATACATACCGTTTCCCGAAAATAAGACAGTGTCTTATATTAATTTTTGCTCCCAAAGATGTGCTAGGTCTTATTTTCAGGGGATGTATTAATTTTCCATGAAGAAGAATACGGTACCCATTTATTGTTAAATGAAAATAAAGGAAATTTATTACCTGTATATGGTACGGTAGTATGGTAATTGTCAACACAAACCAGACAATCTGTGAATCCTATAGTATCAAGAATTTACTCATTTATTCAATGACAATCATGTCATCATCTTCTGGAACATCATCATAACAATCCAATTCCTGAATTTCCTGGTGAATTTCTTGTGACTCCATTTCTTTCAGAATCAGTGGACCAAATCTCTCATGGTTAGCCTAGGGGGGGGGGGGGGGGCGCCTTATTTTCGGGTGGGATGCCTTATATTTCACTCAGAAGGAAATTTGTAAGTATGTCTTATCTTCGGAGGATGTCTTATTTTCGGGGAAGACAATGGTTGAGATGAGAAGACCAGTTACATACAAAGAGGAAAACTGTAGCAACTCAGATTAGAGAGGCAATTTTTAAGACTGGAAGAAGTAGAGAAAACTCAGAGATCTATGAAGGCTTAAATGAAGGAGGATATAGTGATGCAATTAGTGTGAGGTCAAGGATAATGCCAGGGTTTGGGTGGTAGTGTTAAAACTAAGAGAGCGAACATCAAAGAAGAATGCGTATGTTTTTTGGTTTGGTTTGTTATTTTGTTTTTTAAGGAAAATATTTGCAGATCCAAGTAAAATTATTAAGTAGGCAGATGGACAAATAAAATCAGTCTTGCTGGCATATTCAATCAATGCATGAACTTTCACATAGTCTCAAAGGTGTCCTCCAGAAGATCATGGATTCAAGAAAGAACCAGCTGATTATCCCAGCCCAGCCCGGACATCTAACCACAGCAGAGCCATCTACCCAAATGCCTACCTACACTACGAATACTTGTCCTTGCTGCTCCTGCCCAGAGTCTGGATGCTGAGAATCTGGATCCTAGAAGAAGACATGAAGTGCATCCAATGCCACTGCTTGGTCATGTGGAAATGTTATCAGAATGAGCCAGTGAGAGAGGGTACTGGCTTCATTTTACAGATTTGAAAATGGAGCCCCATCAAATTGAAATGACTTGTCCACAGTTCTAAAGGGAGTTATTTGCAAGGCAGGGACCTAAATCCACATACTCCCAAAACTTTCAGCATTTCTAATTTTTCAAAAGTTTTTAAATCCATAACTACTAGAATAAGTACATGGAAGAGTTACCAGCAAATCTATGAAGTTAATCCCTCTCCAGACTTCTAGTTTCACTCATTCATTCAACAAACATGCACTGGCTGTCATTCTAAGTGTTAAACACAGGGACAAAGAGAAGAGTTGGTATAAACTCAGATCTTAGTAAATCCAAGGACTATGTAAAAAGTCTGACTATATGAGTAAAATACAAAGTTTTGAAATTTCATTCATATTTGTGGAAATTCAAAAACATTTTCCAGCTTTCTAAAGCTAGTCCAAAGCTCCACAAGAATTCACTTTCATCAAATAATTTGCCTTCATGATGTCAGAGTATAAAAGTTCTAGTAGCCATAGGGATTTGAGTTTTACACAGGGAAAGAGCACACAAAAGATATGATGCCTACCTACTCTCTGAAAGGAACATGCTTCCTCACATGGGATCAGAAAGATTGTGTTCCACAAGTAACAATGGCCCTGTCTCCTGCGGGTCATACATTTAGTTCAGTGAGGCCACTGAAAGTTCAGATCTCTATCAGAAACAGCCAGACAAATTCAAGCCCCTTTGATATCTGGTTATCGGTATGAAAACAGGACTTCTGGTGCTAGATACTGCTGATGAGCCACAGTAGGCAAGGAGTCTTTATTGCAATCTGCCTGGAGTCAGCTTTAAAAAGCCGAGTAAAAAAGAAGAGCAAAGATCAGCTGGGGCTTTCCAACTCTTGAACTTGCAATTATAGTTTGGTTTTTGCACAAATTTCAGGGTCCTTGTTCTGTTCACCCACTATGAAGGATTATTTACTTATCAGTATTAAAGTTGTGACTAAATGTCACAATTTACAAGGCTTGGGGGGAGTTGAATTTTGCTTGTGTGGGATTGTTTATTTTTAATCTTCATCTGAGGACATGCTTAGAGAGAAGGGGAGAGAGAGAGAGAAAGAGAGAGAGAGAGAGAGAGAGAGAGAGAGAGAGAGAGAGAGAGAGAGAGAGAGAGAGAGAGAGAGAGACCCCAACCAGGAGTTCAGGGATTGAACCCATAACCTTGGTATGTGCCCTGACCAAGAATTGAAGCAGAATCCTTTCAGTGTGCAGGTCAACACTCAACCAACTGACCCACTCTAGCCAAGGCTACAGGTATTTTTAATCTTCTTGTTATACATGAATAACCTAAACAAATTTGGAACTGAATTTCATGTTAGATTGTATAAAATGGATTTGCAATCATAAAAATTAAAATTATTGTGGACTAGACAGCAACATGAAAATGATGATGATATAATATTAATAAGAGAATGCAAACTATCACAAATACTCCAATGACTTGTAAAATGCGTTTGTTTGTTTGTTTGTATATATTTTTATTTCAAAGAGGAAGGCAGAGATAGAAACATCAATAATGAGAGGGAATCACTGACCAGCTGCCTCCTGCACACCCCACACTGGAGATTGAGCCTGCAACCTGGGCAAAGGTCCTGACCAGGAATCGAACCGTAACCTCCTTGTTCATAGGTCGACCCTCAACCACTGAACCACACCTGTCAGGCATGAAAACAGGTTTGCATTCAGGAAGATGAGATATGTAAATGGCATGTTGCTGTCAGTAAACAATAAAGTATTAAGATGAAAGGATTAAGGAGTAGTAGGAAAGAAGGAACATGTTTCAGTTTTCTATAGTGTGGATTATTTGGAGAGGGGAGGATAATTAGTTTCTTGATAGCGTGTGAACCCAAGGTGGTAGAGTAAAATAGTCCCCACAGTAAGCAGGTGACAGAGTGGAATACTTTTACTATTTCCCTTTGTCTGTGTGATTGTAATCGTTACCTATCAAATTTTAGCCAGGAAAAAAAGCAGAAGGCACTTATTTGAAACTTAAGACTTGGTGAAGTTTCACATCCTTTGGTCCACGTACACAAGGAGGGCCTGTGGAATGTCTTTTTAATCTGGATTCAAATGCTCATCTAGCCATTCCCTTCGAATCCTTGATTGTTAAGTGGGGAGAAGGAGAAGGAAGGAATATTTGCTGAGTGCTTACTATGTATCAAGCTCTGGGCTTGGCAATTTTTCATACATCATTTCATCTAATCTTCACATCAGCCCATGAGACAAGTATTAGCCTTCAGTTTATGGGTGATACACTGAGGCTTCAAGACATACTGGTAAATAATGTGTTACAGTCAGACAGCTAGGAAGTGGCCAAGCCAGCATCCAGCATTTGAGAACTGTCTGTCTCGAATCTGCTCCTTTCTCTCTCTGCATATAACCTCCTTGGAATTAAATAAGCTTATAGAGCAGGCTCACAGTGGGGAATGATAAATATTTGTTGAATGAGAACTGCCCTGTTACCATCAAAATTTTATGTGCTTCCACTCTAGTTTCTTCAACTACTTTAACCAACCCAGGAAGGAGAGGTTTTCCTTTGCCACTGAGTGAGCCTCTGCCCTCCTGTCCCATGGAAGACAGACACCCACATGCTTCCAATGGGTGGCCGGAGGCCTCTTTGCACCTGGGCAGAACAGCAGCCTGAGGGGTGGAGGGGTCTGAGTCAGGGCAGCCCTGGACATCGCAGCTTCCCCGGGTTGCAGATCCTGAGCATTCCCTAAGCCCATCTGTGTGCTGACACACAGCTTTGAATGAGAAGCTCTACCCATTTAGAGCAGAAAGAGGATGTGGGGAGGGAAGGAAGAGGGAATGGGGGGGGGGGGGGGGAGTGGAGTTGGACTGTCAAAAGGCTCCCTCTTTCTCTCCAACCTAGCCACTTCAGCCACAGGTTTTCCAGTCCCAAGGGACAGGGCCACCAGGTTCTGGTCCCTTTTTAAAACTGACTCCTAATTCCAATTCAGCATTGCTCTACAGAAAGCACATAAAGGTATTTATTTTCCTAGATCCACCATCATTGCATCAATACAATTAACCTTTCCTTTCTCCTTTTGTTCTCTGTGAAGTGAGGTAATTTCCCTATTTAATATAGCCAAGACTATTTTTTTCTCTTCAAATGCAAGAAAAGAGTACTAACATTAACAACCCCAAACTGTTCCAAAATATAGTCTTTTTCGCTGGCTTTTTTGCAATACAATACATTTAAAGGCTTAAATAGAGAGCTGAATTAAAGACAGACACTTCCCTAGTATTTTGAAATCTTTATGAGTTACAATCCTTTTGGTACAAAGGGCTTCTTTTTTAACCATGATGTCTTTTATGTAGATAGTTTTTAAAAAATGTTCACGGTAGCAAATGTACCAGAAAAAAAAGAAAGAAAGAAAGAAAAGAAAGGTTAGAGGGGAAAAATGGAAATCCTGTTTGTGTCCATAGGTGAATTGTTGCTGTGAGGCGGCTGCAATTTGACTTTGTACAAAAAGGGTCACTGAACAGAAGGTCAGGCAGCTGGCCATTTCCATCTCAAAGATGCTATCAAAAGGCCAAGAGGCAGTTCACCCAGCAGCCCTTTAGCAAACAAGATTTTCTCCTCTCTCATTTATGATTTTTTTTTTTTTTTTTTTGCCAAAATAGTTTAGTGAGAAAGGTCCCTGATTCATTTCTCCTAGAACACAAGTGGCTTGTGTGAGGTTTGGAGAGGACTTTGGTTTAAGGACCTGGAAGAGTTTTGAGTAATGAGGAGCCATTTGGTGGCCACTTATCAAAGGTTTTGCAGCAAGGTAATAAATCACAGCAGAGCCCCTTCATTCCAGGCTGAGACAAGTGGGGAAAGGTAACTCCGTTATTAGGAATTATGGCTTGTCACGCCTGCAATGAGAGAAATCGGTTTTACCAACTCCTCACTTATTAATTAAAAGCCCCCTGCAAAAACTGTAGGAGAAAGGTGCAACATTTGGGAATATTATGATTTTAATTGAGTTTGAGGTCTTAGCAGTTAGATCTGATCTAGTAGCTATTTGCCAGGCAAAATGATGCTGGGAGAGCTAAAAGTACAAACCCTAAATTTACAAACCCATCATATGTAAACACAGCAGAAATACAAGAGCAGTCATCCAGTCTAATATTGCTCACTGTTGAAATCCCTGTGGATGTTCCTAAGAGCAGACCAGTCACTATAAAAAAGCAAAAAGCAATGGTTAACATTAAAAGCACCACTCTTTGGCTTGCCTGTCATGGAGACCCATGATAGGCTGGACCAATGCTAAGACTCGCCCATTGTGATCAGAACCACCAGCCTGAGGCCAACCCAGAGAACAAGCCAGCCCTAGCAGAGCCAAAGGTCAACACCAAGGAAGTCCTATCCATCCACTGAAGAAAGCTAAGAAAAGGTCAGGAGCTGCATAAATGCAGGAACAGGGTGACACAAAGAGCAAGGGTGGGTGGAAAATACAAGGTCCGTGATAATTACAATAATAAGGGTGTTTAGCCCTAACCGGTTTGGCTCAGTGGACAGAGCATGGGTCTACAGACTAAAAGGTCCCAGGTTCAATTCCAGTCAAGGGCATGTACCTTGGTTGTGGACACATCCCCAGTAGGAGGTGTGCAGGAGGCAGCTGATTGATGTTTCTCTCTCATCGATGTTTCTAATTCTCTATCCTCCCTTCCTCTCTGTAAAAAAAATCAATAAAATATATTAAAATTTTTAAAATAATTTTTAAAAAGGGTGTTTAGTGGAATAGGGCTTTGTCATAAGAAGAGGGATGATATCCAGCAAGGTCTCAAGCTATAGGCCAGGTCAGGCACGGTACCAGTACCTGGTGTAATGCTCCCCCAAGCTTCGTTAAGAAGCCCTCATTCTTTTCCCTTCTTTAACCCTTTTCTCTGTAAAATATACAAATGGTTTCCCAGCTGGTCCTTTTACCCCCACGACAGCATGAGCCTTGATTGACCCATCCCTGATGACCAAGTCATTAAGGGCACAGAGCAGCCATGGAAATCTCACAGAGGTTGTGGTGCAGGTCTGGAAAAAAAAAATCCTGGGAGAGTATGCCTACAATTTCTTTGCTGCTTTGGCCATGCTAGTGAGCTCTGTGCCCAGTTGTAAAAATAATTCTAATCCTCTTGAAGAGTAAAGTAAAAAGCATAATGAATAACAGCTCTATTTTGAAGAATTATTTAATACTATGAAGGAAAAGTATAATTGCCCCTAAATATTCTAGCAGTTTTAACTGAGTGCTACCTAAAATCTAATAAAATGAATGAATTTACCTTTTCTTATCATTTCACCTTTCAAAATAACCTTATTTAACTCATTTTATACTTACAGGGGGGAAAAGGAAATCTGTTGCTCCTTACATTTTTCCAGAAAATTTCTGTCTCCAAATGCTTAGGAGAAATGTCTGCTGGAAAGAAGGAGGGGTGGGAGGAGAAAAAGAAGGGATGAAGAGAGGGAAAAAGGGAAGGGGAAGGAAGAAGAAATGGAGAAAAAGAGAGGGAAGAAGGAAGGAAGGGAGGAGGAAAAAAGGAAGGAGAGAAGGAGGAAGGAAGGAACAAATTCAATACTGCACTGACTGCTGCTTCAAGAGGCAATCACTGGCATCTGTCAGAACTCCCCCTAAATGAGGGTCTGTCTTATCATGTGTTTGCTCTGCTCCTGTACACCTAATTGTGTGGCCTTGACTATGATGGAATTTGTTCCTTAAGGAAACAGGGAAGCATGAGCCGTGGTGCTTTAATAGGAAGGCATCTTCTGAGGTAATAAATGACCCAGAGGCTGGATTTGGCAGCAGGGGAGAGACTACTTCCTGCGATCTCCCCAGAGGTGTCAGGAGCAGCTTCGATCATTAAAGAGAGAGAAAGGAGTTTGGAAGGAAGATGGCATGAGTGGGAAGGACAGGAAGAAATGTGTGAGATGATGTCATGGAAGAGAGAACAGATCTTGCTGAATTCTCTGCCTTGTAACAACTAAGCTTTTATCTGTTTGGAACAATACATTTTGAATAGTATGACCTGCATCTCTTAGTCACTGGGCTCATTCATTAATAAGAACCTTTAAGAGGCCTGCCTAGTAATTCCCCAGTGGTGGCTGGTGAGTTTCTAGAATAACAGAGACTAACTCCAGACTCACAGAGATGTTGTCGCTGCCCTCAATGTCTCTCTACCCTCCTTCTGCAAGGAGTCACTCCTTGCACTTCCAGCCCCACCCCTACTGCCTCCACTGCAGAGTCCCTTCAAACCCAGAGAATGTTTGAATCCCCAGGGAAGTTCCCATGGCCAGCCCTCTGCATAAGCCTCCACGCAGAGAGCAAGCAGCAGAGGCAAAGAGTGCACACATGTCCATGAGCAGATGTTCACATGCCCACTAAATACAGTAGGTGGTCCTATGAAATCCTGGAGAGAGGAAAGAACATTGGCATCCAAGAGTGTGTCCAGAGTAGTCTGACCAAAATTCACTCACTAGGCACGAGGACAACTGAAGGAGGATGCAATGGCCTATAATATTAAAGCCTTCATTTTTATCCACCTGCTTTCTTTGTTCACATAGAATTAAAATCCTATCAGTTGTTATTAACCCTCCCATTTAACCTATGAGAGAGAAGAGACTTGGACTAAATGGCTGCTTTAAACTAGTGGATGGCAGAGCCAGGACAGAACTCTGACCCCCTCTCCCCCTAATTCCACATCCAGCCATCCCAGAGACAGGAATAGTCTGCTTGAGGAGTGTGGAAAGCTTCTTCAATCTAAGAAATAAATCCCTAAACAATCTGAGCCAATGCTGGGAATTCCACTGTTTGATACCCTTGGGGCTAAAGAATAGCATCACTAATGTCTTCTCTGGATGCAGCAAACCAGCAGTGTTTCTTATACCTGCGTGAGGTGAGGTGATGGACGAGACAAGAGGTACAGAACCAGTGTCTTATGCCCACAAGTCCTAGAGGGTAAAGGGCTGCCAGGAAAAGTCAGGACTATCAGGAAGCAGTTGGAAGGTCCTTGGTACCAGGTAAAGAAATAGGAATAAAAAGGAAAGAAAAATAGAGACTGTCTACTCACAGAAAGGAGCCACCAGCAATCATAGGGTGGCTACAGGAGACAAGCAATTTGCCTGTCCTCCAGGTAAGCCTGTTGCTGGCACTGGCTGGAAAGAGGAGAGGATTCTGCCCAGAGGTTCAACTTGGGCTCGTGCCCTGGTCTCACCTACATTCCCTCCCAAGTCCTCTGGACCTCAATCTAAAGATCTCAGAAAATGCTTTTACCCTGGGTTACTTGAAAACCAAGCTTGTGAGATAACAATTTAAATAATCAGACCCTCAAAACTCACAGTGATTGTCAAGACAGAGTCACCTGGGCTCTAGTGACAGGAGCACTGGCCCCAATCTAAGACATGGGATAGAAAGAACCAACATCTATTGAGTTTCCCCTACATACTGGGTACTGTGCCAGGCACTGTGCATGTGTTTCTTATTTAATCCCCCCAACAGCCCTGTAAGATAGGCATGATTATGCCCATTTTACAACTGAGGAAACTGAGGCTCAGAAATTAAGTAACTTGTCCAAGATCCCAAAGCTAGTGAAGCAGCAAAGACAGAGTCTGAACAATCTGGCACAGATTATACTCTTCCCACCACACTAAGCAGCTACAGTAACTTTATGGGATTATTTCAAGAAATAAATTAAACAGTGCTAATAAAACTCCAGAGAAACCCATGGCACTATGCAAATACCAGCTCTGTGTGTGCCTGTGTGCACAATCATTGTACAGAGGCAAGTATTCAGATCTCCAGTTCCTTGTACAGAACAGCCACATGAATTAGTGTCAGTGGCATGTTTCTCTCCACAAAGCAAACATCTGTACCTTACACAATTCCCCTGTGGACCCATCAACACCACGGCCATTAAATGTGGTCCCAGATGAAGTATGAGCATGCTGGTCAAAAAGGGATATTCACAGGCTGAAAGCACTTTATAATTATCAAGGGACAAAAAATGAATTAAAGTCACACCCTGCTAAGAACCACAGAAGTATTTTCAAATTAGCATCATTGCCGCTATCTCCCCAGTCCCTAGCATGTGGGTTGTACCTGCTGACATGTCCCTCAGGAAAACTAATATGTTCAAATCAGACCCAAGACAGCTGATTACAGTTTTACATGCCAATGCCAACAGAAGCAGGCTTGATTTGTCAAGGGGGGGGGGGGGGGGGAATGCTGTGATCCTAATGAAATGTGTGCCATTTCTGTGATTTATAAATTTCCACCAAGGCTGAGACTAGAATAAAGTAAACAAGCCATCTAGAGCGCAAATTTTAAGAAAGAACTCATTCTCTGTGTCATGCATGTGCCGAGCCTGTACTTGCATGTCGCTGAAATGAGCACTGCCTAAAAACTTGCATAGTGGGCAGCATTCAAATTGTCTAGCACCAGCACCTAGCTTAACAGGAGCAAATTTTTCCTTTTATATATTGCCATTTTTAAATTCTTAAAAAGGTGAATGATAGTGGAGGAGCAGACCAGTGGTTGCCTGGGACTGAGGGTCAGAAGAAGGTACTGACTACAAAGAGGCAGGGGGAAACTTTTTAGGATATTGTGATCAAGATTCACCAAACCATACATATAGAACTACTAAATTTTATTACATGTAAATTACATTTCAATAGAGCTGGGAAATGCCATTTTTCACAACAGAACAGCATAACTTAAAAATGTCAGTAAAAATATTTCTGTTACACAGAGATGGAAATATTAGGTCTGCCAAAATATCTCAATAACAGGGTACTTCATCAGAATATGTCGATATTTCGTGGTATAAATCACCACCTGTCAGCTGCCTGAGGTAGAGCTGTGGAACACTGAACATGCCCAGAGTGTATGTTTCTCCATTGCATCCTCCAGGAGCATTCGTTAACCCATTAGAAGTCAAAGGCACTATCAAGTGGACTCTCAGTAGGCAAGTCTGGTACTAGACAAAGAAGGCAAGGGTTTTGAGTCAACATGGAACTCTGCTCTTCCATAGCCCAAACATGTGGTATTACCAGAGCCTTGTCTAAGTGCATTTCCATATTTACTTGGCAAATTTGAAATGTGAGGCCCAGATGTTTTTGCCTTGCCCATTTGATTTACCAGGGAACAGCCTGGTGGCACCCAAAAAAATCCCCTGGGAATCTATCAGGTTGAAGACTGCAAAGACTGGTGATAATAGAAGAAATTTCTCTTGCTCTGTTACCCCTAAGGGTAAAGTATCTAGAACTGTATAGGTAAAAGCATTGCTCCACTCTTTTTAAAGATTAACTTAGATGCCTCCATCTCAGAGCCATTCAAAGTGCCTGGGAAGAGGAAGTCCATGAAGGTACCTGCATACCCCTTTGGGGATCCTACACAGCAATGCTGAGAGGAAGAGATAGATAAGGTCTCAGTTCAAAGACTTGGCACTCAGACTCCTGATTTAAACTTCAGGCTGGAAGTAGAAAGAAAAAAAAAAATAGACTACTTATGTCTCTCACTCAACAAACCTCCAAGTCTCAATTTCAAGAAATGCAACACTGCTATTTCAATCCATTAATTCTTTGTCAAAAAAGTCTGATGGCAAACTGGATCTGGGACCTAGAATGAGCATCTCAGTAATATATGCCTCCCCTGAGCTGGATTTTAATAGAGCTCTCAAAATGTCATAATGCCATTTTTTATTGGTCTGCATCACTTCCTTTATGGTCATCAAGAAACCCTAATTTGGTGAGAACAAGTCCAAACTTGTTCAAAATTGTGAGCATTATTACTCACAATTCTACCCCTTACCTGGACCCCTAGATTAGAAATTAACACTAGGTTCCTAGTCATCCAAGCCCCAAACTGAGAAGACACCTGGAATCCTCTCTCCTCCTCAACCACCATCCTATTCAATTAGTCACCAAATTCCATCAATCCTGTCACATGGATATCTCCTAGATCCATCTCTTCTCTTCACTGCTACAAATAACACTTTTCCTGACAACTCTTGTTTTTCCAATTCCAGTGGAATGATTCTCTGTTTCATCATCTACAGTTAATGCTGTTGGATAGCCACCCAGGTCCCTTTACTGATTGATGCATACATCCCTCAGAGGCTGCAGTCTTGGGCTGCTAACAGCTCACACCTACACCCTTTTCTGGAAGACAGCCAATGGAGCCATTTTACCTGGAGATGCCTAAGACACCTTGGGGGTTGGGAGTGTAGTAGGACAATCTCTGTAGTTCATGTTCTAGAGCCTTCCCTCCCATATCAATCAAGATTCTTCTTGAAACTACATCTTTGTCCAGCTTCTTCCTTTGTCCTGTTTCACTTCCCTCATGCTCTTATATTTTTCCTCTGAAAGCACCCTCTAGTAAATCACTTATACAAGAATCACCATCTCATGCTCTGCTTCTAGGGAATCTGACCTTAAGATATCCTTCACACTGGCACAAAATAACTTATTTTCAAAGATACAGTTGATCATGGAACTCCTCAGCATACATCTTTAAAATTTATACCTCATTATATACATATGACAAAAGACCTTAATGTATCAGATAAGCTCTTGCCTATTTCTCCAGACACTTCTCCCACCTGTCCCAAGTTTCCCACTCCAACCACGCCTTCTACCCTTCTCATCTACTAAACTAGTTTACTCTCCTCAAAAGCCATGCTATTACACACTTCTATATAAGTTCATGTTCTTCCCTTTGCCCAAAATTCATTTCACCATTTGTCTAAGCTCCTGTTCATATTTTAAGACTCAGCTTAAACATCACATCATCCTTTAACTTTTCCTGAGCCTTCCCACCCTCTTAGGCAGAGTCAGATACCCCATCCTTCATAGTTAAGTGGTGGTGTTACCACATTGCTCTGTTGTATTGTATTTTCATGTTACCATCAAGATCATGCAGTGCAATATTACTGTGAGTTTTATCAGGACAGGGACTAGATCTTAAACATCTTTGTATTCCCGTGCCTAACAGTGCCAGCACAGAATAGATACTCAACAAAAATTTTTGAAGACATGTACAACCAAGCCATATTCCATTCTCTAGCCCTAGGGAATGTTGTTTGGTTTTTTTGGTTTTTTTCCTTTTGTTTCCATTGTTTCTAAAACAATGGTATGGGCTCATTGTTCCACCTTATCTTGCTTTCTGCGAAGTCCAGTCTGCACTCTGGTTTCTCTCCCCAGGTATTTCTAGGGTATCACAGGAGTCATCTTAGCTGCCACTTGTCAGGTGTAGATCTGGGATACTACTCTAGGCTTCTCTGAGGTTCACTGCTTGGCATAACCAGCTTCTCCATGTCACCTGAGAACACTCAGTACCAATTCTTCCCAAGTGAGGACACTGACTTTTCCTTGATTTTCCAACACACAGTTTTAGGCAATCTGTGTGTTCAGCACTTCTACTAAAGGCTTAAGGATACCAGAAAGAAGTTACAATACAAGGAAGACCCACAAAACTTGGTGTGAGTAATCACTGCTCCCCGAGCCCATAGAGTCATGCCTCTGAAGACATCTCTCTCCTTAGTCCCCTAGTACACAAGCCACCGTGTTTCCAAGCCAACCTACTACCTCCATGGACAGAAGCTTCCCACCTAGAAACTAACACCTCACACCCCCTTTACTCCAGCTGGGAGAGGAACTCTCCCCTTTGTCTATCATTATTAAAACAATCACTGCAGAGATTCAACTGTCACAATAAACAACACTCTACATCATTTTGAGTTTAGTTCCCTCCTCATAGTCTCAAACTGTCCTTTCTAAGCATAAGTTGCACTTTCTCTTTGCATTACCAAAGGCATAGTAAAATGTCAGAGTCCCCAGATCAAAGAGAGAGAGAGAGAGAGAGAGAGAGAGAGAGAGAGAGAGAGAGAGAGAGAGAGAGAGAGAGAGAACGAACACCGAAACCGGTTTGACTCAGTGGTAGAGCATCAGTCTGCGGACTGAAAAGTCCCAGGTTCAATTCCGGTCAGGGGCATGTACGTTGGCTGCAGGCACATCCCAGGTAGGGGGTGTGCAAGAGGCAGCTGGTCAATGTTTCTCTCTCATAGACGTTTCTAGCTCTCTATCTCTTTCCCTTCCTCTCTGTAAAAAAATCAATAAAATAAAAGAGAGAGAGAGAGAGAGAGAGAGAGAGAGAGAGAGAGAGAACCATCTTCCCACCTTCCACAATATAAAATCTCTACCTCTGAAAAATGAAAAACTGCTATTATCTTTGAAATAGAGTTTCACTAACCATCAAGCTTTCACAGGTGCTGTATTCTAAACTCACAGTATTGCTCTACTGAAATGAATAAATAAATAAATGGATGAAAGAGTAAACCAAAAGTATTCGTGTTAAAGTGATTAAGTAAGGCTTCAGAAAAGGGACTCGCAAGAGGGATCACCTAAACGAGTGGTCGGCAAACTGCTGCTCGTGAGTCACATGCGGCTCTCGAGCTGTGGTTTGCCGCTCTGTTGACTAGCAAGTTTGCCGACCACTGACCTAAACCTACAAAAAATGAATTCCCAGGATTCATTCCAGGGAAGAACCGCAGAGCAAAGGTCAGAGCCCAACAAAAGGAAACTTCATGACACTTTTAGAAAACTGTTGGAGATTCATGTATGAATTAGAAGTGGTCAAACTGGAAGGTGAGTAAGATCCCTTCCAGTGCTGATATCTACTACTTCTATAATAGAAGTGATCTGTGTATTTAAAATGATAGGCTATCACAAATCTTTCAAAGTTTTTGCTGTGGTCTTAAATCCTTTGTGGGTTTCTAACTTTTAGTAGAAACAATTGCACTGAACCTAGCTTCAGACTAGAAAAAAGAGGGGGATTGCCAAAATATTAAGAGTGCCTCTTGCTGGTGAAATTATAGATGAGTAGTTGTTGTTGCTGCTGCTGCTGCTGCTTCTTCATATATTTCTGTATGTCCCAGATTTCTTGCAAGAAGCATTTACCATCTTATGATAAATCTGAAAAAAAGCATTGCTACAATATTCATAATTTTTCAAACAAACTCTAAGAAAGATCCTGGGTAACAATTAAATTAAAAGGAAATAATCTTCACTGAGCAAACTTAAATGTGCCCCTCTAATGGCACATTTACTAAGAAGCTAATTCAGCCACAAACACATTACCTCTCAAAAACTGCAGAGAACAGCAATGACCAAGTCAGCATTAAAATCCAAAGAGTTGTATCTCTTTGGTCTATTCCCAAGCCACCTACCTTGATGAGAGCACAGAGACATAAATATTCCTTTGGAAAAATCTTAGCAAGAGCCAGAGACAAGCAGGATGGCATAGAGGATTTCACTTCATCCCAGAAACACATCTTCTAGAGGCTAAGTCAGGAAAGAAGGGGTATCTGTGTGCAAAGAGCACATAACCTCATCTGTGGGCTATTTACTGAGAGTACCTAGAAAAGAAATTGGATTGGAGTATCCAAACAATTGAAGCTCACACTAAAGGAGATATAAAAGAGTTTAAAGCTATATGCTTCTCAGAAAGAAAGTTATAGAGTTAGAATATGGCCTGGCCCAGGGGGTGAAAGAAATCCTTCATGGACTTGGGTATCATCATTAAGATTAATGCCAACTCACACAGTGGGCATGAGGTATCATTTGGAAGATAGAAGCATCAACAGGAAATACCTGAATGATTCTAAAGGTGACAAAACAATGCCTGGAAACAAGAAGACAATGGAGAGTCCATGTGATCATTCAAAGTGAACACGTGGAGCAGGCAAAGGTCACTGGTGAGATGGGAAGAGCTGTCAGTGGGACAAGCCAGATGAAGGATGAAGTGAGCATAGGGGCAAAAGAAAAAGAATATCAAATGAAGAGGTCACCATACCATGTGCTACCTTCTTTACAAAGGGACTCAGTCACCAGGCCAACAATTCTTCAAGATAGAGAATAAATTATCTGCCAGTTTTTGAGCTCTGTAACTGTAATAATTCTTACTAAGGGCTTAGCTTTTGACTGAGAACTCCAGATCAGCACACTTCAATATAGATACTAAAAGAATTTTTGAAATAAAATAAATCAATAAATTTATGACATATGTCTGAGTCTTAAACCAAAAAAAATAGCACACATTCATGTAAAGATTAGCTTAGGAAACACAGGTTAGCAATCTAAAGGGTTTTCTTTTTTCAAAAAAGGGATCACACCAGAGTTTGGGCTTGGTCACTATGGAATTGCCCAATCCTGGGAATCCAACCCAATGTAAAATCCCTGAAAAGTATTCTAAGTAAATTTCAATTCTACAAAGGTAGCTGAAAATGAGTTATTCAGATGGAAGACAGGAAGCAAAGGGAGAAGTCATACAATTTTTTATTGCCCCCAGAGAAGAGAGAGGAGGAGGATTCGTCCTGGGGTACTAAGAAGACTGGACTTAACCAAAGACAAAATAAAAGCCATATCACAGCTCAACAGAGACTCACAAGACAAGTTTATTTTTTTCTTTTACTTGATTTTATACTCTCAAATAACACTTGTGATCAATTCACACTAAAGCAGGATCTATTCATTCTGTATCACATGTGGACTAACGTATACACAAAAAGTTACATATATATTATACACTGAATAAACAGGAATGACATCTGGCCCATAATTGGTACTATTCTTTTTTAAATTTTTTTATTGATTTCAGAGAAAGGAGAGAGAAGGGGGGGGGGGTAAACATCCATGATGAAAGGATCATTGATCAGCTTCCTGCACACCCCCTGCTGGGGATCCAGCAGGCAACCCAGGCATGTGCCCTTGATCAGAATCGAACCCAGGACCCCTCTCTCCACTGAGCCAAACCGGGTAGGGTGCAAGGCACTATTCTAAACAATGACAATTTAGTATTAAAGAGAAAAGTCAAAGCCCTCATGAAGCTCACTTTCAAGTGGGAGAAACGTGCGCGCGCACACACACACACACACACACACACACACAAAATAGAGTCAGAAAGCAACTAGTGCTGTGAAGAAAAAGAAGGAGATGAAGAGTGACTAAGGGTTTCTTTAGATAGGACAGTCTCTGTGAGGAAATGGCATTCAAGCAGAGACATGGATGAAGTGAAGGGAGACAGACACATGTGTATCTAAGAGAGCTTCATGCAGAAAGAGGGCAAAATGTAAGGCCCTAAGCTAAGGACCAGCCAGGCAGTAAGGCTGGATCAGAGTGAGGGAGGAGAGAAGGGGTGAGAAATGGGGCTGGAGAGGGATGTAAAGGCCAGAAAGGACTTTGGATAGTATTCAAAAAGTGGAGAAAAGCTCCTGGAGGGTCCTAAACAGAAGAGTCATGATTTTATTTTCAATTTAAGATAATCACTCTGATAGGTTTATAGAGAGTGGTCCATGTGGGTTGGAGAGCAAGAGTAGAAGCAGGGAGAAAGTTGGATCAAGGAGTGAGGAGATGATGACAGCTTGCAGGAACTAAACAGAAAGTGATCTCCCCTTTTCCCAAAGAAAAGTTTCTCCAAATGTATTTTGGTCAACTTGAATACATGATTTCTAGAATGTTAATAGTCAAGTTTCTACTTATAACATTAGTATTTTCATTGTACTCACATATATATTTAAACTACATCTACAAAATCAATCTAGAAATATCAATATATAAGTATTTCTTTTGTCAATCTCATGTTACATAATTTTACTCTAACTCATCACAAGCACGTTTGATATGTGTCTTTTAGAGCCTCTTTCAGAGTCACTTCACACAAATTTCCAGAGCATACTGTCTCCACTTCCTTTTAGGCCTGTTTTGAACCCCATGTATAATGCTGCATCTGAATGTCTAATATCAAGCCACAAGTACCCATTGACAAGGACTCTGATTTTAAAGCAGCACTTTCACTATAATGTAGGTTTATTGAAGGCAGAGATATTATTTTGTTAATTTCTGTATCTCCCTGTGTCTAGAGCAGGAATCAGCAAATATGGCCAGGGAGCCAAATTTGGGGGAAAAGGTTTTATAAATGAGTTTTAATGGCACACTTCTGCCTATTTATTTGCATACTGTCTGTGGCCATTTTTCTCTATAATGGCTGAACTGTTCTGACAGATTATATGATTTGGAAAATCTAAAATATTTACTATTTGGACCTTTACAAAAGACGTTTGCTGGCCTCTGGTCTAGAGCATTGCCTAGCACATAGTAGGCACTCAACAAAAACTAGCTGGCTATATGACAACTTTTATTTTCCAAAGGATAATTTAGAGGAAGGAAAAATAAAACAAAACCTTATATTCCGCTACATTTGTTGAATTCATCCTCAAACGTCCTCCACACTGGTCCCTTTTAGTGGTTCTTTTCAAGCACTAAGTGCCATTAAAAAAAAAAAAAAAAAAAAAAAGGCTTTCTGTCTATTCTTAAGGGAGCTTTTTCTGAGGCAGCTCTCCTTCCCTCCACATCATAAGTAACTCAGAAGACAGCACTTCTCTCTTCTGTGCCTCCATTTTCCACAACTTGAAAACAGAGTGTTTGTGGAACTCCTGGGTCAAGTGTTTTCAGAGAAAAGGTACTGCAGTAGGAGTGTTTGACTTTTATGTCTGGAAAAGCACAGGACAGGAGTGTGGGAAGTCCACATACACATGGATGGGTGGAAGTGATGGCCAGAGCAGGAGCAGGTGGAGAGTGAAACCTGTGGGAAAAGTGCACCTTTTGAAAAGGGACTTCTTTCTTCCATGCATTAAGGCCACTCTTATGAGAGCATGCTTTGAAGGGGTCCTGGAACTCTGTAACATTCTATTAAAAAAAAAAATACAAAATTGTCTGATCTTTGTATGCCAGCTCTCTGAGAAAGGAGTTCCCACCTGTGGAGGTCACTCTGGAAAGGTTTGCAGGTAGCTCAATCCAGCCAAGGCTCTTTCAACAGCAGCACCCTAGATATAAAATCGCCTAGAAGAACTCCAAGCTAGAAAACTGACAGAGTGGTGATTGCTTTACTTCCTTTTATTCGGCCAAGTGGAAATTAACCTCCCTCTAGTTGTAGGAGGCAGAAGCCTACACTTTTTCTCAGAGTAAGGGCTCAAAAATGTTATTTTACCCCTCTCCCTTTTGCGCCTGCCACCTCAAAGGAACAGAGAAGAGTTGAACCCTTTAAAAGTATTTTAGCAGCAATTTGTGCAAGAGGACATTCTAGAAGCAATTTTCTGTAGCCTGAAATGCCCTTTGGGGCAGGGAAGAGAAGCTGTGAGGGCTTTTGCGGGCAGGCCTGAAGCCCTGGATTCAATGACCTCCCTGGGAGCATCGGCCCCAAGACAGTTTTCAGAATGAATGAGCAAGAAGCCTTCTATTATACCCATGCTGGTAACTGAATCCTGCTTTCTTCATTAAACACGATTGCATGATGGCAATGAAAGCATAAACTCATAATAAATGTGAGAGCATCTATGGCAAATAGGTCATCTTACTATAAAGTGGACCTATGACAGATACAGGTTGAATATTTGAGAGACAGGAGAAACAACACTCACCAAGTGAGAAAGTGTGACCCAAAAAGGAAGGAAATAATAAAAAGGTCAGATGTCAAGCCAGGTACCACTGTGGGCAACTGGGGCTTAGTCCCATGGAAAAACTCTGGTGCACAGTGAAAAACAAGAGCCTCTGGTTTATCCCACCCCAGAGACAAGGAAGCTAGAGAAACCAAGATGGCAGAATAGGTAAGCACCTAAACTGCTGTTTCGCACACCAATTTCAAAACTACAACTAAAAGACAGAATGGACATCATCCAGAACCACAGGAAAGCTCGCTGAGTGGAAATTCCAGAACTATACGAAAAGAGAAAAGCTCACAGAGAATCAAAGGAGTTGAGGTACGGAAATATGCACACAGAGAGGAGGGGCGGATGAGTGCCTGGCTGGCTTTCTCTGGCGGGAGGGAGAAGGAAGCTCCTGGCTGCACTGAACCCCAGTTCTGAATGCACTGAACCCCAATTCCAGACAAGATCCTGTGGACCCAGGTCATATGGGGATAGTCTGGACTGTCAAGTAGAAAGAAAGGCACACGGAGACATGGAGGAGCCATGGAGGGCAGGAGTCTGGAGGCGCGCAAGTGTGTACACGCAGAGAGCACTGACTGCTGAGGTTGACACTGGCTTTCCCTAGCAGGAGGGAGTGGGAAGCTCCCAACTGCACTGAACCCGTTTCAACTGCACTGAACCTCAGTTCCAGGCAAGCCCTTGGAGACCAGGCTCTAACAAGGGGAATCTGAACTGTCAGGCAGAAACTCAGGGGAGCCGAGAAAGGCAGAGGTCTGGAGGAACGCAAGCAAGTGCATGCAGAGAGGACTGACTGCTGAGTGTGCTGCTGGCTTTCTCTAGCTGGAGGGAACTGGAAGCTCCTGACTGCGCTGAACTGCAGTTACTGGGGAGAATCTGGGAATCCAGATTCATTGGAGGAGAAACTGGACTATCTGGCAGTGGGTGAAACTTAAGGGCGGCTTTCTCTCAGAGGTGCTTACAGCGATTACCAAGAGACACTGAGACCCAGGAGCCTCTTAGGGCAGGGCTGACGGGAAGCCAAGACTGTCTGCTCAGCCCTAAGACTCTGCCCCATCCAGAGGCTTTTGCAATTTTGCAAGTTTTGTCTCATAAGGCTGTCTCCAGCACAGAAGTTCTTCTGGTGTAGACACAGCTGATCCTCATAGCCAACTGGCCTGGAAGTCAATTCCTCCCAGTGATACCAACAACCATCAAGACTTAACTATAACAAGGCTGTACACACAGTTCTCAAAAGGTTGCACCAAGAGTGTCCACCTCAGTTAACTGGGGAGGACAACCCACTAGGCCCTATAGGACACCTAGCACACAAAGCTATCCTACCAACTCAGGGAAGCAGCAAAAATGCAGAGACAAAGAAACAAATCACAAACTAAAGAAAAGGAGGAAAATAAACAACTGGATATAGAGTTCAAAATCATGGCTATAAGGTTTTTCAAGAATTTCCTAGAAAAGGTGGGTACAGTAAATTTAGTGAGATCCTCAAGGATATGAAAAAAGACCAACTAGAAATTAAACATACACTGACTGAAATAATATATATACACATATATATATATATATATATATATATATATATATATATATGTGTGTGTGTGTGTGTGTGTGTGTGTGTGTGTGTATGTATGTATGTGTGTATATATATATATATATATATATATATATATATATATATCATACAGAGACCCAATAGCAGACTAGAGGAACACAAGAATCAAGTCAAAGATTTGAAATACAAAGAAGCAAAGAACACTAAACTGGGAAAGCAAAAAGAAAAAAGAATCCAAAAATTTAAAGATAATGTAAGAAGCCTCTGGGACAACTTCAAGCATACAAACATCAGAGTTATGGGGGTCCCAGAAGAAGAGAGAGAGCAAGATACTGAAAATCTATTTGAATAAATAATGACTGAAAACTTCCCCCACCTGGTGAAAGAAATAGACTTACAGAGAAGCGCAAAGAACCCCAAACAAACGAATCCAAAGAGGACCACACCAAGATACATCATAATTAAAATGCAAGAGCAAAAGACAAAGAGAAAATATGAAAAGCAGCAAGAGAAAAATGGTTAATTAGATACCTACAAGGAAGTACCCATATGACTGTCAGCTGATTTCTCAACAGATACTCTGCAGACCGGACAGGAGTGGCAAGAAATATTTAAAGTGATGAATAGCAAGAGCCTACAACCAAGATTACTCTACCCAGCAAAGTTACCATTCAGAATTGAAGGTCAGATAAAGAGCTTCACAGATAAGAAAAAGCTAAAGTCACTTAATATCTGTCAGACTTAAGTTTCTTCAAATATATATAGAATCATAATACCTACCACATAGGATTATTCTGAGGACTAAATGAGATAGTATGTAAAATAAACTATACCTGGCATATAATAAAAATTCAGTAAATAATAGCAATTGTTTTTCTTGTTCTTCTTAATTTAACTGTGCATCTTTACAGCTATCGATGATTATTTTCAAACAAACTATTTATAAATTTTAATGTAAATAAGATAGTCTCCTGGCTTCAAAATTTCACCAAGTTTTACATATCTTATCTTCTGTGATCTGAGCCGTTGCCATCATTTTATCAAACTCATGTGTTGATGACTGTCTCCTCCATCAAACTTTCTGACTGTTGCCAAAGTTCTTTTTTCCAATGATGTGATGAGCACACCAGCCCACACTTTAATGTGCCAAAGTGGATTCTCATTGTTCTGTAGATCCAATTCAAGCTCTTTATCACTTGAAGCACTATTTCAGTCTCACTCCTGCAGTCATTCTCCCATTCCCCCACTGTATATCAAGTCCAGGAGCCTTAATTTTTGTTTCTCACACTTTCTTGATTAACAAATTATACACAGAGGAAGTAAAGCTGTGCAATCCTTAGTGATACCAGTGCCCCAAAGTAAGGGCCACCAAATGCCCCCATCCCAGATCTAGGTAGTACCATAACTAACACCACTATGTTTAAAAAAAATAAAATAAAATAAAATAAAGTTCCTCCACAGTCATTCCAATTTCAAAGTTTTCTGCTGGATACTTCAGCTCAAAATCAAACTCTTCTTACTCCCTTAATTCTTTGAATTCATACTATAATCCCTTAGGTTGCTACTTAAAGGCAGAGAGAATATTTTGTTCATGGCAGTAATCTATCCCCTACCCTTACTCACAGTATATACACACACACTATCAAACAGTTTTGGCACATTATCCTTTTTTTAAAAGCTAGTTTGCATATCTTTTTTTTTTAATCCTCACTTGAGTACATGCTTATTAATTTTAGAGAGAGGGGAGGGAGGGAGAGAGAGAAACATCAATTGGTTGCCTTCCTGTTTGTACCCCGACTGGGAATTGAACCCACAACAAAGGTATGTGCCCTGACCAGGAATCAAACCCAAAACTTTTCAGTGTACAGAAAATGCTCCAACCAACTAAGCCACCTGACCAGGGCTGTCTGCATATCATTTTTAAAGTTGTGTTCTGCTCTCTGCTTTCAGAACACAGTGGGTTATTTTGTGCTGAATCCTTTCCTTCCTTTGAGCTCAGAATATAAAAAGTGGCCAGTAAAAAAATCTTAGAAAGATGTTTTTTCAGAACCAGAGGCAACTATGTCTTAAACACCACCCTGAGAAGGGGCACCCAACCTGGGCCCACAAAGCTCACAGAGACTGACAACCCTCACTAATTAGGATGCAAACATCCTGGGAGGACTCCACTGGTTTGCAGAGAGTTCCAGCATGCGCCTCCCAGCACCAGTCAGGAGCACAGAGCGCAACCCCCTCAAGGTATTTGTTATTGGAAGAGGTCATATTGCACAACCTCTTCAACTGATATGTGAAGAAACAGGGTAAGAAAGGAGAAAGTGATTTGTTGACAGTCATCCAGAGGTTGTGCCTGAGAAGGGACTGGAGCTCCCAGCCTCTTTCCACTTGAGTCCACTCTACCTATATGACCTGAGGTGGTCAAACCACTCATGGCGGTGTCTAGAAAGCCCATCTATCCTCTTCAGGAAATCCCATCTATCCTCTTGGGAATCCCAAGACTGAACCTGGCATCAGTCTTTCCCAAGCATCACCGCTTTCTGAGTGACAGCAGAGACAGTGACCTCAGTGACAGGTCCCTGAGCACTCCCTCAGCATCCCATATTCTGTCCACCCCACAATCAATCCTTCTAACCCTTCATTTATCACACCAGAACTTGAGCGTGAAGCCAGAGGAGAGAAGGCCACCATTACTGTATGTCCTCCACACCACTCATCCTGTACATAATCTCTGGGTAATGATTCCTCTTGCCAGAAGCCCAGCTCCCGAAATAGTCTGGTGCCTTGGCGGAAGTCCAGGAGCTAATAGGGATGGCAGCATTGTGTCTTATGACCCGTTTTAACTGGGCTAATTTAGAATTTACCTGACCAAGAGGACCATAAAAAGTACTCCTCAAGATGAGATTGTTAATTACCACAGGATGACTGCCTTTGTCTGGTGGTTGGTGGCTGGGAGAGAGCTAGAAGGAAAGGCTGGTTTCCAGAAATAATCCCGCCCTCCTCACCAAATAGGAATTAAGTGTGGGAAAGGGCAAAGGGGATGATGGAGAGATTCACCCACAGGAACTAAATAGGGTTATAATTAGTTTGTGTGTTTGCAGGTATCATCTTTCACCCTCTGCCTTGGGAGGAGGTGGTGGGAAAGCTCAGAATCCTTTGTGTCTCTTGGAGGGCACTGAGATCCTTGGGGTGTCAGAGGGAGGGCTGGAAGGGAGACAGACTGCTAGGAGCGAGGCAAGCAAACTCTCTGCGATGCAGAGAGACACTGATGCAATGACCCCCGGAATATAACACTATTTACTGACAGCAGCTCCCCAAAGCTATTACAGAGCTGCCTGAGAGCATCCTAATTAGTGAGGGTTGTCAGCGTGCCCATTATAATGCCCAGCTGAGTGTGCTAAGTGTTTACCTCAGCCACTTCAAGTCACAGCCTCTGGAAATAGCCTTGAGTGGCCAGTCTGAATTGTTTTTACCTCATGACTTATTCTCACCAGCTCCATGCTGCGTATGCATCTCAAAGGTATATTCAAGGGAAGTGGTCCCCTATTAAAGGAGATTCTCATAGCTGTCTCCTAGCTGAGATGTCCATCATTTTACAAAAACCTTCTCTCTAAACACTTTCGTTCCAAAGGGTTCCAAGATATGCGTAATAAGACAGATTCGAAGCATGTTCTTCCACCCGTCGTGTTCCCTGTTTTTTCTCCATTGGCTCCGGACACTAAAGTCCTGACCTTACCACAGTGAATCTAAGGAAGCAGGAGTTTGTTCTGCTCTCTGCTATATTTGATTGTAGTCCTGCATGTAAATCAGTTGAGGTCTGTGCTCTGTTACTTCACCCTAAGCATGTTCTCCTTAATATTTGTTAATTCATGAAACCCATGTGGAATTTGGACTGTGGTAGATATTTAATCTTACTGTAATTCCATAAACCTTTACTTGACATGATCTGCCTTGATGTATAGGCCATCCTGATTAAAAGTAATGGGTTTCCTGCATTTTGAATCGAGAGCACGTTCTGAAGAACAGGAATGAATCTCAAATGGGATGATATATGTGTAAAAACATGATTCATGTGGACACCATCTTGTAAGCACTGCCTCCCTTCTCCGCCAGCCCTACTTCACAGCCACAATTGTCAGGAGAATTCCAGGGTGGAAGGCTGAGGAGGGGGAGGCCTTATATTCTTGAAAGGCTAGTCAATACCCTGGGTAAGTATATCAAATATCAGGCTTTTCCTTGGACAGTGTGGAGCTGACTTAAGCTTAGGTTTGATACCAAAACCAGTGGTTTGTGAAAAATGTAAGTTCAAAAGGTACTAATAGAGGCCACATTGAATCCTTTTTGATATTCAAAATTAATATTAATTAATAGTAATAGTCAAATTCAGTGTCATTTCAATTCACAGAGCCATATCCAATGTTTCAAGAAATTTAGTATCATTTTTAACTTTGTATTATGGAGATTGTCAAACATATATAAAAGAAGAGAGAATAGTTTAATGAACCCCATGAATGCCCAGCTTCAACACTATCAACTATCAACTCCTGAAAAATCTTACTTTACCTCTGTTCACCATCATCACCTCTACCCACTCACCTCTCCATAGACTATTTTAAAGCTAAAGTCAAATTATTTCAAGATTTTTAAACAGGCCTTTTACCTACCTTAGAGAGCCCATTCTTGGATGGAGTGCCATCTCCAGTTAGGGCATTGGGCCTACCCCTTCTGCACACTTACACCCCTATGACCCTCCACAAGCCCAATCTGATGACAGCCACCAGTGATGTCCTCACAGGGCTATCTTCAAACACACTATAAAATCCATCAGTGGCCCAGAATTCAAGGAAGTGACTGGGTGCCAAAAGTAAGAACAATTATCAGATGAATCTTAAAGCCTGAGGGACACTACCACCCATGGCCTGAGACTGGCCTCCGTGAGCCAGCATAGGACAGCATTTCCAAGTCACTAAGATAACAACATCAAGTGCTCTATTTATCAAAGAACTGAAAACAAGAAAACATCATCATTGCTCTAGAAAAGCTCAGTTGCCTGCGTCCATGGGATATGCATAACCTATACAATAAAATTATAATATGCAAATTGACCCCAACGGCCTAACAACCAGTCACTATGACATGCACTGACCACCAGGCAACAGATGCTCAAAGCAGGAGCTTCCCCCTGGTGGTCAGTGTGTTCCCACAGGGAGAGCTCCATTTAGCCGAAGTCGGACATCTCTCAGGGCTCCTGGGCTGCCAGAGCAATGTCTGGCTGCCAGCTTAGGCCCAGTCCCCTGGGGAGTGGGCCTAAGCTGCAGTGGACATACCCCAAGAGGTCCCAAACTGCGAGAGGGCACAAGCCAGCTAAGGGACACCCCGCCCCACCCCCAAATGTACGAATTGTCATGCCCCAGGCCTCTAGTATGCATATAAGTTCTCTTCCTGCCCCCCTTCCCTCTGAGAATCCTCAGTCTTTTGCATGAGGGACAGGAGTTGGGCAGAGGGGGTCAAGAGGGAGGAAGAGGAGAAACATCTATAAAACTTTCAACAATAAAGATAAAATTTTTTAAAAAGAAAATATCAGTAGCCTTAAAAAACAACAATAAACACACAGGTGGTTTGTGAACAAGTATAACTTTCATTCTACAGAAATACAAATGGAGACTGATATCATGGCAATAAACTCCAAAAATATTTAAATAGAGTTTGTAATATGATACCAAAATCAGACTCTCATGTCCTCACCACTATTTATATATTAGAGACTATTCTTCCTGAAATCCCATTAGGAAGAGATGCAAGGTGGAAAAAACAGCTGCAATTTCTGGAAAGCTATTTAATTTACTCCTAGAGTGTGTAAGAGCTTAAGGGTGTTGACAAATGTGCAAAGGAAATACCTCAGGCAGTAATGACCAACGGAAAGTTTAAGGATCTGAAAATATTTTAAAATCAGCAAGCCCCTGATCTTGGCACATTCGCAGCTATTACTTTACAAAAATGATCATTTTGGAAGTCATAGAAAAGTCAGAGACATTCTCCACAGTGAAGCAAACAAGTTTGATTAGCAAGATGAGCCTGTATTAAAATTCTAATGTCCCCCATCAGAGCAATGGTAAATCAAGCCATGAATGAGCATATATATGTATTTAGATGACAACTAGAAATACACATCAAAGAGAATGTGTGTCAGCAGAACAGCTAACTTGGAAAGAAGAGACACATTTGAGATACTGGTTAGGGGGGGGGGGGGAGACCTTCTTAATCAGCCTTTGTCAATCAATACCCGAAACACAAGGAGAATGGCTACACCAGTAACCAGGCCTTGTCAGAGAGGAAGGCAGAGCTAGGAGCCCTAAGAGTTAAAACCCTGTTTACTATGTCTGGAGGTGGTGCAATCTATATACCAATCACTGAAGTCATTTGAGGCTTGCCTGTTGCTGACAAATGTAGATGGACAGATATGTAAAGATGATGCGTCATGAACTACAACTGATGAATTTCCTGCAGAAGACCCTGTACTCACATCAGAAGTGTCAAGAGGTGACAGAGCTACATCACACCGAGTCTGGCAGTTTAATTTGGTGTCGGCTATTAGTGTTGACTCTCAGCGCTATTGCCATTCAGTGTTTCTGCTGGCAAGGTGACACAGCCTCAGAGATTGCTAAATTTCTTTGTGGAGTGAAAGAGAGGCTGCCTGGTTTGCTCAGGAATTCCTCGCTGAACAATGGGGATTGCAGAGGTGCAGAGGGAAGAAATGGGGGGAAATTAACTTGTTTCACCGAGCTCCTCTAAAACTCCCCTTGCATAATTTTAGGTTAAGAATCTGATGACTCTGAGTAAAAAGCAAATGTCTGGAGCAAAGGATGATTTATGTTGAAGGTTTGGCTCGGCTGAATTAGAAGCTACTGAGTGCACGGCCATCACGGAAGTATTCTCCCTACTTTGGTCTCAGTGAAACCATCACATTCACTCAAGGAGGAGGACTTGGTGAGTCGGGCTGACCTCTGGCTGTCCCCCAAATTGTCCAGTGTACTTCTCCTGGCTCCATGCTTGTGGGGGAAGCAGGTTTTGGCAGTGTGTCCAAGGGCATATCAACCTTCCCTGGTTACCCTTCCAGAGAAAAGAAAAAGGGTTTGTACCCTATATCCCTCGCCTATACCACGCCACCACTGGCAGGGGGAGAAGGCATATAATGCATCTGGCTAGGGAGGCCCTGGCAGCTCCACGCTGGATAAGGGAAGGTTGACATTCATTCAAGGAATCTGGTCCAAGGCTAGATGGATGTCCCCGTCCTCACATCTGGAGGCCACACAAAGGTGATAAAGATCACCAGTTCCTAAGAGACACCCTTCCAGAACCATCTCTGAAAGTTGGGAAGAAGTTGAAAGAACCATGGAGAGAAAGTTACAGTCATTCTTAGTCACATAATTGTAGCAACAAGAAAAACATAGCTCGAAGTTTAAACAGCTTGTCTTAATTTGTTAAGTTAGGATTAGAGTAGGGCAAAGAGGAAACACTGCAGGGACTCCATATTATAAGAACAAGAGCAGAATGCAGTGCTTCTTTCCACCGGCCCTACGATACTGAGCAACAGCCTGCTCACAATGCTGCTTCTTCATTTTTTCATGGAATGCCACACCAGTCTGTGGCTTTTACTCCCATTATTTCATGATAGCCTCATTCATTCCATGGTTTCCTGAAGCCACACCCACACTCTGGTTCTGATCTCTTCTAATCCTCCAACTTCCACCCACATTCATCTCCTTTATAGAAGAAAGCTGCAGCCAGGACCGGTTTGGCTCAATGGATAGAGCGTCGGCTTGGGGACTGGGTTCGATTCCGGTCAAGGGCATGTACCTTGGTTGCGGGCATATCCCCAGTAGGGGGTGTGCAAGGGCAGCTGATCGATGACTCTCTATCATCGATGTTTCTAGCTCTCTATCTCTCTCCCTTCCTCTCTGTACAAAATCAATAAAATATATAAAAATAAAAAAATAAAAATAGAAGAAAGCTGCATTTTCCAGGAGAATTTCACCTAATGCCATGGAGCTGGCAACTCCAAAACCATCACAATAGCATAACCCAGACTTTCTGAGCTGGAAGAATTGGATTTCTAAGAGGAAAATATAAAGGTCTGTCCAAGGAATTCTATATAGGCAAGGAATGTCTGGGATAACAGCATTAAAAAAAAAAAAATCTTCAGGATGACATTGCAACCTAAAAGCCCAAATAAATATAAACCCACAATTATAGTGTTCTTATGGGAGGCTTTTAGTCAGTCCTGTGAAAATTTCCCCAGTAAAGGACTCTAGCATTAATATTTTAAGTGTCCCATGTCCTTGATTTCTGAAACCACCTCCCTTCCATAAACATCTTCATGAAGATCATCTAAGGAATCTTGGGCTATGTACCTAGATATAATGTACAGAACAAGGTCAGGGAAGAGTCCCTGCCCCACGCTGGTCACTCACCTGGAATACTGTGTCCAAGTGTGGAAGCCACACTTCACAGGAGTATTGACCAGTGGGGTGCATTCACAGGAAAACAGCTGGAGCCTAAGGAGTCGATAACACCACCATGTGTGGTTGAAGGTCACTGGTCCAAGAAGATGATTAAGTACGGTCTTCAATCAGCAGGAGAGTTATCGTGTGAAAGTTAAGAAATGTTTATAAAAAATAAAGCAATGCCTTTCTGCAACACCCATAGAGGCAAACTTACAGCACCGTTCCCGTTTCCCCCTCCTAACTTAAAGGGAAATGTTCACAATGTGCGGGCCATGGACTCCCTGCAAAGTAAAGAGGGTGTCCTCCAGTGTTTTGCAACAGAAACCCTCTTAGGTAGCACCAACGTTGCCTTCCACATCAAACAGTTCACCTCCGAAAGTAAGAGTGATGGTATCTACATCATCAATCTGAAGAGAACCAAGAAGCAGCTTCCTCAGGCAGCTCGTGCCATGGTTACCAATGAAAACCCCGCTGGTGTCAGTGTCCTGTCCTCCAGGAATACCAGCCAGCCAGCTGTGCTGAAGCTATTGCTGCGCTAGGACCATTCCTATTGCAGGCCGGGTGGTTCCTGGAAGCTTCCAGAAGCAGAGCCAAGCAGCTTTCCGGGAGCCGCGACCTCCGTGACTGCTGCTCCTGGGTGGCCACCAGCCCCTCGCAGAGGCGCCTTCCATCACCTGCCTCCCCTAGTGGTGTAACCGAGCCTGCTCTGGCCCGGGCGGACATTGCCGTGCGGAGCAGCAACAACAAGGGAGCGCGCTCGCTGGGTCTGAAGTGGGGCACGCGGCCAACGTTGTGCACTGGTGCGCCCCGCTCTCGCGAGAACACCCACGGGAAGTCCTGGCCAATGTCTGGGCTGCAGGGATGCGGAAGTGACTGAAAAGGCAGAGCAGGCCGCTGCCTGAATGGCTGATCCTAGAGGGAATTTCAGCGTGAATGACCGCTCTGGCTCCCAAGTTTACTGCCACTCCACTGAGGCCGAAGCTGGTCTGTGGCACCAGGGTTCCCCACGGGAGACGGAGGACCGGTCCTCGTCCCCTCCACACGGGCCACCAACCCGGTAGGAACAACGTCAGTGGTATTTAGCTAGTCTTCCACAGACTCTGACACAGAAAAGGCAAATAACGGTTGGTGAAAAAATAAACCGTTTGCAAAAATAAAAAGTAGCCCCAATAGTTTTTGGCTCAGTGATGGAGCATCGGCCTGCGGACTGAAGGGTCCTGGGTTCGATTCCTGTCAGGGGCATGTACCTTGGTTGCGGGCACATCCCCAGTAGGGGGTGTGCAGGAGGCAGCTGATTAATGTTTCTCATCCATGTTTCTAACTCTCGATCCCTCTCCCTTCCTCTCTGTAAAAAAATCAATAAAGTATATTTTTAAAAAATAAAAATTAAATAAACAGAGCAAGGCCCAAACAGTGGGGGTTTCAGAAGACAAACCCTGGAGGAAGGAAGATGTCTCTGTGGCCCGCCTGTACCTGCATTGAAAGGCGCTGCCGCAGGAAGCTGTGAGTTGCCTCCACTGGGAGGCTGAGTGCTTTGGTGATCTGCTCATCACATGTGTATCTGCTCAGGTCCCTTCCCACTCTCCTGTTCCATGGCCCTGGAATCTTCTCACTTACACCGTGATGCATTGCACAAGAATGAAGGAACTTCAGACATTATATGCTCTGTCCATGGGCGAGGAATGAACAGCTGCAATCAAGGAGGTAGGAAAGTTTGAATAAAGAAATAAATAACCCAATGGGCCACTTATAACGCCTCTCCAGGCCTCCTGGTGTGTGTTCACCCTTTACTTTCAGAAAGGCTTCAAGTCAGCAGGTCCACTGGCTCAGGAAGGTCTGCTTTCTTCAGTCTGGCCGGATTTGACTGTTTGTCTTTCTCAGATATATTAGCAATATCTACCTTGTAGGGGTTTGAAAGTGTGAGAGTCTGGCACACAGAAAAGCAGCCATTTCTGTCCTGTTCCTCTGTTTTAAAAAAAGGACTCTCAAAGACAATTTGGTTGAATGCTTTTATTCTGAGACTCAGAAAGGTCAACTCTGTATCCCAGGGTTAAACTGATAATTACTATCACAGCTGGGCCTTGGGGTTACCTTGTCCTCTATCCGGTGGTCTTTCTCCCACCAAAAACCATTTTTACCCACTGGGGGTACAAATGCCGATTTCTCCAACAAATCAATGGCATGGAAAGTAAATAGATTAAAAGATTTAAGAGAATCAACTAAATGCACTGGTTGGAACTTGTTTGAATTTTCACTGGGAAAAACAACTTTTAAAAAAACATTTTGGAGACAATTAGCAAAACTGAATATAAACTAGGTATTAGGTAGTATTTATTGGAATTTCATGGATGTATTAATGGCATGAGGTATATGTAACTTTTTTAAGTTATTAGTTTAAATGCATGCATTCAAAGTGTTAACAAGTTACCAACATGTCTTGAATTTCCTTTAAAAAAATACTCCCAAAGAGGGGGCAGGAGAGTTGTCATGAACGAAATAAGATTGGCAAGTGTTAGTAATTGTTGAAGCCAGTGGGTACAAAAGGGTTTATTAAGCTACTTACTCTCTGACCTTCGTTTATACTAGAAAAAAATGTTCATTTTTAAAAGAAAACTTACTAATTCACACTTAAGGCTGAGGAGGTTGGCAATATAACGTTTCCCCTATCTCCTGTGAAGCAGCTCTGGGGATGAAGAGGTAGCCTGGTCCTTCCCTCACCGCCAACACCCCAAATCTCTTCACTGAAGTTACCAGGTGGGGAACAGACCAGGAAATCACATTGTGCTTCATGCACATTTATCCATACATCTTTTAGTAATAGCAAACTGGAAACTTTCCAGCCAAATAAGCCCATGCTGTGTTTTCCTTTGTTAGAATTTGTAAACTTAAAAAGCCCTTACACTCTGCCCATGTACAATACTCTGTTTAATCAGATATAGTTTTAGAGCTTATCCATAGTTTATAGGGCTCATCAGTAGTTTATTCATGTTACCAAGTCTCACTCTCCCTTGGTGTTGTGTCTTCCTCTACACATACACACACACACACACACACACACACACACCCCATGAACCATTAATTGTGCAGGCACTCAGTTTGTTTGCATATTAATCACAAGGAAGGAAACCTACCATTAGATCCAAATGGAAACTTGCTTACAATATGCATTCAGAGTGTGGTTTGGCTTTTGAGCTTCAGCTCTTTCCCTGTTAATTCTCTCAAGGGACTTGAGTAAGTTTGGCTTCTATAATTAAAGAAATTGTGTATTTGTGGGAACATTTGAAATAACTTTGAACTTTTGAATCTACTTACCATTGGAGTCTCAATCTAATAGCTTGTAATAGTGAATCCAAGGGCATTCACAGGCCTCTACCCAGTGACTTAATGAAATAGATTAGAGATGGAAGAGAGCAGAGGAGGGGGGGAAAGTCCATCAACACAGTCTTGGAAAATTGCTTTAAATTATCAAGACTACATAAATTACTTTCAATCAAAAAAAATTTTTACCTTGATTCCATCACATTAGCTTCTGCCTGGTCTTAACATTCTTGCCTCCTTTTACTGCTGTTCTCTCATTCATAATTTCTCAATATCAGTGATGTTGTCAGCCATCACAGAGATTCCTTGAAAGGCCAGAAATTTAACAAATATTGTGGCCAATGTAATTGTGGAAGAAACAGGAAAAGAAGCATGATCCTCTGTACCAAGGTTTGGGTTACTTGAAAAAAAAATGGAGACCTAAAGTCATGGAATTTGACTCTAGGCCCCTACATACTAAAAGAAAGCATTCATTAATAATTACAAAGTAACATACTTTCAGCAATCTTATGCCCCTGGAATGCATACCCTATGTGGATAGGAGTAGGGACCATATCTTCCCTTTTCTTTAGTCTCCCACAAAGCTAAGAAGCAATAGTGGTTAATAGACATAGAAAAGGAGAGTTTCTCCTAGCAGGCTCGCACCAGGCACAACACTCACTGTTAGCTAGTACATATGGAAATCAATCCTATTCAAAACTATATAAATGCAATGATTTGTAGTCTTAACATTTCATTGATATGAAACTAAAGCATTGATATTCCCAATCTGAAGAAATAAAGGTATTTTAATCCCACTGAATCTTTCAGTTGAAGATAGTATATTAGACTAGAACAGAGACTTTAACTCAAGAGACAGCTCCTCTAGTCTCATTCCATTAGTTATAACAAGGCTCCATCACTAAATATTTGACTCCCTTGCTAGGAGAGAATTGTAATGAGTGACTGGCTTACACAGTTGGCTTAAGGAACCAGATTCATTTGTTGAATCAAAGAAAAAGGATGTCAAGAAAGAAAGAGACAGTCAAAGAATAACTCTCTGGGTTCTTTTTTTTCTTTCTTTCTTTCCTTTAGTAGGGCCACTAGCATCTTTCTTGGAAATTAGCTAAGACTCAGAAGGTCTATCTGAGTGTTCAGGTGACTTCAAATGGATCTGCAGCATTCATTAAGCACTGACTATATACAAATCCTTCAGCTGTGATTGAAGAACCCACTGTAGACCTGCCCAATACGGTCTCTGCCTGAGATGCAATTGTCTCATTAAGAAGACTTAAAACAGAAGAGGCATTTTTTCAAACTAAAGAAAAGGCAGCATAAAAACTAGTGGAAAATAATAAAATGCAAATGAAATGCCCAAGGACCAGGGAGAGTTGGATTAAAGCCATAATTAAATCAATATAGGCAATAATAAATAATTCCTTCCATTTGTATAATACACCACAGTTTTCTAAACATTCACACCCGCTCCCTCTTTTAATTTTCAAACAATTTTATGAAGTAGGCTTTATCTTCTCCAATTTCTTAATGAGAAAACTGAGTCCCATGTAGTTGATGTGATGTGTCCATGGTCCCTGAGCTAGTAAGTGGCAGAGCTGAGCAGAAAATAATTCAGGACTCTAATCTGCTGACTTCTGGCCAGCCATTGATGTTTCCACTTTACCACATTATCCACTCAACACTATATATCTGTGCAGAGCTTTACTTTACAAAGTATTTTCACGGATATTTTATCATTTGGTCCTCTCGGCAGGCCAGGAAGAGAGGCAGAGCATAAATTCCACAGGAGAGCAAACTAAAATCTTGGTGAGTTTTCCGCCTCAAGTTACCCAACCAGACACTGCCCATGCATCCTGACTCACAGCACAGGGACCGTTCCTTTACACCTCACTGGGATTTCACCACAGGGGTGAGCAGGAGAAAGGACAAATGCCAACATTGACATGTACTTTCATTTCTTCCTGGATCTGTACCTGTCAGGTAGCATTTAAACCATGAGAGGCCTGAGATAAATATCATCCTGTTCTTACAGCAGCTTCCTTGCTTTTCAGAGCATCAGGAATGGAGGGGGCTCCTCACATCCCCAAATCACCCTACATCCCTTTGCTTGGATCAAGGCATTGGAGTTGGATGGTGAATTTAAATCATGTCCCCAGTTCCCAGCGCTAAGCTGTCTAGCCTGTCAATGAAACTGCCACAGCCTTCCCTATTTTGCATGCCCTCTGTGCAGGAGACTGAGAGAAAGATAACCCCAGGGTGAGCAGGAGAATCACTTTGGGAAATGTATTCCCGCAGCACCTGGGAAGGAGCAGGCTAATTGGCTCCAGAGGCAGCAGTGGCAGCACAGGCAGGTAGGATTGCTCGGTTCTTTATTGACTGGTGCAGTCACTCATTGGGAAACCATGTTCATTAGCTGCGTGTAAAGTTCTATTAGAGGAGAGATGCTGGGTTCTGTGCTGAATGACTGAGCACACAATGCACACCTGATGGGCGGTGCATCATGTAAAAGCGTCCCTGAGAGTAATCGAGTTACTTAAGTGGATGTGTTGAGAGTATCTGAGTGGGTGCTGCTTTGAGAATGCAAGATCAGGAGGCGTTGAAATGTGAAAGGCCACTCCACCTCAAATGAAGTAAGCCCTCAGCCTTTTGATACCCATTCTCCACATTTCTCTGTAGTTATCATCAGGAAGGAAAGGGTCTTCCCACTTACCCTGTGCTAACTCTTTAGGTACCAGGGTCAAGGGCAGGTAAGCCAGCTCCCAGGACCTGTTTGTCCAGCACACCGCAGAGGAAAGTGGAAAGGCCAGCACTTCTTCCTTCAAATCTTTCTTAGTCTTCTCTGTGACCTGAGAAAGCTCATTGGCTAATCCCTAGGCCTTAAAAGATTCTAAAGAATAAAAAAATATATGTGTTTAAGCTACTAGACCAATGGTGCTGCTCATGTCAAAAGTAGCAAAGAAGTCACTGTACTTGCCCCCACGCCTCCCCACCACCACCTTTGGAGGCGTAGAAGGTCTTGTTTAACATGGATCTTGTATTAAGACCAAATGAGTATAACAACGCCCACATTTCCATCATTATGGTTCCATAAAGTATTGGCCCTCAATCCCCTTCTTTTCTAGTTCACTGCCCTCATAATCCCCATCCTCTTTTCTTTCTTTTTTTTCTTTTTTTTATATATATTTTATTGATTTTTTTACAGAGAGGAGGAGAGAGGGATAGAGAGCTAGAAACCTCGATGAGAGAGAAACATCTACCAGGTGCCTCTTGCACACCCCCTACCAGGGATGTGCCCGCAACCAATGTATAATACATGCCCTTGACTGGAATCGAACCTGGGACCTTTCAGTCCGAAGACCAACACTGAGCCAAACGGGTTTCGGCCCCATCCTCTTTTCTTAACCACAGCTTTTCAGGGAGATAGAGACATTCAAACAAAAGCAATTCTCTGACTCTACCCCCACCTATTCTGCAGAATCTACAGATCCCTTCAGTTCCTCCCAAATCATCCAATAAGCCCTAAAGGCATTTCATAGGTGCTCCAAAACCAAATTTCTGGGCTACCAATGTCCCCTATCCCTATCACATAGAGTTATAGGAGGTACCTCCCATCAGAGCTGGCACCAAAAGTAGCACCTGTGTGCCTCCCGAAGTCTAGGACTCTGGATCCTTCATCCAAATAGAACACAGTTGGGTCTACACTTCCCACTCTAGTCCTGCAAATATTCTAGGGAGAACACGATTTCAGCTCACACCAGGACCCAGCCCACTTTCCATGACTCACAACCACCTACACAATGCAACCCAGATTCTTCAGCATGGCTTTCAAATCCCATGTCACTCTTCTTCCACAGTATCTTATCTTCTCCCATCCCCTCACACCCATCTCCTTACCCACCCATCCCAGACTGCTTGCCATATTTTTAGTATTGCCATGGGCCTTTATACTAAAATTTTCCTGAAACTGACCTTCCCTTCCCTCTGCTCACTGCTGCTTTTTGAAATCCAGCCTGTCAACCAGCAAAACCCAGCTCAACACAGAGGCTTTCCTCCTCTGCTGATGACCAGTTTACATCACAGTCAGTGGTGTGTGTCCCTCCCTAAAGAGTGAGCTCTGGAGGATAGAGACCATATCGTATTTATCTAAATCTCTGTTATCAATAACATAGTGCTTTGCACATAGTGGGTGATCAATAAGAGATCATTGAATGGAAGAGGTCATAGGCATCTGAAAATGATGCCTAGGGAAAATAAATCATTTACACTTAATTATGAAATCATTTATCCATTTTGTTTCTTTTGCATGGAAGTGCTCTGGGGGAATAGGGACCAGAACTGGCAAGGTTTGATGGACAAGTTTATGATTGAGAAATGTCTTAACGCATGGTCCATGGGACACACACATGTAAGGACCTTACCACCAGTGGGAACCATAGGGAATGGAATAAATGGAGAAATAGAGTAAGAGGAAAGAGACAGTCAAAACAAAGAACTCTCTCAGATCTGACTGCAATACCAACAACGCATGACAATTGGTATTCTCCAATTTGTTTATTTCAACTTTCTTTCACATATCTAAGAGAATTAGGGATCATCAAATATTTCAAATATTACAATTATGTTTTATAGTCAGAAATGGAGGCTCAGATTGCTAAAATGGTTTTCCCAAAGTCACAGCCAATTAGTGGCAACTTCAGAACTAAAACCCAGTTCTCCTCAATTCACATGCATATTTTTTACTAATATTACAACCTTTTCTTCTCATATCTTTTAAAAATATATTTTAATAACTTTAGATAGAGCAATAGAAACTTCGATGAAAGAGAAATATCGATCAGTTGCCTCCTGCATACCCACCTTCCCCCCAGCCCCCAACCCCAGCCCTCTTGGGGATGAGCTCACAACTTGGGCATGTGCCTTGACCAGGAATCAAACTGTGACCTCCTGGTTCATGGGCCAATATTCAACTACTGAGCCACACTGGCCTAGCTCTTCCCATCATTTTATCATTTATTTTCATAAGATAAATGGGAATTACATGAAAGGAATAGGAAGTAGCATGAGGAGGCAAAGAAAGAGACACTAAAAAAGAATATTTATTCATAAATCTTTCAGTCTGCAGGCCGACGCTCTATCCACTGAGCCAAACCGGTCCCTTATTCATAAATCTTTGTCCTATTTCCAGTGGTCCGCGAACATAAGCAATAGAAGGCTTTTGTAAATGTCCTTGTTTCATGAAAAGAGACAAGAAGACATGGAATTCACAAGTAACTGGGTGTCCAGATTCTGAATGCCAGGCTCCCCTGCTACATACAGGCCCCTAGCCCTCCTTGTAGGAATCTGGGTGGGCTTAGCATGAAAGTGGGAGGCCAGATTCTTGATGTTATTGTCTTTAGCACCTGTCCCCAATCCTGCCAGCTTTCCTCTCTGTTTTATTAGCACAAACCCAGCACTCTAAAATTATAATTACCAGTACTGCATTGAGAGTGTTTTTCCTATCTTTAGGCTGCAAGTGGTTAAGCAGCACATAAACTCTCCTGATACTGAATTATATCCTGCAAAACCAAAACTATGTACTCTGCAAAACCAGCCTGACAGCTGGATGATCCGATAGGCTGCAGATGTGGGACGATGCTCACCAGCAACTGTCATGTGAGTGATGGCAATAATCATTTTTAACATAAAGTTCACAATTTACAGCAAGGAAGGCAATCTCAGAGATCTTTCTTGATCACCTTAATATGAGCTATTTCTTAAGATTTTAAATAAATAAGTAAACATACAAACTAAAATACACCTCCAGATTCTCACCCTTGATCGAGAGAAAAACTACAATTTTTTGTGATGTACTAGTATAAAACAGACAAAAAAATAATAAGTTAGACATCATGATTCTGAATGAAAGAAATGTCAGAGAAATACAGCATGGGTCCCTCAAGCTCATCTTTCAACCACCCCTTGTTATCACCTTTAAAACCCCAAGTGGACTAATAGATTCTACTCAGTCTGTGGGCCCCCCAGGACTCTGAGAAGGCCTTGAGGTGTAGTGACTTAGAACTCATCCCATCTCTGCCATGGGTTTGCTGAGCCATAATGAAAAATCTCTGTGCCTTGATCACCAGGACTCAAATAGACATAACAGACTTCCTGTATTAGTCTGCTAGGAGTACTATAACAAAATTCCTCAGACAGGGTGGCTTAAACAACATTTTTTTCCCCTTCACAGTTCTGAAGGCTACAAGTCCGAGACCAAGGTGTCAGCAGGGTTGATTTCATTCTGACATCTCTCCCCCTATGTCCTCTGTGTGTGTGTGCTTGCACGTCCTCTGTGTCCAAATTTCCTTCTCTTATGAGGGCACCAGTCATATTGGATTAGGACCTACACCAACAGCCTCACTTTAACATAGCCCCCTCTTTAAAGATCTTCTCTCTAAATGTGAGTACATTCTAAGATTCTGGGAGTTAGAACTTCAACAAATAAATGTTGTGGGGGAAGACACAATTCATCCCACCACATGCCCACTGTGATGGTAAGAATCAAATGAAATAATGAATACAAAGTAGCTTACATAGGGTCTCTACACAATAAATGCAACTAAATTTCATTTATTTCTATTACCTCTTTTTGTAGTATAATTTTGAGCTTTATATAAAACTCAGCGATCATCATGTTTATTCCCCATTTAGTAAGTTTACAATGTCATTGAAAGCTTTTGGTCGGAATAAAGTTCTAAACACCTTCACATCACTTACAAAACTTATTAGAACCTGGGTTTGACCTATCTTTCCTACCTGTCACTCCATCACAAACCTGATGCTCTATGATATCCCATTGGTTCTCCAGACATGCTGGCTCTATCACACACATATATACCACTTCCCTCCACTACACAGTTAGTGAACTCCTACACATCCTTCAAGACCCACACTAAATTTCACTTCTTTTTTTTTTCTTTTTAACTCTCACCCTAGGATATATTTTTATTGATTTTAGAGAGGGAGTAAAGGAGAGAGAGAGAAAAAAAAAGAAATGAAGAAACATTGATGTGAGAGAAAAATATTGATCAGTTGCAAACGCGAGACCCTTTGGCGCATGAGAGGATGCTCTAAACAACTGAGCCACAACAGCCAGGGCTAAATTTCACTTCTTTTGTGAAATCTTTCTCCTAACCCTGGATCCAAGTCAGTTTCTCTTATAGTTTTGCAACTAAGTCACTTTGCATATAAATTTATAATAGCATCTATTGCTTGGTATTTTCACTATCTGTATGACTGCTGTGGCTTATTTACCCTTTTTCACATAGTAGGTTAAATTAGGAAGGCAATATTCTTTACTCATTCTATCAATTCTAATATCAATCTCATCCAGAAATGCTCTCACAGACACACCCAGAAATAATGTTTGAGTAAATATCTGGGCATCCCATGTTCTGGTCAAGGTGACACATAAAATTAACCATTCCACAAAGTATTTCCCAAAATTGCCTCCCTACACCAGTGTTTCTAAGACACTGGTGGTCCCTGGGTCACCTGTCTCAGAATCACCTGAGCTGTTCAGTTAGAGATTCTTATTCAGAGGTCTGGGTTGGACTCGGGCATGAACCACAACTTTCAGGATCATACAGCTAAGCCTGTGGATAGGTCTCAGTATTACTGAAAGTGGGACTCCTCCTGCTTTGATATCATGCATTCTTGCCCCCCAAAGTTGAACTGAATCTCAACAAGTCTCAAATCTAAGTGGCTATCCATGAATGAAAAATAGTGGTAAGTCAATTAAAGTTCACAATAAGGATACAATCAGCCAAATCCAGAATGAAGTACATTCTACAGAATGCATGATTTATTTCTTCAACAAATCAAGGGTATTTTTTAAATTAGTGGAGACTGTCATAGATTAAAAGACACTTAAGAAATATAAAATCCATTGAAATGTATAATGTATAGAAACCACCTTTAAAGGGCATTTAAGAGATAATCAGGAGAATATGAATGGGTTGAGTACTACCTAATGTTAGGAAATTATTGATAATCTTGTTCTGTGTGATAAGGGCATTGTGAATGCACAAAAGAAATGTCATCTGGCAGAGATACATATTGAAGTATATGCAGATGAAATTATATGATAACTGAGGTTTTCTTTAAATTATTCCATAAAAAAAAAGTAGAAAAGATAGATGAAATAATGTTCTCAAGACATTGATAACTATTGAAAGTGGGTGTTAAGGAATAGCTTTTGTATACAATTTTCTTGACTATTGTATTGTATTTAAAATTTTACATGATAAAAATATTTAAGATAAAAAGAAAAAGCACCCCTGATTATATGCATCCTAAATTTCTGCTTTCCCAACAGTGCTAGGGCAAATGTGTCATAAAAAAGCAGAAATCAACTCTAAATTTCAGAACCTTCTAACAATTGGACATATCTGACTCTGGGCATGTTCAGAGGAAGATCGGGGATAAAGAAAGCTACAGAGAGCCTTTCTGCCTTATTTTGGAGGCTAAGCAATGACCCATCCAACCAACAGCTTGTGCCCTCCAATGCAGTTCCTCTCACCACTCCTGGCCACCTTGATCCCTAAGGAGCATAAAGTTTGCCAACTTCCAACCACTTGTCCTCATTCCACATAGTCACTACTGTCCATATTACAGAACCTCTAATCCCAAGCCCATAGTATGACCAGGACTCTTGGTAACTTTGATGTGACTTACCAACTACTTTAAATATATTTTGTTGATTTTTTTTTAAGAGAGAGAGAGGAAGGGAGAGGGATAGACAGTTAGGAACAATGATGAGAGAGGAACATCGATCGGCTGCCTCCTGCACACTCTCAACTGAGTATGTGCCCACAACCAAGGTACATGCCCTTGACTGGAATCGAACCTGAGACCCTTCAGTCCGCAGGCCGACTGAGCCAAACCAGTTAGGGCCTTACAAACTACTTTAAATTTTTTAAGTGGCTTGTGCCAAACAAAAGCAATGGATCATTCACCTGAACATCTCTCCAGATGGCAATTTAAAATATTTGACAGGCCCTAGCTGGTTTAGCTCAGTGGATAGAATGTCAGCCTGCAAATCCAAGGTCAAGGGCACATCCTCAGTTGCAAGTTTCTCCAAGGCCCAGGCCCTGGTCAGGATGCCTGCAAGAGGCAACCAATTGATGTGTTTCTCTCACATCGATATTTCTCTGTCTTTCCCTTTCTCTTCCACTCTCTCTAAAAATCATTGGGACCCTCACTGGTTTGGCTCAGTGGATAGAGCATTGGCCTGCAGACTGAAGGGTCCCAGGTTCCATTCTGGCTAAGGGCACATGCCTAGGTTGTGGGCTCAATCCCCAGAGTGGGCATACAGGAGGCAGCAGGAGGCAGCTGATCAGTGATTCTCTCTCATCATTAATGTTACTATTTCTTTAACCCTCTCCTGTCCTCTCTGAAATCAATAAAAATATATATTTTAAAAAGAAAAAATATCAATGGAAAAAATATCCTCAGGTGAAGATTAAAAAATAAAAATAATAAAATAAAATAAAATAAAAATTTTAAATAAATAAAAATAAAATATTTGACAGGTCTTACAAATAGCCACTTGCTTAGGTCAAGAAATTATTTATTAGGGTCACAAAGAAAATGATATTAATTTCACTTACTTCGCTACATGCATGTATTTGTCCTTGGAAGGCAAGGAGAGGTCTAGGTTTGTTTTCTGGTTTGTTTGGGGGTTGTTTTGTCTTTAAGAAAAAGAAAAAGCTATTGTGGGCTAAAAGGAATCTATAATTTTTTTAAGTATGATACTTTAAGAATCTGTTCAATTTGAATTTGACAAAATCTTGTGTTTATTATCTAGGTTCCCCATTTCCTAACAGAGAACCACTTGGAATTGTGAGAAATCCCAAATAATGATGAAAAACAAGTAATGTCCATTTGTCACTGTGGAGTTTATGCTGGAGACAAGCTAATGAAGTTGGCTTGCAAAGTGTCATTTATACTTTGCTCTTAAAGTTATCTGGAGCATTTATTTCCCTTCATTTTTTGCCCTTTAAAGATTTTCTAGTTCTTCTCCTTGTACAAAAATCACCTTTGCAAGTAGTGGCACAACTGAGCATAGAAATCTGCTCCCAGTTTCAACTCAGAATTTCACGTACTCAATCATTCGTTGGCTTTTTCAATAAGCCATGTCCATGATAGCTGCACAGCAAGGGGTGCCACCCCACAATTATTTTTCTCCTGCAAATTAATGGTGTTGCATGTCTGTTAAGATAAGTGTGTTTGACTTTTCTATTAAGTTATATTATCCCAGTGGGTTGTCAGATTGTCCTAATTAGGAATTAAAAACTCCATGTTCATCAGGGAATCCTATATAATAAAAGCCTATTATGCTAAGTGTCTGGTCAGCCAGTTGGCTGTTCAATAAATCAAAGAGTAATATGCTAATGATATGCTAAGGCCACTCAACTGCTTGCTATGACATGCACTGACCACCAGGGGGCAGATAGTCAACAGGTTGACCAGTTGCTATGACATGCACTGACCACCAGGGGGAAGACTCTCCAACCAGTAGGTTAGCTTGGTGCTGGGGTCTGGCTGATCAAGACTGAGTGAGACCAGCCAGACACACCTCTCACTGTCCCTCCCTGGCCCAGATCATGCACCAATGGAGTCCCTCAGCCTGGCCTGACCCTCTCACAATTCAAGACCCCTCTGGAAATGCTGGAGAGCCGGTTTTGGCTCAATCCTGAAGGCCAGGCCAAGGGACCCTACTGGTGTATGAATTTGTGCACCAGGCCTCTAGTAGATTTACAATGGCTAATGATAACACAAAGCTGCCAACCCTTATTCAAAATTAGCTCTGTGATGTCTCAGGAATTCATCTCTTCCTTTCTCTTCCCACAATGCTTGCTTTAATGCAGGCCCTCCCTGCATCTGGCCTATACAAAAGCCTTCCCTCCTCCATCTCCACTGACTCCTCTCCTCTCTCTCCCAGTCACATACTACAATTACCAGGCCCTTTCTATTCCTCCCTGCTTGGATGTCCTTATCCCATCTTTGTGCCTTGTCAGAGATCCATCAATTATTTAATGCCTGTTTAAATCTTCAAAGTCTAGAAAACCTCTCACACTCCCCCAAATAGAATTTATTCCTCCTATGTTCATTATTTGAACTCTGAATATATCTCTTACAGCATACCTACAGACTACTTTTTTTTTATAGTTGTCCAAGTTACATACATTCTCCTCTACCAGAACATGAGCTCTGGGAGACAGATGCTTGTCTTGTTCATCTTTGCTTCCCAGGCAACACCTATTACCTGGTAGGTACTCCATACATTTTGGGGTTACAGTGAAATGCTAGGCACCATTCAAAACAGATTTGAAACTATGAACGAGATACTGTATAGCATTAAGTAAAAAGCAAAGGCAGAAAAGTATACCATGCTGTCATTTATTTAAAATAAAATTAGATATGCACAGAGATATATAGAGATATCTATTGATTGATTGATCTCAGATATATCTTTCACAGGACACACACACACACACACACACACACACACCTTCTGATAATAGTGGTTGCCACTGCAGAGGCCACAGATACATAAGTTATTGATGGTACAGAGCCTTACTTTCTCTGTGGGCCATTTCATACTATTTGAATTTTATAACCATTGCATATACCTTGTACATATATTACCCACATTACCTATTCAAAGATAATTCAATTAAATTGAAAGTAATAAAATAAATGTTTGATTTTAATTGAAGCTAAACTGAATAGCCCTGAAATTAATAATAGGACTGGCTGGAGTAGTCAAATTACCCACTCCCAATGACTTCAGCATTCAGAAAGAGAATTTTATTTCTCTAATTATATGGTGATTCAAGGCCAAGTTGAATTCATTAGTTTTAGTAATGGTAATAATAATGAATATGCTTATAAAACTAATAGATCAGACATAATTTTTTTATATTGAGAAATCTTATCCAAGAGTGTTTAAATTCTATTGGCTTAGATAATCAGTTTACAATGTGAGCTCTTAGCAATCTTCCCCCACCCCAGGATTATTATTGGAAAGTGTTGCCAAATAGCAAAAGCGGAAACATTGCAATAAATATGTCATTAAATCTTATACTTACATAAATTATACTAGAGACCTGGTGCATGAAATTCATGCACTAAGGTTGTCCCTCAGCCCAACCTGCACCCTCTCCAATCTGGGACTCCTCGGCGAATGTCTGGCTGCCTGTTTAGGCCTGATCCATGGAATCGGGCCTAAACCAGCAGTTGGACATCCCTCTCAAAATCCAGGACTATTGGCTCCTAACCACTCACCTGCCTGCCTGCCTGCCTGACAGCCTGACAGCCCCCTAACTGCTCCCCTGCTGGTATGATTGACAACTAACTGCTCCCCTACCAGCCCGATCACCTCCAACTGCCCTCCCCTGTAGGCTTGGTCCCCCCAACTGCCCTCCCCTGCAGGCCTGGTCACCCCCAACTGCCCTCCCCTGCCAGCTATCTTGTGACAACATTGGGGTGGCCATCTTGTGATGATGTGGGGGCAGCCATCTTGTGGTGGCCATCTTGTAATTACATAAGGGTAGCCATCTTGTGATAAATGTGGGGTGCCCATCTTGTGGTGGCCATTTTGTGATGATGTGGGGCAGCTATCTTGTGGTGGCCATTTTGTGATGACATGGGAGTGGCCATCTTGTGATGACATGTGGGCACCCATCTTGTGACCATGTGGAGGTGGCCATCTTGTGACAATGTGAGAGTGGCCATCTTGTGATGCAAGGGTATAAGGGTCAATTTGCATATTACCTCTCTATTATACAGGACAGTGGTCAGCAAACCGTGGCTTGCGAGCCATATGCAGCTCTTTGGCCCCTTGAGTGTGGCTCTTCCACAAAATAACATGTGCGGGCGCGCACCTACAGTGCGATTGAAACTTCATGGCCCAGGCGCAGGAGTCGGTTTTCGGCCTGGACAAGTCTATTTTGAAAAAGTGTCATTAAGACACTCAAGGGGCCAAAGAGCCGCTGCATGTGGCTCTCGAGCTGCAGTTTGCCAACCACTAATATAAGAAGATTGATAAATCCTTTCTGGAAATGTATATATAAGAAGAATTAAAAACTGTCCTTAGAGTTCAAAGTATAGCTTTCTCGAGATAATAGCTTAAGAAAGTCCTCCTGTGAAGAATTGAAGCATGATATTTGTAACTAACAGAGTTACAGACTGAGCTGTGTAGCCAGGTTCGCACAGGTCTGCAGAGAAGGTCATTCCTCTTTTAGTTTCCTCCAGGCAGAGGAATTCACTCTATTGTACCAACTCAAAATACCATGATTCCCTCTTTATCTACTTCTATTTCCTTTCTTTCTCCATGACCTATTAGCAAATACATGAACATTCAAAAAAGAACAAACAAATTTAAAAAAAATAAACCTTCTATAGTGTGAAAGGATTGCCAGATGCCTCCTTCAACCTACCTGATGAAAAAACCTTGCTCTGGACCCCAGGGTTTCATTGCTTTCACCATTAGCTTAGCCTCTGGAGCTACAAATGTAACATGTGACTATTAAATTATCCTGCCATCTCTAAGGTCCCTTTTTAAAGAGTCACCTATGATGTATAAGCAGCACTGAAATCTCACTCCTGGAGGCTCTCAGTGCAATGTTGGGAGCAGAACAGACAGCAGCAGATCCTAAGAGAGGCTAATCAGGGGCAGGGCCTGTGCCCAGAGAAGTACTACTTATTATTAACACATTAGCCCTGCAGGGCACTGTGCCAGTTTTAATAAGCAACTGATCTGGCAACCAACATGCTCATCTATTAAAGATATAGGAACTCTGGAAAAATATCTGCCTACACTCTTAACACCTTATTTCGGGGAGTTCCTAGAATAACACTTTTTCATAATGGCAAATTCTCAGGCTCTGGTAGTCACTATAGTAATCTTAAGTATTTTTGCTGATAATAGAATAGCTTATTATTTTCCACAACCAGTTGGTTATTACTAAGTTATACTACCATAGAGCTTGTGCTAATAATAATAAACTATCACAATATATTTTGTTCACCATTATATCTCCAGAGATTAGCTTGGGATATGGGAGGTGCCTAATATTTGTTGAATAGAATTGAGTATTATACACAACATGATAGATAATATACTATCTTATTTCCAAGAAAAATAAAGACTTGATTTATTGAAAAGTGAATTTTTGGCCCTGACAATATGACCAATAGTTAAAGCATCAGCCTGTATATCAAAGGGTCAGGAGTTTGATTCCCATTCAAGGTCATATACCTAGGTTGCAGCTTTGATCCCTGGCCCCAGTAGGGGTGCATGCAGGAGGCAACCAATTGATGTGTCTCTCTCACAACCATGTTTCTCTTCCTCTCCTTCTTCCTCTTCCCCTCCCTCTCTCCTTTCCACTCTCTCTGAAAAGCAATGGAAAAAATATCCTCAGGTGAGGATTAAAAGCAATAAAAGAGTTTGACCGGTTTGGCTCAGTGGTGGAGCGTTGGCCTGCGGACCGAAAGGTCCCAGGTTCGATTCCGGTCAAGGGCATGTACCTTGGTTGTGGGCACATCCCTAGTGGGGGGGAGGGGGGGGTGCAGGAGGCAGCTGATCGATGTTTCTCTCTCATCGATGTTTCTAGCTCTCTATCTCTCTTCCTTCCACTCTGTGAAAAATCAATAAAATATATTTTAAAAAAATAAAAGCAATAAAAGAAGTGATTTCAGACTCCTATATGTTTTTATCTGCAGAAGAAAGATACTAAGGAGAATAAGGGGGCCTTCTGAGCAGCTAGCTATACAGGTTAGTGGTTCACCTGCCCCTTCATGCAGGCAGTCATTCCTGAAAAAGCAGGAGGAGCAGTCCTCTCCTTTACACTAGAAACTATATTTAAGCCTCTGATTCTTCTCTTGAGTGCCCGTCTTTCCTCTGTCCTCTGGCCCAGGACATGCTCTAAATTGCTTATAGAAAGTATTTGGAACCACTTTCCCCAGAATCAGGAAAAGACATTTGCAATACCTTTCAAATTCCAAATTCAAATTGCATACTGCTAGTTGGCAAGAATATTGGTACAAGCCTTTTGAAGAGCAATTTGGCAATGTACATAGCAAGAACTCTAGAATCATGCATATCATTTGGCCCAATAATTCACCTCTGGAAAGCCAACCTAAGTAAATCATCCAAAATACATAAAATGCTTTCTAGTCAAATTCATTCAGAGCCTCATCTATAATAGTGAAAATATGGATGCAACCTGAATTTCTAATAATAGCAAAATGTTTTCTTTCACTTATTTCACTCACATGTTGGAACATAATATGGCCATTAAAAATTATTTATGGGGAGCATGTAAAAAGAAGAAATACTTATGGTTTGATTATAAGTGGGAAAATATAAAAAAAAAATATGTGCATATAGGATGATATAAGAATCTATACATAAAAATAGGGGCTCAATTTCTCTAGGGAAAATGCAAATAAAAATTACAATGAGTCTGGCCAGAATGGCTCAGTGGTTGACATCAACCTATGAACCAGGAGGTCACAGTTTTATTACCGGTCATTGCGCCTGCCCAGGTTTCGGACTCGATCCCCAGTGTAGGACATGCAGGAAGCAGCCATTCAATGATTCTTTCTCATCATTGATGTTTCTATCTCTCTGTTCCTCTCTAAAATCAATAAAAACAAATTTTCTAATTACAATAAAATATCATTTCACCTCATCAGATCAGCAGAATTTAAAATCTAATAATACCAAATGTTGGTGAGGCTGTACAATAATGGAAAGTGTTGCCCTAAGTGTTGATATCTAGTAAAATTGAAGAATTTCTTCTTGGTTATATTTCTAAGAGAAATTTTTTTACATGTACATAAAGAGACAACCATTAAAAAGTTTACTGTTTATAAAAAAAAGAATTATGAAAACAACTTATAGTAAATTATTAATTTCTATTCATGAAAAAATGAATGAATGATAGTCAAGTCACACAAAGAAATACTATATATACAGCAATGAAAATAGAGGAACTAGAACTACATCAACATTGCTAATATTACATGCCAAATGCCATGCATATAAAAATAATTATGTAAATTTTAAAAACATGTAAAGCAATATTTTACATTACTTGATGGATGCATATAGATAAAAGATGCATCAATCAGGGGAAGGGGTGTGACAGGAAAATGGCACAGAGAGAGAGCTTCAGTAGTACAAATAGATATTTTCTTTCTTTAAGCAGGATGTTATATAACTGGACGTTAACTATATTATTTCTTATACTGTTCGGTGTATCTTAAATATTTAGTAACATTTTAAATCTAATGAACAAAATAAACTGATGAACAAAATAGACCCATACACATAGAATATGGAACAAACTGAAGAATCTTGGAGGGAAAGCGGGGTTGGAGATGGGGAGATTAACCCGGGAACTTACCCGCATAGCCCATGGACACAGACAACAGTGTGGTAAAGGTCTGGGAGGGGTGGGTTTGGGATGGGGACCAATAGGGAGGAAAGTGGGGAGACATCTGTAATACTTTCAACAATAAAGATAATTTTTTAAATATGATAATTAAGTATATGGCACAAAAGAGAAGGGCATTAACTACAGCCAAATCATACAAAGGCTACCTCTCTGGGATAGAGAAAAGATTCTTCTTCTCTTCATTTTCCATTATTTTCTAAGCAAGTATATCCTGACACAAATAAGGAAGCACCAATCAGAGCCAGGAACTATAGAGATAATGAGCATATACAATAGGAAAGTGTGACCAAAATGATGATGAGAGGGCATTCTTTACAGATGCCAACTGTTGAGTCTTTCTTCTAAGTAAGCCCTGTGCTCAGTCAGCTCAGATATACTGGGCCTGGAACACCACAGCCATTTACTGCAGCTCCCAGGAGCTCCATTAGTGGGTTACATATATATTTGCTATAGACAGCCTACAATGTACTTGGCACAGTAGAGAAACCTTGTATGGTCTCTTCCCTGTGCCTATCACCCCTAGACTAAAGGCCCGGTACTGGTCACTACCAATCTAACCCAGGTGCCTTTCAAAACTAATCAGGTGGGTCCTGTCCTGAGACAGAACCTAGTGCATCAAGATGTATTGTACTTGACTCCACCTAGAGATGTAGTGCATGTAAAGATGCACAAAGAGCTCCACCTCATATCACTCTACTCTGGGCTCTTTTGCAAACCAAATATAAAGCTCTGGAACGCCAGCTGTTCATCTCCATTGTCATGCATGTTGAGACTTCATCAATTCTGCTCAACTGCTTCTTGTCACTTAGGAGCTTACAGAGAGCTCTGAAAATAACCAGAGAGCCTTTGAAGGACAGAAAGAAAAAATAAAGTGTGTACTTCCAAACTTGCTTGAAAACTAGCTCCCTTATCTATTTGAACAAGGCTTTATGCCGTGCTTGCCATGTGTCAGGTACAGTTCTTAGCACTCCACAGATATTATGTTTAGTCCTCCTAACAATCCTATGAGGTAGGCTTGATTAATATTCCATGATATGGAGGAGTGAACTGAGGCACAAGATCACATAGCTGCCCGGTAGTGGAACTTGGCAAGAATCAGACCTACACCTCCAGGGTCCTGAATCCAAGCTAGTCATCAGTGCTGCTACCACATGCACACAAACTGTGAGGGATAGGAATAAAAATTTATGTTCTCTCAACAGCCAGAAAGAAGTCAGTCTCCATGGCCCACCATTTATACTGGGGCCTCATTGCTTCTTATAGGTCCAGAGTTTGCCAACCTGAACCCAGTAACATGGCCTGTCCTCACCTCCTATGGAGTTACCAAAGATCATGAGCCTTACCTGTCCTAAAACCACTTGCTCACCCCTCCTAGGAACCAGACCCCCACCACTCCACCAATCACCAGCATTTGATCACGTGGTTTATTTGTAATAGTTGTAATCATACAGTACGTAGCCTTTTTAAATTGAATTCTTTCACTTGATAATATGCATTTAAGTTTCCCCCATGTTTTTTCATGAATAATATTTCATTGTCTGGATGTATCATATTTTACTTATTACCTACTGAAACATATCTTGCTTTCTTCCAAATTTAGGGCATTGTGAATAAAGCTGTTATAAACATCTGTGTGCAGGTTATTGTGTGGATATAAATTTTCAACTCCTTTGGGTAAATACCAATGAGCAAAATTGCTGGATCATATGATAAGAGTATATTTGATTTTGTAAGAAACTGCCAAACTGTCTTCCAAAGTGGCTGTACCATTTTTCATTCCCACCAGCAATGAGTGAGAGTTCCTGTTGCTCCACATCTTTGCCAGCATTTGGTTTAGTCAATGTTCTAGATTTTTATAATTTTTAACTTAGAAGCCCAGGGCACTTGGGAGGAGGGGTCCCTCAGTCTGGCCTGCACCCTCTCACAGTCCAGGAACCCTCAGGGGATGTCTACTGCCTGGGGCAGGCCTAAGCCGGCAATTGGACATCCCTCTCACAGTCTGGGCTTTCTGCCCACCTGCTCACTGCTCCTTACTGCTCAGCTTGCTGCTCCTTAGCACTGCTGTGGGCTCACCAGCCATGAGTCTGGCTTCTGGCTGAGTGGCACCCCCCTGTGGGCGCCCGGCTGGCTGGTGTCCGGCAGGGGCTCCTGCTCCCTGTCGCATTCCTCCAGTCTGGAGCTTTTTTTTTTTCTCCTTCCCACTAGGGGAGACCAGGATCAGAGTCAACAGACTGTCCTCTGCGCGCGCAGTGCGCGCGACTCTGGGGGCTCCGCTTTTCGCAACTCCCCTGGGATTCCGCCTCACAGCCCCGTCTCCCCCTGCCCGAGCCTGGGTCCCCAGGGTCTGGTCCAGGACTGGGGTTCAGAGCAGTCCGGACTGAGGCACAGCGCCGCCAGAGGCTTTGTTTCTTCACGTTAGGGTAATCGAGCATCAAAGTCAACATTCAGTCCTCTGCGCACAATGTGTGCGCGACTCCGGGGGCCCTGCTTTTCGCAGCTCACTTGGGATTCCGCCTCACAGCCCCATCTCCCCCTGCCGGAGCCTGGGTCCCCAGGGTCTGGCTCATAACTGGGGATCAGCGCTGCCGGTTCGGGGGTTTAGCCCAGGCTGGGGGTTTTATTTCCTTCCTACTAAGGAACGCCAGGCAGCACCCAGCCCTCTCCTCCTCTCTGGCTGCGACCTCTCCGCGCGCAGCATGTCTCCGTACCTTAGGCCCTTTTTCAGCTCCTCTGATTTTCCTTCTGGTTTTCTCTTTCCTTCTTGTTGTAGAATTTTCAGTCAGTCGACTACCTGTAGCTCTGGGCGATGTCCACTCTACATTTTAGTTGTATTCCATTGAAATTGTTGTGTGCTGCTGCGGTTAGGTGTCTACCCGAGCAGCCATCTTGGATCTCCAGAAGTTTCTAAATGTTAATGAAGTTCAGCGTATCAATTATTTCTTCCATGAACATGGAATATCTCTCCATTCGTTTAGGGTTTTATTTTATTTCATTCTTCAGAGTAGTTTTTCTGCTGTAGGTCTTATCCATATAGTGTTAAAATTCTGTCTAAGTATTTCATTGGGATGGGGCTCCAGTTACTTTAAGAAAAGCAATGGACATTCAACTCTGCCACTATTTAAGCCACTTTATATTCTGTTCCTGGAAGTAAAATGGCATGGTTAGTGAAATTCTGCATGCTCTGCACCTAGAAGAAAACTCTAAGATGCCAGTCAAGGTTATTACAGTTAAGTTAATAAGATCTGTTTCCCTCCAAGATGATAACAGCACAGAGCCGTTTCATTCTATCCTGTTAAACAAGCAAGGCAATTTCTGGGATAGGAGAATTACCAGAGTTCATTCACCTATTCAACAAATGTTTACTGATCATTTAGTTTGTGCTACATTGTTAATATAATGCAGGGGTCTTCAAACTTCTCTCATTATGAGAATCACCTGGTGGAATTGTTAAAACACAGATTCCCGGATCCCAACTATAAGAAGTGCTATCAGGAATCTGTGTTTTAACACCTCCACCAGGTGATTCTCATAATGAGAGAAGTTTGAAGACCCCTGATATAATGCAACCAAAAAAAGTAATGTAGGAGTGTCCGGAGCCTTTTCTCTAACTCCACCCTGCCAAAGAAAACACAATGCTATATTTTCCAGCCCAATTTCTTCCCCCACCCCACCCCCCTTCCATAAGTGGAAAGATTGATCTATTATACACAGTGAAGATTTGGGAAGTAAGATGGGAGAGAAGAGCAGCACCAAACAAAACCTAGGAGAAGATCTGAAGTGGGCTGTGGAACAAAATGCCCTATGGCAGCTGGAGATTATGAAAGAATTAGGTAGGGAAGAAAAGACTTTTTAAAATCTTTCAGTGGGCTATTAAAATATATGTGAATCTCTTCCACATTTTTGCCAAACACAAGTAAAGTATTAGGTCTAGTAATAATTAATGTCGTTTTCTAATACTTTTTTTAAATCGAATTTATTTAAACAATACAACAAAATTTAATCAACAATATAGTTGCCGTTGTTTTCTACTACTTGTGCCCAACGCTCAGGAAGCATTTTAATCCCTCTGTTGTAAAATTCTTGTGATTTTGATGCAAAAAATTCGGTCACTGCATTTTTGAGGCATTCTTCATTATTAAATTTTTTTCCAAGAAGAAAGTTTTGCAGAGAACAAAACAAATGGTAATCGGAAGGGGCAATATCAGGAGAATATGCAGGTTGAGGGAGAACTTCCCATTCCAACTGGCGCAGTTTTTCAGCAGTGACTCTTGCAGTATGCAGTCGTGCGTTATCGTGGTGAAGAATTACGCCCTTCCGATTAATCAGGGCGGGTTCTTTTTCTCTTAAAGCTTGGGCTAACCTTTCCAATTGGGCACTATACACTGCACTTGTAATGGTTTGGTTAGATGGTAAAAGTTCATAATGAAGAATTCCTTTAAAATTCCACCAAACACACAACATCACTTTTTTCGCATGCAAGTCAGGTTTTGGCGTGGGCTGCCAAGCCTCATTTTTGTCCAACCATTGAGGCTGCCTTTTCAAATTAACATACAGCACCCATTTTTCATCTCCGGTAACAATTTGCTCTAAAAACGGCAAACGGTTTTGACGAGAGAGGAGCGAACTGCAAATTGTGACTCTTTGATTACGGTTGTTGTCGGTCAACTCATGAGGAACCCATTTTCCAAACTTTTGGACTTTGCCAAGTGCACGCAATTGATTGGAAATTGTTTTTTGTGAACAATTTAAAGTAGTCGCAAGCTCTTGTTGGGTAATTTGAGGATTTTGCACCAAAAGAGCTTGAAGAGCTTCTTGATCAAAATTGGACACGGCCTCGACCACTCTTGTCATCTAACGAAAAATTTCCCTCGCGAAATTTCTCAAACCAACGCTGGCATTTTCTGGCGCTAACTGCATCTTGACCAAGAGCACTACAGATGTTTTTTGCAGCCTCACTTGCTTTTCTTCCTAAGTGGAACTCGTAAAGCATGCAGTGCCGAATATGCTCTTCATCTGCCATCTTCTTAGCCCTAGTTTTGCAACAAAAACCAAACCAAACACAAACTTTTTCAAGCAAAACTTGTTAATTGCACTTCACACGTTCTGTAGATACCACGTGTTTGAAGGTTCTGTCAATACAAGTCAACGCCAAGCAAGATTTTAAACGAATGTTTAAAAACGACATTAATTATTACTAGACCATATTTGAGCTATCCTGAAATGGCTTTTGGTTACTGAAGAGTGTTTATTTGTCAGACTCCAAGAACGAGCCACATATGTGCTTGCTGTGTAAGGATCACATAAGAAACAAATACAATGTGATTCTTATGAAAAGTAGAGAAACTGAGTTGTGGACCTTTATTACCAGAGATAGATAAAAATTTTCCCCTTTGAAGACCTTGTACCCACTTAAGCGTTCACCTCCATGAGTTCGATAATAACTTCTGCCAAATTATTTTCTGTTGTAAACAATGTGATCAAAGAAGCAAGTATTACTTGTTTGCATTTTATTGCCGGTTTATATAAAAGACATTCATTCTATCAGCTGATTGAAATCGAAATGTTCTTCAGACCACTGTGGACACATGTGTTTTCGGAGATTAGCTCATCAATTTAAGTACCAAGCCACAAGTACACAGGCATCTCAAATAAATGATTTCTACTCAAATCCAGGGGATGGAGAGAATGAAAATAAGATGATTTGGCTTAAAGTGTAAACTGTGGGCTTTACTGATTTTGTATTGAATTGTCAAATTTTGTGAGAACAATAGACAACAAAAACATTAGCAAAATAGTAGCAATATAATGGTGTTTAGAACCACACCTCACTTCAAATCTCCTCCTAGGTTTTGTTTGCTGCTGCTCTTCTCTCCCCCCTTACTTCCTAAATCTTTACTATATAGATCAATCTGTCCTCTTTTGGAATGTTTCCTTCTAGGTACAGGGTATACAGAATTTCTAATTAGCAATATAATGGTATTTAGTACTGGAAAATATGTACTACAATGTTTAAAAAACTGTTTACACTTCTTCACATCATCAAATTAAATACTGAATTGGAGAAAGGTAAATATGCTCAAATTTTCTACACCATTTGTAATTATAAGCCTAAAAATTTAATAATATCTACAAAGATTCAAAGATGTGCAGGGGGAAAAAAATAGGAAATGTAGAGATTGTTTGGTACAAATCCTTCATTTTACAAAGGAAAAATTCCGGTCGAGCAGAATTAATCTACTGTTTTAAAGCCACACACTCCAGTACTTAAACCCAGGTCTTTTGACTCAAAAATTTATGTCTCAACATAATATGCTGTAGCTCTAACAATACTTGCAATATATTTTTCTAAATGATTATCTTCATTTGCCTAAGATGTTGTTATTATAAATGTAATTTCTTCATGATGGAAATTGTTTTTAAGCTGACAGAAAAAGATGAACATATCAAATGAAAAGTGTATTTTGTCAAAAATATTTTAGCAGTATCTAGGAAGAGCAACTCATGAAGTGCTAACAGAGGTCTAAAAAGAAATTAAATCTTAAGAGGATCTGATAACATGTAAAAAATAAATTATAAAGTTAGAATAAGGAAAGCTTTTTGGAAATGCTATAAATCCAAAATGCATAATAAAAAAGACAGATGAATTAGATTACATAAAAATGTAAAAAGACTAATAGTGAAATACTACTTTTTACATATCAGACTAATAAACAGCATTAAGTTTAAAGAAATATATGTCGGAAAGAATATAGGGCAACATATTGTGAACCCTGCGGGGGGCGGGGGGGGGGAGAAAGGGAGAGGAGTAACACTTACTAAAAGGGGCTCCTATTGGGGCTAACTGGGCTCAAATTAATGAAAAAATAAAATAAAATAAAAATTTTAAAAATTAAAAAAGCCTATCAGCTATTTCTGCACAGGGGCCTCTCACGTGAACTGCACTTCATGGAGAAGTCTACTCTGAACTGCCTGCCTTTGTATGGAACTCAAGCCTGTACTGAATTTCTGCCACCTAAGCTAGACCTTATAAAGGTTTCCTGGAATCCTATTTTAACCAATTGGATAAGGCTTTCCCCAGCCCATCAGAGCTGAGTAGCTCTGACCAATCAGAGTGGCTCTATTCTGACTAGTCAAAGCAGTGTCTGTTGAAACAGTGAAACTGTAAGGATTTTGGAATACGAAGTTGCATGAGGACAGACCAATCAGGGGTCAGGGGCGGAGACTTCTGACCATATAAGTAAAACTTATAAGACTTCTGGCTCCAGAAATGCATTTTCTATTTCCATGAAAGACTGAAGACTGCTTCTCGCAGGCAGAGCTGAAGCACCTAAGGTGTCTCTCCAGAGCAGAGTGGAGCACGTGCTTGAGCAGAGAGGCAGGCCGTCTGGAGTGGAGCCCAGGAGAGCTGCCTAGTTGAAGAGGGACCCGCCCCCAGGGCTGCCTCAGAGCCTTGCTGTTTACACAGCCACTCTGTAGCACTATTGAGCGGTTTGCACTGAACAAAGTTTTCTTCTTCACAACACCCCACATTGGGGATTCCCATTGATGTTGAATTGCCAAAGACGACATCAACCATCGTTTGACAATATTCAGTCATCTTTGGTAGAAATATAAACTGAAAAAATATTATAGCAATTTCCTCATTTTTTTCACTTTGACCATTTGTAACTTGTCAAGACATATTGGTCAGTTCATTTTTTGTCTTTTGGCATACAGGTACATTTTGATTTATTGTTATTTACCTTAATGTTAGTTTTTATTCTATGTCCTCCTATTCATATGCCCTCTTATTTATCTCTGACTCTCCTATGAAATGGCTTTGGATTTTCTTATATTTCTTACTCCAAACTTATTCAATATTGATAGTTCTAAGATTTCAATTACTCTCTTAGGTCTTTTGTGAACTTAAGTTTGAGCATTTACATTTTGAAATGTTTATTTTTAAATGATGAATTGCTTATATTTTATTTCTTATTTACATCACTATTGGAGCCATATCAAATATGTGTGCTAGTATGTTATGTTATTAATTTTGCTTTAGAACAGTAAAGGAGACATAACAAAATATTTGTAAATAAAGGGGGTATTTGGTTCTGATTGGCTTGAGCAATGCTCTTCCAGAGCCAGGCTGCACAAATGCCTGCTTACCCAGGTGGACAGAGGCTGGTTCTTGAGGCAGGCCTGCATGCAGGTGGGGCTTACAGTGATGGAGATAGTATTACTCATCTACTGAAAAAAAAGAAAAGAAAAAAGAAGCATTGGTTAGTTAGAAGCTGTCCTAAATGACCTTGTCCGCAAGACATGCAATTAAAGGTTTCTCTTGTGCTTGAGTTTGATTTATCTATTCCTGTCTCCTTTGAAACTTATAGCATTTTTTTTTCCTGTTGGAATATACACTCCTCCATTCAGATTTATTGGTACAAATAACAAAATCCCCAAATCTGCAGAAGTCTGTTTTCATATGCCTTTTTATGTTATTGTTTTTGTCTTAGCACTGGAGCATTTGGCTTCAAACTACTGACTTTTATTGTTATGACAGAGCACGGTGCCTAGTTACACATTATAATGGCCAGTGTCTTCTGGCTCACTTGATCTAAAGCTCCTAAAACAAAATACTGAGGCATGAAAATGCTGAATTTGATTTTTGAAATCTATTTTTCTCCCCCTTTGTATTTTAGAAATTTAAAACTCATAGTCACTGCAAATATTGTGCCTGGAAACAACAAAAACAGAGTGTGGCTGGTTGTTCAGTGGTTAGAGCCCTGGCCTGAGGACTGAAGGGTCGTACCTGGATTGCAGTTTCGATCCCTGGAGGTGGGAGGCAATTAATATGTCTCTCTAATATCGATGTTTCTCTCTCTCTCTCTCTCTCTCTCTCTCTCTCTCTCTCTCTCTCTCTCTCCTTTTCCCTTCTATTCTCTCTAAAAACAAAATGAAATTTAAAAAAAAACCAGAGTTAAATATGCCAAACATAGAAATAAAAAAATAAAAAAAAACAGTTGGTCATATTTTGTTTAGGTCTATTTCTGAGCTCTTTGTTATTTTTCTTTGATCCATGTGTCTATCCCTCAGCTAATGCCATATTGTTTTGATTACAGATTCAGGTTACATTGGAGATCTGTTCCTATGGCTCGACATAGTGATTTTCTTTTCTTTCTTTTTTTCTTTTCTTTTTTAAATATATTTTATTGATTTTGTACAGAGAGGAAGGGAGAAAGACAGAGTTAGAAACATCAATGAGAGAGAGTCATTGATCAGCTGCCTCTTGCACACCCCCTACTGGGGATATGCCCGCAACCAAGGTATGTGCCCTTGACCGGAATCGAACCCGGGATCTTTCAGTCCCTAAGCCCACGCTCTATCCATTGAGCCAAACCGGTTTCGGCAACATGGTGATTTTCGCTGTAAGTCAGAACCCACCTACATAAGCACCTACATCACTCACATGGAGCACACACACATACACAGCAGTAATGAAGTGAAACAGAAAAAAAAAAAAATTAAAAGAAAGATAACAATTCCTAGCCTTTACCTGTGGTAAATAAATAAAAATTTAAAAAAAACATAAAGCACATATGTACGTACATCAAAATGATGAAAACTTTTTTGGGGGGAGCGGGGGGAGGGTTGATTAATAATGTCAGTGCACCGCTGCCAGGATAGCCAGATTTTAGAATCTCCTTTCTTTTTTTTTTCTAAAGAAAAATATATTTTTATTAATTTCAGAGAGGAAGGGAGAAGAAAGGAGAGGAAGAGAGATCAATGATGAGAGAGAATAATTGATCATATGCCTCCTGCACGGAGGACTGAGCCACCCAAGCATGTGCCCTGACTGGGAATTAAACTGTGACCTCCTGGTTCATAGGTCAAGGCTCAACTACTGAGCCAGACTGGTGGGACTAGAATCTCCTTTCAAAGTTGTGCAGGTTTTATCACTTAGAAATACATCTTCTAGTAACACATCTGAAATAAACTTGACTTAAATATGATAAAGGCCTCTTTCTCTTTTATTTAAAAAAAAAAATCCAGCTGAAACCAGTTTGGCTCGGTGGATAGAGCATCGGCCTGTGGACTCAAGGGTCCCAGGTTTGATTCCGGTCAAGGGCATGTACCATGGTTGCAGGCACATCCCCAGTAGGGGGTGTGCAGGAGGCAGCTGATTGATGTTTCTCTCCCATCGATGTTTCTATTGATAATTCTCTATCCCTCTCTCTTCCTCTCTGTAAAAAATCAATAAAATATAGATATATTTTTTTAAATCCAAAGGTACACACTTAAGTGCTGACATCATGGCACCATTATCATCAGGAACCAGGCTTCTTCTACCTTTCTGCTTGCTACACCATTTTTAAAACATAGCTTTTATTCTCAAAATCCTCTCATAGTTACAAGATGATCACTGCAGCTTCAACCATCATGTCCATGATCAGGAAAAATAAATGGGCAAAGATCAATGCTTGTACATCCCAACTGAGTCAGCCTCCTTTTCAGTACTTTTCTGGAAGTCTCACCACAACACACCTGCTTACCGCTTACCTCCTTAGACCACTACCCCCCTGCACGAGAGATTGGGAGATACAGTTGCATATCTGTATCGCTACACCAAAAATATAGCAGTCTAATTACTAAGGAAGAAGGAATGGGACTTGAGGGGGGATTAAGAGATGTCTAAAGGTGAATTTTTTAGGGAATGTAACATGTGGATTGCTGTATAAGAAAGTGCAGGTGTTAAGACACTGTCAAAAAGAGACTGAAGCTTCACTTCATTCTTGAAGGCTTTTTGAGTTCCTTTGTGTTTTGTGTGAATATGAGCAATTCACACTGCCACTGAAGACAAGGCCAGGGACAATGGTTGTCCACCCAAAACATGCAAATCAACCCAGAACAAGAACATAGTCAAAGGCAAAGCTAATGGGGTACTTCCTGTAATAAAAGGGAAAATTAACCAAAAGTAATCGTGAACAGAAAAAAAAAAATCACACTTATTCTCCTCAGATAAATTTGATACTATGGTTTCTCTGTGATTAAATTAAAAATTAAGATTTGGAAAATCATTTAATGAATTATTTAGGGTTTATATACACCAAGCATATCAAACTCTCGGCCCACAGGCTGCATGCAGCCTACAATGAATATTTTTGCAGCCCAACCAAAATAACAGTATGTAAGAAACGTTTTTAATTTTGTTACTTAATTTTTATAATATCCTATTATACAAAATTACTATCATGGTGTTGCATTCATTTCCTTGACACTCCTTGGGCAGGCGCACCATTTCTCTCCACTAGCAGTGAATATTTTAACAGCCAATTGCCACATCATTAGTCTTGGACTGACTTGTTTGGTATGAGCACAGGAAATATTTTGCTTTCAGAGAACAAGAATAATAGGTTTATTTGCATTACGCTTATTAATTTGTACAATTATTCAGTGTCTGGTAAGTTTATGTTCAAGAAAAAATATTTTTATTAAAATATTCTATATTATATTCTATTGTTTTATGTTAGTGATTACTCAGTTATTTCAGCCCTTTGTATTCAGAAACAAAACTATGTTTCTATGAAAATTGAAACTTGGTGTGTGTGTTTTTTTTTGCGGCCCACATAAACTTAAATCTTGTCTATTTGACCTGTTTGATATACACCAATAGTATGAATACCACTTTTATTTTTGCTTGCTGTTTTTCTCCTTTTTATACTGGCCTTCCTGTCTCCAGTCTCCTCATTCTGCCACCAGTTAATTTTCCTAAGCAATAAATCTGATCATCTCATTCACCTGCTTAAAAACTTTTATTACCTCCCTGTTGAGAAAATAATAAAATCCAAACACACCTTGGCAACAGAAGCCCTTTATAGGCCCTAGCTGACTTTCTTCTTGAGCTGTGTACCCTCACACCTGCTACGTTGAACATTCAGACCATAATACTCTTGCACACATTATTCATTGTCTTTGCCTCTTTGTTCTTCCCCCAGCCTAATCTTTGTCCGCCCACTCCTATCTGCCTTGAGTTTGAGAGGAAGCCTCATTGGGTAAAGCTTCCAGTGACCAACTTCCTGCCCTGGGCAGCTGCCCACATTCTCACAGCTTTCCTCAGATCTCTGAAAGAGAATCTAAATATCTGTCACTTCCCTCAAACTAGGAACAGGGACCACTTTTTATTTCCTCTTAACTCCAGTGCCCAATGAGGTGCCTGACTCACAGTGGGCAGTAGATGGCTAAGCAAACATGAAGTTTTTCATGTAAATCACTTTCCACCATGTTTCTAAGCGCTTCAGGGCAACTCCCCGTAGCTTCACGCCAAGAGGCCCATTGTTCTCACTCAGGAGAACCAAGAAGTAGAAAATCAGAGTTTAAGACCACACCAAGCATTTCCATAGAACAAGTGGTATCTTTAGGAGGTAACACTCTGGAGTACATCCTTAGGAGCCATCTGTCAAAAATATTCCCCGTGGATGTCTCAAAACAAAATGATGAAGGCAAGGGTGTAAAAATGTTTCCCTTTCTCTTCCATGGATCATCACAGATTAGAGGGAGAGAATGAGAAAGGAAGAGCAGAGCAAACAACTGGCATCTGACCATACCTCCTACTACTCCCTGCTACTTAGGAAATCATCCAGCCAAATTTTTGCCCCTTTCACATTAATCTTGCTATCTGAGTCTTTCTGCTGCTAACCAAAAATAGAAAGGAAAATTTGGTTTGCCCCAAAAGTAAAAATGATGTGGTTTTACTATGATCTTTACTTTATCCAGATAAACATCTGTCTTGTCAATATTAATGTTTTTATTACAGTAAGTATCCTATTGTATATAATAAAAGGCTAATATGTAAATCAACCAAACAGCAGAATGGCTGGTTGCTATGACATGCACTGACCACCAGAGGGCAGATGCTCGGTGCAGGAGCTGTCCCCTGGTGGTCAGTGTGCTTCCACAGGGGGAGTGCCACTCAGCCAGAAGCCGGGCTCATGCCTGGCTAACACAGTAGGGCTCCCAGACTGTGATAGGGTGCAGTCCTGGCTGAGGGACCACCTCCCAACTCTGAGTGCACAAATTTCATGCACCAGACCTCTAGTTATTTATGTTGTGCTTGCAATAAGAATAACTCAGGGTTCCTTCTGTTCTGATAACCAGCAACATCTAACAAGTCAATTCAGTTTTTTCCTCAAATTTAAAAAAATAATATCAAAATAAGATGGCTTATCTTTCCAATGTTTTAAATTTAAATTATCTGGAGTTTATTTTCCTTTCCTCTGCTTTTACTCTAATGTTTAGTATCTGCAGATTCTAGCCCCAGAGTTAGATCAGCCTGGAATATTTCCAATTTCTTGAACTCTCAGTTCTGGCCTGATTCCTGTCCTCCTGGGAAATATAATGCTGCTTCTAGACTCTTTCTAAACCACACAAGGTCTGTTGTGTAAGGACATTTCAGTGATCTGAGATTATGACTCAGAGCTTTTAAAACTCAGTTTCAGTATCTGTTCTTACATTGCCTCTTAGGGTTTAGGCTCCCCAATTTCTCCCCACTTCCCAGAATTGATGAGAAAATAACATTTGCAAATACAATATAATGCTAGATTATAACAAGATAATTTTATAGAACACTATATATATATATATATATATATATTAGCTCTTTATTATATAGGATATATATATATATATATATATATATATATCCTATATAATAAAGAGCTAATATGCTAATTAGACCAGATGACAAACTGACCTTCTAGAACTACCAGTGGGTAGGGCCACAGGGCCACAAGGCAGCTGGGGCCACGAGGTAGCCGGGCTGTGATGGGCCAAGGTAGCCAGGGCTGCAAGGGCCGAGCCCCTTGCATGAATTTCATGCATCGGGCCTCTGGTATTCCATCTAATAAAAGTAATATGCAAATTAACCATCACTCTGCTACCCCACAAGTCATGCCCACAAGCTAATCAGGAGCGAGTATGCAAATTAACCCAACCAAGATGGCTGTGGCCACAGAACAAGCAGGATGCTTGAGTTTCCCCAGAAATGAAGGAAGCCAAGCTTTCTGCACACCCTGACAGGCCCAGGCCTCCACTTAAGAGTACAAAGTTTCAATTATAGAAGATAAATAAATCCCAGATACCAGGGCCTCTGCTTGGGTCACCGGGGAGGGGGGAGGGGTCTGACTGGCCTTCAAACCACCAAAGGCTCCTCAACCCAGGCTGCCTCATACCCCAAGGGAACCCCATCCTGACCTGGGACACCCTTCAGGGCAAACCAACTGGCCACCACTCATGCACCAGGCCTCTATCCTGTCAAATGAAAGAATAATATGCAAATTGGCCATCACTCTAACACACAATATGGCTGCCCCATGTGGTAAAAGATCCTGCCCCTATGTGGACACAAGATGGCCAGCAGGGAGGGAGGTAGTTGGGAGGGACCAGGCCTGCAAGGGAAGGCAGTTGGGTGCAATCAAGCCTGTAAGGGAGGGCACTTAGGGATGATCAGGCCAGCAGAGGAAGGAAGTTGCGGGTGACCAGGCCTGCAGGGAAGGGCAGTTAGGAGTGAACAGTCCTGCAGGGGGGAGGGGGGGGTGGCAGTTAGGGGCAAACAGGCTGGCAGGGGAACAGTTAGGCATCAATCAGGCTGTCAGGGGAGTGGTTAGGGGGTGATCAGGCTGGCAGGCAGAAGTGGTTAGGGGCAATCAGGAAGGCAGGCAGGTGAGCAGTTGTATCCAGTAGTCCTGGATTGTGAGAGTGATGGGCAGTCGGACATCCCTTGAGGGGTCCCAGATTGGAGAGGGTGCAGGCTGGGCTGAGGGACATCCCCCCTTTCCCATGCATGAATTTAATGCTCGTGGCCTCTAGTGTGTGTGTGTGTGTGTGTGTGTGTGTGTGTGTGTGTGTGTCTGTGTGTAGAAATGAGGGTTAATGAATATTTGGCAGTCATTTGGGATCTAACCCAATATTAATTGAGTATATGCCAAGCAATTTCATATATAGTCTCCTATTTAATCTTTAAAGTAATCTTGTGGCATCGGCATTAATTATATCCACATTAAAAGAGAAAACTGAGTTTCTAAAGGGGTTAATCCATTCCAAGGATCCCACTGATAGTGAGTGCCACAGAATTTGAACTGAGGTCCTTTGACTCCTGGTTCAGAATTCTTTTCACTGCACCACTCTGTTGAAAATACTAGTACATCCATGGTTGAAAACTTGTCACCCATTATCTATGAATCACTTTTTTTAAATAATTCTTACTAAAATATGTTTTATTCTAGTACAATCCCAGATTACCTTGTCTAGAGAAATGGAACTGAGAGGCTCCCCCTATTCTTAGGATAGCCTCACTTTAGCAGGAACTGAGAAAGGTGGAATTTGTAGAGACTTCCTAGGCTCCTTTACAAACAGGAATAAACCCCTATCTAATGCAGACTACTCAATGCCCCCTTCCTTTTGAACTAAATGGGGCCCTTTTACAGAGGAAGCTGCTAATATGGCATCAAGCTATTAATGGGAAAAGCATTTACTTTAGATTAAGAACAGTGTAAAGTAGAGAAGGGGCTCTCTATGACTGGCTATTAGGGATGTTAATTAAATATTTATAATGTCTAAATTAGCATAGTGAAAGCTCAATTCATCAATTTGTTCTGGTCTGTTTGTGAGGGGGGAAAATAACTCCAAATGCCCCTGAAGAAAGATGCTTATGTGAGTCAATAGGAAGATGACTGAACAATTTATTATGATTGTGGTAAACTTTTTATTTTGATTTTATTTAAAGGTACTTGTTGCAGCACCTTACTTTAAAGATCATTTACCACAGTCAATATACTAGATGTCTATGCATTATTCATTGTTATCCAATGAAAAATTTGCTAAGGTGCTTCAATTCTGAATGTCTGATTGATTCATTGATTTGATAGTTACTTCCAAAAAGTAGGGACTAGGCTTAACGTTGAGAACTGGGGCTGGAAGCCAGAAACCCTGGGTCCTTCTATCACTCACTAGCCAGCTGAAGGACCTAGTTGTCCATGCCTTGAAATGATATCTTGCTTCCAAGCTTCACAGTTAATAATTGAGAATAGTTGGATCTTCTACTGAAAACTGCTGTGTGACTGCTTTTCCCTCTATATATATATGTACATATATATATATATGTACATATGCCATATATATATGTACAGGAAAGCCAAAACTATTACCAACTAAATGTCCACAGCCTGTGGATGCTCAATGAATGCATTTTATGAATTCCATTAGTTAAGAAAAATGTATCATCTTATTTTATTATGAGAAAATCCCAGAAGGGAAAGACCAACTGTCCAACCTATCTTCAACTGCAGATGAGACTGATTTTTCATCACCAACACTTTTAATGGAGTTGTCTGTAGCTGGATACTCATCACCTCTCATACACATTTGGGCAAGTAAATTTCATAATGGGAGGAAAATCTGGAATTTTATACAAACCCACTCTTCCCACATTGCCCCATTAGTTCCATAATCATATTTAGTAATGTACTCTTCCCCAAAACTAAAAATGTTTTAAATAAAACTCTTGGTGGATGGGAAGAGCTCAACTACAGAATTGGTATGCATATATGCATAACCCACAGAAAGATATTAGGATGATGAAGACCTAGGGGTGGGGATGGGCTAGAAGAAGTCATGGGGTGGGGGACGGGGAAAGAGGGACATGTTATACTTTCAACGATAAAGATTGTTTAAAATATAAAAATAAAACTTTGCCCTAACCATGTTGCTTGGTGGTTGGAGCACCAGCCATCCACTGAAGGGTCATGGGTTCAATTTCTGGTCAAGGGCTGATACCAGGGTTTCAGGTTTGATCAGGCCTGGTCAGGCACCTATGGGAAGCAATCAATGTGTCTTACATCAATATCTCTCTCTTTTTCTATTTTTCTCTCTCCCCATCCCTTCCTCCATTCCATTCTCTGTAAAAATCAATGGGAAAAATATCCTAGTCTGAGGTTTAACAAAAACAAAAATAATAATAAAAATAAAAAATTGTAAAGACCTTTTTGTTTGGTCTGTAATTGACTGTTCTTCTCCTGTAAGTTTTCTCCTACGGAGAAGTGACCAGAAATAGAGTTTTATCACTCATTACATGGATACATCTGATCTCCCTTCTCTATCTTCCCTCCTTCCCTGGAGGGAGGGCTGGTATGAAAGGGTTAAAGGTTCTCCGGTCAAAATGACCCAACAGAAGGAGCCCGGCCCTGAGCTGAAATCTAAGTGCTAATGACCGCTGCCCTTCACCCCGCTGCTGTCCACCGGCCAGACCTGCGGCCGGGCGGGGGCCGGGCCTGGGAGAGGCCACAATGTTCTGCATTTAACATTTGAACTTCTCCTATCCGAGGCAGCAGGCCGTTTTGTCCTGGGGTCGCTGACCCTGGCTCCCCCATCAGCTGTCCTGAAACCTTAATTGAATGACAGATGGTCATCTTCGGAGGGCGCCAGAAGCTGCTGGCTGCCCGCCGCGCGGGGGGCTGCGGCCCCAGGCCCCAGCGGTCCTGCCGAGGCTCTGCAGGCGGCGAGGGGCGGTGGCGGCGGCGGGATCTGCGGGCCTCCGCCATCGAGCATCCCGCACCGAGAGAGGAAACCAGATCCCAGCGCCTCTGCCAACCTCCCCGGGCCGGGGCCTGGCGCAGGCCTGTGGCTCCGTGTCCGCTGGGCATCCACGAGCCCAGCCCGGCCTCGGGCCCTGGTAGGCGGCTGGAGACGGACAAAGCTTCTCGCCTTCTCTGCCGGAAGGTCCAGGGTCCAGCATCCTCGGGCCCCTAGGGTCGAGGTCTAAGGCCTGCTCGGCCCCAATCTGCCCATCCCCGCCGCACGTCTCATGCCCCGAGGAGCCCAGGGCGCCTTCGCGGGGCCCCGTTCGCGGCGGGAAGCCTCGGGAGCCTCGTGGTCCCCGGGCTCATGCACGCGCTCTGCGGCCGCAAAAACACCCCACTGTGGCGAGGACTCTGGAGGGTCAAAGGCGCCCCAAAAGGCGCCCGGAGGCACCGCCGCCTCCGCCGCCCGCCAGCACTCCGGCGTCCTATTCTTTAAAATAAAAGCTGCGAGCCCTACAATTACTGGGATTACAGAGAGCGGGTATTGATCCGCAGCCCGCATTGTGGAATCATCAAGCAGGCGGGCTAAGGCAGACATCGGCGCCCCCGCCCTTCGCCGCAGCCTCGTCCTGCAAAGCGCTAAAAAAAAAAAAAAAAAAAAAAAAAAATACCGTTTCTAAATGTTTTATTTCAAATGCACCACCAGCACCTGCTGCAAAGAATGACACCTTCCCCGCCCGCCCGCCCGAGTAGCCCTACCTCCTCCTCCCCTCCGCCCTGGGCCTCAGGCCCGAGTCAGCCACGCCGCCACCTCCGACCTTTTGTGTGTGTGTAGTTGTTGTTGTTGGTTTTTTTTTCTATTTTCCTTTTTTTAATTACTGAGGGGAAATATGCACATAAGCAAAAGAAAAAGAAAAAAAAGAAAGAAAAGCCTCCCGGGCAGGCGCGAGTGGGGGTGAGGAGGGAGGCGAAGGCGGTAATGCAACCCTAATGCACAGATAGCTGACATCCACTTCCGTCAGGCAGCTCCTGGAGATCGAACCTTTCGATTGTAACTGGGACAATTTGCATAGTGATTCCCTTTCAGAGCCTTCCCGGGTCCATAACGAGCCCAGGCAGCTATTCAAATGCAAGTTGCAACCCCAAATGCAGGGCTGGCCTGACCAAAAAGAGCCGTCCCTCCGGCGCGCCGGCGCCTGGGCGAGCGGGACCCGCACTCCGGCTCTCTCTTCTCCTTTCTTCTCTGTTTTCTTCTCTCGTTCCTGATTTAGCTGGGAGCTGTTTATTTACGGCTGCAAATGCGTGCGAGCGAGAGAGAGGGAGAATTGATGCTTTGCTTGGACTTAAAGATGGAGCCGAAGGCGCTGGAGGGAATTGGGGTTCGTGCGTCTGGCTCAGACCCCGGGCGCCCAAGGGGGCTGCTTGGCACCGAGCCCGAGACCGTGCTGCCCTTCGCCCCTCACCTCGCGACCTTGCAGGAACCCGCGGGCCCCGGAGCGGCCTGGCTCACCTACCTGCCCCGGGCTGCCTGCCGACAAAGGCTTCGTGGATGGGGCCATCCTGTCCCTGTCTTTAACATGAGCGCAATAAAAGGTACCACCCGTGACTTGTGCGAATTCCTTTTTCTTATTGTGCCTTGAGCGTGGCGGGGGGAGGGTCGAGGCTGCAGGTTAGGGGGGAAGGGGGGAATTAGGGTCCCCGTTTGCGGTTTATTTCTCATTTGAAATTATGCAGATTGACTCTCCTTTTCCCTCCCTCGTAGGGGGCAAATCCTCAAACGGAAACCTGCCCGCTCGCCACCGTCACCGAAGCCACTTGCCATGAAATCCGCTAATGCGCTGCGACTCGCCCACTGGGGTAAGCCCGTCTCGCAGGCGCAGGCCGGCGGCGTGGAGGTGCTGAGCCCCGGCAGGGGAGGTGGTGGGCCCGGGCAGGGGCTGCGCCAGGGCAGGGACTGAGCCAGCCCGGCCACGCGGGTCCACCGCTGAGCTTGTTCCACGCACACGGGGAGGGAGCAGAGGGCGGAGGGCAGCGGCGGCGTCACCGGCAGCCGGAGAGCCAAGCGGGGGCGCCACCCTCCCAGCCTGCAGGCCAGCCGGGGCCTCTAACGGATCCTCGTGTCCAGTTCAAAGTAGCAAATGAGGGCAGGGAGGCGGCCTCCCCAACAGGGTGTAAATACCCCGGTGCGCCCAGCCGGAGGCCGTTAGGAGAACGGGTCCGCGGTCTGTGCGCGGCTCTCCCGCTAAAGCAGCGTGCGGCGCCACGCACACACCTGTGTCCGTGCGTGTTGTACAAAGTGGCAAGCCGGCCACACTCCCTCGCCCGGGGAAATGCCCACGTTGGAACTCGTCCACGCTTCCCTAGGCTGGTTCCCGCTCTCTAAACCTCCCAGGTTGCTGGCTGTCTCTCCGGATCCGCCCAAACATGCTAAAGATGACCACACAGCCCACTGTCCTTGCAGCGCTGACCGCTATCGGTGGCAGAACCAGATCCTCTGGTCAGGTTGACATAAAGCTGCGGATGGATTAATGCGTGTCTTTTTTTTTTTTAAGTGGTGAGAAAATGTAGGCTTCTTAAGAAGCCTACAGAAATACCCAAACATATTTCCCAATGTTCTTTGCTTATTTGGTTCGGTGCCAGAAGCCATCTGGCTGTAAGCTCTTTCGCTGCTCTTGTTTTATGCAGAGCACTCGAGATATTTTCTCATTTTTTTTAAAGTCTCAATATCAAAAAAATATGTGTGTATACAATGCTTCTCCGGTGGTTTTGCATTAGGTTTCCTAGGGACCAGATCTGTAGGGGAGGGTTTGGTGATTGACTGAGGAAAGCAGTACAAATAAACCCAACGCAAATTGGGGGGGAAAATTGAACTGACTAAATGATTATGAAAGAAGATAAGAGAATTAACCTGGAAAGAGCACATTTAAAGGTCTGAATTTTCTAACGTAATGGCCACACGTTCAAAAGGAATTAAATTTATTTCTTTGCCTGTGTGTGCATAACCAAAGAGAATAGGGCCTCCTGTTTGTCTCAGGAAGTGTACATTTAGAGGCATTCAAAGGACAATTCAGCTTTAGGATGTTTCTCTACTTTTTTTTTCTTTTTTTTTTCTTTTTTTTGTAAATGACAACCAACTAGATGACCTTTAGTTCTGATGAAAAACAATTTGAAATTCACTTATGGCTGTAGGGGAGAAAAAGGAAAAAAAATTAAAAAACGATGATAGTTAAATTATCACTGGTTTCTAATGGGTTAATGTGGATGTAAATAACCTACTTGCCTTGGAGCAGGGAGGGAGGCAGGTAGAGGCCTGGTGGCAAGAAGCTGCAGTGGGATAGTGACCGAGCTTTGAGGGTTTGAGGGGGCACGGGAAGGCTCTGCATCTAGCTTCGGGTTTGTTGCATCCCTCTTGCTCTTAAAACAGTAACTCAAGATGTAAGTAAAAGTGTTTTCATTTTTTATTGATCCCGCTAACATCTTTCATTATCCAGCATGTAGCCACAGCAAATTATTGCTCATTTGATACCGAGAGTTCTATTGACCATCACATTCATTCGAGAGAGAATTCTAACTACTTGGCTGCCCTGTAGTCTGTCAGGGCTGAGGCTGAGGATAGTCTCAGCTAAAAACAAAACAAATTGAGCCCTCTGCCTCCAGGAATTGATGGAGATGTGTTCATTACACTGGGCCACGTGAACATGCATAGAAATCTGCTTTTTAGTCGGCTGGCCTTGCCCCCATTCGAGTGAAAGGTCGACCCCTTTGGAAGAGATCTGCCTACCTGGAGAGCTGGGCTTCCTTTGTCTCTTCTAGATTGCTTCTAGCCAACCTCTTTCCAGCTCTGACCTGGGTTCGGCCAACAGAAATGATAACCACACCAGTTTTGGTAACCACCCCAGGTCATTTCTGTAACGATACTTACAGAAATCATTAGACACCCCTTCTTCCCCCATCTCAAATAACCACAAATGATTTTATACTCTCAACAAAATTTCCTAAATTAACCCGCCCCCCACCCGAGACTCCCGGTCATCAGAGAGGACTACATAGAGGAGAAGGGAGCTCTGAGATCTGCTTCTGTTCGCTCTTGGGTGGGCCATGGGCTGGGCGACTCTGGACCCACGGAGCCAGCAGCGGTGCTGGGAAGAGGGCAGGCCTAGTGAAGCCCTGACCTTTGACCCTCGGACTGGCTGCTTGGGGCGAAAGGCTAGAGAGGGAGGCCGGTAGGGGGAAGAGGCTGGAGACAGGGGCCGGAGAGGAAAAGAGAGGCCGGGTTTGTTCCCCCAGAAAGCTGGTGGCTGGATCTGCCTTTATGCAGAAAGGAGCCTGAGCTGCCTGCCCAGTTGCAGAAGCCCCAGGCCGCACAGGCTGCCTTCCTCCACCCCAAGGCGACCTCCGCCAGCCTGCCTGTCAGAAACCGAGTGCCCTAGCCGCCGCCTCCCGTCGGGCGGGCCTCCGGGCAAGTTGCACCGACGCAAGGGTGGCCTGGCCCGGCGGCACCGCAGACATCCAGCCGAAAGTGGGGGCTGAGCCGGCGGGGCTGGACCACTGGCCTGGAGGCCTGACAGATTTTTCAAGTAATAAGGGCATCCACGTCCGCGTCTCCTGGAGTCCTTGACCCAAGAGAAGGCGTCGGGGGAGCTGCGCCCCAGGGACTCCGTGGGGGAGACGGTTTGCTTGGATTCATTTTCCACAATCACCAGGAGATCAGCCCCCTCCGGTGCGGAATAAAAGGAGAACCCATTAACGTCCTTAACCAGTGGGTCTGAGGCTCCTGAACCCGCGAAAAGGCGCCTCTTCCAAAGGGGAAGGCGCGCGCAGGGGCTCCAAGGGGCCAGCCCGCTAGTTACTCCCCTAAAGGTGCGCGGGAGGCCAGAGTGTTTGGGGGCTTCCTTGTTCTAGAACGAGGCGGGGAGCGGAGGGGAGCGTGTCCTGCGTTCGCTGGGCTCTCCCCGAAGAGCGAAGAGCGGCAGGGGAGATGGAGGGGAGATTCTAACTGGGCTTTGAGGGGTGAGGGGGTAGGAGGGGTGGTTTAAGATGAGAATCACACGGTGCCTGTTTGTTTGTTTGTTTGTTTGGCTGGTTTTCCCTTTTGTTTTTAACATAGATAAATAACCCCTGTGTTGGTGTCACCAGTGCGTGCCCCCATACAGCCTTATCCATCATCCATCGGCCGTCACAATCGGAGAATCCAGACCACGGAGGTTTCGGAACCCCTTGATCCCCGTCAAACAACCCGACCCACAAGCTCAAACGAGGCAGTGCTTCGTAGGATCAACGATCCAGTGTGGCTGAATGGGGGTCCAGGAGCCAGGAAGGCAACCGCTAAAGCAGAGTCATCCTGAGAATTACTTCTGAGAAGGAGACCTGGGAGCTGGGTTTACGTTAAAGAAGGGGCTGGGGGCAGACGGCCAGCATCTCTCTGGGACGCAGCAGAACCGAAGACCGCCCCGCTGGACCAGCGTGGCTGGAGCCTGGGGATTAGGAAATGTATTCCACACCACGCCTCCCACCACACCACAGCGAGCATCCCTCCACGGCGGGGCGTGGAGGCATGGAGCGGCCACTTGCCGTCCTTTTGGCCGCCTCCAGGTTTTGCCAGGCAAATGAAACGAGCAGAACTCGATAGTAAATTATTTTGTTCAGCCTTCTGTCTTTTTATGAAAATAAAAGGCAACACTTTGTCATTTTTAATCATATAAACAGACAATAAACCTAATTTCGATATTGATTTTTTCCCCCAGAATCAAGTGATTTTGGACAGTGTCTGCTGTGGCTCTTCTCGGAGGAAGGGCCTTCGCTGGCAGACTGTGTGGCTTTGTGGCCGGTCTGCATCGGGGCTCCTCTGAAACATACACTGTGGTTGATAGCAGACTTTACTGGGTATCAAACTGGGTAGCTGACAGGGGACTCTTGCTGGGTGGCAGGAAATTTTATTTTTGTCTACTCCTCTCGATGATGGTTTCAACTGGGCCACCTCTGGTGCCCTAGAATAGCTGTAAGGATCTGCAGGTGCTTTGAGGAACTATGGCCTCAGCGATTCACTTTGTTTAAATTGTTTTTTCAGAATAAAGTCAAATAAAAATAAGCCAACTCAAAAATCTTGGTGATGTTGGGGGAGAGGGCTGATGAGGAGCCTCAGCAAGAGGAGGATACTCTCCCGGTTCCCTTCCCCCTACCCCCAGCCTGAGCCCCAGGCTCCAGAAATGAGCCAGACCCTGAGCCCTGGGACACCCACGGCTGCAAAGGCCCAGCAGAGCAGTGCTGGTCACAGTGAGAGGGCCCAGAGGCACCCATGCTCCCTCCACACTCTGGTGTTCCTTTGCCTCTTTCCTTTTTCAAAAATAAAATCATTTTATATCAATGCCAAATGGAGTTTGCACTTTTTATATAATGCGGCCAGGCCTCCACCTACCTATAGAAGGAAGAGAAGGAGGAAGGGAATGGGAGGGGAGACATTAGGGGGCAGGGGGAGAGAAGTGGGGAGAAAGAGAGGGGGGAGAAGAGGAAAGAGAAAATGAGAAATGAGAGGTGGGAAGAACAAACAGAAGGAGGAAAAGAAAGGGGAAAGGAGAAGTGAAAAGAAGGATGAAGTGAAGGAAAAGAAGGAGGAAAAGCAGATTTTAATAAAGAAAATACATAATATTACCCATCCTTAGGAGGAAAACTGTGGTTGATTGCCCCGTAGATTACCTGGGTCTTTTACTGCAGCTGCAGGCGCCTTCTCCTCCCCCTGAAATGCAGGACAAAAGGCAGTCCAAAGCATAAATTAAAAGCCCCCCAACTTCCTACTCCAATCCAAAAGACTAGTCTCGGTGACCTGACCTGGAAGTCCCGCGGGCACCCACCCGCTAACCTAGCATCACCTGGCCTCACTCCGCGCCTCCTAGGGCCAAGGGTCCCCGCTGGGGGAGGGAACCAAGCTACTCAGCGCCTGGCGGTGACCCTGGGGCTCTGACCTTTCCTGCTGTCCTCGAGGGTCAGTATTTAACCTTTTGTTCCTCCACCCTAACCCCCCTCCCTAGCCACTCAGTGGCCCCCGGCGAGTGAGAAAAGGAGAGTGGGTCGATATTTGAGACCATCAGGGGAGGGGCGGCGCCTAGGCGGAATTGCACGCGGGGGCAGCCCAAACCAGCGCGCTCCTTTCCCTCCTCCGCAGGCGGGGAACTGAGTCTCAAGGATCCCACACTCGCCAGGCGCTGGCAGGCAAAGCCCAATTAAACCCTGGCAGAGCCCTAACTAAGGCACGAAGGAGGAAAGTGAGCATCTTTGCCAGTTTTTCTGTCCTGCTTAGAGCAGTTTTTCTTCATCCAAAACCCCACCTCCAAAAACCAGCTACCCGTTTACATTTTGGGGCTCCTGAGAGCCTGGGCCAGATGGGTGGGAGGCCACAGTGCAGAGCCAGGTCTGTGTCCCGCTCAAGCCCCAAGCATTGGACTCCTCTCCGGAGCGGGTGCCAAGAGCATTAGAGAAGAAGCGAAGGAGCCAAAGGCTGCAGGGACCTCGGACGGACCTACTCCTCCGCTCAGCAGGGACCAGCCTCCAGCCCCCCCACTCCACCAACTTCAAAAAGCCCCAGGGGCGCTCCCGCAGGGGACTGGGGGAGGCGGCAGCAAACCGGAGGCTGCCTGGGCAGGGGGGAGTTGTCGGGAGGGGGAAGCGCCCCCTCCCCGCCCCCCAGCTCCCAGCCGCTTGGGGTTTTCGCGGTCTCCCCAGCTGGAGCCAGGGCCGCCAGGAGCCGAGCGTTAGGTTCAAATGCATCAAGGCTCTGAAGTCATTTATCCGGTTTCATAAATAATTTTCTTATTACACTTAAGCCCGTGTCCTGCCCTCTTCCCGTTTTATTATTGCGGGGGTTTCAGCGGCAAAAAGTTTCTGAGTCGGGTGGGCCCTTGTTTTCCTTTCTCCGTCATTAACATCATTAATATAAGCTATCAATAACCCTGTCGTTCGGAGCCGAGTTTCACGGTATTGATCCGCGCGGCTATTCATCTCTGCCATGCAAGACACGGAATAATTTTCGCATTACAGTAGCTTGGATTTGCTTTTAATTCATATTTAAAGCTGCAACCGGCTCAGTGGAGCGCTCTGCGAAAGACTAGAGGCGCCTAATTAATAATAAGTTAGAAACGAAGGAAGGCACCAGCGAATAAATAATTAATACAGACATCTATGTCTCTTTGAATATTGCTCCTTTAAAAATTTAGACTTACCAGGACCATACTATAAGTCTGCAATTTATATTTGCGGGGATGATTTAAGAAAGCTATTTTTTTTCCTTGAAATACAATACTAAATTATTTACAGTGTTTTTGCAAACCTAACTTCCTTCATTAGCCAGCCCCTCTGGTTTGTGTTTTCCAGGTGGAAAACACCAATTTTAAAAAAAATAAGAAGAATCATAATAAATTCCCTACAAGAACCTCCTCGGGCTGTAATTAGCTTCAGGCGGCTGAGGTGAGGGGATTGGCCGGGAGGTTCTCCAGCTCTGGGAGGGGCCGAGGGCGGCTGTATAGGGGGTTTTGTTGGGGAGGGAACACAAAATCTAAAGTCACTGAGCAGTGACTTTGGATACCCACTGGTGCATAAAGGGACAGAATTTAAGGTAAATTCTTGGAGTCCTCAAAGGGCTTTGGGGAGAGAGGAGGGCTTGGATTTTGAGGGTTCCAGGTTCCCCCCTCCCCCATGGCAAAAAAAAAAAAAAAATCAAGACTTTTAGAGAAGGCTATTCCAGGCTAGCCAGGGGCTCCAGTGGGCTAGGAGAAATAACAAAATTCAAGTGGGTAGAGAAGTGACTGAAAATCTGAGAGGTTTATGTACGAGAGAGACTAGGATTTGTTTGCAATATTGTTAGCAATATTGATTTTTTGTTACTTTTGGATTAATGTATGTTAAACAGGAGAATACAGACGTTAGTCAAGTACATTGTAATCATCTATTGTTGAGAGCAAAGCCTCTCAGGTGAGTGCCTGAGACCGGTGCTGGGAGGCAGTTCCAGGGGCCTCTGAGACCCTCCAGGCTCAGGCTGGGGCCTCAGAGCTCCCCATGTCTGGCAGTGGTGAAGGGGGAGGGCTTCACCTCCAGCTCATTCCTTCTCCCCGCCTTTACAATTACAGCTGGTATGTCTCCAACCTACTCCCCAGATGTGCCAGGCTCTGCCTCTCTGCTGGGTTAAATGATGAAAGAAATTGGGGAGTGGAGGTGTTCTTGGTCAAAATTCTCACTGCGCCCTTCCCCACGCCCCATCCTCCCCACAGCCTCCCAGCCCTGCTTCCAGGTCTCTTGAGTCTGAGCGGCCATCCTTACAACCCTCTTGGGGCTCCCACTTCCCAGGCCTGGTGGCCTGAGACCGCGAGGGTGCACAACTAGCGCCTCTACACAAATATATGCGCACGCATAGATGTCTCCCTCCCCGCCCTAAAAAAAGGCACGAGGTGGGGAGGGAGACACAGGAGCATCTACTCAGGAGCTCCTGGGGCCCATCTGGCCCCTAGATCTTGGGCGCTGGCCCTGGCCCAGAGAAGTGTGCCTCAGCGGCAACACAATCCTCAAACATAGGTCTCCAGGGACTCCACCTTCCTTCCTTCCTCCGGGGCGCGGACTCCTCGCCAGGCTTCAGGGGTTGGGGGCCAAGGCCACACTCAGCTTTTCATCTCAGCCCCAATCCGCGCCCCACGTCACCGCGCATGTCACCGCACATATGGGGCAAACCCTGTGAGGCACGCAGCCCACTGCTAAAGGGCAGCACCGGCCACTTAGGTCTTGGATGGTTGTGGGGGGGGGGGGAGCATCAGAGTTAGAGGGCGAGGGTCCCCGGGAAAAGACTTCTGGGCGCTGGAGGACTCCATGCCCTTCGTCCTGCGCGGGGATGGGGATGGCGCTGGGGCCAAAGGCAGAGCCATTCTCGAGACAAGCAGAGACAAGCATCGCGGATGGGGCAGGGTGGGCAAGGAAAGAGGGGAAGTGTGCCAAGTGTAGAGAGGAAAGGACCGGCGGAAGGAAGGAAAGAAAGAAGAGGCGAGGCCGAAGGAAACAAAAGGCCAGCGGGCCGCCAGGCCTGGAGGGAGGCGCAGGCAAAGGGGTGGGGAGCCAGGAACACCGGTGTTTCATTTTTAAATCATCTAGGTGTCCGCGTGTCAAATAAAGACAAGGGCGGTAACGATTATTCTGTTAAATCTATGGTACTTGACTGCGCAAACACTAATTGATTAGACACCAAAATGATTTGTTTAAAGAGTTTTCCTTCCCAAGTGCAGCTGCTCTCGCCATCCTTCGGGGCTGTGGGGGAGTTTGCCGAAGGGGCCTGGAGGCGCCGGCTGGCCGCAGAGTTCCAAGGGGCCCCAGAGTGGGGTGGGGAATGCAACTGGTCCTGTCCCCGCTTGGGGCTGGGCTGCAACCCGTGACTTGTGTCCTTCCTTCCTGTCCTACAATGCCCGGGATGGTGCATCTGGAGACCATCGTGAGCCCAGTTTGGTCTCCCACTGCCCTCTTTGCTCTGAGCAAGAGGGCCCCTTGCCCCTTGCCCTGCCTCCTAACCCTGAACCCTGGCACTCTCTCTAGTCTGGCACTTCCTAATCTACATTCTAGGCACCAGAAGAGCATCCTTAACCACCGCCTCAAACCTGGAAAATCCGTCACTTACTCCACAACAGACCTCCTTTGCAATGTACTTCAACCATATAAAGATCAAAGAAAGCAAAATCCACGGAAAGTCTGACAAGAGAAAGGCCAGCTCCCCCAGAATCCAAGTAGCTGAGGAAAGCAGCGTGGGGTTCTGCAGGGAAGCCTCACCAGGGAGCCTCGGACCCCTCCAAGATATTAGGACTCCTCCTCCCTTCAGTGCACTGGGCCTGAGGCCCTGAAAAGTCCTCATTGAAACTGGGACCACTAGAACGGATTTAAACCCAAGAGAGCCACTTCTCCTTTATCCGATGGCCCAGGAGATAAGGTAGCTGGAGATGCTCACAAGGGGTGGGAGTTCCTGGCAGTGCTGTCCGAACCGCCCTCAGCTGGAGCTGGCACCAGCTGTGGAGAGCCTTTCACCAGAGCACCTTTTCTTCTCTTTGGGTTTGGAGAGGGTAGGTAGGCAATAAAACAAAGGAGAGTACAAAAACACAGAGTATAGATTATACACATTGTCATGGGCAAAACCCTTAATTCAGGTTAAAGAAGGGAAAAAACTGAACCGATGAATTAAAAACTATATGCTAAGTAGAAGATCAAAGATTGATGAAGAGGACTAAAAATAATTGGTTACCCTTTCCTTGGCCTCTGGAGAGTACAGCGAAGTCATTGATTAATTTTTTAAATGGTTTTCAATGTGAATCACCAGACCACCCCCTTCTGAATTTCTTGGTGTTCTATTCTAAGCCAACAGAAATTTTCTGAATTAAATCTCTCCAAAGGTGGGAGGAAGACAAGAGAGCCTGGCAGAAAACACCACCAAATCCTTCACTCCTCCCGTTATCAAGTTGTGGCCAGTACACTGTTGCCAGACACCAAAGAAATGGTTCCTCGCCAGGAGTTTAATTCTAGACTTACTTCCAGCATCAGAAACACTGGTGAGTTACCTTCCGAAACTCTGGCCAAGGAGTCAGCCTCTTACTGGACCTTGACACCCAGGCTTGCTGTTTATGTCAACAAATGAGAAGTAAACATTTGATGTCTCAGAGGGGCTAGAGAGCTAGGATGGGGCCATATGTTAGCTCTCTGTTGCTCACAAAGAAAGCTAAAGCAGGAGCTCTGAAACTGATGTAAGTCTTCAGAAAAGCTTGTGTGGCCAGCATTTGGAAGAATGGACTTATGTTCATTCTCTTTTCTAAGTTTAATGGGGTCACCTGGCAAACTCTGGCTTCCACAAGGGAAAGATTTTACTTGCCCAATCACCATCACCCCACCCCCAATATTTACAAAATAAGCAGTCTGAAATCCTTGTTTCCACACTGAAAATATTACCAGTAACAAGCATCTAGTCAAGAGTCTTATTTCCCTTTTTCTTAACTATATACATGCATGTAATTTTGTGATGATGATTGACACTATTTTTTTTTTTTTTTTTTTAGTTCCCTGTAGCTACTCAAAGTCTAACAAGTTGCCAATAAGCCCTCCTCTCAAACTTCTTGGCTATCATAAAGAATTGTGCAGCATACTATACTACACTTGATCAATCAAGTAGTTTCAAGGAACTTCTCCTTGGGTTTTAATTGTTTCATTCCCCCACAGTGCACCTATGGGCGCTAGGTATTCTGCTGAGCACTGGAAGGGAGAAGGGAAGAGAGAGACAAAATGACAAAAAGCTATCTCAGCAGTTGGCAATCTGTCCAATATCTCTCTCCCCCCCCCCCCTCTCTCTCTCATCTTAATCTGGCCTAAGAGAATCCACCATTTTCCTTAATAGAGGGAAAATTTCCAGTAAGTCAAGTAAGAATAAAATGTTTCTAAGAGAACACTGTAATTCAGTCAACTACAGGAAAACCATGGTTAAATATAACAGCATGAATAACCAAGAAAGATTAGGGAGATTTTCAAACCAAAGCAAGTCCTGCACACATATTAATATTAGCTCAACATATATAATGCTTGTCTAAATCTTTCCTTTGCTTCTCCTCTAGCGACCAGCACTGAAGCAGTCCTCCTTTTCACAAAGGGAGAGGGGAGTTTTGCTCGCCTGATCCCAGCCCTTTTCAGGTAGCCTCCAGGGGCTCAGCCAGGAGCTTCCTGTGAGGGAGGGTTTCCAAGATCAAGTCCCTAATTAGATACACAAAGAGAAAACCATGCACAATTTACTTCTTTCTTTTAACAAACTGCCTTTTGGGAAAAGACTTGTCATACAGTCAAGTCAATAATTTCCAATGGATTAAAAGATGGGGGTGTGGGGGGGACAATAGTTTACTAGTAGCTCAAAAGCTGCCTGCTACATTAACCCATTGTCTGCTCTCATATGAGATCCACACACTCAATGCTATGACAAAAAAAGAACAGAAGCAATAAGAAAAAAAGAATGCAGCTTCTCACTAACATATTATGAGCCACTAGGCAGAAAATATACTTTATGTTTGTTTCTCTAAATAGATAAATCTAGATAAAAGTTTCAATAGAGTGATTTTGTTTTCTGAGTTCTTTTATGTCAGTGTATTTCCCCCAAAGGTTTTTTTTTTTTTTTCTCTCTGGGACCTTAAATTCTTAAACGTTCACTGTGCAAGTAGATGCTAAATCCATTGAAGTAGATTCCCATTTCCAGGGCCTCCACAGGCATTGTTTGGACAAGATAGGAGTGTCTCTGGTGATCATATCAGCCAGGTTAACCAATTCCAGGTCAGGGCCATTTTCAAGGAAGTCAGGTTGACTGACTGTACCCACCAGTCTTGAGCTACCTGGATCATGATGTCCTGGTGATGGCAGGAACCTAGGCAAACAGATGGGCTTGCCCATGCCTTAGCTGGTGGGAAGTTCCCCCAAAGGTGGTCCTGCCCAAGCTTTTGCCTAGGGGAACCAGTCACCTCTGCTACTTCCATCCCAGCCCTGGTGTCTCCTGGGTCTGGGAGCATTATCAGTGGAAACACCACTGTTGGGCTCTGACCGGGCATCCCAGTAAAGAGAAGTACCATCTGAGTTTGAACTGGGGCAGGCCACACACACTTGATTCCATATCCCGGCTCAGATACCCAGGCTTTGAGAGGCAGGCCCCCATTGTGACCACCTCTCGCCCCGGGCTGAGGCTTGGCGCTGACCCGGTCGTAACTGCCAAGAGCCTGACAATGGGCACATCTGTCCTTTCTCCAAGGGATGAAAGCACCTAAGCAGACACGGCCTGCCTTTTGTTACAGATTTTTTCCCCTTTCCTTTGTAAATGAAAGAAAGCCACGGCATGTGGCGGCCGGGTGTACATCCCACACTGGGGGCCTCCCCACGCGTCCCCGCCAGGCCCAAGGCCCAAGTTCGTTTCCAGATTGCAGTGTGATTGTGAGGAGTCGACAATTACGCCCTGAAGCTGAATTGATTTTCAAATCTGGAGGCTTCTCACGCGGATGGACGGGAAGAGGGCGTCCCTACGGGCCAAGAAGAGACAGGAGAGCCAGTCTACCCTGCGGGGGATCAGTCCTTCCTGCAAGCAGTGGCTCCCGGGTGCCTTAGCAGGAGGGCCAAGAAGAAGTCACAGGAACGGCCCACCAGCACCCAGAAGTTAGCATGGGAACCCAGCAAGACACTCCCCGCCCCAACACACACACACACACACACACACACACACACACACACACACTCGTGTCCTTGGAAGCAGACGCGCCCGACTTATTTGTCCGCTGAGCCAGAGAAGGAGCCAGCCGGCGGGAGACAGCCAGGTATGGCCCAGGCTGGGACTCTGGGCACCGAGCTCTCCTCTCCCACATGGTGGAAGAGGAGAGAGGGGTGGGCAGAGGATTATCCAGGAGGTCCGAGATCTCTGGGTCAACAGCCACAGAGCTGACCCAGGCCTCTAAGATATTTGTTCCCTGCGGATAGGGCAAACGTGGACTGCCAGAAGTCCTCCGGAAAATGCACTTTTAGTGGGCCAGCTGGAAGGAGTGGTGACAGCCCCCGCATCCCGGGCAAACTGCGCCGGGAGGCAGCAGCTGGAGAGAGAGCTCTGCCCACGGCTCTTCGGCGCAACACCCGGCAGGAAAGCCCCGCAAGTGCAGCCGGGGAGCGGGGAGGAGAGCCCACCCGAGCCTGGGAGCCGAGAGGGACGCGGGTCTCCTCCCAGGGCTGTGGCGGCGGCCCAGGTCGCCCTGCATGCTGGGCCTTCCCACGTGCGCGCCACCAACCCGGCCACCCGGCGCCACGGAGGAGGCGCGGGACCCCCGCCCGCATTTGTAAGGGGACGTCACGGGCCGCGCGCGCGGGGTCCGAGGGGGCGGGGCCGGGCCGCGCGCCTGCGCGCTGCGCCCGGCGGGCGGGAGGGCGGGCCGCGGCGGTGGCGGCGGCGGCGGCGGCGGCGGCGGCGGCGGCACCGCGGCCACAGAGTCTGCACCAGTGACCCAGCCATGGCTCGAGCTGGCCAGCGGCGCGGGCAGGCGGCGGCCGCGGAAGGCGCGCGGGCTGCGTCAGGGGAGCCGGGGAGCTCACGATTCTAAGCGAGAGGGCCGAGAGGGGGCCAGGGGGCGAGGGGGCTGGGGGCCACAGCGCTCACCCAACGGCGAAGATCCTTTTTGAAAATTAATATTAAAAAAGAGAGAGGGGAAGCGAACGCAGAGGAAAAAGGTGGGGGCAAGAGGGAAGGCGATACACACAGAGAGGCAGACAGAGCCCCGCAGCGAGAGGAAAAGGAAGGAAGGAAGCCAGGAAGGCAGCAGTGGCCGGCAGGCAGGCAGCCGATGTGAAGACCGGACTCCGCGCGCCCGCCGCCGCCGCCGCCGCCGCCGCTGTCCGGCCTCATCGATGTTGTGTCCGCCGCCCGCCCGCTCGCCCGGATCACGATGAACGCGCAGCTGACCATGGAGGCGATCGGCGAGCTGCACGGGGTGAGCCATGAGCCGGTGCCCGCCCCTGCCGACCTGCTGGGCGGCAGCCCCCACGCGCGCAGCTCCGTGGCGCACCGCGGCGGCCACCTGCCCCCCGCGCACCCGCGCTCCATGGGCATGGCGTCCCTGCTGGACGGCGGCGGCGGCGGCGGCGGCGACTACCACCACCACCACCGCGCCCCCGAGCACAGCCTGGCCGGCCCCCTGCACCCCACCATGACCATGGCCTGCGAGACCCCCCCAGGTATGAGCATGCCCACCACCTACACCACCCTCACCCCGCTGCAGCCGCTGCCGCCCATCTCCACCGTGTCGGACAAGTTCCCCCACCATCACCACCACCACCACCACCATCACCACCACCACCCGCACCACCACCAGCGCCTGGCGGGCAACGTGAGCGGCAGCTTCACGCTCATGCGGGACGAGCGCGGGCTGGCCTCCATGAATAACCTCTACACCCCCTACCACAAGGACGTGGCCGGCATGGGCCAGAGCCTCTCGCCCCTCTCCGGCTCCGGCCTGGGCAGCATCCACAACTCCCAGCAAGGGCTCCCCCACTACGCTCACCCCGGCGCCGCCATGCCCGCCGACAAGATGCTCACCCCCAACGGCTTCGAAGCCCACCACCCGGCCATGCTGGGCCGCCACGGGGAGCAGCACCTCACGCCCACCTCGGCCGGCATGGTCCCCATCAACGGCCTCCCCCCGCACCACCCGCACGCCCACCTCAACGCCCAGGGCCACGGGCAGCTCCTGGGCACGGCTCGGGAGCCCAACCCCTCGGTGACCGGGGCGCAGGTCAGCAGTGGAAGTAACTCGGGACAAATGGAAGAGATCAATACCAAAGAGGTTGCCCAGCGCATCACCACCGAGCTCAAGCGCTACAGCATCCCGCAGGCCATCTTCGCGCAGAGGGTGCTCTGCCGCTCCCAGGGGACCCTCTCGGACCTGCTGCGCAACCCCAAACCGTGGAGCAAACTCAAGTCGGGCCGGGAGACGTTCCGGAGGATGTGGAAGTGGCTGCAGGAGCCGGAGTTCCAACGCATGTCCGCGCTCCGCTTAGCAGGTGAGTGAGCGGGGGCCAAGGAGTGGGGCGAGCGGGGAAAGAAGGAACGGAGGCGTCTAGGAACCCAAGGAGGGTGGGAAGAAGAGAGAACTGGGCCTCTTCACCCCTCCTCCCTGCCCCCCCAGGTGGGGTCCTGGGGCCTGGAAGAGCCAGTGCGGGGGGGGGGGGGTCCTCCAGGCAGCAGACCGCCTCCCCCAGGACTTGGTGCGTTGGGCTGTAGAAGGCTCTGAGAGCTGACTTCGGGGCGCGTCTGTGCTGGGGAGAGCGCGGGGAAACCCGCACTGCCTGAGGCGGAGAAAAATAACCCACACCTGGGGAGACCCCGTCTGTGCGTGGCTTCTCTGTCGGACACTGGGGCTGGGGCTGGGGCTGGGGCTGCCTACCAGTGTTGATCTGAACTCGATGCGGTAACGGGAACCCCCCTTCCCGCCCTAACTCCGTTGGGGCGGGAGGGGCCCGCAGGAAGTTAGGGCAGAAGGTTCCAAAGCCGCGAGCCGGCGGGTGCGTGGTGGGGAGTCTGGGTTCGCGCGCGCTTGCAAGGGGCTGTGTGGAAGGAAGAGCGGGACCGACTGCGCGGGGGTCCTGGTCCGCCCCGAGACCGCTTCGCCTAGGACTCCTCGTTTTCATTTTATTCCTTTGCATGATTTTTTTTCCCCCGGCTAAATCCCAATGCAGGGAAGGGTGGGAGTGTGGGGATGGCCCCCGAGTCGGCGAGCCAAGGTCTCCCGGACCCGAGACCCCGAAGCGTTTGGGAGGTGAGCCGGAAGGTCTCAGCGGCGCTGCACAGACCCGGTGCCGCGCTCCCCGCGCCTCCTTCGGCCGAGGTGAGGACGCGGCTGGATGGCGCCGAGGATTTGGTGCGGCTTCTGCGACCTCCGAGGGCGGAGGACGGGAGGGGAAGCGGAGCCAGGGCTAGCCTCGGCGGACTCGGTTTGATGAGACCCGGGCTGAGCTGAGTGACTCCTGGGTTCATCCCTCCACTCCCACCCCCAACCCCCCAATTTTAGCCCCGGCGGGCGCCACGGCCCGAGTCCCGGCGAAGAGAAAGGTAAAAGCCGATATGCGGGTTTGTTAATTAACTGATCGTTCTCCATTAATTCGTCCCTGGAGAACGGGAGACAGTCAATCCTCTCAAAGCCGAGGGCACGGAGCAGTTTCACGGACTAAAATCAAAGCCGGGGGCCGGGGCCCCCTCCCCCACCGCGCGCGGGCCAATGGGGAGCCGTAGGGAGGCAGGTGCCGGCGAGCCCCGAACCCGAGACTCGGGCGGCCGGCGGCCCGGAGCCACCTGCGGGGCCGGGCGCTCCGGCTTCCCCTCCCGAGCGACCCGCCGCTCCTTCGCTCCCAGCAAAGACCCCACGCGGGGAAGGCAGGCGCTGGGAGACAGGAAGGAAGAGGCTGAGTGGCTGCCCTCTAGGCTCCCGCGATTCCCCTCGCCAGCCTCGCGCGCTGCCGCCGCATCGCCCTCTCCCGCCCTCCACCACCCCCGCGGGCCGGCTGAGAGCGGGGGCCGCTGGAGTCCCAGGGAGGGTGGGGAAACGGCTGCCCCTCTCCCGGACCGCTCCACCCATGCGGGCGCCTGAGGTCGTCAGAGCCCGTTCACACGCCCGCGCCAGACTCCAGCCGGGCTCCGAGACCTTTCCCCGGGCAGTACCCGCACCGGCCTGCGGAGGTGGGGGTGGAGGGCTGGTGGGAAAGGAGGGGTGCCCCCAGGGAGCCCGCCCGCCACCCCGGGTAGGCGCTTGCTCCGGGACTTCCTTGACCCTTCCTCCCTCGTTGCCTCTTGTTGCCGCCTGGAAGGACAGGCTCTCTCAGGTTCTGTTCAGAGACGATCGCCCCCCCCCCCCACCGCCCCCAGCCCTGGACACCCGGTCTTGGTCCCTGCCCTGCATGAGCGCCCTCTGATCTCCATGCCTGAGCGCCCCGGTGCTGTTTAGGGGAAGCCCAAATACTGCGACCCGCACAGGGGAGGCGCGGGCAGCGTGCTGGCTGAGGCTCGTGGAACCGAGGAGGCTATCGAGTGGGCGCCTGCCCGGTATCCAGCAGCCTGTGCCCTGTCATTCTCTGCCCCAGGCTCGCAGTCTTTCTTTTTTTTTGGGGGGGGGGGGGGGGAGGCGGTTTGAGGATTCTGGTAGGACACACGTTTGAACCCCTAATTCCAAACGGACCCGGCATCCTAAGACCCGCATGGAACGTTGACCCTTTCACTTCCCTTTCTTTAGCTTAAAGGGGTAAGGATGGCTGGGACCAGGGCTGGTGCGGAGGGAACCGGGAGCAATACCATTTTGCTGCAAAAGCCACGATCTACTTTTAAGTCACCGGAGAACTATGAGGCGTTCTGTTAGCGCTGTTTCCGACTGGTCTTTGCCGGAGACTCAAAACGGGTTTCCAGGCTTGTTGGCTGCAGCTGTGCAACCTTGCTGCCTCCTCCCCACCACCACTCCCCGGGCTCCCAGAAGCTCCTGGCGGCTGTGCTTGCTGTTGCACTCAAAGACCTGTCAACCTAGTCCCTACCCCACGCCAGGCGGGGCACACCGCGGTCATCGGTTCCAGAGGTGGCAGGTCATCGGTTCCATAGAGGTGGTTTCTCTATGCCCCTCCCTGTGCCCTGGGCTCCGTGCAAGTTGGTGAGAGTCAGGCCCTCTCCACACGTGGCAATGTGTTTGGGGAGGTGCCTTCTCCTTAGGAAATTACATCTGCTGGTGGAAGACGGGAGGGAGACAGGAGGAAATTCTCACCAAATTAACTACCTTTTAAAAATCAATATATGTTCCCTCAATGCAATACTTGCTGCTGCCCCCATTCAAGTGCAGCACAACCAGATTCGAGCCGCTCCTCCCTCGTCCCAGGTGGGGGTGGGAGGTCTTGGCTGCGCGGGTGGGTGGGTGGGTGGGCGTCCCGCCTCTGACGTGGGCGCCTATTAAGATGTGAGGAGATTAGTTTCCAATTAAAGATTCCAGAAAGCGTCCACCACGCTAGTGGAGCTGCCAGCACAGGAGGAGACTGCAGAGCACACCCGCCAGCTGGCGCAGCACCCGGGACTGGGAGGCGAGGCCCGAAGGCTCGGGATTCGGGCAGGGGTGTGTGCTGGGCCCCTCGGACCCTTTGGTACCTGGAGGCAAGGAAACCTCCAAATGCCACGGAGCCCACTGGATCGCCCGGAACCCGGACTACGCCCCCTTCCTATCCAGAATTTCTTCCAGAGTGACTTAGAAAAGGGCCTGAGGGTAAGGGGTGGATGGGCGGGGGGGGGGGGGGGGGGGGGTGCCTGTCAGGCCAGGAGGTGGCCATGAGAAAGTCTGGCCCGGGTCAACCTGGACTGTGTTTGCCGTAAGTGGCCTTGCGGCCTGGTTGATTGATAACAAGCCCCTGCGCAAGTCCATTTGCTTTTTGTTAATATTTATCCCGGTGGGTGACATTTCAACTGTCCTCATGCTTCCTGGGGCCACGGGAGCCCAGCAGGAGTGCGGTGCTGGCTCTGGGAACCCCACTTCCCCATCCTCAAAGACTCGGGCCAGAGCCTGGGAGAAAAGCCCGGACTGGGTGTGGGGAGTGCCTGGATCGTAGGGTGGGAAGAGAAGGCACCAAGTGCATTAGTTCCCTCCAGCCCCAGGTCTCTGGGGCACAGTGCAGCTGCTCCCAGCAAGCCGCCACTCAAACAAAGGGCTGGGAGGTGGCTGGGCTGGATCCCGTGAGGAGTGCCTCTTCTAAAGGCCTGGGAGGGCCTCCTCCCGAGTGGCTGGGGACCGGTCCAGTAGTCAGACAGGGATTCCCCCCACCCCACCCTTAGGCCTAACGGTGGTGGCCGGAGACCCCACACATACCAGCACAGCAGGAAACCAAAAGGCCTCACTCTTGGGGAGAGTTAGAAGAAGGTTCTAAATCTAAGTGAGCCTTTCTTGCAGCCCATGTCTGAATCCTGGAGGATATGAGACAAGAGTTTCCTCTTGCTGTCCCCACCAGGGAGCACAAACATCCCAGTGAGGAGAGAAAGAAGTGTATGTGGTTTGACTGGGGGCGGGGGGGGGGGGGGAGGGCTGCTTTGGGGCTTGAGGAGGCCTGATGGTTATTGTGTGGCCACTCAGGTGAGGATGGCCACCTGAGATAAGTAAACACCTGGGCCTGTTCAAAGGGTGACCGGCTGACCTGTCTGAGGTGCAGCCCCGAGCCCCTTGGAAGCACCGGGAGGGTGATTGGGGGGGGGGGGGGGGATGGCTGAGCTCCCAGGCTGGCCCAGGGTTGCTGTGATCACTAGAAACCCAGCCCTGCCATCGCTGCTTTGCAGTCGGCAATTGGGACGGACTGTGCCATCCCATCGCAGGCTGTGTTGTAGCCTCAGAGTGACTAAAAACCCAGGGCGCGACTTCATCTTCAAGCTCCCAGCCGTGGGCGAGCCACAGGGAGCTGGACGCTCTCCTTCGGGCTCACCTTCCCTGGGCTGTGCTGCGATAGCAGCGCGCCCCCTGCGGGCGGCCGGCCTGGCGCCCAGCAATCCTCCCTGGTTCAACCTGCACGGAGCTGTTTCAGGGATTTCAAAAAACGGTACCTATTTTGAGAGGAAGAGAATGTGGAGGAGAAAGAAAAGGATAGCTAGTGGATCTGTCTTGGTCCCCAACAATGCTTTACTATTGCCCCAGGGATGACACAGAATTGCCACCCCACACACCAACTCTAACCTATCCGAACAAGACTCGAGTTTGGGTTTTCTGGTGGAATGATACCTTTGCTGGCATGTTTTTATCTGAGAAACTCGGGGTCAGAGTAGAGGTGAGTCTGGCTGTCTGAAGAAGGAGGTTGGGGCTGAGGGCTGTAGGATCTGGAGGGCGGGTTAGCGGTTCCTTTGTTTTGTTGTTTCCCCTTCCAGCTGATGGAAGTTGGGAGGCTGCTGGAGGAGGCCTTGAGCTTGAAGGTCTTTGTTTGGTCCCTTGTTGAGTGGATGGAAAGGCGTCCGCAGGCTCACCGGCTTGGAGCCTTGGTGCAGCGTCAGGACCCTGGACAGGGCCCTGCTGGCGTGCTGTCTGGTGGATCCAGTTTCTCATCGCCCCTGCAAGGTGGCTGGGATGTCTTTGAAGGGATACAGCGAGAAAAGGAAAGCTAACCGCTATTATTCAGACGTTTGTGAGAGATCCTAAGAGCCCGCCAGAAATATACACCATCACAATCACGTAATCGTAAAGATCAAACCTATTCTCGTCGATCAGGTGGTTGATTTTTACCTCCCTCTCTGGCAGCTTTCTGTGTGCGTCTGAGTGCACACCTACTTATAAAATCGGAATTCGAGTCCCTATGGGTGTGACAGGGGTTGGATCATTAGGCTAAAACGTTCAATTCAGTCCCTTTGATCCATGCTGGGGAAAATCTATAGTCATCTCTAATCTATGAAGTCTTTAAAGAGGTTGTTACACGGGCTGTTTTGATGTCATCATTTCCACATTTGTGGTGAGTTCAGCTAATCAAACAGACACTGCTGCCCAAAGTGCTCAAAAAAACAGTTCTTACAAAGCATATCGGTAAAATTTAATGCTGATTTCCTTGAAAGAAAGAAAATCCTGAAATCCGATGAAGGTAGGTAATTAGCAGGGAGGTTGTTGCTGTCTTGCTCCTCGGAATCCATAGTTAGAAGCCTTGCCCTTCCAGTAACAGTGCTCAGTGGTTTTTGCAAACTACACATATCAGAATAAACACCAACTTAATGTGTAAATTAACCAAGAAGCCTGGTGGATTGGGTGGAAAATGACTAGTTTCAATGCAGACCCTGTTAAAACAGTAGAATTTCCACTCTTTTGGTAAAATTGAAAAATCCCATAGGGTAGCAACAGAAAGAGGGTCTTAATGAAATCATGGTAGTTAGAGGGCAGATTTTGTATAATTCTGGATAAAAGCATTCAACAAGTATTCATTAAATACTATTTTGTTTTGTATCTATTTGAATAAGATGAATAATCACATGTGGGAGGAGAAAAGCTATGTTATTTCCACATGGAAAGAGTTCAGTTACAAGAAAAAGACTTATTTGTAATATGAATAAATTTAGTGAGCAATCATAAATTCCTGCCTTCTATCAATATATTTGTACAGGTTTTTACTTTTAACACACACATGCTAATACTAATGAAGCTTTATTTCCTCCTGAAATGATAAGATTGGGTTAGATGACCAATCACAAGACAATCTGATTATTTTGATATGAACAAAGATTTGTGTTTTATCACAGGGTCTTGCTATAAAGTGATCACATGATATTCCCCTCAGGAGATGTTATATTGTCATAAAGTTGGAACAAATTAGCTTCTAAAAATCTTCTTCTCATTTAGGTGAGACAATTTGATAAGACAACAGCTGAACAGAACCAGACCCTGAAGTACAACCCATCAGATTTTCATGGCAATTGATAAAAAAGAAGCTTATGTCTGCTGTGCACTTTCTATTTGTCAGATATATATGCTAGGCACATAGATGTTCTCATTGAATATTCACTGTCTATGCCAGTAGCTCCCAAATTGTGCTAAGTATTGGAATCATTAGTGATCTTTAAAAAAATGATTCCTGGCTATAACCTTAGATAGTCTGTTATAATTGCAATAGGGCATAATCTGGGCATTGGGATTTTTAAAAGTTTGAGGTGATTTCAATGTGCAGCAAAATTTGGGGGCCACTAATTTATGTGCTAGTTACCACCCTCACCCTGTTTCTCTGTACAATGAGATTAAATAACTTATCTGAGGTAGCACAGCTGAAAATCACTGATGCATGGCCCAGAGCCCTCTTAACCTCCTCCTTGTGCCTCTATTACTAGTACAGGTCTTCCAGGTTAATTGGCCCCAAACGCAGAAATGTCTGATTCTCTGTCATAAACACCCAATCTTTAAAGACTCTGCGTAATAAAGACTCACCCTTGGAGTTAAAGGGTGTGTCTTCACTCTGGGACTCCCAAAGAGAGTTACTTTTGGGAACTTATTTCCTTTTTACTCAAGACTTGTCAGAGAGACTTTTTGTTGCTCTCTTTTGAAGAATCAGCCAGAGGGAATGTAAGGCAATAACAGAACTAGATGTGGAACCCAAGTCTCCCTGTCTATTTGTTCACTTAAACAATTATTGATGGGCAAGACCCATCTCATTAGATGTGTTCTGTGGGTAGGACTGGCCCATTGGGACCCATGCCTGGAGGAAGGCCCAAATGCCCAAACCTCCCATACTTTCAGGCATTGGTCTTCTGATCTGCACTTGCACAGCAATTACATTTCTTGGCTTCACATCAACCCCAGCCTTGCTATGCCAAAGCTTGCCTATTATTCCTATTTTAGGACTCTGCACTAAAAAATAATAAATTGACTAAAACTCTGTATATATGTTGGCAATCATCCAGAGGGCAGCTTACAATTTGCATCAAATACTGTATGTTTCCAGTTATCCATGTATTTCTCATCTCCCTTTGCATATGCCATAGAGCACTCAGAATCGAGTTGCTGATATCACTGCTTTCGTTTTCACATCTGGTGATGAGCTCATAGTCCCAAAGAGGGATTATCAAAGAAACACAACAAACTATGTGCTTTTCTCTTTTTCCTGTTGTCTTCTAAAACAGATCGGGGGGAGCGGGGGGGGGGGGGGGGGGGGGGGGATCAAATAAATAAACCAGCGAAGCGCGCCACCTAGTGGCCCCTTGTGCTCACTTCAGGTAAAGTGCGTGAGAGGAGTGGCTAACGCGATTCAAGTATTGATGGAGTCACAAAAATCGTTCATTAAGGCAATTTAATCTTTGCTATTAAATGTCCCTTCAATTCATTTGGGGTAATTAAGATGCAGTTAAAGTGATTACATTCTAATTACTTATGCTAGACAAAGACATATTTGTCACACTAATGCGGTTAACTAAGGACTCAGAAAGAAAGTTAACATTTACTTCAAATGATGCAACTGGAAAAATCAGTTCCTCTTTTCATCATTAATCTAGTGAGCTGGGTGATTATGTAATGGCACTACAAGCTCATTAAACAGGGGAAGTGCTGATTAAAATGACTGCTAGGAGGAAAACCTGAACCAGGAGTACCTCAGTGCCGTGTGCGCAGCATCCCTCACAAAGTTACTGGGTGTTCTCTTCCACCCCGCGGCAACTAGCAGCTCCTGAGTTTTTTCCTGATGTTAAAAGAGGGATGGGCTCACAGAAATTTTTTATTGCCAGCCTATAGACATTGTTAAATCAAAAGATACTTTAAAATGGTAAATAAGTTCTTGGGGTAGACATGAGGAAGGGAAGTGAGTCTGTCTGTCGTCTGCATTGGAGGGTGGGTTGTTCCTGAGTTAAAATGCCCACTACAGGCTTCTGAACCACATTCCTTCATGCAGACACCCTTGCTGTTAAGCAGTCCTTCTCCCCCTCCCTAGTGCCACTTTACTGCCTTCGATGCCTGGAGTCAGATTCCTTTGCCCAGGATCCTGCTCTGTTTAATTATTAGGTGCATGGCAGCTGCAAACTGGCCCCTTTTCAGTGTTTTTCTACATTCACATGTAAAGCCATGTGAGATGAGACTATAAGCCATCAAGTTACTGAGACTATTTTGCCATAATGAGTAGATGGTTCCCAGCCTCTTGCCATAGCTTAATTAAGAGTAGGATGAATTGAAACGTATTAAATTTGACGTTTGCCTTCCTTACAAAACTGCTTAAGGCAGTGCCTAGCATTTCCCTGGGGGGAGGGGTGTTAGGATGGGGGGAGATGATTTAGAAACAAAAATGGTCAGTCAGAAAATTGGGGATTCTTTTCCCCAGGAGATAGGTGCCTTTTAACACTGTTAAATTTGCATATTGAAAACCATAATGGTGGAGCTTGCCTTTATCTCATTGAAATTCAGTGTTACCCTGTTGACTTCATAAGCAAAGAAGCTAATGTTATCAAATGTATCAGTCAATTAAGTCAAACCACCACTTTTTAAAAATAAATGGAAAGTTATTTGAATATTTAGAGTCGTTATTAATTTAATAGAACATGTTATGCCACTTTAGATTACTAAAACAAACATTTTTAAACCCTGGAGTAAAAATCAAGAGCCCTAGAGACAGTTTCTTGCACTAATTAGCTCTGAGAACTTGTCAAGTCCTTGAACCTTTCTGGGCCTCAGTCTCCTTAAATGTAGAATGAAGGATTTGGCTTTAGGGTGTTTCCAGGTCTCACATTCTATGATCGATTGCCTTCTACGGTGACTGCACATCCACAGCAAAGTCTGTTTTCTCAGTTCAGTGCTCTGTCCCAAAGTCAGGATTCAACAGGATGTAAGGCCAGGGGCCCATCTCTTGGGCAGAGTCTTAGGACCAGGCTCTCCTGTCAGATGGCCAGGAGGAAACAGTCCATCCAGTCAGGAGAGCTGCCTTCTAGCACACAAAATGCTGCAGTTTAAGATTGCAGTTCCTGTATCCTATTATAATAGTACAAGCTGTTGGCAAGGATATGGATCACCAGGAAGTCATACACTGCTGGTGGGAATATAAGTTGACATTGTTACTTCAAAAGATAGTTGTGACATTATCTTATAAACCTGAATCTCCCCCTATACAGAAATTCCAACTCTTTGGTATAAACTCAAAATAAATTTACAGATGTTCCTGGAAATGCGTGCAACACTGTTAGCAACATTGTTCATTAGAAGAAAAAAGAATAAAAAGGGGGAAAAAATAGCCCAAATGTTCACTGACAAGAAATGCATCAATAAATTATGATGGCCCTGACTGGGTGGCTCAGTTGGTTAGAGCAGTGGTCGGCAAACGCATTAGTCAACAAAGCCAAATGTCAATTTGAAATTTCTTTTGAGAGCCAAATTTTTTAAACTTAAACTTCTTCTAATGACACTTCCTCAAAACAGATTCACCTAGGCTGTGGTATTTTGTGGAAGAGCCACACTCAAGGGGCCAAAGAGCCACATGTGGCTCTCAAGCCAGTTTGCTGACCGCTGGGTTAGAGCATTATCCCATGCACCGTTGTTAGTTCAATTCCCCATCAGGGCATATACCCAGGTTCAAACCTCCATCCAGGGAACTATAGGAAAGCAACCAATTAATGTTTCTCTCACAAATCAATGTTTCTCTCTTCCCCTCTCTCTAAAATCAATAAACATATCCTCAGGTGAGGGAAATAAATAAACAAACAGACAAAAATGTCACAAGATATTTAAATAAATAGATAGATAAATAAAATCCTATCTAATAAAAAGGGAATATGCTAATTGACCATCACACCCTCACAAAGATGGAGGTGCCCAAAGCCAATAAAGAAGATAAAGAAGCCGAAACTGGTTTGGCTCAGTGGTAGAGCGTCGGTCTGTGGACTGAAAGGTCCCGGGTTCGATTCCAGTCAGGGGCATGTACGTTGGTTGCGGGCATGTCCCCAGTAGGGGGTGTGCAAGAGGCAGCTGGTCGATGTTTCTCTCTCATTGATGTTTCTGGCTCTCTATCTCTCTCCCTTCCTCTCTGTAAAAAATTAATAAAATATATTTTTTTTAAAAAAGAAGATAAAGAAGGAATATGCTAATTGACTGCCATGCCCTCACAAGATGGTGGTGCCTACAGCCACAAGATGGAGGCGCCTAGTCCCCTCAGCCCTGCCTCATCCAGCTGGAGTCCCCCTGTCCCCTCAGCCCTGCCTCATCCAGCTGGAGTCCCCCATCCCCTCAGCTCTGCCTCACCCAGCCTCAATCCCCCAGTCCCCTCAACCCAGCAGGGGAGGATAGTTGGGGACAATCATGCTGGCAGAGGAGCAGATAGGCATCAATCAGGCCAGCAGGAGAGTGGTTAAGGGGCTATCAGGCTGGCAGGCAGAGTGGTTAGGGGCAATCAAGCAGGTAGGCAGGTGAGTGGTTAGAAGCCAGCAGTCCTCGATTGTGAGAGGGATGCCAGTTTAGGCTTGATCCAGCCTAAACAACTATAAACCTACTTTTGCCCATCCCTGTATTTAAGCTATGGAATAATAGGTTATTTTAGAAAAAGGATAAAATAAATGATAAAGGGGCAAAAAATAAAAGTAATTTTCTCTTAAATTCCCACAGGGATTGGGCCTAAACCAGCAGTTGGTCATCCCCCAAGGGGTCCCAGATTGGAGAGGGTGCACTGGACCTCTAGTAAAAAATAAATTGTGATGTATTTATATAATGTAGTAGTATCCTGTGATGAAAATGAATGAGCCACAGTCACACGCAACAGCATAGTTGAATCTTAAGAACAATATTGCTTTAAAAAAAAAAAAAAAAAGAAGACAAGATGAAGAAGATCATACCAGAATAATACCATTTTTAGAAACATCAAAAGCAAGCAATGCGCCGAAACCAGTTTGGCTCAGTGGTAGAGCGTCGGTCTGCAGACTGAAAGGTCCCAGGTTCAATTCCGGTCAGGAGCATGTACGTTGGTTGCAGGCACATACCCGGTAGGGGGTGCGCAAGAGGCAGCTGGTCAATGTTTCTCTCTCATCGACGTTTCTAGCTCTCTATCTCTCTCCCTTCCTATATGTAAAAAAATCAATAAAATAAAATAAAGCAAGCAATGCCAAATAAGTTATTGTTGGGAGATACATAAGTATTGTTTTTAAAAAAAACAAATGAATAATGAATACAAATTCAGGAGCATGGTTACATCTGGTAGGAGAAAGCCAGGTGATCACATGGCAGCTGATGTTCTAGTTCTTTTGTTGAGTGCCTTCATCAGAGATATTTATTTTGTTATTATGCTTCCTGTCTTAAATATATGATACATATTGTTTTGTAGGCAATACAATAGGTTACTTAATTTTAACATTGGGGAAGAGAAAGATGGTTTTCGTCTGGTTCCCCAACCCAAACAAACCCCACAATTATATTCGGCCTATTTTGTACAAATTGAAAGAGGAAATGTCATTAGAGATGGAAAGAGGAGACATTCTTTATTCATCTGAGCAGCTGTTATAGCAGCACTGTGCTTAGTCCTGGGGATGGTGTGTACAGTGGACTTGCAACTCACAGTCTATTGGGGAAGAGAGAGAAATCACTATTCACATCCTTCTTCTTGGTCGTTTCTCTGTGCCGAGAAGAGGTTCAGGGGATGACAGTGACTTTTTGGAGATCTGGAAGATGAGTAGGACTTGGATCAGAAACAAACAAGAGGCTCCCAGGCAGAGGGAACAATAGCATGTGTGGAAGCCCCGCCTGAAATCCCTTTGCAGATTTCTAGGATCTGAATTCTCACAGATCTGGAGGCCTGATCCTTCCCTGACACAGCTGAGTGCACAGTCCCCTTCCGTCAATAGCAGGAGGCTTCTCCGAGTCTGTGGTTCTCAGTGGTGGTCAAGGGTGGGCAGAGGTTTTCATATCCTTCTAGGGGAGCAAATCAGGTGGAGGAGAGGTCAGGGAGAATACATGTTGGTTAAAAAGCCTCCCCTATGCCGAAACCGGTTTGGCTCAGTGGATAGAACGTTGGCCTGCGGACTGAGAGGTCCTGGGTTCAATTCCGGTCAAGGGCATGTACCTTGGCTGCGGGCACATCTCCAGTAGGGGGTGTGCAAGAAGCAGCTGATCGATGATTCTCTCTCACCGATGTTTTTAACTCTCTATCCCTCTCTCTTCCTCTCTGTAAAATATCAATAAAATATATTTTTTTTAAAAAGCCTCCCCTATGATTTTAATATAACTCCAAGCTGAGAATTAGAATATTGACATTGGGAATTTAAGAGAAAATGACTTTTATTTTTGCCCTTTATCATTTACTTTACCCTTTTTCTAAAATAACCTATCATCCCGTAGCTTAAATACCAGGATGGGTTTACAGTTGTTCATAGGGAAAATAATACTGTAATTAAATAATAAAACAAGAATAAACTCTTATTCTTTTTTATTATTTATTAATTATGTTAAACCTACTTTTGCCCCCGCCCTGTATAATATTGTTATTACATAATACATAATGTTATATATCATTATATAATATTTCACTTCTTTTGATCTCTTTTGATATAAAAATTTACTCAAAAATTCAAGATTCCTGTAGAATAATTGTTTCCATACTCTCCTCAATCTAAAAAATTATCACTGTTCTTTCCATCCTCCCCACATGAAAGTGTGGTTCCCACACAGCAGCACTGGCCTTCTCAGGGAGCTCGAAGAGAAATGCAGACTTTTGGGTTTCATCCCAGACCTACTGAATCTGAATCTGCATCTTGACAAGATCCCCTGGAGATTCATGTGCAAATTCAAGTCTCAGATGCTCCATGGAGGGTCTTATCACATCATCAAAAAGTTCTATTTTCCTTCACTCACCAAAACATTAGCTGGGTGCCTCTTATGGGCCTGGCCTTGGGTGCCTTCTATGTGCCGGGACTTTGGCTAAGTGTTGGAGCTGAAAAGAGGAACAATGTGTCAAATCCTGGAGGAAATGGCAGGGAGGATGTCGATTAATAAATACTTATAATGTCTCTGACGAGTGCTATGATTCTGGTAAGAATCAGGTTCTGTGGAAGCAGGAAAGGAAAGTGGAAAGAAGGCTAAAAAAGAGACTACAAAGAACCTAGTTTGTGTGGTTTAAAGGATTTGGGCCTATAAAGGCAGGAGCTAAAAGAAGTTGTTTTTCTTATGGAATGAAGTTTTGAGACTTGTCCTCTTGAAAGCAAGCTTCTGTAGGAGATAATAGGAGAAGAGGCAGTAGCAGGGAAGTAGCTGTGAAGGTCTGATTATATGTCATTGCCAACACAAGTGGAGAAAATGGGTGGGCAGAATTTGAGGGACATTTCTAAAGTAAAATCCAGAAGACATTGTGTAGAGTGAAAAAGAAAGAGGAATTGACCCCTGTGGTTCTTTCTAGGGAAGCTGAGTGCTTGGGCAGATCTTTAGCCATAGAATGGCTGTGGTAATGTAAATATAAAGTTATAACACTCCAGAATAGTCCACACTCTCAATCTGTCACCTCTGCACAGATTCTATATGTAAATTCAATTGTCTATGCCTCACCAGAATATGTCATTTAATGATGTTAGTGTGATGCTAATGAGGTAAATATTGTGGACTCAGCCCTTGAGGTCTGGTTTTCACTGCCCAGTGCTGGTGGGCAGTGATAGACCCTCTGATTCTAGCCAACTGCCTGCTGTTGGGCATACAATAACTATGAAGAACCAGGGTAAAGGTTAGTCCCAATCCATTCCTGCTGGTAGAGATACAGAAGTAATCTCCAGTAACTGTGGGTCAGGAGTCTCCTGTCTATAAGTGAAGGCAACAGGAGAGAAGATATAAGCACAGACATGTTGGAGGGACAGACAAGTGTTGGCAAGTCTTGGTTTTTATCACTTTCAGGCCACTTTGGGATGGTCCAAAGTCAAGCATCTTCTCATACAAAAGAAAATTTTGCTTTATTCTAGTTGTTTTCATTGTTGTTCACAAACCTCAATTTTTAAAAGTTGTTTTTAATTAATAGATATTTATTTTTGAGTACCTACTATGGGTACATCAATTTTTTTTAAGTTAAATAGCATGAAAAGGTATACAGAGAAAAAAACATATTCCTCCAAACCAATTCCCTAGTTACACAGTCCCCCTTCCCTAGAAAAAATTCCTGTTACCATTTTCTTGTGTATTCTTTGGAGATAGGGCTTTTCAAGTGTGTGATTGTGTGTGTGTGTGTGTGTGTATGTGTGTGTGTGTTGATATTTTAAAAAAATCAAGGGCCTCTTCCATCTCCCAGACAATAACACTCTCGGGGAAATAGTGAATGCCTCTTGCTTCCTCTTGCAAAAGTCTGCTCTTTTGACTGACAGTTGCCTTCCTGGAAATATGTATACATTCCTGACAAGGTGCTACTCACTGCTATTAACTGAGCATTGAAATTAAAGGATTAGCCCAGGGTGAACACCCTTCGGGGTATGTTGAAAATTGTCTCATAAAAGAGCTTAATCCAGCTTTTTTATGAAAGTCAACTCAATATACCAAAGTGGTCCAAAACTTAAGCTTATAAAAATACTAGAGGCCTAGTGCACGAATTCATGCACAAATTGCCTGTGGGATTTACTAAAACTGGCTCTCCAACATCCCCTGAGGGGTCCCAGATTTTGAGAGAGTGCAGGCCAGGCTGAGGGACCCCACTGGTACATAACTGGGGCCAGGGAGGGACATGAGAGGTTGGCCAGCCAGGGAGGGACCTCGGGAGGGCTCCAGGGCGTGTCTGGCCCATCTTGCTCAGTCCCAATCCCCATCGGCCAGACCCCAGCAGCAAGCTAACCTACTGGTCAAGGCATCTGCCTCCTGGTGTTCAGTGCATGTCATAGCAAGTGGTTGAGCAGCCTTAGTATTTCATTAGCATATTATGCTTTGATTGGTTGAACAGATGACCAGACACTTAGCATATTAGGCTTTTATTATATAGGATATTCTATCCACCACCCAGCCTCCCTATTTTAAAGTAATGCAATACCCAGACACAACTACTATGTCACTTTAGGGTCTTCAAAACAAGGGTGAAAGTTTTTTCCAATGAGTGAATTATTGTAATATAATATTGCATATGTAATATTGGATGCTGCTTTTGTCATGGCATAGCCCTACTAAATTGTTTTACAATTTTTACACACTTACCATGTCCAATATCTTGATCTTATTTTAAAATTTTATTTCAATGCTTTTTTAAGGTTCCCTGGTGGTCTAGTGGTTAGGATTCGGCGTTCTCAATGCTTTTTTAAAAATAACTTATTCTTGTAACACTATAATACACTAATCAAGAAAAAAGAAAACAAGCCCTAGCTGGTTTGGCTCAGTGGATAGAGTGTCGGCCTGTGGACTGAAGGGTCCCAGGTTTGATTTCAGTCATGGGCACATGCTCGGGTTGTGGGCTTGATCCCCCAATGATCTCTCATCATTGATGTTTCTATCTCTCTCTTTCTTCCTCTCTATAATCAATAAAAATATATTTTTTTGAAAAAGAGAAAAAGAAAACAAGAATCACTTCTAACACCCCCACACAGAGATAACCCCCCTTAGTTGTGAATATCCTTCTAATCTTTCTTCAATGAGATGATGCATACATATTATTTTGTAACATTTTTAAATTTAAAAATTCTATGTTACTAAATTTATGGTAGAATATTTGAAAATACATATAAAAAAAATAGTGGAGCCCCTGCTGGTTTTGTTCAGTGGTTGGAGCATTGGTCTGAAGACTGAAGGGTCACGGATTAGAGTCATGGTCAAGGGCACATACCTCAGTTGTAGGCTCAATTCCTGGCCCTAGCTGGGCCAGTGCAATAGGCAACCAATTGATGTGTCTCTCACATTGACATTTCTCTCTCCTCTCCCCCTCCCTCACACTTTCTCTAAAAAGGGAAGACAAAGAAGAAGAATGGAGACAATAAAAATCCCTGGTAATTCCACCATCCCTGCCCACTCCCAAATACCTAATAAGTAGCATCCATTAATTCAACATATATGTAGAGACAGAGTTTCACAATTTGGAAGATAGCAGAATGCTCCATGTCAGAAAATCTATCCATTTTCTGTTTTATAGCTATGCCATAATTTAATCAATCCCTTATTTTGAGGCACTTAGGTTGGCTCATAAATTGATTGAGTAAACATAAATTTGTATGACTGTATAATATTTTAGTATCATGATTTACACAACCTCTCCAACAATTTTCCCTATCATTGGAGATTTCAATGATTTCAGGATTTTGGTTTGGTTTTATTTTGTTTTTGTTCTTACTAATGTCAGCAACATTATACATAAAACTTTACTGAAATATTATTTTCCTCTTTGAAAGCTAATTTTTCTCTAATTATTGAAGTAATACTTGCTCAGTGTAGAACTTTGGAAGATATGAAACATTATAAACACTACAACACTTATAACTTCATAACCCAAAGATCATGCCTGGTTATATGTTGGTTTGTTTCCTTTCAGCTTTTTAAAAGTACATAAATAAAATACATTTTTAATTTTCACAAAATTGACCTCATAGAGAATTTAAAACTGAACATACCTTGATGTCATTAAAATTTAAAAAAATTAATTGATTTAGAGAAAGAAGGAGGAAGGGAGAGAGAAATATTGATGTATTTTTCCACTTATTTATACAGTCATTGGTTGACTCTTGTATGTGCCCTGATGGGAATCAAACACACAACTTTTGATGTATCAGGATGATTCTCTAACCTACTGAGCTACCCAGCAAGGTCAATGTCATTAAATATTATTAAAAAACATGATTTTAAATAATTTTATTTGAAAATTATTTCAAAGTTTTCAATGGTATAAAAATAAAATGATAAAAGAACATCCATATATTCTTTGACCAATTGTTAACAGTTTGCCCTACTTGCTTTATCATTGGCTTGTTCACAGTCTCTCTCTCTCTCTCTCTCTCTCTCTCTCTCTTTCTCTCTTCCTGAATTTCTATACGTGGAGGGTAAATTACAAATATTATGCCCCTTATCCTTAAGCACTTGAGTGTATTTCCAAGGGTATGGGGCATTCCCTTCCCTTCCGTAGCCACTGTTTACTTTTGTCAGTGGACCCAGTAAAGTCTTCCATGGCATTGTTATCCTCCATTCAGTCAAATATTAGTTTGTCATAGATCTTCCTTTTTCTTAATCTGAAACATTTCCACAGCCTTTCTTTACCTTTTATAGCAATGACGTGTTAGAAGAATACAATCTCCATTTAAAAAAAAAAAAAAAGATACTTCTCATTTTGTGTTTATCTGATGATTCCTCAAGTAGATTGAGGTGATTCTTACCCAGAAAGCTGCATGGTGAGGTGTGTCCTTCCCCAGGGATCTCATTTGGAGACTCATGAAGTCTATCTGTTCCTTATTTACTGGAGAGTTCATTTTGGTCATCCAGTCACGGTGTTGTCTACTTTCTCTGTTGTATAATCTCTGGGATATCCCCCCCCACCCTTCCAATCCCTTACAACTAATAAACAATCTTTGGGGATACTCTTTAAAACCATGCAAATCTCCTTCTCATCATCAAAATTCCCCATTGGTTTAGCATCTATTGATTCTTGCCTGATCTAGTCTTTATCACAATGGTTTCAAAATGATTTTCCATCTCCAATACTCCTGTCCATTTAATAGTCAGTTCTCATCTTTCTACTGTGAGCAAGAGTCCCCCTCCTTCTCATTTACATATCCATTTATCATTGGTGTAGACTCATGCATTCCTTCCCCCCCCCCCCGTGGTTTATAATTCATTACTGTACTTCACTATTTCAGTGCTCTAGCTGTCCCAGATTTAGTCCAGCTTCTGTGTTTTTCCAACTTTTTTTTTTTTTTTTTTTTTTACTTTCTGGCATTATAACAAGATATTTCAAGCTCATCTGTTGCCCCAACCCTAGAATTTGCCCCTTGTTTGATGAGCCCTGGTTTATTTTGGTGGGGTATGGTATTAGAGACAAGACAATCAGGACAACTAGGTGTAATCAGGGCAACTACCCTGTTTCCCCGAAAATAAGACAGTGTGTTATATTAATTTTTTCTCCCAAAGTTGCGCTAGGTCTTATTTTCAGGAGATGTCTTATCTTTCCATATGCTAGGTCTTATTTTCGGAGGATGTCTTATTTTTAGGGAAACACAGGTAGATGTGCTCAGGGCTTCTAGTGTGACTTTGTTTTTGGCCCTCTCAGACAAATCAGGAAAAATAAGCATGTATATGTACAGACACACACACACACACACACACACACACACACACACAAATGTTCATACACACTGATACATACATAATACACATGTGCACATAAATATTCTTATGCACTTTTTTAAAAAATTTATTTTAGAGAGGAAGGGAGAGGGAGAGAGAGTTAGAAACATCAATGATAAGAATTATTGATGGGCTGCCTCCTGCATGCCCCCTACTGGAGATTGAGCCTGAAACCTGGTCATATGCCCTTGACCGGAATCGAACCTGGGACCTTTCAGTCCACAGATTGACGCTCTATCCATTGAGCCAAACTGGCTAGGACTCAAGCACATATTTTAAAAATCATGAGTTTGCACCAGTACCTCCATATTCCATTGCCATATATCCCCATAGGATTTTTTATTGCATTCTTCCATTCCATATTTATATGTCACTTCCTCCATAATGATAATATGGCACCCAATAACATTTCTCTCTCTCTCTCTCTCTCTCTCTCTCTCTCTCTCTCTCTCTCTCTCTCTCTCTCTCTCTTTCTCTCTCTCTCTCTCTCTCTCTCTCTCTCTCTCTCTCTCTTTTTCTCTCTCTCTCTCTTAACATGCATTTATTCATTTACTCAATTAAATAATACATCTAAAATACTTTCAAAATTGCTTAGCCCATACCCATAAAATAAACAAACCTGCTAAAATATTTTTAGATAGGACTCATCTGCAGTTCTTCCCACACATATACATCCAGGCCTCACTTGGGGCTTTGTTAGAAATCCTACTGACTCAGAGACTCTGGCATAGAACCCAGGAATCCGTTTCACAAGCCCTTGAAGTGATTCTAATGCAGGCTAAAGTTTGAGAAGCACAGCCTGAAACATGCAGCAGGCCTTTATGATATAGATATATGCGTGTACCCATGTGCCCACGTATTATTATGTAACATAATACTTTCAACGTATTTGAAATGTAACACACAACACAGGGCCAGTGCAGACTAATAGGGGTTCTGTAGTCACAGCCTGGGTGCAAGGGTGTAGATGTGCAAGTAAACAGACCCTCCAGTCTTTGTTTCCCTCCAGGTGCCAGCCAAGAAGAAGGGGGGTGGGGGGGAGTGCTCTTACCGGGACCGGGGTGCTCTCCTGTTCCACAGCCCCCAACCTCCCTGTAGACATGTGCAGCAAACTGTAGATGGAGGAGGAAGCTCTGATAGTGTTAAAAAAAACTCACAGCCATTAATCTGACCTTTCCCCCCTGTTCTCACCCAACTTCCTCTCTCCTCAGAATCAGAACAAAACCCTTTGCCTCCAGCATTGAACCCTATGGACTCTTCCGCCTGCGGTCTCACCCCAGCCCCCACACATCCCTTTTCCTCTGCAGGCTGTCCATGACAGTCCCTGGAGCTGCGTTTGACACTGACCATTTCATTGTGGAGAGAGCGCAGAGAGTTACCCGACCTTCCCCAACTCCACCAAGCAGCCTTTCCTAGGCCTGAAATCAGAGCCATTACCTGGTTTTTTTCTTAGAGTAGATTCCCTGGCCATTCCTAAAATTCTGATTCAAGCCATCTGCATTTTTGACAAGTGTGGGGCGTGTTCTTTGGATCTTGGCAAGTTTTGAAATATTAGCCTAGGAGCAAATGGCTCTCCAACTTTATCGGCCCTCTAAATGACCTGGGTGGGAAGCTTGTTAAAGTGTGTGTTCGGGAATCCCACTATCCGCGAGTCTAAATCAGTAGCAATAGGAAGGCGTTCTGTGCGTTTTGAGCCCTGAGCCCTGGTTACTCAGAGGGGGGTGCTGGACCAGCAGCTGGGCAACACCTGGGAGTCCTGCCCAGACCTGTTGAATCAGAATCTTCATCTCAACAAGATCCCCAAGGGGTTCCAGTTTTTTAAAGTTCAAATTTGAGAAGCAACAATTTAGAGTTGAGATTCTCAGCTTTGGATAGGTGTTTGGATCACTTGGGAGCTATCAAAAATCTCAGGGGATTCCAATTCATAGACATGGATGAGAACTGTGTGGGTCCCTCCAGCCTCTCCCACTGCAGAATTCAGGCCAGCCGTGAAGTCCAGGGGGAAGGAATGAGACCCTCACCCATGGACTCAGGGCACCAATTCAAAAATTCCAATGGCATGACAGTCACTAGAAGAAGAAGAAACAAATGGTATGTCATTTCATCTTATCCATACTAGTAAAGCATTCTTTACCTATGTCCTTCATCCCTTAAACTTAAATTTCCCCAAAACTATTTCCCTGAGGGTCATCTTGTTAAATTTTTGTATGGTTTCCACCACATAGACTCTGTGTGGTTATTTGCTGACATTATCCATACATTGGATCCTTATCAATTCTATATTTGACTAAGGTATATATGGATCAATCACCACCCAGAGTTAGCAAGGACAGACACAGCTGGCATCCCCCTTCCTCCTGGGACCCAGTGACCTGGGCACCTCATTTGGGCAGGGCTGGTTGCCCTATTCCAAGCTCATTTAAATGCCCCAGCCCAAATTCAGCCCCTCTGAACCTTCAGCTTTCTTTACAAGGTCTCAGCCCCTTTCACTGCCTTGTCAATAACAATTCAGAAATATCCCCCCAGAGTGTCATAAAATAACTTCAAAATAATTATCCAAAATAATAAGGGTTAAGGAAAGTATGTATTGCATTCTGTGTACACATTTTTATTTATTTATTTTTTAAATATATTTTATTGATTTTATACAGAGAGAAAGGGAGAGAGATAGAGTTAGAAACATTGATGAGAGAGTCATCAATCAGTTGCCTCTTGCACACCCCCTACTGGGGATATGCCCACAACCAAGGTACATGCCCTTGACCAGAATCAAACCCGGGACCCTTCAGTCCCCTAGCCGACACTATATCCTTTGAGCCAAACCTTTCCCGGCATGTGTACACATTTTTAAAAGATACTATAAAGACTTGGTGTCTTGGGTGTCTACATTTTCTATGGGGCCACATTCAGCTTATTTATTCAGCAAGGATGCTGAATATGCCAGAGAAATAATCCATGGTCTACTCTTATGGATCTTATGACCTAGTGAGAGAGATGGGTAGGTAAGTAACTAATTGTTCAGGGGGCTCTATGAGCACAGGAGAGAGCAGCTCTGGATGGGAGAGGAGACAGAGAAGGCTTAGCAGAAAATGAGATGCTTAGGATGGGTCTTGATTACATAGGAAACTTCTTAAGTGGAAAAGAAAGAGAAGGAAGGACATCTTGGTGGGGGTGAACAACTTGAGAAAAGGAATGGGGCCGTGAAAGGTCACATGTATGAAGCACTGACTTCTGAGTGGTGTGGATCACTGGGGTAGTGACTGGGCAGTAGTGGGAAATGAGGTGGGGAAGGTTGTTGGAGTCAGTGTCAAGATCCTTGAAGATCATGGTTTTCCTCTCAAGGCCTGTCATCTCAAGCTCCTGGGAGACCTTAGTAAGGCTAGTTGTGTAATACATGTCATTGGGAGAATAGCATTTACAATTGGACTCTACCAACAACTTTCCAGAAATGCAAACCACTAATCTGAAATTACTTGTGGAAAATGTCTGCTGACAGTGCAAAATCAAAATCGTAGGTTATTTTGGAAGGATTTCCATTTTATAACTTTTAATTGCTTATTATAAGGTATTCTACACAGCTATTAATTAAAGAAGTTGGATCATGAAACTAAGATTTACAATTCATAGTAGGCTTATATGCGAAAATAGTGCACAATAAGCATGTAATTCATCAGGTGTGTCATTTGTTTTGTCTTCTAGAATCAACATCATAACTAGGGCATCAATATTATATATTTCTAATTATTGGGGTCCAAACTGTTAAGGAGCTCTTCAAGATGAGGGATATTGATGTAATAAAATTCCAATGGCTCAGGCATTAACTGGAGTCTAGAAATTTAAAAATCAGAATTTTTTGCCCTAGCTGGTTTGGATCAGTGGATAGAGCTTTAGCCCATGGATTGAAGGGTCCCAGTTCTGATTTGAGCAAGCGGATGTACCTCAGTTGCAGGTTTGATCCCTGGTACTGGTTGGGGTGCATGTGGAAGGCAACCAATTAATGTGTCTCTCTCACATAGATGTTTCTCTCTGACTCTCCCTGTCTCTTCTACTCTTTCTAAAAATCAATGAAAAAACATCCTTGGATGAGGACAACAACAACAAAATCAGAATTTCTGAGCTTATCTTTCAGAAAAGTCACATGGCCTTTTGTTACTGACTAGACAAGCAGGTGCAAGACAGCAGCTTCTGTTCACACTGGTTTCTTTGAAGCTGCAGTGCAGGGAAAGAGCTCTGTGGAAGGAAGGGTCAGGTGGTGGGTGTCTCTTCCTGTCAGGATCAAAAAGCTTGAACCTGTGCTGCGGAGAATGTATGCATGCAAGCATGAATGGTCAGCAAGACAACAATACAAGTAGCATAGGAGTATGAAAATGCATTCATTCACACTTATCTGTCTCAGATGTAGCCTGTACACAGAAAAAAAAAGAGAGAATACAGCCCTGGTCTGTGTGGCTCGGTGGTTGGAGCTTAGGCCTGGAGCACTGAAGGGCCACAGGTTCCATTGCAGATCAAGGATGTGTACCTACCTGGGTTGCTGGTTCTATCCTTGGTCCTGGTCTGAGTGCTTGCGGGAAGCAACCAGTCAGTGTGTCTCTCTCACCTCTCTCTTCCTTTCTCTCTCCTCCCTACCGTGCCCCCTCTTGCTTTCCCTCCCTCTTGCTTTCCCTCCCTTGCATTCTATCTAAAAATCAGTGGGAAAAATATACTCAGGTGAGGATTAACAAAACAAAAGAGAAAGAAGACAAGGTTTGTGAGAACTAAGATAGTTTGAAAACACATAAAAAGGGCTGTTAGAGGGACGACACAAAGTGAAAGCTGATACTGCAAGTCCTCCAATAAAGTAGTTTCATTATAATGTTGATGAGATGCTAGGAATGTAACTCCTATTTATAGCAATTAGATTATGGTAAAATTGGCTTCATTATAAGTCATTTCACTTAAAGTCAAAGAACCTATGGATGAAGTTCAATGAGGACTTATGTATGAGTCTCTGATTTCCCCCTCCCTTCCCCCAACCTGTGCTGAGGAACCTGTGCCTGGGCCACACCTGGTCTCCTCCAATACCATCCTTAGGCCCCACCCACACTGACTGATCCCAGCTCCACCACTTCCTGTAAGGATAACCTTGGACCAGTCTCTTCATCTCTGAGCCTCATTTGAGATTAGAGATAATAATGGTTCGGACCTCCCATAGTTGCCGTAACAACCCACATGGGCTTAGCACAGGGAAAGCAGCCATTAAGTGTTGGTTGATCGTGTTCCACCGTCCCAGGCGCAGCAGCCTCTGCCCTCCTGTGCTCACAGGTTCCCATGGATTCCCCTCTCCTGGGCTACAGCTTTACCTGGAGAAGAGAGGTTGATGGAATTATTTTATTTGCTGACTGTAGAAAGACTCCAGGCAGCAGACGCATGGGGAAGCAGTTCTCTGTTCTAGACAGATAGCTCTGTTAAAAAGAAGAAAAAAAAAAACCCAAAAACAAATAGATGGCCCGGCTGGTGTGGCTCAGCAATTGAGCATCAACCTGTGAACCAGGAGGTCACTGACTTGATTCCTGGTCAGGGTACATGCCCAGGTTGCAGGCTGTCATCATTGATGTTTTTGTCCCTCTCTCCTTCTCCCTTCCTCTCTCTGAAATCAATAAAAACACATGGGGGGGGGGGGGATCAAATAGCTGGAGTGGTGACAGGTTTGGGTGACTTTTCCCACCTGAATTTGATGGAGCAGACATGTCCTGGCTTTAGCCTGCTCCCCCCGACCTTTCCTTCTCCTTTGAGTCAGCAGTTCCTCCAGCTTCCTCCCAAAGCCTATATCCTGCTCCTCTGCTGACCTACTGAAAGTGGACTCCCTCCCGTCCCTTTACCAGGCCAGCGTGAGTGAGCCGTCCCTTCCACTGTCCAACTGACTTCCATCTCAGCTTCATGCAGCCCGCTTTCCTGGATGGGCAACTGCAGAGGCGCAGGTCTGACTGACAGGCAGCCTGTGCCTGCAGGTCCCTGGCTCCTGCTCTGCATACTGTGGCTGTGGGTTCCCTGGACTCCCTCCACCTGCTGCTCCTGCCTTTTCCCCATCCTGCGCAAAGGTTGCATGCTCATCCACCCTGCTGACATTTCCTCCAGGGCACAGTGGATCTGGAGGTCGCCCCCCAACCAGCTGTGCTCCCATAGGCAAGTGACCTGCCCTCTCTTATATGGTTGCTTCATCTTTAGAAAAAAAGAAATAACACCCATTTCTACCTCACTGGAGGAGTAGGTTTAACAGAGGGGTTTTAAATAAAGCAAGATTCAGGGATGGCTTACTGTGCTCATTCCTGACTGTGAATGACTGCTCTTTCCGGGTTTTGTTAGGCCTTTCATGTGCATGCCCAGAAGAATCTCCGTCAGTGCTCTGGCTCCCATACTCACAGACATGAGCAAAGCAAGCATGCGGCCAGCAGGCGGTGTTGGCTTTGTCTCCTTCTGCTGGCATCTCAGCCTCTGGACAGTCTGCACAAGAGTCTACTTCCCGGGCAGGGGCCGCCCTCTCCGTATCCATTAGTCTTGCTGGAGTTGCTTTTCAAATTGTGCATTGCGCTGTGCCCTCTGAATTGGCCACTTAGTAGCTGCCTCATAACCAAAACTGTTAGGAGCCCGATCTTATAAAAGTATGCCCAGTACAGCAAAATAACTCAAGGTGGATCAGATAACATTATGACCCTGGACTCCTGGAGTCTGAGCTCTAATCCTGCAGCTGTCCTGGCCCACCCTCTGGCTCTGTGTTCCCCACCGGGTATGTGCTGGCCTGGGGGATGGTCTCAGGGGCAGACCGGCCACGCTCACTTCCACTGTTCCCCCTTTTTGTCTCTTTCGACTTATTGAAATCTGTCTTATTTGCATGCTTACTCCTCCCTATATATTGTCCTGTAGAATTTACTTTGAAAAGCAGCTTCAAGAGAGGGTCTTTGGGGACTCAACAGACAAGCCATTCATTTTGCTCCATTTCCATCTTGTTCTATCAGATACCACAGCTTCTAGCAGCGTGCTGACCGCTGATTGTCCCTTGTCTGGATGTGCATCCACATCCCTCCCAAAAACCATGCGTCTCCTATCCCTCCCTCGAGTAACTAACATAAGCTGGAGTTCTCTAAAGGACCTTTATAAATTATGTCTAAGAATAACTCAATTTACAAAGTCCAATTTCCTGATTATATCGCTTACTAAGCACAGAGGTCTTGTCCCCCACTCGACCTCATCTGAAGGTGCTCTGCCCCACAGGCCTCTGTGCCCAGGCCCACCCCATCTCTGCCTGCCAGGGCGGAGGGAGCGTCAGTGGCACCTGGATCATCTGACAAAAGAGGGGCGTGGACTGGAAGGGTGGCTCAGCCATCCCTAGAATGGATAGTGCACCCCTCACACTTCAGGGACTCGTTCAGGACACACAACCAATAGTCCTGGGCAGTCTGTACCGCCTGCTACTTCCCTTGGAGTTGGAAGTGTTTGCACACATCTGGTCATATTTAGTGCAATCCCTTCATTAACAAGGAAGGAAGCTGGACTCCATCTGATTAAGGGGTTTAATCTAGTCATTCAACTAATTAACGACAGAGCCAGAACCTAGAGTTTCTGACAACCAGTGCAGAAGCTTCCACCCGCAGAGACCAGGCATGTGGAGAATGCTCCGACCGCACCTGGACCCTCAGTGCACCTGTAGTGAGTGCGCGCAAGCATCACAGCTCCACTGCCCCAAGGAGACAGCCGCCCTCGGAGCCATGGCTCCATCCCCTGTGAGGCAGCCAGCGCAGGGACAAACAAGTTAGAGAAATTGTCCTATAACTTCAATAAAGAAGTAGAAACCTGCTAAACATACAAATGAATAATTGTTTAATGGCTCAGAGTCCTATTTACTAGCTCAGAGGCCTGTGGGGCAGAACACCTTCAGGAAGGCAAATGCTTAATGTTTGCAGGGTCTGTCTGTGTGGACTTATAAATGTTTTCATCTATAAAGCTCAAAAACTCAGAAAGTGAAAGCAACTGTGAGGAATGTGAGTTCATGCTTTATCACCGTCATGCAGATGGATGTGGATCTGGATTTCTTGCAGGACTGGCTGATGTCCCTGCAGAGCCAGTACCTGCTCTTTTTGAGAAGCCATAAGGATGGAGAAGATGCAGTGGAAAAGTAAAAGTGTGGGTATATATTTTAAAGACAGACTACAGTTTAAAAAAAAAATTTTTTTTAATTTTTTAAAAAAAATCCTCAGCTGAGAATATGTTTATTCATTTTAGAAAGGAGACAGGAGAAACATGGGTCGGTTGCCTGCTTACTGTACATGCCTGACCAGGGATCGAACCCGCAACCTACGTATGTGCCCTGCTCAGCAATGGAATCCACAACCTGGTCAGGGCTACCTTCAAAACTTTTTAATAGACTTTGGAAACCTAGAGATATTGAAACTATGCATTCATCGACTCATGCCTATAGGGGACTTAGAGCACAGCCTGTTCATTTAAAGGATGCCAAGAAAGAGACCAAGTGATGCACCCAAGTTCATCTCACAGGCTGGACACAAAGCAAAGGTGCCAGCCTGCTGTTGTCAATTCATTAGGTATGTTTGCACCTTGACTAAAGAAGAAAGAAAGCACCTTGCTGGTGTGGCTTGAGCATCCACCCATGCACCAAGAGGTCCCTGGTTCCATTCTCAGTCAGGGCACATGCCTGGGTTGTGTGTGCTTGATTCCCCACTAGGTGAAGGAGGCAGCTGATCATTGATGTTTCTATCTCTCCCTCTTCTTTCCATTCTAAAAATCAATAAAAATATTTATAATAAAAAAAGGAAGAAAGCATCAGAAAATTAATTTGCAAACAACTAGATTACTCCTGAAGGGTTTAGAGTTTTAATAATTACTTCAACATATGTTATCTTGGTTAATGCTTATTATAGTCCTGTGAGGAAAGAAGGCCATTCCCTCTGTTTGCAGCTGAGTGAACTGACGCTCACAGGAGATGAAGGGCTTGCCCAATATTACTCATCTCTCAGTGCCTACAGAGCTGGGACTTGTGCTCATATCCTCTGAGTCCAGGTTCATCTGAGCAGTTGTATTATAAATCTATCTGGCTTTATAATGTTTTCCAGGCCAATATGCCTGTGCCCACAAATTCCTGGACACGTGCTTGGCAGACTTTTGTAGAGCGCGATCAGCACTTTAGAGGTTGTAAAGTCTTTTATGTCATTAAATTGGGGAAATGGACATAAGTTGGTTACACAAACACTTGGCTGAGAGCTGAGTCTAAGATGTTATTGTATACCATATTTTATACAATAAAATGTGTTCTAAGGCTTCTCATGCTCTATCTAGTGAAGGACTAGTTTGTTTCTTATTTCCATCTGTCCTGGACTAATAATTTTGATAATACAATAAAAACGTATTACTAGAACAACAATCACATACTTGAATGTTGCAGTAATGTCAAACTGCCACAAAATTTTCTAATTGCTAATTCTCTGTTTTCTGTACTGATCTGGCTTCTGGTTAGTAACAGTTCCCAGACCAGCAGAGAATCTACCAACCACAAGCCGAGAAACACTGTTCTGAGCAACGCCATTCCTGAGAGGAATTCTCTGGATAAAGAGTTCCTTAGTCAGATAAGTTTGAGAGACTCCATAAACAAGAAAGTATCCGTGCACATTAGTGTACTGGAGATTCTGACAAGTCCTACATTGAAGAAGCTTGTTTAATCATCAATCACTTAAGCCTTTCCCAAACTCACTGACCTCAAAAACTCATTGTTCATAAAATAAAATACCTTTTGCCAAAACCGGTTTGGCTCAGTGGTAGAGCGTCGGTCTGCGGACTGAAAGGTCCTGAGTTCGATTCTGGTCAGGGGCATGTACGTTGGTTGCGGGCACATCCCCGGTGGAGGGTGTGCAGGAGGCAGGTGGTCAATGTTTCTCTCTCATCAACATTTCGGGCTCTCTATCTCTCTCCCTTCCTCTCTGTAAAAAATCAATAAAATATATTTTCATATTTCATTGGCTCTGTCTTGCCAACATGGATAAAACCAGACCCCAGGTATGCCTGAAATGAAAGCCTCTGTCCTTTGCCCTCACCCTCATGTGTTTCTTTTCGAACATTTTAAAAATATATATTTTATTGATTTCAGAGATGAAAGGAGAAGGCTATCATTGATAGGCTGTTTGTGGCATGCCCCCCATCGGTGATCAAACTTGCAACTTGGGCATGTGCCCTGACCAAGAATCAAACAGGGATATCCTTGTTCATAGGTTGATGCTCAATCACTGATCAACACTGGCTGGGCTCATGTGTTACCTTTTTTAAATTTAAATTCTTTATTGTTTAAAGTATTACATATGTCTCCTTTTCCCCCATTCCCCTCTCCTTGTCCACAACCACCCCTTAGCACATGTCCTCAGCCCCCTACTGTCTTTGTCGATGGGTTATGCTTATATTCATGCATACAAGTCCTTTGGTTGATCTCTTTAAAAAAGAAAAAATCCTCCCAACCACCACCACCTTCCCTCTGAGGTTTGATAGTCTGTCTGATGCTTTTTTTTTTTTGTCTCTGGATCTATTTTTGTTCATCAGTTTATGTTGTTCATTATATTCCACGAATGAGTGAGATCATGTGATATTTATCTTTCTCCAACTGGCTTATTTCGCTTAGCATAATGCTCTCCAGTTCCATCCATGCTGTTGCAAATGGTAAGAGTTCTTTCTTCTTTCTTTTTTTACAACAGCATAGTATTCCATTATGTAGATGCACCACAGTTTTCTAATCCACTCATCTGCTGATGAGCACTTAGGCTGTTTCCAAATTTTAGCTATTGTAAATTGTGCTGCTATGAACATAGGCATGCATATATCCTTTCTGATTGGTGTTCCTAGTTTCTTGGAATGTATTCCTAGAATTGGGATTAGTGGGTCAAATGGGAGTTTCGTTTTATTTTTTGAGGAAACTCCATACTTTTTTCCCCAGTGGCTGCACCAATCTACATTCCCACCAGCAGTGCATAAGGGTTCCTTTTTCTCCATATCCTCTCCAGCACTTGTCTTTTGTTGATTTGTTGATGATAGCCATTCTGACAGGTGCGAGACAGTACCTCATTGTTGTTTTGATTTGCATCTCTTGGATGATTAGTGACTTTGAGCATTTTTTCATATGTCCCTTGGGCTTCTGTATGTCCTATTTTGAAAAATGTCTATTTAAGTCCTTTGCCCATTTTTTATTGGATTGTTTATCTTCCTTTTGTTAAGTTGTATGAGTTCCCTATAAATTTTGAAGATTAAATCCTTTTCAGATATAACATTGGCAAATATGTTCTCCCATGCAATGGGCTTTCTTGCTGTTTTGTTGGTGGTTTCATGAGTGACCTTTTAAAAAAATTCTTTATACTCTTTTGTTTATAGCATACTTTGCCTTCTACCAATATCCATGCCTACTTATGCTTCCCACAGAGGACTTGTTGCGGTTGATGTCACCCATAAAGAAAGTCACAGTAGCCAAAACTGGTTTGGCTCAGTGGATGATAGAGCGTCGGCCTGTGGACTGAAAGGTCCCAGGTTCGATTCCGGTCAAGGGTATGTACATTGGTTGAGGGCTCATGCCTGGTAGGGGGTGTGCAGGAGACAGCTGGTTGATGTTTCTCTCTCATCGACATTTATAGCTCTCTATCCCTCCCCTTTCCTCTCTGTGGAAAATCAATAAAATATATTTTTTTAAAAGAAAAGAAAAGAAAAGAAAAGAAAAGAAAAGAAAAGAAAAGAAAAGAAAAGTAAGTCACAGTAGTCTGTCTGAGACAGCTCCCACCACACTTTGCCACTGCATCTTGAAAATATATTTGCTTGCCCACTTTCACGGAGGTGACTCATGATAGGTCATCTTCCTCTTCAGTATTACCTTTCACAAACAAGAGGAATCCTCTTCATGTAAATCCAGCTCTATGGGAAATGCTTGTCTATTTTTTATCAAAATTATATACCCACACAAAAAGTGTAACTTTCCCCTAAAACACATATTGTTGTTCCCTAAACAGCAGTTCCTTTTGTCATGTTCCACTCACACCTCTCTCTCCCTCTCTCTCTCTATCTATCTCTCTCTCTCTCCCTCCCCCCCCCCTCTCTCTCTTTCTCTTCTGACTTTTCCCACCTTATAACAGGTAATTTTCTATGGAAATTCCTAATCATTGCTCTCATTTATATTCTCTTAACAGTCCTAACAACTATAGTTCTGTAAAGTTTCTAGAAGTATGATTTTATTTCTGAGGGTAATTCCTCCTAGCATCCTTGTTGAGATCACCAGGGACTTTCAACAAGCTTTAGTCCACTCTTTATTCTACCAATATCTCTGCTTTCTTGTTCAGTGACTCCAACTTCCACTCAGAGTTCTTTCCAGGTATACCACATACCACATGCTTTTAGTCACAGGCACCCCCTCGGGTACCCACATGGTGCTGAGCTCCCCTTAGGTCCAGGCACTATGCCAGGAAACCCTAGAATATATAGAACAAGTCAGCCAGGCTCTCTGCTCTGGGGGAATTTTGCTTCCAGGTACTATATATATATATATATATATTGTTGATTTCAGAAAGGAAGGGAGAGGGAGAGAGAGATAGAAACATCAGTGATGGGAGAGGATCATTGATGGGCTACCTCCTGCATGCCCACCACTGGGGATTGAGCCCACAAGCCTGGCATGTGCCCTTGACCAGAATCGAACCCAGGACATTTCAGTCTGTCGGCTGACACTCTATCCACTGAGCCAAACCAGCTAGGGCTACTCCCAACTTCTGATATTGTGATGTCTGCAATGCTTGAGAGCTCAAGGCAGGAATTTCCAAACTGTTTGCCCAACATTAGTGTTGTGTGAGACATTAATAAACAGTCCCCACCAAAAAGAATTCTGGTTAAGAACATCTGGGAAACAGAATTACATGTGCTAACATGTATTAGGACTTTTGAGGAGGTTTTTGTAAGTGTACTCGACCTGCAAACATCTTTTCAAGGAAGTCCTGTTTGAGATATTCCTCTGATGCCCTTGGAGAAATGCTGGCTCAGGAGTAGCTTCAGCCTGCTCAGTCCTTCCAAGTGCAAGGACCACATAGAAGTCATTCAAGCATACATCCTGGTTAGGCGGGAAATGGATATCTTCATGATTTCCCTTCACTCTGTCTTTTGAATGACAAGTAAGCTGAATCTGCATCCAATACTCAGTTATTTACTTTACCCCAGGTATGTGTTGTGTGCAATTTACCATCTCAGTCTGTATTCCTAGCCCAGATCTCTCCCCTTAGCTAGGCACCCCATATATCCTCCTGTCCTGTGCCAGTTGTCACCAATCTTTCAGACCTCACGTACCACCAGTGGTCCTCGGACGACCAGTTGGCGACCACTGCCAGGACAGCCACCTAGTGGAGATCTTTAACAAAATGTCCAGTAAGCACTTCAAATCTGTCCCACACAGAAGTGATTACTGTCTTTGTAAAAAGTATTTCCCCATTTGCATCGCCTAATGGTCTCCTTACTACCATACAACCAGAAACCTGGAAGGTATTCTGAATACCATCCTCTCAGCCAAGTTGTCATTAAGTCCTCTTGGATTTTCTCCCTATTATCTCTTTGCTCCCTCAACTGCATTATCTAATTTGGGGTCCTCAACACAGTGGTTCTCTAATGGCTTCCATCTTAGGCTATGTTTTCTGGGGGGAAAGATCTAGTTTTCTGCAATGTGCATGCAGGAAGGCTATTGGAGAGAGCTATGGGGAGCCATCCCTGGGCGGGGGGGGGGGGGGGGGGAGTGGTCAGAGGGAGACGTTGAATGTCAATGTGATTACATGAGTAGCCTCAATCATTCCTACAGGGTGCTCTGGAATTGGGTGACCCTTCACAGTTGTCCCAACTTGATACAAGGGGTTGAGGTTGTATGACCTCAAACCAACACATTTTCACTCTTTTCAACCTCTACTATCCACACCAACCCTTTTTCCTCCACATCCCCACTGGGTGTGGGCAACCCCCTACCCCACCTCAGGTTGCCATAACCTTTGGCCAGAATGAACCTCAACTAAGAGCAGCCAGCCACCAATTCTCCCAGAAGCCTTAGCTCTGAGGGGATGAGGGTGGCATACCACAGCATCTCTATCCCTAATCTTGTTGCTTTTCAATCCCCCATGACACTACCAGAGGAGTTTTACTAAACTCAAGTTTAATCACACTATACCCTTACTCGTAACCTTTCAATAGCTCCACCTCACCTACAAGATAATACAATTCTGATCTCTGACTACCTGTGAAGCCTTGTCTCCCACAGCTTTCCTCCTGCGTGCACTCTTGCCCCACGAATACCAGTCTCCTAAAACTTATCAATCCTTCATGGATGCTGCTGCCTCTGCTGAATATGAGTTTGTCCCACTTCTCTCACTAGCAAGCTCCTATTCATCCTGTAGGACCCAGCACATGCACCCACTCCTCTGTGATGCCTTCCTTAATATCCTCAAGCAGAACTAATCTCCTGTGTACCCTTCTTCTACTCTTGGCGTTATATGCTTATGTGACTGACCTCCTTAAGAGCAAAGCCTGTGTTACATTCACTTTTGAATGCGAATGAATCAGCCATGTACGTCAGTATTGTATACAGCTATGTCTACATATGTCTACTGACTCAAACTAATTAGAATTTTTGGTCTATGCTGCTGTTTTTGCAAGTACTTAATCCACTTGTCCAATGAAGGCTATAGGCCTATGGTGGGAGGGACTCTGTGGAAATGCAGCTGGCTTGGTATATATAGCTCTGTGCAGTTAATAAATACTTCACATTGTGTTGATGCTATTCTCTTATATTGGGAAAGTGACATACGGGGTATGTCATGAAAGGTACCATGTGGCCTGACTTGCCCCAAAATCTATCTCTTATGACTGAGATCTCTCCCTCATGTTCATTCTGAAATTCTGGCCAGGTCAGTGGTTCCTTCAGGGGAGTGAATGCACTCTAAGGCATGGGCGGGCTGATGCATCTGTAGAAAATAATTCCTATGTCTCCTTATGTTTATTTTACCTATTTAAAAATTTATATTTTATATGTGCTTTATAATGCACATAACATAGTATATACATCTATCTATACATGCATTTAATTTATAGATAAATAGTATTAGGGAGTCTACACTCAAATCATTTTTTTTTTTTTACTTAGTAGCATATGGTTAAAAAAATACTTGGATACCCCTAGATTGGGCTCCAAAGACTGGAAGCTTCTTCAGCCTTCTCCCAGTAGCTTTCCAGCTAATCTGATTGCTGAGCTAATGCGTGCTAATGGGCACTTAAGGTCTTAGGGAAACTCTGAAGTCTGGGATCTGGAGTAGTTAGGAAGGAAAGGTAGGGGCGGGCGGAGGAGCAGGGCTACCCGGGGAAAGCACAGAGGCTGCATCTAGTCGGAGATGGTGAGCCATCTCGTGAGGAATTGAGAACCTAGAGAGCTCTAGGTTCAATTGCTCTACAAAAAGCCAGGGGTGGGAGGCGGCACTAGGCCGGACAGCCAACTGCAGGGTGGAGGGGATATGAAAGGACAGCAGTCCCTACCTTCATGAGGAAGATGCCCACCTGGCTGTCACTGCGGCTGGAGCTCATCTCAGAGTATAGCGAGCCAGGTGCCACATTGCCTTTATAATTATCCACAGTGTGGGTATACAGATTTTGGGAACACCCTACATACTATTTCCCGCATCCTTACCACAACCCAGCCAAGTGGGTATTCTTATATCCATTTTGCAGATGGTGATAAAAAATTCAAACAATAAGTTTGTTTAGCCCAAGCCCTATATTCTACAGATGAGGACTGTGAGGTCCAGGTAGGATTAACCAATTTACGACAGATAAAATGCAGATTCTGTCAAAGCCTCAAAGCCAGGACTCTGCGCAGGACTGCCAGAACTCCACCTCCTCCTAATTCTCCATCATTTTGTTACACTTCCCTGCCAGCCCGCCATGGTGCTAAAACCAGAGGTCAGCAGGCAGAAAGCAGGCGTGTGGAGTGGCTCACACATCTTCTTGGCTGTGCCTTTCTGGATCTTCCCAGGCAGTGTGTTCTAACGGCCTCTGTGTTTCTTTGCAGCGTGCAAAAGGAAAGAGCAAGAGCACGGGAAGGATAGAGGCAACACCCCCAAAAAGCCCAGGCTGGTCTTCACAGACGTCCAGCGCCGGACTCTACATGCAATATTCAAGGAAAACAAGCGTCCGTCCAAAGAATTGCAGATCACCATTTCCCAGCAGCTGGGGTTGGAGCTGAGCACCGTCAGCAACTTCTTCATGAACGCGCGGAGGAGGAGCCTGGACAAATGGCAGGACGAGGGCAGCTCCAATTCAGGCAACTCATCTTCATCAAGCACTTGTACCAAAGCATGAAGGAATCACCACAAACTAAAACCTCGGTGGAAAAGCTTTAAATAAAAGAAATTTTTAAAAGACCAGGACCTCAACATAGCAGGTTTATACTTAGAAATATTTGAAGAAGGAAAAAAAAAGAAGTGTTATTTATAGTCCAAAGAAACCAAAGACTTAGTTCACCTGCATTCTGACTTTGTTCGGAGACACACCTTTCAGCGAGTCGACAACTTGGCAAGAAGAGTTAGGAGCAGGAAAACACCACTGGATCTCACGCCTTCGACCCATGACCCTTCTCGCTGTGCTTGGCTGTTTCGTGGTTTGGAGCAGTGCTTTTGAGCCATTGAGTGGACATCTGTTAAGATCAGACTTTCTCATCTGTTCCACTGCGCCACGAAGGTGTATGATATCTCAGTACTGTGTGTGGGTGCGTGTACACACACACACACATACATACACACAACCACCACCACCACCACCACCACCAGTGGTCAGGGACTTAGGCAGGGCGGGCCTTCAGGGAGGGTTGTACTGGTAGGAGAGCAACCATCCATGTGGGGTTGTCTGAGTTCATTGGATTGGGATGTGATGTCGCTCACCTAGCCTATTGTTTGAACCTGCCAAGCCTGCAACCTAAATGCAGATTCAAACCCAGCAAAGAAAATTTGAATGACACCTAAACTCGTGCATTCTCTTTGTTTGTTAAGGACTGTTCAGATACTTTTTAAGAAATGAAATAAGAGTCCATCCATTAAAAAAAAAATCACCTAGGTACCAAAGAACACACTTAATATTATAGTGCAGGTATTTTATTGCAATGATTTTAATAACCAAAGCTATTTTTACACAAGATACTATGTAAAGTTATACATAAGAACTAATCTAGCTGTAACACACATGCCATGTAGAATCATGACTTTTATTTATGACTCTTAAAGCATTTGAAATATTTGTTTTCAGAACTGGCAAGAAAGAATGTCGCTTCAGGGAAGCAATTGCTACCATCACAGAGAGGTTGATGCAGTATGCATGTACACCCAGGTGGCACACTCCCTTTCGGGACCCGTAAATGTCACTTAGGTGGACATATGACATGATTCCAGAATCTGTTTAGAGCTGGGAAAACCTGTTGATGCTCCCAAAAATAGGATCCCATTTGTAAACTAGAAAACTAAGTTTACACAGGGCAGGTAACTGAATTAGAAAATTTGTTTAAAGTAATGCTTTTCGGTAAAAAGACCATGGAACTAAGACTCCATACTTAGATTAATTTGACAAATTTGCTGCATGCCTTTGACACCAAATACATTTCAAAAATACAAACTAAAATGGAGCTGACCAACTTTATTATTAAAATGAACTATCTAATATTTGAATAATCCTAAAAATATAATCAAACTTATGTTATTGCCAATCCCAAACATTTTATGACTTGGACATGAACAAAAATAGCAGGTCCAGCCCAGAAATGGGAGTTCTCCCGGTCTTCAACTGCTTACTTCGTTCCGCATAGCCTCCGGAGCGTACCACCTTCTTTCCTGCTGCTGCATTAAGCTGAAAATTTTATAACATAGATTCCACTCTCTAACAGGGACATATAAAAACTAGACCTGAACCTCCAAAAGTAAACATTTAAATTCATATTTTCTCAAATCACTTAACCAGGCCTATAGGAATCAAGGCGAAAAGGAAAAAACAAAACAAAAACCAAAGATAATACAGTTGTGATGATTTGATTTCAATAAGAAAACAATCATTTGATTTCCCTCTTCTCCCCCCTCCTCCCACCAAATTCTCTCTGAATTCCATTGAATTATCACTCATATAATTAGATGTCTTTTGTACTATTGGGTAAAGAACTGCATAGTCTTGGTTAATTAGCACATCTAACTAGAAATATAAAATTAAATGTTATGGCAACAATAAGTTGTTATTGAGAGTCATTAAAATGCTTTAAAAAATTAAACCATCTTGCCTAGGTCTAGAAGAGGCAGGCACCTGGAGAGAGGAGGCCACACCAGCCTGTCTCCTCCATGTCTGCTGGAGGGGGAAAGGAAGCCGGCATACTTATGTCCTCTTTCATGAAAGAACGTATTTACCTTGACACATGCTGTCTATTTTCTTTCTCTCACCTCAAATTCCAGCTTAAAAATTTCCCTTCTAAACATGGCACAATTACAATTCAGCTGTTAAAAGATACCATTTAAATGGCCACCTCCACGATTTGCTAAACATTTAATCTTGTCAATTACAAAAACTAAAAGGAAAAAAACTGATTAACGTTTTCTCTTTCCCTGAATAGAGGGGACCCTGGTTACAGCTACATAATCTAATTTAGGAGGGAGGAAAGCCTTATTTATTTAAAACAAGAGAATGTTAAAAACAGGGAAGTTCAAGCTGTATCTACACCCAATCTTACCAAAGTCAATGCCCCAGGAAAAACAAAAGTAGAATTCAGATGACCACTTTTTTTTGCTTTGATTTTACTACATGACTTGCCCAGTTAATCTAACCACATTTTAAGTTTTCAACCAATTCTTTTGGTACTGTGTAGACACAGTGTCAAAGAATATTACTACATTTTTAATATTCTCACCATGCTTTTTTGAAAAATAACCAGTGATTCTATTTGCTAACACCAAAGATAATTTTCATACCAGCATTGAATGTGCACCCATTATGCAATTTCAGGGCCTAGAGATATATTTTCTCACAAACAGATGCACAAATCCAAGCCTGAAAAGCAATCTTTTTACTTGACTGTTTAAACATCTTCACAATCTCTGCTTCTGAGAAATCACAATGGACAAACTCAGCTTCTCACAGCAATACACTTATCCCATCAAGTACAGCTGGTTCTATTCTGCTTCTGACTTGTCACAGAGAGGGAATGCTTCCATTTCTGTCTCACTAATTTACGGCTCAGGTTCTAAACCCAACATAGCTAAACAGATCACATAATTTTGTTCACCCACCATTTCCCAGTCCTTGAACAAAATTCCCCTAAAAACTCATATATATATATATATATATATATATATATATATATATATATATATATTCCAAAACTGCACTTCAAATAACACATTTTGGGGGGTTTTCACAGAATGGAAATTAGACTGGTTTTGGCCAGAAATCATTTATGTCCTCTCATGACCAAACGCTTCCCTGAAAGGGAGCCAAGAGAAAGAGTGAACACCACAAAAGCCCAGACTTCCGTAAATGTTCAGGTGGAAAAATTCTGGGTGCTGAGAACTGAGTGTTCCGGTCCCTGGATGCAGCTGGAATAGGCCCCCCAAAACCAGAGAAAATGTGTGGGAAAGTTCTAACTGAACATGTCACTCACTCTGCCTCCTTCCCTCAGAAAACCGTAATTAATTTTCCGGGAACAAAGGTAAAAGCACTATGCTATGTTTGGACTCATGTCCCCACCACTCCCCTACCCCCGCCCCACCCCCTCTCCCATTGCTACCCCAGGCGAATGACCCATCTTTGCAGGTTAAATGCAAACTTGACTATACCAAAGAGTCCTAGGACATTTTCACATGAGCTTATAAGGCATTTTCCCTCAAAAAGATCCTCCCTTCTTTGTACATAAAGGATGAAAACTATGCATTTAGCAAACAAAGAGAAAGCACTTCCCCCTTTCCTATCTAGCTGTTTAGGGTGCATTCAAACACCAGAGGCCATTTTGAGATGCGATTGGCCTTCTGGATTATTCTTGTGGTGTGGTTAGCTTCACAGTGCATTGGGTAACTATTTCCTAAATAGGAAGGACAAAGAAGCAGAAGGTAAAAAATAGCTACTTCCACGTGTAAAAAAAAAAAAAAAGAAAAGAAAAGAAAAAAAGGAAAAAAAAAGGAAAGAAAAAAGAAAAAAAAGAAAAAAAAGTGTAAAGATCTACTATTTATAGTGTGAACCAAAGATGCTACCTCACTCGATTTCCATTGGTGATTTTAATCACATTGATATGATACCAAAGAATACCAAAGATATTTTCATGCACGGCCTCCGTCTGCCGAGGGAACTCCACCCCACCCTTCTCCCACCTCCTCGCCCCTCCTCACTCTTCACTCAGTGTGTAAACTTGTCTTCATTCTTAATAATAATGAGACCACAACAACAACACATTAGGAAAATACTACTCTTATGACTGCTAGTTCTCCTTGTAAATCTCTAGGCAAACATGTTGCAAACTTTGTAAACTCCTAGGACGAGTGCCTTGCTTGAACCAAAGTGTTAAACCGCTGTTGACCTCTCTCACCTTATACTCTTTGAATACCTCAGCCTCTTAGAAAGGCCACTAATGGAAAGAAAAGGAAAAAAAAAAGGAATAATTATTCACCGTGGTGCTTTTTCCGTGCAACCATGCAATGAAACTTTCTTTGATACCAAAGGATGACTTTCCCCCCAATTTCTTGCTGAGAAACCAAAGCTCCTCCTCCTCATTCCCTCTTGAGGTCCCCCCCACCTCACCGAGTCCCTTCACCAGGCAGGCCGTGCATCACTTTTACCAATTCCTCCAAATACCTCATAGTAATAACGTGTTAGGGTTACGTTGTATAGAGAGTCTATGTGATAAGGCAGAACTTACTAGTTTGATAATTGTTAAGGTTACTTTGAAAAAAACAAAAAAAAACAAAACACAAACCTTTATAATTCTTATTTATTTTATAGTTTGTATGTTTGGGATGTCCGCCCCCTCCTTGCTTCGGTTTGGGGTTGATTTTCTTGGCAGAACTGCTCTGTTGCTCAAGGAAGACTTAATTTCTGGATACGTCCCCCCACGTGGGTGAAGGGTTGTGTAAAAAAAAAAAAAATGCAAGAATGGAATAAGAAATGCTTTTCATTTGGATGGTTACTTAGATAGTTTTGTGTTTCGTAGTAAAAATTTGTTTCCACAGGGTAAAAAAATATATTATATATAAATATATATATAATCTCTTTTTTTGTGAAACTGGTTTCTATTTTCTCTATAATGTGCTGTGATTCTTTTTAATTTAATTACATTTTATATGAGCTTATTTAATCACTGCTTTAATTTATGACTGTGTAGTTTTTTAAATGTATATAGTAGAACCCAAACGGCCGAAGCTTTGTGTTACAATCTTTTTGTTCTTGATGCTAAGATGAGCTGAAGGCAGGGTGCGGCCTCAGCTTCTCTTGGCAGGCACCTCCGCGTGTGCTGTGGACACTGCCTGTGCCCCCTCCGAAGACTTGTACATGCCAAAGTGAGTGTTTCAAGGCAGTCCTTTTTGTCCCTTGGAAAGAAGAAAGGCGTTATTTGTGATCCTCCTTTAACTTATTGTTGTTGGTTTTTTTTAAAGAAAAGATTACCTTGCAGGTTAGACCTGAAATTCCAAAGAATTTAAGACTTGTTTATGTTCCAAAGCACTGGCATTTGTGAGATACTTGGCTAATTTTTTTTTTTTCCATTCGCACGGGTCTGAGAAATAGAGTATAGAAACTCAAAGAGACAAGCTAACTTGAATTTGGAAATCCTCTTCAGTTTCCCCAAGTTTCTGAATGGCTTCAAGGCAGGGGCAGAGCTGAGAGGGGTGTACAATGGCTTCCCGCCCTGACAGAGCAAGTCCAGGCCGAGGGCAGGGGCCTGGACCTGACTCATGAGAGAAAGAAGCAAAACAGGATTGCTCGGCCCCGATTGCTAGCCCAGTTTAAGGGAAATGGGTCACAGTTGCATATTCCAAACCCACATCTGTTTCTTAGAATCTGCTACTCATGACCCCCAACCAATTCTCCTCAAATGTCAGAGTCCCCTGGCGAGCGTACCAGGCCTGCTTGAGTTTGTCTCCTCTCGCTCTTCATCTTGCCTCTGTTTTTCGTTTCCACGCACCGGAGGCGGCCCCTGCCTCTGGCCCCTGCGCCCAGGCTGGCCAGATACTTGGCCCCGGTTCCATTCAGATCAGCACACGCAGACTTCTCAGCCAATCCGCGGCATCCTCAGCAGGCCCAGTGCCCGCCCGCTATGTTGCTGAAGTTGAAGTTGCTTCAGCTACATGGCACACATCCATAGATGTAAATACTTTTCCTCTCAATACAAGAAATTCACATTCTTTTGCAGGGGTGTTTGGGGTGGGGAAGGAAAGGGAGGGCTTAGCTTTTGGGTCAAATGCTACACTTTCTTACAAGCATCCTTGTACTCGTTGTGTATTTTTAGTAGGGCAACACGTCTGCTCTGAGTCGCAGGACCATTCAGCGCTCTGTTGGTCAGCATTGACTAACCGTGTGTTTTTCCTGCCGACACGGGGCAGTGAGTTACAGAAAGCCAGGAGGGCGGTGGCGGGAGAAGACTCGGACCCTCAGCGGGGAAACGCTGAGCAGAGCGGTATGCACAAGGTCGTGTTTCCTGTTTCTGTGCTAGTCTCGATTTTTTTCTCTTTTTTTGTGTGGATGTTCTGCATTTATTACATAATCATTGTGGACTCATTTTAGATATGCCTTTGGAACCACGTGACGAGTATTTTTTAACAAAATAAACTTTAAAGCATTGTCTTCCACTTGCTTCGGTGATCGTCTTCATATCGCCCCGTGTTTTCTCATCCCTTCCGAGGTCAGCCCACCTGCTGCTCCCTTAGGCCGTCCTTTCCCCGCTCTTCTCTCTTCAAAGCCCCTTGGACTTCAGCTGTTGTTTGAGTGTGACTCGTTTTCCCTGTTCAAGTTAGCTTGATGGTTTATTATGTAAGGAGGGTGCCTAAGACAATCATCAGGTAAAAAAATATATATATAAATAACGGGGAGGAAAAAAAAAAAAAAGGTCAATAGAGTAGAAAATCTTCCAAGAGCAGAGGGAGTTCTTCCTTAGCAATGGGGAGGGAGGGAGGGAGGAAGAAAAAGTAAATAAATGATTAAATTGATTTTAACAACCTAACCATGAGGGGCTTAGATTTTTTATAAAAACAAATGTTGCTGTCATTTTCTTTGTCGATTAGAAAGCAGTGGTAGTTTCTACGTTGCATCTACATTTCAGATGAAATGATTATTGTACCCAGTTACGGTTGTTCGCTAATATTTTGTCTCTCTCTTTCTCTGTGTCCAATGCTTCTTCTGTATTTTTGTGTGTAGCAACAAAGCGTGTAATGCATTAGGCGTTATTCTGGTTTGTTTATGAGTATTTCCTGTACTGCATTAAGGTTCCTTTCTTTTCTTTCTTTTTTTTTTTTTTTTAAGCTTCGCTACTGTTCTCCCTTTATGCCGTGCAATATCATCTGCTGTGTTTGCTAAGCAAAAAAAAAAGAGGAAAAAAAAGAAAAAAGAAAAAAAAAAAAAAAAAAGCAAGTGATGATGCCATCATGCTTTTCAGTGTTAAAATGTTTCAGCATTTATGTAGTCACCAAAATGTAGTAAATAAAATGTTGGATTTTCCAGCACTTTAAATTTAGACAATTTCTTGTCTTTTGTTTTATTCTTTGTAAACCTCAGGAGTGACTAATGGTCTTTCTTTGGAAGAAGGGTGAAGCTGAGAAGGCAACGTGCTTGCAAACGAAAGCCAAGGCCATGTTTTAAAGCGATGCTACTAGTGGCTGCCTGGCCAGCATGGCTTAGTGGTTGAGCATCTACCTATGAACCAGGAGGTCACAGTTTGGTTCCCAGTTGGGTCACATGCCTGGATTGCAGGCTCGATCCCCAGTGTGGGGCATGCAGGAGGTGGCTGATCAATGATTCTCTATCTCTCCCTCTCTTTTCCTCTCTGAAATCAATAAAAATATTTTAAATAAATAAAATAAAGAAAGATTAAGTAAGTGGGGGTGGGGATGGGGGAGAAGAAGGTCTTCTCTAGTGGAACTCAAGGAAGTTTTTAAATGTAAGTGCGGTGTTCTATTTGTAGATTTAGCCATTGATATTAACCTGATTGACTCTCGGAAGAAAGAAAATTATTATTAGAGAATATAACCTTAAGAAGTCCTCTCCAGTAAAATAATGGTTTGTGTTGTTGGGGGTGGGTGTCTGTCTGTCAGTCTGCCTTAGGCTATGGGTAGTTGGAGGTGTTACAGGCAACCAACACACCCGAAAAGGTGTTATCAGACAGCCCCCTGCCTGAGTCAGAGGGAGAGTGCTGACCCTTCCTGGTTCTTGTCTTCTCTGAATGAATTCAAATGAGTGACTCCAGGTGATTGCATTGTGATAAAGTCAATTTATTAAGAAAGTGAAGCATGTTATAGAGCATTGGCCTGTGCACCGAAGGGTGGTGGGTCCAGTTCCGGGTCAAGGGCACATACCTGGGTTGCAGGTTCCATCCCCATCCTGGTTGGGGCTTATGCACATTGATCTATGAACTAAGAGGTCAGGGTTTGATTCCTGGTCAGGGCACGTGCTCAGGTTGTGGACTGGATCCCCAGTGTGGGGCATGCAGGAGGCAGCTGATCAATGATTCTCTCTCATCATTGATGTTTTCTATTCTCTCATTCCCTCTTCCTTTCTCTCTGAAATCAATAAAAAAATATTTTTTAAAAAATAAAAAAATATTTTAAAAAAGAAAGTAAAACATACAAATTTATTAAAGAAGCAAGGCAAACAAATCTATCATCCGACATAAAGCATGGATCTGCTCACTAGTTAATCGGAGGAGCAAGAGGGGTGGAGAGTTTCTACCTTATATACATTTCTGTCTATAGATTTTTAAATTCCTCCGCTGAATATCTTGGTACAGATTAATTTTCAAGGTCCCCCTTTTACTTTGTTGTGGCCTTCCCAGAATTTGTGAGAAGCGCCTGGCAATTTCATCTTGCCAAATCCCGAGACTGTTGTCTTTTCTGTTTAGGGAGTGAAATAAAACTGCCCTTTTTTCCCCCTTTCCTCTCTCCCCTTCGCTCTTTTCCTGCATTCTCTCCTTAACAAGGCTTTTCTAACCATTTGTTCTCAAGTGCCCTTGGTTTGGGGAAGATAATGGCTTGGTTTTTCAAACCAGCTGCGAGCTGTCCATACTGCTTGGCTTTGTTTAATTTTCTTGTCTCCCGTTCCCTGTTCCCCCTGCCCTGAAATTGTTCTAGCTTCTTGCTATCCTATAATAGGGGGGCTGGGAAATTAGATCTTCTATTTAGTAGAGGGCAGCGAATGATCAAGAGGCCTGGTGTAAGGAAGAGAGAAACAAGGTTTGGAATTCCTGACGTGCTGATTGCTAGCTGTGTGACCTACCAGAGGGGTGTTCGGCTCTGCCCCAAGGAGGATTAATATCAACGTTATTTTAATGGTGCATAGACACCTTGCTCCTCTATAGTTCTGTTCTCTCCGGATATGGTCAGTTTCATGTGTCAACCTGTGTAATCTCTATTCCCCGTTCATTCAACCGAATGCTAATCTAGGTGTTGTGATGGTATTCTGTGCATGCTATTGTATTAATATTCATAATTAGTTGACTTTAAGTAAAGGAGATTATCCCACACAGGTGCATAAAGGTATTCTGATTCCCAGAAATATGTCAGAGCTCATCAAAGTTCTTTATGAGCATCTCATTCCCAGCTTTGCCTTTTAAGATTTATAGTGAGTTTCTTGTTTTCCCCCACTGTGGCCAGTGTCTCAGGCAGCTGCAGATTAGGCCATTGTTACTGATTGTTCTTGTCCAGAGACAAGGTTTGGGGAATCCAGCAAACTCCGAGTTAGGTTAAATTTTTTAAAAAGCACTGTAAATGGAGGTTTTGAGGGAACCTCCAGATGGATCAAGTAATAATTATGAGCCCTAGCCAGTTGTTCAGTGATTAGTGTGTCAGCCCATGGACTGAAGGGTCTCAGGTTTGATTCCTGTCAAGGGCACATATCTCGGTTGCAGGCTTGATACCAGGCTATGGTCAGGATGCATGTGGGAGGCAACCAATCAGATGTGTTTCTCTCACATTTATGTTTCTCTCTGTCTCTCCCCCTCCCTTTCACTCTCTCTAAAAAAATAAAAAATAATAAAAAATAATTCTGAGAACAGTGTTTAGGGAAGAACTTCAATCCCATCTGTTAGTTTTCACTCTGATTCTAGGGCTGTTCCTTGTCAAGGCCACCACAGAACCAAGAGGGGGACACAGCTGAGATGAGCACCGATGAAGATAACACAAAGCTAACTCTACCCACTAAGATTCAGCTTTTTTTTTTTTTTTTTTTTTTTTTTTTTTTAATAAACATTCCTCAGAATGTTGCAAGCCTGTGGTTAATCCCAGAATTCTGTCTGCAAAAGTTCGTTTTGATGATTTTGCCCATGTTGCCATTGCTTTTATGTAGGAGTGGCTTTTGGAGGTCCTTTCTCAGCCATCCTCCTCCTCTCCCTCCCCCCAAAGATGAAGCCGCAGAGCTGAGGGCCAGGAGCCCTCTCTGGAAGGCAGCCATAACCACACGGCAGTGCTAACAACCTTTAGAACTCCTAGGTTTTTTCCGACCTTTGTAACATCTCCGCGGTTGTTTTTGTCACGCCAAGTCTGTTTCCCCACAGGGTAAAACACAAAGGTCCTGAGGGCCTGGACTGGGGACAGTGAACTGATGAACCAAAGAGAGATCCAGAGACATAGAAGCATATCTGGCCTGGCCAGCAGCAGCATATCTCTTTCTCTCAGGCCTCCCTAGGGCTGTTGATCAGACCCACCTCTCTGGTTAGGTCCGTTGATTGGCCTGGAGATGCTGACTGGCATAGAAACCAACCAATCAGAAACAAATCTGGGTGAAGTGTGAGGAGCCAATGGGTGCCTAGGAGGTAGAACTTTTGACACTGACTGGCATAAAAACTGACCAATCAGAATCAAATCTGGGTGAACTGCGAAGGCAGAACCTAAGGTAGGGGCTGAGGAGGGCTTTTAAGGGCAGTAGCTTTTGGGTGTAAGGTGTAAGAAAATAGTCCAATTTTTTAATGGCAGGTTTGGTAATATAATGTATATGGCTGGCTATCAGTCCAGATATAGGGATTATGTATTTTTGTCTGCCAAGAGCATTTCCTCCTGCTGAATAAAGCTTTTCCCCCTCATTTAAGCAATCCTATCCTATATAATCTACCTATACTATTAAAAGGGTAATATGCTAATTAGACCAGGCTAGCTAGCCATCTTCTGGATGTCTGACTTCCTTTCAGACAAAGCCATTGTGGTAAGGGCTGAGGCAGAGACTGTTAGGAGCAGTCAGGATGGCAGGTGATGGCAGTTTGGGGCAAAATCAGGCCAGCAGGGGAAGGCAGTTGGGAGTAAGATCAGCTGGCAGAGGAGGGCCACTGGGAGTGAGATCAGGCCGGCAGAGGAGAGCAGTTGGGGACACCCAGGCCTGCAAGAGAGGCCAGAAGTGTGGGGGCAAGCCTGCAGGGGAGGGCAGTTAGGGACAACCAGGCCTGCAAGGGGTCGGGGGAGGGGGGCTTTGAAGGGGGACCAGGCCTCCAGGAGAGGACAGTTGGGAGGAACCAGGCCTGCAAGGAAGGGCAGTTGAGGGGAAGGGGGAAAGTGGAACACTAGGCCTTCAGGGGAGGACAGTTGGGGGGGGAACCAGGTTTGCAAGGGAGGGCAGTTGGGGAGACCAGACCTGTAGGGAAGGGCAGTTGAGGTGGGGGGAAGACCAGGCCTAGAGGGGAGGGTGGTTGGGGGGGCCAGGCCTCCAGGGAAGGGCAGTTGGGGGGGACCAGGCCTGCAGGGGAGAGCAGTTGGGGGTTCCCAAGCCAGCAGGAGAAGGCAGTTAGGGGCAATTGGGCTGGCAGGGGAGCAGTTAGGTATCGATCAGGCTGGCAGGTGAGCAGTTGGGAGCCAGCAGTCCTGGATTGTGAGAGGGATGTCTGACTGCCCATTTAGGCCCAATCCCTTGAGGGATTCCAGATTAGAGAGGGTGCAGACTGGGCTGAGGGACACTCTCCCATGCATGAATTTCATGCACTGGGCCTCTAGTCCTAATATATAAAAATCCATGGGCTGTTGCTACCAAAACAACTGGATGGATGACCAAATAGCAGGCTGCATAGAGCAACCAGTCCAGCAAGGGGGTTAGTGAGAGACAACCAAATAACTCAACGGCAGGCTTTGTGGGGCAACCAGGCTGGCAGGGGGGAGCATTAGGGGTGATCAGGCCAGCAGGCAGAGGTGGTTAGGGGTGATCAGGCTGGCAGGGGGGCAGTTAGGGGTGATCAGGCAGGCAGGCAGGTGAGCAATTAGGAGTCAGTGATCCCATATTGTAAGAGGGATATCCAACTGCTGGTTTAGACCTGATCCCCTAAACCCAAGGGGCCACAAATTGGAGAAGGTGCAGGTTGGGCTGAGGGGAGCCTTCCCCCATGCATGAATTTCATGCACTGGGCCTCTAGTCCTAGATAATAAAAGCCCAGTGACTGAAAATGCAGAACAACCAGAATGACCAGAGACCAGAATGACTGCAGCCTTTTGCCCCAGCCATCCCTGCCCCCAAGTGGGTCGCCTACCCCAATTCAGGGACCCCATCAGGGCAGTCCAGTCAGCCCTCCACCTGTACACCAGGACTCTATCCTATATAATAAAAGGGTAATAAGCAAATTGATCCTAATGGCAGAAAGATCAGAACAATCACTGGACCAGTCACAGTGATGTGCACTAACCACCTCTTGGTCACTTTTCCCAGCCAGCAGGCTCCAATTGCCTGATGGTGAATGGGTAACTGGGGGTGAGTGGTGGGAGATGTGGGTGGTGCCAGGCCTAGGACCCCACCCCACCACTCACCCCACACACAGAGGGTGACCCGCAATGGGGGCGGGACCAGCAAGCAGGCAGAAACAGCCAATCTCTCAGTCCTTTTCCCAGGCCATCAGACACATATCACTCAATGGTGAACAGTGAACTAGAGATGGGTGGTGGCAGGGGGTGGGACTGGCTGCAGGCAGCCAGGGAAGATGGCCCTGGTCACAGGGCAGGCCTAGGGACTATACCCACACACAAATTTTGTACACTGGGCCTCTAGTTTAAAAATAAATGCTGACTTGTTCATGTGCTTTATATAAAGCTCTCTCTAGTGCCAATTTTATGTATGTTTTTTTATCTGTCATTGTCAATCAAGAATTTGGTTGTCATATTTGCAAATAACACCACTGATAAAGGTTTAATCTCCAACATCTACAGACAGCTGATACAACTAAATAAAAGGAAGGTGAATGATCCAATTAAGAAATGGGCAATGGACCTAAATAGAATATTTTCAAAAGAAGACAGAAGGAAGGCCAAAAGGCACATGAAAACATGCTGAAAGTCACTAATTATCCGAGAGATGCAAATCAAAACAACAATGCGGTACCATCTCACACCTGTCAGAATGGCCAACATCAACAAATCAACAAACAACAAGTGTTGGTGAGGTTGCGGAGAAAAAGGAACCCTCGTGCACTGCTGGTGGGAATGCAGACTGGTGCAACCACTGTGGAGAACAGTGTGGAATTTCCTCAAAAAACTGAAAATGGATCTCCCATTTGATCCAGTAATCCCACTCCTAGGAATTTATCCCAAGAAACTAGAAACACCAATCAGAAAGGATATATGCACCCCTATGTTCATAGCAGCACAATCTACAATAGCCAGAATTTGGAAACAGCCTAGGTGCCCGTCAGCAGATGATTGGATCCAAAAACTATGGAACATCTACACAATGGAATACTATGCTGCCATAAAAAAGAAGGAATTCTCATCATTTGCAGCAACCTGGATGGAATTGAAGAACATCATGCTGAGTGAAATAAGCCCATCAATGAAAGGGAAACACCACATGACCTCACTCATTTGTGGATAATAAAGATCATTATAAACTGATGAACCAAAAGATAGATACAGAGACAGTAAAGCAACAAGCAGATTGTCAAATTTCAGCGGGGAGGGGAGGAGGATCTGGGGGAGATAATAGATCAACTGAAGGACTTGTATCCATGCATATAAGTACAACCAATGGACATAAAGCTCTGGGGAGGGAGGGGATGTGTGGGAGGGGGGGGGGGTAAATCAATAAAATATGTAAAAATAAATAAATAAATGTTTAAAAAAATAAATTAAATTAAAAAAAAAGAAACTTTAGAAGAAAAAAAAAGAATTTGGTTGTCTTTGTTGACATTCTGAGTATACTTGATGGAGATTTTCACACCTATTTGAGTGATGATTCCATCAATTCAATGGATAATGGTGAAAAGGAAAATTTTCTCATAGAATTTCTTAACAATATTACTCCTTTGCAAAGGCTTTGTCATAAATTAAAATTGAAAGTAGGTGTAATCATCATGCTACTGAGAAATATTAATAGTAAATGGGGTGTTTGTAAATGGTACTAGATTTATTATCAAAAGATTGAGACCTAACATAATCAAATCTGAAATATTAACAGGATCTGTGGAAGGGGAGGTTGTTCTGATTCAAAGAATTGATTTGTCCCCGTCTGACACTGGCCTCCCATTTAAATTAATTCCAAGACAGTTTCCCATGATGCCAGCATATGTGATGACTATTAATAAATCACAAGGACAAACTCTAGACAAAATAGGAATATTCCTACCTGAACCCATTTTCAGACATGGTCAGTTATAAGTTGCTTTCTCTTGAGTTCAAAGAGCATGTGACATACTTCATCACAAGGGAAATTAGGCAAGCACTCTGAAAGTGTTTTTACTCTTAATGTGGTATACAGGGAGACATTAGAATAAGTTTAATTAATTTATCAATCATTGTTTTTATCAATGTTGTTTTATATCATATTTTTGTTGTTGTTTTATATCATATTTTTGTTGTTTTTACATCATGTCTTTGTTGTTATTGTTTATTTATTAATCAATTTCTATACTATTTTCATATACATATTACTAATTTTCTTTCATCTCTGACACTTTTATGATAGAAAAAGGGTGAATAGCCAAAGCCAGTTTGGCTTAGTGGATAGAGCGTCAACCTGCAGACTGAAAGGTCCCAGGTTCGATTCCGGTCAAGGGCATGTACCTTGCTTGTGGGCACATCCCCAGTAGGGGATGTACAGGAGGCAGCTGGTCAGTGTTTCTCTCTCAAGGATGTTTCCAGCTCTCTATCCCTCTCCCTTCCTTTCTGTAAGAAATCAATAAAATATGTTTAGAAAACAAAAAAAGAAAAAGAAAAAGAAAAAGGGTGAATAGTGATATTAAAATATTTATTCTAATTAATTTTCTTTCAATGTGCACAAATCCATGCACCAGGCCACTAGTTTATTTATAAAATTACAGAGGTGGAAGGAGTCATTCGTAGAATAGATGAGCTTAGGAAACAAATTATAGGGGTAATGGAAGAGCTCCAGGAGACTGGGAGTGAGGAAGGTAACGTAAGGAGCTGGGGGTAGGGATAGAGCTTGGGGGGAAGGAAGGAGGGAAGGAAAGGCACAGGCATGATCTCTGGAGGGAGAGTTGTGGGTCCTCAGTCCTAAGGGTTTTAAGGGTGGAGATTTTAGGGAAGGCCTCAGGAAAAGATTGCAGTAGAATACACAGTAGTTTCCAGGTGTGTCCTTTCAGGGACTAGGTCTCCACTGATTGATTGGTCAGCGCCAGGGCAAAGGGTCATTATCCAATGCAGCTGGACCTGAGGTCAGTCGTGGGGTCACTTGTCTGGTTTTGCTACTTTTCTGGGCCTGGAGCTGAAATGCAACTGAGACCTACTAGTAGATGTTATCTCTAGGGAAGGAAAGGTCATCCTAGGAACAAGGTCCCACCCTGCAATTGTCCTTTGCTAGGCACCCAGGACTTCACCCTACTGACCTTCTGTACCTGGTCCATGCCTTGCCTGCTCATGTCTGTCTAACTGCTTACCACAACTGCAAGAAATTCAAGATAAAGTATACAAATGGCATATAGGCACGTGAAAAGATGCTCAGCATCATTAGTCATTTGGGAAATGCAAATCTAAACCACAAGGAAATATTACTTTATACCCACTAGGATACCTATTTTTTTTAAAAATAGCTCTAGTTTAGCTGGTTTGGCTCAGTGGATAGAGCATCAACCCTTGGACTAAAAAGTCCCATGTTTGACTCCTGTCAAGGGCGTGTACTAGTACCTCTGCTGCAGGCTACATCTCTGGCCCAGGTCAGGGCAGTACCAATTGATGTGTCTCTCACATCAATGTTTCTCTCTCTGTCTCTCCCCATCCCTTCCACTCATTCTAAAAATCAGTGGAAAAATATCCTCAGGTGAAGATTAGCATCCTTGTCAGCACTTGTTATCTTTTATTTGTCAAGGATGTAGAGAAATTGGAAGACTCAAACATTGCTGATGGGAATATAATAGATTCAGCTAGTGAGGATAAAAATAAAAAATAAAAAAGTTCAGCTGTTTTAGAAAACAATCTGGCATTTCCTAAGAAAGTTAGTCATGAATTACCATTTGATCCAGCAATGCTACTTGTACGTATATAACAAAATAAATAAAGACATATGTTCCTATAAAAACCTGCACACAAATGTACTTAGCATCATTGGTTATTATAGCCAAATACATGGGAACAAGTCAAATGTTCATTAACTAGTTAATGGATAAACAAAATGTGATATGTCCATATACTGGACTATTATCTAATAAAAGAGTAATATGCAAATTGACCATCATTCCAATGCACAAGATGGTTGCCCCCATGTGGACACAAGATGGCCTCCACAAGATGGCCAGCAGGGGAGGGAAGTTGGGAGGGACCAGGCCTGAAAGGGAGGGCAGTTGGGGGGGGGGGGAGACTAGGCCAACAGGGGAGGAAGTTAGGTGTGACCAGGCCTGCTGGAGAGGGCAGGTAGGGGCAAACAGTCTGGCAGGGGAGCAGTTAGGCATCAATCAGACTGGCAGGGGAGTGGTTAGGGTGATCAGACTGGCAGGCAGAAGTAATTAGGGGCAATCAGGAAGGCAGGCAGGTGAGCAGTTGGGAGCCAGCAATCCTGGATTGTGAGAGGGATGTCCGACTGCCTGTTTAGGCAGTCAAACATCCCTTGAGGGGAGTCCCAGATTGGAGAGGGAGCAAGCTGGGCTGAGGGACACCCCACCCCCTCCCTGCACAAATTTTGTGTACCAGGCCTCTAGTTTGGGTATAAAAAGAATTGACACATGCTACAACACGAATGAACCTTAATGAATATGCTAAGTGTCCAGATAGTGTGGCTCAATGGTTGAGCATCAACCTATGAATGAGAAGGTCATGGTTTGATTTGCAATCGGGGCACATACCTGGTTACCAGGCTTGATCCTTGGTGGGGGCATGCAGAAGGCAGCTATTCAATGATTCTTTCCCATCATTGACGTTTCTCTCTCTCTCTCTCTCCCTCTCTGGTCCTTCCTGAAATTAATGAAAATATTTTAAAAAATAATTTTAGAAAGTGATGGGGCCCTAACTGGTTTGCTTCAGTGGAGAGAGTGCTAGCCTGGGGGCTGAAGGGTCCCATGTTCGCTTCTAGTCCAGGGCTCATGCCCGAGTCACCCTGTCTTCCCTGGGCATCTCGGCAGGGCGTCAGGAATTACCACACAGGGTTTAAAGACGATGCCACTCCCACGAGGATGCCTGGTGAGAGACAGAAACATATTTCTTCAATCTAATCATGAGAAAGTATCAGACATACTGAGGGACTATACAAAAATAACTGACCAGTGTTAGTGTCAAGAAAGACGGGAAAGCCCGGCCAGTATTGCTCAGTGGTTGAGCATGCCCTATGAACCAGGAGGTCACAGTTCAGATTCCCTGTCAGGACTGCATCTGTCCCCAGTGGGGGATGTGCAGGAGGCAGCCGATCAATGATTCTCTCTCATCATTGATGTTTCTATCTCTCTTTCCCTCTCCCTTCCTCTCTGAAATCAATACAAAAATATATAGAAAGAAAGAAAGAAAGAAAGAAAGAAAGAAAGAAAGAAAGAAAGAAAGAGAGAAAGAAAGAGAGAAAGACAGACAGCCTTGGAAGCTGTCACTTTTAGAAGAGACTATGGAGACAAGACAATATGAGATCCTGGGCCAGACCCTGGACAAGAAAAAGACCATTAGTGGGAAAACAGTCAAAATTCAAATAAATGTGTAGAATAGGAGAAGCTCGTATCAGACCCTTTGTACTGTTTGTAGTGTATTGTATCAATGTTAGCTTCCTGGTTTCAACAATTGCATTATAATTATGTAAGATGTCAATATTAGGGGGTGGGGGGTGGGCAAAGGATAAATGGAACTCCCTATATTATTTAACTTTTCTGCCTAAAATTATTTCAACATAAAAAAGTTTTAAATCTTTGATTTAAACAATTATGTTCAGATTCATTTTTTTCCTGAAAATCAGGTGTGGACCCCTTCTTTGCCTCATAGGTTGGTTGCTAACAGAGTAATGTGAAAAGAAACAACCCAGCAGGTTGTCTTAGAAACCTGTTTTAACATTTTCCATAGCACGGCTCCTTGGTTATATATAACCTGGACCAGTAGGTGGCAGCACTTGACCAGTTTCTCATCAGAAAAAAAACCCAGAAGGAAAACAGCTGAGATTGAACATTGGGAGGGCGGTAAAACAATGACACTCCCCCGCCTACAGGGAGATGCCGTTTTTACGGGCACTTCAGTGATGAAGCATGGAGAAAAGAACTTGTAAACAGTGATGTAAGGCTTTTAGGCAAAATTGCCTACCCCTCCCTGGCCCCACCCCAGCCTGGGGCGTCAGGAAGGAGCATGAGGCGTCACCTCCGCTGAGATGCGGATGCCCCACTGTTACGGAATAACAAAGGTGACCTGCAAATTCTACCTTTCAAAGAATGAATTACAGAGAAACAATAAATCAGGAACAGTATAAGAACTTCAATAATTTTTAAATAAGACGATTGCCAATTATTTGTTGTTGGTGGTGGTTTTTTTCTTAGAATTGTGGGCCTGGAAGGAACGCCACTCAGTTCTTTTTCTCTCTCAAAACCCAGAACTGCTCCCATCGAAGTCTAAGACCGGAGTTATCTCAGCTATCTTTAGAAGTTGCTGGGTCCAAGGACGGGACAAGAGACTTGTTTAAAATACCACAGCCATCAAGTGCCAGAGGTAGGATTTAAAACCAGACTTTGGCCGAAACTGGTTTAGCTTAGTGGATAGAGCATCAGCCTGTGGACTGTAAAGGTCCCAGGTTCGATTCCGGTCGAGGGCATGTACCTGGGTTGTGGGCACATCCCCAGGAGGGAGTGTGCAGGAGGCAGCTGGTTGATGTTTCTAGCTCTCTATCACTCACCCTTCCTCTCTGTAAAAAGTCAATAAAATGTATATTTTAAAAAAATAAAACCAGACTTTGGATGAGTCCAGGCCTCCCTCCACTCCTTCCACAGAGCGTCCAAGCTCCTGCCTTTTATCTGTGAAGGACCGGGCTCAACGGGGCAAGAATCCTGGTTGATTTCTGGTGTGGGCACCGAGGTCCGCCCGATGGAGTTGAGTCGCAGTAACTAAGCTGAACCTTCCCTGCAATGGTTAAGACTATAAAACGTGTGTTTTAATAATGAAGTACCGTATATTCTGATTTTCCTAGACTGAGAATGTTTGCTCCTCATTCTACCACCCCACCCAGCAAACCTTTTCTTTTCCCCACAGGAGTGGGAGGGGATGGCCACAGACTGTAAAACCCAGAGCTTCTGACCAGCGCTTCCTGCTGCTCCCGCCGCTTCTCCCAGAGTGACCTCAATCACTAGGCCTGAAACCAAACAAACAAAGAAATCTATTTAAAGATACCCTTTCTGCCACTCCTAATCCATAGCCTGCTGCTAATGGACAGATGGGCATGGCGGTGCCAGCTCAGAGAGCTCCCCACCAGTATTAAAATACTCAGTTTGCAGCCCTGGCCTGGCCTTCCGACACTCCCCCACCCCCACCCGCACGGCTCACTCTGCAAAGCAGCAGGCAGGAAGGCTGTGTGCAAGGCCGTGGCCTTCAGGGCCAGCCAGGAGCAGCAGGGATCCCCGCGGCCCAGGCTTGAGAGATATCAGGACTGACAGGGATGCGCTTAGAGAATCCGTTCCAGCAGGAGCTGTTCTGGAGTTTCTGGTCCAGGCCCAGGTTGGGGCCACTGAGGGAAGCCATCACTGTGGGAGTCTTAGGACGTGGGAGGGCCCAGATCACAGGTGGTTCTTCTCGGTGGTTCCTCCTGAGGAAGGACGCCTTAGAATGTAGAGGCACGGGCATGATTCTGAAGTCTGGAGGCTGGAGAGGGCCCTGAAGGCCCATGTGACTCACATCTGCCTTCCCTCCCAACCTGAGTGCATGCAGTTCACTTTGACCCACCCTGTGCTGAGGCCCAGAGCACAGGCAGCAGTGTTGGGGGCAGGCCGATTGCATTGCTTTGGAGCTTCTTGCCACCCCTGCAGCGGAAGGGGACAGGATGTGAGTGAGAGGGCTTGAATACTGTGATGCATAACGCCATGGCTTAGATAACACATGGCCCGAGTGCTGACAGTGCACAGCCTAAGACAAGAGCTCAGTACCCACAACAGAGGCAACTCAAGAAGGGCAGCCGCGCAGGGCTGCACACATTCTGAGTCACTGTTATTTCCTCCCTACACACCCCACCCCCAGTTGTCAATGAGGATGCTCGCTTTTAACCACAATGAAGATGAAAACATGGCACAGCCCTAAGACCCTATCCTGATCTTGAAAACCTTCTTTTTAAGGACTCAGAAAGTTCTCGCGGATGGGAAAGGGAAGAGTTGGCTGTTTATTTTTTAGCTTCCGTGTACATCTTTTTGTTGTTGTTAATCCTCACCAGAGGATATTTTTTCCATTGACTGGTTGCCTCTGGCTCGCACCCTGACCAGGGCTGGGGATCAAATCGGCAACCCAGGGGCGTGCCCTTGACCAGGAATCGAACCCAATACCCTTCGGTGCCCAGGCTGATACTTTAACCACTGAGCCATGCCAGTCAAGGTTTCAATGTACATTTTTTTTTAAATAAGAACTTTGGGGTGTTTTTTTGTTCGTTTTGTTTTGTTTTTAGTCAAAGTAACATTTCATATTTAACCAAGATAAATTATATAATTACATATTTTTAAATATATATTAAAGAATATAATTAGGGTTAATTATACTCTTTAAATATATAATTTCCAGTTCAAATTCAGATTCTCCCAAATTGTCCATGCCCTGGCCAATTTGGCTTAATGGGTAGAGCATCAGCCTGCAGACCGAAGGGTTCCGGGTTCGATTCCAGCTAAGGGCACGTACCTAGGTTGCAGGCTCCTCCCCGGCCTGGGCCCTGGTCAGGGCTCGTGCAGGAGGCAACCAATTGATGTGTTTCTCTCACATCAGTGTTTCTCTCTGTCTTTCCCTCTCTCTGAAAATCAATGAAAAAAAAATATATAGATATATGGCTCAGTTGGTTGGGCATCACCCCATGCCAGTTCCATTCTGGTTTATGGTTCAATTCTGGTCAAGGCACATGCCCAGGTTTTTATATATATATATATTGTTGTGTGAGGATTTAAAAAAAAAAAAATGTCCGTTATAGTTGGTTTGTCTAAAATAGGGTCTAGGGCAGCGTTCTTCAACCGCTGTTCCGCGGCACACTAGTGTGCCGCGAGATGTTGCCTGGTGTGCCGTAGGTGCAGACAAGACAAGAATTTTATAATTTTTCACTATTTTGTTTACTTAATATTTCATAATAAAGTAATTATAAAATACTTTCTTTGTGTTTATTTGATTCCTATTCAAGAGAATTACTTTATATATAGTCAATATAGGCACAGAGTTAATTTTTTTAACATTTTCTAATGGTGGTGTGCCTCGTGATTTTTTTCATGAAACAAGTGTGCCTTTGCCCAAAAAAGGTTGAAAAACACTGGTCTAGGGAGCGGGCTGGAAGAGACTAATGGGGTAGGGGAGGGGATAAAGGAAGACCTATGTAATGCTTCCAACAATAGTAACTAAAATAGGATCCAATAACAGGTCCATACATTGTATCTGTTTTTTAAATCCCTATCATCTCTTACTCTACAACAGTGGCTTTTTTCATGCTATTGACTCCCTGTAGACAGCGGTCAGCTGACTTGTAAAATGTGTGGGTGTGTCTGACTGCTACTTCCAGATGTGGTTTAGCTTGTTTTTCTGTCCCTTAAATTCCCTATAACCTAGAATTAGGTCTAAAAGTTAGATGCAGCCCTGGCTGGTGTGGCTCAGTTGGTTGGGCATCCTCTTATGTACCAAAAGGTTGTTGGTTCGATTCCCAGTCAGGGCCCATGCCCAGGTTTTGGGCTCTTTCCCCAGTAGGGCGCATGCAGGAGGTGGCCAATCAATGTTTCTCTCACACATCAATGTTTCCCTCTCTCTCCCTTTCCCTTCCTCTCTCTCTCAAATCAATAAAAAAAAAATATTTTAAAATAAATAAATAAATAAAAGTTAGGTGCAAACCAAACATTTTTAAAATATATATATATATATTTTTATTGATTTTTCACAGAGAGGAAGAGATGAGGATAGAGAGTTAGAAACATCAATGAGAGAGAAACATCAATCAGTTCCTCCTGCCCACCTCCTACTGGGGATGTGCCTGCAACCAAAGTACATGTCCTTGATCGGAATCAAACCTGGGACCTTTCAGTTTGTAGACTAATGCTCTATCCACTGAGCCAAACTGGTCAGGGCAAGCCAAACATTTCTAATGTGCCAGAATTCTCAGTATATTTTATAAAATGGAGAAAATATCCCACAGGAATGCTGAATGAGATAAATGACAATGACCTATAAAATCTCACACATGCATCAACTGGTAATGCTCAATCAGATCACATTTATCTTAACTCATGAAACACAAAATCTACTTATATGCTGATCACATGAACGGGAATCTCCTTAAATTCTGTCTGTAGACTCTCATAAGTCACAAACATGTGGTCTGAGGGGATTGGGAAAAAGTTGGCACAAAAGAAATCAGAATATTTAAAACTTCTACAGGAAACATGCCTGTTTCCTCTTAGGAAATGGATCTAATTTCATTTTTTGACTCACAACCCTACCCTGGCCCTGCTGGTTCTGGTTGGAGTCCAGTCCATTTACTTCCCACGTGTTCTCTGCCTCAGCCCTGCCCCAGGGTGACAAGTCAAGAGCAGCAACAACAAATCAAGGTGGAGGAAGGTTGGACCTCTGGCGTACTACCATGCTTTCAGAGTTTATGTAAGAGCTTCAAGTTTCAAAACTTTACCCCAACATCTAACTATTTTACCATGTTTTATTGAACAAATAATCTGTCCTATGAGCCTGGGTCTGACTCAAAGAAGCCACCATATGTGATTTTGGCCATTTCTTCTGTTCAAGGAAATGCAGAGTTTGGGGACCATTCTTGGTCAGCGCTGCCCTCTGTATGGCGCTCATGCAGCACTGGGCAGGGCCCAGAGGATGCGCTCCATCTCCGAGTGCTAAGCTGCCCTCTGTGTACATCACTCTGTGGAAAGGCCACTTAGCTCATTTGGTCGGAGAGTCCTCCCGATGTGCCAGGGTTGCAGGGTCCATCCCTGGCCAGGCTATCATTTACAAAAAAGAAAAGCGTGACTGGTGTGGCTCAGTTGGTTGGGCATCACCCCATGCCAGTTCCATTCCAGTTTCTGGTTCGATCCTGGTCAAGGCACATGCCCAGGTTTCAGGCTCAACCCCTGAAGTCGGGGGAATTGTGCAGAAGTCGGCTGATTGATGGTCAATCTCACATGAATGTTTCTCTCTCTCTCTCTCTCTCTCTCTCCCTCCCTCCCTCCTTCCCTCCCTCTCCATTTCTTTCTTCCTAAAAGATCAATTAACATTACATATATAAAGAAAGCTAGAGAGAAAAAAGAAAAGTTGGGAGTACAGGTTGGGGTGGAGGTGGGGGAGCAAGGAGCCACAATGTTTCCTCACATGTGGGTAAAAATCCAAGGAGGGGACCAGACGGGCACATCCACCTCACAGATGCCAGGGTGTGTATGGGCTATTGCTGGAGGATGTGTAAGTTTTGTTGTTGTTTAACACAATGATCTGTAATGTCACCTTTCTTGGGAAGAGATGCCCTTTCACGTGTCTTCAGCTAAAGGAATCTGTCAGTGAGAGAATTCCAGGTGTCTGGTTATGGGGGGAGGGAAGACATGTTCCTGGGGAAAGCTTTTCCCAAGCCTTCTGAAACTGTGATTATACCTCAAGACTCCCCTCTTGCTTCTGGGGAAGCGTGAGGTGGGCTGCAGCAGGGTCCCTGGCCCCGCAGGCCTGGCTCGAGGCCTGAGCGCCCTCTCCAGGTGCAGCCCTGCCCTCCCCCAGCCAGACAGAGAGGTATTTTTAACCTTGGTGTTGACTTACACAGAGCTTCAGGTATTCTCTGGGGTGCACTATGAGACAGGAAAGCTGAGATCTGACGCTTAGACTCATTTGCCCTCCCTCAATGTGCTGGTTTTATGCACCTTGGAGGATTGGACCATAAAAGCTGTAATAAGGGAAAACTATTATACTTCCCTAGGAACCCTTTGGATATCATCTTTCTTTAGTTTCTGGCACAGACGTGCAGTGCTGGCCTGGGCAGCTAAGCCCCCTGCCTACCTACCCCCTGGGGAAGGGGATCAAACAGGGACTTTCAACCTTTTTCATCTGTGGCACACATAAGCTAATTACTAAAATTTTTTTTTTTTTTTTTTGGCTTTTTTTTTTTTTTTTTTATTTTTTTTTTTTTTTTTATTTTTTTTATTTATTTTTTTTTTTTTTTTTTTTTCCCCTCCCTTCCTCCCATACATTCCCTCCCTCCCCAGAGTTTTATGTCCATTGGTTGTACTTATATGCATGTACACAAGTCCTTCGGTTGATCTATTATCTCCCCCAGATCTTCCTCCCCTCCCCACTGTAATTTGATAGTCTGCTTGTTGCTTTATTGTCTCTATTTCTGTCTTTTGGTTCATCAGTTTATAATGTTCTTTATTATCCATAAATGAGTGAGGTCATGTGGTGTTTCTCTTTCATTGATGGGCTTATTTCACTCAGCATGATGTTCTCCAATTCCATTAATTATTAAAATTCTGTGACACATCAATAAATATATATTTTTGCCAATCTGACAAAAAGGTAGGTATAATTTTGATTCATTTTCATCAGATGGCTATTGTGTTGGTTTTTGTCTTTTTTTTTTTTTAACATAAGGGGGAAGAGGTCAGTGCCTCTGACTAAATAGTTAAGTATTTACAGGTCTTAAAAACTCCTTTGGCACGCTGGTTGAAAATCGCTGGGATAGAAAAATGACTTCCGTATCACCTGTCTCAACCAGACCAGGAAGAGAGACCATATGCGGGTCTATTACAAAAGAACTAGAATTACAGGTAGGCTATATAGGTCCTCTTCAGGAGGTGGTGTGCATTAGTCAGAAGGCCTAATGGCACACGCATGACACACACGAAGTCAACAGGAAACTGATCATGTTGCCTGAGGAGACAGGGCAAATGTTGAAGTCTGTGTGCTACACAGGAAGATTCTTAGGGGGTTTGGGGGAATCATGGATTTTATTTTATTGTATTTTTATCACCAAAGGATAGAATGAAGGAATACTGATTTATAGATTTGTTAACAAAAGAGGGATATGGTCATTTCATTTAAGTAAATACATATCCTGCAAGGCACCAGGGACACAGAGCTGGGCTGTACAGTAACCAGTCTGGGCCCATTTGGGGAGATTGTCCCTTCCCTTAAGAGACAAGAAGGCAGACATAAACAGGCAGTGAATTTGTTTAAAAAAGAAACACAATAGGAAAATAAGTCTATAGAGACATCAAAAATTCTGATTAGGAGAATATGTAATTCTTTTTTCTTTTTTGTTTTTTTGTTTGTTAATTTTCATTAGAGGATACTTTTCCTATTGCTTTTTAGAGAGAGTGGGAGGGAGGGAGAGATGGAGAGAGAAAGAGAGAGAAACATCAATGAGAAAGAGATACATCGACTGGCTGCCTCCCTCACATGCCCCAACGGGGGTGGGGATCAAACCCGCAACCCATCAGGTAGGGGCCCTTGACCAAGAATCAAACCCATGGCCCTTCGGTGCACAGCACAACACTCTGATCACTTAGCAGCACCAGCCAGGGCAAGGCTATGTAATTCCTAATTCCATGGCCCTTCAGGAAATAGAGCCCACTGACGACTACAAATCACACTCAGTCCAAGCGTTAGGGTTCACACTGGCCTAAGCATAAGCTTGTTCCTCAGTCTCTCCTCATGGTAAACGAAGACCTGGCTCCTCCTCCTGTACCACTGACACAGAATGCTGTGGTGTGAGGCAGGATGGGGTAACGCGCAGTTTTAGTACGGCTGTGTGTCTTGTTCCAGATTCCAAACGCCTCGAGGCAGGAAAGGAGGAGGCCCCTTCCAGCTGCCTGAGTCATCTCAGAAAGGAAGCCTGGTACCGCACTCCCCTCACAGCTCCACCCCTCCTGCCCAACCGTCTGTCCCTCTTCTTCAAACCCTGAAGCAACTCACACCAGGGGCTCTCTAACTCTTCAGTCTTTATTTTTCACTTAATTCCTTCTCATTTCTTGGGCCCTATCAAATGACATGATGGAAGATATCTTAAAGTCTCTGTAATTTTCAAAATCAGACTTCATTTACAGACCAAGTCCCCATCCTGAAAGGGATTCCGTGTAGTTTTGGTCTAACATCCATCGCCACACAGACCCAACTAAACAGCTCTTGGTTCTCCCGTCTTGCTTCTTACTGGAAGAAGAACCTGGAAGTCATTGCCAACTAGACTGCGTGAGTCACAGCAGGCGACTGTATTTTCCTTTCTGGTGCGAGGCAGGGCAAGATAAATTTAGTTTCATTATTTTTGTTGTTTCTCAGGAAGAACAGGGCTTGCAAAATAAACTGGGATTGCTGCTCTGATTCATTTCAGTCTTCGTGTCCCTCAGGGGTGTTTCTGGGCCAATAGTGGAAGATTTCTTCATGAACTCCTCCCGGCTCTCTGTGAATCCGGCCTCAGACATGATCTTTGTGTCGCTAAAACATATCTGGACCACTTACTGCCCACAGCCACACGGCCTGTTCAGTGCGGCCCTGACAGCTAACAATGGGAGCCCCTCGTTTTTCGTTTCACACGCACTCACTTCGCAGACGTGGAGTCCGCACTGTTGCGTGGAGAACTGCTTATTGCGCTGTGTGAGAGAGATGGCAGTGTACGATTTGGCCTCTGTTTTCAAGAAAACACGAATTCTGAGGTAGCCTAGATAGCAATAAATAATGTATGTGTGCATGCGAAGTTTCAGGAGAGGAAAGGTCACCCTGGGAGATTACTCAGGAAGATATGGGAGGAAGCGGAGTGAAATGGAAGGTACAACAGCAGTAGAATCAGAGGCACTTTGGAAGCATCTGAATAGATGCCCCAACAAAACCACTAGGTCTTCAATGAAACTTGCTGCCCTGTGCATCAGTGAGCTCTCAGGAGGGGAAGTTTCCCAGAGAAGAGATTAAATGTGAGGTGGAACTAGGATGGTAGAAGGAGCACACAGGAGGAAAGCTGCAGGTGCCTGTGTTAGTTCGCTAGGGCTGCCTTTGGAGCATCCATCTTATATGAAAACTGCTGTTTGAAATTTTAACCCTGCTAATGGGCTTCTGTAAATTCTTGCTTGCTAAGACTACTCCCACTTCAGCGAGGCCATTAAACCTTCCCCAGACAAGGTTATCAGTGCTGGCGCCAGGCTAGGCCTCTGGTTGAGGTCTCAAGGCCCAGCACAAACGGGCTCTTTAAGAACTTGCAAAAGGGACTGGAAGCACCCCATATTTGAGAGACAAAGAAGGTAAAATCATATAAATAGGGAGAATTCCTTCATGTTGGGGCCCAGAATTTGAGAGACATTTTCCTTTGGACCCGCACATAATAAATGTAACTCCATCTCTCTAAGTATTGCATCTTCTTCGGTTTTCTGTAACACCATGACACAATATCCCAAACGAGGTGCACTGACAGATATGCTTTCTCACAACTCTAGAGGCGAGAAGTCTGAGATCTGAGATCACGGTGCCAACAGGGTTGGGTTCCTCGGAGGCCTCTCTCCTCAGCGGCAGATCCTCTCCCTCCATCTCCTCCTCACCCGGTCATCCCTGTGTTCAAACCTCCCTGATCTCTTCCTTCTGTAAGAACAGGGCCCACCCTATCACCTCTCTCAAAACCTTATCATCTAATAGACTACATTCTGAGGTACTGGGCATTGGGACTTGAACATATAAATTAGGGGGTGGACAACAATTCAGCCCATAACAGGGCCTAAACCCTGGGTCAGCAGCAGCAGAAGGGAGCTCAACCTTCGCCTCCAGGTTAAGCCAAGCACCATGGAAGGGGCCCAAAGTTTCCAGTAGGGAGGGCCCCGTGTTTGCAGATGCAAATAAAAATTTCATCTGAAGGAAAGCAACCCCAGTTTAGGCCCTGAGGGTGTGACAGAGCGAAATGCCTGGTCTCTTGGACTCCAGGTTCAGCCCGTTTTGTTCCCCTGGCCTTCAGGCTAATTTAATATCTTTGGCTTCATCTCCCATAAGCACATGCTAATCATTAGAGGAATTCTGCTTGCAGCTTGAATTTTACAAAAACAGCCTCTCATTTCCCCTCCCCCTCAACACAGAAGAGGCCTGAACTCTGTACTTTGTTAAGATGAATCAGAGGTACCACTGAGGCTCCATTTTCTTGGGTGGTGTCTTCTCCATCAATAAACCTTTCCTTACTCCAAATTGATGTTTTGAGTTTTGGCCTTTTAACCCAGTGGGCTCAAGGACTTTGGACCTGTAACAAAGGCTCCTGCGGATTAAAATAAAACAAATAGACTGTATGTTCAGCAAAACTATTTTCCCAAAGTTAGAATAAATGAAGATGTTTTCTGATAACTAAAACTGAGTTGGCCACCAATAAATTCACACTAAGAAACCTTAAAAGGATCTTGTCCTGGTTCACTTTCCCTTAAAAGTATACCCTTGATTGGTCCTTGACCAAAGAGGGAGTTAGGGGTGTTTTTGACCCTACATTTGGCCCTTCGCATCCATGGATCAAAAACAGCACATACAATCCAGGCTTGGGGAGCTGTGGCTGGGAAATTGCAGACGGGAATGTGGAAATACTGTTTTCAGTCTGCTGGTGGTCGAATCCATGGCTAGGATGGGCTGACTGCAATGACTGAAAGAAATTTGCATGTAGAGGGACCCTGCAGTCCAAACCCCAGTAGTTCCAGGATGAACCGCTGTTTATGTGAGAAGTAGTTTCAGGAAACACCTTGTGGGGTTCTGGGGAAGTGAGAAAGGAAAAAGAGGGATGCCAGAAAAGGCTCATAACCAAGCAAGCCGCCACCATGGACAACTGGAGCTTCATCCCACTGAGGGACCCACTGGGGCCAGGGCAGAAAGTGTCTCAGTTTTCCTGCCTGAAAGGCAATCAGCTGGGTATCCCCCAACCCTCTTCAACTGCTCCCAGGAGGCATTCCTCCCCTGACATTTCGTGTCTGCACCTGGCAGGAGCAAGGGGCTGGGCAGCCACCAGAGAACTCAGGTTGAGTTGCAGGTGCTGAGGTGGAGATTGGCTGGCTGGGCTTGGAAACAATAACTGTTGATGGGACATGGAAGGCCCCTGGCAAAGTCTACTGCCGGGTACTGCAGGAAACCTGCAAAACGGCTGTGGAAAGGGAAGGTACCAAAAGCCAAAAGCAATAATGAGTCAATACATTGGCCACAAATATATATATTGGCCACTATGTAGGTATATCTAAACAAATGTTGTTAGCATAAAAATATAATGTTAGCCAAAACCAGTTTGGCTCAGTGGTAGAGCGTTGGTCTGCGGACTGAAAGGTCCCAGGTTCGATTCCGGTCAGGGTTATGTACGTTGGTTGCAGGCACATCCCTGGTAGGGGGTGTGCAGGAGGCAGCTGGTCGATATTTCTCTCTCATCAACGTTTCTAGCTCTCTATCTCTCTCCCTTCCCCTCTGTGAAAAATCAATAAAATATATTTAGGAAAAAAAAGAATTCATGTTAAAAAAAACATATATATATATATATATATATATATATATATATATATATATATATATAGTTAGTGCCCAGTCAGTGTGGCACAGCGGAGGTCATGGTTCAATTCCCAGCCAGGGCACATGCCTGATTTTCAGGCTTGATTCTAAGTCCCTCAGGAGGGAACATGCAAGAGGCAGCTGATCAATGATTCTCTCATCATTGACGTTTCTATCTCTCTCCCTCTCCCTTCCTCTCTGAAAAAAAAAAATTTTAAAGAAAAGTGTAATGTTAGTATCTAATTTGTAGTCGAACACAAATCAAAACAGAACATAACTATACTATTGGATACTAACATATTTTAAGTTGGGGTCTGTATCACTATTATGGGGAAGGAATTAAAAGTTAGGAACCATATGACCGTTTAGATTGGTAGGAGGAAAATATAGGTATGCCACCTATAAGTTACCTGATGGGAGAGAAGCTTGGAGGGGAGCATGGAGTAGCACAAGCTTCCAGAAATGGCCGGCTTGATTGGAGGGGAGGAGCTGGGTGGGAATGGCTGGAGAGGTATGGCAAGGGGCAGGGGGAAGGGGGGAGGATGCTGGAGACAAACCTTGAAGACAACATTTTATCCTAGAAGCCAGGGATCCCCAATATTTTTGTCCAGTTTTATTGAGAATAATTAGCAGACATTATAAGTTGAAGGCATACAGCATGATGGTTTGATTTACATATATTGTGAAATGATAACCACAATAGATTTGTTTAACATCCATCATCTCAAATAGACACAATAAAAAAGAAAAGAAAAAAATGCTCTCCATGTGTTGAGAACTCTTAGCCCAATATTTAAAATTACACCTCTCATCTTGCAGGCTCTTCCCTGGCCTGGGCCCTGGTCGGGGCTCATGCAGGAGGCAACCAATCAATGTTTCTCTCACATCGATATTTCTGTCTTTCCCTCACTCTTCCACTCTCTCTAAAAATCAATGAAAAAATATCCTTGAGTGAGGATATAAAAAAAATTACACACCTCATTCATTAATACTTTGAGCTTGTACCCTTATGTGTAATACTTGTACTATATTACTAATATATACAGTATAAAACATATACTCAGAAATGATTTTTAAAGTGAGATTGATTCGTTATAATAAGCATTTTAATGTTTGTTCTTTCTAAAGACAATATGAATAATTTAAGTGTGAGGATTAAGCTCGATTATGGTTCATTATTTTGGAAATCTTGACTTACTGAAGATGAGAAAATTTGACATTGGGTGTTAGTGGCTGTCATGGCCGATGAAAGATACCTTACCGAAGTAAAGCAGACCCAAAGAAAGAAGTGTACTTATAAAACATGATAATTTTTGAGACCATCTTTTAATTTTATTGATTTTCTTTCTTTTTTTTTATTGTCTAAAGTTTTACATATGTCTCCTTTTCCCCCAAATGACCCCTACCCCCACCCCACAACCATTCCCACCCCATGCAAGTTCCCACTGCCCCAGTGTCTGTGTCCATTGGTTATGCTAATATGCATGCATGCAAGTCCTTTGGTTGCTTTCTAAACCCTGCCTCCCCTACCATTTGTCTCTGGATCTATCCTTGTTCATCAAATTATAAAACATGACAATTTTTATTTTGTCAGTCCCACATACCCATTATGCAAGCATTTTTGTTGAAATTCATCTAGGCAATTTCCACATTCTCTGATTTCAATCAGAGGTAATAGCATAGTAATCAGAAGGGGATAATTTACACTTTTTAAAACAAACAAGTCCAACCCATTGAAATTCTTCATCAGAAGAATTTTTAAACAAATTAGAAAATTATGTTTCTGCATTTTTTTCAGCAGGCCCTGCTAGGAGGCCACTGCAACTACGAAGATTAGGACCTCTGGGCAAGAGGTGGGTGGAAAAAGGAGGGGTCTCAGGACAGTTTTGGCAGAATGTGGTAATGGCCTATTTGAGAAAGAGAAAGCAAGGGCTCTAAGTTCCTGGGTTACTCCTTTTTTTTCAGGTTGCAAGATGCAAAAATATATTCAAAATACCTCTAGGAATGGGAGAGTATTATAAGGATCCATGCAAACCTAGAGGTGACAGGGAACCATCTTCGTAATTGCATTGCTGGCTCCATGGAAATGTCCTGGATGTGGTTTCCAGATTCATGTGGCTCTGGAAACCCCGTTTAACTCAGGGCTTGCCTATAATCCCCGTCCATGGCTGAGTCTGTGATTCGGTTCCTCAGATCCTGCTCTTCTCTGTTTTTTTCTCACGATTCCTGCTTAATCATGGTTTCTACTGCTTCATGACTCCTCTGCTGCTTTTCCTGTGTCTCAGCCCCAATCACTCATTCAGCATCCCCTCTCTGTCTCACATTAAAAGTCTTAAAGGGAGAGAGTCTAATTGGTCCAGGCACCACATAGTTGGCCAAAGGTCTCAAGTGAGGCCAGTCCATTCACTGGCCAGACTTTACATGGCTGCTGCCTTTGGAGTATGTGTTCATGCCTGGGGTGATGGGTCATGTCTCCATGGCACAAATTAGAGAAACCTATGTACAAGGAACTGTGAGTTTAAAAACAACTTGAACCTTGAATAAGTGAGCTGGGAAATGAGCAGGTTGCCTAATAGAGTCTGTCCACTGTAGTTGGGGAGATAGAAAGATGGGATATTCTGGATGTGGCTTATTTTACAACCAAGGCCAATGTCATGCATGCATGTATTTCACTTACTACCCAAAGCTTTACTTTGGTTATTAACATAGAAAATTATAACTTAAAAGTTATTATTATTCTACTACAGCAGAAGGATTATAAAATGCCAAGTGATTAAGATCACAAACTTTAGAACTAGACCTCCTGTGGTCATGTCCCAGCACTCTCATTTACTGGCTGTGTGACCTTGGACAAGTCACTTCACGGGTCTGTGTCACAGTTTCCTTGTCTGTAAAATGAGCATGATATAGACCTATCTCATTGGGTGTTATGAGAATTAAATAGTTAACATGTTTAAATTGCTTAGAACAATGCCTGGCATAAAATTAGCACTATATGAATATTTGCTATTTTACTTTTTAAAAAAATATATTTTATTGATTTTTTACAGACAGAGGAAGAGAGAGGGATAGAGAGTTAGAAACATCGATGAGAGAGAATCATCTATCAGCTGCCTCCTGCACATCCCCCACTGAGGATGTGCCCACAACCAACATACATGCCCCGGAATCGAACCTGGGACCCTTCAGTCCACAGGCCAATGCTCTATCCACTGAGCCAAACCGGTTTCAGCTTGCTATTTTACTTTTAATCATGAGTTAAACTCCAACTATATACCAACATTCATGCATTTTAGCTTCCACTTCAGTCGCTCTTAAGTTTTTGAATTATTTTCTCATGCAGTCTTGGCTCTTTAATTAGATTTATACTTTCATCTGTATAAAATAAATATTTTCTGGCTCAGAATTTTAAAGTGACTTTCTTTGTTTTTATTTTATAGCCAATTCTTGGAAATAATTCTTATCAAAATAAATATTCTTTTTATTTCCCCTGCTCTTATGTTTGTTTTAGGATGTTATTTTGTCATAGTTTTATTGATTTCCCTCTGGAGAAGGTCAATTTCCCAGGAACATTTGATGTCACTATTCAGAGATGAAGAAGGTGTTACATGTTTATTAAAAATGATCCACAAGAGTGATTCAGAAACCAGGGTACATTGATATTTTTGCCTCAGTAATTTCGCTGGTCTACTTACATGCTTGAATTTGAATGCTGTTTAAATTAATCTTTTGTAAATGATCAATAGTTGATAGGATTTGCTCCAAGTATTGCAACTGTAATATTGCACTATATTTACAGATGAAACAAAGCAAGTCTTCATGATGTCATTATATTTTGAGATTTTACACCCTAACTGTGGGACATAAGTCTACTCTTTCTAGACTTCACTTTTCTTGCTAATTTTTATTTTGTTTTTAGGTAGGAATATTAATCCCTTACTATCTTTTGAATAATCCTGTGATGCACAAATGTAACAAAATATGTGCCAGCACTTTGAAAAATTCTTAGCACTATTCAAATGTATGGCATTATTATTATTGCTCTGATCATTGTCATGGTTAATGTGATTAGAGGCCCGGCACACAAAATTCATGCGCAGGTAAGTCCCTAGGCCTGGCCTGTGATCAGGGCCATCTTCCCCGGCTGCTAGCTACCTGCCCTGCCCCCCCCCCCCCCATTGCCACCCACCAGGTTCCCCGTTCGCCACTGGACAATCGGAGTCTGCTGGCTAGGGGCAGGGGAGGGACCAAGAGGTCAGCCATTCCCACTTGCTTGCCAGCCCAGTCCCCACCACAGGGCACCCTCTGTGTGTGGGGACACTGGTAGGACGGGGCCTTGGCTGGCACTGCCCGTGTCCCCCATTACCACCCCCAGTTCCACATTCACCATCAGGCCATGGAGCCTGCCAGCCGGTGGGGGAAGGGACCAAGAGGTGGTTAGTGACTGGTTGAGTGGTTGTTCTGGTGGTTCTGCCATTAGGGTCAATTTGCATATTACCCTTTTATTAGATAGGATATAATATTGTATCAGGGATCCTGGTATTCGGGGAAGTCTGCCCAGAGAAGGAAGTATCAGAAAATCTGAAGAAGTGAGGGATGCAGAGGGGCAGGAACAGCCCAGGCCCGGGGGGAAACGGGGGAGAGCAGAGCAGAGGCAAGGACGGGTGTGTGAAGAATATGAGGTATAGCCCCACCCGAGTGGCCCAGTGGTTGAGCATTGACCTATGAACCAGGAGGAGGTCCACAGTTCAATTCCCCATCAGGGCTCAATCCCCAGTACGGGGCGCGCAGGAGGCAGCCGACAAATGACTCTCTCTCATCAATGATGTTTCTCTCTCTCTCCCCCCCCCCCCCTTCCTCTCTGAAATCAAAGAAGATAAGGTATAAGTGGGATACCCTTGGCTGAGCAGAGGGGTTGCCGGGGGAGGAAGAGAACACATTTATATGGACAAGGAGACTGACCCAGGGCAGATCCCACCATCAAGGTACCACCTGTGCGTGCGTCCTGCAGCTAGAAAGGAAGAAGCTGGCGTTTCCTTTTTTTTCCTCCCTCTCTCTCTCTCTCTCTCTCTCTAGATAAGTCTGTGCTTCCTATTGGACGAAGCAGGAGGCCTAGGAGGCTCGATGCCCTGCAGGCAGGGGTTCACCGCCTCGTCAGTGATGGAAAACTCGCCCAGGTAGTAGCCAGCCATCTCAGGCTTGATTCCTTCTGGTTGACGCTCTTGCCACTGTTCACGCCCACCGTGCGGCCCACCATCCCCGGCAGGATGACCGGTCCCTGTCCCGCAGGCGCGTCCTCACCGCGGAGGCTGCTCCTGGGCGGCTCCCCTTTGGCCGTGCGGGGCGGGTGGGCATCACGTGCTGCCTCCCCCGCAGGCGCAGGCGCAGGCGCAGGCCGGGCTCAGAGGCCAGTGACACCCGCTGCAGCAGCTGCTTCCGGGACGCGTGAAGCCGCAGGTGGAGATCCACGCAGGCCGGTGACCTTGCGGGAAGTCGCTTCTGCTCCGGGTCTGCCATCTGGTTGTTTCTCTGAAGGCCGTTGGTGCTTCCCTTGCTCAGGATTAGGGCGGAGTGCTCCGTGTTGAGTGTGGACCTATGGACCAGGAGGTCACGATTGGAGTCAGGGTGGGAGCAGCCAGAGTTGGGGCTCCATCCCTAAGCAGGAAGCAGCCAGGGGGTGATTCTCTCTTATCACTCATGTTTCTCTTTTCTTCCTCTCTCTTCCTTTTGAAATCAATAAAAATATATTTACAAAAAAAAAAAAAAAAAAACACCAAAAAAACCAACCGACTCGGGTTTGCTTAGGAAAAGCCAACTAAGCAGTTCAGATGTCCAGAGAATTACAGTTGACCCATGAACAGCACGGGTTTGAATGGGCGGGCCCACTTACAGGATTTGTTTTTTCTAATAAATGCATTCTGCCCGTCATATCCGTAGGTTTTTGCGTCTGTGGATTCAATCAACCACAGATGGAAAGCCATATTTTCACATTCCCAATGGTGGATTCCCAACCACAAATGAACAATACTGTTTTGGAGCCGTGGTTAGTTGAATCTGAGGATAGAAAGAGCCAGTTGTAGAGACAAAAGTTGTTCGCGGATTTTGGATCGTGAAGAGATGGGGTGGGGGTGGGGTAGGTGCCGCTAACCACCCCCTACCCGCAAACCCCTCGCTCCCCATTGCTCCAGGGTCAACTGTAAGATGTCTCACTCTGCTACACTTCCCAAGCGTGGCCCCATTATTCCCAGTGAAAATCTTATTTTCTTGTGACTTTCTAAAAAAAACATATTTTCATTGATTTCAGAGAGGAAGGGAGAGGGAGAGAGAGAATCATCAATGATGAGAGATGATCATTGGTCAGCTGCCTCCTGCAAGCCTTACACTGGGGATTGAGCTGGAAACCCAGGCAAGGGAATCAAATCGTGAGCTCCTGGTTCATAGACCGACACTCCACCACTGAGCCACCCTGGCCTGGCTCCTGTGACTTTGGGGCTGGAGACAACAAAGCGCCCTGACACTGCTGGCTGAATTGAGCCCACACACCCCTTGTGCTATCTCCCTTCATCAAGCTACTGTTGCTCCCCGTTCCTTTAAGTTACCAGTGACCTCATCTGTGCCCATCACTGGCCACCGCTTTGTCTTCATAGTTCTTGACCTCTGCTGACTCCGTGCCTGGCCCACTCCCAACGTGTGCTCACAGAAGGCTGTATTGTCTGCTCCGCATGGGAACAGTGCCATCCCCCATTCCCAGGCAAGCAGCTTCAGAATTCTGCCTGAAATGTAAACCACTGAGATATTTATACCTGTCAACCCGTGTTTTCTTTTAAAATACAAATGCATTCGAAGAGGGCTAAAAAGGTTGGCGCTTTGTTGTTCATTGTTTGAATTCATTTATTTTCCTGCTGCCACCTACCTATAAACGGCACGTGAAGGGACGAAGACATGCTTGTTTGGGCACGTTTAGATGGAGGAGAGGCCATCTGAGGGTGAGGGACATGGGTGGGAGGGAGGGCTTTGGTCAAGTGAAGCACAGGCTGAGGGAGGATACCAGAGATTAACTAATTTTCAGACTTTTCCAGAACTCAACATTCCCCGTGTGCACATATCCAGGTTTCCCCTTCAAGCTCCTCACCACACTCGGGGCTCTTCTCCCCCTGACAGGCTCAGAAGGGAGACGCTTCACATCAAAATAAATGTAAATTACTCTCTTCCCTCCAGACAAGTCCTGTGGGGGAGGAAGGGGGTCTGAGGAGGGAATCCTTGGTTCCTTCCCAGGATTGATCGCAGTTTCCGTTGCAAATGCTCCAACTGCAAATTACACCTGCCTTCCCCTGCTCGCCCACCAAGAACAAGAAGGCGTGAATGTTACCCAGCGCTGCTCTGATGAAAACATGAGCTCATTAGAAAAATATCACTTCCAGGACCCACCAGTTCCAGAATGTTCCCCTGAGAGAATAAGACAACTAAGGAGCACTTCTACCCTTAGCCACATGTTGTCCTCTTAGAGCAGCAAGAAAGCTGCTCCCAGCCCTGCGCTTGAGGGCGGGGTGACTGATATGACCAGGCAGATGGGGGTAAAGGCCGCACTGCCTGCTCCCTCTCTCTGGCTAAGACCTGCCGGTACATGCCCGTGCAGCAAGCAGAGCTGGGAGGGGACTCGGGGCCTGCAATCCGGATGGGGCTCCTCTCAGAATCCCACAGGGACTGTGGTCTTTGCTGCAGAGGCAGGTCAAGTGTGCTCTGCAGAACAGCTCTCCCCATCCACAGGGGGAACGAATGGTCCCACCGTGGCCACAGGTGCAAGCGGTGTCCTCTGATGCAGCCTTACCATTAATAAAGATGTGGTTTTATTCCCAAGAGTCTTGTATGCCCATTTTTCAACTAATTCAGAACCAGAAATGAGGAGTATGTGGTTCACCAGCATCCCCAAGATTCAACCAGGACTTGAGAAAAATTGCTTAGCAAAGAATTCTACTCCTGCCCAGCGGGCGTGGCTCAGTGGGTGAGTGTCGACCTATGAACCAGGAGGCCACAGTCTTATTCCTGGTCAGGGCATATAACCAAGTTGAGGGTTCTATTTCCAATGTAGGGCATGTAGGAGGCAGCTGATTAATGATTGTCTCTCATCATGGATGTTTCAATCTTTCTCTCCCTTTCCCTGCCTCTCTGAAATCAGTAAAATATATATATATATTTTAAAATAATTCTACTCCGCCGAGACTGGTTTGGCTCAATGGATAGAGCATCGGCTTGGGGACTGAAGGGTCCCGGGTTCGATTCCAGTCAAGGGCATGTACCTTGGTTGCGGGCATATCCCCAGTAGGGGGTGTGCAAGAGGCAGCTGATCGATGACTCTCTCTCATCGATGTTTCTAACTCTGTATCTCTCTCCCTTCCTCTTTGTACAAAATCAATAAAATATATTAAAATAATTCTATTCCCTTGCTTCTTGGTGTCCTCTGAAGAACAAGAATCAATTCTGATCTATTTTCTTAGAGATCTTGCCCCTACCCTCGCCCCCACCCTTAGCCTCACCTACCCCAGCCCCATCTGAGACCTGGAGTTTGTCAGGTATATTCTGTAGGGTTAGAGAACAGCTAAAGTTGAAGACGAGGATCTAACCATTCACAAATTATATCCTTTTATTTATTTATTTATTTTTACACCTTTTCCGTGTCCCTCAGGCTCTGGTTTGGGGATTACCAGGGTATTTGGAATTCTCTAAGGAAAACAAGGTACACTTAATTGTATGGTTTTCCTGCACAGTTATTGGTACTAAGAGAAAGAAGGGAACAATTTTTAAAATTGCTACTATTTATTTAAAAAAAACATTGTGGGAACACTGTGATCTATTATTTCTCAGTAGGACCTTTCATAAGACTAAATATTTTTATCTTTCAAGCAACCATTTGATGTGTTACTTTTAAATAAAGATACATCTTTGTTTCTCAAGAGAGTTTAAACAATAACTCTAAAATTCAATTACAGTACTACATTGTCAGAGTTATCTGGCACAAACCATTATTGCAATTCCCCATAAAAAACAATGAAATAAGAAACTAAACAATTTTTTATGTCTGGAATGTTGGCTGACTGGCTGTCATGGCCATATTCAAATTGGAATAATTATATTCCATCTATATGTTTTTTCATCTACGATTGAGCTGGATTGGCCTGTAACAGGAAAAGTCATGTATCAGACATTTGAGAACTCAGGCTTAGAAAATCTCACCCCATTCCACTTAGAAGTGGGCTCTCAAAATTAGTGGTAAAGCAATTTCAATAGCCCCATTTTGCAGCCAATTAAAATCTTAACCATAAAGGCTACAGAATGAAGTTTTATTTGCCTGGCTTGAGGTAACAGAATATTTAAGTAGAAATCACACATTTTCCTATCAGATATCACTGTTAACATACATTTCTAAGCAGAACTGTTCTTATATCTAACTAGAGGTCAGGTGCATGAATTCATGCAGGGGTGGGGTCTGGCCAGCTCACTCCAATGGGGGCAGATTGGACCATGCCAGTGGGGGAAAAGGGATGTGGGGGAGTGATCCAGGGGGGGCTGGCCAGGAGGGGGAGCTGTAGCCAGGGGGAGGGGCCGAGATGGTTGGCTGGCCGGCCCCACCCCCGATCAGGGTGGTGGGGGGCAATAAGGGGCCTGGCTGGGAGGAAGGGGCTGTGGGAAGTTGGGGGGAGGGGGGCAATTGGGATCCTGATTAGGTAGTTGGCTGCCGTAGTGCACATCATAGCGACCAGTCATTCTGGTTGTTCCTGTCATTCTGTCATTTTAGTCACTTGGCTTTTATATATATAGATGCTTGGGGCAATTGCTGAAGTAGCTGCATTATCCTGAACACATATGAATGAGGGACAATTCTGATTGAAAATATTTGAGAAATGGCCGAAACCAGTTTGGCTCAGTGGATAGAGCGTTGGTCTGTTAACTGAAAGGTCCCAGGTTCGATTCCCGTCAAGGGCATGTACATTGGTGGCGGGCACATCTCCAGTGGGGGGTATGTAGGAGGCAGCTGGTCGATGATTCTCTTTCATCGATGTTTCTGGCTATCTATCCCTCTCCCTTCCTCTCTGTGAAAAATCAATAAAATATATTTTTTTTAAAAAGAAAAAGAAAATATTTGAGAAATGGTGTTGCTCATTTATGAAAAATCATACGTGCTACAGAAATCTGAGATTTCCTATGTCAGAGGCTTACCCTGACCCTACCAATAGCCCAGGATTGAAAATTTGGCATCTTCTGTTGTCTCTTTTCTTTTTTGTTCCCCACATGTTGGTCACGCACAATCTTCCCTGTGTGGCCTTCCCCACTGCTCTCTCCTTTCCACTCCTTGGGTCACAGCCTGGTCACACCCTTGCAAGAGCCTTCTAACCGCAGTCCTGTTCCTAGCCCAGGCGCGGGGCCCTGCCCTGGCCCTCTTCTGGCTGAGCCCTTCCCCACAGAGGGATACTGTGGAGCTGAGGGACATGCCACTGGGAGTCCAAGCCCTGGCTTTTACACCACTTCCGGGATACTGTTATTCAGACCCTGGGATTTCTCGTCCAAATAGTCCTGAGCCTGCTTCCAGAGACTGTGCAGGCTTCTTCCTGGGGTCCATCCTCCCAGCAGTGACGGTTAGGTCCCTGCATCTAGGGTAGCTTAGCCCTGCAGGCATGGCTCAGTGGTTGTGTGTCAAACTATGAACCAGGACATCAGGGTTCGATTCCTGGTCAGCGCCCATGCCTGGGTTGCGGCCAATGGATGATTCTCTTGTCATTGATATTTCTATCTCTCCCTCCCTCTCCCTCTCCCTGCCTCTCCGAAATCAATAAACAAATTAAAGGGCGGCCTAGGGAAGGCTGTTTGCAGGGGGCATGGATGTAAGGCAGGCCTTCACAGGGCTGGATGGTGGTAGGTGGAGGAAAGGGTGTGGGCCCCAGGGCAGGGGCTGGCAGCCAGGCTCAACTCACTCTGTGATGCCACGTTTTTATAGGAATTTCTGAACATGTAAAAGGTTGTTTTGAAGGTAGGAGGATAAAACATATTTTATTTAGCAATTGGCCGTCTTTATTTACAACTTTTAAATATTTAGACGTCTGGTGTGTGGGCTTCTGTGTGTACTGTTGCAGGAGCCCTGCTAGTGTTAGCAGAAGGCCTGCCTGCCCCGCCTCCCGTCGCCCAGAGTTTTTCCAGGTGAACAGGAGCTCCTCCAGCTCACAAGCTCAATGAGGGGACATCAGTGGTGTCTTAGGCTTTATCTCTAAGAATCTTTGGAAATGGGTTTGAGGTTTTGCCTTCAATTATTCATTTTGTGCCATTTACAATGAGTTAAAAAATAAAAATAAGCAAGCAGCTTGTTTAAATGACTAACTGCACTGGTGAGTCCATCAACATCTCCAACCAATCAAACTATCAAGGTGTCCAGAGTCACATTTCCATGAACTGAGAGAACTACATACTAGCAGAGAGCAAGCAAACCAATCAACACCTACATTAGCAGAAGCCTCCGTACAGTACCTTGCCTCATTATAATTCCCCTGCAAGGCAGCTAGGGAGCAAACTGATTCCTGTGCATAGACAAGAAAACAGGCTTGGGCCGAAACCGGTTTGACTCAGTGGATAGAGCGTCGGCCTGTGGACTGAAGGTCCCAGGTTCAATTCCAGTCAAGGGCATGTACCTTGGCTGCGGGCACATCCCCGGGAGTGGTGGGGGGCGAGGGGGGTTGCAGGAGGCAGCTGGTGGATGTTTCTCTCTCATTGATGTTTCTAGCTCTCTATCCCTCTCCCTTCCTCTCTGTAAAAAATCAATACATTAAAAAAGAAAAAGAAAACAGGCTTGGAGCATTTGAATGAGTTAGTAAGTTGCCTAAAATCATACAGCTAGTAAATGGCAGAGCCTCCTAAGGCCTGATTTCAACTTCTTGCTTCTAAGGGGTGTAGAATCCAGACTTACTCTAAGACACGCAGATGCTCCGTTTATATTAGGAAAGTGCTAGTACATTTGGCTTCCAGTTCTGATTTGCCACTGACTAAGGTTTCTTGGGGAAGGTGTCCAACAGAGGTAGGCCTCAGTTTCCATCTTCAAGATAAAGGAGTCCGAGCAGATAATCGCTAAGGTTTCTTCCAGCTCCGTGGTTCTTTTACAGTCTATACCCCAGATTGCTTTTCACATTTGTGAAAGTGGCTTTGAAACCCAGGCAACGCCGGTGGTGTTACATTAATGAGTCTTTATCAAATGGCCCCAGGTGTCCTCCACCCCCCCTGGTTAATCAGACCAACTGGCACCAGTTTAATCAGAAGTTAAAAATAAACTTTGGGGACAAAATGGCAAACCAATAGTACATATTTTGTTGCTATTTCCAGACATTTTTTAGGGAAAAGACCACAGGGCAGTATTTTCCACAGTAAAGCAGTTCCAAGGTATATTAATAGGATCTCCTTGAAAAGGGAGTTTTTGGTCACGGGGTTAAACAATGTCAAACAGGTATTTCTTGTGTGTGGAGATCCTTTAATACTTATACTGATTATTAATTATTAATCTCCAGGAGGAAGATTTATCATCTTCAAGAACTAGTGCTCAGAACATAGTTTGGAAAACACAATTAAAAAATGTTTGGGCTGAAACCGGTTTGGCTCAATGAATAAGAGAGTCAGCTTGGAGACTGAAGGGTCCCAGCTTCAATTCCAGTCAAGGGCATGTACCTTCGGTGCGGGCATATCCCCAGTAGGGGGTGTGCAAGAGGCAGCTGATTGATGACTCTCTCTCATCGATGTTTCTAACTCTCTATCTCTCTCCCTCTCTGTACAAAATCAATAAAATATATTTTAAAAAATAAATAAATAAAAAATAAAAAGTGTTTGGGCCAGACCGAGTGGCTCAGTGGCGAGGGTCCATCTATGAACCAAGAGGTCACAGTTTGTTTCCCAGTCAGGACACATGCCCCAGTTGTGGGCTCCATCCCCAGGAGGGGGCATGCAGGAGGCAGTCCATCAATGATTCTCTAGCACCAAAGATCTTTCTATCTCTCTCTTCCTTTCTCTCTGAATTTAATTATACACACACACACACACACACACACACACACACACATATATATATATTTTATTGATTTTTCACAGAGAGGAAAGGAGAGGGATAGAGAGCTAGAAACATCGATGAGAGAGAAATATCAACCAGCTGCCTCCTGCACACACCCCCACCAGAGATGTGCCCGCAACCAAGGTACATGCCCTTGACCAGAATCGTATCCGGGACCCATCAATCTGCAGACTGACGCTCTATCCACTGAGCCAAACCGGTTTCGGCAATGTATATATATATTTTTTTAAATGTTTGGAGTCTACTGACTGTTGCCAGTTTCTCAGAATTTATCTCAAAAGCAAAGTGCAGCTTTTGGTGATGGCTATGATATATGATATAAGGTGTTCAGGCTATTTGTTTGTTTTCTAATAAACCCAAATTCAAGAATGCACCTGTTTCCCTAGCTGATTTGGCTCAGTGGATAGTGGATAGAGCATCGGCCTACAGACTAATGGGTCCTGGTTGTATTCCAGTCAAGGGCACATGCCCAGGTTGTGGGCTTGATTCCCAGTAGGGGGAGTGCAGGAAGCGGCCAATCCATAATTCTCTCTCATCATTGGTGTTTCTATCTCTCTCTCCCTCTCCCTTCGTCTCAGAAATCAATAAAAATATATCAAATTTTAAAAAAAAGAATACACCTGTCTACATGGCAGTTGTCCACACTCTCCCCTCGGAGATGATATACTTAATAAAATACCCAATCAAATCTGCCATAATGATTAATGGAATGACGTTGGTTGTTTTATTTTTTTCTCCAAGGTATTTTCAATGTTGTTTGTTTTAAAAGTGTCAGAATTAGCCCTGGCTGTTTTTGCTCAGTGGTTAAACATCAGCCCCATGGACCGAAGGGTCATGGGTTTGAGTCCCGGTCAAGGGCACGTATCTCAGTTGCAGGTCCCCAACCCTGGTTGAGGGGGAGTGTGGGAGGCAACCAATTGATGTGTCTCTTTCATGTCAATGTTTGTCTCTCCCCCTCTTCTCCTTCCTCCCTTCCACTCTCTCTAAAAACCACTGGGAAAAATATCCTCCTGTGAGGATTAAAATGATAGTAATAATAAATAAATAAAAGTGCCAAAAGTGGTCTTTAGAAAATGAATCCTGGATTGGATGTAATCCACAGAAGGAAATGTTCTTATAATTTAAAAAGTTACACTCCTCATTCTTTTAAATCCCAAAACAGCTTTATTCATAGACAGTTTTTATCAAATTTAACTCCTAAAATTTTTTGCTATTTTAAAAACATTTTTTAAAAATATATTTTTATTTCTTTCAAGAGGAAGAGAGAGAGAAATAGAAACATCAATGATGAGAGAGAATCACTGACCAGCTGCCTCCAGCACCCCCGCTCCCCCATCCCCCTGTTGAAGTTCAAGCCCGGAAACCCAGGTATGTTCCCGGACTGGGAATCACACCGGGACCTGGTTCATAGGTTGGTGCTCAACCACTGAGCCATGCCAACCAGGCACTAACTGTTTTTGAAAGTCAAATCCACCACTGTGGCAGGTTGTATTTTCCAAAAATGCCTACAAGAATCTCATTCCCCATTCTCTTCTTACAATGAGACCTGGAGTCAGCTCATGAAAGCGTCAGGCACCTCTGCCTTGCCTGGGTGGGACACTCTTTCTGGAACCCAGCTACCATGATGTGAAGAAGCCCAAACAAGCCTGTGTGGAGACCACACTGTGTAGCTGAGCTTCACCAACAGCACCATCAACTTCCAGACCTGTGAATGACAGGGTCTCCTGATTCCAACCTTCAACCATCAACTCACCCCCGCTGAGGACCCAGAGTCAGAGCAGAGACAACTGTCCCCTCCCTGCTCCGCCAGAATTCCTAACCCACACAATCTAGGAGCATAATAAAATGATCATTTTTATGTCCCTAAGTTTTAGGGTGCTTTTGTTAGGCAGTAAGTACTAGTAACTAAACAACCACCAAAAGATAAAACAAATAATTTTGGGGGAAATTTCAAGTGCCGAAAATGTTTTATTTTATGAATCCTTAAGAGTTGAGATTTATAATCCTAGACTCTTGGACTTTTTTTTGTATTGAATATTTCTGAATTTGGCACCCAGATCACCAGCATTTTAGCAATTGAGTTTCCCCAAATTATGGTTTATTTGTTTAACAACAATTTTCCAAGGATTTCAGAATCCTACCAGTTTCTTAGCATGTCCAATGTCTGGAAGCTGGGCCCACGGAATCAAAGCCTTCAGAGGCCTGACAGGTAAGAGAAGTGAGTCAAGTAGAGATCTAGGGGCTTGGGGGGAAATTAGAAGGTTCCAACAACATTACTGGTGTGGGACTTCTCTTAGATGAAAGTGACTGGGTCCCACCTTCTCTTTTGAAACTTTACAGGAAGCCCTATTGACCTACTGCAATCCCTGCCTCGTGCCAGATCTCTTTGACAAGCTCCAAAGGACACTCAGAGCCCTGGGACATCCCCCAAACCTCAATTCTTTGGATGTTGAAACACGGGTCCAAAAGTTATTCTCCAACTCGCTGAGCCTGCTGAGTATGCTGGTGCCCTGGGACGGTCTTGATTAGACGCCTCAGCAGAAAATTAGTCTGAGAGCTGGAAACTCGGTCACTTGCCCCATGGGATCCTATCACATTTTCAGGAATAAAATGCTTTTATCACTTCATAAATGTGGCCTAGAGTCCTGAGAATTCTGAGCTCGGTGGCTGACAGCTCAGCTCCTAGTATGTATGTTCAAAGCAATCTGTGAACAAACAAGCAATTTCTTATTTTGCTTATTGTTTTTTTAAGACATATTTTTAATTAGTTAATTGTTACTTTAATGGTTGTCTTCCTTTCTAATCTGTCAGCCTCTCCTTAGGGGAATCTCTTTTTTTCTATTGACTGATTTGAGAGATTTGTAGTTCCACTTATTTATGCATTGCCTCTTCCTATCTTGTTTACAGTTGTAACTCCTGCACTCAGCACAGTGCCTGGTACACACCAAGTGCCCAATAATATTTAGTCAATGAATGAATGCCCCATTCATTTGGTTAATGCACACACATTGGACATCAATTATGTGTCAGGTGTTAATATTGGAGGTAGGTATAATGATATGAGCAATACAGGCCCAAATCTGCTGTCATGGCACTTACAGTTTAATTAGGGGAGGGGACTGGAGGAATAAACAAATATACCCAATAATTTCAGATATTTCCAATAAAAGAAATAAAAAAGTAGCCAAAACCGGTTTGGCTCAGTGAATAGAGCGTCAGCCTGCTGACTGAAGGGTCCCAGGTTCGATTCCGGTCAAGGGCATGTATCTTCGTTGCGGGCACATCCCCAGTAGGGGGTATGCAAGAGGCAGCTGATCGATGATTCTCTCTCATCGATGTTTCTAACTCTTTATCCCTCTCTCTTCCTCTCTATAAAAAGTCAATAAAATATATATTAAAAAAAAAAAAAAAGAAAGAAAGAAAAAAGTAGAAGCAACCCTCGCCAGTTTGGCTCAGTGGATAGAGCTTCATCCTGTGGACTGAAGGGTCCCAGGTGTGATTCTGGTCAAGGGCATGTACCTAGGTTGCAGGCTCAATCCCTGGCCCTGGTCAGGATGCACGCGTGAGACAACCAATTGATGTGTCTCACATCAATGTTTTTCTCTCTGTCTCTCTCCTCCCTTTCACTCTTTCTAAAAATCAGTGGAAAAATACCGTGGGGTAAAGATTAACAACAACAACAACAACAACAAAAAGACAAAAAATAGACACACACACACACAGAAAAAATAATAATTTCAGGTAGTACTAATGGCTCTGAAGAAAACAAAACAGTGTCCTTTGTTACTTACAACCCATAAACAATCTTTGAGGGGAAAGTCAGGGGAAACCCTTAGAAAGACCGTTCCTGGATGAACTGACGAGCGAATGTTGGGAGCCAGATGTTTATGTGAAGGAGAGAGCAATAGCAGTGGGACGAATGTCCCAGTTGCAGAAATAGCCCGTGTGAAGGTCCAGAGGCAGAACTGCCTTATTTAAGGGACATGGCACGTTTAGAGCACAGTGTAATTGGGGCATAGCGGGGGAGGGTCACAGGGGAGGGCATAAAGCTGAGCTGTTGGTAGGGCAGGGCTTGCAGGCCTTGCAGGGGGTGCAGAGCAGAGCAAAGGAGCCCGTAGGCCCAGGCCTGTCCCTCATGGACCTAAAATAACATACATAAACACACACGTAACAGGAACAGAAACTTGCCTGGTTTCAGCTGCAGCCTCCCAGGTGCTCACGCTTACACCAGGCCTCTGAGCTTCAGGACACCTGGCCTTCCTTTGGGACCAGCTGCCAGCCATGCAGCACGCCAGGACAGGTCAGCAACTCACTAGCCCAAGGAATTGTGGGTTCTTGTGGAGCAGATGTCAGCCTGGTTCAACATCGTTATCACTGGAACAATAAAAACGCTCGAGCGGCTTCACTGTAGTTTGGATGAATCAGACTGCAGTGTCGGAAACCAGGCCTTAACAACCGGACTGTTTGGGGTTAGTCAGTCTGTGACAGTCCAGTGACTCTTTCCAGCGAACCAGGCCTCCTCTCCTCTCTCCCTCAACAGCTCCGTTGGTGCTTCCCCTCCCACAAACTTGACCCTCTGCAGTTGAAGCCACAAGCCAGGCTGATGTCCTGTCTTCCGTGGCAGGGAACACTTCTGACCCCTGTGGACTAGTCCCCGTAGGTATGTGTCTGGAGAGGGGGTGTGGGGGGGATGGGAAGGGAGGTTGGGGATAAGGAGATAAAAGATGGGAAAGGGGTATATGAGGGGTACCTGTTGGGGGTGAAGAGGTTGAAGAGACTAGGCAAGATGAGGAGCTAAAATCAGATGAGGTAAGAGTTATCTGGAGTATTCAAGGGGGACAATGGAATGTGGTGGCAATCTTGGCAGGGGGGGAAGGAGTCTATGCACATTTTATGTTAAAAGGTCAACGTGATAACTTGTTTTGTAACCAGCAGCTTGGTCCTTTAAGAGAGAAGGCAGAACTCGAGCTTTGGGGCAAAGTTCCACAAATGCAGTTGACTATTGAACATCAGTTTGAACTGTGGAATCTATTTATGTGCAGATCTATACGTACAGTACTTACATGTATTTTCCTTGTTCTTTTCTTTTTTAAACTAGGAATGGTGTCTTTTTCTAATTAACATGTTTGTATTGACTTCAGAGAGAAAAGGAGAAGGAGAGAGAGAGAGATAAACATCAATGAAGAGAGAGAATCAGTGATTGGCTGCCTCCCTCGAACCCCACATTGGGGATCGAGCCCGCAACCCAGGCATGTGCCCTGACTGGGAATCAAACTGTGACCTCCAGGTTCATAGGTCAATGCTCAACTACTGAGCCATGCGAGCCAGACCCTTGTGATTTTCTTAGCATTTTTTTTAGCTTACTTTATGTTAAGAATATGAAATATAATACATATAACATACAAAATATGAGGTAGTATTTTTTGGTAAGACTCTTATTGGTAAGGCTTGCAGTTGAACAGTAGGTTTTGGAGGGAGTCAAAATTATATGTGACTTTTCAACAGTGAGGGTGGGGGGGGATCAGCATCCCTAATCCCCACATTGTTCAAGAGTCAACTGTACGTGAAATATTTTATGTGAGCTTCTCCTTCAATAATAACCACTCTATCAAATAAAGGCCAAAGATGTTGCAATGATACGTGATCAGCAGATTCATGCAGGTTAATAAATACTGCAAGGGGGAAAGGCTCCGGGCCAGTTACCAGGCCAAATGTGAAACTTCAAAATAATCAATTGCAGACTTGGGAGCTAAAGGGAATTTAGACATCCTCTAATCTAGAGAGGGCCACACTGACCCACTTACCTGGATGTGCTGTCTCCATTGGCCCAGCCCTCACCACTCCCTAGCGCTCCGCTCCCGCTGCCAGCCACACAGAATGGTGTTGCTTGGTTACGCCCGCCCTGGAGGACTGGAGGTTGTGACCCCTGGTCACTAAGACACCTCATTGTACCAGGGAGGAAGGGGAAGACTCCCGTAGCATGTCCCTGAAACAATTAGATGCCTGTAAATAATTGGGTAATATTGGGGTGAGCGGTCTAGGGGTCAAAGTAAGAGGCTCAAGGAGAATTTGTTCACACCAACGGGAATAGAAAAAAAAAAAAAAGTACACTCTTTTAAATTGGTGCTGTATTCTTTCTTTCCTAAAGCAATTTAACAGAAATGCTCTCTTCAGTCCCAACGATTTTGTGAGGTAGATTTTACAAATATAACTATTCCCACATTACAGATTGAGAAACTAGGCAAAGAAAAGTGCCTTAATTCCCATCTATACCTTGATTTTTAAAAAATTCTCCCAAACCTGCCCTAACCAGCTTGGCTCAGTGGGTAGATCATCAGCCTGGGGACTGAAGGGTCCCAGGTTCGAGTCCAGTCAAGGGCATGTACCTTGGTTGCAGGCATATCCCCATGGGGGATGTGCAGAAGGCAGCTGATTGATGTTTCTCTCTCATCGATGTTTCCAACTTTCTATCCCTCTCCCTTCTTCTCTGTAAAAAAATCAATAAAATATATTTAAAGAAAAAAATTTCTCCCAAACCTGAGCTCTGAGTTGGTCTGAAAAGCCAAGTTCCTAGGTCGTGGGAGCAGGAGAGTTTGTGTTCTGCAATTTGATAGCGATGATCTCAAGTGGCTTGCCTGGAACCCCAGGATTAGCTTTCTAGCAAATTATAAAGTTAGTAAGGCTCTCTCCTTTCCTTCTTTTTTAAATCTATTGTTTTTTCCCCCTTTTCTCTTTTTCCCCCTCCCACTTTATAACTCATGGATTTTTCCCCCCCTCTTCCTTTTCTTAGTGCCTCCCTTTTCCAAAATGAGGAAATCTATGCCTAGTTTTTTCTTAGTCCTTTACAAAAGGAATTGTACTGACTAGTTACCCTGTTTCCCCGAAAATAAGACAGTGTCTTATATTAATTTTTTCTCTTATCTTTCCATTCGCTAGGTCTTATTTTCGGAGGATGTCTTATTTTTGGGGAAACACGGTAGCTGGTTACGCTTGAGCATGAACGCATTTCCAGGTGCCATGCTCGGACAGTTATTTACTTTGGAAGACATTGTCACAAATAAAAGACTGGGTTCTGCTTAAAGGGTCAAGACTCAAGTGAGGAGTTAGTTTGAGGTGGGGAGTGGGAATCCCTCAGCATCGGCCTTCACTCGCAAGGCCAGTAGGTGCACTTGAGTCACCTTTTAGAGCCCGAGAGAAAGCCCTCTTCCCCCCTCCCCTCCCTTCACTGAGGAAGAGGGGCGCTGGGGCAGAGAGGGAGGAGAGGTTCCGGTGGTAGAGTCACAGCCCCCCACGCTGCTGGGCGCTGGCTGACCCCAGCTTCCCTCAGAGGGACTGACCTTCCTTCATGTTGTTCACCTTTCACCTTGGCCTGTTAAAAGGAAACAACAGGCCCAACATGGAGTCACCTGTGGTAAGCCCCACTAAGACCTAAAACCTAACCTAATTGCAGTTTCAACCACTCCCATAGGTGGAATTTTAAACCAATTAGTCTGGAATTTCCTGGTCTGTTCTAGTGAGGTCATCTGCCTGATAAGATCTCTTGCCTTCACCTAAGGAAGCTGTCCTTGCCTGAAATAAGCCATTCCTTCACTCCCGGTCCAGCCTGGCTATGAAGGCCTTCTATTTCATATACCTCCCCGGCCCCTTTCTGCTTTGTGGCATGGGATACTGCTCGGTTCATGAGCCCGTTCAATACAGCCCGTTAGATCTTTAAATCTACTCTGTTAAATTTTCCTTCTTTAATAGTTCTATTTATTACTATTCTTATTTTTCCCTGTGTTTTTCCCTGAGTAACTCCCCTCTTTTCTTGGAGATCCAGAAAATATCCCTAGGTCCCCTTTGGTTCTACTGTCTGGTAAGTTTTCCATGGCAAAGAGGTACAGCATGTGGATTTGGGTTTCATCCTCTTTGGACAAGCAAAACTGCCCCCAGGGGCTCACGTGTGAAAGGCAAATGAGTTTAAGTACCATTTTGTGACATTTCTTACAAACAGATCCTGCCCCCCTCCCCAATATTTTGTTTAATAATTTTTTAATTTTTATTTTATTATTTAAGGCCATGGTCGGCAAACTGCTGCTCACAAGCCACATTTGGCTCTTTGGCCCCTTGAGTGTGACTCTTCCACAAAATACCATGGCCTGGGCGAGTCTATTTTGAAGAAGTGGCGTTAGAAGTTTAAATTTTAAAAATTTGGCTCTCAAAAGAAATTTCAATCGTTGTCCTGTTGATACTTGGCTCTGTTGACTAATGTGTTTGCCGACCACTGGTTTAAGGTATTACAAATAGTAGTACATATGTCTCCTTCTTCTTCCCTCCTATTAACATCCCCCAAACTGGCCTTCCCTACCCGCCCTAAAACGCCCCTCTCCCCAGCACTTGCTTCCCCACATAGCCCAGTGTCTTGCATCTGTTGGTTGTGCTTATATGAATGCATATAAATCCTTCAGTTGATTTCTTTTGTTAAACTTTTACTTACAGAAGCATTGTAAGAGTAGTACAGAGAGCTTTTGCATACCCTCTACCTAGATTCACCACCTTGTCAACCTTTGCCACATTTGCTTTATCATTCTCTCTCTTCTTTCACTTCTTCCCTGCATCCCCTACTATTTTACTTAAAAAAAAAAAATTTTTTTTTGAGGGTAGGTGCTCCTTCAGTGTGTATTTCCTAAAAACAAAGATATTCTATTGCATAACCACAATACATTAACAAATTAAAAAAATTTAATACTGATAAAATAGTTTTATCTCATCTACTGTCTATATTCCAATTTTGTCAATTGTCCAAGCAACATTTTCCCCTAATAGAGAAAATTACATCACGTGTCTTTAGCCTCCTGTGATCTGGAATAGCTCCTCAGTCTCTTTGTCTTTTGTGACCTTCACATTTTTTAAGAATGTAGGCCAATCATTTTATATGTCCTTCAACTGGTTTATGTGGTATTTTCTCATAATTAGATTCAGATTATGCATCTCTGGCTGGATTATTACTTAGATGTTTTGTCTTCATCTGGAGACACATGTAAAAACATTCAAACCCATAAAGAATTTTTGTGAGTTTATTTGAGCCAAACTGTTGACAATTGCCTGGAAGCAGAATCTGAATGGATTGGGATAATGCGACAATGCTCTGGGGAATGTCGGCTTTTCACCTAGTTTTATACATTATAATCAAAGGAGGAAACATAGGGGGGTTACATGAAATCCATTGGTGATAGAGAGGTGGATGGGGTGGGAAGACAACTCTAGGATTGAATTAAGACTAAAATGATAGACACTTGTACTTCTTTTATTTAGGTGGGTACAGGATAGTTAACAGTCAACAAGTAACATGATAACAATAACAATGAAGGAATGTGTGGTATCTCTCCTGGTGCACAGGGCATTTGGTTATGGCCTGAGGGATCACGAAAAAGAGAAGTTACAAGATACACTGACATTTCAAGGATCTGTTATCTGGATGCAAAAAGACTTTGGGATCAGTTAAGTAAGGTAAGATTGACCTTGTCAGGGAAGATACTCACCATAACTGCTTTTAGTTGAAGTTTTAATTTCAGACCATCCTTCTGGTTACGTTAGGTCTTAGATTCACCACCTTTTCAACATTTGCCACACTTGCTTTATCAAACGTGGTAAGACTGCCATACAGGCCTACCCTGAGCTTGTCAGGTTAGCATGTGGCCCCTTTCATCCACACATCTGTTGGGTGATGTCAGTTTAAACCTCCCAGTCATTGTTTATTTTTTCACTGTATATTCATTACTGTACCCTTACAACCAATAATCCGTCCTTAGAAAAACAGTGAGGCCATGTAAATAACCTGCTCCTCATCACAGTTTTCCTTCTTGATTTAGCATTCATTCCTGTTCAAGTCACTCTTTTCCATGATGGCTGCAAAATTGTAACTTTCCTGTTACACCATCACTGCCACTACATTTATCAAACGACACCTGTTGTAAGGAGGAATCTTCCTTTCCATGCCATTTTTGTTTGTTTACAGCTTCAGTGACATAATTCACATCTGTATATGTAAAACCCTAAGCGACTGTTTGTCCGGTAGCTATGACCTGCACTGACCACCAGGAGGCAGACACTCAATGCACAGGCATGGAAACATGGGACAGACAGATGAATCTCAGAAGGAAGTGGGGAGGAGGAAGGGCAGGAAGAGATGAACCAAATATCTTATATTCATAGTAGAGGCCAGTGCATGGATCTGTGCACCAGTGGTATCCCTCAGCCTGGCCTGCAGGGATTGGCTGAAACCAGCAGTCCAACATACCCTGAGGGTTCTCGGATTGTGAGAGGGTGCAGTCCAGGCTGAAGGACCCCACTGGTGCATGAATTTGTGCACCATGCCTCTAGTACCATATAATTAATTCATTCTTTCAAAGGGTACAATTTAGTGGGGTCCCCCCCCCATATTACATGAAATACACATAATAAAAATTCACCATCTTAACCATTTTTAACTGTACAGTTCAGTTTAGTACAATGTATTTAACTGTACTAAGTACATTCTCATTGTGCAACCATCACTATCATCCATCCCCAAAACTCTTTCATTTTGCAAAACTGAAACTCTATACCTCATTCTTCTCTCCTCTTCCCCCACTACCCTAGCTGCTGGCTACCATCCCTATCCTCTCTGTCTGTAACCACTCTCAATAGAATCATAAAGTAGTTGTCTGTTTGTGACTAGCTTATTTTACTTAGCATAATGTCCTCAGGGTTCATCCATGTAATAGCATATTCCAGAATTTCTTTCCCATTGAAGGCTGAAATATTCCATTGTAAGTGTTTACCACATTTTGCTTATCCATTCACCCGCTGACCAACACTTGGGTTGCTTCTGACTTTCAGCTATTGTGAATAATGTCACTGTGAACACAGGTATACAAATATCTCTTCCAGACTCTGCTTTCAATTCTTTTGAGTATCTATCTACCCAGAAATGGAATTGCTGGATCACATAGTAATTTTATTTTTAAGGTTTTGAGGAATGACACACTGTTTTCCATAGCAGCTATGGTATCTTACTTCCCCACTAACAGTGCACAAGGGTTCCCGTTTCTCCACATCCTCACCAACACTTGTTGTTTTCTCTTTTCTGGAGAGTAGCCGTTGTCATTGGTGTGAGGTGGTAGCTCATGGTAGTTTTGATCGGCATTTCCTTAATGATTAGTGATGGCTAGCATATTTTCACATGATTATTGGTCATTTATCTATCTTTGGGGAAATGTCCATTCAGTTCCTGTGCCCATTTTTGAACTGAGGGTTGTTGTTTTTTTTGTGTTGTTTTTTTTCCTTTAGTTTTAGGAGTTCTGTATATTTAGATACTAATACCTTATCAGATATATGATTTAAAAATATTTTCTCCCTTTTTGTAAGTTGCCTTTTTACTTTGTGGATAGTGGTTTTTGGTGCACAAACTTTTAAATTTTTCATGAAGTCAAATTTGTCTATTTTTTCTTTTGTTATCTGTGCCTTTTGTGTTCAGGAGTTGTAAGCAGTTTGATGTGCAGCATTCAAGTTTGCTGGATATCACTTCTTTGAGTGTGTTTTGGGTAAATGAAAGGTAGTTGCTTCTAGGTATAAATAATAAGCCTAATCACTCCAGGGATTTTTTTGTTTATTTTTTTTTTGAAAGTATCTTAGGTCCCTTTGAGAACCTGAAAGTTATGATTGGTCTCCCTTTCTCCTAAAATGCATATGTGCACACTCTGTATTTTTCATATGGTGGAGGCAATAGAAACTTCCTGAAGCTAATTATTTGGTGCTAGTTTTGAACCCTGCTATATAGGCATTATCCAGGTTCAGATACTTTATCCACTGGCATTAATGCATATTATTTATGCCTTCATATTTCTTGTAAGGGATTTTAATCTATATATATAAAAGCCTAAGTGACCATTATGACCAGACGACCGGCCTGTAGCTATGACATGCACTGACTATCAGGGGGCAGATGCTTAAAAGCAGGAGCTGCCCCTGGTGGTCAGTGTGTTCCCACAGCGAACCTCCCACGGCCCCACCCCCTGGCTGACCAGCCCCAATCTACCCGATCACAGGTCAAACCAAGGGACCCCACCCATGCATTAATTCATGCATCGGGCCTCTAGTTTAACATAATGTGGTGCAGAGAAAATTTGAATTTGGTATGCAAAACCCAATCAAGAAAACTTGTGAAAATAGTAGAAAAGAGAATATCTATCTTCTTCCTCTGCTGGTGGTTAATCTAATTCCATACTAAGAATGTAAACTTTAGATTCTAAAGGGTTTATACAGTGAGACTAAAGTACCTGATGCCATACCCATACGTATTCTGAGCATTAAGGAAAAGAAAGTGTGTTCTAGAGAGCCCCATGTCTAGTGTTTAATCTACTTCTAATTTGGAAATCTCACTCTTAGAACTGACATTTCTAGGAGACAAAGGCAGGAAGGCAAATGACAGAATTGCTGCTGCTGATGTCACAGTATTCTTCAGATTCTCACAAGTACTAAATCCAAATGCTACAGTAGGCGGCAAGAGTCAGACAACCCACCTGTCAGAATGGCCAACATCAACAAATCGACAAACGACAAGTGTTGGCGAGGTTGCGGAGAAAAAGGAACCCTCGTGCACTGCTGGTGGGAATGCAGACTGGTGCAACCACTGTGGAGAACAGTGTGGAGTTTCCTCAAAAAACTGAAAATGGAACTCCCATTTGATCCAGTAATCCCACTCCTAGGAATATATCCCAAGAAACTAGAAACACCAATCAGAAAGGATATATGCACCCCTATGTTCATAGCAGCACAATCTACAATAGCCAGAATTTGGAAACAGCCTAGGTGCCCGTCAGCAGATGATTGGATCCAAAAACTATGGTACATCTACACAATGGAATACTATGCTGCCATAAAGAAGAAGGAATTCTCATCATTTGCAGCAACCTGGATGGAATTGGAGAACATCATGCTGAGTGAAATAAGCCAATCAATGAAAGAGAAACACCACATGACCTCACTCATTTGTGGATAATAAAGAGCATTATAAACTGATGAACCAAAAGATAGATATAGAGACAGTAAAGCAACAAGCAGATTGTCAAATTACAGCGGGGAGGGGAGGAGGATCTGGGGGAGATAACAGATCAACCGAAGGACTTGTATACATGCATATAAGTACAACCAATGGACATAAAACTATGGGGAGGGAGGGGATATGGGGGAGGGAGGGAGGGGGCAAAAAAAATCATTAAAATATGTAAAAATAAATAAATAAATAAATTTAAAAAAAAAAAAAAAAAAAAAGAGTCAGACAACCCTAGAACTCTGGGTCATAGTGACCCTCTGAAGGCTAATGTGGGGACATGGATATCACATTCTAAGGACAGGCACCGATTGACTGGGGAGGAGATAAGACTGGAGATGGAGACATGCATCCACCGGTCCTTAAAGGGCCACTAACCACCACACACTTTGGCTTTTTTCTGAGACAAAGCGAACCCACCTAAATGGAATGACATGATGAGACCTACTTTATGGGAGAATCACTCCGGCTGTTGGAGAATGGAACTGGGGGTAGAGAGGACATCAGAGGCAAGAAGTCTATCTAGGAGACTGTATTAAAGGCAGTGGAAGGCACAGGCAGGACGAAGGGATTTGGGGTTGCAGGACGAGGGGGTACACTTACAAGGATGTGGGAGTTTCAGGCCTTGGATATCACACCCCATGAGTCCCTGTATCTCTAGCTAAATGATCTCTCTCAATGTATTTTTCTATCTCATGCCTGGCTGCAAAAAGAAAAAAATGTTTTTTCAGTCCCAAGTGTTATCAGTGTGAAGACACAGACAAGAGAGAGGAAATAGGAAGTAGAAGTGACAGAGATGTTGGATAACCCCAGAGTAATCATAATGCAATATATATATATATTTTGTTTTTATTGCAACATATTGTTTTGTCTTTAGTCCTCACCTGGAGATATTTTTTCCATTGATTTTTTTTTTTTGAGAGTGGAAGGAAGAGGGAGAGACAGAGAGAAACACCAATGTGAGAGAGACACATCAATTGGTTGACCAGAGCTGGGAGCCTGCAACCAAGGTACATGCCATTGACAAGAATCAAACCCGGAACCCTTTAGTCCACAGGTCTAAATGGGCTAGGGCAATTGCAATATATTAAATATATCACATCAACACATTGTACACCTTAAACTTACACAATGTTATATGTCAATTTTATCCAATAAAAAGAAATTTTATTTATTTATTTTTAATATATTTCAGAAAGGAAGGGAGCGGGAGAGAGAGACAGAAACTTCAATGATGAGAGAGTCATTGATTGGTTGCCTCCTGCATGCCCCCTACTGGGGATCAAGCCCACTACCCGGGCATGTGCCCTTGACCGGAATGAAACCTGGGACCCTATGGTCTGCAGTCCAATACTCTATCCCCTGAGCCAAACCAGCTGCTAGGGCAGTGAAAAGAAACTTTTAAAAACCCCACAGGTATTGATGGTTAGGAGACTAATATTGTCACCCTGTTCAGTGAATTCTGAGCCATTGGCTTAACCCAGGTTGTTATTGGTCCAAGGCAGAGGCACGCTTGTTTGAACATTTGTGTAGTGTGCTTTTGCTTTCAAAATACTTCTATTTTCATTCTCCTTTTTACTCATCCAAGAATAACTTTCTTATTTTTTCCGCTGGGTCAACTGGTGGTTTGTTTTGGACTATATTAAATCCATTTTCCAAATGGTTTTGCCATGGTTTGAGTTTCCCAAAACACTACCACTTCTGCAGAATTTACCAACTTTATTTTTACTTAGTGAGTAATAACATACATATAGTGAGGTGCATAGAGTGCACTAATCTTAAACATAGAGTTTAAATGTATATATATATATATATATATATAGAGAGAGAGAGAGAGAGAGAGAGTAATACACACACACATCTGGATATCCATCATTAAGATAAAACTATAATATTTTCTGCTTCCCATGAGATTCCCTTGCACACTTTTCATTCTGCTCCCTGAAGGAGTAATCTCTTTCCTGACTTCTAGAAACAATTTTTAGTTTTGTTTGTTCTTAAGTTTTATATAAGTGGAATCATATCCAGAACTCTTTTATGTCTAGCTTCTTTCATGTAATATAGTATCTGTGAGATTTCTCCCCCCCCCCCTTTTTTTTTTTTTTTGCTAAAGCCAATTATTTCTTCTTTTAATTGGTGGGTAGTGTTTCATTATATAAATGTATCACAATTTAGCTGATTGTTGATGAACAATTAGGTCGTTTCATCTTTTGAATGCTATGAATAAAGCTGCTATGAATGTAATGTACAACTGAGAGGACATATGCACTCATTTTTCTTGGAGATAAAGAATGACATCCTGCCGAAACTGGTTTGGCTCAGTGGATAGAGCGACGGTCTGTGGACTGAAAGGTCCCAGGTTCGATCCCAAGGGCATGTACATTGGTTGTGGGCACATCCCCAGTGGGGGGTGTGCAGGAGACAGCTGGTCGATGTATCTCTCTCATCGATGTTTCTAGCTCTCCTTCCCTCTCCCTTCCTCTCTGTGAAAAATCAATAAACTATATATATTATATATATATATAAGAATGACGTCCTATATAATAAAAGGCCAGGACTGTTGGGAGCCATCAGAGTTGATACAAGCAACTCCATCTTAGAAAATACAACTCCATCTTGGGAGTTAAGTTTCCAACTCCTCACAGTCATCAGAGATCACGTGGTGCCCTGCAGCTTGGCCAGAAGCTAAAGATAACCTATCGCTTAACGACACATCCTGCTTTGGAAGATCCCTACAAAGTCCCCTCCCTGATCCTCCCTCCCATAGTTTGCCCAGCCTTGGAATGTCCCTCCCCCTACAGCCTGTATATATATATATATCTTGCAGCTTCAACAATAAAATTCGAGGATTGATCAGAACTTTGTCTTGCCTCCATTTCTTCGAGTCTCCTGTCCTCTATCATTCCCTTCTAGGAGCCTCCTCGCCCCCACATTGATCTCCCGCTGGTCGGGACAATAATGGACGTCACTCATATCCCTGAATTTGGCAAACTTAAATATGTTCATGTAACAATAGACACCTACAGTGGATTCATTTTTGCCACCCTTCACAGTGGTGAAGCTTCCAAGGACATTATAGCACATGTCCTCCAATGCCTCACCGTTATGGGAAAACCCCAAAAGATAAAAACAGATAACGGGCCTGGCTATACCTCACAAGCCTTGCAAACCTTCTGCTACCAATTTCAAATTAAACACATCACAGGTATTCCTTACAACCCCCAGGGGCAAGGAATAGTAGAACGAGCTCATCAGACCCTCAAAAATACCATAAATAAACTTAAAACAAATGACATTTATCCCACAAAAGGCTCCCCCTGTAATATCTTAAATCATGCCTTATTCACCCTTAATTTTTTACAATTAGATAATAAAGAAAACTCAGCTGCAGACTGCTTATGGCACCAAGAAACAAAAAACCAATATGCAAAGGTTATGTGGAAGGATCCCTTAACCTCCAAATGGCATGGTCCCGATCCGGTCCTCATTTGGGGACGAGGGTCATTATGTATCTACGATACACAAGAAGAGGGACCACGATGGCTACCTGAACACCTGATCAAACCCATTGACCCCCCTAAAATAACAATCTCTCCTCCAGGGAATTACTCCCTGAGACAAATTTCTCCTTTTTTATAGGTCATGGCAACAACTACCCTGACCCTCCTCTTAATCCTGATATTGATCCTATCCTTCGGCCTCTGGGCTTTTCGGAGGTTAACAGGTTTTGTAAAACAGCAGGTTGATAGCATCTTGGCGAAACCCATCCAGGTACATTACCACTGTTTAGCCATAGCTGACCGTGAGCAAGATTATGAACTTTACCATCGCTCCCTCCCTGCGGGGACAGCATGATGACCAGAGGAATGCTTACCTACTCCCCACTAAGGAGAAAGGTATGAGTACCGATCTGGGTGCGGAGCAAAGCATCGCAAGGGAAGGTCCAAAAAATTTTCCAACCACCTCTTCCCAAGGGAAGATCACGGGAAACTTTTGACCCCCTCTGGATTTCCCTGTGAGTATACCTGGTTTGCATAGAGGTTGGTATCAATACAAATCTAATCAGCTCTGCCTCTCCTCCCCAAAAGATACCAAGAGCCACTACTAGCACTGGTGGGCCTGGGAAACCCACGGGAGGAACCAGGTCACTACTCCCCCAATTGGTTAAGGCCCACCCTCAATAAGATAAAGAGGGAGGACAGGACCATAAGCATAACGAACAGAACAACTACTCAACTACCTCTTGGTCCCTCAACCCTACCCTGCAGGCTCTGATCGCAGCATGGCAAACTGGGAGCCGCAGTGAATGGGTGGTGGCAGCGGGGCAGGACTGGGGACTATTGAGTGGCAATGGGCGACATCATGGGGAGGCGAGTGTTGAGGGGTGGGGAGCATCGCGGGGCAGCAGCGGGGAGTGTCACAGAGTGTCATGGGGAGGCAAGTGTCACAGAGCTTCGCAGGGCAGTGTGTGTCATGGGGCGTTGTGGGGCGTCTCAGGGCGGTACGGGGTGGCGGGTGTGGCCCTGAACACAGGCTAGGTCTAGGGAGCCTTCTCGAGCACGATTTTGTGCACTGGGCCTCTAGTTGTTCTATAATGAAGCAAATTCCTATTTAACCTTAATAGAAACAATGGTTTCCCAAAAAGATTGTATCATTTTGCACTCCCGTCCCCACCTATCATACAAGAGATCTACAACCTTGAAAACACATGATATTGTCAGTCTTCTAAACCTCAGACTTTCTGGAATGGATACAGTGGTCTCTCGTTGTGGTTTTAATCTGTGTTTCCCTGAAGAGTCATGTAAAGCCCTGGCAAGCTGGACTTCAGATGTTTACTGACCATTTGGATATCTTCTTTTCCCAAGTTCCTGTTCATGTCTTTTGTCCAGTTTTTTACCGGACTGGTTGTCTTTTTCTTTTCTTTTCTTTTTCTTTTTTCTTCTTCTTTTTTTTAAATATATTTTATTGATTTTTTACAGAGAGGAAGGGAGAGAGATACAGAGTTAGAAACATCGATGAGAGAGAGTCATCGATCAGCTGCCTCTTGCACACCCCCCACTGGGGATATGCCCGCAACCAAGGCACATGCCCTTGACCGGAATCGAACCCGGGACCTTTCAGTCCCCAAGCCGATGCTCTATCCATTGAGCCAAACCGATTTCGGCTGGTTGTCTTTTTCTTATTGATTTGTAAGAGTATTTTTTAATGGTGATTCATAGGATTTTGAAAATAAAGCAGGATATACAATCAGGTCTAAAAGAATTAGATATGGTTGGAAAAGTACTTTTAATCTTTTCTGGTCATGAATCCTTTTGGAAGACTAGTAAATACCTAAGAATAATCATTTTAAATACTAAAAGTTAAGATACAGCCCTAGCTGGTTTGGCTCAATGGATAGAGCTTTGGCCTGCAGACTGAAGGATCCCGGGTTTGATTCTGTTCAAGGGCACATGCTCGGGTTGTGGGCTGGATCCCCAGTATGGGGTATGCAGGAGGCAACTGATCAATTATTCTCTCTCATCACTGATATTTCTATCTTTTTCTGTTTCTCTCTCTCTGTGTGTCTCTCTCTCTTCTTCCCCCTTCCTCTCTGAAATCAATATAAACATATTTTTAAAAAGATAAAAAAGAAAAGGTCTTAAATTGTATTCAGTTGCCTTGGTTAAAAAAAGCACACACATAGCCAAAGCTGGTTTGGCTCAGTGGTAGAGCATTGGTCTGCGGACTGAAAGGTCCCAGGTTTGATTCTGGTCAGGGGCATGTACGTTGGTTGTGGGCACATCCCCGGTAGGGGGTGTGCAGGAGGCAGCTGGTCAGTGTTTCTCTCTCATCAACGTTTCTAGCTCTCTATCTCTCTCCCTTTCTCTCTGTGAAAAATCAATAAAAATATATTAAAAACAAAACAAAACACACACACATAGATTTAAAAGGAATCCAATAACGTTGAAAATAGAAAATATTTCTTAATTATGACTTTTGCTCCCTAATTAGCACATTTTTAAAAAGATGTAGTGGCAGCTTAATAATTATAGTAATTTCAAAGTAATAATAAGTGTAAATAATATCTTAAGCTATATGTTTCAACTATGATGTGATATGAAAATATCTATAATTTTAGTTGATGACAGTCACAGGTTCTGCTAATACTATGGTTGTTGCTGATATCCATAACTAAAGGAAATAGTACATTTCAGAGACATGTTAATAAAGATAAAAATGCACTTTTCTCAGTAAGGCCACAAATCCAGTGAAGTGCATGTAGGCATCCCTAATTAGGATTTCCTGTGATTGCCTGGCTGGTGTGGCTCAATGGTTGAGTATTGGCCTATATACCGGGAGTTCATGGTTCAATTCCTGGTCAGGGCACATGCCTGAATTTCAGGCTTGATCCTCAGTGTGGGGCATGCAAAAAGTAGCCAGTCAATGATTATTCCTCATCAGTAATGTTTCTCTCTCTCTCTCTCTCTCTCTTTCTCTCTGAAATCAATAAAAATATATTTTTTTAAAATTCCCTGTTATTAGAAGGATACCTAGCTCTTAGGATAGACTAAAAAGGATAAACGAGGCAGGGAGGCCATTTCAGTGGGCCAGATAAAACTGAATAGAGGCTGTGGTCTGGGGTGGAGGACAGTTCTGGAATTTGAAACTAGAATGGAGGTGTGTGCAAGTGGGAAAATGGCTGGGGGCAGGGAAAAAGGAATAACGAGGTAAGAGGGGTGATGGCCACAGTAGTTCTTACCTGGATTGCAATAGTAGCTACTAACTGGCCAGTAGTGTCTGTTCTTGCCCCACTAAAGTCTAATTGCAACAGAGGAGTCAGAGTGGACTTTTAAAACATAAGCAAGATTACATAATGCCTCTGCTCAAGGCCCTGCAATTTGGCCTCTTTGGGGCCAAAGTCCCTACAATAGGCCTCAATACCATGAGATGTGGACCTGCATCTTCTCTCTGACCTCATCCCCTATTGCCTCCCTCTCTGCCCCCTCCCTCCCCCATTCACCGTGCTCCAGATACGCTTGCTCTTCTCAAACATACAAGACCTTGGGCCTTCGCACTAACTCCCCTCAATCTGGAAAAGCAACAGCCACATGCTAACTTCCTTAACTCTGTCAAGTCTTTGCTTAAACCTCTTCAAGTCTTTGCTCCTTTAATCTTCAAATCACAAAAATGAGGTGTACTCTGACAACCCTATTTAAAATAGCCTCTCCTTAAAATTAATTGATTAATTAATTAATAAAATAGCCTCTCCTCAAGTTCCACTTACTCCGCTCTGTTTTTCCCCTGCCTTTATGTACCATTTAACTTAATTTATTGTCTATCTCCTCTCTCTAGAATATAAGCCCCATGAGGACAGGGATCTTTGTTTTTGTCACTATAGTTCCGGACATCAGGAACAGTGACTGGCACATAACAGGTGTGCATTAGATACTGTGTGAATGAATAGGGGATAGTGATGTATCTCCAAAAAACAAAAGGCAGGAGAGGAGTAGAAACCTTCAGAGAACAAATAGAATGTCATCCTACCTAATAAAAGAGTTTTATGCAAATTGACCATCACTCCAACACACAAGATGGCTGCCCCCATGTGGTCAAAGACGGCTGCCCCCATTTGGACACAAGATGGCCACCACAAGATGGCCAGCAGGGGAGGGCAGTTGGGAGGAACTAGGCCTGCAAGGGAGGGCAGTTGGGGATGATCAAGTCTGCAGGGGAGGGCAGTTAGGGGTGACCAGGCCTGTAGGTGAGGGCAGTTAGGCATCAATCAGGCTGGCATGGGAGTGGTTAGGGGGTGATCAAGCTGGCAGGCAGAAGCTGTTAGGGGCTATCGGGAAGGCATGCAGGTGAGCATTTGGGAGCCTAGATTGTTAGGATTGTACCTAAATGGGCTATCGGACATCTCTTGAGGGGTTCCAGATTGAAGAGTGTGCAGGCTGGGCTGAGGGACACCCCTCACCCCTGTGCACGAATTTCGTGCACCAGGCCTCTAGTTGATTTAATATACAGAGGAAGGGTCTGTGGGTCATCTTGGTGGGAGGGGGTGCAGACAGTTGGGTGATCTGGAGTCAAGGGGAAAGGATGAGCCTGGTCACCAGGTGGTTGAGCATTGAACTGTGAATCAAGAGGTCATGATTCAATTCCCAGTCAGAGCACATGCCTGGGTTGCAGGCTCAATTTCCAGTAGGGGCTGTGCAAGAGGCAGCCGACCTCTCATCATTGATGATTCTCTCCCTCTTCCTGAAATCAATTTTATAAAGGGGGAAAAGATGATTGGTACAAAATTGGAGATCTGGAAACTAATTAGCATGTGGGAGATAGTTGAACCTTGGACTTGTTCTGAGAATACCTACAGACTAATGAAAGAAAAAAATTGACAGATCTGGGGGAAAACTAACATTTAAAACATAGTCAGAAAAGAGGAGACAGTTCTTTCTATTGTTCTTTATTTCTTTTGCTATCAGAGAACATACAGTAATTACTAAGTTTACAAGTAGAAATGTATGGTGATCCAGGGAAATCAGTAAGACAAATATATTTTTTTAAATTAGATTTTAAAAACATGTAATGAGTTTTTCTAATTGTGCCAACAATGCTGTTGTAAAACAGTGGAGTTCTGTGTGTGTTACAAATAATTTGTTTCAGTGTTGTTTTCTAGCTGACTTAATACAAAGGGACCAGGTCAAATTTTCATCTATGGCTTTTTGAGTCTCAAAGGAGAAATAGTAATTAGCGATTTTAATTCTGAGCAATTATATATTAAAACTAGAGGCCCAGTGAACAAAATTCATGCACAGAGAGGGGCTTGGGGGTGTCCTCAGCCCAGCCTGCACCCTCTCCAATCTGGAAATCCTTGAGGGATGTCCAACTGCCCGTTTAGGCCTGATCCCACCAGGATCACAATCCAGGACTGCTGGCTCCCAACCACTCCACTGCCAGCCTGATAGTCTCCTAACTGCCTTTCCTGCCAGCCTGGTCACCCTTAACTAACTGCCCTCCCCTGCAGGCCTGGTCCCCTTCAACTGACCTCCCCCACCAGCCAATCAGAGTGAGTATTCAAATTAACCCCAACCAATATGGCTGTAGCCACAGAGAGCAGTTGAAAGGCTTGGGTTTCTCCGGCAACATAAGCCAAGCTTTCCACACACCCTGCCTGGCCTAGGCCTCCACTCAAGGATACAAAGTTTCAATTATAGAAGATAAATCCCAAGAAAAATGGCAGCAGCCACAGAGCTGGAGAGAACAGGCTAGGGTTGCCCCGGGAAATGGAGAAAGCAAAGCTTTCCACCTGCCCTGGCTGGCCTAGGCCTCCACTCAAGGCCACAAAGTTTCAATTGTAGAAGGTAAATTCCAGATACCAGGGCCTCCGCTTGGGTTGCCAGGGCGGGGGAGCAAGGGGGCGGGTGGGGAAGGGGTGCGTAGCTGGCCTGAAAACCACCACAGGCCCCTTGCCCAGGCCACCCCACACCTCAAGGGAACCCCCACCCTGATCTGGGACACCCTTCAGGGCAAACCAGTTGGCCCCCACCCATGCACCAGGCCTCTATCCTACCTAATAAAAGAGTAATATGCTGACTATCACTCCAACACACAATATGGCTGCCCCCATGTAGTCAAAGATCTTGCCCCCATGTTGTCATAAGATGGCCAGCAGGGGAAGGCAGTTGAGAGGGACCAGGTATTCAAGGGAGGACAGTTGGAGGCAATTACCCTGTAAGGGAGGGCAGTTAGGGGTGACCAGGCCAGCAGAGGAGGGAAGTCAGGGATAAATGGGCTGGCAGGGAAGCAGTTAGACATCAATCCGGCTGGCAGGGGAGTGGTTAAGGGGTGATCGGGCTGGCAGGCAGAAGCAGTTAGGGGCAATCAGGAAGGCAGGCAGGCGAGCAGTTGGGAGCCAGCAGTCCTGGAATGTGAGAGGGATGTCCACCTGCCCATTTAGATGGGGCCTAAATGAGCAGTTTAACATCCCTCGAGGGGTCCCAGATTGGAGAGGGTGCAGGCTGGGCTGAGGGACACCTCTCCCCTTCCAGGCCTCTAGTTTTTTCATATGTCTCTTGGCCATCTGTATGTCCACTTTGGAAAAGTGTCTATTTAGGTCCTTTGCCCATGTTTTAATTGGATTGTTTGTCTTCCTTTTGTTAAGTTGTAAGAGTTTCTTATATATTTTGGATATTAACCCTTTATCAATGTATCATTGCCAAACATGTTCTTCCATGCAGTGGGCTCCCTTTTCGTTTCATTGATGGTTTCTTTTGCTGTGCAGAAGCTTTTTATTTTGATGTAGTCCCATCTGTTTATTTTCTCCTTAGTTTCCTTTGCCCTAGATGTATTGGTAAACATATTGCTATGAGAGATGTCTGAGATTTTGCTGCCTATGGTGTCTTCTAGGATTATTATGGATTTTATGACTTACATTTAAGTCTTATATCCATTTTGAGTTTATTTTTGTATTTTGTATAAGTTGTGGTCTAGTTTCATTTTTTTGCACATATCTGTCCAATTTTCCCAGTATCTTTTATTGAACAGGCTGTCTTGACACCATTGTATGTTCTTGCCTCCTTTGTCAAATATTAATTGAGCATAATGGCTTGAGTTGATTTCTGGGGTCTCTGTTCTGTTCCATTGATATATATGCCTATTCTTGTGCCAGTACCAGGCAGTTTTGATTACAGAGGCTTTGTAGTATAATTTGAAATCTGGTATTGTGATCCTTCTAACTTTGTTTTTCTTTGTCAATATTGCAGCAGCTATTGGGCTCTTTTTTCATTTCATATAAGTTTTTGGTATATTTGTTCTAGGTCTGTGAAATATGCTGTTGGTATTTTAATAGGGATTGCATTGAATCTGTAGATTGCCTTGGGTAGTAAGGACATTTTAATGATGTTGATTCTATCAGTCCATGAACAATGGGCCTGGTATTTCTGAAGAGCAGATCTTTAACTAACTTTTCTGTTTCTTAGATGATGGTTGTTCTAGTCAGATTCTCTATTCTTGGCTCCATTTTATGGTTTATATATTTTTATGAGGTTATCCACTTTGTTATAATTCTCATATTTGTATAAAATTATATAAATAAAAAAATTTTGTAATTAAAATTATTTTCTGCGACTATAGTTACATCATCTTTCTAATTTCTAATGTTATCTGTGTTCTCTGCTTAGAGAGCTGCAGACATTTAAACTGAAACCTATTAAATTGAACACAAGAGATCATTTGGGGTTTTTTGTGTTGTTTTTTTATCCTCATCCGAGAATATTTTTTCCATTGACTTTTTTTTTTTTTTTTAAAGAGACAGTGGAAGGGAGGGGGAGAGACAGAGAGAAAGAAAAATCGATGTGAGAGACACACATCAATTGGTTGCCATCCCCACCCCCTCACCCCCAATGTGCCCCTACCAGAGCTGGGATCAAGCCTACAAACAAGTACATGCCCTTTGAACCCGAGAGCTTTCACTCCTCGGGCCAAAACTCCAATCACTGAACCAAACCATCTAGGCAAGAGAGAATTTCTATAGCAGTACTATTGCAACAAGACTAAGTTTAATACAGAAATTAGAAATTTAGGTGTTTGGGGATTCAGGTGTTTGGAAAGAAAGTCTGAAAAACACTGACTGGTAGAATATGAGGAAAAGCATTTCAGTCCCTTGATGACCCAAGTAAAACAGCTAGAGAGTCTAAGAAACTCTGAACAGCTTAACAGTGTTTCCCCACCTCTCTACTCTCACAGGAACATCTTATCTCCAGTGAGAAAGACATTCACTCTTAATTTTAGTCGGTCTAGGAAATATAGCATTAAAAATTTTTTACTTGACTATTGAGTTACCAGCAGAATGCATCAATGTCAATTTCTTGACATTTCAATTTCACCATACACCAGGTTCCATCTTCTTCATTTTTCTTCAATCTAGTTTAATGAATCACCTATATCTTTATTTCCAGGCTTGTTATCTTGGGCAAACCATGTCATTAATTTTCAGTTTTTCTTTTACTTAGAAAAATGTTCAGCCTTCTTCCTCAGGACTCACTTTCCTTATAGGAGGCACATTCTCCCTGTTGCGAAACGCTGGCATATAAACGTCATCACCTCTTTCCTTGTCTCATTGATTTGTGCAAGCCACACCTTGTTACTTTGCTCCTGGCTCTTCTCAGGAACCAGGTACTAGTTAATAGTTTATAGCTTTGTTAATTCTGTTATTTGCTCTGTTTCAGATGTGGTAAATCTTAGAAAGCTCTGCACAAAACTCGGTTCTGATACAGATGTAGGCATCACTAAAGCATTAACCCATGAATATTTAAAACAAAAACAAATGTAAGAGTACAAGCTCCTGAGACATATGAAGTGTAGGTTTGACATGTTAGGTTTATTGCATGTTAGGACTCAAGATGCCTAAGTATTCCAGACTAGACCGCAGCACCACACAGGCACGGTCATGTTAATTGTATCCACTGACTGATCCCTAATGCTAGTACACGTCTGGCACAGAGTAGATGATCAGTACATATTATTGACTGAATAATTAATTGGCATATGGAAGGAATCTAATTCAATAATGTATCTTAACATTTTTACTTATGATTTGAAAGTAATGTAAAGTTGTGTTAGATCAGTGTTTCCCAAACTTTTGACATATGTGTACCCCTTCTATAATTTTCGTAACACTGATTACCCCTCATACTCATGAGAACGTAGAATTAGGTGCAGCTAAGCACGGTGCAGTGCATATCCCCACCAAACTCCGGTGCAACGCGTACCCCCACCAAACTCTTCCTGTACCCCTGGGGGTACGGGTACCACACTTTGGGAAATACTGTTAGATGATTCCAAGTTTCGAGTATCAGAGATGTTCAGGTTGCCTTTGTTCTAGAGGTACTTTGGAAGGATTTATAGAGCCGTAAAAGGAAGACAAAGACACCTCACCAGCTATACAATTAGGCTTTGCAGAAAAATGGACCATCATTCCCACCTCCAGCAGCCTACCGGTAATTGCAGCTCTGGGCGTAAGAGGTTGATTGCCAGTCTGTAGAGGGGAGTTTTTAGGTCAGGTATTGAACCTTGGCCAGGGGACTAGGGTCAAATGGCAAAAAGGAGGCTACCAATGAGGCAGGTACTCAGAGGCACTTTGCCTGGCTTAGTACTACCTTACCAATAAAACAAGAACCAGGGTATGTCCTATAGCAATAGTTATCCACCCAAACAGCTCTACTGTTTATTTCATATTCATGTTGCCACAGTGTTTGCTTCATGAGTTTCATTTGCTAGACAAGCCATCAATATCCAGTCATGTTTCCTGTCATCATAATGGCATATCCTGAGAAAGGGCCAGAAATGAACCATGATTTATTGAGAGGAAAATTTCATGTATTATATAGCATACTGAAGAGAAATTTCATACATGGGCAATTTTGATTAAGAGCTGGAGAGTTGTCGTGTTTTTTTTAAAAAATCTTTTTTCATATATGGCATTCCTATAAATCAGAAAATATTTCTGAAGTACATTATTCTCTGAAAAAGTTTCCCCGAGGTCTCTGCATGTTGAATTTAGCTGGAAAACTTCATGAAATCATGGATAATGGTCTTTCTGGGATATACTACAAATGATGCTGAATTCCCAAAATATGTGCTCAGGGAGAATCTATTGACTATTCTCTGAATTATGCCACACTGGCCTGGTGTGAAGGAGTGATCTGATTCAAAGCATTGGTACACTGAATTTCCCAACTGTGGGGTATTTTCTGATACACAGTGAATTTAACTGGGCCCAAGCTACCGCTGTTCATTTGTAAAAGGATTTCAGAATTGTTCTCTCTCTTATGGGTGACATGATTACCAAATGGAAAGGATGTTTCTCAGTCTTTACTTCATTTGACTTGTCCTCAACAGCCGACATCGCTGAGCCCTTCCCTTCCTGTATTCCATACCTTCATCTGTTCCCAAGGAGTAACCACCATTTGTATGCTGATGGTTTCTGCGTAATATATATCTGAACGGACCTCATCCCCAAGCTGTAGTGTAGAGTTTTTTTCTGCTTTCAGAATGTCTGTCAGGGGTGGGCAAAGGCCTTTTTCTGCCAAGGGCCTTTTGGATCTTTAATAGTTTTATTTAAGAGCCAGACAAAATTATGCTAACTTAAAAGTTAACCTGCTATATTTGGTCAAACATTTAATTAACTCACCCTGATTGACTTGGCAGGGCCAGACCAAATGATCTTGTGGTCCTATACAGCCCATGAGATGGACGTTTTCCTCCCCTGAGTCCAGATGCTTACAGGTTTTTTAGACTTAATGTGTCTAAAACTAAATACTTTATATCCTGTTCTCCACCCCTACCCCAGCCCTGGGCAGCCTATCTGATCTTTTTCTTGTATTTGCTACCTACAAATGCATGGTGATCCACACCTATTCCAGGCCAAGGAAGGGTGGAGTGATGGGGCAGGAATGTTTCTCTTTGCCTACAGCCAATCACCGCCCAAATTCTATCAGACTTCCCCAAGCTCTCTCCAGTCTATCTTCCCTACTTCAGATTTGCACATTTTGGGGGTTGAATCATTGGACTAATTTCTTTGCCACCCTCTCCCACCATCCTCTTGTTTTTATTAAAAAAAATTTTTTTATTATTTATTTCAGCAAGGAAAGGGGAGGGAGAGATATAAACATCAATGATAAGAGAGAATCATTGATCAGTTGCCTCCTACACACCCCCTATTGGGGCTCAAGCCCTCAACCTGGGCATGTGTCCTTGACAAGAATCAAATCTGGGCCGAAACCGGTTTGGCTCAGCGGTAGAGCGTCAGTCTGTGGACTGAAAGGTCCCAGGTTTGATTCTGGTCAAGGGCATGTACATTGGTTGCAGGTACATCCCCGGTAGGGGGTGTGCAAGAGGCAGCTGGTCGATGTTTCTCTCTCATCGACATTTCTAGTTCTCTATCTCTCTCCCTTCCTCTCTGTAAAAAATCAATAAAATATGTTTTTAAAAAAAGAATCAAATCTGGGACCCTTCAGTCCACAGGCCAGTGCTCTATCCACTGAGCCAAACTAGTTATGGCTGCCACTATTCTCTTTTCAGCTCCATCTTCCACTTTACTCCTGAAGCCATCTTTCTGTAATAATCTAATCATTTATTTATTCAAATCCTTTAAAGTTTTCTGCCACCTGCAAGATAGAACCCCAATTCACTAAGATGGCTGAATTGGTTTGTTATTGCTGTGATTATTCTGCATAACAAACCATTCCCAAGCTACACGTGACACCCATGGCTGTATGGTTGTCTATCGATGTTCTGCTAATCAAAGCTGGGATACTCTGTGGGTCAGCTGAGGTGGCTATTGTCCCAGGGACCAGGTTAGCCTATGCACCTATTTGGTTTTCATGGTAATCCCTGAGGCAAAATAGAGCAAACAGCCTGGACCTCCTATGTCTAGCTTAAAACTATCACTTCTGTTCACTCAAGGAAGTCATGCGGCTCATTCAGGAGCTGGGAAATATATTCAGATCTATTACTGAGAGAGACTGCTTGTTACATGAGAAAGGCATAGATATGGGGAGGGATAAAGAACTGGGGCCAAGGGCAAAAAAAAATAAATAAAAAATAGATAGGTAAAGAAAAGAAGAAAAAAAACCCCACCTCTGCTAATGTTGTATATGTTGTATCAATCACTTGTATTTAACTTCCTTGAGTCTGACCTTCTAATACAGCACCTTGAATAAAATATGTTCTGTCATGCCTTGGGGACATGCTGTTTCATCTCCATCCCACCCCATTTATCTGTCTGATGACCTTTCATGTTTCTGAAACTTAGCCAATATAGGGTAGGGCAAAAGCAGGTATATAGCTGTGAGTACTCAAAACAGAGTTTATTAATTATTGTATTATTTTCCATATGAACAACTGTAAACCCACTTTTGTCCCATGCTGTACATTCTCTTTTCCTTCTTTAGCAACTCTGTTCTAGAGAGAAGTGACTTTTTTCTTCTTTGTGTCACCTGTTTTCTTTAGGCTTTTTTTTTTTTTTTTTTTTTTTTTTTTATCAAACTAAATAGTAGTTAGTTACATGGCTATATCCTTTTAGATTAATGGAAATTTTTGAGGGTTAGTATTTGCTTTTTTGGTCTTGGTCTCTCTAGGGCCCAGCAAAGTATTTGGCATGCACTGTTCAGTGAATGCTGAATTGAATTAAACTTACGTTAGACAGAAATGACATTTTGAAAATAAGGCAAATTACATTGAGTTGCAAGTACAGAATTTTCCTGTGCAAGTTGGAATAAGAAGGTAGCTAATGTTCTGTTCTCTCAGAAGCAGATACATCCAGAAAGCAAATAAGAGAATCACCTCTAGAATTCTCTTTAGGCTACATGGAGTTTTGGGATTTTGATAGAAGCAGCAGAAATGTGATTTATTTAAAAATATCCCAGCCCTGGCCAGTGTAGCCCAGTTGGTTGAGTATTGTCCCATGCACCAAACGATTCCAGTCAGGGCACATGTGGGTGTAGACTTGATCCCTGGTGGGAGGGTATGTGAGAGGCAGCCAGTTGATTGGTGTTTCTCTCTCACAATTATGCATCTCTCTTCCTCTCCCTTATTTTCTCTCTAAAATTAGTAAAAATACATACATACATACATACATTCATAAATAAAAATATTGCAGATTATTTTATCATGCTCTGCCTAGTACATGAAGATTTTAGTTTTAATTATGAATATTCCCATTTGTGAAATGGAATTGAGGATTTCCTGCATTATTTTTGTGTCATCTTACAAACCTTTGATTTCTTTCTTTAAAACCTAAGATAATAGCATAATAACCTAAGAAAAGATCCTTTTGTTTTTGTTTTGTTTTGTTTTTAATCCTCAGCTGAGAATATTTTTTCCATTGATTTTTAGAAAGAGTGGAAAGGAGGAAGAAGGGGGAAAAAGAGAGAGAAAAAATATTGATATGAGAGAGACACATCAATTGGTTGCCTCCTGCACATGTCCCAACTTGGGCTGGGGATCAAACCTGCAACTGAGGTACATGCCCTTGACCAGGAATCTGAACCCACAACCACTGGTGCTCCAGCCAATGCTCTAACATTAAGAAAAAACAACCAGGGAGAGCACCAAGATGGCGGCATAGGTAAACACCTGTATTTGCTGCCTCCCACAACCATATCAAAATTACAACCAAAACACATAACAATTATCATCCATCCAGAACCGCAGGGAAGCTGGCTGAGTGGAAGAACTACAACTAGAGAAGTAAAGAAGAAAGTGCATTGAGACTGGTGGTGCGGAGGTGCAGAGGTGGAATGGGCTGGCATCCGAGTGTGCCACTTTTTTAATTGGGAGGGAGATATAAGCTCCTGCTTTCTCTGAACTCCAGTGCCGGGCGAGACTTTAGGGGACCCAGACACATACAGGGAGAAACTAGACTGTCTGTCATGGGGCTTTCTTCCTGACGAAGGTGCTAGCAACAGTCATTGTTCCCGAGCTGGGACCTTCCTGGTGCTATTTGCTCTGCCCTGAAGATTCCCTGAGACCCCACCCCATCCAATTTGCAACTCCACCTAATAGTAGCTTTTGCATATGAATGGCCTGTCCTTTCTCAGCCTAAAACCTGTCAAACTACAACAGGGGTCAGGAAGCCCCAAAGCTATCGAAAGAAGGCAAAGACCAGCACCATAGCAGCCTGCCTTGTTTCACAGCTGGACCTCATCTGGGCACTTCCAAACTCCATACAAAGAGGAGGGAATCTGCAAATCTCTCAGTAGCTCCTGCTGAGTAGCCACAGGCCCTGACTGACTTTGCACCTCCTTGGAGATCCAAGAGCCAGTGTACCCAGTGGTCAGTGTGAGTCAATACCAGATTACAACTCTTCACATCCATAAGTGACAGAGTCAAGGGGCAGACTAAGTGAGCACTAAAGCCCCACTGAAGCAAGTCCTGCCCCATAAGGGTGTCTCCTGCACAGCAGCTCTTTCATTATAGACACAGGTGGTCCTCACAGCCAATTGGCCTGGATGTAAACAAACACAGGGAAGCAGCCAAAATGTGGAGACAAAGAAACGTGTCACAAATAAAAGAAATGGAAGAAAGCAAACCACTGGCTATAGAGTTCAAAACCACAGTTATAAGGTTACTCAAGAATCTTCTAGAAACCTCCAAGGAACTTAGTGAGGCCTTTAAGGATCTTAGTGAGAATGACAAAAGAATGGAAAAGGACCAGTCAGAAATTAACATACACTGACTGAAAAAACGAATAATATACGGAGATCCAACAGTAGGAGTAGAGGATCCCAAGAATCAAGTTAAAACCGAAACCGGTTTGGCTCAGTGTCGGCCTGCGGACTGAAGGGTCATGGGTTTGATTCTTGTCAAGGGCATGTACCCTGGTTGCTGGCACATCCCCAGTGGGGGGGAGGGGGGGTGCAGGAGGCAGCTGATCAATGATTCTCTCTCATCGATGTCTCTAATTCTCCATCCCTCTCTCTTCCTCTCTGTAAAAAAAATCAATAAAAAAAAAAAAAAAAAAAAAAATATATATATATATATATATATATATATTTAAAAAGAATCAAGTTAAAGATTTGAAATATGAGGAAGCAGAAAACACCCAACCACTACAGTTTGTTAGCTAATTTTAGATTTCAAAGGACCAGGCCATTCATATGCAAAAGTCTCTTCACACAGCTTGGGTGGGGTGGGGTGGGGTCTCAGGGCAGAGCAAATAGCAATGGCTTCCCGTCAGCCCTGCCCTGTTATTCAGTGTCTGGTAAGTTAATGTTCAAGAAAAAATATTAATTTTTATTAAAATGTTCTATTATTTTATGTTAGCAATTACTCATTTCAGCCCTTGGTACTTAGCATATCTTTATTGAAATAAACCTATGTTCTATGAAAATTGAAGCTTTTTTTTTTTTTTTTGTGGCCCACATAAACTTAAACGCTGTTTATTTGGCCAATGTTAGCCTTTGAGTTTGACATGGTTGGTGTATAAAACCATTGTCCAACCAACTGAGCCACCTGGTAGGGGCATTAATTGTACTATTTTATTCATGTGTGGGGGTTTTTTAAAGAAATTTTAAACTATATATATATTTATTGACTTCAGAGAGGAAAGGAGAGGGAGAGAGAGATAGAAACATCAATAATGAGAGAGAATCATTGATCTGCTGCCTCCTGCATGACCCAGACTGGGGATCAAGCATGCAAAATGTGGGCATTTGCCAGATCCTGAGCCATGCCAGCTAGGCCTATTTATTTTTTCCTACCATAATACTTTATGATAAACAGATCTACCAATCACCATATTTAAAATTTCATTTGATGATTTTCAATCACTTATTCATAATCGTTCCTTAGCTATAGGTCACAAGGTTGCTCCTTGTGACACTTGAGAGATTTTCTTCACATCTGCAACTGATTTATTGTAATTTTTACAGAATTAAAGACCTCTGTGTTTGGTGACCATTCAGAACCTGGAACATTTAGAAAACTTGCAATATCAACAAACAACAGGCCAAGAAAAAATTATGACAATATTCTTTGCCAGAGTTCTATATTAGTTTCCAAAGGCTAGAGTAACAGTAAGACAACAAACTTAAATGGCTGAAAACAACTGGAATTTATTCTTTGATCTGAAGGTGCAAAGTACAAAGTGAAGGTATCAGCAGGGCCATCTGCCCTCTGACATTGCTGGGGGGAATTCATACTGGCCTCTTATTAACATTCAGGGGGCTCCCAGAAATCTTTTGTATTCTTTGGTTGGCAGCTGCATCTTTCCAATCTCTGTTGCCTTGTCACATGGCCATCTTCTCTGGGTCTCTCTGCCTTCATCTCTCTCTCACTTTATAAGGTTACTAGTAATTGGAATTAGTATCCATTAGCAGCATAACTTCATCTTAACTTTATTACATCTGCAAAGACCCTATTTCCAAATCAGGTCACATTTACAGGCACAGGAGTTAGAATTTCAATGTATTATTGGGGGGGGGGGGCACAATTCAACCCACAACACATTCCTACTATTATGAGACAATATCAAAAGTGCAATTAAAATGCATTATTCACATATAAACTTTGTATTGCACACTGTTTTCCCAATTCTTCTCTCTCTCTCTCTCTCTCTCTCTCTCTCTCTCTCTCTCTCTCTCTCTCTCTTTCTCTCTCTCTCTCAGTCTGCCATGTGCAGCACCTCATTTGGCTGTGTCTAGAGTCTTAGAAGTTTGACTGCCCTATGTTCTCCTATAAATGGACCTTGAGAGCTTGTTTGGAGGTTCTAGCAGGGGAGCGCAGCTACTCGTATACCCTTGACCGAAGACCGGTCCTCTCCTCTGGGGGGAAGGTCCTCCTCTTCGACCGAGCGCAAGCGCGCAGCTTCGGGAGGGGTGCACATGGATCTCTGAGGGAGGAGGGGGACACCCGCCTTGCCAGCCAGATCAGCCGAATCAACCCTGGTGATCAATGGGGTGACAGATGTCGCAGCCAGATGGCCCTCACAACCTATTTTCCCAATTCTTAAGCTTTATCCCACTAGGGGGAAATGCCAGTTGATATTAGGGAGACAGTTCGTGGGTATGTGCAAAAAAAAAAAAAAAATTCATTGGTCATTATAAAGGTTGACATGTATTGAGCTCCTGCTCTGCACCAGGTCCTTTATTTGGTGCTAGAGATACAAGAATAAAATTTTTATAAAGGCACCAATTCCTACTTTGATGGAGCTCATTATCATAGCCTGGACTGGTGCCATGACCTTGGCTATGGTAACAGCCTTGTAATAAAGTGAGCACGCCAGCTATTTTAATCACTTTAGTAAGAGAACTTATAGAGACCTCTATTAACTACAGTTTTGTTAGGTACTGCCCATTTCAACAAAACCTGCAAAAGCTGAGGCGATTACCTTCTTACTGAAGATGAGTTTACGTTTTTGAAGGTAGCTATGTATACATCTTTGGGACACTAGGGGAAAGCAAAATGGAGAACAAAACAGATGGGAAAAGGGTATGGTCCTGCCAGTTGTTTTGACTTTCTTGCGTCACCTACCCTCTCCCCTCGCCAAGTATGAACCAGAGATGTTTGTTTTGCCTGGGGGCCCCAAGATGCACACTCACTTATTGCCAACATTTAGAGTTGCTATTGTAGGTAGGTCCTTACTTCCAAACACTCTAGACATGTTTTATGCAAATACAGAATTGGTTTAGGATTAGAAAGGAAAGAGATTATTTATTGTCAGAGTCCAAGCACCTTGTTTTTTGTTTTTTAAATAAATTTCTTTTCTTAATATATTTTATTGATTTTTCACAGAGAGGAAGGGAGAGGGATAGAAAGCTAGAAACATTGATATGAGAGAGAAACATCGATCAGCTGCCTCCTGCACACCCCCACTGGGGATGTGCCAGCAACCAAGGTACATGCCCTTGACCGGAATCGAACCTGGGACCTTTCAGTCCGCAGATCGACACTCTATCCCCTGAGCCAAACCGGTTTTGGCCAAGCACCTTGTTTTTATAGGTGAAAGAAGGCTGAAGAATATGACTTGACCAAGGCTATGCAACTACAGTAGTGAGTCCTGGAAGCTCCATGAGAATAGTCACCCTGTTTTTGGTGACCTTTGTATTCACAGAGATTAGCACATGCCTAGCAAATAGTGAATGCTGAGTGAGCAAAATAGTAACTTGAATAATGAATGAATGAGTAAAAAATATACCTTTTTCAAATACTTTTTGCAATGCCATAATGATCTCCAATTTCTAACAAACCTTTTTATTTTCTCAATAAAAAGTTTCAAGGTTAAAAAAAAAGTTTCAAGGTAGTCTAACAAATGCTTAGACAACATCATTTATTCACATTCTGTTAACTTAATTATTTAAAAGAGAATTTGTTTGTTTGTGTTCCAGATTATCCAATATTTACAGCTTTTGCTCTCAACATTTTTTTTCTGGTCTTTATGCCTCTTGAAAATTAAGCAGAGAAAAAGGAACTAGTAAATCACAGATCTTGCTGGCTTGTTCACTCAGTAAGCCTTTTACAATAGTTGTTATCTGGTCCCAGCTGTTGTGCTAAATTTAGGATTTTGGATTATATGTAACTGTTCTTTCTGTCTCCCATTACCAAGGTTAATTGAGAAGTGATTGCAGAACAAGTGAAACTTCAGTTCATAAAAGAAACTACATAATACGGTATTCAATAATATCAGAGCCAAATCCACTGAGAGTTAACATTTGTAGCGTTTATATAGATTAAAGAACTGTTACCATTGGTCAGAAGTTTCATCTTCATCAGAACATTTTCTTGAAAACAAAATGTTACCTTCCTGTATGTCCTGCCCTGCTCAGCCAGTTTTTTCTCCAGGCAAACAGCGGTGTTTTGACAAGGCAAACAGCAGAGAAAGAACTGGGCCATCAATAAAGAGAGGGCCGAAACCGGTTTGGCTCAGTGGATAGAGCGTCAGCCTGCAGACTGAAAGGTCCCAGATTTGATTCCCGTCAAGGACATGTACCTTGGTTGTTGGCACATCCTCAGTATGGGGTGTGCAAGAGGCAGCTGATCGATGATTCTCTCTCATCGATGTTTCTAACTTTCTATCCCTCTCTCTTCCTCTCAGTAAAAAAAAATAGAGAGAGAAAGAGAGAGAGAGAGAGAGAGAGAGGAAAAAAACATCAAATTTGTTGTTCCACTTATACATACATTCATTGATTGATTCTTGAATGTGCCCTAACTGGAATGGAACCCACAACCTTGGATGTATAAGGATGATGTGCTAACCAACCCTGGTCAACGGTTGTTTTGCTCTGTTTTTAAAAATATGTTTTTTATTGATTTTTAGAGAAAGAAGGGAGAACGATAGAAACATTGATGAGAGAGAAACATCATTGATTGGCTGCTTCCTGCACACACACACACACACACACACACACACCTCCCTTCTACTGGGTACCAAGCCGGCAACCTAGATATGGGCCCTGACCGGAAATTGAACCGGTGACCTCTTTGTTCATGAGTCCATGCTCAACCACTGAACCATACCAGCTGAGCTGCCCTGTTTTTTTGTTTTGTTTGTGTGTGTGTGTGTGTGTGTGTGTGTGTGTTTGTTTTCTGTTTTTTTAAATCCTCACTTGAGGAAATGTTTTTATTAATTTTAAAGAGAGGAAGGGAGAGAGAACTTCTATCCGTTGCCTCCCATAGAGGCCCCAACTGGGAATCTAACGTGAAACTGAGCTATGTGCCCTGACCAGAATCTAACCAGAAACCTTTTGTTGTACAGGTCAACACTCCAACCTACTGAACCACCTGGCCAGGACTGTCCTGTTTTGATTAGATACAATCTTAGAGTTACGGCTGATAATTGCAGTTGTGAATGTAATTTTACAGTAGATATCAACACGTCTAGAACATATTACTAATTTTTCATAAAAGAAATTTCATGTATTTGATAGATCTGAGGCCAAAAAAAAAAAAAAAGCAAATTCCAATTTCATACTTCCCAATAACTTCTCTGAAGTAAAAGTAATACATACTCACTGTAAAAACCTTGGAAATCACAGAAGAGTACAAAGACAAAAAGTAAATCACCTGTAGACCTTCCCTGTTGTGATTCTTGCATGCAAAATTATTTCTTAAAAAAAAAAATCTTTTTCTAATAAAACCATAGAGCATGGCAAATTTCGTACTTCTTGCCTCTTTTGAGCTCACAACCCCCTATGTATGTACTTTGCCTATTAACCGAGTAGCTAATAGCTTCAGTACTTGTTAGGATTGCTTTCTTAAATGACAGCAGATCCTTGTCATCTGTTTGCGTTGGAGCGATGACACAACATCACGACCAAAACGCAATGTCGCATTGTTACAGCAAACACGAAAATTACAGCTCCCCAACAATAACACGGTGTCAACAGTGCGCCCTCCTGGCATGAGTCAGTGTTTTAGCTGTTATACAAGTTATTTTTAGCACAGCCAATGCCTCCGGGAGCTTGGGTCCCGAATCCTACAAACATCCCCAGTGACGGGGGGAAATCTAGGGTACGAGGGGTTTGCTCTTAAACTCTGAACCTCCCCACCCCCCATGCGCAAGGCTGCCCCCTCTCCTGTCCGGGCCACGTTGGCCGCGGGTCCACCGCGCGCCGCCGTCCGCTCGGTGCTCAGTCGGAACTCCGGGCCAGCATCGCGTGTGGAGGAGGAGGAGGAGGAGGAGGAGGAGGAGGCGGCGGCGGCGGCGAAGGAGGAGACTAAAATTATCCTCCACGTCTGGGGCAGGCCCTCGGATGACATCTCCCCAGTCACCCCGTGTTCTAATAGCGCAGCTCAGATTCCCGGTCGGTCCCAGACGCGCTGCAGCTGGCCCGGAGCTCGGAGTTCAGACGGGAGGCGACCGCCCACCGGAGCGCCTCCAGCCGCCCGGGCCTCCCGGGCCCCGCCGGCCCGCCCGCCTCGCCGCCGCCCCCGCGCCCTCCCAGCCTCGGGGCACCTGCACCCAAACCGCAAGCCCCTCCAAGCGGCGCCCCGGGACGCGCGGGGCGTCGCCATAACAACCGGGCGCCCGCGCGGAGGCTGCCGCCGGGAGGAAGTGACGAGCGGTGGGTTGGCTGTTGTCGGGCCACGTGACCCGGGCAGTGTTTTGACAGGCGGACGGCGGAGAAAGGGCTGGGGGAGCGGGCGCCGGAGCGGGGCGCCGGCGGAGAGGCGGGCGGGCGGGCGGGCGGCGGGCGGAGCGCTGGCCGCGGCGCGGGGCAGGCGGGCCGGCGGGGGGCCGCGGGGCGCGGGGCGGAGTGCGGGGAGCAGCGAGGCGGCCGCCGCGGCGGGGGTGCATGGACCCGGGGGCTCCGGGCGGCCACGTCCCACTCGTCCTCCCGGGCCCCCATGGTCCCCTAGCGCCGCGCGGGGGGGCTCTGCGCGCCGCTGTCCGCAGCCGCCGGCCCTGCGCCGCCCCGCGCCTCCCGGCTCCGCGGGGACTGTGATGCGGGGCGCCGCGCGCGGCTGAGGAGCGCCGAGCGGAGGGATCGGGACGGCGGAGAGCCAGCGGGGCAGCTGAGGTCGGCCGGGGCGCCGGGAAAACAACTCTCCGGCGGGGAGAGGGGCGGCGGGGCCGAGGGGGCGCGGCCGCGGACCTGCCGGGCGCCCCGGGGCTCCGGGCGCAGAGCCGGGGGGGAGGGACCCCGGGCGGCCGGCGGAGAGCGTTTGGGCCGGGGCCGGGGCCGGGGGCGGGGCGGGGCGGGGAGGGCCGGCCGGGCTCCGGGCCGCTCATTGTGTGAACTTGGCCGGGGCGGGCAGGAAGGCTACAGCCTGAGGGCGATCGCCCAGGTGAGGCGGCTGCAGCCCCCGGGCAGCGCCGGGGGGTTTGAAGAGTTTCCTGCGTCCGGGCCTCGGGTCCGAGGATTCCTCTACCAGCCCCGGGGAAGGTGCCACTGCTCCCTGCAGCGGTGTTTTGTTTTGTTTTGTGTTTTGTTTTTGTTTGTTTGTTTGTTTGTTTTTACAAAGGGGTTATTAAGCTTGTGTTGCTTGAGTCTTTCCCCCCCCCCCTCCCCTCCCTTGCCTGTACCTCCAGGTTATAAATAGACCTTCCTTTTGGTTCAGAGACACTGTGTCAAGGAAGGACACTTTGGCCCGGAGAGCGCCGGGCAGGGAAGAGGGGTGCTGGGTCCGGAGGAGTTGAGGAAGGCGGTGCAGAAAGAGTTTTGGTTTTTTTGGTTTTGTTTTGTTTTGTTTTGTTTTTCCCCAAATCTGCCGGTACTGCTGTCACCGCAGTTCGTGCCAGGAAGAGGCCTAAACTGTTAACAGTAGTTTTCTTGCAAGGTTTGAGTGTTCGAGCAGAACCTGATTAGTTTTATTTTGGTCTCTTTTTAGCATTTTGCTAACAGCAGCAGCCACAGAAGCTGCAGCGAGCCCGTGGAAGGAACCCACCACACGTGTGTTTCGCAGCACCCTGGGTGGAAATTGGATGTGAAAATGAAGCCAGACCGAGGTAAATGGCTTATTTAAGTAGGTTTTCCACCCCCCACCCCTACCTCCGCCCCCCATGTCCCATTTTTGAAGCGTGAACCTAATTCTATGGGAGGACCAACATTTTGTGTATTACACATGCTTGCTTATTTCTGTTACAGATTCCAGCTGGTAAGGTAGAGAAGGGGGCATGAAGAGACAGTTAGGATCTAGATGGGAGGATGCAGTCTTCAAAACTGAAGTACTTTCAAGAGAAGTTCTGTTGTAACTCAAACCGAGGTTGTCAAGATCAGCATTTGTAACTTGCCACAAGACTGGGTATCATTTTAGAGCTACATTACTCATTTTAGGTAAAGTCAGTCTAATTCCAGTTTTAAAGAGGTTTGCAAACTTAAAGAGTTTGAACTTGATATGTTGAGGAAAATTTAGTTTAAGTCTGAATTAACAAATACTATTATTTGTGTTACTTTCATTAGCTGATTTTTGTGCCTTAGGCAAACTCTAAAACTTTGCAAAGTACTCTAGGGCCTTATTCAAATACGTCAATATATGGACCGCTTAGAGGACTATTGAAATCACTAATGATAAGTAAATGTGTCATTTCCTTTCCACGCCTGTATTTGCAGGACTTTTGAGAATAATTATATACTTTTTTAAGGACTTCAGAGGAATTGAAAACTCATTTATCAGTTTTCTTTTGATTAATGGCATGGACCAAGATGAGATTTTAATACAGTAGCAGTTAGAAGGCTTTTCAGTCAGTTGGGGATTTAATTGTAAGAAGATGATTATTGTATTTGGTAGGGAGTTGGGCTAGATGACAAAATTCTTTCCAAACCTGAGGATTATGGTTTGAAAATTTTAATTTATCCTCATATGAATTAGATGCTCATTTAAAAAAAGATGTATTAAACTGGTTATTTTTTCATATTTTTTTCCAAAGTGGACTAGAGAGAGAAATTTTCTCATCAGAACTAGTGTCTTTTAAAATGCACTAGAAGTGGAGAAAGCCATACTTAACTTAGTAGCTTAAATTAGTTTAAAGTGTTAGGCTATTTCTTAAAATCAGCCTAAGTATATTAGCAAGTATATTGCTACTAAGCAGGGTGTTTGTGTAAAATCCAGGTTTATTTAGACTTTTAGATTACATCAGTGACTTTGGAAAAATGGCACAATGTCACTAATTGCATCTCAGAATAAACAAGCAAGTAAAATCAAAGTTGCTATTTGCTTTGGGGTTTTTCATTGCTTTTAACGTTGTAAAAAGTTCAGAAATATTGGCACACAATCTCCATTTTTGCCAAAACTCGTACTAGACATTATAAAATGTTAGTTATATACTAATATAGATTATTAAGGAAAATAAATAAGTTTATTCATCAAGACTCCTGAAGAAGTAATTTTTTCCTCCCTAAAACTGTATCTTTCTTAAGCATTGTGGTGTAAAAATGATGGGATTGCAAGTCTGGTACTGTAATTATATTTCACAATAATTACTTGAATCTTTAGGCCCATGGCTCATTTCTTTTGATTAGAACCCAGAATAATATCTTTTACTTTGCAAAGTAGTATAGAAATACTGAAATAAGCTTTTCACAAAATAAACTTACGTCAGTTTGTGCAATGTGGCTTGTATTTACTGTTCTATTTCTATTTTTAAAAATTGCTGTCACAACCCAGTGAATTGATTACTTGACCTGCATTTGGAAAGGCACAGTTATGGGCAACACTCATCTAGCTGACAGTGATACTTATTGTTTTGTACATTGTGACTAAGAAACTGTTCCATATGATCGAGTTTTCTGGATAATTGAAACTTGACTCTTTAAGTGCCAAAAATATTTTCGATTGTAGTCATGATATGTGGATAGACCTTTAAAATAGTAATGTCTCCTTGCCCTTTAAAAAAATCTATAGAATCAGTGTAGTTTAATCTTTAATAGTAAAGGGGCATTGTTATGAATTTCAACTTTGAACTCTGTCATAACCTAGAAATGCCCTAAAGAGAGATTTAAATTTATAAGATTTTTTTTTTTTTTTTGCCTCTAGCTTAAACCATTTCTACTGATTTTTGTGTTTTAGATTTGATTTTTAATTTCCCATGCTGTCAACAGTTTTCATTGCTAATAGGCTTATGCTTATTCTTGCCTCCACTTAATTTCATGGCTTTAGATCTCTGGGCTAGAGAGCTAGACAACCACCACACTTAATGTTGAGTTCTATATAAAATGAGAGTAAGTAAGAGAACCCTTGGGTATTCTTCAGACTCTAAGTCAAGTGTATGAATTCTAGTGTAGAAACATTGAGACATTTGCTTAGTGAGACACAGCTGTGCTTCAGAGAGTTTCTAAATATGCCTACAAGATTGGGTGTGATAGTTGGCTAGTTGAAAAAGTTATTTTAAGTGAGGAACTGCAAAAAAAACACCCTTAATTATTCACTTATTTTTTGATGTAGGATCAGGCCCTATTGGGGGTAAAATGGGGCCCATTTTTCAAAGATAATCTTTTTTGTTGTAGAAAGCACACCATATGAATATGCTTTTGATTTTAAAAAGTTTTTAAAATTGATTTTAGTATATATATATTTGATTTCAGAGAGGAAGGGAGAAGGAGAGAGAGAGAGAGAAACATCAATGATGGGAATCATTGATCAGCTGCCTTCTGCATGACCCCTACTGGGGATCAAGCCTGCAACCCCTATGTGCCTGACTTGGAATCGAACCAGGACTTCCTAATTCATAGGTTGACACCTAAACACTGAGCCATGCCAGCCAGGCTAATTTTGATTTTTTTTTAACATGGAATAAGATTTTTCAGAGCAATCTGAGGGTAGAATCTTTTAAATTATAAAAAGTTTTAATTATTTTTAATGTTTCACAATTTTATAGGAGTCTTACGGGAATTTGTTTTGGGGGAGAAGGGATTATATGCTCACCAAAATGATATTCATCAAAATATGCTCCAAAGCATTCAACATAGTTTTCACTGAAAAAACTTTTTTTTACACTCATTTCATTGGTCTATATAATATTTAAATAAATTAGTTAATTTTGATTGGCATAAACAGATTTGGGAACAAACACCAGATTCTAAACTTACAACTCTACTAAGCAGAAGTAAAAGCATGCAGGCAACTAGAAAATACAATAAGTCCTCACTTAATGTCATGGATATTTTCTTGGCAGCTTAAAGTAAAACAATGTGAAAAAAAACTAATAGTCCAGCCTGAGGAGCTAGGTGGTTGGGCATCAACCTATAAACCAGGAGATCACAAGTTCATTTCCCAGTCAAGGCACATACCTGGGTTCTGGGCTCTATCCCCAGTTGGAAGGGCAGCAGGGCGAGGGACGGGGGCATGTAGGAGGCAGGCAGTCAATGACTCTCTCTCATCATTGATGTTTCTCCCTCTCCCTCTCTCTTCTCTGAAGTCAATAAAATGAAATAAAATAAATGTTTTTAAAAACACCAACATTACCATAGGCAAAAGTTCAGTTCTGATGGCATATTTCTAGTCACAGAAACATCACCAGACTTTTAAATAAAGACCTGAAACACTTCTACTATTAAACATTGAAATAAATGTGAGTTATACATACATTTAAAAAGATTAATGAAAACAAGGAAGATAAAAAAAAATTAAAACAACAAGGGAGATAATTGTTTTCCATCCCACTTATTCCCTCTCAGGGTCACAGGTGACTGTATCCTTTCCCAGCAGCTCAGGGCAGGAGGTGGGAACCACCCTGGACAGGATGCCCTTCCATCCCAGGATGCACCACGCACATCCACACTCAGTCTGGGACAATTTAGCCACCCCACTCACCTCACACGCACATCTTTGGGAAGTGGGAGGAAACCCACACAGACATGGGAGGATGTGTTAATGCCACACAGACAGTGCCCGCCCTCCCATCCCTTAACCCCCTCCCCCGTCTAAAAATGGATTACTTTTTCCTCAGTATTATAACGAAACAATGTTAACAATGATATCTCAGGACTTGTTGTACCCTACTGGATATCAGTGTCTTTTAGTTTGCTTTTATGGAGGGGAAAGCACTGGTCAGTCTTGAAGGAGAGCTTCTACCATACTTGGTGATAATCAAGATGTTACTGTTTAAAGGTTTAATATTCATAAATTAATAAATATGTATGCATTATTTCAATTAAAAAAAGATATTACTGTTTAATGCAGTGGTTACATTTTATTACAGTCAATAGTATTTACCCTTGTCTCAGGTAAATACTTAAAAGAATTTTTTAAAAAAGTTTTTGCATAGTATTACTTGAGCAATGCTGCTAATGATGACTCTTGCATGTTATTAGCACAGGCTTTGGAATTATTTGTAATTGTATCCTTGTTACATTACTTGCTAACTATGTGATCTTCATCAAATTACTTAATCCCTGAGTTTCAGATTCTTTGTCTGTAAAATGGGGAGAATACCAACTTCTCATAGTTGTTAACAGTGAAATATGACAGTGTTTGATACATAGATATAAATTAAATGATAATCTCGATCATGTTAAATAAGACATTACAAATACTTCTATGTTGGTCAGTTATAAAATATGTTCAAACGAGGTAAGGAAGTAATCAAATGTGCAATAACATAACACTATTTCATTTTGTTTTAAAATTCATAGTGTTCAAACTGCTATGGTTCAAGCAGATTTAATAGGGTGTTAATGTATAGTTATCTGAGAATATAAAAACTACAAAAGGATGCTTGCCATAGGTGTGATTTATTCCTTATATTGTGATTTGTTATTAAATTATAGTTTAATATCTCTATGTAAAAGGTGACCTGGGTGGACTAAGCTTCCTAGGAATAGCGTTTGCAAGGTTGTTAACTGCCGAGTAAAGATGGGCAGCTGGGACAGTTAAGTGACATTACTCCACCTTATACTCATGTGCCAATTAGGACCTGGTTCTAAACTGTATGGGATATGTCCAGTGTTTCAAGAGAAGTCCAACGTGAGATCTTCCTGTAGAAGTAATTAAAGCATTAGGTTATTTTATGCTATAAATGTATGGTATTTCTAATTATATTTATTTTAAATGAGTGGTATTTTTCCCCTATACAAACTTATTTAAAAACTAGAGGCCCAGTGCACAAATTCATGCATAGGTAGGGTACTGCCAGCCTGCCCTGATCAGGCTGGCCTGGGGGAAGGGATGTGGGAGGTTGGCTGGCCCGCTCTGCCCCTTGGTTGAACTCCCAGTGGAGGGGACAATTTGCATATTAGCCTTTTATTATATAGGATAATGGACTATAACCTTATCTTTTTATTTCTAATGTTCCCAAAGTTTCAGAGTCTTAAGTTTATGGTATTATACAATAATCTGAGTAGAGCCAGCATCTTTATAATTTAAAATATAAATATCAATTTACTCTGCTTTATGTTTTGATTAGAAACATTTTTTTTCATTAGCCATTCCTAAGAATGTTAAAGTTGAAGCTCCTGGAGCAAAACCTGTTACACAAGCAAAATACCAAACAATTTTACTTTTTTGAGATTAAAACTGAAAGGAGCTCTGTCTTAGTGTAAAAAAAGAGACCCAAGAAAACTCCTTCTCCCATTCCACTATCTGAGGTTTCAGTGAAAAGAGTACCCTCTATGAGGAAGCCAAATCTGCTGGTGCCTTGACCTTAGATTTCCCAGCATCTAGAACTGTAAGAAATAAACTTCTGTTGTTTATAAACCACATAATGTTTTTTAAATTTATTTTTTATTGAATTTATTGTGGTGACATTGGTTAATAAAATTATATAAGTTTCAAGTGTACAATTCTAGAATACATCATCTGTACATTGTATTGTGTGTTCACCACCCAAGTCAAGTCTTCTTCCGTCACCATTTATCCCCCTTTCCCTCTAGTGATCACCATAGTATTGTCTGTATTTATGCGAGTTTTTTGTTTGTTTTTTAAATTGATTTTAGAGAGAGAAAGGGGGGAGATTGGGGGATGGGAGAGAGAGAGAGAGACAGACAGACAGACAGACATCAATGTGAAAGAGAAGCATCAATCTGTTGCCTACTGCATGCACTCCGACTGGTACCTACCCTGGGTATGTGCTCTGACCAGAATCAAACCTGCCACCTTTTGGTGTACCAACCAAATGAGCCACACTGGCCAGGGCCTGTTTCTTTATTTATTTTATTCTTAATCCCTTTACCTTTTTCAGCCAGCCCCGCAACTCCCCTTCCTCTCTGACAGTGATCAGTCTGTTCTCTATCAATGAGTCTGTTTCTACTTTGTTCTTGTTTATTTTGTTAAGTAGATTCCACATTTGAGTGAATGGTACTTGTCTTTCTCTGGCTGGTTCATTTCACTTAGCATAATACTCTCCAGGTCCATCCATGCTGTTGCAAAGGTAAGGTTTCCTTCTTTTTTATGGCTGAGTAGTATTCCACTGTGTAAATGTACCAGAGCTTTTTATCCACTCATCTACTGATGGACACTTGGGTTGCTTCCAGATCTCAGCTACTGTAACTAATGCTGCAATGAACATAGGGGTGTACCTATCCTTTCAAATGAGTGTATTGGGTTTCTTTGAATATATTCCCAGAAGTGGAATCACTGGGTCATAAGGAAGTTTCACTTTTAGAAGATATATTTTCTGTCCACAGAGGCAGTACCATTCTGCATTCCCACCAGCAATGCATGAGAGTTCTTTTTCTCAGCATCCTTACCAACATTTGTTTGTTGATTTAGTGATGATAGCCATTTTGACAGCCATTCTGGTTTTAAATTGCATCTCTCTGATGATTGGTCATCTTTTCATATGTCTGTTGGCCATCTGTATGTCCTCTTGGGAGAAGTGTCCATTCAGCCACCTAGTTTATGATATTTGTTATAGCAGCCCAAGTGGACTTTCTGATTATATTACTAATTTAGCTTTAGCCTTGGTAGTGCAGTGGCTTATGAATTTACCTATCGTTTAATGCAACCCTGTTAACCTCAAACAGTCCCTTCTTGGGCAACTGAACTAGGAGGAAAGAAGTGGTAAGGATTAGAAAACAACAGCAAGAGGATTAGCTGCATTGCTTACTTGCTAAGGATAGTTCATTGTTAGCCAGTGTAAATCAGCCAACAGAGATGATAGATGTTGATAGAAAAGAAAAGAAGTGTTGACTAGATTAAATAGAGTAGCCTTTTGCTAACTTCCCAGGTGGAGATGGTGGTGGCTATATTGGTAATAACAGCTAAAACTTATCCAAAATATGTGCCAGGCTCTGTTCCAATTAGTTTGCATATATAACTCATTTAATCCTCACAGTTCCTCAAGGAAGTAGGTAGATGTTTTTGTCATCTCGATAAATAAAGCCGAGTCACAGAAAGTTTAGTAACTTACCCTTGGTTAAATAGCTAATAAGAGGGTTGGCCTAGATTTGATGTAAGCTCTAGTACATGCTCTTAACCCTCTGATTGGGAGCAGCAAATTTTGTTAAAATATTATAAAATATTGGGACCAAATTGGTTTAAAAATAGGCTTGAGGAAAATTCAAAACTGATTTGGTAAGAAGTACAGTCTTGTAAAGCTCCTTAATTTTCTCTGTTTTACTGCTTTACAGTGGGAGAAGTAAAAGTACTTTTTCTTTTAGTTATTTTGAGATTAAATTAATGTGTGTAATATGCTTAGAATAGTGACTGGCACATGGTAAACGTTTAAAGGTGCTATTGTTATTGGACATATTCTAAATTAAGAAGTCAATCATTTAGGAAAGCAGGGAGGACAAAAGAAAGGTGTTAATTGAGCTATGGGTGTTTTGCATATGCATTGTAATTTCAAGTCAAAACCTGACTACTGCCCTAACCGGTTTGGCTCAGTGGCTAGAGCGTAGGTCTGTGGACTGAAAGGTCCCAGATTCGATTCCGGTCAAGGGCATGTACCTTGGTTGTGGACACATCCCCAGTAGGGGATGTGCAGGAGGCAGCTGATTGATGTTTCTCTTTCATCCATGTTTCTAACTATCCCCCTCCCTTCCTCTCCGTAAAAATCAATAAAATATATATATTTTAAAAACACCAAACCTGACTACTATTGATCTGTCATCCATTTATATTGATGGGTCTTGACATATCAGTAGCTGTAAAATAATTGTTGGTTTGGTACAACTTCTGAGATTCAGATACTAAAGGGATTGACATAGAGGTTCCTTGTGTTGTGTTTTTGCCCACCATTTGAGGCTAAGGATGTTAAAAACTGAATATTAAACTTAGAATAACTTAATACCGATATTTCTTGTAATAAAAAAATAAAAATTGTAGTGCCTAAAAACAGTATTTTCCTCGGTGGGTAAATGAAAATCAATTTGTCAGTGGTTAATTCTGTCTTTGCTTAAATGAGTGAAAATTCAGAATAGTTTCTTTTTAAAATATACATATATTTTTATTGATTTCAGAGAAGGAGAGAGAGATAGAAACATAAATGATAACAGAGAAACATGCTGAAACCGGTTTGGCTCAATGGATAGAGCATCGGCCTGCAGACTGAAAGGTCCTGGGTTCAGTTCCAGTCAAGGGCACATCCCCAGTAGGGGGTGTACAAGAGGCAGCTGATAGATGATTCGTTCTCATCGATGTTTCTAACTCTCTATCCCTCTCTCTTCCTCTTTGTAAAAAGTCAATAAAATATATTTTTTTTTAAAAAGAGAGAAACGTTGGTCAGCTGCCTCCCACACATCCCACACTAGGGACCAAACCCACAATGACGGAATCAAACCATGACCTCCTGGTTCATAGGTTGACACTCAACCACTGAGCCATACTACCCTGTTTCCCTGCAAATAAGACAGTGTCTCATATTAATTTTTTCTCCCAAAGTTGCACTAGGTCTTATTTTCAGGGGATGTCTTATATTTCCATGCGCTAGGTCTTATTTTCGGAGGATGTCTTATTTTCGGGGAAACACGGTAGCTAGCCTCAGAATAGTTTCTTGATTATGTCAGACTTTCTACTGAAAAATAAGATGGACTGGGTAAAAATGGCAGTAACTAGTAAAAATATAGATACTAGTCCAGGTTTAATACCAAAGACACCTAGCAATAATCTTGAGTTACGTTTTCTCATATTTTCTGTCCATGTAAAAGACACTCATCCTATAAAATTACAAGAAGGCCTTTTGCATCTCTTCCCCTTGTTCACCAGGCCTCGCTCCACTGGCTACCTTTTAGGTTTTTGATGACTTCTCAGAGCCATATACACACTATTCCTTCTGCCTAAAAGCCTTTCTCTCTAGTCACCACATTGGTAACCCCTTGTCATTCTGCTGATCTTGGCTTAAACGTCATTTTTCAGAAAGGCTTTTTCTGACTACTCTATCTAGCATGCTCAATTAATGTAAGATGCTATCTTTATTTATTAAATTAGATGTCCTTTGTTCTGTGTCTCAGCAGTCTGGCTTGTTTTCTTCATAGCGTTTACCACATCTTGTAACGTTTCTTCTCCCTTTGTTCATTGTCTGTCTCCAGACCAGACATTTAAGTTCTGTGAGGCCTGGGACCTTATCTCTTTTTCACAGCTGTGTTCCCATCACCTAGCAGGTAGCCTTATGCATATGGATGCGTTGCGGGTGCTTAGGAGTTGCTTGATATATATTTGTTTGTGTTGTTGCTTCAGAGCTTCAGGTGAGATAATGTGTCAGAGAACTCTGTAAGCTATGAAGTGCTGTATATATGTTGACTAGCTTATCTATGGGCTGGAATATTTATATAGATGAGCGGAGGGCAAATGCTTCCAAGTCCTGCCACCTACAGCTTAGAAATATCCATTCACACAATGCCTAATTCTCACTGTTTTTAAAGGTTTTTTTTGTCGTCCTCATTATACTAACTAGAAATTCATTTAGATTAATAAATGTATATTTTAGTTATATATGTTTGAGGACTATTGAAATGAAGGTTATACTTTGGTATAAAATTAGCTCAAAGAAGTCCTTCTTGGTAGCATGTTATAATGCAGGAAGAGTTTATTTAGATTTTACAGTCAGACTTAGAAATTCTAACTTCAGCATTTACCAGCTAGATGACCTTGAGGAAATTATATAGCCTGTCTGAACTGCAGTTCTTTTATTTTTCCCCATTGATCTTTAGAGAAAGAGTGGAAGAGAGGGGCAGAGAGAGAGAGAGAGAGAGAGAGAGAGAGAGAGAGAGAGAGAGAGAGAGATGTGAGAGACACATAGACTGGTTGCCTCCTACACATGCCCATACCAGGGCTGGGAATTGAACCCGCAACCTGGACCAACACTGTAACCACTGAGCAACTGGCCAAAGCGTCAGTTCTTTTTGTTCTAACACCATCAACTGTAAGGATTGTGGGAGAGACTGAGAACCCATGGTTTAGCACCTAGAATATATGTGGCATGGGGTAGGGATTGGTAAATGTTTTGCTTCCAAGAATACACAACTTGGGTTAGCTGCACTGAGAAAATGAGACTTTCTTTTTGTTTGTTCCTTTTTTTCTTCTTATTTTTTTTTAATTGAAAAACATACAGTTTATTTAGCCTTTATAAGGAAATGAAAATCTAATGAAATGGGTAAAATATACTGTTTTTATACTAGGTTTGAGGAAGGTTGGCAAGTTGTGGGAAAAGGTTAAGAATAAGCCAAGGGTAGTAAACAGGATAACTTAGAAATATCTGTTTATTCAGTTTCCTCTGGGTAGAAGGAGGTTACCTCTCACGTGAGGGTATTATGACCTGCTTCAGGGGGGGATAGAGGTTGTCACAGAGTCATTCTTTTTAAAAATATATATTTTATTGATTTTTTACACAGAGGATGGGAGAGGGAGAGAGAGTTAGAAACATCAGTGAGAGAGAAACATCAATCAGCTGCCTCCTGCACACCCCCTATTGGGGATGTGCCCGCAACCAAGGTACATGCCCTTTACCGGAATTGAACCCGGGACCCTTGAGTCTGCAGGCCGACGCTCTAGCCACTGAACCAAACCGGTTTCGGCACACAGAGTCATTCTTGTACCTGCCAGAGAAAATGAGTGCTTCAATGCTCTGTTGGGAAGGCTGGTCGAAACAGCCATAAGAGATCAACAGACCCTTATTGTGACCCTCTGAAACATATTCTTTTTCTTTTTCTTTTTTTTTGCGGTTTATTTTTAAAAAAAATTTTTATTAAATTATTATCTGTGTACATATTTTAACATTGCCTCCCCCTCCTTAACATTGCCCCCCCTTCCTAACATTGCCCCCCCCCCCAACATATTCTGCAGTATACAACCAAAGGTTTACCCTAGCTGGCTTGGCTCAATGGATAGAGGTTGGCCTGCGGACTGAAAGGTTCCCGGTTTGATTCTGGTGAAGGGCACATGTCTGGATTGAGGGCTCAATCCCCATAGGGGGCATGCAGGAGGCAGCCGATCCATGATTCTGATTCTCGTCATGGGTTTTTCTCTCTCTCCCTCTCCCTTCCTCTCCTCTCTGAAATCAATTATATATATATATCCAGCATTAGACCTCTGGAATATGCATGCAACGGGGGAGGAAAAGTAGGTAATTGGAGCACACCAACTATTTCTGGGCAGTAATGTGCTGTAATGAGCACTGAGATTGGGGCAGGGTGGACTCCAGAAGGAGGTTGGTGGAAAATATTGGAGCAGTGAGATAGTGCCCAAAATTGCTTTTTCTTCATTTCATAACATTAGCTAGGATTGATTCAGGGCCTTGGAGCATGGCCCTTCAGCTTCAGTGACTCAGGATTTAGACTTGTTCCATGATGCTGCAAGTAATGGCCGTTATAGGTTCAGAAAGTTTGGTAGACTACTCTAGGAGTCTAATCATAACTCACAGTATTTATAAATAATAATATTGATTCTAAGTATGACCATTATTTACTTAAAAACTTAGCCTTTTGGGAGCACAACCAATTTGTAGTAGGGGATAACATTTTAAATTAATATGGAATTTACTTCCTCCCCCCACTTAATCAAAGTTATATATTGTTGAATGGAATAAAAATTTGGTATCAATATCTGAAATCAGGGCATTTAAAACTTTTATCTTGAAAATTTTTTATATTTTTTAACCAAATCAATTTTCTTTTGTGAAAAGATATGGTTTTTCACATAATAATGGGTCATTTCTACTTAAATTTATAATAGAAAGAGAATGTGTAACTTTAGGATTTAGTAAAAATTGCCTTTTGGCTTTTGAGGGGTTTTTTTTGTTTGTTTTGTTTTGTTTTGTTTTTTAAATATATTTTATTGATTTTTTTACAGAGAGGAAGAGAGAGGCATAGAGGATTAGAAACATCCATCAGCTGCCTCCTGTATACCCCACACCGGGAACGTGCCAGCAACCAAGGCACATGCCCCTGACCGGAATCAAACCCAGGACCCCTCAGACCAAAGGCCGATGCTCTATCCACTGAGCCAAACCAGCCTTGGCTAAGGTTTGGTTTTAAAAGTATCTTTAGGTTAAAGCTCCATATCATATTTGGTATACTTGATGAAAGGATACTGATACATAAGAATTTCTAATTCATTTTACAAAGGAATTAGCCATAAGGATTTTTTTAAACTTCCCTACTTTATTGCTCCATAATTTAATTTACGTCTAATTTTTTTTAAATTGCAAACCCTCAGAAAAGTTGGAATCCCACAGGTAACATCCAAATATCTTTACATAGATTGATGGTTAACATTTTACCACTTTTGATTTATCTCTTACCTGATAAGTAGGTAGATGGGTAGATTAGCTGGACAGCCACAAGGAATTCTTACATTTTTTATTTTTTGTTTTTATAATTTGAGAGTATGTTGCAGACATCATGACACTTCCGTCCCCTGTACACGGAGCTTGCTGGCACCAGCACATGAAGCTGATTTTGTAAATTTCTTCCCAACTTTGACTTCGCCTTGGTTGCTTGAAGTCTGCTATGTGGTATACCATGGAGATGGACATTGCAACAAAACCAGGGTGTGTTTTTTCCTGTGGAGCCAGTTGTTAAACGTTTATCATTATACCACTGCATGTATCTCCTAGCAGTAAGAACCTTCTCCTACATACCTGGAACTCAGTTATCACAGTCAGGAGATCTAACACTGATGCAATACTAGTACCCAGTACCCAGTTTACATTCAGTTTCCCCAGCCATCCCAGTGTCATCTTTAGTCACATTGCCTTTTAAGGAGGTAAGTTGCTTCCTGTTACAGAAACGGAGTTAGACTCATGTTGGGCAACACATAGAAAGGCTTTAGGGTACACTGTAAGAGCCAAAGGTAGAGCAAGTAAAAGTATTTCCTTTATTTAAAAAAAACAAAAAAACAATCAGGTCATGTAAATTTGATAATTAAGACTTTAAAGATTACTTGGACAAAGTGGATTTAAGAGGAAAAGTATTGATGAAATTTCAGTATTCTTTTGAATTAGGAGAATTGTAATTTTAATCAGGCTAGGACCTCAGTCCTTGGTATTCTTTTTTTTTTCTTTTCTTTTTTTTTAAATATATTTTATTGATTTTTTACAGAGAGGAAGAGAGAGGGATAGAGAGTTAGAAACATCGATGAGAGAGAATCATCGATCAGCTGCCTCTTGCACACCCCCTACTGGGGATGTGCCTGCAACCAAGGTACATGCCCCTGACCGGAATTGAACCCGGGACCTTTCAGTCCGCAGTCCGACACTCTATCCACTGAGCCAAACCGGTTTCGGCAGGCCTTGATATTCTAAGGTTCCCTGCACTTGCATTTTGGGCACACTGATTTCCCTGTTCTTCAGTCACCATGAACACATGGACGAGCTGGGGCCTTTGCATTTGCTGTCCTCTTTTGAAATACAAGTCTCATGACTGTGTCCTTTATTTCATTAGACTCTCTGCCGGGTTGTCACCTCTGCAAAGAAGCCTTCCCTGATCATCCTATCAAAAAAGGGTGTAGCTCTTTTCTCTTCACTATGCATTCCTCTCTTCAGTCGCCTTCTCACTATTTAACCTGATGTTCTATATTTATTTATTTGCTTCCCCTCCCCTCCCCAATAAGAAAGTAAGCTTCATGAGGACAAGAACTTACTGACATTTGCATGCATCCTAGCATCGTTGCGGTGTAGGATAAAGTTATTTTGACTGGAAATTTATACATTCTTTTTCTATTCTTTGTTGGTTTTGTAACACAAGGAATTGGTTTCCTAGTCTCTGTTTTTATTTCTAGGTGGGTATATTTATGCCCACTTTTCAAGGTTATTTGGGAATCAAATGAGATGACTACACAAACATAATGCAACACAGCCCTGGCTGGTGTTGCTCAGGGGTTGGAGCGTTGGCTCATGCACCAAAGGATTCCAGGTTCAATTCCTGGTCAAGGGCACATACCTGAGTTACAAGTTCAACCCCAGCCCAGCTGGGACATGTGTGGGAGGCAACCAATCATTGTCTCTCTTCACTTGCATCAATATTTCCCTTTCTCCCCTCTCCTCCCCTTTCCACCCTCTTAAAAAATCACTGGGAAGAAAAACCTCAGGTGAGGATTAACACAACAAAACAATACAAGGCATTTGATAACTGAATAAACGGTTAGAGTAATGTCTACTATCAAGTGCATAGGAAATTATAATTACAGTGGAGTGATTAATTTCCCGGCAGAGGCTGCCTTTTGGCAGACACAGCAGCTGGATTGAGCTTAAAAGGCAGGTGTGATTTGGATAGATGAAAATTTATAGAGATTGAGAGGGGAAGGTCTGGAAAAGAGGACATTCTGAACAATTAAGATGTTCAAGGAATGGCATGTAAATTAATGTGAATTGGAGGGGTTGTTTCTCTATTTCCCCTTTGCTACCATTCTTTGTAATATATGAGAGGTTAGTGTTTCCTTTTATGAAAATCTTGGGAATATTAACATAGCCTACAATACCATAGCTGTTGTTTTATGATACTCTTTTGTTAAAGTCATAAATTGCACTATTTATTATAAAGTATCCATGTGTTATAATAAATACAGAGGAGGAAAACAGGATAAAGTTGGATATTCCTTGCCACATTCCAGATAATTGTTAGCAAAAACATAATAAACTCTGGGATTAGCAGCTCTTGTACCTTCCAAGCTCATGTGTTAGGAGAGCAAGGAGATTCCCACAATACTGATACACTTTCCTAGCTGTATTAAGGAGATAATGAACTCATATCTTCTCTCTTACCCAACCAGATAAATATTTTCACACCAAAACTTCAAGAAAAAATGTTTGGCTATAGGAGAGGATTGCTCAGTGTATTGTAGTAGAAAGAGCACAAAGCAGGAAGTCTTACAGTCCATCGTTTATAACTCCTTTCTTAAAAGATTGTTTTCCTGAGAATGTGTATTCTTCTTAAGTTGGTATACTCGCTTTTCAGAAGTCAGGATAAGGAACATGCCTGTGTCTTTGAGGAAGTGGATTCAAATCTTTGTAATTATTGTGTTGATTGAATACTGGTCCTGGGGGCATATTTCTTAATCCAGTTTATAACCCCTAGCCTGTGCTTTTTCTTGTAGCTTATCTTGCAGAGTTCAGGTATCTGCCAGGGAACTCTAAAAGGCTAACAATAAAAAATAAAAATAAAAATCCTAGGTTACATGATGGTACAGATTACATTCCATTATGAAGAGCTCAAGACATGAAAATGCTTTTATGATTCTGAAATTTCTCTCAAAATCATGCTATTGCCAGAAATCAGAGCAGGAAAGGTCCTCAGAGGTTGTCTCTTTCATTTTTAATATTGAGAAAACATGAAACATTGGACAGAGAAAAGAAGGAATCTGTCCAACCACAGAAATAAAACTCAAATTTCCTGTAGGCCTGTTGAATATTTTCCGTACCTGTCTACCTCTCACAAGAGCACAGAGCACATCACCTGTAGGTTCTGGCAGCAAAAACAACATAATGGTCAGCCAGCCTTCCTCCAGGAACTTGAAAGAAACAAAGGCTATGGTTATATTTTAACATTGTTCTCCAGTTAATGTCTAATTACGTGCTGGAAATGAAATGATGAGCAAGGACTAACACGGCCTCTGGCCTCTGGAACTTGTAGCCAAATACAGTCTTTCCTGACTTTTTTTCCAGAGTCAGTGGACAAATAAGGACTGGAAGTTTCCATGTGCTGTTTGGAAGAGGCACAGGTGGGGAGTTGGGAAAGTAACCCAAGAGGAAAAGAGAATCAGAGGGCCTGCGCAGACTTGTAGAACATCTACATCCCACTCGTCTTTTCTGTTTGTGGTGGTCTCAGACATCTTTGGTGTGTGTGTGTGTGTGTGTGTGTGTGCTGTTCTGTTTTGAGAATGAGGAATGGACATTTATTCTCAGTGCAGGTTTCAAATGAGGTGCTCCTTTCCTTTCTTGATTTTCCCCTTTTCCCCTCTAGGAATGCAGCTGAAACCTTCCTGGTCTAAAAGGTTAGAAACTACTTGAGACATTCTAATCCTAAGTACTTTCCACTGACCTGCTGGGAGGAATGATTGTATAAACCGAAATTGTGTTGAAAATGGAGAGCTTAATGGATTGACTGTAGCATTTGTATGAGAAAAAAGAAAACTCCCTCCACACAAAAAGGTGTACTCAATAGGTGCATTCCTTTGGAATCTACAGTCTGTGAGGCCAGTAGTGTAGTTAAGAAAGGTTTGTAGACCTCAGTTATGGCAGCCTGTGAGGTGTGTGAATTCTGGCTGTAAATGTCTAGTAACTACTTTACCAAACTCTATTTAGTAAAATAAAAATAGCAACCTTGAATATATGCTTCTGAAGCCCATGTTGGTTGAATGTGATAAAGTAGAACCCAATACCTATTGGGGGACATTGCAGGGGTTGGTGGTAATTGAGAGACAGTATCACATGAAGCAGTGGCTACACCTTTTTGCCTGCCACCCTGGCTGTTGTGGCTCAGTTGGTTAGAGTGTCATCCCGAGCACCAAAGGGTCTCGGGTTCGATTCCTGGTCAAGGTTCCATCCCCAGTAGAGGCCATGCAGGCAGCTAATCAAGGTTTCTCTCTCACATTGATTTTTTTCCTCTCTCTTCCTCTCCCTTCCTCTTTCTCAGAATCAATGAAAACATATCCTGGGGGGAAATTTTTAAAAAAAATTTTTGACTACCCACAATTACAAAAAAAATTGATGTTGCTGCCCCATAACATCACTCTCTCTCCCCCAAGATAATAGTCTTAACCCAGTCTTGCTCATGCAATTGTGGTACATATTTTTTCTATTTTATCTTAAAAGGAAATAATAGTCCCAACACTTTAAGTTAATTTCACAGCACATTTAATCCTACAGATTGTTTTAGCATTTAGAACTAGAAAGACCTGAGTTTAAGTTCCGGTTTTCTCACCTCTGTGTACCTAACTTCTCTGGGCTTCTGTTTCCTCACTGCTTAAAATTGAGATAATAATGGCATTTATTTTATAGTGTTTTGTTTTTTTGTTTTTTATAATGGCATAACCTGAGTAAAGTGGTTGTGCCAGGCATTTAATATGAACACATAACCAGTGGCTATTTTTCTCTCTCCAAGGTTTGTTAGCTTACTAGTAGAGGATTGGGAGTGAAATAATGTTGAATCTTCTTCAAAGGAAAACTACAATAATTCAGTTGTAGGTATGTTGGAGTTTTAGGTGTTATAGGTAGCCAGAAGAGTTTAGTTATATCATTTGTTAACAAGACTATGCAAAATAGTCTGAGATTAGAATATTTTAAAAATGTAAGCAAGCAGAGTATTAAAATTTCAGGGACTTAATGACTGAGCCTTTAAAAAAAATTAACTTCAGAGAGGAAGGGAGAGGGAGAGAGAGAGAAACATTAATGATGAGAGATCATCATTGATCATCTGCCTCCTGCAAGCCCCACAACAGGGATGGAGCCTGCAACATGGGCTTGTGCTCTGACCAGGAATTGAACGCGACCTCATGGTTCATAGGTGCCGCTCAGACCCAGAGCCACACCAGCCCAGCTAATTGAGTCTTCCTTAAAGCTGCATGAGGTTTACTTAATTCTACACGACTGGTTTACTTTTTCAGATTTCTGCTAAAATTCTCCAAAATTTAAAATGCAGAATTTGTCATATGTATGAATGACTATTGGCATAATTTGAAGAGGTTATGAGATCTACCAGTAACAGGTAGTTGTGGAAAAAAATGACACAAGACTTGAATTGACAGGTAAATCCACCAGTTGCCTTAAGCTTTTCATCTACAAAATATATATATTTTTAAAATTCTCACCCATGGATATTTTTATTCGGTTGATTTTAAGACAGAGTAAAAGGGAGGGGAAGACGGGAGGAGAGAACATCCACATGAGAGAGACACATCAATTAGTTGCCTTCTGCATGTGCCCTGACCAGGGCCAGGGATTGAACCCACAACTGAGGTACATGCCCTTGACTGGGAATCGAACCCGTGTCCTTTCAGTCCCCAGGTTGACATTCTAACCACTGAGCTAAACCAGCCAGGCCTTAAAAAGTCTTATTTCACAAACTTAAAATTATCTAATATACAGGTAAATATAATATACATTGTCTCCATGTGAATACTTTTAGTAAAACATTTTTTAAATCAAAATAAAACTATCATTGGTTCTAGATTTATGAGTCAATCAAACATATCATTTTTTTTACTAGCAGGAGATTAACAATATCCCTGAACATGTCTTTAAATAAGTATGGATATAGTAGGTAAAGGGAAACCCATGTGCATCTTGGCACACAATTTCTGTAATAATGGTGATATTAATTTATAAAGACTAAGTATATAGGCGATTAGAAGTGAATTCTTATACCTGATCTTGACATGTGTGTGTACAAGATATTATTAGACAAAGTGTTTGTCCAGTAGCTTAGATTATAAATAACCCCTGTTCTAGCTCATTTTAAACAATGTCGTATGAACGATGCCAAAAAAACAGGCTAGAACATTTTCTTCTCTCCAAGATCTTAAATTTTGTAAACAGGGCTCTGCTCCTGGAACTAATCTAGGTCATTATAACCCAAATCTTTTGAAAGATGAGAACCCCAATTAAGACTCTTAGGTACTTTTTAATATTTAAAAATGAAGAACTGTTTTAGCTCTTAGAAACACAGTATTCTTGGACTCTATTTGGCCACTTGGCTTATTTGTGCCATGCCAAAATGAACACAAATCACTGAGTAATTTCAGCAATAATGATTGCTAGGAATCTCCATGGGAGTGGAAATTAATGTACTTTTTTATGGCTTAATTTATCCCAATACTGCCCTAACACTATAACATTTTATTTTTGAATAAAAAGTGGTATTTTTAAAAATAAATTTTTTTAAAAAGTCATTTAATGAGAAAAAACAATAAATTTCCCTAATTTCCAAAGTTAGTAACAATGTTAAGTTTTAGCTGTTTAGTCTTTCTTGCAAATTAGCCCTTCAGCTGTGAAATGTGTTGTTAAATATGACATATTTAATAAGCTTTAAAAATATCAGTGTCATAAAAACCTTTCTTTGGTAGTCAAGATTTAAATTTCATCCCCATTGTTATTAATAAGGGATACTGCTAATGTATTGCCCTTTATTTCTTGGAGTGGGTGTAAATACTATGTGTGTATGTACACACATGCACAGTCACATCTATTAACATCCTATAGACCTGCTGTTTGCATAAGGAAAGAGGAGACCTAAATTGCTTGGGAGCCAAGTACTCAGCTAGATGGTTTATACCTCTTAGAGAAATCATTATTCCCATTTTATACATGAAAAAATCTATTCTTATAGGTTAAATAAATTGTTATTGATTGATTTTAGAGACAGAAGAAGTAGGGGAGAGATTTGTTGTTCCCACTTATTTATGTATTCATTGGTTGATTCTTGTATGTGCCCTGACCAGGGATCAAACCCAAAACCTTGGTGTATCAGGATGATGCTCTAACCAACAGAGCTACCAGGCGAGGGTTTTGGTTAAATAATTTGATAGCACAGCTTAAGTGGAAAGAACTTGAGCCCTAGACTCTCTGTCTCTTATCCATTATGTCCTACTACTTGAAGGGATCATTTCCAGTAACGGAATTTGGATTTTGTACAAACATGTTTACTAATATTCTGCTATCTCCTAAGACCACCAGGGATGACAATAATCCTATTGGTATAGCATTTAACTGTTTTCAAATAACTTTAGCCTATCTTATTTGATCTTTACAACATATCAATATTGCAGGCAAAAAATACTGATGTAAAATTTAAGCAATTTCTGAGAAGTGCTTAAGATCACAAAGCTGATGAGAGAGAGAGTTTAGATTAGAACCCAGATCTGTGGTTCCTGGTCTAGTTCCCTTTTCTACTCCCATTACGTTGTCTGGATGAGGTATGCGACCTCTGAGCATGAAATAATGAAGTTTTACAGACTGAATATTTTATTGTGTCATGTAGTGATCACACTACAGCTACAGTCTGGCTCTCTCATTTAGCAGTCCTGTTTTCCTGTATTATAAATAAGTATGACAGTTTTGAGGTGTAATGGGCTGTAGTAGTGGTTATTGAGTAAGTAATAATTGGGAAATGTTGACTTGAGATTTCTGCATTTAAATTTTATTTTTGTGTGAGGCCACATTTGCCTTATGAAAATGTATGTAAGAAAGAAATTGTTAGAAAAGGATGTAGTGGTTAAGAGCATGCACATTAGATTTTGGAAGACCTACATTTGAATCCTGGATTTTCCCACTGGGTTCTGGTTACTTGGGCAAGGAACAAGACCGTAGTAGCTACCACAAGGTCAGAGGATGGATAGTAGAGATTAGCACCACACCTGGCCAATGGGCCTTACATGTGCAATAGTTATTTAATCATTAGCTTTGATGGCCTTTATTTTTTGTAATAGCAATATTTCTTTTTGTTTAGAAAGTGTTTAATCTAGCATGATTATCTCTAAAGTATCTTAAAAGTAGATAGTTTTCAATTGTGTTAAAAGAGAGGATACATAACATGAAACAATTGGTATTTTAAATTATTCCATTTTTGTATTTGAAATATGTAGTTTAAAAAAACTCAAAAGGTCTGCTTTCCTGATTATTTCATTACATTACAATAATGAGTAATTTATATTTATTTCTTGAGCTGGTCACTTGGAGAACACAGTTATGGCATGTTAGATGGGATGCAGGGGATATAGGGTTTTTTTCATGGCTGGGGGTGGAGAATTAAGAATCTGGGACTAGTATTTAGTATAGAATTTTATATTATTCATATTCCTAACTTGTAGGCTCTTGAGATATACAAAATAGATAATGTGTTGATATGTTATAACACATTCATTTACAGCTTTGTATGTACCAAGATGAACAAATTAGGGAAAAGCAAGCGTTTTTCAGGATCATATAAAGTGTCATTTTGAAATTTATTGGAAAACTGGCAGCACATTGGAAGCATTTCACTAAATAAACCTGTTGGTTGAGTTTTACTTTTGAAGATGGCATGTCTCTTGGAGTAGATGTTATTCACTTATAATTATATTCCTGATGAAATTTAATATTTTTTTCTATAAATTCTCTTTGTATATGATGTTAACCAATAGTTTTAGATTGTAGATATAGGATATCATTAGCCTTTAATTAAAAAGTTTATGGATTATAACTCAAAGGAAGTATTCCAAAATAATTTAGAGATTATATATTACTAGAGGCCAGGTGCAAAAATTCATACATGGTTGGGGGTGGGGGTGTCCCTCAGTCCAGCCTGGACCCTCTCAATCTTGGACCCCTCGAGGGATGTCTAACTGTGCATTTAGGCCCACTGGGATCGGGCCTAAACAGGTAGTCAGACATCCCTCTCACAATCCAGGACTGCTGGCTCCCTACTACTCGCCTGCCTGCCTGCCTTGATGGACCCAAACTGCTTCTGCCTGCCAGCCTGATCATGCCCTAACCACTCCCCTGCTGGCCTGATTGCTCCTAACTGCCCTCCCTGCCGGCCTGGTCCCCCCAACTTCTCTGCCTTGCAGGCCTGGTCCCCCCGCACCTGCCTTCCCCTACAGCCCTGCTCCCCCCCCCCCCCCAACTTCCCTCCCCTGCTGGCCTGATCCCCCCCAACTGCCCTCCCCTGCAGGCCTGATCACCCACAACTTTCTTCTCTTGCAGGCCATCTTTGACCACATGGGGGCAGCCATCTTGTGTGTTGGAGTGATGGTCAATTTGTATATTACCTCTTGATTATATAGGATTTCTGTTTTGAAAGATATAGGAAGATGTTAATTTTGAGTTATATAGTTATTTATTCAAAATGTTTTAAAGTTTTATTTCCTTTGTCTTCTAGTTGTATAATGTACATAAACAGACTTTTAGAGATGATTTTCTTATTTGAACACTGCAAATAATGATGCTTATTCTATTTACCTCCCATAGTTGCAAAATCAAATCAAATAGTATATGTATGTAAATCAGGCATGGTGCTAGATGAGCAATAATGTAGACAAAGCACTTACAGTGTAGTGGAGGAGAATTTTATTAAGCCAGTCATTTTGCAAATAACTATTTAGCATCGTATGAGCTAAGTACTAAGAAAAACATACAGCCGAAACCGGTTTGGCTCAGTGGATAGAGCGTCGGTCTGCAGACTGAAAGGTCCCAGGTTTGATTCCGGTCAAGGGCATGTACATTGGTTGCAGGCGCATCCCCAGTGCGGGGGTGTGTGTGTGTGTGTGTGTGTGTGTGTGTGTATGCAGGAGGCAGCTAGTCGATGTTTCTCTCTCATCAGCGTTTCTAGCTCTCTATCCCTCTCCCTTTCTCTCTGTGGAAAATTAATAAAATAAATATACTTAAAAAAAAAAAAGAAAAACCTACAGAGAGCCTGACTAGTCTTGGATCTAGATTGAAAACTGCCTGGGGAAGAGAATTTAAACTGAGACATCAATTGAAGGCATTATGGAAGACCTCTCCTAGTGGAGTAGGAACAGTATTTGCAAAGAAGCTTAATGGTCCTTAGTTAGTAAAAATCCAGTCTGGTTGGCAGTAAGCACCCTTTAGCCTTCACAATAGCCCTGTGAGTTCATTCTACTTTACAGATAAGAAAACTGAAGTTTAGAATGAATGGTTCAGTAATTTATATAGGGTCTTGCTGTTTATAAATGGCAGATTCATGTTTTGAACCCAGTTTGGTTGGCCCAACTCCAGAATCCTTGTTCTGTCTACTGTGCTTTTCTTTTTCTGAGTCACTTACCTCATAGGCTTATTTTGCTCCCAAAACACATCTTCCCTCTTCTTATTTCTCAGAGGGTTTTGTAGCTCTCCTTCCAGCTAATGGTGGAGCCAATGACCGGGTTCTTTCTTTATACTGTGGTAATAATGCGGCTTAATTCCTAAAGGTTATATATACACTGTCTACTCTTACTTGTATGCTATGGAATAGTGATTTTCAACCTTATGTGCATTTCGTGGCACATAAACTAATTACTAAAATTCTATGGCACACCAAAAAATATATTTTCTGCCTGACCAAAAAAAAAGTATAATTTTGATTCACTTACACCAGACAGCTATTGTTTTGGTTGTTGTTGGGGTTTTTTATTTGACAAACGAAGGGAAAAAGAGGCAGTGTCCCTGACTAAATAGTCAGGTATTGCATGTTTTAAAATTCTTGTGGCATGCTGGTTGAAAATCACTCTAGGACTCCAGGGATCCTAGAAGCTTTTGCAGGGGTAGGAATCTTGCGGATTGTGGGGCTGATAGGAAACTGCAGGGTTGTTTGTGGCCTCCCATTTAAAAATAGCCTCGTGGTGCTCATGGGGTGCTTTAATGGAGCCAACATTTCCATGGGCCTCTGCTCCCTAACCCCAAGACACTCCAGATAAACAAAGAGCTGAGTAATAGCAGTGTGCTTCTGCTGTAGCCTCTGCCTACTCCCACAAACCTGCCTGTCTAGAGGTCCTCAAGCCACCACTAACAATGCACTTCATTGGAAGAATGCAAGTAAAAAGGGTCCCCTTGCTTTAAAGGCTTGAAAAAACACTATCCTAATTTATGTGATGTTCTGGGGAAATGTTTCCTAAATGAGGTGTTTTGTTGTTTTTCCTTCTGATCCTTCATATCTGCTTATCTCCTACTACCTGCATGAATTCCTTCAAGTATCTTTGTAAACTGGGGAGGGATTTTGTTGTTAAAGCTTGTAGAGATAGTGCAGACTCTAGTATTCTAAAACCTGAACAAAACCTCCTATGCCTTTATATTTCCAGATGCTTTCATGATAGAGAAAATAAATGAATTCAGGCTAAATGTCATTGTTGTTTTATGTAAGAAGAGACGTTTAGTTAATATATTTTTTTTTTTTCTATTTTCAATGTTATCTTTTTATTGAATTTATTGGGGCAACTGGTTTCAGGGGTACACTTATACAATACATCATCTCTACATTGTATTGGGTATTCACTACCAAGAAGAGATGTTTTAATGCCAATATCTAGTTAAATCTTTTATTGTTGCCAGAGTTTACTAAGTAACTGTTTTTCCTTTTTAAATCTTTTTCTTACCAATCCGACTACTTAAAAGGCACTGCATACGTTCGAAGGGGGGCTGTTTCAGGCCCTCATCCATTTTAATGAGTTGGTTGTGCTTTTCTAAGAATTGTGAAGTTTATGGCAAAGCAGTTCCTAGTCCTACGTTGATGGAGGTTGATGCTTTTATTTTAGTTGTAAATTTCTATATCTCTGTGGTTTCAGGGGGTGTCACTTGGTAGAACCTGATTTACTTGAAACTCGAGGTAATAAATTGATTCCCTCCACCACCCCTTTGTCCTCAGTTTTATGGGAAACACTGACTGAGTTGTTTGCCTTACACATTTCTCTGTGTAAAGGCACCCGGAGAAGCACATTTTAGGGGCTCGTGCTAGAGTCCTCTGTCATTACCGCTCTACCGTTGCTTCCTTTCAAGTTGCCTAACCACAGCTGAGTTGGTGAGAGGCGCAGAGACAACAGGAGAGCGCTGCCAAGTAGACAGGAAGCCGGAGTGGACCCGGCGAGCAGGGGCTGAGCGGCCCCGCGGCCAATCAGCGGAGAGTGCTGTTGCTATGTGCGCCCTGACTCTGCTGCCTTTGTGAACAGCCTCAGAGGGAGAGCGGAATCAGCACCCACCACTGAGCATTCGTTTTAACCACTGCAGACATCTGGATCCTCAGTTCCTGGCTGTCTAGCAGTTGACAGCCAGAAGGCAACTTCTTTTATGCAAGGATTCCAGTATGGTTTTCAGTGGGAACAAAGGGCTTCACAGAGAAGGTGTGTAATGAAGTGTTTTGTGTTTGTTTGTTTTTTTAACGGCATTATTTTTAAGCTTCCAATTCTCTGTAGCTGTTTTACCAGTTGTGGTGTTTGCTTTGCATGGATTTATAAGAAATAGGTCAAGGAAAAAATGATCTTACTTTGAAAAGCATTGAACTTGGGGAATTTTAGTCAGCTTCATAGAGCCTTGTTTTCCTTGAACAGCATTGCTCTAGAGATGATTAAAATGCTGGTCTGGACAATGAGTAGGGAGAAAAGAAACCAAAATACAATGCGCTCACTTTAATGGGGTGTGAAATAAGATAAAAATGAGAATGCCAGGAAGAGAATAGGGTTAGCCAGAACCGTGAACTGTGTTTGAGGGCAGGAGGTAAAAAATAAAAGCTGTGAAGGAGAATGCATTTGAAATAAGTGACGTGTTTTTAACTACAATCTGTTGTTTATGAATTTGACAGATTGTCAGAATTTAGGTTAGTGAGAATGTTGACATAGTTTAAGGAATTGATGTGCTTACTAGCTTTTTACTGAAGATGCTACCTCCAATTGTACAGTTCCCTGGTTATTTGTTCTGTTGACTAATTCTATGCAGTTCAGATAAAGGACAGTAGTATAATCCAACAGCAAAGTCAGTGTTGTGTCCTATTAAATGCCCATCTAGAAAATTGAAAAATAAAGGGCTTTGAATACAACATATCATAAATGGTTAGGGTCATATTTTAAAATTAAAGTAGGCCTCTTAATAATTCCATATCTGACATAGTAAATACTACTAGAATATAGTAGGATCTTATCTAATTAAACCTCACTAATTCAATATTTGTAGTACTTGAACACAATATGTGTTACAGTTTGGTTTTATGGGTTCTGGAAAAACCAGTTTATCCAACTGATTATAACAAAGTTTAAAAATATCTTAGATAAGCAAGTGTTTTTCCATGTTCTCAAATACTGTGAAATTATAGAGTTTACATAGTTGATTTAACTAATGATTCCTTTAAGTTAATTAAAGCAGATCAGCAGACTAATTAGCATATTATCCATTTATGAACAATTTTCTTTTGCTTGTTCAGTTACACCTGGTTGAGTAAATAGCTCCTTTTTAAATTAGTGATATATGTCTGATGAATACAATTAGTATAATATAAATTCAAAGTTAATATTCAAGCTTTATTTCTTATCTCTACAAATATATTTTAGAATCAGATTGGTTTTGATAGGGTTGTCCTTTTCAAGAAGTACCTGTCATTAGGAAGGCTTAGCAATCAGTGTTAGCATTGTTTGATAAGTGACAAGAGTTATTTCTTTTCTTTGAAAATACTAAGTTAAAGACTTCAAATAGTAGATGCAAATATACAAAATAAATTGTCCTTAAACATTAAAGCAGTGTTTCACATGAACTGACATGTTGCTGAAATTTAAAAGGCTCTGGCATGTTTCAGTTTTTCCATTTGTTAGATGTAGTCCAAAGCTTGAACTTTATAGGAGTTGTAAAAATTATAACAAAATGAAGAGAGCTATTATATTCTTTGGCCGAGACTGGTTTGGCTCAATGGATAGAGCGTCGTCTTGGGAACTGAGGGGTCCCGGGATCGATTCTGGTCAAGGGCATGTACCTTGGTTGCGGGCATGTCCCCAGTAGGGGGTGTGCAAGAGGCAGCTGATCAATGACTCTCTCTCATCGATGTTTCTAATTCTCTATCTCTCTCCCTTCCTCTCTGTACAAAATCAATAAAATATATTTTAAAAAAACATATATATTATATTATATTATATTATATTATATTATATTATATTATATTATATTATTTGGACTCAGTGGCCTCCACAATATAAAGCACTCATTTGCAGAAGAGGCGCTGTGAGAGGGTAAGGGATGGGAGGAAGAGTTATGTTGAGAGGATTAAATAATAACTAACCATATGGAGGTCACTCTAGTCATTTCCATTTTTTGAGCTATAACTCTCCTCAATCACTTTTTTTTTTAAATTATAGAACCACAAATACCAAAGCTTTGCTTGAATTGGTTTACTGCCCTTTTCCCTTGGTTTATTTCTTAAGAATTAATAGGCTTCCAAGAGCAGGCTGATTTTATTCATATATTGCAAAGAATAAAGGAACATGATATTGGCAAGAAAATTGAGCCTATTGCGTGTCACACAAAAGTTATGCCTTTGTGTTGGAGGAGAAACAGTCTTGGAAGAATCCCAGTTTTTGTGTGGGTTTTTTTTTGTTTGTTTGTTTTTTTCTTTCTTTTTTAATATGTTGTTATTGATTTCATAGAGATTAAGGGAGAGGGAGAGAGAGAGAAACACTGATGTAAGAATAAAACATTGATCAGCTACCTCCTGCATGCCCCCTACTGGGGATTGAGTCTGAAACCTACGCATGTGTCCTGAATGGAATCCAACTATGACTTCCTTGTTCTTGGGTCAATGCATAACCACTGACCCATAGAGGCTGGGTGGAAGAATCTCAGATTTTATTCCTGGGCTCAGCACCTAAACATTTATTTTGTTTTGTTAATCCTCACCCAAGGATATTTTTCCCCTTGATTTTTAGAAAAATTAGAAGGAAAGGGGAGGGACAAAGAGAAACATCGATGTGAGAAACACATCAATTGGTTGCCTCTTTCATGTGTCCCGACCTGGACCAGGGATGGAGCCTGCAACTTAGGCATGTGCCCTTGAGTGGAATTCAACCCGAGAACCGTCAGTCTGGAGGCTGACACTAACCATTGAGAAAAACTGGCTAGGACTTTTTAAATTTTTATTTTAAATTCTTTTTCAAAAATATATTTTTATTGATTTCAGAGAGGAAAGGAGAGGGAGAAAGAGAAATATCAGTGATGAGAGAGAATCATTGATCAGCTGTCTTTCTGCATGCCCCCCACCAGGGATCGAGCCAGCAACCTGACTGGAATCAAACCCAGGACCCTTAGTTCTCAGGCTGATGCTCCATCCACTGAACCAAACCAACTAGAGCTATTTTAAATTCTTTATTGTTGAAAATATTGTACATATGTCTCCTTTTTCTCCCATTGACCTCTCTCAGCCTGCTCCCGCCCCCCTCCTCCCAAACAGACACACAGGCCCTCACTCCCTATTGTCTGTGTCTATTGGTTATGCTTATATGCATGCATGCCAGTCCTTTGAATGATTTCTCACCACCCCACCCTAGTTTCCCCTCCCCTGCCTTCCCTCTGAGATTTGATTGTCTGTTCAATGCGTCTATATGTCTGAATCTATTTTTGTTCATCAATTTATATTGTTCACTATACTACACAAATGAGTGAGATCATGTGATACTTAATCTTTCTCCAACTGGCTTATTTCGCTTAGCATAATACTCTCCAATTCCATCCAGGCTGTTGCAAATGGTAAGAGTTCTTTCTTTTTTACAGCAGCATAGTATTCCATTGCATAGACATACCACAGTTGTTGTTTTTTTTAATAAATTTTTATTGTTGAAAGTATTACATATGTCCTCTTTTTCTCCCCCACTGATTCCCTCCAGCCTGCTCTCGCCGCCCACCCCAGGTTTTCAGCTACCTATTGTCTGTGTCTGTGGGTTATGCATATATTCATACAAGGTCTTTGGTTCATTACCTCCCACCCACTCACCCTTCTCTGCCTTCCCTCTTAGATCCCGCACTCTGTTCCATGCTTCCATGTCTCTGGATCCACTCTGTTCATCAGTTTATTTTGTTACTTAGATTCCACATATGAGTGAGATCATGTGATACTTACTTTTTTTTTTCTGGCTATTTCACTTAGCATGATACTCTCCAGGTCCCTCTATGCTGTCTCAAAGTGTAAGAGATTCTTCTTTTTTACTGCTGCATAGTATTCCATGCTATAAATGTACCACAGCTTTTTTATCCACTCATTGGACTGTTTCCAGATCTTAGCTATTATAAATTGTGCTGCTATGAACATAGGGATGCATACAATCTTTCTGACTAGTGTTTCGGATTTCTTAGGATATATTCCTAGAAGTGGGATCACAGGGTCAAATGGCAGTTCCATATTTAATTTTTTGAGGAAACGCCATACTGTTCGCCACAGTGGCTGCACCAGTCTGCATTCCCACCAGCAGTGCACGAGGGCTCCCTTTTCTTCACATCCTCACCAGCACTTGTCATTTGTTGATTTGTTGATGATAGCCATTCTGACAGGTGTGAGATGGTACCGCATTGTCATTTGATTTGCATCTCTGATGATTAACGACTTTGAGCATGTTTTCATATGTCTCTTGGCCTTCTGTATGTCTATCTTTGAAAAGTGTCTTTTTTTTTTCAACAAATGAAAGTTCCTGTTTAATATCAAAACTTCAGATTAATAACAGATGTTTATAATTTGATTAAATATAGTAGCATTGCTAGAATATTTCAAGTCTCAGAATTTATTGTTTAACAATAGAAATTTGTCTTCTTATATGTCAGTGGTCGGCAAACTCATTAGTCAACAGAGCCAGATATCAACAGTACAATGATTGAAATTTCTTTTGAGAGCCAAATTTTTTAAACTTAAAATTCTTCTAACACCACTTCTTCAAAATAGACTTGCCCAGGCTGTGGTATTTTGTGGAAAAGCCACATTCAAGGGGCCAAAGAGCCACATGTGGCTCTCGAGCCACAGTTTGCTGACCACGGTTCTATGTCACATCTTTAAATTGGTTACCCTTTTGTGAGCTTGTAAGTAGAAAAATATTTCAGTTCTCAGTAATAGTGATTTTTTTTAAAAGACCTTTAAATTTTATTTTTCAATTACAGTTTACATTCAATGTCATTGTGTATTAGTTCCAACATAGTAGTCACACATATACTTTACAAAGTGTTCTTCCTGATACTTCCAGTACCCACCTGCCACCGTACATACAATATTATAATATTATTGACTATATTCTCTGTGCTGTATTTTACATCCCTGTTACTACCCTGTTTCCCCAAAAATAAGTCAGTGTCTTATATTAATTTTTGCTCCCAAAGATGCGCTAGATCTTATTTTCAGGGAATGTCTTATTTTTCCATGCACTAGGTCTTATTTTCGGGGAAACACGGTACTAGTATTTTATAACTACCAATCTGTACTTCTCAAACCCAGTCCCTCAACCCCCTCTCCTCTCTGGAAGCCATTTGTCTCTTTTCTATGTCTGAGTCTGTTTCAAAAAATAGTGAATTTCTTTTTGTCTTGGCCACTTAATAAAGCATAACAAATAGAAATGTTCACATTTATCAGATTCAGTGATTGCTATAATTGATTTTATTTTAAATAAATTCTCTTTAATTTGAAATCACCAGGCAATATTATATAAGTAATATCTCATTTACAGTTCTTCAGAAAGTTCTCTAATTTAAAACCTCAGGTTAGGAAGGGATAACAATTGGAGTTTTTCTTTTTCTTGACAAATCAAGAAATCTCTTTTTAAATTCATTCCTATATGAATACTCTAAAAGAAGTTTAATGTACTTTGTTGCTTTTTCTTTAATCCTCATGTGAGGATGTTTTACTGATGAGAGATAGAGAGAAAGATGTTTTTTAAATTGGCTTCCAAGAGAGGAAGAGAGAGGGGGAGAGAGAAACATCAATTGGTTACATCCCACGTGTATTTTGGAGATCAAACCTGAAACCTAGGTATAATGCCCTGACTGGGAATCTAACCGGCAACCTTTAGGTGCATAAGATGATGCTCCAATCAACTGGGCCACACCAGCCAGGGCCTATATATATGCTTTAAATGTTTTGTGACACATGTTTCTTTGACTCTTCCTTGAAGATATTCCTAGTCATTCGTATTCTGATTCCAAAAAAAATGATTTGATTATCATAGTCAGCTGGGCAGGGAATTTAATCTTTACAACTTTTGTAAGACCTTTTCACATGGCAACAATGCTAGTGCATAAACTGGATTGTTTTTGTAAAAGGATAGTAAATCTTTTTTATTTTATTTTCAGATGTTACACTAATTATAGTCAAAGACCCAAGTTTTATTATTTATTTATTATTTTGTAAAATATATTTTTATTGTTTGGGGAGAGGGAGAGAGAGATAGTAACTTCAGTGATGAGAGAGCATCATTGATTGGCTGCCTCCTGCACGCCCCCTACTGAGGACCGAGCCCACAACCTGGGCATGTGCCCTGTCAGGGAATCCAACCGTGACTTCCTGGTTCACAGGTCAATGCTCAGCCACTGAGCCATGCCAGTTGGGCCTGAGCTTTAAAAATATAGTTGTTTGCAGTATTGCTTGAATTTGATTATATAATCTTTTGTGGTACAGCCAAGTTAAAAGTGGTTGCATGCAGGCTATTAATTGAGAAACTGGAAGTATCTTCTTGTTCTTTCTTCACTGGTCTCCTCAATTTTTTTCATTCAAAAACTTACGAACATCAAAGCATTTGAATTATAAAGTTTACGATAAGCCCAGAGACATTAAAGTAATAAATTATAGTAAGTAGTCAAGATAGAGTAGAAAAATAAGGCTCATAAGTAATTGGGCCTCAGATTTTGCTGTAAGCTTCTTGTCATACAGCTTTTAAAAGGAAAACTACCAGTCAGTTTTCTATTATTTAATATTTTATTGCTAATTTGGCAATTAAAATTTAAGTTGGATTCCATTTTCTTAATATTTTGACTTTTGGGGCTCCAATGTGGGCTAGCTCGTCCTATCCTGCATGATTTATCATTATTTTGCTACGTGATGCTGTGCCTCCTTGAGCCTCCCCACCAGTAGAAAGAGGTCTTAGGGTAATTGTGGAGTTTAAATTTAAAGAAGGTATGAAAATTACTTTGATTAGTGACACAGAGTTAAGACTCAATAAAAATATGAGATTTTATTATAGTAAACTTTACTTTAAAATTATTCTACATTTAAAAATTCTGAGAATTTTCAGTAGAGTTTTGTTTTTTGTTTTTTTTTTTAGACTTTCCCCCCTGAGCTTTTTATAGGCAGGTATACTTTTCTAAGGTAGGAACTTCAGGATCATATAAATATTGGGATTTATTTATTTTATGTTTTTAAAATATTTTTTATTGATTTCAGAGAGGGAGCGGGGGGGGGGGGGGGAGAGAGAGAGAGAGAGAGAGAGAGAGAGAGAGAGAGAGAGAGAGAGAGAGAAACATCAATGATGAGAGAGAATCATTGATTGGCTGCCTCCTGTACACCTATTGGGGGTTGACCCCACAACCTGGGCTTGTGCCCTTGACTGGAATCGAACTCGGGACCCTTCATTTGGCAGGCCTATGCTCTATCCACTGAGCCAAACCAGCCAGGGTGAAATATGGGGATTTAGACAGAAGAAAGAAGAGAGTTTGAAGGGAAGTATATAACCTGAGTTTTTTAAAAAAGATAATAGTAATAGTAAGAAAAAGTAAAACAGAAAGATAAATAACAAAAAAAGGCTTGTGTTCTTTGATGTTATGTGTGAGTGTATGTATGGTACACGCCTGTGCACATGCACACGAGAGAGCCCACAGAAAGAAAACATTTGTGTTCTTTGATGTTATGTGTGTGTGTGTGTGTGTGTGTGTATGTATGGTACACGCCTGTGCACATGCACACGAGAGAGCCCACAGAAAGAAAACATTTGTGTTCTTTGATGTTATGTGTGTGTGTGTGTGTGTGTGTGTGTATGGTACACGCCTGTGCACATGCACACGAGAGAGCCCACAGATGCTGAACTATCTGACTAGAATTGCTAAGTACACTGAGGATTTTTTTTTTTTTTAAACTAGGAAATGGCTTGTTTCTTTCTTTACTTTTTAATTCCTCAATGAGAATTGGGCTAAGAGTGACATTGTATTTGTCACCTATATTAACGACAAGGGAAAAGCCAGCTACTTGGGAGCCAAAAATTAAATATCATCACATATATACCTGTCTTGAAATATAAGACCTTCAAGAATAACAATCTCGTGGTGTAGGGCTAAATTTTTAATTCAAAATTCTAAACCAAAATGTTCAGAAAAATGCTCTTTTATTTGTCATTTTAATAAGCATGCAAAATTTCATTAATTTTCTGTGGAGAGTTGAAATTTTATATTATTAAATTTTATAACTTAATAATATAAAATAATTTTATTATAATTTTATATTATTTTGTCATAACTTATTATATGTCATAATTTTATATTGTTTTGGGAAAGAGGTTTAATCTGAGCTCCATCTGGTTTTCCTATTTTCTTTTTAAATGTGTTTTTATTGATTTTTAGAGAAAGAGGAAGGGAGAGGGATTGAGAAACAGAAATACTGATGAGAGAGAATCATTATTGATCTGCTGCCTCCTGCACACCCCATACTGGGAATGGAGCCCACAGCCTGGGCATGTGCCCTGAAGGGTAATCAAACCTGCAGCCTTTTGGTTTATAGGTTGATGCTCAACCACGGAGCCATACCGGCCAGGCCTGGTTTTCCTATTTTTATTAAGCACTAAGGTTTTGTGAGTCCTGCATTAACTTATATTATTTAGCCATCCAATTTGCTGAAGATACAGGTTAGCTTATTGAGAATTAGAGAACTAACTGATGTAAAGAAAAGAAAATCTCTTCCACGTGTGCTCTGTTTTATCACTATCAATGTGTTCAATAGCACTGCCCAAGAGAATGCAAAGAGACTGTTTTTCAGTTGACATAAAAGGCCAGAGAACTTTTTTAGAAATAAGTACCCTGGTTTTACCTGATTGCTTTGGGTAGAGCACACTTAGCTTAAATTCAAACAGAAAAGAACAGAAGCTGTGACTGTTAGTGTTTCTCAGGTTGTTGTACTGATCCTTTTGAGAATCTGCTGAACTGTCTACTCCCTTGCTAAAAAAAAAAAAAGGGACCAAATTTTGTGAAAAATAGCCAGAGGTTCATAAATTCTCTTTGATTAAGCAATCTTGTTAAACATGGGTTCAGTCAGAGAATAAAGGCATTACTTTTTTAAAACAGGCTTAACGTAGACTGGAAAAGGACTTCAGGATATGTATGCAAGCAAAGTGTTAAGCATTGAGCATGGAGCCCTGTTTTGTAGCTTCTCGAGAGATGATACAATCACTGTTCCAACAGGTCCTCCATACATTGATACCCTTGCCGATCGGTTTGCCTTGGGGTGTATCCCTCATTCCTGCACTGACTCCTGCATTCTGGATGAGCTTTCAATAGAGAACTTAGCTCAAAAGGGCCAGGCTGGAAGGCAGTGTTTACGTGCCCAGGACTTGCGTCTCTGACTATTACAGGAGACCAAGGAGACACTCCTTTGGCCAGCGGCTACCTGCTGGAATCCCTTCCAGAAATCATTCTGCACTAGAGGTGACAGGTCCAGGGGCATGTAGTTCCATCTTTGTTTGAGAGAACTGAGCAGAACTGATCTTACTGTGTGCTCAAGTTTCTCAATTCTTAATTAAAAACAACTATTCCATCCACTTTCTTATTTTTTACAGGAGTTTTAGGTTTCAGGCCTACAAATACACACTCAGTGGAAAATATGAATGTTGAAAGTACTTAGAAGTAAGGGTCTATGTGGCAGAGGGAAGGAGGTTGAAAGGACAGAGTGTATTTTTTGGGACCAGTCTATGTTGTAACCGTATTCCCACGAGGTAAAAATGTAAGACTAAATTAGGTTAAGCTGGAGGGTAATTTTGGAAAGTTATGTGCCAGTTATCTGGGATTAGTAACAGCGGAACAAAACAAAACACTAGAATAGTGGATTGTTGCTTTTTTAGCACAGGGTAGTCTTCTGAGTGTTTAGCTAAATCTAGAACTTGTGGTTTTGAGAGAGGATTTTGTTTCCTTCTGTGACAGTATTTTCTCAGCGTTTCGCCCTATGGTTTTTTCTCCATGGGGTGTGGCGTATTAAGACCATATAATTAGGAGTATTCCCACAGAGGACAGTGAAAAGGACAATGTTTCCTACTTGAGGATTTTTAAGCCCTGAAACAGCGACGAATTAGGTCTGATGGTTTACACAGAGCACAGGAAAATGAAATTAAATAGGGTTGGTGCAGGTAAGAAGGAAATGAATAAAATCTGTGCAGCTCTTAAGTTTGTGCCCGTGCATCTACAATGGCGTGGCTAGGAGCCTAATTCTGACAGCCTTTAAGGTGGCCAAACAAATGGCTACCGGTAAATTTCCTCAATAACAATGACTAGTTCTAATTCTCCCACTTTAAATATCAAGTCCTCTGGGAGCTTCCTGTGATGTCCAGGATTGATTTTCTGTCTGTGCATCCCCACAGCACCCTGGTCTTCCCCTGCTTTCATTTATCACATCACCATGAGCGAGGGTGATCTATGTTCTCTCCAAAACACAGGCTGTAAGGCAAAGGCAGCTTGCTCTCCCATTGCCTCCAGAGAAGAGCTGAACTGCAAAGGGACCGGCTTTGACATGTAGATAATTCTCTTTCCCACTCTGATCTTCTAGCCCAGTGTTTCCCAAACTTTTGACATATGTGTACCCCTTCTATAATTTTCGTAACGCTGAGTACCCCTCGTACTCATGAGAACGTAGAATTAGGTGCAGCTAAGCATGGTGCAGTGCATATCCCCACCAAACTCTTCCCGTACCCCTGGGGGTACGCGTACCACACTTTGGGAAACACTGTTAGCCTATTGGTCGGCAAACTCGTTAGTCAACAGAGCCAAATATCAACAGCACAACGATTTGAAATTTCTTTTGAGAGCACAGTTTTTTAAACTTAAAACTTCTTCTATCCCTAACCCGTTTGGCTCAGTGGATAGAGTGTCGGCCTGCGGACTGCAAGGTCCCAGGTTCGATTCTGGTCAAGGGCATGTGCCATGGTTGCAGGCACGTCCCCAGTAGGGTATGCAGGAGGCAGCTGATCGATGTGTCTCTCTCATCGATGTTTCTGACTCTCTATCCCTCTCCCTTCCTCTCTGTAAAAAAAAAAAAAAAAATCAATAAAATATATATTTTTTTTTTAAAAAGGAAGAGTGTTAAGAGAGTTGGGAGTGCTCTCCTAATACACAAAGTAATGTAACATCCATACCGCAAAGTTTTCCCAAAGTGTGGCTTTAAGAATATTGACATAATAGGAGAGAAGGATTGCAACAGCTGAGGTGGGGTCATGTGGCCTGCCAGGAAGGGGTCCTGGGAACAGGAGGAATTTAGTGAGTCAGTGGAGCACTGCAGAGAGCAGGCACCTCGAGATGGCTCTAGAAGAGAAGTAGATAGGTTTGGCCAGAGCATTGGATGCACAAAGGAGAGTAATGAGAGATGAGGTGAAAAAGGACCCTATCTACCTTTTTTCACCTCTTCTCTCGTTACTGCCCCTCATGCATCCAGTGCTCCAGCCAAACTGAAAATGGTGCGGGATCTGGTATGGGAAGTTGTTAAAAGAAGCAGTCAGACTTTAACCATTGATGGCTTATTGGGGACAAGAGAAAGGAAGGAGGCATAGATGATTGTAACATTTTGAATCGCAAAAACAAAACTAGCTGTGGTTGGGACAAGTGTCCTACTGTGCTCAGCACCTCCCTGATTATTTTTAGCTTGTAGTAGGCGAGATATACCGCCACCAGTCTGTGTTTGTGGTATTTATTGTTATCCTAACAATAAATGGGGTGGTATCATTTTATAGCTCCCAAAATTGGCACACATAGAATCAGGCATTTAAATTGAAGGACCATCTAGTTTCACACACCGTCATTTTACAGGGGAGTTTGCTGAGTGAGGGTCAGAGTTTAACTGACCTTTTCCCAAGGTCGTGAGGCTAGTTTATTATTAAAGCAGATTAGCACATTTTCCCCCCTAAACAGCTGATTTTAGAATAACACAACAATAAGTACTTGCTTGATCGTAATAACTATACTCAATTGACTATAGTTGTGTTTGTGAATTGGCTGATCTAAAACCAGTTTAATCTGGTTCTAGGAAATAGTCTCTACTTAGCTGACTGAAGTTGATAATGACCACAGAGTCATCCAATAAAACATTAATTAAAAGCATTTCTTAAGCATTAAATCCCCATGCTTGATCATTATCTTTATCAAGGGATACTGCCTTTGGCAGAGTACCATTTGAAAGGGGAAATAGAACAATATGAAACTGACTTGGAGGAAAAATATTAGGGAGCAAAAAGTATTGTTTTTATTTTCACCCACCTTGTAGCTTTACAATAACCATTTACAATTAAACTGCAACTTTCCATTCTGAATAATTGATCTCCCCACATTTGTGCAGAGGTGAATGAATGAATGCACTTGAACAAACAAATGCTTACAAGGGTGGCGTTGTCTGTCTTCTTCAAGTGGTTGAGCCACTGAAGGAACCGGTGGGTATTCTTTCTCGGTGCTATTGCATCATCTCATTTTCTTCTTGGCAAGCTATCATTCTCATAGCCTCTGGTCCATTGCCCCCCCTTTTTTTAGAATTGGCAGTTTTCCACTTTTGTGGAACATGATCTCTACCCTCCCCATCATTGCTCCTTCAAATGATAGATTAGCTTCTTTTTTTATTATTGATTTTTTTTATTGTTTAAAGTATTACATATAGTAGTACATATACCTCTTTCCTTCCCTCCCCTACCCCTTGTTGACCTTCCCCCAGATAGATTAGCTTCTCAGGCTGATTGAGGTGGGAGCAATGGGCAGGGTGGGGACGGACTTTTGGTTCCCTTTGTAATTAGTGGTAAAATATTGAACACTTCCTTGCTAAGATCAGAAAGAAGGTATTTAGCCTACCCACTTTATGCCACACAGTATACCAAGCCATTGCAGTAAGTAAAAGAAAAAATAAGCATTAAGACTGGAAAGAAAGAAGTAAAATTATTTGCAGTGACATGATTATTTATATAGGAAATTCTAATGTAGAAGATACTGTAATTAATGAGCTAGCCTCTGTCTTCAGGGAACTCACTTATTGGATTTTTAGCTTTAATACCAATAGGATAAGAAATATCTGCCTGAGGAAGGAAATGATGTTTTGTTTATGCCTCTATTAAATGATTTTTAAACTGGTTCTTAAAAAGTAAAGGTTGGGCTGAAACCAGTTTGGCTCAGTGGATAGACCGTCGGCCTGTGGACGGAAGGGTCCCAGGTTCGATTCCAGTCAAGGGCATGTACCTTGGTTGTGGGCACATCCCCAGTGGGGGGTGTGCAAGAGGCAGCTGATCGATGATTCTCTCTCATCGATGTTTCTAACTCTCTATCCCTCTCTCTTCTTCTCTGTAAAAAAAACAATAAACTATATGTAAAAAAAAAAAAAAAAGTAAAGGTTGGAACCTTAAATTGTAAACTGAGAATTATTATGGAGATTTAAGACAACATAATCACATTATCTAAATATGTAAAGAGTCAAGGGTCCATTAGGACCTAAATGTCCTCGTGAACAACCGAACACCAGGCTAGGGTCCCGGCCGGCACAGTGGAAGTCAGTCCTGGGACCCTGTGGCCTGAGGCAGCAGTCAGCAGTCAGTCCTGGGGCCCAACCACAGGTGGCACAGCCACAGGAGGGAGCTGTGGGAACGAAGCCATGCTTCGATTGGACTGGACCCTCCCCGAGGGGTCCTGGATTGTGGGAGTATGCAGCCTGGACTGAGAGACCCCCCCCCCCCCCCCTCTTGAGTGCATGAATTTTCATGCACTGAGCCTCTAGTATTTAAATATAGTTCTAACAAGGGATATGAGGATGTATGGGAAGGATAAGAGACTAGATGCATGGAGACCAATCCCAAAAGTTTTTTAATTAACCATGTAAGAGACGGACTTAGTAGTATTGGCATGGGTTATATGGAATGGGGAAAAGTGGCTAGCTCTACTTAGGAGGTATAATTTATAGGACTCAATTGCCAAGTTTTTGGCTTAGGCAGTTGAGCATGGATAATATTAGTCTAGAGGTTGGGGCAAAAGTGGGTTTACAATTATGAGTATACGAAACAGAGTTGATTCTTGTATTACTATTTATTAATTATTGTATTATTACAGACAACTGTAAACCTATTTTTGCTCTACCCTATATAGAGAACTCAAGAAGAGGAGCAAATTTGGGGTTGGAGGTGAATGTATAGTAAGGGGGAGTAGGTTATAAATTGGACTTAGTGAATTCTACATGTATTTACAGGTATCATTGTTTTTGTTTGTTTTTTCCCTTTATTCCCCACTCTTTTTCTCTAATTTTCTCCCCTTACCTCTACCATGACTTTCTTAAGTAGCTATGACAAAATTACAAAAGATGTTGTTGTTTTTTCCTTTTGAGTAAGTTTAATTTAATGATTCAATCGACATATCTCACTTCTGATCCTCACAACAATTTTCCAATATGATTGGATAGTCATTATAATTGCTAGGGATTCCTTGTACTACTCTACTACTCCCCATTTCTCCCTGAGTTCCAGCTGGAATTACGTATACACACGATTGACAGTCAAATAAGAAATGGAGTATTACTTTATTTACCCCATAATCTCCCAAGTGCAAGGCTTGTGGAAACCCATTTATGCCTGGTATTTTCACTGTCTCTCTCTCTCTTTTTTTTTTTTAATATACATTTTATTGATTTTACACAGAGAGGAATTGAGAGGGATAGAGAGTTAGAAATATCGATGAGAGAGATACATTGACCACAGCTGCCTCTTGCACACCCCCTACTGGGGATGTGCCCTCAACCAAGGTAGTGCCCTTGATCGGAATCGAACCCGGGACCTTTCAGTCCGCAGGCCGACACTACCCACTGAGCTGAACTGGTTTTGGCTAGACTCACTGTCTCTTTTGTTCATTGAGAACATCTAGGCTCTAGGCACTGGCTGCAGCATGCCTTTTCCAGAAATCTGGAGCTATGTACAAGACTGCTTCCTCTCAGTTTCAGGAATGGACAGCAAATATGGAGCCCCATTTCTGACTTTTAGCTTTGTTGTATTAGTCAGCCTGCGCTGCCATAACAAAATACCAGATTGGGAGGTTTAATCAACAGAAATGCATTTTCTCACAGTGATGGAGGCTGGGAAGTCCATAATCAGGATGACAGCTGATTTGGTTTCTGGGAAGGGCTCTCTTCCTGGCCTGCAGGCAGAGGCCTTCTTGCTGTGTTTCCTGAGTGCGTGTGCCTGGAGAGAGAGGGAGAGGGTTCTCTTCTGCTTCCTATAAGGCCACCAGTTCTACAGAATTGTAATGACCTCATTTAGTCCTAATTACTTCCTAAAAGCCGTATCTCCAAATACAGTTGTTTTAGGAGTTAGAGTTTCAACATGAGTTTTAGGGGAACACTATTCAGTCTGTAGCACTTGGTAACCTCACTTCAGAGTAAATGGATGGTCCCGTGACTATTAAAATCAGTCATTTAGTTTCCAAATATTTAGAGATTTTCCAGATATCCTTCTCTTACTGACTTACAATTTAATTTATTGTGGTTGGAGAACACACTTTGGATGATTTAAATCCTTTTCAACGTATTGAGACTTGTTTTATGGCCCACACACAATACATTTAACAAGACAGACCAGAATATGGTCTGTCTTGTTAAATGTATTGTGTGTACCTATTACAGATGTGTACTCTGCTTTTGTTGAGTAAAGTGTTCTGTAAATGCTAGTTAGATCAGTCAGGTTGATGGAACTTTTCCTTTATATGTTTTCACTGAAATTCTTTTTACTTGTTCTGTTGATTATTGAAAAGGGGGAGTGTGTTGAAATCTCCAAGTAAAATTGTGGGTCATCTGTTTCTCCTTATAGTTCTATCAGTTTTTTCTTTATACATTTTGAAGCTATTTTATTAGACACAAAAAAGTTTAGGGTTGTTATGCTCTTTGGATGGATTGGCCTCATTACCATTATGAAATGGCCATCATTGTCACTCACAATATCATTTGCTCTGTCCAGAGTCTGTTTCATTAATACAACTATGTCAGCTTTATTTCTTTTATTGATATTTAAAACATTTTTTAAAAAAATATCTGTATTGATATCAGAGAGAGGAAGGGAGAGGGAGAGACAGATAAAAAAAAAAATCAATGATGAGAGAGAATAATTGATTGGCTGCCTTCTATACACCTCCTACTAGGGATTGAACCCACAATCTAAGCATGTGCCCTGACTGGGAATTGAGCCGTGACCCTGGATCATGGGTCAACACTGAACCACTGAGGCACACTGGCTGGGCTCCAACTTTTTTTGATTAATGCTAGCATGGAATATCTTTCCAATCTTTATCTTTCAACCAATTTGTGTCTATATTTAAAGTGGGTTTTGCTTAGGTGGTATGTAATTGTGTCTTGCTTTTTAATCTGTTCTGATAATCTCTGCTTTTTATTAGACCAGTGGTCGGCAAACTCAATCAACAGAGACAAATATCAATAGTACAACTATTGAAATTTCTTTTGAGAGCCAAATTTTTTAAATTTAAACTTCTTCTAACGTCACTTCTTCAAAATAGAGTCTCCCAGACTGTAGTATTTTGTGGAAGAGCCACACTCAAGGGGCCAAAGAGCCACATGTTGCTTGGGAGCTACAGTTTGCTGACCACGGATTTAGACAATTCACATTGAAGGTTATTATTGCTATGGATGGTATCTTACCATTTCCTTTATATTTGTCCTATCTGGTCTTTGTTCCTTTTTCAGTTTTATAGCAGTTTTAGTTAAAATAATTTTAATAGAAGATATGTAAATACTAATAATAAATGCCATATAAGCTTTTAATCTATTTATAATATAATCACCCAAGCTATTTAAATGACATAAAATATATGCCTTTTGAAAAGTTTTGCTATAATCTACAATGGTATTTTGAAAATTATATATTGATAGCACTGTATTTTTATTACAGTAATAAATAGTGATGGTAAACAAATTCTAATTGGTAGGAAATTGTTTTATATTAGGCAGTATTTGTGAAGGTGAAAGAGGGTGAGTACTTATACTACCATGTTTCCCTGAAAATAAGACCTAGCGCATGGAAAGATAAGACATCCCCTCAAAATAAGACCTAGCGCATGGAAAGATAAGACATCCCCTCAAAATCAGACCTAGCGCAACTTTGGGAGAAAAAATTAATATAAGACACTGCCTCATTTTTGGGGAAACGGTATTACTTGGCTGTCAGGAACTCAGTGTGGCTTGATTCTAAGTACACAAGGCTCATGTCAAAGGAGTGCCTTCTAGGCTTCTAGAATTCTCTTAGGTTCTCTTAAATTTTTGTATATACAGTGTGGAGCAAAAGTAGGTTTACAGCTGTTTGTATGGAAAATAATACAATAATTAATAAATACTAATACAAGAATTCACTGTTTCGTGTACTCACAGTTACAAACCTACTTATAAAATTCGCAAAACACTAGTCTGGGCCTGATAGAATGCCTACAAAGTGAGCAGCAGCATTAGAAAATTTTAACAAACATTTCAGAGCATTGAAATTCCCAATTCCCATTTGTCTAATCACTAAGCCTGTCTTTCTTTTATTCATTTCTATTGGTTATACTATTTGTGCTAATTATTAATAATAGAGAATTTGTGACTAAAGGATTAGCTAAGACTTCTTTAGTTTCTGTGAGATTGTAGTGTGATGAAATTTATAAGACCTGTTCCTCAAAATTACCTGCTTTCAGCATTTTAGGCAGAACTAGCTTTCAAGTTGGAATTTAAAAAGTGAATTCTCTTGAGACACTGTTGACTGGGGTCCAGGAACATACATAATATCATTTTAGTGGGATCTGGCGGGATTGGGGGGAGGGAGGGTTAATATATTTATTAAAATATCAGTGTGAATAAGTTAAATTATTAAAAAAATAAAACAACAACATAGTGAAATAGAAGTTAGAAGAACTTCCTGTACATTGTCTGATGTTTTTACCACCTGCAGGCTGCCATTGGTTATAGGGCTAATAACCTGAGTTACTTGTCCTATAACAGCTGCATTCTTCACAGTTGGTCATATTTACATATAGATCTCAAGTATACATACAAGTGCTAAAGCCTTTTAATTAGCTGTATAACTACATGTCAGCATACACTCGTTTTGTTTGTGTATTCATTGGCCCTCCTGTATGCCAGGCACTGTCCTGGGCATTGGTAAATAGAATGATGAATAGGCCCCTGCACACCTAACTAGACAAACAGCCTAAATTACAGTTGTGTAAATAATTGGATTGGGAACACATAAAGCTTATGAGAGAATTTCCCTATGCATCTGCTTCCCACTTGACTTGAAGTTTCACTGAAATCAGGGACTAAAAAAAAGTTAGAAGATTTTTCAACTTCTCCATTGGAAAATGTGCTGTTTGTGGCAGTGTATTCTTTAACTCCTTTCAATGCCTTTCACCCCTGCTTCCCTCTTTGGTGTTTTCTAACTCGTTCACAACTCTTCTTTTGCAACCTTCAATGTATCAGGTTTAATTTGGGTGCCCATGGCATATCAGAATCCATACTAGATATAACAGATGTGAAGAAACATACCTGAGGTAGGTTAAGTTCCTGGGTCTCAGTGGCAAAAAAATAAGGTCCAGACTGGTTATCTGAGCAGAGAGAGAAAGCATTCTGGCAATAATACAGACTAGTAGCCATGTAGACTGGATGTCCAGTTACGATTCACAAGGATTGGGAATTAGACACCAAGATGTTTTATACTAGAACCAGAGTTGATGTTTAGAGGCTGGCTAACTGATACAGAGTGAACAGCAAGAATGACCTGGATGCTAAGTCAACGAATACCTAAGGCTGATTTTCCATCCATGATTCCTCCTTGACTCAGAATTGGAATTCCGCTAGTAGGGTGAAAGAATTTGGGTAGGCAGACTAGATGAGATTTGGAAATAAGTCCTCAAATTTCTAACATTTTACATACACAGGAGATCTGGTTTAAGGCCTCATGTTATTATTGCTGTGTGTGTCTGAACAATCCTTTTACCTTTCTGAAGTCCAATTTCCTCATTATAAGTTACTATAAATGCATGCTCTTGCAGGTTCCTTTTATTATAGTTCGGTAATTCCTGAATTCCTACAAAAACCAAGTCTCAGCCTTCTTCTTTTTAAAAAAATCTTATGCCTGCCTTAATTTTCTTTGATGATACAGGGACTAAGCTTGGTTTTCATTAACTCTAAGTGCTTTTATGCACAAAACAGAACTTTGAAAATGCTTTATTTATAAACATATGTAATTGTACAGTTTTTCCAAGCATTCTGAGGATAATGTTTCTAAGTGGGATATCCTCTTGCTGTTTCTGGAACCATATGTGATCTAGGCCTTTTCCATAATATCTAAACTGAGAGAGCTTTAAGCCAGCAAGACAGACAGAAAGAAAAGAATAGCTATTTAGCCAAAACCGGTTTGGCTCAGTGGATAGAGCGTTGGCCTATGGACTGAAAGGTCCCAGGTTCGATTCCGACCTTGGTTGTGGGCACGTCCCCAGTAGGGCGTGTGCAAGAAGCAAAGAGGCAGCTGATCAATGTTTCTAACTATCTTTCCCTCTCCCTTCCTCTCTGTAAAAAAATCAATAAAATATATATATTTTAAAAAGAATAGCTATTTAAATTCTTTTACTACCAGGAATCCTTGAAAATATGTCTGTCTAAGTAGCTTTCTATAATCTATGCCCTGAGTTTGGTAGGGTAACTTTTGTGTAAAATGAAAAATATGAGCTTCAAGAACAAAAGTGGAAAAGTATTGAAGGTGAGGATAGATTTTAAAATCCAGACTCCCTGTACCAATTAAAATGTGTGCAGGTATATGGCTTAAGCAATCTAGTGGAAAGAGGAGTTATGAGACGAGCTGAAGGCCAAACAAAAGCGAAAGAAATGCTCTTGTGTCCTGAGTAAGAAATGCTCACAGCACGTAGACATAGGGGTGGGGGGTTTGGCATATGGTAGTTCCAGCCTTTTGGCCAATTAATAAATGGTTTGGTTTGGTTGTTTAAAAAAAGAGAAGAAAAATATGAGCTTCTGTAATTGAGAACTAAGAACTTTTTCCTTGGAGAAGGTTTTCCAATTACTAATAATGTATGTGGCAAATGATTTTTCAAATTTTGTTTCCTCATCTGAAAGTAAGGGACCACATCATTGCATTTATTCTTATTTTAAATTTAACAAACACTTATGTGTTGCTCACTAGGTGCCAGACAATATCCTAAAAATCTTACAAATAATAACTCAATCTAGTAACCACCCTCTGAAGGTTGATACCAGTATTATCCCCCGTTTAATAGATTAAAAAACGGAGGCAAGGAGAGGTCTTGTAACTTGTACAAAGCTGAACAACTGGCAAGTAGCAGAACTGGGTGCATGAGCTCACAGTTCATGCTCTTAACTGTTACTCTTTGCTACAGCATCTTGAGAATTAAACTGAAGAAGCACCTGATGAAACACTTTACAACTCAAAATGATGGTGATCATCTTTGTTTAAATTGAATGTTTGGGTCATGTAACAATTAAAACTTAGAGCCAGTTTTCAAAGAGCTAGATTATTATAAATTTAAAAAAAAGCATGCCTATGACTTAGATTTTCAGATGGCACCTCAGAACATTGCAATGCTTTAATCATAATTTTCACTTCAGTGGTTATTGTATGTCATTGTATAGCAGAAATATTTGGTTGAATTCAAACAAACCACATGCATGTCCAGAAAGCTGCTTTTAAAAGTGAGCCTGTAATACATCTGTGTGCAGATCACTTTGCTTTTTTCATAATAAGAGTGCTAAGGATTTTTAAAAATTCAGTTTATTTTGTTGTTTAACAACAACAAAAAATAAAGAATATTCTTGTACTGGGAGATACTATTCTGGGTGTGAAAATATTTAAGTGCAACAAATATTCCTAAAATAATATTGCACATTGAAGGTTGCTCTTTTGTTCACAGCCATAGCCACTATTTTTTGCACTTGTCAATAAAGTCAACATTGGATTTTACTCTCTGTGTAAGGACTTCTTCTCATAGTATATAAATCAAGAGGTGACAAAACCAGGATTCTAGCTTGCAATATACAGCTTTGAACAAGAAAATCGATGTCTTTGTACCTTGTTTCCTTCATCTAGAATTAAGGTAGATTAGGCTACGTGGTTTCTAAGATCCTTTTCTCAGTCAACACAGAAACACACAACACATGACTTTGAGATGGAAACCTAAGATCAGAAACGAAAAGTATTTCAATGTATGTAGGATTTAACTCATATGCATCTATGAAATATTAAGAATATTGTTATAAAGAAGTGGGTGGGAGCTTGTAAGCATGCTGAGTCTTTCCTGAAGTGATGGTTGATTTGCACTGACCTGCCCTTTCCCTTTTCACGGTCACTTGTGATCAGTACCCCAAGTTTGGGAGAAGGTTGGCTGAAGTAAGCAGTACAATCTGTCCATGGGACAGAGTGAAACTTACCCACATGGTGGTGAAATCCATGACCTTAAGGTTGTGCGCCAGCACCATGAAGTAACCCTTGATAGCCTAGATTGCTTACGTGAGTTCTGGGGAGCAGTGCAAAGTAAGTGAAAGATCAGTATGGAAATGGGTTTGGAAAGAAGTCTTTTGTGAAAAAAAATAGAGAGTCAGGAAAGCTCTTCAGAAAGCTCATAATTGGCGGAAAGGAGAGGAGGAAGGCATGTCTAGTAGCTAAGAGAGAGTAAGCAATGGTACCAGGTGGGAAATGAGTAGAGGGTCCTGTAAGGGAGCAGTTGGACTGGAAGAGAGGGGGCATGTAGGGAGCAGTGGAAGATGAGATGAGGAAGCAAAGGAGGAGACCACTGAGGCTTTGGAGGCGGAGTCTATCATTTGGAGGCCTCTCTATCATTCCAGCCCGCACCATTCACATCGAATCTTTCAGTGCTCTGTGTGGTGGCCCTGGCCCTCCTGTCAGGCGTAAAGGTTTACATTGGATTATTCAGCAGCTAGGAGACTGTTGTAGTAATTCAGGTGTGAAGTAATAAGAGCCTAGCTGGGTAATTGTCTTGAGGTTAAAAAGGAAGTATTTAAGTCCAAGACAGCTTTAAATAACACATCAGAAAGATTCAGTGAATAGATTTCATGGCCATAGGGAGGGAGACTCTCCTGCCCCTGCCCCATAGACTTAGAAGGGAACTTCTTTTTTCTGTTTTAGGGTTTGGCAACAAATTTGTAAGAATGATGATACTGCACATTTAATAATTACCTTGCTTTTATAGAAAGGGCTATTGTGATACATGAATGGCCATTGTGTTCAAAGAATACTAGGAAAAGTAGGCTTTTGTATTTATCATCTATACCCTTCAGAATAATTGACAATTCACAATAATTGACAACAAATGACATCTGTCCAAGCTTCCATCATTACCATCTACTGAGATCACTGGTGTCAAGGTCACCAGTGACCTTCTTATTGTCAAATCCAGTGGCCTCTTCTTTGTTTATATTTTATTAAACCTCACCAGTGTTTGATTCCATTAACCACACCCTCCTTGAAACTTTTCTTGTGTCTTTCAAGATACCATATTTGACAGCTGCTTATAGTGGTTCATCATCTACCCGATTGGTTCTTGTTGGAGGGCCCCAGGGCTGTATTAGGAGTTTCCTACATATTCCTCTGGGTAACTCTTGACTCTAAATACTTTCCAAATGCAAGTGATTCCTGGAACTATACCCCAACCCTGCACATCTACAATGACCTCCCATCTAGTATACCTACCTACTCTGAATCTTCTTTTCTGTTTTATTAGCCACACTAGAGCCCAATGCACGAAATTCGTGCGAGGGGCTCGGCCTTGCAGCCCCAGGATCGTCCAGAAGGTCGTTTGGCTGACCGGTCTAATTAGCATATTACACTTTTATTATTATAGATAGCAACCAGAGTGATGCTTTTAAAATGTAAGCCAGATCATACTATTTCTCCAGTTAAAATCCTTCAGTGGCTTCCCGTGGCATTTGGTATAAAACCTAAACCCCTTGTAGCTTCAACACCCTATCTAATCTAGTTCCTGGCCATCATTCTAAACTTCATGTCCTGCCACTTCCCTCTCTCCCACTGCCATTTCAGCCTCACTCAACCTCCTTTGAGTTCCAGAGACATTCCTCATTCATTCTCACCTTACACCCTCTGCTCAGAATGTTCTCGCCCCTATTTTTCAAAGGCTAGCTTCTTGTTCCGATCTCAGCTTAAATATTATCTGCTCAGAAAAGCCTCCCTTGAATACTCAGTATACAGCGTTCATACATCACTCTCACAGCACTTAGCACCATCTGATATTTTTCTTATTAGTTTGTTTTTGTTTTTCTCTGCTTCCACTAGAATGTCAGCTCCAATTCTCAGTATCTAGGGCAGTGCCTGGCACACAGTAGGTGTATGATGAATATTTGTTCAATAAATGAAGTCTTAAAACCTACTACATACTGGTTAAGTCAACTGAAAGTCCTATGCTTTGAGCATAACCTCTTCTGCTAATTCTTAACACCTATACTCAGATCCACCTATATATGTTTCTCATCAATATGAGATTCTAGCTTTTAGCTACCGTATTTTTCGGACCATAAGACGCACTTTTTTCCCCCCAGAAGTGGGGGGGAAAAGTCCCTGCGTCTTATGGTCCAAATATAGCCTACACATATACTTTTAAAAAAAAAGTTTTTTTACTTGCCAGGCTCTGTGTGGTCTCTGTGTGCTTGCCCAGCTCTAAAATGGTTCTAAATGCTGCTGTTTACTTTACAGGGTTGATTACATGTGTTTATGACTGTGATGTTGGGTTTTAATGCACATAAAATATTTTAGGACACTATTTGTTTCAGAATCTTTTTTTCTTCATTTCCCTTCTCTAAAAACTGGTGCGTCTTATGGTCCGGTGCGTCTTATGGTCCCAAAAATACGGTAATTTTTTTTGTTAAGTTATTAAGCCTAGGCCGGTGTGAGTCGGTTGGAGCGTCGTCCTGTATACCAAAAGGTCATGGGTTCAGTTCCCTGTCAGGGCACATACCTGGGCTGTGGATTGGATTCCCAGTTGGGGTACATAAAAGAGGCAACCAATTGATGCTTCTCTCTCTCAAATCAATAAACATATCTTGGTGAGAACTTTTTTTAAAGTTTATTTTTACAAAGACAGTAAAAGAAGTGTTTCAAACTGCTGAGTTCCAGTCTTTAACTCTAAAATCTGTGTAATTCACAAATTCCCCATGTATGTCTCCATAAAGTAGAACAAATCTACTTGTATTTATTTGCTTTTCAATAACTTTAAATCCTTGAAGGGTACAGCATTACACGGATTCTGTGTCTGATGGCCTTAGCAAGAAGGTTGCTTTGGAATTTGATACACACAATGCCACTGTTTCCATGAGCATGAGTTACCTCTCCCCAGGTTACTCTGGTTTTGTTTGGTTTGCCACCAAGAGTCACTGTGTTGTTCTTTGCCTTATACACATAAGCACATCTCTTGCCTAATTAGAATTCAGTTTCATCTCAAGGATAAACACCTTCAGTGTTGTTGGTTTGTTTGTTTTTTCTGGTTTTTTTTTTTTTTTTCATTCTTTACACTATTATAGATGTTCCCAACCCCCACCTCCTGCTCTGCCCGCCTCCACCCATCCCTTGCCCCCGCCCCTTCCCTCTGGCCAACACCACACTTTTGTCTGTGTCTATGGGTCATGCTATATGTTCTTTGGTTAATCCCTTCATCAAGTACCCCCTCCCCCTCTGACCGCTGCGGGTCTGTTCCATTTCTCCTATCCATGCTTCTGTTCCTGTTTGGTTCATCAGTTTATTTTGTTCATTAGTCTCCACATGTAAGTGAGATCATATGGTATTTGTCTTTTTCTGACTGGCTTATTTCTAAACACCTTCAGTTTTTGGGGTTTTTTTGGGTTTTTTGTTTTTGTTTTTGTTTTTGTTTACATTTCTTAATCATATCTTTATTTTATCTGTATCTTTGCATGTAAAGACTACATTAAACCAGCTGGCTTTTTATTACTGCTGTAGTATTTTTCATTTAGTAGTACATCACTCAACAGTGAAGAGTTCTTCAGTTACATTTAATCTCTTTCTGAGTTTGTGAGATTTAAATAAAATTGACTTTCCCATATATTTATTACCTAATGGGTGGTGGCTCAATGGGTTACTACTCATTAATGGTGAGTGGAATGGCAGTGAAAATTACAGTATTCATGGACCACGGTGGTGGTGGGACACTGTGTGACTGAGTTCCAGGCTGCTCTGGTCAGATGTCCATGGATGTCTGCAGAGGTCACGTTATCTGGTGATGATCTGATAAACACCTTCAGTTTTAAGAAGAGCTGTGTGCTCCCCCTGGTTCTAGAGACCCCACTTACAGCCAGCAAAAATGGCCTTGGACCACAGCCTTCTACACACTCCGTTGTTTTACAAGCCCTGTTCCCAGCAGGCATCCACAAGCTCCAAGAGGAAAGAGGAAGGTCACAAATTCCTATGTTAGGTAACCAAACTATGACCTACATAGTAGGGGTTCTACAAAACAATAACTAAAGTGTATGACACTAGATAGTGCTTTCATTTATATGTTACTTTTCAACTAATAGGCCTTATCATTTATCTAATTCTAGTCAGAGAATAGTAATTTATTTCAAATTTAGTTTATGGCCCTGGAGGATGTGATTCAGTTGGTTGGAACATTGTCCCATACACCTAAAGGTTTCAGGTTCTGTTCCCTGTCAGGACACATGTCAATGTTTCTCACATCAATGTTTCTCTCTGTCTCCCTTCTCTCTCTAAAACCAATTTAAAAATAATAATAATAAAAGGTAGTTTAATGTTTGTGTGTTTGCTTTATAGGACTGATAATAGTTTGTTAGTATGTGTATCTTTCAATGCATGTATGCATATGTATCCCACGAACACATAATCATAACGTTCTTATGAAACATTGTGTTTTCACTTACACTGTAGATACCTTTAACTTGTCAAAAGTAGATTTATTTTGGATATATACAACAGTATATTGAGCCAGTCTTATATTATTGGACATTTAAGTTTATTCCATTTTTTAAAACTGGTATAAACATTTTCAATCCCCTCAGTGACAGCCCTGACAATTGTTTATCAGTCTGTCCTTGAACCCTGTGATGAAGAATTTACTTCTCAAGTTAGTGGATTCGTCTCTGGATCCGCTCTGATTGTTCAGAATTTTTCCAGTGGCCAAATTGTTCACCTTTTTTTGTTGGACAGAAAAGATGACAAACTTTAAGAATATGGGTAAACTCCAGAGCCAGGCGAGCATGTCACTAAAAAGCAGCAAGTCCAGTCACATTTCTCAGCCAGACTGTGGTGTAACCCCAGTCCTCATGGCGGTCTTGGAGGAAAAGAGGGGCTCCGAACTAGGTTGTGTCTGGTTACTTTCCAATCTCCAATAGTCTCTCTCTCATAGCCTGTGAAACATGATAAAATTCTTTCTGATTTCTTCAGTGTTATAGTTTCCAAATCACTTACCTTTTGTAAAATGTATAACTAGTAGGTAAGCCTAGCCACATTTGTCTAAATTTGAAATACTTTTTGTTTTTGTAAAGGTAAATTAATTTTAGAGGTCCTGAAATCATAAAATTTCTGGAGTAACTTATTTTGTATTTGTCTTTAATATCATCAAATTATCAAATTATATCTATTGAGTTTTCTTTAACATGACCTGATATTTCCCAGTTGCTATTTATATTCTTTACTACAGTAAACTCTGCTCCCTGGTATTTTAGATGTTGACATTATCAAATTTAAACTGTGCAACTTTTCTAATGACTAGTGATTAATATTCTCATTAATTAAAATTCAGACACCCATAATTTTTTCCTGACAAATTTCTAAAGCTTGTCATCACATAGTCACATGCACGTAGGTAATACTTTATGTTTCATAATACCATTGTATAGTTCATACTGTTCCTTGTGATGCTTATGTAACAGTCACATAGTTAACTAATAGATAACTACTGTCATCTCTAATCTTCGTTTCAAATACTTCATATAAATATTCACTACTCTGGCTAAGTTCAAAAAGTCATCCAAAGGAATTCAGAACTTGGTTTTGGAGTTTACTATCTGAGGAGATAATGACCAAAATAACCCAATTTTAGTCAGATGTATTATTCAAAAGTGTTTTTTTTTAATAATAATAATTCAGTTTTTATTGCTTTAAATGTGATGATTCCTGATGTATAAGTAAGCCGCTCCTGCTAGTGCTTTGAGGTGAATTATATGCCTCTTGCAGGCATAAGGATAATGAGTGAAAGGGTCCTGTTAGCTCCAAAGATAACAAACACACTCTCGCATACTCCCCTTTCCACATGCCCTCCTCTCCTCCCTAATCTGACCAGGAAGTTTTCTCTCAGCAGTAGAAATACTAGACTTTTTTTGTTTGTTTGTTTAGTAGCACATAAATATGAGACATCAGTTAGTTTGTGGGCCACCCTTAGTAGCTGACAGTTAGGCGCCACTTAGCATTCCATAGATCAGGAGCCACTGCTCTACCACAGTTCTTAGCTCCCCAGAATTATCCTGTAAACTGAGGGAGGGACCAGGATGAGCCCAGAGAAATATTCCAGGAGCTAACATGCCATGTAGGCCATGGTAAGCCTGAGCTGGCCTTGAAAACCTGCAGAACCAGCAGAGAAAAAGACTGAATGGAATCTTTTTTATGTCTTTTGCTCCCCTCTGAAGGACACCATGATTTACCTTAGTGAGTCCTAGGAGAACATAGGGAAACCCTGATTTATGTATGACCTCATTGGGCCCTGGAGGAGAGTTGAAAGTCGAGACCTCTCCTTTTTCCCCACATTGGCACATTATTATACTAGAGGCCCAGCACACGAAATTTGTGAATAGGTAGGGTCCCTAAGCCTGGCCTGCAAATCACGTTCCCTGGCTCCCGCACCCCTGCCTCCTCCTTCCCTTGCTCCCTCAGTGCCCCACAGCCAACACTGGTCGCCCCTTAGTGGTCAGCGCATGTCACAACAAGCGATCAAACTCCCATTCTCCCAGTTGAACTCCCAAGGGAACACTGCATATTAGCCTTTAATATATATAGATTTAGGGCACTATTCCTAGAAACTAATTCTATACCATAAATATTCCAAAATGTATTATTAAAATATATTTTGTATATATATATTATTTTCATTTATAATTTTACAAACATAATATTAAAGTATGTAAAAACAAAATGTATAGCCAGAGTGAATGAAGACATGTATGGGGTGATTAAGAACCCATTTCCACATTTTTCCACTCAAGTTGCACTTTATCTTTTATGGTTCTGCTCAACAACTACCTCTTTTGCAAAATTTTACCACTATCTGAACTTCTTTGGAATATATTAAAAGTTGCAGTGTTCTCTTTGTCTTTAATATAATCTCTGAATTATAAACCATTTTAGGTTAAGAGCTATGTAAAACATAACACTCTGTCCCCCTGTGGCCTAACACAGTGTAGCAGGTACATACCTAAAATATATGTTGCTTAATTGGATTGCACAACAAACTGAATTTTGTGTGTGCACATGTGTGTACATGTGCATGTGTGTTCAACCTGTGGAGCAGGTTAGAAATTTTGAAAGTAATCTGTTTTTAAAAATTAGAACACTTGTAAGAAATTGAAAAATTACTGAAAATATCCGTAGGTTAGATTGTTTGAAACTGTGTAGTAACCAAAGAACATCACAATTTATGTATAGTAATTCGGGCCTGCATCGCCTGCTGGATAATTACAGCATTTCTCCCTCTGAAACTGCTACTATTTGAAAGGCAGAGAAGGTCCCCATGACTAGTGTCCACATCACAGAATTAAGGCTACGAAAATAAGGCACTAGTTAAGGAAGGGAGGAGGGAGGAAAGGAGAAGAGACATGCATCTGGATCTGCATATTTTTCTAATCTATAATAATAAAAGGGTAATATGCTAATTAGACTGGACATTCTTCCGGATATCCTTCCTTTTGAACAAAGCCAGAGCAGGCGGGTATCAAGGGAGAGATAGCAGAGGCCCCTGGCCATGGCAGCAGGGGGCAGGGGCCAGGGCCAAGGCCCTTGCACAAATTCATGCATCAGGCCTCTAGTATTTAATAATAGTAATAAAGCATCTTAACCTAAAAGGTGACATAATTTTAACCTTTGGCAAGTGTTGAAGGGTTTTGTGTGAAAACTATTATACTTGGCATCCAAAAATATAATTATCTATAGGATTAAAAAATGATATACCTAAATCTTTGGTATTTTAACTGAAGTTTGCATAAAACTAATTTTATGCTATAATTTTTATCAGTTTTGTCTTCACTGGAATTTTGAATTATGCATTATCCTCTGACTCTTTGTACCTTGTGAATCAAGAGTTTATTTTAATTGCCTCATTTTTATTCTCTTTTCAGTCCTTTGTTAGTGAATATACTTGAGTATGGAATGTGACATTTATTTTAGGCATAAAAGATGAGTTCTTACCAAGAGAGTTCATTAAAGCAAGGGTTCTTTTCTCTCTTTGTTTAAATACCAGATACTCTGGATGAATATTTTGAGTACGATGCAGAGGAGTTCTTGGTCTCCTTGGCCTTGTTAATAACAGAAGGACGAACACCTGAATGTTCTGTAAAAGGTCGTTCAGAAAGTTTCCATTGCCCTCCAGCGCAGTCCTGTTACCCAGTAACCACCAAACATGAATGCAGTGACAAGCTGGCCCAGGTAAGAACTATGTGTTGAGTGCTTTTTCTTTTTCTTTTATATAAACGACACAGATTCTGTCATCATCTTTATTACCCTGCAATTACAATGCCCACATTTAAATATAAAATCGGTCACAAACATAACGAAGAAATCCTAATCCTGGACCAAAGCCAACAACCTTGGCTCTTACACAAGCTCTGGGAGGCACTGAGTAGTTTTGCTGATCGGCAGGCGGTGGGCGGCCGATTTCAGACCTGCCTTCTCACTCGCCAGGTTTAACATTATATTTGCTGCTGATTCAGCTTTCTTTATTTTAGAATCTCAGCCCTGGCTCATTGACTTTATGTTCTTATTTATTTAGTGCTCTGATGTTAATAATTAATTTATCCACATTAACCAATTTTCTATATTTCTTTTTTTTTTTTTTTTAATGGGAGGATGCATTTTGCTATCATATTAATGTTTTGGGATAAAATATTGTTGAAATATTTATTTTGGTATGTACTGTCTAATTTGCCATAAGGATTTTTTCCCCAGTTAGTTTCTTAAATATAGTCCAAAATTTTTTAACTGGTATATATTGTATATATTTAATCTTGTACATATTGAGCATTTAATGAAAATGAGTTTTTAATATTTTAGACTTCGCTTAGAATGAATCTTTCCTCTGTAGTAATGATGTAATTAACAAACGAGGCAGTGTGGGGGGCCACCTCACGAAAGAGCAAAGATGTCCCCACCCCCACCCCCAACCAGGAAATTTGCATCATAAATGTTGTTCAAAACTAATTCTTGAACTATAGAGCTCGCAAGTGTGAATTCATTATTTAGTGAGGAAACCTAAATAGGCAAATCTACATTTCACATACAGATATGTTCTTTACAATTATAATTTTCAAAGTAAAATATAAACTTGTGGGGCTTACAGAGACCTTTGGCTTATATTCATTTTCCCTAAGTGCCGCCAAGCCAGACGAACCAGGTCCGAGGTCGCGCTGCTGTGGAAGAACAGCCTTCCCATCATGGTGGAGGTGATGCTGCTGCCCGACTGCTGCTACAGCGACGAGGGGCCCACCTCGGACGGCGTGGACCTCAATGACCCTGCCATTAAGCAGGACGCATTGTTATTAGAAAGATGGGTGTTGGAGCCAGTTCCTCGACAGTAAGTTGTACAACTTTCAGATTGTTATTGGTAAATCAGGTTTCCCACAACGTTCTGTACATTGTTTTAATAATATATACGTACTTTCTTCGAATCCCTCTATTTATGTAGTAAAGTTTAGTTCAGATAGCACTGTAGATACTTAGTACAGGTACAACTTTAAGTGACAACTGGTAAGTCTACTTCTCTGCTCTTGAAAGCAGACATCCTGAGGCATGTGTTTATTTCAGCTTTTCTCTGTCTGAAACTCAGTTATTTTGTACTTGCTGACATTTAGATGATTTTTTTTTTTTACTTCCCTTAGGAGTGGTGATCGATTTATTGAAGAGAAGACCCTTCTATTGGCTGTCCGCTCATTTGTGTTTTTTTCTCAATTAAGTGCTTGGCTGAGTGTTTCTCATGGTGCTATTCCACGAAATATTCTTTACAGGTACGTGTAGGCACAAAAAGAGCCGTGTGTATTCAGCTGCACTAGTTAGCTCCTGAATTTTACCTTTTCAGTATTTTAGTCCCTTCATTTCTAATTTAAGTAATAGATAAAATTTACTGGCATTTTTCTCAAAACATATTATAGAAATGTTGGTATGAGTCAGCATGAATTTTGTTTCTCGGGTTATAGTTGATGTGGAATAGTTTGCAGAGAACTTTCATGCTTGGATTGTGCTGCCATTATAAATAAAGCAGGAAAACGTTCAGGGCTGCTGAATTTCCATAATGGAAGGCTTTCTTAATTTGGGGCATTTTGATAACTATAAATGTACAAACTGCTGAACAAGTATCTAATTGTCTCTTAGGCAGGTGGCCATGAGTATCTCTTAGTCACCTTGCACAATAGAACTAGCTGAATCTAATTATTTAGTGGTAAATACAAAGCCCCCCCCTTTTTTTTCTGCTTTGACAGGTAATTTTAAATTATAATATTCTTGAGCTTTAATGCTTGTGTGGTCAATCTAGTAAGAAGATCATCTCTATATGAAGTATAATCTATATTTTTATGTTGGTTTTATTAGACTGACATGCATGGCAAAGTAGCTAAAAGCAAAACCTCAATCGTAATTTATGCAAACAAAGATAAGTATATGACTGTTTAAAATTTTTAAATAATATCTGGTAATGATTTTTATAACTTATCGAATCCATATTTTTCTGTGTGATTCTAGAATCAGTGCTGCTGATGTCGACCTGCAGTGGAATTTTTCACAGACTCCAATTGAACACGTGTTTCCTGTTCCCAACGTTTCTCACAATGTGGCCTTGAAAGTCAGTGTTCAGTCCCTGCCCAGACAATCTAATTACCCAATTCTGACGTGTAGTATTCATACTAACATTGGCCTTTATGAGAAAAGAATTCAAGAACATGAACTTAAAGCTCATCAGCACCACAATTCTAACGAAGCAGAGCAGTGCAGTACAAACAGTTCACAGCGTGTGTGTAGCAAGCAGACCTGGACCGTGGCACCTGAAAGTGTATTACATGCAAAACATGGCACCCCTCCAGAATACACCACAGCTGTCAAAAACGGCAAACTGTATCCGGGCCCTGGCAGTAAGTCTGACTGTGGAACTTGTCAAGCCAATATTGTGGGCTTCAGCAGTACAGGAGATAAAAAATCGCATGAAACACCAGTGAGGACTTTAAAATCATTTTCAGTGATCGATTCCAGTGTCCCCAGCCGCCAGAGTTCCTGGCAGTCAGTTGGTGAGACTAATCCTCTAGTATGCTCTTTAATTCAGGATCGACAAGAAGTTATTGCAAGAATTGCTCAGCATTTGATCCATTGTGACCCAAGCAGTTCGCACGTTGCTGGACATGTACTTAATACTCAAGAGCCTAATTCACTTAATTCGAAACTTTTCCGGGTTTCACAAGAAAATGAAGACGTGAGGAAATGTAAAGAAACGTTCTCAGTTTCTTTTGGTAGTCCAGAGCTTACCTCCTCAGAAGACACCGGCGCGGGGAAGATCCGAGTAAAACCAGAAATCCCTCGAGGTGAAACGTGCACTGCTAATGGTCTTCATTCCCACCGGCCTGTTGGTGAGACTAACCCTCTAATAGGCTCCTTACTCCAGGAGCGGCAAGATGTGATTGCGAGGATCGCTCAGCACTTGGAGCACATTGACCCAGCAGCATCACGTTTACCCCGGCAGTCCTTCAATGCACACGACTCTACTCTGGTTCCTTCTAAAGTTTTCAGGAGTTCATATGAAGACAAAAATTTGCTGAAGAAAAACAAGGAGGATGCCTCTGTTTCCATTTCTAATACAAAATTTTCCTTATTAGAAGACGGCAGCGAAGGGGAAAACTTAATACCTACTAAATCTTTTAGTTCTTTTAAATGCAATAGTAAAGTCAAGTCCTCTTCGAAACCTCAGATGAGAAGAAATCTGTATCAGGACAATCCTAGTGAAGACATCCAGAGTACATGTCAGGGGATACAGAGCACAGGCACTAGTTTATTGGCCCCCTCAAATATGTCTCCTTGCAAAGAAGATAAGTTGGTTTTGACGATCAGGTTGGAAAATACACTTCCTGAGTGTCAATTTAAGGAGCAGGAAATTAGCAATGGAATTGATAAACGGTATTCAAATGGCAGCGGTGTTGACAAACAGATTAGCATAAGTAAGAATAAGGAAAAAATAATTCAAAATGAAAATTGTAACCCAGAATCTTTTAACAATCACCAATTTGATAAGCTCAAAAACAATGACCCGAAAATAAAAGTTACTACATTGGAAATGTCTGGATATTTGAACAAACATGAGAACAAGTGGTCAAATAAAGACTCAAAAAGGCCTACAACATCTGAGCAAAATATGCAACTTAGTATTAAAAATTATCTCAGTAAAGATAAGGAAGATTTCAAATGCAAAAGACAAGACCAATTAAAAAATGAACAGGATAAGAAAGAAGATCCAACTGATGAAAAATTGCAAAACTGTCCTCGGAGAAAAAGTGTAAATGGCTGTTTGTCTACATGTGAACAACTAAAAAATACAGAGGTGTTGGTACGTAATATCTAATATTTCAATTATAATTCTTAAACATCTGTTATGGTATGGATTTTCTTTACAGGAGGTCTAGTTATAAGGTGTAAGGTGCTCACTATCTATAGAACATACAAGTTGATGTAGTAAACCTGCTACAGAACTAGTATTAATATTCTTGCAAATAACCCACTCACTGAAGAGCAGATGCTAGCTACATTCTTCCCGTTGCCCCTTTTTTATTTCAATAGTATGAACAATTGCTGGAGAGTAAATAGGAGTCATAAATAAAATTTATTTTAACTTATCAGAGCAACCTGAAAAACATTACAGAGCACCTTAAAAGAATCAGAAGGTGCAAGAAATGGGAAAATTCACATTTGGGAATCCTGCTACCAGAGCAACCTGATCAGCTATTCTGTCGGCGTACAGACCTGCAGCCTTGGCATATCGGGACGATGCTCTAACCAGCTGAGCTACCTGGCCAAGGCCATGTTCTATTATTAACTCCAGTTTACAAATGAGAACCCAAGGCCTGGAGAGATTAAGTTAAATTTGCCCAACATCACAAAGCTAGTAAATGGTAGAACTAGAACTCAAATTAGTCTTGTCTGATGTTTATTTATGTGTTTTTATGAGCTTTTGATCTTTGCATATAAACTTACCTAGATTCTTAAGAATTAGCCTATTTCCTGTATCACTTCAAAACATGGTACTATGCCTGAGTTAGATATATTTTAAAATTCATGTTTATTATATTGCAGTATCATGCTCCACCAACTTAATATCTTCTGAGAATGCCTCTTGATATCTACATAGATTTATATTTTAGAATAGTATACTATTTTTCCTACCTGTGAGTAGTTTTTTCACAAATAAACAGAATCAAATATTACCTTACTAGATGCTAGAATCTGAGTATTTACAAATATGACCATATTTTGATTAGGCATTTGAACATACTTTCTTTAAAATATTTGAATTCATTTAACATCTTAGAAAAAGCTTGGACATTGTTTTCTGATTAAAGTGTGTGTGTGTGTGTGTGTGTGTGTGTGTGTGTGTGTGTGTAAAGATACAGATATATAAATCATTAACTTCATCACCAAGGATTTAAATACATCAATACATATTAGAAAGGAGTCTAACATTTAAAAAATCACCATTGAAATTTAATTCTTTTCCTAGCAGAAAACTATACCACTGAAACATTCAGGTGTCTGGCAGAAACATAATTTTCATTCTTTGGATGGAACCCTAACCAGAGCCTTTCATCCTCGGACTGGATTGCCTCTTCTTTCAAGTCCTGTAAGTATTTTCCTTTGATCTCCTATTTAGAAATTGAAAGTATCTAAAATGTTTGCAAGTCATTTATCAGCATCACTCTGGTGTAAAAGGCACTATAGACTTCATTCAGTATGGTGCACTGAGAGTTGACACAGGAGGACCTCCTCCTCCTTCCCAAACACAGAAATCCTGGATAAGACAACACAACTTGCACATACATAATATAGTGTAACAGCAAGAAAGGTACACCTCTGAATACTAAGTTGGAAAAAATCCTGGGCCTCTCGGATATCTGAACTGAAGACAGTGCTAGGGTTTAATGGCCTTCCTGGGACAGGAGTCAGGCAGCAAGTCTGCTCCGGTCATAGCTGGGTCCTAAAAGCCAAACTCCTCATAAAACTAGAAGGAGGGGAGAACTACCCTTCTAGAACTGGGAGAGGAGGGGGGAAATCACCTGCTTATTTAAGGGTGCAACAGCGAGGTGTATAGCGGGTGGGGAAATAATCCCCCAAAAGAATTTTGACTTAAACCTAAGCCACTCATGGTAGTTCTGAATTTGTGCTGTCTATGAGGTTCAGAAACATCTAGCCAAGAAATAACCATAGACTAAATTGAAACTTGTAAAGTCCATTGAGTCCTAGCAGAAGAAACATGAAACTATTCCACATCTATATCCCATAGCACCAAGAATTTATTTTCCTGGAAAATAACTCTTTTTAAAATATATATATATTTTTTATTGATTTTTAACAGAGAGAAAGGGAGAGAGATAGAGAGCTAGAAATGTCAATGAGAGAGAATCATTGACCAGCTGCCTCCTGCACACCCCCAACTGGGGATGTGCTCGCAACCAATGTACATGCCCCTGACTGGAATCGAACCTGGGACCTTTCAGTCCGCAGACTGACGCTCTATCCACTGAGCCAAACCGGTTTCGGCATGGAAAATAACTCTTGCTGAAGATTATCTCAGAGGAAAAACATTGTGTGTGTGTGTGTGTGTGTGTGTGTGTGTGTGTGTGTATAAAGATACAGATATATAAATCTATACAGAGCACCTTAAAAGAATCAGAAGGTGCAAGAAATGAGAGAATTCACATTTAGGAATCCTGCTATCAGAGCAACCTGAAAAGAGAGTAATTGTTTAAAATATTCTAAGATATAAACAATGATAAAGACAGGTGTTAAGATGAAAGAAGAAGTGGATTTGAAAGAGAACTAAACACAAATTATAAATATTAAGAACTATTATAATTGAAGTATACACAAGTGTATATACACATACAGGTGGATTAAATAGTGGATTAGGATGAGTTGAATAGAAATTTAGTGAATGGATTAGACAGATATTAAGAAAGCACTTAGGCTGAAACCGGTTTGGCTCAATGGATAGAGCGTCGGCTTGGGGACTGAAGGGCCCGGGTTCGATTCCGGTCAAGGGCATGTACCTTGGTTGCGGGCATATCCCCAGTGGGGGGTGTGCAAGAGGCAGCTGATCCATGACTCTCTCTCATCGATGTTTCTAACTCTCTATCTCTCTCCCTTCCTCTCTGTACAAAAATCAATAAAATATATTAAAAAAAAAAAGAAAGAAAGAAAGAAAGAAAGAAAGAAAGAAAGAAAGAAAGAAAGAAAGCAAGCACTTAGAGGGGGAAAAACAAAAGAAAGCACTTAGAATGATGCATAGAAAGGAAGAGAGATGGTAACATGAGAGCATGGGGGATAAAATGAGATGTTCAATATAAGTCTAGTAGAAATTCTAAAAGGAAGGCTAGATAAAATAAGGAAAATGCAGTATTAGAAGAAATAAAGATAGAAACTTTTCCAGAATTGAAGCATAAGAGTTTAGATTGAAATTTTCACATTAAGTGCTGACTACAGAAAAAATTGCCTGGTGTACTTGCACAACTCTCAAAAATATTGAGGTTGGCCCTGCCGATTTGGCTCAGTGAATAGAGTGTAGGCCTGTGGACTGAAGGATCCCTGGTCGATTCCAGTCAAGGGCATATGCCTGAGTTGGGGGTTCGATCCCCAGTAGGGGGCGTGCAGGAGGAAGCCAAGCCATGATTCTCATTATTGATGTTTCTATATCTCACTCCTCCCTTCCTCTCTGAAATCAATAAAGTATATTTTAAAATGACGTTATATAAGATTATGCACATTTTTTAAATATTTAAGTTGTTTAAATTTTCAGAGTCATCTGGTTTTTTAGTCACCAATTAGACTGATCACTTGGATACTTGTATATACTTAATATTAATTCTAGAAATATCTGTCTAACTTGCAGGTTGTACATAATTTTACTCTTAGTGTACACGTGGGTCTTTCACTTTTAGGATATTTTGATCTAGGTGGTGGTTTGTGCTAAATGTAATCTGGTAGACAATGATGCTTCAAACCGCAAAGTGAAGTGTTTTTCAAATCTATTGGCTATGGAGGCCCCAGGGTTCTTGGAAATGTGCAGCGTGGTGGGGATGGACAAAGGAGCAACACAGCTGGCCCACCCCAGGCTCCCATCGCCATTTAATTCTTTTCCTTTTTATTTTAAAACTATAAATCTTTTATTTCTGCTCCCAGAATACAGATGTAAAATAAAAACATCTTATAATTATATTGGGATTCCATGTAGGGTTTGGTTTTAGAAAAAACTGGTTCTGCTTCTTAAAAAATAATAAAAGCCTCATAAAAGTGCTTTTATTAATCCCATTTTCCCCATATTAGTTAATAAAATAAGAATATAAAAACAATAAAGAATGTGATTTTATGTAAGCTATTTGTGGAGAACGTTTATTATTTTTAAGATACAGTTAGTTTTCATTTGTTAAGTATTGTCAATTAAAGAAAAAATTATAGTGTGTTTTTTTTTTAATTTCACAAATGATTACTTTGGCCTTAGGTTCCTCAAAGAAAGACACAATCAGGTTGCTTTGATCTGGATTCTTCATTACCGCATCTGAAAAGCTTATCATCTAGAAGGTATTTACCTTAAAATTCACCTGTGTATATGAAATAGTATTATGCAAAATTCTGACCTTTTACAATAAATAATGTTGGCTCTAAAAATCACAAATTTAACAAATCTTATTTTTCAATTGGTTATCATTTTCAATGTGATTTTACACATACAGTTATTAAGGATGAGTTAGGGAGAAATTAATACTACATAAACAAAATTTTAACATTGTTTTTAATATTTAACTGGGTGTGTGTTTTTCCAGTCATTCAGATTCTCTTTTGCCCTACCCTCATTTGCAAAAGAGCCTCAGCATTTGTTCCAAGTTGACATTTAATACCGTCATTCTTTAGTCACATAATTTTGCATTTGTATTCTCATTTCTCCCTGAAAACAAAGACTGATACAGGAGACTGCATTATTATATATCTCCAGCAGATGCCACTACATGACATGTTATAAATTCCACTATGAAAACTCCCAGGATATTATATATATTCTTTATCAAATATTATAACAATGATTACAAAATTTAATCAAGAATGTTAAGCTAGCCGAGACCGGTTTGGCTCAGTGGCTAGAGCGTTGGGCCTGCAGACTGAAAGGTCCCGGGTTCGATTCCGATCAAAGGCATGTACCTTGGTTGCAGGCATATCCCCACTAGGGGTGTGCAAGAGGCAGCTGATGGATGATTCTCTCTCATGGATGTTTCTAACTCTCTATCCTTCTCTCTTCCTCTCTGTGAAAAATCAATAAAAATTTATTTTTAAAAAATGTTAAGCTAGATATTTAACATCTTAAATTTGGTTAAATTAATTTTTATTATGGTAGTTTAAGTAAAATTAATTATATCTTAATTTAATGCAAAAGTAAATTAGAAAATATTATGGTTAATATGTCCATTTGTTGTTTTTTCTTTCTTTTTATTAGTCCTCGACCCTGTTTAAATATTGAAGGCGACCCAGAAATTCATGAAAAACCGTTTCTGAGTTCTAGTGCTCCACCTATAACAAGTCTTAGTCTCCTAGGAAATTTTGAGGTAATGTTGTGGTTTTTTTGACACTATTTTAAGAGTTGTAAGTTTCTTAAGCTAGATCCAGGGTATAATTTATGTCATTTGTTTATGAAAGGGAAATAACAAATGGGTTGCATATTTCCAAAGCCTGGAAATCACCTTTCTTCTCCCCGCATCCCCTCCTTATCCCCCGTTCCCCTCTTTCCTTTCCTTTTCAGAAGTGGATTTGAGAGAATTGTTAGCTGTGACATCTTAGAATCGGGTAGCTTGTAGAGCAGACAGAGGACTTTGATGCAATCGGGTTGGATGGAGGTATCTGTGACTCTAGCTGCAGGATAGACTGACTCACCTTCTTGGCTGATGCACTTGGCTCTGGGACCCTGGAGGGATGACGGTGAACTGATAGCAACCCCTTCATGACCAGTGAGGTTGGCTTTTAAAATATGATGGTTCTTTGTACTAGATTTGCAATTTCTCTGTATAATTATATAGAAAACCACCTTAAACATGAACCTGTTAATGACATTTTAAATGTTACTTTAATTGATGAATTTTTATGGCAAAATAACTTGATATTTGTAGTTTTAAATCGCTTATCAGAGTTATGCTTTGATATATTGCTTTATTCAAGATAATTTTTTAATATGGAGGCTATCTTTCAAAGTCTTAGTAGCAACAACAGAAAATATGTTTTATGGTAAGTGGATTGATCTCTTTTCCATGTCACTGACCAAGACATCAGTTCAGAGGTATTGATCTCACTATTTTTCTTTGTCATTTGAAAATTACATAAGGTAATTGTGAGGCTCAGTTCCTTTGCAATCTTTGTACAGTAATCCAAGAACATTTATGAGAGAGACAAGAGAGTTTTGATATGTGAAAACCTTAAGAAAGAGAAGATGATTAAAAAACTGTTTTTAACTGTTGTTTTCACACAATTCTGTGCAGATAATGTGTATATTTTCACATGACTTAAGGAGAAAAATAGAGAAATTCTGAAACTGTCCAACTAATAGGTCCTCTTTAATTTATAATGAATTAGGTGCTCTCTCCAGTAAATCACTGATGATATTTTTTTCCTAGTGCATTTGACTCTATATGCCAATTTTTAAAATATATTTTTTTATTGATTTTTTTTTTTTACAGAGAGGTAGGGAGAGGGATAGAGAGCTAGAAACATCGATGAGAGAGAACCATCGACCAGCTGCCTCCTGCACACCCCCCACCGGGCATGTGCCTGCAACCAATGTACATGCCCTTTGCTCTATCCCCTGAGCCAAACCGGTTTCTGGTATGCCAATTTTTAAAAGAGGGAGAGGATAGGTGAATTACTGAACTGACACATTGGTCTTGTTTCATGAAACGGGGCAAAGCCTTACCCGGCAAAGTTGTTGAGGGGAATCTGGATGTTTTTAAATTATTTGTGGGGCTTTAGGTGGAGTCTAGAAACACATTGACTCAGAATAATACCCAAGTAAAAGACTATTTATTTCTGAGGCTAGTTTTTTGTTGTTGTTTTTTTTTTTTTTTTTTTTTTTTTTTTTTTTTTTTTTTTTTTTTTTTTTCTTGCTACCATTTAGAATGTTCTATCTGATAAGGGGCTGATATCCAAAATATATAAGAACACATACAACTTTATTAGCAAAAATTTTTTTGATTAAAGTTTTCTACCCCAAAATAAGTACAGCAATTAATAAAATAAAATAAAATAAAAAGTTTTTTAGTCCAAAAACCTTGACTTATCCATTCCAGTCATCTGTCCTGAGAATCTCTTCCATCAATTCAGTCCAGCACAATACTGACAACTGTTGCAAATAGGTGGTTGTTTTTTTCTACACGAGGAAATTCCAGGAATTTCTATCACTGTAAAAAAAACACCTTGCGCCAAGACCGGTTTGGCTCAATGGATAGAGCGTCGGCTTGGAGACTGAAAGGTCCCGGGTTCGATTCTGGTCAAGGGCATGTACCTTGGTTGCGGGCATATCCCCAGTAGTGGGTGTGCAAGAGGCGGCTGATCGATGACTCACTGTCATCGATGTTTCTAACTCTCTATCTCTCTCCCTTCCTCTCTGTACAAAATCAATAAAATATATTAAAAAAAAAAACCACCTTGCATTTTCTAAAATTTTATATAAATACAATAGATTCACTCACCATTTGCTTTTGGGGTGGAGGAGGTCAGCGGGTTCTTGTATTGACCATTATTAGTTATCCATATTGTCCTTGCATCAAGCGTTGATCCCTTTTCCTTGCTATTATATGGGAATAGCACAGCATGCTTATTGGTGCACGCAACTATAGACATTTGGGCCGTTTCCAGTTTTCGGTTATCACAGATAAAGCTGCTGTGAATGTTCACATTTTTGTGCTAACATAAATTTTCATTTTGCTTTGGTAACTACCTAAAAATGGAATGTCTGGATAGTATGATAGGTGTATGTTTAACTTTTAAAAAAACTGCCAAACTGTTTTCCAAAATAGCTATACTATTTTTAATTCCTACCAGCAATGTATGACAATTCTAGTTCCTCCACATCCATGCCAGTGGAGGTATTTTTTGTTATTGTGATTTTTTAAACATCCAAGGCTGTGTTTAAATGAGTTTCCTTAAGGCCAAACTGTATTTCCTACACTTGTGTTCCATGAAATGCTCTTATGTCCTTTTACTTTATTTTTCAATTACAATTCACATTCAATATTATTCTTAGTTGCAAGTGTGTAGCATAGTCATTTGACACATTCTTTACAAAGTGTTCCTCCAATATTTCCAGTTCCCACCTGACACCATACATGTTATTACAGTATTATTGACTACATTTCCTATGCTGTATATTATCTTCCTGTGACTCTTTTTAACTACCCATTTGTACTTCTAATCCCTTCACTTTTTCCATCCATCCCCCAACTTCCCTCTCCTCTGGCTACTATCAGTCTGTTCTCTGTATCTATGAGTCTACTTATTTTGTTTGTTCATTAATTTTATTCTTTAGATTCCACAAGTAGGTGAAATCATATGGTATTTCAATGGTCAGTTTTTCTATATTAGCCATTCTAGTGTGTATGTAGTGCTTTTGTACTGTAGCTTTTGTTGTTTTTAGAGAGAGAGAGGGAAGAAGAGAGAAGGGTTCTGTGAGGATTAACAAAATTTCTGATATCATTCCTACTCTGGTAGACTTTTTGTTTGTTTATTTATAGAAATAAGAATAACATATTGAACAGTTAGGTCTAACTAATGGTAAAATTCAAGGATAGTTCAGCATGGGTTGGAATAGTGAGAGGAGGCAAACTTGATAGGATGGTAGAAGATCGATGAGAGGGGTTAATTTCAGGTCAGATGAACATTAGAAACGAGGGCATGGCAATGGTAGCAACCATGTTTCCAGTGCCAGAAGGCACAATAATGTATTTCTTTAAGTAGAAGACAAAATGAATGTGTTGTGTTAACTTTTAAAATGTATATCTTAAGAATTATTTTGTCTTCTAGGAATCTGTCTTGAACTATCGCTTAGATCCTCTTGGCATTGTTGACGGTTTTACGGCCGAGGTAGGGGCCAGTGGAGTTTTCTGCCCCACCCATTTGCTGCTTCCGGTAGAAGTGTCATTCTACAGTGTCTCCGATGACAATGCTCCCTCTCCTTACATGGCAAGTATTTTTTAAATTGCCTTTTTCTGCTAAAATTTACCAACTTAGTGACAGATGTCTTTAAGTTTAAAGAGACTGAAGACTGCTTTGGTGCAATGGTTGAAAATATAAAGTCTTTTCTATGAGAAAATTGAAGGCTGAATAGAGACTAATTAATATACCAGCCAACATGTTACCTCACGACTTCTTTCTGAGCTAGCTCCAGTAATAGATATCTTCTTTTGCATTTGACAGTGGTGCTGACATTTTACTTGTTTCTATGTGCTTGGAAAAAAAAGATAAAAATTTGATTAGTGACATCATCACCCCATGTCTTGCTGAGTTCACACAAACTCTCAAGTGCTTACTGTGCACACTGCTCCCACAAGGGTTGCCTTCACATGTTGGCAACTACTAATCCTCATCTCAGTAGAGTTTAGGGAAAGGCATGGTAACCTAAGGCTTCTGCAAGGCCCTGTTACCCACTTTGTCCCATCTGGCTTGTCTTTGGACCATTTCATTCTAATCCTAAGGTCCTTTAGAATATTAGTTATTCTGACTAAGTGCTAATGTTTTACTGGAGAGTAAGATAGCAAAGAGGAATTAGGGCAGAGTATTGAGCCTTCCAGCCCTGTGATTTCATTTTTCCCATTTTTTATTCCAGTGAGTTGAGCATAAACTAAGCCTTCAACTGCAGAAATGATACCAAATCCTGGAGTATGATTAGTATCAGCCCTTTCCCAAAACACAGAGAGTGAGAAGCAATGCAAGTCCATACAAGTTTACAGAGATGGTGTCACATAAGGAGTCAGAGCTGGTTTTCAGTTTGGTCTTCCTTTGAGAACTATACATTGCCATAGGCATAGAAATATACAGCTCTGGTCTTGCCCCTCAAATGTCCTCGCTACCACCTGGCTCATTTGTTTCCTCTCCCCCATCTTTTAGATTTTCAAGCACATTAATAACAGTGTCTTTTGTTATTAATAAAAGTTGTGAAAAGGGAATTCTACATAAACAAGAAATAACAGAGGAAGGGAAGTTTCGCTTTTTTTTTCTTTAAAGGAACCTAAATATAGCCTACTCACTATTGGCTTAATGAAGCTTTATTCCATTCTAAGGGTGAAAATTTTAGTCAAGACTCTGATCCACATATCTGCCTATTTATTCAGTTTTCTTTTCCAATAATATTTACACTTGTGGGTCATAACCAGAATGATGCACAACATTGGTTATTAGGAAAAACGAGGCCCGCTCCTTGATAAACCTACCTGTTATCCCATAAGCCACTTTTTAGTCATTTACTCTAGAAACAGGTATCTACTTTTCCAGTATAATTTTAAAGAAATTAACTCATAATTTGGGATAATTAATATTATGGAAAGTAACATTGAGATAAAGTCAATATCAGGGTAAAAGTTCATCATACTGGAATGCTTATAATATTATAATATAATTGTGACAATGTTCCTTCTGCTTTACCTGGATATCAAGACGTCTCTTAGGTTTAGCATATTCTACTGACACATAGTGACAGAGAATTGAAAGATAAGGTCTAAAATACTGAATCTGTCATTGGGGCACAAAGTCCTGATAACTATTAGGATGGCTGAGAAATAAGATAAAAGAGTGAATTGGCTAAAAATTGGCTCAAATAAATATATTTGAGTGAAATTCATGAGCAAGAGGTCAATTGAAATATGCTTTAAAGAAGCAAAACAGCATTAATCCTTGGCCTTTGATATCTAAAAAATGAAGAATTAAGAGATAAAGGATTAAGAGATTTCTGTCTTTAAAAAGTACTCACAGGGAGGCTGGGGGAAGGTCAAATGGGAAAAAGAAGAGACATGTTCTACTATATGTAATACTTTAAACAGTAAAAAAAAATAATAAAAGTACACATAAATGATTACAGATTCTTAGTGTTTAAATCAGGTTGAGTTAGTCTAAAAGATTTTTGATTTACTTTTTTCTGATAATATTCTTCAATAAACTTTCCATTGTGTAATTTTTTTTGTCAGATTACTCATTAGAATTGGGTTTCCTTTGTAGAAATGATGCAGTCCAAATCTTAGATCACATCTTCCTACTGTAAATTAATAAAACTAATCTTGTTCTTCAGGGAATTGGTAATTCCATCTGTTTTTAAAGTATTGATTATGTTTTGATAAGATAATACATATAACCGATCAACAGAGCTGAACACCAAACTCCTTTTTGTTACTTTAATAACCTTGGGCCTCACATTACAAATTACACAAATGACTCACAAAGATAAATGTTTGGCCCAGAAATTTGTGCCTTTATGGTTTAGAAGTGGTACTGGACTTTTCATTAAATAATTCCTTAAAAATTAACTCAAAGCTATGTAATATCTCTCTCCAGTTGGTGTCAGTGGTAAAAATGTTCTTTGAGTGTTGTATCATAGGACAGCTCTTCACAGTTTAGAAACTGTTGCTTGGTGGAACCCAGCAGAAAGGTCTAGAGCAGGTGTGCCAGTACCAAATTCATGTTATAACTTATATTATCATCATATTAACAGGGTCATATGTTATTTTCTCCTATTTGTAAGTAACCAAATTAAGATAAACTTATTTCTGTTTTACTTAAGATTTATATATTTTCTATTAGACAATAATTTGAGAATAAGTTTTTGTATAAGATTTGACCCAGTTCATTTATCTTAACCTTTCTATTCCATCCTAAAATGCCAGAAGTCCAGCCACTTTTTCTACATAGAAATATTGATATGCTAACCAATTAAAATAAATAATTATAATAATAGAATTCCAAATAATTTCTCCATTTCTTTCTAATTCCTAACTTGCCAACGCCATGCTGGCTTAGAAATTGTAACGTGTTGTCCTGGCCAGTGTGGCTCAGTTGGTTGGGCACCATCCCATGCACGGAAAGGTTGCCATTCAATCCCCAGTCAGGGCACAGGCCCTGGTTGTGGCTGGATCTCTGGAGGGGTCGTGCAGGAGGAAGCCTATCAATGTTTCTCTCTCTCTTCCCCTGCCTCTGCCTGAAAAAATATTTTAAAAAAAGAAAAATTGTGAATTGTTGCTTTAAATCTGAAGTGCGTGTGTGTGTGTGTGTGTGTGTGTGTGTGTGTGTGTGTGTTTTAATTCTATATTCTTGGCATGCTTCTCCCTCCCGGAAGCATGCCTGTGCCTTTCGCTTCCCTCCGTTTTTCCTCTTTGGCTTATATCTCTTAAACTCTAAGCCGGGTTCCTACAAAACCTGCAACTAGGGGAGCCCTGGGCAATGGCTGCTCGTCTTGGGCTGAACCTGTCTCCAAGGTCCTCTTCGTTGCTTCTATTCTAAGCCCTTCCTTGTTTCCCTGTCCCCCAGCTTTAATCAACTTACTCTCAAAATGAAAAAATAATCTGTATTATTTCTTTATAAATTAATCTTGTTATTGTTATGTCCTAAAACTATTACAATTGCATTAAAAGAAGTAAATACAGGCTTGATAGTAGTTTTCCTTTAGTTATTTAAGGTATGGTGGCATCGAAGAACAGTAATGTATTACCTGTAGCAATGTGATTATATAGGTGGCTAGTATTTATATATTTTTTTACTGTTTTCCCCTGGAACTAGGAAGAAGATGCTGTGGCATTTTTCATATAGAGCTGATTGTAAGAGAGAACGTGTTTAAAGCTTCATTGCTGTTTTGGTTAGGGATGCAGTTTGTTGATACTCTTGTTTTTGTGTTTTCAGATAGCCATATGATAAATCACATTTGTCAAGAACCACGTGTTCCTCAGTGCCCCTTTTCATGAACATTTCCCAATATTAACATGTTAACTGTCTGATATCAAGTGCTGTTCACTTGGAGTTGTGATATTTCCATATTGGAGTCTGTTTTTTCCTTTTACCTTCATCCCTCCCTGCCTCACCTTGGCCAGTCTGTCAAACACATGGATGTTGCCTGAGGGGACAGTCCTGTTTTATATTTAGTTTTACATAAGGTTGCCATGTTTTGGCATGCACAACACAAAATGATGGGATATACAATGGATAGTATGCAATTATTCTACTTAACTACTCAAAAGAAAACTGTTATCCCAGTTCAAACAAATGAATCAGCATTCTTCTCTTAACACCATCTGAGAATTAAGTATCTGAGTCACTGCCTGTCATTTGGTTATCCTGGTTATGTGGACATTTTTACACATTCAATCAGAGCGTCCCATGTATTAATTTGTACTCCTTTCCCATTTGAGGACTGCTGCAATGATTAGAACATCCTTCTCAGGAAACTTTATTATATTTAGCACAGCGGTGCTTTTCGTACATGAATGTGTACATGATATCATCTGAGAAATCTGGTTAAAATGGTAGGTCTGAGAAGAAGCCAGTAATTCTGCATTTCTAACAAGTTCACTTGTGATAATGATGATGCTGGTCTGTCTCTAATCCATATGACTAAAGAACTGAGAGCATTTTTGGCCAATACTTAGATCCTTCCATATTCCTGACTTTTTATATGTCCAAAGATCAATAAATTATTTTGCTTCATTTCCCTCCTCTCACATGATACAAGGAAATAATCCTATATCCCCTCCCTTTATCATTTTTAGTTAAGGAATTCTTACTTTTATATCTGATATCTTAATAGAAATGTCAAACAGTATGGTGTTGTATAATTGTTATTTATTTGGCATATTTGTTATTCTATATAATAAAAGGGTAATATGCAAATTGATCCCAACAGCAGAATGACCAGAACAACCGCTGGACTAGTCGCTATGAGGCTCACTGACCACCGCTCAGTCCCTTTCCCCGGCCAGCAGGCTCTGATTGCCTGATGGCAAACAAAGATCCAAAGTTGGGTGGCGGGGGACATGGGAAGCACCAGGCCAAGGCCCTCACCCCACCAGTCACCCCACACGCAGAGGGTGTGGGCAGGGCTAAAGATTGGGCAGGAACAGCCGACTTCCGGTCCCTTTCCTCAGCCATCAGGCACTGATCACCCGATGGAGAACAGGGAATTGGGGGTAGGCAGTGGGAGGTGGGGCCGGCTGTGGGAAATTGGGGAAGATGGCCCTGATCACAGGCCAGGCCTAGGGACCGTACCCATACATGAATTTTGTGCACCGGGCCTCTAGTTTATTATTTATTTTATTTGTTTCAACATTTCCAAGAAGAACAGTAAATTGTTTTCATACTAGTGGGACTCTCACTATTTCATACTATAGAATTATCTGTTAATGCAATGTGAATATTTTTCCCATAAAATAGAATTCTGAAATTTTTGTAATTACAGTATTTGTTATTATTTTATATATGTAGTCTTTTGTCTACATATGCATCAGTTTGTACTCACTTTGTCTTCTTTTATTTTAAGGGTGTGATTACTTTAGAGTCCCTTGGTAAAAGGGGTTATCGAGTACCTCCTTCAGGAACAATACAAGTGGTATGTGTTTTATAGTCTACAATTGCAATAATCATTCTCTCACATACATATAGAACTTAGCCCTTTCTCCTGCTACTGCTGCTGCAACGACTTTGGTAAGTAACAGTGGGCTGCAGCTTTGTTTGGAGTTTCCCTGCTCTGCCCCAGGAATGAGCATTTGGGGACCTCCATAAAAGGAAAGCATTAATAAGCTAATCAAGGTGAATGCATTAAAAAAAATAGTATACAACAGTTCACATGAATTAAATAGGGCTATTTTAATATAATCAGAACCTAGCATCACCAGTGCCTTCTATTTAAAATAGTAAGCCAGATTGAGATCAACCTATTCAAAAGGAGACTCCAAATATTAGACCCTCAGGAAAACTTAGGGTACAAAATTTCATATCCCTAGGGTAATAATTTCTACATTGATTTAATGAGAATGTAGTCCGACAGAGGCTGGGGCAGAGAAGGCATGTTTCCTCTCATTCTAGGTGTGGATCTAGTTTGGGTCCAGGAGAACTGTTCCGGCCCAGAGCAGTCCTTCCGCATCCTTGGTCTGAGGTTCTTATAAGAGTAATTAGGTGATTAGATGTCAGGGCCCAACCTGCCACTGAGTTCATGTTCAAATCAAGACTCAGAATCATCTTGAAAGCCCAGAGTCTATTTATTACAGAGTTGGCTGTTGCAGACTAAAAAGAGTCTCTTTGATATTTGTCAATTAAACCTCAATAAAGCTGAAATTAAAATTTTTTTTAAAAAAGTCTAGTGAGCTTCTCACATTTAGGATCTGCTGTAATTCAACAAGCCTTTTTGTGACCTTTGGCTTCGGTAGGATGGGTGCTCACCAGACCACTTTTACTCATCACCCTTGTCCCACTACAGCCAAAGAGTCTATTCCTTTGTTTATTCCATATCACACAGGAAAGAAACAGGACTATGCAATATGTATGTGTGTGTGTATATATTGCAATATCAAGGAAGAATCACTGCATATTAAAGTAAAATATTTATGTTGAATGCAAATCTTTAAAAGAATGATACTCTGTTTTCTTGCCTCTGGCTATATAGAGCATATGCAAGCGTGAGTCACTGGAAAGCTGGCTGCCAGTTGTCATAATAATGAGGCATAAACAACAAAGGCAGCACAGTCGCCTATTGTTTGAGGACTGCCAACTTTAATGGTTAAATTTAAATATGAAATTTAGGTATATCTTTAGTTTCTTACATAGTTTGATTATTTACAAACATGGTTTGAACTCCCGGCTTGCTAGTTGTGTAGTTAGTTGAATGTATTAGCCTTAATCTTAAGACTCACTAAATTTTTAAAAATCGAATCATAATATTGATATATTTCTCATTTTGATTCAGTGAGTGATGTCCAGTGCCACGGATGAGCTTCAGAAAGCATGGGCACCAAGTTACCTATTGATGTGTTGGTAATTTGGTTAAAGTCAGATCAGCAGCTTGGGATTTTGTTTATAAATCAGTATTTTAAAAAATAATATTCCTTTGATTTTTTCTAGTTAAGTGTCAATTGAATTTAATTCAGTCTTCACTAAGGATACATATTTTGGTCTATTTATGATATTGATGATTTTAAAAAGTGTTACTGCAGTTTTTTAAATGAACCTAACTATGAGAACATGAAGTTTTATTTAGCTTACTTAGTAACTAATAATAATGAACTTTATTCTCTAAATTTGGAAGCATTTCAAATAAGAAAAAGTCTCTTTTTTGAGAACATATTTTAAATTTCAGAATAACTGTATGTATTTAAAACACCAAAATGTTTACCTTTATCAAGCTTTTATTTTTAAAAAAATTCTATTTACTCACTATGAAAATAGGAGGAAAATTAAAATTGTATTTTGAGAAATTTGCAGTTGGTACACTGTAATGAAACTAATGTTTGAAATAAATGAATTGGGTTGTTTTAATCCATTGAGGGTATATTTTGCATAACCTAGTGATTTAATTTACTAAAATATGAACAAGGAGTAAAAGTTATATATTGTCTATTAATAAAAAAGTGACTAAATTTTTTAATTTGTTTTAGTATTTTATATTATTTTTAAATAAAAAATATAAATTGAACCATTTTTTTAAAATATTGAATATCAGTTCACAAACTTCTGCAATTTCATTAGCTTTAGTCCCTAAACTCTGTTTTATTGTTGGTATAGCCATTTTGAGTCAAATCAACAAATCACCATTTTTAAAAAAGAATTTTCTACATTGTTTCTTCAGACCTTATTCAATCCCAATAAGACTGTGGTGAAGATGTTTGTTGTGATATATGACTTACGAGATATGCCAGCCAATCATCAGACATTCCTACGACAAAGGACTTTTTCTATACCGGTTAAACAAGAAATGAAGAGAAGTGTTAATAAAGAGAACATCCGACATACAGAAGAACGGTTATTACGCTACCTCATACATCTGAGGTAATATTTAAAATGAAAATAAAAATGTTACTTTAGAAAAACAACTCTGAAATTTTAAAAACTGTCACTCTAATTAGACCAGTGCCCCTTGGGATTTGCTTAACTTGGAAACTCTGATGATCTGCCAGGATGCAGAAAACACTTGGCATATCTTCCTGCAGTCATTATTACTTCCTGAATTGGAGGAGTTTTCATTTCTAGCTGTATGCAAAGTATTTTATTTTATTTATTTTATTTTTAATATATTTTTATTGATTTCAGAGAGGAATGGAGAGGGAGAAAGAGAGAGAGAGAAACATCAGTGATGATAGAGAATCACCTGCACAGCCCACACTAGGGATTGAGTCCACAACCCAGGCATGTGCCCCTGACCAAAATTGAACTTGGGACCCTTCAGTCCACAGGCTGACACTTTATCCACTGAGCCAAACTGGCTAGGGCTGTAAAATATTTTATATAAAAACAAATACTGATAAATCTGGGGCAGTGAGACACATTTTGTAAACCAATGTTGTCGAGTTCTGTATAATAAAAGCCTAATATGCTAAGTGTCCAACCGTTTGACAGTTCAACCGGTGGCTATGATATGCACTGACCACCAGGGGGCAGATGCTCCGACCGGTAGGTTAGCTTACTGCTGAGGTTTGGCTGATTGGGACTGGGCGAGAGTGGTCGGACATGCCCTAGAGCCCTCCCACAGCCCCTCCCCAGCCCAATCATGCACCAGTGGAGTCCCTTAGGCTGGCCTGTGCCCTCTCACAATCTGGGACCCCTTGGGGGATGTCAGAGAGCTGGTTTCAGCCAAATCCTCACAGGCCAGGCTGAGGGATTATAACATGAGCCATATGTGTAGCTACATTTAAAAAATTTAGGAAAAAGGAAAGATTAATGTTCTTCATTTAACCCAACATATCCAAATGCTATAATCTAAGTTACCATTAAAAAAAAGAATTTCTACATTGTTTTTTCAGATCTTATTTAATCCTAGACTGTGGTGAAGACGTAATCAGTATGAGTATTATAAATGAGATATTTTATATTTTCTACTAGAGACCTGGTGCATGAAATTTGTGCACTGAGGGGAGGTCCCTCAGCCTCGCTTGTGCCCTCTCACAGTCTGGGAGCCTGGCAATTGATCGCCCCAAGGAGGTAGGCCCTGCCCACCCAGCCAGAGCTTCACGATAGATCGCCCCAAAGAGGGAGGCCCTGCCCACCTGCTGTAGCTCCACCACTAGGCAGCCTGGGCCTCCCTCTTTGGGGCTTCACCATCGATTGCCCCAAAGAGGTAGGCCCTGCTCACCTGGCTGGGACTCCGCAATGGATCACCCCTGCAGAGGGAGGCCCTGCCCACCCACTACAGCCTGCCAATCGGTGGCTTGGGCCTCCCTCTTTGGGGCAATCGATGATGGAGCCTCCAACTGATCCATCGCCCTGCTGGCTGTTGGCCTGGGTCTCTGCATGGCAATCATGGGGCGATGGCCAGGCCCCCAACCAATCGCATCACACCTGCCTTAGCTGGCCTGGCCCCAGTGGGTGTCATAGCGTGGTTGTCTGGATAGTCATTCCGCTGTTCAGCCATTCAGTCGATTTGCATATTATGCTTTTATTATTAAAGATTATTTATTAATATACATATAAATATACTGAAATATTTACATTCTTCATTATTTATACTGAATACTTAAAAACTAACACCACAATTCAATTTACACTAGCCATATTCCAAGTGTTCAATTAGCCACATGTGGCTAGTGGCTATTTATTGTATTAAACAGGGAAGTTCTTAGCCTTCAATTCATTCATTCCATGAATATGTGTTAGGCATGCTTTTAGGCACTGGAAACAGTTGTGACACATCTCTGTTCTCATTGATCTTATGTTCCAGTGATTCCATTAGAAATATATTTTCCTCTCACAGCCTACAGCTGTGAGAAAATACTGTTTGCCCTTGGAGTCCAGGTTGCCAGCATCCTAGAATAAGGCTTTCAGACCTGAAATCACAGGATAGCTCTCTCAGGATTAATGAGCAAGTCTATTGGTTAAGAGAGAGCTCAATAGCCTTTTGCCTGTAACTCTATTCCTGTTATTTTTCTGATGCCATTCATAGCAAGTCCTCAATCATATCAGTGACAGTAATTCATCTTAGTTTAACTTTTTATTCCAAGAATCCTATTCATCAGGAGAAGGCATCTATCATCCAGGGCCCAGGCAGAGAACCTCTTTAATCTGGTACTGATGGTGACCACTCACTGTCTTTCTATAATTTGCCTTGTGGAGAGCTAGTGTGAATAAGGAGTCAGCTGTACACTTAAGTCCCACCCTTGAAAATGTCTGTTAATTGGTCGTGCGCCCCCCCTCCCCCAAGCACTGCTTAATCGATACTCTTATCTTGGGGTCTTCTGCCTAGTGTTCCACAATCTAAGGAGATGTTAAAGCAGCACAATGCGTTGAAAGCCAACCTGACACTCTGACATGAGCTTCATGGAAATGCCATGCAGATTGTGGGAATGAAAAACATACCAGAACAGACTTGAGAGGCTTTTAAAAAGAGAAATGGTATAAAATAGCAGACTATAAGAATAGCTCCCAGCCAATCTAGGGAAAGAGTCAACTCTCTTTCAACTTCCATTTGAGACCATTTCTCTTGAAGTGCTAACAACCGTACCAACATTTACTAAAATAAAATTCAGCTACCCCAGCCTTTATAATCCCTACCTGATGATTAGATACTTTAAATGCTGTAAAGAAACCTCGCTGCAAAGTGCGGCCTAGTTCCCAAAGCTCACCATGTTCTCCTTCAGATGGAGATAATGAAAACCTGCACAGAAAGGAAAAGAATAAGACAGTCAAAGAGATCTGCTTTAATATATATGGCCAGATTATTCTGCTAATTTAGCAATAAAACCACAAATCTAGAGAGTATTTCTACTATTCAAAGGGAAAACCAGAGAAGTTTGCAGTAAAAGCTGTATTTGACTATCTGCCAGTTAAGTGTATATGATTAAAGATTCTAGTGCCCTGGGTTATGCTATAAATATTAATTAGCAAGGGATAGAAACTGTTTCAAATGCAGTTTTGGTACCATTTTCATCTCACTGATAACTTTTATTTTATTTTATTTTATTGATTTTCCACAGAGAGGAAAGGAGGGAGATAGAGAGCTAGAAAGGTCAATGAGAGAGAAACATTGACCAGCAGCCTCTTGCACACCCCCTACTGGGGGTGTGCCCACAGCCAATGTACATGCCCTTGACCAGAATCGAACCTGGGACCTTTCAGTCCGCAGACTGACACTCTATCCATTGAGCCAAACCGGTTCGGCTCACTGATAACTTTTTAAATGATTTTTAATGATTAGGTTTTATGTAGGTAGCCACTACTAATGATAGCAGTCCTTTCTCATCCTATGATTGTCCTCAAAACTTGATTCTTTTATCTGGAGACTTTTTAAGTATAGAATCAATGTTAATGTACTCGAAATTGTGGGTGGACAAGCTGGGTGAAATGGATCCGTCTGTGTGGCTAGAAGATGCCTGAGCTGCAAAGCCCAAATGTAGTATAATTGGCTTTTGTGAACTGAAACTTGCCACTGCAGGTGAGAAAGGTGCATGGGATATGATGTCAGGGCTGAAAGGTGGAGGTAAATGTGCCAGATTCACAGGAGGAGGCATCTCTGGCATTGTATGAGGGAAAGAGGAGTGTGAAGTGTTGAGGGAATAGTAAGAGAGAGGCACTTAAATAGCAGCACAGGCTTCGGCAAAATAAGACAAAATATCTTGTAAAAGTTACAGATATTGTGGCAAGACTGGTTCTTTTTTTAAAATTTAGTTATTCAGGGTTTTTTTACATTTTATTTTGCTTTAAAGACTCATTTTCTAAACGATGCGCCCTTTTGTTTGTTTGTTTTTTTAGGTTCCAGAGTTCTAAATCTGGAAAGATCTACCTCCATAGAGATGTCCGGCTCCTGTTCTCTAGAAAGTCAATGGAAGTTGATAGCGGTGCTGCATACGAACTCAAATCTTACACTGAATCGCCAACAAACCCTCAGTTTTCACCAAGATGTTGATAAGGAGTGACAATTTAAAGGATTCGCTCAGTACCCGAGTTTGAAAGTAAAAATTAGCGTAGAACGGAGTGTACCAAATTAGCAACCAGGAGAGTGGATCCTCTCCTGTTATCCTGGACCAGTTTTCATTCAAGGATTCCTGGAATGAGATCCACATATTCCAAGTAGACTGGAAACACTCATGTCCTAAGCCTTTTTGTACTGTTGAAACCACTTCACGGGACATGTTGCAATAGCAAAACCCCTGTTAGATTAGTGTTTACACATTTTACTTCTCAGTTATTTAATATTTAATGTTTTCCTTAATACTCAAGTGATGTTTGTCTCTAGTGTTCTAATGTAGCACAAAGCCTATGTAAAATCATACTATGTATTTTTGATGTTAATGTTGAAATCTAAAATATATGCACAAGTCTTTAATTTTGTGTGATGTGTTTTAAGTATGATTCATTTAAGTTACTGAAAATGAGAATGAAATGTTGAGCTTCTTTAAGATTAATGCACTATGCAAGCATGTGTAGTTTTTATATCCCCCAAGTCCCGTTTTTAAACACCCCTTCCATGTTGCTGTCTCACACGGTAGTCCTCAAACCTCCTGTATTGGCAGTGCAGTGCGGACGAAGCTGCGGCACCTTCCCCTTGCAAGTTCAGATTGTCACGCCCATTCCTATTCCTCCTAGAACCCCTGATCCTCAAGACAGTTCTATTTTTCCTTAATCACTACTACAGAGGCTTTACATTCAATTGCTGCCCCATGCTAGATAACTTTTGCAAATGGTTAAAAGAAAATGTACTTTGGAAAAAAATTAGTATTTATATTGTAAATATATGTAAAAAAAAAAAACAAAGAACCGTGTATTTGGCTTTTATTTTTAGATGAAACATGTATGTGATTGAGTGCATTTCTGATAGCTGTCAGACCCTTTCCACTCTAGCTTTACAGCTGACAAGAGGAGAGGGGGAGATGTCTTAAGCCTTGTCCCAATTTTCTTATTCAGGGACACAATGAAAGGCATTTGGCAATTGGGAAAATCACTGAGCAAGGGAATTTGAGTGCATCACAAGCTTATCCCCGTTCCTTTTAGAAAGAAGAGTGGTCTTTATTTTATTTTAAATATATTGGTATTGATTTCAGAGAGGAAGAAAGAAGATAAATAGAAACACCAATGTTGAGAAAGAATCATTGATCGGTTGCCTCCTACACGCCCCCTACTAGGGATCCAGCCCGTAACCCAGGCATATGCCCTGACTGAGAATCACACTGTGACCTCCTGGTTCACAGGTCCACGCTCAACCACTGAGCCGCCCTGTCCGGGAAAGAAGAGTGGTTTTAGATGTTTGTGTATGGACAGCGGGCAGCAGCATATCAGACAACAAGGCATAAATACTGAGACAAAGCTGCAAGGGCGGGTTAGTAAATAGGTACCACTTAAGTATGCCAGACCCAAGAGTTCTGGGATTCTAGAACCAGGTGAGCGTTCTGGAATTTGAGAGACTAGAAGGTCTTTATTTTGGAAACTGGCTAATGGGTAGACTCTTTAAGGGAATCTGGACAGATGATGAGTGTGGGTCTGCCTGCAAGAAGCCTCTTAAAATTTTATTTTAAAATACCAGAAGAGGAAGGGCTATTTGTATTTTATAAAAGTAAGAACGCTATGTTTTCGGTGGCACACATTTCTAAAGACTTATCTCAGTCATCAGGCTGTATGGAAATAACATGAGATTGGGACCCAAAAGATTTGGATTGTAATCCTAGCTCTCATGTATCTGATGGGAATGACTTTAAGAATCCTCCAACCCTTCTGTGTCTGTGTGATTGAGAAGATGGGGTGATATTTCTAGCGCATGGCTTTCCACCTTTCTGGAGATATTTTAGAAAATTCTCAAGAAGATGATTGAAGCATCTGGGTGCATTTTGTGTTCTTCCTGAGAAGCTGGTGCAAGGGAAATGTGCTCACATTTTTGCTGTACTTCTTAGGGCCTTCTTTGCCCATGTTGTTCTTCCCGGTGAGGAGTGGTCCCCCAGCACTGCTCTCACCTGCCCTGGTACTGGATCTATCTTCATGGTTCTTTCCATCCTTTGGTAATAGGCTGAGATTTTACTGCACTACATTATATAAGACCAGGGGCCGTCACATCCTAAACTTTTGTAAGCAATATCAGCAATGATGCAGGTGGACTTTCCTCTCTCAGAAGTTTGAGGAATGAATGGGTAGGACATGATCTCATCTCCTGTGTGAGAGAGAGAGGCAAGGGCTGATCAAGAGCTGCCACAGAGGCTGTGGATCAGGCCCCGAGAGAGAGGGCCAGAGCTGGACCTGGGCAGGGTGGAGGCCTAACAACCTCGCCTCTGCATCCGAGATTGACTCCAGCAGGACCTGGGCCCTCCCATCTGTGGACCAGAGGCCCTTTTCCTCAGAAATATTTGTCTTAAATTTGGACACTGTGGGCAGAAGAAGAGAACATGAATGCCTACTATGTGCCAGGCACTGTAAGCAATTTATATTTATTTAATACTGAAAGTCATCATTTAGACTTTTTAGAGACAGTCTGGATATGTTCTATAGTGAGAGAAAGGGAGCTTGAAGAGCTTGCCCAAGATCTCCCAGTAAGCAGAAGAGCCTCGATTCAAATCTAAGTTAAAGCCCCCGTGCCCTCCCCAACTCCATCCCTCTCCCCACACACACACACACACACACACTCTACTACACTGTATTTTGCATTTTTTCTTTTTACTTGTAATTATGGCCTGGCATTAAAATATACTTTTCATCAATATTCTTGGCAATAAAGTTTATAATTCGCTGTGTGATAGGTGAGATATATAATAAGGCAATGCCCACTCATCATTGGTGGAGACTGGGGAGGGAATGATTTTTTAAAGAAGACTTTAGGAAGGAATATCCTAAAGCAACTCGGACACCATTCAACTTAGTTAACTGTCAGGAAACATGCAAATGTAGTTGAGGAAAGTTTTAGAAACATATGGTGACAAGTACTTTATGAGATTTTAAAGGTCTAAAACTTTAAAAATTTCTTCCAAACCCCACTGCTCATCATTCTTTTTAATTCATTGAACATTTTCCTGTTCTACCCTTTCCAATTCGTCTGCCTCTCACTAAATCCCTAGAGAGATGGCATCCTCCACTTTCTAGGTTCTACTTGCAACACTTCCCTTGTTGAAACAAATCTTTTTACAGTTTTCTGACCTGCTTACTTAGGTAAGAGTCCCCAGGCTTTGCTCACAGAAGTCGCCATTTATTCTCAGGGGTTTCGGCATTCTATCTAACTTGGTTTCCCTGAGTTGATCTTCCAATCTCTTCCTATATATTCCTTTCATTAAAATTGTGTTCTGTTCTTGGTATTTGCAATATCAGCAATGATGCAGGTAGACTTTCCTCTCTCAGAAGTTTGAGAAATGGATAAGTAGGACCTGATCTCATCTCCTTTACTCAAATTTCTACCAACCAAACCTCAAAATGACCCCTGATTTTTTACGGCGTTTACCGTATTTTTCAGACCATAAGATGCCCTTTTTTCCCCCCAGAAGTGGGGGGGAAAAGTCCCTGCGTCTTATGGTCCAAATATAGCCTACACATATACTTTTAAAAAAAAGTTTTTTACTTGCCCGGCTCTGTGTGGTCTCTGTGTGCTTGCCCGGCTCTAAAATGGTTCTAAATGCTGCTGTTTACTTTACAGGGTTGATTACATGTGTTTATGACTGTGATGTTGGGTTTTAATGCACATAAAATATTTTAGGACACTATTTGTTTCAGAATCTTTTTTTCTTCATTTCCCTTCTCTAAAAACTGGTGCGTCTTATGGTCCGGAGCGTCTTATGGTCCGAAAAATACGGTATATACCTTCCAGGTCTCAGCCGGAAAAACCCTTTATGCATGTATGCATCAGAATCACCAGGGGGAGCTTTGGTTAAACATCATATTTTTGGACCTCGCACCAGACCTAATGAGAATCTCTGTCAATAAGGTTTCTCAGTGATTCTAATCCCAGGGGCTAATTTAGTCAATTAAATTTAAATAAAAATTAAAATTCGGTTCCTCAGTTGCATTACATCGCAAATGATCAATAGTCATATGTGGTTATTGACCACCGTATAGGATAGCACAGATAGAGAATATTTTCATCATCACAGAAAGTTCCATAGGATAGCACTGATCTAGAATATAGAGATGGCAACTGATGCTATGAGGGTGCAGTCATCACCTGGAGAGAGTAAAACAAGAAGAGAAAGCGTCCCAAGAACAGAACTGTTAGAATGTTTCCTATTGAGAGGTAAGTAGAGACTCAGCAAAGGAGAAAGAATGGCCAGATTCTGTCATGCATGGGAGTGACATGATCTTAATGACGTTTATAACGAACACATTAGCTGAAGGTCCAGAAAGGATGAAGGCTGGAATAAGAGTGGAGGCAGCACTGTTTTTTTCTTTCTTTTTTTAAAAAACATTTAAATATTGGGCTTTATTCAGTGCTTTTTCTGAATCTATTGAAATGCTTCATATAGTTTTTCTCCTTTAATTAATTAGAAAATTGCATAAAATACATATTAATGTTAACTATCCCAGCATACATGAATAAACCACACTAGTTCACACACACACACACACACACACACACACACAAAGGAATGGCCAGAGAATAAGAGAGTGGGATCCTAGAAGTCAAGAGAAGACATTTTAAAGAAACAGGATGCTGGTGATCAGTGTGCAATTTTAAACATTAAGATTCATGGTTGATAATATAGAGGAGTTTGACTTGGAGAAGGATGGTGCCCCAGACAGGCCCCCACAGTGGAGCATTGGCCTTTGTGAGTTCTCCATTAACCAAAGTCAGCCTCCTAGAAATCCAAATCTGTCCTCATACAAGTGTCATTTTCTTTCCGGAACAGTTTCTCTTTACCCAAGGCCACATGTACTGATTTTGTTTGTTAATCCCCACTTGAGGCAATTTTTCCATTGATTTTTAGAGAGGGTGGAAGAGAGAGAAAAAGACAGAGAGAAATATTGATGTGAGAAAGATACATCAATTAGTTGCCTCCTGCATGAGCACAGACCAGAAAGGAGCCTGCAACCAAGTTATGTATCCTTGACTGGAATCGAACCAAGGACTCTTTGGTCCACAGGCCTACTTTAAAAAAAAAAAAAAAAAATGTTTTTGCCGAAACCAGTTTGGCTCAGTGGATAGAGCCTGCGGACTGAAAGGTCCCAGGTTCAGTTCTGGTCAAGGGCATGTACCTTGGTTGCCGGCACATCCCCAGTGGGGGGCGTACAGGAGGCAGCTGATCGAAGTTTCTCTCTCATCGATGTTTCTAACTCTATCTCTCTAACTCTCCCTTCCTCTCTGTAAAAAATCAATAAAATATATTTAAATAAATAAATAAATAAATAAATAAATAAAAATGAATAAAATGTTTTCATTGCTTTTTAGAGAGAAAAGAAGGGAGAGAGATAAAGAGACAGAAACACCAGTGAGAGTAAACATGGATCAGCTGCCTCCTGCATGCACCCTGTTGGGGATCGAGTCCACAAACCTGGCATGTGCCCTGACTGGGGATCAAACTGGTGGCCTCTTGGTTCATGAGCCAATGGGCAGCAACTGAGCCACATCAGCTGGGCAAGGAAGGCAAAGTTTTAGTAGGTTACTTTGTGAATATGGAATGAAATACTTAATTGATCTTATAAAGTTTCCCAGCTGATACCTTTCAGGTGTTGGCTGCTGATGGAGTCAGACTGGACCCTGGTTCAGCAACCTCAGTTCTTGAGTGCTAGTTAAGAACGAATTCAGAGCCAAGAGTCATGCTATAAGAGAAAGTTTGTTTAGAAAGTCACAGATCTAGAGGTGAGCAGCAGAAGAAATAGCCTCAGGAAACAAGTTACAGAGAAAAAGAAGGAGCTCTCGGAGCTTAGGATAGAGAAGGGTGAAGGCAATGCACCTGGGGGGAAACAGGAGGGAAGGGGAAAGGGTGTGCTTTTGAGAGGGAGATCTCTTTTACGGGTAACTTTTAGGGTGCTTGTCTCTAGTGATAGGTCAGCACAGGGAGGGTGGGGGGAGCGTTGGGGGAGAGAATTCGTCATCACAGCTGGCCCTCAAGCTCAGCCATAGCATCGCTTGTCTGGTTTTGCTGTTCTTCTCAGCTTGAAGCTGAAACACAACTGAGACCTAGATGAATTTGATGCAGGTCAGAACCTCATTGTCCTGGAGGTTTAATGTTTCAGAGCTATTCTTTGGCCCCTTTGTTCATTTAAGGGACTAGCAACATGACAGGGGAGGATAGGTCAGGAGACCATCTGAACCCCGCATGGCCAGCAATATGAAAGGTCAAGGGGGTCTAAATCGAACAACCAGTGACATGCTAGGGCAAGAAAGGTTACTGTGGATGGAAACGAGGTCCTTGTTTTCCCAGTTTTGCCTGTTGGTAGGCCCCCTGGAGCTCTCTGCCCAGTGACCTTTTGTGCCTGGCCCATCGTCCTTGCTCTGCTCATGTCTGTGTTTACTACAAAGGAATGTCCTTGTCACAGTTGGCCTCTCAAACCCTTCCCAAACCTCTTCCTTTTTTGAACAAAAAGGAACCACATACTAAACCTGACAAGCTCAGGGAAGGCCTGCATGACAGCTTTACAAACTCAGGGATCTCAAGTAACCACATAGGATGGTCTAAAATTAAAACTTATTTTAAATCTCCACCCAAGGATTTCTAAAAATCCATTGTTTTTTTTTTAGAAAGAGTGGAAGGGAGGGAGGGAGAACATGTAATAAATAACTTCACAATTAATGTGAGAGACACATTAATTGGTTGCCTCCAGAACACGCTCAGACCAAGAGCCGGGGACTAGACCGAAATCAAGGTATGTGCCCTTGACTGAACATTGAACCCAAGACCCTTTGGTACATGGGCCGATGCTCTAAGCACTGAGAAACCAGCGGGGGCTGAAATGAAATGAAAACTTTAAAAATAAAAGCAGTTTATGGTATCTTTTTGCATATACCACAACAGTCATGGCTTTGGAATGGTTGGGTAACTTCCCTTTTTCCAGACCTCTCAGGGCACAACCAATGCACCAGGGCAGAGACCACAAATCCCCTCATTGTTATTAATGTGTTATTGACTGTTAGCTATCCTATACCCACCTAAAGAAAAGAAGTAGTATATGTCTACCATTTTACTTTTCACCCAATCCCAGAGAGTTCCCCACTTTGCTTTCTCCTGCCTCCCTAATCTATTACTAATGGATTTCATGTAACTCACTTTCTTCTCTTTAGGCTGTAATGTATAAAATAGCGGGTCTAGTAATAATTAATGTCGTTTTTAAACATTCGTTTAAAATCTTGCTTGGCGTTGACTTGTATTGACATAACCTTCAAACACGTGGTATCTACAGAACGTGTGAAGTGCAATTAACAAGTTTTGCTTGAAAAAGTTTGTGTTTGGTTTGGTTTTTGTTGCAAAACTAGGGCTAAGAAGATGGCGGATGAAGAGCATATTCGGCACTGCATGCTTTAAGAGTTCCAATTAGGAAGAAAAGCAAGTGAGGCTGCAAAAAACATCTGTAGTGCTCTTGGTCAAGATGCAGTTAGCGCCAGAAAATGCCAGCGTTGGTTTGAGAAATTTCGCGAGGGAAATGTTTCGTTAGATGACAAGAGTGGTCGAGGCCGTGTGTCCAATTTTGATCAAGAAGCTCTTCAAGCTCTTTTGGTGCAAAATCCTCAAATTACCCAACAAGAGCTTGCGACAACTTTAAATTGTTCACAAAAAACAATTTCCAATCAATTGCGTGCACTTGGCAAAGTCCAAAAGTTTGGAAAATGGGTTCTTCATGAGTTGACTGACAACAACAGTAATCAAAGAGTCACAATTTGCAGTTCGCTCCTCTCTCGTCAAAACCGTTTGCCGTTTTTAGAGCAAATTGTTACCGGAGATGAAAAATGGGTGCTGTATGTTAATTTGAAAAGGCGGCCTCAATGGTTGGACAAAAATGAGGCTCCGCAGCCCACGCCAAAACCTGACTTGCATGCGAAAAAAGTGATGTGTGTTTGGTGGAATTTTAAAGGAATTCTTCATTATGAACTTTTACCATCTAACCAAACCATTACAAGTGCAGTGTATAGTGCCCAATTGGAAAGGTTAGCCCAAGCTTTAAGAGAAAAAGAACCCGCGCTGATTAATCGGAAGGGCGTAATTCTTCACCACGATCACGCACGACCGCATACTGCAAGAATCACTGCTGAAAAACTGCGCCAGTTGGAATGGGAAGTTCTCCCTCAACCTGCATATTCTCCCGATATTGCCCCTTCCGATTACCATTTGTTTCATTCTTTGCAAAACGTTCTTCTTGGAAAAAAAATGTAATAATGAAGAATGCCTCAAAAATGCATTGACCGAATTTTTTGCATCAAAATCACAAGAATTTTACAACAGAGGGATTAAAATGCTTCCTGAGCATTGGGCACAAGTAGTAGAAAACAACGGCAACTATATTGTTGATTAAATTTTGTTGTATTGTTTAAATAAATTTGATTTTAAAAAGTATTAGAAAACAACATTAATTATTACTAGACCTAATAAGATGTAATTCTTCCATTCTCTGGACCATTTTCTCAATCGTTTGAGATTTTGCTTCCCAGCAATTGTTGATAGTTGGATAAACTCAAATTCTCTACAGGTTTGAATTTTGTTTGTTAATCCTCACCTGAGGATATTTTTCCATTGATTGTTGTTGTTGTTGCCTCCACAACGTGCCCAGACCCGGTCAGACCGGGACTGATATTGCAACTGAGAATCCTGCAACCAAGATACCTGCCCTTGATCAGAATGGTATCTGAAACCCTTCAGTACGCGGGCTGATGCTCTATCCACTGAGCCAAACTGGCTAGGGTGCTCTACACGTTTGAATGTTTCTTACATTGACACCTTCCCACAAAGGAATGCAGTGTAACTCTTGTTTTCTAAGTCGCAATCCCAGTACAGTTCATCCTGAGTCTACCCAGGACAGCCTGGTTGAGTTTTGATGGTTTCCAAATTCCCACAGAATTGCAGTCATCTGTTGCTTTTCACTAGTTTAACTCTTAGAAGGCAATCTCATTGCCAGGTGTCTCAGAAGCACTTCATTGGGACCACCCTGTATTGCCAGTAGCTATCAGATGGCAAGTAGAAGATTTGCCCTAGCCAGTTTGGCTCAGTGGCTAGGGTGTCGGCCTGAGGTCCCAGTTCAATTTTGGTCATGCCCCAGCATGTTCCAGGAAGCAGCCAATCAATGATTCTCTCTCATCATTGATTTTTCTATCTCTCTCCCTTCCTCTCTGAAATCAATAAAAACACATTCAAATAATAACAAAGGATTTGGCATTGAACATTGTGGACGGATCACGAGAATTCGCGCTTCATATTACACAGTATCATACTTTAAATAGATATTTACTTGTAAGAGCATGTAATAAATAACTTCACAATGCAATGGGTATTTAATTTTAAAGTGTGCCTTTAACATTTATGTAAAATGTGTGTTTTTGTACTCATTCAATAGAAACTTATCTGGCCCCTGGGCAAAGCTAGCAGCAATACAACTACTGGTCTGCAATGTGTTAAGAAAGGCATGCGAGGAGTTTGGCGCCAGCAGTTTCAGGAAAGCTGTGAAGAAATTGAATTCTTTAGTCAGATATTTCTTGGATATTTAAGAAATGCTGGGCTCTGGGCTGAAATAAAAGCAAACATGGACGAGGTTTCTGCCCTGATGTGGCTTATGTGAGCTGAAAAGTTGACATTAATAAAGGAATAACCATGACTGTCTAACAGAGAGGTGATGGTATTTGAGAGGTGGATCTGACCTGGTGGGGGGCCAGGATGCTTTCCGGGGGCAATGACGGAGGCTGGGGGGCGAGAGACGAACAGGTGAAGACAGATTAAGGGGATGGAGCAGAAGGGGTGCGCCTTGCGCGGGACAGCAGCACCCAGGCCCGGGCGCCCGGAGGGAGACCTGCAAAGAGAAGGAACCAGGAGCCTGTAGGGAGGTGGAAATAGGCCAGAAAAGGCGGGGAGCTTGGTCTCCACCTACAAACTCCAAGTCCCAGAAAGCTCCGGGCGGGCGGATGTGAGCGAGGCGCGAGCCGCGACCCTTGAACGGCGAGAGGAAGTGCCCGGGCGTCGCCAGCCGAGCCGCGGGGCCAGGTGGGCTGGGGCGCGGCGGGCGCGGCGGGCGCGGGCGCGGGACGTGGGACGCGGGACGCGGGACGCGGGAGGGGGTCGCCGAGCGCCACGCAACTCTGTGTCGTCATAGAGTCCGGCCACTTTCGCGGGCGGAGGCGGCCGGGCGGGCGGGCCTGCGGCGGCCGGCGGCCTCGGCCACCGGTAACTGCATCTTTCCCCGGCGTCTCGTCTGCAGAGCGAGCAGTATGTCCGCGGAAGTCCCCGAGGCAGCCTCCGCGGAGGAGCAGAAGGTGAGTGCGCGGAGCCGGGGGGCCGGGGGCGCGGGAGGCCGGGGGGCCGAGGGCGCGGGGGCCCCGGGGGTCGGGGGCTGGGGGCCGGGGGCCGGGGCGCGGGGGGCCGGGAGCCGGGGAGTCGGAGAGTCGGGGGCCAGGGGCGCGGGGGGCCGGGAGCCCGGGAGTCGGGGAGTCGGGGGCCAGGGGCGCGGGGGGCCGGGAGCCGGGGAGTCGGGGAGTCGGGGGCCAGGGGCGCGGGGGGCCGGGAGCCGGGGAGTCGGGGAGTCGGGGGCCAGGGGCGCGGGGGGCCGGGAGCCGGGGAGTCGGGGAGTCGGGGGCCAGGGGCGCGGGGGGCCGGGAGCCGGGGAGTCGGGGAGTCGGGGGCCAGGGGCGCGGGGGGCCGGGAGCCGAGGAGTCGGGGAGTCGGGGGCCGGGGGCCGGGGCGCGGGGGGCCGGGAGCCGGGGAGTCGGGGGCCAGGGGCGCGGGGGGCCGGGAGCTGGGGAGTGGGGGGCCGCGGGCGCGGGGGCTCGGGGCCGGGCGGCGGCGCCCCGGGCGGCGGCGGCGGAGGGGGCTGTGCCGAGGCGCCTGGGCCGCGGAGGCGGGCCACTCCCTGCCCCGGTGCCCGCGGCCGATCGGGTCCTTGGCGCCAACGCGCCGGGAGTTTGAGAACCTCCGCCACGTCGTTCCTCACCAGGCGGAGAGCCCGGGGCCGGCCCTGAGGCGTCCCTCGGCCTGGGAAGTTTGGTGTTGCCCTTGAAGAACGACTGCCCTGCTGCGTGCGGTCCCCGCGGCGGCGGCGGGGTCTGGCGGCCGCGGTTGGCGTGTCAGTGCAGCCCCCGTGGGCCGCGGAGGCTCAGCCAGTGAGTCAACTCTGTTAGGCTCCGGCCTCCCAGCCTGTAACATGAATCCTAGTAACCTGCTTCCTATGGTAGTTTGGAGGTTCAAAGGACCGGTCATTGATGGTATTGAACGCAGTATATGTTAAAAAAATAAATAAATAAAAATGCGAGCCGGTGATCATTGGATATATAGTAATCGACTGAAAATCGAAAGTTTGGAATTAACATTTGCCAATTTAGTCTGATAAGGTTTATCATGGAAACTTAGGAATATTTTGTAAACTCACTTGCAATATCTTTGTTATGTAGGGAAATGTGCCGTGGATCGTTAATGATCCAAATTATGAATAGCTAGGCTCTATATTTTATCTAGGCTAGTGCTTGCCCCTCCCACCATCATTCTGCTGCCCGGCCCTCCATGATACATTGTCCATGATAATTTGTTTCCTAAATTGTTCATGGAGCGTTACCAGCATTTTCTTTTAAAAAATTCAATCTGGCCATAGCAGGTTTGGCTGCGGACTGAAGGATCCCGGGTTTGATTATGGTCAGGGCATATGCCCGGGTTGCGGGCTCCATCCCCAGTGGGGGATGTGCAAGAGGCAGCCAATCAATGATTTCCTGTCATCATTGATGTTTCTATCTCTTTCTCCCTCTCCCTTCCTCTCTGAAATCAATAAAAATAAAAATAAATGAAAAATACAACTTTAAAGTAAATTCACTCTGCCTTATCATAAGTAGGACATTTTTTTTTAACCCTTGGACTTTGTAAGGGGCATCTACTGTAAATCCATTCCATGTGTTCTTAACTACTACTTTAACTTTTCCTGAGTTTGATGGTTCTGTTGTAACATTGCTTGTAAAGTATAATAATTGGAGCAAAACAAGAAAACATTGATAGCATAAATAATAGGCCAAATTACTGCATTATTTGGGAATATTCCAATGAAACTGTTGAATATTTCTCATGTTTTGTAAAAAAAAAAAAAAGGACTATGGGGACAAAAAATATATAGGTTAAAGAGTAAAATTTTTACAGGCCTACTAAACATCTCTTTTTATTGATAAATATTTGTTATGGTATTCATTATTGCTTGGGAATTAGAAACTCAGAAAAATAAACTCATTGTCTGTGCTCTTTTGCCCTAAATCAATCTGTTTTAACATCTGATGTACAATAGTACACTTGTCATTTTCTTTTGAGATTTGTTAGTATGTTGCCAGAGTGTAAAGTGCTGATTTCTCCAGTATAAATGCTGTATGTTGGAACAGCCTAATACTATGTTTCAGCAGTGTTAAGGATATCTTGAATATTTTCTCTTCATGAGTGTCTCCGTTAAAAAGTTATTTCAGGTCCTTTGGTTTTAGGCTTGTTGTCATTAATACCAAAGAGTGTTAGTAATATAATGTCTCTTGAGTTAAGGATTGGCTGTAGATGTTGAGTGCCTGTAACATGGATACCATTCCTAAACATGAGGAAAATGTGCAGAGTCACTTCTGAGTTCCTATGGGCCAAGTCACCTGTTGTTTTTGTTTTCCTATTTGGAATTACAGTTAGATGACCTAAAACATTGGATTATTGTATGTGTACCCAATTCACCTTTCAATTAAAATCAAAGTGTTCTTTTTTTTTTTTTTAATATATTTTATTGATTTTTTACAGAGAGGAAGGAAGAGGGATAGAGAGCTAGAAACATCTATGAGAGAGAAACATCGACTAGCTGCCTCCTGCACGCCCCCTACCGGGGATGGTAAAATCAAAGTGTTCAACTAAAATACCTTTATAATTTCATCAGCCTCTGAAAAATTAAGGCAAAGAGATGAGTCCTGCATGGAGTCAGAGCTAGATCACTATTTCTCTACCTGAGAAGTCTGAGTACCCTTTAAAAGAGAAAAAAAAAATTAATAGAAGTATTTCTTATTGGAATATTAAATATGCTTAAGCATAAAAATAAGTATAAATGGCCGAAACCGGTTTGGCTCAATGGATAGAGCGTCGGCTTGGGGACTGAAAGGTCCCGGGTTCGATTCTGGTCAAGGGCATGTACCTTGGTTGCGGGCATATCCCCAGTAGGGGGTGTGCAAGAGGCAGCTGATCGATGATTCTCTCTCATCGATGTTTCTAATTCTCTATCTCTCTCCCTTCCTCTCTGTACAAAATCAATAAAATATTTTTTAAAAAGTATAAATGTATATCTTTTATACCACTCTAAAACCAAAAATAAATACAAACAAAACCAGTCTATTATTTCAGGGTCACATGGAATTTTGGTGAAAATTTTCAATGTATTGAGAATATGGTAGCAATTGTTAAAGTTCAGGAGCTCTTTGAATGTGGCAAGTTAACATTTCCAAGACCATATGATGACTCAGTTCTTCTCATTACAAGTGTGTTGTGTGGTTATTTAACTGTAGAGTCATAGATGCATTGTTTAAATTGTAATTCAACTCTTCTTTTCTCATCTTGGACAATAGGAGTAATACTGCTGAGTCTGTGGTCATAAATGAAAGCCCAGGCAGGGAAGTCACATAGCTCTACTTAGATATGAGATGGATAATCTTTTTTTCTTTTTTTTTAATTTTATTTATTATTTATTTATTTATTTATTTATTTATTTGAGATGGATAATCTTTTAGATTATCACTGACTGGAAACAAAACATTAAACAGGTGTTAGCAAAGGTCTCTTGGGTTTATTATCTGGAAACTCCACTTTGAATACTATTATACTAAGCTAAGACAGGCATACTCTTTGGTCGTGGGGGTGAGGAGGTACTGTGTGCAGCGTTCGCTGTGCGAGGCGTTCTTTATGCCAGGCACCACTGTATGTGGAGACTTAAAATACATGATTGTGGTTTTGTTTTGTTTTTTTTAATATATTTTATTGATTTTTTTTACAGAGAGGAAGGGAGAGAGATAGAGAGCTAGAAACGTTGATGAGAGAGAAACATCGACCAGCTGCCTCCTGCGCACCCCCCACCGGGGATGTGCCCGAAATCAATGTACATGCCCTTGACCGGAATCGAACCCGGGACCCTTCAGTCCGCAGGCTCTATCCACTGAGCCACACCGGCTTCGGCTACATGATTGTGTTTTTATTGAGAGTATCTTAAGCTCAGGGACCTTTATTTAGTTAGTTATAGAGAAAGAGAGAGGCATTGATTGTTGCCATATGCATGACGGTATCAAACCCATAGCTGGCATGTATGTGCCTGACTGGGAATCAAACTCTTCACCTTTTGGTGTATGGGACGACATTCCAACCAACTGAGCCACACCGGCCAGGGCAGGGACCCTCTTATTTGTCTTTTCTCCCATTTCACCTACCGTATTTTTCGGACCATAAGACGCTCCGGACCATAAGACGCACCAGTTTTTAGAGAAGGGAAATGAAGAAAAAAAGATTCTGAAACAAATAGTGTCCTAAAATATTTTATGTGCATTAAAACCCAACATCACAGTCATAAACACATGTAATCAACCCTGTAAAGTAAACAGCAGCATTTAGAACCATTTTAGAGCCGGGCAAGTAAAAAAACTTTTTTTTTAAAGTATATGTGTAGGCTATATTTGGACCATAAGACGCAGGGACTTTCCCCCCCCCCCACTTCTGGGGAAAAAGTCCGTCTTATGGTCCGAAAAATACGGTAGTATAGCACCTGGCATTGTTTAGAAATATTGAATGAATTTTTCTCAGAACATTTCACTTGAAACTATTGCCAAAGTATTATTCTAATACAAATGGCAATGTTAGCACTACAGTTAAAAGAGAGGGGTGGGGGTGAGGGGAGAGAGAGCTGGTTTGGCTCAGGGAGTTGACCTGCGGACTGAAGGGTCCGGAGTTCCATGCTGGTCAAGGGCACATCTCGGTTGTAGACTCAATCCCTAGCCCTGGTGTGTGAGTGGCAACCAGTCCATGTGTCTCATCGATGTTTCTCTTTCTCTGTCTCTCCCCCTTCCTTTCCACTCTCTCAAAATCAGTGGAAAATATCCTCAGGTAAGGATTAACAAAAAAAAAGAAAAAAGAGAGAGGAATAGACCATGGAAATATAAAAATCTTAGCTTAGACCTACTTAAGTCTTAATGGAAATGGGGAGGGGAGTTATAAAATAAGTCACTGGGATGCAATGAACAGCACAGGGAATAGAGTAAATAATCTATACTAATAAAAGGGTAATATGCTAATTAGACTGGACATCTTCTGGACAAAGCCACAGTAGTAGGGGCCAAGGCAGAGGCGATTAGGGGGGTCAGGCTGGCAGGCGAGGGCAGTTAGGGGTGATCAGGCCAGCAGGGGGGAGCAGTTAGGGGCCAATCAGGCTGGCAGGCAGAGGTGGTTAGGGACAATCAGGCAGGTGAGCAGTTAGGAGCCAGTGGTCCCGGATTGTGAGAGGGATGTCCGACTGCTGGTTTAGGCCTGATCCCGATAGTCAGACATCCCCTGGGGGGTCCTGGATTGTAAAGGTGCAGGCCAGACTGATGGACACTCACCCCTTTGCCCCCTCACACTGCCCCCCATGCACAAATATTGTGCACCAGGCCTCTAGTGTTATAATAACTATGTACAGTGACAGGTGATTACTAGATTTAGTGTAGTGGTCACTTTGTAAGGCATATACATGTTGAATCAGTATGTTGTACACCTGAAATGAATATAAAATTAAACTAAAATTAAAAATAAATTTTTACTGCTGTGCCCAGTCAGGGCACATACTCAGGTTGAGGGTTCCATACCCAGTCGGGATGTATATGAGAGGAAACCAGTCGATATTTCTCTCACATTGATGTCTCTCCCTCTCCCTTACTCTCTGGATTCAATTATTTAAAAAAATAAAATAAAGACTTTTATTGATTTCAGAGAAAAGGGGAGAGGAAGAGAGACATAGGAACATTAATGACTAGAGAGAATCATTGATCGGCTGTCTCCTGCATGCCTCCTACTGGGGATTGAGCCTGCAACCTGAGCATGTACCCTTGACTGGAATTGAACCTGGGACCCTTCAGTCCGCAATCCATCCCTCTATCCACTGAACCAAACCTGCTAGCTAGAATCAATTATTTTAAAAAATAAATTTTTACCCTGGCTGCTTTGGCTCACTGGGTAGAGTGTTGGGCCTATAGACTGAGGGTCCCAGATTTGATTGCGGTCAAGGGCACATGCCTCAGTTGCAGAGTTGATCCCGAGTGTGGGATGTGCAGGAGGCAATCAATTGATGAATCTCATCATTTAAGTTTCTGTCTATCCTCCCTTCCTCTCTAAAATCAATAAAAATATATTAAAAAATAATTTTTAATAAATTTAAATATATATATATATATATATATATATATATATATATATATAAATGTTTTTCCCATATATATTCTGAGTTTTTATTATTTTAAAAAGATTTCAGCCGAAACCGGTTTGGCTCAGTGGTAGAGCGTCGGTCTGTGGACTGAAAGGTCCCAGGTTCGATTCCGGTCAAGGGCATGTACATTGGTTGCGGGCACATCCCTGGTAGGGGGTGTGCAAGAGGCAGCTGGTCGATGTTTCTCTCTCATCGATGTTTCTAACTCTCTATCTCTCTCCCTTCCTCCTCTATGTAAAATATCAATAAAATATATTTAAAAAAAAAAGATTTCAATAGCAAGTTTCTTAGAGATTTTATTATAAGACTAGGGACCCAGTGCACAGAATAGGTGCCTGGGGGAGGGCGGGTCTCTCAGCCCAGCCTGCCCCCTCTCACAGACTGGGAGCCCTCAGGGGTTGTCCTACTGATGGCTTGGGCCTGCTCCCCGGAGGCAGCGGGCTTAAGCTGCAGTCTGGCCTCCCTCTGCAGGCGGCAATGGGGCTGGTCACGGGAAGGCGCCAGCCCCATCACCCCGCTGCTGCAGCCACTGCCAGCCACAAAGGTGTTTTCATCAACACGGACTCCAGTCCCTTCACCATGAAAAAATGACAACTTTCTTTAGGCATTTTCAAGATGTGTCTCTCGCCAAAACTGGTTTGGCTCAGTGGTAGAGCGTCGGTCTGCGGACTGAAAGGTCCCAGGTTCGATCCTGGTCCAGGGCATGTACCTTGGTTGCAGGCACATCCCTGGTAGGGGGTGTGCAAGAGGCAACTGGTCGATGTTTCTCTCTCATCGACGTTTCTAGCTCGCTCGCTCTCCCTTCCTCTCTGTAAAAAATCAATAAAATATATTTAAAAAAAAAAAAAAAAGATTCTTAGGATATGGCCGGCCTATCTTCTTCCCTCCCTCCCTCCCTCCCTCCCTCCCTCCCTCCCTCCTTCCCTTCCTTCCTTCCTTCCTTCTTTCCTTCCTTCCTTTCCTCACCTGAGAATATGTTTTCATTGATTTTTAGTGAACGTGGAAGAGAGAGGGAAAGACAGAAACATCAGTGTGAGAGGGACACTCTGATCGGTTGCCTCCTGCATGAGCCCTGACCTGGGCCCTGGCAAGGGAGGAGCCTGTAATGTAGGTACATGCCCTTGATCAGAATCGAACCCAGACCCTGCGGTTGGCAGGCCAAGGCTCTCTCCACTGAGCCAAACTGGCTAGGGAGGATATGACATTTCTTAGCCCCTCCAGCAGCATATTTTTGTTTTTTCTTCCAGGAGTGTGGTGGAAAAACCCTAGGTCACCTTCTTGGATTCTTATTACCCAAGTTAGCAAGAACACTGCATATGGCAGTGTACAGGGAGCTTAGCCAATGAGCGGTCAGAAAAGGTGTTTACACTCAAACTGGTTTGACTCAGTGGATAGAATGTTAGCCTGCTGACTGAAGGGTCCCTGGTTTGATTCCTGTTAAGGGCATGTACCTTGGTTTTGGGCACATCCCCAGTGGGGATTGTGTAGGAGGCAGCTGATCGATGTTTCTCTCATCAATGTTTCTGGCTGTCTATCCCTCTCCCCTCTTCTCTGTAAAAAATCAATAAAACTTTTTTTTTTTTTTTTTAAGAAAAGGTGTTTTCTCTGAAGCTCATGTGCAGAGGATCCTTGCATTGTGTCCATTGGGCTAGGGGTGTGTCCCCACAGCCTGGGGGGGCACGCCCCCAAGGCCCGCAGCCAACCCTGCATTGTGGGTGCCAGGCCAGGGGCATGGAACTGGACCACCACTTAGCGCCAGTGCACTCCTCCAGCCCTCAGCCGCTTGGCGCCTGCGCCCGTAGGCCCAGAGTGGCCGGGGTTGTTCTAGGACCCCAGCCACTCAGCGCCTACGTTGGGCCTGCAGGCTAGGAGCGGCCTGGGTCCTGAGGATGTTCCCAGAACCCAGGCCCCTTGGTGCCTGTGTATGCAAATTAACCTTTCATCTTTGTTGGGTTAATTTGCATACTCCTGATTGGCTGGTGGGCATTGCAGAGGAACAGTTAATTTGCATCTTTCTCTTTTATTAGTGTAGATTGATTAAATCAAGTTAGTTAAGAAGTCTTGGAGGAGACTAACTCAAGTAGAATTTTCAACTATATTATTTCTGTCAGTTTAAAAGATATTCTTGGACCTGCCTGGCTGGTGTGGTGCAGTGGTTGAATGTTAATCCATGAAATGAGGTCACAGTTCATTTCCTGGTCAGAACACATGCCCATGTTGTGAGTGTGCAGGAGGCAGCTGATTGATAATTCTCTTTCATCATTGATGTTTCTATCCCTCTCCTTCCTCTCTCTGAAATCAATAAAAACATATACGTATATAGCCGAAACCGGTTTGGCTCAGTGGATAGAGCGTTGGTCTGTGGACTGAAAGGTCCCGGGTTCGATTCTGGTCAAGGGCATGTACATTGGTTGCGGGCACATCCCTGGTAGGGGATATGCAAGAGGCAGCTGGTTGATGTTTCTCTCTCATCAACGTTTCTAGCTCTCTATCTCTCTCCCTTCCTCTCTGTAAAAAATCAATAAAAGATATATTTAAAAAAAACAACAAAAACATATACGTATATATATTTTTTGTTACTCATCCAAGGATATTTCTCCATGGATTTTTAGAGAGAGTGAAAAGGGGGGAAGGGGGAGACACAGAGAGAGAAACATTGATGTGAGAGAGACACCTGGATTAGTAGCCTCCCACATGCACCCCAATCAGGGCAGGTAATCGAACCTGCAACTGAGGTAAGTGCCCTTGACCAGAATCAACCCGGGACCCTTCAGTCTGAGGGCTAACGCTCTCATCCAATGAGCCAAATCTGCTAGGGTAATAAAAACATATTTTAAGGGGGAAAAAGATATTTTTTAGTTCTTTTTTGAATGGTGGAAGAAGAGAACTAATATTTAAATTTAAAAGTGCAGTTAATACTATCATTTTCTGGGGCTGTTTTGGAAATAACCTTTGGTAACTAAAAGGTTTAAGAGAGTTTTAAGTTCAGAGCCCAATGTGCTAGAGCTATCAGGTGTTTAGATAGAAAGGTCCTTAGCTTTATTGAAACAGTTGGAGTGTACATTGTTATATTTGTTGAACACCCATTAAGTGGCAGGCAAGCAGCAAGGATTTAGGATGACTACAATATTTTTCCAAAGAGGTTGACAGTATTAGTACCTTTCTGACAATTTCCCAAAGGATTTGTTGCTTTCATTAATCTTTTCTATTTATTCATAAATCAGTGCATTGGTGAATATATTGCTTGGCAGATAGAGGAGAATTTGCTTAGAGTGGCCAGATTTTTATTGCTGGTGTTGCTGTGTGACTTCTCTGCTGAAGGCTAAACATTGGTATCAGTCATTCAAACTTAATATCAGTCCATGACAGACTACAAAATGATGCTTAGTTATGTCCTTTTATATGTATATATTTATAACTTATACCCCACCTATTTACTGAAAGGATAGCTAATGTATTTCAATAGTCTAGTTCACAAAAATGCAAATGTCTACCATTAGTAAATGTTAGGCATTGTGCTAGTATAGAGTATACAATGAAGATTATTTGGGGCCAGAGATACTTGTCAAGAGGATAACTGTGATTTAAAATAACAGTTTTAAATTATTTTTTGGTATATCATAAGCATATCTGTTAGTATATCCTGAATTTCTGCTTTCTCAGTTTGTGCCTATATTCAAAAGTCCAGGAATCCTAATGGTACTTCTCCCTCCTTCCTCTCCCTCAAAGGTCAGCTAAATAAATCCACTCACTTTCTAGCACCTATTACTAAAAAGTAGTAGAATTGCTGTGTAACACAAAGGCTTCTTGGAGAATAAAATTTCAAAACCAGATTTGAATTTAAAAAAATACTTCTTGATTAAGCATGTCATTTCCCCCCTTTGTTGAACCTCTCTATTGTATCTTTGTTTGCTGTTTCATTAATTTCTGCTTTTTCTTTTCTCCTATTCTCTTTTGGTTCCGTTCTTTGTCTGATTTTTTAAATATATTTTATTGATTTTTTACAGAGAGGAAGGGAGAGAGAGAGTTAGAAACGTCGATGAAGAGAGAAACATCGACCAGCTGCCTCTTGCACACCCCCTACCAGGCATGTGCCCGCAACCAATGTACATGCCCTTGCCTGGAACTGAACCTGGGACCTTTCAGTCCGCAGACCGACGCTCCACTACTGAGCCAAACGGGCTTCGGCTGTCTGATTTCTGTTGAGTTTTGTTTTCCCCCTCTAATATAAGCCCTTTAGGGAACACTTGTATCCCACAGATATGTTACACATTTTTTCTATTTTATTGCTTTTCTCGCCTGCAAAGCCCTCCCCTAATTGATTGATCTTTCTTTCATTTTACCCCCACTAGAAGTTATATACTTTGTTTCTGTTATTTAAATGGTTCCCCTAGAAATTTTATCATCCCTCCTTAACTAAACAGATAGTTAAATTAATACCATCAACCCTTTCCTAAACAATACTTAGAACACTTACACATTTAAACTTTAAAAATACTGTGCTGTTAAATAGTATTTTTTGTGTGTTTGTAACCATATATATTAAGATTTTAAAATTAGAAAAATATGTCAATAAAGCTGGGGGGAAAGTAGAAAAATGAAGTTTGTCAGTGTACATGCACATACCAATTATTTTGTTTGCTCTTTTCTTCTATATCTCAAGTCTTTTTAGAGATTTATTTTCATTCTAGCTGAAATAAATGTTCAGAAATAGCCCTGGTTGGTGTGGCTCAGTTGGTTGGAGCGCCATTCTGTGCACCCAAGGGTCATAGGTTCCATTCTTAGTAGTGTACATACGCAGGTTGCAAAACCTATTGATGTTTCTCCCCCCTACCCCCCCTCTCTGCCTCTCTGTCTCTCTCTGTCTCTATCTCTCCCCCTCCCTCCCTCTCTCCTTTCCCTTTTATTTCCCCCTCTTGTAACTTCTGCTCGCTCTAAAAATCAATTAAATGTATTTTTAATTGATGTCAGAGAGGGAGAGAGAAATAGAAACATCAATTGGGATCAAGCCTGCAACCTGGGCATGTGGCTGGGAATCCAACTGTGACATCCTGGTTTATAGGTCGACGGTCAACCACTGAGCCACTTCTGCCAGGCTCTAAAAATCAATTTTAAAAAATTTAATGTTTAGGAATTCCTTTGAAGGATGTTCAGAAACATGCAATCACACAAAACTCTGTGTTCCCTTTTTTTTTTTTTTTTTTTAAATAACTCTAGGGATAAATAGTTTATTTACCTGAATTTATCTGTTGGTGTCCTGTCTGGATGATAAAAACCTATTTGGGTATTTTAAACAGAAGGGTGTGCTTTAGGGAATTAGTTTACAAATTATTAGAAGGGATAGAAGAGCAGTGGTTCCAGTGATGAGGGAAAGCTGTTGACCCTGCAAGAGTGAGCACTATTCTGAGCCCAGTGTCCTCCATACCCACGCTGGTGCAGCTGCTGCAATAGCCTCAGGTTATCTGCTCCGTGGCCCCTACAAGAGCTACTGCTACATTGTAGTGACATCACAGAACAGAATAGATTCTTGCTTGCTTGCTTGCTTTTTAATCTGGTGTAGGTACCACTGGCAGAACCTAATAAGAATATAATCTGGAAATGTCATTTCAGGCTTCTAACTGTAGAGATTCAGGGGAGTTTTTAGAGAAGGGTAACTGGGCTGAATGCCAGTGGACCTAGCCTGCTACCTGCCATGTTTATTTATACTTTACTCCACAAGCAGATCTGTAGCTGTGTTGGAGTATTGTTGAGCGTCCAACCAGGCATTTGAATTTCCTTGCCAGTGAGGTCCTAGAACTAACTATCTGCAGCTGCAGAACATCAAGAATGCTTCTTTATGACCCATGAAAAGTATTGATGGTATTTACTATGTTTAAAAATGTAATTTACTATGTTTGGTCATCTCTTCTCCCTTTGGCGTTAAATGCAGCTCAAATTATGAATCCAGCTACAAATTTTCATCTAGCAGGGACTTGCCATTGTGTTACATATTTGGCAAGAAAATTAAAGTAAATCCATTCTCAACTTAAATTTTCTTTTCAGCTCTAGTTACTGTTTTGCGCAAAAAAATCTTTGTATAGTATATTATTTTAATTGAATTGAGCATGCTTACCATTATATGTAAATATATATAAATGTATTCCTTATTGAGAAAGTTAGGGAATGCCAGATAAGATGGCATATGCTGTCCAGTTTTTCCCTCCTGACGTAATTTGAGGAAAACCTGAAGAAACACTGCAATTTAGGGAATGTTGCTGCCCCTATGCCAGAAATCTTAGATATAGACAACTGATATTTAAATCAAAGGAAGAAGCAGAGAGCGTTTATTTCCTAGGTCCAAGAAAGCTGGATGGTTTCAGTGGAAATGTGTGGGACTTAGTTAACACATTTGAAAGCTTGAATTTGAAAGTTCTGGGAAGAAAGGCTGTAATCAGGTTGGAGTCGGTTCCAACCCACTTCCAAATTTAATATCCAGCAATTTAAAAAACAATTTTACAGTGAACTCAAATGCATGTCCTTCCTCCCAGTTCCACTTCTAATCTGCTAATACCCTGGGGCCATAGTAGATACCTGAGTAAATGCTGAGACATTGAGAAGAAACAGCAGTGACCCACCCCACCCCCTAAATTGAGTCTGTAATCTTAAATTTAAAGTTAGTAATAAGGCAAAATCACATATAACTAAAATGCCCCTTGAAAAATCCCAACAAAGTCATGACCATATTGGAAACTTTCCCATCTGTTCTCAGTAGGTCAAGTATTCACTTTGTTGTATGGTGCTTGAACAGATGGCTGGCTGATTCTTCAGGTGATTGCCAGCTGAGGAATAGGCTTGTGTTATAGAGGCCGAGTTTTTCAACACTAGATTGGTAAACAGTACATAGATATGCTTGCACTCTGAAAGACACTCAAGGATTGAGATCATAGGAATGCATCACACACCTCACACTTCAACGCACTGGGGCATACCTTTTAAAAAACATGTTTTCAGAGAGGAAAGGAGAAGGAGGGAGAGAGAGAGATATACATCAAGGATGAGAGAGAATCACTGATTGGCTGCCTCCTGCATGCCCCCAACGAGGGATGGAGCCTGCAACCCGGGCATGTGCCCCAACTGGGAACCAAACTTTGAGCTCCTGATTCATAGGTTAATGCTCAACCACTGAGCCACACTGACTGGGTCTGGGGCATAACCTTCTTGGTTGGAATGACTGGCAGAATCATTGATGCTCTTTAGAGTCTTATCTCTGGCTGAGTACATCTAGTTGAATTTTGAGCGCATCAAGTGAGTTAATTATATGACCACTGTAAAGAGACTAAAAATCAAAATAGATGTATGAAACCAACCTAAAAGGAGGAAAATAAACATTTAAAGCAGAAAGGAGCATATACATAAAGGAAACTCCATAAAACAAGTATATTTGACAACAGCTGCTTTTTCTCAAAATCCTCTAAGACTGAAAATGATAAGATGTAACAACACATGAAGCTGTTCAAGATGAAGGAGATATTCATGATATATAAGGCGAATAAAGCTGATTATAAAACATGTATGAATATAATTTTGAAGAAATTAGTACAAAGTTTTTTCTTCTCTTCCTAGGTTGTAAATTATTTAATTGCTAGCTTGACACTTATGGATTTAACATTCCTGCTTTTTGACTATTCATAAATAACCTGGGAGAATTGGGATATGCATAGGTATGTCATTTTGCTGAGCTGGTATGTAGAGATGAGTACATTAGCTAGAAATGTCTTGTCATTGCCCGACTCCCTTATCAGGATAGTTCTGTTTTTGTTGATTCATTCATTCTTCCAACACTTCTTGCCATAAAGCAATAAACACTGCTTCTTTATAAAATATGGCTCTTGGGAAGAAACTAGACCATATGGTGTTAAAAATGAATAGTCTTGCCCTGGCCAGTGGTTAGCATTGGTCTGTGCACTGAAGAGTCCTGGGTTCAATTCCCGGTCAAGGGCACATACCTAGGTTGTAGGTTTGATCCCTTCCCCAGTCAGGGCACTTGTGGGAGGCAACCAATAGATGTGTCTCTTTCACATTGATACCTCCTCTTCCCCCTTCCACTCTCTCTACTAGTAAAAATAAAAAAAAATATATGTCTTTGTGTGACATATTCACAACATGTAAATATGATTAACAACAACAAAAAAGTGAATAGCTTTAAGATATTGACAGTCATTGGCCAGAAGACATGTTTTCATACATTAAAGAATGGAATGTTTAGCATGAATAAGGTCATTAATTATGGGACATAAGTAATAATAATACACATATACGAAGACTAATGAAGGTGATGATTCTCTCCGGACAAATGTCACGGTCTTCTGTATTGAATTATTCAGGGGAAAAATGTGCTGGTAACAGCTGCTGTTAATTTGTATTAAGAATTGGATAAATAAGTGATCAAAAATATCTTTTGTATTTTAACAGTATTAAGATTATTTTCCATATATAGGCAAAGAGCTGATGAATTCCATAGAAGGTAACTAACTATAAATGTATTATACATGACTCACAAGTAATGGCAAGCAAGACTTCAGAGCTGAGTTACCTTGATATTTTTATCCAGTGTGTGGGGTGTTGCACATGCATCACACAGCTATAATAGAGCTATCACATGGATCATTGGGGAAAAGAAGATAGAGATGTTTTAAAAGCGTCTGTGTTTGATTTCTTAGTTAGATGCTGCATTATTTGGCATTAGACAACTAAAATCAGAATCCAGGACTTGAAAGGTGAATTATTTTAAATAACTGAATTGTAATAAAGAAGTAATTTAACACTTTTTCAGGAAATGGAAGATAAAGTGACTAATCCAGAGAAAGCTGAAGAAGCAAAATTAAAAGCAAGGTATCCTCACCTGGCACAAAAGCCTGGAGGTTCCGATTTCTTAAGGAAACGATTGCAGAAAGGGGTAAGTTCTTTTGTCAGTCTTCAAATACTTAAGCTCTATAAACTCAGTGTGCCGATAGCGATTGTGATATGGGTATCTGCATATATAGCTTTGTGTGTGTGTGTATGTTTTCCCCCCAGTGTTTTAGCCTATTCATCCTATTTAAGAATTAAGAATCTAGGACTCTTTTGTCACTTTTAAATATAAATTATTTCAAGCATGTAGAAAGGTTAAGATAATAATACAGTGGAACCCATGTACTCACCACACAGATTTAACAGGCTTATGTCTTGCCATATTTACATAAGTTTTATCTTTATAAGAAAGAAAACGTAGATATACTTTAACCTACCGCATGTGTTTGTATAACACCTTTCTCCCTTCTCTCCAAAAGCAACCACCATCCAGATGTTGGTATTTATTCTGCTCATGTCTTTGTGTTGTTGTTGTTTTAACTGTTTTCAAGGTGATTTCTATCAATACATACTATCTAAAGGCTTACAATACTTTTTATTTGGATGAAATGATCACTTATAAAAGCAGAGCTTACTGTTTCCTTTACATAATACATTTCACAGTCACTGATATAATTTACTCATTGTGATTTTAATAGTTCAAATTATTTAAAACATTTCAAAATCTTATTATGCTTGGTGAGATAGAAAGCATTATTTCTCAATAATGAGATCTGAATTGAGATCATGTTACATGCTTGTTCCTTAGGTTTTTCTTTCTTTTCTAATGCTTTCCTTTGTTTATAAAAAATTGAAGGAGTCCATCTTGAGTCTAAGCACATTTAAATGATTTGCCATATATAGAAACAGAAAAAAATGAAATATTGTTTATTGAATTAGATGCCAAATCATGTTTCTCCTTTAAACATGAATACCTTAAACATACTGGTATTTAGCCCTGCCAGGGTTAACTCGGTTGGTTAGAGCATTATCTCTATACGCCAAGGTTGTGGGTTTGATCCCTCGTCAGGACACTTATAAGAAGCAACCAATTAATGCATGAATAAGTGGAACAACAAGTCCATATTTCTCTCTGTCTCTCTCTTTCCTTTCCACCCTCTCTCCCTCTCGCCTCCTCTCTTCTCTCTCTCTCTAAAATAAATAAATAAATATTTAAAAATATTCTGGTATCTGCAGCTTGATTACAAAAATATATGTGTGTGTATATATTTGCTCTAGTTGTATATATATTATATTCTCAAGTCAAATTCCAAGAGGATATTTTTTTTTCAGCTTTATTGAGATATAATTGACATACAACATTGTATAAGTTTAAGGTTTACAGTGAGACTACTTGATACATGTACTTACTGTGAAACACCACAATAAGTTAATACATCCTTTACCTCACATAATTAAAGCCCTACTCTTATTAGCAACCTTCAAGTGTACAATGCAGTATTGTTAATTATAGTCACCGTACTGCACATTAGATCCCTGGGACTTTATTCATCTTGTATTGAAAAGAACTTTCCTGGCTTTAAAGAAGCTAACTTATTAATAATAGTTTAATGGTATTTTTCTTATCTTACGTGAAAGAATAATATTCACAGCTTTGAAATAATAGGATGGCAAGGAAGAATTATACCAAATATATAAAAATGTAAAACCTTTGTTTCATGAGAAGTAATTTAATGGGGCAATTATTAAAAAAATGATAGTTAAGCTGGGACCGGTTTGGCTCAATGGATAGAGCGTCGGCTTGGGGACTGAAGGGTCCCGGGTTCGATTCCGGTCAAGGGCATGTATCTTGGTTGCGGGCATTTCCCCGGTAGGGGGTGTGCAAGAGGCAGCTAATCGATGACTCTCTCTCATCGATGTTTCTAACTCTCTATCTCTCTCCCTTCCTCTCTGTATAAAATCAATAAAAAATATATTTAAAAAAAATGATAGTTAATATATGTAATATATAAAGAGATCTTTCAAATATACATGAAAAACATTAAGGAGCCCCTAAGTAAAGGATTTTAACATGAAATATAGTTATTAAAAACTGAGAAAAATATTCATCCATGATAGAAATCAATGAAATATAAATAAGAACAATCATATCATATATACAACTAAATTAGGAAAATATTTAAAATATAAAATAATACCCACTGGTGAAGGTGACATTGAATGTTGCTAATATATTTTAAGTTTGAAAATATTCTTTGTATTTTTAGCTATAATTAGAACCAGCACTACTATTGAAGAGCAGAGTTATATTGTGATAAGTCAACAAAATGGTATCTTAAAGTTAGTATAAGTGTAACTAGTTGCAAATGAGAAAATGCCACTGAATTAAGAAATAAATTTGAGAAGATTGGTTAGATATTATTTGTATGAGATCCCTTTCTGTTTTAATATACTTGTTAATATAATGAGATGCCACGGATTGATACCTATTTTAGGCTTTTAACAATATAATGTGTACATAATGACCATATAAACTGTGTGGAATACCGAGAAGCAGTCTTCTAGTCCATTTGGGGAATTTGTGGTGTTCCAAGAAAACTGAGGATCCAGTTTTAAGAAACATGGTCTAAAAGTTCAACATTGTCAATTAGATGATCACTTAGTGTCGATGCAATGATAAATATTGATATAAGTATGGACTCTAAATTTGAATGAGAGTAGGCTTTTATAAGATTGTCATCCAGACGATCCAGCTAGGTTTTGTTAATTTTTAAAGATTGTCACTTAAAAAACACAAAATTTAAAAATTGATAAAGATGACTAATATTGTCTTCTTAAGCTGTATCCCAATATGAGAAACATTGATCTAGTTTACTCTGTTACCTAGAAGAAGTTATAATTGTTAAGCATTGATTTTAGTTTTGCCTATCACCACACAAAATAAATTTAATTCTTTTTCCCCACACAGAGTAGCCTGATCCTATAGTTAAGTGAGATCTCCTTGAACGTTTGCTCACTATAAAATAGGTATCATTAGGAATTGACTTTATTACTTTGGGGGAAATCTGCCTAAAATTTATACTGTGTATTAAATATTTCATCTTGTGCTTTTGACTCAGTAAAAATTTGGTAGGTCAGACTGGTGCAACCACTGTGGGGAACAGTGTGGAGATTCCTCAAAAAACTGAAAATGGAACTCCCATTTGACCCAGTAATCCCACTCCTAGGAATATATCCCAAGAAACTAGAAACACCAATCAGAAAGGATATATGCACCCTTATGTTCATAGCAGCACAATCTACAATAGCTAGAATCTGGAAACAGCCTAGGTGCCCGTCAGCAGATGATTGGATCAAAAAACTATGGTACATCTATACTAGGGGTGTCGAACTCAATCAGAGAAGGGGCCAAAATCTAAAATCCAGCCTAAATCGCGGGCCGAATGGTTTATTGAACAGTCATAAACTGTAATTGTGATGGAAACGCAGCGGAGTGCAGTGATGACAGCGCGGTGCGGGCCACATTGCAAGGCCTGGCGGGACGGATTTGGCCCTCGGGCCTTGTGTTTGACACAATGGAATACTATGCTGCCATAAAAAAGAAGGAATTCTCATCATTTGCAGCAACCTGGATAGAACTAGAGAATATCATGCTGAGTGAAATAAGCCAGTCAATAAAAAAGAAATACCACATGGCCTCACTCATTTATGGACATTAAAAAACATTATAAACTGACAAACCAAAAGATAGATATAAAGACAGTAAAGCAACAAGCAGACTGTAAAATTACAGCGGGGAGAGTAGGGAGATCTGGGGGAGATAAGAGATCAACCGAAGGACTTGTATACATGCATATAAGTACAACTAATGGACACAAAACTCTGGGGAGGGAGGGTATGTAGGGGGGGGGCAATGTTAAAATATGTACACATATAATAATAAATAAAAAAAATTAAAAAAAAATTTGGTAGGTCATTTTGTTGTTTAGAAGCTACTTAAACTTAGGTATAGCTCTCTGATACAAGTAGTGCATAAGAAGTTCTGGCAGAAAGCCTTAGAAAGGACTGGTCCAAGTTTCCTTGTTACTGCTCAATGTGTTATATGTATAGTAACACATGAAAAATGATGTTGAACTTCAGTCCCTTTGACCTTACTTCAGATCTTGAAGGAGGCAGCCAATGAGACCTTTTCCCAGGCCATTCAAGTCTTATACTGCTAAGTTCTGAGTTCCCAGTTACTTTATTCAGCACATGAGGTATTCCTGAAGTCTCAGAGAGAATATTTGCTTTTTCCCCTTCACTCTTTGTCTAGGCCCTCATCTCAAACCTGGATTATTTCCTCTTTCCTCTTCCAGACTGAGGTTAGTTTCCTCTCCCTTGAGCACCCATACCACCTTAAAACAGTAGTATAATAATTGATTTATTTGACTGTTGTCCATCTCTCCCCAGGACAACACAGTGCCTCTATATATCAAGCACTCAGCAAAGGTAGGCTAAATGTGATAGGTAGAAGTCAGAACCCAGGCAAAAATTTATCTGTGTTCACTGTGGAACAGATTACTCGATGTAGATTACTTTGTAACAGTTTAGCTTTCATTCCAATTTCTATTTTAATGATTGTTACCTTATCCCTTCAACTACAAAGAGCTATTTTGTACATATTTAGTGTCTTAAGTGAAAAATGGAGGTGTAGGATAGCGATGTGTATTTTAAGTGATAATTAATTTCTAGTAAGTTTAGTTTTACCATTATCCTAGTATATATATTTTAACCTTGTAATTTTTATTTTCGTGAACTACTCTGGTTCAAGTAAATGATATAAATCCTTACAGAAATACTCATTCTAGATAATGGTACAGGCAGTTATAAATAACTAGAGGCCTGGTGCATAAAATTCATGCACTGGGAGGCGGGTGTCCCTCTGCCCAGCCTGCACCCTCTCACAGTCTGGGACTGCTGGCTCCTAACCACTCAAATACCTGCCTGATTGCTCCTACCCGCTCCCCTGCCAGCCTGATTGATGCCTAACTGCTCCTCTGCTGGCCTGATCACCTCCATCTGCCCTCCCCTGCCTGCCATCTTGTGAAGTGTGGGGTCCAAAATGTGGGGTGGCTATCTTGTTGTAGCCATCTTGTGATGACATGGGGTGGCCATCTTGTGACATTAGGGTCAAGTTGCATATTACCTCTTTATTATATAGGAGGATCATTTTAATAACTATAAGACTTATTGAAAGTGGGTGGCACATCCAAAACTCAGGTTGGTGAATTCTGTATTTTATTTTCAAAATAATTTAAGCAAGAATATCAGGCTGCTTTTTCCACTAAAATGAAAGGTTTGCATTTCACTCTTTAAGTCCAGGACTGTTCTTTCCTGGGTGGATTGATAAGGAAGCTGATGTCAATCCTGAGGCTTCTGTACTAAAACCAGAATGATATAAGCCTAAAGAAAGAATTATTGCCACACTTCTCAGTTGGCTGACTTATGGCAAAGATAGCTATTTCATCTAATTTTTGTTATTGTTTAAATTTTGTTAGAATATAGAATCACATCTTAAACCACTGTAATTGGCATATGAAAGCTTTTAAATTCTCTGAAAATTTTTTTTCTTGTAGCAAAAATATTTTGATTCTGGAGATTACAACATGGCTAAAGCGAAGATGAAGAACAAGCAACTTCCTGCTGCGGCCCCGGATAAGACAGAGGTCACTGGTGACCACATTCCCACTCCACAGGACCTTCCTCAACGGAAACCATCCCTCGTTGCTAGCAAGCTGGCCGGCTGATTAAAGAGCTGAACTGCATGAATCTTCTAATTCCCATTGTTTTTCCTTAATATGTCACTCCCCGCTTTTTGTTTCCTTCCACTCACAAAGTCATTTGAGAGTGACAGCTTTGCAGGTAGTGGTAGTGTGTGCTACTTATTGTAAGGGAAGATACATGTGAGAGTTTTTGATTAGTTTAACAGTGCACTGATGAAGAGAACATGTTAGAGCAGCATAAAGTAATCTACTTGAAAACAATTGTATATATTACCTAACTGCTAGTGTAGGGTGGTCCTAACAACTACCAAGCAAGTTTTACAATTTTAATGTTTTAGCTTTAATTCATCCTAATTATAGCTTTGTAGGTTACTCTTACTTAATTAACCTCTATTGTATTGATTTCTTCGATATCTTCCTTTTGGATTTTATAAACAGAGGTTTAAGACCACAAGTTGGACGAAAAGTCACATACTTCAAACATAAATAGATGGGGCTCCAAAAGATTTGTATTTCTGTGCTTGGACTTGAATGGCCTTAAACCTGTTTCAGCTTTAACAATAAAAGTTTACTTGGGCAATATTTGCCCATTCTGGTGTAACTTATGTGACGCTAGTGCTTAACAACTGCCGTTGAAGCTAATGTTCTTCTTCACTTTATAGTTAGAATTCCTTTTGTTGTTAAAGATATGAATGAAGTATGCATGTGCATCGACTGTTGAATTCACTTTTGTGCCATTTTTGTAAATACAATAGTTTTGCACAACCTCTCACAAATGTCTGTATTAATTTCATATATTAAAAAGTAGATGATGTGCCAACCAGAAGCACAAAAGTTCCTACACAAAACTGTATGTCATTAGAGCTTTTGTACAGTAAAAGTAGTTTACAACCCTGGGCTTATAGAATACCAAACTGACATCTTTGCTCAGTCTGCCATAGACTTAAGCTTTTTCATTTGTTAATAATATCCATGACATTCAGTGGCCTTGTGCAAATATGATATGTTGCTTAGGCATATCTTTTGTCCTATGCAGAACATTTCATTTTGACTTTTAGGAAAATTGCAATTCATGTAATTTATATAAACTTTCTAAATGTAGAAACTTTTTACTTCCACAGTCAGTTTTGGGGACACTAAAATAAAAGGCTTCAATTCTCTGCCTCCTGTGGCCCCTCCCTTCTTTTTTTCTTGCTTCTTTGACTCAAATCATATTGGGCTGTGCTGTTCAGTCTGTTTGGAAGCATAGTGTCTCTATCCTTATTTTTGAAACTTGCTCTGCTGAATGCTGGATTTTATAATGAGGTTTTCCTTACAACATTTTAGTTAATTAACCATTGTTATTCCTATATTATTAGTATTTGACAGTTTAAATAAAAGGAACTTTATAATGAAACAAGTTCTTGAGAAGACTGGCCCGGGAACCTGTCAGGATGAGCTGAACTCTGGTAAATAATTTTAAGAAATTCTGATGAGCTTGTGACGATTAATGTACATGATAGGTGGAACATACTCATATTAAAATACTTAGATGTCTTGATTATAGACGACACTTTAATAAAATATCAATTTATTTTTACTTGTGTTTTTAATTAGTAAGAGTGTTAGCAGGCTTTATTAGGACAAATTTAATGCCCTTATAGGAGATCTTCCCCTAAGTTGTAATGTTCTAGTGTGGTGAGGATTAGTAATCAGATGATACTGTTTTTCTCTTCATCCTTGACTTGCACGGGGCTTCCCTTCTTTTGGGTCCAGGCACCTAAATCATCGTAGATGGTGCGTTGAGTATAGCACCTGCACTTAAAAACAACCTAATGCTCTGAAAGCTCACGATTATCTTTGTGCTCTACCCACCCCAAAAAGCAGAAAAGAACAAATCAGTAATGTGTTCATTTGTAATTTTAGGAAATGGGAACAAGTAAGGTATTCCACAATACCTATAATTATTGCAGGATCGATTTAAGAATTACAAAGTAGTGCTGGCTTTGGCACACATACACTAAAATTGGAAAAATAGAGGTTAGCATGGTTCCTGTGTAAGGATGACAAGCAAATTCATGAAGTGTTCCATGTTTAAAAAAGTAGAATTTCTGCAATATCTACTTTTCTTAAATGAATATGTGCAAGCTATCACCATTATATCCATCAAAAATGAATATGAAAGATGAGAGACCATATTATTCTTGACGATGATAGGACTCCTGCTGTGATTTGTGACAAGTGATGTAACGTCTGCCTGAGTTTTAGTTTGTAAAATACAATGCTAATATTTAACCTACCTCAGAACTTGAGGATCTGTGAAATACTGAACAAGTGCCCCAAATAAAATATTGTTGATTGTTTTTTATTAAAAATTTCCTCATTAAACCAATCTGCCTTCTGTAAAGTCACAGTGCTTAAAATCTCAGGATTTTCCATTAGGAAAGACCTGTCATTAAGGATTTGTAGGTATAATTGCTTAGCCTCCATTATTGGTGCTTGAGATGGAGAGGTTTTAGTTTTCTGTTCTTGGTTTACCTCAGTGCTCAGTTTGCTGAGGACATTTGCCGATCATTTCACCATTGCTAGAATGAAGATTTTGACTAGATGAGCTCAATCATATTCATCCGTTTCTATGATTGTAGAGTTGTGGTTTGAGAGATGGCTACTTTTAATTGTCCTGTTTATTATAAACTAGAAGCCTGATGCCCGAAATTCGTACAAGGGCCGTGGCCCCTGCTGCTGCCGTGGCCGCCTCTGCCCCTGCCACCAAGGCTTTGTCTGGAAGGTTGTCCGGAGGATGTCCGGTCTAATTAGCAAGTTACCCTTTTATTATTTTAGATGAATGCTGAAGTGAAGTGAAGATAAATACTTCATGAATGTCTTTGATAATGTCTGAAATAAGTTACTGTTTCATGTCTAGTAGTTGCTACTGGATAGTACAGTTTTGAGAAATATGCCAGTTTTGAAAGCTCCAGCTGACTAAAGTAATAGTTCTTGGCATATGGTATAGTAGTAATGCTTGTTGGATTGTTTTTGATGAACTAGAAGGAGCATATTTGCAGTCTATTTACTAGTTAGTCAACCCTTCTGTGCTGCTGACCTGGTAAGGCCTCTACTTGCTTTACTTCAATAGTGGGAATTAGTCACTCTTTTTACCTGATGTAACCAAACCATACCTCTGAATATTACTGATACTTTTTACTAAATTGGATGTATTCTTAGTACAAATTAGTGATGTTTTATCAAAGTTGAAATGTGCTCTAAACTTGGTGTTTGGTGAGCCAGAAGCAAAGAAGCCTATAGGAAGAGCACATCTGAGTGGCGACTAAAACAGTTGCTCTGGTGGCCTTTTCACATTCCCCATTGTCCAAACACATGTCTGCTCTTCTTCCTTTTCCACCCCTTTTTCCTGCGTCCCCCATCCTGACTTATTGAAGTCCCTGATGGCTTTCATTAAATGGTATTTAGGGTGAATTATCAATTTTTACTATCATTCCCAATAGGTTACAATTAGGACACATTTTTAATTTTCTAAAATACTATTTTAATCTGAATAATGACTAATTTGAGCCATTATCTCAATTCTGCAATTCAGTATACACTGCCAGTCTTCCCCAGCACACCTTGTAAAATTGAGATGAGAAAAATACCACATTCTGGTATTGTTAAGAGTAAAATCACTGATTTAATAGTTTCGGTCATTAAGTAGGTAGGCCTATACGTTTTATTCTGCAAGTCACTGGTGGTCATTAATGTGTGTTTGTATTATTTTTCAACTAAATAGCATTTGAAAGGAAATATCTAATTCTTTTAATATGCCCTCAAATCTGTTACCACATCTCTTATTTGTGATGTAGTAGGACACTTTGTACTAAAAGGGCCAAGAGTAAATGCTTTTTTGTTGTTGAGCATGTCTGTAGAGTTGGCAGTTGATGTTGAAATTTGTCAAGTAGCCCTTCCAAAATTATACTTGTGAAATATACAGAAAAATAAATTGACTTACTTAATTTCTAATGATTTAATTTGCAGTTTTTGTCTCATTTAAATGTTAATGTTTTTTCAGTATATTTTATGAAGTTGATCCCTTTAGATTTTGGCTACTATTATATACAGAAAGAATTGTTGTAGTATTAAATTTTGTTTTAATTTAATGTGTGTTGATGAGATTCTAGCAATTAACTTATTTTTGTAAAGGCTTCATGTTTAAGGTAACATTAAATGCTTGCAGATTGTGAGTCTTATCCATGTCATGTATAAAACGCTAGTACAATATTGTCAAATAGATGAATGAGACAAGGAGCTTACATTCTGAAAAGATATATAATATGTATATTATATGTGCAGAAAATTTAATGCAGGTAGAAAGTATTGCATTTCTTAAGAGACAGAAATAAAGTTCCAGAAGTCTAGAGGAATGAGTTACTCAACTTGGGGAGATAAAAGGGATGAATGAAATACCAGGGTAGTCTTACTGGTGGCTTTAGGAGATAGGTTGCTATTGGCATGGGTGGGGGAAGAGGTAGGAAGGAGACCATTTTAAGTAGAGGGGATGTTACTTTCAAATAGTTGCCTAACGGGTGTGGGTCAGTGGTTGAGCATTGACCTATGAACCAGGAGATCACGATTCTATTCCCCGTCAAGGCATTGCCCAGGCTTGATACTCAGTGTGCAAGAGGCAGGCAGACAGTGATTCTCTCACATTGATGTTTCTCTCTCTCCCTCTCCCTTCCACTCTGAAATCAATACAAAACAAAAGACAAAAACAGTCAACCAGTTAGGAAATGTGGACCAGTATAAGGAAGATTGAATGGAGATCATGGCGTGTGGAGGAACTCTTGATTTTTCTCCTTAACCACTGTCCTTTTCCTTCAGCCTTCAACTCAGGTGCTCAGACCAACCTTGATTCCTCAAGCTGGGACCAACATCCACCAAAATCTATTGAGTTTTCGATTTATCTCCACCACCACCACCATACCCCAAGGCACTAATATTTCTTACCTGGATAGCTGGTGTAGTTCTAACACATCACCTTCCGCTCCTGCTTCCTTCATGCGGTGCCCTTACCTATCCTTTCTCTCCATTCTGCTTTCATTTTTAACATACAACCTCTTAAAATGTTCCATGTTCATTCCTGCACCTGTTCAACACCTGTTTCTTTTCCATTAACATTTCCCCTAGGTTGGCTGCCTCTTTTTCTTTGGATCTCAGTTCAACTTTTAATTTTCTTAGCGAGAGGTCTAATTTAGGGGTGTCGAACTCAATCAGAGAAGGGGCCAAAATCTAAAATCCAGCCTAAATCGCGGGCCGAATGGTTTACTGAACAGTCATAAACTGTCATTGTGATGGAAACGCAGCGGAGTGCAGTGATGACAGTGCGGTGCGGGCCACATTGCAAGGCCTGGCGGGACGGATTTGGCCCGCTGGCCTTGTGTTTGACACATGTGGTCTAATTCATTATTGTACCCTTAGCACCTAGAAACGGCTTATACTCAAAAGCTTGTTGAACAAGTAGAGTAGAATATTAGGTTGGGAATATAAGTGAAAAACCAGGTAAGGGTATGGATAGAGAGAATGCTTGATTTCTCAGTCTCGGCCAAGTCTAGCTTTCCTTGAAGTAGGCCTTTATACTCAGCATTTCTGAAACGAAGAAATGTCAAAGAGCTTTGCTCTCAGAAACTTCACAACTGAATTGGTGTACCAGGTTTCCCATGGCAAAGATGTATTAACTTGGCTGCTTCTGTGCTCTTGTGATCATAGCCTTGCAAGCATACTTTATGTGATTTCTGAGGCTCTTTATTGACCCATTTCCAATGCAAAAGGCTGATCTATGTATTTTAGGTTCTTGTTTTTCTACAATTGTACTAGCTAATGTTTATAATGACTGTGTATAAATGGAAGTTGCCATTTGTTTGAATTACTGCAGATGTTATCCCTGGAGGGTAGTCACATTTTAACGATAAAGATCTGAAGCAGGCTCCAGTGGGCAGCTTTCTGCCGGGCCACACTTAAAAGTTACAGAATACAAACCTTTTTTTTTTTTTTTAATATATATATATTTTTAATTGATTTTGTACAGAGAGGAAGGGAGAGAGATAGTTAGAAACATCGATGAGAGAGAGTCATCGATCAGCTGCCTCTTGCACACCCCCTACTGGGGATATGCCCGCAACCAAGGTAGTACATGCCCTTGACCGGAATTGAACCTGGGACCTCTCAGTCCCCAAGCCGACGCTCTATCCACTGAGCCAAACCAGTCTCGGTAGAATACAAACTTTTCATACCTTCCTTAATTCTCAGCTACTTTAATATCAATATTATGAGAAGCCCCAATCACTATGGATGTACTAATTAAAAGATAGGCTAAAAATATTAGTTTTCTTTTTAATGGTAGACATTTACTACTGATTATAAGATACACCTGTCTTGCTGAGACCGGTTTGGCTCAATGAATAGAGCGTTGGCTTGGGGACTGAAGGGACCCGGGTTCGATTCCGGTCAAGGGCATCTACCTTGGTTGCGGGCATATCCCCAGTAGGGGGTGTGCAAGAGGCAGCTGATCGATGACTCTCATCGATGTTTCTAGCTTTCTATCTCTCTCCCTTCCTCTCTGTACAAAATCAATAAAATATATTTTTTTAAAAAAGATACACCTGTTTTGAAAACCTGTATATGAGTTAGGTATATGGCTCATGTTGCCAACTGGGGTAATTAAAATGGTCATAAATAGTAGTATTCCTACTAAATTTATTTTCTGCCAGGTTTATATATAAACTTGAAAGAACTATTCATTATACTTGTAACTCCTGAATAAATTGTTATGATATTGCCAGCCAATTGCAGTATATTCCTATTCCTGAGAGAGATGTTCTACAAGAGTCAGAAGCAAAGGGAGAAAAAGGTTTTAATAAAAGGAAGATGGTTTCCAGTGTGGAGTGTAGTACAGCAGGGAGAAGAGTGGGGCTTGAAAAAAAATGCCAGGAAATTTGGAAATTGGTGTCACTGATCCTTTGGCAAGGACAGTTTCAGTGGAGAAGGTATGTATGGATGTGGGGCAGAGAATAGAAGAATGATAACTAAAGATGAATAAAAGGTGAAGCTGTTATTTTGAGGTACCTGAAAGATTTTGATTTTAAATGTAGGAAAGTTTTACATATGGTTATAGGCAAAACAAAAGAGTATAGGGGGAGAAACCAAACGAGGCAAGAACTGGGATCCAGAGTAAGCGTGAAGAGATAAGCCTTGGCATGTCTTCTGAGTGTCAGAGGATTAATGTCCAGAGTTCAGGTGGGGAAAAGAGGCACTAGACTGAGGATTGCTCACTGAATGACCTTAGTCTCATCCAGGTGATGAGGTCATTTTCAAAACTGAATGGAGCACAGTCATAGGTAAACAGATGGTAAGGAATGATAGAACTGGTTCTAAATTAAAATGCTAGATTTCTCTTCCTGCTTCTATTAAAATTATGTTTGTGTGTGATTCTGAACTTAAGTAGTATAGGAAGGTATAGTAAAAAGATTTAAGAATCTCAAAATGTATCTCTGCTACCGACTTGAGCTCTCTAGCTGTTTTGTGGTGTTTTTTTTTTTTTTTCTGACAGTTGCCTCCATTAATTCTCAAGAATATGTTTATGCCATTGTTTCTTGATTTCTTAATTTTAGGCACAAATTACTGGTTTTCAAGACTGATGACGATTTAGTTTACAGTATTTCCCACATTCCTCATGTCCTCCTCCTAGGATCATAATGTCACTACTTTTGATTCCTTTATAGGCTTTCTTTACAATGTCAAATATTATTTCACCTTTATTTCTTATTTTATTGGCTGTCAACAGTATTTAGCCCTCTAGTGTGTGAGATGATAATATTAACATCCTGATGCTTCCTTTGACTCTCCTCCCTTCTCTCGTTTTGTCATCTGTATTCTTACATTATTCAGGTTAACAACATTTACATTCTATTTAATAATCATGAATAGTCCTCAGCTCTATAGGTTGATACATACAGTTCACTGCAGATCACAGTTTATACTTTGATTACATTTCCTTCTATAGTTTTGTTTTTCTTGGTGTTTCTAATTATTATTTTTCCCTTGTACTTTTGGCTTCTATCATAGCCACAGTTATTTTATGTCTTCCATCATACCCAGTATTTTAGAGTTTTCCTTTTGTTCCAGAAAACTCCCCTGAGGCCAGTTCTCCCTTGCTTCAATCTGAACTTGTTGCTTTATTCTCCCTAATGCACAGCTCTCATTGTGGGACCTAGCTGCCCTCCTGAACTGACTGATTCCGTTATTTTCTAGATTCCATGTATGGAAACTATTGCTTTTTGCCTTTGTCCTAGTTCAGGTCCTCTAGAAGAAGTGGAAGTTCTTTTTGAAAAGTTTTGTGAATAGTTTATATGCATCACAAATATCTTTTTCCAGTTTGTGGTTTCTCTTGTTTTACTAGGGTATCTGCTGATAGACTTCTAGTTACATTTTAGTTACAACTATTTCAAACATGCATTCTCTCCCTTGTGTTAATTGTTCCATCCTCTGACACACAATATCCATTTCCACATAACATTTTAGCGTGTAATCACAGTGCATTCTAATTGCATTCATTCAGTTATTTCCTTTCCATGAAAGGTAACTTACTATTTTGCTGTAGCACTTATTTAGCCCAGTGCCTGGCCATAGTAAGTGCCCAACACATATTTTCTGGAAGAAATTATACCCTTGAGAGTGTAGCCATTCCCACTCACTCCTGAGATATACACACACATACATACTGGAGATCCAGTGTATGAAATTCGTCCACAGGTAGGGTCCCTAGGCCTGGATGGCGATCAGGGCCTTCCAGCTGCTGGCCAGGGCTTCCTTTCCTCAGCTGCCAACTGGGGTCTTCATTCTGCATGGCCCCCTGGTGGTCAGTGCATGTCATAGTGAGCAATCGGTCTCCTGGTGGAACTCCCGTTGGGGACAATTTGCATATTAGGCATACACACACATATACACACTATATCATGGTCATGGCTCTTAATTACAAATTCATGATTCTGGCTCATTAGATCACTTACAAAATTATAATGCTAGAGAAAGTCTTTTTAAAAAAAATACATTTTTATTGATTTCAGAGAGGAAGGGAGAGGGAGGGATGAAAACATCAATAAAGAGAGAATTGTTGATCGGCTGCCTCCTGCACACCCCCTACTAGGTCTCAAGGCACAAACTATGTGCCCCTGATCAGAATTGAACCTGGGACCCTTCAGTCCGCCGGCTGATGCTCCACCCACCGAACCACACCGGCCAGGGCTAGAGGGACAGTCTTTTTTTTTTTTTTTTTTTTTTTTTTTTAAATATATTTTATTGATTTTATACAGAGAGAAAGGGAGAGAGATAGAGAGTTAGAAACATCGATGAGAGAGAGTCATCGATCAGCTGCCTCTTGCACACCCCCTACTGGGGATATGCCCGCAACCAAGGTACATGCCCTTGACCGGAATCGAACCCGGGTCCCTTCAGTCCCCAAGCCGACGCTCTATCCATTGAGCCAAACCGGTTTCGGCGGGACAGTCTTGATGTAAATCTTGGAACAACCCTAGAAACATGCTCCACCAATGGCTTGATAGGGAAACTGCTCCTGCCGCCACCACCAAACTGAGGGCCAGGAGCCCAACTTGGCCATCTCTGCTGCCACCTTCAGTGGCAATGGAAGTTCTATTTGCATAGCCTATTATAAGTATCCTAAGTGCAGATGAATCTAATAGACTAGGTCATATAGTCAGAGGCCTGGTGCATGAAATTTGTGCATGGCAGGGGCAGGGGGGGCAGTCCCCTCAGCCCAGCCTGTACCTTCTCCAATCTGGGACCCCTTGAGGGATGTCTGACTGCCGGTTTAGGCCCAATCCCCAGGACATCCAGTAGTTGGACATCCCTCTCACAATCCTGGACTGCTGGCTCCTAATTGCTCACCTGCCTGCCTGTCTGGTCACCCCTAACTACCCCACCCCCACTGGCCTGATCACTCCTAATTGCGCCCCTTGTTGGCTTGGTCACCCCTAAGTGCCCCCTGCTGCTGGCCAGATCACTCCCAACTGCCCCCTCGCCGGCCTAGTCACTCCTAAATGCTCCCCCCCACCACCAGTCTGGTCACCTCTTACTGTCCTTGCTGCCGGCCTGGTCACTCCTAACTGCCCTCCCCCCCACCCCCACCAGCCTGGTTGCCTCTTACTGCCCACCCTGCTGGCCTGGTCATCCCACACAGCCTGCTTCAGTTGTTTGATTGTCCCTCACTAAACTCCCTGGTTGAGGCAGCCATCTTGTGAGGGTGTCAGGGTCAGTTTGCATATCACCTCTATTATATAGGATAGCCTTCAAGCTGCAAAAGCAGTGGGAACTGGCATCTTGATTTTTCTATCAGGAGGCAGGACTAATGTAGAAATTTTCTTTAGTCGATCTTTTGAAATGTATTTTAGAGAGAGAGAGACATCATTATGAGAGAAAACCTTAATTGGTTTCCTCCTGCACACACCCCATTTGGGGATTGAACCCACAACCTGGGTGCCCTGCCCAGGAATAGTGCCCGCTACCTATTTTGGTGTATGGGATGATGACACTCCAACCAACTGGCCAGCACAAAACTTCCTTAAAATACAGAAAAGAGGACAGACAAATATGGTATATGCCATTATATCTTCCTATATGGTCTAATACAACACTGCAGTGTTGTCTACTCTCATGTGGGAGAACTTCAGGGAGTTCTGTATTCCCTTATTTTGATTTGACATGCCTAGAGGCATTAAACTACCGTGTTTCCCCGAAAATAAGACATCCTCCGAAAATAAGACCTACTTACAGGTTTCCTTCTGAGTGAAATATAAGGCATCCCCTGAAAATAAGGCCCCCCTAGACTCTGTATCAGAATGCTATTGCTAAACATGAGAGATTTGGTCCACTGATTTTGAAAGAAATGGAGTCACAAGAAATTCACCAGGAAATTCAGGAATTGGATTGTTATGATGTTCCAGAAGATGATGACATGATTGTTATTGAATAAATGAGTAAATTCTTGATACTGTAGGATGCACAGTTTGTCTGGTTTGTGTTGACAACTACCGTACTACTGTACCATATACAAGTAATATATTTCCTTTATTTTCATTTAACAATAAATGTGTACCATATTCTTCTTCATGGAAAAATAAGACATCCCCTGAAAATAAGACATAGCACATCTTTGGGAGCAAAAATTAATATAAGACACTCTTATTTTCGGGGAAACGGTATATAGCCAACATTTTTACAGTCCCAATCTTTGGCCTATATATATCCCTTCTGATTGACCCCCAAGTTTATTTCCCCCCCATCAAAAATGTTCTTTCAGAAGCACTCAGTTCCCTTGAATCTTGCAACATGACAGAAGCAGGCAGTCCAGGACAGGGAGTGAACATGTGGGAGCTAGGACTGAAAATTTGATCAATATTATCTTAAAATTGTATAGCACAAACCAGTTTCCAATACTTTCTCATCTCATTTGAACCTGCCAACAATACCCAAATAAGTGTCCTTTCTTTGCTGAATAAAAAAATGATAAGCCCAGGCTTCCCACTGTTGGAAAATTTAGGGATAAACCAGGGGAGGAGGCTAGAATGATTTCTGTGGTGATGGGTCAGAGCTGAAGACATTAGTATAAACTCATGCTTCGCTTAATATAGTTTCCTACTTATAGAAGTATTTATAGATATGTGTGTATACACAGATAAGTATACACGTATTTTCTTACTCTGTGGCTAGAAAAAAATGAGGCCAAGATCTTAGTTTCTAATACTCTCCAATGAAAGGGACCAGGGCTCCTTGGAGAAATGGCTGATTCTAGGACTGGAGAAGAAATGAAATATCAAGATGAGTCTGCAGCACCTTATTGAGCTAAAAGGTAAGGAAGTGATCTAAAAAAAACAAAGCAAAATAAAATACAACAATTCCTTACACAATGATGGTGGGTATGTCAAAAGGACACAGGAACCAACTGAAAGCTCCCAGTGGCTAATTTAAGCAACAAAATAAAGTATCAGATTATAACCAAAAGTATTTTTAAAAAATATATATTTTTTATTGATTTTTTACAGAGAGGAAGGGAGAGGGATAGAGAGCTAGAAACATTGATGAGAGAGAAACACCGACCAGCTGCCTCCTGCACACCCCCACTGGGGATGTGCCCAAAACCAAGGTACATGCCCTTGACCGGAATCGAACCTGGGACCCTTGTGTCCGCAGACTGAATCTATCCACTGAGCCAAACTGGTTTTGGCTATAACCAAAAATATTAAGTAAATACTTGTAAGTCTATACTTGCATAAATAAATGAATGAATAAATGGTGGAAATGAGACAAGTAGCCCATTTAGAAAAATTTCCAGGAGGTGGAGCATAACTTCCCACTCATGTGAGCTGCATATACTGACTTCATTCAAAAAGAGCATGGAGCCCTGGCAGGTGCAGTTGGTAGAGCCTTGTCCTGTATACCAAGAGGTTACTTGTTCTATTCTGGGGCAGGGCACATGCTAGTGTGTGGGCTCAATCCCCAGTAGGGGGCATGCCTTTCTCCCTCTCTCTCTCTCTCTCTCTCTCTCTCTCCCTTTCCTCCGTCCCTATTTCTAAAAAAAATAAATAAAATAAAATAAATTTTAAAAGAGTGTATGGGAAAGGACATGTATTAGTTTGCTAGGGCTACCATAACAAAGTATCACAGACTTGGTGGCTCAAACAACATAAATTTCCCATTTTTCTGGAGGCTAGAAGTCCAAGATCAAGATGTTGGAAAGTGTGGTTCTCTCTTAGGCTTTCTGGTTGAGTCAAAATTAAAATGACAAAAACAGAGTAATAGGAGAAAGAGATGCAAATTCATATTAAATTTTACATGACATGGGAACCTTTATAAGGAAATGAAAACCCAAAGAAATGGCAAAATCTATTTGCTTTTATATTAGGTTGAACAAAGAGAAATAATCAAGGAAAAGTGACTAAACTATGTAGGGACATTAAAGAAGAGAATTATTTTAAGGTTTGTATAGAATTCTCTTGGTCTCAACTTCTAGACCTTGGTGTTAAGAATGTTACTTTCCTGCCAAAGCTGGTTTGGCTCAGTGGTAGAGCATCGGTCTGCGGACTGAAAGGTCCCAGGTTCGATTCTGGTCAAGGGCTTGTACCTTGGTTGCGGGCACATCCCCCATAGGGGGTGTGCAAGAGGCAGCTGGTCGATGTTTCTCTCTCATTGACATTTCTAGCTCTCTATCTCTCTCCCTTTCTCTCTGTTAAAAATCAATAAAATATATATTTTAAAAAATGTTACTTTCCTTATAGGGAGGACATCTTTCATACAGAATTTCACCTGCTTTTAAGAAAAAGAAGGAAGGTTTGAGTGTTTTTCTTGTATTTGTTGTTTTTCAATTGCCCCTTGAAATAGTCCATATGCCAAAGCAGCATACCATGGGGTGACATACCCTGAACTCCTTCATCAGCATACTCAGCACTTCTCAACAGTAGTGGGAGGTAGGTATTGTCCTAAGGGCAAGAAAACAGAATGATTACCATCTTACACAGAGTACGAAGGAATTCAAGGAGGTAGAATTCAAGTATCTTAAATTTCAATCCAGTGTCTTTTAAAAATATTTATATATTTTTATTGATTTCAGAGAGGAAAGGAGAGGGAGAGAGAGAGAGAGAAACTTCAATGATGAGGAAGGATCATTGATTGGCTGTCTCCTGTACATAGAGCCCACAATCCAGGACTGGGAATTGAATCATGACCTTCTGATTTATAGGTAGACGCTCAGCCCTAAGCCACACTAGCTTGGCCAGTGCCCTTCTATTATACTGGTCATAACTGCACATGTGATCTTGTTTGGGCAATAAAGGTGGGACCCTGAAACAAAGATTTGGTTTTAGAATGATAAGGAACACAGAGAATTCCGTAGGACTTTACGCTGTAGCCTTTACCTCTGGCACCTCTGGAGAGACTATAGGCAGTGAGCAAGAGAAGGCGAGGCCTGAGTTCCAGGGAGTGAGGACTGACCCTAAGTGACGCCTTTGCCAATGATCTTCCTTCAACTGCACATGCAGGACACATACAATCAAGGGAGTAGCCTTAAGAGATGGTCTTGGTAGAAACCATCCCAGATTCCTATGACAGGCACTGGACACCACTTACTAGTAGAGTTGAAGGAAATAGGATGAACACAATAACAAGAAGCTGGGACTAAAATATATCCTATTGCCGAAGCTGGTTTGGCTCAGTGGTAGAGCGTCAGTCTGCGGACTGAAAGGTCCCAGGTTCGATTCCGGTCAGGGGCATGTATGTTGGTTGCAGGCACATCCACGGTGGGGGGTGTACAGGAGGCAGCTGGTCAATGTTTCTCTCTCATCGGCGTTTCTGGCTCTCTATCTCTCTCCCTTCCTCTCTGTAAAAAATCAATAAAATATATTAATAAAATATATCCTATCTAATAAAGAGGGAATATGTTAATTGACCATAATGCCATCATAAAGATGGTGGCACCCACAGCCAATAAGGAGGGAATATGCTAATAGACTGCCACACCCTCAAAGATGGCAGTGCCCAGTTCCCTCAGCCCCAGTCCCCTCAGTCCTTCAGCCCCCCAGGACCTGACAGAGGCACAGGCAAACCTTGGATGTTGGCTGCCCAGCCACGCAGGGCTAGCCTGAGAGACAACCAAACCACTGAACAAGCAGCTGCATGGAGTGACCAGGCTGGCAAGGAGGTCTGTTGGGGGCAACCAGGCTGACAGGGGGGGCAGTTGGGGGCGACCAGGCCAGTGGGGGAGGGCAGTAAGAGGTGATCAGGCTGGCAGGACAGGGGCAGTTGGGGATGACCTGGCCAGCAGCGGAGGACAGTTAGGGGCAAGCATTCAGGAAGGCAGGTTGAGTGATTAGGAGCCAGTGGTCCAGGATTGTGAGAGGTATGTCTGACTGCCAGTCTTGACCAGCAGTCAGACATCCCGGAGGGGTCCTGGATGGGAGAGGGTGCTGGCTGGGCTGAGGGGATGCCCCTCCCCTGACCCGTGCACTAATTTGTGCACGCCTTGTAGGCAATTGGGGCTTATGGGGGCTTTGGGAGGTTGGCTGCAATGGGTGGACCAGTCGTTTGTTCACTTAGGGATTTTATATATGTATCTATGGAGAATAATCAATCCAGGAGTGAAAGTGTGGGTGATTAAGGAGGCAGATAGAGGGCGAAGACAACATGGGGGTGGGGGTGCAAAGACCATATTCTTATGCCTGATGTGCACGGATAACAGCAGTGAGTAGACCGAATGCTGCTTCTGAGGTTGAGCTTTTTATACAGAGAGACACTGTAGGTATAGACTAGGGGTGTCGAACTCAATCAGAGAAGGGGCCAAAATCTAAAATCCAGCCTAAATCGCGGGCCCAATGGTTTACTGAACAGTCATAAACTGTCATTGTGATGGAAACGCAGAGGAGTGCAGTGATGACAGCGCGGTGCGGGCCACATTGCAAGGCCTGGTGGGACGGATTTGGCCCGCGGGCCTTGTGTTTGACACAAGTGGTATAGACCCTCCACAAAAGCCCTCCGGTGGGCATCCTTATTGGCTCCAGCAGGTGTATACCGTACATGGTGCGGCTACACGGGGAACAGAACGAGGGAGAGGCTGGAGACAGGGTACCTCTGCAAACACACAGGCCTAGGAACAGGTAGGCTCCTGGGCCGCCCGCTGGGGGCATCTTGTTTCAAGGCTCACTCAAGTTTCCGCTTTGGCATCCATTACCTGACCCAGCTGCAGATAACAAGGTGTTCGGGTGACCTTGGTGATCCTTTATCTCAGATTCTTGGTCCTCCCTCATTCTTCCCCTCCCTCCCTGCTTCTGCTGCCAACAAGGCTCTTTTGGAATTCTAGGTTATCCTATGGCCATTCCAGGACACCTCCGCCCCCCAGTCCTTCAGCTAGAAATGCCTGTTCGGACCGGAGAGGAGAGGCAGGCTTTTACCTGGACACCCTCCGTGACACCAGCTACCACCGCCCCTTTCAGGGCTGGCTCCCTCTGCATGGTCAGGGCCCGCTTGGGGCAGGGAGCGCCGGGGTGCGGGCGGGGGACCCGGGGCTGCGCGGGGCGGCCGGGCGGGGAGGATGCTCGGAGCCCGCAGCCGGCGGGCGGCGACGTGAGCCCGCGAGAGCCCGGGCGCCCGCGGCCGCCGCGCCGAGCGCAGCCTCCTCCCGCTCCCACAATGCACAGGGCGGCGGCGGCGGCAGCATCCCCGGCGGCGAGCGGGCTGCGGCGGCGGCCACTCCGAGGACCCCGGGCACGCGGGGCGCCCGGGAGCGATGGCGAGGCTCCCGCCCGCCGCCCGCGCCTGAGGCAGGCGCCCCGCCCTCCCGGCCGCGCCCGGCCCCGCCCGGCCCTGCCCGGCTCCCCACGCGGCCGCCCGGGCGCTTCCTTAGTCGGCGCGGGCGGCCGGCAGGCGAGGTGCGGCCTGCGCGCTGGCGGGGGGCGTCGGTGCCGCGGGCGCCATGGCCGCGTCCCAGCTCTACACAAAGGTAGGGGCCCGCGGGGCGGGGAGGGGGCCCCGCCGCCGGCTGTCAGGCGCGGGGAGGGGGTGTCGGGGGCGCGAGGGCCGCCGGCCGGCACCACCCCTTTTCCGATCATTTCCAGCCCCCCCACCCCCACCCCCACCGCCACCCCACCCCATCCTCCCCCGCCCTGCTGCCTGCGCCCGCGGAGGCGCCTTCCTCTTTCGGGCGGTGATGGTGGGGAAGGCGGCGGGGGAGGCCGGCCTCGGGGTGCCTCTGGCCCGCGCCACGCTTGTCGGGCTGGAGCGGAGGAGTGCGTTTCTGTGAAGGAGGCTGGTGCGAGTTCAGTAGGGCGGACCCGGGTCCCGGGTTGCCCAGCCCTCCGTCCGCTTCAGGAAAAAAAAAAAAACAAAACCAAAAAAAACCCTGGCTGTTGGGGGATGCTTGTCAGATGGTCCCTCCCTTGGGAACACGCGCTTAAAATAACGCCTGGCGTTGTTACATGCGGTGCCACTTCGACTGCCAGCCAGGTTTCCCGTGAGATTGTTTGGAATCCTGCAGACTGAGTATCCAGCCCATTTCAGGTCGCTGCCCTGGGGCGGTGAGCCCCTGGAAGGCGCAGCCGGATCAGCGCCAGCTCCTTCACGGGTTGGGATGGTCCTTACTCATTAGTCGCCGCGAGGTTTGCAACCTGCATGCAATCCCCTAGACTCTAATCCCCTTAGAGCCTTGTTAGGCTCCATGTCTTCCCCCTCCGCCCGGGCGAGCCTTTTCTTCTGGGTTTAATTTAAAGGGAAGCGGCATCCTTTTCTTTGTAATACTGACACACGTGTTCTCTGGATCTGGAAATCTCTAAATGGCATGTTTTGGAAAACTGTCCCTTTGAAAACTCTTCTGAAAAATTGTCTTGGGCAGTGAGTATGTGGAGTCAAGGCATTTTATACTGTAACTCATGTGTAGGTAGGTGTTTTTGCCAGCTATTAATTACCTCTAATTATAATGAACAGAATTGCCCTAACTTTTCAAGTTTGCATTTGCAGCAGAATCTCCATTTAAGATCCTGGAATCACTGTGTCCAAATGTGACACAAGTAAAGCCCAGGGCCCATGTTTATAGAGAGAAAAGAGGTCTGGACCCAACCTCTGGATCCTAGCCCCAGGCCTTGTCACTTACTCTGTGACCTTGGGCAAGTCCTTAACCTCTTCAATAAATGGAGTTAATTATACCTGCCCAGCATCTCTTACAAGACTGTCCTGAGGATGAAGCTTAGTAATAAACAGGAAAGCTTTTTGTAGCCCGTGAATTTCTCTACAAGTCCAAGGTGTTCGATTAATTTCTTCAACCATGAAATGAGGGGTTTTCATGAAACATTCTCTGGGACCTCTTTCTTTCCAGCCTGGTTTAGTTGGAACTTCTCTCTAAACCTGGCAATTTCTTTAGTCATTGTAGATCTCTAATATATAAATGAATACAATTGGAAACTGATTCAAAGTTTCTTTATTAACAAGCATTTATACAGTGCCTACTGTGCCCACTACTGTTTTTAGTGCTTTACAAATTAACTCAGTTAATTCTTATAATAAATGTATAGGGCTGCTACTAAGAAATATCAAATATCAGAGTCATTTTCACATGAAGAGATAAAGATCTGTGGTAATGAGCCCATCCTTGAACTGCTTGACTAAATTGTAGGTTCGTTAACTAGAGACTAAATGCATAATAAATTGCTCTTGGATTTTGGATTTGCCTTTTTCCACCAAGATAACGGGTAGGAGAGAGGTACTGTGATTTTTTTCAATTGTAGCTTCATCACAACCTGTTTTAAAATTACTTTCTAGTCATTATAAAGACAGATTGATTTAGAGATTAAGACTGAAGTTGAACCCTGGCTGGTGCGGTTCAGTTGGTTGAGTGTCATCTGGTGAACCAAAAGGTTGGGTGGGTTGGGATGCATGTGGAATCTCACATCTCCCCCTCCCCCTCCCCCTCCCCTCCCCCTTCCCCTCCCCTCCCCTCTCCCCCTCCCCCTCTCCCCCCCTCCCCCCCCCTTTCCCATCCCCCCTTCCCCTCCCTCTTCCCCTCCCCCTCCCTCCCTCTCCCTCTCCCTCTCCCTCTCCCTCTCCCTCCCTCTCCCTCCCCCTCCTTCCCTCTCTCTCCCTCTCTCCTTCCCTCTCCCTCTCCCTCCCTCTCTCTCCCCCTCCTTCCCTCTCTCTCTCTCCCTCCTTCCCTCTCCCTCCCTCTCCCTCCCTCTCCCTCCCTTTCCCTCCTTTTCCCTCTCCCTCCTTCCCCCTCCCTCCCTCCCTCTCTCTCTCTCTCTCCTCTCCCTCTCTCTCTCTCCCTCTCCCTCTCCCTCTCCCTCTCCCTCTCCCTCCCTCCCTTTCCCTTGTCCCCTTTCTCTCAAAATCAATAAAATATATATTCTAGAAAAAGACAAGTTGAGCTTAAGCCAAGCCACCTTTTTCTAGTATACTTATGCCCAAGAATAATCTGGTCACTGAGCTATTATTGATTAATTCTTTGTGTGAATGGACTTTATGGTGGGTAAAAATATTTATTGCGCACCTACTAGGTGCCAGATACCCTGTTTAATGTTAGAGGTTCTAACAATGAATAAGACACAGTCCTTTTCCTCAAAGGGCTCACAGTCTGCTTTTTATATTCCTCACCAAATTTGTACCTCCAAGGGCATAAAAAGCCTGCTGTAACTCAACAGCAAGCAGACAGCTGTTATGGTATTAGTAGAAGTTAGGGAATAGGTTAGGATATGAGGAATGTTAGAATGACTCTAGAGATGAAAGCTTGAGTAGTGATCATTAGAGGAAGAGGCCAGTCATTAGAAGTAGTATCAATGGATAAACAAGGATTGTTCCCTTGCAGAGGATTATATCTTCTGCGGAAGATAATTAGGAAAGGTATATTAGTGACATGCCATCATTGTGGTATTCAACATAGTGGTTAAATCTGAAAAGTGCCCCCTAACCCTAACCCTAACCCTAACCCTAACCCTAACCCTAAAAGTGCCCCTTTAAAAATGTCATTCAGCTAGCCCTGGCTTAGTAGCTCAATTGGTTCGTAGGGGTGTCGAACTCAATCAGAGAAGGGGCCATAAATCGTGGGCCGAATGGTTTACTGAACAGTCATAAACTGTCATTGTGATGGAAACGCAGCGGAGTGCAGTGATGACAGTGCGGTGCGGGCCACATTGCAAGGCCTGGCGGGACGGATTTGGCCCGCGGGCCTTGTGTTTGACACATGTGGGTTAGAGCATCGTCCTGATGACAGTAAGGTTGCAGGTTCCATCCCTGATCAGATCACATGCAAGAATTCAACCAATGAATGTATACGTAATTGAAACAACAAACCCTGTTTCTCTCCCTCCCTCTCTCCATTTCTTCCTCTCTGTCTAAAATTAGTAAAGTGGGTAATCTAAATAGTTATATTGCTTTTCACTTGTATTAATAAATATAGCTTCATTTAAAAAATGTCATTTAGAGCATAAAGGCAGATTTTGTTGTGTGATTCAGATCCGTTCTTATTACGGTGAAAGGCATGACCATTCAGTTTATTCTTTTTAGCTAATGATAATGGTTTTGTCACAGCAGTTTAGTAGGGCTTCTATGTTGTAAATTTCCCCAGCAGTATAAACATTTTAAGGGCAACAGTTAGGATCCTAGGATATAACATTTCTGAAAACTAACATTTTGTTTAAAACATGTTTGTTGTCACTAGCCAGTTTTGCTTAGTGGATAGAGCTTTGGCGTGTGGACTGAATCAGATTTGATTCCAGTCAAGGACACATATCTCAGTTACAGGCTTAATCCCTGGCCCTGGTTGGGGCACCTGGGGGAGGCAACTGCCATCAGTTGTGTGTGTCTCTCACATCAGTGTTTCTCTCTGGCTCTCCCAGTCCCTTCCACTCTCTCTAAAAATCAATGGAGAATTATCCTCGGGTGAGGATTAACAACAACAAAAAAAATGTTTATTGATTTTGAAATAACAGATTTATTGAGATATAATTCACATACTATACCACTGGCCAATTCAATTGTTTTTAGAATGTTCATAGAGTTGTGTGTTGATTTGTTTTTAGATCCTTGACTTGTTCCCAAAAGAATCGAAGGTGGCTATGATACATCATTACCTCTGATTTTGAAAATATTTGCTAGTCTTGACTTGCCAGTGGGTATCTGAATCATAACATTACCCAAAGATGCTTTCAGCAACTTCAAAGGATTCAGTGTATGTGGAGCAAGGATTATTAATGAGACCTAGACGGATCACTTGAAGCAATAAAATGTCATGCTAGTCCTCTTTACTTGAGGTTCCGAGACACCGTGGATAGCACCATAAATCCTGGAATGGCCAAGATTACCTGATGCCGTTTCATTAGGAGTCCCCATGCTGAGCTTTGTAACAGTGCAGAAAGGATTTAAAGCCCCCCATCTGGAGCCCTGTGAACTCTCCTAGATGAAACAGCTGGTTAAGCCAGTCAATTGTATACTTGTAGCCTTCCTTTCCTACCATATTCCCTCATATCTACTGAAGTTACATGGTCAAGATTTTTCCTGGGATAGTTTCAATTTTATATTCTGTCATTGTTCCTTTACTATCAATCCTGGGAATTCTAATTTTTTGGTGTCAAAATTACATTTCTCAGACAGCTTCCAAAATCTTAAAGCAAAACAGCAATCTTATCTCTGATAATTTCCTCAAGTCTTCTGTCACGCCCCTTCCATTCAAATTTCCTCTGATGTGTCTAGGCCTGTTAATTGCACTGCAGTTCTAGTCCTTCAGGTTAGAAACCCTACAGCTTTTCCTTTTTTTAAATTTATTTATTATACAGCTTCTTTCTTTCTTTTTAAAAAAAATATATTTTATTGATTTTTCACAGAGAGGAAGGGAGAGAGATAGAGAGCTAGAATCATCAATGAGAGAAATACATCGACCAGCTGCCTCCTGTACACCCCCCACCGGGGATGTGCCCGCAACCAATGTACATGCCCTTGACCGGAATCTGAACCTGGGACCCTTTGGTCCGCAGACCGATGCTCTACCACTGAGCCAAACCGGTTTCGGCATACAGCTTCTTTTCTAATATCACTTGACATCCAGATAACATTTCTGTTTTTGTTGTTGTTTCGTTTTAAATGTTTCTATTGATTTCAAATAGGAAGGAAGAAGGAGAGGGAGAGAGAAACATCAATGATGAGAGAATCATCGATCGGCTGCTTCCTGCACAGTTCCTACTGGGGATTGAGCCCCCAACCTGTGCATGTGCCCTGACCGGGAATCTAACTGTAATCTCCTGGTTCATAGGGTGATACTTCACCACTGAACCACATCAGCCAGGCCAGTTCTCTCTCTCTCTCTCTCTCTCTCTCTCTCTTTTTTTTTTTTTTTTTTTTTTTTTTTTTAATATATTTTATTGATTTTTCACAGAGAGGAAGAGAGAGGGATAGAGAGTCAGAAACATTGATGAGAGAGAATCATCAATCAGCTGCCTCTTGCACACCCCCTACTGGGGATGTGCCCGAAACCAAGGTACATGCCCTAGACTGGAATCGAACCTGGAACCTTTCAGTCCGCAGGCTGACACTCTATCCACTGAGCCAAACCGGCTTCGGCCCAGTTCTCTTTTTAATGACCTGTACACATTCCCATCTTATTCTAGTTATTTGTGTGTATGTCTGCCACTTCCATGCTAACACAAGCCCCCTGAGATGCTGATCAGAGTTTTGTTCACCTCCTATATAGAGCCTGGCTCAGTGTCTAACACATAATAGGTGCTGGTTGAGTCTTTATTGGATGAATGAAAGAATACATAGAAGAGGGATAGACTGCAAATAAGAGTTTAGGATGATTAGTCCACTTGTAGGAATGAAGCAGGGTATAAAGTAGTTAGACAAGTAAGCACATTTTCAGGCATGTTTTACAGGACTAATCATGAGAGCTGAGACCCAGGGAGATCAAGGAAACTGTTGCAGGAAATAGGCTGAGTGATGAGGGTCTGGTAGACTGAGGCACAGAGGGTTAGGAAAGAAGGGAACACATCTGAGAGACAGCGCTCTGTGATGGCTTAGACATAAGATGGGAAGGAGAGGAAAAATGTAAATTAATGCAAATAGCTCTAGCTTTGGAAACTGGAAGTTCATTTCCATTGCATCATGAGTTTTTGCCAACTACAGAACTTTTAAGTTACTCAAATACTTTAGTCTGCTGGAGCAAAGCAGAACACTCATGACTTTCTCTTGAAATGTTCCTGTCTCTTGAAGTGTGTGAAAGTTTGATGTATTGTCCAGTGGCTAAAAGGTTACAAAAAGGTTCTCATTTATTGATTTGCTACTGTCACATAAATGGTTTAAATCTCCGTGATGCTTTTAGCTTTTCAAAGTAGGGGAACAGTGAAGGAAGATCTATGAATGAGGTTCCTGGGACTTAACTACAATCTCCAAAGGGTTGGGGAGTGGCTCTAACGTTTTTATAGGAGAGTGTGGGAGTGGAGAAATGAACCCCCTTACTTTATGTCTTCTCTTAGAAGGTAATTTAGCTTCTCTGTTTTTCATTTTACGATTGGTTTTACCTCCACTGGGAGGAGACTCTAGGGGCATGTGGCCCATGGAAGATGGACTTGGATTTATTTGTCTCCATTTTCAGCAGTTCCTAATGAAATATAAGGTATTATTGGAAGTGTAAACTCTCAGCTGATCAATGGAATAAAGTCTGGTCCTCGGTAAAATATTGTGGGCAACTCTACTCCTCCCACTCCATCCTGATGGGCATGTCCTCTGTCCACAGCGGTCTTCCTAGACTTTTTCCATTTGTTTGCCTGGGGCATTTGTCCTCCATTTTCCTCCAGTGCCTGCCTCTCTCTGTAATCATCTTCACTGAGATCTAATTTACATGTAATAAAATTCACTGATTTAAAGTGTACAATTCAATGCATTTTGACAAACATATTTTGTCAAGTAACCACCACCACAAACAAGATATAGGACATTTTTATCACCCTCAGAAATTCCTTTGTGCTTAGTTTCTTCTTTTCTCCAGCTTATTTAGAGAATTTACTGGAATTGCGTGTGCCCACCAGGGCAGAGGAGAATAGTTTGTTTTAAAAATATATATAGTTATGGTTCCACATTAGCCCGACCCTTAAAGACACTGAATACAGAGGCCTGACCTTGGAACTCACTCCTGTGGAGTGTCATTGAAGTGGGAGGTGGGAGTAGATGGAAAGTGGTTTGGGTGGTTGATTTAATCTTTCCTTCACACACTTAGCCCTTTACCTTTCATAATGGTGTCTGCACTTGATGCCTTATGTCCTTAGGTCCTTAGTATACTAACTGCCCTCTTGTCAATTTTGCCCTTTAATAGTGCTCCTCCCCCATCTGCCTTGGCTGTGCTGTCAGTCTGGGTTTGTGCTGATACAGATTTCTGAACTGTGCAGAAACTTATCCCTGGCTTCTCTTCTGCCTCCCAAATTCTGAATTTCTCTGCTAATCCCTCTTCAGTTGGAAGTCTTACCCAGAAGCATTAGCATTAAACATCTTGTAAAGCAGAGACTCGCTGCCAATTGTAGAATTTAGGGATGATGTAATTATGTTTCAAAATAATGACTCTAGGACTTGAATGAAATCAAGGGAGAAATGTGTTTACCCACCCTTGAGCGTTCACAGGGACCGTCCATCTACCTCCTTCTGCCTGAGGTGCTGCTGTGGCCCAAAAACATGAGCAAAAGGCTAGCCTGGAGGGGGACCAGATACAAAAAGACAAGTTTTATTTGTCCTTGGTCACTCATACAAAAACATGCATTGTCCTGGCTGTGAATCCCGTGTGTGAGATTGGGATTTCTGCTTTTTGATAAATACATGCTGAAACTAGAGGATTTTCAGAATAGGAGAAGTAAAATGAATCTGGCTAGTGAAGTGGCTAGACAAATTGAAAGGGTAGAACTCTTTGGTTTAGAAAGATGAATGCGAACTTGCAAAATAGTGAAGTATTTAACACCAAGAATGGTAGAAGTTTTTAATATCAAATCTCAGTTCAGTAGGGATAGTTATTAAATTTTGAAATAAATAAATATGTAATTTAAAATGAATTTCTACCTCAAACATTAGATTTGTATTTATGAAATTTATTGCCTTAAGTTATGATATCAGTTAAGATATAGTACATAAAGAGAAGGTTCTGAATAATTCATAGATGATAGTTCTGACAAACTGACTTACCTAACCTCTCTTTGACATTATTGAATAGTTTACCAGCCTGAACTATTTTATTTTATTTTATTTTTTTATGTCTCAGATATGCCTCAAGTTTATTAATGATGCCCTATATACACATTTGCTACTAAAAATTGAAAGAGTACCTAAAAAATGTGTTACAACTCAAATGAGTACAAGAATATAGTATATGCCATGTCATAATTCTTTTTTTTTAAAGTGTGAGTTTTGTTTTTATATATATTATTGATTTCAGAGGCAGGGAGAGGGAGAGAGAGAAACACATCAACAATGAGATAGAATCATTGATCAGCTGCTTCCGCATGCTCCCTATTTGAGCACATGGCCTTGACTGGAATTGAACCCCAGACCCATCAGTCCGCAGGCTGACACTCTAGCCACTGAGGCAAGCCAGCTAAAACCACGTCATAATCCTTAATAATACCAAAAGGACCTGGATCTGATTGGCAATGACCACATTGAAGTACTGGCTCATTCTTGTTCTTGCGGTTTTGGATAGCCTCATTCCTTCTCCTCAGCCATATTGGAAACAGTCCTTTGAGGTCTCTTTTCAGACTTGCCATTGTCCTCACTCCACGTCTCCTCCTGTAGACCAGAATATGTACAGCGTCAGTACATATTCTTTTGTGTCCTGTTGGGGTGCAAGGTTTCCTGAATCTTCTTCACCGGACAGCTGAGAAGAGGACCCAGTGGAGGGGCGGTTAAGCTCTGTTGGTGAATCCATTGCTAGCCCAGTCTCAGGCTGAAGTTCCTCCTAGAATCCGAAGGCAGAAGGTGGTGCTCCAAAATCTCAAGTTAGCCTGGAAAGAACAGGCCAGCCTGAACTATTTTAGTTGGAAATAATGGAAACCCAACTCAAAGCCAAAAAGGATTTTGTGAAAGTGTAGGCATGGCTGAATTTAAGGCTCAGATGAGGTCTCTGAGGTACTCTGTCACTGGTTCTCATGTCAGATTGTGCTGTGAGACCTTGGTTTCATCCTCAGGACAGCTCTTTTTGGGGTGAAAATGATGGTCAGTGGTGGTTGTAGATCACAGGATCTTATAGCTCTGGACCTGGAGGAAGACAGCTTGAAAGATGAATTGCTTGGGGTCATGTGCCCTCTCCTTTCACTGTGCAGTGTAGGCTGTGGGGAGGAATATCATGAGTGGTCACGTCATGCTTACCCTAGATGCCAGGGGTTGCACAGGGCATCAAAATTGAGAGTACCACTCAGACTTGGTGGGGTGGCTGAGAACTATTCCTATTAGAAGAAATAGTGCTGGTAAACCACAGATAACTACCTCTAGTTGATGTCCACTGTGAATAAAGCACCAAAAATGACAAAGTGATTGAATTCTATTCCTCCTTTTCTGCTCTTTGATCGGAGATTGGGAGAATTTTGCATACACAAGAGGTTATTGGATATCTTTCTCCTAGAGAATCATTTTGATTAAAAAAAAAAAAGCCATGTAGAATCATACAAGCAAGTGTTATTAAAACCATATCAGACATTGAAGATTTGAACATTATTTTGCATCAGTCTTAATTAGAGGACTGTGAACCCTATATTTCCTTTCCTTCTAATCTCTTTCTTTGCCTATTTCCTCAGCATTTTATTTTCCGTATTTTCTTCACACCGTTACTTGCATACATTATTCTCTTCCCCCATTTTCATCTAAAGATAAATTGCAAAATTCCTTATTTTCCCTTTTGGACTGTCTGAATTGTTACTTGAATTCATCTTTGGTATCTTTTTCTGTTCTCTTATTTTCCATACTGTCATCTACTTCTTTATTTTATTTTATTTTATTATTATTTTTTTTTTACTTTATTTTAAATATGTTTTTATTGATTTTAGAGAGAGAGGAAGGGAGAGGGAGAAAGAAATAGGAAACACTGATAAGAAACATTAACTGGCTGCCTCCTGCATGCCCCACCTGGGGCCTGCAACCCAAGCATGTGCCCGTGACTGGAATCGAACCTGGAACCTTCAGTCCCCAGGCCAGTGCTTTATCCACTGAGCAAAATCAGTTAGGGCATTAAGTTTTTTATCTGTATTCATAGTGGTAATTTTTATAATTTTTAAACTTAACATGTATTAAGAGAATTTTTATATCATTGAGAATGCTTTTTAATGGCTGCATGATATTTTACCATTTGGCTGCTAGTATACCATAATTTATTTACTGCTGGGTATTTTCATTACTATAAGAAATGTACTATGATGAGCATCTTTGTACATAAATCTTTGCTTGAATTAGCCAGTTTTAGTCAATTTTAAAATATATATTTTTGCGGAAACCGGTTTGGCTCAGTGGTAGAGCGTCTGTCTGCGGACTGCAAGGTCCCAGGTTCAATTCCGGTCAAGGGCATGTACATTGGTTGTGGGCACATCCCCAGTATGAGGTGTGCAAGAGGAGAGAGATAGTTAGAAACGTCGATGAGAGAGAAACATAGACCAGCTGCCTCGTGCACCCCTCCTCCCCACACTGGGGATGTGCCCGCAACCAAGGTACATGCCCCTGACTGGAATCGAACCTGAGACCTTGCAGTCCGCAGACTGATGCTCTATCCACTGAGCCACACCGGTTTTGGCAGTTTTAGTCAATTTTAGACTCTTAAGTCTTGGCTAGAGGTGGCATTTATATTTATGCAGGATATGGTATTCAGATTTATTTCATTTTAAAAATAGCATTTTTTATGTACATTGCTTCAGGGCAGGCTGACCAGATGTTCATTTCTGTGAGATGCTTTCTGCCATCCAGTACCTTTATTCTGTTTTGAGAAATTCTCTTTCTGTAAAAATATGTCAATTTATTTCAAAATTTAATCTTTTGGGAATAAAAAATAATTGAGTTAAGAAAAAAACTTGAAGCTACTGCTTGAGAGTCTAAACAATGTAATTTTAACTTAAAAAGTACCTGAAAATACTACTATATTTTACACCACATGTCCTCCTAATTAGAATAAGTTATCATTTGTTTAGAATGGTCATGATGCTTTCAGTGGGCAGTCAAGAACCTGAGAGACCTTCAGCATCAGTAATTGCTTTAAAACAACCAGAATGGACCAAAATACATTCTGTGCTAAAGATAGCACCTGGAATGGAATCTTCCTAGCGCTCAGAGAGGTTTTGGGATTTGTGAGATCTGCAGTTTGTTGCTGTGTGCAGCAGCCCTCCTTCAGGCCTGGTAGCCACAAATGTGAGAGGTTGATTGTGTGGATCCTTTGATGTTAAGACACAGTAAACTGATTTGAAGCCTTGGCACCCTTGGGATGAATGTTGGTTTTTTTTTTTTTTTTTTTTTTTTTTTTTTAATGCACACTATATTATTGTAGCAATATTTTTTCTCTAAGTAGTATATTGTGAACATTTTCTCATGTCAACACATTTTCTCCTACAATATCTTTTCTTATGGCTTCTGAGTATTATATTGTATGAATTAGTCATATGATACTCAATCACTCCCTTATGATAAGTACTTTCAGACTTTTGACAGTTTTTACTTTAACTCAAGAGAACCAAAATCCTTTGTGTGTCCCTTTAAAAAGAAATCAATTGTTGTTAATGGATTTGACTATAATTATAAAACATCACATTTTTCTACATAACAATATTGGTACAAAAACTTGGTGGTTATCATCAATGTTAAGATTAATCTAGTTAAAGCTTAGAAGGACTAAAAGAACCATCACAGGAATATCAAAGCACTTAGGAATAAATCCTTAAATATAATTACAGTTTTGGGATTTCAGAGTGTCAGTCACAACAGCCCACTAGAAAGGAATTCTCCAGACTGTAGAGGTAGATAGACCAAGATTATTAATCACAGGTCAGGTTAATCACAGTGTAGGTTAGCTCCAACTTGAGAGGACAATGGACCTCTTTCTCCTCTAGTATTTGGAAGCCATATGGTAGAATGAGTTACATTGCAATCTACATGTTCATATATCTGCCTTTCTTGTTGGTTGAGGAGACTATACCTGACTAATAAAAGCCACTTGGGATCTGACAGGCCCCTGCATCCATGTTTAATGGTTGCTCTGAATCTGTTGCTTTAGAAATGAAAAGGTTAATTTAGGCTAAAGGGAGAATATTATAGCAGAGATAGTTTTGCAAGAAAAAAACCCCCCACCACATTTACTAAATCAAGAGACGTAATGTGGGAAATAGTCTCTGAGAATAAGACATTTGAAAGCTCTGAAAAAGAGCTTTTCTTACTAATGTATCTCCAATAAACATCCCCCACCCCCTTGATTTACAAATACTGTAATTAAATGTTTTTTAAAACAAGTTTCCAGCTAAAATATGTCTGTGATACTGTCCAGGGTTTGATAGCAACCTGACTCTTCAGAATATGCCCAGTTCCATTGGGGCAGAGGTGGCACCTTCTTGGGTCCAAGAATTTTTTGAATCTGTGTCAGGAAAGTTAGAATAATCTGTCAAACACGTGAAATTGCTTCTGCAGTCACTGCCCTCTGGAGTTATCAAAGCACAGTTTGTCTTTTGGAGCTGGGGCCTCCACTGTAGTGTGTTTAACAAGGATCCGGACAAAACATGTAGAGAACAACTTATTAATTGGTAGAGTGAGGATTGGGATGTCTTATCTGAGTTCATGAAAAATCTAAGTGGTGGGGATATTCAAAAGAAAGTCAGTACAAATTTAACAAATTTGCAAGACTCAGTTGTAATCTGTGCTATTCTGCACACTAAAACTTAAAACAATTTTGTTTTAAAAGTTAAACATCTGTATTTTTATTTAATTGTTTTAAAATATATTTTTATTGATTTCAGAGAGGGAGGGAGAGGGAGAGGGAAATAGCAACATCAATGACAAGAGCATTGATTTGCTGTCTTCTGAACACCCCTTAGTGGGTATTGTACCTTTACTAGGAATTGAACCATGACCTTATGGTTCATAAGTCGATGCTCAACTACTGATGCATACTGGCCGGGCTCTCCTGTATTTTTATTTGCCTTGCTTACCCATTGGTTATTTTTTCAAGGTTTTCTAAGGTAACTGCCATAGACTATGTTAAAATTTAATAAATCTGGATGAGTAGAAATCAAATTAATTATTTAAAAATATATATGGGTAAAATAGATGGAGCAGTACTGCTGTACTGATTCCAGCTGAAAATTGCTTTTGTTGGGCATCAGTTAAGGATTGGTAAGTATGAAATTAATAGATTGAGTTTATTGAGAATGTGGTCAATATATAAACAGAGTCTCAGAACGCTGGGACTGCTTCTGTGCATGCTTTTCACTTTAGTCAACTTAATTCCTGAAGTAGCTGGTTGTCCTTTGGTTTTCATTCTTCACTGCCTTAAGCATAGGGGCATCAGATGCAGCTGGAGTTTAATGAAGAAGGGTCATGTTAATTAATTCCAGTGAAACACAAACTGCCTCATAATTAATGGAATAATAGCCTCATTTAAAGACCTTAGACCTTTCCCCCCTGCTCTTCTATTTTTTCAAGGACTAGAGAAGGATAATGGCACAGATTGTTCACTTGAGACTGTTTTAAGCTATTGATCCATTTTACAGTTTTCATCTGATGGTTCTGTTTTCAACAGGAATTATCCAGGCCATGTAGTGATTTTCTTGAGGTTTTCTGTCTTCTGAGACAGTTTTTAAGAAAGCAGTCCATGAACTTTGGCTTTGTCGGAATCTAAAAATGGCCTCTATTTAATGTTTTATTTATAGATACCATATTTTAGTTCATATACAGTACCTAGCAAGCAAATATTTGTGTGTACAAGTAGGATGGCCAATGCCAGGTCAGGTTGCCTGCTGGATTATTAGAGAGGAGAGGCTGTGTATGTTCCCATCACTGTTCTACTCAGCTAATCATACTATCAGCTGACCTTGCTTTTATGTGGTTCATTTTTATTTTGTCTTCCAAATAGTTAAGGAAAGAGGGACTGTGGACAGAGATAGCCAGAGTTAGGGAAAACCGAGTCAAGACATAATTAGGAAGTTCCTTTCCCATGTGTGATCATCTTAGTTTTCAATCCAACATTCTTGTAGTAAGTAGAAGCTTCTATCTTGTGACCTAACCTTTGAGGATACTGCCTTTGAGCAAACTAGAAAGTTTAATATACTTCTAATTTTAATAGATAAAAAGGGAATAAATGGAAATTAACATGTAACATATGAAACAACAAGAAAGCCTACGGTGTGGGAGAACATATTTGCAAATAATACCACTGATAAAGGTTTAATCTCCAACATTTACAGACAGCTTATACAACTAAATAAAAGGAAGATCAATGATCCAATTAAAAAATGGGCAATGGACCTAAATAGAATATTTTCAAAAGAAGACAGAAGGAAGGCCAAAAGGCACATGAAAACATGCTCAAAGTCACTAATTGTCCAAGAGGTGCAAATCAAAACAACAATGCGATACCATCCCCTGTCAGAATAGCCAACATCAACAAATCAACAAATGACAAGTGTTGGCGAGGTTGCTGAGAAAAAGGAACCCTCGTGCACTGCTGGTGGGAATGCAGACTGGTGCAACCACTGTGGAGAACAGTGTGGAGTTTCCTCAAAAAAACTGAAAATGGAACTCCCATTTGACCCAGTAATCCCACTTCTAGGAATATTTCCCAAGAAACTAGAAACACCAATCAGAAAGGATATATGCACCCCTATGTTCATAGCAGCACAATCTATACAATAGCCAGAATTTGGAAACAGCCTAGGTGCCCGTCAGCAGATGATTGGATCCAAAAACGATGGTACATCTACACAATGGAATACTATGCTGCCATAAAAAAGAAGGAATTCTCATCATTTGCAGCAACCTGGATGGAATTGGAGAACATCATGCTGAGTGAAATAAGCCAATCAATGAAAGAGAAACACCACATGACCTCACTCATTTGTGGATGATAAAGAACATTATAAATTGATGAACCAAGAGACAGATATAGAGACAGTAAAGCAACAGGCAGACTGTCAAATTACAGTGGGGAGGGGAGGAAGATCTGGGGGAGATAATAGATCAACCGAAGGACTTGTGTACATGCATATAAGTACAACCAATGGACATAAAACTCTGGGGAGGGAGGGTATGTATGGGAGGGAGGGAGGGATGCAAAAAAAAAAAAATCAATAAAATATATTAAAAAAAAAAAGTGACATATGGTTTGCAGGGTTTTTTGTTTTTTGTTTTGTTTTATAGAGAGGAAGAGGAAGAGAGGTAGAGGAAGAGATGGATGAGAGAGAGACATCGATCAGCTGCCTCTTGCACACCTCCTACTGGGGATGTACCCGCAATCAAGGTACATGCCCTTGACCAGAATCGAACCTGGGACCTTTCAGTCCGCAGACTGACGCTCTGTCCACTGAGCCAAACCGGCCTTGGCTGGTTTGCAGGTTTTTGACATACAAAATATATGTATTTCATTGTGCTGTTGAAAATATTCTTAGGATCTTATATGTGTTCAGTAGCTAAGTTTTTGGGAACACAGTAATAAAAATGTAAAGAAAAAGAAAATAAGAAATAAATAAAACAAAAATGTAAAAAAATGTGGAGGAAAGAGTGTTTTGAGATTAAGAGATTTGAGTATGATTATTAAATGTGCTATCATATAGTAGTATTTGTGGGGCAAATAGGGTTATGTGCAGGGAAGGGAAACAACCTGGTAACTCAGGGGACTAAACACTGGTCTACAAATAATATTTGCCATTGTGCTGTAGAGATAGCAAACTCAAAGTAGATGAAATGGGAGGAATTAGAACAAAGAAGACTAATATAGATGTACTAGTGACCCGGTGCATCAAATTTGTGCACATTAAAAGGGGATTATGTAGAGGAAATAATTTAATATTGCTATTTGCCCTTTCTTTATAATAGAAGTGTCAGAGATGAAAGAAAATTAGTAAAATGTATATGAAAACCTTCCTCCTGTCAGAGTCTGGGGCTCACCATGGGACCCAGAGTCAAGTCCTCGTCTACCTACATGCATCTCAAAATCATGTGAGACCCAGACCCAGCAAACATCCCCCCACCCCCCTCATTGGGCTAGATCCAGACCCGGCTAGTCCCACCCTTGTCAAGCCCTGCTGGGCAGGGGCGTAGCCTCAGGACCCTTGGCCCGGTGCCAGGATGGGAGCATGGCCTGAGATCTCCCAGCCCAGACTGAGGCGGGGGCGTGCCTTGAGGTCCTCTGCCAAGCCCCGCCAGGTGGTGGCCATGGCCTGAGTTCCCCCAACCCAGCACTGGGGTTGCACCTTGAGGTCCCCCTTATAGCCCCACTGGTGGGGGGCACGGTCTGAGGTCCCCTGTCAAACCCAGCCAGGCAGGGGGTGCAGCCTCAGGTCCCCTGACCTGGTGCTGGGGTGGGGGGCAAGGCCTGAGGTCCCCTGTCAAGCTCTACCTGGTGGGGGGGCATGGCCTGAGGTCCCTCAGCCTGGCGCTGGGGAACGGGTCTCTAGCCCAGCACCTTGAGGTCCTCTGTCAAGCCCTGCCAGGTGGGGGACATGGCCTGAGGTCCCCTGTCAAGCCCCATGGGGGCGGAGGAGGGCTAGCTCAGATCCCTGCTGATTGCTTGTTAAGGCTCCTTATGGGAATTTGGCCTCAGCTGTGGGTGCAGCCATCTTTGTGACAGAGTGATGGTCAGTTAGCATATTCTCTCTTTATTAGATAGGATAGTTTGTTGTTTGTACATTCTCTTTGTGTTGTGATGTCTTTTTCTGTTGGTTTGCTTTCTAGGTTAGTTGTAATTTTTACCTAAACTTTCTAAATTTAGCTACAAAATCTGTTTGGATTACCTGACTCTAGGTTTTTGAAAGATGTGATTGGAAAACACATCTTTGACACTTTAGGATTTGTGTGAGCCAGATATACTATGAAAAGAAAGAGAAAAGACTATTGCAATATAGAAACAAGATTTAAACGTTATGAATCTGAATGCTTAAATAACATATACATAAAATGAATGTGAAATACTGAGAACAAATAAAGTAACAAGTAGTAATGTGATATGGTTAAAAGCATAATTTTCAGTGTTAGGTTAAGCTTTTTCCTGTGTGACTATAAGCAAATTAGTGAAAGATATATATATATATATATATCTCAGCTCAGTACTTTGCATATCATAATGGAGACCATTATGTTAACTTTTAGCTGGTATTATTGACTTGTCTATTTTAAATGATTTGTAAAACTTTGTTTCCTTAAAAAAAAAAAAATTACAGCCCTAGAAAGATTTCTCCTTACCATGTTCTTAAAGCTTTTGGAAGGTTTCAGGGCATGAGTTATGCTCAGTACTACGGTTTTCTCTCATTCTGTTTGGCAAGAGATACTCCTTCAGTTATAATCTGTCTGCAAATCAGCACTGGCAACACCATCTGACAGAGCTGAAGCTTTCCTCCCAGTACCTTTTAAATCTCTCCATCAGCATTCTCCATCTTCTTTTCTGCCAGAAAGAGGAACTTATTCTAAACCGGGGCTCTTAAAGATCCTGCACCTAGTTGTAATTAGTATAACTAGCACTTTATGCATAATACAAACATGTGACCTAAATTACAGTTTGAATCTCAAATCTGCCCTGACCCCATTTCTCTTGCCAATATAGAGGTTTGAAAGACAAAATACTCCTTTTCTAACTTATGTTGCAGTTAGAGCTAGCTGTGTGATTCAGTTTGGATAATGTGATATAATCAAAAATCTTCTACAGGGAAAATAAAAGTGCTTTTCTGATCAAAGGAACAGAAGCAATAGACAGTTTGGATGCATATCCCCTTCTTTCTTCTGTTTTTAAGTGTGGAATATGATGTGTGGAGTTGTGACAGGGTTGCAATCATGAGGCAACAAGCTGAGAATGGAAAGTTAACAAGCTAAGGAGGTAGAGCAGAAAGTGAGACTCTGGGTTCTTAATGATGTTATTGGGCTGTCAAGACAACCTTGAGATAACCTTCTCTGGATATCTTATTTTATACATAATTAAAATTCTAGTAGTGTAAAATGCTTAGTCAGACTTTTCTGTTCCTTGTAGCTGAAAGCATTCCTAATTTAGATAAGAAATAGCAGCTTTAATATAAATAAAGTTAATATACACTTAGGAGATTTATATAGTTTTATTTATGTACAAAATAAATACAGGTGACATGGGAATAGGAAATAATTTAAGAGTTGAAAAATGAATTCTAGACCAACTTTTGACATTGAAAAACATAAGCAGTAATATATAATAATCCATTCTCAGTTGTAATTTCTTGGTTCTCTGGCTACTTTCTGAGTCCTTTCCCACATTACTAGTGACCTCTTGGTGCAAATTTAACTGAGCCACACTGGCCAGGGCAACTTATTTATTTATTTATTTTTTCTTTATTAAGGTATTACATACATGTCCTTATCCTCCCATGGCCCCCACCCTCCTGCTTGTGCTCTTACTCCCCTTATGTCTGTGTCCATTGATTATGCTTCTATGCATGCATACAAGTCCTTTGGTTGATCTCTTCCCTTCCGCCCACCCTCCCCTGCCTTCTCTCTGAAGTTTGATGGTCTGATCAATGCTTCTCTGTGTCTGGATCTGTTTTTGTTCATCAGTTTATGTTGTTCATTATAATCCACAGATGAGTGAGATCATGTGACATTTGTCTTTCTCCAACTAACTTATTTCCTTTAGCATAATGATCTCCAGGTCCTTCCCTACTGTTGTAAATGGTAAGAGTTCCTTCCTTTTTATAGCAGTGTAGTATTTCATTGTGTAGATGCACCACAGTTATTTATTTATTAAATTTAATGAATCTTTAATGTTCAGAATATTATAATTGTTCTCTTTTTCCCCCTCATAACTCCCCTCCACCTGGTTCCCACCCCGCCCTCTACCCTTACCTACGCCCCACTGTCCTATTTTTGTCCAGACTCTTCCTGCACCCCCCACTCCCCTTTACCCCTGAGAATTGTCAGTCCACTCCCTTTCTAATGCCCCTGATTCTATTATATTCACCAGTTTATTTTGGTCATCAGATTTTTAATTTCACTTGATTTTTAGATTCACTTGTTGATAGATATGCATTTGTTGTTCATAATTTTTATCTTTACCTTTATCTTCTTCTTTCTCTTCCTAAAGAATACCTTTCAGCATTTCATATAATACTGATTTGGTGTTGATGAACTCCTTTAGCTTTTTCTTATCTGTGAAGCTCTTTATCTGATCTTCAATTGTGAATGATAATTTTGCTGGTTAGAGTAATCTTGGTTGTAGGTTCTTGCTATTCATCACTTTGACTAGTTTCTGTTGAGAAATCAGCTGACAATCAGTATGGGTGCTCCCTTGTAGGTAATTAACTGTTTTTCTCTTACTGGTTGTAAGATTTTCTCTTTGTCTTTTGCTCTTGGCATTTAATTATGATGTGTCTTGGTGTGGTCCTCTTTGGATTCCTTTTGTTTGGGGTTCTGTGCACTTCCTGGACTTGTAAGTCTCTTTCACCAGTTGGGGGAAGTTTTCAGTCATTATTTCTTCCAATAGGCCTTCAATATCCTGCTCGCTCTCTTCTTCTGGCACCCCCATAATTCTGATGCTGGTACGCTTGAAGATATCCCAGAGGCTTCTTACGCTATCTTCAACTTTTTGGATTCTTTTTTCTTTTTGCTTTTCCAGTTGAGTATTTTTTGCTTCTTTGTATTTCAAATATATATATATTTTTAATATATTTTATTGCTTTTTTTACAGAGAGAAAGGGAGAGAGATAGAGAGCTAGAAACGTCGATGAGAGAGGAACATCGACCAGCTGCCTCTTGCACACCCCCTACCGGGGATGTGCCCACAACTCAGGTACATGCCCTTGACCGGAATCGAACCTGAGACCTTTCAGTCCGCAGACCGACGCTCTACCACTGAGCCAAACCGGTTTCAGCTGTATTTCAAATCTTTGACTTGATTCTTGCGTTCCTCTAGTTTGCTGTTGGGTCTCTGTATAATATATATATTTTTTTCTTTAAATGAATCTTTATTGTTCATATTATTAGTATTACAAATGTTCCTCATTCCCCCTCCCTCCTCCATTGCTGTCCTCCACCAGGTTCCCATCCCACCCTCTGCCCTTTCCCCACCCCCATTGTCCTCATCCATAGGTGCACAGTTTATGTTCAGTCTCTTCCCACGCCCCTCTATCCCCTTCTTCCCTGAGAATCATCAGTCCACTCTCCTACCATATCTCTGATTCTATTATATTCACCAGTTAATATTGTTCATCAGATTTTTTTTTAATTCCCTTGGTTTTTAGATTCACTTGTTGATAGTTACGTATTTGTTGTTCATAGTTTTTATCTTTATTTACTTTCTCTTCCGAAAGAACCCCCTTCAGCAATTCATATAATTTTGGTTTGGTGGTGATGAACTCCTTTAGCTTTTTTTTATTAGTGAAGCTCTTTATCTGGCCTTCTATTCTGAGTGATAGCTTTGCTGGGTAGATTATTTTTGACTCTAGGTTCTTGCTATTCATCACCTTGAATATTTCTTGCCATTCCCGTCTGGCCTGCATGGTTTCTGTTGAGAAATCAGCTGACAATCGTATGGGTGCTCCTTTATAGGTAACTACCTGCTTTGCTCTTGCTGCTTTTAATATTCTCTCTTTGTCTTTTGCTCTTGGAATTTTAATTAAGATGTGTCTTGGTGTGGTCTTCTTTGGATTCCTTTTGTTTGGAGTTCTGTGTGCTTCCTGGACTTGTAAGTCTAATTCCTTCACCAGGTGGGGGAAGTTTTCTGTCACTATTTCTTTCAGTATGTTTTCAATATCTTGCTCTCTCTCATCTTCTGGGACCCCCATAATTCTGATGTTGGTTCGCTTGAAGTTGTCCCAGAGGTTTCTTACATTATCTTCAATTTTCTGGATTCTCTTGCCTTCTAGCTTCTGCGGAGGAGTGTCTTCTGGCTCTTTATGTTCCAAATCTTTGACTTGATTCTTGCCATCTTCTATTCTGTTTTTAGGACTCTGTATAATATTTTTTATTTCAGACAATATATTCTTTATTTCTTGTTGATCCCTTATTAGTTCTTGTTGATCCCTTATTAGTTCTTGTTGATCCCTTTTCATCTCCTCATAGGTCTTGTCGACCTTTTCTAGGAAATTCTTGAAAAACCTTATAAGCGTGGTTTTGAACTCTATATCCAGTCTCTTCTTTTCCTCCATTTCTTTTGTTTGTGCTCTATTTCCTTGTCTCTGCATTTTCACAGCTTCCCTGAGTTGGTAGGGTGGCTTTGTGTGCTAAGGTGTCCTATATGTTTCAGTGAGTCAGCCTCCCAGTTACCTGAGGTGGACAGTCTTAGTGTAGCCCTTTGTGCTCTGTGTGTGCAGTCTTGTTGTTAAGCCTTGCTTGTTGTTGGTATCACTGGGAAGCGTTGATCTCCAAGCCAATTGGCTATGAGGATCAGAGGTGCCTCAGCTAGGAGGGTTTCTATATTCTGCTTGGATGGGCGGAGTCTCAGGGTGGCACAGCCAAGCTTTGTTGAATCCCACACAATTGGTTGCAGGCGCGCGCACCTCTTTGGTTTAGGCGCAGACAAGCTTTAGATTCCTGTCTGCCCCTCCCTAGGATAGTCCTATTGGCAGCGAATGAGGAAGCTAGCCACTGGAAGGGCTTCTGTTCTCCGCTTGGATGGGGCGTAGTCTCGGGTGGTGCAGACAAGCTTTATTCAGCCCCTCCCTACAAGGGTCTGGTTTCTGAGTCCCACAGTAATGGCCGCTGGCTTCACACACCTCCAAGAGATCTCTGCCCACTGCCCGACGGTCTGGCCTCTCCCTGTCTGGGGCCGTCTATCAGTGCAATAGGGTGGTTTTGGTTTCCTCCTGAACAAGAAAGCCAGCCGCGCATTATCTGCCCGCCCTCTCTGCGCGCAGGGAGTAAGCTGGTAGCGAACTTGGCCCGCCCTCTCCACAAGCAAGCAGCGAACTCTGTGGCCGCCTTTTCACGCGCACAGTTTTCCGTACCTTCACAGTTCCTAAGGCAGCGCGCCTTCTCTCTCCTTCCCAGATAGATGGTAGAGCCTCCCCTCAGCCAGCCGTCCGGTGCCTCAGGGTGATGTTTCCCCTGTTTTTCAGTTCTAAATTCAAACTTGTTGTGGTAGGCTGCATTCGGTGTCTGCCCTATGCCGCCATCTTGTTGAGTCTATTGTATAATATTTTTTATTTCAGTCAGTGTATGTTTAATTTCTAGTTGGTCCTTTTTCATATCCTTGAGGGTCTCTCTCATATCCTCCAGGGCTTCGCTAAATTTATCAGCCTTTTCTAGGAAATTCTTGAAAAACCTTATAACTGTGGTTTTGAACTCTTATCTCCAGTCGTTTGTTTTCCTCCATTTCTTTTGTTTGTGATCTGTTTCTTTGTCTCTGCATTTCCACTTATTCCCTGAATTGGTAAGGTAGCTTTGTGTGCTAGGTGCCCTATATGGGCCAGTGGCTTGGCCTTCCCAGTTACCTGGGGTGGGCACTCTTGGTGCATCCCTTTATGGACTGTGTGTACAGCCTTGTTGTTATCAGTGGGAGGAGTTGACCTCCAGGCCAATTGGCTGTGAGGATCAGCTGTGTCTACACCAGGAGACAGCCTTATTTTACTAGACTTGCAAAATTTGAAAAGCCTCTGTGCTCAGCTTGGATGGGGTGGAGTTTCAGGGTGGAGCTGACAGCCTTGGCTTCCTGTCAGCCCCACCCTATGGGTTCCTGAATCTCAGTGTCCCGCAGGGTCTCTTGGTACTTGCTGCAAGCACTTCTGAGAGAAAAGCACCCTCAAGTTTCAACCGCTGCCAGACAGTCTAGTCTTCTCCCCCAATGAATCTGGATTCCCAGATTTTGTCTCCTTCCTGATAGGGCAATCTAGCGACACAGTTGGGTGGAAGTTTTCAGTCATTATTTCTTCCAATAGGCCTTCAATATCCTGCTTGCACTCTTCTTCTGGCACCCCAAAAATCCGGATGTTGATATGCTTTAAGCCGTCCCGGAGGCTCCTTACACTGTCCTCACACTTTTGGATTCTTTTTTCTTTTTGCCTCTCTGGTTGGGTGATTTTTGCTTTCTTATATTCCAGATCTTTGGTTTGATTCTTGGGGCACGTTGATCTATAGTTGAGTTTCTATATATTCTTTATTTCAGATAGTGTGTGCTTAATTTCTGACTGGTCCTTTTTTTTTTTTTTTTTTTTTGGTATTCTCATTAAGGTCCTTGAAGGTCTCACCTCACCAAGCTTCTTGGAGGTCTCATCAAGTTTCTCAAAGGTTTTTACAAGATTCTTGAGTAACCTTATAAATGTGATTCTGAACTCTGTGTTGTCCTGTAGTTTACTTTCCTCCATCTCTCCCATTTGTGACATGCTTCTGTGCCGCCTCATTTTGGCTGTGTTGATGGAGTGGCTTTGTGTAGTCGGTGACCTATAGGGGTCAGTAGCTCAGCTGCCCCAATTACCTGAGGTGGTCGCTTTTGCTATATCCCTTTGTGGGCTTAGTGCAAAGTCTTGGTGTAATTAAGCCTTGATTGCTGTTGGTACACTGGGAGGAATTGACCTCCAGGCCAATTGTCTGTGAGGACCTGCTGTGCTGGAGACACGCCTTGTTTCAGTGGGGCTTTGGTGCTCACTGAGTCCGTCTCTCGAATGTGTCACTTACTGGTGTAAGGGGTTAAAACTGAGCATTAGGAACACTGGCTTCTGGATCTCCAAAGGAGTGCAGTTCAGCTACTGTCTGAGGCCACCCTGCAGGAACTACAGCAAGAACCACAGTCCTCTCCTCCCTTGCTAGGTTAAACTGCAACTAAGAGGCCATTCATATGCAAAAGCCGCTGCTTGGAGCTTGGGTGTGTTTGCAGGTTGTGAGGGGCAGAATCTGGGGGAGAGTCTCAGGGTGTCAATAGGCTGGGGCGTGGCCAACAGCAATGATTGCCCGTCAGCTACCTCTCTGAGCCTCTCCAACCCCATCTCCCTGACTCCCTGCATCTCGCACCACAGCACAGCAAACAAATATTCTTGCGTGAAGCTCTGCAACCAAGCCACCTGACTTTCCGACCCGATGGCAGACAGTCTAGCCTCTTCCCAGAAACTGGATTTCAGAGAGATTGAACGTTTGTCTCTCTTTGGGTTGAAGAAAGCAACGCCCTCTGCCAGCCTCGATCTGCCTCCAGCCCGTATCACATCGGCGCCCCCCTACCTCAGTTTTTCAGCACTTGTGCTCTGAATTCTCTTTCTCTTTCAGTCTAGTTGTAGGGCTTCCTTTCGGCCAGCTTTCCCTTAGGTTTAGACATTTTGTTTTATAGTTGTATTTTTGAAATTGTTGTGCATGGCAGCCATGTAGGTGTGTTTACCTACGCCACCATCTTCGTTCCTCTCCTCGATATTTCTCCCCCCCCCTCCCCCAGAAATGATTTAATTTTAGTCTGGCAGCCAGACTGATAATTAAAGATTGAGATATTTCAGTGTGTTATAGGTTTGTAAGAACAGTCAATTTCCAGTTTGGCCTTAATTTCAGGATTATTTTAAGGATCTCAACTGAAAGCTGGGTTATAGTCACCAGACCTTTCTTCCTGGCCCTGAACTCTGATTTTTGCTTTCTCATCAATTTGAGTTGCTTAAATTTCTACTTAGCTCTTTAGCTTTTTAATGATTGCTTTCTACTTGGTTTCTCACCCACTTTCCCTGCACATTTACAATTTAGAAACTGACAGAATGCTCCAAGGGGAAATTGTGAGCAACTGAGAAAAAAACCGCCTCTTTTTCTCCCTTCATTTGTGGAGTTTAAGGTTAGTCATATAAGCCAGTTTTTGTCTTCTTTAGACCAGTGAGATTGCCTCAACTTCTGGGTAAACACTCAGCCTCCACACCCCATAAGGTGAATTGGGAAGTTACCTAAGGAAAAAAAAAAAGTATCAAATATAGGGCTCACTTAAGTGCATGCATCTTTCCTTCTCTCTGGAATCTTGGTCCTTCAAATTATGATTCTTTGGTTGCTATCCAACACCTTTAATCGTGTGTGTGTGTGTGTGTGTGTGTGTGGTTTTTGTTTATTTATTTTTGGCATTGTATCCAGTTTCTTAGTTGTTCTCAGTAAGAATGTTAGTCTGATACAAGTTGCTCCATCATATCTAGAACACAAAGTCTTTTGCTAACCTATTTTTAAGTGTATATGATAGCATTTTCTTATGCAGTTGCAGGAGTAATACATAATTTGTGAAAATTTATCAGATATCAATCAGACTAAAGATGTGTGTGAGTGGGTGTTAAGTAGATCCTAAAATAGCTTTCCATTTTTAAAGACAGACTATGTTTTCCTAATATTTTTAGAATTTTTACATTTTTGTTGGTTGTGTGGTATACAAAGTGAAAACTTAATTTTGGCTAGTATTAAATTTATGACCTATTTATGAAAACATTAGTTTTGCATTTGTTATAATGTTTCTTAAAGACAAGGTTGAATTTGTTTAAATTTTAAAAATAACAAAACTTTGCTATATGTATAATACATTTTTTTCTATAACTAAATTTTCTATATACTAATAGTTACTCCTGTTAAGCACATTTATTTATCTAAGTGTATTTGGTATACATTTTTCTAAAATATATTATTAAAATAGGTTATACATTTTTTTTAATTTGGAAAAAAATGCAGGAGACCCTGGTAAAGAATTAAAATGACAAGACAAAACAAAAAGCTACCAACCAAAGACAACTATTGCTAACTTTCAGATACAATCTCTGTTGTAGATAGTGCACTACAATATCCAGATCTTTTAGGACTTCCCACCTCCCTCTTCTCAGATGCTACAATGTTGCTGAGAATTTCTCAGCTTAAAAGAACCATTTAGCCCAAGGTCACACTGTTTTCTAGGGCAGCTTACATCCGGTGACTGGTTGATAGATATTAAAGTCCAGCCTCCTTGTGGCAACTCAGGACTACTCTTATGGACCATTCCAGTTTCACAGCTCTGCAATCTTTGTTAGGCTTACATTGCAGTTCACCTTCTCTCTGCCCACCCATTAATACCTGAACATCCCAAGAGCACTTCCTATAAACTGCCTATATACTAATCTCCACCTCAGAGTATGCTCACTGGAGAACTCAGACTGCAACAATTCTTTTATAACTTTTCCATTTATGTTTTTATGAGTTTTATATAATGAAGATTATTATATATATATATTTTTCTATGCAACTCTTTTCCCTGTTTATGACATGAACATTTTTCCTTGTTATTTAAATTATTTCTTTTTCAGATTATATGCATTAGATCTATTTTACTTAACCTTTGCTCTTTTGCTGGACATTTATGTTATTTCAATCATTTGGGTATCCTATCTAATAAAGAGGGGATATGCTAATTGACCCTCATGCCATTGCAAAGATGGTGGTGCTCACAGCCAATAAGGAGGAAATATGCTAATTGACTGTCTCACCCACAAATATGGCAGCTCCCACAGACAATAAGGAGGTAATATGCTAATTGATTGCCATGCTCTCAAAGATGGTGGTGCCCACAGCCACAAGATGGTGGTGCCCAGTCCCCACAGCCTCGCTGGGGCACCTACCTTTGGAGTCCCCCAGTCTCCTCAGTCCCCCAGGCACCCATGTCCAGCCTGAGGCATAGGCAAAGCCTCGGATGGTGGTTGCCTAGCTGCCTAGGACTGGCCCGAGGCACAGGCAAGCATCTAATGGCAGCTGCCCAGCTTCCCAGGGCCATTCAAGGCTTGTGCTGCCAGCAGAGGTTTGATGGGGTGTCGCCTTCCCCTGATCACTGGGTCACCTCCCACCCCTGAGGGCTCCTGGAATGTGAGAGGGGGCAGGCCAGGCTGAAGGACCCTCTTCCCCTGCCCCAGTGCATGAATTTTCATGCACCAGGCCTCTAGTTACAAATAATGCAATTATGAATATCTGTTAAATTCATTATTACTTGTGTTTTGGACCAATTCCTAAAGAAAGAGTCACTGAATATTTTTAAAGGTGCTTTCTATTTTTAAATTGCTTTCCAGAAAGAGTATAACATTTTATTTTATTATTTTTTAATCGTCACTCGAAGATATGCTAATTGGTGAGAGAGAGAGAGAGAGAGAGAGAGAGAGAGAGAGACAGACAGACATCGATTTGTCACCTTCCCGTACACTCCCTGACTGAAGACTGAACCTTTAACCTAGGTATGTGCCCTAATCAGAAATCAAACCCACAACCTTTTTCATGCACAGATTAAGCTCCAATCAGCTGAGCCACCTGACCAAGGCAACCTTTAACATTTATTTAAAAGTAGTTGGTTTCCTAGGTATTGAAGTGCTCATGTAAAACAACTTCAGCAGAATCATTAGTACTTGCCCAGAGAGGCTAGCACCTAGAGAACAGATAAGAAATAACATTCTACCTTTTATTTAATCGCAATAACTTTTATCTTGATAACAGTTATCTTGACAGAACTCTGTAACTAAATACAGTGCTACATTTGTAATGCAGTGCGAATTAATGATGCTGTGCTTTATGGAGTTGGTGTGCTTTTCCATTTGCAGGAAAGATCTGTGGACTTTTAGTACAGAATCAAAGAAATCCTTGGTCCCTTGTACATCTGTAGGCTTTGTTCTGGTCCCAAGTCCAAATATTTCATCATATGTTTTTGGTTATATTGGCAATTGGATGAGAGTGTGGATGGATTTGTGAAAAGCCATCCTCTTGAATAGGGAATGCTTTATTGACGAGTCAATAATAGGCAAAAATCCTTATTGTTTGGAGACCAGGGATGGCACCACTCAGTGGTGAATACATATTTTCATAACATAAGAGAGGGAAGATGTGTAAGTCTGTATAACTGATTTGGGCTGGTCCTCCTTGATTCATTCTTTTCCATCTAGGACAGGTTGAACTGTCATATTGTGGGGTGTTGGAGTGAGGGGCTAGGTGGTAAAGCTTGTTATCCTGATAGTTCAACCTTGGGCTTTTAGTTGTTGTTTTTTCCCCACCCTTATATAATATAAGCTAAACAGGGTTTCATTATATTTGTGTTACAAATAATTTATTATTAAGTAGAGATTATTTGTAGTTTCAGGATACACTCCCCCCTTTATTCCCCCTTCCTCTTTTAATTTTCCTATATGCCTCATTTAAGTAAAGCAAAATTTAATGCTGTCTATGGAGGCTGTGTAGCAGTGAGTCAGAATACTCAAGAGTTCTTAATGTTTGGAATTTGTTGCCAAGGTTTTAGTCACTTGGGCTACTGTATTTCAGTGTATAATATGAGAGTAGCATGTTTCAGTGCTAAGGAATATAGTTTTGAAATGAAAGAAACATTCTCCATTCTTTGTTCTTGTGCTGTGGGAAAGAGTAACTACATATTTATTTTATGGCTCAGCTATTAATGACGCAAACTATAATAAACCTGTTTTGTAAAACTTTATAGATTGTTTAAAGCCTGGAGAGGGGATGGGAATGGGGTGGAGGGAGTCAACAGGGGGAAAAGAGGACATCTGTAATACCTCCAACAATAAGATAAATTAAGAAAAAACAAACTTCACTACAGGTTTCACAGAATGTACAACTTATTAAAACACTAAAACTAGACCTATCTCAACAGACTTTACTAGTAGGATTTAGAAATGTATTGGTTTTACAGTATCGTGTAGTAGACTAACACATGCATTGCCTATTTGGAATATATTTCACAGGTGAATTTACAAAACAAAACAAAACAAAACAAAACAAAACAAAAAAAACCCTTTATAGATTGTTTAAAGTCATTTGCTAGCCGCTTAATCTGTGACCACAATCAAATCACTCTCAAATGTTTGGCTCTGAGATGTAGTTTGCTTTCTGCCCCTAGTCCAAGAACTGTGACCTGTTCAAAGGCTGTCACAATGGCCTGGGACAAGTGCTCTTCCTCAGACCTTAGTAGCAGTCCAAGGGTTCTGCAAACTCCAGTTCTCATCCCCATTGATTCATAGCCTAAGCACTGACTTTAAGTTTTCTGTTATGATAAAAAAAAAAAACCCAAAAAACCAAAACACAACTTTTTATTATGGGAAAATTTAAAACTGTAGAAATAACAGTACAATAAGTTTCCAAGTACTCATTCCCCAGCCTCAACAATATCAACTCATGGCTAATCTTCTACTCTCTTTTGCCCTCCCATATTGCTTTGAGGTAAATCTCAGACACACATACTGTCATTTCGTCCAGATATTTCAGTATGTATCTGTGCAGAAAGGAGCTCTATCAGGCCTGATTGCTATTCTTGGAAAGGCTTGCTTACAAGTTTGCCTTTGGCTGGCATCTGGGAAAGTGGATTTCAGGAGGGTTCTCCCCACCTTAGTTGACAGTGTCTCACTGTGCCTAAGCTTTGTGTGCAAACAATATGGTGTATGCTGAACACCTGCTTTCCTTCTTGGAGTCCGGCATCTTGGTAGGGGCTAGATAAAGCGAGCCAGTGTAACCAGCCCCGGATAAAACCTTGGGCACCGCGTCTGTAATGAGCTTCTCTGGTAGACAGCATTGTCACAACCTGTTGCTGGAGGAATTTGAGCAATTTTTTTTTTTTTGCTGATTTTGCTCCGTATCCTTGTGCTGTAATGAATCTTAGTCTTGAGTATGGTATATAGTGAGTCCTGTGAACCTTCCTAGGAAATCACTGAACCTGAGAGTTATCTTGGGGATTTCTGACACAGTATCTCTAATGTAAGCACTTCAAAATTTATATGTATTGTATAATGTATATACCTACAGTGCCATTGTTATACATAAAAGTCATAATAATTCCTTACTGTTGTCAAATGTCAAGTCAGTCTTTGCACTTTCAATTGCATCTTTAATGTCAATCTTTTTTTTTACAGTTTGTTTGAATCAAGTTTCAGATATTGCAGTTGGTATTTCTTAAAGTCTCTTAATCTATAGTCAGACTCTTTCTCTCTCTCTCCCTCCCTCTTTCTCCTCAAAGCTTATTTGTTGAAGAAATAGGGTCAATTTCCCAGTCCTGTTTTTGTTTATTATATTGCCTTTTTGAAAGCCTAATGCCTTCAGATGTCCTAAGGCTATGCCTTAATTTTAGTTTGATTAATGTTTGCTAAGCACTTTAAGTACTTGGATAAAAGAGACTCTATAACAGTAAATATCTTTGTTTTCATTAACATGAGACTAGATCTTCTGACATTTGGAGGCTGACTCGCTGCACTTTAGAGAATCCAATAAAAAAATACATGGTTTAGTGTTTATTACCTGACTTGGGTACTAAGCCTGGCAAAGTTTCCTGAAGGAAAGCTGGCTTGAGTTATCTTGGGCCGGTATAGTGCCATGGTGACTAGACATTATGATGCAGGTGGAAATGTGGTTTTTTAAAAAGCCTCTCTTACTATTTTTAAGGCCTTAAATTTGATACAGAAAACATCAAAACCCTACTGAAATCTGTAAACTCCAACATGCATTAGTTTGCTATTTAATAGCATCGTTTGGAATCTCAGTAACTAAGTTCTTCCTAATTAATGACTTACTGAGTTTCTCTTATTTCAATACTATAGGAATAATTTGACAACAGGGGTCCAATGTAGTTATCATAGGTCATCTTTAGAGGTGCACTTTTTGAAATGACTATGTGTTTGGGCTTTTAGTAAACATTTAGAATACAGATGTATGTTTTTTAAAAACCTTTATTTTTAATAAAACACAAAATATTTTCTACTGAATCATTTAAAAAAAAAAGATAAATTTTATTGATTTTTTACAGAGAGGAAGAGAGAGAGGTAGAGAGTTAGAAACATCAATGAGAGAGAGAGATCGATCAGCTGCCTCTTGCACACCCCCTACTGGGGATGTGCCCGCAACCGCAACCAAGGTACATGCCCTTGACCGGAATCAAACCTGGGACCTGTCAGTCCACAGGCCGATGCTCTATCCACTGATCCAAACCGGTCTTGGCTGCTGAACCATTTTTAAGTGTACAGTTTAGTAGTGTTAATTACATTCATACTGTGCAACCAATCTCTGGAACTGTTTCATCTTGCAACACTAAAACTCCATACCCATTAAACCTCAACTCCTTATTCCCCTTCCCCCCAGCCCCTGGAACTCACTTTCTACTTTCTATCTATTAATTTGTCTATTCTAGGTTCCTCATGTAAGTGGAATCTACAGTCTTTTTGGTGACTGTCTTATTTAACTGCATATGTCAGAATTTCCTTTCTTTTAAAGGTTGCATGTTATTATGCTGTATGTATATATGTGTTACATTTTGTTTATCCATTCATTTGTTGCTGGGTACCTTGTGTTGTTTTCACCTTTTGGACATTATTAATAATGCTACTTTCAATGAAGAATTGAAAGCAGGGTCTAAGAAATATTTCTATAGACCCTGCTTTCAATTCTTTTGGGTGTATACCAAAAAGTAGAATTGCTGGATTAGTTGATTAGTCTATTTTAAAGAACTGCCATACTGTTTTCCATAGCAGCTGCACCATTTACATTACTACCAACAGTACACAAAGGTTTTAGATTCTTTCCATCACTTGTTATTTTCTGTGGTTTTATGTATGTGTATGTTTAATAGTGGGCATTCTGATTGGTATGAGGTAGTATCTCATTGTGTCTTTGATTTGCATTTCCCTATTAATTAATGATATTGGACATTTTCTCATACATTTGTTGATCATCTGTATATCTTCTTTGGAGAAATGTCTATTCAAGTCCTGTGTTTACTTTTAATCAGATTGTTCATTTTTGTTATTGTTGAATGATAGGAATTCTTTGTATTTTCTGGACATTAACCCCTTATCAAATATATGACTTGCAAATATTTTCCTCATTTCTCAGTTGCATTTTCACTCTGTTGAAATTTTTAATTTTGACATAGTTCAATTTTATTTTTCTCTTCTTTTTGCTTGTGCTTATGGTGTCATAGCCAAGAAACCATTCCCAAATCCAATAACAGGAAGGAAGCTTTTTCCTTGTTTTCTTCTAAGAGTTTTAAAGATATTTGATCCATTTGAGATCTTTGACCCATTTTCAGTTTATTTTTAAAAAATACTCTGCAGCAGATACTTTAAAAATATATGTTTTTATTGATTTGAGAGAGAGAGGAAGGGAGAAGAAGAGAGAAAGAGAAATATTCATGTGAGAGAACCAAGGGTCAGCTGCCTCCTGCATGCTCTCCCCTCGTGGTTTGAGCCTGTAACCCAGGCATGTGTCCTGACTTGGAACTGAACCTCAACCTCCCAGTGGGTGGGACTATGTCAACCAACTGAGCCACACTGGCCAGGGCTTGAGTTACATTTCATATGTAGTATAAGGTTAGATCTAGCCTCATTCTCTAGTTATATTTTTACGATTTTGTTAACTGATGTATGATCACACCATCTTACAGGTGGGGAGGGAGGGCTATCAAGTCAGTTATATTACTGACAATTGCTTGCTTCGAGAAAATGGCCTTAACTCCTCCCTTGTGCTATGATCTAGCTCATTTACCTTGAAGAGTTTCAAGTTTTAAGAAGGTAGTAGAAATGATTAAACAGTATTTATTAATACGTAGTCATTTATAACTTTTATTTTAGATTCTTAAACATTTTTAATGAAAAGTTTTCAAATATGCACAAAGAGAATATATATATATATTCTCTGCTTTTCTTTTAACTTTCTTCATATATATATATATATATATATATAGCCAGTGTCCCTAACGATTGAAACGACCAAACAACTGGTCGCCATGAAGTGGTATTGACCACTTCTCTGTCCCTCCCTCCGCCCCTCCCCACGAGCTGGTGTGGCAGGACGGGTGACTGACAAATGGACTGAACTGCTGACCACTTGGTCCTTCTCCCTGGCCCACAGGCTCCAATGGATCAGTGATGATGAACAAGGGAATTGTGTGGGGTGGCAGGAGGACCAGGCTGGCTGTCAGGCCGTTGGGATAACCAGCTCATTCCCAGCTGCTCGGGGGCTCAGGCCTGCGGAAAGCAGGTCCCAGCAACTTCGCCTCCATGTGCGGGTGCTGGGCTGGCCACTGATGGAATGCACTGCTCACCCAGGGCTGCTCATGCCAGGGCGGGTAGGTCATGGGCGTGCCCCACAGCCTCCGTCAGCACCTCAAGCCCGAACAGCAGTGGCAGCGGCCCAAGCAGGCAGCACCACTCTGTCAGCAGCTGGCCCAGCGCATGTGCATGGAGGTGAAGTCTCCGACACCCACTCTCCCGTAGGCCTGAGCCTGGGAGCAGCTGGGGGTGAGCTGGTGATCCCCAAGGCCTGACAGCCTGGCGGCAGAGGCGGCATTCGGCCTGGGGAGGCTAGGCCTAGGGATCATACCCACACGATTTAATCATGCGCTGGGCCTCTAGTAGTCAGATAAACCCCCAAACACACAGCTTCACCAAATACCAGCATCTTGCACATCTTACTTCATTTAGTTCCTTTCCCAACTTTTTTCTTTCTGGAGTATTTTAAAGTAAATCCCAATCATTTTATCTCTTCGCTTATATTTGTATGTTTAATGTAAGCATACAGAAATATGTATTATGTCAGAGTGTGCATTTCTATATACTTTACAGTGGAATACTTGTATAATCAATTTGTATTGTTTTAAACCCTAGGACTAGGATTTTGGTATTTGAAATTGCTTTAGAGTTTTATAATTTTGCAATTGCTTTATGGCATTTCTTTGATCATATCTACAACTAAAATACAAGTCAGCCTCAGAAACCCAAACCTCAGATATAACATTGCTCTTTTGGGGAAATACGAACTGCTTTACAGCTCTCCATGTTAGAATGTGGTTTCTAAAAACAGATTATTTATGGATATCACCCATATATACGTGTGTGTGTGTGTGTGTGTGTGTGTGTGTGTATTTCTATAATGAGAACTTATAGGAAAGATTATAAAGAAAGGCTTTTCTTTTCTTTTAACTTTCTCCATTGGTGTTTTGAGTCCTAGTAGGTATCCTATCTAATAAAAGAGTAATATTCAAATTGACTATCACTCCAACACACAAGATGGCTGCCCCCATGTGGACACAGGATGGTTGCCACAAGATGGCCAGCAGGGGAGGGCAGTTGGGAGGGACCAGGCCTGAAAGGGAGGGCATTTGGGGGCGATCAAGCCTGCAGGGAGGGCAGTTAGGGGTGACCAGACCGGCAGAGGAGGGAAGTTGGGGGTGACGGACCTACAGGGAAGGGCAGTTGTAGGGGATGAGACCTCCAGGGGAGGGCAGTTAGGGGTGACCAGACCGGCAGAGGAGGGAAGTTGGGGGTTTCGGACCTACAGGGAAGGGCAGTTGTAGGGGATGAGACCTCCAGGGGAGGGCAGTTAGGGGTGACCAGGCCTATAGGGGAGGGCAATTAGGGGCAATCAGGCTGGCAGGGGAGCAGTTAGGTATCAGTCAGGTTGGCAGGGGAGTGATTAGGGAGTGATCAGGCTGGCAGGCAGAAGCAGTTAGGGGCAGTCAGGAAAGTAGGCAGGCAAGCAGTTGGGAGCTAGCAGTCCTGGATTGTGAGAGGGATGTCCAACTGCCCGTTTAGGTAGGATCGGGCCTAAATGGGCAGTCAGACATCCCTTGACGGGTCCCAGATTGGAGAGGGTGAAGGCTAAGCTGAGGTGCACGAATTTCATGCATCAGGCCTCTAGTTATATAATAAGACCAACCACCTGATCCATGATTCTTTCAGCCTTTTTCTTTTTTTAAATGAAAATTTAATTTTTGTTTTTTTATTTTTATTTTATTTTATTTATTTATTTATTTTTTTTAAATATATTTTATTGATTTTGTACAGAGAGGAAGGGAGAGAGATAGAGAGCTAGAAACATCGATGAGAGAGAGTCATCGATCAGCTGCCTCCTGCACACCCCCTACTGGGGATATGCCCGCAACCAAGGTACATGCCCTTGACCGGAATCGAACTCGGGACCTTTCAGTCCCCAAGCCGACGCTCTATCCATTGAGCCAAACCGGTCCCGGCTAATTTTTGTTTTTTTAAATCCCCACCAGAAGACATGTTTTCACTGATTCAAGAGAGAGTGGAAGGGAGAGAGAGAAACATCAATCAGTTGTTTCCTGTACTGCCTGACTGGCAATCGAACCCAAAACCTGGGTGTGTGCCCTGCCTGGGAATTGAAACTGCCACCTCTTGGCACATGGGACAATGTTCCAACCAACTGAGCCACACCAATCAGGACTTAACTGGGGAATTTAATAACATTCAATAAATTGGGTAACTTTTTGCTATAAAGTGCTATATCAGGAGAAATTAAGAATTTAGAAACACATGACATTGAATTGAGAGATAACTAGAGATCTCATCCAGGGTTAGAATGTTTTCTTTTTAGTCTTTGTATTGCCTGATTATCCAGTGCTACTGGAATGGAACCCAGAGGTGGACTCTAGATAGGTCATCTCAACAGGCTGTTTTGAAATAGGGTTGTTTGATAATTGAGTTTGGTTGTGGGAGTGAGGAGAGTCAGAGGGGTTGAGAGCTCTTGCTGTACGAGTAAGGTAATTCTTTTAATTAGGAAAGAATTAAGGCTGTATAACAGGGTCTGAACCCAAGAATGGCAGGCAAGGAGAATGCAGAATTGAAACCAGGAAAAGTTATAATGTAAAACCCATTTTAGCACACTGTACCATTCAGGCCTCAGATAAATAGTTTTGTGTTAGATAATGTCTTTCTTCTCTCTAAGGGTCCCTAAATTTTAAATATCAAAGTTAAAAATCTTTCACAGAGCCCTAACCAGTTTAGCTCAGTGGATAGACGTAGGGGTGTCGAACTCAATCAGAGAAGGGGCCAAAATCTAAAATCCAGCCTAAATCGCGGGCCGAATGGTTTACTGAACAGTCATAAACTGTCATTGTGATGGAAACGCAGCGGAGTGCAGTGATGACAGCGCGGTGTGGGCCACATTGCAAGGCCTGGCAGACGGATTTGGCCCGCGGGCCTTGTGTTTGACACATGTGGAGAGTGTTGGCCTGCGGACTCAAGGGTCCCAGGTTAGTTTCCGGTCAAGGGTATGTACCTTGGTTACGGGCACATACCCAGTGGGGAGTGTACAGGAGGCAGCTGATCCATATTTCTGTCTCATCGATGTTTCTAACTCTCTATCCTTTCCCCTTCCTCTCTGTAAAAAATCAATAAAATATATTTAAAAAATCTTTCACAGAGTCTTCTGAAGCTTTTAAACGTAACACAAATACTAATTCATTATTTTCTTAAGAAAGCCACAATTCCATGCTGACATTTCAAACTCTGTATGTCTATTTCATCCATGTGCCTAAAGGGGTGTATCTTTTTGGGGAATCTTCCACAGAGCCGTGATTGTGAGCATCTGATTACTCCATGGGGCATGACAGTAGTTTGCATACTTAGCCTTTAGAATCCGCTCCCACGCCTCTTAGCCTTTCAGTGAAGCGACACGGGAGAAAGTGCAATTCTGTTTTCCTTCTTAACATCATCCTTATTTTTCTCATTCTGAGTCATTTCCTTTTTCCAAAATTTTTTTATCCAAGTTACTATTTGAAAAAAATCTGCAAAAGGCTTTTGTTTGTTTTCAACAGGAAAAGACTCTCAGGGTCCAGACTCTTTTAAATGCGAAGAAAATAAATCTACTAGTATAAGAGGATGGCCTGCCTCTCTGAGAAGGAGACATTTGAGCTGAGGTTTGAATAAGAAACTTCCGAATGAGTCCATAGTAATGGAGAGAGAATGAAAGTTGGGTTACACATTTTTGGGTCAAATCCTAGTTCTATTACTTAACTAGCCTTGTTATCTTGGCCAGGCTACCTTATTTCACCCAAATCTCTGTTTTTTTCATCTATAAAACGGGTAATAATGCCCAATAATAGGCCTCTTCAAATTAACAAAGGACTATGGTTCTTTGACATTTTGATATTTGATCAGAAAGAGAGGCCTGCAACAAATCAACAAACGACAAGTGTTGGCGAGGTTGCGGAGAAAAAGGAACCCTCGTGCATTGCTGGTGGGAATGTTTACCATTGTCAAAATGCTAAAAAAAAACACAAAAAACAAACAAAAACAAAACACCAAAAAACCACAGGGCAAGAATCTTTATTCTTTTAAAAAATATATATATTTTATTGATTTTTTTACAGAGAGGAAGGAGAGGGATAGAGAGCTAGAAACATTGGTAAGAGAGAAACATCGACCAGCTGCCTCTTGCACACCCCCTACTGGGGATGTACCCGCAACCAAGGTACATGCCCTTGACCGGAATCGAACCTGGGACCCTTCAGTCTGCAGACCTACGCTCTATCCACTGAGCCAAACTGGTTTTAGCAAGAGTCTTTATTCTTGTCTTCTCAGAGTTGTGGGGCTTTTTCTACCAAAAGTTTGTGTTCTTTTTTCTAAGTAGCCTGCCCACTTCACTTCCTAGCTGTGGTATGTAAAATTTGTGTAGTAGAAGCATGTATAGTTAGTATCCATGGAAGAAGTTTTTTAAATCTAAAACAAAAGTATAAAGATTAATTTGATTTATATTTTTCTATTTCTTTTATTTAGTAACATTGGTCAATACTACCTAGAGTAAGATTTCTAATAAGACTTTGTTTTTCGGGAATTCAGTATCTCATGATCTCATTAGAGGTTTCATGTAGAGATCAACTGACTTTCAAAAAGCTGTTTAAATCATGTGACAGAAAATGTGAACTCTCTAGGAGTCCCCTTAATTCCAATAGTATTTGTGAATGTTTTCTCTCTACTTTGTTCAAACTCAATACTAAAACATGATTTTTTTCCATAGCATCTTTTGATATTGAAATGATTCATCACTTGACAATCTTTTTTCACACAGTGAACTTTTGTCTTTTATTCTCTCTTTTAAATAATAAAAAGAACTAGGACAGGCTAGTGTTTTCCCCCTGAATATTCACCTCCTTGCTTCCCAGCAATTAGAACAGGTTTACTGTCTTACCATTTATGTTTTAGTTCTTTGCATTCAATCACTAGAGGCCCAGTGCACAAAATTTATGCACGGGTGTGTGTGGGGGAATTCCTTTAGCCCAGCCTTTACCTTCTTCAATCTAGGTTCACTAAGGGGATGTCGGCAGTTGGACATCCCTCTCCCTATCCAGGACCACTGGCTACTAACTGCTCGCCTGCCTGCCTGCCTGATCACCCATAACCACTCTGCCTGGTGACCTGATCACCTCTAACCACTCTGCTGGACGGCTTGATGTTCCTAACTGCCTCTGCCTGCCAGCCTGATCCCTAACTGCTCTCCCCCACTGGACTGATCGCCCCTAACCACCTCTACCTCGGCCCTGCCACCCTGGTTGTTTCGAAGACGTCAGTTTAATTAGCCTATTACCTTTTTATTATTAATGTAGCTATTTTTAGGAAAATGTAATGTGTAAAAACCAAAGCACACCTATAAAATATGCATTGCCTTATAATTGTCATATAATACTTTTGAGTCTGCTTGTATAGCCATTTAATGAGTAAACTTAATTATTTTAATTTTTCTTAAGCTGGCACTTCAAAGGTTGGTGCCCTTCCCACATCCCACGTGTATCAAAGCTCAGCAATTCCAGTGTATACTAACAAGAGATAAAAGAGGTCTCTTCACTCCCAACTGACTTCCTTGGAGGCTTCTAGAGCTCCAGGTCTGCTGGCTGCTTCCTGATTGGGAAAGGGCTGACTGCCATTGCTTTAAGAAGGGATTAATGCTGCTAGAAGCAAGGCTTTGGTCAGAAGTACTCACTTCTACCTTGTGACATTTGCTGTATAGACCAGGCTGTTCTTCCAGATCACTGTGTTACAATGATAAGGGTGGAAGAATCACAGTTAGGGCTATGATAAGTATGTGAACACAGTTCTAAGCTAAGGAAAATGTTAATCTAGATTTGGAATGGACCTCAAATACTTGTCCCTGTGTCTCTTAGGGTCTTATTTAAAATGTCTCTAGAACCTAGGATATTGGAGAGAGGGGATAGATGTTTTTCTAAATTATGGGATGGAAGTGGGTGGGGAAGGGATGAGAAGTTCTGAGAATGGTTCTTTTTTTTTTTTTTTTTTTTTTTTTTTTTTATAGGAATGTCCAGTTGTGTCTCTGTTGTTAGAGACCTTGCACACATATCTTTTATATTGCTAAGCCTCTAGTACCACCAGATGTCATTTCTTCCATCTCACGATTTGTGCCAAGGCCTTGTTATCATCAGTGTATCATAAATGAATTTATAGTGAGTGCTGTACCCACAGTTTCTGCTGAGGCTCATTGTCCCTTCCTCTAGATTCTTGCTGAGGAACCAAATGACGCAGCCCCTTTCTGGTCAAGCTGACTGGACTAGGGGAGGCCCTGGCCCAAAGGTAGTTCACTTACAAGCTGGCAATTGTCTTGTGATATTGCCTACTGTCAAAAGTTCAGATGTTTTGTTTTGGAAATTGTTGCAATTTTTCGAGGAGTATAGAAAAGATAAAACAGAGAAGAGTGATGTGGACACATGGATAACGATGACCCCATTAATACCAATACATCAGAAATGCCATAGATCTCTTTTTGCTGCACATGCCTGAGAATCAATATTAAATTTAATTGTTAGCCTCTGTGAGACTCAGCCCTCCTTTGGTTCCTTATCCTTTTATTTCCCCTGTGTTCTTAATATATGCTCTTCCCATTCTTCACTCAAATGAACTTAAGTGAGTCTCAGCCCCTTTTCATCACAGGAGCCCAATCACAGGCCCTTAGATGCCTGGAGGAGCTAAAACAGGGAGGTGGTCCAGGGATGTGAGGGCCAGAGTCACAATTCTGGGCCTGGAGATTGGGAACATGGACCTCAGGTTCCCAGTCTTGAGCTGTGTCAACTTCTATACTAATGGACTTACATTTTGCTTTGTTTTTGTTAAACACACTTTATATTTTAGAGCAGTTTTAGGTTTATAGAAAAATTGAATAGAGTGTAAAGAGTTCCTATCTACCCCTGCCCCCATACATGCACAGCCTTACTTTTTACTTTTAAAAAGATACATTATGAAAAGAAAACCAGTGTTAGAGATATTAAAATCATAAATTTCACCTTGTTGAGTTGTTTTTGGTGTATGATGAAATTTTTTTAGAATTTATGACCAATAGTTATGGTGTCTCCCTCCCTTATTCTGTTTTCTTATCCTTAGTGAATATCTACTCTAGGCCAGAATTACTGTATGTTTCAGTATGGAATTATTAGACTGGGTTGTGCTGACTTACTTTTCTCCCACCTCTGGATATCCTCTCCCTCTTCAGCTTCAGTAAGGGACAAAAGCAACCACCAGGAAGTAAAGATGACTTCTGCTTCCCAGTTAAGGCTTTCCTCCATGCTTTGCCATGAGGAAAGCAGGTAGAGTCACAGGTGTTTTATTTATGTTGATTGTATCTAGGCATGGAGTCGGGGGAGGAGAAAGAGATGGTCATTATAGCCAAGAAGTTCTCAAGCTCAGAGATTCTGAGCATGCCCCTTTTATCTTTTTTCATATGATCCCAGCGTGTGTCTTCTGTGCAGGCCCCACCCCGGCCCTTTCCTCTCTTACGGTCACAATATCGAAACTGTTCAACCATTTCCTCTTTATTATGCCTGCACGTCAAAGTAACATGCTGAGTGAGCCATGTTCTTGCTGACTGCATCATGTTCTTATTATTCTATTTATGCATTATATTTTGTTTCTACTAACAACACGAATATATAAAATATGCCCAGCATGCATGACAAATGCTCATATCTTTTCCTTGATGAAAGCTGTAGTCAATTCTTTTATCAAGCATTTTGAACACTTGTATGTGCCAGGTCTTTACTATCAGAGCTTTTGGTATCTCTCTGGTTTCCTTTCATTTCTTGCTATTGTGATTCTAAACTGCTCATTTCCCCGCACAAATATTTCATTCTGTTTCACATCTTTATGCCTTTATTCCCATTATCTTTGTCGTGAATCTTTGTCAGGTATCTGTTCAGGTACTCGCTCCTTGAGGAAGCCACTGTGTGCTCCATTGCTTTGCCCAAGACGGGTAAAGTTTGCCTCCATTCGAGTCCCATGGTACCGCATGCATACCTCACTACCACACTTCATGTTATAGTGACTATCTGTTTATGTCCATCTCGTCGGCAGACCTAAGGGGAGGAATGACATCATACTCATTTTTGTTTCTGCAGTTCTTAAAACAGTGCACATAATAAAATATACTCTATATAGTAATCACTTATGGAACCAAACAGAATCAGTCATAGTATAATGTCAAATAGAAAATTTTGTAGAATCTCTAGGCAATCCGTGGTCGTATTTAACATTATTTTTCACTACTAGAGACTTTTTACCTAAATCTCCAGCAAGGGCATTTCTAGCATCTGTTGTAGCAATATGTCAGTCATGAGTTACAGGCACACCACCTGACTTTTACTAACAACAGCTAACCTGGATTTTGGCACTGTGGATAAAGGTGCCTGAGTCAAGTTCTAATCCTGTCCCCTGAACTTAGTGAACATGATTATGAAGACTCTTAATGCAATGAGCACATACAGTGTGACCCAGCACATGATTAATGCCGTGGCTCTCACAGACCCTCCAGTGGATGGGTTTGAGTGAACCCAGGCATACTAGTAAGCCCAGCTTCCAGTGCAGATGCTTTACCCCAGGACCTAGACCTGAGCCTGGTATAGAGTCGGCTCTCAGTAAATACTTGTTTAATGAATGCATACATTTGGATAAATGGATTTAGTTAATGTGAAGGGAGCTATGGTTTGGCACTTTGTAGCTCTGTCATTTTGATTCTGGTGGAGGCACAGCTAAGGCTTGAAGCTAGGAGGAGAGGATGCTAAGGGAAAAGTTTTCTCAAGGGATTTCTTTTACAGCATAGTCTCCAGTGATCACTCTGTTAGGAAAAGGTCTAGGAATCCCAGTTGTACAATAATGAAGTGGATTTTTGTTGTTCCTGATTTTGCTTTCCTTTTGCCATCTGTGCAGCTGTACAGTTTCTTACAGATCTATTAAGGGAACCAGCAAGAGCCTCAGGACTCTGGACTCAGGGCATGATGTGCTTGATGCTGTGTCTGGTCTGAGGTAGTTTTGTAGTCTGGATGTATTGCCCCTTAGAACTTTAATTATCCTTGTGAAATGAGATGTTTGGACTAGATTATCTTTAAGTTTTCTTCTGGTTCTGAAGTTTCACATTCTCAATGGAGTTTGAAATAGTTAGGGATTTTCCTAAATCCTGCAAGTGTTTCTTGGGTGGGTTAAACACTGAATATAAATACATGAAATTATAGATGATTTAGTTGAGGTTCTTTGAATTTTAGCCAAAGACTCTGCTGATGTTTGGCAATAGTATTTACATAGTTCTTATTTCTTCCTTCATAATAAAGGCATGCTATAAAAATAAAGGGACCAATCATTCTGTCATAATCTCTAAAGCCAACACTGTAATTGATATAAAAAGACAAGCCTCATTTATATAAAATTACAAATTTGAATAAAATAATTTTTTTGTACTGTAATATGTTTTATTTTTCATTAAAATTATACTGACATCTTTATTTAGATGAAGTTTAATAAAATAATATTTTCTTTTTTTAAGATAAATCTTTATTGTTCAGATTATTACAATTGTTCCTATTTTCCCCCCCATAGTTCCCCTTCACCTGGTTTCCACCCCATCCTCTACCCTTACCTCCCCCCCCACTGTCCTCATCCATAGATGTACGATTTTTCTTTATTTTCTTCACGCACCCCCACACCCCTTTCCCCCTGAGAATTGTCAGTCCACTCCCTTTCTATGCCCCTGATTCTATTATATTCACCAGTTTATTCTGTTCATTAGATTTTTAATTCACTTGATTTTTAGATTCACTTGTTGATAGATATGTATTTGTTGTTAATCATTTTTATCTTTACCTTTTTCTTCTTCTTCCTCTTCTTAAAAAATACCTTTCAGCCGAAACCAGTTTGGCTCAGTGGATACAGCATCGGCCTGCGGACTGAATGTTCCCAGGTTTGATTCTGGTTAAGGGCATGTACCTTGGTTGCAGGCACATCCCCAACAGGAGGCAGCTGATTGATGATTCTCTCTCATTGATGTTTCTAACTCTCTATCCCTCTCTCTTCCTCTCTGTAAAAAAAATTCAATAAAATATATTAAAAAAAAAAAAGAATACCTTTCAGCATTTCATATAATACTGGTTTGGTGTGATGAACTCCTTTAGCTTTTTCTTATCTTGGAGCTCTTTATCTGACCTTTAATTCTGAATGATTGCTTTGATGAGTAGAGTAATCATGATTGTAGGTTCTTGCTATTCATCACTTTGACTATTTCTTGCTACTCCCTTCTGGCCTGCATAGTTTCTGCTGAGAAATCAGCTAACAATCCAATGGGTGTTCCCTTGTAGGTAATTAACTATTTTTCTCTTGCTGCTTTTAATATTCTCTCTTTGTCTTTTGCTCTTAGCATTTTAATTATGATGTGTCTTGTTGTGGTCCTCTTTGGGTTCCTTTTGTTTGGGGTTCTGTGTGCAGCAGAGTGATGGGGGAGGCGCCTTCCATCTTCCCCTGATTGGCCAGGTCGCCTCCAGCAGAGGGAGGTCAGACTGTGGCTTCGGCTGGGGCCAAAGCAGAGGCAGTTAGAGGTGATCAGGCCTGCAAAGGGCAAGCTAGGGGCTATCAAACAGGCAGGCAGATGAGAGGTTAGGAGCCAGTGGTCCCAGATTGTGAGAGGATGTCTGTCTGCCGGTTACGGATGTTGGACATACACTCTAGGGGTCCCAGACTGGAGAAGGTGTAGGCCTGACTGAGGGACCCTCCACCCCATACACAAATTTTGTACACTGAGCCTCTAGTATAATATGTGGATCTATAAATACATAAATTGAACAAAAGTAGAATCATAAAATGATGCTGTTTTATAACTTGCCCTTTTTCAATTAACAGTATCTTTCTGTGTCAGTACTTTATTCTTTTAAAGTATTTGTTTGTATAATCTTTTAATTATATATTACTACAGTTATATTAACCTTTATATCAATATAGATATATATTAACCTTGTGTCCTTCCTAAATTTTCACTTTTACAAACATTGCTGCAGAACATCCTTGGAAATAAGTTGCCCCTGCACAGTTCAAACCCCATGTTGTAATTATTTCTTTTGGTATCCATAGGAGAAAGTTCCTAGATATTGACTCTCAGAATCAAGTATATGTATATATTTTAAATTGTTTGGTTTTATTATTAAATACTTATCAAAAATGCAAAATAGCTGAAACTGGTTTGGCTCAGTGGTAGAGCTTTGGTCTGCGGACTGAGGGGTCCCAGGTTCGATTCCGGCTGGGGGCATGTACATTGGTTGCGGGCACATCCCCGGTGGGGGGTGTGTGTGTGTGTGTGTGTGTGTGCAGGAGGCAGCTGGTCGATGTTTCTCTCTCATTGATGTTTCTGACTCTCTATCTCTCTCCCTTCCTCTCTGTAAAAAATCAATAAAATATATTTTTTAAAAATGCAAAATATAGGAATACATAAAGAACAAAATTAAAAGTCTGCTGTCCTCCCAGGTTGTTATGCATTCCTCAGATAGACATTTTACATGGTGAAAGAAATGACCAAATTGCAGTCTAATAAGGTTATGCCTGTTTATCTATGAAAATGTCTGATTTTCTACTCTCTTTCCAACACATTATTATCAATCCTTTAATAATCCTTCAATCAGTACACAAAATTTTAGTTGTTTTAAATTTGCATTCAATTATTAGTGAGACTAAATATTTTCTTAGGTTTAATTAAAAAAAATTTTTTTTTTAGTGATGCTTTTGTGAGTTGCCTGTTGCGTTCTCTTGCCTGTTTTGTTACTGGGTTGTTAATCTTTTTCTTAATATGTAAGAGCTCTTCACACATTAAGAGAATTTGTTACAAGTTTTTGGTGGTGGTGTTTTTTTTTTTCCAATATGTATTTTGACTTTGTATATTGCCATACAGAAGTCTTAATTTTTCTTAAACACCTTTTGAGCTGACTTTTCTTCCAAATACAGGGTTAGGTCAACTTTCATAGCTGCTTTTTCCAGTTAAAAGGACACTTAAGAGATAATGGATAGGATAAGGAAGCAGCCTATGGGTAAATAAATGCTTCTATTCAGAAGCAGATCAGCAGAGGTCTTTTCATTTGGTGACTGTCCCTGCCTGCAGGTTGTTCTCATTTGTCCTCTCCCCCAGCTCTTTACAGGGTCCCTCCTTTGGCCCCTCTCTTTATTTCCAAGGCAAGAATCTCACAATAATAGCAGCTAAACTGCCCTCCCAGGTCCTGTCCTTTGGTAAAGTTGACTGACAGTCCCACCAGGGCAAGCCTCATTTGCCCAATATGAATGATATGTTGGGAGCAATTTTGTGTATATTAAATAAGTCCTGTCTACAGAAAAATGTGATAGATAGTAGTATACACATGAGTAGGGGAGAGAACAGCTAATCACAAGTAGAAGCTGTACAAGATGTGCTTTTGATATGATTGAAGAAGGGCCAATTATGTTTGGTTGGCACGGCTCAGTGGTTGAGCATCAACCTATGAACTCGGACTTCAAGGTTCAATTCCTGATCAGGGCACATGCCCAGGTTGTGGGCTCGATCCACAGGGTAGTCATGCATGAAGCAGCCGATAGTGATTCTCTCTCATCGTTGATGTTTCTCTCTCTCTCTCCCTCTCCTTTTCTTTTTGAAATCAATTAAAATATATATATATTTAAAAAAAAAAAAAAAAGAATGGCCAATTAGAACCAGGCTATGAGAAATATCTGGTCACTCATTGCTTTGCCTTTGATGACTCCCTTTCTTCTGCAGTATAAATGCAACTGTCTACATGGTAATACGACATCTTTCACATCCTGGTCCTAAACTATTTTTAAAGTCAGCTAGACACTGTGCGAAGTACTTTGATTTCACACACATTTATTGAGTACTTACTAAGTTGCTAGACATTGTTTTGATTCTGGGTATTTAGGGGTAGGGGTAGTTCCTGCTCTTACAGGGCTTTCAGGCTAGTTGGGAAGACAGATAATCCCAAGTAAATAAAGCATTTTATAGAGTGGACAGGAGGGGCCTTTCTGAGAAGAAGATATCTAAACAGAGACCTGAAGAGTGAGAAGGAAGCAGTTGTAAGAAGAGTTGAGGGATGAGGGTAGAATGCTCTAGGCAAAGGCAGAATAACAGCTTTAAAATTAAAAAGAGTTTGGGGTGTTATAAGAGCAATAGAAGGCTGGCACAGCCAGAGTTCAGAGGAAGGTAAAATAACCCAGTGTTATTTAACCTAAGGGCAGGGACCAAATTGTATTCCTTGTAGAATACAGTAAAGGAATTCAGGTTAAACACAATGAGGTGGTTGGGATGGGAAGTTTAAAGACCAATACAATATAATGTATTGGTCTTTAAACTTTATCTCATTTAGCAATTCCGGTCAAGGGCATGTACCTTGGTTGTGGGCATATCCCCGGTAGGGGGTGTGCAAGAGGCGGCTGGTCGATGTTTCTCTCTCATCGACGTTTCTAGCTCTCTATCTCTCTCTCTTCCTCTCTGTAAAAAATCAATAAAATATATATTAAAAAAAAACTTTATCTCATTTACCTGCATAACAATTTGTTATGCAGGAGGTCACAATCTAGTTAAAAAGATAGGCCTATGATAGAAATTTGAGGGGAAATGGTATTTAAACTCAGGAGGAGGTGGGATACAATGTAGATATTAAAAAAACCAAACAATAGTGATCTCTAATCGTAACTATAATATTAATATTTATGAGGCCTATCTTTTCTCACATCTATCATAGGCCAAATTTCTCACATCTCAGCTTAAATAACCACCTAAATGGTGGTTATTTAAGCTGAGATGTGAAAGGTAAGTAGAAATCAGTAACACAACAGTGAGGCTAAGGGTTCTAGGCTAAGAGAAAGTATGAGAGAAGGCCTTTAGGCTTGAAGTAGCATGGCTGTGTAAGTTGTTGAAGGAAAAAGTGCAGATGGCCCTTGGTGGGGTGGAGAGAGGGGCTAAACAGTGGGAGTAGTGGGGATTGTCATGGGATGAGACTGATTCTCCAAGACCTTCTGGAGGCAGATGCCAAGTAATACAAGGTGCAGATGTTTTATTCTCAGTTACTAAGGATTTTAAGTAAGGCTGAGACATCATCAGATTTTTCCATTTCAAAAAGAACTCTCTGGTTGCTTAATAGAGAATGGGGGAGGGAAAGCTTGATAGCTATTTCTAGCATCAGGGCGAGAAATGATGGTGCTAGGATTTGGGAGGTGGCCATGCAGTTGGAGAGAAGTGGTCCAGCGTTACTGTATATTGGAGGTAGGACCTAGTGGTGGATTTGATAGAGGGGTTCAGGAGAAGGAGATGGTAACTATCAGTTTTCTCCCAAGATCTGGGTAGAGATGCCTGTTACTGACATGGGGATACTGTAGGAAGGACAGAGTTAAAAGGCAGTGGAAGAAGAGTTCTGTTTTAGACTTAAATTTAACATTGTTTGAGACACCTATCCCAGAGGTCTGGGCTAGAGATAGAAATTTGAGGGGAAATGGTATTTAAACTCTGGAGGAGGTGGGATACAATGTAGATATTAAAAAAACCAAACAATAGTGATCTCTAATCATAACTATAATATTAATATTTATGAGGGTAGCTAATACTTATTGACTGCCTTAGGTGTGTTAACCCTGTTCTGTATGCTTTATATTAACTGATTTAATCTTCATGATAGCTCTATGTTGTAGGCACTATTATTACTCTTATTGCAGATGAGGCACACAAAAACCACAGGGCTAATAAACAATAAACCCAGACAGTTTGGTCCTAAAGCCTGAATGCTTAATACTACATTAGAAGAGGAAGAGACTTGGCTCAGAGATCTGGGGAATTGTAACATTTAGAGGCTGGATAGGAAAGGTGGACCTGGCATAAGAAACTGAAAAGGAGTTATTTGAAAGGCAGGAGGGACCATGGGAATGGGATGTCTCAGGAGCCAAGAAGAGTGTTCTGGTTGGTTGTTACGGTCAGTGATCAAATGCTGCTTGCTGAAAGATGGGCCCTTAAGGACACAAGGCATTAAATGGGTGATGAGGATGGGAAAAGGGTTTGCCAGGCTTTGGGATAATGTGAGTAAAGACATAGATATGGAGGAACCAGATGCTGTTTGCAGTTGTTATAGGGTCAAGTGCAGGCCAGGAATGGTGAGAGGTGAGACTGGAGAAGTACACAGGGGCCAGATCATGAAAGACCTGTAATGTGCCCCAGGTGAGCACCAGACCCTGATCTTAGCAGAACTGTCTGTCCCTAAAGCTGGGAGCAAAACGAAGGGAGACTCTTGCTATAAATGGAGGGAACTATATACTGGTGTCTGTTTATCTATGCTGTCTTATGTAATGTATATATTGTTTGATTTCTTAAAAATTTACCATGTTCAGACATTTTATTTAAGAATTAAATTACCCACCAGGGGACAGGTGAAAAAAAATTAAAAAAAAAAAGAATTAAATTACCCATGACTACTTTTTTTACCAAATCATTTGTCAGATTGATAAATGTTCTGCATAGGAGAAAGATATCTATAGCAAAGGCCTGTATGTACTTATTGGGAGCAAGTGTTGAAAACGGTAGAAAAATATGAGTTGTTTTGCTTAATTGGGTTAACTTCGGTCATAATCAGGAGGAACTGATCATTGGAAATATGTTTGTTTTATTATTTCTTACACTATATCCTATGCATTTTTAATTTCCTTTTTTGTAGTATTTTTTTTCTCTTTGATTTTTAGAGTGGAAGGGAGGGGTAGAGAGAGAAACATCAATATGAGAGAGACACATGCCCACCCCTATGTGGTCAAAGATGGCTGCCTCATGTGGACACAAGATGGCCGCCATAAGATGGCTGGCAAAAGAGGGCAGTTGTGGGTGATCAGGCCAACAGGGTAGGGCAGTGGGGAGGAAACAGGCCAGCAAGGGAGGGAACCAGGCCTGTAGGGGAGGGCAGTTGTGGGGGGACCAGGCCTACAGGGAAGGGCAGTTATGGGCAACCAGGCCGGCAGGGGAGAGCACTTAGTTGAGACTGGGCCAGCAGGGGAGGGCAGTTGAGGATGACCAGGCTGGCAAGGGTGGGAAGTTAGGGGGACTAGGCCTGCAGGAGAGGGCAGTGGGGGGAGGGGGGGGGAGCACAAGCCTGCAGAGGAAGGCATTTGGGAGGGACCAGGTCTGCAGGGGAGGATAATTAGGGGTGACCAGGCCAGCAGGGAGGGCAGTTAATGGTGACCAGGTTGGCAGGAGAGGGTGATTAGAGGCATTCGGGCCAGCAGAGGAGGGCAGTTAGGGGCGATCAGGCTGGCCAGGGAGGTAAGTTAGGGGTGACCAGGCCAGCAGGGGAGGGCAGTTATGGGTGACCAGGTTGGCAGGGGAGGGCAGTTAGGGCAACCAGGCTGGCAAGGGAGGGCAGTTAGGGGTGACTGGGCCAGCAGGGGGGGGGACAGTTAGGGGAAATCGGGCCAGCAGGGGAGCTGTCAGGTGTTGATCAAGCTGTCAGGGGGTGTGGTTAGGGGGTGATCAGGCTGGCAGGCAGAAGTGGTTAGGGGCAATCAGGCTGGCAGGGGAGGGCAGTTAGGGGCGACCAGGCTGGCAAGGATGGGAGATTAGGGGGGACCAGGCCTGCAGGGGAGGGCAGTTGGGGGGGGGGACCAGGCATGCAGGGGAGGGCAGTTGGGGGTACCAGGCTTGCAGAATAGGGTATTTGGGAGGGACCAGGTCTGCAGAGGAGGGCAGTTGGGATTGACCAGGCCAGCAGGGGAGGGCAGTTAGGGGTGACCAGGTTGGCAGGAGAGGACCATTAGGGCAACAAGGCTGGCAAGGGAAGACAGTTAGGGGTAACTGGGCCAGCAAGGGAGGGAAGTTAGGGGAAATCAAACCAGCAGGGGAGCAGTTTGGCATTGATCAGGCTGGCAGGGTAGTGGTTAGGGGGTTATCAGACTGGCAGGCAGAAGCAGTTAGGTGCAATCTGGCCGGCAGGCAGGCAAGCTGTTGGGAGCCAGCAATCCTGGATTGTGAGAGGAGTCCCAGATTGGAGAGGGGAAGGCTGGGCTGAGGGACACCCCTTCTTGTGCACGAATTTCGTGCACCAGGCCTCTACTAACAACTATAAAGCCTATTGCAAGAATTATGTAAAGGAAAGTTAGTAGTACTCTTCATCCTAATCAAACTAAAAGCCTTGGATGAAAATGATTCCTTTCTTTGTTGGTGATTCCATTTTAATTTTGATTATTTTACTTGTTTAGAATTTTGTAATTTATCCTCAAATATCACTAACTAATTGTAGATGGAAATAATAATTTTTCTTAATGTGCATTTTAAAACTATGCTTATAAAGTGAGACCTAGTTCTAAAGATAATCTGTACAGGATTATTATAGAACTGCAGTATCTGAATATAATCCTTCCATCTCACATGCAATTCTAGAGAAATAGTTGTTTAATTTTTGCTATTGGATGGTGACAAAATATAAACGTTAGTTTGCAAAGTTCTTGTTTCCTTCTTGAATTTAAAATAATTTTAATGTTTGCTGAAACTGACTTGAACTTAATTTACTTTTAAAAAATATATATATTTTATTGATTTTTTACAGAGAGGGATAGAGAGTTAGAAACATCAATGAGAGAGAAACATCGATCAGCTGCCTCCTGCACACCCGCTACTGAGGATATGCCCGAAACCAAAGTATATGCTCTTGACCGGAATTGAACCTGGGACCCTTCAGTCTGCAGACCAGTGCTCCATCGACTGAGCCAAACCGGCTAGGGCAAAATCTACTTTTTTAATAAGGAGGAAGTGTGGTGGAGTGGAAAGAGCAGATATAGATTTTTTACTCCAGCTCTACTACTTTTAAGGTCTAAGCCTCCATATCTGTTAGCAATAGGGTTATGATAACGATTGAATGCAATTATGTATGTACAATAACTAGGCCTCTATTAACACAGAGAAAGTGCTTAATAGATGTTAGCTCTCATTCCTCACCACTGGTGTCAGGTTCTGAGGCATGTTGGTGTTTGTCACTTTGCTCAACAGCAGCATTCATTGCTGAAAAGATACAGCATGACCACAGTTCACTTCGCTCTTCACTTCACAACCCTACCCAGAAGGCACCGTGTGTTCACCCCCAGCCCTTCTTTTCTTTTTCTCCCCATTTGAGTGTGACCTAACTCTCTGGCTTACATTTCTTCCCATCTGTTCCCCCTTTGCTGCTCCAGGAGATGGCTGTGGAAGTGGTCACAACATGTTTGCCTTCTGAGCGAGGAGTTTTGGGGATTGGGATGGAGCACTCTGTTCTAGAAGTTAGGAGTAGCTTTCACTCTAAACATGTGAATTATGAAGGGATTACAGTGTGGGTTTGTGGTGGGGGAGGGAAGGATGTTTCATTACTTCTCTATTACTTAAATGCCTGTTTCTTTTTCCTTCTGTCACACCAAGATTACAACATAACTCAATAGTCTAGTATTGCTTACATTTTTCTCTGTTTCTGGAAATTGTAGACCTTTTCAGAAGATTCTCAGAGCCTCTTGCCAATACTTCATTTAGTCTGCTCTCTTAGAGTGTAATTAATGTCTAAGGCCAAGAATATACATATTACAAAAATTTATTAAGAAATTATTATAGGCACGCCGTGTGTTAAGTGCTGAAAAGGCAAGGATGAATAAGATGTACCCCTTCTCTCAAGCAGCTCACAGTCTCTAGAGGGAGGAAGGTGTGCAAAATCATCATTTAGTGGGATAAGGTTCTAGTGGAAGATTGTATGAGGTATGGGGGCAATGAGAATGGAGTGCCAAATGGTAAGTCAGGAAAGGCTTCTTAGAGGACGTGCTACTTTAACACAGGTATGAAGGATAAACAGGAGTCTGCTGGCTGACCAAGATGGGGACTTGTGTTCCAGATGGAGGAAATAGCTAGAGCAAAGAACAGCAGTGTGAGGCAGCAGGGCTGTTTTTGGGTACAGCAAACGCATAGTTTGCCATGGAGAACAGCAGTGGTGATTGAAAATGACACGTTAAAGAAGATATTCCATTGAGGAGTTTCAGTAATAGTAATGTTCTATTTCTGACCCAAGTGGTAGGAATCATTATATCATTCTTTCTTTCAACAAATATTTGGGGTGTGTGTGTGTGTGTGTGTGTGTGTGTGTGTGTGTGTAAAAGTTCTGGAAAGCCCATTGTGTGCCTTAGGCTAAGAGTTTCTGAATTTTTTACATCAAAACATGCGAGAAGGGTTATATGAATTACTTATATGAATTACTTAGTAACCATGTGGGCTATCATTGTTAATGTCCAGGTTCAGAGGCTGGAGTATTAATGATTCAGGATTTCTCTCCTGCTTCAGTTCCTAGGATACTTAGTTTTTATCACAGGATTTTTTGAATTATCACATAAGGCATTCCTTTCTGCAGATATTCACAATGGGATATAAAAAATGAATCAAGGCAGATTCCATGTTGCCAAGTTGCTTACGGTGTAATAGGGGAGCTAGCTAGGAAAGATGTACACGTGTGTTGGGTTAGATTTTCAGGAACTTGTCATTTAATTTACTCTCTTAGTGCTGTCTTGTTCTCAAAGTGTCCCAGGCATTGGAAACAACTGCTTTTGGTGCCCACATCTCAGAGTTCCTTGAATAACAAAATGCAAATTAGCAAAACTTCCAGTGAGTCATCAGCACTAATCGGGGATCTCTTGAGTGTTGTCATGTGCTAGGAAACAAAAAGAAAGATGACTGGTGCTTCCTTAAGGGCCCAGGGATGGTGTAACCCCTGAGAAGATATGAGGGCGAGGCTAGGCCGAGCCAACACTGTTTATTACCCCTTTCTGCCAAGCACTAGTGCAAGCATGACCCCCAAACCTGCCTTCCCAGTGTTATTTCATTAGATTCTGAGAATTACCTCCTCAATGCCAGCCAGGCCTCATTAAGTTGTATTGTGAACAATATATGGTTTTTATTTTCCTCACAAGCTATTATGCAACTTAAATCTGTGGTAGCATTGTTTTCTCTGAGTTGACTGTTATAAAATTAAGCTCATTTCCATTTTGTCCAGTCTTTCTAATCAGGTGTTTCTTTGAATTATTTAAATCTTCTTTAGTACCGTATTTTTCGGACCATAAGACGCACTTTTTTCCCCCCAGAAGTGGGGGGAAAAAGTCCCTGCATCTTATGGTCCAAATATAGCCTACACATATACTTTAAAAAAAAGTTTTTTTTACTTGCCGGGCTCTGTGTGGTCTCTGTGTGCTTGCCCGGCTCTAAAATGGTTCTAAATGCTGCTGTTTACTTTACAGGGTTGATTACATGTGTTTATGACTGTGATGTTGGGTTTTAATGCACATAAAATATTTTAGGACACTATTTGTTTCAGAATCTTTTTTTCTTCATTTCCCTTCTCTAAAAACTGGTGCGTCTTTTGGTCCGAAAAATACGGTATGTGTTTACATTTTCACACTATCTGCTTAAATCTTTTTTCTCATCTACAGTTTTTTTTGTGTATGTTTTGTTTTGTTTTGTTTTTGTTTTTGTGACAGTGCCTCAGATCCCAAATTCTTCTCTTACTAGTTCCTACATCAGATGTTTACTCTTTCTTTGCCTACTATTTCAGGAATCCCTTTTCTTTAAGTCTCTGGCTCTTCCCCATCTTTGTGGCTTCATAAGAATTTTCCGGAGTTAGGCCTGTGAAGTTTGCCTTTGCTACCTTTCATCCAAGTTCTCCAAGGTTGTTAGTGACAGAGGCAATAGGAAGGGGTATTTTTTTTTTAAACAAAAGCCAAGTTTATTTGTTAAGTTCTTGCATTTGAAGTACTCCTCGATGACATCCTTTGCCTGAGAGAGAGAGAGAGAGAAAGAGAGAGAGAGAGAGGGAGAGATCTGTTGCCTGATATAATTCCTGACTGGGAATTGAACCCGCAACCTATGTACGTTCTCTGACCAGGAATCGAAATCACCACCTCTCCATGTATGGGGCGTTTTCCAACTGAGCCACACCAGTCAGGGCAAGTTCTCCCATCTTTTTTCCTTCCCCTGACCTACTTCGGTCTTAAATAACATCAACAAAAATGTGCTGCCCACCAGCAGTAGGCAAGGAAGTTGGCCAACTTTAGAGGGGATTCAAAGATTGCTTAAAGATATAGATATAGTTCTATGTGAGAGGCAGAAAAATCCATAAATAACCCAAATACGGTCTGAGGTATCATGAGTGAGATAGATATTTGAGGGACTTACAAAATAATGAGGGACAAAACTAGAATAGTATGAATAGAAAAGGGAGTGAGGAGGACCCTCTCTTGTCTTGCTGGGAGCTGTGTCCAGTTTGGGGCTCTCTTTTGCTAACTGCTTCTGTTTCACAGGAAGCCCCTGAGCAGAATTCCCAATATGTGTGTCCACCCCTATTTCTGATTCCTGCCTGTTTCTTGGCTGCCATATCCCATTTCTAGATTTTTCATGTGACTTTTTGTCTTTCTTCCTGCAGTCTTAGCACTGAATGTAGCTGGACAAGTGTAATCTTATTCTCAGGGCTGCCATGTGTATTTTCATGGGGGCTTGGGGGGAAAATGGAAAATAGGGTTGTTAGTGACAGAGGCAATAGGAAGGGGTATGGTCAGGTTGCATTTCCTCTGAGTTTCAGCAACTGTGTATTTATACCGCTCAAATTGACCCAGTTCTGGTATAGTTGTTTCTGTAGTCACCATTAAAGGTGGAAAAGAACCATAAAAAGACAGTGGTAATAACAGACTGATTTCTGACCTATTTTTTCTTGGATACTTTCCCAAGAAATAGGGTTAAGGTAAAGGGTAAGTTGTTGTCAGGGAGTGTTTAAATATCTGACCTTTGGAGTGTGCAGGGGTCTTTCTTAGCCTTCCTCTACTTTCTGTTAACACCTAGCTTTTGGAAATCTAGCCTTTGGAGAAGTACTTACCCATTACTGTTTCCAAAATACTTGTGAAAATCCAAGCTGCAGCTTGCTCTTGACAAAAAACACAAAGTCTTTTCTTTCTAGATTTAGTTGAAATTCTCATGTTTAGAGCTGGTCTGTCAGCCTTCTACAAACTCACTTGGACCCATTTTGCTTTTTTATGCTTTCATCAGTCAGGGTAGTAGGTAATTTTATGACTCTCTCTCTATCTCATGTATTACATATCTTTTCTAGAACCAGTAAATCATTCCAGAGGAAGTTATGTAAATACTGACTTTCTAAAATGAGCTTCAGATTGGGACCAGTTGGTACACAGAAATGTTTATTGAATGAGTAAGATTTTAGTAATGTGCATAGTTAGTACTCAGTTTATGGGCTGTGTAGCTAGGGGAAAAGTTATAAAACTAATTTCAGTAACATTTGACATAGAACATTAGCAATCATTTTTTTATGGGGAAAAACATTAATAATTGTACTTATACAGTATTTTCATTTATGTTTTTCACAAGGTTTCTATGTGTATAAGCTCTTTTAAAAATATTTTTTATTGATTTCACAGAGGAAGGGAGAGGAAAGAAGAGATATAAACATCAATAATGAGAGAGAATCATTGATTGGCTGCCTTCTATTGGGGATCAAGCTTGAAACCTGGGGATGTATCATTGACCAAAATCAAATCCAGGACCTTTCAATCCACAGGCCAAAGCTCTATCTACTGAGCCAAACAGGCTAGGGTTATATGTAAGCTCTTGACATAAATCGGATGAGTACTCCTATCTCCCCCATTTTACAGGTGCCTGAAATAAAGATTTAAAAAGATAGTTTTGGGATTTAAATCCATAACCTAGTTTAATTCTCTTTCCTCTCCAAATTGTTCAGGTAAAAAGTTTGTGTGAGTTTGTGATAAGAGAACAAAAAAGTAATAGGTGCATTTATTTTATCATACTGTGTTATTCAATCTAAGAAGATACCTTTATTCTGATATTCTTTCAATAAATACTAACTGCCCAGCCTTGTACCAGGTTCACAGGTACTCAATATTATGTTGAATAATACAAATATGGAGCTTATGTTCTAATGAATGAAGAGAAATAATAAGTAAACAAGCAATGAGAGCGCTCAAGAAAATAGAGAAAGGCTGGTGGTCGTGTTTTCATTTATTTCTGAAAAATGGGCATCAGGGTTTAGAGTATCTATATTTTTTTTGTTGTTGTTGTTTTTTAATTTCTTTATTTTTTATTTATTTTTTAAAATATATTTTATTGATTTTGTACAGAGAGGAAAGGAGAGAGATAGAGAGTTAGAAATTAATTTCTTTATTGATTAAGGTATTAATATATGTCCTTATTCCCCCATTACTCCCACCTCCCATTCATGCCCCCACCCCCTGTTGTCTGTGTCCATTGATTAAGCTTGGTTATATGCATGCAAATAAGTCCTTTGGTTGATCTCTCCCTCTTACTCCCACTGTCCCCTACCTTCCTTGAGGTTTGACGTTCTGATTGATGTTTCTCTGTCTCAGTATCTATTTTTGTTCACTCATTTATGTTGTTCATTATATTCCGCAAATAAATGAGATCATGTATTGTGTATCTTTCTCTGCCTGGCTTATTTCACTTAGCATAATGCTCTCCATCTCCATCCATGTTGTTGCAAATGGTAAGAACTGCTTCTTTTTTTACTGCAGTGTAGTATTCCCTTATGTAGATGTACCACAGTTTTCTAATCCACTTATCTGCCATCTTGGTTTTTCTCCTCATTTTTTTGCATGTATCTGTCCAATTTTCCCAACACCATTTATTGAAGAGACTGTCTTGACTCCATTTAGAGTAAATATGTCTTAAAGAGAGACTCCTTCCTGAGGAAACCAAGAAATCATGAAACATTTTTTCAGTATGGTATTTGGAGGATTTTTTCATATAAATATACAGTTTGTTCTTTTTCTTCAACATTAATCTAAAGTCCAAAATTGGCCTAAGTCCAGAGTGTCTAATTGAGGCTAAAGATCTGCTGCTTCAGGAACCCTTGACCCTACTTCTTTCATGAAATTGAGGCTATGAAAGCCAAGCTTATTGCTGACCAAAGATACATTTTTACCATTTTTGCTCATCTTTACAAAATAACGAAGGTAAAATATTGCTTTCTAGTTTCTTTTGCATTAGCAAAATTCCTGATACCCAGATGTAAAACAGCTATGGTTCCAAGCCCCAGGCTTCCTCCCCTCTTCACTCGAATGACCTTGAGGAGCAACTGAGAACTCACTAAGGCTTTGCAGAACACAGAATGAAAACCACAATAAAAATTCAAATTATAGAACATAAACTGTACACCTATGGATGAGAACAATGAGGGGTGGGGAAAGGGCAGAGGGTGGGGTGGGAACCTGGTGGAGGGGGGAAAAAATGAACTTTTGAAATAATATGAACAATAAAGATTGATTTAAAAAAAAAAAAGAAAGAAATGCAGTAAAATTAAAAAAAAAATTCAAATTATAATCCTGTTGTAAAAGGTAGTTGTGTTGCTGAAATTGGCATAGCCATCATACTAGTGATTCAAAATTATATTTTGAAAGTGCACATTTAGTGAACAAATAGATTTATATGTACATTTTAACCTAAAATATATTTTCAGGTAGCATCCTTTCTAATAAAGAGGAAATATGCAAATTGACTGTCACACCATCACAAAATATGAAAGTGCCCATAGCCACAAGAAGGCAGCTCCCAATCTTCTCAGCCCTGCTGGAGTCCCATAGTCCTTTCAGCCCAGTTGTGGGCTGGGGTAAGGGGGGAGATAAGAGGGTGGGGGAGGGGGGAGAAGAAGGACAGAGACAGCAGGCACAAGGTATGGCTGGACCCACCCTCAGCCTCCCAGCCGCCTAGAGCCAGCTTGAGGCACAGGCAAGCCTCGGATGTTGGCTGCCCAGCCACCTAGGGCCAGCCCAAGGTGCAGGAAAGCCTCAGATGTCTATTGCCCAGCCGCCTAGGGCCGGCGCGAGGTGCAGGCAAGCCTCAGATTGTGGCTGCCCAGCTGCCCAGGGCTGCCCAGGGCTGCCCAAGGCTCAGGTAACCAGGGCCAGCCAAGGTTTATGTTGCCGGTGGTGGCAGCAGCAGAGGTGTGATGGGGATGCTACCGTCCCCTGATTGCCAGGCCACCTCCTGCCCCTGAGGGCTCCTAGACTGTGAGAGGGGGAAGGCTGGTCTGAGGGACCCCCCCTTCCAGTACATCCTCTAGTTTACTATATAAAGCAAAGTCATTCTTTCATTGTAGCTGAAAGTTTATTGAGATACAGTTGACATATAGCCCTGTATAATTTTATGTATGGCATAGTGATTTAACTCTCATATATTGTGAAATTATTACTACAATACAGAGCATAGTTTTTATATTATGTGGGTATGACAGTACTATGTGTCTAAAATACTTTTCATCTACTAATTTAAAAATTAAATTTTATATTGACCAATAATTATTTTTTCATAAATTATTCAATTATAAATAAATCCATGATATGTTTTATATATCATTATAACATAACTAGAGGCCTAATGCACGAAATTTGTGCAAGAGGCTCAGGGCTTGAAGCCCCGGCTGTCTCGGCTGGCCCTCGCAGCCCTGCCTTCATCCAGAAGGTCGCCCCAACATTCCTTCTGCTGTTCGGTCTAATTAGTATATTAGTTCTTTATTATATAGTAGGGGTGTCGAACTCAATCAGAGAAGGGGCCAAAATCTAAAATCCAGCCTAAATCGCGGGCCGAATGTTTACTGAACAGTCATAAACTGTCATTGTGATGGAAACGCAGCGGAGTGCAGTGATGACAGCGCGGTGCGGGCCACATTGCAAGGCCTGGCGGGACGGATTTGGCCCGCGGGCCTTGTGTTTGACACATGTGTTATATAGTATTAATTGCTAGTTTCAATTTTTTTCTTTTTGTTTTCCAGTTTGCCAGAGTGTGGATACCTGATCCTGAGGAAGTTTGGAAGTCAGCAGAGCTGCTCAAAGATTACAAGCCAGGAGACAAAGTCCTCCTGCTTCACCTTGAGGAAGGAAAGGTAAGAATTTGGTTTTATTTGTTGTCGTTGGCAAAAAGTGAAGGGAATTAAAAAGTTTTAAATTTTGAACTAATTTAATATTTTTATTTATTAAATTGATTACAAATAGCAAAATGGAAAACTCAAATTTCTATCCCAATGGATTAGTGAAAATAGCAGATACTTTAAAAATTTATTATTTTTGTCTATGAATTCTTACTAGATTTATATTCACACTAGAGGCCCGCTGCATGAAATTCATGAACTGGGATGAGGGGTGTCCCTCAGCCCAGCTTGCACCCTGTCCAATCTGTAACCCCTTGGGGAATGTCTAACTGTGGTTTATGCCCGATCCTCAGGGCCTGAAATATAAATCTATTTGTTCATCCTGAGGATCGGCCTAAACCAGCAATCAGACATCCCTCTCACAATCCGGGACTGCTGGCTCCCAATTGCTTGCCTGCCTGCTAGCCTGATAACTCCCTTACCACTCCCTGACAGCCTGATTGACACCTACTGCTTCCCTGCTGGCCCGATTGCCCCCAACTGCCCTCCCCTACTGGCCCTGTCACCCCCAACTGCCTTCCCCTGCTGGCTCGGTCACCCCTAACTGCCCTTCCCTGCAGGCCTGCTCCCCCACAACTGCCTTCCCCTACAGGCCTGGTTGTCTCCAAGTGCCTTCCCTGCAGGCCTGGTTGCCCCTGACTGCCCTTTCCTGCTGGCCTGGTCCCCCCAACTATCCTTCCCTGCAGGCCTAGTCTTCCCTTCCCCCCACCAACTGCCCTCCCCTGCCAGCCTGATCACCCCAAACTATCCTCCCCTGTTGGCCTGGTCTCCCTTAACTGCCCTCCCCTCTTTGTCTGATTGCCCACTACTACCCTCCTCTGCCGGCCATCTTGTGGTGACCATCTTTGACCACATGGGGCCACCATCTTGTGTGAGGGCGTGAGGGTCAATTTGCATATTACATATTTATTATATAGGATATAATTCTTAAAAATATACATTTGTTTATTTGTATTTTGTTTAGGCTAGCATTAAAATGCTTTCATATTGCCCGGCTGACATGGCTCAGCTGGTTGAATTTCGTCCCATGCACCTAAAGGTCACTGGTTCAATTCCCAGTCAGGTTGTGGGTTTGATCCCCTGTCAGGAAGCATACAGAAGGCTACTGATCAATGCTTCTCTCACATTGATGTTTCTCTCTCCTTGCCATTCCTCTCTCTAAGCATGTCCTCATATAAGGATTAAAAGATAGAAAAAAATGTTTTGATATTAACTAACATTTCATATCATCTAAGGAGCCATTTGGTATTTGCTGGAACCAATTATTTGAAAAATTTTACTGATAAGTTAGTATAAACACTTTGTTCATGACTAGAAATATTTAAAACCAATTATGTCTCTATATTTCCCTGTCTGCATGTGCTGGATGAGTGGATTTGTTTTAGTGGTACTCCTTTTAATCTTTTCACTGCATTCACACTTTTTTCTTAAAAACCTTTGTGACATTAATTTCCTTTAAACAAGGAAACTGTATAAATATATGAAAAGTTAAGTAAAATAAAACTATATAGAATAGTTCAACACCACTAAGATGTGAAAAGGTAGTTTATGATTAACTACCAAATGAATAATACTCTCCTGACAGTTAACATGTATCGAGCACTTAGTAAGTGCTTTATTTGCTGTAACTCATTCAATCCTCACAACAAGCCTATGAGATGAGGCTATTATTATTACCACTTTATGGAGGAAGAGACTGAGGCTCCGAGAGTTTAAGACTTGCTCAGGGTTATATAGATATTAAGGTATGAAGCTAGGATTTAAAGCCAGGAAACAACAGTAGAACAGAGTGGGAATAATCAGAGGGCTGGGGAAGGTAAGGGGTCAGGGAGGCATTCTCTGAAGAATCAGTAGACAAGGGGAGTGCATTTTAGGGATCCAGAAAAGCCAGGCAAAGGCAGGGAGTCATGCATAGCATTGTGTGTTTGGGGAGCTACCCAAGTTCCATGTTGTTGGGATGTAAATGAGAGTACAGGACCAGCAAGGGAGAGGGATGTAAAGTGAGAGTACAAGACCAGCAAGATCATAGAAGGCCTGGTGTTCTTCCTAAAACTCTTGGGCTTCAACTAATATGCTACGATGAGTGACTATAATATTTTTAAACAGAGGAAGGGTGCCAGTTGTGTTTTAGGAAGGACTCATTGGTGGCAGCATGCAGGATAAATTTCAGAGAGCAACACAGAGGTAAAGAGTTTAGTTGGGGAGATGGTAGGGAAGAATTAGGAGAAATTAGGAGAACCTTGAATGCCAAACTAAGGAATTAACTATTCAGCATTTATTGACCACCTATTGTGTGTTAGGTACACATTAGGCACTTTGGGCTATATTTTCTTATGTTAATTCTTACAGCAATTCTGTGGGTCAGTAGTTGGTGTTAAGACTATTTTCCAGATAAGGAAGCCAATGATCAGAGACATTAAGTAGTTCTGCCTGAGATCACACTGCTGGAAGTGGCTTTTATGTATTGTAGGGGCCAATGCAAGGGCCAGTCACTTTTGGGGAAGGACATTATCTATAATAATAAAAGCATAAGATGCTAATTAGACCGGAAGACCTTCCAGATGAAGCCGAGGCTGCAAGGGAAGCCTGGCTCCCGGGTGCCTGCCAAAGGCCAGAGGGAAGCCTGGGTCCCAGGTGTCAAAGGGAAGCCAGTGCCCCACAGCCTGGGGGGAGAAAAGCCTTCTCTTATACGAATTTTGTGCATCAGGCTCTAGTACGCCAATAATTGGCAGAGAGGTAGAATGGCAGGTTATAAAATTTCCTCTCCAGTTAGCATCATTTTAAACAGATTGGAATATATCTGTATATCTCATCAGTATTAAGTGACTTTTGAACAAAACCAGCTTGTCCTTCCCTACAATTAAATTGCATTTCCCCCCTGATTCACTTGTCATGTTATTTGCCTTTAATACCTAGTTGAGTTACAGTTTCCATGCTTGGCTTTGCCATAAATTCATATTCTCTTAGTTTTAAGTGAGTAAGTACGTCTTAACTTTTAGGCCAAGCACCTCTTTAAAAATCAAATGAAAGCTATGGATTATCTTTCAAAAAAGTACAATACATATATGATAAAGCTGATTTCAAGGTATTCTTTGACCCCTTGGGGTTCAGTGTTTTGAAGCATTTACCACGTACTAGGCATTGCCTCATTTAATTTTTACCACACCCCTGTAAGCAGTTTCTATTGTGCCCTTTTTACAAATGAAGGATTAAGGTTAGACAACACACCCAAGACCACAAAAGAATTAAGTATTAGTTTTAGAATTTGAACCCAGGTTGATCTCACTCTAGAGCCAAACTCTTAACCACTGTTTTATACTGCCTTTTACATCATAGATGAAGATAAGAAAAAACACACCACACACCTTGAATAAAGATTGAAAACTTATGCTCCAGTAACGGGGTAAAAATGTCTAGGCTCAAACTATATAAGCAAAAATTGTTAATACATATGTATACATCTAGTGAATAAAGAAGATTCTCCTTATTTTTTAAATTTTTTATTTTTTGCCATTTGCATTAGTTTCTTATTTTGGAAGGTGCTAAGAAAATAATGAATTTAATAGCTGAGAAGCAAATAGGAATAGGAAATAAGCAAAATGCAACGGGCCTATTTCACATTTACTGTCATGATTTATCCAGATGTTGTGTCTTGTGCATTTTCAGGATTTGGAATATCGTCTGGATCCAAAGACCAAGGAACTGCCTCACTTAAGAAACCCTGACATTCTTGTGGGTGAAAATGACCTCACAGCCCTCAGCTATCTTCATGAGCCTGCTGTGCTCCACAATCTCAGAGTCCGCTTTATTGACTCTAAGCTTATTTATACATATTGTGGTGAGTGTACCTTTCGTCCTCTTTCCTCTAATGGCCTTGGTCATGGAAATATGGCGATGGGGAAGACTGTGATTGGATTTTCTCTTAGAGACAGTTACACTTCAGAGTTATCAAAAAGATTTACCAATGCTCATAGCTAGCTGTACTTTAATTTTTGTCAAAAATAAAAAGAACTGGGTCCTTCTTTTGGATCCTCCCACCCCCCAGAATTTAGATGCCAAATTTAATGCCAATTTGCCAGTTATTTTCATCTCTTTTAAAAACACGAAGAGTAAATGTCCAAAGACTTATCTTTAGGGCTGGTTCAGGAAGTTTAGTGTCTTTCTCAATTACTTAGAAATGCAGGACTGACTTGATTTGTAGTGCTTGCCTAGGCTCTTGCTCCCTTTTTTTTTTTTTTTTTTACTTTATTTTTAAATTTAATAAATCTTTATTGCTCAGATTATTACAATTGTTTCTTCTTCCCCCCATCCCCCATAGCTCCCTTCCACCCAGTTCCCACCCCTCCCTTTGCCCTTACCTCCACTCCCCATTGTCTTCATCTGTAGGTGTACTATTTTAATCCAGTCTCTTCCTGCACCCTACACCCCTTTTCCCCTGATAATTATCAATCCACTCCCTTTCTTTGCCCCTGATTCTATTATATTCACCAGTTTATTCTGTCCCTCAGATTTTTAATTAACATGATTTTTAGATTCACTGAGGTAGGGAGACACTTGCGTGCAGAGAGGAAGGGTGGCAGAGTGCTTGGCTGGCGGGAAGGGAAAGGAAGTCCCCCACTGCACTGGACCCCAGTTCTGACGGCACTTAACCCCAACCCTGTCCGAAACCCCGTGGACCCAGATTCATATGGGTGGAGTCTGAACTGTAGAGAAAGGCACCCAGAGACTGGGAGATGCGGGGGAGCCGGCAGCGTCTCCCTGCCTCAGTGCTCTGTGGCTCCCCTGATCCGTGAGCCTCTCTCCTTCTTTCTAGTTGTAGATTTTTCTACTCAGCCAGCTTTCCTGTGGTTTTGGATGATGTCCCTTCTGTCTTTTAGTTGTTTTGAAATTGTTGCACAAGGCGGCAGCTTAGGTGCTTGGTTTCTCCTCTTGCTCCTTATAGTATTGGCTGCCAAGGACCCAGCTTAGAATTCTTTTTATGTCTCTTAGAAATTAAGCATGTTCATGTATGTAAATTTTTGTTTCTTTCCCTCTTTCCTTCTTTTTTCTCTCTTTCTCTATTTTTTTAAAATTTTGTTTTGTTAATCCTTGCCCAAGGATGTTTTTCCATTGATTTTTTTTTTTTTTTTAAAGAAAAAGTGGAAAGGACAGGGAGAGACACACAGAGAGAAACATTGATGTGAGAGAGACACATCAATTGGTTTTCTCCTACACATGCCCTGACCAGGGCCAGGGTTGGGACCTGGAACGGAGGTATATGCCCTTGACTGTAATTGAACCTGGGACTCTTCTCTCCATGTGCCGATGCTCTATCCTCTGAGTCAAACCAGCTGGGGTTCTATTTTCTTCTTAACCTTTGTTTTCTCTCTCATCCCTGCCTCTTTTTTCTTGACTTCCTATCTTTCTTTTACTAACCATTCTCCTCTGAGACTCAGATCTGAGTTTTCTATTAGTTTCCTTCTATTTGCTTGCGATACCCAAACAGTGGTGACCATTTCTTCATTACTGTTCTGTTTGGGACAGGAACAGGTACCTTTTCTTTTAAAAATAATTTATATCTTTTATATTCTTGATATTAACTCCCTTTCTTCCTTGTGTATTAATTGAATTTTTTTTTCTTTTACTTTAATTTTTTTTGCACATGTGTTACCTTCTTGGTGAAGCCTTCCCTGCCCTACCCTCCCATCTAAGTCATAAACTCCTTGTACCCTCTTTAGTATCTATCTTCCTTTTCTGTTTAATTTTTTTCCTTTTCCTTACTACTACTATCTAACTTATAATATGCATTTTTTCTTATTTATCTTGTGAATTGTTTGAATTTCCCTCTAGAATATAAGGTCAACGAGGGTAAAGATTTTTTTGTTGTTTTGTTTTTGTTTACTGCTATAAGTCTAGAACTTAGACTTGAAACATAAATGGAGCTGAAAAAATATTTGTTGAATGAATGACTTAATATACACTTACAGTAAAAGTTAAGGAAATACAAAAAAGGTATAAAAATAGAAAAGCATTACATATAACTCATCATTAAAAATAACAATATTCTTTGGTTTATGTGTGTATATGTGAGAGTATAAATAGTTATAAAATGGGAGTCAGTCTCTACATAGTGCATCATGTTTTCCTATGACTTTTAATATTCTTTAAAAATATGATTGTTTGGCCGAAACCGGTTTGGCTCAGTGGTAGAGCGTCGGTCTGTGGACTGAAAGGTCCCGGGTTCGATTCCGGTCAAGGGCATGTACCTTGGTTGCGGGCACATCCCCGGCAGGGGATGTGCAAGAGGCAGCTGGTTGATATTTCTCTTTCATTGACATTTCTAGCTCTATCTCTCTCCCTTCCTCTGTAAAAAATCAATAAAATATATATTAAAAATATATATATATGATTGATTGTAGCATGATAGTGGGTTATATGGCTGTAACAAAATTATTTAATCACTCTATTATATATTTTGTTTTCACTTTTTAGTGTTATGAATAACATTTTGATAAACATCTTTATTTAAAGAAAAACAGTCTTGCATGAATCTCTGATTATTTCATTTGAAGTGGAATTTTTGGTTTAAACATTATAAAAATACTTAAAGTTGTTTTAACATTGTCCCAATTGTCATTTTTTTAAATAACCTAGTTCATTGTTTAATTAGTACTATATTTAGGAGTAGGTAAAATGGGTTTGGAAAAAAGCTGTGTCGTATTTTAATTCTTACCAATTTGTTCAATATAAACTGAAATGGAAATTTGTGTTAGCTGTGATTCTTAGTTAACCAAGTTTAGTATGATCATTAGGATATCAATGATTTCTTCTTTTGCTTTTTCTCCCTTTCTCCAGGTATAGTCCTAGTAGCTATAAATCCTTATGAACAGCTGCCTATTTATGGAGAAGATATTATAAATGCATACAGTGGTCAGAACATGGGTGATATGGATCCACATATCTTTGCAGTAGCTGAAGAAGCGTACAAGCAAATGGCCAGGTTGGTGGAAGCTCTATTTATTATTTAATGACTCTTATTAGATGTGATAACTTCTTCATTGCTGAGTCACAGATATTTTAAAATACAATGAATGGCAGCTTATAAATTATTATTAAATAAATAACCTTGACTAGCTTGTCTTAGATGGTCTGCATTATTTTTTAAAATAACCTACATTTGTAAAAGGGATATGATTTTTAAAAACCACCTTTGGGCCGAGACAGGTTTGGCTCAATGGATAGAGCGTCTGCTTGGGGACTGACGGGTCCCGGGTTCGATTCCGCTCAAGGGCATGTACCTTGGTTGTGGGCACATCCCCAGTAGGGGGTGTGCAAGAGGCAGCTGATTGATGACTCTGTCATCGATGTTTCTAACTCTGTCTCTCTCCCTTCCTCTTTGTACAAAATCAATAAAATATATTAAAAAACAAAAAAAAAACCAAAAAACCAAAACAAAACAAAAAATAAACCATCCACCTTTGGAATCTCATTGTGATCCTGTGACTATGCAAGAACAGATTTACATTTTACAGATGAGTGGATCAAGGATTGGTACAACTAAGTGGCTTGCCCCATGTCATTCAGCTTAGTGGCAGGCAAGAACTAAAAACTGGAAGAAATCTACTTGCACCTAAGAAAATTAACTACCAAGGAAATTGTGAATTTTAATGTTAGCATTATGTACTACGACATTAGTGATCCTGAATAGCATCAGAAAAATGTCTTTGGAATTAACCAGGGAACACAAACATTTTTAAGAATGGAAGATCAGAGGAAAAAAAGCTACTTTTAAGACTAGATTATGCTGTTAATAATATAATGTTGTGTAATGCAAAACTATTGATGCGTAGAAGAATAGTTTATACTTATCTCATTTTTCCAGCCCACAGGTAAAAATTGGCATGTTATAAATATGATATGGGAAACCCTCAAATAATTTGTGAAGCGGAGAGAAAACTAATACTGCAGAGGTTTTGTTTTTTCCTTTCCAGCCAGAGTTGTTTATTTATACATAATTGGATCTGTGTGTGACAGAATTTTAGAATTGTTCAGTGACAGTCCATAGACATCATAATACCCTTTTATTAGTAAAGTATTACTAATACTTTTTATAATATTAGTAATAATAATAGCAGCAAGCAGTTATTAAGTACTATCTTTGTGTAGTACACTGTTTATTTGCTTTCTATTTATGAACTAATTTTATCCTTTTAGAACCTTCTGAGGTGGTATTACTAATAATTTTCATTTTACTGAGAAGTTATATAATTTTCCCAAGGCCACATAACTAGGAAGACTAGTTTTCAAAATCCATTAGTCTGACACTATGAAATATTAACATATTAAATATAAAATGACTGAACATAGTTTTATACTATATAACATTGCTATATTGTACCAGATTCTACTATAAATAGTAATGAGTGTCAAAAATTTAAGAAAGCCCAGTCAGCGTGACTTGATAGTTGAGCATTGATTTATGAACGCAGAGGTCACGGTTCAGTTTCCCATCAGGGCATATGTCCAGGTTGCGGGCTCCATCCCCAGTGTGGGTTATGCAGGAGGCAGCTGATCAGTGATTTTCTCTCATCATTGATGTTTCTATCTCTCTCTCTCTCCCTCTTCCTTCTGCTCTGAAATAAATAAAAATATATTTACATAAAAAATAAATAAAAGTTTAAGAAACTGTTTTTTAAGCTTAAATTTGAGGAAATTCCATCTATTAGTATAATTTCCCCATAAAGTTAGAAAAGCCCAGCAGTGTTTGATTTGTACAGTATTGGATCATTGCAGTAGAGTTCGTACTCTGCAAGTACAACCTTGTAGGCAGAGAGGTAAGTGCATGGAGTGCTAGAGCCTAAAAGTATCTCAAATTGTTTTTGCTGCTCATAGAGAACTGTATTACTTCTTTGAAAATGCTCTTCCTTAAATATGAAAGGTTGGCTCTTACCATCTTTGCTACCTGTGATATACAAATAGTATTAGATTTATAGGAATATTCTTTTGCTTTTTACCCTTAGATTTATTTACATTCATCCCCTCATTATTCCCCTGTGGCTCAGCCACTCAATGTGATTTGTTAACTGTAGGTTTGTTGACTGGTTTTCTCTTTACTTTGTTTTGTTTTTTACACAATTTTACAATATGCTTTAGTCAATTATGATATTAAGTTTACCTTTTATATGAATAAATCTACACCCATAAAATGTGCCAAAGAATTAAATAGACCATGTCTGCTTAGACTTATAGTCGGGAATTTATGTTGCAGGATCATTTTTTTCCTTACTAAATGAAGATGTGCCGTCTTTACTAGATGTGAATTCTGGTGTTTCGCATTACTGGTGCTCCTCGAGGTCCCTTGGCGTCTTCAGGAAGGCACAGTTCTCAGTGATGAGAGAAAAATCACTGATCAGTGTTCCATAGACCCTTACTGAGCACCATCCAAGCACTCTTCGGGGCTTGGGGGACACAGCAGTGAACAAATTAGACAAAATAGACAAACATTTATACCCACATGAAGTGAGGTATGATAAACAATACAAATAAATAAGATGCAGCTTTAGCCTGTTTGGCTCAATGGAAAGAGCATTGGTCTGGGGACTAAAATGTCCTGGGTTCGATTCCAGTCAAAGGCATGTACCTCAGTTGCAGGCTCGATCTCCAGCCCTGGTCGGGCATGTGCAAAGACAACCAATCTACGTGTCTCTCTCATATCAATCTTTTTCTCCCCCTTCCATTCTCTCTAAAAATCAATGGAAAAATATCTTCAGGTACGGATCAACAACAACAAAAACCAACAAAAACCAAAAAATAAGAGGCTGCCCTGTCTGTGTGGCTGTTTGTTGAAGCATCATCCTATGCATCTTTGAGTCACAGGTTTGATTCCTGGTCAGGGCACATACCCAGGTTGCAGGTTTGATCCCTGGTCAGGGTGTGTGCCGGAGGCAGCCCACTGATGTTTCTCTCTCACATAGATGTTTCTCTCTCTCCCTTTCCCTTCTCTCTCTAAAATTAATAATCCTAATATATAAAAACCCTGGGTCGTAACGACTGGAGGCTGACCAACCAGAAGTCAGTGCTGGCCCCGCCCCCATGCAAGCGATAAGGGGCAGTCAGGCAGGCAGAGGGGTTAGGGGTGATCAGGTAGGCAGACCAGTGGTTTGGGGTGATCAGGTAGGCAGGCCAGCAGTTAGGGGTGATCAAGTAGGCAGGCAAGTAGTTAGGGGAGATTAGGTCGCCAAATGGCCCCTTGCTGGGCTGGCCCCACCCCCAAGCAAGTGATTAGGGGCAAGCAGGCAGGCAGGCAGAGTGGTTAGGGTGATCAGATAGGCAGATGGCCTCTTGCAGGGATGGCCCCGCTCCCCAGCAAAGAGAGAGGGAGGCCCAAGCCAGCCAAGCCATTGCACCCCAGCCTGTCGCCTGCAGAGAGAGGCCACCAGTGGCAGAGGAGGGGGGCAGCACTGCATAGATGGCAAGCATTGGCAGTACCAGGGTGGGACCAGCTGCCTGCAGCCCAGGGAAGGAAAGCCCTGATAGGCCCTGATCTCAGGCCAGGCCTAGGGACCCTACCTGAGGGGTCCCAGATTGTGAGAGGGTGCAGGCCAGGCTGAGGGACCCCCTCCTCCCAGTGCACAAATTTTTGTGCCCCGGAACTCTAGTAAAAAATAATAGAATTGAAAAAAGTAAATAATATGCACATGTTGTCATATATTAATAAGTGGTACTGTGAAAAAAATAAAGTCAGAAAAGGAGGTAGGGAATGCTGAGTGGGTCAGAGGTTTATGTTATCAATTCAGGGAAAGCCTCATTGTAAAGCTACCTTTTCTTTTTTCTAAACTTAAAAAAAAAGTTCATACTTACAAAAAAGGTTGAAAACTTGTATACTTCTGACATCTATGATCAGCTGCCATGTGGTACCAAGTACCCTACTTATGCAAATAGACTTGAAGGAATGCATGCGACCTGATAAGGAGAGTTTTTTGTATGGTATGTAAAAGTGGATTAACTTGCATTAATTAATGGCTGCCCTGTTTAGATACCTCCTAGATGCCAAGCATGGTGTCAGCGTATTACCTCTATCTAATCTTCATGACAGATGAGGAAAGTAACTTGTTTGGGTTATCATAGTAATAGTTTCTGGGGATTGAGATTTGTATCCAGCTCCAAAACTCTGAAGTCTTGGCATTTAATTTTCTTATTTTCAGCTAAGTGGTCCTGCTCTAACAGAATCTCTATTTCTACACCTTTTATTCAGTCTATAATAGCCTTTTTCATGTTCCTTATCTGCCTGATTTCTGTTTGTTCTTCATGATTCCACCCAAATTTTACTTTTAGACCACCTCAGCTCCCAGAAAGTGATGCCTCTTCAGAATTCTTTATTATATATATTTGGAACTTGCTGAGTACTCTCTACCCCATAGGATTCAGTAGGAATAAAATAAAGTAAGTGTAAGAGACTGTAAATGTTATAAACAAATATAATTAGCTATTTTATGGCATCTTTATATTAATATCAGAGGCTCTGTAGTGATGGAACAAAAAGTCAGATTATGTGAGAGGACCTGACAGCCATATGACAGGCTTCTGACAAGGAATTACAAGACCTCAGCATGTATCTCTAGGGAATGCTTATTTTCACTTTCTGATTAGTGTCCTTGCCTCTCTAAAGTATAGTTTTCACCAGTGCCAGCACACTCTTTTATAGTAAATATTTACACTTTAAAAGTAATCTTAATATTGTCATTGCGGATTCATTGTCTATTATAAATCTTTTAAAGTTTAAATCTTTTCTTCTTGGGATTGATTTTAAAAGCAGAAATCAGAGACAGACAGCAAAGAAGCTTGATTCTGACAAGTCATAATGTAGGGAAACTTAGCATTTCTCTTATAAGGGAGATAGGGACTAGAGTGAAGCTGCATCTTTAAGTCACCACAGTAAAAACACAGCTTTGAAAGAAAGCAATATATTACATGTTTCCTTTTCTTCTTCTTCTTTTTAAAATAAATCTTTATTGTTCAGATTATTACAAATGCCCCCCCCCCCCCCAAATTGCTCCCCTCCACGAGGTTCCCACCCCACCCTCTGACATTTTCCCACCCCCCATTGTCCTCATCCATAGGCGCACAGTTTTTGTTCAGGCTCTTCCCGCCTCCCTCCTCCCCCCCATTCAATCCCTTTTCCCCGAGAATCGTCAGTCCACACTCCCCTTCCATACCTCTGATTCTATTATACGTATTCACCAGTTAATATTGTTCATCGGGTTTTTTAATTCCCTTGGCTTTTAGTTTCACTTGTTGATAGTTATATACGTATTTGTTGATCATAATTTAAAAATATATATATTTTATTGATCCTTTTACAGAGAGGAAGGGATAGAGATAGAGATCTAGAAACGTTGATGAGAGAGAAACACGGACCAGCTGCCTCTTGCACACCCCCCACTGGGGATGTGCCCACAACCAACGTACATGCCCTTGACTGGAATTGAACTTGGGACCTTTCAGTCCGCAGACCAACACTCTACCACTGAGCCAAACCGGTTTCGGCTTGATCATAATTTTTATCTTTATCTTCTTCCTCTTCCAAAAGAACCCCCTTCAGCAATTCATATAATTCTGGTTTGATGGTGATGAACTCCTTTAGCTTTTTTTTATTAGTGAAGCTCTTTATCTGACCTTCCATTCTGAGTGATGAGCTCTGCTGGATAGATTATCTTTGGCTGTAGGTTCTTACTATTCATCACCTTGAATATTTCTTGCCATTCCCGTCTGGCCTGCATGGTTTCTGTTGAGAAATCAGCTGACAATCGTATGGGTGTTCCTTTATAGGTAACTACCTGCTTTGCTCTTGCTGCTTTTAATATTCTCTCTTTGTCTTTTGCTCTTGGAATTTTAATTATGATGTGTCTTGGTGTGGTCCTTTTTGGATTCCTTTTGTTTGGGGTTCTGTGTGCTTCCTGGACTTCTAAGTCTAATTCTTTCACCAGGTGGGGGAAGTTTTCTGTCACTGTTTCTTCCAGTATTCTTTTGGTATCTTGCTCTCTCTCTTCTTCTGGGACCCCCATAATTCTGATGTTGGTTCGTTTGAAATTGTACCAGAGGTTTCTTACACTATCTTCAACTTTCTGGATTCTCTTATCTTCTTGCTTCTGTGGAGGAGTGTCCTCTGGCTCTTTGTGTTCTAAATCTCTGTCTTGATTTTTGCTATCTTCCATTCTGTTTTTAAGACTCTGTATAATATTTTTTATTTCAGACAATGTATTCTTTATTTCTAGTTGATCCCTTTTCATATCTTCATAGATCTTGTTTATTTTATCAGCATTTTCTAGGAAATTCTTGAAAAACCCTATAACCATAGTTTTGAACTCTATATCCATTCGCTTCTTGTCCTCCATTTCTTTTGTTTGTGATCTGTTTCCTTGTCTCGGCATTTTTACAGCTTCTCTGCGTTGGTAGTGGCTTTGTGTGCTAAGGTGTCCTATATGGTTCAGTGGGTCAGCCTCCCAGTTACCTGAGGTGGACAGTCTTGGCGAAGCCCTTTGTGGGCTGTGCGTGCAGTCTTGTTGTTAAGCCTTGCTTGTTGGTATCACTGGGAAGTGTTGATCTCCAAGCCAATTGGCTATGAGGATCGGAAGTGTCTCCGCCGCCTCATCCAAGTGGAATACAGAAACCCTCCTAACTGAGATACATGTTTTTGTTTTTTTTAATGAGGGATCAAATGAAGGGAGAAATCATTGAATTGATTACCCACAAAAAAGTAAAACTACCCCAGTCAGTGTGGCTCAGTGGTTGAGCATCAACTCATGAACCAAGAGGTCCCTGATTTAATTCCCAGTCTGGGCACATGCCCAGGTTGCAGGCTTGATCCCCAGTGGGGAACACAGGAGGCAACCTATCGATGTCTCTCTCTTGATGTTTCTATCTCTCTACCTTCCTCTCTTTCTCTTTCTCTCTAAAAAATTAATGTAAACTTGTGTGTGTGTGTGTGTGTGTGTGTGTGTGTGTGTGTGTGTGTTTTAAGTAAAAATAGGGCCCTAACCAGTTTGTCTCAGTGGATAGAGCATCGGCCTGTGGACTGAAGGGTCCCAGGTTTGATTCCGGTCAAGGGCATGTACCTTGGTTGCAGGCCCATCCCTGTAGGGAGTGTGCAGGAGTCAGCTGATCGATGTTTCTCTCTAATTGATTTTTCTAACTCTCTATCCCTTTCCCTTCATCTCTGTTTAAAAAAAAAAATTAAAAAATATATAGATATAGATATATAGATATAGTAAAACTAGGTTTTGTTTCATGGAGCATGTTCACTTATAAGCTAAAAATTAGACCCAGGTACTTGTACACTTTATCAGGGTAGGTGGCAACACTCAGTGGGTGATTATCAGAAAGTAAATATCACCATGGGTGGATATATGAAATTGTGTTCTGCATGAGTCAGGTCTGTGGTTGCATTGCTTCGTTTCCTCATTAATGACCTGGATGTGAATTGAAAGTATGTTCATTACTTTTACAGAGGACAAGTTGCTGGTATTGGGAGATATGAATAGTATTCAGTGTGCTCATGATAAACTAGAGAGTTTATATTTTTAAAGGGTAAAGTTTAGAAGGAAAAATCTATAAAATAATACACTTGATACTAAACGAAAATTTAATAAATATAAGGAAAGGCTGGAGACCAAAGGGATATAGATACTAAACAGATATAGATACTGAGGACCGTAGAAGGAAAATAAACTAAAGCACAAAACCTCTCTTAGAGTGGATATTGTATTCATTAATAATTTTTTCCTGGGGTCTTGAGTGCCTCCACATAGTTTAATTCTCAGTTCTTTTTCTCACACAATCTGGTTTATACTAATAACTATATAAGAATCAATTTAGGCATCACCGCCTCTAGAAAACATTTCCTGATTTCCCCTTCTTACATATTCCGGAAATTCTGTGCCCTTCTTCCTAGTATCCTGGATAGACTTCTTTTCTAGCAATTATCCACTCTATTTTAACCTTGTACTTTCCACTCTCCTGCAATAAGCTACGACCCTAAAATCTTTTATCTTCATAAAGTGTTCAGCATTTGTGGCAGCTCATTACCTGTTGTTGAATGAAAGAATAAAGCAATATTTTTAGGTGGGGCTTTTAGTTCACATAAGAGCCTCTATGCCACCATTGATTGAAACAGGTCAGAAGAGCTCATCTCTACTCCAAGATACCAGTACTCAAGCCAATTAGAATCACTGGAGGGGCCCTTGAGAGGTCTGGCCACATCTGAAATTATAAATCCTTAGGATGCTCCAGATTGATCTGTCCTTGATGAGGAGTGGAGAATCTTTCTTCCTTAATTTTATTTTTATTTTTATTAGGCCCTTGAAGTGTGATACCTGCTATATCCCAAAAGAAAGAAGGTTCTATATGGACAAAAGCACCCAAAGTATTATGAATAGTGATTGAACAGCTAATCAAAATTTTGTAGAATTATACATTTTTTTACATGAATATAACAATCTGAAGGTCACAGCTCAAATGGAAAATAAAAATTTTATCTCTGATGTTTTTGTCTGTTTTCTCCCTATCTTTATCATACCCTTGTTTTTCCCTTTGTATGTCTTTAATAGGTATTACCCTTCTCCCTTCAGTGTCTCTTCTGGGCTCTTCATTCTTGTCCTACTTTTTTGACATTTCTTTCTATGACTTTTCTTCATAGAGCTAAAAAAAACATTTTAAAGACTGTATTGTACTTATTTATAAAGATTTCTGATTCCTGTTCTTAATTTAAAAGCAAGTCAGTGGATCATCTTACATTATTCTCTTTGTAGCCCTTTATTGTTCTCTTTGTAACCCCATCTTTAATTCAGGGGTTCTCCAGAGAAGAAATGTTGCCCATCTCATTTATGGCCATTCAAGACTCTGAGTATCTGTAGGCCTGCCCTGTTCTGGTTCCAAGAGTTTACCCTGGCAGAGTGCAGGCTGTGGCCAACCCAACATCTAAAAAATCAACCACAAAGTTTGACTTTAAGATCACAGCACTTTAGCTTTTAAGAGGTCTTTAGATGCTATATAATCTTAAAGATGAGAAAACTGTAACCCAGAGAGATTATATAATTGCTCAACACCATGAAGCTGGTAAATGATAGCGTAGGACTGGAATCTGGATTCAGAGAAGTTTATATAATGAAAGAGTGGTGCTTATTTATTTATATATTGGAATGGTCTATGGGGCTTAGGAAAAAAAGAATTCTCTGTGCCAAAAAGTCAGGAATAATAAAGTAAGAAATAGCCCTCACTGGTGGTATTCAGTGGTTAGAGTGTTAGCCTGCAGACCAAAGGGTAGAGGGTTCAATTCTCGGTCAAGGGCACAAACCTGGAGTGTGGGTTACTTCCCTGGTCACCGTCAAGGATAGAGCATGTGGGAGGCAACTAGTCAATGTGTCTCACATTGATCTCTCTCTCCTTTCCTCCTCTCCTCTCCCTGCCTCCCTCCTGCACTTTCTCCCTTCCACTCTCTTTAAAAAATTGATGGAGAAATATCCTTGGGTGAGGATTAAAAAGGAAGGAAGGAAGGAGGGAGGGAAGGAAGGAAGGAATCCCTTATAAACATTTAAAAACTGTTAGTATTAATTAAAAAAAAATTTTGATTTCAGAGAGGAAGGAAGAGGAAGAGAGAGATACATCAATGATGAGAGAGAATCATTGATTGGCTGCCTCCTGCATGCCCCTCACTGGGGATTGAGCCCGAAACCCTTGACCGAATTGAACCTGGGACCCTTCAGTCCACAGGCCAATGCTCTTATCCACCAAGCCAAATAGGCTATGGCAGCATTAATTTTGTAATATATATATATATATATATATATATTATTGATTTTTTTTTACCGAGAGGAAGAGAGGGGGATAGAGAGTCAGAAACATCTATGAGAAAGAAACATCGATCAGCTGCCTCTTGCACATCCCCTACTGGAGATGTGCCTGCAACCAAGGTACATGCCCTTAACAAGAATCAAACCTGGAACTCTTCAGTCCTCAGGCCAACGCTTTATCCACTCAGCCAAACCGGTTTCGGCAACATTAATTTTTTAACTGGTGCTAGGGTTGTGTTATTTGTATTTTCTGATTCTGCCTTTTAGAGTTACTCTGTTTCTATGCTGATGAGATCTTAATGTTCTTCAGAATTGCTCTTTGAAGTAATACAGATATTACCTTTTATATAAAAAATAATAAAGTTCCTTAAAACATTCAAAAATTGTTGTTTATATGAATATAGGATTATGAATCATGGAAAAAATGTGTCTGGCACGTGATTGACATCAGAATGTATATGTGTATTTGTACAAATCTGATTTGTTTGAGCAATCCTTTAATATTTTTCTTCTTCATATTATAGGAAAGGGCTCTCTACATGGATTTTTAGTGTTTTGTTGTTTTGTTTTTTTTTATACATTTTGTCATTAAAACATGAAATAAGTAGCTTTTCAAAGGCAGTGCAGTTTAGAATAGCCTTTCCATTAATATGTCCTTTCATCAGACTAGTGGGAGCTTCCTCGGCTTGTTTGCTATTAGAAGTGCTGGGAGAATTTTGTCAAGTTAGCTAGCACACAGGGTGTAGTGACAGAACTAATCATGCAAGAAACAGGAAAAGGTCATTTTTCTAATCATATTGTAGAAAGTAATCTGAGGACTGCTGATACAGTTTCTTTCTTTTTTCTTTTCTTTTTTTTTTTTTTTTTTTTTTTTTTACTGTTTTTTAATATATTGAAAAAGCTAAATTCTGAGAACTTTGTAATGACCAAAAGAAAGAACATTGTAATGATTTAAAGAAAGGACATTGGTTCCTTTTAGAACTATTTTACTAGTGATTCATCTTGAAATCAGCCATGAATGAAAAGAAGCCATGAGAGTATCCAGTATACTCTAGAAATTAAAATAAAAAGGAAATGAGATGGTGAGTATGACATTCAGGAAGTTTCACAAAAATGGAATTACATACAAGCTTGTTCTATAAGGACTGGACGTCCCTTAGTGTGTCATCAGGGTCCTCAATATGGGAGTCAGAGTTTCAGGAACAGCTGCTATGTGGTGCTGGTGTGTGATGTGAATTGCTTAATCAGGCATGTATTATACTCCTATTGTATTTTTTAAAGCCTGTGAAATAAGTCAGTGAACCTCATTTTCTCAAAGAAAAAAACCTTTTCCTTAGAAAAGTTCTAAATTTCTACTTTGGAAATTTATTACCAAGTACTGTTGATTACTACCATTTTGTATCTCTTAAACCATTTGTCTCAATAACAATCTTTGTTCATACTTGGACCTTTACCTCCATATTCCACATTGCTGCCAGCGTGAGTTTATTAACTAAGTTGTGTTATTTTCTGTTTAAAGCCCTGCAAAAGCACTCCATGACCTTTAGGTAAACGTAAAATTCTTTAACATCTCACGTAAAGCCTTTATGACCGAGTTCTTACTAACTTATGCAGCCTTATCTGTCATCAATCCATGTTCCAGCCAAAGTTAGTTTACCCACTTTTCTCTAACTTCTCATGTATCTGAGCTTTTATTTGTGTTACCTCCTTTCCCTGAAATGTTTCCTTCCTAACTTTCTCATCCCGTACTTGTTTTCTCCTACTCCTCCTTTCTAGACCTTGCTCAGGTATCATCTCCAGGGAGTCTTCCTTGATCATATATTATAATCTTGAAATAAACAGTAGTCTGTTTTTCCTATTAAACCATCAGTCACTAGAGGATGCAAATCATGGTTTATGTAAATTATATTTGTAGGATTTAGTAAAATGTTAGTCAACTAGTAGGCGTTTGATAAGTATTTGTTGGATAAATAAATCTCTTACAAGATAAAGAGATCACCTTCTGTAGTGTAATAACCTCCCCCATTTGTGGCCTTGTAGGATAGTTCCACTAAAAACTTTTGAAGTCATCTTGTCTTTGTAAATTAAGGGTACAATTGATACCACCTTTATGTATTTGCTTAGTTGTGTGTTTTTTTGTTTGTTTTTTTAAGTTTTCAACTTTTTTTCAGAATTTGGTATGACAGGCATTTCTTACATGTAGCCATTTAGGCAGATCAATCCTTTGCAGCTGTTGTCATAATCAATATATTGAAATAAGTATCTATAGTCATATTAATCCAGCAGTGAGGCCCCACCGATCCCACAGCTGGGCAGAGTCTTTGCTTGACTTCACCATATTCTGGTTATTTTGAACACATAGATATAGCTTGGGGGACAATTGGTGGTATAAAGGACATAGTTATCCTTAATGAAACATGACAGAAGAACGAAAGTGTTGCTTTTAGGAAGAGTTCCACAAAATATATATCCCATTTGTATTTTTGGTGGATATGATAAAAATTTTAGACAAGTCTATCAATATTTCACAATTCCCAGATGCAAAAGTAAAGACATTATAATTTTCTACAAAAACCTCTTTTGTAGGCAGCTATCAAAGTCAATCTAACTTTTTCCTCTGTGTCAGTGGCTTTCTAGTGGTGAAAAAAAATGGAATGGGAGAGTATATGCATTTTAGATATATAAATAATTGTATGAGAGTCATAGATTTCTGTGGATAAGAAAGTTTTCTATATTATTGACCAAGCATGTATTGTTGCTTAACTCCACTTGTTTTCTAGTTTGAAAATTATTAATATCTACATATGTTTATTTTCATTAGTATTCATCAAAAGTACTTAAGTGGGGGGAAAAAAAAAGAAGGCTTCTAGAGATCAGTCCAGATTATGGGATCTATAAGTATAGTTAAGCTAGGGAACACTTAACTTTCTGAACCCCAGTTCTCTCATCTGTCACATGACATCCAGAATGGGCATGAAACTGCATGAAAATATTGTGTACAATTCCTGGCACATAGCAGGTACTCAAAAATGTTACTTAGGATAAGATTTAATATAAGTCAGGCTGGTTCTAGTCATCTCTGTTTGCTCATCCCATTTATTTTCTTCTTGCTCAGTTATTTTGATGAATTAAAGCTGATGGCTGGCTTTGTCTCAGGATGTAGCATTTAATGCTCCTATCTTCGTTGAAATAATAGACAAAAATAGAAAAATTGATTTCAAGGCTTGGTTGTTCATTGAAATTCAATTTACTTATAGATAATAAAGATTTATTGAGCACTTGTGATATGCCATGTTCTGGACTAGGTGCTGGATATTGAAGATAAAGATGACATAGGTCCTTATCCCCAAAGAAATGATAGTCTTATGAGCAAGTTCATCACTTAGAGTTTTTGAGTTGTTGTGTGAATAAAGTAAAGATATAATAATGACAGTATTTGAGTTCTGAGCTATATGAACAAATCAGCCAATGAATGAAGCACTTCTTCTCTGGAGTGAGGATATTTTGTGGGAGACACTTCTTTATGAACTAGTAGCTAGTAGACAATTGATCATTTTAATTAAATAGGATTTTCCCCCCCTAAATTCCTTTGTAATGACTCCTTTCTTTTTAGAGGTGGTAGACAATGGTACTGTAATGTACCAAAATGGTTTTCTAGAAATAATGTTTGAGATATGTACACACACAAAAATTCAGAGATTCTTGATTTCAGATTTATCTTTAGATATGATGTTCTCTAATTTAAAACTTGATATCTTCTCCCTCTCTGTTCCTTGCTAGTTTATAAGAAGTTATTTTTATTAGGAAATATCATTCTTAACTTCTTTCCCATGTAGTTGCATGTATGAACCTATAGAAACTCACTATGGCTCATTGATGGGAACACAGAGGAAATGTTAATTACATTCAGAAGTGGGTAGCCCTGTCAGTTACTCTTCTTTGTTTTACAGAGATGAACGAAATCAATCCATCATTGTAAGTGGAGAGTCTGGGGCAGGAAAAACAGTCTCAGCTAAGTATGCCATGCGATACTTTGCCACTGTAAGTGGTTCTGCCAGTGAAGCCAATGTTGAGGAAAAGGTCTTGGCTTCCAACCCCATCATGGAGGTAAGACAGCAGGCTTGCCTTCTTACTATATTCTCTTGTTAAAAAGATACAGCACATGTGAGAAAGTCTGGGATCTCCTACCCACTAAAAGTAGGAAAATACTTTTCCACGTGTTAGTGAGAGATCTAGAAACAATAAATATTCAAGAAGTTAGATATTTTGAGTAAAATTCAGCTGTAGAGGAATTTACTTTATTTCATAATCCTGCATTTTCAACCTAACATTGAATCGTTGCCTCTAAAGAGCTGGCAATGCTACTTCATTTCCTGAAGTTTCTTTCTCACAGTTAATTGACTCAAATCTATTGCTCATTGTTCTGGAAGTATAAGTTATTAATTTCCCCTCAATCCTGGGTTCTTATTTAAGCTCCTTCCAAAATATAGGATTCACTGAGTTCAAGCATGAATGAGTTTCATTATTCCTTTGTTCACATTTTATTTTCTGTACTTAGCCCAACCTGTTTATAAAATTTGAATTTTTTTTCCAGATTTAAACTATAAACTTAAATCATGATCTTGTAAACATTTTCCTTCATGTTTCTGTCAAGCATATCACACAATTTTAGGTTAGAAAAAGAAATTCAATAACTATACATTCTTGAGAAAGGAAGAACTTTTAAAAAGTGAAATATGTATATCAAATAGAAGATGCATGTGCCAAAGAAAATGGACCTATTTATGTGAGAATTTTAGTATTTATAAGTAGAGAATTATCTGTCTGATATGATTCTAGGAAAGTTACATTTAAGTACTCCCATTAAATGGAGGAAAATAAGTCTTATTAAATGGAGAGAAATTAGTTTTCAGAAACAAATCTTTCTTATTAAAACTGAAATCAGCATATTTTATTCCTGTTTTTTTCTTTGTCAAGCCTTATTTGCCACCCAAACACAGATGGAGTTTAGAACTGGCCTGGTTCACCCGTGGTACAAGTGGTTTTTGCAATAATCAGTCCAGAGGTAATTGTGCCTGGTTTGCGGTGCCGTGTGTGACACTTCAGAACAGATGCTGTGACCCACTGCCCATAGGGCTGCCGCCTAGAGCCACAGGACCTCTGTTCTGGGGGAGTGAAGAGACCTCCTGGGGAAAGAGAACTGGAAAAGTTTTCTGAAATAGCATGGACTGGAGGAAACAGAAGTTTGTGCCAGAAGAGAGTAGTAAAGGTTTTAAGCAACTATTAAGATTTTAAAGAATTTATGCTACAGCAGTGGGTGCTACTAGTATTATTATTGGGGTATTTCAGTCTGTAGAGCCAGTTTTGGGATTTGGCTCAGGAAACAACAGGGCTACACTTCTTACCATTATTTTTACTGTTTTTGGCCATGACGGTGAATTCTTAGTATATGACAAATAGTTTAGGCCATTCTTAGTCCCTAATGTTAGAATATGCCAAAGTCTTCATTGTGATGGTATCAGGAAATCCCATCTTTCCTAGGCCTGGACCATGTAGTAATGTAAGTTTGGAATGAACCTGCTAAAATATGTCAAGTCGAATGAAATAGTTTATGACCTTGCTATATTCTCTTCAAAAAATAGCTACATTGGTTTTTCTGCAACAGATTTCAGTTGTGTTAATGGAGTGATATTAAAAATTTGGAATAGCCACAGAGACTAATTTTTAATATGCTTATATAAGAAATTTACCCTCTTTGCTAGGATGAAAAAAAAAAAGATTAAAGCCATCAGTTATGCTTAGATACTTCCATCTTTATTTTTGTTTAGTTTTTCTATAAGAATTTGGAGAAAGAAAATTCAGTAAAAACAGAACTAATTTTAAAAAACTATCAGTGAAGGCATCTTAATTTGAAAGATTAAAATGGAATATGGGCTTACGAATGGTGACAACGAGTTTACAGTACAAGAAAAAACAACCTAGGTACAATATTGAATATGTTGCCCATAAAATTTGTAGCTTTAAACCTGCTCAAGACTATGTTGTTGTATTAGAGCCCTTTACTTTGATTTCAAGAAAAGTGAATCCGGTTGCCAATGGGCTGCTGAAATGCCTCCTTGAATAATGAGCATTCTTTATGGTTAACATCACAGCCCGGTGGCTAATAGGATTTGCACATTATCCTTCAAAAAGCAAGCTCCTCATCCTCAGCATGGGCTCCTTTTGCAAAATACAAATGATGTACAAAGAAATTCTTTTTGTTCTGTTTTTATCACGTTCTTTTTTCTCCCTTTCTCCTGGAAATGTTTGCCCTATGATGAGACATAGAAGATTGGGTCTTTCTTAATTGTTGTTTTTCATCCTCAGTAACTGTAGTTGAAGAATTTCATCTTCATTTAGTAAAGAAGAAGAATAAATCACAGAACATTTTACTGAAGTGAATAGTAAAATCAAGATCACAAATTTTCTCCTTTCCTGTAGCAATTTCTTGCTGAATGAAATGAAAATAGCATTAAGGGAGGCTGTTGTAAATACTTATAAAACAGAGGAAACAGGGAGAATGGACAAAAGGTACTGTTTAAATATAGAACCATCTTCCCATATTAGGTTCAAGGCTTAGAATCATGTCTTTTTATTTTAAAAGAACCTGAAAGCTCATCTATCCTAGGCAGTTTATTTTTTTATTTTATTATTATTATTTTTTTAACTTAGAGCAGTAGTATCCTACCATTTTTAAAAAATATATATTTTATTCATTTTTTTTTTTTTAGAGAAGAAGGGAGAGAGAGCGAGCCAGAAACATCGATGAGAGAGAGACATTGACCAGCTGCCTCCTTCACACCCCCTATGGGGGATGTGCCCACAACCAATATTCATGCCCTTGACCGGAATCGAACCCGGGACCTTTCAGTCGGCAGGCCGACGCTCTATCCACTGAGCCAAACCGGTTTCGGCTATCCTAGGCAGTTTATACTTCTGGACACTAAAGCTCCTCAAAGGATTAAATCAGGGGAGGGGGACATCCAGCCCACAGGCCATATAAGGCCCACAAAATTGTTTGGTCTGGCATGCCAAGACATTAGGGGTGAGTTAATTAAATGTTTGACCAAATAGAGCAGGCTAATTTTAAGTTGATAATTTTGTATGGCCCTTGAATGATGTTATAAATATCCAAATGGCCTTTGGCAGAAAAAAGGTTTCCACCCCTGGATTAAATGATGGCAAGTTGGTAGTAGGGCCTGGTCTGATATCCACATCTTTAGACTTCTATTTCATTGGCTCCCCCCCATCATTTTTTGCTCTGGGTATAAGTACCTTTTACTCAAAGGTAAAGGTGTATGTTTTAACCCTTAACTACCCACTGTCTCTTCTCATTGAGTACTGTATAGTATTGTTTAGGCAGGTTGGCCACTCTAATTTCCACTCTGAGTAGAGAGGAGAGAGATGCCATAAGGAGGATGAGATAAGGAAGGGAGGGAGGGGAAACTACAGCTCACCTTTCCCTAACTTGCTTAGTTGCTGACAGAAAAGTACTTAGGATAGTGCCTGGTAAGCACTCTGCAACTACTACTGCTGCCAGTGCTGCTGCTGTAACTCTCCACCTGCTCTTTCACAGAATATATGGTATTGAAAGGAAATTCTGCATTTATTATTAATTTCCTTTTCTAAACAAAATAAAAATAATGGGAATATATGGAGACTTTTTACTGTGTGTTTTTAAAAAATATATATTTTTATTGATTTTTTTACAGAGAGGAAGGGAGAGAGATAGAGAGCTAGAAACGTCGATGAGAGAGAAACATCGACCAGCTGCCTCTTGCACACTCCCTACCGGGGATTTGCCCGCAACCAAGGTACATGCCCTTAACCGGAATTGAACCCGGGACCTTTCAGTCCGCAGACCAACGCTCTACCACTGAGCCAAACTGGTTTCAACTACTGTGCTTTTTATAATATCAAGAAGGGGAGCCCTGGCTGGGTGGTGTGGCTCAGTTGCTTGGACCCTCGTCACATATACCAAAAGGGTGTGGTTTCAATTCCGGTTTAGGGCACAAATCTAGGTTGTGGGGTTTTTCCCCAGTTGGGGCGTGTATAGGAGGCAACCAATCTCCCTCCCTCCCTCCCTCCCTCTCTCCTTCTCTCTTTCTCTCTCTTTCCCCCCCCTCCCTCCCTCCATTCCTCCATCCCCCTCTCCCTCCCTTCCTTCCTTCATCCCCCTCTCACTCCCTCCCTTCCCGCTTCCTTCTTCTCTAAGATCAATAACAAAGCATATCCTTGTGAGTATTTTAGAAAAAAAAAAAGAAGGTGGATATTTTAATAAATATCTTGTGAAATTATGTCACTCTGTTATTTTTGCTGGGAAAATAGCTTTCAGTCATTCTTTCCATTAAAAATATTAATTGAAATGCAGCAGTATTCTCATTGCCAAAACAAAATAGAGCAATACCTGCCATGTATTTCAGAGAGCAAAAATACATTTTCTTTGATGGAGCAGATAGTCTAATATGTTGACTTTTGTGGATATGCTACTTTTTTCATCACATATTTCTATTGCTCCCACCCCTTTTTTTTTAACACTCCAGAGCATTTTCATATCTTTCTTACTGCTATGGTTTTAATATACTAATCTTGATAGTCACAGACTTTGCACAAGTAAAGCAATTAATTTTATGAAAGTATCATTTTGAAGATTTAATATATGCATTTTATGAACTCTTGCTTTTCTAACTATGCCATATTTTTTGCTTTGCTGAGAGAAAAAATGTTAGAAGCATGTTATCTTAATTTTTAAGATTATATTAAAAATTTAGAAGAAGGTTACATTCTCTGCATTCTGTAGCAGATGTTTTGCAAGTTAGATAATACTACCAAAATTCAAAGCCAAATTTTACTGTCTCTGCTTTCTGAAAGTGGTTTTGAATGGAGTAGTTACTAATTCTCCAACTGGACCTTTGTTGTCACAGGGTGAGCTGATAGGAACTTCTGCTAAAGAGATCCTGAACACCAGGGCTACTTTTCAGGAGAATATTAATTTGACTTAGCCAGCTTATTAAAATAAAACAGACTTAAGATTTTTAAGAAATCAAAACCCTGATGTTCAACTAAGAGGGTTTATGCCTTGGCATCTCCCAGTGCCATTCGTTCTGTTTCTTTGCTGCCATTAATGAACATGTCCAGATACTACACATGGTGTGTGAAGACCTCCAGTGGTGGTTCAGGTTTACTGTTAATGAAAATAATTTGTGTGACAATAATAGGGAAGATGGAATCTATTAGTATATACCAGTGTGGTTGTGCAGTGAGCAAAAAATACACTTGTGCCCACAGAGGCAATATTTGTTCTGGTCTTAAAAAGAATCAATTTTAAAGGATTGTGTAACTCTGTCCTTTCCGTGAACCAACTCTGTAAATGCCTTGTCATGAATTGCACTTCTAAAAAATGGTTTGACTTTGGGTGGTGAGCATAGTGCAATATATACAGATCTTGTATCACAGAAATGTAGACTTGAAATCTATATGATCCTATTAACCAATGTCACCCGAATACGTTTATTAAAAAAAAAAAAATAATAAAATCTTATCCCCTTCCCCTCCTTTTTTCTTAGTCAATTGGAAATGCTAAGACAACCAGGAATGATAATAGCAGCCGTTTTGGGAAGTATATTGAGATTGGTTTTGATAAGAGATATCGAATCATTGGTGCCAATATGAGAACTTACCTTTTAGAGAAATCCCGAGTGGTGTTCCAGGTATGTACACATATATGTCCGACTGCTATCGGGATTGTGCCTAAATGAGCAGTCAGACATCCCTTAAGGGGTCCCAGATTGGAGAGGTGCAGGCTGGGCTGAGGGACACCGTACCACCCCCATGCATGAATTTTGTGCACTGGGCCTCTAGTTAAAATATATAAGCCAAAATACTCAAGATTTAGAATATTTGTGAATTTCTTAAAACAACCACAGTCCTGCCTACATTATGGCAAAGGTAACGTATTCTTTGTCATCCAAGGTGTTAGGAAGACCCTGAGTCTAAGAGGCACTATGAGAAAATATTGAGTATTCTAAAAAATTATTTTAGCTTCCCTCAAAGGCAGTGATCTCTCCCTCTCTCTCTTTCTCTTTCTCTCTCCCTCTCTCTCTCTCTCTCTCTCTCTCTCTCTCTCTCTCTCTCTCTCTCTCTCTCTCTTTAATATATTTTATTTATTTTTCACACAGAGGAAAAGAGAGGGATAGAGAGTCAGAAACACTGATGAGAGAATCATCAATCAGCTGCCTCTTGCACACCCCCTACTGGGGATGTGCCCGCAACCAAGGTTCATGCCCTTGACTGGAATCGAACCTGGGACCTCCTTTCAGTACACAGGCTGATGCTCTATCCACTGAGCCAAACTGGTTTCGGCAGTGATCTCTTATGACAGTGGCATATATCAAGCTATTCACAAGTTTAGAAAGCATTACTATAAGATATTTTATGTTGAATATGACTAACAGATGCACACATACTCATTTGCACATGGCTAATAAATCATAAGATTTAGTAATCATAAAAACATGTTAGGAAATTTGGGAAAGGACAGTTTATTGCACCAAGATAATTCAATATTAAATTTTTATTTATGTTTGAATTTTCTGAGTTTTAGATTAAAATGCTGTAACTGAAAACTCTTCTTATTTTAAAGGCAGAAGAGGAAAGAAACTATCATATCTTTTATCAGCTTTGTGCCTCAGCAAAGTTACCTGAATTTAAAATATTGCGATTAGGTAAGAATATGGCATTAAACTTATTGCACTAGTATTGTTTTCTGTTAAATTATGTTAATTATGAGTTTATAAGCTTACTTGTTACAAAGCAGATTATCTCATACTGAAATATTTATGGATGACATAAGAGGTCTGCAATTGGCTTCAAGATAACCCATGGGATAAGGATGGAGGAATAGCTGTCTAAATGAAACAAGATTGGTCTTGTTTAAGATGAATGATGAATACACAGGTGCTCATTATATTAGTCTCTCTACTTTTGTACATGTTTGAAATTTGCCTTACTAAAAAAAGTTAAAGGAGTGTATGAGATGGAAGCCTGCAAAGTTTCTGATGAGGGGAGTGAAGTGTTTAAAGCATGTCGATTGGAATAATACCAGTATAGGAAAAGACTACTCGTTTCACCAAATAAGATAAACAAACTATAAACATTTCACTTTATTATATAATTTTGAGTTTTGTATTAAAATGTAATTGAAAACACAGGCAGTGGAACTCCCGACTCTATACACTCAACTGGTGACATTGCTCCTAATTCAGAGTAGACAAAAGGGTAGAAATCTTTTTTATAGAGTACGAATCTTTTTCTTTTTATTTGCAGGAAATGCAAATCACTTTCATTACACGAAGCAAGGTGGCAGTCCAGTGATTGAAGGAATCGATGATGCCAAGGAGATGGCCCATACCAGGCAGGCCTGCACTTTGCTAGGTAATGTGATTTTATTCTTGAGCTCTATGAGCAATAACCTTTTGACTCAAGCAACCTTTATTTGCATTGTTGACGTGGCTTCATATAAGTGGTGAGTATAGTTGAGGGATATTTAACATTCCTTAGAAAACATATTTGGAAAGCAAATGGGCACTAGTTTTTTATTTGTTTGTTTGTTTGTTTTGTGTGTGTGTGTGTGTGTGTGTGTGTGTGTGTGTGTGTGTGTGTTTTGCTGGGGTGGAAACTGTTCTAAAATTAGGTTGTGGTGATAGTTGCACAATTTTGTAAATGTAGTAAAAGTCATTGAATTGCATACTTAAAACGGGAATTTTAAGGTATACAAATAATCAGTCAATAAAACTATTTAAAATGCACATTCAGGACATCAGAGGTAGGACTAATTAACTGTTTAAGTGTTTACAAAATTTAAAACCTAGAGGTAAATTAAATGGGTTCATATTTTGCAGGGTGTTTTTTTCTTTGTTTGTTTTCTGTGGCTGGGAAATGTGACTGAGCTGGTTGGGTAACAAAACAATGTATTATTAAATGTAGTTTTTTCTCTTGTTGAAATGACTCAGATGTCACTGTCTTCTATCTGATACTTAACAAATATTAGATCTACATATAAATAAATAATTCTTTAGAACTTAGTGTATGATTTTAATTATGAATTATTTATATAAAAACCTCAGAATATGAATAAATCTAAAATTGTATGTTGGTAATTTTGAGGGTACTCTGAAGTGAATTAATTTAATTGAAAAGCATTAATTGCTTTTCAGAGTATGGTCCAGGACCACGATAGAACTTGTAAAAATTCAAAATCTCAGATCTAACTCAGACTTACCGAGTCAGAATCTGCATTTGAACAAGATACATTGGTAACTCATATGCATATTAAATTTTGAAAAATACTGCCTTCTAGGCATAAGTCTGTTTATAAGTAGAAAATCAGAAAACAAACATAACACAGGAGATGGTATGAACATTCATTATAAGATCAATGATTAGTTCTCCTGGATATGATTACACATTTGGAAATAATTTTACTATATTTACTTGTATGTATACACATCTAATATTCTGGAAATTCTTATCTTATTGAAAAAAGAAACCAGATCTGATCAAAAGCTAAGAGCTCTCCAGCTTTCTTATCCTCCCTTACACTTAGGTCCCACTTTAATGCTGCACATGGACACTCATTCATCAGCCTGAACACTTCTAATCTTGGGGTCTCTTTGACTTATACTTGGTCTGTAGTTAAAAGAAGTAATTAAAAAATCTGACTTAAAACTGCCTTATTGGGCTATAATTTGCATTTGAAGTAGAGATAAAAACAAAAGGTGAAAGTGTTAATAAAATACTTAAATCTAGTTTATGACGCTGATGATAATTTGCTTAGCATTTACCATGTGTCACATTTAATGTTCATAATCACTCTTTGAGATAGTAACAATTATTCCCATATCTCAGATGAGAAAACAGAAGCATAGAAGGGGGAAGCTACATGCCCATGTGAGGTGGCAGGTTGGGAGCAGAGCCAGGCATGTCTCACTACACACCTCATGCTCTCAACCATGATGGAGATAATGTTAATTATGATACATTATAATGTGCACAATATCTGGCAATGTTTAAAAATTTAGGCTTATAATTATTTAAGAATCAAAATAGGCACATAGGCTTAAAGTTGTCTGCTATTTTAAAGTTAATCACTACTCGTTTATTGTTTAAGGAATTAGTGAAAATTATCAGATGGGAATTTTCCGAATACTTGCTGGCATTCTTCACCTAGGTAACGTTGGATTTACATCTCGAGATTCAGACAGCTGCGCAATACCTGTAAGTTCAGAACAAGCTTGGTGTGATGGCAATTGATTTGTATTAGATTTGTTGCTTCTTTATGGAATAAATATATTTGAAGTCTATTAACATCAGAGAGATAATTATCAAACATGTGAAAATAAATACGGGCTCTAATCCCTGGGGCACAGTGATTGTGTGTGTGTATGTGTGTGTAAGAGAGAGAGAGAGAGAGAGAGAGAGAGAGAGAGAGAGAGAGAGAGAGAGAGAGAGAGAGAGAGAAGAGACTCAAACTTGTATACATGTCTGATCTGTATAAACAGAGGTCAGAAATGGATGTTGGATTGATGAGTCTAGGGAGAAGGTTTTATTTGGCACATGTGCCAAGAATTGATAACTTTATTTTTTTCTCCAGCTGATATGGTTAAAAAAGTATTGAAGAAACTGTTAGCAGTGGTTACTCCTAGGAAGAGAGACTAGATGGCTGTGAGACAGGGTGTCTTCATTATGATTTACCTATTCTTCCGTACATAGTGATGACTGCACACAGAACTAAAACCCACTTCCACATGTGGAAACATTTGTTTAAACTAACAAACCTAACAGTCAATTGTCCTGATTGGGCATTTGTGATTTGTAGTGTTTGCTGATCATTATCATCAAAGATAACACACACACACACACACACACGCACGCACGCACGCACGCACGCACGCACGCATGCGTGCACGCGTGAGCATATGTATTTATTAAGTATTTTTTAACTTTATTGAAATAGAGGAAGTTTTAATTAATTATTTTTCCAACCTGCTTCTTCAAGGACTGTAATAGAAGATAATCTTGAGATTTGTGTTTCATTCTTCAGATATCGTAGTTGATATTAGCAAATTTACATGTAGATTAACTTGTGACTTAAATTTGGGTAAATTCAACTTTAGTTTTGAAATACATGTTTCAGTATCTCTTGTTTCAGTTCAGTCCGAACTTCGTTATTTACTCTGTTTTTTGGGACTTTGAACCTCATTTTTGGACTAAGTGCTCTGATTGATCTTCATACTGAATAAATTGTATTTTAAAATATTTTTTAAAAACACATAAGAACCACTCAGAGGTTAAAACTTGGTAGAAATAGGGATGCAGAGAACAAAGCAGAACCCTGAAGTTAAGACTCATCTTGAGGAAATTTGCTAAACCCAATGGCCATGAGCTTTGGATTTCATAGCCAAGTGGGATGCAGAAGAGAAAAGATAAAGTCTAGTCCTTTCATAAATAGGGCAACAAATATGGGAACCACTATTAAAATGGAGACCCTAATCGGGAAACCAATAATAAACTTGTCCACTACCCACTTCAAGAGTACTAAGAAAATTTCATCAGGCTCAAGCCTTGGTGCTAAATAAAGGAGGAAAATATAGTTCCCTAAAAATTTATAGCATCACACATACTCCCAGGCTGATTTCATAGTTCCTGGATAAACCCAGAAAGCTACATGGAGAAAACTTAGCTAAATTTGTCCTGGAATGGTAGTGTTCTAGATGTTGGACAGAAGCAAGGGCAAATTTACTTTGGAGGATCCACCTTCAATCAGGGCATCAATAGAATTGAGAAAAGTTACAAGAAATATTGGCTCATAGTAAAAAATCATAAATACCACAATGAAGCAAAATAGATGGACCTACATAAAATAACAGAATAACAAAGTCAAATCTAAGAAAAAAATTAATATCAGATTTGACACAACTAAAGAGAAAACTAGAAGCTAAATGGGAAGGAATCCAAAATGTAAGAAGAAGCACTTAAAAACAATAGATAAATGAGATGAAGGATAGAGTAATAAATTCTAGCTGTAATCTAAAGAGGATTTCTGACAGAGAAAGAAGAAAATAAGACAGACATAATGTTTGAAAAGATAATTTCTAACTAATTTCATAACTTGTGAAATGTCACCAAGCTACAGATTTGGAAAGTCCAAAAAATCCCATTTAAAATAAATAAAAAGAAAATCCATCTCTAAGTACCATAATGATACCAAATGCAGAGAGAAAAATCTTTAAACAGGCAGAAAAATATGACATTCAGCAATACTCTTGAAGAAATAGCAATTAAATTGAGAGCTCATTTTCCAATTTCTACAATGAGACAGAAAACAGTAGACTACTATTTTTATTGTTATAGAATAAGTCACTATTAACTTAGAATTGTATATCCAATAAAAATATCTTTCTGGAATGAAGGAAAAATAGAAGTATTTTTAGACAAGTAGACACTTGTGAAAATTTGTCACCAATAGGCCCTTACTAAAGGAAATATTAAAGGACATAGTTTAGGAAAGGAAAATGACCCCTGATAGAAGATCTAAAATGTGAGAAGAAATGATTTAATAGTCTAGTAAAATTCAGGCAAATATAGATAAAATGTGATTAATTAAAACAATGATAATAATAATGTATTGGGCTGCAAAAAATAGCACTCTGCATAGATTACTTATTAGTTACAAAGGGAAAAATAGTTATCTTTCTAGTAGCGAATTCTAGTGGATATTCCTTTAACCAAGTGACCACAATGGACATGACCAGTAATGGGACCAAGCAACATCACATAACTTTAACATGGAGTACTGAGAGTGCAACATCACTTCTCTGATATTCCTGCTAAAAATGCATGACCCAGATCTAATCATGAGGCAATATTATCATGCAGACCCAAATCCAGGGACAGACCTTTAAAAAATGTCATGATCACAAATGAAAAAATAAAAAGAGTGAAGAAGTGTTCAGATTAAAGAGATTAATGACTCCTGGCCAGATAGCTCAGTTGGTTCCAGCATCATTCTGGTATACCAAGGTCACGGATTTGATCTCTGGTCAGGTACATACAGGAATCAACCAATGAATGCATAAATAAATAGAACATGAAACAACAAATCGATGTTTCTTTCTCTCTCTGTCTTTCTGTCTCTTCTCCTCTCCTACCTCCCCCTCCCCGCCCTCTCTCTAAAATCAATTATGAAATAAAATTTTAAAAATTAAAAGAAATTAATTAAGCATGATAGCTAAATTCATTGAATGAAACTAGATTGGATTTTGGACCATAGAAATGTTTTGTATGTTTGTTTTTTCATAGTAGAAATTATTAAGATCAATCAGCAAAAATTGAATTAGATCTATGGGTTAGATAATAAAGTTTTATCATTGCTAATTTTCTGATTTTATTACTAGAGGCCTGGTGCACAAAATTTGTGCACAGGGGTGGGAGGGCAGTCCCTCAGCCCGACCTGTACCCTCTCCCTCTTAACTGCTCATCTGCTTGCCTGTCCTAACCACTCTGCCTGCTGATCCACCTAACTGCTCTCTCCTGCCAGCTTGATCCCCCTAATTGCTCTCCCCTGCTAGCCTGGTCACCCCTATTAACTTTTTTTTTTTTTTTTTTTTAGGATGCAGCAAAACTTTTACTTAGAGAGAAATTTTTAAACATGAATACATAAATGGAAGAGATCTAAAATCAATAATTAAGCTCCCACCTTTAAAACCTAGAAAAAGTTGACAAAATAAATCTAATGCAAGCATAAAAATAATAAAACATAGAACAAAAATTAATAAAGTTAAAAATAATAGAGAAAATAAACAAAAACAAAGTTGGTTATTAAAAAAGATCAATAAACCTCTAGCCAGGTAATTAAGAGAAAGAGAGAGATAACACATATTACTAATGTCAGAAATAAGAAAGGAAACATAATTACAGGTTCCAAGGTCATTAAGTGCAAAGTACTGGGGAAACAATGTACAACTTTATGTTTTTCAAATTTGTAAATTTAGACAAAATGGACCAATTTCTTTAAAGACACGGTCTACAACAGCTCACAAGAAGCAACAAACAATCTTGACAGGCCTCAATCTCAAGTCAAAGAAATTGAATCAATATTAACCTTTTCACACAGAAAGCAAAGGGCTGAGATGAGTTCAGTGGTAAAGTCTACTAGATGAGAAAGAAATTATACCAATACATTACAACCTCCTCCAGAAGATAAAAAGAGGAACTGCTTCCTGACTCATTATGTGAAGCCAGCATTACCATAGTAACAAAATCAAAGATGCTGGTTGCAAGAGCAGTAACATCCATGAACATAGATGTAAAAATCCTCAAGAAAATATTAGCAAATTAGCCCTGGCCAGGTGGCTCAGTTAATTGGAGTGTCATCTGTACACCAAAAGGTTGAGGGTCCATCCCCTGTCAGGGGACATATGGGAGGCAACCCTACCCCTATTAACTTTTTTTTTTTAAATCTTATTCCCTTTACACACAATTGTTTTTGACTTCCTTATTGACTTCTCCCTCTCACACAACTTTTCTCTCTCCTCTATGTAACACTTTCCTATTAACTCATCATTTATAAACTTTTCTCCCCTCCTTATTTCCTACTTTTTCCATCATCCTTCTTTCCATCTTTCCCTTACCCTCCCTCTTACGCTCTCTCCCCACATAACTTCTTTCCTTTATCTTTACCCCTCCCTCCCTTTTTCCTTCCTTCCCACCTTAATTTTTTTCTTCACTTCCTCCCTCGGATCTGCTTTGCTCCCTCCCCTATTTCTTCCTTTTTACCATTCTCGTTTTAAGCTCTACCAGATCCCCTTTAAAACTTTCCTTCCCTACCTCTTTTTCTCTTATCCTATCTTTCCCATACATTCTTCTCTATTTACTTCCACTGTTTTAATATTTATCTACCTACCTGATTATTCACTATCATTTATCTCTTTTTTTTCTGACTCTTACTTTTAAAATCTGTCCCTAGTACACAACTCTACTTGATTTTCATTATAGCTCCTACAGTTCACTAACACATCCTCTTTCCTTTAACTCTGTTTTCTACTGACTCCTTTATAAAGTTCTTCTCTCCCTCCCTCCTTCCCTTCTTCCCCATTTCCCCCCACTTCTCCATCACTCTTTTACTCTTTTTATAGGCTAATTAAAAATTCTATGCTTTTCATCCTCTCTTAGTACTGACTGCTTTCCTCTCTGGGACCAGTAACCACTTTGAGGGGCCATGTAACAACCAGCTGTATCTTGCCTACTGTGGCCCATGCCTTCCCTCTCCAACTTGGGGGAGGGTCCAGCCAGCTGGGGCTGGTGTCCATTGCAGGACCGCTGCATTACATACTTGCACGTTGCGAGGCTTTTCTCCTGTTGAGTGCTGAAGGGGGTTACGCAGAGGCCTTTCCCCCTCCTGCTCGCTTCCCCCCACCCCCCGGGCCGAGTACCTGCTTCCATGCCTGGAGGGACTCTCTGTCTGATCCCCTCCAAAATTCACAGGTGACGGGATGTGCTTGCACAGGCACTGTTAGGGCCCGACTTGGGGGGTGGGGGTATTCTGCCCTGGATGCAAGCCCCCGTCTGGGTTGGACCGGGCAGATGAATGAATGGATAGATGGATGGATGGATGGATGGAGAAAGCTACAACGGCTTCCCTGTGGTGTGAGAGTCGCCTATGGTCTCCACAGTAGCAGGGCTGGGTTCAAGAGGCCGAGTCCTGAAGCTGGATCTGTGCAGCTGGAGGAGGCTTTGAGGTTGTGCGCTTTGGAGGATCTACCAGCGTCCCGAGCATCGTGGGGTCGCCCTGTGTGTCTGTGGCAGTGGGATCCCTGTGTTGTTTACCCGGTGGCCCATCCAAGCCCAGTGCCTTACCTCAACATCCACTCTCTTGTCTTGCCTGGGCCTTCCTTTGTGTTGGGTCCACACCCTCTCGATTTGCATGTGCAACCCCTCCCAGTGGTTACCTCTAATGCCTGAGCCCCACAGTTGGCGTTTGCCTACTGTACCTCCAGAACCAGCCTTCTGCCGAGCTGGTGTTGACCCTTGGGGCCCCCACCTCAGGTGGGAGGAGTTGGTGGCGTCCCCAGGCAGAGTGCTCTCGATGGGGTGTGGTGTTGTGGGAGTGTTTGTCAGGTGCATGCAACTGGGAGAAAAAGAGGACTCGGGCTGGGGGCACGAAAGCAAGCCTCACGCAAGTCCCCTTGTTGTGTGCACAGCCTCCTGCTGGTCTGTAAATATGCAAATTGGTTGTCATTGTGACACTGTTAGGACCAATATGCATATTACCTCTTTATTATATAGACTAGAGGCCCGTTGCATGATGATTCATGCAAGAATAGGTTTTCCTTCCCCTGGCTTCGCTCCCGGCTGCCAGGGAGCCTGCAGTCTTCACTCCCAGATGGAGCACTGCTCCTGTAGCTCCCTTTGCCCCCTGCCCTCCCCCTCATAGCAGGTGTCCCACCCCGCCCAGTTGCTTCATGCCTGTGTATGCAAATTAACCCATCTTTGTTAGGTTAATTTGCATAGTCACTCCTGATTGGTTGATGGGCACCGTGGAGGTACGGTTAATTTGCATATTTATTTTTTATTAGTGTAGATACCCTAGATATATAAGTGATTAAAGAGATTCTAATGTAAGAAGTTGCACACATAACTATCAAGTTATCTTTTTAAAACCCTTCAGTGGCCTCCCATTGCTATCAGGATAAAGACCAGCCGTGGTATAGCCTCTGCCTGTCTCTGGCCTTATTACATAGATCTTCTCCCTCTCTCAACTTCAGTCCCGCATATTGATGTCACCCTCCCATTGCAGGATTTTTATATCAGCTATTCCCTCTGCTTGGAAGACCCTTTCCTCCCCCTTTCACCAACTTAATACATTCTTGTCTTTCAGATCTGAACTCCTTATTTAAAGGCAGCTTTCTCCTGCCTCTCTGAAAAGGGCACATGCATCTCACCTGCAATCTTACTGTAGTGTCCTTCTCCTTTACAGTAAATACTAGAGGCCCGATGTATGAAATCATGCAAGGGGTTTGGCCTTTGTAGCCCCAGCTGCCTTGTAGCCCTGCCCCCATCCCCTGGTTGTTCCAGAAGGTCATTCTGGAAGGTTGTTCTGCTGTTCGGTTTAATTAGCATATTAGCTCTTCATTATATAGGATTACATGTTGGGGAGCAATTATTTGTTGAATATCCATTTCACCTAGAACTATAAGTTCCAGGAGGACAGAGACCCTGTCTCTTTTTTATTTTTTTTATTTTTTTATAATATATTTTATTGATTTTTTACAGAGAGGAAGGGAGAGAGATAGTTAGAAACATCGATGAGAGAGAGTCATCGATCAGCTGCCTCTTGCACACCCCCTACTGGGGATATGCCCGCAACCAAGATACATGCCCTTGACCGGAATCGAACCCGGGACCCTTCAGTCCCCAAGCCTATGCTCTATCCATTGAGCCAAACCGGTCTCGGCGTCTTTTTGTTTACTGGCATATAATAGGCACTCAGTAAATATTTGTTGATGGCTGATTTTCTGATTGACTGACTGAGTGTGTCTGAAAAGAGATACAAACAAGTACTCTGAAGAGACAGGTGATTTTTAAAATGAGCCTTAGAAGAGATTGCATAAGCTGCTAAGATGCTGGTTTGATGGATAATTTTAATTATCATCATCACTGATCAGCTCTCAGTGATTTGGGTGTTTGTTATAACAAAGAATTTGCTGGGTGTTATTTATTACCACTTTGTTAGTATTTTTCAGTAAATTCTTACTTGATTGATCTTGTCACAGGAGATAACCCATTCTCTTTTGGCAGCCCAAGCATGAACCTCTCAGCATCTTCTGTGACCTCATGGGTGTGAACTATGAGGAGATGTGTCACTGGCTCTGCCATCGGAAGCTAGCCACTGCCACAGAGACATACATCAAGCCCATCTCCAAGCTGCAGGCCACGAATGCCCGTGATGCTTTGGCTAAGCACATCTATGCCAAACTCTTTAACTGGATCGTAGATCATGTCAATCAAGCGCTCCATTCTGCTGTCAAGCAGCACTCTTTTATTGGTGTGCTGGACATTTATGGGTAGGCATATTAAGCTTAGTGGCCTGTCAGAGAGCATTTCTTTTTAGGGATTTTCTAGTAATTCTACATGGGTATTTGATTCTGATTTCTACTGGTAAGAAGGAAAAATTACAAGAGAATTTCTAAAAATATTAATTTTATTTGCTAGTTTTCTTTCTCTAGGTACCCTTCTTTAACTGTTAAAATCCTTCCTTTATATCGTGCTTTTTGATGCCTAATTTTTCATTAACTGCTTCAATTTTTCAAAAAAACCTATGAGATATCTATCCCCAGTTCCCTTCTATGTGTGTCTATACATTGAGTCTATACACTGATAAGAGCAATGGCTTTATCATAATACCAAGTGTTCCCCACTTGGGGATGGATTGGCCCTCAAAAACTTATACTGCTGAGCTCATCTACATGTCAGAATATTTTAAAAAATCTCTGTGCCACTTGACTGATGCCTTTCTTCTGGGTACATACCCCATGTACTGACTTAAAAACCTTTATCTTTACTGATATAATAAGAAAGTTTCACAATGTTGGGGAATTTCTGTTTCTTTCTAATATGCACATTTTGAATATTTTTTTTACAAACTACTTGTTATCTTTTCTTCTCTTACCATATTTTTTGTTTTACAGATTTGAAACATTTGAGATAAATAGTTTTGAACAGTTTTGCATTAATTATGCAAATGAAAAACTACAGCAACAGTTCAATCTGGTAAGAATTATTTTTTAAAATATTCTGATATAAATTATTCTCTTGAATTCCTAGTGTGCATTTAAAGTCTGATTCCTAAAATGAAGTTATGAGTTATAACTATTATCTGGTGTTTAGAACAGTCGAAGTGCTGAGGAACTTTAAATGATGCCACATTAGAAAATGTTTATGGTCTAGATGGGATTCAAGGTCGTCCTTGGATTGTAGTCTGAGAATAGTGAAAATTTTGTACAAATAAGTTGAGTGAGGGAAGCAAAAAGCTTTGAAAGATATCCTTCAGTTTCTTGTCCTGAGGCTAACTATATGTGGGGTTATGACTACCTTACCTCTTACTTGTTGTATTTTCAAGATGACAAAACAAAAACTCAGAATATATTCTCTTTTCTACATATTTGTTACATATTTTCTTTTCAACAGTTTGAGACACTCAACAAGACAATGGTAATGAGTATATTTTGAGAGTCAAGTGTCTCTTGAAGTAGGAATATCAAATATCTAAGAACATTATCACGATGTTGAGGGATTTGAAGGTGCTTAAAAATGAGGTGTATTCAGAGGGAAAGTAGGGGAGGATGGGGGTAAGGGGAAAAGATCAACCAAAGGACTTGTATGCATGCATATAAGCCTAACCAATGGACACAGACACCAGGGGGTGGTGAAGACATGAGTGGGGGTGGTGGTGGTGGAGGGGTAATGGGGGAATAAGAACACATATTTAACACCTTAATCAATATAGAAAAAAAAAATGAGGGGTAGCACAGATGCCCTGAGCTGAATTGCTTGGATTACGGTCCTAAATCTGCCTTGATCCAAGGGACCTTGGGCAAGTTGAGGGACCTTCTTGGCCTTAGTCTCCTCATCTGTACAGTGGGGAAATAATAGTACCTATTGCATATAGTTCTATGGATTAAGTAAGTTGGAGTGTGTAAAGTGCTCACCACATGCTAGGCACAGTTCTAAAGTGCAAGATTAGAGGTAGTTATTAGTATTGATGAAAGAGGATATTAAAAATGAATAACCTATAGGAATTGGAAGATATATGGAAGAGAAGTGAGTGAAGGACAGGAAAAGAACCCTTAATAACTATCTTCATCTTAGAGAGTTCAAGTGATATATTAGGTCTAGTAATAATTAATGTCGTTTTCTAATATTAATACTTTTTAAAATCGAATTTATTTAAACAATACAACAAAATTTAATCAACAATATAGTTGCCGTTGTTTTCTACTACTTGTGCCCAACGCTCAGGAAGCATTTTAATCCCTCTGTTGTAAAATTCTTGTGATTTTGATGCAAAAAATTCGGTCAATGCATTTTTGAGGCATTCTTCATTATTAAATTTTTTTCCAAGAAGAAAGTTTTGCAAAGAACGAAACAAATGGTAATCGGAAGGGGCAATATCAGGAGAATATGCAGGTTGAGGGAGAACTTCCCATTCCAACTGGCGCAGTTTTTCAGCAGTGATTCTTGCAGTATGCGGTCGTGCGTTATCGTGGTGAAGAATTACGTCCTTCCGATTAATCAGCGCGGGTTCTTTTTCTCTTAAAGCTTGGGCTAACCTTTCCAATTGGGCACTATACACTGCACTTGTAATGGTTTGGTTAGATGGTAAAAGTTCATAATGAAGAATTCCTTTAAAATTCCACCAAACACACAACATCACTTTTTTCGCATGCAAGTCAGGTTTTGGCGTGGGCTGCGGAGCCTCATTTTTGTCCAACCATTGAGGCCGCCTTTTCAGATTAACATACAGCACCCATTTTTCATCTCGGGTAACAATTTGCTCTAAAAACGGCAAACAGTTTTGATGAGAGAGGAGCGAACTGCAAATTGTGACTCTTTGATTACGGTTGTTGTCGGTCAACTCATGAGGAACCCATTTTCCAAACTTTTGGACTTTGCCAAGTGCACGCAATTGATTGGAAATTGTTTTTTGTGAACAATTTAAAGTTGTCGCAAGCTCTTGTTGGGTAATTTGAGGATTTTGCACCAAAAGAGCTTGAAGAGCTTCTTGATCAAAATTGGACACACGGCCTCGACCACTCTTGTCATCTAACGAAACATTTCCCTCGCGAAATTTCTCAAACCAAGGCTGGCATTTTCTGGCGCTAACTGCATCTTGACCAAGAGCACTACAGATGTTTTTTGCAGCCTCACTTGCTTTTCTTCCTAATTGGAACTCGTAAAGCATGCAGTGCCGAATATGCTCTTCATCTGCCATCTTCTTAGCCCTAGTTTTGCAACAAAAACCAAACCAAACACAAACTTTTTCAAGCAAAACTTGTTAATTGCACTTCACACGTTCTGTAGATACCACGTTTTTGAAGGTTATGTTAATACAAGTCAACGCCAAGCAAGATTTTAAACAAATGTTTAAAACGACATTAATTATTACTAGACCCGAGATATATATATATATATATATATATATTGCCTGCTCATAGCCACAGAGGGCTAATTTTATCAGAAAAGTAGCAAGAAGTGTGTGCAAACCAAGAGAGACAAGAAAAGACCAGTGAAGGAAAGCAGAAGCCACCAGAACTAACAAATGGAGGTCATTAGCATCTGTGGAGACCAGAAGTTGTGGGTGGGCTGATTGGCGTGGTTGGAACAGAGATGGGACTGCTCTTCCCATTGGACTCCCATTCATCTGTGAAGCTCAGATCACACAGCACACAGCCTTTTCTCAGAAGTCTTCCCTCACCACCCTGTATCCAAATCAGATGAAGATGCTGGCTCTCATAGCTCACATTATTTTCCTCTGTAACATTACAGTTTGTAATTATATTCCTTGTGATTATTTTATTTCTGTCTGCTTCTTCCACTAGACTCCAGACCCCATGAAGGCAGAGCCCACATCTATTTTGTTAATGGTGTTTGGTGACTGGCACGTAGTAGCAGTCAATGCATATTTTTGCTTAAATGAATGAATGGAGATTAGAAGCAATGATGAAGGGAGGTGGCTGAAACATTTAGCAGAAATAGCATGAATTTATAGTGGCTCCAGCAGAGTTGGATGTAGAATCCAGGAAAGTGAGCGGACGATTTCCTGACTATGGAGAATAATAAAGGCAAACACCAAAGATCACTGTTACATAACTCTGAGACACATGGACTTCAATACCACAGTCCTTTCAGAGAATGTCTGTGTTGTGCTCTAAGCATCTCCCTGCGTGGTTCAACAGTCTGGAGGACATCCACTCTGCAGAGTTGGTCAAGGCCAGCTAAGGCAGACTGTGCCCATGTTTTAACAGCACTATGCAGTAACTTAAGAGGCCAAAAAGTACATAGTTGGGATGAATACATATCAAAAATTGAAAACTGCTACATTTATCAGCTATTTAAAGCATTCACTTACCTAGATTTACTTGTTTATCAAGAACCCTATATAGTTGTTTACTGTCTGTGGTTTTTATTTGCTTTATTTTATTGTTCTCTTTGTGGAAATCATGTTTCTCCCATGAAATTGTTGTTTCTGGAAGCCATGGACTACCTCAGATTATCTTAGCATCTTAGAGTGTTTTATATAAACACTAGAGTTCTGGTGCACGAAATGCATACACTTGGTGGGGGGGTTGGTATCCTGGTCTGTGCCCTTTCGCAGTCTGGGAGCCCTTGGGGGATGTCCCATGGGGAGCGGGCCTAAGCCATCAGTTGGACATCCTTAGTATGTCACAGAGGCAGGAGAGGCTCCCCCCACTGCCTCTGCACTCGCCAGCCATGAACCCGGCTTCTGGCTGAGCAGTGCTCCCCTGGTGAGAGAGCACTCAATCAATATGCTTGTTAGCTTTTTTTTAAAAATTAAATTATTATCTGTGTACATATACCATTGACCCCCCCTCCCCAGAGTTTTGTGCCCATTGGTTGTACTTATATGCATGTATACAAGTCCTTCGTTTGATCTCTTATCTACCCCAGATCTCCCTACCCTCCTCGCTGTAATTTGACAGTCTGCTTGTTGCTTTACTGTCTCTATATCTATCTTTTGGTTCTTTAGTTTGTAATGTTCTTTATCATCCATTATATAGGATTGTTTCTTGACTAACATTACTTATGATAATAATCCAGTAATGCCACTTTTTTTCTTTTTCATTTTAGCATGTCTTCAAATTAGAACAAGAGGAATATATGAAGGAACAAATTCCATGGACACTCATAGATTTTTATGATAATCAGCCTTGCATTAATCTTATAGAATCTAAACTGGGCATTCTAGATTTGCTGGATGAGGAATGCAAAGTAAGTATAATTCCCTGATGTACTTAGTGTATCCAAATAGATATCTCAAGGTCAGAAAGTTAAGTGAATTTAAGCAGAGATTCGTATTGTTCCATGAGTTGCCATTGTGAGGTCACTCTAACTTGCATTCTGAAGGGTCACCAGATCCCAAGGCCTTTAAATACAAGTTAAATTAGGAGAATTCCTTTCCCTTTTCACTTGATTCTAAATTATGTGAAAAACTAAAAGCCTATTGCACAAAATTCATGCACTCAGGGGGTCCCTCAGCCTGGTCTGCACCCTCTCACAGTCCAGGATCCCTCAGGGGATGTCTGACTAACAGCTTAAGAGCGGGCCTAAGCTGGCAGTCAGACATCCTTAGTGCAGCCACTGCCATTGTGCTCGCCAGCCATGAGCCCAACTTCTGGCTGAGCGATGCTCCCCTTGTGGGAGCACACTGACCACCAGGGGGCAGCTCCTACATTGAGCATCTGCCTCCTGGTGGTTAGTGCGCATCATAGCGACCAGTTGTGCCACCATTTGGTTGATTTGCGTATTAGCCTTTTATTATTTAGGATTAACATTTGATATAACTACTACCAATTTTAGTCACTTTCTGTTAATCAATATGCTTATATTTGGTACTTTTTGTTCATTAGTATTATTAATATATAAAGAAATGCAATAAATTACAAAAGATATTTTAAACAATAGCTCTAAATATTCATAATTTAAAATTTAACTATTTCTTTATTACTGAAATGTTTGTTAGGGAGGGAGTTTTAGCTTTAAATTTGAAGATGTAGCATGATAGAAAAATATGAGATTCACAGCTCTACTGCTAACTGAGTGATCTTAGACAAATACCTATTTGTTCTCTTTATTTAATTTATAAGCATCCAGATTTTCTACAGCATTCAGAATGCATGTAGTGACAAGGTCCTTGCCTCACTCAAAATTAAATAAAATGTAAGTCAAAACAAAAACAAGTTACTGTTTTACCTATCAAGAGATTTTAAATTTAATTTAATAAAAAAATAAAATAAAAAATAAAAAAGATTTTAAATTTAATAATACCTTTGATTTGATACTACCAAATGAATATTTATTGCATATATATTCTTGATGAAGGGCATGAATTAGTACAACATATTTTAAAGGAATTTGGCAATATTCATCAAAATTATAAATACATATATATTTTGACTCAGCAGTGGAACTGATGGGAGTTTACCCAACAAATATATTTGCAAAAGTATCCAGGATATATATGTAAAATCAGTCATTGTTACAAAAATCAGTAAAAACATAGTGATCATAAATATAAGGCTGCTATTATTAAAGAGAAAAAGATGCATTGAGTTTAGAGAATGAACCTATTTGTGTATATGTGTTTAGAGACAGAAAGATAAAGAAGTCATTGGAAGTTGTGAAAAGAGACTACCTTCCGTTTCATACCTCTCGGAATTATATAAATATTTCACTATATGCACATGTTATCTTTAACATATTTTTAGAAAATACTTGATAGTCATGATACTTCATCTTTAATGTGAGGCTTTTATTGTTTTAAAAGCAATTATTACTTGATGATTCCATCTAAAGGCAGATTGAGCTGCCCAAGGGGAGCTCTCAGTCTTTGTTCTCCGTTAATAATTGGTTTTAGGCCACCATGAGAGAAATGTGGAAGAAATAAGTTCCTAATTTGAATATAAACATTGGCAGGTGAAGCCAAAATAATCGCCTCTTAATTAATGCATTAGAAAAGTCTCATAACAATATTCACTTGTTTTTTTCTTTCCATTTTTCTTTCATTAAATGTAGATGCCTAAAGGTACAGATGACACTTGGGCCCAGAAATTGTACAACACACATTTGAACAAATGTGCACTCTTTGAAAAGCCCCGTCTATCAAACAAAGCTTTCATCATCCAACATTTTGCTGACAAAGTAAGGAAGCTGTATTATCTTTTTTCTTTTTGAATACTTAAGTTCAAAGAAGAAAAAATGAATATTTAAGAGGTATCATTTTTTTTTTTCTTGGCTAAAGTTTGCATTCTTCAGGGCTTTATAGGAAAGTAATCTTCATTGTTGGTGTGTTGTTTTTCTTTTTCTTTAACCTAAATGGAATTGTGAAGTAAATGTGGGTCTACAATCCCTACTATAATTTTGAAATTCAAGAAACTCTGAAAACCAATCATCTTTTCATAATTTATTTAGTGACTAAACCTGATCTCTGGCCTGAACTAACATGAGGTTATTTATAGTTTTTACTTATCCTATTTAGGCTGGATATTTACATATTGCAATGTAGAAATGATAATGTATTTGAGCACTGCTGCCTCATTCTTTGCTGGAAAATCCCAAGTTCTAAAGCATAGCTGATCCCAAGGGTTTCAGAATAGAAATTGTGGACTTGTGTCACTCTCTGATATTGATTCACTGGGTATCTGGTAATAAGGCAGGCAGACTTGCTGCTCCAAAAGTTCTATGGACTACTGAGAAAAATCAGGAGCTGTAAGACTAATTTATGTTCCAAGGGGGTTGTAGGGTAGGCTGTGGAGTAAGCTTCTCAGGGTTTCTTTCAGGATTTGGGGGCCTTCTGAGTCCACCTTAATTCTGGCTGGAAACCTTAGAATGACTTTAGGGCCACCTTAAGGCTTTGTGGTGCACAAACTGGGAGCCCCTTGAGTAGTATATAGATGGTTGAAGCCACTGGAGTTTTGGAAGCAGTAATAGTCCATTCTGAAGTAATTCCACTTACCAAATCAGACAGTATTTACCTGCCTCCAATTCCTTCTAACATCAGCTCTTCTACTTTCTTTCTATCAGACAGCTATTTGTTCCTTTTGATCTTCTTTCCCAAGAGGAGACTTAACCCTGCTGGATGGTGAACTAGGTTAGGAGGAGTTGTACTGGGTCAGCGTTGTAGGAGTTGCCAGCATGGGAGAGAATGAACTTTAGATGAGTCAGCTTACCCATGACGGGAGGATCTTTTAGACCACAGTTATTCAGCACTACCACTGTTCCCTAAGAAAAACAATATTTCTTTTACTGTAGGGTTAACATCCTTCTTATCAAGTTTGTAGTTTCTTAGAATAAAACCACAGTCATATTGCCTGAGCTTAATAAATATTTTGTTAAAGATGATTATGATTTCTATTCAAAAGTTGTATAAGTTGAGATTTTTCTGTGTTTTTAGGTGGAATACCAGTGTGAAGGCTTTCTGGAAAAGAATAAAGACACTGTTTTTGAAGAACAAATTAAAGTTCTTAAATCAAGCAAGGTAACCCATGTCCATGGTTTTCTTCAGTCAGGATATATTCAACAAAATGTTAAGCATTGTCTTTTAAACAATAATAATGATTTCTCTAACAAAGTCAGCTTTATTGTTAGTTTTTTACTTGCCAGATGTACAATACAATGCTTACTGTGTGTTAGGTCCTGATTTAAATGCCATACAAATGTTAACTCATCTCATCCTCATAATGAGGTGACATTCTCATTACCCTGCTGATTTTACAGATGAGGGCTCTAAGGCACAGGGACTTCAGAGCTAATGAGTTTTCAAACCAAATTAAAGCCTAGGCTGTCTGGCTCAGAGTCTGTGTCTTAACCACTATGCAGTGTTGTCTTTCAGTTTTATAGGACATTTTTGCCTGCACAGCAGTTCTGGGCTTTTTTTGTGTGCTTCTGTGAGAGACTATGAGAGAAAACGAGTATTTTTGCTATGTCATTTTAAAGGGATGCACTTGAAACATAGCCTTACGTACTCTATTTAGATGGAGATTGATCTCTGGACCATTGATTGTAGTTTCAGGTGTGGTCCAAAGCATTTCAAAATTATATTTCTTTGGTATAGACTCTAGAAACACTGTTTTCTAGTGGGGAAAAAAATTCCAGAGGGCAAGGAACTATGATGGTTACCCTGAATTGACCCCATTCTCCGTGTGTGTGTGTGTGTGTGTGTGTGTGTGTGTGTGTATGTGTGTGTGTATTTATTTTTTTTAAATTGATTTCAGAGAAGAAGGGAGAGACAGAGAGATAAAAACATCAATGATGAGAATCATTGATTGGTTGCCTCCTGATCACCCCCTACTGGGGATCAAGCCTGCAACCCAGGCATGTGCTCTTTCCTTGGAATTGAACCTGGGATCCTTCAGTCTACCGGCTGATGCTATATCTACTGAGTCAAACCAACTAGGGCTCAGTCACATTCCAGCTCACTTTTATTTTATAGGGAACGAACCAGGAAGCCAGCTACTCAGTTTAGCAAAATTAATATTCAATAAAAAACTAGGTATATTCATCAAATTTTTCTAGATTACTGATTGGCACCTTTTTTTTTTTTTTTTTTTTTTTTTTTTTGTTTTTTCTAAAACTGCCAGTTTTTCTGGTTTATCCTAAGAAATCCTTTTAACTTCAATGGAATACTATATGAACACTAGAGGCCCTGTGCACAAAATTCATGCATGAGGCCGAGAAGGCTCCCTCAGCCTGGCCTGCATACTCACCAAGCCAGGACCCTCCGGGGATGTCCCACTGCCTCTCACAATCCGGGACTGTTGGCTCCAAACTGCTCACCTGCCTGCCTACCTGATTGCCCCTAACCCCTCAGCCTGCCTGCCTGATCACACCTAACTGCTCCCTTACTGGCCTGATCATCCCTACCCTAACTACTCACCTGCTGGCCTGATCACTCCTAACTGCCTCTGCCTCTGCCTCGCCCCTCACCCAGGACCCAGGCTTCCCTCCCGCTGGCCAGTCACAGGCACTTAGGACCTGGGTCAGCTTCGCCCCAGCCAGCTGCTGCCACTGGGGCCCGTGGGCAGATGGCTTTGCCTGGGATGCAGCCACAGGTACCTGGGACCACAGTGTGAGCAGCTTGTCCCTCTCCCGGGCCACAGGTGCAGGCACAGCTGCTGGCACCTGGGACTGTGGGGCAGACAGCTTGTTCCTCTCCCTGACTGGTCCCCATTCCTCTCTTGCAATCTCATTTGTGCCTGGCTGGTCCCCATTTCTCTCTCATGAACTCATTTGTGCCTGGCTTGTCCCCATTCCTCCCTCCCCAGTGTTGAGTGTCTGAGCCATTAGAATGTGAGTGTATGATGACCATTTGCATATTAGCTCTTTATTATATAGGATTTTTACTCTTGTTTTTAGAATAAAATGTTTACTTTCAATTCTTTTGATAATAGAAAGATCATAAGACTAAATTCCAGTGTTATGCCTCAGGAAATAATGAGTATAGTGTCTTCTGAGAAAGTCAGTTTTTCACTTATCCTCATAGGCCCTGGGTATTAATGCTTGATAGCTTATGGGATTGGCATAGAAGAGAAAATTCTCTCACAGGCCAATGCCTAAGATTATAAATCATTTTGATTTATGAATAGAGATGAAAATTGTGACATTCTAACATCACTACTCTGCCTAAGTAATTAGCTTAAATAGAATATTCACAGGTTCCCATCCCCCAGGCACCCATGTCAATTGTACCTTTATTCTGGCTTAATTTTTCTAATTGGCTAATTATCAGCTTGATTATCAGCAGGTAGATATACATTCAAAGTAATCATTTTGAATGACTGCCAGTCTACATAGCATTGTTGCTGTTGGAATGGGGAAGGTGTGTGATTTACATAGAATCTCAAAGGCCTCCCTGCTCCCAGGCCAAAACCCAGCCCCTCAGAAACCCCAATCTAAATGGATGGACTTTACATGTTAATGTTTGTGCACCTGATAGGAAGAAAGTTTAATATAGTGTTTACTTGTTCTCTTGGATGTACTAATTTTAAAAGGCTAATATTTGTGTTAAATATTTTAAATAGAATTATTTTGTGCTAATACAGTATGAGGTTGAGTTTGTATGTGTATGTGTTTTATCTTTTTTTTCCCTTTAATTTTGCAGCCTCTAATCAAATTTTCAACCAAAAAAAAAAAAAAAAAGAATTAAGGTCTTATAAACTTAACAAAAAGTGTCTTAAGATTTCTTTATGGTTATAAAACATAGATTTTGTTGCCACATCTAATATCAGAGAGCACATAAATGAATTGCAACCTGACCAAATACTACTAAATTGCAACTCTACCAAATACCATTAAAAGAGTTTTAACCCCTATTTTTCATGTTGCTTTTTGACAAGGGGAAGCAATGAGTTTATGCCTTAGGTCTCTCATCTATGAAATAGAATCATAATAGTATCTAAGGGGTTCTTATGAGGATTAAATAGGTTTAATTAAGCCCTTAGAGTAGTGTTTCATTCATAAAAAGCTCTTAATGAATAATGTTGTTCTTACAGAAATGATTTCCCACATTTTCATGAAGCTGCTACTTGGATTATTTTGTTTTCTTTAATACTGTTTCCTAGACAGATCAAAGAAACAAGATGGAATGTCCAGGCATACCTACCTATTTATATATCCGTGTATCTATTTTTTTTGTTGTTGTTGTTAATCCTCACCCTTTGATATTTTTTCCATTGAAGTCTCTTTTGTTCCACAAAATTTCTCCCGGTCATATTGCCTTATACCATCCACCCAATTACAAAATGCCAAACCTTTTGAAAATCGTTCTTTAAAAAAAATGCTTTTATTGATTTTATAGTGAGCAGAAAAGAGAGAAGGAGAGAGAGAGAAACATCAATGTGAGAGAGAAACTTGAGCCCACAACCTGTGTGTGTTCTCTGACTAGGAATCGAACTGGCCACCTTCTGGTGTTTGGGACAATGCTCCAACTAACTGAGCCACACTAACCAGGGCTTGATAATCTTTCATATTGCTAACCTAATAGAACACAAATTGATTACAAAAGTTATGCAATCAAGTTATAAGTTCTTTGAAAACAAATATAACAATTACAGGATAAGGATAGGGTTTTTACTTGATCCTTCTACCCACCATAATCCAACTTATTTTCTAAAAAATTTTATTGATTAATAATTATTTTTAATACTATAATACTGTAGAACTAGTTTATGACATTCTTCCTGCTGAGATTTTCTGTGGTATTTTTTTAGCTTGTTCTCACCATTTGAATTAGTGGGTAGATAAATTAAGCATGCTGATAAAGTATTTTGTGGAACTAAAATAATAAGATAGGACTTTCAATTAGTATTTTTCTCAAAAAATAATTATAATTCAACTCAGTAATATATTTAGAGTGGCCAACTAGGATTTCAAGTCTTAGTGGAGTAGGTTTTATTTTGTTTCCCCCAAACATGGTTGTAGAATTGTTACATTTTTCCACCTATATAGTTAGACTATATATGTCACCTTCCTCTCATACTCTTGGCTCCCGACACAGATATTGATTACTTCTGGTGTGTGACTCTGAAAGAGTTGGCTTAAAGAAGGGAGTCACTATGGATTGCAAATCTTCATGTTTCCATAAAGGTTTACATTTACGTTTGAGATTATTTTTATTTATTTATTTTGAGTTTGAGTTTAGAGTGTAATATTCTTTCGCTTTCTCTGACTCAGTTTAAGATGCTACCAGAATTATTTCAAGATGATGAGAAGGCCATCAGTCCAACCTCAGCCACCTCTTCAGGGCGCACACCCCTCACCCGCATTCCTGCAAAGCCCACCAAAGGTCGGCCAGGCCAGACAGCCAAAGAGCACAAGAAAACAGTGGGACACCAGGTGAGTTCAGGAAACCACTGCTGTGGTGTCCTTTCTTCCTTGGCTCTGCTGAAGCCTCAGGTCTTCCTTCCTCAGCCTCCCCGGTGAGGAGAGACTAGAGCTTTCACTGTGAGAATGTGCATCACTGTCCACTCCTGCTCCTCTCCACCCAGCGTTAGACCTGTGACTGATTAAGCCTTTTCCAAATAATGTTTTTTGCATCTTAATTCTTTTTTCTTATGGACCACTGTTGCCTTTGTTTTGTTGTCTGGTTGCTTCCTCTCTGGATTTGTGCAGAATATCAGCTCCTTCAACTGGAACAGTGCCCTCCTCCTTGTTTTTGATGTCTTATCCTCCGGGGGGAGTGGAAAATGTAACATGCATACTTAATGCCTGAACAGTGGCCCGTGCTTTGGACAGGCGGCTAAGCACTGGTCAGCTTGTTTTTCTGTGTGTGACCTTGTGCCTGGTGCTGACAGGAAACAGGGCCAGACACAGGTCTACTGCGTCCATCTGGATCCCATGTCCCTACTGGTAATCCCACCTGGCTGTACACTCCCATTCTCCCATTCATTGCTATACTCTTAAGTCATCTGTTATATTTTTCAGTATCTTATAGCAAAACTCCCACTCTACATAATTAAATGGCCTTAATATTCATAAAGCAAGGTTATATTTTTAGTCAGAATTTCGCGTTCCCAACAGAAAACAGCAGAGTCATGTATTAAAAGGAGAATAGGAAGACAGAACTCCAATGTAAATGATGGACTTTGGGAGATTATAATGTTTATGTCCATCAACTGTAACAGATATACAACTCTCTTGGGGGATGTTAATAATGGGGAATAAAGGCTGTGCATGTGTGAGGATAAGGGATGTATAGGAAATCCCCATATCTTCTCAGTTTTGCTGTGAACCTAAAACTGCTCTAAGAAAACAGCCTATAGAAAAGGGGGATGTGGGAAAAGGCACGGGAGAGAGTGAATGTTTATTTAGTAAAGTAAGTATATAAATAGTAGAATTTAAGCAAATTGTAACATAAAGCATTCTTGTTTGATAGCAGCTCCCCTTCTGAGGGTGGGTCGATCTCTACTACTGTTATTAAAATAAAAAATTTTAACTTGTTTTACATAATCTTTGGCTTTGACAAAACCTTGATGCCCCTTTCTGCTCTTTCCTGTACAGTTCCGAAATTCCCTTCACCTATTGATGGAGACCCTCAATGCCACTACCCCTCACTATGTGCGCTGTATTAAGCCTAATGATTTCAAGTTCCCATTCACGTAAGTATTTTTCAACTATGGAGTTTAAAAGTATCCATATATTAAAAGGATTACCAAAACAATGGAAGGAAACAATATTTGGGTAATTCTTCATGTTTTGTATAGGGAAACTACTAGTTAATAGAACTTAAAAATAATTTTTTTAACCTTTTGACACCCTCTCCCCCTTACCCATTTCTCTTAGCTGTCAACCCCTAGCTCTGACAATCACCAATATGTTCTCTGTATCTATAGCTTGGATTTAGTGTGCGTATGCTTGTGTTGGTGTGTGTTGTTATGTTTTGCATTTTTTATTTTTTATGAGTTTATTTGAGCCAAAATGATGACAATTGCCAGGAAACAAGATATCAAATACTCCATATTTTATGTTTTTTAGATTTCACATATAAGAGGAATCATATGGTATTTGTTTGTCGGACTTAATTTCATTTAGCATCATGCCCTCAAGGTCCATCTTGCCCAAATGGCAAGATTTCATTTTCTTTCATTATTTTTAAAAATATATTTTTATTTATTTCAGAGAGGAAGGGAGAGGAAGAGAAGGATAGAAACATCAATAATGAGAGAGAATTAATGATTGCCTGCCTCCTTCATGCTCCATACTGGGGATTGAGCCAACAACCCAAGCATGTGCCCTGACCAAGAATCAAACTGACTTCCTGGTTCATATGTCAGCGCTCAACTACTGACCCATGCCAGCTAGGCTCATTTTCTTTTATGGCTGAAGCATATATATAACAGTTTGTTCGTCCATTCATTGGTTTGTTTCCTTATCTTGGCTATTGTAAGTAATGCTGTAATGAGCATGGGGTTGCATATATCTTTTTGAGTTAGTGTTTTTGTTTCCTTTGCATAAATATCCAGAAGTAGAATTACTGGAACATATGGTAGTTGTATTTTTAATTTTTTAAAGGAATCTCCATACTGTTTTCCATAGTAGCTGCTTGTTTATTTTTATTTTGTTGCTTTTACTTTTGGTGTCTGATTAAAAAAAATCATCACCAAGACATATAATATGGACCTTACACCTATGTTTTAAAAATTATTATTATTTGCTAAGTATTGTTTTATTTTCTTTTTAAATTTATTTTATTGTTGAAGTATTACAATTGTCTCCCATTTTCCCCTCATTTACCCCACTCTGCCTACCCCTTACCCCTCAAGCCCCCAGGTCTTCACTATCTTATTGCCCATGCCCGTATACATATCTATATATATAAAAGCCTAAGCAACTGGCTGACTGGCCTGTAGCTATGACACACAATGACCACCAAGAGGCAGATGTTCCAACTGGTAGCTGTGACATGCACTGATCCCCAGGGGGCAGACACTCAACATAGGAGCTACAGAGCTGTGGTGACTTGGCAGCTGCAGTTCTCGGGTGATACACCTGGAACCAAAGAGGAAGGAGCCCAATTCCAGGGTGCATCACCCGAGAACCACCCTCTTGCAATCTGGGACCCTTCAGGGACTGTTGGAGAGTCAGTTTCAGCTCGATCCCCCACAGGCCAGGATGAGGGACCCCACTGGTGCACGAATCCGCGCACTGGGCCTCTAGTAAGTATATAAGTTCCTTGGTTTCTCTCTCCTCATTCCCCAACTCTCACATGGAGGTATGTCAGTCTGTTCCATGCCTCTATGTTTTGGGTCTTGTTTTATTGGTTAATTCATTTTGCACCTATGTTTTCTTCTAGGAATTTTATGGTTTTATGTTTATGAGCAAGGTTTTAGTCCATTTTGAGTTAATTTTTGTGAATGGTGTAAGATAAGAACCCAGTTTCATTGTTTGCTTGTGGCCATCCAGTTTTTCTAACACCATTTGTTGAAGAGATTGTCCTCTCCCCATTGTATATTCTTGGCTTGTTTGTCAAATTAATTGATCATATATGTGTGGGTTTATTTCTGGGCTTTCTATTCTGTTCCATTGATTGATGTGTCTGTTTTTATGCCAGTGTCATAACATTTAATTACTATAGTTTAGTATCAGTGTTTGAAATCGGGGAGCATCATGTCTCCAGCTTTGTTGTTCTTTCTCAAGATTTCTTTGGCTGAGGTTTTTTTGCTTTTTTTTTTTCCTTTCAGTTTTTGTTCCCTTTTGAGAATGTGAGAACAAATGAATAGTTGGTTTTCTGAAGATTTTAAAAGTTGAATTTAAGCAAGCATTCATAATTCTATTTTTTATTTTGAATTGACTTCAGTTTAAGATCATTCTAAGTTTTTGTTAATTTGGGCATTAGTTAAAACCAGAGCTGGGTGCCCTAACTGGTTTGGCTCAGTGGTTAGAGCGTCGGCATGTGTACTGAAGGGTCCTAGGTTCAATTCCAGTCAAGGGCACATCCCTAGTAGGTGGTATGCAGGAGGCAGCTGATCATTATTTCTCTCTTATCTATTTTTCTAACTCTGTCCCTCTCTCTCTCTCTGTAAAACACACACACACACACACACACACACACACACACACAGATATATATCTTCTATCTAATAATAGAGTAATATGCAGATTAACCATCACTTCGCTACAAAAATGGCAGCCCCCATAGCCACAAGATGTCAGTGCCCAGTCTCCTCAGCTCCACTGCTGGAGTGCCTGGGCCTGTCCACAGGAGCAGCGAGGCTGAATCCGCCTCCAGAGGGTTTTTGATCTGCCCCAGACAGGGCATTCAGAGCCTGGACAGCAGTTAGCACGGCGACAGCAGAGAAACCCCAGGCTTAAAGTTATCCCTGCTATTTTTCCACTGTTGAAGCCATCATAGAATGTCTGCTTTTACCAAAAATCTTGTTCTATGTCAGTTACCATATGTGGAGGGAATGGTGGTTTTTATTCTCAGAAGAAAAATATTTCTCTAATTTTAAAAGTAATGTATGTATAAAGAACAATAAAAAAAGGAAAAAGGTTTAAAAAACCACAAAAAATAGAAGTAATGTATGTACATTGTAAAACAATATCCAGAAGCTATAAAATACTATAAAAATAAATGAAAAAGCATTCATTATACCCAGAGAGATAACTAATATTAAGTGAGCAACATTTCTTCCCTTTTGTGTGAGTGTATGTGTTTTGTGTGTGTGTGTGTGTGTGTGTGTGTGTGTGCGTGTGTGTGCGTGTGTGTGTGAGAGAGAGAGAGAAAGAGAGAGAGAGAAAGAGAAAGACACATTAATGAAAGAGAGGAGCTCATGCTGTAATTGCTGTTTTGTACCTGCTTTTATCTTAATAAATTGTGCATACTTTCCAGTTAGTAACTAAAAAAATTCACATCATCATTCTCGTGGTTATATAATGTCCCTTTGTTTAGACATACCATCATTTATTTGAATTATTTCCTATTGATTGCCATTTAGGTTATCCCAACAGTGTTATGATAATCATCTTTTGCCAAACATTTTTATATTTTTGCCTCATTACCTCCTTAGGATAATGTATTTCTAAAAGTGGAATTTGTGAGTTAGAACTTAGACACATTTACCAAAGTTTATAAGAGTTTCAATTCCTACTCTACAGCGTAGGAGTGCTCTTTTCCCTACACCCCTGCCAACCCTGCCCTCTGGCTATTTGCCTTAGACTGGAGGGCAATTCTGAAAAACTGTTATATCCTCCTGTTGCCAAGAAGCCCTTCCTAGAGGAAGTTGGAAGCAGAAGAAGCTGCCACGCTCTGGGCCACCCTCCAAGTCGGTCCTAGCTAACTCCATCTCCCATCACCACCACCACCAGAACACTTGAGAAAATGACATAGCAGAGTGTTAGAGGTTGCTCAGAGCTTAACTGGGAGGGTACAAGGAGTGGCAGGCCTTAACCACTTCCTCTTTTAGGGTCAATTTATTTTAAGATGCTAGTTGTCTAGAGTAAAATAAACATCCTATATAATAAAAGGGTAAAATGCAAATTGACCCTAATGGCAGAATGACTGGAATGATCAGTCTCTATGACTCACACTGACCACCAGGGGCAGATGCTCAATGCAGGAGCTGCCCCCTGGTGGTCAGTGCACGCCCACAAGGGGAGCTCCACTCTGCCTCAAGCCAGGCTGATGGCTGTGAGTGCAGTGGTGGCAGGAACCTCTCCTGCCTCCTCAGCAGCGCTAAGAATGTATGACTGAGGAACATCCTTAGAGGGCTCCTGGGCTTCCAGAGGGATGTCTGACTGCCAGCTTAGGCCCGATCCCTCAGGGCCTAAGTTGGCAGGTGGACATCCCCCAAGGGCTCCCAGACTGCAAGAGGGTGCAGGCCAAGCTGAGAGACCGCTTCCCCTCCGGAGTGCACGAATGTTCGTGCATTGGGCCTCTAGTAAATTATATAAGATTTAATACAAAACAAAAATATTTTCCATTGATATGGGCACTGTTAATGCTTAGTATGTACACACCAATAGCTTTAGAACACCAATAGTTTTTAAAAGAATAACTAAGTGAGTTATATTTAATTTGTCCTTCTTGTTAGAGAAAACTTCAGAGCTGGCCAATCTTTATGACAGAGGAAATTTGTATAGTGAGCTAAAGAATTATAAGCACAGTTATTCAAGCCAAGTCTTTTAATGAGTATGGGCAAAGTAAAGAGGGTTTTTTGTTTGTTTTAAATATCCTCACTGGTACTTCTTATGAGTTGTGGTATGAACAACAGATAGTGTTTATGGCTATTTAGTTTTACTGCTAATTGTCTTCTCCCCACTCACACGTGGAGTTTTCCATTTTGATCACTACTACGACTTTTGAATGCTTTCTTTTCTGATGTATCTATTTGGCTCTTTACAGAATAATCTCTGGATTGAGGAGGATAATTTGAAGCTTTAGCCAGGCTACTTTGTGTAGTAATGATTTTCTTTTCTACATGTAGGTTTGATGAGAAGAGGGCAGTGCAGCAGCTGAGAGCATGTGGTGTCCTGGAAACCATCCGCATCAGTGCAGCAGGCTTCCCCTCACGGTGAGCTTGGCATTTTCAAATAGAAGGGATCCTAATGAAATCAATTCCTACTTATTTAAATAAGCTAACGTGAGTTTCTTTTTATAGGTGGACTTACCAAGAATTTTTCAGCCGCTACCGTGTCCTAATGAAGCAAAAAGATGTGCTGAGTGACAGAAAGCAAACATGCAAGAATGTATTAGAGAATCTTATCCCAGTAAGAAAAATTTTCACTTATCTATATCTGAACAGATATGGCCAAAGGCCTTGTGATTATAACCTGTGGAAGCCTTGGGAACATCAAAATACCACTACTCTAGATTATTCAGGTTTGGGAGGGTGGAAGGCACACTGGCTTGGAGATCAAAGCTCCCTGTATTTAGCATGCTCGGACTTACTCGTGAGGATGGTGGTCCTCCTTCAGGAAACTGGGTGGCGAGGCCTAGACCCAGGCTTGAGTCTCATTCTTTTTAGTTTTATCATTATCAATAAAAATTTACCTAGTACTTATCTATGGGAAATATCAGGTCAGATGCTGTGTGATTGAGAAAAAATAAGTCTTATCCTCAGGTAATGTAATCTATTTTGGAAATTAATACATTTTAAAGATAAGTATAATATAGCTTAGTGTCTATCAAATGCTGAGTGAGTGAGACAGGAAATCAGCAAGGCAAAGCCACATCTGCCATGTAAAGGAGGAACCTATGTTTTGAGTCAGACTGGATAACATATAAAAGTAGGAGGAGAATATTGTAATAGGAAGCATGGTGTGAAGAAGTAGGAAAACATGGAATTTGCTCAGAAAACATTAATGAAGTTTCTCTGCAATCTAAGATTAGTCTGTGGGACAGTAAGGAAATGCCTACGAAATGCAGGTTGGTGCTTGGAGAGTCTTGCATTCCAACTAAGGCGTGCTCAAACTTTAAATGTATCAGTCCCCTGGAGGGCTTGTTAAAACACAGATTGCTGGGCCCCGCCCCCAGAATTTCTGACTCAGTAGGTCTGGGATGAGTCCAACAACCTGCATGTCTAAGAAGTTACCAGGTGATGCTGATGCTGGTTGAGGACTACACTCTGGGACCCACTAATCTAAGCCATGGAGAATTTAAGATTCATGAAAGATCTTAAAAAGTATTTTCACTTGTTTGACACTAGTTTAGGGTGGGTTATCTCACTCTGAAGCAGTCATAATTAACTAAATGGAATGTCTTCTTTTTGTAGTAATAACATTTTTCCCCCTTTGGAAGAGCTAAGATCACTTTTTAAATAATGTATAAAAGACTTGGGAACTTTTTGAGGTTGGCCTGACTCCTTTCTAACCTGTGTTCAGATGGGACTGCAGAGCAGAAAGTAAGGACAGTCCTATGCCTAACACCCCCATCTAGGCCCAGTTCAGGGATTTGCAAGGTTGTGGGGTGGGGTGGAGTGGGGGAAGCTGAGATCAGACAGGGAGAAGAAAAGGTAACCACTTATTAGCTCTTCTTATATATATCTTTAGCTAGGCTTCCTCTGTAAATTTTATTAATTAAAATTGAAATAATTTTAGATTTATGTGGAGATTTCTGATTTTCTGATTTCTTGTACAAGATAGGAGATTTCTGCTTACAGTGAAAGTTATTTTCTGTTGCCCTGGCCAGTATGGCTCAGTTGCTTGAGCATTGTCCTTTACACCAAAGGGTTGATAATTCAATTTCCAATCCGGGCACATGCTCAGGATACCATTTTGGTCCACAGTCTGGGTACATGCTGGAGACAACAAATAGATGTTTCTCTCTTTCTCTCTCTCTCATCTCTCTCCCTCATATCTCTCCCTCCCCTCCCTCCCTCCCTCCCTCCCTCCCTCCCTCCCTCTCTCTCTCTCTCTCTCTCTCTCTCTCTCTCCCCCCCTTCCTTTCTCTCTCAAATAATTTTTTTAAAATCTTAAAAAATAATTTTCTGTTTTCACACAGATTGTATTAGTGACGATTATAAATTCCACTCTTGTTGTATGAGAATAACCATTGCAGGCTTCCAAATAAGGTGGATCAGAATGTAATGGACCAAAAATTTCATGCATCTCAGTGTTTACTGCTTGGCTCTGCTTAATTTAAAAAGTAAATGGACAATATAAGTAGTTATATTTTTGTAAAAGGAATTTTGAAATTTGTACAAGTAATTCATAGGGTTTTATGTATATATTTTCAGATACCATTGATAGTGCAAAGATATAACAAGAAACTTAACTCTCTTAATATGAGTGCACAAGGTTTTTTTGTTTAATTTTTATTTTGTTTGCATTGCTTCCTGCCTTATTCTTTATACTGGTGTTTTTGTCCCTTCAGCTTTCACATGGAACACACAGCCCGATGTAATCCTTACAGCCTGGGTCAGTCAGAGGGAGTGTCAGCATCTCCATTTCCTTGAAATATTTAAAATACAAACAAGCAAATAATAGCTGCCTATAACCCACAACCAAGGTTTTGGCCTCAGATAATAATTCCAGGTAGAATAATTATAGAAAATCACTCTTAAACTGCAGTTTTCCTTAAAATCCCTTCTATTTGCTCAACTTGCATAAGATAAAAAATCTGGCTCCATTAGTTAATCATGATATAGCCCAAGTTTTAGCTAATAGATTCATCCTTTTACTGATTCTGCTTTTAGATGTATTTTTCCTCTTTTACAATTTTATTTATATGTTCATTATTTCATCTTCTAAGTGTATAATTTTTTCCAAAAATAGGACAAGGACAAATACCAGTTTGGTAAGACAAAGATCTTTTTCCGAGCTGGTCAAGTGGCCTATCTAGAAAAATTGAGGGCAGACAAGCTGAGGGCTGCCTGCATTCGGATCCAGAAGACAATCCGAGGGTGGCTGCAGCGGAAGAAGTACCTGCGCATGCGGAAGGCGGCCATTACTGTGCAGAGATATGTGCGAGGCTACCAGGCCCGATGGTAGGTCTCCTGGGGACCCATCCACTCTGGCTCATGGCACCTAAGGATTGCACAGCTCATCTGATTCATTGTCCAAACCAGGACAGTTTTGAGTGGTCACCCAATATGAGAAGGCAATACCTCACCTCTTCTTAGATTCAAGGAATAACAAATGAACTCGTAAGACAGTTTAATAGAAAAAAAATTTAATTCACCCTTATGATTTCTTCAGAAATATCTTCAAAATAATTACAAATTATTGTGTGCTCATGTCTTCAGTATCTTTTATTTTTTATATTTTTATATAGGCTTGAAGAAGTTATCTATAAACTAAAACAGTCATGAATATGAGCTAGTTAGTAATGATTCCATTGAGAAGTTTTCAGAAGCAATAAGCTGTGAAAGTTTCTAGAATTACACTTCAGTGTGATTATATATTAGAATAATTTTAATTTAGAAATATCAGTAGAAATGAATTATTTATAAATAAAGAATTTATGCCCAGACAGAAAGAGTTTTAAAAATATTGTACTTTAGTGCCAAAACCGGTTTGGCTCAGTGGTAGAACGTCGGTCTGCAGACTGAAAAGTCCCGGGTTGGATTCCGGTCAAGGGCAAGTACCTTGGTTGGGGGCACATCCCCAGTAGGGGGTGTGCAAGAGGCAGCTGATCGATGATTCTCTCTCATCAATGTTTCTAACTCTATATTCCTCTCTCTTCCTCTCTGTAAAAAAAATCAATAAAATATATTTAAAAAAATAAAATAAAATAAAAATAAAAATATTGTACATTAGCAAAGGATGGATTTAAGAAAGCTAGTGATAAATAAATATGAGATTACTGTGTACAGCCAGTCTACTGTGCAAGGGGGACATAATCTGGGATAATGAGTTCTGTCCTAGAAAGAACGAATCTTTATGAGCTTCATTCTTTTTATTGTAAAATCAGGTAATATGGGACATTATGATCAGGAAGGCTTAAATAAGATAATGAATAAAAAATATTTGTGGGAACTATAAATTGCTATAATATAAGAAGTATGAATGTATACCATTGGAATAATACGATGGAGGTACTATTTATGCCAAAGATATTTTCTGACTATTAACAAATGCACCGATTCTTTCTTTGGTCAGCTATGCTAAGTTCCTGCGCAGAACCAAGGCAGCAACCATCATTCAGAAGTACTGGCGCATGTATGTAGTCCACAGGAAGTACAAAAGTAAACGAGCTGCCACTATTGTTCTTCAGTCTTATTTACGAGGCTACTTGGCCAGAAATAGGTATCGCAAGGTGAGCCATTATTTTCAACTTCGTTTATTTATTCCGTTAATGTTAATCAAATTTCACATCTGTACACCACAGAGGTTCCAAGGGACATAGGAGGCATATGGAGACAACCAACAATTAAAGCATATTTTAAAATATTAAATAAGTGCATATATTTAATTAACAATTAAATAAGTGCATATATCTAATTATTCCCCTTTTATCTATCTTAACAATGTGATATGAAGAAAACTTAATGTATTAATTTCCTATAGATGTCATCAACTTGGTTGCTTAAAACAATAGAAATTTATTTTCTCACAGTTCTGGAGTTGGCAGGGCTGTACTTCCTCCTGAAGCTATAGGGGAGAATCCATTCCAGCTTCTGATGGCTACCAGTATTTCTTGTGTTTGTGGCCATATTACTCCAATCTCTGCCTTCTTTCTTTAAATTAATCCTCACCTGAGGATATTTTTCCTTTTTTTTTTTTTTTTTTTTAAGAATGGAAGGGAGAAGGAAAGACAGAAACATTGATATGAGAGCAACACATCAATTGGTTTCCTCCTGCAGAGCCCTGACCAGGGCCCGGACTGGGGAGGAGCCTGCAACCAATATATGTGCCCTTGACCGGAATGGAACCTGGGACCCTTTGGTCCGCAGGCTGGCGCTCTACCCACTGAGACAAACTGGCTAGAGCCAATCTCTACCTTCATCTTCACGTCATCATTTCTGTGTGTCTAACTTCACTTCTTTTGTCTGTTTCTTATAAGAATGTTTGTGATGGATTTAGGATCCATGAGGATAATCTAGTATAATCTCCTCATCTCAAGATTTTTAGCTTAAACACATCTGCAAAAACCCTTTTCCCAAATGACCTACCATTGACAGATTCCACAGGTTAGGATCTGATATCTTTGGGGGCCTCTATTTAACTCACTCTGGTGAGCTTTGAAGAGGTAGAATATATGACATATGTGTGGTAATTTGTTCCAAAAAATGAAAAATCTTGGAATAATTTACTGTAGTGAAAAGTAGATAAATAACATTAAGATGGTTAAACTTGTACTGACTAGAATATGATATTCTGAGCTTTTTTTGACAAATAATCTTTATATCTGGCAATAATCAACATGACAAAAATAATGGACCACTAGATTAATCTTTTTAAAAAATATTTTTATTGATGTCAGAGGGGAAGGGAAAGATAGAAACATCCCAATGATGAGAGAATCATTGATTGGCTGCCTCCTGCATGGCCTACACTGGGGATCTAGTTCATAAGCTGGCATGTGCCCTGATCAGGAATCGATCTGTGACCTCATTTGTAGGTCAATGCTCAACCACTGAGCCATGCTGGATGGGCGCCAGATTAATCTTAATCATCACCTCCGACAATATATGATCTAGTAGAAAGGTTTTTCTCTTTCATTTTGGCAAGGTTTTGAATTTGTTCTTCATGATATATTCCTAATAAGCCAGAAGTATAGTCTAGATCTTGGAGCTCTGTGGGTACCACTGGTAGAAGGAGCATCAGTAGACCACTTTGAGGGACAGGTCTCTAATCACAGACAGTCTGTGAGGGTGGCCTAAGGCCTATTCGTGTTTGTATTTTACTTCATTTTGAAGTAATTTTAGACAACAAAGAACAACTAATGAGGCTTGAATGAGAATATTTAATGGCTGTGTTTTGAAGAAAATTTGAGAATAGCTACTCCAGCTCTTTCTTTCTGCCCATGCTGGCTTTATACTCTGGTGTTCTTTCTCTACAAGCATGAGATTTCAGGGGAAGGAAATGCCTTATTCAACTTTTAGATACACCACACTGGTTACACTTCAGTTTTCTTCAGTCTAACGCTCTCCCAACTGAGCTATTTCGGCGGCTGTTACACTTCAGTTTTCTTGATGACTCTCCTCAGGATCATCTGAACTGGGTTTGGAGGCCGTTGGTTGAGCAGTAGCAGTCTCTGGCCTGCTCAGCTCCAGCTGACGACACATGGGGATGGCAGTTAGGGGCCAGCTCACGTATAGGCCACTAGTGCTCCTTTTGGCTGTGTTTTCGGTGTTTCCAGTCCAGGCTTCCCTTCTTATGGCTTGGGAATCTAAGGGAGAGGAGGCATTGTTTAATTTCTCTAACTCACTAATGGAGATGAGATTGCTAATGGGAGATCCAATTATATACTGTTTCCACTTGACTGAAATTACAGAAATGGACCAATGTCTGAAGTTACATGGAGAGAAGGAAATGGAATAGGAAAATTGACATTCATAGCGTTGCCACTCTGTGCTGCTTGACTTTGAAAGTCTGAAATTTGCCATTACTGAATCTTACCCAGTTGGTCACTAGTCATCAGGATAGGACAAGAGGCTCCCTTGGGGTCATGATGTTCGGGAGGGCTCAGGAGGGGACCTCACTGCAGCACGATGCACAGTGACTGCATCAGTGGAAAGCAGACTGTCTTAGCGTTAGATAAACAGCCATAGGGGAGCCTTGGCTTGACAACGGTCTCCTGCACACTTAGGTTTATTTGTATTTGGTGGTTTCATACTTAACCACGTATTTCTTCATTGTATCCTCTAGAATGGCACTTTTCTTTCGTTGTTTTTCTCAGGTCCATAACCCAAAAATAGGAACTATTGTTTTAATGCTTTTATTAAACTGCTATCTATTTGAATAAATGGTTTTAGAATTTTTTAAAATAATATTTTTTTATTGATTTTAGAAAGGGAGTAGAAGAGAGAAATAGAAACATCAATGATGAGAATCATTGATTAGCTGCCTCCTATACACCCAACACTGGGGATAGAGCCTACAACCCAGGCGTGTGCCCTGACTAGGAATTGAACCATGACCTCCTGGTTCATAGATTGATGTGCAACCAATGAGCCATGCATGCAGGGCCAGAAATGTTTACATTTAGAAAGTTTCATAAGAGATACATTGTGTTCATTTGTAATAATCCTATATATAAAGCCTATTATGCTAAGTGTCTGGTCCTCTGGTCATCCATTCAACCAATCAAAGCGTAATATGCCAATGATATGCTAAGGCCACTCAACCGCTTGCTATGACGTGCACTGACCATCACGGGTCAGACAGTCAACCAGTTGTCTAGTCACTATGACGTGCACTGACCTCCAGAGGGCAAACGTTCCAACCCATAGGTTAGCTTTCTGCTGGGGTCTGGCCAATTGAGACTGAGCAAGATGGGCTAGACATGCCCTGGAGCCCTCCCATAACCCCTCCCTGGCTGGCCAACCTTTTGCATGGGGTCCGTGATTATGCATAGGTGGGGTCCCTCAACCTGACCTTCACCTTCTTACAAAACAGGACCCCTCGGGGGATGTTGGAAAGCCGGTTTTGGCCTGATATCGCTGAGGCCAGGCCAAGAGACCTCCCACAGGTGTACGAATTAGTGCACCAAACCTCTAGTTACTAATAAGTGCTAATAAACACTAATAATTACTAATAAGTAACCATTTGAGTGCATATATTTAGATATTTATATCATACAAGAGTTTTTTTTATAAAAACATAGACTTAGAAGGATTTCAAAATGTTTTGATAGTTCACCCTTTATTAATTTCAAGATTTTCTTTTCCATCATTCCTGTAAATTGTTTAGACCAAGGATGTCAAACTCATAGGCTAACTTTGGCCAAATAAATGTGGCATGCATCCCACAGGTCGCAAGTTTGACATGCTTGGTTTAGAAAATCTCTGCATATTGTTGTTAATCCTTACCGGAGGGTATTTTTTCCATTGATTTTTTTTTTTTTTTTTTTTAAAGAGATAGTGGAGGGAAGGGAAGGAGGGAGGGAGGGAGAGAGAGAGACAGAGACAGAGACAGAGACAGACACAGACATCCATGGACTGTTTGCTTCCTGCACACATCCTGACCAGGGCTGGGGATCAGACTTGCAACCCTGGTACTTGTCCTTGATTGGGAATCAAATCTGTAACCCTTCAGTGCGTGGGTTGACACTCTAACCATTGAGCAACACAGCCAGGGCTAGACAATCTCTGCTTGATGGTTTTAGATAAATTCTTATAAGGCAGTCTTTTGTTATAAGTTATTTATAAGTTTAGGGGAATATTCTTATTTAGAAAGTATAACAAACTCAAAATTAAGATTTGTTTATTTCCCTCTATCTTACTTTTAGCTTTCCTTTTAAAGCTTTATCCTTACTACCTTTGACTCTCATAAGTGAATTTCTGTTACATTTGAAACAGCAATGGGAAATCCTCACTAGAATAGTATTCCTCAAAGAGGGCAACCAACAGTTTCATTTTTTGTTTGTTTCTGGGGAAAAAATCAATAAATTAATAATAAACTTTTAGTACTCCAACTGTTGACTCCTCTACACTCAGCTTATTGGCCATGTTCTATATCCTCAAGCACAGACCTGATGTACAGTGAGATGGTATCAGCAGTGAGGGTGGTGACAGTCTTTTATTTTAATAGCATGTAATTCACAGGGTGCCAAGTTCTGTTCACTTTATAGAGGATCGCTTGTTGCCAGCAGATATACACCAATAGGAAACCTCGTGTGTTTTTTCTTTATTTTTAAAAATTGTTTTCCTTTTATTAAGCTGGTGCCTTTTATTTAGATAACTTCTGTGTGTATACCTGGCATGTCAAACTCACAGCCATCAGGCTGCAGGCCTCATTTATTTAAACAAGGCCTGTGGCCCACCTGCCTCGAGTTTGACATGCTCAGTGGTCAGCAAACTCAGTCAACAGAGCCAAATATCAACAGTCCGATTGAAATTTCTTTTGAGAACCAAATTTTTTAAACTTAAACTTCTTCTAATGCCACTTCTTCAAAATAGACTCACCCAGGCCATGATATTTTGTGGAAGAGCCACACTCAAAGGGCCAAAGAGCTGCATGTGGCTCGCGAGCCGCCGTTAGCTGACCACTGTGCTAGGTGCATACTCTGTTTCTCAAATCATCCTTTAAAGTCTACTTTTTAAATCACCTTGTAAAACAATTTTGTGCTTGCATATATTTGTGATACATACAATCTTCATACTACATTGTTACTTCAACTTTTGTGTCTTTCACTTTATGACTTCTCAGCCTGACAACCATAGCTTGATAGAATTGAACCCTGAGTCTAGTGTCGAGTCTGACGCTGTACATACCTTTCTCTGCAGATACTCCGTGACCACAAAGCAGTCATCATTCAGAAGTGGGTCCGGGGCTGGCTGGCTCGCATCCACTACAAGAGAAGCCTGCATGCCGTCATCTACCTTCAGTGCTGCTTACGGCGGATGTTGGCCAAGCGCGAGCTGAAGAAGCTGAAGATTGAGGCCCGCTCCGTGGAGCGCTATAAGAAACTCCACATCGGCATGGAGAACAAGATCATGCAGCTGCAGCGCAAAGTTGATGAACAGGTGTGTTTTGAACAGGACCCTGAAAGTGAGCATGCCTAACGAAGCCCACTGGGATTGTGGTCAGCAGTGTCTCCCTGGACTTTACCTTTTAGTCTTAGCAGAGAAGTAAAATAATGACAGTAATGAGAATGGAAATAGTGATGAGTTCATAGGTAAGAGCATCATTGCAGGAAATTATTTTTGAGAATACAGCCAGATTTACTAGCACTTCTAACCTTTATGACTAAGAGCCATGGTGTGCTTTATACTTCACAAAGCTCTTTTGTCACTGCCAATCATTTGCATGTAGTATAATGCTCCTTTCTCAGGTGACTTGTTTAACATTGAGGTGACAAAAGAATCAGTAAGATGTCTGTGCTTCTGAGGAATCTACAGCCTGTTTGCAGAGATAAAAGTTTGGTTTCTTAGAGATAGTTACTAAGTAATATTTTAACACATGCCAATGACATGAAGGTAATTAGCACTACATAAATACTACATAGGGCAAAAAAGCCCACAATGAAATAGGTTTCGTCAGAAATGTTTTCTGAGTGTGAGGAGGAGTTTGAGGTAGTATACAAAAAGATCTGTAAGAAATTTGTGATTTTGAGGCCATTTTATCATTCTTAATGCAGCACCTGGCTAGCACATGACTTTTAGTAACACAGTGATTTGTTTTCAAAAGCAAGTGTAGATTTTCCTATTTTGAGATTAAAAATAAGGAAATTAAGAATTTTCTCTGGTAACTCACCTTATAGCTAAAAGAAAAATCACATCTATGTTGCTCATCATATAAAACAGAAATACTGCTATTCTCTTCTCTCTATATATCACTAAGAGAGTATTGATTATGTTGCTATAAATGTTGTGGTTAAAATTTTGGTTAGATACTATAACATTATGATGATATAGCATGACTATGATGAATAAGCCTAGTTTCCTGACTATATACATTTGGTGGCATGTCTATTTACTAATTGTTTGTGTGTTTTTAAAGAACAAAGACTACAAATGCCTCATGGAGAAATTGACCAATCTGGAAGGAGTATACAACTCTGAGACTGAGAAACTGCGAAGTGACTTAGTACGTCTTCAACTAAGTGAGGAGGAGGCTAAGATTGCCACTGGACGGGTTCTCAGTCTACAGGAAGAGGTTGCCAAGCTCCGGAAAGACCTGGAACAGACTCGGTCAGAGAAAAAATCCATCGAGGAACGTGCAGATAGATACAAGCAAGAAACTGAGCAGGTAGGAACTAATTTCACATCCATTTTACAAAGGAAATGTGCCATCATCTCGACCAGTCCCCTTGTGGCTCAGTGTTGGTTTCAGAGCTGAAATTTTATTATCTGTGTTTCCCAAGCATTTCTTCCACATGATGAGTCAGTAGCTGTTTTGTAGAACCTTTTGACTCTCATGAGAACAGAGGAAAAGCAGTATTGTAAGAAGAGAATTAATAGCCATGTCCCCACTATATATATATATATATATAGTGTATATATATATATATATATATATATATATATATATATATATACTCTTTTTCTTTATATACATAGGTCTGGATAGAGAGTAGACTCCTTTTTCTTGGGTTAACATGATTAAGAGGTAAATCAAACAATGAACTCTCAATAGCTGATACTAGGGAGCTTTATGGAAATGAATTAAGTCTATGTTGAGAAGTCCAATGGATAAATCCACACATCTGCACACTGATTGTAGCCAAGAGCTGTTATGCAGATAGAACAAGAAAAACATTTTTTTTTCACAGATTGACCAGTGTTTCCAAAATACAAATTTGTATTTACTTATGTTAAAACTTGACTAAACACAGAAAACATTAAGGTTCTCAAGCAGCAGTGAGATGCATTGCTTAAACAAAATAAAAATGCCTCAACATAAAGACTTGCTGGGGAAATAAGTAATTTTCAGGGAGTCTACTAGTGTGGTCATCTTTAAGTGAAAACAGAGTTCACTGTGTTGATTGTAACTGAGCAAGAATCCCGCTGCTCTGTTTCTGCGCTGACAGCTGAACATTAACCTTCTGAGCTCAGTGAGAATCTCTGAAGGAGCATAGATGCAAATCCTCCCATGGTATCCAAAGTCCCAATAGAACAATTCCTCAGCAATGCCATTAATGTGTTATTTGACGTGGCAACTTTGTTCTGTCGGAATTTAAATATGCATTCAAAGCAGTACCGTTGAAGTTTAAGATTTTACCTTTTTTCTTGTTGCCATTTTCTGAGTCCACAGAAGCTTTCCAGATTCCTCTGAATCTAGAGTATTTAAGCTTGGTAGGAAAATTAGGAAAATTCTCTTTCCTCTTTAAAGTCAAGTTCATACCTTTCTGGTCTGATAGAATAGTACACATGAACAGATACAGATTTCTCCCCCCCCCCCCCCTTTTTTTTTAATCTGCTTTTCACAGGCTAGCTATAGGCATTATTGCTTATTCTTTTGGGTGGAGTGTAGTAATGTGGAATGAAAAAACTTCACTGTGATGGCCAGCTTTATGATCAGGAAAGTTATATACCTTTAAGGAGCCTGGAAGGTACACTATAACTGTGGTTCTTAACCAGGAGTGTGTATCAGAATCTGCTGGGGAGTTATTTTTGAAGATACCTGCCCAAGCGCTGGGAGTGTGAACGAGGCACATGTATTTTGAAAAAGCATACCCTTGATAAAGAGCAGTTTCTCTCAAGAGCATAGGGGACTCGGGTCACCCTGATGAGGTGGAGGATAAGGCTAGGTCACTATGGAAGGAAGAGACTGGACCCTCCAAAGGAACACCTGGCGACTTCAGCTGTGGCAGTGTTGCTGTCCACTTCCCTGTTCTCCAGAGATCCTGTCACAGAGCCCTCACTCTCTATCTGAACTCCTGACACTTATCTTTATTATTAGCTATCACTTTTAGAGTTCCTTGAACTTAGGCTTAGAGAAGAAATTTAGATTTTACTCATCACAAGTACATTACGTTATTGCAGAGATGAACTGAGTAAATTATGAACTTTGCAAAGTTATCTTTGGTTTTGACTTTTGCTTCCTGGGTGTCCTTATCCAACTAGAAACTAGAAAATTAAAATTTTTAAAAAAATATTAAAATATACATAGCATAAAATTTACCATATTAGCCACTTTTAAGTATACAGTCCAGTGGCCTTAAGTGCATTCACTGTAGTAAAGTCAATGCTTAAACATGGGATAAAAGGACAAGTTTACAACCTTGCAAAACTCTTAAAAGGGGATGAAAGGAAAATTCTCTTTTTCAAGATAGACAGCAGGGAGCGTCAGAAAATCTTCAGTGAATTTCCAGAAACAAAATGCCTTCAAGTCTTTCTTAATCTCTTCAATCTTCTACCTGAATCATGGGTTAAGTGTGTAGCTTTGTGTTAGGCTGCTGAGGTGAAAAGGCATTATCTTTGCTTTAAGAGCAAATGTTTATGAGGGGCCAGGCATTGCTAAATGCTCAAGGTACAAAGTAAAACAATAGCAGTGATCATCTTTTTTTTTTTTTTTTAATATATTTTATTGATTTTTATCAGAGAGAAAGGGAGAGAGATAGAGAGCTAGAAATATCGATGAGAGAGAAACATCGACCAGCTGCCTCTTGCACACCCCCTACCGGGGATGTGCCCGCAACCAAGGTACATCCCCTTGACCGGAATCGAACCTGGGACCTTTCAATCCGCAGACCAACGCTCTACCACTGAGCCAAACCGGCTTCGGCAGCAGTGATCATCTTTGTCCTCCAGGAATTTCTAGTGTATTAGGGAAGTAAAAGTAAATCATTTATAAGGACTATAAAGAGGCATATACAGGGCCCTATAGTAGCCCAGAAAGGAAACGTCTATTGGAAGAGAGTTTCCAGGAAGGCTTTCTGGAGGAGGTATTGCTTGAACCAAATGTGAAAGATGACTAGCCATAACTGCAAAGAAATGAGGCACAGAGATGTGGAGGTACGGAGTGACTATAGTGTGGTCTTATATTTAGGACCTGGTTTGCTCTACCTGTTGCAGCTACCTTAGTTTATTTAATTTTATAGGTGGTATCAACTCTGAAGGAAGAAAATACTTTGCTCAAGCAGGAGAAAGAAGCCCTCAATCTCCTTATTGTGGAACAGGCTAAGGAGATGACAGGTAAGGCTCATGTGGGCTCAAACTAATGCATGCTAACCAACCTCCCAAAGTTTTATAAGATGCCACTTTTTTTTTTAATCCTCCTTGAAAGAGAAAGTGGGGAAGAGAGGGAAGTAGGGAGGGAAAGAAGAAGGAGGGAGGAAGAAAGGGAGGAGAGAATTGGGGTGGGGAGAAAAAGAGAGAGAGAAAATCTGGAATTAAGCCTTATAGGATAACCATATGTAAGGGATAAGGTGTGGGGAAAAGGAGGTGGGGAAAATATTCAGAAGAGAAGGAATAAACAAAACAGACACTGAAGACATGGAAATAAAGCTGCTAGGATGCAGAATGTGATGGGGGCTCCAGAATGATGAGATGCTTCTAGGAAAATAGACTTGCCCAGGGACAATTTGTTGGTAGCTTTGGGCAGCTTCTGCAAACTGGTAGGAATAAATGGCAAGTTATAGAATTTATAAAGAGAAGAAGTTTTTCCATTCATTCATTTACAAATTATTAAAGCCTTATGTAGGGAAACACTGTGATGGCACCAAAGAAGTAGTTGAGACAAGACACTGGCAGCCCTTGCCCTCATGGAGCTGACAGAGAAAGAAATGGTAAAGTAATAGAAGTGAGCAGGGCAGATTAAGATTTAGCCACAAAATATGAGGGTAAAGTGAACCAGAATGGAAGCAAGCTTAATATTTATAAATGTGACTGGTTGGCTCATCGAGTTAAAACATACAGCTGAGGTTTGAAGTTTTTTTTATTTTGCTTTAGCTGTAGTCAGGGGCTAATCTCCAATCTCCAGATGCTGTTCTAGCTAAATGCAAACCACTGGCAGCAGAGAGGATTAGCGTGGAGCGGGTTCCCCCAGCAGCACGTAGGGGAAGTAACACAGTTGACAGGCATGGGGAGTGTACCTGATTAGAAATGGGGACATAATAAGATGGGGGAGTTCAGAGTGCTGGAAAATTGATAAAGAGAACCTGGCTACAGATGAGTGGAGAGAGTGGAGAGTAGGACAGCCAGGTCCACTGAGAAGCCGCCATTCCCTCAGAGACTGGGGCATATCTGACTTTTTGACAGAGCACACTAATCTGGACAAAACAATTTATGAGGAGCCTGAAACAGACTACTATTGGAATAAAACATGTATACTTTTGTTACTAGACAATGACTAGTGGAAGTTCTACAAGCATGTGCTATGACCAGAGAATGAACTAGAGGCACCAAGTCTATAGTTCTGGAAGAACTCCACAGATGATTATTACTGTTATCAATAAGTTATTTCAGTTTTTGGTTATGATACTTTTTCTCATTTTTTTAATTTTTAATTTTAATTTTTTATTTTAGGGAAAGAGGGGAATGGGGAAAGAAAGAGAAACATCAATTTGTTGTTCCACTTACTGATGCATTCATTGGTTGATTTTTGTATGGTCTCTGACAGAGATCAAACCTTCAACCTTGGCTTATAGGAACGATGCTCTAACCTACTGAGCTACCTGGCCAAGGCTTCTCTTTCCCTACACTGACTGTGAAGATACTTTTCATAGATCATATTGGCACTAAAAGTAAAAGCCCTGTGAAGAAACGGAAGTCAGGGTCCATGCTTGTCCTGTTGTATTCTGTGGAGTCATCTTCGATATGCTTTTTCCTCTTTTCTTCAGAGACTATGGAGAAGAAGTTGGTAGAAGAAACGAAACAACTGGAACTCGATCTTAATGATGAAAGGCTGAGATATCAGAACCTTTTGAATGAGTTCAGTCGCTTAGAAGAACGATATGATGACCTCAAGGAAGAGATGACTGTGATGTTGGTAGGTCATCTACTTTTCCTTTTTTTTTAATGAAAAATGTTAAAACATATATAACATTAAATAGAATAGGAGAATGAACTCCCGTGCATTCTATGTACTCACCACCCAGTTCCAAAATGGAAATCACTTTTCTACCCCTCCATCCCACCCCATCCAATGGGTTGGATTATTTTAAAGCAAATCTCAGAAATCATATAACTTTATTTATAAATAATTTATAAAGTCAAACACTTTAAAGACTGGAATGTAAGGTAGTATAAAATCAGTATAACTGGACTTTGTTTCATAAATTGAATGATTTAATGTAAAATTTGCATATAAAGAAAATATTTATATGATTATTTTCCTCTACTGGTTTTTATTATAATTTCAGAGGTATATTCCTACAAAAAGAAGACTCAGCCACTATTTGTAATAATTTATCTCTTTCAAGGACTCTTCTACATCTGCCAGTGTACCTTTTAAGAGTTCTCCCTTTTTTACTTAACCTGCTATCATGAAACAAAGAAATCCCTAGCTCTCTTGTTCCTTAAAGTGTCAACCTTTATGGTAACTTCATGGTACAAATAGCCAGAAATGCTTTGAAATTTCTTTTAAACAAACAGATAATTTGATATCTGTGGGGTTCAGTACTTGCTTCAAATTTTGCCTCAATCTGGATCCTTTGATAAAGTTCTTTAAAATATGATGTTTAAAAAGTCAAAATAAAGGAGATTATGTAACAAAAGAAATTAAGTAAATTTACCACCTTGAAATGAGAAAGTCTAGTCTCAAAGAGATTAAAATGCTAACTTAAATCCATAGTTGGACCATTATTTCAAACCTCACTACTCTATTCTGTGATTTATATGTGACAAAGAGAAATTAGAAGTAGGAATAGGTCACCGTTATCCTTGCAATGGATACATTGGAAGGACCCTCATTAAGTCTTATCCTCTTTGCTCTCCCTACTGCACTTGGCCCTGGAGAAACCTTTCTTTGTTCACATTCTCTCATTCCCAGCTTTCTCTAGAGTCCTGTGTGCTTAATGGGTCTCCTTAATCAGAGGGGCAGCCACCTCTAGAAAAGTGATTTTTCCATCAGTGATTTCCTTCCTGCTGAGCAGGTCTGCTGCTGTTTGTTTTGTTCTCAGCTGTGCTATGGAAAAACAAAGATGTAACCAAGTTCTAGGAGTAGTTTAGCTGCTTGTTTTCTGATTTCTCAGCCTATTTCCCTCTCCATTGGATGCCTGTGACTCACTGTCATTCCTCTTGGGTAACAAGAATGGTCCGAGGAAGGAGCCTCAGGGGTAGTTTGGTTTCCTAGCTCCAGATACAATCAAGATTGCAGTCTTTTCAGGAAATGTTTGGTGAGAATAAAAAATTTGACTTTATATTTAGGAGTATTGAAATATTAATAGCAGCATCTTATTTTAATGATTAGAACTTAGCAACTAACAGATGGGTTCTTGGCTAATATTTCATTGGCATTGTTTTGCAAATGAGCTCTCACTGCCCCAATGCTAAGGAAGCATTTTGTAATAAATATGTTATCAGAGAGGAGATCTCCAAGTTCCCTTCTGTTGCTCTTGGGAGTGAGCTTCTTGGGACCCCAAGAAAAGGAATTTTCTGAGATCCGCATGGGAGGATGAGATATTGTAGAGAGCTTTATTTCTGTGGAATTAACCCCTAGGTTTCCCAAGGTCCCATTTCCCTTTGCCCTGCCATAGAAGAAGTATAGCTGTGGCTTCAGCAGAGCTAGAATCAGTATCCATTCCAGCATCAGGGTCGCTTAGTTTGTGTTCCCAGTTGCAGTACATCAGTCCATTGCATGTGGGGTCCACAGGGTCATATGGCTATGGAGAAAACACCAAATGCAAGAGAGCCACAAGCCAAAAGAGTGAAATCCTTTGTTTGTGGGATTATGTATTCCCAAATTTACTAGAGTTTGCAATGGCCCTGCCTACTCTAGCCAATGACCTGTGTTTCCAGGTTTGACTGACAGGTACCTTCCCTACTCACCCCAACTTTACTGCACAGTTGTCTGTCTCCCCAATTGCCCCAGTCTCTTCTCTCAGTAATCTTGGTAATTCCCTGGGGAGTGTGAAGTTGCAGCTTCCTGGTGAAGCTGCTCAAATGACATGCTATAATGTCTAGCCTCCCTTATGTTCCTTTTCTATTATTAGTAACTAGCTAATTACTGTGGTATCAGATAGACTCCTCAAATGGATGTGGGGAAGTTTAAGGGAGGAAAATTGATAGACTGTCTCAGGGCTTCCATTATGTTAGTGCCACTGATTACAAGAGTCTAGATTTGTTTTCCCTGGTACTAAAAAGTGTTGTGGGATTTTTCTCCAGGAACATTCATTTGTAGGGCAGAAGCCAGGAAGGGGTTCAATGAATGGTAACTGGAGGTTTAAGCCAACAATAAAAGGATAATGAGGCCAGCAAATCCAGGTTTATGAAGTGTTTGTAGATAATTAATTCCAAGTAAGGAGGGAATCCAGCATGTCAAAAATAGGGCCATTAATCTTGACAAAGGGAGTAAATAAGATTCAAGAGAAGAAAGAATTATGGAAGAAATGACAGATAAGGAGAAGAGGAGGTGCTGCACACAGATCTTGAAGGAGAACATGCTGGTCAGGTCAAATGTTCATCCTTGTATTTGAATAGCATATTGAATGAAAACTGAAAGGCCACCTAGGGAGTTGAATTATTACAGGGTCCTAACAATTATAGCAGCATCAGTTACCATTCATTGAATGCTTGTTATGTCCTAGGTACTATGCTAAATTCTTTACTTGCACTCTCTTATGTAATCCTCACATAAATCCTATGAGGTAGATAATATTATCCCTTTTTTCTGAAAGATGAAAATGAAGCCTGGAGAAGTTGGGTAAGGGACAGGCAAGTGGCAGAACTGGGATTCCCACCCAACTCTCTCAACGCAGAGCACTTAACCATTGCCAAGTATGCAAAAGTTACAGTAAATAGCAATTCTATAGTATTGCTTCTATTCGTATCTGAAGATATTTGTTTTTCAAAAATACATACATGTAGGAAAATAGGGGTCTCACATATCTTTAATAAATTTATTAAAAATTATTGTCCTAGTATTTATGAACCTGATTTTCTTAAGAACATACCATCCTATATAATAAATCTCAAATATGCAAATCAACTAAATGGTGGCAGATCGGCAGAATGACTGGCGGAACGACCAGTTGCTATGACGTGCACTGACCAGCAGGGGGCAGAAGCTCAATGCAGGAGCTGCTTCCTGGTGGTCAGTGTGCTCCCAAAGAGGTAGTGCCACTCAGACAAAAGCCAGGCTCATGGCTTACAGCTGGCAAGCACAGCCGTGGTTGTGGGAGCCTCTTCTGCCTCCATGCAGGCGGGTAATAAGGAATGAGAGCTCTCAGACTGCAAGAGCCCCGGACTTCAAGAGGAATATCTGACTGCTGGCTTAGGCCCGATCCCCCCAGCAGGTGGACATCCCCTGAGGGGTCCCGGACTGTGAGAGGGTGTAAGCCTAGCTGAGGGGGACCCCTTCCCCCACCCCAGTGCACAAATTTCATGTACCAGACCTCTAGTTTATTAAATAAACACCATGTTATGCAACATGATATGTGGATTATATCCCGTTTGCCTTGCAGAATGTGCCTAAGCCTGGAACACTAGGAACTTTAATTCAGAGTGCCTGTGTGTGTAAGCAGAGTAACCTGTGTGTGGAAGCAGAGTTGGGCTTTATCTGTGGCAGTTCTTCTGTGGTGTGCGCCCTACTGCTAGATAGGTCAGAGGTTCTGGTGTTCTGGGGTCTTCCTGTGCACTGGCATGCATGGTGGGCTGGCCTGGGAGACTCAATTGCCCCATGTGCCGGCTTCACTTTGGTTGCACTGATGATTTTGCTCCCTATAAGTCTGAATGGCAGAAGGAAAGAGGCAAAGATCCACCTTGTGGCTTCTGGCTCCTTTCCTGCATTTGGGGGAGGAATAAAGGAAATTGGGCAGATCAGAAAGCCCTCTGAGGCCTTTCTGAAGCTCCCAGGATTGGTAACCCTGTGAGATCTAGGCCACCAAATTTCCCCACCTCTTCTGCTGGGGGCACCTGAGGACTGAGGGGCACAAACCCAGCCTTTTTCTTCCCTCTTCCTTCAAATCATTCTCCAGCCCTTAATCCAGAAAAGAGGGACCTGCAATTGCTTAACTTTTCTGTTCCCCACATACTTTCTGAATGCAATTTCACAGGTACTATATGCCATAACGTGTCACTTGGACTCCCTGAATGAATAACCCAACGATCTTCAGAGCTTTCTTAGAGCAGTTTCCTTGACTTTCTTGCTCATCCTTCCTACTGCTGACTCCATAGAGTCACCTTCATGCATAAAAGTGACAGAAATTACAGTCACTTTGTGGAAACCCCCTCTTTTTTTATTAACTATGCCCAAACACAGCACAATAAAATAACTATTCTGTCATTAAACACACCTTATAAACTTTTTGGTAATGTTTACTTAATTGTGACATTGAAGTCAGTGTGTGGATGCTGAAGCATACTACTTATGCTCCACCAGTGTGGGTGGCCACTCACAATTAAAAAACCCAGAAGGGACTCTGCTAACAGTGACTCTCATTCAAGCATCTGGTTTTGCCACGGTTCTTGTCATGTCTGCTGGTGCTTGTCTCTTTCTTTGAGGAGCTCACAAGGTGACCCTTTTGTGAGAGTTTGGTCAAGACAACATGGAATAGATCATTTGGTCATAAGAATAGCAAGTCAGTGAGTAGTGATTAAAACCAGGTTAAGATGGATGCTGTCTTAACTATACCAGGTTTAATTGTGTTATGAGTATTATATCCTGTTTGCCTTACAGAATGTGCCTAAGCCTGGACACAAGAGAACAGACTCCACCCACAGCAGCAATGAGTCTGAATATACCTTTAGCACTGAAATTGGAGAAACTGAAGACATTCCATTGAGGACAGAGGTACACTTTGTTTTATTTATTTATTTATTCATTTATTTATTTATATTAAGTTTAGAGAGAGGGAAATGAGAGAGAGAGAGAGAGAGGGAGAGAGGGGGGGAGAGAAAGAATGAATATCTATGTGAGAGAGTAACATCTATCGGCTACCTTCCATATGCACCTAAACTAGGGATCGAACCCACCCCCTTCTGCTGTGTAGGATAGCACTCCAGCCAACAGAGCCACACCGGCCAGGGCGAATTCAGAGGTACATTTTAGACACCTCTCACTAAAAGTAGAATATGACCATGCTATTGTTAACAGAGCACATTTCCATTGCAGAGCAGATCCCATTTGCCCATAAATGTATACTTCGTTTTGAACTGATTATTATTCAGATGTGACTTATAGGTGCTTAATTAGCTATGTATTATATACTTACTGCATATATATTTTTTGACATTTTAATTTTAATGTAATTTTGATGACCAGATTTTCCCTTTTGTAATTCCCTTTTATACCTTAATGTAGTTTATGTATACTAGTAACAAAAATATAGCCTATCATGAATTTATTTCCAACAGAGGAAAATTATTTAAAAAGTAAGCCTTTACAATGGTAAGATATGTACACAGATAATAATTTAATTAAAAATAAATTTAAAAAAATAAAAATAAATAAAAAGTAAGCCTTTGCCCTTGAGCATTATAAATACCAATGCCCAAGAGTTTTGTAAGACTGCTGCCTCTGTTTGATCAGAGTTGTTGTTTTTTTTAAAATATATTTTATTGATTTTTTTACAGAGAGGAAGAGAGAGGGATAGAGAGTTAGAAACATCCATGAGAGAGAATCATCAATCAGCTGCCTCCTGCTTAACCACTACTGGGGATGTGCCCACAACCAAGTTACATGTCCTTGACCGGAATCGAACCTGGAACCCTTCAGTTCGCAGGCGGACGCTCTATCCACTGAGCCAGACCAGTTAGGGCTTAATGACAGTTTTTACAAATGTAATTTTCTTCCACAAAAATACTTGAAAAATAGCTTATAAATCTGCCTTAGTGCTTTGTATTATGTGGTATAAAACTAAAATGACATATTCCTGTAACTATAAGAATACAGAGATGTTTTTCTCTTTCCTTCTCCCTTCCTCTTTCTGAAATTAATAAAAGCATATTTTTAAAAAAGAAAATGCTTTGATTATGCCTATCTTTAAAAGATAACACAAATATATAATGAAAATATTATTTCACTTCCATAAATCTACAGCAAGAAGGCTGAACAAAATTATGGGTTTTCTCTGGATATAAGATTGGTTATGCTTGCATTTCTCTTCTTTGTACTTTTCTTATTTCCTAGATTTTCTCTAGAAATGTATTTTGCTTTTATAGAGAGGCCTGATGCACAAAATTTTTGCAAGAGTAGGCCTTCCTTCCCCCGGTTGCCGGCACCAGCTTCCCTCTGGCACCAGGGACCGGTCTTCCCTTGCAGCCCCAGCTTTGTCCGGAAGGACATCCGGTCTAATTAGCATATTATGTTTTTATTATTATAGATTAAAAACATTTGTCTTAAAAATTGACAATTGGAAATATAAGATTAGCTAATCAGTTAATTATCTTTTGACCTTTTAGTTAAATAAATGTTATTATCTTTCTCTCAAACAAGAAGAGACTCCTTATTATTCCATTAAATCTAAAGATACAATTCTTTCTCTTCTTACCTCATTAAAAGTTCAAATCCCAAGTACGTAAGGTGAAACAATTATGGCTCTCTCGGAACTTCCATGATGGTGGTTAGTTCTTTCTGTTTGTTTAGCTTTAATTAGTGTGTCTTTATTTATCCTAGTAGTTCTCACTGTGGTTCTGTTTTAGAACCAACTGCTATACTTTTTAAAATGCTACCAGGATATCTTTCAGTTTATTAAGAGGTATATATGTTTTCGTTTTCTCTCATTCTGATCTCAATATGTTTATGCTGACCACCTTTTCAAAATTATTTTTTCCAATTACAAAGAATTCAAATATAGAAATGTCTAAAGTAAAAAATAAAACTTTCCCATAGTATCTCCCATTCTCCAAGGTAACCATTGAAGGCCTTCTAGATGTTTGTATGCTAAGTGCTATGTATTTTTAAAACTCCACATATTTATGTTTTTTCTAAATAAAACAAAAGATCATAATATAAATACTGTCCTGCAACTTGTATATTTTACTTTTAATACTTTATTCTGGGAGATATTTATCTACTCATATAGATCTATTTCATTCTTTTTAATAGCTATAAAGTATGTCATAATTTGGCTTTACCATAATTTATTTAAAAACACTCCCATTAACTAACATTTGGGTTCTTTGCATTTTTTTGTAATGATAAAAATAATGCTGCAATAAACATCTTTTTCTATATATTTTTGTGTATTTTTGTAAGTAGTATATCTGTGGGATTAATTTTTAAACATAGATTGCTAATTAAAGGGTATCACACATTTAAATTTTAATAGGTATAACTAACTTGCTCTTTTAAAAGGCCTTCTTTTACTTCCACCAATATCATGTAAGACCCTGTTACTAAAACATGGCACTATAAATCTTCCCAATCTTTGCCAACTTTATAGGGGAAAAATAATACCTCACTGTTGTTTCATTTGCCTTTCTCCTAGTAGCTAAGTTGACCTATTACATCTATATTCTTTGGCCCTTTATATTTTTTCTGTAAGTTTGCCTATTTTTTCTTTTGGGCTATGCATCGTTTTCTCATTGGCTTATACATCTTTTGGATTGTCTTGACTATCTTATTTTTCCTGGGACTTAGGAGCCAAGTGAGAAGAAGGTACCACTGGACATGTCATTGTTCCTCAAGCTCCAGAAGCGGGTCACAGAGCTGGAGCAGGAGAAGCAAGTGATGCAGGATGAGCTGGACCGCAAGGAGGAGCAGGTGCTCCGCAGCAAGGCAAAGGTGCGCGATGCTGTCCACCCCAGGCCGCAGGCAAACCCAGCACTGAGGCTGGGACTTTATATCCAGTTCTATAGTTTCTCCTTTTTCTTTTTCCAGTTTTTTTTCATTGATTAAGGTATTACATGTGTCCGTATCCTCCCATTCCCCCTCCCACCCCACTCCCATGCATGCCCTTAACCCCCAGTGTCTTGCGTCCATTGGTTATGCTTATATGCATGCATATACTTCTTAATGGAAGCCCAGCCTAGAAGCACTTTAACCAAGTAGGATTTGGTTCAAGTAGTGAGGGCTGACCTCTCCTCTCTGTTTTCTTCAGAGCAAGGAAATATTCTAAGAGTAAAAATGTAACAATTAAAATATAACTACTTGTTTATAAAGTTTGTAATTTATCTTTTCCTTAGGAAGAAGAACGGCCACAAATTAGAGGTGCAGAACTGGAATATGAGTCACTCAAGGTAATGGAATATTTCTGCCCAAGACCTGAAATAGAGATCTGCTGAGAGCCTCTCTTTTTCTCAGAGAACATGTTTCAGGGCACCTGAGGCCCTAGCTTAAGCTTTATTCAGGCATTATGTCTAGCCTTGTATTGTTTCCTTTTATGAGTTCTATTCTGTATAATATGGAGTTCAGTTAAACAGAAACAGGACTAGTAGCTGAAATTTGAGGCTGTAGAAAGTAGTAAAGGACATGGACTCTAGCATCAAACTGCCTGGGTTCAGATGCTAAATCCACCACTATATGGCTGTGTGCAAGTCATGTATCCTTCCTATGCCTCAATTTCCTATAATATGGGGATAGGACTCTTATGAGGGTTCTATGAACTAATCCATGTAAATAGGTTAATAGTGCTCAGTACTGTATGTAATAGTATCCAACAAATGTTGGCTGTTATCATTGTCATCATCATTTAAAAAATATAGGTATTTTACACATCAGCTCTGATTCTTACAACAGTCCTGCAAGTTAGTATTTTACTTCCCATTTTATAGATAAGAAAATGGAAGCCAGGAGATATAAGTAAGTTCCCTAAGATCACCTACAAATATCTCTGACTTCAAACCCCATACTCTAACCACCAAACCCTACTGAAACTAGAGGAATGGGGTTAGGAATTTGATTTCTAGTTCTACTCACTCTGCCTACCTCACACAAAAACGAACAAATAAAGACATCCTCTGTATGTGAAGAAGCCTAGATCACAGAGTTCCCAATATTAGCTTGAGTGTTTCTCAGAATGTTGTTCCTGGCCAGGACCATCACCGACAGCTGGGAACTTGGAAATGCACATTTGTGGGCCTATGGAATTGGAAACTGTGGGTAGGCCCTGCACCTGTCCTCCAAGCAGTCTTGATGCTCAAGGAAGCTTAGGAAACAGTACACAGAGCATAGATGTCAGAGTAAAGACAGCCATGCTTTCTGTTGCAGACATGAGCAATGCGCATCTGAGTACCAGCTGGTGGGAGACGGGATACGGAGGAACATTCTTTTGCACATAAAGTTGAACTAATTCATGAAAGAAAAGATTCCTTATTCTTAAGTAGAAAAAAAAAAAAAAGACAATCTAAAACATGTTGAAAAGTCTGATATGGTGCTACAAGCACACGATTACCTCTGGAAAAAAAGCAATAAAATATTTTATCTTTATACAGAAGTATTTCATGTCCACCATCATAAGGCCTTATCTCATGTGCTAAATAAGTCATTATGGTGCATTTATTTATTTATTTATTTATTTATTTATTTATTTAAAAATTTTTCAATTACAGTTCACATTCAATATTATTTTGTATTAGGTTCAGGTGTAAACATGGTGCTTTTAAATGACTGTCTACTGCGCTGGTATTCTGTAACATTTGTATTCTAGTACCAGTAAATATATTTTAATGTGAGAACTCTATTCTGGGTTCCCATTGCCATTGCTTGAGCAGGATGTGCAGAGGCAGCACCTTGCAGCATAAGGATGGCTGCTGGTATGTGCGAGTGTAAAGGATGTGTGCATCCATCTGGATGGTGAAGGAGGAGGTGGCCCATCCTTCCTCCCACCTCTCAGAACTCTGCCAGCAACTTAGCATGTCATACAGGAAAGAAGTGTGAAAAAGATATATCCATGCTTGTTTCGGCAACATACATACTAAAATTGGAGCAGTACAGAGACTAGCATGGCCCCTGTGCAAGGATGATATGCAAATCCGTGGAACTATATATATATATATATATATATATATATATATATATATATTTTTTTTTTTTTTTTAAAGATTATTTGTTTTCATCAAAACATTAAAGAGAATTTAATTAGTTTAAGTGATGTGGTAATTTTTTTTTATTAGAAATTAAAAGCCTAAGATTTCAGTGGTCTTTTCATTCTGTTTTACAAAGGAAATAAAAAGATGTCCCTCTTCTTTCAGAGAGCCACTCATCTGAACTATTTATTGGAAATAACCTGACTAGCTGGACCCTCATAGTTACCCTTACATTTATTTACCCATAAACAAAACTGGGCTTCCTAGGACTGGGTTAAACTCTCCCCTTGGAACTCAGCAATCGCCAGGCCTGGGAACACACCCTGGGCAGGCCTGGAATAAATTCGACTCTGGAATTTAGGTTGATGAAGCAAACTACCATTTACCTTGCTCAATTCTCCTTGATGTCAGACTTCCTGAGTTTGCAGAATAGAATTCCCAGTAGAACCTGGGAAGCCATTCACTAGGGGAGCTCTGACAGTCTTTTCCAGCAGAATTCTTCTACCATCTTGGGGGAAGATGAATATTCCAATGTAAAGTTGAGGATGACAGCAATGAACTATCCTTTGTCCCCTTACACAGCGACAAGAACTAGAATCAGAAAACAAAAAACTGAAAAATGAGCTAAATGAGTTGCGCAAAGCCCTTAGTGAGAAAAGCGCCCCAGAGGTGACTGCTCCGGGGGCACCAGCATACCGTGTCCTCATGGAGCAGCTGACCTCCGTGAGTGAGGAGCTCGATGTCCGCAAAGAGGAGGTCCTCATCCTGAGGTCTCAGCTGGTGAGCCAGAAAGAGGCCATCCAACCCAAGGTAAGCACAAGCAAGTGGCTAAGGAGGCTGTTGGGGTTTTGGCCTCTGTTTCTTTCTGTCTATCCATTCCGTCCATTGTATAATGAAGGGAACACTTAAGAGCATTTTTAGTCTAAATGAAAATATTATAATTTTTTAAAAATCTCAGTGTTATTTTAAAAACGATTGCAAATGTCATTTGGAGTGAGCAAAAAGCACATGAAATCCCAAATGGTATTCAGTCTCATCTCTCACTCATGAGCCAAGTGCTTTTAAAGTTATTTTTTGTAATAATTTGGCCACAATTTTGATAAAAAAATAAAATGCTATTAAGTACACAAATCCATAAATTGTCTTGCAGTGGGAAGGCATGAATGACTTTAAAATTATTTGTTGAAGGTAGCCTGTTTAACTGGAAAGGTAACATGGAAAGGATTTCAGTGGTGGAAGTTGCATGGAGATTTCTGCTCATTTCAGGGAGTTCTGTACTAGGGAAGCTGTCCCAGCGTGAGGGCCTGTGGTTAGTGAGGCAGCAGAAAGGACCATGCTGGAAGATATAGATGGCCCTCTGAAGTCCTTTCCTGCCCTCAGGTATTTTGAGACCATGTGCCGATCAGAAATGGGCCTTTTTGTCATGTGCCATCAGATAAAAATTATCAGATTAATCACCTTAAAGCCTGACCTATGTCCCTGCCAGTGTTCATGCAGCAAAGTGTTACCAAAGCTTGAGGCAATCAACTATCCCAACTGTGTGACATGCCAAATGAAAAATGACTGTGATATATGATGAACTGGGTGCTTGAAAGATGTGAGAATGCTTCTCTTAGAAATGGTAATTTTGCAGGTGGCTGAGATACCGAGCCTTGCACATAGGTTTGGATCTGATAATGGGAACTCTCACCTAGGATTAACATTGATCCAGAAAATATAAAATTCTGGAAAATCCCAGTAACAAATGGATTTTTATGAAGAAATGACCTTCCTTATTTTAAAACAAATCCCAAACCCCTTAAGTCTGATCTGAAATGAGAAGTTGGAGATTGGGAGTCTCTCCCTGGGCTTGGCCCTGTATGTACATCTCGCCTTCCCTGGGGCTGACGACCACTCAAGAAACAAGTCCTCGCTTCTGCTAGCTGGAGCAGAGTCCACGATCAGGATTCCTTCCTCTGGTTCCCTTGTGACAAATTGGTATGCTCATAGGAAACTTCAGTAAGAGTTACGGGAAAGGAAAAGAAAAATGAACCAAGGGGCATAAAAACAATTTAGCTAACAGGGTATGTGGTTCTGAGATCACACACCCTCAATTACCCAGTTCGCATACCCCACGTGATGACTGCTTGTCAGCCTCTAATGGGCTGGCCCCGTCTAATCGAGGTTTCTGCTCTCTGAGCTTCCAGCTTACACATGGTAGCAGCTTGTCCTCTCCTGGGAAAAATGCCCATGATGCTGACTGAGACCTTTCAGATACACCAGGGCTGATCATTCCACTCAGTTTCTAGTCATAAACACATATGTCACAACTTCTTTGCAGGACAGCGGTGACACCCAGTGAGCAAGGTGGTGATCCAGCCTAGCCAGGTCTAGTGTCTGCTCCACCCCCTTGAGTACTCTAGGAGGCTTCACTGTAACTCACAGACACTGGGGAGGAGTTTCCCCATGTCCTCTAACAGGAGGGCTGTCCTTTCACATACTAAAAATACTTTACAATAAAAAAATACAGAATTTCGCCGGGACCGGTTTGGCTCAGTGGATAGAGCGTCGGCCTGCGGAATGAAAGGTCCCGGGTTTGATTCCGGGCAAGGGCATGTACCTTGGTTGCGGGCACATCCCCAGTGGGGGGGTGTGCAAGAGGCAGCTGATCGATGATTCTCTCTCATCGATGTTTCTAACTCTCTATCCCTCTCTCTTCCTCTCTGTGAAAAATCAGTTTAAAAAAATATATAAAATATATTTAAAAACAAAACAAAACAAAACAGAATTTCATGCACTTATTCCTGAGAATTAAGACTTGCCATCACATAAATGTTAATGTCCACCTTATGTCAGTTTCATGAATATTTATCTATTGAGTTAGTTTTAGGGAAACCTTGGTTGTTTTTTACAGTTCTTATTTGTTATGATGGAGACTCAGTGGTAGAATTTATTTATAGAAGTAAGGGTTTATTGTTTTCTCCATTTGTTTTTTGTGCTTGCCAACTTGGGATTTTCAGGATGACAAGGTAATTATAAAATTTTTAGTATATACTATTCAATCCTAATGTTAGTTTACAAATATCCCTCGTTATATGCAATTGATGCTTTTTGCCCACCAAGTCTATTTTTATATTTGGGATGTCAATGGGAAAACGTAGATAATAGTAGTCTCCAGTCTGGCTCACAGAGAGGCCTCCCTGACTTCTAATTCACAGCCAGCTCTGTGCTTCACTGTGGTGGTTGTAGGGCATCCACAGAGTGGAGGGAGGGAGGACCCTTTAACTTGGAGAATCTCCCGTGCTCACCTGTCTACCACCTGTGGGTCTGAGGGTGAAGAGGAGCCTGAGTTGCTGAGCACACCTGGAAGGGTGGGATTTTCCTACATGGTTCAACCCTTTCAGGACTTCCGGTCCCTGGCTCAGGGGATACACGCTGAGCAGAGTCAGTACTGACTTGTTAACCCTGGCAGTCTAAGCCTGATCCCATGCCCCGGCCACCACTCTTTAGCTAAGATAGGCCAACTGAGGGAAAGATGGGCAACACACTAGGAGGCCCAGCTCAGCACAGCAACGCACTAAAGAGACCCAGCTTTCCTCTACATTAGTTAACTCAATAAATTTACCTAATTATGAAAAGTTCAAAACCACATTCTATAAGGAGATCCTCAGATATCAGAGAATACACGTAGCATTAGAGAACCTGAGCCTTTGAGAGTTATTACTTAAAACTTAAAAATTTGTGTATGGCCCTTTATGGAATAGAAAGATTTTCTCCTTTCAGAGAAAGAGAAAAAGGAAGTTTTTCTATGATATGTGTACTAAAATTGCTAAAGAAATGCTGTATTTGGTGTTTCTGGAAAAATATGTTTAAAATGTAATAAATTTAAGCTTTTGTTAATAGCTTTTATCAAATTCTATTTGGTCTTCTCTAAGGATACATTTATAAACTCACAAAAGAACAGCAATAGGAGAAAAGTGGGATTATTTTTTTTAAAGGAAGCTTCTAATGAACACTGACATTCAAAAGCAAGTGTTAGTAGACCTCTAGTTGGCATTCAAGTTATCTAAGATCCTGGTATTTGAAGTGGATTCTCTGAGTGCCACTTCATTTTGAGATCTTGCTGGAGCAAACTTGGATGAAAGGATCAGATATGTACTATTTAGACAAATATGATGGCCTATTGGGTTCTATTCTTTAGAGACTATAAAACAGTGGTTCTTATTGTGTATTTTTGCTTTGGTTTAGGAGAGATAATAGAATAGCTGAGTAGAAGCAAAATTTTGAAATTATAGTAGTTTTCAGACAGATTAGACCACAAAGGAAAAATAAAAAGAAAGTAAAAAGGTCTAACAGAAAAGTTCTTTTTATATAAAACTAGAGGCACGGGAGACAAAATTGTGTGCGGGTACGGTCCCGAGGCCTAGCCTGTGATCAGGGCCATCTTTCCCGGCTGCCACCCACCCCAGTTCTCCATTCCCCATCCGGTGATGGGAGCCTGACAGGAGCCTGACAGCCAGGGGAAGGACAGAGAGGTCAGCCATTTGCCTGCTCGCTGACCCCACCCCCACTTCCCATTGTCCTGGTGCCACCTGCATCCCCCGCCACCCACTCCAATTCCCCATTCGCCATTGGCAGTGATTGGACCAGGGAAAGGAACCACCAAGAGGTGGATCGGTGTACCTCATAGTGACTGGTCGAGCAGTCATTCTGTTCATTCTGCCATTATGGCCACTGGACTTTTATTACAGAGGATCATTAGTAATTTTGACCTTCCAGGTGTTTATTTCAAAAGCTTATGTGCCATGTGATACTGTAACAGAGGAAAAAGTATTGAATAACAGCAGATGGTAGATAGTATTTATAGGGAGCTAAATTCTTCCCATTTATATATATCTAAAGATGTGAAGAAAGGCTTTTCATTTTGCTAAAGCATACATTTGAATACTACCTCTTTCAATGTACAATGCTATCTCTTGTACTGAGTTTTTCATGAAGAATGAGATTTATGTCCAACTTTTAGTGTGTTATTAAAACTGATACTATAATAAGTGTTACAATAACATGTTTTATTATAATAACTGACCAAAAAGTAGTAGGAAGAACAGTTTTGCCCATTTTACTAAATACTCAGTGGTTTTTATTCTAATGCTGTGTATATATTTTGAAATATATATATTTATACTATATACATATATATATTAAACATATGAAACCTAATTTATATGTATAAAATATATAGCATATATAGCATTAGAACATAACCGGTCAAGAACGCCTTAGAACTATATAATGGAATATAGATATTCACCCCCAACACACTCACACACAATGTAAAAGAACATAGCCCGTCAATTATTTTATTTATAGGGCTGTGATATTTGGAATCTCATCATGTTCATAGCAGTACATTAAGAATTCTCAAGAGAAGGACTGACGGCTCCCCTTTTCCTTGACTACCTGTGCCCCCCTGCCTCTGGAGTCTGGAGGGGCAGAGTTTTGGTGGACACATAAACACATGAATATGTTGTATGTGGGCCAAAGCTTGTGAGTTGGTTGTTCATGTGGAAATGTGTCATTTCCCCTTCAGAATACAATGACAGATGCCACAGTACTTTTGGAAGATGTACAAAAAATGAAAGATAAAGGTGAAATAGCACAAGCATACATTGGTTTGAAAGAAACAAACAGGTAAGTTGATACTGTTTTTATTCCATTTTGGTTTAATCATGTTGATCTTTGATTTTTAGCCTCTTGTACAGAAAGTCAACATATTTATACATTGCTTTAGCAGACATCAACTAACCTTCAAAGGGAATCCAAGTTTTTCAATATGTTCAATAAAATCTCATTACAAGGTAGCATTATTGATGAAAGGAGTCAGGGGAAATGTTCTTCACATCATGGGGATATATATGTCTGTATCTTTAAGGTCTTAGCCTTGAGGAGAAAACCAGTTGCTCATTGTTGATTGTCTTGGGTAGTTCCTTTAATTCCTCATTCAGGCTGGTTATTTGTGAGTGCTGTTAGGGGCTACTGCAGTTTCCATCAATCAAAATTTAATGTGAAGGGAAATGATGGAGTATCTGAAATCATATTAGAGGCAGCCATATAATTCTCTAAGGGTTCCATAATTTCTAGGGCAGAACCCTGCTATTTGAGACCATATTTTTTCCCCTAAGTTGTTCTAAGAAAATCCTAATTGGTTTTATCCCATTTACTGTAAATGTGAATGAAATTGCAGATGGCACTTAGCTCAGTTACTCTACACTTAAGAACTTGAGGTGGATTGGCTGAGAATGCAGAATTTGTACCATCTCTAAATGACTGAACTTTCCTGACGCTTTTTCTGTAGCTGAGTTTATATAACAAAATAAAGGCTGTCTCTGGGATTCCCTCAGGCTTCTTCTCACCCCCTTCCCTGCGGAGCCTTAGTGCTATTGAACTTGCACCTAAAAAGATTACGTGTTTTCAAGAATATGGCCAGTGATGATCACAGAGAAAGGCAGTTCTGGAGATTCTATTATCAGTGTGCAGTCTGGGTCTCCTGGTGCATAGTACCACGATTGGCATATAGAAATACTTCACAAACTAAAGAATATCTTCTTTAATGGGTGGAAAATATTGATAGGAATATTTTGGCTAAACTTGAATTTTAATTTATGAATGTAAAATATAAATGGCACATATCTTGTATCTAAGATTGTGTAAGTATAAAAATAGCTAGATTACGCTGTTATTTCATCCACTGAGCTATTCAGTTACCAGAGATGTAGTGCATGCCTGTTTAATGCCAGTTCCTGTGCTACATGCTGGGAATACTAGCAGTCAGCAAGGTAAATGCACTCCTTATTTTCACAGGGTTTATGGGCTGTTGGGGAGACAGCTTAGGGAATTTGGACTTCACTTCACTGATGGTGGGAGCTGTTGGAAGATTTTAAGTAGGAAAATATAATGAGATTTGAGTTTTAGAAAGCTAATCCTGGCATTTATGTTAGAGGCTAGGAGGCTAGGTTATGGTGACTTTGATTTAGTTGGTGGTATTAGGCATTGAGAGAAGTGGGACACTTTGAAGATGCATAGGAAGATGAGGTCAGTAAAGCCTTGTGTTTTATTGGAATAGGGGTCATGCTGGATGACTCTGAAGTGTCTGCTGTGGATACTTGGTTGGATGTGGTGATGCCATTTGTGATCCTGGTCTGGGGTGAAGGAAAGTATGGGGTGCAGAAGATTGGTAGATTTACAGATATTGAATTTAAGGAGCTAGGAAGACATCGAAGGAGAGAAATCCATTAGGCATTTGAAAATATAGATCTAAAGCAGGAGAGATATATGGGCTGAAATATAAATGTTGATGTCATCAGCATATAATATATACAATTGAAACCATGCGAATAGATCAACTCTTCAGGGAGAGATGGTAGGTGGAAATAGAACATGCTCTGGAATTTGTTTTATATAAACACCGTATCAACACAGAAGTCTTGGAGAACTGAGATCTTGGACTTGCACCTGATAGCCCTGAAGCTACTGCTTTCCAGCTGCATAGCCTCCTTAGGCACCTTACTTCCTCCTCAACGTGGCAAAGATGTTTATTGGGTGACTGGGAGAACTTAGTGAAATAATATATGCGGGAGTTATAGACAATACCTGACTCTTAGCAAACACTCATGTATATCATTTTGATAGCCTAGATAGAAGAAATCCTGTAATCAAGCATGCCGTTATTATTTATTATTTATTAATAGCTATTACTTAGTATACACACTTTTAATAAAATGTGTCACATCACTAATATAAAAACAGTTTCCTTAGGCCTTAAAATTAATTTTGAGACAAAGAAAAAAGTCTTTTAAAAGTTGTGTCATAAAAGCTGCAAACTTTGAACATATTCTTATTTATAAGTTACTCCTATAAGAGTTTTTTAAAACTAGGAAATGATATTTTATTACGTCAAAACAAGTTTCTATCCATAAAACTTAAAATTTCATTTTGAAATGGATTATGAAGATTGCTACATGAAGACAATAGCTGCAGTTTTCATATTATAGATGTGTGACTGTTGTGGTTAGTCTTGAATATAATAAGTGACAATAAGATCATTCTGCTAGCTGAATAAAATGCTAAAAGCAGGACTTCTCTCACCTTTTTTTTTTTCTCTCTCACCTTTTGAATAATTTCTTATTTTACAGGAAAAATCACTGTAGATCCTTGATTCATTTGTTTTACTTTCACCCAATTAGATGTTACACATTTTTTTTAAAAAATTAACCAGAAATATTTTTTGTGATAATGTCTTAAGTTATCTGTAATTAACAAAAACAGTATGAAATGTCATGTGGTGCTGTTGACATCATCATCTCATTCCCACCCTGTATCCTTTGTGTTTTGCATTGTTCCTTTGCATGGAAGGTCGTCTGCTATGGATTACCATGAGTTGAATGAGGATGGAGAGCTGTGGCTGGTTTATGAAGGGTTAAAACAAGCCAACAGGTTATATTTGTGTCCTCAATGCAATGTTATTCATTTATTGTTCTTCTTACTAACAGTGGCTTCCTGACTTCAAATTTTATGTTTCTTGTACATTGTCTTCCTAAGTAAATTTTAGTAAAACAGAGCATTCAACCAAATACCTTCCTAAAACCTTTAGTAAGGGATGCTGTTAAAGCTGAAATAGATTGATGATGAATAAGAGTTGCTTCCCATAAGTGAAAGATGCTATCTAGACTGCCCTTCAGACACTAACATTTGTGAATATCTCACTAGGAGTTGGGGAAAAAACAAAACAAGAAACCTTTCAACTAGAGCTCAAACTACTGTGGGAGATATTAATACCTAATACTTAGTAGTTTCTTGTTTGGAATAAAGATCAATCTAAAGGATAAATATGCCAATGGTTTTGTGGCTGCATTCCAATATATTGTTCCATGCTGCTTATTGGCAGTATTAAGTGCCTTACTTGGCATTTTGTGTGGTTACTGTGAGGTTCCAATTTGTGAAACAGCAAATCAGGAGGATTTCCTGCATTGCTGCAGTTCAAAATAATTACCCAGACTCAACATGTTAAATGTGTTTAGGGGGAAGCAAATAAAATTGAATCAGCAGCACCTTTCTAACACAGATACTCCCCTGCTTTAGTGATGTTTGTGTCCTAAAAATCTCATAAAAATACTATTTTAATGTTTAAGCTTGAAAAATACCTAATATGCTGTTTGTTCAAGGGGCTTCTGCTTTCCTGCTTTGTTTGTCCTAACCATAAACCATTGTCATTAACTTTGTGGTGTTATTGGTTCAAATCCTCTTGAAATTTTATACTCACTAAAATATTTTTAATCTACTGTTAACAGTTTGCTTGCAACGGCATCAATAAGTCTTGCCCAGCAGTTGGTAACCAAAGGGATTAAAATAAAAGAACAAACTTTCTTTCTTCATGTTAATTAATTACTAACTGTAACTTTGATTTGTGTTTAGAAAGGGGGTGAATATGGGGTGCATGGTAAAGGGGGGGGGTGCTATTTCTGTCTGCTGTGCTCACTGCTGAGTGTTTGCTCAGAGAAGCAACAACCATGTTGTTGGTCCTGTTAATACTTACGTTCTAAAACCATGTCTTGTTAGGATTCTCTTATTGATAGGGAAGTTTATGGGGAGAAAGAAGATGACAGATTTAAAATATTTGTATATAAAATTTTAGAACTACCTGTCTGGATTTGGTAAATCTTTATATATTTCATAGAAGCATTCAGCTATTCCTTTCATCACAGATAAGAGTAGAAAGCAAAAAGGGGACCCTGGTTACACCCTCTGCCTGAAGTTAGTAATGCTGACATTCTTGAAGTCATATGAATTAGATCAATTGTTTATAATCTTGGATCCATAATGCAGTTATTTTGTGGCAAAGATACTGTCTTTGCCAATTTGAAAGCTTGTTTGTAATCAGCCAGAGTGAAGCTGTCTTTTAATTGGTTATTTTAGTCATCATTCCTGTGAACTCTCAAAAGAGCTAAAACTCCCTTGCTTCTCAGGGCCTTTAGAACTTTATATTCGTAGCAGGGCCCACAGTTCAGAAAGACACAAACATGTCCAGTTCTGGCCCGAGTTTCCTGGCTTTAAAGTCAGAAGTTGCGCAGACACTCGAGCCCTCGCTTTTCCTGCCTTCGCTAGTGAGCACGAAGCCTCGCCCCACCAGGCAGGGACTCTGGTGCATCACCCTTTCCTTCCCCTGTGGTTTCTCCGCAGGCTCCTGGAATCCCAGCTCCAGTCACAGAAGAGGAGCTATGAGAACGAGGCCGAAGCCCTCCGTGGGGAGATCCAGAGCCTGAAGGAAGAGAACAACCGGCAGCAGCAGCTGCTGGCCCAGAACCTGCAGCTGCCCCCCGAGGCCCGCATCGAGGCCAGCCTGCAGCACGAGATCACCCGGCTGACCAACGAAAACTTGGTAAGGGCCTGGCTCTGCAGGGTGCCCCAGCAGAGATGGAATGAGGAAAATAGGACTCTGTTGGCAGAAATGGAAAAGGCATGTGCGCAGGTCGTGTTTCTCACAGGAGCTCTCTCAGACCCACTTGGAGGGTCTGGAAGGTATCCACCAGCTGCATGCTGGGCTCTTGAGATCCTTGAGAACTCACGTGGCCTCTTTTCCACTTTGCTGCAGAACCTCTGCCGTTCTCTGCCCTTGGTTTTGTGGTTGTTGTGACAGAGACTGGGGCCCACGTCTGTTCAACTGTGGTTCCCAAATAGCCACTGAGGCCACCCCAGCCTCCATCTCTAGCAGACGAGTGGGGGTGAGAGCTATCGTCTGCAAGGCAGTTGGCAGAACCAAATGGAACTTTTGGTTGACATTGGATGGAGCTCCCAGGTCATAGAGGAGAGAGAGCAGTGTGCAATGAAATGAGGAGAGGGTGTTTGTTTTTTGTTTTTTTCCTTTCTCAGATTCTGAACAGTGGCACAAGTTTTTTTCTTTACTTTTTCTCTTCCTTTATTTTATAGAAAATATTTTCTAGAATATTTCTTTCTCTATCACAAAATAGCTTTTATTACTTATAGATTTTTTAAAATCTACTTAAATTTGATAATATGTTTATTAAATGAGAGGTCATTGAAAAGTAATGATTCCATGTGTCTATATAAAAATCTAGATTTTAGTATCAGCCTGGTTTTGAGAACAGCTCTTTAAAGCTGGTTGTGTTTTGTCTTTTTTATTTAATTCAGGATTTTAATCTATAATAAATAATTTGGATTTTTCTCTGAAGATTTAATCTGAATTATCCCTCCATTATTCCATTAGTGATCATTTTCTATTACAAATAGTTTTCTAGTGTCATCTGTCCAACTGTCTTTTATATTGATGAAAGCAAAACACAAAGGTGTTCTTTTCAGAGCCCATTTGTGCCCTCGAGGACAGAGGACACATGTGGGAGGCTTTATTGTGGGAATCGGGGCGAAGGCTGAGGGCAGTGTTTGGACTCTCCAAAGGGACTGAAATATCACTGATTTCTGGGGGGGAATCTTCCAGATCATAGACTCAAATGTCTTTTTATTACTTTCAAGTGTATTGTTGCTTAAGTTTAACTAACAATGCTTAAATGCCTAAGAATTGATAATATACTAAATCATATAATATGACTGATCAGTGTATAAATTATCTGCTTATAAATGATTATCTTCAAGTATGAGGTGAAACCGTGAAGTAAAGATGCTTCTGGGTGCAGATTTCCAGTTTTTTCATCAAGCTGATTAAGCATTTCCCTTGCAGCCTTGTCGGTAGTGTTCTTTTTCTTGATAATTTTGCGTAACTAATACAAAAGTAAACTAAGCCCCAAATTCTAAGTTGGTAGTCTAGTTAATGATCTTGTCTGCAGTTTAGGAAAATCCTTTGCAGCTCAGCCGCTTCTCCTGCCCCACTGACTGGAGATTGGATTCAAACCTAAGTACAGGGAGTGATGCACTTTTTCAGTCATTGAAGTTTGTCAATGTTAATTGTGCATTTCTTTAAGAAGCGTGAGCAGAATATTAAAACAGCTGGGAACCGAGGTGTAGGCCTTGGAATGCTGCCCTGACTAACCCGCCCGCACACCTGCCCCAACACAAACAGAAGGTTTCCTCCTTCTCTAGTGAACGTGCCTCCCAGGCCTCCCATGCTGCCTTTCAAGGAAGGAAGGCACACAGCTGCTTGCCGGCCTTTTCCACCTTCAAACAACAGCGCCCATATTGCCATTAATTCTGTTTGCCTGCCCTACTCTTGCCACAACTGCTGGCAACAAAAAGTGCAGCAACCTTGTGAGCAGGTCTAAGGAGTGAAATTATAGCAGCCTTACCCGGGGACTCGAGCACCACTTTGTTCCCCTACTAACCAATGGCATCCTGGCTGTGGCCTGTTTCCTCTGAGCATGTGACAGTGTATGTCACAGCATAAAGCTCGAATTGTCTGTACCAGAAAGGTCAGAGGGCAATGGCAGAAGACAAATCAGAGCCTTTTCAGTAGATTCAGTTTCATTATTTAACTTAAAATATTTTAAAAATTGATTTTGCTGAGGGAAGTAGCACAGAGAACAACAAATATCCATTATGCCTGTTTTTTCAGTATTTTGAGGAATTATATGCAGATGACCCTAAGAAGTATCAATCATATCGGATTTCACTTTACAAACGGATGATTGTATGTAAACTCAAGAGCGCTTTTCTGTTGCTTTCTGCCCTACTTATAGCTCTCTGCAACCAAGGGGCTGCTTGCTCCTCCCAGGAAATCTCTGCAAAAACTCTGATGAAACCTGTTTCTCCCCACAGCTGTCTGTCAGCGAGTGGTGTCACCTCTACCAGTGTCCTGCGTCCTGCGTCCATTATCGTGTTTGGTTTGTTACTGACTCTAGGCTTGCAGTGTGATGGAAGTCAAAAGTCAAAAAGCTCCTACCCAAGTTCAACTGCCCTTAAAACTCTCCACAACACATTTTGTGCATTCATCAAAAATTATTTTGCCTCTTCCCCCTTTAAAAGAAGGCATTGCAATGGAATAGTGGTACATTTTACAAGCATTTGTTTTGCCCACGTGGAGTCTATTGGAAAAGACTCCCCAGTGAGCCTGCTGTCCGTCACGCTGTAAAGGATTGTACTGCATCATGTATTATAACATTCGGCTTGTATTATAGCTGCCATTTCCCATGCCTGCCAGTTTCAGCCAGGTGGTGGCTCCACCAGTGAGCTTTTCTGGAGCTTTTATGTGAAACTAACAGTGCTGTTTCTATCATTTTGTGTCTGCTTTCCTTCTGTGCATTTTAGAAGGCCTATTTTGATCATTCTGTTGTATTTCTCATTTTCACCTTTAGGATTTGATGGAACAACTTGAAAAACAAGATAAGACTGTCCGAAAACTGAAAAAGCAACTAAAAGTATTTGCTAAAAAAATTGGTGAACTAGAAGGTATTTTAAACACATCCTTAAGAGCATGCTTTCCTAATCCCCAGACAGACCTTATGGTTCCCACTCTATGTATCACAGTTGAACTCACTTTTATGGTTTTCACTGTCATATTTTTAGCCATTTTTCTCTTTGAATTACTGGCTTTCTCAGTGGCCTATGAGCTTCCTGAGCAAGGGATCACCTCTTCCCCTTCTTTTCACAATACCTTGCATAATATTTGGCCCATCTTAATCATTCCATAAATGTTTGCTGAATAAGTTTCAGAAATATTTAGAATGGCAATGTAGGTATTTCCTTTGAAGATATTTACTTTTTATGTCCTTGGATATATAAATGCTGAAAGATTTACTTAGAAATCAGATTACTTGGCTGTTATATTTTATATATAATCCTTATAGCATTATTGATTCAGATTTTACATATCGGAATAAAGTTTTGAATCTCCAAATCAGTCACATGGGCTAAAATGTCTATAGGCCCTAGCTGGTTTGGGTCAGTGGATAGAGTGTCAAGCCTACAGACCAAAGGGTCCTGGGTTCAATCCTGGTCAGGGGCATATAACCTCAGTTGCATTCTTCTCCTTGGCCCCAGCACTGGTCCAGGCATGTGCAGGAGGCAACTAATTGATGTGTTTCACTCACATCAATATTTCTCTCTCTGTCTTTCCCTATCCTACTCTCTCTAAAAACCAATTGAAAAAATATCCTCTGATGAAGATTAAAAAAATAAAATGTCTGTTGGCAGAACTTTGAAAACCTTTATTCACAGAACATTTCTGCACTTAACTCTGCATTAATTATATCATGAGATGATAATTAGATTGCAGAGTACTTGCTTGAAAGAAACTGATTTCAAGGTATCAATTTGTGAGATTATTTTTTAAAACTCCTAATGGTTTTACTTGTTATTTTAAGTTCTTAATAAGATTTCTTTGATATGTATCTTTTTAATTAAAGAGATAGATTAGAATATTTTAAGATGCCAGCAAGTTGAAGCCATTATCAATCAGAAATCTCTGGTCAGTTAAACTTTCCTGCCAACTATGTTCTTAAATCTGCACGTAGCACCTGAGGAGGCAATTCACAGATTAAACAAAAAGACCGTTAAGATATCCTTAAGAGAAGTTGAATAACTGATGCAAGTCTAAAGAATAAAATGAAATCAATCAATTTGATCTGGGCCCTTGTGGAGAGCAGAATTCCCCCGCCTCCCAGAATTAGAGAATAAAGGTGACAGACTCCTCGAACATTTTTCCTGTCCCTACCCCCATTATACAGAAAATACTGGCAACCTTGTGCAGCAAAGCACCTTCTAATGCATAGAAATCTTTGTATATTTTTAAAAATGTATATTAAATATACTTAAGTTCTTCTTGTTTAAAATAGGTTCTTGCCTCCTTCTATGAGTAACATTTAATTATGGAGACTTTTGTAGAAGCCAATGAAAACTTTTTTAAAACATCAGCATATATAATTTTAGCAGAAATTACATAGATAAATGGCAAGTGTTTCAAAATTTGATCTGCATTGTGTTATATTTTAATCCAGGAGTGGGTATTCCATTTCAGTTTTCAAGGAGTCAAGGAATTTAGACCTTAAAAAATTCTAGAAATTGGTTAATCATATTATAGGAGGAAAAAAATTGAAGCCCAGAAACCATAACTGACTTTTAAAGTTTCATCCAATTAGTGGCCAAACTAGGACTAGAACCCAAGTCTTCTGAGAACCACTGACTTCTTTCCTTTGTGTCATATTTTCTCCTCCTCCTCCTTCTTCTTCCTCCTTCTTCCTCTTCTTCTCCTTCTTCTCCTCCTCCTCCTCCTCCTCCTCCTCCTCCTCCTCCTCCTCCTCCTCCTCCTTCTTCTTCTTCTTCTTCTCCTCCTCCTTCTCCTCCTCCTTCTCCTCCTTCTTCTCCTTCTTCTCCTTTTCCTTCTTCTCCTTCTTCTCCTTCTTCTTCTTCTCCTTCTTCTTCTTCTTCTTTTTAAATATATTTTATTGGTTTGTTGTTGTTTTTTTTACAGAGAGGAAGAGAGAGGGATAGAAAGTTAGAAACATCAATGAGAGAGAAACATAGATCAGCTACCTCCTGCATGCCCCCTACTGGGGATATTCCCGCAACCAAGGTATGTGCCCTTGGCTGGAATAGAACCTGGGACCCTTGAGTTTGCAGGTCGACCCTCTATCCCCTGAGCCAAACCAGTTTTGGCATTTGTGTCATATTTTCTAATGGACTCTCTCTATTTATAGGAATTTGATTGCCTCAATTAAACTGTGTCCAAGCTCTTCCTGGTACCAAAGTGAGGAAAAATAAATTAAAATTCTAGCCCTAGCCTGTTTGGCTCAATGCATAGAGCATTGGCTGGCAGACCTAAGGGTCCCTGGTTCAGTTCTGGTCAAGGGCAGGTACCTAGGTTGCAGGCTCGATCTCTGCCCCTGGTCAGGGTACGCGAGGTTGTGTCTCTTTCACCTCTCTCTCTCTCTCTCTCTCTCTCTCTCTCTCTCTCTCTCTCTGTCGCTCCCCTCTCGCTTCCTCTCTCTAAAAAATCAATGGAAAAATATCCTCAGGTGAGGATTAACAACATCAACAACAAAAAATTCTAGTGTTCTTTCCTTTTCCAGGACAAAACAGGTTCAGGAATGTTTTTCCTCAAGTCTAAAGAATCTGTGAGATAGAGATAGGCATCTCTTCAGGTCTTTCCAGAAGGAGGTTCGTATTAGGTGGTGAATTAGACTGGATGATCCCCCAAGCTCTCTTTTATCTTTGAAAACTGGGGTGGTGTCCTGGCTTCTCTCTTTCAGACTTTATGCTTTTCTGATGCTATACAAGGGTTGACATTTTATTTTAGTAGCAGGTGACTTACTAAGTGAATCAAGGTTATATTGAGTTGACATCTATATATTTTTTAAGTTTTTTTTTTTAAATTGATTGGTTTTAGAGAAAGGGAGTGAGAAAACACACACATAAATTTGTTATTTCATTTATTTATGCATTCATTGGTTGATTCTTATATATGCCTTGATGGGGGATCGAACCCATAATCTTGGTGTATCAGGATGATGCTCTAACCAACTGCTCTAATCAATATATTTTATTGATTTTTTCACAGAGAGGAAGGGAGAGGGACAGAGAGCTAGAAACATCAATGAGAGAGAATCACCAACCAGCTGCCTCCTGCACACCGCCTACTGGGGATGTGCCCGCAACCAATGTGCATGCCCTTCACCGGAATCAAACCCGGGATCCTTCAGTCTGCAGACCGACACTCTATCCCCTGAGCCAAACCGGTTTCGGCTGTCTTTGACATTTTATACAGAACCAAAAATAGCTTGGTTAGAGATTTTACAAAAGGAAAGTGAAACTTCCTTTTAAAACATATTTCATAAATTCTGAAGTGCACACTTTTTTGACATTTTAACATCTCTGAAGTCAGGATATGTCTTATAACTGTTGATGGGTTATAGTTTAATTGCAGCGTTTTCCTCCTTTAGTGTTATATAAAATTAGAGGCCCAATGCACGAAGGTTTGTGCAAGAATGGGTCTTCCTTCCTCTAGCTTAGGGGTGTCGAACTCAATCAGAGAAGGGGCCAAAATCTAAAATCCAGCCTAAATCGCGGGCCGAATGGTTTACTGAACAGTCATAAACTGTCATTGTGATGGAAACGCAGCGGAGTGCAGTGATGACAGCGAGGTGCGGGCCACATTGCAAAGCCTGGCGGGATGGATTTGGCCCGCGGGCCTTGTGTTTGACACATGTGCTCTAGCTGCTGGCACTGCCTTCACTCCGGCCTGGAGCCGCCTTTCCACCTTCCCACACTGCCCAGAGACCCAGAGCAGTGGGATGGTGCAGAATGCCTGTGCCGTCATCATGGTGACGACACAAGTGTCCTGCCCCACCCCTGGCCACTCAGTGTCTTTGTATAGAAATTAACCCGCCATCTTTGTTGGGTTAATTTGCTGGTTGGCATCACGAAGGTATGGTCAATTAGCTTGTTACTCTTTCATTAGGTAGATAATGGTATTTCATAGTCAATGGCACCATAGGTGTGATTAAATAAGTAGATTTAAAGCGTTCTTTTTACATCATACGGAGTCCAAATATGTACATTTATTGATGAACTTAATATGCTGAATCTATTTCCTCCCAGTTTCCCTTAGGATTATTTCTTTGGCCAAAAGTGACTAGTAATATAGATAGCAGAGATTTTATTCTTTTGTATTGTACATGTAGCATGTATGTGAGCTGCGAAGGCCACTTCGTGCAGATTTCGAAATCCTGGTGCTGTTGTGTTTAAACTGACTCCAGGAATAATTTTGTAAAATTGAATAGTTTGAATCTTCTATCTCTATGTGGAGGCACACATTTCACAGTTAGCTTGGTTTCCAGACTGCACCATGCACATGAAGCACTAGATGCCACAGCCCTGATTTGTCCAACCACAGTGTGGCCACTCCTTAGATATATAGTGCTGATGGCCGTGGCCATCTTCAGTGCTGCTAGTCTTGGTGCTGCAGCAGGAGCTCTGACAGCTGTTGGTATTCTCTCCCGTAGCCTCTTCCTGTGGAACTGGCTTCCCAGACCCAACACAGAATTGCCCCAGAGCAGTGGTCGGCAAACTCATTAGTCAATAGAGCCAATATCAACAGTACAATGATTGAAATTTCTTTTGAGAGCCAAATTTTTCAAACTTAAACTTCTAATGCCACTTCTTCAAAATAGACTCGCCCAGGCCATGGTATTTTGTGGAAGAGCCACACTCAAAGAGCCGCATGTGGCTTGTGAGCCACAGTTTGCCAACCACGGTCCCAGAGTGACAGGAGAGCACGCTTATACCTTGTGCAGTCTGCAGCACTAACCTTTCCGATGCCTCTGATCTGCATCTGTTTGCAGGTCTCTGAACTCAGCTGAATCTTCACCTGAACAGGTTCAACTGCCCCCTTCCTATAGGTAACACAACCTGCTCACTAGCATGAGTCTGCACAAACATCACAGAACTCTAACTCCTGTGTCCCCATACCTTCTCTTCCACTTCCCATTTAGTCTTAGTTCTGAGGAGACTTTTTGAATCCTTAGCATTATTCTTCTCCAGCAGCTGTTACTGACAGTAGTGACCATTTTTAACCTCTGAACGGGTAAACCAGTAGCTGTGCTTTAATGGATGCAACTTCATGTTTACTAGAAACAAACAAAAATTGAATAGTATTTAGGAAATTACATTAAATAGAGGTGGTTTTATCTGCTCATTATCTCTTTGGGAATGAGGGATAGTGGCAGCAAGTTCGGTCTTTGTCTTGGGAAGCCTCTGTGAAAAATGAAACATTTCACATCAACTAGTGTGAAGACACACTCTCCTACCAGCTCTCTCATTGGTTTGAACTGATTGCAACGTTACATTTAAAATAAGTGTTCTTTTTCTTTAATGACTAGATTCATAGAGCTGAAAGTGAGGGGAATCTTCTAGTTTTTCTTCCTCTTTGTAGAATATTTAAAGTCTAAATATATTTAACTATTTATGATTAATAATTCATTAACCAAGAAGTTAAACCACTAACTTTGGGAACATCTAATCTTATTATAAACTAAATTTATTACTCCCCCCCCCAAAAAAAAAATGCTTTTGAATCAATTAAGGTTCTCTGACGTTAATAGTAGCCCAGCACTGGTGGCTGTCAGTGACATCACCATACAATTTTGCCACTTACAGCCAATTTTAGCAGAAAAGGTAATTAAAGAGGGGGGTGGAGTGGGGGCCAATAGGGGATATGGACACATGAAGTACCTTAAACAATAAAAAATAAAAATTATAATTAAATAAATATATTTGCTTGGGGGAAAAATAATAAAATAAAAAGGGGACAATTAAGTGGCAAATATGTTTTTTGTTGTTATAGAATTTATCATTTAAAATTATAGGAACATGGAACCTTCTCATCTTTTCTCCCTGGAAAACCTTTTCTTCTCCTTTTTGTTTCTCATGAAGTGGGCCAGATGGAGAACATATCCCCAGGACAGATCATTGACGAGCCCATTCGTCCAGTCAACATTCCCAGGAAAGAAAAGGATTTCCAAGGAATGCTGGAATACAAGAAGGAAGATGAGCAAAAACTTGTTAAGAACCTGATTCTGGGCAAGTCTTTTCTTTCTTCTGTTATCTCAGTTCTGCAGGCTAGGATCAAGGTGCCAGTTAGTGTGGTTCCTGGTGAGGCCTCTCTGGCTGGCTTGCCAACAGCCCTCTTCTGGCCACCCTCACAGAAACAAAAGAGAAAATAGAGGGGGGAGAGGGTGGGAGAGGAAGGAGGGAGGAGAGAGGAGAAATAAAGAAAGAGATCTCAAACATGCAAGTATTTTGTGCCTGGGTTAAAAGGTCTTTTTGGTACACATGTCAGTGGTGGGAAAGACTAGTCACTGATTTTTGAAATATTCAACACCAGTTTCTATATATATATATATATATATATATTTGATTTTCCACAGAAAGGAAGGGAGAGGGATAGAGAGCTAGAAATGTTGATGAGAGAGAGACATCAACCAGCTGCTTCCTGCTGGGGATGTGCCCGCAACCAATGTACATGCCTTTGACCAGAATCGAACCTGGGACCTTTCAGTCTGCAGACTGACGCTCTACCACTGAGCCAAACTGGTTTCGGCAACACTAGTTTCTTTAGCCCTCATTACATACTGTGCATTTGATGCTGCAGAAGTATCCTGGCCACCATGCATTATCAGTCAAATAGCAGGGACGCTTGCCTAGGAAGCAGGTCCACCCATACAGATCCCTGGAGGCCAGGCCTTCTCAGCTCTGGTTAGACCTGTGATCAGCAAACTGCAGCTCGTAAGCCACATGCAACTCTTTGGCCCCTTGAGTGTGGCTCTTCCACAAAATACCACGGACTATGAGAGTCTATTTTGAAGGAGTGGTGTTAGAAGTTTAAGTTTGAAAAATTTGGCTCTCAAAAGAAATTTCAATCATTGTACTGTTGATATTTAGCTCTGTTGACTAATGAGTTTGCTGACCAATGGGTTAGACCAACCTGGAAGCTTTTGAAAAGTATTGTTGTAAGGTCCCCACCACAGATTTGATCACATTACAATCCAGAGGGAAGAGCCTAGCCATGTCTAGTATTTTTAAAAATCTTTCAAGGAATTGATCACACTGCTCTAGGCCATTTGCATTCCTGAATTTCTGTTTTCCTTGCTTCCCTACAAAGTGTATGACTAACTATATCAACAACAACAGCTCAGTAATAGAGGAAAAATACACACACAAAAGAATTAAGGAAAATATTTTAGCAATGGAAGGAGAGGGCGGACAAATGAAATGGGTGTGGAAGAAGCATTTCAGAGCAGCCTGAGGTCTTGGAGATTGCTCTGAGGAATACTTTTTAGGGGAGGGTGGGAAATGGTTAGGGAGTATGCACAGCTCTGAACTGGATGCTGAACACCTCTCTGCCTTGGAATAGCCTTCCTCCCCCAGGTGCCAGGTGACAGCAGTGGGATTGGCAGTCACACCTGATTTAAAGTTCCTAAGGTTCTTGGCATTAAACTTAGTACTATATTTAGGTGCAGAGGTGCTAAAGTTTCAACTTGATCTTCATTTACCAAAAATGTTAAGGAGCCACTGATTTTTAAACATAGAGTTTAAGCAAAGATTAATCAGTTCAATAAACATTTAGGATGCTGTTACCAAGTGCCACACATTTTCTGTGCTGGGTAACAGAGAGAGAAGAGTCCCTATTCTCATATAACTTATATTCCAGTGCAAGAGAAGATAGAGAAAAGCCCTAGCTGGGTTGCTCAGTTGGTTAGAATGTTGTCCTGATATGCCAAGGTTGTGAGTTCCATCTCCAGTCAGGGTACCTACAAAAATAAACTAGTGAATGCATAAATAAGTGGAGCAACACAAATTGGTGTTTCTCTCTTTCTCTCTTTCTTTCTCTTTCTTTCTTTCTTTCTTTCTTTCTTTCTTTCTTTCTGTCTGTCTGTCTGTCTGTCTTTCTTTTTGTCTCTGTCTCACTCCTCTCTCTTTTTTTTCTCTCTCTAAAATCAATCAATACTAAAAGAGAGAATAGAAAAAATAAATATATAATGGAGTAAAAAGGATGAAGAGTGAAGGCAGGTGTACTAATTTATATAAAACTGTTAGGAAAGGCCTCTTTGACAAGGTGATCTTTGGACAGAGACTGAGGAAGTAAGGAAGCAGTTCATGCTGATGATATCTGAGGAAGAACATTCCAGGCAGAAAATAGTTGGCACATAAGCCCTGGGGTGGGGGCATGCCTGGCACATTCAGCCAACTGTAAGGAGACCCATTTTACTGGAGCATTGTGACCTGGGGTTGGGGATCAGACCTGAGCACAGAGAACATGCTGAGCATTTCGTTTTTAAATGAATGAGATGAGAAGCTACTTGGAAGACTTTCATACAAGAGTGACATGATTAGCCCTGGCTGGATGGCTCACTGGATAAAGCATTGGCCCTGGCCGGATGGCTCACTGGATAGATCATTCAGTGTGGACTGAAGGTCCCAGGTTCGATTCCGGTCAAGGGCATGTACTTTGGTTGCGGGCACATCCCCATGGGGGGTGAGGGAGTGGGAGGCAGTTGACCAATGCTTCTAACTCTCTATCCTTCTCCCTTCCTCTCTGTAAAAAAAGTGATAAAGTATATTTAAACAAAAAATGAGTAACATGCTCTGACTGACATTTTCCTATAGAATTATTCTGGTTGTCAGGTGAAAATGTTCCACTGGGGAGCTAGGGATAGATCAGAGACCACAATACAGGAGGAGATGGTGGGGACCTAGACCAGGGCAGTTGTAGCTGGATTCTGGAAGTGCTTTGTAGGTAAAGCCAACAGGATTTGGTGATGCATTAGGTGTGTAGTGTGAGAAAAAAACATCAAAGGTGATGACAGGTCTATAACCTGAGAAACAAAGGCTGGAACTGCAATTTATTGAGTGTGGGACAACTCCTAGAAGAGCAGGTATTCCAGGAATGGAGTTTGGTTTGGATGGGCTCAGTCTGACATGTCTGAGCTGAGATGCCAAGAAGGCAGTTGATCCAAGAGACTGGAATTCAAGGGAAAAGTCAGGGCAGAAGATAGAGATTTGGGAGTTGTCTTGGCAGAGACAACTAAAATTCACCATGTTCCCACCCTCAAGAACTTCTCTTTCTGAGCTATTAAAATATGCTTTTTATGTGACCTATTTACCCTGAACGATTGGACTCTCACATGAGAACTATGCTTTCATTGTCTCTCAAAGGGCTTCTCATGAAGGCTGTCAGTGTTCGGTAAGATTGTTTTCTCTCTCTTCTTTTTTTAGAACTAAAGCCACGTGGTGTGGCAGTCAACTTGATCCCAGGGTTACCAGCGTATATCCTGTTTATGTGTGTTCGACATGCCGACTACCTGAATGATGATCAGAAAGTAAGGTCGCTGCTAACATCCACAATTAACAGCATCAAAAAAGTATTAAAGGTCAGTCATGTTTAACAAAATTCTCATAATGGGTATAATGACATAACTTTCATGTAGGGACTTTTTCTCCCTCAGCCTTGAGGAAGGTGTGAACACTTTGCTGTCTTAATGGCTACCTTCCACTGTGGAAATGTACCACAGTGGGAAATGTTTTTTCTTACAGATTGTCTATATGCTTCTTTCAAAACAGGGCTCAGAATAAACAGTAATCAAAATTAATTTGATTTAATTGCATTTAATTGTGGAGAAAATTGTTTCTTTATAGATAGAAATAGTCTGCTTTAAGGTCTTACTTAGAAGTAAATTTAAAATACTTAATGGAGTCCATCATATACAGGGAATATGATGCTATAGTTAAGATAGGTATTAAATAGGTTAAATAATACATGGCTCATTCATATAAGAAGATAGTTGATGAAATAAAGTTTTTCTTTGAACTTTTCTTACCATTTTTCTTCAAATCGCCCATAATTTTCCTTGTAACCTGTGCCTGATTCCATGGAGAAGCAACACACAGACACTAATCAGAAAGAAAAGGCTTGGAAAAGACAGAAAAATCATGTACTGGAGCAGGAAGTCCTACGTAATGACTCAGTGATTATGTTGCATAATCCTCCTTCTGAGTCAGAAAAACAATGAACGTTATTCTTAGTTTTAACTCAGGTGTTTCTGTGCAGAGCTAAGAGAAAGTGTTCTAAATACTTTGCTTTCTGATACCTGACTTAAGGATAATTTTTAAAATGGAGATAAGTGGATAAGTTAACATGTCCAGTGGGCGCTCAAATCTAAGATGTGTTTCATGAAATACTTTTTTTATTGTGGTAAAATATGCATAACAAAAATTATAACATTTAACCATTATTTTTATCCTTACTGAGGATATGTGGAGCTTTGCTGTTTATTTGATTGTTTTTATTAATTTCACAGAGAGGGTGAGAAACATTGATGTGAGAAAGAAACATTGATTGGTTTGCCTCCCATATGCGCCTCGATCAGGGATCCAACCCAAAACCTAGGTATGTGCCCTGACCAGTAATCAAATCCTGGGCTTTTCGGTGCATGGACTAATATTCCAACCAGCTGAGCCACCCGGCCAGGGCTTAACCAGTGACCAGCTCTGTGCATAAAGTGCATTTATATTGTTGTGCAGCCATCACCACCCATCTTCAGAGCCTTTTCATCTTTCCCATCTGAAACTCTGCACTGAAGAAACACACTCCTTCCCCCATCTGACCTTTTGACAGATGCTAGTTCTCAGTCCCTATTGCTAAGATGTTCTATGAAGTTACAATCTACAGTAGTTACTGAAGCATGGAATTTCTGAAGATTTAATACTTAAAAATTGATGAGCATCTTCTGAATAGAATTCATTTCATTTTTGGTGTATTGATGCTCTATTGCACTTAGACTATAAGTTTTGCTAATTCTTAGGCCAACTTTTACAAAGACAACAAAGTCAACTCATAAGGTTTCCTCCCTTTCATCTTAATTGCAAGAAGGCATTTATCTAATTTGACTAATTATTGTACCAGATTGTTTCAAGATTACAAAAGAGAGGGTACTAGAACCTAACACCCTTTTGATACCACTTAAAATTGATGTGCATTTGTCACATATCCCTTTTTGAATTGAAGTAGACTAGTATTTGTCTTGTGTCCTCGCCAGAGGGTAGCTTTTCATTTATTTGTTTATTTATTTTTAGAGAGAGTGGAAGGGGAGGAAAGGAGCGGAAGAGAAATAGAAACATCAGTGTGAGAGAGACACATCAGTTGGGGCTGGGGTTAGAAACTGCAACCCAGGTACATGCCCTTGACCAGGAATCGAATTTGAGTCCCTTGGGTGCACAGGCTGCCACTCTAACCACTGAGCACACCAGCCTGGGCTCTGTTTGGATTTAGCAATGATGGACATGTGCCCCAGTCCTGATGAAGAAACAAGTAGCTTCCTTTGTGTACTGCTCTGCATTGGACTTCCTTCATCCCATTTCTGATTCACTGCTCAGAAATTATATCTTATCACCCTGGCCGGTGTGGCTCAGTTGGCTGGGCTTTATCCCGTACACTAAAAGGTCACCAGTGCAATTCCCATCAGGCACATGCCTGGGTTGTAGGCTTGATCCCTAGGAGTGGGTGTGCAGGAAGCAGGTAACTGATGTTCCACTCTCACCTTAATGTTTCCTTCTCCCTTCCTCTTTCTAAGAAAACAATTTAAAATCTTTTTTTTTTAATTGTATCTTATGACTGACATATGTTTAACCTAACCTGAGTTTCAGTGTTTCACAGTCTTTCTCATTCTCCTTTGTGATTTATAATTTTTTATAATGGTAACTGAAAGAATGAGCCTTCTGGTATCTGTTCATTTATTTTTCAGGTTGTTATTTCTCCAAGAAAAAAAGCAAATTTAGGCTTATTCTCTCTTTCAGAAAAGAGGTGATGATTTTGAAACCGTTTCCTTCTGGCTCTCTAACACTTGCCGGTTTTTGCACTGTTTGAAGCAGTACAGCGGAGAAGAGGTGAGAAAAACCTGGTTATAAAACCAACATGCTGTGCCTTCTCTGATCTTTTTAAGGAAAAGGTTAATTTAGAAACCTGAATTCAGAGGTGGCTTGGAAGTTCATAGTTCTGTTTGATGTTTATTATTTATGGAATAGTGTGACTGTGGGGAACAACCAAGTTTCTTTCCTCTGAGAGTTTGTATTATAAGAAAACACAGTATAAATAAAATGAGCATTGGTCAGTGAATAGTTGGAACAATGAAACTTTTTGTCAGTGTGTGCAAGTGGACTAGTCAAGGACTCTTTAAAAATTAAAGAGTTGTGGTTTACTATAATGCTTTAAAGGTGATAAGTTCAGACTGTTTTTAAATTTGTCCAAAAATCTGTTTGGCTTTTGTTTGTAGTGATGTATTCATCAATTGTTTGACAGACTTTATTTTTTCAAAAATGTAATATGTTAAAATTACTGTTTATTAAGGGCTGCTTACTATGCATCAGACAGCACTTACTAGACACTGTGTCACTTAATTCTTACAACATTTCTATGCGATAGGGATTATGACCGAGTTTTACAGATGAGGAAACTGAAGCTCAGTGAACGTCATCCATTTGCCCAAGTCCTGTCAGCCATAAGGAGCAGGGTCTGCCTGCCTCTGGGAGCCCCTGCCCCTAACTATTCTCCTGCACCGCCCATCCTTTGCCAGGAGGGTAAAAGAGAAGCTGAGCTGTAGCACTTGCTGAGCACCCAGTCAGAGGCTTGGGGCAGAGGATGGTCCTGGCAAACGATGGGAAATACAAATGTGAGCAAGATGTCCCTGGAAAGATGGGACTGACAGACCAGGATTCCCCAGAGGGGCCATTCGCTGCCCTGTCATTCCCACCCCTTGACTGTATTGTTAAGGACCTTGGGCAGAACCCATCAAGTAGGCTATTGCTTTTGGCAGGCAATATCTGACAAAACTACTTTCTTGTACTGTTGTCTTTCTATTTTAACAAATACCACCAAAAGATGAAAATCATCTGTGGTGCCATGAAAGGAAAACTTTTTATGTATCTACCAGTCTCTGTAGAAATCAATCTGTTTTAAGCTATAAATGCCTTTTTGGTACAGTATTTATAAATGCAACTATATTTAATAAACAGAAGTTTAAACATGTTAGTACTTTAGATAGTTTAGTGTTTAGCAGTAAACTTCATGTTTCATAAGTGAAAGACAATTTTTTTACAATCCTCATCAGAGGGTATGTTTTAATTGATTTTAGAGAGAGAGGAAAGAAGAGGGGGAAAGAGAGAAAAATATCGATCAGCTGCCTTCCGTACACACCCCGACCCAGACCAGGGATTGAACTGTGATGTTTTGGTATATGGGACCATGTTCAACTAACTGAGCCACACCTACTAGAGCAATTTTTTTTTTTAAGATTAAATTCTCCTATCCTATTTTATTGACATTGCTATTGGAAAGAAAATGCTAGGTTTCCAAGTTTAGATATTATTCAAAAAGCCAGTAAGAAGTGGAATTTTAAAGATGGAAACACACATTGAAAATTATTATCCTGGCATTTATGTGTGGGATATATGGAAACTCTATGAAGAGAGAAAAAGAACAGGGAGATGCTGATCAAGTGAGCCTGACAGACAGCAGACATCTCACTTCCTGTACATCATTAACTGCGTTGTGGCTCTAGGGTTTTATGAAGCACAACACATCTCGCCAGAACGAACACTGCCTCACCAACTTCGACCTGGCTGAGTACCGGCAGGTGCTAAGTGACCTGGCCATTCAGATCTACCAGCAACTTGTGCGGGTGCTGGAGAACATCCTTCAGCCCATGATCGGTAAGTCTGTCCACCTCACATGCCCACCAGTGGCACATGTGTCATAGCATGTTTTCAAACAGAGAACATTAAAATGATCCTAAAAGTAGCTGAGGAATCCCAGAACATAGAATGTTAGCCATGACTAACTGGGTTACATCAGAATCGCTGCTTCCACAAGAGCAGGACAGCAGTATCCAGTTCCCCTCCCCAGTGTGCAGTACCTCTCTCTAAGATCAGGTAATGCTGTGTACCCAGCAGTAGACCTTATTCATTGTCCAGTTTTGAAAAACACTTCAAACTTTGGTCTAGGACCATGGTCGGCAAACTGCGGCTCGCGAGCCACATGCGGCTCTTTGGCCCCTTGAGTGTGGCTCTTCCACAAAATACCACAGCCTGGGTGAGTCTATTTTGAAGAAGTGGCGTTAGAAGAAATTTAAGTTTGAAAAATTTGGCTCTCCAAAGAAATTTCAATCGTTGTGCTGTTGATATTTGGCTCTGTTGACTAATTAGTTTGCCGACCACTGGTCTAGGAAACTACTACACTACATTTAAAACTAATAAGGCTGGGGAGGGTTTGCACTTTGGCTAATTAATAGGCTACAGCAAAAGGGGTGGGAAGGTACGGTGGTAACAGAACAGGGCTCAGACACCCCAGGCTAAAGTTGTACATCTCATGGCCCCTCTGGAATTGTTAAAGGCAATTTGGTTTAATGCAGCAATTTCTAATTCAATGAGCCCCACTGATTGTGTCTGTGTGGGTGTGTACTTTGTCTTTCTGTTTCTGTATTTTCAGCTAATGTGATTCCATGTACCTCCCTTCATATGTGTACACTCGTTCTGCATGTTTGTTTATGTATCATGCTACACTGTGGAATGTGTAGCATGTTTGAAGTCAGACTTAGGGGGCATGTACAGATTGCAGGCTGCTAACTTTAAATGCATTGAATATAAAAAACAGGCACACACACTTGTTTTTAACTTACCAAACTCTCATTCTCAGGCAGATCATCAGCAGCCTCTAAAGACTGCTCCCAGCTGCCCTTTCTTCCCCACTCATGTGTTTTTCTCATTTCCACAATTTCTTTCCCTTCTGTGGACTCAGAGTGTTCCATTTTCTATCGTAAGCCCACAATCAAACTGGAACCATAACAGGCTGAGGAAACCATGTGAGTCGGGTGATTTCTTCAGTCATTCCCTGAAAAGTCATGAGTTTAAAGCAGCCCAACTCAGCTAAAATGCAAGAGGTGCAGATGCAAAGAAGATCAGCTTCAGTCAAACTTTTTTCCTATTTGTGTCTGTTTTTATCGGCTGAACAAGAAGTTTACCTCTAAGTGTCCCACTTTCTCCCGCCACCCAATCCCCAGTGATTCAACAGCAGCTGTATGAGGTTCTTGGAGGCTGAGGTTAGCGCTAGGAGAAATCAAAGTGAGTCAGGCTTGGCCCTTGCTCTCGAGGGGCTCCCAACCCAGGAGTAGACATCCCAAACCCAAACCGTCCTAGAGGACACGTAGGCTACATGCTATGAGAGCACAGGAGAGGAGCAGCAGGGCCCAGAGGAGAGGCTGAGTCCTGGGCGGCAGAGCTCAGGGTAAGGAAGGGCCCAGCTCCCAAGTCTTCTCCAAGACCTCTGCCCAGGCTCCTGCTTTTCTTCCTTTTTTAAAAAAAAACATATTTTATTGATTTCAGAGAGGGAAGGAGAGGGAGAGAGAGAAACATCAGTTATGAGAGAGAATTAATGATCCGTTGCCCACTGCATGCCCTAGCCTGGGGATCGAGCCTGCAGCCCCAGCCTGTGCCCTAACGGAATCAAACCGTGACCTCCTGGGTCAGTGGTCGACATTCAGCCACTGAGCCACACCAGCTGGGCAGGCTTCTGCCCTTGTTACTTGATTTGTTTGCCTCTGGGGCTCACACAGCACTGGAGAACGCTCATCTTCTCCTAACTGCTGCATACCTCTCCCAAGGTACCACACCCTGGTGCTAGTACAGGCTGCTGCTCCTTAGTTTAGAAAATACACCGTTAAGATTTCTTAATAAGTTTTTGCATTTAAGAATTATTCCTTTATTAAAAATCTAGAAGCTCTTTTGGGGGGAGTTCTTTTTCCCTCTGTTTAGATGCTCAGATCATTTTCCTAAAATGAATGTGTGAATGTGTGTGCACATGAAACGGTGTCCTTCCTGACCCTCTCTTTTCACGTGAACTTCTCGTGCAGTCTCAGGCATGCTGGAGCATGAGACCATTCAGGGCGTGTCCGGGGTGAAGCCCACAGGGCTGAGGAAGAGGACCTCCAGCATCGCCGATGAGGGCACCTACACCCTGGACTCCATCCTCCGGCAGCTTAGCTCCTTCCACTCCGTCATGTGTCAGCACGGCATGGACCCCGAGCTGATCAAGCAGGTGGCCAAGCAGATGTTCTACATCGTGGGGGCCATCACGCTGAACAACCTCCTCCTGCGGAAGGACATGTGCTCCTGGAGCAAAGGCATGCAGATCAGGTGAGAAACTTGAACAGTGATGGCCTTTTCTCGCTGCCCCATGACTGCCTGCCAGCATGTGGGGAGCTGAGGGCTAGCTTGAGGTCAGTGCACCTGATGTCTGTCTGGGCCACAGCCACCCAGCAAAGGAAGTGTGGGCATGGAGCCATGTCCTGCCGCCTGGCTGGCCCTCTCCCCAGTCATCATTGCTCCGCTGTGCTGTGCCTCCAGCAGGTTCCACTCATGGCTAAGCTAAGTCTTCAGAGGGATTAGAAAGATGATGAAAAATACATAAAGATGGGATAGTTGCTTCCTCTTCTTTTGTGTGTATTTTATTTATTTTTAAATATATTTTTATTGATTTTTAGAGATGAAGGGAGAGGGAAAGAGAGAGAGAAACATCAGTGTTGAGAGAGAATCATTGATTGGCTGCCCCCTGCATGCCCTCTACTGGGTACTGAGCCGAAACCCAGGCATGCACCCTTGTTCAGAATCGAACCTGGGACCCTTCAGTCTGCAGTCCAACTCTCTATTCGAGTTGCCAAACTAGCTAGGGCTGAGCCAAACTAGCTAGGGCTTTTGTGTGTGTTTTAATTGCACAATAATAAAATATCCTATCTAATAAAGAGGGAATATGCTAATTTACCATCACTCCATCACAAAGATGGCTGCACCCACAGCTGAGGCTAAATTCCCATAAAGAGCCTTAACAAGCAATCAGCAGGGACCTGAGATTATACCTCCCCCGCCCCAGTGGGGCTTGACAGGGGCCTGAGGCCACACCCCCTGCCAGGGGGAGCTTGACAGGGAACCTCGGGTGCACTTCCTGTCCTGGTACTGGGCCAGGGAACCTCAGGCTGCTACCCCCACCCCAGCACCAGGCCGGGGGACCTCAGACCACACCCCTCACCAGGTGGGGCTTGACAGAGGACTTCAGGCACGCCCCCCACCCAGCAGTGCTTGACAGGGGACCTCAGGCAGTGCCCCCCACCCAGCGGGGCTTGATGGGGGACCTGAGACTGCGCCCCCTGTCCCCCCCCCACCCTACTCCCACCTCCCCCTCTTGGCAGGGGTTATGGGGGACCTCAAGGCATGCCCACGCCCCAGTCTGGGCTGAGGGATCACAGGCCACACCCACTGTCCAGGCCCCAGGCCCGGGGACCTGAGCCTATGCCCCCTGCCCAACTTGGCTTAACAAGGGTGGGACTGGCTGGGTGTGGATCTAGCACAGGGGGGAGGGGATCGGCCAGGTCTGGGTCTCATGCAATATTGAGGTGCACGTGGGCAAGGACTTGATTCTGGGTCCCATGTGAGCCCCAGACTCTGACAGGAGGAAGGTTTTCATATATATTTTACTAATTTTCTTTCATCTCTGATGCTTCTGTTATAGAAAAAGGGTAAGTAGCAATATTAAATTATTTTCTCAAATTAATTCCCTTTTAATGTGCACTAATTTCATGCACCCGGTCACTAGTCAAATTATAATGAAGAATTATAATGCTTGGTTGCTCTTGGAAATTTATTTTAACAAAATACATTTCTGTACTATGGCAACAAGAGCATGTTTAATGAGTCTTTCACTAATATTTGAAATGTTCCCCTTGGTGTTTTAGAAAGAGCTACACTCGGTTTGATGCCAACTACTCCTCAGCATTACCTCATTATCATAATAGAATTGACTTATTTTATAACTAATTTATTTTAAAACAGCTAGAAAATTCACCAAGGGGAGGCAGTAATTCTCCTACAAAAGTCTTTAGTTACTCAGTCTCAGGAAATGTTGGCATTCTTTTCAGATTTCCCATTCTGACCCACATCCATTGTAGTTAACATTTGAGAAGCTAATGTCTTACCTCAGATAGAAGAATCTCTTTCTCTATAAGCTGTTTATACATTTGCAGCACCTAATAATTCCTCTTGTTAAGTGTGATTATTCACTCTGTGTGTCCATCTACCTCATTTTAGTTTGGAAACCACTGTTACTTGCTTGGCCATCTCTTGATATCTCAGCACCCATGTAGTTTTGGGGTCTTCCTCCCACTTGCCTTTCTCTCCTCCCCTCCCTGAGCTTCCTTGGGCCACTGCTTCCATTATCCACGCTCTTCCCTAAAGAAGGCTGGAGCACAGAGTATGTGTATGGGGTGGAGGGAGGTGTTATTATTCAGATGGACTTAAGTAAGAGGGAGGACTTAAAGAATTATTATTTCTCACTCTGAAGTTGTAGGAGAAACTATAAAGTGTTTCTGATCAGCTGTTTAAGGAGGGCACAGCCACATAATATGTTCTGTCTTATCTTTTAGCTGGTCTCACTTCATAATTTTTGCTATAATGGCTACTTTTCTATCTTGCATTAAAGATAATTATATTCTCTAGTCATTTACTCTTTTATAATTGTGATTATAAACCTCATGACTTTTTATAATGATAATTTTTAAGCATAGCTGATAAGATTTAAGAAAAGCAAACAAGAATACTGTTTATCATTTTAACAAATTCCTGACAAAGCCATACACAGAAAATTAAGGCATTTATGACAACATTCAGTAAATTTGCATTCTCCCCCCTTTCTCCTCTCTCCTTCCCTCCCTCCCTCCCTTTCTCCCTCTCTCTCTCTCTCTCTCTCTCTCTCTCTCTCTCTCTCTCTCTCTCTCTCTCTCTCTCTCTCTCTCTCTCTCTTTCTCTCTTTTTCTCCCCCCACCCCCCACACACAGGTACAATGTCAGTCAACTGGAAGAATGGCTGCGGGACAAGAATCTGATGAACAGTGGGGCTAAAGAAACCCTGGAACCTCTCATTCAAGCTGCTCAGCTTCTGCAAGTGAAAAAGAAAACAGATGATGATGCAGAAGCCATCTGCTCCATGTGCAATGCTTTAACTACTGCCCAGGTAACACACCTTCCCTTCTTTGACATTTCACATTCGTCAAGGGTGATATTGGGGGGGGTGGGGGTGGGGGGGAGCCCTCTAGCAATTGCTCTTGTCTGAGCTGACTTCTCTGTGTCAGAGAAGACATATATCTGACAGCTCTTGAAATAGGATTATACCAGGAAGTCACACATTTTAGTGCACTGAGACACAACCAGGAATGAAAGAAGGGTTAGCATCCTAGGCCTGCTATGGAGCTTGTGTTCCAAAAATAACTTTATAAGTCTTTTAACTTCTCTATTTTAAGACAGATAATTCTTGTTTCTGAATTGAGTTCCTATCTCAAAGGACCACACTTGTTGCTGGGGGAAACACTTTCTACCTAATAAAAGAGTAATATGCAAATTAGCCATCACTCCACTACACCACTAGGCACGCCCACCAGCCAATCAGAGCAAGTATGCAAATTAACCCCAACCAAGATGGCTGTGTCCACAGAGAGCAGGAGGGAAAAAGCCAAGCTTTCCACCTGCCCTACCTGGCCTAAGCCTCCACTCAAGGCTACAAAGTTTCAATTATAGAAGGTAAAGAAATCCAAACAGAAATGGTGGCAGTCATGGAGCAAGGAGAAGGCTTGGCTCTACTCCAGGCTACAAAGTTTCAATTGTAGAATGTAAATAAATTCCAATTACCAGGGCCTCCGCTTGGGTCGCCAAGGGGCGTAGCTGGCCTGCAAACCACTATAGGCTCCTCGCTCAGGCCATCCCATGCCCCAAGGAACCCCTAGCCTGATCTGGGACACCCTTCAGGGCAAATCAGCTGGCTCCCACCCATGCACTAGGCCTCTGTACAATCTAATAAAAGAGTAATATGCAAATTGACCATCACTCCAATACACAAGATAGCTGCTCCCATATGGTCAAAGATCCTGCCCCCATGTGGATACAAGATGGCCACCACAAGATGGCCAGCAGGGGAGGGCAGTTGGGAGGGACCATGCCTGCAAGGAAGGGCAGTTGTGGGTGATCAGGCAAGCAAGGGAGGGCAATTGGGAGGCACCAGGCCTGCAAGGGAGGGAGTTGGGAGTGACCAATTATGCAGGGGGAGGGCAGTTAGGAGTGATCAGGCCAGCAGAGGAGGGAAGTTGGGGGCAAACAGGCTGGCAGGGGAGCAGTTAGACATCAATCAGGCTGGCATGGGAGTGGTTAGGTGGTGATCAGGCTGGCAGGCAGAAGCGGTTAGGAGCAATCAGGAAGGCAGGTAGGTGAGCAGTTGGGAGCCAGCAGTCCTGGATTGTGAGAGGGGTCCCAGATTGGAGAGGGTGCAGGCTGGGCTGAGGGACACCACTACCCCTTTCCCTCTCTTCCCTTTCCCCATGCACAGATTTCATGCACCAGGCCTCTAGTCAATAAATAAGGGACAATCCCTGCTGAAAATGAACTGCAAGTTTAGAAGGGAAGACAGGTGTGCCCAGCTGATTCTGCTGGAAGGGATTCTAGTGAGCTCAGTGGTGAGGTGTCTGAAGGAGTGCTGAGGGCGATAACTGACTGACTGTTCAGAGGAGGGTCCATCAGGCATGGCCTTGAGTTTAAGGAGGGAGCAGAGAAGGGAGGACCCTGAGGACCGGCAGCCGCATGAGGGGAGGCATAGGCATGTGCATGCCCACTTCTCATTTGCCCAGTTATTTCTGTGCTTACTCTTGGTGTTTCTTAGTGTTCATCACATATCTCCTGGCATAGAAAGCTCACAGAGGTTACACATGGAGTATGTGCAGAAAGCAGCTAGGAGGATAGTAAGGATCCTGTCAAAAATTGCCACTTTGGGAAACTGGGAGGATGGGAGTGGGGGCACTTTTGCTTTTTATGTTTTGTTCTTTTTGTACAGTTTGAATGTTTTCCCAAATTTACATTTCTCTTTAAAATGTACAAAGATTAATACATTTTATTTTATTTTATTTTTTTTATTGTTCATCAGATTTTTTTAATTTCCTTGGTTTTTAGATTCACTTGTTGATAGTTACATATTTGTTGTTCATAATTTTTATCTTTGTTTACTTTCTCTTCTGAAAGAACCCCCTTCAGCAATTCATATAATTCTGGTTTGGCGGTGATGAACTCCTTTAGCTTTTTTTTATTAGTGAAGCTCTTTATCTGGCCTTCGATTCTGAGTGATAGCTTTGCTGGGTAGATTATTTTTGGCTGTAGGTTCTTGCTATTCATCACCTTGAATATTTCTTGCCATTCCCTTCTGGCCTGCATGGTTTCTGTTGAGAAGTCAGCTGACAATCGTATAGGTACTCCTTTATAGGTTACTACCTTCTTTGCTCTTGCTTCTTTTAATATTCTCTCTTTGTCTTTTGCTCTTGGAATTTTAATAATGATGTGTCTCGGTGTGGTCCTCTTTGGATTCCTTTTGTTTGGAGTTCTGTGTGCTTCCTGGACTTGTAAATCTAATTCTTTCACCAGGTGGGGGAAGTTTTCTGTCACTATTTCTTTCAGTATGTTTTCGATATCTTGCTCTCTCTCATCTTCTGGGACCCCCATAATTCTGATGTTGGTTCGCTTGAAGTTGTCCCAGAGGTTTCTTACATTATCTTCAATTTTCTGGATTCTCTTGACTTCTAGCTTCTGTGGAGGAGTGTCTTCTGGCTCTTTATGTTCCAAATCTTGGACTTGATTCTTGCGATCTTCCCTTCTGTTTTTAGGACTCTGTAAAATATTTTTTACTTCAGACAATGTATTCTTTATTTCTTGTTGATCCCTTATCATTTCTTGTTGACTCCTTATTAATTCTAGTTGATCTCTTTTCATATCCTCATAGGCCTTATCCATCTTTTCTAGGAAATTCTTGAAAAACCTTATAAGCGTAGATTTGAACTCTATATCCAGATGCTTTTTGTCCTCCATTTCTTTCGTTTGTGATCTATTTTGTTGTCGCATTTGCGATCTATTTTGTTGTCGCATTTCGCAGTTACAGATGGGATGGGGTTTCAGGGTGGAGCCTGCAGCTTTGGCTTCCGTCAGCCCTATGCGGGTCCTTCAGTGTTCGCTGCTGGCGCCTCTGAGAGAAAGGTGCCCTCGATTTTCGCCTGCTGCCAAACAGTCTATGCTCTCCCACAATGAGCCCGGTATTGGGGTTCAGTTCCGTTTGAAGTGGAGTTGGAGGTGGTGTTCAGAGCAGTCTGGAGCCCCAGTCTCCTTCCCGTCAGGGCAATCCCGCGGCACAGCCGACTGTCCCTTCTCTGTGTGCAGTGTGCGCACCTCCGGGACCTCCTTTCGCCTCTCCCTGGGGTTCCGCCTTACAGCCCAGCTCCCTATGGCTGAGCCTGAGTCCCCGGGGTCTGGCTTAGAACTGGGGTTCAGAGCAGTCGGGGGTCCAGCTCAGTCGGAGTTTTATCTCCTTCCCGCTAGGGAATGCCAGCCAGGCACTCGGCCTCCCTCCTCTCCAGCTCCTTCCTCTCCGCGCGCTCCGCGTGTCTCCGTACCTTGGGCTTTTACAGTTCCTCCGTGCCTCCTTTTGGTTTTCTCCTTGCTTCTTGCTGTAGAATTTCCAGTCAGTCAACCTTCCTGTAATTCTGGGCAATGTCCGTTTTATATTTTAGTTGTATTTTATTGAAATTGTTGTGTGCGGCTGCGGCTAGGTGTTCACCTGGGCGCAGCCATCTTGGATCTCCGATTAATACATTTTTATTATAAAAATTAAAATAGTAAAAATATATGTGCCCTCAGACCATCTCATCTCCCCTCCTGCCCCACCAGCCCTGGAAGGAATGGAAACTACACTGAGATCTTTTCGGTCTTCTACATTATGAGCCCCAGTGCACTTGACTATATGTTGAAAACTTTGATCATTTTATTTCTCACAGATTGTCAAAGTGCTGAATTTGTATACGCCAGTTAATGAGTTTGAAGAAAGAGTCTCTGTGTCATTTATTCGTACTATACAGGTAAGATCGCTCAAACACAGTTTTTTAATGGAAATTTTACAATTTGTTGAAGGATAATTTTTTAAATTTTTATCATATTTTTACAGTGCATTAAGTTTTTTTTGTAACAGCTTATTGGGAAAGTGAAGTTAATTTAAAACAAATGTAAACATTCTTCATTAGTTGGAGAATTTTGGGTAGGATTTTTGGCAGAAGAAAATTATCTTTATAGATTCAAAGAACTGATGCTCTGCTTTTTTGTTTTTTTTATCTTAGATGCGTTTACGAGACAGGAAGGACTCTCCTCAGCTGCTCATGGATGCTAAACACATCTTTCCTGTCACCTTTCCCTTCAACCCGTCCTCCCTCGCCCTGGAGACCATCCAGATCCCAGCCAGCCTTGGCCTGGGCTTCATCTCCCGGGTCTGAAAGCCACATCGAGGCAAAAGGACAGTACATTTCTTGCCTGAAATAAGAACCCCTTATTTCCAGTCAACTACTGAAAACACACTTTAAAGAAGATGTAGTCATTATCTTCCAAACAAGAGGTTATTAACTGGAAATCTCCCTAGAATACTTTCATCACCTCGGAAAGAAAGTCACATTCCCTCGTGCTATTACCTGTAGCACCGCCCACCCTTGCTCATTAGGTACCCCGAGTTCACATGCAGGTGTATGATGGAAGGAAGGGGGAAATGTATCTTGAGTTGCCAGCATTTATTTTAAATCCTTAGCACTACATCTAAATGGTGTAAAAAACCATAAATTCCAGATATGAGTGATTGGGAGGAAGGTACCCACAGAGAACGTACTCTGTATAACCAGAAGATAATCACTATTGAGTACATGTCGTATCAGTTTAGGAATCATGGTGATGTTGAACTGGATCACAGAAATCAACTACAGTAGGTATAATAACTGGACAAGTAACATCCTTTGTGTGTCATTATGATGTAGAGATATTAAGAAAATGCTGTTTTGCTGTATCACATAGAAGTCCATTTGCACTGTAGTTTCCTGAGCATTTTAAGCTGCTGCTACATACTGGTTCTTCAACATGTAAGCGGTATTCTTGTTAGGTACTACGACAATAAGCTTCTCTTTTATCGACTCTTGTTTACAGTACAATCAGATCAGTTTTAACTGGATTCTTTGCAAACATCTGTAGATTCACCTGCACAAGTAGCAGACACTGGGAAGTCATGTAGTAATATGACAGAATGTTTGACATTCAGGGGTAGGATTAGACAGAACGGCAGTTGTTGGTGTCTATTTATTCAGGACATATTACAGTGGTGTGCTCATTATTTTTCCCTGGTGGATACCACATCAGGGTACAGTGTTCTGTAAAGTGACTTATTTTTAGTTCCCAGATCTGATTTCTGCAATGCATATAGTCAACCTTGACAGGTTTCCTTTCTTCTTAATTTATTAAGAATTAATCTCAGTCACTATCTAGAGAGCATTGTCAGAATATTCATGATTCAGGTCTTAAAACCTTGATTATCCTATAAATTATGCAAAAGAAGGTGTGTAATGAATAATTATGATTATTTTTTTTTAGCCTTTGCAATTTCTATAAATGTTCTCAGTAACGCTAGATACTGTAAAGAGCATCGTGTTAGAAATACTTTGACTTATATAAGAAATATTAGAAGATGGCTGAATTTTACAGAGAATTGGGCTTCATAAGACCCAGATTCTATGTTTTCATCCCTAAATTTTAATTAAACATACTCTTCATTTTTCCTTAAAAATCTTATACATAAAGCTTTCATATTGTGCAAATAGAATTCCTTGGCTTTCATCAGAAACTCTGGTTCTTCATTGCAATCATAGATTTATATAATTTAACTCCCAGATGGTTTATAAAAATGCATCTTATTAAAATATGTGCAATATTATTAATGGAAGTCAAACAGTTTAGAACTAGTGATAAAGACTTTATTAAAAGATAAATACTATCTGTTAACTTATTTGGGTCTCAGATTCCTCTTTTATAAATAAGAGGATTGGACAACTGACTCTTAAGATCCCTTCCACGTCTAACCTCTCTCCTCTCGGCGCTCAGATCTTAGAGAAATGAGCTGTAGTTCCTCAGTAAGTTTATCCTCTGATGTAGAGACCAGTGTTCAGTGCCTGTTAAGTCTGAGGGATTAATAAAACTGTCACAAGTCTGGTTAGTTATAACTCTTCTTCAATGTGCATGATCTGTGTCCATGCTTTTAGAAAATTCATAGGTCTAGGTGATTTTTATTGAATCACATACTGTGGTATTCAATTGGATACATTTATTTGCAAAACCAACCCAAAACATTACTAATTCAATCAGATTCTCTCAGTTTTTGGTTTGTCACTGGTTTTCAGTGAACAATGAACTTATAACCAGATGGTTCGTACTGAATGTGTCATAGTCTAAGAGCGTGAGGGGGACTTGAGTGGGGAGAGGCTCACCACAAAATGCCACCAGCGGTAGGCTGTCCACCGAAGCCCCCGACCTCCCCAGCTCAGTCCTGTGCAGCATGTCCACGCGACCCTCAGTCTCGTCAGGTCTTCAAGATGCGCCGTGGCTCCTGCTGCCTTGCAGCCCCTTTTCCTGCTCCCAGACAGCTCATGTCCTGAAGCATCTCTCGTCGAGGCCTTGGTCTCTGCCCGGACTGCTGTCCTGCTGGGCCGGAGGGCCTGTTCAGGGACGGCCACAGAGTTCTGCTGTTCCGGGGCTCCAGGCTCCCAGGACCCAGGTGGGGGGTCGGAATTCACTTCTCTTAGCAGCCTGAAGACCTTTGGTCTTGACAAGAGTACCTGATGGAGGGGCCCCATGGCCTGGTAACGACTGCTACTTGAGGATGCAACCCTGTTCTGAGGACTGCTCACCCGCCCTGTCCATCCACACTCTCATGCAGCTGCACACACTTCCAGCAGCTTCCACCTGCCCCTTTGTCTGTTCGCTCCCCCTATTCCGTCAAGCAATCGTGTATTCCATCTCTGCTCTGACTGCATTGAAGGCAGCAGTGGATGTTGTCAGTCCTCAGCTGCCCCCTGGCCCGCCTGGTGGTCTACCTGGAGGCTAATCTGTAAAACTTGTTCTTCTCCTCTGTAGTACATTTTTAACATTATCACCAATTTACTTTTTCATAATTCCTCTGTGACACACATTAGGAATTCAAAGATCTTGAAAGAATAGCAGTTCATTGTCTTAAGCCCTTCTCCCTACTCAACTCCCCGCTCGCTCACATCTAGATTAGCTCGCACCTTGGAATTCAAAGTTGAAAAATAAGAAGCAGTTTCCCTTCTTGTAGCTTTTCTTAGGGTAAGGCTTTGATCCACCTGAGAGTAACTATTGTACAATGATGGGGAAAGAAGAATATGGTATAAGATCCACAAATGTGGCTTCATGATTTCTTTGGAAGATTTGAAAAATCCCCATGTACCTGACACTTTTTTGCCAGGATAAAAGTACATATCTATATATTCCAAAGCCAACTTCAAGGAGATGTGGGGGTTGGGATCAGTTAGTATGATTTGCTTTATTTCAGTGGATAATTGAGAGTTGGCTCTTTCGGGGTAATAGTGTATAATATAGAGCAAATCTATTCATAACAGTGGGGGAAACTATGAAAATATTTTATTAATAGAATCTCAGTACAGTGACTGTAGAGAAACTACTTTCCTGGTAACCCTAGGTAAAGAGGCAACTGTCACCATCTGAGAAGTCTCTCACTCTCTCTCTCAAACACACAATCACCAGTTCATAGAGTTGCCCAGGAGGCATAATCAAGTATCCTCTGGGTAACTTCAACTACTTAGGATAAAACAGCAACAATTAGTGTTTGACCTTTAAATTCTCCTTTAGAACATACCTCGCATTGGCTCTGCTTTCCTCCAGCGTGCTTTCTCTTACCTCACTGCATCCTCACAGCAGCACCGGAGGGTAGAACTGTGGCTAAGTCATCTGCTGATGGGATGTGGGTGGTAGGTCCCGCAGCCCTCCAGCCCAGCAGCTCTCCCCACAGCAGCGGCAAGTCCTGGGGTCACATCTGTTCCTCAGTACCTATGGGGGGCCCCGGGTCAGCAAGAGGTGCTCGTTCTCTCTATTAGAGTTGGCAGCTGGCATATGGGAGCTGAGCAATGAGCAATGCCGACTTCTTTTTGCTGACGAGACAGCGCCTAGAGCCAGTGGTTTTCTTTCTGTCACAGTTGCCTGCTACCACTAGGCGTGGCTTTGTAATTACCCAGTGCTCCCTGGCAGGGTGCAACGGCTCTGTGTGTAGGTCATTAATTAGTAGCAGGCTGTCTCAGCCTGACGGAAAGCAGTGAACGCCTCCCAAAGTGATGAGGAAGGTCACTCTCCACACACCCCCTCCGTTAGAGCCAACAGGTGAGCTGTGAGAGCCACCAGGGAGCTGGGCAGCCCTTGGGGAACCTGCAGCTGCAGGCCAGGCCCATGGGTGCTTCTGAGAGTCATCCCCCGCCTGGCCGTGCACAAGTCAGGGTGTGCTTAGATGTTACTGTGTGTGCATGCTGCCAGTGTCTGCTTTGCGGCTAGGAGGTGTGCTGTATGCATGTGTGTTAGGGAGGCTGTGTGTTGCTGTGGCCTCCGTTCGTGGATAAGGGCATCGTCATTTCTTCTCAGGCCGTGCTGTGAGGGCCGCCTTAACCCCTGCTCCCTTCCCTCCTGGAGCTGCCTTAAGTTCTCCAAAACTTTTCCTCTGTACAGGGATGTCTTGCCTGGAGAGAATATCAAGCCCTGTTTCTCAAGGTCTTGTGAGGGTTTTGGTTGGGTGTGGCCTCCAACCACTAATTCCTTTCCCAGAGTCTGCATGCTCCTCCCCCACCTGTTCCTTCTTCCTTTCTTTTCTGTTATTTCCGAACAGGTAGTAAAACTCTGAGGCAGCAACAATCTCAGAGTCGGTGGAATGTGGACTTAGAAAGCCTTCCTGAGTTTGGGGGTCTAGGGGTGGGAGGACTCTGTGTCACAAGTAAGCAAATGAACATATGGAAGAAATGTTAGATTTTTTGGTAGTATTTAAATGGCTTGTTTTCCACCAGCCTTTTCTTAATAAATAAAGGTAAAGAGTACCACTGTAAAACTTTTCATGGGCATTCTTTAAAAATATTTTTTAAGAACCCGGTACTATAAAAGGTTGAAAACCAGAAAAAGTGCTATAAATTTGAACCCATTGCATTACCCTAAATTAAATCAGCCTGGAGTTAGTGGGTTTTCAGAAGATCAGGAACAGAAAAGTACTGTGTGACATATCTGCCAAAATGTGTTCTATACATTTTTTAATTTTATAATTCGGTCTAGCTAAAATGTTCATTAGCTTAACTTAATGGGTGTTAGTAGAGTCATAAATATCTGAAATGACTAACCTTTTTAGTACTGTAATATTGCCTGAACTATTTGAAAGAAAAATGTTTTTGAGTTGAAACTGGAATGTATAATTCAATGCTTGGTAGGTGAGTACATTTTAAAGCATTTTTCAGAGTCAATAATTTCAAATGTCTTATTGTTGCCGTATATTGTAAGATTTTAGCTCACATTTCAGGCTTTCTAAATCATTTGAGCCATTTATTTTTTTTCCCAACAAATGCTGATATTTTACACATTAAATGTGGATATGTGTGTTGTAATTTATGATTCCTAGCTATGTATATCTGTGGAGTCCTGGAGTAAGGTTGACGTTTTTGTTGGAAATTCTAATTGCTCTAACAGTGTTGCACAGAAATGAGCTCATGACATTTAACATATTGTATTTTAATTATTAACTTTAAATTATTAATTTATTGTGAAATGGTTATACCGTTTAACTAAAATGAAATTGAACATTGTAATTTTCCAAACAGGTTTTCTTCTTGGACCTGGAAAAGTTTTTAGGTACAGTATTCATTAAGAAGGAAGCAGAAGTACTGAGAAATGAAGGAATTACCAACCAACTCTAGGTTTAAAAGAAACCCATCCCAGCATATCTCACATGTAGTTTTTAAAAATAAGTTAATAATTCACCTCATTTTAACAAGAGCCTTTGAAACATAGGTTTTTCACTATATATCACCTAGTGCTAAGATGGAAACCAAAACAATATCAGATTGACATTTAAGCTCTAAATTTGTAGTTGTCTAATGTTGTACTTAGTAAATGTGTGTCATTAATGCTGTATTCTCCTAGCTATTATAGAAAATTCTTCAAATAAAGATATGGATATAAAGGATTTTTGTTGGTGTCTTATAAATAAATCCACAACACATGAAACATGGAATATATACCAACATAGGCCACATTCTGGACCACCTTTAAAATTTAAAAAATAGAAGTCCTATAATGTATGCTTTCAGATGAAAACAGAATTGAACTAGAACTCAATGACAAGAAAAATGGTTGAAAAATCTCCAAATACTTGGAGATTAAACAGCACACAAGGGCACATACTTTGGTTGCATGTTTGGGCAAAGTGGGAGGCAACCAGTTGATGTGTTTCTCTCCCTCATCCCTTTCTTCCACTTTGTTTTAAAAATCAATGGGAAAAATATCCTTGGGTAAGGATTTTTAAAAAATTAACTCAATAAATATAGTTCTTTTAAAGGTAGGAATTAAAATGGTCCACTAAAAAAAAAAAAATCCATCACCACAAATACTGGTAAAAGAGAAGCAGAGGAATAAAAAAGACCTGAGCCTTATAGAAAAAATGTCTCATAAATCCAGCCAAAGCCGGTTTGGCTCAGTGGTAGAGCGATGGTCTGCAGACTGAAAGGTCCCAAGTTCGATTCTGGTCAAGGGCATGTACATTGGTTGCGGGCACATCCCCGGTAGGGGGTGTGCAAGAGGCAGCTGGTCGATGTTTCTCTCTCATCGACGTTTCTAGCTCTCTATCTCTCTCTCCCTTCCTCTCTGTAAAAAATCAATAAAAATAAAAAAATAAAAAATCATAAATCCAACCACATCAATGGTTACATTAAATGTGAACGGGTTGGGGTGTCGAACTCAATCAGAGAAGGGGCCAAAATCTAAAATCCAGCCTAAATCGCGGGCCGAATGGTTTACTGAACAGTCATAAACTGTCATTGTGATGGAAATGCAGCGGAGTGCAGTGATGACAGCGCGGTGCGGGCCACATTGCAAGGCCTGGCGGGACGGATTTGGCCCGCGGGCCTTGTGTTTGACACATGTGGATTAAACACTTCCACCAGAAGCAGAGATTGTAGCCGAAACCGGTTTGGCTCAATGGATAGACCGTCGGCTTGGAGACTGAAGGGTCCTGGGTTCAATTCCGGTCAAGGGCATGTACCTTGGTTGCGGGCATATCCCCAGTAGGGGGTGTGCAAGAGGCAGCTGATCGATGATTCTCTCTCATCGATGTTTCTAACTCTCTCTCTCTCTCCCTTCCTCTCTACAAAATCAATAAAATATATTTTTTTAAAAATCTTAAAAAAAAAAAAAAAGAAGCAGAGATTGTGAAACTGGATTGAAAAAACAAAAAAGCAATAACAGCAAACATGGCCAAACTGTATTGCTATCTATAGATTAACAAACATGGGTTGAGAAAAATATATCAATCCCATTCAATATTGAAAAAAAAACAACAAACTAGGAGTAAGAGGAACTTAATGTATGGAACTTAATGCTAACCTTATAATTAATGACAACAAAACACAAAACAAACAAACAAAAATAGAATACTTTCCCCCCTAAGTTAAGAACAAGGCAAGAATGTCTATTTGTTCTTACCACTGCCACTGGACATTGTGCTGGTGGTTCTAGCCAACTCAATAAGCACATACGAAAATAAATGCACCTACGCTGAAAAGAAAGTTTTAAAAAGTGTATTCATTTGCAAATGACATTTTTTGGAAAATCCTAAGGAATCCACAAAAATTTTCTATAATAAATTCAGGAAAGGTCACAAGATATATAAAATCAATTACATTTCTATATATTAGCAATAAACAATTGGGAAATGAAATTAAGAACTTATATAAGAAAGGATAATAGGAAAATAAGGTATGTATAATATCAACGGAAATACGAAATATCCAGAAATTACACTAACAAAGACCGGTATGGCTCAGTGGTTAGAGCATCTGCCTGTGGACTGAAAGGTCCCAGGTTCGATTCCAGTCAAAGGGCATGTACCTTGGTTGTGGGCACATCCCCAGTAGGAGGGAGGTGTGCAAGAGGCAGCTGATCGTTGACTCTCTCTCACCGATGTTTCTAACTCTATCCCTCTTCCTCTCTGTAAAAAATCAATAAAATATATTTTAAAAAAGAACTTATATACATCCATAATAGCATGAAAAAGAATAATATGCCTGAGAATCAAGTTAGTAAAAGAAGTGCCAGGCTTGTACACTGAAAACTACAGAACATGGCTTAGCCATCTTGCAGAAGTTTTCCAGCAATCCACACACTTCCCAGAGGCTGGTGCTCAACCAGGATGGGACTTTTGACCATTAAAAAAAAAAAAAAAAAGTCAAATAATTGTACAATTTCCCAAAAATCCTGCTAGGGTTTTTGTTCCAAATATATTACGCTTATATATTATTTATTTGGGTAGAATTGACACCTGTACAACATTAAATATTCCCATATATGAAAATCACACATCTCCCCATTTTACTGAGGTCTTCTTTCATGCCCACGAAGGGAAATTTAAACATTTTCTCCACAAAGGCCAAGTGCTTTTTTGTTAGTGTAATTTCTGGACATTTCGTATTTCCGTTGATATTATACATACCTTATCTTCCTATTATCCTTACTTCGTATTTTCTAAATGGTTATTGTGGTTATAAAGAAAAGCTACTCGTCTTTATATTTTATTTTGAATATGGTCACCTGGCTGAACGAGATCTCACAAGTTTGTTGCTTCTCCTGGGATTTCTATGGAAATGGTCATGCCCTTCTGCTCTGGACGGTACACACGCAGCGGCTTACGGAGCTGAAGCCGCGGCCGGGACCACCCGGGACGCACCTGCTTCCCGCGGGCGGGCGGCGCCTCGCTCCGCCTGGTTCCTGGAGGGGCGCTCCGCCCGCGGGGGGACCACTGCACCGGGGGGAGGGTCGCGCCCCGCCCCGCCCCCGCCCCGGCCAATCGCGGCGAGGAGTCGGGCGGGAGGGACCAATCGGCGCCGCCCTCCTGGGAAAGTTGGTGGAGCCGCAGGAAACTTCTCCCGCAGGACGTCCCGGCGCTGCCCGCGGCGCCCCGCACCGCCGCCTCCCGGGCCTCAGAGCCGCGCGTCGCCCGGTCACCCCGTTGCCCCGTCTCGGCCTCGAGCTGCCCAGGCCCCTGCGCTCATGGCGGTGGCCGCGCTGTACACGCAGGTAGGCGGGGGCGGCGGCGGGAGGGAAGCGGCGGCGTCGGTGCTGACTGTACCTGTGCCGCCACCCGTGCACCTGGCGCGCCCGCTGCCCGAGGGGCCGCGGAGCCCGGGAACGAGGGCGCGGGGAACCTCGCGCCCCCCCCTCCCCCCGAGGACCCGGGTCCCCGTCCGTGGGGAAGGCGCCCCTGACGCCTGGGTCCCCTCGGGACTGGAAGACCGAGTGTCCCGGGCCCGTCTCCGCGTCGCTCTGTCCCTCTTCCCGAGTCACAGGTGCAATCTGTTGCCCGCGGGCTCGCAGAAACCTCAGACGCGGGAGAAGAAGCGCATCGATCGTCTTCCCGGACCTCCGGGGAGCCTCAAATCGCTGGCTCAGAAGTGTAGGAGCGCTTTGGGGGCTGTTTTCTGGAATTACCGGGTCTTCCGAAGGCCGGCGCTGCCCCTGCCTGGACGGGTGGCCCAGGCCTCACCCTACACTCTGGGGGCTTCTAGGAACCCAGATGCCGACTCAGGCCCCTCACCCAACACTGATGTGGTGCTGGCAGTTTGTAAACCACCTTCCATACCCACTCCTGACCGCAGGAATCACTAGAGCATATCCGTGGGGGCCGAGGGCTCCACAATTTAGGTGGGAAGGATGGCATTCCCACACAGTGTCCAGAACTTTCTTAGATGGCCTTGGTTAATAATTGGGATAAAAAGTGTGAAAAAGTGTTGGTCCTTTTGAAAAAATCCACTTCAATCGCCATAAAGCCAGATCTTCCTATACCGTTCATCCTCAGGATTCAAATTGATGAGACTACAGCCCATTCGTTTCTCCTGACACATGCCCCATCTTTATATTTAAAGACATTGTTGCTATATGGAAACAGTAGTTGTAAGTAAATATTTCAGTAGCCCAATCAATCTTTTTCTTCTACCTTGTTTAATTTGTAACAGACGTTTTCCCCTCTAATGCATGTGCTCCCATTAACTAGTGTTCTAAACGGACAGTGTTTGAATTGCCTCTGTTCTAGGCAGGTTTTACCAATGAGAATACGAGCTATCAGATAGCCAACAGTGCTTCTTTGGTCTTCAATTTACTGGCGGGGGAAAAAAACAAAAACAAAAACAAAACAAAACAAAACAAAAAAAAAAAAACAACTTGAACAAAATTATTCTTGGAAGATACTTTGGAGGACAGAGAAAACTGTTAACCCATTTTAAGTAACAATCCCTCCCACTCCCTATCATCAAGTGCCTCATAAATATATGTATCAATAGGTTTACAGTTGTGAGTACATGAAACACAGAGTTTATTCTTAGACTAGAGACTCGGTGCATGAATTCGTGCACAGGTGGTGTCTGTCCGGCCCACCCGGATGGGGGCCCATCAGGCTGGGCTGATGGGGAGGAGAGACTGTGGGCCATTGGCTGGCCAGCCCTGCCCCCAATCAGGGTGTTGGGGGCCAGGCTGGCCGAGGGGAGTGGAGAGGCCTGATGGGGGCCTAGATCAGGCTTGTTGGATGCCACAGTGTGTGTCGTAGCCACTGGTCGTTCCGGACATTCTGGTCATTCCACCATCTGCTTGCTGGGCTTTTATATAGATAGATTATTTATTAATTGTTGTATTATTTATTTGTATTACAACTGTAAACCTACGTTTGTCCACCCGTATATGAAATGCTAACTCGGACCAGGCACAGTGTAGGAAAACGGATGTGGAAGAGTTTTCTAGAGATGAGCTTGAATGGATAGAGAATCTGAGAATCCCAGAGCCAGAGGAGCCTTGATGGCTGCCCCTACCCACGCTGTGCCCAAGGAGGCACAGGTGTCCCTAGGCTGCGGCCTTCCTCCCAGACGGGCAGTCAGCCCCCCATGGTGTCAATTTCAGAGGTGCATGCTCCTCCGTTTGTGTAGCTGCCTGTTTAGGCTTTAGAGAGCTTACTTCGTTAAAGATAAAATATATATATATACACACACTCAATTTTTCTTTTCCCACATTCCTCTCACTACCCTATTTCTCTCACAAGGAAAAAATAATCTACAAAGTAGCCCTAGGTGGTTTGGCTTAGTGGATAGAGCGTTGGCCGTAGGACTGAAGGGTCCTGGGTTCGATTCTGGTCAAGGGCATTTCCAACAGTTGTGGGCTCGATCCCCAGGAGGCAGCCAATCAACGATTCTCTCTCATCATTGATGTTTCCATCTCTCTCACTCTCCCTTCCTCTCTGAAATTAATAAAAATATATTTTTTAAAACCTACAAAGTATTCTGTGTACATTTTCAGAGAAGGAAAATGGTAATATATATTCTCATATATTCTTTACTATTCTTTTCCATATCAGCACACACTTCATTTTTAAATTTTATTTATTGACTTGAGAGAGAGAGAGAGAGGGGGGGGGGGAGGAAAGGAGGTAGAGAAGGAGGGAGGGGTTATTTATGATTCAGTGGTTGATTCTTGTATGTGCCCTGACCAGGGATGGAACCCACAACCTTGGCATATTGGGATGACTCTCTAACCAACCTAGCTACCCTGCCAGGGCAGCATACACTTCATTATAGTTTACGTTCAATAATATTTTGTATTACTTTCAGGTGAATAGCATAGCGGTTAGACATTCATATACTTTACAAAGGGTTTCCCTCAGTATTTCGAATACCCACCTGGCACCATACATAGTTATTACAATATTATTGACTACATTTCCTATGGTGTGCTTTACATCCCCACAGCTATCCTCTAACTACCCACCTGTACTTCTCCATCCCTTCACCTTTCCACCCAGCCCAACCACCCTCCCCTCTGGCAACCATCAGTCTGTTGTCTGTATCCATGAGTCTGTTTCTGTTTGTTCATTTACTTTGTTCTTTAGATTCCACATATAAGTGAAATCAAAGATTTCTTTCTTAGATGAAATCTAAACCCTCTCCCTTGCTTCCCTATCACTCCCCCTGTTTCCCCCACCCCACCCCTCATCCACCCTCCTGAGTCTAAAGATCTAGCCTAGGGGTGTCGAACTCAATCAGAGAAGGGGCCAAAATCTAAAATCCAGCCTAAATCGCGGGCCAAATGGTTTACTGAACAGTCATAAACTGTCATTGTGATGGAAACGCAGGTGAGTGCAGTGATGACAGCGCGGTGCGGGCCACATTGCAAGGCCTGGCGGGACGGATTTGGCCCTCGGGCCTTGTGTTTGACACATGTGATCTAGCCGATTGTCCTAGAATGTCAGCCCACAGGATTGGCCTAAGTCAAATGATTGGAGACTCTTAGCCACATTTAACCCACACACCATCTTAGACACACAAAGTTTGAAAACAACCTGAAACTCATTTCTGCACCCCAGCAAATAGGGACCCTGCAGTAGGGCGGCGGGTGGGCTGTCCATTCAGGGCTCCCTGTGTGGCAGCCACACCCACCCCATGGTGGCTTGGCTGCCCCAGTCACCCCCTCACACAGTCACCTGCCTGGCCTCTGTCTGATCTCTTCCTGCCCAGCTCTTGAAGACAGGTACTCTCTCCCATAAAATATTTATTGGGCACTTTCTGTGTATAAAACTTTATGCTTGGGGAAGGTTAGAAAGTGTTGTGTGGGTTTTTAAGTGATAGTCCTGCCTCTCAAGGAGTTTTCTGATCGGTGAGGAATGAGAAATGACACGTCACCCAGCCTGCTAAGGCGTAGAAGGCAGGGAGGAGCATGGTGGGCAACGGAGCCAGAAGGGGAGGGTCATGGCAGCCAGAGGTAGGCCAGGGCCTCACACTCCTGTGAAGGTTTTAAGCGGGGAGGGAGACAGGATCAAGGGCAGTGCTTTAGGAGGTTGGGAGTGCCGGCGGGCCTGTGGGACTCTGTGCCTGTGGGAGAGAGGCCAGAGTCGCATTGCTGATGTGTCAGGTGAGCTTGGCTGCCCCGGAGAGACTTGGGGCTGCGGTACTGGAAACGGAGGAAGAGGCAGCGTCCGGAGAGCATGTGGAGACGGTGAGAGGAGAGATCGGACTGGCCTGTGTGCGGGGGAGGGACGAGCAAGGATGACATGGAGGTGAGCGTCTGGATGGTTGGAGTGGGGGCGCACCATTGACACAACGAGGGACAGCAGGAGGCGGGATGTTTCTTAGGAAAGTCCTGAGGCAAATCCCTGCCAGGGTTGCAGTGGTGGGGCTTCCAGGCGGTTGCAGGTTGGTGTGGACTCCGGAGGACGGGCCAGGAGTCCTGTGCCTGGAGGTGGAGCTGAGGCCCAGGCAGTGCGGGCCTCGCCAAGGGAGAGAAGAGGGCCAAGACAGGCCCCTGGGAAATCTGACCAGGGAGGGAGGGAAGCGGAGGGGCCAGGACAGGGAGGAGGAGGCAGGAGAGCCGGCATCCGGAACCGAGGAAGAGAGGTTCCGAGAAACGGGGACTCCTGGGAGGAAGTGGTGAGAGCAGCAGTTGCTTCGGGGAAAGTGTACATCGGCCCGTCTCTTTTCCAGTGCCGTTTGGCGACACGCCTGAGAAATGTACAGAGCGCTTACCCAGCAGTTCCACGCTGGGAAAACCAGTCCGGTCATTCTCTTCCTGAGGCCTCTAGAGGCTCCGTCGCTTTCAGACTCGCTAACCGGCCATGAGGTTCCGCCTCTCCGCCTCACCTCCCAGCCCCCTGCCCACCAGCTCCTGCCTAGGCACATGCTGCACTGACTTCTTTGTTTTAAAATTTTTTTTTATTGATTAAGGTATTACACATGTACATATCCCTCCATTGTCCCCCCTACCCCACTCCCATACATGCCCTGACCCTGGTGTTTTGCATCCATTGGTTTTACTTATATGCATGCATACAAGTCCTTCGGTTGATCTCTTACCTCCCTCCCATTTCCCCAGCCTTCCTGCTGTAATTTGACAGTCTGTTCGATGCATCTCTGCCTCTGTATCAATGTTTTTGTTTATCAGGTTATAATGTTCTTTACTATTCATAAATGAGTGAAATCATGTGGTATTTCTCTTTCACTGACTGGCTTATTTGGCTTAGCATAATGTTCTCCAGTTCCATCCATGCTGCTGCAAATGGTAAGAATTCCTTTTTTTATAGCAGCATAGTATTCCATTGTGTAGATATACCATAGTTTTCTAATCCACTGATCTGCTGATGGGCATTTAGGCTGTTTCCAAATCTTAGCTATTGTGAATTGTATTGGTATGAGCATATATCCTTTCTGAATGGTGTTTCTAGTTTCTTGGGATATATATTCCTAGAAGTGGAATCACTGGGTCAAATGGGAGTTTCATTTTTAGGTTTTTGAGGAAACTCCATACTGTTCTCCATTCCCGCCAGCAGTGCTCGAGGGCTCCTTTTTCTCTGCATTCTCACCAGCACTTGCCATTTATTGATTTGTTGATGATAGCCTTTCTGACAGATGTGACATGGTACCTCATTGTCATTTTAATTTGCATCTATGGGATGATTAGTGACTTTGAGCATGTTTTCATGTCTCTTGGCCTTCCTTATGTCCTCTTTCGAAAAGTATCTATTTAGGTCTGTTGCCCATTTTTTGATTGGGTTGTTTATCTTCCTTTTGTTAAATTGTATGAGTTCCCTATAAATGTTAGAAATTAAACTTTTATCGGAGATAACGTTGGCAAATACTTTCTCCCATGCAGTGGGCTTTCCTGTTGTTTTGCTTTCTGCACCCACTTCTTGCTGCCTCTCAGTGCACTCCTCTGCCTGGGCCCCTGGGCTCTCCCTGCTTGAAATGTTTGTCTGTCTCTCCTTTGCTCACCCCTGCCTGCACCTTCCAGATTCCATTTAAGCAGGGCTCGTCTGAGAAATCTTTGCCCTCCAAGGGGCACCTTTACTGTGACTGTTAACTGCTCATTAGCTCTCTGTCTCCCCTGATGACCAAGAGTTTCTAGAGAACATGGAGCACTGGGCACCCAATATGTGTTTGATGTGTGCATGCATGAGTGGATGAGTCTTTCTGCTCTCAGAAAAAGCTACGGGCATGACAATGAAGATGTTGATGATGGTTACTTTTATCTCGGTCACTGAGTACTTTTTATGAGCCAGATACTGTCCTTAAAACTTTATGTGCCTTCTTTCACTTAATCTGAATAACCAGTATCCCAGCCTTACAAATGACCCAGGTTAAGTTGTCTAAGGTTCCATAGATGTGATGGAGCCAGGATTAAAAGCCTAAATTCTTAACACCTCCCACCAGCATCCCCTTGGTTTTACAGCCTTATCATCTTCCTCCTCTTTAAGAGATCTGACCTTCCTCCCACACAAAGGACTGGTGGGAAGTCCATCCACTTCATAGCTGCCCCCCATTATGCCTGGTTGTTTATCACATCGTTTCTTCTAATAACAACTGGAAACAAACCCAATGTCCAGCAAAAGGGGTAGAATTTGGTGCATTATAGAAGACCCACAGGATAGAGTAGTGTGAAGCCATTAAAAATGCTACTTAACGAAGAGTTCTTAGCAAAATAGGGGGAAATGCTTGTGTTCCATGAAAAAATGAGGGCACAGAAATTGTATATGCTGTGTGATCATAAACATGTAATATATATGTTTATATGTGGCCTTCTTCCTTTCAAACCAAGGAGGAAGTCCATGTGTCAGTAACCGAAGACTGGGCAGCCAGTTGGTTTATAGATGCCACAAGTCAGGGAGGATGAAGGCCAAGGAAGGGTCATTAGGTTTGGCCACTAGGAGGTCCTTGGCATTGCTTCTCTTTCAGTAGATCTGTGAGGGCGAAAGGGGACGCCTGAGCATGGTCACGGGCTGAAGAGAGGGAAGTGGAGGACTGGAGTCTGACGCTATAAGACAGGCACCAGGCATGGAATAGCCTCAAAAGGAGGCGGGGACCTGAGGCTGTGGCCGCAGGAGTGGAAGACATGGAGATGTTTAGAAGGAAGGAAGCCCAGAGGCTTGACAGCTGCTGAGGATGCCACGTGAGTGGAGCTGAGGTTGGGGAGAGTGACAGCACCACAGGCCTTTGCTCTTACAGCTTCCCTCCAGACCCTCAGCACCAAGGCCGCCTTCCTCTGGGGGAGCTTCAATCCTGGTGTCTGTCTTAGCTCCGTGGGCGGTTTTCTGGGGCTGGCCTGCTGAGCCATGAGTGCCGTGGCAGTGTGGGGTGCGACCTGCTGTGATTGCCCTCAGTGCAGGCAGCAGTAAGTCCCTATTCTGTGTTTCAAGGACAGCTGCTCTGTAAGTGTTGGCTGAGGTTGAGTCTGGTTCTGCCCCTTGATAACTGGGTTACGTCATACAAGGGAAGAGGAGGAGGAGAGAGGGAGCACTGGGTCACCACTCTGGTCCGGCTGATCCAGAATGTGTGGAGTCCCTTCCAGGCCAGAGGTGTCTGAGGAGGAAACCAGTGACATTCCGTGACCCCTGTGAGGTCTGCAGATGCCAGTAGACCCCCTCAAATGGGCGGGGAGCAGCGGGCAGGGGGGAGGGAGGGAGAGAGGGGATGGGAGGGGCAACCAGAGAAGATGGTGCTCCCTCTCACGTGAGCATGTGGGGTATGCCGATTGGACACGTTCCTGGGACATATCACTTCCTAAGGGTCAGTGCCTTTGCCTCATTCCCGCGCCTCCCATGGCTTGGGGACACCACAGTCTCCTGGGCCGGCGGGGGTTGGGGGTGGGGGGGAGTCCCAGGGAAGGTGTGGGAGATGGGCCTGCCCCAGAGGGTGGCCTGAGTCAGTGGCTCCTGCTCCAGGAAAAGGAACCACACTGGGGAGATCACATGAGAGCGAGTCACATTGTTTGCAGGAACTGCGTGTTTGTCCAAATGCTGTAAAGTTTGCTCTTCCTCCGCTTTGAAGTGTTACCTTGTGGGTAAAGGAATGAGAGGAAGAAGGGAGGGACCGAATGGGTGTAACTTATGTGGAACTCGGTAAACGTTGGTGTGTTTACTTACCAGGCTGGGTTTCAGCCTAAATGACTGGCAGCGCTGTCGGTAGAGGCACGGGGCCCAGGAGGGGGAGGGGAGTCCGGGAACTCAGGGGGCCAAGGGGGCCACTGTGTTCTCACCAGAAGAGAGCAGACACGTCCTAATAGTGCCTACCGTTAGCACTACTCTGAGCTGAAATAAACCAAAGGAGCAAATGTACCATGAGCGCTGGGAGGATCTGTGCGCCCCCAGCAGGCGGTTGTACCTGGTCCCAGGAATGTGTCCGCACCGCAGACCCCCGCATGCTCAGAGAGATCAGAATTGTTTTCAGGGTCAGACTCATGTAGTTAAAAGTAGTTCAAGTAGGAGTCCTGGCCCTGGCTCTTCTGGAGACTCTGTGTGGTACCTGGTGGGTTACTGACCTCTCTGGGCTCCAGGTTAAGGATCAGGAAAACAAAGGCTTAGGTTGGCTGAGGGATTTGAACATTACTTCTCAGACCCCAGCTCCCATGGAGGACTTGACAGACTTCAGCCACAGCCCCCTCTGGGCTCCTGCCTAGACACTTCCATTTTCTCTTTTCCCCCGTTTCACTGAAGTCAGCTTTCTGCGCTGTGTGAAGAACACCTGGAGTAGACAACCTTCATGGGCCCTTTCAGCTCTAAAATCCTACGGAGACCAATTCGTGATAAATTGGGATATTCTGTTAATGATTTCAGCTTTATGAGCTTAGTAAGAAATACTTCCAGTAGCAGACCTGAGGTAGAAAATGGTAGCCCATGGCAACAAGGATGCATAGAGTGTGGGCGTCTGTGTCTGAGAGGTGTGTGTCTGTGTGTGTTTATTAGGGTTCTGTCCACCTATTAGCAGGGGGAGGGGTGTATTTGAGTATGTGTCATTGCTGCCAAGTCATGCTTCCTCTCTCTCAGGTTTTACCCTCCCATGCTACATTTCAACAAGTTTCTGCTGTTCACTAGCTTTCAATTAAAGCAACCCAAATAACTTAGGGAGTCATGATTGATATCCAACCAATTATATATATATATATATATATATATATATATATATATATAGGCATTTGGCAGTCATCTTATGCTTATTTTTCATATATATATATATATATATATATATATATATATATATATATATATATATAGTTATTAGAAGTATTTCTTACCTTTCGAGACAGCATGGAGGGACCTAGAGAGTATTACCGTATGCTAAGCGAAATAAGCCAGTCAGAGGAAGACAAGTATCACATAATCTCACTCATATGTGGAATCTAATGACCAAAATAGATCTAGAAACATAGAAGCAAAGAACAGAATGTGGAAGGAAGACGGGGAAGGCGGGTAGGTGAGAAGTGATCAACCAAAGAACTTATATGCATGCACATATGCATGACACATGGATACAAACATTAGGGTGGTGAAGGCCCGGGGAGAGGGGCAGAGGCAGGCTAAAAGTGGTTCATGTGGGAACAAGGGGGACATATGTAATACTTTCAACAATAAAGATTTTTGAAAAAAATATATATTGTTATTGATTTCAGAGACAGGGAAGGGAAAGGGAGAGGGAAAGGAAAAGAGAGAGAGAGAAACATCAATGATGAGAGAGAATTATTGATTGGCTGCCCCCCTGCGTGCCCCCTACTGGGGATTGAGCTTGCAACACGGGCACATGATCTGCCCAGGAATTGAACCATGACTTGCTGGTTATTGGGTCGACACTCATCCACTCAACTACACAGACTGGGCACCTCGTCTTTATCTCGAACAACATTTAGGCGTGACTGGTAAATTTTGGAGTGTGAGACCACCCTCTTCCTACTATGTGAATTATTAGGCATGTGTATTCATCGGCTTGGGCTGACGTAAGACTATATCACAGCCAGGGTGCTAAACAACTTATTTCTCACAGTTCTGGAAGCTGGGCAGTCCTATAGCAGGGCTGGCAGGGTTGGTGTCTGGCGAGGACTTCTCCCCCTGGGAGGAGACGCTGCCTTCTCAGTGTTTCCTCAAATGCCTTCCTGCAGCGCGTCAGGTGAAGATTCTGTATGTGTGCAAGCTCTCCGGGGTCTCTTCTTATAAGGACGCTAATCCTAAAGATCAGGGCCTTCCTTATGACTTCATTTAACCTTAGTTACCTCCTTAAGACCTGTCTCCAGTCACACTGGAAATTGGGCCTTTAACATGGATTTTGGAGGGGTCACACTCCAGTACACAGCAGTGTGGTTCTGCCTGGAGCCTTGCACATCAGTACTGGGTGTAGCGATGGCTTGTTGGGAACTGAGCTCGGCGGCTCCATCTGGACTTGCATTTCCCACGGTGGAAACCCTGGGCTGCTGGTCTTGGGGGCAAGATGGGGATCATGCTGCTGTGACATTCCCTCTACAGCACTTTGCAGAGTGCTTTCAAGTACAGTGTCTAATTTACCCTCCCAGCAAATCTGTGAGATAGGCCTTGTTGTACCCATTTTATGGATGCGATAAGGGAGACACAAGAAGTTAAGGGTCTGGCCCAGTGCCCCATGGTCCATCAGCAGTGAACCCAATCTCTGCTGCAGCGCTTGCAGGTCTTCCCTTTGGGGCATTCTTGTCACTCCCGGGTTTCAGCTTTCCCTGTGGATGGAGGAGGCTTTGGGAACCCCGTTGTCTAGAAAACGAAGCTTACCTCCTAAGCAAAAATTAAGTGCAAGTGCTCCTATTGAAGGAACAGAAACAAAGCTTCCGAGTCCAATCACCAGGGGGTCTGTGTCCTATTGTCGAAGTGCTGGGATTAAGCCCGTCTCATTGTGCTGGTCAGTACAACAGGGTTTGGATTCCGGATCCTGAAGACGTTTGGAAATCTGCTGAGATAGCAAAGGACTACAGAGTCGGTGACAAAGTCCTGCGACTCCTGCTGGAGGATGGAACGGTAGGTCCTGCTGGCTGTGGCTGCCGTGACATCCGAAGGGGTCACCGGGGTAGGTGTGTGTTGATGGGGCCCGGGGGTGGGGGTGGGGGGGACACGGCAGATGGTCTCTGTGGGATCAGCCACAGGAGAGCCCATAAGGAGGCACCCAAAATGGCCAGCTGGTGCTGTGGGCGCACGTGTGTGTGTACCACTCTCCCTTCTCGCCCCAACCCCCTACCCGCACCCCAGGCTGCCCAACTGAAGGCCAAGGTGCCCTGCCTCAGCTGGGCCTCTCTTACACCGACGTGGGGCAGGCAGGCCTGTGCCCTCTGCTGCGTTTCCAGGGAGTCTGCACTGTTCGGAAAAGGCTGGAAGGCGATTAGCCATTTTGGTTTCCTAGGTCTTAGCTCAGAGACTGGGCAAAGACAAGAAACTTGGAGGGAATCGTTTGAGCCCGAAGCATAAACTGGCAGAAATCAGCATCAAGATGGGAAGAGAGCCCTAGCTGGTTTGGCTTAGTGGATATAACATTGGCCCATGGCCTGAAAGGTCCCAGGTTCAATTTCTGTCAAGGGCATGCATCTCCGTAACAGACTTGATCCCTGACCCTGGTCAAGGCAAGTGCAGGAGGCAACCAATCCATGGGGGTCTCTCACTTCAATTTCTCGCTCCCCTCCCCCACCTCCACTCTCTAAAAGTTAATGGAAAAATACCCTCGGCTGATGGGAAGAGGAAGAGAAACAGAGCGAGGAGATAGGAAATAAGACCGGAGTGGGAGGCGTGAGAGAAGAGCAGAGGGAGAGTGAGTCCTGCCGCAGGTGGATAAAAACATGAAGAATTGAGACCTCCACAGGGAGCTTGGTGGGGCGATGAGGAAAGTGACGGGAGGTGGGACAGGTGGACAGGAATGTCCAGCTTTGTGTGACATCAGGGCCTCTGTCTGTGTTGGTGTGGCGAGGGAGAGACGGGGCTGAGCAGTGCCTGTGGTGGAGCATGTTGGCGAGGGCTTCCTCTCGAGGCTGGGTATGGCCAGCTTCCGCACATTTGCCTTTGCTTTAGTTACCCACTGTGCATTGTCCTATTCCTCCCGGTGCTGGTGACATCCCACTGGGTCCATGGCTAAGGTGGCTTCACCTTTTTAGAATCAAGTATGAGGATACAGAGCTGGACGGAGGATTCCGGACCCATCTGGATGCCAGAGCTGGTCTGGGGAAGATCATCTGAATATAACACAAAATGCTGGAATTTTCAAAGCATGCAAATGGCCTCTCTAGAGACAGGACACACCGTTTCCAATCAGAGTATGCTGGATTTGGGAGTCACTTCCTGAGATACTGAAGGAAGATGAACATAGATGTGAGGGGCACATCCTCTAGAATCAATATCTGGATTCAAATCCTGCCACAGCTACCCGCTGGTCTGTGACCGGGAGCCCCGTGATTGCTTCACATGTGAAATGGGTGAATAACGGCACCACAGCACAGGGAGGGTTGCTGCAGATCAAATGAGCTGGTCTAGGAGTGCGTGTGCAAGAGACACGTAGTGAGAGGGTGCTGTGCCTCCATTAGCCTCTCCCTCCCCATCCAAAACTGCTCGCAGCATTTGTGGAAAACCTCCTGTGCCCAGCCAAGCGTCTGATTGGGGATCAGATGGCGCTGGGAGGAAAACCTCAGGCAGCAGATGCTGTGGTGGCTCACTGCCTTAGTAATATCAGCAGGGCCTCAGGTGGCGGCATTCCTGGCCCGGAGCCAGCTGCCCGGAGGAGGAGGGAGAGGCAGGTGAGAGGGAGCCTGCCAGGCTGCTCTGAAACGTGACTCTGTCTGTACCATGAAGGACAGAGCCTGCTTTGTGCAGGAGAATGGCAATTCTGCCCGACTGCCAAGCTGAGGTTCTTCACGTTTTCCTCTTACCTCCCCCACCAGGCTGTCCCTTCTTCTGTTTGTCTTTCCCTCTCTCCCCCTGTCTCTCTCTCTCTCTCTCTCTCTCTCTCTCTCTCTCTCTCTCTCTCTCTCTCTCTCTCTCACACACACACACACACACACACACACACACACACACTGGCTGAACTGGAAAAGGAGACTGTTCGTTTAAAATAGAAAACTCGGGGAATGTAAAAATTATGTATGAGCAGCATTTTTCTTTTATTCTCAAAAGTGTGTAGATGAATGATCTGCAAACATAATGACACTGACGATTGAACAGGCAGCTGCGCTGAGGACTCATGTCCAGTTGTCCTGGATGGTCCGGAGCTGCTCTCCTTACACAGAGCAGAGCAAGCAACCAACAAACTGCACCCCTGTCGGCGAGGACAGGGGCCATCCTGCTGCAGGCTTCAGGGTCAGCCCGGCCCCGTATCGTGTGTGACCTTGGACCAGGGCTGAGTCTCTCTGAACCTGTCTCTCTCACCGTTGCTCAGGATAGGCATGCCCTCCTTGGAAAGCAGTTTTGAGATTAAATTAAACAACCAGTGCTGAATGCTGACACTTGCCAAGGTGCAGCTGGCTCACTTTGAGCTGGTCCAGGACCAAGTATTGAAAGGAAGGCAGCCTGGGAAGCGGGGAGGGAAGCGAGTTTGCTGAATGCCTTGTTCAGTCACGTCCCCAAGCTGTGAACGGCCAGTGAAGGCAGTTAGAGCAGGTAGCCGTAGGCCCTGTGGCGCTCTGACATCTGAAGGCGCAGTTGTCTGGGGTGTGGACACCACCCGGCAGGCTAACCTGGCCCTCACTCCGCTCAGGCAGCTGCCTCCGAACACAAGGTGCGATCGGCAGAGGCCAGCCCGGGGTTCCCCAGCCCGGGGCTGAGGTTGGTAAGCACAGGCAGCCCTGCAGGGGGAGCCTCGCTCAGAGAGACCGTCACCTGCACGGGCCTCTTCGGACACTTCTCATCCTGAAGCATGGTCAACTTCCAACAGATTCGGCAGCTGGAGAGCTTCAAGGGACCTTAGGTGACCATGTCATCGTTAGCAGCAGGATTCTGTTTTCAAATAAAAACTTCGATGGCACCCAACACCTAAACCACATACGAGCAGGGCCACTGTGGTAGGACTGGAGTGAGGCACCTGGTCTGGTCCAGCCAGTCTTTTCACAGATGAGAGAGGAGAGGCCCAGAGAAGGCGAATGACTTGTCTTAGGACACACAGCCAATATCCCAGCCCCTGGCTCCCACTTCTTAAAGGCTAGCCATGAAGATAAGTTTCTCGTTGCTCTACATAAGTTTGGTTTTAGAGTGTCGGGGTCACTCTGAAGGGAGGGGGTAGGACAGAGATGGTGGTCCAGCAGAAACACCCAAAATCTTTCGCTTCCAGAGCTTGACGTTGATCTTTGTGCACAGGAGCTGGATTACTCCGTGGATGCGGGCTCTCTGCCTCCGCTCCGGAACCCTGACATCCTCGTGGGCGAGAACGACCTCACGGCCCTCAGCTACCTCCACGAGCCCGCCGTGCTCCACAACCTCAGGATCCGCTTCGCGGAGTCCAAGCTCATTTACACCTACAGCGGTAAGGACAGGGCTCCCGGGAGAGGGCCGCGCAGACACTGTGTGCTGCCCACAGCATCCTGAGGAGACGTTCCATGTTACGTTATATTAGAATTGCCGACTGCGGTCAAAATGTGTAGTCACACCTATACGTGTGCCTGCGTCTCCACCTAAACGGTGCAGGCACTGGATCTTAGAGAGTCTGTTATGAAAAGAAGTGTCTGGGTGGAGAGCATTTCCAACAAGAGTTAAGGTTGGACTACCAAGAAAAATACATGTGGATGAAGCTTGTGTTTGAGTTTCCCAATGGAGTGGATAAATTCATTACTTATTTGGAGCAATGACGTAATCATCATATTTCCATTGAGAATTGCCAAAGCCTCTCAGTGTTAGGGCAGTCTCATCTGTCCCCTCATCGGTCCCTCTTGGAGTAGCCCAGACGTGGGGGGGGGCATTGGCAGGAAACTGATTCAGAGCGTTGAGTGACCTGCCCAGAGTCACACACAAGGTTTTGTAAATGGCAGAGCTGGGATGACGGTGAAATAGAAACCCCATCACTGTGTCTAACGTCTTTTCTCAGGAATCATCTTGGTGGCCATGAATCCTTACAAGCAGCTGCCCATCTACGGAGATGCCATCATCCATGCCTACAGCGGGCAGAACATGGGCGACATGGACCCGCACATATTTGCGGTGGCAGAAGAGGCATACAAGCAGATGGCCAGGTAGCCTCCTGCGGGCGGGCTTGCTCTTGCTCTCCTAATGCTCCTGCATCTGCTGGGTCCTCGCTGGGGAGGGGAGACACCAGGCGTGGTTTCATTAGATGTGACCATCAGACCGAGGGGCACTGGTAGAGCAGACCACCTGTACCAAGTAGCAGATGACTCCCAGCGCCTACCTGACCTGCTTAAATCGCGTTTCCTGGGTTTGGTTGCTTCTGGGTGATCAAAAGTTGTTCCTACAAATCCAGGACTAGCAGGTGCCTCTCTTGCAGGGTGCTGGATTGGAGGAATACTGACGTATTCTCCGCTGTGAGATGTTGAAGCTTTCTGACCCACCCAGGGCAGCAGAGCCCAGTGGTAGATGAACACAGGTTTCAGTGTAGATTTGGGCTTTATCCTCATTTTGCCACTTGTTTTTTTTTGTGTGTGTGGCCTTGTGGAGTTCTTTCTATGCTGGCAAACATTTATTAAAAGCCTCCTGTGGACCCATGACGACGCACACATGTCTGTACATCATCCCTGCGCCCTCAGGATGGCCGTGATGGAGTAAACAGAATCCAGAGCCACCGCACGCACGAGGCTGGGTTGGCACTCAGATATTTTTACTCCTTTTGTAATTTGTTTCCCATAACCAGGCTCTTTTGGCCTCAATGTCCTCATCTGTAATGCATGAAGAATAAGACACCACCTTATCTTTGTAGATCCTTTCACAGTTTGCAAAACAACTTTCACAGTAATCTTTGAGTTTTCCAACACTCCAGTAAGTCAGCTGAGCTACCATCGTTGCCCTCATTTCACAGATGAAAACCTGAAGTGAGGGACCTGGGCCTGCTCATTCTTTACCGTGCAACCTTGGGCCCAGCGCCTGGTCCCCTCAGCACCAGGGCCCTCACCTGGGAGCTGGATGCTCCCATTCCAAGCTCCTCTGCTTGTCTCAGGAAAAGAGAATGGCGGCTTAAACAAGGTAGACGCGTGTGGATCTCTCCTGCAGAGGAGGCTGCTGGGCAGTCAGGGCTCACACAGGACCCTCTACCATCACCAGGGCCCTGGTGCCTGGCAGCGCCCCACCATCGGGGCCACGCTGATACTTATATTTTTTAATATATTTTAATATATTTATATTGATTTCAGAGAGGAAGGGAGATAGAGAAATAGAAACATCAATGATTAGAGAAAATCATTGATTGGCTGCCTCCTGCACGCCCCCTACTGGGGATCAAGCCTGCAACCCATGCATATGCCCTTGACCGAATCAAGCCCTTGACCGAATCAAACCTGTGATCCTTTAGTCCGCAGGCTGATGCTCTATCCACTGAGCCAAGCCAGCTAGGGCCAAGCTGATACTTTTGAATTTTTTTAATAAAATGTTTTTATTGATTTTAGGGACAGAGAGAGTAAGGAAGAGGAATAGAGAGGTAGAAACATTAATGAGAAACATAGATCAGCTGCCTTTGGGGGTTGGCCTGCAACCTGGGCATGTACCCTGACCAGGAATCAAATTGATGACCTCTTGGTTCATGGGTTGGTGCTCAACCACTGAGCCACACCGGCTGGCTCCAAGCTGATACTTGGCATTTCCTGCACATGCTAGGTGACAGAGTCTCAGGGAAGGTTGTGCCCCTCCAGGTGAAGGAGACTTTCCAGAAATCCCACTGCAGAGCATTCTGATCATAGCGCATTGTCCAGGCCCCACCCACATGGCCATGCCAAGCCACAAGGGAGCCTAGGATATGCAATATTTCATATGGGCAGCACTGTGCCCACTAAAAATTGGGGCATAATGCCTAGGAAGAAACAGGAGAATGAATGTTGGTTAGAGAATTGCCAGTTAATAACCAAATACCTTGGTTTCTGCCACAGCAAGTTTGCTCCCAATCCTAACGTACCTATATTGTCTCAGTGCATTCTGGGATTTTCCCTGGCTCCCTGCAGGTCCAGAACATCCGTTTGATTAGTGTCCCTGGCTCAGGGCCCTAGGGGCCAGGGCTGCTCCTGGTGCCAGCAGTATGCGCTGCTTGGAGCTGCAGGGCCGAGCCAGCTTCAAGCTTGAAAAGCCAGGTTTCAACAGGTCTGTCTGTCTAACTCTAGCAGAACAAACATAAGACAGGCTCCTGTGGGACTTGCTGAGGCTAGACTGGGATCGGGAGAGCCCGCCATTAATAACCCAGCCCCATCGTGCCCGTCCGGCCAAGGGACACTGGGGGTGCCACCCACCTCGGAGTGTTAGCTTCCTCCTTTGAACCAGGAGCATTCTCTCTCTCTCTCTCTCTCTCTCTCTCTCTCTCTCTCTCTCTCTCTCTCTCTCTCTCTCTCTCTCATCCTCTCCAACATTGACAAGGGAAGCTGTGTGCTCTGAGCCGTGGGTCAAGCCTCTTACTCTCTCCGAGTCAGTTTTACTTATCTGTAAAATGGGTATAAGTGGCATAGGATTTTTGTGAGGCTTGAATGAGAATCCCTGTAAAGTATTCACAGAGCCCTGACACATCAGCCATGCCGGATACATAAAATGACATTATAGTAAAGTTCTACCACCATAATCTCTTGACATGAAAAGTTCAGTGCATTGTTTAAGCTCTCTGAGTTATGCAGCATAGCATTTTGACCTACAGAACACCTGAATATGTTCCCAAGCATATTTTGAATAACTGCTCTCCAAGCAATGTCTTTAAAATGTTTCATATTTAAGTGGGGAAATGCAGAAAGGAGTTGACATAGGCTTGAGACTGCTCTCATGAGAGGCCTGTTGGCAAACATGGCCCGCGGCTGGCCTCTGGGGACCTGCTTTCAGGAAGGTTCTCCCATTTCCTAATTGATAAGGGTGGCTCACTGTACTGATGCTTACTTCCGTGGTTCATGCTGAACATCTGATTTACTCTGGGCACCTGGACTGTTAGTCAACAGAGCCAAATCTCAACAGTACAACAATTGAAATTTCTTTTGAGAGCCAAATTTTTTTAACTTAAACTTCTTCTAAGGCCTCTTCTTCAAAATAGATTTGCCTAGGCCGTGGTATTTTTGTGGAAGAGCCACACTCAAGGGGCCAAAGAGCCGCATGTGGCTCTCGAGCCACAGTTTGCCGACCATGACATTAAGGGATGCCTGTGTGACCAGCCCCAATGGGAACTCTGGGCACTGGGTCTGCTGCACTTCCTGGTAGACAGCATTTGTCAAGCGTGTTGTCACGTGCACCGCTGGAAGAATTACGTGTGTCCTGTGGGACTCCCCTGGGAGGGGCTCCTGGAATTTGATGCCTGGCTTCCTCTGGAGGTGGCCCCCTGTGTCCCTGCCCTTCGCTGAGTTACTTTGTTTCCTTTCGGTGTAATAATCTTAACCGTGCCTATGGCTCCATGCTGAGTCCTGTGGGTCCTCCTAGTGGACCAAGACCTGGGATTGGTCTTGGGGACCCTCCACAGGAGACGGGACACAAAAGACTGGGAGGAGATTCTCTGGAGTGCCGAAAACAGGTACATTAGAGCAGAGGTTTTCAATATGTTTCATCTCACAGCGCATAAACTAATCACTAAAATTCTGAAGCACACCAAAAAAAATTAATTTTGCTTTGGAGTGATGAAAGTTTCCCTTCCAGCTTGTCTGCATTTTTCTTCGTGACTAGATAGATGTTGCTCTTTTAATAAGAAGGAATGTACATATTAAAATCTTTTCATTTGCTTGTTTTAGAAACAATAAAAATCAGTCCATAATTGTGAGCGGGGAGTCGGGTGCTGGGAAGACGGTGTCTGCTCGCTATGCCATGAGGTACTTTGCCACCGTCAGCAAGTCGAACAGTAATGCCCACGTGGAGGACAAGGTGCTGGCGTCTAACCCCATAACCGAGGTGTGTGCCCCGGGTGGGTGGGGCAGGCTGGGAGGCAGTGGCGTGGGGTGATGGAGAGGTGGGCTGGCCTGTGTGTGTGTGCACTGACTAACCATAGTTCCCTCCCTTGAAAGACCTGACTAACCAAAGTTCCATGCTTCTATGTCTCTGTCCAACCTCAAAGGGAAGGTGAGGGTGGGTGAGTGGGAAGAGATTAACCAAAGAATTTATATGCATTAATGCATAACCCATGAATGAGGCACTAATGTGGTAAAGGCCTGGGGGTGGGGTGGGGTGGGGTTGGGAGCCAGGTGCAGTCTAGCAGGGGTCAAGGGAGAAGGGGGCGGGAGAGGACACCTATAATATGTACAACAATAAAGATAAATTAATAGTAATCCTAATATATAAAAAGCCAGGGACCATCATGACCAAAACAACTGGACAGACGACCAAACAGCAGACTGAGTCAGGCAACAAGGCTGACGGGGGGGTTAGTGAGGGACGGCCAAACGACTGAACAGCAGGCTACATGGGGCCAGCAGGGGGGCAGTTGGAGGCGACCAGGTTGGCAGGGGCGGCAGTTGGGGACAACCAGGCCGATGGAGGTGGGGGTGGCAGTTGGGTGTGACCAGGCCAGTGGAGGGGAGGGGGCAATAAGGGGTGACCAGGCTGGCGGGAGGGGCAGCTAGGGGTGATCAGGCTGGTAGACAGAGTCAATTAGGGGTGATCAGGCAGGCAGGGAGGTGATCAGTTAGGAGCCAGGGTTTTGGATTGTGAGAGGGATGTTCGACTGCCAGGGATCAGGCCTAAACTGGCAGTTGGACATCCCCTGAGGGGTCCCGGATTGGAGAGGGTGCAGGCTGTGCTGAGGGGATGACCGTCCTCCCCCGCCCCCCATGCACAAATTTCATGCACTGGGCCTCTAGTAATAATAATAAAGATCAAAGAAGTGAGGTGAGAAACAGCCTGGAACTCTGTTCTCAGTGGGAGCTGAAGGAGATGAGGCAGAGATTGCTGCCTTTGAGGCCCCCCCGTCTGTCTGCTGGGCTAGAAATCCTACCAGCAGATTTCAGGAGCCCCCTGTTTACATTTACATCCCGGGGAAATGTCCTCCACCACAGATACCAGTGCACAGAGACCAGCAGTTCCGCAGCCAGCAGGCACCAACTGTCCTGAACTGAGTGTTAAATATGCAGGCATCGTATTGTGAGCAATTGTTGAACCCATGGGAGTTTGAAATCAATCATGGTAGGAGTATCCACACCTTTAAAAAAAGCAAATGCCACGTAGCAAGGCTCTTACTCTTTCCTGCAGCGGACTCATCAGCATCATATCAATGGTCCCGTGTGGGCAAGGCCAGCCGTGATAGCAACTAGGGGTGAGGACACTACCCTCTCCGAAGAAGGGGCATCTGAAAGGCTCAGGGCCAGCCCAAAGGCCACCTGGGCTGCTTCGTAAAATGGGCAGGGGATTGATTTGGGTTCATTTGGAAGTGGAGCAAGTAATTTAGAACATAAGATTTCTAGACCTCTCCTCTCTAAAATGTGTCAGACCACCTATTTTGTTTAAGCCACTGTGCCAGATAATATGGGACGTAAAGAAAAAGAATAAGACCCAGTCCCCAAGTTTTAAGGCTTCTCTACATAAGTATATTTTCAAGTTAAATAGAAACATAAGGTAGCAATAGAAGAGTCCAGAAGCCCTGCCTGGTGGGTGATTTTTTAAAAAATATATATTTTTATTGATTTTTTTTACAGAGAGGAAGAGAGAGGGATAGAGAGTCAGAAACATCGATGAGAGAGAATCATCGATCAGCTGCCTCTTGCACACCCCCTACTGGGGATGTGCCCGCAACCAGGTACATGCCCTTGACCGGAATTGAACACGGGACCTTTCAGTCGCAGGCTGACACTCTGTCCACTGAGCCAAAACAGTTTCGGCCCAGTGGGTGATTTTATGGTTATTTGTTCAGAGTTGGCCTTGCCCACCAGCCTTTAAGCTCCATGAAGGCAGGACCATGTCTGTTGGGTTCACCTTTGCCTCCCCAGCTCACGGCCCTTAGCAGGGGCTCGGTAAACACACGTGGTATTGGAGTGTGGTGACCGGGCAGGAAGCACAGTACATGTGCATAAGAAGGGCACTCCCAGACAAAGGTGCTCAGGAGGGGAGACAGGCAGAAGAGACGGAATTCAAGGATGGGAGTAAAAAAGCTGAAATTGTGTTCAGAGTGTATCTGTGTGTGTTGTGGGGGGGGGGGTAGAGAGGGAGAAGGCAGGGTTTTTTTTGTTTGTTTGTTTTTTTTGGTTCAAGGAAGTGGTAAGGGCTAATAGAAATAAAGGTTGAATGAAGGATGTGGACTTTTAATTGAGCATTTATACTATGTGGGGCATGGATGAGGTGAGGCACTTTGTATTATCTCATTTTCCTCCCAATTCTGTAGGGTTCTTATATCCCCCATATTACAGAGAGAGCTGAAATAACATTTCTAGCATCACTCAGATAGTAAAAAAGAACCTAGGGACCTGAAACATCAGAGCCTGCACTCTTTCTGTTCTGCTCAGCGTCTTCCAGAGATTGAGGAGAGCTGCTTTCCCACTCCCCAACCTCCCTCTGCTAATTACCCCACCACCACCACCACCACCACCACCACATACAGGATTGGATTTTACTAACACTGCTCCAGTAATGTGAATGCAACGATCTTTTTAATGTGGTTGTTTCAAGGGAGTTCTGTGCTTTGCAGGCTGTTGGAAATGCCAAGACCACCCGCAATGACAACAGCAGTCGGTTTGGGAAATACACAGAAATCAGTTTTGATGAGAGAAATCAAATTATAGGAGCCAACATGAGAACTTACCTGCTGGAGAAATCCAGAGTGGTCTTTCAAGTAAGGATAAAAATACTCATTAAATTTTCCTTTTCCCAACTTTTTAAGTATTGTTGCCATTCATATACTCATTAGACAGCCTACATTGTTCTGTGACTTGAATAGTTACTTCATTTACAGTTTGTTTGGTTTCTTCTGTTCTTAAAAAGAAATGTTTTTAAATTTTTCATTGAATTTATTTGGATAACAACGGTTAATAACATCATATAAATTTCAAGCATCCAATTTTATAATATAACATCTTTATACTATATTGTCTGCTTATTACCTAAAGTCAAGTCTCTTCTGCCACCATATATTTGATCCCTTTTATCTTCTCCATCCTCCCCCCCACCCTCCTTTCTCTCAGGGCCATTTATTGCTTTTTGTTTTATATCCCACACTAAAGGCCCAGTGCATGAAATTCATGCATGGGGTGGGGGAGGGAGTGTCCCTCAGTCCAGCCTGCACCCTCTCCAATCTGGGACATCCCTCTCACAATCCAGGACTGCTGGCTCCCAACTGCTCACCTGCCTGCCTTCCTGATTGCCCCTAACCGCTTCTGATCACCCCATAACCACTCCCCTAACTGAACCCCTGCCAGCCTGTTTGCCTCTAACTTCCCTCCCCTGCGGGCCTGGTCACCCCTAACTGCCCTCCCCTGCAAGCCTGGTCCCCCACAACTGCTATCCCCTGCAGGCCTGGGTTCCTCCTAACTGCCTTTCTCTGTAGGCCCAGTCACCCCCAACTTCCCTCCTGTGCCTGCTTGGTCACCCCTAACTGCCGTACCCTGCAGGCTTGATCACCCCCAACTGCCCTCCCTTATAGGCCTGGTCCCTCTCAACTACCCTCCCTTGCTGGCCATCTTGTGGCGGCTATCTTGTGTCCACATGGGGGTAGCCATCTTGTGTGCTGGAGTGATGGTTAATTTGCATATTACTCTTTTATTAGGTAGGATAGAGGCCTGGTGCATGGGTGGGGGCTGGCTGGTTTGCCCTGATGGGTGTCCCAGATCAGGGTGGAGATTCTCTTGGGGTGTGGGGCCTTTGGTGGTTTGCAGACCTGCCACCTCCCCTGGCGACCCAAGCAGAGGCCTTGGTATCTGGGGTTTATTTATCTTCTATAATTGAAACTTTGTAGCCTTAAGCAGTGGCCAAGGCAGGCCAGGGCAGATGGAAAGCTTGGCTTTCTCCATCACCAGGGGCAACCCTAGCCTCCTACTCTCTCCAGCTCCATAGCTGCTGCCATTTTTGTTAACATTTATTTATCTTCTATAAATGAAACTTTGTAGCATTGAGTAGAGACTTAGGCCAGCAAAGGCAGGTGGAAAGCTTGGCTTCCTCCATTGCCGGAAAAACCCAAGCCTCCCGCCTGCTCTCTGTGACCGCAGCCATCTTGGTTGGGTTTATTTGCATATTTTCTCTATTGGGTGTGGTTGGTAGGTATAGCAGAGGTACGGTCAATTTGCATATTACTCTTTTATTAGATAGGATAGGATTGAAATCATATTGTTCTTATCTTCTTTTTCATCAGACTTACTATAATAGTATTAATATTTCAGTTATAATACCCTCAAGATCCATCCATATTGTCACAAATGGAAATATTTCATCCTTTTTATAAATAGTATTCCATTGTGTATATGTCCTACATCTCCTTTATAGTCTTCCATTGAAGGACACTTAGGTTGTTTCCTTATCTTGACTATTGTGAATAATGGTGCAATGCACTTAGGGGTACATATATCTCTCTTTTTTTATTTTTTTAAGAGTAGTTTATTGGTTTTTAGAGAGAGAGGAAGGGAGAAAAGAGAAAAAATGTGAGAGCATAGCAGCAATCAGCAGCCTCCTGCATGGCCTTCTACTGGGGCAACCCCAGAGACTAGACTTTAGGTAACAGGTGTTGGCCTGAGCACGGAAAGGTCTTGGGTTCGATTCCCAGTCAAGGGCATGTATATGAGTTGCAGGTTCCATCCTCTGCTTCAGTCAGGGCACATGCAGGAGGCAATCAGTGTGTCTCTCTCACACATTGATGTTTCTCTCTCTCTCTCTTTCTCTGTCTCTCTCTCTCTCTCTCCTTTCCTCTCCTCACCCTTTTACTCTCTCTAAAAATCAGTAGAAAATATATCCTTGGGTGAGAATTAATCAAAAATTTTTAAAAATAAAAAATAACATTTTCTCTGGGGTCATCATTTGGAGGGCCATCAGAACCACCAGTTCTCCGTCTGTAAAAGGCAGGGCCGGCCTATGGGCCAGCAGAGAGAGCAGGGTGGGTCCCAGCAGATGAACCAGAAACCAAGGTGGTGCCTGGGTCCCCAGAACAGAACTGTCAATCCAAATCATCTAAGACCCTCTAGTAGAAACCTCACATTTTCATTTATAAAGGATTGATATAATTTTGGGACTTTTCTTTCTTTTACAGTCAGAAAATGAACGAAATTACCACATTTTCTATCAGCTCTGTGCATCTGCACAACAGTCGGAATTTAAACATCTTAAATTGGGTACGTGATGGATGGTATGTGGAAGAGTCTCTCTTTTATTTAGGGGTTTAAATTCTAGGTTAACTTCTTAAAGTAACATCACTTCAAAAATATATTCTGTCCAAAGGTACAAGATTCTTGGGCTTTGGTGTGGAATGGATGCCTCTGAGGAGATAGATAAGGGCTGAAGGGTAGGGTGGGCCTATGGAGAGTTAGCCCTGCAACCCCAGGCTTCTTTTCAAGGTCATGGTGATTGGGTCATCTAGCTAGAGCCATGTGGACAAGGCCTCCCTGACAATTAGAACTTATGCTCTAAGTCTCCAAACTTTTCTTTTTATCTGAACTCTTTGGTCATTTTTCTAATGTATATGACATATTTGTTCCTTCTAAGATAGAGTTCTTTTATCATAATTTGAACTTCCTTGATGACTCAAGGTCACCATTTGGGAAGTCATAATGAAGTCACATAAATATAATATCCATGCTTTGTGTGCTAAACAGACGGTTAATAGCCAATGTGGAAGAAGGGTTACCTATTACCCAAATATCAGATGCACAGGACATCATGATCTTGTTTGTGGTGAATTTTATCAGGGTACGCATATATCAAAACCTATCAAAGTGTACATCTAAAACGTGTGTGGATCATTGTACATTTAATAAACTCACTAAAAACGGCTGTGACACAGACATTTGTACAGAAGGTTGACACAGAAAGCTGCGTAATAAAATTGTTAGATGTGGGATCAGAAGCCATGAGCTTTGGAGGCAGCCTGTGTTTCAGTTCTTACCCCGCCATCAGGGCGGGGCCCCGAGGAAGTCACTCTCTTCGGAGCCTCAGCTTTTGAGACTGTAGGTAGAATCCTAGGGAACAAATGGAATAATGTGTGTAGAATGGTTACAACAGCTTATTAAGAACTCTCCTTTTTAATAAGCTTGCATGTCCACGTGTTTATGCTCCAGAGGTAACAGCCTTGTGATTTCAGGGAGTGCGGAGGAATTCACTTACACGAGGATGGGCGGCAGCACCGTGATCGAGGGCGTGAGTGACAGCGCGGGCATGGAGGAGACGCGGAAGACCTTCGCGCTGCTGGGTAAGGGAGACCTTCTGTCCACGGGGTGGCTGTTTCCTCTTTCAAACAGATTTAAAAAGCTTAACCGCAGGGTGCCCCGCATGCATGAGTGCAGAATATTCCTAATAAATCCTAATTTTAGAATGAGCCGATCAGAGCGTAGAGGCCAAATGATCAAGACTGTGTCTTTCCCGGAAAAGATGGAACCGCAGCTTCTTTGTCCTCTGCCCCGCTGCTGCTGGGAGACGCCTGGGCTGTGGCCCTGTGGGTGCTCGGAAGCACTTCTGGGCTGACCAAGGGGTAGCTGACTCAGCTCAGAAGTGCAGTGTAACCCCAACCGGCCTTCATGGGCCTCTTGAGGATGATAAAATGGAGGGCATTACATGGAGCTTAGTGAGCACTTTACTATGCTTATCAACGCATCTAAAACTTAAAGCCATCCTGGGAGGTATGCGCTAGTATTTGCTGCATTTGACGCAGGTAAGATGAGGCACCAACATGGTAAATGATTTACCTGAGGCCACATGCCAAGTACGGAGGGAACTGGAATTGGACTCAGGGCCTTAAAACTTCTCATTAAATTTTTTTAAATTTGTTTTCAACTGCAGTTTACATTCAATATTATTTTGTACTAGAGGCACAGTGCACGACATTTGTGCACTGGGGAAGGGGAGTCCCTCAGCCCGGCCTGCGCCCTCTCACAATCCAGGACCCCTCGGGGGCTGTCCGCCTACCACAGAAGCAGGAGAAGCTCCTGCCATTGCCACTGCACTTGTCAGTGAACCTGGCTTCTGGCAGAGCAGAACACCCCCCCCCCCCCCCACCTTTGGGAGTGCACTGACCACCAGGGGGAAGCTCCTGCATTGACCCCTGGTGGTCAGTGCATGTGATAGCAACCGATCATTCTGCCATTAGGTCGATTTGCATAATAGGGTTTTATTATATAGGATTAGTTACAGAGTATGGCATAGTTATTTGATAATCACATACTTTATGAAGTGTGTCCTCCTGATATTTCCAGTACCCACCTGGCACCATACATAGTTATTACAATATTATTGACTACATTTCCTATGCTGTACTTTACATCCCTGTGACTACTCTGTAACTTCCAATCGGTACGTCTCAATCCCTTCACCTTTTTCAGCCAGTCCCCCAGCCCCTCTCCCCTCTGGCAACCATCAGTTCAGCCTGTTCTCTGTATCTGTGAGTGTTTAAACATCTCATTTTATATGGAAACCAAACCTTTTGAATTGCTAGGAGGTTGGCACAGGTGAAGCAGTACTCTTCCCAGTCTTTCTCCAATTGCTTTCCCTACATGGAGCTCATGTTTGGAAAGACTATTTACCAAATGGTTTATAACAATAGTCATTCTCTTTCCCTTTTCTTATTAGTCTGGCATCCATACATTGCTGCCAACCAGAGCTTCTGATCAGAGTGAGACCAGAGCCAGCTCAGCGGAATGCCAGGACTACAAAGGAATCTGCATGCTTTCCTTTCCATGTGCCTGTTGTTCAAAGATGTTAGCCCCAGACTGTGTTCTCTTCTGACTGCCTGTGCATTGGCCATTAGACCTCACAATTTACTACTTAATTATCTGTTGTCACGTATTTTCTTTTTAAAAAAATTCTTACCCAAGGATATGCTTATTGATTTTAGACAAAGGAGAAAGGAGCAGGGGAGGGAAGGAGAGAGTGGGAGAGAGAGAGTGGGAGAGAGAGAGAAAGAGAGAGAGAGAGAGAGAGAGAGAGAGAGAGAGAGAGAGAAAGAGAGAGAGAGAGAGGCAGGCATCCATGTGAGAGAAGCATCCACACCAGTTGTTTGCCTTCTGTATGTGCCCCAACCAGAAACTGAACCCAAAACTTAGGTATTATATGTGCCCTGACCAGAACTTGCAACTTTTAGGTATATGGGACGATGCTCCAACCAACTGAGCCACACTGGCCAGGGCGTGCTCCAGTTTTTCATGTGTCGTAACACAGGTCCTTGATCTCATGCAGGTCCATTATTATCTCTGAGCATCATTTTCCATCTGTAACCTGGAAGAATAATGACAATATTTAGTTGTTTCAATTATCTTACAATAACAATTTATTATCTCTTGTGATTCTGGGTGGACTGGGCTCAACTGGGCACATCTCACATGGGACTGTCATGTGATGGTGGAAGGGGCTGGATCCTCTGGGAGCCATGGCAGCTGCAGCCACGGGGGCTGGGCGGTGTCTGTCTCTCCATGTGGACGTCCTCACAGCTGCTCTCACAGTGAAGGGACTGCACGTGTGCGGCTACCATCTCCCAGAGCCGGTTCCCACTGGCTCAGGTGGACTCTGCAGGGCTTTTTATGAACCATCCTCAGAAGTGATGTGGTCTCACTACTGCCACCTGTTAATACTCACGGCAAGCCATAGGCCAGCTCAGACCAGGACTCTCGGAGGGCGCCACGCAGGCAACAACGTTAGGAGGGGGCCTTGGGGCCCTGGGAGTAGCTGTGAGTGATGTTGTGAGATGAAGAGATAATGTCTAAAATGGTTTATGAACTGTGCCATGCTGTATCAGAGGTCAGTACACATTTAATGAAAGCATGACCTCACTGCATGAGTCACTAAAAAAGATCCTAGACCAAAGGTTGACAGATGGCATCCCATTTTCGTAAATACAGTTTTTATAGGGGCCCAGACACACTCATTTGTGTAAGTATGGTCTGTGGCTGTTTTCACACTGGTGGCAGGTGAGTAATGGTGACATCAGCGGCCCTGCCTGCAAAGCCTACCAAGAAAACAGTGGCTGACCTTGTCCTAGATGAGAGTTTTCTTGCGATGTGGGAAAGACCCAGGGAAGTTATGAAGCCGTCTGGCTTCACCCAGTGTGTCCAAACACGGAAGTCCCCTGACCACCCAGGGCCAGGCAGAGGGGAATGTGATTGACTCCAGAGGTCTGGTCACTGAATTCATGTGTGGGACCAGATGACCCGTAACTTCAAGATGGCCATGGTCCTATGACCGTGCAGCCAAGGAGATCATGCTGTGAGTTGGCTTCATGGTCTCTAAACTGATGTCGTCCAACACAGTAGCCACCAGCCACAAGTACTTCAATGAAAGTGAAACGAAATTGAGTTCCTGTTTCACTAGGTGTGTTTCAGCTGCTCCTAACACATGTGGCCCGTAGCTCCGAGCTGCACAGCGGAGACATCATGTCGGAGGGTCTGTCTCCTGACAGGGGAACGCTGCACCTGCTTTACACTGCCCGGCCCATTGGCTCGGTCCTCCTGTTTGTGCCCAGAGTTATCTGTCTCAGGCAGAGCCCTCCTCTGGGGCAGGCGGCCTAATTGAATCTTCTGTGGGCTTACCACGCACTCAGGCACGTCACCTCCTTTAAAAGTGATTGCTAGCTGTGGTTGACTTGTCCGTGCCTGTGTTCTGTGACGGAAACAGGAGCGAGAGGTGGGCCGGTTAGCAGTGAGGCCATTTCCTTCAGTTCACACGCCGCTTCAATCCAGCCAGGAAGTGGGCCTCGGAGCCCGCACATCCTCTTTGCCTGGCCTGGGTCGCCAGGGCACCTCCACGTTACTCACACCGGGTAAAGCTAAGAGGGGTTCCAAACTCCACAGTCTTTCCACAGACCACAGTGGTCTGTTTAGGTAGGACATACCCAGGCTGACTGTGGGCACGTGCCCAAGCCCTCCTGTGCCTTAGTTTCCCGTCTATACAGTGGGAATAATCCGAGCACTTGCTCCATAAAGTTGTTGTAAGCATTAGAGAGGTGACCGTGTCCGAGGGACGCGGGGTCCCACCACGTCCCCTTCCCACCCGGCTCCTGAGGCACCTCCGCCAGCCGGCCAGCTGCAGAGTTGCCCCTGAGGAAGCAGAGGTGGTGCGTGTTGGTCTTAAGCTCCTTCCTTTTTCTCCTCTGACATTGAACCCATCGTTTGATCCTTGCCTGGCCGGCTAGAGCTCCCACAGAGAACACCCCGGACACCGTCAGACCCAGCCAGGACCGTGCCCAGGGGACCAGACCATGGTGCTCTCACTGAAACCTGACTCGGGCTGCGGAGCTTCTGTGTGATGTTGTCTCCCTCCCTCGAGGAAAGTGCTGTGCTGAGAGCTCACGTTCTTCCCCACGTGGCTTTGGACTTGCTCCCCTTTTGCCGAGTCTGGAGGGCATGGAGTGGTGAAGGGGCTTACCGTATTTTTCGGACCATAAGACGCTCCGGACCATAAGATGGTTTTAGAGAAGGGAAATGAAGAAAAAAAGATTCTGAAACAAATAGTGTCCTAAAATATTTTATGTGCATTAAAACCCAACATCACAGTCATAAACACATGTAATCAACCCTGTAAAGTAAACAGCAGCATTTAGAACCATTTTAGAGCCGGGCAAGCACACAGAGACCACACAGAGCCGGGCAAGTAAAAAAACTTTTTTTTAAAGTATATGTGTAGGCTATATTTGGACCATAAGATGCAGGGACTTTTCCCCCCCACTTCTGGGGGGAAAAAAGTGCGTCTTATGGTCCGAAAAATACGGTAGTTATGGACCATGCAGAGAGGACTGTCCCCTTTGGTTGCTGTTCCTCGTCCTCGCCTGTCATTGGTCTTGGCGGCGGCCCGGGAGGTTGTTTTTGCCAGACGCCCCGTCCTCCAGCGGAGCTTTCACCGCCATGTGGTGAGGCGGCGAGGGCCTGGATGCAGTTTGAGCTGCAGTCAGCCGTGCATTTTTGGTTTGAAGTCTTTTGCGACTTTGATTTTGTTTAATCTTTGAGAAGCCGCCTCGGTTTTGAAATATTGAAGAACAGGACCTCGCTGCCATTGAAACATCCCAGGAGTCCTCAGCAGTGGTGGGGCCAGCGGCTCTCGCTCGCCATAGAGCCAGCCGCTTTGTGCCGGGGGGGCCTGGGGGCAGGTGGAGTCTCTGTTCCACGTCCATCCCGGTGCAGACCAGGGAGCTCGGACACCCACCGGAATGAGCCTGCCCACCCGGCTGAGTGTGTCTCCAAGTCCCGGACTCACCGCAGTGTCATTGCCACCGCCTGCGCTTACCCTTCCACCCGCCCGCACCCGGCTCCTGACCTGGCCGCTCGCCACGGGCAGGTTCTCCACTGTGGTTTGTGGAGTCAGACACAAAGGCCTTCCCAGCGGCCTGCTTGGTTTACTTTCAGCTCTGGGAAATGCATGAATCCCTTCCTGATGACCAAATGTGCCAGGCACTCATGATCTGTATTCGGCCCACAGCAGTCAGGGTGCCCGTGGGAAACATAGGGCACGCGCCAAGTACCAGGGGGGCTTGTTCATGGAGGGAGCAGCCGTAACGATGTGGGTGGGGCTTCGGGGCCAGAGGGGCAGCGGGGACGCAGTGCAGCAGCAGAGCTGTTTGTTAGCTGCACCCTCCCCTCAGTGTTCCAGGCCCAGGGGTGTTACTGGGGAAGTCAGTGCTGCACCAGGAGTAGTGACTCTATGTCAGTCAGCAGCACAGTCAGCCTGGGGCAATGTTACCAGAAAAGAGACAAGCGAGCAGATCAACCCCTCTCTCCTCCTCCTCTCTGACCTTCTGCCCACAGCCCCAACCAGAGGCCAGAGGGCCTGACAGCCCAGGCCATGGTCCACCCAGGTCAGCCCCCGAGGGCAAGTGAGACACATCCAGCCCCCCACCGTAAAAGTAGTTCAGGTGGCTTGTGAACGAAAAAGAAACATGCACATTAAAGATGAAGCAAGTACATCACAGGGTAAACGAGAGCCGATGCTCCCGGCCACCCGACACGAAATGGTCACCTGGATATTAATCTGTGTGGAACTTCCAGCAGCTGCGGCTGAGGGGGACCTCGCGGGTTGCAGAGTCCACCCTGTGCATTTGCACAAGCCCACCCGGGGGAAGGGTGAGTCAGGCTCACCTGGGTCCTCGTCACGCCCCCTGTCCCAGCTCTTGGCACCGGGGTCCGAGAGTATCTTAAAGGAGCCCAGGTGTCCGCTTACTAGTGGCTAAGTGAGAGGAGAAATGCAATATTCCTAATTCGGGAACATTTTTGTCTTCAGGCTTCAAGGAGGATTTCCAGATGGATGTGTTTAAGATCCTGGCAGCCATCCTACACCTGGGCAACGTGCAGATCACAGCAGTGGGCAACGAGAGGTCCGCCATCAGCGTAAGCGGCTTGCTTGTTCCACCCTGCCCGCGTTTGGAGGGTCATGGGAAGGACGCCTCAGGGTCCCCTGCTTTTGCCTTTTAGCACCAGGCACGTTGGCCCAACTGGGGAGGCCAGCTTAGTGGGAAGAGGAGAGCAAGGGTTTCCGTGGGCTGTCTTCAAAGAGTAAAGCTTCTTTCTCTTGCAACAGAAGAGGAGGGGGAAGTGCATTTTCTATGTATTTTTCTTTTATTGAACAAATTTTACTAGCACTGCTATGTGCCAGGCACTGTTGTAGGCTCTGGAGAAACAGCAGTGAACAACACAGAGCAAGGTGCCCCTGGCGGAGCTTTTAATCAGAGGAGAGGAGACACTGTGAGCAATGCTGGGCTCTGGCAGCGGCCGGTGGCTGTTCAAAAGGAAGTAAGGCAGAGGAGGGAGGGGGGGAGGGGAGCAGGGCCTTCGGGGAAGTTTTCTGAAGGGCCTGTGTGAAAGGCCGCCTCACACCCGAATCCTCCTTCCTTCTTCCCGATATGGCCTGCTCACATGGACGTGAACTGTGCCTGTGTCTGGGGCAAGAGGGTGTCACTTCAGAAATAGCAAAAAAAGCCAGTATATCCCGAGAGGAGCGAGTGAAAGGAGGGGGGGAAGGCGGGGCTGGAAAATGGGGGGGCGGGGAGGGGCACAGGTTATGCAGGGCCTGAAGGGCACGGGACAGTTGGAAGCAGAAAGGACACCTCCTGCCTCTTACTGTGTACGTTCCGTGGCAGACTCCTTTATCAATGGACACTAGGTAAGTCGATGTGTGCGTCTTCTGTGACACATGTGAGTGATGGTTGGTCGGGGCACGTGTTTAGTTATTCCCACCAATGTCTGCTCGAGGAAGAAGGGAGCACTAGGAAGAAACACTGATGGCAGATGGCAGCAGTGTCCTGCCAGGGGCAAGGTGCCGCTCCCACCGCTGGGCCCTCCCGCTTCATGCCCAGGCCTGGCCGTGCCTCTGAGTCCTGGCCATTCTCACGCCAGCTCGTCCTCCTCTGCAGGCTAAGTGGGGGCCCGGGAGCCCTGGCGGGGGGCCCCGTGCTGGCTGTGTTGGCCGACGGCCCTGATGGGGCCCGTGTTTGTGTCCAAAGGTGGATGACAGTCACCTGCAAGTGTTCTGTGAGCTCCTGGGCCTGGAGCGGGGCAGCGTCGCCCAGTGGCTGTGCAACCGCAAAATCATCACGACCTCCGAGACGGTGGTGAAGCCCATGACCAGGGCCCAGGCTGCCAACGCCAGGGACGCGCTGGCCAAGAAGGTCTATGCTCACCTGTTTGACTTCATTGTGGAGAGAATTAACCAAGCGTTGCAGTTTTCAGGCAAGCAGCACACTTTTATTGGTGTTTTGGACATTTATGGGTAAGAGCCTGTCTTTCCCCCTTTGAATGTCGAACGCTCGCTATCCTTAAATCATTTGGTTCTGGTTCTTCCTCTGTGTTTCACGTGATCAGAGAGATTGCGTCCTCGGTTTTTGCACGCACGGATGTTAAGTCCCGTCTCCTGGGCAGCAGTGTCTTATTTAGTGTGTTAGTAAACGCTAACTTAACAACGGCCACCTCGAGGGCTCACCGTGGCCAGCGACCAAGCCAGGTGGTTTCCATGTGCCATATGACTCAGCCCTGAGATTATCCCCTGTTAGGGTGGAGCCTCCAGGCTGAGAGGCTGGTGGGAGGAGGACCCAGCACCGAGGGAGGCCCTGGCCCGCTTCCGTCTCCTAATAGAGACCCCATGAGGTGTGGACCCATGTCCCTTTCCCCTTTCACAGGGAAAGACGTCCCAGAGGCCCTGCCCTCGCCCAGACCCACAGGCTGGAGAAGGACTCACACCAAGGCCTCCACCCACCTGCCTCCCACACCTGCGTCCTCATCCTTTCCCGTATAATGCGGATCTCGCATTTGCCCTAGTCCCTCCCCAGGAGTCCCCACGTTGGAGTTCTGTTCTCCTTCTCGTTGCCCGATCATGCGTTCCTAAATCCCAGGTCAGACTCACGGGAACCATGCTCACAGACAGCCAGAGGGCGTGTGCGGCCAGCCCGTGTGGAGGGGGGCTCGAGGGGCCGTCGCGTTCCGGCTTTATTTGTTGGCACCTGGCATTCCACGCCCGCGCTTCCCCTCCCAGACCAACCCGGCTTCTCTCTGGGGCAGCTTGTCCCACGAAAGGCACCGCAGTGTCCCGCCCAGACCCGGAGTGGTCAGTCCCTCAGGTCTGCGGGAAGCAGCCCAGCCCCTTCCGCATGCAGGAGGGAGAGCCGGGCGGGGCCTCCCCACCTGGGGAAGGGAGGGCAGGGGCACACTGACCCCAGGAAAAGAGGGTGCCTCAGGGGAGTTCCTTTGTTTAACGTAGACTCATTAATACAATAGCTACCAATTAATAGTACATGTCAACAGTTACTATAAAATACTGAGACATTGTGGGATCTCCAGTAAATTATTTACCTTTCCCTGTTCTAAAAAAGGCCTGTGAGCAGCCGGTAAGGATGTAAGGAGACTTGTAAAAGGTAACAGTCCTGCCAAACAGTAGTCTCTTTGTGGTGGAGACAGGTGATGGATGTATTATTCTCTGTTGTTTTCTGTGTTTTTAAAAACGCCTTAAAAGTAAATAGGCCTTTATTATAAGAATATATTATTTCATTCATCCAACAAATATCTATACAGATATCTAATCTTGCCAGGCCCGGTGTTGGGTGTGATCGGTGAACAGTGTAGACACATGGCCCCTTTGGGGACATACATTTTAGTGGAGTGGGCAGGTAGGCAATTAGGTGGGGATGGTTTGTTTGAAGGGAATGTGGGGAGTTAGCTGGGGGTGGGGAGAGAGGAGGCAGCTGAGTGCGAGGAGCAGTAAGGGAGGGGAATGGCATGTCGGCCAGAGTCAGGCCCGGGAACCTGAGTTTTTTGGCTAAGTGTGCAAACCTGAGGCAGGAATAATTATAAATTCACAAGAACTTCTTTGAGTATGTGTTCCATGTTAACTTTAAAATTAAATTCCTCTTCAAAAAGTATAAAAGTAACATGCTTGCCACCACCCCTCCAAATAAATGGTACCCCTCCAGAAAAATAAGCACCCTTTCTTAAGTAATGATGCTGTTGCCTTGGTGAATCCTTCCATGTCCTTCTCCAGTATGCCCATGCCTATGTGAGCTTTGTTCCCTGTGCTCCCTGAAGCTTTGGAGAGAACTGAGCTGTTTGGCAGCCTTTGAGGCAGTGCTCCCTCACTCAGAGCATTTAAAGAAGAAGCTGGGAGCTCTGAGGTGCAGCTGGGAATGACGTGAGGGCTTGGGGCCCCCAGCCAGTGGCGTTTGTGTTCTCTGGCCCCGGAGCTGTGAAGGCCTGGGCTGGGAGGTCGGGCCCCCGGGAGTGCGCACTGCAGCGTACTGGACGTGTGGCCCCGAGAAAGCCACAGCACCTCTCCGACCTCAGCTTCTGCAAAACGGGGCCTCTGGTGCAGGGTGTGATGAAGGTCAAAGAGGAGATTTCGGTAAAGAAATCTTCAGAACCATAAGCATCGTTCAAACGTGAAGGGTTGCCATCACCAATGAGCTGCTGGCATTTTAAGTCCTAGATTTAGTTCTTTCTATTGGGTTGTGAACTTTAGCTCTGGGAAAGGTGGGCGAAAGGGCAGGAAAATAATCGCTGCTGAGTGACATCCCGATCCTGCTCTAGAACGCCCTGCCTCTGGCCTTGGCTGTGCGTGTGGAGAGACCCTCCCCCAGCCAGCCCCGGCCTGTCCGCTCAGGACTCCTTTCCCTCACCCTCGACCGGTGTGGCGTGGGGCTGTGTGGGTTCGGTTCCTGCTCCGAATCAGCCTGGAGCTGTTCAGAGAAAGTCCAGGCCCTTCAGCTGCCCTGGAAGTCTAAACTGAGCCAAGCTGGCTGTCGAGTGACACTCCCCGGGGGACCCATGTTGGCAATGGCAGGAACCCCAGGGGGTTAGAGAAGTGAAGAACCTCAGCTTTGGAGGCACCCGGAGCTGAGGTCAGATTGCATGGCTGGCACCATTTGCTGGCTGCCTTCACCGTGCTGGTCACCGTCTCCTCGGACCCTCACGTGTGACAGTGGGGTCGCTGGAGCCTCCACCTCGGGTGGTGCTGGGGCTGGAAGTGATGTGTGTCTGTGCTGAGCACCGGGAACTTCCTCCGGGCAGACAGAAGCATTCCCCTGGCGGGGTGGGGGATTTCATGCATGAGTTTTGTTCAGCCAATAACGTGGGATAATTCACATAAACGTCCAGATTTCTGGCTTTTCTGGAGAATCAGGTGGTCTAGCATCCCGGCCTGCATTTATCCATGGCCACAGCTGGCGGGAGCTGAGAAGCAGCTGCCCCGCTGGATAATCCTGTTTGCCACGGCCCCACACAGCTTACTGGCCGCTCTCCAGCCTGCTTCCCCTCTGTCACCTGCCCACCTCCTGCCAGCCCATGAGTGGGCAACTTCAGGGCGACGCCAGTGACAGCACTGAAAGTCTGAGGATGGAGGCATGGCATGTCTGCTGCAGACCTGATGAGGAATGCTGGGCTATAGTATTAAATGGCTTTGCCCTTTTCTTCCAAGAACTGGGAAAGTACCCTGGTGGGGGCAAAACTGGGCTGCCTTCTGTCCAACAGGCAGCGAGTGGGGGGTAGGAAAGAGCATGGCTTTTTCACCAAAAGTGTCAGCCCTAGGCTCACAGCAGTCTGACATCGCTGTGTGGCCTTTGGCAAGTTTCCTAACCTCTCGGAGGCTTATTTCCTCATCTGCAAAGTGATGGTAGGCTGTGCATGAAATGGCACGTGATATTGTGAGGGGCCTGATCAGTGCCTGCCTCAGAGTGAGGGGCTGGTACATACCATTCCTTGTGAGGCAACCTGGGAAAAACGATTTATAGACTGACTGTCAAGCGTTCAGGTGTACTTAAAACTTTTATAATAGAAAGCGCAGCAAACTTTAAAGCTATGAACTTTGTTCAAAAAATACTGACCAATAAATGATGTGTATGTCTTTCAAGTTACATTTTATCTTGTTTAACTGCATTTCAGCTTTGAAACCTTTGATGTGAACAGCTTCGAACAGTTTTGCATCAATTACGCTAATGAAAAACTGCAACAGCAGTTTAACCTGGTAGGTGGCTTTTCTCCCTTCTTGAAAGGCATTCTTGGCGCTGAGCGCAGGGAATCTGGAAGAGGCGAACCAGGCTTCCCTCTCCAGGTTGTGATTATAATAGTAAAGGAGCCGCACGCTGGGTCACTGCACCACCTTGTGGCCATGTCTGAAATCACACCTTCCCACCTCCCTATTTTATCTTTTTGGAGCCTCCTGCCTACTCTTCAGTTCCAGGTCCTCATCTGTTATTCTTGGGTGCAGACCAGATCTGCAACCAAACTAAGTTTATGGGGTTTTTTTTGTTTGTTTGTTTTGTTTTGTTTAATATATTTCATTGATTTTTTTACAGAAAGGAAGGGAGAGGGATAGAAACATCGATGAGAGAGTCATCGATCAGCTGCCTCCTGCACGCCCCCTACTGGGGATGTGCCCACAACCAAAGTATATGCCCTTGACTGGAATCGAACCCAGTACCCTTCAGTCCAAAGGCCATGCTCTAGCCACCAAGCCAAACCGGTTTGGGCCAGACCAAGTGGTTTTGTTAGCTTCCTGAAGCCCCACGTCCTTGCAAAACTCTGTATTTTTGCACCTGCTGCTCTGTCTGCTGCCACCCACCTGCTGTTCCCATCCTTTCCCCTCCCCTCCATCTTCACCTGGGGAACTCTCCTGCTTGTCTTTTGAGAGTCATCTTCTCCCACACAACCCCGAAGAAAAAATAGAATGACATCCTGGAGAGCATGGACTTTTCCCCAAAGTGAACTGGTTTGAGTCTCAGCTCTCCCACCAGCTTTCTCTGGGGCTTTGGCCTCTCTGAGACTCAGTTTCCTCACTTTAAAAATGGTTCAATAGCACCCGCCTAATATTGTTAAAAAAAATCTCACGTTAAATCATATTCAGTAACTGTTTCTTTTCTTTCCTTTTCCTCACCCCAGAATTAATCCATGTGTAAGCATTAAATGTTATGCTATTGCAAATTTCTGTTTTTTAGCATTCTCACGGACTCCTGTGTTTCGCATTTAATGAACACAGCAAAGCTTTATCCCAAGTAGATACGCAGTATACCTAAAGTATAAATCTGCAGATCCTGCCCTCTCCCCAACACAACTTAAAACAATGCACATGCAAGACACCTCCTGGAGATAGCACAGCAGAGGCTGCAACTGTTTTCCTCCTGTTCTTCTCCGCCTCCCCTTTTTCAAGTCATCTGTCAATGTGCAGAGCTCCTGGAGGGGCAATGCCTTAAAGTGCCAGCACTAAAGCCCCTGTGAGGACTGGCTCCTGGCCCGTGAATCCGGCTGCTGCTGGGCCCCGCACCTGGTGGCCTCAGGGAGCTCAGCAGTGACAGAGGGAACCCCCCCGCCTTTCCCTCTGGGCCTCCGTACCCTCCCTGCTTATTTCTGTGGTTAGGCCCCTGTCATCGACACAGTGGCCTGGCCTAACGTTTGTCCTAACTATGGCTCTTGGACATCTCCCTCCCCAGAGTCCCCCGGGTCACCTCCTGAGTGTCCATCCACAGCAGAACTGAGTCCTGATGGGCTTCCCTGCCTCCAGTCCTGCCCCCACCCCAAGCTGAACTGCCAGGCCTCATCCTGACCCTCCCTCACTCATCCCCATTCCCTTCCCGGGTCCTCACTGCACCTAGGAAAAGCCCCCAGGACCAGATTCTCTAGGGCACATGGGCTCTTTCATCCCACTCCCCCTCTCCCCCCACCTTACTTTGCTTTCCCATCGCCCCCCTTCGCTGCTGTGCTCTCCCTCTGGCTGGTTCTCAACCACCTACTGTACTTCGGAGCTGCTCCCACTGGATGCATCTGTGGGAGGCTCTCTCTTCACAGCCCCTACCCCTGCCGCCTGCAGCCAGGAACAGCCTGAGCCAGGCTCTGGGAAGCCCCCTGACACCCTCCCAAATAGTAAACGAAGCTCTCCTAGTGCCTGGCTCCTCACACTGACCCTCAGCTAGCATTCTCAGCAGGCTGGCTCCATCCTGGAGAGCAGTGTGTGAGCAGGGAGGCCCGGGAACCACTCTGAGTGCCACGGGTGCTAGAGGTGATGGGATGTGGGCACCCACCCAGACTGGGTGGGGGAGGGAAGTCTAAACGCACAATAGGAATTCATGCGCTGGTCACCTCTGAGTCCTCGGCAAACATTGCAAATCTGTCCCGTGTCTACGTCTTCCACATGCTTACACCCTACTCGCCAGGAGCACACCTCACTATTCTGTTTTACTCTGCACTGACTTCCGGATTCTTCCCAGCATGTCTTCAAACTGGAACAAGAAGAATATATGAAGGAAGATATCCCTTGGACTCTGATCGACTTTTATGACAATCAACAAGTTATTGACCTGATTGAAGCAAAAATGGGCATTTTGGAGTTGCTGGATGAAGAATGCTTGGTAACTTAAAAAAAAAAAATTTTTTTTTTCCTCCCAACTTGTGAGTAGTAACAGATGAGCATACTGTAAAGTGGATTTTTTTAAAATGTAAATTCTTGATGTGCTACCCAGCTGGTTGTATATTAGTGCTGGGCAGCATTCACAGCAGGAACCCATGAGGCCCAGGTGAGCCTCCCACCTCAGCGTGTGGCGCCCACTGCTGGGTCACATGCACGACCTCTTAGGTCACATCCAGCAAGGAGGCGCCCTTTGAGGCGGTCCCCGGTGTGTGTGGAATGCACATGGAAGTAGCAAGTGACGCTGTGCCCATTGTTAATGACTAACAAGAAGTGAGTTCTGGTTCTATGACTCACCATCGGGGGTGTGGCTGAAAAGTCAGTGCCATCCCCTTGAGGAGAAGAAGTCCTAGGAGTTCTCCTTCTCTTCGTCCCCCTGGGAGGAGCAACCTTGTATTATAGTAGAGTCAGCCTCGCAGTGCCCTGCATGGGGCAACAGGAGCAAATAATCCCCAGGGCACGTAGTCATTTTTTGGTTTAAAGGTGGTGTTCAAACATAGGTTCTGTTTCTTTTTTGGATATTTATTTGTACCAAAAAAGATTGTACATTGAAGACTTACTGACGTTTTCTCCCTAAAATTCTCAGTCCTGTGGTTTTTCTCACAGATCATCTGATCTGCTGCCCTGAGCTTTAGTACCTGCATGGATATAAGATTAAAGGGCCAGCATCAGTGCCATGCACTCTGGAATGATCTACTTGGGGCAGGGGACAGAGGACAAGGTGGTCTCTAGAAAATCACAGATATCCCTAGGTGACTAGTGTCACACAATAATATGCAGGAGTCATCCTATATAGTAAAAGGGTAAAATACAAATTGTCCCCTCCACTGGGAGTTCAACTGGAGTTCAAGCAGGGGGTGGGGCTTGCCAATCATCAGGGGCCTCTCCCCATCCCCCACCCCATCCCTTTTCCAATCGGCCCCCCCAGTTGGGAGCAGGCCTGGCTGGCCAACCTACTGGCATCCCCCTTCCCCATAGTTGGCCTGGCCAATCAGGGCAGGCAAGCCAGGCCCCACCTGTGCACAAATTCATGCACTGGACCTCTAGTTTGAACATAATAAGGTATTAGATTCACAGCATTCAGGCTGAATATACTTTATATCTTTAAAATCACCAGTATCAAGAACAAGTTTTGCAGCTAGCTTAGTTTGAGGAGGTAAGATCTTAGTGCAAGGAGGCAGTTATTCATTAGGCAGTGAAACAAAAGAAAAACTTCTCCGGGGGAAGGGGAACTACATTTAGATGCCAGTCTTTCCCCATAAAACAGAACAAATTCTTGTGCACATAATGGAATCAGTGCTACTTTTCCCTGAATCTTTGGACTTCTTTGGAGAAAAATATAAAAATATGCCCATTGTATAGAAGTAAAATTCTTCATTCTTAAGTAATTATATGACCACTTCCTTATAGTTTATTATAACATTTTGTTCTAAAAGGGCGTTGATATAGCCATTTAAATATCACTCTGAAGATTGTTGAGATCAAGGACAGACTTATGCATAGAGTTGCTTTTTTATAAAAGCATTTATTTTATCCTCACTCAAGGTTATGGGTTTTGTTTTGATTTTTAATTGGTGAGAGAGAGAGAGAAATGTCTATCAGTTGCCTCCTGTCATGTTCCAACCAAGGATTGAACTGGAGACCTAGTATGTGACCTGGCTGGGTATTGAACCCACCATCTTTTTGTGTACCAGACAGCCCTCCCACCCACCGAGCCACCTGGCCAGGGCTGGAGCTGCTTTTAAAAAGGATCTGTGGACCTAGAGCCCTTCACTGCTAAGGCCCCACATGTCCTGGTGTCTTAGAAGAAGTGCTTTTCCATAGAAAGAAATTAAATCTTCGTTATTTGTGACAGCATGGACTGACCTAGCAGGTATTATGCTCAGTGTAAGTTGGTCAAAAAAAGACAAATATATGATTTTGCTGATATATAGAATCTTAAGAAAAAAACAAACAAGCAAAATAGAGATAGACTCATAGACACAAAGAGAGAACTAGTGGTTGCCAGAGGGGAGGAGGGTTGGAGGACAGGGTGAAAGGGATAAAGGTCTCATTTGATTGGAATGTGGTCCCATACACCAAAAGGTTGCAGGTTCCATTCCTAGTCAGGTTACACACCTAGGTTGTGGGTTCAGTTCTGGTTGGGGCACATTCAGGATTCAACAGATGTTTTTCTCTTACATCGATGTCTCTCTCTCTCTCTTTCTCTCTCTCTCCCTCTTCCCACCCCTTTCTCTCTGTGTCTTTAAAAATTAATAAAAACTTTGCTTTGGGTAAGGATTTAAAAAATACAAATTAGTACTTACAGAATAGTCACAGGGATATGAAATATATCAATAGCATGATGTCAAATGGATACTAGATTCATCAGGGTGATCACTAGGAAGTTATATAATGTCCAATCACTGGGTTATACTCCTGAAACTAATATAATATTGTATATCAACTGTAATTGAAAAATAAAAAAGTCATTTTTAAAAGATGAGCACTTTTCCTTGCTACTCAACCTTCCTCTGTTTTATTTACTTGCTATTTGGTTTGCTTCCTCTTCCAGTTGCCACATGGGACTGATGAAAACTGGCTTCAAAAGCTGTATAATAATTTCGTCAACAAGAACTCTTTGTTTGAAAAGCCCAGAATGTCAAATGCATCATTTATCATCCAGCACTTTGCTGATAAGGTACAGGGAGTCTGGGAGGTGCTGTGTGGGAGCCAGAGCTGCTTCTCATGGGAGAGGCTGGCCAGGGGCTTCTCAGGTCAGACCAGCGCATGGGGACATGAGTATCCACAATAAGTCTTCCTTTGTCTTTGTCACAAAACGCAGGCATTCCTGCTAGTGGACCCCATTTCTGAGTTTGGATTTATTGTGAATTTATCAACCTCTTGTCATTTTATTTTCTCCATGAAATTGTTATAATCAAGACAGCATAATTGTTTCTTATAACAAAAGCTATCCCTTTTTTTTTTTTTTTTGAGGTTTTCCTTTGTTACTAAGTTGTAAGGTACTTTTTATATTGGTGACATAGGTTGGCTGAAGATGGTGGGTTTTCTAGGTGATCTTTATTTTCTTGATATATCTCCTATTTTTAATGAAACAAATGTTACTCTATTAAAAAATAAAATGAATTTTAAAAATCACATTGCAGAAAGCTTAGAAAATACAGAGTAGGGTAAAAGTAGGTTTACAGTTGTGAGGACCCAAACAACTTACATTATTATGTATTAACTAGGGACATTTATTATGTCCCTTAGCCTGGCCTGCACCCTCTCCAATCTGGGACCCCTCGGGGGATGTCCGACTGTGGTTTAGGCCTGATCCTCTGGAATCCAGCCTAAGTCAGCAGTTGGGCATCCCTCTTGCAATCCAGGACCACTGGCGCCTAACTACTCACCTGCCTGCCTGCCTAATGCCCCCAACTGCCCTCCCCTGCTGGCCTGGTCGCCCCCAACTGCCCTCCCCTGCAGGCCAGTCACCCCCAACTGCCCTCTCTTGCTGGCCTGGTCACCCCTAATTGCCCTCCCCTGATGACTCCCTACCAGCCATATCTTGCCCCTAACTGCTTTGCCTTGGCCCCCACCACCGTGGCTTTGTCTGGAGAGAAGTCAGATGTCCGGAAGATGGCCAGTCGACCCAGACTAATTAGCATATTACCCTTTTATTAGTATAGATTATATAGGATAGGATTGTTTAAATGGGGAGGGAAAGCCTTTTTCAACCGGAGGAGATGCTCTTGGCAGACACAAAAACATAACCCCTGATAACCAGCCATATGCACTATACTGCCAAACCAGTTATTTAAAAAATTGAATCGCTTTCTTACACCTTACACCAAACAGCTGTTACCCTTAAAACCCCTCCTCAGCCCTCACCTTAGGTTCAGCTTTCGCAGTTCACTGAAGTTAGGTTCTGATTGGTCAGTTTCTATGCCAGTCAGTGTCAAAAGCTGTGCCTCCTAGGTAGCCATTGGCTCCGCTGGGAAATCCAAAATGGCCCTGCCTTCATGTCAGTGTCAGCCCTTTAGTCATGCCTCCAATCTGCGACCAGGTGTATCTCTGGCCGCTCTGAGAAGCAACACTCGCGTCTGTGCTGGTGGCAATTTTGAATTCTCATCCCTAACCTAACCTTCTTTAGTGTGAGCTCAGGGAAGGCAAGCATTTGTCTTGTTCATTTTTAGTTAATTCATAGACTTTACCTGTGTCTATGCATCTATGCTAGTGACTAGTCGAACAGTTTTTTCAGTCGTCATGGTCACTGCCTGTGTGTGTGAATATATATATATATATATATATATATATATATATATATATATATATATATAGAGAGAGAGAGAGAGAGAGAGAGAGAGAGAGAGAGAGAGAGAGAGGGGGGGGGAGTATTGTGTTATTTTTCCTATAAACAACTGCAAATCTACTTTTGCGTCTTCCTAAAGAAGGTGAGGGAAGACAAATCACCATAAGCACCTGCCGTAAACATGCCTTCTCATCTTGTTTTCCTTCCCCAAGGAAGCTCACTCTCCTCAGTGGCTATCACTCTTGTGGCCTGGCCAGCACTGGGGATGCTGGGAACAGGCTGTGCTTGCCTCTCCCAGCAGCCAGTGCTGTGAGTCAGCGCATTCTGGCCCTGCGAGTGGCCGAGGGCCTGGGAGGGACAGGAAGCTGGAAAGTGGTAGCAGCTCTGTGGGCTAGCCGAGTGTTGTTAAACGTGATAGCCTTTTAGTGCATAGGGTTTCTCAGATCGGTTCCTGAAGAGAGGCATGTGAGATGGATGATGATATAACAAGTTATATTTACGTTTTTTAGTTGTCTTTTACAATTTCCCACTTGGGGTCCTAAGAGAAAAAAAAGGAAGGATCAGACTTCATGCAAAGCTCCCATGGGATTTGTTTTAGGAGGCCCTCTTTATTCTAGTACCACACAGTTTCTGTACGTCCCATGCTCTCACCTAGCACTTCCAAGAAATGCCTCATAAAAGAATTGATGCAGTAACTCGAGTGGGCTGCGGATTGGTGGGGAAAAATACATGATGAAAGGTCAGCTTAGCTTGCAATTCAGTAAGCCGAGGACAGTCATTTAGAAAGTGAGGCAGCGAGGCTTAGATGCAACAAGACGGCACATCTTCCCTCGGTCTCCTGGCCCCCAACAGAGGCACACAGCTCTCTGCACCTTCCCCCAGATGGTCTTCCCGAAAGAAAAGGCTCTACATTTATCGCAGCTTTTCACATTTCAACAAGTGGCTTACACCACCAGCCCGGAAGAATTTATACAAGAATCCAAGTCCTATCCTTCATTCACAGGGAGTGTTTGTAGACAGTCAGTGATCCCAGTGAGGACCTTCCTCACTCAGAGGGACCGCAGAGTCCTTGCTCAGGGGTCACTGAACACCCTCCCTGTGCCAAAAGCCTGTATCCTCGTAGTTAATACTTTATTCTCAAACATTTTTTTTTAATTTATGAAGGATATATGTCACATATCAAAGTACATAACTCAGAGGCAGATTTTTAAAGCCTCATGAATCTGGAGGGGCTGCGTGGAGAGCTTTTCTAAGCCCGATTCAAGCAGAGCAAACACTCACCCACTCTCACCCCGACTCGAAGAGCTTTGCTGGCGCTGGGAAGCTCTGTGGTCAGGTGATCAGGTTCTTTCCTTTCTGCCCCATTAATGCTGACTTAATGAAAGAACCCAAATGTCACCACTGAAATATTTCCTCTCCTGGTGGCTTCTAAGGCAACTGAGCCCCAGTCCAGGTCTTTGGTTACATTAGCTGCCCACACTGCAGAGAATGGTCAGTGTGGCCAGAGGGAGCGGACAAGTGAGAGAACAGAGTGGTCAGCGGCCAGTGGGGATCCAGGCAGTGGGCAGCCGGCCCCTTCCATCCGAGACATGTTCCCAGCTTTCTAAGCTTTAGTAGCTATTGGGGTGGCTGTGATCCACAGAAACTGAATATCTTTGTCAGGAGATTGCCTTTAGAGTCCCTTCGTACTCTTCCTGTAAAAAGAAAAGAAACTCCTGGTACTTACCGTATTTTTCGGACCATAAGACGCTCCGGACCATAAGACGCACCAGTTTTTAGAGAAGGGAAATGAAGAAAAAAAGATTCTGAAACAAATAGTGTCCTAAAATATTTTATGTGCATTAAAACCCAACATCACAGTCATAAACACATGTAATCAACCCTGTAAAGTAAACAGCAGCATTTAGAACCATTTTAGAGCCGGGCAAGCACACAGAGACCACACAGAGCCGGGCAAGTAAAAAAACTTTTTTAAAAAAGTATATGTGTAGGCTATATTTGGACCATAAGACGCAGGGACTTTTCCCCCCCACTTCTGGGGGGAAAAGAGTGCGTCTTATGGTCCGAAAAATACAGTACTAGATGCTCTTGACTTTTTGGAAATAATGAATTCCTTTCTCTGCATAGGTTGAGTATAAATGCGAAGGTTTCCTCGAAAAGAACAGAGACACCGTCTATGACATGCTGGTTGAAATCCTGAGAGCAAGCAAGGTTTGTCAAGTCCCGAGGGGCAATTAATGTTCTGCATTATGCAGATGCGTGTCAGGAAAAGAGTACGAAGTGTGAGTGCGTGCGTGCATGTGTGTGTATGAGTGTGTGTGTGTGTGTGTGTGTGTGTGTGTGTGTGTCTTGCAGTGGCAAATTATAAGTCAGACATACAAAAAACTATTTTAGAATTGGGACTATTGATAAAATATGTGTCTGGCTTCTGAAAGTGTACAAGTCTCCTCTGTATGCAAACTCAGAAATCAAGTGTGCAAATAATAGAGAGGAAGGACAGCTGATCCAGCCGTTTAAAGAACCACAGCTCACATTTTATTCATTCAGTCACAAATATTTATGCAGCTCCTACCTTTTGCTAAGTACTTGCCTTGGTTCTGGGGATACAGCAGTGAGCAAGGCAGACGGGCTCCTGCCTGATGGAGCTGACTTTCCAGAGGGAGCACCAGCGTTAAACACACAATCAGCTTAACTGATTTGTAGGCAGTGCTGAGCGTGTGAGGAAAACACAAGCACGAGGGAGAGAACCACACAGGGAGGGACAGCGGCTGTGGCCGGGGACGCTCCTCATTCCCACGGTTCTGTGTGGTCACTAGTGTCACCAAAAGAGTGACTTCAATTTTTTTTTTTAATTTCCTCTTTGAACATGTCTTTATGAAAAGAAAGGATATTTCATAAGCCTTCATTTTTGTGAAGATTTGGTTATCATAATTATTTTCCTTCTTTTAAAAGATCCCAGTCCTTTGTTGATGTTCAGGTATTTTGACCATTTCCCAGATAAGCACGGGCACTTCCCCTAATGACAATGAATCAGTCACTGGCCGTGACACCTTCAGTTACTGAAACTGATTCATGATAGAGAGTCCATGCCCAAGTGCCCCACGGAAATGGCCTGCATCTTGTGTACAAATTAGTTGACTTAAGTCGCCAGTTGTTTACTGACCCCCGAGTGTAGCCTGGGGTCCAGTCTGGAAGGCGGAGGCAGATCCTGGGGAAGCACCGACGAGTCTCCCGTAAAGCACACTGGCTCCCAGAGACTCCAGTCTCAGACCTACTCCTCCATGGGCACACCGGGATGCACCAGGCAGGGGTTCTGCCCTGAAGGAGATCAGTGTCCGATTTAAAATAAAAAAAATAGGAGTTCACTCTAAGAGAGAAGATGGACATTTAGAGAAATAACTGATTAGGTAGAAAGTAATGAGTGTCTTAGAAGAGGTACAAATAAAAGATTAAGACAGTTCAGAGAGATTTGGAATTCTTTCCTGCTGGGCACCCGGGAAGGTATTGGGAAAGTGTAGGTGAAAAATATGTTAATAAAACCTTGAACGATGGGTTGGGTTTGGGCCTGAGGGAGTGAGGATGTGGGAGGTAGGCCTTGTAAGTGTTTCCACCTTCCCGGCACTGAGTGATGCTGCCTATGGCTAAACTCTGCTCCCGTTCCCGGTCGTCCAGAGGGAGGAGATCGCTCAAGGAATTGAGGCTTGATGTAAGGACTGTCGTTTGACCCTCCGCTGGTTTGGATGGGCTTGTTGTGGTCCTTTACGTGGCTTGTACCCGCTGAGGCTGCGGGTGAGCGTTTTCGGACACCGAAATCCTCTCTGCTCCTTCCAGTTTCACCTCTGTGCCAAGTTCTTCCAAGAGAGTCCAGTTCCCCCTTCCCCTTTCGGTGCAGCCATCACAATGAAATCTGCAAAGCAAGTCATCAAGCCCAGCAACAGGCAGTTCCGGACCACCGTGGGGAGCAAGGTACCGGGAGGTGTGGAGGGCGGGGGGCCACAGGCTCAGCCAGGCCCCCGGGCGCCGGGCACTGGGCGGACCCACACTGCAGGCATGGACATGGCACCGCGCTCCATCCAATGTGGTGTAAGCTCAAATGCAAAGAAAAGCAGTAGTTCCCCGTGGTCGCACCTCACCCTCTGAGGCTGCACACACCTGGGCAAACCGCATTTGTGCACAGGAGCGTGACTTACCACACTTCCTGCTGTGTGGGGGTGTGGGACAGCGCGGCGTTCCGTCCAGGGCAGTGGGACACGCTGATAACCGCAGTCATGGGTTGAAAGCTTTCATAATAGACGTTTAGCATGAAGTTAACTTTTCCTCTTTACTTACCGAGGTGGGGCCTTTTTTTGGCGTGATGTAAGCATTCCCTTTCAGCACGTTGGTTGTCTGACTCTGTCTCCTAGTTCCGCAGCTCTCTGTCCTTGCTCATGGAGACCCTCAACGCGACCACGCCCCACTACGTTCGCTGCATCAAGCCAAACGATGAGAAACTGCCCTTTGAGTAAGTGCTCTCACGTGGCAGAGTGTCTCCGTCATGATATTGGAGAGTGTGCCTACAATTGTCTTGAACTTTACTGTGTCCGATTCAAAACGATCCTGCCCTGTACACATAATGTTGGCACAACCCCTGTGGCCGAGCCCCCTTATCTCCCACATGAAGCAAAGTGGCGAGAGGTGAAGGAACAGTCTGCACTTGAAGTTTATGCAACCGAGAAAGCTCGAGTGTGTTCCTTGGTTCTCAAAGACTCTGTGTGTGTTTAAAGGAGAAAGGTGGAAGGAGGGGGCCACAGCTTCATGCCCTCACGTGGCAGGAGCCATGAGACTTCCCTCTGGGGCCCCGGGAAAGAACTCCAGATCTGTGAGACCTCTCAGATGGAGCTGAGGGCTGGCTGAGGGAAGTGTGCTGAGGGGAGTGTGCTGTCCTGGAGGTGGTGGATGTGGTCACCAGAGGGTCAGGCCAAGGCAGAGGACTGCCTGCTGGGTGTCTTGTAGAGGGAACTCAGGCATCAAACAGGCACTTGGACAAGGTCAGCTTGAACATGTCTTCCACTCTTGTCATTTGAAGCTCAACCAAGTGGTGTTTCCCCAAAGGCCTTCTCCCTGTCGCCTCCTTCAGAACCAGCCTCTCCTTTCTCTGTGTCCTCAGCTTCCTGAACTGTGTCACAGAAGTGCCATTTCCATTTGACATCCACACACCCTCATTACCTGCCTGCTGTGAGTGGCGTGTGGGCTACAGAGACGGCCCTGCTCCCCGGGAGCTCCCGGCCAGGGCAGCTCTGCTGCGTTGCTCACGGGCATGATTGTCCACGAGGAGGGCTTAACGCCTTATAAAGTCTCTTCTTTAAGGTTTGACTCCAAGAGAATTGTCCAGCAGCTGCGAGCCTGCGGCGTCCTGGAAACGATCCGCATCAGTGCGCAGAGCTACCCGTCCCGGTACGCGGGCTGTCCTTGTTTCGGGGGAAGGTGTTGAGACTGAGGGAGTGTTGGTCACATACTTTCATAAGAGGCTCCCAAGTTTTGTCCCTCTGTGGTAGGCCAGAGCAGGATGATAAGCAGGCGGCGTGGGGGTGGGGAGAGGGTGGGGAGAGGGGAAGGAGTTGCCATCACCACCACCCTATCCTCAGCTGCTGCCGAGGGTCACCGTGGCCTCCCAATGTCTGGGAAAGGAGTGGAGATGGGGAGAGGACACTGGGACATTGTTGGAGCTGAGCATTAATAAAATCAGTCCAGGTGTAGACACATGTGCTCTGCATGAGATTTGGGTGGTCCCAGCGGGGAGGTAAGTCAGAGATCAGGGCCATCACCCCAGAACAGACTGCACCCCACCAGCAGTGTCAGGTGACACGCTTCCTGTCTGGCACACCTTCTCACATCCACTTTGACTTTCCAGGTGGACGTACATCGAGTTCTACAGTCGCTATGGTATCCTCATGACCAAGCAAGAGCTTTCGTTCGGGGATAAAAAGGAGGTCTGCAAGGTGGTTTTACACAGGCTCATCCAGGTCAGGTTCGCTCACCTCGAGTCGCGGGCTCAGACCAAGAAGTGCGTCTCCCAAATGTGTTTCCTCGTCTTTGCCTCCGTCTCTGGACTGTAATTGTCACGGTGGCTAAGAGGGAAGAAGATGTGCCTAAGCCTGGATGTGCTAAGGAGGTCAGAGCAGCAGGCTCATGGGCATCACCTCCTGGCAGCAGGGCTCCCCTTTAGGGACACACATTCCAACCTCGGCTTCTCCCAGTGTCCTCCTGCCGGCTTTGTGCTCCCACATCCTGGGGATCCTCCATGGGCCTGGCTTATGTTACACAGTCCACCAGACGGTCACCGAGCCAGGGTTCCAGACGGAGCCCCCGCTGTGGGTTTAGATTATTGTCGAAGCAGTGAGTTATGGCGGAAAAGAGATAGGGAAGGAGTTGTGACGGTCAGGAAGGGGGTCAAAGAGGAACCAAAATGAAGACAGAAATCAAGCCTTTCCCAGTGCCTACTGCCTCTTTGTGGACAAACAAGTGAAAATATAAATTTCTAGGTCATGATCAGTTTTTCTGCTTTAAGTCAAAGAACAAAAATGTAAACATATCAATGTTTTGGGCATCTTTGAATCTCTGAACATCTTTTCCGAATACTGTAGAAAATCTGTAAAGACTTTGTTTCTGATTATTTTTCTCTTCCAGGATTCCAATCAGTACCAGTTTGGTAAAACCAAAATTTTCTTCAGAGCAGGACAAGTGGCTTTTTTAGAGAAACTCCGATTGGATAAACTGAGGCAGGGTTGTGTTGTGATACAGAAGCACGTCCGGGGCTGGCTCCAGAGGAAAAAATTCCTCCGCCAGAGACAAGCCGCCCTGACCATCCAGCAGTACTTCCGGGGGCAGCACACCGTCAGGTAGGTGGGGGCCCAGGAGGCGTGTGCAGTTGTGCAGCTTTCTTTGCTGGTCACGTCCGGGAGTGGGGAGGGGCCTGTCAAGGACAAAGGACCTTTCTCGTGGGACTCAGGGTGCATGTCCCTGAGTTGGCCGTGAGCCTCCAGATGAGAAGGGTGTGTCCCTCAAGGCAGGGAGTGCTGACTCAGCCCGCTGTCCCCAGGTGGGACAGGTGACAACCCAGACCCAGAAGAGAGGAAGCCCCCGTCAGGGTGTCTCCGAGGAGGTCAGAATTCCCCATGAGAGCAGATGGAGGGACTGGGCTCCTCGTCTGTGAGAATTGAAAATGCCTAGGAAGGCTAGGGTCTTGGTGAAGCCCCTGAGTAAAGACGCCATAAATCGCCAATGACCGGTCCACCAGCAGAGGACAGGAGACAGAGCACACCTGAGGGGGGTGATGGGGAGGCCCTTCCAGCAAACACATAGCCCTTGGGCAAGGCTACATGGTGGCCCAAGGGGATGGCTGAGAGCAGGGAAGTCCCACCAGCTATGCCTGTCCCACCCTCCTAGGGAGCTCCCAAGAGGCCATGCTGGGCTGGCCAGTGAGACAGGCCTTGCTCCCAGACTGCACCATGCACTTCCATGTGTGTAGCACAGCTTGCTCCCTGGCATGCCCTAGGCCAGTGGTCGGCAAATGCATGAATCAACAGAGCCAAATATCAACAGTACAATGATTGAAATTTGAGAGCCTAATTTTTTTATAGGTTTTTAAAAATATATATATATTATTGATATTTTAGAGAGGAAGAGAGAGATAGCTAGAAACGTTGATGAGAGAGAAACAGCGACCAGCTGCCTCTTGCACACCCCCTACTGGGGATGTGCCCACAACCAACGTACATGCCCTTGACCGGAATCAAACCTGGGACCTTTCAGTCCGCAGACCGACGCTTTACCGCTGAGCCAAACCAGTTTCGGCGAGAGCCTAATTTTTTAAACTTAAAACTTCTTCTAAGGGCACTTCTTCAAAATAGACTCACTCAGGCCGTGGTATTTTGTGAAAGAGCCACATTCAAGGGGCCAAAGAGCTGCACGTGGCTCTCCAGTCACGGTTTGCCTACCACGGCCCTAGGATAGTTGCGAAAGCAGGTGAGCCCGACCTCTTCCTGCACTTCTCCACGCGGGTGGTGCACCACCACCTTCATCTCAGCCCCCCCCAAACCGGACTGGCCATCACAGCCCACGTGCCCCAGGCAACCGGCTTACACGCACGTGCAGCCAGACTCGCCCTCCTGAGCTTCTCAGTTCAGCTAACAACAGCAGCCTCCAGGGCAGGAAACCCTAGACTTATCTTCTTCCCGAGAGTGTGCTCCTTTTCAGTCGGGAATCACAAAGCCTGACTATATTCCACGTAACCCTTCACTTTCCTCTGTATCATCCTGCTTGTTTCATTTCATCATCACTTCCTTACACGCTTAGAGCATATTCCTTCACCTGCTGCCTTTCTCTCCATCTTCCTAAAGCAGGGCCTGATCCAGCCACTGCCCTGCTCCTGTTCTGGATGCCGCCAGCAGCCCCTGTTTCCTACCAAAGATACTCAATCTTTTCTTTATTTTTTAAAATATGTTTTTATTCATTTTAGAGAGGAAGGGAAAGGGAGAGAGAGATAGAAACATCGGTGATGAGAGAGAATCATTGATTGGCTGCCTCCTGCATGCCCCACACTGGGGATCGAGCCCACGACCCGGGCAGGCACCTTGACTGAGAATAGAACTGTGACCTTCTGGTTCATAGGTTGATGCTCAACCACTGAGCCACACTGACCGGGTAGCATTCAATCTTTGCTATAGCCTGGGTGCATTCATAAGAATGGAAGCTCCATGAGGACAAGGACCGTACTTGTCTGGTTTCCATTGCATCCATTCTAGGACCTAGCAGAGTGACTGTAACATAGTAGATGATATATCTATATCTATCTATCTATCTATCTATCTATCTATCTATATTTCAATTAAAGGCCTGGGGCATGAACTCGGGTCGGGTCCCTTGGCCTGGCTGATTGGGGCCAATCGGGACAATCCCCCGGTCTGGGATGGCTGGCCAGGGGGAGGGACCACTGGAGGTTGACTGGCTGTGGGAGCGCACTGACCACCGGGGGGCAGATCCTGAGCTTGAGCGTCTGCCCCCTGGTGGTTAGTGTGTCATCAGAGCAACCAGTCGACCAGTGATAAAGGTTGCTCTGATGACACACTGTTTCCATCTGTTTTTCTAACCTCATTGACTATTAATTTTCTGCATGTATGACATATTCTAGGAATTTTAGACAGAGTCTCTTTTTCTGAACATTCCAGCCCTGCTAGGCTTCCAGTATGGAATGCTTTTCCAACCTTCGCTGTCCTTTTCCATCAAGGGCTGGCTCACAGATCAGCCCTTCCCAAGCAGTTCAGTAAGATCTCGCTTACGGATCTTTTAGCGGATATTCTACTTCTCTCATATATCACTTGGCCACTTGTAAGTCTGTCTGGTTCACAAGGTGGTGAATCCTGAAGGTAAGAGCTTTGTCGTCTTCTCCAGTCCTTTGGATAGAAGTCAACAAATGTGTTCTGTGAGAGCTGTTAGGGCCCTGCAGTTTCTCTCAGTTATTCACCTCTGCCGTGTAGCATGACATCAGGCACAGGGAAGATTGTAAAGCATAGGTGTGGTGTGTTCCTGTAAAACCTGACGGTCACAGGTGGAGAGCTGCAGGCTTGGCCCTGAAGCCCTGGTTTGCCACTCACTCCCTGACCTAGCACCTTCAGCCCAATGGCCCACAGAATGAATAAACAGGTGAAGGAGCAAGAGCAATGCCAAGGCACAGGTTTGTTGCCACCATCCCTGTGGGCGTGAGGGAGGCGGATTACCAGCCTGGATGTGAGGGGTGTGAAGTTCCTCATGCCCGGAGCCAGCATATTCAGATGAGGGTGAAAGGGGAGACGGTGATGATTGATCTCAGTCTGGCATTACAATAAACCACTCACAGAGCATAATGTGTAGATTTGCAGGACATGTGACTCTTCCTTAGCAGGAAAGAGCACACGCTGCAGAAGCCAGTGCTCCGTGGGTAACAGGTTGACTCCCCATTCTTCTTAACCAAGGAGAGCTGTGACCGCGGCGGCCTTGAAAGAGGCCTGGGCAGCCATCATCATCCAGAAGCACTGCCGTGGGTACCTCGTCCGCAGTCTGTACCAGCTGATCCGTGTGGCCACCATCACCATCCAGGCCCACACCCGAGGATGCCTGGCCCGGAGGAGGTATCGCAAGGTGCGGCCGGGACCACAGGCTTCCCCAGAGCTCGTGTTATTTTTCATCAGCAGTACTGGAGTACCTCATTTTCTTGCTCTTCACAGATATTGTGGGGGGTTTTAATATGTAAATTGAAGGTTTGTGGCAACTCTGTGTTGAGCAAGCCGATCAGCACCATTTTTCCAACAGGCTCAGGTGATGGGTAGCATTGTTTAGCAATAAAGTATTTTTTTTATTGTTATGTGCTTTTTTTTTAGATATAATACTACTACACACATAATAGACTACACTATAGTGTATATATAACTCTTACATACCCCAGGAAACCCAACAATTCTTGATACTCACTTCACTGTGATATTCACTTTATTTCGGCTCCTGGAACTGAGCCACAGTACCTCTGAGGTGTGCCTAGAGTGAGATAGTGTTTCTGCATGAAGACCTTCCTAGAGCAGGAAGCTCTGGTCTGTGAATGTCCAGGACATGGCTGCTACAGGTGGGGTTTGGCCTATTGTTTCAAAGTCTGTTGTAGGTCCCTACGGGTGGATTACAAGAAATCCATCTTTTCACTGTGGGAACCTTGTGGTAGTTGCACCTCCCAACATTGGAGGCGACGATGAGAGAAAGAATGGCGAGCCAGTTTGCATTTCACAAACTCTTGTTTTAAAGATGCTGGAGGAGCACAAGGCTGTGGTCCTTCAGAAATATGCTCGGGCCTGGCTGGCCCGGCGCAGGTTCCAGAGCATCCGGCGGTTCGTGCTCAACATTCAGCTCACGTACAGGGTCCAGCGCCTGCAGAAAAAGCTAGAAGATCAGGTAGGTGTTCCTAATGGATCTTTCATACTTACTTGCTTCAATAGATATATTTTGTCCTGGGCCAGTTACTTGGCTATGCAGTCAAATTTACACTCATGCCGGAGGTGAGGTTCACATGCACCCTGAGCTGGGAAGCAGAAGCACATTTTAAAGGGCTGCTGCATATGGTCGTGCAGGTTGTACACTGCACAGGGCAGCTGCCCAGGAGGGCCGGTGGGGCTGAACCGAGCCTGGCTCTGCCTGCCAATCCATGTGTCCTGGCACAGAGACGGGCTGCCTGGAGGCAGGGGTGCCTTTTTTAATTTGCACAGAGCTGCTGTCTGGGTGCCAAGCCAGGCTCCCTCAGGGAGGTCTTGGCTCAGAGGAGCTGCCATTTCCTAATCTGCCCGAAGGTCCACCGGGCCCAGCTGCAGCCCTGCCTAGTGTGAGAAGACTCCCCGTGCCATTCCCACTGCTCTCCACCCACGGGCGGGGCTGTGCAGTATGCAGCGTCCAGGTCTGTGAAGCTCACTCCTGGGCTGCCTCCGCTTATGCTGAGAGTCTCCTGAGGTGAACTTTATTTATTTACTTATTTAAAAAATATATTTTATTGATTTTTTACTGAGAGGAGGAGAGAGCGATAGAGAGCTAGAAACGTCGATGAGAGAGAAACATCGACCAGCTGCCTCTTGCACACCCCCCTACCGGGGATGTGCCCGCAACCAATGTACATGCCCTTGACCGGAATCAAACCTGGGGCCCTTCAGTCCGCAGACCGATGCTCTACCACTGAGCCAAACCGGTTTCAGCCTGAGGTGAACTTTAAATGCAGCCTTAACTGTACCATGAGGATCCTTAATGAATGGATCAGCGTGCAAGCAAATACACTTGACATTTTGACACAGTTTCCCCTATTGCACTGCTGTGTGGCAGGCCTGTGTTACGTGGCTTGTGCAGAACATCGTACCATGTTCAAGGTGTTGGCTGAGCTGGTTTCCACTGAGTTGTCTCCCCTGGGCTTTCAATGGCCATCTCCTCACCATGTCTATGTGTATATATATATGTATATATTTACATTTACATTTACATTTATATTTATATTTATATTTATATTTATATTTATATTTATTGATTTTAGAGAGGAAGGGAGAGAGAGAGAGAGAGAGAGAGAGAGAGAGAGAGAGAGAGAGAGAGAGAGAAACATCAACGATGAGAGAGATTCACTGATGGGCTGCCTCCTGCATGCCCCATACTAGGGATCGAGTTGGCAACTCGGCATGTGCCCTGACCGGGAATCGAACCGAGACCTCCTCCCTTTGTCTTCACATCACCTTCCTTCTGTGTGTGTCTGTGTCCTGATCTCCTCTTATAAAAACACCAGCCATACTGAATTAGGTCCACCACATGGCCTCGTTTTACCTTAGCTGTGTTTGAAGTCAGTCACATTCTGAAGTGCTGGGTATTAGGATGTCACCATGTGATTAGGGGGAAGTGGGGAGCCCGGTTCAGCCCACATGAGAGTTGCCTGGTGCTCTGGGGCTAGACCGGCCCCGCAGCAGAAGAGTCCACCAGCTCAGGAACGTGAACCGACCAGCCCTGCCTCGCTGTTTTCCCTGGCACGAGGATGCTCCTCCACACCTCACAATGATACACGTGGCCAGCCTAACTGGACCTCTGAGACTTAGGTGCCATGTTAAAGGCTGTGAGAAGCCAAGGGAATGGCTGCTTCATTTGGGATAAACCCCTGAGCACCTGCTGTTCTTCTCTAGAACAGAGAGAACCACGGGCTGATGGAGAAGGTGACCAGCTTGGCTTCTGCTCGGGCCAGTGACGCGGAGAAGATTCAGAAACTGGAATCGGAACTGGACAGGGCAGTTGCCCATAGACGCAATTACGAGGAGAAGGGGCAGAGATACAAGGCTGCTGTGGAAGAGGTCGGTGCTGGCTGTGACTGGCGACCGCTGTGAGCCTTCCCACGGGAGGGGCCTAAGTGTGTGTCCCCACAGAGCCCCCGCTGTCAGAGGGCCCCCCCCTCAGAGAACAGAGGGCAGAGCCGAGCCCAGGGAAGAAACACAGTATGACGGCGCCTCTTCCTTTCGACTCTTGTCAAGGGACGAAGGCCAAGAAGGAGCCCTATGGCTGCTTCCCCCTCTGCCAGGACCATCTTGGTCCCCAGTTGCTGGCCCACCTGGTGTGAGCCCTGGGCACCTCACCCAGAACAGCAGCGCAGAGCTCAGGTGTGGGGGAGGGAGGGGCGAAGGGGGGTGGCAGAAGAGCAGCAGATGTAAAAATCCAGCGTCCCTGCCCTATGCTTGTCTTTGCTGCTGTCTGGCTGGGTGGCCTTAGGCAAGTTGCCCTCACCCTCTCTGAACTTCAGTTCCTTGTATGTAAAACAGAAATGACGAAAAGTGACTTGGCAGCATTGTTGCGAGGATGAAATTTTCAGATGAAATCATTTAGCTAAATGCCTGTCACAGAGCCCTGCACCGAGTGAGCTGGTATTTTCTAAGGAGGTGTCTTTATTCACATCCATCCTCCTGCACCCAAGGTTGTGGCAGCCTGGAGTCCTGAGCATCTCTCTGCCTCCCCAAGGCCTGGTGCCTGGCTGCTGGCACTGCTCACACTGCTGGTCACTAACCATCCATCAGCGCCTTCAGCTGCCAGCCCGGCAGACACTTGACCAAGAAGAGCTAAAATAGTAGAACTTACATCACAATCACACAGCCTGCCTTCCTGAGTCATAACACTTTCAAAATGTGAATCCACAGTATATCACAAATAATTTACATCATATTAAATAGATACATACCCTGTGTGTGGAGAAGCTCAAGAAAGGGATAGAAAAAAAAAAGAAAGAAAGAAAGAAAGAAAGAAAGAAAGAAAAGAAAGAAAGAAAGAAAGAAAGGAAGAAAGAAAGAAAGAAAAGAAAGGGATAGAGAAGATTCCTTGACATGTGAGGTGACCTTGGTTTGGTCTGGTGCCTTGATCTCAGCCCTTGCAGGCTCGGAACTGGTGTCTGCTTGCAGTCACCTGGAGCTCTTGCATGCAAAAGTAAGTGCAGTGTGATGCTGTGCACTGGTGCTGGCTGCTATCCACGGATAGAGTGTGTGTGTTTGTGTGTGTGTGTGTGTGTGTACACATGCATGCATACATACATACACATACACATGCACATACTATTTTAAAAAGACATAGCTTTTCACCAAGTAGGACAGTAGTAACAAAACTTAAAATGAGGTTTTCCAAGAAGTTTTTGCTTCCCTTTGCTAGAAATTGGCAACACTTCAGAAGCATAATTCGGAGCTGGAAGTACAAAAAGAGCAGATACAGCGGAAGCTTCGGGAGCAGACTGAAGAGCTGAAAGGTAAAGCCCAGGGCGGCCTGATTCACCCACCCATGCGGTCGCTTGTCCGGTCATTCCGGAATAACCATTGGCAGTGAACCGAGGTTTAGGCCGCATCGGGAATCTCTGGTGTCTCCTTAGTATAACAAGAATGTTGTTGCTCCACATAAAATAACTACCTTTAAATTGTGGTAACAGTTCCCTCTAGATTCATCTGTTTGTTTCCATCTTTGTCAGACAGCACAGCAATCCCTGTCTCAGACCCTCCCTGGGCCACTTGCAAGGTACAGATGTTTGGCCCTAAGCCTGGAGCCTTTTCATCACAGGTGGAAAGGATGTGTGTCTGTGTGTATGCATGGGTGTGCTGTGGGGGTTAGGATAATGTTGGTGTCGGGTTTGTTGTTTGCCAAGGATTTGCAGTCAGAGTGCATAACTGTCCGCCTTACTTGATCTAAGGGTACCCTGGCCCTGAACTAAGGGCATGCTTCCCTCATGAGCCACAGCACCCCCAGGCTGTCAGGCGCAGATGCTTGGAACCAGGGGTGGTACCACTTTTATTTAGGGTGTGAAGCAGCCACTCTTAGCCTGGCTCTGTCCATTTGTAGCTTTCCAACTTGAATTCTAATCGTAAGCACTTGCTAAACCCCAACAGGCTCATGAACCTGGTGGTTCCCGACCAAGTGGTTTAAATCACCACACTCGATTGCCTGTCTTTTCCAGGGAGCTTTTTCCTTAAGCTCTGACCTGGGGCACATGAGATCCAAGGATTCAGGCCTGGGCATCTAGCATACCCTTGCCAGCCTGCTTGCCCCGAACTTCCCTCCCCTCCTGGCCTGATCGCCCCTAACTGCCTCTGCCTTGGCCCCGCCACCATGGCTTTGTCTGGAAGGACATCCAGAATGTCTCCCAGTCTAATTATTGTAGCATATTACCCTTTTATTAGTTTAGATAGACATGCTGGCTTCTAAATTTAACCTTAGGCGTCTTCCCTCATGTTTTCTGGCTGACTCATGATGTTCTAAAGCAATCATTTGATTCAAAAACATTTGACACTGCACCGGACAAACTATTACCTAAACTGTTGGCTTTTTTTTTTAAACCAAATAATTTGGAGGATTGCTATTATAACTTCATCCTTGGGCTCCCCTCTGGGGCAGGACTCAGAAACCTGGCAAACTCAAGAATGAGGTGTCAGCTAAGAGCAAATAGGGACACCCCGCTCTGATGGGCTGCATCTGTCATCTGCGCCTATTTTGAAAGGCACCTGTCATTTGTGGACATACTGGGGATGTGGGATTGTCATGGCCGGAGGCTGTCCAGACCCTCTGCTACCTTAACCTGCACTCTGTGTTAGAGACCCCATATTTAAATGAAGACATTATTTTCTTGGTTATCATGAATGACTGGTTTCAGTCAAGGTGCCCCCCAGGACACTGGGCAGTATCTGGACACATTTTTAATTGTCACAAGTGGAGAAGGTGCCGCTGGATTCTAGTGAGTAGAGGCCAGGGATGCTGTGCAATATCCTACAGTGCACAGGGGACACCCCCCCCCCCCACGATAAAGAATTACCTCCCTTGAAGTATCATAATGCTAAGATTGAGAAACCCTATCATAAATTGATTATTTTCTCCCCAAAGGGTTTCTGTTTACTTTTAATAAAAAAAAATATTTATTATCCCAAAGCCAATATGCCTAATTTTAATCAAACAAATGATATTCAAACCAATCAAAGTAATATAAGTGAAACTATAGATTTCAATATGACAAATTTGTGAGGATTATTATTTTGAACCCCCGGACCTGTATTTCTAGTTTATAAAGTGACAGTTACACTCGTTGTCCTATTAGGAATAAATACCCCACGACTGTTCTTACACTCACACTTTCTTAAATGAGACGTGAAGCAATCCAGGCATTGGTGTGCGTTAGGTCAAAAAGCATTGTCTTTTCACAGGGAAAATGGATGACCTCACCAAGCAGCTCTTCGAGGACGTGCAAAAAGAAGAACGACAAAGAATGTATGAAACACAGGTTGCCTTACAATTGCCACTGTCTCTCTCTGCTGTTTTCTACTTTGCTTCTTGGCTTGCAGATAGCAGGTCACAGGCCGGAGAACAGGGTGTGCGTATTTGTAGGCAGTGAAGACGTGGCTGGAGGTTTGGGAGAGCGAATGCCCTACCTGTGCACCTTGCAGACACTGCCTGGGTTCTGCAGTGTGGGCAGGGGACCCTGGGAATTTCTTGCTTTCCCTTTTTTACCGAGACTGTAAGGAGTTCAGACACTGCTACCCTTTCAACTTCCCTGAAGCCTAAGAAGTAAGAGTATTGCCTAGGAAATGAATCTCCCTCTCCACTCCTGTTACACCTGCTCACGTGACTTGTCCCACACAGTAAGGGATATGAAACCCTCACAGAAACTAAGGCCGCTCCCTGTGGCCTTGTCAATATCAAACCCTTTACTAATCTCCAATCTGGGCTCCCTTCTCTTAAGAAGTTAACTGAAAGGTTTTAGATCCCACAGTAGGGAATGCGGAGCAAGGTGTTGGGAAGAAATGGAACATTCTTGGCATCCAGGGTGTAGGGGGCTAGGAGGCTCAGGGCTTCCTGGGGTGGTAGGATATGCAGCCTCCGCATGCAGTTAGTCAGTAGCCTGGGTCTGGGTGGGGAGGAAGATGCCAAAAAGCTAGGGGAGGGAGTGTCACTGAAGAGTCCAAAGAGCTGACAAAGGGTCTCATGATCCTGCATCGGTTTTAAAATAGAGACATTTGACTTTACCTTGAAAAATCTATTTTTCAATGAACTTTTAACTCTAGGGAAGGAGTCCGGTTTTTGGACCCTCACTGTGTACTAGGGCCACTTGGGAGTGACCATTGTAAGCACGAGGCTGAGAGAGCCAGGCTGAGGCCAGGTCACCTTGAGCTCTTTGCAAACCTCATCAGCACTCACCTGTAGCTCGGTCTGGTCCCTGGTCAGCTGAACGGGGACATCTTGGCCACTGTCACAACCCGACAGAGGCACAAAGAAGCCCACAGTCTGTGGGAAGAACACACCTGCCTCATTTAGGCTACAAATTTAAGTTTGTTTTTACATGTGACTGCCGGCTGCAGTCTGCTTCTTCAAAGGTATTTTGCTGGCCTCTTAGGAGTACTGAGGGTTTTCTTGGTTTTGTATTTTTAAATATATTTTTACTGACTTCAGAGAGAGGAAGGGAGAGGGAGAGAGAGAGAGAAACATCAATGATGACAGAGAATCATTGATTAGCTGCCTCCTGCACACCCCACACTGGGGATGGAGCCCACAGTCCGGGCATGGGCTCTGACGGGGAAGCGAACCTCCTGGTTCATAGGTCTACGTTCAATTGCTGAGCCCCGCCGGCCAGGTGACTGTGTGTGGGGGGGGGAGGGGGGGAGGGGGGGGCGCGTGGGAGGGGGGGAAAGGGGGAGAGGGAGGGTTTTAAAAACCTGAAAACAAAGTTTAAATTTTTGATAATATCTATAAAAGGAAATGAAACAAAAACCTATTGGGAATGTGACTCTCTTCCTCAGGGATTTTCCTTTCGTGCTATAAAAGCAAGTCATAAACCTGTCAACAGTTTAGCAAGTAGAATGGTAACTCATAAACTCATAGAGCCCCTAGGTCTGCTTCAGTTCTACCTGGGCTGCTGTGGACTGTGTTGGCTGGTCTAGGTCATGGGTCTCTCTTCAGTTATTTTCTTGGTCATTCACCCATATTTAACTGAGCAGCCGTCTCACGAGGAATTGGGTTTTCCTGGAAGTTGGGGCACCTGAATTTGCTGAAACTTATTCTAGAATCTTTGAAGGGCTGGATGCTTTGACATATTATTAATAAATGACTGCGCTAACTTGGGTAGCACCAGGCCAGAGCCCTCCAGGAACCTTGGGACTTGGCAGGGGCCAGGACTTGGCCAAGCGTGCCAAGGTCTTTGCCGAGGGATGTGGCCCCTCCGAGAGGGGCCACATGGAACTGGAATGGCTTTGGGAATACAGTGCCCCAACCACCACTGAGACTGTAAGTTCAACCTCCTGTGCTGTGTTTCCTCTGTGTGGGACCATGTTAGCGCCACACTTCTCAGATCAGAAAGTGGAAGAAGCTTCCTTACCCTAAGGGGACAGGAAACAGTCAGCTAAAAATAAGGCCATTATTATGGGAACTGTCACAATAGATCCTAATTAACTTGTCTCCTCCTTTCTGGAATCTCCTCTTATTTTCAAAATGATGTATCGTTCTAACTCAGGGTAAAGACTTTAGAGACAATTCTGAATTATTTTTCCTTTTGCTGCCTAGTCTTCTTGAAAAAAGCTTTGAACTGAAAACACAGGACTATGAGAAGCAGATGTGCTCTTTGAAAGAAGAAATCAAAGCTCTCAAGGATGAGAAAGTGCAACTGCAGCGCCAGCTGGAGGAGGAGCGGGCCACCTCGGGGGACCTGCAGGGGGAGGTGGCCCGGCTGAGCCAGCAGGCCAAGGTAGGGGCTTCCGCTTCCACAGCTCCCTCTGAGCCAGGTCACTGCACAGGGTGTGTGGGGGGGGAGAGGGGGAGGGTGAAGGGGGAGCAGCTTTAGTTTCCCACAGGCTCAGGCAGCTAAATGCAAATGCGTGTGTGAAGCCAGAAGCGAAAGGACCCTGATTACTTCAGTTCCTCCCAGTATAAAGCCTCAGCCGCCTTTGATTTAACAACAATGGCTTTTCCTATTTTAAAGGTCAACTCTCTTGTTTAAAATTACATTTACATAAAGCTACTCAAATATCTTGACCTAGAGAATACATCCAAATTAAATTATAAATGGACATGAGCTCTTACACAGTCCATCATGGTGTTATCCTATATAATAAAAGGCTAATATGCAAATTGTCCCCTCAACCAGGAATTCGTGCACCGGGCCTCTAGTGGAACTTTAAATGCCTGTATTAAAAACACATTGCCGTACTGTCAGAATCTTACATTTTAGACTGTTGCCAGCAACTCTCACAAAAGCAGTGTTGCGTGCTTGGACAGTCAGGCTTAACTGGAATCCCTTCCCCGCCAGAATGTTCCTGTGTTCTTAAATGCAAAACATGTCTCTGCAAGGTTGGAAAGTTTTTAAGCTGCCACTGAATATGTGAAACACATGTTAGTAGAGTTTGTGAAGATTTTGCGAATATTCTGGTTGTCATGGACGAGCCGTGCATGATTTAGAAGAGCTCTAGGAATCCCCCCGAACTCGCCTGTGGACTCCACAGCAGAGCTGTCCGTAACCTCTGTGCCCGGGGCCCCTGGTGCTTACAGTGAGGGGTGGGACCACCTCGCTCTCCGCAGTCACATGAGACCGCTGTCCCTCTGGGAGTCGGCCACCTGGCTACGGTCTGCATCTTGGAAAAGCATGTGGCTACACTTGGAGTAAGGCACCGATACTTGTCACTACCTCTTTGGGAACAAAAACTACGGCCCAGACTCTCCAGTGTGGCGATTAGTCTCATTTGCAAAGAAAGAAAATATATCATTATCAAGTTATGTGTGTTATAATCCGTCTATATAGATATACTTGTAACCATGACTGAAACATTACAGAGAGCGGGGCTTTCGGATTGGATAGTCCTGGGGCCCCACCAATTTGCCGTCTGATCCTGAACATGCCGTGTACTGTATGCAGCTTCTGTTTTCTAACCTATAGAAGGTCACCCTATCACCCTATGAGCCTGTTTTAAGGAGGCGGTTGTATATGTAAAATGACCAGCAAATGTCAATGTGGTCTCCTTTCCCACGCCCTGTAGAAACAGAATTTGTATGCAGGCCTTAAACACTTGGACTAACTGAGAAAATGTCAGCGAGAGCTTAGTCACCTCTGCCCCCCAAAGGTTTGTTCAAGCACAAACCTGACATCCTTGCTCAAGCTGAGCCGATCAGTAAAAGAGGCAGGATACAGCCTCTTCCCGACAACCAGGGCTACCCCTCAGGGTACCCCCAGCACGCCCCATGGCCACCCCCCAAATTCTGGGTGTGCCTGGCTCTGCCACTGCGCCACTCCTAAACCCAGCTGGACCCAAACCCATACTTCCAAATGTAACGGCCTTGCCCACATCCAATAGTTCAAACTACGGTGAAAGAGAATCAGCCCCTTAGAATTTCCTTCTCTGGGCTCTCCTTCCTCCCCACCCCACCAAAGCTTGTAGCAAGTAGCTATTGTTTCCCTTTAGGTAGGGAAACCAATTCTGTTGATATGACTGAGCAGATCTGGAAATAACAGTATTTTGGGGCAGTTAAACATGTATCAAGGCCACGCTGTATGTATGGGCAGGAATGGTTTAGCAAGAGTTTAGCTAAGAAGTAGCAGTGAGAATGCCCTGTATGGGTAGATGGTGCTGTAGGAGTGTTCCCCCTGTCTGATAAAAATCACAACAGCTCTTTTTTCTTCACCTGGTCATTGCTGTGATTCAGACAATCTCTGAGTTTGAAAAGGAGATAGAGCTACTTCAGACACAGAAGATAGACGTGGAAAAACATGTGCAGTCACAAAAGCGGGAAATGAGAGGTAAGAAAACCATGAGGCACTGAGCCTATGGGTGCAGTCTGAATGTATCAAAAGTGTCACTGGTAAGGAAATGCTCCTTTGATTGGCATGAGGCTGGTTGGTTAGCTGGTTGGTTGGTTAGCTGGTTGGTTAGCTAAATAGCTGGTTGGTTGGTTGGTTGGTTAGTTGGTTGGATAGTTGGTGGGTTAAATAGTTGGTCAGTTTCTTAGCTGTTGGGATGGTTAACAAGCTGGAGACTCTGTGAAGGTAACTGGGCCCTAGAAAGAGAACAGGATAAATCAGGCAAGAATGTAATTTATACCAGCTCTGTCTTTTCTCTCAGAAAAGATGTCGGAGATCACCAGGCAACTCCTCGAAAGCTATGACATTGCAGATGTGAGAAGCAGGTAATCATTTTTGCATTATCAAACAGTTAGAAACGTGTAACACATGAGAGAGACGATAGACTTTCTTACCCTCCTTATTTTCCAGGCTGTCTGTGGAAGATCTGGAGCATTTAAATGAGGATGGAGAACTTTGGTTTGCTTATGAAGGACTAAAGAAAGCAACCCGGTGAGGAATTCCTGCAGGGTTTCTTTCCCCCCCAGAGATAATAGACGATTGGAAAGTGAAAAGTTTCTCTTACATAGATTTGACACATAAAATAAATTTCTTACAGTAGAATGATCTAATAGTCACTGAAAATATTTCTTTGAGAATTAAGTAATTGGTAAAAAAAATTATGGGATAAACTCTTTATGGGATAAAATGCTGAGTGATAAAACTCATAACCTATACAGTAAAACTGATTATATCAAACTAGAGGCCCAGTGCACAAAAATTCATGCACTTGGGGGTGATCCCTCAGCCCGGCCTATGCCCTCTGATAATCCAGGACCCCTCGGGGATGTCCACCTGCCAGGTTAGGCTCACTCCCTGGGGGATCAGACCTAAGCTGGCAATCAGACATCCTTTGGCAGCCCAGGAGAGTGGGCCTAAGCCTCAGCCAGACATCCTTAGCGCTGCCGAGGAGGTGGGAGGGTTTCCTGCCACTGCCGCTCTGCTTGCAGCCACCAGCCCAGCTTGTGGCTGAGCAGAGCGCCCCCTATGGGAGCGCACTAACCACCAGGGGGGCAGCTCCTGCATTGAGCATCTGCCACCTGGTGGCCAGTGCGGGCCATAGCAACTGGTCGTTCCCAGTTGCTGTTAGGGTTAATTTGCATATTACCCTTTTATTATATAGGATTTGTTTTGACAAATGTTTAATGAAATGTATCTTCTCTGGGCTCATTATTGCATCATAAAGACATTTTTAAACCATTAGAGTAAAAATGTAACTTTAATAATGTCTAAAATAATATTTGTTACTAACTGCATGTTAATACTACCTATGCTTTTTTAAGTTTTATAATTCTGCGTTCCTAGTTTCATACCCTGTAGCGATGTGCATATAATTACGCTTTCTGTACTTAGCGCTTGGCTCTGGTGGTGGGTTTTCATAGCTGTTGCACGTGCACACACCCAGAGCAAAGAACACGTGGCTAATTTCTCAGTCCCTCCTCTAACAGCGTCCTGGAGAGCCATTTCCAGTCCCAGAAGGATTGCTATGAAAAGGAGATAGAAGCTTTGAACTTCAAAGTAGTACATCTAAGTCAAGAAATAAACCACCTGCAGAAATTATTTAGAGAAGAGAATGACATCAATGAAAGTATTCGGCATGAAGTTACCAGGCTGACGTCAGAAAACATGGTATGGTCTCAGCCATGAGCCCCGGTGGTGGGTACTATTCTGGAGGTGTTATTCATTAGCCAAGTCATATGCAGTTTCTTGGCAATAAAACAGTGGATCAGACTTCTGTTTTCTAGGAGTGAAATGCATGGGTCAGAAGAGAAACTTATATTACGTCAGGCTGGAGAGCACTCTGATTTGAAAGTATGTGTTTTTTCCATAGGATGAATCCACATTCTGTGTGTGTGTGTGTGTGTGTGTGTGTGTGTGTGTGTGTTCTAAATTTAGCCAATACCTCTTGGAAATTGACAAAAGCAACATTAAGGTAAAAGGATAATTCGAGAGAGGCATGCACTCAGGTCAGTCTCTCTATTCCCGCTCCTCATCTCACCTTTTCAGAGGCCTCCCCTCCTGAGATGCCCATTCTTTCCTCCTGCACATGTCTCATCCTTTCTGCTAACTCATGCCTACTGGCATGGAGAAAGGCTTTATAATTCTCGTCACTCAAAACTATTTCTTTCTTGGCCCCACATCCCCTGTAGCTACCACTCTATCCCTTTCTTTTTTCCTTTTTGGTAATCCTCATCCAAGGATTTTCCTTTTTTTTTTTTTTTTTTTTTGAGAAAATGGAAGGGAGGTGGAAGGGAGGAGAGAGAGAGAGAGAGAGAGAGAGAGAGAGAGAGAGAGAGAGAGAGAGAAACATTGATTTGAGAGACATCAATTTATTGCTTCCTGCATGCTCTCCAACCAGGGCCAGGGAATCAACCTGCAACCGCGGTATATGCCCTTGACTGGTAGAACCTGTGACCTTCAGTGCTCAGGCTGACAGTCTACCCACCGGGCTACGCCAGCCAGGGCACCACCCCGTTTCTTTGGGGATGTTGTCAGACTTCTCAGCAGCCATCCAACTGCAATCTCTCCATTCACCTCCCCTTTGCTCTGTAGCCATCCTATTTTGTCATGTGCCCCTACCACTAACTGGTCTGTCTGCATCCAGCTGAGCACAGAGGGATCATTTCCATCCTCCTCGTTGTCTCTCAGTGGCATTTGATGACTTACTCGCTTCCTTTCCTTCCTTATTGTTCTGATGGCTTCCAGGGCACCACCCTCCTAGGTTTCTCATCCCCTTCACGGTTCACCAACTGCCCCTTCTCAGCTTCTTTGCTGTCTCCTCTTCCTCTGCCTAACCGGGAACTACTAGGACCTCTCAGGTCTGTGTCAGCAGGTGAGGAGCTGTGGCCCTGCCCTAGCCAACACGTGGAGCAGGAGTAAGGACCTTCACATCTTTGTTTGGTCCTTGGGTGAAACTTTCATGAGGAATCTGTGTTGAAATCCAACTGCACAAACAAATGTTATTTATTTGAGTGTTAGCAGTGTAGGTGTTTTTATAAACTTGGACAACAGAAAAACTGTTTTTACCTGCTTGAGAGTAGAGGTGACAGACATTTAAAAAACTATACAGGTGGACAAGGACAAAGGATTGAGCCCGCCTAGAATGCAGAGGGTGCAGGGCGACCCCCTCGAGGTGGTCCATCCTTAGATGAGGAGGTGAGGTCTCTGGCTGCCACCTCCTCACATCACCCTCCCTCAGCTCAGCACAGAATTCCCATCCCCCCCTGCCCCTCCACCACACACCCTGCTGTCCGGGAGTCATCCTGATGGGGACCGTGGCTGCTGGAACTGCTTCCTCTGAGCGTACTGGTATTTCTTGTGAATATATAGGTCTCGAGGTAAAAAACCATACCAATCCAGGATAATGTCTTAGCTGGCCTTCTTATATAATTTACTAAAGGCCCAATGCACAAAATTCATGCAAAAGTAGGTCTTCCTTCTCTCGCCTGTCAGCACCAGCTTCCCTCTGGCACCTGGGACCCGTGCTTCCCTTGCAGCCTGGCTTCGGAAGGCCATCCTGAAGGATGTCTGGAAGAATGACCAGTCTAATTAGCATATTACCTTTTATTATTATTATAGATTAGATGTATGTTCCATGGGGTTAAACTCCTCAGCAGTTCTGTTTGCTTCTGATGAGCTCTGAGATTTTAAAGTTCATCGATGAAAGTATTTCATAATCTAATATTTCTAATTCTCTAAAAGATGATCCCAGACTTTAAACAGCAAATCTCAGAACTGGAGAAACAGAAGCAAGACCTTGAAATTCGTCTGAATGAACAGACTGAAAACATGAGAGGTAACTGGGCCCCTCAGGGACCTGCTTTTAGAAAAAGGTTCTCTCCACCCCGGACATGACAGAAGTCACTGCACTCTGACCCCCTGTGGGCCAGGCAGCGGCATGAATGTGAGGAGTGGGCAGGGTGGAGGGTGCAATCAGGTGCATGGGCATCAAAAGGGGGAAGCTGCCTCAAGCTCTGGGGATTGTTGCCACATAGGAATGCAGGCCCAGTGTTGCTTGATAATTCTGGTTTGTTTGTTTGTTTGTTTGTTTATTTATTTATTTATTTATTTGTGTGTGTGTGTGTTTTAAGAGAAGCCATTTTTATGTAAAGTAAAAATTTTATGTGAAATATCACAAGTTTTAAATAATGACTTAAAAATATTTTAAACATTGTTTACACCAAACAAAACCTAATCCTTAGCTGGATACAGTTTAGGACCCCTGACAACTATACATAGGACCAAGCCCAAATCGGAATCCAGTGATGTGGCCCCAAGTACTGACAGTTCTTCTCACTGTAGGAAAATTAGAAGAATCATCTGATCAGTTGAGTCACACTCGAGAAGAAGAGGGAATGCACACCAAAGAGGAGGAGAAGCTGATGGATGACATTCATGCATTGCCAGAGGTCAGCGAGGGCTTGAAGAGACAGGCTGAAACTGAACGCAGAGTGGAGAGTAGCCTCCGGCAGGAAGCGTCCCGTCTCACTATGGAAAACAGGGTGAGGAGTTGACCGAGTGGTTGATAAATGACTGCCTGCCTGTGTGCAGATGTCACAGAGGCGGGGACAGGCCACCTGGAGCACCCGCTGAGCAGCTGTGGGCCAAAGCCACATCAGAGCACTCTGTGTCCTTTTGCAAAGGTTGAGTCCACTCGGGGGAGGCTCAAGGCTCAAGGCTCACAGAGACGGGCCCGATAAAGTGAAGGGAGGCGGGGTGCAGGCATCCTGCACACTGTCCCATGGTGGCACCATCTGGGAAGACGATGTCCAAGTGTTCTCCTGGGGATATGTCCTTCTTGCAAATTTCATAGACAAAATGTTCTTCCATGAAATGATCGTGGTAGTAGGCAACAGACTTTAAATCGTGAAAGCCTTCATCAAATTGAAGAGGCCCTTGTCAAAATGAAATTTGGCAACTCTATGTCGGTCCCCAGCAGTTCTTTTAATATTAATTGGCGTGTGAAGCCTACAAGACTGAGAAACACTAAAGTAGCAGTTGGGGTGCTTTCCTGGGCATTGGAAACTGAGGCCCTTCCTGGCCAGGCAGCCTCTACAACGTGCCCAAGGGGAGGGCTCACCAGGGCAGTGGGCACCTGGACATGCCCACAGGCCCCTCCCCCATTTTCTCACAGGAAAACTATGATAGGGTGAAATTATATTTTACAGTGTCAGAATTTGACTTTGAAGAATGATTATATCTAAAAAGAGGAACCCAGGGAGTTTGATATCTAACAGGAAATAACACATTCCAGTCAGGGGCACCCAGATGATGGCCATCTTTTCTCAGGGGACCCAACTTCTTCAGAGAATAGACTCATCAGCTCACACCAGGTAAACAGCTGTCCATGGAGGCTGTGAGGATGTCCTGCCTGCCTGTGTGTCCCTGGGTCACAGTTGGGGCCAGTGGTAATGGGGATGGGTCACGTATATGTTGCACGTCTTGTCCTGTGTGAACTGTCATTCCCTAGCTGTGAGTGTGCCTCTGGTTAGGCATCAGGCCCTGATTGTGTGGGATTTGTGTGAGTTTGTTCTTGATGCTCCTGGTCGAGTGAGGTCCCCTGCAGTGCCCTTCTCAGGAGCCCCGGGTGTGTGGCTCTGTGCCCAGGTGGGGATGGGCCAACCTGCTGCCTCCACACTGAGCCAGGGAACAGTCATAGCTTCCTGTTTTATATCTATATGGTCCTTCCAACGAACTCCCCCTAAACCAACGAGGAGCCTTGATGCTACCAAAGAGCTGATGAACATGCCATAAAGGAATATAATTCCTATAGATTTAGCAAATGAGTGTGTCTCTCATACTTGTAAAGGCCAGAAGTCCAAGTTCCAGGTGTTGGCCCAGCCACACTCCTCCAGAGTCTCTAGGGGAGAGGACTCCCTTGCCTCTCCCAGCTCCTGGCGATGCCTGACAGTGCACCCCACTCTCTGCTGTCCCTTCACATGGCCTCTCCTCTGTTTCTCTGGGTGCCCTTTATCTCTGTTATAAGGATAATCTCATTGGATTCAGGACCCACCTCAGTCCAGCATGATATCATATTGATCTGTGGTTTAATTACACCGGCAAAGACCCTATTTCCAAATGAGGTCACATTCAGGAGTTCTCAGTGGACATGAATTTTGATGTTACACTATTTAATCCCATATCTGATCATTTAAGTCAAAGAAAATCCTTATTAAAAAGTAGATACTAATAAAAACTTTTAGTGATCATCTCACTATTTATCAAAGAAATTCAAAATTAAAACTAGGTAATATTTTTGCCCTTGAAGTAATAGAGATCTTATGGTGCTGGTGAGGCTGTTGTCAGATATGGTGTCTGGGAACATACATTGGTGTAAGCTCTCTAGGGAGGCGCGTTCCTTTTGACTCAGTGATGAACCGCTAAGATTCTGTTTCTCGCAAGTAATCAGATATGTGGACAAATAATAGTGTTAGTAATCATAACAAAAAAAGGGGGAATAAAGTGGATGTCCAATAAAAGTGGGTAGATTAATTACTGTATATTACTGTATCCATTAAAATGACAATTTGGGTATGTTATCAGACACGGGAAAATATCTGCAATATAATTTGAGAAAAATATGGGATATAAAATTTCACATACAGTATGATCCCAATTTTATAAAACATATGTGCCATATTAGGGGGGAAAAAGAAAGGAATGAAATAAAACATGAGCAGTTGTTTCTTCCAGATTATGGATTGATGGGTGCCTTTTTTGGTTTTTAGATGCATAATAGGATGGGCTCAAGCTAGAAGACAGTATATACACACACCCCCACTTCCAAAGTCAAATAAAGTTCCAAAGGTGGAAGCAGGAGGAGAGGTGGCCAAAGGGGGAAACAGCACAGTTTCTCTCTGTCCAGGAGTCCCTGAAGGCACAGGGCCACAGTGAGCATGGTGGGCGTTGCTGAGCTGGAAAGGCCTAATTCCTTCCTGTGCCAAAGCCCCTGGGATTCAGGAAGAACTTGAGGACCCTTTGCCACTTTAGAGGAAATATTTATAGGAATTTCAGACTCTCCCTGTTCTTGAGCCAAAATTAGCCCAGGCAGAGCACCCCTTTTGAGGAAGGAAGATCAAAGCCAAGACTCCAACCTCTGAAGAGTTTCTCTGCCCCCAGCTTCTGACATTCAGGGAGCTTACTTTCCCACATTCAAGTTTTTTAATCCTTTACAATGGACATTATTTTATTAAGGGGAAAATAGATCAAGGTAAGTGTGGTGTATGCACACAATAGGATATTATTCAGCCACAAAAAGGAATGAGGTACTGATACAGACTACAGCATGGAGAAACCTTAAAAATATTAATGAGAGAAGCCAGACACAAGGGTAGATAGAGACAAAAGTAGGTAATGGTTGCCAGGAGCTGGGAAGGAATAGGAGACCACGGGGTGACAGCTAAAACTCACAGGCTCTTTTTGGTATGATGAAATGTTCTAAATTAGATGGTGGTGATGATTATACTCAGACTGTATACAAACCATTGCATAGTATAGTAAACTATAAACTATATGTGAATTGGGTAAATTATCTACATTAATAAAAGATAAATATGCAAATTGACCATCACTTCATGATTCCCACCAGCCAATCAGTAGTGAGTATGCAACTTAACCTGACAAAGATGGAGGCGGCCCCACCCCCCAGCCACTCCAGGCCTCTGGGCCATGCGCATGTAGGCCCGGAGCAGCCAGGCAGGCGGGGTGGGAAGCCTGCTATGATGGGGAGGGCAGGGGGCGAAGGGAGCTACAAGAGCGGTGCTCGGCTGGAGCGAAGACTGAAGGCTTCAGCTGGAGTGAAGATGAAAGGCAGCAGCCATAGCAAAGGCCTGGGTCCTGGGTGCCGGAGGAAAACCGGTGCTGGCAGCCAGGAGGAGGAAGGCCTATTGCACGAATCTTCATGCGATGGGCCTCTAGTAGCCCAATAAAGCTATTACCAAAAAATCAATTTAGATGCTTCTAAGTCAGTAATCTTGTTTGTTTTCATCTCTGCAGGATCTGGAAGAAGAGTTAGATATGAAGGACAGAGTGATTAAAAAGCTACAAAATCAAGTCAAGAGTCTAACTAAGACAATTGGAAAAGGTGGGAGAAATAACGTTTTCTTATTTCTTGAACGTTCAGCTAAGGTCAACATGTGTTGATGAAATGTTTAGTTTTTAATGTGGCCTAAAGTTTTTGAAACCCAAAGGAATGATTCTCAGCTGGCGGAGTTTGGGGCTCAGTGATGGGGAATGGAAAGAAAGATCCTTTGAGGCAGGCAGATCACTCCCCATTCCTCTGTCCTTCCCAACCCTCATTGTGTCCTCGTTGTTGGAATGGATGAACTGACATCTCTGCATAAGGACTTCCACAGCCTACCTCCCACTTCTCACCTCTTTGCCAGAGCCTCCGTCCCTTTTGCCTCTAAGATTACTTCCTTTGCCTTTCTCCTATCACTTAAAGAAGAATGCATCAGCTTCCCTTCCTATATTAGTTTTCTATTGTCATAGCAAATTACCTTAAACTTAGCAATTTAAAACAGCGAACACTGTGTGTTGCTACACACAGAATCTAGAAGCAGCTTAGCTCAGTGCTTCTGGCTCTGAGTTGCATTCAAGTTGACAACAGGGACAAAGTCATCTGAGGGTTCAACTTGGGCTAAAGGCTCTGATTCAAGTTGATTCACATGACAGTTGATGAGAGGCCAGTATCTCCTAAACACTGCATACGTGGCATTAGCTTCCAGGGTTCCTGCAAGGAGCATGCCCACATATAAGTCTTCACACTCAAGAATATCTAAAGTTATGGGGGAAATGAGGACCTATGTAATATTCTCAACAATAAAGATTTAAAAAAAGAAGAAGAAGACTCAAAGTATGATGGCTTTATCAGATACATCTGCTTCAATTATTGTTCTTCCTGGTCCAGATGCAATTTGCCAATCAGAGGTTATTCTTTTTTATTCTTATTAAATGCTTTTTAAAAATCCTCACCTAAGGATATGTTTTTATTGATTTTAGAGGGAGAGAGAAAGGGAGGGAGGGAGAGAGAGAGAGAGACATTGATATAAGAGAGAAACAGGATGAGCCACCCAGCTGGAGCCAGAGGTCATGCTTACCATAAACTGTGTTGCTTAGTAAAGCAGTTGAAACTCTACCTTTATCAGTCTCCAAGGGAACAGAGCTAGTAAGTTAAAAGAGAAATTCTCACGCAGTAGGAAGAGAGTTCTGTAACTCTTTATCTACACCACCTTCTTTTTCACCCACCAAAGGCAAGGATTCACCCTTTTCTTGGCCCAACTGGAGTGCTGCCTTCTTCAAGAAGTATTTTCAACAGCTTCAGTTCACCTCTGTGTGAATCCTTTGGCCCTTGTATTAATTTCCTGTGGCTGCTGTAACATCACCACAAAACCAGTGACTTAAGAGAGTACAGATTTATTCTCGTAGAGTCCTGGAAGTCAGAAGTACAGAATGGCATTCACTGTGCTAAAAATCACGTGTCAGCCAGGCAGCATTTCTTCTGGAGCCTTCAAGGGAGAATCCATTCCCTGGTCCCTGCCAGCTTTTAGAGGCCACCGCATTCCTTGGCTTATGTGCCCCTATCCCCATCTTCAAATTCAGAAGCATGGCATTTTTTAAAAAAATTTTCTGACTCTAATCTCTGCTTCTGTCATCAGACCTCATTCTCTCAGAATGTACACGAATCTTTGAGGATCAGAAGGCAGACTGTGACCCACCCAAAATGTCCCTCTCCCCATCCTGGGGACCTGTAAATATGTTACCTTACATGGCAGAAGAGATTTGCAGGTGTGATTAAGTTAAGGGTCTTGAGATGGGGAGATTATCCTGGATTATCCACATGGACCTAATATAATAAGAGCCAGGAGTGTCAGAGCGAGAGAAGATGATGTGAAAACAGAAGTAGATGGAGAGGAGATATGATGATGGAAGCAGAGATCAGAGTGATGTGGCCACAAGCCAAGGAATTCACATAGCTTCTGGAGGCTAGAAAAGGCAAGTAATGGGTTCTCCCCTATAGCTCCTAGAAGGAGCACAGCTCTGTTGACTGATTGATTTTAGCCCTTTGAGATCCATTTTAATCTTCTGATCTCTAGAATTATAAGTTTAAAATTTCATGTTGCTTTAAGTCACTATTATGTTAATTTCTTACAGCACATGGGACACTAATACAGTCCCCTCGGGGCCATGCACTTTGGTACTTGGCACACAAAATGTTTCCTGAGTCTTGCTTCCTTAACTGTAGCATCAGATCTTAAAGACCGGGGCTACCTCTTTTTTTTTTTTGGTTTGCCCATCTTTTTCCATTTTATTTATTTATTTTTTAATATTTTATTTTATTTTATTATTATTTTTTAAAATATATTTTATTGATTTTTTTTTTTTGCCCCCCTCCCTCCGGGGCTACCTCTTGAATTGCTTCTGTATCCCAATGTGCTGGATGCATGCCAGGCAGTCTTAAGGATTTCTTCAAGGATAACGCAATCTTTTCAGCAGAAGCTAGACTCACTGGCATACTCACAGATAAGAATCACTATCAGAAGAAATTCTTCAGCATTCAAAAGAGTTTTCATTGATCTGAAATAGCCAGAAGTTCAGGTGCCAACCAGTCAGAATAGGGCAGGAGATGAAGAGTCCTGTTACAATGCCGGTGGAAGTTGTTTTTAGTGTTTAACTAATTGTTTACCTCGGTCTGCAGCCAATGACGTGCACTTGTCCTCGGGACCCATGGAGTACCTGGGAATGCTGGAGTACAAGAGGGAAGATGAAGCCAAGCTCATTCAGAACCTCATTCTCGGTAGTAAAACCTGGAACTCTGAATTTTTGCTTTGTTTTGTGAACTTGAATATCAGCCATTGCCACAGTCCTGTGTGCTGGCAGTCCCTTCTCTTCTTTCACTGCTTCCTGCCCTAGCCCAGAGTTTCTCAGCGTCAGCCATGTTGAGTGGATACTAGTAACTCTGCTGTGCATTGTAGGATATTGAGAGGCATCCTTCTACCTACAGGTAGAAGCCAGTAGCAACTTTTAGTCATGACAATGGAAAGATATCTCCAGACACTGCCAGATACCCCGTGGGGATGCATTGCCCTCGGCTGAGAAGCACTGCCCTAACCTCCTCCCAACCCTAATCACAGGGCCCGGAGAAAAGACCCACTTCCACAGCTTCTGGTCTCAGAACAGAGTCCCTGGTAGGAGTGAGCGTGGCTCCTGTGCCCTATCTGACTTCTGCTGAGAAGTGTATTTGTAGGCAGTATAACTGGGGCTTCCCAGCAACACCCCAGTAGCAGGAATGTCCATGTGCATCATGCTCAAGGGTTGGTGGTCAGAGAACTAATGGGACTAGACTGTCCTCACCATGACAACCACATGCCTCTTTATCAACTGGTCCCAGGATCTCAGAGCAGAAAGCCACTTTCTTCCTCCTCAGCTAAGGGAGGAAGGAGCACCCCTACCCTTCCTTTCCACCCTCACTGGGGCTCAGCTTTGGAGCCTCCTCTTTGTCCCCGCCCCCCCACCCCCCCCATTTGTATGCAGCCATGGGGAGGTCTTTGTTTGCTTATCTTAATTTGTTCTATAAAGCTTCTCTCTCCCCTTCATCCCAGCTGTCTCCCCACCGTTCTCTCCTCTCCAAGCCAGTAAGGCCTCCTCTGTGGGACTGTTCCTGTTTTCCAGATTCAAGGCAGGTGCATGTGAGCGCTGAGATCGTATTGCATCCTCGTCACAGAGGCGGGGGCGGGGGGGTGCTCGGAACTGCAGTTCCTCTCTTTTGCTGGAGATCTGAAATCCAGGGTCTCCACACCAGGGAGAGGGTACTTTGCAAATGAGAAGGGAGAGGAGCAGGTAGCATCTGAACACTTTTGCCAAAAGGAGAGCCAAACTACATTCCTCACACAGAAAAGACATCCCTGAGCATTCAGGCGGTGCATCGAGTGCATGGAGCACAGAAAAGCAAACAACCCCCGCCCCATAATCAGAGGTTCCTTAGCGGGAGGGCTAACCGCCCACCGTCATCCTCACTGACTCTCTCTGCTTCAGACCTGAAGCCCCGAGGCGTGGTGGTAAACATGATCCCTGGGCTGCCGGCTCACATCCTGTTCATGTGTGTGCGCTACGCAGACTCCCTCAATGACGCCGGCATGCTCAAGTCCCTCATGAACAGCATCATCAATGGCATCAAGCAAGTGGTTAAGGTAGGAACTACCTCTGACATTGGCCCTTGGAATTATAGGTCCTTCAGCAACATCTGTGGGGATGACCAGCTGCCCATCCCTCACCTCCTGGCTTTGGTGCACCAGCCTGAGGCCCAATCGGTGAAAGAAGCCAAGTTGTTAGGAAAAGACAAGTTAGGTCAGGGGTCCCCAAGGGTAGGGATCTGCCAATTGACCCCGAAGCCTTACCTGTGGGATTACAGCCTCGTAGCCACCACCCCACTATTTCCGTCCCCTCAGGGTGTCAGAGTCCCGGCTGCAATGTAAGAAGTGTGAAAGGTGAGGAAAAATTACTCATCTATAACTGTCCCTTCTAAAACTGCATTGTGCACCCTTAGTCCCAACTCAGAAACAAAGACAAATTGCATGATAATAGGCAGAGTAAATTATAGTTCCAATATTTTCATTCCCCTTCCACATGGGGAGCAATGTTTGATGTATTTGAATTTTTAGTTGCAAAAGGTCCTGTCTCACTTTTAGTAAAATACATGTTCTAGTGAAATCATGAGTAATTAAATCCTATTTTAAATATCCTAGGAAAAGAGAAGAATAAAAGCAGTGGATGCATGAGAGATTGGAATAATTCTTCCCTCCCCTCCCAAATATTTTGCACCAAGAATTCTTCAGGAGTTAAGAGGAGAAAATTAGCATTTGTTTGGTCCTGGGTCCTTCATTGTCTTTGTCTTCACAGCACCCACCAGAGTGTCCTAGGAAGGGCCTCCTGTATGTGGATATTTTCCCTGTCCATATTTTCATAGATGGGGTTTTCTTAGGATACATTTGCATTGTATCCCAGGATGCAGGCATACAGTATTTGCCCCATCTTGCTGCTCTGGAATGTTGAAATATTTAGAAAATGAAAGATGAATGACATGAGGAGTATAAGTACTTTCCCACCAGCATCTTCTGTCTCAGCTTCCCAGCGCTCCCTGTCCTCTGCCTTTGCTGGTGCCAGTGCCTGCCCCTTCCGCTCCGGTGCACAGCTCATCGGAGCAACCCTCACTTGGCCCCCCACCTCAGCCACGATGCCTTTGCCTCTATCCCTTTGTCCCCCCGACTGCCAAGAGCGTTTAAACAAGTGCTCTCCGCCAATTCTCTTTTTCATCCCTTGCCACCTGGCTTCTACCTCTATCGCTCCACAAAAAGACCACCGGTAAATTCTCTTGCTGAATCCAGTGGTATTGCTGTAATTCCTATTCTCCTTAAATGGAAGAAGCAGTAGCAACATCTCTTTGAACACCTTGTACCTTGTCTTGCAAATCCCAGGACTTCTCCAGTGTTCCTTTCACCTCTCTGATCATCATACCTCTGCCTCCTCCATTTTTCCTCTTCATCCTGTCCCATAAGTGGGGGTGTTCTCCCCAACAGTCCTGGATCCTGAGCTCTTGTCTGTCCCCCGCTTTCAAGGTGATCATCCTCCCGCTTCTCTTGGGAGGTTTTTTCAGCTGCCCTGGTTTCCCATGGTCCCTCCATCCTCTGAACACAGTCTACACCCACTGCACGGGCAGTCAGCCACCTAATTACTGTGTCCCATATGTTATGTCCGACCTCCCAGCAGAGTGTGAACTTTGGAAGGCAAGGCCTGAGATTGACATTTCTCCCAGCATTCCTGCAGGGTCTGATTTAAGCTTCAATAACATAAGGGCACAAATTTAATAAAGGCTTTAGTGAATAAAAGAGGACCCCATTTTGAGCAAAGACACTAACCAACAGGTAAGGTAACTCTGATCTTGCTCAGAGGCAGCAGTACTCACCAACTCGACCTTTAACTTTGCTTTGTTTGTTTGTTTTTTTAAGGAGCATTTAGAAGACTTTGAGATGCTGTCCTTTTGGCTTTCCAATACTTGTCATTTCCTCAACTGCCTGAAGCAGTACAGTGGAGAAGAGGTAGGGAAGCTTGCCTGCTCTGTGTTCTGTGCTGACTGCCAGTCTATAACCTCCTCATGAGCCAGAGCTCACTATGGGGGTAGGAATTGGGACACCCAGCGCCAGGGACAGCCTCAGCCTCACTGGCTTTCTGGCCTCCTCCTCACCCAAGAGGTCAACCTCCTGTCACCAGGTAGACAGACGTGACAAGCAGAAGACTTCTAAAAAGAGGCTTAGACTTTGGGCATAGCGTCCTCGAGTTTTAAATGAATGAGGTAGACTAGATGATTTTTAGTTTCTTTCTGATTGTGAAATTCTGAAGTTTTTAGTATTATGACTCTAAACTACAGCCTTTAGTTCAACATGTCTGTTTCTTCAGAGCTGTTTGCTATAAAATTCTGGTTGTTCCTTCAAAGTCTGTAAATCCTTGGCCATTTTGAAGGGACTGACATCATAAAGGAGTTTTCCACCTTCAAGTATTTACAGAGCAGAATTTCAATGATTAAACAATAACAAAATGGCTTTTAGGGTTTTTACTGCTCTCCAAAATAGTTGCACCATTTTATAAACTGTCTCACTCAGTAGGGTATGAAGTTTCCAGTGTCTCAGACCTTCACCAACACTTGGTACTGACAGACATTATTTACCAAGCTCATGGGCATAACACAATACCTTGTTGACTTAAATTGAAATTACTTGATGCCAGTGATATCAAGCATCATTTCATATGCTTAAAGGTCTTTTAGGTTTCCGATTAGACTACCTATTTACATCTATACTTTATTTTTTTAGAGGAGATTTTTTTCTTATTTATTTATAGAAATCTTATATATTATGGATAGATTGGGTATATCTTCTAATCTTATTTATGGAGTTCTTTCTCATACACAGTTTTTAAATTTTTATGTACTTAAATCTATCCTTATATTATATGTTTCAAGAAATTCTTCTCTACCCTGAGATCATGAAGATCTTCTCTTACTTTCTTCTAAACTCTTACAATTTAAATTTAGAATTTACAATTATGCTTTTACCTATCCCAAATGGGTGTGATTAGCTATTCTACTTTGATGTGTGAGGTCATAATCTTCTATTTTCTTCCACATAGATAGCCAATTATCCCAATGAAGAGAAAGTAAAACAAAATATAAAAGTGTACCTACTGGAACTATAGAACAAAAGGAGAAATAAGTAAAGAAGATCCAAGCTCTGACTAAAAGCAATGCCAAAGTGTGTGGGGAGGGGAGGTAGAAAGAAGAGGGGAGACACAGGTCATCCATTTAAGAAAAACTTGCATCTACGTGGCGTTAATGGAAAAGGATATTATAGTATACAACAGCATTTACTTTTTGATCCTATTTCTTCCCCCTTTAGCCATGTTCTTTCCCCTGTCTGTTTTTCAATTACTGTATTTTTATTTCTAAAACTTTAATGGTTCTTTTTCACCTCTGCCTTTTATCATAGTGTCCTATTCTTATCTTAATGTTTTCCTTTTATCTCTTGGGGTATGTTAAACATGTTGTATCCATCTGCTTGGGATGCTGTATACAAAATGCCATAGATCAGATGACTTACACAACAGAAAGGCCTTTTCTCACAGTTCAGGAGACTTACATCCAGATCAAGGTGCCAGCAGGGTTGGTATCTGGTGAGACCTCCCTCTCTCTGGCTTACACACAGCCGCCTTCTTGCTGTGTCCTCACACGGCCTTTCCTCTGCAGGGGGGCGGAAACAGACTGAGCTCTTCAGTGTCTCTTATTATAACACTGATCCTGACAGATGAGGGCCCTCCCCTTATGACCTCGTTTGCCCTTAATTACTTTCTTAGAGGCCCCATCTCTAAATATAACCACACAGGAGGTACAGGCTTCATCATAGGAATTGGGGTCAGGGGGAGACATGAACAGTTAGTTCATAACACATTTTATAATATTTCAGAGTAGTCTATAATCTATAATTATAAAGTTATGAATCTCATTTAGCTACTGTCCTCTTATAGCAGTTTGTATCCTTGGGTGCTTTGCAGTTTTTTCCTGTGAGCTCCATGGGAGTGGTTTTCTACTGTGTTTACAGGCCTGGGGACACGTGTTTGTAGGGGGAGTGACATGTAGTTCATTATAGAATGTAAGTGCTACTCCAAACATCAAGAACCTTTTTGATACAAATCAGACATTAAATTGTGAAGTGTGGGAATATAGTAGAAGCAGATTATAACATCATCAATAGAGATAGTATTTTCATCTCCTATGTGTTTATATTATTTTAATATTTATATGCCCCAAATTACTTCCAGGAATTCATGAAGCATAACAGTCCACATCAGAACAAGAACTGCTTGAACAATTTTGACCTGTCAGAATACAGACAGATTCTTAGTGATGTGGCTATACGAATATATCATCAGTTCATTATTGTAATGGAAAATAACATTCAACCAATAATAGGTAAGAAAACACTTGATAACCAAAAATATTTATAGTAACATTGAGGCCTTAAAAAATAAAAAAAATAAAACAGACACAATGTGTGGTTATAAAGAATATAATTTCTAAAATCAAGAAAACTTCGTTGTCCATATTTTATACCCAGCCATGTGTGCCTTTTAGTTCATTGTTTGCTTGAAGCAGTTCTATATGCAAAAGCACATGGTTCATAGTTTTTTCCTATAAGAGCAATTCATCCTGAGAGGAAAACCTTGGAAGTAGTGCAGCTACTTACATGGCTAATCCTGGGTCTTAGACACGTATTTCTGAATCCTGAAGTCCGTCTCAAATTCCTCTATCCTTTCTTCAGTTTTCTAAAATGAAACTGGTTTCTAAAATGAATGGTCCCAGACCATGAGCCATCATGCAAACCTGCTCCCATTCCTGCGATTTTGAAAGAAGAGGTCTCCAAGCCTAGCCAGGGGCTGCTGACTGTTGTAAACAGCACCTGTCCCATCCACCCTGTGGCCTGTGCTCCCCAGGCCTTGAATCTATTGCTTTGTCACAACTACGCCCACCACTAAGTCCTGTAGAAAAGGTCGCACGTCCTGAAACAGATGCACAGAGCGGTGAGGAAGTCCTCTGGGTGTCCCCCTGCAGTGCCGGGCATGCTGGAGTACGAGAGTCTGCAGGGCATTTCTGGCCTGAAGCCCACGGGCTTCCGCAAGCGGTCGTCCAGCATCGACGACACGGACGCCTACACGATGACCTCCGTCCTGCAGCAGCTGAGCTACTTCTACAGCACCATGTGCCAGAACGGCCTGGACCCCGAGCTCGTGCGGCAGGCTGTGAAGCAGCTCTTCTTCCTCATCGGGGCCGTCACGCTCAACAGCCTCTTCCTGCGCAAGGACATGTGCTCCTGCCGGAAAGGGATGCAGATCAGGTAAAACCCAGGCACCCCCACTTCCTCCGGGGAGTTTGGCGGGGAGCAGTGCTCATCAAGTCTGGCACGCACTCCGTTCCTCTCCCCCCAGAGCTGCAATGCCAGGGGTAGGGGGCGCGGGGCAACATGACTCTTAGAAGCTTAGAGTGTCTGCCATCCACTGCCCAGACCGCCTCCCATCACTCCACACTGCTCATTTGAGCTGTGGCAGAGTGGCTTTAACAGGGAATTAGTAACCCTGTATTTTAAAAGCCTGCCTTCTGTGGTTATCATAAACCCTCCCAGGGTTTACTGACCACCGCCTCTGTGAGCAGCACTGCCTGGTGCAGGACAGAGAAAGCAAGGACAGGGCCCTGTGCCAGACGTAGGCATCATAGATGTTTAGCAAGTGTTTATTGAGTGGATGAATGGATGAATGAATGAGCAGAGGACTATAACAGTTTATAGCTGTTATAGTCCCTCACCCTAGACCACATGTGTCAAACACAAGGCCCGCGGGCCAAATCCGTCCCGCCAGGCCTTGCAATGTGGCCCGCACCGCGCTGTCATCACTGCACTCCGCTGCGTTTCCATCACAATGACAGTTTATGACTGTTCAGTAAACCATTCGGCCCGCGATTTAGGCTGGATTTTAGATTTTGGCCCCTTCTCTGATTGAGTTAGACACCCCTACCCTAGACTGTCATGATCCTTAGAACTAGGAGCCATGGTCCCACACCCTCATATTATAAATGAAGAAACTGCTAGACTGTGGTCCTGGGCTCCTCAGTGCACTCTCAGGACAAACGAGGGGACTCGGCACCCTCCCCTAACATGTCCTATATGGATTGCCCACCGTTCTCTGCTCCTTTGGCTTTTACTCCAGGTGCAACATCAGCTACTTAGAAGAATGGCTTAAAGATAAGAATTTGCAGAACAGCTTGGCCAAGGAAACTTTAGAACCTCTCTCTCAGGCAGCCTGGTTGCTTCAGGTGAAGAAGATCACAGATAGTGATGCCAAGGAGATCTTCGAACGCTGTACCTCACTGTCTGCTGTGCAGGTAACCAGGCTTGCTGAGTGTCTCCCTGATCTTCACTGACAGACCCTCTCATTGGTGTCAGCTTTCCTGGCCTAGCCAGCCATGGAGTGCACCTGAGTCTCTGTGTGTTTTTTGGTATCGTAGCCCACCCTCTTATCTCATAAATATTTATTAAATACTAAGTCCAGGCCTTAAGAACACAAAAGTGCATATGACATATTGCCTACGCACTAAACTTACAGATGTGGATGGGGGCGGGAGGCTGGAAGAAGAGAGTTGTCTGTCATCTAATTGTGTGATTTGTCTTTGCTCCTTCCACGCACTTCTCACCTTATTTCCTTTCCTTGGAAAGAAATAACACATGGTTCCTAGAGCCAAATCCTATATAATAAATGGCTAATATGCAAATTGACCTAATGGTGGAACTACCTGGAACGACCGAGAGCTATGACTGCACTGACCACCAGGGAGCAGATGCTCAATGCAGGAGCTACCCCCTAGTGGTCAGTGCACTCCCACAGGGGAATCTCCGCTCAGACACAAGCTGGGCTGACAGCTGTGAGCACAGTGGTGGTGGCAAGAGCCTCTCCTGCCTCCACATCAGCACTAAGTATGTCCGACTGCAGCTCAGGCCCACTTCCCCAGGGGGAAAAGGCCTAAGCCATCAGTTGGACATCTCCTGAGGGCTCTCGGGCTGCCAGAGGGATGTCTGACTGCCAGTTTAGGCCTGATCTCCTGGCAAGTGGGCCTAACCCAGCAGATAACCCCCGAGGGGTCCCAGATTGAGAGAGGGCACAGGCCAGGCTGAGAGACCCCGTCCCCCCCGCCCCCCCCCCCACACACACACACGTGCATGAATTTTTGTGCACTGGGCCTCTAGGTATAGTATAAAAGAGGTACCTGTGGTTCCTAGCTGTCCCAGAACCACCAGAACCATTATATCACAGGCAGAGCTGTCTTTTTTCACAATCTAACATGTCTTCTGTATGGTTTGCAGATCATAAAGATCCTTAATTCATACACGCCTATAGATGACTTCGAGAAAAGAGTGACTCCATCCTTCGTTCGCAAAGTACAGGTGAGATCCTTAAGAATGTGCCTTTTAATTTTTAATAGAAGACAGTTATATTTAACTAGAGGCCCAGTGCACATATTCATGCACCAGTGGGGTCCGTTGGCCTGACCAGTGGGATTGAACCAAACCCAGCTCTCCAACATCCCCTGTGGGGTCCCAGATTATGAGAGGGTACAGGCTAGGACAAGGGACCCCACCGGTGCACAATCGGGACCAGGGGGTTGGCCAGCGGGGGAGGGATTGCAGGAGGGCTCCAGGGCATGTCCAGCCCAACTTGCTCAGTCCTGATCAGACAGACCCCAGCAGCAAGCTAACCTACCAGTCAGAGAATCTGCCCCTTGGTGGTCAGTGCACATCATAGCAACTGGTCAGCTGTTTGCCTCCTGGTGGTCAGTGCACATCATAGTGAGTAGTTGAGCGACCTTAGCATATCATTAGATGACCAGATGACCGGACACTTAGCATATTAGATTTTTATTGTATAGGATTAATATTACAGAAATCCAGGATTAAATCACATTCACCAAATAAGCACACAAAGCATCAGGAATTTTCCCTGTCAGGTTCCCAGTTTTCAGAACCCATATTACCTGGGGGAAGGGAACAAAAACCCAGAGGTGACTGGGGTTCTTAGTTCCTTCAGCAGGTTCTGTTTCTTACCAGCCTTTGAGTGCCACACAGGTGAGCAGAGGCCGAATGGAAGCAGAGACCTATGTACCCGCCTTCCTTGTTTTAATCCCAAAAGTTTCTTCCCCAATGAACTAGGGCAGCAGTTTGGTTCCAGGATCTCTGGGGATCCTCACGACCCTTCTGGGAGGTCTGCAAAGTCTCCCCTTTTCCAGTCCATGTCTGTACAAGGCCAACTTTTTTTCTCATACTTCAGCCAAAAAAATGAAGCACAATAGGTTGAATGCAGAAGGAGATCTGAGATTCATTCCACCTATCATATTAAGTCAGACATTTAAAAGATCTACAAAAACATAAAATAATACCACTGTCCACTAATCTTTTCTGTTTTAAAAATATAGTTCTTTTTCAATTAAAAATATATGAACATGTGTTGGGTTTGCTCTTATAATTTTATTTATTTATTTATTTTGCTCTTGTTATTTTAGTGAATGAACACATTTTAAGTTATTGCTTTAATTATTGATATGGTAAATATCAGTAGTTAGACCCATATACATGAAGGCTCTTGGAATCCTCAATAGTTGTTAAGGGTATAAAAGAGGTCCTGAGACCAAGGGTTTGCAAACCCTTGAATAGAAAGAAATCACTGAGTGCAATAAAAATTTAATACTTGAGATCTATTCATGTCTTGGCTTGGAATTCTGTCATGAGAATAGCGAAGAAGAGAGAACAGATTGATTTAGTGGGAAGTTATCTTCTGGAGTGAAACAGACAAGGAAGCATTCAGGAGAGCTGGTCTGGAAGTCCCGCCAGGCCTTTTCGCCTGGAACCGTGCTGTGGAAGGCTGTGTGTGTGTCCTCTCTGGCCTTTTGAAAGGAGGGTCTCCCTAGAGAGGGAGTTGTTGTGTTTTCCTTACTCCTGGCTCTCAGATAGCAATGGGCAGAATGCACGTGTTTCCTTACTCACTTCCCCCTGGTTCTCATTTCAGGCTCTCCTCAATAGCCGAGAGGACTCCGCTCAGCTGATGCTGGATGCCAGCTATCTCTTCCAAGTCGTCTTTCCTTTTACGCCCTCTCCCCACGCTCTGGAAATGATCGAGATCCCCAGCAGTTTCAAGCTAGGCTTTCTCAATAGATTGTAGCAAGGGAAGAGAATAAATGCACTTTTCCCTGCAAAGCTACACAAAGATCAAACATGAGGGATGTGGCATATTAATTGGAACTGGAAATGCTCTGGAATGTGATTTAAGGAAGAAAATGAGAACTCTCCCAAATGGGCCACATCTCCTCTCGCTCACAGTGGCGATGTTGCCGCTGTCATTTAACGAAAATTAACACACACCAGCTGTGGCCTTGTCTAGCTCTGGCATCCCAGCTGGCTTTTACCAGAACTCCTGGAAGCTCCCCTTTTCTTCAGGTGTCTCTTGGTCTCCATCTGTCTGTGACAGGGCTCCTCCCACAGAGGCATAAGATCCGGGGACACAGTGTCTCCCAGATTGTCTAAGGTTCATGTGAGGCCTGGGTACATTTATGAAGCCACAGTGGGTCCAGGGCTGAGTCTTCCAAAAATCCCCTCACCCCATCCCTGTTTGGGGGAGAGGTGAGGAGTTTGTGGTGTGTGGGGGGGTGGAGGGGGCAGGTAGGGAGGTTCCCACTAACTCTACTAATAATGCTCCTGCATAAAAATATATTTATTATTTCAGATCCTTCTAATTTTTAAAAAATATATATTTTATTGATTTTTTACAGAGAGGAAGGGAGAGGGATAGAGAGCCAGAAACATCGATGAGAGAGAATCATCTATCAGCTGCCTCTTGCACACCCCCTACTGGGGATGTGCCCGCAACCAAGGTAAATGCCCTTGACTGGAATCGAACCCAGGACCTTGCAGTCCACAGGCCAACGCTCTACCCATTGAGCCAAACCAGTTTCGGCGATCCTCTTAATTTTTAAGAAAATATTCAATCTGAATAAATTATATGAAGTATTTTATATATTTATCTAATTAAAACCAACATATTATTAAAGCTTAATTGCCACACCATTTTCATCTCCTCCTCCAAAAGAACATTTCTTAAATTTTGTCTGCCAACACACTTCCCATCATTTTTTATTGTTTAGTATCTTTCTTATAGTAACATTTAAAAATATATATTTTTTTATTGATTTTAGAGAGGAAGAGAGAGGGAGAGAGAAATAGAAACATCAGTGATGACAGAGAATCATTGATCGGCTGCCTCCTGCACACCCCACACTGGGAATCGAGCCTGAAAACTGGGCATGTGCCCTGACGGAATCAAACTGTGACCTCCTGTGTCATAGGTTGATGCTTAACCACTGAACCATGCCAGGCAGGCTCATACAATAACTTTTAAAAACTAAGTTTAAAAAGACAACCTAAATTATTTTCTCTTGAAAATATCTTCAAAGCATTGAAATATGTTTTAAATTTTCTCATAAAAATAACTGAAGAATTATGTTAGGTCCCTCCTTTTGAGAAGTCTGTGTTTCCCACGTTTTATGACTATTCCTTGTTTCCCAAGATATCTTCATTCCTTCCTTTCAGATCATAAAATGTCACTTGGTAAGCCCTCCTAGTGGACCCAGTGCCCTTTGGAACACCCAAGAATCCCAACCGGCCCTTCTGTTTCTGACAGTCACAGGCAAGGGGAGTGATTCTGTAACGCAGACATGTATCTTAGAAGTGGAAGTCATACATGATTATGAAGCAACATCACCCTACTAACATGGAATAATGTCTTTTCTTATGATAAGTAATTTAATTTAGTTCATTTAGATACATGTATATGAAGAAATGAAAAGTAGAACTTTGTAATATTTTAATCAATGAAATAAATTCCCATATGAATTGGGTCAGGTTCTTTTAATTGCTAAGAGATTATATTTTTCTTACGTACACAAGTTTCAGTGCCTTTCTTTAAGGGTCATATCTTGCCGGGGCTGACGAGCAGCCCAAGAAGGACGGATGAGCAGATTACTCCAGCACCGATTCACTGTGGGGGAGTGGGCTAAGGGAGGGCACTGAAGGAGCCAGGCTGCCTGCCTCTTAGGCTTTATTGGAATTTATATCTTTAGATGCAATCAGCAGGGTGAGTAATCTCGGTAAGACACATGTGTTTACATTGTCCTCTAGGCAAGGGTATCCAGGGAGTAAGCAAAGGATTCCAGTAAACACTGGGGTTGGGGGGGGGGGGGTGTCTTCCCCTGCACAGACTTGTTTGGGAAGGAATAATTAGGGGTGCCACCTTCAACACTCCCCTAAGTCTCCCCTAAGTCAGAATTTCCATAAAAAGAGCAGGTGGCCTTCCATGCACTTCGCTTTTATCAGAATGTCATCCTTACAAACTTTCCACCAAGTCTCCTGTGCTCACCATCTTCTCATACTATCTCATAAAACATATATAAGAATTCTTAGAAAGGAAGTACGTATGCTCTAAGTCCTGCCTCGGGCTGCAGCTCCATGGGGCTCCCACACTGCTGGGTTTGTGATCTGCACCATGCCTTCTCTGTGGCCCTTCCAGACCTTCCCTCTGCCAGGAGGAGCCCATCACCCTTCCTCTTCCTGTCCCATCACTCAGGTTCATGTCTGTTCTACAGCACTGAACCTCGGCTGGAAGCTGGTAACGCTGCCAGTCCTGGCCTGTGGACCCTTGAGAGCAGGTCCACTCTCCCTCATCCCTGTGTGATCTGAACGCTGGGGAGGTGGGGGGACTGCAGGAGCCAAGTCCTGCTGGAGGTGGCAGGATCGGGGTGGGTGGTGGTGGTCAGCCTTGGGAAGGAGTAGATCTTGTTTGGGGACCTGCAGAGGCTGAGGCGTGCATGCATGGGAAGCGGGGGTGGGGGGTGGGGGTGGCAGGAGTTTTCATTCCATAAGCTTGATCAGTTCTTCAAGGCTGAAGTGGGGAGAGGTGGCCAAAATTAATGAGGTGCTGGTGGGATGAGGACTGAGGAGGCAGGAGGCGCTGATGACACCCAGTCACAGGTGAATGTCAAGGTTGCCCAGGGGAGCAGCTGGTGGATCCAATCTGTGACCTCTGCCTCCTCAGAGGGCAGACAGAGAACTAAGCTCAAGAAATTGGTCAGCAGGGGGTCCCCAGGGCACTTGGCAGCGGGTGGGCAAAACGTTCAAGGAGGAGTGCCTGATGCAAATGACAGCGAGTGCCCCGCAGTGCCCGCTGGCTGCCAGTGGGCAGTGGAGCAGCTGCGTGTAATGCCCAGATAAGGGGATTAGAGGTGTTACAGCCTCTTTGCACCTTGGAGCTGGCGGCTCTAACTTCTCACCTTTCTGCTGATCAATTCCCAGTGCTAACTCTGTGGAAGGTATATATGAATTGATATTAAATTAGAATACTTGGACTTCCGCAAGAGCTCAGAAGAGTGTTCAGGTATGTACCCAGCAAGGGGCTAGCCGTGTGGCGGGAGCACAGGCGAGGGCTGCCGGTGTTTGCTAATCTGCATGTTCTAATTTTTCTACAACTCATGTGCATTTCTTTTGAAACAATGTTTTGTTTTTAAAATATATTTAGTATTGGGATCAGGGGGGAAGTTAATCATCTTTAAAATCATTTAATCAGTTTTAAAAATGGATCCAGTTTAATACTCTACCTGTCAATATAAGCCTCAAGAGTGCAACTTATCAACAGTACAACGATTGAAATTTCTTTCCAGAGCCAAGTTTTTTTAAACTTAAACTTCTTCTAATGCCACTTCTTCAAAATAGACTCGCCCAGGCCGTGGTATTTTGTGGAGCCACACTCAAGGGGCCAAAGAGCTGCTCGTGAGCCACAGTTTGCCGACCATGGAGTTAGGTGAAGAAAACAAGTATCGAACAGCCCCTCTGCATGGCTCACAAGGCTCTATCCAAGACATCAGCAAAGTCTGGAGGAAAGTGCATCCATCCAGACAAGGGGAGTGAGTGCGGGGCAGGCAATGGGCACCTTCACTTTTGACTTTCTAACTTTCGCATTAACTCTTTTTTACACTGTGGGAAGGGGCAATTTTTAAACCATATGTTTAGGTGAAACATTTCAAAGAAATTTTGTGGTTGGTGTAGGGTTGGGGGAAGGTTTGAGAAGGTCTATTAGCTTTTTCTGCAGAGCAGTTCCCCATCAAAACTTGTTAAAATGGGGCATTTTTATCATTTTCTTGTTAAAATGCTCATTGAAGCATTTAATCTGGCTGTGAAAAGTTACCTTGTTGTAAAAATGATTATGACATGATATAAATACTAAATGAAAAGCCTATCAGGATATAAAACTATAAACAGTATACATGAACAAATTGTCCAAAAATCTGTTCTTAATGTAAAAAGGAATCTCTCTGGACAATGGGACTATGGGTGGTTCTTTACTTTCTTACACCTTTTTAAATTTTTTTCCAAATCTACAATAACCATGTATAACATTTATGGTTTTAAAATACTATAATCTTTCAAATTTGGTTTGTAGTTTGCCCATGTTTAACCAGATCTAAAATGCTAGTTATGTGATTTAAGGTTGATATGACCAAAACTTGTGGTCTCCATTAAAATAAGGTGTTTTCCAAGAATATACATTGACACGTGAAGACAAAAACTCTATTAAACAAAAAGTTGAAAATTGTATATGGTATATAATTCTAATTTTTTTAAAAGTATACACATATATGTTTATGTTTTTCTAGTATCTTCTATGTTTATGAAGATACTAGAAAAACATAGAAGATACTACATAAAAGATAAACATAAAATGCTAGCAGAGGTAAATTATTTGTTAATATTAGAGCATGTAAGTGGATAACTTTCCTTCTTCATGTTCTTTTGTTTCCAATCCTATATAATAAAAGCCTAATATCCAAATGGGCCAAACAGCAGAAAGACTGGTGGAACAACCAGTCGCTATGACACACACTGACCACCAGGGGGTAGACGCTCAATGCAGGTGCTGCCCCCAGGCTAGCCAAGGCAGGTGACAGAGGAGGGGCCCTCTAATTGCCCCAACAGTTGCTTCGCCAAGAGAGGTGACCAGCGGCGGTGGCAGGGCGATTGGGGGGCTGGCCTGGCTGGCAAGCAGGCGGCGCCACACCCCAATAGCCCCACCAGTCGCCTTCCGCAGAGGGAGGCAACGGGTGGTGGCGGCAGGGGTGGGGTTGGCAAGCAGGTGGTGCCAGGCCAGCCAAGGCTGGTGCCAGCGAAGGCCTCCCGATCACCCCACCAGTCACCCCACAGACAGGCCCTGATTGCCGGCCAGGCCTAGGGGCCCTACCTGTGCATGAATTTCATGCACTGGGCCTCTAGTTATTTATAATGAACATAGGCAGCTCTTATAACAAAAATTGGGAAGGAAAACATTGTCCAGATTTGGAATATTGACATTCTTTTCTACTTCTGTTTTTCTTGATCTTCCATAACCCCTAGCCTCCTTCTATTCCTTCTCCTCTTGGTTCTGGTTCCTCCCGCCTTTCATTCCTGCAGTTGCTTCTGGCCAGAGCTCATTTCCTCTTCCCCAGAATTGATAACAGTCTCTTAACTTAGTTGGTTTTCCTGCTGTACATTCTGTCTCTGACCTACTTCTGGAAGCACTGATGCTGGAATAATCCACTGGATATTGCTCCCTTGCTGAAAATCCAAGGCTCACCTTCCTAATGCTATTACCTGGAGTCCTCAGCACGACCTTGTGACTGCCCCCTGGGCAGCTCGGACAGTAGAGGGCAGCATCACCAGGGCCCCACCACAAGTCAGGCTCTCGTGGGCAGAACCTTTCACATTCTCTCACTCACTCGTTGTGGCAAAGCAGAGCAGCTTCGTGGTGCCAGCTTGATGGTAAGGGTGGTGGAGTCCCATTGCATACAGATTCAGGCTGCACCGCTGACCTTGAACTCGTTTAACCTTGGGCATTTCCTCAGCTGTCGTACAGATGTCCTGCCGCCCTCCTAGGGTGGCTGTGAGGGGCCAGGGCTGAGCACACTGTGGCTGGCAGGAGCTGGTTCCTTCTGTCCTCTCATCCTTTAGGGCTTCCTCCACTCCCCGGGCACTTAGAGATCCCAAGAACTGTCCCAGCTGCCCATTGGCGGTAGGAGTTCACCCCACCTCATGAACCCCCGTACTCTCTGCAGCCCTGCGGTGACCTCTGCATTGTAGACATTCCTCTCCGAGGTATCCCCACTGTCACCTGCCCCCAAATACATCCTTCGCAAATTTGGCTCTGTGGCAATGGTCAGACAAGTGCCTCAAAATATCTGTATAGTCAGCGGGACATTCCTTTGAAGCTTGACGTGGCCCAGTCTTAGGAACACCCTTCAGTCGGCAGGGCCACATGGCTGCCCCCGCCCACCTTACCCTCCCGTCTCCCATCTCTAACAACGGCACCACAAACCCTTGGCCTCCCGAACAGAAACCAGGAGTCATCGTAGACATCTCCCTCTCCCCGTCTCCACACGTTGCCAGGTCCAGCTCCTTCTCCTTCCCGACTGTGGTCCACATCCATCCCACAGCATTGGTTTAGCTCAGGCCTTCGTGTGTCTTGCCTGAACTTGGCAATAGGTTCCTCTCTGATCTGTCCACGTCTACAGCTTCTGTCCCTCCTTCCTGCTGCTGCTGCTGCTGCTGTTACAGCAACTCCCCGCACAGCATAACAACTCACCATATCGCAGCCCTGAGCTAAGTGCTTCCTGCTTAGAATCCCCCGACAACCCTAGGAGGTGGATTTAAGATCCTCGTTTTATAGATTAGCAAGCGAAGATTCAGGGAGATGAAGCAACCTGCCCAAGCAGCAGGGCCAGGGTCCACGCAGCCAAAGCCGGCACGTTTTGGCTCAACGTGGCCCTCCCTTCAGTGGCTGGCCCAGTGGGCTTCTGGATGGGGAGGCAGGGACCCTGGATCTGCGCTGTCACGTGTTTAGTAAGGAAGTGGGATGCTGCGTTCCTGGCAGAGAACCGGCACACATTTACACAGACTCATCCCTGGTTGGAGTTAGGCTCTGCCTCTTTCCTTCCTTCCTTCCTTCCTTCCTTCCTTCCTTCCTTCCTTCCTTTCTTATTGATTTTCTACAGAGAGGAAGAGAGAGGGATAGAGAGTTAGAAACATCAATGAGAGAGAATCATCGATCAGCTGCCTCCTGCACAACCCCTACCGGGGATGTGCCCACAACCACAATACATGCCCTTGACTGGAATCGAACCCGGGACCTTTCAGTCCGCAGACCGACGCACTATCCACTGAGCCAAACTGGTTTTGGCTAGGCTCTGCCCTTTTCTGGCTCTTGACTCTAAAAGTTCACCCTGAAGAGGGGCGTTGTCTGTTTTTTAAATTTCAAATTATCCTCTTCATTACAACAACGCTCTCCATGGTGAGCCCCGCAGAACTAATGTTGTGCTGCAAAGATTACTTGTGTCCATGTCTGCAAGCCGCCAAAACAACCAGTTACACCTAAGTTCAGGAGACCTATTGTCTGATGTTTCCTGACAGATAAGCGAGTTGGTGTTGACCCAGCACGTTGTAATAAATCAGAGGTTACAGATTAACTGCAGATACTTTATCCCAGTGTGGAGGTCTGAGCAACTACCATGATGAGCTTTAAAACAGCGTTTTCTGTTGGCTTTTCTCACACACGCCCCTTCTCTCTCTCTTTCAGCTTCATCTTGCGTTAAAGATGTGTGATCAGACCTTTCTGGTTAATGTATTTGGCTCCTGTGACAAATGTTTCAAACAAAGGGCTCTGAGACCAGTTTTCAAGAAATCTCAACAGCTCAGCTACTGCTCAGTATGTGCAGAAATTGTAAGTGTAACTTTAAAAAAATTTTAAATAGTTACCTATCTTAAAACAATGTCTAATGTGCGGGTCCTGTGACAGGTAAGTTGCCACAGAATCAGTGTACACACACACATTTTCAGCGTGGCCGGGCTGGGTAAGGCAGAAGGCACGGGGGAAGGTGCGGACTGGTCCCTGCCTCCCTGGTTCAATCCCAGTTCTGTGCCTTCGTGGTTGTGCATCAACAAACTCACCTCCCCAAGGAGGTCTGTTTTCCCACCTGTACCGACAAAACAGGAATAAAAGCTTTGTGAGTAATAAATGAGTTCGTTTGATAACGGGTTTTAAACAGTACCCAGCACAGGAAGTGGCCAATGAATGTTTCAGTGTTTCAGCTGGTACGCTTTTTTAGCGCTGAGGCTTTTCTCTCTTGTCCACTATCAGTCTTCTTGGCAAGCAACCAAGCTGAAAGGGACACTGGCAAATCAACAGCTTGGGAGCATCTTTCCCAAGGCCCCGTGCCCACTGCCCCCGGGAACAGCTCTGTTGGGACTGAACCACACAGGGCCGCAGTGATGAGCATCATCAAGCTGAAGGAAAAGGGCTCCTTGGACCTAGAACCCAAGCCTTCAACAAGGGCTAGAGACTAAACATAAATCCTGACATTTTCCCCAAAGTACACAAAATCCATCCTCACCAGCGGTGGCTATGCACAGGTCTTATATTCGGGTCTTTAATTATGGAAGATCTGTATTCAGATATTGCAGAAAAAAGAAAGAAAAAAAGGCCAGAGCATGACTGGTGCCCTAGGAATTAGACCTATCTCAGAGAATTTGCAAAGTTCTGCTCAAAAGCGGGGCTGAACCCAGCTGAGCCGCCTCCTGGTTAAAATGGTAAAGCGCTAACAGGAAGCCCCCAATTATTATCACATTTTTAAAAACCTTTCATCAAAGAGAAGAAGGGTGACGACTTACATTTTATCTAACCAAAGAGGGAAAGTTAGCATTAGTCCTCCTGCTTGTTGTAACCCCTGACAGTGCTTTAAAATTTATTCCCATAAAGTAAATGGCACACAGGCTTGGTTTAATGATCTTGATGTCACAAGGTTCAGGCCCAGGGCAATGGGGTTCTGCCATGTTATGTTCTAAACTTGGCTCTGCAAATTGTCAAACTGAGGACGTTCAATTCTGAAAATAAGCCTGCTTTCTGGTGGCCACCCTCCCACCCTGGAACAGTGCTCTTTATTCATTTAGCTCTTCTGTTATTTACTTATTTTTGATTTTTTAAAAATATTTTTTAATTGATTTCAATGATGAGAGAGAATTGACAGGCTGCCTCCTGCATCCCCCCTACTGGGGATCAGTCCACAACCCAGGAATGTCCCCTGGACTGGAATCGAACCTGGGACCCTCCAGTCCACAGACTGGCACTCTCCCCACTGAGCCAAACCAGCTAGGGCCAGCTCTTCTGTCTTTTAAACAACTTTCTCTGTGGACAGAAGGGACTCAAAATCCCAGAGGTGAGTAATCTGTGACCTCATAGGTTCTTCCCAGCTCAGAGGCCCTGCCTGGAGATGGTCTGCAAGGGCCGTACCAGCTCTCACCATCACAAGCACTTGGGGTTCCCACACAGTCAGGCAGCCTCCTGTGGCTGAGAGACACCCAGATGACTGACAGCTACCTTTTGTCTCAGTGTTTGGGAGTGTGAAGACAGCCCCCCCGTGAGCCCTTTTCATGAATAGGGGCGCCCCTGTACCTCCACCAGGTTGAAATGTAGCAGATCTCCGGCTGCTCCACTTTAAAAAAGATGCTAAAACCAAAGTACAGGGAAGCACTTTTCCAGCTATTGCGAGTAGAAGGCTTTCCAGCTGGAAGAGGTTTGGGATTTCCCTCACACAGAGAGCCTCCAGAGGAGATCGCACAGCGTGAAGCACCGTTCCTCCCAGGTCTACACAGACAGGCAAATGCTCACAACCCACCAGGGCCCAGGAGGTGCCGGCCTGAGAGGGCGAGGAGAGGGTGCTGCTTTGATGGCCCTGTGAGAAGTGTCCCATGACCTAGTGTCTCCTCATTTAAATTACTTCACAGGCAGCCTTAAAAATAATAGCAAGCGCCGAAACCGGTTTGGCTCAGTGAATAGAGCGTCGGTCTGCAGACTGAAAGGCCCCAGGTTCGATTCCGGTCAAGGGCATGTACATTGGTTGCAGGCACATCCCCAGTAGGGGCTGTGCAGGAGGCGGCTGGTCGATGTTTCTCTCTCATCCACGTTTCTAGCTCTCTATCCCTCTCCCTTCCTCTCTGTGAAAAAAATCAATAAAATATATTTTCAAAATAATAATAACAAGCAACTACTGTGTGCCACACACTGCTCAGGATGCTCTGCTTAAGCATATCAAACTCTCGGCCAGCAGGCGGCAAGCCCCAAGGCCTGTGGCCCGCCAGCCCTGAGTTTGACAGGCCTGCAGCCATTCCTAAAGAGCACCCCCTCTGGGCTGTCTGATCTAGCCGGAACCTATGCTCTTAACCTTTGCTCTTCAAACTCTTAAAACAGATCTATGAAGAGGTGAATGTATGTATCTAAAACATGTCTACACTTCACACACTTGATATTTTACTTAATTACATTTTATATATCTATGCATTCTGCCACAGATCCATTTAACAAGCTAACACTAACTGAGCACCTAATGTATTTATTATAGAGATTAATATTAGTATAGATGACTTCCAGCTTTACTTCGAGAGGGCTCAGGATAGCAAGTCCCAGCTGGATTCCTCCAGAAGGAAGGGGCTATGAAGAGGCGATGTTTCCCTTTAGAATGTGTGCTGGGACTGCCTTCCCAGGCTGTGCGTGCACACAGGCAGGGCCCTGCAGCGGGGAGAGGAAGCATCCGTGGGAGGGGTCCTCTGAAGCCTGTAACTGAACGGGCCAGGCTGCCTGGGCCCAAGTCTAGCCTTTGCTTTTCTGGGAGTGTGCACCCAGCAAAGCATTGAACCTTCCTGTGCCTCAGTTTCCTCATTTGTGAAATGGGGCGATGATGGTACCCATTCAGGGTGACTGCGGTGAGTTATTAACATAAAGCACTTGGGACAGGGCCGGGCACTGTAGGGGACTGGAAAGGGGATGTTTGAGTGACACAATTTGCCTCCTTGAGCGAGTTGTAGCGGCGACCTGCCTCGCACAGCGGAGGTAGCTGCCTCGGTGACCTGGGCCGGGGCTCAGAGGCCGGGGTCTGGGTCCCCCCCCCCCCCCCCCCCCCCGGTGCCATGGCCCCTCCTTCCCTTCCCCGGGGCTAAACCCCCAGCGAAGAAGGGAACAGCAAACCGGCTGCGGGCCTGCAAAGACCCCGGCGCTCCTCGGAAGCTCACTATTTGCTTATATGAAGTCAACAAACGAGGAAAGTTTCCGGTTCGCAGTGGGGGGAGCCGAACCTCGCCTCCCGCTCCCCTCCGGTTTCTGCAGGAAGAGCCCTCCCCGGTGCGGGGAGGTCCGTGCGGGGAGGTCCGTGCCGGGAAGGGAGGGAGGCGGAGGGGAGGGGAGGAAGGCCAGTGTCGCAGGGAGCTCGCCGCCTCCCAGGAGCCGGGCGCTGGGTCTTGCCATCCCAGCGCGGCCCCCGCTCCCTGAGCGCCCTCCGCCCAGTCGCGTCTCCCCGGCCTCGGTCTTCCCGCCGGGAAATGGGCACCGCGCCCCCTGCCGCCCCCGGGTCCGGGCGGGGCGCGCGGCCTCGCTGACCGGGCCTGGCCGGGGCTCTGCGCCCGGGCGCGGGCGGGGGCGCCGGGGGCCGCGGGGCCGGAGCGGCTGTGCCCCCGCGGGCGGAGGGGAAGGGCGGCCCCGCGGCCCCGCTCGCAGCCGCCGGCGTCAGCGGAGGGCGGGGCCGCGGGAGACGCGGCGGAGCGGCGCGGGCGGTCGGGCCTCCCGGCGGCTCCCCGCATCCCGGCCCTCCTCTCCCTCCCTCCGCCGCGTCCCCGCGAAGATGGCCACGGACGGGCTGCACGAGAACGAGACGCTGGCGACGCTGAAGAGCGAGGCCGAGAGCCTCAAGGGCAAGCTGGAGGAGGAGCGGGCCAAGCTGCACGACGTGGAGCGTGAGTGCGGGCCGGGGGCGCGGGCGGGGGCCGGCCCCGGGGGTCCCCGCGCCGGGAGGATGGGGGGAGCCGGGGGGAGGCGGGGAGCGGCCCTGAGCCCGGGGCGCGCGTGTGCGGGCGGGCGGAGCAGGCGGCCCCGGAGGCTCCGGGCACCGCGCCTGGAGCCGCAGCCCCCGGCCCTGGCCGCCCATGATGGACCTGGGACCCGTCACCTCGGTCACCGTCACCTGCCGGGAAGGTGCCCGCTGATCGCCCGGAGCCCTCCCCGGGCGGAGGGTGGGGTGCTGTCAGCTGTGCCAGCGCATCAGCCGCGGGGGCGCGGCCTAGGGTGAACTGTTTTGGTTTCTCATTATTTGACCTCCTCCATCTCTGTTGTGTCTTTTCTCGGTTTTGCTTTAATCGGAGCAAGACTCTGATTTAAAAGCTCATTTCCCCCCATCTGCCCCGTGTCCTCGGGGGGTGGAGAGCCGGATGGGGGAAGGGAAGGAGAGGAGCTTACCACGGAGTTCATTTGTGGCTGTTTTAAAAGCTTTGGATGGATGAGGTTAGATTGGCATACAAGACCATAGCAGTCTTAAGCTTACATTATGGACCACTGCCGTCACTTAGACCCGGCTCTGTGGTTTTGTTTGAGGGAGCAGTTAGGTAGCAGGTGGGCTGGGTCAGCTTCTCTTGGCTCGCCCTCAGCAGAGCTTGGGCTCAGGGCCCAGCTTGGGACAGCGTCTATCTGCTGACTTTTCAGCTCTGAGGCGGGCAGCTCCCCTCTGCTGAGCACGAACTCCGCCTGGTGCCCTCAGGCACACCTATACTCTGCTCCCGCCATCTGCATTTGGTACCATCCCCTTCACATTCCGTGGGGAAGGACGATGGGGTTCATGCTAGGCCCTGTAGCACCCGATTCCTTTCTTTGAAAGTTACTTGGTAGAAGGTGACTTGAATCTAGAGTGTGCTATGCTTTGGTAGGGGCCTCCTTTATTTTATTTTAATTTTTAAAAATATATTCTATTGATTTTTTTTACAGAGAGGAAGGGAGAGGGATAGAGACTAGAAACATCCATGAGAGAGAAACATTGACCAGCTGCTTCCTGAACACCCCCTACTGGGGATGTGCCCGCAGCCAATGCTCTACCCACTGAGCCAAACCAGTTTTGGTTAGAGGCCTTCTTTAAATAGGAGTCACACTAAGCCCCTACATCATTTATATGCAGCTACAGTGAACTGTAAACCCCTAATAAAGTAGTTAAGTAAATTGGTAGTTGTTTTTCTTACATGACAAGAACAAGGGAAGGCAGTCACCAGCTTTGGTTCAGCTGCCCAAAGTGCCATCCACGCTCCTGGCTCTCTTCCCCACCCTGAGAGCACGGGCATTTGCCCCATGACTATACTATCGCTGCCACAGCTCCAAACATCACCCCTGTATCCAGGACAGGAAGGAGCGGGAATCTGGTTACCAGCCCCTGTTTCTCCTTTTCCGGGAAAGCAAACGTTTCCCCCCAAATTTTCTTTCTTCCCCTCAGATTTTTGCTTGTGCATCACTGGCCAGAACTAGGTCACATGGCTCCTGCAAGGGAGGCTGGGAAAGGGTGCACTGAACTGGGCATGCTGCCATCCTCACACACAGCTGGGTTTCTGTTATCGGGGGGAAATCAAGGCATGGGCATTGGGAGGCATGGGGCAGAGTCTTCCTCTTTCTTTTTACAATTTTGTACCCTTTGCAGATGATAGCAAAGATGCTGTAAGTGTGGTGGTCTCTGAGGCAGGTCTGATGTCTCCATTTTTTCAGATGAGGAAACTGAGTCACACAGAGATGACAGGACTTGCAAAGAAAGACCCCAACTAACAAGTGGTGGGATCAGGATTCCAGCGTGAGACAGCCAGCGCTCCAGCCTTTGTGCTCGGTGCAGAGGGTTCTCCAGAAACTCTCTTCCTCAGGGGTACAGGCTGCCCACTGGGATATTTTTCAGCCTTTCCTGTGACTTTGTAAATTTCCTGCAGCTTTTCCACGGGAACCTGTCCTATCGAGGTTGCAATGCCCTCAGGGATCTGGACCAAATGTGGCAGGTGGAAGGAGCTATCCTCCCCTGTCCAGAAGTCAGGATTTTTGAGTTGAAAAGAAGTCATGTGGTCCTGTTTCCCTGGATGCCCCCTGCAGCTTCCAGACCACGTCTGCGCCCCCTCACAGAACCCCGGCCCTGCCCGGTGTGACCCTCGCCTCCCTCTTCTCCCCGCTGTCTCCTGACCTCCCAGCCAGGCTCCCTCATTTCTTAAGGACTTTGGCACGTGGTTTGAGCCTTCCTTTGGACCCTAAGGCCTGCCCGTCTTAGTCTCTAAAACAGTCCCCTGGGGTCTTGTTAGCAATCAGAGCTCTTTCTCCATCAGACCCCCCCATGGAGATCTCCGTGATCCGGGATCACTGTGCCCTTCTCTCCTCCAGTCCCCAGGCCCTTTCCTGTACGTTTTTATATAGATGGCCCTGAGACTCTTACCCTAGTTGGGGAAACCTTTAAACCATAACCTTAAAGTGACCGAGTCATCTGGGTTTGCCTGGGACACTGGGTTGTAAGATGGAAAGTCCTGTGTCCCTGGAAACCCTCAGTTCCGGGCAAACCAGGACAGTTGGTCAGCCTTCTGTTCGCTCTGACCTGCCCAAATCCTTGGCTTAAAAAAGTCACAACAACTACAACAAAAGTCACAACAAAATTGTAGAACATAAACGGGGAGGAAAAGTGAACTTTTCCCTATTCCAGACTCTCAAATCTCCTTCACCTCTCATCCCTTTGACCTTCAGACACCATCCTCCTGGGAACAACATTACATACAGGAAGTGGCTCATGCCGGTGGTCTAGGCCAGTGGTCGGCAAACGCATTAGTCAACAGAGCCAAATATCAACAGTACAACGATTGAAATTTCTTTTGAGCCAGATGTTTTAAACTTAAACTTCTAATGCCACTTCTTCAAAATAGACTTGCCCAGGCCGAGATATTTTGTGGAAGAGCCACACCCAAGGGGCCAAAGGGTCGCATGTGGCTTGAAAGCCGCTGTTTGCCGGCCCCGGGTCTAAAGGGAAGCCAGCCTGTATCAAGCTCGATAGCGGGAGGGCCCATATCCCTCCAGAGCTTCCTGCCTGGATGTATCTCCGTATCCCTTCTGATTGCCTTCTGCCATTGATAAGTGCTTCCTTGCCTGAGTCTAAGGCATTTTAGAATCATGAGGTTACAGCTTGTAATAGTTTCTCATGGCTGTTGCACGCATTTCTATGTAGTGGCTTAAAGCTACATAAGTTTATTCTGCTACATTTCTGGAGGTCAGAAGTCTAAAATGGGCCAACAGGGCTGCACTCCTCCTGAGGCTGTAAGGAGACTCCACCCCTTGCCTTTCCCAGCCTTAGAGGCCGTCTGCATTCGCTGGCTTGTGGCCTGCATCACTCCAACCTTGTTTCTGTCATCAGCTCCTTTGGCTCTGATCCCCCCTCTTCTAAGGACCCTTGTGGTTACAGTGGGCCTACCTGTATAATCTAAAATAATCTCCTCATCTCAAGTTCCTTAACTTACTCATGTCTGCCAAGTCCTTTTGCCATGGAAGGCCCCATATTCACAGGGTCCCAGGATTGGGATGCAGATGTCTTTGGAGGGGCTATCACACAGCTCTTCATTAGAAAGACCATCTGCCTAAACCTTCTTGTCTGCACGCACTAAAAGTTTTCTTCTCCCAACCATCTCTACCCTTCCTCCCTCCTTCCCTTCCTTCCTGTTCTCATCCAGGGATATGTTTATTGATTTGACAGAGAGAGAAACATCCACTGCCTCGTATACATGCCCCCACCAAGGACTAAACCTGCAACCTGGGTATGTGCCCTGACCAGGAATCGAACCCAAAGCCTTTTGGTGTACAGGACAATGAGCCACCCAGCCAGGGCCAGCCCCATCCCTTTCTTTATGAGGCTGGAATCAGGGAAGGGTCAGGGGATTTCCCTAAGGCCGTTGTCGGCAAACTGTGGCTCTCAAGCCACATGCGGCTCTTTGGCCCCTTGGTGTGGCTCTTCCACAAAATACCACAGCCTGGGCGAGTCTATTTTGAAGAAATGGCATTAGAAGAAGTTTAAGTTTAAAACATTTGGCTCTCAAAAGAAATTTCAGTCGTTGTACTGTTGATATTTGGCTCTGTTGACTAATGAGTTTGCCAACCACTGTCCTAAGGTTATGCAGCTACTTTAAGGAAGGATGGGGAGTAGGCACCAAGGTTTAGCCTCCTAGATCAGCTCTCCTCACCATGCCAGGCCATCTCTCAGAAAGTTGTGATTTACATTAAAAAGGGGGAAGATGAATATGAACAATAAAGATTTATTTAAAAAAAAAAAGTTAAAAACAAATAATAAAAACCACTTATGCCTAAACCCTAAAAAAAAGGGGGGGGGGAGGAGTGAATTTGTGTGTGTGTGTGTGTGTGTGTGTGTGTAAGAAAAGTTGTCAGTATTGTGTGTTGGGGGAGGGGAGCAAGTTGCAGAGCAGTGCATATCACATGAGCTCTTTAGCTTACTCAAGAGATGCCCCAGGGAGTGGGGAAGCAGAGATACTTTTCACTTTACACCCATCTGTGAATTTACTGCTTTTATAATTTAAAAAAAATGAGTTCTAGGATGGGAGTCATGATCAAGAACAAAAGGAGAGTGTTCATCTTACAAAGAGTTCTTACCTTGAAAGTGAGCTGGCGAGTGATCTGGGTCGGAGACAGGGTAGAAGCCGCCAGAGCAGGGCGGGCGCTGGGCTCCTTGCAGTCAGCATGGACAGCTGCTGGTAGGCTGGGGGTGGAGGAGACACACCATGCAGACTCCCCGTTCCTCGGGGGAAGGTTCTGATGTTGTCTAGGAAGCAGCTCAAAGATGATGTCTGTAGTTTCTGTAAGTACAGATCCAGGGGAAATTTGGGCAAATCACAGAATTTCTCACCCAATGCTATTTGCTTTTCTGCCTGTTCTAAATGTAGAAAAGTTCTATTCTCAAAGGCTTGTTAACCTAAAAATAAAAAGGCCTTTCAAAGTGGAGGCAAGAAGCATTTATTTGAGATCAATAAGAACAGCTATTCAGGGAGCGTTGATTCAGGCAGAGCCCAATAATGTCCCAATTAGGAGACAAAGGCAAAGGGTATTTATGAAAATGGGAAGGGGCACTTCATCCATCAGAAGGAGGAAGGCATTTCTGTTGGTGCAGATAACAGTGATGTTAATTCTAGACAGTGTTTTTAATTTTCAATCTGGTAGTCATCAATCCAGTAGTCATAACTGTGTTCTTATTTTTTTTTAAGTATATTTTATTGATTTTCCACAGAGAGGAAGGGAGAGGGATAGAGAGCTAGAAACATCAACCAGCTGCCTCCTGCACACCCCCCCATTGGGGATGTGCCCGCAACCAGTGTACATGCCCTTGACCGGAATCGAACCTGGGACCTTTCAGTCCGCGTAGACCAATGCTCTATCCACTGAGCCAAACCAGTTTTGGCCATAGCTGCATTTTTATTACCTGTGCAAACAGTTCTTTGAGTTATAATGTTGCATTAGGCCCAGCCCACAGGTTATGTTGCCCTATTTTAATATTCCAGAGGGGTTTTTTTGTATCATTTTTAAATACATTTTTATTGATTTTAGAAAGAGAGAGAAATAGAAACAGCAATCAGCTGTCTCCTGTAGGATCAATGGGATTGAACCGGCAACTGCCCTGACCAGGAATTGAACCGGTGACTCCTTGGGATATGGGGTGACGATCCACCATGGAGCCACACCAGCTGATCCAGAAGTTGGAGGCATAAGATGTACAAGGCAGTTCCTCTAGTATGGCAGCTCCAGCTCTACTTTATTTTTTATTATTATTTTTAAATTCATTTTTATTGATTTTTTACAGAGAGGAAGAGAGATAGACAGAAACATCGTTGAGAGAGAGACATCAGAGAGAGACATCGATCAGCTGCCTCTTGCACACCCCCTACTGGGGATGTGCCCGCAACCAAGGTACATGCCCCTGACTGGAATCAAACCCGGGACCTTTCAGTCCACAGGCTGACGCTCTATCCACTGAGCCAAACCGGTTTTGGCTCCAGCTCCACTTTAAAGTGGCTTCCTTTGTTTTGTTTTGGACAGACTTGACGATGGGAGTCTTGGATGATTCTGATTATAGGGTGCAAGAAGAAGTCTAGGAAAACCAAATTTCTGGGTTAGCCTGGAACAAATGTGTGGATCCCCCTTCCCTCGTTCTGGGGAGGCGGCTGCATGCTCTGAGGCTCGCAGAACGGGTTTCCCCGCAGAGCAATCCTCTCCCCAGCTGTTCGTCCCCGGGCAGCCTGCAGCGTCCCTCCGAGGAGCAGGAGGCACACTGCCTTTGGTTCCCTCTCCCTTTTCTCCTGCTCTGCATCCCAGTACACACGAGCTAGTGAATGCAAATGTCCTCGGAGCCCGTCAGAAACTCATGCCCTCTGTAGCAAACTTAGGGATATACTAGTAGAAGGACACAGGCCATGCATAACCACGCCAACCCAGAGGGAGCCACTTTGAGTATTTTGATGTATTTTGTAGCTTATGTGTTCATATTTCTGTGTGTATCTATACACATACTTGGGCCTGTCCTCGGTATTGAGTTGGAGCCTAGTTTTAATTTATCACAGTGGATTGTGCAGTTCCTTTCAGTGTCAGCATTTAAAAATTATTAGGTGGTATTCTACATGGTATTCCATCTTAAATGCTGTGTACCCTGGTGTCACCCTTCCAACTTTTCATTAGGGAATTGTTTATACTGTGGCTAATGCATGGTTTTAAAGAAACTCAAAAACCTGTGACAGGTGTCCTGAGGTAATGTGATTGTAGGTGTGTTCCTTCCATCAGGTGTGGGAGGGTTTGCATACCTCCTACCCCTTTGAACCTTGGGGTAGAATCAGACTGTTTCTGAAAATTAGCTTTGGGAAATTTTCCCTCCTTGAGTCTTGATTTACCAAAATAGTGGCCATCAAAAGACTGTATTGGTAGAAAATTTACAGAGTGATTCAAGATCTTTTTTTATCCTCACCTGAGCATATGTCTATTGATTTTTAAATTTGTATTTATTTAATAGAGGCCTGATGCATGAAAATTCTTGCGAGAGTAGGCCTTCCTTCCCCCGGCTGCCGGCACCCAGGATCCAGGCCGGCTTCCTACCGGCTCCAGCTTCATCAGGAAGGACGGCTGGAAGGATGTCCAGAAGACGTCCGCTCTAATTAGCATATTACCCTTTTATTATTTTAGATTGATTTATTTTAGAGAGCAAGAGAGAAACATCGATTGATTGCCTTCTATATAGGCCCTGACCAGGGATGAAACCCGCACCCTGGCTGTGTGCTCTGGCCAGGAATCAAACTCGAAACCTTTTGCTGTATGGGCCGATGCTCCAACCCACGGAGCCACCTGACAAGGGCAAGATTAATTTTCAGATCGTTCTGTTTTCCTGTTTAAGACAGCTCACTTGTCTTTGGCTTTCTCTCCCATGTTTATAATAAATCTCACAGTGCTGATTTTCAGGGGGACTTCAGAGCTGTCCGTGCTCAGCCACTTTTCTCGTGGCCTTGTGGAGTGAGCAGAGGGACCCTGCTGTGTATTTTCACTTCAGGAAGTTAGTTACATGGCTTGAAGTCTGTGTCCTGACCTGCGTACTATACATTTGACTTTAAACTCGTGTGTGCACAGATTATAAAGTAAATAGCAACACTATTCCCCGAAAGGAAGCCACATCTTGATGAAAAAATTAATCTCTGCCTGAAACCAGAATTCTAGATGTTTTCTAAGGCCCCATCTAGATGAACTCTTAGCACCCTGTTTTACAGAGCTGGGCATGGCTCACTAACATACAACGTGCCCTCCCCTCAGGCCTCATTTTCCTCCCCTGAGAAGCGACAGGGCTGGTGCAGCTCCCGGCCCCACCCTGGCTGTTTGGGCCGTGGGGCCAGTGGGCAGCAGGCATGCCGAGCAGGCAGATGTGATTCTGAGCCCAGCGCCCTTTCCCGACCCACCATCCACCAGCTCGCTCTGCTCTGTTTTCTGTAATGGCTTCTAGTAAGACTCTGTGTGTGAAAGAGTAGAAGAGGGCAGGGGGAGGGGACTTGTACAACTCACACCTGAAAACCACTGCTCTGCTCCTCCTGCCGGGCCCCGGGCAGGACGGGCTCAGCCCTGCCCTCCGGGTACCCCGTCCAGGGCCGGTGCTGGGCACGACTGGGTGAGTCGCTCAGGTCTCTCCGGGCTGGAATTTTGCCTCCCTCTCCCAGTCAGGTGGTGGCCGAGCCGGGAGCAGTGTGGGTTTCTTGGTTCCTGGTCTAGAATCCCGAACTGACCCATCAGGAAGTGTGGGGGACCTAAGGCTGGGGTGTCTCCCGGACTAAGAAGTCGTTGTCACTGCCTTACCTAATCTTTAATTGTCTGCCGGCCCAGAGTTTACCCTTCTGGGGGAGGGGTTTATCTGCTCTTAGGGTTCGAGAGTGTGTGCATATGTCAGGTCCTTCGCCTCCCAGCCTGTGCCCTTTTCTGTGGAAATGGGGGCACAGCCTGTGTCCTTGGGCTGTGTGTAAATCTCACAGCCCAGCCAGCACCTGCACCCAGGAGACATGCAATGCATGGTGGGAAACAGTATGGAGTTTCCTCAGAAAATTAACTATGGAACTGCCATTTGACCCCGTAGATCCCAAGAAATGCAAAGCACCAATCAGAAAGAATATGTGCACGCCTATTTCATAGCAGCGCAACTTACATTAGCTAAGATCTGGAAACAGCCCAAGTGGCCATCAGTAGATGAGTGGATAAAAAAGCTGTGGTACATTTATACCATGGAATACTACACAGCAGTAAAAAAAAAAAAAAAAAAAAAAAAAAAAAAATCTCTTACCCTTTGAGACAGCATGGAGGACCTGGACAGTATCATGCTAAGTGAAATAAACCAGTCAGAGAAAGATAAGTATCACATGATTTATGTGGCATCTAATGAACAAAATAAACTGATGAATGAAACAGATCCAGAGACATAGAGGCATGATACAAACTGTTGAATCTCAGAGGGAAGGTGGGGTGGGTGGGTGGGAAGAGATTAACCAAAGAACTTGTATGCACATATGCATCACTCGTGGTCACAGACAATAGTGTGGTGAAGGTCTGGGGCGGGGTATGGGTACAGGCGGGAAAGGGCAAAGGAGAAAGCACAGCTGCTCTGAACAAGCTCCACAAATTATGTACAGAGCATATTCAGCTCACTTCCAGTTGTTTTTATTTATTTACTTATTTAATATATTTTTTATTGGTTTCAGAGAGGAAGGGAGAGGGAGAGACAGAAACATCAATGATGAGAGGAATCATTGATCAGCTGCCGCCTGCACGCCCCCTACTGGGGATCAAGCACACAACTCCGGCATGTGCCCTTGGTCTGGAATCGAACCTGGAACCTTTCAGTCCACAGGCCGACTCTCTGTCCATTGAGCCAAACCATGAGGGCCCAGTTGTTCTTAAAATGTTTCACTGTTATATTTGTTTTAACTAATTCAACAGGTGTGAGATTTGACAGAAACAGGATAGAGCGGTAGGAGGGAATTGTATGTGGGAAGGGAAATGGCAGTGGGTAAAAATAATTAGCAGTTGAGATGTGTTCAAATTCTCATTATGTAAGAAGAGCCCTATTTTGGTTGGTGAATCATCGTGTTTTTTTTTGGAAGGAGATTAAATAGCTGTGGTTGTCCTAATGCTGAATTGGGGGAAGCAGTAATAATATCAATGTGACCCTCCAAAGTAAGATAATAAGTAGGATACAATCGCAACTCTGAGCTGTGTTAGGCCTGTGTACAGCCTATAAAAATTTAGAAAATTCATCAAACGTCCGTTCAGCATGTTTTTGTGAAGACTGTGTCAGTAAGAGGCCCACGTGCTGTTTGGGGCAGGAAAGAAGGCGGTGTTTTAGCGGACGTGATGGCATCATCATCGTGCACCATGTGGCACTTTATCGTTCAGCAAGTATGTTTGACCACTTGGGATTTCACAAAGACTTTCTAATCTGTTCGCATGTGCTTTTTCATCACCAAGAAATGGGGCAGCTAAGCAAAACCAACTTTGGAGACGTGGCTGATCCCAGGGCTAGGTTAGGGAGAGAACATGAGCCTGCCGGGAGAGCGGCTCAGAGGATGCTGGTACGCACCACAAGGTCACGAGAGCACGCCTGATGCGGCTCCATCTGAGCAAATCAGGGACTCTGTTCAACCACTTCCAGTTGTGTTTATTTATTTAGTAAGTAGTAATAGTAAAGGACTTACAACCTTCTGAGTGTGGCGAGAATTCATGAGCCCCCACTAGTATAAACGAACGAATACATAAGATGGGGTGGAGGGAAAGCTCTCCCTGTATTAGAAAGCCAGCTTGAAAATTGCAGGAGGGATGATGGAATTAGAAAAATCACCCCTGGCCAGCCCTCCCAGTCACTGGCTCAGGCAAGAATCATTAACTGGTGGATGCTACAGCAAGGGATTTGAGTTTGAGGATTAGGAAGATATTTATGTAGTCTCAACGTCCATCCCCACAAGGTGCTTTTCATTACAAGAGGCAGCATGGTCACTGCCTCGGAGAAACTGCAAGATGCCGCCTCAGCCAGGTGCTCCCGCAGGTGCGTCCTGGCGGGCCCCATGGGCAGGAGCTGCGCTCGGCTGGCGTGTTCCTGCCGGACGTGCGTCCCCCACAACCTGGTCCCGGGGAGCAGCAGACACGCCCAGACGGGAACAGAAGGAGTGGACCAGAGAGGAATGTGAACACTGAATGCAACCTCCAGCATCTTGGGGTCTCCATTGCTCTAAAGCAAGCCTGTCAACCTCAAAGGCTGACACGGGCCAAATAAACAAGGTTTAGGTTTATGTGGGCTGCAAAAACAAAAACAAAAACAAAAAAACCCCACAAGCTTCAATTTTCATAGAAACGTAGGTTTATTTCAAAAAGTATAATATAAAATAGGATAAGAGCAACGATAAAATCAGTATTTTTGTACATGCCGTTATATTGGCTAGGCCACAAAAATATTTGTTGCGGGCCGCAGTTTGACACGCTTTCTCTAAAGCTGTGTGGGACGGTAGAGGGCATGTCAGGAAGGCCTGTGGGTGAGGCGTGGGATTGTTTCAGTGTTCATTTTCTAACTTTGGTGATTACACCATGGTTATGTAAGAGTTCCTTCTTTTTAGGAAAACACACTGACGTGTTTGAGAAAAGGGAGGGAGAGAAGCAGGAAGGAAGGGTTTTCCTAGAAGGTGTGTTAGCCCTCTCAGCCCAGACTCCTGAGAAGGGTTTATTTGGCCCGTGTCAGCCTTTGAGGTTGACAGGCTTGCTTTAGGGCAATGGAGACCCCAAGACCCTGGAGGTTGCATTCAGTGTTCACATTCCTCTCCGGTCCAGTCCTTCTGTTCCCGTCGGGGCTTGTCTGCTGCTCCCCGGGACCAGGTCCAGGGACGCACGTCCGGCAGGAACACGCCAGCCGAGCGCAGCTCCTGCCCGTGGGGCCCGCCAGGACGCACCTGCGGGAGCGCCTGGCTGAGGCGGCTGAAGGAGCCCCGGCCAGAGGGTTAAAGGAAGGAGACCTGGGCTCAGCCTCCGCCAGAAAGAGAATGGGGCTCCGGGAGCAGGAGGGGCCACGGGATCCTCGCCCCGGCTTTCTCATCTGCACGACGTGGGCTGGACGGGACAGCCTCTGCGACCTTCCTGCTCAGAGGAAACGGGTCTCCCTCTGAGATTCGGCAGTGACAGCATCTGGACAAGCCCCCAGAGCTTTCCCTGGGCCCCGGCCCCTGAAAGACTGCTGTTTGGAGCTCCTTCCCGGTGTAGGCACCTTCCCTAGATCCTGTGCTCAGCCGTGTAGCACATGGCACTGATCTCTGCGCATACTGGGGAGTTTCCTCATCCGTTCCTCATCCAAAGCGGTTTGCTCATCTGTTCTTTCCCGCAGCACGCGAAGGGGTAACCTACTATGTCCCAGGCCCGCACCAGGCCCAGGGGGTCAGTTAGGAGTCACGGGCCTGCCACAGAGCAGCGTGGGCACACACTATGCACCTGCTGGGGTGGTTTTTGTCAATCACTTTTCCTTGTGGCGGGAAAGTGGCCGATAAAAGAACCAGGAGCCACAGCTCCCCTCGCAGGGAGTGGTGTGGACTCGTACCAGCCTGGTGACCCCCGTCTGCCTCGTCTCCTCCCCTGAGACGTGGGGAGAGCGGTTGCACTCTGCTGCCACCTGCCCGCTCGCAGAGCTGCAGCCCGTCAGCGGCAGGATTCCACTCGGGCTCTGCAGACACGAGGTGGTCCTGTTCTTAGTCCCTCAGCGTGCACGTATGGCCGTGGCTTCAAAAACAGACTGACACCGCTGTCTCTCCCTCTTCTAAGCCTAAGAGAGCGCCTGGGGGGGGGGGGGGCATGGCAGAGTCAGGGGGACCCAGCCGGGCTGCAGAGGGAGCCCTGTGTCCCCGGGCCGGCGTGCGGCCAGAGCCTGGCGGGGCAGCAGGCTGACTGTGGCCCTGTCCCCTCAGTGCACCAGGTGGCGGAGCGGGTGGAGGCGCTGGGCCAGTTCGTCATGAAGACCAGGCGGACCCTCAAAGGCCACGGGAACAAAGTGCTGTGCATGGACTGGTGCAAAGACAAGCGGAGGATCGTGAGCTCCTCGCAGGTACGTCGCCCGCCTGTGGTGTGATGGGGAGCGGCTCTCTGGTGTGTGTGTGTGGGGGGGGGGGGGGGACACGGGAGCGGGCCTCCTCAGAAACCCTCTCCGGCCTCTCGGCCTCTGCGCCTCTGCTTCTTCCCCAGAGGACACGAGTGCGGCGGGCATGGCAGTTCTGTTCTCCGCGGGGCCGCGCTCATTTAGGGGGACTGGGGATCGGTCCTGCTGAAACGCCGTAACCTCGATTTGACTGGCCATTTAAAACCGTTCCTTCCTGAGCACGCCTCACGGTCTTAGGTGTGAGGAAGCCAACGGTGAAACAGTGGGTTTTCCCAGATGGAGGGCCGCGTGGCTGAGAGGCCACCATGGCTTGTTGAGCAATTTTAGGTCTTAAAGGACAAATTTAAGATAGATGTTTTGTAAAGACTATTTAAGAACAGTTCTCCAGAGGGCAGGGGAGGGGGAGGGGTAAGAGATCAACCAAAGGGCTGTATGCATGCATGTGAACATAGCCAGTGGCCCCAGACACTGCGGTGGTGGGGGCTTGTCCGGGGGTGGGGGGTGGGAGTGGCTGGGGGAGCTGTCAATTGGGGAAAAGGGAGATATATGTAATACTTTAAACAATAAAAATAAAAACAGTTCTCCAGGGTAAGGGCTGAGAAACCACCCCTGTCTGGTGATGAGGATGAAAAAAAAAATACATATTTTGTGAAACCTAATTTTCCATTCATTTCGTATAGTTGACATAGTTTATTTTCCATCTTACATTAGTTTTATCTATTGCTGCATGACAGATCACCCCAAAAGTTAGCAACTGCAAGCAGCAAAAGTTCATTCTCTCTCGGGGCTCCTGAGAGCCAGGGACCAGGGCAGCTTGGCCAGGTGGCTGGGTGGCCGGGTGGCTGGGTGGCTGGGTGGCCGGGTGCCTGGGTGGCTGGGTGGCTGGCTCCAGTCTCTCGGGGCCTGCAGGCTGGACGCGAGCGGGCTGCAGGCAGCAATGAGGCCGAGGCTCGCTCTGAGGTGGCTCCCTCTCCGGCTGTGGCCGCAGGTCTTAGTTCCGCTCCTGGGGACTTGCCACAGGGCTGCTCAGGACATGGGCTGGGCTCGCCAGAGCACGTGATCCAGGAGAGGGAGAGGAGGCAGAAGCCAGCCTCCATGCAGGGCGCCCTGACCTGGCCTCACTCGGCTGTATCCCTTGGTCACCCAGCCCAGCCCGATGTAACGAGGGAGAGGCCCATCCGGCCGTGTGAGACTTGGGTCGCCAGGGATTCCTGGAGCCGGGCAGCCACTGTGTAGCACTTTTTAGGGTTATTGGGATGCCACATGCATTGAACATACAACTGTAAACTGAAGTCATGTATTTTCATAGCCAAGTTGGGCTTCCTTTCACCCTTGCCTTCACCCCAGCTTTTTCAAAGGGCAGTTCGTTGTTGTTTTTTTATAGCCCTTTTAACTATAAACACTGTATGTGTCCTACGTGAGCCACAGCTCCAACATTCACGTCAGGGCTGTTTTGACAGGACCCGGGTCATTACAATGCTGTATTAGCTGCCAGTCTAGTGTGTCACATAGCGCTTGCTTTTTCTAAGTCCATAAAAAGTTTAGTGCTCGCCCTTCACCACATCCAAGAAACACTGGAAAAGAGAGCACAGAAAGGGTTTTCTGCCACCACCCTGCCAAAACCCTTCTTTTTATTTTAGGGCGCTTCTTTCCAGACCTTGTTTTCTCAAATGCCCACTTTGACAACGTGGTTATTGAGATGTGCGTGTTCCCACCTCAGGCTGTTTTATCCTTGAAAGAATAGAGTATGTGGATTTTTTGGTCACTCTGATTAGAGAGAGAGGCGGGGCGGAGGGCTGACAGGCTCCATCCACCGTGTCTGCCGCAGAGAGAGTGGCTGGGGGGTGGGAGGGAGCGGGGACAGCAGGAAGGCTCTGGAACAGACATGTGTGACTCAGAGCCGCCCTTCTCCCTGCAAAGGCAGGCAATGAGTCAGCCTGACCATGTGGGTCAGGGTTGGGGAGGAGGCATCCTCTCGCCAGGCCCGCAGGCCCTGTTGTATAAGCTGTGCTCACGGAGGGGCCACATTTCCTTTTATCAGCCTGATTTTAGCCTCTTGGGTGCCCTTTTCTCTCCAAAGCGCCCAGCAGGTGGGCAGCGAGGACAGGCAGGCCGGCAGTGCCGTGGAGGAAGTCACCGAGTGAAAGCTGCCTGTGGGCGGGGGGTGGGCAATGTGTTTACTAAGTGCCATGTAGGCAGCTGTTACCTGCTCTGTGCTGTTACCTAACCCTCCCCACACGTCGTGCTGGGGGTGCAGCCAGAGAAGTCAGACCAGGAGACCGGGGTCCTTAGGGATCTCGAAAGGCCCAACACTGTCAACTTTGACCTTGTTTGGGGCCCTCAGCCACACTCGGCATGAGCATGGAAGTCGTGCAAGGCGAGCAGCGGTGATCAGACCCTGTTTGTGCCCCTAAGCGGCATTACCGCCCCCTCCCGGCACCTCATTCGCCAGATTTGGCTCAAGATGGCTTGAGTGATTACAAATATCAAGCCTGCTGTGGAGACTGCAGAGTCACCATCTCCGAGGGTGCCCCATGCCCTGAAGGAAGTCAGCTCAGCCGCCCTCCGCCGCTGTGGCCCAGAGCCACCACACCCGTGTGCTCAGGCGGCTGTGCTATAGGGACCAGAGCCCTGGGTTTGTCTCTGGGCGGTTTGTGTGACACACACATGACAGGCTGGTCTCCCCACACCCCCCTGTGGGCTGCAGTGTGGTTACAGAGGAGGTGGACTTGCTGACAACCCCTCATCGGTCTGGTCTTCTCTTCTCCCTCCAGGACGGGAAGGTGATCGTGTGGGATTCCTTCACGACTAACAAGGTAAGGTGTCCCCGGCGCACTCCGGGGGGCACCTCGAACCCGAGCCTCATTAAAAGGCGCTCTGGTCCGGCTCCCCAGCCCTGTGCCCGTTTCCTGCCTCGCGGGGAGCCTGTCTAGGGTGGAAACCCCACACAGCCCATCGGTGTTAAGACAGCGCAGCAGCCCACTGTAGCGCTCATCCCTCCCTCGAGCCGACACCCTTTGCCCTCAGAGGAGCCTGCGGAGCCCACGGAATGAGCTCCCGGTGTGACAGGAAGGGCAGGGCCTGGCACCCGGGGCCCCTGCACACAGGCGGCTGCGTTTATCCCTCCTCTGGGTGACAATAAGAGGCTCCCAGCTCCCCGCTTCCTCTCCCCTCCGTCTTTGGCCAGGCTCCGTGGCGCCGGGGACATGAGCACACGGCGGGCGAAGCCCTGGCTGCGGGGATTCACACTCTGTCCGGGGCGCAGGGGGGTCTGAGCCCCTCGCAGCTCTGGCCTGAGCGTGCACGGCTGCAGCATAGACCTAAATTCAGACTCTCCCCTAAAGGGAAAGGCGGAAATCTCTAGGTGTGCTTGCATGCCTGCATCGCGTTGGCATTTATAGTAATGAGTATTGTGTGTTGAGTATGGATTCCAACGTTTACTTAGAAGAAAACCTTCCTTTTCACGATATTAAAAAGGAGACATAGCCAAAACCGGTTTTGCTCAGTGGATAGAGCATCGGCCTTCGGACTGAGAGGTCCCGGGTTCGATTCCGGTCAAGGGCATGTACCTTGGTTGCGGGCACATCCCCGTTGGGGGGTGTGCAGGAGGCAGCTGGTCGATGTTTCTTTCTCATTGATGTTTCCAGCTCTCTATCCCTCTCCCTTCCTCTCTCTGTAAAAAATCAATAATATATATATTTTTTTAAAGGGGATGTATTATGACAGATTTGAGCGATACCCATATTCTGCATTATTGAATGTGTTTTAGTAAGTGCCATGTAAGCAGCTGTTACCTGACCAGATCAGGTGAGGCCCCAGAGCCATCTGTAGAGCAAGTCCCTAGAGTTTAGGCCCCTGGGGGAAAAAGAACAGTTTGGAAAGGTCAGTGTACATCCCTCCCTCCATGGAGGACTCCGCCGCTCCCAGCACGCCTAAGCAGTGCGTGCTTGGGGTTGTGTTGCTTCTGTTTATACCTTAGCATGGCACAGAGCACACCCTGCCCGGTTTCTGGGAGCTGTAGGGCCACCACTGGTGGCCTCTGGCCGGGAACCGAGCCATCACTTGTAGGGAAAGGGCCCTGAGCTGAGAGAGCGGCCTCCTCGCCTCACTCGCTGGAGAGCAGTAGGTGATTCCCAGCCTGAGAGGCGGCAGGGCTGTGAGTGACACCAGGATGCTGACAGGCAGCTCCGGGCCTGTGCTTCCCCATAAGAACACAGGGAACCTAGAGGAAAGGCCAGCCTGGCCTGTCCTGCACAAACTTAGTCCCCCCCCCCTCCCCTCACAGACGAGGATGAGGCTGTGTTAGTGCCAGCGGCTGGTTTGCCTATTGCACATCTTGTTGCTGTGGGAGCCACGCTGTTGAATCGTGGCTTTGTTGTTTGCTCATCTGCGCGCAGGAGGATGTGGGTGACTCGACCACCATCCAAGCCGGGGACTGTTAGGCCTCGCACTTCATCCTTCCACTTCACAGGCTCTCTCACCCCTGAGCACAACCCAGGATCAGCCTCCCACCCCCACTCAGCCCTCCTAAACCAGGAGTGGTTTAGGACTCAGAGGGGACCGAGGCTCTTGTAAACAAACTTATACACGTAAACAGTTATTCAAGGTTATATTTTGAAAATGGAAATCAGAGTATATGTTGGAAATGAAATTTGGATGGACCTGTAAAAGGAAAGGAGCCCCCTATTCATTCATTCAGAAGAACAAGTGGGGTATAACATTAAGAAAAAAGTAAAGCCTTAAGGATTTTTTTTTTTTTTTTTTTTTTTTTTTTGCTAGTTGGGATTTTAACTTTTAGAATATATGACTTAATAGCCTGGTCAGTATGGCTCAGTGGTTGAACATCAACCTATGAACCAGGAGGTCACAGTTCAATTCCTGGTCAGGGCAGGGCACATGCCTGGATTGCGTGCTTGATCCCCAATGTGGGGCATTCAGGAGGCAACTGAACAGTGATTCTCTCTCATCATTGATGTTTCTATCCTTCTCTCCCTCTCCCTTCCTCTCTGAAATCAATAAAAATATATATTAAAAATATAGAATATATGACGTAATGTTTGGTTGATTATTTGGGGCTGAGTGAGACTCCTTGTCTGTCACAAGCTAATCGTTACCCCACTCCACTGCCCTTTGAAACTATAACATAATTCAGTAAGATGGCCAGTGACTTTTTAAAAGGTAAATGTTGAGATGTGTGTGTGTGTGAAGCTTCCCTTGTTTATTCTGTGAACGGTTCACACTGTGTTTCAGGAGCATGCGGTCACCATGCCCTGCACGTGGGTGATGGCGTGTGCGTACGCCCCGTCAGGCTGTGCCATTGCGTGTGGGTAAGTAGGCCCCACAGCAGCTTTTCAGATGTCCTGTGACCCATAGAACACTGTGGTATGGGCAGAAATACACAGACAAGAACTTGTACTTTTTATTGTTTGCTTGTTAAACAATGTGTTAAATTGCTCCCTGAACGTTATTAAAAAACAAACAAAAAAAAAAAAACCACACAGAAATCTCTTTCATTATTATTTTCATTACAGAGTGACAGTGGTATAAGCTTTAAAACTATGCCCCTGACTCAGATGCAAACATCTTGGAATGCATGTTGGTTACATGTACCAGAAACCTGGAAAAATGTAGAACCTTCGATCTAGTGATTTTACACATCAGAACATGAAGGCAAAGACTCAGAATATAGAAAAAAATATATGAATAATAATTATTGTAGAATTATGTAAAATAAAGCCAAAGACTAAAAAGGGAAACAATATGTTCACCAAAGGAAATCCTATATAATAAAGACATAATATGCAAATTGACCATCCCTCCAACACACAAGATGGCCGCCCCCATGTGGACACATGATAGCTGGCAGGGGAGGGCAGTTGGGGGTGACCAGGCCTCCAGGGGAGGGCAGTTAGGGACAATTGGGCCATCAGGGAAGCAGTTAGGCATCAATCAGGCTTGCTGGGGAGTGGTTAGGGGGTGTTCAGGCTGGTAGGCAGAAGCAGTTAGGGGCAATCAGGCAGGCAGGCAGGCAGGAGAGTGGTTGGGAGCCAGCAGTCCTAGATTGTGAGAAGGATGTCCCAGATTGAAGAGGGTGCAGTCTGGGCTGAGGGACAGACACCGCCCTCTCTAACCCTGACCCCTGTGCACAAATTTCATACACTGGGCCTCTAGTTGTTGAATAATAGTGGTACCTGAATTGAATGGAATATTAACAGCCATTAAAAGGAAAATGCGTGACCACAGTAAATGAAAAGAGCATCTAGGTTATTCGGAAGATTGTACCTTAATCTCTGTTCTCCTGAGGGTACACTGTGTTACCCTCCATTAACCTTGGACACTTCTTTCTTCCCATGCCAGGGGCTTGGATAACAAGTGTTCTGTGTACCCACTGACCTTTGACAAAAACGAAAGCATGGCCGCCAAAAAGAAGTCTGTGGCTATGCACACCAACTACCTGTCAGCCTGCAGCTTCACCAACTCGGACATGCAGGTGAGTGAGAGCCCGTGGGAGGGCGGCCTGCGGGAGGGCAGAGGAGGAGCCCCAGGGTTCCTCTTAGCAAAAGGGGTGCTCCAGAGGAAGCTCCTGTTCCTCGTTGGTGATTATTATTTTAAATAAAAGCAGAAATGAGGACAGCCAGGGCTATTGGCTGTTGATAGAGGAGATAAAATACCTGCCATATTGAACATCCTTCTCTCATTGCCTTGTCGGGGGTGGACCAGGGAGCCGGGGGTGGGAATTCCGTCTCCCAGTCTGAGCGGTGGGTCCAAGGCCGGGAGGTGAGTGCACCTTCACGGAGCGGCCGAGCTTCAGGGTGTGCGCGTTACACGCCTCGCTGACGGCTTCACGCTCCAGTTTGGACAGATGCAAAAGAAGCAGCTGTAGGTAGTAAATCTGCGCCCTCCTCTGAGAAAACCCAAAGTAAAAACACTACTCAGCACGCCGGCCACATTTTCTTAGTGAGCTGTGAAAGTGCACTGTGGTTCATTTCTCACATCTGTTCAGCAAACCTTTCCCCGTGTCCACCACCCACGCTGCCAGGCACTGGGGACACTCAGTCTCTGCCCTCAGGGACCTTCATGGAAACCAGTCGGAACTGAACAGCGGAGCAGGCTGGGAGCTCAGGGCGGGAGGAGTGGTCACAGACCAGCTGCATGGAGTTGCCTGGACCAGCCTGGAGGGTGAGGGCATTGCCAGTGAGGTGTGAGGGGAGCCCAGTGGGAGGCAGGCAGCCCCAGAAGTGGGCAGGGACACAGCCCAGGGCTCCCCGAATGCCTTGTGGGTGGTGGGCAGCCTGCGAGGGCAGGGTCATACATGGCTTGTTTTAAGCAGGAGAGTGTGTGTCAGATAAAGTCTTCCCTGGCCCACTCTGGCTTCAGCTGACTCCATCAGGAGACCGGATAACTGGGTCATTGTTTAATTGCCGACAAGAGGGGTGTCAGGTTGACCTGTAGTATTTACACCTGGTGTCTGGGACCAGGAGCCTTGCAGACCTGAACAGCAGGGGCTGCTGTGGGCCCAGCTGGCTGCAGCAGCCACAACCTGGCAGGTGCCTTTGAGCCTGAGGAGGAGCAAAGCAGCAGAGGTCTTAGTGAGGAAGGAGGAAGCCACAGAGGGACGTAGGCACAGGGGTCGCCAGGCATCTCAGGTGTCTCCGGTGGAGACGGATCACCCTCACTGTGAGTTGGGGATGGAAGGGGCACCGGTTAGGCAGAAAGTGCTGTTTCCTAGCAGGCAGCCAGAGGGAGATGGAATAGAAGGAAGTCCGCTGGCCACGCCAGCCACCTTGCCAGGGCACCGGGCACAGGGCTTGGCTTAGAGTCAGACAGGGGGATCGAATCCCGGCTCCACTGCATTCAGGCTGGTCAATCCTAAGCAAGGTGTGTTCCTTTTTTAGTTTTCTCACCTGTGAGTGAGGATGGCAATAAATTCTTCCCTGGCAAGGTTTTCTGAGGGTTAAATTAGATGACTGGTAGAAAATAATACATACAGTCCCCGGTAAATATTAGCTCTTACTGTTATATTACTGATATTAACACAAAGCTTCATTGCACAACAGTTCAGGTGCATGGTCTGGTGTGGGTATTAATAAATTAATGAACCTGAAGTTTCTTGCCGTTTCTGGGATCAAAATAAAATAAAATAAAAACTCACTCTGCTGCTGTGGCTCGGTGTTTGAGCATCAACCTATGAACCAGGAGGTCATAATTTGATTCCCAGTCAGGGCGCATGCCCGGGTTGCGGGCTTGATCCCCAGTGTGGGGCCTGCAGGAGGCAGCTGTTCAATGATTCTCATCATTGATGTTTCTTTCTCTCTCCCACTCCCTTCCTCTCTAAAGCCAATAAAAATATACTTTAAAAAAGAAGAAGAAAACCTCAAGGGTCTGATATAAGATTATGGCATTAAAGCTATAAATTCTTTACATTCTAGAATAAATGAGTGACACAGTTAGAGGTTATGTTTAGTGCATTGATGATAATAAGTGTTTGGTTTTTAAAATTTATTTGTACTTACATTGTAATGAAGATTCCAAAGGTATTTTTAAAATATTAAGGATTTACTTTTTACTTCTAAAAGCAGTCCATTTGTTTGATTGAAGCGTATGGTATGAAAAATGACCAAATTAAAGAGCTAATCTGTGGCAATCATTTAAAGCAGAGTATTTGGACCTGGCATCCCAAAAAAGATTGGATTCACCCTTGCAAGTGCTGGGACAGGAGCGGTGCAGGGCAGGCAATGGGGGGTGGGCCTGGAGAGATGGGACGGAATGGTAGCGTAGGTACAAGTGCCCAGGTTAAGATGCGGTCAGTCCTGTGTGTTCCTAAGCTGCTCTCACCAGCCTGGCTCATCTTGTCGGATGTCCATTTGACAGAAGCTGAGGCTGTAAGGAGTCCCATGGAGTTGCAGCCTTGGAAATTCCCCAAATTTGAGAGCTGCCTCCCATGGGGACCTTGAGGAGGACTTTGGGGCCTAGACCCAAGAAGCCCGAGTGCTCCGGAACTCACCCAGCTCCAGTTCCGGGAGGTGCTCCGAGGGGCCTCCCCGGGGAGGAGATCCTAGGCCTCCCCGACTTCCCACAGGACGACCCGCCCAGACAGGCCGCCTCAGGCACAAGGCCGGGTGGGAGCAGTTCCCCTCCCGTGCTGTGTTCCCTCCCTGCAGAAGGCAGAGATTCCTCCTCAGTGCTAGGCCTAGCGAGCAAGAGAGAGGGGAATGGGAAGGCGGGAGGGGAGGGGAGAGAAGACTCCAGCAAATGGCAATTAGAGGTGCAGCAGGTCAGCGGGCCTTTGCATGCCAGCTATTCTTAAGGCCTGATTTCTGTCTTCTTTCCTCAGCATCAGTCACTATCACCCACAGAGGGCTCTCTGCTGTGGGCACTTGACATTGCCCAGCCACTTCCTGCACTGGCTTATCACCTCCTCCAGGAGCAGCCAGAGGGTGGGGCACAGGGAGGTTCCCTATGGCTTGTGATCCCCAGGGCTGCTCCTGGCTCCAGGGTGCTGCAGTGCTGTCAACTGGGTCTGGGAGCCCATAAATCCTGGATCCCACTGCCTTTCTCCCAACCCCACGCAGGTATGCTCAGCCGGAGCCCAAGCCCCATGCCTTTCCCCAGGCAGCCCAGCGTTCCTCTCCCTGGGTGGGCCAGCCTCACTCACTGACGGCTGTGCAGAGGCTGCTGTGATCGCTCCACTGAGCTGACAGAGTCTCCGAAAACATACCCTGATCTTATCACTCCGATTGGAAGCTTTCCATAGCTTCTTTCTGTCTGCAGACTGAAGTCTTCACTCTCTACACAGACACACCTTTCATCCAGAGCAGAGGTAGGCAGTCACGGTAGTGCCTGCCCTCCTTCACCTGGCCAGCGGTCACTCAATCCTCTAAGACCAGCTCAGATGCCCCAGAGTGCGTTTGGTGCCCCTCCCGTGGGCCCAGCTGTATCTCGGCACTTTTCACACTCTGTCATGGTGATCAGTGTCTTGTCTACAAGACGGTCAGAAAAACATGCCATTCGGCCATGCTAAGTTCCTTAGACCTTCTGCAGTGAGGGAGAGAACCCCAGCCTGAGAATCTCTAGGCCTTAAGGTGGAGGAATCAGGGAGGGCTGCTTGGAGGGTTTCAGATACTGCCCTGCGTGGTTTTAAGGTGGACCTCTCACAATGAGAAGCTGGTTGACGATATAATATTGTAGCTTTGGATTGGTGAATCCAGTGAGATTAGGGTCTCAAAGCCCAACTTGAGGAGCAAGCAGTTAAGTTTTGGTAAGTTGTTTACTTGGTTCACAGTCTTATTTTGCAGGAGCAGGAATGCAGCAGTGACAGGGTGTTGGGGGTGTGTGTGTGTGTGTGTGTGTATATGTATGTGTGTAAAAGGCCTGTGTGTGTGTGTGTGTGTGTGTGTGTGTAAGGGGCGTGTGTGTGTGTGTGTGTGTGTGTGTGTAAGGGGCCTCTGTGTGTGTGTGTGTGTGTGTGTGTAAGGGGCGTGTGTGTGTGTGTGTGTGTGTGTAAGGGGCCTCTGTGTGTGTGTGTGTGTGTGTGTGTGTGTGTGTAAGAGGCCTGTGTGTGTGTGTGTAAGGGGCCTGTGTGTGTGTGTATGTGTATGTAAGGGGCCTGTGTGTGTGTGTGTGTGTGTGTGTTTAAGGGGCCTCTGTGTGTGTGTGTGTGTGTGTGTGTGTGTGTGTGTGTGAGGGGCCTCTGTGTGTGTTTGTGTGTGTGTGTGTAAGGGGCCTCTATGTGTGTGTGTGTGTGTGTGTGTGTGTGTGTGTGAGGGGCCTTTTTTCCCTGTGGCCTTGCTCCTCACAGAGCTGATAGTGGAAACACACTCTTCCTGTCCTTCCCACGTCAGATCCTGACGGCGAGCGGGGACGGGACGTGCGCCCTGTGGGACGTGGAGAGCGGGCAGCTGCTGCAGAGCTTCCACGGGCACGGGGCCGACGTGCTCTGCTTGGACCTGGCGCCCTCAGAAACCGGAAACACCTTCGTGTCTGGGGTAAAGACCAAGGGAAACGTCTAGAGTGCTTTGTCTACCAGGGAGGGTGGTGGTGCAGTCCATGGCCACCTGGCAGCCACTGTGTGTCTGTTCTCCCCTCTGGGCTCAGAGAGGCAGCGACAGAGGGAGGAGGAAGGAAGGGGAAATGAAGGCCTGGGACATGCCATGGGGAAGGTGAGATGTAGGCTCTGGACAGTTTGTGCCCAATCAGGAAGCTGCCAAAGAAGAAAGCACGCTCCAGGGGGAAGCTGGGTCCTTCCCTTGTCCCCCGCCCAATCCGAGATCTGCTTCTGGCCTTCTGAGGGCCTGAAGCAAAGATGATCTCCGACAGACATGGTCTGTGTTACATAACTGGAACTCACGGTGTCTGTGCACAGTCCTTGCAACGGCCTTAACTCCGGGTAACTTTGCATTTGTAGGGCTGTGACAAGAAGTCCATGGTGTGGGACATGCGTTCCGGCCAGTGCGTGCAAGCCTTTGAAACCCATGAATCAGACGTCAACAGTGTCCGGTCAGTGAGTAGGGTGTTCAGCTGCTCCTCTGTTCTCCTGGGCTCCCTGGCCTGGGGTCATCCTGAGCCCACCACCGCCTCCAGGCTTCACGTACTGGGCCGAGAGGCCTCCCAGCAAGAATGGCTGCTCTGTGGTGGGACTGAATAGCGCTCCAAAGCTCTCAGAGACTTTAATATAACTGTACCAGGGGCACTGGTGGCATCCTCCCTATTGAGTCAATATTTCTCGTTCATTCAACAAATACTTGTTGAGTACTTCTAGGCTAGACATTGTCCCAGGAACTGAGAATACAGTTGTGAATAAGACAGACAAAGTCTCTTCTTTCCTGCAGGGGACAAGAAAACGCACAAATAAACAAATGTATGATTTAATTTGAGATGCTGATAAGTGCTATGAATGAAAGTAATACAAGGAGAAGCAGAGGGATGGGCTGTTTCTTAGAATGGACAGGGAAGGCCTCTCTGAGGAGGTGATATTTAAGTTGAGGCCGGATTATAAAGAACCGGGGGAGATGCGAGGTTCAGGGACCTAACAAGAGGCCAGATTGCTGAGTTGGGGGAGAGGGTGGCTAACATGATCTATGTTTGCCTTTAAAGGATCATTCTGGCTGCTGAGTGGAGAACAGGTTATAGGGGAGCAAGAATGGAAGGATGTGTGATAGCCGGCTAGAGGGAAGTTGCGTGAGATCAAGAGAGAAAGGATGGCGGCTGGAACTAAGAAAGCATAGTAGAGACAGAACTGTCTAGAACTGGGAATGTTCTGAGGTCTTACCTGACCTGCAGGCTATCAAGTTAGGCTGTCACAAGTTCATAGCTGCTGGTAGACAGAAGATACAGGGTGAAGGACAGTTTATTGCTCAGAGCAGCGGCAATAGCCAGAGTGTCAGCATTTCCGTGCCGGTTCCTGGAGCCCAAATTCCACAGGATGACATGGAAAGGGCCAAATGACATGCAGGATCTATGAACTGGATCCTAAGAAAGAGGTCAATGTTGACTTTAAATTTGGAAGATGACACTGTCCAGACAGTATATATAATATAATCACCCAGGCATCTTCAGTGTGCTTAGTGGGCAATACTAGGCTTGTTCCCCTTAAAAGCAAAAACAAAATGAGTTGACTTAATTACATTAGGAGTACTAGAAATGTTAGTAAGAACTGTCTAGCTCCCTGCCCTCAAATATGGGATAAGATAAAAGGAAAAAGGCTGTCGCTTTTTGCAAATATGTAGCAATTACCCAGAAAATTGATCCAGAAGTTACCGCAGATAGAAATGAAGTTGCTAAGGTGACAGACAGAATCTCCACAAAAGTCAAGGAAACCCTTATGATGAAATTCAGCTTAAGAAGACACAGTCTCTTACCCAGGCTTTTGCCTTTACCCTGACCCTCTCCTTCTGAAGGCCGCTATTCCACCAGGTCTCCCCTGAGGTCTGCCTCTCTGGGGAGCGGTTATAGAAAAGAGAGTGACGGTGACAGAAAGCATCGTTATTTACTGGAAGCTCTTTATTCGGCACCATGCCACATTCGTTGCTGTCTTATTCCCTCTTGACGAGGAAACTGAGGCTGTGCGAGGTGAAGTCCCTTTGCACAAGTATTCCATGTAGTAAGCAGTCAGTGCAGAGATCTGCATGGGGCTCTGTGTGTCTGATTCCAGTGTCTGTGTTTGTAACCGCTTTCTTATCCCTGAGCTCTGGGCCATGTCTTAGGAATGAGGTATGTGGTCAAGGGTCCGGGGACCTGCTCTGTGTTCCATGCCTGTGTTCCATGCCTGTACAGATACCTGTATTATCACATCTACTCCTCACCAACACTCTGCAAGGCCGATGCCGCTGTCTCCCACTGACAGGGAAGAAAACTAGAGGCCAGCGGGTCTGCCGGACGAGCTTCCCTTTCTGGCCTCCGTAACAAATGGCCCTCGTGTCCCTAGAAGTGGAGATTCTGGTTCCGAGGGCCTGGCATGGAACAGCCTTCCCCGACGGTGATGACGGGCATCCGGGGTTGGGAGTCTCCGCTCTACAGTGCGTTCTCCCCACCTCCCCCTGCAGGTACTACCCGAGCGGAGACGCCTTCGCCTCAGGGTCAGATGACGCTACGGTATGTTTCTGAGTCATCGAGAGCTTTGTTATTTGAGAGAGAGATGTGCTGCCTTCATTTTATTTTAAATAACTTTTTTTCTGATTACAAAATTAATGTCTATTTGTTGAAGAAACATTGGGGAGAAATTAAATTACCTTAATCTCCCTACTCGGGAAAAATCACAATGAGATGAATTCCTTTCTGGCTCTTTCCTTGTTAAACAAAATTTGCTTTTTTTTTTTTTTTTTTTCACTTACTAATAGATTGTGAACATTTTCCTGTGCCAATAAACATTGTCCTATATTATTTTTTCTTAGTGATTGAATAGTTTCCCATGTTATAGACAAAACCATCATTTACGTAGCCAGTCTTCAATTTTGGGACATTTAGGTTTTCGTGGTATGTGTTTTTTTCCTGTTAAAAAGCACTGCTGTAAGTAAGTATTTTTGGAGCCTCTCGTTATTTCCATAGAATGAATTCTCAGACATGAACTTAATGAGTTAAAAATAGGCCTAGTTTTAAAGCTTTTAATACTGATTGAAAAATTATGTTCACTGATTTTTTTAAAGAGAAAAGAAATACCTTCTTGTGCCCTGGAAATACCAAATAAATTATTAAATAATAGTAATAATAGTTTTGATTCTGATTCAGTACTATGGAAGAAATTACAAAGGATCAGATTGAGAGTTTTGATAAAAATACAAATTTAAAACTTATAGATGTCAAAAATATATATAACCAAATGTAAGTGTATATATTTTGGAAAAATCCTTTGCTACAGGTATGCCAGGCCAAGTTGAAATCCTCTAGATATGAATGAGGAGGCATAATCAATAAGATATATACCCCAATTTTAAAGAAAGTAGAATGCAGACCATTTATAAAGCAATACATCAAAAATGGCAAATAAACTGAAAAATTTTTCAAAATCACCTCTAATCCAAGAAATGCACGTTTCAGTGATCAGTGCTCAGCTGCAGGAGAATGCTCAGTGTGGAGGTGGTGCCGGGGGAGCCTGGGCTAGCCTGATCAGGACCCTGGGTACCAGCCTTCTAGAAAGCAGTACTGTGACAGAAGAACTTTCAAAATATCTCTATCCTTTGATCTGGGCATGCTATTTCTTGGAAATAATTCTATCCTAAAGAATCTATTCCATAGCTATTATAAGGGAAATGTCAGGGATTTTTACATAAGAATGGTCACCACGGGAGAGAATCTATATATATAAAAGCCTAAGCGACCATTACAACAGAACAACCGGTCAACTAGTCACTATGATGCGCACTGACCACCGGGGGCAGATGCTTAATGCAGGGGCTGCCCCCCAGTGGTCAGTGCATTCCCACAGCCCACCTCCCATGGCCGGCCAACTGCGTTAGCGCCTGGTGTCCGTTCCTTCCACGCCTAGCCCCGTGACCATTGCCTCCTCCCCTGACCCCGCCTGCCCAGGGCCTTTGGTGCCTGGCTGGACAGGGAACCGAGCCTGGGTGGCAGTGGACACGGCCCCTTTCCCAAAGGGACTGAAGGCTGGCTCCCTTCCCCGGGGGCCAGTGGCCAATCTCCCATGCCCTGTCCCTCCCCTGATTGGCCGGCCCTGAACACCCCTGATCACTGGCCAGGCCTACAGACCCCACTTATGCATGAATCCATGCACCAGGCCTCTAGTTTTATTATAAAAGAGAAAAATTAGACACAAACATCTTTTTAACAGGGTATGGCTAAATTCTGATATATCTACATGAAGACTAACAACAGCATTAATTATGGGTGTTGTTGTTGTTTTTTTGAAGATTATTTACTTATATGAGATAATGCTCATAACATAATAAGAAAAGTAATAAACATCCACTCTATGTTATTTTTTATTTCATTATTTATTTTTTTAATACACACATAAAACAGAAGTAAGTCTGAAGGAAATAGGTATTAGTCAATACCTCTAGGATTTGGGGTGACTTTTATTTTATTGTCTATGCATTTTGAGTTTTTCTGAATTTTCCACAATGAACATGTATCCTTCATCAGAAAAAAGGCCGGGTTTCATTTTAGGTTTTGTACCTGAGGAAGCCTTCTATATGTGCTGTGTCTTTAAGTCTCCATTGGAGATGAATAGGAATTGGGACTGAGGGAGAAAACACTAGGAGAGAAAACGTGAGAGGTGTTTCCCTCACCTCTCTCACTACCCAAGCCACTGGTACCTGCTGGTGGCTCTGTGGTGTCACCTCTCCAAACTGGAGCCAGAAGTCAGAGCTTCTTTGTTTGCACCTCAGTGTCGCCTCTACGACCTCCGGGCAGACAGAGAGGTGGCCATCTATTCCAAGGAGAGTATCATATTTGGAGCATCCAGCGTGGACTTCTCCCTCAGTGGTAAGATTTTCTGTCAGAAACTCCCCTGGGACTGTAAAACAGGGCCTAAGTGACACCCAGCTCTGCCAAGAGGCCCCTCAGCTCAACTTCCTGTGGGCCCATCTGCCAATAGTCTCCTTTTGTGCCAGTGTCCCCCCACCCCCACCCAGTGAGTCCTACTTTTTCCTGCCCTCAGCGGCTGCCCAGCCCCAGACCCTTCAGGGGAAATGAAGGCTGTGCCCATCTAACTGTTCTTCAAGGCAGAGATGGACAGACAGTCACATGCACAGGGCCTTGAGGCGTTTCTTCCCCAGCCTTCATTCTCCCTTCACACCTGAAAAAGGACTTTTTTTCAGAGGTGGAGGGTGGGTGACCCTTTCTCAATGCCCTGACTCGTGGCACCTCTGCCCTCACAGGTGGGGAGGCTGCTGGTGAACATTAAGGCAGCACTGATCCTCTGGGTCACTGGACCTTTCCATTTCCCCAGACACTCCCCGATTCTGCATCTGAGCCTCTGTGCATGCATGCTGCTACCCCTGCCTGAAACATCCTTTCCCTCTTTCCTCTGCTGGCAAACTCCTGTTCAACCCTCAAGAGCCCATCAAATGTCATTTCCTCTGCATTGTCTTCCTTGGTCCTTCCTCTGTGATGCATAGACCTTACACACAACTGAGCACTTCCAATACAGCCCTTAGCACATGGTGCTGTGATTTATGTGTCTTCCTACCCAGACCACCTTCCACAGGGGCAGCTACTGTGCTTTCTCCTCCGAATTCTCAGGGCAAATCACAGTATCTGACACACGGGGGCACTAAATCACTGTTTACTGAAGGAATGAACAAATGAATGAATGAGTGAATGAACGAACAAGCAAGCAAGCGTCATGCAAAGAAAAACAGGAAGGAAGGAACTGGTTTAATAACTGTCACCTCCTCCCGCTTGCAGGTCGCCTGCTCTTCGCTGGATACAACGATTACACCATCAACGTCTGGGATGTGCTCAAGGGGGCCCGAGTCTCCATCCTGTTTGGACATGAAAACCGTGTTAGTACTCTGCGGGTTTCCCCTGACGGAACTGCTTTTTGCTCAGGATCCTGGGATCACACCCTACGAGTAAGCGGGGAGACTTTCTGTTTTACTCCGTGTGTGAGAAGAGGAGTGATTGGCCTTCCTGAGAGCAGAAGTCCGAGTGAGCTGGGAGAGGCCTGGACAGCTACCCATGTTTCCCCGAAAATAAGACATCCTCCGAAAATAAGACCTAGCGCAACTTTGAAAGAAAAAATTAATATAAGACACTGTCTTATTTTCGGGGAAACAGGGTACATGGAGCTCAGGTTACTCAGAGCCACGGAAGGAATGAGTGGCCCCGGAGGCAGTGAGTGCCCATCAACACAGGTGTTCATGCATAGATTACACAGCTCTGTATCAGCATGCGGTAGAGGGAATAGCTGGATTAGGTGATTCAAAAGGTTCCTTTTAGTATGATTCTTCTGAGACTAGCCTTTGGCAAACCAGACTGCCAGTCTCGCCTCCTAGAAATGGAGGGTACTTGCGGTCACAGACCCCTGTGAAACCAACAGAGGGGCTTAAGGGGGGCATGAAGCCCCTGCAATCATATGCCAGATTTTGTGTGCGTCCTCCTCATGGCTTTTTAAAATGTATATTCTCAAAAAGCTCCAAGACTTTGTCGGGTGTTGGCTCCCCAGAAATACTGATTGCAAAGCAAAGCTCACCGCAGTGTTGAACACACCACCTTGGCAGTTTCAGTGGTGTCAGGAGGGAGAGCAAAGGCAGGTCCTTGAGGTGTTAGGGAGCTGAGGCGGACCTTTTGATGGAGGGACTCTGGTGGCATAGGGTTTAGGATTGCTGGACCCAGGGTTTCCAAGATGGGCTTTAACAGGGACCAGTCACTGATGCTCTGTGTTGTTCTGAGAAGTGCGTCTCTTCGGAAGAGGATGCTTGACGCGTGTATTCGTAGGATAAAAAGGGTGAATGGACTTTTGCAAAGTTTTACTGAAAGACACAGTAAAGTTATTTGTGACTTCATTCATCTTCCTGGTCAGGAGTTACCTAAATTAGTCAAGTTGTGTTCATGTACTCAGAGGGCTGTCTGGGAACAAATGGCTTCTGCTGCCAATCTAAGAGTCACCAGCCCCACGTAGGAGGCCACCGAAGCCCGTAGACCACATGTGTCAAACACAAGGCCCGCGGGCCAAATCCGTCCTGCCAGGCCTTGCAATGTGGCCCGCACCGCGCTGTCATCACTGCACTCCGCTGCGTTTCCATCACAATGACAGTTTATGACTGTTCAGTAAACCATTCAGCCCGCGATTTAGGCTGGATTTTAGATTTTGGCCCCATCTCTGATTGAGTTCGACACCCCTACCGTAGACAGTTAACTAAGGGGGAGGGGCATCAGGTCCAACACTCACCTTTCTCCTCTCAACCCTCAGGGCAAAGCACGGTGCCTGACACACCTGGGCACTGAGTCACTGTTTATTCAATGAATGATCAAATGAACAAATGAGTTGCTAAGAGGAAAGAGTTTTGTTTTCTAAGATGTGCAAGTGCTCTATTTTGGATGGACTGTGTGTGTGTGTGTGTGTGTGTGTGTGTGTGTGTGTGTAAAGAGACTTTGACTTGTCCCTTTAAACTCAGGTTTTGTATGTTAAGTACTAAAGAAACTAATAGTTATCTGTTTGTGTCTTTGCAGGTCTGGGCTTAATCATTCCCTCACAGCACACTTTTAGGAACCTGAGGTTAGAATCTGAAATCGCCACATGTCAATAGATCTTACTTCTAGAGGACTTGAGAGTTTATCACAACGTGGCTGAAAGGCCACCAAACATCTCCAATATTCCTATGAAAACCACTGTCAGCCTTCAGCACTAGGAGGACACCTTCAAGGACAGTGTTGGGGGGTTTTTGTTCTTTTCATTTTGAGCACTTTTTAAATTTATTCGTTAATATATATATATATATATATATATATATATATATATATATTGATTTCAGAAAGGGAGGGAGAGGGAGAGACAGATAGAAATATCATTGACCAGCTGCCTCCTGCACGCCCCACACTGGGGATTGAGCCCACAACCCCGGTCGATGCTCAACCACTGAGCCACACCAGCCAGGCTAAAATGTATTCATTTTTAAGGTTATTCTTAATTATACTCGGCTCAACTCATTCAGTTACCAACAGAATCCAGCGTCTAACGTGTTTCCTATGGCTTCTTTGCATCGGATTTGTTTCGGAGCACCTCAGAGCCTGGTCTCTGTCCGCTGTGCTGGGCCTGGGCCTCCCTCCGGAAGTGCTGGTTTCAGTGGCTGGAGGAGGAGGGCCGTGGTGACTGGTCTGTGATGGGAGGACGTTCCAATTCCAAGTGTAATTAGACAGATTCGCTTTTTTAAAAACATGTTTTTATTGTAAAACTATCTTTCCCGGTTGTGCATCATATTGTCTTGTTTCACATAAAACATTTTAATCTATGTGAACTGTTATAAATGAAGCAGGTGTGAGGAAGGTGGACAGGAGGTTTACTTTATGAATCGGATGATGATGGGATAGGAGTGTGATCACGTGGACAGAACATTTTCTTTCAAGGACAAAGCTGAATGGGGTTTGTGACACACGCTTCTCAGAGCAACCAAAACCTTTGTGCATGGGACACAGGACAGCACACTCGGTGAAAGACCTATCACTAGTATAGACGTGAGGTTCAGCGGGCTACGGTGGGTCTTGTCCATATCCATTCTACTCATATTTATTGCATTATGGATGTAATTGCATATGCAAATTAATTGCTAGGTTTCGAAAAATAATGTTTTATATTGAGAAAAATAAAAAAGATATCTTGTCTTTATTTGAAATTCAGCGATTCCTCCTGGAAGATACCAAGTACTCTGTTACAAGACCCTTGTTTTAAATGTTTCTAAAGGTATAGAGAGGCTTATTCTTTGTTTTAGAAAACTTCTTATTCATCAAGATGGCATGCATCAGGGGAGTAAAAAGTCACCTCAAATTCCAAAAATCACTCCTGGGTGAGGCTTGCCCGTGGTGTCCAAGGGCTGTCTGCTGCATCCCCTGGATCTCCCGTCTCCTCTCAGCCCTGGCCCGCGCTCCCCACCCCCTTCCTCCCGCCCCCGCCCCGGCCCCGGCCCCGGCCCTTCTCCCAGGGCCAGTTCTGGCTCCGCAGGCCCAGCCCCAGGCCCTGCTGCTCAGAGAGGCCCTTCCAGAGTGGGCACAGCCATCGGATGGGCCTGGGCCTGGCGCCCGTAACCTCGGGGGTGCAGGGCCACCCTCAGATCTACTTGGTCAGGTATCATCATGGACCAGTCAGGCCATCTTTTCCACCTGTTTTTTAAAAATAAACAGAATGGTTATATTCAGTCATTTGTGAGGGTTTTGCTGTGCAACAGCCCCGGTGAAAGAGCAATAGAAAGGCTCCCGCTTGCTTCTGAAGCGCCCAGCGGGAAGAAGGGGACGTGGTCCCCAGGGGCCATTTCAGCCACCTCCTCTCCCAGCAGAGGACCGCCTGGACAGGGCCTCTGGGAGATGGGCACAAGGTCCACCCAGCTGCTGAGGGGGCAGGTCCCAGTGTGTCCACGGAACCCCCAAGCCGCACTCCTAGGACATTCCAAACTACTCCTATCTACACACCCTGCCTCTCTCCCACAGACCTTGCCTGCCTCTGCACAGCTAATTCAGGCTTTATGTTTGGAGAGGCAGAGCATGTATTCAGTGCAAAACAGTCCATAACTTCCCAGTTAAAAACTGGAAGGACTCTGTTGGAGTATTTTGTAGATTACTCACCCCAGGCAGTAAGCCACTTCCCCTGTTAGTATTTCATCTCACAGTGTGCGCTATGTAGTATTTATGGATGAAATCCTTGGTTGGGAATATACTACACTATGTGGACACCTGAGGGCAAGCTCTAAGTAATAAACTGTATTTTGCATACTGAAAATAATGCCGAGTGGAGTTTTTCAACCAGTTTGACATTTTTCAGAGGACTGGGGGGCAAACCCACCAAACTGGCTGTGGGGAAGGAGCGTAGGGAATGTGCCCCTGTGTGCGTAGCCCTTCCCAGCCAGAGGGAAGGAGCGGAGGCAGGAAGGCAGCCCCTGAGGAGGTGGGCAGCCGTGGGGGTTGATGGGAAAGGCCTGTGACCTGAAACCGGGCAGCTGCTAGGGAAAGACCCAGCAGCAGGCGCTCCACACCCCTTTCCTCTCCCGCCCCTCAGCCGCCTCCACTCCCTCCCCCGGATTATATGCAGCTTAATGGCAGCAAAGGTGGTAAAGGCCTTTGTGTTCTGGGCTTCCATAGTTGTTTGGCCAGCTGGCTGGGAGGTGGCACACTGACAATTAGGACTCATCTGTAAGCTAGAGGGGGGCAGCACGGTGACAACGGATGTGACCTTAGGTTCAGACCCAGCTCTGCCCCTGGTACAGGATACAGGGTATCATCCAGATTTCCCCCGGCTCAGGGTCCTCATCTAGGAAATGGGACAGCATTACAGTATGTACCTAGCTCAGCCCGGCACATCTCCACTAGGGTCCATTCCCTGCTTCCGAGTTCTGTCTGTCCACCCCTCCTCCCTTTTCCTTCTCCCTTTCCTATTACTTCCTCTCCCTTATCTCTCTCTCTTCTCCCATCTCCTCCCTCCTCTCTTCCTATCCCACCTCTCCCCTTGTCTCCTTTCTTGTTCCTCCTTTTCTTCCTCTCTCTTCCCTTTCTACCCCATCCCTCCCTTTCCCCCAATTCCTTTCCTTTTTCTTCTCTGTCTCCCCCCCCCTCCACTTCCTCCCCTCCATAAGCAGCCTCCTTCAACTATCAAATTAGTAATTATCAATTAGAAAACCATCTGGGCCAGGGTTCTTGGTTTTTGGTCTTACAATCCCTTCATACTCTTAAAAATTGAAGACCCCAAAGAGCTTTGAGTGGATTATATCTGTCAATATTTATCATTCGTAATTAAAACTGAGAAAAATTGTAAAACAAGAATAGAGACTCACTAACCCATTCCACTAGAAAACTCCTGAGAGAACGAGCATTTAGAAAGCCACACATACAAAAAGAAAAGGTGTTATTATCATGAAAAAAGTGTTGACCTTGGGGATCCTCAGGTGGAACCACACTTTGAAAACAGCTGATCTGGGCTAAGGAGCTCTTTTTGAGCTCCTCTGGGAGGCCTCCCTGAGGCCAGGAAGGCCCTGGTAAGGAGCTTAGAAAAGGGTGGGGGAGTGGGGGGAGAAAGGAGAGTGATTAGGGGAAAGAGGACTTAACAAGAAGGTCTCTGAGGAGGCTTTGGGGTGACCACAGGCCCTGTAAGAGGCCTGGAGAGGCAATGAGAAAGGCTAGAGACCAACTGAGGCCTGTGAATATCTTTTCACAGGAGGACACTTGAAATCCTGAGTAAGCCCAGCTGATCCGTTAGAAGATTTACTGTGGTTGGGGTGGGGACCATATCACTTCACCTGGCTTCCCCCAAGTCCACGAGAGCTGACTGAGCAGGGAGTTGCAGATCTGCATTGCCCAAAGGTGGCTGCTGGTTCAACAACAAATTAAAAATACAGATCCTTGGGGCCTACTGCATGAAATGTCCAGAATGGGCAAATCCATAAAGTCAGAAAGCAGATTAGTAGTTACTTAGGGCCAAGAGTGGGACGAATGGGGAATGACTGCTAATGGATATGATATTTCCTTTGAGGAAATGGGATGCTAGCAGATAGTGGGAATGGTCAAAAAACCCTGTGAATATACTACGAACTTGAACGTTTTATGAACTTGACCCCAAAGGCAAGGTAAGTAAAGGCCAAAATAAATGAATGGGACTCTGTCAAACTAAGAAGCTTCTGCACAGCCAAAGAAACTAACAACAAGAGGCAGCCAACTAGATGGGAAATGATATTTGCAAACAGTAGCTCCAACAAAGGTTTAATTTCCAAAATATATAAAGAATTCATTAAACTCAAACTACCCAACCAAAAAGCAGGCAGAGAACCTGAAAATATACCTCTCCCAAGAAGACATACAGTCAATAGATACATGAAAAGAGGCTCAACCTCACAGGCAATTAGGGAAATACAAATCAAAACTACCCTGAGATACCACCTGACACCTGTTAGAGTGGCCATTATCAACAAGACAAGCACTAACAGGTGCTGAAGAGGTTGTGGGGAAAAGGGAACCCTCATCCAAAGCTGGGGGGAGTGTAGACTGGTAGAACCACTATGGAAAGCAGTCTAGTGATTCCTCAAAAAATTAAGAATAGAGCTATCATATGGCCCAGCAATCCCTCTCCTGAGTATACATCCCCACCCCACCCCCCAAAAAAATCCTCAAAATCATGTATTCACAAAGATATATGCATCCCTATTTTCATCGCAGCGTTATTCACAAAGGCCACGGCATGGAAACAGCCTGCGGTGAGGGCTGGATAAAGAGGTGATACATATGCACAATGAAACGCTACCCAGCCATAAGAAAGGGTGAAATAGCGCCATTTGCAACAACATGGATAGACCTAGAGAACATTATGTGAAGTGAAATAAGTCAGGAAAAAGCTAAGAACCATGTTATTCCCCTCATAGGTGGGATATAAACCTGAAACTCGTGAACACAAACAGCAGCAGTGTGGTGGCTGCCAGAGGGAAGGGGGTTCGGGGTGAAGGGGGTCCCAGTTAAGGTGACAGGAGATCTGACTTTGGATGGCAGGCAATATACAGATCTTGTAACATAGAAGCCCACCTGAAACCTCTATGTTCGTCAACCAATGCCCCGGTCCCCCCACACACACACCCCAATCAATTTAATTAATAAATATTCTTTAAAGAAAAGAGTATCTCCCACAGACACCTGGCTGCTCCGGTCCAATTGGGAGATGCTGGTCATCCATCCTCGCCAGTGGCGGCTGTGTGTAGCCTTCGTCAGCCTCTCCTTAAGAGAAGGCAAGCGTCTACCGTACCCAACTTCCCAGACTGTGCCCTCCGGGTTCTTGGGCCCCAAGTCAAGAGCTAGGGAACAACCCCAAAGACGCCCCCTCTGCCCGATGACCGCGTGCACACGTGCATGCACGCGCGCTGCTGCGCCTCGTTTCGGGCCCCACAGGTGCGGGTGGGATGCGCATCACAGGCTCCTCTGGGGCCTAGAAAAGCCGCCCCCGGGCGGGGCGGGCCGGACTGCCCATCCCGACGAAGGGAAGCGCCGCCAGGCCCAGAAAGCCGGCGGGGTCATGCCGGGGCCACCGCCGGCCAAGGAGGACCCGCTGGAGCTGCGCACCCTCCGGCTGCTCACCGACTACCTGGAGCACTGCGCCCGGAGGCCCGGCCGCGCCCCGCGCCCGCCCACCTCGCTGGAGGCCGCGGTGGTGCGCTCCCTGGCCCCCCAGATACAGGAGCAGTACCAGCTCTCCTGGACCCGCTACCACCGCCTGGGGTCGGGGGACCGCGTGGAGCTGGTGGCGAGCGCGATCGAGAAAGTATTTCTGCACCCCCCGGGCCCCGACTGGGGCCGCGTGGTGGCGCTCCTGGCCTTCGCGGGGTTCCTGCTGGAGAGGCCGCCGACGAGCCACCCGTGGGCGCTGAAAAATTGGGAAGCCACGGTGGACCAGGACTGCCAGAACCTGGTGGCCCTGCTGTGCGCCTGTCTCACCGGGCAGCACCGCGCCTGGCTGGAGGCGCACGGCGGCTGGGTGAGCGGCGCGGGGCCCTGTGCGGGGTGCGGGGCGGCATCCCAAGGCCAGCCCACGCAGCTGGCCCCCACAGGGACCTAGGGGCGGTCGGGCCTTGGGGCGCTCCTTTCAGCGGCACGTTCGTTCGGTGTGAATCCCGGGTTTCTTCTCTCTGGGCCGCTCTCTGGCTCGCCCGCTCCGGAGCAGCCGCGCGGGACTTAAGTTTGCAGCCCCTCCGGGTTTGGGGGTGCGCCCGCGTTAGGCCTCGGTGCTTTTGGTCCTGGGAGATCCGCAAGCTGGTGAAGCCAGCAGTAGGTCCCCGGGCCAGGTGAGTGCTTCCCCCTGAGCCGCCTCTGAGCCCCTCCTGGGAGAGAAGCACCCTCATGCACTCGCAGCTCTGCGTGCGGGCTAGAGAGCACCGGCCAAAAACGTTAGAATGAAAAGCCATGCCCTTCGCCTTCACACCTCTGGTGAGTGTGCGGGGTCACCAGGGGCAGGGCTGACTCAAGGTTCTTTAACTTCAAACGCACCGCCCTCAGCCCTATGAGCGCACCGAGGAGGCGTCCTGGCTCTCGGCTGTATCTGGCTGTATCTCATTGGTCTCTGTAGGCGGTGTAGGCTAGAGCAGCGATTTCCAACCTTTATCTCATCGCACACATAAACTACTACAGTTCTGTCCCACACCTACAATTCCGTCCCAAAAGCTACATTACCTTTTTGTTTTGTTTTTGCCAATCTGACCAAAACAAGAAGGTATAATTTTGATTCACTCACACTGGATAGCTATTCTTATGTTGTCATTTAAAAAAAAATTTTTTTTTTATAATGTAAGGGAAAAGAGGCAGGTGCCGCTGACTAAATAGTTGGGTATTGCATGTTTTAAAAAATCTTGCGGCACACCAGTTGAAAATCGCTGGGCGGGAGGGCCAGGCCCTTGGCCTCCAGCTCCCAAATCATGCTGAAGGGCAAATCAAGCCCCCATCCTTCAGTAAGAGGGTAGCATGTTTCTTGGATTCTGAGTGAGATCCCTGTTTCTTTCCTCTCACCTTTATTGGAGTTGAGTCAACGACTGAAGTAACCCAGATTATAGAATAAATAGAGCCCAAACTATTTAAAAACAGCCATTAAAACAATCCAGGGTGCTAGGCAAGACATTGTAGGAAATTTAGCCCCATGTTGGCAGTTTTGTAGTGATGAATTGGGCTCCATTTGTGAAGAACAGGCAGTATCCAGAACCTTGACTTTGTATAAACAGTTTTGGGTGTTTAGCTTCAATTCCTGCATACTTTGCAGTGTGTGTGTGTGTGTGTGTGTGTGTGTGTGTGTGTGTCTGTCTGTCTGTCTTCATCTTCAATCATGGCTACCTATGAACTCTAAGAACCCCACCTGAGCTGTTTGTCTTAAGGCATTTGGCCCCTAAAAGCCCTCTGCTTAGAGGGAATTGATTAAATTGGGGCGTGGGGGGGGGGGGAAGGGGGAGAGGAGGACATTGTTTTTGCTCTTTAGTTAATCAACATTAGCAAAGGACTATCCTTTTAACATGAAGACACATTTTTCCCAATTGCATAAACGGGGCATGCCCACCACTCTCCCAGATGCCCTTAAAATCTGGAGTCTGGACTCTAATTCGCTTTCTCCCCACTTTTCTGAATGGAGTTGCTTGCTGCGTTTCAAGTGATAGCTTTCAACCTGGTGATCTGGCAGTTTCCCACGTGGCGTCTGTCCTTGGCTCAGGAAAGAACATAACGTATAGGCCTAAGGCAGGGATTTTGTGTGTCAGTTGCAGAACACTGCAATAAAGTGAGTGTAATCTCTCTGTGGTAGAAGGTCTTGCCTTCAATTTGTGTTTAAAAACAAAACAAAAATCATGCAACTCTGTGAAGTCCAATAGAGCGAAGTGCAGTAAGACTAAGGTATGCCCCCTATGAGTCTCCCTCGCTGTTAGGTTTTGAGAGAAGTGAATCAAAAGAAAGAGTATTCCTGTTCTAAGTGACAACCTGAAGTGTCCCGTATGTCTTTTTCTCTCTCCCAGAGTGAATTACTTACAATTCAGAACTCATCAAAAGTTCCTAATTGCAGGTTGCCTATTTGGTATTTCCTTTTTTTAAACTTTTAAAATCTAGGAGTTATCTTACTGTTTCATCTTGAACCTCCTGTGTCTTTTATTGAGTTCAGGTTTGGAGCATTATGGAACAATCTAATTTCCCTTTTCTCCCTCCCCCTCATAGGATGGCTTTTGCCGCTTCTTCAGAGTTACACGGTCATGTGGAAGGGAAGTGATGGCTCCATTTCTTCTGTCATGCCTTGCACTCATAATAGTAATCTATTGGTTTAAAAACTGAGATGCAAAAATTTTATCCTATTTCTACCTGCCTACCTGTGACCAGCCAAGCGAATGTGAGATGTGGAAGAACAGAGTAAGGCACCTCCTGAGACATTTTTACCTGCATCCCTATTCGGAGTCCTGTGGTGACAATTCAGCCGGTGCTTTAATACCTGACAAGTACTCAAAGGAGTGTTAGAGGCACTTGCGTGGCTCTTCCCTGTCTGAGGAAAATGGGAATCTAAAGGCTTATTGCTCCAAAAAATTGTAAATGGGAAACCTGGTGCTAATGTACTGCATTTAGATAAATATGAGACCCTCATTTATCCACAATTTCATTGCTACTGCTGGGTCGGGAGTGAAATGGTGAAATGATATCAAAGTCTCCAAGTACCAGGCTAACAAAGAATGTAATAGTAACATCTTCATAAGGAATTCTTTCTAAAGCCTTTGAAATGGAATTCTCATTTCTAGAATTAATACTAAGAATTTATATTTTCTGACTTTAATAAATTGTTAAATGTCGTCAAAGTTTTAATAAATGTATGAATCTTTAAAAAACAACAACAACCTTAGTTGGTTTTCCTTTAGGATACAATAAGCCTTTATTTTAGTCTTAAAATAACTTGAATTGATGGCAATTTCCTTTTTATTATCTCTTTAAATACAACATGTACAATTCTTTTTACAGTTGATGTATGTACAAGATAATGATTAGACATTTATATATCTTAGCTGTTCACCCTAAGTTTACTACCCATCAGACACCATACAGTTATTAAAATATTATTGATTCTACACACATACACATATATGTATATGTGTATATATATATATATATATTAGTATATATTACTTATGCTGTGCTTTACATTCCCATGACTATTTTTATAAGTGGCAGTTTATATTAATCCCTCCCCTTTTTTTCATCCATCCTCCCAAAACTCCTCTCACTTGGCAACCATCAGTTTGTTCCCTGTATCTATAAGTTTTTCTCGTTTGTTCATTTATTTTTTTTAAATTCAATTACAGCTCACATTAAATACTTTGTATTAGTTTCAGGTGCACAGCATAGGGTTAGACAATCATAATCTTTAAAAAGGACTCCTCCAGATATTTCCAGTACCCACCTGGCACCATACATGGTTATCACTATCTTATTGACTATTTCCTATGCTGTACTTGACATCCCCATGACTATTTTGTGACTACAAATTTGTCCTTTTTAATTCCTATACCTTTTTCAACCTCCCTCATCTCTGACAATCACCAGCATATTCTCTGTATGAGTCTGTTCGATTTTCTTATTTTCTTTAGATTTTACATATAAGTGAAATCATATGGTATTCGTCTTTCTCTGACTTTATTTCACTTAGCATCACAAATGGTAATATTTCATTCTTTTTATGGTGGAGTAGTAATCCATTATATATATATATTCCATTATATATATATATATATATATATATATATATATATATTCCATTTTATATATATATATATTCCATTTTATATATATATATTCACATATTCTTTATCCAATTGTCTGTTGATGGGTACTTGGATTGCTTCTATATCCTGGCTACCCTATCTAATAAGGAGGGAATATGCATATTGACCATCATGCCATCACAAAAATGGCAGCACCCATAGCCACAAGATGGTGGCGCCCAGTCCCCTCAGCCCCGCCAGAGTCCCCCAGTCCTTTCAGCGCCACTGGGGGGGTGCCAGGTGCGTGGTGCGGCCAGACCCACCCTCAGCCCCCAGCTGTCCAGGGCCAGCCCAAGGTGCAAGCAAGCCTCAGATGTTGGCTGCCCAGTTATCTAGGGCCAGCCCAAGGCCCAGGCAAGCCTTGGATGGCAGCTGCCCAGCTGCCCAGGGCCACCCAAGGCTCAGGTAACCAGGGCCGTCCAAGGCTTGAGCTTCCAGCATTGGCAGCAGCAGAAGTGTGATGGGGGTGTTGCCTTCCTCTGATCACCTCCTGCCCCTGAGGGCTCCTGGACTGTGGGAGGGGGCAGGCCGGGCTAAGGGACAGCCCCTCCAGTGCATGATGCACTGTGCCTCTAGTTGTAAATAATGCCGCAGTGAACATAGGAGTGTATATAATCCTTCTAACTAGATTTTTGGGTTTCTTCAGATGTATACCCAGAAGTGGAATAGCTGGGTCATAAGGCCGTTCCATTTTTAAATTTTTTTAAGGAGACTCAATACTGGTTTCTACAGTGGCTGAACCAGTGTACATTCCCACCAACAGCGCACAAGGGTTCCCTTTTCTCCACCCGTCCTTGCCAACACTTGTTTGTAAATTTATTGCCGATAGCCATCCCCACAGTGTATGGTGATACCTCATTGTGGTTGTAATTTGCATTTTTCTGGTTAGTGAAGTTGAGCATCTTTTCATGTCTATTGACCATCTGTATGTCTCTGAAGAAGTGTCTATTCAGGTCCTTTGCCCATTTTTTGATTGGATTTTTTTTGTTTTGTTTTTTTGTTTTGGGGGTGTGTTTGTTTTTGGTGGTGTTGTATACTAGTAAGTTCTTTATAAGTTTTGGACACTAACCCATTATAAGATGTATCATTGTCAAATAGCTTCTCCCATTCAGTAAGTTGTCTTTACATTTGTTAATGGTTTCCTTTGCTATGCATAAAACTTTGATGTGGTCCCATTTGGTTTTTTCTTTTATTTCTCCTGCCCAAAGAGATGTATGGGGGGGGGGGGGGGGGGAATTGCTAAGAGAAATGTATGACAATGTACTGTCTTTGGGTTTTTTTCTAGAAGTTATATAGTTTTAAGTCTTGCTCAAATCCATGAGTTTATTCTAATGTATGGTATAAGAAGGTGGTCTGGGCCCATCCAGTGTGGCTCAGTAGTTGAGCATCAACCTATGAACCAGGAGATCATGGTTCGATTCCCAGTCAGGGCACATGCTTGGGTTGCAGGCTCGATCCCCTGTAGGGGATGGGATGGAGGCAGCTGGTCAATGATTCTCTCTTATCATTGATGTTTCTGTCTCTCTCTCTCTTCTTCCTCTCTGAAATCAATTAAAAAAAAATTTTTTTTAATATTTTTTAAAAGAAGATGGTCTGGTTTGACTATTTGGGGTCTTCTGTGGTTGTATATAAAGTTTTGGATTATTTGTTCTAGTTTTGTGAAAAAAAAGCCATTAATATTATATTAGTTGTGGATTTGCCATAAAAGGCCTTTATTTTATCATAAATGGGTTTGGCTCAGTGGATAGAGCATTGGCTTGCAGACTGAAGGGTTCCAGGTTTGATTCCAGTCAAAGGCATGCACCTCAGTTGCTGGCTCCGCCCAGGCTCAGGGCCCAGATTGGGGCATGTGCAGGAAGCAACCAATTAATGTCTCTCTTACATAAATGTCTCTCTCTCTGTCTTTTCTCCTCTTACTCTTTCTAAAAAAATAAAAAAATAAAAAGTGTATGACTGCTGCGTGGATGCTGATCACATAAAACAGAATTCACCCAGAAGGTCCTGTGCTTGCTGAGATCTCCCCTGGGATGTGCCACTGGGAAGCTAATTGAGTCATACTCTGATGTGGTCATACCCTGCCTCCTGGAAGGGACCCCAGTGATAATAAGTCATTGTCAGATGCTGCCAAAGCAATCCACAGTTTGTAGCTGCCTCTGCTGGTCCTGGGTGTGCACGGGAGGGGCCAAGCTGCACACCAACCCTGGCTTTTATTAGCACCAAGCCTTGGGTAAGGTCAGCAAAAGACCCAAAGCACCCTGAAATCTGCCTCCACTAGCTGGCTGTTAAATTCTCTCTGAAAGAGTATATAGCAGTTGCATCTGGAAGGTTCTCAGTGAGTCATCAGGTAGGGGTGAATGGCGTTCACCAGGTTGATAGAGATTCAACCTCAGCACAAGTAATGGGTCTGAGGCCACTCAACAGAAGTCTCAATGTGCACCAAGGACAGCTGCCACCCGCCTGGGGCCTGTGGGTCTTTGGTGTGGAGCAGGGTCTCAAGGAGTCATCAGGGTAAGGCCAATTAGTATTCGGCCATGTGGAGGGAGGGCTCTGTACAGGAATGATGGCACCAGTTGAGTTGTGCAAGGAATGGGAGAAAGGGGGAGATGGACCTCCTTGAGAGCCATCCAGGAAAGTCTGCACCCTGAGTGCAGGTTGACCACAGCCAGCAGCCTCCTCCACAAGGTGCAAGCTTGCTGGGTAAGGCCACAGGGAGTTGTGAGGCCAGTGCATCTCTTCAGGCTGATGAGGCATCGAGAGGAGTGCCCGACCAGGGAAAGATGGAATTTATGGGCAGTATAGAAGATGGACTCAGTACAAGGACAATGGCCACTATCCTTCTATCCCTCTCCTTGAAGCCACACAACCCCCTCTCTCTCTGTGTATAACTCCAGTCTGCTGAGCCACTGTCTCTTTACTGGAGCCCAGGTTGAGTGCCTGTGCAAGATAATTTGTGTGCTAGCCCTTTAAGAGGGCACCTGGGTTTTTAGCATCCTCCTATCTCTCCCTGGTGGACAGAATCCATGCTGATTTTCACAGCCAGATGTTATATGGCCTCCTCTTCCTGGCACTGGTGCTCTGGACTAGTGAGTCCAGCATGGGGTTGCAATACCCCAGCTCCTCGGTGCCCTTTCTACCTGTTTATGTGGTTCCTTCTATAAATGCTTGATTATAAGACTTTTGTTCAGCTATTTGTAAGACAGTTGCAACTGTAAAAAAAACAAACTGTGTGTATGAATAAAACAAAGCAGAAAGATGAATCTACTGCCAGGCCTTCACTGTGCCAGCTGGGAAACTCAAGGCAACAGAAACAATGAGTTGCGAATTGCTCACAGACCAAGGGGGTTTTATGAGGTACATGTGGAAGTCATTTGGCTTTGTCAGTTAATTGGTTGCCTAGGGGTCTTCCCTATTTGAATCAGGGCAGCTGAGTCACAGGCACAAGACTCATGAGATGGCATGAACAAACTTGGTATCTTGAGGTTGGAGAGTATCCTCTGCTGATTTCTGGGAAGAGCTGTAAATTCCTATTGATATAAGATTGGGTTAAGCTTCCTTTTGTGGGCCTGTGTTGACCTTCTCTGTGTTATCCCTGACATAGAACCAAACTAAATTGTTTCTCCATTTTGGTTTGGTTCTGCAGAACCAAGCCCGTTGCTCACATTGACCAAACCACTGCTAACATGCTGGGCTTGGCTGATTTAGCTGAGGAGGTCAGTGTAAATGGTGGTGGCAAACTGCTCAAGATGACAGGCTGAGCAAGCCCTGGAAAGAGTTACAGTTGTTCTTGGTTCTAATAAATTGGTGATTGAAGAAGCTGGCGCTCTATATGTTTACTCGTGGTTTAGTGAAGCAGGGATAAGCTCTCTGCTTCACTAAACCATGAATAACATATTCTATGTTCTTGGTCACTGATCCATTCTGGAATTCTTTTAGTGTGAGTGGGACTTATTTCTTCTAAAAAAAAAAGAATCAGGGTATGTATTTCAGCATTGTTTATAGAATACCTATTTTCCCCCTACTGACTTAGTAAGCTCTAGTTAATTGGCTTACCTTTCCCTCTACCAATAGCACTTGGTCTCAATTACTATGTTTATAATATGTTTGACTATCTGGTGGTATAAGTCTTATCTCCTCTCCCACTGTTCTTTTTAAAAAATTTCTTGGCTATTTTTGTGAATTGTTTAAAGTAAATTTTAAAAGCCAGTTTATAAAGAACCCATTAAATAAACATTGTTTTAGGATTTTTATTAGGATTGTATTGGATTACACATCAATTTTGAAGTAAGCAGTATCTTTACAATATTGTGTCTTCTACGAACACAAACTGCTGTTCCATTTACTTAGTTCTCGTCATTTTCATCATATAGGTCCTATGTTCTTGTTGAGGGTATTCCAACTCTTTGAGTTCCGTTGCTATTGGGAATGGAATCTGGAGAGGCTGTTTTGCCTTCCCAGAAGCCCTTTCCCATGACACCTCCCTTTTCTTATGGGAAACTCCTCCTCCTCTGTTCTTAAGACATCTGGCTCTGGTGGAGTTGACTTCTCCGCACTTTGCCCCACTCAACATCAGGAACATGACCCAGACCTGGCCTAACAGGGCCCATCCCTAAGTGAAGTTAACAGGACCCAGTTCCAGGATTGCCGTAGACACTCTCAGGTGAGCGCCTTGCCCTGCTTGGGTATCTCCACTGCACAGAGAGCCTGCCTGGAAGAGAAGACCTCCCTGAAGCACAGAAGTCAGAGATTTGGGGTGGGATGGACTATGGAGAAACAGTTCAGGTGTGTGACATTTCGGAAGTCACACCATGTGGCTGTACCTAAAGATACTTGGGACTCAAATTTCCTTTTCTTCATAAACTGATTTTTTTTAATTTTTTAATTTTTAATTTATTTTTTTCTTTTTAATTTGTATTTGCCAAAACCTTTTAAAGCAGAATGTGACTAGAGCACTACACTTCTGTTCACAAAACTTGCTCTGAGTTACTTTCAGACGGCTTTACAACTTGCCTAGGTAGCTTGTATTTCTGCTATGCTAACCAATTTTTTTCTTTGGAGACAAACCCTATGGATAGTTACTACCATCATGTTGGTCAGCTTAGCATACTAACTTCTAGAGGCCATACATGCAGTTGATATCTTCAGGGGATGTTAGGCTTAAAAAGTAGATCTTAGGGGATAATGGTTGTTTTAATCACGCATCTCAGAACACTTTAGGAACAAAAGATTCAGTCTACTTAGGAATCTGCTGAAAGATAAACACTTCAGACCACAAAGCTAACAAACATATCTTACAACAAACATAACCCTACTAGAGGCCCAGTGCACAAAATTTGTGCACGGCGGGTGTGTGTGTGTGTGTCCCTCAGCTCAACCTGCACCCTCTTGCAATCTGGGACCCCTATGAGGATGTCTGACTGCCAGTTTAGGCCCGATCCTGCAGTGGGATCAGGCCTAAACTAGCAGTCAAACATCCCTCTCACAATCCAGGACCACTAGCTGCTAAACACTCACCTGCCTGCCTGCCTGATCACCCCTACCCACTTGCCTGCCTGCCTAATCACCTAACTGTTTGCCTTCCTACCTGATCACCCTAACTGCCTCTGCCTCAGCCCCTGCCACCGGGGCTTCATGTGGAAGGATGTCCAAAATGACATCCAGAAGGTCATTCAGCTGTCCAGTCTAATTGGCATATTACATTTTTATTATTATAGACTAGAGGCCTGGTGCATAAAATTCATGCATGGGGATGGGGGATGTGTGTCCCTCAGCCCAACCTGGATCATCTTAAATCTGGGATCCCTCTCACAATCCAAGACTGCTGGTTCCCAACTGCTTGCCTGCCTGCCTGCCCCTGCCCCTGACTGCTTCTGCCTGCAAGCCTGATCACCCCGAAACCACTCCCCTGCTAGCCTGATTGATGCCTAACTGTTCCCCTGCTGGCCTGATTGCCCCTATCTGCCCTTCCCTGCTGGCCTGGCCACTCCAACTGTCATCCCCAGTAGCCTGGCCACCCCCAACTGCCCTCCCCTGCAGGCCTGCTTGCCCCTAATTGTCCTGCCATGCAGGCCTGGTCACCCCTACCTGCTCTCCCCTGCAGGCCTGCTTCCCCCCCTACTGTTCTCCCCTGTAGGCCTGGTCCCTCCCAATGCCCCCCCAACTGCCCCTCCCTGCAGGCCTGGTTGCCCCAACTGCCCTCCCCTGCAGGCCTGGTCACCCCTAACTACTCTCCCTGCAGGCCTGGTCTCCCCCAACTGTCCTCCCCTGCCAGCCTGGTCACCCCCAATTGCTGTCCTCTGTAGGCCTGGTCACCCCTAACTACTCTCCCTGCAGGCCTGGTCACCCCCATCTGTTCTCCCCTTCAGGCCTGGTCCTTCCAACTGCCCTCCCCTGTTGGCCTGGTCATTCCCAACTGCCCTCCCTTTCAGGCCTGGTCCCTCCAACTTCCCTCCCCTGCTGACCTAATCACCCACAACTGCCCTCCCCTGTTGGCCATCTTGTGTCCACATGGGGGTGGCCATCTTGTGTGTTGGAGTGACAGTCATATTACCTCTTTGTTATTACCTCTTTGTTAGATAGGCTACTTTCCCTCTATACCTACTTTGAGCATTTTTATCATAAATGAATGCTGAATTTTGGCAAATGCTTTTCTGCATCTATTGAGATGATCATGTGATTTTTATCCTTCATTTTGTTTATGTGGTGTCCACATTGATTTTCTAATTTGTAGATGTTTAATAGTCCTTGCATCCCTGGAATTAACCCATTGATAATGGTGTAAGATCTTTTTAAGGTTTGCTAAATATTTTGTTGAGGATTTTTGCATCTATTTTCACCATTGATATTGTAATTTTTTTATGGTGATCTTGTCTGATTTTGGTACAAGGGTAATGCTGGTCTCATAAAATGAATTTGGAAGTATTCTCTTCAGTTTTTGGTAGAGTTTGAAAGGATTGGCATTAATTCTTGAATGTTTGATAGATTTCATCAGTGAAGACATCTGATCCTTGACTTTGGTTTGTAGGGAGTTTTAAATTACTGATTCAGTCTCCTTACTAATATTTGGTCTGTTCAGATTTCTATTTCTTTATGATTCAGTCTTGGGAGATTGTATTAGGACTTTATCAATTTATTGTTCAATTTGTTGGCATATAATTTTTCATAGAATTCTCTTATTTTTCATGCTTCTGTGATATCAGTTGTAACATGTCTTTTATTGCTTTTATTTTTGAGCCCTCTCTTTTTTTCATTAGATTTTTAGTGACCTTCACATACCCGGAATCACATTAATCAATCATTAGTTCATTACATATCATCATTGGTCCGTGCCTGCATGGATTTCTTATTTATTTTTAATAAGACAAGTAAGGATCGTGAACCTACCACACAGTATAAAAGCCCAGACATTAACCAAAACGTATATAGCTCTGTGATCTTTTCCAAGCCTTTCCTTCTTCAAGCACTTAAAACTACAAAATTAAGTGCTTGCTATGATGTGACAGGGCTAACCTAAACTGAGAATTCAAGGATGGCCTCCATGTGGAGGTAATGTCTGAGTTCCGGGAAGATGAAGAGCCCTGAGGAATAGAGAGGAAGAAACCAGAAATGTGATAAAATTAAAAAGGAGTCAATGCTTTAAGAGAACAGTCACCAACCTTTCGGACCTCACAGACCACCGGTTGGCGACTGCTGCTTTAAGAAGTCAGGCCTCCTTAGCATCACATGACAAAGACTGCAGGAGTAATTTAGAGCTGATTTGATTTCTGATTTGATCCACAGGGCTCTTACCTGGAGTGGAGATCCTCATTCTCCTTCCACTGGATCTTGACTGGCATCTCCACTCCATTATCCCTTTTGCAGGGCAATGATCCAGTGAGGTGTCAAGTGAATACTCTATATCTCGTTGCCACATGAACATATAAGTGGATGCACATAGGGCAAACCAATGTTGTTCAAGGGTCAGCTGTATAATCTAAGTTGGCTTCTGACAGTCCATGCCTAATGCAGTACACAAGTGATCATGCATATTTTACGTGTCAATTGTCTAACACCCACCTGATTAGTATGCTCAGCCTTCATGTCCATGACCACTGTTTATACCTATAAAACTTATATTGAACATTGTTGTGTTACTGTGCTAGGGCTGCCATAACAAAATACCATACATGGAGTGGCTTAAACAAATATTTATTTCTCACAGTTCTCTAAGATCAAGGTGTCAGCAGCATTGGTTTCTCCTGAGCTTCTTTCCTTGGTTTGCACTCAGATGGCGATCCCTTATATCACACATCTCTTGTATCTCTTCTTATGAGGACACCAGTCCTATTGGATTAGAGCCCGGCCCTTATGACCTCATCTAACCTTAATTATAAATACCTCTTTGAAGGCCCTGTTTCCAAATGTAGTCCCATTGGGGGATAGGACTTTAACATATGAATTCTGTCTTTAACAACTGTCAATCCCTCATCCTCTTTGAAGTGGGACCCAAGCAACTCTTTCCTCCTAGCAGTCTTTCATGTTGAAGCCAGAAAGCTTACTTAAAAGCCAACCTATTGGTGTCAAATTCCCAATATTAAGTCCTATGATGGTGCCCTCAGCTTTCAATACAGTTCAGATTGCTTAAATTAACCCATAAGCATCTATGGCATTGACATCTTTGTCAACTCTCTGGTCTTAAATTCCACTATGTACAAGCCACCCACCACACACACTGCCTTTTCCCCCTCTGCCTGCCTCCCCTGCCCCGAACCCTTCCCCCCGCTACCCCCTCACTCCCCAACCCCACTCCCCCACACACACACTGAGCTGCTGCTTTATGGAAGTGATTACAACTTTCCAATTTCAGGTTTTGTTCTGTGGGTTTTCATCTGCTCTTCTATCTATTGCATTCTTAAAATTGATTTAAGAAAGAGAGAGAAAAGGAGAGGAAGAAAGAGAGACATCAGTTGATTGTTCCACTTACTTATGCATTCATTGGTTGATTCTTTATGTGACTGATGAGAGATCAAACCTGCAACCTTGGCATCTCAGGACAACATTCTAACTGAGCTCCCCATCCAGGACTACTCTCAATTCCATCTCCTAAGCAAGTAGCTCTGTGTGAGCTGTTTTGGATCCTGCCTGTGCGGATGATCATGGGGCATTTTTCTTATTGATTTGCTCACCTGTCACTAGCTGGTCCTGGCTGCTGAGCTGTCTTGCTAATGATCATTACCCAACCTTTTTTTTTTTTTTGCTTTGGTACATTTATATATTGTAATATGCTTGCCCCTGAACCATTATTTATCACATACTGTAATTGTATTATATTATCTATATTTATAATGTGTTACAATACTGTGCTATACTGATCTCTATGGCTTATTTACATTCATTGTAAGTTTTTTACTCTTAAACATTGATCTTATCCCCCTCCCTACCCCCAACACCTATTCCTGGATAACCATTATACCCTGTTTTTTATAAGTTTGACTTTTTTAGATTCCACATATAAGTGATATCATACAGTACATTGTGTCTTTCCCTGTCTGTTTTACCTCATTTAGAATAGTGTGCTCAAGGTCCATCTATATTGTAAATAGCAGGATATCTTCCTTTCACATGACTAAATAATATTCCAGTGTGTGTGTGTGTGTGTGGCATATATATATATATGCCAGATCTTTTTAATCCATACATCTGTTGATGAGCATTTAGGTTGTTTCCATATCTTGGCTATTGTGAATAATGCTGCAATAAAGTTGGAAGTGCCTATATCTCTTAAAAATCTTGTTTTCATTTCTTCTAAGTACTGTATTTTTCAGACCATAAGACGCTCCAGACCATAAGACGCACCAGTTTTTAGAGAAGGGAAATGAAGAAAAAAGATTCTGAAACAAATAGTGTCCTAAAATATTTTATGTGCATTAAAACCCAACATCACAGTCATAAACACATGTAATCAACCCTGTAAAGTAAACAGCAGCATTTAGAACCATTTTAGAGCTGGGCAAGCACACAGAGACCACACAGAGCCGGGCAAGTAAAAAAACTTTTTTTTTAAAGTATATGTGTAGGCTATATTTGGACCATAAGACGCAGGGACTTTTCCCCCCCACTTCTGGGGGGGAAAAAGTGCGTCTTATGGTCCGAAAAATACGGTATATACCTAGAAGTAGAATTGCTGGATTGTTAACGATAGGTCTACTTTTTTTTTTTTTTCCTTTTTTCTAATGGCAGATCTACTTTTAATTTTTTTTAGGAACCTCCATATTTTTTTCCATAGTGGCTAGACCAATTTACATTCCCACCGACAATACACAAGGGTTCCCTTTTCACCACATCTTCACCAGCACCTTTGTTTTCTTGTCTTCTTGATGAAAGCCATTCTGACAGGCAAGAGGTAGATACCTCATTGTGGTTTTGCTTCGCATTTCCCTGATGGTTAGTGATGCTGATACCTTTTCTTGTGCCCTTTTGCCGTCTTGATGTCCTCTTTGGAAAAACATCTATTTAGTTTATGTACATTTTTTAATTCGATTTGTTTGGTTTTTGTTATTCAGTTGTATGAGCTCTTTATATATTTTGCATATTAACCCCTTATCTGGCATATGGTTTGCAAATATCTTCTCCTATCCTGTAGGTTGCCTTTTCATTTTAATTATTACTTTTGCTGTGTAGAAACTTTTGAGTATATAGCCCCATTTGTTTTTGTTGTTTGTGCTTTTAGTGCCATGTCCAAAAAAATCATTGCCAAGACTAATGTTGAGGACCATTTCCCCTACATTTTAATCTAGGAGTTTGTGGTATTAAGTCTTACATTTAAGTCTTTTATCCATTTTAAGTTAATGTTTGTGAGTGGTGTGATATAGGGATCCAATTTTATTATTATGCATGTGTTTCTCTAGTGTTCTCAACACTATTTGTTGAAGAGACTATCCTTTACTCATTGGGTATTCTCAGCTTCTTTGTCAAATATTCGTTGACTGAATATGCCAGGATTTAATTCTGGGCTATTCAGTTTCTTCAGTCTGTAGGGTCTATTTTTGTGCTTATTATTATTTGTAAATAATAATAATAATCACAATTAATCAATCATTAGTTCACTACATATTCATCATTGGTCTGTGCCTACATGGATTTCTTGTTTATTTTTAATAAGACAAGTAAGGATCGTGAATCTACCACACGGTATAAAAGCCCAGACTTTAACCAAAACATATATGGCTCTGGCGTCTTTTCCAAGCCTTTCCTTCTTCAAGCACTATTTGTTGAAGAGACTCATTGGGTGTTCTCAGCTTATGAGAACATAATACTGTTTTTATTACTATGGTTTTCTACTATAGTTTGAAATCAGAAAGTATGACACCTCTGGCTTTGTTTTTGTTTTCGTGGGGTTTTTTTCAGGATTGCTTTGATTATGTGGTTCCACACAAGTTTTAAGATTGTTTCTATTTCTGTGAAGAATGTCTTTAGTATTTTGATGGAGATTGTGTTGAAGCATGGCTTTGGCTCATATGAACATTTTAACAATATTAATTCTAACAATTCGTGAACACATGATGTCCCCAGATTCGTTTGTGTCTTCTTTGATTTCTTTCTTCAAAGTTTTGTAGTTTTCATTATATAGATTTTTCACTTACTTGATTAGGAAAAAAATTCGTTTTATTGTGAATGGGATAGTCTTTATTTCTTTTTCAGATTAGTATAAAGTAATGCAGCTCACTTCTGTATGTTGATTTTGTATCCTGCTACTTTACTGAAATTGTTGATTGGATCCAACAGCTTTTTTCACTAACTCTTTTGGATTTTCTCTATATAAAATCATACCTTCAGGCTCACTCGCTGATCTGGTGGCTGTGACTACTAGGCGTGGAGCAGGCACGGAGATGGAAAATCCAGTTATCAAAATTGGCTCCAGAAAAGAGAACCTAACATCTATTAACAATGGAAAAATTTGAGAACATTACAAAAAAAAGCCACCATTCCTCAAAACACCAGGACCAGATGGCGTTACAACTTTAAAAAATCCTTCATGAAGAAGACAGATCTTAAGCCACATGATGGATTCAGAAGCTCATAAAAAGAGGTCACCAATCATAGCATCTTCAAAACAAGAGATAGCAACTCATAATACAGATGTTGGTGGAATTAAACCTTATATGTGTGGCTGCGGTGCAGCTGTCAGCAATGTAGCATTCACATATCCCATTCAGAAGGTGCTCTTTCGGCAACAGCTGTATGGAATCAAAACCAGGGATGCAATGCTTCAGGTGAGGAGGGATGGATTTCAAAACTTGTATCGTGGAAGTCTTCCCCCATTAATGCTGAAGACAACGTCATTAGCACTTATGTTTGGTGTGTATGAGGATTTAACTTGCTTTCTCCGTAAGCATATCCGTACCCCACAATTTGCAGCCCATAGCATGGCAGCATTATTTGCAGGGACAACAGAAGCAATTTTCACTCCATTGGAAAGAGTTCAGACACTGCTTCAAGACCAAAAATATCATGATAAATTTACAAACACTTACCAGGTTTTCAAGGCACTGAAATGTTATGGAGTTGGAGAGTATTATCGAGGCTTGATACCTATTCTTCTCCGTAATGGGCTCTGCAATGTCCTTTTTTTTGGCCTTCGAGGTCCTATTAAGGAGCGTCTTCCTACCGTAACGACCCGCAGTGGTCACATGGTCACTGATTTTATCTGTGGAGGTCTGTTGGGTGCCATGTTGGGAGTCTTATCTTTTCCAATTAATGTTGTAAAAGTTCGCACGCAGTCTCAAATTGGTGGGGAATTTCAGTCTTTTCCCAAGGTTTTCAAAATAATCTGGTTGGAACGAGACAGGAAATTGACAAATCTTTTCAGAGGTGCCCATCTAAATTACCACCGGACCATCATCTCTTGGGGCATAATCAATGCATCTTATGAATTCCTGTTAAAGGTTATATGAAAGAAATAATCAACTAAGTGCCGTTTACCAATTGACTAGACCTTCAACGAAGAATGTGGTTTGGCCTCATTTCTAATTGGCCAAATGAATGCTGGTATAAATTCAGGGCACAATGAATTATGGCAAAGCTGTTTCCCTTAAGCACCAACAAATTCAGAATAAAAGGTTTCAATAGGAAAATGTAAGGATTTGGGGTTTTTGTTTGTTTGTTTGTTTAAAATATGTTTCTATTGATTTTAAAGAGAGGACAGGAGAGAGAGAGAGAGAGAGAGAGAGAGAGAGAGAGAGAGAGAGAGAGAGAGAAACATCAATAATGAGTGAGAATCATCAATTGTCACCTCCTGCAAATCCACTACTAGGGATCAAGCCCTGGGCCTGTGGCCTGGTACCCGAGCATGTGCTGAGACGAGGAATTGAATGGCAATCTTCTGGTTCCTGGGTCAATGCTCAATCACTGAACCACATCGCCCAGGCTGTTTGTTTAGTTTTGTTTTCATTATTACCTGAGAACTTTGGGCTAATTGCTTGGTTAATAGCTGTCTATCTGATGGACGGCTTTTGATGAGGAAACTAATAGCCAATATGGTCTTTTTCCCCAAAAGTCTTTAAATCTTCTGTATTAAAATGTAAGTGGCCATGACCAGCCAGAGAAAATGCTCCTAGGGCCCCTTTAATTTGGCAGGCTTACTCTTATTACTCCATTTCTTGCTTCTCTCCTCTTAGGAGGAGTTGCAAAGTATAGTCTTTGCTAAACTGAAGCATATATACACAAGGAGCACGACAGATAAGAAAGCTTAATGGGCGTAAGCTTTTATGATAAATTGCTTGCATTAGTTTTGAAACACCTTTTGGGATAATTATTATCCATGCTGCTTCTATTTAGGCATGGTAGACTCAAGCAGCTAGTGAAAGCTCCCATTTGCTTTCTAGATTTGAAAGTTTCTGTCTAGTTCTGAATGTGACCTTCAACTTGTCCAAAATATCCTTGTGTTAATTTCACTTATTCCATTGCCATAAGGTGGGGAGACTTAAATTTTGTCATGGGCATTTCATCTTATTAAGTTTCATATCTACACTAATAAAATAGAAATATGTAAATTGACCATCACTTCGCAAATGCCCACCAGCCAATTAGCAGACAAAGATGGCAGTGGCCACAGTGCCAGCCAGAGCAAACAGGAAGCTTGGGTCGCCCCTTGCAATGGAGAAAACCAAGCTTCCCGCCCACCCAGACTGGCCACCAAAGGAGGGGCCTGTGAGCAGAGGACACAGAGCCAGCCCAGGTGCACAGGAGGCTTGGGTCACCATTGCCCAGACCAGCAGCCAAGGGAAGGGCCTGCAAACAGTCCTCAGCCCCTTACCCAAACTGGCCATGTTCTCAGGGGGTAAGGAGTCCCCACTGGGGGCCATGGCCAGCCTGCAAATAGCCATCAGCTCCTCACCCAGGCTGACCAGGCACCCCAGTGGGGACCCCTCCCTGAAGGAGGTGTGGCCATCCTGAAAACTGCCCTCAGCCCCTCACCCAATCTGGCCATGCCCTCTCAGCAGGAACCCTCACCCCATGGGGGTGTGGCTGGCCTGCAAACTGCCCCAGACCCTTGCCCAGGCCAGCACTGTCCCCAGTGGGTATCCCTACCCCAATGGGGGCATGACCGGACTGCAAACCACCACAGGCCCCTTGCCCAAGCCACCCTATCCCTCAAGGGAACCCCCACTCTGATCTATGATACCCTGCAGGGCAAGCCAGCCGGCCCCCACCCATGTACCAGGCCTCTATCTATATTAATAAAAGGGTAATATGCTAATTAGACTGGGAGACCTTCCAGGAGACCTTCCAGATGTTCTTCTGGACAAAGCCATAGTGGCAAGCCAAGGTAGAGCCAATTAGGGGCTAAGAGGGGGGGTCAGTTGGGGGTGAGCAGGCCAGGATGGGAAGGCAGTTGTGGGTGATCAGATGGGGGAGGGCAGTTGGGGGTGATCAGGCTGGAGAGGGCAGTTTGGGGCAGGCAGGCCAGCGGGGCGGGGGGAGGGGCAGTTGGGAGAGAGGTCAGCAGGCAGAGTGGTTAGGGGTAATCAGGCAGGCAGGTGAGCGGTTAGGAGCCAGTCCTGAATTGCAAGAGGAATCCCAGATTGGAGAAGATGCAGGCAAGGCTGAGGGACACCCTCCTCATGTGCAAATTTTGTGCACCAGTCCACTAGTTAATTATATAAAAATCAAACTCTCTTTAGATGGATTTCTTTGAATTATTGTTGCCAACTTAGCAAAAAGTTGGGGGTTTTTGCCCTTTAGGTACTAGTTCATCTTACCAAGTATTCTGTTCTCTTGAAACACCTTTTAAAAAATTCTTCCATACAATTTTATTTTAAAAGTTTACTTAATAGGAGCCCAGATTTTTCTTTCTTTCTGGTTTCTCAATGTTTTGGGGGAGAGGGGAAACTCAGGAAAGCTTTCATCCCACAATGTTAGCTATGTGTTGTTGTTTTTGTTTTTGTTTTTTTGTGTGTTGTTTTTTTTTTTTTTGGTTTAGCTTTGGAAATAGGGACTTCTATTAGGATTTTTACGTTTTGGGAGCCCAATTTTACCATTTTATCATTAAAACAGTTTGAGATGATAAGATCTAAATAAAGATATTTGAAGAGTTAATTTTAAATTTCTAGAAGTTGGAAATAGCTAGATAGTCATCCCTTACCTAACAAAAATGTATTTTTCAAAGGAATCAGATTTTAAAATTTATTTTCCCAATTAGGCAAAATGATTCATACAACAGTTGAATGATTAATAAAACACGAAACATCCTAGAAAAGTGGTTTATTTTTTAAAAACCTACATCTGTAAATATGTAGTTACAATTGCTTTCCAGCATCTGACATAGCAGAGTAGTCAGGTTTCTTATTACCAGTTTTTCAGCAGTCTGGGTAATTGCGTATGAAAATGTGCACATAATGATTAAAATAAAATCAGGGTCTCAATTATTCCGTTTCTGGGCAGATAGTGCAAAACAGATGTTTACCTCTACTTGCAGTATGGCTGGTCAAATAAAATGATCATCCTTCTTCCAACCAAAAGGATTAGGAGGCATAGTCAAGTGTTTGTTAGGCAATAATCAAGCTCGGAGATTTACAACAGCTCTGTCTGACAATGTTGTGCTCAAAATGGCAGTCGACTTTAGCAACCAAGGTGCGGAGGTAAAGATTTCAGAAAACTGTCACCAAATACACATAACATCCTTTGGCGTATCAAATAGAGTCAAGAGTGAGGATTGGAAGTGGTTCAGAAATAAATGACATTGGTGCCTGACCCCTCATGTGTGTGTGTGTGTGCCCCTGAGTGCTGCTTGTCTAGGTGCACCAAGAATGTGGCAGGTGTGTTAGCCTGAGGTCATGCTCTGGCCCAGGAAGTGGACTCCCCCCGCCTTCGGTTCTGCAGGGCTTGCTTTTGTCTTTACACTCCGTGCAGGTAGTAGAAACCTAACTTCTAAAGCACTTTGTAAAATACAAGTGAAGTGAGAATGTGAAGGAGGATGGTTTGGTTTCTGCTGTCTCAATCTTCAGCAAATAAAAATTTAACTTCTGCCAAAACCGGTTTGGCTCAGTGGATAGAGCGTTGGTCTGCAGACTGAAGGGTCCCAGGTTCGATTCCGGTCAAGGGCATGTACATTGGTTGTGGGCACATCTCTGGTGGGGGGTGTGCAGGAGGCAGCTGATCGATGTTTCTCTCTCATCGATGTTTCCAGCTTTCTATCCCTCTCCCTTCCTCTCTGTAAAAAATCAATAAAATATATATTAAAAAATTATAAAACATTAAAAAAATTTTTTTTACTTTTTTTCCAATTTAGATGGCTTTTATTTCTCTTTTTCTTACCTAAATGTTTTAGCTAGGACTTCCAGTACTATATTGAATAGGGGAGGTGAGAGAAGGCATCCTTGTTTCTGATCTAAAGGTAAAAGCCTTCAATTTTTCTCCATTGGGTAAAATGTTAGCTGTGGGTTTGTTGTATATGGCCTTTATTATGTTGAGATATGTTCCTTCTATACCCAATATGTATTTTTTAAATATATTTTATTGATTTTACACAGAGGAATTGAGAGGGATAGAGAGTTAGAAACGTCAATGAGAGAGAAACATCGACCAGCTGCCTCTTGCACACACCCCACTGGGGATGTGCCTGCAACCAAGGTACGAGCCCTTGACCGGAATTGAACCTGGGACCCTTCAGTCTGCAAGCCGATGCTCTATCCACTGAACCAAACCATTTTTGGCTATATCCAATATGTTAAAGGTTGTTTTATTTAATCATGAAAGGATGTTGTATTTGTCAAATGCTTTCTCTACATCTATTGAGATAATCATGTGATTTTTATCTTTCATTTTATTGATCTGAAATTCTACATTGAGTTGCATATGTTGAACCATCCTTGCATTCCAGGGATAAATCCCACTTTGGCATTTTGTATAATCCTTTCTATGTGTTCTTAAATTTGATTTGCTAATATTTTGTTGAGAATTTTTATATCTATATTCATCGGGGTAATTTGTCTGTAGTTTTCTTTTTTTGTGTGGTATCCTTATCTCGTTTGGTATTAAGGTAATATTGAGTTTGCAGAATGAGTTTGAAAGTGTTCCTCCTCCTTGATATTTTGGAAGAGTTTGAAGAAGATTAATTCTTCTTTAAATGTTTGGAAGAATTCACTAGTAAAAGCCTTCTAGTCCTGGGGTTAATTACTAATTCAGTCTCATTACTAGTTATTATGCTCATATTTTCTATTTCTTCTTGATTCAATCTTGGTAGGTTGTGTGTTTCTAGAAATGTATCTATTCTTGGTTACGTAATTTGTTGGAATATAATCTGTAATACTAAAAGGGTAATAGGCTAATTGGACCAGACACCCTTCCTAATGAAGCCAGGGCTGGAGGGAAGTCAGCCCGGGTCCTGGGTGCCTGTGGGTGGCCCGAGGGAAGCCAGCTTGGGTCCCGGGTGCATGCAGGTGGCTGGAGGAGGGAAGCAAGCTGTTGTCCTGGGTGCCTGCGGGTGGCCAGAGGAGGGAAGCAGCACAGGTCTTGGGTGCCAGAGGGAAGCCAGTGCTGGCAGCCAGGGGAAGGAAGGCCTACTCTTACATGAATTTTCATGCATTGGGCCTCAAGGAGTTCATAATAGTCTCTTATGAGCCTATGACTTTCTGTAGTTTCAGTTGTAATGTCTCTCTTAATTTTATTTCAGTCTTTTTTCATAGCTTAGCTAAAGGTTTGTCCATTTTATCTTTGAAAGAAGCAGCTCTTTTGTTGATACTGTCCATTGTTTTTCTATATCTTTCATTTATTTCTGTTCTGATCTTTATTTCCTTTCTGCTAACTTTGTTCTTTTTTTATTTTTCAATTATAGTTTATGTACAATTATTAGTTTCAGATGTATAACTCAGTGATTATACATTTATATAACTTATGAAGTGATCACCCCAATAAATCTAGTACACATCTGATACCATATATAGTTATAATATTACCAGTGGCCCGGTGCACTAAATTCATGCATGGGGGTCCCTTAGCCTGGCCTGCACCCTCTCCAATCTTGGACCCCTCGGGGGATGTCCAACTGCCAGTTTAGGCCTGATCCCACAGGGATTGGACATCCCTCTCGCAATCTAGAACATCTGGCTCCTAAATGCTCATCTGCCTGCCTGCCTGATTGCCCCTAACCACTCTGCCTGCCGACTCACCCCAACTGCCCCTTTGCTGGCCGGCTCACCCCCACCTACCCTCCCTGCTGACCTGATTGCCCCAAACTGCCCCCACTGCTGGCCTGCTCGCCCCCAGCTGGCCCCCCACTTCCACCGGTCTGATCACCCACAACTGCCATCCCATCCTGGCCTGATCACCCACAACTGCCCTCCTCTCTTGGCCCCTAACTGCCTCTACCTTGGCCCCACCCACCATGGCTTTGTCCAGAAGAAAGTCTGTAAGGTCGTCTGGAAGGTCTCCCAGCCTAATTAGCATATTTCCCTTTTATTAGTATAGATTGACTATGCTCCCTATGATGTACTTTACATCCCCCTTACTATTCTATAACTAACAATTTGTACTTCTTAATCTCTTCACTTTTCCACACAACCTCCCAACCCTTCTCCCATCTGACAACCATCAGAATAGTCTCTATCTATGAATTGGTTTTTTTGTTTTTGTTTTTTAATTTTTAAAAATGTTTTTAATTATTTTAGAGAAAAAAAGAAGAAGAAATACAAAACAAAACAAAACAAAAAAAACACTGATGGGCTACCTCCTGCATGCTCCCTACCGGAGATTGAGCTTGCAACCTAGGCATGTGCCCTGACTAGGAATTGAACCCACCATCTCTCCATGCATCTCTCCATCCATGCTCAATCAACTAAGCCATAGCAGCCAGGGATTGTTCTTGTTTAGATTCCTCATTTAAGTGAAATCGTATGGCATTTGTCCTTCTGACTTATTTCACTTAGCACAATGCCTTCTAAGTTAGTCCATGTTGTTGCAGATGGCAAGATTTCATTCCTTTTTTATGACTGAATAATAGTCCATTGCATATATGCACTATTTCTTTTTTTAAATATATTTTTATTGATTTCAGAGAGGAAGGAAGGAGAGAGACAGAAACATCAATGATGAGAGAGAATCATTGATCGGCTGCCTCCTGCATGCCCTACACTGGGGATTGAGTCCGCAACCTAGCCATGTGTTCTGACGGAGAATTGAACCATGACCTCCAGGTTCATAGATCGACACTCAACCACTGAGCCATGCCAGCTGGGCTATGTACCACTTCTTTATCCATTCACCTATTTAAAAAATATATATATTTTATTGATTTTTTACAGAGAGGAAGGGAGAGAGATAGAGAGCCAGAAACGTCGATGAGAGAGAAACATCAACCAGCTGCCTCCTGCACACCCCCTATCGGGGATGTGCCCGCAACCAATGTACATGCCCTTGACCGGAATCGAACCTGGGACTTTTCAGTCCGCAGACCGACACTCTACCACTGAGCTCCATTCACCTATTGATGGACATTTAGATTGCTTCTATATCTTGGCTATTGTAAATAATGCTGCAATAAACCTATGGATGACAGATATGTATTTATTGCCATTTTATTATTCATATTTTAATCTTTTTGCTTCATCTTCAATAGGACTTTTTAACACTTCTTTAAAGTATTTTTATTATATTTATTGGGGTGACATTGGTTAATAAATGTTATAGGTTTCAAATGTACGTTTCTATGACACATGATCTGTATATTGTATTGTGTGCCCACCACCCAAAGTCATCTTCAGGACCATATAGTTGGTCCCCTTTACTACTTCCCCACCGCTCTTCCCTCTGGTAACCACCATACAGTAGTCTGTGTCTGAATTTCAGTTTTATAACGTTCTGTAATACTGGTTTGATGGTGATGAACTCCCTTTAGCTTTTCCTTGTCTGGGAAGCTATCTGTCCTTCAAATCTAAATTAGAGCTTTGCTGGGTAATTTGGTTGTAGGTCCTTCCTTTTCATCACTTTGCATACTTAGTGTGAATCCCTTCTGGCTGGGACCCCTCACTCCTCAGGGAACACTTCAACCAAGATATCCCTCCCAATTTTTATCTACCACATGTGGCTGTGGGACTAGCCCCTTCCACATCTCTGACCCTCCTATCAATCTGATGTGGTTTCTTCTTTATATTTTCCTTATAGGACTTCTGTTTGGCTAGATTTCAGGTGATTTTTCAATGATGATTGTCCTGTAGCTTAGCTGTAATTTTGATCTAGTTGAGAGGTTTCGAGTATCACGTTTACCTCTGCCACCATCTTGACTGGAAGCTGAGTTTTATTCATTCTTTTCCTAGTTCCTTGAGGTATAAAGTTAGGTCATTTGAAAACTTTCTAATTTCTTAAAATATATTTATTGCTGTAAATTTTCCTCTCAGAACTGCTTTGCTGCATTCTACAAGATTGTATTTTCATTTTCAAGATAATTTTTATTTGCCTTTTTATTTCTTCCTTAACAGAGTGATTATTTATTTATTTATTTATTTTTTAAATATTATTTTATTGATTTTTCACAGAGAGGAAGAGAGAGGGATAGAGAGTTAGAAACATCAATGAGAAAGAATCATTGACCAGCTGCCTCTTGCACACCCCCTACTGGGGATGTGCCCGCAACCAAGGTACATGCCCTTGACCAGAATCGAACCTGGGACTTTTCAGTCCGCAGACTGATGCTCTACCACTGAGCCAAACCGGTGCCGGCACAGAGTGATTATTTAGAAGTGTGTTGTCTAGTTCCACATATTTGTAGATCTTGTTTTTATCTTATTGTCTGGTTTCATACCATTGTGGTCATAAATGATAGCTGATATGATTTCAATCTTCCTAAATTTAATAAATTTTTTATCATATTATCTATCCTGGAGAATGTCCTATATATGCCTAAGTTCATTTGTTCTAAATTATGGTTCCACTCCAGTGGGATTTTTGTTGATTTCCTGTTTGGATGATCTATCCATTGCTGATAGTGGGGTCTTGAAGTCTATTTCAATATTATCCAAGTAGAAATAAACAGTATAATAACTATTTATCAGTTAGTATTTGCCAACTATATTTCAGTGGTCATCTGTTGGGATCCTACCTAATAAAAGAGAAACATGTAAATTGACCGCACCTTTGCTATACCCACAAGCCACACCTACCAGCCAATCAGGGTGAATATGCAAATTAACCCAACCAAGATTGTGGCTAATTTGCATATTCAAGCCAGAGTGAAGACTGAAGACAGTGTAAAAAGAAGCCAAGAGCTGCAGAAGGGAGCGAAGCTGTGGAAACAAGCAAGAGGGGCGGGGGAGAAGGGAGGGAAGCAGGCAGGGCAGCGACCACAGCAAGAAGCCCTATTGCAGGAAAATTCTAGTTTTATATATTTATGATTGTTGTATCTTCTTGATATATTGACCCCTTTATCATTATATAATGACTTTCTTAGTCTCTTGGTACCATTTTTGGCTTAAACTCTATTTTGTCTGATAAGTATGGCTACGCCCACTTATTTTGGTTTCCAGTTGTTTGGAATATCATCTTCTATCCCTTCACTTTGAGCCTGGGTATGTCTTTAGAGCTGAAATGAATCTGCTATACACAGCAAAAAGTTTTGTTTTTTAATCTATGCATCCACTTTATAACTTTTGATTAGTGAGTTTAATCCATTTACACTGATGCTGATAACTGATATGTAAGGACTCACTACTGGCATTTTCTTTTGCCTTCTGGTTGTTTCTCCATTGTTTCATTTTCCTTCTTTTTGTGTCTACCTTTGTAATTTGGAAAATCCAAGGTGATTTTCTTAGTCTCCTTTTTTTTTATGTTTCATGTTTCTGCTCTAGATTTTTGCTTTGTGGTCACCATGAAGTTGACATAGAACATCTCATAGATAAAAATACTTCAGTTCTGCTGAGACCGGTTTGGCTCAATGGATAGAGCGTCGGCTTGGGGACTGAGGGGTCCCGGGTTCGATTCTGGTCAAGGGCATGTATGTTGGTTGCGGGCATGTCCCCAGTGAGGGGTGTGCAAGAGGCAGCTGATCGATGACTCTCTCATCAATGTTTCTAACTCTCTCTCTCTCTCTCCCTTCCTCTCTGTACAAAATCAATAAAATATATATATATTTTTAAAATACGTCAGTTTTTTTTCTTATACCAGTTTATCTTCATTTGCCTATAAAGGTTCCATCCCCTTTTATTATGTATTATTCCAAAATTGAATTTGTTAATTCTGTCACCTTAGAGTTTTATGGAATTTCATCTTTTCATTCAACTTGAAGAGTTTCTTTCAATATTTTTTGAAAGGCAGACCTAGTGGTGGTAAACTCCCTACTTCTTGCTTGTCTGAGAAAGCCTTTATTTTTCTTTTATATCTGAAAGAAAACTTTGCTAGGTAAAGTATTCTTGGTAAAAGTCATTCTGCTTTTTTTCTGGCCTGTAGAGTTTCTGCTGAGAAATCTACTGATAGTCTAATGGGAAATCTTCACCACCACCCAACCCCTGTAATAACCATGTTTTAATCATTGACATTTCACAGTTTCATTATAATGTGTCTGGGTGAAGTTATTTTGTTTTTTGTTTTTTGTATTGGGATAATATGTTCTATTAATTTTATGGATTTGCATATCCAGTCCCTTCCCCAGGTTTTGGAAGTTCTCAGATATTATTTCTTAAACCCTCTGCCACCTTCTGTCCCTGATTCTTTTTGTACACCCATTAATCTTATGCTGGATTTTCTAATGGAGTCTCATAATTCCATAAGGTTTCTCTCTCCTCTTCTACCCGAATCATTTCTAAATTCTGATCATCCAGCTTACTAATTCTGTCTTCCATCTGATCTGCATTTTCAGTGCTCTCTAATGCATTGTTTCTCACTCATTGAGTTCTTTGGCTCCAGTATTTCTGTTTAGTTATTTCTGGGCATTCCTTTAAAGTACCCTTCTGTTCATTAATTTTATTCTTGAATTTATTGAAGTGTCTTTTTCAGTTTTCTTGTAATTCATTGAATTTCTTCATGACAGCTATTTTGAATTCTTTATTGGTTTTCAGTATTCCATGTTTTTTTTTGTTCAATTGCTAGAAAATTGTCACTTTCTTTGTGTGATACCATGTTACTATGATTTTTTTCATAGTATTTGATGTAATGTGCCTCTGCTGCCACATTAGAAGCAGTAAACAACTTTCCTATTTAGGTAGTAAGGCTTTCTTTACTTTGATTCTAACAATTCAACTGATTGGCAATAAGAAGCCTTTCTTTTGTTTCCCAGAAAGTGGCGCTGTAGCACCACTTTTTGGTTTCACTGACTGAAGCTGACCAGCTGCTAAAGTTAGAACCACACATAAAAAAGCTGGTGTAAAAAAATAAAGGGGAGGGGGGTAGTGAGGGCTTGCTGGTTTGTGTCAGGGATTGAGTGTCAACCTATGAACCAGAAGGACATGTTCAGTTCCTGGTCAAGGGGCATTAAGGAGGCAGTTGATTGATGATCCTTTCTCATTATTGATGTTTCTATCTCTCTCCCTTCCTCTCTCTAAAATCAATAAAAACGTATTTTTAAAAAATAAAGGGAGGGACCGAAACCAGTTTGGCTCAGTGGATAGAGCGTCAGCCTGTGGACTGAAGGGTCCCAAGTTGGATTCTGGTCAAGGGCATGTACCTTGGTTACGGGCACATCCCCAGTAGGGGGTGTGCAGGAGGCAGCTGATCGATGATTCTCTCTCATCGATGTTTCTAACTCTCTATCCCTCTCTCTTCCTCTCTGTAAAAAGTCAATAAAAATATATTTAAAATAATAATAATAATAATAATAATAATAAAATAAAGGGAGGGTGCTGGCAGAATGAGGGTATACTTTGGGTGTACTCATGGCCTGGTAGGCAGGGGGATCTTCAAGTGGAGGAGTCACAGCAGTCCATGGAGCAGACCTCTTACTGGAATCCTAGGGCAGATAGTTCCTTTAGTTGTCTTTGTATTCCTGTCTTCCCTTTCTTTTCCTTTCCCCCACTCATAGAAGTCTAAGGAACATGCATGCTACTGAAGAGTGGTGGGACCCTCCAGTTGTACCCCATGGAGGTGGGCAGACTTTCTCTCACCCCTGTCACCTTCCTCCTTCTCTGCTACAAAGGACGCCACTGACACTGCTGTCACCACAACTCCTTTGGTTCCATGACCACCTCTGAGGTCCAATCCACTCACTTTCAGATCACAAGTGGATAAATCTCTTGGGTGTCTTGGTGTGCTGTGCAGGCACACTTTGTTGAGTTATGGATGTCCCTTTAGTTGTAAGTGAAGGGGAGAGAAAGAAGAAACAACTCATGTTACTAACATCACTTCCAGCTTTACCCATGTAACCAAAAGCCAACATTTGTAGTCTTCCTTGGAATACATCCTTTCTTTGTACAAAACCAATGCCAGAAGAAAATCAAATCTGGGGTCTGGGTTTCAGAAATAATACTAATTCAGTGGAGTTGGTGAGGTAAGAAGAATATCAATACTACTGATGGCTGAGTTCTGGAAGTCAGGTGGAAAAAATGTTTCAAGGAGGAAGGGGAGTGATTAACTGTTGAATTTTGCTGATGGTTCAGGTAAGATGAGCATGATCATTGGACTTAACAATATGGAGGTCGTTGCTGATCTTAAGAAAAGCAGTTTTGCTGGAATGATAAGAGGGAAAACCTGAATGAAGTGGGTTCACGAAAGAATGGGGGAAAGTCAGTCAGCATATTAGAATATATTTCAAGGAATATTGCCATAAAGAGAAGGAAAACATAATAGCTGGAGAGGACGTGGAATTGAGAGTAAGTGGACCCACATGTACTTGTTAGCTAGTTCCAACAACTATCAGTACTTTGATAATCTTGTTTCATCTATAACCACATTCTTTTTTAGGGGAATATGTTAAGAAATCATGCTGAAACTCAGACTGACGCTCTACCACTGAGCCAAACCAGTTTTGGCTGGGTTCATCTTTTTAATGGATTTTGATCTTTCCAAAATGATATGTGAAAAATATCATCTCATTACAGTTTCTGTCTTTATTTACTTTCTTATGAATGAAAATTGAGCATCTTTTTACGTATTTCAGATCAACTTGTGTTTTCTTATCTGTGAATTTTCTTTTCATATACTTTGCCCATTTTTATTTGAGGTTTTTTTGTGTGTTTTGTTTTATTTTTGGTTTGTAGGTGCTCTTTATAAATTAAGATTCTTAGTTCTTTATGATATGAATTCCAAATATGTTACCCAATTGCCTTTGACCCCTCCTCTCTAACATCTGTCTAACCAGAAGCATTAATTGTCCCTGTTTGAATCACCCAGCATGGTTCCAGGTTTCCTGACTGGAACTTGACAGATACATTTGGGTGTTGTTGTTTTTATTATTATTCATTTGTAAGAACTCTTTGATTAAAGAAATTGGCCAATTAAAAAAAAAAAAAAAAAAAAAAAAAAAAAAAGAAATCATGCTGAAACTAGTTTGGCTCAGTTGATAGCCTGTGGACTGAAAGGTCCCTGGTTCGATTCCGGTCAAGGGCATGTACTTTGTTTGCAGGCATGTCCCCAATAGGGGCGTGCAAGAGGCAGCTGATCTATGTTTCTCTCTCATCAATGTTTCTAACTCTCTATCCTTCTCTTCCTCTCTGTGAAAAATCAATAAAATGTATTTTAAATAAATAAATAATAATAATAATTAAATAAACATTATTTTTAAAAAGATTGAATTTTTAAAAATCATGAGTTCACCTCTGATAATTTTAATATGTATTATTTATAGATGAGAACAAAGATTATGATCACTCGAGCAGTATTAACAATAGTGCCTTAATATGATTTAAGAAGTTATCTGTGTCTAGCTTTTGCCAATAGAGAGAGGCTTTTTAAAAATATATCTTTATTGATTTCAGAGAGTAAAGGAGAAGAAGAGTCAGAAACATCAATGATGAGCGAAAATCATTGATCAGCTGCCTCCTGCACACCCCGTACTGGGGATCAAGCCCACAACCCAGGCATGTGCCCTTGACCAGAATTGAACCTTAAACCCTTCAGTCCGCAGGCCAACACTCTATCCACTGAGCCAAACCAGCTAGGGCGAGGAGTCCTTTTTAAGGGAAAAATAACATCTTCAGAATGATCCAAGAGATGGAACACTAGATGATGCAGGAAAGGGAATGGGTCTTGGTACCTATATGAAGAAGTAGGGTCAGGGTGATCACCCATGTTGCCTAGACCCCAATCCTTAGATGACAAGGAAGAGACAGAAGACAAATTACTCCACTTGGCTGCCATTAAGAAACAATACAAAGAGTATCCAAGGGGAGTGGTCCAGAAGCAAACATAGCTCCTGGGTTCAGAAATTTATCTTTGCTTTGGACACAATCTGAATGCCAAGTCACTGGACATTCTATTTTTGAAGAACCGGTGTTAATGAGTGGTCCATTTCAAGGCCCAGTGAGCTGGTCATTGCAGAATTCTTCCACCTGGGTCTAAAAGGGAAAAACGGCTGCTGCCCCCACATTCCATCTTATCCTTGAGTTTCTGCTTTATGATTTGAAAGTTTGCAATATCAGTTTGAATTTTCTTCAATTGTTTCATGGCTAACTTAAAATTTGTTCAATACATGATTTTTCCTCTTTTATCTAAGCTGTCTTCTGTATATTCACTTGTGCCTGCTTTCATGAGTATTAATAATTAACCAAGGTTCATTTTATTTATTCAGCATTTACCCTATGCTGGGGTGTACTCATTTGAGGCAACTGAGACTTTGAGTGACTTACTCAAAGACATATGGTTAGTAAGTGACAGTTCTTAAACCAAGGCCATCTGACCTGTGAGACTTCTATCTCAGCCACAATACTGCTCCCACCTGGTTATCACCTAGCAGTTTCCCCACATCCAGCAGCAAGATGACAGGCTGAAAAGCAAACTAAAAAACTTAGATTGGACTCTTGACCCTACCTGCTGTAACCTCAGCTCTACCACTTTTTAATTCAGTAACTTTGGACAAATTATTTAACTTCTTGTAATATTTTACCTCATCAGAGGGAAACATATTAATGATAGTATTCTATAATACATATAAGGTACACAGTCCAGAGCCTGACACATAGCAAGTGCTAAATAAATGTTACCTAAAATTATTGTTCTTACCCCTCCTCAGCTTTGGACACGTGACTTCACATCTCTGTATATCATGTTCCCCAGCTATTTCCCTGATTGCTTTGTAGAGCTTTGAGGATCACTGTACAATGCAAGGTATACCTCAGGTGACCACATATCCTAGTTTTTCCCTGTCAGAATAATAAATTATAAGAAAACCCAAAATTTCCTTTCTATGACCATCTTATAAAACTCACTTTTTTCTCCTTTTCTATCAGGGACTTTATTTCAAAGTCCTTTTTTTAAACTGCTCATTCTCCCCAGAATAAAAAGAGTACTTATAAAAATAAATCATACAAATCATATAAAAAACAAAAAAATAAGAATAATTTTAGAATGAGGTATATAATCAATTCACCAGAGATTAAAAGATTAAAAACAGACAAAATCATTGGGGTTCAACTTATCCAGCAGTCAGTCAAGGAATTGAGAGAAGGGAACAGTTTTGGATTTTGAGGTAAGAGGGTTGGTCTAAAGTCAGCTGCTCTTATTCCACGAGGTTTCCTGGGCAGGGACATCAGAGAAGATTGTTACTTGTCTTTGAAATGTCTGCCTAACAACAAATGGCCTTTGCAGGATGGCGAGACCACTTATGCTTTTATCTTCAAAATTTATTTTGGAATTAAATTAACTGTTACCCCAGTGAAAGAATGACTTGAGAGCTTTGATAGCTTATTTTGGAAGGGAAGTGGCATCATTCTTTATGCACCTCGACAACAAGCTACTTTGACATTAGAAGTACTCAGAATTTTAGCCCTAGCCAATGTGGCTCAGTTGGTTGAAGTGTCCATCATCTTGTACACCAAGCATGTCAAACTCAAAGGCCAACGTGGGCCAAATAAACGAGGCATGCGGCCCGCAGGCCAGGAGTTTGAAATGCTTGTTATACACCTGTTGGTTATATACGTACATACAATAGAATATTACTCAGCAATAAAAAAGAATGAAACCTTGCCATTTGCAACAACGTGGATAGACCTACAGGGTATTATGCTAAGTGAATAAGTCAGAGAAAGACAAATAACTTAAGATGTCACTTACATGTGGGATCTAAAAAAAACACACTCAGAATCAAAGATCAAAGTAATTATTGCGGTAAGGAGGATAAGCAGAAAAGGTGAAGAGGAATAAGAGGTACAAACTTTGTTATAAAATAAATATTATACACCATGGAGATGTAGTGTACACCACAGGAAATACAGTCAATGATATTTAATAACTTTGTATGGTAACAGATGGTTACTAGATTAATGTGATCACATCATAAAGTATATAAATGTTGAATTACCATATTGTACACCTGAAATATTGTATGCCACCCACATTTTTTTTTTTTACTAAAGCGCTCAAATGTTTTCTACTTTAAGAGGCAATCTACTTCATTTCAACATATCTGAAAGTTACATTGTTCTTTAAGTCAAAAGCATAAAATTATGTTTCCTTTCAGGAAAATGTACAGAGAACTAAGGCATTCGCCCATTCCCTGACTACTTCCCCAGGTCTTTGACCTTGAATACCCAAGTTCTCTATACCTCAGTTTCCTCATGGGAGAGTGTGATGTTAACATGAGCTCATAAGAAAGTTACCAGCTGTTCTCAGAATTTCAAAATGGGAAGAAATTGAAATTTACTTTAAGACATTTGGGAAAGCAGTTGTTGACCATTCCCACATTTGTGCTACAACAAACACAGCCAAACCACCTAAGAAAAAGCTTCTTATTCACTCAGGCATCATTGAGTGTGGCCAGCAATGGACTGGGCAACACGGCCAGTAGTTTTTAAAATACCCAGTTGTGCCGAAGCCAGTTTGGCTCAGTGGTAGAGCGTCGGTCTGCAGACTAAAAGGTCCCAGGTTCAATTCTGGTCAAGGGCATGTACATTGGTTGTGGGCACATCCCCGGTAGGGGGTGTGCAGGAGGCAGCTGGTCGATGTTTCTCTCTCATCGACGTTTCTATCTCTCTATCTCTCTCCCTTTCTCTCTGTTAAAAAAAAAATCAATAAAATATATTTTAAAAATAAAATACCCAGTTGTCTGCCGAAACCAGTTTGGCTCAGTGGTTAGAGCATCAGTCTGTGAACTGAAAAGTCCCAGATTCGATTCGGGTCAAGGGCATGTACATTGGTTGCAGGCACATCCCTGGTGGGCAATGTGCAGGAGGCAGCTGGTTGATGTTTCTCTCTCATTGATGTTTCTAGCTCTCTATCCCTCTCCCTTCCTCTCTGTAAAAAATTAATAAAATACATATTTTTTTAAAAACCAGTTGTCCTTTTTTAATGTATTTATTGGATATTTTGGTTAGAATTTTTAATATTGAGGGCAAAATGTTTAAAGGCATTGTTCTAATCAGGACAGTTATAAAGCTACTTAGTTGAAATTTCAATTTCTTGGTTCTGTCATCTGCATCTTTATTTGCACACTTTTCTGTAAGAGAACCTCACTGGCAACATTTGTGATGATTTGAGCATCAAATAAAACATGATATTAAACGGATAGAAACTGTTGAATAAAGTTAAAAAAAGGAAAAAAGCACGAGTTCATGCTGATATAAACAACCAAGTGAAGAAGAAAAAGCCATTTCTCCAAGGAGACCTGGTTCCTTTGAGAAGCAGATGGTACTAAGGTGCTGAATTGCATTTTAAGTTTTTACATCTGTAATCAACAGGCTTTAAACTTTATTTTGTTAGCAAGACTAGGTGTAATGGAATGAATGGAACAGCTTTTTGTCCTTTGGTGTCCTATCATTCTTATTACTTGAAATGTTGGTAATAAGAAATCAACTATGTTCAAGGTTCTCAAAATATATTAGCATATAATTTAATATGTATTTTGAAGCTTTCGTTTAAAGCATAGTGTTTTCTTCCTTCTCACGCTTTATTGAAAACATCACAATTCAATAATCAACAGTAACATTAGAAAACTGGGTGTCAGTGTGGAATTTCCAGATTTAATGTCAATGGGAACACGTTGAAAGCAGGACCCAGCAGAGCTGAGGGAACGTCAGCTCACTTCAGGCAATAAAGAGACTCTTCAAAAAAAAGTAATAATAGCCGAGGCCGGTTTGGCTCAATGGATAGAGCGTCGGCTTGGGCACTGAAGGGTCCTGGGTTCGATTCCGGTCAAGGGCATGTACCTTGGTTGCGGGCATGTCCCCAGTGGGGGGTGTGCAGGAGGCAGCTGATCGATGACTCTCTCTCATTGATGTTTCTATCTCTCTCTCTCCCTTCCTCTCTGTATAAAATATATTATTATTATTATTAATAATAATAATAATAATAATAAGCTTTTATCTTACAAAACTATGGAATAATACAAAGATCAGAACCAGTAAAGGCACAAAGGAGGGAGCAGTCCCTGGAAACTGGCTGGGGATTAAAGAGTGATGCCGTGGGCCAGTTTCCCACCCCCAAATGCTTAACTCTCACTGGTTTCCCAGTGTAGTAAGGCACAATGACAGCTTCCTCAAGAGAGAGTCTGGCAAGGGAGCCTCCTAGAAGCATCAGGACCTGAAACCTCAGAAGCATCAGGGCTGGAGATCACAATACCATAGAAATGCCCATGCAGAAACAGGCCAGCTGAACCCCTCACCTCAGTGCTTCTCTGCATCCTGCTCCCTATAGAGATTCCTGGGCCCCCCATAAACATAAGGTTGTGTTTCCTCGGTCCCAACAGTTACCTCAGGTAGATTTTCCCTGAAACCACAATTATCTAAGAGTTTCCCAGGCCCCCAGAATCATCTAACATAGAGTTTCCTGGGCCAACAATATCACTGAAGGTAGAACTTTCCAGCTCCCCACAATTGCCTAAAATCAAGTTTCCTGACCTAAACAATCGCCTAAAGTAGATTATCCTGTCCCACAAAATAAACTATTCCGGCCTCCACAATCAACTAAGATAGACTATTTTGACCCACACCATCACCTATAGCCAAGTTTTCTGGCCCCTGATAATCACCTAAGGTAGAAATTCTGGCTCCCTGTAATCACCTAAGATAGAGTTTCCGGGGCCCCCACAATCATCTAAGGTAAAGGTAGCAGATGCCCACAAACACCAGAGACATAGTTTTCTAATCCTGTACAATCACCTAAGGTGGTTTCCTGCCACCACCACCCCCAATCCCCAATTAATCAAAAAGGTAGACTATCTGACCCCTCACAATCAACTTAAGGTCAAGTTCCTGGTCCACCAGAATCATTAAGGTAGATTCTCCTCATCCCCTAACAATCAACTGAGAGCTTTCCGGCCCCTTAATCACCTATAGTTGAGTTTCCTGCCCTAGCCCTGGCACCGAGGCAGAGTTTTCTGGCCCCAGAATCACCTAAGATAAAGTTTCCTGGGCATTCACAATCACATAAGGTATAGTTTCTTTGCCCCCACAATCCCTAAAGTAGAATCTCTTAGACCCCTATGATTAACTAAGGTAGAATTCCTCAGGCCCACAATTTCCTAAGATATAGTTTTCTGGATCCCTATAATTACCTATGTTTCTTTCTTATGCCCCTGAAATTACCTTAGGTCGAGTTTTCTGAGCCCCAACAGTCAACTAAAGTATAGTTCTCTTGGCCATCAACTATATAGGGTAGTCCTTCCTGGGCCCACATCACCTAACAGAGAGTTCCTGGACCCCAAATTTACCTAAGGTAGAGAGTTCCCTTGACCCACATCACCTTAGGACAGGGGTGGGGAACCTTTTTTCTGCCAAGGGCCATTTGGAAACTTACAACATTGTTCTCAGGTCATACAAAATTGTCAACTTAAAAATTAACCTGCTATATTTGGTCAGATATTTAATTAACTCACTCCTAATGCCTTGGCAGAGCTAGACCAAATTACTTGTGGGCCTTATAAAGCCCGTGGGCTGGACACTCCCCACAATTGCCTTAGGAGTATTCTGGTCCCTACAATACCCTAAAGTAAAATTTCCTGGGCCCCACAATCAGCTAATGTTGAGTTTCCTAGCCCCACACCATCATATAAGGTGAAGTTTCCTGGGCCCACAGTCATCTATGGTGAGTCCTGAGCCCTCAATATCATTTAAGGTAGATTTCCTGGACCCTCACAATCAATTTGGTTGAGTTTTCTGGGGCCTCATAATCCTTATGCTCAAGTTTCATGTTCCCCACTATAATCACCTAAGGTCAAGCTTCATGGACCTCCATAATAACTAAGTTCTAGTATCCTGAGGCCCCCATAGTCACCTAAGGTTGCATTTCCTGGGGCCCCAAATCACTGAAGATAAAGTTTCCTGGGCCTTCCATTGCCTAAGGTAGACTATCCTAACCCTCCCAAATCACTTAAGGAGAGTTTCTGGAGTCTTCACAATTACCTTAAGTTCAGATTCATGCCCCCCCGCCCCCTCACATAATCATCTAGGGTTGATTTTTCTGGGCCCTCACAATCATCTACAGTAGGGGTGTCGAACTCAATCAGAGAAGGGGCCAAAATCTAAAATCCAGCCTAAATCGCGGGCCAAATGGTTTACTGAACAGTCATAAACTGTCATTGTGATGGAAACGCAGTGGAGTGCAGTGATGACAGCGCGGTGCGGGCCACATTGCAAGGCCTGGTGGGACGGATTTGGCCCGCGGGCCTTGTGTTTGACACATGTGATCTACAGTAAAGATTCCCTGATCCAACAATCACTTAATGGGCCCCTTGTAGCTGTGGCAGTTTCTTGGGCCCATACACCTAACGCAGAGTTTCCAAGGCCCACAATCAACAAAGGTAGACTTTCCCTGGCCACAATCATCTAAGGTCGTTTCCTTTGACTCCCATAATTACCTAAGGTAGAGTTTACTGGGCCCCAATAATCACATCTTGAGATTCCTGGGCCCCCACATCAGCTAAGGTAGAGTTTGCTGGGCCCCTCAACCAACTCAGGTAGATTATTATGACCCCTCCACAATTAACTACGGTCAAATTTCCTGGTCCCCCAATATCATCTAAGGAAGAATTTCCTGGGCTATCATAATCAACTATACTATTTTAGGCCCCTATAATCACTTAGATCAAGGTTCCTGAGCCTTCACAGTAACCTAATGCAGAGATCCCAGATCTGAAGCAAATACCTAAGGTAGAGTTTCCTAGGCTCCTACAATCACCTTCTGTGTTGAATCCTGGGCCTTCATAATCACTTAATGTGGAGTCTCCAGAACCCCCTCAATCACCTAAGGTGGTGTTTCCCTGCAAGAAAATAAATCACCTTAGGTTGAGTTTCTGGGATCCCCTCAATTACCTAAGGTCAAATGTCCTGAGCCCCCACAAGCTCCTAACATTGAAGTTCCTGGGCATCCTAAATCAACTAACATAGTTATTCTTGGGCCCCCACAATCATCCAAGCTTGAGAGTCCATGTATAAGAATCACCTAAGTTCTTTTCTGGACTCCCAAAATCAACTATGGTCATTTCCTGATCCTCCACAATCACCTACGGTCAAGTTTCTTGGACTCCATTATCACCTAATATAGAATTTTCTGGCCCCATACAACCACAGAAGGTAGTTTCCCAATCCCTAACAATCACCTAAGGTAGAGCTTTCTGGGCCTCACAGGCACCTAAGGAGGACTATCCTGGCCCCTACATTCACCTAAGTTCAAATTCCCTGGTCCCCCCAAATAACCTACATTTCAGTTTCCTGGATCCTCAAATCACCTAATGTAGAGATTCCAGAGCATGCAATCACATTAGGTAGGGTTTTTCAGGGCCAAAATCATCTAAGATAGAACTTCTTGTACTCCCAAATTACAAAAGGTAGACTATACTGCCCTCCCCCCCAAAAAAATTAACTAAAGTAGACCATCTTGGCTGCCCACAATCAATTAAAGTAAAAAATACTGGGGCCCAAGGATGAGTACCTGCTTCCCTAATCAACAAAAGGTTGATTAATAGTCCCTAGCAATAATCTAAGGTTGAGATTCAAGGGCTCAAAAATCAGCTAAGGTAGAGTTTCTTGGGTCCCCAAATCACTTAAGGTCAAGTCACCTAGGACCCCTCAAAGTCCTAAAGTTGAGATTCTCTTGACCCACAATCCAATAAAGTCAAGTTTCCTGGCCTCCAACCATCACCTAAGGAAGAATTTCTGTGGCCTTCACAATTTCCTAAGGCAGAGTCTCCTAGATCCCAACAGATACCATAGATTTAATTTCCTAGGCCCCGACTAGACTCATGGTCCCAAATAACTACCTAAGGTCTAGTATCCCAGGTCTCTAATCTTGTAAAGTCCGCTTTCTTGGTCCCACAATCAGCTAAGGTAGACTTTCCAAGCCCTGACTATTACCTATGGTAGAGATTCTACGGCCATGACAATAACCTAAGGTCTAGTTCCCCAGGACCCGACAGTCACCTGGGGTCAAGTTTCTTAACCATAACAATCATATAAGGTGGTTTGCAGGCACAACAATTACCTCAGGAATAGTGAACTGGGCCACCCAATCACCTAGTTTCCTGGCCCCACAATCACCTAATACAGATTTTCTAAGCCCCACAAAATAGCCTATATGTAGTTTCATGACCCCCCCCCCAAAAAAAAAAATGCCTAAGGTAAAGATTCCTGGCCCCTCCACAATCATCTAAAGTACAATCCTGACCCCCCCAAATAATGTAGAATTTTATGGGCACACAATTACACAAGTTAGAGATTTCTGGGCCACGTCACCTAATGTAGAGTTTCCTGGGCCCACATTCAAATTAGGGTGAAATTTCTAGGCCTCCATAATCATTTTCCTTCTAGTTTCTTGGGCCCCTACAATAACCTAAGGTCAATTTTTCTGTCCTCCCCCAAACCCCACAATCACACAAGGTAGAGTTTCCCAGGCCCACTATCTCTTACGATATGGTTTCCTAGGTTTCCTCAATCTCTTAATATTGGTGTTCTTAAGAACCCATAGTCATCTAAGTGAGGGTTTCCAGGGCCCCTAATCTTGTAAGGTAGAGTTCCTTTAGGCCCCCTGAAATCATATAAGATAGAATTTCCTGGGCCTCCACAATCATCCAGGTATTACTTTTGGCCCACAATCGTCTAAAGTCAAGTCTCTTCGGCCCATAAGCACCTAAAATAGAATTTCCTACATCCCCACAAGCCACTCAGGTAGAATTTCCTGCTCCTCACAAACAACTAAGGCAGGCCATCCTACCTTACCACAGTCACCTAAGCTAGAATTTCCTGGACCACACACTTATGGGAGACAATCCTTGTGAGCGCCCCCCCCCCCCCCCATCAACTAAGTTAGACTATCCTGCTGCCACACATTTACCTAAGGTCTAGGTTCATGAACCCCCACTATTACCAAAAGTGAGTTTCCTGGATCCCCACAATCACCTAATGTAGAGATTCTGGCCCCACACAATCACCTAAGGATAAGTTTTGAGGGGCCCCACAATCATGTAGATTCCTTGCTCCCCATAATCATTTAAGGTATGGTCTCTAGGGGCCCCACAGTCTCCTAAGGAAAAGTTCCTGGTCCCCCACAATCATCTGAAGTCAAGTTTCCCAGGCCCACCACCACTTAAGGTCTAGTTTGCTAGCACCCACAACAGGTTGAGATTTATGTTCCAGGCATTCACCTAAAATCAAATTTCCTGAGCCCCCACGATCACCTGAGTTCAAGTTTCTTTGCCCAACCACCACCTAGGAAATATTTCTTGGTTTCCCACAATAACCTAAAGCAGAGTTTCCTGGCCCCACAAAATGACCAAACATAGTTTTCTGGGCCCTCATGATCATCTAAGTTCAAGGTTCCTGATCTTCCACATTCACATGAGGGCAAATTATCTAGGATTCACAATCACCTAAGGCAGACAGCAGTGACAGCAGTGTCTTTCTTGCTGGGCTCCTGGGTGGGGTCTGGCCACCAGAAAGACTAAACCTTTATCTGAATGGCTGAGGAACACCTTCCCTACTGAGTATTGTAAAACCAAAACCTGTGGATGAAGTCCTAATAGAGGCTACGGTTAGGAACGTAAGAGTTAATGGACTTATGGTAAAAGTTTGCAGGAGATTTCATACATTTACACAGGCTTTATGTGAAGTTGTACCTCTTCTACCTGATTGTATTAATATTACGGTGATGGACATGGTGTCTCACTGGGGAACGTTTCCCCTACCTAACCTTGTAAAACAGACTTGTAAATCACCCCTCAAGCAACATTAACACGCTAAACAGGAAACAATAGGACTTTCCAAGCCCACACCATATAAAATAGAAGCTGGAATGTTGGTGGGAACAAATTCCATGTGTGATAGGCCTTTGTGGGACATTAACCAGGGCTTACGGCAAAAGCCTGTGTGACCTCCCAGAGGTGACTACTGGGACTTCGGGTTGAGAATTTCCACTTGAGGGGTATTTACTACCTTGCTATCAGACATGAATTGAAGCTGCCCTGATAACTGGGGACATAAAAGGATCTTAAAACTTGAAATATCCATACTGTCTGGGATTATGTCAGAGAAATGCTTGAATCGGAATGGTTGGCCCTAAAAGAGTTCCACTAATACAATGAATAGTTTGTATAGAATCATGCTGCCTGGGAATGCAAGAAGGAGACACTCACAGGGAGCCTCCTTTCTCCTAGGATGCACTCTGGAACTCTCCAAGGAGCTTCTGGATTCTATTATCACTTGGCCTATAAACAGCTCTCAAATGAGCAACAGAGAGCCGTTTGGTTTGTGGATGGCAGTTCCATGGTGAATGGAGGCCATCCTGTTTGGAAAGCTGCCGCATTTAAGACCAGCAAATGGAAAGACACTGATTGAAGAAGATAAAAGCAGATCCACGTGATAGGCTGATTTGTGTTGCTGTTTCCTAGCAGTGATGGCAGAACTGAACAGTGGGAAAGCGATTGTGTTTGGGTTCTCACAGACTCCTGCACAATGGCTAATGGCTTGGCCATATATATGGTGAGGTAGAAGGACAATGGAGACCTGGCCTATTACAGGGATGCCCATATGGGGCACAGCCCTGTGGAAATCACTATTTAAAGCTGAAGTGGGTGCATTAGAGTGTGGCATGGAGCTGCCCATCAGAAGAATATCCTTCCAGGTTCAGAAGGTAATAGCCTATGTGCTTGATGAAGGCGTCCAGCTGGGTCCATGAAATGAGTGGATGTGGGAGTGCTATAGTCGTGCAAAGATGGGCTAAATCAAGACTAGTCCTCGGCACCCTCTGGCACAAGATGCCAACAAGAACTAATCTGTCTGCCAACAAGAAGTATTTTGTCTGCCAGCAAAAGAGACAGAGACTACAGATGGCTTTATGGCAGATCCCCTGGTGGGAGGCCCTGATCAGAGCTGGCAAGAAATGCTAATTCTGGTGGCTCTGAGGGGCAACAAATAGGTCCTAACTAAAATATCCACTGACTCTGAATCATGCTTTGCTTAACCTGTGATAGATGCAAATGTTCAAAATACTATCAAAGAACTGGAACAGAGATATTACACCAATTTGGCCAGCCAGCCATCAGTTCTTTAGACCAAGGAACACACTTTACAACCCAAAATGCCCTACAAAGAGCAGAAAGATATTCTGCTCAGAGTACTAGTTTGATAGAAAATTAGAAGGACCTGGTGGGGCAGAATGTGCCTTCACCCGTCTCGAAAAGTCGGAGCCAACAATGAATGCAATTATAATACATTGCTGCTTTAGGTCATTGTGGTTGTCTAAAATGGGCACAAATAGGTGCCTTCATGGCCATTGCCTCCTGGCCCACAGCTCACCATGCCCACAGTCTGCCCTCTCCAGCAAAGGGAGCCAGGGGCCTGGAGCCGTGTGCCATGCATTGGACATGCCCGTTACGAGCTGGCCTTGATCCTAAAATGCATGCAGCAGGTATTGTTTTGGTGGATTTTTACGCACCAACAACTGTTGAAAGTATGATGGAGCACTTGTCTCGAGACATGCATGTAATCAGACCTAATATTGTAAAACACCCTCTGACCCAGGAGGTAAAGAAATGAGAAGGGATTGTCCCGGGCCCACTTGAAGAAAAACTGTATTCCATAAAGAGGAAATGAGGATTCTCCAGATTTTAGTTTTCTAGTCAGATCTCTCACTCTTGAGCATCATGGATTAATAATTTACAAGCTTGGCCTTTACATAAAAGTGTGTTAGGTGCCATTTGAGTATTCTGGGTATTTTTAGCTTTTGATTCCCCTTTGCTGTGAGAGGTGGGGAATGGCCTGCTTGGAGCCACTGTGTAATCTGCGTGGTCCCAGCACATCATTCTTGATTTTGTTAAATTAAATGTAATGTTTTTGCCCTACAACACTAACACCAATTTGAAGAACAAAACTTATAAAACTATCTTGAAGTGTGAGCTAATCATTCATACTGTATAACCATGCAAAATAAAATACTCAGATTGTAAAACCAAAAAAATAAATAAAATGGGCACAAATAAAGGCACAAAGGGCTGGCTTACACACCTTCGTGTGTGCTCACACTCAACATGAGTGGGACTAAAGCAGGGTTCCCCTGGATAATGTCTCTATTTTGGGGGTGAGTCTGGGAAAGAGGGGGGTAAGAAAGGATCTGACATGACTCTCTTTTTGCCAAGGGAGGGGGATGTTGGTATAATGACTACATTTTTTTCCCCCCTCTTTCTTCCCCACATCCCCTCAACTTCTTTTGTTTTCCCTATCTGATGCAGGGGCCACATGACCAAGGCTATGACTACAAGGGCCGGAAACAGTGATGACTCCTCAGCAAGAAATTGCACTATGTTTTAAACATTATGTCAGAATTCCTAAGGGCCTGGTGGAGGGAATGTGCCTACACCCATCTGGAAAAATCAGAGCCAACAATGAATGCAACTATATTGCTTGGTGGTAAGGATAGCCCCCTAGTTCAGCAACTATGTAATCTCAACCTGCCAGGAAGGAGTGCCTGGAGGGAGAGGTACTGGCTAGGCTAGGACTGCTGCGTCCCATCTAGACCAGCAGAGCAGCCAAACCTTCCTCCACCTTCGAAAGGTGGAAATGTTTGAATATAAATGCAGAGAAGAAGAAAAAATGTAGTTATGGGTAAAGAAATGAAAAATGGCTTGTGTGATAAGGGAAAGCCAATATTACATTCATACCTGGCGCCTGAGAGGGTGAAGTCTTATGTTCGCTGAGGCCGCTCCTGCGTTTGGAATCTGATAAGACTGAATAGAGGCCTACAAATCTGAGCGGCCTCTCCCTGGGAAACATGTTTCCTATGACATGATGGGCTGGAATGATTATTAGTGACTGCATGGGGTTCTAGCAATGTGCCAGTATCTTTTGACCTATGTATCATTTTGCTGGAAGGGGGACCATGGTCAGAGACAGGGGAATGGGCTGTGAGATGATAGAAAATACAGGGTGGATCAAAAGCAGGTTTATAGCTGTTCACGTGGAAGATAATACAATAATAAGTAATAATACAAGAATAAACTCTGCTTTGTGTGCTCACAATTGTAAACCTACTTTTGCCCCACCCTAAATATAGTGCACACACAAGCGCCGAGTGATGGGGGGTGGAACGCTTTCGTCATCTCCATGGCAATGACGCAGGCGTTCTGCCCCACCCACCCACCCACCCCACCCACCTCCGGTCCCTCAGGGCCTCTGGGCAGCATGGGAAGGAGGGGCTGGAGGGGAAAGAGGCAGCTCCCAGAGGGGAAAGAGGCAGCTCGGGGCCTGAGCGGAAAGAGGCTGGACTGGAGTAGAAAGGCCGTGCCATCATAAAGGAAAGCCCATTCTAGCACCAATCTTCATGCATCAGGGCTTCTAGTTGTAATATATTAGCATACTAAAAGGCACCTCCTAAGCCACCATGATCCAAATGGAAAGCCCATATAAGAACACAAAATGGCCAATGGGCTCCTTCCTAGAAAAATCCTGAATATCCCTGCCCCTTATTGAATGCCCTGCCCCTTAAATGAGCCTCAATAAAAGAAATAAATAAAGATCAAACCATGATTAGAAGCTCAGAATTTTCAGCCCACTGGGGAGGGAGGGGCTGCTCTGTCTGTGGAAGAGCCCACTCTCTGTCTCGCTGCTTCACTAATAAACTCACTTTCACTTTAAATTCTTTTCTGGCTCATATCTGAATTCTTTCTGAGCGAAGCCAAAAACCCCACAGTGGGCTGCAGACCCACAGCACAGTCCGAGGACCCCTGAAACACTGCATCACAAGGAGGTGTTTTGCAGCTGGTAGGTCAGCAGCAGAGGTAACAACGCGGGCCTGCAATTGGCGTCTGAGATTGAGACCTGTTGTCTTGCAAGACTGAGCCCTTTGCCTGTGGAATTTGAGTCTGTCCCTTAGGTAAGATAATGTCAGAATTATCAGACACCCTACTAATGTCCAAGAATTGTTTTCTGGCATGGGGAAGCCCTCCCTCCACCACACACACACAGACACACACACACACACACACACACACACACACACAGGAACAAGGTCCAGGAACCCCTTTCCAGTGTTTAATACCAGTTTCTGGCTCAGGGCTCCTGAAACCCTTGTGCTCTCCTGGGTCATAGGGGTGTCTTTCGTTCTAATGAAGTGACTCTGGGTGGGCTCCCGGATGAGGGCTGGACACAGGAAAGACCAACCCATGATTAGAAGCTTAGAATTTTCATGGTACCCCTCCACTCCCACCCCATATTCTCTTAAGAACAGCTGGGAAAGAAATGGATGCTCCGCCATGCCTCTGTGATGAACCCTCTGTACAATTCTGAAAGTACAGGGCTTGGAGAGCTTCTGGGTTAGTGAGGACATGGGGGTGCTAGGAGGGTGGGGTGCCTGAAGACGACATGGTAGCTCCGCTCCCCTTCCCACATATGCTGCCCTACCCTTCCCGTCTGGTGCTCATCTGCATTCTTTGGCATATCCTTTAATAAACTGGTAAACCTAAGTAAATGTTTCCCTAAGTCTGTGAACCATTCCAGCAAACTCATCAAACCCGGGGAGGGGGGTCACTAGAACTTGTGATCTGTACAAGCGGTTGTCAGGAGCATGGTGATAGCCGAGGCTGGCCGTTAGCATCTGAAGTGGAGGCATGGGTGAAGGTCTGTGGGACTAAGCCCTCAGCCTATGGGATCTGACACCACCTCTGGATAGACAGTGTCAGAATAGAGTTCACTGTAGAACACCTGGTCGGTGTGGCACAGAATTGCTTGGTATGGAAGAAACCTCCACACATGTGGAGACCAGCAGAGTCAGAGTGACATGTGCTGTGTGAGCAGTAAAGGAGGCACACAGAAGAAAGACAGTGGGAGAGAACTAGGTTTTCCGGTACATAGGAACGGGGGGGGGGGGGGGGGGGGGAATGAGGTTTATTTGCAACACAGGCTCCCCCCTCCCCCCTGTTTGAAAGTAGACCATTCCTATGAAACCTTTCATAAGCTAAAATGGGATAAAACGAAGAAGCAGTTACCTTAGGACACATCTTGCAAACAAATACAAAGTAAATCAAGATAAAGCACAGACGCTCACCACCACAGCTCAGAGCCCTGGCTGCCTGATGCCGAGCACAGATCCCGGAGGAGACTGGAGGTCCCGCTCGCACTGCTCAGGCTGTGCAGCGCCTCTAGGACCGCTGACTGCAAAACAGGCACTGACGGCTATTACCGCTTTCTGCCTTTTTTGTAAAAGTGAAAATCCTCAAAATCACCTAAGGTCGAGTCTCCTGACCCCCACTATCACCTAAGGTAGATATTATTCTCCCTCTCCCCCCCCACCCCACCCCCGCCCCAATCCGGGGCCTGCAGTCTCCTAAGGTTGAGATTCATGGCTCCAAATAATCATCTAAGGTGGAATTTCTCAGACCCCACCATCATTTGGAAAGAACTTCTTGGGCCCTCACAATCTCCTAAGGCAGAGTTTCAGGAGCAAGGATGATCCACCCAAGGTCAAGTTCATGGGACCTGACATTCACATAAGGCCCTGAGCCCTAGGATATACCTAAGGTAGAGTTTCTGGCCCACTATAACACCCAGACAGACTATCCTGGCCCCCACATTCACCTAAGATCAAGTTAGCTCAGCACACAATCACCTAAGGTGTTTCTCAGGCCCACAATCACCTGAGGTTGAGGATCCTGGGCCACCGAAAGAAACTATGAGTTTACTGCCCCTCCACAATCACCAAGCTAGAAATCCTTGAACCATCCCCCCTCCTCCATTATCGTCTAAATTCTAGTTTCCAGAACCCCACAATCACCTGAACTTATGTTCCTGGGCTCCCATCATCACCTAAGGTTGAGTTTTCTGGGCCCACAATCACCTGAGGTAGAGTTTGCTGGGCCTCCCTAAATCACAGAGCTTTTTGAGCCCACAATTACCTAAAGTTAACTTTCCTTGGCCCCTACCATCACCTAAGGCCAAATACTCTGGGCCTCAGCAATCACATAAAGTAGATGTTTCTTGCCCTTCACAATCAACTAAGGCAGTGGTCGGCAAATCACGGCTCGCGAGCCACATGCGGCTCTTTGGCCCCTTGAATGTTCTAATGCCACTTCTTCAAAATAGACTCGCCCAGGCCGAAAATCGACTTCTGCACATGGGCCACGAAGTTTCAATTGCACTGTATGTGCACACCCGCACATGGTATTTTATGGAAGAACCACATTCAAGGCAATCATCCCCAGGCCCCCAAATCAGCTAATGTAAAGTTGTCTGTCAATCATTTAATACAGATTTTCACAGGCCCACAATCATTTTAGGTAGACTTTCTTGGGCCCATAATCATCTAAAAACACAGTCACCTAGGGTCAAGTTTCCTGTGTCCCAACAATTGCCTAAGTTAAGTTTCCTGGGCCCACAATCACCTAACGTAGAGTTTTCTGGGTCCAAAATATCTAGAGTAGTGCCTTCTGCCCCCACAATCAGCTATGATAATTTCCTCGGTGCGCTCTACCTAAGTGGTCGGCAAACTGCGGCTCGAGAGTCACATGTGGCTCTTTGGCCCCTTGAATGTGACTCTTCCACAAAATACCACCGCCTGGGCGAGTCTATTTTGAAGAAGTGGCATTAGAAGTTTTAAAAATTTGGCTCTCAAAAGAAATTTCGATCATTGTACTGTTGATATTTGGCTCTGTTGACTAATGAGTTTGCAGACCACTGACATAAGGTATTATTTCTGGAGACTCCACAATCATCTATGGTCAAGTTTCCTGGGCCCACTAACACCTAAGGTCAAGTCTTCTGGGCCCAAAACCACCTGAAGTCAAGTGTTCTGAGCCCACAAACACCTTGGGTATTGTTTCCTGGGCCCCCACAGTCACCTAAGCTAAAGTCCCTGCCTCCCCCTACACACACACAGAAGACTTACCTAGCCCCCCACATTCAGTTAAGCTCGGAGTTTCCAGAGTCCTCATAATCACTCAAAGCCCAGTTTCCTGAGTCTCCACAATCACCAGAGCTCGAGATCACTGATGGACATAATAATTAAGGAAAACAATCCTGCATTCCATATTGCCTCAGGTCTAGATTCCCACCTACCCGCATGATGTACTGTCAGGATTCACAGTTCCCTGAGCTAGAATTTCCTGGGCCCCCGCAGGCACATGAGTAATAAAGCCCTAAGCACCTCCAAATCACCAAATTAGACTATCTTTGAACCTCACAATAGCCTAGGGTAGAATTCCTGGGCCCATAAGCACCTAAAGTCAAGTTCCCTGGGTCCCCTCAATTACCGTATTTTCCGGCGTATAAGACGACTTTTGAAATGAAAAAAAAAGTCAACAGAAAATCAGGGGCAAAAGACCAAAATTGCACAAAAATTACCTGCAGATCTTGACGGCAAAGTAAGTCTTTTCTTTGAAGTGGGGGGTAATCTTATACAGCGAATATAGGCCTAAAGCTATGTTTTAACTGTAAAATTAGAAGGTCATCTTATACGCCGGAAAATATTATCTATATTAGGACCCACATATTCATCTAAGGTAGAGTTTTCAGATCCCCTACAATCATCTATGGTAAGACCTCACAGTCACCTAGGTCAAGTTTCCTGGACAACCAAATTACTTCATGGTAGTTTCCTGGCTTCCAACAATTAGGTAAGAGAGAGTTTCTTCACACCTCAAATCACCTACCTGTATTTTCCAGAACATAAGACGACTTTTGAACCAAAAAAAAAAGCCAACCGAAAATTGGGGGCAAAAGACCAAAATTGCACAAAAATTACCTGCAGATCTTGACGGCAAAGTAAGTCTTTTCTTTGAAGTGGGGGGTAGTCTTATACAGCGAATATAGGCCTAAACCTGTTTTAACTATAAAATTAGGGGGTTGTCTTATACGCCGGAAAATACGGTAATAGTTTCCTGGACTCCCACAGTCACATAAGGTCAAGATTCATAAGACCCACCAAAACCAGTTTGGCTCAGTGGATAGAGCATCAGCCTGCGGACTGAAAGGTCCCAGGTTTGATTCTGGTCAAGGGCATGTACCTTGGTTGCAGTCACATCCCCAGTGGGGGGTGTACAAGAGGCAGCTGATTTATGTTTCTCTATCGTCGATGTTTTTAACCCTCTCTCTTCCTCTCTGTAAAAAAATCAATAAAATATATATTTTTTAAAAAGATTCATAAGACCCCAGTTACCTAAGATAGAGCTTCCTGTGCCCACAATCACCTTTGGTAGAGTTACATACCCCTCCCACCCACCCTACCCCATCCCACCCCACCCCAATGACTTAAGGACACTTTCCCAGGTACACAATCACCTAAAGTGGAGTTTCCTGAGCACAAATCATCTAAGGTTGTGTTTCTGGAGTCACAATAACCTTAAATAGAGTGTTCTACTGCTCCCCCTCCCAACACATACATTTTACAATCATCTAAGCTAGAGTCCCTCCAATCATCAGCTAAGCTAGAGTTTCCTGGTCCCCAAACTCACATCAAGTAGTTTCCTGAAACCATAATCGATGATTAGTTGAGATTCATGGCCTTCACAGTCTCCTAAGGTAGAGTGTCCTGGGCCCCAACAGTCACAGAAAGTGTAGTTTCCTGGACCCACAATGATCTAAAATAGCATTTCCTGGGCTTATACTCACCTAATTTAGAATTGGCTGGGCAACTACAATCAACTAAAGTTGAGTATCCTGGGCGGCCACAATTACCTAAAGTAGAGGGTCCTGGTTCTCCACAAGCACACAAAGTAGACTTTCCTGGGCCACCACAGTCAGTAATGTTTCTTAGGGCCCCACACTCCCCTAAGGTAAGAGTTGCTACTAGGAAACAGGCTCAGACTTGGCTGGAGCCTGCACATGGGTTCATTGAGATTAGTGGTTAACTCCATTCACTCATAGCTCCATTTGGGGGAGCACTGCCCCAATGCCAGGGCCTCTCTCCCTGCCCTGACATTCTGATGAAGTTGGTCTACATGCCGGTTATAGCATTCCCTGCTGATTCTAATCAGCAGCCAGAATTAAGAAATACTGATGGAGACGCTCATCAGTAACTCTGGACTAACCTCCCAGGGTCACCAAACACTGAAAGAAAACGGTAACTGCGTGGGAGAGGTAACAATCTCAGCAGAAAGAAGAGTCCCAAGGATATGGGGGGGAAGAAGAAACCAGAATAAAACTTTAAAGTAAATATTAATACCTCGGATTTGGAAAGGTCTCCAGCTGTAAAATCTTCCTGTGGTAAAAAAAAAATAAATAAATAAATAAAAAATTGGAAATTAAAAATATTACTTAAATAAATTTGCTTAGTATTAAGCAAATTTTATAGCAGCTTTATAAAAAACCAACTTACCTTTTTAATGTTTTTTCTTCCACAGTTTTTTTTTTTTGCAATTTTTGAATAAAACTCACCATTTTAAAGTTACAAGCCAGTGATTTTTAGTATATGTAAAATACTGCGTCACCATCACCATATTGTGTCACCATCACCATTTTCTAATCCCAGACCTTTCCTTCACCTCAAAAAGAACCCCATATCCCTGAGGCAGTCCCTCCCATTCCCCTGCTCCCAGCCCCTGGAACCACTAACCCGCTGTCTGTCTCTATGAATTTGCCTTTTCTGGACATTTCATACAAATGGAATCATACAATAAGTGGCTTTTTGTGTCTGCCTTCTTTCACTCAGCATAATGTTTCAAGGTTTATCCATGTTGTAGCATGTGTCAGTACTTCATTGCTTTTTTATGACTGAGTCATACTCCACCCTATGGATAGACCACACTTTGGCCATTCATCTGTTGATGGACCTTTGGGCTCTTTGCATATTTTTGAATATTATGAATAATGCTGCCATGCACATTCTTTTACAAGGCATTTGTATGAACGTACATTTTCAATTTTCTTAGGTACCCTGTATCCCCGAAAATAAGACAGTGTCTTATATTAATTTTTGCTCCCAAAGATGCACTAGGTCTTATTTTCAGGGGATGTCTTATTTTTCCATGAAGAAAAATATGGTACACATTTATTGTTAAATGAAAATAAAGGAAATTTATTACCTGTATACGGTACGGTAGTACGGTAGTTGTCAACACAAACCAGACAAACTGTGAGTCCTACAGTATCAAGAATTTACTCATTACAATCATGTCATCATCTTCTGGAACATCATCATAACAATCCAATTCCTGAATTTCCTGGTGAATTTCTTGTGACTCCATTTCTTTCAGAATCAGTGGACCAAATCTCTCATGTTTAGCCTAGGGGGGGCCTTATTTTCGGAGGATGTCTGATTTTCGGGGAAACACGGTAGGACTGGAATTACTGGGTCATATGGCAGTTCTATGTTTAACATCTTGAGGAACCACAAACTGTTTTCCACAGAGATTGTACTACTTAGCATTCCCACCAGTCATCTATGAGGGTGCCAGCTTCTGCTTTTAAACTTTTGAAGAGGAAAGGGAGAGACCTACCCCGAGATGATCTGAGGACCGTACACCTTGAGCCTTTACAATACAGAAAGCACCGAGGCCCTCGGCACCCTGCCCCTTGACTTTCCCAGGGCCATACAGCCACCCAGCCTGACCTGCCAATCCCACAGCCAGAGGGCAGAGTGCCTCTGCTAGACGGGGTCAGAGGTCAGCTGCTGTTGTCCTCCCTCTGCCTGCACAGACCAAACCGTTAACCCCCTTCTCCCCAAAGTCTCATTTCCCCTCATCTGCCATCCGGCTGCTGTTACAGGTGCTGCTCATGGAGCGAATCAGATGTGTCAGTTCACATTTCTCAGCCTTACCTCTTCTAATGTCACTTGAAATTCACAGGAATTGGCCACGTGGGTGACCGCAGTTGATATAAAACCCTGACACAGGAAGCGACGATCCTGATTTGGTTAGACATGCTGGTGGGGCATGCTTATGACTTACCGCTGCAGCGCAACTCTCCAAGCCGCTTCAGGGAGGCATCCCCGGTCTGAGCGCCCAGATCCGGACCGTGCCTTCCTCTGCACCACTGACCTCACTGCTGCATTTTAACGTCCTCCCGAGTTCGCCCTGAGGCCCGAGGCTTTGTAAACAGCCTCTCTGAGCTCAGCTCACCACTGAGCACGTGGCTCTCCCCTCACACCGGGCACTCCAAACATGAGGCGTACCTCGCCCGCCGCCACGTGGGGAGTGTTGCCTCCCACCGCACGCTGAGACACCCATGCCCACGAGGCCAGAGCTGTGCGTCACTCCGGAGCACGCCAGGCCTCACCTGGCCTCCGTGTTCTTTCCAAGAAGCAGAGCCTGGAAGGGAGGGTTGAATGAAGGAGGATAAAGAAGGGGAGAAGGGGGGAAGGCACTTGGCACCACCATCACCTCCACCTTCTACCGCCTCCAGGAGCCTTCCTGGCATTTTTCCAGAGTCCCTTGTCCCCTGTAGGTGTTTAACCCAGTCCTATCCTGGCACAGGTCTTTTACTTTGGACTCTGATTCTTCTTGTAACCACCCGAAGCCCTTCTTGCAAACACCTCAACAAGGATCATGCACAGAGCACAGGAACACTGCTGTTAGCTCTCTGCCCTCATGCCAGGGCCAGCGCAGGCAGGGCCACGCAGGGAGGGCTAGCCAAGGGAAGCAGGCGAGTTTATGCTGCAGGGGAGTGGGGAGGGGGCTCTCTTTAGCTTACAAGCCAGTTCCCATCCTGTACTTCAGAGAGGGGCACCCTGTAACTGCCTAACCGCCTCCTCCAAGAGTTGGGGCCCAGAGAGGCCGTTGTTCTCAACGTGGGCTTTAATCACAGTGACTTCCATCTCCGGATGTGGCCCTGGGTGTCCTGGCTGGGTCTTGCCTCCAACTGTTTTCTGCACTCGGTTTATGAGGACTGTCAAGTGGGGAGGTGTTTCTGCTGACCTTATGCTTGTCCACGAAGTGTCTGTAAACACAGGACAGGACGCAGACCTGGTGAAGCAGGAAGCCATCCCGCTGAGACTAGTAGGAGCGGGGCTGCCGGTCCTAAGAGAGGCGCCGGTTTTTAAAGCTGTCATCAGAGCGCTCTCAGCCTCTGCCAGAAACAATCGTTTTTGAAGGCTTGATTGTATGTGTTGTTGTTTTTAAGGGTCACTGGCAAAGCTGTACTCTGACCACCTGCTGAAGAGGAAATCTCCCAGCCCGTGGCTTTCAGGAGGAGTTAAAAATGAGAAGGGAAAAAAAGGGAAAAAAAGGCTAAAGTAAATAAATCTGTCATCTGCACCCTGCTACCCTTCTGCTGTGTGAGACCCTGGAGGCCACTGCTCTCCTGACCACAGGATCACAGTGACCCTGACCTTGACGTCTCCATACAGTGCGGACGCCCTGGTCCAGTCCCACTTCTATGCTGGGTCTGCATATTAGCCTCTGCTCACATCTTCCACATCCCCTCCTCCTTCTGGAAGTGGGGCCAAACTCTTCATTAATTCTGTGCCACTGATAAAGTAACCTATAAGCTGCATTTAAAGAAAACAGGGTAGCCCTAGCCGGTTTTGCTCAGTGGATAGAGTGTCAGCCTGCGGGCTCAAGGATCCCTGGTTCGATTCCGGCCAAGGGCATGTACCTTGGTTGCAGGCACATCCCCAGTAGGGGGTGTGCAGGAGGCAGCTCATCAATGTATCTCTCTCATCGATGTTTCTAATTCTCTATCCCTCTCCCTTCCTGTAAAAAATCAATAAAATATATTTAATAATAATAATAATAAAGAAATAGGGTAATTTGACTTTGAGTAGCGGGCACATGGTCCTATATATAGATTTTGTAAATTAGTAATCCACACATGTAACCTATATGTTCATGTAGACTAATGTCACCCCAATAAAATCCTGTATTAAAAAAAAGAAAGAAAGAAAGAAAATAGGAGAGCCTGCCTTAGTGGTTGAATGTCAAACTATGAAACAGGAGGTTATGTTTCACTTCCCAGTTAAGGCACATGTCCAGGTTTTAGGCTCAATCCCCAGTAAGGGGTGTGCAGGGGGCAGCAGATCAATGATTCTCATCATTGATGTTTCTCTCTCTTCCTCTCTCCTCCTTCCTCTCTCTGAAATAAATTTTAAGCATATTTAAAGAAAACAGAGTACATTTTAAATTATGTTCCTCGGGTTGTCATGAGACTGTCATTCTCCATCTTGATACACGTAAGAATCACCTGAAGTGCCTTTAGAAGGAAGGATGCCTCTGGGAGTCAGTCATATTGGCCCAAGTGGGACATGGCTTGAGCAGGTTCTAGAAGTTCCTCAGGTGATTCTAAGGTGCAACCAGAGCTGTGCAGCCAGGGTGGGAACCATTGCATTCAATGAGTACCTGATAGTTAGCCTTTCAGGATAACCCAGTTCCATTTGAGCTCAATCAAGTTAATTGACCTGGTCAAGATTTCAATTAAATCTTAAGATACTTAAAATCAGACATCCACTTGAATTAGATAAATGTTAACTTTCTTTTTTTGAACTTCTGCATAGTTGAAATTTTAAAGAGCCCAATAGTTTAATAAGATCTGGTGGGGAAAACAATAGTTTCTAGTCCCCTCCTTCCATTTCCCAACTCTAGAGACAACTTCCTTTAGCTCTTTTCACTGATTCTTTGGCTATTTGCCTCTATATATTTAAGTAAAATGCTTGGAGCCCTGTCTGGTTTTGCTCAGTGGATAGAGCATCCGCCTGTGGACTGAAGGGTCCCAGGTTCAATTCTGGTCAAGAGCAGTATCTTGGCAGCTGATCGATGTTTCTCTCTCATCAATGTTTCTAACTCTCTATCCCTCTCCCTTCCTCTCTGTAAAAAATCAGTAAGTAAAATGGTTGGATTACTATTTATTGATTTTCAGTTTGGGAAATTATCTATTGTCTTCACATGAGACAAGTGAATATTTCTTTCACACACACACACACACACACACACACCTGCCACAGTCAAATTTGTCCTCTACCCGAATCAATATAATTATATCATAATTTTGCTTAAATCAATAATAATGTCTACATTACTAGGATTTTGGTTACCATCCAGAGCTTAGCCATGTAACAAACTATGATTACTCCTCCTTTCTTGAACTATGATTACTTCTCATTTATTTCCTTGAATTAATAACTGTGGGGACCTGATGCAGCGGGGATCTCCCCTTTCCGTGTCCCGCATGGAAAGAGAGATGAACAAACCGGTTCTAAGTGGAGGTGGCCAGGGATTGAGAAATAATAGAAATAAAGAGAGAAGACACAGGGATAGATTGTAAACTGGGAGCTGGGAGGGCCGCCGAATTCCTCTGCTGGAGAGGTGGACGACAACCTCCTGAGCCACACAGCACATCTATTTATACTCCGATCCAACAAGGGGTTTCACAGGAAAAGAAGGAGCCTAAAGGGCCCAGCTCTCACCCACTCCTTCCTCCTGGACAAACACAAGCCAGGAACTAAGAACATCTCCGCACTCCCAGGGCGGGAGTGCAACTGACGTGACTCCACCAATATCCTGGGCCCAGTCAACAACAACCTAATGTCCAGGTGTCTTCCCAGTTGGCCCTCTACAAATAATTGTCTTAATTTTTCACCTGGATTAGTTTTTATTAGTTTCCTATTTAGTTTTCAGTAACCCAGCCTTAAATTCTCTACCAGTTGTTTAAATATCTCCTCAAAACCTTTATTCACATCTGGTACTTTATTTTTATTTATTTATTTATTTTAGATTTTATTGATTTTTTACAGAGAGGAAGGAAGAGGGATAGAGAGGTAGAAACATTGATGAGAGAGAAACATCAATCAACTGCCTCCTGCACACACCCTACTGGGGATGTGCCCTCAATCAAAGTACATGCCCTTTCCTGGAGTCGAACCTGGGACCCTTCAGTCTGCAGGCCAATGAGCCAAGAGTGAGGGCCACATCTGGTCTTTTATCCATTTCCTCTTCCTGAAGAACTGTCCCCCAAAGTCTCTGACCTCCTCACACCTGGTTCGCACGGTCATCCTGCAAGCTCCCTGCGGTGTCTTCCTTGTGGGATTCCCTCACTCTTCTCCCCTGTTGGGTCTCCTGTTCTTATATTCCTGTCTTCTTCTTTCTTGGTTTACTTCCTCATTTTACTGAAATGAAAGAGCATGTAAAACCCCACCACACACACACAACTATTTTCTCTTCACAAGCATGGAGAATTATAGCATTTGACATTAAGGGGGTGGCACTTGTTAAAGCAGCAAGACAGGGAAAAGACCTAAAAGGTCTGGTAGGGAAACACTGGATTTATCCAAAATACAGGCAAATTCACTTGTGGGTTTTTTGGTGTTTTTTTTTTTTTTTTTTTTTTTTTTTGCCTATTTTATTTTATTTTATTTTTAATATATTTTATTGATTTTATACAGAGAGGAAGGGAGAGAGATACAGAGTTAGAAACATTGATGAGAGAGAGTCATCGATCAGCTGCCTCTTGCACACCCCCTACTGGGGATATGCCCGCAACCAAGGTATATGCTCTTGACCGAAATCGAACCCGGGACCCTTCAGTCCCCAAGCCGACGCTCTATCCATTGAGCCAAACCGGTCTCGGCTTTTTTGCCTATTTTATATTTGGAACCAAAATAATAATTACTCTGTAATCTGTGCTCCCAAAGTAGATCATTCTGGAATCAGTGTTTTAAAAGGGAGCAAGAGAATAGCATAAAAAATAAAGCTCATTTCATTGAAGCTTTATACTAGTAGAAACACAAGGATTTCAGCATGATTGTAATTATGTTTTTCCATCATTCAAAAAAAATCAAGCAAGAGTACATTTGATTTAAAATAAACATACTAAGCATCAATTGCACATCCAGAAAAGGCCCAGTTGGGCTATGCAATTGGTTTCCTGCTGGAAAGTCAGACAAGGTCAGATTCAGGAAGGCCATCACTCCCACAGATGGCCTGTCCCTTTAAGGAACTGGAGTTTCCCCACTGGAGACAGACCAGCTATTCAATAGGCGAAGACTATTTCTCAGAAGTCAGTTTTCAGGAGAGAGAAGTTGGGTTGACTGTGGTTTGACAGCTCTGACCACAGTCTTTACTGCCGCTATTTATAACTTTAAAGCTGTTTTCCAGTAACTGTGAGCAGCCCTTGATGGTTGGCAATTGTCCTAAGAGGTCTGAGACCCAGGTCTGCCCCCCAAGGAGATGGAAGGTGGCGAGTGGGGGTACCTGGTTAAAGAGGTGGGCGAAAGATAGCCAGTGGCATAGCAGTGAGGAAAGGAGAGGGTACCTGATGGGCTAAGAACAGCTGTTGACCTGATGCAGTTCAGCCACAGGGTGAGGCATGCCTGGCATCGACGCGGCCCTGAGGAAGGGATTCAGACACAGCCCTGCTCGCCACCAGTGTCCCAACATGACCTGCTTGTGGGCACTGAAAAGAAGAAAAAAGTTTCTTAAAAAAACAATTCTTAGTAATCCTGGCTCCTCTCTACATGAAGAGTCAGTAAATGCAGCCTAGGCTCTTGCTTCAGGGTGCCCCCTTGTGGTGAGGTGGAGCCATGACACCCTCTTTGCCCAGGGTGCTTGGTTTGCCTCCTCTCTGTTCCAAGAGGAAAAAAGAGAGCACAGAGGCCTAGGTGCCCGGGGATTGCCAGTGCAGTTCCTCTGTCTTACCTTCTTTTAGAATTGGTTTTTACTCTTACCCTTCGCTCTTTACCCGTTGAAGCTAGATTTTCAATTACTTATTATTTTAACACTACATACAATTAGGTCCCTGCAATTCTTTACAACTTGGTCCTTTTTATACTTAAAGTTTTCAAACTCCAAGGCTAAATAACAACTTGTCTTTTAAGGTGTGTTTTAAATAATAGAAGCCTGTATAAATAGTTTATAATGCTTCAAATCTATGGGGCCATTTTAACTTATAATTATGACTTTACAACTCCTACTGGAAGGAGTAGAAATCGGCACAGCTACTTTTTATTTTATTATTTTTAGATCTTTATTATAGACAATTTCAAAAATTCAAATGTAAAGGAAACAATGTAATGAATCCCCACATACTCAATACCCAGCTTAAACAATTGTCAACTCGCAGCAATCTTGTTTCATACGTGCTCTCCCTACATCCCAGCTCCTCTTATAAGCAAACCGCAGGCTCTCTCCACCACAGCTCCCAAGGTCTTTGGCATGAACTTGAAGTCCAGCTAACTGGAGTGACAAGATGTTCCAGTTCACCCTGTACCTTTGCCGTCCCGGCGGAATTGGCCATCTCTCTTCAGTAAGGAGTTGTATTTAAAAAAAGAGAAGAAGTTGTATTTAGGAACCACAGTCTGGGTTCTTGGGGCCTTTTGCTCCTGAGCTGGTCACTGTTATTAGGTTACAATCCCCACTCGGCATTCTTTCTATTTCTAATAAACATTTGGACTCACAGCTACAAAAGGCCACACTTGAATTAGAATCAGATTGGTCCAAGGGCAGAAACACCAGCGCTCTAGGCACGCCCCCCCCCCCCCCCCTTGGGTCGCCAGATAAAACACAACATACCACATTCAGCTTGAATTTCAGGTAAACAATGAATAAAAGCCTCATGTTCCAATTAGGAACCAGTATCTCTAGTAACAGTTTATTGGACTAGCTTGCTTCCATCTCCCTTTAAAGGTCATGTCCGGTTCCAAGTCAGAATTCTCAGGGAATGCCAAAGCTACAGCTTCCCACCAGGTCTTTCTAATTCATTCACTGTTCTCACCGCCCAGGTGCAGTGATTGATTGAGATAGATAGATAGATAGATAGATAGATAGATAGATAATAGATAGATGATAGATAGATAGATAGATAGATGATAGATAGATAGATGATAGATAGATAGATAGATGATAGATGATAGATGATAGATAGATAGATAGATAGATAGATAGATGATAGATAGATAGATGATAGATGATAGATAGATAGATAGATAGATGATAGATAGATGATAGATAGTTAGATAGATAGATGATAGATAGATAGATAGATAGATAGATAGATAGATGATAGATAGATAGATGATAGATGATAGATAGATAGATAGATAGATAGATGATAGATAGATAGATAGATAGATAGATAGATGATAGATAGATAGATAGATAGATAGATAGATGATAGATAGATAGATAGATGATAGATGATAGATAGATGATAGTGTAAAAGAAAAACTCAGTTTTCCACTCATGGAGGGAAAACCCAGCTCTTCCCTGCTGTGTCTTTCTTATGTGCCCCTTTTACTACTCACACAAAACACTTCACTTCACACACACACACACACTTCAGATGCTATGCTAGTGGCAAGACCAGGTGTCACCTGTGCTTCTGACCAACCAGCTATAATAGGAACTTCCAATGACCCCTCCTTGGGTTTAATTTGCTAGAGCCACTCATAGAATGCAGAACCTTTTACTTACTAGGTCACTGGTTTGTCACAAAAGGATATAACTCAGGAACATCCAGATGGAAGAGACGCGTAGGGCACGGTATATGGAAAGGGGTGCAGAGCTTCCATGCCTGATCCAGCAGCACCATTCTCCCCAGTCTCCACGTGTTCGCCAACCTGGAAGCTCTGGATCCCATCCTTTTGGGGTTTCATGGAAGCTTCATTACATGGGTATGGTTGATTAGATCATTGGCCATTGGCAATTGATTCAATTACCAGCCACTCTGCCTTCTCCAAAGATCAGGGAGTGGGACTGAAAATTCCAACCCACATGGTTGGCTCTTCTGACATCCCTCTCACAATCCAGAACTTCTGGCTCCCAACCACTCGCCTGCCTTGCCTGCCTGCCTGATTGTCCCTAACTGCTACTTCCTGCCAACCTGACCACTGCATAACCACTCCCCTGCCAGCCTGATCAATGCCAGCCTGATAACTGCTCCCCTGCTGGCCCAACTGCCCCGAACTGCCCTCCCCTGAAGGCCTGGTTCCCCCCAGCTGTCCTCCCCTGCTAGCCTGGTCACCCTCAACCCAACTGCCCTCCTCTACTGGCCTGGTTACCCCAATTGTCCTCCCCTGTAAGCCTGGTGCCACCCCTGCTGGCTTAATCATCCACAACTGCCCTCCCCTACTAGCCTTCTGTGGCAGCCATCTTGTGTCCTCATGGGGCGGCCATCTTTGACCACATGGGGGCAGCCATCTTGTGTGTTGGAGTGATGGTCAATTTGCATATTACTCTTTTATTAGATAGGATTTGTTTATAATTATACAAACATTTTTATGGTTCCAAAGCCAAATCTATAGTCTGTCCAGAAAATTTAGGTTCTCTCTCTGACCCTTTGAACCTATTCCCTCTTCTTCCCCATCCGTAGATAATAATTTATTTTTATTTTATGGTTTCCTTTTCCATTGTGATTTTTTAATGTAGTTTTAGATCCCATCTTAGGAAAACAGTAGCATATTATATACTTCTCTACCTTACTTATTTTTCAAATTCAATTTTTTATGTAAAAGCTTTAATGAGATATCATTCACAATTCAACCATTTAAAGTGGCAACTCAGTGATTTTTTAGTGTACTCAGAGTTGTGCAACCACAACTGGAGAAAATTTTCAGCTCTCCAAAAAAATCTGGGTACCCATTAGCAGTAACTCCCTACTTTCTCAGCTCCTCAACCCTAGCCCTAGGCAACTGCTAATCTTCCGTCTCTCTCTAAGGGAATGCCTGCTGTGGGTAATTCATATAAATATGTAACCTTCTATATCTGGCCTCTTTCACTTAGCATAATGTTTTCAAGGTTTATCCATGTAGTAGGATGTATCAGTACTTCATTCCTTTTTATTGCCAAATAAAATTTCATTATATGGATTGACTACATTTTATTTATCCACTTTACCTTGCTATTTTGGTATTACATCTGTTATTCAATGTGAGCACACTCTAGTGTAGATTTGCCTTAGTTTATGCAACCAGTCCCTGATTGATGGCTCTGTGGGTTATTTCAGAGTGAGAAGTGCCAGAAAAAGCCTTCTGCTGGAGTCTTTTGGGGGCAGTTAGGAGCTGACTCATGCTTTGCCCCAGTGGGTTGGCCTCAGTAACTGCTAAGATGTCTTTTAGCTTCAAAGATCTCAGCTCTAAAGAAAGTGGCATCAGCCTTCTCTGGTTCCTGGTAGTCATGATGGTGGCTGACTCCTCCGCACCCCCTCACTTCCCTGCTCACCCGCACACACAGCCAACCCTGAATAGTTAGCCTTTGCTGGTTCTCATACATATCAGTTTATTTCCACAAATCAACAGGAGCATGAGTTGAAGGGCACACCACACCCCTTCACCTCACAAGCAGACACTTGCTTTAACGGAAATATTCCAAGTCCTGTGAGACGGCAATCCTTGTTGCTTCCCTTTAGCAAAAGCCCTGATTTCAAGTAGGGGTGTCTCCTGGCACCTCAGCCACTGAGCCCAGAAAAGGCAGGCTCACTGCTGTCTAGCACAGAGCAAAACCCAGGCTGGGGTGGGACACTGGAGGCCACGAGGAGCACTCCCAAGGAAGGAGAGGCGGAGCGGGGACAACCTCACAAGGCCCTTCTCAACCTGATGCACGCCCCCTCCCCGCCCCCCCTTCCAACTGATGGAGTCGACGAAGTGGGGACCGAACCATAGCTCTGCCCCTGCTGCCCAGGCCCTGGGGCCGTCCCCTGCGCTGCCTGCAGTGTCAGGGAAGAAATAAGCGAGTGGCACGGGCCAGGGGACACATGGCTCGTCTCTAAGTGGCCGTTCTCACTGTTTCTGCCAGGTGAGAATGCCTACATTTTCAAGGGAAGTTGGAAATCTGGATTTCTATGTAAATTTTTCTGATTTTCTGCCAAGTTTGGCAAGCATGCTGGGAGTTGTATTCCAATATCTCTGCACACACAGAGAAGATCCGGGGAACTGAGCCAGTTGAGGATTTGACTGGAGAAGTCCAGGAAGCTGTGTCCTGGCTCAGGGCCCCTCCTGCCATCAGAGCCCCACGGTGGCTTCAGAGGCCAGATCCCCAGCACCAGTCTCCCACAGCTGACAGGACTCCGAGAGGCAGAATGGGGCCTGACATTATTTCACTTCGCTTCCTCCTCTTCAAACGGAGGTCAGTTCGTGACCAGGGCCGCGAGCTGTAATCTGCAAAGTACAATGCTGGTGGGAAGAGGCATTAAGCCTGAACGCGTACAAAAGTATGTGTTAAACTCATTGAATTAATTCACCTTCTTGGAATCTCACTAAAATTTTGGGAAATGGAAGGTAGCTAAGACATTTTTTTAAAAGATAAGGAGAAAGTTGAAAATACAAATATTAAAAGTATTATAATGCCACATTAACCTAAACAGTGTAGCACTAATGCTACCACAAACTGGTAACTCAGTTGCTATATTTAGATTTCTAAATATATTTACACACTTTATAAATGATAATAAAGTAATCAGAAATAAATCATGAAGGCATTAATTATTAATAAGTATAATTAGAAATGATCATTTGGGAAGAAAATCAACTGAGATATCTGCCTTACATTATATACCAAGATTAATTTAAGAACTAAGTATAAAGATTAGGACCACACACACACACACACAAAAAAAAAAAAAACTTCCACTGTGTTTAGAACAATGTTCTAAGTATAAAAGTAGTGAAACAGATAGCAAAAAAAAAAAAAAAAAGGCAAAGCCAATAAATCTAGGTACAAAGGAACTTTTTAACTACTAGATTTTTTAAAGCCATAATTCAGTTAAAAGTTCAACATCAGGCAAAATATGATTGACAAAGCAGCAAAGGGTAATGCCTACAGGTATACATATTAAATACCAAGAGCTCATATGGTTCAATAAGAAAAAAAAATCCATGAAAATTGGGCAAATACATATAAGTACAACCAATGGACACAAAACTCTGCGGAGGGGGGGGTACGCATGGGAGTGGGGGGGCAATGTTAAAATATGTACACAGATAATAATTTAATTAAAAATTTTTTTTTTAAATAAAAATTTAAAAAAAATTTTTTAAAAAGAAAATTGGGCAAATATATAAACTGACATATCATAGGGGAGAGGGGAGAACAAATGGCCAATACCTGCGATAATTTTTATAACTTCTTTAAAAATCAGAGAGCCCTGGCTCGGTTGGTTGGGGCATCATCCCATAGATGGGATGGCAGGTTCAATTGCTGCCCAGCGCACATACCCAGATTGTGGATTCGATTCCCAGTCAGGGCCCATGCAGGAGGCAGCCTATTGATGTTTCTCTCGCCCTTCCTCTCTGTCTCCGTCTCTCTCCCCCTTCCTCTCTCTAAAAAAAATATCAGAGACATAAAAATTAAAATAAAATATAACTTTTGGGTCTGGAAATTAACCAAGATTAAAAAAAGAATCTATTCAATGCCAGCAAAACTCGGATGAAACTGTCTGCTATATAGTTCAAGCATTGTGGAAATCATCTTGGTATTGGCCATCAGGAAAACTTTAAATATTGCTATCCTACAATTCCGAAATTAACCTTCTAAGGTTAATCTGAATTTGCTCTAAGAAAATAATGAAAAAATATGAACAGAGATTAAAGTACAAAGAGGTCTATCAAAGTATTATCATGATGGAAAATTATAATCAGCCTAAATTACATACAACAGAATGGTTCAATAAATCATGATATAAAATGGAATCCTATACTAAAAGACTAATATGCAAATTGTCCCCTCAGGAGTTTGACTGCTCACTATGACATGCGCTGACCACCAGGGGGCGGTGTGGAACAAAGGGAGGCCCTGGGCAGCAGCCGGCAGCCAGGGAAAGGAAGGCCCCGATCGGCCCTGATTACCAGCCAGGCCTAGGGACCCAACCTGTCCACGAATTGCATGCACCAGGCCTCTAGTGTGATATACTTTTGTTTACTATATATGTTTACAAATTATTTTTAGTAATGAAAAATGGAAGACATATAACCTTAAGTCACCCTTCCACAAAGATGTATGTAGCACCTACTGTGTGCTTGGTACTGCTCTGGGCATTTGGGACACAAACATCGTGGAACAAAACTAACAAGATCCTATCTTCTTGGAGCTCACATTGAGGGTGTGAGAGACACACAACAAACATAAGAAATAAGAAAGCTGTACAATAGATTAAAGGTGATGTGTTGAAGCAGACAACATGACGGCAGGATAGGGGAGTGGGAAATGCTGAAAAGTGGGGTGAGGGTGGGTTGCAGGGCTGAACAGGGGCTCCAAGACTTGAAGGCCTGGGGCTTAGCCACGCTGCCGTGAAGAGGGGGAGACATCTACTGCACAAGTGTATCTATGACCTCACCTGTTACATTTATATTTTAACTTCTATATTACATAGGTAGCCTTATGTAGATTCTTTACATATCTCACTTATTTCCATAGGAGACCAAAACTACACCAAAATAACAACAATGGATGGCTACCTGTAGGAGGTGGGATTATGGTGACTTTTTATCTTTTTTTTTATAGTTTGCTATATTGGTTAAATTTTATAACATGAGTGGGCCCAGTTTTATATCAGGAATAAAACAATGTATGTTATTACATATTTAAAAAAAAAAAACAAAAAAAAACAAAACAGTTAATCTACCCTTTAACCTCGGGAAGGGCTTTCCAAAAGGGACAAGATGTTTAAAAGTGGTGGCGTCCAACCTTTCTGAGGAGACGGCATCCTTCCACAAGGGGGCGCCTTGTCTTCAAGTACGTAAGGAGCTGCCTGAGCCCTGTGTTCGAAATGGGCTTAAGGCTAAATCTTGCATCATTCCCCTCCCACGCCTAAGACCAACACTCAGAGTGGCTCAAAAAAAGGTTCTGGCACTCTCATGCTTGGTCAGTAATAATATAATCCATTTTCCCTGAAGTCAATTAGCAAGTGGTGTAGCAAGGCATTAGCTCAGGAAAAGAAAGAAAAAAAAAATAGGAAAAGAAAATAGGAAGAGTAACCATTAGCTTGGCCTTTCTGGTTGGGAGTTAACCCTTGGGGAGTTAACCCAACCAGAAAGGCCAAGCTAATGGTTACTTTTCACAGGGTAAGCGTTAGGAGAGGAGGAGAAAAAGACCTGGGTATGTAGGGGAGCTGGGGTGGAGGAAGAGATCCAGCGGAGAATAATCAATGCAGAAGCAAATATGAGTCAGCTGGACGTTATCAGAGCCTTGAAAGATAGGTGCATAAATGGGGGAAAGGCCGCGGGAGAGGGGAGAGCAGGGAGAGAGGCAGAGGCCAGGGTAAGAGACACAGACTGGGCGGTGGACGTTTTGCAACCTAGTGGCCTGAAAGGACTGGTTTGCCAGGAATTACGCTCCTGGCTCTGGTCTCAGCAAACCTGACTTATCTGAAACCAAACAGCACAGAGACGTCTGTGGCTCCCGGTGCTGACGCAGCCAGTCTGTCACCGCCAGCCAATTTGGATTGCAAGTATTTACTTATCTGGTCAGAGGGAAGCTGGACGCACCCCAACTTCCAGCACCAAGACTGGCTTCCCCGCATACGTGGGCACTTGGTGGCCAGAGGGCTGGGGAACGAAGGTGAACAAGACAGGCTTGGGAGGGTCACGCAGGGGGAGACCTTGCCTGTTCCAACACACAGTGTAATCGGGGGAGAGAAGAGGATCGCCTAACCTGGTGGTCAGCAAACTGCGGCTCGCGAGCCACATGCAGCTCTTTGGCTAAGGTGACCAGACGTCCCGCTTTTGACAGGACAGTCCCGATTTTTATTTTTATTTTTTTATTTTTTATTTTTTAATATATTTTATTGATTTTGTACAAAGAGGAAGGGAGAAAGATAGGGAGTCAGAAACATCGATGAGAGAGAGTCATCGATCAGCTGCCTCTTGCACACCCCTCACTGGGGATATGCCCGCAACCAAGGTACATGCCCTTGACCGGAATCGAACCCGGGACCTTTCAGTCCCCAAGACAACACTCTATCCATTGAGCCAAACCGGTTTTGGCAGTCTCGATTTTTAACAATTTGTCCTGCATCCTGCAGAGATTTTAAAAAAAAAGTCCCGATTTTTGGAAAGAACTTTTTTAAAACGCCACGGGACATGGGACACGGGACAAATTGTTAAAAATCGGGACTGTCCCGCCAAAAGCGGGATGTCTGGTCACCTTATCTTTGGCTGTTCCACAAATACCACGGCCTGGGCGGGTCTATTTTGAAGAAGTGGTGTTAGAAGAAGTTTAAGTTTAAAAAATGTGGCTCTCAAAAGAAATTTCAATCGTTGTACTGTTGATATTTGGCTCTGTAGACTAATGAGTTTGCTGACCACTGACCTCACCCAACCTGGGGGTCAGGGACTGCTTCCTGGAGGAGATGGTGCTTGAGCCCGTCAGGAAGGCCGCACAGGAGTTTGAGAGTCGGAAAGGGCTCCAGGCCGAGGGACAGCACAAGAGCGAGAGGCTGTGGCATCTGTCCATGCAGGCAGCTCAGCATGGCTGGAGCCTGGGGTCCGCGTGTGGGAGTGGTAAGAGGCGAGGCTGGAGTGGAGGCCACTTCTCTGGAGGGCACTGGGAAGCCGAGTTACCAGATCATTGACATGGACGTTTGCTGACGTCACAATGGCCTGTGTGTTGACAAATCCATGGGTACTTTTCAATCCGCATCTTACGTGAATTCTCTCAGCGGGACATGGTACCGCTGCTCCCTCCATCCCAGAGCCTTCTCAGTCACCATGCGCTCCTCCTGCCTGCCTCTGGTCACTGCTCCTCAGCTTCCACACTGGCTGCTCTGGCCTTGGAGTGTTGGTGTTCCATAGGGCCCTGCGGTGGTCTCTCCTCAATCTCCACACGTGCTCTCAACCTCCTCATTTATTCCCACGGCTTTGCATGTCTATTACATATAACAGTCTCAGGAGAGAACAGGGTCCAGAATCAAGTATGGGGTCCCATGTCCTGGGTGTCAATACTGAGTGAGCATGTTCATGCTGAATCATGAGCAATCGTGGGATGAGTCAGGACAGGGAGGTCAGGATGAGTGGTTTGGGGATGAGCAGAGGCATGTACTGGCACAGTAAGAGAGGTGCTAATTACCACAGTCAGTGTCCTGGATCTGAAAAACAGCTGAGTCCAGGGCTCACTGTTCCCAAGTGCAGAGAGAGTGGTAGACACTCTGATTTGTGTTAAAAGACCAAGTCCTAGGTCTGAGAAGAATGAGAAGGCAGGGAGGTGCAGGGAAGATGGGTAAGTCCAACTGAGCAAGCTGATTCCAAAGTCCAGGAAGTCACTCAAGGCAGGATCCAAGCCACGGCCTGGGGCGGCCTGTGGGCTGGTCTGGATCTCTGCTAAGTTTAGGCAGCAGACATATGAGGACATGTTCCCAGCCTGGGGGCCAATGGTGTAGGCGTGTTGGTGGGTTGAGTGTGCTGTCCAGACCACACTGACACATCCGTGGTGAGGTAGGGAAGTCATGAGCCATTCCTGGTCCCTTCTGTTTTCCAACCTCACATGCCAACAGGACAAATAATTTCTCAAGGTATCAACATTATAGTCACTGATCAAGCAAATTCTGTTTGTGTCTCATCAGGAGTAAGGTTTCAATCAAGATTCAAAATGGTCTTAAGAAGTGGCATTTACACTCTAGCTGGTTTGACTCAGTGCACTGAGCGTCAGTCTGTAGTCTGAAGGGTGCCAGGATCGATTCCAGTCAAGGGCACATGCCTGGGTTGTGAGCTCAATCCCCAGTAGGAAGCTTTGCAGAGGAGGCAGCCAATCAATGATTCTTTCTCATCATTGACATTTCTATTTCTCTCTCCCTCTTCCTTCCTCTCTGAAATCAATAAAAATATATTGGGGGAGGTGAGGGGGGAAAGGTGGCATTTACAATTAGTAGAAACAAGTAGATTATTCAGCAAATGGTGTTAGAAAGTTCTAAGTTATAGAGCCCTACCTTAATATCACACTCAAAAAATAAATCTGATAATTAGTAATTAATTAGAAACTTCTTACAAAGAAAAGCCCAGGCTCAAAGGACTTGATTGACTGCTGAATGCTACCAAACGTTCAAAAAAGAACTAATACTAGTCCTTCACAAACTCTTCTAAAAAATAGAAGAGGAAGGAATACTTCTCCACTTGTTCTATGATAATAAAGCGCACAGAATGGGAGAAAATAGTTGCAAATCACATAAGAGATTTGTATCTAGAATATGTAAAGAACACGTACAACTCAATAATTAAAAAAAAAAAAAACAATTTAAAAATGGGCAAAGGATCTGGATGGACATGTCTCCGGTGAAGACATACAAAAAACCAATACACACCTGAAAATATCTCAACATCATTAGTCCTTAAGGAAATGGAAATCATTACCACAACAAGACATCACAGTTACTAGGATGGCTAAAATGAAACTAAAACAGGCACTAAAAAGTATCAGAACAATGCAGATAAATTGGAAGCCTCACGTTTTGCTGGCAGTAATGTACAATGGGGTAGCTACGGTGGAAAAGAAATTGGCAGTTCCTCAAAAAGTGAAACATAGGATTACCATACCACCCTCCTAGGTATACACCTGAAAGAATTAAAATCAGGCTTCCATACAAAAACTGTATGTTAATGTATACGGCAGCATCATTGAGAACAGCCAAATGTGAGACAAACCAAGTGTCTACCACGTGATGAATGGGTAACCAAATTGTGGTATATCTAATGGAATATTAGTTATTCAGCAAAAAAGAAGTGAAGTACTAACAGAGGCTACAACGTGAATGAACCTTGAAAACATTATGCTAAGTGAAAAAAGTCATTCACAAAAGATCACATATGGCATGAATCCATTATATGGGATGTCCAGTTAGGCAAAGCTAGAGAGACGGGAAGTCAGGAAGTCGATTAGTAGTTGCAGGGGAATGGAGAGGGGCTGAGGATCAGAGAGTGTCTGCTAATGAGGACAGGGTTTCTGTGGGAGATAAAAATGTTCTGAAATTAGATTGTTGGTGACAGTTGCACAACCTTGTGAATATAGTAAAATGCACTTTAAAAGGGCAAATTGTACAGTATGTAAATTATATTAAAGTTAAGCTGCTAAACATATAAATGTGAGGTGGATACAAATGTAAAGTAAACCTTATAAATGTAAAATAAATCTTAAAAATAAAGGAAAATATAGAAATCTGGTGTAATAATTTTGGTGTGGGGCAGATCATTTTAAATATGATACAAAACTTGCAGTGTAGGAAGGACAATATAGACAGATTGAGTGCATTGAAATAATCTTCAGTGAAAAGACACTACAAAATTTGAATATATGTAAATATGTGTTATATAATTATGAAGGACTTTAACAACGTGTGCCACAAATATAGAGAATGGTCTTTAAAATCATTATGAGATGAAGCCCCCAATAGTTTGTAGTGCTGGCCAGAGTGGGGGGGTGGGGTGGGGGGGCACTGATGTGGAGAAACAGTAAATAGGGGCAGCCATTGGGAAGGTAGCTTGGTACCAGGAGTGACCTGCTGATGTTTCCATGGGCATGGCACACTCCAGTCAGAGGCACCAGCTGAGACAACCGGGGCTGCCACTCAGGCAGATGGGCTGGAAGTCAGCCCTGGAGGGTCATAGGCAGATTTGTTCCCAGAATTTCTACATCTAGAATCGTATCCTCAGGAATGCTTCAAAGGCGCACAGAGAATGTTTGCTACAGCGGTGTTTGTAATGGTAAACAATGAATGTCCATTCACAGGAAAGTGGTTATAAATGACGGGTCCTCTCCATTGGATGCCTCACAGCCATTAAGAAGACAAACATAGCTCAGATAACCTGACATGGGAAGATGCCTAAGACGTATTGCTAGGAAAGTAAGTTGCAGAAGAGTATGTATAATATGTTCTTAATTATGAAAAGTAACTGTATGCACAACAAACCGATAAGGATTGGTATATTTAGAGGAAAGAGAGTAGAGAGAGGGGGGAAAGAGGGTATTATCTTATACACCTTTAAATTATTTTTATAATTTTTTAAATGTGAAAAATGGGCAATTAGCTTAGGAGAAAATAAGAAAGAGAGAGGGAAGTTATAATATACAAACAGTGGTAACAGGAATTATAACTATGAGGTGGGGTTACAGAGAATTTTTTGCTTACCTGCATTTTCTAATTTTTCAACAATGAGTTTTTATTACTTGCTTAAAAAAAATGTGGTAAGAAATAACATCCTCATGCCTTTCTGCTCACCAAGTGGACAGATAAGGCCTGGGGATATCGGTGCAAAAAGAGGGACAGATTCTAAACGATGAGGCCATTGAGAGGATAATGCTAAGCGGGAGTCAGTGATAAGGATGGAATCCTAAACCCCCTATGTAGTAATCATGAGACTTGAGGACTTCAAATTTTTAATGTATGTTTTGTGAAACATGGATTTGAACCTCTAAAGTTCTATTATATAATACTAACTGATCCTTAAGGACAAAAGAACTCACTTGACATCTGTGAGTCCAGATGGCATATAAATTAACACCCTAATGTTAGAAGTCTTAGAACTCCTTTGTCTTTTCTCCTGCTATGCACGAAGGTAGCTAAAATCAATGAATTTTATAAAGCGATATGCACAAGAAAGTACATCCCAACAAATAGGCAGTTTTGATAAACAATCATCTACTTACACTCTAAAGAGAACAGTGCATGTGTGTGCAGGTAGATTGTGTATATACAGGTATAGATAACGCAGACCACTATGTCAGAAGACACATGATTACCTGTTGGGTATGGTGGGGCTTTCTAAGAGGGTGAGGATGTAGAGCCTTGAGAAGAACCAAGCAAAGAAAAGAAAATGCACTAAAAATATGTGGAATACATGTATACATTTGTGTTAAATCGAACTGGGATTCTACAAATATTTGAGGGTTCACCACCTGAAGGTTCTGGGTGTCGAGGTGCATCAGGGAACAAGCTGGACAGAGACCCCTGCCCTCATGGAGCTAACACGGCGGAAGATAATCAACCACAGACATAGCATGTTGATAATTCATAAATTACACAACTGTGGTGATGTGTAAGGAAATTAGATTAGCCTTACTCTCACACCATCACCACATGCAAAACACTGACACCAGGTATGTGGGATTTCCTCACACCAAGCAGTTCTGCCACAGCAGCTGGATGGGCCACAGTTTAACTCATTCTGACACTCTCTACCCTGAGACAACGGCAGGTGCTACAGGCTGAGGGCTCAGTCCCACAAGACTGTCCCCCCTTCAGATGCCATTGCAAGTCACAGGTCCCATATGATCCACAACGTCTGTCCCACTTAGCTATAAACCGGAACTTAAGTAAATAAATCAAAGGTTCTCATGACCTCCTACCCCTTGGATTCAATCATTTGCTAGAACAGCTCACAGAACTCAGCAAAACACTTATTTACATTTACCAGTTATATCATAAAGGATGTGATGGAGGCCGAAAAACAGCTGATGAAGAGGTACAGAAAACGAGGTCTGGGAGGGTCCCAAGCACAGGAGTTTCTGGCCCCGTGCACTTGGGGTGCTCCACCCTCCTGATATGTGGATGTGCTCACCACCCTGGAAGCTCTCTGGGGTTTCTGGAGGTTTCATCACATAGGTATGATCCATCATTAACTCCCTTCTCCCCTCTCTAGTAAATGAGGATGTGGCTGAAAACATAAGCTTCTACTCATGGCCAGGCCCTCTTCCCTCCCACCAACACCCTTCTCCCTGCCCCAGGAGCCCACCAAGAGTCACTTTCTTAAAACAAAAGACCAAGGGACTTAGGATCTTGAGTCACAAAGTGAAGTCAAAAACCAAACATTAGAAAAAAGATGCTTCTAGTGCTCTTTTCACCTAGGAAATTACTAGGGTTTTAGGAATATTTTTCTATTATTTCACAATGAATAAATATAATTTTTAGACTTAATTATAAAGTGATAGGTGTATAAAAAATTAAAACAACATGCACGCATTTGAAAATTAAAAACTGCTAAATCATGACTTAGAATTCAACACTGCCAACAAAAAAAGAAATATATTGAATGGTGACACTTAGTAGACCTATAGGTAAATTTTTATTATACTTAAAAAAAAAAAAAAAAAAAACAGAAAAAGCACCTAAGAGTTAGGTGGCCTGAATTCTACTCCTGGTTCCATCACTGCCCAAACTTGGGCACGTTGCTTAGCTTCTCTATGTATCCTTAACATGCAAGTGCAGATAAGAATATCTGGCCTACTTGACCTCTAGGGTTATTGTAAAACTCGCATTAAGTATGAAAGCATGCATGCTTTAAAATCATCACACGCTATGAAAAGGTCAAAACTCTGTGATCAATAAAGCTATAGATTGACCTGATGAACCCAAGACATAAGTCAGTGGACTCAGTGCCTGGAGGACCTCACTAGGGCCAGTTGGAGAAGCAATGCCCTCAGAATGGTTCACAGGTGACCGGCAATTAAGAGGAAAGAGACAGCCTATTACCATGTGTTGCGGATACATCTGGGGACAGTCAACTAGAAACAACTCCACTACCCACCTTCCCCTCTCCTTCAATAAGGGTTGACTCCCAGCAGCAATTTCCTCAACATAACCCTGAAGCCAGGCCGTAGTTAACTGGACCAGGGATGGACCAATATGATTTCTTTCCAGAGAAACTTTGAGTTGGGAGAGAAGTAGACAGGGATGGACAGCCAGACGCAAAAATTCTGTGTAGCTGGAAGTTACACTGAGGTTAGAGCAATGAGCAGCCATCTTTGGATCAGGGGACTCCAATTTGTGACACAAGTCCCTAAATCCCTTAGAATTTCTGGGTGACAACAGTGTCTTTTGTTCTAAAGAAGTGACTCTTGGGGGGTTCCTGGGGTGGGGAGTGGGGGATTCGTGGGAAGGAAGAGGATTCTGGGCATGATTAGAAGCTTAAGTTTTTGGTGGAGGAAGAATGAGACAGAGATGAGCAGGCTAGCCCTCCTTGGGCTGCTGGTGCCTTCTGGCCTGGTTTTGATTCTTCCCAAGGTCCAGTTCTTGAGCTCCATGAGTCACCCTTGAATCCTGATAAATTTCCCCTTTTTTCAAAGGCTAGGGAGATGGTGTCCATTGCCAACAATCCTTATCTAAACATATAATCTAGGCCTGGCTCATTTGGCAGCATTATGATTAACAGGAATAGTAAAGAGGTAGTTAACACACAAACCGCCTGGCACCGTCTTAACTGGGTCATGAACATATTGTGCAACCCTGACAGGTACAGTCATTCCAACAAAGACAGAAAAACAACTGAATCAGGAGCAATACAGTTGTTAACCTTGACTGCGCCCACATTTGAAAATGAAATTCAGGATAATAAACCTAGCCGGACCAGACCACATTTTCCGAGAATTTCTAACTGCTCTTGGGGACTGCAGCTTAAGTGTTTTCTGGTTCTGGAGAGTCACACCTAAAAACCACAAAGTTTAGAGTCTCCCCTGCAAATGACAGAAAGTTGCGGAACCGGAGAAACCAAGATGGCAGCATAAGTAAACACCTAAACTGCTGTCTCACACAACAATTTCAAACTACAACTGAAAGACAAAACGAACATCATCCAGAACCACAGGAAGGCTGGCTGAGGGGAAATTCTACAACTATCGTGTTTCCCCGAAAATAAGACATCCCCTGAAAATAAGACCTAGTGCAACTTTGGGAGAAAAAATTAATATAAGACACTGTCTTATTTTTGGGGAAACCGGGTAGAAGGAAAGAGAAAAGCACAGTGAGACTCACAGGAGCTGCAGAAGGCAGAGGTACCTAGGTGCGTGCGCAAAGAGGACAGGCAACTGAGTATGTGCTGGCTTTCTCCATCTGGAGGTAGATAAAAACTCCTGACTGCTCTGAACTCCAGTTCCAAGCGAGACTCTGGGAACCCAGACTCATTCAGGGAGAAACTGGACTCTCTGGCAGTGGGTGAAACTTGAGGGCAGCTTTCTCTCAGAGGTGCTTGCAGCGATTACCATGGGACACTGAGACCCAAGGACTTCTTAGGGCAGGGATGATAGGAAGCTATTGCTGTCTGCTCCCCCCTGAGACTCTGCCCCATTCAAGCTGAGCACAGAGGATTTTGCAAGTCTTTTCCCATAGGGTGTCTCCAGCACAGAAGTTCTCCCAGTATAGACATAGCCAATTGGCCTGGAGGTCAATTCCTCCCAGGGATACCAACAAAAACCAAGGTGTAACTATAAGACTATGCACATAGCCCACAAAGGGGTATACCAAGAATGTCTACCTCAGATAACAGTGAGGCTGAACCACTGGGCCCTATACGGCACCTAGTACACAAAGCCACTCTATCAACTCAGGGAAGCAGCCAAAATGAGGAGACAAAGAAACAGATCACAAGTGAAAGAAATGGAGGAAAGCAAATGTCTGGATATAGAGTTTAAAACCACGGTTATAAGGTTTTTCAAGAATTTTCTAGAAAAGGCTAATAAATTTAGCAAGACCCTTGAGGTTATGAAAAAGAACCAACTAGAAATTAAGCATACACTGACTGAAATAAAAAAATAATATACAGAGATCCAACAGCAGACTAGAAGATCACAAGAATCAAGTCTGTAATGCATCCACTTGTTTTAATATTAAAATGTTAAATTATTTTATTTTATTTTTTTAAAATATATTTTATTGATTTTACACAGAGAGGAATTGAGAGGAATAGAGAGTTAGAAACGTCAATGAGAGAGAAACATTGACCGGCTGCCTCTCGCACACCCCCCACTAGGGACATGCCCGCAACCGAGGCACGTGCCCCTGACCGGAATCGAACCCGGGACCTTTCAGTCCACAGGCCGACGCTCTATCCACTGAGCCAAACCGATTTCGGCTAAAATGTTAAATTATTTTTAAAAAATTTTAAAAAAAGACCCCTCTGGCTGCTGTATTGAAAATAAACTGTAGATAGGGCCAGGAAAACCAGTGAGAAGACTATTGAGCAAGTCCCAACAGACACATGATGGTGGATTAGATCACACAGCAGTGGCAGAGATGGTGAGAAATGGCCCGGCTCGGACATTGCAGCAGGATTCCCTGGGGGATTGGGTGTGGGTTTTCAGAATTATAAGATGATCCCAGGCTTTGGCTTCCAAATGCAAGTGCTTGCTCAGCTACAGGTCTGAGAGGAAGACAAAAACTGGAGCCAGGAGTTGGGTAAGGTCGATGAGCACAATGGCTAGGACTGAAGTTAGGATACTCAGAGAATTTGCAATACAGAAAGCAAAATCAAGGTCAGAGTTTTGGTCCAATTTGAGGAGCAAGGACAATAATTCAAACAGGACAAGGGCAATAATTTATGAGATACTAGGCATTATGCTTAAAGGCTTTGTAGACTGCCTTTTAAAATCCTTACAAGTTCAGAAATTGTGTCATTAGTGCTATTTTACAAAAGAGAAAAATCAAGAGCCTGAATAACCTAGCCACGGCTGGGAAGCAGTAGAGTGCAGTTTTCAGTGTGGTTTGGATCTGACTCTGAAGCATGTGTGCTAAAGACTATGCAATACTGCAAAGTTCACCGTCTCAATTGGAGGCTGAAGTCATCTCTAAGGTTCAAGTGTGGGAGTGGTGAGCACAGTTGGAAGCAAGGTCCAAGCGTACAGACAATACGCATCCAAGCCTGCGGTTTCAGCTGGGCAGGAAGAAACAGGCTTGGACTGGAGTGTGAACCCGGAGCCAGGATCTGCCGCAGAGCTAGGCAAGGCACTGAAGAGGGGGTAGTGGTCATGAAAGGGAAGCTACGTCTGTAACACTACCACTACCACAAGGCATGGAAGATACACACGAAACCTTCGGAATCTGATTGCTAGGCCTCTGTCCTGGGATGGAGCCAGAGCCCCTGCACCGGTGATCCAAAAACCCTCCTCTGCAAGATACTTGTTGCATACCAACCTTTGGAAGAAGTCACAAAGATTCTGCTCTTCACCTCGCTTGTTTAAGGAGACTGCCCCAGGCAATATGAGGAAAGAGCCGCGGTGAGCTCAACACTGCTCTTTCAAAGGTAAACAATCCTGGGGTTCCAGTACTTCTGTTTCTACCAGTCAAGTGGGAAGGGTGCACCAAACACATAATTTCATTCTCAATATTTAATAGCACATTAAGCAGCCAGTCCAATGTAGCTAATATACTGGTTAAGGCTAATCATGGTGACTAGCATAGTGGGTTAGAATTCAACATTATTCTAATAGTTAATAAGGAAGTTACACCCACAGAGATGTGACACCCAGTGAGGGTGTATGTCAGTGACACTGAATCCAGAACTCAGATCTCCCAATTCCCAATCTGCCCTATCCTTCTCTATCCAGATTTTGATGGTAGTACATCTAAAATAAGCAATCCAATAAATAAATAAATAAATAAATAAAATGATAAGCAATCCTAGTGTGAACAAGTATAGGATAAAAGTACAATAGACTAATATTAGCACATGATAAACCCTGTTAAGAGAGAGCCCCTCTTGATTTAAAATTTTTTAAAATGTGTTTTTATTGATTTTAGTGAGGGAGAGGGATAGAGCAGTGGTGCCCAATATGAGGCACATGACCCACAGGGGGGGTGGGGGCGGCAATTTTGATTTCTAAGAGGGGCAATTAGATAAAGTGTTATTATCAGTGAAATTTTTGCATTTCTTATGGTTCTAGGGGCCTCCTATACAGTATCTATATATATAAAAGCCTAAGCGACCGTTTGACCGGTAGCTATGACATGCAATGACCACCAGGGAGCAGATGCTCAATGTACAGGCATGGAAACATGGAACAGACTAATGAATCTCAAAGGGAAGAGAAGAGGGGAGAGGGCAAAAAGAGATTAGCTAAAGATCTTATATGCATAGAGGCCCGGTGCATGAATAGATGAACTGGTGGGATCCCTAGGCCTGGCCTGCGGGGATTGGGCTGAAACCAGCAGTCTGACCTCCCCTGTGGAGTCCCAGATTGTGAGAGGGTGCAGGCCAAGCCAAAGGACTCCACTGGTGCACAAAACTGTGCCCTGAGCCTCTAGTCCAATATAATAAAGAGGTAATATGCAAATTGTCCACCATTCCAACACACAAGATGGCTGCCCCATGTGGTCAAAGATGGCCACCACAAGATGACCGGCAAAGGAGGGCAGTTGGGGGGGACCAGACCTGCAGGAGAGGGCAGTTGGGGATGACCAGGCCTGCAGGAAAGGGCTGTTGTGGGCGACCAAGCCAGCAGGGGAGGGCAGTTAGGGGTAACCAGGCCAACAGGGCAGGGCAGTTAGGATCATTCAGGCCGGCAAGCAAGCAGGCAGAAGTGGTTAAGGGTGATCAGGAAGACAGGCAGGGAAGTGGTTGGGAGCCAGCAGTCCTGGATTGTGAGAGATCAGGTCTAAATGGGCAGTCCAACATCCCTCGAGGGGTCCCAAATTGGAGAGGGTGCAGGCTGGGCTAAGGGACACCCCCTTTCATGCATGAATTTTCATGCACCAGGCCTCTAGTGTAAATATATATTGTGACATTTATGCATTTCAGTTCTCCATTGTTTCAAAACTTTGCTATTTTTTCATATCACTTCACATTATTATTTTTAACAATTTGTTAGCGATCTCCTCCTCAGTACTCAAACTATCCTTTCGTTCTTTTATTTTTCTCGTTCATGGATGCTATCTTCTTTGGAAGCTTGTTTAGTCCAAGTTAATGGCCTTTTAGGCTTCCCTCATGTGAATGAGTTCATTTTTTGAGTAAGAATTATATGTCAAAGGGGAGGGAGGGCATTAGGATTAGGGAAGCATGGCCAAGAAAAGGTTGGGAACCACTGGGATAGATAGAAACCTTGATGAGAGAGATACATTGATCAGCTGCCTGTTGTGTGGCCCCTCTGGGGATCACACACGCAACCTGTGCATGTGCCCTGACTGGGAATCAAACCAGTGGCCTCCTGGTTCATGGGTTAACACTCAACCACAGAGCAGCACTGGCTGAGCTATTTATTTTTAACAACAAATAGGAACTGAAAAGGCTGAGATAGGTGAGCAATTCAGTCATTCAGAGAGCCAGCCCACTAATTAAACACACATTATAACACACACCAAAGCAGCTTAAAGGAAACAGTCCTTTTAAATAAACAATAAGGAGCAATACTATGCAGAACCTACATTATTTAACATAGAAGCAAAATTATTTTGAAAACATTTTGATTACTGACACTCTTTTACTCCTTATTGTAAGTTATGCAACTGGCTCAGCTTTAAGATTTAAATCCCCTGTTCCCAAGCTAGACTGCAACAGGAAATAAAAAACAAGACTCATCATCGTCGATACGGCTGCAAAGACTCCCTGAGGTGTAATTATGACTTTGTCAGTTGTTTGGAATTAGGAAGTCCAATTCCCACTGTAGTTAAAGTAAACGAAACACAGCAAGTTTGGTAGTATTAATTGAATGGAAAAGGCTTGGTTTCTTATTTGGGAGGATGTGTCTGAATAGGAACTTTCATACTGCTGGCAGGAATGTAAATCTGTACAATCACATTTGGGCAGCAAAGTGACATCTCATAACCTTGAAGATACACATTCTCTGTGACCCAACAATTCTAATTCTAGATACATACCCTAGACACTTGTCTTGTTCACAAGTATGCTCACTGCAAACATGTTTGCTTTTAGGAGTGAAATTTTGAAAACAAATGCTATTTGAAAAATAGATACATTGCAACACAGCAATGAACGGAATTGGAGCTAACTGCAACAACATAATTAAATTACAGACATGTTGAGCAAAAAATGCAAACTGCAAAAAGATGCGAAAATGTCATGAAATTTTAAAACATGAAAATATTACGTTTACAAAATCATGTAGTAAAGTATAAAACTGTACATGAGAATAAGCAAGGCTAGGAAAAGCATCCACTTCTGAGGAGGCAGGGGTAGGAGATGTAGGAGGTTTAAAGAGGGATTCCATTGTACTGTGCTTATCAGATGCAAATCAAAATGAGATGAACTAACAAAGAAAGTGGTGTATACATTTTTAAAAATTTTATACACTTTTTCTATATGCTTGAAATCTCATTTAAAAAGAAAACACCCAAAAGGTGGAAGGGAACAATGCAGGCTCCAAATTAGGCCTAATGTCCAAGCTTCAGAAATAGCTTTTAAAATTATGATGCCAAAACATCAGTTCAGAGATGGGTCAGATCTATTGACAAAGACGATACCAAAAAGTCTGAAAGCTGCAGGAGAGGTGGACATTCCTCTAAGTCAGAATTAGTCATTTTAAAAGTAAATTATTGTTTGGCTGGTGTGGCTCAGTGCTTGAGCATCAATCTATGAACCAGGGAGGTCACAGTTCGATTCCAATCAGGACATTTGCCTGGGTTTTGGGCTTGATCCCCAGTAGGAGGCAGCCGATCAATGTTTCTCTCTCATCACTGATGTTTCTGTCTCTCCCTCTCCCGTTCTCTCTGAAAAATCATTAAAAATATATATATTTTAAAATAATAAATAAAAAGCTGCAGGCTCCACCCTGAAACCCTGTCCCATCTGTAACTGTGAAATGCGACAACAAAATAGATCACAAACAAAAGAAATGGAGGACAAAAAGCGCCTGGATATAGAGTTCAAATCTACGCTTATAAGGTTTTTCAAGAATTTCCTAGAAAAGATGGATAAGGCCTATGAGGATATGAAAAGAGATCAACTAGAATTAATAAGGAGTCATCGAGAAATGATAAGGGATCAACAAGAAATAAAGAATACATTGTCTGAAATAAAAAATATTTTACAGAGTCCTAAAAACAGAAGGGAAGATCGCAAGAATCAAGTCAAAGATTTGGAACATAAAGAGCCAGAAGACACTCCTCCACAGAAGCTAGAAGGCAAGAGAATCCAGAAAATTGAAGATAATGTAAGAAACCTCTGGGACAACTTCAAGCGAACCAACATCAGAATTATGGGGGTCCCAGAAGATGAGAGAGAGCAAGATATCGAAAACATACTGAAAGAAATAGTGACAGAAAACTTCCCCCACCTGGTGAAAGAATTAGACTTACAAGTCCAGGAAGCGCACAGAACTCCAAACAAAAGGAATCCAAAAAAGACCACACCAAGACACATCATACTTAAAATTCCAAGAGCAAAAGACAAAGAGAGAATATTAAAAGAAGCAAGAGCAAAGAAGGTAATTACCTATAAAGGAGCACCTATACGATTGTCAGCTGACTTCTCAACAGAAACCATGCAGGCCAGAAGGGAATGGCAAGAAATATTCAAGGTGATGAATAGTAAGAACCTACAGCCAAAGATAATCTATCCAGCAAAGCTATCACTCAGAATCGAAGGTCAGATAAAGAGCTTCACTAATAAAAAAAAAGCTAAAGGAGTTCATCAACACCAAACCAGAATTATATGAACTGCTGAAGGGGGTTCTTTCAGAAGAGAAAGTAAACAAAGATAAAAATTATGAACAACAAATACATAACTATCAACAAGTGAGTCTAAAAACCAAGGAAATTAAAAAAAAAAATCTGATGAACAATAGTAACTGTTGAATATAATAGAATCAGAGGTATGGAAGGGGAGTGAACTGACGATTCTTGGGGAAAAGGGGCGAGGGGGGCGTGGGAAGAGACTGAACATAAACTGTGCACCTATGGATGAGGACAATGGGGAATGGGGAAAGGGCAGAGGGTGGGTTGGGAACCTGGTGGAGGAGAGCAATGGTGGGGGGGAAAAAAGGAACATTTGTAATAATATGAACAATAAAAACTTATTTAAAAAAATAAAAAATAAAATAAAAATAATAAATAAAAAGTAAATTATTTTTGGACATAAGCAAGATGGCAGAACGGGAAGCCCAAGACATCACTACCCCACAGAAATAAGAACTTAACAATATATAATCCATAAAGCCTTTAGAAGAACTCCAGAAACCAGTTAGAAAGTCACAGTATCCCAGACAACCTCAAAGCCAAGTACATTAAAAAGAGTAAAAAGAAAAGCTGTTTCATTTCTACCATTTCAGCCCCTCCCCGGAGCCAGCATAGCTCATGCTTAGAAGGAAAAGCTTGCATCCCAGCTTCTTCCTCAGGAGGGAAAGAGAATAATCGTCAATGTGCCAGGCGGTGGGAGGGCTGCCTAAGAGACTGATTCCAGCATGACCCGACTTAAAGCACTAATTTGATGCCTGGGAGCCACTGAGAAAGTGAGCTCAGGGAGTTGTAGTGCCAGAGAACCAGATGTAATTCAGTCAGACACCAGAAGGAGCAAGAAACTATAACCTCCAGAAAAAAGAATCTATTGGGGGCAAGGGAGGAGTTATACACACAAATAGAGATGATCCATCCCCATACAAGGCTTGAGATGCCTCAAAAATCTCTAGCTGGGATGATTGAAGATCTTTCCCAGTACAAAACCAGTCTGTAAAGATAGGCAAAGGCAGCTGTTTTTTTTCCAATGCAAAAATCACAACAAAAAATAAGACACATGAAGAAACAGGGAAGCATGGCTCAATCAAAGAAAAAATAAATCTCTATACGCTGCCAAAAATAACTGGAGATCTATTAGTTATCTGACAAAGAATAAAATAACCATCTTGAAGAAACTCAATGTGCCCTGGCTGGTGTGGTTCAGTGGTTAAAGTGTTGGCACACACACTAAAGGGTCTTGGGTTTGATTCCCAAGGGCATATAGCTGAGTTGCAGATTCATCCCTGGCCCCAACTGGGGAGCACGCAGGAGGCAACCAATCGATTTGCCTCTCTCATATTGATGTCCCCCCCCAAAAAAAAAAAATCAATGAAAAAATATCCTTGAGTGAGGATTAACAAAACAAACAAAAGACAGCGAATGTGCTATAAGAGAATACAGATGAACTACACAAAATCAGAAAAACAATGCATGAACAAAATAAGAATATGGAAAATATATTTTTAAAAGAATCAAATGGGAATTCTGCAGCTGAAGAACAAAAGAACTGAATTGAAAAATCCACTAGAGAGCATCAACATCAGACTTGATCAAGCAGAAAAATTAGTGAACTCTAAGATAAGTTTATTTGAACTGTCAAGTTGGAGTAAGAGGAACAAAATGAAAAAAGTGTACAAAACCTAAGGGCCATAAGGAGACACAATCAAGCAGACTAATCTATATTACTCAGTGAAATAAGCCAGTCTAAAGGCTTCACACCTGGGCACTCCCTAGGGAAGAAACCCGGGTTCCCCAAGATATGTGATCAACGCTAGCAGGTGAGGGGATCCTAAGGCAGGAGCTAGATGTGGAGGCCACGGGGGCATAGGATACAAAGGAGACAGAACTGAACCTCACATTACCCTGCTTGGCCCCAGAGGATGGCTGGTTAGCCAGAGATGGGTAAGATTCCTCAAGGAAGGAACAACCTAAGACAGGCACAGTCGAAGAGGGGCCATCAGGAGAGAACTTGGGGGTCAACTGAGATGGGGCACAGACCCTCACACACACACACCCAATTTCACAGGGGCCTGAACCCTCACCCCTGCTGAGGGAGTCTCCTGCCCCCATGGTTGCTTAACTTCCCATCCCCAGGGACCCAGGTAAAAGACAGAGACTTGGCTGATAGCAGCTGCCTCTCACTGCAACAAGACTTGTTTGAGTAGTCTTGTACCTGTGGTGTGGGGAAGTTATCTAAATCCAGCCTACCACCAGGAATGCCCAGGGCCTACCCAAGAAGGCAAATAGTCCTTTCCACTCTTTACATGGTAAAATAAGATTGTTTTAGAGTAATAAGCTTGACAGTAAAATAGTAGACAAGTTTTCAGGGTAATTTAAATAGGCTAATTGAAATAAGCGAATATTCTAAAAAAAGGGTAAGTTCTTGAGCAAAGGAAAGATTGGAGGAAAAAAATATATAAAAGAGGTTCCTGACTATGCAGATCAAAGCTTCTATACACATTTTGAGTTTTAAAATACAGTCATGTGCCACATAACATTTCAATAACGACACATATAAGACAGTGGTATACTATACAACCTAGATGTGTAGTAGGCTGTGTCTTCTAGGTTTGTGTAATGGAACTCTATGATGTTTGCACAACAAAATCATCTAAGGATGCATTTCTCAGAAAATATTCCTATCGCTAAGCAGTACATGACTACAGAAAGCTTTAGTTCCATTTAATTATGTGCAGATAAGAGATTTTGCGTGGAGATAAAGAACAATAGTCTCAACATGGAGCTGAAAGAGGGAGCAGAAGCTAATAGTCTAATACAGCTTAAACTATAGCCATAATTAAAAAATGCTCATAAGTGGAACTAGATACAGATTCTGCTAGTAATTTTTATTCTAGCAGGTAATTTCAATTATCTAAAGTTATACAGGAGCCACATTTGTTGGCCATGTTTTATTTGTCATTTTTCTTCAAACAGGATAACCAAAAAAAGATACAGACAGTATTCAATTCAATAAAATAAAATGGATGAAACAAATTCTAAGAGACTGCAATGCCACATGCTACATTTAACCTAATTTTATTCATGCTTGCCTTGGGATGGGGAATAGATCATTCAGTAAAAACATACAGTAAAAACAAAATATGTCTTATCATGTACAACTTTTAAACTACAATTATGATGTACCTTAATTATTTCCATGCACACAAGTCTAACATTACAGTTGTTGTTTTTTAAAAATAAACACAATTAAGACTTCTAGGAGCATTTTATAATAAAGTAATTCCTAATTTTTCTTTGTAAGATCAAGCACCTCCAAAATACAAATTCCTATACACAGTGAGCACTTTACTTAAAATGAATACTTAAGTAAATTAAGTACAGGGACAGCCTTTAGGATAAGCTGACATTATATATTCAGCTAAGTAGGCAACAAACCATAGTGCCAAATGGAAAAAGTGTATTTGTAAATAAATTTCAAAAACTAAGTTAACTTTTTATAATTAAATACAGAAAATATACTGCTTTGCTAAAATAAATAAGATGTGATGTAGTAACACTTCACTATAAAGAATGCATACCAGAACATTTATAAATGGTGAGTGAATCTTATTAAGAATAGTTTACTACAATAAACGCTGGCTAAATAGAAGTGCATATTGTGAAGCACTATGGGTGGTATATGTTTTGCCACATACTTTTGTTACCTTGAGGTAGATAACACATGTGTACCAAATTCGGCATTCATTTTCAGTTGCTGCTGGTATCATGTGTTTTAAGAAACGTGTACAGTATGAAAAACTTGAAAATACTCATGAATGAAAAATGTTTTAGGAAAAAAATAGATATTTCCATGCAATTATGTACAGTCTCACTGTGTAAATTTCAAGGCAAGATTTTTGTTTCCTGTAAAACAGATCATTGTTCTATGAGAGAATGTTTTTTACTGTCTTAGTGCATTTCTTTGTCTCCTCCTGCATTGCATTATTTTGCTCTATTCTTTTGTGTGTGTGCAAATGACATGCCAGTTAAAATGAAAACCATCTCACATGTAGGAAAAAAGTCTGGATTTTAAAAACCAAGAACTAATAAAATCCTTTCTAAATGAAACCATCTGATTCAAGTAAAAAAATGACTTAAACACTAGTAATAAAAAAAGACAAACACATTTCATGAAGAATACGAAGAGAAATGTCTGCTGAGTGTTTTAGTTCAGATGTTTCAGAATGCTGCTGTATGTTTTATGAGGAATCTGTGGGGAAGATTTCATAGCAGAAGGTGTTAATGTGGCCTGTATTGACTTAAGTGGTGACCCAACTGGACTGTGAAACTGTGGGATGCCTATGGATTCAAGCTGCTTGTTCAAGAGGAACTCACCACCGTTATTCAGAAACCCTTCCTCATTTCCTCTCTCTCCAAACCTCCCATCTTCTATAGGCTCAGTGTCTAGCATTTCAGTATCTTCTTTCCTACTAAAGAACTTGTCCAAGTAACTGGTATAAGTGTTTTCCTTCTCTATTTGTTCATCCTTCCTTACCTCACAACAAAACTGATTTATGAGAAAACAGTCCTCTGCACCACCCACAAACTGGCTATCCCAAGAAGATTGGTACAAGGCTTCTAATTGAGCTAAGTTTGCCATTCCCTTTTCTTGTTTTTCTCGGCTTACTGACTTTGATATCAAACCTTTCAATTCTAGGTGGGACACTGAGCTATTCAAGTCATTTAATTTATCAACAACATCAGTAGGCTCATGTTGTGAACTAAGTTGAATAGTTCCTGCAATAAAGGAATCAAAGTCAAATCCCTGGTTCTTTTCCCTTTCTTTTTCAGCCAGTTGCTGTGATGCTTCCTCTAGAGCTATCTGGGCTTTAACCAATCCATTCCTTTCACATTTTGACTTGCCTTTCTTATCAGATTTTTCTTTGCTTTGTTCTTTCCAATTGGAAAGATCTATAATAAGCTTGGGTTCATAGTAATGGTTAACTTCACTCTCTCTCCAAACTAAGTTATCTAAATATGATGATGACCTCATTTTGTAGTTACAAGTATGGCTACACTCCAGATCACAATATTTGTTTTCATGATGATCTGGGTACTGCCAACAAGGCTCAGTGGAGTAATTGGTATCAAAAGCAGGATCTTCCAAATACTTTTCACGATCTCCATCCAAATATTTTCGAGGATCAACTTGTACTTCTTCTTCATCAGTGACATCAGACAGATTTCTTGGGTCACGCTGAACTTCATCAATATCAAAGTTAGTATGTATAGGCCAATCATGCTCTGAAAATTGACAATCATGGTACCTGAAAAAAGAATCAACACATTACTGTTAGTCCAGATGTCAAATTTCATTTGTAAATTCACTGAATGCCCTTGAGGTGAAAGCACTGTAAAAAGTCTCTGAAAGATAATAGAGTCTAAAGTTATGTCTTCCCTGCCCTCAGAAACTTATAATCTTAATAGGCAGGTAAGATCTGTATCCATAAAGAAAAATGAGGCAATATTTGGTAATTACTAATGAAATATATACTATAAAAATTCTGGGACCTCCATTCTTAAATAAGACCAATTATAATTTCACACTAACTTCCTCTTTTTTCTATTTTTCATCCACCTTAAATACAATTGCAGGTGAACATCTGAGTGGTTGACATGTCGATAGCTTAATTCCAACACAGTTTTACAGAGACAAAACACTTTATGGCCACTAAATGCAGATCTCTAATCTCAATCAAGTCTTACAGATTTTCTCTCTACTGGTAATAGGCAGACTAGAAAGAGAGGAAGGCTTCATGGACCTCATCCCCAGTGAATAGAAAAAAACTCTCCATGTGTATGTGCTACTGAATGCAGTATCCTCTACTGACATCACAGCAAGGTGACCACACTGCCCAGGTAGAGGCAGATGGAGACACACACACACAAACAATTGGGGAGATGGGAAGGTGGGAACAGAAAAGAGGTTAGGTGATTCAACTAAGTATGATAAAAAAAACAAAGGGATTGGAATACATTTGGGTATGTTTGGAAAGAATGTGTATATATGTGGTAGAAATGTCCATGTGGAAGGAAAAAAAAGGAGTTGGCAGATGTATGTAAACATATTCAGAAATACCTCCACATTTTAGGAGAAAAAATGCATGAGTAAACAAACTAATTTCAACATTAACAACTTCTTTATTAATTGGCAATCATTTTTCTTTTAAACACAGAAATATATGAATTCCTGAAGTTTTTAAGATTGTCATTGGGATTCCCAAATCTGACTACATAACAAAATCACCTGAAGATTTTAAATAATATTGATTCATTATTATATGTTACCAACCCACTTTTAAGATACTTATATCCAAACTTCTCTAGAATTTATAAATCCTAAAAGGCAGCAGGGGGAAGAAATCCTTTTAACTAAAATGTGTAACAGTATACATTTTGATGTTTTATATGGTTCAGATTAGAAAAGTTCCTTATACTGAACTTATGTTAACCATTCCCAAATAAATTGTCATGAGAAAAAAACATTTTAATGTAAATATCATAATTTATATCCTTTGACATAATAAATTATATGTAAAAATGAGATACTTATGGAGATATCTTATTGTATAGGGTTGATTCTTCTCATCCATCTTCTAAACCCAGCGAGACTTTTACTACATTTTTTAAGAATTCTACATTGTGTTATATATAATTTTAAAATAAACTTCACTGTATTGTGATTTATTAAAAATACAATAAATATTTTTCTAATTTAGGATCAATTTACCTTTCCCAGTTATAAATGTGACTATGAGTTTCATCCATAAGCAAAATATCATCAACTTCATCTTCAATATGGAAAGGATGACTGGAAATTGGCTCATCCATTGGAAAAGAATATATGCTCATGTAAGGATGGGAAAGTGCTTCTTCTGCCGTCAACCGATCCATGGGGCTGAATGTCAAAATTTGTTCCAGGAAATCCAGTGCTGCAAAAGAAAGAGATAAAACTCCTTAACTACACTGAAGGTCTAACACCTCATAAAGGAAATAAAAAAGGTCTATGCAATTAAAAGGTAAATTAATTAAAGTTTTGTCAGAGATATAAAACTAGCCTAATATATATATAAAAAGAAAAGACATTCATTCAATAAACATAGCAAAAATTTGAAATGTACTCCAAAACTCACTTTATGGTCAATTATAAAAGAAAATAAATATATTAATATGAGCCATATGAAACTACCATTTTTGTCAGTCAAAAAAAGGTCAAATAACAGCAATTTCATGTGGCTCAACCTAATACATAGGTCCTAATCTCAGCTTTGCAACTCACTAATTTCACTGAATAGAAAAAAACTCTCCATGTGTATGTGCTACTGAAATCTGCTGATTACTAGGTTACTTAAATCTGCTGAACTTCAGTTTCTTCATGTATAAAATGGATAGAGATATCTTGTAAGTTATAAAAACTTAGTATCTAGTGCTTAATAAAAAGACTTTCTCCTTTCCTCCCTCATCTCACTGACTAGCTGTTATACTAGTCACGAATCTCTGTTCACATGAATCTCATGCCAGCATATCACATAATGCTCTTGATCATTTTAGGGCCCTGGTGGAATTACCATACACCTAATTCTTCCCACTAATTCAGACTGTTAGATCTTCCTAAACTCCTTACCCCACCTGAACCACACTATCACCAGCTTAAAGATTGCTCTTACACCACCACACATTCGTATGCTTTATAATTTACACCAATCTTCAACTCTGAAACATTTCCAACATCTACTTTGTCTGCTTCCTAACCATATAGAACTGATGAAAGCTAGATGGAAAATCACATATATATCTGTCTCACTACAAATTCATACTGTAAAATTTCAATTTAGCCTTTGCTATTGTGTTCAGCAATGTTCTACACTATCCCTTCATGCTCTCAATCTTCCCTGTCATTCTCAACAGGTAAACCCACTTCACATTTATCTCAATTCTTGCTTCTTCACTATGATCTGTCACATATCCTATTATCCTTACTTTCTGTCTCAAATGAACAGATAGCCGTTCTCTAAACTACGCTATACTCTAGAAATGACCCTATTCACATTATCTTATTCAACCCTCAAATCAGTCTAATAAAAACTAAAGAGAAAAAAACCTAAGGCTCATTGGTACTCATACCCCTCAGTGACCCAGGGCTGAGATTCCTTCCTTTGCTCTATTTTATTATCCTAACCTAGGAGGTCATTTCACAATATATCAAACTATCCTTGATTCTCCTGGGGGGGGGGGGGGGAGTTTTAATTACCTCTGGGCCCACATGTCTCAAGGCATAAGAGACCGGAAGGCACAGAATTATGGATGGTTGACCCAGCACAATCACCATTCTTAGAGAGGAGGAGATATATTCAACTGCACAAGAAGAATATATAGTAAGATCCCTAGCATGCAACTAATAAAAAGAGGAAGAAATAAGAAACTTGGGAGCCACATTGAGCTCCCAAGTGTATGCACAAATAGTATATGCATTTCCATCATTGTAGATAGTTCTATTGGACAGCACTGCTCTAGAGGAAATGAGTCTAAGATATAGAAATATGTGGTAGCTCTAACCGGTTTGGCTCAGTGGATAGAGTGTTGGCCTCCGGACTCAAAGGTCCTGAGTTCGATTCCAGTCAAGGGCATATACCTTGGTTGTGGGCACATCCCCAGGAGGGGGTGTGCAGGAGGCAGCTGATCGATGTTTCTCTCTTACTGATGTTTCTAACTCTCTCCCCCTCTCCCTTCCTCTCTGTAAAAAGTCAATAAATATGTTTTTAAAAATAATTAAATAAATGAACAAATAAATAAAAGAAATATGTGGCCGAAACCGGTTTGGCTCAGTGGATGGAGCGTCGGCCTGCGAACTGAGAGGTCCCGGGTTCGTTTCTGGTCAAGGGCATGTACCTTGCTTGCGGGCTCATCCCCAGTGAGGGGTGTGCAAGAAGCAACTGATCAATGATTCTCTCATTGATGTTTCTAACTCTCTATCCCTCTCTCTTCCTCTCTGTAAAAAATCAATAAAATATATTTAAAAAAAAAGAAAAGAAATATGTGGTAAATTACAGAGAAAGGGAGGATGAGAGGTAAATATGATAGAGGAAAATGAAGAGGGTATTCGTCTAAAGAAAGGGTCCTAATAGTCTTAATGTGTTAATTGATATAGAACATATCTTTAAACACTGCATTAGTGAGCACGGTTCTGCCACTTGTGAATATCAGGAATATTTGCCCAATGGTTAACTTAATGAATCCATTATCAAAGACACTCATTCAACACATTATGAATTAATTCCAGCCGTGAGCCAAATTTTCAGGTTGGTTTGTAGCTGACTGAGACATTGTCCCACCTTAATGAGGGTAGCAAAAAAGAAGATTCAAATTTAGCTAGATTACAGTGCTTTAACAGCAATATCCAATATTTCTAGCTTGTCTCTTTTGATAAGACAAAGTAATAGAGCAATAACACACTGCAGAGCCTAACCACTTGATCCCTAAGCAGTGTCTTTCAACTTGGCTGACAAGACCATACCTGTAGGAGTTTTAAAAATAACGATACCTGCCTTGGTCCCCACCCCACTTCTGGATTCTGACTTAATAGTCTGCATTTTTAAAAAGTTCCCGCAGAAAACTCTGAGGCATAGTCAAGTGGTATGTGATTGCTATTCAGTTACGAGCAGGATGTTGTGACAGCGGCTATAAGGTTAGAAGCACGAGAACTAGCAATGGAATCTGATTATGAGGACAGTGAAGGCTGGTTAGGAATGTAGAACTACTTAAAAGAAAGCCCACAAAACCTGTTGAAATTAAATACAGTAGCTACCTTTTTATTTAGGCATTTACTATATGAGTTCCAAGCATATCTGGGAAGAGGAGACAATGTCAACATGATTTGCAAACTAGTGCCTAACTACTTCTAAAAACACTTGCTACTTTAAAACACTGACACACACACACCTCATATGAATAATGGGTGTATAATTCAGATAATGTTTAAAATGTTTAGGAAACTACATATCTCTCACTTTGTGATTCATGACAGAACTATACAATCCTGACACTGATGTCTTTTAATACAATATAATGTTTAAAGATGTAAGACACAATCAACTTTTAAAGAAGGTATTTTTCATGTCTAATGCACTTCCTAAAAAAAATTTTTTTAATGACAGATTACTATAAGAGTTAAAGATTTTTGTATCTTATTTATATCAAATCTAAAGATATATCAGTATTTTTAGATATGAAATTGTTTTAGTGGTAAATAAAGTTTTGATTCTCCCCAAGTTCCTACTACTTTCAAGCTTGCATAAACTTCCACTTTAGCACCTAATACTAACATCAATCTGCAAACTTATGTAATGTGTTTGCTCAGTAAACAATTTTGCTCATTCCTCCACTTCCTCCTTGTCCTGAAGCCTTTGCTTCTCCCCTCCCCCCCCCCCCAACTAAATTCACTTTTTCATACCTAAATCATTCTTACTCATACCTATACTTATTTATATAACCCTTACACAATTCCATTCCAGCTTAGGGAGCCAGTGATCCAATATGCTCATCTATGATAGTCAGAGTATAAACTGAAAAAGTAAAAGGAGTTACAACCAGGAGGGAGGTTTACACTTTCTGAAATGTGGAAAATGATTCAAAGGAGCAAAGAAAACAGATCCCAGCTTAAGTGCCAGGCCAAGAAAGAGAAAGTGAGAGTTTAAGTATTAGGTATGCCTTAAGTATCTAAAGACTAATATTTAAGAGAAAGTCATACATCTAAGGATAAAAAGCTAAAGCTTCATAGACAGATCCTGCTTGCTTAAACACACACACACACACACTTTATGACTATAAGGTTAGAAGCACGATATTCTTGAGTCACAATACCTTCTCGACTAATTCCTGGAAGCAGCTGAGTTAAAGGTTTGTGTGGCTCAGTCATGTCATTTCTAATGTAAACTGGAATTACGCTGAGAAGCTCCTGACGATCTTCCTCATGAACAACAGGAATAGATTCTAAAATCAGCTGCATCTGTTCAAGTTCATGTGCACCTGAATGAGATAAAAAAACAAACAAACAAAAAAAAAAACACACCAAATATAAACACACATTCCTCAATGTTTACATATTTGGTAATAAACATTCTAAAGCTCTAAGAAGTTAACTTTAATACTGTAATGACCATTGTGGAAGAAATGGTTTTAACTGAATCATTAATCAGCAGGCTTCATTGTTTTTTTTTATAACATTAATCTTGCCAAAAAAGCCTATCTATTTCAATTTCTAGTTATTAATATATTTAGTTTTAGTTCTTTATTTCCATAAGAAACTAACTCTTAAAAGTCTGGCCTCATATTAAGGTATCAAAGTATTCAGGAGTGGGGGGTGGAGGGAAAGAAGGGGAATCAATGAATTGGGATTCAAGAGACTTGGATTCTAGTCTTAGCTATACCACTACCTAATTGGCTATAACTTTGGGAATACTTAGCATGATGATGACTTCATTTCATCATCAATAAAATGAAAGGTTGAACTAGATTTGCAAAACAAAAAGTTTTATAATTATGTGTTAGGCTCAGTTAGCATTTCAGGACCACTAATTAAATAAGAGGAAACTTTAGGCTAAATGGGTGCAAAAAAACAAAACCCACAACCATTCATTTTGCTTTTCCACTAATTTCTAGAAATTCATTCAGCATTCCAATTTTTCTTTAATGCCTACTGTAAGCAAGACACTTTAGACTATAGCTATGAAACAAATCAGACCAAGTACCTACTTTCATGGAGTTTACAATCTAGTGGAGGAAAACAGATAATAAATGTAAACATTTATGTCAAATGATGACAAATGCTATGAAGAAAAATATATGCTAAAGGGGGGACACAGGATTGTTGAGGGTAGGTTTAATACATAGAAAATTACGAAGAAATAAATACCTCACTGAGAAGTTGAAAGTTGAGGAAATTAGGGAACATACCATATATTCATATAGATAAAAGAAATTCCAGGAAAATGGGAAAAGGCCCAAAAGGCCCTGAGGAGTGAGTAGGCCTGGAATGTCTAACAATTAGGCAAGTGTAGCTGAGATAGTGGAGCAGATCCCAGCCTAAGATAGAACACAAAGGGTCTGCTTTATCCTAAGCTGGATTGGAAGCCATTAGTTTAAGCAGGGAAATGACATAATTTGACTTGTTTTCAGAGAACTACTATGACTGCTATGTGGTAACTGGATTATAGATAGCAAATATTGAAGCAGGAAAGCTAGATAGAGGGTCGTATATAGACCAGGAGAGAAATACTAGCTGACTGAACTGAAGGGTGGGGGATAGCGATAGATAATAGCAGGCAGTCAGATTCTAAATATATTTTGAAGGAAAAGCCGGGATTTGAACTGACTAAGGTGAAGGATGATGATTTTGGCCTAAACAACTAAGAAGTGGCTGTTTTACTATGATGAGGAAGATAGCAGAAAGAGAAAATTTTGAGAAACTATTAGAGATCCAATTGACATATTAAGTTGTACCAAAAATAAGACCATGACACTTCTTATAGGTTAAAAATACACAGATTTCCAATGAATGCTTAGTCCTTGCCATTTATTGATCAGTTCATTTGAGAGGACTATCCCTAAAAAACACTTAGATCTCTTTCATGCTGCTTTTATAGAACGGTTCACTAATCTATCAATAAAGCATTAGAAGGGAACTACAGCTGGATCTTTCAAATAATTTCACAAATAATTCCATTAAATGGTTTACATGAGTTGAAAATAAAAGTTATGCTATTTAGAGGTGGTTTGTTTTTTTTTATCAAATTCTTTTTATTGATATACATATGCAATATCTGAATATACCAAAATACATTATCTTTGTTTAATCAATTCAGCTGTAAATTCTGACCCCATTTCATACAACTTGGAACATTACCTACATTTTAAGATAAATTTTTGCTTTCTTGATAAAATATTATGGTAACTTTAAAACACGTCCACAAATGCTTCGGTAGTCTTCTCTTCAGAGGGTGATATCCAACTCACCTCCCCTTAAGTGTGAGGTGTACTTAGTGACTTACTTCTAACACATGAAATAAAGCTCAAGTGATAGTGTGTCACTTTTGAGTCTAAGTAACAAAAATACATTTTGCATTTATCGGGTATAGTAATAATTAATGTCGTTTTTAAACATTCGTTTAAAATCTTGCTTGGCGTTGACTTGTATTGACATAACCTTCAAACACGTGGTATCTACAGAACGTGTGAGGTGCAATTAACAAGTTTTGCTTGAAAAAGTTTGTGTTTGGTTTGGTTTTTGTTGCAAAACTAGGGCTAAGAAGATGGCGGATGAAGAGCATATTCGGCACTGCATGCTTTACGAGTTCCAATTAGGAAGAAAAGCAAGTGAGGCTGCAAAAAACATCTGTAGTGCTCTTGGTCAAGATGCAGTTAGCGCCAGAAAATGCCAGCATTGGTTTGAGAAATTTCGCGAGGGAAATTTTTCGTTAGATGACAAGAGTGGTCGAGGCCGTGTGTCCAATTTTGATCAAGAAGCTCTTCAAGCTCTTTTGGTGCAAAATCCTCAAATTACCCAACAAGAGCTTGCGACAAGTTTAAATTGTTCACAAAAAACAATTTCCAATCAATTGCGTGCACTTGGCAAAGTCCAAAAGTTTGGAAAATGGGTTCCTCATGAGTTGATCGACAAAAACCGTAATCAAAGAGTCACAATTTGCAGTTCGCTCCTCTCTCGTCAAAACCGTTTGCCGTTTTTAGAGCAAATTGTTACCGGAGATGAAGAATGGGTGCTGTATGTTAATTTGAAAAGGCAGCCTCAATGGTTGGACAAAAATGAGGGTCCACAGCCCACACCAAAACCTGACTTGCATGCGAAAAAAGTGATGTTGTGTGTTTGGTGGAATTTTAAAGGAATTCTTCATTATGAACTTTTACCATCTAACCTAACCATTACAAGTGCAGTGTATAGTGCCCAATTGGAAAGGTTAGCCCAAGCTTTAAGAGAAAAAGAACCCGCGCTGATTAATCGGAAGGGCGTAATTCTTCACCACGATAACGCATGACCGCATACTGCAAGAATCACTGCTGAAAAACTGCGCCAGTTGGAATGGGAAGTTCTCCCTCAACCTGCATATTCTCCTGATATTGCCCCTTCCGATTACCATTTGTTTTGTTCTTTGCAAAACTTTCTTCTTGGAAAAAAATTTAATAATGAAGAATGCCTCAAAAATGCATTGACCGAATTTTTTGCATCAAAATCACAAGAATTTTACAACAGAGGGATTAAAATGCTTCCTGAGCGTTGGGCACAAGTAGTAGAAAACAACAGCAACTATATTGTTGATTAAATTTTGTTGTATTGTTTAAATAAATTCGATTTTAAAAAGTAGTAGAAAACGACATTAATTATTACTAGACCTAATATGATTTTTTATAAAGGGGTCAGAGCAATTCAACAGAGAAAGAATATTTCCCTGTGGGAACGCACTGGCCACCAAGGGGCAGCTCCTGTGTTGAGCGTCTGCCCCCTGATAGTTAATGCAGTCATAGTGACCAGTTGTTCCACAGTTTGGTTGGTTTGCATATTAGCCTTTTATTATATAGGATTGGAACTCATGCACTGCTAACAGGAATGTAAAATGGTACAACTGCTTTAGAAAACAGTGTAAAGTTTCTTCAAAAACTTAAGAGTTCTCATGTAACAGTGTAATGGTTACATGGTATCTTTCAGGAGGGAAAAAATGTTCTATATTAGATCCTGTGAACATACTAAAAAAAAATACCTTTCTTAAAAAAGATACATTAGCCAAAACCGGTTTGGCTCAGTGGATAGAGCACCGGCCTGCAGACTGAGGGGTCCCAGGTTTGATTCTGGTCAAGGGCATGTACCTTGGTTGCGGGCACATCCCCGGTAAGGGGTGTGCAAGAGGCAGCTGATCGATGATTCTCTCTCATCTATGTTTCTAGCTTTCTATCCTTCTCCCTTCCCCTCTGTAAAAAAACTCAGTAAAATATGTTATAAAAAGAAGTTTGATTTCTTTAAAAAAAAAATACATTAACTTTCTTTGCTCTCTCTTTTAGACATTAGTTCTGGGGGAAGCCAGTTGCCATATTGTGAAGACACTCACAGTCAGAACTGAGTAAGACCTCCTACTTAAAGTCATGTGAGTAAGCTATCTAGAAGTGGAATCTCCTATCCCCACCAAGCTTCAGAGGACTGTAACCCCAACCAACATCTTGACTAAGCAAATCTGAGCCAGAACCAGCTAGCAAAGCCACTCACAAATTCCTGACTCATAAAAACTGAGAGATAATATTTGTTGTTTAAGCCACTTAAGTTTTGAGGTAATTTGTCACTTAACAACAAATAATGTAATAATTATTTTATATATGCTGGAATATAACTTGTAATTACAGTATTGTTCCTCAAAAAAATTTAACCCACTGAACAATTTCATTTCCAGTAATCACTGGTATTTTCTGTTTTCTACAATGAAATTCAATCACTATCACACATCATGAAAGAAATTCCAGATAAATTTAGGAGGAAAAAATTCCAAAAGATTAGTTAATGTTAGTTAAGCTTAGTGCTATAAGTATCAGTATATATATAAAAAAAAAAATTAAAGGCACTTATATACACCATCCTTTCAATAAAGCTTTCTTACGTACCCTAATCTTTCTTTTACTGTTTTTGTAAGCAGACTCTTCCATTCTCTTCCTTCTGCCCTTAGCACAAACTTAGAATGGTGGGAGGCCCACTGTAACATTTGTTACAGAGGAAAAAAGGTAAGTCAAAAAAGACAAAAAGACGCAAATCACCAACACAACACTTCTCTAACTCAAAAAAATCTTCAGTAAAATCTTCAGTACTCTACTATTTCCTACTTTTTTCAAATGGCAATTCCTCTGTCTACTTTCTAAGTGTTCTGTCCCCATCTTAACCAGTCATAAATATGACACCTTGTTTTCATCAAACTTTTCTCACTGATTCATGTATACCAGGCCCAGGCCCTTATTTATACAGCTATCCATAAATAGATACCACTTTTTCTCTCTCTCTTTTCACCTTTCAAAATTCTTCACTATTCCTAGTGAAAATCCTTTGACTCCTTTATGTCTTCCATTCCAGCCATCACTGATATATACCAACTCAAAACTTTGCTTTACGATAGCTGGTGTTTTTCATGGATTATTTGCCTCTTGCCATCTTGACTAAATTCTCTTTCACACACACTTTAAGTCCCTAAATAGCACTAGCCTCAGCAAAATATTTCTGAGTTGGTTTGTTTGATTCTGAAAGATCACAGTAGCCAGGCAACAGGATATGGCAGCTCAAACAACAGGGATGATTGGGACAGGGCAGGCAAAGAAAGAAAAACTAGATTTTTTAGTAATAGCTAAAAAATATCACCAGGAAGTGACAGAAACTGACAAAACTAGGTTACCAACAAGCGTCATGGATCTAAGAAATACAAAATTATATTTAAGAAATATATACAAAAGAACACTAGAATCCTTTTTTAAAAAATCTATTGATTTGAGAGAGAAACACTGACTTATTGTTCCACTTATTTATGCATTCTTTGGTTCCTTCTTGTATATGCCCTGGTTGGGGATTGAACCCACAACCTTAGCATAAAGAGACGATGCTTTGGCCAACTGTGCTAACCAGCCAGGACAAAACACTATAATTCTCACTAAATTAACTGAGTAAACAATTAAGTGAATATGTGAATAAGTTTTCTCAACTTTTAAAATATTAAAAACACCATTTTATCTTTACATTTTAATATTCCAGACTATAATAAATTGCTTTAAGTCTTAGATAAATCTTTCTTCATAAATACATAAAAAATTATCTCTGAAATTTTACTCCATATATTTTAACTTTCTAACCTGCAAAGAGGGTTTTACCAGTCAGCATTTCAGCAAAGATGCAGCCTGCAGCCCACATGTCAATGGCTTTAGTATAATTATTAGGAGAAAGTAAAAGTCGTGGAGATCTGTACCATTTAGTAACCAATCCTTCAGAAAGATGACCCTGGAAAAGAAATAAAAATATAGCACATGAAGAATCCTGGATCTACAAAACAAACAAAAAAATAACCATAATTGTGAAAACCTAAAATATTATTGATTTCTAAACCTGTCCTCAGGTAAGGATAAAAAGTAATAAGGTACTATATTATGTAAAATTTAATACAAATAACTAAAAATTCTGCCACAGTACATAAAGGAAATACAAAAGTACATATTCCTACTGATGTACATCATTAAAGGTCTGTTTCGCTGGCTTTCCACATACCTTGTGGGAATAATGGGGATCCATGATCCGCGCAAGACCAAAGTCACCTATCTTCAGCACCAAGTCTTCAGTATTAATGAAAAGATTAGCTGGTTTGAGATCTCTGTGCAGTACATTTGCAGAGTGGATATATTTGAGCCCACGTAGCAGCTGATACATGAAAAGCCGGGCATGCTCTTCCAGTAAAGGGCCCTGCTCCAGCACATTAGCCAAGTCCGTGTCCATGTACTCCTGAACAATGTAAACACTGTTCAGTTCGGTAAGAGAGCCCACATCATCTGTTAACTGGTTTCCATTGGGACCAAGAATTTCAAACACTTTCACAATGTTATCATGGTCAAGTCTTCTAATGATTTTGATTTCACGTAGAGCATGTTTGACACTCTGGGGATCAGTAAGGACAATTTTCTTGATGGCTACTCTTTTGTCACAGTCATTGTCTACAGCAGAAAAAACCAAACCATTGCCTCCACAGCCCAATGGCTTTAAGTCCATATACCTAGAGCCCAGATCAAAACCATGAATGTTCATGAGACTTTCAAATTTCTCTGCCATTTTGAAACCCTTACTATTGCCTTTTCCTCTCGAATTGTTGAACTTGTGTAAACAAGGAAGAAAACTGGCATCAAAAGGAAGGATCTTTCAAAAAGGGAGAAGAAAAACAATTTTGCTTCCACAGCAAGATGGTTTCTTGATGTTCATTGCATATGCCAACCAGGCCCGTTGAGTTCCCCTTAGATTTAAAGCTCAAAAAGCTCTCCTCATATTGAGAATTAAAAAGATTGGAGTACTCATAGTTCAAGAAAGGGGCAGCAATTCTGCAGACATTTAAAGAAAACACTCGAGAAACTCAAACGGAATGAAATGACATAGTATGCACTCAGATTTACTGTGCTAAACGATTTAACATTTAACAAAAATGTGAATAAATATGCACACAACAGGCTTCTATGAACATTCTCCTCACAGTGCAGATACATTCAGTGTTAGACTGGTCCTGAGCAGCATCGTTCTAAGGTGCTGGTAAGCACTATTTCCGTTTTGCTTCTTGTCTTCCTTTGTTGCTGTATATTTCAACAGGAAGCCCTGGCAGCTGTTGGTTAACAGATGTCTCTTGTTAGTGATCAGGTGGCTCCAGCTCACCACAATCACAATCAAAGCTACCGTCCATCTTACTCTGATACAACCTAGGGGATGAGAAAAAAGAATAGTTACTACTGCAGAAAATGCTCTTTTATACAACTCTGCAAAGTGACATAAATTGGGCTTTAGCTATAAACTGATACATTAAACTTATTTTATAGTCACTAAATTTTAAGATTATGTGCAATCAAATATAGCTATCTGTGTTGTAAGCAATTCCTATGTGTTGGCTCAGACTCCAGATCCCCCAACACTAGGTTTTTTGTAATATTTAGGCTCATTAAGTTGTATCATTTCTTAAATGACAACAAGGAAGGGAAAATTCAGAATATTTTTACAGAATTTTTTAGAATTTGTTGAGGGTTAAAATATTAGTAACACAAAAAGGTAAATAAATAGCACATGTATTTATTTATTCTTGGCAATGTATCTTCAAGGAACACTTCTTACAGAAATGCTTGAAAATTAACATACAAAATACTTTTTTTGGTAATGGCAAAAATATTAAAAACAGCTAAACTTTCCACAATGGAATAAATGAACTATATTCATTTAGTAGGCTGCTATATAATAGTAAAAATCAATGATTGAAATCACTAAATATACACTAAATTTAAAAGGCCAATTGCAGATAGAAATGTGCATGCTGAAATTAAATGAATATAGTTCATTTATTCCACAATGGAATAAATGAACCTATATTCATTTAGTAGGCTGCTATATAATAGTAAAAATCAATGATTGAAATCACTAAATATACACTAAATTTAAAAGGCCAATTGCAGATAGAAATGTGCATGCTGAAACTAGTTATATCAGGTTCATAAACATGCAAAATAATACTATTTTATGGGTATATACACATATATCAAAACTATAAAAAAAACATATATGAGACTGATAACAAATTCAAAATAACTTCCTTGAGGAATAAGGGAAGGGATTAGAATCAGGGTGGGATTACACAGTATACTTCAAATATATCTTTGTTATTTCCTCTTGAAAAACTGAAGTATGACAAATTGAATGTTATAGAACTGAGAGGTATGTATATGAGAGCTCATATTATAGTGGGGGAAGACAGGCCAACAAATAAATAAAACACACAGATGTCAGAAGGCAGTAAGTAGTGTGGAAAAAAATAAAACAAAGGGGGCAGGGAGGGTGTCAGGGAATGCCTATCTGATAAGGTGGCATTGGAACAAAGCTCTACAGGAGGAAGTATGGGAGTGGGTGGGCCTTAGGGATGCTACGTGAGTGTTCCAGGTTGAGGAGTTAGCACTGAAGGGAAGTGTGTGTCTCATGTCCAAGAAACAACTAGGAGGCCAATGTAGTAGCCATTTAAATGTATATGCAAGTAATACAGCCTAATCCTAAATGGAAAGGGTTACTATTGCTGACTTTTTATCTAAACGGTGGCACAAGTACAATATCATTTATTTGTTTGAGTTCATCCTTGCCTGAGGATATGTTTCCATTGATTTTTAGGGAGAGTAGAAGAAAGAGGGAAAGAGAGAAACACCAATGTGAGAGAGAAAGATGGATTGGTTGCCTCCTGCATGCCCCCGACCAGGGCCAGGAGCCTGCAACCGAGGTACATGTCCTTGACCGGAATCAAACCCAGGACCCTTCGTCCATTGGCTCTACCAACTGAGCAAAACTGCAAGGAAAGGGTCAATCATTTAAAGGCAACAAGAAACTATCAAGTATGAAATAAAGCAACCCATTCTGAACATGATGTGACAATTTCCAATCACCTTCAGCCATGGCTTAGGAGACCCACTAAGACTTTCAAACACATCAGCTGTTTCACAGTAGTAAAGCTTTTGTGCAATAGGTAATCTGGCTTAATTTCTTGCCTGTTTCACATTCCTACATACAATACTTCACATGTGGAAATACAAGAATCTAAAAAAATATACAGCACTTGCCTCAAAGTGAACAAATCTTCACTTCTGAGAAATCAACAAACATGAAAAATTATGTGTGAAAGAGAAATTGATAATATTAAGAACTCAGGGACTATTTTACAAAAATTGATACTATCCCTGAGCTCTTTTAATAAATATGAGTGCTTCTTGTATCTGCTTAATATTATGAAGGACAGTAACAGCATAATAGCTTTCTTTGTTTTACTATAACAGAGATGCTTTCTTCAGTTTGCAAGTTTTTGTCTGCTTCTCAGAAATCAGAAAAAAAAGAAAATTAGCAGACTCCTAAAAATTCTGTAGCTTGTCAATTTGTAGTAAAACATTTAAAAGTTAATATTTGCAAATTAACTTTTGAATTAAAAAAATACTTCACATTTTAAAGAACTTTAATCAAGGTGTCCGCTTGTTAATATTTTCTAGTTATATACTTGATAATTCCTAGATACTACCAAATATCGCAGAAAAACAGTATTTTTCTTTTTTTTTAAATGTATTTTATTGATCTTTTTACAGAGAGCAAGGGAGAGAGATAGAGAGCTAGAAACGTCGATGGGAGAGAAACATCGACCAGCTGCCTTTTGCACACCCCCTACCGGGGATGTGCCCGCAACCAAGGTACATGCCCCTGACCGGAATCGAACCCGGGACCTCTCAGTCCGCAGACCAATGCTCTACCACTGAGCCAAACCGGTTTCGGTGAAAAACAGTATTTTTCAAAGGTTCCAGTACTTCTGAAATTTTTTATTTCTAGTTTCCACATGAAATAGAATGTTTGCTTCTACCTTTCTGCCCTAATATAGATAATCCCTTAAAGTTCAATCAAGTTTTAAGTTTTTTATAAATGCAAATTTTTAAGTCAGTTCTATAAACTTAACATAAGAACAGTAAAATCTCTAAATAATATCTTAAGCTTCTAGTTCACTAATAGAGCAAATAGCACTTTGTCAAAAAATGACACCACTATTATCTGACAAAACAGCACTATAGTGGGAATTACAGCCATGAGAATGAGATCTCTCCTCAAGAACCCCTCCCATCCACATCTGCCCTGTTTAAATTTTAGTGAGACCAAGCATCTCAGATCAGAAACAAGGGTGAAAACACCTTCTCAGAAATCTCAATGACTGATCTGCACTCATAGGGATAGAGAGTGAATAAAAATTCATCTCAGGGGAGGTAGGAGTCTGTGCCTATGCTGAGAACTGCAGTCCTCATAGATTCAGATGATGACTATACTAGTATTGAAAGCCCTGAACAGACTTCAGAAATATGCGACCATTCAAAAAAAAAAAAAAAGTAATATTTATCAAAACTGTAATTCCACTAGACCAGTGGTCGGCAAACTCTTTAGTCAACAGAGCCCAATATCAACAGTACAACGATTGAAATTTCTTTTGAAAACCAAAAACTGACTTCTGCGCATGGGCCATGAAATTTCATTCACACTGTACTTGCACACACACACGTGGTATTCTGTGAAAGAGCCATTCTCAAGGGGCCAAAGAGCCGCATGTGGCTCAAAAGCCTCGGTTTGCCGACCACTGCACTAGACAGTGAGGGCTACACCAATAAAACTGGGGGAAGGGGAGAAACCCATTATTTACAATGACAGCGTTTGCACAGTAATCTGCCTCACTGTTCTGTATTCTTCCAAGTTCAACATCCTTTACACCAGGAGCTTGAAAAATAAGCCCACCTTAATCAGTAAGTTGGAGGTAATATTATATTTCTACATGATAAAGTGGATCCAGTAAATGTTTTAATTTAGTCACACTTGTTCAGCAAGTATTTGCTAATTTGTATATTACGTGCCTGTCAGTATACTAGGCACCAATAAAAGGGGAATATGCTAATTAGACCAGGTTTTTCCTGACAAAGCAGGGACGGGAGGGAAATCGGTCAGGATCTCGGGTGCCTATGGGTGGTGAGGGAACGGCGGGGGGGGGGGGAAGGAAAGCCAGCCAATGTCTTGGGTGCCTGCCAGAGCAGCGGAGGGAAGCCTGGGTTCCAGGTGCCTGCAGGCGGCAGGAGGAGGGAAGCCCAGGTCCCAGAGGCAAGCCAGTTCAGGAGGGAGGCCGGTGCTGGCAGCTGGGGAAAGGAAGGCCTACTCTTGCATGAATTTTCGTGCATCAGGCCTTTAGTGGTAACCATAAACAGATTTGAGCCCTGCCCTCACGGAGTTGACCAGTAGAGTATGGTTGGAGACAAAGTAACACAGGAAGAAGGGGAATGCAAAGGGGACAAGAGCTACCAAGGAATGGCACAGGATGCTATGAGAGCCTACAGTGGGAGATCTGACCTAATTAGGGAGATCAGGATGTATGTGTGCTGTAGGAGCCATAAAAAGGCAGAAGCCTCCCATGCTCTCTTAGTGACCATGAACAGTTTTCTCCTTACCACACTGACTGTCAGAACAGTTGCATTCCAAACCCTGATCTCTTTAACTATCTCCACCTTTCATATCAATCATGCAGCTCCTTGCCATCCCTCAACTATACCAGCAAACTACTGGTCAGAGCATCCTCCATCCACATCAAGAACCTCTAGAAATGTCCCATTTACACCATTTTTTACACCACCTTTCAGATTTAACTTCAGAAAAGCAAAATTCAAGTCTTATACTTAAGAAAGATCTGGGGTTCCACTTTCCACACACTTCAAGAGAAGAAAAAGAAAACTAAGATGATACATTAACTTAAAATGTCCCTTTCCAGCATCCTTCCCATTTCTTTACCTCCAAATGTTACACATTCCTACCAACCTCAGTGCTGATACTGTGTTGCTTGGAGAGAGATCAGTAAGTTTTAATTAGCTGGGTCAATGTTGTTTTGTTTTCAACAATTTGATGAATGAAATGAAGTACACAGAATGATTTATAAGACTGATGCTGGCTTTATGCTTTACTAGTGATCTTTTTTCAGCGATTCCCATAAGAAGAAAATAAAAGCTCTCTATGTAGCCCAGGCTGGGTATCAGCTTCCTAAGTTTGTAAGACAGTTCCCTGGAAATGCACTAGACACAACTGTCTCATCAAGCATTCCTTTCTTCCCTAAATTACCTCCTGTTTCTTGTCCTTTAGCCTAGCCCCAGACTAAGAGAAATACAGGCACTCTGAGTCAAGCCTAAGTGTATAAAATTATAAAATGTCAAAGAAATAACTGCACTCTGTCCCATCACCTCTGTTCTATAGAAAATGGGTAGTCTTTCCCTCTTATCCACTTACAACTTGGCCTGGGTCAGTCAGTAAGGGAGCCTGGATGTGCAAAGCAAGTTTGAGATGAGGGCCTTATGCATAACAGTTACTTTTCTGGTTCTCTCTTCCATCTTCCACCTGCATCTTCTCAGGATAAATGCTTTTACGGGTCATCTGGCCTGATCAAACTCACTGATGGCTCTCCCCCTCCTCCCTCATCAATAGCTCTTGCCTATTTTGCTCTTCTCCAGGGTCAAGTGAGTAATTTGAGTGAAATGGAATCCAGCCAGCTTCACATCTTCTCAGCCAAAACCCCAGCTGCTATTGGGGAGAAGGGAAAGGTTGAGCTCTACTTATATTCACCCAGGACTGACTCCTAACCCTGGCACAGAGAGGTGTTGCAACCGTCACCCTTCCCTAAATTCAAGTCTTAAGCTCTCATTAAAGCTACCAAGTTTCTAGGGCAGAGAAGCCCAAAGGCTACGGCTTAACTTTTTGCTCATATGCATTCTTAACAAAGCCCTTGCTCCTAATGTAGAACAGTCCTAAGAATTATCAGGAACCCCTCTCAGAATTTGGACCTCAAAGAGCCCTAGAGTGCAAATCTGTCAGCGAATGATCTTAGAAACCTGGAGTGGTAGGAGGAACTTTAAAATTGAAACACCAAAACCTAACAGGCTTTGCCTACTATCAGGAACTACTGATAGCTACATAAACTTTCAAAGTAGAAGACAGGTGATTACATAGCAGCAAGAAAAGTATCCAATTTTTAAAAACTTCTCTTTCACTATGGGGAAGAAAAAAAGAAAAGAAAAAGGAGATATATGTACTACTATATATAATACTTTAAAAAATAAAATAAAATTTAAAAAAACAAAAAACTTCTCTTTCAGCCCTGGCCAGTGTGCCTCAGTTGGCTGAGCATCCTCCCATGCAGCAGCAGATCACCAGTTCCATTCCCAGTCAAGTTACATGTCAGGGTTGCCGGCTCAATAAATCCCCAAAAGAGGGTTGTGAAGGAGGCAGCTAATCAATGTTCCTGTTTCTTTGTCTCTCTCTCAATTCCTCTCTCTAAAATCAATAAAAATGTATTTTTAAAAACCACTTCTCTTCCATTTCCAACCTTTTTCTTAAATTGCCTGAATCTTTACCTAAATATATTTTAAATTGCTTCTGACCGTAAAAGGCCATTGTAAAATAAATGCCATTATGCTTATTTTGATGCTCTTATCTTGTTGCCATTTACTCTAGAGGGTTTCCATATTGGAAAATCAGAACCTTACCGACCAGATAAACAGAATAGTCAAATAATCTCTATAGACCTTTACAATTCTAAAAGTTGATGAAAGCACAGTACGAGTTTTTTATTTCACAGATTTAATTCTTTACAAGGACGTATTATAGTGATGCACCCAAACAGAGGCAATGTTCAACCACTCTACACTGAACATTTAAAAAAAAAAAATTTCTTCTACAAAATTAAGGCTAAAATTTAAAAATAATTATAATAATCCTTCATCTCCTCTCCTATCTTCTTGCCCACGCTCTCACTTCTGATCCCTTTCCTAACATTAAAGAAATATTGGAGCAAATATACAAGCAGGAGACATGCAGACTGCCTCCTTCAAGTACTTTTAGGCATCTAAGATTTAAAGATGAAAATATAAATTTCTGTAGCAGTCAGAATAGGTTAGTAACAAATAACCCCCCAAAATCTCAATGATTTGGCCGTGCTGACGTGGCTCAGTGGATGAGCATCGACCTATGAACCAGGAGGTCATGGGGCATATGACCCGGGTGTGGGCTTGATCCCCAGCAGGGACATGCAGGAGGCAGCCGATCTCTCTCCTCACTGATGTTTCTCTCTCTCTCTCCCTCTCGCTCTCCTTTCCTCTCTGAAATCAATATATATATATATATATATATATATTGATATATGTACTACTATATATAATACTTTAAATATATATATATATTTAAATACTTCAATATATATATATTTAAATCTCAGTTACTCACTAAGTCTTGCTCATGCAATAAGTTCCACAAAATGTAGAAGCAGTTACTATCTCTTCCATTACCACTCAGTGTGCCAAAAAGCAGAAAACATGGAAATATCTCACTGGTACCTAAAGCTTATATTCAAAAATGATATTGACTTCACTCTATTCAAATTTTATTCATCTTTGGTCACATGGTCACACCTACTTCAAAGGAGTGGAAAAATGCATGGTCCCAAAGCTGTTTTACTCAAATTTAGAACAACTTGAGTAAAACAGCTTTTTTTTTTTTTTAAATATATTTTATTGATTTTGTACCGAGAGGAAGGGAGAGAGATAGAGAGTTAGAAACATTGATGAGAGTCATCGATCAGCTGCCTCTTGCACACCTCCTACTGGGGATATGCCCGCAACCAAGGTACATGCCCTTGATCGGAATCGAACCCGGGACCCCAAACCGACGCTCTATCCATTGAGCCAAACTGGTCCCGGCGAGTAAAACAGCTTTAATTCTTCTATCCATCCATTACATTTTTATTCAAAAAAAATCTTCAGTGCTCACTATATGCCAGGCATCGTTTTAGGCATTAAGGTATTAAGTACAAAGTTTTAAGATATTAAAAAATTATTGTGGAATATGGCTCCAAATTTAATTTGAGGATATAAATAACATATTTGATACATAGCTATCCCATGTTATAAACTATTATAAACGCAATTAACTTTTTAACATATATTTTTGTTAAATATTGTTTATATTATAAAGGAAGTCATTTTAAAAGACTGAGAGATAATAGTAAACTTCATTAATTATTATGTATACGTAAAACTTTAGACAAAAAAACATATATATAAAAGAACATATTATGTGTGAAGCATTATGCCAGGTATATACTCTTACACTAAATTCTCCTAACAACATCTCAAAATGGGTCTTAAGATCTTTATTTAAAAAACCTTAAATAAGGCATTCAAGATCACACATTAGCCCTAACCGGTTTGGCTCAGTGGATAAAGCATCGACCTGCAGACTGAAGAGTCCCAGCTTCGATTCTGGTCAAGGGCATGTACCTTGGATGCAGGCACATCCCCAATAGGGGGTGTGAGGAGGCAGCTGATCAATGTTTCTCTCTCATCGATGTTTCTAATTCTCTATCCCTCTCCCTTCCTCTCTGAAGCAATAAAAGTATTTTTTTTTTTTTAAAGAAAAAAGATCACACATTACTGAGAGCCAGGATGTGAACCTCAGGTTTTTAAACCAAAGCCCATGATCTTCTCTCATGTAATAATATAATTTTCTAATTGACAAATACGGTACACACATATATATACTCACACCCAACCCTTTGAGAGTGTATGTCCTACAGAACATTCTTCTGCATAACTCAATATAATCATCCAAGTCAAGAAATTCACACTGGTGTAATACTCAAATCCTATATAATACCATCTAATACTAAGTACCTGCCCCTGTACCAATAATGTACTCAAAAGCTAAAACAAACAAAAAAGAAACCCAGTCCAGAATCTCGTTACATTAATTACAATGCAATCTTTAGCAAACTTTTCCTTTAGAATTTTAAAGTAATCAAATTATTTTATACTAGAGGCCCAGCACGTGATTAAAATCAAGCCCGGCGCCCCACCTCCAGCCGTGCAAGGAGGCACCCTGAAGGGGGACCAGAACCTGCACCTGACCGGCATAACGCCGCCGGCTGCCTGCCACGTGTGTCCTCTGGGGTAGGGGCAGGAGCTCCTGAGTGTTGCGCACTCCAGTCCACCCCCAGCCCCAGCCCCAGCCCCTCTGTGTATTGTCTCCACTCTGGCCTGCCTCCAGCCCCAGCCTCTGCACAGCCACTAGGGCTAGGGGCAACTCACAGTCCCCTCCCGCCCATGCACGTGCAGCTCCTCCCAAGGGGCTGTGATGCAGCCTCCTCCAGAGCAGTCGTGATGCCCAGCTAATTAGCATATTCCCTGTTTACATATACAATAAAAGGGCAATATGCTAATTAGACTAGGAGACCTTCAGACTTCCTTCTGGACAAAGCCATGGTAGTGGGGCCAAGGCAGAGTGGGGGGAGTTGGGGGTAAGCAGGCCAGTGTGTGTGTGTTGGGAAGGGAAGGGAATCTGGGGGACAATCAGTGTGGCAGGGGTGGGAAGTTAGGGGTGATCAGGCTGGCAGCAGAGTAGTTAGGGGCGATCAGGCAAGCAGGCAGGTGAGTGGTTAGGAGCCAGCATACCTGGAATAAGCGAGGGATGTCCAACTACTGGTACAGGCTCAATCCCACAGGGCTCGGGCCTAAATGGGTAATTGGACATCCTCCGAGGGGTCCCAGATTGGAGAGAGTGCAGGCGGGGTTGAAAAACATACTCTACCCCCGTGCATGAATTTCATGCACTAGGCCACTAGTATATATAGATAGTCCACAAAAATTGACTGAGCACTTGTGCAAGGCACTGTTTGATGGTACATTGGAGAATAAGACAATTAAGGGTTCTCCTCTTTCCAGAGTTTATATTCTAAGGAAGACTAACAAGTAAACTAATAACATAATTTAGATTTAGCCAAGTGCTATGATTGGATGCTTGGGAAATGGCTTTCTAAGGAGCTGAAACCCAAATGATAAGATACCAACATTGCTAAGAGATGAAAGAAAACAGAACTTAGTATTTTGAAGGAAAAGAACAGATGCCAGTGTAGCCACAGCACCTTGAGGAAAGGGTGTGTGAACTAATCATTATACATAATCTCCCTCTATAATAAAAGGGTAATATGCAAATTGACCAAATGGTGGAACAACCAGTTGCTATGACATGCACTGACCACCAGGGGGAAGAAGTTCAATGCAGGAACGAAGACTGAAGGCTGGTGAGCACAGCAGTGGTGGCAGGAGCCTCTCCTGCCTCCACAGCAGCACTAAGGATATCAGTCTGGCGGCTTAGGTCCACTTGCTGCCAGTCAGACATTCCCCAAGGGCTCCCAGACTGCTAAAGGGTGCAGTCATGCTGAGGAGACCTTTCCCCCCTCGAGAGCATGAATGTCATGCAAGTGACCATCCAACCATCTAACTGGCCAGCAGGTACAACGTGCACTGACCACCAGGGGGCAGATGCTCAGTGCAGGAGCTGCCCAGCTGCGATGACTTGGCAGCAGCAGTTCTCGGGTGACATACCCTGGAACCAGAGAGAGGGAGCCCAATTCTGGGGTGCATCACTCGAGAACCGCCCTCTCACAATCTGGGACCCCCTTGGGGGATGTCGAGAGCAGTTTTAGCACAATCCCTGCAGGCCAGGCCTAGGGATCCCACCTGCAGAAGGGACCCCCCTCACTCCACAGACGCTCTGCCGCCCCAAGAGGGGCCAGCCTGGGAGAATGTGTGGGAGGTTGGCCCATTTTGCCCAGTCCCACCCCTCCGGCCACTTTCTAATTAATTTCCTTTCAATGTACACGAATCTGTGCACCAGGGCACTAGTATGGAGATAAGATTGGATAAGTTGAAAAGAACACATAAGTTGAAAAGAACACAGGATCCTACATTTTATAACTAAAAGATAAGGAAAATTATTAAAGGCTTGAAACAATTGGTATAGTTTAATTTACATTTTTTAAATTCTGGTGACTGGGAAGAGAATGAATTGAAGACAGCTGAGTGAAAGTAGAGACCAGTTAAAAACTACTTCAACTCTGGGGAGGGAGGGTATGTATGGGGGGGGGGGGGGTCATTGGTATATGTAAAAAAATAATAATTTAATAAAAAAATATATTTAAAAAAAAACTACTTCAGTGGGTGCATGAGATGATGGCTGACACTAGGCTGGTAGAAATGAAGCTGTCAAATAGGAGACAAACTCAAATGATATTTTAGAAACCAAGAAAACTTGGTGATCGAGTAGATATGAAAGATGAAGAACCAAGATGATTTAGGGATAAATCTTAGGTCCCAATTACTGAGAAGAAGACTGGGACAAGAATAATATGAGAGAAAGGTTTCTAGTTTGGAAATGTTAAGTCTATTTAGATAATGTCTATTTAGATAACTGAGTGGTAATATCAAGCAGGCAACTAAGTAACCTATCTGGAGTTCAAGCAAGAAGTCTAAACCAGAAACATAAATTTGAGAATTATCCATAAGCACAGTGTATTTAAAACAGTAAGTTGAAGGAGATCACATAGGGAAGGAATTTAAAAAGAGAAGGGAAAAAAAACGCAGGGCTAAACTCTAGGATATGCCAATACTTAGAGGCAGGAAGAGGAGAGAAACCTCTAAAAAAAAGTATGACGAGAACTCTAGGCGGTGTGTCCCTATGGTTAGAGCTTCTGCTCTTACATCAGCAGTGGAGGGTTTGATCCACGGCCTGGGTGAGGGTGAGGTTGAGTGCTAGAGGCAACCAATCATGTGTCTTTCTCAAATTGATGTTTCTTTCTCTCTCCCCGGTCCCTCTTCTACTCTCTCTAAAAATCAATGGAGCTCTAGCTGGTTTGGATCAGCTTGAGGATCAAAGGATCCCAGGTTCGATTCCGGTCCAGGGCACCCACCTTGGTTGAAGGCTCCTCCCCAGCCTTTGCAGGAGACAACCAATCAATGTTATTCTCTCACAATGATGTTTCTCTGTCTTTCCCTCTCCCTAAAATCCAATGGAAACAAATATCCTTAGGCGAGGATTAGCACACATACACAAAAAAGTATAACAAGGTATGAGGTAGGAGAAAAGCAAGACAACCATGTGTCTCATAAGCTAAGAGAAGCAAGTAAATGGGCAGAAAACAGTTGTCAACTATATTGAAGGCTAGTACAAGATCCTATCATGTGGATTTGGCAAATGTAACTCACTGGGAACCTTTACTAGAACAATTTCAGTGGTAAGATGGTGCTAGAAGCCAGTCTGGAGTAGGTTGAAGAGCAATGGAAAGTGAAAAGAGCATACAAAGACAACTCTTGAAAATTTGCTTGAAAGAATATCAGCAAAATTAAGTAATAGCAAGGGGAAAATGTGAAATCATGAGAGGATATATTCGAGATTTCTACATCTACACTGACCAGTATGGTAGCCAACAGCCATAGCCACATATGACTATTGAACAACTGAAATGTGGCAACCATATTGGACAGAATAGCTATAGAGCACATTTGTATACTAATAACAATGACCCAATAAAAAGGAGAAAATTCATGATGAAGATAAGAAATGGGTCCTTGAGAAGTCAAGAGAAGGAATCCAAAGCACAAGTGGAGAAATCTATAAGCAAGAAACACAAATGAAACAAGGTACAAAATTCTAGTAAGCAATGGGAACCAGCAGGACCTAAAACCAGAATATGTCTTAAACTTGGCTGGAATCTTAAGCATAAGACTAAATTACAGAAGGCTATAAAACCTATGCAGTAGGGGAAGAGAAGGTAATTCATACTTATCGAGTACCTATAAAGTGCCAGGAAACTTTCTATGTAACAAATTATTTGTTATTCAGAACCACTACCATGTAAGTCTCCTTTTATAAACAAGAGCACAGATGCCCTGGGGGGTATAGCAGCTTCACTGAAATCATATAGTAAATGTCAAAAGTTGGACACGGTCTGAGTACTCTAGGGTTAGAATCTTCCCACTGCATAAGGTGGGAGGTTAAGAATCACTCAATGTTTCTGTACCTGAAATAAATAACAAATGACATATCAATCTGGCAACTATCAAGTGCCAACAAGCCTGGAGGACTAGGTCAAGAGAATAAATGTCCCCTCAAAGCTCTCAAGATAATGAAGAAACACTTTTTTAACAGCTATTTTTAATTTTGTTAATCCAACTGAAAATAACTTTATTGAGACAAAAGGAAAACTATACATTCTTGTAACTGAGATTATCTACTTTATTGAACACAGGAGTATTAATCAGAAAATTTGTACTGCTTTAATAACTACTAAAATACCTGAGCATCTTAGAAAAATAGGTAGGTAGAAACCTTCCATCTCTCCAATTTGTAAATGAAGAGGGAAATTATTAAATTAAACCTAATCATTATTAAATTACAGCTTAGATTATTTTAAATTTAATGTAGGTAAAGATCACCCAGATCTGTGCTGTCCAATATGATAGCCACTAGCTTTATGCAGCTATTTAAATACAAACTAATTACAATGAAATAAAATTAAAAATTCAGTCCCTCAGGTGCACCACCTGCAAGTACTCAACAGTTATGTGCAGCTTTCTCATTGGACAGCACAGAACAAAATATTTTAATCAACACAGAAAGTCCTATTTGACAGTAATTATATCCTCAATTTTCCTCTTGACTTTTTTCAGGAGGGCCCATGGAAAGGGCAACTCAAGACCTGAATTTTCCAAATCAGTCACTAATCAGCTGAGCAACTATGTATATGTCACTTACCAGTGCCCCCAGAAATGTACATTTGAATCACCTGCAAATCTTGTTAAAATGCAGATTCTAATTCAGTAGGTCGTAAAATGGGGTCAAGATTCTGCACTTCTGCCGAAACCGGTTTGGCTCAGTGGTAGAGCGTTGGTCTGCTGTCTGCGGACTGAAACACCCCGAGTTCGATTCCGGTCAAGGGCATGTACCTTGGTTGCGGGCACATCCCCAGTAGGGGGTGTGTAAGAGGCAGCTGGTTGATGTTTCTCTCTCATCGATGTTTCTAGCTCTCTATCTCTCTCCCTTCCTCTCTGTAAAAAATCAGTAAAATATGTTTAAAAAAAAAAAAAAAAGATTCTGCACTTCTAACAAACTCCCATGCTTAGATATCTCTGCATCTTTGTTTTTTTTAGCTGTCAAATGATGTGCCAGGGGCAAGATAATGCCCATGACCCTTCTATATTCACTAATGTTTTATAGTTTTACAGTTGTACAGAATTAAATGCAGAGACTTCATACTCTCTGTAGAGGTAGGCTCTTTCCTAAAGTGAATGAACAATTTTTGTGATACCACTGTTTTTTCTTGAAAAGGCATAAATTTAAATAGAAAATGTTGTTTGCTATATAAATACTTAATATTTGTACAACTTTTCAGAAATGGATTTAAAAGGCTGGTATATATAAAAGACAAACTTTTTAAAAACTGTTAGAGGGGCACATTTTATTTTCCATCTATGCAGTTCATTGAGGGGGTAAAAAACAATGCTGGACGCAGTCTACACTGTTACCTTAAAAGCATCAGCTCCACATGAAAAACAACCCCCTGGAAAAAACATTAACTACAATAACATTATTGTTGGTTTTGTAAAGTCTCAGTCATGGCTCTCGAGCAATAAAACTGACCAAAATCCCCATACCACTAGCAGGCTAGATAATGTAACAGTTTACAAAACAAGTTGAAGGAGATGACAAGAGGCAGCCAACAATGCCACAAAGGATTTACTTTTGTGGCATCTTCTTTCTTTTTTAACAGGTTCATGGTTCATGAGGGAATAGGAACAAGGAACCACATAGCAGTGGTAAGGCTAACCATTTCATAAGGTACCTCACTGGAAAGAGGCTAAGATATCCAGTTTGTTTATAAATTCTGAATTATTCACGACAGATAATTACCTATGATCTTAAAAACACACACACAATAAGTACTTGTTCAACCTCTAAGAGATAGAATGCTTTTAAAATCTGTAATACTTTTATATTTGTATTTTTATAATTCTTTTAGTAGGAATATATTTTAAGGTTTGAATTAAACCATTTTAAGTTCCTCTATATAAATTATGCAATGCTCTTCCAAAATCTCACCAAAGATTACTTCACATTAACAATACACTTTATTGCTCACAAAATTCTTCAAATAAGTCACTTTGAGAAAATAGTATACAAAAAGAAGTGAGGGAATGAGGAGTTTTTTCTTTTCATCTTTAAAACAAGCTGCTAGTCTCAATGTTTTTTTTCTTCTCAATCTTATTTTAAGTCAACCTGCTAAACGGGTGCTTTTTAGAATGTCAAAATATCTTAATTACCAAACTTCAGTGTGTGTCCTAAATTTGGAACTGTAAATTCAGCTTAGCTTTTAAAAAAATGGATGAAAAACAGCGCCACCTTGGCCAGTGTAGCTCAGTCGTATGTCGTCCCATGCACTAAAAGGATGCCCAGTTTGATTTGGGGTCAGGGTTCATGCCTGGTTGCTGGCTTGATCCCCTGGGGTAGGAGGTATGCAGGAGGCAGGTGATGACCAAGGATGTTTCACTCTCACATCAATGTTTCTCTCTCCATCTCTAAAAAATAATCAATAAAAATATATACATATTTTGTTTTTAAAAACAGTGCCTGTAACAATACCTATCTATCATTGTTAAGCTGAAAACTCATTTAGATCTGGAGAAAGCACTATATATGATTTCATCATAGTGGAATGCTCATGTTCAGATGCAATATTTCTGTACCTTTTCCACTTATTTAAACTAATTTGTACATTTTATAAAGATAATTTTATATTACCAATGAAAACATAAGGTTAATTTCTACCATAAAAGTACTATCTGTCTTTTGTAAATAATCTCTAACAAATCTCTCTCAATAAGAACCAAAGACAGTTGGGATCAAACATTTAATTTCAGCAACTGACCAGCAATTTTATCTTTCAACAAAAGTTCTAACACCTGTAGGATGTATGATAACCTTCTGAAATGCAATTTAAGAAGTCATCACTTTTTTAGAGAAACTATGGTTCCTCCTGAGAAAGAGAGAATTATAATGTGGACAGAAACATGTTAGTCTATCATTTAAAAAAATACAGAGTATAAAAAAAAAAAAAAAAGGCCACGTAGCAGCCCGTGGGCAGGATGAGTCATCACCCAACTCAAAACTTGCAGCACTTCAAGCTTCCTCCTACCCGACCCTATCCCCTTCAGCAATGCACCCTGAGTCAGCAAACTTTTTCCATTTTGTCAGTTACGAATTCTCACGAAGCTTAAATGAATTTATGCAAAACACTGCAACACATTTGGGACTAAACTTGTCATTGGAACATGTGCTTTTTCTACTGCAAAATTAACAGATCTTCAAATCAATCTTCTCTAGAATCTTAATTTACAGAAAGTAATCAAACACTAATCCTCTTTTGTAAATAGGTGAACTTCAAAATATGGTGACATGTAAACGTTTTTAGAAAACAATACTCCATTTCCCGGAAGGTTTATTTTTTCCCCTTTGAATCTGAACAGTAATATCTAGATGATAAAACGTGTCCTGCTCAAATCTGGCATTTCCTGGATGACGGCAAATTGCTGAATTTAAGACACCAGTAAGTAATTTGACAAGTTTCGCAAGGCAGTACGCTTAAGTGACGTAACATACATTTGTGTGAAAGGACTTTACACATCTTGGCACACAGCAAGCCCTTCCTAAACATATTTGAACAAGTACTCGCTAAGGATATATAAAGTTTCTCCCACCCAATAAAACATTATTTTTCAAACGTAAAAAAAAAAAATCTGACGTTGCTAGGAGAAACTCTAGAGGCAAGTCCCTCTTTGGACCCTTCATTCATCTAGTCCGATTACTCTTTCCATCTCAGTTTCCGGACGTGGAAACAAAGAGGCTATGCCCATCCAGAACTTCAAAATATAACAAGGCAGGAAGAATCAAGCAATCAGAAAATCACTCTGAAGCTGCTGGCGCTCCATTTTGTCCCGTTCATTTTTTTTTTTTTTCTCAACAAATCATCTTGTATCCGTAAAAAACAATAAATAGATAAAAATAAAGTTAATACTGAGACTGACTGCTAAGGGCATTTGTGGCACTGAAGAAAAAAAACAAACAAACAAAAAAAAACACGACTTTTGCTGCAAACCTAGCAGGCTTCCAATTCCACATCACCAGTCCCCTTTCCCTGGACTTTTTCCAATGAGCAAGCGAGAGAAAAACCGGGAAAGGAATAAGAAAAAAGATCCTGCTTCCCAGAGCTCCCACCCTTGTCACCTGAACCAGCTGAATTCTAACTACACAACTAGGAACAAAGGACGGCCAAAGCACCTTCACTTTGCAACGCGCCTCCTCATCCAGCCCGACAGCAGCGCGCCGCGAAGGCCGCGGGCACTGCGCCGACAAGACAAGTTTTCACGGGGGTCCTCCCCGCCCATCGCTCCCCGGCCCGGGCGCGACTGTAAGCAAAGGCTGCGGGAGGGGAGGGAGGCAGGGAAAGAGGAATTCCCAGAGACTCACGAGTTTTCTGCGTCTCTAGTGTGACCAGACTCGAAACTTGGGCAGAGGACTCGCGGCGAGCCGGCGAGGTGCGCGCGCTACGCAGTCTGCCGAGTCCCGGCCCGCCGCCGCCGCCGCCGGAAGACTTTGCCCAGCAGAGTCAGCTGAGGCCGAGTCACTGGCCTGGGAAGGGGGAGGAGACGCGGGAGCATTCCGACCGGCAGCGTGCCAGGCGGGCGAGACTCCGCGCCACCTCCGGCTCCGGGCCGCCCCTCCCAGCCCGCCGGGCCGGGCTTCGAACCCGCGGAGTAAGCGCGGGCGGAGGGGTCGGGCGGCGCGGCACGCGGGGCGCGGAGCCGGCGGGCGGGCGCGGCCGGGACCCGCTGCCGGCGAGGGGCGTGCCGGGTGGGAGGGGCGCGCCGGCCGCTCCGCCGGCCCCACGCGGGGACCCCGGCCCGCCGGCTCGCGCGGGGGGCCCACCGACCGAGCTCGAGCGGGCGGGCGGGCCGGCGAGCGCGCGAGGGAGCGAGCAGGCGGGCAGGCGGGCAGGGGCGGGCGGCAGGCAGAACAAAAGCGCCTTTGTTGAGCGGCGGCCGCCGGAGGGTCACACACAATGGAGGAGGGAGCCGGCTCCGCCGCCGCCGGGCCCGCCGAGGCGCCCTCCCGAGCCGCCCGCGGCGCGCCCCGCACACGTCCACACACACACACACACACACACTCACGGGACTTCTCCGACTCATCGAGGGCGTGCGGGGCCCGCGGAAAGCCCCCAGGGTCGGCTCCGGTCTCCGGCTAGGCGGGCGGCAGCGGCGTCTCGGAGGCTCCCGCTTTGCCGCAGTCGCCGCCATGTAACCCCGACCCGAGAGAGAGGGAGAGGGAGGGGCGGGGCCTCGCCCGCCACGCCCCCCTGCGTCACAGCTCACTCCACGGCGCCCCGCCCCCCGCCCCACGCGCCGGCATTTCCAACGCCCGTGACGGCAACGCCGGGGTGGCCGTTGTCACGCGGGCGCGGCGGCCGCCTCGGTGGGCTGGGCCGGGCCGGGCCGGGGGCTGGCAGGCAGGAGCCCCCTCTGCTCTGCTCTTGCCCCAGCACCAGAGCACCAAGTGCCAAACTCCTTAGGACCGCTCACCGCGCAGCTAACTGCATGCAGGGCCCTGGGCAACCGGGAGGACAGGTCTTCGCCCTTGCCCCCAGGACGGGCCCGAGCAAGGCTGGACCTGAAGATGGATGGACTAGAAGGCAAGAGCCGACCCTCAAGCCCACCTGTTAGAGGGCCACGTGCTCACAAGGCCATTCATGCTGCCTGAGGGCGTGGAGGAAGGCTTCTCAGTCAGGTCGCCACCGTGACCTGCGGCTCCATCCAAAGGAATGGGTTTAAGTTGAGGAGGTGTGGGGGAGCGTGCCAATGCTGGGAGGAGGAGAGCAATGGGGGGAGGTTGGGGGTGGGGGTTGTTGCACCCACTGTGGGACGAGGCCAATGTGACCAAAGCGGAGAGGAGGTGTACTGCGATGTTATGGGAAATAACGGACTGATGCCTTCTTGGACCCACTTGGCTGAGATGTAAACTTATTTTATCATGGCTTGTTGGGTCCAAGGAACCTTTCCGGTGTTTATGTGAAATCTATGTAGGTATTCATGAAATTAGAGACACGGGTCAACATATTTTTTCAGTGACTTCATCACCGTTCCTGAATGAGAACCAAACGCTTGGCAGCGCCTATATCCATTATTATGACCAGCTTCAAGCTTCAAGCGTGAGGCAAAGACCACTTCAAAGATCCTGTAGTGTCTTGAAGTTAAGTGGTTGGGATGGCGTTTCAATGTTTTGTTTTGTTTTTATATTTAAAACGCTACCATCTGAGTACCAAGTGTGAAGAGGCGATGGTGAGTAAAAACCGGGAGGAAAGGGAGGCTTGTTCCACCCGCAGGATTTTGAATTTGAAGATGCAGCCTCACACTCTGCCACAAGAGCTCCTCACCCGCATCTCCGCTGCCCCTGCTCTGGCTCCTCGCAGATTCCTACAACACCTTACCTCCCTCACCGTCAGTGTTGGGTTACCAGGAGGCAGGGGGGAGGAGACTAAGTAACAAGCACTGTGCCTTTCCTCAAGGAGCTTAAGAGCAATGTCAGCTCCAGACTTCTAACAGGGACCACCAAAATAACCAGTGCATCCCTTAGGCAGAGCCAAGTTTATTGCTTTCAGCAGTAAGAGAGAGACCACTATGTTGCCAGTCTTAGTAGTGTCTCAAAGAGGGAGGTCAAGATTAGGCCAGTTTGAAGATTTGATGGATCTGGTTTAAGATAGGTCTTTCAATGAAAGAGCATGGCTGAATTTGTGATATAATCATTTAGGATGACTGTACCCAGGGAGGAGAGAGAGAGAGTCTTAGCAAGCCTAGAAGAGAGTAAACTGTTTTTAGATACTGACTATAGGCAAGTCAGTAGCCTATTGTTCAGAATAATGAACTTTGAGGAAGTTCCTGAAACTGCAATTGAATTATTTGCATCTCCTTCTTGGACAAGACTTTCTTGACGTTTAAGACATGTTTATGCAGACCGTTGAGTTGTAAAGTATGTAAGTCCGTCTTAGTTTTTAATCCTATTGTATGGCTGTAAATCGTTTCAGTTCTCAGTAATTTCCCACAACTTTATCGGTGAGTAATGAATTCATTTTGGTGGAGTATAACCTGCCTTTTCTTCTTAATGAGACAGAGCAAAAAATTAGAGCACATCACCCATGACAAAGGGTAAATACTGTTTTTGCAGGACTTTTGTTTCAATCATGTACCGTATTTCAACAACTCTACAATGTCATCAATTAAGATATGCCATTATGTTATGTACTCTTGAGAAAGTGAAAATTCTATCAAAATATGATAGCCTATTGCTACATCCTAATTTCAGATATATTAAAATCGAGAAAGTACTTCTTGAAATGAATGAAATATAAGGGATATATAAGTATGCCAATTGGATCACCAGGTAAAATGTGTTTCTATTTATTGCTGATATTGCTGTGAACTATGCTCTTGTTAAAAGTGTTTGAAAGCCCTGTTTTAGTGGAAGGATGCAGGAGAGGAGCAGGTAAATACACCATAAGGCAGCTTGAGATGAGTGCTTCCTGAGCAGAGATGCAAATTACTTGTCTTGTTGGAAGGAACAATTGATGACAATGGGAGACTTCAGGAAAGATTAGTTTGAAAAAGAAAGTATTGGAGCTGGGCTTGATTCCATCAGGAAGTATCAGGAAAGTCATTGCTGAATGAGAGGGCACAGTTCTGTACAAAAGCATGAATGTACAGGGCACACTCTGGAAAATGGGTCAAGTTTGACAGGCCCAGGAAAATTAAGATGTTAGCACCATATTGAGAAGGCCTTGATTGGATATCAGGACTTTGGATTTATGCTAAAGGAGAGGAATTTAGATGATGCAACTAGTTTTTTAGAACAATAATTCTGGCATGAATGGGAAGGATAAACTAGTTGAGCAAGAGATTGGGGTCAGAGAGAGAGTAAGAATTCATTTTTTTTCTACCCTACATCCAGCCTACTTTACTCTGGTTAAAATACTTTGATGTTCTTTAAGGAACCACCCTTTCCTGTTTACAGTGGTCCCTCCTTATCCACGGTTTCACTTTGCATGGTTTCAGTTACCAGTGGTCAACCATGGTCCGAAAATATTAAATGGAAACTTACAGAAATAAGCATTCATAAGTTCTTTACTGAATTTTAAACTGTAGCATAGTGAAATCTCCAGCCGTCTAGCTCCATCCTGCCTGTAATATGAATCATCACCTTGTCCAGCATATCAGTGCTGTATATGCTAGCAACTACCCACACTTTAGTCTCTTATAGCCATCTAAGTTATGAGATGGACTATTTAGGTATCACAGTGCTTATTTTATTTTACTTTTTAAAGTATATTTTTATTGATTTCAGAGAGGAAGGGAGAGGGAGAGATAGAAACATCAATGATAAGAGGGAAACATTGATCGGCTGCCTCCTGCACGCCCCCTACTGGGGATTGAGTTTGCAACCCGGGCATGCGCCCTTGACTAGAATCAAACCTGGGACCCTTCAATACACAAGCCAAAGCTTTATCCACTGAGCCAAACCAGTTAGGGCTCACAGTGCTTATTTTACATAAAAATGGCCCAAAAGCCATTTACATAATTTTTATTGCAATGTATTGTTAGGATTGTTCTATTTTTTATTACTATTAATTTCTTACTGTACCTGATTTATAAATTAAGTTATCATAGTAGGTATATGTCAGAAAAACAGTATATGTAGGGTTCCAGGCGGCTATGGGAAGGTCTTGGACCATATCCCCTGAGGGTAAGGAGACTATTTTATGAGCTACAAAATTGGAATTTTGTTTTTTGGGTGATTTCACATGGGAGTTAAGTGCTATTATATTTGTATTTCAAACTGGCATTACACAATATAAAATGTAATTAAAAAATGCATGCTAATTTAAATATTTAATTTTTCCTTAGAATGATATTTAATCCTACCTAATAAAAGAGTAATATGCAAATTAACCATCACTCCACTCCACCAGTCATGCCCACCAGCCAATCAGAGCGAGTATGCAAATAACCCCAACCAAGATGCTACAGCCACAGAGAGCAGGAGGGAGGCATTTCCCCAGCAACAGAGGAAGCCAAGCTTTCCACCTGTCCTTGCCGGCCTAAGCCTCCACTTGAGGCTACAAAGTTTCAATTACAGAAGGTAAACAAATCCAAACAGAAACAGCTGCTGCCACAGAGCAAGCAGGAGGCTTGGCTCTGTTCCAGGCTACAAACTTTAAATTGTAGAAAGTAAATATAAATTAGATACCAGGGCCTCCACTTTGGTCACCAGGGGGCATGGCCGGCCTTTAAACCACCACAGGCCCCTCACTCAGGCTGCCCCTCGCCCCAAGGGAAACCCCCCCTGATGTGGGACACCCTTCAGGGCAAACCAGCTGGCCCCAACCTATGCACCAGGCCTCTACCCTATCTAATAAAAGAGTAACATGTAGATTGACCATCACTCCAACACACAAGATGGCTGCCCCCTTGTAGTCAAAGATCCTGCCCCTATGTGGACCCAAGATGGCCAGCAGGGGAGGGCAATTGGGAGGCACCAGGCCTGCAAGGGAGGACAGTTGTGGGTGATCAGGGAAGTAGGGGAGGGCAATTGGGAGGCACCAGGCCTGCAAGGGAGGACAGTTGTGGGTGATCAGGCAAGTAGGGGAGGGCAGTTGAGAGGGACCAGGTCTGCAAGAAAGGGCAATTGAAGGCGATCAACCCTGCAGGGAAGGGCAGTTAAGGGTGACCAGGCTGGCCGGGACCGGTTTGGCTCAGTGGATAGAGTGTCGGCCTGTGGACTGAAAGGTCCCGGGTTTGATTCCAGTCGGGGGCATGTACCTTGGTTGCAGGCACATCCCCACTGGGGATTGTGCAAGAGGCAGCTGGTCGGTGTTTCTCTCTCATTGACGTTTCTAACTCTCTGTCCCTCTCAATTCCTCTCTGTGTAAAATCAATAAAATGTATTAAAAAAAAAAAAAAAAAAAAAAAAAAGGGCGGGGGGGGGGGGGGGTGACCAGGCTGGTAGAGGAGGGAAGTTGGAGGTAAATGGGCTGGCACGGGAGCAGTTAGACATCAATCCGGCTGGCATGGGAGTGGTTAGGGGGTGATCAGACTGGCAGGCAGAAGTGGTTAGGGGCAATCAGGAAGATAGGCAGGCGAGCAGTTGGGAGCCAGCAGTCCTGGATTGTGAGAGGGATGTCCGACTGCCTGTTTAGGCCCAATCCTGATGTGGGTAGTCAGATTGGAGAGGGTGTAGGCTGGGCTGAGGGACATCCCCCACCTCCACCCCACCCCCATGCACGAATTTCATTCACTGGGCCTCTAGTAGTTGTAATAGTTAACTATCTATCTAAATTTATAATACCATTAGAGGCCTGGTGCACAAAGATTTGTGCAAGAATGGGCCTTCCTTCCCCTGGCTGCCGGCACCGCCTTGGCTCCTGCCCAGAGCCGCCTTTCCATCTTCCCACACTGCCTAGAGGCCCAGAGTCACTGGGACAGTGCAGAACGCCTGCATTCCACCGAGCCCTGGCCGCTTGGCGCCTGCAAATGCAAATTAACTTGCCATCTTTGTTGGGTTAATTTGCATAGTCACTCCTGATTGGCTGGTGGGTGTCACAAAGGTACTGAGTTTGCATCTTACTCTTTTATAAGTATAAATAACACATCAAGAGAGAGAAACCAGAAGAAAGAGGGGGAAAGCTTTATATTTTAATTATTTAGCAGCATCGTTTCCTAGTTTTTGAACAAGGGGCCCCAGGAGTTATTTAGCTGGCTTTGAAACTCCCATCCCCCACTTCTGCCTCCAAAAGAATCCCAACAGTTCTACTCTGAAGAAGGTGGAGTCAGGGGAGACTTCCCACCTACCCTCAGGCCCCTCACTGACAGGATTAGTGTAGGAGAAGTTACAGGATGAATACATCTCTGCCCTGTGAATATGACATCCAAGGCCACAGCGCCCAGCTGCCCACACTCAGGAGCTGCATTTCCTATAGTAAACATACCAGAGGTAGGAAGTGGGGGAGGAAGGAAGACCTTGTTCCGCACATTTTCCCATAGAATCAATGTTGTGGATAACAGCTCTAACCCTCTTAGGGGTCAGGCTGCATGTGGGCTAAATAGGCTTCTCACAGTTATTTCTCTGGGGAATATGTATTTTCAGATTCAGACAACCAAGTTAAAAATCAACTTTTGAGAATATAACTTAGTTATAAACAGGGACTCTATACCTTTCTAGCTCAAATTGCTGAGACCATAGAGAAGAATTGTATCTGTAAGACCCAGGTAAACAACTAAATGTAATTGAGGAGCTATTAAAAGTTATAACTTGCTCAGCTGCTATGGCTCGGTGGTTGAGCATCGACCTATGAACCAGGAGGTCACAATTCCATTTCCAGTCAGAGTACATTCCCAGTTGCAGACTTGATCCTCAGTAAGGGGCATGAGGGAGGCAGCCGATCAGTGATTCTCTCAGCATTGATGTTTCTATCTCTCCCTCTTCTTTCCTCTCAGAAATCAATAAAAATATATTTTTAAAAATACTGGGTCATTCGTTTTTTTAAAGTTAAAACTTCACTTTATCTTCTGAGTGGTATGACGAGTCCAGTTCTTCAGATTTACAGTTTGAGAATTTGATTGCAGGTTCACAAGGGTTGATTGGTCTCTAGCAGCCAACATCCACCAACCAAACCCCAGAAACTGCACTGTAAGCCGGATGCTAATCCGTTAAGAACACAGGACAAGTTGTGAGAATTGGGCTAAAGATTTATCCAGTCTGGTATTCTCTGACAATGATTGTGAACTTAATGTTTTACTCATTGTAAGCTCTAGTGTTGAGCACAGTGGCTGAATATAATGTTCATTCAATAAAGGTTTGTTAAAAATGAAGTGTTTTTCTCTGAGGGAACAATAATAAAGTTTACATTGATTTTTTTTAAATGAAGTGTTTTACATTGCCCTCTATGACATAAACTTCAGAAAGATATTTCCTCCAAGTGTTTATCTTTCTAAAATCTATTATCTATTTTTAAAGCAACTTTCTCCTGAGCTTATTGTAGTTGCCCTTTTCTATGACCTGGAGCAGTGTTTCCCAAACTTTTGACATATGTGTACCCCTTCTATAATTTTCGTAACGCTGAGTACCCCTTGTACTTATGAGAATGTAGAATTAGGTGCAGCTAAGTACGGTGCAGTGCATATCCCCACCAAACTCTGGTGCAACGCGTACTCCCACCAAACTCTTCCCGTACCCCTGGGAGTACGCATACCACACTTTGGGAAACACTGACCTAGAGTATCTACTAGACTTTTTTTTAAGGGTTTGCAGCATAATTAAATGAGTGACTAGAGGCCCAGTGCATAAAATTCTTGCACGGGGGGGGGGGGGGGGGGGGGTCCCTTAGCCTGGCCTGTGTCCTTTTACAGTCTGAGAGCCCTCGGGGGATGTCTGACTGCCATGGAGCGCTGAGCTTGCCAGCAGTGAGCCTGGCTCAGGGCAGCTCCTACATTGAGCATCTGCCCCCTTGTGCTCAGTGCACATAATAGTGACCGGTCGTTCTGCCATTTGGTCAATTTGCATATTAGCCTTTTATTATATAGGATGCTTTTAGGAAACCAATAACTCCTGGTTCTCTTTCTTGGAATAAAACATAGCCCCAAGCTCATCTTCTTTTACATGTACTTCAGACTAACAATCCTAACTGCATTATCCAAATCAGTACAGAATGAAAGTCATTTGCCACACTTTGTCCATAACTTTTGGCAATTCCCTTTTCTTCAATTTAGATCCATTTGCTTTGTGTTTACTACTCTAAAGAGCTTAAGAACATCTCACCCCAGTGACTTTTCTTCTATGAGCTCACTTTCAGACAGTCCATGGAAGTTTTAAATAACACAAGTCCCCTTTGAGGGCTTAACCCTTGAGGGCTCCACTCTGAAATTGAAAGAATCCATGTGGTATTCTGGCACCAACAGTAGTCAGCTGATTTGGGGACTGCCCCAATTCTGCCACTTAGTTGTTAGACTCTAGGCAAGTCATTTAATCTTATCTTTAAAATGGTATAAATAACACCTGCCTCACCTCCCTTGAAGGATTGTTCCAAGGATTACATGAGATAATGTGTGTGAAAGCATTCTGAAAATGCTAACACTGCAGTGTATAAATAAGAGGTGTTATTAATATCTGCATGCAGAAGCTTGTCTATTTAAGCCATGGTTTCCTGAAGTTAAGCTAGCTCTTCTTTCATTCAATTCATCCCACAGATATTCTTACCTGCCTTTATCCAAAATAGAATTTTCTCCCTACATACACACAGACACACTAGAGGAGGCCTAGGGCACAGAAATTCGTGGACTAGGGGGGGAAGAGGGGGGAGTGGTCTCTCAGTCTAGCCTGCACCCTCTCCAATCTGGGATCCCTCAGGAGATGTCTGTTAGGCCCTGTCTCTCTCACAATCCAGGACTGCTGGTTTCTAACTATTGTACTTGCTTGCCTGCCAGCCCGATCACCCCCTAACTGCTCCCCTGCCAACCCAATCAATGCCTAACTGCTCCCCTACCAGCCTGGTAACCCCCAAATGCTCTCCCCTTTCTGGCCATTTTGTGGTGGTCATCTTTGACTACATGGGGCAGCCATCTTGTGTGAGGGCATGAGGGTCAATTTGCATATTACCTCTATTATATAGGATATATTTTATTAATTTCAGAGAAGAAGGAAGAGGTAGAGAGATAAGCACATCAATAATGAGAATCATTGATCTTCTGCCTGCTGCACACCCCCTGCTAGGGATCAAGCCTGCAGCCCAGCCATGTGCCCTGATAGAATTTCAACCACTAAGTCACGCCAGCTGGGTTCTTCCCACTTTCTTGGTAACTTAGTTGGGTAGAGCTTTTTTTTTTTTTTTTTTTTTTTTAATGTTTAAGGATGTAAATTGGTAGAAACTTTAAAAAATGTAGTGCTCCCTGATTCCATGCTTATTTTTCAAAGAAATGTGGTCAAATAGTGAAGTAGGAGACATGTTCAAAAACGTTACTGCATAGGTAGAAGGCCTACATCTCCCCACAGAAAGCAGGAGTGACACTCTGGTCAGGTGCTCAGTGGTTACAGTGTGGGCCACACTTAAAGGGTGAAGGGTTGGATTCCCAGTCAAGAGCTTGTACCTGAGTTGTGGGTTCATTCCCCACCCCTAGTCGGAGTGTGTGCCTGCAGGATGCAACCGGTTGATGTGTGTCTCACATCGATGTTTCGCTCTCTTTCCCTCCCTCTCTCTCTTTCTCTATCCCTCCGGCCCTTTAAAGAAGGGATCTCTGAAAAACAATGGGGGCAAAATATCCCCTGGTGAGGATTAACAACAAAAAAGAAAACAGGAGTCACTTCTACTCTCACACAAGGCGAGACAAAAGGGGAAGTCCAGAGGCAGGCTCAGCTGAGGAGACAGCCAGAAAGGGATGAGGGGTAACTGGACACAGCCTCTAAGATCCTAGCAATCAGGATTATAATAAACAGACTTACTTACATAACAGCAGCTTAAGGCTTCTCCTTTCATTTAGCCTGTGGTCCATTCATCAAAGGAAAACTGCTTTCATTTTTACAAGCCTCTGATGACGGTTTATAGATACTCTTCCAAAAGAAAAATAAGAGGCAAACGATTCTTGGGAAAGAAGCAGAAAGATATTTAAAAAACTGATTTAGCTGTACAGCAGGTTATGAAGGAGGGAAAAGAGATTAAAATGGTTCTTTCCCTCCTCCTTCTATGACTCAGAGATTAAACCTAAAAATAATCTTCAGCCCCAGTATAGGGAAGCTGAACAAAGACACATCACATTGCAACTTTCATGATGGCCTTGGGAAGGAAGGGAACAAAAAGGCAGGAGGTAGGAAATAGCTATTAATGGTAATGTGGGCCCAGTGGGTGTGGCTCAGGAGTTGAGCATTGACCTGTGAACCAGGAGGTCACCGTTCAATCCCTAGGCAGACACATGCCTGGGTTTCAGTCTTGATGCCCAGTAGGGGTATGCAGGAGGCAGCCAAATTAATTATTCTCATCAATGATGTTTCTATCCCTCTCTTCCTCTCCCTCCATCTCTCTGAAATCAATAAAAATATTTTTTAGGAAATATTCTTAAAAAATAAAAATATAGCTGAGGCCGGTTTGGCTCAGTGGATGGAGTGTCGGCCTGCGGACTGAAGAGTCCTAGGTTCGATTCCTGTCAAGGGCATATACCATGGTTGTGGACACATCCCCGGTGGGGGTGTGCAGGATTGATGATTGATGATTCTCTCTCATTGATGTTTTTGGCTCTCTGTCCCTCTCTCTTCCTCTCTGTAAAAAAATCAATAAAATATATTTTAAAATAAAAATATATTTAAACAAACAATTTTTAAGATAATCTGGAAGACTATCTACAGAGAGGTGAAGTGAACTTGAAAGGCAATCTAGCTATGATGAAACAGGCATTTTCTTGTCCTGTTCTGAGGTATGTTGCATCAGTAAGGATGGAGCCTCAACTTGCCTTTCCAGTCTTATCTCCTATTAACTCTGCTTGTGATCCATATTTTACTCATTCAAATGAATTTCCATCTTTCAACATCATATCCCTTTCTTTATAGCAGCGACAGAAGACTCTTTTAGGTGTTTCCTTAGTCACAATTTAAGTATGTTCATTTAAAACAAGTCACTTATTTTGGAAGTATTTCAAACTTACAGAGAAATTGTACACATAGCATAGTGAACTTTTTTACCTGAAAATTTTTAGAGTACACGTTGGTAACATGATACCTATGGTGGACATTGAGATGCATTGACCAGCTGCCCTTTAAAGAAGGACTTATTGTCCTAATATGGGCACTGCGGTCAGCACACAGCTGTCAGCTGTCATTTCCCTCATGGTTTCCCTCTTTGTTTCATCTGCAGAGAGCCACCTTACCCAAGGAAATGCCCCTTTTCCAAAACCAATGCCTGATCAAGGCAAGCTTAGAAAGGCCTGGCTATTTCAGCCATGTGCAGGACAACTTCCCTGGGTCATTTCTGCTTAAGAGCTCTCATTGAGGGGGGGGGGGGGGCGGGGGGAGAGAAAGAGCTCTCATTGGGCTATCAGCCTACCTCTCAGGTCAACTCCTCTTTCTTTCCCCACCCATCCACCAATAGTGATCCCAAGAACTCTACCAAATAATTAGCCTGCACACAAAATCTATCTTAGAGTCTGCTTCCTGCAAAACCCAAACTGCCTGCATTGGGATTAGGAGAGGTCTGAGGGAACAGTCGATAAGATGGGGTTTTTGAGCTGGATCCCTTACCAGTTAGCTGGTAGGAGGACTTCGTCAGTGGTGATAGATGGAGCACAGATAGCCCCTTTCACAAGGTGGCAATCAGTTATGAGAAATTTTGCCAGTGGTGAATTGAGATAGTTCACTAATAAAAGAACGTATTAGCTGGAACAACATATGAGAGAAATAGTAATTATAGCAACCATAGGATTGGATGATTATTGTTTAGCTCTCTTGAAACTCTAGGAAAAGAAAATAAAAAGCAAAGAGAATAACTAGCAGCATCTAAAAACCAGTGTGAAAACTAGAGGGTCTCTGGTAACATGTAAAGAGGCTTTCATAACCTGCAATGGGAGGGCAGAGAAAACGAACTAAATATTTAATGTGTAAATTGCTGGAAAAGTTCAACATAAGGTTACTTTTGACAGCAATTTCATTCCTAAGTTATATATCCAAGAGAAATCAAAACATATGTCCACATAAAAATTTGTACACAGATAGTTATAGCATCATTATTCATAATAGCCAAAAAGCAGAAAAATCCAAATATCCATCAACTGATAATCAGTAAATGAAATATACTAAATCCATACAATGGAATACTTCTCAGGTATAAAAAAAGTGAATGAGACTGACACATGTTACAACGTAGATTAATCTTGAAAATATGATGCTAAGTGAAAGAATCTATATATATAAAAGGCTAATATGCTAAGTATACAACCATCTGACTGGTTGCTATGATGTGCACTGACCACCAGGGAGCAGATGCTCAACACAGGAGCTGCCATGATGCACACTGGCCATTTAGAGAGAAACAGCACCATGGACCTGGCACCCACAAAGCAACACTCAGCTTCCCCCAAGTGGGACATAGGCCCTGCCACCACACTAGCGGGACAGCCCACCAAATTGCAGCGGATGCTGTCACAACCCCACGGTGCAAAATGCAGCCCACAGCCCAGCCCAGCCTGGAAACAGTGGCTGTTGGTGCTGGGTAATAATGTCACATAGCAATGCCCGGCTTCCTCTCCCTGTGACTAGCTTTCTTGCAGTTTCTTCTTTTTTTTTTTTTTTTTTCATTTATTTATTTATTTAATATATTTTATTGATTTTTTTTTGCCCCCCTCCCTCCCTCCCACACATCCCCTCCCTTCCCAGAATTTTGTGTCCATTGGTTGTACTTATATGCATGTACACAAGTCCTTCGGTTGATCTATTATCTCCCCCAGATCTTCCTCCCCTCCCCACTGTAATTTGACAGTCTACTTGTTGATATACTGTCTCTATATCTATCTTTTGGTTCATCAGTTTATAATGCTCTTTATTATCCACAAATGAGTGAGGTCATGTGGTGTTTCTCTTTCATTGATTGGCTTATTTCACTCAGCATGATGTTCTCCAATTCCATCCAGGTTGCTGCAAATGATGAGAATTCCTTCTTTTTTATGGCAGCATAGTATTCCATTGTGTAGATCACATGTGTCAAACACAAGGCCCGCGGGCCAAATCCATCCTGCCAGGCCTTGCAATGTGGCCCGCACCGCACTGTCATCACTGCACTCCGCTGCGTTTCCATCACAATGACAGTTTATGACTGTTCAGTAAACCATTCGGCCCGCGATTTAGGCTGGATTTTAGATTTTTTTTTTTAATATATTTTATTGATTTTTCACAGAGATGAAGAGAGAGGGATAGAGAGTTAGAAACATCGATGAGAGAGAATCATCGATCAGCTGCCTCTTGCACACCCCCTACTGGGGATATGCCCGCAACCAAGGTACATGCCCTTGACCGGAATCGAACCCGGGACCTTTCAGTTCCCAGGCCGACGCTCTATCTACTGAGCCAAACCGGTCCCGGCTGGATTTTAGATTTTGGCCCCTTCTCTGATTGAGTTCGACACCCCTAGTGTAGATGTACCATAGTTTTTGGATCCAATCATCTGCTGACGGACACTTAGGCTGTTTCCAAATTCTGGCTATTGTAGATTGTGCTGCTATGAACATAGGGGTGCATATATCCTTTCTGATTGGTGTTTCTAGTTTCTTGGGATATATTCCTAGAAGTGGGATTACTGGGTCAAATGGGAGTTCCATTTTCAGTTTTTTGAGGAAACTCCACACTGTTCTCCACAGTGGTTGCACCAGTCTGCATTCCCACCAGCAGTGCACGAGGGTTCCTTTTTCTCCGCAACCTCGCCAACACTTGTCGTTTGTTGATTTGTTGATGTTGGCCATTCTGACAGGTGTGAGATGGTACCGCATTGTTGTTTTGATTTCTTGCAGTTTCTTCAGCGAAGGAACACGACTTGCTTTATAGCCAGGTGTAAACATTTTACACTTCAACCAAATGTTTGAAACATTTTTCCATGCCTCATCTCATTTGATCCTTACAGAAGTCCTGGAGTAGGTAGATAGGAGACTCAGTGGAATCCTATTTTTTTTTTTTTTTCATTAGCCAGAAAACAAAGATTTAGAAAGCTTAGAAATTTGACCTGACTGAAAAGAAGTAAATGGTAGAACTTGAAAATGACTTCAGGTTTTCTCACTGTACAGAATATAGTCAAATACTGCTGCAGTTGAATATTTTACCCTTTGTTCTCCTGCATGATCTACAATAATAATGTGTTTTGTGTTTATATTTACTGCTGTGTTGCTGACAATTACCTGAAAGAGAAGTTGGGGTGCTTCACTGGGATGGAAAAAGTTTAGCTAAATCAGAAAGCAGGTCTAATTAAGCAAGTTTATTCTATATATATATAAAGCTCTCACTGGCACCAATCACACATGTGTGTTTTGATCTGTCATTATGATTGTGAATTTGGATAACATTCTATTATAGAGAAAGTGCATATAGCAATATTAAGATATTTCTTCTAATTAATTTCCTTTCAATGTGCACGAATTTGTGCAGTGAGCCACTAGTGAAGTCATAAAAGGCCACATAACGTATGATTCCATTTATATGATACTAGAAGCCCAATGCACAAAGATTCTTGCAAGAATGGGCTTTCCTTTCCCTGGCTGTCGGCAACACCTTTCCACCCCAGCCCCAGAGCCGCCTCTTTCTGCTCTGGCCTTGCCTTCCCACACTGCCCAGAGGCCCTAAGTGGCTGGGGCAGTGCGGAATGCCCTGCCCCTGGCCAATCAGCGCCTGCATATGCAAATTAACTCGCCACCTTTATTGGGTTAATTTGAATACTCACTCCTGATTGGCTAGTATGTACAGTCAATTTGCATCTTTCTCTTTTATTAGTATAGATGTCCAGCATAGGCAAATCTGTGGCGACACACAGGAAATCAGTCGTTTCCAGGGCTGTTGGTAGGAGAGTATGAGGAGTGACTGCTAAATGGCACAGGGTTACATTTTGGGTTGATGACAATATTCTGAAATAGACTCTGATGATGGTTGCAGAACATTGTGAACATACTAAAAACCACTGGGTTTTATACTTTAGAGTGGTGAATTTTATGTATGTGAATGCTATCTGAAATTTTACAAAAGGGCTCAGAGCAGTGGGCATACTATTGTGTATTATGTAAAGCCAGAAAAACCATCAGATGACTATTCAATAGGAAGACTTGAAGGTCATACCATCCACCAAAGCAATAAAGAATGAGTTGGTGAAAGGGCACCTATAATATATTGCTATGAAGCTCAGTGGTGACTCTCTTGCAGGCTGGACTCATGGTAGAAAATGCTACTATAAAACTAAGCTCCTATTATCAATGGGAATGATACAACCCAGAAATAACTGAGTCAGATAGCATCATAAACCTGTAAGAAATCATGTGGACATAATTATGATAATGAGTGGCAAGACCAAAGTGATAACCAGAGGCATCTGGCCTGCAGAGAGTTATGGAAAGAGTTAATAAAACATGGTGTCATGATGAAAAATAGATGGACAGTCAATAAGGGTACTGCTCAGTCTGTACAAGAAAAAGAAAACATATAGGTTGAAGAGAATGGAACTATTTGGGAACAAAGTTTTTGTATATTTTTAAAAATAAGTTGGTGTTAATCTAAACTAGATTATTATGAATTAAGATTGAATTCATATATATCTATATCTATATATAAAAGCTTAATATGCTAAATGTCCAACCAAACTGTCGACTGACTGGTCACACTGACCATGAGGGGCAAATGCTCCAACTGGTAGGATAGCTTGCTGCTATGGTCCAGCCGATTGGGACCGGGTGAGACAGGGCTGGACACACCCTGGAGCCCTCCTATGGTCTCTCCTGTGTTCCCTCTCTGGCCACCAGCTCCAATAGGCCCCAATAGGGACTGGGCAAGATAGCCCTGATCAGCCCCAATCTCTGGCCAGGTGGAAGAACCCCACCTGTGCATGAATTTCATGCACCAGGCCTCTAGGATCTATATATATATAAAGCCCTAATATGCAAATAGACTGAATGGTCAAACAACTGAATGACCGAATAACCAGTCACTATGATGTGCACTGACCACCAGGGGGCGCACGTGGAACATGGTAGGCTTTGGCAGCAGGCTGCAAAGAGCGAAACATGGCGGGTGTCAGTTGCGGTAGGATGGTGGAACAGGTGAGCAGTGGCGCTGGTTGCTGTCATTGAGGTGAACCTTCTATGTGCTGCGGTCTCACCCGGCACTCACACCTGCTGCTGGCGCCAGCCCCACTTGCACCCGCTGCTGGTGCCGGAGCCACCACTTGCACCCACTAATAGCACCCGGCGCTAGCCCCAATCACTCAGTGCATCAGTGGGTCCAAGTGGCAGCTGCTGGCCCCAATTGCCTCTCAGGGCTTCTCCATCTTCTCCTGCTCCTGAGGAGCAATCGGGGTCAGCAGCTGCTGCTCACACCAACTGGTGGCCCTGGCCCCAGTCACTCCTTACCATCAGTGAGTGCAAGTGGGGCCTGGCACCATCAGCCATGTGGGAGTGGCAGTGGCAGGAATGGGGCTGACAGCAGACAGGGGATCAGAGCCATGGCAGGAGGGGCTGGGTTAGGGTACGGAAAATGGGTTGAAAACCACCCTTATGCCCACTGCAGCCTTGTGGCCCACAGTTCCTTTCAAGATACACAAATTTGTGCACTGGGCCCCTAGTATATATATAAATTACAAATTGCCTCAGGCTAGGGGACCCAGTTTATAGTAAAGATGGTGTGAAAGTGGACCCACAACTGTGGTATCTACTGAGAGTACGTGCCCTGATCCAATAGAGCAGGGTTTCCCAAACTTTTGACATATGTGTACCCCTTCTATAATTTTCGTAACGCTGAGTACCCCTCGTACTCATAAGAACGTAGAATTAGGCGCAGCTAAGCACGGTGCAGTGCATATCTCCACCAAACTCCGGTGCAACGCGTACCCCTCCCCCACCCCATCCCCAAAACTCTTCCCATACCCCTGCAGGTACGCGTTCCACACTTTGGGAAACACTGCAATAGAGCATTGGAACGTCTTGCTGAAGGCACAGCTGCAATGTAGCTCAGATGCAGTGTTCTGTGAACTCTTCCAGGTTCCATTAAACCCATCAAATCAAAGATCTTTATATGGTTCAGTGTCCCCAACAGGAAGAATACAGGGGTGGGCAAAAGTGGGTATACAATTGTTTGTATGGAAAATAATACAATCATTAATAAATAATAAAACAAGAATAAACTCTGTTTCGCATACTCACAACCAAGTAAGCCTACTTTTGCCCATCCCTGTACATAGGTCTGAGAAGCAAAATATGGAAGTGGGAGTGGTCCTGCTTATCATCACTCCCAATGACCCCTTAGGGAATGTGTGCTTCCTGTTCCTGCTATTCAGGACTCTGCAGGGTTAGAGGACCTGGTTTCTAAAAGGGGAATATTTCCACCAGAGGATACAGCAAAAGTCCCTTTGAGTTAATAGTTAAAACTACTGCCTGGGTATTTTAAACTCCTAGTATCCAGGGATAAATGGACTGAAAGTAGAGGAACAATCGTGGTGGGAGATTAAGCCTAATCACAAGGAGTTAGGTCTGCTGTTATACACTAAGTATCTCTTAGCACCCAATCTACTTTGATACTTCTTATTATCCCCTGGCCTTGTTGCAATGGTAAATGGTTAACAGAGCAAGGACGTGGCAACTAGGAGCTCACACCTCTTTGGGATGGGAATCTACATTATGCACCCAGGTAAGTCACCAAGAGAAGTGTGGCTAAGGAGAGAAATTTAGAAAAGATGGTTGAGAAGGGAGGTGGTACGTTTTAACTGAAGCTGCATCAATGAGGGCTTCTCTCTATTTTTAAAAAATATCTATTGATTTCAAAGGGGAAAGGAGAGGGGGAGAAAGAGATAGGAACATCAAATATGAGAGAGAAACATCTATTGGCTGCACCCTGCATGCTTCCCACAACCTAGGCATGCGCCCCGACCGAGGAATCGATCTGTGACCTCCTGGTTCATAGGTCTATGCCCAACCACTGAGCCACACAGGCCAGGCAGGGCTTCTCTTCTAAGTTTCCCCAGAAGAGGCTGATTGAAAACACGGAAAAGCTATTGCTTAACATATATGGTGAAGTGGATCTGAAAGCAGCACAGGGAATGGACATGGAGATGAGTCACTGAAATCTCCCTTTGCAAAAGGACTTCTTGTCCCAGCTTCTTGAAATAAAGTCTGGCAGACAGCCCTCAGTTATCAGCTTCTACAGCTGCAGAGAGCTGCCTCACCAAAGCTCACCCCTTTTGGGGACAGCCTTCATCCAATGACTATCAAGGCCTGGTTTTAAAGCCCAGACATTTCACCCTGGTGTGGGACAGTGCTGAGGGGCCATTTCAGTTCCAGCGCTCCCCTTGGGGTCAGTTGAGGTTGCTGGGCCTTCCACACAGCTTGCTTTTCCATCTGTTTAAGCCTGCTTCCGTCTCTTCCCTTCCACAGGTGTTGATCTCAAAGGCACTCCCTAACAAACATCCTGGACACCGAATTCTGACTCAGAGGCTTCTTCCTGCAGATCCTAAACTGTGAAAATGCCCCATCATCCCAAATACTGGTAGTGTGTGTTTCTTACTAATGAGAGCATTCATCTACATGACTCTGATACAACTATCAAAATCAGAATTGTAACATTGATATGTTAATGTCTAATCCTCAGACCCCATTCAAGTTTTGCCAATTATGTTCTTATAGCAAAAGAAGACCAGAAACTATGCATTGCTTTTGGTTGTGTCTTCTTCAGTCTTGAACAGTTCCCTAATCTTTACTTTTATGATCCTGACACTCTTTAAGATGACAGGCCACTTATTTTTGTAGAATGTCCCTCAATTTGGGACTGTCTAAGGCTTTTTCATGATCAGGTTCAGGTTATGCATCTTTGGCAGAACTCTCAGAGGAGTGATGCAGTGTTCTCATTGCATCCCATCAGGGGCAAATGACTGGCACCGTTAACTTGATTAATGTGGTGTCCGCCAGGCTTTGCCACTCTAAAGTTACTCTTTTCCCCCATTGTAATGATTTTTGTTGAGGAAATACTTTGAGGCTATCCCATTCTTCACCAAACTTCCTATTTCATTTACTTATATCCATATTGGGTAAGGAAGTCTTATTTTACTCAATCCATTACTGTAATTATTTTGACAGCCTAACTGTTTCATGTTTGATCAATGGAAGCCCCTTTAAATTGGCTTATTTTATTTAAAAAGTTTTTTAAAATTTATTTTTGAGAGGAAGGGAGAAGCAGAGAGAGATAGAAACATCAATGATGATCCCTGACTGGTTTGTCTCAGTGGATAGAGTGTCGGCCTGAAGACTCAAGGGTCCCAGGTTTGATTCCAGTCAAGGGCATGTACCTTGGTTGCGGGCACATCCCCAGTGAGGAATGTGCAGGAGGCAGCTGATCGATGTTTCTCTCTCATTGATGTTTCTGGCTCTCTCTCCCTCTCCCTTTCTCTCTATAAAAAAAATCAATAAAATACATTTAAAAAGAAAAAGAAAAAAAAGAAACATCAATGATGAGAGAGAATCATTGATTGGTTGTCTCCTGCACACCCTTCACTGGGGATCAAGCCTGCAACCCGGGCGTGTGACCTGACCAGGAATCGAACCGTGACCTCCTGGCTCATAGGTTGATACTCAACCACTGAGCCAGGCCAGCCAGGCCAAATTGGCTTCTTTTTCCTCTTGCCATATCTCCATCATTCCTTTTGTCTTTTCTGGCTTATTCCAAGATAGTTCAAGGTTATTTTGTACTTTTCGTGCCCCAGCTCTGGAATCAGCCATTTCTCCAAGGAGCTCTTGTTCCTTTTGGTGGAGAATGGCATTTAGAAACTAAGATTTTGATCTCAGGTGTTCTCATTGCTACTGAGGTGTCACTGTTCTCAGGCTTTCACAGTGAACAGAGCTAGGGATGATATTATATAATAAAAGCCTAATTGCTAAGTGTCCAGTCGTCCATTCAACCAATCAAAGCATAATATGCTAATGGTATGCTAAGGCTGCTCAACTGCTCGCTATGAGGTGCACTGGCCACCAAGGGGTAAACACTCCGACCGGTAGGTTAGCTTGCTGCTGGAGTCCGGATGATCAGGACTGAGCCAGATGAGCCAGACATGCCCTGGAGCCCTCATGCAGTCCCTCCCTGGCTGGCTAACCTTCTGCATCCCTCCCCGACCTGATCATGCAGCAGTGGAGTCCCTCAGCCTGGCCTGCGCCCTCTCACAATCTGGGCTGAGGGACACCCTTTCCCCCTGAGTGCACGAATTTTGTGCACTGAGCCTCTACTATGAAATATATGTACTAGAATGTAACAAATATTCATATACTTGTATTTATATGTTTATATAAACACACATTTCTATATGTAAATATTTTCAAACTCAAGAGCTTACACTGAGCCGAAACCAGTTTGGCTCAGTGGATAGAGCATCGGCCTGCGGACTGGAAGGTCCTGGGTTCGATTCCTGTCAAGGGCATGTACATTGGTTGCGGGCACATCCCTGGTTGGGGGTGTGCGGGATGCAGCTGGTCGATGTTTCTCTCTCATTGATGTTTCTAGCTCTCTCCCTTCCTCTCTGTAAAAAATCAATAAAATATATTTAAAAAAGAAAAAGAGCTTACACTGATACCTCTAATTCTAATCTAACACCAACTAGTTCATTCTTGTTTTTTCACTTTTCATATATATAACTGCTATCTCTACCAGTGAGAAACCTGATTCCCATCATCTACTTACTCATGATCAAGCCTTCTGTATATAAACAATCTCCTGTGATTGGTCCTGCCCCCAGTGTGGACACCCTCCTCACCCTGCATTTAGCTGCTGCTCTGCCCAGACAGCTTCTGCATCTTGTTTGGGATTTAGTGCCTTAAGGAGGATCATCCCCTGCCTAGTCACCCTCTTTGCCCTGGTCTGACGCACTGTGCCAGATGACCTTCCTTCATGGATAATCTTGTTACCCATTTTGATCTGGGCATCCATGCTATCCCTCCTCTCTTTCTCTCCCCTTCCCCTGCCCCATGTGGATAGCTATCTGACCCCAACAATAGCTATCTGCTGGGCCTCCACACATAGCACAGACTGCCCCCCTGCAGAGATACCATTCTCACTCTGCTCAGGACACCATGCTGGTATCCCCTCCCCATAGTGACACCCTCTTCGTCCAGTCAGGCCTTCTGCCATACAGATGCCCTTCTCGGGCTCTGACACCTGCACCAAGCTAACCTCTTACTCAGATGCCATCCTTACACCTCTCGACCACCATGGCTTCACACCTCTCCCACAGACACCTGCCTTGCATGGCCCCATGTAAGGCTTTTGGATTGATTTGTGCCAGAAAGGAAGGGCAGAGAGTGGGAAAATAGAGGAAGAAGTGGCAGACCATTTATTCATTTTTTTAGTTCATTTTAAATAGAATCATTTTTCTGAGATTCACTTCCATTTTTATTGTTAACTAGATCTATTTCTGTCATCATGTCTGCTAAATTCATACTTGTTGGGAGAGCCAAAGTTGCCTGCTTAGCCCATTTTTTATCTATGATGGTGACCATCTCATTTACCAGAACCATATGGTTCTCATAGGTCAGTACATACAGGCTGCTCAATTGAAAATTTCCTTCTGTCACCATTTCTTAAAAAGTTTTATTTACTGACTTGAGAAAGAGATTTGTTGTTTCACATATCTATGCATTCATTGGTTACTTCTTTTATGTGCTCTGACTGGGGATGCAATCTGCAACCTTGGCATATTGGGATGATGCTCTAACCAACGGAACTAGTTGGCCAGGGCTTTCACCATTCTTTTCAGTTGAGTTTTCAGGATAATGTATCCTAGTAGATATGAACATGCATATTTAGGAAAGGGGTATCTTGCTCCAGTGCTTTCAAATTATTTTCCATTTCCTTTTTCTTTCAGAACTCTATTGCTAGGTTAGTTTAAATGGAATCTCAGTTGACTAATTTTGTTATATAGGAAGATATTTCAAATGTCCTAAAGCTGTATCAATGACCCCAGATCCCACTAAATGGATTATTTACTTCTCTTAAAATATGTCCAAGCTGTTCTACTTGCATGCCTTTATTCACCCTGGTGTTCTGCCAGATTCATCCTCTCCTCACTTCTCTGAGGTCAAAGTCCTACACGATGCAAGGTGTACTTCACTTCCCACCAAAGCCTTTGCCAGCATTCCCAACCCTGGACCCCCATAGACTTTATTAAAACTTCTTTATTGATTAGGGTGTTACATATGTAACACCTTATTCCCCCATTACTCCCGTATACCCCCCACTCATGCCCTCAACCCCCTGCTGTCTGTGTCCATTGGTTAGGCCCCCATAGACTTTTGATGCATCTACAGCATCCAGCCATTTCTGACATTCTCATTAACATTTCTAGGAGATTGGATACTAGTTCCTTGGGTGTTGGCAGGATTTCCTTTTCATTTGTTTATTCCCTGGAAGCCTTGCACATGGTAGAGGCTCTACATATATTTGTTGAATTGAAACATAGTAAAGGTTTATATATTTTATATTACTTTTTCCTTACATAGTACACTCTTCAAAACCCCATTTCCTAGTAGTCCTTTTTGGTCTGAGACCTAAATTTTCTACCTCATAGGAGAGAAAGATGTTTATTTTTATCATCTAAAGGGCAAGGAAATGAAGGTGTTTATCTTTTTCCAACATGGTGCAATAGGTTGTGTTAGTATGCCAAGAGAAAAAATCTATTCCCAAAGCAAATTCATATTTGCCTATGGAAATTTATATTTTTATCCTGCCCAAATGGCATACCATTTGCAAGTTATTAAATATTGACATTGCCTCTAGAACATATGCAATACTTTACACAATGAATGAAATCATATTTTCACCTGCAGAGAGATGGCCCCAATTTCTCACTCCCCATAGGAATTATGTAACTACAGCAGGAGACCAATCTGCTTCTTTTGTGTTGGTCTTAGCCTGGATTCTCATAATCTGTTCCAAATAGGGCATTGTACAAAAATTGAGGCTGTTTTGACATATTTTCTTTCTATTTTAACTATTTATTGCAAGAGCAATAATTAGATTGCTAATTCTTTGACTGAGAGAGGTGTCTTCTAACTCTCTTGTAGCCTTCTTTTTAAAAAAATAATCTTCACCCTTGCAGATCCCATACTGGGGTGATCCCACAACCCTGGGCAAGTGTCCCAACCTGGAAGGGAACCAACAACCTTTCAATACATGGGACCATGCCCAAACAGCTGAGCCATACTGGCCAGGGCTTAACCTTCTCTTTCTGAATCATGCCTTGAAACTGGAAGGAGTGGAGAAAGAAGGATTGGGGATGATGAAGAGCTTTCCCTGTATAGTATTAAAGCTCTTTCTGACAAGTATCCAGGGTAGGCTAAACCAATGAATGTTTTGCCCATGTATTTTTGTATATCTGTCAAATTATTTTCTCAGGATAAATTTCTACACATGGAAATGTTGAATCAAAGAGTATACAATTTAGGTAAATTTACAATTAGATAAATAATACCAAATTGCTCTTTCAAAAGGTTGTCTCATTTTTATAAATCCCTCACCAGTATATGGCAATGCCTTGAAAAACATAATTTAAATGATTACATAGTATTTCAGTTTATGGATGTTTATTTGCTCAATTCCCTATTATGTGTTGCCAATATTTTTCATTTCTATGAGTAATGCTATAATAAATACCTGTGTATATCTTCATGTGAATCTCTTATTTTCCTAACAATAAATTTTTGGATGTTGAATTAAGAGTCAAATATAAGAATGTTTTTATGACATATTGGTACATATTATCAGCTTCAGGTCAGTATTTAGAACTTGATGTTGTTTTAAGAATTTACTTGATGCTGAATAGAAAAATATTTCTAGTTATTTATTTTGTTTTTAGAAACAAAGTCTATGATTTTCAAATAAACTTCAGGTTGTTTTCCCTTTAGTTACTTCTTTGGCATTTTAAGCTGAGGATTCCAGCCTGTTCCTCCATTCAAATTTTGTTACTGTATTAAGTAGCATATAAAAAAGTATATGCATGTGTGTTTGCACATTGGAAAGTTAAATGTATGTCAATATGAACCATATGTCAATATGAACCATTATTAACCTAAAATGACACACCAGTTTAAGGTAAGGGATTATCCCTTAATAAATAAGGAAATAAAATCTTCATTGCACTCTTAGAGAAAGTTCATTTTATGAATCTGGAGGAAAAAAATTTAACATTTTCCCAAAAGGTAACAGTTACTTTAAGCTTATTGCTTTACCAGTAGATAATAAAAATCAGAGTGCCTGCAGCTGAAAAATGTTCTCTTAGTGTTTTTTAATTGGGGAAAAAAGAGAAACCAAAAAGAAAAATACTTCTAAAAATATATTAAAAAAAGAAAGAAAAATATTTCTAAATTTTGTTGTGCTTTTATTACTATCTAAAGTTAGATTTTCAAATATCTGCTCTCCTTCACACCACCGCCACAACCACTCCCCTGAGGCAATTTTTGTGTTAAGGAAAATTGGTGTGTGTGTGTGTGTGTGAGAGAGAGAGAGAGAGAAAGAGAGAGAGAGAGAGAGAGAGAGAGAGAGAGAGAGAGAGAGAGAGAGAGAGAGAGAGAGAGAGAGAAGAGAGAGGAGAGAATTTGGGGTATGCTATCACCATCTTGTGGCCTTTTGCCATACTACCACCAATGGTTTTAACACCATAATGCTTTTTGGCAGTTGCAAACATGAAATACGGTATATATATCTCCTTGTAGAAATCCCTCTATGGATTAGATGAAATATGGTGAGGGTCAGATACAACCTGCATGCCAACGATTCCCCCTTACAACGAGATGATATGTCTGCACTTCGGCAGTATTCTCACAGATCTAAAATAACCCATTGAGTATCTGATGGGAATCAGGTTTATTAGGGTGACTACTTAGTAAGTTATATAATGTCTGATCACTATGTTATACACCTGAAACTAATATACTATTGTATGTTTAACTGTCATTGGAAAATAAAAAAGTTATTTGGAAAAATAAAATATTGAAAATTTTCATCAAAGATAAAATAAACAGTTGAATAAAGATACCTGGTGAAGAGATTTAGAGTGGTTTTGTTGTAGTGAAACTTTCAGGGCTTTTTTTTCTTTTTTAACTGGATTTATTGGGGTGACAGGTTTCCAGTGTACAATTCTATAATACACCATCTGTATATAGTGTATTCACCATCCCCTCTTTACCCTTTTCTACCTCCCTTATCCCTCTTTGCCTCTGGTAATCTCCATACTGTTGTCTGTGTCTGTGAGTTTTGTTTTGTTTGCTTAATCCCTTCACCTTTCTCACCCTGCCCCACAATCCCCTCCCTTCTGACAGCTAGACATTTTCAATTTTGCCTTTTCTGTTTGAGCCGAATCTGTCTTAGTGGTTCCTTTTGATTTGTTAGGATATTGGCTGGCAGGCGAGTCTATAACATTTACAATTTTTCTACCTCTTTGGTTATCCTGTTAAGAGTATTTTAGTTTCCATTTTTGTTTCAATAGCCCCCCTTCTTTGTAGGACTTTATGTTCTTTTAAAAAGTTTTTTCCATCCTTTTCTCGTGGATGGTTCCTCCTTTCCCTTTGCCTTTTTCATCGATTTTTCCTTCTTTCCTCTCCTTCCTCATACTTTTCATTTTTCAATTTCTTTGGTCTCCTGGCTGCATATCACTTTACTTATTCGGCTTGCTCTACTAACACCCACACCCACAGCAGCCAGCCCACCCCTTTCGGTGTCCTCCTTTCTTTGTTCCTTCCCATTCCTTCCACCAGAAGTAGAAGCTCCGGCTCTGTAATGTGCAGTGCACTGACCTCACCCAGCCTGCTGCCTGGGTTTTTTAAGGACACAGCTCCCTGGTAACCCTTCATTTTCCTGGAGGAGCCTCAGTCCTACCCACTCAGGGAAGCCCGTCCCTGAATCTAACTCTAGATTCAAGAGGAAAGGTTCAACTTCAATAGTTTCTGACTCATTACCTTCTGTTATTTTTTCTTTACAGAAGTGCAAACTTTCATAGGGAGTTGTACAGGGGCTTTTCCAAACTCGAATTTGCAGAGAGAACAATTACATACCAGTGCTTTGGAGTTGACAGTTGAATCTTTTACAAGTGAGTTAGATTAATAATGATGACAGGAAAGAGATTTGGGGGAAATTCTTGCTATCATTTTGGAAAACAGTTTACATTTTATTATGTGATGTTTGTCTTTTTTAATTTTTTTTAATTGCCTGAAAGCTCTTCCATGAGGAAACCAGGTTTACATTTACATATTTTTGTAACTCCAACTGAGTAAACTGAGGTCCTACATAAAAATAATTATTATTAGAGTCCACTGTGGATTATGACCAACTTTCATTTATTAGCTCAAGAGCCCCAATCTTACTCATTCTTCAGATCTGAACAATCCTAGTCATAGAACCCGAGATGCCAAATTAGTAAGAAAAATATAGTTGAATGAAAGATATACCCCTGAAGAAGGTTCCCCCCCCCCTCTTTTCTAAAACTAATCTATGTTCATTGTAGAAAATTTAGAAAACAGAGACAAGAACAAAATTTTAAAATATCTCAGCATCCAGAGTTAACTGAGCAGTAATGACATTTTGGTATCTATCTTTTTACTTATTTTAAATTTAATTTTGGCCCAACCAGCGTAGCTTGGCGCCGGGGCGTCAATTATGAACCAGGAAGTTACGGTTCGATTCCCAGTCAGGGCACCTGTCCTAGTTGCAGGCTCAATCCCCAGTGGGGGACGTGTAGGATTCTCTCTCATCATTAATGTTTCTATCTCTCTTTCCCTCTCACTTCCTTTCTGAAATCAATAAAAATATATATTAAAACATTTAATTTTGCAAACCAGTTACTTGGGACAAAATTAAAATAATACAAAAATGTACACAATACAAAGTGTTGTTTTTTTCCTACTATTCTCAAATCCCCTGGCTCCTCTCCACTGGGGCAGCCACCATTTCTAACTTCTGTTGCAGCCTCCCAGAGACAACCTGTCCACTTACACAAATACACACAAATTTTAATGGCAGCTTTATTTGGGTACTGAAATTATAAGTGTGTGTGTGACATTATAAAAGTCAAGTGGTACTACTAAACTTAAAATATTCAGTGTTTACAATATTATGACTAAGCCAGTCTTATTAGCTAAGTGGCCTACGGCAAAGCCACTTAGCTTCTCTGCTTCCTTCAGGTTCTTTAAATATAAAACAGCAATACAGCCCAGCTGGTGTGGCTCAGTGGTTGAGTGTCGACCTATGAACCTAAGGTTCCAGTTTGATTCCTGGTCAGGGCACATGCCCAGGTTACAGGTCAATATCCATTGTGGGGGGTGCAGGCGGCAGCTGACCAATGATTCTCTCTCATCATTGATGTTTCTCTCTCTCCCTCTGCCTCTGAAATCAATAAATATTTTTTTAAAAAACTTCTCAAGGTTCATCTATGTTGTATGTAGCACCTATGAGGACTTTATTTAAAACAAAAACAAAAACAGTGCTTGGCAAAAGTATCATTCATTATTATTATCAGCTTAGCCGCATAGTATGCTGTATGCACATTCATTTTGTTTTTCTTGGAGTTAATAATTGCCTTGATTTTCTGTTTGCTTTGTTTAATGGGTCAGTTACACATTTTTAAGATATTGATTACAAAAAAAATACTTATTAAAATATTCAAACATAGCAAATATAAATATGTATATAAAATATATTTAATATTACAGTATATTCCATTATTGTGTCTCATCCCCCATCAAAATGGAAGTTTCAGAGAACAGACATGTGGTCTATTTTATTTTCTGTTGTATTTCCAGTGACTGCATTAGTTTCTGACACAGAGAAAGCACTAACATCCTTATTGGATAAGAAAATGTAGCAGGTATTCCATTAGTCCAGTGTTTCCCAAACTTTTGACATATGTACCCCTTCTATAATTTTCATAATGCTGAGTACCCCTCATACTCATGAGAACGTACAATTAGGCGCAGCTAAGCATGGTGCAGTGCATATCCCCACCAAACTCCGGTGCAACGTGTACCCCCACCAAACTCTTCCCGTACCCCTGGGGGTACCCATACCACACTTTCCCATTTCCTTCTTAGCCTGCTTTCTCTTGGACCTTGTGTCCTCTTCCTCCAATTTAGGCCAGCAGCCCTCTAGGCCTACAGGCCCACTTATCATCCTACTCATTTCTTTATCTCTTTCCAAGTAAGGTTTCCTGCCTCTAAAGCTTTTTTCCCTTGGGTTAGTCCCTCATTTTGGTGCACTACAATTCATAGACTGTAAAATTTCTGAGTAACAATTACAATTGGCATTGATGTGTAATAAACCTACTTAAAACATAGAGGCACTGTACCACAACACCCACTTACTGACTCACAGTTTTTGTGAGACAAGAATGGAGGAAAGCTCAGCTGGCCATTTGTGGTCTCTCAGTGAGGTTGTCTTCAGGATAGAGCTGGAAAGGCAAGAGATAGACAGCAGCTGGGGCTGCCAGGATCTCTCTCTCTCTCTCTTACATATTTTTTTTTATTGAATTTTTTTTTTTTTTTTTTTTTTTTTTTTTTTTTTTTTTTTTTTTTTTTTTTGTACAGAGAGGAAGAGAGAGGAATAAAGAATTAGAAACATCAATGAGAGAGAATCATCAACCAGCTGCCTCTTGCACGCCCCCTACCAGGGATATGCCCTCAACCAAGGTACATGCCCTTGACCAGAATTGAACCTGGGACCTTTCAGTCCGCAAGCTGACGCTCTATCCATTGAGCCAAACCAGTTCCGGCAGGCTCTCTCTCTCTCTGTCTCTCTCTCTCTCTCTCTCTTTTAAATATATATTTTATTGATTTTTTTTTACAGAGAAGAAGGGAAGGGATAGAGAGTTAGAAATATCGATGAGAGAGAAACATCGATCAGTTGCCTCCTGCACACTCCCCAATGGGTATGTGCCTGCAACCAAGGAACATGCCCTTGACTGGAATTGAACCTGGGACCCTTGAATCCGCAGGCCAATGCTCTATCCACTGAGCCAAACTGGTTATGGCGGGATCTCTCTTTATGTAGTTTCAAGGCCTCTCCATTTGGTCTCTCAGCCAGATCTATTCAGGCTTCTTCAAAGAACCACAGCCTCAGGGCAGTTAGACTGCTGAGGTAGAGGCAGGCTTCTGCCCAATATCATTATTCTTCCCTTGTACTTCATGATACTTTGACAGGTATAGAATTCTAGAGGGGATCATTTGCCTAAAGGATTTTGTTTTCTAACAATTCTTCATTGTATTCTAACTTTCAAGAATTGTTATTGAGAAGTCTAATGTCATTTTAATGCCAGGTTCTTTATATGTCAGCTGATTTTCCTATATATAAATTTTTAAATGTTCTCTTCATCCCCAGTGTTCTGAAATTTCATGTGAATGGGGAAATAGATTTGATAAACTAGCTGAAGTTTTGCTTGGTTGAATTTTAGGTTCTGTTCAATTTTATGTCCTAAAAACTGGATTCCCTCCCATTACTTCATTAATCTAGCTTGAATTATCCTATCTTTCTTAGTCTGTTTGGACTACTTTTAAAAAAATACCACTGCCGAAACCGGTTTGGCTCAGTGAATAGAGCGTCGGCTTACAGACTGAAGGATCCCAGGTTCGATTCTGGTCAAGGGCATGTACATTGGTTGCGGGCACATCCCCAGTAATGGGTGTGCAAGAGGCAGCTGATGGATGTTTCTCTCTCATTGATGTTTCTAACTTTCTCTTCCTCTCTGTAAAAAATCAACAATTATATATATATATACATACATATATATATATATATATATATATATATATATATCTATCTCGGGTCTAGTAATAATTAATGTCGTTTTAAAACATTCGTTTAAAATCTTGCCTGGCGTTGATTTGTATTGACATAACCTTCAAACACGTGGTATCTACAGAACGTGTGAAGTGCAATTAACAAGTTTTGCTTGAGCCAAAACCGGTTTGGCTCAATGGATAGAGCGCCGGCTTGGGGACTGAAAGGTCCCGGGTTCGATTCCGGTCGGGGGCATGTGCCTTGGTTGCGGGCGCATCCCCAGTAGGGGGTGCGCGGGAGGCAGCTGATGGATGACTCTCTCATCGATGTTCCTAACTCTCTATCCCTCTCTCTTCCTCTCTGTACAAAATCAATAAAATATATTAAAAAAAAAAAAAGTTTTGCTTGAAAAAGTTTGTGTTTGGTTTGGTTTTTGTTGCAAAACTAGGGCTAAGAAGATGGCGGATGAAGAGCATATTCGGCACTGCATGCTTTACGAGTTCCAATTAGGAAGAAAAGCAAGTGAGGCTGCAAAAAACATCTGTAGTGCTCTTGGTCAAGATGCAGTTAGCGCCAGAAAATGCCAGCGTTGGTTTGAGAAATTTCGCGAGGGAAATTTTTCGTTAGTTGACAAGAGTGGTCGAGGCCGTGTGTCCAATTTTGATCAAGAAGCTCTTCAAGCTCTTTTGGTGCAAAATCCTCAAATTACCCAACAAGAGCTTGCGACAACTTTAAATTGTTCACAAAAAACAATTTCCAATCAATTGCGTGCACTTGGCAAAGTCCAAAAGTTTGGAAAATGGGTTCCTCATGAGTTTACCGACAACAACCGTAATCAGAGAGTCACAATTTGCAGTTCCCTCCTCTCTCGTCAAAACCGTTTGCTGTTTTTTAGAGCAAATTGTTACCGGAGACGAAAAATGGATGCTGTATGTTAATTTGAAAAGGCGGCCTCAATGGTTGGACAAAAATGAGGCTCCGCAGCCCACGCCAAAACCTGACTTGCATGCGAAAAAAGTGATGTTGTGTGTTTGGTGGAATTTTAAAGGAATTCTTCATTATGAACTTTTACCATCTAACCAAACCATTACAAGTGCAGTGTATAGTGCCCAATTGGAAAGGTTAGCCCAAGCTTTAAGAGAAAAAGAACCCGCGCTGATTAATCAGAAGGGCGTAATTCTTCACCACGATAACGCACGACCGCATACTGCAAGAATCACTGCTGAAAAACTGCGCCAGTTGGAATGGGAAGTTCTCCCTCAACCTGCATATTCTCCTGATATTGCCCCTTCCGATTACCATTTGTTTCGTTCTTTGCAAAACTATCTTCTTGGAAAAAAATTTAATAATGAAGAATGCCTCAAAAATGCATTGACCGAATTTTTTGCATCAAAATCACAAGAATTTTACAACAGAGGGATTAAAATGCTTCCTGAGCGTTGGGCACAAGTAGTAGAAAACAACGGCAACTATATTGTTGATTAAATTTTGTTGTATTGTTTAAATAAATTCGATTTAAAAAAGTATTAGAAAACGACACTAATTATTACTAGACCTAATATATATATATATGTGTGTGTGTGTGTGTGTGTGTGTGTGTATATATATATATATATATATATATATATATATATATATAAACACTAACTGTGGTAGCTTATAATTAATAGAAATTTACTTCTCACAGATTTGGAGGCCAGAAAGTCCAAGATCAAGGGGCCAATATGATTGCATTTAAGTGAGAGTTGGTTCAAAGCCAGCCCTTTCTAACTGTCTCCTCACAGTCAAAAGTGCTAGAGAGTTCTCTAAGAATACTAATCTTATCCATTATGGCTCCTCGATGCCCCAGTGACCTAATTACCTCCCAAAGGCCCACCTCCTAATACAAGACTTTGGTATTAGAATTTCAAGATGAATTTTGAAGGGGACACAAACATTCACACCATAGTACTATCTAAGCAACGTTTCCTGATTGACCCCCATTTCATAATGATCATTTTTTTGGCTTTCCATTCCTCAGCACCTATACATAGTTCATAATTTACTTCTGAAACTAAAATTCTTTAGATGTTTTAGATCATGTTTCTTCTATTTTTTTTTAGATAATATTTGTTTTTTAAAAATTGATTTCACAGAGAGGAAGGAAGAGGAAAAGAGAGACAGAAACATCAATGAAAGAGAGAAACATCGATTGGTTGCCTCCTGAATGCCCTCTATTGGGGATCAAGCCTGAAATCGAGATATGTGCCCCAACCCAGAATCGAACTGATCGGCGACCTCTTGGTGAATGGGATGACAATCAATCAACTGAACCACACCATAGTTTTTGCAAAAAAGGAATATGTGTTTTTAAATTTGTATATCTTAAATACTTAGAGGAAAAACAATGGTGTGATTAAACAATACATTAACTGAAAATTCACTCCATTTATGGTAAACTGCCAATCTATCGGAGGACCATGTGACTTATTCCTGAGTACTGTAGAGGGAGCTAGTTTTCAGAAGGGACATGTTGATCTAAATTAAAGCAGTGGGGAAACTCATTTATTAGAAAATACCAAGCACTAATTCACTTATAGTATGCCTTTATTAGATTCTGTACTGAATTGGGTTCCTGCAAGGGGTACTATAGGGATATAAAGAAAATAGAAATATAAAAATAATAGCAGCCTAGCCAGTGTGGCTTAGTTGATTGATTTCAAGGTGTTTTTTTGTTTTGTTTTGTTTTATTTTTTATCTTGTAAAAATGTAAGGATACATTGTGTTGCAATGTGATCATTCAACCTAGTTGAATCTCTGTTCTTTGAGTAGGGGTGTTACGGTGTTTCAAAAGTCACTATTCTGAGGATCTCTCCTTATGTTAGGAAGGCAGAACATGGAAAAAAGAGACAATCTCTCAAAAAATAGGAAATAAGATAAAATTACTCTCGGAGTTGTTTTATTCAATCTTACGCACCTAATAGATGAAATTCTTCATCTGTGGGAGTAAATTAAGAAGTTACCTTGCCTAGCTGCTGTAGCTCAGTGGTTGAGTGTGGACCTATGAACCAGGAGGTCACAGTTCAATTCCAGTCAGGGCAGGGGTCATGCAGGTGGCAGCTGATTAATGAGTCTCCTATCGTTGATGTTTCTAACTTTCCTCCCTCCCTTTCTGAAATCAATAAAAATATATTTTTTAAAACAGAGAGGCCCGAAATTAAGAAAAGAAAAAAGAAATTACCTTAACACCTGAGTTAACTAGTTAAACATAAACCCAATGGGATGAACTTTCCCATCTCTGGTAGTAAATTAAAATATTATTAACACTCTAAACATCAATGAAAGTGAACTGGGTGTAATCTCGGGCAAGCCACACTGGAAAACGATTGTGATTGATTGAGCTGAAATCTAATTGATGTATTACATCCCATTTAAAGAAAGACAATGAATTGAAGAGTAATGATCAGCATAAGGTATAGTAGACAAACAAACAAACAAATAAATAACCATAAGTTATTTGCTTTGAATTATCCATTTGGGGAAACATGATAATTTTGCTGTACATGGTAGGGGTATGGTGATTCAACATGCTTCACTCTAATTCAATTTAAAATTTAATCAATACAGCCAAGACTGGTTTGGCTCAATGGATAGACTCTAGGGGTGTCGAACTCAATCAGAGAAGGGGCCAAAATCTAAAATCCAGCCTAAATCGCGGGCCGAATGGTTTACTGAACAGTCATAAACTGTCATTGTGATGGAAACGCAGCGGAGTGCAGTGATGACAGCGCGGTGCGGGCCACATTGCAAGGCCTGGCGGGACGGATTTGGCCCGGGGGCCTTGTGTTTGACACATGTGGGATAGAGTGTCGGCTTGGGGACTGAAGGGTCCTGAGTTCGATTCCGGTCAAGGGCATGTACCTTGGTTGAGGGCATATCCCCAGTAGAAGGTGTGCAAGAGACAGCTGATTGATGACTCTCTCTCATCAATGTTTCTAACTCTCTCTCTCCCTTCCTCTCTGTACAAAATCAATAAAAATATATTTTAAAAAATAAAATAAAATAAATAAAATTCAATCAATACACTTTTCAAGGATAGTACTTTAAATGAAAATGAAACTGAATCTCAAGAAAATATTCCAGTATTTCACAAAGTTTTAAAGTGATCCCATCTACCTACTCTTACATCATCCACTTTATACACAATAGCTATAGGACTGATGATAACATATTCAGTCCCTTGCCTTTCCCATTTGAACCTTGTCAGGCACTCTTATTTGCAACAAAAAATGTATCTCATACTCTCCAAACTAAAAACTCCTGTTGCTTGTCCAAGGTCAAAACCCTCACATTGACCTAATTAGATAATTACTTAACACAGGATGTACATTTTTAAAAGCAAAGTGTTAAGCTTTGTAAACGAGGCCCTCGCCAGTTTGGATCAGTGGTTGGAGCATCGGCCCTCAGGCTGAAAGTCTGAGTTAGTTAGATTCCAGTCAAGAGCACTACCTTGATTGCAACGTTGATGCCCAACCCCGGTCCAGATGTGTGCAGGAGGCAGCCAGCCGATGTGTTTTTCTTATATCAGTGTTCCTCTCTGTCTCTCCCCGTCCCTTTCGCTCTCTTTAAATATCAAGAGAGCCTGGCCAGCGTGGCTCAGTGGTTGAGCATCCACTTATGATCCAGGAAGTCAGGGTTCAGTTCCCAGTCAGGGCACAGGCCTGGGTTGTGGGCTCGCTTCCGGGAAGCATGCAAGAGGCAGCTGATCAGTGATTCTCTCCTCATTGATGTTTTTCTCTCTCTTTCTCTCTCTCCCTCTGTGAAATCAGTAAAAAAAAAATATATATATATTTTAAAAAATCAACAGAAAACATATCCTCAGGTGAGTATTAACAAAAACAATAACAAAAAAGAGAGATAAAGAGAGACCCGGTTCTTTAATGTGAGCAAGGTGCTTTTGAGTCCTGTAAGGCAAAAGGATTTACCTAGCACTAACCTATTATAAAAACTCTATTACTGTCTGATTTTCTCATGTACAACCGTAGCCACATTTCCCAGCAAAATTAATTTTTTTTCTTGGCAAAATAAACAAGCCAATGGAACCCTCTTGATTAGTGTTCTAGTGCAGTTTGCAATCATTTAGTAAATCAGAAATCAATTTAGTGGGTGCACTACCTATCAGCATTAAAAATAAAACGAACATAAAGCTGAAATGGGATAAAAACAAAAGAGAAGAAAAATAATTGCTGAAACCGGTTTGGCTCAGTGGATAAAGCATCGACCTGCAGACTGAAGGGTCCCAGGTTCGATTCTGGTCAAGGGCATGTACCTTGGTTGCGAGCACATTCCCAGTAGGGGGTGTGCAAGAGGCAGCTGATTGGTGATTCTCTCTCATCGATGTTTCTAACTCTCTATCTCTCTCTTTCTCTCTGTAAAGAAATCAATAAAATATATATTTAAAAAAAAAAAAGAACAATAGACTGCCCCTTAGAAGGAAGTATTGCTTTGTGAAATACTTAAATTTTTTTACATCTTGTGCATACTGGATTAGGAAGGAGGTTTTTTTAAAAATACATTTTTGTTGATTTTAGATAGAGAGGAAAAAACATCCATGTGAGAGAGAAACAGTGATCAGTTGCCCCCTGCACACACCCCAAACCAGGATCACACTTACAAACTGGGTCTATGACTTGAACGGGAATTGAACCCGTGACTTTTTGGTTTGAAGGAGGATGCTCAACCAACTGAGCTACACCAGCCACAGTGGATGGAAATTTTTGATTTTGAGATAACACTGCTCTAAAGCTGCAAGTGGTCTCAGGAAGACCCTTTGGTAGGAGGGGCTCCCAATTACGCACGTGCCTGCATAAAGCCAGATTTTCTTCATATGTGGCCAAGCGAAACAGGTTGAATGTAAAAGCAGGTATGAGAATTTGGCTGTCTTAAACCAAACAGTAAAGATATTTTCAAAACTGTGAAACAATTTCACTCTTCTATTTTTTTTTCTTAGAAACATTTAGCCATGTAAAATTTAAAAATGTTATTTATATGAACCTAAATTTTTTTAAAATACATTTTATTGATTTTTTACAGAGAGGAAGGGAGAAGGAGCGAGAGTTAGAAACATCCATCAGCTGCCTTTTGCACACCCTCTCTACTGGGGATGTGCCCGCCACCAAGGTACATGCCCTTGAGTCCGCAGGCCTACACTCTACCAAACCGGTTAGGGCTGAACCTGAATTTTTTTAATTTTATGCTTTGATTACTCATACGGTAAATAGCCAATGATATAACTCACATATTAAAAAAAAAAAGCGCTTTGGAATTCTCAACAATTTGAGAACCACTTAATAATAGGAAACAAAGGACGCAAAGCCCAACTCTGCCTGGCAGGCTTAACCCAGCCAGAGGCCCCTGGGCCCAGCGCCGCCCATTCCACCGACACCCAATCCCCGCCAATGAGAACCCACGGGCGGGCTTTGCCCGCCGCGGGAACGGATAAGCGCCCACAGGCTCAGGTTCCCGGCGCTCTCCCGAAAACTAGGTCACGGAACGGAGGGAGCCTTGTGGCGAGTCTTTGCGACACTGTCGCGCTGCGTTGGCTCAGTGCCGTAAAGAAGCCGCGGTGCCGTCGTCCGCCGCCGAGGCAACGGCAGCTGCGCCGCGGCAATGGCGGATATGGAGGACCTCTTCGGGAGCGACGCCGACAGCGATGCGGAGCGTAAAGGTGGGGTTCCCTGGGCTCCGCGGGAGGGGCGCGCGGCGGGCCGTCCGCGGCCAGATGCAGGCCGCCGTCCTGTTCCGGGTCTGCGGACGCCGCGACGCTGCGTGCGAAGAGGGTCGCGTTCCCTCCGCTCCTGCCTCAGCGCCCCCTGCGCTCCGGGCGGTGCCAGCCTCCCGGCGCGGTGCCAGCTTCCCCCCAGCGGGCGGGGGCGGAGGGGCGCACGCCGAGTGTGCGCCTCGAGGTGCCTGGAGTCCGTGCAGCATGCGGTGCCTGGGGAGCGTGTGGAGCGAACGGGGCGCGGGGCAGGGGGTGGAGGCACGAAGCCCTGGGGTCCTGCGCTGAGCTGTCTTGCACCGGTCCGCGCGGAGGAAGGGCTGCTGGTGAACGAATGCAACTTGGGTGTTCAGGAGCGGGAGGGATGGGTGGTGGGCGAATTTACAGAGGGACTGGTGGTGCCCTCTGGAATGGAACCAGACAGACCATGGTGTGGTGGTGGTGGTGGTGGTGGGGGTTGGAGATCAGTGGGTGAAGAGGCTGGGGGGGGGGGGCGGGGGGGAAGATACACTGGCTTTGGGGAGAGAACGTGTGCTCAGAGCCGGTGCAGAAGCTAGCATTTCTGGGGTTTCTGGTATTGGATGGTGGAGCATATGGGGTGTGTGTTTGGAGAGGAGAGATGAAGGATTCGTTGATGGAATGAATGAATGGATGTTTCCGACGTATGGAAGTAATTTCTGGCACAAGGACTGTGGATATTTGAGTTTGAAAGACGATTAGGAGTTACTGTATTTGAAGTGAGAAGGGGCTCAAGACCAAGTTCAGAAAATTCTTGCAACCCTCCAAGCTCAAAGTAACGTTATCTACATTTTTCCCTAAGCAAAGTGCATAAGTGTGTGTGTGTGTGTTTCCCCCTAGAACTCCCATCAGTTTATTCACATTTTTAGAAATCTCCCAGGAAATTCTCACCTGGAAGGTGAGTCTGGAAATATAGTCCTAGATGTTACCTATCTATAGAGCCCTATATGTGCCACTACCTTTGCAAGGGCAGTTTTTTCACTTTCTTGATCATGTGAAAACTGCACAACAGTTTTTTATTTTGAGGAAGTCCAAGGTATTTTTTCTTTTGTTGCTCATATGTCCTCCATTTTTGAAGTATAGTTTTGCTGTATATATGATTCTTGGTTGACAGTCTTTTTCTTTCAGCACTTTGAATCTGCTTTCTGGTTTCCATGCTTTCTGTTGAGAAAAAGCTGTTATTGAAAATCCCTTGAGTGGGACAAGTTGCTTCACTTTTTAGCTTTCGGGATGCTTTCTTTGTCTTTGTCATCACAGTTGAAAATGATGTGTCTAGGTGTTCTCTTTAACTTTATGCTGTTTGGCATTCATTGAGCTTTTTGGATATGTAGGTTGATGGTGGTTGTGGGTTTTTTTGTTTGTTTTTGTTTTTGTTTTTTTACCAAATGTTGGAAGTTTTCAATCATCATTTCTTCAAATATTTCTTCTGATCTTTTTTTCTGGGACTCCCATTGTGTATATGTTGGTACATTTGATGGTATCCCACAAGTCTTTTAGATTTATTTTTCTTTGTTTTTCTGTTCCTTATACAGGATAATCTTAATGAACTTGTCTTCAAATTTGCTGATTTTTTTTTCTTCTTCCTTCTCACATTGCTATGTAGCCTTTTAGCGAAATTTTCATTTCAGTTATCGTACTTTTCAACTTCAGAATTTCTATGTTGTTTTTTTAAATAATATCTGTCTTTTATTGATTTTGGGGGTTTTTAATATATTTTTATTGATTTCAGAAAGAAAGGCAGAGGGAGAGAGAGATAGAAACAATAATGATGAGAGAGAATCCTTGATTGGCTGCCTCTCACAGCCCTGCACTGGGGACCGAGCCCACAACCTGGACATGTAACCTGACTGGGAAGCGAACTGTAACCCTCCTAGTTCATAGTTCGACACTCAACCACTGAGCCTTACCGGCTGGGTTTTATTGATACTTTTTATTTGGCAAGATATCATTTTCTTTGTCTGGGCTTCTTCAGAGACAGTTTGTAACCTTTTTTCTTTCTTTTTTTTTCTTTTTTTTTCTTCATATGTATGTATGGGCCACATACTTTTTTGTCTCTTGGCATGCTTTATAATTTTTTGTTGATTTTTAAAAAAATATGTTTTATTGATTTTGTACAGAGAGGAAGGGAGAGAGATAGAGAGTTGGAAACATCGATGAGAGAGAGTCATCGATCAGCTGCCTCTTGCACATCCCCCACTGGGGATGTGCCCGCAACCAAGGTACATGCCCTTCACCGGAATCAAACCCGGGACCTTTCAGTCCCCAAGCCGACGCTCTATCCACTGAGCCAAACCGATCTCGGCTATAATTTTTTGTTGATAATTAGGCTCTTTGAATATTATATGATGTGACAACTCATGAAAACATATTCTTCCACCTTCCTAGGATTTGTTGTTGCTATTTGTCACAGTAATTATTGTTTAGTCTTTTGAACTAATTTTGTAAAGTCTATTCAAGTTTTTTGTTCATTTTTATTTTTTTATTTTTTTAAAATATATTTTATTGATTTTTTTATAGAGAGGAAGGGAGAGAGATAGAGAGTTAGAAACATCGATGAGAGAGAGTCATCGATCAGCTGCCTCTTGCACACCCCTACTGGGGATATGCCCACAACCAAGGTACATGCCCTTGACCGGAATCGAACCCGGGACCCTTCAGTCCCCAAGCCGACGCTCTATCCATTGAGCCAAACTGGTTTCGGCTTTTTGTTCATTTTTAAATTGGGTTGTCTGCAGTCTTCGTTGTGTGTGGCCAATGAAATCTGTGTCCCGTTATCTTAGTGGTCAGCTAGTGATTGGACAGAGATTTCCTTAAATTCCTAGAACCCTCCCCTCCCCCCAGTAAAAGAAACCTCCCAGTCTTTACAGATCAGCTCTGCGTATATGCTGGGGCATGCTTTCAACATTCAAACAGGCAGTTTACAGCCTGTCCTTGCCTTTATTTTCTGCTTGTGTGGAGCCTGAGGTCAGTCAGCAGTGAGAGCTTAGGGCTTTCTCAGTTCTCTTCTGAGCATGTGCACAGCCCTAAGCATGTGTTCTTCCTTGATCTCTAGGAATAGGTGGGAACTTTTAAAAGCTCTTACTTCCCATATTACGTCATTCCCCAGCCTTCCCTACGAAGCTTTTTGGTTTGTTTTTAACAAACATTCCCAAGTAGCTGCCTCAACACTGAGAAAGTTCCATGTTGGTTGAGATACTAGTAAAGTCAAGCCCTTTGAGCCAGCCCTTCAGTGATTTGTTAGGCATCAAAACTAACTACCACGATTCTCTTTAAATGAGGTCACTTCTGCTCCTTCCAGTGGTGGTGAGTGCGCCAGAAATTCAGGCTGTTACCTTCAAGTGATCTGGGGAGTAGCTGGCAGAGAGTGGTGGGTGGGGGGTAGCAGGCGTAAAACTCCACAATGTTCTCTTTTCTCTCTAAAAATCCAGCTGGTTTTTCTCTTGTTAATCCTCACCCAAGGATATTTTCCATTGATTTTTAAAGAGTGGAAGGAAGAGGGAGAGACACAGAGAAAGAAACATTGATGTGAGAGAGACACATTGATTGGTTGCTTCCCACACTCGCCCTGACTAGAGCCAGGGATCAAGCCTTCAACAGACTTACGTGCTCTGGGTCGGAATCAAACCCAGGATCTTTCAGTCCTCGGGCCAGTGCTCTGTCACTGAGCTAAACGGGCTAGGGCCAGCTGGATTTTTTTGTTAAGGATTCTCCTGGTTGCTGCAACTTTTGGTTAGTTTCCAGAGTACCAAGAAAATTGATACTAACAGTTTTTAACAAGTGTTTTCATTACTTTTATGTTGTGATGGGCTTTTGATGTTCCTTACTCTGCCTTTCTTTTTGCTGACATCACCCAGTGTTTATATGATTCCATAGATTCTGATTCTGGATCAGACTCGGACTCTGATCAAGAGAATGCAGCATCTGGCAGTAATGCCTCTGGAAGTGAAAGTGACCAGGATGAAAGAGGTGATTCAGGAAAACCAAGTAATAAAGAACTGTTTGGAGATGACAGTGAAGATGAGGGAGCTTCTCGTCAGAGCGGGAGTGACAACCACTCTGAAAGGTCAGACAATAGATCAGAACCTTCTGAGCATTCTGACCGAGAAGACAATGACCCTTCAGATGTCGATCAGCATAGTGGATCAGAAGCTCATAACGATGATGAAGATGAAGGTCATGGGTCAGATGGAGGGAGCCATCACTCAGAAGCAGAAGGTTCTGAAAAAGCACATTCGGACGATGAAAAATGGGACAGAGAAGATAAAAGCGACCAGTCGGATGATGAAAAGATACAGAATTCCGATGATGAGGAGAGGGCACAAGGATCTGATGAAGAGAAGCTGCAGAATTCTGACGATGATGAGAAAATGCAGAACACAGATGATGAGGACAGGCCTCAGCTTTCAGATGATGAGAGGCAACTGTCGGAGGAGGAGAAGGCTAATTCTGATGACGAGCATCCAGCAGCTTCTGATAATGAGGATGAGAAACAGAATTCCGATGATGATGAACGGCCCCAGCTGTCGGATGAGGAGAAAATGCAGAATTCTGACGACGAAAGGCCACAGGTCTCAGACGAAGAACGCAGGCATTCAGATGATGAAGAAGAACAGGACCGTAAGTCAGGTAATTCATTTATGAGAATCAAAATGGGTTAATAGAAGCATTCGATGCAGGTGCATCCCATTTATTCTTTTCGCAGTGTCATCTTTAGTACCCTGTTTTTTCCTCTCCTTTCCCTTCAGCCTTTTCTAATTTTATACATTTTGCTTTTTAAAAATTTCCCTAATCTTTGCATTATTTCTAACCCCCTTCCATTTGTTAATTGATGCTATGTCAGGAAGAAAAAAATTTAAAGAGGACAGTCTTAGAGAAGGATGTGTGGAGTGAGATTAATTATAAAATGAATAGAGGTGGTTCCACGTCTATGGGTAACCGAAGAGCCTGCCTCCGGTGAGAATAGATTTGCTTGGTGGGAAAAAAACATTATCATTGAAACATCCCCATAGCGTAGCTGTACTGAGGTGTGAACAACATGTTCTGGCTCAGGTTTTTAAATCCAAAATTTGATCGTCCAGAGATAATCAGGTTCCAAGTTTACTCAAACTAATTAAATTCACAAGAAAATTAAATTGCAAAATTGTTTCAAGAGGATCAATTATTTCTCTTATCATTGTATTCTTCCCTTGGGGAAATCTACATTGGATGCCGGTTTATAATAATTAGGAGGTTGCCTGGAGAACATAACATCCAGAAAATGGATAAACAGCTGGATGGTCTCCTTGAACTGTAATAGCTTGAAGCATGCTTTCTGACCCTAGGGAGATGTGCTTACGTCAGAACACTCATTCCCTAAAGAATACTGGAAACATGCAGGTGACCTTTGGCTCTGGACCCCCTTTTATAATAGTTGTTTGCATTATCTTTAACACAATCTTTATATAGAATATCTTTTTTAATGTAGCGATCTTATTTATTTTTTGTATTACTAAAATTCGCCTTGATTAGGTTAAAAGTCTTCCAGAAGTTATATCTGGATTGTTTCATTTTTGTAGGTGATTGATTATAACTACATATTAGTCCTATTTCCTTAGCTTAAACATTAGGGGAGGTGGATTTTTCTCCTGTAATAGATACCTCACAGGATAGTTTTCAAGAACACATTTTGGCATTATTTAGAAAAAGAGGTCAGAAGATTTCCAGAGAAGGATATAGGCCTATATAGACTATATATAGTAACTAGTTCTAGGTAAAGTTATTTTTACTATTATCAGAATCATTGAGGCTCATGTTGTACTTCTCAAATAAAAGAAAACTAACCTAAGACTAGAGTCATAGTAGGGAATCTTGTAGTAGCTGGTCATTCTGCTTAATGAACTAGCTTCTACAGTGGTTCAGTTTTTTTAAGTTTACAATTAGGTAAACAATTATATCATATAGATAAGTGATGTGTTCATCTCTTCCATTGCAATATTTTTACTTTTTTTTTTATTGATTTTTTTTACAGAGAGGAAAGGAGAGGGATAGAGAGCTAGAAACATTGATGAGAGAGAAACATCGACCAGCTGCCTCCTGAACACCCCCCCGGGGTTGTGCCCACAATGGTTGTACATGCCCTTGACTGGAATCGAACACAGGACCCTTCAGTCCACAGACTGACACTCTATCCACTGAGCCAAACCGATTTTGGCTACCTTTTTTTTTTTTTTTTTTAAATCTCTAATGAGTTACAGATATTTTAACCATAAGTTTCAATACTACTTTTCTCATTCTGCCAAGTTTTTCTGTTTACAGAAACCAATGTTTATTACCTTTATTTTTTAATTACAGTAAGTTGATTTTTGTATATGTATGTACAGTCTTTCAATGTTAACGCATGTATAGATTTGTGTAACCACCACCACCAGAGTCAAGATACAGAACAGTTTTGTCACCCTAGAAGATTCCCTCATATTATCCCTTTGTAAACACATTCTTTCCTCACCTCTGACCCTGACAAAACTGGTCTGTTTTTCACTAAGGTTTTGTCTTTTTGAGATTGCTATCATTTAAATGGAATCATATAGACGTCTTTCTTTCATTTAGACTTCTTGCAGTTAGCATAATGCATTTGAGATTCATCCAAATTGTTTCATGAATCAATAGTTCCTTCTTAGTCAATACTGAGTAGCTTTCTGTAGTGTGGGTGCACCCTTACAATGTTTATCCTCCATGTTGCTTTTAAAACACAAAATTCAGATCTGTGAAATATGACTGTGATTATGCAGAACGTCTAATTTTACTCTTACAGAATCTGCACGAGGCAGTGATAGTGAAGATGAAGTTTTGCGAATGAAACGCAAGAATGCAATTGCATCGGATTCAGAAGCGGATAGTGACACAGAGGTACCAAAAGGTACTTCAATTACTTTTTTTTTTTTTTTTTAATATGTTGACTTCCATTCCTCTTTTTGCATTTAACTATAGTACACGCCCAACCCTGGGCGTTTACCCCAAACTGCAAGACCCACAGAAAGAATGTGGATACACTCAGTGTACACAGGGAAATTGTACAGATATTGGAAACCTATTTCTTCGTTTATAATTAGAGTGAATCTGTTAGGGGCTGAGGCTCTGGTTCAGGTGGAGGCAGCAGTGTTCATTCTTCAGTTTGAATGACAGTTCCAGGACAGTGTGTTCTTAAATTCTTACCAGGTTAATATCAAATGAAGAACCTGGTTCTTTGAGCTATGGATTAGATGAAGAGTTCATGAAAACCCAGTATTAGATAAGGTAGATTTGTTATAAGGATAAAATTCTCTGCATTCATCTCTATGGATGACCTTGTTTCAAATAGCAAATTATTATGCAATAAAGATGTTAGTGTAAAAGCTATAGCAAACAATTTTGATTGCACACAACTATTATTCTGCTGAATGGTAATTATGCATTAATGTTAGCTTACATAAGTTATTATAAGTAATATAACTAAAGCAAACATTTAGAGTGTCAATTAGAAAAGGCGAGCTGAAGAGAACAAGAATAGCATGCTCTTTGATCTATAACTAACTATTGGTTATATGCATAGATTTTGAAATTAGATGATTCAAGTTAGAGTCTTGCTAGCTCTACTTTCCAAATATATGATTTTGTTCAGATTAATTACTACACTTCAGTTTTCTGTAAAAGGGAGATGATGCTAACCATCTTACAGGGTTGTTGGTAGAATTAGATATTCATTCTTTCATTTTGTTCATAATTATTGAGAATCTCCTGTATTTCAGTACTGTTCTAGGCACTGGAGATATATCAATGATCAAAACAGATAAAGACCTCATGGGTGGACCTCCATTCACACCTTAGAATCACCATATTTTACAGTTTGTCCAAACCATTAGAATGGTAGTGTATATTCTGTGGGTTTGGACAAATGTATAATGACATGTATCCATCATTAGGGTATCACATAGAGTAATTTTACTTCTCTAGAAATCTATTTTGCTCTGCATATTCCTCCCTTCCTCCCTACTAACTCCTGGCAGTCACTGATCTGTTACTGTCTCCATAGTTTTGCTTTTTCCAGAATGTATAGTTGGGATCATATAGTGTGTAGCATTTTATTTATTTATTTTTTAAAATATATTTTATTGATTTTTTATAGAGAGGAAGAGAGAGGGATAGAGAGTTAGAAACATTGATGAGAGAGAAACATCGATCAGCTGCCTCCTGCACACCCCCCCACCAGGGATGTGCCTGCAACCAAGGTACATGCCCTTGACCGGAATCGAACCTGGGACCTTTCAGTCCTCAGGCTGACGCTCTATCCACTGAGCCAAACCAGTCCCGGCATGTGTAGCATTTTAAAATTGACTTCTTTCACTTAGTGATATGCATTTAAATTTCCTCTATACCTTTACATGGCTTGATAGCGGGGTTTTTTTTGTTTGTTTGTTTGTTTTGTTTTGTTTTGTTTTAAGCTCTGAATAATATTTCATTGTTTGGAAGTACTAGTTTATCCATTTACTACAGAAAGACATCTTGCTTGCTTCTAAGTTTTGGCAATTATGAGTAAAGCTGCTATAAATACTGGTATGTATGTGCAGATTTTTGTGTGGACATAAGTTTGCAGCTTCTTTAAGTAAAAATACTTAAAGAAGAGCACAATTGCCAGAGCATTTGGTAAGAGTATGTTTAGTTCTGTAAGAAACCACAAACTCTCTTCCAAAGTGACTGCACCATTTTGTATTCCCACCAGTAAAGAATGAGTGTTCCTGTTGCTTCGCATTTTGCCAGCATTAGTTGTTGTCATTGTGCTGGATTTTGGCCATTCTAATAGGTTGCCTCTCCTTTTTCAGTCTTCCACTTTGTCTCAATAACTCACAGGTTTATTTTAGACTGTGTAATTATCAATAATTATAACACTTCTCCTTTTTTAAATGTTTTTATTGATTTTAGAGAGAGGAAGGGAGAGGGAGAGAAACATCAATGTGAGAGAGAAACATTAATTGATCAGTTGCCCCCCTATATACCTTGACCAGGGATTGAACCTGCAACCTGGGTGTGTGCCCGGACTAGGAATTGAACCGGTGCACAGGACGATGCCCAGCCAACTGACCCACACTTGCCAGGACTAGAACACTTCTTATGATCTCGATTTCAAACAATCCACTTTTTGACCACCTTCCTATCTTTTTTTCATCCCTTCTACTGTCCCACCTTGATTTATTGGTTTATTACAGATTATTATTGTTGTTTTTGCCTATATGTAGGTGAAGTTCTGCTTATGAGGAGGAGGATCTGGGTAGACATGGACCTATAATACTAAAATTTGAGAGAGTATGGAGAGAATAGGCTGCAATGGGCTGTTTAAGCCCCAATTTTTTTTTTTTTTAAATCAATCTTTATTGTTCATATTATTACAAAGGTTCCTCATTTCTTCCCCCCTCCACCAGGTTCCCACCCCACCCTCCGCCCCCTCCCCATCCCCCATTGTCCTCATCCATAGGTGCACAGTTTATGTTCAGTCTCTTCCTCCCTCCCTTTTCCTGATAGTAAATCCCTTTTCAGATAGTAAATCAGTTACTTAGCATTTTCTCATATCAATAATACCTCCACATGCCCAAAGATACACTTCACACAAAAGACATTTCCAAATAGGTCAACCAGCCTCATCCAGGCCCCACCCAAGGCACTCACAGATCAACACCCCAGCGCTATACTAACTCAACACATCCTCATCTAAGCCTTCATCACTTGATTCAGCAGACCCTCAAGTTCTCGCAAAAGTTTCCAGCCATGTCTGAGTGGCAGCCGTGGGGCAGGGGCAGGCGAGGAGCAAGCTGTTCCAGGCCAGGCTGCTCCGGGCCTGGCCTCTGTTGCTCTGGTTCGTTCCACAACCAGCTGCTCCGGGTCTGGTCACTGCCGCTCCCGACCTAGTTGCTCTGGACTTGGCTGCTGCTGCTCTGGGCCTGGCCGCACCTGACCCGGCTGCTCTGGGCCCGGCTGCTCCAGGCCCGGCTGTTCCGGGCCTGTAAGCCCAAAATTTGAGTATATAGATTATAGAAGAATATGTGGGCTCCTGGGTTTAAAGGAAAGTAGAACAGGATGCAATAAATGAAGGGTGAAAGAGGTGCCTTTCTCTCAAGTTGCCCCCTTTCCTCTCCATAGCCACTCTGGAGAGCCAGGCTCAGAATAGTGTTTGGGTGGTTTCCTAGTGTGGTCCAGACCTTGGGAATATGTTGAAGTGATAGCTTTGAGGAGTCTTTGTTATGGTTATTAATACTGCACATTTTCCCTCCTTTATTCAAGATAACAGTGGAACCATGGATCTCTTCGGTGGTGCAGATGATATATCTTCAGGGAGTGATGGAGAAGATAAACCACCTACTCCAGGACAGCCCATTGTAAGTAAAGTTACCAATGTGCACTGGGCCTTTATTCAAAGCTAACAAAAAGTTTCTGAGGCTAAGGGTCTCTCTTACACCAAGAAGAGGAAGTTGATAACTGAACTATGGTATGAAGATACAATGAACAGATGACTTTCTTGAAAGATAGAAACATCAGTGATGAGAGAGAATCATTGATTGCCAGCCTCCTCCATGCCCCACACTGGGGATCGAGCCCACAACCCGGCAAGTATCCTGACTGGGAATCGAACCCTGACCTTCTGGTTCATAGGTCAATGGGCAGTCACCGAACCATGCCAGCCAGACAGGGAACTCTTGGTTTTAAGTGGGAGTAGAAGTAACTACACTGGCACATACACTGGGATACTATTCGGCAATAAAAAAAGATTGAATTGTTAATACTTGCAAAAGGTTGGATGACGTTCCAGGGAAATATGCTGAATGAAAAGAAAAAAGATTACATGCTGCGTGATTCCACTTATGTAACATTCTTGAAATGACAAAAATTATAGAAATGGAGAAGAAATTAATGGTTGTTTGAGGTTAAGGAGGGATGAGGACAAGAATGAAGTGGTTGTGTCTGTAAAGGGCAATGTGAATCTTTGTGGTATGGAAGTGATCTGACTCTATTAGGGTCATTCTCTTGGTTATATTGTGCTGTAGTTTTGCAAGATGTTACTTTAGGGAACTAGGCAAAAGAAAAGAAAGAAAGAACTGCCCAGCATGAGGTTGGTGCCATGTTGTGAGAGACTATACTGTAAGGACCATTGTTTTAAATGTTTTTCTTGTCCATGCCAAGAAGTGTAGTGTGCTGTGTTGATAATATCTGATCTTAATAGAGTGATTTCATATTGAAGTGTTGATTAGTTTTACACTGTTGGTGAGTATGTAGAGGATTAATTACAAAACATACTTTCTTATATTGATGCTTCTAAACTGATCTTGTTTCCCATGAGGTTTTTGGGGGGCTGAGTGGGTAGGAATGGTGATTGAGGGCTGCTTTAGCCCTAATGTTGATGTCTCAGTAGGCTTCTTGCCTACTAAGTAATTAAAGTGTGGAAATTGAGCAAGACCCATTACTAAGAACCCATAAAACTCTAAAATTCTATGCTTTTTTTTTTTAAACTAGGATGAAAATGGATTGCCTCAGGATCAACAGGAGGAGGAACCAATTCCTGAGACCAGAATAGAAGTAGAAATACCAAAAGTAAACACTGATTTAGGAAACGACTTGTATTTTGTTAAGCTGCCCAACTTTCTCAGTGTAGAGCCCAGGTAAGGGGATCAGTATTTCTAGATGTTGGATAGAAATATGTGGAATGTTGATATTTTTCTTACTTTACATGAGTTGACTAATCACAAAATGGAAGACTGGTCATACCCTGTTTCCCTGAAAATAAGACAGTGTCTTATATTAATTTTTTCTCCCAAAGTTGCGCTAGGTCTTATTTTCAAGGGATGTCTTATCTTTCCATGCGCTAGGTCTTATTTTCGGAGGATGTCTTATTTTCGGGGAAACACGGTAGATCTCTGAAGAAATAAATGAAGCATATTCTGTGACAGAAAAAGTATAGACTATAACATCAGTAAAGGAGACTGTTAATGCTCATAATTATTTTTAGCAGTTTGATACTTAGTAATTAATAGACAACATAAGCTTTGGGTGTTTTTGGCTAGTATAGCTCTATAAATGCTGAAATTGAAAGTAGTGAAATTTGCTAGAGAAATGGCAAATGTCCACTGTAGCAGCCATTGCAGATAGAGAAAACCTAATGGTTTTGACAGTTTAATTAGTGTTTGTGGGTATTATTTACTAATAACATGCAAGTTCTTATGCAATTTAATCTTTTCTCCCCAAGCAAAATGATATGGAAAATTAGAGCACATACAGCCTATTCCCTAAAGACTTATATAAGAATAAAGAATATTTTGAAAATTTAGCCTTGCTCAACTTTATTTCCAGCAAGCTATATCCACACCAAATTTCAAGAAAGTGAAATAATTTGAATACTTCTAGAAGTTGAACATGAAGATATTTGATCATTATAAATTTCAATTATATTAGGATTTTTTAGTATATTAGTATGTTAGGTATGTTATTATAAAACAGTGATAATATTCTTTACAAAGTATGATTAATAGTTTATTTAAAAAACAATTTGTAGGCCTTTTGATCCTCAATATTATGAAGATGAATTTGAAGATGAGGAAATGCTGGATGAAGAAGGTCGAACCAGGTTAAAACTAAAGGTACTGTTCTATGTTTACTCTTTTTTTCTTTAATTAAAGTAAAACTTGGAGACACTAACTTGAGACTTGAGCTTTTGAAAATGATTTTTATATTTCCTGTTTTATCAACAAATAAGTTGTATTCCTTTTCAGATTTAAGAAAAGTGTTTTTATTTTAAGAGGAAGGAAGAGGGAGAAAGAAATAGAAACACCAATGATGAGAGAGAATAATTGATTGGCTGCCTTCTGCACGCTCCCTACTGGGAATTGAGGCGTGTGCCCTTGACCAGACTTGAACCTGGGACCTTCAGTCTGTAGGCAGATGCTCTATCCACTGAGTCAAACCAAGTAGGGCTCAGATTATTTTTTAGGAAGAAAATATATAGCTTTTGCTCTATAAATGTGTCACTTTTCTTGCTGTTATACTTTTTTGGTGCTTTTAAATAATCATTAGCTATTTCCTTTATAATACGTAGTACTATAGTTTGGTGTTTTAAAACAATTATTTCTATATGTACTGTGGGTTAAGTTGCAGCAATTTCCTTCAAGAGGAAATTATTACTCAGCCCTGCTGGTGTAGCTTAATGGTTGAGCATTAACCCCTGAACCAGGAGGTTACAGTTTGATTCCCGTCAGGGCACATGTCCTGGTTGTGGGCTTGATCTCTGGTAGGGGGCGGACAGGAGGCAGCTAATCCATGATTCTCATCATTGATGTTTCTTTCTCTCCCTCTCCCTTTCTCTCTCTGAACTTAATTTAAAAATAAAGAGGAAATTCTTCAGGCTCTTTGATCTATGGATAAACAAATCTTATACAAAAGAAGAATTTGTTACTTGTACCAACACTTCTCCTTATGACTTTCTTTGTATTCTTCTGATTGCTCTTAGGAGAGATTTTTATTGTACTAAGTTCCTGTTAATGCTTCTCTCTGATACCTCTATCCAAGGAGGGCCTGTAACCTTCCTTTCCTCAGGGGGATGTAGATAAAGCAGATGCTTCAGAGCTGAGTTGTACCAAAGAACAAGAAGCAGTTGCACTCATACTAAAACGGGGAGCTATGCATTTTAAATTCTTCAATCTGAAGGGTTTCCTGTAAATACTTTCTTATTGTGCCTGGTGTTAGAATGCTAAGAAACTTCTTAGAATAAGGGGGGTGAATTTTTAGAATTCCACCCCTTCAAGTCTGATAGAGTCACAAGTATCTAAGAAACTTTGATATAAAATCATTTCTGTCCAACATGCATGGGCTTCCAAAGCTTTTCAGTGAAATTTTACCACTCCTCCTTGGTAATGGCAATGCAAATCAAATAAGAAAATGGAGGTAAACGGGTAACAATAACAGAATTAATAGGTATAGTGCTTAACTGTAGTGCTTAAAGTGTTTTTTGTTCTTTGCTGTTCTTTTCCTGCCTCTTCCCAACTCCCAATAGCCCATCTGTTAATATTTTTCCTTGAAACATGTATGTATATCTGTTTTTTATGCCTGTTTTAGTGCCTCTGGCATTATTCTACTGATTTTCATTTTTTCCATCATTTATATAAATTAATGTGGTAGTTCCTTACTTGTTTACTTTTTGCTGTTTTTTGAATTTTGTCTTTATATCATGATGCATCAATAAATGCATCAATATATCTATTATGTTTTTAGGTCATGTATACCAGTCACTAATATAAGCACCAAAGCTTAGAAATATTTTCTCTAAAACCTTGCTGCTTAGAGTACAAAATGTTTTTGTTTTTTTTTGTTTTTTTTCAGAATAAAAAAAATATCTTAAAATAGCACCCATGTGAATTTTTACATTGATTAGCAATAGAACTTAACAATAATCTGGTGTAAAAAACAAACAACAACAAAAAACACAACATCAAACATGTCAAATAGAAAGGTAAGAAATTAATACAAAGTAGAACAAAATAACATTTAAAAAGCAACCATTCCATAGAAAATAAAACAAGTGTACAGCATGTTGAGTAAGATGCTTTGCAGAGTTGATGAAATAAAATCTATTGAACTTCACCCCGTGATCAGAGAAGCACAATTTTTGGGGTGCACGCTGCCTTGTGGGGGACAGTCTTCCCATGAAGCAGAAGGCCTTTCTTTCTTTTTTTTTTTTGTTTAAATAAATTTTTATTCATATTATTACAAATGTTCCTTTCCCCCCCTTCTCACCCCACCCTCTGCCCTTTCCCCACCCCCCATTGTCCTCATCCATAGGTGCACTGTTTATGTTCAGTTAGAGTACAAAATGTTGGTGTATAACAGACTACTGTCTTTTAAAACCTCAGCATGTTTCCTGAATGATATTCTTGAGACTAGGCTGACCGTTCTTAGAGGCACTTGGTGGTGTAATTAATTCTTTAATGAACAAGGAACTGGGCTCAGTTTATGTACCTATCTCGGTGAGGTCCATCATCATCATCATCATCATCATCATTATTGTTATTATTTGGATTACCTTATATAATAAAAGGATTTCTCAAAATAGCTTCTTAGTTAATGATGTGTTTGCATATTTATAGGTGGCTAACTGATTTTGTATGAGAGGGAAGGAATGAATAGTGATAGATTATTTTGTTTCCTTTATTGAGAAAATTTCAAATGTATTCAGATCTAGTGAAAACTGTATTAGAAACTCTCATGTGCCCATCACTCACTTCAATGCTTGTCAAGTTGGACAATCTTGTTACATCTCTATTCCCACCCCATTGTACCCTGATTGTTTTGAAACAAATTTCAGAATGGCATCATATATAATTCATGCATATTATTTGAGTTCTTTAATCAGCCAGCCTCATGGTTGCTTATTTATTTAATGAGGAACAAGAAGAAAAGGGGGAAATCTAGGAGGGGACCACTAGAAGCCAGTTGCAGAGATAGTCACGTATAGCAGAATGGAGACCCAGGAATTCTAAGTGGAAATGGGAGCAGCTGCTTTTAGGATTGATGGAGGGGAATCGCCATAGGGAAGCATACGTCGGCTTCAGTGTTGGCTTCTCCTTGCTGCCGTCTTAACTCACATTCTCTTTATCCTGGAGGGCACCCTCTTCTAAGTCTTCACCGTCACTCTAGTGTAGGGGTGTCGAACTCAATCAGAGAAGGGGCCAAAATCTAAAATCCAGCCTAAATCGCGGGCCGAATGGTTTACTGAACAGTCATAAACTGTCATTGTGATGGAAACGCAGCGGAGTGCAGTGATGACAGCGCGGTGCGGGCCACATTGCAAGGCCTGGCGGGACGGATTTGGCCCGCGGGCCTTGTGTTTGACACATGTGCTCTAGTGGGTTCCCAGGGTGCAGCAGTGACAGACGACATGCATTTAGTGTATGGCATCTTCCCAGGCGTCCTCCTGGGTTTTTAATTGCACTAACAGTGGCTTTCATTTTAGGAAACTCTGGAATGTTTTTCAGAACTGCCTGGTATTTCCCCTCCATGCAGCTAAGATAAAGTTAGACTATAAATCTGCTCAATGCTGGGGTTTTGATTTTCAGAGGTTGCTTCTTTTTTCTTACCCATAAGCAGGGAGCCTCCTTATCTCCCTAGGCCAGTAGGCGTGGTGCTTTGGTCACACATTTACAGGGTTTTTAGTCCTGTAAGAGATCCTGCTTTATGTGGGGATTTGCTTCAAGCCTTATCTCCTGTCCTGGAGCTCTTACTGTGTCTTCACACCTCCCCGGGCTACCACAGCTTAAGCGTCTGCTCAGATGCTCCGGCACTCGGCTCACACAGTGACTCCAGCACTAGGAACTCAGAAATCCACTTAAGCGTATTTTTGTTGTTAATTTATTCAACATCTGTAGGTTATTAAGAAAAAAAAAGGGCTTTAATGTTTTATGTTATTAGCTATGCATGCTTATTCCATAGTTATGTGTTTCTTGAGGAAAAAAGCATAAACTACAGTGTTCTAAGGCACTTGTATTTTAAAACAGGTAGAAAATACTATACGATGGAGGATACGACGAGATGAAGAAGGAAATGAAATTAAAGAAAGCAACGCTCGGATAGTCAAGTGGACAGATGGAAGGTGAGTGCATATGCCCAAAGAGTATTGAAATAAATACCCAGAGTGTGGCTAGGAAGGACCAAGTTTTGGAATAAGACCTTATTTTGGGGCCACTTGGGGTGGGGCCCCTTAGTCTGGCCTGCACCCTCTCACAATCTGGGAGCCCTCGGGGGCGCGGGCCTAAGCCGACAGTCAAACGTCCTTAGCGCTGCTGCAGAGTTGGGAGAGGCTGTCGCCACCGCTGCCGCACTCGCCAGCTGTGAGTCTGGCTTCTGGCTGAGCGACACTCCCCCTGTGGGAGCGTCTGCCCCCTGGTGGTCAGTGCACGTCATACCAACCTGGCTGTTCTGCCGTTTGGTCGATTTACATATTAGCCTTTTATTACATAAGATTTCCATTGCTTAGTCCTTGGCATTTAACAGAGGTAGGTACACTAGCTTCCCCTCCCCCGTGTCTCCTCCCCACCCCCATTGCACCTGCTTGCTGTAAGTGGGCAGTTTAAAAAAACAACCTCTCACTGGGAAGGTAGTAGAGGCTGGGTAGATGTCACAGCCTATTTTACTTTGAGGTAGGCGGTTTTTCACGTCCTGGCTTTATTCTTTTCTTCTGGCTTCTGTGTAAGGAGAGAAAGCAGCAGCTGAATCACATTTTAAGGGAAGTAAAATGGTAGGCTGAAAGCTGTATGGCTTTTAATATGTGAAGGGTTCCTTCTTTTCAGCATGTCTCTGCATCTGGGCAATGAGGTGTTTGATGTTTACAAAGCTCCACTGCAAGGCGATCACAACCATCTTTTTATAAGACAAGGGACTGGCCTGCAGGGACAAGCCGTCTTTAAAACCAAACTCACATTCAGGTAACTATTCTTATCAATGGACTATTTGTTACAGTAAAGCAGTGAAATAATAGATATTGTTCAAATGTCCGACTTCCAATTGACATAATCTCACGGTGCAGTTTTCCAAAGAGCAAGATCTGGTTTCCAGCTCTCTGGGTTCAAAGGCTGTTCTGCCTAGTGCACCAAAGTCGCTGATTCACAGGGAACCAAGCTTACAGGAGATTGTTATGTAAACCAGAATGCCACCTTTTTAGTTCAAGTGGTTACTATAACTGCCAAGAGGCCAATAATACTTACTAGTCATTGTGACTCTTCTTTTTAGTAAATGGATCTGGGAGGCTGATAAGTAGAGGTTTGAGTGTGCATGCGGTCAGGAAAGGCGATGAGTTGGTGGGTGTGAAGGCTGTGTCATCCTGTTCCTTTGGCTGCTGCACCCAATGCCACTTCAGGGATGTTCCCCCAAGCAGCCCAGAACACAGGTCAGCTGCTGAGGGCTTTCCCCTTCCTTAGACCGTGTAGACACTACAACAAAATATTTTCTCTTTGTTTCCTTGATTTTATTTTATTTTTTTTCTTTCTCTTTTAAAATACTATGTTTTATTGATTTTTTACAGAGAGGAAGGGAGAGAGATAGAGAGCCAGAAACGTCAATGAGAGAGAAACATCGACCAGCTGCCTCCTGCACAGCCCCCACCGGGGATGCGCCCGCAACCAACGTACATGCCCCTGACCGGAATCGAACCTGGGACCTTTCAGTCCACATACCGACGCTCTACCACTGAGCCAAACCAGCCTCGGCTTATTTTTTTTATAAATATATTTTATTGATTTTTTTACAGAGAGGAAGAGAGAGAGACAGAGTTAGAAACATCAATGAGAGAGAATCATCGATCAGCTGCCTCTTGCACATCCCCTACTGGGGATGTGCCCGCAACCAAGGTACATGCCCTTGACCGGAATTGAACCTGGGACCCTTCAGTCCGCAAACCGACACTCTATCCACTGAGCCAAACCGGTTTCAGCTGTTTCCTTGATTTTAAATAGATCATCCTCCTTGGGTAATGCTTATGTTTAAAAGGCACAATAATCTTAAAAAAAAAAAAATATATATATATATATATATATATATATATATATATTTCAGAGAGGAAGGGAAAGGGAGAGAGAAAGAGAAACATCAGCCGAGACCGGTTTGGCTCAATGGATAGAGCATCGGCTTGGGGACTGAAGGGTCCCGGGTTCGATTCTGGTCAAGGGCATGTACCTTGGTTGCGGGCATATCCCCGGTAGGGGTTGTGCAAGAGGCAGCTGATCAATGTTTCTAGCTCTCTATCTCCCTTCCTCTCTGTACAAAATCAATAAAATATAAAATAAAAAAAAGAAAGAGAAACATCAATGATGAGAGAATCATTGTTCGGCTACCTCCTCCTGCATGCCCCGACTGGGGATCAAGCTTGCAACCCTGGCATGTTCCCTTTTCTGAAATCAAACCTGGGACCCTTCAGTTTGCAGGCCGATGTTTGATCCACTGAGCCAAACTGGCTGGGACAGTGGTCGGCAAACTCATTAGTCAACAGAGCCAAATATCAACTGTACAGCGATTGAAATTTCTCTTGAGAGCCTAATTTTTTAAACTTAAACTTCTTCTAATGCCACTTCTTCAAAATAGACGCCCAGGCCATGATATTTTGTGGAAGAGCCACACCAAGGGGCCAAAGAGCCGCATGTGGCTCGAGAGCCGCAGTTTGCCAACCATGGGGCTAGGGTAGGGCACAATAATGTTGGTTATGCTTAGCTTTTTGAGAATTGTAATTGTCAAGAGTATAGGCTTTGGAATTAGATAAACTTGTATTTGAGTCCTATTTCCACTTGTGTGACTTTATGCAATTTTCTCAACCTTGCTTAGTTTCAGTTTTCTAATATATAAAATTAACAATTTTTCATAGAGTAGCTGCGACAGTGAATTCATACAACATGTAAAGCACAACCACTGTGCCTGGCACTTAGTATTCAGTGCTGCCTGAGCCTGTGCACATACTGCTGTAGGGGGGAGGGGGAGGGGTCCATCTTTGTAAGCCTTTTTATCCCAGCTTTCCGTTTTTTACTTTGCCTGCGAGATAAAAGTGTTTCAGTGAGCTGTTGAATGAAGAAAGATAAAAATCTGCCAGCCCACTATATTCAGTTTAGTGTCCCTGCCTTTTTTTTCTAGGGACTAAGAAATGGTCGCTGGCCTTTTGTTTTTGTGATGTTGATATGACTGGCTCACAAATGTATATGGTAAATATTGAGATTTTTATTTCCTGCAGACCTCACTCTACAGACAGTGCCACACACAGAAAGATGACCCTGTCACTTGCGGATAGATGTTCAAAGACCCAGAAGATTAGAATCCTACCGATGGCTGGTCGAGATCCTGAGTGCCAGCGCACGGAGATGATTAAGGTGTGTTTGCTAAGCTTATTCTGGGATTTTTGATATTGAAAATAGCATTTCCCAAAACGTTTATTAATCACCTCTTGTTGACCCACCTCTCTTCCTTCCAGCTGGCATGAGCAGGGGGCTGGATTCTTGTCTTAGGCATTTTCCAAACAGTGGGTGAATGGCAGTCGGAAAACAGACCTGGTGACTGAAAGGACCTGAACTCTGCAGATACTTTCAAGCATGATTAGATCACCCGTGTCTGTTAGAGACCATGACAGAAGTCATTGGAAGTGTTAGAGACTTAGTCTAAAACAGAATAAAAGTAGGACAGAAAGGGCCTAGAGGAGAATCGGGCAGAGTAGATGTGGTTTTTAAGGGGCATTTGTAACATTCTACCTTACAGGTTTTCAAAGCCGACACAGGTGTCACTTGGCACAAATTCAGCGGTGGGTGGTGTGTGTCTGTATTGACGCCATGGGCCCTTGTGCAGCGCTCGCTCTGAGGAGTTGGAGGCCGCGGTACAGTCTCCCCTGACCCTGTTGGGTCCCAGCTGTTGCCCTGCCTGCTGCATGGGATTTCATTCCTCTGCAGCAGGGCACATGGAGGCGCTGGTTCCTCAGTGTCTTTCTTAGTATCTCCACTGTCAGGCTCTGCTGGAGGTGTGGCCCCGAGTCTCAGCTTTTTACTCCCGGTATTTCGTTCGCAGAGGCAGTAAATCAGATTCCGTAACAGTGCCTAACCCAAGCCCTCTATGTCCCCAGCTTCCATGGACATGCACAAGGAACCCAGCTAGCTCGTTCTTATTCCCTGTCTTGCTGACAGTGTTCTTTTTGTTTTGTTTTGTTTTGGTTTTGTTGTTAATCCTCACCTGAGGATATTTTTTTCCCATTGATTTTTTGAGAGTGAAAAGGAAGGAGTAGGAGGAGAGAGAAAGAGAGAGACAGAGAAACATCAGTGTGAGAGAGACACATCAACTGGTTGCCTCCCACGTGTGCCCCCTGGATTCATGTCCTGAGCATTTGCCAAACAATGGCTGACTGGGGCCAGGGATTGGACTCGCAACCGAAGTACAAGCCCTGGGCCGGGAATTAAACCCAGGACTCCTCTGTCAGCAGGCCAATGCTCTATCCACGGGCCAGGGCCTGCTGACGGTACAGCCACGTTCTACTTAATGAAATAATTTGCTACATAGAAAGTCTAGCAACAGAATTAGAGTTGTATGCAGTAACATAGAACAGTTAAATGAGAGAAATGCCAGATCATCCTTGACCTCTCGTCCCTGTCTGTGTCTTGTGACCCCCAACATGTGGGATGCCAGGCAGATGAAGGGGGTGAAGGCTCTACTTTGGGGCTCAGGGACCGGGCCCTGCCTGCAGGTTCTCATCCTGAGTCGGGAGCTGAGGGGCCCAGACAGGAATATCTGGGTTCTGTGGTGGTTGGGTGGAGCCTGGCCCAGTCAGGTGTCTGTCTCTTGGGAACAGAAATGGCCTCCCTCAGGCACCAGCTGGGCATGGTGACATGGCTCAGCTGGCCGCTGCTCTCTGGGCTCAGATTGGCAACACAGGGGACCTGGCGGCTCCCAAGGCTGTGCCTGTGCCAGTTCTGACCGGACGGGGTGAGGGGCCATCTGCCTCTTCACCCTTGTGTGGCCTTCATGCCTTAGAACTGAACAAGGCGATCGCTGTGTGTGGTAACAGGTGTGGCTTGGAGAGCTCTGCACTCTGAAGACATGGGGAATGGTGCTAACCTGAGCTAGGCATTTCATGTTCTTTATAGTAAAGGTAGTTTCAAGGGCTCTACACTGGCTCATTTTTTTAAGTTGAGTGGTTATGTGCTTCTTTACAGAAAGAAGAAGAGCGTTTAAGGGCTTCTATTCGTAGGGAGTCTCAGCAGCGCCGAATGAGAGAGAAGCAGCACCAGCGGGGCCTGAGCGCTAGTTACCTAGAACCTGATCGATACGACGAGGAAGAGGAAGGCGAGGAGTCCATCAGCTTGGCTGCCATTAAGAACCGATACAAAGGGGGCATTCGAGGTGAGTTTGTGCGGAAACTTCATTTCAGGGTTCAGAAATTTATCTTTGCATTGGGCATACTCTGAATATCCGTTCACTGGACATTTTATTTTTAAGGGTTGGTATACTTCAAGGTTTAAAGAACTACTCAGTGCAGAATTCTTTCAGGTGAGCTTGACAGAGTAGAAACTGCTGTAGCTCTCACCTGCAGACTTTTGCTCCCTCAATTTCTGCTTTTCTGGTTTGAAAGTTTGCCAATTCTATTTGGAACTTTTCTCAACTTTTTAAAAATATATATTTTTATTGATTCCAGAGAAAAAGGGAGAGGGAGAGAGAGAGAGAGAATAATTGATTGCTGACTCCTGCACATCCCCCACTGGGGTTCAAGCCCACAACCCAGGCATGTGCCCTGACTGGGAATCGAACCCTGACCTCCTGGTTCATAGGTTGACACTTAACCACTGAGCAACGCCAGCCAGGCCTCAACTTTCTTTAAATTACTAATTGAGAATCAAGAAGTTACATTCAAGAAATTCATAGTGATTCCTTTCACAGTTCTTTTTTTGCATATTTTCTTCTTTCACAAATACCAATCATTTAAAATGTCAACATCTATTCTGCACCTGCTGAATCCCAGGCAAACACTCAGTCGCTTTGCATGCATCCTGTTTGGTCCTCAGCACATAGTTGGTAAGTGGAGAGTTCTTGAGCCGGGTCACTGACTCCGGAGGCAATGCCTCTGTCACAATACTGCACTCCGGTGGCCCGCAGCTGGTAGGAAGATCCTGCTGAAGAGCAGACTGAACCTGAAGGTCAGAGACGTGGCCTGGACTCCGGATCCTGCTTGCTCTAATCTCCGTTCTGCCACTTTTTAGTTGGATGACTTCTGCAAAGTTATAATACCTCCCTTCTGTTACCTAATTATGAAAAACAACCTATGAATAGTAGTGCTTACACCATGAGGTTGTTTTGAGAATTGAAGGATATGGTACATGTAAAGTACTTCACCCAGTGCCTGGCACATCACAAGTACTAAATAAATATTGCCTAAAACTGCTGTTCTTGCTTGTACTACTCAGCTTTGAGCAAGTGACTTCACATCTGAATAGTGGGTACCACATCTGTAAAATGAGGCTTTAATCCTCCAAATTAGCTGTTAGAGCTTCAGGAGTGACTGTGCAATATAAGGGGTACTGTGGGTGAGTGCATCCTCATTTGTCCCTGTTGAGTGATATATTTTAAGAATAGCTAGATCTCCCCTCTTTGATATCCTATAAAACCTCTCGCTTCCTCGCAGTGATTGCGTTTGTTTTGGTGTGCTTTGATCCTTCCTTCCTGCCTATGATTTAGTTCTGATCTGTGGTACAGGGACCTTTTATTTTTTTGTTAATGCTAAATTCCTATAGAAAACATCAGTTATGGAAATAACCACATAAAACCAAAATAAACACAAAAAATTGAGGTTGCTTTTAGGGAGAGAGTTATATAGTACTAGAGGCCTGGTGCATGAATTCGTGCATGGGTGGGGTCCAGCTGACCCAGCCGGGGACAGGGAGGAAGGGATGCAGGAGGTTGGCTGGTTGGCCCCGCCCCCGAATGGGGTATTGGGGGCCAATTGAGGAAGGGGCAGGCTTGGGGGAGGGGCCCCAGGTGGTTGGGCGCCAGTCCCACCCCCATTCGGGGTGTTGGGGGCTGATGGTGGCCCAGATCAGGCTGGTTGGCTTCTGCAATGCGTGTCATAGCCACCAGTCATTCAGGTTGTTCCGCCGTTCTGGTCACTGGGCTTTTATATAGAGAGATTCAATTCACTAGAGTTTTAAAACCTATCAGACCAGCTCATTAGCATTCAGTTCTATCCAATAGTCAGATAGGTAGGGAGTGGGGAGAAGGGAAGGCTTTAGGTTCTGAGGCAAGAGGGTTGGTCTGAAGCAGGTTGCTGTTATCCCACCAAGGTCCACCTCTGCGGGACATCAGAGATCACCTCTCATCTACACCTCCTTTTGAAATGTCTACCTGGCAACCAAAGGTCTTTACAGAACAGGAAACCACCTCTCCTATCTTCAAAGCTCATTTTGGAATTGTTTAATGACTCTCCATGAAAGAACGACTCGGGCTGTATAGCTTATTTGGAAGAGTGATGGTGCCTGTTTCGTTAGTCACTCAGCACACAGCCTCTTTAATATTGAAAGTGGTCATGTGAACCATTCTTGTATTTTGAAAGGGTAAGTGCTCCATTACAACACATCTAAACTTACATCTATCTTTAAATCAGAACATTTTAAACTATCTGCTTCCTCTGGGAAAATGCGCAGAAGGAATTAAAGATACTTATCAGAAGAAAAGTCCCGGAATGAATAGATAGCTGTCTTTGAAAATCACTCATACACCTTATTCCTTTGCTTTCAGAGGAACGAGCCAGAATCTATTCCTCAGACAGCGATGAAGGATCGGAAGAAGATAAGGCCCAAAGATTACTCAAAGCAAAGAAACTCAACAGTGATGAGGTAAAACCAAATTTATTCAACCTTAGGGGTTTACTCTGTGCCTACGAGCCAGCTCCTGCAATGAAGACACGCTCACAGCCCAGGAGCACACAGATGTCCCCACCCTTCGCGGAAGCTCAGGGAGACCAGTGCAGTCACAGGACAGGGAGTGTCCGGGGGGAGGGCCTGACCGCGGTTTGGATGGGTGTTGGAGGGCTGCTCAGAGGAAGAGACCTCTCACTGAGTGTTAAGGAAAGTGTTAGCCTGCAGGGCATAGCGGTCAGGGTGGGCTTACCTGGTGGATGGAGAGGCCTGGGAGAAGGAAGACAGGCTCTGAGATACTAGGGCTCCACTGGAGAATTAGAAATCATTCAGTGTGGGGAGGTCAGAGGGTGTATTTATTTTTCCCTTTTTCTTTTCAATATATATTTTTTAAGTTATAGAAATAATTCTGATGATAGAAAAAACTGATTTCTTTCTGTTTAAATGAAATACTGCTTGAAATAATATTGAGTAATTCAATACATTTACATTTATTGGAAAAAATCATTCCAAAGTTATATTCTTTTTTTAAAAAAATATAAACCTTTATTTGTTTATTTATTTTTTTTTAATCCTCACCACGGAATGCTCATTGATTCTTAGAGAGGAAAGGGGCATAGAGAGAGAGAAAAACATCAATGGCTCTCTCCTGCACACACCCTGACCAGGAATTGAACCCATGACCTTTTGTTGTATGGGATGACGCTCCAACCAACTGAGCCACACTGGCCAAGACTTAACTTATATTCCTAATAGTACCCTTTTCAAATTATAGAGTACAGGCACTGCCCAGCTGGTGTTGCTCAGTGGTTGAGCATCCACCCTGGAACCATGTCCGGGTTGTGGGCTCATCTCAAGTGTGGGGTGGCAGGAGGCAGCTGATTGATGCTCTCATTGATGTTTCTACCCTGTTTCCCCGAAAATAAGACAGTGTCTTATATTAATTTTTTCTCCCAAAGTTGCACTAGGTCTTATTTTCAAAGGATGTCTTATCTTTCCATGCACTAGGTCTTATTTTCGGAGGATGTCTTATTTTCGGGGAAACACGGTATCTCTCATCTCTCTCCATTCCTCTCTCTCTTTAAAAAAAATAAATAAATTTTAAAAATCATACTAAAAGGTATAGGTACTAAGAAATTTTAAAGGCCGAGATTGATGGATTGATTTATATTTTCCTTTGCCAAGTGCCTTGGATAGCAGCTGCCTGGGCCCACTTTAAATTATATTCTGGAAATAAGGTCTTTATTTTATTTTTTTATTTTTATTTTTTTGAAATAAGGTCTTTTTAGATGACCTGAAAGAATGATTTTTGAATTTTCCTAGAATTCTTTTTAATACCATGCTAATTCATTTTGATGCTTGAGATTAGAAAATTTTCATTCATTAAGTCAGGGGCTGGAAAATTATATCCCACTTACCTAATGTAGCTGGTTTGATTGGAACCTGCCCGTGCTTATTTGTGTGTCATTTGTAGATGTTTTCCTGTTACAATGGCGGAGTTGAGTAGTTGCAGCAGAAACCATATGTTTTACAACGGCCAAGACATCTATTATTCGGTCTCTTCCAAAAAAGTTTGCTGACCCCTGCCTCAAAGAAATGGGCCTGGGCTTGTTCCTGATCCACATTACACTAAAGATGTAGTTCCTGGGGCCTGCTATTACCCTGTTTCCCCGAAAATAAGACAGTGTCTTATATTAATTTTTGCTCCCAAAGATGCGCTAGGTCTTATTTTCAGGGGATGTCTTATTTTTCCATGAAGAAGAATACGGTGCACATTTATTGTTAAATGAAAATAAAGGAAATGTATTACCTGTATACGGTACGGTAGTACGGTAGTTGTTAACACAAACCAGACAAACTGTGAATCCTACAGTATCAAGAATTTACTCATTTATTCAATGACAATCATGTCATCATCTTCTGGAACATCATCATAATAATCCAATTCTTGAATTTCCTGGTGAATTTCTTGTGACTCCATTTCTTTCAGAATCAGTGGACCAAATCTCTCATGTTTAGCAATAGCACTGTCTTTAAATGAGTACTTCTTGTCAAAGTAGCCTGCTCGCAGTGCATTTGCAATGCAACTGTCAGTGATTTTCTCCCATGAATTCTTCACCCAAGTCACAACTTCTTGCAGTTTAGGTTTCACAAAGTTTCCACGCTGACTTCTCTCCATTCTATTTTCAGTGTAGTCGTTAATTTTCATTCTGAGACAGAGCCGGGGGGGGGGGGGGGGGGGTTATTTTCAGGGGGATGCCTTATATTTCACTCAGAAGGAAACCTGTAAGTAGGTCTTATTTTCGGAGGATGTTTTATTTTCGGGGAAACACGGTAGTCTGCTCCACGTGGCCTTTGTCTCTGGTCCTCAGCACCCTGCAAGGCATAACAACTAACGCTCAAGTTCGCAGAGCTTGGTAAATGTCTTCAAGGAGGACAGCATTAGTGCTCTCCTTATCTCTGTGGGTTCCTGCTTTCACTTCATTTTTGGCCTCTGATTATGCTTTATTTTCTTGCTGTCTCATTGATTTGTTTATACTTTTCCATCATTGTTACTTTCAGTGGGAGGGTTATTCAAAAGATTGTTCTGTCACCCAGGAAATACCGTATGTTCCTGCCATCCATGATTTTAATCATTTGGGCCTTCTGTGGACTGAAGGCTTCTATAAGCTCTTATGTGAAGCAGAATTTCATTCTTGGCATTATTTGTTAATCACAGCATTTAATATTTCTCAGTCATTGTTGGAAGTGGCATGCTATGGAAGATAACCTGACAGAAATTGTTAAATCACTCTGCAGCATATATAAAACAAATAAATTATATAGGGAACATCCTAATGATGTGTTTACAGTGTGTTGAACTGTTGGCAAACGGGGATCCTTATTTGAGCAGATGCTATTTTATTTCTTGGCAAGCGGAGACTGTGAGTAAAAATTGAGAAGTGCTGTGGGATTTCTCTTTATTCCTCGTATTCCCAGAAAGGATATGTTAACATGTGATCCACCAAGTAGCGTTCTTTGAGGCTGGGCAGTTACAAATCTTAGCTGTTCGTGTAGGCAAGTCCTGCCATGGGTTATAATGGGAGAGCATCAGGAGCAGGTCATATCTGATCTAGGTCCCTCTCCAATATTTGTAGGTGAAACTCCTCCTTAATGCCATGAGCCTGGTTTTGCCTGTGAGAAAGGGAGTTTATAGGCCCTAATGTCCCATACCAGAGAACTCCCCTTACCACCCTCAGAGCATTCCTTGATATGTGGGCCGAGGGCATGAGACTAGATGACAATGAACTGGATTACTGAATCTTGGGGCTACCCTTTGCCACTTATATGGCCTAGAGAAATCATCTCACATTTCGGGGTCAGTTTCCTCATCTGTTCGGTGGGACTCATGCGTGCTGCCTTGTAAAGTTGTTGTATTATAGTAAATAAGTAAAGTGGATAACATAGACCAGAAAGTGCTACCTTCTCCTCCCCAACGGTGTGTAAGTTACAGAAGAGAAGAATACAGCTGCTTGTCCTCCCTGATGTTTGTAAGCAGCAAAACCTTTAGAAAACCTAATTTACTTCCAAGGTAGAAAAATGGGTAGGAGGAGAAACGGGAAAGGGAAAGACCCATGAGGAAACATGAAAGCAATGGAAAGGCAGGGGCATGGCCAGTCCTCACCCGTCTGTGTCTTCACAGTTTGTGTAATTACTCGGTGTAGTTGTTTTCTAATGCCTTCTAGCACTGCAGATTTGGAAACTGGTTATGACCCTGACCACCATTTTTATTTACTTGGTGAATGCTCTTTTTAAAAATGGTTATTTAATTTTGAGTTTTCATAGTCATTCATTTCAGAGCTACTTTGATAAACCTTTCTAGAAATAATATCTATTAATTAGATTAAATATTTTTTTGTCTGTTTAGGAAGGTGAACCTTCTGGAAAGAGAAAAGCAGAAGATGATGATAAAGCAAATAAGAAGCATAAGAAGTACGTGATCAGTGATGAAGAGGAAGAAGATGATGACTGAAGTGCAAAATGTGAAAACATTTATATATTTTATTGTACAGTTTGTCCTATAAATATGATGTAAACATGAGTTATTTTGATTGAAATGAATTGATTTGCTTCTCTGTAATTTTAATTGTAATAAAATGTTTTTTAAAGACAAGTCTCTATTTAAGAAATTGACTTTTTCCAAAGTGAGTTGATTTTATTAACGTTGAGTCTTAGGTTTTCTTTTCATTTTTTTTCTTTAATATATTTATTGAATTTTTACAGAGAGAAGGAGAGGGATAGAGAGCTAGAAATGTCGATGAGAGAGAAACATCGACCAGCTGCCTCTTTTTTTTTTTTTTTTAATATATTTTATTGATTTTGTACAGAGAGGAAGGGAGAGAGTTAGAGTTAGAAACATAGATGAAAGAGAGTCATCGATTAGCTGCCTCTTGCACACCCCCTACTGGGGATATGCCCGCAACCAAGGTACATTCCCTTGACCGGAATTGAACCCGGGACCCTTCAGTCTCCAAGCCGACGCTCTATCCACTGAGCCAAACCTGTCCCGGCGACCAGCTGCCTCTTACACACCCCCTACTGGGGATGTGCCCGCAACCAATGTACATGCCCTTGACCGGAATCGAACCTGGGACCTTTCAGTCCCCAGACCGACGCTCTACCACTAAGCCAAACCGGTTTTGGCAGGTTTTCTTTTTTTTACATTTATATTTATCTATTTTTTGAGTGTTAGGTTTTAGTGAGTTCCTGTTGCTCTGATGCACCTCCTCCCATGCTCCACAAGGAAGCTGCCTGGGCAGGACCACATGGGGCTAGTTAGGCATCCTTGTGGGATACAGAGTTTAAAGGGGCACAAAATTGTCTGTAATTGTATTAGTTTGCTAGGGATAACCAATACAAAGCACCCAAACTGGGTAGCTTAAAGCCACTGAAATGTATTCCCGCACAGTTCTGGAGCCGAGAACTCCCAAACCGGGTTCCTGTCCTGTCCTGGCTTCTGGGACTCCGAGTTACCGTTGGTTCCAGTCTTTGCCTCTTTCTTCACATGACATTTCCCTATGTCTGTATCTCCAGATTTCCCTCCCAGATGCACAACGGTCAGTGGGTTTAGGGCCACCCTAATCTAGTGTGACCTCATCTTCACCAATTACATTTCTAAGACCGTTTTGCCAAATTCTGAGGTTCTGGGTGGATATGAGTTTTGAGGGATCCCTATCTACTGCAGTAATCAAAATTAATGTAATACAACATTTTAAAAAATATATATTTATTGATTTTTTTACAGAGAGGGGGAGAGGGATAGAGAGCTAGAAATGTAGATGAGAGAGAAACATCGACCAGCTGCCTCTTGCACACCCCCTACCGGGGAAGTGCCCACAACCAATGTACATGCCCTTGACCGGAATCAAACCCGGGACCCCTCAGTCCACAGACCAATGCTCTATCCACTGAGCCAAACCGGTTTCGGTTGTAATACAACATTTAAAAAAATTGACATGAATATCAAAAACCCCATGATGAACAAAATACCAACATTTTACATAAAGACAGGATCTGCTTTTTCTGTGCCATGGTGGTATGTGCAATTGACTCTTGCCAAGTCTTCTCACAGGACTTAGGATCGAGCGGTTGCTGGCCAAACACAGAAGAATCGGCCTATTCCCCAATGGATTCCGATGGGAACTGGCAATAAAATGAGGTTCAACTCCAAGAGGAGACCTGGGGAAGAACCAAGCTGGGTCTGTAAGGGATTGCACATGATGTAGTTCTCCTATGTATTCTGTGTCCGCACTGCTTACAATTTACCACATCACTGAAAAGATCACTACTATAGGGACAGTTGGCCGTGTTTCATTGGGAAATGATTGAAGAATGATTTTTCTCTTCGTTAGTATGTTTCTGCACTAGTAGGTTGGTTCAGTAATAAATATGTGAGGCCTTTAAAGAGATGTGGCAGGATTGGGATTAGGGTAAGGCAAGTGAGAGGTGCAGAGCTGGTTGAGTTCTCTAAGATTTTATATTTTGTTGATGGTGTTTTGTTTTTCTTGTTTTGCATGGAACTTAAGTACTGCAGTATTATTTATCTCGAACACAGATTTCGCACCCCTTACATTTCCCACACAAGGTGAGTATCTCACTTGCACATCCTGGTCCTGGCCCTGCTGTCGCACCACATGGTGGCTGAGTTCCAGAGGTGAGCACCCCACGGAGTGGGCCAGGTGGAAGCTGTATTACCATTTCTTGCTTTCTCCTTTTACGACTAGCATCGAAAGTTCCATCAAAATCCACCACATTCTGGTCATTTGAAGTAAGTCAATGATGCAAGTCCATATTGACAGGGTGGGAAGTTTGACACCGCTTGATGGAAGGGACAGCAAAGAATTTGCAGAGATGTTTTGAATCCACCCCACACTTACATGTCTTTTCTGTAGTGCTCTCCTACATGCACTAACCTTGCCCCTGTGATTGGACTGCACCCCACTTCCTTCCTATGCTGTTAGTGCAGTCTGGGTGCGGTGGCTGCAGGAAGTCTACCTGGTGACAGAGGAAGAAAAGCGACTTCTGGCCGAAACAGGTTTGGCTCAGTGGATAGCGCGTCAGCCTGCGGACTGGAAGGTCCCAGGTTCAGAGGCATGTACCTTGGTTGTGGGCACATCCCCAGTTGGGGGTGTGCAAAAGGCAGCAGATTGATGATTCTCTCTCACTGATGTTTCTAACTATCCCTCTCTTTTCTCTCTGTAAAAAAAAAAAAAAAAGAAGAAGAAGAAGAAGAAGAAGAAGAAGAGGGTTCTGAATTGGGTCACGTTCCTAACTCAGAAACCTTCAGTCCCTTTGCTGTTTTTGGCTATCAAGTTGAAACTTCTCTTGTGGCTATAAAGAGCCTTCTTTCTTTTTTTAAATATATTTTTATTGATTTTTTTTTTATAGAGAGGAAGAGAGAGAGATAAAGAGTTAGAAACATCGGTGAGAGAGAGTCATTGATCAGCTGCCTCTTGCATACCCCCTACTGGGGATATGCCCGCAACCAAGGTACATGCCCTTGACCGGAATCGAACCCAGGACCTTTCAGTCCGCAGGCCGACACTCTATTCACTGAGCCAAACTGGTTTCTGCAAGAGCCTTCTTTCTGATTCTTCCAAGGCAACATTTTTTTAAAATTTGTTTTTAAGGAAAAAATTAATGTTTTAATTTTGTTTAATTATAATATTTTTAAAAAATAGGGAAAACATGTACCTACACAATAGCCTGTCACAGTAATTTAAAAATTATAGCCACGTATGTGCCTTTAAAACCTGTTAACTGAGCCGAAACCGGTTTGGCTCAGTGGTAGAGCGTCGATCTGCAGACTGAAGGGTCCCAGGATTCTGGTCTAGGGCATGTACATTGGTTGCGGGTACATCCCCGATAGGGGGTGTGCAAGAGGCAGCTGGTCGATGATTCTCTCTTATCGACGTTTCTAGCTCTCTATCTCTCTCTCCTCCTCTCTGTCAAAAAAATAAATAAAATATAAATAAATAAAATAAAACCTGTTAACCGAGTGGGACCTATAAATACATCAAACATAAACACTATCGGGAACAGGTAGGACATATGAATACATCCTTGAAATATATGTTGCGCCCTGAGAGGGACGGTATATATTTTTTGTAATCTTTATAATTGTTTGTAAAATTTATAATTTTTTATATTTTATTGATATTTTACAGAGAGGAAGAGATTGGGATAGAGAGTTAGAAACATCGATGAGAGAGAAACATAGATCAGCTGCCTCTTGCACACCCCCTACTGGGAATGTGCCCGCAACCAAGGTACATGACTCTGACTGGAATCGAACCCGGAACCTTTCAGTCCGCAGGCCGATGCTCTATCCACTGAGCCAAACCAGTTTCGGCTATAATTTTTTAATTTGATGTTTCCATTTTTTTTTTTTTTTTTGGTATTCTTTTCTATTTGTTTGTAATTTTTTGTTTTGTTTGTAATTTTGTATTTTCCTTTGTGCTTTATATATAAATAAATGAAAAAATATATATTTCATTTATTTTAATTAAGTATAAATAAATAAAAATATATAAAATTATGTCGGCTGGACGTGACATACTGACACGTCCTAGTGAAAAAGTGAGCCCATTGTACATGGCGTAATTAAAATTTGGAAACAGCCTAGGTGCCCATCAGCAGTTTTTGGATCCAAAAACTATGGTACATTTACACAATGTTTTTGGATCCAAAAACTATGGTACATTTACACAATGGAATATTATGCTGCCATAAAAAAGAAAAATTTCTCGTCGTTTGCAGCAACTTGGATGAAATTGGAGAACATCATGCTGAGTGAAATAAGCCAATCAATGAAAGAGAGACACCACATGATCTCACTTATTTATGGATGATAAAGTACATTATAAACTGAAGAACCAAAAGATAGATATAGAGACAGTAAAGCAACAAGCAGACTTCAAATTACAGTGGGGAGGCTGGGGAGATCTGGGGGAGATAAGAGATCAACCGAAGGACTTGTGTACATGCATATAAGTACAACCAATGGACAGAAAACTCTGGGAAGGGAGGGTATGTATGGGAGGGGGGGGCATTGGTATATATACAAAAATAATAATTTAATAAAAAATATATTAAAAATAAATAAATAAATAAATAAATAAATAAATAAAATAAAAAAATAAGGGAACTCCCCGGTTAACAGGTTAACTGGGAATCGAACCCACAGCCCTTCAGTCTGTGGGCTGTCGCTCTAACCGCTGAGTGGAACTGGCCAGGGCTCATCTGCCCTGTTCTTAACACCCACTGTTAGGAAACAGCTTTTTACGGGTGTCACATAGTTCTGAGGGTTTTGTGAGCTGAGGCACTGACCGCCTGTGCTGGGGACTATCTTTCCCAGAGGCAACATGGAACAGTTTTCTTTTTCTTCCTGTCCACGCTGAGCGATGCTGGGGCCAATCACATCCCGGCCTTGCCCGCAGCCCGTTAGGGGGCGCCACAGGAGGGCCGCGGGGAGCCTAGATAGGACAGACAGACTGCTTCCTCCTGCTGTCTGTGGCGCCCTCTGGGGGCTTCCTGTGGCCTGGCCGTCTCCGGGGCAGCACTCCGTGCCCACCGGGGCAGCTCCTCCCCACCTCGGCCGCCGGCCTGCAGGTTTGCCGCACCGGAGGCGGCCCGCTGTGCGCCCAGGGGCCCGGGCAGCTGGGCACTGAGGTACAGCGTCTGACCCACACGTTCAGGTTAGTGACCCCACCTCCGGCCCCTCAGCTCCTCCCGCCGCTGGAAGTTGCTCTCTGATTCTGATACTTCTGTGAGCCTTAGCCGCCTTCTTTATACTTTTTGTAACGTAATTAACAACTTGAAACCTAAGTGTCATTTTTTAAGTTGACTTCGTATAGGCCACTGGTATGTCTCCTGGGGCCCACCTGGGGCCTGAGGGAACGAGTCCTCAGAGGCCATTTGTGGAGGCTGGTTTGGGTTCGAGCGCAGCACTGGCTCCGCGGCCCTGGGAAGCAGATGCTGATCAGCAGGTTACCCCTTGGCGGAGGCCCAGCGGCTGCTCCCTTGTATGGCAGTGATGGCTGTAAGGCTGCTGTGCGGGATGGATACTTCTAAGTGTCCCAGAAACGATCACAAGCTTAGGTCTTCTTTATTTTTTTAAATTATTTTAATCCTCACCCGAGGACATGCCTAGAGACAGGAAGGGAGGGAAAGAGGAAGGGACAGGAGAGAGAGAGAAAGAGGGAAAAACCCTCAATCGGCTGCCTCCTGCATGCTCCCTACTGGGGATTGAGCCAGCAGCCACCTGGTATGTGCCTGAACTGGGAATCAAATCGGCAACTTCTCAATGCATGGGACAACTCTCACCATCTGAGCCACCCCAGTAGGGTGGGATGGACATTTCTGAGTGCCCCAGGCCCCTTACAGAAACAAAATCACAAGCTTAGGTATTTTAATTATAATTAATTAATTAATTAATTTTTAAATTCTCACCTGAGGATATACTAGAGAGAGGGGAGGACGGGAGAGAGACAGACAAACAGACAGTCAGACACGAGAGAGAAACATCTACTGGTTGCCTTCTGTACAAGCCCTGGCAAGGAATTGAACTGTCAACTTTTTTTTTTTTTTTTTTTTTTTTTTTTTTTTTTGTGCACCGTTCCCGGAGGTACTGCAATACCGGGTCGATGCGTGGAGTGGACAGAGCAAGCTCCCATTCCAACTCCCAGCTTCAAAAATCCATTTAATATATTGTCCTCTGATAGAGGACGTATCAGATATTAAACTGATAAGAACAGATACTACACTTGATCTTAGCCAAAAGACCGAGAAGCGATGAACTGTCAACCTTTTGATGTGCAGGATGGCGCTCAGCCAACTGAGCCACACTGGCACCAGCTTAGGGCTCTTATTTATTTATTTTTATTTATTTTAAAAAATATATTTTATTGATTATTTTACAGAGAGGAGGGGAGAGGGATAGAGAGTTAGAAACATTGATCAGCTGTTTCTCTGTTATTTATTTTTTAAAATATATTTACTGATTTTTTTTACAGAGAGGAAGGGAGAGGAATAGAAAGAGAAACATCGATCAGCTGCCTCCTGCACCCCCCCACTGAGGATGTGCCTGCAACCAAGGTACCTGCCATTGACCAGAATCGAACCCGGGACTCCCCTGTCCGCAGGCAGATGCTCTACCCACTGAGCCAAACCGGTTTTGGCCCAGCTTAGGGCTTTTAAATGTTTAGCTCAAGTCATGGTCAGAGAACCAGTGCACTTTTGTGACTGCCCTGAAGGAATCAGACATTTACAGTCTGAGGGCTAAGGTAGCTGAAAATTGAATAGCATTTCATCATGTGACTGCAGAATTACCACGTCCATTGGATTCAGTCTCTTCAGGTCTTTTGTATGAAAGGGCATTTGGTGGAGAAAAAAACTATGAATGAGGGAATCTGGACTCAGATGAAGCTCAAAACCACAGCTTTCTCGTCACTCAGCCTCCCAGCAGCTGGCCTCCCTACGCCAGAGGAAACGGACCGATTCTGTTTGAAAACGCCGTAATGACATGCCTGGTCAGTGTCCATTCTCCACTCATCCAGCTGACCCACTTTTACCTGCGACCCATCGCTAGGATCTCATCACTTTAGCAAAGAAAGCACAAACTGACTAGAAGAAACAGCTTATGCACAAGAACTACAATATTTTGCTAATAAATACAGGCAGAGCCTGGGGAATGTGTGTGGAAGTGGATTCTAAGAATAAAATGTAGGATAGACTATAACACTAGTTTGGGTCAAATTTACTGATCTGGGTGCACTTGTATATTCTGAGTTTGATGTGTTAGCACATATAACAGGACATGACTCTATACTTGGTTGGTTATTGAAAGCAAACTCAATGGTTACCTCTGTTTAATGAAGTTGAAATGTCTAAGCTTCCCTGGAATTATGTGAAAGGAACCCGAAGACTGACAGAGAGAGGATTGTTGGGGTACACACCTCATGTGACCTGCAGACCACCCCTTACCTTCTCCAACTACCTCCCTCGGGAGACCAGCTAGAAATAACGAGTATTTAGCATACCTCACAGTGTCTGGGGGTCAGGGGGGGGCTCAGGAGGGTGCTGCTGGCTCGGGGTCTCTCAGGAGGCTGCAATCGAGACAGTGGATGATGCTGAGACTGCCTTATCTGGCAGCTTGCCTGGGGCTGAAGGCAGGAGGTCTCAGTTTCTCACCACAGCCTCTCCATAGCAGTTTGAGTGCCTTTACAATCATGGCAGCTGCCTTCCTCTAAAGACAGTGACCCAAAAGAGAAATCGAGGCAGAAAAGACACAAGTTTGCCCTGGCTGGTAAGCTCCTTGGTTAGAGCATCGGCCTGCACACCCAAGGGCTGCAAGCTCGATTCCTGGTCAAGGGTACATACCTGAGGTGCAGGTTCGATCCTGGCCCCAGATGGGGCATGTGCGGGAGGCAAACAGTCAATGATCTTTCTCCCCTTCCCACCATCTCTCCATTTTATTTTTTTAAAAAATTTTTAAGATATATTTTATTGATTTTTTACAGAGAGGAAGTGAGAGGAATAGAGAGTTAGAAACATTGATGAGAGAGAATCATGGATCAGCTGCCTCTTGTACACCCCTTACTGGGGATGTGCCTGCAACCAAGGTACATGCCCTTGACCGGAATTGAACCCGGGACCCTTCAGTCCCCAAGCCGACGCTCTATCCACTGAGCCAAACCGGTTTCGGCCATCCTTCCACTTTAAAATTCAATGGCAAAAAATATCCTCAGGTGAGCCGAGACCGGTTTGGATCAGTGGATAGAGCGTCGGCTTGGGGACTGAAGGGTCCCAGGTTCTATTCCGGTGGAGGGCATGTATCTTGGTTGCGGGCACATCCCCAGTAGGGGGTGTGCAAGAGGCAGCTGATCGATGACTCTCTCTCATCGATGTTTCTAACTCTCTATCTCCCTTCCTCTCTGTACAAAATTAATAAAATATATTTTAAAAAAATATATCCTCAGGTGAGGATTAACAAAAAAAGAAAGAAAGAAAGAAAGAAAGAAAGAAAGAAAGAAAGAAAGAAAGAAAGAAAGAAAGAAAGAGAAAGAAAAAAAAGAAAGCAAGCCGCAAGTTCGTGGCTCGGCCTCGGCAGTGAGGTTGTATTCCACTGATCACACAGACCAATGAGGACACAGTGTGGCGGGGCCCACACAAGGGCCAGGCCACCACATGGGCCTGGAGAACTATCTGGAAAGCCGTCCGTCACGACGACTGTGCCTCCCACCAAGTCTATCCCCTTCCTTCTCCATAGACACTCTCCTCAGGCTTCTGAGGGCCAGGCTCGGGGGAGGTTAGGTTTGCCGAGATTTGGTTTATGAATCTGGGGAATATGTTGAAGTGAGAGGCTAAGAACCATCTGAAGAATTTTTCAGAGAAATTTAGACTGTGCATTTCTCTCCCACATGGAAGCTTCTAGGGGCACCATGGATCTGTTTGGAGACATAGAAGATATTTCCTCCCAGAGTGATAGTGACAACCAGCCGCCCGGTGCAGGACAGCCTGTTGTAAGTACCATCTCTAATCCCAGCCGGCCCGCTGCTCAAAGCGAAGGGAAATGTCCGAGGGCCTGACTCTCCCGTGTGGAGAGAGCACAGGGAGAACGGAGCCGCGGTCTGAAACATCGGCTCAACGGGTGACTTCTGAGCTACGATGAGAATTTCTGGATACTACGGGGCACAAAAGGAACTGCTTAGAATGAGTCTGATGTCAAGCTTTAGACTGTCGGGACTCAAAATTTTAAAAACCTTTGATTTAAAAGTTATTCAGGCCTGTGCCAATTGTAATAGTTACTTAGCCTTGAATTGCATAATTCAATTACCAGGATTGCATAATTTCACATTTCTATTGTTAAATATCTTATGCAAGCTTGCTATGTCAGCAAAATAGACTTTTTTTTTTTTTTTTTTTTTTTTTTTTTTTTTCCTGTTAATGCAGGCTACTAACGCTTGCAAATATTGTGGTGGGGGTAGGAGAATAGAGGATGAAACTTTAGGGAAAGGTTTGGAGGGTTGCTGACTGCTTTATCCCTAAACTGGTGCGCGGGGCGGGCGGCACTGCAGCGTCACGTCCGGCTCTCCTCCAGGATGGGCGGCCCCGGGCCCGGCGCGGGCAGCAGCCGGTTTCTGACTCCGGGATGGAAGTAGAAACGCCGTTCTTCAGACCTGACCTGGGACATGAACTGCACTTCGTGAAGCTGCCCCGATTCCTCAGCATAGAACCCAAGTGAGAGAGCTGATTCACGTTTTCTTTTTCTCAGGATACTGAATGAAAATATGTAGAATGTAAATGTGTTTTCTTACTTACCATGAGTTGGTGAATCCCAAAGATCGGAGATTTCTCACCTAATGAAAAAATAAGTTATGATGTTCTGGGTAGAAAAATGATGGATCACTGGTGTGTGAGATTTTGTTGTTGTTGTTGTTAACATAGAGTTTCTGATGTGAGTTTCTTTTTTAACCTTTTAAAAAAATATATTTTTATTGATTCCAGAGAGGAAGGGAGAGGGAGAGAGAGAGAGAGACATATCAATGATGACAGGAAATCATCGATTGGCTGCCTCCTGCACACCCCTTACTGGGAATCGGAGCTCACAAACCTGGGCATGCGCCCTTGACCAGAATCGAACCCAGGATCTTAGCCCACAGGCCGATGCTCCATCCCCAGAGCCAAACTGGCTAGGGCTGATGTGAGTGAGTTTTAATGCTAATAATTCTTGTAACGTTTAGGCACCTTTCTTATAAATAAACAGATGTCACAGCTGACAAAGGAATTTTTTGTTAGTCTGTAAAGCTTAAAAACCAGAAAATGAGAGTGAGGAAGTTTGCTAGAGAAATCGCAAATGTTCAATATGAAAGCTATCGTGAATCTAGAAAAAAATGATTTGGGACAACAAAAGGTTGTTAATTGGTATTATTCACAAAGGTGCACCAGTGCAAGCAGTTAAACATGACATTTATTTTTTTAAAAACATGTTTTTATTGGTTTCAGGGAGGAAGGGTGAGGGGAGAGAGAGAAACGTCAATGATAAGAGAGAATCACTGATCGGTTGCTCCTGCATGTCCCACACTGGGGATCAAGCCCACAGCCCAGGCCTGTGCCCCGACTGGGAATCAAACTTTGATCCTCTAGTTCACATGTGTCAAACACAAGGCCCGTGGGCCAAATCCGTCCCGCCAGGCCTTGCAATGTGGCCCGCACCGCGCTGTCATCACTGCACTCCGCTGCGTTTCCATTCACAATGACAGTTTATGACTGTTCAGTAAACCATTCGGCCCGAGATTTAGGCTGGATTTTAGATTTTGGCCCCTTCTCTGATTGAGTTCGACACCCCTACTCTAGTTCATAGGAGATAACCACTGGGCAATCCTGGCCAGGCAACATGACACTTTTCTTTAGAAATATGGAGAGACAGATTATGTGTTACCTATAATTAGAAGACATTTTATCAAGCAAAGAAGAATTTGAATTATTTAGTCATGTTTGGATTTTCTTTCTTTTTTAAAAATATATTTCTTTATTGATTTCAGAGAGGAAGGGAGAAGGCGAGAGAAAGAGAAACATCAATGATGAGAGAGAACCATTGATTGGCTGTCTCCTGCACACCCACCAGAGATCAAGCCCACAACCCAGGCGTGTGCCCTTGGCCAGAATCAAACATGGGACCCTTCAGCCCTCAGGCTGATGCTCTATCCACTGAACCAAGCTGGCTAGGGCTAGATTTTATTTCATGGAATATATTTTTAAATAAAATTTCAAGAGAGTACAGTAATTTTTAAATTTCCTTGAAATTTTTACATAAAATGATTCGCCTACTGGATTTTTGAAAACACATTGGTACATGTTGTTAAGATTATAATTTGTAGTATTAATCATATTTATTACTAAATATGGCTAATCAACATTAAAAACAATTTTTAGACCTTTTGATCCTCAGTATTATGAAGATGAATTTGCAGATGAGAAAGTGCTTGATGAGGAAGAGAGAACCAGATTAAAAATAAAGGTAAAGTTCACTTTAATCCTTTCTTTTGGTAAGTTTTCCCTTTTTATAAAGTAAAATACAGGGATAATAACTTGAGACTTGAGCTTATGAAATGATCTTTCATATTTACTATTCAATCGATAAATAGCAGTTTAGAACAGGAATTAAATGCCTTTTCAGAATGCCTGAAGAATTGTCACTTTCCTAATCTTTTATTTGTAGTTGTAATTTTTTGACAAAAGACAAAATTTCTTGAAAATTATTGGCTCTCTCTTTCTGAATAAAGATAATGTAGTGAGGGCCGCGGAACTGCCTGCACGTCTCACAATGGAGAGATCCCAGCAACTTCCCACAACAGAACTACCCAGGCCCTTCCTGGGAATTCAGACTGTGCACAAAAAGGGACCTTGTCATTAGGCAGCTCCTCTCGGGATGGCCAAGCACTACCATTGCTCTCACAGGGGTTTCCATGAGCTTTTGCAGGAGCTCCAGTAGTGGCCGTGAACAGGATCCATTTTTTTGTTACTTTTGTGACTTGTAGTTTTCTACCAAATGGGAAGGGTAAACTTGAACTTTTAGTATTAGTTAATGGTTTATTCTTTTAAAATGTCATTTAATGGAATGTCCAGAGCTTTTTAAAAAATATATATATTTATAGATTTCAGAGGGAATCATTGATTGGTTGCCTCCTGCACGCCCCTACTGGGGATTGAGCCCACAACCCAGGCATGTGCCCTTGACTGGAATCGAACTCAGAACTCTTCGGTCCACAGGCCAACACTCTATCCACTGAGCCAAACCAGCTAGGGCCAGTTGTCTTATTAGGCTAGGGGGCACTTCTTTAGTCCTTCTTTCATTGGGTTCGAGGCCCTTCAGGTGGCCCTGCAATAGGCGGACGTACCGGTTCGAACTGCCTGTTCAGGTGGACCCAAAGCCTCACGCTGTCTCCCTTGAAGCTCTTGATGTGCTGAGAAGAACTCCTTCCTGCATCGCATTTAGTGTCTGCTTCCCCTGCTCTGAGCTGGAGCTCAGAAAAGATTTAAACAAAATGTGTGGTTAGATTAACCAACATCTCTAGGTTCTTGGAGCTGGAAGGTTGCAGTGTGGCCCAATCAGCTATTTTATTTTTTATTTTTTGGAAGCCTATTCTATCACTACCTATGGATTCTTGGCACATGATCATAAGTCACTCAAGGAGTAAAACACATGCAGTGCCCTAGGCAGTTTGGCTCAGTGGATAGAGCATTGGCCTGTGGACTGAAGGGTTTGATTCCTGGTCAAGGGCATGTATCTCAGTTGCATGCTTGATCCCAGCCCTGGTTGCGGCATGTACAGGAGGCAACCAATTGACATGTCTCTCTCGCATCGATGTTTCTCTCTGTCTCTCCTCCTCCCTTCCATTCTCTCTAAAAATCAATAGGAAAATACCTGTGGGTGAGGATTAACAAAAAAAGAAAGAAAAAGAGCATGCAGCTTGTCACACTGGGTGCCTAATGCCTTTGTGTTCTGAGCCAGGTAGAAAACACCATGCGATGGAGGTTACGCCGGGACGCAGAGGGAAATGAGGTTAAAGAAAGCAACACGCGGATGGTGAGGTGGTCAGACGGAAGGTGAGCGCAGATGCCCAAGAGGGCGGCCTGCTGTGAGTGTGACCTTATTTTGGGGTCATCTTTCATTAAACCATGAACAAACTCTAAGCCTCTGGGAAAGCTGGGAAAAATAAACAGGGTTGCAATCATGGTGCTGCATTGGTGGGAGACATTACTATATATTTTTAAAAATATATTTTTATTGATTTCAGAGAGGAAGGGAGAGGGAGAGATAGAAACATCACTGATGAGAGAGAATCATTGATTGGCTGCCTCCTGCATGCCCCCTACTGGGGATTGAGCCCGCAGCCCAGGCATGTGCTTTTTAATTTTATTTTATTATTATTTTTTATTTATTTATAAGGCATGTGCTTCTGACCAGTCCACAGGCTGATGCTCTATCCACTGAGCAAAACCAGCTGGGGCTGGTGGGAGACCTCAGAAATGGTCCCAGATGTGATCAAATTCATGATGTCTAGCTACTGTTAGCTCCACGTGTGAGCTATGAGACATTATACACTGAGTGGCCAGATTATTATGATCTCTGATCACATAATAATGTGGCCACTCAGTGTATATCCTATAAACTAAAAGTCTAATATGCAAATTGTCCTCTCTGTATATATATATAATACACACACACACACACACACTCATACTGAGTGGCCTGATTTACCAATGAAGTGGTAGATATTGGGAAGATGACAAAGCAACTATATTTCGAGCTGAAAGGAGGTGGTTTTCTACCACCGTTTGCTTTGGAAGGAGGTAGGCTGGTTATTTACAGCATCTGTTCTGAGGGATCGGGATGAGGACAGGGCCCTGCATTTTAAGTGAAGCGGCCAGGGTGGCGCGGGAGCGGGAGCACCGGTTGACCAGCCGCCTAACGCCGCCTGCCTCTGTTTGCAGCCTGTCCCTGCACTTAGGCAGCGAAGTGTTCGATGTCTACAAAGCCCCACTGCAGGGCAGCCTCAGCCACCTGTTTGTGAGAGAGGACACCGGCCTGCAGGGACAAGCCGTCTTCAAATCCAGGCTCACCTTCAGGTAATTCCTCAGACTGGTGCCTTGTTATTATTTGCAGTTAAAGAGCAATAAGGAAGAGAGAAGTTGTGCAAAAAGCCCAACTCAGCCCTGATGACCTGGTTTGGAGGGCTGTGCACATCGATATATATAAAAAGCCAGTGACCATGGTCTGGTTCCCGTCCTATTTTTCACCTTTGCTGCAAGTTGCAGTTTCTCAGGGGCCAGCCCCTGCCCTCAGACCACAGGAGGCAGCGTGTGAGCCAGAGGCCAGAGTATGGACTCACCTTGGTCAGTGAACCTCTGGAGAGGCCTAAACACCTGTCGGTGCTGCTCTGCTGGTCAGCGTGTGCTTTCCCTTTCCCAGAATGCACCGGGAAGCTAACTGGTCATGCGTGTGCTGGCGTGTGCTGCAGTCCAGGGAAGGGAAGAGTCAGATGGGGTGACAGGCTGCTCCTGACCCCGAGCAGGCCCAGTGCCGCGGTCTGTGCCTCGGCCCTCCCCTGGGCGCGCGCCGGCCCTCTCCCCGCCCCCCTCTGGGGGCACTGAAAGGCCGTAGCAGCGTGCACAGGGCTTTTCTTAGGGCTCATGGGAAAGCTCTGCGATCAGATGGCTCCCGTGCAAATCAGATGGTTGTTGCTCAACTTTGTAAATTAAAAAATTTACTAAATGGTATATTTAAATGGGTGAATCTTATGGTAAGTATCATGTTGTGCAGAGACTTGATAAATCTGTTGCTCTGTTTATTTTACTTATTTGTTTATTTATTTTTAGAGAGAGTGAAAGTGAAGGGGAGAGACAAAGAGAGAGAAACATCAATGTGAGAAAAACACATTGACTGGTTGCCCGGACTAGGCTAGGGATCGAGCCTGCAGCTGAGGTCCGTGCCCTTGAATGGAATGGAATCTGAGACCCTTTAGTCCACCAGCTGACGTTCTATCAACTGAGTCAAACTGGCTAGGGCTGCTCTGGGTTTTTAAAAAATTTGTTTCATTTCATTATTATTGACAGTATTACAGATGTCCCCCATTCCACCTCACCCCTATTACCCCCTCTACCAGCTTCCACCCTGCCCCAGGCCTTCACCACACTGCTGTCTGTGCCCATCTACATATATAAAAAGCCAGTGGCCGGAACAACCAGAATGACCAGTCACTATGACGCCCACTGCAGCCAGTGAACTGGCCCGATTGGGGAGGGGGGGTGTGAGCTGGCCAACCTCCTGCAGCCCCTCCCCCCAACTGGCCCTGCCGCTGATGGGCCCCCACCACTCTGGTTGGCCCTCGGCCCCTCCCCCATAGTCAGCTCCACCTCCAATCAGACCCCCAACTCTGATCAGGAGCAGGGCTAGCTGGCCAACCATCCATGGCCCCTCTCCCAGGCTCCTAGACCCCAGTCCTCCCCCCCCCCCCACTCCATGCAGAGCAGGGCCGGCTGGCCCACTACCAATAGCCCTCCCTAAAGCTGGCCCCACCCCTGATCAGCCCCCACCACCCTGATCAGCCCCTGGCCCCTCCCCCCACCAGCTCCACCCTCCATCACCCCCCAACACCAATCAGGGATGGGACTGGCTGGCCAACCTCCCCCAGCCCCTCCCAGGGGTGGGCCGGCCAGCCAACCTGCCGCTGTCTCCTCCTCCTGACAGGCCTGGCCCCAATCCACTGATCAGGGCTGGGTTGGCCTGACCCCACCCATGCGCGAATTCATGCACTGGGCCTCTAGTATGCATGTAAGTTCTTTGGTTAATTTGTCAGTCTGTTCCATGCATCATCCTCCGGACCTATTTGTTCATCAGTTTACTCTGGGCTGTGTTTTAAAGACAGTTAATGGTGGTTCTGAGGTTGCGCGCTTCCCGTCTGACCATGTAAGCCTGAGGAGGAGTCTCAATCTCACAAAGGTTTGGTTTCCTCATCTATCACATGGACACATCTGCTTCACAGGGATGTTGTTAAAGTCAAATAACACATCATACAATCATGTGGTGCAGACCTGGCACACTCTCTGTGGCTCAGACCATCCCCCTGATGGTCTCGGCTGTGGCACCCTAAAGGACAGGGATCTGTGTGTTTCCCACCGTGCCCACGCTCCCGCTGGGACAGCACTTCCCTGTCCACCACCCCTTCCCTCCTCGCGTCCCTTCTCTCACAGCCACGCTCTCCTCCGAGGCTCCCTCCTGAGGAGCATCCTTTCTCCTCTCTGCTGCACTTACCTGCCTTCCGTTAGCCAGGGTGCAGGGCCTCCTGTCCCACGGTGGCCCCTGAGCGGCCAGGAGGCCCCCGGACCCTGTGACCCTCCCCCTTGCTTTGACCTTCCTCCCGATTTTACTCAGAGGCAGGGACTCATCCTCAGTTCTGAAACTGGGCCTTCCAGCCCTTGCGCCTCCTCATGGAACTGAGCTTCCCCTCCCTTCTCTTCTAGGATGGTGGTCGGGGTTTTCTTTGTAAGAGCCCTGACCCTGCCTCGGCCTCTCCTCCTCCGCTCCCACTTCCCCCCTCTGGCTCTGCGGGGGGCGGGCGGAGGGAGGCACTCCTGGGAGCCAGAGAACGAGGGGGTGCAGAAGCCGGGGCCTGCTGCTCTGCTCCCGGGCGGTGGCCATTGTCCACAGCAGTGTGTGTGCTACGATTGTCTTCGGTGATCTTGGCAAACAGGCGTTTTTGTTCCTTTCCCGCAGACCTCACTCCACAGACTATGCCACCCACAGGAAGATGGCCCTGCCTGCTGGCAGGTGCTCCAGGACGCAGAAGATTAGGATCCTTCCGATAGCTGGCTGTGATCCCGAGTCCCAGCGCACCGAGAAGATTAAGGTGTGCTGGCTACGCTGCATCCTGGGATTTGGGGTGTAAAGAGTTGTGCTTTTCACCCTGGCTGGTTTGGTGCAATGAATAGAGTGTCAGCCTGCGGACTGAAAGGTCCCAGGTTCGATTCCGGTCAAGGGCATGTACCCTGGTTGCAGGCACATCCCCAGTAGGGGGTGTGCAGGAGGCAGCTGATTGATGTTTCTCTCTCATCGATGTTTCTAACTCTCTATCCTTCTCCTTCTCCCTTCCTCTCTGTAAATAAATAAATAAATAAATATATGAGTTGTGCTTTCCAGAATATTAATTCACCATTTCTTATTGCCACAGGCAGTGGTTATCAGGGAACAAGCTTAACCTCCTAAACGTGTAGTTAACCACAGTAATGCCAACAGCCACGGGGGAGATAGAGCAAACCAGACACTCAGGTGCTCTCCCTCCAATCTGTGAGGTTTCAGATGAAAACTGATAATTTTTAAAAATGCAGCCTTTGAGAGATATCACAAAATTGGGTTAGCCAGATACGAAGTAATATAGGAAGGTCAAAGGACATTTCTGATTCATTCAACACTGGCCCTGCTTTGTGACCCCCAACATGTGGGATGCCAGGCAGATGAAGGGGGTGAAGGCTCTACTTTGGGGCTCAGGGACAAGGCCCTGCCTGCAGGTTCTCATCCTGAGTCGGGAGCTGAGGGGCCCAGACAGGAATATCTGGGCTCTGTGGTGGTTGGGTGGAGCCTGGCCCAGTCAGGTGTCTGTCTCTTGGGAACAGAAACGGCCTCCCTCAGGCACCAGCTGGGCATGGTGACATGGCTCAGCTGGCCGCTGCTCTCTGGGCTCAGACTGGCAGCACAGGGGACCCGGTGGCTCCCGAGGCTGTGCCTGTGCCAGTTCTGACCGGACGGGGTGAGGGGCCGCCTGCCTCTTCACCCCAGTGTGGCCTTCACGCCTTAGAACTGAACAAGGCAATCGCTGTGTGTGGCTTGGAGAGCTCTGCGCTCTGAAGACATGGGGAATGTATAAAAGTAGGTGCCAATGAGCACAAAAGGTGTTCGTTTTTAAGTTCAGGGGTTTATTTGCTTCTTTACAGAAAGAGAAAGAACGCTTGAGGGCTTCTACTCGCCAGGGGACAATTCGTCATCCTCGTGGGAAGCGGAACCGGCAGGTCCTGAGTGCCCCCTGCCGAGAGTCCAGCAGTGACAGGGAGGAGGAGGAGGAGGAGGAGGAGGAGGAGGAGGAGGAGGAGGAGGAGGAGGAGGAGGAGGAGGGTGAGTAACTCAAAACCAGTCCCAGCGGAACTCGGAGGCGAGTCCCTATGGAGGTGACATTTCATCTGAGCCCCGGTGACTGCTTCTGCTCTGGTGGGCTCTTATTCCTGGACTGCTGTTACTTAGAGGATAGTACAAAGGTCTCTTATTATTGTTATTTTAATAATTCTTTATTAGTGAAACTATTGCACATGTCCCCCTTTTCCTCCTACAGACTCTCTCCAGCCCACCCCTGGCCCCCGTCCCAGGCCCTCAGCACCCTATAGTCTGTGTCAATGGGTTATTTTTGTTGTTGTTAGGACCACTTTCCCATAGAAAAGCTGAGCTGGGAAACAAAGGCAAAATAAAGGAAATGAAATAATTCTGTCCTATGCAGGAAAATGTGCAATGGGCAGTTTGCTTGTTTGTATAATTAAGGACCCAATACTTAAACTTGGCAGTTAAAAAAAAAAAAAAAGTGTGTCCTTTAAGCCTCATAGGTATGTAAAGGTGATCAATCTCTCTGAGAACAAAACTTCTCAAATCTAAGTTATTTCTGAAAGTCATACAGGGGCGGGCAGAAGTAGGCTGGCAGGTATTTGCGTGGAGGAAGACCTGCAGAGTGTGGCTATCACAGGAGCTTTGTTAACACAACAGAGCAGCGGGGTGCCCTCAGCCCCTACCTCACAGGCGCTCAGTCGCCGGCCTTCGTGATTGACACGCTCCTCCGAGGTCTACTTGCGAAACTCAAGCACACGTTGGCACAGAGTGCTCCCCTACTTTTGCCCACCTCTGCTCATACTTCTCCTCAAAACTTTAAAGAAAACTGCCGCTCCCCAAGGGAAAATGTACAGTGGGAAGTGACAGGATTCAGAAGAAACATTCAGGCCAGGACCGGTTTGGCTCAGTGGATAGAGCGTCGGCCTGCGGACTGAACGGTCCCGGGTTCGATTCTGGTCGGGGGCATGTGCCTTGGTTGCAGGCACATCCCCCGTGGGGCGGGTGCAGGAGGCAGCTGGTCGATGTTTCTCTCTCACCGACGTTTATAACTCTCTGTCCCTCTCAATTCCTCTCTGTGTAAAATCAATAAAATATATTTAAAAAAAAAAAAAAAAAGAAGAAAAATTCAGGAAGAAATGGGTCTTGGAGGGCCAGTCTCATGCTCCAGTTCCTTTGCTTTCAGAGGAACCGGCCAGAACCTATTCGGCAGACAGCGATGCAGGATCGGAAGAAGAAAAGCCTCCAGGATTACTGAGCAAAGCAACTCACCAGGGATGAGGTAAGAGCAAACACATTCCATTCCCAAGGGTTGGCCCCGTACCCAGGAGCCAGCCTCTCAGGAGGAGCTTGTAGCCGAGGCTCCCACAGGCGGCCAGCACTCGGCTGGAGCTCAGTGAGCGGCGGCAGCACAGGCCGGGGCCTGGCCCTCGGGTGGGAGCGTGTTGGCTCGCAGGGCACACGGGCACCAAGTCTTGTCTGAGAACTAGGAACATTCAGTGTGGGAGAGAGAGCAAGGGGTCTACCACGTTCCTGTGGCAACTGGGTGTCTTTGTTATTTGGGTATAATGGTAGTGGAGCGTTATTTCACTTCCATGTTATTATAATGTTTTTTTCCTTTAATTATTTCCTTTGTCATGTAGAGGATCATCAGTGCAAAGATTTTTATTTTTTTATATATATTTTATTGATTTTTTTTACAGAGAGGAAGAGAGAGGGATAGAGAGCCAGAAACATTGATGAGAGAGAATCATTGATCAGCTGCCTCCTGCACAACCCCACCGGGGATGTGCCCGCAACCAAGGCACATGCCCTTGACCGGAATCGAACCCGGGACCTTTCAGTCTGCAGGCTGACGCTATATCCACTGAGCCAAACCGGTTTCGGCAGTGCAAAGATATTTTATGTCTCAACTATGCAAGTGAATCACTACGTTAGTGCCCATAAGCCATATTTATTCCTTCAGTGTTCCACTCCGTGTTCTGGAGATAGAGATGGGAGTAAATGTCACAGTAACAGGGATGTTCAACTTAATAGGGGTCACTTGTCTAAGAGAGGCATTCATTTCACTCATTCATATATAAATGTATATTTCAAATTTTAAAAGCACACAAAACACCAGTCCTTTAAAAAAATCGGTGGGCTTTAAAGTGCTGAATTTTAGAGAGTAAAGTACTAAGGAAGCGGACAAATGCATCTCAAGTATAATATTGTCGAGATCCTAGATGGTAGAGCGAGGAGTGCCCCTCTGTCCAGGGGGAGCACGGTTTCCATCGCCTGACCCGCCGGACAGGCCACCTGTAGGGGGTCGAGTTCTCAGTGAAGGCTGGCTCCTCAGTCAGTGAAGGACTACTTTCGACAAAATTGCCAGGAACTGTTTGGTACTGAATTTTACCTCTTGTCTCTCATATTTTTCAGGTGAACCCTACAGAAGCAGGAAAGCAGGGGGAGAAGAGAAAGATGACAGACGCATAAAACCTGCACTCATTATCTGTATTGTTTTCAACAGTTTGTTTTTTAATATGTATTTTTTAATTGATTTCAGAGAAGAATGGAGAGGGAAAGATAGAAACCTCAGTGATAAGAGAGAATCCTTGATTGGCTGCCTTCTGTACGTTCCCTACTGGGGATTGTACCCTTGACAGGAATCAAACCCGGGACTCTTCAGTCCGTATGCCAACACTCAATCCAAACTGGCTAGGGCTCAACAGTTTGTTTTAAAACAATGATGAAATGTCTTGTTTTGTTTGATGAATTGAGTTATTTTTGCATAATCCCAGTTGTGAATAAAAAATGTTCAGAAGCAAGTCTATGACTTTAGAAAATCCAGTTTGTGTTTGCTCTGGATCTTAGGTTTTTTTTTCCTTCCTGCCCTCTGCCTCATCCCATCCCCAGAGGTAAGCTTGAGTTTAGCTCTGGTACTGCCCCCCCTGGGATGTCCTCCCTGTTCTGCCAGCTGGGCCAGGCCCTTCTGTGCCCCGGGTCAACTTTCCATTGACCACCGAGCCCTGGATTATGGAAGAGCAGGCACAGCATGGGAGGGCTCACTGGACACGGGGTGCTGTATGGGCCCTACAATTTTTAAAAAAAATATATTTTATTGATTTTGTACTGAGAGGAAGGAAGAAGGATAGAGTTAGAAACATCGATGAGAGAGAGTCATCGATCAGCTGCCTCTTGCACACCCGCTACTGGGGATGTGCCCGCAACCGAGGTACATACCCTTGACCGGAATGGAACCCGGGACCTTTCAGTCCCCAAGCCGACGCTCTACCACTGAGCCAAACCGGTTTCAGCTGGGCCCTACAATTCTAATCCTCACAACAACTTGAAGGACAGGGCTGTTATTCCCATTTTACAGATGTGGAAGCTGAGACTTAAAGAACTTGACTGCTGTCCAAAGCCTTTTCTTCCCAAGTAAAGGAAAATCGGCATTTTTGAGGTGAGGCGGATTTTCTATGCACAGCCACGATACTGAGCAGATGTATTAGTGGCTTTATGGAGAAACTAGAGGCCCGAAACTCGTGCAAAGGTCTTAGGTCTCGCAGCCAGGCAGCTTGCCTCGGCCCTTGCAGCTCTGACCAGAAGGATATCTGGTCTAATTGGCATATTATGCTTTTATTATTCTAGAAGAGCAGTGGGAAACAAAACCAGATCCAACTTCTAACTTTGTGGCTGGTGTAGCTGGAATGCAATAGGTACCTTAATAAGTATTTACCGAATGAGCAAACCATCGGTAATATCTTGGGCAAATTACTTCTCTGAGGTCAGATTCCTCAACTAAGGGGTACTTGGACTTGACCATGTAAATAGTTCCTGATTTAATGTTTATATTCCTCTGCCTCCGAGAATTGAATGTTAATTAGAAACATCTTTAAAGATGTTTTATTGCTAAATAGAAAAGGTCTGAGAAAAAGGATCCATTATCTCATTATGTGGAAAACCTGGATTCATCTGTTTCCCTCTTTTATAATTTCAGATGGACACTGAGCTGATCTGCAGTCACTATCCGTGTCCTCCCGTCCTACCTCCCCTGCTCACTCCATGATGCCTGGCCTCGCATGTCCCAATGTGTGTGTCTTTCAGGCATGCTTATGTTGACAGGGGATTCTTTGTTGAGTTTTAATTGTCCAACTCGTAAATCTAAGGAAGGAAACAATGGAGCCTTCTCTCTCCACTGACGGAGGTCACTCAGGTCGGCTGTTCTTTACAGGGGGTGGTGGCCCCAGAGGCTCTGCTGTCTCTGCAAACAGACGGGGGTGGGATTTACGCCAGGTCTCCAGGCCCTCAGCCTTGGCGGGTGTGCAGGACAGTGTAACATCTGGATAAAAGATGTTTGGTGATCTGGGGCCCACGTGTGGTCGGCCACTCATTTGGTACCTAAAGAAGCAGGGTGCTGCTTGGCTGAGCACAAAGGCACTCTATCCCCTGGCCACAGTGCCGGGCACCACCTCCCCCTGAGCTCCCAGGAGCTAACGTTACCTGATGACTCAAGCGCCGGAGCCTCCCACTTACCAAACGGGACAGGCATCGAAGCTTCTGGTAGGTGAGCGTACCCCACAGCCATCCTCAGAGGCCAGCGACATTAAAGATTCAAGGGGAATGTTTTTATTCTTCTAAGTTTCAGAACTGTGAAAATTTTAAATTACATTGACATTTATCCCTAAAAGTTTCCCCAAACCCATTACACGTTTCACTGATTTTCCCTTTTGGTTGGTGGACATGGGTGGCTGATAAGAGGTACCTTTGCTGTAACGTAAAAATCATCTGCTCTATGACACCCAGTCAGGTCACAGGACCCCGTTTCTTCACATTTGTCAACTCAATTCAGTTTTATGGATGGCATTAGATTGAACCATATGAAATTCTATTTTTGTGGGTAAGAATGTTCAGGTGTTGAAGTGTGTAAAGAATGAACATTAGAACATTCAAATTAAAGGGATTTTTAAAAAGTCACAGTCTATAGGATATTTGATAAACTTTATTGAAATTATTTATTCCAGAAAGAAGTGGTAAGTTCTAAATGCCTATAGTACATGTTCCTCAAAAGAAATTCCTCTGTGCTATTATGAACCAGGTTAATAATATTTCATATTTAGACATCAATATTATAAAAATTAACACGCTTACATTTAAAAAGTTGAAAAAATAAAACATCTACAGCATTTTGGATATTTTAGCATTAAAAAATGTATTTAAATACCTATTTGCTGTGACAAAGAATGATGCATTGTAACAAGATAATTTTCAAGCTTTTAAACATAATTAAACCCAAATATAATTCATCCAAAAGACAAAAAAATGTAAAATGGGCATTTACTTGAAATTACAAAGATTTTTATGCAGTGTGTGTGTGTGAGCATATGTATATGTGCCATTTTAAAAAAATCCTTCTTAAGCAGACCAGTTGGCCTGAGTCTGAGGGCAGCGTGGGGAGCCGCCCTGCACATCCTTGTGTTTCGCTCTCTGGATGCCATGTCTCCGGTAACACTATTTGGAAGTGAAGTGGCCTCTAGGACATGGTGCTAAGTCAAATAAGCCAGACAGAGGAAGACAAATACTGTGATCTCACTTACGTGAAAAGAGAAAAAAACTCATTGAAACAGAGAACAGATTGGTAGTTGTGAGAGGCACGGCTGGGGATGAAGGATTGGGTGAAGGTAGTCAAAAGGTACAAACCTCAGGTCTGAGATGACTAAGTCCTGGGGACGGAATGTACAGCATGGTGACTGTAGTTAACAATACTGTATTATATATTTGAAAGTCGCTAAGAGAGTAGATCTTAAAAAGTTGTCATCACAAGGAAAAAATTTGTTTAACTATGTGAAGTGTGACAGATGTTCACTAAATTTACTGTGGTGATCATGTCTTATATCCATAGATTAAATTATTATGTTGTATGACTTTCAATGTTATATGAAACACAATGTTAAACGTCAATGATATCTTAATGAAGCTGGAAATACTGTGGCACTGCAAGAAGGAGCGCAGTGGGCGGCACTGAGCTTGCAGGGAATGGAAGCTGCTTGGCCCCGGAAAAAGCCCGCTCCTCGGGCCTGCGTGGAGGTAGCGGTGCTTCCTGGTTTTATGAGGAGGAAGTGAGGCGGCCTGGGAACACAGAGCCCAAAATACAAGATTTTATGAAACCTCATGCATCTTTTCTTCGTATTTTAATGGCAGCAAGGGTTAAATATAATATATAGTAGAACATGACTAACATTTATCAAACATTTTTCTTTTGTAACTTTTTAATACCATGGAATTCCCATTTTAAATGAAAATGCATCAGATATTGTCAATGGAAAAACAATTTACAAAGTTCTATTTACATGTAACTTTTTCAGAATGCACCTACTGTATAAAGTATGTGGGTTGTTTCATTCAAATAATAAGAATTTGCCATTTAATGATTAAGATAATTCTCACTGAAATCTCTAACAATTGGTAGGTGTTTAAAACACAAAATGTTTATTTGGTCTTTTAAATGGCAGGCACTCTTAGAAATTGTATTTCTTCTATACTTTAGACTTATAAATATATAGCACCAAAATGCATTTTAATAATATCAACATTAGTAATTAATATTTTAAAAATACAAGTTCATGTAGACATACTAGAAAAAAATTTGGACAAATATAAATATAAGATTTTATAAAATGGGAAGTTAAAGCTTTAAAAAAAACCTTAGCAATTTCAAAATGCAAATGTTCTTTGATTAGATTACCAGATAAGTTTAAATTTGTTAGACTACAAAATTTAAGTCTTATACATCTTTGGTTTAAAAATCAAGAGTACTTCACAACCCTGATCTAGTATAAAATTTTAGAGCAATGTAGAAATTCCAAAAATTAATAAAAGGCTAAGAGGTGCCATATTTTTAAAGATCAAAGTACATCAGTTTTCTCCCCTGTAGTTACAATTCTCCAAGACTTTTCTATATTCAATTAGATGAATGTTTATCTTTAAAGTTATTTATTAAGAAATTATATAATGAACTACTGTAGCTCAGAACTGGAATGGTACAAGCAAAACACTCAACTTCTTCATACTAAAGATATTATCCATAAGTATGAAATACAATTTTAGGTAAGGGCTTGTCTATGTTAAAAAACAACAACAAACCCATGAGGAGGGAGTAACATCCTAATCAATGTACTGACTCACAGGACAGCGCTGGCAAGGCAGCCTCGCCTCTGCTCCATGTGGCCCCACCTTGCTGGAACAGTGCAGTCTCTAAAATCAAGTATGTGGACTATGAAAGGGAGAGCAAGAGCGAGAGAGAGATAGCGAGAGAGATCAAGAGAGATCGAGAGAGCGAGAGAGAGATCGAGAGAGTGAGAGAGCGAGAGAGCGAGAGCGAGAGAGCGAGAGAGAGAGAGAGAGAGAGAGAGAGAGAGAGAGACTTCCTAATTAAAAAAAAAAAAAAAATCAGCAGCCTATAACTGAAAGGAAATAGTGCAAAGTCAATCTTAGGCCTCTTTAAGAATTAGATACTAATACAAAGCAACAAACACACCCTGTTAAGAAGGTTATACCACAGTACACAGGAGCTGCCCAGTCATTGGTAAACTGTCCACTGTAAGCTGAAGGAGCAGAAAAGTTGTCTTCAAAAAAAAAAAAAAATTGACAACAGACCTGTCTGCTCCTCTGAAATGAGGTTCTCCCTTAGAAAAATGTCCCTGTACATGGTACTGCCGGGCCTGAATTTCTGAGGCCAGGGTTCCTCGGATTCCTCTGGCCCTGTTTTCGGCAGCTCCGGGCCAGAGGCTGCCCTGAAACAGGGCAAGGACACAGGCCCACGTCCTCCCTGGCACTGCGGCCTGGGGTCAGTGCCACCACAGCACACTGTTCACTGTGGCTCTTGGAGTAACAGGAAGACAACTTTGTTATGAGAAATTACTTACACAATTTGGACAAAAAAAGTACACGATAACAGGAAACAATAAAAACTGGGTTTATGAAGAAGAGCAGGTTTCCTGTTTGGAAAATCTGTAGTGAGTAATGATTAAATACGTTTATGGAATCTGCACTGCATACAGGAACACTGATTTATACGCATGCCATGTCTAATTTGCTTTATAGGAACCACCAGTTTAACGGACCGTTTTGCATGCTCCTCAGACTTCACCTCCATCACATTTACTGTAAACACCAGCATTCTTTTTCTCTTACCCTACGTAACCAAGAGTTGGCTATCTGCCTTTTACAGGAAGAGAATAACTTTCCTACTCAGATGCTTTTTACTACGGGCTTTCACAAAAACCTAATGCAGTCCACAGTATGAAAAGGAAACACTGTAATCAGTGTAGACATCACTATACTCTTAACGGTGTTGCTAAACACAGACAAGTGCAGCCACCTGGAATGCATTTTCTTTCGCCTACAGGCCTGCTTTTACTTCTAAACAGATGACTAGATTTTGAGTCACCTGGTATAAAATTCTGGCATTGTGCTTTCTCGATAGAATTTTCCAAGCGCGTGTGTTCTGATGGAAGTCTCTCCCTTCCTGGAATCAGGAAGCTTTGAAGCGCTTGTACCTATGAGGTACACAGCAAGTCTGATATCAGCAATGTCCCTTTTTTCTAACCAAGAGATTTTGGTCCTTAAAATGTTCATATTATTCTACATGTGACTTCCTAATTGTATTTTTTTTTTTAACCAAGACCCAGCATAAACCACTCAATTAAGCTAAATTAAAATTGATTTAAGTAGAAATAATGCTTTAAAATATAAAATATTACCCATTATTGATTTTACAGTTTGAAACTTGTAACTTAAACTAGAAAAATATACATGTAGTTAAAAAAAAAAAAAAAAAAAAGCAAAAAGAAGAATTTCCAGTCTTTTCCCTTCAACCCAGGAAAATTTTATATCTGATATAACCAACATGAGTCCCGATGACCTTCCGAAGTCTCCCGAAGGTTATGTCTCGGCAGGTTATGGGTGGTCTCCTTCCACTCGCTTCTTGCGAACTGTGAGAAAAGTAAAGTTGGAGATTCCTGTTCATTTGTACAAACAACTAGCTTTTTACAAACATGTTTCTGTAAATCCAACCATAGTTGTACAAACATGAAATGTCCATTTCCAATTCACATGGTCATTAAAATAAAAAAGTCACATCCTTTTCCTTATCATTTACCTGCTGAGAAGTGAGAGGTTTCAAAAAAAAAAAGCTTCTCTAATACATTAGCTTAATGGCAGGATTCAGAAATTTGATGTGCAATTGTATGTCTTACCTAAGTCATTGTTTTTCGTTATAGCGTTAGCTGCCCTGGTTCGGGGTCCCTGCTGTGTAAACCGATATCCAAACTTAAGGATATTTGTATTTTCCTCAAGCATCTTCGCCATTTCCAATTCTACAGCTGTCCCCAGCTGTTGCCTCTGGAATATTCAGAAATAAAGAATAGTGTTAATAAACTATATCAAAATACTTTTCTAGGTAAGTCAAGACTAAGACATTGATTGAGGCACATGCTGATTCTGTTGGTATTTTAAAATTTCCCCAATTCTTACAGCATACAAGAGAAACAAAAATTTAAAGTTTAGTATAGATCATACAGACATCAACAAATTGTGGATTTCCATTCTGAGATAGTCTTCATGCCCACAGGATGACTATAATAAAAATGACATAAAATAATAAGGGTTGGCAAGAATGTAAAAAAACCGGGACCCTCAGGCATGCTGGTCAGAATGTGCAATGATGCAGTTGCTGTGGAAAACACATGTTCATACAAGAACCTGTATATATGAATGTTCACATCAGCTTTATTTCTAATATTCAAAAAGCAGAAACAACCCAAAGGTAACAATGTTCTTCAGCCGAAAAAAGGAATAAGTACTCATGTGCTACAACCTGGATGAGCCTCCAGAACGTTTTGCTCAGGGAAAGGCGCAGACACAAAAGACCATGTAGCACACAATTCCATTTATATGAACTGTCTCAAATAGACAAATGCGGACACAGGAAATAGAGTAACGGTTGCCAGGAGCTGGTGGGAGGGATGAATAGGGAGTGACTGCTGGTGGGTATGGAGTTTCTTTTGTTGTTAATCCTTGCCCAAGGATTTTTTCCATTGATTTTTAGAGAGAGTGGAAGGAAAGGGGGGCGGGGTGGGAGGAAGGAAAGGAGGAGGAAGAGGGAAATGCAGAGTGAGAGGGATACAGAAAGAGAGAAACACTGATGTGAGAGAGACACACAGATTGGTTGCCTCCCTCAGGAGCTTCAATCAGGGCCTGGGGTCTGGGATGGGCCTGTAACCCAGGTACATGCCCTTGAGCAGTGCTCAGGCTGACGCTCTACCACTGAGCACACAGGCGGGGCAAATTTCTTTTTGCAATGATAAAAATGTTACGGAATTAGACAGTGGTGATGGTTGCATAGCTCTATGAATATACTAAAGACTCATACTAAAAATATCAATTAATATTAATATTCCAGATGCCTCCAATGTCCTCTCATCCTCTTTCATGCCACCTTCCCAAATAGCTCCCGGAAAGCCCTCCTCCCACCGCCTCCGGAGTCCCCACGCCCTGCGCGCAGTGTGGGCGCAGCTTCCTCAGAGTCCCTGCAGCAGAACACTGACCTGATTGTCAATCTTGAGCTCGGCCAAGGTCTCATTATCTCTTAAAGCATCAATCAGTGCTAGAACCCCAGCTCCTGTGATAAAGTTGGACTCCATATTTAAGCTCTTCAAATTTTTGTTCACTCTCAGCATATCTGCAAAAGCCTAGAAGTTAAACAAAATATTTGGATGTTAAAATCTGATAATTACTAGTATAACTGTATGCACCAATAAACAAATATACTAATTAACATTACTGCCTTAATGTTTCTCATTTGATTGTTTGAGTTTGACACCTACCTCATAGGTCTCACATGTATCCACTTTGCACATGTACCGTCACAATCTTTTTTAAGAAAACATGTTTTTATTAATTTTTATTTATTTTTAAAATATATTTTTTATTGATTTCAGAGAGGAAAGGGGAGGGGGAGAGATATTGAAACGTCAAAGGTGAGATGGTCAGCAATCACACTGGCTGCCTCCTGCACGCCCCACACTAGGGATTGAGCACGCAACCTGGGCATGTGCTCTGACTGGGAATCAGACCGTGATCTCCTGATTCATAGGTCGACGCTCAACCACTGAGTCACACTGGGCTTATTGATTTTTAGGGAGAGCGAGAAACATTCATTGGCTGCCTCCCACCTACGCCCTACCAGGGGCTGAGTCCACAACCTCGGCAGGTGCCTTGCTGAGGAATCAAACCAGCGACCTCGGTATGTGGGGCAATGCCCAACCAACTGAGCAACGCTGGACAGGGGCCCTGTCACGTTCTTTAGATTTTTCTGTCACATGCAATTCTCTGTTGGCAACATTCGCCATTGCTATTTAATCCTCATGCTCATCCACACCCTTTGCCATGTTTTTCTCTTGTCCCTCATCCTTCTGCCAGTTTCTGTGTGGGACTGACTTCATCAATGTCTCTGGAATATTTTTTCCTTATTTAGGTCCTGGTGCAGCTGGATTACTGCGAAGCCAAAATGAGGGTAAATTACGGACTGGTTTCCAAGGCAGAGGTAAAAAGAATGCCTAAGGCAGAAGACCAAAAGAAGGTCACAAATAACTAGAACTGCAAGAGCACAGCGACTACGGAGAAGGGCTACCAAACGCTCATCTCCTCAGGAATGCTTTGTCTGCAGCCTGCTCCCTTCCCTTTCTCACCGGACATGGTAGTGCTAGGCATGTGATCCAGTGCATAATAAACACCTTATTAGCTCTGGCTGTTTTGGCTCAGTGGATAGAGCTTTGGCTGGTAGCCTGAAGGGTCCTAGGTTTGATTCCGGTCAAGGGCACATAGCCAGGTTGCAAGCTTGATTCCCAGTAGGGGGCGTGCTGGAGGCAGCCAATCAATGATTCTCTTTCATTGATGTTTCTATCTCTCTTTTCCTCTCTGAAATCCATTAAAAAAAAAAAAAAAATCCCCACCATATTAATTTACTAAAAGAAGGGAAAAAGGAGAGGGAAAGAGAGAGAGGGATAAGTTAGAATATGAGTAAATTTATATAAAATAGCCCCTTAGAAAGGTCAAACTCTAGAAAACATGTGGAAGGAAGATCCAGCTTAAAGTCAGCTTAAAAGAAAAGGCAATGGGGTTGGTGGTGATAGAATACTATAAGGAATTTGGGCACGTGACAGGGGTAGGAGAGGCTGGGGGAAGATAAAAAAAGAAAAAGAAAAAAAAATTTGGGACAGCCCTAGCTGGTTTGGCTCAGTGGATAGAGTGTTGGCCTGCGGACTGAAGGGTCCCTGGTTCGATTCCGGCTAAGGGCACATGCCTGGGTTGTAGGCTTGATCCTTAGCCAATCAATCATTCTCATCAATGATGTTTCTATCTCTCTTTCCCTTCCTCTTTGAAATCAATAAAAATATATTAAAAAGAAAAAAAAGAGAACTTGGGACAGGTTATCTATACACTGGTACTTTCTATTAGCAACAATTAGCTGTGTGACTTAGAACAAATCCCTTCTTCATCCTTCTGAACATACACTTATTCAAATATAATTGATGGTTTATTATTTGACAATTACTGCTATTCTGTAGATTCAGAAAGAAAATATGCCTCATGGAACTTGGATTCTAGTGGGGGGGCCCAAATAAAGAGTCATAGAAGAATAAAAAAGAGAGAGTAGGGCAGATGGGGGAGTGTGAGGGGTAGGAGTGAGGTTGCTATTTTACATAGAGAGGTTAGGAAAGGTTTCGCCTAAAAGGTGACATTTGCGCAAAGACTCAAAGTGATGAAGTGAAACTATGTGGAACATCTTTTGGAAGAAAGTTCTAGGCAAGAGGAACACATGTAAAGGTCTTGAGCTGGGAACATGGGTAGCATATTTGAGGGAAAGCAAGAGGCCGCATGGCTATAGTACAATGAAAGGGCAGTGAATATGAGACCTGCTCATGTAAGGCCTTATAAGGCCAGTAAAGTATTTTGATTTTAACTTGAATGAGATAGGGAGCTTTTGGAAGGTTCTAAACATAGGAATGAGATAACTAAATGAAGTTTTAAAAGAATCACTTTTGATGTTGTGTAAGGACTTGGCTTTGGGGTGAGTAAAATGGAGCAGGCAGCTCAATTAGGAAGCTATTGCAATAATCCAGAGGTAGCGGCTTATACCAGGATGCTAGCTGTGAAAATGGTGAGAAGTGGTTAGAGTCTAGAAATATTTTGAAGACAAGACTGGATATACATTTAAGGTTGTGAGAAAGGAAAATCAAGGGTGACTCCATTTCTTTTTCTCTTAAGCAAATGAAAGAAAGAAGTTGCTTTGGTGAAAAAGGAAAGTCTGAGACAAATAGGAACGGGATGGAAGTTAGGAGTTTAGTTTGGGACTTAAATTTGAGATGCCTATTAGACACCTAAATAAAGCTATTAAGTAGGTAGCTGGACAAGAATATGGAGTTCGGGAGCGAGGTATGAACTGGAGATAATAATATTTATAGATAATATATATAAATGAAACAGAGTTAGATCACCAAGAAAATGAATGTAGACCGTGAAAGGAAGAGGGCCTGTGACCGAGCCCTGGGCTGTTCCAATCTTAGAAGAGGAACTAGCAGAGGGATGGGTAAGAGAAGGGATGTCTAGCTGAGGCAGGGGGAGAATCTAAGGGAGAGGAAGTGACATCCTCAAAGCCAAGTGAAGAAAAAGGTTCAACCATGATCCAGAGGGATTTACCCAGGAGTGCAAGGCTGATTTAATAAACAAAAATGTATGTAATATACCATATTAACAAAATAAAGGACAAAACCACATGACCATCTCAAGAGACACAGAAAAGCATTTGACAAAACCCAACATTATAGATTCATAAATAGAATCTTCTGCAGATGGTAAAAAATTGGTATGGAACTTTATGTACTGATATGAAAAGATCCCTTAAGACATATTGCTGAGTAAAAAAAGAATAGCATATATTTTATAACTCCATTTATGTTTTAAAAATTATAGGAAGGAAATATAGGAAAAAATAAATGAAAAAGAGCAATAAATCACATACTGCTTAATAGAGAGCTAAACACCAATTGAAAAAAGGGTGTAAATTGTGATCATAAAATCAGTTTAGTCATCTCAGTAACATCTGGTATGTGGTTATAATTTTGACATTATCAATAGTTAACTTACAAACTGATGTCTGCCAGAGAGGAGGAGGGTTGGGGTGCAGGTGAAAAAATGAAGGGATTAAGTACAAATTGGTAGTTACAAAACAGCCATGGGGATGTAAAATACAGCATAGAAAATATTGTCAATACCCATGTTTGGTGCCATTCCTTTCCCACAGGACATGGTGAGTTTATATAAAATAGCCCCCTTTATAAGTAGATCACTTTGTAAGTTATATAAGTGTCTAATCACTATGCCAGTGTTTTTCAACCTTTTTTGGGCAAAGGCACACTTGTTTCATGAAAAAAATCACGAGGCACACCACCATTAGAAAATGTTAAAAAATTTAACTCTGTGCCTATATTGACTATATATAAAGTAATTCTCTTGAATAGGAATCAAATAAACACAAAGAAAGTATTTTATAATTACTTTATTATGAAATATTAAGTAAACAAAATAGTGAAAAATTATAAAATTCTTGTCTTGTCTGCACCTACGGCACACCAGGCAACATCTCGCGGCACACTAGTGTGCCGCGGAACAGCGGTTGAAAAACGCTGCACTATGCTATACACCTGAAACTAATATAATATTGAATGTTAACTGTAATTGAAAACTCTCTTAAAAACAAAAGTTACTTACAAAAGCAACAGGGTCATTGCTCCGTGTGGCTGCAAGACTTAAAGATTTCACATGTGTGTTGGTTTCCAAAGCCTTCGCAAAATCTTTCAGGGTTGGAATTGGAATATTCTTGAAAGACAATAATGCAAAACATTACAATTCAGTCCAGTAATCAAGTAAATATTTACCGTTTCTCATTAAAATGCTCTCGGGAATTATATAAACACACGACAGTCTACAAATAGAAACAATTAACTGCCTCCTCCATATCTGTATGACTTCTCTATCAAAGTACATCTGCACAAGCTGTTGACTTAGAGCAGAGGATATATCACCATTTCTCTAGCATTTAGGTTAAAGGAGCTCTTGTGATTTTACATTTAATAATTCATGTTAAAAGAAGTCAACACCTGAGTATTCAAAGTGGACCCATTTCTACAAAGAGAAAGATGTGGGAGCCCACCTGAATATTTCTGAGGCAGGTGACATACTGTTCTTAGTCCCTTAGTTTAAACTATAAAGTATTAAGAGAGATTAACCCTACACTACTTGAAACGTGGGAAAATGTAGTTCTAGAAGGCACTAATTTTCCCTTTAGTCCCAAGACTTCAATTTCTTCCTGTAGCTGTGTTATTTGTAGATCATAACTGTTGATTTACAGAGATACAGGAAGACAATTTTTAAGGAATGAATAAAATTAATGATCAAGTAGGAACATTAGCTTTTCCCACGTTGTTCTTTCCTCCATTCACAAAAAGGAATACCCATTAAAGGAGTGCAGAGGTCTTATTCCCTTGGTTCTTATAATTTCCAGATGTTCCCTCTACCCCAAATTCAGATAAATCAAGATATAATACTCAAGAGAAATGAAAATATGTTCACACAAAACATATGACTGCATGTGAATGTGAACAGCGGTTTTATTTATAATCATTCCAAACTGGAAGCAACTCACACGTCTATCAACTAATGAGTGGATAAACAAATTGCACAATATCCCAACATCAGAACACTGCTCGGCAATATAAAGGAACAAACCGCCGACACAAGCAAAAACATGGATGAATCTCAGGTGCATTACCCTGACTGAAAGACGCCAGGCTCTACAGGCTACATACTACATGATCTGTTTACACTACATTCTGGCGAAGGCAGAATGAGAGGGAAAGAAAACAGATCGGTATGGGTTTGTCAAAACTCACAGAATAATACACTGAAAAAGGAGAATTTTACTTTATATAAATTAAACCTCAAGAAACCTGATTAAAAAAACAAAGCCCAAAAGACTAAATGCTCTTAAAGTAGGTAGTACTTTGAAAGCCAGAGAGAGGTAGTCTAGTAGGATTTACATTTCTATGTGATACTCTTTTAAAAAGCAAGTAAGAAAAACACTATTATTTTAATTTTTAAAATATGGAAGAATCTATGTTACCACAGTATTAGGAGCAAACACTTCGCCTTTAAGTAGAAAGAATTACACTATATCAAATCTGCCCAGCTCTCACCCTAGCTCCACTTGACTCAGCAATTCAAAACTTACTTTGCCCGGCACACCTACCTTTATATTATTCAAATTAACTTCAACAAGACGAACATCATTTTCTTTAATTCTCTTTAAACTCTCTTCAACGTTGGTTGGATTTGGTGGCTCATCAAATACTGGGACCATCTTTTCACCTTTTACCACATCTGTAGTAACAAGTGAGAAAAGCAAGGGTCTCAGTGGCTGATACTATTACAGTGGATGCATATATTAACTTGGTAACACATACCACAAACACACACACACATTCATTAGGACTAATCTAAAAGTTTCTTCCCCACAATTTCTAAATAATCCTTTGTGCGCAAACAGAACTTTATTGAATATATAAAAAAATAATTCATTTTATTTATAAAACATCAGCCTTCAAAAATGATTGTTTTCATGGCCTCTTGGTGTATTACAAAATACCACTAAAATACATTTGATAACATATACCAATGATCCCATTTTTTTGTTGCTGCAATGTTTAAAATAATGTTCAAATATAATCAAATTTAACATCTTGTATGATTTCTCTGATCTGCTAGTAATTACTGAAAAGGCAGTAAGAATCACAAACTTAAAGAAACAGAGCCGTGATAAAAACAAGGTGATGGAAGTACACAGGTCTTCTTCCCATGGAGATACTACACGATGGGAAAGGAGTGGACTCTCTATTAGGAAGTGAAGTAGGAATAAGGAATGGGAGACAGAGAGGGTAACAGTACACAGAAGAACTACTGAGGCAGAAATTCCAAATTCTACTTCCTTCCTTCACCCCTGCCTCCAATACTTCAGCATATATACTCTACCCACACACGGCCAGGAGACAACTATGCAAGTTGAAAGGGGATCCAGAAGGCTTGAACTCTCTAATGACCCTTAACACATTCTCCCCACAGATATGACCATCTTGATATGCTCCCTAATGTGATTTAATCACCACCTAGGAAGCATTCTTTCTAAATCTAAAACCAAAAAATTGCACCTGAATCTGATCAAGCCTAGAGAAAATAAGTAAGTTTACAGAAACATAGGAGACAGAGAAACTTGTAAAACATCCCAGACATGAATTTTTTAATCCTCACCTGAGGATATGTTTTGTTTTTTTAAATTAATTTGAGAGAGAGAAACATCCATGTGAGAAACATTGACTGGGTGCCTCCTGTAAAGGCCCTGACCGGGGATCAAATCCGCAACCTAAGGATGTGCCCCAACCAGGAATCGAACCTGTGACCTTTTGATATATGGGACGATGCTCCAATGAACTGAGCCACCTGGCCAGGGCTCCTGTACATGAGCTTTTTAAAAAGCGTTGTTTTGGGCCATTTAATACTTTTCATTAAATAGACTAAAAGGTTTGGGGATTGAATAGTTCTGCGGTTTCTCCTGAATCTGATTTTATAATGTAGTTTGCCAAACACTGTTGTAGACTTCCTGAAAATCAGTAACACTGAAAAAAGAATGTCAACAAAAGCCAAGTTTGATTAGCATTTATATCGTTTAGCATTACTATTACTTGTGAGGTGAGTGGTTCCTATCACATTCAATGACACTTAAGCATAAAACACTTAATCTTCCTTCTTCAATGGTTTTATATGTCAATACCATCTAACTGGAATTTTAGGTTTCTAGTACATATACAAAACATTTGGTATGTAAACACAGAAGTTGACACATTGAGAAAAAATATATTTAACAAAGAATTGGAATTCACAAAGAATTATAAATACTCACTTGAAAAATTTTCTTGGTCGACACCATTACTACTTCCCACTATATTACAGAACTGTGTATTTGTTATCAAATTGTGCATTCCAAGAATAGCTATAGAGACAGAAAAAGAAAATTAGTTTTATTTTCATCAGTGTTAAACATAGAAATTTTACAATCCCGAATTTCTATTAATGATTTTAACATTCTCTGGACATTTTTTCTAATCAATTAACTATAGATTTTGCAGCCCAAAGAGGGGAGACAGCATGATTAAAAATCACCTACAGTTCCTTCTCATCAATGCCCTTATTATTTTCCCCATAGCTCTGACTTCAGACACAGCTGGAGCTAGCTTAACCTTAAATGCAAATATACAATTAGCTCCATCTGGCGGCTCAGAAAAAAATGACATGATATACTTTGCTGTTCATCTTTTTCACAAGGTTTCTAGCAACATAATGTGATAGATGGCAGGTTTTCAATGTAAGCTTCGCTATTTTACATTTGTTAACTCTCATTCACATTTTAGCTAAGAGTAGAATACTGAAAGTATAGCTGAATTCTCACATTTAAGATTCAAGTAGATACCCCAAGAATGACACTTAGGAGAAATTTGATTTTGATTTTTGATGTCCTTTTGCATAAACAAGGCAGAGGCTCCAGTGTGCCCCCTGTCCACTCCACTCTGAAGAGTTTACAAGCCCATCAATCCTCACACTCCCAGAAATAACCACCTGCCCTGCCTGTGGAACAGCCTGACTGTCCTTTCCCGAGTCCTTCCTACAGAATCTTCACGCTCTTTTCAAACATGTCAGTTCTTGGGGTTACTTGGGACTAAGGCCTCCCCAGTGTCCTATTTTTCTGTTAGGAAAACGGCTGTGTGGGAGAGGAGCTGGAGGAGATTCTGGTCTCTATAAGAAACCAGCAATGACAACAATAACTGGGAGGTTTGGGTGTTCCCCACACACTTCAGAGAAGTTGGGAAGGTGTGAGAATAGCTTAGGGCTGACTGCCTCACCTACTTTCCCGTTACCCACCTTGGGGTCTTTGATAAAATGGGACAGTAGTTGACCCCGGCAACCCTTTCAGTGCTCAGATGGGACAGCTTCTAGCTGAACGCCAGCTGATGAAACATTTTTATAAAGACTTTCAAAATGGGCAACGTGGGAAAAGATGTCCAATAATACAATAAATTCCATTAACATAAAAATTTCACCATTGAGAGAATTTTAAAAAATGACATTCTTTGGGTCAGCTTTAGAGTATAAGAAACAAAGCCAAATATGTGGTCACTGATTCAATAGCACTCTGCCAGGCAAAGGAAGCAACTGCGTAATGAACAGAGGTGTGTGCTGGTCCTCTCCCTCCACATTCATTCACAGTGTGTTCAGGCGGTACCTGCGAGGTCACACAGTTCTGTATCAGAAGCACTTGTCAAAGCTTCTTCTAATTCTGGATCAAGAGAGATTTTTTCTTCTGTAAAAGTCTGGATAGGTTTCTGTTTAGGGATGAATATTTTCCCTGTAAAATAAAGCAGTTTGTTAATTTATTGTTGCTATTAACTCATTACCATTTTACTCAAACAAAAATTATTAAAAGTATGTGCAATTAAAGCTAAAATAAAGACTGACATGTAATAATTTCATTTCATCTTCAATATGTATTTATAAGCTTCTAGTGACCGTAAAAGTTGGGATAAAATTTGAGAAATTTTCCCATTTGTGAAAATATAAATAAGCTCTTTCTGGAGTCATTATGAGTTACTCTACAATTACTAAATCAAAAAATAAATGAATAAAGGGATAAACACAAAAATCTATATAACTTTAAAAAGATTAAAAGAAATTTCATTCTCTTATTCTTAAGGAAGACATCATTACAATCCCTCTGGGGGTGGCAGAAGCCATTATTCCAGAAATTCAGGTTCTAATTGCACTACTAGGGTAGCAAGTAATGGTGGGTAATGCAGTCTCACCCTGTCTCTAGGAACGCACTGTCCACTGTGGCAGCTACTAGCAACAGGTGACTTTTAAAATTTAATTCTAACTAAAACTCAGTTCCTCAGCCATAGTAGCCACATCTCAGGTGCACAAAAGCCACATTTCAAGTGCTTGACAGCCACACTTGGTTGGCACAGAATAGAACATTTCCACCAGAAAGTTCTAGTGGACAGCGTTGGTCCAGGGCTTCTCTGGATTCTAGTCTATCCTAACAGCCCTACATGGTCATGAAACATTGGTTAAAAGTTAGGATGATTGCTCCTTAACTCCTCTCTATGGTAGTTTCCTCCTTTTCAGTTAGGTGAGAGCAAGACTGGATCACCTCTCTTATGAAGGGCTTGGCACTTTCTGGAGATTTGTCTTCAGGATTTCCGATAGCTTTTTATTTTTATATACTAGAGGCTCAGTGCACGGAATTCGTGCATGGGGATGTGGGGGGCGGGGGGAAGTCCCTCAGCCCGGCCTGCATCCTCTCCATTCCAAGACCTCTTGGGGGATGTCCAACTGCAATCAAACATCCTTCTTGCAATCCGGGGCTTCCTAACTGCTAGCCTGCCTGCCTGCCTGATCACCCTTAACTGTCTCTGTCTGCGGCCTGATGCTCCTAACTGCTCCCCTATGAGCCTGATGGCAGTCGAGCAGTTAGGGGCTTGGCCCCCTGCCACTTGGCTTTGCCAGGAAGGATGCCTGGTCTAATTAGCATATTACCCTTTTATTATCTTTTAAACTATGATTACCTAGAGCAGTGGTCGGCAAACTCATTAGTCAAAAGAGCCAAACATCAACAGTACAATGATTGAAATTTTTTTTGAGAGCCAAATTTTTTAAACTTAAACTTCTAACGCCACTTCTTCAAAATAGACTCGCCCAGGCCATGGTATTTTGTGGAAGAGCCACACTCAAGGGGCCAAAGAGCCACATGTGGCTTGCGAGCCACAGTTTGCCGACCACAAACGTAAACAGCTTGTTTTGGTTGTTAGAGTGAGAACAACAAGTCTCTTGCAACTTTCTACATCTGAATTAGAAGTCTTTCTGCTCAAGTATTTTGTTATCTAAAAAATATCACTTGGCAGAAGCCGGTTTGGCTCAGGGGATAGAGCGTTGGCCTGCGGACTGAAAAGTCCCAGGTTCGATTCCGGTCAGGGGCATGTACATTGGTTGCGGGCACATCCCCGGTGGGGCGTGTGCAGGAGGCAGTTGGTCAATGTTTCTCTCTCATTGATGTTTCTGGCTTTCTTTTTCTCTCTTTTTTTTATTTTATATTTTATTGATTTCTTACAGAAAGAAAGAGAGGGATAGATAGAAACATCGATGAGAGAGAATCATCGATCAGCTGCTTCTTGCACACCTCTACTGGAGATGTGCCCACAACTAAGGTACATGCCCTTGACCAGAATCGAACCCGGACCCTTCAGTCCGCAGGCTGATGCTCTATCCACTAAGCCAAACCGGTTTCAGCTGTTTCTGGCTTTCTATCTCTCTCCCTTCCTCTGTAAAAAATCAATAAAGTATATTTTTTAAAAATCACTTGGCCAATCCACAATATATAAGGTTATTTTTAACTGCATGTAACAGAATACCCAAATAGAAGTAGTTTAAACTGGTGATTTTCAAGATCTCATTAAAGTACAGAGTCTGATGTGAGCTCTGAGATTCTGCATTTCTAATCTAAAGTATTTTTATCTCATTTAATAAGTCTGAAGTATGTGGCTGTTCAGCAGCTCAAGCTTGACATCGAAGATCCGGGCTCTTTTCATTTTTCTCTTTGGCTATAACTAGCATGGAGACCTTTGTTCCTAGCCCACCAGTCTCAAGACGATGTTGTAACACTAAGTACCGTGTCTTCATGCAACAGGAAGGAAGGGCCCTTTCTCAATTGTCAACTTCTATAAAAAAACTGTCTTCTCTTCTAATCTTACCGACCAGCTCTGGGTCACACTACCATGACTCCACTGTAAGGATGTTTAAGAAATAAGCACCTGGCACTCGGAGTATATTTCAGAGATGGGTTTGTTAGTAGGGTAGGATGAATGAATGCATTTGTCTCAGTACTGAGCCTGATGAAGTACAGTTCTGTGCTCCCTTAATTCCCTGAACATTTCACTACAGCTGCATGTACACATTCTGCATATCTGTCTGTCTGTCTGTGCAAACTTCTCAATGTTCTGTTCATCACTGCATCCTTCTCTGGCACATAGTAGGCAATCCGGTTTGTTGAATAAATAATCTGGCGGTCACCTGCAGTTCAACTAACTACTTTTTCTTTTTTAAATATATTTTATTGATTTTTTACAGAAAGGAAGGGACAGGGATAGAGAGTTAGAAACATCGATGAGAGAGAAACAACAATCAGCTGCCTCCTGCACACACCCCACTGGGGATGTGCCCGCAACCAAGGTACATGCCCTTGATTGGAATCAAACCTGGGACCTTTCAGTGCGCAGGCTGACACTCTATCCACTGACCCAAACTGGCTTTGGCCTAACTACTTTTTAAATATATGTATATATCTTTTATTGATATTTTACAGAGAGGAAGGGAGAGAAAGAGAGAGTTAGAAACATTGATGAGGGAGAAACATCGACCAGCTGCCTCATGCATGCTCCCCTACTGGGGTTGTGCCCGTAACCAAGGTACATCCCCTTGACGGGAATCGAACCTGGGACCTTGGGTCCATAGGATGATGCTCTATTCATTGAGTCAAACCAGCTAGGGCTCAGCTAACTACTTTTTATAAAGTATAATTTAAATGTCCTGGTTCAAAGTCACACAGCAGAGTTAACACTAGAACACAGATTCCCACTCTCAACATGTTGCTTCTTCTGATACACTGGTGGCTTTCAAGCTTAACTCTTTAGCAGCAGACTTTTCCCCTCAAGCAAATGCCTATCTATATGGTGGTATATATAATTATCTTAGTACCAAATTTTAGAATTCTGATGATTATTGAATCTTTTATTATTGATTCTCAGGCAAGGGCAAATTCTAATCAATAAATCCCAATAATTCCATAGTATTTTTTAGTTTTATAAGTAAAGTGGCATAGAATTCAAATGGCATACCTTTATTGCCATTTCGGGATAATTACATCTTTCTGAGCTCGATCTCATCTGCACTTTTGGATGTCTAAAGCAGTGGCTCTAACACTGGCTACACATTAGGTTCACTCAGAGAACTTTAAAAATTCTGATGTCTAAGTCCCAGCCTAAGGGATTCTGATTTAATTGGTCTTGTGTGCTGTAAGGAACATCTGGGTTTTCAAAAAAAACCTCTAGAGATTCTAATGCATAGTAGCCAAACCCAAGAACTGCTGGATTAGGCATTCACTAAACAAAACCACATAAGCTATCAAATAGCTGCCTGTGTCTTATTCTAGGGACCAATGGAATCTAAAACATTATAAAAATCTAAAATGTTTACTTTTGTAATCCTCATCCACATTCCATAAAGTTATTATTCATATCTAATTTTTCCCCATACATGATCTTTTGCAAATACTTATAAATACAAAATAAAATTTAATCAGAAAAAAAATAAGAATTTCTAAGGGTTTATGGAAATTCTCCGCAATGTAAAGTTTGCTATTTTTTTTATTTTTTTTTTATATAGCTCTAAAAGAGATCTCCTGGCATTTCTTTTTATGAGAATTTCTCTGTACATAGAGATTTTTGTTGTGGTAGTAATTAGCCTATACGAGATTGTATTTTTAACAATACAAAAAGGAATTACTACACATTTCTTCATAGACAGTTTAACACTAATCCAGTATAAGAATTATTGTTTAATGTTAAATCTAGTTATAGAAAATTAAAATCTAATTATAGAAAATTAAAAGGAAATTACTTTTGTAACAAAGGATAAAATAGGCAGAACTTCTTTAGTACTAAAAATACCAAATCTAAGGGGCTCTTCCCAAGTTGACTGATAGGCTTGAACAGACCCTTAACAAGTCTTAATTGATTATTTGCATAAAATGATAAGGTGATGCTAAATTTCATGTGGAAATCCAAGCTACTCAGAATAGCCACACAATTTTGAAAAAGAACAAAGTTGAAGAATTCATACTTCCCAATTTCAAAACTTAATAAACCTACTGTAATCAAGCCAGTGTATGGTACATAAGGAAAGACATTTAGATCAATAAAACAGAATTGAGAGTCCAGAAATAAACTAATATTTCAATTGAATTTCTACAAGGGTACCAAGACAATTCAATTGAGAAAGAATTATCCTTTCATCAAGATTACAGAACTCAATGTAAAAGTTTAAACTGTACTTAGAAAAACACATAAATCTTGAGTTAGGCAATGGTTTGTTACCTATGACAACAAAAGCACAAGCATCAAAAGAAAAAATAGATAAACTGGATTATATTAAAATAAAAAAACTTTTATGGAACAAATGATACTATCAAGAAAGTGGAAAAACTTAAAAAACTGTGGTACATCTACACAATGAAATACTACACTGCTGTAAAAAAGAAAGAATTCTTACCATTTGCAACAGCATGGATGAACCTGGAGAGCATTATGCTAAGCAAAATAAGCCAGTCAGAGAAAGGTAAATATCACATGATCTCACTCATTTGTGGAATATAATGAACAACATAAACTGAAAAACAGAAATAGATCCAGACACAGAAGCATTGAACAGACTGTCTGACAAATCTCAGAGGGAAGGCAGGAAAGGGTGGAAGTTGCGGGGGGAGGGTGAGAGGAGGATAAGACATCAACTAAAGGACTTGTATGCATGCATATAAGCATAACCAATGGACACAGACACTAGGGGAGTGAGGGCATGTGCTGGGGGGGTGGGAGTGGCTGGGGAGAGGTCAATGGGGGGGAAAAGGGACATATGTAATACTTTAAACAATAAAGAATTTAAATTTTTTTTTAAAAGCGAAGAAACAACCCACAGAATGAGAGGAAAAAATTTTAAATAATAAAACTCATAAGTAACATACCTAAAATATAATAAAAATTTTATTGATAATAAATCAAATATTGATTGATGTAAATCAATAAGACAACCCAATTTTAAAATAGACAAAGGAATTTAATCCAAAGAAGATTCAGCTATCTAACAGCACATTAAAAATGCTCAGGATCCTAGTCTTTAGGGAAATGAAAATCAAAATCACAAAGCACTATCACTGTATAGCTATAATAATAATAATAATAATAATAATAATAATAATAATTAAAAAAAAGTGTTGGTGTGGATGTGGAATAACTGGAACTCTGATATACTGCCGGTGGGAATATAAATGGTGCAGCCACTATAGGAAACAGATCGGCAGTTTTTCAAGTTGTTAAACATGTTTACCATTTTATCAAGCAATTCCACTTACAGATACATATACCCAAAAGAAGTAAAAACATGTGCCTACACAACAACTTATACACAAATGTTCATAGCAGCTTCCAAAACATACTAAGTGAAAGAAGCCAGTCATAAATACATATTGTATGACTCCATTTATATGAAATGTCCAGAGTAGGCAAATTTAAAGAGACAAAAAGTAGATTACTGATTTCCTAGAGCTAGAGATTAAAGTGAGAAATAGAGATTAACTGCTAATGAGTACGGGTTTCTTTTGGAGATGACAAAAATGTTCTAAATTTAAGACTGTGGGGACAGCCGAAACCGGTTTGGCTCAATGGATAGAGCGTCGGCTTGGGGACTGAAAGGTCCCAGGTTCGATTCTGGTCAAGGGCATGTACCTTGGTTGCGGGCATATCCCCAGTAGGGGGGGTGCAAGAGGCAGCTGATCGATGACTCTCTCTCATCGATGTTTCTAACTCTCTATCTCTCTTCCTTCCTCTCTGTACAAAATCAATAAAATATATTAAAAAAAAAAAAAAGACTGTGGGGACGATTGCACAACTCTGATATGTATTATACTAAACACCACTGAACGTATTAAACAGCGCTATACAAGTTAAGTGGATAAATGCTATGATGTGGATTGCATTTTAATAATAATAATAATAATAATAATAATAATAATAAACAACCACACACACCAAGGGACCAATGTATTAAATATGGGTTTTCTGGTCTTCCTAAGTAAATTTATGTTTGCCTTTTAAAATGCAAAAGAAAAAAAAAAGATAATTTTTGAGAGATTCAGCCAGTGTGTTTATGTTTTTCTAATCAAAATCAGCTGTTTCCTGTGAAATACATAACTAGCAAACTGCTGGATCATTTCCAAATAAGAAAATGCCTTTCTAAACATGTGTGTTAATTTAAATTAGTCTTACGTCAATTAGATTTAAGTTAAAAATCTTAAATACTATGAAATGCTAATAAATAGATCCCCTTTTTAATGGTTAACTTGATTGGTGCCCTCCATATCTTACAGGATGAGTGAAATGTTAGGCTTTTGAGATGCAGAGGTATTACATAGGCTGTGCCTGTGCTTTTGCATAGGGTAGAAAAATGTGCAAATTTGATATTGTTTTTATCCAAAACCATCTATTAACATTTATTAGTTCTATTTTGCTTCTGATATTTTTTTTTCAAATTATGGATTATTCTTTACAGAAATCTCAACCTTATTCTGATAAAATGATTTAACATATATAAAGGAAGTAGTACATAGTAAACAGACACGTTAATTCTCTCTCTCTTTTTTTTAATCCTTATCTGAGGATATTTTTTCCCATTGATTTTAGATAGAGTAGAAGGAAGAGAGAGAGTGGGAGAAAGAGAGAAACATCAATGTGAAAGAGACACAATAATCTGTTGCCTCCTGCATGCACCCCAACTGGGGGCAGGAGATTTAATCTGAGACCCTTGGTGTGTAAGCCAATGTTCTAAGCACTTAGCAACATAGGCCAGGGCAATATCAGTGGTTTTTAAATTCATAGAGTGAGGGTTGGCTAGGCATGGATATTCTTAAAAAAGCTTTCTACATAGTTCTGATTCTTACCTTCTCAAGTTAATAAGCACTTATCTGTAAAATAGCTCTGAAAATAGGGTGAGTTATCCTGTATTGATCTAATTTTACTTTTCCTCTCCTTGAAATACGGTCAAAAGCCCTGACTTATAATTATTATATTTGGATTTATTTGAAAATAGTATAATGTCTGAAAAAATAGTTATTCACTTTTATTCTTCAGCAGATAGCATTCTATCTAAATGACTTTATTTCCTTATTTAAGATTGCAAAATCTTGGTTTTTTTAAACCGAAGTTCCGGTTCTTTACATAGCAGCAAAGTATGAAAATAAACAATGAATAGATCAGAAAAACATCTCTCAGACAAGTATGAAATGGCATACCCCGCTCCCTTTCCCCCTCCCCCGCTGAAAACAAAACAAACAAAAACAGGGCTATGACTCTTGGTTGCTAAAAATGTTAAAATAGTTCAGTAATGTTTCTGCAATTATAAAACGGCAGCTAAGGAAACTGAAGCAACCAAGATAAGAATTCATATTATAGTAATTTCAATGCATGGCATTTATCCAAAACCACGTTTGTACCAAGAGGGGGGAAAAGGTGGAATATCTTGCCAAGATCCTTATTATTTATTGTTCCAAAATCAGTGACAGGGATTATAAACCGTGTTAATTTTATTGCCAGGACCTTTCTTCACTAGTTCTCATCCTTCTTTTTCAGAGAGTATATACTTTTTTTTTTTTTTTTTTTTTTTTACATATTCTTCCATCCTTGCTGAGCATATACAAAAGTAATATAACCAAAAGTAAAGATGATTCTTAGTTATTTCATTCTTACAGAGGTGAAAGGCTCTGATTTTACAGTTTGTATGTTTATGACCTACCTCGTTCCAGAAAAGATGTAAGGCAATTAGGCCACTGTAATCTCCAGAGGGGACTTTGAGGTGTAGACAGGAAGCACAAAAACCTCAAGTCAACCCAACTAAACGATCAGGAGGCAGATTCTGGAAATGCATTTTTTGACCCAACGACATACATGAAACCTGCTCAACACTAATATGCGCATCAACAAATATTTAACAAATGTTTAGAATGTTTCTATATACTAGATGATGAGCTAGAAAAACACCATAAGGAAAATAAAATAAAAGGTCCTTTCCTTTGGGGAGCTTATATTCTAGTTGGGGGAACAGGTTATCTATAGTATATGTTTCTGGAGACTTCTACTCCGGGCCAAGATGGAGCATTAGGAACAGGATTTACCCACATGACTAAAATAACCCGGAAATGAACAAAATATATGAATGTGATCAGGACACACTGATCATCAGGCAACAAAGGACAGCGATTCCTAATAGATAAGCAATAAAGTGAGACCAGATTATTGCCTGGAGAGGCCAGGCTGCAGTGCAGGGACCAGGAACCCAGGCGAATTTGGTGAACTCTCTGAACTGAGGATGCAGAAAGATCAGGCAGCTAGCATCTGCAAGACAGACTACCAGAGAGGGGAGATTTACAGAGAGTGAGCCAGATCTGCACAGGGCCACCTCAGAGTACTCAGCAGAGTACTGATCAGCACATGTATGTTATGAAACTACCTTGGGCCAAGGAAAAAACATCTGAAAATATTAGAGATAATAATGCCTGGGCTCATGCAGGGCTGGGACTAGAACCTGTTCCCACCAGTCAATGCAGAAAACCTAATTCACAGGACACTGGGTAGAGACCTCAGAAGGGTCTTGCTTCAGCAGCAGAGAAATAATTAGCCCTACAATGAACACTTCTCCAATTCCCCACTTACTGAACCTTAAAAGCAAGACCCTAAAGGATCAAACTGTTCCCACAATGAAGCTCAAGAACATTTATAGAAAAACCCAAATATCCAGCATCCAACAAGTTAAAATTCATAATGTTTGGCATCCAATAAAATATATCAACATACAAAGAAGCAGGATAATTCAATCCATAAGAAAACAAATCAACTCTAACCGGTTTGACTCAGTGGATAGAGCATCAGCCTGCAGACCAAAGGGTCCCAAGTTCAAATCTAGTCAAGGGCACATAGCTGGATTGCAGGCTTGATACCCAGTAGGGGCATGCAGGAGGCAGCTGATCAGTGATTCTGTCTCAACATTGATGTATCTTTCTATTTCTCTCTCTCCCCTTTCCTCTTTAAAATCAATAGAAGAAAAAGAAGAAGAAAAGAAGAAGAAAAGAAGAAGGAGGAGGAGAAGAAGGAGGAGGAGAAGGAGGAGAAGAAAAGAAGAAGAAAAGAGGAGGAGGAAGAGGAGGAGGAGGAGGAGGAGGAGGAGGAGGAGGAGGAGGAGGAGAAGCCGCCGCCCTATCAGAGTGAGTACTAGGGCCTTCACTGGGCATCATCTTGATGACCTACCCTCAGAGCACGAGAAAACACTTCTCTCCTTTTGACATTAAAATCAAAGATGTTGGTTTTGGTTAGTTATTTCATTTGCAACCTTTATTCTAATTAAGAAATAGTTATTTATCAATTTTGTTTAGAACAACATTTTGGAATGATGTAAAAATAAAAACACTGCATATCCCTCTCCTCCCTCTAAAAGCAGGGAAATGTTTTTGTAACTTAAGTCTGTTGTTTCTTAAACTAATCAGAAAAGTTCCCTACTTCATTTGTTTCCATGATGGGAAAAGAAAATGACATGTTTCTGCAGCTGTATCCAGCTGCCCTGGGAAGAAATAAAAACTTGTCATATATTTAAAAGAAAAACAAACAAAAAACTATCTCAGCAATGACAGATGATAAAATTAGCCAGTAAGGGTATCAAAAGTTATAATTATATTTCATATGTTTAAAAAGTTAAGGAGAGACATGGAAGATATTACAAAAAAAAAAAAAAAAAGAAAAAGAAAAAAAAGAAAAAGAAAAAAAAAAAAGAGGAACAGGAACAAAGAACTGATGGGACAAATTAGAGAAAATATAATATACTAACACTAATCAGAAGAAAGCAAGGTTGGTTAGCTATATTACAATAATACCAGACAATGTAGATTTCAGAGTAAAGAATATTACCAGGAATAGAGAGAGAAGGTCATCCTATATAATAAAAGGCTAATATGCAAATTGACCCAAGAGTGGAACGACCAGTCGCTATGACACACACTGACCACCAGGGGGCAGATGCTTAATGCAAGAGCTGCCCACTTGTGGTCATTGTGCTCCCATAGGGGAGCACTACTCAGCCAGAAGCCCTGAGCTGGGCTCTCGGCTGGCAAGCACAGTGGCAGTGGTGGTAGTCTCTCCCACATCCGTGGCAGTGCTAAACCATCAGTTGGACATCCCCTGAGGGCTTCTGGACTGCAAAAGGCACAGGGCAGGCTGAAGGACCCCCTTAACTGCATGAATTTCGTGCACTGGGCCTCTGGTATCATAATAACAAAATGAGCAATTCAGCAAGAGGACATAATGATCCTAAATTAATAATTTAAAGAACTCCTCTAATAATGCCTTACAGAATATGATTCTGGAACAATTAAAGGCCACATTCTAAGGCATGTAAATTATATACAGACATATTGGAGGGAAAGGAATATCCAGAGTGAGTATGGTTACCAAGGGAAAGATTCCTATAAAATAAGGTCTTAACATGAGTGATGAATAATCCATCTGGTTAACTCCTTATCCCAAGAGTAATTAGTGAATCATTCAAAAGATATAATGAATTGTCTAAAAAGGAAGTGCCAGCATCTGCACGACTAATTTAAGCAACCCATTACAAATATCAGCTTCAGCACCTGGAAAGATAATTAAAAAAAAAGTTTTTATTAATTTTAGAGAGAGAGGAAGGAAGATGAAAACATCGATTGAGAGAGAAACATCATTGATTGGCTGCATCCTGCATGCCCTCTATTGGGGACTGAGCCCACAACCTGGGCATGTGCCCCAACCGGAAATTGAACCAGCAACCTCTTGCTTCATGGGCCAAAGATCAACTATTAAACCACACAGGCAGGGGGGAAGGCCACTTTTTAGAAGCATGTAAGGGGCATTTAGAACTCATAAGATGCAAGTACAAAATAAGAGCCAGTCTTTCTCTTGAATTTAGTGAAAAATAATTGTTCATCAGCAGTTACGTAATCTTGTTGATTTAGAAAGGTTATAACCACCACCTTTCTGGTTTACTGAGAGGTCTGCCTTGTGGAGGTCTGCCTTTCCTCCACAGAAATCATTTACTACTCCGAAAAGTGAGGAGAGTCTCTTTTAGAGGAGTGATGACAGTAAGCTTTCTGAAAAGCTAAGGCAACTGTAAGTAAATAGATTGAAAAATATATGAGAAGTCTTTAGTTGAAGAAAATCTGGTTAAGTTCACCTTTAGTAAACAGGGCAGGACAATGAGCTCCGTGAGAAGGAAACCTAAGGGCATTCCTTTCTCAGGGAGGGGAAGGGAAAATAACAAAAAGCATACATGGCTCTACCTCACAGGTCAACTGGGAGAGAGCCTTTGTGCTCTGCGAGGAAGGGAGTAGCCCAATCTGGGTGAGTCAGACGCTCGAAAGGAATTCGCTGGTGCACCTAAGTGTGGTGTACAAGGTGCAGTTCGGTCTGGCCATAAGCTTAGAGACGCCCAGGAAAAAAAGTCTTAGTCTGAGTAAGGGTGAAGTGTGATTTTAGAAATGGGCAGGAAGACTCCTAGCAAAGTAAAACAAAACAAGAATCAGCAAGAAATAGTAAAGACTGGGGCAAATTATTTTCCAAGTGTCAAAATCATCACAAGGCTCTTATGCCTTTATCCGTCTTGAAGACAGAATACTCAAGATATGTAAAAATATGACAGGAAATAATACTCAGTTATAAAGTCAGCACTCTGCATGTTCACCATTCTTAGGAATGAGAGAAGAGCTGGATGCATACTCTCCTTTACCCTTGTCTTGCTCAATGCTTCAGTTACATATTTTGCAAAATTTCAAGGAGAAAGAGGTGAAAAACTTCCCAACTTTTAATATTATATTTTCAAGTAAAAGTAACGTATATTGGAATTCTGGTACTGCTTTAATTTTCTCAACCCTTTGCTTTCTTTGAATATGGTAGACTCATGGAAAAGATTACTTGATACCATTAATACCATTTCTACCATGAGCTTGTTAGATTTAGATGAACAAATGTATACTGTGGAATCTATTATAAATAATGCACTTAAAAACAATCCTTAATATGTCTTTTGTTAGCTGTGCCTTACTATTTACCAAATACTTCCCCCCCCCCCCCCCCCCCCCCGCTTCAATAAAATAACATTGTTAAAAGCAGAACATTTATTGGTGTAGGACAGTGGTCAGCAAACTGGGACTCGAGAGCCACATGTGGCTCTCTGGCCCCTTGAGTGTGGCTCTTCCACAAAATACCACAGCCTGGGCGAGTCTATTTTGAAGAAGTGGCATTAGAAGAAATAGAGAGCCATGTTTAAAAAAACCACCTTTTGGATTTTCAGAGTTGAGGAGAAAATTCACATTTAGCTTGATTGGGAAGTGTGCTAATAACAATAGGCGAATTATTCTGAGGGTCTTCTGAATGATCAAGATTTTGGGGATGAGACCCCAAAAAAGGAAGGCATATTAGGGACTAATGATAATCAAAGCTAATTAACTTAAGGATGAGTGCCTAGCATGAGTTTGAGAAGATTATAGCTGGCTTTTAACTATATTTCAAAGGAGAGTTCTATAGCCAAAGTTCCCAATTGTTGATGAATTTGCCCTTCTTCAGGCCTATGGCACTGTAACATGGCTTTTAAAGCTTGACCCCACCCAGTCTGGAAATGTAGCATTTGCTTGGATGTAATGAATTGCTGAAACTCAAAAACTCATCTCTCTGGTTCTGGATAACTCCTCTAAGAGAAAATATAAATCTCTTGTTTGGTTATAACATCACCATATGATCCTTTACACTGATTACACTGCACAGGATTTTATAGTGATTTCACTGTGCCCTTTAATAAATTTGGTTCTCACAAAAACTTTATAAAGTAGGCAAGACAGGTCCTCAGAATGTATGATTTCATTGATATAAAGCTCAAACTAGGCAGTTAGAAGCTGTAATGGTTACTTTTGAAAAGCAGAGACTGGGATAAAGCATAAAGGAACCTTTTAGAGGTGTGATAATGCCTTGTGATTTCATGGGTATGTTCACTGTATAATTCATGGATCTCTATTCTTCTGATTTGTGCATATTCTGTAAACATGTCATACTTCAATAAACAGTTCATTATATTTTTTCAATGCTATGGTCTTCATCACTGCATCGTAACGGCCCACAAATAAAATATTCAACAGACATTCGTAGCTAAAAGTGGCAGTAAAAATACTGAATGCATTATAAAAACAAACTGATTGTGAATGCAAAATTACTTGCTTTTTAATTCAACTACTTCAATTTATTTCATAACCATCTCAAACCTAATGTTAGAAATAAGAAAAAAAAATTTAAGTATATAAAAAACAAAAACTATCACCCTATAGTTAAGAATACAGCATTTCCCCCCCTTACTGTCACCCATATTCCTCATCTCTATAATTTCTCAACTCTGGTATTTTCTTATCCTATATAATTAAAGCCTAATATGCAAATTGTCCACTTGGGCGGGTTGTTTGACTGTTTGCTATTATGTGCACTGACCACCAGGGGGCAGCACGGAACATGGTGATGCAGTGCAGGCAGCAGTGGAGGTGCAGCCAACCCTGATGAATGAAATGGGACTGCAGAGGACTGGTGGAACAGGTGAGCTGGAGGCGCCAGGCCAAGGTGGATGCAAGTGGTTGATTGCCCTGCTGATTGCCCCACAGAAGGTGTGACCAGCGGCAGCAGTGGGGGCAGAGCTGCTGCCAGCTCCCAGGCACTGAGGGAGCCAGGTGGGGGGCTCAGCCCCAATCTATTGCCCTCAGGTGGGATGGTGGAGCAGGTAAGGAAGCAGTGCCAGGCCAACACAGGGTGCCAGGCAGGGCTGTGAGGCTGGGAGCACGAGCTGGGGCCTGATTTGTATACCAGGCCACTAGTTTTCCATAATTCTCTACCTTCTTTCCTACCTCCCCTAATCCTCCAAGATCTTTTCCTAGGTAACTGGTGATTATAAAACAAAAGCATACTGGGAAACTTACTGGGTCAGTTTAGGACCAATCCAGCTCTTTCATCTCTTTTATTTTATCTTCTTATCCTCCAATTCCATATTCTTTTCCTGCCATATCATTTTCTCACATCTCTCCCCGTTTCTGCCTCTATTCTTCTTCCTAATTTTACTCCCCAAGTCTATCTGAAGCACATATATTAGTAAAAGGTAACCAGCTAATATGTATTCTCATTAAACTATGTTCTATATAAAAAGACTTGAAGCTATACTGTTAGAGGGATGGCTGCACAGATGAAAACAGAGTCAGCTGTTTTTTTGTTTTTTTTTTGTTTTTTTATGACAAAGGAACTGATGTTTTTGCAGTTTCTCCACACTTGAAACTATGCATGATTTTCAAATCTTTTTCTGGCCCAAACACCTGAGAAACCTGACATTAACACCTCTAAAGATGGTTAGTTTTATGTGTAATAAAGCTGGGCACAGTGCCCAGGTATATGGTCAAATATTGTTTGTTTCTATGATGATGAACATTTTAATCAGTGAACTTTGAGTAAAGACATAATGGTGAGCTCATCCAATTGCTAAAGGTCTTAACAAAGACTCATCTCCTCTGAGAAAGAAGGAATTCTGCCAGCAGACAGTCTTTGGACTCAAATTACTACTACTCTTCTCTTGGTCTCCAGTCTACTGGCTTTTCCTTCAGATTTAGACTTACTAGCCTCCACATCATATGAGCCAATTTCTTAAAATAACTCTCTCTACACACATACAAATCCCCCCCACACACACCCACACCCACACCCTCCCACACAAACACACCCTGTTTTGTTCTCTGGAGAACATGACTAATACAAGTAGCTATGGTAGTGACTCTCAGCTAGAAATGGTGGGGGCAAGGTGCAGTCTACAGAAAAAACGCAGGGGTTGGGGATGATAGATATTTTTATTTTATTTTTTTGTTAATCCTCACCCATTGATTTTTAGAGAGTGGAATTGGGGGGAGAGATAGAGGGCGGGGAGAGTGAGGGGGAGAAGAAGATTGCTGTGAGGGAGACACAAAGGGACACAGAGACATATACTGGTTACCTCCCGCATGTGCCCAGACCAGGCTTGGAATCAAGCCTGCAATTGAGACACATGTCCTTGACGGGAATCAAACCGAGGACCCTTCAGTCTGCAAACTGATGCTCTATTCACTGAGCCAAACTGGCTAGAAAGGCCTGATGCAGACCTTATGGAATATCTACTCAGAAGTTATTTACTAGTCTTCTTCGACTGCAGAGGCTGGAATACTAAAACAAAATTTTTGGCTTCCTTTATATGTAAGAGAGCTGTGGCCAAATTCTTGAGAAAGGCATCCTTTGCAAAAGAACAGCTAATGCATCACTAGGAAGCACTGTGCTCTAACCACTAAGGATCCAGATGTAAAAACAGTACCTTAGGGAGCTGATCCTCAGCTCTAGAGCCGCTCCCCCCATTCCCCAGTGTTCATGTGCAGTATCTTATACAAGAGTGTAAGTACAATCTGGCTGCTTAGGCCAACCTGTACTGAAAGCAGAAAAACTTAATCTATGTTATCATATTGTTCCTTTAAAATCATAGCTGAACTCAGGCTCCACTGAGACAACCTGAAGGTGAAATCTGCAGTAGGAAGGACTTCGACTGGAAAAATTTCCTGAAAACAATGATTACAAAATACTGACAATTATAACTATGAACTACTAAGGAAGGCTATTAAATATCCTTTAAAAAGCGTCTTTTGAAAATATGACCTGAAAAAGAATTTAAAAAAAAAAGAAAAGAAAAAAAAGAAAAAAGAAATGATAGATGTGTATACAGTGGAAAAGACTGAAAACTATGTATGAAAGTAGTTGTTTTGGGGCAGGGGAATTTAAAATAAATTATATTTATTTTTTTTAAAAAAAGAAAGAAAGAAACTATGACCTGAATTATTTTATGGCATTCCATTATAAAGACAAGAATTAGATAAGAGCAGCACTTTGACATCATTTCCATTCTATAATACATTTTGATTTTAAAGTTTTACCTCAGTATACTTTCTATATTTATTACAGGAGAGCTAAAGAGTGCTATATAAAAATCACAATATAATAAAACCTCAGTAACAAACCATTAAGAAGGAACTTATTGGCCAAGTTGATAAAAAAAAAAAGTAAATTAAATGTCCAAATTTTCTAACAACTTTTTAAGTCAACACTACGATATCTTTAAGGCTATCAATGACGTACCTCTAAAAATATTTTTTTCTTCATACCTGTCTAGAAAAAGAAAAGTCAAGGGCTATTAATGATTTCAAAATTCTGTGCTTACCTTTTTTCTCTCCAGTGTAGGGCACATAGTCTTCCCGGTCCTTATGCTCCAAAGCTTCCTTCTCCAGATACGACAAGAGGTGTTCTCTATCAAAGGGCCCCGTGGCGGGCTTCGAGGTCTGGTTCTTCTGCCGGAACCCTGCAGGCAGAAGGGCATTCTGCCAGAGAGAAAGAATCAACCATGATGACCACCAAGAATGCCGATTTTCATGTGCTGGCATAGATTACTCAGAGAAGAAACAATTCTAGATTAGAATATGATGTAGGCATTAAACACTGTATTACAGAATTTTAGGGTTGCAATGTAAAAGTGTTCCAAAGTTTTTTCTTAAATTAGGTAGTATTCACTTACATTACTATTAAAATAGGTACAAACATTTTCTTCAGCATTCTACAAGCAAGAAAATCCCTTTACTTTAAAAATGTCCTGGGACAATACTAAAAAGATTTTTAATGGTTACCAGCAGCTTAGAATACATGTAAATATAGAAAATAAATCCATTACAAAAGAATGTTAAATGACAATATGCATTATAGTCCTTCACAGTGGCTTTTATTTCCTTGTAAAGACTTTCTCATTAAAAAACAACAACACATGTATTTCAAGCCCTAGCCGGGTTGCTCTGCTGGTTAGAGAACCCTTCTGACACCAAGGTTGCTGGGCCAGGGCACACATAGAATCAATGAATGCATAAATAAGTGAAACAACAGTTGATGCTTCTCTCTCCCTCTCTCCTAAATCAATTAATAAACAAAAGAAAATAAGTATATTGCCCGGGCGGCGTGGTTCAGAGGTTGAGTGTCGACTTATGAATCAGGTCATGGTTCCATTCCCAGTCAGGGCACATGCCCTGGTTGCAGGCTCAATCCCCAGTGAGGGGTGTGCAGGAGGCAGCCGATCAATGATTTTCTGTCACCATCACTGATGTTTCTCTCTCTTTCTCCCTCTTCATCTCTGAAATTAATTAAAAAAATACATATATAAAAAATAGAACAGTCACATCAGTAAGCTGGAAGTAGAAGGGGAAAACTGGAGAAGAGACAAAAAGTTAATTTAAATAAAGAGGTGTCGGTGAAGACTTGGTTTGGGTGGTGAACACACAATGCAATATACAGATGACATATTATAGAATTGCACCCCTTAAACCTGTAATTCTATTAACCAATGTCACCCCAGTAAATTCAGTTTAAAAAAAATTATACATATACATGGGGGGGGGAAAAGAGGTGCTAGTGAAAAGTCCTAAAAATGTTAACTGCTCAAAGGCAGCTACTTACTTTCAAAGGGTTTGAAAAATTATTTCATTTTTCTTCATTAGCTAGCACCCACCTCAGGGTCAAGATCATCCAGCACAGTTTCCAGTTGTTTCAGTTCTATTTCTGACAGATTCCCAAGGAGCTCATCTTCATCCAGGTCCTTGTACTTTTCTAAGTCCTTCCGGAACGGTAGTGCCATGGTCTGCAGTGTCACTTCGTTTCTGCTATACAATGTAGTCACAAGTGATTTCTATTTTTTTTTTTTTAAACTATAGAGAGAAGAGACAAAAACATTTAAAACATCATCTCCACCTATTTAGATCGATAATTAGGTTCAACAAAATATAATTTCCACGTGACATATTCTTAGACCATATATCACACACCACCCTTTTCTATGGATCATTCAATGCCTTTACCTTTTGTCTTTTGTTAACAACAACAAAAGTAAACCGGAGAAAAAGAGGGGAAAGAAAGAATAAAATTCAAATCCACAAAACTGTCTACTTGACAGCATATAGATTTTCTGATAACTAAGTTTTAGGGTGAAAAAGATTATATAATTAGTGCGAAAATACAAATTTTTCCATCAATGGCTTTTAAATGTTACTTTGCTTAAGCACAGAATGTTTAAGGTACAGTTGTTTTATTGTAAATTACTTAAAAGAACATTATTTTCTGACTCAACATTAACATGGGGTGATACCAATGCATTCCCCTTGAAGAAATGGCGGCCTCTTGTGATAGGGAAAAATTTTTTTTGAGAAGTGCATAAAAAAAATTTAAAGGCGCTTTTAAAGGAAAAAATACTGTATTCTAAAACTTGCAGTAAAATATTCAAAACCATGCTGAGCTATCTCACCCACTAACTAGCAAGGCTGATCAGGAGAATCTGATTCAGAAAGGACTTTCATCATTTCCTTACTGTATGGATCTCTCCCAAAAAGCTACGAGGTGACTCAATAAGCAGCATCTTTCCAGTTACCCACAGGACTGTTATATAGGAAAGGATACTTAAAGTAAAAAAGTAAAGCAAAAATTAAGTATTTCTAGGAATTTTAGCCATATACGTGGACCATTTGTCTCATAAAATATTCCTATGTGTGTGCCCTACCCAGTTTGGCTCAGAGGATAGAACACTGGCCTGGGAACTGAAGGGTTCTGGGTGGGTTCGATTCAGTTGTAGATTCTATCCCTGGCCCTGGTTAGGACATGTGCAGGAAGCAACCAATTGATGTGTCTCTCTCATATTTCTTTCTCTGTATCTCTCCCCCTCCCTTCCACTCTCTCTAAAAATCAATATAAAAAATATCCTCAGATGAGGATTAACAACAACAACAACAACAACAAAAATGTTCTGTGTGGATAAAAAATAATCTTTAGACTTAATGATGTTAAAAATTTTCTTGGCTGCAAAATGCCCAGTATTTCAAAGTTTGGATATATTTCCTTTACACCCCCCCCCCTCTTGTTTTCCCAACTTAATATCATATTTTAACTAATATATTTTTCTTCTCAATTCAGTAACATTTTATGGATCCTTTTAGGCATTTTCATCTCCCAAGAAGAAATGAAGGTTCACCATAGGGGTCTGTCAGTTAATGAAGTGACTAGTAACCACCTGGGTCCTGTAAAAAGCAAATTAACATAATTGTGCTTGTTCAGATGTTAAATTGCAGGCATTTTGTATAACTGCCCAAGACAGATCTGGCTTACACCTGTTCTACTAACACCACATAGATTTAGCAGTTATCCTAAACTTTTCCATTAAAAAAATTATTGTTATCATTACTAAGTTTGGTAAACCTCCACTTTGTATTTCCAACTTAAAGATAGCAAGCTTACCAAGTATCCTGAGAGTGTATTTTCTCAATTAAAAATAATACTGTCTGCAGAGAACAGTCAATGGAAAGTATCAGCACTATCAAATACAGTAACCATAAAATGCAACTTTAAAGGGCATGCAATTTTAGAAGAATAGATAAAAAATTAGACCACACTAAAAAAAATTCCCTTCATAAACAGACATTTTGAAACAAAGGTAAGAAATTGATAAAAGTTTAAGAACATGTACCAAGAGTAATTAATTACTTCATGCTATTTTTTTAATGTTTGGAAAATCAATATAAAATACATTTTCAATATATTTTAATATAATATACTGACATTTACAGTACAGTCAAGTGCCGTCAACAATGGACTGAGCATCCAAAGATAGTCCCATAAGATTATCATGGGGCAAAAAAATTCCTATAATCAAATGTAGCCCTTTAATGTAAAACCCAACAGCTTACTCATGTGTTTGTGGTGATAATGGTGTAAACAAGCCTACACTTACTGTTCTGGCAATGGTATAAAAGCCTAGAACATATAATTAAATATAGTGCATAATACCTGATAATGATCATAAATGATTACGTTCCTGGTTTATTTATTTACTCTATGATTTTAAAGTGTATTCTTTCTACTTAAAAAAAAAAAAAACAACCTTTGCCGTAAAATGCCTTACCTATCTTGTTTACTGCATCTCTTGATATCACAATTTTCTCTTGTGTTTGATTTAACCATATGTTGTTTAGTATAGGGTTGTAGCCTAGGAGCAAGGCTAAGTCATATAGCCTAGGTGTGGAGTAGGCTGTAGCATCTAGGTTTGTGTAAGTGCACTCTGTGATGTTCACACAATGATGAAATTGCTCAATGATGTATTTCTCAGAACTTATCCCCATTGTTAAGCAGCACATAACTGTGTATAATAGAGCTAATTTCTTAGCCAATAAATATTTCAAAAAAACACTTATTATTTTAAGCATCTCTTTTCTTTACACTCCAAAGTATCCCAGCCTGGGCCATAAATTCAATGGTCATCCAATTAAGAGGGTATTGTAATAGATAATAATGATAGGAATGAGATATCAGAATAAAGGCAATATATATCACTCGGGTTTTATAGGTAAAAAACATGACATTCCTTAGAATGAGTAAAATAGTTTACTCCAATAGATTGCTCTTTATTCCAAGTACTAGAGGCCCGGTGCACAACATTTATGCATCCTTTTGCAGTCTGGGACCCCTTGGAGGATGTCCCACTGCTGGCGTAGGCCCAGCCGTGAGCCCAGCTTCTGGCTAAGCAGTGCTCCCCTGTGGGAGTGCACTGACCACCAGGGGGCAGCTCCTGCATTGAGCAACTTCCCCCTGGTGGTCAATGAATGACATAGCAAACGGTTGTTCCACCATTCGGTCAATTTACATATTAGGATTTTATTATATATTCTAATCTGTCATACAAAGAAAGCATCTTTATATACTAGTAGGGGCCCAGTGCACAAATGTGTAAATCTTGAAAGGAACTGTGGACTGTGAGGCTGTGACGGGCACAGGGGTGGGACTTGACCCATCCTCCGTGTCCCCACCCAGCCCCTTCCACTGTGGCCCCCAGTCCCGTCTACCAGCAGCCCCACTCCTGCTGGTACCCACTGATATAGCACAGAGTGACTGGGGCCAGCGCTGACAGTGGGTGCAAGTGGGGACTGCTGCCCCGATTGCCCCTCAGGAACAGGGGGAGGTGGAGAAGCCCTCAGGGGCGATCGGGGCCGGTGCCGGATGCCAGCAGCAGGAGTGAACAGGGCCAGGGCCGGCACTGGGTGTGAGCACCGGCTACAGCACTGGCAGTGGGTGCAAGAGGCAGATGCCAGCCCTGATTGCCCCGCAGGAGCAGGGGGAGGTGGAGAAGCCTTGAGAGGAGATCGGGGTTGGTGCCAGGCCCTGGCAGCAAGTGTGAGCGGTGCATGGGAGCAAATAATTTTCAGTAACCACCAAAGGCTTGCTCGGATGACAGTGACAGTGCCCCGCCTTGGTCTGGCACCCCTGCTCACCTGCTCCACCATCCCGCCATGGCTGATGCCTGCCATGTTCTACGCACTCCCCTAATGGTCAGTGCACATGATAGTGACTAGTTGCTCATTTGTCGTTTGATCTATTTGCATATTAGGGTTTTACATATGTAGACTGCTTAAAAAATAATAAAATGAATGCCTATCTTCAGAGAGAGACCATTACTATGTTCCCCATGCCAGTGGCATCTCTCTCCTCAAAAGAAGTAGCCACTGTACTGAATTTTGGATTACTTATTCTTTGGCTTTCCTCTACATTTTACCTTAAATGTACATATTCTTAGGAGTTTCAGTTTTCCCATTTTATTTTGCATTTTATATATATATACTCATACAGTATGCATCCTTTTGTGACTTGCATTTTTCATTTAAGATTGTTTTGATGCTGATGGCTTTACTTCTTTCATTTTCATTTCTATATAGAATTCAATTGTATAAATGAATAGTCAAGTTTTTTACAGTCTTCCCCTCTCTGTTTTTCTGCTATAAACCATCTTGTTATCTACTTCCTGGTATACATGTGCAAGAGTTTCTCAAAGCTGTTCAAATCTAGGAATGAAATTACTGGAAAAGGGTAATGCTCATACTCAACTGTATTGGGTAATGTCAAACTATTTTCTTTTTAAAAAAAAATATTTTTATTGATTTCAGAGAAAAAGGGATCAAGAGAGAGAGAAGCATTAATAATGAGAGAAAACCACTGATCAGCTCCCTGTGCCCTACTAGGAACTGAGCCTGCAACCTGGGCATGTGCCCTTAACTGGGAATTGAGCCGTGATTTCCTGATTCCCACGTAGATGCTCAACCACTGAGCTATACCAGCCAGGCTAAAACTATTTTCAAAGTGATTATACCAACTTACAGTTCTAACAGATTCAGTACATGACAATTCATGTTGCTCATCCTTGCTAACTGTTGGTATTAACAGATTTTTTTGTGTTTTGTTGTTGTTCTTGCCATTCTGGTGAATGTGATCTTGTATTTTGCTGTAGTTTTAATTTGCATTTTGTTGAATTATGATAAAGTTGAGTATCTTTTCATTCGTTCGTTCATTTATTGGCCAATGGTGCTCCTCATTTTGTGAAGAATCTGTTGATCATTTTTAAAATTGTGTTATTAAAAAAAAAATGTTCTCCAAGAAAAACAACAACAAAAATTTAAAAAATAGATGTTCTTAATATATTCTGGATATTCATATTTTTCAGTTACATGTAAAAAATATTTTCCATTTTCTTTCAACTCTCACTTTGTTTTTATGGTATTTTCTAGGAGAAAATGTTTTTAAGTGTTTTTATTTAATTTCTTAAGGAATTTGTTTTCCTCGCCACAGACATCAGTCTCCCCGAGGCTGTGGACTGGGTGATGATGCAGTCCTACTTTGGCTTCTTTTTTCCTTTACAAGGCAATAGAAAGCTATTTCCTTCAGATTCGCATAAGAAATTTGCCAAGAAATTCCAAGTAATATACTAAAGTTTCCCAGAAGCTTCAATACAAAGGAACTAATGCTCAAAAAAGTCACTCAGAACTTATCAGTAGCATTCTTTCATCAGGTGTTCACATTCTCAGATTCTCCAACTTGATTATACCTTCCCTTTAAGCTCTCCTCCTCTACTGAGGAATGTCTATGTACTATAAATGTTCCAAGTGTTAGTAGAGAAGCTCAGAAACACCCCAGGAAGGGAAGCTCTGGGAACAGTGCTTTGCTTCACTTTCTCTCCCTCTATCTTACGGAGAACCTGTCCTGGCTTGTTTGTGCTTTGATAGCTGTCTTACTGGAAAGAGAACACATTATGAATGAAGGTGTGAATCCAGTGTGCCAAAAAGTATTTTAAATCTACAGGAACTTTTAAAATCCCCAAGCTACAATTCATAGAAAAGTAACAAATAACAGGCATGGGCCGCACCTCCATGGCGGCCACCACAGTGAGAGAAATGAGCCGCCAGACTGTGACAGCGTTACCTACTGGGACCTCCACGTGCAGAGGGTGCCCGCCCTGACGGGCAACCACTGCATCCAACAATGGCTTGGCCAGGCTTTTTGAGTGTTCTGTCTGCTTTGACTATGTGTTGCCAACCATTCTTCAGTGTCAGAGTGGTCCACCTTGTCTGTAGCAACTGTCACCCAAAGCTCACATATTGTCCAACTTGGGATCCATTTGCAACTTGGTGATGGAGAAAGTGGTCAATTCAGTACTTTTCCCTTGTAAGTATGCCTCTTTCGGGTGTCAGATAACTCTGCCACACACAGAAAAAGCAGACCACAAAGAGCTCTGTGAGTTTCGGCCTTACTCTTTCCTGCTTGTGCCCTGGTGCTTCCTGCAAGTGGCCAGGCTCTCTGGATGCTGTGATGCCCCATCACATCAGCACAAGTCCATCACCATCCTTCAGGGAGAGGATATCTTTTCCCTCACCACAGATATCCATCTCCCCAGGGCTGTGAACTGGGTGATGACCCAGTCCTATTTCAGCTTCCACCTCATGCTGGTCTTAGAGAAACAGGCACCAGCAGTGCTTTGCATTTATACGGCTGATAGGAACGTGCAAGCAAGTGGAAAATTTTGCTTATCGACTTGAGCTAATGGTCATAGGCGGTGATTAACTTGGGAAGCTACTCCTTGATCTATTCATGAGGGAACTGCAATAGCCAATATGAATATTGACTTGTCTTTGACATCAGCATTGCACAGCTTTCTACAGAAAATGGCAATTTAGGCATCAATGTAACTATGTCCATGTGTTGAAATGGCAATCAAACATTTTCTGGCCAGTGTTTAAAACCAGTGCAACCTTTTCCTGCCACCCTGAAACTTTTGGTAGGTGGAGCTAGTCACATGAAAGTAGATAAAAGGAAAGGTAAATAAATACAGGAAATGGTTGCATGTAGTAACACTAGTCAACAGTAAACCACTGAAAAAATATATATATTCACCCAAGATAAGCATCTTTTGTATTAAGAAAGGAAACATCCTATCTAATAAAAGTGTAATATGCAAATTAACCACACTCCATTATATCCACAAAACAATGCCCACTAGCCAATCAGGAGCAAGTATGCAAATTAATCCAACCAAGATGGCTGCAGCCACAGAGAGAGCAGGAGGGAGGCTTGGGTTTCCCTGGTGATAGAGGAAGCCAGGCTTTCTGCACACCCTGGCCTGCCCAGGCTGCCATTCCAGGCTACAAAATTTCAATTATAGAAGATAAGTAAATCTCAACAGAAATGGCTGCCACCATTGAGCGAGCAGAAGGTTTGGCTCTACAAAGTTTCAATTGTAGAAGATAAATAAATCCGAGATACCAGGGCCTCCACTTGGGTCGCTGGGGGGCGTGGCCAGCCTGCAAACCACCACAGGCCCCTCGCCCAGGCCGCCCCACGCCCCAAGGGAACCCCCACCATGATCAGGAACACCCTTTAGGGCAAACCAGCTGGCCCCCACCTATGCACTAGGCCTCTATCCTATCTATCAAAAGAGTGAAATGCATATTGATCACTCCAACACACAAGATAGCTGCCCCCATTTGGTCAAAGATCCTGCCCCCATGTGGACACAAGATGACCACCACAAGACAGCCAACAGGGGAGGACAGTTGGGAGGAACCAGGCCTGCAAGGGAGGGCAGTTGGGGGCAATTAAGCCTGAAGGGGAGGGCAGTTGGGGTGACCAGGCTGGCAGGGGAGAGTAGTTAGGGGCATCAGGCCAGCAGGCAGAAGTGGTTAAGGTTAATCAGGCAGGCAAGTTATTAGTAGCCAGCAGTCCCAGATTATGAGAGGGATCCCAGATTGGAGAGGGTCCCGGCTGAGCTGAGGGACCCCCCCCCCCCCCCGCAGTGCAAGAATTTCATGCACCAGGCCTCTAGTCCTATATAAAAAAAGGCTAATATGCAAATTAACCGAATGGTGGAATGACAGGTTTCTATGATGTGCACTGACCACCAGGGGGAAGAAGCTCAACACAGAAGCTGCCCCCTGGTGATCAGTGTGCTCCCACAGGAGGAGTGCTGCTCAGCTAGAAGCCAGGTTAATAGCTGGTGAGCGCAACAGCAGTGGTGGGAGCCTCTCCTGCCTGCACGGCAGCACTAAGATGTCCGAATATTGGCTTCTGGACTGTGAGCGGGTGCAGGCTGAGCTGAGGGTCACCCTCCCCCTCCCAGTGTACAAATTTCTTGCACCAGGCCTCTAGTCTACAATAACAAAAGTGTAATATGCTAATTAGATGAGACATCCTCCGGGATGAAGCCGGGGCTGCAGTCATGGGATGGAGGCAGCCACCACCACGGGAGGGATCCAGACAGCCAGCTGGGAAGGCCTACTCTTGCATGAATTTTGTGCATAGGGCCTCTAGTATTATATAAAAAGCTAGACAAAAAAAGAATGCATACTAGCCGAAACCGGTTTGGCTCAATGGATAGAGCGTCGGTCTGCGGACTGAAAGGTCCCAGGTTCGATTCCGGTCAAGGGCATGTACCTGGGTTGCGGGCACATCCCCAGTAGGGGGCGTGCAAGAGGTAGCTGATCGATGGTTCTCTCTCATCGATGTTTCTAACTCTATCCCTCTCTCTTCCTCTCTGTAAAAAATCAATAAAATATATTTAAAAAAAAAAAGAATGCATACTATATACTTTCATGTATATTAAATTCAAGAACAGGCAAAACTAACCCACGGGAATGAAAATAGCTATTAGGAGGTATTGATAAGATAGAATATTCAGAGGATATTCTAGGCTGATAAAAATGTGCTATATCTTAAATTGGATGATAGCTAAACACAAGTATATTTATGTAAAATTTTTGTTAATCTGTTCTGTTAGGATTTTCTCCTTATACTCTGAATTATACATAAAAAAAAATTCAATACAGTAAGTCCTCACTTAACCTCATTGGTAAGTTCTTTGACTTTAAGTGAAACTATATACAATAAAGTAAATTTTATCAATAGGATAATTGATATAAAAGTTACTACAGCAAGCACCTTCTTAATGTTATAAGGGAAACAATAATGAACAAAACGTTATTCAAGGACCTGCTGTATGTGCTTGTGTTGTGCAATTAATTATATGTATTTAATGTTGAGATTTAAGGTTCCCACAACATAGAAAATAATGGTTTTTCTGTAGTCATTTTAACAAGAAGTCATAAAAAAATAAAAAAAATAATTTGCCTTTGCAAGCCAATCAATCACCTTCAGCTGCTCACTTCCAAAAGTCAGCCAATTAGGAACAGATTCCCTCCAGTAAAGCACCAGTCTAAGTGCCAGCCAACCAATCAACAGCCTCCCCAAATAATCATGCTTCTACAATTGGTGTCACTATGGCCTTGAAAAGTTTGCCAGTCCGTGAATTCCACGCTTCCCAAAAGCCCTGTATAATAACTTGGTCACCTTTGCTGAGAGAGACTGTGTCTAACCAGCATAGCTCCCCCTTATCACAGGAAGTATTATTACAGCTTTGTCACTTTGTTTCAGATATTGACTATTAGCTGGTGGTCTCATTATTCTTTCATGGCAAAGAAAACTTTTAGTGATTAGATAAGTTTATTTTTAAACAAAAGTATCTCAATGTTGATATATATTAGATAATAGTAGTTGGGATAAACATATTCCCTCTGTGTAAATATCCATGTAATCTTTTGAACTGGATATGGTTTAACATCCAATCAACTTTGTAAGTATGTGTTTCAATTTGCTTTGGCTAAAAACTTCAAATCAGCATTCCTTTTTCGGTTTTGTTTGGACCTGGCTTCAGAATTAATCTGAAAATAGTTTTAAAATAAGTGATCCCTATCTAGAGATTTTAAAAGCATCTAAAGGCTCTCTTCTTTAATGTTAGGCTTGAGTTTCATCTCTGCTGGCTTAAGAAACATTCTTTGAAGGAAAAGGCTGGAGTAAAGAAAGTCATCTGTTTATTCCTGGCACTGTTAAATGCAGAGGAGGAGTATGAATATCTGTCTGTGATAGTATGTAGCAGATTGCTCAAATGCAAGAGAATTTTTAAATCTCTTAAGGTCATTTCCTTTTTATAAGGTTATGATTCTAGATAACATTAATTATAAGAAAAAATGTGCTTTGTGTCACCACATCCAAAGCACTATTACACAGTTAAATACTCCTAAAAAATGAAAAACATTTTAGTTGCATATAATAATGTATATTACTTTTATAATAATAAAGATTTATTATTTATAATAAAGATTTATTTATTATTATATAATAAAAGTAATCTTTATCTTTACTTTTCTAAAGACATTTTTTATAAAGGAAATAAATTGGATGCTAAATCTATCCTTCTGTTTTGTTTACTGACTCTTCTATACAATGAAGCCTCAAGGGCAGCACATTAAATAAAGATTTTTGTAGAGTTCTTGGGATGTTATGATTGACCTAAATATGAGTACATCTGAATGAGGTAATTGCTTTGTACATAGAAATTTGAGAAAATGTGGTTGATTAGTCTGTGTGAAAGTTTCATGGAAACTAATCAACACAAGTATGAAATTAGCTAAGCAGTCCTGTCTTTCTTGCCATTACTACTGACATCATCTTAAATTTTTAAAAATATATATTTTTATTGATTTCAGAGAGGAGAGAGGGAGAGATAGAAACACCAATGATGAGAATCATTGATCAGCTGCCTCCTGCACACCCCTCACTGGGGATCGAGCCTATAACTTGGGCTGATCTGGGAATTGAACCGTGACCTCTTTCCTGGTTCATAGGTCGATGCTGAACCATTGAGCCACATCTGCCAGGCTTGAATTTTTAAAAAATGAGATTCATATATTCCCAAAGGTAGGAAAATAAAGTATGAACTGTTAGGGACAAAACAGAGAAGAGATTACATTGGAAGCAGGTTACTGAGAGCAACCTTTAAGTAGAAAGCAGCTAGATCATTTCTGTGACTATTACAAGAAAACAGTTAACACATGGCTCAGACCTCTTCAAAAATACTCTTTCAACAAGACTCTACTAAGAGACTTTGTGGCCCTCATATGAGTAACCCAGTTCCTTTTCTGGCTCAAAGCAGCTCCTAGTCCTAGCCCACTCCTTCCTTCATTCTTCTTGGTAGAGTTGCAAGCAAGGTCTGAGGGGAACCCAGTCTGTGCATACCAAAGACAAATGCCACAAGAGCCACACCCTTAACTTACCCAGTTTCTCAGTACCAAATGTTTTATTGTCTCCTTCTCCTTTTCTTCTAATTTTTTTTGGGTGGGTGAGTTATTTGTTTAACAGATTAGATGGATTGAAAAATGCTGAAGCTTTTCTAAAAGTTGTTACAAACAAAAAAAATATTAAAATAGAAATAGCATCATATGAATGAGTCTCTTGGGGTAATAATGTTACTGAACTGTTTATCTCTACTGGTTAACCTAAAAAAGCCTTCTACCAGCCATACTGTGGACAAAACCAAATATGATATGAGGTGGCTTGCAAGAAAAGCTTATCAGTGCTCAGCCATCAATCAAAATGATGAATCCATTCCAAATACATATTGGAGAGACTAATCTGAAGGTTTCCTTTCTTTCTCTCCCAAAGGGAGTATTGCTATGACTCATTCTTCCTCTTGCAAGAATTTTCTTAATCCACCAAGTTAGTAAGCATTGGACTATATACAAAATCCTAAAATAAACTAGGTTAGGTCTAAAAGAAACCATGCTAAGAGCAAATTGAAGTTATGCAGTGAACAAAAGGTAAAATGCTAACATCTTTCCTCAGTTTCATCTCTTGTGAATTTCCCAGGCTTCAGACAAGATTTTTCCCCTTAATTCTGAAAAACTCTCCTTTTCCAACCTTACCAATTTCCCTACCTTCAAATCAATATACATATGCCTCTATTAAGTGCCTCTTTCGTTTAATGTACTGTTTGGGGGTAAGGGAGGCACTGGACTGGAGGGAGAGGAAAGGAACTATGAGAATGAAAAGACTTTTGAGAAAATTATATACAACAGATTCTTTTTTTTTTTTTTTACAAATTATCTGTCTTTACTGATTGCTTTTGAGAGAAAGAGAACCCAAATAAAATCAGAAACAAAAGAGGTGAACACCTGACACCACAGAAATACAAAAAATTGTAAGAAAATATATACTACAAATAACTGAACTATATGCCAACAAACTGGACAATGTAGACGAAATGAACAGATTCCTAGAAAAAGACAATCTTCCAAAACTGAACCAGGAAGAATCAGAAAACCTGAATAGGCCAATAACAGCTGATGAATCTGAAGCAATAAAAAAACTCCCTGGTCTGGACAGGGGAGTTTTACCAAACTTTCAAAGAACAGCTAACACCCATCCTAGTCAAACTATTCCTGGAGAGTTTAATACTAAGTGAAATAAGCCAGTCAGAGAAAGATAAGTATCACATGATCTCAATAAAATAAACTGATGAACAAAATAGATCCAGAGACATAGAAGCATGGAGCAGACGGATGAATCTTGGAGGAAAGGTGGGGTGGGTAGGTGTGTGAGGCGAGATTAACCAAACAACTTATATGTATATATGCATAATCCATGGACACACACAATAGTGTGCTGAAGGCTAGGGTGGAGGGAGTCAAAGGTGGGGGGGAGAGGAGGGAACAACATCTGTAATAATTTCAACAACAACATAATATAATGAAAATGCTGCACTAACTCAGCTAAACATAATCACTCTTTCTGTTTTGTTTGGTGGGGGAAGTTACAGTGCAATGTTAGAGGTACATTTTGTGTGTTCATTAGACAAACGGGGATTAATTGATCATTGAGTTTTAGTTATTTGGGAATAAATTGTTACACTAAAGTAGCTTTGAGATAATAAAGAACTATTTGGTTAAAAAAAAAAAAAGAATTACAGAACATTAAGAAAAAAGACTAGCCGAAACCGGTTTGGCTCAGTGGATAGAGTGTCGGTCTGGGGGCTGAAAGGTCCTGGGTTCGATTCCGGTCAAGGGCATGTACGCTGGTTGCGGGCACATCCCCAGTAGGGGGTGTGCAGGAGGCAGCTGGTCTATGTTTCTCTCTCATAGATGTTTCTAGCTCTCTATCCCTCTCCCTTCTTCTCTGTAAAAAAATCAATAAAATATTAAAAAAAAAAAAAAAGACTAGCAATCTATGAAACAAATAGCAAAAATCATTTAAAGTGATAAATAATTATATATTCTCCCAAGTTCTACAGCTTGGGACCAAAGTCTCTATATAATTAAAACTCTGTCCCTCTTTGGATTCTGATGATTTAAAAAAATATTGGATCCTTATACCTGAGTTTATTATTATATTTTTGTACTGGTTGTGGAGAGAGAAATAAAAAAAGATAATCAAACTCCCCCTAACTTCTAAAAGAAACTCTGAAACTGGGGTTGGGACCAGTCTTAGGGGGTTTCTTCCTTTTCCCTAATTAACCATCAAGAGAAATAACTAATTTTTCTGATGTTCTGAGCAGGCCTTCAAAGCCTCCTGTCTCTGGACCCCACCCCTTCTCTGGACCAGTTCCAGAAGTAAAATTTCTGGAGCTTCATAAAGAGAGGAAACAAAAACAATGTTTTATCAGGCTCTCTTTCCCACTGACAAACAAACTCCTTGCCTGACTCTAAGTTCCTGTTTTCCTGCTCTAAAGATTTTGATCCTAGTCACCTGAATGCTTCCTGAAGCAGTGTTTTTACATTTTATTTCTTTGTTTAGAAATTTTTCTCGTTAGGTGTTTTTGTATCTTTGACTGCAGCCAAAAAACAAAACAAAACAGTGTTGTCGACAGAATATGTCTGAAAAACTTATCAACAAGGACTACCAATACTGGTAGGAACTGTCTCCACATCGAAAATGAAGTAAATGAGGATGCAATTAATGAACATAATTGTGGTAGAATGACTTTTACGTGTCAATTTTGCCTATCACTAAATTTCTCCTATGCAAAACCAACTGATGGGAAATTTACTCGATGTTGCAACAAAAGTAAAGTTTATCCAAATGATATAAATTTTCTAGAATACCCGACATATTTTTAAAAATTAATGATAAATGAAGATTCTGACAGGAAAAATTTTATGGAAAATATTCGTTCCATAAATAGTTTTTTTGCTTTTGCTTCAATGAGTGCAAATATCGCTTCACCATGAGGATATGGGCCACACTGTTTTAGAACACACAGTCAAGTTTATCACCATCCTGGAACTTTATATCTTTCAGATGGTGTTTCTTGGAAGTTTGCTCAACTCTACATTTTAGACAGAGCCGAAGCGACGAGTAAAAGATTAGCAATGTCAGAAAAACAAGGTTGCTCAGAAAGACTTATATTGTCTAAAGTTTTACATATGTCTCCTTCCCCCCCATTGACCCCTGCCAGCCATTCCCACCACTGAGCTCAACGCCCCAGTGGACAAGGAGAGAATCTTAAAGGTAGCAAGAGAAAACTGTTACCTACAAAGAAGTCCCCATAAGGCTGACACCTAATTTTTCATCAGAAACTCTACAGGCCAGAAAGGAATGGTATGAAGTACTCAAGGTAATGAAAAGCAAGGATCTGAGTCCAAGATTACTATATCCAGCAAGGCTATCATTCAAAATAGACAGTCAAATAAAAAAGACTAAAAAAAAAAAAAAAAAAAAGACTAAAGGAGAACATCACCACCAAGCCAGCATTACAAGAAATGCTAAAGGGATTGCTATAAGGGATTGCTGAGAAGAAGAAACAGAGAGAGAAACCTAGCCAAACAGAATTAAAATGGCTATAAGTAAGTACCTCTCAATAATAACCCTAAATGTAAATGGATTACCAGTAAATGCTCCAAAGGTGTAGGGTAGCTAAATGGATACAAATACATGACCCAACTATATGCTGTCTATAAGAGACCCACCTCAAAACAAAAGACATACACAGGATGAAAGTGAAGAAATAGAAAAAAAATTTTTTCCATGCAAATGGAAAAGAAAAAAAAATCTGGAGTAGCAATACTCATATCTGACAAAATAAACTTTAAAAGCATCATGCTATACAAAATAACCCAGTCAGAGAAAAATAAGTATCATATGAGCTCACTCATTCGTGGGATATAATGAACAACATACACTGATGAACAAAAATAGAGTTGGGCGGAGGGGGGGGGGGATACACTAGAATATAGTAGAAGTAATCCTGTTATTTTCAGACTTTTGATATTTCCTACAACTTTTGTAATATCATACTATGTTAGTACAGTTTTGGTAATATTATTATACTTAAAATCCTTTTATTCTTGAAATATTAATATTTATTGCATATAATATTATATGTAAGAATTTTTCTTGAATCAGTGTTTATTTTCATGTAACATTATTATATTTAAAATCATTTTTCTTGAGATATTAATGTTTATTGCCTGTAACATTATATTTAAGATCATTTTTCTTGAAATATTAAGGCTTACTGTATGTAAAAAAACAAACTACCAAATACATATACACATAAATAAAATCCAAATACATAAAACTATGGAAATAATGAGAACCATACTGCTCGTGGAGATAGTTTCTGGGAAATGGCAGGGTTGGAGGTAGGAAGAAAAACAATATTTAAGATGTAACAGCTGAAAAAGCAGAACTAATGAAAGAAGGGAAGTCTGAGAAATCATTACTCTTGGCCAAGAAGCTTGGATTACCAACCCCAGGGTCATAAGATGTGCTTTGGCACAGGATCTTTTAAAAAAGGCTAAAGGACATTTTCCCTTTAATAATGAACAAGAGAAATCAGGAGAGCCACACAGAAGTAAAAGGCAACTTAATTTAATGCAGAGAAGGAGAAGAGGTTGCTGAGACCCAAAACAGGAGTTCAGGATAATAGTTCTAAAATTAACAGTCATGACACCAACTGTAAACTATTATTTTTACATGACAGAATAAAACTGTACATATCTTACCCCAATACATCTTAGACACCTTTTTTAAAAAAATATTTTTTATTGATATTTCACAGAGAGGAAAAGAGAGGGGTAGAGAGTTAGATACATCAATGAGAGAGAATCACTGATCAACTGCCTCTTGCACACCCCCTACTGGGGATGTGCCCTCAACCACAGTACATGCCCTTGACCGGAATCGAACCCGGGACCTTTCAGTCTGCAGGCCGACGCTCTATCCACTGAGCCAAACCGGTCCCGGCAGAAACCTATTTCTTTCATTTACCTGAGTTTCTAAGATTAACAAAGAGGTCATATGCTATATTCCAATATAATGAAGAGAAAAATGAAATAAAATTTTATTTGCATACCTGTTATATGCAAAATACTTTATCATATATATCTCTTCATAAAAACTGCAAAATATATTGTAACTATCTCCATTTTATAGATAAAAAACTGAGACTCAAGAGGGGATAGAGCCTGATCAGGATAGATAAAATCTCAACAGTAGGTGTGAATTTGAACCTAAACCTAAAATTCATGCTGTTTATATTACACTGCCCCTATAAAATACTTTCCAGCACATTATTACTTTCGTTACCACATTTTAAAAGAAGCAAATTACTGAAGTGATAGTAACTGACAAAAAGCAACAGTAGGAGAAAAAACTATAAAGTAAATAAAACACAAAAAGTGTGAGACAATTTAATGCAATTATCGATAACCTATAAATTACAACCACCTCAAAAGACAATTCAACAGCAGAAAATAATGTCAATGTACATCATGAATTCTAAATTCTATAGCCTCCAAATCAGATTGGTTAAATTAAGTTTGGAGAACTCCATTAAAAAAAGACCAGAATTAGCCGGGACCGGTTTGGCTCAGTGGATAGAGCGTCGGCCTGCGGACTGAAGGGTCCCGGGTTCGATCCCCGGCAAGGGCATGTACCTTGGTTGCGGGCACATCCCCAGTAAGGGGTGTGCATGCAAGAGGCAGCTGATTGATGATTCTCTCCCATTGATGTTTCTAACTTTCTATCCCTCTCTCTTCATCTCTGTGAAAAAACAATAAAATATATTAAAAAAAAAAAAAGACCAGAATTATGCTATATTTTAAAATAGCTTTTTAAAAAGATTTCGATTTCTTACTGGCTTTGTAATCTTGGGTAAGATGATGGAACTATTTTTTTTCCTTCTGTTTTCCCACCTGTAAAATGAGAACAATAATAGTACCTTTTTCATAGAGCTAATACATTAATTAATTCATTAAGTGAATTAATACATATAAATCCATTAGAACAGTTCTTAAAACAGAGCAAGTGTTCAAAAAATATTAGCTAATAAAATCATTGTTAATTATCTTCAAACTTTATTTTTAAGGAATACTACTTTAGTATATGCTAGGTAAATGAGATATTATTATAATGTGATCCATGTAACAGACAATTAATTATAGAGATTGGGTGAGAAAGGAAAGACTAAATGGGAATGCAAAAAAAGAGACAAATGTACACAAAACAGTAGAAGATAGGTGTTAAATCATTTTGCCCACACCTCCATTAACATTTATCTCACCATATTATAATCAATTGGATAAATATCTATCTTCTCTATAATTATGAGGGTTTTGAGGACAGGCACTTATATTTATACTGTCAGCCCAATATAGTGCTTGCAATATATAATAGTAGATACTAAATAAATGCATAATAAAATAAGAAGGGGGATTTTAGATCAATGTTGGGAGTACCTGGTTTTACCATATTCTAATTGGACTGGGGGCAGAGTCAGTAAAGACCTATTATCTGATTATCAATATCCTACATCCCCAGTCTTTCTGAACTAGAAAAATATGTTCAAAATATAGTTGATTAGTTCAAAATTATAAACTTTTCAAATTATGATAAAACAAATTTTAATAATTTATTGGCATTATCCCATACACCAAGAAGTTGTGGGTTCAATTCCTGGTCAGGACATATACCTGAGTTTCAAGTTCGATCTCTGGTTGAGGTGTGTGCAGGAGGCAGCCAATCGATGTTTTTCAACTCTCTCTCTCTCTCAAAATCAATGAGGGGCATGTCCTTGGGTGAGGGTTAAAATATGTATGTGTTTGTTTTTGTGTGTGTGTGTGTGTGTGTGTGTGTGTGTGTGGATGCGTGCGTGTGTGTGGATGCGTGCGCGTGTGTGTTTGATTAGCCTATTATGCCCAAAAGTTAACCTTAATGAACCTCAAATGGTCAGTCATAGCAATAAACAATACTAAATAAGAAACACACCTACTTTTTAGCTGATAATCTGCTAAGTGCAGCTCAGCCTCAAAGAAGATACCTGATCTCCAGTACCAAAATAAGCATGTTTGGGGATGACCAACCTAAATCCCCTTGTCTGGGACCACCCTTACTGCAGACCCTGTGAAGTATACAGCCCAAGCAACCACATAACAATGCCCCCTCCCTCACAGATGTTTGGTATAGGGGTTACCCCCAACCCAAACAAGAAGGAAAAAATTCAATTCTCCAGGAATCTAGAAAGCTGGAAATAAAACCTCAGTTGAGAGATCATTTATCCTGCGGTCTGGAGGCAGCATTACAGCAAGCCAAAGTCACATTTAAGCAGAAGCCATGAGAAAGCCAGTCTGTAAAGGAGAGAATGGAGCAGTGCTAGGGCTAGGGTGGGGGGGATGGGGCACTTGCCCCAGGTGCAACACGAGAGGGCAACAAAACTTCAGTAATCAAGATAATCAATGTTCCAGAGGGAGCTGAGAGGCACAGGAAGAAGTTGAAGAGAGGCCACACAGGACAAAGATAGAGGAAGGAGAGCAGGGACTTTCCCATACTCGCTCTGGGTTCCAGCTATGGTTCATTTCAGGGGCCTTTGTTGCCTTACAGTAACAGCCACTGCAACTGCCAGCCCAGACACCATCCCTTCTAGCAGGCTAGCTTAAGTGGCTTCCTTTTGAGAAAAAAAAAAAGAAAAAGAAAAAGAAAGAATATATATATTGATTTTTTTACAGAAAGGAAGGGAGAGAGATAGTGAGTTAGAAACATCGATGAGAGAAAAACATCAATCAGCTGCCTCCTGCACACTCCCTACTGGGTATGTGCCCGCAACCAAAGTACATGCCCTTGACAGGAATCGAACCTGGGACCCTTGAGTCGGCAGGCTGACTCTCTATCCACTGAGCCAAACCTGTTAGGGCAGCTTCCCTTCTAATAGGCTAGCTTAAGTGGGTTTGTGTTTCCTGAGACCTTGACTAATACTCTATTTGGGAAAACGAGACAGGCACCTAAAGCTTAAAAATATATATATATATATCAAGGCAATATATAATTAACTGTCAAAAAATGGTGCTGAAATCGGTGCTACAGAAGTTCAGAGATGAGTGTGGGTGGTCAGGTAGGATAAATTTAGCTAGATAAAGGTAAGGAGAAGTATATACTAAGCAAACATGGGAAGGGAGCCAGGGAGAGGAGAGGAAGTGAAGGTGAAGGAGTGATTTTCACACACCCGGTATCAAAGCCCAGGAAGTAAATACAGCTCCATGCGTTTCTGCCTCCAGCCCTCACATCACACTGTTCATTACCCTGATACACAGTATAACCCCTCCTTCTTTTTCTCATGTTCGAATCCTTTCACATCTTTCAGCAACCAGTTCAAACAACATTTCTCTGAAGAGGTATCCTACTCAAAAGAAGGTATAGACCAGAACTAAGGTTGTGGCACTAAAAAATAGAAAGGAGGAAAAGAGGATATGGCAGGAGGGAAGGTTAAGGGGCTGAATGCAGTGGCAAGAGATATTCTCTGGTGGACAGCAAACTTGAGATGTTGTCCTATGTGTTAGGTACGTAGGACGTGACACTGTTCGACAAGGAGGAATAATGGGGGCTCAAGAAACTAGAGGCAGGTGTAGAGGGTACTCTGTTGACTAACAGAATGGCCGAGCTATTCTGGCAGCCCTTGTCACCTAAGGCCTTGCAGAGGTGAAAATGTGGAAATGTGTTGTGGTCCATTTTTGTGCATTCTGTGATTTTCCCTAAGAAACAGTAAATCTTAGGAACACACTGAAGAAAAACAGAGGGGTGGGTGGGTAGGAGCCTTGACTTTCAAATAATCACATACTTACTGATATTTCCCAATAAAATCAAGTTTTCTTACCCACCTCCCCACCCCAATCCCACCTCCCACCCACTTCCATCCTCCTGCCATAAGACCACAGTGGCCATAATAAAGAGAAGAAAAACAAAACACGAAAAAAGAACAGTTATTTAAGAACATTAATTTGAATCCCCCATGAACAAAAATAAATCTTGGTATTATATCAAATCTTGCTATATTTAACCAAGGGTAAGGGCTGCCAGAATAGATGTCAGATTTATAATGCATATACTTGAAGGGCTTCTTCCCCCCCCCCCCCCACTGGTATGCATATATCAAGTATTCTTTAACAACTCATCATTAAAATGATAACTCCACACCCAGGGAATAAAAATATTTTGTTGATTATAATTTCCATATGCAAATCCCTTACTCTATAATTATGACTAATAATATCCTGCTCAAAGAGCTCGCTCTATGTAACAGGCTAAGGAAATACCTACAAAGGGCTTAAGTCTATATATATAACTATACACATATTAAATATATCCTATTAGACAATCGCTACTGTTTAAAAAACTTAATTAAAGGCACTAAGAATCGCCCTAAACACCAGAAAACACTTTAAATAAATTTAACTTGGCATCATGCTCTCCTTCACACTAACCCTCATTTGCTCCCACACATGTCAGGAACTGTGTTCACACATAGGTACCTGTAGTGATATCAGTGCTTAGATATACCCCGGTATGAAACTGTTTAACATAAAGGTTATCTCTGTGCATCAGTTACCTCAGTCTGTAAGTTTGTCTTGGTGTGTTTGTGCTCCCTCTTTAGTGAGTGCATACAGGTGTTTGAGTATATGTACCGAGGGAGGGTTTATCTTCTCAGACAAAAAAAAAGTGTACACATCTGTGAAGGAACTTCGTCTGATTTTCAGTGATTCTCAAAATGAACTGTTAAGTGTATAAGAACAAGAGATAGTCGCAAAAGACTACTATATATTGTATGATTTCATTTATATGAAATGTCCAGAATAGGCAAATTAAAACCATAATGAGGTACATTTTCCATCTTCTAGTGTGGCTAAAATAAAAAAAGACTGACAACACTAAAAATTGGTGACATTAAAAATGTGGAGAAAAACAACAACCCTGCTCAGTGGGTTGGAGTGTCGTCTCGTACACGAATAGGTTTCAGGTTTAATTCCCAGGCAGGGCACATGCCTAGGCTGGGATTCGATCCCAGGTCAGGGTGAGTATGGTTGACAACCAATTGATGTTCCTCTGTCACACTGATGTGATAAACACAAACACACACACACACCCAAAAAAACAACACACCACAGAGAAATCTCAAAAACAATGTTACATGAAAGAAGCCAGATACAAGAAAGCACATACTACTGTACGATTCCATTTTTGTGAAGTCTATGACTAGGCAAAAATAAATCTATTGCGTTAGAAATGTGGAATCAAAGTGGTTGTCTTTGGAGAAGGGTGGGTGAAGGAAATGGCTGGAAAGGGACATGAGGGAACTTTCCATGGCGATAGAAATGTTTTCTCATTTGTCTTGGTAGAAGTTACATTGTATAAAATTATCAGAACTCCTTGAACTAGACACTCAGGATATGCTCATACTGCCTGCCTGGTGTGGCTCAGTGACTGAGCATCGACCTATCACAGTTCATTCCGAGTCAAGACAAAAGCCCGGGTTGCCCAGGCAGTCAGCCAATGATTATCTCTCATCACTGATGTTTCTATCTCTCCCCCACTTCCTTCCTCTCTTAAATCAATAAAAATATATTAGAACAAAGATATGTACATCTTACTGAATGTTAATTATACCTCATAAAACATACAAAACAGGAATCTGCTTCAAGGCATAGGTTAAGGATGTTTCAAATGAAATCGACATTACTGCACATACATTTTCAATTTTGTGCAACTCTGGATTATTCACATCTCTATTTGTTCATTATTATAAACAATCCAATGGATTACAGACATGTATGGGTAGACAGATGTAAGTATATGTGTTCATGTTAATTTTTCATAAGCAGCAAATCAAGTTTGATTTTTTAGGATTTCAATATGTGTACTAAATGGACTGTTACAAGTCGAGTAGAATTTTCTGTTTTTCTAGATCTTTTTCCTTTCACTACAATGCTATAGTTGTGATTTTAGAGGCTTGCGAGAAATTTGAATGAGAACAAGGCATCTATATCAAATGTCAGCAAGAAAGGTTGATGACAGAAAGCAAATAGTGCTTTAGCCACTGTAACAGTCTAGAGCCGTGGTCGACAAACTGAGGCTCACGGCTCTTTGGCCCCTTGAGTGTGGCTCTTCCACAAAATACCGCGGCCTGGACAAGTCTATTTTGAAGAAGTGGCATTAGAAGAAGTTTAAGTTAAAAAAATTTGGCTCTCAAAAGGAATTTCAATCGTTGTACTGTTATTTGGCTCTATTGACTAATGAGTTTGCTGACCACTGGCCTAGAGAATAATGCCTTCTTCAACTATTTTAATTAACAGCCTAAAATTTTTAAATTTAAGGGGAACTGAAAAGAATGAAGATTGCCAGCTAACTAGATCTCTAAAAACTGATAATACAATCTAAATAGCAAGAGCGCTGTACATCAGACTGACTCCTGAAAACCTACCGAGATCTTTCCTCCTATTTTACTGGGTCCTCCTCTGTCTTCCTTTCTTTTCATCTTTCCCCTCCCTCTATCCAGGGATATTGTTATCCCCACCACCTCTCACTCTTCCTATTTTACTCAGATCTAATCAATTGTCATATATACCAAGCTTATCTCAGGTTCCAAGTAAATAAATTTACAAAATTATACTGTGTTCTATTGTAGATATGGCATATAAACCCACACAGTATACAGGGTATAGCCTGGGAAGGCAGAGATGACCCGTGAGTGGAAAAAAGATGACTTCATTTCTTTCCCATCCCCACAACTGTAAAAGCTCTCTCCCTCTGAACTCCTACCGCATGTTTTTATTCCCCACAGATGGCTCTTACAGCGCTCTGAACTATGAACAAGCACAAATGCCTCATCTCAAAGAGAGTAGTTCCCAGACAAAAAAAACACCCGTGTCTTAATGTCTGTATTCGCCATGAGCCTAAGATGGTGCTTTGTACAAGATGGGAAAAGACATATGTTGAACCAGTGAATGACTGAATTAATGTGAATGAAAACAGTTAAAGGAGAAAGAGGATGAGAGAGGAGAAAACACTGAGGATTCTGCACAGAGAAAGGAGAAGGGAAGGAGAGAGAGTAGAAACTAAACATGTTTTTTTTTTTTTTAAAGTGAATAGGATTATTTTAAAAAACTGAGAGTTGGAAAAAGCAATTACTATGCATCTAATATCACAGCTCTCAGCTCCTATCTTTACTTAAGAAAAAAAATGTTCTTATTGATTTTTAGAGTGAGAAGGGAGAAGTGAGGGATAGAGAGGAAGAAACATCAATGAGAAAGTAACTTCATCGATGGGTCCCTACTGCACACCCCCTACTGGGAATGGAGTGGACAACCCCAACATGTAACCTGAGGGGATCGAATCAGCAACTTCTTCGTTCTTGGGTAAACTATCAAACGCTGAGCACTGTCCTTAAACTGTCACTATGAACACCTTAAAATATCTCCCAGCCTTTGATGTTCAGTGTGGTCTGACATGCAAGTTCTTCAAACTAGAAGATCCTGGATGATTTATGCATGTTAATGTTTGAGAAGCACCACCCTACACCATGCAAGTCCTTTATGTCGTAGGGAACCTGTGTTTTGAGACTAGAAAAGTCTGATTAGAGTTTTACCAGAGTAAAACTCCAATCACTGTAATGGAGTTTGACTTTATGTCTTAACTTTAGGTGAAGCTAATTACAGAATTATAGTGCCTGAAGGGTTTATGACAAAATTTTGGAATTAGTCATAAAAATATGATTAAAGGAAATTGAGCAGGTTAAGTAACAGCCTCCAGAACTCATTTTTGTGCATTCGTGCCTAGCACACAGTTTGGAATGACACCTGTGGCCCATGTTTCCTGAATAAATAAAATCATGAATTTTTAAAAATCAGACATGTTTAGGGCTGGAATAATCTTAGGGTCATCTGGTCCAACAACCTCATTTTAAAGATGAGCAAGCTGGAAGTCCTGAGAGGTTCGAAAGTAAAAGTAAGCACGCTGAGCTCTGGCCCGTTGGCTAAGTGGATAGAGCGTCAACCTGTAGACTAAAGGGTCTCGAGTTTGATTCCGGTCAAAGGCACATGCCTGGGTCGCAGGTTCGATCCCCACTAGGGGGCGTGCAGGAGGCTGCTGATCCATGATAATCTCTCATCAATGATGTTTCACTCTTCCTCTCCCTTCCTCTCTGAAATCAATAGAACATATTAAAAAAAAAAAAAAAAGTAAGCAAGCTGAGAATTAGAACATACTGGATCTGACATTTTCATTCCCTTTTTTTCCTTTCATAGGAATGTGTTAGAAAGGAGATTCTAAGTATTTATAATAAAATTAGGGGCTCTTAAAGAAGTGACAGGGTAAAAAAGGTGCCTAGGACTAGGAAAAAGAGACTAGCACAAGTAAATCAGGCTGGACAAAACCATTTTTCTGAGCTTATTACTTTTTGACCGACCAATTAATTAATCAATTTAATTTGCCAAAAAAAAAATCATCTAAAGGATTCTCAGAAAAAGAAACATGAGCTGCATGAACATGTTACAAGCCGAGAGAGACGGCACATAACTAATTTAAATCTCACGGGCTTATTTCCTGTTCAAGCATGACCTCCTGCGATAAGCTTTACTGCAGTGTTCATTACCGGATGACTTTTGGTTTGAAGAGAAGCCAAGGGCAAGCTGGAAAAGCGATTCTTAACTAAACATAAAACAAAACAAACAAAATAAAAAGCAAAAACCTGCGACTGTTTCTCGTCTGTTTGTAATCAGAACGCAGGCCTGCGAAGGAAACAGACCAACCTCCGTAGGCAAAAAGCACAACGTCCTCAAAAGAAACCAACACATAAGCGACTTCACAGCCGGATCCAGCTGTGTGTGCTACAGGGGAGCCAGGAACTTACTCTAAGAGCAAGAGATCAAACCGGCGAGTGCAAGACAAGCCAGATTTTAATTTTTAAAAAGGGTGTGCCCTAAGGTGGTTTCTTCCCCCCCCCCCCGCTCCGCCCCCCCAACAACTTTCAACAAGCAGAAGCCTTTGAAGGAGTACTGGTGAGAAACCCTTTTAAGATGATCGTCCCCCGAGCTTCGCCTGGGTGGGGCGGAGGGGGCGGGCGGCCGGGCGGGCGCCGCGGGCAGCGGCAGGAGGGGAGGGAGGGGAGGGGGCCGGTCCCGAACCCGGGGAGGCCGGGCCCCCCAAGTGATTCATCAGCTCAAGGTTCGCGCGCCTCCATCGCAGGCGCCACCCAGCGCGCCCCAGGGCCCCCACCCGGGCCCGGTCACCCCAAAGCAGCCCTCAGCGCCCCCTGCTCCCGGAGACGGGACCCGTGGGGGAGAAGACCCAGGCCGGCGGCTGGAGGAGCAGCAGCCTCTCCCTCCCTCCTCAGCCACCATGGCCGGTGCGACTCCCTCCCTGCCCGCGCCCGCGGACGGACTTCCTGGAAAGCTGGACTCACCTGGCTGGCGCCTGCTGGGGCCACCGACTCCTTCACAGACACGCGAGGACTGCCGCAGCCCGGTCCCCAGCACCCGCCCGTCTGCCTGTGTCTGCCTCCCAGGGAGTTGCCGGATCCGCCCGCCGGGAGCACCCCCACCTCGACCGCGCTGTCTGTGAGGCTGGTTCCCCCTCCGTCACCCATGCGCCTGCGCACTCTCAGGTCGCAGGGCACCTTGGGAGTTGTAGTTCTAGCGTACGGGGAGCAGCGCAGAACCCGGGCTTGACAATCATCTGCAAGACATGGGAAGCAGCTGCAGATACCAAGCCTACCTCCAGCTTGGAACGACGCTCCCTACTCGTGGAAATATTTAACCTCCACGCTCTGGAGCTATGAGCAGCAGCGAGAGGCTCATTGGTATAGATTTCCTATTTGCTTTGACTTTTATTAAAGAGCACGCCTGGCACGGCTTGTATTGTGTGTACTACCCTTGGAGTAGTTGATGCGGGACAGGACATCGAGTCCTTTGAACTTGTTATGATAAGTTGATAGGTAAGCAAACAAAAGCTGCGGCACAAGAGGGTTATAAATCAAGAGGATGTCATCCCAAGGGCGTAGTGACCCTAGTGATTTCTTTAGGCCTGCAATCAGGGATGATGTCACAGAGATAGCTGTTTTGGGGCCCCATTCCTTCCTCCCATTTCTGCTTCCAGCTCTACACTGAGAGGTGGAGCTGGGCTTACGTGGGAGAGCGCTGATCAAAGGAGGGGACTGGGACAGATGGGTAGTCTGGGGGGCAGAACGAAGAGAGTGGGAATATTTCAGAGGACAGTGGATGGCTGTCTTTTGTGCTTGGCTCTGAGGAGAGGGAACAGCGACGGCTTTCCATTTATTCATTTAGTCAATGTTGGGAGTTATTTCTGGCCTGCCCTTCAGGAGTAAACCATTCCTAGGAGTAATGCTCAGCTTTGATACACATCTTTAAAAAATGTAGCCATGAAGAGGACTGAAATGCCTCGGTGAGGTACATTCCAGCTACACCCAGTGCGGGGAACCGACTAGTGGCTAAACCTCTTCTGGCATCTACTTCTTCCACTCAGAGCAGGGAGTAACCTAGGTAAACACCTTGGAATTTCATGCAACTGGTACCCACTAATCCCAGCAATAAAGATAACTGATGATTTGGCATTTTTAAGAAAAACCCCCTCCTAAAATTGCAAATACTCTTAGAAGGCCATCAACAATAAATTGTGTGGCTATTGCATCTTACTATCAAGTGCATCTTAATGTGAATCACTCTCAAATATTCTTGGAGATGAGTTTCTGAGAGTAACTTCCTACAGAGTTCAGGTTCAACAAATATTTATTGAGTACTTAAACCACATCAGGCAGTGTGCCAGCACTTCACTTATAATATTTATCTAAATCCTCCAAATAATCCTTAAAAAAGTGTTAGTATCTTCTTTCCACATCTACAGACGAGAAAACAATTTAAGTAATTTGCCAGACAATTTAAGTAATTTGCACAAGGCCACACGGTCAGTAATTGGAGATCTAGAAATAAAGCACAGGTATTCTGACTCACATACGAGCATGCTTTCCACTGTTAATTAGATCCACGGGTCTCCTAAGCCTCATCAAATTCTTTAATGTAAAATAATCTGTGACAATGTCTGAATTACATGGAAAAAATTTCTCTACCACAGTCCAAGGAAATGGTACTCTGGATGGAATTATATCTGGGTTCATTTGATAGCTCTGTTTTTCATTAGAAGTTAATATATAGGTATTTTTACTTACCAGTAAGTTTCCCATGAATTCCTGCTACCCCATCAGATATGATTTATTTTAAGACTTTCCTCTGCAATATGGCTCATTTTGCCTTGCTTTCTAGGCAGAAATGACTTTCTATTCATTGTCTGATTGAATTAATATACATAGTTCCTTCCTGACCTTCCAATATGGGGCTTAGGCACATATTAAATATATAGTTTCCTTTAGTTACTTATATTTAGTTTTTCCTAATGAATATTTGAATTTTATTTTAGTTCCTTTTTCTAAAATAATGTTTTTCGGCGCTTGATTTTTCTCCTTCCATCAGATAAATGTTATCATATTGTAATCACAAGGCTTACAAACATGATTCTCCTAAACCCATGTATATTCAATACCACATACGGGACCAGCGATGTTAAGAATAATGACTTATATTGCCCTAGCGGCCTAGCTGGTTTGGTTCAGTGGATATAGTGTATGCCTGCAGACTAAAGGGTCCTGGGTTCTATTCCAGTCATGGACACGAACCTATGTTGCTGGCTCCTCCCTGGCCCAAGCCTTCGTCAGGGCTCATGCAGGAGTCAACCCATCAATGTGTCTCTCTCACATCGATGTTTCTGTCTTTCCCTCTCTCTTCCACTCTCTCTAAAAATCAATGGAAAAATATCCTCAGAGGAGGATTAACAAAAACAAAACAAAACAAAATAAAACAAAACAAAACAAAAAGAATAACGAACGATAAGGTTGCATTTTGGTTCCCAATCAGGGCTCATGCGGGGGTTGCGGGCTCCATCCCCAGTAGAGGGCAGCTGATAAATGATTCTCATCATTGATGTTTCTTTCTCTCTCTCCTTCCCCCTTTCCCTCTCTGAAATCAATAAAAAAATATATATTTTAAAAAGAGAGAGCGAGAGGAAGAGAAAAATCAATGAGACAGAGAAACATCAGTTGGCTGTCTGTTGCACACCCACTTCTGGGGATTGAACCTGCAACCCTGGCATGTCCCCTGACTGGGAACCAAACCACCACCTCCGGGCTCATAGGTTGACAGCTCAACTACTGAGCCACACCAGCCAGGGCTAGAATGGTCTTTTTATTTTTTAATTTTTTAAATCTTTTTTTTAAATTAAATTATTATTTGTGTACATATCTTACCATTGTCCCCACCTCCCATACATGCCCTCCCTCCCCAGAGTTTTGTGTCCATTGGTTGTACTTATATGCATAGAATGGTCTTTTTAAAACAAATCAGATCATGTCACCCTCCTGCTCCAATCCACTCATGGCTTCCCATTATAATTTGAATAAAATCCTTGCATGACTATTTTATTTCCTAGCCCACTCTCTCACTCTGCATCAGCCACTCTGGCCTCCCTGAGGTTTCTCAAATCCTACCAAATGTATTCTGCCTCAAGGTTTTTGCACTACACTGGAGAATGCCTTTCTTCCCAAATACTCATGGCTCAAACCTTCATTTTAATATTTTGTTCACACGTCACTTTTAAGAGGCCTTCTCTGGTCACTTTACCCAGTCTTTCTCCCCTTTCCTTACTTCTTTGGCTTCATAGCACCTGTCACCACTTAACATCATCTTGCTTATGTGCTTAACATAAGCTCCAAAAGGACTATACCTACCATCTGCAACAGTGCCTGACATACAGTAGGTATTAAATAAATGTTTGCAAATAAATATTGAATCCTTTCCCCTGCCTCCTGTTCTCATTTTGGGAAACAAAACCAGAGAGTTTGCCAGTAAATGCCTGCCAGTGATCTGGTGCAGGATATAAACACCAGCTAGGAGAGCATTGGCTTCGCAGGATAAGACACAGTGGAACTCACCCTGAAATGGGGACAGACTTCTTTTTTGAAAGGACTGTACTTCATGGGTTGCCATTATTAGCTTATAGTTAAAACAACAACAACAACAACAACAACAACACAGTTCTTAAAGAGGAAAATAAAAGGAAAACCTGAACATTATATTTACATAAATAAGTGAAAAGGTAAATTAACTAAATTCTAGAGGCAAGGACGCCCCTCCCCATTGCCATATGACCTGCAGGCTTGGCTATGATCTGCTAATGGGGTTTTCCTTCTTTCTTTACACAAATGTTGCCCTATTGTAATCACAAAGCTTACAAACACAAATTTTGCTTCAGCCAAGGCCATGTGGGCGGAAGTGACTATATGACAGCTGTGAGTAGGCGCTTTTAAGGGTCATTGTGTTTCTTACGTGCTTACTCTCCCTTCACCAAGAGAATGTAATGAACCGCACAGAGGATGGTCCTTCCTGGGTCCCAGAATGAGAAGTCACGAGGATCAGAGCCCCCACCAAACACAGGTGCTGACATGTGAGCAAGAAGTAAACTGAGATTCAGGTTTGTTTTAACTATAGACTGATTGTTTTGACTATGGGCTAGTAAAAGCTGAATGCTGCATTGCCGATTCAGTGAGAGGTGATCCTAGAAAACGGAAGTGGTATGGCACCACCCCCCATGCATTTAATCCCACTCCTCCAAGTGATGGAAAAGTTTAAGTTCAACAACTAAAGAGAACAAATCTGAGACTGTTAGGTAAAATATTTGAGTAAGGGACAGAGTACAGCTCTGTTAGTTTTCAGGCTTGGGTTAGAATGAAAGTGATAAAACAACACTGGAATTCTACTGAATGTATTACAAGCCCTCATTAGTGTTATCTTTAAACTTGCAGCCTGAAGAACTCATAAAGCAATGTCACACTGAATCATCATATGCAAACTAGTGCCAGAAGCTACTTTCTTGTTATCAAAGGGTTCCTTTAGGAAATAGTTTCCTTGATACGTTTAAGTATTTTCTAAAAATGTATTTTATAGGAGAGTTGAGAATATTTCAGCTAAAGTTGAAACAAAGGCATAAGAATTTCATTCTGGAAGATTGGTGTTAATGAAAGCAGTGGGAGGTAGGAATCGGAAGATAAACACAGTGGCAGGGGCACAGAATTTCATACAAAAGAATTTGAGCAAACTCTGGCTTGAAATATCCTTTCCTGTCAACCCATCTGTGCCTATTAGAAGCCTCATGTTTCATTGTCCATCTCAAATGCCTGTTTCTCACTCAAACTTCCCTAATGCCATTAGATGAATTAATTTTGACATGCCTCATATTTTCATACCCTATTACACTTCCACTGGAGATGCATACATACTTCTGCCAAATACCAAAGGGCTGAGAATTTGAATTTTCAGCTGAAGCCAAGTTGCTGACAAATATCACTGTCAGATAACAAACTTCTAGAATACACAAATAAACCTAAAGAATTATGCCAAAATTTAGCCAACTTTTTAGCCACTGAGCCTAACAGGCTAGGGCCAAAAATTTAAATTTTATTATTTTAATATTCTTATTTTAAATGATAGTGCTAAAATGATAAAATTTAATATTGTATATTTACATTATATACAAGTATAGGAACAATAATTTCCCAACACTGTCAGCTGTTAGACTCTCTTACAATCACTAGAGAGATTCAAATTTCAACTGAGGTGAGTGGATGAAAAAGATAAATGTCCTAAATGGAATTAAATAAGAATTAAATTCTGGTTTTAAATTGTAAATGCTATGTACATTAAACATTTCCACAAAGAACAGAGTTATAATGTAATCCCTGTTTGTTTGTTTTTTTGTATTATTAAATTTTTGTATTTATTAACTAAAAAAAAAAAAAATAACTTTCTTCCTAAGTTATCTAGCTATTATATTCTCTATATTTGTAGTAGCTGCCAACCTATTTCCCTATTTATCTACTTGAACATTAACAATTTTTAATTATTTTGAATTGATTTTGAACATAAAATATATCTTTAACAATCTCCAATTGTTAAAAATATATTTTACTTATTTATGCATTTTACTTATCTAATATTTACTATGCATTTATATTTTGAATCTTGCTAAAACCCAAATACAGTGTGTTCAATTTGACCAAACTCTTATGATTTCCTATTACTTATTAAATGAATCTGTGCTGTTTCTTATGGATCACTGCTTCACTTCCTGGTGCTTATAAACCACTGAAGTGGGTATTACACCTTTCTAGGGTTTTGCTCAGGATTGATGGATTCACTGGTGTAGATTTAAAGACACTAACACATACACCTTTTGAGACATGCACCTTCCTGATTTTCCTACATCATCTCCCTTCTTAGGTTGGTTGAGTCTAAAGCATAGCCCAACCTCATTTAAGCATACATATCATACATCTAGTTCCTAATGTGGGACACTTGCTAGAGGTTGTGAGCATCTGCTCATGCTCCCTGAGTGGTAGGACGGGGAAGTGGGTTAGCAGCTGGGGCAGAGAAGGTGTGGGGCACCATTTCACGTAGCACAGAGAAAGGCTGAATGATTAAATTGAGAGGAGTGGTCCATAGCAGTGTCCAGTCTAATCTCGGCAAACCTATGGCAGGCTGCCAAATCCAAAGGAGGGCACCCAGAAAGCAGAGCAGGTACAAACACGTTGAGACATCAGGGAAGCAGCGAGGAGCAGAGCGTAATGAGAGGGTGGGTCGGGAGTAAGTCCCGAGTCAGCTATCTTGTTTATATTCAATTCTCGGAATGACAGGGGAGGGCCTGTCTGTCTGCCAGATGGAAACACAAAACTGAGTAAGATTCAGTCCTGCTTAAATTCCCAACATTGTCAGCATATAAAGGAAAAACTTTGTTGGCATTAAGATCCATGGATACTTATTTAGGTTAGTATTTAGGATAGAAAAACCTAAGTGCCTTTTGTACGCCAAGCACTGTTTGAAGTGTTTTATACATTCATCCTCATGATGGTACCACTGTTGAAATATGATCATGATTCCTGGTCTACAGGTGAAGAAACTGAGGCTAGGTAATTTGCAGAAATTCACACAACTAACAGAAGTGAGATTTGAACTAGGCAAGTATGACCTTAAAGTTCACACTTGTAACTCCTATTCATTATGGCCCCATCGATGGAAAGAGAGTCCTTTAAATAAAAACAATTACTACACTGCCTTGTCCAAGGTAAGGTATGAAACAGCAAGTAGAAACCAGAATGGGTTTTAAATGCTCCTTCTTGGACCTTGTCATCCGCTTAAGTGACAAAGAGTTCAGCAGAGTTCAGCAGAAGGGCAGGAAGAGTAGGTTTTCTTGTTTTTCCAGGGCAAAACTTGATTGGTAACTTTATGATTTTTATCCCAGCATATGTTTAAAACAGTAAGTCCTAAGTTAATATAAAAAATTCAAGGTGAAACAGTTAACCCATTTGGGTTGTCTGTATTCTTATTCCCATTTATACTAATAAATTTTAACTGTTTAGTTGAATATGTGCATTTCTGTTATAATGAGTTCTCCTTCCTCCCTCTGGCTACTTCTGGCTACTTCTTATCTTCATAATAAGGGCACTTTATAGTTCTTTCTGAAAATAGATTCATCTAACACGGTGCCAAATAGTTATTTTTAAAGGGATAATGTGTCTAAAATTTAACCACATTCAACCAGTCTTTACTTTCATTTTAAAAGGAAAGTTTATTCATTTCCAATGTTCTGTACATATTTTCACTTGGAAATTTCATTTCAGACACAAACAAATAGATTTTATCTTTCAAAGCAAAACTATCTTGATTAATTAAAACCGTATACATTTACATTAGCATTAAGTCTGGCTGGCAAATTCCCAAGGGTCAAACATGGCACCTACTTGTGCCAACTGGGAACAGGGTAAAAGTATTTTGCACTTCATTACATTTTGCCTTATCACACATTTAATTCCCTCACAATGTTCAATTTCACATGTAAAAAGCAACTTAGTTATTAATTCCCTAACTAATATAATAAATGTCCACTTTTGATTGAAAACTTTCAACATAAAAAAATAAAACAAGATTTTTCAATAACTGCTTAGCCAAATAAATGTTGCCAATATAAGTTTAAACAGTTTACAAAGCATTATTTCCTTTGTTCTCTTTCAAAACAATACAGGTACACATAAAACCCACATTTCAGGCATCTAAACTGATATTATAGATTGGTGGCATGCAAGTATTGTACATTTTAAAATATATTTTATTGATTTTTTACAGAGAGGAAGGGAGGGGATAGAGAGTTAGAAACATCGATGGGAGAGAAACACTGATCAGCTGCTTCCCGCACACCTCCCACCGGGGATGTGCCCGCAGCCAAGGTACATGCCCTGGACTGGAATCGAACCTGGGACTCTTGAGTCCGCAGGTCAACATTCTATCCACTGAGCCAAACTGATTAGGGTAGTGGTTGGCAAACTCATTAGTCAACAGAACCAAATATCAACAGTACAATGATTGAAATTTCTTTTGAGAGACAAATTTTTAAACTTAAACTGTATAGGTAGTAGGTACTTTGTTATTAACTTAATTAGGGTCCTCCTAAGCTGGTCTTTTCTAAAATCTCAAGGGGCCAAAGAGTTGCATGTGGCTGATGAGCCGCAGTTTGCCGACCACTGGGTTAGGGCATATTGTACATTTTTAAATGCAATGAAAAATGCTTATTTGTTTCCCTCGAATGAATGAAACAAAATTAAGATAAAGGTTTAATTAAAATACAAATATTCCATGTGGAATTGTATTAAAAAAACATAAAGTGGCAGAGATAGAAATTTTAGGTGGGTACAATTTCTTTCTTAACTAAGGATTGTCACTGGCAATGTTTACGACTAAAATAAAATTTCTTAACATGCACCTTTTTTCTATTCATTTCATTCCACATATGGCCAATTCCTATCTATCCATAGGGAACATGTTAATCCTGGCCCAGCTTCTCTCAATTGCACCGTGTACTTCTGATCAGCTTCTCTGTTATCCAGTCAACATGTGTGCAGACACCCAAACACGTGCACGCGCGTACACACACACACACACACACACACACACACACATTTTAAATGAAAGCCTATGAGAAATGTGCTGTTAACTGTGCTCCATTTCCTTCTTTGCATTTCCCCATTTCCTCCACCGATTTTGAGGAGAAAATATTATAAATGTTAAAATATTCTTTCAGAAAAGGCTGTTCCTTGAGAACTACTCTGAAGACAGTAAAAACTGCCGAGGAGGTACAGACAACTGTCTGTCTGTCGGTGGCAAGTTCAGACCCCTTCCTCTGAACAGTGCCTTGTGAAGAGAGATGAAACTGCAATGGGAACCGGTTAGAATCCGGATTCAGGAGCTGGAAGGGACCTTAGACAGCATCTGATCTGCTCACTTCATTTTCCAGATGAAATGAAGTAAAAATAGGTAGAAAGTCTTGCCCAAAGTCACAAACAACTGATATCCAAATCAGCATTGTTTTCCAAAAATACATGGTGACAAATGGAGCATTTTTTACTTATTTAGTTTTTGGAACTGGAGGACAATTCAAGCAATGTTTATTAAGCACCTATTTTGTACAAGGCACCTTACTAGATGTTACTAAAGGTACAAAGATTGATGAGAGTCCCTATCTCCAATTGCTTGTGAAAGTTCTGTGAAGCTAGGTTTCAAGATCCTTCTTAGCAGAAAATAATACTGGCCAGGGCTGAGGTTGCTGGTGATAACAAGGCAGCTGCTGCCCAGGAGAGCTGATCTCTCAGGTGATACTGCTTCCCTTTACTACCAGAGCTCAGCCAGTAACACAGCTGCCACAGCCCCACGGACATTCTTCTCCTAGCCCCGTAGGCACACCTCAGGCCACAGCCTGCCCCACCCTGAATGGCGACAGAGCTGACAGGAGGGCAGCAGTGTCCCAGACCCTCGTCACTGTTTGCTTCCCCCTGTGTCCAACCCTGGCCTCTCTGCAAAGGTCCCGACCCGTCCCAAGGAGCTGTCAAAGTGACTCAGGAAAACGCCCTACCACACACATCACTGGAAATAACACACACTGCCCCATCAACCACGTCTCCCATGTCTTTGTGGAAAATAAAGTAATCCCAGTCCTCTATATCATACTCATGCTTCCATTCCCCATACTAAAAAAGATGTGGAAGATCCAATTATTGGTCAGAGGAAAAGAAAAGATTCAAGAGGCAGAGGAAAAATTAGTGAATCAATATGTATAAAAGGCTAATCTGCAAAGTGTCCCCTTGGGAGTTCCACTGGGAGACTGGTAGTTCGATTGCTTGCTGTAATGTGCGCTGACCACAAGGGGGCAGCTGGCAGCCAGGGAAGGAAGGCCCAGGCTGGTGGCCGGAAGCCCTGATAGGCCCTAATTGCTGGCCAGGCCTAGGGACCCCACCCATGCATGAATTTTGTGCACCAGTCTTCTAGTAGATAATAGAAATGATCTCCCACTTTTGTACAGTCCTTTCCAGTATATTTTCATCCTACTAGCTGATTATATTCTCACCACAACTCTGTGAGGTAGTTAGTGAAGGTATTGTTCCCATTAGAATATAGCTGAAGAATTTAGGCTTGAGAGACTAAGTGGCTTGCTCCAAAGTCACCCAGCTAAGAAAGAGTGGAGCCAAGTGTCCAGGTTTCTTGACTCCAAATCCAGTGCTCTTTCCCCTATTTAATCTACTAGAGGCCTAGTGCATGAAATTTGTGCATCAGGGAGGATCCCTCAGCCTGGCTTGTACCCTCTCGCAGTTCGGGAGGCCTCACTCCTCACTGCTTGCCTGCTCGCTAGCTTCTGGCTGAGTGGTGCTCCCCCTGTGGGAGGACACTGACCACCAGGGGGTAGCTCCTGCCTTGAGCACTGCCCCCTGGTGGTCCGTGAGCATCATAGTGACCAGTTGTTCCACTGTTCGGTCTATTTGCATATTAGCCTTTTATTATATAGGATAATTGGCAGGCAATTAAATGATCATATATACCTGCTAAGTGTCAGTGATAGGATTAGGAGTCAATCTCTAAATCTGTTAATATGGTTCTCCTCCACCAGACCAACTAGCAAAGCCTAAGTGCTCAGAATGACTACCATGGAAGATACCAGAGAAATGTCTAATCTTCACCCTCCAAATCAATGATGCGCCACAAAACTGGGATAATCTTTAGTGCATGTACAGTCTTCCTAGCACAGTAGCCAGAGGCAGGTTCAAAATTTAAACCTTGGAATCTGCCTCTGTCCATCTACTGAATGTTCAATCACTGATGTTATGGGCAGATGGGAAAGAGGAAAGCTGATCAGAGTTACTTCTGCTGTTATACAAGTTAAGACCTCTAATTTCCATCTTCCTTTTCCACCTCACTCAGCCTCTCCACTTTTCTAAACTCCTGAACCACAATCGAAACCCAATCTAATCCAGAGTTGGTAATAAGAAAACAATGAATCCATCCTGGGTTCTAGGTATTTTCCTCCTCCCGGTTTGTTGGGGGAGGAGTCATGTGATTTTCACCCAGAATGCTCTGCCTGATGCTTCTAGTCATTCTCACACCTTTTCTTTGCATGTGTCTCAGTCCTTTAGCTTTGAGGATGGCATGGTATGTGGTGGGAAGATTTAAAATGAGGAGCAAAAGGAAAAACTGCCACTGGAAGGCAGAGCTAAAACATTTCATCTTAGTTCTCTGTTCATTAAAATGAAAGTAGCAAGAGATCAACCAAAGAACTTGTATGCATATACCCATAGACACCGACAAAAAGGTGGTGAAGGCCTGGGGGGGGAAGGGGAGTGGGGAGAGGTTAGAAGAGGTTAATGAGGGGAAAAGGGGACTTATGTAATACTTTCAACAATAAAGGTTTTTTAAAAAGGAAAGGAGCTATTACTGCATCATTAGTGTCTGAGAGGGAGGAAGCTTCAGGATCGTGACTTAAACCCGATTCCAGAATCAGGTAACAGGCCACAGAACCCAGAATTCACAACTTACCACCCCTGCCCATTGGTGCTGCTGCCATAAATACTTGCACTGAAGATGGTATCCACTTTGCAGAAAGGCACTCTACCCTCAAAACCCAAGAAACACATATCAAATTGTATCAGTCCAGAGTTTTTGTACTTCCTGTCCCCCTTGCAGTGCCTATATGTCTAAGCATTCATATGCACAAAGAAGGAAATAGCTGCAAACTCTTCTGTGAATTTAAAGCATGCTGATGCTTAGCAGTGTTTTCAAATTTGAGCGTCTGACCCGACCTCCTGGCAGTTATTCAGAGCACTCGGGTCTCCCTCAAGCTGGTGCCCTGCCTGGCAGAGAAGCTGCTGCTGTGATCTGGTGTTCCAGGCTTCCCTTAGAGCAGTGGTTGGCAAACTCATTAGTCAACAGAGCTCGCATGTGGCTCACGAGCTGCAGTTTGCAGACCACTGACTTAGGGAAATGGTTTTGAGGAGTACAGGCATTTGGGGTTTCTGAATTTTGAAGTGGAGATGGGCTTTTATTGTACAGTAATCTGTGTGCTCTCAGATGGGTGAGCTGCACGTGTCTGTCCAGGTTAGTAATTCTCTATCTAAGCTAGGCCTGCAGCAACTTTGAAAGGGAAAAGGGCCTGAGGGACAGCATCTCCCTCCAATCAGTTGTCCAGCTTTAGCCAAGGAGCTCCATACAGTAATTAGTGATCTTTATTTACAAAACACTTATATATACCCTACCCAGATGGAAGGAAAGAGCTTCGTCTTATACACTATAGGCATATGGAGAGATTTGATGTTGAAACAATGAAGTTTCTAATCTTTATTCCCTAAGGTTGTTGACCATGCACACTGTGAAATTTGGGGGGTGAGGACCTAAAATGCAAACTCTAGGGAGTGATTTCACATTAACCTGGGCCCGCAGCAACTCTAAAAAGGACAGGGACAAGGAGTTGGGAGAGAGCATCCCCCTTCAATCGGTTGTCCAGATGTAGCCAAACACCTAGTTATTTAGATATTTGGCGACACACACACACACACACACACACACACACACACACACTTATTTACATTAGGTCCTAACAAGATAAAAGGGAAAGATTTACTCATGCCCATGATGATGAAGTAGCATCCTCTACGCACTTCCGTACGGTGGGGAGATGGAGTGCTGGACTAGTGATGTGATCTCCGGACTTCCAGAATTTGTCTTCTAAAAGTCTCCTTTTACAAGTCATGCTGTGATATGAGCCTGTAGGTCCTGGTGAGTGATTCTGTACTTACTGTGGGCCTATCCACATCAAAAAGAGGGAAGGAGGTGGTCTGGGAAGGGATTATCTCCCTTCAATTGGTTGTCCAGATGTTGCCAAATATCAGCATCATATTTGGCAAGTGCATACATATAAAAATATTTTATACACGTTATGTGCCACCATGATGAATGGTAAGGGATTAATCATGCTCATAATAATGAAAAGACTACTTGCACACTTTGGGAAGATGCTCGAGAGATGAAGTCCTAGGCTAAGTAAATGATTTATAGACTCTCCAAAATGTAAGTTTATCTTCTAATAGTTATCTTTAATATGTGAATAATCATGAAAATGTCACCTTTCAAGCTACTTTTAAAACACAGGTAATATTAAGATAAAATGATTATATATAAATATTAGATTTCATAGATTCTATTACATGTGAGCCAACTATTTTACAAGCTAAAACAGTGCTAAATTTTGATAATACCCCATTATCTTGCTTTAATACTATCAACAACTGCAGTACAGTCTCTATTAAATTCTGACTTTTTTCTTGCTTTCTGCCAGAGTTTGTCAAAAACTGCTTTAGCCCCCAGCCTTCAGCACCTTGGGGCTGCAGAAAACACTCTGTAGAATTCAAGATTCCTTAGGGGAGAAGCTAAAAATAAGAGTGAATGAGAAAAGAAAGGAAAAAGTCCTATTTGCAGGGTCATGCAGCATTTAAATATATCTGCAATGAATCTAAAGTGCTAGGAGAAAGAAATGGAAATGTTCTCCCCTTTGGCAACATGGTAGCCATACATATGTATACACACACACACACACCACACAAAGAGTTGTATACATTGCTGATGCGTGTTTATAAACCAGCAACTGGGGGCATGGGATAGGAGGAAGCCCTGATTTGTAAAATTTGCTAATTTCCTTGGTGTAAATACTCCCACCACCATGGCCAATTTCAAACTCCCAGCAAGAGGTCCTGAACTTCTGAGTTCAGAGGAGATGTAAACAGTACAGCATTATAGCATGTCTGCCATACCGACAATAACAGATGCAAATAGTCTTAAGAGCACAGAAAATAGTAAATGTACTTTTGAGTATTACTTTTTGTTTTTAATATAACTTGATTTTAAGTGCATGACATTTAATTTTTAATAATGGCCATGTTTAACAACCAGTTTGCAAAATTCTTGAAAATTTTATAATCAGTAAGCCTGCATGAGCTGGCTCCAACATTCCACATCTAAGTAAGTAAGGGGAAAGGAAAAATCAGCTGAAAACAATTAAATACTATTTACTGTGCTTTTTTTTTTTTTTTTTTTTTTTTTTTTTGGTATAGGTAGGGAGACATAGTGGAAAACTAAAGAATTTTTAGCGTCCTAAAAACATCAACAGGTTCTGCTCATTAGTCCCTCAAAAATGTAAAATATTCTCAAGAAAATTAGGTTTCAAAGAATTTTAGGGCTACAGATGTGAGTACTTAGAATATAGGTAAATGTCCAATTTTATAAAGGCTATCTATCTGAAACGGTTCCCATGTGTTCTACAAGCTAGCTAGAATAATATGTGAATTAATGTCTCATTTTTAAAAACTTGTTTTACTGCTATCAAGCAACGCAGGAACATTCAATTACTAAACAAATTCTGGGCTGGGCCCACCTTCTGCCAGAGTCAGCAACCCCTTTAGCTCCAGCGGTTACCAGCACTAGGCATGCCGCCTTTACAAGACTCAGCATTACAAACAGGAAAGAGAATGAGTTGGAAGGAAGGGGAGAAGGGAATAAGGAAGGGAGACATAAAAGCTAGTGTTAAGTAAGAGTGCCACCAATTCCAGCCTTGGGCCCTGACAGTTATCAGAGACAGGTGCACTTGAGCCAAAGGCTGTAGTCACTTGTTTCCTTATTTCAGCATCAGGCCGCTGCAAGATTAACGCACACCACCATGCAATCATTGCCACTGTGCTGTCACAGCCTTCGTTCTTGAGATGACAAACATCTGGATAAGTGATAATTCACACTTTTTCCTGATGTTGGCAAGTATCTGGATGGATCATGCCATGTAGACAAAAATCAGTGTAATTAACTTGAATGTTCACCTTTTACCCTGCAATCTTGTTACACTAAAGAAAAAGCAATAAATCCTTCTAAAATTTGCCAAAATAATTCAGTCATGTGCATCAGACAGCTTGATTAATGTACAATTATTATTGTTTTATTTGGGTGTGTACTGTTTTAAAAGCCTCCCTCTTCCTAAAACTTAAAAATATCCCATCCTGTCTGGAAAACTTTAAAACAGCTTTGTAAAAAGCTATCCATCAGAAACATGTTAAAGATTGAATTTATGTTGAATAATTAGTCAAGTAGGTGTGCCAATTCATTGTCCTTCCCGTGAGTCTATCTTGAAGTTATATCTGTGGGTTAATAAACATTGTATACTTATTTACTAAGGCTATGTTAAAGCATCATAATGCTGTCTTGTTTTTATGAAGATGACCCCATTGATTTTTGATCAGTGGGGCATGTGCATTCAGTGTTATTTCTGGAACTAAGAATTTGTGCTAAATTGGGTTGCATTTCTCACCCTGTGAAAGATTGGCAATACTAACTTCTTATATGGTCAGCAGAACACTTCTGCTGTATTTAGCCTAACTCAAAGCTATGCATGTAAACAGAGGTAGGCCTCTATCATAATCAGTTACAAACACACTTACATACTAAATGCCTTGTAGTGGTCATAAAAAGTTCATGCAAGCGAGACAACCCAATATGAAAGTGGTTAAGGCCTTTTCAATTGTTGCCACCCACTAAGACCTGCCTATGTCCACTGGTGCAAGTTGCCAGAGGTGCCCACGAGCAAATAAAACAACCGAATGTGTTTAAAAATCCCGGATAAATCAGTAGTGCTAAAAAAGAATAAAAATTAAGTATTAGCTTTGTGGTTAACGGAAATGAACCTTTGATAAAATAGTCCCGGTGGGGAGGGAGCAGCGCTTTTGTTTGCTTTTAAATGGCTGCCGTGGTGGAACTTCGCCTCTTGTAGAAATTTACTTTCGTTCTCCTTCAACTCGCTTTTTACGAACTAGGTAAGAAAGAAAGAAAGGTTAAAATGACAAAGTGAAGGGATACTCCTTAAATTTCAGATAAACAACATCAATCACTCAAAACAGCAATCTCACACACTTGAGGATAGAGTTACCTTAAATTTCAATATTCAATTACCCACTGGATTATTCTCTCATTCTTAGTTAACAATGAGAGAATCAACCCAGGGTCGAACTGGGTTTACATGTACATAAAGCTATGTCTGATAGTTGAGAATTTGAATGTTAGGACTTTCCCAGTTCTACGGAGTAGAATAGACCCACAATGCAGAGAACTTCCAAATATTTCCTTGGTCACTTATCCACAGCCCTTCTCAGCTTCTGTGCAACTCAATCACCTATCAGCTTTAATGCCCCAGGATGACACATTCACAACCCGTTAATTCTGATTATGGCTTGTAGACCAGGAGGATCTGCAATAGAAAATTGGAAGTTTCTAAACCTGTTTTAAATCAGATCTCCTAAATATCAACCTCCAAGGAAGGTGTGATTCAGATGGCAACCAAACTTAGAGATGAAGGTTCCCTTAAACTGGTTCCTAGTATCCAAGAAGTTGCCTGGCTGCCCATTCCCAGTTCCTGCCACCGTCTTCGTCCCCCTTTCACCTCCCGCCTGCAGCCTCCTCTAGTGGGTAGCAGGAGGGCTACTCTCATCTTCTTGGATTTGGCAGAAATGGTGCCCTGACTGTGACCCTGCCCCAACTCTCCACTTTAAATAGCCCAGCCTACTGCCTAGGCTGTGAAAATGCAAAGGTCTAACCCACAGTTACTGCTCCTGGGCTGGGCTGGCCCCTCCATTTACTTCAAGTTTCTCGTTGTGCCTGAACGAGATGTTGTTCAACTGTGGAATCCTCCCCTTGTCCTAAACATCTTCCGACTGTTACCTCTACCTGTCCCCAAAGCCCTGTTTGCTGGGACGCCTCCTTAGCCTCACCCTCTGCAGCCCAAAGGCAAGCACTGCCATCTGCCCGGCCAGGCTCCAGATGCCACACATTGCTCTGAGGCTGGGCCTCAGGGTCTTGGCTCAGTGTGCGGGCAGAGAGCTGGACACTAATTTTACCTGCTCCCTTCTGGTTCGAACCCTTCAGCTTCTATCTTCTCTACTATCTGAATGCTCCCTAGGTTCCAGCACCATACTTCGCAGAACACTGTGCCCAGTTCCCCTGCCCAAGGTCTGGTATTCTGACCCTGAATCTCGTACTGGGGACTGAGGCCTGCTATTGGCTCACTGCTTGTCAAGTGGACTGTCTACCCCTGGGTGCCCTTTTGCTATGCTGCTTCGAGTGGCGGGGATGTCCCCAGACCAAGCCTTCCCAACCTGTCCCATTCCTCTGTGCCGTGGTTGACTAGGACATGCCCCACCTCGTGTGAACAGAAGAAATGCCACAGATCCTCAGCCAAGAGTGGGCAGCAGGAAACGTTAACGAGAGGCTAACTGGAAAAGCTACCTCCGAGTTTCCCTTCACAGCATGGTTTCACTAGTTCAGTTCGCATGTAAATTATCCGAGTATCAGGCATAACCATATTTAAACCCAACTACAAAAGCACAGTCAGGCACAAACCAAGTGAATTAGGAATGTCCATGCCATTGTGTCCAGCCATCTGCTGCTGGTATAGATAACAGCAGAGAGTGATTACATGCAATAAGTAAGGAAAGAAGAAGCAAATACATAAAAGAAACAAAGCAAAAATCACAGGTTGTCTAGAAAAAAAAGAACAAACCGTTCTTGAGAGGATGCTACAATAAAGCTTAACCTGTGAAGAGGACGAAGATTCCCATGACCACGTAATAGTTTGCCCGTGATGAAGGGCTAGCACTAGAGGCCAGTGGGAGGGTGATATGTTAGAGCTGAAGTGGAGAAGTGAATGATCACCATGCTTTTCTAGTGGCTAACAGCACCACAGTATGCCCGCATTACCCAGGTCATTATTCTTTGTGATGGCAGCTGCCACTCTTGTTCGTGGCCCTTGCTTGGTAAACTGATATCCAAATTTGAGGATCCTTGAATTCTCCTCGAGCATCTGGGCAATTTCCATCTCTACGGCTGTTCCCAACTGCTGTCTCTGGTTGCAGGTGCAGGTAGATACATAGGATGACCGAGAAGAATGAAAAAACAGTTACGTGTGTGGAAAAGATACGTGGCTACTTGTTGGACAACAAACAAAGAGCCAAAAGTCTCCAAACGAATGGGAAAAAGTCACCTGAGATATTTTCTTCCATGCAGTCATTTGCTCCTTGTCTAGAAGCAAAACCCGACAGATAGATAGCAAAGTCAGCTGAGAGGACTAAGCCAATTATTTATGAAGAAAAAGATGATCCCAGATGTAAAATGAAAGCAAAACCAGTATTTGGTGTTTCCAATTTACCCCATTGTTTATGGTTTTAAACAAAGGGTGTCTTTTAATAGGAAAACTGAATTATAGCAACCAATCCAATTACTGAATTTTCTATTCTGGGATCCATATCCAAAAATAATTAAAGATAATCAATTAATGAGCCATTCTTTCTCAGCAGAGTCTCACTAGGAGATCCCCAAGAGGCTTCACCACAGTCAAGTGAGTTATCACACACTGAAGGGGTTACTGAACTACAGAAAAGTTATCACATTTCTTTATGTTTGTGAAAAGAGATATTTTGCTAAACATTAAAAGTAGATTTTTAAAAATGGAAACATGTAAAAATAAGAATTTAAAATTAAATTTAAGGGACACGGTACATTTTTTTCATAATATATTCATTAAATATTTTTAAGAAAAAGGACACTTTTTTATTATATAGGATACACAATAAAGTGTATCCTATATAATAAAAAGGTAATATGCAAATTGATCCTCACTCCCTTGTATCACAAGATGGCCGCCCCCACATTGTCACAAGCTGACTGACAAGGGAGGGCAGTTGGGGGGGTGGGACCAGGCCTGCAGGGGAGGGCAATTGGGGGTGATCGGCTGGCAGGGGAGCAGTTAAGTGTCAATCAGGCCAGTAGGGGAGCAGTTAGGGGGTGATCAGGCTGGCAGGCAGAAGTGATTAGGGGAAATCAGGCAGGCAGGCAGATAAGCTGTTAGGAGCCAGCGGTCCTGGATTATGAGAGGGATGCCCAGCTAACTGTTAGACCATGTGGGTTCGGTCCTAAACCAGCAGCCGGACATCGGCCAGAGTGGAGAGGGTAGAGGCTGGGCTGAGGGACACCCTCCCCAGTGCACGAGTTTTGTGCATCAGGCCTCTAGTAAAATATAAAAGCTCCCTTCCCCTAATATCCACATTCCCCACAGAGGAAGCCAGTTTGGTATACAGTATGTAGTCTTAAACATTTTCTATGTATTCACATGTCTATGTAATCTTATGTACACCTATTTCCCCCCCCACAGAAATGGATTCTACTGTAGTAGCATATTGTTCTGAAAGATGTTTTTCTTTTTCTTTTAAGATTAGTAACACCTTGCCGAGACCGGTTTGGCTCAATGGATAGAGCGTCGGCTTGGGGACTGAAGGGTCCTGGGTTCGATTCCGGTCAAGGGCATGTACCTTGGTTGCGAGCATATCCCCAGTAGGAGGTGTGCAAGAGGCAGCTGATCGATGACTCTCTCTCATTGATGTTTCTAACTCTCTATCTCTCTCCCTTCCTCTCTGTAAAAAATCAATAAAATATATTTTAAAAAAAAGATTAGTAACACCTTTTCATGTAGGTAAACACATATTACCTCATTGGACAGCTGCCCAGCATTCCACTGTAGTAATGCATCATAATGTCTGCAGCTAGGTCCTAATGACTATTTGTTATATTGCTTTCCATTTCTACTATTGCAAACCATGCTGCAGGGACCTTCCCGTGCACACACAGTGTATCCTGGGGCATTTCTGCAACTGTGCCTGGGAGGCAAATTTCAGCAGGATCCAGGTGTAAGCATGTTTTAATTTTTGACATATTACTGACTCATCCTCAAAGGCTATGGCAATTTTTACATTTGCTAACAGTGTTTGAGTTACTGTTTTCCTTACCCTAACCAACATGGGATATTACCAATCTTTTCATCCCTGTCAATCCAATAAGTGAAATTTACATTTTATTTGTATATATTTAATTGCTTTAATTTGCTTTTCTCAAATTATGAATAAGAACAATTAATTTTCTCATACTTTTTTTTTTTAAACTACCAATCTCTGTAAGTTGCCCATTTTTCCTGGGCTTTTTATTTTTTTAAGGCTTGTAGATTTATTATATATTAGGAAATTAGCCCTTTGTTAAATTTGCTGAAAATACTTGTTCAATTTCTTTCTTTTTTTGATTACTTAAACACATTTTCTCCCTTTCATATGGTCAAATTTATCAATCTAGATTTTATGTCATGTTTAGAAAGTCTCTACTCCTGATATTTTCCACTTGTTTTATGATTTTGCATATTGTAATATTTAAATCTTATTTCATCTGAAATGAATTTTAATATAAGAATTAAAATATACCCCAGTCAGTTTGGCTCAGTGGATAGTGTCAGCCTACAGACGGAAGGATCCTGGGTTCGATTCCGGTTAAAGGCACATGCCTGGATTGTAGGCTTGATCCCTAGTAGAAGGTGTGCAAGAGGCAGCCAATCAATGATTCTGTCTGTTCATTGATGTTTCTATCTTTATGTCTCTCTCCCTTCCTCTCTGAAATCAATAAAAGAATATTTAAAAAAGGAATTAAAATAAAACACCAACTTTATTTTGTTCCAAAATGGATTCTGGTAGCAAATTGTCACACCATCTTTTACTTCATTTTTCTTCAATGATTTGAAATACCTCTTTGTTACAAAATTCTTACGTATACTTGAGTGTTTCTGGACTCTATTACCCTGCCACTCTATTTCTGTGCCAGTATTATGCAATTGGATTGCTTTAATACCTTTTGAATTTGGAAAATTTAAGTATGGGGTAGATGAAGGATAAACGTTTATGAAGAAAGTTTTTGTGTCCTTTGCTCTTTATTTTTCGTTTCATCAAACAACCTGTCAAATGAGTCTCTTGCTAAGATATTAACAAAAATGTGGTACTTCCAGTAAGACAACAGATTTGGGAATCACAGGGTGGAGTCAGCATTCTCAGCAATGAAGATCTATGGGAGGGAGGAGCAGCAATAAAGTAAGAGATACTGACCTCACAGTATCATGAGCAACTTTAGCTCATGACACACTTTCGAACAATGGGACTGAATTAAGGGCTGAGATCCAGCCTCAGGTGGGGGCTGCCACCGTTCTGGCTTCTGCCCTCGAATGGGCCAACGTGGTGCTCTCCACGTTGATTGACAGAGGGGCAACATAAAAGTCCCCTTACTTCTCCTGACAAATCTCAAGCATACAGAGTCTAGCACTTGGATAGCTTGGAGGATGGCATATTGATATAAAGGATGTAGGAGCTGAAAATTATGCTGGAGGCATGTAAAAGAGGAGGAGAAAGTAATATAATATAGGGCATCTTTCTTTCTCAGCCTGAGTTTTGTTTTGTTTTGTTTGTTTGTCTTTTTGAGGTCTTCTGTGTTGTATAAACCCAGGATACTAAATGAGCACTAGAATTTCTTATAATTTGGATAGTAGGTTTCTTTATATTAAGTCACTAAATACAAAGAAAAAAAGAAACAAAAGTTTAAGCATACATTTCTTCATATAACCTTTTGTTTTTCTTTATTTTTATTAATGTCTTTTAAAAAATTGATTCTGAGAGAGAGGGAGGAAAAGAGATGGGGGGAGAGAGAGAAACATCAGTGGGTTGCTTCCTGCATATACCTCCACATCCCAAATGCACCCTCACTGCAACCTGGGCATGTGCCCTGACCAGGAATCAAACCAGTGACCTTTTGGTGCAGGGGATGATGCTTAACCAACTGAGCCACACTGGCCAGGAAACAGTCTGTTTTTCTTTAAGTAACCTCTTTTCACCACCTCCATTTATTTATTCGTGAATATGCATTACCGATTGTGCTCACAGGGCACCTGATTAAGTCATTACATATTTAGCTGGAACCCACCCGGTGGGGTGTTCTCAGCAGGCCTCCATTCTGGTGCAGTTTCCAGCTGCACTGGTGTTACTGGGTCTCAGCTGCTGGCCCTGCCTGAGGAAACTGTCTTAGAGATTAGTTTATTTCAAACCCTTCCTTAGACAGAGGAGGAAACAGAGATTTACTTCCAACAGTCTGTGAGTCAGTGAACGAAACTGTGGATGGAAATCAAGGTTTGTTTATGAATTTCCTCATTCTTAAAATAAAGCAAAAACATCATTCCAATTGTTCTAGAACTTAACCCTCTTACTGTCACGAGTAAAGAGAAGTCATTTCAGAGTTGAAAAATTACACAAATCCATGCCTAGATGACTGAGGAGGGATGGCGAGGATGATACTTTAGATGGGATTTTTTATTTATTTATTTGTATCATTTTTGTTAATCTTCTTCTGAGGATATTTTTCCCATTAATTTTTACAGAGAGTGAAAGGGAAGTGAAGAAAAGAGAGAAAGGGGGGAGAGAGAGGGATGGGGAAAGAGAAAGAGAGCAAAAGAGAAACATTAATGTGAGAGAGACCCATCATTGGTTGTCTCCTGCATGTGCCCTGACTGGGGCGGGGATCGAACCTACAACCCAGGTACCTGCCCTTGACGGGGAATCAAACCCGAGAACCTTCGGTATTTGGGCTGACATTCTAACTTCTGAGCCACACCAGCCAGGGCTTATTATTTTTAAAAAATTTTTTTTATTGATTTTAGAGAGACAGAGAAAGAGATGAAGGGAGAGCGAGAGACATCGCTTGGCTGCCTCCCGCACACTCCTTACTGGATCTAGAGGGAATTTAAGAGGGACTGTATTTTAGGGTCTTCTTCACATGCGTTAGAAAAAGCTGCTCTATTCTAAATTTTTAGGATTTCAGCTCACTCACTACATATAAGGCTGTCAGATTTAGCTAATAAAAATACAGAACACCAGTTAAATTTAAATTTCAATAAATAACAAATAAATAATGTAGTATAAGTATGTCCCATGATATTCTTGGGATATAGTTGTACTAAAAAGTAATTGTTGCTTATCTGAAATTCAAGTTAAACTGTATTTTATCTGGCAACCCTAACTAGATGGTATTTTACAAAGAACTAGGAACAGAGCATCGAGATCGTTATTTAGGATATGGGGTTTCACTACGGCCTAAGCCAACACAAGAAGTTAAATATACTTTGGGCTAAAGTGTCCACTTCTGTCTTAGATCTCCTGGGAGTAGTTACTAAGAGAACTCAACTTCTTCCTGATACTACTCTAGTTGATAAATATCCCTGAGCTGTCACTTCTTTTCCTTTGGCATTTTTCTCACTTGTGCTCCTGCTCTCCTCCTTCCTGATGATCTTTAATTTACTAGCTGCTGGACACACACCCACACACACAGCATCGGCTTCCCCTGAACGTGTCTGGTCTTCCCCCCTGGGCGTCCCTCCACACCCTCTGCGTTTGGAAAGCTGTGTTGGTTTGCATCCCCTCTGGGGATGGTGAGGAAGCCTTCCTGCCTCCCGGGAGGGTTCCCACTTCCCTAGTAACAAGCCTCATGAGGAGTACAGGGCTGAACAGTCCTGTTGTCCTGGTCAGCAAAAAACAGAGTAGAGCTGTCCATGGAACCTGTCTCCAGGCTTAGGCAGAAGTCCTGCGCAGGCCCAGCCAGCACGGCTCAGTGGTTGAGCCATTGACCTATGAATCAGGAGGTCATGATTTCATTCCTGGTCAGGGCACATGCCCGGGTTGCAGGCCGAATCCCCAGTGCGGGGCGTGCAGGAGGCAAATGATCAATGATTCTCTCTCATCATTGATGTTTCTATCTCTCTCTCTCTCCTTCTCCTTTCCTTTCCTTTCTGAAATCAATAAAAATATAATGAAGGGGAAAAAAAGAAAAAAAAGAAAAAAAAAGGTCCTGAGTAGGATCCTGGGGCTTTATCAGATCTTAGAGGGTCTAGACCAGGAAATTTCCCAGATATGCAGGGGGCACTCTCACCAGGTACTTTCCTCACTGCCTCTCTCCCACCCCACAAAAGAATGCTCATAGTACAAGACTCCTTGCTCTCTCCTCTTTCAGTTCCATTCCAGGGCCCTTTCTTCCTACTGCACAGTGTCTAGACCCCTTAGATTCCCTGAATCTCACTGTAGACACTTTCCTGTGACAAAGGAGCAGGGTTACACGCCGAGAACTGAGACATGCTCCCTGTGAGCTGGAGCCAGCTGAAGCAGCAGAGCAAGTCTGGAGGCAGGGCAGGCAGGCTGAGGCTGGGAAAGAGGTCTTCAGGGCACAGGAAGTGGTGGCTCCAGGGAAAAAACAACTAGCTTTGGCTGGTGATGGGAACCTGAGAAACGCTGTAACAGAGCTGAGATTATGACTGCACCATGGTGAGTCCGATGCTACTCTTTTTATTATTTTTATTTTATTGATTTTTTTATTAAAGAGAGGAAGGGAGAGGGATAGAGAGTTAGAAACATCCATCAGCTGTGTGCCCACAACTAAGGAACGTGTCCTTGACCAGAATCGAACACAGGACCCCTCAGTCCGCAGGCCAATGCTCTATCCACTGAGCCAAACCGGTTTCGGCTGATGATAATCTAAGCCAGGCCATCTTCTAGAAACCCCAAGTCCTTTATTTATTTATTTAAAAAATATTTTTATTGATTTCAGAGAGGAAGGGAGAGAGATAGAAACATCAGTGATGAGAATCATTGATTGGCTGCCTCCTGCACACCCCACACTGGGGATCAAGCCTGCAACCTGGGCGTGTTGTCCTGACCAGGAATCAAACTGTAACTCCCCTTCCCCCCAACCCTCTACACTCCCCACCCCCGCTTCACCATCCCTGGTTCATAGATTGACACTCAACCGCTGAGCTGTGCTAGCCGGACACAGAACCCAAAGTCCTTTAAATGGGCTCTGTGGCCAGCACCAGACTGCAGGAGCCCGCTGTACTCTTTCAGCTCCGGAACCTCCATCCAGAGACAGGAAGTCTGCCTCTGGGAGTGGCCACACTGTAGCCATAGTCCCAGCGATAGGCAACAGCAAGGCTGGAGCAGGCATCGGTTGAGATTCCTGCTGAGAGGCCGCAGTATGACGGCTGAACAAAGCAACTGCCATACCTCTGCTCCCCACCTGCTCTTTCTCCTCTAGGCCTGACCAGCCCAGGGCTGGGGGTTACCTGGCTCTTTATAGCTCAGGCTGCCCCACTGTGCAATGCTTAATCAGGAGCACGCTGCCCCCTCCTCCCCCACAGGCCTGCAGCTTTTATAAAGTACAGGAAAGCCAGAACATATAATAAAACCGAGCTACAGAATTTTGTCCTTTAACTCACTCCATTGTGGCATACCTTTCCCAGGCAGCCTGCGGGTCGGCTTACCTGGTTGTCGATCTTGATTTCTGTCAACGTGTCATTTTCTCTCAGCGCCTCTACCAGGGCCAGGATCCCAGCTCCAGTTATAAAATTGGATTCTATGTTTAGACTTTTCAAGGTCTTGTTCACTTTCAGCATATCTGCAAAAGCCTTATTAATTCAAAAAGAAAATAACCATTAGGGTTTCTAAAGACCTATTTCCTGAATAAGTCTTTAGAAACTCCCCACCCCCAAATTAAATGAGTCTTTTTTTTAACAGTACTTAAAAAACTTAGTTAAATCATACTTTCACCTCAAAGCTAAAAGATAATTTAAAACTCAAAAAACTGTTTAGTCCAGCAGCCCACACTTATGAATTTTATATATCTGCAAAACTAAAAAAAAAGAAAAAAAAAAAAGAGAAGATACTGACATAGGATTACAACTCACACACACACACACACACACACACACAAACAAAAAAACAAAACAACAACACTTCACTGCCACCTGTTATCACTACCAATGTTATTTTTGAGAAAAGGCAGTTTAACATTAGGCAATATGTACAAAGGATTTAATTTCAGAATTATTTCATTTTGCCCCTTCCTTTATGAATGAATTAAAATAAAACCTTTACTACTGACTAGCATTTAGACACTACTGATTTAGTCATATCACTTCAGGTCATCCAAAATCAGAACTCCTCAGATAACTCTTGTAGGGCAGCTACAAGTGTTTATCTGAAAGGACCCACTGAGGCTCAGAGGAATGAATAAAAAAGACTCATAGGTGGGCATATACAAGTGAAATTTCAGAACTCCTAGGAGAGAGAGTCCTCAAAGTTTCTAGCAAGAAAAAATAAGTTTGCTCTAGTTGGTTTGGCTCAGTGGATAGAATCAGTCCACAGATCAAAGGGTCCAAGGTTCGATTCTGGTCAAGGGCACAAGTCCAGGGTTGCAGGCTGGATCCCCAATAGGGAGCATGCAGGAAGCAGCCAATCAATAATTCTCTCTCATCATTGATGTTTCTAACTCTCTCTCCCTCTCCCTTCCTCTCTGAAATCAATAATATATATATATATAAAAGTTACATGGAAAAAAGTGTCACTCAATTTCAAGGCACTTGAGAATTGTATATGCTAAGGATAAGTTTTAAAATTTGGAGTCAATCCATATATATAACATAAAATATGATGTAAAGCCGCTGGAATAGCTCAGTGGTTAAGCATTGATCTATGAACCAGAAGGTCATAGTTCTATTCCTGGTCCGGGCATATGCCCGGGTTGAGGGCTCAATCCCCAGTGGGGGTGTGCAGGAGGCAACCGATCAATGATTCTCTCTCATCATTGATGTTTGTATCTTCCTCTCCCTTCCCTCTGAAATCATTAAAAACATATTTATTTTAAAAATATTATATAAAATATATAAAGTTCAAATGTGAAGATAATAAAATAACTACAATTTGGTGATAGAAGAGGAAGGAGGGATGGAAGGTAGAGTGAGTTCAGAAATGCCTTCATCTTTTCTAATGGATGATAACAAATGATCTAAGATGGCAAATTAAAAATAAAAATGAAAATAAAATAAAAATGTATGTATACTAGTGTTTTTCTACTGTGATTGCATATTAGAATGACCTGGAAGCCTTACAAATATACCAATGCTTAGGTCCCAACCCAGAATAATGAAATCAGAACCTGGTGGCCTTGATAGCTACATTTTAAATTGTTGACAGTACTACAGATCCCCATCTCACCCCCCACCGCTTTGCCCCCCTCCACCCAACCCCCATCCCCCCACAGGCCTTCATCCCACTATCGTCTGTGTCCATGATGGATAGCTGCGTTTTTGAAAAGCTCCCCAGGTGACTAACATTCAGATACTTTAATTAAAGTTATAAAGACAACAACCAGAAGAATGAAAAGCAAACCAACAGTGATTATTCTGGGGAACAGAACAAGGAATGTCTAAACTATTTAAGTAGTTTTTATGGAGGAAGAAACAGGAAGGATGGAGAAGGAGTCCAACTTGGGGGTTTCTCAGCCTTTGCACTGTGGACATTTGAGGCAGGAATTCCTTGCTGTGGGGGGATGTCTTGTGTACTGAGACCCACTAAATGCCAACAGTACCCCCTCTTCCCCTCCCAGTAATGACAACCAAAATTATCTCCAGACGCTGCCAAATATCCCTGGAGGGCAAAACTGCCCTGAGTTGAGAACCACGGAACTAGAAGAATAATCCTGTGTATTAGTCAGGCAGTTGCATGACCTAAAAAGCAAGTACAAAGATTTGGACTGACATGACTGTATACCGTGTAAATCGAAGTGCCAGGTCTTTAATTAGAATTAAATGTACACATTTTAATTAGAGCACTAGTGGGAATGCATCAGGCCTTTCCTTATGGATGCTTCAAGCTTTGAGATTTACTTTCATTATTAAAATAACAAAATGTCAGAGCAATTACGCCGTTATAGAAAAAGCTGCAGGACCTCCTGGCAGGCTGCCAGAGCTTGCCAATTTCTTTTAAACTTGAGAAAACACTTTTCTCATACTGAACAAAACAGGGGAGACCCAGCCAAACATAACCCTGGGCAGAAGGCCCAAGTTCATTTAAGTTCAGCAAATATTTGAGCATCTATTACATGTGCTGGGGAGGATAACATTAGCAAAACAAAGACTACATTTCTTAAATATTATAGAAATAATTAAGGTAAAAATATATCTTAGAGAGAAGGCTTAGCTTTCTGTACTATACAGCGCTGTATAAAAATGCAGGTTTCTGCAGTGTCTGTATCAGTGTCATCCAAATGGTAGACACCAGACACGCAGCTGTGGAGGCCTTGAAAAATGGCTGGAGACATGCTGTAAATGTAAATGTAAAATGCACAAAGATGTACACGAAAACAATAAGGTAAAATACCTCATTATATTTCCAACTTGTATTTTGAAATTTTCAATATATTGGTTTAAATAAAATATACCATTAAAGTTAAAATTAATTTCATTTCTTTCTTTCTTTTTGTTTGCTTGTGTTTCTGTTGTTGTTGTTAATCTTCACCTTCCATTGCTTTTCAGAGAGTGGAAGTGAGGGAAGGAGTGAGGGGAGGGGAGAGAAAGAGAGAGACACATCCATTGGTTGCCTCCTGCACATGCCCCAACTGGAACCAGGAATCGAAGCTGGGACCCTTCGGTGTGAAGGCCAGCACTCTAACCATCGAGCAACACCAGCCAGTGCCCTTTTTATTTTTTAATGTGGTTCCTGGAAAACTGAAAATTATGCATATGGCTTACATTTGTGGCTGCCATTTTCTTTTGATTGTACAGTGCTGTAATAAACTCTTGACTTTTCTGGGGCATCATTGTTAATAATAATAGCATTTTTTACATATTTGGGACTTTACACTGGCATTCAGTGATGGCAAGTTCTGTCAATACTCACTTCTATAGTGTGGTTAAGTGGAAGTACTTGGTGAACTTATATGGAAATATCTGGTGAACTAAACTTAATTAAATTCACTAAATTCACTTCCTGGCTTGACTACATGCTTAATCTTAGTTAAGTTACTCAGCCTCTCTGAGCCTCAGTTGCCTCATCTATAAAATGGGGATAATGCAATCTTACATACACATTGTTTGTCTACATTTATAATGATTTCACAAGTGCCTTGTTGAATCAGGTTTTGAACCTTACATAGAAAAGTGTCTTGAAGAGCTTGGCTTTAATGCTGATTTTTACTTCTCAACAGTGAGGCGTTCAGTCATAAACACAGACGGAAGATCTCTGTTGCCTGTGGGGTAGTGGACCAATTTTCAAACTACCCACAGGCTCTTTCCTGACAATGGCATAACTGAAAGGGGAATCATCTGGGGCAGCGGTCGCCTACCTTTCGGACCTCACCGACCGCCAGTGATCTGTGCACCACCCATTAGGACCACTGACTTAGGGGCAGCCAGGTGAGAGCTGGGCCATCTTGGCATAAAGCCAAAAAGTCTTTTCTCTTCACACCCCAAAGGATAGCAATTCTTCCTCACAATTGTATAGTGTGCTGGTCACACAGAGTGCATTCACCATAGTTGTTGATTAAAAACAGTATCAAAGAAATTACTGCTGAAACCGGTTTGGCTCAGTGGATAGAGCTTCGGCCTGCTGACTGAAAGGTCCTGGGTTCGATTCTGGTCAAGGGTATGTACCTTGGTTGCGGGCACATCCCCAGTAGGGGGTGTGCAAGAGGCAGCTGATCGATGATTCTCTCTCGTCAATGTTTCTCTCTATCCCTCTCTCTTCCTCTCTGTAAAAACTCAATAAAATATATTAAAAAAAAGAAAAAGAAAAGAAATGGCTATATTTGGAATTTACTTAGTTCAGTTAAAAAGCTACCTATTTGATCTGAGTAGGTTAGATTATTTATTAGTAGTGTTGATAATGGATTAGAAATTATTCCTATTCCTGCCATTTTATTTAATGTGCATGAATCCCAGTGCATGGATTCATGCACACTGAAGGGACATTAATTAGAAGGTGGCTGGCAGGTAGGACTGAGAGAGACGGGTTGGACACACCCTGGAGCCGACCTCCCTTGGTCCCTCCCTCGCTAGCTGCACCTAGGGCAGTGTCTCGGCTTGAAGGGCATCTGCAGAGTGAGCAGGGCCCCTTCAGCAGGTGGGGTCCCTCAGCCTGGCCTGCGGGAATGGGGCTGAAAACAGCTCTCTGACATGCCACGAGGGATCCCAGATTGCAAGAGGGCAGTTCTCTGGTGATGCATCCTGGAATCAGGCTCCTTCCTCTCTGATTCTGGGGTGCATCACCTGAGAACTACTGCTGCCAAGTCACCGCAGCTCAGCAGCTCCTGCATTGAGCGTCTGCCCCCTGGTAGTCAGTGTGTGTCATAGCTACTGGTCAGATGGTCGGACAGTTGCTTAGCCTTTTATATATATAGATAATATATCAAGTAGGAGTGACAAGTTATTTCTTTGTTTATCATCCCTTTGGCCACTTACATACAGAATGTACTGTGAATATTTTTTGCTTTATTGAAAACAAATCTAAAAGGCAGAGATTATACAGATAAGAATCCTTAAATTGTTAATTTCATTTTACCAATGAGCTAGTTGTGCTCTTTTTCTAACTTAATGATAGGTTTTAAATTCAAAACTGCTCTCAACTTACAAATTTAGATAAGTATAATTTCTAGTGAAAATATCAATTTTTCAGCTTAGTGCTTATGTAATCATGGAAATATTCTCTATTGCTGAGGCTGGAGGGCACACTCATTCATTCATTTATCAAGTGTTTTTCAAACATCTATCCTGTGCCAGCACCATAACTTTCACATTGTCTGTTTTTTTAAGTATTTCAGATCTTCCAAAAGACCTGTTACTTTAAATCACGGCATCAAGTAAAGAAAACTTCTGATTTTCTAGCTGAGCATTAGATGCTGTAGAACCACAGGGAGATACTCAGGCTCCTGATAACTGACATATTTTAGCAAATGTTTGACAGTGGGGCATTGTGTGTAAATACAGCAGAGTTTGATGGTTAAGCATTCTCATTGAGGAACCAAAAAGACCTGGTGGTGAACCCTGGCTCTACTGCCTACGGGCTGAGTCACCTTAGAAGAGTTAATTCACCTCTCTGAGCCTCACATTGCTCATTTGTCAAAGTGGGAACTAATAATAGTACATACCTGATAATACTATAGTGGAGATTAGGTGAGGTGACATGTGTAAAGTATAGAGATCAGTGCTGGAATTTACTAGTTGCTCAAGAAATGTTAGCTATTAACAGGAGGAGTAACACTGATGATGGTGATTGTAGCAGTAGTTAATTGGGTCAAGGGGGTCCTTGTTTAGCTGAATTATCAAATGTGCACAGAAGGAACAGGGCTTTGGTTTTTTATTTTCATATTCTCGTTAACAATATCAAATACAAAAATGTTTCAAGGTTGGGTTGTTAAAATATTTTTGAAACATACTAATCCATTTTAAAGATTAAAATGAAATATACTTTAACGTTTTTATATGTGCCAAGTTCTTGTAGGATTTGGAGGTCTTATGATTGTGACAGAATGTTATTATAGATGCAAAAAATTTCAGAAAATTTGTACTAAGCCCAGAACAAAATCTAGATATTTGTTTAGCTAAATGTCTCATCTAATCCTGTTTCTTTCCCCTAAAAAGTGTATTGCTAACAAAATTCTACATAATTCAAAGTGCCTGACAACTGGATCTTGTTTTATTGTCTTATTATAATTTATTTTGTTTATTAACTGTGTCAAAAATAAATTTACCAGATCTAAAAGTTGTTAATAAGGCAAATTAAAGAGTTTATAATGAATTTAATATTTTCACGTTACATTTCTAAGAATTTTACTCACAATTGCCACAGGGTCATTGCTGCGGGTGGCAGCCAGGCTGAACTTCTTGACATGGGTGTTGGTCTCCAGAGCCTTTGCAAATTCTTTCAGGGTTGGGATTGGAATGTTCTACGATGGGGAAGGTACAGAGAGTTGACAAACCAAGGATCCATAGCTTTAAGTACCTTATATACAATATTTAGATGACTAATTGCATGCTATCCACTCTAACAGACATTATCACCCATCTTCCAACAACTGAAGCCATCCACAGTCAATAGCAAAACTGTGTCTAATAAGGGAATGTAACAGGAGACACTCTGGCATCACCTTTCTGTTTACTAACCAAAAAATTATGCACCTACCACATTCCCCTCTTCTCTTTCATTCTCTGTGTTCTAACCAGACGGACCTACTTGCTATTCTTTTAATATGCCATGGTCTTTCTCTCCTCTATACTTTTAGATATGCTTTTTCCTTTATCTGGAAATTCCTCTGTCCTTTCTCCGATTAATTCCTACTGGTCTTTTAAGACTCAGCTAGCCGAAACCGGTTTGGCTCAGTGGATAGAGTGTCAGCCTGCGGACTGAAAGGTCCCAGGTTCGATTCTGGTCAAGGGCATGTACCTTGGTTGCGGGCACATCCCCAGTGGCGGGGGGGGGGGGGGGGGGGGGGGGGGGGGGGGGGGGGGGGGGCGGTGGTGGTGGTGGTGGTGGTGGTGGTGGCGGTGGTGGTGCAAGAGGCAGCTTGATCGATGATTCTCTCTCATTGATGTTTATAACTCTCTATTCCTCTCTCTTCCTCTCTGTAAAAAATCAATAAAATATATTAAAAAAAAAGAAAAAGACTCAGCTAAAATATCACCTCCTTTGTTTATTGGCTCTCATGGGCAGGATCAAAGTTTTCCTTACCTGCAATTCCATAACATTTGGGGGCTTACCACATCATGCTCTAATTATTTGTTTCATGTTATTCTCCTAACAAAAAGTTCTTCAGAATAGACAAAATGAATCCTACTCCCTCTTCTACAGCACTTAGCCGGGTACTGACCACGGGGGCGGGAGGCCATATGGAGCGCAGCCAGAGGTTGATGTGTCTTATATGTCCCACAGACAAATTCTGGGACTGTGAGCAACTTAACCTCTTTGAGTCCCACTAAGAATTAAATGGGATAATGAATTTCAAGTTTTCAGCAAAAAATCTGATACGTAACGAGTACTCAATAAAAGTCTGTTATTATTATTAAATGCTAGAAATTGGCCCAATAAGAATGAACAAAGCATGTCAGACAATGCTCTCGCTTTCTCTCTTTCTCTCATATACAACATACATACACACACACACACACACACACACACACACACACACACGTCTCCACTTGAGAGTCACATGACCTATTGCCAAATAGGATAACGTGTAAGTGACAATGTGTGACTTCCTAGAAGAAGTATTAATAATAAAATGCACTGTGGCTTCCTGACTGTCCTCTTTCTCTTGGATCACCCACACTAGGGGAAGCCAGCTGTCAATGAAGTGAGGACACTCAGGCCACCCGAAGGAAAGGGCCATCTGGTAGAAACAGAGGCTTCCTGTAAACAGGCACATGAGTGTACCTTCTCAGAAGTAGGTCCTCCTGCCTCAGGCAGGCCTTTACATGATTGCAGCCCTGGCTGATAGCTGCCTGATAGCCTTTTTGGAACACTGAGCCATACCACCCAGCTAAGTCACTTCCTGTTTCCTGATACTCGAAAACTGTGTGAATAAATGTTTCTTCTTTTAAGCCTGTAAGTTTTGAAGTAATTTGCTACTCAATAATAATCAGTATATTATTTAACACAACTACTATTATTGTTTCCAAGAATTCTAGAAATCACTTATTTTTTAAATCTACTTCTTTTGAATAGGATATCTTGCCTCAAAAATAAGTGACTCAGCAGAAACCGGTTTGGCTCAGTGGTACAGCATCGGTCTGCGGACTGAAAGATCCTGGGTTCGATTCTGGTCAAGGGCATGTACCTTGGTTGCGGGCACATCCCCGGTAGGGGGTGTGCAAGAGGCAGCTGGTCGATATTTCTCTCTCATCGATGTTTCAAGCTCTCTATCTCTCTCCCTTCCTCTCTGTAAAAAATCAATAAAATATATATTTTTTAAAAAAATCAGTGACTCATGCCGAAACCGGTTTGGCTCAGTGGATAGAGCATCGGCTTGGGGACTGAAAGGTCCCGGGTTCGATTCCGGTCAAAGGCATGTACCTTGGTTGCGGGCATGTCTCCAGTGGGGGGTGTGCAAGAGGCAGCTGATCGATGACTCTCATCGATGTTTCTAACTCTCTCTCTCTCCCTTTCTCTCTGTACAAAATCAATAAAATATATTAAAAAAAAAATCAGTGACTCAAAAGATTTCAAATAGGTAATCAGTCATCCCCTTTAAGTTTCCTAAACTCATGATAAATCAAGTGACTGACAACAGTCACGGTGAGATACCTTAATGTTGTTGAGGTTGACTTCTTGGAGGCTGGGATCATTAGCTTTCATCTGCTGCAGACTTACTTCCACATTCGTGGGGTTGGGTGGTTCCTCAAATACAGGCTTGACCTTTTCACCTTTGACCACATCTAAGACACAAATTTAAAAAAAAAGAAAAGTAAGGATTCTCCTGTCAAAATCAGTGATGATTCCCCCCCAAATGACCTTTCTTTCATATGCTCTGATTATTTTTTTTTAATATAGTTTATTGATTTTTTACAGAGAGGAAGAGAGAGGGATAGAGTTAGAAACATCGATGAGAGAGAATCATCGATCAGCTGCCTCTTGCACACCCCCTACTGGGGATGTGCCCGCAACCAAGGTACATGCCCTTGACCGGAATCGAACCTGGGACTTTTCAGTCTGCAGGCCGACGCTCTATCCACTGAGCCAAACTGGTTTTGGCTCATATGCTCTGATTCTAATAATACTTTATTATCAATGACAGTAAGCTTATTCTCAACTAAACAAGCATGGGAATGGTATGGCTCTGAGTTATAGTTTCAAAGATTGATGCTTCTCAACCGCAATAAGAAGTCTCAGTAGCTGACACTGCATGGAGCCAAAAGTGCAGGAGACCCTACAGCAAGCATGACAAACTTGCAACCCAGCCAATACAATAGTATGTAAGAAACCATATAATAAAAGTTTCATGAAGAGACTGAACATAAACTGTGCACCTATGGATGAGGACAATGGGGGGTGGAGAAAGGGCAGAGGGTGGGGTAGGAACCTGGTGGAGGGGGGAAAAAATGAGGAACTTTTGTAATAATATGAACAATAAAGATTGATTTGAAAAAAAAGTTTCATAACTTAATTTTTACAATGACTTGTGATACATAATTATTAATAATGCATTACAACGTTCGCTAATGACTGATTACTATAATCAAGTTGCATTCATTTCCCCGATGCTGGGGAAATGAATTTCTCTCCACTAATACTGGCAGTGAGACGCCGAAACCGGTTTGGCTCAGTGGTAGAGCGTCGGTCTGCGGACTGAAAGGTCCCGGGTTCGATTCCGGTAAAGGGCATGTGCGTTGGTTGCGGGCACATCCCCGGTAGGGGGTGTGCAAGAGGCAACTGGTCGATGTTTCTCTCTCATCGACATTTCTAGCTCTCTATCTCTCTCCCTTCCTCTCTGTAAAAAAAAATCAATAAAATATATTTTAAAAAAAATACTGGCAATGAGTATTTTAGCAGCCAATTGCCACGTCATTAGTCTTGGACTGACTTGTTTGGTGTGCGCAACAGGAAACAGTTCACTTTCAGAGAAAAGTAGCCTTATTTGTGTTAAGTTTGTTTTTGTTTGTTTGATTGTTTTTGTTAGAACAACTCAGCAAAATAAAATTCCCGTTTATTGTGGACAACATTGTTTCACACATACATCTAACAGGCCAAAAAAATAAATAGCAACTTCATAGACAAAAAAAAAAAAAAAAAAAAAAAGGAAAAAAGAAACCTTTTCATCTTTGGCCTTTTTAACCATCTCATATTATAGAAACCAACTACTTATAGTACAGCTAAGTACATACACAAGAAGTTATTGGAATGCTCGGAATAAGATTTTTTGTTGTTGTTGTTTTGCTTTTTTTGACAAGTTTTTTTTTTTTTTCTTTCCTCCTTTGAGAGTATAATGAACACGGTCACACCACAAGTAAAGTCAGAAGAAGGACAAAGAATGCTCCGAAGGCTGGTTTGGTCATCCCAAGATCATTAAAAATGACTGACCCCTAACAATATGTACAAAAATATAAAATGTGAATAAAAATGCAAACAAATTTTCCTTTTTAAAGTACTTTTAAGAAAAAAAGCAGGGCCTTGGAAGTTTTGTTTCTTTTTTTCTCCCCCGTTGCAAATTCACATGGTGGTTTTGGTTGGGTGGTGAAGACCGCGTGTCACCTGCAGGTGGCGCTGCCTGAGGTGGGTGGGTGGGCAGGCGGGCGGGAGTCTCTCATCAAAGGTGACCACATTTAGATTCTGAGACGGGAAGTAGAGGGTGAATAGGCCACGGGGGCCTCCAACCTTTTCTTTTTTTTGCTGTCTAGTCATCCTCATCAGTCTTCTGCTTCTTGGTGCCAACATTGTCATCCTCATCATCGTCATCCTCCTCATCTTCATCTCCATCCTCTTCCTCACCACCACCTTCCTCTTCCTTTTCTTCCCCCTCTCCTCCTCTTCCTCTTCTTCATCCTCCTCACTGTCAGCCTCCTGCTCCCCATTTTCCTCATTCTCAGCATTTCCATCTGCAGGTGCATCTCTTCCTGAACCTTAATGTAAACTACGGGCTTTGGGTAAAAGCATGTGTCGATGCAGGTTCGCCAATTGTAACATATGTACCGCTCTGTGGCAGGATGTTGGTAATGGGGAGGCTATCCGTGAGGAAAGGCAGGGGATATATGAAACATCCCTGTGACTTCCTCTCATCTTTGTTGTGAACCTAAAAATGCTCTAAAAAAATGTGTGTTTTTAACAATATGTATATGTATGTATAAAAGCCAAGAAGGTTAGGCACCAGACTTTTAACAGCCAACATGTTGTCAGAATGTTACCCTTTTTCATGTTGAAATTACCAATGAACATTTTTTATCTGTATGCATAAGAAACCAGAAAGAAAATGAAAGGAACATTGCTTGTTGTCTGTGTAAATTACCCATGATGATTTATATATATGCTGCTGAGACTAGAGAGCATCTCCCAAGTTTTCATCAAAGAGAATAAAACAGAATTCATCTCAGAAAAGCTGTGGTCTTTGGGGAGTTTTTCACAGCACCTGGATCACATTGTCCAAAATTACATTATTGGTCTGTCCCTACTATGGGTAGGTAAGTTCCTTTGGGCCACATGTGTCAAACACAAGGCCCGCGGGCCAAATCTGTCCCGCCAGGCCTTGCAATGTGGCCGGCACTGTGCTGTCATCACTGCACTCCGCTGCGTTTCCATCACAATGACAGTTTATGACTGTTCAGTAAACCATTCGGCCCGCAATTTAGGCTGGATTTTAGATTTTGGCCCCTTCTCTGATTGAGTTCGACACCCCTACTTTGGGCAGTGACCATCTTTTACCTTTGCACCTAAAGACAAAACCCACGACATACAGTAGATATTTGGAAGATGACCAATGAGTAAGGGGGAGAATCTAATGAGCTGACCCTTGGCCAGGAAATGGTCTGGCACTTCGGTGCCAGCAAATCCATCCCAGTGTGTCTTTCATGCTCTCTGGGGGATCTGGGTATTCAAATTCTAATGACAAGTACCCATTGTTGAGACCAAAAAGACACTGAAATAGAGAAAATAACTTATTTAAGATGCTTGATGAAAACCTCCTTGGGAACAGGAAACTCTGCATTCCAAGCTAACTATGCAACCTATCAGCAATTTTACCTTTTGACTGAAGGGACCTAACTACAGAGTGTGTTTTGGATAAAACAACTGGCTGTTACTAGTTGCACTGCCAGACAGAGTTCCCAGGACCAGCTGCTCTATGCTGGTCTGGTTGCCCCGAGCCCAGGGATCATTGGTGAATGGACAGAAGCCACCCGCAAAGACGGCAGCACAGGAGTCAGGACGCACCAGGAGGCCCAGTCAGCAGGCCTCTCCTCCCAAGCTTCACAGAACCACAGATTCCGCGTCAACTTACTTCGCACAGGCCCTTTGCCATCTTTACTGTTGGGTGTTTCTTCATCAAACTTCGGGTTATTGAGCATATTGTGTACTCCAAGAACAGCTGGAAGAAGAAAAAATCAGTGAAAAACCATGTTAGGATATCCACATTATTAATTTTTTCCTTGAAGAACGATTCTTTTTATCATAAAGATGAGCTTCAGACTCATATTTCCTTGCACAGTGTGTGATACAAATATAGTGTTAAATAAACTGATACAGTAACACACACACACACACACACACACACACACACACTCCCTGTAAGACCACCAGCAATCTACACAGGTCTTTCTAGATCTGGACCTGTGACACCATTTGGGATCCGAGGGACAATGGTCTTGTGATGGTTCCAAATTACTGAAAACCTGCTAAGACCTCCTACTAAAGTAGATTCAACTCATCAGCTTTCCCATCCGTAAAACGTGAGGGCCGGACTGAATCTAAGGATATTTTAAGATTTGATGTTATAGAGATGATGGCATGTATTTTTTCAGAGGCAAAGAGCAGAAAGATCATGGGTCTCTTTCAATGTAAGCTTCACCACGAGAAGTTGCCCTTTCCTTATCTAAAGCATCTCACAGTTTGATTCCGGTCAAGGGCATGTGCCTTGGTTGCAGGCACATCTCCAGTTGAGGGTGTGCAGGAGGCAGCTGATTGATGTTTCTCTGTCTCATCGATGTTTCTAATTCTCTATCCCTCTCCCTTCCTCTCTGTAAAAAAAAAAAAAAAAAATCAATAAAATATATTAAAAAAAATAAAATAAGAGACACTGGCAAGGGAAGGCTGAGCATGCTGACATTTGAGGCTCCTGCACTACATGGAATTGGCACCAGGGGGCAGCACAGCATGCGAGGAACAGCACTGGGGGAGAATGCACACCAGGCAGGCTGTGGCTGCAACTGCGCACCCAGCTCTAACCTCGCTAATAAAATTACAGGCGGCCAGAGGCCACCTGGTGAAGGACCCCAGAATGGATAATCATCTGGTAACAGGGGGCAGAGCTCCCGTTAACCTCTGAGCTCATCAGCTGTACTGCAATCTGCACATTAGAAGGAGGCAGGAGGCCAGCACACCATAAGGAACAGCAAGTCTAGGGTTAAAAGGACACCCAGGAGCAGTCAATATGAATACTGTCATGTACTACCTGTGTGACTTGAGAAGTTACTAAATGCCTCCGGACCTCAGTTTTCCCATCTGTAAAATAGGGAAAATAATCATGCTTTACCTACTACAAAAATAAAATGACTGTCCTGGCCAGTGTGTTCAGGGGTTAGAGTGTCAGCCTGAGCACCAGAGAGTCACAGGTTTGATTCCTGGTCAAGGGCACGTACCTGGGTTGCAGGTTTGATCCCCATCCCAGTAGGGGTGTGTGTGGGAGGCAACAAATTGATGTATCTCTCTCACATGGATGTTTCTCTCTCCCTCCCCTTTTTCTCTCCCCCACTCCTCCCTCCCATCTACTCTCTCTAAAAATCTATAGAAAAATATCCTCACTCCTCAGGTGAGGATAAAAAAAAAAAGATGAAATGATTCCCTATGCATCAGGCACTGTTCTAAGTGCTTTATAAATTCTTATTAGTAAATACACATTTATTACTGTTTCTGGCATTGTCTAGGGAGAGGCCCTATTTGATAAGCACAAGCTACTGAGACCATCCAAAAAGACGCATCTTGCTTTGGTCCCATACTCACTGATAACTTCTAATTATAATTTGGCTCCATTGCCAAGTGTTAATTTTTGTGTTACCTGTTTCCGGTACACCTGGCAGGTGGATGGATCCGTCCCCACTGCCTAGCCCCAATCAGACTGCTGCTATGTGCACTGACAAGATCAAATCTCCAGGCCAGCAGACTGAGAACTAGAATGGCTTGACTGGGGACCACACAGAAATAGGGCCACGGTGGGGGTGCTCGCTGGAGGAATGATGTGCCCTTCTGCTCTGGGTCTGCTGGAGTACCATGGGCGGGGCACTGACACCCTTTCAAAGGCTGGCAGCTCTACCTCTTCCGGAGAGAGCAGCCCTAGAGAAGATGCGGGCTTCTTCCTGGTGCTGAGAGAGGGAGGCTACTTAAAACGAACACCAAGGTTTTCTTTGGGGATTATCCCCCTGGTTTCACTGCATGAATTTAAGGATCTTCCAAATGATGGGTGTTTTATCTCTTTCCTTCTCCTAAAACATTTCCTGGGAATTTAAGCCCAGCCCTGCATTCTCCCTTTGGGCAATTCCAGGACAGACTGAGAGGCAACAGTCACCATAACAAGATCTCTCCACAGCAACCATGGGGCTAAGGAGACTGGTCACTGCTAAGCACCTTCCTAATTGTGTGGCACAGGTGCCTCCTTGGGGCAGTGACTTCTGAGAGGGTTTCAAATATGTGAATTTAATACTGACCACTAATATCACAGAAGGAATGAAAATGTAGCTACAACGATTTGCATGCTATTAGAATAAGGCATAGCTGGTTCTCCTGGGAGGATGGAGATTATAATTATACTAGAGGCCTGGTGCACAAATTTGTGAATGGGTGGGATCCCTTGGCCTGGTCAGTGAACAGGGCTGATAGGGGCAGTCTTGCCCAGTCCCAATCGGAGCTGATCGGGGCCAGCCAGCTGCGGAGATGGAGTGCAGGAGGTTGGCTGGCCAGGGGAGGTTGGCTGTAGGAGTATACTGACCACCGGGAAGCAGCTCCTGCATTGAGTCTTTGCCCCTTGGTGGTCAGTGTATGTCATAGCGACTGGTCGACTGGTCATTTGGTCGCTTAGGCTTTCTATATATAAATGCCTTCCAATGGAATAAAAATGTAAAATTTTTTGCTAAAGCTATGGACTATTTTTTAAAATACGTCTTTCCTGGAATGACCTAATAACCCTCATGATCCATATATCCATCTTGTTTGGAAAAAAAGTGCATCCCATTGGTACACAAATATGCTGTTATATGCATGGACTCTTTCTAGAAGAATAGATAAGAAATGGGAGGGGGCTTATGGAATCAGGGTGAGAGACTTACTTTCATTATATATTCTTTTGTTACTCCTCACCTGAGGATATTTTTTCATCTTTTTTTAAATTTTATTTTATTTATTTATTATTTTTTTTAGGGAGATTGGAAGACAGAGGGAAAGACAGAGAAAAACATCAGTGTGAAAAAACACACTGATTGGTTGCTTTCTGTATGAGCACTGACCAGGGCACAGGCAGGAAGGAACCTGCAATCATGGTACGTGCCCTTGACCAGAATCAAACCTGGGACCTTGTGGGCTCTCTCTGCTGAGCCAAACTGGCTAGGGCCATTATATATTCTTTTGTACTTTTTTGGGCTTTTTCTATCTGCAAGAATAACCAATTCAAACAATAATGCCAATAATTATTGTACTGTTGCTACTGTTAAGAAAACTAGGGGAAAAGTCAGCGGATTGGGGTGAATGTGGATTTACTGCCCTGAGTGAATGTAACAGTAATTGCCCCCATTCCATAGTTGGGTTCAACAGACCTCTTAGTGGGGATCCAAATGGAACAGCAACTGGGGAAGAGCAAGAATGTCATGGAAATTTTGTGGTGATAAAGTCCCCAATGTGAAAGCGCTTTAGAAAGCGCAAGGGCTGTTATTTTATTGTGTAAGTTCTCAGCACTCCTTCAACTCTATTCTCTGATTTCTCATAGAAACTCTGAGTTTGGTAGGATGGGTTTTATTGGGGCATTTTACAGCTGAACTTCAGCAGAATGTTTGCTCAGAGAGGTTAAGTCACCTGTACCACGTCTTAGAGCTACATAAAGATTGAGGCCAACCAGTTATCACAATAAAAACTCAAAGGCTACTGTCATGGATGCAGACCTGGAAATCACAGAATGAAGTGACCCAAAGCTGAGGACTAACCTGTAGGAAAGTGACCCAGAGCTGAGGACTAACCTGCAAGATCGTAGAGTTCAGTGTCGGAAGCACTGGCCAAAGCTTCTTCCAGTTCTGGATCAAGAGTCACTTTTTCTTCTTTACGCGTTTCTACGGGCTTTTCTTTGGGGATAAAGACTCTCCCTTTAAATCAGAAGAAAAACAAAAACCATGGTGTGGGCTGCTTATAACAGGAGAAGCGGGCCCATCAGAGACTGCAGCTCTGGCCGTTAAGAGCCAAGTCAGTAAGCTGTTGCACATCCAACTGGGAAGCCTGAATTGCTGGGATGATGCCATTATCAATAACCCACAGTTAGAAGGAAGGAAGGCCAGAGGAGGAATCCTGCATTCTACAACACTGACATCCAAGGAGACTGCAGTCCTTAACCACAGAGAGGAATGGCTTCTACCACCCTCCTTCCCATCGATCAGCAGCACTGCCCTTAGACCTGGGCAAGGGGGGCGGGGACCCTTCTGTGGACTCCAACTTTAAAGAGCTCAGCTCTGGTCTCCTCTGGCTGCAAACCTCCCTACCCTCGAGCCACGCGCGCGCGCGCACAAACACACACACACACACACACACACACACACACACACACACACTGCTTCTACCCCACCAAGGGAAGAATGATGGGACAAAGAGGCTGCCTGCCAGACCACACCCAGGCACCTCAGACCCTGGGATTCTTTGCCTAAGAGCCCAGAGCCTGCTTCCATGCCCACCCTCCTGAATGCAGATCACACTGCTGGGATGCACACCCCCGGGCCAAGCGGAGGCTGTGGTGGGTGAGTATGAATGAGGTGTCAACCGTATGCATTTGAGGTTCTGGCAGAGGACAGACATCCCTGTGTAGAAGTCTTGGAAGTCCAAGAGTCCTGGCCTATGTATATTTGTAGGATATAACATATTTTAACAGTTTGCTAACTTTTAAATATTTTTGTGTTTTTTTTTGTGTGTGTTTTTTTTTTAAAGGGACTTGGACTTCTGTTTGTCTTCTTGTCTTGGATCCTGAAAATATTTGGACTAGATTCATCCAAATGGCCCCGGGATTCCGAAGGGACAAACGTGATCATCCAGAATTTTCCTCTCACCAACTGAGATGGCAGACCAGTAGGATGTTCTATCTAGGATCACGTGGCTAGGTAGTAGTGACCTGGGACGCAACCACCTCTCTACAGCATACCAAAGTCAGCCTGATTTAAAAGAAAATAACCAGAGCTGGCATACTCAGAGCCGTGGGGGTCTGGGCAGCGGGGCTCCCTGTGCTTCCCACGTGCACATTCTCTGCCACCATCTCCCACCTTACCCTGTCCATCGAATTACATTCATTTTGCCCTTACTCACTCCTGAATATGCCAATATCTGCAACACCCCAACCGGATGATCTCGGGTCCAGAGTCAATATCAGATTTCTACGTAACCCTGGTACTGTTCAGGGCACCTCCCAACACTATCTGCACAGGTGGCCACAGCTATTGGCATTCAGGACAACTGCTGCCACACAGCCATTCCCTGGGCTCCGACCAAGTAATTTCTCAGTGAGAAAAGCTACACCAGAGAGTTAAATGTAGCTGAGGCACACGGCCTTCAGAACTGAGGTGTGCCACCCCTCTCCTGAGGCCCTCACCAAAGCCCCCCACGGCTTCTAGAGCACTCACTGGTCCCTCCCGGGGCCCTGCAGACTCTCCCAACCTCACCCTCATCCCTCTGCTCTGTGTGGAAAACTTCTTTTTTGCTCAACTGTGTTGCTTCTCAACCTTCTCCTAAGCTACCTGTGCAGCTGTATGCTCCTCTTGTATCCCCATTTATAACTCAGACTGCTTCTGCAGCCGTAGGTTCCCCATGAACCACCTGTAAGTTGACCTGGATCGAGAGGGCAATTTACCTCCTCAAACACAACAGCTTTCTTGTTATCCAGTCACTACCCTAATACTGGATGTTAAGAGGAATTTTATTGAAAATTGGGCATTAAATAATTTAATTTTTATTTCACAATTAAATTAGTTCAATAGCAACTATGTTGTCATAGAAAGAGTTCCATATTTCTACAATAATCCTTGATTATTTGCCTGGTTTGTTACTGTTCAACTTTAATTTCTTAATAAAAACGCATCATCCTGCCGAGACCGGTTTGGCTCAATGGATAGAGCGTCGGCTTGGGGACTGAGGGGACCCGGGTTCAATTCCGGTCAAGGGCATGTACCTTGGTTGCAGGCATATCCCCAGTGGGGGGTGTGCAAGAGGCAGCTGATCGATGACTCTCTCTCATCGATGTTTCTGGCTCTCTATCTCTCTCCCTTCCTCTCTGTATAAAATTAATAAAACATATTTAAATAAATAAATAAATAAAAACGCATCATCCATGGTGCATGACCCGTCAAACACGCCTGGCTCAGAGGAGAGCCGGGTGCTGTGTAAGCGGAGGTGGCGCTGCTGTGACTCATGCCAGCAGGGGAGCTGTGTTCCCACCCCCACAGAAGCTCAGAGATGGTGTTCATTCGAGCCCATGTTTATCGAGTGCCTCCCCGTGTCAGCTTCTGTGCCAGGATGCAAGAGACACAGCCCCACTGTGGAGATCTCAATCTCATGTGGAAAACATGGGAAACCCAAAACAAATTAACAAAGGATAAACACTGTCACAAGGCTGTGAAAGTAACGAGTGTCAGGGCAGAAAGAAAGCGTCTATTTTAGACAGAAGAGAAGCGGGAAGCCTGGGCATTTAAGCTGAGATTTAGAAAGCAAAAAAGATGGAGATGTGGGTCAGAGGGAAGAGCCCACGAGAAGACCCCGAGATGGGGGAAAAACTCAGCAGGTTCGGGGAACCGAATGAGGATATTGGGGCTGAGGCTTAGCGAGGGAAGACTGTCAGAGAGGTGGGCAGGGAGTAGTCTCCCGGGACTATGAGAAGCACAGTAAGGATTTGGGGTTTTAAGCAGGGGAGCAGCATGATCTGATTGGTGTTTTCAAAAGACTGTGGTAGCCCCAGCTGGTGTGGCTCAGTTGGCTGGGCATTGTCCTGTGCACTGAAGGACTGCTGGTTCGATTCCCAATTAAGGCACATGCTGGGGTTATGAGCTTGAACCCCGGTGGGGGCTGTGGTTGAGATGTTTTTCTCTCTCCAAAAACCAATTTAAAAAAATATATTTATACATATATTTTAGACTGTGGTCGCCATGAGATTACAATGATTTTATTAGTACCCATGGGCCCAAGTTGCCGTCTATAGCTGAAGAACCTGGACAAGTGAGTGACAGCCACCTTTTCCTCCAAATGGCTCAGGATCGAGAGCTACGGAGGAAGGTTTTCCTGTCTTGAGTCTGTCATGCCTATCCCACAGTCTTCCCAGGTCTGTCACAGTGTTTCTCTCACTAGACCACCAGCTCCTTGAGGGCAGGGCAGGGTCTTACTCACTGTGGTCCCAGCACTGGGCACTCGGCTCTGCACAGCGGAGGTCAATGCTGAATGAATTGACTACCAATTCTGCACTACCTCTCATGGTAACACCTAGGAACACAGCCAATGCCTACACATGGAGTAGACTTCTGCAGCGGGTAAAGCCCTGGCCTACGAGCATTCACACTTATGGGACCTTCTCTTGGGCACAACACTACTTCATACTCCCAAAAATTTATTTGGGAGTTAAGAATTTAAAAAAATATATATATATTTTATTGATTTTTTACAGAGAGGAAGAGAGAGGGATAGAGAGTTAGAAACATCAATGAGAGAGAATCATCCATCAGCTGCCTCTTGCACACCCCCCACTGGGGATGTGCCCGCAACCAAGGTACATGCCCTTGACTGGAATCAAACCTGGTACCTTTCAGTCCACAGGCCGACGCTCTATCCACTGAGCCAAACTGGTTTCAACAAGAATTCTTTTTTTTACAGAATTAATTGGAGTACCACCGCACTCTAGGTATTCATTTAACTAGCCTCCATGCTTCTTTGTTGCTTAGTTAATAAACTCTATTTTGGGGAGCAGTTTTTAGGCTCACAGAGGAAAGCACTGAGAGTCCCCATATACCCCTTCGCCCCACACTGACAGTCTCCCTTCTATTAGATATCCCATCGCAGAGCGGTCCATCTGTTACAACCAATGAGCCTACATGGATATCACTATCACCCACAGCTTAGCGTTTACATTGGTGCTCCCGCTTGGAGGTGTACATTCTATGGGTCTGGACAAATGTCTACACGAACATGTATCCATCAGCCACGATTCTTTTAAACACTGAATCCAATTGTGGGCTTACGTCCCATTCCCAGGTCAGTTCCCTGGCTTGGCCTTCCAGGACATAACGTTCGGAGCCCCTCTGTCCCAAGAGGCGCCCCCTGTGGTGCTTACCTTTCTTTTCTCCGGTGAAAGGCACAAAGTCTTCCCTGTCTTTCTGTTCCAGAGCCTCCTTCTCCAGGTACATGAGCAGGTGCTCGCGGTCAAAGGGGCCGGTGGCTGCTTTCTGGGTCTGGTCTTTCTGTCGGAATCCGGCTGGCAGCAGGGCACTCTGGTGAGACAGAGGTGTGAGCAGGAAGGAAGGTGCCAGCTGATACTGTTACCTCCCTCCTCGGCTGCACACGGGGAGGGGTGAGCTAAGGGTGGAGTTCTTTGGCACATCTGAGGCCCTACCTGCTCTAACATCCTGTGCTGAGGAGAGGAGGGCTGCAAATGCAGGCAGCACACATGTGCTGGAGCAGCTTCTGGGACTCCTGCAGCTGCCTTCCAGAACGTGACAGCGCATGGCCACCCCCCTCCACAGCCTCTTAGATCCCACTTAGCTTTGGCCACGTCTGCACCCGAGGTGCTCCCAGGCAGTCATATGGAGATTCTACAGAGGAGCCCATATGGCTATTCTCTCTTATTTCCAACCCTTCTCCTGGGGAAACAGCCAAGCTTGATTAAGCTTAGAGATTCCTTCCTAAAGTTTAAACAATACAATCAGAATACTTATATTTTTAAAAGTAAACACAGCGTCCAAAGCACCTGCCACATCGGATTATCATACAGATAATTTTTGTGACATTTTTATTTCTAGTAAAACCATTATGTTGGATGCCACTGATTCTAAGTTTAAGCTAACACCAGCAGGTCTGAAGGAAACACTATAACAAGTTGCTTAGCTTTTCAAGAGCCCATGAAAATATTAGTGTACTTGATAATATCAAAAGCATTTGCTCCACTTAAGTGTATCTGATATTATGGTCAGTTATTCTAATCTACCTATTGTTGTAGGATCACCAAAGATTTCAAGTTATTTAGACATTAAAGAAAAGATTTTTAATTGATTTTTAGAGAGAGAGAAAAGGAGAGGGAGAGAAAGAGAAACAGCAATGTGAGAGTGAAACATTGATCGACTGCCTCCTGCACACCTCCTACTGGGGATTGAGCCTGCAACCCGGGCATGTGCCCTGACTGAAATCAAACTGGCAACCTTTCGGTGCACAGGATGATGCCCAACCAACTGAACTACACCGGCCATTTTAAAGAAACTAGACACAGAAAAGATCTGTCTTTGGGGGTAAAGACCTGGTTTAAATATCATCTCTGACATTTACTAGTATGGGATCTTAGACAAATTACTTCTCCTACTTTATCCCCTCATTTATGAAATTGGGATAATACATTTACCTAAGGGGCTTTTATGTCCAGCAGAGTGTGTGATTCACAGAGGAAACTTGGTAAGATTTGTTCCTTTTCTCCCTTTCCCTTTTTTCCCCCCACCCAAACCAGACTACTCTTTTATCAATCCATGGAAACTACTTTTCCCCATATACATTAAACTTGTTTTTGAGAAATACATTTGCCATATCGTATTATAGATTGTGGTTACTGAGATTCTCCATAAATTTCGTAGAAAGTGACTCAGGACCAATCAGGGAAGAACACAGAATCTGCATTTGGAGCTAAGAGATTTCTACACCATTGTTTAAGGACATGCCACGCCATTTCCCGGGGACTATCACTAACCACACTGCTTCAGTTCCAGGTCACTAACCTGAGGATCTAGGTCATCCAGAACATTTTCCAAGTGTTTCAATTCCTCTTCTGAGAGTTTTCCAAGAAGCTCATCTTCATCAATGTTCTTATATTTCTCCAACTCTTTTTGGAAAGGGAGCGCCATGGTTTCTCAGATGCCCTTCTCATGGGCCGCGGACATTTAAATGGGCCAGCTTCCTGAGACCTCAGAATGCCACTAATAAGAAAGAAACACTGTTACCTCCTTTCTGCAAACAGGATTTATTAACAGGAGACAGGGCCATGCTATCTGCCCAGTGGAGTCTCTCTATTGAACAAATAATTCAACAAAAAAGGTAACATTACCTCACTTGTGGAGCAACCTGACCACTTACAAAGTGTTTTCATATATATTATTTTACTTACTTAGATCTTTACAGCAACCTGGAAAGAAAGCCTCGACAGACATTTATAACCTATTTTACAGATAGAGAGTCTGAGATGGAAAGTGGCTAAGTGCTCTGCCTGAGGCTCCAGAACTGCGATGTGCCAGGCCTTCGGGTTCCCAGGGTAGTGAGTGCCTTCCCGCTACACTACTCTGCCTCCTCCAGCTTTCCACAGAGCACAGTGAAGAACAATGCACCAATTGTACGGCAGTTGTGAGCAGCACACTCGTGTCTTTTCAGAGAAAGAGTGATGGGAAGAATACAAAATGGGGTTCATTCAGAAAGAGAGCTTGGAACATCCATGTGAGAGAGCATTGTCCAGCAGCCCCCCTGCCATTAGACTAAGGAGATTCTGAAATCCTGGCTGCATGCTCACCCTCTCCATTCTTCTCCTCACTGTTCTTCTTTCCTCCTCTCCCATTCTCTTTTAGTCCTACTTCCTTTTTGTTCCCTGGGCCATCCTGCTCAATCCTTTACATTCCTATTCCATTCCCCTTTCAATCCCCCTTTTTTTATACCATCTCACCCCTAAACTTCCACTCACAGTGCAATTTTTACTCAACCCCTTCTTCTTTGCAGAGGATTTTATAGGTATTCCCTAGAAAGATAATACTGCATTCAGGAAATAACAATGTACTCAACTGATTGTGTTTCTCCTCAGGAGGTATTACTATCTGTCAAATCTTTCAAGGCAATTAATATTTGCCGTATGCCCACTAATTACCAGGCAGAGTTCTGGAAAACAGGAATACAAAGGCAAACAAGATATGACCCTTCCTCAAGAAGATCACAGCTCAGCAAGACACACAAATAGGAGAAGTGTTATAACAAAACTAATGTATAAAGTGGGTTTAAACATATAAAAAGATAATTACTGGATAAGGGGATCTCAGGTTTGAGGGGACACTGTGAAAAGGAGTTTGAGTTTGAAACTTGAAGAAAGAGGTCATAGAGGTCATAGGGTAGACATGAGTAGAGAAGGGTCATTCTTAGGAAAAAGGAACAGTGTATGCAAAGGCACAAAGATAAGAAAGTACATGGTAAGTTGGGGAATGCTTGTGTGTCTAGAGGGGAGAGTTGCCCTAGCCGGTTTGGCTCAGTGGATAGAGCATTGGCTTGTGGACTGAAGGGTCCCAGGTTCGATTCCAGCCAAGGGCACATACCTGGGTTGCAGACTCGATCCCCAGTAGGGGGCGTGCAGGAGGCGGCCTATCAATAATTCTCTCTCATCATTGATGTTTCTATCTCTCTCTCCTTCTCCCGTCCTCTCTAAAATCAATAAAAAAAAAAAATATATATATATATATATATATTTTTAAAAAATAGAGGGGAGAGTTGCTGGGAAGGAAGAGGAAAGACAAGGAAGACATCTGTGAAGGGCCTTCCCTATATGCCTTGCCTAGGAACCCAGGCTTTATTCTGTTGGGAGATAAGGAGCTGCTCCAAATTTTTAAAGTAGAGGAATGATCTGAGAAGCCCTGTTTTTAATAAGATAATTCAAACAGTAAGAATGAAAAATGGTTTGGCATGGAAAGAATGCTGTTTCCCTCTCCTTATTAATTCAACTATTTACCATATTTAAGTTTATGGTTTTCTACTTGTATCATTTCCATATATAATGTAACTCTCTTTCCCTTTCATAAGCCTACTTTCTTTTAGTTTCAATGGCTAGAGTCCAGGAAAAACAAAACAAAATTCATCCCACTAAGTCAGAGAAACCAACTATACCAAATACACTTTGTTCTGGTCCAGCTACCACCAATTTACTGAGTGACTATGGACAAGGATCTCAATCAGCCAGGCTCTTAGCCATCAAACATATTGGTTAAACCACCTTACCTACGGGTTCTAAGATGAACAGTTTCCCACAATTTAACATTCTGAAATTGACATTTATCTGACAATTGATGGCTCTCAACCACTGACACAGCAGCAGTCAAGAAAGACTTGTCACAGTCTTCATATGCATAAATATCAAAAGCACCAGCTTCAAAACTAGCAGAATAAGTGTCAAGGATTTGGGGAAAAATTCCAGGGACTCTTTAAAACCAAGGAAGTGGGAGACATGGCGACTCTAGTGTATTTAGCAACACTCCCAAAGGAAGGTCTAGATTAGGTCAGTTCCATATAATTACAGATTGGTTTAAGACCCAACACCAATGATTTTTTATAAAATTACCATTTTTGATGGCAAGGACGAGGTACTGGATGGAAACAAAACTGACATTGATGACTATGAGTCAAAAAATGATTCAAAGAGTTGGAAAAAGGAGCAGTGTAAACAAAGGCACCATATTAAGAATATTAGCCAATTCATTTCACTTGAATTTTCCCTTTTTTATGTTGCACAAGGATGGAATGCTATTTTTAAAATCTGTGTATGTTCAGAGCAGCTTTATTTGTAACAGACAAAAAATGCAAACAACCTGAATGGTCATTAGTAGGTGGATGGATTAACAAAGTGTGGTATGTCCACATAATGGAATCTACTCAGAAATAAAAACAAATGAATTATTGATATACATGATGATATGGATGAACCTCAAAATAATTATACTGAATGAAAAAAGCCAGACCCAAAGGGATGTATATGATATAATTACATTTATCTAAAATTCTAGAATATGTAGTCTGAGTTATATGACCGAAAACAAATCAGTAGTTGCTTACAGATTGAAGGGAGGTAGGGGGAGAGACAGGGGGAGGAATTACAAAGGGGCAAGTATCACAGGATCTTACTCATTTGTGGAATATAACATAATCTGATGAACAAAAATAAATCCAGAGACCCAGAAGCATCGAACAGACCATCAAACCTCAGAGGGAAGGCAGGGGACGTTGGGTGGAGGTGGAGTTTGGGGGTTTAAGAGATAAGCCAAAGAACTTGCATGCATATACTAGTAAGCATAACCAGTGGACAAGATAATCGAGAGGTGAAGGCCTGGGCTGGAAGGAGGGGTGGGCTAGCGGGAATAAAGGGAATACATGTAATACTTTCAACAATAAGATTTAAAAAAAAGTACAAATTAGTAGGTGCAAAATAGTCATGGGAATGTAAAGTACAGCATAGGAAATATAGCCAGCAATATTATAATAACTATGTATGGTGTTAAAAGGTCCTAGAGTTATCGAGATGAACACTTTGTAAATTATATAAATGTCCAATCACTGGGTAGTGCACCTGAAACTATACTGAACCTCAACTCTAACTAAAAACAAAAAGTATATTATTAAAAAAAAAAAAAAAAGGCAATTTTGGGGTTATGAACTACCTTGATTGTGCTGATAGTGTCATAGATGCATGAGATTTCAAAACATATCAAACTGTATACACTTTAAATATGTGCAATTTATTGTACGTCAATTAAGTCTTCAAAAATCTCTGTGTAAGGCTAAAATAGCTCTTTCAATAAAGTAAAAATAACACATTTAAGAAGGCCTGCACCATATTTTAATCTTTCCTCAGTGGCACATAAAATATTCATGTGTTTACGATAGGCAGCATCTTATCATTGGTAAGATTCTATTTGTATTGCTATTCCAGGCCTCTACGACTATATCCCAATTCATCGTTTTCCCTGGAAACAGATTTGCTCTCCTGATTTTCTAGGTCGTGCCAATAATCTGCCAGCCAGTTACTTCCAAAGCTCAGATTCCTCCCCTTCCTTCCATGCCCCGTTGGCTAGCCCTCTCACAGAATCTCACTGCACTGCACTGTTCACACCATCCCTTCCTGTCATTCTTGTTTCAGACTTTTGTTCCGCTGGGCCTGGACTATTCTAATTGCATCCTGAAAGGTTTCTGCTCTTTCCCCTAGGCCACCCAGAGCACCACGGTCAGATCATCTTTCTTAACACTGTCAACAAGCCACCACCCTGGTGAAGGACTTCCAATGGCTCCCTCTTCTCCAAAGAAAAACATTCAGACAGGTTAGCATGTATGATCCCATAAATCGGCTTTGTTCTGCCCATCCTGTTTTCATTACTTTCCTAGTGAGCCCTCCAATCCAGTCAAAATGGTTTACTCGCTCTCTGTTGTAGGCAGAATAATGCCGCCCTAAAGATGTCCCTATGCTAATCCCCAGAACCTGGGAATGTTACTTACATAGCAAAGAGACTGGTGTGATGAAATACAAATTTTTAAAAAATATATTTTACTGATTTTTTTTTTTTTTTTTTTTTTTTTTTTTTTTTTTTTATAGAGAGAGGAAGGGTGAGGGATAGAGAGTTAGAAACATCGATGAGAGAGAAATATCAATCAGCTGCCTCCTGCACACCCCCTACTGGGGATATGCCTGCAACCAAGGTACATGCCCTTGACCAGAATTGAACCTGGGACCTTTCAGTCCTAAGGCCGACACTCTATCCACTGAGCCAAACCAGTTAGGGCAAATACAAATTTTTTTTTTTTTTTAATGGAGAGGTTATCCTGCAATATTTGGGTGGGCTCAACTAATCACAAGGGCTCTTAAAAGAAGAAAAAAGAAAACAGGAATCAGAGAACATGCTGTGACCACAGAAGCAGATGCAATTGTTTTGAAGGTGGAGGAAGGGGCAGAGGGGTGGGGGGAGAGGGGGTCTAGAGAAACTGGAAAAGACAAGTAAGTGAATTCTCCCCAAGAGCCTTCAGAAAGAAGCAAATGCATACTCTTATCCGTACACTTCCATGTTCCCACGTACTTGTTCCGGATGTCTTGTTTGCCCTCCACTTCCACCCCCCACCCTGCTCTGTGCCCCAGGAAGATGATGTATCGATATTTACACAGCATCAGTGGCTTCCTTGCTCTCTGGCTTTTGTTTGGCCCATAGGAGGCAAGTACCAGGGCACTGGAGGGCAGGGGGAGAGGGGAGGAAGGCGGGTCCACAGGCCTCATGTCCTACAGGCAGCCTTCTCTGTACAGTCGTTGGGTGGTGAAGGATCTCTGTGGCTAGGGCCAGACTTCTGCCGTATTAGATTCCTTAAGCTCTCCCCACATCTTCGTAAATACCCTCTTTATTAAAATTCCTTCTAATTATTCAATTTGAGTGTGTACTCCGTGTTTTATTGGGACCTTGGCTGATCCAGTAATATTACTTGGAATGTCCTCTGTTCTCATGGCTTATCGATGTGCTCTGGCATAGATTCCAGCTCTGGGACCACAGACTGTCAGAGCTGATGAGGCCTGAAAGACCACCCAGCCCAGCAGCATCGATGGTTTTCTCCTACTTCTCTGATCACTCCATCTCAATCACACACACACACACACACACACACACACACACACACAGTATTGATTTCAGAGGAAGGGCGAGGGAGACAGAAACATCAATGATAAGAGAGAATCATTGATTGGCTGTCTCCTGCAACATGGGCATGTGCCCTGAGTGGGAACTGAACCAGCCATCTCTTGGTTCCTAGGTCGACGCTCAACCACTGAGGAACACTGGCCGGGCTATTCAGTCTCTTTGCCAATTCCTCTTCTTCCACCTTGAATACTGGCAGGCTGCCAGGTCCTCTCTTCAAACTTGTTTTCTCACACTACACATTTTTCCTGGGGTAACTCATCTCCTCCAGAGTTTTAATTATTACCCATACCTCAAAGCTCCTCAAATCTGTATTTTTGTTTCAGACTTTGTTCCTGAGGGCTGGATTTATATATTTCTTTTTTTTTTTTTAATATGTTTTTATTGATTCAGAGAGAGGAAGGGAGAGGGAGAGAGACAGAAACATCAGTGATAAGAGAAAATCATTGACTGACTGCCTCCTGCACGCCTCATACGTGGATCGTGGATCGAGCCTGCGACCCGGCATGTGCCCTGATTGGGAAAAGAAATGTGACCTCCTGGTTCATGGGTCGATGCGCATCCACTGAGCCACACCAGCTGGGCAAGATTCATGTATTTCCAACTGCTGAACTGACATCTCTACTTGGCTGCCTCAGGCTTCTCAGATGTCAGAAGTATCCCCATCATCTTTCCTTCCAAATAGCTTCTCCTTCTCTAGAATTTCTAACTTCTGGATGTTGGTCCCAAAACCAGGGGGCCATTCTTGATAACTTGTCTTCCTCTCCACCCATCAATCACCAAATCCTTTCTGTACCTAAATCTGTTAAAAACCCACTTACTTCATTCTACCTCACTGGCCCATCCCTCTTACCCCTTTGATCTATTCAACATACAAATGACCAAAGAGATCTTTTTTTTAAAAAATATATTTTATTGATTTTTACAGAGAGGAAGAGAGAGGGACAGAGAGTTAGAAACATTGAGAGAATCATCGATCAGCTGCCTCTTGCACCACCCCTACTGGGGATATGCCCGCAACCAAGGTAGTACATGCCCTTGACCGGAATCGAACCCGGGACCTTTCAGTCCGCAGGCCGACCCTCTATCCACTGAGCCAAACCGGTTTCGGCAAAAGAGATCTTTTTAAACAACCCTCCTCTAGTTATTAAAATTCTCCAGAGGCTTCCCCATTGCCTGGAGGGTTCAGTTCAGATTCACAGTCTGGCCTCTGTCATCCTCGCCAGCCTCATCTTGCACGGCACTCCCACCGCCCCCCTATTCTCCTCCTGGCTCCAGCCTCCTGGACCACTTCCAGCTCCTGGATCATGCCTTATGTTGTTTGCTCAGAGCACTCCTACCCGCTCCTTCGTGGCTCACTGCTGTCTTACTCATCTTCTAGTCTCAGGCAAGCTTCAACTCCTCAGAGAGGTCTTGTTCGGACCCCCAGGCAAGGTCTGAGTTACTCTCCATCCCCCGAGTTACTCTCCATTTCCTTCCAAAAAGGAAAATCAGATACAACATGGCATACCCCTCAGTCTGAGCTGTCCTAGACTTTATAGTAATTGCTTATCTTATCTTTGTCTTCCTGGTTTATCTTTGTGAGGGTGGGGACTTCAGTCACTGTTGTAATCCTGGCTCTCAGCACAGGCCTTGAACAAAAGTAGGCATCCAACAAATATTGTGCAACGAATGTCTGCTGAAGGAAATGAGCTGAAAGAGGTGAAGGGACCCACTAATCCAGAGCTCATTCCTATATCCAATGCCCCCACCTTCTGTCAAGGAATTTTCTGAGGCCACATAAGCCCATAGAAGTTGCTCTGCTTCCTTAACTCGAATCGCCTATGTTAACAATTTGCTGTTCATTTCTTGCTCTCCCATTATCTTTTCATGTGTGTTACATCTATGTTTCTCTCTCCAAATACACCTCAAACTCTCAGAGGACAGGGACAATATCAAAATTTTTTATATTCCTTCTCCAGCTCAGGTTTGCATATTCATTCAACAAATATCTATTGAAAGTCATGTTTTCCAGCTGAAACCGGTTTGGCTCAGTGGATAGAGCTTCGGACTGAAGGGTCCCGGGTTCGATTCCAGTCAAGAGCAGGTATCTTGGTTGCGGGCACATCCCCAGTAGGAGGCGTGAAGGAGGCAGCTGATGGATGTTTCTCTCTTATCGATGTTTCTAACTCTCTATCCCTCTCCCTTCCTCTCTATAAAAAATCAATAAAATATATTTAAAAAAAGGAAAAAAGAAAGAAAGTCATGTTTTCTAGATACTGCTGGGACAACAGGAACAAATAAAACAGATGATAGCTTATGCCCCAAATGAGCTTATGGTTTAGCAGTGAGAAGACAATTAATTAAGTAGTTAGAATAACATGGTTTTAAAAAATATTTTTATTGATTTTTAGAGAAAGAAGAAAGGAGAGAGAGAGAGAGAGAGAGAGAGAGAGAGAGAGAGAGAGAGAGAGAGAGAGAGAGGAAGAGAGAGAGAGAGAAGAAACATCAATGGGAGAGCACAACATGGATCGAGCCCACAACCCAGGCATGTGTCCTGACTGGGAATCAAACCACCAACCTTTTGGTGCATGGGACAACACCCAACCAACTGAACCACAGCAGCCAGGGCTACAGTCATAAGTTAATACTATGGAACAGCACCTGGTAAAACTGCATCTGTTGTGTCAATGTACCAAGGGATCTCAAGGCCAGAGGAGAAAAAATAAAAGGTACATCCTCTTGGAGTACAACTTTGAGTTGAAGATTTGGGGAAAAGCTAGCTATTATTTTTTAATAACAAATACAGATACACTATGGAGAAGAACACAGCATTCACATAGCCTTTAAAATCAAGTTGCAGATTTCTGGCTCATGGCTGACCAGCTCTAGCCCCACCCAGGCCCAGAAGGGTTCATGTTTATCCTCTCCTCCTGTTAGTGATGCCGCAGTGGAAAGTTTGCAAAGCACTGCCACGGCCTCACCTCCAGAAGAGAGTCTGTCCCATGGCAAGCGCTTAACACGCAACAAGATACTCCTGTGCACCCTGGAATGAAGCAAGGCCAAGTGCAGCCTCAGGAATCCAGGTGGGCACACACATACTGAGCCATGGCAGGAAAATGGGAAACAGGAGTAGGGACTGGAGCTGAAGAAAGAATGACTTGGGCTCTCAAGTAACTCTTACTATTACCTAAAGGTACAAGCCCTGAGAAGGAAATCCAGAGTGTGGCTTCCTTTCCACTGCCTTCTTTGTGTAACTGTGCTATGAAAAAGGAAAATCAGATACAACATGAAGTGTCCAGCCTTTGGCCCTGCCTATATGCAAAGACTATTAACCAAAGCCAAAACAAGCAGCCCCGTTTATTAAAACCAATCCAAACCAGAGAGTAATTTTTACAAAAGAACAAACAAAAACTACTCGTAAAAACCTGGTGAAAAGTTTTTTAAACGGACAAAACAGTGCCACGGGTTGCTTTGGAGTACATACCTGCCCCGGGAAGACACGAAGGACTGCTCATGGGAAGGATGGACCACATTGGGGGAGCGGAGATTTGATTGGAGAAGGGGGACTGGACTTCAACTGTACTGGTAATGATTTAATCTCAAGTGAGGGTCGTTAACAAGAGAGAAGTTGTTATTCTTTTCTTTTTAATATATTTTTAATTGATCTTTTACAGAAAGGAAGGGAGAGTGATAGAAACATCGATGAGAGAAAAACATCAACCAGCTGCCTCCTGCACACCTCCTACTGGGGATGTGCCTGAAACCAAGGTACATGTCCTTGACCAGAATCAAACGTGAGACCTCTCAGTCTGCAGGCCGACGCTCTATCCACTGAGCCAAACCAGTCAGGGCTGACATTGTTATTCTTTATCACGCATATTCAAGATTTCATAATAATTTTTACAAGAGCCAATCTGTAAAAGAGCCAAATCTACATTTTCTAAAACAAATTAGAATAAAATCAGCATATTTACATATCTTCCAATAAAACTTGAATTGATCTTACATGTTTAATTCCTTTCTAGCTGTGGGTAAATACAAAGATGTGTACAAAACACAGCCTGTGCTTTGAAACCTAGCTTTTTTAAGATGGCATAGTCATCTCTTTATTTACTTACTATGATATTTATATCCCCCAATTTTTATTTATTTATTTTTAAAATAACCAAATAGCTTCTGCCATATTCTAGAATATTCTTGCAAGAGAAAAAGGACAGAGAATAAGTTGGAATAAGGAGGAATTTCAGGCCAAAAAATGTGACAAGGCAATTGGAGGGAACAAGCTGAAAGGGGGATGAAAAGTTTGTATCTAAGACTATTTGAGCTTAACTTTCCAATTTTTTTAAATTAAATATATTTTATTGATTTTTTTATAGAGAGGAAGGGAGAGGGATAGAGAGTTAGAAACATCGATGAGAGAGAAACATCGATCAGCTGCCTCCTGCACACCTCCTACTGGGGATGTGCTCGCAACCAAGGTACATGCCCTTGACCGGAATTGAACCTGGAACTCTTCAGTCCACAGGCTGATGCTCCATCCACTGAGCCAAACCGGTTTTGGCTTAACTTGCCAATCTTACAACACAAAAGTTAGGATAGCTCAGTGGTCAGCAAACTGCAGTTCGAGAGCCACATGCGGAGCCCTTGATTGTGGCTCTTCTACAAAATACCACATGCGGGTGCGCACGTACGATTTTCGTCTCTCAAAAATAATTTCAATCATTGTACTGTTGATATTTGGCTCTGTTGACAAATGAGTTTGCTGACCACTGGGATAGCTCAAATTGTGCTTTAAAAGTCTTCTTTTAAAACAATGTGCCCGCCAGTGACCATCCCCCCTCTATATTCAGAAGATGGAAGGCTAAAAGCATGAGCCCTGGAGTCAACCAGCCCTGGGTTTAATGGTTATAGATCCATAAATGGGTGACAAATCTCTGAGCCTCTGTTCCTCTCTCTATAAAATGAGCAAAAGCCAGTATTACCTCAGAAGGTGGAGATGATGCTAAATGTGATAGAGTGTGTACTAGGTTCAGTGTCTACCACATGCAAATCCTCAGCCAAAACCATTTCTCATTTGTCCTTGGTCTGGGGGTAATCTTCTATTTGAGGTATTTGTTCCTCTGTGATCCTTGACAGAGTCTGTTGAACAGCAAGGCAGCATCCTATAAGGGCTCTGAGACAGTGTTGCCAGGTGTAGCAAGCCACCGTGTGTAGGCTTTCGAAAATATGAGATAGGTTTCCACCTGGGTAGGAAGTAGCCAAGAAACTTCTTGGCTGTAGCAGAAGCGCTTTAGCATGAAAGTCTTGCTGTCTGCCAGACTGCCACCTGGTTTCTAATTCTCTTGTCAGGTTCTACTCCCTGCTGCTGCCCTTATTGTCCGTCTGCTGGGGAGTCCCTGTCCCTAACTCCGTGCATGCCACTTGGGTATCTGTGCCATCTTAGTTTTTAACTGCCTATTGGTGCTAGCCATGTTTTCTCCTCTTGCCTTCGGGAAGTTATAAGCTTTTCAATTCCTGACTGACTGGCACTAGGGGTTCCCTACTTTTTTGTCTTTGACTCACTTCTGCCTGCTTATGTAGTTTTTGACCCACCTAACTAGTCTCTTTCTCTGACATCGGTATCCCAGGTGTTGACCAATGCTTTGTTTTAACTTATAGGTATAGTGTGGACCTTGACTCACGAATGCTTACCGAGTGATGCAAAAAAAACACTTAGCAACTGGTATGGAATGGGCACTGCCCAGTCAGAATGGTTGTCAGCTATACACAACAGAGATGGTCTTCCTTGCAAATACTGGCAGAACAGAAAAGCCCAGCTCACTAGACTCTGGGCCCCTCCAACCACTCTGATGAGAGGTCTCCTTTCTTAGGACTGGTGCCTCAGATTTGCTTTTACTCCTATGTCCAGGCTCAGCACACCTAGCCTTTTGCTGTTTCCTGAACGCCTGTTATCCACACTACTAGATGTGATCCTCTCATTCCCACTCTGTTCAGCTGTCACTAGGGAAATCCGGGATACTGGCAAACCTTATGAAAGAGATGCCAAAACAGGAAGGCAAAACTTAAAAACAGGAATATATATATTTCAGGGATAGGAAAAACATCATTGTAACAAAAGGTTCTGTTCGGGCACAAAAAGTAGGTAATCAATCAATGTGTTTCTCTCACATTGATGTTTCTTGTCTTTCCCTCTCTCTTCCTCTCTCTCTCTAAAAATCAACAGAAAAATGTCATTGGGTGAGGATTAACAAACAAACAAACAAACACAAGTTATTTCTGTTTTCTTGGTCTGGAAATAGGAAGTCTCTTTTGCACATGCCTTCTATGAACCTTTTGAACCACTTATAGTCAATAAGGAAACATATGGTTGTATGTGATTTACAAATAAAGGGAATGGAAGGAAACCCTACAAATTCTGTTCTATCAAAAAGTTGAATGTTTTTCCTCCAACACCTCCCTAACTCAAAATAAAAAGAGCCACCACCTGGAAGTCCTTCTATGTTTACAGAGATCTTGAACATAGAGAGGAAAGGGACAGTATTTCAAGATGGTTCTTGGGTAGGTCTAGAATTTCTAAGGTTTGGGAATTATTAATATTTGAGGTTAGAGTTAGGAGATGGGGTGTTCTAAGACAATGATTGATAGTAGCCAAAATAAACCAAAAAAGAGAACTTTCCCAGACCCACTCATACCTGCAATAGGATTTTCATGTTGGGAACTTGAATCCACAGATTTACGATGAGTTCCCCACAGCTTCACTGCAGCTGTCTGTCACCAACCACACAGCCCTCTACAGTGCTTTCTCCTTGTTTATTTTATTAATATCCCCCAATTATTTTATTTCAAGAGTTTCAATCTACCCAAAGGCAAAAGGATAACACAGTAAGTACCTGTATACCACTGTCTTTGGTTCACCAAATGTCATCCCTTTGCTGTATTTCTGAGCTTGCTCTCCGCTCTTAGACCTTTTTTCCTGAACCAGTTGACAGTTCCAGATGTCATAACACTTTGCCTCTAGCACCCACATTTCAAAAGAATAAGGGCAGTATCCTATGCATCCACAGCACCACTACTCCACCTCAGGAAATTAAAAGAAATCCCATAATATTATCTAACATTCAGTCCATATTCAACTTTCCCCAATTGTCATCAAATAATCTTATTTATTTATTTATTTATTTATTTATTTATTTATGAGAGAGAGAGAGAGAGAGAGAGAGAGAGAGAGAGAGAGAGAGAGAGAGAGAGAAACATCAATGTGAGAGAAACATATCGACTGGTTGCCTCCTGCACACGCCCTGACCATGGCCCGAGCTGGGGAGGGAGAAGCCTGCAATTGAGGTATGTGCCCTTGACGGGAATTGAACCCAGGACCCTTTGGTTTGCAGGCCGACTCTCTTTTCACTAAGCCAAACTGGTTAGGGCCAAATCATCTTTTATAGCTATTGTATTTTTTTTGCCCCCTAATCTAGGATCCCAAGTTCACATGCCCGAACTGGTTGTCACATCACTTGAGTATTTTAATCTGCCACACTCCCCCTTCCTCCCGTCTTTTTGGCAAGAACACCATAGTGAAGTTATGGCCTTATTGCATCTGACCAGAGACCCATTCTAGGTACTGGTAAGCCTGATCATTAGATTAAAGTGATAACCTCCTCACCTCACCACTGGAAGGGCACAGGTTTCCTAGGTCATCTCTGGTGAGACACTTTGAAATAATGTGCGAGTCCTGTTCTCCAACAACCTTTCGCTCAGAGGTTTTGTGCCTTGGATGAGCCCCTGTCTGAATCAGTCACGGCAGGGCTGGCATTGCACTGGTTTTCTGGCTCTCTCACGCCTTCTGTGGTGTAGTATTTGTTATTCACATCAATCCACCAGCACCCGCCCTCGCTTTCCACGGTGTATATTCTCTCTAGTTACTTCTTGCTGGGCTTTTCCCCCACAGCCTTACTGACCGCGTCTGCCATGGCTGCCTCACCCTGACCTCACCCTCAGCAAATAAAAAACGAACATAACACGTTGCCTACAAAATTTACAGTAATCTACAAAAACGAACACAGTGGCTATGCATATTTATTGGGTTAAAGAGCGTCAACAGAGGAAATCACTTTTTTAAAAGATTAGATTGCCGAAGCACGAACAATCTTTGCTCCTCACTAGGAGAAAGCCACTTGTTCTGTCACAACCAGGCTTTTCGTGATGGTGCTGAACACAGCATCCTCCTCTCTTCAGTTCCCCGATGTGACAGTCCTGGGACAACAGAGGTTTAGAATTCATTTACCCAGAGGTCCCATTTTACCTGGAGGGAGGGGCTCAGAGAGGGGAAGGGCCTTGCCCAGAGTCCCTCAGCTTCTTCATGGCAGAGCCAGGACAAGAACCCATCTTAAAAACACCTGCTCCGATGTTCTCTTCATTCCCTTCCCAAGGGCCTCGTGATTCTGATGTTTAAAGGGCAGGATGAAGCCGTACCATTTCGCTGGTAATTTGCATTTGGCCTGCATCACCTCTGGATACGTTAAGTAACCATTCCCAATAGAAGAATTTTATCAATACTATTATTGTTATAGCATTTTAAAAAATCAATCTTAATTTCTGCACATCAACGGAAAATTTAAGGGGACTGGCTACCATTTCTTTAACCAGGAAAAATAAAGGGTCCCGAGGACCTGCATCAGGCCGCTCTCTGAAAGCTGGACCGCCTGTGGGTGACAGCTCCGGAGATCTTAGAAAAGGGCGTTGGCGGGGGTCCACCCTTTCCCGTCGCCCAAGGTAACGGTGCAGGGAGAGGCGATGCAGGGAGAGGCTTATGCCGGGCTCCAGGAGCTCGTCAAACGCTCACGGGAGAGGAGAAAGTGGGAAACAAAGCCCAGGGTGGAAAAACCCAGCCCGCAGCCCGGGGAGGGCAGGAGACCGCGCCCTCGCTGCTGCGGCACGGCGGCTGCAGAGGCTGCAGGGGCTGCGGAGCGGCGGTGCGGGGCGTGGGACCTGCCTCCCGCCCGCGCACCCGGGGCAGCTCAGTGCTCAGCGCGGCCCCGCGCAGCCCGGGAGGCACGAGGCGGCCCCGCTCCCCGCGCCCAGCCGGCGGGCAGAGCGCCGACGCCGCCGAGCATCCTCCAGCTGCGGGAGGGCGCGGCCACCCCCGCGCTGCGGACCGGGGCTGCACCCCGCGCCTGGTCCCGGCTGGCCCCCACCCAGCCCCTGCGCGCTCACCGGTTCGTGCGTCCATCCCGGAGCCGGCGGTGCGAGCCGTCAGTCAGTCAGCCCGGAGCGCGGGCCACTCGCAGGGCGCGCCGCGGCCAGGCGAGCGCGCGATCAACAGGCGGCCCCGGGCCGGGCACGGCGCCCGGCGCGCGGCAGCGGGGCAGGCTGGGAAGCGTAGTTCCAGCGGCGCGCCTCGCCGGGGCCGCGCGGAGGCGAGACCCCCTGCCTGGTCCCGGATTCTGCGTCCGAACCTCATAAGCGCTCTGCAGGCGAGGATAGCTCAGCCTTGGGGGAAAGCTGTGCAGGCTCTTGGAGAAGCGAGGGCTGCAGACAGGGAGGGTGGCAAGAGCTCTTCAAGCTTGTGGGGAGCTGGTGGGTGCGTGAGCCAGTTCAGATACAGAGAAGGCTCAGATACAGACCAGGCCTGCCCCAGGTTTTACTGGCTCTCCGCGGGCCTGGGGCGCAGGCGTGGGAAAGAGGAGCAGCTGGGGTACAGGCTTGGGGATGATGGGCAGGTGAGCGGGCAGATCTGAAGTTTGGGGGCGAGGGTGTTTGAGAGCCCACGCGCAGGCTGCGGCTTCAGTAGACGTGAGGCTGAACAACTTAGCTCTGAGAGCCTTAGCATCCTTATCTGTAAAGCAGGGTTGTGGGGACCAAATGCGTAGTAGGTGCCTATGTGAAAGCGCACTTAGCACATGCTCAATAAAGGTTCCTTCCCTGGGAGTACAGGGACCTTCCCCTGCACACTTTTAAAAGAAAAAAAAAATTATGTATTATTGATTTTTTACAGAGAGGAAGGGAGAGAGTTAAAAATATTGATCAGCTGCCTCCTGCACACGCCCCACTGGGGATGTGCTGGCAACCAAGGTACATGCCCTTGACCACAATCAAACCTGGGACCCTTCAGTCTGCAGGCTGATGCTCTATCCACTGAGCCAAACCGGTTTTGGCCCGTCCTCCCTGCCCCCACTCTTTTTACCCAGTAAGCCTTACCTATAATGCTAAGCTAAAGATAGCTGGGCTGTGATGGGCTGGGTAAATAAATGTTAAAACCAACCGGTTAATGGTCAGCTGTTTAGCTGGTTCGCTTTATTCCTGAACATGCACTGAGATGTCCTCTCTGCCAGGTTCTTGGGAGCTACAAAGACAGAGAAAAATACTGTCTTGTCTTTGAAACATGGAAGTGGGGTGCGGTGACATAGGACAAATACCGAAATTACTAAAATATACGGCTTAATGGGGTTACCTTCCAGAAGCTTTTTCTATCTCTTTTTTGAACCCTTGCTGCATACTTCTAGTGTAACTTTTGCTTGTAGCACGTAGCTGAATGGTTTGAGGTACTCTGAGTTTTCTAAGTAGCTACTATGCAGTATTTCACACCATGGTGAGATGGGCATCCAGATGTGGTGGAAGAAAAAACTGAAGGGACGGGAGTAGCATTGCTGGTGTAATCTCTGTCTGAAATAGGCAAAGGGTGAATGGAGGTAAAACAGAACCATAATCTGTCAAAACTTTTGCAGCAGCCATTTGGGAAAGCAAAACAAAACAAAACAAAACAGTGCTGCAGAGGAAATTCCCAGTTTGCAAATAATAACATCCCTATGCATCTGTGAACACACTTTCCTGTCTATTCATGTTCTCATTTGATTTTTACAATAACCTATGAAATGCAGAGTGAAGATTTTTCTCCAATTGGAGTTCTAGGCAGCACAGAGAGGTGATATGATTTATTCAAGGTCATCCAGCTGGTCATTCAGCCTATCTTTGCTCCTTCCATGCTGGGTACTCTGAGCCTTTCCCAAAGAGGCACCCTCAGCACTGTCTTTCCTCTGTGCATTTCAACACAGGGCCATACCTTCCCCAGCAAATAGGCTGCATCAGAAAATAAGACAAATTGTCTAAAGCTTTTGGAACTAGCATGCAGAACAATGGCACACAGGTGCTGCTGACTGAGAAACCAGTGTGGTTTCCACTATGAGCTGTGGTAATGGACTGCACCCTGGGTCTCCTGACCAGAATGACAAGTCCAAGCTTGGGAAGATTTCAATGAAATGAAGGTGTGACCAAACCAGCTTAAATCACATCCCCATGTTTTCTGTACATTTGTTATTCCAAACGTCACGTGCAACAGACATGATGTCTTGAATTTGTGTTGTGCATTTGTCACAAATGATAGCCTTCTGATAAATAACAGGACTGCTTACAGATCAAGCTGGCAGTTTTCCCAGAGAAAGCTGATGCTAGGCATACACTGGAGATAATAAAACAATTTTATTCAGATAAAAAAAGAGTAACAAAGATTTGATATAACAAAGATACTCAATAGTGTAAAATGTCTGTGTGTGATTAAATGAAAGGAGCATTATTCAGACAAAAACTATGAAAGGAAGCAGGCATAAAAATGATTTCTTCAGTTAAAGTCATAGTTGGCAGCCAAAGCAGAGGTGCAAGAAATATCTGACAGTCAATGTTGACACTAAACAAAGAAAAAGTTATGAAAAGGAACTTCTAACCAATCTTTGTACTAGGAGGACTAGAAGCTAGTGGGTGTTAATGGATGAGTGGGGAAGATAGAACACTTAACCTTTCTATTTTTACATTAAAATTTAATGGACAGGGACTATATTATGTTATTATATTTGCACCAATAGGTGCAAAGAAATGCTTTCCTTTTAATGATGTAATTGTTCCCCTTTTCTTTCTCATAAATATACCTTGCATTAGTCTCCTAATTGGAACACTAAGTTTCCACCTGAATTGTGCTTCCCAATAGCTATTTTTAAAATCTCAAATAAATGATTATTGCCTTTCAAAAAACTAAGTAAAAAAACACCTTAATGGACAGATATAAATTTCAGTCTGTTTAGTTCCTTAAATCTAAGTCTAAAAAAATTTAAAGGAGCCTGCCCAGTGTGGTTCAGTGGTTGAGCATCTACCTATGAACCAGGAGGTCAGTGTTGGATTCCCAATCAGGGTACATGCCTGGGTTGTGACTTAATCCCCAGGAGGGGGCGTGCAAGAGGCAGCTGATCAATATCAATGATTCTCATCATTGATGTTTCTATCTCTTACCCTCCCTTCCTTTCTGAAATCAAGGAAATATATATTTAGTTAAAAATGTTTTAAAGGAGAAAAGGATGCCAGTCATGCCTATCATCAGTTGAAACCCATCATTATTTCTGGACCATACCTTGTAAGTTTAAGTTTTCAATTTGCTTGTTGAAAAATGAAAAAGTAAAATTGATACAGAATCCTAGAGCTGGAAGGAACCTTACAGATCATCTTGCCTAGTCTCTTCTTCATGAAAATACATCAACAGTAGAAGTCATCTGGTAGAAAGTAAAAAATTCTACTTGGCTGTTACAATGAAGTATTTTTGTTATTCACAATGGAAAATGTACATACCTCATTAGAAACATGTCAGAGATACTATTGCTTACCTACTCAACATCCATCCCATCCTTCTTGTTTTCAGAGGCCTGCACATGTGTTCACCCAATAGAGAAGATGACCCTATTACCATCTCAGAGGTGCACTCCTAAACCTGTCATGGGCAAGGGGGATAGGATCCTCTTGTCCTTTTGATTGGCCAGTGAGAGATTAGAGGTGGGAATGTGACCCAGTTCTAGCTAGGGAGAACTGAGGAGAGGTCTACTGATGGCCTTCTGGGAAAGATTTTCTTGCTCTTAAACGGAGACATACAGGGAAATACGCCACTGTCTCCACTGGATGTTTTTACATATGGCTGTGTTACCTGAAACTGGAATAGCCATCTTAGAACCATCAGGGGATCTAGCCTTAGGACAAAGTCAGCACACTGGTGATAGCAGAATGAAGAGATAGAATGATGTTGTTGTTGAGTCAGTAAGTCAATCAGCCCTGGTCTGCCCTACTTCTGGATTTCCTGTTATGTGAGATAATAAATATCCTTATTGTTGAGTCAATTTGAGATGGAGTTTTCTATTACTTGAAGCTGAACGCATACTAAGTGTTACAGATGAAATGTGAAAGTTCGTTCTTTGGGTGGACTGAAAAACTATTTCTTAAAGTTGATAAAAACAAACAAGAACCACAAGCCACAGGCAAAAGATGGGGATATTATCATGTAATAGATACAAAGACATTACAAAAAAAGGGAAATTTCAGGCCAATATCTATCATAAAAATAGATACAAAAATCCTCAAAATTTTTAACAAATCATAACCAACAATGCATAAAAAGAGATATATTATAAATGAGTGGGACTTATTCTAGGTATGCATCACTGGTTCAGCAGTCAATCAGCAGGCTAAATTAAAAAAATCACATGATACAGAAAAAGCATTTGACAAAATCCAACATTCATGGGTTTTAACATTAGACAAACCTGGGTTTGAACCCAGACATTTATTACCTGGCTGATTGTGACCAAGTTTCTTTATTTTTTATTTTTCATTTCCATGCCTATTTTCTTCATCTCTAGTCAGGGTAACAGCATACAGAATTGTTTTGCAGATTAAATTAAATAATTTGTGTCAAGTATGCTACAAAGAATATGGTAAACAGTATAGCATTGATGATTGTGTTGATGAACCATGAATTAAGTCATATTTATAGTGAAATTGGCAGCAAGCATCTAAAAGCGAATCACTATAATAGTGATAATCTTAAATGACATCACAGTAATGCAATTTGCAAAACCCAGAATGTGAGAAACTCTACAAGACAAATAGCTCATTTCCTCAATAAATAAATTGTAAGAAAAGTAAAAGAGGGAGAGCTTATAGATACATAGAAACAAGAGAGAAATAACCAGTGCAGTGTGTAGATTTTCATTTGAGCAAAGCAGATAGTTTAAAAAATCACATTAGGAGCCCTGGCCCATGTGGCTTGGTTAGTTCAGTGTAATCCCATGCACCAAAAGATCCTGGTTCAATTCCAGTCAGGGCCAATACCTAGGCTGCAGGCTTGATCCCAGGGTGTGTGCGGTTCTCTCTCCCATTGATGTTTCTCTCTCTCTCGCTCCTTACTTCCTCTCTTTCTCAAATCAATAAAAACACACTTTAAAAGAATACATTTAATAAAAAAAGAAAAAAATCACATTGGGGAAAATGTGAACATAGGGTATTTGATTATATTAAGGTGCTATTTTAAATGTAATAATGATGTCATTATATATATATATATTTCCCCTCCCCTGAAAGATGTTTTTGTGTTTTTAAAAAATATATATATTTTATTGATTCTTTACAGAGAGGAAGAGAGAGGGATAGAGAGTTAGAAACATCAATGAGGGAGAATCATCAATCAGCTGCCTCTTGCTGCTGGGGATGTGCCCGCAACCAACATACATGCCCTTGACCAGAATCGAATCTGGGACCTTTCAGCCTGCAGGCCGATCCTCTATCCACTGAGCAAAACCGGTTTCAGCTCATTATATATTTTTTAAAAGAGTTATATTGTGGAAGGATACTACTGAATATTGCTGAAAAATACTGATTTTTTTTTTTAAATGAAAGAAATGATATTTCGGGTTTGCTTTTAAAATAATCCAGTGTGAGCCGAAACCAGTTTGGCTCAATGGATAGAGCGTCGGCTTGGGGACTGAAAGGTCCCGGGTTCGATTCTGGTCAAGGGCACATACCTTGGTTGCGGGCATGTCTCCAGTAGGGGGTGTGCAAGAGGCAGCTGATCGATGACTCTCTCATCGATGTTTCTAACTTTATCTCTCTCCCTTCCTCTCTGTACAAAATCAATAAAATATATTTAAAAAAATAATAATCCAGTGTGAGAGTGGTGGTTGGGTGGCAGGGCAGGGGTATAGATTAAATAACCTTGGTCATGAATTAATAATAGTTGAGAGATGGGGCTTTATTATATTTTTAAGTGCAACTTCATTGAGATATAGTTCATAACTCATAAATTTACCCCTTTAAAGTGTACAATTCAACGTGTTTTTAGTAAGTTAACAAAGTTATGTAACTGTCACTCAATCTAACATTTTCAAATTCCCCCCAAAAAACACTATACATATTAGTAGTCACTCCCTCTTCCCATCACACTCTCAGACCCTAGAAACCATTCATCTATTTCCTGTCTTCCCTGAATTTGCTTATTCTGAACTTTTCATAAAAGTGGGATCATAAAACATGTGATCTGCCGAGACCTGTATGGTGAGGTTCAGAATCTGAAGTAGGGGCTGACCCACAAATGAAAATGCTATACAAGATACAGGAATTTAGAAGTCATTGGGGATGGAGGGGGAAGGTGGAGCCTCTTTCTTGAAGAGACACACTGAGTCCTGGCCTTGTCTGCTTTTTTATTCCGTTTTAGATACACATCTTGCCCTCAGTAAAGCATGGCAAACTCATAGCAGACAGACAATCTCAAATGTCAGTAAAGATCAGTAAGATCCAGTAAACATACTTGAAGAAGCCAAGCTTTCCACCTGCCTTTGCCGGCCTAAACCTCCACTCAAGGCTACAAAGTTTCAATTATAGAAGGTAAACAAATCCAAACAGAAATGGCGGCAGCCATGGAGCAAGCAGGAGGTTTGGTTTTACTCCAGGCTACAAAGTTTCAATTGTAGAAGGTAAATAAATTCCAGATACCAGGACCTTTGCTTGGGTTGCTGGGGGACATGGCCAGCCTGCAAACCACCACAGGCCCCTCACCCAGGTCACCCCACATCCCAAGGGAACCCCCACCCTGATCCAGGACACCCTTCAGGGCTAACCAGCTGGCCCCCACCCATACACCAGGCCTCTATCCTATCTAATAAAAGAGTAAAATGCAGATTGACCATCACTCCAACCCTACAATAACTGCCCCCATGTGGTCAAAGATCCTGCCCCCATGTGGAAACAAGATGGCTGCCACAAGATGGCCAGCAGGAGATGGCAGTTAGGAGGCACCAGGCCTACAAGGGAGGGCAGTTAGGGGTGACCAAGCAGGCAGAGGAGGGAAGTTGGGGGCGAACAGGCTGGCAGGTTAGCAGTTAGACATCAATCAGGCTGACATGGGAGTGGTTTGGGGGTGATCAGGCTAGCAGGCAGAAGCAGTTAGGGGCAATCAGGAAGACAGGCAGGTGAGCAGTTGGGAGCCAGCAGTCCTGGATTGTGAGAGGGATGTTCGAATGCCCATTTAACATCCCTCGAGGTGTCCCAGATTGGAGAGGATGCAGGCTGGGCTGAGGGACCACCTCCTCCCCCCCGTGGACAAATTTTGTGCACCAGGCCTCTAGTATTATATATTTCTTCTCGTGTCAGCTTCATTAATTTGTATCTTTCTGCCGGGACCGGTTTGGCTCAATGGATAGAGCGTCGGCTTGGGGACTGAAGGGTCCCAGATTCGATTCTGGTCAAGGGCATGTACCTTGGTTGTGGGCACATCCCCAGTAGGGGGTGTGCAAGAGGCAGCTGGTCTCTCTTTCTCTCTCATCGAAGTTTCAAGCTCTCTATCTCTCTCCCTTCCTCTCTGTACAAAATCAATAAAATATATTAAAAAAAATTTGTGTCTCTCTAAGAATTTATCCATTTCCCCTTAGTTATCTAGTTTGTTGGCATTTAATTGTGTATAATATTCACTTATTACCCTTTTTATTTTTGTAAGGTCAGTAGTGATGTCTCCTCTTTAATTGCTAATTTTGGTATTTGAGTCCTCTTTTTTTTTCTAGACTAGTCTAGCCATAGGTTTACAAATTTTGTTGATCTTTTCAAAGAACCAACTTTTAATTTTGTTGATTTTTCTCTATTATTTTCTAATGTCCATTTAATTTATTTCTGCTCTCATCATTATTAGCGTTCTCATGGCTCCAGATAGTTTCATTGGTGAGCTTTACCAAGTATTTAAGAAAAAAATAATATCAATTTGCTGTAATTTCTTCCAGAAAACAAAAGCAGAGGGAATACTTCCTAACTTATTACCCTGATGCCAAAATCAGACAAAGACATTACAAAAAAAGGGAAACTTCAGGCCAATATCTATCATAAAAATAGATACAAAAATCCTCAAAATTTTTAACAAATCATAACCAACAATGCATAAAAAGAGATATATTACAAATGAGTGGGACTTATTCTAGGTATGCATCACTAGTTCAGCAGTCAATCAGCAAGCTAAATTAAAAAAATCACATGATACAGAAAAAGCATTTGACAAAATCCAACATTCATTTATAATAAAAAGCTCCCTGCAAACTACAAATAAAGAACTTTCTATTTGGTAAAGAGCATCTGTAAAATCTATATAGCTGACATCATACTTAATGATGAGAAATGAGATGCTTTCCTCATAAAATCCGAAACAAAACAAGGAGGTCTCCCCTTGCTATTTCCTATTCATCATTGTAGAAGTCCTGCTTAATGCAACAAGACAAGAAGTGGAGTTCGGCAATGGGGAAAGTATTTTCAGGTTGAGAAGGAAGAAATAAAACACTCTGTGTTCATAGATGACATAAGTGTCTATGTAGAAAATTCCAAAGAATCACTTTAAAAATACCTCCTGTAGTGAGGTTGCCATAAGTGATTACAGTGAGGCTGTAGGACACAGATCAGTCTCTAAAAGTCAGTTGCTTTCCTGATTGGAATTTGAAAAAAGCCAACACCATTTGCATTAGTACAAAGAAACAGAAAAAGAAAAAAAATACTTAGGTATATGTATAATATCTTTCTGAAGGAAATAAAACTCTGATGAAAGAAGTCAAAGAATGGGGAGATATTTCATGTTCCTGGATAGGAAAACTCAATATTGTTAGGATGTAAATTCTTCTTAACTTGACCTATAGATTTAATGCATTCCTAATCAAAATCTTATCAAGTTATTTTATAGATATCAACAAAATGATTCCAATGTGAATATGGAGCAGCAAAAGACCAGAATAGCCAATACCACACTGAAGAATAAAGTCATGAGGATTTACATTACTCATCTTCAAGACTTACTATGAAGCCAGAGTAATCAAGACAATGTGGTGTTGGTGAATTAATAGATCAGTGGAACAGAATAGAAATCCCAGAAATAGATTAACACAAAAAGGGTTAACTTATCTTTGACAACAAAGCCAAGGAAATTTAGTAGACTAGTCTTTTCAACAAATGGAAATGAAAAATAACTAGACATCAATATGCAAAAGAATGACTCTAAACATAAACTTTTCACCATTTACAAAAAATAAGATGGATTATAAATCTAAAGGCAAAACAAAAAATTATAAAATTTTTAGAAGATAACATAGAAAAAAATCTAGTTGACTTTGGATTTGATGATAACGTTTTAGACATATCACCAAAAGCAGATCCATGAAAGAAAAAAAAAAATGATGTTGGACTTAATTAAAGTTGAAAAATTTGGTTTGGAGAATGATACTGTTAAAAGAATGAAAAGTCAAGCCATAGGCTGGGAAAAAATATTTGTTCAGATTTGAAGAAGTTGGAATCATCATACATTGCCAATTGAACTGTAAAATGGTGTAGTTGCTATGGAAAATAGTTTAGTGGTTCCTCAAAAAACTAAACATAGAATTAACTATGACCTGGCAATTCTACTCCTAGATATCTACCCAAAGAAATTGAAAGCAAGGACTTGGCCGAGACCGGTTTGGCTGAATGGATAGAGCGTCGGCTTGGGGACTGAAGGGTCCCGGGTTCGATTCCGGTCAAGGGCATGTACCTTGGTTGCGGGCACATCCCCAGTGGGGGGTATGCAAGAGGCAGCTGATCGATGACTCTCTCTCATCGATGTTTCTAACTCTCTATCTCTCTCCCTTACTCTCTGTACAGAATCAATAAAAATATATTAAAAAAAAAAAAAAAAAAAAGCAAGGACTTGAACAGATGTTAATATATAAATGTTTATTGCAGCATTATTTTTTTTTCAAAAGCCAAAATGTGGAAACAACCCAAGTGTCCATCACCAGAAAAATGAACAAACAAAATGTGATATAGTCCTACAATGGAATATTATTGAGCCATAAAAAGAAATGAAACTCTGACACATGCTATAACATGGGTAAACCTTGAAGACATCATACTAAATGAAATAAACCACACACAAAAGAACAGATGTTGTAAGTTTCTACTTACATAAAATATCTAGAATGGGCAAATTCAAAGAAACAGAAAGTAAATTAGAAACTACCAGTGGTTAGGGGAAGCAGCATTGCTTTGTGGTTATAGTTTCTGTTTAGAATGATGAAAACGTTTCAGAAACAGACAGTGGTGATGGTTGCACAACTTTGAGAATATAATTAATACCACTAAATTGTATATTTTAACATGGTTTATTATTAAAAAATATGGTTAAAGTGGCTAATTTTATATGAAATTTACCATAATTAAAATACTAGTAATGTAATATGAATATGTAGCTCATTGAATTTTATATTTTAAATGGATAATTATATGGCATGTGAATAATTCTATCTAATAAAGAGGTAATATGCAAATTGACCATCACTTGAACACACAAAGAAGGCCATCCCCATGTGGACACAAGATGGCTTCCACAAGAAGGCCAGCAGGGAAGGGCAGTTTAGGGGGACTGGGCCTGCAGCGGAGGGCAGTTGGGAGGAATCAGGCCTGCAGGGGAGGGCTGTTGGGGGAGACAAGGCCTTCAGAGGAGGGCAGTTGGGGGGAACCAGGCCTGCAGGGGAGGGCAATTGAAAGTGACCAGGCCTCCAGGGGAGGGCAGTTAGGGATGACCAGGCCGGCAGGGAAGGGCTGTTAGGGGCAATTGGGCCAGCAGGCAGAGGTTGTTAGGGGTGATCAGACTGGCGGGGGGAGGGGAGAAAGGAGTTAGGGTCAATCAGGCAGGTAGGCAGGTGAGCAGTTAGGAGCCAGCAGTCCCAGAAGGATGTCCGGCTGCTGTTTTCGGCCCAATCCCTAGGATCAGGCCAAACCAGCAGTTGGACATCTCCCGAGAAGTCTTAGGTTGGAGAGGGTACAGGCTGGGCTGAGAGGACACCCTCCACCCCATGCACGAATTTTGTGCACCAGGCCTCTAGTTTCTTAATAAAGCTGTTAAAATATATAATCATATAAGTATAGTATAATTAACTTATATATTTTGCTATTGATGAATAATTGATTGGTTCCAGTTTTTGTTCTTCTGAATGATGCTGCAATGGACATTTTCACACATGTCTCCTGGTAGACCATGTAGGCACAGGATTTTCAATAGGTCATATACAGTTTATGTTATTAGAATTTATGATTTGTAGGAAATGCACATACACAGATTTGTGTTTTTCAAAGTGGTTCTATCAAATTATACTTCTCTCAGCAGTGCATAAAATTCATATCTTCATTGATAATTGGTGTTGCCAAACTTAACTTTTTCCAATCTTCTGAGTATAAAATGGTTATCCTTTCTGGACTTAATGTGAAGTTTTGGGATTTTAATAAGATTTAGCATCTTTTCATAGGTTTATTTCATCTTCTATAAAATTCTAGTTATGGCATTGGATTATTTGTCTTTTCTTAGTTGTACTAGAGATCCAGTGCATGAGATTCATGCACTGGGGTGGGAAGGGGTCCTTCGATCCAGCCTACACACTTTCTTAGTTTGGGACCCCTATGGGATGTCTGCCTGCCAGCTTAGGCCCGATCCCCCAGGGATCTCTCTGTCCGGGACCCCTTGCTCCTTACCGCCCATCTGCAATGGAGGTGGGAGAGGCTCCCGCTACTGCCACTGCGCTTGTCAGCTGTGAGCCTGGCTTCTGGCTTAGCAGCGCTCCCCCTGCATTGAGCATCTGCCCCCTGGTGGTCAGTGCATGTCATAGTGACTGGTTGTTCTACTAGTCATTGCTCCATTCAGTCCATTTGCTTATTAGGGTTTTATTATATAGAAGTTAGCTCTTTAAAAAAGTCTAAATATTAATCTTTGGCTGGTTGCATATATTACAAATAAAATATTCTTTGCTACCAGAACCTATTCAGTTTCTCAATTCAGATAGCCAGAGTATAAATATTGAAGAATGCCTAGTGTTCAGAGTCTATTGGTTCCTGATTTTCATATAAAAATTAGCTGAAGTTTGAATAATGAAGTATAAACCAAATACTTTATTCAAATATTTTTGGTTCCTAAGACACCTGTATTTCTCTTAATCTCTAATTTAATTATTCTTCAAAGTATCTTTTGTTTAGCAGAAGTTCTTAATTTAAATATTATGCTTGTCAATCTTTTTTTTATGAATAAAGCTTTTTTTGGTCTTACTAAAAAAGTCTTTTATTTTATTTTTAAAAAAATATGTCATTGATTTTTTTACAGAGAGGAAGGAGATGGATAGAAAGTTAGAAACATCGATAAGAGAGAAATATCGATCAGCTACCTCCTGCATACCTCCTACTGGGTAAGTGCCACAACCAAGGTATATACCCCTTGACCAGAATTGAATCTGGGACCCTTGAGTCCGCAGGCCGATGCACTATCCTCTGAGCCAAACCGGTCAGGGCAGAAGTCCTTTCTTTTTAAAAAAATGTTTTTATTGATTTCAGAGAGGAAGGGAGAGAAAGAAACATCGATGATGAGAATCATGGATTGGCTTCAGTGGAAAGGTCAATGCTCTAACCACTGAGTGAGCCCCACCTAGAGCTCATATAAACTTTAGAATTAGCTTGTCATATTTCTTGCAAAGCCATATTAGGATATTAATTGCTGTTGCATGGAATATACAGATCAATTTAAAGAGTATTGACATTTTTTTATGATTCTGTATCTTCATGAACATGGCATAGGCTTTTAAAATTTTCTTTCAGTTTTATTTAATTTATTTTCAAAATTGTTTTAATTTAATATCTTAATAAGGTTAAACTTTTCTCTACAAAGGTTTTGCTCATGCTGTATTAGATTAATTCCTTTGTTCTATCTATTATGTCATTTAATCTACTAATATTTTAATACTAGAGGCCTGGTGCACAAATTTGTGCACCGGTGGGGTCTCTTGGACTGGCCTGCACCCTCTTGTAATCTGGGATCCTTAGGAGGGCATTGGAGAGCCAGTTTCGGGCCGATCTCCCAGGCTAGGCTGAGGCACCCTACTGGTGCATGGGGGTCTCTAGTATGTATATAAATCTTTGGTTTATCTCTTCCTGTCCAACCCTCTCCCCCCTTCCCTCTGAGATTCATCAGTCTGTTCCTTTCCTTGCCTATAGTTTCTGCTCCTGTGTCTGCCCCCTGGTAATCAGTGCATGTCATAGCTTCTGGCATTGTCAGCTGGTTGGCTGGTTGCTTAGGCTTTTATAGATATAGACTGAGGCACCCTTGCATTTCTGGGATAATGTCATCTTGTTCATGTTGGGCTATCTTTTGTATGCACTGTGAGGTTTGGATTAATAAAAATTTTAAGATTCTCATATACATCAGTGTGATGCCTTCCTCAACTGGTTTTGAGCAGGATTATACTGGGGTTTTTGATTATGGTTATACTATGAAATAAGTTGGAATTGTTTCTGCTACTTCTGTTACATAAGATTGGATTACTCTCTTCCTTGAAAGGTGAATAGAATTTTCCAGCAAGATTTTCTGATACTGACATTTTTTTGGTAGCAAGATTTCAAACTAGTATTGATTTAATTTCTTTAATGATTATAAAAAGCTTCAGATTTTTTATGTCTTCATATGTTATTTTAAGCAAGTTGTTTATGATTATAGCTTTCAAGTCCCACTTGCTTAGATTAATAAGGTCATTTTTTTTTCTTTAAATTTCCCACTCAATTATCAGTTTCATTTAAAAACTATTCTAAATTGTAGATACTTTAGTAGGAGGAGTTCTTCATAGTTTAGTCTTCCAGCTTGCTAAAACCAAAAATGTACTTCTCCAACTTTACTAGATATTGTCAGTTAGCTCTTCACAGTAGTTGCACCAACTTAAGCTGTTTTTATTGTTCAACAATCTCACCAGTACTGAGAATTGTCTAATTCTTTAATTTTTTATAATCTCATACTATTATGAAATTATAGTTTTAAATTAAGTTTCTTTGCTTATTGGTAAGGTTGAGTATCTTTCCCTAGATTTATTAGCCAAATGAGTTTTAAATTTTATCTTTTGTAAATAGCCGTTCATAACTTTTGACTTCTTCTAGTGGATGTTTATCTTTTTTTTTTTTTTTTTTTTAAATTGTCACTCAAAGATATATTCATTGATTTTTAGAGAGAGGGGAAGAAAGTGAAAGAGATAGAAAAAGAGAAACATCACTGAGAGAGATACATTGACTGATTGCCTCCCATACGTGTCCTGACTGGGATTGAAACTGTAACCTAGATATGTGCCCTTGGTATGCAACCTTTTTGGTGTATGGGGAAGACACTGCAACTAACTGAGCCAGCAAGAGCTTTATATGTATTGCACATGTGCAAGTCAACTTAGCCTTTTATAGATATAGAATAAACTTGCTTAATTAGAACTTCTTTCTAATTTAGCTAAACTTTCTCCAGCCCAGTGAAGCACCTTGGGACCTGAAAAGTGGCATGGACAGCGCCTGACATCCCCCGCAGAGGCCAAGCTTCCATCCAGCAGGCAGCTCCTGACGCTGCCCACGAGGTCCAGGTGGCCATCGGGACTGGGCTGGTCCGGCAGATAGTGCTGACTCTGCTCGCGGGGTCCTCACAGCGATGGGAACCTGGCTGGAGTCATGGACAGGGCCTGAGGCTGACTGTCCAGTCCAGGTGGCAATCGGGACCAGGAAGGCAGCCTGGCCAGTGCCTGACGTCACCGCGGGATCCAGGCTGCGATAAGGACCTGGCAGGCCCGGCAGGCAACGTTTTATGTCACCTGCAGGGTGCAGGGGGCTATTGGGACCGGGCAGGCACCTGACATCACCCGAGAGGTGCAGGCAGCGATCGGGACTGGGTAGGCAGAGTGGACAGTGCCTGACGTTGCCTGCAAGCTCCGTAGGCGGGGGGTGGCCAGGATTTCTGGGATCATTGTCTGCCCCTGGGCCACCTGAGGACACCGGTGGAGCAGGCCAGGGTTGAAGATTTTAATGAAAATGCCGTGACTGTGCCCAGGCCCACTGCGCCCTGTCCCTGGCGAGGAGAGGGAAGTGGGCAGTTAGGAAGCCCCCGGGGCTCTGAAGTGGCTGGGAACAACCTGTAGGTGAGCTACCAGGAAGAGGTGCTGAACCATGAAGATGCAGAGGGCTGGCTGAAGGAGGTGAGCAAAGGTGCAGATGAGGCGGCTCTTGCCAGTGCTGAGCTGAAAAAGTACATGGAAAGCCTGATGGACAAAATTGCCTTTCTGAAGAAGGTGCATGTCCAGTATGCTCAGATCTCCGTAGAGATGGAGGTGTTCTCCAAGTCCAACCTCTCCGCTATGCTCAAGGACATCCGCACCCAGTATGAGAAGGTGGCTGCCAAGAACATGCAGAATGCTGAAGAATGGTACAAGAGCCACTTCACCATGCTGACAAAGAGCACTGCCAAGAGCACCTACGTGGTACGGGCCAGCGATTGCTCAAGGCCAAGACCCTGGAGACTGAAGCAAGCTGCGGCATGAACAAAGCGCTGGGAAAGCAGCTGCAAGAGCTGGAGGATAAGCATAACTCCGACATTAGTGCTATGCAAGACACAGTCAACAATTAGAAAATGAGATGAGAACCACAAAGAGTGAAATGGCAAGATATTTAAAAGAATACCAGGACCTCCTCAATGTGAAGATAGTTTTGGACATTGGCATTGCAGCTGACAGGAAACTGTTGGAAGGTGAGGAGACCTGGTTCGGTTTCACCAGCGTGGGAAGCATAGCCAGCGGCTACTCCCAGAGTTCCCAGGTCTTTGGTTTACATTTACAGAATAGCTCCTACTTGATGTCTGCTCACTCCTTCCCTTCTTAATACACCAGCCACATCCAGGAGGAGCAGATCTAGGTGGAGGAGACCATTGAGGCTGCAAAAGCTGAGGAAGCTAAGGATGAACCCCCTTCTGAAGGAGAAGCTGAAGAGAAGGAGAAGGAGAAGGAAGAGGCAGAGGAAGAGGAAGAAGGTGCCAAGGAAGAATTTGAGGATGCAAAGTAGGAAGAAGGAGGTGAAGGTGAAGAAGAAGATGCCCAAGAAGCTGAGGATGAGAAGATGAAGGTGCTGGAGAGGAGCAAGCAACCAAGAAGAAAGATTGAGCCCCCCTTTTCCTTAATTATTTCAGGAATAATCTTCCTGAAACCAGGTCAACCCCATCACCAACCAAGCAGTTGAGTTCCCGATACTATATGAGTTAAGAAGTCAATATATATATAACATTCTGAGGTGACTCAGGTTGGACATTAAATGTTATGCTATGACTTTTCTCCTTATGCAGAGTATCTGTTTGCTTGCAGAGTGGCTTTCTGGCTTGCTGCCAGCCTGTGCACGGTCCACACTTATGAGTTCAGGATCTCTGACTATGTGAATAATTCAGATGTTTACAATAAAAACACATGAATACACGAATTCACTATTGTTAATGTTAAACTTCATGGAAAAAATAGTCCTTTGAATATTTGTTGGTTAGAAATTAAAGACCTCAAATCATGTGCAATAAACAGCAAATAAAGTTACACTGAATGACAAAAAACAACAACAAAACATTAAAGGCCAGGAAATGTCAAAAGAACTGGGGAACCGTTTCCAGATCAGGAAGGGAAGTCACAGGGTATATATTATTGCTATGAATACAGTATTTCCTACTACTTACATCATATACAATGTAATGTCTTAAATGCCTTCCTATTGCATGAAGTATGTATTCTCATAGAGTAATACTGGTAGATATGTTATAGTTATGGCAGTATGTCATATCCTATCTATATTAATAAAAGGGTAATATGCTAATTAGACCTTGAGACCTTCCAGATGTCCTTCTGGACAAAGCCACGGTGGCAGAGCTGAGGCAGAAGTGGTTTTGGGTGATCAGGCCAGGAGGGGAGGGCAATTGGGGGTGGTCAGGCTGGCAGGGGGGTGAAGTTGGGGGCAAGCAGGCCAGCATGCAGAGTGGTTAGGGAAGATCAAGCAGGTAGGCAGGTGATTGGTTAGGAATCAGTAGTCCCAAATTGCGAAGAGTTTGTCCAACTGCAGGCTTAGGTCTGATCCTACAGGGGTCCCAGATTGCAGAGGACGCAGGCCAGGCTCTGACCCCCCCCTCCCCAGCACAAATTTCGTGCACGAGGCCACTAATATCATATAAACAAGTTTATAAATATTCAAATAAAAACTTCCAAGTTCTTCAGTAAACTTTTCCTTAGTGGAAGACAATTTATATGCCATCTCATTACTAGATGATAAACCCTTTGAGGGTAATTTCTTCTATTTTCTTGAAATATTACATGATCTCATCTACACTAATAAAAGCTTAGGTGGCCCTCACACCCTCAGGTCATCACAAGATGGCAACCCCCACATTGTCACAAGATGGCTGGTAGAGGAGGGCAGTTGTGGGTGATAAGCCCAGCAGGGGAAGGCAGTTGGGGGCCATCAAGCCAGCAGGGGAAGGCAGTTGGGGAGAACCAGGCCAGCAGGGGAGGGCAGTTGGGGGTGACCAGGCCTGCAGAGGAGGGCAGTTGAGGGTGACCAGGCCAGTGGCAGAAGTAGGTAGGGGCAATCAGACAGGCAGGCAGGCAAGTGGTTAAGAGCCAGCAGTCCAAGATTATGAGTTGGACATCCCCCGAGGGGTTCCAGATTGGAGAGGGTGCAGGCTGAGGGACATCTCTCCCCCCAGTGCACAAATTTCATGCACCGGGCCTCTAGTCTGTATATATTGAAACTCTGGGGTTCTCTTAGGTCCTGGGACGAGCACACTGGGCACCACTCAAGAGTTGCATGGAAGATTCTTGCTAATTTATCTAATTTAGTTTTCATGATCTTTTTAATACTCCTCAATTCAACTCTTTGGATGGTTTACTCAAGGCTCTGAGCTAGGCACTGCTGAGTTTAAAAAAAATGAGTAAGGTCTAGTTACACCTCCCAGAGCCTGTATAGAAGAGATGAGACAAGTATATGACACATAGCACAAGTTAAATGCTAAACAAGAGATAAAAACCATCTTGGGGTTTAGTGGAAAAACAATAACAATTGGATAGTTGGCTGGGAGAAGGGACAGGTGAGAAGAACCAATAACTGTCTCATGGAGAATGTATTATCTGGGATAAGCCTTAAGTTAAAAAAAAAAAGTAGATAGAGAATATTGGAAGAATAGTGTTACAGGCGCAGGGCATAGCATATACAAGGCATGAATGTAGAAAGAGTGGCAAGTTCACCTGGCTGTTTGGCAGAGTATATGGAGTGTACAGGATGAGTTGTAGATTGGTGATGACCACAATATCCTATATAAAAAAGAGGTAATATGCAAATTGATTGTCATGCTCTCACAAGATGGCTGCCTACAATCAGGCCAGCAGGGAGGTTAGTAAGGGATGACCAAACGACTGAAAAGCAGGCTGCATGGGGTGACCAGGCCAATGGGGGTGGGGGCCATGAGGGGTGACCAGGTTAGCGGGGGGGGGACTTGGGGGGGGGGCAGTAAGGGTGACAAGGCCAGCAGGAAGTGTGGGCAGTTAGGAGCAACCAGGCTGGCAAGGAGGGGGCAGTTGGGGGTGACCAGGCAGGCAGGCAGGTGAGTGATTGGGAGCAAGTGGTCCAGGATTGTGAGAGGGATATCTGACTGCCAGTTTAGGCCTGATCCCCAAAGGGGTCTCAAATTAGAGGGTTCAGGCTGTGCTGAGGGTACCTCCCCTCCTCCCCCCTCCCCATGCACAAATTTCATGCACTGGGCCTCTAGTGGGTAATAAAAATGTTAATGCTGTCCATAGGGAGCCACTGAAGAATTTTTTACTGGAAGGGTGATGTGGGGACCACTTGCTCTCTCCCATCTTTTGTTCTGTCTCCTGAGCTCTAGGTCCGTTGTCTCTGTCCAGCACAGCAACATATGGAAACTTCAGCCAATGAATCAAACTTCCTGTCTATCAGGAACCTCATCTTGGAGAGCTCTCCAAAGTACCACAGATCCCGGTCCTAGTAAATGCGCACCCACTCTGTGTAGAATAGGCCGCAAGCCGGAATGTTGGGAAGAGGGTGTTCAGGATGCAGAATACAGATAAGAGGTCATTGGTGGAGTGAATGAGAACACTTTGGGGAGTTATGATTTCAGGGTAGTCAAGAGGAAACCAAGCCGATAAGAAAAAAGGATGTGCACAGATAGTAAATGCTAAGCAGTGAGCCGGGAGATTAGGCCGCAGCGAGTCAGATTTCAAGGCAGCCCAGGACTAAAATGGGTACTGGTGTGCAATGAAGGGTGAAACTCAAACAACTGGAGGTTAGTTTGAGGTCACCCACCAGGCCTTACAAGAGCTACCCTCCTGCTGTAATGTTGAAAGGACTGGACCCTCCAGGCTGTTGAAAGGGGCTTGGAGAGGGACATGTGTGTTTCATGGTGTTAATGTTTCCTGTGACTTAGGCTTAGCGGTCACCCAGGGAGATGGAACTACCCTCGGCATGGAGAGACCTTGAAGGTTTGAGAAAGCTGGTGCCTGCTGGGGAAGGAATAAGGGAGCAGAGTAAAGCTTCGGTGTTTTGCTGAGGTCGGGGCGGGCTCTAAGCAGGCTGCCCGCCTCTAACGGGCAGGCAGCGGCCTGGTGCCACGATCCACCTGACGCGGAGGATGCTTAAGGATAGGCCGCTCCCAGCCCCGTTTCTCCACCCGCAGGGCCTCCCGGTACCGGCGCGCAGGCAGGGTGGGGCGCTGCGGGAGCTGGGTTCGCCCTCCGCCTGGCAGGTGCGCCCCGGGGGAGCGGGGGAGAGGATGCCCGCCATGCCAACCCTGCAGCTGCCCGCCGCCGCCTCCAGCCCGCCGCCCCCGCGGCACGGCGGCCCGCAGCCTCAGTGAGGAGGAAGCGGGGTCGGCGGCAGAGGCAGAGGCAGAGGCAGAGGGAGAGGCAGAGGCGGAGGCGCCGCCCTCTTGGCCCGCGTCCCGGCTGGCGGCGCCCGCAGGACCCATGGCGGCTTCCTCGCCGGCGCTGGCCCTGCGGGAAGGCAGCCCCCGCGCGCCCCGGCCCGCGACCCTCTCGCCTCCGCCGCCGCACTCGCGCCCGGGCCCCGAGCCCGAGGAGGCCGAGCTGTCGCTGAGCCTGGCCCGCACCAAGACCCGCTCCTACGGCAGCACCGCCCGGGTGCGGGCGCCGCTGTGCGCCGGCGTCACCGAGCGCCGCGTGGAGCACCGCGTCCGCGCGGGGGACACGCTGCAGGGCATCGCGCTCAAGTACGGAGTCACGGTGAGCAGGGCCGGCCGCGGGCCGGAGGCAGGGAAGGGGGGGGGGCTTTGGGGGGAGGAAGGGGAGAGGAGAGGGGAGGGCGAGACGGGGGCGGCCCAGGGCGGGGCTTGCGAGCAATGGGGGTCCAGGAGGCAGTCATCTGCTCCCCGGAGGTCCTGCCTGCGTGCGCTCCGCTGGAGACCGAAATGGTCGCCAAAGCTGGTCCTGCAGCCAGAGGGGCGGGCCAGGCAGGTGCATCGGGTTCCCTCCCGGTGCCCTGCCCAGGCTCCGACCAGATCTGTGTCGCGTGAGGCACAGGCCAAAGAGGACAGGGTTTTGGCATCCCTGGGAGCTACTACGAAATCAACCGATTGTTCAGTCCTGGTCACATCACCACGTATGTATTTACTCAAAGCCCAACCGACGTTGTGGACGTGGGCCGGGGAATTTTGTTGTAAACATGCACCGTGATGAGTCAGGAGCAGGAGTTGTGCCTGCAGGAGGATGTTCTGGTTCGTTCGATGATGCTTTCTTTATTTAGAAGTGAAATTACACCCCTGGGCTCACTGGCCACCGTGAATGTGACACCTGTCGCTAAGCAGCAGCCAGGAACTGTGGTCTAGGTGAGCCGGGGAGCTGTGTTTATTATAAATTTATAAGTGTGTGTGTCCTGGGCGTATTGCATTACACCTCTGGGAAGAACATGGAAACCTGAGGGAACACATTGTTTCATTAAAATGACTTATAATTACCTCTGAGCTATGCGATGGCCTTTGTGCATTTGAGTTCGGTATCAGTTTTCAATGTTCCTTCCTGAAGCACCTTAGACAGCGACGGGAAAGAAGGGGATCTTATCTCTATTTGCCTGTTAAAATGAAACTCTTCCTGGCCCCTCACCAGTGGCAGAGGCGGAGTAATGTGCATCTTCAGGTTGGTATATGTTTTCCTAGCCGCTCCTCCTATCATTTAAACATTTTGAGAGCAGGGATCTTGCAGTGCAGGCCTGTACTGACATCATGCCATGGATAGTCCCATCCTTCCCATCCATCCTTGGGAGTTGCTAAAGGTGAGCTTACAATTGCAGTTCTTAATGTGCATTAGTGAGATCTGGTTTGGGTCAAAGCCAGAGGAAAGCAGAATTGGCAAATAACACTTGCTATCTTTTGCTGAATGTCTGCTATGTGCCAGGCATTGCATTTGCCCTATACCATCTTGCTTCATTTTCCAAATAAGCCTGGAGATAGGTGTAATTAATCTCCTTGATACAGATGAGAAGATGGATGAGGGGTAAGGATACTTTTTCAAGTATGCTTATTCAATGAGACCAGCTTGAACCCGCACAGTGATAAAGCATTTGCTTTTTTCTAGATGTTACTTATAATTTCCATCTATATTTTTACCAATTATTTTTTTAATATATTTTATTGATTTTGTACAGAGAGGAAGGGAGAGAGATAGAGAGTTAGAAACACCGATGAGAGAGAGTCATCGATCAGCTGCCTCTTGCACACCCCCTACTGGGGATATGCCTGCAACCAAGGTACATGCCCTTGACCGGAATCGAACCCGGGACCCTTCAGTCCCCAAGCCGCCGCTCTGTACATTGAGCCAAACCAGTCTCGGCTCCATCCATATTTTTTATCCTAGACTTATCAAGAGCTCTCTTAACATGTTGGTTACTGAGAAGGAAAGTCTTTTTGTCTGGTCTCTGTGGGTCTTACCTATTAGGCCAGGTGACTGCACCTAGGAACCCAGGATATCCAGAGAAATGGTATTTCCCTGGCCACTGCCCACCTCCATCTCTCTGTAACCACTGCCCTCCATGGTTTCCCTCGACTTGCTTAGAGCATCTAAGCATCTGCTCACGGCAGGTCTCCACCTTAGACCAAATGCTTTCTAACCCCTGTTTTGCACTAATACAGATCCTGTTACTCATAACCTTATCACTGCTTTCTGTTAAAGTGTGAATCAGATTTTTCATTAGCTGTAGAAAGACAATTTTAAGATGTTAAGCTGAAGTATAATGAGTTGGGAACTATATAGTCTGTGGCCATAATAGTTATTACAGGATTTCTCAACTGCAGCACTATTGATATCATAGACTGGAGAATTCTTTGTTTGAGAGGGCGGGAGGATTGTCCGTGCATTGTAGGATGTTTAGCAGCATCTTTGACCTCTGCCTGGCCCCCATCCAGACATGGACAAATGTTCCCTGGAAAGAAACTCACTCTTGTTGAGAACCACTTTGGGACCTGAACTACACAGCTGATAACATTTTTTTAAAAAAATGTATTTTATTAATTTTTTTACTGAGAGTAAGGGAGAGGGATGGAGAGTTAGAAACATCGATGAAAGAGAAACATCTGTCAGCTGCCTCCTGCACACTCCGTATTGGGTATGTGCCTACAACCAAGGTACATGCCCTTAACTGGAATCGAACCTGGGGACCCTTAAGTCCATAGGCCGATGCTCTATCCACTGAGCCAACCCAGTTAGGGAAGGTGATGACATTTTTAGAGGCTCTTCCACTGGTTATGTAGAGCCAATAAAAGCAATAATCCTGTAACAGTGAAGTGATATTCTTGTTTGAATTAATATCTGCAGCTATTAACTGGATTTACTCATTGTAAATTAAGATTTTTCAGTAGAACCTAAAAATGTAGAAAGGTTTTTTTCTTTTCCATGACTGAGCAGAAAGAATTTGAGTAAGTTTCTAATACTGACTACCAGTGTCATCAATATACCGTATTTTCCGGCGTATAAGATGACCCCCTAATTTTATAGTTAAAAATTCGTTTAGCGGCATATCGAGATGTTTTTTGGGATATACTCGGCGAATAAGACAACCCCCCCGATATATATATATATATATATATATATATATATATATATATATATATATATATATATATATATATATTTTTTTTTTTTTTTCGGTTGACTTTTTTTCCATTTCAAAAGTTGTCTTATACGCCGGAAAATACGGTATGTAAGCTGTTGTTTAAAGGAGTAGGTGATGCAAAGTTGGAGATTTAGAGACCCAAGGCAGTGCATCTGGAAATTAGGAGTGAGTCCAGGCAAACTTAGGCTTGAACATCCCATGATTGCCAAGAGCAGAGCACAGCTCTGCAATCTTACTTAGCAGAGCAGGAACTCTGAGGGAAGCCTTTCTGCCGATGACAGCTCCCCCCGCCACCCGGCTGGGAATCCACGCTGGACCTCAGTCCCTCGGTGGTAAAAGATATTTTATGTATAAGGAGGTTCTCAGAGCACATACTCTGACAAGAAGTGAAGATGGAGACCTGGTTGCTAGTCCTGGGTGACTAGGGCAGTGGTCGGCAAACTCATCAGTCAACAGACCCAACTATCAACAGTACAAGGATTGAAATTGCTTTTGAGAGCCAAATTTTTTAAACTTAAACTTTTTCTAACACCACTTCTTCAAAAAAGACTCGCCCAGGCCGTGGTATTTTGTGGAAGAGCCACATTCAAGGGGCCAAAGAGCCACATGTGGCTCGAGAGCCGCAGTTTGCTGACCACGGGACTAGGGGAAACTGGCTATCTGAAGTAGAACACAGTCAATGTCTAGTAGCAACGTACATCCCATGATGTGGAAATAAATGTGTTCCTCAAACTTCCTGCATAGGAGAATGCCAGGGTAAAAAGAAAGGATTCTAGCTGACCTTGAACTTACTGGATCAGATTATCCAGAAAAGAGACCCCGGAATCTTCATTTTTAAAAAATTTTTTTTTAATGCCCGGCTTCTTTGCTTGTTCCCAAAGCACTGCCCCTTCTTGGGGCTTTTGCGCTTGCTGTTCCATCTGTTTGGAACTCTCTTTTCCTGAGAGCTGTATGCAGGGACCTGTTCATGGGTGTGTGGCTTGTGCAGTCATCCAGGGCCCCATGCTTATAAAAGCCTTGCACTTGGTTCGAACCTGGGACCCTTCAGTCCGTAGGCTGATGCTCTATCCACTGAGCAAAACCGGTTAGGGCTCTAGGTAATTTGTTGATATGCTGTACATTTCTTGCTTATTAGCTTATTGTTTCATTTGAGTATCTCTTCCATAGAGATGGGCCATGGGATTCAGGAAACTTCACTATAGGAAATAAGAATGGGGACATTTGAGAACCTGGGCAGGTCTGATACCTGATGAATTTCGGTTCTTCTGCCGGTGACTTAGGAAATAACTGATTGATTGATTGATTGATTGATTGATTGATTGATTTCAGAGAGGAAGGGACAGGGAGAAGAGATAGAAACATCAGTGATGAGAATCATTGATTGGCTGCCTCCTGCATGCCCCCTACTGGGTATCGAGCTCGCAACCCAAACATGTGCCCTTGACTGGAATTGAACCCGGGACCCTCCAGTCTACAGGACCAATGTTCAATCCACTGAGCCAAACAGCTAGGGAGACTTAGGAAATATCTTAAGGACTCTACCACCCCTTTTAGTCATTCACAGATATTAATAATTGACTTTATTTTTTGAGTTACTTTTATTGAGCCCAGTTTGTTTGAGGCCCTGTGCTAGAATGCTGGGGCTACAAGATAACATATGCTGCCCTCTTTTTAAAAAAAATATGTTTTAAGAGAGAAAGGAAGGGAGAGGAATAGAGGGATAGAAATGATGACAGAGAAACATCATCAATCAGCTGCCTCCTGCAGGCCCCCTATTAGGGATTGTGCTTGAAACCCTAGCATGTGCCCTGACCAGGAATTGAACCATGACCTCTTGGCTCCTAGGTTGACGCTCAACCGCTGTACCACACTGGCTGTGCTTGCTGTTCTCTTTTTATGCATAATGAGTTTATCAGCTAGTGCTTTCCATCAGCCTGTGGCTATGTGAGATGCCAGGTTGTTTGTGTGATTTATTTCTGTATATTCTGTGTCTAGCCCGGGTCTGGGCCCTCCACGTATGGGTGGGTTTAATTCACAGGAAAGCCTGACTGGTATGAAGTCACTAGCCCCGGAAGTGAGCAGACCCTTAAAGGGGCCCCGTCTGAATGAGGGGTGCAGCTGCTTGTCTTGAATTGTAAAGTTGGATTTGAGGCTAGCTCTCCAAGCTGCAGAAAGATTACTGCTGCAGCTGGTCCTTGGTGCTCCTTTTCTCCCCCGTCCCCAGCAGCAGTGGGTCTTTATATTGAGTTAAATATAGATTTAGATGAGAGCATCTTTACCAGAGCAAGAGGAATTAAGAAAGTGGGTCTGGGAAACGGAAACTCATTGAGCTGAGTTGAGAAATTATTAAAGGTCAGATCTCAGCCATGAACTTGCTTGGGCTGGAATTTCCCTGGCTACTCTTTCTTCCATTGAGACATTAAGGCTCCTGCCTAACCTAATAACTAGATTTAGCTATGGCTCTTGCTGCTCTTAGTGGAATGCAAGCTTCTTGAGCAAAGTTACCAGCTTCAGGTAGCCCCTGCGAACTCTTTGTTTGAAACCAACCCCCCCCCCCCAAAAACAAACAAACAAAAAAACGTTCAGAGAACAGAATAGAAACTGAAAGTGGGTAGGAGGCAGGGAGGGGACCCGTTATTTGCATAAACCCTTTCTTCATCTCTTGGCAACATGCCTGTGCTGTTCCTTCTCCAGAGGCCACATTGCCCTCAGTTACTTCCGGTCTCCTTTTATTGCCAGGGTTTCTCTTTCCCTTCCAATGAGCTGCTAAGCCCAGTCACTTCTTAACGCTTACCCTAACAAGAAGTCACCTTGCCGAGAAAAGGTGAACTGATTGCCCTTTTAGGGGGAACAAGTGTTAGGAGTTAGAAATGCCAGTGTGTGTACATCTCTCCTGTTTATAACTTTAGCCTCTGCTGCTGTTGGAAATTGTTCACTCTTGCTGGTCAAAGGGAAGAGAACCATAAATAGATAGGGCCACTTGTAGTGAGAGGTATGATAAAGTAGCCTTTAACTCTTGGGGTTTTAATAGATTCTCATGTATTCTCTTTTTTTTTACACAGTTTTATTGAGGAATAATATATATAGTGTAAAATTCACCCATCCTAAGTGGACAATTCAAGGACTTTTAGTAAATTTACAGAGTTGTGTGCAACCATCCCCAGAATCCAATTTTAGAACAGTCCCATCACCCTGGAAAGATCCCTGTGCCCTTGCCCTTATGCCCTGTCCCTTCTCCAGCCGTAGGCAACCACAAATCTACTTTCTAACCTATAGATTAGCCTTTTCTGGACATCCTATATAATAAGAGCCTAATATGCAAATTGTCCCCTCGACTGGGATTATGACCAGGGATTTGACCAGGGGGTGGGGCTGGCGGTGGCAGCAGGTGGCCGGGGGAAGGAAAGTGCTGCCGGCCAGTAGCCACTAGGGATCCTACCTGTGCACGAATTTCACGCACTGGGCCTCCAGTTTCATATAAATGGAGTGTCATATGTTCTGAGATAATGTGGAAAGAAGTAAATCTTTTCCCCCGTTACCACATGGCAGTGGAAGAGTATGGTTGCCACCAAAACCTAGAACTTAACAGGGGACAGTAGGGTTGTGTGAATATAACACTTACTAGAAAATGATCTAGAGAGAATCCTATAATAGGTAAGTCTTTTCTGTAAAGTGATAATGAAATGAGAGCTGTATATTTATGAAAATATTCTGCAAGCCACACAGTGCTATGTCAATGTTAGTTATTATGTACTAGAGGGCTGGTGCACGAAATTCCTTCACAGGTAGGGTCTCCAGTCCTGGCTGGTGATCAGGGATGATCAGGCCTTTCTTCCCCAGTGAGTGGCTGATGGCTGGGGCCTTCCTTCATTCCACGCAGCACATGTCATAGTGAGCAGTCAAACTCCCAAGAGGACAATTTGCTTATTAGCCTTTTGTTATATAGGACTAGAGGCCCGGTGCATGAAATTCGTGTGTGTGTTCCTCAACCCAGCCTGCACCCTCTCCAATCTGGGACCCCTTGAGGAATGTCCAACTGCCCGTTAAGGCTCCTTATCCAGGACTGCTGGCTCCCAACTGCTCACCTGCCTGCCTAATTGCCCCTAACCACTTTTGCCTGTGAGCCTGATTGACACCTAACTGCTCCCCTGCTGGACTGATTGCCCCTAACTGCCCTCCCCTGCTGGCTTGGTAACCCCCAACTGCCCTCCCCTGCTGGCCTGATCACCCACAACTGCCCTCCTCTGCCGGCTATCTTGTGTGTTGGAGCGATGGTCAATTTGCATATCACTCTTTTATTAGATAGGTTACTTAAATGTCTTTAGAAGGGTGTGTTTTTAAAAAAAATGTTTTTATTGATTTTAGAGAGAGGAAGGAAGAAGAAGAAAAAAGAGAGAAACATCAGTGATAAGAGAGAATCATTGATTGGTTTCCCTCCTGCACACCCCACACTGGGGATGGAGCCTGCAATCCGAGCACGTGCCCTGACCAGTTATTGAACCGTGACCTCCTTGTTCATAGATTGACACTCAACCACTGGGCTGGTGAAGGGCATATCTTTTTTAAGGAATGGAGAGTGTTAACCTAAAAATAAAAGGCCTTGTAAAATGAGAGGCAACATGCATTTATTGAGAAGAAGAAAAAAAAAAAAAGGATAACTAAAAAAAAAGGATAACTATTTGGGAAACATTAATTCAAGCAGAAGCTCAAATAATACTCCAATTAGGAGACAAAGGCATTTGTGAGAATGGGAACAATTACATCAACAGAAGGAAGGCATTTTCATTGGTGCAGGTGACATAGTGATATTAATTCTAAACAATGTTTTGAATTTTTAGTCCAATAGTCATAGCAACTGCTTTCTTGTTATTTTGCAAACAGTGTTTTGAGAAGCAATGTTGCTTTAGGCTTAGTCCAAAGGTTATTTTGCCCTGTTTTGAACATTCCAAGGTTTGAGCATAAGACGTGCAAAGCAGTTCTGCTGGTATGGCAGCTCCAGCTCCATTTTATTTATTTTTACCTAATTTTTTTTTAATTTATTAATCCTCACCAGAGAATATTTTTCCATTGATTTTTTTAGGGAGCATAGCAAAGAGAGGGAAAGACAGAGAGAAACATCGATGGAGAGAAACACATCAATTGATTACCTCCTACATGAGCCCCAAAGAGGGCCCAGGTAGGAAGGAGCTTGCAACCAAGGTTTGTGCCCTTGACGGGAATCGAACCTGGGACCCTTTGGTCCATAGGCCGACGCTCTATCCACTGAGTCAAACTGGTTAGGGCTCCAGCTTCATTTTAAAGTGGTTCCATGTCTCGCCCGGCTAGCTCAGTCAGTAGAGCATGAGACTCTTAAAGTGGTTCCATTTATGTTATTTCTGTTAAAGAGGAAGAGAAATATTTTGAAATTTGCATTCACTGTTAGGCAGGCAGCCTGATGGCATTGGCCAGGGTTGCTTTTGGGGAGAGCTCTGGGCCATGCTCAGCAGCTGCCATCGAGCTACCTTTTGTGGGGGAAGTTTTGTGATTTCCCTCGCAGTGAATTCACCTTTAGAGAAGGCATTCACAGGAGTCATTTTAAATAAACTATTAAGTTGTTGACGGCACTTGATTTGCCTAATTTCATCAGGGTTGACCTTGTGGCCACCCTGTTAGCGCTTAATTATTCTGCAATCTGTATCTTAATGACGAGACAATACACTTGGTTGAGTCATACTGTTCAATCCTGATTTGAAAAAAGAGTTTTGAAATGAAGGCCTTTGATTGCTATCCCTCTCCCGTACTCATCTGCCCCCGAGAAACGGAGGGAAGCTCTTGGTCACCTGGAAAAGGTCCCACGCTCTGTTCTCAGCATTCATTGGGTATTAGAAAATGTTAAACAGGCAAGCTTGAGACAGCAGTAGAGTTTTCCAGGTCTTCCATGGATTGGATCATGACGCTTCTTCCTTTTATGTGAGGTGGAATTCTCAGAACGTTAGGCCCATCTAAGCTCAGATGTAAGTATGAACTATTCCGAAAACATCACTTCATTGTTTGGGATTATTTAGTCTCTTGTCGGTGCTACTGCAGTTTCCTCCGTAACCGGCTTCCCTGATGCGAATCCATTTTCCACAAAGTGACCTGTAACTGTAATCAGATCTTGTCACTCCCTCCCTGCATTGCACAATGGCTTCCCATCACTTTTAAAATAAAACCCAAATTTCTTACCCTGGCACTCACAGGCTGTGAAAGAGTTTGAGGTTGTAGAAACCTGTATTAAATTCTAACGTCTTCATCTGCCAGTTGTATTGTGACTCCTTGGGACATAACCTCTATGAACTTGGTTTCCTTTTTAGTAAAGGGGAGATTCAGATACTCTGTTGGACATAAGACAATGAGATACTGTATGTAAAGTACTCTCTCCCTCCTCTCCTTACCTGTCCTACTTATACCCATTCTTCAAGGTCCATTTAGAGTCAAAAGAATCAATATCAGAACCCCATCTTCTCTGTGAGGCCTTTCTTAATGACCACAGCTCTGGCCTACACTGTTCTTCCAAATTCTCATCAGACTTATCTCTGTGCCACTTCCTGCATCCATTATGTTGACAAATATAATTCAAGAGACAAAGGAAACACTAAAATAACACATAATCCTATGTAATAAGACCATAATATTCACAAACCTCTCCAAGAACACTTCCCTAGTAATTGCCCTGGTAGAATAATATAGAAATCTAATCTAGATGAATATTTTAGATAAATATTATCTAAATATAGGAATAGGTAAAATTAACTGCCCAGAAGAAAAATTGGGACTTCTGGACAATAGCAGATACTTGTTTCCTCTCAGATCTTTCCTTATCTAATATTAGACATTTTCTGTTCCTAATCAATATTACTGGTTTATTATTGTTATTTTATTCCTGGTATGTAAATGTTATACTAGATGCAAAAAAATGAAACTTGACAAACAGCAAAAAGACTCAGATCATTGTGGTTCAAAAATTAAAAATGACCCAAAATACTTTTAACAAAGACATAAAGGATATGACTGGTTCCCATTTACCTGCATGTTTTGAACAATAAGAATTCGACCTTAAATGCCATCTAAGGTTATGGTCTTGCCCCATCCTCAGTGGTCCACCTGTTCAGCAAGACATGCTGACATTGAGACATCCTAGGAATGAGCCTTCCTAGCACCGGGGTATTCCATTATCCAACCAAAGGTTGGTCATCAATGCATCCTTTGGATTGATTTATGACCAAAAGGGTGTGTGTGGACAAAAAAGGCCACATGCTAACCTGACAAGCTCAGGGAAGGCCTACATGGCGGTTTGCAAAATCAGACCTAGAGTAACCATAAAGGAGAGTCTGAAATTAAACTTTAACTAAAAACAGGTTATAGTAGGTAGTCATGTCCTAGGCCAGTATTTTCCCTGACAAAGATCAACTTAGATCTTTACTGAATCCATTTGTCTCTTTGTCTCTAAGATAACATATCTGAAATATCTGGGTAACTTGTAACTTCATTTTTTTCCGCTGGACCCCTCAGGGCACAACAAATGGCACCAGGACATTCCCTCATTGTTACTGTTAGCAAATTAATTATCAGCTCTTAACTATGATAAAATATCCTGTATCCATCTATATAAAAGAGCATATGTCCATCATTTCACTTTTTATTCTATCCCAAAGGTTTTCCTGCTTTGCTTTATCCCACTTCCTTAATCTATCATCAATAAATTTCATGTAACCCACTTACGTATTTTCCTTTTGATGGTAATTTATAAAAACAAGATATGAACTTCCCATTCTTTGGGGCATTATCTCAATTCGTTGAGGTTCTGCTTCCTAGCATATGTCGACAGTTTGTCTCAAATAAACTCACTAAAATTCTTTATAAAAAACAAACAAACAAAATAAACCCTAATATGTAAATCAACCAAACGGCAGAACCACCAGTCTCTGTGACGCGCACTGACCTCCAGGGGCAGATGCTCAATGCAGGAGCTGCCCCCTGCTGGTCAGTGCACTCCCACAGGGACAGCGCTGCTCAGGCAGAAGCCAGGCTTACAGTTGGTGAGGGTAGCGGCAGTGGCAGGAGCCTCTCCTGCCTCCATGGCAGGGCTAAGGACCGCTTGGGGAGCGGGCCTAAGCCGGCAGTCAGACATCCCCTGAGGGGCCCCAGACTGCAAGAGGGCATAGACAGGGCTGAGGGACCCATCGCCCCAGTGCACAAATGTCGTGCACCAGGCCTCTAGTAGATCATAAAAAATCAGATAATTGAAATGTTAAAACAAGAATGGAATTTATTGCCGAAACTGGTTTGGCTCAATGGATAGAGCGTCGGCTTGGGGACTGAAGGGACCCGGGTTCGATTCTGGTCAAGGGCATGTACCTTAGTTGCGAGCATATCTCCAGTAGGGGGTGTGCAAGAGGCAGCTGATCGATGACTCTGATGTTTCTAACTCTCTATCTCTCTCCCTTCCTCTCTGTACAAAATCAATGAAATATATTAAAAAAAAAAGAATGAAATTTATTAAATAAGTGCTGAAAATTCTGGTTTTTTAAGTTTTTTTATTTCATATATATATCAATATATATATATCAATATATATATATCAATATATATATCAATATATATATATATATTTTTACAGAGAGGAAGGGAGAGGGATAGAGAGCTAGAAATGTCAATGAAAGAGAACATCGACCAGCTGCCTCTTGCACACCCCCTACCAGGGATGTGCCCGCAACCAATGTACATGCCGTTGACCGGAATCGAACCCGGGACCTTTCAGTCTGCAGACCGACGCTCTACCACTGAGCCAAACCGGCTTTGGCAAATTCTGTATTTTTTAACTTCTGGGTTTTAAAAGTGCTTAGTAAAAGCTTTCTTGTAGGGCAATTTATATAGTGGGGGGAAATTAGTGTTTCCATCTTTAAAATTGGGAGAAAGAATTTCCTGACATCTCTTGAAATAACTGGGGGTATCTGGGTAGGTGGCAAAGTCAGAATTAAGAGTCTCAAACCCAGATAAAGCATTGCACACATTTTGCTCATGGATACTTTTGTTTTACTTAAAAAAAACCACCCCAGATATTTTTATTAATTTCAGAGAGGAAGGGAGAAGGGAGAGAGAGATAGACATACCAATGATGAGAGGGAATCATTGATTGGCTGCCTCCTGCATGCTGCCTACTGGGGATTGAACCCACAACGCAGGCATGTGCCCTTGACTGGAATCGATCCCAGGACCCTTCAGGCTGCAGGCTTGTGCTCTATCCACTGAGCCAAACCAGCTAGGGCTATTTTACTTTTTAAATCTTATTTTATGAGTATCTTTAGTTTTGTGTTGCATAATAAGCCATATTTCTGGGTTTATTTATATGTAACTCTGTGTTTCCTTTTTTTTTTTTTTTAATATATTTTAGATGGAACAGATTAAAAGGGCAAATAAACTGTTTACCAATGATTGCATATTTCTGAAGAAAACTTTGGACATCCCAGTTATTTCAGAGAAGCCTTTGGTGTTTAATGGACTTAACTCATCTGATTCTCCGGAAAGTGAGGCTGCCCATGGCCCCTTTTCTCAGGAAGAAGGGCTGGTAGCCGCTGTGGAAGACCCGCCTCCTCCCAGTCCCCTGACCTCTCCGGCTCAGCCAGTGCTGCCCGAGGAGGTGTCAGCCAGAGATTTCCTGCAGAGGCTCGACTTGCAGATTAAGTTATCAACACAGGCAGCCAGGAAACTAAAAGAAGAGAGCAGGTAAAAATACGCTGGTAAAATGTCAGAGACTGAATGAATTACTCTTAAGGTATTTACACTTGGTAAAAATTTTTATTTTTTGCTTTAAAAAACTATGTTTTAATTCCAGAAAAGCATTTTTAATATATGAAATCTAAACAGTCATTGTATTCTATATAAGGCTTGATCTGTTGCAATGCTTTGTCTCTGTGAGTTATTATAAAAACTAGAGGGATGTGAAATGGGGCAGGGTGGGGGTGGGGAGATCCCTCAGCCTGGCCTGTGCCCTCTTGCAGTCCAGGAACCCTCAGGGATGTCCAACTGCTGGTTTAGGGACCTCCCCCCTAGGGGAGTGGACCTATGCCATCAGTCGGACATCCTTCTTGCAGTCCGGGACCCCTTGCTCCTTACCACCCACCTGCTCGCGGCTCCTTACCGCTACTGCGGAGCTGGGAGAGGCTCCCTCCACAGCCGCTGCACTGGCCAGTTGTGAGCCTGGCTTCTGGCTGAGCGGAGTTCCCCTTGTGGGAGCGGCCTGATCACCCCTACCGTGCCCCACTGCTTGCCTGATTGCCCCTAACCTCTGCCTGCCTGCCTGATTGCCCCTAACTGCCCTCCCCTGCCAGCCTGATCTTACTCCCAACTACCCTCCTCTGCAGGCCTGATCTCACCTCCAACAGCCCTCCCCTGCCAGCCTCATTCCCCCTAACTACCTCTGCCTCGGCCCCCACCACCATGGCTTTGTCCAGAAGGAAGTCGGATGTCTGGAAGATGGCTGGTTGACCCAGTCTAATTAGCATATTACCCTTTTATTAGTATAGTTTTGCTCCTTTGCTTAGTAGCATAACTGCCCAGCTAGGAATTCTGGGCAGTTGACATATAGTTGACATTTTCAAAGAAAGCAGTACCCTAGAGAATACTTTGTAAAATATTGATCCTTATAAAATTTGTCAAAGACATTGTCCATTGTTTGCTTTCTTACGTTGCTCATGTGAGTTTTCTTCTTTGTTTTGTAATTTGGTACTAGGGCAAACCTTTCTCTCTCCTATAGAATTAGTTTTCTTCTTTCTTCCTGATTCCAAGAAGGGCAATCTTTCCTCTTTTACCCTTATCAGAAAGGTTGCAACTAAAATTGATGCTCAGTTCAACCAATATAATATTTGTTATGGTTAATAGATTTGTAGCCTTCTCTTTTCTTTAGTCCTGATTTTTTTATTCATATTTTATTCATCTTATTATATGTATTCCTTTGTCATAGGCATCTCAAATCCTTTTGAGAAAGAGGTGAAATATTAAAAACATAAACATAAATGAGAATATAATTTATAATTTAATATAAGTTTTATTACTTTATGCAAATGTAATATAATAGAAGTAAATATAAATATATAGCAAGTACTATTCTTTTTTCCAGTAATTGAGACACCAATAAGATGGAATAAATAAGGTACACCTCAATGAGTATTTGTATTTCATACAACTTTTAATGCATGAACAATATTGTAAGTTGATAACACCTGCACTTCTTTGACAAGTGGATATTAAGTTGTATGATAAATATATGTGTTAGTTTTCTGAGTACAGTTTTTAAACATTAGTTTATGCTATATTCCTTTTTTTTCTTTCCAGAGATGAAGACAATCCCTACGCAACCTCACTCTATCATAGTTAGATGAACAGGGGCCGTAATTGCACCTGGATTAAGAGAGAGTTGGATCATAAGGAAACCACCAACTGAAGATTCAAATGCACCTCTCTTGGGTTCTCAGAGTGTACATCTTTAACTCACAATTAAGTAGTTCCACTGCAGTTGCACTGAAGTGATTGGTTCCCTCCGGCTTTCTATAATTTTATGTCTGCATTATGGCATGATAACAAAAGCTCATCACTTTTGTAGGTGCTGGTAGTTTTTAAACTTGCTTTTGTAAATACTAGTTGACATAAAGCATCAAAGACTACTTACATAGTCAAGCTAAAACAATGTTTATCTCTTGAGAATTCCTAATTATGTGAAAAACATGGTTGCTGTTTGAGTGGTGCGGGCTTTGCTATGTATTTATAATTAAGTGCTATATATATATATATTTGGATATGTATTACATATTCTGTATTAATATAGAGAACCAAATTTTGTCTGCTATTTTGTAAAAGTGAGCTACTAAGGTCTGAAAAAAATAAACTATGTTTTTACATTTGAGTCTCCAATTTTTTTAACAAATGAGAAAATTTTTATTTTAAGTTATATATTTGAAATAGTGACAGCTTTTCCTCTACTTTTATGTTTTTTTTAAAATTATTTTAATTGCAATTTTGAAGAGTTTTAGTAATCTAAAAGCAAATCAATTGCAGTTACTAGTAACCTTTGCACTCATAATATTTGACTTGATATGTTTCACATATAGTGAGAACATGGAATATGGTCAATAGAAGAAAAAAGCAGTACTATGAGCTGACACATTGATGACTTTTAGTTTAGATTTCATTGATTAGTGACTTTACAGTGTTTTGTAGTCACTGTGCTCATTTGAATGAAGGGTTCTGTTTTTATTCACATAATTTCAATTGTCTTACTTTTATTATATGTATAGATTACAGCAGGAAACCTTAAACAATACGTTCTTTACAGTTAAATGTTTTTGTCTCAATTTCTATTCAAATGCTGGATTAAATAAATCTTTAAGCTTTCAAAAAATTCCTCATATTTATTCCTTCCCAACATCCCCAAAGGGGTCTGCTTTTTGAGGGACAAAAAACCCTTTATTTCTTTTCTTTCTCTCTTTCTTTTTCCTTTCTTCTCCATCTTGATCTTCTAGATCTTCCTTCCATTAAGCACGAAACTGTGCCCTTAGGTGCCAATGCTTCAGAGTTCACTGAACTGGAGTTGCACGTGTCCAACCCTTGAGGCACGAATGGGAAGCAGTAGCTATTTGTCCTTGTCTTGAGTTTCTTGTTTGTTCACAATGTACATAATCCCTTGTGTGTTTATTTTATATATATATATATATATATATATATATATATATATATATATATATATATATTTTTTTTTTTTTTTTGAGAGAGAGAGAAGGGAGAGATAGAAACATTCATGAGAGAGAAATATTGATCAGCTGCCTCCTGCATGCCCCCCCCCCCCCGACATACACATGGGGTCTGAGCCTGCAGCCTGGGCATATGCCCTGACTGGGAGTTGAACTGTTGGTGTTTGGGATGATGCTCAACCAACTGAGCCACACCTGCCAGGTATATTTTGTTTTTTTTAAATTTCATTTTTTAAATGATAACATCTTGTGTGTGTGTTTTTCCCCCCTCTCGTTATTATCCTATATAATAAAGAGGTAAAATGCAAATTAACTCTCAAGCTGTAATGCCTTCACAAGATGGCATGTACAGCAGGGCTGGGCCGGCTGATTCTCGAGCCTGCCACTGAAGTTCCCTCAGCCCCACCGGGGATGGTTCCCTGCTGCTGTTATGTGTGGCTTCTCCGGAGTTCCCTCAGCCCTGCTGGCCTGGACTGGCATTGATTCAACTTGCCTGCATGTAGAATCACTGTGGAAGAATGGACTGAGATAAGAAACCTGGGTTCTAGGTTCAGCTTTACCACATCTTGGCCATATGAGTTTCAGCATATCTTGTGCCCATGTTTATGTTTTGCAAAACAATTTTCTTACATATAAAACAGGACTGATGATCTCCCTTTTGTCTTGGGTATCAATAGGAGCTAATGAATGTCTGTGGGCTCAGAAAGTTACAATAAACTCACGAATTTCTTATTTTTAAAAACTAGAGGCCTGGTGCACAAAATTCATGCACAGGGGCGGCAGGAAGGGGTGTCCCTCAGCCCAACCTGCATTCTCTCCAATCTGGACTACTGGCTCCCAACTGCTTGCTTGCCTTCCTTCCTGATTGTCCCTAACCGCTTCTGCCTGCCAGCCTGATCACCCCCTAACCACTCCCCTGCCAGACTGATTAAAATTATAGAAAAGCAAATAGGTAAAATGCTTTCATCACAGCAAGTTTTTTCTCTCTGATGTAGAGGCAGCTCATTTGGACTACAGGACATGGGTGAAGTAGAGTCAGTCACGTTATCAAGGATGACATTAAGACAAGTCTGATTCATCATGCTTTGGCAAGTGTAGTTTGGGCAAAGGTGTTTTTAGTTTCACCACCTACCAATGAGTATTGGCTTCTCTACAATAGATTAAAAGTTTAGGTTTTTTTTGCATACCAGGCTTTGGTTTTGTTTATTTTTGCAACACGAGAGAGGATGGGAGGAGCAGTAGGGGACTCCTACCCTGAAAACAGCCTCTTCCATTTTCCCTGTGAGTTCCCAGTCCTCATCAAAGAGTAGATGCCAAGTAGGGGCATTTAAGACCGGTATCAGACGGCCTTTTAAAGTAGTGATCGCTAATACACAAAGGATTATGTGATTTTGATTTTTCAACTGAAATATACAGAAAAATATGTAATTTATACCGCATAACCCATTTTCAAAGCAGCCTTTGGTTTGGGAACATTCCCCAGTAACATTTCAGGTGGACCCTGGGCGAGTTGTGGTGGCGGCTGAGGAAGAGGATTTGCAGGGACCAGAGATTCGGAATCGTTCCCCTCCATTGGACCTCAGCTCACTAGCTTTGCTTCACAGGGAAGGAAGGGAATGATTTTTATCTCTATTTCCACCCCACTGTCTGGCCCTCTTGCTCTCTGCTGAGTCCAGTTTAGAAAACTCAGAGCTGGCATACATTTTTATCTCACTTTATGTAGTGTTTATGACTTCATTTTCTGCCTCGAGAGTACATAGTTATCTCTTTTTAAAAACAATTTTTTTTTATTGATTGCAGAGAGGAAGGGAATTGGAGAGATAGAAATATCAATGATGAGAATCATTAATTGGCTGCGTCCTGCACACCCCCTACTAAGGATTGAGCTCTTGACTGGAATTGAACCTGGGACCTTTCAGTCTGCAGTCCAATTCTCTATCCACTGAGCCAAGCCAGTTATAGCTATAGTTATTCTTCATAATAAACAAAACCAATATCTTAAAACTCACTAATAGAAAATATTAAGAGTCAGGGGAAATTCTTAATGAATCCAGAAAATCCTATGCCCATTTTTCAGGTTCCTTTGTGCTATTCAGCCTGATACAGAACTAGCAGGAAGAGCCGAAGAAAATAAAAAAGGCATCCTGGCCAGTGAGCTCAGAAGTTGAATGTTGACCAATGCACTAGGAGGATGCCAGTTCGATTCCTAGTCAGGGCACATGCCTTGGTTTTGGGCTTGATCCCCAGTAGAGGGCATGCAGGAGGCAGCTGATCAATGTTGATGTTTCTATCTCTCCCTTTTCCTCCCTCCCTCTTTCAAATCAATAAAAATATATTTAAAATAAGAGAAAGTTACCTATTAAGAAAAAGAAAAGAAAGGAAAAAAGCCGGTAGCTTCCTTTACGCTTTAGAGGCTTTGAAGAAATGTAAGTTTATTTCAACCAAAAGGGAACTGGGAGTGAGAAGAACATGTAACAGATATGCTATGAGGTGCTTTGGTAACCAGCATGCCTTGAAAACAGAACCCCCACTTCCTCAGGGGCTGCTCATATGTGTGACACAGAAGGAAAAAGGTTCAGTTCTAAGGTCAGTCCATCACAGGCTTTTCCAAAGCAACCCATCTCTGATTATAAAATGTAAATTTACAAGGAAGTAAGGATTCTATGTACAAAATCTCAGCTCACACTGTTACTTTTCAGATAGTTTTTATGGCAAGAAAGCTATGTCTTAACCACTTCTAAAAGGTTATCTACTATAAATCCAGCACTTCCTTACACTCCTTGGGTCAAAATAACTTCAATCACAGAATTAGGAGAGTTTTAAGCTATATTATATCTTCTGAAACAGTGGAAAGACTCCTGGACCACTTTGCCATTTTTACAGGCTGCTGTAAATACGCCTAATGGCATCGGCCTCTTCTTTATCAAGGATGCCTTTCTCCACATAAGCTTCCGTTTGTTGGTTGATGAAGTCCTTCATCTTCGAAAGGTCATAATCTGGAAAATATCACGAGGGCATCATGAGAAAGATCAGGAAAGAGCAATCCCATTACAGTGATCACCATTAACCAAGAAGCGTTTTCTATACCACCTCCACAACCATCCCTGTCTTTCACATCAGAAGGCATTTTAGGTCTTGGCATTTGTGCAGAGTTTTGCAGTTTAAAACCATGTGTATGTGTGTGATATTAATAGGTCATCTGCTCTCCAGCATCACACCTACTAGGTGTTCAGGTCGGGAGTACCACCCTCATCTGACCATGGAGGGAACAGGCTTGGAGACCAGGGCTTCACACCTTGACTGTTTGTACCAATCACCTGAGGCTCCTGGGAAGTTGCAGATTTGCATTCAGTTGCTACAAGGGGGGGCCCCAGAGTCTGGTTTTTTTCTTTTTTTTCTTTTTAAATTTAATTTAAAAAAATTTTCAATTACAGTTGACGTTCAATATTGAATTAGTTTCAGATGTATAGCATAGTGTTAGGCATTAATATAGCCTATAAGGTGATCACCCCTGATAAGTCTAGTACCCACTTGGCGCCATATATAGTTATTACAATGTTATTGACTAGTATATTCCCTAAGCCGTACATCCCCATGACTATTGTGAAACTACCAATTCGTATTTTTTAATTCCCTTATCTTTATCATCCAGCCACCTAACACCCTTCCATCTGGCAACCATCCATTTGTTCTGTGTATCTCCAAGTTCATTTATTTTGATTGCTCTTTTTTCTGTGTTTTTTTGTGTGTGAAATAATATGGTATTTGTCTTTCACTTTCTGATCTACTTCACATAACATATAACATATAATATAATAACCTCTAGGTCCATCCATTTTGGTGCAAATGGTAAGATTTCATTCTTTTTTTGGGGGGCTGAGTAATATTTCTTTATATATATGTATATATGTGTACCACATTTTATCCAATTGTCTATTGATGGACACTTAGGTTGTTTTAATTTTTTGGCTATTGTATAAGAAATGTCCTTCTTTGTTTCTTAATATAGCCTTTGTTTTAAAATCTATTCTGTCAGATAGTCTGAGATAAGTATCCCTACCCAGCCTTTTTTTTATTTTTTATTTCTATTTGCATCAAATATCTTTTTCCATCCCTTTACTTTCAGTCTCTGTGTCTTTCAAATCTGAAGAGAGTCACTTGTAGGCAGCATATGTAAGGGTCTTGTTTTCTTCATTCAGCCACCCTATGTCTTTTGATTGGAGCATTTAATTCATTTACATTTTAAGTAATTAATGATAGGTGTGGAGTTATGACATTTTACTATTCACATTTTTATCTTTTTTCTTCTTCGTAAGCAAGTCCCTTTAACGTTTCTTGAAATGCTGATTTGGAGACGACAACCTCCTTTATGTAACTTATGAAGTGATCACCTCCAGCTCTTTCTGTCCGGGAGCAGATTCTGCATTTTGAATAAGCCGCCAGGATATGCCGATTCTGCTAGTTTAGGACTCACACTTTGGGTAAGAAGATCCTCAAGCTTGAGTTCAAGATCATACAGCTAGTAAAAGTTATGATAAGAACCAGCTGTTTTGACTTTTTGAACTTGTTACACTGATTAGTTCCTGTTGAGGTAACAACCCACTTTCACATTTTTAAAATATATTTTATTGATTTTACACAGAGAGGAATTGAGAGGGATAGAGAGTTAGAAACATCGATGAGAGAGAAACATCGACCAGCTGCCTCTTGCACACCCCTCACTGGGGATGTGCCCGCAACCAAGGTACATACCCTTGCCTGGAATCGAACCCAGGACCTTTCAGTCTGCAGGCCAACGCTATCCACTGAGCCAAACTGGTTTTGGCCACTTTCCCATTTTTATTGCAAATTAAGAATTACCTTGATTTTCACACTGTTTGAATTGTATGCATGGAGCAAAAAGCCAAGCCATAACCTCTTTATGCTTTCTCTGTGCTACTTATATAAACAAAAACCTATATACACCATCAAGGCACCAAAAACAGATTCCCAAGCAAGGAGGCTGCCTGTGGCACCTTTCTGGAGGCTTAAAAAGAAAATCACATCTTCCCTTGATTCTTTATTTTTTATTTTTTGTAAATTATATATATATATATATATATATATATATATATATATATATATATATATATATATTTTTTTTTTTTTTTGAATTTTTTTTTTTTTACTTTAACATTGTCCCCCCCACCCTCCCATACATACCCTCCCTCCCCAGAGTTTTGTGTCCATTGGTTTTGCTTATATGCATGTATACAAGTCCTTCGGTTGATCTCTTATCTCCCCTAGATCTCCCTACTCTCCCCGCTGTAATTTTACAGTCTGCTTATTGTTTTACTGTCTTTATATCTATCTTTTGGTTTGTCAGTTTATAATGTTTTTTAATATCCATAAATGAGTGAGGCCATGTGGTATTTCTCTTTCATTGACTGGCTTATTTCACTCAGCATGATGTTCTCTAGTTCTATCCAGGTTGCTGCAAATGATGAGAATTCCTTCTTTTTTATGGCAGCATAGTATTCCATTGTGTAGATGTACCATAGTTTTTGGATCCAATCATCTGCTGACGGGCACCTCGGCTGTTTCCAGATTCTAGCTATTGTAGATTGTGCTGCTATGAACATAGGGGTGCATATATCCTTTCTGATTGGTGTTTCTATTGTAGTTTCTTGGGATATATTCCTAGGAGTGGGATTACTGGGTCAAATGGGAGTCCCATTTTCAGTTTTTTGAGGAAACTCCACACTGTTCTCCACAGTGGTTGCACCAGTCTGCATTCCCACCAGCAGTGCACGAGGGTTCCTTTTTCTCCACAACCTCGCCAACACTTGTCGTTTGTTGATGTTGGCCATTCTGACAGGTGTGAGATGGTACCGCATTGTTGTTTTGATTTGCATCTCTCGGATGATTAGTGACTTTGAGCATGTTTTCATGTGCCTTTTGGCCTTCCTTCTGTCTTCTTTTGAAAATATTCTATTTAGGTCCATTGCCCATTTTCTAATTGGATCATTCATCTTTCTTTTATTTAGTTGAATAAGCTGTTTGTAGATGTTGGAGATTAAACCTTTATCAGTGGTAACATTTGCAAATATGTTCTCCCACATAGTGGGCTTTCTTGTTGTTTTGTTGATGGTTTTTTTTTTTTTTTTTTTTTTTTTTTGCTGTAAAAAAGCTTTTTATTTTGATGTAGTCCCATTTGTTTATTTTCTCTTTAGCTTCCATTGCCCTAGGGGCAGTATCAGTGAAGAAGTTCTTTTGGCATATGTCTGAGATTTTGTTGCCTGTGGATGCTTCTAGTATTTTTATGGTTTCCCGTCTGATGTTTAAGTCCTGTATCCATTTTGAGTTTATTTTTGTGTATGGTGTAAGTTGATGATTTAGTTTCATTCTTTTGCATGTATCTGTCCAATTTTCCCAACACCATTTATTGAAGAGACTGTCTTGACTCCATTGTTCCCTTGATTCTTTAAACATAATATGCTTATTTAAAGAAAAAAAGGATAAAATCATGAAAATAAAATTGAAATGACTTGAATTCTATCATAGCTAACCACAGTTGATATTTTGTTTTATTTCCTTTTAGCTTTTCAAATATATCTATCTCAACCCAGAATTGAGATCACAGTATACATACAAACTTATAACTCTCTCCTCTCACTAACTTTATACAGTGAGCATTAATATTCTTTAGAAGCACCATTGTTAATGGTTAGATGCAATACATCCTATGGAGGTGCCAACATTTATGACACACATCCCTCATGGCGGGGCATGGCGGTCTTCCATGCCACACGGTACTTGGGAGACCCTCCGGATTGTGAGTTGCTTGAGGCTGTTCCTTGAGGACAGTGCCATTCATCATGGCAGCTGGCAGCCTCTGGACCAGAGCCCTGCCTTCTTCCAATTTGTAAAGAGAAGAGAAAGGAGAGAATGGGGTATAAAACTCACAGCCCCTTTAGCTAGCTTGGGTCCTTTGGGCATCTTTAAGACCTTGCATGAGGGGGAAAAAAATCCCCTGAGAAACAAAAACAAAAAAACAAAAACAAAAAACAAAACCACACACACACACAAACAAAACAAAACAAAACAAAAAACCCTAAAAAACTAAGCCTGAAAGACCTCTCTACAAGCACCAGGTGTTGATCATATCGAGATGAGCAGAGGCTTAGAGAGAGCTTGTTTCCACCGAGGAGGACATTTGGTCCCCACTAGGGCACAGCCTTGAGGGTTAAAGAGAGAACTCTGGGCATTGAGCTCTTTACAACTGTCATTTGATCTGCTCCTCACGAAACTCCATGAAGTCAGCATTAGTATTTCCATTTCAGAGGCAGACAAACAGGACTGAGGAGGTAAGTCACCTGCTCCTGCCCTGGAAGAGTCAGGTTCTGAACCAGATCAGTCTTTAGGCACAGCTTTGACCACTCTGCGGTCTTTAATCCTGAAGGTCAAGCATCTAATTGGTGCAGAACAAACGTTCAGTACGTACTTGGGTTTTTTGTTGTTGTTGTTTGACTTCTCTTTTCTCCCAGGCACAGACGAGAGAACCAAGCTGACCGTACATTTTGTGTGCACCGCGCCTCACTGGCTGGTTCCCAGCCCACTCACTGGTTCACATGAATACGCTTCAGACTTGGTTGTAAGATCAACCTCTTCAGTGAGACAAAAGGCAGGCTCCCAAGGACAGACGCGAAGAGGTCCAGGCGATTTGAATGGGCAAACGGGAAACTATTGTGCCGGTGGTGAAGTGGAAGAACTGTATCTTCAGGACTATCACCCTGTGCAGGGAAAGCCCGTCTGGTGTGGAGGAAAGGCCAGCAGCTGGCTGTGCCAGTACACAGCCAGTGCCCACCGCGCTCCTCTTAAAAGAGGATGTAAGGGTGTTATGCACAAAAGAGAAAGTGCTGTGATTTACAAAGCACACTTAAAAAAAAAAAAAAAAAAAAAAAGGCTGCATTCGCTTTTATCATCATCCCCACAGTCACATCACATGGGCCTTTCTCTCCTGGATTTGGGAAGGAGATTCAGGACCCCCAGGCCCCTGCCAAACAAAGGGCATGAGCAGAAGTTAAGGAAATCAGAGCTAATAGTGTAGCAAGACTCCCTCTCACACAGCTGCAGCCCTTTCATGGCCCAGGACCAGATCCCCGCAGGCTCTGAGAGAATTCAGAGTCTAGCTGAGCATACCTGAAGCAGAGGAGAAAAAGCTCCCTGCTTCTGCCTGCAGGAGGGTGTATTGCATGTCACCTCCCCTCCTGCAGGCAGAAGGAATGTCAAACTCCACCCTGTCGATCTGAGTTTGCCGGCAGAGCCTTCCATATGCAAGCACCAGAGTTCCATGCTTTACTAGGCTGGCTATTTCTTGAAGTGAAAGACTGAATTGCAGGATGTTGCTGGGCATGACCAGGAGTTTGATTCATATGTTCATCAGTGAAAGAATCACATAAATAGTCCAAATTGTTGGAGCATGTAATTTACATTGGTTTCGGAATGCACTTTGGCCCCTCCGGTATTAACACTGATTCTAAGAGAAACATTTTTATTTTCAAGTCTTCGCAGTCACGGGTAGCATACTACACTTTTTCTTCCTTAGTGGTGCATTACACAATGGTGCATTTCCCAAATCAATGGCAGATTTGATGAATTACAGTCCATGTGAATTTTAATGGAACGGACAGCCTGGAAATTGGCATTATGTTGAGCCAAATAAAATGAAAATGTGTGAAGACCTGATAACTGTTTCCATCTTGCTCAACTTGCGATACCACAGGCTAACAAGGGGCTGAAAACATGTCTTCCTCCTGCTGTGCTCTAAATCAGCAGTTCAGCTTGGCTGCATGGTGGAAAGAAGGGGGTGAGTGGAGGGGGGGGAGGAAATTAAAAAATATTGATGCCTTGTCCTGCCCTTCAAATTTTTTATTTACTGGTGTTCCCTGGGCACCAGCGTATGTAGAGGCTCTGCATGTGTTTTGAATGCACTGTAAGGTTTGAGACAACCACTCGTCTCATTTTAAAAGCATCACTTTGCGACTGCTCTGTCTAGACACCTGGAAATCATATGGCCTCCTGTCTCTTGACATGGCTCTCAGGTTTCTCCCTTCTTTATTCTCCCTTCTTTATTCCCTCTGCCCTGCCCTGGTTTAAGCCCCATCATTTCTGCTCTTGATCCTTGCATCCTATCTCTCTCTCCAGTATTTTTTTTTTCTTCTTCAATCTGTAACCACATAACATGCCAGATAGATTTCTCAGTTCTTAACTGAGTTCTCAGGGCTTAAGTAAGCCCTAACTTAGGTTCCCCTGGCTAACAAATTCTTTATAGGTGGCCAAGCATGCTCCTGACCTGCCCACGCTCCCAGCCCTGTCTGCTAGTCTGCCCCATAGACACCCAGCATTCCTGGAAAACTGAATAGCTCCAGCTCCCAGAATGCATCACTCTCTTTTGTCCCTTTATGTCTTGGCCCCCAGTGTTCCCTCTGTCTCCATCTCTCCTCACTTACCTTTCCAGTGAAGCCTTTTTCTTTTTCTTTCTTTCTTTTTTTTAAATATATTTTTTATTAATTACAGAGAGTAAGGGAAAGATAGAAACATCAATGATGAAAATCATTGATCAGCTGCCTCCTGCACACCCCCTATTGGCGATTGAGCCCACAATCTGAGCATGTGCCCTTGACCGGAATCGAACCCAGGATCCTTCAGTCCACAGGCTGACATTCAATCCACTGAGTCAAACTGGCGAGGGCTCCAGTGAAATCTTTTTCACGGCCCTTCTTCCCAGTGATCTCTGCCACTGTGCTCCTTTCTCCCCTCCTTTGCACCACCACGCGTGTCTGTGATGGCAACCACAGGGCCAGCTGTGCTTCACTGATGCTGTGAGCGACTTGGGGGCGAGGGTGCTGCATGTTCTGTGCTTCACTTTTCTGGCACTCAGAACAGAGCCCAGTTAGTGTTTCAAGTGAGTCAGTGGCTGCTTTCGTGACTGCCGAGTGCACCTAACATGTGCTCAGAAAACACCTCTGTTTAAAATTATCCAAGAAAGGAGGGGGAGTAGACAAAACAAGATTGGCTAAGTGGGTGATAGACACATGGAGACTCATTATATTATTCTCTCTAATTTTGTTTGACTTTTTTTTTTTAATATATTTTATTGATTTTTGTACAGAGAGGAAGGGAGAGAGATAGAGAGTCAGAAACATCGATGAGAGAGAGTCATCGATCAGCTGCCTCTTGCACACCCCCTACTGGGGATATGCCCGCAACCAAGGTACATGCCGTTGACCGGAATCGAACCCGGGACCCTTCAGTCCCCAAGCCGACGCTCTATCCATTGAGCCAAACCGGTCTCGGCAAATTTTGTTTGACTTTTTAAAAAATTGATTTTTTTACAGAGAGGAAGGGAGAGGGATAGAGAATTAGAAACATCAATGAGAGAGAAACATCGATCAGCTGCCTCCTGCACACTTCTTACTGGTTATGTGCCCACAACCAAGGTACATGCCCTTGACCAGAATCGAACCTGGGGCCCTTGAGTCCACAGGTCGATGATCTATCAACTGACCCAAACTAGTTAGGGCTGTTTGACTTTTTTCTGTTTTGTTTTTTCATCATAAAATAAAGGGAAAAAACGCCTTTGTTTGAAAGGCTGGTCTGAAAAGTAAGAGAAATGGCGGTTCTCTCTGCATCCGAGAAGTGCTAGAATCTCTCTGGGCTCTGAAAGGACACTTCAGCCTAATTTGATTGTGGGAATGTTTATTTAACAACAGCCCCTGGCAAATGGGTGAGGTTTGCAGTTTATAACCACACTAAAAGCCTTACCTTCTTTATTTCCTTTTGTGTTGTGTTTCTTCAGCCATTCAATATTTTTTCTGATGGCTTCCAAATAGGCTTCTGTTTTCCCTGAAAAGGCAAGAGAATCAAATCAAACACTCATACAATACCATTGCATCTCTTTTTAAAGACCACATTATGTGTAAAACCATAGACAAAATATTGGAATTATCGAGCATTTGTGCGGTGGTACACCTAATGAGGTAGTGTGTGTGTGTGTGTGTGTGTGTGTGTTGGGGGGGAGAGGGGAGGATGTCAAGGAGAGTGGGCGGGGATAAGATTCTAGGAGGCAGAACCAAGTGGTAAGTGTCAAGAAGCCATTCTCCGCCTACACAAATTTCTATAGTTTGATGTTCTGGGAAACTTTTGATTCAATTCACTGGATAGGTGGGTCCCTGTAATTCTTAGATTGAGTTGTTTATGGTTACCAATGGTTCTTCTAAACCTAGGAGCCTTGTCAGGTCAAGACCTGAGTCAGAGTGGCAGATATTTAAAAGAATCCTTCACTAAGTGATGTTAAGTAAGCCCACATGTGTGGCTTGTGTAAGCTGTTAAGCAAGCCTTCAGCTCACTTCTGATAGGAAGTATGTAGAAACTCAGATAAAGAGGGCAGTCCAAACCTCATTTCAAGGTTTGGATGGTGAACCTTATCATTTATTCTAGTAAAACTCCCCTGGATGTAAAACTCTCTGATGGGCCTCAGCTGTGGCGGGAGAATACCACACATTACCTGCTGTTTGACAGCATTGCATTTAAGTGACTTGTTGCTTACAAATCAGTATTATCATCAACTTAGAGATGAGGAAACTCAGGCACAGAAAGGCTGAGTGACTTGGCTGAGGACACACAGGAAATAACAGAGCTGGAATTTGGGTTCTGATCTTGCCAAGTTTCTGTTACCTGCACAATTTTGAAAGATTACACCTGTATTCAGACATAAACACCGATGTACCCTTGTTTTGTCTCAAAACAATCATCTCCTTAAGCAATTGAGATCCCTAATGCTCAGAGTGTCTGTACTAAAAGACAGGGGGGTCTGGAGAGTTCTGGGAGGCTAAGAAAAAAAGCTTTCAAAGTGCAGAGCCTCTGCAAAAGTAATGGGATGCCAAGGCTTAGTGTGGTGACCACCTACTCTGAGCCCCTTTGAGCCCAATTACCTCTAGTCTACTGCCCAGACTTTTTGAACTACTTGTACTGAGTGCTTTTTATGTGCCAGGTGCTCTGCATTGTGCACCAAAATGCATTATCTCTTTTATTCTTCACAACAATCCTTTGAGGCACTCCTATTTCATCCCCATTTTACATACAAAGAAACGAAGACACAGACAGATAAAAAGTGATATGTCGAAGATCACATGGCTAGTAAGTAATTGGTCCAGGTTTGAACATGGCTACATCTGACTGCAGACCAATAACACTGCCTTAAGATTTGACAATGTTCTAAGGATCCAAGATGGTGGCGGATCCAGGAACAAACTGGAATTACTCCTCCCAGGCCCAAACTGGAATTACAACTAAAATATAGAGCAATCAACCTGAATAGCCATCTGAAGACTAGCTAAACAGAAGTCTTATAACCAAGGATTTACAGAAGAGGCCACATCGAGACTGGTAGAAAGGCCAGAGACTTGAAAAGAACAGGATGTGGCTGGTCCTACTTGCACAGGACAGTATCTGAGATCTTGGAGGGATATCTGAGCTGCAAAGGTTACCCCTGAGAAATGTTGGGTCTCAATCCCAAAGTGGACTCACTGCCCAGAGCAACAATGCCAGGAAGAGGTGCCCACATAACATCTGACTATGAAAATCAGCAGGGATTCCATCTGCCAAGGAGAGACAAGAGAAGCCCAGGCACCCTTGTAAGGAACCAGCACACCAAGTCTTGTTCACAGCCACGCTCCCTGGGCTCTGGCAGAGGGAGGGCAGAGCAGACTAGAGTCGTGAGAGGAGGGACTGGGGCTCGTGACTCTGGGGAGAGAGCTGGAGGGACAGCCACCAAGATCCTGTGCTAAGTCACTGTCCCACTCCCCAGATGCCCCACTCCTTTCCACATGGCATCAGCCTGGGGGAATGCAAGAGCCCACCTCTGGGCTCCCTGTCTTTGCACCCTGCAGAGCTCACACCCTGCTGAGGAGTCAGTTCAGGGAAGACTCCAGGTGTCAGTGAATGAGTTATGTGGCTTCTGGGTAGGGGTCATTCCCCCTCACACTTTCCTGTGAACCTGATTGGTGACTTCCCCTCATGGGAGATCAGATATACCATTCTCTGGGCTCCTGGAAGCCCCACCTTCACAACTCCTGGTGGCTCACCACTGCCTAGGAATGGGAAGAATCTGGGACAGTCAAAATTGTGTGGCTCTGGGGTTATACATGTACACAATGGAATACTACTCACTGTAAAAAAAAGAAGGAACTATTATCTTTTGCAACAGCTTGGATAGACCTGGGGAGCACTATGCTAAGGGAAATAAGCCAGTCAGAGAGAGATAGGTACCATATGATTTACACTTATATGTGGAATCTAATGAACAAAATGAACTAACAAACCAAATAGAAATAGACTCAGAGATACAGAGAGGGAAGTTGGGGGGCTGAGTGAAAAAGGTAAAGGGATTAAGCAAAACAAAACAAAAGAAACCCAAACAAGTCATAACTGACAACAGTATGGTAATTATCAGAGGGAATGAGAGATGGGAGAGGTAAAACAAGAGGGTAAATGGTGATGGAAGGAAACTTGACTTGGGATGGTGGGCACACAATACAATATGCAGATGATGTATTGTAGAATTGTGTACTTGAAACCTAATAAAATTTTATTAACCCATGTCACCTCAATAAGTTCGATTTTAAAAATCTGACAATGTTTCAAACAGAATAGACTCATAGATATAGAGAACAGACAAATGGTTGACAGAGGGGAAGGGTTTGGGAGACTGGGTGAAAAGGATTGAGAAATACAGATTGAGAGTTACAAATTATGCGTGGGGATGTAAAGTACAATAGGGGAATATAGTCAATAATATTTCAATAACTATCTATAGTGCCAGGCAATTTTAATAACTATCTATGGTGCCAGGTGGGTACTGGAAAATATCAGGGGGAACACTTTGTAAAGTATATGGTTATCTAACGTCATCTGAAACTAATACAAAATAATATTGAATGTCAACTGTAATTGAAAAATATTAAAGAATTTAAAAAGAAAAGAAAAGAAAAATGCAGATGCCCTGTGGGGCATCTATAAAGACCTAATATATATCTGACCTCTGAGTTCTAGGCTATGGAAAATGAAAAACTATAAGGTGATTAACAAAAAGAAAGAAAAAGATTTAACAATATTCCAATTTCCACTATTACATTTATCTAATGACTTCCTGAGATTCTTTAAAAACAAACAAACAAACAAACAAACAAACAAAAAAATATATATATATTATTGGTTTTTTATAGAGAGGAAGGAAAAGGGATAGTTAGAAACATCAATGAGAGAGAAACATCGATCAGCTGCCTCCTGCACATTCCCTACTGGGGATGTGCCTGTAACCAAGGTACATGCCCTTGACCAGAATTGAACCGGGGATCATTCAGTCCTCAGGCCGAAGCTCTATCCACTGAGCCAAACCAGCCAGGGTGACTTCCTGAGATTCTTTCTTCCTTGTCTCATAAGTCCAATCCTACCTCACCACTGGGGCTCCATGTTATCTGGTCCCCAAAGAAACACAGAGAAACTCTTGTTCAAAAAGTGGATATGAGAAGAGATCTGAAAATTTTAGCCCCTATTTGCTTCAGTTGCCTATGTTTAGAGAGCCTTGATTTCAGGGCCTTGTTCTCATGAAAGTTAGAGCTTGTGAAAGACTCATGTCCCCCTTGCTGATATTATTCAATTACAGCACAATGAATATAGAGACTTTCACTGTCCAGTGCTAGTTGACTGTGAAGATCAACTGGATTTGGTAACATAAAAACACTGTTCTCTATTTCAAATTAATTCAGTTAGAAAAGGCATTTTGAACATGGACTATCTGAAATAGGGAATTCAACATTATCTTTTTAGGTTGCTTTTTGCTTAGGAACCAATCCTATATAATAATAAATAGGTAATATGCAAATTGACCATCACTCCAACACACAAGATGGCTGCCCCCTTATGGATACAAGATGACCTGCAGGGGAAGGCAGTTGTGTGTGTGTAGGGGGACCAGGCCATCAGGGGAGGGCAGTTGGGGTGACCAGGCCTTCAGAGGAGGACAGTTAGGGGTGACCAGGCCTGCAGGGGAGGGAAGTTAGGAGTGACCAGGACAGCAGGGGAAGACAGTTAGGGGCAATTGGAATGGCAGGTGAGCAGTTAGACGTCAATCAGGCTGCCAGGGGAGGGTTTAGGGAGTAATCAGGCTGACAGTCTGGGTTGTGAGAGGGCAGTTAGACATCCCTCAAGGCGTCCCAGGTTGGAGAGGGTGCAGGCTGGGCTGAGGGACATACACACACATACACACTCACACACCCGTGCACAGTTTTGTGCACTGGGCCTCTAGTTACCTATATAAAAATGATGGAAAGTAATTTAATTCACTATATTGACATTAACAGAGAGTGAGTTTACTGCAGCTTAAAGAAAACTAGACTGCAATCCATTAAAAAAACACGACTATCTTGTGGATTAAAATAAATATAATTAGGAAGTTTCTCTAATTTAATAGACACCCCCCCGCCACCACCCTTCCTTTTCTGCTTTATTTTTATCCATAGCACATCATTTTCTACCATATCATATAATTTATTTAAGTCTATTTTTTGTCTTCCTTTCTTAGAAATAGTACTTGTTTGCTGATGTACTCCCATGCCTAGAATAAAACCTGACTCTCAGTAAATATTAGTGGAATGGTGAGTGGATAAAGTGAGTGGATAAAAGCTCTTCCGATACCGTAGTAGCCAAATTATAGTCAGAAAATTGCTTGGTGAGCATGAAATAAAAACTAAATAAAATCTAAAAAATATAAATGGTATTTATAGTCTTTTCTTTTTTACAAAAAAATAAACTTTATTTGAAAGACATGAAATTTAATGAATTCTGAATTTAAATGATGGTTATATCAGAAACATTTTTAAATACCTATGAATGTGCTAAATAAACTATATCCGTATGTCCTTTAATCTTCACAGGGCTCTGGGAAATAAACAGTATTATTCCCATTTTACTCATGAGGGAACTAAGGCTCAGAGAAGTTAGGTGACATGCCTGTGGAGACACAACTGAGTAAGCATCAGAACCTCGTCTTGAACTGGAATGAGCCTCTGGAATGAACTGAGTGTCGTTTGGTAAAATCCACCTTTTACCAATAAGGCGTGGTTCTCAGACTTAGCTGCACATTAAAATCACTTTGGTGAACTTTTTTTTTTTTTAGTTTTAATATATTTTATTGATTTTTCACAGAGAGGAAGAGAGAGGGATAGAGAGCTAGAAACATCGATGAGAGAGAATCATCGATCAGCTGCCTCCTGCACACACACCCTACGGGGGATGTGCCCGCAACCAAGGTACTTGCCCTTGACCAGAATCGAACCCGGGACCTTTCAGTCCGCAGACCGGCGCTCTACCACTGAGCCAAACCGGTTTCGGCACTTTGGTGAACTTTCAAAAATCCCGATGTCCAGGTCCTTCCTTCCCTATCCCCATTAAGTCAGAACATCTGGGGGTAGGGACCAAGCGTCACGTTTTTTGTTTTTCCTTCTACTAACAATCCTTAGGTGATTGCAATGTGGGGTACAGTTTGGGAACCACGGCCACCGGGAGTGGACCTCCACACATTCACAGGAGCACGGGGATGACGGGAATGAAATCAGCTGTTCCTCTGCTCTTAGAGAGAAGCAGCTGGTTCCTATTTACATTTTCTCTTCCGGGAGCCGTAAGCAAATCTTTTATTTACACAGTGTGCGCTGAAAGCCCATGAGAGTCCACTTTGGAAAGCTGGAGTTTTTTTTTTTTTTTTCAAATTGATTTCAGCTTCCTGTGGAAAAAAATAGCTCATGGCTGAGGTAATATGGAACAAGCCTGAAAACATATGCTGGAGCAGATGGGAAGAGGGCCAGAGTCAAGAGGCAACCCCGCTTTCCTGGCTGTTCTGGCTCAGCACTAGGAAAGAAATAGCGTATTTTCCGGCGTATAAGATGACCCCCTAATTTTACAGTTAAAACATAGGTTTAGGCCTATATTCGCTGTATAAGACTACCCCCCACTTCCGAGGCAACACCAGTTCTTTTTTTAATAGACTGCCTTTCTGACTGGCCAATCTGAGCAGGCTTTTTACTAGAACACAGTGTCATCTTATACGCCGGAAAATACGGTATCCTTTATACATAAATTTGTCCTGGCCCAGCTCTGCTATCCTGATCTGCAGCCCCTCAGAAAATTGGAGAAATCAATAGAGTTAACCTAGTGAAGACTGGATGTACTAAAGATATTAGATCTTTTAAAAGAGTGTATATGAAAATTAAGTTTAATAAATGATGCTTAAAATTCTTACAGGAAAAATGATATGATTACAGTTTTGAACTGCATTAAGCAAAGCAACTAGTACCGGTATTATGATGTCAACATGGGCCTCAAAGCCATTCAATTCAAAGATTTCTGCACAATGATGACATTTCATATGCCCCACATAGACAGTATGGAATACTGAGTTGAGCACTGAATGGGACCAGGGAATGTGAGTCCAAGGCCCAGATCTGCCAGTCTTGGGCTATGAGATCTTGGGCGAGTCACCTCATCTTCTGGGCCTTGGCTTACTTATTTGTAAATTAAGGGGTAAACCCTAAAAAAGATGATTCATTATTTCTAAATATGGGAAGAAACTCTCCTTTGCTATCCTTGAAAAACCTGTGTTGGCAGTAGGTCTCTGTGCTTGTGCTTAGCTCTGAGCACTCTTGCTGACTCACAGGGGAGAAGACAGGACTCGCTATTTTCTGGACATTTCTAGAAGAATGCCTTGGGGCTTGAATAAAGGCATCACTTTTCTCCTCTTATGTTGCTTTAAAAGTAAAAACATCCACATGAGTTAGTTAATTTATCAATTTATTAATTAAGTAAGTTACCGTCTCTGTCTTTGGTAAAGATATGGAAATGATAGAATATTTAAGTGAAAGGTATATTAGAGATCACTTTTAAAACTCAGTTTCATTATCTGGCCATAATCTTGATAAATGATAGCACTGGAATGAGTTTCTGGGTATTATAATGTTGATCTCATCCCCTGGATGATTTTTTAAAAAATTCAGTGACTCATAAAGTAGAAGTGAATGAGTAAACATCAAACTGGCAAAAGAGAGTATACTTAGATCATGGAATAAAGTGCCAAATACTTTTTTTTTTTTTGTCTTCAGAGAGTGATTTACTTGAAACATTAAGCAACTTTTTAGGTATGGAAAAATTAGAATAAATTCTATTTCATTGTCACATCCTTAAATTTAGGAATAATTATTGAAATTCCTGTACTAATTAGAATAATTATTGAAATACCTGCACTAATAATTATTCAAATACCTGCAATAACTAGAAATCAATATTTTAAAATAGTATTCTTTTTTAAAAAAATATATTTTATTGATTTTTTACAGAGAGGAAGGCAGAGAGATAGAGAGCTAGAAACATCGATGAGTGAGAAACATCGACCAGCTGCCTCTTGCACACCCCCCACCGGGGATGTGCCCGCAACCAATGTACATGCCCTTGACCGGAATCGAACCTGGGACCTTTCAGTCCACAGACCGACGCTCTACCGCTGAGCCAAACCAGTTTTGGCTAAAATAGTATTCTTAATGTGAGTCCTGTAGAACACAAGAGTTTAAATAATTTAACTAAACAATATTCAAAAGTTAATGTGTCATATTTCATCATTGAGTTATTTTACATTGTCTGCCTGAAATAAGATTCATGTAAACATGCTCAGTAAGTTGAAGAGTGATACAAACGTAGGGTAACTATTATTATTATTGTTCCTATTTCCCAATGACCCAACATATGCTTGATATAGTTAATAAATATTTGCTGTCTCATCTCACATTGCAAGACTAAAAACAGACTCCCTATAGGCATTACTGCCAATGTGTCTGGCTTTATAATTAACTCCTAAAATGGTTTTAGCTGGGCCATTACCTCATCCCTTGATCTGCTCTGTAATGTCTTCCAACTTTCTCTACACACGCCTGATTCATCAATAAGGATGTGGCTTGTGTTACACTTGCCCACACATAGGTTAGCAACTACTCTCAGGTCATTCCAAAGCTTGCTTGAGTCCTCAGAGTGAAACATATTCCAGGGTGGGGAACCATTTTTCTGCTAAGGGCTATTTGGATATTTATAACATCATTCTGGGGCCCATACAAAATTATCAACTTAAAATTAACCTGCTATATTTGGTCAAACATTTAATTAACTCACCCCGAAAGCCTTGACAGGGTTGGACAGAGTGATTTCTCTCTCAGGCCTTCTATGGCCCAAGGGCTGGATGTTCTCCATCTCTGTTATTCCTTCTGCAACTACTTCCTGGACACAATGCCAGGCAGGCCATCGGAATTAATGTTTATTTGTTGCTTAATAAATGTCTCAGAAAACCCAGTCAACCCTACCTCCACCCATATAGATGCTTTTATCCAGTGTTTCCTCAGTGGGTTTAATAACAGAGAAGCAAAACAGCTTTTAAAAAAAAAGTGCAAATAAAGCAACTGTGAATACAAAGGTATATATTGTAATATGTCCTTTGGGGGTTTAATTACTCTTTTTTCCCCCTTTTTTTCAAGGAACCTTTGCTCTTGACTTACAGCTCAGTCCGGTATTTTCTAAACAGTGCTGGAATCACTTTTTCTTATCCCAGAGTAATCGGGCTGATAAGATAGATGAACCTTCAGGACATTATGCTCACTAAAGTAAGCCAATCACAAAAGAACAAATATTGTATGATTTTACTTACAGGAGGTACTTAAATTAGTCAAATCCAGAGACAGAAAGTAGAATGGTTGCCAGGGGCTGGGAAGGAAGGGGGAATGAGTAGAGTTTCAGTTTTGCCTGAAAAGAGTTCTGAAAATGGATGGTAATGGCAGCACAATAATATGAATACACTTTATACCAATGAACTGTTCATTTAAAAATGGTAAGATGGTGCCCTGGCGGGTGGTTCAGTTGGTTGGAGCGATGTTCTGTACACCAAAAGGTCATGGGTTTGATCCCAGTCAGGGCACATACCTAGGTTTTGGGTTCCATCCCCTAGTTGGGGCACATACCGAGGTTGTGGGTTCCATCCCCCAATTGGGGCACATATGAGAGACAACCAATTGATGTTTCTCTCTCTCCCCCTTCCCCTCTCTTTAAAGTCAATAAAAGCACATCCTCATCCTCAGTGAGGATTAAAGAAAGAATTACTTCAATAAAAAGGTTAAGATGGTAAATTTTATATATATATATATATATATTTTTTTTTTTTTTTAACCAGAATTTCTAAAAAAATATATTAAATAAAAGTTTATCACTGATCCAAAGTGGGTCTAGGGTTGAGCAGAAGTATCAAGACAGCATGATTGGTCTACAGAGTCAGCAAACATGGTATGTCCCTCACCAATTCCCCTGTCCACTGCCCACAATTAATGATTATTAATTAATAATTCCAATATTCTTTCCTCCTGAGCCCAGATGCAGCATCATAACCTTTCTTAACACAGGGCACTAACAAACAATTAGATTTAATATGTCAGCTATGTCAACATAGGAGAAAATTGTGAATATCACTGAAATCCATTCCAGAGAAAGGGAGGGTACAATAATATAAAACTTTGTAAGATAGGAAAAATAAACATGAACTTGATATATTAAGAAAAAAATTTCATTTTCAGCCCTGTCTCAAAAAAAACCCCCAAATAACTGAAAAAGCATACCTTTGGCCAACACCACTACTCATTTGAACCCACATAACGCAGTTCAGGTCTCTATAAAGAAGCTGAGCTCAGCCCGTGTGACTCAGGGGTTGAGTGCCGACCTATGAACCATTATGTCACAGTTCGATTCCTAGCCAGGGCACATGCCGGGATGTGGGCTCAATCCCCAATATATATATATTTAAAAAACAACCAGAACTCTTTGAAGAAGAACTGATTTGAAGTCTTGGGACAGGAAAATTCAGAGCAGGTCTAGAATATCCTATTGCTATAGTGAGCAAAGGTGCTTTTAAAAACCACTGGTCAGTGCTAGAAAGACAAAAGACCAAGATGGGGGCAAAGGCTCCTATCGTCCAAGTTATAATCATGGAAGCATAAAGTCATCATTATCATGATCTAGAACGACATACATAAAAAGTTACTATAACCAAAACTGGTTTGGCTCAGTCTTTGGACTGAAGGGTCCCAGGTTAGATTTTGGTCAAGGGCATGTACATTGGTTGCGGGCACATCCCAGGTGGGGGTTGTGCAGGAGGCAGCTGGTTGATGTTTCTCTCTCATCGATGTTTCTGGCTCTCTATCCATCTCCCTTCCTCTCTGTGGAAAATCAATAAAATATACTTTTTTTAAAAAGTTGCTATAATGTCAGAAGTAGTAGTAGTAATATATAAGAGAAATAGTAATTTTATGGCTTTTATTCAGCTACAAGGTACTAATTACATAGCTCATTTGTTTCTTTTCTACTTAATACATAGATACTTGTTAAGCATGGATCTATCAAGTATGAATGTGCACTTGTTTCTATCCATACTAGAGGCCCAGTATATGAATTTGTGCACTGGTGGGGGCCGACTGGGCCACACTGGCCAGGGGGGCAGAGGATGTGGGAGGTTGGCCAGCTGGCCCCGCCCCCAATTGGGATGTGTGTGTGGGGTGATTATTAACTTTTGAATATTGTTTAGTTAAATTATTTAAACTCTTGTTTTCTACAAGACTCACATTAAGAATACTATTTTAAAATATTGACTTCTAATTAGTGCAGGTATTTGAATGATTCAATAATTATTCCTAAATTTAAGGATGTGACAATGAAATATAATTTATTCTAATTTTTTCATACCTATAAAGTTGTTAACACCAAGAAATCTATGGCTTTTTTATATACCAACTAGGGGCCCGGTGCACAAATTTGTGCATGGCCTGCGGAGATTGGGCCCCAGATCGCACCCCCAGCCTTGCAGCCCCAAAGCCCTGCCTGGCACCCCACCTTGGCCTGGTGCCACTCCCTTACCTGTTCCACCATCCTGCCTGCCATGCCATCTATCGTGACTGGGCTCCCCCCCGCTCAGTTCCCTCAGCACCTGGGAGCCAGGCAGCAGCCCAGCCCACCACTGCATTCACTGTCTGTGGGGTGATTGGCGGGGTGATTGGGCCCCATTCTCATCTGCCTTGGCCTGGAGCCACCCCCTCACCTGCTCCATCATTCCACCGCAGTCCTGCTCATCAGGGCTGGCAGTGCCTCCATTGCTGCCCACTACCAGTGCCACATCACCTCCTAGTGGTCAGCGCATGACATAGGGAGTGGTCGAACAACCATCCAAGGGGACAATTTATATATTAGGCTTTTATTAAATAGGATAATGAACTCACAGAAAGAAAAACTAAAAAACAAAACAAAACAAAAAAACCCCCAACCAATCCCATTTACCATTGCAACAACAACAAAAAAATAAGATACCTAGGAATAAACTACAGGATGTTGAAAAAAGGAGATAGAGGAAGACATAAACAAATGGAAAAATATACCATGTTCATGGATTGGTAGACTTCAACATCATTAAAATGTCCATACTATCCTAAGCAATTTATAGATTCAATGCAATCTGTACAACTACAGCATGTTTTACAGACCTAGAACAAACTCTCAAAAAATTTATATGGAATAAAAAAAAAAAGAGAGCCTGAATAGATTCAGCAATCCTGAGAAAGCACAAAGTTGGAGGGATCACAATATCAGATATCAAGCTATATTATAAAGCCACTGTTCTCAAAACTGTCTGTTACTGGCACAGGAACAGACACATAGACCAATGAAACAGAACAGAGAACTCAGAAATCAACCCAAGCCATTATGCTCAATTAATATTTGACAAAGGAGGCAAGAGCATACAATGGAGTCAAGACATTCTCTTCAATAAATGGTGTTGGGAAAATTGGACAGATACATGCAAAAAACTGAAACTAGACCACCAGTTTACACCATACACAAAAATAAACTCAAAATGGATAAAGGACTGAAATGTACAATGGAAAACCATAAAAATATTAGAAGAATTTATAGGCAGCAAAATATAAGACATATATTGTAGCAATATCTTTACTGATTCAGCTCCTGGAGCAATGGAAACTAAGGAGAAAATAAACAAATGGGACAACATCAAAATAAAAAGCTATTCGCAGCAAAAGAAACCATCAACAAAACAACAAAAAAGCCCACTGCATGGGAGAACACATTTGCCAATGCTATTTCAGATAAGGGTTCAATTTCCAAAATTTATAGAGAACTCATACAACTTAACAAAAGGAAGGTAAACGACCCAATTAAAAAATGAACACTTTTTGAAAGAGGACATACAGAAGTCCCAGAGACATGAAAACATGCTCGAAGTCACTAATCATCTGAAACAGGCGTCCTCAAACTTTTTAAAGTGGGGGCCAGATTACGGTCCCTCAGAGAGCTGGAGGGCCGGACTATATGAACTACTAATTCCTACTGTAACACCTCGGCTGCGCTCACTGCCCAAAAAACCTGGCGGGCCAGATCAGACTCCTCTGTGGGCCGCATGTGGCCCGCGGGCCGCAGTTTGAAGACCCCTGATCTGAAAGATGCAAATCAAAACAACAGTGAGAAACCATCTCACACCTGTCAGAATGGCTATCATCAACAAATCAACAAAAGACAAGTGCTGAAGAGGATGTGGAGAAAAAGGAACCCTCTTGCACTGCTGGTGGGAATGCAGACTGGTGCAGCCACTGTGGAGAAAAGTATGGAGTTTCCTCAAAAAGTTAAAAATTGAACTCCCATTTTACCCAGTAATTCCACTTCTAGGACTATAGCCAAAAAAAATCAGAAACACCAATCAGAAAAGATATATGTACCTCTATGTTCATAGCAGCATAATTTACAATTGCTAGGATTTGGAAATAGCCCAAGTGCCCATCAGCAGATGAGTAGATTAAAAAACAGTGGTACATCACACAATGGAATATTACACTGCTGTAAAAAAAGAAGGAACTCTTACCATTTGCAACAGCATGGTTGGACCTAGAGAGCATTATGCTAAACAAAATAAGCCAGTTAGAGAAAGATACTGGTAAATATCTCATGATCTCACTTATAAACTGATGAACAAAAATAAAGCCAGAGACATAGAAGCATCAGATAGTCCATCCAACCTAAGAGGGAAGGCAGTGGAGTGGCAGCGTGTAAGAGATCAACCAAAGGACTTGTATGCATGCATATGAGCATAACCAATGGACACAGACAGTAGGGGGATGATGTGCTGGGGGGTGGGATTGGGCAGAGAGAAGACAATGAGGGGAAAAGGAGACTTATGTAATACTTTAAATTAAAAAAAAAAAAAGACCATCAAAAAGATAAAACCAATTTGCAATCCCAGGACACTCAAGAACATTAGAAGAAATGATTGCTCAATAGTTATTCTTAGTGGTGGGACTTGACTTATGGATCACCCTTTCAGGTGTGTTGAACATTTTTGCTTCCCCACTTTCATTGCCAACCTAGATCTGTTAATTCCATACCTTTTGGCTCATCTGTTTTTCCTCTGGGATTATCATCTTTTGTGGAATCCTTCAAGGTTCCATATTCCTTTTCCATCTTAGCTGCTTCTTCCTTGGTACTGTCTGTTTCTTCATGACCCTTCATTGATGGCGCTGTAATCAGATTGTGCACTGTTGGTATAACCCTATTCCCAATCCATTAATTAACTCCTAATGTAGAAATAAACTATTAAAAAAGTACAGTTTGAGTGTAGGTCATTTTTTTTAAAATTTTTTTAGCTGAAAGAGATCTTAGTGGTTATCTATACCATCTCCCTCCTCCCATTTCACAGAGGGGAAAACTGAGGCCCAGAGAAGGGAGAGCTGTGCCACGGTCATCCACTGAGTTAGCAGAAAAGCTGGACCAACCTGTCAGCATCCTGGATTTTGGTTTAATGTTCTTTCTCTTCTGCCATACTGTGTCATTAGAGCCATGGATTATTTCCATTACTTTAACTAATGTAGGCAATTAAGTGGGATAGGTCAGATCCCAATGGAAATTTGAGTCTTGATTCAAAATGCAAATAAGTCTGTAGTTGCCCAAACTCTACTTTGTTGTATATTTGAAGAATAGCTTATTACTCAGAATAGCACCTAAGAATTTAAGACAATGGCAGGTGTTTGGGGCCCTGACCACTTCCTAAGAATCTTAACTAAAGATGTACTTCCATTTTTCAGTGCTTCTCGGGATCAGATTTCTGTGCTGAGGCTGGCCACAAAATAACCAAGGTTGTAGCTCTTTAATCCCACGGTTGGATTTCAGATTTTAAAACTTTAAAAAATCTATAATTCTTTATAATGCTTACTGAAGTTCATTATTTATAATTCAAAAGGTTGTGCTCAAAGCAAGAAAAATTGTTAAATCATACCTGAGAAAAGCTTGCTTTTGTTGTCAGTAACATTTTTTTCTAGCTTGTTCTTGGTCTGAAGAGCAATTGTTTCATCCAAGTTTTCTTGAGGGAGGAGGGGAAAAATATAATTTTATTTCCTGAAAGATATTATCAAACTTCTACTAAAAATGTTCAAGTTTCACCAAAAATGTCACAATAGGAATTTCATGATATTAACACTGCTAGAAAGATGATTTGACATGGATTTATTGCTAGACTCTCAGGATAATAAAGAATCCTATCTGAGATCCCAGGTTCATCCTCTTACCCAGTTAATTGCAGAAGTTCCTTCCATATTTTTATGGCCACAGCTAGAATATATAGGGTTGAAACCTATAATGAACACTGTGGTTTTGGCCTACTCAATACCTTCTGGTAACTACACCTTAGTTTTCCTTTGGAAAACCCACACCTCTCCCACTCTCAGCACATTTGTCTCAAGGTCTTCCACCCCCTGGACTACAGTGATTGGTTCAAGGAGAAAAACATGACTCAAGCCACGACAATTACATTCAATGCTAGAACCACTGGGAGAAAGAGGTTCTCTTCCCAATGGGATTCTTGTTCTGTGGGGATGTGAGATTGGAGCTGTGCTAGCCATCTTGTTCTTATAAAGGAACCACTTGTTTAAAATGAAAATATGGAAAATCGGAGCTGTGAGATGGGGAGTAATAGACTCCTCCTTACACCATTGGTAGACTTAACAAACATGAAGCCAGACCACCTCTAACCCTGGACTTTTCAGCTACATGAGGCAATTAAATTTTCTTTTCATTTAAGCCAAAGAGTTGGATTTCCATCATTTAGTATTCTCATTAACTCATGAGACAGCTAGTTCGACTGATAGTCGTAAGAGTGAGAATTTCCCTATTCTTATCAAGATGAAATCTTATCCTTGTCTTTGTCCTAACTATGCCCTTTGGAGTAACATCACATAAATGTTACTAGATATGAGTCTAGACTGTAACCAGCTCAAGGTAGACAACACATTAGAATCTACATTCTGTATTTAGTTATTCAACCAGCCACATATTCTATCTTACTAATAGGGCAAGTCTTTTTTGCTATTTGCAAACAACCATTTCTTTGCAATTAATCTATGAAGAATCCATTATTACTTTATATTATTCCTCTCCAAGTAAACTCTCCCTTCATTCTACCCCATGCCTCTTTTGAGAAGAAAAATAGTATATTCTATTGTATGATGCAGTCTCTTTTATTCCAGATAACATTTTGGTATATTTCTGTCCAACTTTCTATACATACATTCATTTTTTAACACGAAAGTTCTAAATGGCTTTAAGCATTCAATAGAGTCATGAATATTTCCTCTTGTTATTAATCCTTATCAACAATGTTTACATTGCATATGTAATGAACATACAATTATTAAAAACACATACATTTGAAAGAAAAATTTAAATAGTCTAACATAAGAACCACTAAATAATTTATTTTAGATATTTTCCTCTTGTGGAATATCTAGGTCATTTACACTTTTTTGTTCCTATAAACCAGTGTTGTCCAAGAGAATTTTCTGCAATGATGGAAATATTTACTTCTGTATTGGTTCAATGTGGTAGCCACCAGGTACATGTGCCTACTATATGAAAAACTAGATTTAAAATCTTCCCTCTTCTAGGTATATATCCCAAAAATTCGAAATCATGTATTAGCAAAGATATATGCACCCCTATGTTCATTGCAGCATCATTCACAGTGGCTAAGACATTGAAACAACCAAAGTGCCCTGTGATAGAGGACTAGATAAAGAAGTCCACATACACAATTGAATATTACTCAGCCATAAAAAAGGACAAAGTAGCACCATTTGCAACAACGTGGATGGACCTTGAGAACATTGTGCTAAGTAAAATAAGTCAGTCAGAAAAAGCTAAGAACCATGTGATTTCACTCCTAAAACTGATATAAACTGAAATTCATGAACACAAACAGCAGTGTGGTTGCCAGAGGGCAGAGGGTAGGGGGAGAGGGGGTCTTAATATAAGGTGCCAGGAGAAGATTTGACTTGGGGTGTGCACACATGGTACAATATACAATATCTTGTAACAAAGAAACCCATTCCTAAAACTGATATGTTCATGTTGACCAATGTCACCCCAATCAGTTTAACAAATAAAAATAAATAAATTTTGTTTAATTTTAATTGCTTTTCATTTTTTAAATTTTTATTATTTTAAAATATATTTTTATTGATTACAGAGAGGAAGAGAGAGGAAGAGAGAAACATCAATGATGAGAGAGTCATTGATTGGTTGCCTCCTGCAGGCCCCACACTGGGGATCAAGCGCACAACCTAGTCATATGCCCTGACCGGGAATCGAACCATGACCTCCTGGTTTATAAGTCATCCCTGGAGCCACACTGGGCTTGATTACTTTCTATTTTAATAGCAACATATGGTTAATGGCTACCATACTGGACAGTACAGCCATAAACAGTAGTGGAAATATCTACCTTGTACATAAGCCTTATGGTATGTCTAATTTATTTCCATAGAAAAAAGGATTAAAGTGAGGAAGTTCTGAGTCCTGGGGCATTGGTATAAAACAATGACTGATTTAAAACAGTCTTTGACCTACTGTTAAGTGAGTAAGTGGTCTACAAAGCACTGTGTATATAGCATGAATCCATGTTTTTGTTAAGTCAGATAAAAGAAAAAAATGAGCCGAAACCGGTTTGGCTCAGTGGATAGAGCGTCGGCCTGTGGACTGAAAGGTCCTGTGTTCGATTCCGGTCAAGGGCATGTACCTTGGTTGCAGGCACATCCCCAGTGGGGGGTGTGCAAGAGGTAGCTGATCGATGATTCTCTCTCATCGATGTTTCTAACTCTCTATCCCTCTCTCTTCCTCTCTGTAAAAAAATCAATAAAATATATTTAAAAAAGGAAAAAGAATGACATAGGGCCTGGTCAGAATGGCTCAGTTGGCTGAGTGGGTGGTGTCCCATGGAATGAAAGGGCACTGATTAAATTCCTGGTCAGTGCACATGCCTGGGTTGATCCCCTGTAGGGGGCTTTCTCCCCTTCTCCCTTCCTCTCTCTCTAAAATCAGTAAAAGCATATATTTTTTAAAAAGAATGACATAGATATACATGTGTGCCTACACACACACACACACACACACACACACACACACAGAAAATACCTGAAAAGACATAAACTAAAATATTACCTAAATGCTAGTATTATGAGTGATTTTTTTACTACCTTTTTTTTTAAAATATATATTTTATTGATTTTTGTACAGAGAGGAAGGGAGAGAGTTAGAGTTAGAAACATCGATTAGAGTCATCGATCAGCTGCCTCTTGCACACCCCCTACTGGGGATATGCCCGCAACCAAGGTACATGCCCTTGACCGAAATCAAACCCGGGACCTTTCAGTCCCCAAGCCGACGCTCTATCCATTGAGCCAAACCGGTTTCGGCTTTTACTACCTTTCTTGAATTGACTGCTTTAAAAAAAAATAAATGTGCTCTTTTATAATCAGAAAAAACAGCACAACTCTTTTTATGTAGAAAGAAATTCAATTCATACAGAATAATTCTAGATTGTTTGTGCTATGAGATTTTCTCTTCTGTTTAATTCTCCCTCCCTCATCAAAGACCAGAGAAAGGGGTTGTGAAGTCATCTTGCCCGAAAGACACCAGGGGTGACTGGTATTTGTTGATTAACTAAACCAAGCAGGAAAATAAAATACTTTAAACAACAACAGCAACTACAACTTACATGCAGAATCAAAAAATGTCCAAGCTTACTTATAAAGTTCCAAGAATCAAGGGTAGACAGCTTTATCTTTAAAGGGCCAGATAGTAAATATTTTTGGCTTTTTAGGCCATATGGTCTCAACTATTCAATTCTTTTATCGTATCACAAAACATAGACACTAAAACAAACATGCATGGCTATGTTCCAATGAAGCTTCATCTATAAACACTGAAATCAGAATTCTACATAATTTTCTCCTGTCACAAAATACTGTTATTTTGATCTCCCCCCCCCCCAACCATTTGAAAATGCGCAAGTCATCCTTAGCTTGTGTACCATACAAAAAATAGGTTATGGGCCAGATTTGGTCCATGAGCAGTAGTTTACTGGCTCCTGTTATAGATAACAAAGTCCTTTATTTAAAAGATGTAGAAACAGAGGCATTTGCCTTTGTCCATATGACAGAGCTGGTCTGAGACAACCAGCTCAGCCTCAGAAGTTCAGTTGTAAGGGCTCCCTAGAAAGGTGCTTTTTTTCTCCTATTCACATACAAATCTCACCGGTTAAAGTCAAGACTCTTAGTATTAACCATTCAAATAAAATTGAAAAAAATAATAAGGTCAAGTTTGATAAAATTGTCTGTGTTAGCAGGACAAAATACAACAAATGTGAAATGTTTGTACTAAAATTGGATCTATAAAGATTAAAAGTTGATTAAAACTTCTGGTTAAATTTTTTAATATGCATTATCAAGCTGGGCAATTCTGCTTACCCAGATAATTTAGACTATTTGGCAATTATCAGAGTAGTGAAGTAATTATTGCCAAATATCTAACTTACTTTGGATGATGAAGACTAACAACAGTAAAAACAAAACAGATAAGACTCTCACCAAGGTATGAAACACCTTCTTCTGGAGATATTGTGCCATATTTGACCATCATCTTCACAAAGTCAATCAGTGTTTTCATGATAGTAATCAGTGTTTCTTTTTCTTTTGCCTCTTTTTCTATATAAAAGTATGAAAAAAGATTTTTTTAAGTAGTGGCATACATTTCCACCTTTTAATGTCAATTTAAAAAGTACAGCATCTTATTGAAACATTTCTCCCTACATTTATATCTAAACCCGCTTATATTTAATTTACAGAAAGCCTAAGGCTTGCTTGGGAGTGCAGGACAATGTACAGGAATACTAAGCTTTTCCAGAAATGGATAATTTTAACTTCTCCAAAAAGATTTACTTTAATCTAAAATACCTTATTAATGAAGTAGATGATAGAGAAAGTTTATGACCTGAGACAATATGAATTCAAAAGGAAAAATAGAAGGTTGGTGACCCAACCACTTTCTCTATTCAGACTATACGTTTTGAGGGCAAGAACTACCTGTTTTCATTAATCAAGCTTAGTACTGTATTTTAAATAAAAATATACATTTATCTTTATTTTTAAATATAAGGCTTATTTTTAACAGTAGTATATATTACTTTCTAAACTTTCATTTGAAAGGATATATGTATTCAGTAAAAGTATTCAATAGTACAGAAGTAAATAATAGTCAAATAAAATACTCTTCTCCCAATACTTACTCCCTATAGCGAACTCTTCATATTTGACATACGTACTGTTTTACATCTTGATGTAACAAGATGGCTAATGATTCCATAAAAGTTCAGTAGATATATTAATTCTAAAACCATTAAAACATCTCTTGCTAGTCTTTTAGCTGCTATTAAGGATTTTCTTTATATACTTCTTGCCCTTTCCCCCTCATCTTTTCATCCTTCTCACACATGAGGTTAGTAGCCAACGCAGATTAGTGTACATTTCTCTCCCAATGGGGATTGGAAGTCTTTCTTCTTTCCACTCCTCTGGAACAGTGGAAGGCAGGAAAAGCACCTGATCTGTTGACTCAGACTATCCCTGGGATTGACTGTTTTAAGAGCTAGACTGAGGAGCATGACTGCACAAGCCCACTATGGGCCTCTTATACCAAGCTCCATTCCACAACCCATCTTTATCAGCATTAGAGATATTTTGGTTTTCTACCCACTTTCCTGTTTCTCATTTGGTTCAGACCTTGAGTGAGAAAGACAGGTACTATCAAAGACCTCAAAGTAAGTATTTAAATGAAAAGCCTGCAAAAATAAAGGCAATATGGAATGGGGTCAATGAATCTGAAAGATTAAAAGCAAATAAAATGAGGACTATTCCATGTAGTAGAATATTTAAAATACCATCAAAGTCACAAGGTTGGGAAAAAGGAAAGGTGGGAGAAGAGATGTGGGGAGAGAACTTGAAAAATTGCTGGTAAATAACTCCAGGCATCCTATTATTTGCTTAAAGTCACAGCCATATAAATCTTTGGTATCATGCTGATGTTCTTCACTGACAAGAGGTGAGTCACCAGGATGACAGAAGATCTGAGCTGGGCATCTGCCAACCAGTCAGGCAAGATGACTCAGAACGGACCCTCAAGATTTCCAACCTTGCAGTCACTAACAGAGGAGCTGGTGCCATCTGGCCAATGTCTGGAATTGAAGGACAAAGGATGACAAAGGATGTTCTCTGGTAATGAAAGCCCACTCTAAGGTCACTTCTTGGAAAAATATTGTCAGAATTACAGAAATATTTATTACAAACATTCAATTTGGCACTGAATTTTTGAATAAGAAGAGGAAAAGCCATCTGTCTGGACAATAATAACAACAGAAAATTTGTCCAATATTATCCTCCTTATAGATTGACCAAAAATGAACATGAGCTAAAATCTTCAGTTAACTTATTTTGGTACACATATAAGAGAAAGAGCAAGACACATTAAGGTCTTTGTTTTTTGAAAAAACAAATCATTTTCCAAGTCTGTTTTGGGCTTCTGACCGCCTTTAATCCAATGTTTATTTCACTGTAACTAATTTGAAGATTGAAGTTGAAAATGTCTAAAAAGCAAAATTCTGAATCACTTAAAAAATAATCAGTTATGTTCCACACACTGTTCCCACTAAAATGGTAATATTTGCAATAAGAGTGGAGGCTGAACTGCGTCAGGCTGGGACATTGACTCATCTACACACCTGCACAAGGTTCACTCCTGTACCATCAATGCAGCACATGTTCAGTAACTGTTTGTTGAACAAACAAATGAGCCCTCTGTTAACAAGAAGATTAAACTGTCCAGAAACTCCACCTTTCCTGATCATCCTTTCCTAAATATTTCCATGACTAGTACATTTGCTTAGAAAAAATTGATATGAACTATGTTCCCCAAGGCTATAATATGTCATTGAGGATTACACTTGGAAACAGAAAACAGGAAGAGAAAACCACCCACACATTTCCTGGAACTATTGTTTCTGTTCCACATAGTCAGAAAATAGTTTTTACCTGAATCAATACTTTTCAGGAGTGCATAGAAGTTTGGAAAATATTGGAGTTCCTCAAAGTTATCTTCACTGTAGGTTTCCGTTCTTCTTTCTAAGCCATTTGTCAAGGTTAAGGTATTAGATACTGTTTCATCATTTTCTCCATTAGCAAAACCATCTTGAACTGCTGCCATTGGAATCTCCAGTGGGAATTTTAAAAATCAATGAAAAATAAACAATTTGTTAGAACTAATGACACTCCAGTTTGATTTTTTTCCTCTGTTGTGTCCTTGACTGTGAAATACAAGAATACTTCCTCCTAGAGATCAACCAAAGGATTTGTATGCATGCAGATAATAGGGGGTGGGGTGTGGGGTGAAGGCATGTGTTTGGGGGGTGGTGGCAGGGAGTGGGAAGAGCATGTGTTGGGGGGCAGGAGGGAGTGGGGAGAGATCAATGGGGGGAAAAGGAAACATATGTGATACTTTCAACAATAAAGAATTTAAAAAAAAACCACACAAAACTTCCTCCTTTGCCTGCTCCTGCAGGATCAAACCCTTTTCTAGGCATGAGGATGGGCATCCAGACACATGGAAAAGTCATTGGAACCTAGAGACTGAAGACCCTGGATCCTGCTCAGGGGAGAATTAGGGAATTTCTAGGTTTCTGCTCTGGCTGAGTTCCCCTCCATCAATTCTCATGACTGTCTCCTAGTAAAATTGCCTTTCACCAAGAAGAGGAGCTTTGAGTTCACAGACTCTACCAAGAAAGATGGTGCAAGGTATAGGAAACTTAGTTAGAATATCTAACAAGAGTAGAGCAACCACACCTTGGAGATTTTGGGGTGACATTTTAAGGGCTGTCTAAAAAGATGCATAAGACACTTTCCTAGACTTGATCCATGCTAAGGTTTTCATATTATATTAGTGATCCATTTTATATTCAGTGAACCAGACAAAAATTTCTATTATTTTTTTTTTTTTGCTTCTTCCTCTTCATTTTCTTCCATTCAATCCACCAGTTGTCCTTTTAGACCTACTTTCAAGATTTATCCCAAATTTGTACATTTCTCTCTTTCTCTCTACCCAACTCTAGTCCAAGCTGCCTTCATCTCTTACCTTCTAACTAGTACACCATCCACCTCCAATCTATTCCCAATATTGCATTTTCTGCATTTGTACCCAGAGTTGTTTAAAAAACAGACTATGTGACTCCTTTGCTTATAAACCTAGTTGTTTTTCCATTGTTATGATAAAGATCAGAATCCATACATGGCTCATAAGGCCCTGACTGGTCAGACCTGGGTCCACCTACCAGTCTCATCACCTATCACTCTCTCTCTCTCTCTGTTCCAGCCACATTGCACTTGTTTTAGTTACTTGGACACTCCATATACACTTTTTTACATGCTGGCTCTCATGGTCACAAGTTAATTACTCTTCAGCCTTCAGGTCAGGTTGTTTTCTTAGGGAAGCCTTCCTGGAGTCTAAGTCCAGAACAAGTTCTTTAAAAAAAAAAGTGCTCATAAAACCATGTTTCTTTCCTCAGAGCACTTAATGCAGTTGCAATTAAAATACATGGCTATTTAAAAACCATCTATCTTAAGCTTTTTGAGAGCAGAGACTATGCCTTTTTAAATGAGCATTATATCCCTACTGCTTGGTACATAGTTGGTACCTCAATAAATATTTATTCCATTGCATTTTTTTCCAGGGGGGAGAGGGAGTGAGAGAGATATCGATGTGAGAGAGCCACATGCCCTGTTTAGAGGTGGAGAGTCAACCTGCAACCTGGTACATGCCCTTGACCGGGAGCCAAACCCTTGACTCTTCAGGGAGTAGGCTAACACTGACCACCCACCCACATCAGCTAGAGCTGGTACCTCAATAAATATTTATTTTAAAAGATTTCATTTGCATTTTATTTACATTGATGCATTTAGATAACACGAGTGAACAGGTGGAGAACATGGACATTTTAGAGATGGGAAATAAGGAGTATATAATTGGAGTAAAACATAGTGAAAATAGCTAACAGTATGTCAGTTTCAGTTCAGACTGATAAGCTTGAATGAAAGTCATGAGTTCTTTGATAAAGCTGGAAAGTTTTTTGGTTTTTTTTTTTTACAGTGGCTAGCTCTACAAAACTGTTTTAAAAGATGGCAGCTGGCCGAAACCGGTTTGGCTCAGTGGATAGAGCATCGGCCTGCGGACTGAAAGGTCCCGGGTTCGATTCCAGTCAGGGGCATGTACATTGGTTGTGGGCACATCCCCAGTAAGGGGTGGGTAAGAGGCAGCTGGTCGATGTTTCTCTCTTATCGACGTTTCTAACTCTCTATCCCTCTAATTCCTGTGTAAAATCAATAAAATATATTAAAAAAAGAAAAAAAAAAAAGATGGCAGCTGATGGGGATTGGAAGTAGGGAGAACAAAAGGAGCTTTTAGACTACCTAATAACAAAAACCAAGACTTAATTTACGTGTCGAAACCCCCTCTAAAACAGGAGTATGTAAGCCTATATACTCCTTTTCCTTGTGTTTGGGATAGGATGTTGAAGGGGATGAGAGGCCATAGGGTCTGGGAATTCTGGTGGAGAACATCAAAGAAGATGGGAGGAATTTGATATCTTCCTATTGTTAGTTCCATCTAGAGTTTTAAAGAGAATCAAGGATGAAATAAAAATTTCAGCAGTTTGGCTGAGAATAAGAAGAGATGAAGAGGCAAAGAGTCCAGTAAGGAAAAGAATGAGTGATGGGACCAAGTGAAGGATAAGAGACCGCTGAACCAATGAAAAGAGGAACGAACACATGAGGGAGCACAAGGTAGAGTAGAGGTAGCTCAGGCAACCAAGTCGGGGGGATATAAAAGTGGGTGTGGCCAAAGATCAAGTCAACCTGAGCTTTTAATTTAAAAAAAAAAATTGGGGGGCATATAATGATATCCACAGCGAACAAAAGTTGGATGCCAAAGGAGCTGTGAAATATTTAATTTTAGTACACTGGGGTTATACAAATAGCTGTTATGTGAAATAACCATTTTACATAATATTATGTCCTATTATACTATAGGATATAAAATGTAACATTTACTATGTAATATTACATGATCTCAAAATTATTTTCAAAGTAGAGTCCATTTATATCTTTTAAGTTATTGGTATTTCATGAATATTTAGGTGGACTAAAAATATCACATACCCCAAATCTTCTTTGGCACCAAGTGAGGTACTAATTATATACAGATTGTATTAATTACATGCAGATTAGAGTAAACACACACATACATTCATGTCCACACACACGCATACGTACGCATGTACATTGCATGCTCATGTATATTCACATATACATACCACTTTCTCTGGTATTTTTCCACTCTGACTCTCAGTCTTGCTTGTGGGTTTATTGGGTTTCTCTTTATAACTGTTGGCTTCCTTAGAGATTAATTTTTGTAAAACCTCTGCTACTTCATCTTCCAGTGTATGAGCCTGGCTTTCTGTGATCTGTTATAGTAAAAACATATGTGGCTATTACTCCCATTTTTATGGTTAAAAAATAATCTAGAATAAACTCTGTAGTTGAACAGAGTTCTAGAAGACAAGAGAATCTTCTGACCCCCCTTCTGGACAAGCGTAAGCCCCCCTTGTTTATGCTTCCATACATGTAGGTCTTTATAGTGATTGACCAGCACTCCTGGGAAGAAGTGTCTTAGGGCTCACCATGCAAGTGATCAGTCTTGTCTGTTGGAACCTTCAGAACACTTACTTTGAGACACATCTTGAGGATTGTTTCTCAACCCTCAGCTGCAAGTCATGGTCAGGTAACCTTTGAAACCTGAAAATTTAGTACCACCCGAAGCCTGCGAGGGCTGTGCAGGCTGGGGGCTAAGCTGAGGCAGAGTCAAACTGGATTGCTTAGTTTCTTAAATGTTGCATGCCTTTGTTCATGCTATTTCCTTCGTACCTCACACATGTCTGTTACTTAAACTGGTTAAATCCTAATCATCCTTCTAAGCTCACTTCCAACACCTCCTCCTCTGAAGCTTCTCCTTATAGCTCAAGTGGATATAATTCATCCTCTGGCAAATAAATTGATCTTATGGTTCTTATGTAGGTTCCATCATATGCGTGAGGGTACTTATCTAATTCCTCTGATAGACTATACTTTTCTAGAAGGAAAGAATGGTGCCTTACTTGTCCTGGAAACCTCTGGTATCTAGTATAAAGTACACATATTATAAACATTTGACTACTTGAATCAAATGGCTTGGATACTTAGCATATCCCAAACTGTATTAAGAATTTGATTTATTCTCATGCATGTGACTCACTAGGCCAAGATTCAGGAGTTTAGAAACGATCTTGTCAAATACTCCTCTGTCATTTTCCTCATAAATCCTGGTGGCGATTTTCTGGACAATGTCTTCAGCGGTTAAAGGAGTTCCATCTAGCTGATGAAGGCCATCTGGATCATCTGAAGAGAGCAATCACAATTTCACATCATGGTGAAAACATAGTTCTATTTCTTGGATCATATTAGATTTCTTGACACACCTGGAGTCACAGAACGCTCTTGTACATTTTTATATGTTTGGAATATATTTATAGTGGAGCGTGGTCCATAGAAACTTTTGGTTTGAAATAAAATTTGATGTCAAGTGAAGAAACTAGGATGACAATGAAAATTCTGAAAGCCTCTGATGTAATTATAAGAGGCAGAAAAATCTGGAGTCAACACAAAAGGCCTCTCTATTTTTTATTATCACTAATGATACAAATATTGTACTTCTAATTTTGAAGTATGCCATATTTATCTACTATACCATATTGTTCAAAGCGCCTTTCTATATATTAAATAATGATATTCTATTTCCATGCAAGGAGTAGATTAGTAATATGTATCTTATTGGCAGGCCAATTCATGGACCGAGGGGGTAGAGGGAATCTGCCTTACACCTAGAATCACAGAGTGTGTACTCAAGATTTTATGACTAACTGGAATAAATATTTCCTTCTTTTTACAATTTTTTAAATTTATTGATTTTTTTTCTTTTAGGAGAAAGAGGAATACACACACACACACACAGAAATATTGACTTATTGTTCCACTTGTTTATGCATTCATTGGTTGATTCTTGTATGTGCCCTGACCAGGGCTGAAACCTACAACCTTGGCATATTGGGATGATGCTCTAACCAACTGAGCTACCCAGCCAGAGCCTAAATGTTTACTTCTATGTGAACATGTGCCAGAGTGCCTTTATATTAGTATAAAGCAGCTTAGTGTGACAAGCCTCTTTCTCTAAAGAATAGGGAACTTATTTTATGTGCCTGGAATTTAAACTTTTAAAATGTGACAACAGATTTGCACAAAGCAGTATGTAAATCTATGTAAATACCCACAGAGAAGTCTACAAATATATATCTTTGGCTCTCCTGGGAATACTTTGGTAGCATTACTTTAGGGAAGGGGCGATGCAGTAGGGTTGGTGACAAGGAAGCAGTGTACCTCATCCTTGGAGAACTCCCAGGAGTCAAATGGTCTTTTCCAATCTATATCACATGGAGCAGCCTATTCATATGTGCAGTCTATAGAGCACTTAACTCCCCTTGTCACCTCTAGGCAGATTGGAAAGATCAGAATTATAGCCCCAGTGATATGTCTTGTTACCTACATATCATTAGACTGCTCTAGAGGAATATAATAAGAAAATCTATTTCATGGGATTGTTAGGATAAGATGAAATAAGATGTAAAAGCACCTTTTCAATTACAAAGTATTTTGTGAAAGTTAATGTAGTGTTATTGTAGCAGACAGTGGATTTGTACCTTTAATAAAGGAACTGCAACTATATTTTAGAGAAAATAAACATTGAATTCCTGGCCAAATTCTGCCCAAATAATTCTGACCATGTTCACTTAAAGAAGGAAGAACCTAGTATTTCTATTCTGATTCTGCCCCTTTCTTCCATGGCTTCTGGGGATTCGAACAAGAAATGTTGTCCATGGTCTTTCCAATTCTGTGGAGATGGAAGTCTATGCAGCCTGAGCTGATTCTTTTCTTGTTGTTTGGAAAGAAGCCAAGGAAAATAAATAGTGTGATTATGCCAGGATGACTGGAAGTTTTCTGGCATTATCTTGGGGTTACTGAACTGTCAACCAACCCATGAACTCTGGTCCCTTTGAACCCTATGAACAAAAGTGACTAATGAACACAAACATTCTGTAAAGTCAGTTCCGCTCCTGGCTGACTGAAAATTGGATTCATCATCTGTTTTGTGGTTGTTTGTTGTTGTTGTTATTGTTGTTGTTGTTTTCAGAAGTAGAGACCCATTATCAGTTCGGTGTGATTTTTTTTTTTTTTTCCATTTGTGGGTTACAGGTCAGACTGTTGGGAATAGGTGGAGTAGAAACTGCCTGGTTCTATGCAGAATTAGAAGAATTTATTTCCTTTCTCACTTATCCTCAGGATCTGAAAAATAAAGACTATTGGTTGCCTGCTGGAGCTACCAATAGTCTTCTTTTATTCAGACCCCAAGGGATAAATGGGAAGGGAAATAAATAACTGAGATGACTGCTTTCAGTACATTTAATTCACAACAGGAAGAGCATTAGCAACACTCAAGAAATGGCCTCATTCCTCTGCTGCACTTCTGTATTGCCTTGAACCAGGAACTTAGCCCTCCCTTAGTAGAGCTTCGCTGGATGGGGTCAATAACAAACATTGGGCCTTGCTCCTTCCTTCCTTTGATTTCCCTTGGCTCCTCTAAAATGGACAGAATTACTCAGAATGACTACTCTGATGCTGGTGAAGGGGTATTCACACTCCATGTAGACCATTAAGAGGAAGCCAAACACAAGTTCAACGTTTATAACTTTTTAAAAGCAGCTATAACATTCTAAGAAGTGAATGTAAAAGGGCCATGTTCTGCTTGGTTAGGTTTTGCCAAGTTATGTTTTGAATCTCCAGCATCTAACATGGCACTTGACATTCATTTGCTCAATACATTTTTATGAAAGTCTTAATATAAGCCAGGACTGGAAATAGAGTGACAAAAAGTTTAGGCTTGGTCCCTAACTGCACAGAGCTTATTGTCTGGTTCAGTGGTTTTCAACCTGTGTGCCACAAGAATTTTTTTAAAAACATATGCAATACCTGACTGTTTAGTCAGGGCACTGACCTCTTCTCCCTTAGAGTGTCAAATTTAAAAAATGACAATAGCCCTAGCGGGTTTGGCTCAGTGGATAGAGCATCAGCCTGCAGGATGAAAAGGGTCCCGGGTTTGATTCCAGTCAGGGGCACATGCCCAGGTTGCAGGATCGAAACTCGGTGGGGGGCATACAGGAGGCAGAGGATCAATGATTCTCATCATTGATATTTCTTCTCTCTCTCTCTCTCTCTCTCTCTCTCTCTCTCTCAATCCTTTCCTCTCTGAAATCAATACAAATATTTTTTAAAAAGTGACAATAGCCAGAGAACAACCAAGAAGGCAGCATAGGTAAAAACCTGTATTTGCTGCCTCTCACAACCACATCAAAACTAAAAGACAAAATAAGTATCATCCAAAACCACAGGAAAACTGATTGAGTGGAAGTTCTACAACTAGAAGGAAATAAAAAAAGCATATTGAGACTGGTAGGAGGTATGGAGGTGCGGAAGTGCAGAGGTATGGAGGCACGTGAAACGGGCTGGCAATGGGGTGCGCTGTTGTTTTTTTCAATTGGGAGCGAGATACAAGCTCCTGATTGCTCTGAACTCTGGTTCCGGGAGAAACTCTGGGAGAAACTCATACAGGGAAAAACTGGACTGTCTGGCATTGGGCCAGAACATGAGGGCGGATTTCTCTCAGTGTGCTTGCTGCGATCATTGTTACTCCATGGGACCTCGGGACACAGAGACCCGGGACCTCTCTGAAGCAGGATGACTGGCAGTTTGCTCTGCCCTGGTGATTCCCATCCAATTTACAACCCCACCCAAGCTGTGTGCAGAGGCTTTTGCATACGAATGGTCTGTCTTTTTGCAACCTAAAACTTAAACTGCAGCTGGGTGGGTCAGAGAGCTTCAAAGCCTCCAAAAGAAGGCCTAAGGCTCTGCAGCAGCAGCCTACATTGCTTCACAGCTGGGCCTCATCTGGGCACTGCCAAACCCCAAACAAAGAAGAGGAATCTGCAAATCTCTCTGTAGCTCCTGCTGGGTAGCCTCAGGCAGTGGCTGATTTTGCCACTTCTTTGGAGATCCAAGAGCCAATGTACCCAGTGGTCAGTGTGAGGCCACACCAGATTACAACTCTTCACAACCATAAGCGACACACTCAAGGAGCAGACTCAGTGAGCACCAAAGCCCCAATGAAGCAAGTCTTGCACCATAAGGGTGTCTCTAGCACAGCAGTTCTCTCATTGTAGATACAGCTGATCCTCACAGACAATTGGCCTGGAGGTCAATTCCTCCCAGCGATACCAACAACAATCAAGGCTTAATTACAACAAGACTATGCACACAGCCCACAAAGGGTTGCACCAAGAGTGTCCACCTCAGGTAATTGGGGAGGCTGAGCCACTGGGCCCTATAGTACACAAAGCCACTCTATCAACAGAGGGAAGCAGCCAAAATGTGGAGGGGGGGGGGGAAAGTCACAAATGGAAGAAATGGAGGAAAGCAAACTATTGGAATAGAGTTCAAAACCACGGTTATAAGGTTACTCAAGAATTTTCTAGAGAAACCAAGATGGTGGCATAGGTAATCTGGACTGTTTGGCAATGGGCCAGAACCTGAGGGCAGCTTTCAACAACCTGAACTTGTTGCCTCCCACAGCCACTTCAAATCTACAACTAAAAGACAAAATGGACATCATGCAGAACCATAGGAAGGCTGGTGGAGTGGAAATTCTACAACTAGAAAGAAAGAGAAAAGCACACTGAGATTCAGAGGAGTTGTGGAGGTAAAGGCAGAGGTATGGAGGCATGCACGAAGAGAGCTGGCAACTGAGTAAGTGGCTGGCCTTTTTAATCAGGAGGGAGACACAAACTCCCGACTGCTCTGAACTCCAGTTCCCGGTGAGACTCTAGAAACCCTGACTCATATAGGGAGAAACTGGATTGTCAGGCAGCAGACGAAACTTGAGGGCAGCTTTCCCTCAGAGGTGCTTGCAGCGATTACTGCGGAATACTGAGGCCCAGGGGCCTCTTAGGGCAGGGCTGATGGGAAACCATTGCTGTTTGCTCCACCCTGAGACTCCTCCCCATTCAAGCTGTGCACAGAGGCTTTTGCATATGAATGGCCTACTCCTTTGAAATCTAAAATTACCTCATAAACTGCAGCTGAGTCAGAGAGACCCAGAACATGCAAAAGAAGGCCCAAGGCCCCATAGCAGCTTGCATTGTTTCACAGCTGGGCCTCATCTGGGCAACTCCAAACTCCAAACCAAGAAGAGGAATCTGCAGATCTCTCTGTAGCTCCTGCTGGGTGGCCTCAGGCAGAGGCTAAATTAGCATCTCCTTGGAGATCCAAGAGCCAGTGTACCCAGTGGTCAGAATGGGACCATCTAGATTACAACTCCTCAGATCCATAAGGGACACACTCAAGGGACAGATTCAGTGAGCACCAAAGCCCCACTGAAGCAAGTCTTGCCTCATAAGGGTGTCTCTAGCACAGCAGTTCTCTCATTGTAGACACAACTGATCCTCACAGACAATTGGCCTGGAGGTCAATTCCTCCCAGTGATACCAACAACAATCAAGGCTTAATTACAACAAGACTGTGCACACAGCCCACAAAGGATTTCACCAAGAGTGTCCACCTCAGGTAATTGGGGAGGCTGAGCCACTGGGCCCTATAAGACACCTAGCACAGAAAGCCTATCAACACAGGGAAGTAGCCAAAAAGTGGAGACAAAGAAACATCACAAATGACAGGAATAGAGGAAATAAAATGACTGGATATAGAGTTCAAAACCACGGTTATAAGGTTTCTCAAGAATTTTCTAGAAAAGGCCGACAAATTTAGTGAGTGCCCGAGGATATGAAAAAAAACAAACAAACTAGAAATTGAGCATACACTGATTGACATAAAGAATTAAATACAGAGATCCAACAGCAGACTAGAGGATGGCAAGAATCAAGTCAAAAATTTGAAATACGAAGAAGCAAAAAACATCTAACCAAAAAAAAAAAAAAAAAGGATCCAAAAATTTGAAGATAGTGTAAGGAGCCTGTGGGACAACTTAAAGCATACCAACATCAAAATTATGGGGGTGCCAAAAGAAGGGAGAGCAAGATACTGAAAACCTATTTGAAGAAATAATGACAGAAAACTTCCCCTACCTGGTGAAAGAAATGGACTTACAAGGACAGGAAGCGCACAGAACCCCATACAAGAGGAATCCAAAGAGGACCACACCAAGACACATCATAATTAAAATGCCAAGGGTAAAAGACAAAGAGAGAATATTAAAAGCAGCAAGAGAAAAGCAGTTAGTTACCTACAAGGGAGTACCCATATGATTGTCAGCTGATTTCTCAACAGAAAATAAGCAGGCCAGAAGGGAGTGGCAAGGAATATTCAAAGTGATGACTAGCAAGAACCTACAACCAAGATTACTCTACCCAGCAAAGCTATCATTTGGAATTGAAGATCAGATGAAGAGCTTCACAGATAAGAAAAAGCTAAAGGAGTTCATTATCACCAAACCAGTATTATAGGAAATGCTGAAGGGTATTCTTTAAGAAGAGGAGGAAGAAGAAAAAGGTAAAGATAAAAATTATGAACAACAGAGTGACAACAAATAAATATCTATCAAGTGAATCTAAAAATCAAGTGAATAAAAAAGCTGATGGATAGAATAAACTGGTGGATATAATAGAATCAGGGTCATAGAAAGGGAGTGGACTGACAATTCTCAGGGGAAAGGGGATATGGGGGGTGCGGGAAGAGATTGGACAAAAATCTTACACCTATGGAAGAGGACAGTGGGGTAAGGGCATGGGGTGGGGTGGAAACCAGGTGTAGGGGAGCTATTGGGGGTGGGGGGAGAGGAACAATTGTAATAATCTGAAATATAAAAGATTTATTTTTAAATAAAGAAAAAAATGACAATACAACAATAGCCATTGTGAATGAATTAAAACTACCTATATTTCAGATGAGCAAAAAAAAAAATTTTTTTTTGGTCTGCTGCAGAATGTTAGTAATTAGTTTATGTGTGCCAGGAGGTGGAAAAGGTTGAAAATTGCTGGTCTAGTTCACAGTCTGATACAGAGTAATTGCACAATGAACATTTGTCTGGTGAATGCTCACAGGAGCCTGGAAGCACTACTTCATAAAAGAAACTTTTATGAAAAAATTTCCTAAATCACACATGGTGCAGAGCACACTGAAAAGGAGAATTGATAGGCCCTATATTACAACCCATTTCGAGGTTTCCTAAAGATGTGAAATTACCCTACAAAAGTTAGGTCCCCCCTCCATTCTGGGGTGTAAGTCTGCACGCCTCTGAGTTCTAGTCGCTTTGGTGCTATCAAATCTGTTTCCAGGATTTTCAGGGTATGAGAGGAGACCAGAAATTCACTCATAAATCATTTCTCTCCAAGAATCTTATCTGTAATTGTAAGTCCATTTAAAATGACTCCTAAGGGAAACCTAGAGCCATTAGGACTGACACTTGGTATTTGGGACCCATCTGGGATGGTAATAAAATGTCGAATAATTTAAAAATAAGTTGCTCAAGATAGTGATCAGATCACAAACAGATTCAAAATTGGTTTGACCAAAAAAATTCTAACATTAGACTGTTTTGAAATTTCATTAAATCAAATGTCAGATCAAAGTAGTTTAATCTCTTTTGTATCCAGCAATGCCCAGTTTCTATTTCTAGCCAACATATTTTAGGTTAAAATGTAGAATTCAAGAAAAAAAATTCTGGGAGTAGTATGCAATATAAACTGTGTCAAAATATAAACCATCTGTCCCACCTTATTACATGCACAACATAGTATATCTGAAATCTCCTCAGACTGTGATATCTTATAAAAGTTGGCAGTTGTTTTCTGGCAGAAATAATCAGCATAATCCACTTGTGCCATGGAGCAGAGCAAGAACATATAAGACAATCTGCAGTCATTTCTAAGCAATAGTATTCAGGATGAAAACACACTCTCTTCTTCAATGCCTAGATATGTAGTTCATTTTTTCTCTCATGTATCCTTTTCTTTTCTTTCTTTCTTTTCTTTTTTTTTTTTTAAATATATTTTATTGATTTTTTTACAAAGAGGAAGGGAGAGAGATAGAGAGATAGAAACGTTGATGAGAGAGAAACATCGACCAGCTGCCTCTTGCACACCCCCCACCGGGGATGTGCCCTCAACCAATTTGAGGGGCCAGGAAAAAGAGAAGTAGTTTGATTTCTGGATTTCTGTCTTGAAAAAATTGCATGGGAAGTAGTGTGTTTCGTAGAGAAAGAGCACTCAAAGAGGGCTAGGTTGTAAGGTGTACAGATATTACGAGATTAACCTTGGCCATGCTAAGTTCGAGGTGCTTCTGAGACTTCTAAAGCAAAATATTAAGTAGGTAGTTATACACATTTATATACAGATATATACATATATATGTATTATAATGTATGTATGTATGTATGTATGTATCTATAGCTCAGAAAAGTCTAGGCTAGTGATATGTGACATCAGGATTTAGACAGTAACTGAAGGAGAAGCCATGAAAAGGTTAGAATGACCTAGAGAGAAAGGCTATGGCTAGAAAGAGAACCCTGCAAAGGGAGTAACGGGTATTTCACCATTGGGAAAGAGATATTGTTGATTTAATTATTTGATAATTATGATATTTTGTTGGTACTAATAGTGAAAATATTAAAGGCTAAATATTAAATAGCATAAAACATAGACAGTAGATTTAAATATTTTCAAAGTAGCAGTAAAGGGACCTTTAAAGAACAAATAAAATTTGGGCTTCTGTGGAGCTAGGGCTTTGTACATTGCCAGTAAATTTGAGCTTTACCTCAAGTTTGGACCTGATTAATAGAGGATTGTGAGAATATGAGATATTAAAAAAAATATATATATATGAATATGACTTTCTCCTAACCCACAATGAGTTCAAATTAGAGAACATAGGTATCAACATTCCCCACCACCACCCATTTACCTTGAATTTTATGATTCAGGCCACTCTTAGTAGAATCATAATCATCAATTAATCTTCGATTTTTGGTTGAATCAACATCTTCCATGTTCAATTTATTATCATATGGAGAGTTTCTTACAGATTGTCTTTCTTTCTCATTTTTTTCCTTTTCTGTTATTGCCTTTAGCAGGTTCAAGTTATCAACAAAGGAATAATTGCTTTCACCTGGCTTGTTTTCTGAAAGAAAAGCCCCAAACCCAAAATATCTATTTAATTTACAATTCTCAGAGCCTACATCACTTAAATTAACATCGAAACAGTTTCTTTTTACCTGGAGAGTATATGTTTTTAATCTTGTCTGCTTCTGCTTCAGCAATCTATGAAACAAAGAGGATATAGACCTGGTTTAAATCATTGCTCCACCTCATAATTATGACAGCTAAATAATTAATCTCCATATGATTTAGTTTTCTTGTTTGTAAAATGTAGATAATTTCAAAGCATCATCATAAGGAGTAGGTGAGATAAAAAGGCTGATGGTCTATAGGTATTAATCCCCTTCTCCTACATTATTGACGAAAAGTAAATCTCTGGTAAATTAAGCAATCTTACAATAGAGTGGACCTTAATGGATTATTATATAGTCAACTCTATGTTTTATATAGATATTACCAAAATTATAATGCCCATCCTAGTTTATGTCAACTTATTAATAATCCTCGGAAGTTTGTAAATTCAAAATGGCTAAAATGTCAAAACATAATTACATTAAATTATAATAACTAAAATAAATTGAAATAGAATTTTTTTTGACCTACCTGTTCATTTAAAGGTCTTTCTGCACTTAATTCTTTATTGTGTACAGGTTTGTCTAGAATAAACACAAATATATAAGTTTTATTGTGTTTTGGACAGACACAATATGTCTCTTTAAAATAAAATCTTCATAAAGAAAAAACTATTAGGAGACATATTTTGAATAACCATGAAACAGAAATATATGTTAACAAAGATAATCAAGATTATACAATAACAATGACCATCATGTTGCTTTGCTTATTATCTTCTGTGTTTCCTGAGTTAATAGAATTATACTTGTTTTTTTTTCTTCTGTTTTTTGTTTTGTTTTTGTTTTTTACCAGAAACTAACATATAGTTCTAACAATTGGCTTACCAGCTGTTTTCAATTAGATAGAGCATAATTTATATTGGCATTATTAGCACATTAAAAACTCCCTCTCCCCCAACCTTGTTCTGAATCGAGTGTCTGAGAAAGATGGTAAGACAACTAGAAAACAAAACAAAACCTAACAACCCAAGCCACTTTATTAGGCAGAAAAGCCCCCCTCTCCCAATCGCAAAATAAAATCTTTCAAAAACAATCCAGGTAATTGCTTTATTACATAAAAAGTGAAGGGGGACTCTCTTTCTAAATTCGAACGGATTTTCTCTGTCAATATGCATAGATACGATCTGATCAGAAAATGAGGCAAGGTAAAATTTGCAGCTCATGTGTTATTATTCCACGCTTTACGTTTTCGCGGCGAATAAAGGGAAGTGGGAAGGAAAGTGTCCACGTACCTTGGCTGCCTTCCGGTGTGGGGAAAGCTTGAATTGGGCTGCTGTGGACCACTAACACCAGAATCCAAGCGCCGGTCCAAAGGAACCCCATTCTTCCACTCTTGGCTCGGAAACAGCCTGGCGCCGGGCTCCCGGAGCGGTGTCTTTTGTTATGAATGAAAAAGAAGAGTAAAAAACAGGAAGAGCTAGGAAGGCGGGTGCAGGGAGTCGAAGAGTGATGGGAACCCAGCCCGGGGAGGGGCTTGACGCCGCTAGCGAGTTAAAGAGACTAGAAAGGGTTCTGGGCGCTGGGAGTCTTGTCTTCAGGTGGAGGAGAGCGCTGTCCGCCCCGTGGGTGCTGAAGTTCCTGTGACGCGGAGCCCGCCGCGGAGACGCTAGGGCGTAGGCTTACTCTCCTTGAGACCCAGTGTGGAAGGAAGCGCATGCTCCCTGCAAGCCAGAGGCGGGAAAGGATGGCGTCAGCGACTCCAACGCTACTCCAATCCCCTGGGAAAGGAGAGGGGGAAGGGTGACAGATCCGCTAGCGTATTTTCTGTGCCGCAGTCCGAGGGCTGCTCCTGTGCTCAGGGTCACCTCGATTGCCCTACGCTTGGACACCATCGTCGTAATTCCCCGAGTAAACACTGCCTCGAGGACCAAAAACATTCTCTGCCCGTGTGCACCTGTCAAGAAAAGCTAGAGAATCTGAGTGAAGGGTTCTCCTTTGGGATCATTCTGGGACATCTGCACCAGAATCTCTCTCCCCCCCCCCCCCCCCTTTCCACATTGTGTTAAAAGGTAGATACAATCCTTAGAAAAGCCCTGCCTTTCGTGATTTGGATGACATATCAAGCATCCCTGGGTGCTCTTTTTGTCTCAGCTCTATGGAGTCTTTTTAATTGGGAAATTCAAGAAGCATTCTTTCAAAGAGATTGCTGCAACACACTCTCACTCCTAGATGATGAAACAGAACTTAAAAAAAAAAAATGACTCTTACCCTAAGAGCGAATGTCTTCATCAGTCCTGGGTAAGTGAACAGCAAGGGTCGGTTTTATTCTAAAATTTCCCATTTTCACCAAAAGGGACAGCTGCCCCTTCACCACCCCTACCACCATCACCACCACCAAAAAGCTGCACTTCTGTAAAATTCTTCCCCAACACTCAATTATGCTTTAAAATCTGATTGTTCCAGGGCGCTTTGAAGAGAAGGGATAGTGATGAAAAGCATTTTTCTTCATAATTAGGTCAAGCAGGTGCTTCCTATATTCTGAGGATATTCCCAGCAACTGAGGTTACTGTTTAATAAAAGACTTTTAAAGATGAAAGCAAGCAATACTAATGTGAGCAGAGTGCTGAGTAAGCTCTTTAGTCTCTGATTTTTAAATAGTGCTTGGACCCTTTCCTTTGGACTGCAGCATGCTGGGAACCAGCCTGAATAATGACAGAAGAGAAGGATTCAGCACAATCAGGCCTTTTATTTCTGTACCCCGGCTTTTCAAGGAGCAAGCTAGTCATCCAAGTACCTAAAACAAACAAACAAACAAGCTGACAAACACATTCCCCTCCTTCTGGGGGTTTTTGAGTTTGGAAGTCATTCAATATTTCCTTTAAGAAACTAAAGAGTACTTTTAATCTAACAGTTACTTTAAAACAAATATTTGTTTCCTGGCTGGGATAACATAGCATTATTATCCCAGTATACTGCATTTAAAAACTTTAAATCACAACTTATAATCCCAGCTGAGTTAAGAGTAAATTTCCTGTATCCTCTTCTTTAAAACAGAGATGGCAGGCGCTGTTTACCTCACAATGTAAGATAATATTGATATTTTTAGAGCTTTTGAGTGAAATGAAAAACAGTATAAGATTTTCATTAACACAATTCTACTTTTTCAAAAAACAAACATGACAAGTATTTCAAAACATTGATAATTACTGAATCTGGGTGATTAGTAATAGAGGATTTTTTTTTTATAATCTTCTCTCTATTTTTGTAAATACTTAAATTTTTTCATAATAAAAAATTAAGGTAGCCTGGCTGGCATAGATTAGTGGTTGAACATTGACCTATGAACCAAGAGGATATGGTTTGATTCCTGGTCCGAGCACATGTCCAGGTTGCAGGCTCAATCCTTAGTGTGGGGTGTGCAGGAGGCAGCCAATTGATAATTGTCTCTCATCATTGATGTTTCTATCTCTTTCTCCCTCTCCTTTTCTCTCTGAAATCAATAAAAATATTTTTTAAAAATTAAGTTAAAAAAGAAAGGTTTCAAAGAAAAGATGCCACTTTTCTTAATAATATAAAGATTAAAATATTTGATTATTGTGTGTAAACACACTATAATGGTTAAATAATATAAAAGACATATGTTGAAATTGTAAGACAAGTGTCATTGGCACAGATCAGATGATTATAAGACAGACAACTTGCAATGCCCAGTGAGCTGAGTGCTGGTTGCATAGGCTTCAACAGGTACATGGATTGATTGTTGCTTGCTCATTCATGAGTGAAAATGCCTTTTGAGTGAGACTTGAAGATATATTTGAAGGATTTTTTATTTATTATAGATACTATTGTTATATTAATTATTGTTGTATATTTTATTATAAAAATTTCAAAGGCAAAAGTAGAGAAAATATTGGAATGTACTCCCATGCATTCATTTCCCAACTTCAATAGTCATTAACTTATGACTTTTCTTTTTTATTTTCAATCACTTTGCACCCCCAATGGATTATTTACTCATAAGAATCCCAGATTTCATGTCATTTCATCCACAAATGTATCAGGATGTTTATCTAAAAGATAAGGATTCCCCCCCCCCAACATTATTGTAATACCATTATCATACCTCATAATAACAATACTACCTAAGTATCATCAAATATCCAGGCAGAGTACAAATTTTCCACTTGCCTTATAAATATTTTTACAGTTGTTTTGCTTGGACCAGGATCCAAAGAAGGCCATGCATTGCTTGGGTTGGAAGGTGAAAGACACATTTAAGTGTGAGACTGGAAAGGTAGAGGTTGCCAGGTTTTCTTTGACTTCCCCAGACATTCTTTGCTTCCTCAGAATACTGTGCACACTTCCGATACAGCATGCATCCCATGGTGCTGCTTTTTGTACATGCTTCTTTTCTTCTTACTTCAAAAATAATAAATATATATTCAAGGAAAAATTCTGAAAATACAGATAAACAAAAAGGGAAAACATCTTCTGATAATCACTGCTAACTTTTGGTATATGTCCTTTTGGCGCATGTTTTTTTTCCTAAGGAAATATTTTATACATATATCTATAAAATTGTACCTCTCACTGTAATTATCTGTTTACATATCTGGCTATCCCACTAAACTGTAAACTCCTCCAGGGATAGGGCCTTGTCTTACTCATCTTTCATTTCTCAGCGGTTGTTACAGCCCTTCTTACCTGGAAATCCATTTACACACAGTGAAATGACAGAAGGTTGCCTGCCTACCTTCAGTCTTCAAATGCAGAGATTATGGCTGTGCCACATTGGAGGATCACGAAGTCTTGCAGTAACCAGGAGCTGCCAGCTCCTGAAAGAACTCTTAGCCACTCTGCCGGTGTGATTCTCCACCGGAATGCCTTATTATCAGGACCCAGTCCTTTACAAACATATCTTTGCTAAGAAGCCATGTTCTTAGGAAGGCCAACTGTCAGAGGGTCTGAAAAGCAAAGCCTGAAACGGGGATGAACATATAGGGAGTTTATTAGGATATGCTCTTGAACCAACAAGTATGGAAGGGAAAGACTGGGATAGATGCAGGATTTGGCAGAGGGGGAAGTTAAGCTGCAACCTAATTTCAATGGAAGCTTTAGCCAATCTGTCCTGAATTGGAGCCACTCGAGGTGTAGGCACTTACACTCTTGCATAGATCAATCATTCCCAGACTTTCCTAGGAAGGAGTCATAACCTTGGGTGCAGTGGTTCTTTTCAGCAGCTGGGGGATTAAGTCCTTCGATCCTGAAGTGAGATCTGAGCAGTGCATCCAGAGTTCAGTGCTCATCCCCTAACCTCCTTATTTCAAGTTGTAATCTCTGCACTATCCCTCCTCTCCCCTGTCTTCTATTCCTCCATTATACTTATCACCTAACATACCATCTCATTCATTTATTGATTTTATTTTTATCTTTCTTTCCAACTAGACTGTGAGATTTTTGTGGACAGGGATTTTTGTTTATATACTTTCTCATTGCTGTATTTCAAACATTTAGAACAGTGTCTGACATGTAGTAAGTGCTCAACACATATTGATGCCTGGAATATGTTTAAAATGCTCCAGAAAAAAAAATATAGTTAAACAAATAGAAAAAATAAAATTGGCCAAAATTGGCCAAAAATTAAATTCAACCAATATGGCTCAGTGGTTGAATGTCGACCTATGAACCAGGAGGTCATGGTCAATTCCCAGTCAGGGCACATGCCCAGATTGTGGGCTCTATCCCCTGTGAGGGGGGCATGCAGATGCAGCCTATCAATGATTCTCTCTCTTCATTGATGTTTCTAACTCTCTCCCTTCCTCTCCAAAATCAATAAAAATATATTTTTAAAATATATATAGTTTGCTATTAGTTGATAATTATTGAATTGGGTAATGAGTACTCAGAGAATCAATATATTATTCTCTCAAACTTTGTATGTACTTGATATTTTTCATAAAGAAAGGTTTATTTATTTATTTGTTTGTTTTTTTGTTTGTTAATCCTCACCAGAGGATACTTTTTCCATTGCTTTTCAGAGAGAGAGTGGAAGGGAAGGAGTGTGGGAGAGAGAGAGGTGGAAAGGAGAAATGTCAATGCCAGAGAGACACATCGATTGATTGCCTCCCACAGGGAGGGAGAAGTGGGGAGTGAACCCACAACCCATGTATATGCCCTTAACCCCAAATTAAACTGGAGACCCTAACCACTGAGTACACCAGCCAGGGTCTAAAAAGGTTTATTTTAAATTTACTGCTTACAAGTGGAGAGAGTAATAAGAGAGACTGTTTTTCTTTCCTCTTTTTCTCCCAAAGGTTTCTGAAAATACAATTAAACATCTTCCTCAGTGGAACAGAAAATCAATATCTTTGCTCTGGTGCTCCAAAGCCTGTCCTCCAGCCGTCCCGGTAAGCATGCTGCTGCCATGGGGACCCCAAGTAACTTACTGCCAATGCCCCTGCAGGGTTAATGGTGCAGTTTCAGTTTTCTTCTCCTAGGATGCCAATACTTTACAGACATTGGAGAATTAGGCCAGCATTTTTTGCTAGACACTGTCTAGATACAATTAACTAGGACTAATGCATTCTGAGAAGCTAAGAGTGATTATGAATTTCCCCCTCTTGTCAGTCATGGACAGTGGATAAAAGGTGGCTGAGCTGGAGTGCTCACTTATCCCCATAGGGTGGGGTAGAGCGGAGGAGGGATTAGTAAACTCTTCTCTGCTGTCTCTTCTCCAAGAAAATCCCCAAGAAAGGCTTCACATGATAAGGCTTCTGTGGCCTCTATGATCTTATTTTTTTCTCCCTCCCCTTGAGGCCCCTGAGCTCTAGGTACACTGGCCTCTGTTGCTCCTGACACAGCCAGACATGCCTTTGCGCCGGCGCCTTTACAGTGACCTCCTCCTTGGGCATGCCTGCAATAGTCTCCACATGGCTCATTCCCTCACCTTCTGCAAGCCTTAGCTCAGATGTCACCTTCTCAGTGATGAATTATTTAAAATTGCACCCACTTACAACCCTGTACTCCCAACATCATTACCTTGCTCTACTTTCTTATTATTCCTTATCTCTGATCTCTTTCAAACATATGATTTATTTATTTCTCTTGAGTGACTATAACAGTGCCTGGCCCATAAACAGTGATTGTAAAAGTAAATGAGTAAATGGAGCTCAGAGTCCTGTGCTTCCCAAACAGTGTCCAGACATTCAAGATTTTTAAAGTCAGTTCTCATTTTAACTGTTATTGTCAAATCTCTCTTGCTTCCTTCCTTTGCCCTAAATCACCATTCCTCCAGTTCATACTTTATTAAAACAACAAGAGTGATCTTTTAAAAATGTAAGTCATGCCCTGGCCAATGTGGCTCGGTTGGTTAGATACACAGGAGACAACCAATCAATATTTCTCTTTCACATAGATGTTTCTCTCTCTCCTCCCCGCCTTCCTCTCTCTAAAATAAAAAATAAAAATAAAATAAACATGTAAATCTGCTCACAGGTAATTGTGGAGCTTTGGTGAAGCAACGTGGAATGTGCAGCACCCTGTGCCTGGTCACAGCTGGGAGCCATTTTACCACCCACGGCCTGAGAGCTGTGGACAGGGCCCCTGACAGGAAAATAAACCTCTTGACTCCACTCTCCTCTCTTCCTCTCATCTCCTACCAGTGCCCCTATGGCTGCACTCAACCAGAAACCAGAGGGCAAGGGAGCCACTGATGCCCGCAGTCCTTACAAGTTAGCTTTCCTGGGCACAGGGTGGGGTGGACGATGGATCTGGAGGGAGGGAGAAAATTGAAGATAACCACTTTTTATCTCCTTTCATGCTGTTTATATCATTCCCAGAAAATGACAAACTTTCCCTCAACTCAGGCTTTTTTACTTGCTCTTCCTTCTACCTGGAGTGCTCCTTCACATGGTTAGCTCGTCCTTATGCTGGTAAATATCCCTTCTTCGGACAGGCCTTCCCTGATCAATGTCTCATCTGGTGGAAATCAGCTGTAACTGGGGTTCAAAAGAACACCCCTCCTGCCCTGCAAAAAAAAAAAACACCAAAAAGTATCCAAAGATTTTTTCCGAAAGCTATTTGAAAAAATAAGGAGTATAAATAATTTCTAGCAATTCTGAATTCCATATAAAGGACAGATGTTACCAACTTCTACAGTGTATGACAAAATGACAACCCAAATATTATTAAATTTTGCATTGCATTTTATCGAACATTGTTCTTTTTAAAATAAAGGGAATTTAAATATATATATATATATTTAATCTGAATATTTAATTTCTATACCTAAGTATAATTGTTCATGCACATAAATTCACAAACCCCCCAAATCCTTTATTTTATTATGATTCTTACATTGAGGTAATAAAAAGTTAAAAACATTATGTTCTGGAAATTCCAACAGAGGTCAACAGACAACAGCAGGAAAAAGGGAACTTCCTGACATACTGATCTGGTGTTCCACAGTCCAGTTGCCTCTCTTGTCCTCTCCACTCAAATATCGTCAGATTCTCTCAACAGTTAGTGGAAAATGATAAACAAGTGGCTCTTTTATCCTACTTCTGTTCAAGCCATTGTTCCTATGCTCAAAGACAGATTTACTCTGAAGCCAATTAAACATACTTAAGCTCATAGAAGCCTCTTCCAAGGCCCAGGGAAAAGATCTAGCTCTTCTTCAGATAGCCATAAACTTAAAAAAAATTTTGATTTAAATGTGTCCTACTGCTTCTGGCACCAAAGAATGTCAACAGTGGATGAAAACCAAGTCATAGGGATGACAGAGGAACTTGGGGATGCTGCTGCAAAGTACAACCTGAATAGCATGCAGATGGACTAAACACTTAGATTGAAAGAAATGATTATCAGAATGGGTGGAAAAAAACAACCCAACTATTTGCTGCTCCCAAGGCCCATACTTTAAATGTAATGGCATAGAAAGGTTGAAACAAAAAGACAGAGCCATATTGAGCCAGAGCTAGCATGTAGAAGTGTAAAACTATAAATGGAAGATACAGTTCTCCTTGCCAAGTCCAAATGGAAGCTCTTTCTTTTTAGTAATACTATACCTGATAATGCTGAGTAAACAGTTTTAGATATACACTCCCCCCCCCCATACAATAGGTATTATCAGAATCCCTGTGTATGTGCGGCATAAAATAAATCTGTAGCAGCAATGTAGTGTGTGTTCCAAGTATCCCAACAATCAGAAATTAAAACGAGTTTTGACCATCGTGCCATAGAAAAGATTGAGTGCTCCTTATATTTTCTGTATATAAATTAATACTATAAAAATCAATATCATGTGTAAAACTTGTAGCCCAAAATTAAGAGGGAAGAAAGATAGCATACAGGTATGTCAGGCAGTTAGTGAAAAGGTTATGTTTTTATTTTATTTTATAGTGTTTTTGGTATTTGTAAGCTTTTCAAGATTTGTAATTTGTTATGATTTATTTTCTCATCCAAATAAATATTCATACAAAACAATACCACAATTTGGTATTGTTACTTTTTTAAAAAGAGAGCCTCAAAAATTTTATAAGTTTGAGGTGCCTCCCCACCCAAACTGGTGCCTTCTCTGCCCATATGCCTATGAATGAATTGTGGATAATAAATTAAGCAAGTCAGACCATTTGTCTTATTTGCAACAGGTAACTGAAAAGCCTTCACAGTTGAATAGACTACAGCTCAGCACAATTCCTCTGAAAGGAAATTTTCCAACTCATCTCTACTAAAAAATATCTTTCATGCAGTCTTGCAAATATGAAATTCTTTGCACTAATTGAAGCTTTTCCCAGAGCCTCTTCCTAGAATTCTCATCGTATTATACTCACCAAATTTGATGAAGGTGAATAGTAACCACGTGCGGCTGGTTTCTTTCTCAGTATTCACACTCAGAAAGCTTCAGAAGTTAAATAGACTTATGTTACCTCTCTTGTCCAAAATTGCTTTCATATTTTTCATGTGAAAATGTGGGTGCTGCAATCTTTGAGGGTGTGACAGTAAATTAGCATATTCCCTCCTTATTGGCTATGGGCGTTGCCATATTTGTGATGGTGTGAGGATCAATTAGCATATTCCCCTCTTTATTAGGTAAGACATTAATTTTCAACCTGATTAATGCTAGGAGGAAATAGAAGCTAATTTTATGTACAGTTTGATTACAATTTTTAAAAAAGAACCTGAAAGGAATACAAGTAAAAACATATGACTTCTTTTCTCTATTTCAAAAAATGTCTGCAACCTAATTTTAAAAATATATTTTATTGATTTTTTTTTTTTTTTTTTTTACAGACAGGAAGAGAGAGGGATAGAGAGCTAGAAACATCGATATCGATGAGAGAGAATCATTGATCAGCTGCCTCTTGTACACCCCCCCCACTGGGGATATGCCTGCAACCAAGGTATATACCTTTGACCAGAATCGAACCTGGGACCTTTCAGTCTGCAGGCCAACGCTCTATCCACTGAGCCAAACCGGTTTCGGCATACAACCTAATATTTTAATAAGAAAAATTAACACAAACTTTCTTGGTTTCTTTCTTTCTTCCTTTCTTTCTCTCTTCCTTTGTTATTATTATCTTTGTTAATGCTCACCTGAGGATTTTTTTCTCCATTGATTTTTAGAGAGTTGAAGGGAAGCCGGGAGAGGAAGGGAGAAAGAGAGAGAGAGAAATATCATCAATGTGAGTCAGCGGGGGATCAACCTGCCACCCTAGTACATGCTCTTGACTGGAAATAGAACCCTTGTCCCTTCAGTGTTCTAACCACTGAGAGCACCAGACAGGTCTAACAAAAGTTTTTAAAAAGAAGCTATTTGTTGAAGCAACCCTCAAAGCAAAGTTCTAGAATTACCATACCATTGTACTGACCTAGTGAGCATCTGCAGAAACAATTCTACCTCTTTCCAGTCATGTGACATTGGACATCACTTTATGGGATTGAGGTTACACGGAAAGTACTCTTGAAATAACAGAAGGTGCCTATTTCCTCCCAGATATTCTTCGAAAAATTTAGGAAATACTGCCACCAAGTGGATAGTAGAATTTAGTTTGGAAAAAATAAAAATAAAAAAGGACTTAGTTTGGGTTCCTGTTGCTTTACTTCTATGTAGAATGTCAGAATAGAATAGACCAATGAGTGTCTATAACTGGGGAAACTCCTGGGCCTTAGACTCAACCAGGAGGGTTAACTCAGACAGTTGCTCATGTATATGTGAGCCAAGGAGGAAAGATGAAATCCCAACTAGGAGGAAAGCTAAGGTAGAAATCTTCAAGAGACTGATTATCTAGTACACTGAGTAGTATGTCCTGAATAATCATGGATGTGCAGATTTAATGCTGCTGTTTACCATATTTTTTTATTTTTATTTTTTGTTAATCCTTACTTGAGGATATTTTTTCCATTGATTTTTAGGGAGAGAGGGAAAGACAGAGAGAAACATCGATGAGAAAGAAAAAGGTCGATTGGTTGTTTCCTACACAAGCCCCAACCAGGCCTGGGCCAGAGAGGAGCCTGCAACCAAGGTACGTGTCCTTGACCGGAATCGAACCTGCGGCCATTTGGTCTGCAGCTGATGCTCTATCCACTGAGCCAAACCAACTAGGGCTCATGTTTTTCTAATAAAAGTAAAAACAAAAATGTAAATATCCAATTATTGAAGATTAATAATGATATGTATCTACAATTAACTACTCTTTGATCTTAAAAGTGATACTAAAGCCGAAACCGGTTTGGCTCAGTGGATAGAGCATTGGTCTTCGGACTGAAAGAGCCCAGGTTTGATTCCGGTCAAAGGCATGTACATTGGTTGCGGGCACATCTCAGATAGGAGGTGTGGAGGAGGCAGTTGGTTGATGTTTCTCTTTCATCGATGTTTCTGGCTCTCTATCCCTCCCCCTTTCTCTCTTTAAAAAAATCAATAAAATATATTATTAAAAAAAGTGATACTAAAAATGTAATGACAAAGAATGATATTTATCATATACAATTGAGCCTTCAACATATGTTAGGGATGCTAACATATGTTCATAGTTAGGGATGCCAACTCCACACATTTGAAAATGTGTGTGTAACATTTAATTCCCCCCAAATTTAACTATGGTATCTGAGAGAGATTGGTTACAGGATCCCGTGTGGATACTAAAATCTTTGGATGCTTAGGTCCTTTCTATATGGCATAGAACAATGCATACAGTCAGCCCTCTGCAACTGAGGGTTCCCAGCAATGGATGGAAAATAATACTTTGATCAGTGGTTGATTGATGCCTCAGATGTGAAACCCAGGAATATAGTGGATCAACTGTATATTTACTAAATATATATATATATATATATATATATATATATATATATATATACACACACACACACACACACACACACACACATATAAGTAGATCCATGAAGTTCAAACCCTAGTGAAAAATGCAGATCACTAAGTAGCATATTTCACACACAGCTAAAACACCATAAGAATATACATCAAAGTGCTAATAATAAAAATGTATGTGTATTTAGTGCTTGCTATGCGTCAGGCAGATTAAAATAGTTATTTGGGATCCACCTACTCCTCTCTTCTCCAATTTAGTCCTCCTGATGCTCCACCCTCCTACAATTCCTAGCCTTTCTTGGGCCCTGGGCCTCTTTAGCAGGCTGGTCATGCATATGGAATCCAGACAGATGTCTTTAAATACATAAAGTAAAACACATTGCATTAAATAAGAAATAATTACATTGAAATAGCTGTTAAAATAACTAAAAAACAAATGTGTGTTATAGTAATATGTACAAATAGTGTAGATGCATATAATATACTAATGTGTATCTATATACTTTTTTTTCTTTAAATAATTTTATTGACTTTAGAAAGAGGAAGGGAGAGACAGAAAGAGAAATACTGATCAGTTACCAAACACACCCGGACTGATAATTCCTGCTCTGACCAGGAATTGAATCCATCACCTTTTGGTGTACAGGATGCTGCTGCAATCCACTGAGCCTCCCCTCTTTTAATGCATTAAATAAGATTTAGTAGAAAGTATAGTAATAATTTATAAGTAGAGATATCAATAAATAACATTTCAAGATAATTGCAACAACTGCGATATGATGTGAAAATATTTGTGATTTCTGTTAGTGATAAAGTCACTGTGTTTTGTTGGCTATATTCATAATTGAAGTAAATAGTGCCTAAACCGGTTTGGTTCAGTGGTAGAGCATCGGTCTGTGGACTGAAAGGTCCCGGGTTCGATTCCGGTCAAGGGCATGTACCTTGGTTGCGGGCACATCCCCGGTAGGGGGTGTGCAAGAGGCAGCTGGTCGATGTTTCTCTCTCATCGACGTTTCAAGCTCTCTATCTCACTCCCTTCTTCTCTGTAAAAAAATCAATAAAACATAATTGAAGTAAATGTTAAATTGCAGCTAAAACTTAGTGATAATAATTTTTTTCCTATCCAAAAGATACGGGTTAAGATGCCATGCCCTTCAGGTCAAAGGCATGTACATTGGTTGCAGGCATGTCTATTCCGTCTATTATGCAACCAGCTGTCAGATTATGTCATTTCCTTTTTAAACCCCTTAAGCGGTTTCTCATCTCACTTAAAATCCTTATCCCAAGAAGATGTGGCCCATAGTGTCCTTTCTGCTCTCATTTCCTGCCGTTTCCTCTTGCTCCCTGCCATCTAGCCACCCTGCCTTCTGTGCAGTTCTTTAAACACAAGCCAACCACAGTCCTGACCTTTGCTCCTGCCATTCTCTTCCCCAGAACATTCTCCTCTTAGATATTGATATGACTTGCTGTCTTATATCAGGGGTCCATATTTCCATCAAGGGACAAATAGTAGATATTTTAGGTTTTATGAGCCATATCATCTTTGTGGCAACTATTCAACTCTATTGTGAGGGTGCCAAAGCCACCATAGACAACCCATAAATTAATGGGCTTCAATAAATCTTTATTTTTGGACACTGAAATTTGAATTGTGTATAATTTCCACATTTGGAAATAATTTTCTTTCAAAAAACATTTTTCATTTTGATTATGTTAGCTCCCTCCTCAGTTATCCTAGCCATCTACAAAATTGATTACTTTCATGTCTTCTTGCAAACCTTTCAGAGTAAGACAGAGATGGGAGCTGATCCACCTGACTCCTCCAGGTGGCTGGAGCACCATCCATTCACCCTTGTGGCATAAATCCTGTAGGTGATGCTTTAGGTGAGGCTAATGGGGAAATCCTCCACCCTAGAACAGGGAATGGAAGAAGAGGGGGAGGGAGGAAAGGCTTCAGGTAATTCCATTAAATAGAACAGGCGAGACAGTCAAAGCACATTCTTAAACAGGGAAATGCCCAAGATTAAAATTAATATGAGTCAATCACGAGGGTCTGGAATCCACTGTGGAGAAACAAAGGAGAGTCCCTGAAGCAAATAGGGGCCTTACTCACCCAGCCTTATGTCAAGCCTCCTAATAGAATATCATTGTTAAAAATTGGCTTTTTTGAATTATCTAACAAACTCCCCTTGTCCTATCTGATTCCAGACTCATACAGACACACTAAAGATTCAGCTTCCCATGTAGTGAATCCACAGGGTCAGCATAGGCTGGTCAGATTGACTCCACTGTGTCACATTTCTCACTGAAAGTTAATAAAATAGTGTCTGTTCCAACAAAGTATATGTTCATCAACGAAGTACACAAACTACTAAATTTATACATTAGAGTACTGCTTAGAAGAAAAATTAGAACGAATAAACAAAAGGCACTTATAAGATCACAACAGACAAGGAAGAAATGAGCAGAGGCTTGTTCACCCAACCGTGGTGAACTAGAATCAAGGGCTACCTCTTCCTGTTTGTGAGATAAATTTAGGAGAAATGAAGGACCCACACACAAGATGAAATGAAAATAAAACAATGTAGACGTGAACAAAAACAAAATGATCCCAATCCAAAGCAAGAAACAAAGTTCCTGCCCTCCAGCAGCACTGGGTCCAGCAGTGGGGACTGACCCCCATTTAAGAAGTCTGGAGTTAAGCATCCCAATCACATGCTTTATTAAGTGAAGTTCTATCATTATAAAAAATATAGTTTGCCTGAGTCGGCTCAGTGATATGGATATCTTTTCTACTGATGTAATTAGGGGACAGTAACCAGCTTTATTGAATTCTGCAAACACAGGAGGCAAAGAGGAGATGCCATTTTTTTGAGCACTTGGTTCATAATAAATATTCAATAAATGGTCTTGATTACTTTTACCAGTACTCTTACTAGACTTTCTAGTGTCTCCATAGTGATACAGATGCATTTGTGAAATTTAATAAATTTTCTTGGTTATTATTATTAAATTTGACTTTAAGCACTTGGATAGCACATATTCTATGTTAGGCAGTGTCCTGGGTGTTTTATATGTGTTAATTTATTTAATTCTTACAATAACCCATCAGATAGGTGCTACTATCACCCCCATTTAAATATTAGAAAACAAGGGTGTGTGGCATGGCTAATTTGCTCCAGATCAAGCAATTGGCAAATGGTAGATCTAGGTTTTGAACCCAACATGTTTCAATAGTCCTTGTGTTACTTGTATCTACTTGGGATTGTATTTATTAGAACCCTACCTCAGCCAACTCAATCAGAATCTCAAGGAATAGAATTCTTAATGTTAGGTTTTTTAAAAAGTACATTTTTAAAATTTTTTTATTGATTTCAGAGAGGAAGATAGAGGGAGAGAGATAGAAACATCAATGATGAGAGAGCATCATTGATCGGCTGCTTCCTGCACATCCCCTGCTGGGGATTGAGACCTCAACACGGGCATTTGCTCTTGATGGGAATCAAACCTTCAGTCTCCAGGCTGACTCTATCCAGTGAGCCAAACCAGCTAGGGCTTAATCATAGATTTTAACAGGCTTTCCAGGTAAAGCTTCTACAAATTAGCCCAGCATCAGCCAATGCAGGAACCAGAGCCCTAGGTTCCTCTTGCTTCCTATTGCCACTGTTGATCAGGCAACCATCATGACGGAGTTATTGCCTGTGCATATGCATCAGTTCTTTAGAGTGGGGAGCAGAAGCTGGGAGAGAATCCCAGAGACAATCATGAAACACCATTGTAGAAATTCTGCAACACTAATGCTTTTGATGGCACAGAGAATGATATAGTGTGAAAAACAAAACAAAAACAACCAATGTTGACAACTCTGAGGTGATGAGTAGCTCAGGAGAGTTGAAGTCTGAGTAAAAGTGAGTTTTAGGACATTCTCATCCATTAATTTTGCTTACATTTTCTTTTTCTTTTTTTGATGTATGTATGCCCAAGAGAGATAAATTTGATAAAAATCAAGAGATCTTTCAATAAATTTAAATATCCTTAGTAATAAGAAAGCAATGTGTCATAGTTTAATTATCAGTTTCTGATCTTTCCTTGTGGTCCTTACAATAATGATAGTCTTAGAATCAGTGGCATCTTAGATGAGAAAAAATACAAAAGAGTTTCTTTAATCTTTTAGAATTATCCTTTGGTTCCTGATAAATGAATGAGATATATAAATTCCTTCTCAGTGAACTTGGATCCTCACTTGGAAAGAAACCAAAACTAGATGGAGTCAGAGAGATCAAGCATTTCACTCTGTTACTAAAAAGTGCTCCTCACTTCCCCAAAATATTCCAATTTTGGAATGTTGTTTCAAGTCTTCTGGAAATTCTACTCTTGGCTTATAGCTCTCACAATACCTGAATAAAATTCTTTCTAAAAATTTCAGATTCAAGTTCTTTTTGTTGACAGCATAAATTTAATGAAAATTTCCAGAAACTGCTATACAGCTCATCTTCAGTTACCATTTCATTTGTCAGAACTTAATGATCAAATAGCAACATGGTAGGCTGGAAAATGTAGTCTTTTTTTAAAAATAATATATTTTATTGATTTTGTACAGAGAGGAAGGGAGAGAGATAGAGAGTTAGAAACATCGATGAGAGTCATCAATCAGCTGCCTCTTGCACACCCCCTACTGGGGATATGCCCGCAACCAAGGTACATGCCCTTGACCGGAATCGAACCCTGGACCCTTCAGTCTCCAAGCCGATGCTCTATCCATTAAGTCAAACCGGTTTCAGCTGGAAAATGTAGTCTTTATTCCCGGCATTTATTTGCCAGCTGATAACTGGAGATTTTAATTAGGAGAAAGCAGATAAGGGAAGACAATCAGCAACTGTCATCAAGACACAGTCCTGGCCTGGCCTAAGTAGCTCAGTTGGTTGAGTGCCATCCCATAAACCAAAGGCTTGATTCCTGGTAAAGGCACATGCCTGGAGTTTTGGGCTTAATCCCTAGTAAGGGGCAAGCAGGAGGCAGTCAATCAATTATCCTCTCTCATCATTGATATTTGTATCTCTTCCTCCTTCTCCCTTCCTCTTTCCAAAAACCAATAAAAACAAAACAAAAGACACAGTCCTGGATTTCTAGGCAGAGAAGGGAAGGGAATACTTATAGGAATATATAACATAATTCACTCCATGCAAAGCTCTCCGGAGATGGAGGCTGTGGGCCAACACTCTAACCACTGAGCCAAACCAGCTAGGGCTGAACCAAATTTTTAAGGAAGAGCAGAACTTATTTAGGCAAAGGGTGTGGTGGTGGTGGTGTGATGGTGGTGAGGGAGTTTCTAGACAGGAAGTAGTGAGTTTCCAGAGGCTTGAAAGAGCAAATTACTAGCACGTCAGTGTCATTGCAACATATATTTAGAGATCAGGAATATCAAAAGATGAAGTTGGAAAAGTTAACAGGGGTCAGGTCATGCTATGTGTTCTCTACTTTACATAATAATTACTTAAATGATAAAATATTTTTTTAAAATTTCTTCCCTCTTAAACTCTCACTTAAATGGGTTTGTGAAACCGCTAAACATTGATATTTAAGAAAATCAGAAATCTGTTTACAAGATTCATTCCTGCCCTTATCCCCTATAAAAGTGTAAAAATCTCTCCCTATGTACAATACATCCATACTAGAGACAAAAAGCCAAAGACTTAATAGGGGTGAATTCAATAGCTCAGATTCGGAGGTACAGTCACCAAGAATACAGTAATCTGACGTCGCCATTAGCAGACAAAGACATCAAGAAAATATATAAACTCTTCATCCTATAAGTAGTGTTCTTACTTCAAACAAACAAAAATAATAAATCAGAGGCCATAGAAATGATCAGAGGTAGAGTCTGGGTCTGTGATAAAGGCTCTTTAAAAAAATGGCTATGACAATTCCTCTAATATCTCTTTGCAACGTGACTTTTCTGTTCCTCTCATTAAAAGATGAAATTTATTTCCCTAGGCCTTGAATCTTTGCTGACTCTGTTACTTGTTTTGACCAAAGCATGTAATAGAAGTGACTGTGTAACCTTCGAGACTGGTCCTGAGATTGCTATGAAAGTCAGTCTGGGCTTATGGAGGTTGAAAGGTTGGGGGGGCGGGGAGGAGAGACTCGGAACCAAGGCATCCCAGCTAGCATCAACTGCCAGCCATGAGCCCATCTAGGACCTTCTATCCTAGGTGACCCCCTCCAGATGAATACAGCTGCAACTGAGCCCAACTGAAACCAGCAGAGGAACTCTCCACCCAATCCACAGAGCTAAAGAAATAATAGACCGCTGTTTTTTTAAGCCACATAGTTTCAGAGTGGTTTGTTACGTAGAAATAGATAAATTTCACTCCATCAATATTAAAAATACATCACCACTATAGCTTATGACTTAAAAGCAATGAAGGAATTCCTATTACATCAATTTCAGTGTATTTTCTGGCGTATAAGACGACTTTTGAAACGAAAAAAAGTCAACCGAAAATCGGGGGCAAAAGACCAAAATTGAACAAAAATTACCTGCAGATCTTGACAGCAGGGGTAGTCTTATACAGCGAATATAGGCCTAAACCTATGTTTTAACTGTAAAATTAGGGGGTCGTCTTATATGCTGGAAAATAGCCTGCAAAATGAACTGATCATAGGAAATCAGGACTTTCATTGCTGTGTGCTGAAGAAAAATTGTTAGATATCTGTAAGAAAACTAGAGAAAATACTGAAAAACATGGCATTAGACCCCTCAAACAAACAAATTTCTCACTTGGGAAATTCAATACATTATTCAAAACATATAGTTTACTGATAAAGAACTGATAACAACGGATACATCAAATATTGTGGCACTCAATTTATGAGTAGAAATTCCAGGTATTCTGTAGGTAAAAATAAGAAGACTCAAAAGATGCCCCCTGACACTTGAAGATACAATCCTTGGGTCCTGTGGTGTGCTGGTCCAAGGTGGCCCCTAGTGATTCTCATTTCCTGGTACTCACTCTTTTGGGAAATATTCTCCCATGCTAAATTATGGCTGGTCTGTGTATCCAATAAAATATGGCGGAAGTGATGGTATGAGACTTCTGAGGCTGGGTTACAAAAGACATTGCAGCCAAAACTGGTTTGGCTCAGTGGATAGAGCGTCAGCCTGAGGACTGAGGGGTCCCAGGTTTGATTCCGGTCAAGGGCATGTACCTCGGTTGCGGGCACATCCACAGTCACGGGTGTGCAGAAGGCAGCTGATTGATGTTTCTCTCTCATCGACGTTTCTAATTCTCTATCCCTCTCCCTTCCTTTATGTAAAAAATCAATAATATATATATATTTTTAAAAAAGACCTTGCAGCTTCCACTTTGGTCTCTCTCTTGGATCACCCGTTCTCAGGGAAGCCAGCTGTTATGCCTTGAGAACACTCATGCAGCACGATGGAGAGAACCATCTAGGGAGGAACTGAGGCCCTCAGCCAAACAGCAGGATCAACTTGCCATCTTGGAAATTCTTTTAGTCTCAGTCAATCCTTCAGATGACTGTAGTCCTGGCTGACACTTCTTTTTTAGATAGTTTTAATGAGGTTATAGTTAATTTACCATAAAATTCACTAAGTACAATTCAATGATTTCTAGTAAATTTAGAGAGTGGTACAACCATGATCACAATCTAATTTTAGAATTGCCATTGTGCCCAAAGAAACCTCATGTTCATTAGCAGTTACTTTCTATTCTACCACCAGCTCCAGGAAACCACTAATCTGTTTTCTGTATCAATAGATTCGCTTTTCAGAAAAGTTAATCTAAATGAAATAATACAGCCTGGTCAGCCTGGCTCAGTGGTTGAGTATGGACCTATGACCCAGGAAGTCATAGTTTGATTCTTGGTCACAGTCCATATCAGGATTGCAGGCTCTATCCCCAGTGAGGGGTGTGAAGAAGGCAGCCAATCAGGTTCTCTCTTATCACTGATGTTTCTATTTCTCCCTCTCCCCTTCTCTCTGAAAACAATAAAAATAAATTTTAAAAAATAATAAATTAAATAATACAATATGTGGTATTTTGTTTTTATTTATTATCTAGCTGACATTTTGACCACAACATCAAGAGAGACTCTGAACTAGAATCTCCCAGCTAAGCTACTACCAAATACTTGATGTACAAAATCTGTGAAATAATAAATATTTATTGTTTATTATAGCCACTAAATTTTTGGTTACACAGTAATAGATAAGTAGTGTATATGGTTATATGATTATTGCTGGGGAACTAAGTCCCTCTAACATGCAATATTCCATTAAACCCAACCCCAAAGGTACAACATATGCTACTATTAAAACCTGTGGACATGAGATATAATATCTTAGAGTTGTATTGGCATGTTTTGTTAATGACACTAAACATATTTCTTTCTAGTAAAAAAAATCCATTTCCAGATCAAAAGAATCTTACCTTTATTTTTAGGCCCATGGAAAAGGTTTGATGAATGAGTTAGAAATAAAACTGTGGACAGCAACCTAGTTGGGGGGCTACTAAGGAAACTTGCCATATTAGTCTGAAATGAGTTTTGGTCAATCAGATTAGACTATTAAAGGCTTGCCTATAAATCCAAGAGACTTAACTTGCCAGTTGCAACCTTGAGATGCTGAGCAGTCAAGAAGTCATTTAAAGGATTCATGACGGAAGAGGGAACAGGTGTATGCAGGCTTCAGATTTTTTGAGTTGATACCAAAAAAAGAAAGAGCCTTACAATTTCATAGCTGTGTGAATGGGTCAAAACTTCTAGAAATTCATAAAATGAGAGCCAGTTGTGCAGTGTTAAATAATGTGGAATTAATGTTCCTGATGCTCTGACTACAATTTCTTGTTTGATGATGGTTTTGACTTAGTTTTAATGCAGTGAAGGTTGAAAATTATGATATTAATCTAGAATTCAGATGGTTTTCAAGCTTTGAAATATTTGTTTTGAGGGTGGAGATTAAAATCTTTATGACACTTTGAAACAGTGTTCATTTCTTGTTATGCAGCTATTATTCACTAAAACACTAGTTTGTCATTTCCCTCGGTATTCAATGTGTATAAAAAAACTTAGTAAAATATTTGCTTTTAAGTGTAAGCATTATGTTGGAATTTCTTCAAATTTATTATTTTGCTGTATGTTTTGTTCCAGTTTTTACTGAAATGTTTCTCTACATGTATCAAACCTTCTTGTAAATGAATTTAAGTTTATTGTATTTAATGACTTGCTTTATACCATTTTTTACTGATATATGTTGTATATGCAGACATTCTCTCAAATTTATTTGGTACTACAGCTTGATTTTTAGTTGCTAGTTCCACTATTTTCCTTCATGGCACTTCATGCATAGCATGGGGTTTCATTTACCCATCATTTTGTGTGTGTTGTTGCTATTGTCTGGTATATATTCACTATATGCATTTTTTTTAAGCTATGTGGCTTAGTGTATTTATTCATGGTAAATAATAGTATATAATTAAATACATAGAACCTATGATTTCCTAGAACCCACTATATTATACAGAGTATACTATCTATAATAATAAAAGTGTAATATGCTAATTACACCAGACGTCCTTCTGGACGTCCTTCCAGATGAAGCCAGGGCTGTGAGAGAAGCCCGGGTTCAGGTTCTGGGTGCCAGAGGGAAGCCAGTGTGGCAGCTGGGGGAAGGAAGGCTACTCTTGCACAAATTTTGTGCGTCGAGCCTCTAGTATTAACATGAGCATGTAATACTTCCCTCCACAAAACCACTATGAAAATATTTAAACAGTACATATACAGGTATAATGAAAGGACTTTAAAATTTTATTTATTTGTTTTAGAGAGGTGGTAGTGGTGGGGCACTGATTCAATTTGTTGTCCTGCGTATTTATGCATTGGTTGATTCTTTTTTTTTTAAAATATATTTTATTGATTTTGTACAGAGAGGAAGGGAGAGAGATAGAGAGTTAGAAACATCGATGAAAGAGAGTCATCGATCAGCTGCCTCTCGCACACCCCCTACTGGGGATATGCCCACAACCAAGGTACATGCCCTTGACCGGAATTGAACCCGGGACCCTTCAGTCCCCAAGCCGACGCTCTATCCATTGAGCCAAACCGGTCTCGGCGTATTGGTTGATTCTTGTATGTGCCCTGAACAGGGACCAAACCTGAAACTTTGCGTATTAGGACAATGCTCTACCTGGCCAGGGCCTTGAAAGGTACTTTTTACTCCAGAAATTTTTCCTGCAAAATTGGGTGCTCTATCTCACATTCAAATCTTGTGTGTCAGCAAACAAAGTACAGTACTGTACTATATGATTCAGGCACTGAGGAAATGGGGAAAGTAAGATACTGATCCTGGTTTGAAATATCTAAAATATCTAATATCTAGTAGAACCAGAAACAAAACAAAACAATACTTACATTGCTATGTGATATGTGTTTCAAAAGGAGGAAGCCTCAAGGTATTTGGGGGTGCATAAAAAGGCTTTACTAAATAGGTGACTTTTAAACTAAATTGTGGTTTGTCAGGTCCAGACGAGGAGGAAGGGCATTCTAGACAGAGCAAAGAACGTGAGTCAGGATGAGGAAGCATAAGAGAATGCAGCATGATCTGGAAACAGCAAATAACTCAGTGGGGTTGGAGCATAGTGGCTGTGAAGGAACAGCTTCAGGTGACAAGATTAGGGAGAAACCGGAATGAACAGATTAGTCAGACCCCCTAAGGAGTTCAGGTGTTAGCCTGCAGGGAATGGGGTTTTTAAGCAGAGGAATTTTTCCTTTAAAAGGTTTTTCTGGCTGCAGTGTGGTGGGTGGATTGGAGAGCAAGAAATGGAAGGCAAACTAGTTAGGAGGCTGTTGTGGCAATTAAATGAGAAACGATTAGGTCTGAAATGAAGGTAAATGGCAGTGGGGATAATGAGAGGCAAGAATTAGAGACTTCGAAAAGGAATCCTTAAATATAGGCAGGAGAAAGGAACCAAAAGTGGCTCTATGGTTTCTCTATTGGAGGAGGAGTCATGTCACTAAATGAAAAGGAAAATACCCTAGCTCATCAGAATTATCTTTGACTCCTTCTCCTTTCCACAGAAAAATGACCAACTCCTCCCAGGCATTTGCTTCTAATCCTCCCCATCCTCCTAATTGTGCGAGCAAAGTCATCTTCCTAAAACAGCTTTGACTATATAAACATTTGAAGGACACCTCCCTCCCCCATCCCCAGGCAGAACGCAACCCACGCTTCTTAGTGGGGCATTCAGGCAGGCCACCTTCAGGCAGACCACAAGCTACCTACTGAATACCTTGATCTCCTTAACTTTCATTTCCTTTCCCTACCTAACATCCATCTGATCTTTGTTCCTCCATCCTGCCAAAAATATTCTTCCTTTTCTGTGATACAAAGACTTCGTGTCTCACTCATGACACGACACTTGGCGTTCTGCCTGCTTTATAGATAGCTGTGCCTTGGTATCTCTTCTCCTTCTTTGTCCCCAATGACTCCTTACACAGCGTAGGGTAAAACATTTATGATGCATTGACCTGGAGCGAGGATCTGACCCCTCTATTCACCACTCAAAGTTTAGCAGACGGCCTGGAAAAATCAGGTGATTATGCGAATCCATGACATCATGCATTTAAAAGAGAGAGAGAGAGAGAGAGAGAGAGAGAGAGAGAGAGAGAGAGAGAGAGAGAGAGAGAGAGTCTATTCTAGAGGAATCACCCGTCTCTAGGGGCCCTTGCTCTGTCTACATACAACAACCATGACAATAGCTGGGAGCAAAATAATTTGCTGTCAGGGAAGTACGGCCTCTCGAGTTTGAAGATGCCTTTATTGTTTATATAAAATAAAATATCATAGGCATTGTACTTGGAAAAAGCTCTTAGGGATGGATCTAAGATCTCCCGAGGTGGAATTTCCCGGTGACGGATTGTCCTCCTGAGGTCAACTTCACTGACCATCCTCACCCAGCGTACTTGGCAAAGGATTAAATGCGGCAAAACACAAAAAAATGCGGTGTTTCCCGGGTCTGACAGCGCGTGGCCCCCCAGCGGCCGCCGCCCGGCACGCCCCGCCCCCGCCCCCGCCCCCGCCCCCGCCCCCGCCGGCGGCCGCAGCCCGGAGGCTCCCCGGGAACCCCCGCACGCCTGCGCGGCGCGCAGTCCGGCCCGCGGATCCGCACGGCGGGCGCAATTGCCCTGGAAACCGCTGCGCGCGCACGCGCAGACGCGGGGCCCGGCCGACGGGCAGAGCTCAGAGCCCAGCGGCGGGAGGAGGGGTTTACCCTCCCCCTTGACCGTCGCGCCCAGCTAGCTCCCTCGGGCGGAGCGTCCCCGCCTCCCTGCTCGCTTCAGCTCGCCCGTCTCCCCCCAACGCTCCGCTCCGCTCCGCTCCCCGCCACACGCGCACCCGCGCCCTCCCGCATTGGTGCGCCGGTGCAGCGGGCGGTGGGAGCCTCCATCCGGGCATTTCCGCCGCCGAGGCGCTGCGACCCGGGCGGCGTCGGCGGTTGAGGAGCTCCCATGGCAGGGACGAGGCGGGGCGAGGCGGACAGAGTGTGAGGCGATCAGCCGGAGCGGCTCTGCGGCGGGTCCCCGAGGGAGGCGGCGGCGGCGGCGGCGGCGGCGGGGCGGCGCTCTCGCGGCCGGGGGAGGACCGGGGCGCGGGCCGGTCAAGCCTCTCGTGCATTCCCCGGCCAGCCCGGCTCCGGACATGCATCTGCATCAGGTCCTCACCGGTGCCGTCAACCCCGGAGACAATTGCTACTCCGTGGGCAGCGTCCGCGATGTCCCCTTCACGGTGAGCGGCGCCCGGGAGCCCGGGGGGCGGGCGGGGGAGAGACCAGGGCCGAACCCCCCAGTCCCGGGCCCCACGCTCCCCGCGGGGCTGATGGTGGGCCCCGCCCGCTCCCCTCTCTGCGGCCCGATGACGGGGGCGGGGGCGTGGGGCTGTCCGTCCTGCGGCTGGGGTAGGAAATCACCCACCAGGGAGAGGATTAAGAATCCACCCCGGGGGGCTGTCTGGGCGAGAAGGTTCCTGTCCGAGGGCTGCCCCGGGGCTGCGCTGAGGAGGCGGGTTGCAGCGGCTGGAAGCCCCGGGCGCCCCGTTCGCACCTGCTCTGGGCGTGGAGGCGGGGGACGCAGTCGTGCTCGGAGCTGTGAAGGCGAAGCCGCCTTTTGCGCTGGGCTCCCCGGGTCCGCCCTGCTAGGAGCCTGCGGCTTCAAACCCAGCCCAGCCCTCTGTCTCCTGATATGCAGAATCTTAATTCCAAGGAGAAAAAGAAAAAGAAAAAAAAATCATCATTCTTTTAAGCTAAGACAGTGTGAAATTTTACGACAGCGCTTGTTTGTGCGAGTCAAGTGTGTTCAAACAAGAATGTGTTAGAACCTCTTTGACATCTAAATGAAATATGTTTCTCCTGTAGCGTGGATGGGTCAGTCCCTTTTGAGAATGGGATGTTGGTAGTATTGCAAATTCAAACCGAGCTCTAAAGCGTTTATCTATAGACTCCTATTAATGAGTGTTTTTTTTTGTATTAAATTTATACAAGACCTTCCATAGAAGGGGCTGTAGGCAGAGACCAGGATTAAATACACATTGTTATTGACAACGATCTTCTTGATAAAATTGGAAACAGCAAAATGCTTTTTAGACAAGGGAAACACTTTGATCTGATGTCTGCCTCCCAACAGCATGTTTTCAAAGCTGCAGAAATAAGAAAAGCTCCAGCAAAACTGCAGAATCATTATGTAGCACGGTGCATGCTGGAACAGAATTTTTCTGTCATTGTGATACATTAGAAACAACTACAAGATTGATTTTTTTTGGTCCATTTTAATTTTTAAATGTAATTAAGTTGGCTTTGTTCCAGTTGAGGTCGAACACTTGAAAAATATAATTTGCCTGACATATAAAGTTACACCTTTCTCTTATCAACAATGTCAACCTGTGTTTTGTGTACATGAGACCTAAAAGATCCATATAGTATTGAGCATGTTTGTCAAGTGTGGAGGGAGTATTTGGGGCGCAGAGGAGAAATTTCCCTCTCCCCCAGTTGTGTAAGTGGCGGAGAAGCTCCTCAGGGTTGGAAGAGCAGACTTCCTCCATGAAGTAAGAAATCTGGAACCCTGGGTTATGGGGTATTTCCACACTAGGGTGGTGGTGCTAATTCTGTTTTCTTCTGAAGCAGAATGGTGCTCACTGCGGGTCTTGTCTATAGTGCTAAAATGGGTTCAGATGCAGTCTGGAAAAGTCAGTGCAAAAACTCTGAGTGCTGTGCAGGTGTGGTTATGCTGGAGGCCACCTATGATATTTTAATATCTTTTCCACCCCTCCCCAATTCAAACCTGTCACCAATTCTCGGTGACTCTGCAGTGTCTGTTAGATTTACCCCTTTTCATATCCCGAGTTGACACCTTATTATGGAGCCTTAATTATGTTTTTTAATATGACAACTTCCAACTGGCTTTCTGGACACTTATTTGATCACTTCAGTTCATCCTACACATAGCTGCTGGGATAATCTTCCAATACCATTTCACCATATCATTCTGGGCTCAGGCAGGCCCCACCCCCCAGCACGGACCTCCACCCCGATTGGGGGTGTGGCTGGCCTGCAAATCACCCAAGGCCCCCACCAGGGACCCTCACTTCAATCGAGGGTGTGGTCAGCCTGCAGAGGGACCAAGAGGTTGGCCATTCCCGTCTGCTTGCTAGCCCCGCCCCCCATCTGGTCGCCCTCTGTTTTATGGGGTGACCAGCGGGGCAGGGGTCTTGGCCTGGCACTGCTCATATCTGCCACCACCTGGGTCCCTGGGTCCCTGTTCCCCATTGGGCAATTGGGGCCTGGGGACTGGGGGCAGCTCCTGCATTGAGCATCTGCCCCCTGGTGGTCAGTGTGCATCATAACGACTGGTTCTGCTATTCAATTGATTTGCATATTACCCTTTTATTATAGACACACACACACACACACACACACACACACACACACACACACGGAGTGGCCAGAATATTATGCATTCAGAGATCATAATAATTTGGCCACTCAGAGAGTGTGTGTGTGTGTGTATCACCTTTTGATCATTCTTTCCTTTTCAATGTAGATCTAAGTTCTGGAAATATGGTTATCCTGCAAAAGTTAAGTCCCGAACAGTCCAAAGAAATCATCTTCTACCATGTATATGCTTTCTTATATTTTATTTTGCCATTTAGAAATTTCCAACTACATTCTTATAGATACAGTGGTGCCTCGCATAAAGAAAGCCTCGCACAGCGAACGCTGCACACAACGAACTTCATTTCATGATTCATACAACGAACTTCGTTTCACACAACGAAGTTGCCCGAGCTTCCATGACCGCTTTGCCCGAGCTTCCACGACTGCTTCGCCCGAGCTTCCACGATCGCTGCCGATGTATTGCATCCTTCCGCGCAGGCACTGCAGGCAGTCGTTAGTCACTGCGCTTAACTTAAGCACGTATAGCGTCAATCGTTCTTCATTACGAATTAAATCACGCACGTATCATGGCAGTCGTCCTTTTAAGTTAAACTCAATATTTTTTTTATATCATGATGTATCTAAATAAAAATAATAACAAAAAATTTATCTTTTTTATGTCATCTTAGCATATTTTATGCTACAGAACGAATTATTTTTTTTAACATGTATTGTTATGGGAAAACGCGTTTCACATAACGAACTTTTTGCATAACAAACTTGCTCCTGGAACGAATTAAGTTCGTTGTGTGAGGCACCACTGTAAGTGAATGCTTCAAGTCTTAATGCAATGGATAGTGTAAATTTTTCTTCATTTATGCTTTTACTTTCCTGAAAAGTAGTCCTTAGTTATTTTTGTAAGCATTAAAATATTAATTAAAATGATGATGGTACATGATTATTATTAATCTAATTTTAAAAATTTACCATTTGGTTTTAAGGGGTGCAGACTATTTTCATGTGGATAGGTGACTTCAATCTGATATGAATTCTACACATTGATCAAAGTGTACAAAAATTAGCAAGTCATTTCCACTCTTAAGGAGCTTGTAATATAATGGCAGAGATAAAAAGTATGTACAAAATTATAATGTAAGGAGGATAGAAGAGATTGCTTATAGCTGGGAAGATAAGAAAAGATTTCAGAAAAGATTGACATTTGAAAAGATAGTGGTTTTAGGCCTTTCTGGATGGCAAGAACAACAAAAGCCAAGGAAAGGTGTGATGAGGATAAATTATTGGGAATAACAGTATGATAGGGTGAATTCCTTCACAAAAGTGATTTTTAAAAAATTTTTAAAAAATATATTCTACTGATTTTTTACAGAGAGGAAGGAAGGGAGAGAGACAGAGAGCCAGAAATGTCAATGAGAGAAACATCGACCAGCTGCCTCTTGCACACCCCCTACCGGGGACGTGCCCGCAACCAGCGTACATGCCCTTGACCAGAATCGAACCCGGGACCCTTCAGTCCGCAGACTGACACTCCATCGCTGAGCCAAACCGGCTTTGGCACAAAAGTGATTTTTAAGAAACACACTGAACTCTTTATTAAAAAGCAAACACCCTTAGAATATTGAAAAATATGATTCCCAAACATTACCCATATCTTTTTAGGAAAACATATCTTGATATTTCTTGACTTTTGTTGTTGTCATTGTTTTTTTTTTCTTTCCCCTCTCAAAGTCACCAGGTTAGTAATGAATGAAGAAACATTAATTTAAAAGTTAGAAGACAATGTTATATGATCTGTTTTTCTGGTATTTAGATATATTTTAATTTTATCATAGCATCATAACATTCTAATCCTAGAATTATAGCAACACCAAACTTTGAAATGATAAGGCTTTTTATACATTTAGTAAATGTTTGTTGAACACATAGGGTGTGGGAGGCTCTGTGAAGATTAAGGGGAAGAAAGGAATAAAAAAACTTAGTCCTGATTTCAGGGAATTTATTAAGTGCAGGAACCTCGTAATCTACTTGGAGAGTTAAGACATGTACTTAGCCACAGCAGGCCAGCTGAGTGGTATTGTGAGGCACTGAAGTTCTGGTGGGATTTCAGGAGGAATAATAGATCACTTTTGGCCAGGGAAATTGGGGAGTTGGACAGAAGTATGCTTCTGTATTAGCTGGTTATTAATAGGTCTAGCAATTCTTATACCTATTGACAGCCTATGCTGAAAGTAAAGGGGAAGACAGAAGTTAAGAATTTATAATGGGCTTGTTTTCCAAGAGAAATTGGCCCATTTTTTTTTTTCTTGGAGAGTAGCTTCTTGTTTATTTAAATAGATATTTTGTAGAGTTTGTAGGCATGTGTTTTGTCAGCCTGTAGATGTATAGGGTGGCAAAAGTAGGTTTACAGTTGTGAGTATGCAAAACAAAATTTATTCTTATATTATTATTTATTAATTTCCTTACAAACAACTGTAAACCTACTTTTGCCCTGCCCTGTATATGAGGTTATGTAAGTTCTTTTTTTATGTCCTCATGTAGATTGTTAATTATACTTCCTACTTTTAGTGACAAGACTTCCAACAGCTACCCAGATCGCCCCTAACTGCCCCTCACTGCCAACCTGGTCACCCCTAACTGCCCCCTGCTGCCGGCCAGGTTGCTCCCAACTGCCCCTTCCCTGCCAGCCTGGTTGCCCCCAAGTGACCCCCCCCCCCCCGGCAACAACCTGGTCACCCCCCAACTGACCCCATGATGACCTGGTTGCCCCCAACAGCACCCCCTCTACCCCCGACAGTCTGGTCACCCCAACAGCCCCCCCTGCCAGCTTGGTCACCCCTCACGGCCCTCCCTGCTGTCTTGGTCATCCCAAACAACCTGCTGTTCAGTCGCTTGGTCATCCCTTGGACCAGCCCTGGGTAGCTGTTCAGTTGCTTGGTCATCCGAGGCTTGCCTGCACCTTGGGCCAGCCCTGGGGGGATGGGGGGCTGAAGGGACTGGGTGCCGCCATCTTGTGGCTGTGGGTGCCGCCATCTTTGAGGGCATGACAGTCAATTAGCATATTTCCTCCTTATTGGCGTGGGTACCACCAGCTTTGTGAGGGTGTGATGGCAATTAGCATATTCCCTCTTTATTAGATAGGATGATTGTATCTTTAGAATCTGGTTACTGGTAGTTGCCTGGAACTGTCACATGCAGTATGGAGTGGGAGATGGGGCCAGTGTAATGGTGTTTAGGTTCTGTAGCCCCTACATATGGTCACTCCTTTATTTTCTGTTCTTAGGATTTGGGATATAAGAAATAATAATCAGTATCTTAACTTGGATCTTGAGAAATTCTTAGAACAAATCAGTCTCAGTATCTATATACATAAAAGCCAAGTGACCAGAACAACTGAAATGACTGGAACAACTGGTATGACTGGTCACTATGACGTGCACTGTGGCTGGCCAACTGGGCCGATTAGGAGCGTGGCCAGCTGGCCAATCTGTGGCTCCTCCCCCAGGCTGGTCCCACCCCCAATCGGTCCCCAACTCCAATTGGGAGTGGGGCTGGCCTGCCAACTTCCCATGTCCCCTCCCCTTGGCCAGCCGGACCCTATCTGTGTATGAATTTGTGCACCAGGTCTCTAGTTTAATCAAAAAGGACACAGAATGTTGGGTCACAGCTACAGTAGCACAGTGGAAAAAGAAATCATGCCTGACCAATTTAATTTTCTTCTGTGATAGAAAGGAATAACTCATGATGTAACAGGATAGGACCTATTATTGAGGGAGCAGGTGCAACTTACATAGGTGGTATGAACTGTACTTCTTTTCTTTTAGATATAGTTCATGTAACCCTGGGACTTGATGTGTACATGTGAAACCAATTGCCATGCTTTCATTCTGATTTTTAGGAGAAACCAGGAAACCTGAGGCCAATGGGCATTATGCAAAGGGGCTTCAAGCATGTCAGACTTGCGGCTGGCGAGCTGCATGTTTAACATGTTTGGCATGGACCCGAAAAACATGAAAGCTTTGGCTTAGATTCAGTTCAAAGATACACTTAGCTTACATGGTAAAATGTTAACATTTTCCTAGGAGTAATTGTTCTTGGAGAATTGTGCGGGCGCAATTTCTCCATTGATAGTGGAGGTGGGGTTCTTGGGACACTGATGGAATAAGAATTTCTGAAGGCTCCAACTGGAGGATGAGCTGTGGTAGAAAGGTTTATTTGTGTGAAGTTATATTCCTCGGTTTGCAAAGTCCCATTTCCCTTAATCTAGTCCTGGAAAAGGTGCAGCTGGGATCCAGCAGAGCTAGAAACAAAGCCAGTGACCAAGGTTTCCAGTTCATGGTGGAGTTGAGTCCGGAACAGAATCGGGCTAATTTTAGTCTATTAATTCATTGTGTGTGGGATCCATGTGGCTTGAGCTATGTGGGTGAATGCAAAGCATGTGCGCCCCACAGGAATCAGGCAGGAGCAACGAGCATAAGCAAGAGAGGGAGTCCCCCTTGTTTAGGACAGGGGTGGGGAACATCCAGCCCTCATTTTGTCTGGCCCAGCCAAGGCATTTAATTAGTGAGTTAATTAAATGTTTGACCAAATATAGCAGGCTACATTTTTAGTCGTTAATTTTGTATGGCTTGAGAAAGATGTTAGGAACACCCAAATGGCCCCTGGCAGAAAAAAGGTTTTCCAGTCTTGGTTTAGGAGATTAAATATCAAATCTTCCAGGCTTGCAGTGGCCATGTCCACACACCTACTCTGGCCAATGCCCTGTTCCCAAGTATGACTGATAAGCAAGCACCCTTTCTAGGTCATTTAGACTTTACTGGGTGTCCTATCATATTTAGCCTCCCCTCTGTTCCTTTTTAGTTAATTAATAACCAGGTCATTACATCAGTATCACAATGACTTTGGTTTTGTGATATGCTGGCAACTTCCTCACGTGTCTGGCCTTGACTGTATTGTACTTAGAAGGATATACTAAGGAGATAATTCAAATTATTATATACTCAACCCATAGCATCTTCCATTATTCCTTTTAAGTGGATGGATTGTGTCTCTAGCAAAGGCCAGTTCCTCCATTTATACATCAGTGATTTTGCCTCTAAGGGGACACTTGACAATTTCTGGAGACATTTATTTTGATGGAGTTGGCAGGGAGGACTGGCATCTAGTGGCAAAAGGCCAGAAATCCTGGTAAATGTCATATAATGCATAAGACAGTGCTCCCCCACCAATGAAGAATTATTCATCCCCAAATGTAAATTCTGCCTAAGTTGTGAGAAACCCTGGTATACCCTAGTCTCTATTCCCTCATTACTCAAGGGCATTGCACTAGAATTTCTTCTTTTTGGAATACTTTCTTCATGGAGCTCTCCTGGTTTTCCTTTACTTACCTTTATTGCTCCTTCTCAGCCTGATTCCACATTTCTATATCCTGTTTCTTTGACATTTCTCTCTTGAATGTCAAATACTACCTCAGAGTCCTCATGCTCATAACATTGTCCTCCTCCAGCCTTTCCTAAACCAGTAAATGGCTACTTCATTTTTTTTTTCAGTTCCCTTGGAATTTTTCACTACTTTCAAATTTATACCTTATTCTATATAATAAAACCCTAATAGGCAAATTTACCGATTGGTGGAACATCTGGTCACTATGATGCACCCTGACCACCAAGAGGCAGACGCTCAACACAAGAGCTGCCCCCTGGTGGTCAGTGCGCTCCCATATTGGGAGCACTGCTCAGCCAGAAGCCGGGCTCACCGCTGGCGAGTGCAGTGACGGTGGTGGGAGCCTCTCCTGCTTCCACAGCAGTGCTATGGAGCAGTGAGCCGAGTGGTAAGGAGCAGTGAGCAGGCAGGTGGTAAGGAGCGAGGGGTCCTGGATGCAAGAGGGCACAGGCCAGGCTGAAGGACACCCCCGCCCAGTGGACGAATTTCATGCTCTGGGCTTCTAATACCTAATATTGACAAATTATGTTGGCTCTACCTGCAAAATAATCCAGAATCTGACCAGTTCTTATCATTTGTATTGCTACCACTCTATTTATTTTTTATTTTATTAAAAAAAATTGATTTCAGAGAGGTAAGGAGAGGGAGAGAGAGAGAAACATCACTGATGAGAGAGAATCATTGATCAGCTGCTTCCTGCATGCCCCCTACTAGGGATTGAGCCTGCAACTTGGCCTGTGCTCTTGACTGGAATCAAACTTGGGACCTTACAGTTCATAGGCTGGCGCTTTATCCACTGAGCCAACCAGCTAGGGCTTTTACTGCTACCACTCTGGTCCAAAACACCATCGTCTCTACCATTATGGTGGTTTTATCCTCCTTCAGGTTATTCTCAACATAGTAGCCAGAATGATTTTGTTTTAATACAGTCACATACCACTTAATGACAGGATCATTCTGAGAATGTGTCATTTATGATTTTGTCATTGTGTGAACATCAGATATTATACTTACACAAACCTAGATGGTATAGTCTACTACACACCTAGGCTATATTGTAAGGTAGTTATCAAATTTTCCTTAATTATGATTTGGAAAGACTTCAATGCATAAAAAGTTGGAGATCAACCTAATATCTAGAGTGTAGTGATTCTGTATTTTAAGAGTTACATGTTATAACAATCAACTGAGTTTGGCCTGGAAATGAAAATTGAGGAGCCTGACAAAGATATGATTGAGGTGACTTTCCCATTTGGCAGTAAACTAAAGTCAGCCAAAGAAGTATTCTTGGGTAGAAGCAAAATTCTTTTGGGACAGTAATTTTAATAATATACCAATGGAACATTGAAACATAGCTAGAATAATTTTATGCTGGAAAAATTTTTATATAGATATAATCAAGTGCTCAATTTTGCTTTTAAGAACAAAGACCCTAAAGCACTCTAAAAAAAAAATTATTAATGTAAGCCCTGGCTGGGTAGCTCAGTTGGTTAGAGCAGTGGTTGGCAAATTCATTAGTTAACAGCCAAATATCAACAGTACATTGATTGAAATTTCTTTGGAGAGCCAAATTTTTTAAATTTAAACTTCTTTTGACGCCACTTCTTCAAAATAGACTTGCCCAGGCCGTGGTATTTTGTGGAAGAGCCACACTCAAGGGAACAAAGAGCCCATGTGGCTCACGAGCCGCAGTTTGCCGACCCCTGGGTTAGAGTATTGTCCCCATTCACCAAGGTTGTGTGTTCCATCTTTTGTCAGGGTGCATATAAGAATTGATGTTTCTCACCCCTCCTCTCTCTCTCTCTCTCTCTCAAAAAAAAAAAAAATCAATTAAAAGTTATTAATGTAGCCAAAACCGGTTTGGCTCGGTGGATAGAGCATCGGTTTGCGGACTGGAAGGTCCCAGGTTTGATTCCGGTCAAAGAGCATGTACATTGGTTGCGGGCACATCCCCAGTAGGGGGTGTGCAGGAGGCAGCTGGCCGATGTTTCAATCTCATCAACATTTTCTACCTCTCTATTCCTCTCCTTCCTCTCTGTGGAAAATCAATAATATATATTAAAAAAAATAAAAAATAAAAGTTATTAATGTAATATCTGCATTCTAAAAAAACTCACAATTCAAACAATGTTGATATATAGAGAGTGAAAAGGAAAGTTTCCATTTTCCAATAGAATTTTGATGAGTATAACTTCCTGGTTATCTTTTATTAAAAAATATTTGAGTGCCTAGGTATTGTGTTAGGCAAACTAGCTATTAAATGTGCACTGTTGTACAGAGGACATGGTGTGTGTTGTTATAAGCTATAAACTAGTGAAATTGGGGGTCATCTATCAAAGTAATGATTTTGGTATAGGATAATTGACCTGAAGCCCTTCTTTCTGGCAATATTTAATAGTACCATTTGTATGTATCAGTATATAGAGACAAGACAATTTGTGTATTGTTTTTTTTTTTTTAAGTGGTAAGAATAATCTTTACCTTTATGTTAAATTGGTATATGAAATTAAATGTTATACAAATTACATCTACTAAAGAAATTTTATATTTAGGCATTAAAGGGTTTAATCAAAGTTACATAGCTAGTGGCAGAATTAAAACTAGAACACAAGGCTCCCAATCTGTTTTTTCCCCTCTCCCAATCCTTTTTGTCCCTTTAAAATTTAAAAAGTAACATATGTTCTTGTAGATCATTTGGAAAATGTAGAAGGAAGATAAAAATTACTGTTATGGTAAAATCCAGTGATAACCCCTCTTAACATTTTGGTAAATTAGACTGAGGGCTTAAGAAGGAGATTTGTATTACCAATGTTTATCTATACTTTTTGTCCATAATGAATTTTTAGTCATTCGTTTTCTAAGAATTTATTCTTTTGCAGAGATTTCCAAATTTATTAGTTTAAAATTGTTCACAGCAAGCTCTTATTATTTTTTTAAGATCTGTAGCATCTGTTGTGCTGCTTCTTTTCTCATTACTGCTCTTGGGTATTTGTGCCTGTTATTTTCTTCAATAGTTTATTAACTTTATAAATCTTTTAAAATAACCTACTTTTGACTGTTCTCTATATTATGCATTTATTTTCTATTTTATTAACTTTTATTCTTAATGTATTATTTTCTTCTTTCTATATTATTTGGATTAATTTTGCTGTTGCCCTCATAACTTACTCATTCCAGCTTTTTTCTACATATTCATTTATGTATGTTTTATATTCTTAGGATTTACTTCTATATCTTCATATCACACAGATATTTTTTATGTTATTTTATTTAAAAATATATTTTACTGATTTTTTACAGAGAGGAAGGGAGAGGGATAGAGAGTTAGAAACATTGATGAGAGAGAAACATTGATAAGCTGCCTCCTGCACACCCGCTACCGGGGATGTGCCTGCAACCAATGTACATGCCTGTGACCAGAATTGAACCTGGAACCTTTCAGTCCTCAGACCAACGCTCTATCCACTGAGCCAAACCGGTTTTGGCACAGATATTTTTTTAAATCACTAACTCATAAATAATTTAGAGGTGTGTTTATACCCTACAAATTACCACATGCATTCTGCAATTACCATGTGATTTACTAAAGTTTGATGAGGCTTTATATTCTTGCAAGCAATAGGAGAACCCTTTGCAATGTTTTTTTTTTTTTTTTTTTTTTTTTTTTTTTTTTTTTTAATCCTTATTGTTCAGATTATTACAATTGTTCCTCTTTTCCCCCCCATAGCTCCCTTCTGCCCGGATCCCACCCCGCCCTGTGCCCTTACCTCCCCATCCCCACTGTCCACATCCATAGGTGTATGATTTTTGTCCAGGCTCTTCCCGCACCCCCCACCTTTCCCCCCTGAGAATTGTCAGTCCACTCCTTTTTATGCCCCTGATTCTATTATATTCACCACTTTATTCTGTTCATCAGATTTTTTATTCACTTGATTTTTAGATTCACTTGTTGATAGATATGTATTTGTTGTTCATAATTTTTATCTTTACCTTTTTCTTCCTCTTCTTAAAGAATACCCATCAGCATTTCATATAATACTGGTTTGGTGGTGATGAACTCATTTAGCTTTTTCTTATCTGTGAAGCTCTTTATCTGCCCTTCAATTCTGAATGATAGCTTTGCTAGGTAGAGTAATCTTGGTTATAGGTTCTTGTTATTCATCATTTTGAATATTTCTTGCCACTCCCGTCTGGCCTGCATATTTTCTGTTGAGAAAGCAGCTGACAATCATATGGGTACTCCCTTGTAGGTAACTAACTGTTTTTCTCTTGATGCTCTTAATATTCTCTCTTTGTCTTTTGCTCTTGGCATTTTAATTATGATGTGACTTAGTGTGGTTCTCTTTGGATTCCTTTTTGGGGGGTTCTCTGCACTTCCTGGACTTGTTAGTTTATTTCTTTCACCAGGTGGGGGAAGTTTTCTGCCATTATTTCTTCAAATGGGTTTTCAGTATTTTGCTCTCTTCTTCTAGCACCCCCATAATTCTGATGTTGGTACACTTGAAGTTGTTCCAGAGGCTCCTTACATTATCTTCATATTTTTGGATTTTTTCTTTTTGCTTTTTCTGTTGGGTGTTTTTGCTTCTTCATATTTCAAATCTTTGACTTGGTTCTTGCATTCCTCTAGTCTGCTGTTGGATCTCTGTATATTATTCTTTATTTCAGTCAGTGTATGTTAATTTCTAGATGGTCCTTTTTCATATCCTTGAGGGTCTCACTAAATTTATTGGCCTTTTCTAGAAAATTCACAGTACATAATACTTGAAAATGATAGTCAACTATGTTACTGGTTTGTGTACTTACTATATTATTATTGCTCTTTAATTTAAATATGTTTTTATTGATTTTGGAGAGAATGGAAGGAAGAGGGAGTGATGGAAAGGGAGGAGGAGATAGAAATATCTGATTTCTTTAATACCTAAAGGACTATTTAGGTAATATATTCATCTTCTGTGTGTTTTTATAGTTTCTTTTTTGGAGGAATTAATATTTTTAATCCATTTTATGGTCATATTTGTTTATAGTATTTCATTCATTTTTCTGCTTTTTGCATGCTTTGAATTTGCTTTGCTCTTCTTTTCTAATTGATTAAGAAGGAATCTTAGATTACTGATTTGAGAGTGTTTACCTATATACTTTTTTTTTTTTTTTTTTAAATTTACCTATATACTTCTTTGAGCATTTTTTACTAGCCACTTTAATGTCTTTGATAATTTCAAGGTCTGTGCTGGCTATTGTATATTTTTCATATGAAATTTTTAGTCTTTGGAGTCAAGTGTTTTTGGTATGAAATTGTTGGTCTTTGAAGTTTTCTGCAGTGGGCATTGGGCATGTGGTCTGCCTTTCAGAAGGACTGTTCTTTCAGAAGGACTGGGTGGAAGCAGTTTTGCCAGTGAGTAAGATGGACAGTATACTTGACATGATAAAGCATAATTTTTCTAGAATGGAATGTTTAGGTGGTTCCCATTTTTAAAATTATTTTTAAAATGCTGCAATAATCATTTTAGTAGTAGTTGTAATGTTTGTCTGCATGTTTTCTTAGCCTAGAACCCTAGAAATAAACTTAATGAATCAAAGTACTTAAGACTCTTTATAGTCTCTTAATTTATATTACTAAGTTGTTTTACAGAAAAGCCATATGGTTTTATACTCAAGAGTGTGTGAGAGTGACAGGTGCACCATACTCTCTTGCTCATTGCTTTTTGCTATTCTTTATTTAAGGCTGAAGAAACTGGCTATTCAGTACTCCAAAACATTATTCTCTCTAGGTATATATTATGGGTTTGAAGGGATCACATATGACTGCTTTAGTACCTATAAATGTATTATATAGCCTGTTTTGCTCGTTTTCCATCTTTGCAACCTCATTTCATTCCTTACTCTAATGTCATGGTCAGTTCTACATTTACTTTGATTTTTGCCCTGAATATCCCCAATCTTTGTTCCAGATATGGTTCTAGTCAGGGCAAGGGACAAATGAACTAAAGTTAAAAACAAGGTTTATTTCAGGATATATGATGCACCATCAAGGAAGGGCGGTTGGGCTTCAGAGTGATTGGAGCTAAAAGCTGGTAGAATAAAGACTGCATTTTCTTGGGGATTTTATATACTTGTTTTCCCATGAGATCATTCTTGTTTTTTGATGTGATCCATTCGCATTTTAAACTGGTGGTTTCAATTACAAATTGCACATAGTTCTTAATGGCTACCTTATCCCTGAATATGTATGTATTTTCAGCTCAATTCTTTCTGCTAACTGTGGTTGTTTTGGTTTAAATTTCCCAGAGTGGACTTTGATTGGCATAGCTCATCTTTTCTACTGGTCATTTTCCTGGACTATCCTTGCCTCCTGCTAGCTGTGAATAGGGGAAAGAGTCACAAGATAGAAAACACTAAGTTGAGCTCTTTATAAAGTAGTGTACACTGGATTATTTAATCTTTTATCAGGACTTTAAAAAATATTTTATTGATTTTTTTCATAGAGAGGAAGAGAAAGGGATGGAGAGTTAGAAACATCGATGAGAGAGAATCATCGATCAGCTGCCTCTTGCACAACCCCCACTTGGGATGTGCCTGCAACCAAGGTACATGCCCTTGACCGGAATCGAACCTGGGACCTTTCAGTCCGCAGGCTGACGCTCTATCCACTGAGCCAAACCGGTTTTGGCTTATCAGGACTTTTTGAAGCACATTTGTACAAACAGTAGATACAGCTTAAAAGTTAAAAGGTGTTTGGAGTGATCTAGTCACAATCTTTTATTTGGTGAAGGAAACATCTACAGAGAGATTTTTGGTTTGCTCATTATTATATAATAGTTGGTGTCAGCACCTCTAGATTTTTAGGAATTCTCTTTCGATTATATTGAAAGTATTGAAAGTTTAGTTGCAATTCAATAGTTTAATTATATTATTTGGGAAACATTTTTTTTTTGAATGCTATCAGGACCAACTCCCTCAAAATATCAATACTTATATGAAATTATTTTCTGGAAATGTCTGGTAGTTACAAAGTAATTGGAAGTTGTCATAAACTTTATATATTAATAAGGCTACATATTACATATATGCTATTAACCTGAAAATTCTTTTAAATGTGGATAAGATTGAGAACCACTTAAGAAAAAAAATATTGGGTCACTTATTTTCTCTGTCTTTAGTTATTTAATATTAAAAATTGTTTATTGATTTTTTAAAGTATCCATTTTAAAAAGTAGTATTTTACTTTAGTATTCTCTGTGAGGCAAATTGTTAAATACTCTAAGCTTTAGAGAACAAACTAGAGGCTGAACGGTGACTCTAGGTTTTTATACCTGCTAGTCAGTCCACGGGCTTATTTTAACCATTATTACTGTGATTGAATTTTAGAGAGAGTGGAAAGGAGAGAGAGACAGAGAGAAATAGCCATGTGAGAGAGATACATTAATTGGTTGTCTTCCCTCACCGTCCCTAATCAGGGCCGGAGAATAAGCCTGCAACTGAGGTACATGCTCTTCACCAGGAATCGATCCTGGGACCCCTCAGTCCTCAGACTGACTCTATCGACTGAGCCAAACCAGTTAGATCTCCTGTAGAAATTTTTCATAATTAATACTTCGAATGGCTTATTCCTAGCACTGACATAACATATTCATAAGAGAGGTGATTTTTGGTTTCTACTTCTAGACCTGCCTTTTAATGAAAATGCAGGCAGCCAGCTGGACATAGAGCTGGTTTAGTAATGGTTAATTAGAGCAAGTTAATTAATATTACATATTTCTCTTTACAAGGTCTCATTTTTCTTTCAGATGATACTAGAATGAATAAATTTAAAAACATTTTTTGTTCAGGGGTACAGTTGGCTATGTGCTTTTTAAATCTTAGTACTTATAATTTTTTATATCTCCATTTTGTTAGTAAGTTATCCAAATTGGCTAGTTTCTAACTAATATTAAAATAGTTTTTTAAATATAAAGTTTTAATTTTAAAGAATGTTCTCCTTTTTTAAAGATCATTTACTTTTTTAGGGTTTTTAGGAAGAAATTAAAACAAAAATTAGTTTGTCTTTTACTACTTAATCACAAACAGATAATACTTTAATAAATTTTCCATTTTTTATAGTCATATATTTTTGTCTTATGTTTACTCAGCATACCACTCACAGTTCTGCTTTTTTTTTTTTTCTACATTAGGCTGTTAATTTTGCAAATCCTAATTTGATTTTTATTCTAAAAGGAATAGTCCCCTTGGTTACCACACAAGTAGTCATTACTAGATTATTTCTGACATTGTTACACCTGTTAATTTAGGTTAATTTTTTTGCTCTAAGCTTTTTGAATACTATTTAGTTTCTCATTTATTCATTTTGCTCATTTAGCATTCTTGAATGGACTTTAGGCTGTTAGAATGAATCATCTCAGTAAAGTGTCCTTAGTCATGTGGAAAGAAGAGCTACTTACTCGGCTACTATCCTCTCCCCCTTTTCTAACTGTGGTGCAGACGTATCTTAATGAAAGGAGGCTTATTTGTTTTGTGAGGGAGATGGTAGTGATGGGCAGTAGTTGATAAGGTAAGGGTTTGACTTCATGTGTAGAAGCTTGCTAGCTATATAGTAGTATATGACAAAGAGTGGGTCATGTAAAGGGTTTTTATAAATCATTTAAAACAATAAGTCTAAAGGCCCAGTTAAAAATGGACCAATATTTTGATTTAGCAGTTTGGAGAGAAATACATACAAATGGCTGATAAATATATGAAAGGATGCTCAACATTCCTCCTAATAAAAATATAAATTAAAACAGCTCTATCAGGGTTTGTTGGTTGGAAAGATTAAAACATTTGAGGTTTAGTGAGAAGTGAAGAAGTAAGTACCTTTATACATCTGAGAAGTATGATATTTTTGGAGGCTAGTTTGAAGTTGTTATTAAATTTTAATCATTCACCCAGCAAATTATGTCTTAGAATTTATCTTATGGGCATATTTGCACACATATGCATAATATATTTTATACATAATATATTTTATACATTGAAGCATTATTTTTGCTTCAGAGTGAAAAGACTGGACACAACCTAAATTAATGACACCAAAGCCACAAAATGGAATACTATCCAACAATTAAGAAGAATGAGGTTACCAGTGTGGCTCAGTGGTTGATCATTGACCTAGGTTCCAGTTTGATTCCCAGTCAGGGCGTATGCCTGGGTGGCGGGCTTGATCCCTGATGACAGGTGTGGAGGAGGCAGCAAATCAATGATTCTCTCTCAGCGTTGATGTTCTATCTCTCCCTCTTCCTTCCTCTCTGAAATAAAAAATACATTTAAGAAAAAGTAGAGTGAAGTAATTCCTTCTTTGCTGATAAAGGAAAAATTTTAAGATATATTACTAGTTAAGTGGGAAAAAGTTACAGAATCGTGTATAGCACAATCCCTTCATTAACTTAGGTTAACTAGTAGATACACTTGTATGTATACTAAATATTTTAGGAAGAATTCATAGGTAACTTTTAAGTGATTGCTCCTTGGTAATGAGGAGAGCTGGTCAAAGCTAAGAAGGTGGCCTAATTTTTCTACTTAGTTTATAAATTTAGTATATGTTTTATTTTCTCTATAAAAAAATCTTGTTACTGAAACATTAAAATTAAACATTTAAAATGGTTAATTTAGCCTGTAGAAGGCTTTAATAGATAAGTAAAATATGAAAATTCTAGCTTAATAGGGAAACCTACTTGTCCATTTTAGAAGTTAATTTTTAATTCTGAGAGCATCATAACCAGTTAGAATTTTAATTAGGTGACTAAAATGAAGAGAGGGAAAGGATTTTTTTTAGGTGGAGGGAGAGTTTTGTTAATCTGTCCTTTTTTGTTTTCTTGGTTGTAGGATTTTTCATAGGTCAGCATTGGCCTCTTATGAGTATTTTCTGAAGATAACCCTGTCTTATCTTTAGCTTTTTGTTTGTGAATAGAGCCAAGATCACAGCAGAAACAAAAAACTTAAGTGAATTTATGTAATTAATAAGAAAAAAATTTGAACAATAGAAAACAAATTGTCTGAGATGGTCACTAAGTGGATAAAACAGTATAAAGAAATCTGTATTTGCATACCAGCATATATTTACCTTATGAATTAGGACTTTGATTAAATCATATAAACTCCCATTTCCTTGAATTAAAATGGGATTAATAACTACTAAGATTATTGATGTCTTGAAGTGCATAGTACTATACTTGTTACCCAGTAGGCTTTCAATAAATACCTTTTTCTAGTAATTATTTTTCTAAGTCTTAACACATGTGCCCTCACTTGTAGAAGCATGAATATACTTCCTTGAATTAAAACTCACTCTCAGGGAGATGTGGGAGTTTTAACAGTAACACTTTTTGGAGTAGAGCATTCTTGGTAAGACTACATCTTGTTAAAGTAGACAAACCTTTCAACATACTTAATATCTTTTGATCCATCAATGCTTTTTCTTTTAAATTTAGGCACATCTATCAGTGGCTGTCAATGATCTCAAAATCTGATTTTATAACTACAGGATGTTAAAGCATCCAGCTACTCCCTTAGAAAATGCCAATATAATTAATCTATTTGTATCCTATATTCTCATAGGAAAGTTCATGCTTATGTGAGATTTAAAAAATATTTCTTTTCTTTACACTAATTTATCCAAAACTTGTAGGATATTTGATATATTAGTGCAGTATTTGTAGAATATAAGTATTAGTTGTTTGCTTTTCTGAAAGTAATGTAGTCAAGGCAATTATATGTAAAATGAAATTAGAGAAGACAATGAGTGTGTTATGCTTATTTGGATATACTTAATCCTTGTTCAAATGACATTAAACACACTGGAGAAGGCAACAATATATTAAGATAATGATAATAAGTTAATTCAGAGTATTTTATGACATTAGAAGGTATTTTTAATTTTTTATTGTTTTTTATTTTTACTTTTAGAGACAGATAAGAGAGAGCAAGATAGAAACATTGCTGAGAGAGAATCATCAATAGGCTGCCTCCTGCATGCCCTCTACTGGTGATAGAGCCTGCAGCCCTGGCATGTACCCTGACCCAGAATCAAACCAGTGCCCTCCTGCTTTATGGTCAACAGTCAACCACTGAGCCACACCAGCCAGGTGACCTTAGAAGATACAGCATTTAATTTTTTTTAACCAAGTGTAACATTTTTTTAAACAGTAAATGCATGTCTTGATTGTTTTACTGAGTGCAAAAATATTGCCATACATATTGTATAAAATTAAAATGTTACAGAAAAATACAATCTAGGAAACAGGTAACCCTAGTAACGTGATCTCCAAAGAAAACTGCTGTTGACTGCTTGGTGTCTTTTTTGGCAGAATTTTTCCCATGCAAGGAAACACCTGTAAATAAATATTTTTAATAGGATCCTAACCACATATTTTATTTTACATTATTTTAAATAATACATCCTGGAAATATCTCATTGATACATAGAGACTGTTGTTTAAGTGTAACATTTTATGAGGTAAAAGAAGAGGGTTACTTTGTTTTTCAGACTCAACTAACTGGCAAGGCTCTTCTAACGAAGTTTGGATGTCATAACAAAAAACACAAAAAAATCTCAGTAATAACAAACACTCAAGTTTTTAGCTCCTGTATAATTATTGTGGGAAAATATGACACACTTTATCTAAGGAAGAGATTCTTTTAGTCAAACTAATGAGATCTGTGGACCCAGGGAAAACAGTATATTCATGTGACTTTAATTTCCAGGCCCGGCCAGCATGGCTCAGTGGTTGAACATTAACCTGTGAACCAGGAGATCACAGTTGGATTCCTGGTCAGGGCACATGCCTGGGTTTCTGGCCCAATCCCCAGTAGGGGGCATGTAGGAGGCAGCTGGTCAATGGTTCTCTCTCATCATTGATGCTTCTGTCTCTCTCCCCCTCTCTCTTCTTCTCTGAAATCAATAAAAATATATTTTGGGGGGGGAAAAAAAAGTGGGGCCTCTTAAAAAAACAATAAACAAACAAAAAACACACCATACATATAATTTCCAGGAGTTCACAGATCTCCTGTGATATATCCATTACACTCCAGGTTGAAAACTCTTAGTTTCAATGCTTAAAGTAGAGATAACTTGCTCTGCTGATTTGGCTCAGTGGATAGCGCATCTGCCTGTGGATGAAAGGGTCCGTGTTTGATTCTGGTCAAGGGCACATACCTTAGTTGCAGGCTCCGCTCTGGCCTGGGCCCTGCTGGGGGCTCATGCAGGAGGCAACTAATCGATGTGTTTCTCTCACATAGATGTTTTTCTCTGTCTTTACCTCTCCTACTCTCCCTAAAAATCAACAGAAAAACATTCTCGGGTGAGTATTAACAACAATTAAAAAAAAGTAAAGATAAATTTCTCTTTACTAATTGTATGGATTTGGTCTCCAAAAATAAGGCTAAAACAAGTGAGGTTTATAATTTTAAGGTACCCTCTTTGACTTTTGAACTCGTACCACAGGATTATCACTTATGAGTTATCGTTAGCTACTTATTAATTCTTTATTATTATAAGGACAGCTCAGTCCTTCCATAATAGAAGTCCTCCCACATGGATGGAAGGAATGGTGTTTTTCTGACTCTTTCTCTTTCCTTGGGCCTTATCTGTGTTGGGCCAAACCTCCTTAATTTTGAGGTGAAACGTTTTATAGGTCAGTATTGTTATTAGTGCAAGACACTGTTACATGGCGCAGTGGCTCAGGGACAGTTCTTCCAGAAACACAAATGAGTACAACCTGGTTAAGGGGTTCCATTTGTTCCAGAAAAGGCTTGGCTGGTGCTCTTTTTTCTGCTTCTCTGTAATGATCCTGTGGTCTGTCTTCCACATGTGGAGTAGTTTATACTCAGCTAAGACAGATATATTTCATTTACCTAATACAAAGGAGCCCACATACCATACTCTCTGAGGTCATTTTAGTATTTGCTTATAGTCTCAGTGAGCACCCTCTTCCTCCTGCACTATTACTAGGTGTACTGGTTACAAATAGCAGATTTTATAATAAAAGAATACACGATAATTTCAAGAGAAACATCAGAAGTGCTTATTCAAAGTAAAGTCTACCACTAGCTACACATTTCCCCATCTTTCAGGTAATTTGTGGATACCGTCCCAATAGGACTTTTCTTGTTTTGAGGCAAACCATTCAGAGGCCCAATTTTCCACTTCTTCGTATGTTGAAGTGCTGTGCAAAAAGCGTGTGTGCCATTGATCAGAACAAGTGGAAATCTGAAGGAGCAAGGTCTGGTGAATACAGTGGGTGGGTTAACACTTCCCAGTCAAGATCTTTTAATGCCGTGGTTCTCAACCTTTCTAATGCCACGACCCTTTAATACAGTTCCTTGTGTTGTGGTGACCCCAACCATAAAATTATTTTCGTTGCTACTTCATAACTAATTTTGCTACTGTTATGAATTGTAATGTAAATATCTGTGTTTTCCGAGCATCTTGAACTCTATAGCAAGGGTTGTGACCCACAGGTTGAGAACCACTAGCAGGGTCACCTAAGACCATTGGAAAACACAGATATTTACATTACAATTCATAACAGTAGCAAAATTACAGTTATGAAGTAGCAATAAAAATAATTTTATGGTTGAGGGTCACCACAACACAAGGAACTATATTCAAGAGTCACGGCATTAGAAAGATTGAGAACCACTGTTTTAATGTGACTTTAACTAGTTTTGAAGTGTATGATGGTGGGTCATCATGAATCCAAATTACTTTGCCATGTCTTCTGGAACATTCTGATCGTTTCACGATCAAAGCAAGGTTCATATTGACTATTTGTTGTCGGTAGTGATGAGTATTAACCATTTCCCCTGTTTTTAGAAGCTCATAATACACCATACTTTCCTGATCCCACCAAACGCAGAGCATTGTCTTCTTTCCAAAGCGATTTGGCCTTGCAGTCAATGTTGAAGGTTGACCTGGATCAACCCATGATTTTGTACATTTGGAATTCTCAAAATAAATCCACTTTACATTGCAAGTCACAATTCAGTGTGAAAAAGACTTTCTTTCGTGTCATTGAAGCAACATTTTACTGATGACTTTTCGGTTTAACATTTGTCTTTCGTTCAGTTGATGTGGCACCCATTTTCCTTCCTTTAGAACCTTTCCCATTGCTTGTAAATGATCGGAAATTATTTGCTGAGGAATGTTTAATCTTTCTGAAAGTTGTTTTTGAGTTTGACATGCATCTTCATCCAATAATGCTTATAATTGTTGGTCTTCAAACTTTTTCGGTTGATCTCGACGTCTTTGTCTTTCACATCAAAATCATCACTTATAAAACATTTAAACCAGCATTCACAAGTATCTTGAGATGGAGCATGTTCACCATAAGCTTCCCGAAGTATTCAGCAGCACTTTTCTTCAAAATAAAGTAATGAATTAAAACTTCCCTCAAATGCACTTTTTTTGGGTGGTGGGGTAGGGGTACGAAATCTAACATTTTTAAGCGTAAAAATATCTATGATTTTAACACCTTTAGAAAATTTGACATATGAAGTTTTGAAGCTTATTGTCAATACAACAAAATAGCATACATATCAAATCACATGTATATCAACATATGTGTAACTCCATCTATTGAACAAAATCCACATTATTAACTGGTATACCTAGTAAGTCTTCCTCTGGTTAAACTGAATTCTGAAAGAAAAAAAAAAAGGATAGAACAAATTTGCTTTTGACTAAAAATTGAGACAATGGTAACCTCTTGAGTAATTATAGATTTTGTATAACCTTCACAGCTATTGGTGTTGACTAAGTGCTTACTTGGGGGAAGGGCGCTGTGGTAAATATCTTGGGATCACAAAGATGAACATGGACCTTTTAGTACTAAGAAGGCAGAAGGTAATGGAATACAAGTGGGGTATTGCAGTGGAAAGAGTAGAGGATTTACTATGAAGCAAATGAATCCTCACTCCAGGAACTTGGGCAAATTTCTTATCCTTTTTGGGCCTCACTGTTTTCTTCTTTGAAAGGAGGACCTGTGAAGATTTAATGTTTATAAAGATCCTAGCAGGCTGCCTGATCATGATAGATATTCAGTAAGCGATACATTATTATTGTTATTTTAATATATTTTTATTGATTTCAGAGAGGAAGTGAGAGAGAAAAAAAAAATCAATGATAAGAGAGAGTCTTTGATCAATTGTCTCCTGCTGGCCCAGCTCTGGGGATCAAACCTGCAACCTGGGCATGTGCACTGACTGGGAATCGAACCCTTACTGTCTGGTTCATAGGTTGATGCTCAACCACTGAGCAACACTGACTGGGTATAAGTGATAAATTATTAAGAAAGGCTTTAGTAGATTCTCTTCTGGTAGGTGATCTAAATTCATGACACTTGTTGGACTGGAAAATCAGCCAAAATCTTTCCTTTTATAGCTACTGTCATAGACTTGGCCAAATTATTAGGTTACGTCAACCATCTGAACTTCATGTTCTTTGACCAAGTTTCTAGGTACTTAGGCTTCTGGAGCCAGACATTAGGAAGATTTTGAATCACTTATTTGCTATACAGATATTTATGGAGGCTGTTTTTGTGCTAAGTGCTAGGACTACAGTGCTAAACAAGGACACGGTCCTTGCTCTGATGGATCTTTTAGTATTGGGGACCAGATATACATTATACACGTTTGTATAAGTAATTAAAATATTGTGACCCTTCAGTTATAGAATGCATGCGATTCAGCACTAATTGTTTATGATACTCTGTTCTTCCATGGCTATTGGTGCCTTAGATTCGTGTGTGTGTGTTTTGTGTGTGTGTGTGTGTGTGTGTGTGTGTGTGTTTGTATGTGTATGTGTGTTAATCCTTACCTGAGGATATTTTCCCTTTGATTTTAGGGAGAGTGAAAGGAATGGGAGAGATGGAGAGAAACGACACGTTGTTTTGGTTGCTGCCTGCACACTTTCCAACCAGGGCCAGGGATGGAGCCTGCAACCAAGATATGTGCTCTTGACTGGAATAAAACCTCGGACCCTTCAGTCTGTGGGCTGATGCTCTATCCACTAAGCCAGGCTGGCTAGGGGCTGGGCCGGGCCGGCTGTGGGCAGCTGGGGAAGATGGCCCTGATCACAGGCCAGACCTAGGGACCGTACCCGTGCACAAATTTCATGCATCGGGCCTCTAGTGTCATCATAAAATTCACAAAGTTGCAAAATAGGAATAGCATACACCAAGAAGTTTGGCAATAGGAAGAAATATATGGTTTTACTCATTATAGTTATGTTGTGCAAGGGAATTTCCCAAGAACCCAATTTGGTCTTATATTTTCCAGACCATGTAGTTATATTTGCCAACATTTTATACAAATCAGTTTATTTTTCTTTAACCTTTTTTTTTTTTTGTGAAACCGTTTTGGGTTTGTTTCTTATCTTTCTCATTCCCTATGGAGGAGAGTGGGCAGGCAGGCTGCATCATGGATTCACTTAGGCAGTTGATGAGTTTAAGTTTAGTCTTTGCCTTAGTGCATATAATTCTGTCTTGAGGGTTCCTGTCTGTTTAACTAGCTCTTTAAGCCATGTGGAATTGTGTTGGAAAATGCATATAATTTCTATCTTTCTCAAGCCTGGTTTGAACCCTGGGAACACAATTGCAGCCTTATTACTTTCAGATGGAGATTTTATTCTTTAGGGTTTACTGAGATAACTTTTGGAGAGAAGCTCTGAACAGAATGACTTATGACCTTCAAGACAGTGTTTAAGAACTAAAAGAACACTTTTTTGTTGTTGTTAGTAGCAGTTGTTGAATGATAATGTGGGGTGCCATTACCCTATTTGTTTTATGTGAATTTTAATGTTATTTGGAAATTGATATTCTTAATATTCTTACATTAACTATTTTTAAAAAATGTGTCAAAGTATACATTTCAATAGCAATAAAATCTAAGCTAACTATTATAATAATTCAAAAGTTACATATCTTACATATTTTAAAACTTTTTTTTTAGGCGTATGGATCAGGCTGTGACATTGTTATTTTGGCAAGCGACTTTGAATGTGTGCAGATCATTCCTGGTGCTAAGCATGGAAACATCCAAGTCAGCTGTGTGGAGTGTTCTAACCAACATGGAAGAGTAAGGGATTGAATTACTTTATTAAATGTCTCATAATATATTTAACACTCTCAGAAATATTCTTATCCTTTTGTACAAGGCTTATCTACAAATTCCTATTAATATATCTTGCTTAGGTGGCTATTGATAGGAGTGAGTGAAGTGATAGATTGTATACAATTGTAAAGAGCCATTAAGCTGATGATGTGATAATTAATTGTTCTGCAGGTGTATTCTATCTTGAAAGATATGTGGGCTTCACATCCTGTAGGTACTGATATTCTGTCAGTTAAATTCTAGCGGCTAGTAAGTCAGTAAAAGGGAAGTAACTTTTCTCTACCTAGCACCCCTTATCTCTCCCAAATTATATAATAACATTAAATTTTTATCAAGAAATTTAGCAAATTGTTAGTGTCTAAGATAATATTTTTCATTTAAAGATACTTTATAAAGTTTCTATTACCTTTTTTTTTTAATTTAAAGTGAAATACCTTTTTTAATGGAGGAAATTACTCAACAACTCAAGTTTCAATTATTTAACGAAAGTTTATTTGGTGAATGAAGACTCTTAAAGTTCATTACTTTACACTTTAAAACAGAGGATTTAAATTTCATCATGTGTATCCCTCCTCCAAAATTTCAAGCATAAAGTACATCAAATTTTGGTTATTTGTAAAGTAAATATAGCATATTGTATATTCTAGCAATTCAGTAAGGCCGATATTGTGTAGTAGAATTGAAATACTCTACAAGAATATGAAAATGAGATTTTTCTTGAAATGACAATAATTTAAATCATCTTAGTGTTCTAGAAATTGTTCTTTACTGACTATACATTTTATCAAAGATATATTAAATCATAGTACTCATGGTGATGGTAATAAATAGAAATCATGTAAGTTTATGCCAAATAATAAATTATTCTACAACGTCTACTGTTCTTCCCTGCTGCTTATATCAAGCTTTAAATTTATGTTAATGTACCATAATATGGCAATCCAGTGACATAATTGACCTAGAATTGAAACACTGAATTTTCTGGTGTGTTCTGATACTTGTTTGTTGTTTTTCTGATTCTTTTTTCATGGTTTTTTCCTTAAGCAACCATTGTTTGGTTTTTTGGGAAAACAGAGTGTCAGATTCTTTCATTAATTTTTTATTGCTCATCTCCCTAGGGCAAGCAAGGTAGCTTTAAACCTACCTAGAGATGTATGATAATTGCCAGAGATAAATTTTAGTAAACTATGTATGTGCTGGTGGATAATCACAATGAACATGTTTTCTGGAAGCAAAGTTTTTAAAAAATTTGGTGTCCATAACTATTTCTAGTTTTCCTTACCTGGTTGATAACCTTTAAAAAAAAAATCCTCACCTGAGGGTATGTTCATTGAATTGAGAGAGAGAGAGAGATATCAATCTGTTGCTTCCCATATGTGCCCCAACTGGCGATCGAATGGCAACCTAGGTATTTGTCCTGACCAAGAATTGAACCTGCATCCTTTCAGTGTGCAGGATGATGCTCGAAGCCACACTGTCCAGGGCCTTACTGATTGAAAGTAAAGAAGGCAAAACCTTTGATGTATTGTTTTTTTATTTCCCTCCTCTTTTATTTCCTTTATTCCCAGTGCTTGTGACAACTTTCACGTTTATGACCTTATGTTAGCCAGCTGTAACCATTCATTGACAAGTTGAATGTGATGATTCATAACACTTTTTGCCTAAGTATTACTTCAGCCAGGCATTTTTAAGTAGCTTCCCCCTACCATTTTGAATGAAAAGCTTTTTCTTGGAAAGAATGTTGGATATTAATAGCAATTAGAATTACTTTTTATGGCATGAGAGTACCTTGAAATTATAGTGTACCTTTTTTTAGCTGACCTTAAAATAATATATACCTAATTTAGTTTTATAGGTTAACCTATAGGTCCAGAGGTGTCAAAAGGGATGGTTTTTGGTCTGTTCTCTATAGTTGATTCTCTCTTGCCAAGAGCAGGATAAACTGGGAAATGTCTCTCAAGGAATTATTGGAAAGTAGGTCTGGTTTTCCTAGGAACAGAGGTATTTATGTCCCCTCTTATTAGGTATGTGACCTAGAGCAAAGTCCCCTTGGCTCCCAAACCCCAAGCTAAGTCAGCTCTTCCTCCTCCAGTTGCAGCAAATGTCTCTCTTTCTCCTTAGTCCATTTTCTCTGTTCTTTCTTTTAAAATCTAGATGGTTTTCCCAATTGATATTTTTGTTTGGTGGTACCATTAATATAATTTTATTTGACATATTTTAATGCTTGTTATTCTTTGATTTTTTTTCTACTTGTCATAGTTTTTATATTTACTGATATAAATAATGATAGATGTACCATTGAAATGTATTTTTGTTAATAAAGTTATTTCAATATTAAAAAATACAAATTCTTATAGAAAATGATGATTTATTTGAATGGGTCAACCTTTTTGTATTTGATATGTGAAATAAAGCCTGCTGAATTTTTGATAAAAGAAGAGATTCTTAAGTTCAGTAATTTTCCAATTATATTTATGAAAGGAAATAAATTGTGAGTACTATATTGGGATTGTATTGTATATAATTAGTTTATACATTATTGTAACAATGAAGTTATCTTTAATTTTCCTTCTCCTAAATATTAATGCTTTGTTCATTCTTTTTTAGATTGCAGCTTCATATGGTAATGCTGTTTGTATTTTTGAACCTTTGGGCATAAATTCTCATAAGAGAAATTGTGTAAGTATTAAATGATAGTAGAAAACATTTAGAATTCTATTTAGAACCAAATATATAGAAATAAAAAGCTTCTTAGGAGCTGGTACTGACAGTGATCTGGAATATCAATGTGAAGTTGGTCTGATGTTTTGGGGTGAGACCTTTTACATTCACTGGGAACATATCCCTTTGCCTTTTAGGAACTCAGTTTTCTGGAAGGTTGCTAATTGAGATTTATCTTGTTAATTGGGTTATTTTTTCTTGTCTAGATTACTAGGCTAGTCTCTGTTTTCTATCCTTTTCTGTCCTTTTCTATTCTTACTGAAGCAGATTATGACACATCTCTGCTTAAAACTCTGTAATGGCTCCATATTTCCCTCAGATTCAAAGGCCAAAAGCCTTAGAATAGACTACTGCTTTTCTCCCAGCATCCACTTATTACTTCTCACAGTTCATCTTGTATTATTCTTGCCCTCTCTGATATCACTTAGGCCACACTAGCATTTTTACTGTTCTCTAAACAGGTATTTCCCTATCTTAGAGCTTTGCATTGGTTGTTCGTTTGTTTGAAATGTTCTTCCTCTAAATAGCTCCTGGGCCAGCTTCTGTAGATGCTTGAAATCTTTGTTCAATAATACCTTCTCAGTGGGTTCTATCTTGATCACCCTTTAAAAAATTGCACTTGCATCTACACCTTTAACTCCCATTCTTTTTAAAAAATATATATATATTTTATTGATTTTCAACAAAGAGGAAGGGAGAGGGATAGAGAGCCAGAAACGTCGATGAGAGAGAAACATCGATCAGCTGCCTCTGCACACTCCCCACTGGGCACATGCACGCAACCAAGGCACATGCCCTTGACCGGAATTGAACCTGGGACCCTGGAGTCCACAGGCCGTGCTCTATCCACTGAGCCAAACTAGCTAGGGCTCATTCTTGTATTTTTAACTTTTTTCCATAGCACTTCCCTTTTTGATTTACTTATTATTTACTGTTCAGAATGAACTAAACTCCATGAAAATAGGTAGCTTTGTTTTTTGTGTGTTCACTAATGCATTCCAGTACTAGAATCTATATCTGGAACATAACAGGCTTCTAAATATTTGTTGAATGAAGGAGTTAAGACCTTAGCTAAATTCACTTACCAGCTAAGTGATCTGGCATACCACATTGAGAAGCATTGAGAGTCATTCTGAGCTCTGTATTTTATTTTACCTTAATATTCAGAAAATCCTATATGATTAGAATTATTAACTCCTTCAAAAAACACTGCATGAATTGGAACTCAACCATCACTCAGATAGTCAAAACTGCCAATGTGAAATTTGAATTTGCCAGTAATTTTTATAAAAATGTATTTTTCATTGATTTCAGAGAGGAAGGGAGAGGGAGAGAGAGAAACATCAGTTATGAGAGAGAATCTTTGATTGGCTGCCTCCTGCATGCCCCCCACTGGGGATCGAGACCGCGACCCGGGTATGTGCCCTTGACCAGAATTGAACCTGGAACCCTTCTGTCCGCAGGCTGATGTTTTATCCCCTGAGCCGAACCATAGGCCAATGCTCTGTCCACTGAGCCAAATTGGCTAGGGCTGCAAGTAATTTTTAAATAAAAGTTTATATTCTTAAATACATTACAGCAAGTGGTTTTAATGTTTCATTAAATGTATATATTTGAGTTTCTTTTTACATTGCCCAGAAATACCAATTAAAATATTAGTCTTTTCCCTGTGATAGTTTTATAAAATGGATATCAAATTTTAGAGTCACATCGAGTATTTATTAAAATTCAGATTCCATGGCTGGGAGTGAGGGATGAAGGGAGCCTAATAAATGGTTACAGAAGATGATTTGACTTTGGGTAGTGGGAATTAGATAACAGGATCATATAGATTTCAAGTGTATATTTCTTTGATACAAGATCTATCAAAGAAATATACACTTGAAATCTATATGATCCCATTAACTAATATCACCCTAATATATTTTTAAAAATTCAGAATCCAGGCCTCACTTCTAAATTTATGCTATGTATTTGGTCCACAGATTATACTCCAAGAAATACTAAAGGAAAGAATATTAAGGATGTTTATAATTTTAGGAATGATTTAATTAGTACTTTGAAATAGATCTGTTGAACAGTATTCAAAATACTGTTGTGCCCTAGTCGGTTTTGCTCAGTGGATAGAGCGTCGGCCTGCAAACCGAAGGGTCCCAAATTTGATTCCCATCAAGGGTATGTATCTTGGTTACGGACTCCTCCCTGGCTCAGGCCCTGGTTGGGGCTTGTTCAGGTGGCAACTAGTTGATGTGTTTATCACATCAATATTTTTCTCTTTTTCCTTCTCCTACTTTCTTTAAAAATCAATGGAAAAATATCTTAGAGGAGGATTAACAAAAATAGTGAAAATAATAAAATACTGCTGTGATTATAGTATGTTCAGCAGTGGCAGGGAAAATAATATTTCCCTGGTTAAAAAATATAAAATTAGTTTGGGATAATAAAATTCAAGTTTTGCAGTTCTACTTTAAAATTATGGCTGTAGATAAATAATTAAATAAATTAAATAAATCTTAAATAAATTATTTCATTGTTGAATACTCTAAAATATTATAAAGAGAGAAGGAATTACGACTTATTAATATTACTGTCCAAGCGGTTAATGTGTAACTTGCCTAAGTCACACAGCTTTACATTGCAGAATACTTCCACAGAAGGCTATTTTATATTCATATACTACAAAGAAGTATCTAAATTTATTTTTACTTAGATACTGTATGTAATGGAAAGGCCTTGGACTTTTAACTTTAAATCTTCTTTCTACCTTTAAAATGAAAATAATTAAGAAAAAAGGATGGAAATTACTCAAATAAATTTAATATAGGTCAGGTTTGTGGATTTTATACATTATGTAATTTAAATTTGATGACTTTATGGGAGGTATATCTAGTTTTATTTTAGACACTAGAGGCCTGGTGCACAAAATTGTGCATGGGAGGGGGCCCCTCAGCCCGGCCTGCACCCTCTCGCAATCTGGGCCCTCTCTGGGGATGTCCAGATCAGGCCTAAATTGGCAGTCAAACATCTCTTTTGCAATCTGGGAGCTCTGGCTCCTAACTGCTCACCTCCCTTCCTGCCTGATTGCCACTAACCACTTGCCTGCCTGCCTCATTGTTCCTAACCATTCGCCTGCCTGCCTGATCACCCCTAACTGCCTCTGCCTTAGCCCCCTCCACTGTGGCTTTGTCCAGAAGGACATCTGGAAGGTTGTTCGGCTGTCTGGTCTAATTAGCATGTTATGCTTTTATTATTATAGACAACACTTTTTTCTAAGGTGCATTTTATTTTATTTTTTTAAATGTATTTTTACTGATTTCAGAGAGGAAGGGAGAAGGAGAGAGAGAGAAACATCAATGATGAGAGAGTCATTGATTGGCTGCCTCCTGCACTCCCCCTTCTGGGGATTGAGCCCACAACCCAGCATGTGCCCTTGACTGGAATCGAACCTGGAACCCTTTTGTCCGCAGGCTGATGTTTTATCCCCTGAGCCAAACCAGCTAGGGCTTATTTTGTTTTTATAAACATTCATTTAACATATGCATTTTAGCCATTATAGCGCTAAAGACAATTCCTGCTCTAGAAGAGTTTAATTTCTTGGGAGAATCAAACATATGAACACATAATAATTCAGAGTGACCAATATTATAATGATAGAATGTAAAAAGTGTAAGGAGTGCTGCCAGGATGTAAGAAAAGGCTTCACAGCAGAGGTGATGATTTATCCAGATCCTGATCTAAGCATAGGAATTTGCTTAAGTATAACAATGTTTACAGACATGGAAAGAAGCCTGAGAGAACATGCTTTGTTTGGGCATGGCAAACAGTTGGATATGGTAGAATAGACAGTAATTGGAACCATTGGAACTTTTCAAAAAAACACTATTTTGAAAGTAATAGTGAAATATTTACTTCTTTATTTTAGATCATAAGGTCTTAAGTTGAAGAAAATGATGCAGTGTTTGTGGATATTTTCAATATATTTTTTCTTTTTTTTCTCTTTATATATTTCAGCAACTCAAGTGTCAGTGGCTTAAAACTGGGCAGTTTTTTTTGAGTTCCGTGACATACAATTTGGCATGGGACCCTCAAGGTATTCACTAGTTCTGTTTAGAAAAATAAATAATTTGTTTAAAATGTATGATGACAATGTGATATAATAAGAAAGTGATCAACTATAAAATTTATTTTTGCTAGTGAATGAATGTACTTTTTTCCTTCTTGGTGCACATGGCTTTATACAGTGCTGAATTTACTATGTGCTTTCCCCCTGCCTTTGAATATTGTATTTTAAGAACAGTGATGATTTGTTTCTATAGTGAACATGTATTGTATTTTATCCTTAACTGTATTTTTTAAGAAAGAAAATAAGAAATTAAACAGGACCAAAAACACTCCTATCTTATTTTGTTATTTGTATTTCAGGAAGTTATTCTCTTTAATTTTGAAAGATTAGAAACTTCTAATGATAATGGCTTTTGTCCCATTTAACATTCACAATTAATTAAATTAATTTTTATATTCCAAGTAGAAAAACAAATTTCACTAATTTTCAGTTATGTCTTACATCTTTATAACATCATATGTGGTATTTGGGGGGCTCTTTTTAAAAAAAATAATAATTCTACTTCCTGTTAATTTTTAAAAAAGATTTACCTGATATAAGCTCTTTCTCAGGAAAGCTTTTTGTTTTTTGTTTTGTTCTCAAGTTTCTGCCAAGAACTACTCTTTTTTGTGTAGTGGATTCTTAAAACTTTTAAATAGATATGTCAAAAATGTTTTGCATAGAAAATATTGCTTATTTTTCACAACATAGTTTAGAAGCCCACGTATGTTCTTTCTCTAATTTTTGCTTATTCATTAGAACATTCTTTAATTTTTCAGATAACAGATTGTTGACAGCAACTGATTCTATTCAGTTGTGGGCTCCTCCAGGAGGTGACATTCTGGAAGAAGAGGAAGAAATTGATAATAAAATTCCCCCTGTTTTAAATGATTGGAATTGCATCTGGCAGTGCAAGTTAGTGTCTAACTCTGTTGTTGTGTTTGTTAATTTTTTTAAAATGTTGCCTAAAATATGTTATGTTGCATAATCATCTTTATTTTTTGATGACACCATTGTATTTAGAAGCCTAGAAAGTGGAATTTTTCTAAACCAAAAGTCATTATAATATATCATTCAATCTGTGCTATAGTTGGTTGTTTAAGAAAAAGACAGAAATATTTTCATAGTATAACTCAGAACTTGTGTTGACAGAGCTGCACATAGGAATTACTTATTATTAGAAGAGATGTGGATGGTGAAGGAGAGGGAAAGATGTGATGAAAATTGCCAGCCACTCTTTCAAGTGGAAGGATGGTTGAACAATTAACAATGCGGATTATGTGAAGGGGTCCAACTAGCCAGGGAAGATGATGAGCTTAGTTTTTAACATGGTATATTTAGGATGTTGATGGCACTTGTAGGTGGGTATATAATTTATACATTTTAATTACACTTTTTTTTTTGATCCCTAAAGTAAACTCTGCATTAGTTTTAATTAATTGTATTTTTAAAAAGGTGATATGTTTTATTTTTAGAATGTTGAAAACAGTCTTGTTCTGATTATGTTAAAAATCTTATTTTGACCATCCTATATAATAAAAGAATAATATGCAAATTGATCCTAATGACGGAACAACCAGGAATGACTGGTTGCTATGATGTGCACTGACCACCAGGGGCAGATGCTCAATACAGGAGCTGCCCCCTGGTGGTCAGTACACTTCCACAGGGGGAGCACCCACAGAGAGTGGGCCTAAGCCGTTAGTTGGATATTCCTGAGGATTCCTGGCCTACCAGAGGGATGTCTGACTGCCAGCTTAGGCCCGATCCCCTGGGGAATGGAACTAAGCCATCAGTCGGACATCCCCTGAGGATCCTGGACTGCAAGAGGGCGCAGGCCTGGCTGAGGGACCCCTGAATGCATGAATTTTCATACACTGGGCCTCTAGTTTATATATACAGTGTTCCAGATTTTTAAAATGTTAACTCTTTAACCTTTTTTTTTTTTTAGAACTGCAGTATCTGTACATTTGATGGAATGGTCCCCTGATGGTGAATATTTTGCTACTGCTGGGAAGGTAAAGGACCAAACAAAATAGAAACAAAAGAAACAAAATAAAGATGTTTCTATTCATTCTCATTTTCAGTTTTCTCATCTGGAAAATTGGGATAATCTTACTCTTCAAAGTTGCCTGAGGCATAGTAATAGATTTGTAAATGATTAGGTATGTTTCCTGTAGGTAATAGGCACTGGAAAATAATGGCTATTATTCTTATTTCACCTTTTAAAAAGTTTTTATTTTTAAAAATTAATTTTTATCTTTCCAAAATAGCACGTGTGCATAATTTAAGAAGTAAACTAGTACCACTAGAATCACAATGAAAAGAAACTTTCCTTCTTTGAGGCAATTATTTTTCAAATTGCACATTTTGGCACTTCCTCCCATTTTCCTAAATAACTTGCTTTTGCTCCCATTTCTTGATTCTTTTCCCTTTATTTTTATGTATCACCTCTTGGAAGCTGAGACTTTAGTTCTCTAGCTGATGATTCTAACTATCTTTCTACTCTTAGCACATACACACATTTACTTCCCTTCCTCCTGTCTTCCTGAGGTATCTCATAATTTTGCATAAATCAGTATCTATTGTTTAATTATTGATTGTGAAAAATATTCCTCACATAATAATTATTTTGGTACTTTACTATTTGCTTAGTTTTCTTTTTACCTAATTTATCTCCTAAACCTCTGATAGTTTTTGAATCTTCTCTCATAATCCCATATAGGAGGTAGATATTGTTCTCTTTTCTCCAATCTGGGTTATGCTTTCCAAGTCTAAAGTAGCAGACCTATCATTTTGGGGTTTTCTTTTAGTGATCTCAGGAGATTTTCTTTGTCTATCTCCTTTGTTATATTCCCTGTTTCTTAGTATCATCTATCTTCCTATCTATCTTCCTCTCTTCTTGATGAAGATATCCTTTAGTAGGTTCCTTAGAAAAGTTGGAAGGGAAAAACATTTTGAGGCCTTGCAAATATGAATAAATATTTCTTCTGCTTTTATGTTGATTTGGCTGGGCAGAGAATTGGGTTAAAAATATTTTTCCATGAGAATTTTTTGTCATGGTTCTATTGCCTCTTAGCTTCCACTATTGCCATTTGAGAAGTTCAGTGCCATTTCGACCATACTGACCTATCTTCAGCTTATAGAGGTTTTGAGAATCTTTTTTTTTTTTAATTAAAAAATATGTTACTGATTTTTTATAGAGAGGAAGGGAGTGGGATAGAGTTAGAAACATTGATGAGAGAGAAACATTGATCAGCTGTCTTCTGCACACCCCTACTAGGGATGTGCCCACAACCAAGGTACATGACCTTGACCAGAGACGAACCTGGGACCCTTTAGTCCGTAGGCCAACACTCTATCCACTGAGCCAAACTGGTTAGGGTCAGAATCTTTTTTTTTTTTTATAGTGTCACATGTCTGAATTCTTAAATAATATAATGTTTAGCTCTACATATTTTTGTATTTATAAAAATGATACCGTATAATTTTTGAAAACAACTTAAAGATTTTAAAACATAAATTTATTTTAATAGCCATAATGTACTTATAAATTAATGCATTCAATAAAAATTACATTTAAAAATAATAAGTTAAAATTAAATTGTATTTTTGTTCTGGAATTAAAATTTCCTTATTACACTTTATAAGGCAAGAATAGCTTTTCTGAGAACACCAGAATTTATTCAAGGCTTTTGGGTTAATCTCTAGTTGTGGAACACTCAACTGTTTTGTGGTTGAAAAATTACTTGGCACAGAGGTAGTTGCTCAAGAGTTGATGACAACACAAACAGGAAGAATGTGCAACATTGTAGACAGAGAGACTGCAACCATGTGTAGTTGTTTAGCAGTAAACTAAGTAATAACTCATAATTTCAAAGTACTGAGGAGTATACGAACTTTAGAGATATCTGCAGAACTATAATATAATTTTAAGATATCTGTGGTTTTTATTAGAGACAAAGTCATACGTACTGGACATATTACTTTGGTTTGCTTATATCATAACTGAAGTTTAACATTAGTGATTTTATAATTAACAGTTATGAAAATAGAAACATAATTAATTATTATGATAATTAAAATAAATTTTTTAACCAAGGAGTGAGGATGTCTTTGCAATTGATTTTTAAGAAAGAGTAGAAGGGAGGGAGAAGGAGGAGAGAGAGAGGGAGAGAAACATCATGTGAGAGAGACATTTTGATTGGGTGCCTCCTGCACATGCCCTGGCTGGGGAGGGTGGAGAGGGAATGTATGGTCCCATGACCAGAACCAACTTGTGAAACCTCCCTCGGTTCACAGGCTGACACTTAACTACTGTACCATACAAGCCAGGGTGAAACATAATTGTTTTCCCCCCCTCTCAAATTCATGGTAATTTTGAGTCTTAGTTTTCTTGATTTCTGAAAAGTAGACCCCAAAACAAGGACTCGAGTATAAGAAATTAATATGGGGAATGATTACAAAGAAATATATTAGAGCCGAAGCTGGTTTGGCTCAGTGGTAGAGCGTCGGTCTGCGGACTGAAAGATCCCAGGTTCGATTCCGGTCAAGGGCATGTACATTGGTTGCGGGCACATCCCCGGTAGGGGGTGTGCAAGAGGCAGCTGGTCAATGTTTCTCTCTCATCGACGTTTCTAGCTCTCTCTCTCTCTCCCTTCCTCTCTGTAAAAAATCAATAAAATAAAATAAAAAGAAATATATTAGATTTGAGACTAGGAAGTGAAGGTGTTAAGTAAAGGGTATGTTGTCATACAGGTGATTAATAAGGTTAAATCTCTAGGTAACTCTGGGAGCCAGTGTTTCTCACACTTTGTTTCTCACCCATGTTCTTTAAACACATTAGTCATTGGTTGAGGGCTGGTGAGGGCAGGGTGTTATTATAATTCTCAGCTTTCACACAACTCCTGAAAAACCTCAGGCAAAGAGATGTAGATGCTGGAACTAAAATGCTAAGACATGTGGGGGATCCAGTTGATACATTTTTATTAATTTAAATGAGAAAGAATATGTTTTTTATTCTTTCTCTGACAGGTTGCTTGCCTCCATTCTACTTACTTCCTTTTCTAGTGATGCCTGCTTTTAAGGGCAGAATACTCTTCCATGTTCACTCAGGTTGTTGGTAGAATTTATTTCTTTGTATGAGTGAGGACTTAGCCTTTTGCTGGCTCTTGGCTGGAGCCTCCTTCAGGCCTGAGGCTGCCTGCAGTTTCTAGTCATGTGGGCTTCCTCTCTTCTCCCTGTTCCTCTTCTCTCTGACTCCCTTTCTCCCCACTTGTTTTCCTTGCTCTCCTTTCCCTCTCACGAATATAGACCTACCTAAACAGTTTGGCAAGGCAGCAAGTAAGAAGCCAAAGGAAAAAAGTAGAAAATATGGATTAAAGTAAATAAATTAGAAGAAAAAATTAAATTAGATTTACAAAACTTTTTGTTTTATTGATAAGACATTCTGTCATTTTTTTATTGTTTAAAGTATTACATATAGCTCCTTTTTGTAAATTTTGATAAGCCAGTTCACCTACAAATTAAAAAATTGGATAGAATGTAGAACTATAGGAAAAAATTTTCACTAAGCCTAAAAAGCAAGGTTAATAAAGCTGAAACTGTTAGGAGAATTATAGGAAAAAACTAGGCAGCCATCTTTAATCTTTAAAAACTAGTATCCCATTACTCCTAAAACTTTACCATGAAAAACACTTGCTTACAAATTTTTCTTTTTTTGCTATTCATATTCCTTAGGGTTACCATATTCTCATGAATGATTAATAAAGTTAGTCATTTTTTGATTTAATGAGTCCATAGTAGATAAACCATGATAATTTAGTATAGGACCAATCATTGTGCCCAGAAAGCTACTCTAGATTCATACAGCTTTATAATATTCCTGGCTAGTCATTGCTCTGACATCAGCTTTGACATTGTTGTGCATGCTGTTGTGTATCATTTGAAGCAGGTATTCCTACCCTCTTCAAAATAACATTAATGGGCACTATGATTATAGGCAGGTATTATATACACTTACATTTTCCTTAGAAGATGTGCTTTGACATATATATTGTCTGATATCCTCTTTATAATGGAACTAACTTGTCCAAGAAAATGCATTTCAGAATTCTAGCAATCTGTATTTGCAAGGGTACAAGAATTTATCACAGTTGTATTTACATTATGATAGACTCTAATATGCAATATATACTTATATGTATATATAATTTGCCTCTCTCTATTTGATAGTGCATTTTTTAATGGAAAACTAATTTGAAAATTTACCTGAAATTAACCTTCATGTGTTTGGCAAGTATTTTTTTGAACTCCTCCACATATCCAGAACTGTTCTATGTGCAATCTTCTGATGAAGAGGACAGACAAGGTCCCTGTCCTCATGCAACTTAATTTGAGGAAAGCCAGAGAAAATATTGTATATTAATAATTGCTACCCAGAAAATTAACACAGGGTACTACAGTGTGACTTGATGTCTGTAAGCATTGTTTTTGTTTTGTTTTTAACTTTTATTTATTTCAGAGAGGAAAGGAGACGGGGAGAGAGAAACATCAATAAGGAGAGAGAATCATTGATCAGTTGCTTCCTGCATCCCCCTCCCTCACTGGGGATGGAGCCCACAACCTAGATATGTGCCCTTGACTGAAGTCAAACCTGGAACCCTTCAGTCCGCAGGCTGAGGCTCTGAGTCAAACTGAGTCAAACCAACCAGGGCGGTGTCGGTGACCTTTAGAGAGGTTTTTCTGGGGAAATAACTTTAAACTGAGAACAGAATACTAGGAAGAAGGAAATTGTGAAGTTCAGAGGAAAGAGTACTTTTGGCCACAGGAACATCAAGTGTAAATGCTCTGACATAGGAATTGGTAGGGTTATTAAAGAGCAACAAAAAGTTTCAGATGCTTCCAAGTAGGCTGTAAATAGGATGTTCCTGGGGAGGTCAGAGTTAAGAGATAGAGAAGTTAATTCATTAGCTGAAAGACAGTGCTTAAAGTTATTGGTCCAGGTGAAATTAACTAGGGAGAAAATGTATGATGGAAAAATAGTGGGACTCAGGATAAAGTCCCAGAATCCCTGAAAATCAAAAGTGGGGAAAAACTGGTGAGAAACGTACAAAGGATGCTTAGAGGCAGGCCCACTAAGAAAGAAAACCAGAGAATGTGACATGAGAGAAGACAGAAGGGAAAGAAAATTCAAGAAGGAGGGAGTAGTTATAATTCCATCAAATGATCTAGAACAGTGGTTGCCAATCCGTGGCCCGTGAGGTCTGAAAGGTTGGCAACTGCTGATCTAGAATACATGGGAGAACAGTGTGAACATGTGTAAATAGGATAGGCCTATCTGTTTGGCACAAGTTAAAATATAAATCTAACCATTTTTAGAATCATAGGATTCCAGTGATCTAAGAGGCCATAGAAAGAAGCTGAGGTTTTTGGGAGATACTTTAAAAACAGTTAATTACTCATGAAAGATGGTCAGTGTTCATTGTCTGAATATCTTCTGAATATTTGAAATTTATCCTTAATGAATCTGAAATTAGCCTTTGTACTTCCAACAAAAATAATGAGACTAAAAGATCATCCTCTTAAATGGGGCAACTAAATTTTAGGCATCATTTTTTTACTTCTGTAATTTTATTAATAATACATAAATCACTTATGAATAGGCATCATCAATTTGACTAACCTATCTTACTAGTTCTTCTGTGGAAGAAATTTTCTTCTATTTTATCTGACTCAATTAATGCCTGTTCATAAGCAGGTTAAAAATGTCATCTTGGACCCCTCATTTACACAGTATATTAATCTAACTTATACAGACAGCATATTTTTATTTTAAAAACCTTAAAAATGTCACTATTCTTCAAATTTTAAAATACTTGCCCAAGTTGCTATCTATGTTTAAAGGCGAAGAGGGCTGACAATCAAAGAAAGAATAGCCGAAACCGGTTTGGCTCAGTGGATAGAGCATCAGCCTGGGGACTGAAAGGTCCCGGGTTCGATTCCGGTCAAGGGCATGTACCTTGGCTACGGGCACATCCCCAGTGGGGAGTGTGCAGGAGGCAGCTGATTGATGTTTCTCTCTCACCGATGTTTCTAACTCTCTATCCCTCTGTCTTCCTCTCTATAAAAAAATCAATAAAAATATATTTAAAAAAAAAAAAAGAAACAATAAATGAAATTATCTGTGAGGCTGTTCATCAGTGCTTTTTGATGGCAGGGGCCACATACTAGTGTTTAAAAAATAAAATTTAAAGAGTGAAAAAAATACTTTCATTTCTTAAATTTTTATTCCTTAGTGTCCAGATTAATAAATCTTAAAATCTATGTAGATTTTAAGTACCTTAAAGGCAGTTCTGTTTGTATAATCCGTCTTCTTTTTTTAAAAAAAATTGTTATGGTTTACAACCTTAGCAATTGATTTTTTCCATTGTATTAGTCATGTTTACCTAGCTTCTTTTTAAAAACTTATCTATTCATTTTTAATTGAATTTGGAGAGGGAGAGAGGGATAGAAACATTAATAATGAGAGAGAATCATGACTAGCTGCCTCCAGCATGGCCCCCACCAGGGACCAAGCCTGCAACCCAGGCATGCACTCTGATTGAATTGAACCATGACTTCCTGGTCCATGGGTTGATGCTCAACCATTGAGCCACACTGACCAGGCTACCTAGCAGCTGCTGCTGCTGCTGCTTCTTCTTCTTCTTTTTTTTTTTTTTTAAATATAATTTATTGATTTTTTTACAGAGAGGAAGGGAGAGGGGTAGAGAGTTAGAAACATCGATGAGAGAGAAACATCGATCAGCTGCCTCCTACACACACCGGGGATGTGCCCGCAACCAAGGTACATGCCCTTGACCGTAATTGAACCTGGGACCTTTCAGTCCTCGGGCCAACTCTATCCACTGAGCCAAGCCGGTTTCAGCTACCTAGCTTCTTATATTCAATTCTCCTAAGACTTAAGTGTTCCATAATACTTATGGAAATATAAGAATGCCTTATTGGTAAAGATCTTTGGGGATTCATAAAATGTGTCATGGATTTAAAAAGCTTATTTCCTTACATTTTTAATAAGATACCACATCTAATTAAAATCCTCTTAAGAGAATAGAAACTAACTCTGTAATGTTGGCATTCTCCCCACCCCGCCACAATCTGTTCTGCTTCTGTTAATAAAGCCAAATTTGTCTTATTTGATGAAACAGATGGCAACTGTGTGATCTACCACTAGAAGTCATTTTCCACCACCTTCACTACATATGACAGGGTTTCAGTTCATGTTGTGGGACTCAAATTCAATTACCTTCAGGATTTTTAATATTATAGTTCATTGAGCACTTTCACTGGTAAGACCTCTGCCTTTCGCAGCTCCCCTGAATTTCCGTGTGCTTTTCTCTTTTCCTGACAGTCCAGATTCACCCTGTATAAGTCTGGGTCCCCAGGGTCTTGCCTGGAACTGGGGTTCAGCTTCTGTCTCCCTCCACTAGAGAAAGCTAGCCTGGCATTCAGCCGCTCGTCCTCTCCACACGCGTGTCTCCGAACCTCAGCCCTTTGCAGCTCCTCTGAGTCTTTGTGTGTTTTTCTCTTTTCTTCTAGTTGTAGAATTTCCATTCAGCCAGCTTTCTTATGGTTCTGGATGATGTCCATTTTGTCTTGTAGTTGTAGTTTTGAAATTGTTGTGTGAGGTAGCAATTTATGTGTTTATATATGCCACCATCTTGGTTTCTCCTGATCAGTGATTCTTATCATTGATGTATCTATCTCTCTCTTCCTCTACCTATCTCTCTGAAATCAATTAAAAATATTTAAAAAAAAGAAAGCACATGATCTTCACTTTGGACTTTGTTATCTTTGTGCAGTATTTTAACTTTCCTCAACTTTTCTTTACCCACTCTTAAAATGCAATCTATTTTGGGAAAGATGATCAGGAAAGTGATTCTAGTGGGTAGAAGTTTTTTGGAGAGGATGGGGGTCGTGAAAATATTTAAAAATTGAGCATGGTGATGGTTGTGCCAATCTGAATTTACTTTAAAAAAAATAGTTCATTGTACACTTTAGGTGACATGTAGAGTATATGAATTATATCTCAACAAAGCTGTTCTTTTATTTCTTTTTAAATAAACACCAGTCTTAAAAAAATAAATAAATAAACACCAGTCTTATAATCAATTTCAGATGTTTTCAGAGGCGCCCCAGGATTTTCTTACCACGTCCCAAACCACAGCTGTGACTCCCAGTTTCCTCCAGTCCTGGTAGATCTGGATGGTGTGTTTTTCAAAGGAGAAGGTGGCAAGAGGCTTGTGGAATTTCCACAACCCCATTTCTGCGATCTCCTCATAGGGCACCAGGACCATTTCCACCGTGCCAGTTCTCTGCTTCCTTTAACCTGTTTGGCAAAAGAATCCTTCATGCTCTGGCCAGAAAGTGTATTCTCTCTTAGGTGGCCTGAATGCTTTTTTAAAGGTCGTTTTATGGATTCAAAAGAATAAACAGAGATGTGGAAAGTTTTTGTCAAATTCCTTTTACATGGTTCTTCCAGTCTCATGGGAAGTGAGATGTGGCTCTGAATTCATCCCAATAGGGTGTCTTTGGGCAAAATCACCCAGAATGGCACATCTCCTGCAGAATGCCCTACACACTTTGCTGCCAGGACTCAGGGGCTTGAGGGTGAGCGAGGCAGCGGTGCCAGCACAGGACTGGGAGAAAGTAGCGCTTTCTACACTGCCCAGGCCCATGTGGACTGCATCTGCACCGGCCGAGGTGGGCAAGGTGTTTCTGCTGTTTTGTTTTGGTCTGGCCTCCACGCCGTCAGCCACGGACCCGGGCCTGCACTGAGACTGTGAATGGTTCGATGGTGGACCGTGGAAGCACTCCCACCTCCTGGAGATTGGCAGTTAGACACTGGAGGCTTCTGAGTTGCTCACGGAAAGAGCATGGCCCGAGGTCCAGAACAGACATGGGTGTCCTTGGCTAGGAGGCCTTCCCAGGCTAGGGGCCACTGGTGGTTTGAAGGCTAGCTGTGCCCCTAATCATGGCGGGGGGTTCCCTCTGGGGCGCTGGCCATCCTGGGCTAGGGGCCATTGTCTGTTTGAAGGCCAGCCAAGCCCACGATCCAGACGGGGGTCCCCTCATGGTGACCATTCATCCCACTCCCTCAGCTTCCTAGCCTGCTGTTTGGTCATCCTTCTGGTCATTTTGGTTATTACAGCTCCTGGATTTTATATATTAGGATTGGTCTTCCCTAGAGTTTTATATAAATGAAATTGTATAGTTTGTACTCTCATGTGTCTTGCTTCTTGCACTTACTGTAGTTTTGAGATTTATCCATGTTCTGTGCATCAGTTCTTTTTATTGCTGAGTTGTATTCTATTATATTATATAAATATATCACAATTTGTTTATCCATTTGCCTTTTTTTTCATCCTCACCTGAGAAGCGAGGATATTTTTCCCATTAATTTTTAGAGAGAGAGGAAGGGCTGGGAGAGGGAGAGAGGGGAGGAAGAAAGAGAGAGAAACATCCATGTGAGAGAGACACATTGATTGGTTGCCTCCAGCTTGAGCCCTGACCAGGAGCTAGGAATTGAATCTGCAACCGAGGTACAGCCCTTGACCGGGAATTGAACTGGAGACTCTTCGGTTTGAGACAGACACTCTAACCACTGAGAAAACCGGCCAGGGCTATCCATTTACTTTTTGATGGACATTTGGGTTGTTTGGAGCTTAGGCTAAAATGAATAAAGCTACTATGATCATTTACTTGAAAATCTTTTGGAGATATTACTTTCATTTCTCATGCGTGAAAAAATACCTAGCAGTGGAATTGGTGGTCATATGGTACTTTACAAAAAAGTGCCAAATCCTTCTAATGTTTTATTATTTGCATTTCTACCAGCAATGGAATAATTTTAGTTGCTCTACTTTCTTGCCAACAATTGGTATCATCAGCCTTTTTTTTTTTTTTTTTTTTTAAGTCCTTACCTGAAGATATGTTTTTATTGATTTTAGAGAGAGTGAAGAAAGGAGAGAAAAAGAAAGAAACACCGATCTGTTGCCTCTTGTTTGCTCCCTGACTGGGGATTGAACCCACAGGAATTGAGCCCGAACCTTTTTGGTGTACAGGAAGACACGCCAGCTAATTGAATCACCCAGCCAGGGCATCATCAGCCTTTTTAACATTAGCCACTCTATTAGTCATGTAGTGATGTTTTCTTACGGTTTTAGTATCCATTTCCCTGACTTCTAATGATGTTGAGCATGTGTTTACTGGCTATTTGTATAATTTCTGTGGTAATGTTCTTATTTATCTTTTGCCCATTTAAAAAATTGGGTTAGTTTCCTCATTATTATTGAGTTGTAAGAGTTTTTTGTATGTTCTTGTATAATTGAAAGATCAATGCATTGAAGATGTTTTCTTCAATCTGTTACTTGTCTTTTTATTTTTTTAAATTGTCATGCAGAAATTTTTAATTTTGAAGAGGTCTAGCTTATTAAGTTTTTGTATTAGTTTGTGCTTTTTATGTCCTAGATCTAAGAAACCTTTGTATACCTCAGAGTCACAAAGATATTATATTATGATTTCTTTTAGAAGCTTCATAATTTTGAGTTTTATATTTTGAGGTAGTTTTTCTGTATTTGATGTTAACTTAATTTTTTTCCAAATGGATATCAAGATACTACAGTAACATTTTTTGAAAAAGTGCCATTCTCCATTGAATTATTTTTAACTTTTTTTTTAATTGAAATGGCTTCTGTGTTTTTTTAAATTGATTTTTTACAGAGAAGAAGGGAGATGGATAGAGAGTTAGAAACATCGATGAGAGAGAATCATCGATCAGCTGCCTCTTGCACACTCCCCCCCCCCCCCGCCCCCCCGGGGATGTGCCTGCAACCAAGGTACATGCCCTTGACCAGAATCGAACCTGGGACCTTTCAGTCCACAGGCCAACGCTCTATCCACTGAGCCAAACCTTTTTCGGCTCTTTAACTTTCTTGAAAACCATTTTTATAAATGTGTAGATCTGTTCTGGCCTTTCTGTTTTGTTCCATTGATCTATATATCTATCCTAATGCTAATAATATGCTGTCTTGATTACTATAGCTTTGTAAGTTTTGAAATTGGGAAGTGTAAGTAAGTTCTGTAACTCTTTTTCAAAATGTCTTTGGTAGTATTGGTCCTTTGGTTTACATACAAATTTTAGAGTAAGATTGTCAGTTTTTGTGAGAAAGCTTATTTTGATTTTTTATTATGTTTACATTGAATCTTTATAGATCAGCTTGGGAAGAATCAGTACATTTGGTCTTCAGATCATATTTATTTAGATTTTCTTTCAGTAATGTTCTTTAGTTTTCACTGTACAAATCTTATACACAACTTATTAAGTTTATCTTTCTAATGTAAAATGTATTTAAACAAATTACATTTCCAGTTATTGCTAATATAGAGAAACTAGAGACCAGGTGCATGAGTTCGCACACAAGTGCGGTCTCTCGGCCTGGCTGGCATTTGGGCCAATTGGGGCTATCTTGCCCAGTCCTGATTGGGACCATTCGGGGCCCCAATCAGGGAGGTTGGCTGGCCGGGAGGAGGGAATGCAGGAGATTGGTCAGTCATCGGAAGTTAGCTGTGGGAGTGCACTGACCACCAGGGGTAGCTCCTGTGTTGAGCGTCTGCCCCCTGGTGGTCAGTGCGCATCATAGTGACCAGTCGACCATCATTCAGTCATTCGGTCTCTTAGGCTTTTATATATATAGACAGAATTTATATTTGAATTTGTATCTTTAGTCTTATGACCTTGCATATCAGTTTTAGCCTTTTTTTTTTTTTAGATTCCTTAGGATTTCATAAATAAAGACAATTGTACTCTTCCTTTCTAATCCATATGCCTTTTATTTTTTCCTCCTTACTCAATTTATTTCACATTCTAAGACTTGTAGTGCAATGTTTACATTGTAGTACATTGATAGAGCAGATATTCTTGAATTGCTCCCGACTTTATGGGAAAAGCTTTCAGTGTTTTACAATTATATGTAAGTAGTACGTTTATTGTAGATGTAATTTAAGAAATTGAGAATGTTCCTTTCTGTTCCTAGTTTGCTGAGAACTTGTCTTATGAATTAGTGTTTACTTTTGTCACATGCTTTTTCTACATATACTAGAGGCCTGGTGCATAAAATTTGTGCCCAGGGCGGGGGCGGGGAGGAGAGAGGGGGCTGTTCCTACAATCCAGGACCCTCGGAGGATGTCAGGCCTAAATGGGCAGTCAGACATCCCTCTTGCAATCTGGGAAGCTGCATGCACAGTGACAATACTTTTCATACAGGTGAAAGGCATCTTGCATGTTGCCCTGATTATAAAAAGTCATACATAACATGATCTTTCTGAGGCAGTAGTACTATCTTCCCTATCTTATGGGTGGGAAAACTGAAGCAGAGAGAAGATAAGTTATTGGCTTTGCCACATAGTTTTAAGTGTCAGAATGAGGGCTGAGCATAAAATGTGCAAGCCAGAGGCCATGCATGTCATTGCTGCATCATTGTGTTTTTTTAGTTTAGAGTAGCCTTGCCAGGTTTTAACTTTTAAATCTAAGAGACTGTTCCCAATATATAGAATAGGGTGCCTAGGCCTGACTGGCGATCAGGGCCATCTGTGGGGTGACTGGTAGGCAGGGTGATCGGGCTCCCCCGCTGGCACCTGCCTTTTCTGGCGGCCTGGCGCCGCCCACTGGCCAGCCCTGCCTCCCGATTGCCGCTGGCAGTTGCTTCCCTATCTGGGAGCAGATGCTCCTGCATTGAGCATCTGTCCCCTGGTCGTCAGTGCTGTGGTAGTGACCAGTTGTTCTGCCGTTTGGTTGATTTGCATATTAGGGCTTTATTATATAGCATAGTTGATTCTTGAACAACATGGGTTTGAACTTTGTGGGTCTATTTATATGTGAAGTCTTTTTAGTAAGTACACAGTCGAGTTTTTTTTTATCTCCAGGTTTCACATTCACAGATTCAATGAACTGCAGGTTGAAAACAGTATATTTTAAGTCTGCATTTGTGAATCTGTGGGTGTGCCTGGAACCAATATTCCACAGATACAGAGGAACGACTAAAGTTTTGGAGGAGTCAAAAGTTATATATGTGTTTTTTTAAATATATATATTTTATTGATTTTTTACAGAGAGGAAGGGAGAGGGATAGAAACATCGATGAGAGAGAAACATCGATCAACTGCTTCCTGTACACCCCCTACTGGGGGTATGCCCACAAGCAAGGTACATGCCCTTGACCAGAATCGAACCTGAGACCTTTCAGTCTGCAGGCTCTATCCACTGAGCCAAACTGCTTTAGGCTATATGTGTGTGTGTGTGTTTGTTTTTTTAATTTTAATTTTTTTCTTTATTTATGTGTCCTCACCCCCCTGATGTCTGTGTCCATTGGTTAGGCTTATATGCATGCATACAAGTCCTTTGGTTATCTCTCCCTCTTACCCCCATCCTCCCCTACTTTCCCTCTGAGGTTTAATGGTCTGATCAATGTTTCTCTGTCTCTGGATCTGCTATTGTTCATCAGTTTATGTTGTTCATTATATTCCACAAATGAGTGAGGTCATGTGATACTTAACTTTCTCTGACTGGTTTATTTTGCTTAGCATAATGCTCTCCAGTTCCATCTATATTGTCGCAAATGGTAAGAATTCATTCTTAATGGAAAGATATGTACAGATTTAATACCTTAATAAAAAAAGAAAAAAAAAAAAGAATTCATTCTTTTTTACCAGAGCATAGTATTCCATTGTACCACAGTTTTTTTAAATTCACTCATTTGCTGATGGGCACTTAGGCTGTTTTCAAATCTTAGCTATGGTGAATTGTGCTATGAACATAGGGGTGCATATATCCTTTCTGATTGGTGTTTCTAGTTTCTTGGGATATATTCCTAGAAGTGGGATCACTGGGCATTAGGGGTGTTTTGGCACCTCCAACCCCCATGTTGTTGAAGGGTCATCTGTTTTGAGATAAATATATAGGCTGTCTTTTTTTATTCTGTTAATATGGTGAATAACAATGATTATTTTTCAAATGTTAAACCCTCCTTGCTTTGCTAGAATAAACTCCACTAGGTTATGATTTCTTTTTATATATATACTGCTGGATCATATTTACTAATAATTTGTTAAAGATGTTTGAATCTAAAATGGTCTTACACAATAAGTCCTTTTCCTCAATTTTCTGAAACAACTTGAATAGGTAGGTAAATGTTTGGTAAAATTAATGAAACCATTTGGGCCTAGGGTTTTAGTTGTAGCTTTAGTTTTATGGGTTTTTTTTTAAATGGGAAAATCTCAAATTGTGAATTCAGCATCTTTTTAATAGATATAGAGCCTTTCAGGTTTCATAATTCTTTGGTTAATTTTCAAATTTGTCTTTCAAGGAATTTGTCCATTTAACTTAAATTGTTTAATTTATTGGGATAAAATTGTTCAAAATATCCCCTCATCATTCTTTTTATATTTGTAGGATCTGTAGTCATGTCCCCTCTTTCATTCTTGATAAATTGTAATTTGTGTTTTCTCTTTAAATATTTTTGATTATTCTATTGATAGATAGAAGATTATTAATTTTATTAATTTTTTAAAAAGCTTTGAATTTGTTGATTTCTTTATATTTTAAAATTTTATTTAATTAGTTTCTGTTTTTCCTTACATGTGCTTACAATGGGTTCACTTTGCACTTTTACTTGCTTCCATTAGAAGCTTAGATTATAGATTTAAGATTATTCTTTTTTAACACATTTCCTTGTAAGCACTAATGTAGCTGCAAGCCCCAAATTTTGATATTTTGCTTTAAATTTCTTTTAGTTAAGCATATTTTAAAATTTCTCTTATAATATAGAAATGTTTTAAGTTTTAAATATTTGGGAGTTTTCTAGCTATCTTTCTGTTAGTGATCTGTACTTGACTTCTGTGTGGTTTTTGAATTTTGGGCAGTAACAGATGAAAGTGGGGAGGCTGGTGGGAATAGAAAAGGGTAAAATAGTAGCTGCTGTGTAGGTGCTCTCTCTATCCTTCATGACTCCTGAGGGACTCCGAGCTACCTCTATGGCTTTTATGGTACATAGTCTGAAACCATTGCCATAGATTGTATAGTAAATTTGGTTAGATGAAAATGATGCTAAGGTGGAGAAGGTATTTGGAGGAAAGCATTTAGTACAGTCATTGTTAAGTGGTTGACTTGGAGTAAGCACTAAAAGAAATTTGCTGTATAATTCAAATATCCAAATGAAACATTATTGGAAACATAAATTATGCAGTATAAATTGAGAATGAGTACCAATAAGGGGAAAAAGGGTTTTTATCTAGTTCAGATAAAAATATTTGGACCTATACACACTTTTTCAGGAATATGTAATCTCATTATTTCTTAGAGATTGATAATTTTGCATAAAGGATAACATTTCATTATTTTCCTTAATGCACTTTTTACATTAAGGATAAAGCACTATAAAGTTAAATAAGATATAATTATATAGGCCTATAACAAAATTGTTAGAACTAAGTAAAATGATAAAGTCAGTGGTTGTTGTTAATACCTGTAAATATCTTATGTAGGCATGGAGGTGATTTTTGACAATTGCCTAAATGACTTCTCATCATTTGGAATAGAGATCAGAAAACTGTGGCCCATGCACCAAGCATCGTTTTACATTTTTAAAGAGTTGTACGAAAAAGTCATGAAGAATTTGTGCCAGAGGCTATATATATGGTCTATAAAAACTAACTTACTCTCTGGCCCTTTCAGGAAAAGTTTGCTGATTCCTGACATAGAGTAAGAAACAATTCACATTAAAAAAGGGTTTGTTTCACCCTTACAGATCCCTTGAAAAAGGAAAGGGTGATAACAGCAGCTGATAACATGGCATCTTTCTTATTCTTTATCTTATCCAAGGGGCTAGTATCTGGTTTCAGAATCTTTCCTCTACAATTACCCATGTATATTTAAATGGTGGAATTGGGCATCAGCTGCTATTTGAAAAACCACCATTATGCAGAGAAAATTGATAATGAGCAAATGGTCCATTTATTTTTCAAGAATAGTATTCTTTAGAATAATAAATATCATTTTAGATTTGGGTTTGTACTATACAAATATAGTACACATTAATTTTGTAATATGTGTCACGTATTAGTGTTTTATATATAGAGCTTAATTTTAAAGCTTCTTCAAACCACTTAAATATTTGATTATGTGTAAATTAATTTTATGCTGACCTATATATTTTTGCAGGATGATTGTCTTTTGAAAGTATGGTATCCTATGACTGGATGGAAGTCTTCAATTATACCTCAGGATCATCACGAAGTGAAAAGGAGACAGCCATCTACCCAATTTTCCTTTGTTTATTTGGCACATCCTCGAACTGTGACAGGGTTTTCATGGCGTAAAACTAGCAAGTATATGCCCAGGTTAGATAAATGTATCATATAACTTTCATTTGTATTCTTACATGTTTATAGAAATAATGAAAACAATCTTTTTACTGCATAGACATGGTGGCAATTAAGAGCATAGGCTCTGGTGTCAACTGCCTGAATTCAGATCCTGCTGCTATTGTTCCTAGCTTCATGTACTTTTGACTAAAATTTTTTTCTTTAATTAAAAAAAATTGATATTTAGAGAGAGGAAGGGGGGGAGAGAAAGAGAGGTAGAGAGAGAGAGAAAGAGAGAAAGAGAAAAATCAATGTGAGAGAGAAACATCGATCATTTGCCTCCTGCATATGCTCTGACTAGGGATTGAAAGCACAACCTGGGTATGTGCCCCAACCAGGAATTGAGCCCTGCCTCCTCCCCTCCCCTCCCCTCCCCTCCCCTCCTCTCCCCTCCCTCCCCTCCCCTCCCCTCCCCTCCTCTTCCCTCCTCTCCCCTCCCCTTCCCTCCCCCCCTCCCCTCCTCTCCCCTCCCCTTCCCTCCCCTCCCCTCCCCTTTCTTTCCTCTTCCCCTCCCCTCCTTTTTTTTTTTTTTTAAAATAATGTGTGTTGTTTTTAAAAATATATATATTTTATTGATTTTTTACAGAGAGGAAGGGAGAGGGATAGAGAGCTAGAAACATCGATAAGAGAGAAACATTGACCAGCTGCCTCCTGCACAACCCCTACCTGTCATGTGCTCGCAGCCAACATGCATCCCCTTGACCGGAATCAAACCTGGGACCTTTCAGTCCGCAGGCAGATGCTCTAGCCACTGAGCCAAAATTGGTTTCGGCTTAAATAATATGTTTTTCTTGACTGCCACCATTTGGTGTACGGGACAATGCTCCAACCATTTGAGTCACACTGGTCAGAGATACTAAATTTTTAAGTTCTCTATGCCTCAGGTTTTCTCTCTATAGAATAAGGGTAGTAATAGTACCTACCTTAGGAGTCATTGTGAGAGTACAATGTGTTACTGTATGTGAATGCTTAGTATAGGCCTTTGTGCACAATATGTACTCAGGCAGCATTAGCTGGTATTGTAAGCAGGAGAAGTTGAGCATTCTAGGAAGGAAAACACACATTGACGGGAAATAAAACATGAATAAACTGCCAGTAATACACATAGTGGGGAAGCATGTCACATATAGTGAATCAAGTGGCCAGGTATTTCTTAAGGCTATTATCAGCAGGACCTTAAAGGATTTATTATAATTTTTCCTCCTTGTTACAGCATCTTTTGAAAGGATTTAGAAGATTAAATAAACTACAAAATAGCTCATGCAAATGATTCCTATATAATATATACAATTCTATAAAAGCTTGCTTAGAAATCTGTATTCATTCTTGAAGGAGGGTTATTTTATCTGCTAAATATATCTGAGATCTGTTTACAACTAATGGAAAATACAGCACACATTGTAGAGATGCTCAGTAAATGATAACATGGGGAATTTAAAAAATTTTGGAATATAAATGAAAGGTTTTTTTCTTTTTTAAGTTATTTGCATCTATTGAAAACATTTGAAAAACACTCTCCCTTTGACTCAGATTCTATGTAAGCATTTTTAAAATATATATATTATTGATTTTTTACAGAGAGGAAGGGAGAGGGATAGAGAGTTAGAAACATCGATGAGAGAGACTCATCGATCAGCTGCCTCTTGCACACCCCCTACTGGGGATGTGCCCGCAGTCAAGGCACATGCCCTAGACCAGAATTGAACCTGGGACCTTTCAGTCCGCAGGCCGACGTTCTATCCACTGAGCCAAATCCGTTTCGGCTATGTAAGCATTTTTTAAAAGGAAGAATTACTTTGTTCTTTCAAGGTATTAAGTCACTTAAGCTGCTTGATGCTGTGACATTTTTGCTTATAATGGAAATTGATTTATAGTTTGAATTTATAATTCTCTTTATAGTTTTATTGTGAAGATGCGTATTTGTTCACCTTATTTGTTTTCCAATGATCTTAGGCTACCCTTCTAGAGGTTCTCAACCAGCAGCCGTTCTCTGTAGAGCCTAAGACAATCAGAAAACACAGATATTTACATTATGATTCATAGCAGTAGCAAAATTACAGTTATGAAGTAGCAACGAAAATAATTTTATGGTTGGGGGTCACCACAACATGAGGAACTGTATTAAAGAGTTGCAGCATTAGGAAGGTTGAGAACCACTGCTCTAGAGCCTAGTTTTTAAAGCAGCCTATGTGTAATCAGGCATTAATTTCTGTTCCCTTTGTTAATACCATTTCCTAATTTTTATGATGATCACAGCAATACTGTGTATGATTTTAAGTTAATTGACAATTTTTCCCATACAGTGTGATTTTTAAAGCGATTGGAAGAATACTATATTGTCATTTAGCTTAGCTGTTTGAAGCATGATTTTAATGAATTAAGGTGAATGTCAGGGGAAGATAGCTTGTTCCTATTTTATGGTAATTGATTGTACCCCGATATCCAACTTTCCACCCTGCAGGTATGAGCAGGTGATAAATGGGGGTTTGACGAAGGTATAAAATAGTGGAAATCCATTCCATTATTAGAAAAATAACTACACACAAGTCATACTGTTAGTTTTACACTAATGTCATCTTTGTATGTGAAGAGCCAAGTATTAGTAGCCTTTAATTAATTGATGGTGTTGATATTCAGAGTTACCTTTATTTCTTTTTCTTTGTCATTAGAGGTTCTGTCTGTAATGTGTTGTTAACTTCATGCCTTGATGGTGTTTGCCGGCTCTGGGCAGAAACCTTGTTACCAGAAGACTGTCTCTTGGGTGAGCAGATTTGTGAGACCACCACTTCCAGCATTGCTGGCAACCTTACTCATGCTGGGAAACACAAAGACAGAATACAACATGCTCTGGAGGTATTATATTGTTTAAGATGGCAAATGAATTTTGAAGATATGTGGACCTGTAAACTGAGATTAGATAATGCACATGGTACATGTAACGATAAAGTTAATAGCAGAGAAATCTCACTTATTTTATGCTTGTTAAATTTCTCTTTATACCATTTAGAAGCCAAATACAGATAGTAATGATCAGACATATAATCTAGGTAAATAATATAATTTTAATTCCTTCATTTTTAGTGTCAAATGTGAAAATCTATTGGAGTAAGCAGCTTTGATTAGTTAAACGTAAATGTATCTTTACTTTTTCTTGAAGTTAGTCATAATTAAAAATATTTTGCTTGTTTCATGAGGATTAAATTTTACTTTTATTGTTTTAATTTTAAAAATGACTTTTGATTGTTAATAATAAAGATGTTAAGTTATTAGATGTAAGTGAAGTTAAATAATTGCTTTACAATTTCCATGGTTTACTATTTTGAAAGTGAAATATTTTTTCAATATTTAAATGTAATACATATGAAATAGATGTGCTTTTAAGAAATTAAATTATTTATAATATAGTGTAAACTGTTGTATCCATTGTGATTAGAGAATAAAATGAGAAAAATGCATTATTAGAAATTACCAGAAATTTATTTTAGGAAACTTAATTACTGATTTTCTTATTTTTTCATGTGACTGTTTTTATTACATAAAGAATATGTGCTTATTTTATAATTAGGCTAGAAAAAAGAAGAATATGAAATTTATAATGATGCCCCTCGTCCAGTTATGTGCATATGTGTACTTTTCTTTATTTATAAGATTGAGACCTATTTTAAAATAGTTTTAAAACTTGCTTCTTAAACTTAATGTCTTACCTCTCTACATTACTGATTATACATAAACTGGAGGCCTGGTGCACAAAATTTGTGCAAGAGTAGACCTCCACAGCCACATCGGCTGCCTGGATTCCTCCATCCCATGGCTGTAGCCTCAGCTTCCTCTGAACGGCGTCTAGTCTGATTAGCATATTATGCTTTTATTATTATAGTTTTACATTTATATTAACACTCTAGTGGTTGCACAGACAAAATGGCTTTGCTGTTTCAGCAAGCTGAACTATTGCTTGAGTTTGGCTAAGGATGTTGTAGGTACAAGTTTTATATAAAGTAGGCCTGCTCTGAAATGAGCTGTGATTGGGTGCTATTTTTACATATTTTTCTCAACATTTAAAGCATAAATGAAATTAAGAGCAAAAGTCAGAACAGTTAAAGTTATATTTGTTTTGATAATTGATTTTCATGTAGTGGGAAAAGTGCTTAATTTACTACACAGTTACAGTAATTTATACTGATGTAACATTTTTTATCTTTTAATTATATATGAGCTTTTAGAGACTAAGAGGTTTTAGAATTTTTTGTACTTAATATATTGTTTTGTGTTTGTTAAATTGAATTACTAACTGTTATCTATATATGTAAAAAGCCAGTGACTGGAACACCATAACAACCAGAATGACGGGTCACTATGAAGCCCACTGCAGCCAGCCTCCTGCTGCCCCTCCCTCCAGCTGGCCCTGCCCCTGATTGGCTTCTCCCACCCTGATCAAGGGTAGGGTGGCTTGCCCTGCCCTTGATTACCCCCCAATCCCAATAGGGGGCAGGGCTGGCCGGCCAACCTCCTTCAGCCCCTCCCCCTGCCTGGCCCCATCCCAGATCAGCCCTCCCACCCTGATCAGAGTCAGGGCTGGCTGGCTAATCACCTGCAGCCCCTCCCCCAGGCTGCTGGTCCCTGATCAGCCCCTCTCACCCCATTTGTGGGCAGGGCCATTCGGACCACAGCCCCTCCCCATGGCCCATCCCAGCCCTAATCTGCTCCCATCAATCAGGGGTGGGGCCAATTGCCCGAGGCCCCTCCCCCCAGCTGGCATGGCCCTGATCACCTTATTGGGGAGGGCTGGCTGGGCAACCTTGTACCGTCTCCTCCTACCCGCAACATGTCCAGCCCCGATCTGCCCTGATTGGAGCCAGGCTGTCTGGACCCCACCTGTGCATGAATTCATGCACTGGGCCTCTAGTATAAAATAAAAGCAAAAATATAAGTAACCATGTATAATCTGTAGTTTTGCAAAGTTTGCTACATTTTAATAATGTTAAAATTGCTTTTAATAGTAAAAGCCGAATTATCTGACTTATGAGTTATTTTGCTTTCTGACATCCTTTCCTATGAAACTCCTAACTGCATTCCTAGGAGAAAATAAGCAGTCAGTATTACACCAGCTGTGCCAATCTAATTAAAACTAATGATAAATGTCAAAGATGGAGTGAAATAATTTGATAAGCACTGTGGAGCAGGAACTCTCTAATACCGACATTTACCCTATTGTCAAAGAAATAAACAACTACATAGCAGGGAGACCAGAGGAGGAGGACACACATTGGAACTGATACTGTTTTCCATATGAAAAGAGAGAAGGGCTGTGGAAATTGAAAGAAAGGACAAGATGTGTTTCTTTAATGGAGAAAGACTTGAGATGATGCTTCATTTTATTTGATTGAATGTGAGGAATAGTGGAAAAGAAGAGAAATTATTATAAAGCATAACAATGGACAATAAGGAAGTACTCTGAGGGTGGGTTATGGTATGGAGAAAAAATCATGCAGAGGATGAATGATAGGGACCTATGTCAAAATAGTTAATATGATCCCATATGTTAGTAGAGAGTTTTTTCATATAGACATATCACAATTTAAACAGAACTCATTGGTCACTATCATGAGGTCTTTCCTGGCTAGGTTCCTTGTTATTCTGTGTTTTTGTACCCTCTTCTTTATAATAGAGATTATAAAGTAGACTGTTTGACCAACTGTTTAATTCTAAGTGAGTCTTTGGGGAGAAATGTTCTTCCTGGTAGGAAGACTTGAAAAAAATATTTTAAAAAATATATTTTTGTTTATGTCAGAGAGGAAGGGAGAGGGAGTGATAGAATCATTAATGATAAGAGAAAATCATTTATCAACTGCCTCCTGCATGTCCTCTACTGGAGATCGAGCCCACAAACTGGTCATGTGCCCTTGACCAGAATCGAACCTGGGAGCCTTTATTCCGCAGGCTGACACACTATTCATGGAGCCAAACTAGTTAGGGCAAGTCTTGGAAAAGTTTTTTCTCTCTTATGAACAGTAAATTTCATGTTAATACTGGGATATCCTGAAAAAAACTACACTCTGTACTCCAAATCTTAATAGGGGTTTTTATAGATAATATTAAGTACCTTTGAGCAGCTACTTCTGCCTTGAACTATAAAATATGCAAGAACTATGGAGACTACATTTTGAATTGTTCTACTGTAGTGAAGAGAGTTTCCTTTAAAAGATCAGGTTTTGCCGAAACCGGTTTGGCTCAGTGGTAGAGCGTCGGTCTGCAGACTGAAAGGTCCCAGGTTCGATTCCGGTCAGGGGCATGTACATTGGTTGTGGGCGCATCCCTGGTGTGGGGTGTGCAGGTCGATGTTTCTCTCTCATCGACATTTCTGGCTCTCTATCTCTCTCCCTTCCTCTCTGTAAAAAATCAATAAAATATATTTAAATAAAAAAAAAAAAAGATCAGGTTTTACAGGGAAGAAAATCATAAAATCCTTAGCTCGGCACTGATTAGACTTCTGAAAGTGGTATTTAACAATTATTTTTCTATTTTAGACAATACACCATTTGAAAAATTTAAGAAAAGGACAAAGGAGGTCTTCTGTTCTTGTAACTCACACTGAATTAATGCCTGATCAGATGACAACGCATGAAGTACAAAGACACATTTCCCATCATGCAAATGCACTGTGCCATTTTCACATTGCAGCAAGCATCAATCCTGCCACAGGTAAAGGATAATAAAAGTTTTCTTTTTTATAAATATGCTGAAATAAGGTAAATAAATAAAAAAGTGAGACTTTTTATAACCTGTTCTTTTATTTCTATAACCTGTTCTTTATGTTAATGCTAGAGCCTAGTGCACGAAATTTGTGCCTGGCCTGCACCCTCTTGCAGGTTAAAAGAAAAAATATCTTCCCTTAGTGTAAGACAAGAAAGTTGAATACCCTTAGCGCACAGTTGGATACCCTTAGCGCTGTTGCAGAGGCGGGAGAGGCTCCCACCACAGCCGCTGTGCTCTCCAGCTGTGAGCCCAGCGCAGGGCTTCTGGTTGAGTGGTGCTTTCCCTGTGGGAGTGCACTGATCAGGGGGCAGCATCTGCATTCAGTGTCCCCTGGTGGTCAGTGCATGTCATAGCAACCGGTCATTCCACTGTTCTGTCAATTTGCCCATTAGCCCTTAATTATAAAGGATTCCATTTTGTCTTAAATATAGATTATGTGATTCTCAGGGAACAACTTCAGATAAATATTTTGAGCACCTTTTTCTGTCTAGAATATAGCAAGGGTTCAAAGTGAACTTTATTTGAACTTGGGAGCATAAGTGGTGGCAGCCTGGTTAATTACTGTGATTTATCTCCTTTTTATGCTTTCACTGTTATTCTTTATTCTCAACTCTTCTTTATAACTATCTAAATATATTTTTACATAGTTTTCCTTATGTCTCAGCATGTCTTGTTTTCTACTCTCATAGACTTTCTTGTCTTACACTGAGGGAAAGATATTTTTTCTTTAAACCTTAATATTTTCTTTTTGCTTTTTTGTCCCAAGTGGTTGACAAGTATTTCGACGCAGGTCCAGTGTTGGCAAAAGTGTATTTGAAAGCTTTTCTTTAAGGGCATTGTTTTCTTTCTGCCTGAAAAACATATGAGAAGGCCTATAAATTTCATTACACTGCAGATTACAATATAGCTATATAAAGTTGTAATTTTAAAAAATATTTTTATTAATATTACAGAGGAAGTGAGAGGAAGAGAGAGATAGAAACATCAATAATGAGAGATAATCATTGATCAGTTGCCTCTTGCATGCCCTCTACCTGGATGGAGCCTGCACCCTGGGCATGTGCCCTGCCTGGGAATTGAACCATGACTTTCTGGTTCATGGGTTGATGCTTAACCATTGAGCCACACCCAGACAGGCTAAATTTTTAACCTTTTAAAAAGAACCTTGAATAACTGTCATGAGGATGTAACTTTAAGCAAAATGCAATTAGTGATAGTATGCAATAAATTCAACACATATTAGAAAGCTTGGCTTTTAAATTGTACACACTATTCTAATGAAATGGAATAGGATAGAAGGATTAGTCCCTGTGGATAGATGTTTTGTCATGTCATTTGAGTCTAAGGACTGCATATGTTCATTATTTTGAAAAAAAAAATTTAACATTATGCATTTGTAGTTACTGTATGTAAATATAGCATTTAGGTTGACCAAGTTGATTGCTAAATACAAATACTTTATACTATATGACTCTTCTTCTCTACCTTTTTTTTTTTTTCCAGGAAAAATTTTGAACCCATAGTAAAACTGAAAGCATAGTACAACAAATACCCATATACTCTTTACCCAAATTCATCAGTTTACATCTTTCATGTATGCTTTTATTCTCCCTCTTTTGCCCATATATATGTCTTTGCTCCCTCTTCCCTCATTTTTGGCTGACCCACTTGAAAGTAAAGTTGTCACTGACATTATTCTTCATCCCTAATCTATGATAGTCCTTCTGTCTCAGGTGTCATAAATAGTGTGTCAGTCTCAAAAAATTTACCTCTCAGTTACTTTTTAAAATGTCTTGCAGTTCTTTGGGTATTTGTTCATGATAAGAGTTAGGTTAAACATTTTTAGGAAGAATACTGCATAGGTATATATGGTTATGGGATTAATTTACAAGTCCTCTTTCACATGATTTGTTTTATTTTACTCAGAAAACCAGGACTGCCATCCAGAAATTGGCAATAAAGAACCACCTGGAATGTATTTAACAAAGATATTTATTAATAGAACACCTCTAGATATTCTGTCCTCTTATCTTTAGATTTTCTCTTTTTTAAATAGAGGACAATGTTTTGTTTTGTTTTCTTTCTGTTAAATAGATTATTTGTAATGTATATTGGGATTAAAGAGATTAATTTTTTGAGTTATATATTTTATATGAACTAATTTGTATCATGAATTTTGGTTACCTCAGATGGAGAAAACCTGATGATATACTTAGAATTTTGCCTTCCTTCCTTTATTCTCCCAAAATTTTAGGAAAGTTTCAAATATTCAGAAAAGTTGGAAGAATATTACAGTGAACATTCAGTTCTTCTATTGTGATTCAATAATTGCTACCATTTTGCCACAGTTGCTTTATTCTGTATATACACACACATATATGTATATATGTGTGTGAGCACATGGGTGTGGACTCAACTAATCTATGTGGGCATGTGTATGTAAAATTTTTTCTTTCTCTTTTTAAAAAAATCTTTATTGTTGAAAGTATTACATAGTTCATTTTTTCTTGTATTGACCCTCTCTAGCCTGCCCCTGCCCCCGTGTAAATTTTTTTCTTAATCTTTTCAACATAAGTGACACATATCATGGTACATACCAATATGCTAGTATACTTTAGCAAGTGTCTTTTAAGAATAAGGAAATTCTCTCACATAATCATAATATCATTATTATACTCAAGAAAATGAGAGGTAATTCCATAACCTCTAATATTCAGTTAATATTTAAATTTAAATTACTCTAGATATCTCAGCAATGTATTTTATAGTAGCTTTTCTGTTTAGCTTTTTGTTCTTCTGTCCCCAAACCAGGATTCAATAAAAGTTTGTACATTTGGCATATTTGGTATTTAATTAGTAATTTAATTCCATATAAGTTTATGTCATTAGTTCTTAACATTTACATTTATCATTAAATTCAGTTAAATTTTTTACAAATCCTACTAGAGTTATTTTGACTTACTTAGCACCTTTTTTCTGTGTAGGTATGGAATTGATCTTTATCAGCACTTGTAATATTTTTAAAGATAATAATTCATATTGAAATCTTTTTTGTTTTCACAGATATTCCAAGTGCCTTGGTTGGCACTGTATTTAACATCGATGATGGAAATGGGGGCTTTGTAGTTCATTGGTTAAACAACAAGGAATTTCATTTTACATCATCTACTGAAATATTTATGCAGGAGTTACGAAAACTTTCTGAAAAGCAGGTAGATCATGAAAGTGATGCAGATAGAGAAGATGAGGAGCATTCACAGGAGGAAAGAGAGAGGGGTTTACATATGAAACTAGACCATGGTTAGTATCCTATATTCAGGTTTTTCTTTTTGTGTACCACTTTTAGTTTGTAATGCTTTCTTTCTGCTCTCCTTCCTTTTTACTTTTCTATTCATTCCACAAATATTTGTTGACCATCTATATATATATATATTTAAATAATCTATTGCTTTGAATACTTGAATACTGTGTTATTTTGGAAACTAAATATATCACTTTTTGGGGAATAGATTTTGCTAATGGTAATAATGGTAGTCTGAATTAAGTTTTGATTTTATCCAGAGTAAGAAGTATAGTAATTTTCCGTTTAGACCAGAAAATAGTTTCCTTCTTTGCTTTTTTTCTTGATCATAATTTAGCATCTAAGTTCTTTTTTGTTAAAGGAACTTAGAGTTTCTAAAGATGGTATGCTATTTATTTGCAGTCTAGTATATAAATGAATTTTTATAGTATTAGTAGTGTGTACTAATAAACTTGTATGTATTGATAAAATTATTTTCTGATTCAGAGTTATCCCTGGACAGAGAATCTGAGGCAGGTACAGGATCATCAGAACATGAAGATGGAGAACGAGAGGGAAGTCCTAGAACCTATTCATGGTCTAGTGCACCAATGCCACTACCTACTGTGCTGCTTGATCGGAAGATTGAAATGCTGCTAAGTGAATGGAATAAGAATCCGGACATGCTTTTTACTATACACCCTGTAGATGGCACCTTTCTAGTGTGGCACATAAAGTATTTGGATGAATATAATCCTGGAATATTTAGACAAGTCCAGGTATATTTTATTGACAAAACAATTCATACATCTATCTAATAAAGAGGGAATATGCAAGTTGACCATCACACAGTCACAAAAGATGTCAGCATCCAGTCCCCTCAGCCCTGCTGGAGTCACCCGTTCTTTCAGCCCTGCTAGGGGTTGGCAGGTGCATGATGCGGCCAGACCTGCCCTCAGCCTTCTAACCACCCTGGGCTGGCCTGAGGCACAGGCAAGCCTTGGATGGCAGATGCCCAGCCACTCAGGGCCCGCTGAGGCTTGCGCTGCCGGCAGTGGCAACAGCAGAGGTGTGATGGGGGCATCACCTTCCCCTGATCACCAGATCGCCATCCTCCCCTGAAGGTCCTGGACTGTGAAAGGGAGCAGGCTGGACTGAGGGACCCCCCTCCAGTGCATGAATTTTCATGCACCAGGCCTCTAGTTTTATATAATTATAAAAGGAAGAGATTATATGCAGATTTAGCAAGTTTTCAGAATTAATCAAAGATTTAAAAAAATATATTTTTATTGATTTCAGAGAGGAAGGGAGAGGGAGAGAGAGAGAAACATTAATGATGAGAGAGAATCATTGATTGGTTGCCTCCTACATGCCTCTGACTGGGGATCGAGCCTGCAACCTGGGCATGTGCCCTTGATCAGAATTGAAACTGGGACCCTTCAGTCCAAGGTGGATGCTCTATCCATTGAACTAAACTAACTAGGGCAAAGATTTTGTTTTTGATAAGCAACTAAGAAAAGAATACTTACATTGCAAGTTTGAATAGTTCAAAGTGAATTGGGCTTTGAAATGTGATACTGAATATTTGAATAAAGGTATGTTGATATTTTTTTCAGTATTTTGAATAAACTAAGAAACTACCCTAATAATGTGATTTAGGTTGAGCTCCTTTCTCTCATCCCCCCATTTCCCCCCCCCCCCCCCCCGCCCCAGTATATTAATTAAATCTAGCTAGATTTATCTGTTACCTTTGTGAAGTTTATATGTGGTTGTGGTCATTTATTTGTGTAAGCAAGGCACTTGAACCTTCTTTTCCTTTAGTCTTCTCTTATACTATGAATAGTGAGATATTACTTAAATAAAGGAAAAGGATTAGACCATAAAAAGTTGAAATAATTTTTGTTAGGAAGCTTAGATTTGGAATTTTGAAAATAGAAGTATTTTTGGGAAACTTTGAGAGGAGACAGACTACTTACACTTAATCATATACTTGTGTTTTTCAGGTTTCTTTTTCTTCTCGGATTCCTGTTGCATTTCCTTCTGGTGATGCAAGCTCTCTTAGTAAAAATATCATGATGTATGCTTGTATAAATGCTACAAAAGAGTCTCATCCCACTCTGCTATCCCAAGACATGATGGCTGTAGGTAGTCCTCACAGATCACAGTCACACTATAGATCACATGGTACAAATATGAACATTCTAGCTCCCACAGTAATGATGGTCTCTAAGCACATAGATGGTTCTTTAAATCAGTGGGCAGTCACTTTTGCTGATAAGTCTGCCTTTACCACTGTTCTAACTGTCTCTCACAAATTTAGATATTGTGGTCATCGATTTCACCTCAATGACCTGGCATGTCATTCAGTTTTACCACTGTTATTGACATCATCGCATCATAATGCTTTGTTGACTCCTGAATCAGATTGTCAATGGGACCCAGTCAATAAATTAAGTAGGATAATGGATTCTGTAAAACATATAAAAGGTTCTTCGAAACAACCTCTTAGAAATGCAGCCACGCGTACATTTCACGACCCAAATGCAATCTACAGTGAACTTATTCTATGGCGTGTAGACCCAATAGGACCTTTGTCATACACTGGAGGAGTATCAGAATTGGCTCGAATTAACTCTTTACATACTTCAGCCTTCTCTAATGTAGCTTGGCTTCCAACTCTGATTCCCAGCTATTGTCTTGGTAAGTTCATTTTAATTGTGAACTTAATAAAAGCATTAAATTGTTATTGGTTATCTACCAAATGGTTTATACTTGTCATTATTAGGGGGATTTTAAATAAATATTCAGAATGTAGGGATCAGACTTATGTTTAGAATTTCTAGACATTTGTTTTTAATCTTTTCCCTCTTATAATCTAGTTTCTCTTGAAATTTTTTGCTAATAATTTTTTATCCATTATATGTGCTTAAATATGATTCTTGTAAAAAAATAAATCTTTATTGTTCATATTATTACAAATGTTCATTTCCCCCCACCATTGCTCCCCTCCACCAGGTTTCCACCCCCACCCTCTGCCCTTTCCCCACCCCCCATTGTCCTCATCCATAGGTGCACAATTTATGTTCAGTCTCTTCCTGCACTCCCCATTCTCCCTTTCCCCGAGAATCGTCAGTCCACTCCCCTTCCATACCTCTGATTCTATTATATTCACCAGTTAATATTGTTTATCAGATTTTTTAATTCCGTTGGTTTTTAGATTCACTTGTTGATTGTTATGTATTTGTTATTCATAATTTTTATCTTTATTTTCTTCCTCTTCCTAAAGAAGCCCCTTCAGCAGTTCATATTTGAACTCCGTTAGCTTATTTATTTATTTATTTATGAAGCTCTTTAACTGGCCTTCAATTCTGAGTGATAGCTTTGCTGGGTAGAGTATTTTTGGCTGTAGGTTCTTGTTATTCATCACCTTGAATATTTCTTGCTATTCCCATCTGGCCTGCATGGTTTCTGTTGAGAAATCAGCTGACAATCGTATGGGTGCTCCTTTATAGGTAATTACCTGCTTTTCTCTTGCTGCTTTCAATATTCTCTCTTTGTCTTTTGCTCTTGGAATTTTAATCAAAATGTGTCTTGGAGTGGTCCTCTTTGGATTCCTTTTGTTTGGAATTTGTTTTTGTGCTTCCTGGACTTGTAAGTCTATTTCTTTCACCAGGTGGGGGAAGTTTTCCATCACTGTTTCTCCCAATAGGTTTTCGGTATCTTGCTCTCTCTCTTCTTCTGGGACCCCCATAATTCTGATGTTGGTTTGCTTGAAGTTGTCCCAGAGGTTTCTTACACTATCTTCAACTTTCTGGATTCTCTTGTCTTTTTGCTTCTGTGGAGGAGTGTCTCCTGGCTCTTTATGTTCCAAATCTTTGACTTGATTCTTGCGATCTTCCATTCTGTTTTTAGGACTCTGTATAATATATTTTTTTTATTTCAGACAATGTATTCTTTATTTCTAGTTGATCCCTTTTCATATTCTGATAGGTCTCATTTATTTTATCGGCCTTTTCTAGGAAATTCTTGAAAAACCTTATAAGCGTGGTTTTGAACTCTATATTCAGTTGCTTGTCCTCCATTTCGTTCATTTGTGATCTGTTTCCTTGTCTCGGCATTTTCACAGCTTCCCTGAGTTGGTAGGGTGGCTTTGTGTGCTAAGGTGTCTTATATGTTTCAGTGGGTCAGCCTCCCAGTTATCTGAGGTGGACACTCTTGGTGCACCCCTTTGTGGACTGTGTATACAGCTTTGTTGTAGCTAAGTCTTGATTGTTGTTGGTATCACTGGGAGGAACTAACCTCCAGGCCAATTGGCTGTGAGGATCAGCTATGTCTATGCCAGGAGACATCCTTATTCGACTAGACTTGGAAAATTGCTAAAGCCTCTGTACTCAGCTTGGATGGAGCTGAGTTTCAGGGTGGAGCCTACAGCCTTGGCTTCCCTTCAGTCTCACCCTATGAGATTCCTAAGTCTCAGTGTTCCTCAGTGTTCTTCGGTACTCACTGCAAGCACCTCAGAGAAAAAGGTGCCCTTGAATTTCACCCTCTACAGTCTAGTCTCTCCCCCGATGATCCTGGAACTGGGGTTCAATGCAGTTGGAAATGGGGTTCAGTGCAGTCTGGAGCTTTTGTCTCCTTTTTGCTAGGGCAATCCAGCGGCACAGTCAACAGTCTGTCCTCTGTGTGCCTTCACTTGCACGCTTCCAGAGCTCTGCCTTTCGCTGCTCCCTTGAATTTCCACCTTACAGCCCAGATTCCCTCCGTATGAGCCTGGGTCCCCAGCGTCTGGCCAAGAACTGGGGGTCAGTGCAGTTGGAACTGGGGTTCAGTGCAGCCCAGAGCTTTTATCTCCTTGTCGCTAGGGTAGGGGTGTCGAACTCAATCAGAGAAGGGGCCAAAATCTAAAATCCAGCCTAAATCGCGGGCTGAATGGTTTACTGAACAGTCATAAACTGTCATTGTGATGGAAACGCAGCGGAGTGCAGTGATGACAGCGCGGTGCGGGCCACATTGCAAGGCCTGGCGGGAAGGATTTGGCCCGTGGGCCTTGTGTTTGACACATGTGCGCTAGGGAATGCCAACCAGGCACTCAGCCGCCCCTCCTCTTTGACTCCGTCCTCTTCCCATTCTCACACCGTGTCTCTGTACCTTAGGCTTTTACAGCTCCTCTGATTTTCCTTCTGGTTTTCTCTTTCCTTCTAGTTGTAGAATTTCCAGTTAGTCAACTTTCCTGTAGTTCTGGATAATGTCCATTTTGTATTTTATTTTTATTTATTTATTTATTTTTTAAAATATATTTTATTGATTTTTCACAGAAAGGAAGAGAGAGGGATAGAGAGTTAGAAACATCAATGAGAGAGAATCATTGATCAGCTGCCTCTTGCACACCTCCTATTGGGGATGTGCCCACAACCAAGGTACATGCCCTCAACCAGAATCGAACCCGGGACCTTTCAGTCTGCAGGCCAATGCTGTATCCACTGAGCCAAACTGGTCCCGGGCCATTTTGTATTTTAGTTGTATTTTGAAATTGTTGTACAAGGCTGCAGTTAGGCTTTTACCTATGCCCGCCATCTTGGTTTCTCATCCATGATTATACCTAAAAAGAAAAGTGTGAATATTGTTTCTCATAATTTAGCTAATAATAATCTACATTATAATACCAAGTGTTTACTTTTTCAGGCACATACTGCAATTCTGCAAGTGCTTGCTTTGTTGCTTCTGATGGCAAAAATCTCAGACTCTACCAAGCTGTGGTAGATGCAAGGAAATTATTAGATGAATTGTCAGATCCAGAATCTTCAGTAAGTATTTACTATACTTTATTAATATAGCTAAGCTGATAAGAATAATTTTTTACTTCATCTAGGATCTTTATTTGTTGGTGGTTAGGAAGTGAGCGTATGTTCTGGGCTCTGTATGACAAGTTCATTTTTTAAAATTTGTGTTCTGAGGTACATGAAACAAAATTACAGCCTGCACATCACACATCAATACATTTTACATTTAAAGAAATACATTTTTCTTTTTCTAAAATATGACAATTTATTTTTGACATTTTTTACTTTTTAGTTTGGTTCTGTTAGTCTTTCTAAGGCAGTTTTACTAATGTCTGTGTTAAGGTTTTTTTCATTTTGTTAGGCTAACTTAGCAGTACAACTTTTTAGTATATTTTTGAATCCAGATTCTAATATGTTCTGACTTACAGGATCAGCCTATTTGATGAATGTTGTATCTACATATTACAATTTTTTAGAACATTTGACTTTTTTGAGCTTGATTCATTATTTTAGAAAATGCTACGGTTGGAATATATTATCAGTGGGAGTCAGCATATGAACTAGAAATTATGACTATTAGTTAATATTCAGATTTGAATAGTGGATTGTCTATTTACCTATAAAAACATGCCTCTTTTATAAAACAACTGTTCTAATAACATTTTTTCCAATATTTAAAAACAAAGATTTTTTGAGTGTCTACTTTGTGACTCTAAATGTGTAGGGGATAAAGTATAAGCTTCATTGTCTGCTTTTAAGAGCTTTTAATTTAGTTGAGGATAGAAATTATTAATAAAAGGTTAAATAACAATTTAAGGCAGAAAAAGTATCTGAGGATTGTTTGTAACTAATTGTTTAACAGATGGCACCACAGTATTTTATAATTCAGAAGATAAATATATCAGTTTAGGGTAGGCATAGAAGTCTTTATTAAGGACAGTATTTGGATTTATTTGTGATGGCTGGATAATGTTTTGAAAGACAAATTCTTTGTTTTTGCCTGAGTGAGAGAATGGCCTGATAGTAAGTGTGGATATAGGGAAGTACGTGTATAAATAAGTTTTGTTCCAGAAACAGTGAGAAAATAACTTGGACTGGATGGAGCCAAAGGTTTAGCATCTTAAAATTATTGAGTCAGAAGATACTTTAAAGGCCACTTAGTTTAACCAGCAATCTGATGCTTTATACCCCTCTACCACACTCTGACAATTTGTCATCTGGCTTCCACAAAGGGAAAACTTAACTCTAAAGGCAGCTCATTCTGTTTTTTAATTACCCTCACTGTTCTATCAGAATTACATTTGTATTTCTTAAATTCTATTCATTAGTCCTAGCTCCATTTAGAATAAGTCTAGTATTCCTTTCTTATATTTCACCACAGATATTTGATCACAACTATCTTGTAACCTTGAATTTCTATTTTATATCTGACCCTGGTCAGGTTTCTTATATAGCAGTCTTATGGCCTCTTTCTTTAGATACTATTATGTTTTGGTAATCATACCACATTCTTTGTATATGTAATTGATTCATATTGAGCTGACTCTTAGTTAAATATCCCAAAGTTATTTTGTTTTTTGGCCAGTAAGCCATTCTATATTTGTGCATTTGAATTGGGCCCAAGTGGAAGCCTGTTTTTTCCTGTTACATTTCATTTTGTAAGGCTCAACTTAGCAACACAACTTTTTAGTATATTTTTGAATCCAGATTCTAATGTTATTATTGTCTGACTTACAGGATCAGCCTATTTGATGAATGTTGTACCTACATCTTCATCTAAGTCATTTATTACAGTACAATTTTAAATGGGATAGGTATAAAGAAAGAGTTTAGTAGTGTACATTTGAATTCCTTATTCATTTTTATTGTCTGGAATATTTCTCCAGCTGTCCCAAAGATTTCCATGAGGCAGCTTGTTATGTACTTTGCTGAAATGAAATATACCATGTCTGCCAAATATTCTTAAGTGAAAAAAGGAAGTGAAATATATATGCTATGACTGTTTTAATAGATAATAGATTGACGATATATAACCTGTTCTTTCCTGATGACAATATAGTACTATGTAGACATCAAGCACTTTCTGTTTTCCTTTTTTGAAAATGGTAACATTTGCCTGTTTTTAGTCTTTTGGATATGACATTCCCCATGATTTCTCAGGAAACATCCTGTTGTTCATTGATCTCATTTGTAAAATTTCCCTAACCTGGGCATTATTTTTCCACAAAATATAAATTCATTTAGAGCAATTAGACACATTCTTGGAATTTCTTTATCTTGGCGTCCTACTTCCACATTACCAATGCACTTCTTTTCTTAAACCTTCCGTTAAAAAAATTTAGAAGTAATACTTACTCGTTGTAGAAAAATTTTGGTTCTTTCTACTTTTGCAAGCTAAATTATTGAAATAATAAATTAGAGACAAAGTAGGAATCACAGTTCTTTATTCTCTGGACTTTATTAACATTAAACCACCAGCCTCTGTTAATGATCTCATTTTTTCCTTTTTCTCTATACTCTGAAAATATTAATTTATTCATTGCCATAGTTATTTTTTAAATAAACTTTTAATTTTATAATAGTTTTAGATTTATAGGAAAGTAGCAAATATAGTAGAGTTACCAGAATACCCCACAGCCAGCTTCTCTTACATTACCAGTATACATTGGTCACAACTAATAAACTATTGTTGGTATGATAAAATTAATTAAACTCCAGACTTTAGTAAGACTTAACTGATATTTCCACTAATGTATTCCAAGATCTAATCCAGAAAAAAACATTATGTTGAATTATAATGTTTCTTTAGTCTTCTCTGATGTTTCTTCATCAGTTTTTGTTTTCTAATTATTTTTATTGATTTCAGAGAGGAGGGGAGAGGTAGAGACAGACAGAAACATCAAGATTGTGGGGACAGGGTGTAATAGGGAGAGGGGTTTACTTCTCCCTCCCCCTTTAGTTTGCAGACTTCGCTGTGGAGGAAATGACATTTTACTAATCATCAGTAGGGCATATACTGTAGCATTGAGGCAGCCCCCACCACATAGGGGATTCCCCCAGCTGGTGCTGAATTTCAGTTGACATTCTACTGTGCTGTTAAACCAGCTGCTCTCAGGTGGAGAGCCACTTGGTTAAGCCCCAGCAAGTTTTGTGGAATTAGACTTGGTACCATATTTCTTCCAGATGGGCTGGAATTAGGGTCAGTGAGGCAGGGAGTGCCAAAAAACAATAATCAAGATAATCACTATTTAATGCAATATTTTAAACAATCAAAATTAAAGCGAAAGCTCCATGATGAACTAAATGTTAAACATTTTAAATAAAGACAGGATCTAACAGTACCATGGTGAACCATATCAGACCCTGAAGCAAAAAGATTATTTACTCTATAATCATCAGTAAATTATTTTAAGTTTAAGTACTTATACTAAAACCAGAATTAATTATAATTTTTATTTTTCTGGCACTAATATAAGCCAACTTTTCAGGAATATTATCAAAATGTCTGTATGGAGCTTTAAGGTTGCAACATGAAGAAGACATGTTAAAAGATGCCTTAAAGTTATTTAGTATTTATGTAAACACTTGATTTTTTTAACTGCTTATTTAGTTTAAAAAAATGAGAATAAAACTGAGTATAACAAGTTGAAATATTTCTTTGAATGTTTGAATTGTCATTGTCAGTTAAGTTAGAGGGACCTTTAATGTCTGAAATGCTATGTCATATTGAGATAGATTCATAAATTACTGATTTTGTGCTTTTTATTTACAGAAACTTATTGGAGAAGTGTTTAATATTGTGAGCCAACAATCTACTGCTCGACCTGGCTGCATTATTGAACTCGATGCAATAACCAATCAAGTAAAAACATGCTTGTGAATTGGTGATATTAATATACTTTATCCCAGTGTTTCATATGCCATATAATATATTTCATTCTCCAAAATCATTCTCTTATTTAACACTAAATACAGCCAACTTCTCTTGATTCTTATAGTGGAAAACCTAATGATTTAGGAATTATTGTCCTCCACTTGAATTGTATCTATAGCTGTATTTTCTTGTTTAAAAAGATCATTTGATGTAATTGAGGAAGCAATGAGGGAAAAATATAGTACAGCTGCATAGATACTTGGTTTGCGGTTTCTCTTACATTATTACTCATTTCAACTCAGTAGAGGGTGACTTCATCTTCAGAGTGTTTGCCTTCTTAGGCTAAACATTAGGCATTTCTATGAGGTCCATTAAAATGCAGACAAAAATAGAATAAAAATATAAAATTTTCTAATCGTAGGTCTTTTATGCAGCCAGCGTTCTTCCCCAGCTACTAGTGAGGAAATGAGAACCTTCTCCTTTAGGGAGTTTGTAAATTAATTCTAGCTCTCAGGATATTTGTTTCTTTAGAATTATACTTATGGGCTAAGAGATAGAACTAATATATTCATTCTAAATTTTAAAAAAAGATTAGTTTGGTGAAGAAGCTACCAATATTTTCAAACAAGGAAGAGCCCACCATACTTAGAAACAGCTACAGAGTTACGTCATTATTTCCTCATGGTGCCTTTCATGATTGTTTTTTGAAAACATAATAATTTTCACCAATTATAGAGAAATTACCACATCAGTTCTTGGCAAGAGAACTCTGGATGCCAGACTCGAATCACTAATACCTCGTAAAAAATTAACTTTTCTATTGATGCTTTTCTTACACATTCACTCTGTGATTTCCTCCTTCTGTTACATAGGGATATGGTAGAAGAGTGGATTGGCTTCATTCCCATAAATATCTTAGCTTTTAATGGCGTGGGTATGAAATTCACCCCTGCCCCCACCTTAGCCCATTGTTTACTCTTTACTGTAGGATATTAATATAGTATATTACGTATTGTGAATTGCTAATATTCACTAGCATTCTGTTTTTTACTTCATATTTGCTCACAATTTTCCCCCTCCTAGTTGTGCCTATCTTTTATTGATTTTTTTTAAGAGCGAGAGGAAAGGAGAAGGAGGGAGAGGGAGGGAGAGAAACATTGATGTGAGAATAAGACATTGATTGTCTGCTTCCTGCATGCCGCCCACTGGGGACTGAGCCTGAAACCCGGGCATGTGCCCTGACCGGCTGGCAACCTTTTGGTGCATGGGAGATGCCCTCTCAACTGAGCCACAATGGCCATTGCGTGGCTGTAATTAGTATAAGGATTGATAAACAGTAAACACTGAAAAATGGCAGGCTTTTTATAAATGATAAAGTTTCAAACTTTTTCTAGGTTTGTGCCCAGTGTGTTGTATGATTTCTGTATCTGTGAAGATAGCACCCTCACCTTTTATTTCACTTATTCTTTCTCTCTGGTGAGGGATCTTCTATACTATGACTGTGAAAAAATTTTTTTTTTTTTCATATTTATACCTTGAAATCTGTGGGGTAACTATCTAAATTTTTCCTGTCGCACTTCCATACTAGGCTTTTGTTTGGTTTTAGTCTTTCCTTGAATTTCTGTTCATTTTTATGATTCTATGTTGCCATTTGTGATTGTCTTTACTCTTCTCTGGTCCAAAAACATGATTATGTAGCATAGCAGCTGACAGTGATGCTTCAGCTGTCCTCCTAGAAATCCTCGTTACGTATTAAGTACATTGCTCCAGAGGTGTGTTCTCCTCATTGGCTGTTTCAGGATTCCTCTTAATTCCCACCAGACAGATTTATTGGGAGTACCCTGTATTTGGAGAACCTTTCTGGCTTTTGTTTTCTTGAAGTGGAATTAGGAAAAGCAAAGGAGTCCTGTGCTAATGTGCATTATATAATGAGCTTTGTCTTTTCCAGCCAGGCATGAGGCCTGATACTTTTGAGCTCAGAGTGGTATAGATCACTTAACTATGTTTTGCTTTTTTAATTCTTTTTTGAGAAGCAAATTTGTTGATTTGTTTTCATTAGAGCTCCTCATTTCTGCTATTGACTATAGCATCTTTGAAAGTATTTTTCTCTGCCCAGATAGTTTTAATGACTTTTTTTCCTGTAGCTTTTTCTCTCTCCAGTTAATTAATAAATAAAGAAATCATGGGAGAGATTTATTTCTTCTACCTTAGTGTTCTTGGGGCAGTGGTGTGTTGGAGATAAAGAATTTCAAAAATTAAAAACTTTTTTTTTCATATTTGTAGTGTGGTGCAAATACACAATTGCTTCATGTGTTTCAAGAAGATTTCATTATAGGATATAAACCACATAAGGAAGATTTGGAGAAAAAGGAAACAGAAGTATTTTTTCAGCCATCACAAGGTAATTTTTAAATGCCATGAATTTACTTACTTTAACCTTAAAAAAAGAAGCCTCCAAAAAGGTTTTCAAGTATAGATCTTTATAACATACCAAGTAATCACTCATAATTTTAAGCAAATATACCAGTTCAATCAGAATTGCTTGTTTATAAATTTAGAAGATATGTGGCTGAAATTACATTTTGAAAGACAGTTTCATTGGCAACATAGACTTCTGTCAAGAAATGTTATTTATAAAATACTACTCAGCCATAAGAAAGAAGAAAATTTTACCGTTTGTAGCAGCATGGATGGGCCTGGAGAGTATTATGCTAAATGAAATAAATCAGTCAGAGAAAGACAAGTACAATATGATTTCACTCATATGTGGACTCTAATGAACAAAATAAACTAACAAACAATATAGAAACAGACTCATAGATAGAGAACAGACTGACAGCTGTCAGAGGGGTGGAGGGACGTTGCAGGACTGAGTGTAAAAGATGAAGGGATTAACAACACAGATACAAACTCAAGGGCACATACAGCAGTGGCGATTATCGATGGAAAGTGGAATGGGGAAGGGAAAGGCATGGGGGATAAATGGTGATGGAAGGAGACGTGTGGCAGTGAATACACAATACAACATACAGATGATGTATTGTAGAATTGAACACCTAAAACCTATATAATTTTATTAACCAACGTCACCCCAGTAAGTTCAATAAAAAGTAAAAAAAAATGTTATTTATGAAATCTATTTTAATTATTTTAAAAATTAATTTTAATTGTTTACAATTAAGTTGTTCTGAATGGTAGTAAGTTCCTTGTGGCATCTTAAACCAATTAATTAGTATAAGTTCAAAACATAATATTAAATTGCTACAAACTTATTGAATATAGAATGTAAGATACTTTGAAGTATAACATTTCTATTTTCTTTTTATGAAAAGTAGTTTGTCATAAGATTATTAAGAACAAACCATATGATGTTTAGTTTGTTTACTTATTTAAATATATTTTTATTGATTTCAGAGAGCAAGGGAGAGGGAGAGAGAGAAACATCAGTGACGGAGAGAACCATCGATCAGTTGTCCTCTGCATGTCCCCTATCGGGGACCCAGCCTGCAACCTGGTCATGTGCCCTTGACCAGAATTGAACCTGGGACTCTTTAATCTGCAAGCTGATGCTCTATCTACTGAGCCAAACTGGCTAGGAAAAATTATTTATCTTTTAATATATATTTTTATTGGTTTTAGAGAGGGAAAGAGAGAAAGAGAGAAAAATCATTGGTTGGCCGTCTCCTGTACGTCCCACACTGGGGATCAAACCTGCAACCCAGGCATGAGCCCTGACTGGGAATTGCACCATGGCCTCCTGGTTCATAAGTCGATGTTTAACCCCTGAGCCATGCCGGCCTGCCTATATAATGTTTAGTTTAAACTTGAGCTTAAAATGTTCCCTTTAGAAGATATAACTTTGTAATTATAAAACTGCCATGTTCCATTTGAACATAGAACAAATTGAATATAATGTTCTACTTGAAAGTAGGAAAGACGTATTCTAGTTTAATAATTAATTTTATTTGATAAATACTTTTTAGTATTTCTAGATACTTTTTCTGACTTGATTATGGATTGTAAGTCTCTAGATGGACATATTTAATTTTCTTGTAAAGCTTTTGTCACAGAATTATGTATAGACATTTAAGGAAAGTATTTATGATAAACTCATGCAGATCATTTTCTTTCATTTTGTGGAAAATCAGAATGAGTTCTTCTATGAGGTTTATCTCAATTATCTTTTCATCCTTCAGACTAGTAATTTTTTTCCTCTCATGTATCTTTCTTCATATACCAAAACTTTTCTTCTTTATAACTTATGCCACTGTCATGTTCAGTTTTTGTTTTTTACTATCATTATAGAACTAGTGGCCCGTGCACAAAATTCATGCATGGGGGGCGGGGGAGGAGGTGTCCCTCAGCCCAGCCTGCACCCTCTCCAATCTGGGACCCATTGGGGGATGTTTGACTGCCGGTTTAGGCCCAGTCTCACTGCAGTTGGACATCCTTCTTGAAATCTGGGACCACTGGCTCCTAACTGCTCACCTGCCTGCCTGCCTGATTGCCCTAACCACTCTGTCTGCCAGTCTGCTTGCCCCCAATTGCCCCTCCACCAACCTTCTCACCCCCAATTATTCCCCTTCATCAGCCTGCTCAGCCCAAACTGCCCCCTTGCCAACCTGCTCGCCTCCAACTACCCCCCCCCAGCATGCTTGCCCCAAAATTGCCCCTCCTGCCAGCCTGATCATGCCCAACTGCTCCCCACTGCTGACCTGCTTGTCCCCAGCTTGCCCCCTGCTGGCCTGCTTGCCCCCAACTGACACTCCCCTGCTGGCCTGCTCACCCCCAATTGCCTTCTCTACCAACCTGATTGCCCCCAACTGCCCCTCCCCCCCCGTTGGCCTGCTCACCTGCCCTCCCCTCCTGTCCTGATCACCCCTAACTGCCCTTGCCTCGGCCCTGCCACTATGGCTTTGTTTGAGTGACAGCCATGGAGACGGCTGGGCGACCAAGGAAGCCAAGCCTCCTGCCCACTCTCTGGCCAGCTTGGCTTCCACCCACTCTGGCTGGCTCCATGGCTCTGGCCAGTGCCACCATCTTTGTTGAATCAATTTGCATAATCCCTTCTTATTGGCTGTGGGTACTGTCATCTTTATCACGAATTGACAGTTAATTTGCATATTATTCTTTTATTAGATAGGAAACTACTACTTTATAGATTTAAAATTTGTTTTTTCTTAGCATTTATCTTGCTATTTCTAACACATAATAATAATAGTAAACACATACTAACATAATATAACACAGTGCTTGTATAAAGTTGGTATTTTTATTTATAGTATTTTTAATTGAAAGACTTACATTTAAAAATATACTTTATTTTCACTTTTGTTATTTCTTTGTCAATACAAAATCAGGCCAAAAAATATTCCTATTTTTTTCTCTCAATTTTGCTTTAGTTTTTATGTAGAGTTTCTCCAATATTATTTCTGATTTTAGAGCTATTTTCTTAAAATTCTTGACATGAATAAAATGATGTGTAATTTTGTATAAAATTACAGTAATTTCTCTTATTTTTAAAATGCCACAAAAATAGAGTGCATAGTTGAGTTAATCTCTCTATACCCATAACTTAGATTAAAGATGTTAAGATTTTGTTACACTTACTTTACCCTATTTTCCTTTTATTCTGAAATATTTTGAAGAAAATCCAGCCATCATGTTGTTTTACTCCTCTGTACATGTTTGCTATTAGCACACTATAAAACAACAAAATTTCCTCAGAATTATCTAATAACTAATCCATATTGACTTCATTTAATAGTGCCAAATATGTTGGGGATTTTTGTTTTTAATTTTTGGATCCATATACAAACAAAGTTCACATTTTGTGTTTCATTGTTAATTAAGAGTGCTTTAATCTTGAGTGATCCCCTGTTAATGCTCTCATTATGCCACTAAGTTGTTTTAGAGAAAGTTATTTTATCGAAATTTCTCTAACTAGTAACTTTTGATGTCATTTAAACTTTTTCTTAAAAAGTGCAAATTAGCTCTATAGACTTGATTAGATACAGATTGTCAACTTCTTAGGCAATGCTGTGTATTTCATCTGAATTACATCAAAAATAGCATGTTAGAATGTCTCATTTTTAGTGATGCTAAGAGTCAGATGCTTCAGGTAGTGGCTTCAATGTAAAGATTGCCAGCAATGTTTTTATATCATGGTTTCTTCCATTGTTAATGTTGCTTTTGATTTAATTATTTCATGAAGAATTACAAATTTATTTTCTAATTCTATTGGTTCTCATTTATTACATAGAAAGCATTTTTAAAGAAAAACTTGCCCTTCTGAACTGGAGCTATTAGGCTACTTTGGAATAGAGTTATTTTAGGAAAGGTGGGGTAAATGCTTAGTTCTTTCCCATTGACCGTCTCAGAGGAAGTAGTGTGTGCCCAAATTACCACCAAGAGTTACTGAGGAATTTGGTGTTTAGTTTTCTTTTTCTTTTTGGTATCATATGAACCTATTAAGAAAAAAACAAATATCCCATTATTGAAGGATAATATCCTATATAATAAAAGGCTAATATGCCAATTGTTCCCTTGGAAGTTCGACTGCTTGCTATGATGTGCGGAATGAAGGAAGGCCCCCAGCTGACAGCTGGGGAAAGGAAGGCCCTGATTGGCCCTGATCACCGGCCAGGCCCAGGGACCCTACCAGGCACAGAATTTCATGCACCCGGGCCTCTAGTATATACAGAAAAGTACTCATTTCTCGTGGACATTTATGTTCTTAGCCTATTTCAGTCAGTTTGAAGTCATTATTCTTTTTATTGCTCACATCATCTGATATTAAGCTAGTGAGGAGCCCTTCAAGTTGGTCCTCTGAGTCCTTTTGACACAACCTCAGTCTTGGTAGTTGACTTTCTTTCCAGCACAACTAGATATTCCAGGTTTATCTTGTCACTGTCCTTTACAAGAATGGAGTCATTGCTCCAAACTGTTTCTTTTAATGGGGAATGGGCCTTAGAGACCACTGTCTGGGTCCGGCACTGCCCATTCCCCCTGAGTTGTCATGGATTTTTATTTTTTTAAGGAAAGTGTTTGTTGTCCTGTGTATAGATCTCATTTCTTTTTTCTTTTCTTTTTTTAGATCTCATTTCTATATATGAAGAACACAATTTATATTTATGAAGAATAGGGAAAATTATACCTCTAAATAATGTCTTTTCGTAAAAAATACATAAAATTTCTAAAAAGTCTCTTCTGTATCACTACCAGGACCCCCTCTCTCCATGCCTTTTAAAAAATACTTTTTTTCATATAGGAAATATATGATAAATGCTTTTTTTTTAAAGTTAAAGGTAAATTCTTTATATATATATATATATATATATATATATATATATATAATTTATTTTTTAATATATTTTATTGATTTTTACAGAGAGGAAGGGAGAGAGATAGAGAGTTAGAAACGTCGATGAGAGAGAAACATCGACCAGCTGCCTCCTGCACACCCCGTACCGGGGATGTGCCCGCAACCAACGTACATGCTCCTGACCGGAATCGAACCTGGGACCTTTCAGTCCGCAGACCAACGCTCTACCACTGAGCCAAACCGGTTTCGGCAAAATATATATATATATATAATTTAAATTTAAATTTAAATTCTCTATTGTTTAAAGTATTACACATGTCTCACCCTCCATTGACCTCTCTCTAGCTGTCTCCACCCCCCCACCCCCCGCCCAAGAACATGCTCTCCCCCCTACTGTCTGTGTCCATTGGTTATGCTCATATGCATGCATACAAGTTGTTTGGTGATCTCTTACTCCACCCTCCACCCCTGCCTTCCCTCTAAGGTTGGACGGTATGTTCGATGCTTCTTTGTCTCTGGATCTATTTTTGTTCATCAGTTTATGTTGTTCATTATATTCCACAAATGAATGAGATCATGTGATATTTATCTTTCTCTTACTGGCTTATTTCACTTAGCATAATGCTCTCCAGGTCCATCTATACTATTGCAAATGGTAAGAGTTCCTTCTTTTCTCACAGCAGCAGTTTTCCATTGTGTAGATGTATCACAGTTTTTTAATCTACTCATCCCTGATGGGCACTTAGGCTGTTCCCAAATCTTAGCTATTGTAAATTGTGCTGCTATGAACATAGGGGTGCATATATCCTTTCTGATTAGTGTTTCTGATTTCTTGGAATATATTCCTAAAAGTAGGATTACTGGGTCAAATGAGAGTTCCATTTTTAGTTTTTTGAGGAACCGCCATACTGTTTTCCACAGTGGCTACATCAGTTTGCATTCCCACCAGCAGTGCATGGGAGTTCCTCTTGCTCTGTGTCCTCACCAGCATTTGTTTGTGCTGAATGATAGCCATTCTAACAGGTGTGAGATGGTACCTCATTGTTGTTTTGATTTGCATCTCTTGGCTGATTAGTGACTTTGAGCATGTTTTCGCATGTCTCTTGGCTTTCTGTATGCCCTCTTTAGGAAAGTGTCTATTTAGATCCTTTGCTCATTTTTTGATTGGACTTTTTATCTTCCTTTTGTTAAGTTGTATGAGTTCCCATAAATTTTGGATATTAAACCCTTATTGGATAAAACATTGGCAAAAATGTTCTCCCATGCACTTGCCTCTCTTGTTTTGTTGATGGTTTCTTTTGCTGTGCCAAGCTTTTTATTTTGATTTAGCCCCACTTGTTTATCTTCTCCTTAGTTCCCATTGTCCTAGGAGTTGTATTGTTAAAGATATTGCTATGACATATATCTTACATTTTGCTGCCTATGGATTCTTCTAAGATTTTTAAGGTTTCCTGTCATAATGTTTAAGTCCTTTATTCATTTTGAGTTTATTTTTGTGTATGGTATAAGTTGGTGGCCTAGTTCATTTTTTGTGTGAATGTATCTGCCCAATTTTCCCAATAAAAGATAAATGCTTATTTTATTTATTTTTCCTTTTAATTGCCCATTTTTCAAATAAGGAGTTAGTGCCGCAGATAATTTGAGGGGTGTCCAGTGAGACTGGCTTTAGCTCTTGAACTCTCCTTTCCTCTCTTCCTGCCTTTCTCTTCCTTTCTCTCCTCTTTCCATTTCTTCTTATTCTTTTCCTGTGTACCCTCTCTTTCTCTTTAGGTATTTTTATGAATTAGTGTTTTTAAAAAGTATATAGTCAATTTTTTAAAAATAAATGACATATTCTCATTAGTCTTTGTTAGCTATCTAACTTTTGGTATAAAAATTATACCCCTAAATAATCTTCCTTCTCCCTCCAAACTTCTATGTATATAAGAGATGTTTTTAAAAAGTGTCTTTTTTTTTTTTAACCCTGTAGAGACATATTAACTTAAATATCCTTTTTCTTTGAACAATAGGGTACCGCCCACCACCCTTTTCAGAAAAGTTCTTTCTAGTGGTCATTGAAAAGGACAGCAATAATTACTCTATTCTCCATATGTGGCACCTTCATCTTAAATCTGTACAGCCTTGTTTAGGTAAGTAGTTATATTATAATTTTTATGTAGAGATGAAATGAAATTTTATTTTTTTGAATATGCTATAGATTACTTAATTCTTTAAAATGGAAATAAAATGAACTGTAAATTGAGTTGGTGAATCGAAGTATATATGTGTCAGACTTTTCATTTCATCATAAATCATTAATGAGAGGAGGATCCAAGATGGCTGCTCGGGTAGACACCTAACCGCAGCAGCACACAACAATTTCAATGGAATACAACTAAAACGTAGAGTGGACATCGCCCAGAGCTACAGGTAGTCAACTGACTGAAAATTCTACAACAAGAAGGAAAGAGAAAACCAGAAGGAAAATCAGAGGAGCTGAAAAAAAGCCTAAGGTACGGAGACATGCTGCACGCTCACACGCACGTGTGCGCAGAGAGGTCGCAGCCGGAGAGGAGGAGAGGGCTGGGTGCTGCCTGGCATTCCCTAGCAGGAAGGAAATAAAACCCCCAGCCTAGGCTGAACCCCCAAACCGGCAGCGCTGAGCCCCAGTTATGGGCCAGACCCTGGGGACCCAGGCTCCGGCAGGGGGAGATGGGGCTTTGAGGCAGAATCCCAAGCTAGCAGCGAAAAGCAGGGTCCCCGGAGTCGCGCGCACATTGCGCGCAGCGGACTGAATGTTGACTCTGATGCTGGATTACCCTAGCGTGAAGAAACAAAGCCTCCGGCGGCGCTGAGCCTCAGTCCGGACTGCTCTGAACCCCAGTCCTGGACCAGACCCTGGGGACCCAGGCTCGGGCAGGGGGAGACGGGGCTGTGAGGTGGAATCCCAGGGGAGTGGTGAAAAGCGGAGCCCCCAGAGTCGTGCGCACTGCGCGCAGAGGACAATCTGTTGACTCTGATCCTAGATTCCCCTATCGGGAAGGAAAAAAAAAAAAAAAAGCTCCAGACTGTTGGAATGCGACAGGGAGCAGGAGCCCCTGCCGGACACCAGCCAGCCGGGCGCCGGCAGGGAGCCGGGCGACGGGGCCCCCAGAGGGGGGGTCCCCCTGAGCCATCGACCTCTGAGCGCAGGCAACAGAGCCAAGGCCAGGGGCTGCTTCCTGGGCGGCGCCGACCCCAGCAACAGGCTGGAGCAGCGCGGGAGCCCGCGGAGAACAAAGGGGTGCCACAGGCCAACCTGCTGAGCTCCCAGGACAAGGAGGAAGAAACCAAAGTTCTCAATGTGAAGAAATCAAGTGAGAGCAAAAGATAGTAAAATTACTTAAGAAAGAATACAAAGAAGATCTTGAAAAATCAAAGACTAAGTCAGAACTCAACTCACTAGCCAACATTGCAACATAAATGCGTTTAAAAAAAAAAAAGGACAGAATGTTGGAACAGCGGCGGCCAGGCCTAGAATGCCCAGGCACAAAGCAATGGCAACCGGGCCCGGAGCAGCAACGGCCAGGCCCCAGAACAGCAGCAGCCAGAACCAGAGCAACAACAGCCAGCACTGGAGCAGCCAGACCTGGGGCAGTGGCAGCCAGGCCTGAGGCGGAGGCAGCCAAGCCCAGGGTGGCAAGTCTAGGAACACCCAGACCCGGAGTGGCCGGGCCCGGAGAAGCCGGGCCCAGAGCAGCCGGGTTGGGAGCAGCCAGGTCCAGAACAGCAGTAGCCACGCCAGGAGCATCCAGGCTGGGAGCGGCCAGACTCGGAGCAGCTGGGCCCGGGGCAGCCGGGCCCAGAGCAGCCGGGCCCGGGGCAGCCAGGCCCGGAGCAGCAGCTGCCAGGCTGGGAGCGGCCAGGCCCGAAGCAGCCAGGTCGGGTGCGGCCAGGCCCGGAGCTGCGGTTGCCAGGCTGGGAGCGGCCAGGCCCGGAGCAGCCAGGTCTTGTGCGGCCAGGCCCGGAGCAGCAGCTGCCAGGCTGGGAGCAGCCAGGCCCGAAACAGCGGCTTCCAGGCTGGGAGCGGCCAGGCCCGGAGCAGCCGGGTCTTGTGCGGCCAGGCCCGGAGCAGCAGCTGCCAGGCTGGGAGCAGCCAGGCCCGGAGCAGCTGGGTCTGGTGTGGCCAGGCCCGGAGCAGCAGCTGCCAGGCTGGGAGCGGCCAGGCCCGGAGCAGCCGTGTCTGGTGTGGCCAGGCCAAAAGAGTAATATGCAAATTGACCATCACTCCAACACACAAGATGGCTGCCCCCATATAGACACAAAATGACCACCACAAGGTGGCCAGCAGGGGAGGGCAGTTGGGAGGGACCAGGACAGCAAGGGAGGGCAGTTAGGGGTGACCAGGCTGGCAGAGGAGGGAAGTTGGGGGCACTGGGCCTGCAGGGAAAGGCAGTTGGGGGGGGACCCAGGCCTGAAGGGAAGAGTAGTTGTGGGGAACCAGGCCTGCGGGGGAAGGCAGTTGGGGGCAGTCAGACTGGCAGGGGAGCAGTTAGGCATCAGGCTGGCAGGGGAGTGGTTAAAGTGTGATCAGGTTGGCAGGCAGAAGCAGTTAGGGGCAATCAGGAAGGCAGCCAGGCAAGCAATTGGGATCTAGCAGTCCTGGATTGTGAGCAGCCAGGATTGGGCCTAAATGGGCATTTGGACATCCCTTGAGGGGTCCCAGATTTGAAAGGGTGTAGGCTGGGCTGAGGAACCCCCCCAACACCCCAGGCAAGAATTTCATGCATTGGGCCTCTAGTAATTATATAATTAACTGATTTTATACACATTAAATATTTATTACAATGAACTGGTTGTAAATATACGTGTGTGTGTGTGTGTGTGTGTGTGTGTGTGTGTGTGTATTTTTTCTTTCTCTTTGTAATCTATATTATCATATAATTATGTAAGTAGCAATTCTAACTGGGCCATGAACTGGCATTAGAAAAGCCAAATGATTTGATAGAATCTTTTACTTGTGGCTAGTAAAGTCTAATCTTCTTGAGTTAGCAGTTAATCCAAAATTTATTTCAAAGCCTTTGGAGTTTTAATACTTGGCATTACATGCTGTTTAGAGTAGAGGAATCTAAAACCATCTCATCAGGAAGAGAATTCTTAAATCACTAGAGAATATAGTATTTTATAGAATTGGGCATAGAGCGAGGAGTGTTTCTAAAGAGATTAATAGAGGTGGTAACAGATCCCTGTGGTAGGACAGGAATCACGTGATACCTTCTTTTCTCATTGCTTATGAGCAAAGTGTCCCACTGCTGTTCTCCGAAGCCAGATCTTGTATAGAGTTGCTTGTTTACTTTGTGACAATAGCATGTGATCACATACAGTAAGATTGCAGTAGAGTCTAATAAATAACATGTTCTTTTCCACTCTGACAGAAAGCACCTGTCTTTCAGTTCTAACATTTGCATCTGCTTTACGATAGTGTATATTGCCATTCACAGCTACTACTTGAGTTTATCAGTGTATTGAAAATCTTGGCAGAGTTTGAAATAATAGGCTTACATTTAGATGTGGAAGGAACATGTTGAGTAACTTCTAGGTTTCAGGTACTGAAATAGGTTCATTATATGTGAGATAGATACTATCCCACTTTACCAATGAAATAATATTAAATAACTTGACTAAGTCCCACATGTCACAAAAACTATTTTCAAATTGGGTTTCTGGCTCTAAAGCCTTTGAATCAAGGTCAGTGTGCCTTACAAACCCAGCCAACTTATACTATCTTAAATTTGATTGGAACTTTTATTTTATTGTATTTGTGCTTGAAATCATTATTTTGTTTTAGCACATAATATTTAAGAGGCTTGTATTTTAGTATCTTCTTTGCCACAGTTAATTATAATGACCTTAGGAAAATCATTAAATTCTCCAAGTTTAAATTTCTTTATCTATTAAGTGAGGCAGAACCTTATTATTTCTCAAAGTTTTGATTCACAACTCATATATTTCAGCAACACGTGGGTTTATTAATCCAGATTTCTGGGATCTACCCCAAAATAACTGTATCAGTGTCTCTATGGTTAGCCCCAGGAAACTTGATGTTTACAAGTTCTTCAAGCTTTTTGTATGTTTTAAAGATTGAGAACATTGGACTAGAAAGCTTATACATTTTGTAATTCTTTACTGACAGTCTCCCTGTGAGGGGGATGCTAAGAAAGAGTAAAAGGGTAAAAAAAAAAAAAAAAAATTATTTGTTTCTAAATTATCAAGGTAACTGAGCAAAGTCTGAAAAAATACTCTTGCTTAAGTATTTTTAAGAAATCGTGTTTCTTAAATAACAAAATTTATTCTAGTACTACATTTGTATAGTGATGATAGTAATATAGTTCATAATTTTGTAATTTATTTAAAGCTAAAGCTTCAGAAGGCGTTTCATCGGAGAGTCTACTTTCAGTTCCTGGACAGAAGAAAGTAGACTCTTCTCCAGAAACCTCACCCAGGATGAGCCCCATGCCACATTCTTCATCAATTGCCAATCTTCAAACTGCCAGTAAACTTATTCTGAGTTCTAGACTGGTATACAGCCAACCTCTTGATCTCCCAGAAGGAGTTGAAGTAATAAGAGCAACCCCTTCAGCAGGTAAGGTAACTTTAAGACCAGGCAGTTGTAGCTCAAAGCAATCTTCAATAGCTAAAATGCCTGAACTCTTTTGAAATGTGCTATGTTGACATTGAAATAAAGATTTATTTTCTAGTAATGGTTTATCTGTTTAGAAACATTCTTTATAAGTAATAATCTGTGATAAATGTGATCAGATTGACAGAAAATGGTATAAATATTTTAAAGTGAGGTTTCTTGCCTGCCCTATGATTTTCTGTAAATAGGAATATTGTGACAGCAAAATTGTAAAGAATAAATATATTCATTTGCACATCATTAAATCTTATTTTTTTTAAATTAAGATTTTTCAGCACATCATGCTAATCATGTCTCACTTTTATTAATTAATTACATTGAACAAGAGTTGGCAGATACTAGTGGTGAAAAAATGTAGGCTATACAACTATAGTTTGGCTAGCCTAAAATGATATTGACTTTAGCAAGGTAGATAAGATAGCTTGGAGGGCAGAATTGGAAGACAAATTTAAAATGATCTGCCACATGTGGAATTGTAATGGAAGAGTTCCTAGAATAGTATTTTTGGGGAACTGAAATTAGAGGTTCAAGACTACTCAATTACTGGTGAATGGTTTTGAGATGAGGGTTCTCTTATTCATCCCTGAATTCAGAGTTGGAAAGATCAGATTAAGAGTTTACTCTGGGTTTTTGTGGCAAGTGCAGATCTAGACCAATTTTTCAATCTTTAAAAATATTTGATAAATTTGGGATACATTTAAGTTTGTTGCCATTGATAATAAATTATATTTTTTCTGGAGCTTTATAAAATACTTTCAGATATGTTATTTGACAGTAAAACTCTGAAAGAAGTAGTAACATGATTCCTATTATTTAGATGGAACAGGTTTAGATGTATAAGTAGTTTTTCCACTGTTACTAAGGTATCAGTGGACTGGAATTTGAATATAGGTCTTCTGACCCCAATCTTAATTGCTCTTACACTTACCTATACTATTATATCTACACTATTGTATCACTACTAGAGGCCTGGTGCATGGATTCATGCATGGGGGGGGGGGTCCCTCAGGCTGGCCTGTGCCCTCTCGAAATCCTGGACCCCTTGGGGGGATGTCGGACTGCCGGTTTCGGCCTGATCCCTTCAGGCTAGCCAAAACTGGCAGTCCGATATCCTCCCTCCCCCACAGGGATGTACCATTGCCAAAGCGGCAGATGGTGGGAGGAGCCCCAGTTGGGGCTGCGTACAGCTCCACTGCTGCTCATCCTGGCCCTGCTGTGCCTGCTGCTTCTGCCACTTGGTAGCCCTGCCACAAAGGCAGGAGAGGCTTCCACCACCACAGGGGCGCTCACCAGTCATGAGCCCGGCTTCTGGCTATACTGTACTCCCACAGTGGGAGTGCACTGACCACCAGGAGGCAGCTCCTACATTGAGTATCTGCCCCCTGGTGGTCAGTGCATGTCATAGTGACCAGTTGTTCTGGTCATTCTTTTTTTTTTTTTTTTTTTTTTAATATATTTTATTGATTTTTTACAGAGAGGAAGGGAGATAGAGAGCTAGAAACGTCAATGAGAGTAAAACATTGACCAGCTGCCTCTTGCACACCCCCTATCGGGGATGTGCCCGCAACCAATGTACATGCCCTTGACTGGAATCGAACCTGGGACCTTTGAGTCCGCAGACCGACACTCTACCACTGAGCCACCGGCTTCGGCTGGTCATTCGGTCTTAACGGTTGCTTAGGCTTTTATATATATAGATTACATTTCAACTGTAGGATGATAGATGGGCAGTGTTAGACTTTGGCAATCAGAAATAAATATGAGGGTCTGGTTTAGTGTTAAGAGAACATTAATTAAATCTGGTAAAAAGAGTGAGATTTAGAGGTTTGTTTAGCTGTTTGAAAACAATTTGATGGTGGGAACAGGTCTAAGGTCTAGATTATTTCTGGGCAGGTTAGGGACATTTGAAGGGCAAATTATAAAGATTACTTAAGCACCTATGATGAAAGTAAAAAAAGGTAAGAGAATGAAAGTCCAGTGAGGCAGGTTGCGGCAAAAGCCTTTAAAATTACAGCAGATAACAGATTTATTTATTGAAGATTGAACTGAATTTTTAATAAAATATTTGCCTCGTTTAAGCTTAATGACCTAAAAACAAATTAAGTGATGATTATTGCATATTTTGATTTTACCAATGAGCTGTTTAATACTTTAATAGATACCTTTGGCCAGTGGACATTTAGTGTCAGACTCTAGTTATGGGGTGGGGAAATGCAGAGTTATTTTGAGGAAGTCATAGAGACTTTGGATTGATAACATTCCAGAATTTGATTATGAGCATATTATTTTGTTGTTCTATTATTATGACTATATTTTTTCTTTTTTAAGGCCATCTGAGTTCTTCGTCAATTTATCCAGTGTGCCTTGCACCTTACTTAGTGGTTACAGCTTGTTCTGACAACCAAGTACGTTTCTGGAAATGCAGTATGGAAACCAATGTACAATGTAAAAGTGATGAGAAGGAAACCTACCACTGGAGGAGATGGCCCTTGATGAATGATGAAGGAGAAGATAATAGCAGTACAGTGAGCATTGTGGGAAGACCCGTTGCTGTTAGTTGTTCATACACAGGTCGCCTTGCAGTGGCTTACAAACAACCTATTCAACACAATGGTTTTGTTTCCAAAGAATTTTCCATGCACGTTTGCATATTTGAATGTGAATCTACGGGAGGATCAGAATGGGTTTTAGAACAAACAATTCATCTTGATGACTTGGTCAAGGTTGGGAGTGTAATTGATTCAAGAATCAGTGTTGACAGTAATCTGTTTGTATACAGCAAATCAGATGCCCTTTTGAACAAGGATAGATATCTTATTCCAAATATCAAGCATTTAGTACATTTGGATTGGGTATCAAAAGAAGATGGCTCCCACATTCTCACTGTGGGAGTTGGTGCTAATATCTTCATGTATGGGCGGCTTTCAGGAATTGTGACTGAACAAACGAACTGTAAGGATGGAGTGGCTGTCATTACTTTACCACTAGGTGGTAGTATCAAGCAAGGAGTTAGGTCAAGATGGGTTCTTCTTAGATCTATAGACTTAGTGTCTTCTGTTGATGGTACACCTTCACTGCCTGTGTCTCTCTCTTGGGTAAGAGATGGAATATTAGTGGTAGGGATGGATTGTGAAATGCAGGTATATGCACAGTGGAAGCATGCTGTCAAATTTGGAGACACTGAAGCTGATAGTCCTGATGCAGAAGAGACGGCAATACAAGATCATTCTGCCTTTAAATCTCACATGTTGTCAAGAAAAAGTATTGCTGAAGGAGCTGCTGTTACTGATGATGTTTTTTGTTCACCAACTGTAGTGCAAGATGGTGGCCTATTTGAAGCTGCACATGTACTCTCCCCTACTCTCCCACAATATCATCCAACTCAACTATTAGAATTGATGGATTTAGGGAAAGTTCGCAGGGCTAAAGCTATTCTCTCTCATTTAGTAAAATGTATTGCAGGTGAAGTTGCAATAGTTAGAGATGCTGATGCTGGAGAAGGAACTAAGCGACATTTTTCTCGAACCATTAGTGTAAGTGGCAGTACAGCAAAGGATACGGTCACCATAGGAAAAGATGGTACTCGAGATTATACTGAGATCGATTCTATTCCTCCCCTACCATTATATGCACTGCTTGCTGCAGATCAAGATACAACCTACAGAATTTCAGAAGAAAGTACAAAAATACCACAGAGATATGAAGATCATACAAAAAGTCAACCAGAGGACCAGTATTCACAGCTGTTCCAAATACAGGATCTAATAATAGATGATATTGATTTAGAGCCAGAAAAGAGAGAAAACAAATCAAAAGTAATAAATCTTTCTCAATATGGACCATCTTATTTTGGCCAAGAACATGCTAGGGTACTTTCAAGTCATCTTATGCACTCAAGTCTGCCCGGTCTTACTCGTTTAGAGCAGATGTTCCTTGTAGCTTTGGCTGATACAGTGGCTACCACCAGTACTGAGCTTGATGAAAACAGAGATAAGAGTTACTCAGGTAAATATTCTTACTGAAAATTTATAAAGTTATCATTAATAGAACTATTTGTGTTATCTAAGTGGTGACTCACATATTAAATTTCAGTCTTTCTTTTAAACTTGCTAGGAAAAGACCTCTCTAATAGACAATTACTGTTATATAACATGATTAGTTGTGAAAGAAGACAATTGGGATAGGTTATGACTTCATGGATTCATGTTATCTATGTGCATTCCTACATGAGTTTGACACTGAAACCTTTGTGTGATTTTGGAGATAGTCTTTTTCTTTTTCAGATTGATTTCTATGATTTGTTTGTTTGTTTATTTACCTACTTTTAGTCATAATAAAATTTGTTAATTTTGCTATTGAGCCATGAGACTTATAGGCACTGGCTCAACTTGTTCATTTTATTTATAGTTACCTTACCTACTTTCCTCCACAAAGTCTTTTCATAAGGAGGTTTTTACATATTTTAATATAATGTGTATCTTGCTTAAGTCATTCTGTAACCAAAAGAATTTTAGCTGCCTCTTGAAACTAGATTTCATTCTCTTTTGTGCAGATAGTTTGAAGGTAATAGTTTTGATTGAAAATGATAGCATTAGCAAAGCACACCAAAAATGGTTGATCATTTATTCAATAAATATTTGTGGAGGAGTGAACAATTACTATATGCCAGGCATTTTATGTACTTTATCATATTTATTTATCATAATAATCTTCTAATAGGTAGCTATTACTATATTTAATTTTACAGATGAAGACACTGATCCTTAGGGAAATTAAATGACTTATCTAAGATCCCACAGGTAGTAAGTGACAAAACTGGGTTTCATATGCGATTCGTTGCCTTCAAGTTTGTGTTCTTAACTATTTCACAAGATTTCTAAATTTGAGGAAAAAAGACTGTTCCTCAAAGCCACCGGATTATATATTTATAGAGGTTTGTACCCTTATAATATATCCCAAAGTTTTCCCCTATGTAGATTAAAATAACTAAAGACCTTTGACGGTTTTGCCTTATGACCTATTTTCCAACCATGCTAATTTAGAAAATTCTAATCATTTTGAATTTATGTACAATAGAGCAATATTCTTCCCAAAATAGCCTTAAGCCTTTCATATATATTTACTCTGGAACATTAAGAAAGTAGGCATGCCACAATCCAAGAAAAGTAGTTTAAACTTCCTGATTCCAAACTGTATCATTGCCTAGGTGATATAAAATGGCTCATCTTGGTCACAGTGAACTTAATGAGAAGGCAGGAATTGATGTCTCCATTTCATAGGTGGAAAACTGAAGCTCAGAGATTAAGTAAATTGCACATCTCAGTAAATGGATTATAAGTAAATGAATTCTTCCATTTGTTCAGATGAGACAACTTAGAGGCATTCTTGACTCTGCTTTCTCTCACCCTATATCCAGTTCACTGGCAAATGCTATCAGTTCCTCTGCTCAGCACACACACTAGTGGCTGCTTACCTCACTTTATTTATTTTAAAAAAAATATATTTTATTGATTTTTTACAGAGAGGGATAGAGAATTAGAAACATCGATGAGAGAGAAACATAGATCAGCTGCCTCTTGCACACCTCCTACTGGGGGTGTGCCCGAAACCAAGGTACATGCCCTTGACTGGAATCTAACCTGGGACCTTTCAGTCCTAAGGCCAATGCTCTATCCACTGAGCCAAACCAGTTTCGGCTGCTTACCTCACTTTAGAATAAAAGCCAGATCTTTACAGTGGTCTACAAGGCTCTTTATGATTTGTGCTTGCTTCTGCTCTCCTACATTGGCCTCCTTGCTGTCTCACAGACACACTAAGTACATTGCTGTCTCACAGTCTTTGCACATATTGTTTCCTTTGATTAGAATCCTCTTCTTTCAGATTTATGTGTGTTTTCATTCCTTTACTTCCTCAGATTTTCTGCTGAAATGTCATCTTACTGGTGTTCTTTCCTGGTCAGACTATATAAAATAGAATTAACTCCACTATTCCCATTTTCTCAGTCCTGTTTTATTTCTCTCCTAGCATTAATTTCCTCTAGACACATTATTTGTTTTTTATTTTTGTCTCCTAAAATGTAAGCCTCATGAGAATCAGCACTTTGCCTTATTCAGTGCAAATCTCTAGTGCCTAAACCTTTCTTTGCATGTAGTAAATGCAAAATAAATGTTGAGTGAATAAATGAATGGATGAATGAATATGGCTAATGGGAAGTAGAGCAGGAACTTGAACTTTTACAATTCAAAACAGTTTCTTTTCTTTTAGAAAACGTTATTTGATTCAACACTCTGAAGTACTTCCTAAGTAGCAGTCACTGTGCTGTTAATACTTCTGCATTGCATTTTTCCAATAGTTGTTATTGTTTTGATTAAACTTACTTCACTTGCATACTTTTGTTCAACTTTTAACAAAAGTAAATTTCTGGAATTAAAATTATGGTTCAACTTTGAGTTTGTAACACTATCCTGGGGAATCAAAAACATTTTTTTAAAGATTTTAAAATTGATTTTTAGAGAGAGAAAAAATGATAGATGTGAAAGTGAAACCAAGGATCTGCTGCCTTTTGCAAGCCCCCCTTTTGGGGATGGATCTTGCAACTGAGGTAATGGTCTGACCAATAATCGAACCAGCAACCTTTCAGTGCAAAGGACAGTGCCCAACCAACTGAGCAATACCAGCCAGGGCTGTAATGATATTTTTTATAAAGATATCAAAGTATTCATGAAGGGATACAATCAAAATTATCTTATATATTTTGTGTAAATTATCACTAATTAAATTTATTGTTTATTTTCTAACTTTTTATTGATTTGTGACCTGTTGCATTCCTTTTTTTTTCTTAAATATATTTTCTCTTTATAGGAAGAGACACATTAGATGAGTGTGGTTTGAGATACCTATTGGCTATGCGCTTGCACACATGCCTTTTGACATCACTGCCTCCTTTATACCGAGTACAGCTTCTTCATCAAGGTATTTAACTCCTTGTTTGAACCTTTGCACAACTTTTATTCAGTATAGAAGTGGTTGGTGTATTCATACTTGTGTATAAGCATTAGGAAAATCATATGCAAACCTAGACTTAATATCTTCCTGTCACATAATATCCACTTACCATTTTTCTGTGTATCTTTCAGCTCTATTCCATGACTTTTGTTCACATATTTCAGTTTTTCAGACTTTACTCAATAAAAGGTATAGTAGCCTAGCAGTAAACCTGACATTGTAACCCAATGTGGTCCTGAATTTCTTTGACATCTATTGTATTTTCTTTAAAAATTCTGTAAATTTTGCCATACATGTTATTATGTATGTTTATTTTAATATAAGCATTATGTTCTAAGTTATTTACTCACAAGTAAAACTGATATTTCAGGAATATTTCCATATGGTAATCCAGCATAACTCAAGCATACTACACCACATGCTACTAGGAGACCCAGGATTTATATCATTTTTCTTATAGATTAAAAACTTGAGACTAGAGTTCAAAGTGACCTGCCCAAAATATAGGGGTATTCATTAATGGAATTGGAATTAATGATTATTTACTCATGTTAGTTTTCTATTGGTGGAATTACTGAATCACAGGGCTTAAAAATTCTCAGTTCTTGTTAATTATTGCCATAGTCTGAAAGACTGTTAATTTACTTTCCTGAAAACAATGTTTGATGATGCCAAACATAACCATTGCCAATACTTCATTATTATTTTAAACAATCTATGCCTTTCAGATAGGTTTTAAAAATGTCTTGATGGCCTAAAGCAGTCATATTTTAGTGCAAAAAATTAAAATTTAAAAGCTATCAAGACTACATTATAAAATTTTCAAAAGCCTCCTAATATTTAAATAAAAAAAGGGGGGATGGTAGAAGAAATCATGTAAGGAAAAATATCCTGTAAGTAAATTACATCTAGAAATTTTTACTTTAGAAAATTAACTTTCATTTGTAATGCTAATAGAAAAACACCCATGTAAAACATACATGGTGTCAAAACAAGCCAAAGGAAAATCATTTGGGCAAAAAATGAAAAAGGATCGCAAGTCAAATTTATAGAAAAGATTCCTTTATTTAACTCTTGATATTCTTTTAAATTTTAGTTTAAAATGGTAATCAAATGGTACTGACTCACTTAATGGCAATCGTGTGCATTGGCTAAGGAGATTTAAAATAACCTTCAATTTCTAAAACTTAGTCAAATTCCATTTTTCCTTTAATATGGTTAAAATTGGAGATGAGAAGGGACTGGTGTTGTAGGTGATGATCCTGGGGACAGTTTTCAGGGAAAAAGAGAAATGGCCAGTATTTCAATAGAAAAGTTAAGAGGAACAGAGATAAATTGCAAGGAATAACCTGTCATTGCTAGGAAAATAGAAATGAGTGCCAGTGTCCTGGCCAGGTAGCTCAATTGGTTAGAATGTCGTCCTCATATGCCAAAGTTGCAGGTTTTACCTCCTGGTCAGGGCACATATAAGAGATAACCAATTAAAAAAAGAAAACGAAACAAAAAATTGCCTGTTGGTGCCTTTGTTCTTCCTTTTGAATACCTTTTTTCACCTCTAATAATTAGGTTTCCAAATATATTCACTGCTTTTAATCTTGCCCTCTGAGTTTAATTCCCTCAACATGACTTTGCATTTTCAAAAATTTCATTAATCAAATGTCATTTAAGGGTATAGAATATAATATATTGTGTATTATTCTTTTATATTAGACATTTTTTTATTAGCAAAGTATGCTTTTGCATTGCTATCTAATAGCAATTTCCAAAGCAAAGTATTAGTTATTTCATGTAGTAATTATCTCTTAAATGAGACAAAGATTTAAATAGTGAGAAAATTAATCTGCCTTTTAGATTCTGAAAAATTACAAGTTGATGTTATTTAATTTTGTCCATTCCCCTCCACCCCTCTGAATTTATAGTGGCAGTCAAGGCTTACTGCATTGATTTTGTGATATAATTTCAAAACAGTTGTATATAAATACTAGCAATGGAAATTTTAAAAGACAAGATTATTATTCAAAACTAGAGGCCCGATGCACAAAGATTTGTGCAAGAATGGGCCTTCCTTCCCCTGGCTGCCGGCACCCTCTTTGCTCTGGCTGGAGCCGCCTTTCACTTTCCCATGCTGCCCAGAGGCCGGAGTGGCTGGGGTGGTGCGGAACACCTGTGTCTTTGCCACAGCAATGATGCAAGCATCCCACCCCGCCCCCAGCCGCTTGGTACCTATGTATGCAAATTAACCTGCCATCTTTGTTAGGTTAATTTTCATACTCCTGATGGTTGTCGCAAAGGTATGATCATTTTGCATCTTACTCTATTATTAGTGTATATAGTCATATTAAGCCCTAGCCAGTTTGGCATTGTGGATAGAACATTAGCCTGTGGACTGAAGGGTCCCAGGTTCGATTCTGGACAAGGGTACATGCCTGGGTTGTGGGCTCAATCCCCAGTAGGGGACATGCGGAAGGCAGCTGATCAATGATTCTCATCATTGATGTTTTCATCTCTTTTCCTTCCTCTCTGAAATCAATAAAAATATATATTAAAAAAAGATAGATAAAATGGTCATATTAGTTTTTTCCTTTTATGCTTTTTAAAGTAATTATTTTAAAGCAGTAACTATTAGCAAAGCTTTAAGCTACATGTAAGATTTCTATAGTTCATAGTAGTTAATGAAAAAACTTTTATGTAGTATTGTAATTTTGATGGCTCTATAGCATTGAGAGGCCTGTGTTGTAATGTGACTATCATTGACCCCGGATATTTCTGTTTACAAAATGGGTTCACATAGATGGCTACTTTGGCCCATCTGGCTTCTTTCCTAGGCTTCTCAGGGTTCTTCCCAGCATTCTCACTACCTGTTAACCAAGTAGGGTCCACTCTCCTCATGTTTCCTCTTTACCTGCTGTAAGTGGAGTAGTATAGTGTTATCAGTAGTTAACTATTGGTAAACTTATTTGTACTTCCAAGTCTGATGGTGTCACTAAACCCATTTTGTTACCTAAATACCTGTCAGCCTTCTATCAGGGCAAAAAAAAGAATCAGCCATATCCCATCAATACTAGGCAGCTTTAAACCACTTTCAACTGAAGTGCTAAAAACAGAGGAATGTACTTCCTGACTTTTAGTCCCTGGAACCCTCATGAAATTCAGAGCTTCCTTTAAAATGATGCTCTTTGGCCAGAGGGATGAATGGGGCAGTTTACGGTATTTAGTACTAAAGGATATGTTCTGCAAGCAAGAGGAACTGGGAAACACCAACCCAAGCACATGGGCCAAGATACTTTGACTCCACCAAAGCTTTCACTCTTGATAAGTTTGGTATGTGTACATATGAATGGCTTGATATTCAGATATCTTTCTTTCCAATGAGTAAGTTTTAGTGTCTCTATTTTTTGGGGGGAATTTTTTTTCTTTATTGATTAAGGTATTACATATGTGTCCTTATCTCCCCATTGACCCCCACCCCACCCCAACCCACTCATGCCCTCACCCACCTGGTGTCTGTGTCCATTGGTTAGTCTTACATGCATGCATACAAGTCTTTTGGTTGATCTCTCCCCCTTAACCTCCACCCTCCCCTACCTTCCCTCTGCTGATGAACAAAAACAGATCCAGAGATAGTGTCTTTATTTTTGTAGGGGAACAAAAGCAAGTATGTTTGGGAAAAAGGTAGAGATTATTATTTTTTTATCCTGTTACTGATCTTATATATATTCAATAGAAGCTTATAGTATAAAAATCCTGAATGATGAAAGACTTCCTTTCTTCCTTTCATTCCTTTCAGAATGAATAAACACATAACTATATGAAAAGTTGTTTTGTTCTTTTTTTAATATAGTTCTGAAGGTTATTATTTATATTTCTAATTTAGGTGTGTCTACTTGCCATTTTGCCTGGGCTTTTCACTCGGAGGCTGAGGAAGAACTGATTAATATGATTCCTGCAATTCAGAGAGGAGACCCTCAGTGGTCTGAGTTAAGAGCAATGGGAATTGGTTGGTGGGTCAGGAATATTAACACTCTCCGAAGATGCATTGAAAAGGTAACTTTACTTTAATGGATTTCGAACTTTAAAAATGTATTTTCTTGAAGGATAAAATATATTATCTTCAATAAAAACCTGTAGTGGGGAATTACTTTGTATATCTTGAGATCTTGAAATTTCTTTTATTATTTTTATTTTATTATTTAAAAAAATATATATTTTATTGATTTTTTACAGAAAAGAAGGGAGAGGGATAGAGAGCTAGGAACATCAATTAGAGAGAAACATTGACCAGCTGCCTCCTGCACACCCCTACCAGGGATGTGCCCACAACCAATGTACATGCCCTTGACCGGAATCAAACCTGGGACCTTTCAGTCTGCAGGATGACTTAAAATTTCTTAAAGAATACTTTTTGGAGATTCCAGAACTTGATATTTATAAAATGTCATGTAATATGTCAGTTGTCTTTTTCCATATATACTGAGTTTATAATACTATGGAATAGCAATATTTTCTGCTCTCTGTTAAGGTGTGTTCTAATTTAAGAAACTAAAAAATTTAAATTTAGAAAGTAAAGTTCTTGTCAGTTATATACGTTACATAGAAAAACCATTCTTTATATGTAAAGGATTCTGCATGGCTTGTATAATAAAAAGTAAACTTCCTGTTCACACTTAAAATAACATTCAATAAGTTTTTATTTGTATACACTTAAAGGGCATATCTATGTCAGCAAATGAAACATGCTATACATTTTTTAAGACAGGTTTTGTTTTGTTTTTTAATATATTTTATTGATTTTTTACGAAGAGGAAGGTAGAGGGATAGAGAGTTAGAAACATCGATGAGAGAGAGACATCCATCAGCTGCCTCCTGCACACCCCCCATTGGAGATGTGCCTGCAACCAAGGTACATGCCCTTGGCTGGAATCGAACCCGGGATCTTTTAGTCCAAAGGCCGATGCTTTATCCACTGAGCCAAACCGGTTTGGCTAAGAAGTTTTTGGAACCAGTTTTCTGGTAGACTTTTTTAGGAAAAATTTGTTAAAAATTTGTTAGTGGAAGCTGCAAGTTCTTTTAGTGTTTCAGAAATTAACTGTTATTGAGTATCTACTGTTTTCTAGGTTTGGTGCTAGTTGCTTTTCATAAATTATTTAATCATCTCCTCAGCCCCAGCCCCATTTTTCACCTGATGGAACCAAGATTCAGAGAAGCTAGGTAATCAGCCAAACTCCTCATCAATTATAAATATCAGAGGTGCCCTTTCTACTCTGTCAGGGTTAGGAATCTTATTCATTGTTTATTTTCAGGAGGCCACCAAAATTCCATAAATACAGTTAATGATACTACATTTGAGAAGTATAAATGTATTTCTCCCAAGAGGAATTTATTTTCTACAATAGTAGTTCTCAAATTTTAGTGTCAAAGAATTACCTGACAAGCTTATTTAAAATGCATATCCCCAATACCCCAGTTCCACTCCGATTTCATTTGGTAGGTCTGTGACCTCTTCCTCTTAATTAGTGTCCTGTGATTCTTGTGTTCATGGTTTTCAGTTTGAAGTGAGTATAAAGGTGTCATTTTCCTGCTACATGAAAGGCAGCCAATAAGATATTCGCATTTCTCCTCTCAAAATAGGCACAAATGTCAGAAGGAATTTTTCTCACACGAACCAAGAAATCTAGTTTCTTGTATATAGGAAAAGTTAATAGTTATATAAATAACACAGTAAGTATCTGCATGAAATTTTTATGTTCCAAAGAAAAAGAAGACATATTTTATCTGAAATGTTTCAGATATTGCTTACAAAAAAACTCTAATTTCCCGTCAGTGATGTGTTGTGTTATAATTAAATAGAGGCCCAGTACATGAAATGTGTGCACCAGAGGGTCCCTGGCTGCTGCTGGCTGCGGCCTCCTTCCCTTCCCCCGGCCACCCACCTGCCTCTGGCCAGGGCCTCCCTTCCTTCCCCCAGCTGGCCCCGCCCCCTGGTCGAACTCCCAGAAGAACTCCCGGTTGTGGAGACAATTTGCATACTATGCTTATATTATATAGAATATTTCCATCTATCTATCTATCTATCTATCTATCTACCTACCTACCTACCTACCTAGCCATCTTCACAAGTAATGTATTGCTTAAAATTAAATCAGAAAGGATATATAAATTGTTTTGCCTTGAGATGTGTATTCTAAATCCTTAACTGAAGATGAATAAAAATTCTTCTAACATTATTAAATATTGGTATACTAAGTTGAGTGATTAAAGGCTGAGAAAATACTAAAAACGGGAAAGAGATATAAAAGAGTATTGATGGTAAAGCGTTTTTGTGTTGCAGTTTTAGATGTCTTTCCCCTTTTCCATGCTTCAGTAGCTCACTGCTTCACTAACAGTCAATGTAAGCTAATAAAACATCCATTGTTTTTTATTATTATGCCTCTCAACTTAGTGATTTGCACAGGTTATCTCAGTATCTTAGAGCAGTAAGAGATGGTTTATTTGATATTTTATTCAAAACAATATAATAATACACAATAATGTTACTTAATTTTTAAATTTACACCAACTTGCCCTGGCCCATGTGGCTTAGTTGGTTGGAGTGTTGTCCCATGTACCAAAAGGTGGCAAGTTCAATTCCCAGTCAGGGCACATGCCAGGTTGTGGGTTCTATGCTGGTCTGAGCCAGTGCTCAAGGCAGCTGGTTAATGTTTCTCTCTCACATCGATGTTTTCTCTTTATATTTCTCTTTTCTTCTCTCTAATATCAATAAGCTTAATACCACATTGATTGGTTCTATATATAATCAACCACTTTCGTTTTATGGCTCAAAGTTATCACTTATTTTTTTTAATTTTTAAAAAATGTATTTTATTGATTTTTCACAGAGAGGAAGGAAGAGGGATAGAGAGCTAGAAACATCGATGAGAGAGAAACACCGACCAGCCGCCTCCTGCACACCCCCCCACCGGGGATGTGCCCGCAACCAATGTACATGCCGTTGACCAGAATTGAACCTGGGACCCTTTAATCCACAGACCGACACTCTATCCACTGAGCCAAACCGGTCTTGGTGATGTTATCACTTATAATACAAGGAGAATTACATGCTCATTAAGACTTTTTCTCATGAAATTTCTGAGAACTAATATTTGTAAGCTCTTCAAATAACAGACTTTCAACCTCCTGTATTTTAATTACTTGTTAGAGAGAATGCATTAACCCTTCAGAATTGTCAAAATTTTATTAAAGAATACTAGCTTTTAAAAAACCCTAGAACTTTTATTTTTGTCTTTAATTTTATAAATGTGTGTATATGTAATTAATTCTTATTCACAGATGATTGCATCAGTATTAGTTGAAAGCTTTAAATTTTGAAATCATATATACCATAGAAGTTACCATTTTAACTTTTATAAAAAATTAAGAGATGTAATATGTTTGATTTTCAAGAAAAAGTCACATTTATTGAATATTCATTCTGCTTTTTTTATTGTTTCCTGTGTTAGACAATTTTATTACTACCAGGATTCTAACCTCTTTTCTATCCCTTACTGTGTGACTTTAGGCAATTCACTTAACCTCTCTGTGTCTCATATCTAAAATGGAAATAATAATACCTTAGAGATTGTGGTGATTCAATAAGATAAATAAAAGGTGTTTATTTTTATTACTTTTATTATTACTGATATCAAATGGTTGTCCCATCCTATATAATAAAAGGTTAATGTGCAAATTGTCCCCATGGGTGGGAGGTTGACCTACCTGGAGTTAGACATGCACTGACCACCAAGGGGCAGCACAGAACAAAGGAAGGCCCCAGCCAGCAGCCGGCAGCTAGAAGGGACCCTGTCTAAGCATGAATTTCATGCACTGGGCCTCTAGTGTATTGTAAAGAGCATGTATTATAAGATACTGGAGATTGTAGGATGAAGCCAAGTTTTCTTGTCTCCATAGTTTCTATCAGCCATGAAAATATTAGGGAAGCATTAATCGTTGTTTAATTAGTTATAAATTTTAATTAAATGGTTAATTTAATATAATATTTTATTTACCATTTAGGTTGCCAAAGCTTCTTTTCAAAGGAACAATGATGCCTTGGATGCTGCATTATTCTACCTTGCAATGAAGAAGAAAGCAGTAGTGTGGGGTCTGTTTAGGTAAGTTGTCTCAGCACTTAACATAATTTAGTTGAATGAAGATTGTGTTTTGAATCAGAAACTTAATACTTTTGAAAGTATTTGTATATATCAACTTGATCAAATCAGCTTACTTCTTTGGGCTTTGGTTTCTTTATCTGCAAAAGATGGATATAAAGAATGTGATGTTGTTTTAAAAAACTTTGGTAAAAGTACTTTGTAAACTAAAGAAATGCTCTTGCTTCCTACTTAGGTTTTACATAGGAAAGAGAAGCTGATAATAAACACTTATCACTGAAGTTATTGTTCTTTTTTTAGATTGATTTTTGTGGTTTTTATTTTTCATTTTTACACATTCTGTAAAGGATTAAAAATATTTAAAATTGGTTTAACCACTAATGTTTGTGTTCTGGTTCCCAGGTCCCAGCATGAGGAAAAAATGACAACGTTTTTCAGTCACAACTTTAATGAAGATAGATGGCGTAAAGCTGCCTTGAAAAATGCTTTCTCTTTACTTGGAAAACAACGCTTTGAACAGTCTGCTGCTTTTTTCTTGTTAGCTGGTTCATTGAAAGATGCCATAGAGGTATAAATAAGAAAATATACTATGGAATACTTGCAAGAGATTTAAAACCTATTAAGGTTATAGAAGAGATAGTAATTTTTGTCATAATTTGTAAGGACAAAGAAAACTACAGAAGTTACTGAACTTAAATAGTGGTACTGTGAAAAATAAAATTATAAATAAATTCAAGTGAGAAACACAAATAAATTTTACATAGGGAATATTTCATTTTAAGAATACATGCATTTCAAATATAAATGTATGAAATATGGCAAAAATGGCTTATGAATATTTTCTTTCTTACCATCTTGTGATTCTGAACTATTTAAAGTATATAAATAGTCACAACTTCCTTATCTAGTATAGAAAGGCAGATACATCTGAGTTCTTTTTTTCTTCTATTGTAAATGTAAGTCATAGGTATGGAACCAAAATTGAAATTTGTAATGCTTTATAGTATAACTCTTCTATAGATATTGAAAAAGAAATGAGAATAGCTAAAACTTGGAATACTAAGTTAAGTATATTTTTTATTGATTTCAGAGAGGGAGAGAAGGATAGAGAGAAATATCAGTAATGAGAGAAAAGCATTGATCTGCCTCCTTCATGCCCTACACTAAGGAATCAAGCTTGCAACTTGGGCATGTGCCCTGACCGAAAATCGAACCATAACTTCCTGGCTTACAGGTCGATGCTCAACCACTGAGCCATGCTAGCTGGGCAAACTTTGCATTTTTTAATATATAGAACCCTGGCAACTACTTAAGAGAGTAATTACAGATGGTCCTGTTTATTTATGATAGCTTCCTCTTATGGTACTTACTATTGTTATGAACAATCCAAATGAATGAAGGAAAAATAGAACTGGAAATAATACATAATAGAAGAAATAGGAAATATCCAGCAAAGTGAAAGTACTTCCTAATTAGAATTAGTCATATATATATATATATATATATATATATATTTTTTTTATTTATTTATTTATTATTTTTTTGTAAATATATTTTATTGATTTTTTACAGAGAGGAAGGGAGAGGGATAGAGAGTTAGAAACATCGGTGAGAGAGAAACATCAACCAGCTGCTTCCTGCACACCCCCCACTGGGGATATGCCCACAACCAAAGTACATGCCCTTAACCGGAATCGAACCCAGGACCCTTCAGTCCACAGGCTGACGCTCTTATCCACTGAGCCAAGCCGGTTTCGGCTAGAATTAGTCATATTTTCAAACTTATCTCAGGGTATGATTTTTAAAAAATAAACACTTAGCCCTGGCCAGTGTTGTTAGGTGGTTCGAGTGTCAGCCCAATCACCAAAGGGTCTCAGGTTTGATTCCCGGTCAAGGGCACATACCTGGGTTGCAGGTTTGATCCCAGTCTTAGTTGGGGCACGTGCAGAAGGCAACCAGTTATCTCTCTCACATTGATGTTTCTTTCTTTCTCCCCCGTCTTCTCTCTCTTTCTCCCTCTTCCCCACCTTTCTCTCCCCCCGCCCCCCTCCCTTCCTCCTATCCACTCGCTCTAAAATAATCAATGGAAAAAATATGCTTACAATAAAGAATTATTTAAAAGAAAAGAAAAAATATGCTTAAATGTTTATAATTTTTAATGGAAAGTTTAGCCTAGAAGATATTCAGGTAAAGAAGACACGTGTCAATTGACTCATATTGTCTGAATGACCTCAAAATCTCAAGATGTGTTGTTACATTAGAATATAAATAAACTCATAGAGAGTAAGATAGGATATGTGGCTTCATTTCATGCATTACTTGATATATAAATAGAAGGTCCTTTTAAAATAGTAATAATTATGTGTATACAGTACTAGAGTGAACGAAATTTGTGCACTTGGAAGGGAAGTGTCTCATCCCAATCTACCCCCTCTCACAGTCCGGGAGCCCTTGGGGAATGTTCCACTGATGACATAGGCCTGCACCCCACAAAGGGAGCATGCCTAAGCTATCAGTCAGACAGCCTTAGCGCTGCCGTGGAAGCGCTCCCACCACTGCCACTGTGCTCGCCAGCCATGAGCCCGTCTTCTGGCTGAGCGGTGCTTCCCCTGTGGGAGCCCACTGACCACCAGGGGACAGGTCCTGAATTGAGCGTCTTCCCCCTGGTGATCAGTGCATGTCATAGCAACCGGTTGTTCTGCTATCGGGCTGAAACCGGCTCTCTGACTTCCCCCAAGGGGTCCTGGATTGCAAGAGGGTGCAGGCCAGGCCGAGGGACCCTACCAGGGCCAAGGAGGGATGTGGGAGGTGGAAAGGGACCACGAGAGGGCCCCAGAGCATGTCTGGCCCTTCTCGCTCAGTCCCAATAAGCAAGACCCCAGCAGCAAGCTAACCTACCAGTTGGAGTGTCTGTGCACGTCATAGCAATTGGTCAGCTGGTCGACTCTCTGCCCCCCTGGGGTCAGTGCACAACATAGTGAGTGGTTGAGTGGCCTTAGCATATCATTAGCATACTATGCTTGGATTAGTTGAATGGAAGACCGGATGACTGAACACTTAGCAAATTAGGCTTTTATTATATAGGATGGAAATACATTTGGAAGTTAAGAACTGATGTGTATAAATTCAAATGTCATAATAAGCATTTAATTTAAAAATAAATGTTACTAATTTAAATTGATCCAAGTCTGAGGTGATGTTGGTATACTTTGTTTTATACTTTTATACTTTTGTGTGTGTGTTATTTGTTTGTTAATCTTAACCTGAGGATATTTTTTTCACTGATTTTTATAGAGGAAGCAGGGAGAGACAGGGAGAGGGAAGCATAGATGTAAGAGAGACATATTGATTAGTTGTCTCCCATATGCTCCCCAACTGGTGCTGTGGATTTAGCCTACAATCACGGTACATGCCCTTGACCATAGTTGAAACTGTAAACCATCAGTCTGTAGGTCAGTGCTCTAACCACTGAGCAACTGTCTAGGGCTGTTTTATGCTTATTTTATAAGTGGCGTTTTTTTTAGGCTGAAAGCTACTAAGTTAAGATTTCTTACTCTTCTTGCTATTTTATCTTCTATCGGGCAATCATTTAACTGTCCTTCAATCTCAGGTCTCCCTCCTTCCAATGTGAAATATAAGTGGTCGATAATTTAAGGATATTGTTGGGATATAGGTAATTATCATTAAATAAATATTTCTTAATATTAACATTTACAGGTGTGTCTTGAAAAAATGGAAGATATTCAACTGGCCATGGTTATTGCCCGTTTATATGAATCTGAATTTGAAACTTCATCCACTTACATATCCATCCTAAATCAGAAGGTTTTAGGTTGCCAAAAGGATGGCTCAGGATTCGATTGCAAAAGATTACATCCTGATCCTTTCCTGCGTAGTCTTGCCTATTGGGTAATGAAAGATTATACCCGAGCCTTGGACACGTTATTGGAACAAACACCAAAGGAGGATGATCATCATCAAGGTAGGATATTTTATAAGTTTCTCTTTTTCTTTTTAAAAGAAAACAGTTTCTGAGCTAGTGTTCACTTAAATAAAAAAAAACAAAACCAATAACAACAGAAAACTCATTGTTACCAGATTTTCTTTTCAACATTGAGAAATTATCACAATTTTTTGTGTGCTAAAGGATTAGTCACTTACTGTTTGTAATTGAGTCTATCATTCTAATATAAAAACCCTGGGTCATAACAACCGGTAACAACCGGGGCTTGAGCAAGCAGAAGTCAGTCCTGCAGTCACAACCCAGTAATGACTGCTTCCACTGCAGGCATGGTGTCCCAGCACTAACTGTTAAGGGGGCCTGTGATTCAGGGCCAGAGAGAGGCCTGAAGAGAGAAGCAGGGACTGATCTGTTGTTTCTGTGGCAGCTTTTGATCAGCACTTGCTTCTCTCTTTTTCTTCCAGTTTGGCCAGCAGCTGTGCCTTTATTTCTCTCCAGGCCTCCACCGGGGTTGCTGATCAGTCCCGCCTTTTTGATCGGGCCCTGTTGATAGACCCAGACACATTGACTGGCATAGAAACCAACCAATCAGAACTATATCTGCATCAAGTATGAGGAGCCATGGCTGCCTAGGAGGCGGAGCTTTTGATGCTGACCAGCATAGGAACCAATTAATCAGAACCAAATTGGCTGGCAGAGAAGGGAAGTTGGGGGCAAGATCAGGCCTGCAGGGGTAGGCATTTGGAGGCAAGATCAGCCTGACAAGGGAGGGCAATTGGGGGCGAGATCAGGCAGGCAGGGGCAGTTGGGGGTGAGACCAAGTCAGCAGGGGAGGGCAATTAGGGGCAATCATGCAGGCAGGCAGAGGCAGTTAGGGGCGATCAGACAGGCAGGCAAGTGAGCAGTTAGGAGCCATCAGTCCCACATTTCAAGAAGGGTATCTGACTGCTGGCAGTCAAACATCCCCCTAAGGGTCCCTGATGGGAGAGGGTGCAGATTGGGCTGAGGGACATGTTCTTACACACACACACTCCCCCCCCCCCCTAACCCCCGTGCATGAATTTCATGTATTGGGCCTCTAGTGGAATTATATGTAGAGACCACATCCTGAGCACAGGCATTCCCATTGCTATTGATTTGGGCATCATTTCTACACCATTTCAATGAAGAGAGTTAGGAAATTATTTTCCCTAAGAATTCATGAGTTCATACTGAAATTTCAAATTGAAATATGGATTATAGTGTTTTTTTCCCCTTTGGATTTAAAATTTGTGTCTTATAATAAAAAGCTTAGATTCTAATGGCATTAATATAATTATCTGCTAGTTAATATGCATGTTATAGTTTTAGAATGATTATGTAAATAATTTTCATAGTAACATTACTGAGAACAGTTAAAGCTTTTTCATTTTTTTTGTTTTTTGTTTTTGTTTTTATGATCTGTACTACTAAGTATGTATGGTTAAATTACTTGTTTTAAACTCACCTTATAGTTCCTCTCAGTGTGATTGATGCTACCAACTTGATACTCAAAATCATTTCTCTAGTTTTGTTTTTGTGTGAATTTTTTTAAGAATTGATTTTCATTTAATCTTATTAATAAAAGAGAAATATGTACATTCACCATCATTTCATGACGCCCACAGCCAATCAGGAGTGAGTATGCAAATTAACCCAACAAAGATGGTGGTGGCCCCACCCCTGGCTGCTCCTGGTCTCTGAGCAGCATGCCTCCTCAGGGCCTCCCTGCTGTGCTACACACCTGTCAACCATCCTTGCAGCCTCCCTGTGGTCCAGCCTCAGAGGCAACCCTCTGGTGCCTAAGGTCATAGCTCCCGGTGTCTGGCATCTCCCTCTACCCCGCCCCTGCCCCGCTGTTCTGTTAAATAAAACTCTAGCATTAGAGCAGCCCCATGGGTCTGGACGCTCGCAGGAGCTCACTCGGTGCACAGTTAGCACACCCTGGAAGCCTTGGGCTGCCAAGGAGCAATGGTAATGGCTGTGGCAGATGGCTCAGCTTTCTCTTGAATAAATGAAAAAGGCCACCTACACAGTAACCCAAATTATCAGATCTCCCTCCTCTCTATCTCACCAAATCAAGAGGGGTAGGGGTGATGGGCGTGGAGGGAGGGTGGTGGGCAGGAGGCAGATGGTGGAGGAGGAAGAGGATGAGGAAGTGGGCCAGTTGCATCCCACTTTCACAATGGGAAAGTGAAATGCACTAGCGCACCCACCCTCTGCAATCCTCCTCACCTGCCTCGCTCCCTCCACCTTTTACCCTCCGTGCCTTCCGGGAGTGCCAGCAAAGGAACTCTCTGGAGAAGGAGGGTGAAGAGGAAGCAGCACTGAATATGCAGGGCTTGCCATCGCTGCTGCAGCTGCACAGGCTGCTGGAGCGAGCCTGCTGCATGCCAGCAGCCAGGGGAAGGAAGGCCTATTCTTGCACGAATCTTCGTGCATCGGGTTTATAGTGTTATATAAAACTAGGGGCCCAGTGCACGAATTCATGCACCTTGAAAGGAACTGTGGGCTGCAAGACTGCAGTGGGCAAAGGGCAGATCTTGGCCCATATTCTGGGCCCCCACCTGCCCCTCCTGCCACAGCCCCCGGTCCCTTGTCTGTCAGCAGCCCCACTCCTGCCACTCTCATGTGCTATGGGGCTGGCCCTGCTTGCACCTGCTGACAGTTTGGAGCAGTTGGAGCTGGTGCCAGGAGCGGGTGTGAGCGGGGTCAGTGCCATCAGCGAATGCAAGAGGCAGCTGCTGGCCCTGATTACCCCTCAGGAGCAGGGGGAGGTGGAGAAGCCCTGAGGGGTGATCAGGTCCAGCACTGGGCAGCGGCAGTGGGTGCAAGCGGGGCTGGCACTGGCAGTGGGTGTGATTGGGGCCAGCACCAGCAGCAGGAGTGAGTGCTGGATGGGATTGTGGTGCACAGGAGCAAAGAATTTTCAGTAGCCACCAGAGGCTCACCCTGATGACAACAATTGGCCCCCACCTTGGTTTGTACCCCTGCTCACCTGCTCTACCATCCCATCGTGGCTGATGCCCTCCATGTTCTGTGCTCTGCCGCCTTCTACTGATGTCCTCCATGTTCTGCACACACACCCTGGTGGTCAGCACATGTCATAGCGACCTGGTTATTTCATTATTCCATTTGGTCTATTTGGATATTAGCCTTTTATTATATAGGATATTGACATGGTTTTAAAATAAAATATATAAAGCCAAGGTATTTTTAGAGAAATCTAGCTGCTGCTTTCCTAACCTCTCAATCCTTTCTTCCTTCCCCTTTTAGAGAACCAATTAAGCAATTTTGTGTGTGTGTTTTCCTTCTGTTTAAAAAGTATTAAGTGCATGCATGTGTGTGTGTTCATATGGCTTCTCCACTTTCTCAGATAAAAGGTAGTTTACAATGTTTTGCTTTTTGTACATTTATTTATGTAGAATATCCTGGACATAACTCATAGCAACACATAGGGAAATTATTTTCATTTCAGCTGTGTAGTTTTATTGATTATGTGGATGTACCATAGTTTAACTTATCCTAGGTTAATATTTATTTTGAGGAAATGCTGACATATTTTATTCCTTTTAATATAAATACAAATTAATCTAGTACTTTGTAATTGTATCTGCTTGATTTCTATAGTTATCATCAAATCTTGTAATCCAGTGGTGTTTAGTTTCTACAACTACCTTCGAACTCATCCTTTGATAATTCGAAGAAACCTTGCCTCTCCTGAAGGATCTTTGGCAACCGTAGGTCTCAAAACTGAGAAAAACTTTGTTGATAAAATTAACCTCATAGAAAGAAAATTATTTTTTACCACTGCAAATGCTCATTTTAAAGTTGGATGTCCTGTTTTAGCCTTGGAGGTACTCTCCAAAATTCCCAAAGTTACCAAAATACCTGCTTTATCTACAAAAAAAGATCAACCTGATTCTATTTCTAAGAAAATGATTGACATACCTTCAGAATCAAAAACTCTGAGTGGTGGCAAAAGCAGTTCTGGCATTGATTGGTCAAATGTGACTTCATCACAATTTGATTGGAGTCAACCAGTAGTAAAAGTTGGTGAGGAACCTCTTACTCTTGATTGGGGTGAAGATCATGATAGTGCCTTAGAAGAAGAGGAAGAAGATGCAGTTGGTTTAGTAATGAAAAGTAAAGATGTTAAGGGAAAAGATAGAAAAGAAGATCAGAAAGCGTTAGACCCTAATATGTTACTGACTCCTCATGAAGAGGATTGTCCTGAAGGTGATACTGAAGTTGATGTGATTGCTGAACAATTAAAATTCAGAGCTTGTTTAAAGATCCTTATGACTGAACTGAGAACACTGGCTACAGGTTATGAAGTAGATGGAGGAAAACTCAGATTTCAACTCTATAACTGGCTTGAAAAGGAAATTGCTGCCTTGCATGAGATATGTAATCATGAAACAGTTATTAAAGAATATGCCAGTAGAATATATTCTAAAGTAGAAAGTGATCTCCTGGATCAGGAAGAAATGGTAGACAAACCAGATATTGATCCCTATGAGCGTCACCAAATAGAAAGACGAAGATTGCAGGCCAAACGAGAGCATGCTGAAAGACGAAAATTGTGGTTGCAGAAAAACCAAGATCTCCTGAGAGTGTTTCTTAGTTACTGTAGCCTTCATGGGGCCCAAGGTGGTGGTCTGGCCTCAGTAAGGATGGAACTCAAATTTTTGCTACAAGAATCACAGCAGGTATGAAATAAGATTTGTTTTCAATCTTGGTTATTTTAATAATTTCAGTAGTTCTTCCAGTTATAGCCATAAAGCTCCTTTTTCTAGTTAATATAAATATGTTCAATTCCTCTATGGGAGGCAGATATTTATTATCTACATGGATCTTTTTAGACTAAAGTTTTGGGAATTAGGAGTAGACTTAAAAGACTTAAATGACATCTATGTCATACTCATCTTTATCTTCTGTATCTAACATAGTACCTGGTACATAATGTGTACTCAGTAAATTTTTGTAGACTGGACAACAGATACATGCTTATACTTCTTATATTCCAATATTAATCACCAATATTTTTATCAGGTAACTATAAATTGTTTTTTTCTCCTCTAACTACTTTGAAAAAATAATCTGTTGCCCACAGGAAACTACAGTGAAGCAGCTCCAGTCTCCACTACCATTACCTACCACCCTACCTCTGCTTTCAGCAAGTATTGCATCAACAAAAACAGTCATAGCTAATCCTGTATTGTACTTAAATAATCACATCCATGATATACTTTATACTATTGCTCAGATGAAAACACCACCTCATCCCAGTATTGGAGATGTGAAGGTAATATAAATTTTATGATCATTTGATATTGTACACACTGAGAAGGTAAATATGTTATACTTGTCTTACAATTTGAACTCAGAGGAAATATTTTAAAGTGCTCTTATGTGCTACCTATTTACTTCTGATAGGTTCAAGAGACAATAGGGTGATAAAGGCCTTTGACAAGGGCAGGGCCAGAAGGGGTCAATGGGAGAAAAAGGGAGACATACATAATATTTTCAACAATAAAGATTTTAAAAGAAAAAGACTATTTGTCCAGTGAATGTAATTTAATATTAAGTATTCTTCTTACTTCTGGAGAAGGTGTCTTCCTTTAAGACAGGCAAATACTCTTTTGATAATAAAATTAATTCTCTATTAGGGGTGTCGAACTCAATCAGAGAAGGGGCCAAAATCTAAAATCCAGCCTAAATCGCGGGCCAAATGGTTTACTGAACAGTCATAAACTGTCATTGTGATGGAAACGCAGCGGAGTGCAGTGATGACAGCGCGGTGCGGGCCACATTGCAAGGCCTGGCGGGACAGATTTGGCCCGCGGGCCTTGTGTTTGACACATGTGCTCTAGATAGTATTCTTGCCACTTAACATTCCTTTAGATCCTCCATTCCCCTTAAATGAACCAACATGTTATGAAAATTCAAATTCAAAGAAGTATTTTGAGAGAACCATGATTAATCAGAAATAGTTTGAGAGAAAGATTTCTTGTAACTATTTCCCTAATGATTTTGTTTGCTCTGCAGTATTTAGAGGTAATCGGAGTTTTGGCAGAGTTATTACACAAAATTAAATCCATCCCTTATTTTTAAAAACTTAAAAAATATATAGATTTTAAGAAACTCTAGGGCAGCGTTTTTCAACCGCTGTTCCGCGGCACACGAGATGTTGCCTGGTGTGCCGTAGGTGCAGACAAGACAAGAATTTTATAATTTTTCACTATTTTGTTTACTTAATATTTCATAATAAAGTAATTATAAAATACTTTCTTTGTGTTTATTTGATTCCTATTCAAGAGAATTACTTTATATATAGTCAATATAGGCACAGAGTTAAATTTTTTAACATTTTCTAATGGTGGTGTGCCTCGTGATTTTTTTCATGAAACAAGTGTGCCTTTGCCCAAAAAAGGTTGAAAAACACTGCTCTAGAGAACTTGGAGGCTCTGGAGAGTTGTCAGACTTCCACTGTGTGAGTCTGAGTTTATCTGTGCTGTGATTTCTCCAGTTCCAGTGGCCAGTGCCACTTCAGGTCCTCAACATTTTTATTTTTTATTTATCTTGTTTGAAAGGTGTATTTGATTTCTGAAAGGACCCAAGATTTTACTGGTCACATCAACCTTTTATAGACTTCTAATCTATAGCATAAATGAATACATGTCAGTATTCTAGCAGAGATTATGTAAATTATTTCTTAGGTTAATATGGACATATAGAAATGCATGAATACATATAAAGTCTAGTTATAAGAGTATTAAACTATTTCTGAAGTCTCTTCAAAATTTTAATATTTTATAAGTCTGAAGATGTTATTTCAACATGGCATTTTAGAATGTGGTTTTTATATTATGTTGATAATTTTTAAACTTTCTAAATTATTTGCTTCTGGAAAATCAGCCCTTTCACAGAGTGATTGATATATTTTCTAAACATTTAATTCATACTTATTGATAAGAACAAGTCTTTATTTTCATCAAGGAGAATCTCACAAGGCAAGCTTAAATAAAAGCTCTGAAAAGTCTGTACTTATTTTGATTCTGATTTTTTGGCATATTACATTTTAAGCTAATTGTTAGCAAGCTGAATTAATTAGCTTTGTTGTGGACATGCATATAAAGTTGGGTGAATCTTATAGAAGTTTTAAAGTACAGTTAGTAGTCTTATATAGGAGGATCTAGTCTTATGATATTGCTAGTTTCCTGGGTATTTTCTGATTATTAAGATATTACTATTGTGTAGAAATGTTAGTACAAAATGTAATTGTGACTGTTTTGGTTTTAGGTGCATACACTTCATTCATTAGCAGCATCACTTTCTGCATCAATTTACCAAGCATTATGTGACAGTCATAGCTACAGGTAAAAAAAACAACACTGAAAATAGTATTAATACAGCAAAAATATTAAACTGTTCCAGAATTATATTAAGGTTCTATTTCCTAGGGACTGAAAAATCCTCAATATGACTGCCATGTTTACTCCCATAAATGAGAGAGAATGAAAAAAACACACATCTGTTTAGTTGTCATTTAGTAACAATAGAGACATATAGAAAATGACAAATAGTAAATAGAAATTATCATCACCATCTTTTTTTTTTTTAATACATCTTATTGACTTTTTACAGAGAGGAAGGGAGAGGGATAGAGAGGTAGAAACATGGATTAGCTGCCTCCTGCACACTCCCTACTGGATATGTGCCCGCAAACAGGGTACATGCCCTTGACTGGAATCGAACCTGTGACCCTTGAGTTCACAGGCTGACGCTCTATCCACTGAGCCAAACCGGTTAGGGCATCACCATCTTTTTGTTTCAAGGAAAGAAATGTTCACTATCCAAAATAATTTATAAAATTAAGTTTTCTAATTTTTTTCCTTAGGAAATTCTTCTTTTAGCACTGGATTAACTTCTGTTTATGTAGTTGATTTAAACCAGAAAGAGGAAGTACTTTTGAAATATGAAAAGGTACATTCCTAACATTGAATTGTTAAAATCAATTTTATTTGCTAATTTACATATAATATGAAAGTCTTTGAAAGTGACACCGATTAGAAATTCTATAATGGTTTGAATTTTTTAAAATGTTAAGTTGCCTTCATCAGTGTGTACTTTGCATTTTAATGACTAGGACTGTGTAGGTAGTAAGAAATTGAATCACTTGGAAAGGTGACCCAAATATAAATAAATTATATTAATAAATGAAAAGCTTGAACTCTACATAAGATTACATTAAATTCATATTAAACAATGTCTAGATTTTTTTTCTTATAAATTCAGCAGCCTTTTATGGAAAGATTTGATTTGCATTAGGAATTACTCTCTCAAAATGGCCTGTTTGATTTTAGCCTTAGGAGGCCTAAGTATTCCAACAACTTAAAAATGTAAATTAGAAAAAAAATTTATTTAGTTGACTGTGGTCATTTTAATGCTCAAGACAATTTGCTTGTTATGAATCCCTGGTTAAAATGGCACCAAATGAAAATTCATGTAATTTTTTTAAGTGTGCATTTTCTATGATTAAGCTATGATTAACTCTCAAGAGTGTCAGCTTTACTTTTGCTTTTGTATTGATATTTTCTTCAACTCTACAAAGATGAGGGAAGTAAATATTTAGGCACATTTTGGCTTTAGAATTAGGTATTTCTAAAATATGATTCTTCAGATTTTAGTTCATATTTTAATTCATGGTTAAGCTATCACAACCTTGCAGAGCTAAGAAATGCACCAGAATAGTACCCTGAAACTTTCTAATATATCCTACATTTGAGGTAAGGAGACTACCAACAGCAGTCTCCTTACCTCAAACTTTTATAAAAATAAAAATGAATGAGTAGAGAAAATATATTAAAGTATTAGGGACATCTGTAAAAGATTGTCATCTGCCCAACATAGTAAAATTTGGTATTTTGTTTTAAAAAAATCAATAAATATTTGTAACTAATTTTAAGAACTTTCTAAAATAAATTCTTACTAGGACAGTGAATGGAGTTTAAGAATTTTTAAATTATAGTTATCTAAAATAAATATGTATAAAGTGAAATTGCTTATTATCTCTAATAGGATGATAAATAATTGGACCCTTATGTTTACTTTGGCAGTCAAACGGAAGGAAATCAGTTTACAGGAATGGCATATCAAGGACTTCTGTTAAGTGATCGTCGAAGACTAAGGACAGAAAGCATTGAAGAGCATGCAACACCAAATTCTTCCCCTGCTCAGTGGCCTGGTGAGAATTTCAGTGTTTTCCTTCTTTTTTAAAAATCTATTTGGCAATTCTTTTAAAAAAAGCTACCAACTGGTTTCCTGAATGTTGTTTTGTGTGTGTGTGGATTTGGTGATTTTTTTGTTTTTGATGATATTTTTTGCCATGGAGTAAGTACTGAAGTACTGTAATGTCTAAATACTCCAGAAGTTGAGGCTTCAAAAATAGCTCTGTTGACCAGCATCAAAAGCAAGTTTTACATCTTTCATAAGGGTGAGCCACATTATCTTCCATATCCTTGGAAATTCTGAATTAGAGGCATAGAGGGCAATAATCACAAAGGTGTTCTCACAGATATATTAGAGAGAATACAATTGTTCTCAAGAATATGTTTATGTATTAGGACAGGAGTGATCATTTTGTAGCATATATACCATGCTATCTGCCGGTCCTTTTTTTTCTCTCCAGTTAGCTCTCATTCTCCACATTTCAAACCTTCCTCACTATCTTAATAGCCTTTTCTGGTTTGCCATGTCATTTAATTTTTTCTCTATTTGCTTTATAACTCTGAGTTTACATGTTAATGATCATTGCGAAGAGTGGCAGGAGAATGAGGTGACAAACTCAAAGTGTATATTTAAAATACATTTTTACATAAGTTTGTAGAAACACTGTTGTTGTTTTAGCTTTATATTGAAATAATTTCAGATTTTATAAAAAATTACGAAAATAATACAAAGGATTTCTCTCTAACCTTCACAAATAATTCCCCAAATGTTAATATTATACCATACTGCTTTATCATTCATTCCTTCTCTTTTTCTAGTCACTCACTTTGTGTGTGTATATTTTATATATATATATTTTTCTGAAATATTTGTAAGTTGCAAATATAATACCCTTTTAAATCTAAATTTATCAATCCTAAAAACAGACATTTTCTTGCATAATCCTAGTGTTACCGGTGAAACAACAAGACCTCAGTTCTTGTCTTCTTGAAGGAAATATTTCAATCAAGAGACAAAGTGCAGCAAAGCAAGCAAGAATTTATTGGCCAAAGCAAAAACACATTTAGGACAGCGAGACAAGGAAGGCATAGAAGAAGCAACAGGAGAGCCTAGACTGGGCTTTTTTGGCTCACTGGAGACAGGCTCAGGGGGTTAGCCTGGGATGAGCTGCAACTGCCCATTGCTCCCCTAGTTGCAAGTCTCAAGGGGACTCTTAGAGTGTGCACGGGGTCCTTTTTCCCAATGGCATTTATCTCTATTGCTGATGGAAATCTTAAGGGAGGTCTCACACAAGGGTCTTAATAGAATACTCATCAGCTTTTCCAGGTGTGCTCTTTCAGGGTCATGGTCTCCACTGGTGCCAGGGTAGAGGTCATTAGTTAAGGTAGCTGGTCCTGAGGCAGCCATAGCTTTACTTATGTGATTTTTGTGCTTTTTTGGGCCTGGAGTTGAAATGCAACTAGATGTTATCTTTAAGGAGGAAAAGGTCAAGGGCTTCAAACCACATGACCAGTAATATGAAAGATTGGGGGTCCAAACCACATGACCAGTCATATACTAGGGGAGGAGAGGTCATTCTGGGGTGAGGTTCTTGTTTTCCCAGTTGTGCCCCTTGCTAGACACCCAGGGCTTTCTGCCCTGGTGAGTTTCTGTACCAGGCTCTTCGTCCTTGCTCTGCTCATGTCTAACAGCCTATAACATTTGCACAATTATCAAATTCAGCATCTTAACATTGATGCAATACTATAACCTATAGATTTTTTTTTTCACATTTCACTTTTTGTCCCACTAAATGTCCATGTAACATTTTAGTTGTAATTTCTCATGAGTTTCCTCTAATATGGAGTAGTTCCTCATTTTTTTCTTTTATATGGTGTAGTTCCTCATTTTTTCTTTGACACTTTTGAAAAGAACTAGTCAATTATCTTTTTAGAATGCTCCTCAATTTTTAAAAATATTTTCTTAATATTAGATTCATGTTATGTAATTTTGGCAGGGATACCACGAAAGAGATATTGTGCCTTTCTCAGTGCAAAATAATAAGGAGTATACAATGCCAGTAGGTCCCATTACTGGAATTACTGCCCTTGATCTTTTTTTTTTTAAATTAAATATATTTTATTGATTTTTTTACAGAGAGGAAGGGAGAGGGATAGAGAGCTAGAAACATTGATGAGAAACATTGACCAGCTGCCTCTTGCACACCCCCTAGCGGGGATGTGCACTCAACCAATGTACATGCCCTTGACTGGAATCGAACCTGGGACCTTTCAGTCCGCAGACCAATGCTCTACCACTGAGCCAAACCGGTTTCGGCATGCCCTTGATCTCTTGGTGAGATGGCTTCTTCCAGGTTTCTCCTTTGTTAAGTTACTTTTTTCCCTTTGCAGTGAATAAGTATTTTTTAAAGAGACAGTTTAAGACTGTAAAATATCATACTTTTACCCACTCATTCTAGCATTTATGATGATTTTTTGCTGAATCAGATATTACTGTGGGGTTATAAGATGGTGATTTTATAATTCTGTCATTTCTTCTACTTGAAATTATACTGAAATGGTTTGGTAAGGAAGAACTTTCCCTTCTACCCTTTTAAGTTATTTACTTGCTCATTTCTTATACAGTATAGAATAATGTAATCTTATTTTGTTTTATAGGTTATAAGCCATTTCTATCATTATTTTGTTGTTCAAATTATGGAAATACTAGTGGCCCAGAGCACGAAATTTGTGCACTTCCAGGGGGTCCCTCAGCCTGGCCTGCGCCCTCTTGCAGTCTGGGAGCCATGGGGGGGATGTCCAGCTGATGGCTTAGTGGGCCTAAGCTGCCAGTTGAACATCCTTAGCATTGCTACGGAGGCAGAAGAGACTCCCACCACTGCCACTTTGCTCGCCAGCTGTGAGCCCAGCTTCTGGCTGAGCTGTGCTCTCCTGTGGGAACACACTGACCACCAGGGGGCAGCTCCTGTATTGAGTGTCTGCCCCATGGTGGTCAGTGTGCATCACAGTGACCGGTCATTCCATCATTCAGTTGTTTGCATATTAACCTTTTCTTATATAGGATATGCTGTAGATGAGGCCCCTTAGAACAATAATAAATGCAAAAGATTCACTGTTAACTCATTTTAGAATTGCCCTCACTTAAAATCAAATTGCTCCCCCCACCTTGGGGCATGTCCTGCACCTTGAGAACCACTGGGCTTGATACTTTTCCTCTCTGAGCTTCATTTCTGAATACATACACATATACCATGGGAATTGTAATCTCTTCTCCATCTACCTCACTGGGTTGACATGAGAGGTTCTGAGCTAATAAACCTAGAAATGTTTCAAGTAAGTGATGTCTAAATGGGAATGGATTGCTATTTTTAAGCTCTTGGGTACCTTCGCAGGTAGCAGGTGCTGATTAGGGGCGGAGGGCATGATTGTTTCCTGGGACTGTAGCTATGGAAGCTTTGCAGAGGGTGTGGGCCACAGCTTCCCCCAAGGCTGGGTCTTCTCCCCATCCAGTCAGCCTCCCTGTCCCTCTGGGAGTGCGGGGACTGGAGTAGGGTGTCCCTCTGTTCCCGCAGGGGGATTGGAAGAGCTCCCCGTGGCCACTTCCCCTTCCTTCTTTGCAGTCCGGGCTCTAGTCAGGCACTCTCCTCAGACCCCTGGGAACTTGGTTCCGGCTGCTTGTACGGCCTCCTGCTGGTCTGTCAATATGCAAATTGGTCATTACTGGGACTCTGTAACGGACAATTAGCATATTACTTTTTTATATGTATAGATGTATTTCATATAATATAGTTCCATAATTATAGTTAAATTGCAAATTTAGAATTTTTTCCTTCTTGAGCTTTATGCTGATACACTTTTTATGATATTATATATCCCTTCAGGTGTGAGCTCACTTATTAATCTCTTGAGTTCAGCACAAGATGAAGACCAGCCAAAACTGAACATTCTGTTGTGTGAAGCTGTTGTTGCTGTTTACTTAAGTTTGTTGATACATGCTCTTGCCACAAATTCCTCCAATGAATTGTTTCGACTTGCAGCCCACCCATTAAATAATCGCATGTGGGCTGCTGTTTTTGGAGGGGGTGTAAGACTTATTGTGAAGCCTCGAAGACAATCAGAAAGTATTTCAGGTAAGATTAATATATGTAAATATAAATAATTACCATTGTTAAAGTAAAAGATTATTTTAGCACTTTAAGAATTCTATTTTGAAAATTAGTGATTGTTGAAGTTTAATCACTGTTGTTATGATAGTAAATAACTAAACTCATATCAGAATAAGAAATGTACAAGGAAAATTTTTGGATAGCAGGACAAATTTAAGGATGATAAAAAAGAAGGAGAGGAAAGGTAAAGGTAAGTGAGGAGACAGTGTTAAGGAATGAAGCCATGGGGGGCGGGAGAGGGGGGGATAGTTTTTAGAGAAAGGATATTTAATTTTTTTTTTTTTTCACTCTGGTCAGTGTTAAGTGGTTAGAGCATTAGCCCTTCACTGAAGGTCTTGGGTTTGATTTCCAGTCAAAGACACATACTTGGGTTATGAGTTCCACTCATTCACCTGATTTATTCCGTGTGTGTGTGTGTTTCCTCATGGTCTAGAATACATTTCATCTCACTTTTTAAAACGGTAGGATATGGTGAGATGTAGACGAATGCCATGGGAAAGGTTTCTATCTTGGTGCCGAAACATAAAAATCATCTTAATTCATCTTAGAAATGGTCATATTACAGATGAGCAATCAGTGGCAGTTTAAATGCCACAGGTTCTAACCTGTGTCCTTAGTGCCCAAGGTAGATTTAAATAAATAGGTTGCTCTGTAAGTCAAGGTAAGGGAGATCTCATCCACTCCAATTGCTTCTACTCCCATTATATGTAGTGACTCTTTATCTTTCTACCTAGTTGTAGTCTACCTTAAACTTAAAGATTTCCCCCAAAATTATTTCCTGAATTTTCTGTTATTTTTTATGGTAATTCATTGACCACCAAGTTATCCACACTTAAAACCTCTGACTTTGCATTCATATTTACATTCATTTAACACCTACTATCTGGCAGGCAGTGTTCAAGAATCTGGAGGTATAGAGTGAACAAAACAGACAATTCCCTTACCTTCATGAAACTTACATCTAGTGGAGGTAAAATTAACAAATAAATATCTCAGGTCTGATAAGAACGCTGATAAAAATAAAACAGAGTAAATGGAGAGTGATGAGGGGATAGGGATAAGGACATTTTAGTTAGGGTAGTCAGAAGGCACATTTCTGATTAGGTAGCATTTGAGCAATCTTATGGAGTAGTTCCTCTGAGTATGCATTCATATTTAGAGAAGTTAGTAATCACACCATGCTGAGCATTCTAGGAAGATGGAGCAGCGAGGACAAAGTTTATGAGATAGAACTAGATTTAGCCTTTTCTAGGAACTATAAAGAAAGCCAGAATTGCTGTCAAGGGGTGAGGGTGGAGGAATGTTTAGAGATAAAGTAAGGTCAGTAGCTGGGGCAAGGTCATTAGGGTTTCATGGATCATTGTATGGACTTTAGTTGTTTTTCTAAGAAAGATAGGAAACTACTAGAGGTTTTTAAGCATAGGATTGACAGAATCTAGGTTTTCAGAAGATCCATTCTAGGTGCTATGTGAATAAGAATAAAAGTAGGGAACCTGGGTTCCCTACTATTGTTTAGTCCTCTTAAAAGATAATAGTGGCCCCCCGCTGGTGTTGCTAAGTAGTGAGAGCTTTTGGCCTGTGCACTCTATTCCCAGTCAAGGACACATACGTGGGTTGCAGGTTCAATCTCTGGCCCCAGTCAAGGCATGTGCAGGAAGCAACCAATTGACGTCCCCCACCCTGACCCTTCCTCCTTCCTTCTCTCACTTCCTCCCTCTCTCTTTCCTCCCCTCCTCCATCCTTTCCACTCTCTCCAAAAATAATGGAAAAAATATCCTGTGTAAGGATTAAGAGAGAGAGAGAACAGGTAATAGTGAGTTACCATCCAGAATGAATGGATTTTATCATTTCACTATATATGTATATTGTTAGGTCGCCTAAGGAGGAACACACGAAGCCAGAGTGGTGAGGGATTATAAATTTACTACAGGCCCAGTACACGAAATTCGTGCATGGGGGTGTGTATCCCTCAGCCCAGCTTGCACCCTCTCCAATCTGGGACCCCGGAGAGATGTCCAACTGCCCATTTAGGCCCGATCCCTCTCACAGTCCAGGACTGCTGGCTCCCAAATGCTTAACTGCCTGCCTTCCCGATTGCCCCATCCACTTCTGCCTGCCAGCCTGATCATCCCTAACCACTCTCCTGCCAGCCTTATTGATGCCTAACTGCTCCCCTGCCAGCCTGATTGCCCCCAACTTCCCTTTAATGTTCTGAAAACTGCTGTGGTCTCAATGCCTTCTCACCCTGCCCTCTCCCTGACTCCACTCTTCCTAGAAAACAACTTTCTTGCTGGCACAGGCTTATCAGAAACTTAGATCTTTATCTCTAGGGAAAAGTGGCAGTTTTAAAATTCAAGCAGTTAAGAGGCCTGGAAACAGGCTACAGGACCTGTTCCCTCCTCCCCCTGCCTTTTCTAAATATTTTAAATAGCATACAATACTGAAACATTAATTGCTAGATATGTTCAGAAATATATAATGGAAGGTATGTTGAAAGAAAGAAGTTCTAAATTTAACTGTTGACAAGAATTGTAAAAGGACCCACTATACTAGGCTGCTAAAGAAACACCAGTAGGCCCCCTCTCCTCATCCTCCCTAGTTCACCAGGCTTTTTCTAAACTCTGGTATACCCTTCTGGCATCTCTCTCTCTCTCTCTCTCTCTCTCTCTCTCTCTCTCTCTCTCTCTCTCTCTCTCTCTTTCTCTCTCTCTCTGTCTTTCTCATCTCTCATCTCTCGTCTCTAAGCCTTTCCAACTATTTACTGATGGAAGACAAGGAATAGCTATGGGGATCATCACCCAGCTCTAGGGCCAATCCACCCCTGTAGCCTGCCTGTCTAGACAGCTTGATCCCACGGTTTGGGGATGGCAGCCCTGCCTCTGGGCTTTAGCTGCAGCTGCTGCTCTCACCAAGGAGGCCCAGAAGATCTGCCTCCAGCAACCCTTACAGGTCTTCTCCACCCATAGACCACAGGATCTTCTATCATACCGATCCTTCTCTCCTTGCTCCCTCTCGCATGCAGGAACTTCACATCTCCTGTTCCTCAAGAGTCCTGACATCTCCCTAACTCAGTCCCCAGCCCTGAACTCGGCCACTCTCCTTCCCACTGCCTCCACCCAACTTGTGGCAATGCCCTCCTGCCCCGAGGTTGTCAAGGCCCTCACTCAACCTCTGGTGGGACTCTCAGATTCCTCTCTGTAATCCTGACTTAACTCTGTGGGTGGAAGCTCGTGCCTAGAGCCCCAGAGGGTACCACCTCTCAAAAGGCTGAGCTCATTGCACTGACCAGGGCCCTGCATCTGGCCAAAGGGAGGAGGGTAAACATATATACAGACTCCAGATATTCCTTTCTGATAGCCCATTACCACATGGTTATTTGGAGGGAGAGGGGCTTTCTCTCCACTAAATGCTCACCTATTATCAATGCTAGACTCATAACCCACTTACTTGATACTTTACAGCTTCCCTCCCAGATAGCCATCGTGCACTGCCGAGGCCATCGGACTGACTCCTCCATGGTTATGTAGGGAAATGGCCGAGCAGACAGAGTGGCCAGAGTCTTAACTCAGGGTGAAGGGTCCCCAGCCCCGATCCTGTTCCTTTCCCTTCCCTCCATTATCCCTCAGTATACAGAGGAAGAAAAAAATAAACTCCTTCAATGGGGAGGCTCTTTTGGTCCTGAGGGATGGATCTTCATACATAACAAGATCGCCCTTCCCCAGGCTCAGGTAGGGACCATTGCCCAACGGGTCTACCAGTCATTGCACATTGGACCACTGGCTCTTTGGAGGCTCCTCAAACCCCTCTTCACCTCGCCCTCACTGTGAGAGGCAGTCACGAGTGCCTGCTCCTCCTGCACCACATGTGCAGCTGTTTCATACCGGGGAGGAACGCGCCCCAACCTTTCTACCCATCAAATAGGGGACACCTCTCAGAGCAGGACTGGAGGTGGACTTCACCCATATGCCTCCCCACAAGAAGACCAAATATCTGCTTACCATGGTAGACACCCTGACAGGGTGGGTAGAGGCCTCAGGACCAGCTCTTACCTCCCAAGTGACTCAACAGGATCACTCTGAAGACTTAACCAACCAGTCCCTTGGGGAAATTATGCTGCTGCACCCCTTGTCCAGCACGGAAAATACCCCCCGTTTTTCACTCACTTACCCCATGGCTCCTCCCATCATTAGGCCCATGGATATCTATCCCTTTAATTTTACTCTTTGGCCTCTGTCTTATGTGCTGTTTCACTAGTTTTTTTGCAGAAGAGAATGCAGGCATTCAACAACCAGAAGGTGGGAGAGATCTGTCTGGCCCTGAATTCAGAACCTAGCACCAGAATCCTTGAGACCCTGTGTAGACGCCCCCTAAAGATGCACCCTCTCAGCAGGAAGTAGCTATGGAAAACAGACTTTCACTCCCTGACCTTGCCCAGACTCTCAATTTTTTTTAATATTACCAAAAACCTGGAATGATAGATCCTCCCTCCCCCCAACTAGTGGGCGGAGTATGACATAATTTGCGTCTGCCACTGGGACATCCCCAAGACATTGAACTATCAGAGCATGCCAAGTGCCCTGGGGCCCACCCCTTCCCATTCTTCCCCTCAAAAAGGTGTCTTCACTGCTCCACGTGTTGCTTTTCTCTCTCCGTCTGCAAGTCAGCCCAATTGGGTTCCTTCTTCTTCTCATCTCCCTCCTCTAATCCTGATTTCTCTACCTCCTCAGTAATGATTTCCCTTGTTTGTGTGGAATAAACCTCATCTTTAATATGTCTTGGTCTCCAACTCCCATTTCTTGCCCCTCTGACCTTATACTATTCACTGAGCCAAACCAGTTAGGACCAGGATATTCTCTCTGCTCTGTCCTCATCTCTGCTCTGATGGCTAGAACACTGATGGCTGGGACTAGGAGACTTTAGGAGCACTAAACTCTTTAGATACAAGTAGGTAATGTAGTCTGAACTAAAAACATGGCAAAAGTGGGGTGAAAAGAAAGGTTAACTTTCTGGCTCAATAATGGAAAATAAATGCTTGCTTTTTTCCTCTTTTTTATTCAGCACCTTCTGTTCCGCCTGAAGACATAGATAAACACCGGAGGAGATTTAACATGCGAATGCTGGTCCCTGGAAGGCCTGTAAAAGATGCTACTCCACCACCAGTGCCTGCAGAAAGACCATCTTACAAAGAAAAATTTATTCCTCCTGAACTTAGTATGTGGGATTATTTTGTTGCCAAGGTAAGGGACGTGAGGAATGCAGTTTTTTAGTGTGTCTGTTTTATGAACTCTTGTCAGTGCATCACGTAGGACTGAGGGACAGCTTCTGGACTGAACCACCATAGCTTAGACATGTAATCTCTCACGTCCAGAAACTGGATATTCATTCATTGAGCATTGGATATGTTAGAATGATTAGATACTAGATGTGGATGAGACACACTCTATGGGATTTAGGTATAAACCAGATACTTAGGTTCCCTTCATCTGGTTGTCATTGTTTCCCTGGTTAGCATAGAACTAGAGCAGGAGATATTTAGGGGTTTTATTGTTATCAGTCCAAAGAGGATACTCAGAATGTCAGAATATAGAGTAACATAAGGTTATTGACCAAGAAGGTGTCCATCCAAATGAGAAAGTATTTTGTACAAAATAAAAATGAAAAGCAATGTAACGAAGTTTATGGAATGCAAATGAAGCAGTGGTTACAGGGAAATTTAGGGGTTTCATTGTTACAAGTCCAAAGATCAAAACTCAAAATGTCAAAGTTTAGAGTAAGGAAAGATTTATTGATCAAGAAGTTGCCAATCCAAATGAGAAAATATTTTGTACAGAATAAAAATGAAAAGCAATGTACCAAATTTTATGGAATGCAAATAAAGCAGTGGTTACAGGAAATTTTATAGTTTTGAGTTCTTATATTAGGAAAAAAAGGTTAAAATCAGATATCAAAAGACTTACCATAAGCTAGACATATTAAAGAAAACCTAAAATAAAAGGTAGAAAATATTACATATATAAGCAGAAATAAAATAGAAAATAATAGTTATTATGACAGAAAGCAGATTGGTGGTTTTCTAAAGCTGGGGTTGAGTTGGAAAATTGAGAAAGAGCAATAGGAATCTTTGGGGTTGAAGAAAATATTCTATATTTTGACTTGGGTAGTGGTTACATAAGTGTATATATTTGTTAAAAAATCAATTAATTGTATGTGTAAAATAGATAATCTTTATTCTATATATGCTATAATAAAGATTTAAAAATTATTTAAAAAATTGAACAGTGATACTATTTGAATATTTGAAGTTATCATGATTTATGTAAAATAAGATTGATTATTTTAAAAACAAAAAATCCTTATTCAGGAAAAAAAAAAAAAGAAGGTGCCAATCCTCAAATCCTCCTTAAGAAAGTAGAGAGTTCAGTTTTCTTTTATGTCAAGGGAAGGGAAAATGGGAGGGGCTATTTTTGTAAAATCTCAAGCCTCCAGCAGAATTTCTCTAATGATTAGCTTGTCTAAAGAGGAGCTATTAGCCTAAAGGCCCTGGGATAGCAGGCTCAAACAAGGTGGTGACAGAAAGACTGCGCATTTCACCTGTTACGTTAGCAGGCCCATGACACATCTCTGGTTCTCCAAGCAGAGGAATTGTCTCAGGGGCTCAGAATCCTTATGGGGACTAGGTCCATTACAGTCCCATCACTATCATGTTGGGTGCATCACTTGTTCTTTGGCATTTTGCTTTTATCAGCTCATCACCCTTTATTAATATTTCCCTCTTTATATATGTTAACACTGTGGTCACCTTGCTGTAAATACGCAAGAGGGAATACATCCCCCATTGTCCCTCCTCCCAATGTTAAGTTAGGACAAAGATAACCCAATTATATGTTTTAAAATAACTTTACCTTTTATTTCAGCCATTTCTCCCTTTATCTGATAGTGGTGTTATTTATGATTCTGATGAAAGCATTCATAGTGAAGAAGAAGAAGAAGATGATGGTGATGAATTTTTTTCAGGCACACGAATACAGGAGCATCAAGACCCAAATTCCTATAGGTAAATTGCCTTTTCTTTTATAGGAAATCTTTATAGTACTAATTTTAAGGAACATTATCATGAACTTATACAAGAACTGATTTATGTTTTTAGGTAAAGAATTCTGTACCTTTGAAGTAAATTTCCAGACATACAGTATTTCTTTCACATCCACTTTTAAATAGTAGCTTATATACAGAGCACAAGCACAAACATTTTTAGTGAGGGAAAAGTACGTAATTTATTGATGTGCTATTAGATTGATATGACTGTGGTGATTTCCAGATATTTCAAGTGTAATATAAGGATAATACAATTGAGGGTAATTTTCTTTTGTCCCCCTTGAACAGCTGGGTTCTTCTGCATTTGGCAATGGTTAAGCTAATACTTCACAATGTCAAGAATTTTTTTCCCTTTGCTGGATTGGAATTCTCTGGTAAGTCTGGAATTTGAAAATTAATGTTCATAAATATAACAAATTACCATCCTTAGAAATCCATATGAAAGAGCATTTGGTGCTAAAAAAAAAAAAATACTACATTGGAGCTTTAAGAGGTCTTGTTTATTTTACACTCCAGTGTATGGTTTTAATACATAGAAAGAATTGCTATCTTCCTAGAAGGTTGAAATATAAAGCAAAAAAATTAGACTGGAGAAACTAGACATTTCCTTGGTTCATTTTAGAGAGCTGGCTTTTGCTTTGTTGAAAGCATTAAGAATCCAAATGATACCTTGACCAGTGTGGCTCAGTTGGTTGAGCTTCAGTCATCCTGTGCACCAAAAAGTCACTGGTTCGATTTTGGATCAGGACACATAGCTAGGTTGTGGACTTGATCCCTGGTAAGGAGTGTGCAGGAAGCAGCCAATTGATGTATCACTCTCACATTGAAGTTTCTCTCTTCCCATTCTCTTCCTCTCTCTCAAAAAAAGAAAAAGTATTTTTTAAAAATCTAAATGGTATTACTGTAGATTAACATTTTTAGAGCTACTTATACTAGTATATTCAGAAGTTTTGCCTATAAATTCAGGTTTGATAAAAATGATGACGACCAACATTTTTTTATCAAAATGAAATGATATATTCTATCACTTTGTAGAGTTGCCTGTAACATCACCATTAGGTATTGCTGTGATTAAAAACTTGGAGAATTGGGAACACATCTTACAAGAGAAAATGGATCAATTTGAAGGTCCACCCCCTAATTACATCAACACATATCCAACTGACCTATCAGCAGGAGCTGGACCAGCTATTCTTCGAAATAAAGCAATGCTAGATCCTGAAAATACTCCGTTCAAGTAAGAATGCTCTTTATATGTCTTCCTGCAAAAACAGTTGGGCAAAATATGCATAACTTTGAACCTGCAATTCTATTTCTAGCAAAATACACTAAGGAAACATAAGAAATCTTGTTAGAAGATTATTTTTCCCAGGATTACCTATAATTCAGTAAGCATTACTTTTATATTTAGGGGAAAACTTTTATTACTATCTTTATTTTAAGAACTCTTACAGAAATTCTTTGAGGTAATCCACATATGCAAACAGGATACTGTACTGACCTTTTGTAATTTAATAGTAAGCACATTGTTCTTCACAGATGCTGTGATCACTGAAATGTTCATTTGGGTCCCTAACCTAAACGGCATGCTTTTTCTCTTGAAGCCGCTGGCCCTAATTAAGAGTATTGCTCATACGCGTAAAGAGCAGGGCTCTTTAGCTTGTTAGGAGGTTAGAAATAAAATTTATGACTATCTTTATTGGGGATATGCTTTTAACCAACAGAACCAAACTAATGCATAATTTTAAAAAACTAGGAGATTTATTTGACTCTCAGCTCAATCTGTTCACTCAGAGAACCTGTAATTAGATAATTGCTAGATTTTTAGAAAAATTAAAAAATGAAATTACAAAATTTTGTTAATTTTAATGCTGTAACTTCTTTGCTATAGATAGTGGAAGTTTTTTTAAGTACCTGTAAATGTGAAACATTTTCTGTAGACTGAAAGAGTGATGTGTTGATTGTTTTACTAGATCCCGGGATTCCTCTGCACTTCCAGTCAAACGACTTTGGCATTTCCTTGTTAAACAAGAAGTTCTTCAAGAGACATTCATTAGATATATTTTCACTAAGAAAAGAAAGCAGAGTGAGGTATTTTGAAAAAAAAATTTTTTTTTCCTGTTGTAATTTTTGTTTAGTTTTCTTTAATATTTCTAATGGAGTGAGTGCTTGATTTGGTTGGAACTTTCTATCTTCCATACATCATAGGTAATAGTTTACCAAATTATAATAAATTATATTTAGGTTAAAAACATATAATTTTCATTTCATAGCAATGAAACAAAATAGGTTCCTTGATAAGTCATGTATACTCAAGTGAAATTTAGTACTTCTTTTATAGTATTCAATATTTGCCATTGGGCTTTTCCATTCAATAAAGATTTTGATGGATTGTTTAGAGAATTTAATATATAAATGAGTGTGCTCTGTATTATGATTCTCTGAATATCATTTAATTGAAAATACAACGTAGCCCTTTAAAAGCATTTTATTTACTTAACATTTAAAAATGAACAGGATAAGTTTTAGAAGCAACAGATTCAGAGAATATATTACAGACATAACAAATTCAAAATGAAGAAAGATGGCTTTTACAGTGTTGGACAGAGGAGAGGTTCTGCATTGCATGGTTAAAAAACTAGGAGAGCCATTTGACTCTCAGCTCAATCTGTTCACTCAGAGAACCTGTAATTAGATAATTGCTAGATTTTTAGAAAAATTAAAAAATGAAATTACAAAATGTAAATTAATAATGTAATACCATTCAGGATTTAAGAAGACTCAGAAGTTTGGGAGACTGGCACTGTGAAACTTAACATGATCTCTTCCTTATATAAGGAGGGGTCCATATATCTTTTATTTGAGCAATTTCAGTTTATTTTGCCACTTAATGACATAATAGGCAATTTGGATTGTGTTCTCAGGATAGTGTGTCAGGTATGATTAAAAATTTGGCCAACAGACTTTATAAGAAGATGAATTATATTTCACTTAGGAAAGTGAAAACCGAGAGGGACAGTGCACAGGATTTCGTTTCCCAAGGTGAATTAGAAAATTGCTTCTCAGTTTTCCCCATACCTAGGGCAGCAGAACCTACCGAGCTTGTCACTCACTTACCTAGATGGTAATGGTGGTCAGCCCTCGTGAAGACTTTTATTTTCTCTGTGGATTTAAAATGTGTGCTTACGTAGGAATTGGGGAATTGAACTACAGAGATTTTTAAAAAGTCTTTTTTGATAATAAACAATAAACCCTGGTGGTATTGAAATTATTGATGATTATTAGAGGATCAGAGCCAAATTCCTTTCCACTGTTTACACCATGTTCTATAGTGATGCTGAGTCCAAATGCCATAAAAATGAGATACAGAAATCTAAGAAATAGATTTAAAAAATAGATACTTATTTAATTAGGGGTTTCTTATTCACAGAAAACTAGTTCATTGAAGGATCTGTTTTCTGTGTATTTAGTTCTTCAAATTACTAAACATAATGACTTATTAAAGATATGCTTTAATTATTCATAAGGTTTGTAGCAGTTTGATTGGGTTGGATTATCAGAGCTTCAGATTACTGTGGGGAGTTTGTTTGGACTCCCAGACTCTTGTCTTGCCCTTGCCCTGGCCCTTCAGGCTCAGTTCTTTCCCTCTTCCTTAAATAAACTTCCCCCATCCTTTATGCCCCCTCAGTCTCTGTGCTCTTAGAATCAACAGCCAAATGTGTGTTACCTGCTATTTTTGTACTAGCCTAGGATATCCATGGACAGGAAGGTAGGACAGAGATAAATAGAACATTTCTTAAAATGCTATGTAAGCATTGGTTGGCTCTACGGAAGGGAAGTACATAGCTGGAAGTTTGGATGGGAAGAATTTTTATTGTGTACCCTTTTGTACCTTTTTGTTTGTTTGTTGGTAATCCTCATCGGAGGTTATTTTCTCCACCAATTTTCAGAGAGAGTAGAAGGGAGGGAGAGAACCACATCGATTGGTTGCCTCTCACGTGCTTCTTGATGGGCTGGGGATTGAACCTGTAAGAGTATAGTGGGACCCTCAACCCAGGTACGCACCCTTGACTGGGAATCGGGCCTGCAACCCTTCTGTGTGCAAGCTGGTGCTCTAACCATTGAACCACTGGCAAGGGCCTCTTTTGTAACTTGAATTTTAAATTGTTGAATGAAATTCTGTCTAGTGCTGTCAAATAGAATTTTCTGTGACAGTGGAAATTTGTCTCTTCTGTACTGGTAGTCACCAGCCACAAATGGTTATTGAGCATTTAAAATGTGGCTGGTGTGATTGAGGAACTGAAATTTTAATTGTATTTAATTCAAATTTAAGTAGCCACATATATTTAATGGCCACTGTATGGAATCTCATAGATCTGCCAAAAAATTGTTTGCATGAGGGGAAAAAAAATGTTAAAGCTGTTAAGATAAAATATAAACTAGTCACTAATTTCAGAAATGTGCAGCATTATTAAAACTACCCACCTACTTGCCCTGGCTGGTGTGGCTCCTTTGGTTGGAGTGTTCCATGCACTGAAAGGTTATGGGTTCAATCCTGAGTCAGGTCGAGGCCAGTAGCGGTGGCAGTGGAGAGGGAGAGGGAATGATGGATGCTCTCACTCACATCCATGTTTCTCTCCCTAAAAAAAATCAATGAAAATATGTCCTTGGTAGAGTATTAAAAAACAAACTACCCATTACTAAGAGAGTTTATCTTTTTAAATCATTAAATAGGATCTTGGTAATCAATAAATTTGGTAAATTTAGTGGACTAATAAAATTAGCAAACTAATCCTAAAAGTGCTAACACTTTTAAAGTGTTAATTAAAAAAAAGACTTAATAATAAAATTCTTCTTAGAAATGCTAAAATTTTAGATGAATTCACATAGAAGTTTTACTCATTGGCTATATTAAGAATATTTCACAAAACAGGTGTTGGTGAAATTGATCAATGTGACAGACTCAGCTACGTGATACAGGCAAATAGTTTGCTCTGCAGTTTGGCCCCGGCACCCGGCACCTGTTCCTCCTTCACTGTCAGGTGCAGCAGCCCCAGAGCAGCCGCTGGTGGTAGGGGCAGAGAATTTGGCCCTTTTGGCTTTAAGTGAAACAGCCACTTTAGGAGGGTATTGCTCTGATCAAACACAACAGAGCAGAAGTATTACTTCTAACTGTAGCCATTCCTAATGATCCTGTCATCAACCAGCAGCAAGTATTTTGTGTGATTCTTTCTGATGCCTCATTTTATGAAACATTTACTTCTGAGGAGAAAAGTTATTAAGTAAATGGTTGATGTTTATTCTAATCCCTCTCCATGGATATATTCCTTATAAGTGAGAGTAAAATAATTATCAGTACTTTCGATCTGTGTTTAGAAGTTAATTTTAATTTTTAATTTGAAAGAACCCTATAGGATAGTAACCTAAGTATTATAGAATGCATCTGTTTGTATAAGTAGGTGTTATTTTTAAAGATTACAGTTTAAGCTAGAACTTTTAAGTTAAATAACTGATATACAAATAACTAGTTTTTATTTTGAAATAGTTTTATATATACTATAGTTACATTAACTTTAATTTTGCCCGGTTTGCTTTGTGTGTTGTTTTTCTGATAACATCACATTTTCTCGGTTTAATTTCTTTCATGACATTTTGCTTTGAAAAGGAAACCTTGCAAATTCATTTTATCATCTTTAAGTGATGGAGTAACCATTTCAGTTTGAAATTTTTCATTCTCTTTATAATTTTGTTTCATGCATGGCTTTGTGTTTGTGACGGTGTGGTGTTATTTAGTCTGTAGAAGAACATGTGGTGGAGCATGTCAAACAAAACTCCGTAGCAGAAGATTGCCACAGCAAGGTAGTATTCCAAGCTCTTGTATTTAGCTCATTCTTTCAAGTGCAAGGAACTAATGCCTGATCTCTAATACTAACCATGACCTACCCAGTTGGTCAGAGTACTCATTGCACACCTCAGTGACACACGGTAGGAAAAGCTGCACTAGGTCTGGCTCTCCCTGCCACTGGTTCTTCTCTTTCCTGCTTTCTGTCCCACCTATACTTAGGTCACTTTTTCCAGGCTGTTCTTAAACATGATTGTCTATCCATATTCTTTTTATAAGTTACTATTGATTTCAGAGAGAGGGAGAGAGAAATAGAAATATCAATGATGAGAATCATTGATTGGCTGCCTCCTGCACATCCCCTACTGGGGTTCAAGCTTACAACCCAAGCATACGTCCTGAGTGAGAAATGAACCATGACATCCTAGTTCTTGGATCAATCCTCAACCACTAAGCTGGCTCTTTCTTCTTGATTTCTGCCTCTTCTTTCCATCCTGTCACCTTTGACCTTAAGCCACTGCACTTTCCTCTCATCAATTTCCTTCATTCCTTTCTATTTTTCTTTCCAACTTCTCCTTAGTCCTGTCTCATCACCTTTATCTAATGTTTCATTTCTTATGTGACTCCTTTGTTTTTGTCTTTTTTCCTTCACTTGGGCCTCTTATGTATACACGTTCTTATTACAGTATCTTTGCACTCTTTTAGAAGAGGTAAGAGAGACATATTACTACTATAAATACTCGTGAAAATTATGCTAGCTATCTTCTATGACAGTTCATCAATATCCTATCATTAGAATGGAAATACTTGTAATTGGATGATTACAGGGCATCAGCAAATTGAAGCTAATCCCAAAGCTAATTTTCAACACAGTAAAATTAATAACCCCTTTTTACTTACTGCTGCTGCATTTTCTCCTTGCTTTTTTAATGTTGTGGGGAGTGCAGATCTCTACATAGAGCTGTGCTGCAACAACTATAATTTGCCAACAACTGTTTTGCAGGTTGAAGCTGATCTGGGTTATCCAGGTGGAAAGGCAAAAATAATTCATAAGGAATCAGATATGATTATGGCATTTTCTATTAACAAGGTAAAAGCTTTAGTCATTATAAAGAATGTTGTTCTTTTTTGTGAAATTGACTGAATTAGTGACTCTGCTTTACAGGCAAACTATAATGAAATTGTTTTGGCTTCAACACATGATGTACAAGAACTCGATGTTACTTCTCTACTAGCCTGTCAGTCATACATGTGGATTGGAGAAGAATATGACAGAGAATCCAAAAGGTTGGATTGTGTTACGTAGTCAATTTTAAATGTAGTTTTCTTTAAAAGGTTAAATGCTTTTGCACATGATTTGAATTATCCAGATTAAAAAAAGTATATTTTTATCTACCTTCATTTGGGTAGGAAACAAATATAAGCAAGTCATTCATACTTGTTCCATTAGACCCTGAAGTATTCATTGAGTCAGAATAATTCCCAACACCAAAGTCTAATGTTGACAATTGCTACTTAGACATTTAACCCCAAAGAAATGCCAGGAATTACATAATATTCAGTAAATTCAGCTGATCTGGATAATTAAAGCAAAAGGCTGTATACACAAATGTATTCATTAGACTGATGAAGCATATTTACTGAATAATTTCCAGTGTTTCTTCTTATCTCCTTATAAGCATACCTTTTTTGCAGATAAAAATGTGGACACTGCACCAAATGTTTTTGTAACACTTTCCTTTTGGGGTTTCTTCTCCACGTTTGCTCTTCCTCTTGCTTTTTTCCAGACTCTTGAAAATTTTATATGCTTGAGAATGGTACCATCATAACCTTTCTCCTGTTCTGTTGAGTTTTCTATTTTATCAATATATAATATAACTAGATTTCACTATCACACTTCTTGGTAGATATAACCATGTAATATAGTTCATCATAAAAATTACTTTTAACATTTTTATGTGATAATTAGTATCTTACTCTTAAGAAATCTTTAAACTCAAATTTCTTTAATTCATACATTTAAAATGTATGAATTTGATACATGGGATTACTGTACTTGAAGAGAACATATACTCTTTTTCTAAAAAGAAAATCTCTATTAAATATTTCAAAACAAACATTTGTTCTAACTTGTGTAATAATAAATTTATAACTGAACATTTGACTAATGTATATTTGGCAAATGGGAAAAGTTAACCAGAAAGAAAATTGGTTATGATTAGGACATATACTTAAGTTTTCCTCATGGATGTTTGTTTATTTTTAAATAAAGACTGTCCTATGTGTACATAAGTTCTCTAATTGGAATGTGTTAAGAAAGAAAGGACTTTTCACAATAACACATATTTGTTTTTCACAGTTCAGATGATATTGATTATCGTGGTTCCACTACAACTCTTCATCAACCCAGTACATCAGCAAATCCTACGCATCCACTTTCATCTCTGCCCTGGCTGGGCAGTGGACAGACTAGCACTGGAGCTAGTGTGGTATGTCATTTAATATTAGATATAGTTTCTGGATATGGACTTCCTCAAAATAAGTTGAAATCACTTTGAGCTAGGAATGATCCAAAAGATTAGAGCAGTGACCAGTTAGACGGTCCTATATAATAAAGAGGTAATATGCAAATTGACCCTCATGTTCTCACACAAGATGGCCGTCCCCATGTGATCAAAGGTGGCCGCCACAAGATGGCTGGCAGGGGAGGGTAGTTGTGAACAATCGGGCCAGAAAGGAGGGGGGGCAGTTTGGGGTGACTAGGCTTGCAGGGGAGGGCAATTAGGAATGAACAGGCCTGCAGGGGAGGGCAGTTGGGGACAGCTGGGTTGGAAGAGGAGGGCAGTTAAGGGTGACCAGGTCAGCAGCAGAGGACAGTTAGGGGCAACTAGGCCTGCAAGGGAGGGTAGTTGGGGGTGAACAGACCTGCAAGGGAGGGCAGTTGGTGGCAACCAGGATGGCAGGGGAGGGCAGTTGGGGGAAGCCAGGCCTGCAGGGGAGCAGTTTGGCATCGATCAGGCTGGCAGGGAGTGGTTAGGGGGTGATCAGGCTGGCAGGCAGGTGAGTGGTTGGGAGCCAACAATCCTGGATTGTGAGAAGAATGTCCGACTGCCGGTTTAGGCTCGATCCCATAGAGATTGGGCCTAAACCGCCAGTCAGACATCCCCCAAGAGGTCCCAGATTGGAGAGGGTGCAGGCTGGGCTGAGGGATATCCCTCCAGTGCACAAATTTCATGCATCAGGCCTCTAGTATAATAAAAAAATCTAACATACTGTGAGTTTCTGTGTCAGGTGCATGCTTTTTCTCACAACAACCCTAGGTGTGAGGTGCTGTTATTATCCCCCATTTTCTAGATGAGCAAACAGAGGCACAGAGTGAAAAAGCAGAGTCAACAGGAGTTCATGTCTACTTTAAGTGTGTGAAGTGCATCAGTAGCATTGCTAGTCACTGTAGTTGAAGAGGTCCCATTCTCATGTTCTATGAAGACCCTGGAGATACTCATTGTCTTCAGAGAGGGGCACTTGGAGAATTCCCTTTATCACTAGATAAAGTGCCTGGTGTCCTTACCGTGCACATGGGCCCGGGTTCTGCCAGGAAGTGACTTGCTTCCACAGCTGTTCAGACAAGCGTCATACATTAGTAGTTCAGAAAATCCACAACAGGCTTTATTTCAGTAATTAGCCAGTTGTAAAGAATAAATGTTATCAGAATTAGAGTTGGCATGAATCATATCCCTCCTCACCTCTTCTGTTATGCAAAACTAAATTCATTTTTATTTCCTTTTAAAGCTTATGAAAAGGAATCTACATAATGTTAAAAGAATGACCTCACACCCTGTCCATCAATACTGTAAGTATTTTATTTATGGTCCAAGGATTGTAAACAGGCTCTTCCATTTTGAAAAATATTTTATAGAATGGAAAATATTGGACCTCTTTCTTCAGCTTCTTTATTTCTTACCTTTTGCCTTTTCTCTTCTGTTTCAGATCTTACAGGTGCTCAGGATGGCAGTGTACGCATGTTTGAATGGACACGACCTCAGCAACTTGTCTGTTTCCGCCAAGCTGGCAATGCAAGAGTAACCAGACTATATTTTAATTCTCAAGGCAACAAGGTTAGTTTTGGGGATTACTGCTAAACTCATCTGAAAATAATTGTGGCTGTTCATGAGGACATGGTTAGCAAAACTACACCTGAAAGCAAATTCAGTGACCCTGTGGTTAGCCGAGAAGGTAGTTTGTTGGTGTCTCTTTCCCCCCTTGTCTCCCAATAACAGCATTAATTCACAGAATTTTGTATGGCTTAGTTATCTTCTTAAAGATACTAAGTATTCTGAGGGAAGAACTCTTTTGAGTGTGTTGGTGGTCTTATAAGCACATTCAAGCACCTGAGAGAAACCTTCCAGTTTCTTTCTGAATTGTACTACAGAATATTGGAGGAAAACAGTAAAATGGGTGTGGGAAAGTATTTAAAAGGTAGTGGGCCATGACTGGGTGGCTCAGTTATTTGGAGCGTGTTCCTACACCAGAAGGTGGTGGGTTTGATCCTCAGTTGGGGTGCCTATGGGAAGCAACCAATAGATTTCTCTCTCTTTCAAATCAATAAACATATCCTCAAGTGAGGATTTTTTTTAAAAGGTGGAAAAGTATTTATAGTATTTGGACCTTCTTGGGACCTGCAGCAACAGAAACATACCTGTGGGGAGAATAAGGACCTCTAGTTTCCATAAATGTTCTTACCTGTGAGATGGTTGCTAAGAAGCTGTATTTAATATTTACACCTTTTTTTACAGTGTGGTGTTGCAGATGGAGAAGGTTTTCTGAGTATCTGGCAAGTAAACCAAACTGCTGCAAATCCCAAACCTTACATGGTGAGTATCACTCAGCATTCCCAGAGCCTGTGGAGGCCACTTGTTTATGAAGTGTCTAGTTCAGACAGTGAATCTCATTGGCGGGTCTGGTTGGACAGAGACAGTCTGTCCAGCAACAACAGCCCAGAAGCCATCATTGCTCTGGTTTAAGACTGAAATGACCTGTAAAACAGAAACCTTGCTTTTTGCAACTGAAGGGCAACCATTATATTAGAAAAATTTCACAAGCTTTCCATTTGCGTAGTCCTACACAGGATACATTTTCATTACACTTTTATCCATTTTGAAAATTCTATTTTTAATGACAGAATTTTGAAGTGATACCTATGTTAAGAATCAAACAGATTGCAGGTACAGTCATCGCTTGGTATCTGTGGGGGATTGGTTCTGGACCTCTGTGGGTGCTAGAATTCCTTATGTAAAATGGCTGTAGTCTTTGCATATAACATACATTTTCCTGTATATTTTAAATTACTTATAATACCTAATACAATCTAAGTTTTATATAAATAGTTGTTATACTATATTGTGTAAGGAATAATCACAAGAAAAAATAGTCTGTACAGTTCAGTACTGATGTAGCCATCTCTGGCCTACCTAACTGTAGATACACACTAACAACAGTGTAACTTTTATTTATTTATTTATTTATTTATTTATTTTAATGTATTTTATTGATTTTGTACAGTGAGGAAGAGAGAGAGATAGAGAGTTAGAAACATCAATGAGAAAGTCATCGATCAGCTGCCTCTTGCACACCCCTTACTGGGGATATGCCCGCAACCAAGGTACATGCCCTTGTCCGGAATCGAACCCTGGACCTTTCAGTCCCCAAGCCGACGCTCTATCCATTGAGCCAAACCGGTTTGGGCAACAGTGTAACTTTTTAAAAATACATATTTTTGACCTGCAGATATAGAGGGCCAACTGTATTCCAGTTTTCTCCAGAACTTTGTTTAGTATATTATAAAATAATAGGCTACTTTATTCATGAATCCAAATCAGACTACACCACTGTGATACAGACAAGCATATTTTCAGTGGGTGGGATGAGGCCGGAGGAGAGATGGAAAATGGTGCTCTTCTATGCAGAACTTCCACTTCATGTACTTTGATTTTTTACAGAGAAGAAGAGAGGGGTAGAGAGTTAGAAACATCGATTAGAGAGAATCATCGATCAGCTGCCTCTTGCACACCCCCCACTGGGGATGTGCCCGCAACCAATGTACATGCCCTTGACGGGAATTGAACCTGGGACCCTTCAGTCTGCAGACCGACGCTCTATCCACTGAGCCAAACCGGTTTCGGCTAACCAAGCCATTTAATTATATGAAGTTCATGTGCTTGGTACCTTTGCTATGTATTCTGAAAATATAACTTTTAATTCCTCTTTTTTATTATCCCTTTACAGTTTAAAAAAAAATTATTGGTATTAGTCAAATATGCGAATGACTGCTAATTCTCTTACTATCACTTATTCTTTATTCTAGACTTTTAAAAAACGATTCTTAGCTCATGCATATAGTATTACATTAGCAGAACTGTGTTTTTACTGTACCAAATTTTATTGGATGTTTAGATAACATCCACTGCACTTTGTTTTCCGTAGAGTTGGCAGTGCCATAGTAAAGCCACAAGTGACTTTGCATTTATTACCTCTTCAAGTCTAGTTGCCACATCTGGACAATCCAATGACAACAGGTAGGTTGACAGAAAAGCAAAATAAGTAGTTTTTTTTTGTTTTTTTTCCCCAGACAGGTATTCTTGGAGGCTTTTTCCACCCTAGGAATATAAAAACTTTGTTACATAATTCTTAGATTACTTTTCCTTACCAAGAGAAAAACAAAAAATACTCCTAATTTAGTTATCAATAAGCATGTATAATTATTACCCAGTCATTTCTTTGCATTGCTGTTAGTACTGTCATGTTCTTGAGGATTAAAAAGCATTTGACACTCTAGCCATCATTCTCAACATCATCTTTGACCTCACAGTTTTCATTGACATGAATAACTTCACATCCCTGCAGCGGTTCCCCCTGCGGCTATAGGAACGCCCCTTGTACTCAGGACACCATGTCTGCTTCCTGGCAGCGGTCCTGGAAAAGGGGAGGGGCTGGGGATAAGACTGGGCAGAGGCAAGAGAACCATGGACAGAACTGTACAGTGTGAAAAGATAAAATCTTAGAGGAGATATCCTCCTTCTAGTTGAGAATCACTACTTTATAAATGCAGTGTACAAAAAAAGATAAGATTCAATAAGATATTTGACTTGAAGACAGTTTGCCCCTACTGATGCCTCAGAACAATTATTCATGATGTAATTTTGTTATTCTTTGTTTCTTTATAAGAAATGTATGCCTCTGGGACACTTTGATACCACCTGGAAACAGCCTCATTCATGGTGAGTAAGGCCTATGGCTTGTAATACCCTCTGAAGGAATGCTTCCCTGGTTTTCTTTCACCAGGGAATCTAGTCAGTGTTTAATTACATGGGTTGATGGAAAAGTATTTATAAGTTAACTAGAATATCTGGCTACGTTGCCAAGGTAAAGATGTGTGGGCATAGAAAACCAGCTAGCCTAGAGTGGCCTTGAGTTGTATTCTCATCAGAAAATGTGGCATGGAGGGCAGTGTTACTAACACTGTGTAAGGAATTAGTTACACTGTTCACTGATCTCAACAGAAATAAGATCTTATTTTAAAGAATTAAACATAACCTAAGTCAACCTTACAGTAGGAGCTGGAAATAGGAGCAATAACATTTAAATATTACTTTAAGACAGTATTTTCCAAATTGGTGTCCTAATGCTCTCTCTTCTTCATGATGCTGCTGAAAGAATGCTTTAGCCAATGAGTCTGGTTAAAGCTTGGTAGCTTTTTATATTTTTAGTTTTATTTATTTTTATATTTTTATTTGAATGAAGCATCAATGATGAGAGAGAATTGGTTGCCTTCTGCACACCCTCCACTGGGTACTGAGCCCACAACCCTGGCATGTGGCCTTGACCAGAATCAAATCTGGGACCTTTCAGTCCACAGGCCACTCTCTCCACTGAACCAAATCAGCTACGGCTGGGTTTTTATTTTTAACCAAAGGATTTCTCAGACTATTACTATGCTTTTGTGGATTTTGAATAGTGTAGTTGTTTCACAATTTTATTTAACATCTTTTCAAGATTTGTCATTTAGTGGTGCGTCTTTAATCTTTAAAATGCAGAGAATCTGGGAAGACTAACTCTCTAACGGGTAGCTGGTTTTTTCACATTGTGCTACTTGAGTTTCAGCTACTTACCTGAGAAGACTTTACCAGGCGTCCGTCCGGGCAGGAACTGGGAGAGGGTAATACCTGTCAGTGGTGGCTCTCAGTGAGGTAGCATGTTTGAGTGGCGCTCCCCCTGTGGGAGCACACTGACCACCAGGGGGCAGATCCTGCATTGAACATCTACTCCCTGGTGGTCAGTGTGTGTCATAGAGACCAATCATTCCACTGTTGGGTCAGTTTGCATATTAGTCTTTTATTATATAGGATAGAGGCCCAGTACACAGGAGGGAGCCGGCCAGCCTGCCCTAATGGGGACCCCCCATTGGGTGGAGGTCCCTGATGGGGATTGGGATCAGCAGGGGCAAGAGGCCACTGGCGTTCTGGTCATAAAGGTCGTTCCGCCGTTTTGGTCACTGGGCTTTTATTAGAATGAAAAATGTCTAATCTCTGTATTTGTTATTTAATGCATATTTACATGTCAGAATTGCCAAGATAGAATTTAAGAAAAGGCTCTTGTTTTTCTTCAGGTTTCACATGCCATGAGCACGGCGCCACGGTACTGCAGTATGCGCCAAAGCACCAGCTCCTGATATCGGGAGGTAGGAAGGGCTGCGTCTGCCTCTTTGACATCAGGCAGAGACAGCTCATCCACACCTTCCAGGCGCACGACTCAGCCATTAAGGCACTGGCTCTGGACCCCTGTGAGGAGTATTTCACCACAGGGTCGGCAGAAGGGAACATAAAGGTGAGCTGGTAGCAGAGGTTGGGATTTCTGTAGTAGGTTGTCTTTATCTGCTGTCAAGGCTGCTTGGGAAGAAAACACTCAAACCCCACCTGTTCTTGCAAACAAGGGCATAAGGGAAGCTTTGTAGAGATACTATCTCCTGACACCCTTCTTCCTTCCTTCCAGGTGGTTCTTCCTACACTGTTGTGGTTGGGAAAACCAGACAGAGTTCTCTAAGGCATTTTGGGTCAAATGTAGGAGTTTAATTAGGGCCTGGATTTTTTGGTGACGTTAGTTCAGTGCCTCCTCTCTCCTGCCTCTGCTCTCAGTCCTTACTCTGTGTGTAGTTGAGGTGAGGTTTGTGGATGAGATGGTACTATTCTTTTATGTTGCGAGAGCCTAGCTTAGCATTGGGAACATGTTTAATCAAGTTAAATATGCAATTGAGAGAGGACACGAAATGGCAGAAGAATAGATGGATGGGTTCTGAGCCTTGTCCCGAAGCAGAAAGAGCAGCTGAGGGTCGCGCTAGGAGTGTTCGTTAGCAAGCTAAGAGACAGGCGAACTCCAGGAGAAGGTAAATATGCAATTGAATTAGAATTGGGGTATATGTGGTTAGTATGAAATTATAAGAGGATGTGAAGAGAAATTTGAAAGCAGGGACAGCAAAGGGTAAGGACAGTAGTTAATCATCTGAGTGATTTATTTTCAGGTTGCTAAGCTGTTAGGAAGAGTCAGTGGGTGAAAACTGGGCCAGGGGACCAGAAGTGAAGATCAGGTTTTTGCTTTTGGTTCTCTCTCTCCTTTTTTTGGTGACTTATACTTTGTTTTCACTCTCCCTCTTTTAAACCAGGTTTGGAGATTGACAGGCCATGGTCTGATTCATTCCTTTAAAAACGAACATGCTAAACAGTCCATATTCAGAAACCTTGGGGCAGGAGTCATGCATATCGACATCATCCAAGGCAACCGGTTCTTCTCCTGCGGGGCAGATGGCACTCTGAAAACCAGGGTCTTGCCCAATGCGTTTAACATCCCTACCAGGCTTCTTGACATTCTATAGATTCAATATTGGAGCTTTATTTTTATAAACATTTCAATTAAAAAACACACTGCAGTAGTTATTAGGCATTTCTGCTTTCCAAGCAGTTAACATACTGAAAACAATACAGAGAATCTCTGTAGAAATTGAAAGATTCAAACTGAGTGTTGTGCTGAGTGTTGCCTATATACAGGTTGTTAGAATGACTGTGCATGTACCTTTTATCGTGCTGACGTTCTTAAAAAAAAAAAAATCAAACCTAGTATCATATGAAGGGTACTGTTCATTACAGCATTTATTAAACCTGATTCAGAACACATTAGTAAGTTTAATAATGAGAAGGACCTTTGTACCAAATTAAGGGAGAAAATGTTGCTGGTTCAGGTTTTTCTTCCTATTCTTACCACTGACCGAGGCATGCCTGCAGTCTCCTCTGTTGAATGAGGACAGACACAAGGTATTAAGCTCTTGATCACCGGAGTGTGCAGTGACCAGCGAGGTCGTTCCCATGCTTTCCTGTTAGTGTTTAAACTGAGCTACTGCTGTAACTTGCAAATGAGTGCAAATTTAAATGCAATGTTTTCCTTACGATTTGCACATTCATATTGTTTGGACTGCTAGTTTTTCTATTTAAACATTTGCCTTCATGTTAGAATGTAATATTGTGAACATGACACATTTGTAATTAACCAAAACATACCAGTGTAGTACTTTTTCATGTATTCATGATTTAACACCCAGAACATTTTAAGGTTATGTTGAAACTACACCAATAGAACATTCCATATCCTACTTACAATGAATGTTAGGCTTTTTGTGGCCAGTTAATAGTTGACGACATTGGTGATATTATTTATTACCACAGCCTATTGTATAAACTATGCAGGATTAAATATTATTTGCTTGTAAAATATTAGCCAGTGTTGTTATATTTTGCTGTACCTCCTTGGTTATGACCAAAATATGTTAAGCTATTGAAACCAATGTCTGTGTGTTTAAATGTTTACCGGCAAATTGTCTCATCATTTTAATAAGAATGCTTAATGCCTGTGCGGTAAATAGTAAAATATAAAGGCATAAAAGCACTTTTCTCTGAAGGCAATGTGATGTTCAGGCTGTGCAATATGTATGTAAAGGAAAAATAAATGTAATTTGTTTGAGTTTTACCTTAGTTTGGTCTGGCATTTTTGGATAATAAACTGTTGGGATCATTTTACATGTGATAAAATGTTTAACTTTTAGAGAACTTTCAAGCTGTTAAGAAGTTCATTCACTCACGAATATTTACTATGAACCTTCATCAGAAGCCATTCTAGGAAATGGATACAGTGGCAACCCAAATGGAGAGGGCAGGGCGCTCAGGGGGGGATGTAGCTGGGTAAGAACTAACCTCATTTACTGAAATGCAGACACTGGTGCTGATGCTGAGCTGGGAATGGTGCTTATGTGGAATGTGGAGCAGTGAGAAAAGGAGGAGACATGCTTGAATGCATGGGAACACAAATTTGAAAAAAAAAAAAAAGAAAACGTGTACGTACACTTACCTCAGTTTTGTATACAAAAACCTGCATACGTTGCATCCTCTCTGTCATTGTATATATTACACTGGAATAGTCCCAGCTAATTCATTTGGAATCTGTAAGGTAATAGAATTTTCAAACTGAAATTTTAAAACTATTGGTAGCTGCCACTTTCTTTAAGCTATTGCTTTATAGTAATCTACCATGTTACTAATTGGTGTGTTTTTTTAATTAAAAATTTAGAAGATTTAGGGGTGTGTATATGTGTGTGTGTGTGTGTGTGTGTGTGTGTGTGTGTGTATATTTATATATATATAAATGAGGTGCCCTAGGCAGTTTGGCTCAATGGATAAAGCGTCAGCCTGTGGACCAAAGGGTCCCAGTTCCATTGTGGTCAGGTGCACGTGCCTTAGTTGCAGGCTCCTCCCCAATCCAGGTCCTGGTGGAGACTTGTGCAGGAGGCAACCAATGGATGTGCTTCTGTCACATCGATTATTCTTCCTGTCTTTCCCTCTCTCTTCCACTCTCCCCAAAAATCAATGGGAAAATATTCTCAGGTGAGGATTAACACAACAATAATAACAATAATAAATTGAGCCAATACCACAGAGAGCTTCCATCTACTCCCCTCATTAGTTTCCCTCATTAATAACATTTTGCATTAGTGTGATACATTTGTTATAACTAACGAACCAGTATTGTTGCATTTTAAAGTCCATGGATTACATTAAGCTTCATTCACCCTTTGTGTTTACAGTTCTGTTTCAAAGAAGTCATAATATCACATATCCAGTATTACAGAATCATACAGAATAGTCTCATTGCCCTTAAATGCCCGAGTTCACCTATTCATTTCTTCCCATTTACCCCTAATGTTTAGCAACCACTGATCTTTTTCCTGTCTCCATAATTTGCTTTTACCAGAATGTCATAGAGTTGGAATCACATACTATGCAGCCGCTTTAGATTAGCTTCCTTCACTTAGCGATATGTATTAAGACTTCTTCATATCAGTAATAATATTCTATGTACTGCAGTTTGTCTATTCACCTTTAGAAGGAAAGTGGTTGCTTCTAATTCTTTATAATTAGAGTAAAGCTGCTGTAAACATTTGTGAGCAGGTTTTTGTGTTGACATAAGTTTTCAACTCATTTGGCAAAATGCCTAATAGTGAGATTGCCGGACTGTATGGTAAGACTGTTTGGCTCTTAGATTGAAATGGATTATAATGGCATTTTTTTTCCCTAGGGAAGTTATGCTAATGGTGATCATTTATTGAGTTCTTACTGCATTCAGCCCTGAGTTAAGCAACTTATAGATTATCTTACTTAACCTACAAAACAACCTATCAGATACTATCTTTTTGTTGGAGACAATATACTTTTTAAACCCTAATTTATAGGTGAAAAAGTTAAGACTTTGAGAAATTACTTAATATAACTCAGAGGCATAAAGATTCTAATTTAGTTTGACCGGAGTTCACACCCACTTAGCCTATATTATATTGTAACTTTGTTCTGCAGATGTGTGAATCCTGCTCACAGATCCCCATGAACTCAGAGAGAAGCTAGGCATATATTGCCAGGTGGGCTTTTGTATGTAGACACAAGGACATAGCACCTGACGCAAACCATCAAAACCTTTTTGATCTGCTTTCTACCCAAAACTCAAAATCTGAGTCTGGGTTCCAATGTTGCTCCAAAATAAGGGAGGTCAGAGTATGCACACTAACAAGAGGACCCAGAGGGAAAAAACTTGAGAGAAACTTTGTGATCCCAATCCCTAAAGCAAAACTGGTCCAAGCACTCTAGCCAGTTTGGCTCAGTGGACAGAGCATCGGCCTGTGGACTGAAGGGTCCCGGGTTCGATTCCATGCACCATAGTCCAAGGGCACATGCCCGAATTGCAGACTCAATCCCCAGTGTGGGGCGTGCAGGAGGCAGCTGATCAGTGGGTCTCATCATTGATGTTTCTATGTCTCCTACCCTTCCTCTCTGAAATCAATGTACCAGTATATAAAATAAAACAAACAAACAAAAAGTGGCCCAAACTACCCAGCCAGGCAGGATACTTTGAGCCTAAATGCGTTGAGGAGAGCTTCCAAAAGGATGGAGAGCAGTTCCTCTGTCAGGTAAGAGCAATAAGAGACTAGATTTGCCCTCTTGCTTAAAACAAAACAAAAGTAAACTATATTTAAAAATGGTCCTCAAGACACTGGACATCAGGCAGTGGAGGATAGTGATCCCTGAGACACTGTTAGCATTGTTATTGTCCCAATTTACCACGTAGAGAGGGGAGACCAGGCAGGGTCTCTCTGCCTGGCAGCCCCTCTGAGGTGCCAAAGAGAACTGGGAGTTGGGAGGCATGTTAGCTCGAGGTCAGACAAGAGCTGCATAGAGACCTACTTCCGGTATTCAGCTGAATATGAATTAGTGCACATGCGTAAAAAACCAGTGGCCAAAGAACATCTAAAGCACTACGGTCTAAACACAGAAAGCTTGGAATAGTTTATATTTTCACCAACAAAACTGGAAAACCTTGTAATCCATGGAGTATGAGGTACAGTACTCAGTTTTGCTGCAGTAATCAGACAGAATGAATCCTAGACAAAACACTGCTCTAGTTTCATCCAAGAGTGCTAAAAAAGAAAACGACCAAACTATTTTCAAATTGCTAAATTGCATCTCATAGCAAAGCTCCAGAATAATTATAGAAATACAAAAATATCCAGCACTCAACAAGGTAAAATTCACAATGTCTGACATTCAATTAAAATTACCAGGCATATGGTGCAACCACTGTGGAGAACAGTATGGAGTTTCCTCAAAAAACTGAAAATGGAACTCCCATTTGACCCAGTAATCCAACTCCTAGGAATATATCCCAAGAAACTAGAAACACCAATCAGAAAAGATATACTATGCACCCCTATGTTCATAGCACAATTTACAATAACTAGGATTTGGAAACAGCCTAGGTACCCGTCAGCAGATGATTGGATCAAAAAACTATAGTACATCCACACAATAGAATACTATGCTGCCATAAAAAAAGAAGGAATTCTTATCATTTGCAGCAACCTGGATAGAATTGGAGAACATCATGCTGAGTGAAATAAGCCAGTCAATGAAAGAGAAACACCACATGACCTCACTCATTTATGGATAATAAAGAACATTATAAACTGATGAGCCAAAAGATAGATATAGAGACAGTAAAGCAACAAGCAGACTGTAAAATTACAGCGGGGAGGGGAGGGAGATCTGGGGGAGATAAAAGATCAACCGAAGGACTTGTATACCTGCATATAAGTACAACCAATGGACACAAAACTCTGGGGAGGGAGGGCATCTATGGGAGGGGGGCCAATGGTAAGATATGTACACAGATAATAATTTAATAAATTAAAAAAGTTACCAGGCATGGAAAATATGTCCATAAAGAGAAAAATCAACCTCTCAAAAAAATGATCTATAAATAACACAGGTGATGAAATTATCAGAAAGGATATCAAAATAGTTACAACTATATTTTTATGTACAAGAAGCTAGAGAAGAGATTAAACATGTTAACTGGAGACATAAAAGACATTTTAAAAAATCACATGTCTAGCAATAAAAACTACAGTGTCCAATATGAAAAATACAATGATAGAGATTCAAAGATTAGACATTGCAGAAGGAAAGTTTAGTGAATATGAAGACATGGCAATAGACACTATACAAAATGAAACAAACATGGAATAAAATGAGCACAGCATCAGTGAGCTAGGGGATAACTTTAGGCAGCCTGATATGGTGTAATTGGGGTCACTGGAAGAAAAGAATAAAAAAATATAATTGAAATGAGGTCCAAAAAAGCTGTGGTACATTTACACCATGGAATACTATGCAGCAGTAAAAAAGAAATATCTGTTACCCTTAAAGACAGCATGGAGGGACCTGGAGAGTATTATGCTAAGCAAAATAAGCCAATCAGAGGAAGACAAGTATCCCGTGATCTCACTTATATATGGAATCTAATGAACAAAATAAACTGATGAACAAAATAGATTCAGAGACATAGAAGCATGGAACAGTCTGTCGAATCTCAGAAGGAAGTCAGAGTGAGTGGGTGAGTGGAAAGAGATCAATCAGAGAACTTGTATGCATGGTCACAAACAATAGGGTGGTAAAGGCCTGAAGGGGGCGGATATCAGGGGGCCAATGGGGGACAAAGGGAGACATATGTAATATTTTCAACAATAAAGATTAGAAAAACAAAAAACAGAAGAGAAGTAATGTACAGATATCTTCCAGTTTTGATTTTTAAAAAAAGGGGGTGGGGGTGGGGAAGAGAGTAACTTGGGAACCTATATACATATATGCAAAGTTCATGGACACAGAGTGTGTTGAAGGCCTTGGAGGGAGGTGTGGGATGGAGAGGGTCAATGAGGAAAAAAGAGGGGGGAGAGGGGACATCTGTAATTTTTCAACAATAAAGATAAATTTTAAAAAATAGATCCAAGAAGTTGAATGAAATTTAGGCATAGGAAACATGGAAGAAATCACATTGTCACATCATAATGAAATTGTTTAAAGCCATGGTAAAGAGAAAAATCTTAAGTGCAGCAAGAGAAAAATAGACACATTTTATACTAATGAGCAAAGGTAAAAATAGAGAAGCAGCATTTTTTCCCCTAAAAACCAAAAAGCTCACAATATTTTTTTTCAAATATACTAGTATATATTTTCCCATCATTATATATCATCCCCTAGAAAGTAAAATTCTTAACACAGTGAAAATAATTTTTAAAAATAAAAGTGAAATATCCTTCTCAAACTCTTCATAGAAAAAAAAAAAAAAAAGAAAGAAAAAAGAAGAGCAACACTTCCAAAATCATTTCACAAGGCCAGCATTACCCTGATATCAAAACCAGACCAAGATGCCACAGAATATAGAATCACAAGCCAATATCCCTGATGAACACAGATGTAAAAATCATTTACAAAATATTAGCAAACCATATTCAACTGCACATTAAAAGGATTACCCACCATGATAAAGTGGGATTTATTCTAGGGGTGAAAGGATGGTTCAACATCTGCAAATCAATATGATATTCCACATTAACAAATGAAGGATTAAAGTCACATGATTGTCACAGCAAATGCAGAAGCAGCATTGGACAGAATTCAATATCCATTTGTGATAAAAAATCACATGTATTTAATGTATCTCAACATAATAAAGGCCATGTATTACAAGCTCACTGGTAACATCATACTCTATGTTGAAAAACAAAAACATTTCCACTATGATCAGGGACAAGACAAGTGTCCACTCTTCATACTGGAAATTCTAGCCAGAATAATCAACCAACAAAAAGAAATAAAAGGTTATCTAAATTGGAAAGGAAAAAGTAAAACTGTCTTTCTTTTCAGGTGACATGATATTATATATAGTAAATTCTAAAAATTTCATTGGAAAAAAAGAAACACCTGTCAACTAATAAATGAATTCAGTTAAGTTGCAGTTACAAAATTAATGCACAAAAACCATTGTTTCTTTGAAACAACATTGAATTATCAAAAAGAGATAATAACAATTTATAGTTTCATCAAAAAGAATAAAATACTTAAGAAATAAATTTAACCAATGAGGTGAAAGATCTGTAAAATGACAAGTATGACATTGATGAAAGAAACTGATGACACAAATAAATGAAAAGATATTCCGTGTTTATGGCTTAAAATAATTGACACAGTTAAAATGTCCATGCTACCCAATACAATCCCTGTCAAAATTCCCATGGTGAGTTCTGGTTCAAATGCTAACATAAGAGAATCCTAAATTCAGAGCTTCTCCCTAAGGGGCAAAGGGCTTGGATCACGTATCAGGCACTCCAACTTTTACGATCTGCCTGTGAGAGACAAGACCCCAAAACATCTAGCTTTGAAATCCAGTGGAGCTCATGTCCACAAGACTCACAAAGCTCAACAAATGACACATGGCTCTTAATGGCTTCCACACTGACCCAGCACAGCCAGCCAGGTGAGTGACACCCAGACTGTAAGTGAAAGGGGCCTTTTAGCTTAAAACATCGGCCTGGGGGCAGGCATTTAACACACATCTGAAGGTCTGGTCGGGTCTTCCTCCGGGGACATCTTTGCACTCTCCCTCCGCCTCTTTCCAGCTCACTGGTATCTACCAACAAGGAGCTGTGTCCTCCTATGGCTCTCCAACTTTTACAGTGTGACCAGGGGCATCCCTCGGCAGCCTTGCTTTAATGGCCAACAGGACTTGCATTTCTGGGTCCCGTGGGTTTAGTAACAAACAAGTAGTTCTTGACTGGCTAGCACCCTGGAGGCCTGTTTGCTTGTCATGGAGCTTTGGCCTGAGGACAAGCATCTGGCTTTGCACACATCTAGGGGCCTACTTAAAATACATGCCAGTGATGGAGGCCAGTGGATGCCATCTTACTGATATCCCTCTGCCTCATCCCGGGTCTGATACCTGGACTTTTGCAACTGCTGCCCAGGGACACTTCTAAATCACCTAGTTCTGATGGCCTGTGGGACATTCTCACAACACTATATATACAGGGCGAGGTAAAGTACATTTACAGTTGTTCATATAAAATAATAATTAATAAATAATTATATATATAAAAGGCTAATATGCGAAGTGTCCCCACAGGAGTTCGACCGGGAGAACGGGAGTTTTATCGCTTGCTATGATATATGCTGACAGGAGCGAGGGAAGGAGGAGGCAGAGAGGCAGGGAGGCAGTGGGGAAGTGGCACAATATATTCTTTGCTCTGAAGGAAATAACTTTGAACCTAGAATACTCTACCTGGCAATTATATATCAGAATAATCTAGTGTTATAAAAGTGGTCGATTACTTATAAAGCTAGTATGAAAGTTAAAAGACAAGCATTGTTAAAATACAACTACAATAAGGGATATGCAAGATAAAAGGATATAAAAAGTGACATCAAAAACACTGAACATGGGAGTGGAAGAGTGAAAATGTAGAGCTTTAAAATTAACTTATAATTAAGTTGTTATCACTGTAAAACAGACTATTATATAAGTTGTTGTATGCAAGCCTCATGGTAACCACAAAGCAATTATCTATATTAAACACGTAAAAGATAAAGAGAAGGAAATTTAATAATACTATTAAAAGTCATTAAATCACTGCCCTGGTCAGTATTGCTCATGGTTAGAGCATTGGCCCATATACTAAGGGTCATGGGTTCAATTCCTGGTCAAGGGCTCCCACTGGAGTTGCAGGTGCAGTCCCTGGCCCTAGGTGTTTCCAATACTCCATCGCTGTCTTGGATCTCTGAAGTGAGCTTCTTAGAGGCAGCATGTAGACAGGCCTTTTTCTTTAATTCACTCAGCCACTCTGTCTTCTGTTTTGAAAATAAAGAGTCAGGGGTGCTTAGCTGTAGGAACCAAGTTCTCTCTGTCTCAGAACCCCTCCCTCTTTATGAACACAAATTGTCAAAAGTTAAGGTTTAGTATACAGAGGCATTCATTGTCAGTTTTGAGGGAACTGCCTTCAGCTGTTTCAGGTATTAGGCCAGCAGGAGGCAATACCATGTAGATTAAAATGCCCTCAGCTGTCTGGTAAGAGGCAATAATATATGCAAATCTTTACGTGTGGGGAAATGTCCTTCAGCCATTCCAGTAGGTAATAACATGTATTCAGCCCTGCTGAATAAGCCCCAAGTTCCATCAACCTTTTGATGAAACTTCTTGCGTTTATGAGATGCTGGAATTAGCCCCAGCAGTGACACTAGACTTGGTGTACCCTGGGATATTTGCTGAGTGGCCTCTGACGCGGCACTGGCACCAAGTTTGAACCGTTTCCATCTGGTGTATACCGCACACTCCTACCTGGTGATGCATTGAGAATCTATCTCATGTAGCTTGAGTGCTGTTTCAGTGACTGAGTCTACAGGCACCTGCCAGGCAGAGGCAGCACTTGGGGTGCCTGGAACTTTAACTGACCTGCCCCTGGGCCTAGTGCTGGTAAAAGCCAGCCTTGATGCCCAGGTTGGCTCTTCCTGTGCACACCCAGGCCCATCAGAGGCAGCCACAAACTGTGGATCACTTTGTAGCTCCAAGCAGGTTACCCAGGGCCAGTCCCAGGCAGCATCTGACATTGGACCACACTAAAGTCCCACACAAGAGGCCCCCAAACCAACACACCCAATGGCCAGTTTTAGACATCAGAGCAGGATCCAATAGAAAATGCAAAGGAGATTGCAGCAGGCACCAGACATTCCTGGTGTAAATTCCACTACTAGTGAAGTAGCTTGTACACTGTTAGGGTTTCTCCTCATAGTCAGCTAGCCTGAGGCTCAATAACATGCACAAATGGACTAATAATCATCAAGACTCAATTACAACAGGCGGGCTCTCATAACTCACACAAGTGAGGTTCCTAGAGCACCAAGTTCAGGTGACCAAGGAGACTGCACCACTGGATCCCACAGGACACCTTCTATGTAAGGCCATCCTATGAAGATTGGGAGTCATAGCAGATCCACCTAATATACAGAAACAAACACAAAGAGGCAACCAAAATGGGAGACAAATAAATATGCCCCAAGTGAAAGAACAGGAGAAATTGAAAAAAGGAAGAGGAGGAAGAGAAGAGCCAGTCAAAAATGAATACAATATCTGAAATGAAGACTACTCTAGAAGGAATAAGCAGTAGTTTGGATAAAGCCGTGTATACAATCAGGAAGGGAGCTTCCATACACTGTCACCTGATTTCTCAACAGAAACTTTTCAGGCCAGAGAAATTGGCATGAAATATTCAGTGATGCAAAGCAAGGATCTATTATACAACCAGGCTATTTTACCCAGGAAAGCTATCACTTAAAACTGAAGGAGAAATAAAGAGCTTCTCAGATGAGAAAAAGCTAAAGAACTTCATTGCCACCAAACTAGTAGCAGAAGAAACATTAAAGGGTGAATAAGAAGGATGAAGAGGGGGAGAAGGAGAACAGAGGAACATAATAATAAAGATGAAAATGGCAATAAGTATGTACCTATTAATATTGATTTTTAAATGCAAATGTCTTAAATGCTCCAATCAAAAGACATGGGGTTGCAGAATGGATAAGAAACCAAGACCCAGGTATATGCTGTATACAAGAGACCCATCTCAGAACAAAAGATACACACAGATTAAAAGAGATAGAAAGAGGTATTTCATGCAAATGTAGATGAAAAGAAAGCAAGGGTAGCAATTTTTATACCTGACACAACAGACTTTAAAATAAAGGCTATAGTAAGAGACAAAAAAAGTACACTACATAATAATGAAGGGAACAATCCAAACAAGAGGCTAGCAGTCCTGGATTGCTAGGGATATCCAACTGCCCATGTAGGCCCAATCCCGGTAGGGGTCTCAGATTGGAGAGGGTGCAAGCTGGGCTGAGGGACATCCCTTCCCCTATGCACGAATTTTATGCACTGGGCCTTTAGTGAACATACAAATGCTGGGTGTATGCATGACAATGCCAGCCAAAGGTCAGGAGAGGAGAATGGAAGTGTATTGTAGTAAGGTTTTCACGTAGGTGAAGTGGCACTGCGATAAAGATATATACCCTAAGCTCTACTGTAAAATAACACAAGTTATAACGAATGAGCCAAGAAAGAAAATACAGTGAAATTATTAAAAAAAAAAAATATATCCAGTGCAAAAGACAACAGAAAAAGAGAAAAGAGGAAGCAGTAAAATTATAGATTCAAACCAACCATATCAGTAATTACATTTGAGGTAAATGGTCTAAACCACATGCGTGACCTACAATAATAATCTGCTTCATATTGATATTTACTGCTGTGTTGCTCACAATTACCTGAAAGAGAAGTTGGGTGCTTCACTGGGATGGAAAAGTTTCGCTAAATCGAAAAGCAGGTCTAATTAAGCAGGTTTATTCTATGCTCGAGGCCTGATGTATGAAATGTGTGCAAGAGTAGGCCTTTCTTTCCCCAGCGACCAACACCGGCCTCCCTCTGGATCTGAAACCCGGGCTTCCCTCACAGCCCTGGCTTCATCACTGGCACCAATGCACGCGTGTGCTTTGATCTGGCATTGTTGATCGTGAATTTGGTTAACACTTCTGTTATAAAGGGAGAATAGTGATATTAAAATATTTCTTCTAATTAATTTCCTTCCAATGTGCACAAATTTATGCACTGGGCCACTAGTAGATAGATAATACAGAATTGAGTGAATGTGATGCATTCCAATAAAATATTATTTACAAAAGCAGGCAGCCCACCAGGCTATACTTGACTAGTGCCTTAAGTACCTAAATTTAAAAGGCATAGGCAGACTGGGGATGGGGTTGGGGTGGGGGGAAAGCAAGAGCCAAATACATGCTGCCTGCAAAAGAACTTTAATGACATGGATAGATTCAAAGTAAAAGAATGAAAAAGATATGCCTTACTCATATAAACCAAAAGAAAGCTGGAGTGTATATGTTCATATTAGCCATTCTAGGGCAGAAAGAGGGGTAGGTTGGAGAAAGAAAGAGAGAGCAAGGCCCAGCCAGTGTGGCTCACTGGTTGGCATTGACCCAAGAACCACGAGACCGCCAATTTGATTCCTGGTCGGGGCACATGCCCGAGTTATGGGCTCAGTACCTGTGGGACTGTGTGCAGGAGGCAGCTGATCGGTGATGTTTCTCTCTATCCCTCCCCCTTCCTCTCTAAAAAATCAATAAAAACATATTTAAAAAAGAGAGAGCAAGCAAATAGAAAAATGCCCAAGCAAATCAGGTTGTTTCCAGCTACAGCAACAGAGTTAAACCCGGTGGCTAAAATATTTAATATTTTAGTATTAAATATTTAGTATTTCATTGCCAGACAACTAGGACCAAGCAAGACCCAGTCTGACAAAGATAGACAATGGCTAGCTCAACCTCCAGCACATGGGTGTGACTTTAGCCCTGATTGCACTGGAAACGGTCAAAGGAGCCAAAAAGAGTGGAGAAACCTTTGGAATCCTGTCTGAGCGGCAGGAAGGAATAGTTGCCCACAGTGTGGGCTCTGGTGTCGACTTCCTAAATTCGAATCCTAATTTCACCATTTCCAAGCTGAGGGACAGTCGGTGAGTTTCTTAATGTCTTTTAGTTTGGAAAATGGGTTTGATCAAGTTTACACTTTAAGGGCTTCCCAGGGGGATCACATGAGTTCATCAGTTGGAAGCACTTAGTACAGCACCTGGCACCCAGTAAGCACTCGATACATGTGAACTATGCTGATGGCCTTGAAGTTGCCACCACTGTGGTATTCCTTTGCTTTGGAGAAAATAAAAAAAGGTATCTCACCCTATGTGCACAGCAGTCTTTAAGTTGACACAATGACCCCCATCCTCAAGGAGGGGCCAATGAAATGTTCTTCAATATAAGCACCGTGAGAGGTAGCATGTGCTTAACCCAGGTAAGAACAAATTCAGCTTCCCACAGGTGTGTCTCCTTGACCCTCACAACATAGCCACACTCACAGTAACTCCGACACCAGCCGTGTGCAGGTATTTCCCTACACCACCAGCGGGGTGACCGATAATTCATCTCAATCTGACTGCCACTCTACCTACAGGCAGCATGAGACCCCCCGGTTCAGGGCTCAGTCCCACGAGATGACCCCCACTTCAGATGACAACCACAAGTCCTGGTTATCACCGGTGCTGCTGACCAGCCTGCTATAGATCAGAGGTTCCCACAACCTCCTTCTCAGGTTCAATTAATTTGTTAGAGCAGCTCACAGAACGCAGAGAAACGGGATGTAACTCAGGGACAGCCAGATGGCAGAGGTGCATGAGGTGAGGTGCAGGGAGAGCGGGGAGCTTTCCTGCCCTCTCCCAGGGCACCCCTCTCCCTGCATCTCCACACGCTCGCCAACCCGGAAGCTCTCTGAACCCCCTCCTTTTGGTTTTTATGGAGACTTGATTGCCCAGGCATAACTGACTAAATCATTGGCCACTGGCAAACTCTTCAACCTCCAGCCTCCCTTTCTTCCGGAAATCCAACTCTCCAATCACGTGGTTGGTGCCTAGAGATTTTCCAAAAGCCACCTCATTAACATAAGAAAAGACACCTTTATAACTCTCCTCACAGGACATTCTTAGGGTTTAGGAGTTCTGGGCCAGAACTGGGACGAAGGCCAAAGGTACTGGTCTTACAAATCACTCTCACACCACGGCTTGGCCAACCGGCCTGTAGGTCAAATTGGGCCCACCACCTGTTTTTGTACAGTCTGCAAGCTAAAAGTAGTTTTTACATTTTTATACAGTTAAAAAAAGTCAAAATAAAAACATTGTGTGACCCATGAAAATTATAAAATTCAAATTTCAGTAACTGAAAGTTTTATTGGAATACGGCCATGCTCACACGTTTATATATTGTTTCCAGCTACAGCAACAGAGTTAAGTAGTTGCAACAGAAACCCGGTGGCTAAAATATTTAATATCAGGCCTTTTAGAGAAAAAACATTGCCAACAAACATGATTTAACCCACCCTTAAACTTCCCCTTATTTCCAAATGACCACAAACAACATACAAACTACACCTTGGAAGCAGGCAATCCTGATATGCCCACGCCCCGCCTCCCCACCTTGTCCGGTTCCTCACCTCGGCTTAGCGGCCTTTTGCTGGACAGTTAACCTTCCTGGGAGCAACTTTAAGTCCAGCGTCTGGTCCTCCCTCGGCTGCTGGAGCAGAGAACCTCTTTGCGTGCTGCTAGAGACGCCCTGGGCCTTCCCCGCCCTCGGAGCTTTCAATTAGAAATTAATTACTCTCAGCTTTCTCCTATTTTTTTCCAGAGGGTCAATCAGGCTTAGCAATAACCACCTGATTCCATTATGCTTTTAGTCCGTGAATCTCCATCACTTGATACATCACATTCACTAAAGCAGTGGTAGGCAAACTGTAGCTCTTTGGCACCTTGAGTTTTTAGCAAAGGCCAGCTTAGGAGTACTCTAATTAAGTTAACAACAATGTACCTACCTATATATATAGTTTAAGTTTAAAAATTTTGTCTCTCAAAAGAAATTTCAATTGTTGTACTGATGATATTTGGCTCTGTTGGCTGATGAGTTTGCCGACCACTGCGCTAACATATTCCATTCCAGATGACCACCGGTGGGCGTCGTAACGTGGGACCACCGCCTTGTCCCGGGGGCTATTTGTGGCCCATCTACTCCCGGGATGGGTCCTCACTGCAAACAGGGTGGTGAATGGTCCAACCACAAACCCCATCTCCCGGGCTTCTTTCTGGGACTCTGCCTGGTTAGGGTTACCAAGTTTAAAAATATAAATACAGGTCTCATGGTTAAAAATGGATTTCAAATAAGTAATTTTTAGTAGAAATATTATGGTTGGGACATAATGTTGCTGTTGTTGATCTGACATTAAAATTTAGCTGGGCAAACCTACAATGGTTTGGGTTCCCCAGGAAGCAGGTGTCGGGTGGACGTTAGCCAGCGGGTGTCACTCAGGAGGCTTTCGTTCAGCACCTGTGGAAGGAGGAACAGAAGCCAGACGGGTGGAGGGAAGACGCAGTGACACACGGACTGGCCCATGGGGGCTCTGGCACTGTGGGGCCCTGTAGAGTCATTCTGAGTTGTGCTGAGCTTCCAGGCCTTTATACTCATGCACAGAGCAGCCACTGGCTGAGGGGACGTGCTGTGAGGAAGAAAGAGGTCTCTGCAGCCCAGGCAGTTCCGAAGGGGCAGACAGCTGAGAGCTGCATGCGGTGGGCACTCCCAGCACCAGGGGCAAAAGGTCTTTCCTGATGAGCAATCCAAGGAGCAGCAGCTGCGGCACAGTGCCCACCGCCTTTGTAGACAGAATGAGAGAATAGATGACATTTAGGGACAGTCCCATTTGCGCATCTATGAGTAAATGAAGGAACATGTACAAAGGGAAGGTGCCTAGGAGAGACATGGCAGATGTGAGCACCAAGTAGTGGCTACTTTGGTGTCTCTAGAACAGTGTTTTTCAACCTTTTTTGGGCAAAGGCACACTTGTTTCATGAAAAAAATCACGAGGCACACCACCATTAGAAAATGTTAAAAAATTTAACTCTGTGCCTATATTGACTATATATAAAGTAATTCTCTTGAATAGGAATCAAATAAACACAAAGAAAGTATTTTATAATTACTTTATTATGAAATATTAAGTAAACAAAATAGTGAAAAATTATAAAATTCTTGTCTTGTCTGCACCTACGGCACACCAGGCAACATCTCGCGGCATACTAGTGTGCCGCGGAACAGCGGTTGAAAAACGCTGCTCTAGAACTCCAGGAAGGTCATCCAGTAGGGATGGCAGTTTGGGAATAACCAGGTCCTGGCCTGGGGCACGTGCGTCTACTTCCCAGGGTGATGGCATCTTTGCAGGGAGTGTCTCTGCTTGACGGGGCTGGTTTGGCTTATTCCTCTAAGTTGGTTTTTTTTTTTTTTTTTTTTTTTTTTTTTTTTTTTTAATATTCAAAGTTAATTATTTTCATTTTCCAATTACAAGGACCAGATCCTTACTCTGGAAGCAGCAGCAGGTGGTGGAACACATGATCACAAGGTCATGATACAGTGTCTCCTCTGGACGCACGCAGGAGCTGAAGCTGTGGGGCCACCTTCTGTGGCTTCCATTCTCAGACGCCACGGGAGAGGGTTGGGTTGGGTGTCTTGTGAAGACCCCTCTAGTGTTGGCCTCTTGTCATCCTGTGATGACTCACGTGGCCTCAGCAACGAGTGTGGGACACTGACAATGCCAGGCGGCTGGACACAAGAACCTAGCAATTATAGAATTACGTTTTTAATAGATGTTAGAAGTACTTTAACCACAGTTTCTTAAACAGCTCAGCTTTGGGGCCTGATCCTAGCAGATTGCTTGGATGGAAAGTAGTGAGGCAGATGAATTTCATTCTTATTTTATATCTTGCAGTGAATGTAAGAACGGATATCTTAACATCACATGCAAAGTCTGAAAGGGCAAGACTACTATTTTCTTGGTGGGTTTTCTCTTTTTGCTTTATATTTTAATGACAAAAGCCATCAGCAGTGCCTGCCTTGGGCCACCCACTAACAGAGACACTGCTAGAGGAGCTTATAAAGAAGTTCTATAAAACAAAGCAGCATATTCTTAAACTTTTTTTTTTTTTTAATTTGGGGCAGTTTTATCGTAAATTTGTTGTATATCTAAGGGGCCTATTTTTTGATGGAGTAAAGTATTAACTAGCTAATCAAACAGGCCAGCAGATAGAAATAGTTGATGCTGCCAAAACCGGTTTGGCTCAATGGATAGAGCATCGGCCTGGGGGCTGAAAGGTCCCAGGTTCAATTCCGGTCAAGGGCATGTACCTTGGTTTCGGGCACGTGTGCAGGAGGCGGCTGATCTATGATTCTCTCTCATCGATGTTTCTAACTCTCTATCCCTCTCTCTTCCTCTCTGTAAAAAATCAATAAAATACATTTAAAAAAGAAAGAAACAGTTGATGCGTGTTCCTAACCAGCCCCTGAATAAAGCCATAAGAACAACAGGGCCATTCTGGTTTCCTGTAGGAATGAATATAAAAGTAACAGCTATCATTTATCAAGACTTGTATTATATCAGAGTATTTCTCATTTCATATAGAAAAATCAAAGAAGGTTAAGTAATGCTGTTATCAACATTTTTCAAAAGAAACACGTTCTGAGGATTAAGAGACTTGTCCAAATTCACACAAATCCAGTTTTTAACATTTGTCTCTTTTCATATTTAGCCTCAAATGTTATGCTCTCTTCAGGTGCCTTGCCTAGGCCAATAAATGAGCAAATCTCCATTGCATTTGCGGCTGTGTGTGTCTAGTTCTAGTTACGATGTCTTTCTCCAGAGAAAACAGCCCGCCTCAGTGAGTCTTCAGTATTCGGAGGAGCTAGTAAACTGCACAAGTTTCGACGGAGGAACAACCCAATAAAATCCCACCACAGTAGTGTTTTGCGTTGTTGTTTTTTCTTTTAAATGTTGCATCTAAATTAGCAAGAGGTCAAAATAAAATACACTTGTTCCAATATGTGCTTGTGTTCAGCAGTGATTATTTTATTAACTAGGTAGATTAAAGTTAAATAAATTACAACAAAAAAAGAGACAGTCCCAGTTACTCTTTTGTTGTTCGGTGGTTACAGATGGGAAACCGTGGCTTTGGATGACATGATCCCCAAGGTCACAGCAGCTGGATGAGAGGGGAAAAGCCCTATCACACACTTCTCCTTCGGACGCTCTGGCATCAAACAGGCCAGAATGTGCAGCTGGCTCCTGCAGAGCTGTGGTCTCTCACGTGACTTTTCACCTTGCGACCTCGAGGGGAATAAGATTGTCAAAATGCCTACGATCAGAACTCATCTGAACACGTCCACGCCAGAACCCTTTCTCTGTCAGAACACCTGTGCTGCGCGATACGCTGAGACCGTAGCCACTGCGTGGCTTCAGGAGGGCACGTTATCAGTTGAGAGAAAATGCTTTGAAATAGGGTCCAACCTGCCTCTGAGGTCGGGACGGGCGGTTTTATTTACTTTCCCCCGGGAAGCTATCTCCTACAGATTAAAGAGGAGCTAGAGAATTATCGGGCTTGATTCTGACATCAGAAAGGCAGATATTTGGAAAGTGCTTTAAAGCCACCTGGTAATGAGTGAGAGGGGAAACTGCCAAAATGATATCTTAACTTAAAAGCATTCGGTTGTCCGTTCTCTTTTAGCAGTGAGCCCACACCTTTTTGTCTTTAATCAAGTGCTGCTTGCAGAAAAGAATGAGTCAAATCTTTATTCTTTTCCCTCTGTAAAAACAAACTTTCAGCCATATAAAATTACCCTTTAGACCTTGATCAAACTCAGCTGTCCTCATATTACTCTGCCATAGCAAAAACAAAACACACATTTCCGTACAACCTTCTCTGGTAGTGAATATATAATTCCTTACCCACAATTCAGGGAACCAAGATAGCTCAGATGTCAAGCAAGACTGGGGTTTCTGAAACTTTTTCCTAAAAGGAATATATGCTAGTTTAACAACTAACCATTTTGGTTGCTACCACACATACGATTAATTACTAATATTACTAACATGGCTGTTACTATGAAATTATCTTCATATCCAGGCCCCCTGCATCCAGAAACAGCCACATACGTATTTAAATACTTTAAAAGCAGACTGGCATTCATTAGACACATTGATCTTGAACATGAAACTCTACTTACTTTTCTACAAACATGAATCTAAAAAGAGTATTTTTAAATGCTGTGATGACACAACATAACCAATGTAATTAATAAGTGTGTGTGTGTGTGTGTGTGTGTGTGTGTGTGTGTGAGCAGGGGGTGGGGCAGGGGAGTTGTAGAAACCCTTATTTTGAAAACACAACAAAAAAATTCCCTCATAACTGCCTGGGTATTTTCAGGTGTGGAGAGATTTAAAATCTAAATCTGTACACCCTCTGAGTTTGAAAATGCTTCTATTAGTAAGGTATAAAACCAGGACTCAGAGTCAAAGAGGATGGATTTAGCCCCAATCAAAAAGCTGCAGAAGTTTTCCCCCAGACACATGTATTCGATGAGAACAAATTGCTGAAAAATGTCTACGTCAGATTTTCCTCAGGTGCCCTCCTGGCTGCAGGACCCAGTACCTGTCTAGATTCCTCTCTGCTCTCAGTGGCCCGGCCTGGCTGAAGCATGTTTGAAAAACGAAGCTGGCAGAAATAGACGTATTCAAGGGCATTAGGAGTAAGTTAAACTGGATTTTCTCCTGCTTTCAAGAGGACCAGAGCACATCCTTTAGGACGATGTGAGAGAAGGGACAGTTCACTACTGCTTTTTGGAAGGCCACTTAGTTTTACGCTGGCCTCACCCTTTCCCTCTTTCAAAAACTCAAACCATATAAATGACCACTTCTTGGTCTGGGATAAACCAAAACGTAACAATCAGCTCTGGTGAATATGCTCTTCCCCAAACAGGCTCTCTTTATATTCTAAATCAAAGGAGGGCAAAGGGCCAGACGGCCCATGTTTTAGGCTTTGTGACCACTACTCAACTTTCTTGTAGGGACCCAACTCCGTCATTATAGAGCAAAAGTAGCCACAGACGATTATAATAATGCATGTAACTAACTGTGTTACAATAAAACTTTATTTACAAACACAGTTGAAGGGATGGCTTTGGCCCAAGGGCCATCGTTTGCCTGCCCCTGTTCCAGTTAACCACAAATGGTGCTTCTGTTCTGAAAACTGCGGAGTGCTTCCCGTAGATGTAGCCAGTTAATGCCACACAATATTCAGCACTCTGACAGCGGAGACACAGCTGTGGCAGGAGCCTGAGACCAGAGGATTCCGTTTATGACCCACTGCTGCCAACCAGCGGGATCAGAGCTGATAAGAACCTGGAGGGGCCCGTGGATGTTTTACTGGAAACCTGCACACGTGGCTGTGCTGCTTTTTGCTAACCTTGGATCAGTGACCAGGAGCAGAGGACGCTGGCCGTTCTGGTGCTGTGGTGCAGGTGCAGAGGCAGAGAAAGGTAATGAGCTGTGGGAAATGTGCTACTTCAGCAGCCTTAAAGGGCCAGGGCAGCTTCAAGGTGCCAAATAGAAGTCGGCACTAGGAATTCATTGCTCAAGCAATTGGGCCGATCAACTCAGAGGTCAATTTGCTCAGCACATGGCTAGAAACAAACAAAAACAACAACAGCCAAATATATAAAAGTTGTACAGCAGCAATAGCCAAGAAACACTGAATTCCCTACACGTGGAGAAAATCTCACCCATCGTGTTAGCCAGCTCTCTCCGGCTCCCTGTGGAAGGGAGAGGTCCCCGGCCCAGCTGGTTGGTGGAGGAATCGCCAAACCTCAGCCATTTGGTTTCTGTTATCTTCCTCTAAAGAGTCTGAATTGAAAGGGCATTTACCAACCAGATAAGGACTCATGTCATGAGATTATGACAGCGAAGCCCCTGGCCCCCCTTAAAGACAGCTTTCTGTTGGGATAGAGACGGTGCCTGAGGACATCGGACGTTTATGGAGAGGAGCAGACTGCATTGCGTCACTGGTTCAATGCAGCGGACAAAAACCGCACAGGATAAAGCATTAAGTGGCCATCTTCCCACGAATATAAATGCTGGTCCCTCATATTGTATGATAGCATGGCAAGAACAGACTGAGTAGTTCTTAAATCAAAGTTTGCATTGATCTGTTTCCCTGCTAACAAATCAAAGGCAAATGTTATCCTCATGTCTTTGGTGTCGGTGACGTAGAGGATCCCCCGGGCGATGAAGGCGTTGCCGGCCTTGGACTTGGGGTACGTGGTGTTGATGTGCTGCACCACCGAGAAGGTCCTCTCGTCCATCTGGGCCACCAGGATGCTCGAGCCATCCACGCTGGAAGCGTAGATAACCCAAAGGCCCTTCTCATCCACAGCTAAATTGAAGTAAGTCTTGGAATTGGCAAAGAGGTATTTTCGATCAAAATACAAGGCATTTTCAAGTTTCAGAGTTCGGGATGTTTCTTTGCCAAATTCAAATCTGAAATGTGTTAAAAAAAAAAAAAAAGTAGATATGAGTTGCCACTTTTCCGGACAAGGGTGGTTTTCCAGGCGCCCCTATGAGCCTCCGCATTCCCAGTAAGCACCCCGGTCATGCTCGTCCTACTGGTCCATCCCAGCGCTGTGAGCAGGGGGTTTGGAGGACGGTGGCGGCCTCTGAGTGTCCCCTCCCAGCCGCGTGAGCCCAGGCAAGTCCTTCTCCTCAGAGTGCTGGTGCTGGCTGACCGCCTGAAATGCCTTCTCACACGCCCCTGGAGCTACAGGGGCTCCAAAGCTGATCTAGTTCAGTCCTTTCGTTTTGCAAGTGAAAAAGGAGAAGCGACAGGCCCAGGATACAAGTAACTCACAGAGCCAACTCCAAGTTTGGGCTGTTTTACTGGGAAACCTGCACAGGGAGGTTCTTCCTCCACCCCAGGCTGACATTTTAAGCAAAAGATTTCACAGCAGCCCTGCTGGCGTGGCTCAGTGGTTGAGCATCGACCTATGAACCAGGAGGTCACGATGGATTCCCAGGCAGGGCACACGCCCGGGTTACAGGATTGCTCCTCCGTGGCGGTGGTGGGGTGGGGGCGTGTGTGTGGGGAGTGTATTCAGGAGGCAGCTGATGAATGATTCTCTCTCATCATAGATGTTTCTATCTCTCTCCCTTCCTCTCTGAAATCAATAAAAATATATTTTAAAAAAATTTTCACAGCAGCCTAAGTTAAGAAGGTCACCAGCTGGAAGAGATGCGACAAAGTCATGGCTGGCGGGTGACTGGACAGAGGGAGCTGTGCGTGGCGTCCCGCGCCCTCAGCTCCTGGAGGCTGTCCGATGTGACCAGCTCCAAATCTAGACTGAATCATAAAGGGAATCTATGATCCCAGAGGCACCTGCCTGCAGGAATGAAAGTTGGGACATTGTTACAGGAAAAGAACACCACCAGAGGGTGCCATTGAGCAGCAGAAGAAATGTGCGCCTGTGAGTGTGGGATGTGCACGGAGCCTAACAAACCTGATCCCAGGCAAGGAATACTGGAGTTTGGAAAGAACCGGGGGGGAGTGGGGGGTGGGGGACTTGAGAGGCCTGGCTGCCCACCTCAGCTTCCTCCGAACACCTGGAACGCCTTTTGGTCCCTGTCTGGTCCTGGCAGGGACCCACTTCCGGGTGTGGCACCTTCCTGCCAGAGGGAGCCCGGGGTTCTGGCTGCTTCCTGGCTCAGAGGGTGAGAAAGCTGCCCCTCGGACCACTCCAGCCTCCTCTTCTCGGGCTCCAACCTCACTCCCGGGGTCCGGACCAGCAATGAACGCAGACCCAGGCAGGGGCTGGGCCAGAGGCTCACACTTGTGTCCTGACTGACCTCTGAGTGTGTGCCAGGCCCCAAGGGCACAAAGTGATGGGAGCAGGTAACTAAAGCACATAGTAGGTGCTGTCTGGGATGCAGGAGAAGGGGCTGCGGGCCCACATGACTCACCTCACTATGGTGTTGGACCCTCCTTTGTGGTAGTAGAGAGAGTTGTTGTAAATGGCATGCCCACAGCCATGGAAATAATACGGGAGGTGGATGAGCGAGTAACTGCCATTCAGCAGGGAGGGCTGATCTTTGAACTCCTTCACCCTGATGCCTACAGGAGAGAAGCCCAGAACAGCTGTTACTGGCCCTTTGGCCTGGCAATCGCAGCTGGAGAGGGAGTCTAGCACAAGGGGGTGGAGAGGGGGAGGGAACAGGGAGGTAAATGGAGGGAGGTGTCCCATAAGGAGGGTCCTTGTCCAGCTTGAAAAGTCTCAGACTCTCAAACTCACAATGCTATGGTTTACTTCTGGATACTTTGCCTAAAATTGGATAAGCTACACTCAGGGTGCCCTGGTCATGTCCCTGTGACCTGACCAAACTCAAAGGCCAGTTCTCTTTAGCATTCTGATTTGTCTTTTGAACGCGGACTCTACAGAGTCAGCTTTCCTCCAGGAGAACTCTCACCCTCCCCACCCCGTTCTCAATTCTTTATATAAACTTTTCTATCAGATGGACATGGGCCTCACCCAGGAACAGTTGTTCAGTCCCCTCCTGCCTCCTCCTGCCCTCCACAGCAGCTACTGCTCTTTCACGTTATTGCTCTTTCCCTTTGAGCCCAGAATGCTTCTCGGCTGGTCATCTGGGCAGTAATCACCAGCTGGTCAGTTAGCCTGGATGAAACGAAGCCGCATATCTCAGCTATTGCTCGGACCGGTGTGCGTGGCTAGACCGCTTCTGGAATGAGGGCACCGCTACCACGACCAGCATTTCTGACCACATCCCTTCGAGGCAGCGTGACGAGGGTCACAGGCAGGAGCAGCGTCCCTGGGGGGGGGGGGGCAGTTCACCCTCCCCCGAGGGCTCTGTCCGACAGACGCCGAGACCGATGGCCAACAGTGCTCTGCCATGGGCGGAGCCAACCTCAGACAGGCGGACAGTGCAGAAGCCTTCAGCTCTGACATTCTTCCCCATTGTGCTTTCTGAGGCCACCAGTCATAATGCCATAAGGTTTCCTGTGGATACTTTCCCTAAAGCTACCCCGGGGGTGCCCTGCTCATGATGTCCCTGTGACCTGAGCAGCAAGTGTCCTCAAAGGAGGAAAGTATTCTGCCCGCTCATTTGTGTTTTCTAAAACAAAGGGTCACTGTTTTACACCAAATAGCAGGGATTTCAGACAGACACAGAGCAGAGGACCAGCCTGCCGGCGGGCAGCAGATGGAAGACACAACAACACAGGGACAGACCACCTGCCACGGGAAGGTACCTGAGAAATGTTCAGTCACCCAGACCCGCTCATCACTCTTGTTCGCAGACTCTCGTATCCAAGTCCCAAATGTCTCTGTGACCTTCAGCACTTGCGTTGCGTTTCCAATGGAAGCGATCATGGATTCTACCAAAGGAGGAGAGAAAAAAGTTGCTCACCTCTCAATTATGACTTTAAGGCATCCAATTTCTGAATTTCGAAATAGGATGCTTTGTTTCTGTACCCGCTTGTGGGGAATGGTGTTCATTGACTTTCTCATCGGCTTTTCCCACCAAGGTGTCGTCATTGGGGACAGCGCATGTCTCACCTGAAACAATAAACAGTGATCAGGGCCAGCGCGGGCGGCACGGTGAGCGCACCCCTCCCCGCCTCAGTCCGGACTCTAGGCCCACAGGCACCCTCACAACAGGCCCAGCAAGTGCTCTGGCAGCTTGCTGCTAAGCACCGCCAAGCCATTCACTTCCAAATTCCTGCCCCCTCCCCTCATGGGTGAGTTCCCAGCAAGCTTTCCATGGCCCAGCTGCTAAGATGGAACCCTCCCCAGAGATGTCAATAAGAGGGGAAACGGAGGCCTTAGCCGGTGTGGTCCGGCCCTCAGCAATCCTTGGGGAAGAGGCTTGCTGACTCTCTCCTGGCCTCCAGGGGCAGGAGGATTACCTACTGAGATTGCAACTTCCTGGGAGGGTTTTCAGTCTCAGGGGGCCAATGGAGAGGAGGGAGGCAGCAGCCTCAGGAGGGACTGAACCGCCCAGGGCAGGGATCACAGAGGAAGAGGAGGCAGCCTGGCCCAGACCGTCTGAGCCCTCACCACCATCTCCCACTGCCCCTGCTCGGAGGCCTCCACACTCAGGTCCTTGATGGGCACCTGATTCACAGTCGGTTAAAGGCTGCGCCTGAGCTGGAATCCACCCTCCTCAGCCTGTCACTGTTCCTGTATCAAATGGGCTTCACTCAGACCTTTGGTGGAGAGGTGGCTCAGGGCAGTGGAAACAGGACAGGAGAAGGGGAGGGACCTGAGACTGTGAAGATGGGAGGAAGTGGATTGGCAGTAAGGGGCCCGGTCTGGGGCAAGCTGGGGCAAATAGGATTTTCTGGGAAAGGCCAGGCCATCCTGATGGGCTCGCACCATCCCTGGCTGCTAGACTCAAAGCAGCAGCTGTGTGCTCAGTGAGGAAGCTCAGAGCAATGTGGAGTCGGAGCCAATGTTAGCGGCTATCAGGGGGCTGGGCCCTCCATGATCTCCAGGCTCCTCGCCAGCGAAATGAAGTCCCCCTGTCCGGGATCTGTGCTGACTCCCCCACAGGCAGTTCCCCTCAGGAGCCTGGGCTTTGTACAAGAAAGGGGCAGGGAGGGCCCTCTCCTCCGTCTGGAGAAAAGGCTCTCATTAGTTCCTCAGCACCAACCTGCTTCCGATGCTGTGGGCGGGAGGGAGAGAAATGGAACTGGAGCAGGGAGAGGGCCACGTTCAGGCGCAGGAAGCCTGGCGGCTGAGGACTCAGCTCTAGGGGGCGGCGTCGGAGGCAATGGACTCTCACTGAAACCCTCACAGCTCAGTCTTCACAACTCTGGGGCCTAGCCCTGCCTCTCAGCAGGATGCTCTGAGTGCTTCACCGGGCACTGCTGTCACTGGCTGGCAGAGCCTTGGCAAGTCAGAGTTCCACAGGCTCAGGTCAGACCTCCCTCCTCTCAGATGAAGTTCAAATTCCCATCCAGCTCACTCCCCAAGGGAAGCTGAACAAAGGGCTGATGCTAATGGAGAGGGCAGTGCTGAATGCCAATGATGGAACCAAACTTCCAGGGAGAATCCTAATTGGGCTCCATTTATGGGGGGAGGGGGATATCACGTGTGACATCTTTGAAAGCACAGATTTGCTCGCTCTGATAACAGTGGGCACGGCCCCAAACACCCTCCAGAAAAAGCAGTTCGCCAGAGGGAACTGCAGACTGCTCAGGAAGGCGGCTGTGCAGTCCAGCGAGCGAGGAGGACACTCAGGGCAGGGCCTCCTGTCCGCCACTGAGGCAACAGCAGAAGCCGAGCCTCCCTGCGGCTAAGTAGGTGGGCAGATCCCAGGTCTCAGTTTGGGGAAGAAGTCCTAGCATCGCCCTACAAGTGTTCTCCATTAGTGTGGGTCTTGTTTTAAGCAGCTGTCAGTCCTGTGGCCACACCTATCACAAAATGGCCACAGAACAAGGCCTCTTGGCCTTCTCGCCCTTGATCGGCTTAGTCTTAAAGCATGAATTTCCACCTCCGATGGAAGATGCTCTGAGAGTCGGGGCCTTACAGTTAAGTTCAGGATTCAATCCCTACAGGGCTGGGTTTGAATCCAAGTTCTGCCACTTACTACTGACTGCTTCAGCTGTGTGTCTGTAAGTTGGTGGCAATAACAATTCCTATGTCCTAGGACTGCTGTGAGAATGAAATGAACTTAGCAGTTGGCACCATGCCTGGCACACTTTTAGCACTCAAAGCTTGATGGTGGCAGCGGTAGTGTTGTAGTGTCAGTGGGGATTAATCTTCCAGACTATTCTGAAGAGAGCGATGGTGAATTTGGCAGAAAGAGAAATAGTCCAGTGACAAGCGAAGGGAGGGAGATGAGGAAAGGTGGAGGGAGGCTCAATTCTAAACTTGCCACCAGTCCCCACCCCGGGATAGGCTGCTCAGGCCCCCCACAAACATGTTACAAGGGGGAACTCCTTGGATAAGATCTTCTCCCTCTCTTTACAAAACCCAGGCACAAAGCCTAGAGGAAGCCAGAGTTGGGATCGGAAGTGGAAGAGGCAGGTTCCCTGGGGCAAGGCTGGTGACCTGGGCACTGGCCGTTGAACATGTTTGGCTGCCGCGGGCCTTTGGATCTTCTGCTTCCCGGGGGCCCCGGTGGCCCTGGAGGGCCTGGGGGCCCAGGTGGGCCAGGAGGGCCTGGTGGGCCAGGGTCACCTTTGGCACCTGGAGAGAGAGAAAGAGAGAGAAAGAAGGTGGGGGGAGATCAGTTAAGGAGCCATAATTAGAGTTGGGTTTCACCCAGAAGATAGAGAGAATGAGTACCTCCCGGGGGCTTGCCACAGGGGCCCATGTACTTGTCCGCATGGAGCTGAGGAAGCTCCCATAGCCAGGCTGAGCTCCCACTGGAGCCAGGTACGGCACTGGAATTTATAAATCTCCTCACGGCTCCACCCAACCACTCCATGAAGCAGGCTCTAAAGGACTTCAGTCTCAGGGAGTCCAGTGCTTTGCCAGAGGTCACGTGAATAGGCTGGAACTCAGGCCCAGGGGTGTCTCACTTCAAAGCTCATCCTTTTGTCGCTGGCCATGTTGGTGGGTCCCAGACTTGACTGTTCATCAGAATTGTGCAAGGAGCTTTAATACAATTCTAATCTTGGGCTCCCTCCTAGACCAATTAGATCAGCAATGTGGGAAGGTTGGGTCATCTGTACTTCTTAAAAAATGTATTTTTTAAAAATTTCAATTACAGTTGACATATTAGTTTCAGAAGTACAACAGAGTATTAGATAAGTATGGAACTTACTAAGTAATCACCCTGGTAAGTTGAGGACCCATCAGACACCATCCACAGTTATTAAAATATTATTGGCTCTATTCCCTATGCTGTACTTTATATCCCTGTGACTATTTTTATTCATCTGTATTTTTTTAAGTTTCCTACTCTGCAGCCAGCCACAAGCAGCACTGCTCCGTGTGGTAGACATGAGGTGCGCCTGCCAGCTCTGTGACCTTGAGCAGCAACAACTCAACCCTGCTGAGCCTGTTTCATCTCCGAATTAATCTCTTACTCCTGACCCTTCCTCTTGAGAATGACTGAGGTCATTGGGGCCCCTACACACCTGAGGGCAGCCAGTCCTGTAGCCTCAGGTGCCAATATGGGTGGAGTGCTCTGCAAGGGCTGGTTCTGGAGCTCTCATAACGGTGCCAGTAGGCCAGGCCGCTCTGCCCTTCAGTTCCACTCACCTGGCAGTCCCATTCTAAGGTCTCTTTAGCTGCCTCTTCCAAGTCAGTCTCTTTAGGGTGGGTAAGCAGGGGTCACAGAGGCCAGAGGCGGGTCTGTGCCCAAGGCAGGGCAGGCAACATCCAACCCTACTGCACCACCTCTGCTCCCTGACCAGGGGACACCCTCCGCTCTGGCCTGGGCTCCTGAATTGGGGTGCACTCAGCATGGTGTGTCATCACTCTTCACTTGTTCAGCAGTATAGGGACCACGCAGTATTCTGGATGTATAGACTTCCCGTATAATGGAAGTGTAACATGGTCTTAAATTTTAAAAGTATATTCATGTATATTACCCTGTGAAAACACTTCTTAAATTGTATGCGTTTTGCATAGCACCCTCCCATTTATGAAACAAAGCATGCTAAATATAACTTGATCTTTCCTTGATGCTTTGGTCTTAGCACAGTGTCTGGCAAATAGCAGTGTTCAGTTAATTTTCAGTGGATAAATGGGCAAATGAATGATTAGGGTCATTATTTTGAATATCTATCATCTTAGCTTCTGGAGGACAGATGCCATATCTTGCTCATTTTCACATTCATAGTCTCAGCTCTTTGCAAAATGCCCAATTCATAAATACTACTCTCTGATATTCAATAGATGCTTACTGAATACATTAATAGGATAGTTATGTTTTATGTTATAAATGGTCTCCAAAGTCCTCTGCTTTTAAAATTCTTCTGCCTCCTCCTCCTCCATGACCACTGTCACCTACTTTTTCTACCAGCTGATTGTCTTCCTGTGGCTTCCTGCACCTCCCGCACATCCCCATAGACACCAATTATCTGCTTTTAATCTGGGCTGAAAACTGGAAAAAGAAGACCAGCAACCATAGTTGCCCCCATTCTCTATGTCCAAGGCTTAGAACAAGGCCTGAGGATGGCCCTATCTCTATTGCAAAGGAAACGTCTGCACTTGCTGTCAGTTGTTCTCTGAGGCATGCCTGCTGACATGTATTATTCTGGATTGTGTTGGATTTAATGGATATTTGGAAAAAAGAAGTTTCATTCATCCTAATTTAATCCAGCCATGATGTTTAGACCTGAATTATTTAGCCTACTTCTGCTTAGATCCCAGATTTGGTCTTGCCAACAGTGGGGTAACATGCACAGTATTCTCCTTTTTGAAAGCGGGGAACAGATGGCCTCATGAGGCGGATGAGGAGAGAAGATCCAGAGCAGCCCTTGCATTGAATTCCAGACAGGTCTCGGCCTGTTCCCCCGGCAGAGGGCTCGAGCGCAGCCTCTCACCTGCAGTGAGCACGTCATTGGACACGTCCCCTTTGTCTCCCTTTTCACCCTTCTGCCCTGCTGGGCCCTCATTTCCAGTCAAGCCCAGTTCACCAGGGTCTCCCTTTTCCCCTGGGATTCCTGTGGCTCCAGGCAGCCCTGAGGGGGAAAAAAGATATATTAGCCTGTTGTACAAGAAATCCTGACATGCTGCATTGTGATATTATACTGTGCCCTTTCAGGGTGAAGCAGCTTCAAACACCAAATACCCAACACACACAGCCACTTTAGGACAGCAGCGTGGCCATCGCTGAAGAATAGTATTTGCAGGTGGCTCTGATGGGATATTTTTAGAGACATTTGATTGGAACAACAGGCTGAACAGAGTACTGGACCATAAGAGGGATAGTCTCAGGAAGAGTAGAAAGAAGGCGAGGCCTGCTCAGAAGTCTGATCCTCCACACAGGTTGGACGGAGCACTGTGCGGGCCTGACTTGGTGCTATAACAGTGGAGATCTAATCTGCATTATTTGCTTGATGCCTCACAATATATTGGAGTGGAGGCTAGGCACTTACCCATACTTTCATTTTTAGAAATTGGAACTAAGCACTACAGTGGTTATAACTGATGCTGCCAAGAGAGTAGCAGAGAGAGATCTAATTCTATCACCAAGGCACCCTCTGTGGCATTCCAATGCAAAATGCTTTTTATTCAAAATAGCAAACCAAGTGTAGCTGCTGTAGGACAGGCATTAAGACGGGTGGTTTCAGTGTGAACAAACTGCAGGGGGTGAAACGTCTGCCTCCCCTCCCAAGGAGCCATCACTCCAGGAACTGCAGCCCCGACACACACAGCAACAGTCAAGATGTGTGCCATGGCCTCTCAGCACAGTATTTGACCCCTGAGAGAAAGGAAGCAAATAGGTTCATACGACTGTTACAGTCACTGCTGGTGGGTAGTTTCCACACAGCAGCACGGAAAGCTATTTGTCCATAGAATCTGGCAATTTTGCTATAGTGAAGAAACAAAAACAAGAATTTAGGGATTAGAGGTGGCTAGAACTTGTGGGATAGAATATGAGAGAGGAGGTCATTGTGTAGAAAGAGCTGGAGAACTTCAGAACGTGGAGTCTTTGGTAGAGAAAAGATCTGTGCAGGATGCTAAGTGGGGAAAGAATGGACAGAAAGCACATCACTGCAGAACTCTCAGAGCTTGCACCGGGAAAGTTCTCATTCCCACCAGTCAAGGCGGAGAGATCTCAGACAATGACAGGATACTGGGTAGAGTCCTTGGAAAACTCTTGTCTTAGTAATGGGGCTAAATAAGCACGAGAGACAAGGCTGCCATGGGTCCATCATAACAATGCTTTTACAGGGGTCCTCAAACTTTTTAAAGTGGGGGCCAGATCACGGTCCCTCAGAGAGCTGGAGGGCCGGACTATATGAACTACTAATTCCTACTGTAACACCTCGGCTGCGCTCACTGCCCAAAAAACCTGGCGGGCCGGATCAGACTCCTCTGCGGGCCGCATGTGGCCCGCGGGCCGTAGTTTGAAGACGCCTGTTTTAGAAGAAGCTTTGAAACGATTACACTAACCTGCAAATAGTTTAACTGCCTGCCTGAATAGAGTCCAAAATTTATATCATTCAGTCAAGGTGATGCAGCAACTTAACAATTTACGAGAAAATCATATGATCATCTCAGTGGATACAGAAAAGGAATTTCATAAAATTCAACACCTATTCTTAATAAAACTCTCATCAAACTAGGAACAGAGGAAACTTTCTCAACACGGAAAAGGGCACCTATGAAACACCTACAGCTGCCATCATCCTTAATGGTGGGAGACTAAATGCTTTCCCCTAAGATCAGGAATAAGACAAGGTATCTACGTTTATTACTTTTATTTCACACTCTGCTGGAGGTTCTAGCTAGTGAGAAAAAAAAAAAAAGCAAAAAGAAATAAAAGGCAAGCAGATTGGAAAGGATGAATTGAATTTTTTTTTTTTTAATTCAGATGACATGATTGTTTATGTAGAAATTTTCATGAAATCTATAAAAGAGCTACTCAACCTCACCAGCACCCAGGGACACTGGGGTCCCGAGAGGGGGAGGAATTGCTTAATATTGTGCAAAGATATTGCCAAGTATGGACAAATTTACATGATCTGCTATTGCAGGGAGCCCCCTGTTCATTTTGATGACAGCCTCCTAGAGGTATTGCTCAATAGAGATATTATTCAGAGTGGTAGAGATTTCAGGCTACAGGAAAGACCTGGAGGCATGTCTTACTGCAGGAAAAACTTTGATTCCTCTCAAAGTCTATAACCAAGAGGGCTGAGGATCTTTTCTAACTACCCTGTCAGTCTCTATTCCCCTTTTTATAGGCGCTGGCCAAGTGACTGCCCTTTCACCCCTCTCCTATGCCCCGTAAACTGGGACAATCCCACAATCCCCACTTTCTAATGGTTATCCTCTGGCATCACAATTACCCACTCTCCAGATGAAAAATCAAATCTGGGCTGACCTCACCCTCACTGCCTGCTAGCACCACCGGATTCAACATAACTGTTCCAAAGGAATTATAGAATTCCAGATTTGAGGGCACCTACAAGGTCAATTAGATCAACCTCCCAAGTCCTGAAAGCCTCTCCTCACATCTTCTCAGCAACGGGGAGATAACTGCATTTACATCACATCACAGATCGTACCTAAATACACTGCACAGCCATGCAAGGCAGTTATTCTCTAAAACATAAATCTGAATCTCTCAACACCTTTTCCTTGATGCCGGATGAGTAATGCATCCACAAACCATCCCAAAGAAGACAGAATATGAAAGAACCTTAAGATGTTGATCACTATTAGTAAATGTAGTGAACAAAGAAACATTTGCTACATTTCAGCCAACCATAAAAAACAAAAAACAAAAAACAAAAAACAAAAAACAAAAAAAACCTCAGTGAAAACCATGACATTCAGCTGTAGCTGGGAGTCGGAGGCCTTGGGTTCCCTGTCAGCAGTGATCCCAGGCAGGTGCCATCCGCTGAAGGGGGAGCTGTTACTCAACAGAGAGGATGTGAAGAAGAGCAGAAGCCCCCAACCTCACCCCTCCCCATTTTCAGCATTTGCTCTGCCATAGATTCAGAATGAGGCAAATCATGCCTCTTGGGTGGTTCATGGCGCATGATACATCTCTCACAACAGCACTGGAAATCCGTCAGTCTGGGTCATCCCTGCCCAGGTCATCAGGACATCTTGCTGGAAAGTGGTTTGCTCGCTTAAAGAAGCTCTTAATCGGGAATCTCTTCATGAGAAGACTTTCTTTTGTCAGTGTTTTAAATAGGCAATTTGGCACATTATCTGCAGGACACAAAAGATGAGTCCGTTGCCATAGAGTCCAGTCAGCACAATGCACCAAGTATAACTGATATCGTCTGAAGGTTTCACATGCCCAGATTTAGCAAAGCTCAGGGAAATGGTATCTTCTTGGTACCTCAGAGTTTTCTTTTTCAGGCATTTATTCTAGTCACAAAAAGCCTTTCTGCATCATCATCCTATTTTCCCTTCTTTTCTTTTATTCTTTCCTCATATGCCTTTTATTTTCTTTCCAAATAGGTCATGTGTGAACAGGAATATATTCATGCTGTAATGCAGCTGTTGTAAGGCAGCTCCTATAGGGGCAGGTGTTTAAAGCTAAAGATATTAAAGACCTTTGCTTAAAGGTGTATTTTGATACTTATCTGGGTGTGCATGATCTTTCTTTTTGTTATTGTTAATCCTCCCCTGAGGATATTTTTCCCATTGCTTTTTTAGATAGAGTGGGAGGGAGGGATGGGAGAGAGAGAAAGAGACACATTGATTGATTGCTTCCCACACTCACCCAGACCAGGGCCAGGGGTTGAACCTGCAATCCAGGTTCATGCCCTTGGCCAGAAATTTAACCTGTGATCTTGTTCACAGGCCAATGTTCTAAACACTGAACAACACCAGCCATGGCATGCATTATCATTTTTAAGCATTTGTTAAGAAAGCGTGGGGACACAGAGGACATTCCTGGAGCACCCAGTTCAGGTGATTAAGGAGACAGCACCGTTGGGTCACCACAGGACACCAACTATATAAGGTCACCCTACCAAGTCTGGGAGTCATAGCAAATCCACCTAATACATAGAAACAAACATAAAGAAGTAGTAAAAATAGGGAGACAAAGAAACATACCCCAAATAGAAGGCAAGGGAAATCTCCAGAAAAAGAGCTAACTGAAATGGAGGCGAACAATTTACTAGATATAGAGTGCAAAAAATGGTTAGAAGGTTGCTCAAGGAACTTAGTAAAAACTTCAATAAAGAGTTATCAAGCAGTCAAAGGACATAGAAACAATAAAATAAAAAAATCAGAAATGAAGAATACAATACCTGAAATGAATACTATACTAGAAAGAATAAACAGTAGGTTAGATAAAGCAGATAACTGAACCAGCAATTTGGAAGACATGGTAGCAGAAAACACCCAATAAAAACAGCAAAAATAATTTTTTAAAAATGAGAATATTTTAAGAGACCTTTGGGGAAACATGAATTGTAATCATATGGGTACCATAAGAAGCAGACAGACAGCAGGGATCAAGAACCTATTTGAAGAAATAATGACTGAAAACTTCCCTAATCTGGTGAAGAAAAAAGTCACACAAATTCAGGAAGCACAAAAAATCCCAAATAAGATGAACTCAAAGAGGCCCATAACAAGATACATCATAATTAAAATGGCAATGGTTAAAGACAAAGAGAGAATCTTAAAAGCAAGAGAAAGATAGCTACATAAGACTGTCAGATGATTTCTCAACAGAAACATTTTCAGCCAAAAAATATTGGTATGAAATATTCCAAGAGATGAAAAGCAAGAAACTTTTATAACAAAGACTATTTTTTCCAGCAAGGCTATCAGTTAAAATTGAAGAAGAAAGAAAGAGCTTTTCAGATAAGAAGAAGCTAAAAGAGTTCATCACCACCAAACCAATATTATGAGAAATGAAGAACATAGTTCTTAAAGAATAAGATGGGAATTTATATGTACCTATCAATAATCCTTTTAAATGTAAATGGCTTAAATACTTCAATAAAAAGACACAGGATAGCAGAATGGAAAATAAAACAAGACTTACATATCGATATATGTTGTCTACAAGAGAACCAACTTAGTAAAAAAGAGGATACACAGGGACTAAAAGTAAACAGATGGAAAAAGATATTTCATGCAAATGGAAATGGAAAAAAAGTTGGGGTAGAAAAACTTATATCAGACAATGTAGACTTCAAAACAAAGACCATAACAAGAGTCAAAGAAGGACATTACATAATGCTGAAGGGATCGATCCAACAAGAGGATGTCACCCTTGTAAACATTTATGCATCCAACATAGGCACACTAAATATATAAAGTAAATCTTAATGAACATAAAGGGAGAGACTGATAGTACTAAGGTCATAATAGGGGATTAAAACACCGCATGGACATCAAGGGGTAGATCATCCAGACAGAAAATCAATAAGAAAATGGTGGCCTTAAATGCCACACTATATCACAAGGATATAATAGTTATCTTCAGAGTAATTCCACCCCAAAGCAGCATATACATTCTTTTCAAATGCACATGGAACATTTTCTAGGACAATCCACAAGTTAGGACACAAAACAAGTCTCAATAGTTTTAAGAAGATTGAAATGCAACTCCATGCATTTCAATATCATGCATCTTCTCTGGCCATTATGGTATGAAATTAGAAATCAATCACAAGAAGAAAAAAAACCTGAAAAACATACAAAGACCTGGAAGGTAAGTAACATGTTACTAAACAATAAATGAGTTAACAATAACATCAAGGAAGCAATCAAAAGATATCTTTAAACAAATGAAAATGAGAACACAATAATGTACGAGACACAGCAAAAGTAGTTCCAAGAGGGAAATTCTTAGCATTAAGGCTTACATCAAGAAATAAGAAAACTTCAAATAAAAAAATCTAACTTTACACTTAAACAAAATAGAGAAAGAATAACAAACAAAGCTCAAAGTGAGTAGAAGGAACAAAATGATAAATATAGGACCAGGACTAAATAAAACAGTCTAAAAAGCAATATAAAATATCAAGACATGAAGAACTGGTTCTTTGAAAAGATAAATAAGATTAACAAACCTTTAGCCAGATTCATTAAGAAAAAAAGAAGGACCCCTGCCCAGCCAGAGTTGCTCAATGGTTGAGCACTAACCTGTGAACCAGGAGGTCATGGTTTGATTCCTGGTCAGGGCATATGCCCAGGTGGCAATCTTGATCCCCAGTGTGGAGAATGCAGGAGGCAGCTGGTCGACGATTCTTTCATCGTTGATGTTTCTAACTCTCTATTTCTCTCTCTAAAATTAATAAAACTTATTTTTTTTAAAAAAGAAGGAAGACCCAAATGAATAAAATATAAAATATAAGAGAAGTAACAACTGACACCAAAGAAATACAAAGGATTGTAAGAAAATATTACAAACAACTATATGCCAACAAATAGGACAACATGGACAAATTAGATAAATTCTTAGAAACATACAATCTTCCAAAACTGAATCAGAAAGTATCAGAAAATCTGAATAGACAGATTACAACTAATTAAATGGAAGCAGTAATAAAAATAAATAAATAAATAAATAACCATACAAAAAACAAACAAACAACAAAAAAAAAACCATGGACTCCAACAAACAAAAGTCCTAGATCAGATAGCTTCACAGATGAATTTTACCAACTATTCGAAGAACTAATACCTATCCTTCTCAAATTGTTCCAAAAAATTCAAAAGGAGGGAAGACTACTAAGTACATTTTTCAAAGCCAGGTTATCATAATTTTAAAACCAGATAGATAAAGACACTAGGAGCAAAGAAAATTATAGGCCAATATCTTTGATGAATATAAATGCTAAAATCATCAACAAAATATTAGCAAACCAGATCCAGCAATACATTAAAAAGATAATACACTATGCTCAAGTGGGATTTACTCCAGGGATGCAAGGTTGGTACAAAATCCACAAATCAATAAACATGATACATCACATACTAGTAAACAAATTAATATAAAAATCACATGATGATATCAAAAAATGCAGAAAAAAAACATTTGGTAAAATCCAGTCCCCATTTACAATTTATTGTAAAAAAGCTCAGCAAAGTGGGAATAGAGGGATCATATCTCAACATAATAAAGGTCATATATGACAAAACCACAGCCACCATCATATTCAATGGGCAAAAACTAAAAGCATTTCTTTTAAGATTAGCAACAATGCAGGGATGCCCACCTTTTCCACTCTCATTCAGTACTAGAGGCCTGGAGCATGAAATTCATGCACTCAGGGTGAGCCTATCAGCCCAGTCTGCACCCTTTCACAGTCCAGGAGCCCTCAGGGGATGTCTGACTGACAGCTTAGGCCCACCACCACTGCTGCACTCTCCAGCCATCAGCCTAACTCCAGCCATGAGCCTGGCTCCTGCATTAAGCATCTGCCCCCTGGTGGTAAGTGCACATCATAGTGATCAGTTGAGTGGCCTTAGCATATCATTAGCATATTATGCTTTGATTAGTTGAACGATCAGACGACCAGACACTTAGCATATTAGGCTTTTATTACATAGGGTAGTACTGGAAGTTCTAGCCACAGCAATCAGACAAAAAGAAAAAATAAAAGGCATTCAAATTGGAAAGGAAGAAGGAAAATTGTCCCTATTTGCAGATGACATGATAATATAGAGAGAATCCTAAAGATTCAATCAAAAGATTACTAGAACTGATAAATGAATTCAGTAAAGTAGCAGGATACAAAATAAATATCCAGAAATCAGTTTCCTTTTATACACCAATAATGAACTATCATAAATGAAAACTAAGAAATAATGCCATTTACAAATATGTCAAAAAGAAATAAAATACCCAGGAATAAATTGAACCAAAGATGTAAAAGTCCTATACTCAGAAAAATCATAAGACACTGAAAAAAAAAATTGAAGAAGATGCAAATAAGTGGAAGCAAATATGTGTTCAGATAGGAAGAAGTAACATCATTAAAATGTCCATACCACCCAAAGCAATATGTAGATTCAACCACAATTCCTATTAAGATACCAATGTCGTATTCCACAGAACTAGAACAAATATTTCAAAAATTTATATGGAACTGCAAATAGCCTCAGTAATCTCAAGAAAGAGCAACACTGGAGAAATCATGTTACCTGATATCAGAGTACACTACAAGGTCATATTAATAAAAATACCATAGTACTGGCATAAAAAACATATAGATCAATGGGACAGAATAGAGAGCCCAGAAATACACCCATGCCTTTATAGTCAACTAGAGGCCCAGTGCACAAAATTCATGCACAGAGGTGGTGGTGGGGGGTGTCCTTCTGCCCAGTCTATGCTCTCGGGAGATGTCTGACTGCGGATTTAGGCCCAATCCCTATTTCATCATAGTGTCGTTTATAGTAGCTAAGACTTGGAAGCAGCCCAAGTGCCCATCAGTAGGTGAGTGGATAAAAAAACTGGTACAGCCGAAACTGGTTTGGCTCAGTGGATAGAGCATCGGCCTGCGAACTGAAAGGTCCTGGGTTCGATTCCGGTCAAGGGCATGTACCTTGGTTGCGGGCATATCCCCAGAAGGGGGTGTGCAAGAGGCAACTGATCAATGATTCTCTCTCATGGATGTTTCTAACTCTCTATCCCTCTCTCTTCCTCTCTGTAAAAAATCAATTAAAAAAAAAAAAAAACAAAACTGGTTCATTTACACAGTGGAATACTACTCGGCCATAAAAAAGAAGGAAACCTTACCTCTGCAACAGCATGGATGGACCTGGAGAGTATTATGCTAAGTGAAAAATAAGCCAGTTAGAGAAAGATGAGTATCATATAATTTCACTTATATGTGGAATTTAATGGGGAAAAAATAAACTAACAAAATAGAAACAGACTCATAGATACAGAGAACAAACTGACAAATGTTAGAGGGGAGGTGGGTAAGGAGCTGGGTGAAAAAGATGAAACAATCTAGCAAAAAACAAACAAACCCACAAACCCACACCAAAATCCTCATAGACACAGACAGCAGTATGGTGATTTCCAAAGGGAAAGGGGGTTGGGAGAGGAAGAAGAGGGTACAGGCTGCGTAAGTGGTGACAGAAGGAGAGGACTTTGGGTGGTAAACACACAATACAATCCACAGATGAGATGTTATAGACTTTGCACCTGAAACCCATATATTTTATTTAACCAATGTCATCCCAATACATTCAATAAAAAGAAAAAAGAAAAATAAAAAAGAAAGGGTCATGGACATTCTGTCAACAACATACAAAATGTTTTGTCTTTGCCCTCTTGTGACTATTGCCTGGGACGCAGTTCCCTTTGTCTGTAGATAAAATCTCCTTGTCCGCGCGCTGGCCGTGTGCTGGTGTCAGAAGCACCCTGCGGCCTGGCCTAATCACACGCACCACCAGAAGGCCCGTGGGGACGCTCTCCCCCGCCCCACTCAGATGTACTCAGTGATACCATCGCCGTGTCGCCTGGGCTCTGGCAGGTTCCGAGTCAGCAAATTCTGCCAGGAGGAAAGGCCGGATCTGCTTGGGGTTCTCTACATGGGGTTCTCTGCTATTTTTCTTCCTCCGTGGCGCCCACTCAAAACAAACCGTCTCACCAGCATTAGAGCTGGGGGTTGTGCAACGCGGCAGGGGTCAACTCCAACTTCTTCTCCGCAGGGGGTGAGGGAGGCTGGCTTATTTTTGGCAGGACCATCTGTCACAGACTGAGGGTGGGGGGAAGGGTCCCGGAGGGTGTGCACAATACCCAGTTCCAAGACGGGGATGAATAAGGAGGAGGGTGTTTATTTCTGTTTTTATGAGGATTTAATTTTTTACAATAGAGAAGACACTGCAGCATTAACTCTTAAGTGAGTCAGTAAGACACATGGAGAGAGAAAGAAAATGTTTGGTTTTGAGGCAACAGAATGTCAAACTTCATAGAAGATGCTAGCTGCAAAATGACAACATTTAAGTCTATTTTAGTTCAATTTTTATCTCCAAATCTAAATCAGTATTTTCAAATGAATACAGGCATTTCCACTTAGATTTCCTTTAGATATAAAACCAGGTTTCTCCTTCCCATTTTTGGTAACAACAGCTAACACTAATATAAATATCACTTACTCTTCCTAACAATGCTATGAGGTTGATACTGTTATTGTCCCCATTACACAGATGAGGAAACCATGGCACAGAGTGATTGAGTAATTTGCCCCAGGGCACACAGCTACCAAATGGAAGAGCCAGAACTCAACCTAAGCCAGGGGTCAGCAAACTCATTGGTCAACAGAGCCAAGTATCAACAGCACAACGATTGAAATTTCTTTTGAGAGCCAAATTTTTTAAACTTAAACCTCTTCTAATGCCACTTCTTCAAAATAGACTTGTCCAAGTCGTGGTATTTTGTGGAAGAGCCACACTCAAGGGGCCAAAGAGCTGAATGTGGCTCGAGAGCCGAAGTTTGCCGACCACGGACCTAAGCCATGGGCTCTGGCTCCATGCCAGTCCTGCATCGTGCTTAGCACTCCTAAGGTCGTTAACTGAGGGTTATCTTTGATGCTTCAATCTCTTGAAAACAATGGTTAGGCTAGAGCTCTGAAATTCTGATTTCATCAGACCAGTGTATCTCAAAGCACCCTGTTCTTTCCTTCAAATGTGTATCTAATGTGATTACCGATGTACTAGACTGCTGACTGCGAACAATCAGATGGAAAGGGGTCCGGAGTGAGAGCTGTGTCTGCTTTGTTTCCCAGCAGCATTCTCAATGTGTCCAATAAGTATTTGCTGACAAACGCTCCCACCGCGTCTGCTGTCCTCAGTCTTCACGGACGGCTCACCTGGAGCCTCACTTCTACAGGGTCACTAGATGCTACTGCTCCTCAGGGCTCCGCCCAGGCACTCCCTAAGCCACGCCCACACGCCCGTGGTGTCTGATACTCCGCCATGTAGACCTCTAGCCCGCTGGTCTCCTATGACCGCAGATCTGCATCCCCAAGGCCCCCCACACACACACACACATCTCCTCCCCTGGTGTCCCAATCTCAGCACACCCCACGCTGAGCTTCTGACAGTCTCCCTGAAGCTGAGTCAGTGCAGGCTCCCACCTGGGGGCAGAGCAGTCAGGCAGTGCAGAGACCTGGAGTCTGCCTGAGGGCCTCCCTCCTCCACCTCTGTCTATCCACCTGCCATCAGGGACTGCAGATTTCACCCCCAAATACCCATTTGTCTCTCCATATCCATTCCCGCCATCCCTTCCGCCTGCCCTTTGAGAAGCTTCTGAATGTCTCCCTGCCTCCACGCTCACTTGTCTCCTGTGCTTATTTCAGTATGTTCCGTGCACATTGGTTCTTATAAAGGCAGATCTGATCACGTGACTCTCTCCTGCTGGCTTCTCCTGCTCTCAGGATAAAGACATTTTCCCTCCGTGGTTGTGCCATCCCGGGTGCCCTGCAAGAAAGCTGACTTGGGGGTGGTATGGACATGCATTCTAGGCTCAGGTAGGGAGCAGGAGGGAAAGCTCAGCCCAGGGCCCTTAGCAGGGTGACTGGGGACAGCACAGCCCTTGCTCTGGAGTCTGAGCTGGCCCAGAGCTGAGCGAAGCTTTCAACAACCTCTTTCCACAGAGCCAGGCTCTGCCAATGGCCTTTGTCTCTATGCAGTAGAAGGGCGGTTAGCCTCAGCTTCCCCTGGCCCAGGGAGAGGGTCCCCTGTTGGGCCCTTGGCGGCTCCAGTTCTAACGTGGACCTCAGTGGGAACTTCTTGTTCTACGTTCTACTGTTGCCAACCCCAGAGGCCTTCCTCGCTGGGAAGGCCTGTGTCTCTGCTGCCCTTTCTGTGGGATCTCCAGGAAATGAGGACTTGGTCAACCCCCAGAGAAACAGAATCCAGCACCTTCTCACCCCTCACAGCCGGCCCTCTCCAGCCCCCTCCCTTCTGCCCTGCAGCCTCCCCGGGTTCCCCAGTGGGCAGGGCGGGTCTCTGCTCTGCTGTCAATCTTGCCCATCTCGCTTTAAGCACAAACCTCGGTTCTTTAAATGCCCAGGGCCAACCTGATTTGTCCTCTTTCCTTTCTGGTCTTAACTTGACCACAGTTACCTCTCCTTCTCTGTCCGGCCACCCTGGCTTCCTTGTGGCATCTCAGACTCATGGGGCGGGGGGAAGAGGGGGGCCAAGGGAACAAGCTGCCCTCCCAGGTTCTGCTGGAACCCTCTCCCCAGGCCCCGCTCTCACCTCCTCCAGGTGTTCGCTCAAAGCTCCCTTCCCAGGGGTCTTACGTGGCTTCCCACTCCACAGTCACCCCCACACGCTCCCTTCCTGCTCCTGGCTCTTTATTTCCCCTTACCACCGTGTAACAATCTACTCTACTTGTTGATCTTGTCCACTGTTCCTTCTCCCAGCTTACAATTTGTGTTATAAGGGCAGGGATATTGTGAGCGTTTTCACTTCTGGATCTCCAGCACCTGCAACAGTGCCTGCGACATAAACATGCGTTACCTGAGTGGACGGACCTTTGCTTTGCCCTCACTGGGTTGTAGGCCGCCTGCTAAGCTCACCTCTGCAAAGCCAGAGACCTTCTGGATACCCACACCCTCCCCCCTGCCCACGCCCATGCCAGCACAGTGGCTGCCTCCCCTCGGCCGCCCCTCATACACTCGTTGCTGAATCCTTAAAACTGGGTCCCATTGCTGGGGGCTTCCCAGGATAAACCAGATGTCTGTACGCTGCCGGTCATCATTATTCAATGCTGATGTTCATTTCTAATTATTATCCAACAGGGAACAATCCATTACTGCTACAGCACGGGCTGTAATTACTGGCCTTCTGGAGTCTGTGTTGCCCATCGCCACAGGGCTGCCCCCTGGCAACGTGAGCATGCGGGTTTGGCCAAGTGGCATAGTCTCTCCACGACTCTCTCTCCACAGGCTCCCACTTACATTGTGAGGAGCAGGGTGCTGGGAGGGGGGCTGAGCGTGTGGAAGAACCTCCCAGTAGTTCTTCTAGGCCAGAGCCGCGTGAGCGGGAGTAGCAGAGCCCGAAGTTGGAAATAAACCAGAGGGTGTGGTGGAGCCTCCACCCGCCAGAGGCTGAGAGCCAGGCCTCTTAGAGGCCTCCTGAGCACCCTACCCCTGCACTCGAGCTTCCACATGCCACACAACAGCTTTCTTCAGTGAATCTGCCCGGCAGGCCTTACCCTGGTCCCCAGATTGGTACTCAGAGCCCCTCAGAACCTGCCTGCCCACCCCCTGCCACCTCCCAGACCCCGAAGGAGCCCTGCCTCTCACTGACCCCTGGACATACCTGACACCTCTGCTTCGGGCCCTCGGCTCGGGTGATGGCAGCACTGCTGCTCCCAGAGGCACAGGCAGCCGCTCCGAGAGGGCACCACATCTCTGTAACCACCCTGTGGGCCCTGGCAGGAGGCCCTGACAGCTGGGACCCGACAATCCGAGTGCAGGCTCAGGGAGGCCGGATGCCACCAGTCCATTCACATCATTCCAGCTATTCCTCTACTAGGAAAACTCAGAGGCTCACATCACACAACTGATTTTCAATCAAACACGACGTTTCTGGGCAGAAGAAGGCAGGAGAGGGCAAGGCAGGAACTGACCCTGGAAAGACTTGGGGCATGACACATGCAGCCAGCACACAGCCCATGGCATGCCCCGCCCTGGGCTCCGGCTCCCGCCCCTTCCATCGTCAGTCTGCATCACAGCAAGCAGTTCCCAAGGAGATAAACCATTGTCAGTACCAACAAGAATGCCCTTGGCCCCCAAACACAGCAACTTCCAGGCAAGAGTCGAACCAGCCTTGCCTGCAAAGCCACTGCACACACATAGCCCATTCAAAGTGCAGTAACAGAAATGAGCGACAAGGTAAATAATGAAAGAGTTGCCAAAATACCAATTTTTCCTCTTTTCCCATTTGCTCCTTTTTCGCCCTTCGGGCCCTGGGGACCAGGCTGTCCATCCGACCCGTTGTGTCCCGGTAGCCCACCGAGTCCTGGCGGTCCTGCATCAAACACGGAAACAAACATTAAAAACATCTCTTTGCTGAAGTTCAGGTCATTCCCTGAAGCCAGTGAACCCGGGCAGCATCCACACCTTTCCCAGATCCTTCCCGCTTCTCCCCAACCTTCCCTGGCCTGGGGCAGTGACAGGTGGGGGTGGTGAAGGCGGGTTCTCAAGTGGGAGGGGCAAGAGAGTTCAAGATTGGGGCAGAGAGGAGCGGGGACACAGTGATAGTGAGGTTTGGCTCTAGAATCTTCCCCTTCCCCACCTTAGCCCCTTCTGAGTGATCCTGGGGGGTTAGCTACCCATATTCCCCCCATGAACTAGAAAAAGCCATGGGCTCTTACCTGGTGGGCCAGGTGGGCCTAGAATAGAAAAAAAAAAAAAATTTTAAATGGTGAAAGCAAAGCCAGCTCCACCCCTCAAAATTATTTCCCCCTCTTAGAATGTACTGGCGAGGAACGGCCCATGCCTTTTAATTCAGTATATTTACCCAAAAGATTCTTTTTTTTTTTTTAAATCAATCTTTATTGTTCATATTATTACACAAAAGATTCTTAAAATCAAGTCAGCACAGACACATTTGCCAACCAAAACCACTTCTGTTTAAGTGTCAGTGGACCTAGAATAATTGTATTGATTCAGAAATCAGTCATCTCTCAAGCAATCAACTTAACTCAATGAGGCTGGGTGACAATACAGGTAGGCACTACAGCCCTGGCACACGTAAGTGCCGGCATTGCAGGGCTGAGGTCTGGCTGTCCCGAGAGCGGTCCCAAGGGCTCCCAGCCAGCCAGTGTGTCTCCGCCAGGCCACGGAGGGGGGCTGACAGCAGAAGCTGGTTCACCTCCTACTCTCTATTTTGTTGCAGAAAATAGCCCAGGACGAATTGAGGGCCCAGATCAGGTAGCAAATAGTTTCCTTGTAGTGAAATTACCCAGAAAACCTAAGGGTGTTCAGATGGATCATTTACACATAATCTAACAAAAGAATTTTGCTTTTCCAAATACGAGAGTCTTCTTATCAGTTATTCTATGTGAGCACTCAGACAAGCTGGTGAGGCTGTAGAGGGGGCAGCTGAGGTCCTCCCGTTCTCCAGGCTGCATGTGATCACCAGCACTACCGGGGAAAGGTCTTCCACAAACCCAAGCTGTGGCTTGGTCACCATTTACTAAGCACCTACTATGTGCACCAAAATTCACTAAGCAGCGGCAAACGTGGCCCCTGTGTCTATTGTATTGACAACCTACCAGGGGAAGGTAGGTACTTTGCCATCACAATGAAATGTGAGGGAGCTGCAGAGAAGCAAAACCCCAAAGGGGTGCTGGGGCAGCCTGGGCACACAGCCGTCTGAGAGGCCTCCAGAGAAGGTGAGCCTGGAGCTGGGGCACTGAAGAAGCAATGGGGAAAGCGGTCCATGGTCACAGCGGATGAAGCCCACCTCACCTGGGCCTGCCTTTTCAAAGATGAGCCCAGGGTAAAGCTAGATCTTGCTCCCGGGCTCTGAGCCCAGGGTCTGCCTGCCCACATCTCCCCAGGGCACCAAAGCTCTCTCCCCTCACCCTGAAGTTGCCAATTCAGTCCTGTGTCCTATGGCCTTCCCACCCCAACCCTGGCAGCCTGGCCTCTGCCAACGCACCACCTCACGTGGAAACTTATGCCTTTTACACCGAAGTTTTAATAGAGGAGCTTTCTGTGTAAAAGGAGGCCCAATTTCAAGCTGGTGTGAAAGGGGAAGGTGTGGCCTTCGAAAAGCAATCTGAGGTGCCAAAGAACCCCCGCACCACTCCTGTAGGGAGGCACGGATGTGCTCTCCCACAGCGTCAATCTCCCCTAAGTGGTCTCAATAGTCCCTCACACATTCACTGCACAGTATGGCCCTCCTGTCACCATAAAAATAAGAAAGAAAGAGGCTTTTCCTGTGCCTCTCGACAAGGCTTTTGTGCCTGTAATTCCATCCCTCCGAGCATTTCCCCAGCACTCATTACGGTCACACGAGGGAACTCTGAGAAGGGACTTCCGGAGAGGGAAGAAAGGTGCTTAAGCTACAAGAGCTTCAGAATAAAGGACCAAGCTGTTCTAAAGATATTTAACTTTCTGTGAGGGCTGAGATGTGACTTGAGTAATTCAATTAGCATTTCCCAAGAAGCCACAGGATTACAGCTTTTCTCTCTGAGGCCAAACCAAGCAAATGAGAGTCAGACTGACCGGGGTTCCTTGGGGAAGTGTCTTTCTTAGCAGCCCAACACCCCATTCAACACTCACAGAAACCCCAGGTCATTCGGCAAACTCCCAGTGAGCGCCTCCCGCACAGGCAATGTGGGCTCTGGGGAGAATACTGCCGGAAAGGGTGAGGTTTCTTACTCCTCAGTAGGCACATTGCAGCCCTGGGCACAAGTGAAGCGTGGATGGGATCTCCCCAGAGCCTGGGCCCTGGGCTGAGGGGCCCAGCAAAGCTTCAGAGCGCTACAAAGTCTTGGTTATACTGTAAGGTCCACGGGAGCATGCATTTAGTCCATAACAGACTTTTCATGTGAAAAGGATTCTTCCTGTTTCCTCAGAGTGTAGTGGATTCCCTTTGGAAATGCCAGGTCTGAAATCCGGCTCTATGGCCCATCCTGGGGTGGGGGTGTGCATGAACTTGCTCCCATCTTCTGAAGGCAGGAGGTAGGCACCCCTCCCCTCAGATGAGATGCAGGACTCTGTCTGTCTCAGGTGTAGACAAGCATATCAAAACCACCCTCCTCCTCCGCCCCATCCATCAGACACTCCTTGTCGCAAGGCTTGCTGCGCCCAGAGGTTCATTCCCTCTCCTGTCTATTCGTCCTTGAATCACTGAGTGCAGGGGGCCAGCGTGTGACCCTGCCAGTCCCACCCAGCACACGGTAGGCACCACACAGACCACACTTCAGAAAAAGTGCTTTCTCCACTAATTAACAGTTTGCTTCTAGAGCTTCCCATGCATGTTATATGTATCATATGTGTATGATGTAGGGAAATAATGATTTCTGGTAAGAGATCTCTACCACTTAGCGAGGTCTTTTTATTTCTCTTCCTTTTAAAAAACTAATGGGAACAGGAAAACATCCATGGCTTTGGTTCAAGGTACCACACTTTTCTAATTACCGGAGACCTCATTATTTTTCATGGCTATATTTCTATGGCAATACTGAAAATATTATTTTTCATAATTATGTGACAATTGATTTTCATGCCATTAAAAACATCTGCTAAAAGTAAACCAACATGTATTTTTATGACCTACAGTGTTACTAGGTGCTCCCTCCGCCGGGCCCTTGGCTAGTGTGCCTGTGCACCGAGGCAGCTGGGGTGAGCGAGCGCGGCCAGCCTACCTGTCAGGCAGATGCCCTTGGTGCTGTTGCACAGGTCCACCATCACACGGATCTGCGGGGAGAGAGGCTGTGATTAGTAGCAGCATAGCAGGCAGGGGGCCGTGAGCTTGCCCTTTATTCACACAAGAAGAAAGGAGTTATAAAAATTCACAGAGTAACTTGGGGAGAATATATAGATGTCCAAGGAAAAGTTAACCTAAGACACAAAAGAGATCTTTAAAAGATTTGAAGATATTTAATATCGGAAGCTCATCTATCACCGATGTCAGAATTTTCTTGATTTCTATTGGAGAGGGAGAGGATGGTGAAGGGATTGTCAAATTCAATTTTCAAGGCTATCCTAAGCCAGCACCCAGTGTCTAAAGGTCTCAATCTGCCGGCCTGAATACAGAGGGTCGGCAGGCTCAGTGGTCAGGAGCAAGCACTGATAGCTGGGTGAGCAGGGACACTTTTGTTTTCTCTGAAAATGTAAATAATATAAGCCCTAGAGGGCAGTTATCTCAGGGAATGTGGATGGTACCTACTCAACACCGGATGGCACCTGGGGTCAGGGGTGTCATTCCAGCGAGGTGTTAGACTGATATTGGGTCTCCCACACCTACTGTGCAGTCCCTTCTCTCATCCATTCTCCCATGCTCCTAATGAACTTCACAAAAACCCAGTCTGATGAGGTCCGTCCTGATTCAAACAGGTATGTGATTCCTTGCTGCTCTAAAGATAGAGCAAAATCCCTCCTTCTGTGGGCTCACCACATGCTGCTTCCCCTCCCTTTTTGTCTGTCCTCCAGTTACACTCTGCCTCAGTTTGCTTGTCTGTAAAATGGGGAGAGCATTAGTGCTTACTTCTTAGGATTGTTGTGATGATTAAATAAAAGTGTTATGTGTGAAGTTCATAGAACAGAGCCTAGTATGTAGGAAGTATGTATAAAAGTATTTTCCATTTCACGAAGGCAGCAGAATATGTGGAGAGAAGCATGGATTCTAAATTTAAACTGCCTGTGTTCAAAGCACGACTTTGCCACTCATAGCAGTGTGACTTTAGACAAGGTACTTGACCTCTCTGTGCTTCAGTGTCATTGTCTGTACATAAAGCTCACAGCCCTACCTTATTACGTGGCTACATGGATTAAATGAACAACTAGATGCAACTCATTTAGAACAGACCCAACACATGATAAGCCCACTCTTTATTCTGTTGTTTTGACAATTCATTGAATGTACTAAGGACTTCATTAATTTATCATCCAAGAATTTTCAATATCTAGATACAGCATTTTTTAGATCCAAATCATGTGGCTTTTCAAGCTGTGGGGAGAAAACATATTAGTTAAGAAATAAAGTTGACACAGCTGGATCGACATTCCAGGAGAAAATAGAAACTGAATCCCTACTTCACTCCTTACATTAAATAAGTTCATTAAATGATACTGATAAAAAATGTAAAAGTAAAAAAGAAACTAGTAAAGGTACTAGAGGACACCTGGGGAAAATATTTATAATAGCATTAGAAGGGGAAAGACTTCTAAGAACAAAACAACTCCTATGCTACATATAGAGAGAGATTGAATTGATACATTTGACTACCTAATACTTAAAAAATTTACCAGAGGTAAAACACTACAAGCAATAACAAAGGAGAAACACAAACCTAGAAAAATACTCGCAAAATGCTTCTATATAAAGAGCTGTTTTGAAGAAACACATAAAGGAACAAGAAACCAAAAGAAAAATGGGCCCAAACTTGAAGTTCAGAAAAAGGAAAGAGATTCATCTCCACTTAGAGCTAAGGAAATAAATCCAAGCAATGGAATTCTATTTCTGCCTGTTAGGTTTGTAAGTAAAGAGGAAGAGATCACATGTCACAGGCTTGTCAGGAAAGCAGCGCTCCCATGTCCTGCTCATGGAAGTTTAAAGGGATACTCTGCCTCTTTGGAGAGATTTGGGCAATAGCTATCAAAATGTACATGAATCTACCTTTTGATCCATCCATATACTCTGAGATTTTCTCTACAGATGCACACATATATGTGTAAGACGTAAACATAAAGATGGTTGTTGCAGAAATGTGAGCAAGAGCAGAGACTGAAAACAACCTAAATATTTATCAGTGAGCTCTAGTTAACATGTAGCATAGCTGCACAAAGAAATACTGCCGGGGTGGGGAGAAGAGAATTTCAATCCATAAGACTGATATTGTGAGCTCTTCAAGATAAATTTAAAAATGCAAAGTACAGAGCAGCATATGAAATGTACTTCCATTTATATAAAAAAGCCATGCAGCCCTGGCCAGGTAGTTCAGTTGGTTGGAGAGTTGTCCTGTACATCAAAAGGTTGTGGGTTTGATTCCCAATCAGGGCACAGACCTAGTTTGTGGGTTTGATTCCCAGTTAAGCTCATACGGGAGGCAACTGATCAATGTTTATCTCTCATATTGATGTTTCTCTCTCTCTCTCAGAATCACTAAGCACATATCCTCGGGTGACATGTGCTCTGTTAGTCATTTTATTTCTAAAATGCTTCCTGCTCCTTGCCGCTTTCAAGATTCTCTCTTTATCTTTGGCTTTCCAGGCTATTTCTGGAGAGAAATACAGAAACCTTGAGTGAGGAGGAAAGGAGGGCCAGGTGAGAGGGAGCTGCCCTGAGCATGACACACCCTGTTGTTTTATTCGAAATCTTCACCTTTTCAATTAAACTCTTTAGAAAGAACATGTTTTGATTTGAGGGGAAATTTGTTTTGTCTTCTGTCTAGGTTTATTCTGGTTGGTAGGAGGTCCAGAGGAAAACTCGGTCTGCATTAACTTTTTGTAGTCTGTCAACAGTATTTGTTGACTGCCTTAGAAATCTACTGTGAAATATATCACACACATCACAGATGTATAGAATGTGCAAGAACAGCTTAAAGATGAGTAATAAATACACGCGTACATACTGCCCCCAGCTTAAGGACTGGGAACATGCAAGTGCCCCTTCTCAGAACACACCCTCCCACTCCCACAGCTCCAGCTGGAGCGGAGTGGGCCTGCTACTTTCCCTTTCATACAGATAAGGACACGGAGGCTCAGAGAGGTCGCCTCATTTACTCAAGGTCACACGCTGGCTCACAGAAGAGCCGGGCTCAGCTCCAAGTCTACTACACTTTTTATTATGGCTCTGATGAGTATCTCAAAGGAACCAGACAGAAAAAATTTTGATTCATTGTTTTTAGTCATTTTCATAAATAAATGTAATCAGCTGCACAACTGACAAAATTTATTATAAAAAAATGTATAATTGCCCATTGAGAAGACCATTAAAGACTTTACAATGCTTCATTTGTTGCCTTGGGGATTACAGCAGAAGCAGAGATGTCAGACAATGGAAAATCAATAGGGGAAATTAGTCTTTTTCTTTTATATTCATATGGGTCTGGTTTAGGCCCAGGTTCTGTTAAAAAAGATGAAGATTCATTTCCTGATCTTTTGACTTCATTTATATGATGAATGTCAATTAAATATTTACCAGGAAATTGTGTTATTCTTCACTGTGGAATATTACTTGGGAATATTCTTTTAACAAATGTGGGCTGTATAAGATTGTATCAAGGGGAAACATAGGGTATGAAGAGGTGAATGTAAAAAAGTCAGAAATATTTATTTTCCTGATAATAGTGATTAAGAATTGGGATGAAAATAAGAAAATCCAAATTGAAAGTTACAAAATCTACACTGTCAAATTAAGGAGTCACAGTCGGCACAGAGGAATCTTGATTTAGAATTGGAGAATAGGGCAATCTGGGAGAGGCTTTAGAGCTCATTGTCTGGGGTGTTGGCATGATCCATTCATAGGGTGGCCCTGCTGGGAGGCCACCCCCCTACCCCCCTCAAGTCACCTTGGCCATCCCCTTGGGACAGTCTTTGCTGTGCCCAGTATGCTGTGCTCACATCTTCACTGAGGCCTCAGTTAAAATAAATGCCAGCTCGCCAGGAGGCTTTTCCTGACACCCAACTGAAAGTAGCCCTATCACCTCACCCAATTTTTCTCTTTGTGGCATTACCATTATCCCATATTGTCTTGCCTGTATATACATTCATTTATTACCTGCCCCTGCTCTCCAAAGAATGGAAGCCTTTAGAGAGCAGGAGAACTTCTGTCTGTATCCCCTGTGCAGAGGGCAGTGCCTGATTCCAGGCCCAGAACTTCATGGGGCAGACAGGGTTCAAGTCAGAAAGCACATCAGTGGTCTCCCAGGAAGAGCTTACCTTGAAAGAATGTGATGGCCAGTTGTTAACCAGGGTCTCTGATATGAGAATCTGACAGTGTTGGGAAGAGGGTAGGTGAGGCATAGGAAAGGTCCATGGCTCTGGTGGGAAGCCCTCCCAACCCAGCTACAGGAGCTTGGAGGACACATTCTATGGGAACAACAGCTGTCCCCTGAGCGCCACAGAACAAACAGCATCCCCGAGAGCTCAGGCTTAGCGCACCCTTGGTCAGCATGTCACAGAGGAGCTGGAATTGTCTGCTCAGAAGGAAGGCTGTGGCGGGTAAGGGTCATCTTCCCAATGAAAAGGTCAATGCAGCAGTGGACAAGGACACACCAAACTGAAGGGGACTTGTCAGCATCGACAACGCCTGCTAGTGAAGGGAGAAAAGAGCCAGAATAGGTCCTGCCAGTGGCCTGACCAGACCTTCCTGATTCCTCGCTGGTGTCTGAATTAGTAGCGCTCATGGGATTCATGGACAATTCACAGGCAAGGAAGGGGACCCTAGAGAAAAATAATTAACTTCCTGCTAATCTGTCATCAGACGGCACAAGATGACTTTAAATCCAACTAAAAAGACATTGGACATAATTTGGCAGTTTCTATTAGAAAGAAAATGCTATGAATTAGGAATTTCCTTTGTAGGAAGAGTATATAAAGATATCTGGACAAGAATGCTCATGGCAACATCCTATATAATAAAAAGGTAATATACAAATTGACCCTCACGCCCTTGCACAAGATGGACCCCCCCATGTGGTCAAAGATGGTCACCATTAAGATGTCCTGCAGGGGAAGGTAGTTGTGGGTGATCAGGCCAGCAGGGGAGGACAGTTGTGGGAGAGGGTGGGGAACAGGCCTTCAGGGGAGGGCAGTTGGAGGCAACCAGACCTGCAGGGGAGGGTAGTTGGGGGGGACCAGGCCAGCAGGGGAGGAGGGCAGTTGGGGGCGATTGGGCCAGCAGGGGGCGATCAGGCCAGTTAAGCATTGATCAGGCTGGCAGGGGAGTGTTTAGGGGGTTGTCAGGCTGGCAGGCAGGTGAGCAGTTGGGAGCCAGCAGTCCCAGATTGTGAGAGGGATGTCTAACTGCTGGTTTAGGCCTGATTCCACTGAGATTTTTTTTCTCATGAAGACTGAGACTAAGGATACAAAGAAGATTTTTGCTTCTTAGTTTATATAGTTTTAACAGAGGGGTTAGGGTTTTACTTTGGTAATTTTTCCTTTGCGGTGTTTTGAGTAATTCAGAGCGACATTATGTGAATCTAATGACCCAGCTTTCCATGGGAACCCACATATCTTGCCTTCACAACTACCCCATCACTCAGAATAACTTAGATCTCTGTTGCTTCAAGGAAAATAAATATTGAAAGAACTAGAACAGTTGTCTAGTCCAGTGATTTTCAAATTGTTCATTATTAGTCATGAAGTTTTCTTTTTCCCACATAAATGGCCAAACTCAAAAATATAAAACACAAAAATGGAGCTACTCTGGGTGAGCTGGGGTGGCGTGGGGTTTGGCCTTACTTACTTATCTGTAAAGTGAGAAGGTTAGACTAGACAGATGATTTCAAACACTGCTCCCCTGGGGATAGAGGGAGGAGATGGGGGACAAACGCTCAGAGACTGACAGTCTGGAAAAAAGAGGGATGAGAAAACTGAGGTCCAGAGAAAGCTAGTGGAGTAGCTCGCCTGGACTCATCCCCAGCTCCCAGCGCTGAATATTACGTTCCCCCACATCTACTTTTCCATACTGTCTAGCCTCTGCAAAACAAATAGCCTGAATTCAATGTGAGATACTAATGTTTGCTTTAGTTTAATTTGAATATGAATGGAATATTAGATTTCTACTAATTGAAAATGCATCAGTTTGGAGAAATCTTTTCCATGCAAAAGTGAAAGGTTTAATCAAACGTATTTCTTTCTCATCAGAATGAACAGAGCTAAGTGCAGTGAGCTGCCACTGTCCACTTGAACATAAAACCTTTTGGTAACAGGCTGCTTGCCCTCTAGACCTCCCTTCCTGTAGCATTTTACTCTCAGGACTGATTCATGAGAAAGGGAGTGAACCTGCCTGCTATGGCCAGCTAACACAGCCTCGGCAGGCTCCTCTGAATCTCCCAAGCATGGGCTCCTGCTGTCTGCTAGCCAGGACACTGTTTCAATTCTAAGATACCTTTCAGATCTGACCTATTTTGTAACTTCAATTCCATTTTTCTGAGACAGTTGAATAGTCTTGATGACTCTCCTTAATTATGCAAATTGATACTATGTGCACGCAAATGATTTTTTAGAAACAGCCCTAGGGAGCTGATAATCAGCCTGCCATTGACTGAGATTCCTTGTACTGCAGAGATGAGCCTGCAGATGTGGTGGCCCCGCATCCTGTACCTGATGGTTAGACTACAGTTAGAGGAGTTCCTCATGAGGGTCTGAAGCTGACTGGGGTCAGCTCATCTCTTGGAAAGGCAGGAATTCACACTGGGGCCTAGATATGGTGACAACAATCTGCAAACCCCAACAGGAAATGGGGATGGTCTTGTATATTAGTGAAGTTCTGGGGCCCGACAGGAAGATCAGCCAAGGTCCAGGCATTTGTCAGCTCAAGTGAGCCAGCCCTGGTCACCCCACATCAGCAGCCTGCGGCCAAATGCTCTTGTGGGTTCATCCTTCTGGGGGTGCTCAGAGCCCAGCTGAGTCCTGCCCAGCTTTCCCCAAAGATCCTGATTCCCACTGACCACCCCCTCCTGGGCCCAGCTGCAACCCTGTGTGGCTGGGGTTGGCACACATCTAGTGCATTACTTTGGCTTCTAACCAGATAGATAGGCTTTTATCGGTAAGGACTGTTTCATCCTTCTTCTGTTTGCCCCTTTCCCCTCATTAGAATGTCATCAAGAACACAGTAGGTACTCAATAAATACTTCACTACTGATTACTCACTCCATTGGGTGGGAGATATGCTCCTCAATCAAGGACGTTCCCTTCTGATCGGCAGTAACGTGTGTGGGAGCTGAGTATCTACAATAGCAGGTGGTTGGTTGCCTGTTTCTCTTTGTGCCTGTTTGCTTACGAAAGTTTCACTTTGGCAGACACTCCACTAGTCCCTAGAAAACAGGAGCTTGCAAATGCTAGGGTTCTCCTATTAGGGCCTGACTTAGGGCTGTCCTCCTCCTGCCCCACATCAACATGAATATAAAACCAGAACCATAGATTGCCCCTGGCCTGTGGAGGAATCACACACACCTTCTACACTCTCTTGAGAGGCACCTGCAGGAGTTCTGCACCCAGGACTGGCCAGGTTAGGTCAGCCAGGCCAAGACTGGCTAAAGGAGACTCACACATCACTGAAAAAGCCATGCCGTGGGGGAAACATGGCATTCACCAGCTCCTCTTGCTCTGCTAAGTGGGTTAGGATAGGGGTGGAGGACAACCTGCCCTGCAAGGAGCAGGGGTCAGACTATTCATCCCTAAGGCCCTGGGTTGGCTGAGTATGTTCCATGGGTGGAGCTGAATTGCTGGAGCTGAGTGCAGCCTGCAGAGCGCTCCCTCTCACCCGCCTCAGCCATGCCTGGGTTCACTAATGAAGTGCTGAGCAAATAATTAATGAGGGTTGGTTTGGAGTCCACCCATGAGCCTTGCACGCAAAGGTTGGAGAGTCACAGACACTGAGGCAGCCGGTCTGTCTGGGCTCAGGACTCCTCAACAATCCCAGATGCAGGGGGGCAGTTCCAGCAAATGCCCTCACCCAAGGTCTCCGGGAAAATTACTTACAGCTGGCATTAGGAACCGCCCAGCCTGGCATTTATTAACACGGGGGACATCCAACAATGCAGGACAAAAGTCCCCGAAGGACTATGTTCTCCCCTAAAGATGTGCTTCAGGCCTGACCCGGGGCAATGGGGGAGACAGGTGCCTGCACTGCCCAGGACCCTGCATGAGCACCCAGCCCTTGACAAAATAAGACCAATGGCAATACCACTGTGAGGTGTAAAGGAGGGAGTCCTTATGAAAACCATTTCATATGTTGCTTCATGATTTGAATATAAATCAGCTAATCTTGCTCTTTGAAAACCAATTCACACTACTTTATAAAGGCATTTAGCCAAAGTCCAATTACCAGATCAGGTTATCAACTGAATTAAAAATGTAACACAGAGTAGGATTTGTAGAAATAACCAGATACAAACCAGTAAGTGTCCTAACCCACTAAATACAAACTGCCATTGGTCACTGTAACCTCCTTCCTAACCTTCCCCTTCGCCCACCAGGAGCTCCTCAAGTGCCAATACGCCCCAGGGTCTTAGCCTTGTTCCATCTGCAGAGCAGGCAGCTACTTCTGGCTGCAGCTCGGGAATGGCCAGTCCTTTTTTTTGCTGCTCCTTCTGAGAGTCATGTGCAGCAAGGACTCCGCTGGCACCAAGTGACTGACCCTGCTCAGGCACCGCTCTCACAGCCTCCACCACCTCTGGTGCTGGGGTCGTCCTCCCTCCACAGGACAACACGGAGACAGCGCGGTATTCTGTCTGGTCATGCTGCGTCCATCTGAGACAGTTCTCCCCCGTCTCAGATGGACGCAGCATGACCAGACAGAATACCGCGCTGTAAAAAAGAAAAATAGCAGCCAAATATCAAATTCCTAATCTCAAATCCTTGTCTCACTTTACTTTTAAGAAGTTGTTATGTTGCAAATTGCCTATTTGTGAGTCCAGCAATTTTACAACTTATTCTGGCCAATTGCTTCTTAAAGGGGAAAGTACTAGTATGCGTATATATATTTTAAACACATACTAATGAAATGGAATAGCTTTCAAATGAAATGATGTGCAATCATGCGACATTAGAGGTGACTATTGGATCTTGAGATAGGAAAGAACATTCTAAGCAAGGAAGCAAAAGAAGAATCCATAGAGGAAGGACTTTATAGATTTGATGACATGAAAATGTATAAACATGAAAAGGCTTAGAAACAAAAGTAAAAGGGAGATAACACCCAAGGCCAAGGAACATGGGCTTTGGAGTCAGATGCGCTCCATCTGCTCTGATTTCTAATTCCTTCACTCACTGGCACTGGGACTTTGAACAGGATTCTTAACCTCTCTAAGCCTCAGTGACCTGTCTGTAAAATGGGAATGACAATAATGATGATAATAGTGCCCACATCAGAGGTAAAGCCAGTTTTGACATATATATCTAAAGGTCTTAGCATAGCATCTGGTGAGTTGTAAGTTCTCAATAAATGTTATAAACTTCATTAAGGGGAAAATAAGACTACCTGTGTAACACACAAGAAAAGCTAATAACTTGCCTATAAAAGATTATTTATAAATTAGTAAGAAAATATCTTTAAAAATTAAAAAATAAGCTAAGCCACGAATGAACCAAACTTACACAATGAAAAATTTCAAATCACCAATAAATTTGAAAAGAAATTTACCTTTGCTGTAATCAAACACCTGCAGCCCCCTCTCTGCTGTGAGGGATCCAACTGTCAGGTTCCCAGCCCTCCTCTTTTAAACCTCGAACTACCAAAGCTCTAACCCAAGCATGTCTAACTCAAAGGCTACCATGGGCCAAATAAACCTGTGTGGCCTGCAGACCGTGAGTTTGACATGATTGCTCTAATCCTTCTCCCACCCAATCTGGCTAAATTCCAGGCTTGTGATTCTCAAGTTAGGGTGTATTACAATTTACATAGTTTCCCAGGCCCAGACTCCATCAGTTCTGTTGTAAGAGACCCAGTGTGGAGCCAAGGCACCAGCTTTTAAAACAGTTTCTCCCAGGTCTTCTTAATGTACATGGCCCTACCCACATTTTGACAAGTTCTACCTGTGCCATCTTCCAGGTTCTGCATTTTCTCTCTCACCCCTTCCCCTTCTTTCCCATAAAACTTCCTGTAAGCTCAGAGCTTGAGAACTGAGCCCTGACTAAAGAGATGGAGATCCTTATGTCCTTTCCCTGATGATTTTTTATAAGTTTAAAATACCAAGCTTCTCCATAAGTTACCATACTACATCAGCTTATTAATTTACAAAATGTTTTAAAAATCATAATGTTTATACTTTTCTGTATTTTCTAACTTACTATAAAGGACACACTCACAATCAGAAAAAAAGTTATAAAACACCTAGCCATTCTCTCACATCATGTGTCATCCTCATGTCACTTCCCAGAAGTGTTTCCTCCTGTCCTGGGTTAGGGGTGTCCTATGTGGGCCTCCCCTTTTGGGGCGCTTCTGCCATTGCCTGATTACTTGTTTATTCCTCACTAACACTTCATAAGCCGGACCCTGTGCTTATAAAGGTAGGACAGCCTGGCTGGTGTGACCAGTGGTTGAGCATTGACCTATGAACCAGGAGGTCACAGTTCAATTCCCGGTCAGGGCACAGGCCCTGGTTGTGGATTTGATCCCCAGTGGTGGTGTTAGGGGCGAGGGGTTGCAGGAGGCAGCCAATCAATGATTCTCTCTCATTGATGTTTCTATCTCTCTCTCCCTCTCCCTTCCTCTCTGAAATCAATAAAAATATCCAGTATAATAAAGGGATAATATGCAAATTGACGATCATTCCTTCACACAAGATGGCTGTCCCATGTGGTCACAAGATGGCTACCACAAGATGGCCAGCAGGGAAGGGCAGTTGGGGGTGACCAGGCCTGCAGGGGAGGGCAGTTGTGGGGGACCAGGCCTGAAGGGGAGGGCAGTTGGGAATGACCAGGCAGGCTGGGGAGGGTAGTTGGGGGCAACCAAGCAGGTAAGGGAGGGCAGTTGGGGGCAATTGGGCTGGCAGGGGAGTGGTTAGGGGATGGTCAGGCTGGCAGGCAAAAGCGATTAGGGACAATCAGACAGGCAGGCTGGTGAGCAGTTGGGAGCCAGCAGTCCCGGATTGTGAAAGGGATGTCCGAGTGGTCCCAGATTGATGAGGGTCAGGCTGGCTGAGCGACACCCCCTCCCAGTGCATGAATTTTGTGCACTGGGCCTCTAGTATTTAAATAAAAGTAAGAAAATCTCTGGCACCAAAGGCTCACAATTCAGTTAATTGATTTAAAAAATTTTTTAAAGAGCTTAAAAAAAAAGTTTGGGTTTAATAAGGAGTAGACTGACTCGTGGTTAGAGCCTCCCTGTGTCCAGGGAATGAGTATTCTCAAGTTCAGCATCTCTCCTGTTTCCTGGTATACTTCCAACCAGGACCTGACCCCAGACTCTGGTCTGCAACTGCCTCTTCAACAGCTTCCCTTGGACATCTCAGGGAAATAATGTTAGGATGCCCCTCCCTGAACTCCTAGCACTCTGCTCAGTCCTGTTCCACCTGCAGTTCTGCCATCTCACTGAATGACAATTCTGTCTTCCCATTGCTTGGCCACTAACCTTGAAGTCATTTAATTCCTCCCCCCTCACCTCACACCTCATGTTAAAGCTGTCATGTCCAGACACTGTCCACTTCTTATCATCTCTACTGCTACCACCCTGGTCTGAACTACTATCATCTTTCACCTGGATTAATGCAATAGCTATACTACCGGTCTTTCTGCTTCCACTGCCCCACACAGTCTAGTCTCAGCATAATGATTCTTTGAAAAGGCGCATCAGATCATGTTACTTCTCTGCCTAAAATCCTTTAAAGATTCCCCATAAAGGTCAATATCTTTACAACAGCTTGTAAGGTCCTACATGAACTGGTTTCCTTCCTCCTCCCCCCAATTATCTTTCTGATCTCCTTTCCTACTACTCCCTCCCACCCACTCTGTTCCAGTCTCCTTGCTGTCCCCTGAGCTCCCCCAGACACGGTCCCACCACAGGGCCTTTGCATTTGCTAGTCCCTCTACCTGAATGGCCCTTCCCCAGATATCTGCTTGGCTCACTTCCTCCTCCAGCTTTTTCCTCAAATGTCACTTTTTCAGTGAGGCCTTCCCCACCCAAATGACATAATTGCATCTTCCTTTTCCCTTCTTTAATCCTCATCCCTATCTCATTGTTCTGCATAACTCTTATCTCCTTCTAATATTGTAGGTAATTTACTCTGGTTTACATCTGGCCCTCCCCCAGCCCCTTGAAAAAACATGAAGTCTAAGAAGATGGTGCCCAGTGTGTCTCAGTTGGCTGAGCATCATCCCATGCACCAAGAGGTTGCCGTTCGATTACCAGTAGGGGGCACGCAGAAGGCAGCAGATCAATGTTTCTCTCTTATAGATATTTCCACTTCTCTCTTCCTCTCCCTTCCCCTCTCTCTAAAAATCAACAAAAGCATTAAAAAAAAAAAAAGTCTAAGTGGATGGGAATTTGTATGCATTATTCATACTGTTCCTCTTATACTCACAATAATGCCTGAAACTGCCGAAACCGGTTTGGCTCAGTGGATAGAGCATCAGCCTGTGGACTGAAAGGTCCCAGGTTCAATTCAGGTCAAGGGCATGTACCTGGGTTGCGGGCACATCTCCAGTAGGGGGTGTGCAAGAGGCAACTGATCGATGTTTCTCTCTCATCGATGTTTCTAGCTCTCTATCCCTCTCTCTTCCTCCCTGCAAAAAATCAATAAAATATATTTTTAAAAAATAATGCCTAAAATTGTGTTGAATGAATGAATGAATTTCTGATAGAGAAAACACCTAACAATACCTGACACCATCTCCCATTTGGTCGGTGGCATGAATTCTGAGGAAGGAAGTTAAAAACTCTTAGCATGTCAAGAAATCAGATTCAGAAAGTGGGCTTAGTTTATATTTGCACTTGTTGAGCTGTGGATGAATTCATTTGTGAAGAGATTGTCATCAAGTACCTCACTAGGGGCACAGCAAAGAACGATGAGCTAAATTTAAAGAGACAAGGTGACTAAAGGTGACAAATTAGAGACCCAAACTGTACAGAGACAGGGTATTAGTTGTGCGATACAGACAAGTAAGTGCAGAAGGAGTTAGAGGAGGAAGAGATGAGTGTTTTGAAGTGAGTTGAGAATCACTTGTCTCCCCCAGGCCTCTAATGCAGTTTTCTGAAGCAGAAGTGTTCCTGGAATAATCTTTCACTAACTGTTAATAACAGCATTTTGTGCCCACACTGTTCCCTTCAACAAGCATCTTTAGAGAACTTCTGATTCTTATCTAAGCATTCTTATCCTCACCTTATAGTCAGAAAAGTGTACATAAATCACAGTTAAGTAAGTTGTCTGATGTTGGGGGAATGGACAAAGAATTAAGCCATTATCCCCCAGCTCTGCCCTGTGGCATTCTTTGTACATAGCAAAAACATTTGTGAAGACTGTCAACCTGCTCCCTGCTCGGCCCCTTCCTCCTTCAGCACAGGGAAGAGCTATGAGTGGTTCCTCCAGAAAACATTTGGAGGAGGTCCTTAGGGTGAGTTGCTCACCCACAAAATAACTGTGGATGCTGTTAGCATCATTACACTGGCTGGATGGGACCATTGGTCTGGCAAGCATGCCATTCATATGGGCTCCCAAAAGATTTGGTCAGTGAAAGAATGAATGCATGAGTTTACATTGGCATATATTAATATAAAACTATTATGATTATGATTACTATAAATAACTTTCCCAAATCTGGTGTCCAATATATATATATATATATATATATATATATATATATATATATATATATGTATATATATTTCCTTTTTGGGACCCATCAACCAGAGAAACAACTATCTGGGAAACAACATTCTTTTTAGAGGACTGTGCATTTCCTCAGTCACTAAACTTTAGAATCATCATCCTAGCATCTATAATACCTTTCTCTGGCAAGTTCTGTTGATCCCATCTCCATTGTTTTTATTATAAGACTCCAAAATTCCCTGAGTCAGAGAAAGGATGCATTTGAGAAATACTAAAATATCAGTGACAATAAGTTAACACATACTGAGTTCTAGGAAATATGTTAAGGATTTTTCATGGATTATTGAATTGAATCCTTATAATAACACTTAAGGTAGACCCTGCTATCAATGCTCTCTTAAGAATGAGGGAACTGAGAGACACAGAGAGGTTGAATGACCTGTGAAAGGTCACACAGCTAATAGAGGGGTCCCAAGTTAACAGATACCATGATTCCAGCAGTCATTATAAAGGCTTTGGGGTCTGCCTTTTACTTTTCAGACTTGCAAAGACCTCATTCATGAAGCAGACAGAGTTCTTAGAAGCAGAATGTTCTCTCCCTGAGTATTTTAATTCCTCAATTTTCCTCCCCTCTTTTTTCTTTCTTTTCATCTCATATTCAGTCTCAAATTCAGCATCCTCACTTCCAAACTAACCCCCTTCTGTGTTTCCTCAGTTTCGGCCCTGGTGCCACCACCCTTCTCAGTGTTGGATGGCTTTGGACCAGGTGGAACATTTCTTCCTAATATTACATTTGTAGTTACCAAGATCAATTCATTCTCCTCTCTTGATATTTTGAGGATATATACCTTCTTCTCCATTTCTGATGTCACCACTTTAGCCAGACAAAAGTTTTTTATTGCCTGGGCTAATGCAATAGCTTTCTAATTTTCTTCTTGCCTCTGGCCTCTCCCCTATCCACTCTTTCCTCTTTTACATCACTACAGCATTCCTATAAAACCACTTCTCTCAAGACTATCCCCCTGGCAAAAGGTCTACAATAATTGTCAAAAGTGGAAAATCAAGGCTCTCTCTCCCCCAGCCAACCTTAGTTCCACCCCACCCCAAACCCACACTCCCAGTGCAGAAAGGCCTGCTTGACCTCTTGCTCTTCCAGCCCTGTATGATTTTCATTCCAGCCCCTAGACCTTGGCTCAAGTTATTACTTGTGCTCTGAACGTATCGCCCTCCTTGCCTGCTCAAATCTCACCAACCCTACATTGCCCATTTCAAGTTCTATCTTCTCTGTGAAATCTTCCTTCATCACTTTAGTGAGAATTGGTTTTCTCTCCTTGACTGCGCCCATACTCATCACTCATCTCACTTTCCTCTATCGGTCTTCCTGTTCAGACGGATTGGTTCCAAGGTCCTCAAGTGCTGCCTATATGAAAAGGACTCCCCCTACCCCCCCTTCCTTTGCCTTTGAGTGGAAAGGATTCAACACTCACACGCTAATGTTACCCAAAAACAGGAATGATTTTGTAGTCGCCAGCTCATCATTTTAGGCTGGGTACAGTTACCCACAACACGTTCCCAAGTGCTTCACAGTTTTTACAGACAGCCCAGGTTCCAAAGTTCCCAGCACTCGGAGGAGCACAGGAAACTTTTTCTCAGTGGCAGACAAAGGGGTTACTTTATCTACTGCAATCAGAACAAACTCCACAAATTGCATTTTAAATGACCTTAAGTTGGCCTTGTTGTTTCAACTCCACCTTTCAGGAAAGAAAATTGTCTTGAACTTTAGTTAAACTAGAAGTAAATTATATCTTTTTAAAATACTGTTAAAACCCAAAGAGCTACATAAAAGCAACTGATGGGCTGAAAAAAAATGCTCCCTTTGTAGCAGAATCACAACTAAAAGCTTCAGCTTGTTTCACACAACATGACCTTTAGTCTGTAGATAAAATGCATGTAAATTAAGCTTGAATGTCAACTTGATTTAGACAAGGATTTCTTTTTGGGGGAAGGGGAGGGGAGTTTGAGGAATGTCAGCAAAAAATGAATATTTCTCTCCCCCCCCCACCCCCCCAAAATAACTGTGTTTTATCAGAGCTAAAGACTGAATGGTTTCCACACAGGTAACCATATCCTGGAGAACACAGAACCCTTGCTCTTCCAGCCCTGTAAAGTAAATTGTTCTCCTTTCTTAGAAATTGTTTTTGCTCTATCTCCCACTTATATTTTGTCAAATTTCCAAATAAAAGCATCCAAAACTTTTTTTTTTAGGACTGCCACCAAATAGAAATGAGCAGAATTTAACAGCAGTGGAGCCAGTCAGAATTGGGGTCAAGATGACTCTGTTAGTGGGTGTCAACCTTCGTCACCAGTGGCCATGCACAGGGGTGGTTGCCCAGGAAATCCAGGACAGACGAAGAAGCCCCGTTGCCATATCAAGGCTAACTCTCTTGTTTTCAATGACGAGATAATTTAGGTTGGTGTAACGCTGATCTAGGCTTGAAGAAGCCAAATATTATCATGAAGCAACAGCTGATAGAAGCACATATGAACAGACAGCTTGGCATTCTGAGGGATTCAAGATAAAGAATAACCCAGAAATAAAATGCGGAGCACATGGGGCAAGAAGGGCCAATGATAAGTGTGATTAATCTTACCAGCAACAGTGAACACTTACTGGGAACCCGACTAAACCAGGCTCTTGTACTCTACCAGCAGCACTTCCCTTAAAACTCCTAACAACTCTATGAGGTGCGCTATTATCTCAATCTTACAGGTGAGGAAACAGAGGCTCGGAGAAGTTAAAAGACTTGCCAAGGTCACCCAGCTAATGAGCTGAGAGCCCAGAATGTGAATTCGCCTCACACACTCTTCACCCTCCCCTCCCCTGGGCCACGCTGCTCGCTACCACAGCATACCTCAGGGAAGCATCTGGTACAGAGAATCTGGTTGGGACCTAACAGTGAAGAAAGACTCCCAGGTTGTTCAAGTGAAGGGCAGGGATGCAATGGCTGAAGGCAGCAGCAGCACCACAAGGGGACAACCCTGGACCCGCCGGAGAGATCCTGGGACGAGGGCAATCAGAAGATGAACAACCCCTTGGCACTGGAAGACCCATGAGCTGAGTTGTTCTGGAACTCACCCAGAAAGGACCCTCTGTCCAAGGACCTCTCAGCCTGTGATCTACTGGCCAGGGCCACTAAGTGACGGGCTGGTCTACGGGGTTCTGCCGTGTTCCCAGAGTGGAGTGGCACTTCTCCAGTGGGGCATTTGTTTTTGGTTTCAAAGGGGAAAACCCTTTTTATCCCTGGCACAGCGGCAATGGAGGTTGGAGAAGAGGTAGGGATCCAACAGGTAAAGAGGAGGTGATTCATCAGGTCCTTGAAGATCCATCCTGCTCAGGTTTAAAGGCCCAGCAGGCTTGTTCCTACTGCTCTCACCCCTGCTGTTTTGGCTAGAAAGAGTCTAGGGGTGTGTTAACAGCTCCAGCATCTGGGAACAGGCCCAAATGGTTTAATGCCATCCATGTGGTCACTACAACTGCCCTGCTCTCATAGGTCCAGATGCTCAGTCTTGACCCACTTGTTCCTTACATATGTTCTTAGAGAGTCATGACAACCATATATCTACAGTGAATGTTTTATTGGCATGTGTGTGCAGAATTTGTGTTGATGGAGCAAGTATCTGAAGCAAGTGCTAACGAGCCAGCTCTCTCATGTCTTCCTCAACATATTGCCATGCCTGGCACACGAGTTAGGTTTATGGTATGTCCACAGTACCAACGTGAGACATCTTAGCAGAGATGCAGCTTCCAGTTCACCCCCACCCTTAATTCATTTCCAAGCTTCTGACTTGGAAACCACCCACACAGTGAAAGGTGTGACATCCCAAGTGCCCATGTGCACACGATGCCATGAGGAAGGCTGCTATGATCTTCCCCTCTCAGGCTCTGCATTTGGGTTTATGGCTTGGGCAGTCCTGTCTTTTTTTGTCCTTCTGCACCTATTGCATTTCTCATCAGTGCCATGCCATCCTGTAGGACGTATGGGTTATACATTCCTCACTGTCAACTGAAGAGAACAGATGAGGTCTGAGACAAGGTCTAGCTATGGGATTCATGGGTGGTTCATGCTGTCCTAACACTGACTGCACGTGACTGGGGGAGCCAGCCTTCCTCCAGAGTGTAGCCCCACTCTCAGGTCAGCTCTGTCCTGGGTTATATCTCCTTCAGGGAGGTCTTAAAACCCAAGATCTTAAAACCCAGGGTTAACCATTGCTAGGACAGTCCTGACTTAGTAGCTGGGCTCTTAGAGGAATGACCCCTAGTGCCCTATGTTCTAATGGACAACGGACCAGACAGAAAATAGTTCAGGCTTTGTGGGCCATATGGTCTCTGTTGCAATTACTCAATTCTGCTGTTTCGTGTGAAAGTAGCCACAGGCAATACGTAAACACATGGGCATGGTTGTGTGCCAATAAAACTTCATTTATGGTTACGTTATGAAATATTATTCTTTTGATATTTTCCTCCTAACTATTAAATGTGAAAACCATAACTTTGTGGGCTGAACAAAAAACCAGCAGCAGGCTGGATTTGGCTCATAGGCCATAGAATTCTGACCCAAGTTCTAAGACCTTAGCTTTTACACCATCTGGAAGTGACCCAATCCAAGGGCTGGGAAGGGGAGGTAAGCCCTGGCACACCCTTCAAGGAACTATAGAATCCATGCAAACAGGAGCTGTGATTATGGGTAATATGATTCCCGCCTCCTTTGAACAAGATAACATATAGATCCACACATGTGTATCTCATAGTAGTCATCTTGAAAAGCTGTTTGTTACAATCAGGCCTTGCAATGTGGTCTGCACCGCGCTGTCATCACTGCACTCCACTGCGTTTCCATCACAATGACAGTTTATGACTGTTCAGTAAACCATTCGGCCCGCGATTTAGGCTGGATTTTAGATTTTGGCCCCTTCTCTGATTGAGTTCGACACCCCTAAGTTACTGCTTAACACAACTGGAATCTCCTCCTTGAGAACCACCCTCAGAATTAGAGCACATGCTTTTGAAAAACCACAGTGAAGGGAAATCTCCATCTACTGAAGGTGGAGTTGATTTTTATAAAAAGCCAAAAAAAAAACCAACCAAAAAACAAACAAAAAAAACCACCCAAAAGCAAACCAAACCAAAGGCAAAAAAAAAACATCTGCACTCATCAACCAACAACAACGATGGCATCACTGCTACTGTCCTACTGGAATCAGGTTGGGAATAACAGGGAGGCATGGAGTTGTGCTTGAGCTAAATGAAGCCATTTTTGTTCAAAATCATTCATGAGACTGTAAGATGAGACTGCTGTGAACTAAGCTTGGAAGCCCTAACATGGCCCTGAACAATGTGAGTGTAGTTTAGCCAACACTGTCAGCCAATTAAAGACATTTTTGGGGAAATTTTTGTCAATATTTAAAAGCCAAGCAAGTTCACATAAAAAGTCAAGATTTTATTTTTTTTACTTTTCTTGAAAAAAAAAAAAAAAAAGGATCAAGCACACTGAGCTCTAGTTCTTATATGGCAACAATTAGCAAGAGCTTCTGTTAAAAACAAAACAAACAAACAAAAACTTTCTTTTAAAATTCTCACAGGAGGGTGTACTTTTTGTTTACAAATTCCAGAGAGAGTTAAGGAGAGAAAAGTGAAGGAGAGAGGAGAGTGGGAGGGAGGGAGGGAGAAAGGGAGGGAGGGAGGGAGGGAGGGAGGGAGAGAGAGAGAGAGAGAGAGAGAGAGAGAGAGAGAGAGAGAGAGACAGAGAGACAGAGAGAGAGAGAGAGAATATGATTGGTTGCTTCTCACAAGGACTGAACCTACAACTTAGGTATGTGCCTGACTGGGAATCAAACCTGCAACCCTCTGGTGTATAGGACAACACTCCAACCGAGCCACTCGGCAAGGGCAAGGTAGAGCATCTGACTTCAGGTGGCAGTGCCTACACATTATCATCCCTCAGCCTGGTGGCAGCTGCCATGTAACCTTGTGCTTATGGCCTTTCACTCCAAAACAGTAACACAATCACATGGTTCAACAGTCAAAATAATACACAAAACTATACAGTGAAAGGCTCATTCCCACATATTCCCACCCTCCCTAAGTAAGCACTTTTGTTAATTTCTTCATTTATCTTTCCTCTTCTTCCTTACCCAATGTAATACAAAATATACTTTTCTCTGCCTTGCTCTCTTCATTTAAATTATGCATGCCCTGGGGATTGTTCCAACAGCCATCCCGAGAGGATTTTCCTCATCCTTGTTTCACAGCTACCTAGTATCCCAGTGGGAATATGGGTCAATTTATTCAACTAGTCCTCCACTGGTGGACACAGGCTGTTAAAAGTCTTGCTTTTACAAATATTGTGCGGTGAACGACTATATGCTTATGTCATTTCATAGGTGATAAAGTCTGCCATGCATGATAAATTCTTGTAAGTGAAAATGCTGGGTCAGAGGATAAATGTATTTGTAATTTTTCTAGGTATTGATAAATTGCACCCCAAACCCAATGCAAAAGTATGTCTATTTCCTCAACAGAATGTGTTGTCAAACATTTGTAGTTTTGTCATTCTGACAGGTAAACATTATTCAGGGCACTTATTATTTGCATTTTTAAATCAAGAGTTCTTTTTCACGCGTTTGCTTTTTTTTTTCATAACTGTCTGTTCCATTTCCTATTGGATTCTATTTCTGTGGCTGATTTACTTATTCTTTTTTTTTCTTATATCTTCTAAGAATGCTTATATGTATCAGAAGATTAGCCCTGCATCTATGATATGAGCTGCAAATATGTTTTCCAGGTTGTCATTTATCTTTGTCTTTGTTTATGGCATGTGCTTGTTTCTTTTTCTTATTTGCTACACAGAATTTTTGTTATTGTTGTGTGTGCTTTTTATTGTTTTTTTTTTAATATTTTAAAAAATATATTTTTTAATGATTTTTTACAGAGAGGAAAGGAGAGGGATAGAGAGTTAGAAACATCAATGAGAGAGAATCATGGATCAGCTGCCTCTTGCACACCTCCTACTGGGGATGTGCCTGCAACCCAGGTACATGTCCTTGACTGGAATCGAACCCGGGACCTTTCAGTCCGCAGGCTGACGCTCTATTCACTGAGCCAAACCAGTTTTGGCAGTGTGTGCTTTTTAAATGTTAAGTTTTATTTATTATTTGCTTCTGGCTTTCAAGTTATAGTTTGAAAGAAAGCTCTTCCCCATTTCAAGATCTAAAATGAAGTTATGTTTTTCTTCTAGTAATTTTAGAATTTCATTATTTATTAATTTTTTAAACAATAATTATTTGCTGAAACCGGTTTGGCTCAGTGGATAGAGCGTCGGCCTTCAGACTGAAAGGTCCCAGGTTTGATTCCGGTCAAGGGCATGTACATTGGTTGCAGGCACATCGCCAGTGGGGAGCGTGCAAGACGCAGCTGATCGATGATTCTCTCTCATCGATGTTTCTAACTCTCTGTCCCTCTCTCTTTCTCTCTGTAAAAAAATCAATAAAATATATTAAACAATAATTATTTATTGTTGAAAGTATTACATAGGTCTCCTTTTTCCCCCCCATTGACCCTCCCCCCACCATCGCCCCCACCCCAGGACCTCACTGCCCCATTGTTTGTGTTCATGGGCCATGCATATGTGCATACGAGGTCCTTGGTTGATTACCTCCCACCCATTCACCCTCCCCCGCCTTCTCTCCTAGATACTGCACTCTATTCTATTCTTCAAATCCTGGATCCACTCCCTTCATTGGTTTATTTGATTCATTAGATTCCACATATGAGTGAGATCATATGATACTTGTCTTTCTTATTTCACTTGACTTATTTCACTTAGGATGATACCCTCCAGGTCTCTCCATGCTGCCTCAAAAGGGTAAGAGATCCTTTTTTACTGCTGCATAGTATTTCAGCGTGTAAATGTACCACGGCCTTTTTATCTGTTCATCTACTGATGGGCATTTGGGCTGTTTCCAGATCTTAGCGATAGTAAATTGTGCTGCTATGAACATAGGGGTGTATACTTTCTTTCTGATTGGTGCTTCAGGTTTCTTAGGATATATTCCTAGAAGTGGGATCACTGTGTCAAATGGCAGTTCCATATTTACTTTTTTGAGGAAACTCCATACTGTTTTCCACAGCGGCTACACCAGTCTGCATTCCCACCAGCAGTGCACTAAGGTTCCTTTTTCTCCATATCTTCACCAGTACTTGCCGTTTGTTGATAGTAGCCATTCTGACAGGTATGAAGTGATACCTCATTGTCATTTTAGTATACATCTCTCTAATGATCAGTGACTTTGAGCATAGAGTTCCATTATTTTTAAATGTAATTATTGATCCATTAAGAACTTAAGGTGCACACTGTGAGGAGTAAAACTTTCTTCATACTGGATGCTAAACCCTAGATAAAGCTACCAGAACATCAGCAAGGACACCTGGAGAATGGAATGAGAGAGAGCAGCTAATGGGAGGAGAAGCGAGAGAGGGTGGGCGGGTGGAGCCCAGGCAGAACAGCATCTCCTACAGGAGTTCCCATTACTCATCTAGCTGAGTGATTCCTAGGGCCCCTTTTACTACTTTCCTCCAAAGCACCCACTTTCTTTTAAAGATGTAGTATGTTGGCTATACCAAACTAACTGTACTTATGTTGCCCTTGTAACAAAGTCATTCACAGCTGTCAACCGGTCTCTGGTCAGAATGTGCTAGCCAGAATCACTTTCAGCCCAAAGCACAGAACTCTGAATTATCCGTTAGCTTGACGAGGCTCATCATGGATAAATGAGCCATTCTGGAGGACTTTGAAATGATACTAATCTGCGTACAACTTACTTCTTTGTTCTGAGATCTCTAAGGACATGTGATGACCTCAATGAGGGGACCTCTGATCTCCCCCTCATTGAAGACCTACTGGTGCTTTATAAAAGGGTGAGGAAGGTGTCACCTTCAACCTTAAGAAGTGTGTACAGCCGAAACCGGTTTGGTTCAGTGGATAGAGCGTCAGTCTGAGGACTGAAAGGTCCCAGGTTCAATTCCGGTCAAGGGCATGTACATTGGTTGAGGGCACATCCCTGGAGCGGGGTGTATAGGAGGCAGCTGGTCGATGTATCTCTCTCATCAATGTTTCTAGCTCTCTATCCCTCTCCCTTCTTCTCTGTGAAAAATCAATAAAACTATATTAAAAAAAAAAAAAGAAAAAAAGAAGTGTGTACACTTCCGTCATGCTGGGGACTAAGTAGTTCTCTTAGCATCTTTTTCTACTAGAGGTGCCCTAGGACAGTTCCTTTTTAAATATTGTTTCCTTATCTGAATAATTCTCTGTTCTAAGAAAAATAAAGATGAGAAAGTTTGTAAAGGTGAAGAGGGAGATGTTGGGGGGGGGGGGGAGGGGAAAGTAAAGGGCTCCTCAGTAATAAAATTGGTTCCTCTGCCTCAAGGGAGGCCCAGTGAGAGTAAGACGCTAAGACAGCGCTGCCATCAGGAAGGCATGTCCAGGCTCTTCCTGCTGGGGAGTGGCACTCCCCAGGCAGCACCCTTAACAATTAGTGCAGAATCTCTGGGGGTGAAGTCTATGCACCAGTCATGTTTAAAGCCCCACTTCAGTGTGCAGCCACTGCTCTGGAACCCAGCTACTCCAAGCTACTCCTCAGACCAGCAGCTTTGGTATCAGTGGAGGTTTGTTAGAAATGCAGAATCTTAGGCCCCAACTTAGACCTTCTGAATCAGAATCAACATTTTAACAAGACCCCTAAGACATTCACACGCACTTTGAAGTTAGAAAAGCAGTGGTCTAGAGTAGCGTTTCTCAAAGTGTGGCACCGGAACCACCTGCATCAAACTCACCGAGGGGGTGGAAGGGTGGGGAATTACGATTCTATATGTCTGAGGGTCGAGCCCTGAAATCATTTTTAATGTGCCTACTGTTTGAGAACTACTCCCAAGAAGAAAGCCGGCAATATGATGGTTGCCTTCCATGGACCAGCGGTCGCCAACCTTTTGGACCTTGCAGACCACTAGTGGTCCACCAACTACCCATTGGCAACCACTGCCTGCACTGCATGAGAACTCCCTCACTGACTCTAAGGTCAAAGCACGCCCATGTCTCAGCCTGATGGACGTGATGGTAATGACCTGTAATAGAGCAGGTGATGATAGTTAAATTTAGCTTTCAGATTGACGCAGAAACGAGTCTATGTTCTTGAGTTAGTGACTGGACAGGCTAAATTTGGATACATACGCCTCTACCTTAAAAGCAGGGTTAAAAATATAAAATGATGATGCTCAGATGCATCCTCTTGGAGGGTTTCAAATAAAAAACACATCAAAATGCACAAGAGAGATACAAGAGAAAGAGCAAATTCCCCTAATGGTAGTTCTTCATTTCACAGAGTTCTGTTTTTTGAAGTTTCTTGCTTGGGCCCAGATTTTTAAATATTTATGGGTTTAAAAAAAAATGAACCCAGGAATGTAAAAATCTGACCTCTCAAAAGACGTATGTGTAGTGTGTAGTACTTCCCTGTGGTTTAAAAGCATTTCAGTTCATATAAGATATTTAAAAGCTTAAAAGCTTCTATGATAACAGAAGCATAAGTGGATTGATCTTCAAATACCTAGGATTCCAAACTATTCCTCACACTTGACATGATGTGACAGAACTGAAATCTTTGTAATTATAAAGTGAAATAAGACCTCGGTGTTGTAATGGATAATAAAATGGAATGGGGAACAGCAATGTGATCTACTTATAATTGTTAGATAATTACTGAGTTACAAATCAGCAAAATCAAAGAAACTTAAAACTGGGGGGAAAAGGGGGCTTTGCTTTAAAGACTCTCCTTAGAGCAGTTTCTTAAACCTTTTGAGGGGGAGTGTAACGGAGCCGCTTTGGAAAGATAATGAAAAGCTACAGCGTCTCCTCAGATGCACCACCTGCAAGCAATTTCTGGAGTCCATATTAGAGCCTCAGCTTTGGCACTGATTTTAAGAAAAACAGTTTTATGCTTAGAGCAACTTTCTCAGCATCAAGGTCCTCGGTTGTTGGTAAAATTTTTGGCTGACTGTTTTCACTTAAACAGAGACAATTAGGTCAGCAATCTCATGACATGGGATGGGCCAGGTGAAAGACCAGATCACTAGATCATGCCAGGAAAAGAATCCCTTGGTTGAAGACGTCTGCACTCTCAGGAAGGGTCTCCCTGCTCCCAGGGGCCCAGGGCTTGCACAGGCAGAAAGCCCTGGACCCCTGTGGCTTCCTTCACACCGGAAGGTGAAAACTTTTATCCAAAGTTAGAAAGGAAAGTAGGCTCTTACAAACACTTTCTACACCCCTCATGTATCTGCAGACTCATCGACGACCTTTCCCCATTTTTTTAAAATATATATTTTATTGATTTTTTTACAGAGAGGAAGGGAGAGAGATAGAGAGCTAGAAACATCGACCAGCTGCCTCCTGCACACCCCCTGCCGGAGATGTGCCCGCAACCAACGTACATGGCCCTGACCAGAATCGAACCTGGGACCTTTCAGTCCGCAGACCGACGCTCTACCACTGAGCCAAACCGGTTTTGACGACCTTTCCCCATTTAACACGGACCCCGGAGACATCCTCAGGGCCTTCGCTGGACAGCGCCCCGCCCTCGGGCCGGCGGGGGAGAGAGGGCGCCAGGCTCTTTCCCACGCTGCCCGCCGCCCACCCGCCGGGGGCGCCGCGGGCCCGGCCCCGCCTACCGGCACCATGGAGTAGGTCATCATCATCAGCATGTCCTGGCTCTCGGCGCGGAGGGGCGGCACGGGCTCCCCGCTGTGGCTGCGCTTGTTGCGCGCGGCGCCCGCGGGGTCCCCGGGGGGCGGGGGCGCCCGGCGCGGCGCGCGGCTCAGCTCCTCCAGGAAGGCGCGCAGGGCGCCCTCCTCGCGCTGCTCCCGGCCCCGCTGCGCCTCCAGCGCCCGCAGCGCCGCGCTCAGCCCGCGCCACTGGCACAGGGCGAACACCGTGCCCGCGGCGTTGAGCGCCGACAGCAGCGCCAGGGCGGCCAGGGCGCCGCGCAGCCCCCAGCCCGCGCCCCCGCAGCCTCGCTCCGCGCCCCGGGCCATGCTCCGGGCTCTGCGCACCTCGGGCGGCGGACGGGGCTGGGCGGCCTTTATACGCCGCGGCCCGCCGTGGGCTGGTGGCAGCGCCGTGAGTCACGCCGCCCTTTGGCCCGGCTGGCGGGGCGGGTGGGGGGACAGGAGCAGTGGCGCCCGGGCAGCCCGGAGGGACCGGCGGGCGGAGGTGTGCAGAGGAGGAGGACAGCCCTCGAAGGAGGGGTGGAAAGGGCTCATGACCCGGCGCTGGCCAAGGAAACCAGGAAACCCGCCTCTCCTCCCTCTTCCAGCGGCCCAGCCCGTTCTTATTGCTGTGGCCCAGACGGGCAGGCTAGGGTCAGTCTGAGGGGGAGAGCAGGAATTTCTATGACCAAGAAGTCATTGGATTCTTCCCTCTGTTCCCCCGCACTGCCCTCTCTGAAAAAGATCAGCATGCCCCGACGCCAAAGCTCACGTCCACTGTCCCTGAAAGATCTGCTGCTGGGCAGAGTCCAGGCTGCCCGTCACTCCTCCCACCGTCACAGGACCGGGAAGAGCCCCTGAGGACCCCACTAGATCTTTTCAATGACGGGCCTGGATAGAGACTAAGGCAGTTGACATTAGAAGGTTAAGAAGGTCAGTGGTCAGAAACAAGAAGACCCAGCCTTGCCTGGCCAGTCTCTGTGCAGGGAGATTTCCAGGATTTGACAAGTCAAGAATCTCCCGTGAAACCCATACCTGGGAGGTGGCAGGATGACGAGAGCACAATCAAGAGAGGAATCAAGAGACTTGGTTCTGATCCCATCCTGCCACTTGGGGTAGGGCTGAGGGGCGAGGGGGCTCGCTCGTGCCTCAAAACATCTCCGACTGATTCTGAGGTGCTTTCTGGCTGAAGGACTGGGACTCTAGCCAGGCCCTTTCTGAGCCTTACTGAGACCGCCTTGCTTGAGGGGGCATAACCAACCTTTCCTGTCAGCTCAGATGCCTGCTATGCCTCAAAGGCCAATATCCCTCAAAGCAGTCACTTCTCAGCCTCTTTGCTCTGTCTTTCTCAGCTTCCCCCAGAATGGTTCTGGTGTTCCAGGGCCCCAGAGCCTCCAGGAGGACCCCCACACCAGAGCCCATTGTCTCAGAGGAGGAGGAGGTCCGTGGAGCCAGCTGGAGCTGTCAAAGAGAAAGGACTTTCTCTAGCAAAGGGGGGTCACAGCTGTTGCAGCACAGAGGGGACCAGTAGGATGACGGGGAAGCGAACACCTTGTGACTTAACGGCCAGGACTCTGTAACCATCTCCTCCCCAAAGATGTACAATTCCTGTGGGTGGGTTTTATTTTTTATTTTTATTTTTGCACAGAAGAGCAATCTCACACTTCTTGCCCACTGCTCACCAGTGTGATCCAGGTTAGAGCCTCTGAGGAAGTACAAGAACACTGAAGTTATATCTCAGAAGTTCTGTGTCAAGGTCTGGATTCCCGAGTTTTATTAGGGACACTGGCTACCTTGAGTATTCTTAGAAAACCATAGGGATGAGGAGCAATTAGGAAAGCATGCAAGTCCAAGTGGATCATAAAGGACCCTGTCTACAGAGGCATGATGACTAGGAGAGAGAGATAATATAGACAACTTTGTCCAGCTCCTCCCAACTCTAGCTCACTGTGACCCAATGGAAGAACTGCCTTATACCCTTACCTTGTGTCATCAGGCTTAGGGTGCCAAGAGAGGGGAGGGAGCACATCCCTGTCTACCACACTGACCACCTGATCAATGCAAATCCCCAACACTGTGGACTTTAAATTGTGGCCTTGTCAGACTGCAGAGAGAAAGCTTTTTTTTTTTTCACCTGAAATTACGGCCTTTCGGTAAATAAAAAAGTGATTTTCAGAAACTGAATGAAAGGGATGCCTATTCAGGAACAGAACTTTTGGTTACATGGTAAACTTGGGCTGTTGTCTGAATACAGTGGCCCCTTCAATCTCTAACTTCTTAAGTCCCCCACCACTTCTTGAGAGGCAGATACGTCTACCTCGCCTGCCCTGCCTAGCATTTCTCAGGGTGGGCTGATACTTTCTACTTATTATTATTTTTTTAAGTTAGCTATTAATTTGCCCTGCTTTGTTGACATAGAGGAGTTCAAGATACAGTGAGGACACGGCAAGATATATAACTTCCCTTTTCTAGAGACCAAAAAGGCCAAGAACATTGTGTGCAATCTTTACAATGAGAAGTAGTTTTTCCATTAAAAGGCAGATGTTCCATTTCCAAAGATTAAATAGGATGTGCCTTAAAAAATGGTTCCAGCTGGTTAACTTTAGGGACCTGAAGAATGAAGTCCAATTCAATAATATATTCCAACTTTAATTCTACAACATTTCTTCCTAATTGAAAGTGAATAATTTTCATTTACTCTCAGGCCTGGGCATTTTTATTTGGTCCTCTGTGATGAGATTCGCAGCAGTGACTTCTGATGGTGCTTTGCTACCTCCCCACTCGCCCTTCCCTCTTGCCAGTGGTTAGGGAGAAAGTCTCTCTAATGGTTGCCACCATGCACATCTTCTACCCAATCACTTCTGGTTTTAACTCCCCATTTCTACATTTTAACCTCAAGAAATTTCAAGCCAACCTACCAAAGCCAGCAATTTTTTTCTTTGTTTACAAACTCATTCATCCATCCATCCATCCATCCATCCATCCATCCATCCATCCATTTATTCAACAAATTGGGTGCTTACTGTCTGCCAGGAACTGTTCTAGGAGCTAGGAATAGAATGGGGAGCAAAACCAGACACCATTCCTGCCTTCCTGAAGCTTTTAATCTAAGTGGGAGATGTAAGTGACCAAGTAATCACAGACAGAATTCTAAATGAGATGAGATAAATGCCCTGAAGGAAAGAAGCGTGATTCTGTGAGATCTCATCACCCAAGGACTTGTCCTAGACGTGAGGTGTGGGGCCAAGGAAGGCTTTCCTGAGGAACGAAGAGAGATGCTTGAGCTGGAAAAAGATGAGTAGCTGTCAAAAAGGTGGAGGCGTGGGTGGAAGAGAGGTGGGCACAGGGGACAGCATGTGCAAGGCCCTGTGGCAGGATGCACTGTGGCTTATTTTAGGGGCTATAAGAGAGCCAATGTGATTGCAGCATAGAGAGAATGGGGATCAGAGAGGAGAAGGGAATGAAATGAGGCTGGAGACAGTGTTAGGGGTCAGATTCTGTAGGTGGGACCTCATAGGATTGGGGTCTTTATTGTGAGGTCAATGGGAATCCAGTGAATGGTTTTAAGTGTGTGTGTGTGTGTGTGTAGGGGGGGGGGGGGGACAGGAGTGTATGAAGGGGACTGGATTAGTGGATGACAGACTTTCATTTTCAGACGAGATCGGGCGCGTTCAGGGTGGTATGGCCGTAGACCAGACTTTCATTTTCAAAGATTACCTTTTATTGCCATGATTTGCAGTGGCTTCTGTCACTACAGAGACTTTGTATGATCTCTGACTGTCACCAAGCTAAATTTCAGCCTTTAAACCCACCTTTCCAAAAGAAATGAGAAAACTCTAAGTTCTAGAACATGCCACCTTGTCTTTCCCTGCACATTTAAAGGTAGTTGAAAGATAGAACCATGACTAACATTTAAATCATTTGACAAATCCGGATACCTGCAGGGGTTTCTGTGTAATACCCGGCAGGTATTTGCATTTTCTGAGAGCGCAGCCTTGCTTCAGGTGAGAGTCCAAATCAGGTTATCTCTAGGGTTGAGAGTAAGACAATGCTATTGCTTCCCTTATGAGAGTTGGTCTCAGTTGGGCATGTAACAACAGCTTTCCACCCATCATAGTTATTGTTAGACGCGGAGCTGTCCAAGGTTGTGGAGTAGTGTTATTTCAACTTCCCACTGCTCCTTCCATACGGTGTTTCCTTTGTTTGCAATAAACATACCCCTCCCCACTCACCTCACCTATGCGGCCCTGCTAGCTCCTCATAGCCAACTGTCACAGGCTGGGTTCTCTGCCAGAAATACTGAGATGGAATTTGGGGTGCAAGACGTTTATTAGGATCAGCACCTGTGAAGAAAGAAGGAGGAAGAAGGACTGGGTAGAGGCAGAAGTCCGATTCAGTGAAGTCCTGCAAAGCCTCAGCCCAAATACTGAGGAGCTCTTGGCTGGGTATTGCCCATCAGTGCTCTGTGTCAGCCGGAGTGGCTGGGCTTTCATTCTAGTCTCACTCAGCACAGGACAGATGTGGGCTGTCCCCAAAAAGCTGTGACCTTGGGCCAGGTGCTCTTGAAGCTGAGGCACACCTTGACTTCATACCCTGCTGCTGGGCAGCAAATTATTTTTTTTCCCCCAATTGGAATACTTCCAAATTATTATTATTATTTTTAATCCTCACCCAAGGATATGCTTATTGATTTTGTTATGAAAGAGGGGAAGAGAGAGAGAGATCGATCAGCTACTTCCTATACGTGCCCCGACTAGGCATTAAACTCGCAACCTGACTGGAAATCAAACTCATAACCTTTCGGTGTACAGGATGATGCTCCAGCCAGGTCAAGGCCCATTCCTTCTTAAAAAGGGAAGGAGCACATCTCTGTCTCCCACACTGACCACCTGATCAATGTTAGAGACAGGTGTGCAAATGCCAACAGTAGTAAGACTTTAAATTGTGACCTTGTCAGACTGCAGAGAGGCGGCTTCTTTTGCACCTAGAATTATGGCCTTTCAGTAAATAAAAAAGTGATTTTCAGAAACTGAATGAAAATATGAAGATAAGTTCTATGAGTGTCTTTAAAATGGCTAAATCCATGAAAGTAAGTTAATACTGCAAAGCCTCACTTAAGAAACTTGAAGCACTGTTTTTGAAAGGATAAAACAAAGCATGTGTGTGTAGGCCTTCAGTTTTCAACATACTTTCTCGTGTCATTTGAGCCCCATAATAAGCCTGCAAAGTGAGCATAGCAAGTCTTAAAACCATTTCATGGATGAGAAAGCAAAATTCAAGATGGCTAAGTGACTTGCCCAAGGTGGTCATACGATTGAAATCTGGCTAGCATTCATCCGTGTCCTCTTCATCAAAAGTGAGAACCTGCTGCCCTGGCTAGATAGGCCAGTTTGTTAGAGAGTCACCCAGATATGCCGTGGTTGTGTGTGTGTTCCATCCTTGGTCAGGGCACATACAAGAAAGAACTAATGAATTTAAAAAAAAAATTTTTTTTTAAGTGGGAATCTTTTTATCCTAAAATTTGGGCCAGTTTGGAATGTTCAAGATGATGTACAGGAAGTCAAAAATTAGGGCAGGGAAAGGATTCAAATTGATGAAATGGAAAATGGCTAAGAGTGGCACTGGGCTCCAAAGCTTAAAAACAAAGGCGGGGCAAGCAGTGAATACTAGAATGTGCAAGCTTCATGAGAGAGGAATCCAGTCCCCAGTCTAGCGTTGTATGGAGGGTTCAGAGACAGCAATGACCAGAACATGATTTCCTGGAGACCAGGTAGGGGAGCCATCATTTCTGCATCTCAAGAGATGAATAGGGAACTGGAAAGAAAGGTGAACTGGGGGCCTGGGAGTCCAAGACCTTTCTTTCCTGGGGTCAGGAGCCAGAGTGACAAGCAAAATAAGATTTGTTTCACCTCTCCAGAGGCTAAGTGGGAGGGACCAAAAGGGATTCCTGCCAATATCAAGCCTGAAGAGGATGGAAGTCCATCTGCAGAGCCACGGATGGAAGCCAGGCGCTGGAGGACTGCCCCTGGACAGGGAGAGCGCAGGTCAGATACAGACCCTGAACTGAGGTGACTTTTTTAAAAGAGATGTGCACAGCTGTGATATTGGGCCCTTCTTTCCTTCCTCCCTTCCTTCCTTCCTCCCTCCCTTCCTTCCTTCCTTCCTTCCTTCCTTCCTTCCTTCCTTCCTTCCTTCCTTCCTTCCTTCCTTCCTTCCTTCTTCTCTTTCTATCTAAAAACAACAAAAAACAACCACCAATTAGAAATGAGTTATTCTTATGTGCCATTTAAACTTATTTTTTTCTTCTAAATTTTGTTTTATTATAGTTAGAATACTTAACATGAGATCTATCTCCTTTACAAAATTTTAAGTATATTATACAGTATTGTTGACTATAGGCACAATGTCATACAGCAGATCTCTAAAACACATTCCTTTAAAAATTTCTTGATTTTAGAGAGAGAGGAAAGGAGAGGGAGAGAGAGATAGAACCATCAATGATGAGAATCATTGATTGGCTGCCTCTGACATGCTCCCTACTGGGGATTGAGACCACAACCCAGGTAGGTGCCCTGGTTACGAATAGAACCATCACCTCCTGGTTCATGGTTCTACCACGGAGCAATACTGGACAGGCCATATTAATCTTCATTAACTAAAACACCATGTCCTTTGATTGGTAACTCACCATTAGTCTCCTTTCCCCCACTCCCTGCAATCACCCTTCCACTCTTTGATTCTATGAATTTGACTACTTTAGATACCTCATATAAGTGAAATCATGTACTATTTGTCTTTTTATGACTGGCTTATTTCACTTGGCATTATGTCCTCAAGGCTTATGCATATCTCAAACTGCAGGATTTCTTTCTTTTTAAAGACTAAATAATACTCCATTATGTGGATTTTTTTTTTTTTTTTATCCATTTATATGTCAATGGGCATTTAGAGTGTTTCCACATCTTGGCTATTGTGACTAGTACTGCAGTAAATATGGGAGTGCAGATATCTCTTTGAGATCCCGATTTTCCTTCTTTAGGATAAATACCCAGAAGTGGGATTGGTGGGTCACATTATAATTCTATTTTTAATTGTTTGAGGGAACTTTGTGCTGTTTTCCATCATAGCTGTAACACTTTACCGTCCTACCATTGGTATACAAGGCTCCCATTTCTCCACATTCTCATCAACACTTGTTGTCTTGTGTTTTTTGTAATAGGCATACTGACAAATATGAAGTGATATCTCATTGTCATTTAGATTTACACTTCCCTGATAGTGATATTAAGCATCTTTTCATATGCCTGTTGGCCATTTGTATGTCTTCACTAGAGAAATGTCTATTCAAATCCTTAGCCAATTTTAAAACTGGGTTATTATTTTTGCTATTGAGTTATTGTAGTTCCTTACATATTTTGGAGGAATCCCTATCACATATATGGTTTTCATATAGTTTTCCCCATTCCATATGTGGCCTTTTCACTCTGTTGATGATTCTTTTGCCGTAAAGCAGCTTTTTAATTTGATGTCCCATTTTTCCTTTTTTGCTTCTGTTGCCTGTGCTGTTGGTGTCAGATCCATGAAATTGTCACCAAGACCGATGTCATGAAGCTTTCCCACTGTGTTTCTTCTAGGAGTTTTATGATTTCAGATCTTCTTTTAAGTCTTTAATCCATTTTGAATTTATTTTTGTGTATGGTGAAAAGTAAGGATCCAATTTTTCTTTTGCATATTTATATTGTTTTCTCAGCACTATCTGTTGAAGAGACTATCCTTTACCCACTGTGTATTATTAGCACCCGTGTCAAACATCAGTTGATTTTATATGCATGGATTTATTTCTGGGTTCTTTATCCTATTACATCAGCCTATATGTTTGTCTTTATGCCAGAGCTATAGTATTTTTATTACTGTTTCTTTATAAGTTGAAATCAGGAAGTATAATATCTCCAGCTTCATTCTTCTCAAGATTGATTTGGCTATTCATTGATTTGGTCTTTTGCTGGTTCATATGAATTTTAGAAAAAAAATTTTTTTTAAATTTCTATAAAATCTGCCATTGGGATTTTGATTGGGAATTGAATCTGCAGATAAATTTGGGTAGTATAGACATTTTAACAATATTAAATCTTGCAACTGATGACTGCAGTCATTCCTTTTGTCTTTTCATGGATTTCTTTAATCAATGTTTTATTTACGTCTTTCACTACTTTAAATTTATTCCTAAGTATTTTATTTTTATAGTGCTACTGTAAATGAGATTGTTTTCTTAATTTCATTTTTATATGGTTTGTTGTTACTATGTAGAAACACAACTGACTTTTGTATGTTGATTTTGTAACCTACAATTTTATTGAATTCATTTATTAGTTCTAACAGTATTTAAAAAAAAACATTTTTATTGATTTAAGAGAGGAAGGGAGAGGAAGAGAGAGAGAGAAACATCAATGATGAAAGAATCATTCATCGGCTGCCTCCTGTATGACCCCTACTTGGGATCAAGCCCACAACCTGGGTATGTGCCCTAACCAGGAATCAAACTGTGACCTCCTGATTCATGGGTCAACACTCAAACACTGAGCCATGCTGGCTGGACAAGTTCTAACAGTATTTTTATGGAATCTTTAGTTTTTTTGTTTTTTTTTAATATATAACATTATGTTGTCTGAAAATTACAATTTTACTTTTCAATGTGGATGCCTTATATTTATTTTTCTTATCTGTTTGCTCTAGGTAGGATATCCAGCACTATGTTGAATAGAAATGGCAAAAGTAGGAATCCTTACCTTGTTCCTGATCTAAAGGAAAAGCTTGCAGCTCTTCACCATTGAGTATAATGCTAGCTGTGGGCTTATTATATAGTGTCTTTATTATACTGGGGTATTTTACTACTGTTCCTAGTTTGTTAAGAGTTTTTTTAAAAATATATTTTTGTTGATTTTTAGAGAGAGAGAAACATCAATGTGAGAATATATCACCAATCAGTTCAGACCTACTGGGGTTCAAGCCCACAACTTGGGCATATGCAACCTTTTGGTACACAGGATGCTGCCTAACCACTGAGCAACACTGGCCACAGCAAGAGGTGTTTGTTTTTTTTTAAATTATGAATAAAATTTGTTGAATTTGTCCAACTCTTTTGTTGTTGTTAATCCTCATACAAGGACATTTTTCCCATTGATTTTTAGAGAGTGCAAGAGAAGGGAGAAGGGGGAGAGAGAAAAAGAAACATTGGTGTGAGAGAGAGACATTAACTGGTTGCCTCCCACATGCACCCCAACTGGAGCCAGGGATTGAACCTGCAACCCAGGCATGTGCCCCAGACCAACAGGGCATTGAACAATGTGAGGCCCCCCACTCTAACCATTGAGCTGCCAGCTAGGGTGGAACTTTTTGTTATATTCAGTGGGATGATCAAGTAATTATTATCCTTTATTATGCTAATAAGGTATATCACATTAATGGATTTTCATATGTTGAACCATCTTTGCAACCCAGGGATAAACTTCACTTGGTCATGGTGTATAATCCTTTAAATGTGCAGTTGGATTCAATTTGCTGGTATTTTGTTGAGAATTTTTGCATCTATGTTTATCAGGGATATTGGCCTGCAGTTTTCTTTCTTTTTTCTTTTTTTTTTTTTTTTTTTTGTGGTGTCTTTGCTGACCTCATAAAATGAGTATGGAAGTGTTCCTTCCTTTTCAATCTTTTGAAAGACTTTGAAGAGAATTGGCATTAATTCTACTTTAAATGTTTGGTGGAACTTAACAGGGAAGCCATCCAGTCCTGGGCTTTTCTTTGTTGTAGGATTATGATGGCTGGAAGATGGAATTCTGGCAAAGAGTGTTCTGAACTTTCCTACTGGTTTCAGTGAGACTGGCTTCATGTTTGCCTGGGTCCACGAGCCTTTCAGTTAGTTTCTAGATTTCTCACAGAGGAAATCTGTCCATGAATTGCTGCTGAATCAGTGTGTCTGCTGGGGAAAGTCTGAGATGACTTCTTGCATGGGGCTTGTGCTGTTTTCTTAAAGCTGTGCATGAAAGTATGTGATCTCTACACTGCCCCTTCTGTGATCTTAAGAAGGTACCAGTATCTGGGCACCAGTAGGTATCCTGGCACAGGAACCTGGTTGGATGAGAGGGAGGAAAGTTGTGTAAGTGCACTGAGTTCTTTCTCTACCCCTGAGATTGGAAAATATGAGAATACTGGAGAATGAGAGTTTTCCTTGTAGGGCCTTGATATGGGGATAAACACCCACCACTTGTGCCTGGCGTTGAGCCCAGAGAACAGACTAAAGAAAAAAGCACCATAATACCTAAGAAGTCCAGCAATGCTCTTAGAAGAGGTGCACATGAAACCAAACCACTAGAGAGCAACGATAACTTTAAAAATAATAACATTGGAATATAAAGATTCCAGTAGAACATGAAAAATCTTTCAGGGACCAAAGACAACATCTGCAGACTAAGTAGATTGAAAAGAGAGAGGTAATACTTAAGCAATAGGAAGTTAATTTCCCAAACTAAATGAAAGGTCTGAGTCTGCTGATGAAAGGTTTGGGTAAGACAAATGAGTCATAGCTTGGTAATTTCCTGAAGGCTCGGGATAAAAAGAAACTATTAACAATCTTTCAGAGAGTACAAGTTATTTACAGAGGATGAAGGGTCTTCAATAATACTTGAAGTAGAGACGATTGAGGTGAATTATTTGAAGATCCCCCGAGATAAAAATGTTGCATACCAAGAATCCTGTGGCAAGACCTTACTCCTCTGACAGAGTGAAAGAAATGTAGTTGAGGAGAAGCAAGCATTCAAGGCATGTCACCCACATCTTCCATCAGAGGAAAATATTTTTTTTTAAAAAAAAATCTATCAAATAATAAATGAATCAGCTTCAAGGCTTCATGATGGAGGGAAGATGAAAAGGAAGAAAAAAGAGTGATGAGCCAGAATCAGTACAATATATAATTAGTTACATTTGGATGGACAATAATAGATCATTTAGGAATGTGTAATAGAAGCGCTCAAAATAGAAGAGACATATCTCAAGGGAAACATTAATAATAGCCTGGAACTAAAAGTACCAAGGGAAAAAGGGGAAGTAGAAGCGTTCCATAGCTATGTCTCATGTTGGTGTGTGACAGGGGGAAGTGAAAGCATTCTAAAAGTTTTCACCCTGCAGGGGAGGAAGAACAGAATGAGAATAGAGAGTCTGGGGGAAATAGTTGGATTCTCATCTTCATATGTTGGAAGAAAAGTATGTATCTGACTATGGATGACAATAAAGGAGGAGGCAGCTGGTAGAATGGAAGAGTAGAGCTCCCAAATTAAAAAGGGAAATACATAAAAGAATGGAATAGCCACTTGAGCTAACTAATTAATACAAAGGAAATGGGGGAAAGGGTGAGGTAAGTAATAAACATGAAGTAAAAGAGAAGAAACAAGTCACTGAAGACTTGTTTGGTAAACACAGTGCATACTTTTCAGTCTGAGGGTCAACTGTTTTTGACCCCTCTGCAACCTTTGGTTCTCTTCATCACTCCCTCCTTGACACTCCTTCCTCTTTTGACTCTCATGACATCACTTTCTTCTAGTTTTCCTGCTACTTCTCTGACCCTCCTCCTCAGCCATCTTTAAACTTCTGCAACCTCTATTCACCTCAATTGCCAGGTAGGGTTAGCCTTTCTGTTCTATTCAGGCCTGCAAGTGACTGGATGAGGCCCACCCACATTGGGGAGAGAAATTGGCTTTACTCAGCCTACTGATTTCAATGTTAATCTCACCCAAATAGACCTAATGGCAGAACAACTGAAGAACCAACAGAGGATGTAGTGTTGAAGAACAACACTACATCCTCTCTATAGACTCTCCTTTGTTGATTTCATCCATTTCCAAAGCTTCTGAGCAACACTTACCATGGATGATTCCCAAACGCTGCAGCCTAGGCCTCCCTTCTGAGGTCTAGACACACAGTGCCAGCTACCAATGATATAGCTCCACTTGGAGGCACACAGAGACCTCAGACTCAACTTGTTCAAACTGTCCTCATGTCTTTTGCTTCTGTATTCCCTGGAAACAAAACAAAGACTCTAGTTAGTTATGGAAGAAAGTATCATATCATTTTATTTTTTATTGCTTTACTAGAGGTCCAGTGCATGAAATTCATGCACTTGTGTGTGTGTGGGGGGGGGGGGGGGGTCCCCTCAGTCTGGATTGCGAGAGTGTGCAGGCCAGGCTGAGGAACCCCAGTAGTGCATGATCAGGGCCGGGGAGGGACAGAGAAGGTTGGCCAGCGGGGAGGGACTATAGGAAGGCTCCAGGGAATGTCTGGTCCATCTCACTCAGTCCCAATTGGCCAGACCCCAGCAGTAAGCTAACCTATCGGTTGGAGAGTCTGCCTCCTGGTGGTCATGCACATCATAGTGACTAGTTGACCAGTTGACTGTCTGTACCCTGGTGGTCAGTGCACATAATAGCGAGCAGTTGAGTAGCTTTAGCATATCATTAGCATATTATGCTTTGATTGATTGAATGGAAGACCAGATGACCAGACACTTAGCATATTAGGCTTTTATTATATAGGATTAGTGATGGTAAAATTTTAAAAATATTTTATTGATCTATTGTGTGTGTGTGTGTGTGCATGCAAGTGTGCAAATCCTTTCTTCACTTACTATTCCTTATGGCCTTTCCTTCCTCCCTGCCCTGTGACTTAATTTGGGTCCCCATCACACTTCAACCAGATTACTGCAACACTTTTCCTAAGTGCTCCTCTTACACCTTGTCTGCTAATTTATGCTCCTAAATTCTTCAGTCCGAATGATATGCTTATTGCACAAATTTGATCATGTCACTCCCTTGCTTAAAATACTATTTCCTTCAGAATGAAAACCAAGCTCACTGGCATGGCCCACACAGTGCCCTCCATAACCTGGCCCCTGCCTACTCTCTCTAGCTTGTTTCTCACCATTCCACACTTGTGCCTTATATTCCTTTTTCCAGCTTCTGGGAGGAACCTGCTCCTTCCTTACTCCATGCCACTGCAGTGCTCATCTCTCCCTTTTTTGTGTGCCTTTCCCTTCTTTATCATTCTTCAAAACCAATCTCTGGTGTTCCCTCTAGGGAGTTTTCCTCCATCCAGACCCCACCTCCTTGAGAGGGTTAGCTGCCCTAACTATGTGCTCCCACTGTTTACCTATCCCAGTGTATATTCCAACATTTTATCATTGCCTTTTTATATGACATCTCCCTGCCAGGTTGTGAACTCCTTAAAATACAACATCATTCATCATTATATTCCCAGAACTTAATGCATACCGGGCATACAGGAGACATTCAATGCAATACATTTTTAAATGATTGAATATATGATACAACTAGGGGCCCAGTGCACAAATTCGTACACTGAAAGGAACTGTGGGCCGTAAGGCTGCAGTGGTCATAGGGGAGGGTCTTGGCCCATCCTCTGTGCTCCCACCCAGCCCCTTCCACCACGATCCCCAGTCCTGTCTGCTGGCAGCTCACTCCCGCTATCACTGCTCCCACGCACTGACAGCACTGGCCCTGCTCTCACCCACTGATGATTCAGAGTGATTGGGGCCATCGCCAGCAGTAGGTGTGAGCAGAGTCAGTCCACCAGCAGGTGTGAGTGGCGGCTGCTACCCCAATCACCCCTCAAGAGCAGGGGGAGGTGGAGAAGCCCTGAGGTATAATCAGAACCAGCAGTTGCCACTTGCACTCGCTGGTACTGAGCGATCGGGGCTGGTACCAGGTGTTGGCAGTGCGTGTGAGTGGGGCCAACACAGGAAGTAGGTGTGAGAGCCGGGCAGGACCATTGTGTGCAGAAGCAAAGAATTTTGAGTAACCACCAGAGGCTCAACCAGATGACAGTGACCAATGTCCCACCTTGGTCTGGTGCTGCCCCCCGCCCGCCACTCCACCATCCCATTGAGGCCGCCACTCACCATGTTCTGTGCTCTGCTGCCTGCTGCTGATGCCCACCATGTTCCGTGTGCACCCCCTGGTGGTCAGTGCATGTCATAGTGACTGGTTCTTCAGTTGTTCTGCCATTAGGTCTATTTGCATATTAGGATTTTATATATATATAGATGAAATAACTTTGCATGGCTTCTTTCTGAGACCTCCTTTCCTGAACATAGGATTCACTCACTGAATGGGGAGTACTCAAGGTTTCATGCCACCAGCCCTCTATGCAGTGAGAGAAGGTATTCCCTTGAGAATTTTCTCCATCCCAGTGTTTAAAGGGGTTTCTCTACATCTGCTCACCCTGTAAAATCTCCCTGCCTCTGGCCTGACCATTGACTTTCCTGTTGCATTTGCGAGGGAGCACAACTAATACCGATGACTTCCTCTCAAGGTGCTTCCTGTTTCACAAGAGGCTCCAAGCCTGAATGTTCAAGCGGATACTGAAAGGGGCCAAATCCCCAGGGGCCAGCCATCTCTAGAGGATGCCTTGTTGGCATCCCTCTTCTTCTTGTTTGCCATGGCTTGGTTCATGCTGAGTTTGAGAAGGGTTCTGTATATTGAAGCTGGAGCCTCCTGAGACAGAGCCTCAGGGAGTCATAGGGAGGACTGAGAGCCCAGCACCTGGAGTGGGGACCAGAGGCAGGAGGCAGGCCAGAGCAAGGACAAGGCTCTGACTTGTATGGGAGTGCTTAGAGAAACAGAAGCAACAGCATGTACTGCAGATAAGTATAGACAGCATACAGGACAGTCTCTCACTATACAGATACACAGAGATGTATTATAAGGAATTTGCATATGTGATTATGGAGGCTGACAAGATGTGCAAGGTGAGTTGCTAAGCTGGAGACCCAGGAATACTGACAGTATGGCTCCAGTCTAAATGCCCGGATGGCAAAGGCCATCAGGCAGAAAGAATTCTCCCTGACTTGAGGTAGGGTCAGCCTTTCTGTTCTATTCAGGCCTGCAACTGATTGGATGAGGCCCACCCACATTGGGGAGAGAAATTGGCTTTACTCAGCCTACTGATTTCAATGTTAATCTCACCCAAAACACACATCAACTCCCAGAATACTGTTTGACCAAATATCTTGGCACTCCATGGCCCCATCAAGTTGATACATAAAATTAACCATCACAGGAGGCAATAGGGTGACAATAGGTGATCCCCAACTCCAGATTTGGGAAGACACAAATGACTTTTATACACACACACACACACACACACACACACTCACACACGCACACACTGCTCTCTAATCCTTTAATTCAGGCTTCCCAGAGAGGTGGTTCTACCTGCTACCAGCAAGAGGCATTTTTCAGAACTTACTGAGGTATTGTCACAATGATGGGAGTGGGGAGTGCCTCTGGGGCAAAGATGTTGGAGTTTCTGCAGTGGCCAGGACACTCCACCCACAAGGGGCTGTTCTGAATGCTCTCAAATGCTCCACTACATGTTGATGTCTGTGAAAATCCTGTTCATAGTTATCAGGGTCTAGCATCCAACACCATTTTACACAAAGAATTTTTTGCAGTTTTAACAGACATTGACTTTTTTAGGAATGAAAAATTAAATGAAGGAGATACACACTGAAAGCACAAAATCAAGTGAAGGAGTAACTTTACTGAGGAGTAACTTTACTGTTCACTATTCTGACAAATCATACTGTGAATGGCAGTGCAAATTACAGTATTTGAGTGGCCCTTAAAACACACAATGAACCTGTGCAATTATCAAGTATTGTGTTCATGGGGATTTTGCACCTAAGTACAGACATCTAACTGCTCATTTGGTCTTCCAGTGTAGCTGTGTACACATTTTTTCTAGGTATTGAAATACTTATTATTTTACTATAAAATTGCTTTTCTTTGTTCCTTGATTATAACACAGTGAGTGCATTATTTTAATTGTTTTGAAATTATAGATTTTGGAGGGTGAATTTTGTGTGTAGGCAGATTACATTATCTGTAGTTTTCATTTGAACATAATGAAGGGAGAGTTATAAATTATTTGTTATAAAAAGGGGCATTGGGTCTAATGTGGCTGAGAGATAATATTCTAAGTGAGCTAGTGCCTCTGAAGAAATGTTCATCTATCTGTCATTCCAAGCATGGCACCAAGGGCCTGGGTACAGTAAGGAAACTGGATCCCCAATAATCTTAGCTTTCACTTTGGGGAAACATCAGAAATTATCAAATCTCTAGGTAACTGGCTGATGTGTCCTACTTTTCAGTGTCACTGAGATATTTCTTTGCTCAAATAAGGAATGGAAGGATCAAGAAGCTTTATGGCTAGTTATTCCTAGGAGCTCACAGGCTCTGCCTCCTCCATGAATGCGACATGGATTAGCTCCAATCATGGAACCGTTCTCTTTGCTCTTCTGATCTGCCTACAATTTGCTCTACCTTGACTTCTCATGAATTCATTCTTTAAAAACTCAAAATTTTACTTTTCAATTACAGTTCACATTCAGTATTATTTTGTATTAGTTTCAGGTATACAGCATAGTGGTTAGATGATCATATACATTACAAAGTGATCCCCTTGAAATTTCTAGTACCCACCTAACACCATACATAGTTATTATAATATTATTTACTATAGTCCCTATGCTGTACTTCCTATCCCGATGACTATTTTGTAACTGCCGATTTATACTTCTTAATTCCTTCACCTTTTCACCCAATCTTCCAACCCTCTCCTCTCTGGCAGCCATCAGTCCGTTCTTTATATCTATAGTCTGTTTCTATTTTGCTTGTTCGTTTATTTTGTTCTTTAGGTTTCACGGGTAAGTGAAATCATATGGTGCTTCTCTTCCTCATGAGTTTATTTTTTATCTCCTCAAATGGACTATAAATTCCTCGAAGGGAGAGATTGATATTTCCTACATCCTCAGGTGCTCATTAAGAATGTGAATGAATGAATAAATGAATGGTTTGAGAGGAATATTGGATAACTCTACTCATTTAATCTCAATGCCTATGGAAATCAAACAGAGGCAACTGTTTCATACTTTCTACCCAGCCAGCTCACCAGCTGAATCCCTAATGGTGCCTTGAGCTTTAATCAGGAATTTAATTAGCCCTGGCACCTTATTCTGGAAGAAACAGAGAACAGAGCTGAGCACAAGCAGAAGAGATCTGGGCTGTCACCAGCCTGACATATGGCGCCTGGTATCACCCACCAGCTTCCATTTAGGGCTGGACTAAGTCCTAAGTTACTTTACTTCTAAATGTTAGAGTGGTTTTCCTTTTGAGATGCTAGATGATTAAGAACTTTTATTGACTGCCTGAAACGAAAAGCTTGAGCTTCTTTCTGATGATTCAGGATGTACATATATAAAGTAGTGGGCGATGTCATGAGAGTAGGGACACACAGTTCTGAATTTGGATTGGACAGACTGGGCTTGATCTCTGACGTTTCCAGCAATTAGCTGTATGGCCATGGACAAGCCAGTTCATATTTCCAGGTCAATGGAATACGATAAACAGCTATTTAAAGGAACCACACAGCCATCAATGGCCAACGTCAGTATACTGTGAAGCCAAATATGCTTAGGCTTTAAAGCCCCTCCTCACACTGGCCCTTTCCAAGGCCCCGTGTCTCATTTTGCCAGATGGTTTTATTATCCTAAACCTGGGTTTCCTATTAAGGTTTCTTCAAGGTTCAAAATTCAATATTTCTGGCCAACGGGCTTGGGGAAGGGCATGTTCATTATACAACTCTATCCTGCTTCGCAACTCACTATTTTTGAGTTTCAAGGACAATGCTGTGTCGTTTGTATGCATATTGTTTCTTTCTTTAGGTGCTTAGCATTATTTAGACTATTCTGGAGAAGAAAAAAAGAGAAAAACACACCCCTGAGTAAACATCTAGAGCTATGGGATTTACTAGTATCATATTTAAACCTAAGCCAATTGTCCACTTTATTGTAGTTGAGCATTCCATCAGTAAGACTTCTACTGTGCGGTCCATCTCATGTTTCTATTAATATTGCTCTACTCTCATTTCTCGTGGTCCAGGAGTTCTGGGCACATGACTTAAACGTTGTAGGTGCACTTCTCTTCCTTCATTTCCCGAGAACAGCCTTGCCTCTGGCCTCCGGGGAACCCCGGGCTGGAAGGGGATTGTAAACTACTCAATGAGCTAACAGTATTTAGGAAAACAGGTCCTTATCCTGTAGCAACCTGATTGGGACACCTACTCTAATCAAACGGGGAAAATGGGGTGGGAGTGGGGTTGCAGGAATTCTCTTAATCATTTGTTGGATCGGGATGAGGTACAAGCCCTGTGACTTAGCGTCACACTGCTAGCCCAGGATGATACAGCAGAGAAAGCAGATGGTGGAGGAGGTGAATATCTTTAGGCTGAAAGTAGAAGTCCTTACAATGGAACCTTTCTTCTCAGCCTTCAGTCCTCACAACCTCTTCACCCTGCCAGCAACAAGCGCCCACAGAGCATCTGTCCTTAGCTTGCTTTTCAGAGCCACTGTAAGGGCCTTGTCCTGGAGCAATCTGGTTTGGGCACTCACCCCAATGAAACTCAGAAAGTTTATCTGGGCTCAGAAAGTCTCTTAATTACGTTGTTTTCCTCGTTATTGACATTTAATTCCCCTTTGTGGGAAGGGAAGGAAAACCTGTTTTCTTTCTATTTATTCTTCCTCAGTATTTTCACAGAAAATGAGCTTGCAGCTCCATTTCTGACTTCAGTTTGTATGAGACACAAGCCCCAGCATTTTGTGATTGTTTTGCCTCTGGCCTTTATTTTCCCAATGTACCATCACTTCCTCCTTAGAATGACGGCCCACTAGGCTCCCTATGGTTGACCCTCCCAACAGTGGACAGCTCAGTGGGCTCCCAGTTACATTTGATCTTCCCATTTGAAATTTGCATTTTCACACAAAAATAAATAAATAAAAGAAAATGTATTTTTCCACTCATGCTTCTTTTTCATTTAAATTTAATTTCCATATATGTTTTATCTTGATTTAAATTGGTGTTTAATTTTGAACCAGCTTTAAATCTGAAAGATCAAAATTATCTTTCAGTTTATATTATTTTGCTGCTGTTACATTCTCAACCACTTACAAGCTGGATTAGAAGTGGGCTCTAACCCAGCTCTGATCAGCTCTGGTGTCCTATGACTTGGCTTTGTTTTATTTGCTCTTATTTCTATGTTAGCACTTTCAGAAAAGTTCCTAAACTTACTTGGGGACACATTGTTATCATATGATTAGTAATTAGGGATAGCTAAAGTAATTCCCAACAGGTTATGGCTTTATAAATGTTAATCTAAGGAAATGAAAAATGTCTGCACTTACATAAGGGAAAGCGTCCAGGTTGCTGGGGACTGAGGGCTGTCCTCCGAGAGGAATGCATGGGAATTGCCCCGTTCACGTGCTGCCTGATGTCACCACACTGCCCACTCTTCCAGGGGCTGAGAGAGGCTGTGATAGAGTCAAAAGGGACACATTTTTGTGTAGGTAAAAAAAAAAAAAAAAAAAAAAAGCAAGCTATCCTTCTGTCTCCTGGTCTCTGTCTCCTGGTTTTGTCCTCGAAGCTCCACACAGATCCTCCGCCCCGCCCCCTCCACTCAGGTCTCCTGTCTTCCTATCACAGATGGCGTCAGAAACCCCGTGGGGAAATTCAGCCTGTGGGTTTGGAGATTTGGAGTGTTTCCTCGGGGGAGAGGGCATCCGCACACAAAACAACATTCGGTGTCCCTGTGGTGATAGGAGGTGGGGAAGGGATGGAGCGTGGGGAAGGTTGGACCAGAAAACTTCAGCATCTTTCTTTCCCTCCCTCTTCTCCACAGGGCTTCTTAGAGGTGGAGCTAAGATGGGGAGGATTTAGGGCCTGGGGTAGTAGACACACAGGCAGGGAGGTGGGGGAGAGGACGTGGGCATGGAGCTGAGATTTACCGCTTGCAAGCACATTCACATGATCTCGGGTGTGGCGGTAGGTCAGTGGCTCCAGAGCCATTTTACAGTCACAGAGATTCAATTTCAGGTTGGTGGAAGAAATTTCCAAAGAGCACAGAGTTTTAAAAGACAGGGTAGAGCCACACCCAAATCCAAAAATTTGGTGTTGGAAGGCCCTCATGCCACAAAACATCTCCCTCTCTTGGTTCATCTTTGATGCCTCAAGTTCTACTTTTTAAAACTGATGTCTTTGGGAACCTGATAGATTTGTTTTTCTACAGGACGTCTGCATTTTAATTCTTTAGGAAGCACTATGCTGAGCATGAGCCCATCATTGGCTCCTCTCCACCTGAGAGCAGCTTCCTGCACACGCCCTTAGCAGGGGGAAGGAGAGAGCCACACAAGGCCAGGCATGGTGAGCCACAGCGGGCTGTCCTAGGGCCTGAACTCTCATGGTGGTGATGGCACGTTGGCAGGAATGTAGGAAGGGGGCCAGAGAGGGCGGCTCAGGAGCCACTGGAGGCGAAAGCAGAAGGGCGCAGTCAATTTCCTTTTTTTCCACTGCGCCAGCTAAGACCTGCCAGGGCCTGTGGTCCTGGCAATCGTTGGGTACAGAAGAAAACACTGCATTCCGTGGAGCCACTTGGAAGCTTGTGAGTCTGGAACCTCTGTGTTAGCAGCAGTTTAGGAGCATTTCAGCCAGAGCAGATGTGCTCCCTGCAGACCTCTGACTTCAGGCCCTGCACTGGCTCCTATGGGGACCGCTGGCTGTGGGCTCATACCCTGAAAGGGGCTCCACCTGGTGCGGGGAGGGGAGGGAGAAGACTCAGAGGTCCTGCGCCTGAGACCCAGAGAGACAGGGACTAGCCCAAAGCCACACAGTGCTTTAGCTTCACCCAAAGTTGTTGCAATCAAATGTGCCTAATGGGGGACATTGGGGAAAATATTTTGTCAGGTGATAGCTTATGAAAAGTTCTCCTCGGGAAGGTCTCTATTCTTTCAGAAAAATTTTAAATATATATATATTAATTTCAGAGAGGAAGGGAGAGATAGAAATATCAATGACGAGAGAGAAGTATTGATCTGCTGCCTCCTGCATGCCTCCCTATGGAGGATCAAACCTGCAACCCGGGCATGTGCCCTTATCCGGAATCGAACCCAGGACCTTTCAGTCCGCAGGCTGACGCTCTATCCACTGAGCCAAGCCGGCTAGGGCTCTTTCAGAAATTTAAAACGTGATTACTGAAGGGGGACTACAAATGTGTTCCTTCTGAGAGCAGATTCCTGCACACGCACATATATATTTAAACCCAAATCCATCTAGTATAAAGGTGTATACATCTGATGACCCTAAGTGGAGTCCACTTAGGGTCCCCAGATGTTAGTGATTCCATTTTAGTTCACACTTCCCTTGGTCCCCTCTCCCCAATGTGTCACTCTTGACAATTTATTTGCTCCCAAACTCAATGATGTGCCGCTCACAGTGTGCAGATGGCACAGTGAGGGGGCTACAGACTGTGCCTTCTTAGAGAGAAAAGAGCACTTGATAGGAAGATCTGGGTTTGGGCCTCAGACCCTACATTGCTTATCACTTGAGCCTCCCCATCTATAAAAGGGGAAGGGGATTGATGTCTACCTCCTTGTGTTGTGATGGTTAAAAGTTAACATTTTCAAAAAAAATTTTTTAAATGGTTGGTTGAGTTTTGCTTCTTGGCCTATAAGGGATTTCCCATCCATGACCTCATTTGATCCTCACAGTAAGGCAGGCATTCTTATCATTTCTATTTTACAGATAAAAAACCTGAGATTCAGAGAGTGTAAATGATCTATTAGAGACCACAAAACTAAGAGGTAGAATGGGGCCTGACTTTGGCCTCTGTCCATTACTGTCTATTGAAAAGAACAGCTGGCACATGTACAATGGTGTGCAGTGCTTCAAAGTCCTTTCTGTCCACCAACTGATTATTCTTTTTTTAAAAGCATGCAGATTCCAGAGAAAGAGGAAGAGAGAGGGAGAGAGAGAGAAACACTGATGCGAGAGTACAACATCCATAAGCTGCCTCCAGCACGATGTCCTGGCAACCAGGGCATGTACCCTTGACTGGGAATGGAATTGGCAACCTTCCAGTGCACAGGATGATGCTCAGCCAACTGAGCCACACTAGGCCAATTGCTTATTCTTCCTAGGAGGAGTGTATAAATGCCAAGTGTTCTTTATATGAAACATGTAGGGAATGATTTTCGTGAGATGGTTGCAGCTAATAAAGCAGCCTATGATAATCATGTGGACTCAACCACTTAACTGGCCATCACTTATGAGTGACAATGACAGGTTATGAGTATTGCATGAGAACCATTTATAAGAGAATATTATAGACATACAAGATATAATAACATGTTACAATGCATGAAAGTGTTTGCAAGAGTTGCATGCAGTTCTGCATCTTATCGAGTCTGCATATATCTTCAGAAAACTTTGTTACAAATTTAAATTACTCTTCCATGTCTAATTTCAGAGGCCTTTAGTAGTGCATCTGAGAATAGGAATGTTTATTACAGTGCTTACAAGGAAATGAACATTCTATTAATAATTATTAAGATCTGCTACATTTATACTAAACCTAACATATCTAGTTATAGAGGCCCAGTGCATGAAAATTCATGCACTGGAAGGGGGGGTGTCCCTCAACTTGACCTCTCCCCTCTCACAGTCTAGGAGCCCTCAGGGGTGAGAGTCAACCCAGTGATCAGAAGAAGGAGACACCCCCATCATACCTCTGCTGCTGCTACTGCCTGCAGTGCAAGCCTTGGCCAGCCCTGATTACCTGAGTCTCAGGTGGCCCTGGGCAGCTTGGTAGCTGCCATCCGAGGCTTGCCTGCGCTTCAGGCTGGCCCTAGGTGGCTGGGCAGTTGACATTCAAGGCACAGGAAAGCCTCCAGCCAACCCTGGGTGGCTGGGGAGCTGAGGGCAGGTCCAATCGCACTGTATGCCTGCCACCCCCCTTCTTTCTTCCCCTCCCCCCAAGCTGGGCTGAAAGGACTGTGGGACTCCAGTGGCAGGCCCAAAAAGAGGCTGGACCACACACCTGCCACTGCCCTTCCCCCCACACTCAGCAGGGCTAAAAGGACTGAGTGTTTCCAGCAGGGCTGAGGGGATTGGGCACCACCATCTTGTGGCTATGGGCACTGCTATCTTTGTGATGATGTGGTAGTCAATTTGGATATTCCCTTTTTATTAGGTAGGATAAGGTGAACAAATTCCATCTTCAGCCTAAGGGAGAAGATGTAGGGGTGAGTCTTAAGCTGAGCTTGGAAAGGAACAGCAGTAGTTTTGCCAATGGGAAGGGAGGTTACAAAAGACAAGACTGGGGTGTACCAGGGAGACCATCCAGGAAAAAGTCTGGAAAAGTGCTTGGCTCCTAGTGGGTGGGCAGTAAATGGAGAGAGACCAGAGAACATATCTCATCTTCAGCTCTGCAGGCTACACCTCAGGGTGTTTCTTGTGAAAATTCCAGAGGAAAACCAGTGTGGTTAGCTTAGAGGGATGCATGTTTTGTGTTGGTACTGGAGAGATGTACACTGGATGACCAGCAAAATGAAACTCAACTCTCTAAATACTGGTAATGATAGGATAGGAGATTTAGTTCCAGTGACCAGTAGCTTATTGAATGAATGTCAGTACAAATAATAACAAATGCATTCTAACCATGACAGCCACAGAAAGAACACACAGAACAGAGTGTCCCGAATCCTGTGAAACCGCTCACTGGAATCTGTGAACTCCAGAACCTAGCATGGGAGGACTTTGATATTCCTGGCCCATGACCACCCAAAACTAAGAACTCTGGGCAGCCCAAGGCCTCATAGGTCTGGGCGTCAGTGGGCCCCCTGTTCCCAGGAGATTCTCACCCACATGAGGTCATGTGGAGGGTGCAGGTGATGTAATTCCTGGATGGGTCACTGTCTCCTGATTGCATGTGGGATGCACACAGCTGCCATCTCACAGGAGATCCTTGACACTGGTCAACCCATCAAACTAGGTAAGTCCTAGGAGTCTGAGCAGGTGCAAGAGACTGCTCCATGCTTTGGCAGGGATTGGGAAGACATTGGAATAGATCAAATAACATGGCTTTGTGCCTCAAGTTGCCATCAACTGAGTAGCTTTGGGTAGCTGGTTTCAGTTCTTAGAGCCTCGATTTCTTAATTTTCATTGTATAATAGGGGTGGCATATGACTTTTCTGTTAGACTGTTGAAGGAAGTAAATTATATATGCAGAGTAGCCAGTACTGAATCTCACATATGACATAGCAAAGCAGCACCCACTATAGCAGAGGATGAGGGAGTATCCTCTAACCTAAAGGTATGTCTGGATCCTCGACTTCTAGAACCCCTTGAAACTTCAGCCTGGAGGTATGGGGGAATGTTGGGGCAAGGGATGCAGTCTTGTTTCCTGATTATGCCAAAGTGCAAAACATCCATTCCTATTCTTCCTGACCCAGATTCTCTCAAAGGCAGTACTAAATCGTGGAATGGCACTGGGCCAAGTGTTAGGAGAATTGAGATTCTCCTAACTCTGCCATTCCCTGGCTGGGTGGCCTTGGAAAAGTCCCATAACCAGCTGAGGCCCAAGTTTCTTCATTGGCAAATTTGGGGCAAGGTTATCTGTTCTGTGTTTATCACAGGATCAAGTCCATCCTCATTAGTCTGGTGTTCAAGCTCCTTTTATCATGTTCCCTGGCCTCATCTCTCATAACTCTTCTTCATGCCCACATGTACCTGCCAACCCAAACCTTTCTTAGAATTTCCTTCATACCCAGACAGAACCTTTTTGTCCAAGTCTTTGTGTGTCAAAATTGTATACACCTTTGAATCTCTTGCAGCATCTAGCACAGGGTCTTACGTAAATTAGGTGCATATTTTATCAATTAGAATTAGGTTTGGTTACATATGACAGAAAAGCTAAAATAAAAGCAGTTTAAACAGAAATTATTTCTCTCTCATGACAAAAAAAGTCCAATACAAGATAGCCCAGGGCTAGGATAGTTGACTCCAGGTATCAGGGACCCACGCTCCTTCTGTCTTGCTTCTCCACCTTCTTAGCACAGCACCTCATGGTTCACTATGGCTGCCAACTTTTCAGCATCTTACATCATTCAGCCAGCAGAAAGTAGAGGGAAAAGATGCAAAATATCTAGTTTCTTTAGGAAGGCTGCCTGGATGGTATGACATTTCTGCTCATATCTTATTGGTTAGAATTTAGTCACATGGTCATCCTATCTTCAAGAGAGGCTGGAGAATATAGCTTTAAACTGGGCCATTTCTAATAAATGCAAATGTCAATATTCATATAGTTGCCTCATACCCATTGTTTTAAAATAATAAAAATTATGGCAATTTATCACCGAGTTGAAAGCCCCATATCATATATGAGGTTATTAGAAAACACCTGTTTTAAGAATATATGAGTGTCCATCCCTGGCTGGCATTTCTCAGAGATTAGAGCATTGGCCTGTGCTCCAAAGGGTCGGGGGTTTGATTCCTGGGCAAGGGCACGGACCTGGTTTGCAGGTACCATCCCTGGCTGATGGGGGCATGTGCAGGAAGGCGACCAATGCATGTGTCTCTCTCACATCAATGTTTCTCTCTCTCTTTCTATCCCTCTCCCTCCATCTCCTCCACTCTCTCTAAAAATCCATGGAAAAAATATCCTCAGGTAAGGATTAACAAAAATAAAAAACAAACAAATAAATGTGTGTGTGTGTGTGTGTGTGTGTGTGTGTGTGTCCTGATCTTTTGGATTTAGGATGGAAACAACTGCATTTCCATCCTAAATCCTTATTCAGTGTTAGGAAGACTCAATCCTAGAAAATCTTAGTGTTAGCATTTATCTTTTTTCTTTTTTTTTAAATACATATTTTATTGATTTTACACAGAGAGGAATTGAGAGGGATAGAGAGTTAGAAACGTCGATGAGAAAGAAACATCGACCAGCTTTCTCTTGCACACCTCCCACTGGGGATGTGCCTACAACCGAGGTACATGCCCTTGACCAGAATCGAACCCGGAGCCTTTCAGTCCACAGGCCGACACTCTATCCACTGAGCCAAACCAGTTTAGGCTCAGCATTTATCTTGCCGAACAATGGACCACTGGTGATAGGGCAAGACTGTAACCTTAGATGATAGTCAAGGCCAAATTTTTCTGAAAAGTGAAAAGTAGGTAAATGGGAGGAAGTCAGGTCTTATAGGCCGTCATTAAAAAAAACCACTATAGATAATTTCTAACCTATAAGCTATCATGATCCAAGTTTTATTTGTCTCAATTTTCTGTTTAGTATAGCATTTATTTATTGTTTGAGGGCACACCACATACCTCTTCAGTTTTTACAATTATGAGATGGGTTCCCATTTTCTATGGCCCATCTACTTCTCATTGGTGGCACTCACATGCCATTTATAATCTGATTCCTGCTAGTTGTGCAATTGGAAGCTGTAACTGTAAGGTTTTGGGGGGCCAAGGCTGGAACAGGATGGTGTACATTATAATTACCATCTAAAATTCCAGAGCTTTGTAGGTAAATTTCTTGTGCCTTGGCAGCAGTTGTAGAGAACCATATTTTTATAGGAACTTCAGCTTCTATCTGAATTAATATAGTTAGTTGGGTTAGGGAATAAGCATATTCCCACAACTGGGTTCTAACATTTATACATAAAGTTCATTTCTCAATATTTCTTTCCCATAATCTTCCACAACTTCCCTGTTCTTCTTACTCTTACTCTTTTTACTCATTCAGAAATAACCAACTTATTAGGAAAACTACTCCCTTTTATTTTCCCTTAAAAACATGCACATTCCTTTCCTTCCTTTTGCAATAAGATTCCTTCTAAATTTCAAAAGAGAAACCATAAAAAGAGTGTTATTGGTAATTCAAAAGTTATCTTATACACCTTCAGCAATTATTAATAGTTGGACTCTATATACAAGTTTGAGAAAAAAGCCAAAGAACAAGTATTACTATTATATGACCTATATAATTAGCAGACAGGTAAAGACAATCAAACCAATTTTTTAAAGTTAAACATCAATTTGTAGGTATACAGGCCTTCTCTTGGGAGAGCTGTCTATCTCTGATATGGGCGGCTTCTTATCTTCAAGAAGTCTTTGATGTCCACTGTAGACAGAGGCGAGTGTCAGAATCAGGAGTAGGTGATATCCACTTGCAGTTACCTTTTAAAAGTGAGAAATGTGAATTCATGAGTTAACTCCTTTAAGTTTGGCTGCATATGGATTAGTTAGTAATATCTGGGAAGGTCCCCTCTAACAAGGTTGGAGAGAGTCTTTTATTTATGTCTTTTCCATTAGACCAAATAGCTTGGTTATAAGTCATGATCTTTGAAATCTGTCTCCCAGAAGCACACTGTGAAATGAATTGATTACAAATTTATCAATCTCTTCAAGCTAGTTAATATGCCCTCAACAATAATGTAGAATGTCTCCTTTTAGCAAAGTTGGTTTTCTCCTCATATGCTTCTCCATCCAGATTCATAGGGTGGCTGGTGACTATTTCATGTTGAGAAAGGCTATGTTTATCAAAAGAAGTAGATTTCAGGTTAAGGAACACTATAGCTCAGGTCAAGCTTTTGGCCAGGGGAGATTAATAGCTCCTGAAATTTTATTGAGTTATTTTAAAGTTGTATCATTTGTATGTTCTACCAATCCAGAGAACTGGGATGATAGGCAAAATGAAAATACTGTAGAGTAGGCCAAATATTACAAATGGATTGTATTATTAACCAGTGAAATGAGTTCCTCAGTCACTATAACTCAGGGGGAATTCCCCAATTGGGAATTATTTTTTCTAATAATAATTTACTTATTGTTAAAGCTGTTGCTCTCCTGCAAATAAGAAAATATACCAATCATAACTAATACATATAGGGTGTCCCCCAAAATGTATACACACTTTATTTGTTGTATATTTTTTAATTGATATCAGAGAGAAAGGAAGAGGGAGAGAGAGAAACATCAATGATGAGAATTATTGATCAGCTGCCTCCTGCATGTCCCCCACTGGGGATAGAGCCTACAACCCTGGCATATGCCTTCACTGGAATCAGTTCATAGGTTGATGCTCAACCACTGAATCATGCTGGCCAGGCTATACACACTTGAATAATTATAAAGGGAGTGTTTGTATTCCAACTGTGTTTTCAAATTCCCAGTAGCATTTTAGGATGATTTTCCTTTGTTCAAATCTTAGTCTGGCTGAAAAGACATCAATTGAGCTATCTGCTGTTAAAGTAAATATATATGTTTTGGAAACACCTTGTATTTGTATCCTTGAAATGATGGCATTTGGATAAAATCTAATTACCATACCTAAAATGGATCTAAAGGAAGTAGAAATATCCTTGGGACCTGTGCAATGATTTTCCATGGTTATATTTTGGAAAGCTAGAACATCTGCTATATACTTTATGACCTATAGTAAAAGGTTTCCAGTAATATTGGTTACTCCATGAAATAATCTTTTCAGGACCCCAAAATACTAGCTCATGTACATGTTAAAGTATAGGTAATTAAGCCCTATAGATAAAATTATTTTCTGATTGGGTCCAAACCATATCTGTTTGTCTGGGAAAAAATTTCCCCCTTTTTGTTGCCATATCCTCTTTTCTTCTGCACTGTCCATTGGAACTATAAGAAAGTTTTATTGATTTAACAGGAAGCAAGCAGCATTCTCAGGTCTGGATAATTTGGTTGTTTAATGTTGCCTGTCTAGCTGCAGCATCAGCTAAATGATTTCCTGTTGCTTTATTGGTGACTTTTAGAATATTCTGGAATTTTTATAATTGTCAATTGTTTAAATGTTGTAATACATGTAATAATTTTGCAACTTATTTTCCATTCTTAAGTGCTCCCCTGAGAAAATTAAGAAGGCTTTCTGCTTCCACATTTTTCGAAAGTCTGTGAACTACAGTAACCACACAGCTACTATCAGTGCAAATATTGGCTATTTGATTTGTGGTCAATTGACAAGCCCAAGTTACAACAATTAATTTATCATGTTGGACAGATTTTATTCAGGTAAATATGAACCTTCAATTATGTCCACCATGGAAGTGATTGCATATCCAGCTTGGTTGTATTCTTGTTCATCTTTAAAGGGCCATCTGTAAACTAAATAAAGTCAGCATTATCAATAGGAGTTTCTATAAACCAGTCCTACGAACAAGAAGGTGGTTAGTAGGCAAAACACAATTGTGGATATCTTCAGCCTGCAAAGAAGGAAGCAACATTGCTGGTTTAAGAATCTTATATCAAGTTAAAGTAATATTAGAGACAGGAAGCAAAAGCCAGTTGGCTGACAAAGTGTTGAGTATGATGAGAATTTAGTGGAGATTCAACAGAATGAGGAACATAAAGGAAATCCCATAACTATCTTTTCTGTTGGTTTACACAATGTGGCTGCAGCAAAAATGACCCGCATCCAGGGAGGGAGCCCTTTGGCTACTGAACCTAATTACCAACTATAATATTTTATAGGCCTATAATGAACTCTATGCTTTGAGTAGAAACTGTTAAAGTATTTCCTTCATTTTCATGTATAATAAATTAGAAAGTTTATAATTAAGATGTCTCAGAGCAGGAGCTTTAGATAATTCTTTAGAGACTTTACAGTTTGTTTCCATCCTGGGTTCTATTAAATTGGATTGGGTCAATTTGATTTTTTAAGAAGACATATAGAGTCTGGACCATTAATAAAACATATCGAATCAAATTGTGACAGTGTGCTATCAGACCTAGGAACCCTCTAAGTTGTTTTGTTTGTTTGTTTCTCTAAGAGAAAAAGGATATTATTCTTTTGAGTCTTTTAAGGTAAATTAGTATCCCATCTTTATATATTAGACTAGTGGCCCAGTGCACAAAATTTGTGCATAGAGGGGGGGCCTCCAATCGGGGACCCCTCCTTTGGGGGATGTCCAACTACAATCTGGGACTGCTGGCTCCTAACTGCTCACCTGCCTGCCTGCCTGATCGCCCCTAACCTCTCTGCCTGCCTGCCTTATCACCCCTAACTGCCCTCCCCTACCAGCCTGATCTCACCCCCAACTGCCATCCCCTGCTGGTCTGATCTTGCCCCCTACTGCCCTCCCCTGCTGACTTGATCTCTCCCCCAACTGCTCTCCCCTGCCAGTCTGATCTTACTCCAATTTCCCTCCCCTGAAAGCTTGATCTCACCCTCAACTATCCTCCCTGCCAGCCAATTTGGTTTTGATTGGTCAGTTTCTATGCCAGTCAGCATCAAAAGCTCTGCCTCCTAAGCAGCCACTGGTTCCTCACAGTTTACCCAGATTTGGTTCTAATTGGTCGGTTTCTATGCCAGTCAGCATCTCCGGGCCTATCTCTGGGCCTGATCAGAGAGGTAAAGCTGATCAGCAGCTCCCTCAGAGGCCCAGAAAGAAATAGAGGCATGGCTGCTAGTGAAGCCCACAGAGAAAGAGAGAGGCAACAGCTGATCAGCAGCTGCTACAGAGGCTACAGATCAGACCCTGCCTCTCTCTCTCTCTCTGGGCCTCTCTCTGAGCCTGATCTACAGCCCTCTCATATTAAAATTCTGCAGATCTCAAAATAAAACTAATATTAACATGGAAATTATTCCTTCAAAGCTGAAAACTCCCAGATCCAGCCCCTATTAATACTTCTGTAGATATATTGTACAATTAATAGGAAGCCTTCACTTGCAAATACTTACAGAATTAGGAAGATTTATCTAGAGGTGATATGGACTTAAGATGGTCAAAATGGAGTTCTTTTGACACCTAAATTAATTTCTTTTGTGTGCAAAATTAGAAAATGCCAGCTCTACAACTAAACTGAATGAATGGGAAACTGATCTTGATTGGAAATTAGAAGCTTCTGGGAGGAGCACAGATAAATTCTCATCTCTACAGGAAGTTAATAAGAACTTGTGGAGCCTGTCTCTGAACTAAGGCTCCTGAAGTTGCTCAATGGCAACACCCTACTTTTCCATCTTCTCCAACTGCCCTGCTGTACTCTTTACTTCATTGTCCAGGCTTACTTTCCTTTGCCCCTCCCTCTTCTCTTCTTACCTCCTCCACTTCAGCTTCCAACTGATCTTTTTTTCTACTAATAAAAAGACAAAAGTCCTTCTTCCCTAAAATAAATGTTTTTATGCTTGTGGATTCTCTACAATGAAGAGGTCCCTGAGAGCTGCTGTCCAGAGTAAAATTATCTCTAGGTCTCTGCAGAGCCCTGCCTGGTAGCACTGTGAATGAGGCCTGAGGAGACTAAATGACTATCCAAGACCACCCACCCTTCCTGTCCACTGTCCTACACATCCTGTGAATCAGGGAAGTCCAGAAGACAATTGGGGCAAGTGTGCTAGTCACTTTGCAGAAGTTACATTTACTCTCATAATGACCTTATCAGAATAAGTACTGCTATTTTCTTTTTACAGATGAGAAAACAGACTCAGAGGTTAAGCACTTATTCCAAGGTCACATAGCCAGGAAGTGGCATAAACAGAATCCAAACCTAAGTGTGTCTGACACCTAAGCCTCCTTTCTATGCCTTTCTAGGTACCTACACCAGGTGAGGGTTGAGCCTGATTTCCTGAATCAGAGTTCCAGTGCCCAAGTAGGGAGATTAGGAAAATAGTGAGATTGTGTATCTCTATCCTAACCCATTCTTATGGGATCCTTTGGAGGGTTTTACAGAGGGGAAAACCATTCTAGAGATGAGCAGTGGCTTCACATGGCACTTTGCTACCACTCATTTTACTCAGTCTATCCTACCCACCCTGCCACAAGGACATGGCTCCTAGGGTTCAAGCCCATGGCCACAGCCTAGATGCTGCCTACACTCTGTTCTCTCCACCCGCAGCCTCCTGTTCCATGGCCAAGACTACTCAGCTTTGATTCAAGTTGAATGAATCATTAAGAGAAAAACAGAAGCCTATTCCTTTGCTAGATAATATGTACCCACCCACCTTTGGACTTCTTTTTGTTCTAATGACAGTATGCAATGATTCAGAATTATCACACTCAAAAAGACTACTTGGTATTTTCCTTAAAAATGAAGAGACATTGTGTGAATAAAAGAGCTGAAAATGGCTCATGTAGGGAGGGAAGGATGACCTCAGGACACATCAATGCAGAGTGGAGGCTGAATGAATGTGCAAAGACTGGAGGGAACAGCAATTCCTTGGCAGAAAAGAGAGCCAAGTGGAAGCAGATGTGGGGCCAAGCAGCACAGCCCTTCAAGGCCCCTCAATGGCAAAAGCTGAAGCAACCATCAATTTCCAAGCCTACTTGACTTAAAGCCAAGTACATTCACAGGTGGCTGGAGGCGGGGAGAAAAGACATTTTAAAAAGATCCATCATATGCAGGGTGTGGGGCCGGAGAACTTTCTGTGTCTAATACCAGAGAGCCTCTCCATGCTAAGCACACTGGCTAGGGCAAATGAGGGAATGAGAGAGGGACAGAGTATCTTGTAGCAACTCAACACTGTGTTCCTCTTGGGACAAATGGGTTGAGAGAATCTAATCTACTGCAGCCTGCCCTTCAAAGATGGGGTCCTTTGTCCAGTAACTGCTGCTCAGTAACAGCCTTGGCTCTGGCACTGCCTAAGGTCTCTGGATCTTGGTGGAAGGAAAGGAGAACAAAATTAAGAGCCCAAAGAGTTGATGTTTTCTCCAGCTTAGTGCTGGGTGGTCTGTGGTAAAACTCTCAACCTCTCTCAGACTGTCTCCTCTCAGGAAACAGGAGCTACCACCTACCTGAGGGGATGGTGACTGGAGGATAAAATGATACAATGCATTTAATGAAAACTGTTCTATTAACTGTAAAGAGCTATACAAGTAGCAATTATTATTGTGTTTACAAATAAAGAAGAATTAATGTATTCTGACTCTTGGTGGAAAAGTGGTTTCTTGTTTCATAAGCATTAAGTTTTATTTTTAAATATATTTAATTGATTTTTTACAGAGAGAAAGAGAGGGGGATAGTTAGAAACATTGATGGGAGAGAAACATTGATAAGCTGCCTCCTGCACACCTCCCACTGGGGATGTGCCCCCAACCAAGGTACATGCCCTTGACCAGATTCAAACCGGAAACCCTTTAGTCCGCAGGCCAATGCTCTATCCACTGAGCCAAACCAGTCAGGGCTCTGAAGTTTTGATAAATAATGTTCTCTTTGAACAGAAAAAATCCACATAGTAACTGCTAATGGGTTAGTATGATGCTAGCTATTTTAGAGCTAGATAGAAATTAGAAGACCATCTAATTCAATCCTGAGCTTTTCTAGATGAGGAACTAAGGCACAGGCAGGGAACTGTTTTTTCCTGGATGTCACACTAGAATCAATTAGTTGAGAGTCATGACTAGATAAAACTTAGATGTCTTCAGGTCTAAGCAGGTAAGCGAAGGAGAGTTTAGGGGATAAGATGATATGAAATGGTAGAATGTTCAGTTCAGTTTTCATTATGTTTATCTTAAGGTTTACTGAGCTATTTGAATCTGTAAATTTATGTCTTTCACCAAATTCAGGAAGTCTTCAGCCACTATTTTCTTCAAATTATTATTTTTTCTATATCAATCTTTCTACTCTCCATTATGAACTACTGTGGTGTGAATGTTAGACCATTTGATATTCCACAGATCCCTGGGGCTCTCTTCATTTAAAAAAAACAAAAACATTTTTCTCTGTGTTCTTCATATAGCATAATTTCCATTGATCTGTCTTCCAGTCTATTAACTCTTCCCTCTATCATGTGAATTCTGTTGTTGAAACCATTCACTGATTTTAAAATTTCTCGATTCTAAAATTTCCATTTGTTTTTTTAAAAATAGTTTCCATTACTTCTCTACTGAGACCTTCTATCTTTCCATTTATTTCAAGAGTGTTGACCTTGAAGAATAGTTATGATGCTTTAAAATATTTTTTTTCTAGTAATCTCAATATTGTCTTATCTTACCCCTTGAGAATTGGTCTGATTTTCTTGGTTCTTGTCCTGTTAGATAATTTTACATTCTATCCTGGGCATTTTTAATGAAATGTTAGGAAACACTGAGTCCTGTGAAAATCAGAGCATATCCATGTTTTGTTTAAACATGCAAGCAAACCAGTTAAGTTCAGACTGCTAGTTCTGTCTCACTTTCTATAGGCAGCGGTTCCACTGTCAGTTCAAGTTTCAAAGGCTTTGCGTGTGTTCTACATGTGCACAGCTTGGAGGTCAGCCCAGAAACTACACTGGTTCATACATGGAATTCTTTTCTCCCATTCTTTCCTCTTCAGTTCCCTTCATATAATTTGGCTCCTAGGATACCCTTTCTCTTGTCTCCTGGCTAAAAATATGGGGTCTCTCAGAGTTATAATTATTGATGATGTAGCAAAGTTCCATGACACTGAGCTGGTCCTCAGGGAAAATTAGCAAGAGAAAAAAGAAAAATGCCTCTCTTCATACTCTTCACATAGCAGGAGTCCTTTTCTAGGTTCCTATAGCAGAAGTATGGGTTTCTCTCAGGATTTAAGATGTCCCAGCTGCTGACACGGTGGTGGCAGAACAGTCTTGGGACTGCATTTGGCCTTGAAGCTGAACTGAAAGAAAAATTATGAGGAGAAAGAAGAAGAATTTCCCCACCCACACTCTCTGGTTTTCAGGGGCACCATCTCTAGGTCATCTGCACAGAAAGATGGGCTGCTTATTGCAGTTATTGTGTCTATGACTGCTATGCAGTTTCATGACTCAGCTCGCCCTTGGATCAAAGCCAGGAGAAAAATTCTAGGAAAGTCACTACAATAATATTGGTCATTCATATGATTGATTTCTCTTCCCAATCCACCTGCTTTTGTTTATTTTTCAGAGTCTTCAATTAATCCCCTCCCCCTTTTTTGGTATTTTGTTCAATGTTTAGTTGTAATCAGTAGGAGAGAGAGTACAGTATGCTTCCTCCATTTGGCTGGAGCTTGAAGTCTAGCAACACACTTGGAATTCATATCTTTTGGCTGGTGCTACCCTAGGCCTTACTACCAGAAGCCCACTGATAGAACCTTTATTTTGGAACCCTATTATCTCCTGGTCTGGTTCCAGGTTCCAGAGGCCTATAGATGCAAGTTTTCTGCTTTATTTTGGTTATATATCTATATAGATGTTCACTCAACAAAGATGCATTGAATGCTTCCATGTGGTATATCCTGGGGATACAAAAATGGTTAAAACATGGTCCCTGCCCAAAGGAGCTCACAAGTCACTGAAATAAGAATTTGGATTAGAAATTTAGGATCTAAGCTTGAAGACATACTCAAGGCCTCTTATGTGCCCCAGAACCTCAATGCATTGTTAGAGAACATTTCCCAGCCTGATTCTGGGGATTTGCCTTTCTAGAAAACATTTTTAATTGCCTCTCTCTCTCTCTCCTCTGAAAAGAACCAACAGCAAAGCACTTCTACAGAGTATTATATGAAGTGCTACTTTTAGTTCTACACACTCTATAAAATGTCAAGATTATTCCATATAATAATCTTCTCACCTTTAAACATAGTGTTAGGAAACAGTCTGGTTTAGAGCTCCAGAACTCAACAGGGAAATGAAGTCATGGGGAGTGTCCGGAGTAGCCTTTAAAGTGGAAAAAGACAGGAAGTGATATTTTTTGAAAAGTCACAGGAGTAGACACTGAGGCCACTTGCCACAGTGTCTGCTGTGGTAATCCTGTAATGCTGGCATGTTGAATCTGGAAAAGGAGATAAACATTGGAAGGATAGAGGTCAGACATTTAGCCAGCACAAGCAGATGCCATGCACCAGCAAGGGTACTCTGTGCCCTACCATCCCCATGCCAATCCAGCAAGCCTCAGGGATAAGCTTTGTGATTCCTGTATGGTAAACAAAAAGACGAAGACTCAAGGGTGCCACATTGTCTCTAGGACTTAACAAGCTAAACACAGACTGGAACCCAGACCTCCTAAGTGTTGTGAGGAGAAACCCAACCATGGACAGTGTGGCATCGGGGCTCCTGGGAGAGGAGGAAGGAGTCCACTGGGAAGCCAGATCCAGGTTCTCTAGATCTGCATCTCCTTGGAGTATAAGTCAAGCAAGTGCTTATCCTCTTCTCTAAAATGTTTTTTAAAAAATTAGAAAATGACCATAAAACAAAGGAAGCAATTGTTGTCCAGGGCATCTTGTTCTGATCAAGAGGGTGAACTGAGGGTGGAAGACTGACTGCTGGGTAGGGATTAGAAACAGTGAGCAGCCAAAACCTGTTTGGCTCAGTGGATAGAGCGTCGGTCTGAGGACTGAAGGGTCCCAGGTTCAATTCTGGTCAAGGGCATGTACATTGGTTGTGGGCACGCCCAGTAGGGGGTGTGCAGGAGGCAGTTGGTCAATGTTTCTCTCTCATTGATGTTTCTAGCTCTGTATCCCTCTCTCTTCCTCTCTGTAAAAAAGGCAATAAAATATATTTAAAAAAAGAAACAGTGAGCAGCAGAGCCACTCATTCTAGTTTCTAAACCCCAACCCCCACCCCACCTCAGTGCTAGCCCAGGCTCAGGGGAGAGCTGGAGCACAGAGGTGAAAGGGTTCCTTCCTTCCTAAGTGCTCCGTGAGAGAGAGCTTTCCTCTTCCTCGCAAGGCAGAACCAGGATGTTGCATTCCAGAGCAGACAAGGCTCCTCCTTGCCAGCTTCTCTTATGGCTCCTCTTCTCTCACCATCTCATGCCATCTTTCTAATTTAATAGCAGGGAGAAGGGAAATGAACATTCATTGAGACCTGACTGTACCAGGTACATTTATCAGTTTCTAGCAGAGTTCCTGGTACATTGTTTGTGCTCAACAGATGTTAGTTCTTACCTTGTCTTCACGCTTTCACTTAAAGGCTCCATGTATCAGGGAGAGGGTGACTGCTCAGATTCATGACTGCTGAGGAGTGAAGGCGAGAACAATGTCAATGGCAGGGAGAAAGTAAGACCCGCATTAGAGCTAATTACACACATTTCTCAGGGTGCTCCTTGGTTCCAGGTGTGACTAATTTTTAACTTCTGAAGTTCTCAATTAGTCATGAGCTAATTCGGTAAAAATGTCAAAGCCCACATATGATCTTATTTCTCTGCAAAGGAACTTTGCCATAGACGACTGTTCCCACCAAACAAGCAAAGTTCCAGCCAAAACCTTTGAAGGTTTTGATATAAATAGATTCCATAGAGGAGCAACACATCCTTTTGTTTATTCTGCATATTAGATTTTGAATGCCATCGACTTCTTTCCTTTCCCCCTGCCACTGCCCTGGCTGAGTCCTTATCACTTTTACCATAAATGCCCATCAATCCAAATAAACAAAACTGACCATGGGTCTTCAAGAAACATTTGCTTTTGCTGGATCCCAAGGACTCCAGTGGCTTTCCATTGCATGTAGGAGAGGTCTAGACTCAGTAACCAAAACTTTTCACAAAAGTTTTTGCAAATATCTCCCCTACTTCCTGCTGTGAATCCCACCTTGAAGGTTTTGATGTGAATAGGGGGGTCTGTGAATCCTCCTTCAACCCAATTGGTTTGCTTATTGCTCCACAAATACATTTAGACTCTTTTAACCTTCCCAACTTTTTCCTGACCCAGGATTGCCATCCCCTTCTCAGTCATCACCACTAATGGGAAACCACTCTTCCTTCAAAGTTGGGCTCAAGTCTTGTTACCTGGGCTGTAGGCAACTCCTCCCTCCTCTGCAATTGCATCTTTGATTGTCTGGACTCCTCAAGCCAATCATCTTGTATTGTTAATTATCTTTTATATGTCTGCAATTGCTTCCACATGCTGACATGGCAGTAGTACTGTGCCATGCTTTTCTCCCAAAATAGACATAATATTCTATTGTACAATCTACCAGATCTTTGAAATTTTATGTAAAGATAACTTTGTTCTTAAAATATTTTATTGGTGCCTAAGCAGTGTGGCTCAGTGGTTGAGCATTGACCCATGTACCAAGAGTTTACCAGTTTGATTCCTGGGTTTCAGGCTTGATCCCCAGGGGAGGGCATGTGGGAGGCAACAGATTGATGTCTCCCATTGATGGTTTTATTTTTCTCTTCCTTCCTCTCTCTCTAAAATCAATAAAAACATATTAAAAAGTTAAAAATGTTTTATTGGGATCTGGCAGAGTGGGTGGATGCTACACTCACCTCCTCTGAGGACCAAACAGAAATTACAACTAAAATACAGAGCAAATCAACCTGAATAACCAACTGAAGACTAGCTAAAAATGTTTTATTATTTCTAGTGGAGATTTACAATGTAGAAGAAAAAGAAATGGAGGGTTTTCTTTTTAAAGCAATTTGTCCTTCCTGTGCATATTATATAACCTTTAATTATTTCCAATGTTGAGAAACTTGTCCATCTGAACGCTTTAAGATTATTCAAGTGTTAAAATGATTCACTAGTTCAAAAGAAACTGGTGTGACCTTTCCAAAAATATTTAAAAGTGGGGGGGGGGGGGGAAGAAAAACCAAATATTGGCCCTTTTGAGGGAAAAATAAACTGACTACCCTTTTATTTTTTTCAATATTCTGAAAGAATCAAGAGAATGCACCACAAAATGAGAGAGTTTGTTTTTGTGCTCCTGTTGGTAGTGAGTAACAACATGAAAGAAAGTTCTAGGAAACAAATAAATTTCAGGAAAAAAATCTTGCCAAGTTTCAGGGAACAAAGCAAAGTCTGTGCCTTTTACTGAAAAATATTGCTGATGCCTCCCAAAGGTGTAAATTTCACCTCTGTATGAATTCTGTTCTCTCCACCAATCATGTATTGGACAAGAGAAGTCATAGAGTTGCAGCCAGCACCACTCTCCCCTGAGCACTCCTGTGCAGGAAATACTTAAAACCTACCATGGGGAATCTTAGGAGGGAAGTAGGACTTCTCTGCTTGACTCTGTGTCTCATCACCTCTCACCAAATGACTCCAGCTTCTCACAGGGCTTCAGACCTGACCTTCACCTCTGTTTCAGTATTTATTCCCTTCTTTACTCCCTGTATCAGTTTTCTTTTGTGTGTGACAAAGTACCATAAATATAATGACTTCAAACAACATAAATGTATTACTAGAGTCCAGGTATGGGTTATCTGGGATCTCTGCTCAGAGAGGATTGAAATCAAGGTGTTGACCAGAGCCTCAAACTCACCTGAGTTCCTTCCAAGCTCACTGGTTGACATAATTCAGCCATTCCCTGTCACATGGCCGTCTTCACAACATGGCAGATTATTTCTTCAAGGGCATGAAGAGCATCTTTGTGGCTTGGAAGCATTATACCTTCTGGGAATGTCTGGAATCTTTTTTTTAAATTTATTTTTTTCAATTAGAGTTTATATTCAATATTATTTTGAAGGCCTGGAATCTTTTATATGATTCACCTGATAAGTTCAAGCCCACCCAATATAATATCCCTTTTAATTAACTCAAAGTCAACTCCTTTGTGCCATACAAGGTAAAAATCATAGTGAAATTATATCATATTCCTGCTCATTGTTAAGGGGAGGGAATTATACAGGCATGTGCACCAGAAGGCTGGAATCTTGGGGTCCATCTTAGAATTTTGCCTACCACCTTAACCCCCCTCATGACTTAGGTCAATGGGGCTCAATCTTCCACTTAACATTTTGCCAAAATAGGTCCCTGGTAACTTCATCATTCCTGAGCCCTGTTCTCAATATGGCTTCCTCACTTTTCTCTCTGGCTCCCCATCCCAGCTCCTCTCTCATTGCTCCCTCCCCAGCGTACCTGGTGAATTAATGCAAGTTCCCCTCCTTTGTGACCCCTTTGCCTTGTTTCCTCCTCATCCTCTTCCCCCAGGCAGAACTTGAGTGCTCTCTGCTCCCTAACACTTTGCACAGGTCTCTTTGCCAGCCGTGGCATAGTTCTCTTTCCTCTTGGCTCATAGACTTTTCAGGGCAGGGACCTGTCATATCCATTTCTGTCACTCAGAGCCAAAGCACAGTGAAAACCACACACTAGGTGTCCAGTAAAAGATGGACTGATGAATGAATGAAAGCCCAGCAGCAAGCAAGTAGAGAGTACGTGGGGGACATGGGAAGAGTTGCCAGCGTGGGAATGTGAGGACAGCAGTAGAGGGCCATGTGCAGCACCTTGTGCTTCATGTCAAGTTCAGATTGTCTGAATTTGATTTTGAGACAATCTTAACTGCATGACTATTTTCTCCATTCTCCCCTGCTCCCAGGTTTCTCCTAGTCACATGATAAGGCCCTACCCTTACAATTATATTTTCAGGAATCTCCCAAATCACATTCTTCTGTAATACTCTAGACAAAGTTGATATTCATGGATGATGTCCTACATTGAAATGAAAAGGAAAACTTGGAAGGTCATAAACTATTTTGAAATGCAATCCTAAAGCTAATCTTGTAAGTTTCTGCTCATGCATCTTTGTAAAAATAAACTTTAGATCAGAAGATGGCAGCTGGCAGGACAGCAGTGAGGGAGAGGGTGGAAGGGAAGGAGGGAGCAAAAGAGAAGTGTGCGTTATGTGTGTATTGGGGTGGGGTGAGGGACAGTTAGATCCTGCAGGACTTTTGGGGGCTGGTGGACCAGGATCTCTTAGATGGAGAGCCACTGCTACCACTGCAAGCACTCCCGGGAAGCCGGCACAGACACAGAAACCATACCAACTTGAAGGGAAGAGCTGCTGTGACTAGGAGCCTAGCCTCACCACCACCCAGGCTGGCCTCAGACACCACCTGGGACCTTGTAGCTACTCCAGCCAAACACCTGCCACTATAGCTACAGACCCATGGACACCGAGACTGGCCTCCCCAGCTTCAGGCTCCTGTTAGTTCTGGAGCACGCTCCCCTCCTCAGACTACTCAAAAAAAAAATTAAAAGGAAGGAAAACTTGCAAGCTCTTTCTATGAAGCTGGAATTATCCTAATTCCAAAACCAGATAAAGGCACTACAAAGAAAGAGGATTATAGGCCAATATCCCTGATGAATATAGATGCTAAAATCCTCAGCAAAATCCTAACAAATCAGATTCAGCATTACATTAGGAAGATCATACCCTATGACCAAATGGGATTTATTCCAGGGATGTAAGGATGATACAATATTCGCAAATCAATAAACATGATACATTACATAAACAAACTGAGAGATAAAAAGCACATAGTCACATTAATTGATACAGAAAAAGCATTTGACAAAATCCAATACCCTTTTTTAATAAAAACTTTCAGCAAATGGGAATAGAAAGATCATACCTCAACATAATAAAAGCCTTATATGACAAATCTACAGCCAACATACTCAATGGGCAAAACTAAAACCATTTCCCATTGAATAGGAACAAGACAGGGATGCCCACTCTCGCCACTCCTGTTCAACATAGTACTGGAAGTGCTAGCCATTGTGATTAGACAAGAAGAAGAAATAGAGTGCATCCAAATTAGAAAAGAAGTAAAACTGTCATTATTCCCAGATGGCATTATATTGTACATAGAAAACCCTAAAGATTCCATTAAAAAATGACTAGACTTAGTAAATGAATTTGGCAATGCAGCAGGATACAAAATTAACACCCAGAAATCTATGGCTTTTTTATACACCAATAATGAATTCACAGAAAGAGAAACCAAAAAAACAAAAACAAAAAAAAATCCCATTTATCATTGCACAAATAAATAAATAAATTAATTAATTAATTAAAAAAATTAAGATACCTAGGAATAAACTTAACTAAGGAGGCAAAAGACCTGTACTCTGAAAACTACAGGACATTGAAAACAGAGATAAAGATATAAACAAATGGAAAAAATATACTGTATTCTGTCCATGCTACCCAAAGTAATCTATAGATTTAATGCAATTCCCATTAAGATATCAACAACATATTTCACAGACCTAGAACTAACTCTCCAAAAAAGACCCTGAATAGCTGTAGCAATTTTGGGAAAGAAGAACAAAGCTGAAGGGATCACAATACCAGATATCAAGCTATATTTCAAAGCCACTGTTCTCAAAACTGCCTGGTACTGGCATAAGAACAGACATATATACCAATGAAACAAAACAGAGAACCTAGAAATCGACCCAAGCCATTATGCTCAATTAATATTTGACAAAGGAAGCAAGAGCATACAATGGAGTCAAAAGAATCTCTTCAGTAAAAGGTGTTGGGAAAATTGAACATGCAAAAAAAAAAAAAAAATGAAATTAGACCACCAACTAAAACCATACACAAAAATAAACTAAAAATGGATAAAGGACTTAACTGTAAGATGGGAAACCATAAAAATCTTAGAAGAATCCTTAGGCAGCAAAAAAGCAGACATATGTCATAGCAATATCTTTACCGATACAGCTCTTAGGACGATGGAAACTAAGGAGCAAATAAACAATTGGGACTACATCAAAATAAAAAGCTTCTGTACAGCAAAAGAAACCACCACTAATGCAATAAGAAAGCCCACTGCATAACAATTCCAATGTTATATCTGATAAGGGCCTAATCTCCAAAATTTATAAGGAACTCATACATCTTAACAAAAAGAAGATAAACAATTCAATCAAAAAAATGGGCAAAGGACCTAAATAGACACTTTTCTAAAGAGGGCATACAAAAAGCCAAGAAACATATGAAAACATGCTCTAAGTCATTAATCATCTAAGAGATGCAAATCAAAACGATAATGAGATACCATCTCACACCTGTCAAAATGGCTATCATCAACAAATCAATAAACAACAAGTGCTGGCGAGAATATGGAGAAAAAGGAACCCTATTGTACTGCTGATGGGAATGCAGATTGGTGCAGCCATTGTGGAAAACAGTATGGAGTTTCCTTGAAAAATTAAAAATGGAACTGCCGTTTGACCCAGTAATCCCACTTCTAGGAATATATCCCAAGAAATCAGAAACACCAATCAGAAAGAACATATGCACCTCTATGTTCATAGCAGCACAATTTGTAATAGCTAAAATTTGGAAACAGCTAAGTGCCCATCAGCAGATGAACAGATTAGAAAACTATGGTACATCTACACAACGGAATACTACGCTGCTATAAAAAAGAAAGAACTCTACCATTCACAATAGCATGGATAGACATGGAGAGCATTATGCTAAGTGAAATTAGCTAATCAGAGAAAGAATATCACATGATTTCACTCATTTGTGGGATATAATGAACAACATAAACTGATGAACAAAAATAGATACAGGGACAGAGAAGCATCGAACAGACCATCAAACTTCAGAGGGAAGGCAGGGGAGTGTGGGGGGGTGAGGTAAGAGATCAACCAAAGGACTTGTATGCATGCAGAAGAGCATAACCAATGGGGATGTGCTGGGAGGTGGGGGTAGCCCAGGAGAGGTTAATGGAGGGAAAAGGAGACATATGTAATACTACATGTAATACTTTAAACAATAAAAAAATTAAAAAATAAATAAATTTTAGAAATTTGTCCCTGCTCAGTATGGCTAAGTAGTTAGAGCATCAGCCCACACACCAAAGGGTCTTGGGTTCAATTCCCAGCCAAGGACATATAGTTGGGTTGCATGTTCAATCCTCAGTGGGGCTTATACGGGAGGCAACTAATTGATGTGTCTCTCTCATTAGTGTTTCTCTCTCTCCCTCCCTTCTATTCTCTCTAAAAAGCAATGGAAAAAATATCTTCTGATGAGGATTAAATTTTTTTTGAATATTTTTCTGGGAGTTGTCTCTTGAAAGACGCTGAGAGACGTTGCCATGTCACTGGGAATTTCAGGACTTAGGAGGATTCTCTGAGAAGATTTCTAAAGTGATAACTCCAATCACTGACTTTTCTTTCTTAAAAGCCAAAATTTAACTAAGAAAGTATCATTTGTAAACTTCAGAAAATGTAAAGAAAATAAACATTTCATATAATCTCACCACCCACTGAAAACCATTGTTAACATGACTTGCGTTGAAAAAAAATTAGGAGACAGTTTTACTCCTGGAAAGGACTGCTGTTTTCCCTTCAAATTTTGCAGCAAACATTAGCTTGGTGATGTCGGTGGAGGAGCAGCACAGGTCTTATAAAAGTGATTTTATTTGGCAAAATTTACTTCCTGGATGACTCCTAAAGGGAGATGAACAGGGAGAAAGTGATGGTTTCTACAACAGCCCCAAGACAAAGGATACTCTGCAAATCCAGCACCAGGGAGAAAGCAAGTGGAATTTCAACTCAACATTCATTGAGCCCATGATGTATCTCACAGCTCAGAGAAAACAATAAGTGTTTTTCATTCAGAAATTGCTAAGTAAATACAATGTCAATATTTATTCTAAACCAAGTTACCCTTCTAACACAGTTAAGGTTTCTAATGACGTTTCTGTCCCCCGTCCTATATTTTTCTCTCTGGCTTTATACAGATTTCTGAACTTTTCTATTGTAATTGGGGAGCTCACCAGGGCTTGAAAGTACTACTGCCACTATCACCATCACCATGAACAGCCCCTAGATCCTGTACTCTGCCCCTTCCTTTATACTTGCTGCTTTGCAAGATCCATTCACTCACTGAGACCCTAGATCCATACTCAGTCTGGGATCCTTAGGCTCCTAGGGAAAATCCTCTAACTGACCTGCCAACGCATGCAATTGCAACTCAAAGTTGAATTCACGTCTCCCTCAACTGGACCCCTCTCTCTACTCCCACTGCTTCCTGTCATCTAACCAACTCCACTTTTTGGTCTCTTAGGAGGGCCCTCTCTTCAGTTATTGGCCATTCCCCACGCACACACAACCTACTGATTTTCACCTCCTTATCCTTGCTCAGTCTGTTTCCACCACTAGGGAGGCGAGTGCTTCAAAACCCATCTAGACACTTCCTTTCAGAAACCCTCTCTAATAAAACCCATCTCCTACTTGGTACCTACAAGCACTCTGTGTTTAGGATGGAATATGTATGTTTTTGTGTCTATGTTGTTTATGTTCTTAACTTAATAGTAATGTCAATAATAAAAACAACTACTACTTATTTAAGGGATACTATTTACCAGGATAAATGTATATGTATATCCTATATAATAAAGAGCTAATATGCAAATGGTTGCCATGCCCTCACACCGCAATGCCATAACAGCTCAGACACTCAACACTGGGGAGAGAGGAACCGATACCAGCCAGGCACAAATGAGCTCCCGAGAGAGGAATGGGGACCAGCCAGTCTGTGGCCCAGGAGAGGGACAAGCCTCCAGACCCATGGTCCCGGGTGCCAGTGGCTGGGGCTGGGGCCCAGGAGAGGGACAATCCACATATCCCATGGTCCACAAGGTCCCCACAGTCCCAGACACTGGCAGCTGGCCTGGGAGAGGGACAAGCCGCTCAGCCTGCCATCCTGGGTATCAGTGGCTGTGGCCCAGGAGAGGGACAAGCTGCCTGCCCTGTGGTCCTGAGCAGACAAACTGCCCACCCTGTTGTCCTGGGCACTAGCACCTGCAGCTGCAGCCTGCGCAAAGCCGCCTGCTCATGGTCTCCTGTGGCTGCAGCCGGCCCGGGCAAACCTGGCCAAGTTCTTGCGTGCCTGCAGCTGGCCAGAGAGAGGGAAGCTTAGGTCCTGGGTGCCTGTAACTGCCCGGAGGGGGGAATCCAGGATCCCAGGTGCAGGGCGAGTCAGAGGTGGTTATGGGCAATCAGGCCAGCAGGAGAGTAATTAGGGGCAATCAGGCAGGTGGGCAGAGGTGGTTAGGGGTGACCAGGCAGGCAGGCAGAGGGTTAGGGGCAATCAGGCAGGTAGGCAGGCAGGTAGGCAGGCAGGCTGGCTGGCGAGTGATTAGGAGCCAGTGGTTCCGGATTGTGAGAGGCAATCAGACATCCCCCAAGGGGTCCCAGATTTGAGAGGGTGCAGGCTGGGCTGAGGGACCCCCCTCCCATGCATGAATTTTGTGCACTGGGCCTCTAAAATATATATGTGTGTGTGTGTGTGTGTGTGTGTGTGTGTGTGTGTGTTTGTGTAGTAATATTTATTGATTTTTAGAGTGAGAGGAAGGAAGAAGAGAGAAACATTGATCAGCTGCCTTTGCACACCCCCTACCAGTGATAGAGCCCACAACCAGACATATGCCCTGACTGGGAATTGAACCAGTGACCTCTTGGTTCATGGGTTAATGCTCAACCACTGAACTACTCTGACCAGGACATAGGCAGAAAGAGAAGGAAAGTAGCTCAGAATATTAAGGGCTATGGTTGAAGGGTGTCAAGAGACAGCTTTCCCAACCCCCTCCAATTCCTCCCTTGTCCAACCTGTTATACCTAAATTCTCTAATAGGATTACATGTCATTGTGAAGTGGAAGCTCTCACTCTTATTTCCTTCAACTCCACCTCCCCGCCCCTCAGTGTTCAGAGCAAAGACTTCTGGGAGCAGATTCTAAACTGTTAACAGCGAAAGCCAGAGATTCTATTCTCTATTGGCAGTTGACTGAAGACAGTGAAAGGGAGAGGTCTCTCAGGAACGGGCTGGGAGTGAGAAGAGTAGGGAAGGAAGATGCCCAGCCTGAGGAGGGGTGGACTCCCAGCCCAAGTCTCCCAGCCTACTGGCCGAGCATGCTGAGCCAAGTCAAGAGCCTCACACCTCCCTCAGCCATTCCTGCATGCCTCTGAGAGGGTCCACTGGGCTCAGCCCCACAGGAGACCCAGGGATGAAGCAGATATGGATCCTGTCTTCAAAGAGCTTACTGTCTAGTGGTAGAAAGTGCCAAGTACCATAGCAAAGGCAATTCCAAGGGCCATGGGGCTTCAGAAGAGAGAAATATGTAGGCTAGGCATCAAGGAAGGCCTAGCAGGGGAGATGGCATTTGAGCTGCAGTTAGAAGGATGGCAGGGAATTTTTCTTATACTCAGGTTGAGTCATGGTGATGGACACCTTCAGTCCAAGACTTACCTATAGGGGTTGGGTGGCGGGAAAGAGGGTTGATTCATTGGTGAAAGGTAAGAAAGAGGCCAAGGAGACTCTGGGCATGTTCTCTAGTAAGATGGCACCAAGGATGATCCCTTGCAAGCTTTAACATTTTGCTGAATGTTGCACAGATGAAAAGAGGCCATTTATTCATAGGGTTGAGACACAAGAACTCTGAAGGTGTTTGGGCAGACTCTCAGCCCCATTATTTTCTGAATCTGTGATTTGGAGGGGAAGCCAATGACACACCTTGGGCCTAGGCAAGATTTCTCATTTAGTGAATGCCCTCATTTGATCAACGATGCTTCAAAGTAGAATGGAAGTTGGGACTCCGAAGAGTGAATAAGCTCAGGACTGCTCACTAGAATTTGCAAGAATGTGAAGTCAATGCTTAGCTCATGCTGCCAGTGGAAACAGTCTGACCACATGTTTTGGGGAGTCTGCAGGCAGCGCTGGATGGTTTTATCAGTGGTTATAGCATCGGCCTGCACGCTGAAGGGTCATGGGTTTGATTCTTGGTCAAGGAAATATATCTGTGTTTACAGGTTCAACTCCCAACCCCAGTCAAGGCATATGTGGGAGACAACCAATTGATCTCTCTCTCTTTCTCTCCTCCCTCTCTTGCTTCCACTCTTTCTAAAAATCAATGGAAAAATTATCCTTGGTGAGGATTAAGAACAAAAAACATCTGTAGGTAGACAGAAGTGAGAAGAGGACAGGAGCTGACATTGGGTGGGTTGGAGATGGCATTAAGTTGCTTGATTAAAAAAAAATCATCAGGAAGGGGCAACTTGATGATGATATAAAGACAGAGGGGAAACTTTAAATATTGAATCCAGCTTCTGCTTTTGTTACTGTTTTAAAATTGTAGCTCTATCATTTTGTGGAGATTACATATGGAATCTTGTAAAAGATTTCCCCCCCAGGGAAATCATGACTCTTTTTAAAGATGTACAATATTCAAGAACAATTTTTTGTTTAATCTTTGGTGGTATCACATCCTTTGTATTTTTGTTTTTAAGCACAAACATAACCAGTATTTCCATAGGATTCTCATATTTGACAATGAGCTGGATTGATCATTGGAAAGGACAAGCAGTCCAGTGAAACTTTATGAAAAAGAAGCTGGCAGAAAAATAATATTTAGTCAATTAAAGGGTGCAGAGCCGAAGACAGGCCTGAGAGAGCAGCAGCAAGTCTTAGATGATCAGACAAGAAAAGGAAGGTATATGGTGACTCACACAGATTTGGGTCAGCATGCAGGCCTGTGGCCTCCAATCCTCAAAACCCTCAGGGAGGGGACATCATTCTCTGCTTGGCCTTGCATATACCTAGCTGGAAGAAGGAGCCTGGGTCCTAGGGGTGTAGCGCCCACATCTAGAATGAGGTGAATTTAGGACCAGAAAGGCTAGATGTACCTAATTTGGAAAAGAAGCTTTGTGCCTTCTCAGTTATGCTCAGTGTCTGTCCTTGTGGGGCAAAGACTACCATAGAACAGTGCAAATAATCTCAGGGTATCAGGGTATCAGGGAGGGGGAGGCAAATGACAAGGAATAACATGGGGAAAGTGCCTTTGGGGATTCTCCCACATTGGTATTCTTGCTCCAAACTCTGTGCCTCATCATTTGCCTCCAAACTCCAGCTTTCCTGTGCCTGTTCCAAGCCCAAGTGAAATGCCCTTTAATACTTAGTGTGGCAGGTCCCTTTGGGTCTAATTTCTCTTCTGACAGCATCCCTACATCATACTCTGATTGCATTCTCACCTCTGGGACCATGGTTTGCTTTCGGTTCAATCTTCTTCCCCTCTTTCTCCTTCCTGCCACTTCTCAGATTACACTTTGCTGGTCTTTGATCATACTTGTGTCTAATTCGGTTTGACCCTCATTATTAGTTTGCTTTTCTGGGGTTAAAGATCTCTTTCAGGGGGATGTTATTATTTTTCTAAACAAAATAATTGCACTAACAGAGATCCCTAATCATTTGATAAACTAAAAAGGTACAGAAAGTGAATATGATTGGGGAAGGGAGGATTCTGTTCCTTGTGGGAGGGAACAGAAGCAGGAAGCTGGTTCCAGTGTGGAGCGAGAGGAGCTGGTGATGGGTCTGAGCCCCAGGCCTGACAGGTATGGTGGGAGTAGGCCCTTTAGGGTCTTCTTACTGAAATTCTCTGCCCTTACTTTTGGCAGGGGAGCCAAGGGCCAGTGGCACCCCAAACTTCACAGTGACTCAAAACTTGTATCACTCTGCAAATGATCTATGGGAAGAGTTGAAAAGCACCAAAGTGATTTCAAGTAGAGTCTTAATGACGAATTATAGTCTTACTTGTGCCTCAAAATCCTCTTTATGAATTTCTAAGAAAAGGGTCTAAAGAGTTTTACTCAAACTGGGCTCAGAACTCTGCGTGATGAGCTTGGAGGAGCATATTCATGGGCTGCTGCTCTACCCTCTCGGTTGCTCAGATTGGCTCTGCATTCTCCTACCTTCACACCCAGGCAGCTGTATGGACAAAAGCCCTTCTATCTCTATTTCTGCCCAGTGAAATACTACCTCTCCCTCAGCCAAGTTCAAGTGTTACCTCCTCCATAGAACTTTCTGAGTGTCCTTGTTAGAAGTCAATAAAACCTCCTCTAGGCACCACATGCATTTGGTTGGATGTTTTCTAGCCTCTAAAAACTAGCAAGCATGTTAGTGAAGATCTTCTCTCCCTCATCTGGGCTGTAAAGTACAAATCAAAGGAAGATCACTGAGCCCAAGGTCACGATAAGCAAGAAAGTCAGCACTTTCAGCTGTTAAATTCCTATAAAGGGGCTTCTCACTGCACTCTGCCTGAGGAAGTTCCTGTGTGGGCTCCTTATGGCCTTGTCTTTGCAAAAGCACAGTCGGGTCTGTACATGTAGGATTTGAACAGCTGTGGCAAGGCAATCCTGACCACGTGGTCGGTCTTTTTTATTCTCCAGCTGACCTGATCAAAGGCCACTTGGAGAACAGTTCTGTCCTCACAGCCTCTAAAAGCTGTGGAGGCAGGAGTAGAGGAGGAAAGACAAATGTCAAAATTTTTGTATGATCCTGGGTAGTAACTGGCCAACTGGGGGATGAGAATGGGTGACAGAGCCTTTCACCTTTGGGGTCAGCAGCCTGCCTGGCTGCAGGGCAAGGAGGCCAAAACATCTGTCAGCTGGGCAGCAGCTATTCTGAATGAATCGCCTTTGTCTTGGTTGGGGGTAGGGAAGAGTATGTGTTCAGAAAGCCAGGAAGCCCAGGTGATGGCAAGAAGCCCAGTCACCAGCAAATAGAAGAGGCTACCAACAATGGAAAGTATGGGGGAGGAAGGTCAAGAGGAAAGGGTACTCGCCTCTGAGAGGCTTCCTGTGGCAGAGGATTGAGAAAGCCAGAAAATACCCTTGTTGGCTCCAAGAACCTACACAGTGCTAGCAAACTGAGGGTCCCAGCCACTTCCCTGCCCAGCCTCCGCTAACCATGGGAGCAAGCTCTCATTTACTGCCAGCTCAGAACTTGTTTTCTAATTTGAAGAAAAACAGAGATCCTCTACCACAGAGTTACTTCTCTGCCCCAGACCTTTTTCTCATTTCCCCAGGTGCTGCCAACTCTTTCTCAGCAACAGCTAAAGTAGGACAATGGCCATTAGCAACTGACTAATTTTTAAGTCAACAAACTACCAATGCTAAGAATTTCTGAGAAATCAAGGATTCAGGGTTTCAAAAAGAAAGTGACACAAGACTGACAGACATGAAAAAGAATGTTCTGGCCCAATGCCCACTAAAGGAATCCCTTGATTTTTGGCATAGAAATGGAAGAGCTGGAAGAGTCCTTAGAAACCATCTATTCCATTTTTCCCCTCAGGGATGAGACACTTGGTGATGCCAGAAGCTGACACGGGGCAACAAGTCAAGTCTCCCTGATTCCCACACGAATATTCTTTCCCACAAAGAATATGTTTCTGGACTCCTTTATGTTCATTTCAATAATACTACATGAACTTTTAAAACACAGGCTCATGTCGTAACTTTAAACACCTTACCATAATATGCACCATGAAGTGGTTATATCACTACTTTTAATCACCCACCAAGGACATACATGGTAGTGAGATGTCAGTATAACTTGTCAATTATAACCATTTAATTTTTAATTTTTTATACTTTATTTTTCATGGCATGGGCTCTATGAAACTTTAAATTATTCTATAAACTCTAAAAAAGATAAGCCAAAAATGGCATTGGGGCATTAAATCTCAGTGTATAGTCAGTGATCAGATAAAACTTTATACTATCAGCTGGGGGGTTATGGAAGCCCAGTGGCTTCTACCTAGCCCCAAATAACAGCCACATGTCACCTGGAGGTTCCTCCCTGGCTCCCAGTGTGATTCTTCTCTCTAGCTCCTGCTTTGCTATCTGAGGTGGGTTCTGTGACTGGGACAGGGAGCTGTTTGCAGTGCCCTTTCTTTGACTTTAACTCATTCTTCAAGGCCCAACTCAAATGTCTTTTCTGTGAAGTTTCCCTGGGTCCCCCTTTCATCCCTCAGAGTGACACAAACCCTTGCCTATTCTAATGTCCTCACACTGCCCTGTCAACAATGTCCCTCTGCTGGGTCTCTGCTGGCCCTGGAGAAGTTCTTGTTTGTAATTCCTCAAGAATTACCATGAGGATTTTTTTTTTTTGTGTTACTTGATAGAAGATTCCCACAAGGTCTGGTTCACTAGAGACAAGATGCCACTCCTGAGGTTGGGCATTGAATAGGGAAATGAGGAGAGGAGCAGGCTGAGGAGGTGTTTGCAGGAAAGCCTTATTGAAATGGTAGAGGCTGAGGTGGTCTATGAGAGCATAGGTCTTGGGACTGACCTGAGTTGTTTCACGAGAATCCCCTTAGGGACTAAGAGGCTGCAATAGCAGCTGCCCTGAGCCCTATGATCAGGAAAGCACTAAACCTTTGAGGCCATAGCTATGATTCCAAGGGAGAAAATGTCACTCTGTGCCACCTGATCAGCCTGGCATGCTGGGCCCGGGCTCCCACTGTTTGGCTTGAGGCTTACCTGTTGGGAGAAAGGGAGTTGCCATAATACTGATCCAGGAGCCAGCAGAGATGGGAAAGGGCTGGCTGGGGGGTTGGGAACTGAGCCTCTTGTCTTGGCTCTGTTGCTTGTTGGTTGTGTGGCTTTAGGCAAATTTGCTTCCTTTGAAACAAGGGCCTCAAATAGAACAATCTTATTAGATTAAATTTGAAAGTTCCAAGTTTCAAGTTTTAGGATGCAGGCCTGCATGAGCTCAATTCCCACCATTGGTGTCTCTCAGCCTTTTGGAAATAGCTGAGTCAAACTGGCCCAGCAAGAAGTAATTCACTTGGTGATAACATTGGCATGAGGTTGTACATTCAACCAGGGAGCTCAAACCAAAAAATGGTTTTCCTTGGGTGCTCAAAAATATTTTATTTAATATAGTTTTTAAAACCATTTTGAGGTATATACATATTAGTTTCAGAACAATGGTTCGCAGCAGCTTATTTTACAAACAGGAGTGTGAAAAGTAAGTGGTGGCAGAGGGGGATCCACGTGGAGCACCGCTGTTTCTTTTTTTCTTTTGCTTTAAATTGAGAAGCCCAAACTTTGATCTCTTATCATTACTTCATGTTCAACACAGAAGATTTTAATGCCAAAAACAAAAACAAAAAAGAGAAGAGGACATAATCTTAGTGTAAAAGATAGCCCTTAATGTTGAATCTAGCTCTGAAAAAAGGTACCTTGTCCAAACATGAGTGAGGAGGTCTGTGGATTGGCCCTGGGGTGAGCAGTTTAGAGGTGCCAGTGCCATTTGATGGGGAATGGATTCACATTACTGTGCATTTGTCCTTTTTAGTGACTGGCTCACACTATGACAGTCTCCAACCCTGTCTCACACACCCCTGTGCCTTCTGGACTTGGAGAAAGGATATTCACAGAAGTATGTCAAGTCTCCACCCATTCTTTCCTATTTGCCTCCAATTTCAGAGGAAGAATACTTTTCTTCTGCTCATCAGATTCTTTCTTTCAAGGTCTCTTCTACCAAACCTCTGCCCAGGGAGTTATTGCTGAAATTAAGTCCAGCTCCAGCATCTGCCCCCACCCAAGCCCCCAGGCTGACACAGACCCCGCCCCACATGACTCTTAATTCCCTGCTGCTCTGAAAATGTGCAGTCTTTGTCCTGCTCCCTCACGCCCCAAGCCCCTGTTGCCCACTTGCTATCTGGCTTTCTAGCCTCACAGCTGTGGAAACAATAAAAAAAGACAAGAAGCCACCTGCGGAAATCTAGAGGCCTTTCCTTGGCTCTCCTCAAACTCAACCTGTCCATAATCTTTAAAATGCTCCCATGCTCCTTGAAACGTCCTTCCGCCTGCCTCTGTGGGTCTGGCCACGTTTCATTTCATCCCTTCTCTCTTCTCCTCTCTCCTCTCCCCAAACTCCTCTGCTGCGGAAGCTTTTGTAATTGAAGTCCAGCACAGTCGGCCTTCCCAAGGCCAGCCAGAACTTGACAAGAGATGGCCCTGACTTGGAGGAAACTTCATCTTCCCGAGAAATGGGAAGAAGTTGAGACTGCCTGGGTCTTTCCAGCAGAGTGGAGGAAGCATTAGGCTTGGTTTTTCCATTTTTATTCCACAGTTTCTCACCTAAAGCTAGCTTTCTGTAGCCAACATCAGTGCTGCCCTGAGGGCCTCCTGGGGCTGAAGCACTCTGCTGTGAGCTTTTGAAGCCTGGGCCATTAACAGGATAACATGAAAGCATGGCTTCTGCCTTCTGGGGACTCCTTCCTCAGGCTGATGCTTCAGTTGTCTGGAGGCAAGGTGATGGGGCAGGAACTCTGGAGTTGGGCCCAGGTTAGAGGAGTGTAAAGACCCTCTTCGGAACGGAGGGAAAAGTGGTCAGAGTGAAGCCAGTCGGACTCCTGCGTAAGGCTTTGGTTAATGTTTCATTTGTCCTTCGGAGTCACCCTTGCATTATTAACAAAGAATAATGCCTGATGCTTCTTGGAGTAAAAAGCATTTAGCAGTGCTTCACAAAAAATTCTATTGTAAATATTGTGTCCTGCCTCAAAATTATTATTTTTTTTTTTAAAGAACGCCGTTAATTCACTTCAAGCCCACTCAGCGGCTGAAGAATTTAGAGAATTCAGCTAGAGAGCTTTGTAATGAACAAGCAGCTCAATTATTCTGGTTTCATTACACAATGTAGTAGTTATTCTTTGGCATGAAGGAATTAAAGCACATTTTCTCTGGCAAAAGGCAACAGTATTTGATTTGAAGACATATCCTACACAAGTGGTTCTTGACTAAATGTAGTTCCATTTAGAAATAATTTTTTTCACATGATTTAACCCTTTGTAGTCTGGCCTCAACTGGCTCATTCAAGGAGGAGGATGAGCTCAGACTTGTTAATTTTATGTTTAAAATAATTTGTGACAGAAGGGGAGTGAACTGACAGTACTCCGGGAAAGGAGGAGTGGTGGATGTGGGAAGAGACTGAACATAAACTGTGCACCTATGGATGAGGACAATGTGGGGTGGGAACCTGGCGGAGGGGGGGAGAAATGAGGAACCTTTGTAATAATATGAACAATAAAGATTGATTTTTAAAAAAAAAAATTAAAAAATAATTTGTGGAAATTCTGAAATTGACACTATTTACACCAGGCATTGAACCCCCTAAGTCTTGTTCCCACAACTCAAAAGATTGTCTGGGTCCCTTTCCCTATTTTAAAATGTTCCCTCCTAGCTTGGCCTTCCACCCTGGGCAGGGACTAGGAGGTGGGGACTAAGCCTATCACCACCAAAGGACCCCATCAGAGACAACGGCTTTTCTTGCAGAGTTGTCTACACCCATGTGGGACAACTCCAGCCCTTCTCCTGAGGTAAATGCATAGGCAGCCTCCCCACCCGTTCCCCCCACTTCTTGCCTCTCCCCAGGGTGCGCTCCTTTGCACAATTTAGAAGGGGCCTCATATGGATGGACACACAGCTTGGCAAGAAAGCAGGGGCTGAAATTTGCTGCGACCTAAACCCTGTACATGTGGTCCCAAGTAAAGGGAGCTCTGAACACTGTTCTCCCTGGCCAGTCCCCTTCCCAATTCAAAGGCTGAAAAATGGGCAGATGCCAAGGAACGGGTGACATCTGTGAGATATGGTTTGCTAGCATGTAAAAATGCTCCTCGCTTTCTACAGATTTTTGGATCTACAGGGCCTCTTACCAGTCTAAGCCATTCCTGCTGCTACATGGAGTGGAGGGCTGGGGGACATGGTCTCCAAGGTTCTAGCATCATATTACAGATAAATTACCTTATAGGTCAGTGATAGTGGCAAAATGATTCTCAGCAGGGAGTTGGGGTCGAAAGGGAGGTATTATAAACTGCTGCTATTAAGTGAGGTTGGGGGAAATAAAATATGTCTCAAAAGGATTACGAGTGATTAAACCTGTCTGATTCTGCTGTTCGAGCTCAGGCATGTCCAGGGTAGGATGGCTGGAGACTAGACTGTCCAAAGAAAAGGTCCTCCCTCTCCCCCACGTCTTCCAGTTCTAGTTCTTTTATTGCCAAGTTTCTTGAAAGAAGAGTCTACACTTGCTGCTCAATAGCCTGACTGAATTGAGAGGACTGAGGAGAGCCAGTGTGTCAAATTGCTGAAGCTGCTGCCTCTCCCCATCCCCACAACCTATTTGTCAGTGTTGAGTCCAAGTTCATTATCTCACAGAATTGAATGAAGCTGCCGACAAAAATGGCTAGTGGGATCAAAGTTTATTGAGAGCATCCATGCAAATTAAAGTCTATTAGTCCATGTGTAGAGTCCCACATGGCCATAAGCCACATGGGCACTGGGGATGTACTCCCCACCACAGGAACATCAGGAACCCATTGTGTGCTGGGGAGGAAGGGGAGGAGCGAGAGGAAATACTGCTTTTTAATTTAGGGGGTGGATACAGCCTTGCTAGCTTTTGATTGGACTTTTCAAAGAATTTTGCCTTACTAATATCCTTGGGATTGGTTTATATGCCTCACTGTCTTGTGATTGGTTATGTGCATGCTATCTTAGCAAGGTTCATATATTTTCAAGTTCATGCCTTTCACACGTGCCTTCCTTCCCCACCCAGTTGGGGTATCTTAGTCATTCCGCCTAGTTGGGGTCCCAGTTTTACTTCTTCCCCCTCCCTCCCTCCCTCAAGGTGCCTGTCTATCTAGCTTCCCTAAGCAGATGGTTTCTCTTTACTGTTTTCACACTGCTCTCCTTGGACTCCAGTTAAATTATCTTCACCTGGCTTTCCTCCTACCCTCCTGTTTCTTTTTTGCTTCTTCGCCATTAGTTCCTAAACCAGGGGCATCTCAAAGGGCTAAGGCCTGAGCTTTCCTTCCTGACCTCCATCTTCTGTGTTGGAGTTGTGATGTATCCCAGTGTTTCTAGTACAACAGTTATGTGCTGACTCCCAGATTTGTAACTTCTGGTTCTGATCTATTTCCAGATCTCCATGCCCATATTTCTAACTGCTATGTCTTTTGCTAGATACTCGACACATTCAAATCCATTGTCTTTCCCCTCTATTTTGCCCCTCATTCTGATTTTTCTAGAGAAACACTCTGCAGTGCAAAGGGCAAGGACTTTGGGGTCACACACCTAGTTTAGAATCCTAGTTCCGCACTTTCCTATGTAGCATTTGAAGCAAGGTCCTCTTTTCTCATTTCCAGAAATGCTACCAATGCTCTTTCTTCAGTAAGCACTTGTTAAATGTCAGACCCCTTGCCTGTTTCTTATGACCAAGAATATTTTCCCTCTAAAGTTGGCTTGCTTCATTCTCAGGTGGTTCTTGAGACACCAAGCAGGAACCTTTAAGAAATAGAAACTCTAAAAAGGCAGAGGATGGTGGGCTCATAGCCACTGGGACCAGGCAGATAACATGTTCAAAAGATGATTTTGTCTAGTTTTAATGTAAGAACATACATTTCCTTCCCTGTACCTCCCAAATCCATGCCAGTTCTTCTGAACCATCTATGACATTGGTCCCTTCTTGCTGCCTTGGGGGAAAGTTATCTGAGTCCATGCAACCATTCTGTCTGCCATCAGACTCTTCCACCCACTCCACCCTGCCCACCATTGGTGCCAAAAGCACTGCTCTGATCACATGAAGTCCCTGCTTAAAAACCCCTGATCCCACACCTTCATTTTCAAGGGTTTTTAGAATCCTCTTCAAATCTATTTTTTTGCCAAACTTAGGTTGGCTCAATCACAAGGTATGCTTGAGACCAAAGTGACACAAAATCTGGGGGTGAAGGGTGGGAAAGCTAGTCAGTGTCCTGTCCAATGGCATCCAATCTAGAGCTTGGGGGCAATGCTTTGGGGCCCTGGTGATGCTCAAAGTGAAGTGTGGGCTTCCCCTGCACCTTGAAACTAGGCTTTAGCTTTTTTCAGAGAACGGGGCATGGCAAGTCCTAGACAGGAAATCAAAGCCTGTGTCCCAGCTAAGCAGCTTTAGAAATCAAGGCAGTGCTAGAGGATCAATTGGAAATCCAGAGTCTCAGGAAATGGAGGCAAACTTGTACCCCCAAAGTGCAGAGCCATGTGACAGGAGGAGGAGGAAGGAAAGAAGCAATGCTGTAATCCTGGGCTTAAGGCAGCAAGTTATTTCTGGTCTCTGAAGGCAGAAGCTCAGCTGTTTACCTTCCTATTCCCTAGCTTTGGGTGAGAATTTTGCAAATAGTGCTTGCTTAATTGGTTTAACACACCTACTAGCCTCATCTCCTCCCCTAGAAGGTGCTGGGTGCTATGAAAGTTCTCTATCACCTGGCAATGGAAATTTTCACTGCCAAGATGAAAGACACATGGTGGTGGTGGTCATGGTGGTGGTGGTCATGGTGGTGGTGGTGGTGAAACCAAAATGTGGGGTGTTGAGTCCGAGTTCATTATCTCACAGAATTGAAGAATGAAGTTGCCGACAAAAATGGCTAGTGGAATCAAAGTTTATTGAGAGCATCCATGCAAATTAAAGTCTATTAGTCCATGTGTAGAGTCCCACATGGCCATAAGCCACGTGGGCACTGGGGATGTACTCCCCACCACAGGAACATCAGGAACCCCATTGTGTGCTGGGGAGGAAGGGGAGGAGTGAAAGGAAACACTGCCTTTTAATTTAGGGGGTGGATACAGCCTTGCTAGCTTTTGATTGGACTTTTCAAAGAATTTTGCCTTACTAATATCCTTGGGATTGGTTTATATGCCTCACTGTCTTGTGATTGGTTATGTACATGCTGTCTTAGCAAGGTTCATACATTTTCAAGTTCATGCCTTTCACACGTGCCTTCCTTCCCCACCCAGTTGGGGTATCTTAGTCATTCCACCTAGTTGGGGTCCCAGTTTTACTTCTTCCACCTCCCTCCCTCAAGGTCCCTGTCTATCTAGCTTCCCTTTGTTTCCTCAGTGGTGGTGGTGGAGGAGATGTTTGATCATAAACCTCCATCTTAGGTATAGAGTAGGATGCTTAGCCAGTTTCAACTCTTTTGGAGTTTTAGGTATAATAAAGGATCCTTGTCATTGTCATTTGGCCAAAAGCTTTTCTTTTTCCACTTCAAAGAACTGAAAGTCCCTCCAGTTCAGAAACATTAATGAATGGTCACCCTGTGCTGGGAGTGGAGCTGCCCTTCATGTCCTGGTGCCCTGCTACTCATAGCAGCTTCTATCCATCCCATGGATCCCATTCCAGATTTATTCTTTGTATTATTAATAGCTAACATTTACTGAGTGCTTACTATGTGCCAGGCGCTGTGCAAAGGAAAACTCTGTCTCATTTCTGGGTGATTCAGGCCAAGTAGGAATACCAAGTAAATAGAAACTCTGAGGAGTTAGGGAAGGTAGGCTCCCACAGGCTGGACCAGCTAGGTAAGTCGGCCTTCTAAAGATGGTTTTGCAGCTCAACCTCAGTTTCACTCCTGCTGCCTGCCAACGTTCAATGGTGGGACATATGTATGGTGGGGAATGGGGTGGCTGCCTCGCTGTTAACACTCGATCTTGGTCATCCTCAACTGGGTCTGGAAGTATTCATGTTGTGAAGGGGCACAGAAGAGAGCTTCTCCCAGCTTCTTCAGCCCCCCGAAGGCAATGCTAACATTCCTTCAATGGGGCAAAGCTTCCTTCCTTGAGTCAATGGAAAAAGGCTTAACATGCAAATAGCTCTGGAGAAGTGTCAGCAAGGGGTTGCCTCCTATTTACCAAGAGCAAGGAGCAAGGAATGACTCCAGTTTTCTGGCAAAGGCTGGGAAGAGGACATGCAGAGATCCTGGATGTCTGTCGGAAGGGGGGGAGGGGGGAGAGAAGGAGGCAGGTCCTGTAGGCAACTAAGAGCTTTGCAGGCAAACTTTCTATCCAGAAAGCCCCAAAGCACCTACCCAACCAGAGACAGGATAGTGGTTTGTAGCCACCCAGAGCAAGGAGCCAAGAAAGATGACTAGCAGAGCCAGATTGGCATTCTGGTTGATGAAATGGGGACCCAATATGAAACCGGAGCAGTCAGGCGCAAGGATCCCCAGGAGAGCTGCTCTTCCCCGCAGCGGTCTCAGGCTGCACAACAGTGCCCAGGTCCCCTTTCCCCAAACTCATGGCTTGAAAAATAACTCATTTAAAAAATTTTTGGAAGTGTGTATGAAGTCTAACACAGCATTTGAAATGCAAAGGTTTGTGTGTTTAGTAAGCACAAAATAAATTGGCTTCATTAAAAAAAAAAGAGAGGATGGAAAGTGGGATGTGAAAGACTCCTTGCACGTGTCTGATTCAGAGAACTGCACCCTTGAGCCCTCTCCCTTCATGAAAAATGTAACTAACCCAAATCCCTAGTTGTTTAACAATAAACTCATTTCAGACCAACCCTCCTGCTTAGTTCACCTTTCATTTCTCTTGACAGTGCAAGGATGAATCTAGAATACAAGTGTGTGTGCGTTTGGGGGGTGGGGGAGGAAGGGTCACCTCTGTGTTACTGATTCCTTTGTCATGTTGAAGGTTTACAAGAAAGGCTGGGAGATGGCAGGACCCTCTCATCAACAGTGAACCAAATGCTAAGCAGAGGGCCAGCTGGGAGGGTAAAGAGCACAGCAATCCCGTCTTGATTTAAACAAATGTTCAGAACCAGGGCTTTAGGAAATGGAGGTGGGGGTGTTTCATGAGAGGGTGGACAGAGAGGTGGCTGCCACCACTGAGAACAGTCAGTTTAACAGGGAGTGAGCTGTTGGCCAGGAGTTCAGAGCAGGACTTCTGTTACCAGGAAAGAGGTGGGGATGAAGACAGGGAGTGGAATAAGAGGTAGTGTATCTGTCTCTGCAGTGGGCCCAGGAGCGTGCCAAAGGCTGAGGAGGGTGGGGCTGGAGTGCTTACTAGACAGATTACCTCGAACAAGGAACCCAGATCAGATGAGCCTGGGTACTGAGTGGAGAAGCTTTAGCAGGGGAATCTCAAGGGGTGTGGGATGATAGAGACAATGTGTTCTGTGGAGCAAATGTGCATCACTAGAGGTCAGCTCAAGGGCATCAAAGCCCAAATTAGATCATTGGGGGTGAGCAGGGAAATGGTAGCATACTTTGGATAGTGGGCAGAACTGTGGCTGTTTGAATAAGAATTCTTGCCTCAAGAAATGATTGGTCTGGGAATGTGGCAGGACCGAGAGCTCAGGTAACAGCTGTCAAAACTTGAGGAATGCCAGGAAAGGCGGGGCTGGGGAGCAGGCAAAGAATAAAAGAGTTTCAGTCATTCAAAAACCACTGTACCACCACAAAGTGCTATACGCATCAGCAGCCCAAGGATAGGAAGATAAGACATGGCCTTTACTCTTGAGATTCCTGAATTTTTAGGGAAAAGAGGCTGGGGAGAGAAGGGGAATTGAGACTTCAGAGGGTATATTCTCAGTGCTTTGGACTGTTATACAAATGCAGCTATCTATTACTTACCTTTTACTCTAATACTCCTCTTTAGCTTCTGTACATCTAACCTGGTCAACCATGGGCTATTTTGTTGAGGAATTGAACTTTTTAACATTCATGCCCCACCTCCAAGATGCACACAGGCTTGCCTATTAGCTGCCAGCAAAATCAGCTGGTGATTTGGACCTGATTTGGGTTAGAATCAAGAAGGTGGCTCTTCTGTTTTTCTTTAGTTTTAGCCCTGAATCATTGAGGAGAACCAGGAGTCAGTTTAACAATAACTTTGGGGGTTTTAACTGAAGGACTAGAGGAGTGTCCATTTGGGAGTAGGGTGAAAACCTGGCCAGAGTGGAATTAGGGCAAAGTAGTTCCACCCACGAGAGGAGGAGGGGCCTGTGGGGAGCCTGTGTGGGAACAGATTCCTTCTACAAAGCCCTGGAACCAATGTCTGAGCTGCAGCTGTCTGAGAACCTGAGGAGGCTTACAACATCAAGGAAGTGGCAGTGAAAGAAATCCCAAGTTCAAGTGGACTTGGTTTCCTAGTCAATTCAAAACAGATCTCCCCTGATTTGCCAGAGAACATGCCACGTTGAGTTACCACATGATTTAGTAATTCCACTTCTCAGTAGATGGATACCCAGGAGAACTAACAACATGTGTCCGTACAAAGCTTGTAGGAGAATGTTCATAGTAGCATTTTTCACAAGAGCCAAAAAGTGGAAACAACCCCAATGTCCTCAAGTCATGAATGGAGAAACAAAATGGGGTGTTTCCATCAATGGAGTATTATCTGGACACAGTAGGAATGAAATAATGATACAGGCTTCATGGGTGAACCTTGAAACATTATGCTAAGTGAAAGAAGCCAGTCATAAAAAATCATATATGATTTCCATTTATATGAAATGTCCAGACAGGCAAAACTATAAAAATAGAAAGTAGTAACAAATGGGTAAGGAAAGGATGGTGGGGGGTGAAAATGCTGTAATATATTGCCCAAACCGGTTTGGCTCAATGGATAGAGCATCAGCCTGCGGACTCCAGGGTCCCGGGTTCGATTCCAGTCAAGGGCATGTACCTGAGTTGCGGGCACGTCCCCAGTAGGGGGTGTGCAAGAGGCAGCTGATCGATGTTACTCTCTCATCGATGTTTCTGGCTTTCTATCCCTCTCCCTTCCTCTCTGTAAAAAATCAATAAAATATATTTTTTAAAAAATGCTGTAATATTGACTATGGTGATTGTTGCCTAACTCTGTAAATACACTAAAAACTATTGTATACTTCTTAATTTTAAACATATTTTTTATTTGAACTGTACATGTTAAATGGGTGAAATGTATGGTGTAGGAACAATATCTCAATAAAAGCTATTTTAAATAAACACACACACACACACAAAAAAAAAAAAAAAAAAAAAAACAGAAAAAGAAGGCCTGAGGAGCCTAAATGGCAAGGCTTATACTGCTCTTCAGAGGAGGATTCCCTTTAAGCTATTGAAGACCTGGTGCCCTGACAGTGAGCTTTAGATGTACCTGATGGTCAGGGCACACTTGGCTTTTAAATGCATTGTGCTGAGTGAATAAGAAGCACTTGATACCCTGCTGGTTGAAGACTGTGGTTCAGACAAGAATCAAACCGTCAAAGAGGGATGGGGATCCAGGGGCCAGAAGAAATCCCAACAAAACAAGTTCCAGAAGATGGAACAATTTAGTTAGTGCCTCTTGATCTTTACCTTGGCCTACCTCATTTGAAGACGTCTGTCTGCCTCAGGCCTGCATGGTGATATACCGATGGGGTGGGAGGGAAGGTACTGACCTGCAGATGAGAGTGGCTTGGTGGGATATATCAGTAGAGAGAGGAGGGAGAGTTGGATTCAGAGATGGATCAGCAGAGAGAGGAGAATGGAGACTAGTTTGATTTATGAGAATTTTGCTTAGTTGTACTTGGCTAAAAACAAACAAAACAAAAAAAACACCTCAGAACATTGTCAGCTTGTAATGGTGCTACAATTAGTAATTATCCTTTTTTTTTTTTTTTTTTTTTTTTTTCCTCTTAAGGCTTAGATTCTAATCAATAGGTTTCTGTGTGGATATTAAAGTATGTACCTTGTGGGGCTAATTACTTTCTCAGTTTGAAACCTTTGGCTTCTGTCTGCTTCCATCTTCCCCCACCACATCATATTCTTATTTCCCATCCCTCTCTAGTTTTTTTTCACTCAGTAAAATTGCTTAACAGCCGGGACCGGTTTGGCTCAATGGATAGAGCGTCGGCTTGGGGACTGAAGGGTCCCAGGTTCGATTCTGGTCAAAGGCATGTACCTTGGTTGCGGGCATATGCCCAGTAGGGGGTGTGCAAGAGGCAGCTGATCGATGACTCATCAATGTTTCTAACTCTCTATCTCTCTTCCTTCCTCTCTGTACAAAATCAATAAAATATATTTAAAAAAACTGCTTAACAGATGGGTATAATTAATAACTGAAAGTTGTCAAAGGCAATGACTAGAGGTAAATTACCAGCTGCGAAGAGGGTCAACCAGAGCCTGACAATGAGAACATCATGGTTCTTTCTCCAAGAAAAGCAATGAAATTGGACTGTGGTGCTCCTTACTAGGCTGTGCTCTTTTGTTACGTTAATTACCACACAAATTGTTGCCTAAGAGCTCTCTACCTTGAAAGTCTGCTAACTGATAAGACCAGCAGGACACATGTGCTTGCTCTGGAGCCCAGGGCTGGTTGGTGGACTTTGTTGTAGTCTTCAACATGCCAGCACGAGGCTAGCCAAGGCCTCCCTGGAAGGAGATGCTGTAGCTCCCCCAATAGCAGGCTGTCTGCTAGTGTTGGTATGACCAAAGCATTGGGAAATTTGTGTGGGTGGAAGCCAGAGTTTCTGTGGCAGGGATAGAGAGAAAGGGGCAGAGAGAGAAGGGGCAGATTTGTTACAGGTAAATGTTCCTGGGTAGTTGGATCAGGCTCATTGTTGGTGATGAGTAGCAAGGGCAAGTCTTCCGTGAGCACCCAAGGGGTACTGTTTTTGGCTTAGTTCTTTCTCTAGGTAATTATTGGAGAACTGGTAGCTGTGCATGTGGACAGAGGTCTACCCCACAAAGTTGGGATACAATCCAGATAGGGGAGTGTAGTATTTAGAGAAATCTTTGCCGAGTAGAGCTGTGATGAGGTGCCAAAAGGCGAGGAGGAAATGTGGTATCTTGAGGCCTTCATCACTACAAGGAGGAGGTAAGACCAGGCGGAGGATGTACAATCAGTGAAGCCAACTACAACCATATATTTTGAGGCTTGTTCACCCTTGAGCCAGGCCTCCTTATCTCAGGTCTTAGCATGCCAGAAGTCCCTGAGGACTTGAACAAAAATTTTGAGTCCAGAGATACAATCAGCAGGAGAGCAAGAGTGGTTGCAGTACCTCTGGCCAGGATGAGCCTCTGTCCCAGAAGAGCAGACCCTCTGTCCTTTCACTTCATGCCTCCCTAAGTTGCTTTAGCCTTCACCCTGACACAGTGGTGTTTTGCTGCCCTCTGCTGCTCAAACCCTACTCTTTAATAGTAGCCTCTGGACTGGGTGGCTCGAGGTGACAGAGCCGGTCTTCCTCTGCTTTCCCCTTGTGCTTCTAGCTTGTAAGAGGAGCTCTTTGCCCAGCATATGGCACCGTAAAGTGAAAGGTACAGTTGCTTGGGAAAGTAACTTTGCTTGGTACTGGTCAAGCTTATCCTAGCTGCTCTAGACTGCATACAGAAGTCTTTCTTGAAGTAGTTGCCATTTTTACTTAGCAGGTCATGCTTTTCTATAGGCTATTTAGCCTCTTTTTGGAGCAGTGTCCTGGAGAAATGGGAATGGAGTTGCAGGACACTCGACTGGAAACTCCCAGGATAGAAGTAGATTCTTCCTACCCGCTAGCTTACAAGGGGGCTGTGAGCGCCTTTCTAGAAGCAGTGTCTTGGGTTTTCAGCCAGGAGAGACAAATCCTGGGATAATTACTGGCAGTTGGGCAGTACGCAATAGATTGGCATCAGGATCTTTGGATTCTCAGTGGGGAGTGCTCTCAGGGGACCACTTTTCCCCAACATAAAAGGCACTTGCAGTGACAGCCACTTTTGCAGAGGATGCTCAGGGGCTTTGTGCCTCTCAGTGTGCCATCTCCTGATTGGGACTCGGGTGCCCACAGTTCTAGGATCCCAGCTGTGCCCTCATTCCTGAGATTGGGAGATGGAGTGTGCATGGCCTCGCAGCTTCCCAGGGGTCAAGGTGTCAGGACTCTGTGGTCCAACTACCTGTGAACAAGTAGTCTGTCACTACACGACCCCAAATGACATTGGACTGCACTCCTTGATACAAACAGTTGCATCTATGAAAAAAAAATTTCCTTTTCAAAGCTTCAACTTGGCAGAGCATTCATGGATTTAAGTCTATTTCCTTTAATCATATAGTGTTGACATCTGAATGGGTCCTTCATAAACAATTGCATCTCCCCACCTCCATCCAGGCAGGTGAAAGCTTGGAGCCTGGCAAGAACTGGTATCCAGAAAAGTGCCTTGGTCACCTCCTGGTAGGTAGGAAGTGGCCAAATGGCAGGTGTGGGGCCTTATGTCCCAGAGGTAGAAGCTAAAAATCCAAAGCAAATGGCCACAACACAGAGAGGGAGCCAAAGCAGATCCAAAGGAATAGAGAGATTGAATGAGGGACAGGGTGAGAGGTGACAGGCTTTTTTTAGATTGAGGTCCAAAATACAAATGTAAGCAGAGCACTTCCTTTGGAGGTAACCAAGCACATGGGGTCGTTTCCCCTGGAGGGAACTAGGGCGGAATAATAGTTCAATCCCTTCAGGCACATCCCTTTCTGCTCTTTTTCTCCTTTGACTTAGAATTAAACAAACACATCTGATTGTGTTTTAAGTGTAAAAGCCCTGAAGGAAGGACTTGACATTGGGAAAGATAAGTATAAAGTGGTTTCAGCCTCAGATGCCAGGCAGTCAGTTCATGGCCTCTTTCCCCATTAGCTTCCTTCCCCCTCTCTCATTCCTTCAACAAGCATTTCTTCTATGCACTCCAAAGTTTTTGCTTGGTACTCACTATGTATTCAGGAAGTTCTTCAACATTTTTATTTCTCTTGCCTTTTCCTATCCCTTATTCCTCTATCTCAGATCACTTCCATTTATCTCCCAATAAAAGTAGGCAACAGATAAATTTGGGGAGTTAGAAGGAAGAAAGAGACGTTAAGGGGAAATGCATGCTTAGTTGGCACACCTATGTTTATTTTGTGACATTCAAATGCTGTGTGTCCATTTTACTCATGTAAGGGACAGGCTTGAGGTAAGGAGAGCCGTTTCATTTTCTCGTATGATGAATTTTTGCTGAGCATTAGGCCCATCTCACTTGCACAGGCTACATATATGTTTTACTGCTATGTTTTCTCTAAATAAACTCAAATAGGTTTGGGGTCTTTTATCTACCTTGTAAATGAGTGGTGGGATGATGCCAGTCTGACAGTAACCAGAGCTAAAGAGTGAAAACCTGACCTCTTAATCCTCCCACCTGACACTTCCACCCAAGCCTTCAGCCCTCACTCCACCCTCCAACTTTTCCCTCCCTACAGTGTTCATCACAAGACTATCAAGGCAAACACATGGAGTCTTCTGTAATGGCCAGCACTTCGGAGACTACTAAAAGAAATAAAACCTCTAAGATCCTGGCTACTCTGATCTTGTTTCCTACCCCCCAAAGGGTACATTGCTTTATTGTTTTTGTTGAATATTTAAATAAATACACTAAAAATCATAGAAAAGCTCTATGATAAATCACATATTAAGTCCTTGCTTCTGTGTAGTCTTTACATATTTCTATCTTTTAATTTTTATTTCATGTAAGATAATTCATTAGAAGAAGCAGGCAGGTGATGACAAATGAAATTCCAATGAACGGCTAATTTGACGATTCCAATTTTATTTTGTTTAGATCATGGCGTGCACATAATCTGGGCCCCAGTATGTTAATAAGCAGAACTGTGATCAAGATGGCTAAAAATGTTATTGTCAGCACAACCTATGAATATGGTTCCAAGAAGACTGAGCTGATACTTGCAGTTTCTAGAACCTGAGGACCTAATACAGCCAGGACTGTAGCTTTGGGTATCCATGAGAGAGTAATGATTTCTCTTTAAAATTAAAACCAGCAAAATACATCAAGAAAAATGTAAAATTCAAACCAATAATGCCAAACTCATACTAGCAATAGAAATACCAATAGCATCTGATTTAAGAGCTGCAATAGAAACTTCCACTCCAACCAAACCAAAAAGGAGGAGTTGAAAAATATCCCATGCAAATGGAGTAATTTTTTGGACTCCAATCATTTGTAATACAGTTATTCAATCTTCCTTGTGGAGGACAAATACTTTTTGTCATCTGTGGTTTTGCTTCCTCTGTTTTTGAGAAGAGTTCCTTAGTTGCTTCATCTTCAACATCTTTGAGGATCTGAAGAGTTATGATTCGATGTCATTATCCTCCAAATATTCATTTTATAGTTCTATGGTGTCCATGCTACAACTCCTGTAGCATCCCCACTGCCAGGAGCCACCCTGGCGCTCAGCAACAGCGGCACACTCTGCACAAGGCCAGAGGGTAAAATGCTCATTGGTCCCGAGAAGTTGGAGACCCCTTTCCCCCTTCTTTTAAATAAGGCACATGAAAAGCCTTCTGTAAAAGTTCTGTATTACTTAAAAATTCCTATTGGCTAATAAAAGTACTTCCACTATAGAACTGAAGCTATTTAGAAAAACACACGCTGAATGTTTTACATGCAGAATACCTGAAACATTATTATATCTTATATCCTGACACAAACAGTCCCAAATTCAAATGCCTGTATCTGAATAACAATATGACTGTGGTTACAACTGCAAAAATGTTAATCAGCTTATCCACATAGGCACAAATATTGTATAAAATCTAAAGGAAAAACAGCATCTACTGCATCTGTGCTTCATTTCAATGGTAAGAAATTTGGCATTTTTAGTCTTTTTTCCTTAAGTCATGTTGCTATTTGTAAAAGGCCAGCGTTATATGATGCTGAAGACCATGGAGAGATACTGTTCATATGACACGTGAATCCAGTATACCTGTCAGTCAATGCAAGACAATGAAGCCCTGGATGACTGGAGAAAGTCATCAAAGGCGATCTGTCCCCACCCTTTTCTGCCAAACTTTCCAATGTAGTCAAACTGATCAGACAGCCAGTAGCCAAAACCTGAGAGTGCTTGCTTGAGCTCATTCTTGTCCATCATTCCTGAAGTGTCCCTGTCATAGGTGTGAAAGACATTCTGCCAGTCCATGATGTACTTGCCAATGCCTGCGAACTTACTGAGTTTATGCCAGCCTTCTGGCAGTCAAAATATTGATATGTTTAATTATGAGATTAAGTGGAGTCCAGGTGCCATTCCATAGTGCTTATTGAAGTTCACTGACAGAGATCACCCCCTACTGTCTTCATCAAGCCTATGAAAGATGCCATAGGAAGCTCTGGTCTGGCAGTACCATGTCCACAGCTGGGCTGGCTATCCCTGCCCTAGCCAGAGGGGTGGGCAGCCATGAGCCCAGGAGTATGGCCAGACAGGGGAGTCTGGAGTCAACACACGGTGCCTTAGGGTAGCTGTACTTACACCTCTGCCCTTTTATCTTGATTTTTAAAATATATATTTTATTGATTTTTACAGAGAGGAAGGAAGAGGGATAGAAAGCTAGAAACGTCGATGAGAGAGAAACATCGACCAGCTGCCTCTTGCACACCCCCTACTGGGGATGTGCCCGCAGCCAAGTTACATGCCCTTGACCGGAATCAAACCCGGGACCCTTTAGTCCACAGGCCGACGCTCTATCCACTGAGCCAAACCGGTTTCGGCTTTTATCTTGATTTTTAACTTCAAGTCTTTGCTTATTTAATTCCCATATTTGCTTCTTCTCTCCTAAAATGGGCTCAAGAAGAGATGGAGGGAGAAGTTGTGTTCATTGCATTACACAGTGAAGAGTTGTGACTAGCTTTATTTAGCTCCCAAACATCTCCCATCCTACATGTTAAGAGTTTGGAATGCCACTTTTCCTTTGAATCTTAAAAAAAAAAAAAAAAAAAAAAAAAGGAAGAGTCATTTAAAAATATATTCCTAAAATGCAATGTCCTGGGAGGGGAAATACTTAAGGTGACAGTTAATTTGAGGGGAGAAAGTCTCAGTGGGACAGAGAACTCCAAAGCCACGCCTTACCTACTTAACCAACTGTATTTATTCCTGCTCCTGGTCAATGCTATATCTGAGTACAGGGGAGACGACAGAAGGCAGATTTGGGTACACATCCCCTCCCTCCAGCACATACACAACTGGACCTGAAGTAGTGACAACAGTTGTCTCACATGAAAACATCTGGATGAAGGCTAAAATCACTTCCACCTCTGCCCTCTTATCTTGATTTTTAACTTCAAGTCTTTGGTTATTTAATTCCCATATTTGCTTCTTCTCTCCTAAAATGGGCTCAAGAAGAGATGGAGGGGGAAGTTGTGATTTCCAACTTAACATTTTCCTAAATGTAACATTTTTCTCCTAATTTTCTTTTGGAAAAGACTAAAGTAAAGTAGCTCCACAATTTTCACATCTTCATACTCCAAACTGCACTCAAGCTTGCCTGGGGCAAGTTTATGTGCGTACAAAAATGCATATTCCCAGCGTCTGTTTGGGACCCCTACAGGAGTCAAAGTTTCAGGGAGCAAGTTTCAGAGAGCCTCAGATGATGTAGCTCCTTCTCAGGGAATCCGAGGCATTCCTCTCTGCCCATGGGAGCTTACGTGCAGATCTTCCGCCCCCCCCCCCCCCCCCCCCCCCCCCGCCATGGGCAGTTTTCTATTTGTGATTAGTAATTGGCTTCTCTCGGTACGTTACGATCTATTACAAAAGCCAAACATTCAGAGGGCGAGCTGAAATGACAAAATTTGGTCATAATTTATGTTGGCCCCTGACATATATATTTTTTTTAATGATTTGGTCTCTAAGCAACTGATCTCTTAGCAACAAGAAGCACCTTTATAAAAGATGGCACACACAAAGAGTGATTGCCAGAAAAGCCACCCGGTTCTTAAACAGCCGCGCATCATTAGCAAACTCTCCATCTTCACGAGTCCAAAAACTAGAAGTGACCAGCAGACCCAGGTAACCTTGATATTTGCACATTTTCCTGAAAGAAATAAAATAAAAACAAACTCATGCAAAACTATTGAGGAGAAGAAAAATTTTTGAAATATGTTCATTGTTTGAGATCTTATTAGTTAGTCTTGGCTAACTTTTAATAGAATGTATTCTATTAAATAACTGCTTCTTGATTTTTAAAAAACAACTTGGACATGGCTTTTGTGATCAGAAAACAGTTCATTCAAAATATTTCATTGACATGAGAGGATAGAGGGAGAAACAATCAATCCTTTTCAGAGTTTATTTCTGTAGGTTTTCACTTGAAGGGAAAAATTCCACACTGTGGCAAAATCGATGAGCATGCAGAATGTCACCGAGTGGTGTGCAGTGCTAGGGGAGTAAGTGTGGGGTTTTCCGTGTATTTTTAAATTGCTAAAATATTTAGTGGCAAATTGTTTTACTTCCAAACTTTAGCTTTTAAATCCAAGATCAGTTCTAGTAGCAAGTGACCGTCTTTTCTTACAAATATTCAAGGACTGGTTTTTCTCTTCTCTTTCATAGCACAAAAACAAGCATTTTTCTGTTTATCTTCATTGCCGTAAGAAAAGATTCATTCCAAAACTAAAAATAGGAGAAATTCCAGCCATCTGTGTTCTGTTCAGGTAGCCAGGAGTTGAAGACTTAAATGTCTTTCTAGAAAATTGGAGTTGGAAATGAGGAAAAAAATGTTTCTTATCTGTACCTCTTCAATTAAGACTGTTTAATTATAAATCCACTTGGGGTATTCAAAGTGCATAAAAAGGAGATGTTTTGTGAGAGAAATAAAAATGTCTCTAGTTGAGCTTAGAAATATTACATAGAGGTATTACAGACCTAAGCAAACAGTCTAGAAAAATGGTAGTTTCAATAAAGACAAGTTAGGACACTTTTGTGCATTTAAAAAAAAAAAAAGAATTGTATGTGCCACTTATCTTTAAATTGAGCTGTATGCTGACATCTTTTCAGAACCAGAAAATGGGATACTTTATCAAAGTACAGAGCTTGGCAATGGGCTAGGGCATTCAAAATCAGGACAATCCCAGAAAATTTGGGACTTATAGTTGTTCTAAGACTCTATCAGCACAATATGATTACGACTTGATTTCTGAAGCTGCTTATGAGTTGTATTTCTGTTACTGCTACCAACTTCAAGCACAAAGAATTCTTGTGATTGCTTCGCTCAGAAATTAGCAACTTGAATATCTTATGTTGAATGTCAGAAACAGTTTTTTAAAGCCATATACCATGAAAGCACAGAAAAACATACAGCTTTGTCATTTAGAATTAAAGATTTGCTGTGCTTATATTATAGTGTGGTCATTACTATAGAAACATGTTTGTGGCTTTAAGGAACTGGATAAATAAGCTATAACTTGTGTTGCCTGTATCTAGATGTGTTTCCAGTTTTAATGTGTACTACAGTCTCCTAAATATGAAGGGGAATAGAATTAAGCAAAGATACATTAGAATTTATATTCCAAGTGGCAGCTAAGTTTTTGCCGTGGTTCTTTTTAGGATTTTTCAATTCCAGTCACTATGTCCTTTGAGGTTCATGTCTTGTAAGCTTTGTCTATGCACCAGCAGACAAAGGGGCCAATGGTACTGCAGGACTTGTCATTTTGGCTGTCTTAATGAGCCATCTGACCAAGATGGAGAACAATTGCAAGATTTGGTGTATACAATGAAAATACTCTAAATAGACTGGCCACTGTATACTAAGCTGACTCATTCTGCTGTGTTGGGATTAGCTGCTTCTGAGACACATACACATATCCACAAATGGTCTCAATATAAATTATAAACTAGGAAATCAAAAGGAGCCTCTCCATTAGTGAGGGATACACAGGAAAAAAAGGAAAGCTTTAATTTCATGAAAGTTTCCAATCATAGTCCTTATTTGGTGTCTAAAAATGCTAGACTTATTTTTTTCCTTTAAAACTTAGGCAGGGGCTGGACTGGTGGGGGTGAGAGTACATAAGAGGGGGACATGTAATAGCTGGCAGACCCACTTCCTAAACAGTTCTGCTGTGTGGGAGATCCATGCTGCAAATGGATCTATTCACTTTGGACACCTTAGTACCTGAGTTGAAATGATCAGGTAGAACATGACTGGTTACTACTCTTAACAGAAAAAATTTTTAACCCTTCTAAATGAATCATACTTTGTATAATTTGGTCTTTCTCTAGTGAGAGGGAGGTTGGTAAAACCTGAGTACCACGGTGGACTCGGCACTTGATAATGTGCAGTTCTCTTTAATCCTCACAACAGCTGCACGAAGGCATCCGCATCTCCATTTGACACACGTGTAAACCAGGTGCAGCAGTTTGCCAAGGTATAATATTATCTAAAGAGTGAATGGCAAAGCTGGCCAGTCTTACTCTCTAGCTGATGTGCTCTCCTCAGGCCACCATGGCACAAGCGACTATTTTAAACTGACTTCAAATAGTCCCTCTGGTCTTAGTAAAGCCAAAGCTCTGATCAAGGCATCTTCTTACAGAAGTCTCCTTAATCCCTGGCTCTGATGGCTGGAGGTAGTCAGATCCCACATTTTCAATAACTGCCACAGGATATGAACTGGGGGCGGGCACCTGGCTAGGCAGCAGAGGCCACAGGGCCTGTTGCCATTCCTTGCCATGATGCACGTCCCAAATGCAGTGGGGAAGGGCTCTTTGATGTACCCTTTGTGTGAGAAAAGAGCCTGAGACAAGGCTCTCTAGAGGTATCCTCAAACCACAACAGTTAGGGGCTACACTGGTAGAGAGGAATAGACACCAAGATCCAGAATGGGTCAAGTGGCATGCCACATGTTAGGGTGGCTGGGAAGGGAACCCAGGGGTAGCTGGGGTAGGGGCAAGGTGAAATGCTACAGAAAGCAGAACTATCCAGCAGGGACATCCCTTCAAGGTTGCAGGACTGCAGTGGCCTGTCCCCTCTGGTTCTATAATAAAGCCTTTCTGGCTTAGGTTTTGCCCTTCTTAAAATATCCCTGACAGATCAGTCTTAAAGAGTCAATTTTAAAAACTTCCCTAAAATAGTATTTGGGTAGAAGATTTGTAGAGGAATGAGGCCCAGGACAGCTGTGATGAGCCCCGGGACAAAGCACTCTATACATCCCCATTACTTTGGATACTTACTTTTGTCAATAAGCTCAGAAATCTGAAGTGTCTTGCCCAAAGCAAGATAATTCATGTAGGTGGGTTTCTGTCTGGCATGTGTTGTGATGATATACATAGTTGATGTATAAATGCCATATTCTTATCATGAGCGGTACAGGTCAAATCCCCGTCTATCCAGTGCACAGAGAGTCATCTGGCATCCCTGGGTAGAAAAAGCCAGTTAACTCATTTCATTTCTTTAAAAGCATATCATCCTTAATTTGGAAGCTAGTTAGAGATTGCTTAATTTAGAGTTCTCATTTTGGAGGCAAAGGAACTGAGTTGGAATGATTTGTCCAACATCTACCGTATTTTTCGGACCATAAGATGCACTTTTTTTTCCCCCAGAAGTGGGGGGGAAAAGTCCCTGCATCTTATGGTCCAAATATAGCCTACACATATACTTTTAAAAAAAAGTTTTTTTACTTGCCCGGCTCTGTGTGGTCTCTGTGTGCTTGCCCGGCTCTAAAATGGTTCTAAATGCTGCTGTTTACTTTACAGGGTTGATTACATGTGTTTATGACTGTGATGTTGGGTTTTAATGCACATAAAATATTTTAGGACACTATTTGTTTCAGAATCTTTTTTTCTTCATTTCCCTTCTCTAAAAACTGGTGCGTCTTATGGTCCGGAGCGTCTTATGGTCCGAAAAATACGGTATGTAACTAGTCCTAATGAGGAATGGAGTTCAGTTCTCTTGACTCCCAGTCCAGTGCTCTTTCCTCTATAATCAGTGTTTCCCAAACTTTTGACATATGTGTACCCCTTCTATAATTTTCATAACGCTGAGTACCCCTCGTACTCATGAGAACGTAGAATTAGGCGCAGCTAAGCACAGTGCAGTGCATATCCCCATTAAACTCCAGTGCAATGCGTACCCCCACCAAACTCTTCCCATACCCCTGGGGGTACACATACCACACTTTGGGAAACACTGCATCATAACTGTTAATCCCAAGAAGAGGATGAGAGTACAAACTATTGCCCCTATTTTATAGATAGAAAACATGAGAGCGTAATTGGTTTAGGGAAAACGGCCACTCCAAAAGTTATGAAAATTATTAAATCTATAAAATTTAACAGCTCCTCGGGATTAACCATTTTCATTTTCCCTGCTGGGTACAAATGTGCAGGGTTCAATATTACAGTGAACAAATTGGAATGTCCAAAGGCTTTTCAGCTTGCAGGTCATATTATTTTTCCCCTGTATAGAAGGAATAAGAGGGGGAAATTGTCCCTACTGTTATGAAGCCTAGTGTTCAAACAGATTATGCATTTATGGAATCTCTTAAAAAGCTAAGCCAGTGTATATCTGCATGTCAGAATGGTCACAGCCAAGTCCACATTAAGAATTGATAACAAAGGGTATTATAAGCAGCAATCCTTATGGGTTTTCCTTCTGCTTGACCAAGATTTCTTATGATTATTACAATTCCCACACTTGAATGTGGTACTACCCCCAGAAGCAGCCCTAGCAAAAAGACCCTGCTATATCGGAACAATTATTGGGAACTGTACAATTCTGAGGACAATTCTAAAAACTTAATGGGGAAGTGTGAACTCACATGATTTGCGCTCTCTGTGCCAAGTTCTGTGCTAGGATCTTTACATCGGTTTTCATTTTTAACCTATGATGATGTCAGTATTCTGAGCACAGTTTTTCTAATGAGGAAGCTGAAACCCTTCTGCATTTAAGGAACATACCAAAGAGGGCAACACCATAGAGTAGTGTTTGCTTATTCGATGTATTTTACTGTACTTAACTGATGTGCCTGGCACTGGACTGGATGCTGGGAATACAAAGCTAAATAAAACATGATGTTTGTCTTGAAGAAGCTCAAGCCTAATGATGCTAATTTCCACTCACTGTGGGAACTTCTGCCCCTCAGAGCTTGTTTAATAGCAAATCAGTTATTTATGAAATAAATTCTAAAGATTTACTGTAGAACACATATCTTGAGCATTGGGAAGGGTTAGAGAAAAATCCTAAGGTGGGAAAGTATAGAGCCAGGGTTTACAATGAAAGGGGAAATTGAAGATTGACAGAAAGTTGGGTATTCATGACGTATAATAAAATGGGGGAAAACACAGAGGAGAAAATGATTCACATAAAAGGGCTAGCAAACCGTGGTTCTTCTCTGCCTATAAAAGTTCCATAATGAGGAAAATATGAACAATAAACTTGGTTTATAGAAGATTTTGGCCCTGGCCTGGACAATAGCTGTAGAAGATAGAGCCCAAGCCGAGATAAGCACAGAGCCAACAATGGTCTAAGGCTAAGCTTGGTGATTGATTAGATGGCAGAAGGGAAGGAGGAAAGAAAAATATGATGGTGGCATCTCTAGAAGAGAACTTAGGAATTCACTGTCACTTTAGGTAGAATGATGGTGAGATTGCTTTTCAACAAGTTTTAGAGATTGCAAATGTGCCCATCTTAAGTGGGGACATTCCTTGGGAATGTTAACTATCTCAAAGTAAAAATCAAGACATATTGGGTCTAAGAAAAGATGTGTGCTCTTCTAAGAGTCAAGGAAGATGGGGAAGGGGTCTGAAAAATACCATTTAGATACTAAACTGTTAGAATTTCCAACTTGTTTTATGGGGACAGGAGGGCTACCCTGGAAAACCCAGGAAGCTTGGGAACCATACCTTTCAGCAACTGGCAGCCCTGATGAAAGGGGTTTTGCTCTTACAAGTGTTTGAGTGTCTCTACAGAATGAGTGTGGAGAGGGACAAAACAGAAGAACTCATCAGAGAGGGTGACCCTGAGAAGATGGTAGAAATCAGGACAGAAGACAGATAAAAGGAGACCAGAGCCTTAGCTGGTTTTGCTCAGTAAATAGAGCATCAGCCTGCGAACTGAAGGGTCCCAGGTTCAATTCCAGTCAAGGGCCTTGTACCTTAATTGCAGGCTCCCAGCCCTGGTTGGGGGCATGAGGACAGCAACCAAATTGTCTTTCTCTCACATTGGAGTTTGTCACTGTCTCTCCCTTTTCCTTCCACTCTAAATATCAATGGAAAACTATCCTTGGGTGAGGATTTTTAAAAAAGGGGGGAATGGGGTGGGAAGGGAGGAAAACCAGAGACTTTAGAAGAGAACCAGAAGCAAACTGGGTCATACAGTTCCAAGAAGTAAAAAATGCTTAGACTTGTAAGCAGATGAGTGAGGGAAAGATCACTGGTACCCTCAAAAAGCAACATGAGTGGGACAGGTAGCTGGGAAAATACCCTGGTAGAAGGTGCAGCAGGGGTGGCATAACAGAGCCCAGACAGGCCCCTTGATCTCTGTGGGCTGACTGGATGCAAGATCAGCCAGTAAAGACTTGGCCCCCATTAGACATACATCTAGAAATGGGCCAGCCTGGGGGAAGCCCGTTTGAGGCAGGAGGGAAGAGCATGGACATCGGAGTCAGACAGGATTTTAATCCTTCCTCAAACAGAAACCATGTGACTATAAGAAAATTCAACCTTTTTAAAATTTAACAGCTACTACTTATTTCACAAGTTGGTTGTTTTTTTCTTTTAACAACAAAAGTGAGATAAAATATGGCAGAGGTGTTCAGTAAATACCGAGTCCTCTAGAATTGTGGGTTGTTTAGCTATATTACGTACTTAGATATTTAAGAGTTCTTCATAAATTTCCAGAAGTTGTTTTGAGGTGTTGTTGGGGTAAGGGGGGGCTAGAGAGCGAGAACATGATAGGAGGAGCTCCAGCTACCCGTACCCCACTTTTTCCAGAGCACTGGAATCCTATGGAAAGTTTTGCATAGCAAGTTGTTGGGATATTAATTCAGAATACAAAAATCAAATTGTATTCTTAGACAGTAGTAGCAATCAGTTAGAAAATAAAAATTTTAAAAATCCTAATGTAGTAACAAAAACATAAAATACTTAGGAATAAATCCAACAAAAAGTATCTGAGACCTCTAGACTGAAAAAATACAAAACACAGCTGAGAAAAATCAATGAAGGGCTAATAAATGGAAAGACATTTTTGTGGTATAAGATTCAATATTGTTAAGATAGTAATTCTGCCCGATTGTTCTTTAGAGTCAATGGACTTCCAAATAAAATTCCAGCAGGCTTTTGTTTTTTTATTTTTAAAATTTATATTGAAATGAGAAAAACATATGTATTTGTATGGATTATGTACATATATGTGTATATATATCTAGCATGTATACACTAAAACATAAAATTGTACACCTTGAATATGTGAGGCTTATTGTATCTCACTTATGACTCAATAAAGTGCTTTTAAAAAATGGGGGAGATGGGAGATGGGATCTGATGTATAATGCAACAATAAAAATATTGAAACAGTGTCCTAGAAGAAATTTAGGGAGAAGTGAGTCTGGTACTTTATTTAGCATCTACATTTCCCCTGGGCCAGGTTAGGGAGTAGAAGACAGCAATGCCTAGTGCTAATCACCAGCCACATTAAAACTCCCTGAGCGCTCCTGCCTGCTGGGCGGGGCTCCACACTGGAGGATCTTTTCTGTGTTGGGGGGCAGGCAGCCCAGCTGCTTGTGCTGTTGGCTAATGCATCACCGAGGGCGGTGCTCAAAGGGGACTGTCTTGCCCTTTAATGCATTGCAGTCACCACACTGAAATTCTTAATAATTTTATCTTTGAATGTGGATTTTATAAGCGAAGTCTGATGGGATTTTGGATGCACTGGGAACTCAGATCCTTGCCTCATGCAGGGCCTCCTCTCCTGCTGCTTTCCAGGAGTTCTGAGCTGCTGGCTCCTCCTTGGTCCCAGCCCAGTGAACACTGCCACCTCCAGGCGGGGTAGGGCTGGGCGCACAGCCAGGGGACTGAGTCACAGGGTGTCGCCCCCTCCACATGCCCTGCACCCCCCCCCCACACACACACACACACCAGCACCTATGAGAGCCCATGCAAGAACCCCTGAACCCTGGGAAGTACAACATTAAATGGCAAATAAAACACACCATGACCGTGGAGAGAAAGAGCACGGAAGAAGGAAAAGGGCTTTTTCCTGCCTTTTGAACAAGGGGCTCCCCATTTCCATTTTGCCCTTTTCCGGGAAAATTCTATCACCAGGCAGGCTGTTTGAGAAAGACCACACTCATTCCCCGCCCTCCAGGCCTGCCCAGCACTCCAGCCATGGGTTGTCACAAGTAGAGGATCTGGTCTGATTTTGCACTTAAAGGTTTCCAACCACCCCAGGGAAAAGATTTGGCTCAAACTGCCCGGCCCAGCAGTGGGAGAGAGAAAAACGTTTACAAGAAAGTTTGGAATGGAGGGCTGACTTGCTTTCCTCCAGAGCATCATGTGTATTCGGGTAGAGACAGGACAGTTGAGCGCTCATGAGATTCTTCTGGATGCAGACCTCCCTGTTCTCTGATTTCCTCTCCAGTGTGGAATAGGGGTGAAAGTCCCAATTTGGTGTTTTGAAAAGTCACCATGACAACAGCCAAGTCCATTTAGTATAAAATTTATCAAGCTCTCTTTCTTTCATGTATGTGGTGTTTTGTTTTTTTTTTTACAAATATCCAAAAATATTTTTCTTTAATAAAGATTTCACATGTCATGTGTTTAATGAGAAACAATTAAAATGTTTGTTACATACAGTAGCTCTAGCCGGTTTGGTTCAGTGGATAGAACATTGGCCCGTGGACTGAAGAGTCCTGGGCTCGATTCCAGTCAAGGGAGTGCGCCTTGGTTGCAGGTTCCCCAGCCCTGGTCAGGATGCATGGAGGAGGCGATGAATCAATGTGACACATGGATGTTTCTGTGTCTCCATTTCCTTCCACTCTCTAAAAATCAATGGGAAAATAGCCTCAGGTGAGGATTAGCAAAAATGTAAAAAAAAAAAAAAAAAAATTACATAAACAGACCAGTAAATTTTTACTGTTTTAGATCATATATTTTTTCTTCAAAATCTATGTATATTCTGTGATGTTTCAAAAGTAGATCTTGATATGAATTTGATGCTATAGGTTAAGCTCTATAGAACTCAGATTCAAATTCAGCAGCAAATTTTAGTTCTCAAGCGTTTTGTTTTTATTTTTAACTCTGGCATATCTTGAACAAGTAAGTTTCCCTGCTGTTATTTGAAGTCCTTGGCCTTGAGGTAGTAGTCACCAAGTTTTAATACCTTGGATTTCTTTTTCTGAATGAACACAGGCTTCTAGTCAGAAAATAATCCAGCTGCAATAAAAGGGAAGAGCGGACATGTTTTTGCCCAGGCCCCCCCCCCCCCCCCCCCGAGATTAGTGGCACTTCTTTGATTTGCCAGTTCTTTGCCTCCAGCTTTCTCCACACAGTCCAGGTTAGCTTTAAAACTTATCTAAAAGGGCAAGAGCAGATAGGAGCTCTTTTTAGGAAACGTGTTCTACAAATCTGTTCAACTCATGGACTTAGAAGTAAAAATAAACTTGGGAAGTTCTGTTAAATGAGTCAGGGTGTGATAGAAATTAGGGATTAATCCTTGACTCCATGGCCTGGAGAATGAACTGGCAAAAGCTTGTCTACTTCTACTACATGAGGAGGGAAGGGCTTTTCCTTCCACCCAGCCCTTCTCCAAGGCAGGATAAAGCAGTCTAGCCTGCAGGGCACTGGCTGGGGAATAAGGAGGTTCGAGTCCTGCTGATTGTCAATAACTAGTGTGAGATATTGAGTGCAGAGTTTAACCTCTCTGGAGATGCCAGTGTTTGCCCTGCTCTATCAGCATACTAGTATATGCAGTGCCTCTTGATGAGAGAAAAGCATTGTGCACATGTGATGTGTGAGAGCACTGCCACGTATCTTGCTCTTTGCTACTCTCCAAGACTGGCAGAGAAGGGTTGGATCTGGCAGTTTTTTTGCAAAGTGAAAGCTAAGTCTTTCCTCGGCTAAGTATGAGCTGTGCATCTGGGCACACTCATGGAGAGAACAGGCTAACTGCATCTATTCACAAAGGAGACCAGCTATTTTCCTCAGTGTTGGGGAAACTAGATTTATCAAGACTTATTGATCACATTCACTAGGCTGTAGCCTGGCACACGACTCATTGGGCATCAGGGTTTTGAAGTTCAAAGAGCTACAAAGTTCAGGCAGGTAACAATAATCCAGGGGAATGGAGAGTACTGTCCTGTTGAAAGGGACACCAGATTATGGCCACAAGGGGTTGTGAGTCCAGTGTGGCCAGATCTCCTGATTTTTCTCAAGAGACACCTGAAATTTGGACTTTAAAAATTTAAGATACACAAGTTCTTGATTAAGGGTAATGAAAGCAAATTTAAAGAACAGTGTAATCCAAAATGAGACAGGTTAGCAGGCTGAATAGGTGAATGACAGAAATTCCAGTTAAGACATGGAAGCACAACAGATACATAGTCCTAAACCCTGCCTCCTTCAGAGAGTGCTGAGGAAGCAGGGCCCTGGCAGGTCTTTATCCCACCCACGCGTCTCCTGCCTCAGCCTCTTCTCTCCTCTCTCTTCCTCCCTTGGGCACGAGGAGATTTTTCTCTGTGAGCAGAAGGTGAAAGTCATGCTTCTGCCCTGGCCAGGTGGCTCCATTGGTTGGAGTGTCATCCCATACACCAAAAGGGATGTGGGTTTGATTCCAGATCAGGACACATACTTAGTTGCAGGTTTGATCCCTGGTCGAGGCACATATGGGTGGCAACGGATTGATGTTCTTTCTCGAATTGATGTTTCTCTCTCTCTCTCTTTCTCTAAAAATCAATAAAAACATATCCTTGGGTGAGGATTAAAAAAAAGTCTTGCTCCTGGTAACCCATTCCTTTTCCCAAAGCCGTTATTGTAGCCAGTCTTTGCCCACACTTACAGGCCCGGATTTTGAAACTCAAAAGTCAGGAAAAAATTTGTTCCTTCTGCATTCTGCTTCCCTGAGGCAATGAAAAGTGCTTAGCTAACTAATGAGAAGAGGGGATAAAGGGTAACAGGTAATATTAATTAATCAGCGCGGGTTCTTTTTCTCTTAAAGCTTGGGCTAACCTTTCCAATTGGGCACTATACACTGCACTTGTAATGGTTTGGTTACTAGCTGGCCGCACCCAGCCCAGGCTTATGCTAGAAGAAAGTTCATCACATACAGTCTCATGGCCTGAATGGGGTGGTATGCTTGCCAAGTTAGGACTAGTTTGGGACAGCTGTGTGTTGTCCAGGATTCATGGCAGGAAAGGAGACTGGAAAGGCAGATGAAACAAAACTCAATATGAAAAAAAAAAAAATTAATTAGCTCAGATGTGTTATTTTTGTTAAGTTAGTGACCTAGTTCTGCATCTGTTCCGTGTAATTTCTCATCCATGTACTTGAAAGTGACATAAAGGGCTTCAGAAAGCATGATCTGGAAACCATGCCCATCCTAATTTGGGTGGTCTTAACCTCTACAAAACTGGCACTGGTTGAACTCATTTGGAGGTATTCCATAATCCCAGACTTACCCGAGAGGGTGCCACAGCTGTCCGCAAGCCTTCTTGCTATTCCAAAGACTGTTGCTCTCTCTCTACCCTTCCCCATTCCAGTAGCCTTCTCTATTTCCCTAGGCTTTCTCAAATAAGTCTTCTTCCCCATAATCCTCTCAACTCTATCTCTTCCCATGAAGACGCTGTTCTCCTGTCTGCCCTTTTAAGTAGAGAATGTGTTTTCAATCATAAATCCCCCCAATTTCAGTATTCAGCCCTAACAATTGTATCTTCCAGGGCGCTGATGCCCCTGGACCCTTAATCCATTTTTCTAAAATACTGAAAACTCCTTGAGGGTGGGATGGTGGGCAGTGAGAGATTGCTCAGAACCAAAGGACTTTAATATTTTACACATCACCCTCTTCTTCAGGCTCTCACGTGTCCCACACTTAACTCCTTGGATTCTTACTCCTCCATCATGGTGTGTATGAAGCTCTTCTGATTACCCCGGGGAGAATGACTCTTTCCATCACATCCCAATAGCACTTTTATAGCCAGTTTTATATAACACAAGTGTTTGTGAAGTGGACTCTTTCAAGGCATTGTGCCATCTGTGATGAAATAGCTAGTGCAAACTAGAACAATTGAAAAAAAAATCATAAATTGAAAGACAGCCGGTTGGCGTGGCTCAGTGGTTGAGTGTCGACCTATGAACCAGGAGGTCATGGTTTGAGTCCCGGTCAGGGCACATGCCTGGGTTTCAGGCTCGATCCCTAGTGGGGGCATGCAGGAGGCAGCTGACCCATCATTCTCATAATTGATGTTTCTATTACTCTCTCCCTTCCTCTCTGAAATCAATAAAAAATATATATAGTTTTAAAAAGGCACACATTTACTATATTTCCTTGACTTATAATTAAGCAAAGCCTCTTCTCATCTTTTTATATTTTTAACAAAGTTCTGGTGAGACATGTTAATAATGCTCACTACTCATTTCTCTGATAAGATTTATATAAAGGTCCTAGATGATCCTGGGCTGCTGCTTCTTTGGCTTCAGAGTAAACAATCTCTGAACTCCAAAAAGCCTGAGACACTACCTCTGAACTTCTGACTGACTCACATTCTGAAGGCCCACAGTAATCTCACTCCAGCTCAGCTGGTTCTAATGAAACTCGTTGCAACTTACTGTGTGTGCATGCTTTAGTAATGTAGACTATTAAAAGGGGGCAGGCATTTTTAGTCACACTGGATGCATATTACAACATGGTTTATTTAGCTCATGTATGCTCTGGATTGGCTTTCAGAGGCTTTTTCATAGTTAATGCTTTTCCTAAATGCTACTAAAGCCCTTTAGGACAATGCATTTGTGAAAACTCTAAAAAAAAAAAAAAAAATCTGCCTGTCTTAAACCATCACCAAGAGTGCTCTGCCATCTATTGTAGTTTCACAGAATTCTAATGACTCCATGTAGCTGGGAAGACTGCATCCTTGGGAGTCAGTTCCTAATTTTTATCTCACTCCTCTGACCAAGGTTGACCCCTTTGCTGTTTCACTTTCATAATTTGCATACTCCTTTCCTGTCATTATTTTTGTGTTTTCTTTCTCTCTAGCTGTATCATAAGCTCCTTAAAGGCAGAGATACTATTCTTAGTGTCCTTCCTACCTGCCCCCACACTCACACACACTCATACTGGAATCCTAAACCAGGCTTTGTGCTTAGTTGAAGTTCAGGGTTCTAGAAAATAAATGAATCATACACAGAATTTGGGTCATTTTCCCCAAGAAATGCATCACCTTTCTTTGCCCACACTGAAGCCCTCAGCTTCTTTTCTGCCCACTCCTACTGGCTCCCTATAGTTTCTCTCCATCTGTCTGCCATTTCCCTCCACCTCTAAAATGCTTTCCAGTCTGCTGCAACCGTGGCACCTGTACCATCACTCCCTCTTTTGACTCATTCTTTTTTTTAAACTTCTTTATTGATTAAGGTATTTGTCCTCACCCCCCCCCCATTCCCATCCCAAACCCCTCCCCACGCATGCCTCCACCCCCCTGTTGTCCGTGACCACTGGTTAGGCTCATATGCATGCACACAAGTCCTTTGGTTGATCTCTCCCCCTTATCCTCACCCTCCCCTACCTTCCCTCTGAGGTCCGACAGTCTGATCTATGCTTCCTTGTCTCCGGGTCTGTTCTTGTTCATCAGTCTATGTTGTTTATCATTTCCCCTAGATGAGTGAGATTATGTGCTACTAGAAATACACTTATAGTACTGAAAATGAGACAAGCAATGATGGTTATGCTGAGAGGCAAATTAATCAGTCTGTAGTGAGTTTCTGGGCCAACAGTTCTTTTGAGTTCCAATTTCAATGACAAATAGTTTCTTATGTATACATGTCAGCAATGATATTTCAGTTCTGGATGGTGGACAAATGGTGGTAATGCAGGTCCAACCCTCTCTGGTTTGGTCCTGGGCAACCAGCTGCCCTCTCACTGCAACAAGACTTGTTTGAGTTGTCTTGTATGGGGAAGTGGGTTTTTGATACCTAAATCCAACCTACCCTGTTTTCCCGAAAATCAGACAGTGTCTTATATTAATTTTTTCTCCCAAAGTTGTGCTAGGTCTTATTTTCAGGGGATGTCTTATCTTTCCATGTGCTAGGTCTTATTTTCGGAGGATGTCTTATTTTCGGGGAAACACAGGTAGTACCAGGAATGCTCGGGGCCTACTCAAGAAGGTAAATTGACTCATTCTTAAGTTGCAATAGTCAGGCTAGTTCCAGAATTTAGCACTCTTCCATCCGGAGAACTGGAATCTCCTGTCCTAATAACGGCATCCCCCACCCTCCAACCCATGGTGCTATCTCCCTCTGCAAAGGAGATGGTTGTTTTGGAACCAAAGGAAGCTATGTGCAGTGACCAATTCACCCCCTAAATTTTCCCTTGAAACTAAGTAAAATAATATGGTTTTTCTCTCTCTGGTTCTTTCCTTATATCATATTTTTTTGCACATGGCCCAAATGCTGCAGCTATCTCCTATTATTCTTAAACTTAAGTGTTAGCCAGAAATGGATGCTTGTGGAATGTGTGCACCCTTATTCTTCATGAAAAAAAAAAAGTGTTTTGTGTGTTGTTTGTTTTTTGCTTTGGTTATAAAGACAGATGTTCCTGGTGATAGTAATCCTAAGTCCTAACTCTGCCTAGGGCAGATCGCTGGGTGCTGTCACTAAGCACTATCTTCTCTACTGATTGCATCATTTTCTGAATGGTGGGAGGGCAAGGATCATTAGCCCCATTTTATAGATGCACAATTTGTGGCTGGCAGAGAGATCTTGTAATTTTCCTACACTTGCACGGTTTGTAAATGATTGTGGTGGGTGGAGGTGGAAGTATTTAACCCACAGGTTTCTAAACTTTCCAAACTTTTGTCAAATTTGTCATGAGCAGCAATGGCAGCAGCCAGCATTGGTTCCTTGGACATTTGGTCTCCATTTAAGAAGACTCTCCTATTTTTTGGATTTAAATCTTCTCATTGAATTAATCAGACTTATATTTTAAAGAGAAACCACTCTTTACAGTTGTGTTAGTTGCTATTAGTCTTTATAACAATTTCAGCAAGCAGCCAACAGATCTATATTGAGCACTGGCTTGTTAGCCCTTCTGCTAGGCACAGAGAGGCTAGCACAGGCTGGGAGATGTGGGGAATGGGGTGAAGAAGAAAGGAAGGCCTGGAATTCAGCCCAAGTGCCACTGAAGGGGGCACCTCTTTCAAAGTTTAATCTCCCAGAGATGGCTTTTTCTAAATCACACAAATGAGTTGCATAGGAGCTCCAGCCATGCAGGGACTACCTCCTTGGGAGTCAGTTCCTGATTTTCATCTCACTCCTCTGAGCAGGGTTTACCCCTTTGCTATTAGGATAGTTTATACTCAAACCTGAGAGTCAAGCCACATACTTAGAAGCAGCAGGGTGGCAATGAAATAAAGACCTTCTAGAGATGTCACCAAGGATGCACACCAAGTGCTAACTGTGGAGGGGTCGGGGGGAGGCGGCAATAAAAGAAAAGCAAAGGCGGGAGAGTTGACTGGGCTGAGGAGATCTGGAAAGCTTTGGGGAAAAGAGACAGTGATTTAGAAAGCATGCAGTTCTGGCTCAAAGCAGGGAAGCATAGTCCCATCCCCTGGCAGGGCTCTCCAGGGGAGTCCTAACTAGTGTTTGTTCAAGGAGATTCTAGGCCTTTGGAAGTAGGTGTGCTATAAAATGTTAGCTACTCAGTACAAAGGAGAGGCAAGGGAAAAAAGCAAGAGGCAATAGAAAGGACAAGAGTGTGCTTCTGAGGCACAGTAGTGAGTAGCATGGGTGAGCTGCTGCTAGTTTCTGGACTTCAATATTATAGTAGTATCTACCTACCTCCTAGACTTAGTGTAAGAATTAAATGAGACTATTCCTACAAAGTGCTTAGAACAGGTCTGGCACACAGTAAGTGCTCAATATGTGTTAGCCATTATTATGATCACACAAGCATATAAATATATGCATGTGTATACTGATATGTACACAAATGCACACACAAAATGCCTGTTGTGATCCACAAGTAGTACTAGTACCATAGATTGAGAGTTGATATATTCTAAGAGACAGCATGAAAGGTCAGGAAAAGAGGACTTGACCTTCATGTGTTGCTGCTGTTTTTATAAGGTTTAACACTTTGGGATAAATTTAGAGGAAAATATTACACTGAAAATGATGCTGTTTGGGACTGACTTTGGTTCCCTGGGCTCAGGCACTGGAGCACTGTGTCTAAGAAGCCAAGGCCTATTTGGATTCCTTGAGTCATGGCATGGAGGCAAAGCTCCTGTTGGTGCCAACACAAGAGCCAACAACAGTCTTTTGAGCTAAATCCTTCCCAAGGTGCTTGTGGTTCAGGCCCTGGGGGTCATTGAAGACCAGTTTCATTGCTAAGGGAAATTTCCAGTGGCTCTCCTCACCCTTACAGAATCATCACCTGCTCTGCTCCGCTTTCCCCTAGAATGAAGAGCACACACAGGCGTGTATTATGTCTAGCTCCAAAATGTAGTTAGTTGAGGCCATCATCTCAAGTTCAAAACAGTGAAGTTAGGACTTTAGGAAAAGTTACTTGATCTCTCCACATCTATCATATAAAATAGATATAAAAATAAAATCTGCACTGGACTGTGAAGGCTTAGCTATAATGAGATAAAGGTTGGCATTCAATGCAAGGTAGCCCTTCCAGTTATTAAGAGCTGCAACTACTGTAGTATTGATGCTGCAGGCAGAGAGAAGGGGGTGGTTGCTGCTGAAAGCACACTGGAAACTCACATATACAGTAATTCAAGTGTCCATACAATTTATTTCCTAAATCCTGAGGCACTTTTGAGAGTAATGGGAGTGTTATTAAGAGTGGAGTTGGTACCATAGGATTAAATTGGGACCACCTTGGGTAAACCAGTCCATGACTCTCTACCCGCCACCCACAGCTCATCTCCAACCTATCTGACTACACCTCTTTCTTCAAAACAATAGTTCTTAGCAAAATACTTTTCTCTTTCTTGATGTCTTTTGTCCTTTTAAGGGTATTTATTTTACCATTATGGTTAGCTATCCCTTACTGGGGAATAAACATGTATTAGCCATTGTACTTGGTACTTTATGGAAGTGAGCTCTAAAATCCTCAACCACTGTGGGATAGATGCTACTTCCATTATATACTTATGAAACCTGAGGCTCAGGGAGGTTACGAGCCTTATAAATGGTATATTGGGCATATACCATGTAGGCTAAAGTCTATGACCTTTACTGGATCAGATGTATAGAGGTGAGGATTTATGTGGGGCTCTCACTTCCACCCCACACCTGCTGGGCTTACAGTGTGGGTGCCGAGGTGTACACCTTCCTTCCATGTATACATTAATTCCCAAACACTCAGGTCAAAGAAGTGGGCTGAAGACCATTGACTGTTCTCTGATTTTCAAAGAAATGGGGGCTTCATAAATATAGGTTATTAAACCTGCCGTCGGTTTCTTTGTCAATGGAATCTTGTGCAATTTTCATAAGAACTAAAGATTGTATGGCTAAGCTGGAAGCAGATTTTATCCTCATTTTTCTCCATTTTAGTTCTTCTCAGAGTGGGGGGTCTCTACTACCTCTAGATCCGGTGCTCTTTGTTGAAAAGCTGTATGGAGATACTTCTTTCAAGGATGCTCATGCCTGTTTCTGCCCTGGTGAAACACATACACTGCCTTACCCACTAAGTGTCTGTTGGCAGAAGACATTAACTCTGAATGTCTGGTTCCATGGGAGCAAAGCTAGGGCTCCCACAAAACTGGAGAATGCTATGCAGAGTTCAGCTGAATTGTTTGGGCAACTTTATCATTTATGGGGCCATAATTTTTAGGAGGATGGTTCCAGTGGTGTAAGAAAATGACTGCTTCCTGCAGCATTGGCCTGAGTGTAAAAGCTCTTTGGCAAGCACATTACTCATCCATCATTAAAGAGCCTGTCACCTCCAGGGTGTTATTCCAGAAGTAATCTCATTACATTCATCATGTCCTAGCAAATGGAAAGTTTCCTCTGCACCTGCTGGCTGATTTCTTAGGATCACTGATAATAGCTTCCATCTAGAACTTGGGATCAATAGCAGGCGAGTCACAACGTTTGTCTCAACTAAATTGGGCCTCAGGGATAGTTTCCATCCAGGGGGTTAGGGGCTTCCATACTTCTAACAGTGGCATTGATGCCAGTCCTGAGGGGTGGGAATACCAGTAAGCTTCCCTCCCCACCCACTTGCAAACATAACAAACTGCAAAAATATCTATTCTGAAATATTCTGTTGAGTGGAAATTCCTTTGAGTTACTTTAACTGGGTTTTATGGAGATAAGGGTCCCTCGTTGTGTTCCATGTCATGAATGACTTTCATGAGAAATGGTGGAAGTCACTTCAGGTGAGCATACCTGCTGTGGGGCTAGTCCCTCTCATCATATTCTTGACAGGTCAAGAAACCATGGAAACATACAGCCACTGTTCCAGATAGCCTCAGCACAAGCAAAGTCTGCCCCAATACCTGGACTAATGCCTGCAAATTTTGGAAAAAGGGAGTTTTCCCATGTTAGGTAAGAGCTTTGTACTCCTAATCATCAAAGTCTTTGTATACACTCTTCTCACTTCCTGGAATAAATCACCCCTTTGACCTCTTTCTGAAAAATACTATTTTTAAGAGTTAGCTTAAGGGGCACCTACCTCATCTGGGAGAGATTTCCTGTTACATACTCCCATAGAACCCTGCCTGCTCCCTTTGCTAAACCTCATCTCATTTTTACTTATTAGTTATTTACTCCTTACTACTTATTACTAGTTCAAGGCTTGCCCTCAACTACTGAGTGTGAGCCAGGCCCTACACCTGGCACAGTATCTGGCACGGAGGCCCTCTGAAAGCATGTGGCACTGCACTATGCAGGAAAGGGTCTGGTCCTCTGGATGTGGAATGCTTCCCTGAGCTGGAGATGCTTCTCTCTCTTAAGAGGAATTTCAATTTCAAGGCCTGTTCACTTCCGCTTTGCTCCTAACTCCAGGAGAATTAGAAGGAAACTTGAGCAAAATTGTGCCTGCCATTTATATCCCATTATAGTTTATATAGATACGAGTGGCCCAGTGTATGGATTCGTGCACATTGAAATTAATTAGAAGAAATATTTTTAATATTGCTATTCACCCTTTATAATAAAAGTGTCAGAGATGAAAGAAAATTAGTAAAATATATATATGAAAATATATAGATTAATAGCATGCTATTAATATGACAACAAAGACATGATATAAAAACAACAAAAACTTGCTATAAAAACATGATATACAAACAGCATTGATAAAAACAATGACTGATAAATTGTTTAAACTTATTCTAATATCTCCCTGTATACCACATTAATAGTAAAAACACTTTCAGAGTGGTTGACTAGTGATTTCCATTGTGATGAAGTATTTACAACTTTAATTCACACGCTCTTTTAACTTGAAAGAAAGTAACATATAACCATGTCCAAAAATGGGTTCAGGTCTGTCTAGAGTTTGTCCTTGTGATTTATTAATAGTCATTGCAAATACTGGCATCACGGGAAACTATCTTCAAATTAATTTAAATGGGAGAGGAGCAGTGTCAGACGGATGCAAATCAATTCTTGAAATCAGAACCACCTCTCCTTCCAAAGATCCTGTTAATACTTTTCTTTGATTATGTTAGTTCACAATCTTTTGATAATAAATCTAGTACCATCGCAAAGACCCCATTTACTATTAAGTTTTCTCGGTAGTGCGATGATTGCACCTACTTTCAATTTTAACTTATGAAGCGACATTCCCAAAAGAGTAATGCCATTAAAAATTTTGATGGTGCCTTAATTGATTTTGCTCAGTGGTTAGAGCATTGGCCTGCGTACTCTAGGGTCCCAGGTTTGATTACGGTCAAGGGCATGTACCTTGGTTGCGTGCACATATCCAGTAGGGAGTGTGCAGGAGGCAGCTGATCGATGTTTCTCATCGATGTTTCTCTCTATCCCTCTCCCTTCCTCTCTGTAAAAAAATCAATAAAATATATTAAAAAAAAGAAATTTGATGGGAAAATTTTCGTTTTTGGCATCATCCATTGAATCGATGGAATCATCACTCAAATATCCATTGAGTATATCCAATATTCCATTTAATTTATAAACGTGCTCATTTTTTGGACAAAGAATTACATGGTTAGATGATATACTATTTCCAAAGGTAGCTTCAATAATAGATCCATTACAAATCATTTCATGGGGAATTTCAATATCTATTCTTAGAGCTTTATATGTATCGCACATGCAAGAGTCAATGTTTATTTTTAAATTGTCAGTGCACATCATATATACTGGCTGGTCAATTGGTTGGACAGACAATCAGTCACTTAGCCATATATAGTGGGGGCCCAGTGCATGAATGTGTGCACTTTGAAAGGAACTATGGGTCACGAGGGCACAGGGGTGGGTCTCGGCCCATCCTCCACACTGCGGCCTGGCCCCTCCTGCTGCAAGTCCTGGTCCCCTCTCTGCCAGCAGCCCTCCTCCCACTGCCACCACTCCCATGCACTGATGGTGCCAGCCCTACTTGCACCTGCTGACAGTGCAGAGCAATTGAGGCTGGCACCAGCAGCAGGTATGAGTGGCAGCTGCTGGCACATCATCTTTCGGGAACTGGGGGAGGTGGAGAAGCCATCAGGGGTGATCAGGGCTGCCAGCTACCGCTCACACCACTGAGCGATCAGAACCAGCACCAGGCAATTGGGACCGGGTGCCGGGAGCCAGCAGTGAGTGCAAGCGGTGGCTCAGGCACTGGCTGCAGGTGCCAGTGGGGCTGACACTAGAGGCAGGTGCAAGTGCCAGGTGGGACCATGGAGTGCAAGAGCAAAGAATTTTCAGAAACCACCAGAGGCTCACCCTGATGACAGCAACCAGCACCCTGCCTTGGTCTGGCACCCCACTCACCTGCTCCACCATCCTACCACAGCTGAGGCCCATCATGTTCCGCAAATGCCCTCTGGTGGTCAGCATCAAAACAACTGGTTGTTGGTTGTTGTTCTGGTTGTTCTGCCATTTGGTCTATTTGCATATTATCCTTTTATTATATAGGACTAGTGGCCTGGTGTACAAAATCATGCACATTAAAAGGGAATTAATAAAAGGAAATATTTTAATATTGTTATTTGCTCTTTATAATAAAAGTGTCAGAGATTAAAGAAAATTAGTAAAATGTATATGAAAATCTCCCTCCTGTCAGAGTCTGGGTCGTGCTGCAGAACCCAGAGTCAAGTCCCCACTCATCCGCACATGCTTCAAAATCTCAGGAGACCCAGACCTGGCCAGCTCCAACCCCTTCAAGCCCCTCCAGGTGTGGGGTGCAGCCTCCAGTCCCCCAGTCCAGAGCCAGGCAGAGGGCACAGCCTAAGGTCAAGTCCCCCAGCCCAGCGCCAGGTGGGGGTTGCAGTCTCAGGTCCCCCATCAAGCCCCATTGGGTGGGAGGTGCAGGCTTAGGTTCCTCAGCCTGGTGCCAAGGTGGGGGGGCACGGCCTGAGGTCCCCCATCTTGGACAGGTGCCATGCAGCCTCAGGTCCTTGCTGATCAGTCATTATGTGACTGTGTCCTGACCAATTTGCATATTTATCCTATTATTAGATAGCTATTTATCTATGTTATCTCAAGGTAAGGATATTTCTACTACCTCCATGTTACTGGCAAGGAAACTAAAGTCTCAGAATGGTGGTGCAACTTGCCCTAAATCTCACAGTATGGGGCAGAGTATAAAGTGAATTATGCCCTACTAATGATACAACCATAATGCCATAAAAACTGTAACTAGAGCAGAGACCGGTTTGGCTCAGTGAATAGAGCGTCGGCCTGTGGACTGAAAGGTCAAGGGCATGTACTTTGGTTGCGGGCACATCCCCAGTGGGGGGGTGTGCAAGAGGCAGCTGGTCAATGTTTCTCTCTCATGGACCTTTCTAACTCTTTGTCCCTCTCAATTTCTCTCTGTGTAAAATCAATAAAATATATATTTTAAAAAAAAAGATTTAAAAAAAAGACCAAAAAAAACTAACTAGAAAAAAATAAAAGAGAAAAAAACTTAAACAAGGCTAATGATGTATTATTTCCAAATTCCTACTAGTCACAGATCTTTCAAGCCTTTTTCAAATGTCACTTATTAGGGAGTCACCCATTGCCTCTCTGTAAGCCACACTGCTTTACATAAATTTTTATTATTTATTGGAATCCTCATGCCTGGCCAAAATCTCCCATGTTTTCTGTTCTACCCATTCTCTGAGAAGCCATTTCTATGTGCTTGCCTTTCTGCTTGCTTGATTTTTCTCCAGGTTGGACACCAGTCTCCATATCTAATCTGTGTTTGCTCTTTTGAGTCTCCAAACATCTCTCTTTATTACCCCTGAAGCCTCCCCTGTTTACATATCTCAACTTCAGAGCCCTCCTTGAGTGCTGCCTCACTGTCACAGGGTCTTTCCTTGGTGTCTATATCAGACATTCAAACCACTAACACATGACTCTCCTATGCAGCCTAATTGCACCTGAGCTCCATTGGAACTGTTTTCAGAAATCTGTGAAACCTTATTTTTAACATCCTTACTAGTAAAGTTCTGGATCAAGAAGATGGATAAAGCACAGGTGACAGACTGTCATCCCCAAATCTCCAGAATAGATAGAAAAGATATTTTTTAAGTCCACAACTGACCAAGAATGGATGTCCTTCTTGGGCCAGAAATCCTGGAAGTATAAAAACTTGTTGGGACTAACCTGATAAAGGAAACAAATCAGAGTTCATACAGGCAATAAGAGCATCCCACAAAGACAGAACCCCGGAAAGCTCCATACCTGAAGAACATGTGTTTATAAGGACAGGAGAGACTCCGGGGCAACAGCAGATTTGGGGAACTGGCTTCAGGAGTTCCTGTACATCTTTCCCCTTCCCAAGCAGCAGCTAACATGGGGCTGTGCCCAAAGAAGCCACTAGCATGGAGAGATGGAGCTGGAGATCAGTGTACACCCAAGTCCAGAAGCCCAACTGCTAAGATATTCTGACCAGTGAGTATGTTCCACTGTTTCCTCACTCTTCCTGGAAATATTGAAGGATAACCTGTAGCAAAATATCCAGCCTCTTCTCATCCTCCTCCAAAAGATGAACAAACAGAAGCAGCCAGCTGACTAGGAATTCCAGCCACAAAAGTGAGCACATAAGACCAAACATTTATTTAATACCAACACCACCAAAGGGAGTCACAAATTATAAGCAAACAGAAGAATTTTTACCTGAAGAAAAGAGATGTGCTGATCCATCAAAATCAGACTAGAACATATGCTGAATTAATAATCTCAGAGACACCAGCAGATAGCACATCCATAAAAAAATGAATGGATAATAGACATTAATATTTTTATTTTTGAAATAAAATCTGACTGGAAGAAGTGAAAAATTAAATAACAGTTGAAGAGCTGGGAGATTCAATCAAGGAATTATGCCGAAATCAGTTTGGCTCAGTGGATAGAGTGTCGGCCTGCGTTCTGAAAGGTCTTAGGTTCGATTACGGTCAAGGGCATTTACCTTGGTTGAGGGCATATCCCCAGTGGGGGTTGTGCAGGAGGCAGCTGATCAATGTTTTTTCTAACTCTCTATCCCTCCCTCTGTAGAAAATCAATAAAATATATATTTTTTTAAATCAAGGAATTATATCAGAATGCAGCACAGTAAGATAGATGCGAAATGTGAAAAACAAGTAAGAAGCCCAAAAGATGGATCAATAAGACCCAACATTTGTCTAATTCATATTGTAATAAATAAAACTAGTGAGCATGGAGGGGAAGCAATATTTAAAGATTAGCCAAGAATATCCCAGAACTGAAGAGGACTGCCTGAATTTTCAGAGTTCAAAAGTCACACCTAGATATCTCAGTGTGTCCAATTCTGTCATCCACAGTCTTGATTGGAGAAGTAGCAAGTGTGGCTGAAAAGATGGATTATCAAACTCCATTCTTATTGACAACCAGAGGCCCAGTGCATCAAATTCATGCATGGGAGGGGGGCATCTCTCAGCCCGGCCTTCATCCTCTCCAATCTGGGGCATCCCTCTCGCAATCCAGGACCTCGGACTCCTAACTGCTCACCTGCCTGCTTGCCTGATCACCCTAACCCCTCTGCCTGCCTGTCTGCCTGATCACCCCTAACTGCCCTCCCCCGCCAGCCTGATTGCCTCTAACTGCTCTCCCCTGCTGCCTCAGCCCTGGCCACCATGGCTTTGTCCTAAAGGAAGGCAGGACTACTGGAAGATGTCAGGTCAACCTGGTCTAATTAGCATATTACCCTTTAATAGTATAGATGAGATGTAAGTTAAATAAGATGTAAATTTAAAATATTTTTGCAAGGCTCAAATTAGTTCTGAAGATGCCTGCTTCTATCTATTATTCGTACCCACATAGGCAGTTTAGCTAACAGAATTTCCTATTTTCTCAAAACTTCCTCTAGTTTCCTTGAATTGGAGGACATGTATGCTACTTTCCTAGCATAGAAATACATGATCAAACTAAAAGCCAGAGACCAATGCCTCTCCCATATCTTCCTTCAGACTCCCCAACCCTACTTACAGTGCCATCAGTAGATAGTAATGTTTCCCAGCATGAATCCAGCTTCTTGAGTATCATTACCCTCAGCCACCTATTCAATCCTCCTTACTCTGATCTCCAAGCATTTATCAAGTTCCTCCTCTATTCACCATAAAAATCCCAACCACATTTCAAAGCCCTCGTCAAGTCCCACCTTTCATACAAAGCTTTGTCTGGCCACATCTCAATGCTAATATTTCTTTGGACTAGTCAACAGTATCATTCTTATTTGTGTGTTTTTTGTATTCTATTAGACTACTGGCTTTCAAAGAGCTGAGAGTGCTAAACATTTCTTTTGTGCCCCCAAAGAACAGCTCCAGACACCTATTAAAATGAAAATAACTCCAGGAGGGAGAACAAGTTGAAGGATTAGCCTCAAAGACTATTTTAGTGAGGCGATTGACTCTGGGAAGAAGAAAGTGGGTAGATAGAAAATGTGGGGAAATGATACAGAAAAGGAACTGGGGGTGAGGAGGGGTGCTCAAGGCTAATGTCAACTGTTCCACAATACTGTTCAGGCCACCTCAGCATCTCACATGATAAAGGGTCATAGAACGACTGACCTCCAGGCCACCAAGAGGCCACCTTATTCCTCAGAGTACCCATGAGAGGTAAAGCGACCTACCCAAAGCATACAGTCTACAGTGGCCCCTGAAGACACTGCTACAATCCAAAGACTGCTTCTTCCAGCAACTTCCAGGCCTGTTCCTTACTACCTATGCTCTTGTTGTATTGAACTCTATGTGCTAGCTACTTCCATAAGGCCCCTATATGCTTTAAATCATTTCCTACTCACAGTTGCCAGGTTAAAAACACTATTATGGCCCTGGCCAGTGTGGTTCAGTTGGTTGGGGTCGACCTCTGTACCAAGAGGTTGCTGGTTTAATTCCTGGTCAAGACACATATCTAGGTTGCAGACTCGATCCCCATTAGGGAATGTGCAGAAAGAAACCCATTGATGTCCTGCTCTCTCATAGATTTTTCTTTCTCTCCCTCTCTCTTGCTCTCTCTGTGAAATCAATCATATAACAAAAACTATTGTGTTCCCCATTTTTCTGATGAAGAAACTGAAGTAGAACTGTAGCCAGGCATGCACAGGGAGGGATGCAGAAGCCTCTTTGATTTTCCCTTCAGTCCTCTCAGTCTCCCTTAGCCTGCATTGCCTTTCCCTTAACTTGATAACTTGTAAAATAATGCTTCTCCTTCAAGGACTGCTCATTATGTTAGACAGGAACCAGGCCGGAAGTGGGTCTGTCTCAGGCTGGCTGGTAGTCTGAGGATTCTAAACTTCGTATAGGAAAGATTCCAGAGCATGACTCTGGGTGATTTTGAATGTATGTCTATTAAAGTTTGGGACAGTGAAACAGGAAGGCCTAGGATAGAAGAAGCAACAGGAGGGGAATTAGGCAGGGCTGCTTTGGCTCTAGAAATGTCATAGGAAAGAAATGAGCCTAGGTGGCTCTGCTTTGGCTCACTGGAAAGACAGAGAAAAGAGGCCTCTGGGGAAAGGTTCAGGGGTTATCCTGGGATAAGCTGCTGCTGCCCATTACTCCCCTGCTTGCAAATCTACAGGGGACCCTTAGAGTTTAGGTGATGCATGCCTAAGAGAGAAGAAAGGTGTGAATGAGCTCCTGGGTGGGATAGCATGTCCTGGGTCTTTGGTCTTTAAGGTTGGGAGTTTAGGGGTTTTATGCTGATGTGACAAAATGAGATTTATTCCCTTAACTTCATTTGTCATTGGGTGTGGTTGGCACAAATGGCACTAACTAGATTTCTGCTCTCTCCCTGAGTAAGGTGATTTAAGCTACTTAGCCTCTGGTTGAGGAGGAGAAGTGTAAACCACTTGCTCTTAAGTGTCCTTGGTTTAGGGAAGACAGGATCTTGTGATTTATTAGATGGCTGTAAACTGCTTGGCCCTTTAACTATCTGCCTCAGTTTCCCTACCCCACTTGTCCTGGCTTACTAGCATGTCTCAAGCCATACCCAACTTTCCCAGGATAATTTTCTCCTCTTTTCCCATGATTGTTTTATGTCTCTAGCTGAACACTTGCAATGTGAAATATTAATAGTAATATGGGTGGCTTTGTCTTGTCCAGATCAATGTCCTTAAGGGCAACAACCTCATTTTGTTCATTGCTATATTGTTAGAGCCTGAAATAGTAGCTAGGACATTGAAGATATTCATTTTGGGAGTGAACACAGAGGTCTGCACACGTATGTACTTTCAATGAGATGGGACCCTCCATGGCAGAAGCCCAGAGATCCTGTGAGCCTTAATGCCCACTGAGGGCAAAGTGTGGTCATGGAGAGAATCAGTATAAGGTAAGCCACAGATGGGACTTCCGGTTATCAGGCATGCCCCTTACTCCCTTTAAAGATTTCTCACTGGCCCCATTGGCTGCATAATCTATCACCTTATAAAATCCTCACCCATATTCAGGGTCCAGGTGAAATGTAAAATGCCCAAAGAAAATTCCATTCACTTATGACCTGGACACCTTACTTCACCAGTCACTGAAGGTGGTTTTGGTATAAAAAGAGCCTCTGGGGCACTGGGAATCCGATGTACAGGATAAAGAAAGGAACGTAACCCAAATTGTTCATTTAAAGTGGGTGGATGGGTCTTAGAGGAATCCAGAACCTAGAATTATATTCAAAGCATTGCCCTTGATTCCTGAGTGTATCTCTCCAGTGAGCTGTTCCATGGCTTTCATTAGATTCTTAGTATGGGTCCCAGGCTCTAAAGCAGTGGTCTCAACCTTTCTAATGCCACAACCGTTTAATACAGTTCCTCATGTTGTGGTGACCCCAACCGTAAAATTATTTTTGTTGTTACTTCATAACTGTAATTTTGCTACTGTTAATGAATCATAATGTAAATATCTGTGTTTTCCAATGGTCTTAGACTCTACAGCAGCAGTTCCTATGGTCTTAAGCTCTACAGTTGCGACCCACAGGTTAAGAACCACTAGCAGGGTCACCTAAGACCATCGGAAAACACAGATATTTACATTACAGTTTATAACAGTAGCAAAATTACAGTTATGAAGTAGCAACGAAAATAATTTTATCGTTGGGGGACACCACAACATGAGGAACTGTATTAAAGTGTCACGGCATTAGAAAGGTTGAGAACCACTGCTCTAGAGAGAATGAGAAGAGCTTGAGAAAATGGCCAAAGCTGGCCATTTGCACCCCATGTTCCTTGCTATACCAGAATAGCTCTGGAACCTGGGCCCACAGGCACCCCTGGCTGGCCTAAGGCACTGAGTGTAGGAAGAGACAATGGATGAAGATGAAGCAGAGCAAAGGTACTGGGGAGTTTCTGGAGGGAAAGATAAGATAAAGGGTAAGAATGTTGGATATCAGACACAGAGCAAGAGGAGGTCAGATGGCCCAATCCCCTTGTTTTATAGATAAAGGAGGTCCAGAGAGGTTAAGTAAGCCTAGCACTTGGGGTCAGTCATCAGCTGCCTTGCCAGAGATTGGCCTTGCTCTAGGCCATCTGTGTGCCTCACAGCTTGTTCATTAAACAACAGATAAGCTCCCGAGAAAAGGGCAGAAATGCTGCTCTTATCTAACTGTTTGGGTGGTGGCTAGGGGCTGCTGCATTGCTGAAAGCTGGCATTTGGAATCACAGAATAAGGAAACATTCCTCTGGAATTATGCGAATGCGTCATTCTTTAATGACCCCAGTCCTTAAAAAAAAAACAAAAAAAAAAAAACACACAAAAACTTAACCTGCTAACCCTGTTCACTTGCCAACGTTTACTGAGAATTTACCGGTTCCAGGAACTAATGGTAGCCTCCACAGCGATCAATGAGATGTCTTTGCCTTTGAGGAGTTTATGGTGTGGTTCTAATGAAGACATACCATTGCAAAGCAGCTGAGTGTATTCCCTAGAGGGCTGGTTTGTTATGGCCTTTACAAGATGAAAGTGAGCAAAAAACAAGGCCTCTTGGGACCTCAGCATGATAAATCTTGGACAATAAGGCTAAGGAATAGCTCTGGATCTTACCACAGCCTCTCTGGCTGGTGGCATCAGGGATGCCCTAATCAGCCCCACTTGGGGACCTGTCATTGTTGTTTCCAGTGTCACAGAGTCATGCCATTCCATGTGCCATGGAGACTGTAAGCCTGAGGAACGACAGCAAGCAGCACTGGTGCATAACTGAAACTTTAATCCATACCTCAGTGTCCTGAGGTAGAATTCACTTGTCAGCCAGGGCTCAAGGAAGCTTGGGAAGTGAATGAGGTCACATGGATGGTAAGCCATGAGCTGAGTCTTGAACTCAGGCCCTGGCCCCAAATCCTGCTCCTGTGACACTGTTACTTCTGCCTTTTCCCTCAGGTTAAAAGCCAAAATTGGACTGAAAAATCCTTTTGTCTTATCTGTTTTGCAGTGAGACAACATGTTAGGTCTTGCAAAATTTAATTGAAAGTTAAGGGGTGGGAGCTCTTCCCAAAAGTGACCAGAAGTGACCTCTGAAAACGGCTCGCTATTCACTTGATCCAGAAAACTCCACAAAATCATGCAAATCAAGAGGGTCAAATCTTCATATTCACTTTAAGAACACCTGTGAAACTTCCCAGGACATCAAGGATATGCATATTCAAAAAGCCACCAAGTATCAGAAGGATGTCACTTTATAGAAGCAATGTGTGCCATTCTGTCATTACAATTGTGGTGTTGGTAGGTGTGCCCAGGTCAAACAGTGGGGCTAGACACAAGGTTATCATCCCAATAAGAGTGCTTATTTTTTCCTGCACATGCTTAAAAATTCAGAGAGCAATGCTGACTTAAGGGTTTAGATGTTGACTCTCGTCACTGAGCGCATCCAGCTGAACAAAGCTCCCAAGATTCAGCACAGAACTTAGAGAGCTCCAGGTGGGTTAATCCCCCCATGAGCTCTCCCTGCCACACTGAGAAGACTGTTACTGAAAAAGAGCAGATTGTCCCTAAGCCATAAGAGGAGTTTGCACAGAAGAAAAAGATGTCCCAGAAGATACTGAAGAAACAAAAAGTTAAAGCCCAGGAGTAAATTCAACATGAAATACCAAAGTAAAAAAAAAAGGAGGGGGGGGGGTGAGAAATCTCTTAAGAGAAATGACTGTTGCTACAGAAATGATACGCAGCCTTGCCCTTTCTGCCTCCTCCACAAGACAGGCTCAGTGTGGGTGTCATGCAGTCCCTACACAACAGCAATGAGGGCCCCCTCATTGGTAGAACTCTGGTCCCACAATCTTTTGCACCCCCACCCCTTGATTCATGTCCTGAAAGGCCTTAAGTGATCAAGGTCTAGAAGGCTTTTCATTGATGATTTGCTTTATACTTTAAAGCAAACTCTCATTGGAGAGGATATCAAATTCCATTGAAAGACAATGGATTAGGTATCTGAGGGACAAGAAAGCACCCTTAAAGGGGCAAAAATGAAAGCTATTGCAACGAAAGAAGTTCCATAAAATGCACTGAAGTAGTGAGACCTGAAAGATGAGTACAAAAGCCCCAGCCCAAGAGCTCTGGGTCTGCATGCTCATGTGAAATGTGGGTTTCGGAAGCTTGTACATTTACCTGAGAGGTTAACTTGCTTTTTATGCACTGTCAATAGACTTCCCTATGTGGCTGAGGTCACCTAGCGGTGCCTCAAAGAAAAGTTCACACCAACCACACAATGTTTATCCCTCCAGACTTCCTTTTTTGAGTCCTATATGTCACCTGCTTAAGAATAAGAAAATTCCAGTGACTCAGTTGGACACTTTCCAGGAAGAATGACTAGAACCTCCAGTGTCAGGACTCTAGTGCCAGAGCATGGAAATCAGATCTCAGAATGTGCACAAGGATAAACTTTTCCCACTTTTAAGTGACCACTGAAAGGGATCTTACTTGTCTGGGCCTCATGTAGTTGGTTCATTTTTCAAGGAATAGAACTATACTATTAGAAGATCTTGAAATGTCTTTCAACCTCTGGTAACCCATGATTCCTTGGTGTAGCAGTTCATGGGCAGCTCTGCCTATCATTCCAAGAGTCCTGGTACATAACACCTTCCTTGAGACTTATGCTTCTCGCTCCTGAATGTATCACCTTTCTTAGTCAGGATCCTTAGTAAATGTTTAATGAAATTCTTCAGGACACTGAGTTATAGAGTGACTTAACAGTTGGAAAAAGAAAAAAAGAATATCCCACATCAAATGAAAGGAGGGGTATTTATATCAGGTAAAAGAAGGTTCAGGGAAGGAAGATAAAGACCTTTCCCAGGAAGAACCAGCTGAGCTGGGGGGATATGAGATGAACTCCAAGGTAGGATGTCTGTGGGTCAGTGAGAAGTAAGAGCCAAGAAATAAAGTTCAGTGAGGATGAATTTGGAAGTCTTTAATCTACTGGAAGCACAGAGGGTTTTTAGCAGAGGAAAAACTATCTGGCAGTGATGTTCAGAATGAACTGAAAGGGAAGGCCTGAGAAGAAAGGGGTCAGGGAGGTTATAATAGAAAATGAAATCTGGACAAAGGCAGAAACAATGCAAACTCAGGCAACAAGTTTGTAGCAACCATATACCAAGGTCTGGATGCTATTCTAGGAATGGGATACAGGTGTGAAGGAGACATGTATCCCGTGCTTTGAGGAATTCACCTTTTAGAAGAGGAAACAGACATTACTTTTAAGAATCAATGCCCCACTTATATTAAGGGATTTGAGGAAACATACAAAAATACATTCAATTACGAAGAACAAATATAAATGATTTTATTATCCTGAAAACATCTCTTTAGATAAAACAGTATGGATGGCTGATCTTACAAAGCCTGGCTAGGCAAGGCATTTCAAAAAGCACACAACTAGGTCTAAGTGTAATTGCTTGGGTCATGGCAATTCATTCAGATACTAAGTAAAGGCTGCGAATGGGCTGGGTCCAGATTGGGCCCACAGAGAGATGTTTTGTTTGGCATCATGCCAGATACTTTGAGAAAGGGGTTCTGTTCTATCATGTCCTACAAGTCTGTTCACCTCATTTGTGTCACCTGTGTAGCCCTTGAGTGCATCAGATCTTGGGATTTCTCAGAGTGGAAGGTCCACTAAGAATCTCCAATAGATTTCTTTTTAAATATATTTTTATTGATTTCAAAGAGGAAGAGAGAGGGAGAGATATATATAGAAACATTAATAATGAGAATCATTTATTGGCGCCTCCTGCACACCCCAACTAGGGATCAAGCCCATTACCCTGATTCCTGGCTGGGAATCAAACCCGAGACCTCCTGGTTCATAGGTTAATGCTCAACCACTGAGCCATGCCAGTTGGGCCCCAATAAATTTTTCACAAAGGCTTTTGAAAATAATTGGATTAGAAAGTTGAAGTTAACTTTTGGCAAGAATCTAGAAAGCAGATGTGAATTTGACTTTAATTGACCCCTAAAAATAAACCAAGCAGATGGTAGGGTTAAAGACGATTATAAAAATTAAAAATATGGACCAGAAGTAAAGGAAGTTCAGAAAAGTTCATTGAGGCAAGGATAATACATTTTTAGGGAATATCCTTAGAACTTTGGGACTGGACATGTTTAGATTGGGATGAAGGATATGGGTAGGAAAGTTAAGGGGTAAGTGAAAACAAGATTTTGAAGTTGAATGACTATGAAACCAATGTATAAAAAGTTGAAGTGTGATACAAGGAGTTTAGGAGGGAGTTGATGGATTTGGTATTAGACGTAAGTATGGAACATCTAAATGCTGATGTTCACTAGGCATTTGAGGCTTCTGATATAGAGCTAAAGAGAGAGGATAGGGCAAAGAAGGAACAGCAGTAAGAATTGGAGTCAGAAAAAGTAATGAGTTCTCAGAAGTGTGAAGCAAAGCACTTAATCGGGGACAGAAAGGTACAGAGGAATAAGAAGGAACAATGGGAGAAAAGGAAAAGCCTATCACAGTAAGTATAAACAAAAGGATTCAAGAAGGAGGAATGGCCAAATGGGTCCAATGACACAGGATGAGATAAAGAACAAAGATGAAGGTAAAAAGGCATGGACTGGGCAGTAGGAAGATCATATGTAACTTCTGAGAGACTGGTATGAGTGTAGTTGAAGCAAAAGCCTGGAGTTTTAAAAAGAGGAAATAGAAAGGAAATGGAAACAGTAGGCATGGGTTATTTGTTGACCCCCTGTTTAAAGAGGTTCAAATCATGGCTCCTCATTTCTCTTAGGACAAATTCTATTATCTTTAATGTGCCTACAAGGCTTTGCACAGGTGTTCCCTATCACTATCTCCATTCCCAGTAAACTCCACTCCCCTACTCTCTGAGCCCTGGGTCACCAGCCTTCTCTCTGTTCTTTGCTGATCATTCTTTCTGCCTTGCATCATGCTCATTCTCCCCCGACTCTTATCCCTTCAGGCTCTCAGCCCCACTCAGCAGCCCCTCCCTGAGACAGGACACTCTCTGGCCTGGGAAACTGTTCAATAAGAGTCTATACCTTCCCCTCCAAGACCTGGTCAGCCCTGGGTGGCTGAGATCACATCTGTCTCTCTCCTAACAGCAGCCCAGCCAAATCAGAAGATGAAACAGATGGTTGGGTCTCATTTCTCTGGGAGTGGGGGTATAAAGAAGAACAAACCAGGTGTGCTGGAGAGAATGAGAAGAAGGGCAGGCTTGACATCCAAGGTGGTCAGGTCATCTCCCTGCTGGACAGGTGGCCTCTATTCTGCAAGGTAGGATTTAGAAGTGTCTGGCCAGGCTAGGCAGCACTTCTGCAAGGTTGGAACCTGCAGAAAGTCTGGGCTATCTCAGGGCATCTGGGTGCCTATCTTGGCACTGTGGGTCCATGGTGTGTCCTGTTCCCAAAGCCACCAGGACATAAGGCTCTGCTATATCTCTAAGGGCCTTTGGCCCACTCAGACTAGGGGCTCTGGGTCTAGCACTAGTAATTCCTTGCCCTGAGGTGGTGAGGCATTGAGTGAAGGTGTTAGGATACCCGCAGCTCCATGCAGCAAAGGAGTACAGGTCTGGTTCATTAGGTGGCCAGAGCTCATTGTGGGATACCTCAGCAAGTGGGCAGTAGAGACCACCCTGCAAATAAATGCCTGTGTGTATAAATTATATGTATACATATGCATGGGGGTGAGGGGAGAGGATTCCTGGCACCCAACACATGTAAGTAGCCTCTATGAAGTTCTGGTACCACCATTCAAAGGCCTATCAGAATGTCCTACCAAACAGGAAACCAATACACAAGGAGAAGATAATCTTTTTTCTGAGGTCTATAAAGCTTATTCTTTAAAGGGAGTCATTCTGAATAGCCTAGGAATGAACAGAAATTATTAAAAAGTCCCTGAATAAGGCTGCTGCTCTCCCCACTCCTTTGATGCTAAGAGTGGGAACAGGGTAACTGGCTGAGGTCCAGGATGGGGGTGAGCCCCCGCTCCACAACTCTCCTAGAGGCTCTCACCTGGAGTTCCTGCAGCTCCTCCTCACCCTGGACCAAAGCTGCTCTGCTACTAAGGGGCATCTGTGGCCCAGTCCAGAGTCGCACCTTCCTACTCTGCTGTTTGGCTTCCCTACGGTTCTGAGTCCTCCCGGCTGAGGCCACGTGGCTGCCATGTGGCCAGGACAACCTTCCTGTAGTTTGCCTCATGTCCTTTTCTTTGGGGGCCCACTACCAACTTTTTGTTTTCTGTCCCAGAAACATTTCTGTCTCTCAGCACCAACTCAGAGTCTTTTAGACAGACTGTGGGGTCTTGAAGGTGCACGGAGAAGCCACCCTTAGATGGAAGCCACTCCATCTCCCTGCTCCCTTCATCTGACCTCTTGCCTTCTCTGACCTTCCCCATTCTTCCCTCTGTCTTACTTTCCCACCTCCTGACCAAGTTGGGAACTTGAAAGGGCCACACTGTGCCCTGGTTGGGCTATGCCACCATGGCGACCCCTGTGGCTCCGTGGGTGCTGGTCTGAGGCAGAGCTGGTCAATGATTGACCTTTCTTTGCCCCTAAGGGCCCCCCCCCCTCATTCTTGGTACTGTGACCAATGTAGCCAGCCCTTTCCCGTCCACTTGGAAGGTAGAGTTCACGAAGCAGTGAGGGTTCAGATGTCACTCACAAGGGCTTGTCTTATCTGCCTTCTTCCAATTCAGGATTCAAAAGATAAGTGAGGGCTTGGGAAGCTCCCAGTGCCTGGAGGAGGTCCAGGAGGGTGGCCCTGCTCCTTTCACCTCGGGGGCTTGCTCTGGGACCTTCTCTCCTTTTCCATCTCCCAGTGGCATGTGAAGGCCCCTTTCCTGGCAGGGCTGTGTTGAAAGTGCCCTCAGAGCAGGCATTGTGAGCTTGGCCAGGGTCCAGCTGGGATGAGCAGCTGGGGTGCTAGGTGTCTGCAGGTCTAGGACCCGGAGGTATGGGCTTCCCTCATCAGCCTCACCACCCCACCCCCATCCTCTCTGCTTCTCCCTCTGTACCCCTTGGTCCCGATCAAAGCCATTTAAAGTGGGTAGCACAATGCCTGGTACAGTGTAGACCCTCAATAAACATTTGCTAACAGACAAAAGAATGAAGCCATAAATAAATAAATAGTCCCTGAATGTAAGGACCGAATGAATCCCATTATAAGCAACAAAATGGCATGATTAAAAGCATGGACTCTGGTCCTGCCAGTGTGACTCAGTGGTTGAGCATCTATCTATGAATCAGGAGGTTAATTCTGATCAGGACATATGCCATGGGTGCTGGCTCAGTCCTCAGTAGGGGCATGCAGGAAGCAGCTGACCAATGATTCTCATCGCTGATATTTCTCTCTCCCTTCATGAAATAAAAAATATATTTTTTTAAAAAAAAGGCATGGGCTCTAGAGACAGACTATATCAACTCCAATCCAAGTTCTTCCACAAGTTGGGTGCCCTAGGATTATGCCTCAGTTTCATCACCTGACTTCAGTGAGGATGAATGGCTTAATATTTGTAAAGTGCCTGACATATAGCAAAATGCTTTGTTAGCATAAAAAAAAATCTCATCCTGCCCTGGCTGACTAGCTAAATTGGTTAGAGCATAGTCCTGATACACCAAGGTTACAGGTTCCATCTCTGATCAGGGCCCATACAAGAGGCAACCAATGAATAACTGAAACAACAAATTGGTCTCTCTCTCTCTCTCCCCCCCTCCCCTTCTCTACCTAAAAGATCAATTTTAAAAATCTTAGCCTTTCAGGTCTTTAAATGGTACTTTGAGTCATCTTGAACTTTTTAGGAAGATGAGAAACCGAGCTTCTTAGCCCCACTAAACGTTTAGACATCAAAGAATCCTCACCTCCCACAATAATGTGGGATTGTAAAAGTGACACCACATAAGCTGAAACTGAGCCAAATCAAAACCAAGAGAGAAAAATCACTGCTGTGACCTTCCACATTTTTGTTGAAACAGTGAAAACTCTTACTGTAGGATTTTAATATATAGGAAAATGGGGGAAAATAGTAAAACTAATATTTAATACACTATAATTTAAAACATTAGAAATACTGCAATTCTTAGGGTTTTCTTTGTTTAAAAAGCACACATATAAAGAGAATTTGAACAGGTCATGCCTTCTTTGTATAACTTAGGATACCAAGGGAGCATACCTTGGTGAGCACATTGGTGAATTGTCATACTCCTTTATAAATTTCCATCAGCTCCCAATATTTTATCCCTTGTGTTTTCAACGTTGTGAAATATCTCAGAGTTCCTTTAATGTGAAGTTTTCTGCCAGCATCATTTCCTTTGTGACATCATCCTCCTTTTTGTCACAATCACTTTCACTTTTAACACTGGTTTCAAGTTTCATCAATATGAATAGAAACCTGGAGGGTCCTGCTATTAGAAAGTCACAGGAGCTTACTCAGAATATCAAATTCCATTCTGGAAATTAAAAACCAAGAAACTCAACCTGTGCAAAGGAACCAGATAATTACAAAAACACTGCTGAATTCCAGTCTCTACTTTACACACACACACACACTAACACACTAACTTTTCAATACATGTACAGGTATTTTTAGTGTCTTACACTTAACTGTTAATGATTACTTAAAAAGTGGGAAAATAAACTGAATCAAGCAAATGAAAGTAGTTGTTAGAAATGGGTCCTGGGTTGGATGATTAAGATCTCATATGGGTCTTGGGAGAATTATTAGTACACAGTCTCTAAGAATGTGATGAGAGGTCTAGCTTCTTTCCCCCTAAAAAGGGGCAGATGAGCAGATACAGCATTTTATGCAGCATTTCAGGGAGTTCACAGAGTCCCTAAAATCCAATTAGAAGCCCTGGCTAAGAATCTAGCACTTTATTACTAGATAAAACCCAACCAAAATCTGTTTCAGAGCCATTACAAGTCCTGGAAACTTCAGGCACTTTCTAAGGGAAGATAAACCCTGAAGGAGTCATCAGCCCCTGGGAAACTGCATTGAATGGTGCTCTTTCCTCTCCCTACAAATCTATCCAATCTAGGTAACTTCAACAAATCAGCATCTCTGAAACTATCTCTTGAGAATATAGATATTAGGAAACCTTACTGTAAAGACAGGCTCAATGTTATGTTGTTGAAAAACAGAACCAGCAAATCATCAAACTGAAAATCATCTTACACAGGAGATTAGCTGCCGTGAGGAGCAAGGTTGCTGAGTGGCACCTGAGCCTATCTATCGCAGGTGGCATTCTACTTTGTCCTTTCTTTTCTTCCTCCTTCCAATTCCTGTTCTTTCTCCTCCTCTTTATTCTTTCTCACCCATTCTTCTTTCCTATTACCTCGGACATTGGCCCCCACAGGCATTGCTTAATTCAGCCTGTGATGCAAAATGTTTTAAGCCTCACTTGTCCTCAGTGAGTCAACTTGAATTCAATAGACAATCTAATGGGGGGCTCTGAGAATGCCTCACTGATGACCAAGAAACACATGCTTGCTAGAGAAGCTTATTCTTTGGGAAAAGCAATTTTGAGCAAGGAAGGGTGTGGGGGGGATTGCTTTAAAAAAAAAAAAAGTGATTTGGCTGCAAGGGGAAAAGATTGCCTTCAGAAAATCTGCTGATGAAGTCACAGAATGACTCCACCTCTTCATTTTTTGGTATTTTGGTAAGAAATGTGGCTCTCGATTGGGAATTCAGTCACTCTATCCACTCAAGGGCAAAATGATAAGGTTCTATCAGACCAAGCGTCTAAATGAACCTGAGACTCTATCAAGGTCAGAAATGCTGCATGTCAAGCCAAAAGATCTCTCTTGGGCTTGCTTGTTTTGACTTGTACCCACAAGTCAAATTTGTCTTGTCTAAGTGTCCAATCACAGTATAAAACCAAGTGCAGCTCTCTACAGTACAGCATCTTCTCCAGGGAAGGAGTCCTAGCTATATCTCTTGGGGAATTCTCTAATTTTTCGGCCCCTTCGATTTCCACAGGACTTTAACTTGCCTCCATTGAGCTAGAGGAACAGAGTATGATTTTGGAAATGCTGAACCCAGTGCATTATAACATTACCAACGTAGTGCCCGAAGCTGTTCCTGTTGCCACCATGCCCATCCTGCTGCTCACTGGCTTTCTTTTTTTGATCTGGAATTATGAGGACACATCTTCAATCCCAGGTAAGTCATCATTTATTTTGTGTCTAAGATTATTTACTTGGGTTTTGGGTCCATGAGGGTAAAGAAAATTTTGTAAAAAGACCTGGGGAGAGAGCTGAATCCCACAGCAACATTAGCAAATGAAGACTCAGGTGAAAATTGTGATATAAATTATCTGTACATTTTAAAAATTATTTTAAAATATATTAGATAACACCTTCTACTCTGTAATTATCTCTGGTAAGGCAGACTTGGCACAAACCCTTTAACATGTAAGTTTGAGACTGGAAGGAGTAAGGTAAAAATTCAGGGTTTTTTTTTTGTTGTTGTTGTTTATTTGTTGGATTCAAATTCATACCAATTTTGCTCTGAAAGTGGAAAAGTCTCTGGAATACCTTCTGTACTCCTTTCCTTCTCCTTCCCATTCTGCCTCATCCAAGCCTTCTCCCTGCTTTCTCTTCATTTTCTTATGTTCTTAAGGGGAGGGGGGTGATAACAGTGCCACCATAAGAACTGGATGAGACCTGGGCAGTTGGAAGAATGGGGACCACTACAATTTCCTTTGAACATCACACCAGGATAGATTCTTCAACAAGATCTGTGGGTCCATCAAAAGTAGAGTATAATATAAATAACCAGATAAATTCACTAGAAACCCCTAGCACTCCACCACCATCAGATTAATTCAGAATGAACCAGAAATATCAGACTAGTTTTTTAGTTTTCAGTGAAAATTCCTTGTGGCAGGCATCTGCCCCAATCCCATGAGCTGTACAGTAAGGCTATAGTCATTACACTATATCCTTTACAGGAGCATAGTCATTACACACTTCCAAGAGCGGTGTGCCTCAACACAGAGTAATTTAGAGCTGGAGTATGGAACCGTTGCAAAGTGCCCTGTGTCTGGATTCTTTAAGAATTTTCAGAGAACTGCCTGTCTCTCTGTCTAATTCAGCCTGGTACTTTAGGTTACTGTGATGCCCAATTTAACAAAACATTTAATTTTTTCTCTACTCCTGATGGGGTCTGAGGGAAGGTTCTTCCATGGTCTTTAACTTGAAATCCTTTCTCACTGAACTTCTTCTTCCCCAGTGGGCTCCCCGGTCAGATTCCAGGAATAGTGGAGGTGAAGTAGGTGCATTTTAAACTAATCCCTCCTCCCGCCACACACACACACACACACACACACACACACACACACACACACGTTTATGCTGCAGGTGGTGGCAGAATTCCCTCAGCCCCATGAGTGAGGAGGTCAATCTAGGGGGCAAGTATGAGAACTGGCATCCCTGGAGCTATGGGTCAGGAGCCTCGGTGGCCACGCTTTCTGCCCCTGCTGTGGGCAGGGGACATCATGCTGCCATACACTGCCAGGTCACATAGTGCTGTGGCTCTCAGCCACACTTGAAGAGGGGCCCCCAGACTGATATTTGAAAAAAATCTCCCCAAGTGATTTTTCCTAAGCAGCCAGGGTTGAGAGCCACAGATATAAGCCCAACACCTTCATATGACAGAAGGAGATACTGAGTCCCAGAGAGGCGATCTGCTGCGCCCAGCAAATGATTTTGACAAAAATGAGAAACCATGAAGTCCAATCTCCCCATCTTACAGCTATTGTCAGATGCCCAGCTGCATGGAAAGTGAAAGTGCATGTATGATGGGGCAACCAGAAGCCCTACTTCCCACGTGGCTGCTCATTTTGCTAGCCAGGGATCTTCTAGGTCCGGGCTTTCCCTTTGAAAATGTGAGGTCTGCTCAGAATCCTCTGTGGCACAGACTCTAAGATCCCATGTTCCTTGTTAGGGTAGGAAAAGTGAGGAAATTGGCTTTCCTGGGCTAATTTCAACCAATACTTCTAAACTCCTTTGGCCAGTTCCCTCTCGTCACTGTTCTCTCTGGGTTCTCAATTTTAGGTTTGGGGAAGCTCAGAGTCAGCAAAAGCCAAAGGAGCTTAAGAAGGTGCAATGATTCAAAGCCCTTAAGTTTAAGTTAGTTTACAACACAGCAACTTCATACACATTTTCTCTTGTGATCCTCATAGCACTCTGGTGGGGTGGGTGTGTTTCTGCCTATTTTGCAGATAAAGAACCTGAAACTAAAAGAGGGTAAATATTGCATGTCTACTAAGTGATGAAACTCGGACTCAAGTCTAAGCTTCTTTAACCCACATATAGTGACTGTCCCTGCTACATCAGGCTCTGGGAGGTGAGGGAGACATGGGGGTATAGAGATGATACACAGACAAGTGACTCCATGCCAGGGAGAGCTATGAGAGTCTGGGTGAGGAATTAGGAGCTCTAAAAACTTCAGTTCTGGGGAAATGCTAAGAGTTCACCGATCTTTGTGCAAGATTCACAGTTCCTGGCACCTGGCAGCTCTTTCCCCAAAACACACAGCCATTCCCCAACCTTGCACATGGGTCTTCTCCCCCAGAGCCTCTCTCTGCTCTGGGCACCAGGTCCCCACAGGGGACCCAGGGGAAAGGACACAGCAATACATTCTCTTTTCTCCTCTAAGAAAATATTTTATGGAATAGAGCACAAATAAACATGCCATCATGCTCCGGGACAAAAAATAGAATGTCAGCAGAGTTCCCAAAAACATCTCTTGTGTCTTTTCAATCATACCCTCTCTCCCCGCAACGGTAAACGTGCTTCTGTTAGGTGACAATTACTCCCTGCATTTTTTACAGTTTTACCACCTAATTTCACATCCCAAACAATATGTAGTTTAGTGCTGCCTGATTTTAAATGTTTTAGCAATGGGATCCTATATTACTTGCTCTTCTATCTTGCTTCTTTTGCTCAATTTTATACTTGTAAGATTCATCCTCACGGTGGCCTGTAGCTGTAGTTCATATGGGTTGTGGTTACACAAACATCTTATATTTAATTATTGTTTCTACTGTTGAAAGGCATTTGGGGTGTCTTCAGTTTGGGGCATATTGTGAATAGTGTTGCTATGAACATCCGTGTGTGCAGGCTTCTCTTAGCGGGTATAACCAGTGTGAAATACCTTTCATACAACAGCTTTTTCATTAGATAGCAGGAAAGAGGCCCAGTTGTTGGCTTCACAAAGGCTGTCTCTATACTAAATTGCAGTCAAGCATTTACTACTGCTTCTCTTAGGGTGAAAACGGCTCCTGCATATGTTGCATGTCTAGATACGCACCTCCAAAACCTAGAGGCAGAGAGCAGCTTAGTATGTGGCTGCAACCAGAGTATTTCCCTAATTTCCTACTGAAGTTTCTCCCCTCCTAGAGCATTCTTCTCTCTGGCTGGAAGGGGTAAGATATGTGTGTAAATGAAAGGATTATACTGTGTTATAATTGCTTGATTTTGCACTTTTTCTTTACATACTCTCCCCTCCTGCCGGGATTCTGCTGGGGACCTACTTACACTCTAATTCCTAATTTGGAGCTAGTGTCTATACCTAGTTGGGTTTCAGTAAGTGTTTGTTGGATGAATTAAGTTGACATATGAATGATCACTAAAGGACCCAACACTCTGATTCTCTTCTGCTTAGAACACTCATGTTTCCAACCTAAGTAAAGTTCATTGCAGTCTCCCTTTTGAGTAGACAAAACTCTGCACTGTCATCTTTTATATTTGAATGGTGATTCCCAAACTTTTTAGATAAAAAATGAAAAGTGCAGCCTTTGTTTCTCATGAGTCTAGGACATTGAGGAAGCAAATGTTGAATAAATCTACTTCCAAATAGCCAGATGTTTGACCTCATTTGGAATGAATGTATTTGATACAATGATATTTTTCTATTTTTATAAAAATGTAAGTGCAACCTAAAATACTCTAAAAAGAATGGCATGTAAAAGTTTATTTTCAATATTATATATACACCTAATTAATTTAAGAAATTCATTCAGAAAACATTTATGAGTCATCTACAATGTTTCAAGTATTTTGTTATGCATATTTCAATTGATAGCAGGTTAGTATATCTCATGACATTTTTAAGGAAATACATATTCAACTAAACTTGCTTATTTAAATCTTTTTAAGAACTTAATGAAATTATTTTATATAAAGTCAGTTATCTACTTATAATATAGTGTTATTAGTATAAAAGATTAAGAACCTTTTGAAAATGTTTTTCTTCTATAGATGTGAACAAAGTTCTTCATGTTAAAGAAAAACAGCTAACAGTCTTGCCCACATTTAATGCAACTCTTGGATAATTAAGAACTTGGTCTGCCAAATTTGGAACTAAACATCTAATTTAGTTTACTCAAAAAAAAAAGCTTAGATTATTATTACACAACTACTGCCCATAAAGTGAGAATACTCCCTCACACAGTTGTGCATGTTTTGCTTTATAACTATTTCACTAACAGAATGTAATTAAAGAATAAGATTTAGAAAACTAATACTTTATACATAAATTCCTAAAATCTTTTTTTAAAGCCTTTATCTAACTTTTCACCACCACTGGTAAATTCAAGCTACCAAGTTTGATATCTGATATAAGCAACAGAAAATTCCATAGTTGTTCACTGAATTCCTATCTTCAAAATTCTGCCCTGGAGGGGTAGCTCAGTTGGTTGGAGCACCTTCCCAGTCAGGGCATATATGAGAATCAACCAATTTATACATGAATGCATAAATATATGGAATAATAAATCAGTATTTCTCTCTCTCCTTGCATCTTTTTCTAGAATCAATAAACCAATTAATTTTTTAAAATTCTATCTTTGTCTGCATAAGCAAGGATGAAAGTCGCTGAGTAAAACCACATTGAAGGACTAAAACTCTAGTCTAAAAACTGATCAGACTCACTGCCTACTTCAAGTTTTAGCTTTATTTTGCCTAATGAGATTTAGCTTAATATTCTTTTCTTAAACTGAGTACTTTTTGAAGAATGAATATTATTTGTTTGGACATTACCTTTGCAGACCATGTTTTTCTTAGTTTAAAAGGTTACACTTTTATAAAAGTTTATATCAAAACTACAACCTAATTCTGATCCACCCATTAGGTCAACTGGGGGATTTAAACCAAAAGTTTTCAGACAAAACTAGGCAGTCAAACAAATCTATCAGTTTGTCATTTTCCCTGGTGACTATGCTTATAACTGACAGACTGATTAACTTGTATTTGAAACTCAGTGACATCATTTAACATGGCAAGAAAACAGTAGACACATGCTCTAGTTCATTCTAAATGAAATGATTGAGACCAAATGGAACTAGTATGGTGTGGACAATGAATTTCTTTTTACTCATGGAGGGGTAAAGAAATTCTAGTTAAGCTTATTGTTTTGTTTTGTTTTGTTTTGTTTTAATTTTTAGTGATTCACAGATATACATCAGGAGATGTGAAAAAAAACACTTAGGTATAAAAAGAACAAGAACAGCAGTAGAAAAGCAGCCTCTCTTTTTGATGTAACTGGAATGCTGACTGTGACTTGATGGTTTTCCTAGGTCCTGGCTATTGTATGGGAATTGGGCCCCTCATCTCCCACTTCAGGTTCCTGTGGATGGGGATTGGCAGTGCCTGCAACTACTACAACAAGATGTACGGAGAGTTCATTAGAGTCTGGGTATGTGGAGAGGAAACACTCATTATCAGCAAGTAAGTCTATTAATAATCAGAGACCCATTTTTAAAGTCAAAGCTGGGCTTTTTCCTATTCAAAAAACAAACTTACTTATTTTGGTATCTTGCCATCTTTGTTCCTGAGGCTGTGTTTTCATTAGTTCAGTGAAAGTGAGACATTCCTAGGTAAAAAAATCTAGCATTGCAAACAAGTGGAACAAACAATGAATGGGCTTTGCCTGAAGCCAGCGCTACATAGATAAAGAACTCCGGAAAGCTGGGAAAGTATTCACAATCTCTCTAATCAGTGAATGTGGAGAATATAGATGGTCTGGTTTCAACTTAACATTCTTTAGAAAGAGGCATTATCTTTTCTGCTTTCCTAAGCATTCCTGAGACAAAAATCTGACAGTACCAGTTTGCTAGTGTGTTTCTAATACCAAGCTACTGGGCACCACTAGAAGGGTAGACAGTAGATAAAGAAGCCATCCATCTGACTTCTAGTCATCTATGCTATTTATGACTGCATGCCGGTGTCCCAGCTGAATGACCTTATTAAATAAAGTAGGAACACTATTGCTTAATAGAATGATCCCGCCCCCATTGTTATATTTTCTAGATAACTTTAGCAGATTGAATTCACTCCAGGATTAATCAAATATGCATTGATTGTACAGAATTAACTTTGTGAAATACCTGTTTTCTTATTTAGTAACTAGAGGCCCACTGCACAAATTCATGCATAGGTGGAATCCCTTGGGGTGGGCTGTGAGGCTGGGAGCATGAGTTGGGGCCCAGCTCGTGCTCCTAGCCTCGCAGCCCTGCCTGGAACCTCGCCTTGGCCTGGTACCACCCATTCACCGGCTCCACCATCCCACAGTGGTCCCACTCTTGTTGGGACCCATTAGGGCTGGCAGCACCTCCACTGAAGCACCGCATCACCAACGTCCACCATGTTCCATGCTACCCCCTGGTGGTCAGCTTATGTCATTGCAAGCATTCAAAGTCCCAGTTGAACTCCTGGTCAATCGAACAATTTGCAGATTAGGCTTTTATTATATGGGATCATAGAAAATGGAGAATGTCAGAAAGAACATATTTGACCAGACTTCCAGCTATCTTTACTAGATTTTTAGCAGCTTTGCCAACAGTCTCATTAATGAATTTTTTAATTTAAAATCCTTAATGGGGCTTTATCCACAAACTAAGGCTTGCCAGGGTCTTTTTTTTTTTAATATATATTTTATTGATTTTGTACAGAGAGGAAGGGAGAGAGATAGAGAGTTAGAAACATCGATGAGAGAGAGTCATCGATCAGCTGCCTCTTGCACACCCCCCACTGGGGATATGCCCGCAACCAAGGTACATGCCCTTGACCGGAATCGAACCCGGATCCCTTCAGTCCCCAAGCCAACGCTCTATCCATTGAGCCAAACCGGTCTCGGCATTGCCAGGGTCTTTTACTGATTTATTAGAATGATTTTTTTTAGATACAAAGATTATCAGCCAGAAGTAAAGTGAAGCATTTCTGGAAACTACATTGATTTTTTTCAGGCCAATATTACATATATCATTTCATAAAATACCATATTATCCTCAAAGAATTATCCAATTCTCTGAACCAAATACCTGAAAGAAGGAAGTGAGGGAGAAAAATGTCTTATCTTTCCAATTATTTTTAACTATTTTAATGTTATTTTTGACCAATCTAACACCTCACTTTTTGCCTCAGTTTTTTCTGTTCCTTCGGTTTGATGACTTTGTACTTTTAAGGCATACCATGCTTACACAACTGATGTAAACAGCTTCAGATGGAGATGTCACTTCATTCGGTTCACTGTGAAACCACTCTAATGCAGTGGTTCTCACGGAGTGGTCCCTCAGCCAGCAGCATCAACATACCTGGGAACTTATTAGAAATGCACATTCTTGGCCCCAACCTGACCCACTAAATAGGAATGCCTGGGGTGGGCCCATGATGTATTTTCACAAGCTCTCCAGGTGGCTGGAGGCACACTCAAGCTTCAGAAGCACCCTCTTAGGGCTAGACCATGCTTACTCTTGGATTTTATTCTCTTGAGCTATTGAACTGGTCAGCTAAATGTGAAAAAATTTGATATATTCTCATTTAAAAAATCAATATTTTACTCACTTTTGCAACTGACTGCAGTCTCCAAATGTCCTGGGACTGATGACATTTAGACATGGGGATTGGACATCCCCAGCACAGCAAGCTGTCTTCCTCCCCTCAAGTCAGCATCTGCCTTCCATGTCATCTGTTCTCTCTCTCCACACCCTCTCCCCCCACCCCGCCCCAGACAGGTACAGTGACCCACAGGATATTCATCCAAAAGGTTATCTGTCCACAGCTCAGGATCTGGAGCAGTGGTTCTCACGTTAAAGTCACTCAGAGAGTTTTAGAAATCCCAATGCTCAGGCACCAGCAGTGTTTATAGCTCTCCGGGTTATTCCAATGTGCCGAGGAGCTTGAGAGGGGACAGGAGGTAACAAGTTTCCAGAGCAGGAGGCCTTTCCCTAGAGCTGAGGGAAAACTAAGTGGAGTTGGAATGGGTTTTGTCTTATTGTGTTATCCTTAGGTCTAGCTCAGGTGGTGGTTGTATTAGACTAGAATTTGAGTGAAGAATGATGCATGGAGAAAGGAGCAGGGAACCAGAATAGAAATTACTCTTAGATCCCGGATGCTTACATCACCAGATAAATTCCCTGGAAGCCAAAGCCACTTCCTGAAGTGGGACCCTCATTACAGTGAGGGGTGGGTGGCATCCAGCCACTCTACTGTCTTAATTAGAAAAGTTACCGTAGCCACCTAACCAAGTCGGGCACTGATTCACGCTGGAGATGTGGACACAACTCATCCTGCCCTTTCCCCCAGCTCTTCCAGTTCTTTCTTTGTCCTGTCCTCACAAGCTTTTCACTGGTTGGAGTCTTTGTGTTCTTTTTAATTGCCTCTGAGCCACTCAATTTTGTTAAGGGCCTACCCCGCCCCCGACAGGAATAGGACATGTTTGTCCCTATCTCCTTTCCCTGCCTGTTCTTCAGGTCTCTTCCAGGACTACCTGTACCTCTTGAAAAGACCCCATTGGACCTCAGAAAGCTTTTTATTTTTATATGAATAGTTTGCCAGATCTTTTTTTCTTTTGAAAAGTTTGAGATCTATAGTCATTATAACTGTGTAGAGATTATGGCTCAACTTTTCTAACCAGTTTAGTTCTGAAGTGGTGAGGGTGCAGAACTTCAGGGCAGGAACAGGGTGGGGGCGAGGCTGGGGGCTGGGCAGGCATGAGTGTTGCTGGGATGTGGCCTGAGCAACTCCAGGCTTTGGGGAAAGGTCCATCTAATCATCTGTACATAAAGTATGCATAATTCCCTAATCAGGTATGTGCTAAATCAATGAGGGTCTATAGAAGTTGTGCATGACACTATATGTCATACATAAATTATTTTTTGTCATGAGTACAAAAAAAATTGTAGATAGCATCCATAAAGCAGAATTAGCAATGGAAATGCTAATTAGGGTCATATTTCCATATATATTAGCAATTAACATAGCAACTAGGGTTATAGTACATGTTTTAGGAAATTTATTCATTTACTATTTTTTTAAAATCCTCACCTGAGGATATGTTTTCTTTTTATTTACTTTAGAGAGAGAGGAAGGGAAAGGGAGGGAGGAAGAGAGAAACATCAATCTGTTGCCTCTTGTACTCCCCCCAAACAACTGGGGATTGAACCTGCAACCTGGGTATGTGCCCTGACCAGGAATCAAACCTGTGACCTTTTGCTGTACAGGGCAACGCTCCAACCAACTAGCCATACCAGCCAGGGCATATTCATTTGTTCTTTAAACATATAATTATTGATAATTTATCATTCTCAATACTAAACACTGGATGATCCTAAGTTATCATAGTCATTATTGGTTCTCCATTTATTTGTTAAATAAATATTTACTGAGAAGTTACTATGTTCCCTGGATATCATAAACAAATCAGCCAAAATCCCTACTGTCTATCCCAATAGAAATACATTGTTCTATTGTTAATATACTAACAATAAAGAAGTAAAATGTATAGTATATCAGTAGGGTAACCAACCATCTCAGTTTTCCTGGAACTATGGGGTTTTCTAGGATGTGGGATCTTTAATGCTGAAACTGGGACAATCTCAGGCAAACTAGGATGGTTGCTCACAAAGCTAACAGGTAGATATATGCTACACAGAAAATTAAAATAAAGTAGGGGAATGGGGAGGGTCTATTGTAGGGTTGGGAGAACAATTGTAAATAAGTGGTCAAGGCAGACCTCATTGAGAAACAGCATTAAAATAAAGACCTAAAGAAAGTGAGGGAGAAAGCCATACGGAAACCTAGAGGCAAAACATTCCAGACAGAAGGAACAGCAAATGCAAAGGCACTGAGGTATTATTTAATAAGAAGGATAACAATATGGCTAGTGGAAGAGTAGTGGAGATGGGGTAACAGAGGGAATAGGATAGCAAAATCTTGGTTGGCCTTGCAGGCCATTATAACAACTCTGGCTGGTACCCTGAGTGAAATTTAGAACTATTAAGGAGTTTAAGCAGAAGAATGACATATCTGACTTACTTCCTCATGTTTCAGCAGAATCGTTAGGAAAAGATGGTGAGGGGACAAGGGATGGGTACAAAGAGAGAAATTAGTGGGGAAATGGTGGTGGCTGGTCCAGGTGAGAGTAGTAAGGTAATAAGATGAAGAGATAAAATTCTGGATATATTTTGAAGGCAAAGCCATAGGTGCTAACAGACCGAATATTGGGTGTGAGTCAAGGTGATGCCACAGTTTGTGCCTGAACACCTGCAAGAATGAAGATACTGACTTATGTGAGATAGGTGGGACAAGTTTGGGATGGGGAGAAATCCACTTTGATTCCATTTCAGACATTTTGACTTGACAGGTCTTGTAGACATCTAAGTGGGATGTTGAGAAGCAAGGTCTAAGCCTTCTGACTGTCAACAAAACCTCACTGTTACCAATCCAATGCCAACAGGAGTCCTAGTCTGTGGTGTGGTGAAAGGAGTCATTTTATTCAGATAAACAGTTTGCAAACCACAGAAAGGCAGCCTCCAGTGGAAACTGAAAGTGTGCACCTCCAAAGCAAATGGGAGACTCACATATATAAAGTGCCCACCTTGGACCCTGATTGATCCATTTTATGCAAATGAGAAATCCAAATTTACATCATTTGATTGTTCTAAATAGCACTGCCCTGAATGGTTGGATTAGCACATCTTGATTGGTCTTAGGGAGCTGCTTTCATGGGTTGGGAAAGATACAAACGAGGACATAAAGAGTTAAAGAAAGTGAGGAAGAAAGCCATGCAGCTCTGATCAGACAGGGTAGGTGTCAGTCCATTGGTCAAAATACGATTCTAGTAGCTCCTTTATAAGGTTTGGCTCAGTGAGCAGCACAGTGCAGGGGGGTTGACAGCTCAATCTGTAGCTTTTCCCTGATATGTAGTGTGCTTGTAAACAATGGCTGCTAGATTCTGATTATGAATTTGGGCACAGTTAACCACAAGGAGTCCTTCTTGACAGATATATTCCTTCCTGTGGGCTACAAGACCCACCACCATAGTCAGAATCTAGCAAAGGAAGCTAGATAGAGAAAGGAAAACCAGGAGAGAATGGTGGTCTGAACACCAGGTGAAGAAGGGATTGCTAACCATAACATGTGAATACAGAGATCTGAGTGCTGCATTTAGCAATAGGAAGTTCACAGATAACCTCGGCAAGAGCAAGGTGGGGACAAGAGAGTGGTGAAGGCAAAAATCTGACTAGAGTAAAGAATGGGGGAAGAAAAATTGGAGGCAGCAGGTGAAATAAATTTCCCAAGCAATTTGCCATAAAGTAGGAATTTCATCCACAGGAACAGGAGGAAAGGCTGAATCTATGGGCACAGATCCTGATGGTTGGAGCTTGCAGAGATTCCAGTTGCTTCTGTTTTCTCAGTAAAATTGGAAATAAAGTATTTAACTGAGAATGAAGGGAGTTGAAATGGAACATTTGAAGAGAGAGGAGGCAGGATACAACAGTCATCTGGAAGAGTGAGTGAGGGAGTGAATGGACTAGGGAAATGCAGATTTGCTAGCTGCACTAAGGGCCCACTTAAATGTAACTGAGACCTGTCAGCAGTGGTAGGGGTGGGGTTGGGGGTGGGGGTGGGGGTCGGAGGCAGTTTCCAGCGCCATTCAACTGCCAGGTGCAAAGCATAGAGTAAGCCAAGAACTGGGTTTAGCCAGGATTGTGGTTTTACCAAACAACTATGGCAAAGGGTCAAGGGAATTGAGGATGCATGGAAGAGAGTGATTTTAATGATTGATAATAAAATATTTTTCAAATTTTCTATTGAGAACATGTTCAAATGAACAGGAAAGTTAAAAGAGTAGTCCTCCCTTGCTCTCCCCATGACATTGATCTTTGGAAAAAACCAGGTCAGTTGTCTTGTAGGCTGTCCCACATTCTGAATTTCTCACATTGTTTCATTATGATGTCATTTCACATATTTTTCTATCCCCTGCATTTCTTATAAATTGAAAATTAAGTCTAAATTCTTAATTAGATTCAGGGTAAACATTTTTGTAATAATAGTTCCTTGGTAATATAGGCATTTCATACTGCTTCATACCAAGAGACAAGGAAAGGTTGTCCCACTATTAATGATACTAATGTAATCACTTGGTTAGGGTGGTTACAGTCTGATCTCTTGCAATGACCTCAGTACTTAAGCTGGGGTAAGTGAAGATATCAGAAGGGCAAAGGACAATGAAAAGGTGATAGACGGAGGGAGCATAAACTTCAGGCACAGAATTGGTCTAGACAAGGCAAGTATTTCCAAGTATGACCAATTATTCCATTAATTGTCTCCTCCATATTTCTAGTGCTCATTACTCTTGAACCTGGCCATAGACGTGTGGGTCTTTTAAACTCACAACACTTACCACTTAAGAACTTACTTTCTGGCTCCTTTCCATTTTAAATAAACAGTAGGTTTATTTTTTTTTTTACTTTATGTTATCTTTTTACTATATGTTTAAAGAACAGTTACTCCAGTTACCAGACAATTAACACTAATCTCTATCCCTCTGAGCTTGGGGACTCCCTCAGTCTCTCCTCAAGATGAGAAATTCTCACTTTCCCAACGTGTCAGTATAACATCTCCCTCAACTGGTGTTACAGGGTACAAGCTCAGGCGGGGCGAGTTTGCTGATGTGCTACTGAGTGCCAGAGAACTCTGGGCCTGGTTCTTTGTTCCTCACCAACCTTCTCTTAATCATTTTCCCAATTTATTCTGGTTATATAAAGCCAGCCTACTTTTGATAAAAAAAAAAAAAAAAAAAAAAAAAAAAAAAAAAAAAAAAAAAAAAAACCTAGTTGTCTGCCTGCCAGTCACACTTGGCCTGCTGTGTGTATCACTTCTGTCTTGATAGCTTCGTCCTTTGCCAAGGCTGAGCCTGGGACTCAAGATAACTGAGATGTTGGTGCCCCCTAGTGGACACATTGATTTTAAAAGATCTTTATTAACTAACATTTCATTGGGTTTGTTTGGGGCTTCTTAATTTCTTTAAAAAAAAAAAAAACAACAAACATTATGATAATCATGAGTTTTATTTATTTATTTATTTTTAAATATATTTTTATTGATTTCAGAGGAAGAGAGAAGGATAGAGAAAGAGAAACATCAATGATGAGAGAGAATCACTGACAGGCTGCCTCCTGCACGCCCCTCACGGAGCCCGCAACTTGGACATGTGCCCTTGACTGGAATCAAACTTGGGACCCTTGAGTCTGCAGGATGATGCTCTATCCACTGAGCAAAACCAGCTAGGGCTCTTATTTTCTTTTTTAAATTGATTAGTAATTCCTCAAAATAAGTGGACAAACATCCATCAATAGAGAACCACATAAATTATTTTATGTAATAAAAACATAAGTGGACAGGCCAGTGCAGTTAATGTAGTATGCAAAAGCTCCAGGGGTGAGAGCAAGAAAAATAGTGTTTGGCTTGTCTTCTAAACACTAAAAAATTTTAGATATAAATTTGTAAATACAGAATAGACAAAGTACTTCCTTTCTGTTTTAATTATAGAATGAAGTCAAGGAAGGTAAGAAAAGCTATAGTTCTGAAATCTGTCAAGAATTTCAGTCTTCTCTGTAGCATGATTTTTCCAAACAGGACAAGATTTTAGCTGTTTGTCAGCCAAATTAACTTCCTAAAATATAAACAGAGGCATCTGGATTTTTTGTTTTTGTTCTTGTTTCTAGGAAGAGGGAAACTTGTCTAAAACTTGGGATCATTTGATGATTATCTGGAATCAAGTCAAGAGAACATTTTCCTTAATACAGTGTTTTGATTTGAACATATGATTTTTTCACTTAATGGTACTGCCATTATTTCCGGGGCTTTCTTTTAAAGTTTAAATGGGACTATGGAATCCATCACAAGTGGGAGGGTTTGGCTAATTAGCTCACAGCCTAATCCGCTCAGCCACACAGAGTTGTTTTGGCCCAGTGTCTTCTATGAGAATGTGTTTTTCACAGGCATTAACAAAACAACCTCATTAAGGCATAGTCATTCTTTTAGGAGCCAAGTGTCAACTTTGACAGGGAGAAGCAAGTGTTAAGACGGGTCACTCCAGCCAGTGTAAGAAGTAGGCTCACAAGAACAAGTTGCATGTATTATACTATAGCAGCCATACTCCATGTTTGAGAGTTATGTGTTCAGGAAACCCTCATAGTAAGAGATTTTGCAGTTGAGAAACAAAATTTCAGTGGAGAAATGAGGAGGGAGAACCAAAGTTGCTTTGCAGTAAACACATGAAAACTTGAATAAATACCGTTTCCCCGAAAATAAGACATCCTCCGAAAATAAGACCTACTTACAGGTTTCCTTCTGAGTGAAATATAAGGCATCCCCCTGAAAATAAGGCCCACCTAGGCTAAACATGAGAGATTTGATCCACTGATTCTGAAAGAAATGGAGTCAAGAAATTCACCAGGAAATTCAGAAATTGGATTGTTATGATGATGTTCCAGAAGATGATGACATGATTGTCATTGAATAAATGAGTAAATTCTTGATACTGTAGGATTCACAGTTTGTCTGGTTTGTGTTGACAACTACCATACTACTATACTGTATACAGGTAATAAATTCCCTTTATTTTCATTTAACAATAAATGTGTACCGTATTCTTCTTCATGGAAAAATAAGACATCCCCTGAAAATAAGACCTAGCGCATCTTTGGGAGCAAAAATTAATATAAGACACTGTCTTATTTTCGGGGAAACAGGGTATTAAGATCACCCAAAAAATAACAACATTGTCTAAAATGAAGATAACACCAATGATGTTTTATGCCTCTTGAATTTGCACAATTGGGTATTGCACAATTACTTTACATCTTCTATCCCTTGCACACCAAAAATAATCCAGGTTTTCCTCTTTTGTAATAAATACCAAAGAGATGTTTATAAATATATGTTGCTTTCTCACAATAATGTGCATATTTTCTTCCTATTTCTCTACTCTAATGTGCAGTCCCTTTCCAATGTTAATATCTGTATTCCTTTCTGGTCTCAGTAACATAAGATAATTTCTAAATCCTCAAGTGGAAAAAGCTCTGGGGATCTATTTCAACTTACCTAGCAGACCTGTGTGGATTCGTTCTCAAGCCCCAAGTCAAGAACTATCTCACTGCAGCTCTGCCTGTGGCAGATCCCCACCACTGCACACATGGACATCCCTCATACATGGCTTGCCTTCCACGCTGTTCACACAACTGTAACACAGACTGATGGCAGTATGCCCTGCCTCAGCCATCCTCAAATCTCCTATAGTTGCACTGCAGAAAACCTCTGCTCTTCCTCTACTAACCACTCTGCCCCCTTTTTTATTTTTACCTGTTTATTTTGTGTTTTTAATCCCCACCCAAGGACACCCTTCATTGATTTTAGAGATGGGGGAAAGGAGAGGAAGAGAGGAACATTGGTTGCCTCTTGCTCATACCCCAACCAGAGATAGGACTCACAACCTAGGCATGTCCCCTGACCGGGAATCAAACCCGAGACCCTACTGCGCATGGGAAGATGCTCCAACCAATTGAGCCACACTGGCCAGGGCTCTGCCCTTTTTTAAAATCTCAAACCCTGGACCCTTTTTCTCATACCTGCAAGAAATTGCTATCAATCTGAATATACTTGTGTGGAAATTTTTGAAGTTGCAGAAAAATATTTGGAGAGAAGTAAAGCTGCCTATGCTTACATTTTGTTGGAAATTTGTATTTGGCCATGTTGTCCACATATAAATATTGTGACATAGGCCTGGTAATTTGAAGTGCCTTCTGTCATGCCTCTTGGAGGAGTCTGAATAAGAGTTGGAGCATGCTTTGTTAGCAATGGAGCCAGGGGGTGATAAATGAGACCTGGTTTATGCCCGAGCACTGACTCTGCGGTCTTCTTTGAACTCTGTGCCCCAACTGTCTACCCAGCAGCACAGGGGTGGCTGTGGCCCCTACCTCAGAGATGGCATGTTCTGGATTTATGTATAACAAGGCTGGCCTTGGAGGGAGATGGCTGAGCTGTGGCCTCTCTTGCCTCACTCACTCAGCCATAGCCATGCAGCCCTGTGAGGATTTGGGGGTCTGACTGCCTGCACCTCTCTGGGCCTTATTTTGTCTACCTATAATAGTATCCTCACTGCACTGACTTCTTTCCAGATACTTTAGATAACCACATCTGATTTCTCCATGTGGTGTTTGTCTATGCCTACAACCCAATATTGGCATTTATGAAAACAATGGACAAGCAAACATCAAGTGCCCTGCTTACTATCTTTGCAGTTCTGTGATAAACATCCCATCTGTTTTCACATACCCTTCATCTTACTCACCAGACAGGTAGCTTATTAACTCATGACAACTTTGACTTCCAGTCTCCTGACCCACGCTGTTCATGGCCACAGTCATCACTTAGCCCTCATCCAGGTGGTTTGCTTCTCTTGGGCCCTATGCTCTCCTATTTTCCAATCTTGGCCCCTTTTCACAGAAAACGCAGTCACTCACAACACTTCTTAATTGTTCTCTTGGTAGAAGAAAAAATAATTTATTCCCTCTACCCCACAATTCTCAACTTCATAAATTCCCAGGAGCCGAAGCCGGTTTGGCTCAGTGGTAGAGCGTCGGTCTGCGGACTGAAAGGTCCTGGGTTCGATTCCGGTCAAAGGCATGTACCTTGGTTGCAGGCACATCCCCAGTAGGGGGTGTGCAAGAGGCAGCTGGTCGATCTTTCTCTCTCATCGACGTTTCTAGCTCTCTATCTCTCTCCTTTCCTCTCTGTAAAAAATCAATAAAAATATATTTTAAAAAAATAATAATAAAATAAAATAAAAAATAAAAAATAAATTCCCAGCAGACTTTTCCTCCCAAGAGTCATCTCCTGCCCAAGTCCTCACACACACAGCATTCATCCTGGCTCTTCCTTCTCCCTCTCCTGTGATGCTTGCACCCCATCTAATAAACCCACCCTAACCTTTATCCTAAAGAGAATAATTTTCTTGTTGTCCTTTATCCTTCTGATTGTTAAATTATTTAAATTATTCACTTATCTTCCCAGTACCAGATGTTAATATGTAAGCAGTTTTTCAAAAACTTGATTTTAGAGAGAAGTCAAAGACATGGACAACAGTGTGGTGATTATGGGGGAAGATGGAAGAGGGCTTGGAGGGAATAAATGGTGATGGAAAAATAAAATAAAATAAATGATTTTTAAAATAGCCTTTGCTGGGTTTACTCAGTGATTAGAGCATACACTTGGGTCAGGACGTGTGCCAGAGGCAACTATCAATGTGTCCCTCAGATTGATGTTTCTCTCTTTCTCCTTCCCTTCCTCCCTCCCTTCCACTCTCTAAAAATCAATGGGGGGAAAAATATCCTCAGGTGAGAATAAAATAAATAAATAAATAAATAAATAAATAAATAAATAAATAAATAAATAATATTTGCAATGTAAAAAAAAAGGAAGACATTTTTCAACTGAAGAGGGATGTTCTCGTGCTAAGAGAAGTGCTTATTCAATATGAATACTAGAAATCATGCATGGCTTGTAGCTCAACATGCATTTGCTAAGAGAGCCACCTATAGTCAAAAATTACCAGAGTTTCTCCTGACCCTTTAAAAATTAACTCCAAGGCTTGTTTTCTCTGCAGGTCCTCAAGCATGTTCCACGTAATGAAGCACAGTCACTACATCTCCCGATTCGGCAGCAAACTTGGGCTGCAATGCATTGGCATGCATGAGAATGGCATCATATTTAACAATAATCCAGACCTCTGGAAAGTTGTTCGGCCTTTCTTTACAAAAGGTAATCAGGTGCCTGGCTACCTTCTGCTCTTGTCTGTGAATATTCCTTTTTATGGAACTCATTCTTAAATTTTGCTGCTTCAATTTTGAAATAAAGATATGAGCTAATGTGCATTATACATTTACTACATAGTAGGCACTGTTCTAAATACTTGATATTTTAATCCCATAGTAACCCTTGGTGGTAAAATACTCTAATCACCTACCCTTTACAAACGAGAAAACTGAGGAATAGGAGGTTAAACAACTTGTCCATGATCCAAACATTCATAGGAGACAACCCCAGAGCCTACATTTTAACTACCACAATTTCCATCCCTCTGGTTAACGCACAAAACGATCTTAAGGGCATGAAGAAGAGACAGAGCTCTAAATTTAGGGTCATTTAATTAAAAATTGAGTGTGTCTGCCATATGTTTGATTTAAACATAGCCAACAATGTGTTTGCTAAATCACTGGCTTATATCCAGATATTTTAACAGAAAGCAACTTGTGAATAAAATTAGAGAAGTTTAGAACTGGGAAGGACTCTATATGTCACTTTATCAGCCTCTGAGTTTTATAATTGAATTCACAGTCCTATAGAGGTTGTGATTTTTGTACAACATAGCAAGTCATGGGTGAGCAGAGAGCAGAACCAAAGTCTCCTTATCTAGTGAGTCCTGCTGGAAATAAAGCTGTTGGGGGATATACATAACCCCCAACAGACTTTGACATTAACATCAAGGAACACAGTCATGCCTTAGAAATGTTGTCAGTGATGGCAACTGGCCAGATGGATTTTAGGTATGACCATGCACCTTCAATATTCTTTCCTCCAGGCAGCCTGGCAGGAAACCCAGATATCTCCTGCATGGCTGCTGAGACAGGGAAAAGCTATGCCTGTTCCCGCTGGGTGCTGATTCCCCTCTGCTAAGCTGACCATCACAAAGACTCCACACAACTTTGTTGTGGACTCTGTTGTATTAGTTTCCTCTTGCTGCAATAACAGATTGCCACAAACTTAGTGGATGAGTGAATTAATGAAAACAGGTATCTGATAACACAACATATTATTTTACAATTCTATATGTCAAATCTGACATGAGTCTCATTGAGCTCAAACCAAGGCATCAACTGAGATGTGTTTCTTTCTGGAAGCTCCCTTGGAGATCTGTTTCTTTGCATTTTCCAGCCTCAGAAGCCACCCACATTCCTTGGCATGTGGCCCCTTCCTCTGTGGATTGAATCCTTTTTATATCACATCTCTATGACCATCCGTCTATCATCACATCTCTTTCTGACCTCATCTTAAAAAGGTTTTCTGCTTTTAAGGACTTACATGATTAGGAGGGTCCACCCAGATACTACACAATATTCTCCCCATCTCAGAGTCCTTAATTTTAATGATATGTGCCAAGTCCCTTTTTCCATGTAAGATAACATATATTAACAAATTCCAGGGATTAGGGTCTGGATGACTATTCATATTGGGGCAGATAAGTCCTCTTATGCCTGACAAAATTACAGAATAGGTTAATGAAAAGAGTATAGAGTACAGGATTATAGATTGTGGATTCTATTCTAAGCTCTGCCACTTTACTAGTTATATGATCTTGGACCAGTCACTCAGCCTCTCTGAACTTAATTTCCTTAATCTTAACAAGTATAATAGACACTATAGAACTTGAATTCTAGAGTTATTGTAAAAAAAAATTTAAATCATGCTGTAAGATTCTATAGAAAAAAAGTTTTATTTTATCATTTGGTCGTTATAGTATTAGGAATATGTGAACTGGTATTTAGGAGCAATTACCATTATTCTCTATTCTGACATGCAGGAATTGATAGAAACTCTAAACTCATGCATTTGTTTAACAAACTACTGTCTTCTCATCATTGAGTAAGGTGCCCAGAACATAATAAGAAACAAGATATGATTCTGGCCCTCAAGGAATTTATAATGGGAGAGGGAGCAGAGTACCTTGCCAAACACTCTCCTCAATGATGTGTGTGGTTGAGGCGTGTGCAGAGTGTACAGAGAACAGACCAATAGGCCATCTAAAGCACACTGAGAGGCCCTGGCCAGTGTGGCTCAAGGACCCTAACTTTAATAGCAAGTATGAATAATAAAAAACATAAAAAGGAAGATTGCTCTTAGAATAAAGAGAGATAGGGGGGCTTTAAGAGTTAAAATCTCAAGATAGATCATCTACCATCAGAAGCCATTAGCTACTCAGATGGTCAGGAGCAGAGCAGAGGGTGAGATCAGAGCCAGTGCACTCTACCTGTTTTCGTTCATTCACTTATCCACTTATGCACTCGTCTATTCAACAAATATGTTTTGAGGACCACTAAGTACTATGGACTTAAAATGTAGTGCTAATGGCAGGTTGTTACTGCCCTTAAAGAATTCCCAGACCAGGGGGGAAGACGGCTAAGCAAAGAATCACTTAGCTATTATGACATTGTTTAAGTAAAATAAATCTGAAAGTAGTTTGAAGAGAAATCAAAATTAAGAGAAAAGCACTCTTAATAACTTAATATTAATAAGACTAGCATTTTAAACATATAAATTAAATTTAAAAGGAGCCACATTAGATGAAATAGTTAAGGTAGAGTTTGACTGGTTCTGTAGCAACATCATGCCACCTGTTGAAATATAAAATAATATCACCCTGGACAAATCTAAACCTTCTTTAGAGAAAAATATATACAGTATATATGAAGAAAACACTAATTTTTTTATTTATGACCACAGTACTAAATGTTTCACTTCCAATCTCACAAATGATTTACCATAGCATGAAAAGTTTATCTTTGAATAGTTTGTTTAAAATAAGATTCATTCATCCATTCCTATAGAAAATTGGGAGATTAAAAAATGTGAAAATGTTGTACTTATATGTGTAGTTATTGTATTTAAAAGTATGGATGATTAAGCTCTAAACATAAAAAGCCAAAATCGCCTGCTTGTGTGTGTCCTGGAGTTCACCATGGCTCACTCTCTGATGCACTCTCTGCAGCTCTGTCTGGCCCAGGCCTTGTGCGCATGGTGACAATTTGTGCTGAATCGATAATAAGGCACCTGGACAGGCTGGAGGAGGTCAGAAGCGAGTCAGGCACTGTCGATGTGCTGACCCTCATGCGGTGCATCATGCTGGACACCTCTAACATGCTCTTCCTGGGGATCCCCTTGGACGGTACGGAAATCTTCATTCTCATGCCTTGACATTACTTAACAAGGGGATAAGAGGCTTGGCAGCCTCAAGTAAACCATTCTGTTTTCTACATGTTCTTCTTTCAACATCTCTAAGGTTTCCTAAGGTATTTTTCCCATTGTGTCTGCCTTGTTCAGATACAAATTTCTGTAAAGCAGGGCCATCTATTTCTTTTGTATCTCTCGTCATTGCTCTAGGAAACAGAATTCTACCCAAGTCAAAACTCACAAATGTGATCAATTCACTTGGTCGTTAATGTATCCTCCCACCAAACAAACTGATATATTTAATCATTTTCAACCATTCTTTTGGGGCATGATACACACACACACACACACACACACACACACACACACACACCTAAATATACATACACACCCCTCCCTCAAAGCTACTAATTATGAAAATTTTGACTCTGTATGATGATGATGGCGTTGTTTGCTGCTGCAGGAAATAAGTACAATAGCTATGATTAATTATTGTACTTTAGTGTCTACCATGTACCAAGCAGTGTAAAAAGTTGCTTTACATACAGTTTGTCATTTAGCATTTTAGCAACCCTAGCAAGATATCTCACTCAAGAAGCCACTCTCCTTACTACTATAGAAAACAAACATTAAAACACATACAAGCAACTCTACCACCACCTAAAAGCAAACATTAATTACCGAGCTTAATTCCATCCTGCTATTATCCAGCTTCATGTGATTCTTCCTGAATTAATTTTTGCTGTGTTTATTGATTCATACATTTATACAACAGATATTTATTGATTGCCTATTTCATGTCAGGCTCTAGGTTCTGGGTATAGAGCAGTGAACAAGACAAAATCCTTGGCTTCAGGGAGTTTACATTTCAGTGGATATATGGACAGTAAACAAGTAATAATCTATATATACTTATGGTAATATATAACAATATAGCAAGCAATATTACTTTGCCTATAATATATTAAGCAATAATAAGTGCTCTGAAGAAAAAAACAAAGCAGAGTAAAGGGATAGTACGTGAAGGGACAGGTCAGTGGAAATGGATGTCAGTTCTCAAGGAAAGAGTGGTCAGGAAAGGCCACTGCAGAAAGACATCTGAACATAAACCTAAGTGAAGTAAAGCCACAAGCCACATACAGACCTGAGGGGAAACATTACAGGTATAAGAACAAGGCATAATTTAACACTTTCCCATGCCTGCTCTAACACCCGCTGCCTGATTTACCACCTAGGGACTACAGACAAGCCCTAAGCCCGCCCTCCCTCTTCTCTAGCTCTCCTTACCTCATCTCCCTGCTCTTCAGTTACTCCTCCCAAGAGCCACAGGAGCCCCCATTCACTCTATGGAATTTTAGTCACACCTGCTTGCTTGATCCCCTCTCAGACATGGATTCCAATCCCAGCTTGCCTGTTTTATACAAATCTTTCCTCAGGTTTGCCAGGAACATATTTTATAGATCCCTGCCCCTCTGTTCCCTGCTAGCCTAGATTCTTAGGAAGGATCATGTAAGGGAACTATAAATGTCTGTTAACTTATGGATACAGACTGTGATGCTAAGAACCTGTATAACTCTTGCAGAATTATTTTATTTCCCTTCTCCTCCCCTGGTCCTTGCTAACCTGTTTGTCTCAGGGACCCAAAGATGAAAGAACATCGCCCTGGGATCTGACAGAACTGGGCTCTAGCCCAAGTGTGGGCTGCCACACTGGCTGTGTGGTATTGGGCAGGCTTCTCATTCTCTTTGAACTGCAGTTTGTTCATATGCCAAAGGATGACACTATTGCTCCCCTAGAAAGATTGTAAGGATCAAGTGAAGTCTTTTGCAAAGCATCTTGCACAGTGGCTCACATTTAGCAGCTGAAAATCAATGTTTGTATAATTTGGAAAAAGCTGGGTTTTCTCTTCCCTAATTTTCAATTTACTTTAAAAAAAAAACACATTTATTAAGAGCTGACTATGCACAAGGCTCAAGGCAAGCACTAAAGACACTAAGATATATTCTACATTCTAAACCGAACATAAATATGAAAGCTATGTGAGGAATGCTATGAAAAAATCTTTAAAAAAAAAAAAAAAAGCACAATAAGGTGAGAATACAATGAAAAGCTATTAATTAGGTACATAATCCAAGTAGATGATTCACCTAATGGCTCTGCTTAATGAACACCAAATGAAGTTTAAATGTGGCTGTTGGCAGCCTAGCAGGAGAGTGGTGTGGCTTTTTGCCCTCCCATATGCCAGAACTGAGGCCACAGCAGCCATAATTACCAGTGATCCTTTTATTCCTCACTGTCCAGAAAAACAGGAGAGATATACATCATGTCAAAGATGGGCATGTAAGATTTGAGACTATTTAATACTAAGCTTAAAACTGGCAAATCTCTGGTCAACTTGGTCAACTAAAATGCCAGGCAGAATAAATTAGTGTGTTGCTTGTCTAGTGTCAGTAACATGGCTAGAACACTCCTGAAGGTGGAACCTTGCCCAGCTTAGACTCTCAGACTGGTAGGAGAATCTACAGGGGTCTTTTCTATTCAGAGTACTCTTCTTGGGCTCGTTTTTGCTCAATTGCTTTATTCTTTTTTGTTTGTTTTTCCAGAAAACGCCATCGTCATTAAAATCCAGGGTTATTTTGAGGCATGGCAAGCTCTCCTTCTCAAACCAGACATCTTCTTTAAGATTTCTTGGCTATACAAAAAATATGAAAAGTCTGTGTAAGTAACACAAGTTTGGAAAATTTATCTGTGATATTGAATTGTTTTTTTATTGTGCCTTTGTTATTGTTTCCCTCTTCAGCAAGTTTTCTGGCCACAAGGGCCTACAAGAGAGATGTTGATGAAGCTGCTGATGTAACACTTTCTACATCAATTTGGCTGATGTGGCTAGACCAAAGAGTAAAAGAAACCTTGGGCCAGGGTGGCTTCTCAGCAAGGGGGCCAAGTGGGAGGTCTGAGAGCTCCATATCTGGAACTAAAACATTGCAGTGTACTTTGAGTTGAACAGAAGGGCTGGATAAACCTGTCATTATCATCTGTCAAAATTGTCTTTGCATATTTAGGGAAAAAATGGAAACATGAAATCCTCTCCTAGTTGTGTTAACTTAATTCAACTTGTAGGAATTGACAGCAGTCTCAAAAGATTTTTTTTCATGATGAACTTCAATAAATTGTATGGGAGTTTTATTTTTTTAATTATATATCTTGTGTATTTAGGGATCCTAGAACCATCATTAAATGGCTTTGCTTTGATCTTACACTAGTCTAGCAAAAAACCTAGACAAATGCCAGTGGCCTTAGTTAATCAATGGTTGTGATTTTTAGTGGAAGTAGCCAGCCACTAAACACTGCCACTTCTAAATCACCAGTGGAAAGCCTGTGGGATTTAAAGGCAGACAGATGTGATTTGTAACCTGTACCTATCACTTAGTAACTAAACGACTTTGGGAAGTTATTTAAAGTATAATAAAACAGAGCCTGCCTTCCAGAGTGGAGATATTATAAGTTAATGAAATCCCATACACAGGTCAATTAACACAGAGCTTGGGCCATAGTAGACAATAAATAAGTTTCTCCTTTCCTATGTTCATTTTAAATTCCCCATCTCTAAAAGTTCTCAAACTTGATTGAAGACCCAACTTTATCCCATTCGTACATTTTTAAGTTCAATAGTATTAGTCTCCAGGAAGGAAACCAACTTGATGTTGCTGTACATATTCTCATATGGTAAATGAGTATCAGATAGAAATTTAATTTCTGCCACTGCCCATTGTGACTTGATAAAGATAAAGGATTCATTCATCACTTCACTGGTGTCAAGTTTGGTGGTAGTTCTTGGTCATTAGTTTGATTTTGGTTTTGGCCAGGAGGCCCACAGAAACTCATTAATGAAACTGTATAACAGTTTCTCTTAGGTTTCTAAAGAAATAACTTAGCTATATATAACATTTGTCAGTGGTTGGTGCACTAGTTTATATCTCCTTTGACGTAGAGCAGTAAAGACCTAGAGAAATCCTATAATTTCCTACCCTCCAGGTCCTTGCAATAAAGCCAATATCTTTATTGGGGTATAATTGATATATTAATTTCATGTGTATAACATAGGGATTTGAGATTATATATATATTTATTGTGGTGGTCACTTTGCAATATATATACATACATATATATATATATATATATATATATATATATATATATATGTATGTATATATATTGCAAAGTGACCACCACAATAAATCTAGTTGACATCCATCACCATATACCAATATAGTTAAAAAAAATTTTCCTTGTGATGAGAATTTTTAGGATCTATTCTCTTGACAACTTTCTTATATGCAATACAGTGTTCTTTATTATTTATAGTCACCATCCTCTACATTACACCCATAGGACTTATGTATTTTATAACTAGAAGTTTGTACCTTTTGACCACCTTCACCTGTCTGGCCTGCCTTCCTAAACCCATCCCCCTGTCTCTGGCAACCACCAGTCTGTTCTCTGTATCTATGAGCTCAAGATTGAGGGGTTGTTTTTAAGATTCCACATATAAGTGATATCATACAGTATTTGTCTTTCTCTATCATGCTAATTCCTTAAAATATATATCTATGGAAAGGATTCTGGACTATATACTCCCATCCTTATTTATTCAATTTTATATGTTTGCTTCTTTTAATTCCCAATATTACAGCAAAATTGTTTTATACTTTTTATTTTGGCAAGTTTAAGGCTTTTCAGTCCCAGAAACATTAATAAGGTGTTTGTATTATATTTACTGTAATACGGAATATTGTTCCCTAAGATTGGACCATACATCCATGAACATATACACTTAAAGACAAAGCCAAGAAAAACAGAATTTAGATCTCAAGGTGGTCTCATTGTTCATCTAGTCTAATCCCTTTACTTTAAAAGAGAGGTAAGGTTCAAAGACTTACAGTAGGTTTTGTAGAAAGAAAACAACCTGGACTAGAACCTGATCCTTTGTCCACGGAGCTCTCCCTCTCCCACACTGTCAAAATGCCTATAATATTTATGCAGCCATTCGTTCAGTCATTATTTATAAGTACTTGTTATGTGGCAGATACTGCCAGGTATGAGGATAAGTATTAAAATTAATGAACAGTCACTTGAATTTACTGTGTAGAACATAAATCTCAAACTCAGTAGTCTTGCAGGCCAGGCAAATAGAAGCAGGCAGGGTGGATATAGGACATCAGCAAATGGAGGTGCCCGTGGCAAACTAGAACGTGCATGTCCGCACTAGAGACAGTCACTGGTTTGGGTTTGGAGTTTTTCATTTATACACTGTGCTGGCCAAATAAGAAATCAGAAAACATGACAGGATTTAGCTTTTGGTACCAGTTTCTAACCCTGAAGTAGAGGTTACAGCCTTTATTTTGCTATCTGTGCCTAAAAACTCTGGTTCCTTAACATGAAATATAATGTATCTGTAATTTAAGGATATTTGTGAAGTAGGTATAAATTCAGTTATTCATAAGCACTGATGGTTTAAATTACAGCAGGTAATTTTATTTAAGTAAATGGCAAATTAATCAATTTTTCTACATGTCTTAACTGAGTACAGAGAGATTATATTTTTACTCTTTTTTTTCCAGCAAGGATATGAAAGATGCCATAGAAATTCTGATAGAAGAAAAAAGACACAGGATTTCCACAGCAGACAAACTGGAAGACTGTATAGATTTTGCCACTGAGTTGATTTTTGCTGAGGTACTGACCTGAACTAACCATAATTTCCACACAACACATGTGTAGGACTATTTTTGTTTCAGTGTGTAAAGGTTTCCTCTTATAATTATGTTACACAGTTCAGCTTCTAAGTATTTGCTTCAACTCTTTTATAATGACCATCTCAAATGGCCCACACATTAGACATTCTAGTGAAACTGACCTTTCAGACTAAAGCTACTGTGTCTGCAAAATACAAAATATGAAAATGGAAGAGTCCAGCCGAAACCGATTTGGCTCAATTGATAGAGCGTCGGCTTGGGGACTGAAGGGACCCGGGTTCGATTCTGGTCAAGGGCATGTACCTTGGTTGCGGGCATATCCCCAGTGGGGTGGGGGGGGTGCAAGAAGCAGCTGATCGATGACTCTCTCTCATTGATGTTTCTAGCTCTCTATCTCTCTCCTTTCCTCTCTGTACAAAAACAATAAAATATATTTTTTTTAAAATAAAAGAATAAAAGAAAAAAAAAGAAAATGGAAGAGTCCAAAGACACTAAATACATAGAAAATTTATTAATAGTTCAGCTGATCAGGAAAAATGTTCATAGTCAATTACTGATATGTAATTTGTATGATTGCACTTTGATGAGGTTGCTGATTTTTGAATGTCACCTCGTTTCCTTTTGTGAAAGTTTTGTTCACTTTTCCAATTTTCCTCCCTTCTTTCAATTATTCAGAAGCGTGGTGACCTGACAAGAGAGAATGTGAACCAGTGTATATTGGAAATGCTGATTGCAGCCCCAGACACCATGTCTGTCTCTGTGTTCTTCATGCTATTCCTCATTACAAAGCACCCTCACATTGAAGAGGCGATAATGAAGGAAATCCAGAGTGTTGTTGGTAAGAATTCATCAAATAAATAATAAGGCTTAGAAAACAATTTCTTCTGAATATCAGCTTATGTCCTGAAAATCTGATGTCAGATAAAATCTTTGTAATAATCTACCCAGAGAACAATAAAGCAAGTCATTTTTGTCTCGCTTTCATTGTGCCAGATAGATTTAAAATATCATTCTTTCTGTGTTTTATTTTATTATAAAAATAATACATGCTCATTGAAAAAAAAATCAAATGATAGAGAGATGTATAAAGTAGAAAGTGACATCCCCTACTTCCTTCCACTCTCCTCTCTAGCCTCATTCCCATTACCTGGGAAAACCACTGTGCATTCTTTTTCTTATGTGCACATAAACATATCTCTATGGTCATAATTGTTTGTATTTTTAAAATTTTATCAAGCACAATTTTTTGCCTACCTTATCAGTGACAAAGGCTTTTGTGGGTTCAATTGGGGAATGGCTATCATTTATAGCAGTGTTTCTGGATTTCAAGCAGTCCATTTGCAAACAAATTTCCAGTTGGTGACAGAAGAGGAGAGACAGGGGAGTGATGGGCTTTCCACTCCCCCAGTCCAGTGGTGCTGGCCTCTCCTCCCTTCACCCATTCCTCTTCTTATGTAAGGGCCCCTGAGGCCCCTGCTCAAGCAACTTCCAACATTACCTCTTCCCTTTTCTGCCCCAGCCTCAGCATCATTCTGCCCACTGCTCCTGACATCATCATCCTTCCACAGAAACGCTATCAGACACTGAGAGAAAACAGAATTCCTTATTTGGAATGTCCTTCACATGGGTAATCATTTTAGGAACATACTCTGACATACGTAGCAAGATATCAATAATGATGTAGACTTTTCTCTCTTGACTTTGCCCAATCCCTGTGAAACAAATTATTTGGTTGTGGAAAGATACTATTTTTTTTTTAATCTCAATGCTGCTTGAAATAGTTGACAAAATTTAAATATGTGAGGGAAGGGGTCTTCAAATGCATGGCTAAAGGTAGAATAGCACCCAGGCTCCAAATCCCAGAATGTCCCCATCAGGTTACAGGCACCATGTCAGATGCAGAGCACAGCGGTGAACAAGCCAGTGTCATCCCTGTACCCCAGGGACTCACAGACTGGTGGGAGACGACTTCAACAAGCAAGCTCAGTGGAGTTAAGAGAGAGGATCATAGGAGGTGTTCAGGGAACAAGTGGAATGGGATGGGAGAATTACTCTTGAGAACATGGCCTTTTATACAATTTCCTTGAGAAGTGAAAAAGAGTTCCTCTGACACTTCAACAGACCTCTGTAAAGCACATGTGTCCGTGTTGCCTCTAGATATACATTCACAGTAATTCCTTCCTAGGGTACGCCTTTGCTTACCTTCTCCGTCATGTTCCCTTTTACCTCTTCATCCTACATGAACACACTCCATAGACCCATTAGAGTACACAAGGAGCAGCATGTGAGGGGCCTGGCTGTTAGAGTTCTCTGACCAAATGAGACCTTTCCTGCGTGGCATAGTTGTACAGGAGACAGGGCTGCCTCAGGACCCTGGTCTATTTTTGATTCGGAAAAAAAAAAAAAAAAGTGGTAGCCCATTTGAGGATACTCTGAAGCTTTATCAATTCTTGGAGTAATTGGAGCTTCTCTGACTAATGTCAGGCCAGTCTGAGACAGTGGGAGCGTCCTTCAATCCCCAGCACACCCAGGGCTGATGTACCCATTTTTTTTGTGTGGTGGGAGGGGGCTTCTTGCCCCATATCACAACAGGTTGTTCTTAATAAGATGAGGAAGAGAGGCCATCAGTGATGTGTTCTGGCAGGTGACTGCACAGTTAACCAGAGGAGAAAATGTCATTGACACTGACTGAAGTCACTGTCTTGCTTTGACCAGAGAGAAGTAAATTTCCTCAAGAATTTTGAGTAGGGAGCAAAACACAAAGCCTACAGACGCCAGGCAGACAAATTTTGGAGCAAATCGGGTAGGTCTACATGAGGCTGCAGAGGGATTGCCACTCTACTTTAGCCCATTGTTGCCATGTAGGAAGGTGAGCCCAGTGTTATCTGGATTTTTAGAAAATCCCACAGCTTTTAAGATAATTGGCTTCAAATATGAATTTTTATAAAACACTCTGGCTGGTTTGCACTAGTATTATAAATATAAAATATTTTCCAACCAATAGCAAACTATTCAGTGGAAGCTATAGAAGTTTTAATGACCATCACATGTTGAAACTAACACTACCTCTTTGTCCTTTTTATCTGCTCCCATAGGTGATAGAGACATAAGAATTGATGATATTCAGAAATTGAAAGTGGTGGAAAACTTCATATATGAGAGCATGCGATATCAGCCTGTTGTGGACTTGGTCATGCGCAAAGCCTTACAGGATGACATCATTGATGGTTACCCTGTAAAAAAGGGGACTAACATTATCCTGAATATTGGAAGAATGCATAGACTTGAGTTTTTCCCCAAGCCTAATGAATTTACTCTTGAAAACTTTGCAAAAAATGTAAGTGCCCTTCCTTAAAACCAAATACACCACTTTTTAAAATGTCAGCTGTTAAATTCTCTCTGGTTCTGTGTTTGCACCATGTACATTTCATTCTGTTTACTTGTTACCCTCTGTATCCTCCCCAGAAACACACATTTTCCCTAGCTTGAATCATGGCTACCACATTTGTCTGCAAGACAAAAATGCTTGGTCTCTAGCTCTGGGAAGTATCTACATGGTGGCCACATAATAGGTCAAAATGTGAAAAAGTCAAGACCTGAATTTGACTAAAACTAGGCAAATTTTGTTTAACCCAACCAACTACTTTTCTATTTAAAGTTACCAGTTTGTTATCATGTAAATTAAGCTACAGCAGTACCTAAACAAAAAAAACAAAACAAAAAGTCCACTTCTGCTTCAGGTGGAAATCAAATGAGACCAAAAGATTTGGTCTTTGCAGTCTGCCTTTGGGTCACCAAATGGCCCCACAAGCACTACTTCCCATTTTAAACAGGACTCGGTAACTAGAAGATTTTCAGCTTTTTCTTTTTCTGTCATTGAAGTACACTGGAGATCTGCTTTCTTCCTGTCAAATTTCAAGCAATGATTTTTTTACCCATATTACCCAGATAGTTCTCTTAGTGCCTTCTTTTTCCATGTGCATATGGTTTTAAAAAAATGATAATCCAGTTCTCTAATTTTTTTCCTATTTCTGTATGAGTGACCCATGTTGACACTTGATCAACAAAACTTATTGGGCACTGGCTGGTGTGGCTCAGTTAGTTAGCATGTCATTCCATGCACCAAAGGGTCACAGCTTCAATTCCCAGTCAAGGCACATACCCAGGGTACAGGTTCCATCCCCAGTTGGGGCATGTGCAGAGGCAGCCGATCAATGTTTCTCACATTGCTGCTTCTTTCTCCTTTTTCCTTCCTCTCTCTCTAAAATGAATAAAAAACATATCCTTGGGTAAGGATTAAGAAAAAGACTTATTGGGAATCTACTATATGACAGGTACTATGTACCTAAGTCCAAATGTGAACAAGACAGATGTGATATCCATTAATTTTTTTTGCATAACTAAAAATATTTAGATACTTGGCACTACTGGGTCAGAAATCTGCATCTTTCCCTTAATGTCATCAAGTTATATGACATTTCACAAAAGTATTCTTTGCTTTGGTGATTTGCAAAACAGTAGTAAAGTTGTGGCCATCTCAGAGAGCTAGTTGAGTAACTAGTATAATAAAATGATTTGCATTGTTTTACCCAGCACATTTACATGAAAATCAAAACTGGGTACTGACCAAGGTTGTGTGTGCAGCACAGGGGGTGAATCATACTAGATGGACAAAGGACCTTACATGGGTTACACTCATTCATCTCAGTGAAGGATCAGTATGGCTCAGACCCCAAACCAGAGCATTCTGATTAACCAATATTTTCAGGGTAAATCAAACAGCGACTATATGATTCTAGCCTTTAAAACTCTTGGCTAATTGTCTGATCATTTTCATAGGTTCCTTACAGGTATTTTCAGCCATTTGGTTTTGGGCCCCGTAGCTGTGCAGGGAAATACATCGCCATGGTGATGATGAAAGTCATCCTGGTTACACTTCTGAGACGATTCCACGTGCAGACACCACCAGGTCAAGTATTTGTTGATAAGATGCAGGTAAAAAATGACTTGGCAGTGCACCCAGATGAGACTCGCAACTTCCTGGATATGATTTTTATCCCAAGAAATTCAGACAAGTGCCTCAAATGCTGAAGAAGATTGGTCAGAACCTACTCTGGAACACTTCTCATCAGTAGTTCACAAGAAAACCATTCATCTTTGCCAGATAGCATCATCCTCATAGTGAACATTTGGTGGTCTATTGCATTATACAGGCATACCTCCTATGGATTGTCAGCAAACTAAGAAACATTGGTCGCCTGATCTTGTCCAAACCAGAGAAACAGAACAAGAGAAAACACAGAGGTCAAGAGTTTGCAGGGGAAATGGTCAGCAAAGAAACTGCAGTCTTCAAGGCCCAATTCCATAACACGTGTTGGGGGGGAAAAAGACCATCAGCAAAACTTACATCTGGCTGCCCATGAGATCTCTACCGCCCTGCCCCAAGAGCAGCTGAATGTCTGGGGCAGAAGCACTCAAATTGATTAGAAAGACCAGGCCAATGTCTGGGTGCCTAGAGCCAAACACACCTACTAGTGTGAATAAGTGTTTGATTTGATTTCATTGGGACTGTAGCACTCATAGTCTTTGGAAAAATATAAATTCAGATTTTACTTTTCTTATGAATTATATTGAATTAACTTATTTATCCACATGTGACTTGTCTGTAGCAAAAGTTAAATAGGAGACTATCCTTTCTCAGTCTCTCAATTCATTCTCCAGCCACTTACCTCTTCTATAATAGATGAAGATTTGGGTAATACAAGGTAACTTACTCAAGTGAAATATATCTGCTACAGGAACAGAAAGTCACTCAATGCATTTCAAATTCAAATGTTTTTTTCATGTGTGTATTGTTTCTTAGCTCCATTAGTATGGCTAACCAAGAGGTAACTTTAAATAATGGCATTCAGTAACTCTACCAGCAGCTCCAATGATTTGGGAGAAGAGAAGTTCTCTAAATCTATTTCTAATTCTATAGCCCAGTGGGTACAAACTTCTATGGAGTGCTACTCCCATTGCATTATCTTTCCCCTTCAATATTTCCCCCCTCTCTTTCTATGACCCCAAAGCCAAGGGCAACAGATTAGTAGAGAATGTGATCAGTGTAGAACCCCTGCAACCATTATTTATCCTACCTCAGATTCAATAGTTGCTGTAGAGATTGAACAATTGTCTAGTTTATTAAATCGCTATATGTAGCCATGGATAAAATGTACACCATGGAAGTAGCTTACTAGAGAGAATCAAATAGATTAGTTAATCTTTAAGTTCCATTTGTGTTATAACATGACCGTTTCAACTGAATGTCATTTAAAAGCTGAAAAATTAAACTCATTTACAAAATGTAAATGTTTGCCATTGAGTCAACCGCCACCGCAACATTTGAATATTCTTTTCATCTACTGTTTGGCAATAGGGCAACACTAAGTATAAAATGAGAATGTAAGCTCCTTTCTTTCTTTTGTAATCCATCCCATATTTACTGTCAAGATCAGTACTGAATATGCACTTGCTCACACGCTCAACTGACCCTAGAAACCAAGTGGAGAAGAGGCAGGTATTCTAAGAATTCAAGAATGGGCATTAGTAAAGAAGGAAATATTTGAACTTAAAATTATTTGAATCATCTATATGGCCCAACATACACATAAATATGCCTATGTGCCTAGTTTTTATTGATTTTTAGAGAGAGAGAAGGGAGAGGGATAGAGAGATAGAAACATCAATGATGATAGAGAATAACTGATTGGCTGTCTCCTGCATGCCCCACACTGGGGATTGAGTCCACAACCCAGTCATGGGCCCTGACCGGGAATCAAACTGTGACCTCCTGGCTCATAGGTTGATGCTCAACCACTGAGCCACACCAGCTGGGCCACCTATTGTAATATATATATATATATATATATATATATATATATATATATATATATATTGTAGCTAAGGCCTATTTCTATCATATACTGTCAAAGTAAAATGGGAGGTTGATATAATTGTGTATAGATAATACTTATACAAAAAAAATATGTTGTCCTCTCACCAATCTGGACCTTAGTAGACTCATCCATAAATATGGATGACAACAGTGGGGCTCTACAGTCATTTCCAATGCTTTGGTTCTGCTATTATTTTATTCATAAGCATAACATTATTTTCCCCTTTGTATCTCACTTTAAGGTCAAACATACAATTTGGCCACTGAACAGTTCAGTGTGCGTCAACTGGTAGACTGTAAGCCCTCAAACACTAATGTGTCTGCATATAGCCCTAACTTAGTGCTGTTGGGGCATGATGAGTACTTTATGCCCTGTTTGAACTTGTGAGCAAGTCAATGGGTTTGCTGAAACAAATAATCCTTTTTTTTTTTTTTTTTTCTGAGAAGTCTTGGTTTCATATTCAAAACAACTGGATCACTAAGAGCTCAATAGTACCTCCATTCCCTGCTGAAATTAACACTTTCCCTGGCCACCAACACTTTCTCTCTGGCATGCTCATCACTTTCCCAAAATGCAGCTTGCTGCTTTTACTATTCAAAAAACAACCAAAAAAGGGGAATGAACTCTCACTTATCAGAAACCCCTGAATTGCTCTGAGCAGAGGACACTGGTTCAGAGGTTTCATGTGCTCTTTTAATCAGAGCTAGTGAAGCTGAAGTGCTCACCCCCTTTTTTACCATCACAGGCTCTTACCTAGATGAGGTGTGGCACTTTCTCCCTGAATCACTTTCCTCAAACTGCCATAATAAGCTGGGAGACTTCAAGTATGAGAAATATATTATTCCACGGTTCTAAAGACCAGAGTCTGAAATCAAGGAACCAGCAGGGCTGCTCTCTCTTGGTACCTCTGGAGGAGACTCTTTCCTATCCAGCTTCTTCTAGGTCTCCTTGGCTTGTAGCCACATCACTCCAACCTCTGCCTCTGTGATCATGATGCCTTCTCCTGTGTGTCTCAAATTTGTCTCTGCCTTTCTTTCATAATAACATTTATCATTTGATTGGGGCCCATTCAGGTAATCTAGGATTCCATTAATTACATCTGCAAAAATCCTTTTTGCAAATAAAGTCTTATTCATAGGTTCCAGGGATTTAGATGTGGGCATATCTTTGGGAAACTATCATTCAGCTAAATACACTCCCCAACCCCAGGACATGATTGGCAGTTCTAATTTTCCAGAGCAGTGTTTACAAAACTTGGATGTACATCTGAGTCATCTGGGCTTTTGTGATACTTGGGAACCTGATTCAATAGGTCTGTGTGATATTCTCCATTTCTCCCAGGTCACACTGATACTGCAATAGGTGGTCCAGGGTGAGCAGAGTTTGCAGCATTGTGGTTCAGAGACTAGCAGCAGCAGCTGGAGCCCCATTAGGATAGAGACTCTTGGGCCTCACCCACACCCACTGAGTCCAAACCTGTACTACAATAAGATTCCCAAGTGCTTTGTTTGCATGTTAAAGTTCAAGTAGCTCTGATGAAACAATGAAATTAGGTGTGTGTGTGTTTTTCCTACTATATGTACCTGCAACCAAGGTATATACCCTTTCCACCAAACTCTGCACCTGCCCTGTGGAGTCTTTAGCCCTGTTAGGGCAGGTCTTCAGTTCTCTGCATAGTGGGAATTTCCCTGGGCCCCTGAGGGGAAGCCCCTAGAAATTAACTCCATTCTTCCTTACATTCAGTTCTATTGTACAAACAGCCACACCCTAAGTGTCAAACCAGGCAGCCACTTCCCCCAAGACTGGGAATACCAACAGAGTAGTTGTGATACACACAGAAGCTACCACTACAAAACAACCACTGCAAAACTTTCCAGGAACCTGGTCATCCTTTCTGCTATAGGGATCAATTAAATGTGCTTTTTCCACTCTTCCGGTGCTCACATCAAACTTTTTACTGTCAAGGAGTCAAACTATTAAATGTGTCCCTTCATGCATCCCAAAGAATGTGTAAAAAAAAAAAAAAAAGTTTCCTACAAAAAAAATCTATTAAGCATCTATCATCATTACTTATATGGCTTCTTTGCTCAGAAAGAGACCCTCCCATGATACTGCTGCCTCTACAGGAGGTACACAATGAAGGTTGAACTTAGTCAACATAGAATTAAATCCTGCCTCCATTAGCAACTGTGTGTCCCGGGACAAGATGCTTAACATCCCAGGGCCTAGTTTTACCCATGTGTGAAAGCAGGTAGGATGTATGATTAGATGGACCTTGAGTATTAGATAGAATTGTGCATGTAAGGGTCAGCACAGGGGCTGCAGTGATGTGGTCAGAGGAAAACATGAAACAACATTGATGAGGTAGGCCAATGCTATGAACTAGATTGTATGCCCCCCAAGTCCATACATTGAAGTCCTAACTCCCAAATTACTATAATTAGAGATAAGATCTTTGCACAAGTAATTAAAGTTAAATGAGATTATAAAATTGTGACTCTAGCCCTGACCAGTTTGACTTAGTAGATTGAGCATCCACCTGTGGACTGAAGGGTCCTAGGTTCTATTCCAGTCAAGGGCATATACCTTGGTTGCAGGCACATCCCTAGTAGGGGGTGTGCAGGAGGCAGCTAATCGATGTTTCTCTCTCATCGATGTTTCTCTCTTATTGATGTTTCTAACTCTCTATACCTCTCCCTTCCTCTCTATAAAAAAACAAAACAAATCAATAAAATATATATTTTTAAAAAAGATTGTGACTTAATAGCATTACTGTTCTTATAAGAAGAAACACTGGAGTTAATTTCTAGGGGCTTCCACCACATGTGTTTCCACCACATGAGGACACAGTGAGAAGGCAGCCTTCTGCAAACCAAGAAGACAGTCCTTACCTAGAACCAAACTGGCCAGACCTTGATCTGGGGCTTCCAGACTCCAGAACTGTAACAAAATTAATTTTGATTGTTTAAGTCACTCAGTCTATAGTATTTTGTTATGGCAGACTGAGCTGACTAAGCAGATCATGCTGGACCATGAGGGCCACAGTAAGAAACTAGATTTGAAGCAGAGTTATGCTGGGCCTGGCTTATTTCAGCTCATAAAAGTCAACTGTTGAGTTTTCAAAAATTTTGTGAGCTGTAAACATCAAGTTGGTGCCTTGCAATTGCCTTTGTGGGAATACTTACTCCATGGAAATTTGACAGATGCTATATATCAAGGCTCTTCTCCCTCCTCCCAGATGCTCCCTCTCTTCCAATAAAGCCTGTTGTTAAACATTTACCAGCACACTAATGATGTATGTGCAGTGTAAGTGCAACATGAAGTCACCAGAGGGTTTAAGCAGGAGACATAACCTAATTTATATTTTGAAGTAATCATTCTGGTTGCTGTGTGGAGAATGGCTCCCAGAGGAATGGGAATATAGGCTGGGGGATCTAATAAGAAACTTGAACCCAGATCTCTTAACATCAAGTGCTCATTTTACGGTCACAACTGAGGCCTGCATTCTGCATTCTCTTCCCAAGGTAGAAACTCTGCCCTTTTAATCTACTCCCAGGGCTTGATTTCCTAAACTTTCCATCAGCAACCAGCTCTCCTCCTCACTCAAAATTACCATCAGTATCAGGCTTCACTGTTGAGACCCCCAAATGAATCAGAGCCAGCTTCAAAGACCCTCAGAGTTGAAGGACCTATATAATTCTATGGCTCAGGCCCTGCCTTACCTTCCTCTGCTCAGTGTGGAAACTGAGGCCTGGAGAAGTTTAATGGCTTGCCCATGGCTGAGCAAATAAAAAGGTAGGGGAAGTACACAGATGGAGCCAGTGTCCATTGTTTCTACCACATGGAGAGGCTGGGCAATAGTGAACAACAGAAGATCTATCTTGCTGTTCTTACTTCAGTTGAGATACTTTGTTCGGAGGGGAAACCAAGATGGTGGCATAGGGTAGACACCTGAATGCAGCCTACCTCAACAAATTTGAATTTAGAACTGAAAAACAGGGGAAGCATTGCCCTGAAGCTCCAGACGGCTGGCTGAGAGGAGGCTCTACCATCTAGGAAGGAGAGAGAAGGCACGCTGAATGTCAGGAACTGTGAAGGTACGGAGAACTGTGAAGGTACAGAGAACTGTGTGCATGAAAAGGCGGCCGCCCAAGTTTGCTGTTGGCTGGCTTGCTTGCCGAGTGTGGAGAGGGCGTGCCGAGTTCGCTACTGGCTTACTCCCTGCGCATGAAGAGGGTGGACAGCTAATGCGCAGCAGCTAGCTTTCTTGTTCGGGAGGAAAACAGAACCACCGTGTTGCTCTGATAGACAGCCCCAGACAGGGAGAGGCCAGACTGTCAGGCAGTGGGCAGAGATCTCACGGAGGTGTGTGAAGCCAGCGGCCATTACTGTGGGACTCAGAAACCAGACCCTCATAGGGAGGGGCTAAATAAAGCTTGTCTGCACCACCTGAGACTCTGCCCCATCCAAGCAGAGCACAGAAGCCTTCCAATGGCTAGCTTTTACATTCGCCTCGAATAGGACTCTCCTAGGGAGGGACAGATAGGAATCCAAAGCTTGTCTGCACATATACCAAAGAGGTACGCACGCCTGCAACCAATAGTGCGGGATTCACCATAGCTTGGCTGTGCCACCCTGAGACCCCATCCCCTCCAAGAGGAATACAGAAACCCTCCTAGCTGAGACACTTCTGATCCTCATAGCCAATTGGCTTGGAGATCAACGCTTCCCAGTGATACCAACAACAAGCAAGACTTAACAAGACTGTACACACAGCCCACAAAGGACTACACCAAGACTGTCCACCTCAGGTAACAGATCTCTCGGAGGTGTCCACATAGGACACCTTAGCACACAAAGCCACCCTACCAACTCAGGGAAGCTGTGAAAATGCCGAGACAAGGAAACAGATTACAAACAAAAGAAATGGAGGACAAGAAGCGACTGGATATAGAGTTCAAAACCACGCTTATAAGGTTTTTCAAGAATTTCCTAGAAAAGGCCGATAAAATAAACGAGACCTATGAGGATATGAAAAGGGATCAACTAGAAATAAAGAATACATTGTCTGAAATAAAAAATATTATACAGAGTCCTAAAAACAGAATGGAAGATCGCAAGAATCAAGTCAAAGATTTGGAACACAAAGAGCCAGAGGACACTCTTCTGCAGAAGCAAGAAGATAAGAGAATCCAAAAAGTTGAAGATAGTGTAAGAAACCTCTGGGACAATTTCAAACGAACCAACATCAGAATTATGGGGGTCCCAGAAGAAGAGAGAGAACAAGATACCAAAGGAATACTGGAAGAAATAGTGACAGAAAAATTCCCCCAACTGGTGAAAGAAATAGACTTACAAGTCCAGGAAGCGCACAGAACTCCAAACAAAAGGAATCCAAAGAGGACCACACCAAGACACATCAAATTAAAATTCCAAGAGCAGACCTTCCCAGCCCGGGGAAACTTAAGCGGATGGAGGAGCGTGAGCTGGCCTGGTGCTGGCCAGGAGCAGAAGGAATTAGCCTCCCCCGCCAGGGACCCAGGAGAAGCCGAACAGTTAGTGCCACATGGGTTTCCGCCTCCACATTCAGCACGAAGTCTCTATTGCTCTCTGAAAAACCAGTTCTCGGAGGAGTGGTTACATTTCTGCTCCGAGGGCAAGGATCTGGCGGCTTAGCACGTCCCTTTGTTCAGTGTAAAAGGGGGGACTGTAAGCCAGCAGATAAATAAGATGAACGGCCAAAGTGAAATATGGAATCGTCTCATTTTTGGCCAAGTCCCTCATTTTATCATACTAAGGCATGAAGGCTTGAAGTTTAAGCTTAATGTGGTCCATGTAAGAAATGGACAAGCCTGGAGGAAATTAACCTAAAGGAACAACAATGGCCAGGAAGCCAAATCTTAACAGCTGCAGAGAGGAACAGTTTTACAGTTTTCTTTTGTGCATTTTAAATTGAGGTGACTTAAGGAACATTATACGAAAGTGGAAGAAAGCAAGAATATATTTACTTTTACTTTGGGTTGGCATCTTCGCACCAGAGATCCATTAGTGTCAACAGTTTCTACTCACCTGGGAATAACTGGAGAGTGAGAGGAGACAGTAAATAAACAAGCAAGTATTATAAGAATGGCTTAATCTAGGGGGAGAATCCAAGATGGCTGCACAGGTAAACACCTAGCTGCAGCTGCACACAACAATTTCAATAAAATACAACTATTGTAAAATATAAAATGGACATTACCCAGAACTACAGGAAAGTCGACTGACTGGAAATTCTACAATGAGAAGCAAGGAGAAAAGCAGAAGGAAGAGCGGAGGAGCTGGAAAAGCCTAAGGTACAGAGACACGAGGAACGCGGAGAGGACAGAGCCTGGCTGGCGTTCCCTAGAGGGAAGGAGATAAAAGCTCCAACTGTGCTGGGCCCCAGTTCCGACTGCTCTGAATCCCAGTTCTAGGCCAGACCCCGGGGACCCAGGCTCAAACAGAGGGAGCTGGGCTATAAGGCGAAACCCCGGGGGAGCGGTGAAAGGAGGTCCCGGAGGCGCGCACATTGCGCGTAGAGAAGGGACAGTTGGCTGTGCCACGGGATTGCCTTGGTGGGAAGGAGACAGGGGCTCCAGACTGCTCTGAACGTCACCTCCAACTCCACTTCCAACTGAACTGAACCCCAATACCGGGCTCATTGGGGGAGAGCCTAGACTGTTTGGTAGCAGGCGAAAATCCAGGGCACCTTTCTCTCAGAGGCGCTTGCAACAAGTACTGAAGGATCCTGAGACTCAGGAGCCGCATAGGGTGGGGCTGAAGGAAGCCAAAGCTGTAGGATCCACCCTGAAACCCCGCCCCATCAGGGAAGCTGCAAAAATGCCGAAACGAAATAGATCACAAATGAAAGAAATGGAGGACAAAAAGCGACTGGATATAGAGTTCAAATCTACGCTTATAAGGTTTTTCAAGAATTTCCTAGAAAAGGTGGATAAGACCTATGAGGATATGAAAAGGGATCAACTAGAATTAATAAGGAATCAACAAGAAATGATAAGGGATCAACAAGAAATAAAGAATACATTGTCTGAAATAAAAAATATTATACAGAGTCCTAAAAACAATGGAAGATCGCAAGAATCAAGTCAAAGATTTGGAACACAAAGAGCCAGAGGACACTCCTCTGCAGAAGCTAGAAGGCAAGAGAATCCAGAAAATTGAAGATAATGTAAGAAACCTCTGGGACAACTTCAAGCGAACCAACATCAGAATTATGGGGCTCCCAGAAGATGAGAGAGAGCAAGATATCGAAAACATACTGAAAGAAATAGTGACAGAAAACTTTCCCCACCTGGTGAAAGAATTAGACTTACAAGTCCAGGAAGCACTCAGAACTCCAAATAAAAGGAATTCAAAGAGGACCACACCAAGACAAATCATAATTAAAATTCCAAGAGCAAAAGACAAAGAGAGAATATTAAAAGCAGCAAGAGCAAAGCAGGTAGTTACCTATAAAGCACATGTGTCAAACACAAGGCCCGCGGGCCAAATCCGTCCCGCCAGGCCTGGCAATGTGGCCCGCACCGCGCTGTCATCACTGCACTCCGCTGCGTTTCCATCACAATGACAGTTTATGACTGTTCAGTAAACCATTCGGCCTGCGATTTAGGCTGGATTTTAGATTTTGGCCCCTTCTCTGATTGAGTTCGACACCCCTACTATAAAGGAACACCTATACGATTGTCAGCTGATTTCTCAACAGAAACCATGCAGGCCAGACGGGAATGGCAAGAAATATTCAAGGTGATGAAAAGCAAGAACCTATAGCCAAAGATAATCCATCCAGCAAAGCTATCACTCAGAATCGAAGGTCAGATAAAGAGCTTCACTAATAAAAAGAGCTAAAGGAGTTCATCACCACCAAACCAGAATTATATGAATTGCTAAAGGGGGTTCTTTCAGAAAAGAAAGTAAATAAAGATAAAAATTATGAACAACAAATACGTAACTATCAACAAGTGAATCTAAAAACCAAGGGAATTTTTAAAAAATCGGATGAACAATATTAATTAGTGAATATAATAGAATCAGAGGTATGGAAGGGGAGTGGACTGACGATTCTCGGGGAAAAGGGGAGTGGAGAGTGCGGGAAGAGCCTAAACAAAAACTGCACCTATTGATAAGGACGATGGGGGGTGGGGAAAGGGCAGAGGGTGGGGTGGGAACCTGGTGGAGGGGAGCAATGGAAGGGAAAAAAATGAGGAACATTTGTAATATTATGAACAATAAAGATTTATATCAAAAAAAGATACTTTGTTCTAAGTATAATTAAATTGTGATTATAATTAAATTATAATTATAATGCTCAACCTTTATGCGCATGATTCCCAATGAAACCTCTTGGGTTAGAAGCATCTAACAATAGGATATCAAGAAACAGTTCTTATGGAACAACCTGGTCTTTACTCAGACTCAGAAAGTTGTACTCTTAATGCTAATACATTCCAGAGCTTCTAGTTACTTATGATCCGATTACAGATCATTTAAAAGTGGCTATAAAGGAAATTAAAGAAGCTTCCTTCTCTGAAAAAAGTACAAAAGAAAGAAAAGTTAATCAACTGCCATTTTCAAAAGATCTTTCAATTATAGATTACGGAAATAAAAGTGGCATAAGTTTATGAGGATGAAGCAATTGCATATTATCTCAGGTTTTCAGAAGAAATTCTTTATAGGATTTTTATTGTTTCCATTAATATATGGGATGTTATTGTTGGAAAGAACACAATCCCCCATCAACAAACTGTTAAGTCTTAGAGGTTAGGAACTCTGTCTAAAGCCACACAGCTCATGGGCAGCAAGACAAGAGAGAGGCTAGTTTCCTGCTTCTTAGGCATGCTTATTGAGCTCTCAAGAAGGCTTGGGCTACACTCTGCCCAGCATGGAGGGCTGCTCACTGCTCTGTAGTGGTACTACACCAGGAATGGGGTCTAAATTTCAGTTCAGCTCTTGAGGCTGCCTCCCAGGGCAGGGGCCTCCCTGCCCTCTGCTCCTAGCCTAACCTTGGCCCTTCCTTCCTGAAGCATAAATAAAGCAAGACTGAAATGGAAGAGGACGTTTTGCCCATTGATGAATGCAGCTAACTACTTCAACACATCATTCCACCAAGGTCTAGATGTGGGCCAGCCTCATCTACTTGGTCCATATTCAAGTTGCCTTTCTTTTTCCCATGAACTGTGGTTCTATTACAGGGGAAATTGGAGGAAATAAATTGGCACATGAATTTTTCAAGTCATCCTTGCATTTCTAAGGGACTGGCATCAAGCTTGTGGTAATAGTAGTCATGAGATGCATAGATCAGGAGGCATAAGTGGAAAAACCACATTTTTTCCTCTTTTTCCCTTTTAAAAAATGTGTATTGCTGGGAAATACACATGACATGATATTTACCATCTTCATCATCTTCAAGTGTACAGTTCAGTAGATTAAGTACATTGACATTGTTGTGCAGTCATCACCAACATCCATCTTCAGAATTCCTTTCATCTTGCAAAATGAAATTCTATATCTATTTAACAATAACTTTCCATTTTATCCACCCCATAATCCTTGACAATCATCATTCTACCTCTGTCTCTATAATTTTGACTACTATAGATACCTCACATAAGTGAAATAAAATCAAACAGTAGATATCCTTTTGTGACCAGCTTATTTCACTTAGTATAATGTCTTCAATGTTCATTTACATTATAGCAAGTTCATTCCTTTTTAAAGCTGAATAATATTTCATTGTATGTATATATCACATTTTGTTTATCCATCTGTTGATGGGCACTTAGATTGCTTCCATCTTTTGACTATTATGAATAATACTGCTATGGACATGGGTGCATACATATATTTTCAAGTTCCTATTTTCAATTTTTTTATATATACCCAGAAGAGGAATAGCTAGATCATATGGTAGTTCTATTTTTAATTTTTTGAGAAACAATCATACTATTTTCTTTTTTAAATATATTTTTATTTATTTCAAAGAGAAAGGGAGAGGGAGATCGAGAGATAGAAACATCAATGATGAAAGAAAATCATTGATCGGCTGCCTCCTGCATGCCCCCTACTGGGAATGTGCCCTTGTACAGAATCGAACCTGGGACCCTTCAGTCTTCAGGCCAATGCTCTAGCCACTAAGCCAAACCAGCTAGGGCAACCATACTATTTTCCATAGTAGCTGCACCATTCTACATTTCCACCAACAGTGTACAAGGGTTCCAATTTCTCCACATCCTCTATAACACTTATTTTCTAGTTTTATTTTCATGGTATTCATCCTAATGAGTGTGAAGTGGTTGAAAACCCACTTTTAATCCATAGACTTCTATTGGATTCTGACTCTGCTTAGAAACTGGCCTTCTATGGAAAGGAGTCAATCAGGGAATTCTCTCAATGCTGGTATCTGGACTGTGCAGTTCAAGTAAAATAAACACAAAGGTCAGATTCTTCAATAGCAAAGCATTTGTCTATATAGTTTGAACATTTGCCTCAGGGCAGTAGGTGAGGAATTATCAGTCATGTCATAGATGCACAGAGTCAGCACTTAGAAATTCTAAGGCAACGTAACATGACCACATGTTTCAACCACATTATCAGAGGACTTGTCTCACTAAGCAAATGGAGACTGATTTGGGCATTTTTATTTCATTTTCTAGCATTTTAATTTTATTAAATTTTCTTAACTATTGGTTCATGATGGGTTGAAAATTAAGAAAAATAATTTGTCCTTCGCCACAGAAGCCTCTATCTGGGGCTGAATAAATGTGTATATTGTGTGTGCTACAAAGTAAATAACAAAAATTCTTTGATAACTCTTAGTTCCCCAGATAACACCAAGGTTGTCCATGAAGTCATGTTAACAGCAATAGCTATGTCTGCCTGGGTCTAGCTCTCACCCCTGCTGGCGCAGGAATCCCAGCCCCACAACATTTCTCTTGGGGATTTCTGGGCTCCTCGGGTCTCCACCGCTGGACCTCAACAACTTTATGTGCTTCTCCAGATCTCCTGGGCACCAATTTCCCCAGGACCTCGGCATTTGCTCAAATGGAAAACACCAGCAGTTACCATGCCCTTATTTCTTTGTTTCTTTATATATATATATATATATATATATATATATATATATATATATATATATATATTTTATTGATTTTTTTACAGAGAGGAAGAGAGAGGGATAGAGAGTTAGAAACATCGATGAGAGAGAATCATCAATCAGCTGCCTCTTGCACACCCCCTACTGGGATGTGCCTGCAACGAAGGTACACGCCCTTGGCCGGAATCGAACCTGAGACCCTTGAGTCCACAGGCCGACACTCTATCCACTGAGCCAAACCAGTTTCAGCCATGCCCTTATTTCTTGACACCTCTGGCCATTTCTGCTTCTCCTGATTAAGACCTGGCGTTAGCTCATTCTGCCACAACTGGAGCCTCAGCAGCTCTGCGCCCAGGTCCCACCCATGGGCCTCTGGCCCAGCTCATTGCTCCTGATCCCTTGTATTTAGGGTATAGGGTCTGGTTTCCCCAGCAGCTGCTGGAGAGGATGAGCGACCCAACCCAGAAGTGCAGGGGGGTGGGGAGGGGCAGCAGACCAGAGAAACTGGCAGGTACGTTCCTCTACCCTCCAACTCCCACCAAGTTCTAACACTTGATGGTTATGCACGTTGTAAAAAGCTTTTCCCTCAAATCTTGTTTTAATTCTTCACTCTACCATTGTGATGAGTATTACCAACCCCAACTAATAGATGAGGAAACAAGGGTTGGGGAAGATGACTGTCATCTAAAGCCACACACAGGTCCAGGTAGTCAGTGCAGGATGACACAAGCCAGGTTTAGACCAGGATCTGCACCAGGAGGCCTGAGCAAGAGACATCTAGGCATCTATATATACTGTATATAAAAGCCTAAGTGATGGAATGATGGAACAACCAGTTGCTACGATGCTCAACTGCCCCCTGGTGGTCAATGTGCTGCCACAGTTAACCTTCCACAGCTGGCCAACCTCCCGTGGTCCTTCCTCCAAGCCGGCCAGCCCCACTCCCCCATCAACCCCAGTCACTGGCCAGGCTGAGGGACCCCACCCATGCATGAATTCATGCACCAGGCCTCTACTATGTAATAAATGCAGAAGGAGAGGAGATACTCTCATCAGGTGCTCTCAACAGGAAAAAGGAGTGAGTGGGCCTGTCTTCACTGCGATTGCTTCCCTCTCAGGCTAATTACCAGTATCTGGGACTCTCGGGCCTGGCATATTTCTGATGGGGCAAACTGTGGGTCTGGTGTAGATGACCTGGTCCTGGGTCCCAGCTCAGCCATGTGACTGTGGACTTTGTAGCTCTTCTTGGCCTCAATTCCCACGAACAAGTGTGGATGGTAGAAATGCCTTCTTTACAGGGTTATCCCAAAGACTAACAGAATGCCTGCTAAATGATCACATTGGGCAAAGGTTTGATATTACATTAAACTCACTCTTCAGTACCCACCCCGCCTCCCAAATCCCATATAAACTGTTTTTTTCTACTCCTTCTCTCTTTCTACATCCTAAGTTTGGTTTTGCCAATGGGTAAGAAGCAATCTGTCCCAAATACCAAGAAATGCAGCCTAATTTGCCTTCTGAACTTATAAGATTCCTGTCCTTGGTTAGTTTTAGCCTAAAGATGCCTTACAAAGGCTAGGTTTGGGGTCAGGAGAAATGGGCAACACCTGGAACAGAGCAAGTCATCTGGCCACAGTGGGACACAGGTCAGCAAGCCAGAAATGGGTGTTGGGGAGGAAGTTTAGAGTGAGAAGGTAACTTGGAGACCTGACTTGGGAGAATCTTCAAAGGACTTAGAGCTGGAGATTTAGGACTGAATGGCCATTAGAGAGTTCTACAGTCCAATGCTTTGTTTTGAAAAATGAGATAACTGTCACTCTGGTAGGTGGCCCTGTTGAGACCATACCCCAGGTCTCCTGATTCTTGTTCCAGTGCTTTTAAAACTGTACTTTAGCTCCTCCATGCTGCCTACATCCTATGTCATGTTACCACACAAACTAGATCTGCCAAAACAGCAGCCAGTTTTAAATAGTCTATCCTAAGGCATTCCTATTTATCAGGGCACATGTCCCAATCTGGGGTTTGGGTAATATAACACCCCCTAAACCCGCAGAAGGGCCAAGCAATGGAACCCCACCTCACCCTCATCAAAAATGCTCTTGCAACCCAGGAGAAAGCCCTGCTATCCTTACATCAGCCAGCAGGGGGAAGACCTGGGAAAGGGTTGTCAGGTTTGCAGTGGGGCAGCTTCTAACAGAGGGGAGGGCAGCCTGCCTCGCAGCAAATCGGGCTGTCAGCCAGAGAATAGCAGTAAAAAGCCAGTGATTGGTTTTACTGTCTAGTAAAATGAAAATTCTCATAAATGCTCATTATGCTCTATCATTTCAGATTCCTGAGTGTCTGACTGGCTCCAGACAAGGAGCTTGAGTTTAAATCATCACCAGGCCATAGAGGAGCTGTGACTTGGGGTAAGTTATTCCCTACACTGGGTTTCTACATTTGAAAATGAAGGGAAACAATAGTGACCACCTGTTAGGGTTGTTGAGTGGCACAGATTAGAATTTGCTTGCCACATGGTAAGCGCTCGTGTATATTAGCCAGCAGCTAATAGTGATTTTACTTCATTAACATATCCCTTAAATAAATATTTTTTGAGCACCTACTCTGCATAAGGCCTTATGTCAGGTGTTTAAGAGATAAAATGATGAAAAAGACACTCCTCCAAAAATATCACAATGAACATATTTCATGGTTTATCTATTTTATCTTTTAGCTAATATGTTAATAAGAATAACTCTAAATCTCTTTGATCTCTTTTATTGTCCTTGTTATGAGGAAGCTCAGCACCGAATCTGAAGGCCAGTCTTGGCTGCTGTTTTGTCGCTCGTGGCTAGCAGATTTGCATTCTTATTTTTTGTTGGTTCTTACATTAGATTTATATTCATAGTTTACAAAGTTACTGTATCAATCTTTGCCCCAGCCTGCTCTGTCCAGAGGTATGGTCTTGCTTGGTCAGAGACTGGAGCACTTGGGGGAAAGGAGGGTGCCAGCCTCCAGGCTAATGGGGCCTGAGAGGAAGAAGGATGAAGCAGAAACAGCAACAGTCAAAACACCTCTGAGGAAGACAGCATTGGGAAGGAAGTGAAAAGCAAGTAAAAATAAAGATACTGCCCAGAGGCAACTTCAGTGTGGAAGAGAAGGAAAAGGAGGGAAGGCAGTGCAGAAAAGTGTGCTAAAAAGCGGAGGTTAGGAAAGAAGTTGCTTGGTATCCATTTCAGGGGTGAGGGGGAGGGAAGACAACCAGCAATAGGTTTCCTAAGAAGATCAGGAAGCTGAAGTCACTGCCCTACCCCCACCCAGCGCCCAGAAGGGAGTTCCCAGGGTCATGTGGTCACACAGCTGAGTCTCCAAGTTCCCCTGTGATTGTCAACAGGCCTTGGGTCACTGATGTTCACAGCACCTCCCACCCTCCCATCTCTCCATCCCCACCTCCCATGAACCAAGAGGTGTATATAGACCTAGTTACCACATAGGTTAAAAATGCAAGGCTGCCATTAGTCTTACTCAGAACACATCGAGAAGGCTTACAGATTGGCTGGCACGCTTGGCCTGAAGGCACAAAAGAAAAATTGCTTGATTGTGGCTAAGGAGAAGCAGGCCCACCCATCTGTTAAAAAAAAATAAAATAAAAATAAAAATAAAAAATGTCTTGGCCAAACAACAAATCACAACATTTCTTTTAGAAACTAAGCAGACCCCACAAAATATGAACCTCTTGGGCCAAAAGGTATGAGCTGGAACCATACATTGGAAACTGCCAAAATGCCTATCAATTACAGAATGGATAAATTGTGTTTTCATACGGCAATGAGAACGAACAAACTCCAACAACATAAGAGATATATGGATGAATCTCACAAGCAGATGTTGAATAAAAGAAGCCAGACACCAAAGAACACAGACTACATCAATGCCTTTACATAAAAATCAAAGATAGGAGACCATAGTGGTGGAAGTCAGGGCAGTGGTCACCCCTGGGGGCAGTGACCGGCAGAACACAGCTTGGTGTCTGTCATGTTTTTTCTCCATCTGTTGCATACACGCATATACGTAATCATGTTTTCTTTCTTTTTTTTTTTTTGTCTTTTTTTTAATTTCTTTATTAAGGTATTACATATGTGACTTATTCCTTCATTACCCCCCTCCATTCATGTCCTTACCCCTCTGATGTCTATGTCCATGGGTTAGGGATATATTTATGCATACAAGTCCTTTGGTTGATCTCTCCTCCTTACCCCCACCCTCCCCTACTTTCCCTGAGGTTTGACGTTCTCGATCGATGTTTCTCTAGCTCTGGATCTATTTTTGTTCATCAGTTTATGTGGTTCCGTAATCATGTTTTCAATAAAAAGTGAAACCAAACAACACAAGCACATCCTGGGGCCTTGAAATGGCGGGATCCAAGGAGAGCAGAGGCCACGCGGCACGGCACATGGCACCACAGGGCGGCCAGCGACCAGCGGCTCCAGGTGGCGGCGGAGGACTCAGCCCGGGCCCGGCCCCGAACTTGGCCCTCAGACCGGGCTCGGAACCGAACTCAGACCCAGACTCGGGCCAGGCCTCGGACCCGACCAAGACTCAGACCCAGACCCAGACTCCTACCCTCGGACTGGGGTCGCCCCCTCCCAGGAGCAAACTCCAATACACCCGTCAAGTCAGAGCAGTTAGTCCTGCGAGGCAACGGAGGGCTGAGAACCGCTTCTGACAACAAACCCGAGGAAGAGAAACCCGGGGAATCCGGGGCTGGGAGCCAGGGGGCCACTGGGCCCACGAGCCAGGCAGCGCCATTGCTTTGTCCCCTCCACTTCCACAGTCATTTCCCCGGGGTCTGGCCTACCTGCACGGTCACCATGCGGGTTCCCAGCGACGCTGCCTGGAGTCTCCCCTCCCCTCGGAGCACAGGGAGGAAGGGGAGCCGGCGGAGCACCGGCCTCCCCGCCGCCCGGCCTCCCGCCTCCACCGCGGCCAACGCCCCGGGCCGCTGCGCATGCCCAGACCACGCGGCTCCCCGACCGCCGGGCACGCGGAGCCTCTGCAGAGGGGCCCGGCAGGACCTTCTGGGGAACAAACCAGGGGGCTGTGCGGAAGGCTGGGCGCCCCGGGGAGAGGACAGGTTCAGACTGTGACCGTGAGGTTTCCTAAGGAAGGTCCACTCTCGGCTCTACTGAAATCGGCCCTAGGAGGCCAGGTGGGTGGCCCGTGAGGCCGGGGCCCCAGGTTTGGCCCTGTTCCGCTGCCGGGTCAGCAAAAGGTTGGTTAGAATTTTGAAGGTGTGGCCTACCTGAAAGCAATCAATCATGAGCAGTGAGGGATTCTGGCAGAGCCAGGATGGTCAACGTCCTCTCAGGCTGTTGTTTAGTGGCTTGGGGGCTTGCAAAACAGACAAAATTTGCTCTAACCAGGAGGCATAACCCCTGGATTCTGAAGGATTGGGGTGTAACTCCTTTCTCTGTGCATTTCCTAGTTTAAATTTCCCAAGTTTCATTTCTTCCTCTTTAAAGTGTTGAAATACCACAGTATCTACCATTCTGGTGGGGAGAGGGATGTGAAGATTAAGTAAGGTGATATACACTGAGTGGCCAGATCGTTATGACCACCCCAGCAGTACTTTGTTGGGCCACCTTTTGCCTTCAATCCTGCGGTGATTCTTCTTGGCATTGACTCCACGAGATGTTGAAAGGTGATGCAAGAAATCTGACACCATGCCTGATGAATAGCACTGTCCAGTTCTGTGAGATTTGATGGTTGTGGAATCAACTGCCTGATGGCTCTCTTAACTTCATCCCACAAATGCTCAATTGGATTGAGATTTGGTGCTTGTGGGGGCCATCTAAGCAAGGGAAAGTCTCCCTCATGTTCTTGAAACCACTCCTGCACAATACAAGCACCGTGGCATGGCGCATGGTCTTGTTGGAAGAAGCCGTCTCCATTGGGATATGCCATCAACATGACAGGATGAACTTGATTAGCAACGATACTTAGGTATGTTGCATTATTCAGACATTGTTCCACACAATTTAAAGGACCCAAATCATGCTAGGAAAACCATAACACTACCCCCACCAGCTTGAAGGGTTGTACTCATGCATGTGGGGTGCATGCTTTCAAGCTGCTTCTGTGAAATTCTCACTATGTCATCTGCATGATGCAACTGAAAATGTGATTCATCAGACCATTTGACTTTTTTCCAATGCTTGACTGTCCAATCCTTGTGTTCCTGTGTGAACTGGAGACATTTTATCTTGGTAACTGCAGACAGCAAAGTGTTCAAACAGGCCTTTGACTTCCTTATCCCATACAATGCAGTGTACGGCTAATTTGCCTACAAACCTCAGGTGGTCAAAATAATCTGGCCTCTCAGTGTATGTTCAACTCTTAGCCCCATCTCTGCCCTTTGCATGTAATAAAATACAGCTGTTTTCAATGTTACTGTCAGTGGGAGACTACAGCTCCTGTGGTGGATGCAGTGAGTAAATGCTGTGGCTCTTGGGTGTTTCCATCATGGAGCACTATTTCTTACTATTATTTTCCCTTGACATAAAAGAGACATTGTAAGACTCTAGGTGAATATGGTCCAATCTAAAAACAAGTCAAGATTGTTCATTTATCAAAGCAAGAAGTAAATACTTAACAATTCCTAATCATATGAACAAAAGGATTTTTCCTTTGGGGGGGGGGGGGGGAATTAATTCTTTCAAAGAGAAAAGGTAGCTAGGAAGTATAATGGCTGGCATTTATTGAACATTTGCTCTATGCCAGGCATAGTTCCTAGGGCTTAACATTGTCACTAATCATGACAACCACATTAGGTGGGAAATGTCTCTTCTTTCTGAGTGGGAAGCGAAGTGGAGCTGGTATTTAAACCTGGGCTAAGACATAATCAATCCCACTGTCTGCAGAGTACCCTGAGAGGCCTGATCCTCGATCCTAGGTGTGAGGATGTGTATCTAAAATGGAGGATCTGTGGTGCTGGCAGGACCTCCAGACAGCATTGTCAAGGACTGATGCATAAAGAGGTCAGATACTTTATCCACTCAACAAGTATTAATTGAGGACCTATAATGTGTCTGGCACTGTTATGGGCTAAAAAAAAAAAAAAAAAAAAAAAAAAAAAGACAAAAGTCCCCACTCTCACTGAGCTGAAATTCCAGTGGTGGGCAGGTAGATACTAACATAATAAATAAGATATATAGTATGTTCGATAGGGATAAATTGTGTACAGGATAAGGAAAAGGATTTGGAGAGCCGAGGGTGGGTACAAATTTATTTAGGGTGCTCAGGGAAGGCCTTAGTCAGGGGGCATTTGTGTAAAACCTGGAGTCAGGTAAGATAACAGGCCATGCAGTTACATGGGGGAGAACATTCCAGATGGAGGGAAGAGCGCTGCAAAAGGCCCTGCAGTGAGAGTGCAATTGACATAACGAGGCCACTGTGGCTACACCAGAGAGGACAAGAACAAGCACATAAGAGATGAAGCTGGAGAGTGGCAGGAAGTGCAGATCAAGTAGGCCTCTTAGGAGGGAGATGGGGAAGGTTCTTAGCAAACCAATTACATGACTTGATTTATGTTTAAAAAGAACTCTGGCTGCTCCACAGGCAATGAAATGTTGGGTGGTGAAAAGCAGGGAGATCATTTAAGGTGCCAATTGCAGTAATTTAGATAAGACATGATGGTAGGTTGGAACAGAGTGGTAATTGGATATGATGAGAAGTGGTTTGATTCTGGACATATTTTGAGGTTAATGCCAATGGGATCTGGGAGTCACCAGAAATCTTTGAGAACATCTTTTAAGGACTATTCCAAGTATGGGCCCTGAGCCTAATAACTTTTCTTGGAAAGCCCTCTCTTGATATCTCCAAAATAATAAAACCCATCACCTGTGGAACGAAGCCATCTGAGGGGGCACTGTGCCAGTATTCCCTCTGTCCTGTGGATTCTGGGCTCCTCTCTACGATGTGGGGAGCATCTGGGAATGAGCACTGCAAGCTTCTCAATTCTCCCTCAATATTTCCCTCGGAATGCCACCAGGAACAATGCTACAGTTCCTACTGCTTCATTGAGAATCATCCCAAAACTTAGTGACATAAAACAGTGCTATGTTGTTGGATTCTGCAGGCCAATAACTCAGACAGAGCAACATGAGGATGGCTTTTTCTCTGCACCATTGTGTCTGGGCATCAGCTGGGGAAATTCAGTGGCTGGGGGAGTTGAAATCCTCTGGAGGTATCCTCACTCACATTCTGGCGTTTAGGACTGGGTGTTGGCCAGGACCTCACCTGGCAGTTTGCTAGAACATCTGCATGGAGCCTCTGCCTGGGGTGTGTCTGTGGGCCACACTGTGGCTTACAATGGTGTATATGTTCATGCACAAGACTTAGAACTGCAGCAGCCACCTTGTAAGGAAGGGAGATTCTGAAAACAAGGTCAGTCAGAACACAAGATGGCAAAGTTGAGAAATGAATGGAATCACGGAATTGACCTGGAGTACTCTACCTCCAACTTCCTGTTCAGTGAAATAAAATACATTGTCTGTATGGTTTAAAGCAGGTTGAACTGAGGTTTTCTGTTAATGCTGTTAAAGGTGGTATGTAACTGACACAAGTCTCCTAATCGGCCACTTCTCTGGTGGGCTGCACACTCCCGGGAAGGGAATAAGGCTGGAGTCACTACCAGGAACAACTAAAATCCTGCTGCCAGCAAACAGCTGCTGCCTCAGGAGCCACAGCTAGGGTCCAGGGTCCAGGGCATGAGCCTCTGAGCCAAAATACTTGGCACCTTCATCTGTGAAGGCAAAGGATCCATTCTTTGTAATCATTAAGAATGTATGCCCAGGTAACTTGGTGGCAAAAAAATAAAAAAAAATAAAAAAAAAAACCCTATGGAGGGGGATAGATGAAAAGGTGAAGGGATTTAGAAGTACAGATTATTTATAGTATGGTCATGGGGGTGTAAAATACAGCATAGGGAATATAGTCAATAATATTCTATAACTAAGTATGGCATCAGATGAAGATGAGATTTTTCAGGGTGATCACTTAGTATGTTTTATAACATCTAATCCTTGAGACTAATATAATATTGTATGTCAACTGTAATTGAAAAATTAAAAATTGTTTCTAAAAATAAAAAAGAGAAGAGAGGGAAGGGGAGAAAAGAGAAGGGGAGAGGAGGGGAGGAAGAGAAGAGATCCTAAAGGGGAGAAAACCTTCAGAGGTGGCTCTATCACTGACTCTGACCCCAACCCCGAAGAAACTGCCTTCCTTTAGCCTGTGTGTGATGAGAGCAGAAGCCATCAGCCCCGACACATCCCTAGGAGCTGCCAGTGCACTTCCGCCAACCTCAGACTGCCAGTTTGTTGGCCTGAATCTGGGGCTTTTCCCCCAGAACTGTGCAAAGTCTCTCAGCTCACATGCAAGAAAGTTCCAGAAGTACCAGGAATTAACACCCCCAGAAGCAGCGCTCAACAGGAGCTCCTGGCATTTGTGTCAATGCCCAGCTCTCCCATCCTCAGGGGAAACAGTATGAGGTGGATGTCTAACTCTTTGCCAGAGTTCCGCACAGGACCAAGCTGTTTGCCAACGCATCCTTGTTGACTGCTTTCCTTCCTCTGGCACTTTCCTACTGGTGGCCTTAGCCCCTCCCAAATCAATTTGCTGTGCTCAAATCTCTGCTTTTGGGGGAGTCCAAACTAGGGCAGTGATCCTAGGAGGGTGGTTGGGGGATGTGGGAAAGGAGGTGAACAGGGAAATCCCCAAAGGATGCAGTAACAATCTAGCCACTATTGGGAAGTGCTGAAGGTATGAAACAGAAGCTTCTGACAAAGGCCAACTGGGAGCCTCTTAAGTTTTCAAGGCCCACTGGTTGCTCATGAGTGCCCAGCTGGTGAGGACACCATTAATGTGGCTCTGATTGGATTCCAATCCCAGCAGCACCCTTGGGTAGCATTTCCTATGGTCATCCGCTCATCTGCTCAGCCCCCTCTCCCTGCAGCTGAGGGAACCTCTCAGCAGTGATCAGCATCAAGAATGGATCCTCTTTTGTTCTTATCCATTCAATGTGTTTATTTTCAAGACTGCGTTTGTGGAAAGCATTTAAACAGCGCCATTTAGAAGAAAACAAAAGTCACCAGATGGAAAAATAGAATAAAAAAAACATGCACACACAAAAAGTTCCCCAAGCAATCTAGGCAGGGCAGCAGGAGTTATTGTCATCCTGCTGTTGTGGAATAATGCAGCTGTGTTGGAAAAGTGATCAGCTTTTGACAGCCTAGAATTTTCAAGAGAGAACTGAACACAGGTCAACAGAATTCTGTGCTGCAATTCACTTCTTAAGGAACTTTGAGAAACCTTCCTTCTTCCCTCTAGTAAGGACAGAAGAACAGTTATTAGAATTATCATATATATTGAATTAGAAAGGACACACAGCTTCTTGGAATAATGCCTTCCAGTCTGCCCATATCTTATTGGGACAAGCCTTATTCTCAAGAGCCTGAGAAGCAACCTTAGCCACAGGCTGGCTTCAAAGCCAGACGAATATGAAAGCAAGAGGGATGGAAGCTGCTTCCGAGGCTGAGCCTCCTGCCCCTTCAGAAATCAAGAGAGCCAAACTGCCTCCCCCTCTCCTCTACCCCAACACCAAACAAACACACTGCACTAATGGCTTAAAAACTTCAGCAATACTTCTAGGGTGGCAGAAAGGCCAACTTTCACTCACAGGTAAGCCCTGTCATTGCTTCTTCCTTGTTTTTCATTCTCCCAATGGCCAACCAGGGAGAAGAAAGGTGGCAGTGTGAAAGGGGCTGGCGTCAGGACTGGTGTTCTGAGTCTTGATAGGAAAAGTCTTAAAATAAATTTTCTCTGGACTGATCTTAACTGGACTGCAGCCCTCACGGACAGCCCCGCTGGATGAGACGTGCCTGGGGCATTTCCCCATCTTCTCGGAAGAGGAAATCTGGTCACAGATGGCAGCAGCAGGATATTATGCAGCATGGCAGCCTTGGCAGCAGGAGGGGAATATTGGCTGTGTAGACAGGAAGTCTCTACCCTGCCACTTATCAACTGTGTGACACTCAGTAATTAACTTAAACTCTCTGGCCCTCCCTTTTTCCATCTGTAAGTAGCAGCTCTGACCTCAGATACTCAACTTGAGGATTTGAAGAATATAAAACACTAGTTCCTAATGCATCATAAGCTCTCTATAAATGGCAGTGTCTATTACTGCTGTGGGAGTTTGGCTGTAGTTTCTAACACTGTGAGCAAGTATGAGCTAATAACAGCTGTTTCCACATTTGCCATTTTTAGGGACTGTTAACATGATTGTAACCGTGGGTGTTTGTGCAATGATGACTATTAGAGAACCCACCTGGAATTTCACATTAAGAAACCAGACACATTAAGGGAGGAATGGCATGTTAGGCACTGGGTAGATGGATCGGACATAGGGGGTGCAGTGTGGAAAGTTACTAGGAGGTCCAGATGCCATTGAGAGGGCTTCCTAGGGAAGCAGCTCATTCAGCCTGTCAAGAATCAGGAGCCAGAGGCAAAAAAAAAAAAAAAAAAAGGCTCCAACAGACGAATTCCAAGTCTTAGAGCAAAACCAGCACACAGTTTCACAGTTTCATTAACAACAAAGTCACAGGGAAGATTTTACTGAGGCCAAGGTTCTCTGAGGAGAGAGAAGGTTGAAGTGATTAGAGGTTCAGTCTAGCCAGAACCTCTTGGAGAGGAGTGAGGAGTAAGGATCAAGCTCAATCGCCAATAATTTCATCAAGCATGCCTGTGTAGCCAACAGGGTATTGAGGAAATGAGGGTGTGTGACATTTGAAGCTAGGACATAGAAGATATGATGGATTCTGCCTTGCTTTCTCTTGGATCACTCATTCTGGGGGAAGGGATGCTATGTCATGAGAATATTTAAAAAGCCCTATGAAAAGTCCATGTGGCAAAGAACTGAGCCCCCAGACACCTCCCACCAACTGAATCAACTCTTAGAAGCAGATTATCTAGCTCATAAAGTCTTCAGATGATTGAAGCCCAAGTCAACATCTTGATTGTAATCTCAATGGAGACCTCAAGAAAGAACCATAGGGTGAGCTACTCCTGAATTTTTGACCCACATAAACTGTGAGATAATAAATGTGTGTTTTTTTAAGAACCTAAATTTGTTCTACAACAATAGATAACTAACACTTAGACATATTCAATTTTTAACTGATACAGAACCTAAGGGGTCAACTTGGCATGACCACAGTGACATCTGGATGATCATACTCTTCAGCTTATCAGACTCCCATCTTCAGAGGCACAGCTTCCCTCCTCCTCTTGCTGCCTCTTGCTGGATTTATGTGAAACACTCAGCACCCTTCCTATGGATTAGACACTGATGCTTGGTATAATCAAAGAAACAAGTCTACTTCGCTCTACTTGAGGAGTGATTGCCAGGGGTCTTAATCTAGCATCTTGAAGGATTCAGAAATCTAGAGAAGGGGCTGCTGTAAACGATTAAAGAGACCAAAGATGAAACATAATTTTGGAAGGCATTTGGGGGGTGCAGAGGAGTTTGGCTATAGGAACAAAGTTCTCTCTATCTCAAGACCCCTTGCTCTTTATTAACACAAATTGTCCTAAGACAGAGTAAATAAATATATCAAAGGCCAAAGTTTAATACACAGAATCCATTGTCAGATTGGGGGAACTTCCTTTGGTTGTTCAGGTGTTTGGTCAGCAGTAGGCAATAACATGTAGGTTGAAATGCCCTCAGCTGTCTGGCAGTAAGCACTCGTTTATGCAAATCTTTAGGTTTGGGGAAATACTTTCAGCCATCCCAGATGATTCAGCTCTGCTGACATGCTGGAATTAGCTTCCAACAAGTGATCTCTGCCAACTCTGTCTTCTCCATATTCCTAGTCCCACCAACTAGTATATAGAGGCCTATCAGTATTCTGGGCCATGCATGGAAAGTGGGCTGCACATGTGAATTAGCTGGGAACTGAGACAAGGAATCCCTTAACCAAATGCCTCTGGTGGGCTATCCTCACTGGCTTCATTTAGTGGACAACTACACTTGTTCATTAAAACTGACACCCTTAGTACTCCTGCAACTGAGAAATTGAGCTGTAAAAGATAAAACTCCTCAAGTCTTCTCCTAGTGTTTCTATTGCAGCTGTCTTCCCCAAAGCTGTGGAAGTGTGTCCAGTCTGAGGGGTTGGATAGAAGTAGGGGGAGAAGGGAAGATGAGCACAGGATGGGGTGAAGAAGATCAATTAGAATTTTGAACACAAATGGTATGAAAAGGTTCTCCAGAGAAACAGAACCACTAGAATGAAACTTATTATAAGGAATTGGTTCATAAAATTATGGGCCGAGAAATCCCTTGATCTGCCATCTGCAAGGTGGATGGAAATTCCACTCTAAGTCCAAAGGCCTTGGAACCAGAAGCACAAATGGTGTAAGTCCCAGTCCAAAGGCTGGAGACGATTTCTATCTTGGCTCAAGCTGTCAGAAGAGAAATTCCATCCTTTCTCCACCTTTGTCCTATTTGGTCCCTCAACAGGTTGGATGATGCCCACCTACATTGGTGAGGGCAATCTGCTTTACCTAGTCCACCAATTCAAATGCTAATCTCTTCTGAAAACACCCTCACAGACACACCAGAGGTCACGATTAACCAGATATCTTGCCATCCTGTGACACAGTCAGGTGGACACAAACTATTAACCATCACATAAATAAAAGCTTGTTTATGGGGCACATGCCACTCCCTGCCTCACACCCAATGCCCTGGAGACAAGGACCTCTATACACACACTGCGCTGTTTCCTTCCTTTTTCAATGCTCCTCTGCCAAATGACCTTTCATCATCTTTATCTGGCTAACTCCTGTTAGTATTTTAAGACCCAGTCTAAGCAACTCTCAAAGAGCGACACTGGACACTTCCATAATACTCCATGCTCTTGTGCACTATATATTCCTCCCAGGATATTCAGTCTTACATCACTAAATCTATATGTATCCATCTCCAGAGGCTCTGGTACTCTGAGTGCTTCTTAGGACAAGAGTTTTGTGTACATCACTTCTGTATTCCCAATTCTAGTTAACTTCTAGAACAGTGCCTAGAAAATAGTAGGTGCTCAATAAATGTGTGCTGAGTAAAAAAATGCTTGAATAAATGAATGAATATGTAATATGCACTGCACAGTGGAAGACAATCATACCCATTTTTAGACCAACCTCCATTTTATTACCTTAAGTTGTGAACTGTATCTTCAGGTGAGACTGGAAACTGCTCCCTAACCCTGTGATTTCCTTCTCTTAAAGATGATCTCTAAACCACTATACTCAGGAGCAGGAATTCCACATCACTGAATTTTTCTAACTCAAATAGATCTAGTTGGGTGGTGGGGAATTCAATCTCAGTCATATTTGGAGGTGTCAAAGAATAATCTTCAAAATGCTAAAAATGTAATTTTCAAAATACATAAGGAGTATATGTCAAAAAATTTACATAACTCATTAATGAGCAAAGACAGGATGAAAAGGCTGGTTAAAGAATGACACAAAAAATATATATGTAGAGGCAGTGATAAAAGGAAACAGCAATAAAATTAGATACAAAAATTGGTTAATGCCCCACTTAGCAGTATAACTGTCACTCTTGGAGTTACCTTCTCTACCAAACACAAATATTTCCATTTCAACCAGGCAAAAATAGTTCATCTCCTTTCAGTTTTCTACAAGCTAACATCTAACATTATAGAGGCTGGGTCTTAACGACCTTAAGGAGTGTGCTCACTGAAGTTACCTTCCCCTGGAGAAAGCAAGTGAATTGTATTCTAAAAATAATTCTACTTAAAAAAAGAAGTTAAAATGAGAGAGCATTACGGTGAAGCTGAGGGATTTATACTTTTAAAACAAATGTGAAGATGGGACTAAGCTGGGTTTAGGCACAGTGAATATATACCACAGGGGAACAGTCCAGGGCAGTGTGACCTGGTGAGCAAAGGACGACAAAGAGATTGTAACAGAGATACCACTGCTAATGTGCATGCAAAGAAGAGAAGAAACAAAAGACCTGATGTTTTCAGATGGTGATGTGATGGAAAAGCTAACAAATAATTTGGGTAAATTTCCCCAAATGTACCATGATAAAGTATGAACTAAGGAGTTTGTTGGGAGTTTAGGATGTGTGCCGGATCTCCCTCTGGGATACTCTGCTAGAAGGACTGTCTACCTAAGAGAAAACTCTAAGTGAGAAATAAAAAGCTTCCTATTCTTTCCTGCACACCCTTCCCCCAAACTTAAAAGGCAAGGCCTGCAGCATAGACCCACCAGCTCACATGCGCCAGGAACCAGCGGGAGCTTAGAGGCCCCCGCTTCTTAGAAGAAACCTTGCCTGCGTGTCCTTTCCACACAGAAGTGAGAGATGCTGAGGGGAGCTGAACCAAACTGGCTTAAATGACATTTCCTCACTGTTATGGAGGTCGGGAGTCCCAGATCAAGGTACTGGCAGATTCCATTCTTGGTGAAGGCCCTTTTCCTGGCTTGCAGGTGGCAGACTTCTCATTGTGTCCTCATAGGGTGGGGAGAAGAAGCTCGTGTGTCTCTTCCTTTTCTTCAAAGGACATTGATCCCATCATGGTGACCCCACCCTCCTAACGTCTTAGAAACCTATCTCCTCCCAAAGGCCCCAGCTCCACCTGGGCTTCAACGAATGAGTTTTGAAGGACACAAACATTCAGTCCATAACAGCATCAGACCCCAAAGATTTTAATTGGGTCCTGTACTATACCCAGAGATTCCCAATGTTAACATTTTGTATCTAATCTAATTTTTAGAATTTTCCTGTTGCTGGATATTTAGGAAGATGCTTTCAATTTTCCTTATTAAAAAAAAGAAAAGAAAACCTTGGCAATGATTATTTCCATATGATAAATCCCTAAAAGCAGAGCCAGAGCAAAGGGGCATGCATGTCTTAAGGCTCCTGAAACATGTTGCCAAATTACTTCCCAGCATTGTTGGCCAGTACTTAAGAAAGGCTATCTTGGCACAGTTGACTCACACTGAATCTTATTGATGCAGCATTATTTTTATTTATAGAAAACCAGCACCTGTGAATTATAAAGAGTTCAAGTAGTCCAGAAACGTACATGCCTCTGCTGCCAACTTCCAATCCCTTTCCCCAGAGGGTTAAGGAAAACCTGTTCCACATGTTTTCCTTAACCCTCTCTTAGCCTTTCTCTAACCCTGTCTTAGTCAGTGCCTCCACTAACACTCTCCAACCCTGTGCCTCAGAGGCCCAGTGAGGATAATAACTCTTATTAAATTCCAGACTCGGTCTTCCTCTAGCTGTTTAATGGCTGGACTTGGCTAATCGTCGCTGTTCTTAGGCAGTTAAAAATTCTCTACCACCCATTCTCTTACTTGAACAGGATTTGCCATCCCCTGGGTATCAGTCCTGGCTGAGAAACTGGAGAAAAGGAAGGTTAAGATGTGTTAACCCCATTAGATCTCTGACCACTGATGTGATCTGCTAGGTCTCACCCAAGCCAAATGGCTGGGACTGCGTGTGAGAAGACACCTGCTTCAAAGCCAGTCTCCTCTGGCTTCAGCAAAGTCTTTGCCTTTTAAAGTCTTTATCCCAGAAAAGATACTTAATCTCCACCCTAGACTAGACCTCCTGGGCCTGGGGTACAGAGCAGAGACAGGCCCTCTGCTGGTGGCCTATGAGTGCCACATGACTGGAATAAGGGCTGTGGGTGGGGATAGGGGTTTTCTAAATACACTGGGACAAGAGCTGTCCACCATAACAGCCACTGGTTCTGCCTTCTAAGGACCTCACCCTCTGACAAATCCACCCTCCTGAACCCTCAGCAGATTATCATGGAGAGAAGAGGAAAACTGACAACCCACTAGATAGATTGGATCTATTCATTTTGGATGATGCATTCCTCAATAACTACTCTGGGATCACAGAGATGAATCCGACCCAGACACTACCCAGCAGAGGACAACCTTATGATAGAGTTCTTTTTAAAGCTCTTCCCCTTTAAGTCATAGTTTCCATTGTACAAAGTCATGGTCTATAGCCAGAGATGGGCTCCATATCATGGAATAGTTTCTGTATGTTGTAGCGCTTGCAGAGAGAACCCATTAGGCTATGCAAACTTCTCTGTGATGCTTAAAACAGCCAACTCTATAGGAGGAACTAAACAAGGAATGAACAGGAAGGGTCCTTGGGCATCTGTTCTGCTCCTTGTCCCAGCCCCTGACTCGTAGCTTCCTTCTCTGGTCCCTAAGCCCCAGGGTCCCCACGCTGTGCTTGGTGCTGCCCCGGGCCTGTCCACTGAAGAATGCCGCCATCCACGATTCCCCTATTCCTTCCCTCTTCACAGCAAAACCCCAGGCCTGAGACTGCCCCACCCTGACTTCTAGACTTCTCAGGTTCAAATCCCACTCACTGGCCCTTATTTCCACCTGATCTCTAAGAACACTAACTCCAACTGCCTGAGACTCCCTTCCTCATTTACCAAAGACGTCAGAAAGTTTATTGGCTCTATTACACTATTCAGACACATGAAAGAAAGTCATCAAATCATACTTCCATCTCCTGATTTTCCAAAGACTTTGTATATCTGGCAATGTATTTTCAAGCACTATGTTTTTCAAGGATGAATTGAGATTTGACTACACAAAGGAATATTCCATTGCTAACGTACTGATTTTTTAAAATGTTCTCATTTCTATTCTCAATTTGTAGCCAAATGCTCATTTGACAACAATTTCTTCTGTATCTTAACATAACACCCTTAGGCCTCATGCCTACAAGTTTAGACTAATTTGCATCATCAAAAGATACAGTACTTTAATGATCATCCAAATAGCTATCTTTAGATTTAACTATAAATGTTTTTTATTTTATGAGTCTGTAATTTAAAAAAAATGCCATAAGATTCACCATATAACTAGTTCTCTTTGAAATACTTTCTAGTTTGTTTGGTTTTTTCCCTTACAAATTATTTTGTATACTGGTGATATCGTCCCAGTCAAAGTTGTTTCACAGTCCAAGAAGCATCTACATGGAACAACTATATTATCAGGCATGCAAATATTTAGGGTGAGGCTTTCCTTGGGCAAACAACTTGCAGTTTGCAGCTGCAGGGCGGTGCCTGAGCTGTCATGCCCCTACCCCTATTAATTAAGAATGATAAATGAAAAAGCTGGAAAAGGGTGCTGGCACTGGATGTAAACCCAGGTGAAGATCCTAGAAATAGAGATGGAGGTTGCCTTGTAAAGAACTGAAATCCTCTAACCAGAGAACCAGGGAGGAGAAGGAAGACACTGTTGGTGCTGCCTCCAGGAGCAGAGGGTGGGCTCAGCTCACTTGGACATCCCAACCCAGACCCTGCCTTCCTACTAAGATCTCAGCAGGACCTCCCTCAGCCCCCATCCTGCCACCATTTCTGCCATGAGGGCTGCTCCCACTGATGCTGAGCTAAAGACACATCCTGCTCTATAGAAAGCCATTAGAGACATCAGTCCCTTGCGGATAGTTCTGGGGTTCAAACTAAATATAGATATTCCCAGCCTGGCTGGATCTGGCTCCCTGGGTGCTCTTTAAACAAAGCAAACAAACAAGTTGTTTTTAGGACCAAGGTACACATTGGGTTCGCTGAGAGGCCCTGGCAGCTCCTGATAGAGTCAACATGGGCCATAACACAGATTCTTCAGTTTTAATTCCTGATCTGCTACCAAGCACGAGGCCTCTGGCAAGACCCCCATTTATCTACCTGTAATATGCACATAATACCATATGGGCATGCGATGGGCATACTGACTGCATGCACAAAGGAAAGTATTATGAAAATACCAGCACAATTATCAGTCTAGCAATATGTTGGTGCTAGCTTTGAACAGTTTGTATTACTTTCTAAAAATAGAAAAGGCTGCTAAGAAAATTTTATAAGAATTCATCTTTCCACTTGTAAAATTTTCATAAAAACTCTGGAAGTGTTAGCATGTAAACAATGCCAGATACTCATTTTCTTTATAAATATCCATAATTGAAATCAGCTCTACCAAACAGAACAAACACAATTAAATTATACGCACGTGACTAATTACTGCATTTTTTGTCTCATTAACAAAAGCTTATGTAAATCTGAATTAGGAATGTAAAGAGCATCCTTGAACTTTTTGATCCATTTCTTCAAGCTTAATTGTGAAAATCTTAACCACACAATTACTCCCACTCCATGAACTAAATCCAACTCAAGAGAGAGTGGAGAATGAGCCAAAACTCAAGCCTTGGGGATGCCCAAGCTTAAAAAGTGGAAGAAGAGTGTTAAGACATTGGCAATCCAAGAAATATAAATTAAAACTACTAGAATGGCTAAAATTAAAAGTACTGTAAACACCAAATGTTAATGAGAATGAGAAGCAACTGGAACTGTCATACATTGCTGATAGGAATGCAAAATCATACAATTTTGGAAAGGTTAGTTCCTTAAACAGTTTTACTTGAAACTTATTGCACTATGTGCGAAGGTGTTTAACCAAGAGAAATAAAAATGTGTATCCACTAAAATACTTGTACAAGAATATTCATAGCAGTTTTATTCAGAATGGTCAAAACAGAACACAATCCAAGTTTTCATTCCCAGACAAAGTGGTATATTTATCAAATGGGATACTATTTAGCAACAAATAGAAACAAACTACTGATACATGATGGATGAATTTCATAGACATTATGCTGAGTGAAAGAAGCCAGCCAAAAAAAAAGAGTAGACATTATATAAATTTATTTTTATGAATTTCTATAAAAAAGAAAAGAAAACTCCATAACTATCTATAGTCAAAAAAAATAGAAAAGTGGTTAGTTCTAAGAAGACTAAAAAGGGACATGAGAGAACTTTCTGGGGTGATGGAAATGTTCTATGCTTTAATAGAAGTGTGTGTGTGTGTGTGTGTGTGTGTGTGTGTGTGTGTGTCAAATTACTGCAAATTATATACTTATGATTTGTACATTTCACTCTGTAGAAATTTTACCTTAAAATATAACTGGACTCTAACTTGTAGGCTAGCTTTTTTCAGTGGCATGAACTAGCAATTCTGAAACTACTTCCAATATATCCTAGGCTTGAGCAAATGAGTAAATATATTAAGAAGAATGGGAGCCAGGTTTCCTACTGTCAGAGAAAATGGTTACAAATATGGAAAAGGGAGAAGATTAGAATGTTCCCTGGTGTTATAGATTGGAATTGGAAGTGTCAGTATGAGCTTTTTCATATGTAGATACATAGATAAATATATTTTAGCCCTGTCCACGAGAGCTCCTAGGAGCAGTGACACCCCTATGGCAATAAACACATCTATCGGTAGCATTTAGATCTTGGTTTCTAAATATCATTTGCCACTGAATAGAGTTCTCTGAATAAAAGTCTTATATTCCAGGACTGGCATATGAAAAGCACAAGATGAATCTGGAACTTCTTGGTGCAACTAATCAATGGTTTGGAAAATACCGAAGACCCGGGATCAGCTTGAAGGAACTTCTACCCTCAAGATATGAGACAATTTGAGCAACAATAATAATAATGCAGTATATTCACTGAATAAAATAATAATCTATGAGATTACATTCTTATACACATACATACATACATAAGTAGGGGGAAAGATAAAGCTCTTCCTAATGAAAAAAAAAAATGCTAACTGATAAACATAGAAGGAATGATGGAATTAGAAATTCCTTGGTGCAAAATAATATTAGTTTAATGAAGATGAAAGTTTCACAAAGAACAAAATATTTGCATAGTCTTAAAGTTTTCCCCTACAAATTACTTATAACTAACAAAAGGGAAAATGGTAACTTTATGGTGGAGAAATTTGGCAGACACCATCTGTTCCAGTTACTATGGCTATATAACAAATTACCCTTGGATTTGGCACCATTAAACAGTCATTTATGATGCTCTTGGACCTGGAGGTTAGGAATCTGATAAAGGAACATCAGAGGTGGTTTGTCCCTGTTCCACGATGTTGGAGATTTCAATTGGAAAACCTGAAAGCTAGTAACTGGAATCATCTGAAGCCTCCTTTACTCACCTACCTGCAGTTGGTGTCTATTGCTGGGAGACTCAGATCCTCTCTATGTGGCTAGTTGAGCTTCCTTACATTACAGGATTGCCTAGACTTACCACTGTAAAGTTACTACTTCTCACTTGTAATTAATATGTAGCTTATAGGGGATAGGTTGAGACTATGAAAATATTCTAAATCTTAATCATGCTTTTGTCCACTCATTTTAGCACCTACTTATGATTTTTGCCTGCCACAATTATTATTGTGGTATTGTTGCAAACTATTTTAAAATGCAAATTTTACTATCAGAATCTACATTTCTTCAAGAAGTCCAGACTTCAGAGTAAATTCTTGAAAAGTATAGAATCCATTTGTTTGGCTCACAAGCTTTCATATTTGAAAAAGTTCCTTGTTTTTCTATTTTGATTATCTTTAATAATCCAGTAGGTTTAAAAACAAAAAAATCTCATTATACTTGTAATTGCATTTCTACTACTATAGGCTGAAATTGAGCATCTTGTCATGTTTGAATCATTTGTATTCCTCTTTTGATGATTGTTTGTTCTTATAATTTGTCCATTTCATATTTACTTGCATGATTATTTTTAATATACAAAGAAATAATTATGGAATAAAAAATATATTATGGAAGATGGTGCTTTATAAGTTATACAAGCTGCAAACATTTCTTCTAGTTTGGTGTTTGCTCTTTTTCTTTCAATCTTGTTTGAGTATCCTTTTTTATGCATAATGTTTTCATTGTTTCTATTCATAATTTATTAATGTGTGTGTTTGTGTGTGTGTGTGTGTGTGTGTTGTTGTTGTTTCTTAAAGAAGCCTTTCCCATTCTGATATTATTAGTTAAGTTTCTCATATTTCACATACTACTTTTATTATTTTATTTTTTATGTTTGTATATTTGCTCCATCTAGAATTTAATTTGGTGTAACAAGTGAGTTATAAATCCAACTTTTTATATAATGATCTAGTGTCTCAACACCATTAAATGAATAATTTACCTTTTCCCTACTGATGTACTTTTTATCATATACAAAATTCCCCTATGTATTTGGTTTAATTTTTTAGTCTATATTATTGACCTAGTTATGTACTTTTATCCTGCTATTTAAATTAGTGTAGATTTATAATGTTTTATATTTGATATGACTATTATTTCTTCATTACCCTTTTTTATTCCACAATTTCTCTCTCCAAGAATGTGCTTGTTTCTCATATAACCTAGGATTCCATTTATATGCTTTAAAATGTGATTTTTATCAGGAAAGTAACATATTTCTGGACTAAATTAGGGACATTTGACATCTGTGTGACACTGAGTCTCCCAAGTATGGATGCTCAGTATTGCAGACCTTTTTGTTGTTTAAGGCTTCTTTTTGCATCTTCCCTTTTTTTTTTTTTTTAAATAATTTTGAAATACTTAAGAGTACTCTGTTCTTCTTTTTTTTAATATATTTTTTATTGATTTTTTACAGAGAGGAAGGGAGAGAGAGAGAGCTAGAAACGTCTATCAGAGAGAAACATCGACCAGCTGCCTCCTGCACACCCCCTACCGGGGATGTGCCCGCAACCAAGGTACATGCCCTTGACCGGAATTGAACCCCGCAGACCACAGACTGATGCTCTACCACTGAGCCAAACTGGTTTCGGCTGCATCTTCCCTTTTTATTAAAATGGCATTTAAATGTGTTTCCATATAAATCTCTTTGTATGCTTAACTTTATTAGGGGTTTCATCTGTTTTGTCACAATTGCAAATGGACTCTTTTCTCCCATCATATCTTCTGATTGCTGCTTACATATAGTTAAATGTTTTGTAAGTAGATAAATAGTTCATAAGTTCTCTAAGCTTATATCATTTAATGGAAGAGGATTTTATTTTTTTTCTGTATCTATCACTGACCCCAAATAGTAGGAAGTGAATCTAAAACCATATACCAAAAGCAACTTCAGACAGTTCTCCCTCTCCCTTCTTCTCTCCCTCTCCCTCTTTTTCTCTCTCTCATAAAATAGAGCATTCAGAATGCTAACTTAGGGGCAGTATATAGTATAAATTTCCAATTAGCAAATCTTTTAAAGAGAAAAACTTCTTCAGCTAGTCTCAACTTATATAAGTTCCAAATGACCCAAAGTGAAAAGAGAGTGAGAAAGGAGAGACTGAGAGGTGAAATGTGAAAGCTTTTGCAATGCCTATCAAATGTTATAACCAACACCCATTTAGGGTGTGAGCTTTGCAATTACCACACTGTCCTTAAAAGAAACAAAAGGAAAAGTTTTAAAAAATGACTAATAGCATAATTCCAAGAACTGTTCATAGTCTGACCCAGAGGTTGAAAATGCACACACAGAAGGGGGCTAGGCAGGTGTAGGAAATCAGTGATAAAATAAAGAAAGGTCGGGACTGGGCAAGTAATCTACCTGGTGCCCCACCCAGTAAAGGGCAGCTGCCCCTCAGCATCCCTCAGTGGCTTCCGTGTGGCAAGTAAGATCCATGCTTCTGTTTTCCAACTGTTAAAGAAGACAGAAATCCAGATTTAAGCTATGGAAGTTCCCAGTTTTGAAATGCTGGCTCAAATTCTTAAAAACAAAAAAACACTGTGCAGGCCAGATGTAACCCATGCCCTCAGGCCAACCAGTGTGAGCTCCTCCCTGCTCTGACCCTCACACCGGCACCTCCATGCTGAGCGGCAGGCCAGCCTGAACATACTCTGTGCATCGGGGAGGCACGCAGCACAGGCCACCTCGGACCCCACTCAACACGGAGCATCACTGCCCCACGATGACGGGATGAAGAAGAGCCTGCTTTGCACCAGAAACAGAAGTGGAACATTAGCTTCTGAATTTTAACATTCTTTCATCTCGGCAATGACCAGCTCCAGGAACCGGCCGATTTCATAACAGCCTCCTCCAACGATGCCGGGGTGTGACACCTTAACCTGGGCGAGCTGTTCATGACAACTACCGTGGCTTCTACCACGAGATCAGCCAGGTCCATGTTCTAGACCCCAAAGGAGGGTGGGGCGCCCTGCACACTAGTAGATGTCATCTTTGTGGAAAGAACCTTCCAAGGCCAGCTTTGCAAACTTTAGTTTAGTTTACAAATAAACTAAAAGGTTTCTCTTCCAGAGCAGCATCTGTGTAAAAGAGACCTGTAGATTGACAAATGGGCACAGGGATTTACAATTTTTGGAGTGTCTGCTGGCCCCTTCTTATCCAATCTTAAAACAACCCCTGTGGAAGGTGTCATCATGATGCCTTCGTTTCACAGGTGAGAAAGCTAAGGTCAGCGAGCCATGGCTTGCCTGAGCTCCACAAAATAAGTGCTTCTGTTCAGGAAGCTAAAAAAGCCTTCCCTGGGCGTCTTCCAAAGGCTGCTCAAGTAACTAGAGGGAAGAACCAAACAGTGCAGTTTGTTCGTATCAAACCTCAGGGAAGGCCAGAAACAAACTCCAACTAAACAATAGGACAGAAGCTGAGGCCAACGGACTGGACTCTGAGTTAGGAGTCCCAGTGGAAAAGTCGGGTAGGATAGTGCCGGGTTAGAGCGAAAAGATCATTAAATTTATTTTGAATCGTTTTCTCCGTATACTTAAAGCCCCAATTATTTTATATTATAAAGTTTTGTGTTGTGTTTTACAAAGAGGAATCTTTTTTTAGAGCTGGGTGTAATATCTTCAGGCTAATTTTTTTTTTTTTAAAGCACTGGCTCTACAATGTCGCCACCTAGTGGACATTTTTAAATAAGAGACAGCAGAGAAGACTCGCTTAAGTGTCTGGAGCCCCCAACCTCTTCGCTGAATGACATACCTAGACAGACACTGGGAGGCCACAGCAGTCTTGGCAGTCCAAACCACAATCGAGTGACATTTCTGATTAGAAACACATCTTGGTTAAAAGATCTTTAAAAATTTCTTAACGTGAAGCATCACAAACTGAACAGGAGCGCTCCCCTGATCCGGGTGTCATACTCCTCTTCAGAGCTCCAATATTATTGCCAAACTTTCTCTTAACCACAGAGCTATTTTATTGACTTAAAATTCATATCCATTGAGCTGACCATTCTCTGTGCCCAAACCTGACTTAACTTGATTCTTCCGGCCTCCAAACCTGGCTTCACCTGTGACATGCTGCCCTTCTTGTTCTCCAACTACCTCAGCCCGTCACCTAAGCCTCTCGTTTTCCGCTTCCAAAATATATTTTAAATGAGTCCTCTTATTCTACTGCCACATCCCAATTCTTGTCTTTGTCCTCAAATTCTGGATTCGTTCATTTATTCAGCCTATGTTGACTGGGCACAAGTAGAGATGGAGACACTGGGAGAGAAACTGGGCAGTTCGGGTCAAGAATGAGTAGCTTCCTTGCTGAGCTTCCTGGTGTGAAATCTTCCCAGGCCTCCTCTTCAGCCTGACTTCCCTCCTTCATTCCTGACTCAGAAACCTTCAAAGTCCCCTCCTTCGTTCATTTAGCTCATCCGTAGAGTCTGTATTGCTCTGTGTTCCAAGATGCAGATGGGATGAGATCTAGTCCAGGCCCTAAAGACCATTATCAAGAGGAAAACAGACCAGCACACCCATCAGTACCAATAGAGCTGCTTGAGGCAGGAATCATGGGTACTCTGGGGTCCAGAAAGAGCATGAAAATTCTGCTGGGCAGTGGGGAGAGCTGGCTGAGGAATATTTCTGAGGGAAAGTGACGTTCACACTGGATCCTGAAAGATGAGTAGGAGTTTATCAGCTGGAGATGGGGAGGGGCGGCAGAGGGAGCTGCAGGTGGAAGGAGAGGGAGGGAGAGGAGATGCATGACTAGTGTGACAATGACCCAGATGCCGTAGTATCTCTGGATGTGGTGGCCATATGTCACCCCATCATAAGGATTTATTATCCCTGAGGCTTTCTGAGGCTGTAAGAATAATAAGGTTTTAAATGAATGAAATCCCAGGCAGCCACTCCTGATCCTCATTTCACATGCCGCTGCACGGATATGGCTGGGGCTGTATGGGCCCAGTAGTCACTGTGAGTCGGGCCCTGGGAGCAAGACCCATATTCACACGTCACGGTGTTGACCGACCTGTGGGCGTTGTAGGACCGAGGCGCCAACTGCCCACGCTGCAAGAGGCTCCACACAGAACAAGTCTAAGAGGCCATTCCAGTTCCAGGGCCTCCAATGGGATTGGCTGGAACCTCTGTTACATCTGCATCACAGTTCGACTCCCTCTTCCCATTCCCGCCTCCTTCAGCCCACCATGAATGGTGATCCTAAGAGCACAGTCCCTTAAAGCTCCCTGCACACAGATCTCTACCTGAGAGTCTGCTTTCTAGAGAACCTGATGAGCAAACAGGGAGCTTAGGGAGTTTGGATCCCGTTCAAATAAGACCTCCTGGCACTAACATAGTTTGAGAAAGACAGTGTCAGGCAGGTCAGCCGAGGGAGCCCCGAGGAGGAGTCACGGGCGGTGCTCACCCAGCCTTGCCAGGGCCTCGCAAGCTTCGTTCCACGGGGAGGACACTTCCCTCCGGGGGAGCTGCATGCGAGGGGCTGCTGGAACCTGGGGCCATTAAATGAGATCCACCTTCTGTAAGTCCTCTCTTCCCTAGCTCATGCTCATGGAGAGACATTTTCCCATTTGCCTCTCTTTGTACCTCATTTCAAAGAGAAGGTGCCTGAATGGGCAGTCCATCTGTCAGTTACGGCTATTTTTAATCAGCACATTGACATTGAGGCTTGGAGTCAGTCTCTTGCAAACTCTTGTCAGCCTGAGTGTACTCTTGGGTGGTGAATCAGTGAGAAAGACATATGCCCAAGCCCACAAACCTTGAATGATGGCCAGTTCACCATGACAACGCCCTTCTGGGGCTCTCTTGGTGGACAGTCCACTGCTTCTGATGATAGCTCAGCCTTGACTTTCAAGCATCTATAGACTTAACGTAGAGGGAATCACACAAAGGAAACTAAAGGAGCTGTCAGTGCCGCCACTCCCCCACCCCCTGAGTCAAGCATGACCAAGGCCCTGTTGCGAGGAGACAATGTCCATATACTTAAAAGCAAGAATTTTCATAAATAATCTCTTTGGAATAAAGGAGATGCTTTTGGTAGTAACTGTTTTCTGACTTCACTTTAAAACTTCAACAGTAGAGAGAGAAACCAAGATGGCAGCATAGGGTAGACACCAGAATGCAGCCTACCACAACAAGTTTGAATTTAGAACTGGAAAACAGGGGAGGCATTGCCCTGAAGCACCGAACGTCTAGCTGAGAGGAAACTCTGCCATCTGGGAAGGAGAGAGAAGGCATGCTGAACCTCAGGAACTGTGAAGGTACGGAGAACTGTGTGCAGGAAAAGGCGCTGGCTTACTCCTGGCGCGGGGAGAGGAAGGGCCGGACCGAGATTGCTGCTGGCTTACTCCCGGCGCAAGGAGAGGGCGGACAGCTAACTGGCTGGTTTTCTTGTTCGAGAGGAAAACAGAATCAGCCTATTGATCTGATAGACGGCCCCAGACAGGGAGAGGCCAGACTGTCAGGGAGTGGGCAGAGATCTCTCGGAGGTGTGTGAAGCCAGCGGCCATTACTACGGACTTGGGGAGGAGCGGAAAAGAAAACAAAGTTTGTCTGCACCAACCTGAGACTTTGCCCCATCTGTGGCTGAGCACAGAAGCTCTCCCAGAGGCTGGCTTTCTCTAAGGAGGGACTGGCCAGAATCCAAAGTTTGTCTGTGCCTTTACCAAAGAGGTGCACGCGCCTGCAACCAATCTTCCAAAACTCTCCACTAACAGGACTTTTCTAAGGCGAGACTGACAGGGAACCAAAGATTGTCTGTGCCACCCCGAGACCCCACCCTATCCAAGTGGAGTACAGAAGCCCTCCTAGCTGAGACACTGCTGATCCTCACAGCCAATTGGCCTGGAGATCAATGCTTCCCAGTGATACCAACAATAAGCAAGGCTTAACAACAAGACTGCACACACAGCCCACAAAGGGCTACACCAAGACTGTCCACCGCAGATTACTGGAAAGGCTGTGCTACGGGGCTCTACCAGAACACCTAGCACACAAAGCTATTCCATCAAATCAGGGAAACAACTAAAATGCAGACGAGGAAGGAGACAAAGGAATGAGATGAAGGAAAAGAAAAGATTGGACATTGAGTTCAAAACTACAGTTATAAGGTTATTCAACAATATCCTAAAAAAAGGCCGATAAAATAAATGAGACCTATGAGGATATGAAAAGGGAGCAACTAGAAATAATAAGGGATCAACTAGAAATGAAGAAAACATTGTCTGAAATAAAAAATATTCTACAAAGTCCTAAAAATGGACTGGAAGATCGCAAGAATCAAGACAAAGATTTAGAACACAAAGAGCCAGAGGACATTCCTCTGCAGAAGCGAGAAGATAAGAGAATCCAAAAAGTTGAAGATAGTGTAAGAAACCTCTAGGACAATTTCAAGCGAACCAACATCAGAATTATGGGGATTCCAAAAGAAGAGAGAGAGCAAGATACTGAAAGAATACTGGAAGAAATAGAGACAGAAAACTTCCCCCACCTGGGGAAAGAAATAGGCTTACAAGTCCAGGAAGCCCGCAGAACCCCAAACAAAAGGAATCCAAGGAGGACCACACCAAGACAAATCATAATTAAAATTCCAAGAGCAAAAGACAAAGAGAGAATATTAAAAGCAGCAAGAGAAAAGCAGGTAGTTACCTATAAAGGAGCACCCATACGATTGTCAGCTGATTTCTCAACAGAAACCATGCAGGCCAGATGAGAATGGCAGGAAATATTCAAGGTGATGAATAGCAAGAACCTACAGCCAAAAATAATCTACCCAGCAAAGCTATCACTCAGAATAGAAGCCAGATATTTTTTTTAAATATATTTTATTAATTTTTTACAGAGAGGAAGGGAGAGAGATAGAGAACTAGAAATGTCGATGAGAGAGAAACATCGACAAGTTGCCTCTTGCACACCTCCTACCGGGGATGTGCCCGCAACCAAGGTACATGCCCTTGACCGGAATCGAACCCAGGACCTTTCAGTCTGCCGACCGACGCTCTACCACTGAGCCAAACCGGTTTCAGCAAGAATAGAAGGCCAGATAAAGAGCTTCACAAATAAAAAAAAAAGCTAAAGGAGTTCATCACCACCAAACCAGAATTATATGAATTGCTGAAGGGGGTTATTTAGGAAGAGGAAGAAGATAAAGATAAAAATTATGAACAACAAATACGTAACTATCAACAAGTGATTCTAAAAACCAAGGGAATTAAAAAATCTGATGAACAATATTAACTGGTGAATATAATAGAATCAGAGGTATGGAAGGGGAGTGGACTGACGATTCTCAGGGAAAAGGGGAGTGGGGGTGCGGGAAGAGACTGAACAAAAACTGTGCACCTATGGATGAGGACAATGGGGATGGAGAAAGGAGAGAGGGTGGGGTGGGAACCTGGTGGAGGGGAGCAATTGAGGGAGGGAAGAGGAACACATTTGTAATAATCTGAACAATAAAGATTTATTAAAAAATAATAATAATTTAAATTTAAAAAATCCTTCAACAGTAAAGTAATTGATAGAAGTAAACAACTAATGAAATCACATCTGTTGAGCTGGCTGGGTGTCCAGGAGGAACATCCACTCAGCTCCCAGGCTCCGAGAGCAGGAGGCCAGGCTGTGACCTTCCAGAGTCCATCCTGGAAAACTGGAACTTTAGGAACTGGCTCTCATCTCTCCCCCACTTTTATATCCTCCCTAATCCTCCTCCTCAAGCCTCACTCTGAAGCGTGGGTCCCCAGGGCTCTATCACAGAGGAACGTGTGTGGCCTCTGGTTGCTGGTCAGCTGAGGTGACTTCCTCCAGGACGGGTTAGGGTCAGCTGGAGCTGGCGGCATTGCTTTGGAGGTGCAGGCAACCCTCCTCAGCATCGCAGTGCTGGGAGAGAGCTCCAGCCGGCTCCCCGGCCCTCTCTTGCTCCTGAGGAACAGGAGGCTCAGGGAAGTGGCGTGAACAGAGCCCAGATCTGACTCCTTTCTCTGCTTTCACTTGCTCACCAATCACCTATTTAATAAAACAAATGCTCGCTAAGCCCTACCATGGGCACTCACAGAGCAGGCTTCACTGAAAGAAGAGGGACGGTGAGGGGCTGAGTGTGTGGAGCCAGACAGGCCCACAGGGACATAGGGACGTGATGGCAGCCCCAGAGAAGCACCCTGTGTCTGTAGGAGGCCTCGGCTCCACGCAGACAGAGAGGACTTAGAAACTCCGGAGAAAGGGGCCAGGGGCAAGCATCCCCACCTCACAGAGTGGCCAAGGGCTAGCCCTGCCAGCCAGGACCAGTTATACAGCCTGCAGGACCCAGAGCTCAAAAAACAATATGAATTTCAAGACAGTGAGAGCAGAGCATTCAACCAGTGGGCCCGTCTAAGTACAGGACCCCAAGATTGCACAGACCACGTGCCCATGCAGCTGGCACTGCTGCTCCTCACCTTTGCCACTTCATTCACAGAGCCAGGGCACACCAGACCGCCCGTGCCTAACCAGGCCCCTCCTGAGCATGTGGGGAAGCTGGGGCCCAGCCGGGTGACGTGACCCAACCTGCCTCTCACCCAACCATCCCTCGCCCAGTCTCACAGCTGGTCAGGGGCTGCCGAGTCTCCTTAGGAAACAGCAATGCCCTGCTTTTGCCAATCAGAATTATCACACAGATTTGTGTATTTGCTGTCTGCTTGATCACTTCCTACTGTAAAGCTGGCCGTATATAAGATAAAAAGAAAAAATCATGCCTCCCTTAAACATAAAACAAGGCCCCAAACACCTGAAGGCAGAGCCCTTTACCTCCCCAGCTCTCTGGCCACCATGGCCAGTTCCTCTTTCCAGGAAAGCAGCCCACGTCCATCCTAGAAGCCCCTCTGGCATCTGGTTGCTCGTGCGTGAAACATGGTGCATGGCACTCCAGGGTGTGAATGGCATCTTTTCAGGGTCTCCCAACCACCCCTGAGGAGGGCCAGAGGGTGAAGAGCCACAAAGCAGGTCACGTCTTCACTGGAAGGGCCTTGCAGGTAAGCAGAGCAACCCTCCCATTTCACAGAGGAGAGGGGTCCAGAGGGAGGCTGTGCAGAGGTGGGGAGAAAACCAAGGTCTCCTGAGAGCTCCCAGAATCCCGGCACCAGCTCAGAAACTCTGTGCAACCATATTCCTGGTGGTACTTCCTTCTCCACACCATGGGGAGGTGGGCAGAGAGGAAAGAAAAGGTGTGATGGAAGGAGACCCGCCAGCTCTGCTGCTTCCCAGCTGTGCAAACTCTGCCAGGTCAGGGGAACCTCCAAGCCCCCATTTCCCATCTAAGCAATGAGGATAGTCATGTCCAGCCCCAAGGTCAGGTTAAGTGGGATGAGTTGTCTAAAGTGCTCAGGAGAGTCCTGCCATCACAGCGGGTGCTCAACAAACATGTCCTGTCCACCTCCCCCTCCTCTCTTCCTCTGTGAGGAGTTCCAATGGGGACAACATTCAGGTTTGGGCTCCTCTCCCGTGGGGTGTTGGGTGAAGCAGCTGAGCATCTCGTTATTCGGGGAACTGGAGAGCACTGTGAGTAAAAACGTTAACCATGTGCACAGTTAGGGTTCTAACACATAGGACACACTAGGGCAGTGTTTCCCAAACTTCCCTCATGATGAGAATCACCTGGTGGAGTCGTTAAAATGCAGATTCCTGAATCCCAACTAAGAAGTGATAAACTAGAATTTTGGGGAACATATAGGTAAAATTGTATACTTAACTAGTGCTCTAAGCTTAACTGCACTAGGGGGTCTGTGAGAAGAGAATGGGATCCTTTGGAGCAGCAGAGGCTGGGGGTCACATCAGATACACCAGAATGCCCAGAAATCCTTGAAGGAAAGAGGAAGCTTGAAGGGGTTGCTGAGATCCTGTGGGCAAGAGGTAGGGGCTCATAAGGGTTAGGGGTAGTAATATGCAGGCATTCCCTTTGATGGGGTGTCACGGGTCTCTCAGGCTGCTGAAGCCTGCAGTTGGCCCCACACACCACCAGGAGGCCTGTGAGGGCCCCTAAGAGCGGGGATGAGTGGGGAGGACCCAAAGAGGCAATTGGCCGTCACTGTTTCCAAAGCTGCTCCCTCCTGGCTCTGACTCCTGGCAGGCTCCCCCTGAATGTGGCAAAGCCTCCCAAGCCCTGTCCTCTCGCTGCTCACGGTGCGTCTCAGTGACAGGCACCGCTGTCGGTGGTTTCCGAGCCCCAGACTCCTCTTAGGAGCCAGCCAGGACTCCTCCCTGGGCCACTTCCAACTGGCTGCTTCCGGGAGCCTTTCCCCAGAACGCCCACCGCCTGCCTCTCGCCCAGCCATCCCTGGCCCTGCCTCAGCCTCCCACTTATCCGCGACACACAGATGATAGTTCTTTCATAATGATGACAAAGGGCATTGTGACTGGAAGGTATACAGGGTGGGGCAAAAGTAGGTTTACAGTTGTCTATATGAAAAAGAATACAATAGCCCCATAGAGGCAAACTGTGGCTCACGAGCCACATGCAGCTCTTTGGCCCCTTGAGTGTGGCTCTTCCACAAAATACCACAGCCTGGAGAGTCTACTTTGAAGAAGTGACATTATAAGAAGTTTAGGTTTAAAAAATTTGGCTCTCAAAAGAAATTTCAGTGGTTGTACTATTGATATTGGCTCTGTTGACTAATTTGAATTTGCCGACCACTGCCCTAGCCAGTTTGGCTCAGTGGATAGAGTGTTTGCCTGTGGACTGAGGGGTCCCGGGTTTGATTCCAGTCAAGGGCATGTACCTCAGTTGCAGGTTCCCAGGCCCTGGTTGGGAATGTGCAGGAGGCAAGCAATCAATGTGTCTCTCTCACATCGATGTTTCTCCCTCTCTCTCTTCCTCTCCCTTCCACTCTCTCTAAAACTCAATGGAAAAATGTCCTTGGGTAAGGATTAACAAAAAATAAATAAGTAAATAAATAAATAAAAATAATGCAATAACTAATAAATGAATACAAGAATAAACTCCGTTTTGCATACTGTAAGCCTACTTTTGCCCCACCCTGCATACACACACAGATACCTAGTGCGGAGCATTTATGACCTGTTGCCCGTTAGGGGACCAGGATGTTCCTTCCTCTGTGACAGCCAAATGGCAGGGGGTCTGGGTTTGGCCTGGATCAGAGTGGCAGAGGTCAGTGCAGAATGTAAGACATCCCTGCCTCCTAATTCTGATTCTGCCACTTACCTGTTCGGGCCCTGGGCAGGTGCCTACACCTCCCTGAGCCTCTGTTTCCTCCCCTATGAAATGCTAGAATAGCAATCTCATCTACAGAGGAACGAATGAGAGGACATGAGTAAAGACCTGGCATGGCTCCTGACACCCATGAGGCCTCGGTGGACATGCGCAGTGGCGCTGCTCTGGATCATCCCCAGCGCCTCCTGTCCATCCCTCACTATCCTGCCCTGGAAGAGGGCGGTGCTTCCTCACTGACCCCTCCCCTCCTGGCCATCTTCTTAGGCTTGATGGATTCACATCACTCCAGAAATCTGCAATGTCTCCCCACTGTCCAGGGGGACACCCCTGCTCCGTGTGCACAGGGTTCTCTCCAGCCTCCAATCCCGCTGGCTCAGCTCCCAGGCCTCTTTGTGCCTGGAGAGTCCCCTCAGCACCTCTCCTTCGGGAGCTCTTCCTGCCCGGTCCACGGAACCTCGTGCACCTCTGTGGTCGTTCCACCAGCCCCATCTCTCCCCCACAGCAGGCCTCTCCCGGGGCCTGGGACCCAGGCTGTGTCCCCGGAGACTGAGCCTCTGGGCAGGGCCGACTCTGTACGCTCCCCAGTGCTAGGGGAGTGTGGCTGGATCAGGGAAATGGAGTAATTAGGTCATTTTCTAACCATCCCATGTACTTCTCGGACCCAGCATTTCAGGAAAACAGGAGAGGGAGGCCCAAATGCACACATACCTTCCTGTGCATAGACCAGCGTTTTGGGAGGAACCCAAAGCAACCGGTGCCCCACCCTGTGCGCCCGTCCCCCCCCCCCCCCACCTCCCCACACACACACACACACACAGGGTCTCCCAACCAGCCAGCGAGGTTCTGTGCATTTCACTGTCGTTGCAGTTTTTCTGATGACTGTGGTGTCACAGGGAGCGGTCACACAGCACAGCTCACAGCACTTCCCTGGGAAAATCCGCCCTTTCAGACACTGCTGCTGCAGCCCTGCCCTTTGCTTTCTCGTTTCCCCGGGACCCACAGAGCTTCCCATGCTCTTCCCACAGCTCCCCCTCCTTCCCAGAACCTCCTGCCTCTGACCCTGTGAGTCCAAACCTTCGCGCTCTCTGCAAGGCCAAGACCTCTGATAACAGACACACCTGTTGGGGTCCCAGCGGAGGATGGGAGGGTGTGTAGAACCCCACACACAGGATGATCACTGAGTTCTGGGCAGTGGGCACTTCTGGGGAGAGCAGAAGGGGGCTTTGCCTTCCTTTGCCTTCATGTTTTATTTTTCTAAAGTGAGAGACAGGGGATTCTAAAGCCCGTAATAGTGTGTGTGTGTGTGTGTGTGTGTGTGTGTGTGGTGTATTTCATAATTTTTTTAAAAAAATTAAAGAACAAAAGCACGTAGGGACGTAAGTACAACAGCCCAGGACCGTAAGCCAGCAGTAGTCTTCCCTGGGTCCTCTCCTCATTCTTAGGGGTGGGGCCCGCCCTCCAGGGGACCTCCCTTCCCTGCTCTTCCCCAGCCCTGGGCCCCTTCCAACCTTCAGCTTCCAACCTTCAGCGAGTGTGCACTCCCTGCCTCCTGGAGCCCACACGTCTTCTTTCCAAGACCTGGCCCAACCAGCCCCAACGTCTTCCCAACATCACACACCCTTGGCTTCTTCACAGTGGCCCGCGGGCTGCTTGGCGCTGGCAGAGCACAGAGCCCACAGTGAAAATAACTAAGGCAGGCAACACCCACACAAGCATAAACATTCCTTCTGTCTCAGAGGAGGAATCACCCCTGAGGCTGCCTGGAATACAACATGGGCCAAGATGCTCTGCCACAGGGATTTCACTTGCACTTTCTGGATTCTGCCTTGCAGGCCATTTTTTCTTTGCATTAATTCTCACCCAAGGACGTGTTTAGAGAGAGGAGGGGAGAGAGAGAGAAACATGGATGGGCCACCCTCCGTACACACCCCGACCAGGGATCAAACTGCAACCCAGGTACGTGCCCCGACCAGCAGCCCTCCGGTGCACAGGGAGATGCCCAGCGAGCCCGAGCCCACTGGCCAGGACTTACTTTCCTTTTCCTGTTCATTGTTAGCGTATAGAAATGCAGCCAGTTTCTGAGTGTTGATTTAGTATCCTGCTGAATTGGTTTATTAGTTCTAACAGTTCTTTTGTGTGGAATCCTCAGGGTTTGCTATGTATATATAAGGTTATGTCATCTGTGAACAGAGATCAATTTACTTCTTCCTTTCCAACTTGGATTTTACTTATTTTTTTTCTTGCCTAATTATTCTCGCTGAAACTAGGGGAGGCTTTTTTTTTTTTAAAATATATTTTATTGATTTTTTACAGAGAGGAAGGAAGAGGGATAGAGAGCTAGAAATGTCAATGAGAGAGAAACATCGACCAGCTGCCTCTTGCACACCCCCTACCGGGGATGTGCTCACAGCCAAGGTACATGCTCTTGACTGGAATCGAACCCAGAACCCTTCAGTCTGCAGGCCGATGCTCTATCCACTGAGCTAAACCAGTTTCGGCTAGGGGAGGCTTTTTAAGGCTCTGCCTGTGTCCCCTTCAAGGCTGTCTTTCTCCCTTCCCCAAATTTCCAGTATGCTAACCTTATTTTGGGTTAATTGACTTGTCCAAGGTCACAGCTTAGTTAAGGTAGACATTAGACTGAAACTTACCTAACACAGAACTCACACGCTCTTCCCACTCTCTCTCTCTCTCTTGAACTAAGAGAACTATCATTATTAAAACGACATGATTAAATTGAGCAGATAACACCCATTAGCACCCAACAGATTACTTTATGAAAAAAGAGCCCCAAGATTGGGTCAGTATTGATGTGATCAGGGTAGGATTGGATCCAGGAGGGAAAGGGGCCTCTTGGCATCAAAGAAAAGGTAGCGGAGGCCCCTGAATAAGGGGTAGGGAAAAGGGAAGTAGAAGTAATGGGAGCCTGAGAACACTCTTACAGAGGCAGCTACCTGTTTCCCAAACTCCCTTCCATGGGTTATCACCAGCATGATTTTTTTTTTTAAGTGTCCTTTCTTTCTTTCTTTTTTTAAAAATATATTTTATTGATTTTTTACAGAGAGAAAGGGAGAGAGATAGAGAGCTAGAAACATCGATGAGAGAGAAACAACGACCAGCTGCCTCTTGCACACCCCCCACCAGGGATGTGCCCGCAACCAACGTACATGACCCTGACCGGAATCGAACCTGGGACCTTTCAGTCCACAGACCGACGCTCCACCACTGAGCCAAACCAGTCTCAGCACCAGCATGATTTTATTGTTGTTGTTAATCCTCAACCAAGGATATTTTTCCACTGATTTTCAGCGAGAGTGGAAGGGAGAAGAAGATACAGAGCGAGAAAATGCCTCTCATATGCACCTCAACCAGGGTCAGGGATCAAATCCGCAACCGAGGTATGTGCCCTTGACTGGAATTGAACCTAGACCCTTTAGTCCATGGACCAACCCACCCTCTATCCACTGAGCCAAACCAGCAAGGGCTCACCAGCATGATTTTTTTTTCTATATTCTGGTAACAAGTGCTATTATTGACTTTGTTTTTCTAAAAATAAATATGTTAAAGGAAGCTTTATATCTCTACTTTAAATCCCTACCAGAATCATTAGCCATAAATAGAATGTAATTGTAGAAAATACATACAATGAAAACAATAGCATGTTGTTAAATTCTAACTAAATGATAGTCTGCCAAAGGATGGCAGCCAGGAGGCCTATTTTCTCTGAAGAGAGAGATTAGCATGAGTTAGGGAAGTATGACAAACATTACCCCAGGCTAAATTTATCCTTGATACAATTTAAAGATTAGGAAACAAATAAAAAAGGGAATAACTTTCAAACCCTGTGATTCAAAGTTATTTTATGTTGGCTTGATGTGTCACCTACTAGTAAAAGTACCTCCCACACCTCCAGTGGGACGTGGGGCATGTCCTTTTAAGTAAAGAGAATCGGGGTTTGCTTTAGTGAAAGGGGCCCAAAGCTCCACCCCAGAGAAGCCATGAAATGGGGGTTGTGGCTGAGAAGGGACTCTAGGCCTCTGATCCAAGATGGCTGCCCAGGTAAATACCAAGCCGCAGCCGCACACAAAAATTTCAATAAAATACAACTAAAATATAAAATGGACATTACCCAGAACTACAGGGAAGTCAACTGACTGAAAATTCTACAACAAGAAGCAAGGAGAAAACCAGAAGGAAGCGAGAAGGAGCTGTAAAAGCCTCAGGTACGGAGACACGCGGCACTCGTGCGCAGAGAGGACGGAGCCAGAGAGGAAGGCGGCTGAGTACCTGGCTGGCGTTCCCTAGCAGGAAGGAGATAAAAGCTCCGACTGTGTTGGGTCCCAGTTCCGACTGCCCTGAACCCCAGTTCTAGGCCAGACCCGGGGACCCAGGCTCAAACAGAGGGAGCTGGGCTGTAAGGCAGAACCCTGGGGGTGAAAGGAGGTCCCGGAGGCATGCACATTGCAAGCAGAGAAGGGACGGTTGGCTGTGCCATGAGGTTTCCCTGGCAGGAAGGAGAGAAGGGCTCCAGACTGCTCTGAACGCCACCTCCAACTCCACTTCCAACTGAACTGAACCCCAGTTCCGGACTCATTGGGGGAGAGCCTAGACTGTTTGGTAGCAGGCGAAAATCGAGGGCACCTTTCTCTCAGAGGTGCAGTGAGTACTGAAGGACCCTGGGGATTTACTGAGACCCAGGAATCACATAGGGTGGGGCTGACGGAAGCCAAGGCTATAGGCTCCACCCTGAAACTCTGCCCCATCTGTAGCTGCGAAATGCAACAACGAAATAGATCACAGATGAAAGAAATGGAGGACAAAAAGCGTCTGGATATAGAGTTCAAATCTATGCTTATAAGGTTTTTCAAGAATTTCCTAGAAAAGGTCGATAAGACCTATGAGGATATAAAAAGAGATCAACTAGAATTAATAAGGAATCAACAAGAAATGATAAGGGATCAACAAGAAATGATAAGGGATCAACAAGAAATAAAAAATACAATACATTGTCTGAAATAAAAATTAATATACAGAGTCCTAAAAACAGAATGGAAGATCGCAAGAATCAAGTCAAAGATTTGGAACATAAAGAGCCAGAAGACACTCCTCCGCAGAAGCTAGAAGGCAAGAGAATCCAGAAAATTGAAGATAATGTAAGAAACCTCTGGGACAACTTCAAGCAAACCAACATCAGAATTATGGGGGGCCCAGAAGATGAAAGCGAGCAAGATATTGAAAACATACTGAAAGAAATAGTGGCAGAAAACTTCCCCCACCTGGTGAAAGAATTAGACTTACAAGTCCAGGAAGCGCACAGAACTCCAAACAAAAGAAATCCAAAGAGGACCACACCAAGACACATCATAATTAAAATTCCAAAAGCAAAAGACAAAGAGAGAATATTAAAAGCAGAAAGAGCAAAGAAGGTAGTTACCTATAAAGGAGCACCTATACGATTGTCAGCTGATTTCTCAACAGAAACCATGCAGGCCAGATGGGAATGACAAGAAATATTCAAGGTGATGAATAGTAAGAACCTACAGCCAAAGATAATCCATCTGGCAAAGCTATCACTCAAAATCGAAGGTCAGATAAAGAGCTTCACTAATAAAAAAAAGCTAAAGGAGTTCATCACCACCAAACCAGAATTATATGAATTGTTGAAGGGGGTTCTTTCAGAAGAGAAAGTAAATAAAGATAAAAATTATGAACAACAAATACATAACTATCAACAAGTGAATCTAAAAACCAAGGAAATTAAAAAAAAAATCTGATGAACAATATTAATTGTTGAATATAATAGAATCAGAGGTATGGAAGGGGAGTGAACTGATGATTCTTGGGGAAATGGGGAAAGGGGAATGTGAGAAGAGACTGAACATAAACTGTGCACCTATGGATGAGGACAATGGGGAGTGGGGAAAGGGCAGAGGGTGGGGTGGGAACCTGGTGGAGGAGAGCAATGGGGGGGTGGGGAGGAACATTTGTAATAATATGAATAATAAAAATTTATTAAAAAAAAGAGAAGGGACTCTAGAAAATTTCCAGGGGGTAGCAGCATGTTGGGAGGGGTGTGGGGGAGTTAGGAATGGAGCCTAAGAAATGCAAACATCTTCCATCCCTGAGATTAGCTTTCTTAAGAGGATCTGTGGTGAGAGAAAGAGCAATTAAAAAAAAAAAAAAGTGTGTGAGTGTGTGTGTGTGTGTGTGTGTGTGTGTGTGTTGATTTCAGAAAGAGGTGAAGAGAGAGGGATAGAGAGCTAGAAACATTGATGAAACAGAAACATAGATCCGCTGCCCCCTAATGGAGATCAAGCCTGCCTGGCCTGACCAAAATCGAACAAGGAACCTCTTGGTTCATGGGTCAAACTCAACCATTGAACCACACTGGCCTGGCTGCAAGAGCCATTTAAAGTTTAGAGACAAGAAAGGGAACTAGCAGGTCCTGCTAAGAATTCCTGGTTTCATCTCTCTCTTCACACCTCATTCTTCTTCTTTCCTTCTTGTTCTCCTCTCCTTCCTCATTCTCCATCTTCTCTACCTCCTCCACCTCCTTCTCCTCCACATTCTTCTCCTCCTCTACCTCCTCCTCTACCTCTTTCTCCTCTCCCTTTCGCTTCTTCTTCTCTTTCTCTCTCTCTTCCTCTCTCCATTCTCTCCACTTCTGATTATAGCTTTCCTACTTATGTGCATGGAGTTATTAAACAAGAACTACTTGAGCCGAAATCAGTGTGGCTCAGTGGTAGAGCGTCAGTCTGCGTACTGAAAGGTCCCAGGTTCGATTCCGGTCAAGGGCATGTACCTTGATTGCGGAGGCAGCTGGTCGATGTTTCTCTCTCATCGACCTTTCTAGCTCTCTATCTCTCTCCCTTCCTCTCTGTAAAATATCAATAAAATATATATTTTTTTAAAAAGAACTTCTTGAGCAACTATAGTCAGAGAAAGAAGATGGTTAATGATTAATATTGGGAGAAACAGAACCTAGAAGCCAGAAATAAACAGACTGAAATCTTAGCTCCATAAAATGAAAACGTTTCTTTCTGTATAGTGAAAAGCATGATAAATAACATTTGATAAAATGGAAAGTTCACAATATAAGTAACAATCCAGAGGCTAACATCTCTGCCAGACAAAAAGAGCTCTTACCAATCAATATAAACAAACAGCTCAACAGAGAAATGGACAAGAAACTTTTAGAGGAAAAATGTAAAGGGATAATACATTGAAAAATGATCGTCCTCCCTGATTATCAGAGAAATTCAAATTAAAATAAGTTGCTAACCCAACCAGCATAGCTCAGTAGTTGATCGTGGATCTATGAACAGGTCACAGTTCATTTCCAGTCAGGGCACATGCCTGGATTGTGGACTCAATCCTCAGTGCAGGGCATGCAGAAAGCAGCTGATCAATGATTCTTAGCCTGCACCCTCTCCAATCTGGGATCCCTTTCATAATTCAGGACTGCTGTCTCTCAACTGCTTGCCTGCCTGCCTGCCTGCCTGATTGCACCTAACCATTTCTGCCTGGCAGCCTGATTACCCCCTAACCATTCCCCTGCCAGCCTGATTGCCCCTAATTGCCAGCCTGGTCACCCCCAACTGCCCGCCCCTGTTGGCCTGGTAAACCCCAACTGCCCACCCTGCAGGCCTTATTCCCTCCAACTGCCCTCCCTTGCAGGCCTGGTCCCCACCCCACAACTGCCCTCCCTTGCAGGCCTGGTTACTCCCAACTGTCCTCCCCTGCAGGCCTGGTTGTCCCCAACTGCCCTTCCCTGCAGGCCTTATTCCCCCCAACTGTCCTCCCCTGCAGGCCTGGTCACCCCTAACTGCACTCTCCTGCAGGCCTGATCACTCTCAATTGCCCTCCCTTGCAGGTCTGGTTTCTTCCAACTGCCCTCCCCTGCTGGCCTGATTGCCCACAACTGCCCTCCTCTGCCAGCCATCTTGTGGCAGCCATCTTGTGTCCACATGGGGGTGGCCATCTTTGACCACATGGGGGTCGCCATCTTGTGTGTTGGAGTGACAGTCAATTTGCGTATTACTCTTTTATTAGATAGGATGTTTCTATCTCTCTCCCCCTCCCTTCCTCTCTCTCTTTTTTTTTTTTTAATATATTTTATTGATTTTGTACAGAGAGGAAGGGAGAGAGATAGAGAGTTAGAAACATCGATGAGAGAGAGTCATGGATCAGTTACCTCTTGCACACCGGCTACTGGGGATATGCCTGCAACCAAGGTACATGCCCTTGACCGGAATCGAACCCGGGTCCCTTCAGTCCCCAAGCCGACGCTCTATCCATTGAGCTAAACCGGTTTCGGCCCTTCCTCTCTTAAATCAATAAAAATATTGTTTTAATAAAATAAGATACTATGTTAGACCTATCATATTGGGAATACAATGAGTGACCAGAATACACTGAATGCATAATAATCTGGCCACCCTGTATATATATATATGTGTGTGTGTGTGTGTGTGTGTGTGTGTGTGTGTGTGTGTGGGTTAGAGGCCCAGTGCATGAATTTGTGCATGGGAGGCATCTGGCCAGCCTGGCCAGGGGAAGGGGACATGGGCGGTTGGCCGGCCTGCCTGTTGGTCAAACTCCTTGTCAAGAGGACGATTTGTATATTAGCCTTTTATTATATAGGATATACACTGAGTGCCAGATTATTATGCACTCAGAGATCATAATAATCTGGCCTCTCAGTGTATATAAAGACCAGGTAATACTGGAGAAAAGGTCATTTTCATACATTGTGTTTTGTTTTAATACCTTTGAAAGACAATTTGATAAAGTCTAACAACATTTCAAATATCTATACCCTTTGGCTCAGAGATGCACTTTTAGGGAATCTACCCTATTCAAGGATATTTGTACAAAGATATTTGTTGCAACATTATTGGTAATAGTACACAATCAGAGTCAACCTTAACGTCTACTAATAGAGAAATGGTTATATACAGTACAAAATATTCATTCTATGGGATGTTATGTATTTCATCAAAAGAATGAGATTAAAAGTCTGTATTATGGATATTGTTAAGTAAAAACAGCAAGTTATAGAACATTATGCATAAATTCACATATATACCCAAAGTGCTTTTTGTTTAATATCAGTGTTTACTTTTGGTTTTTGTTTGTTTGTTTGTTTTTTGTTGTTGTTTCTTTTGGTTTCTCTCTCTCTCTCTCTCTCTCTCTCTCTCTCTCTCTCTCTCTCTCTTTTGGGTGTGTGTGTGTGTATTCATTTATATTTGCATATTTACACTCTTCCAGCAGCTGTGGTGCCTGTTGAAATATTATTTGAACATCCCTTTTTGAAATTGCTTTTTAATTTCAAATCCTATCCTTTCATGATGGTGTGTTTAAGTCTGGAAAAATAGCTGAAAGTCCCACAATGACAAGATGGTCACACACACAAGTTATATTTTTATCTCCAAATCTGCCAAGTGACAAGTGAATGTATCCAACTCAGAAGACACACTTCCCGGGATCAGTAAACACATAGGCCAATGCAGGCGAAGCTCACTGTGCCCTGGAGTGTGATGGCCACTGACAACTCTGGGTGCTCAGAGAGAGGGTTCTTGTGATAAGCTTAGCCTATGGACACTCCCCATCCATACAGCTATCTGTGCTGGCATTCCCCAGTCTGCCCTAGCTTACCTCATGGTGTAGGAAAGGAGCGGGGAGGCATACCGAAATGCCACTGGGGTTGTATCGGAGGGTTGAGAGTGGAAGGATTGGGGCTTAATAGGGATTTTATTTTGTGTACAAACTTTTATATCATTTAAATTTTTCAATAAATCATGGCAACTCAATTAAGAAGACATTTATGGATTGAACATCAATGATGATGGAGGATGCATTGCAAAAGAACTTTGAGCAAGTGAAACAAACCATTTTCTAAATGCTTTTGAAAGTATTTTTCACCATTATTTTCTAGAGTCACTTCTTACTGATTTTTTAAAAATATATTTTATTGATTTTTTACAGAGAGGAAGGGAGAAAGATAGAGAGCTAGAAACGTCGATGAGAGAGTAACTTCGACCAGCTGCCTCTTGCACACCCCCTACCGGGGATGTGCCCGCAACCAAGGTACATGCCCTTGACCGGAATCGAACCGGGGACCTTTCAGTCCACAGACCGACGCTCTACAACTGAGCCAAACCGGTTTCAGCTACTTCTTACTGATTTTACATGATATTTATCACAACTCAAAAGTTATAAGTATTTGTCCATTTTCTTTTTACTTGTCTCTCTCCCCCATAAAATATAAGTCCACAAAAGTAGGGACCATTATCTGCCAATTCGAGTCTCTGGCAAATTACAGTGCTCAATTAATTTCTTGGATGAATAGATGGGTAAATGAAAATCACAATAAAGGTCCTTATATAATAAAATAACAATATATTGTAGGACAAAAGATAGAGTAGAAAACGTAGAGATCAAAAGCCCTGCAGGATATAGAAAGATAAATTTGGCAGACTCTCAAAGGTTTTCATCTGTTCCTTATGATTAGAAATTGCAAATTATTCCTTAAGTTGACTGCCCAAATAAACACTTAAAACTTATTAATTGTTATATGTGCATATGCTCAAGTTAACTGTAGTATAGAACATATAGATTTTTCCATTCATAATGTGAGTTTGGTGTTTGGAAAGAGCATGAGTTTGGGGCCAGACCAATCTAAGTATGAATTCCAGCCCCAGCCACATGGGGAAGCATGTATGGTCCTGATTCAAATAAATGGGAAGTATTTCTGAGACAACTGAGGAAATGAACATTAGTAGAAAGTAAATGGTGTTAGGGAGTTGTTCGCTTGGATGAATGGTACCAACATTATTGTGGCTGCACTTAGAAAAGGCCCTTGTCTACAAAGATGTGTAATGTGGGTGAAATGGGATGATGTCTGGGATTTGCTTTAGAACAATTTGGGTGAGAGCTGGCTAAGGAAATGGGTAAAACAAGATTGACTGTGAATGGATGGTTGCTGAAGTGGGGTGTTGGGCTGTACTCACTTCACCATTCTATTCCCTTTAGTTTTGTATAAATTTGAACATTTTTCATAGTCAAAAGTTTAAAACAAACTAATATATTGGTTAGATTAGAATGGCACACTGGGTAAATGTCAAATCTTTTCTATGCTTTAGTTTTCTCATTTTTAAAATTGGGGTAATAATAATAAATATGTTAGCTAGATTGCTATGAGGCTTAAGTAACATCATACATTTATAAAACAGAACAGTGACTGGCACAAAATAAAGGCTCATAAATATTAGCAGTTGTTTATATTAATATTATTAGGAAGGGAGAGAGCATAAAGTCTGGACATATATATACCAAAATGTTCATCTAGGCAGAGAGATTATGGGTAATTTAATGTTCTTTCTTTTGTTTAACTATTACATTTTTTTTATATTTTTCCAAAGTGAATGTGGATTACTCGTGTAATAAAAATGAAGCCAGAACGTCCCCTCACATCGTTTTAGGAGTAAAATGAAATTGCCTAATGAAGTTTAATGAACACAAAACTGGGTTAATCATTAATTGAAAGCTATCAAGGATCAAGGGAAGAACAAGTCGCTGGAAGATGGTGGGGCCAGGTCCGGGGGAGTGAAGGAGGCTGGACATGTCAGCAAGCCCTTTGGAGAGGAAGGAGGATGCTGAAAGCTCTCCAAGGACACCCTGCCCTGCGCCACAGTCCTTTCTGCCCACTCGTTCTTCCCCTCCATCACAATGATTCAGTTCTCCCCTGGCCTTTCACCCTTAATGTATTTTTCTTCTTAGAAGAAAACAGTCTCTATAACAACTTCAATTATCATTCTCCCAAGGACAGCTCCAAAACCCACACCTCCAGTCCCCACTGTCTCTCAGCGCCTGCCCAACAATTTCAACGAGGCATGCCTGTTTTAACCTTACATCCCAATGCGTCTATAATGCCATACATCCTCTCCCACCCCCACAGTAGCACCTTTCCATTCCAGTAGGCCTCCACGCTCCAGAGCAAAAGCCTCCCCCTTTCTGCCCTCGCAGTTAGTTCTGTTTGACAGCAGCCTATTCCGTGCTGGGCACTGAAGTCAGAAAGATGAAACTGTGTGGGCTGTGCTCTCAGGAGTCAGTGCCTCTGCCAGTGCCCCTGCTTGGAGAGCCTCTTGGTCACTTTTCACTCAATGGGCTCCTACTCACCCTTCAACTGCTCAGTCAAATGTTACCTCCTTTGTGACATCTTTTCCAACTTCCTCCTCTGGGACTTCAGATTGACACTTGTTGTCTTATATTGTGATTACCTGCTGTGGAAAAGGCTGCTAATAGTTTGCCAATGTTCTGCCAATACCCTTCTCCCTCATAGCAATAAAAGACTCCCTCAATTTTAGCCCAAGTAGTGACCTCCCAGAAGGAAGACTACATTTCTCATCCTCTTTGCCAGTTAGTTGTGGCCACATGACCAAATTCCAGGCAATGGGGTGTGAAAGCAAGTGAGATAGATAACTTCCAGAGATAAACTGAGGGGAGGGGTTGTGGTCTTCTTCGCCCTCCCTCCATCCTTCTGGGTGAAGCAGGGATTTACTGTAAACCATCTTGGTTCAAGAAGATGAGAGGAAAAAGAAAAAAAAAGAAAAGAGGTGAGGGCAACACCCAATGGAGCATAGCCACCATACCAAACCTGCTATACCAACCTCCATTCCATCAGAGAATATCTAGAAATTAACTATTTTATTTAAGCCACTGCTATCCTGTGTCACTGAAAGAAAAAGCTAAACCTATTTCTTAAATAATATACTTGCCTACCTCCAAACCCCCCCCTCCCCCTTGCCACCAAGATTGTATAATTCCTGAAGGGATTACACCCATGTAATGGGCATTTCTGAATCAGAGAAGAAAAAGCACAGGGCAGACGGAATATTTGAAGATGTATGAACACTAGGCAGAGTAAATTCAAAGAAAACCGCACCTGCACACATCATAACAAAACTATTGGAAACCAAGACAAAAATCTTGAAAGCAGTTGGGAGGAAAACAAAAACACACATTCATTTGTGCAGTGCTTGGCCCAGAACAGATTCTTGAAAAACATTTGTGGAATGAATGAATGATGGCTTGGACAAGCGCTTGATAGACTCGAATCACTCTGTTGCCCAGCATGTAGCGGTAGAAACAGCACTGGAATAGCTATCAGGTTCTGGAGCTCTATTTCCAGCTCTGGCTGACTTGTCCGGCAGTGTGAAACTAGGCAGATATCCCCCCTCCAGACCTCAGTTTCCTACGTTATAAAATAAGAGTGTAAGATTTCTGCTCCTGATAATGTCAGAGTAGTTTGTTACAGACCAGCCCTCCGCTGAGAATACCTCAAATAGCTATATAAAAATATAAAAGGCCAAAAAAATGTTTTTAAAGTATTGGAGAGAAACCTTGGCAGCCAAAACTTGAGGAGCCAGGATTTCAGAGAGAAGGGAACCAACTGAAGTGAGTTCAACAATCTGCCAGCACTTTGCCCCACAATGTTCTTGCAGGTAGTTTGGAGTGATGGATAAGAAGTCAGGCAGAAAGGGGAACCTATGAGTTTAGCAAGCTAGCAGCACTCACTGGCTGCACACAGTTGAAGAGACAAAAATGCAGTGCATCTAAAATATTTCCCTTGATCTGGAAGCAATAAAAGTACTAATTTAAAGTAAAATCTAGCCAGTCATGAGTGTGTGCTTTCATCTCTGTAGTAACCAGTAAAAGAAGAGTTAAAACTGTGTAATAACAGGCTATTTCAGGAGGAAATGGAATGATGAATGTGTTTTATTTATCTGTAATCCATGGAGGCAGAGTGCACATTTGTGGTTACCAGGGACAAGAGGAGGAGGGAATGGGGAGCATCACCTAATGAGTATGGGGTTTCTATTTAGTTCAGTGAGAAGGTCTTAGAACTAAATAGAAGTGGTGGTTGCATAACACTGTGGATGTACTAAAGGCCACCAGGTTGTTCACTTTAAAGTGGTTACTTTTATGTTATATGATTCACTTTAATAAAAAAATTTTAAATACCAACATATTGAAAGTGCTTGATTTATCCAAAGGAAGGCAAGAAAAAAATAAAAGAAGGAATACAGAAAAGGTGGGACAAAAGAAAAAAATAACTATAAGTGATCCTAATATATCTGTCAAAAGAAAGAATCATAAAATCCAACTATGTGCTGCTTGTAAAAGACACACTTTAAATATGAAGATACAGGAAGGTCAAGTGAAGAAAGGAAAAAGCTATCCTATCTAATAAAGAGGGAATATGCTAATTGACCATCGTGCCCTCACAAAGATGGCGGCACCCATAGCCAATAAGGAGGGACTGTGCTAATTGACTGTCACACACTCTAAGATGGTGGCACCCACAGCCACAAGATGGCAGCACCCAGTTCCCTCAGCCCTGCTGGTGCGGCAGGTGCATGGCATGGCCAGACCCACCCCCAAGTGGGTCTGGTCACTCTGTGCACCTGTCTCTGGAGTCCCTCAGTCCCCTCAGCCTCCTAGCCACCCAGGGCCACCTAAGGCTCAGGTAACCAGGGCCAGCCGAGGCTTGCGCTGCCAGCAGTAGCAGCAGCAGAGGTGTGATGGGGGCATTGCCTTACCCTGATTGCCAGGTCACCTCCTGCCCCTGAGGGCTCCCAGACTGTAAGGGAGCAGGCCAGGCTGAGGGACCTTCCTCCAGTGCATGAATTTTCATGCACCTGGCCTCTAGTGTGTGTGTGTGTGTGTGTGTGTGTGTATGCCTAAGCGACTGTTCAACTGTTTCGACCATTCGACCAGTAGCTTTGACATGCACTGACCATCAGGGGGCAGACACTCAATGCATAGGTATGGAAACATAAAACAGACAGATGAATCTCAGAGTGAAGGGGAAAGCGGGGAGGAAGGGAAGAGATTAACCAAAGATCTTATATGCAAACTAGAGGCCCAGTACATGGATTTGTGCACCGGTGGGGTCCCTCAGCCTGGCCAAAACCAGCAGCCCGACATCCCCTGAGGAGTCCCGGATTGCAAGAGGGTGCACCAGGCTTCTAGTACCATGTAACCATAAATCTAAGGTACACAGTGGAGCGGAACCTAATAGCAAAGTAGACTTTGAGGCGAGAAGCATTCCTACAGATAAAGAGGAGCAACTCATAATAATAAAAAGCCAGTCTCCTGGGATGCTATAGGAATTCTAAATTCAACTGAACCTCATAGCACAACTTCAAAAATATGGTAAAACTTGACTGAACTAAAGAGAAACAGGCACTCTAAAGTAATGGTAGAAGCTTTAATATGCCTCTCCCAGAAACTGATAGAACAAGCACGGGGGGGGGGGGGGGGAATCACAAAAATATCTAATACACATATATACATTTAACCCAATTAACTTATACAAGATGTTGCATCCAACAACTGTAGGCCACACACTTTTCTCCAAGTTTGCCAAATGTTCACATTTGCCAAAATTGACCGTTCTTGGGGCCATAAAGTAAGTCTCAACACAATTCAAAGGACTGAAATACTACTGAGTATGTTCTCTAACCACAGGAGAATCAAGCTAGAATCAATAACAAACCAATAAAAAGAAAATCCCCGACTGTTTGGAAATTAAGCAATACACTTCTAAAACGAGGAGACCAGATGCTCTCAGGGGTACCTTCAAGGTCTGATGGCCTTGGAGTCTGAACGCCTCATTTGCCAAGTTTCCACTTCACGCTGAGCAGTGCAGGCCCTATGGCAATTTCTCCTCTTGTCTTCAGAGGCTAATGGGATTATCAGCCCCTGCCTCCTTCTTTCTGAGAGAGAGAATTCCTGGGCAGAGCAGGACATGCTCCTATGTGCTCTCCTCCCTCCTCCTGCCTCCCGGGGCTCTGCAGGCAACATTCATGCACCTCAATAATCATTTTCCCCAATGTGGGGACTGTGTAACGTCACCAGGGAAGCTTCCACAGGCTGTCCAGATTCCCACGAGCCCTACCAGCGCAATGACACCAGCCACTCCATTTCTGAGGCTGCACAGGAGGGGCAGAAGCAATGACCTAGAAAGTTATGCCTGGACTGTCTGCAGACAGGACCAGGGGAGCCTGAGACACCAACAGCTTGGGGGCACCTTCTGCTCTGAACTCTCAGCCTAGGCCACCCATGGTCACCTCGCATGGCTCCTGAAGGTGGCTGAAAGCAAATCATATCTATAAAACTGGCATCCGCTGATTAGAGGGGTAAGGAAGACTGGCATAGACTGACTCCCAAACTGACAAGAGCTGTCTTTAGTCACCCTGTGCGGCCTTGCCACGTGCTTATTTACCGGGAAAGATTGAACGCTCCTTTACACCAGGGTAAGCATGACTGATGCCATTTAACAGGCATCCAAACCTCATTTGTTCCACATTCATGTATTAAACTCCTACCACATGCCAGGTACTCTGCTACACACTCGTGTTACAAAGAAGGATCATAGAACTTTGCAATGAAGAGAATTAAGCTTTAAAGTGTTGGAGGAAGTATTTTCAGGGATATCCACTAGGACTACCCCATGGATGGATCTGAAGACCAGTATCTTCCTGAATTCAATCCTGGAGCTTAGAGGGGTTCGGGTCTTATAGCTCCACAGGAAAAACCAACAAGTGGCCTTCCCCCAACACCAGGGCCCCTGCACCCTAACTCACAGGATACAGATATGTCTGAAATCCCTCTCAGAGCAGACATTTGAATATGGGCATGTGCACTAGTAACAATGGGCAAAGCGACTATTGCCCACAAACTCGAGTTACTGGAGTTGTAACAGAGTCTCCTAGTTCCAAAGGTGGTACTGGGGCCTGGAGAGGGCTCACATATTCTAAGGCAGTGTTGTGCTTGTGTTTTCACAAATAGACACAAGGAGCAGCTGACAGGTTCCTGTGGAGAATGAGTAGGAAAGCTGGTGCTTAGAGTGATGACAATAGGGACCAGGATGAGGAGAGGGCAGAGGAGTAGATAGGAGGCTGGGAAACGCATCAAAGGGCCAGCCATCCTCCACAGAGGTCTGTAGGGCCAGCTCCGGGCTCCCATGCCAACAGTTGTGATGTCTGGAGCACCTTACCCAGATGCCCCTCAATAGCTGTCTACCTGAACCGCTGTCCCTCCAGCCCCTTGTGGCTCTGCGCTCAGAGACCAGGGCCTGCGCAGATCACTATCGGACCACCCTCCAGGCCACAAAGCTGACTTGCAACCCTGCTGTCCAAAGACTGGCAGCCAGCGGGGAGCACAGTGCCGTGGTCATCCAGAATCAAAGTAGGAGAGGCAATTCAGCCAATCCCAGGGCTGGGAGAGGAGGCAGGGGCAGAGGCCTCCTGGCTCCCCAGATCTGCACTAAATCCTTCTTCCTCACTTCCCCTGTCTTCCACTTGCCAGGGTCCTGTGGAGCTGTGAGAAAATACATACATGTACACACATGCACGCATATACAGGTAGATTCACCCATGTGCATATGCTCACACACACACACAGGTGCACACATCAGATGCAGAGCTGAGCCCTGACCTTGGGCTGGTGGTTCTGGGTGTTGCCCCTGTGTCAGTGTTCACTTCCTGTTTGGCTTCCCTGGAGCAGGGGATAGAGAGCAGATCACAGTGGGGCCAGAGAAGGGCCACAAACATCCTCTCCTGCAGAGGGGGACAAAGGCTCCCCCCGAGACCAGCAGCCAGTCCCCAAGGCAGGGGCAGGTGGCCAGCCCCTTCCAGAGCCATCCGGTCTCTGCGGACTCCCTCACACTATTTCCCGCTGAGAAGACTGGGCCAAGCCTGAGCCTCAGGGCCAACCCCCAGTCCTGGCTCACAGGGTGAGTAACAACATTCTAAAACAGAAAAAGGAAGATGGATGCTCCCTTCTGTAAGAAGTCCTCTTAGGACAGTTAAAAGGGGAGAAAATTAACACTTACTACATACTTGCCATGCATTTCACATGTGGTCTCAGCAACCAGTGAGCTGGGTAATAGTTTTCAGTTTCACGGAAAGGGAAACTGAGGCCCACCAATGCTAGTTATGTAACTTGCACAAAATCACAGCGCTACTGATGGGTAGAACTGGAATTCAAACTCAGGTCTCATCTGTGGGCAGAAAGCAAAGGCCTGAAGAACCAAGGTGGTGATTTGGGAAAGAAACAGTATGAGGAAAGGGCAGAGCTGAGCGGAAAAGCAGGACATGAGTCTATTTTTTTTAAAGCTTAAATTTCTAAAAGAAAGGAATGTATATATGGAATATATGCCATTTCTGGTAAGTTTTAATAAAATAATAGATCCTTTTCCCTTTGAGCACATCCATCTCCAGTCTGAGTCCAAAGACGAGCCCATGATGGAATTGCCGTGTAACCTTAATCTTTTGGATGGAGGCAAATTGGAGAAAGTCCAGAAATGATTTGGCAGAGAGAGAAAACTGGAGGCTGCTGATGTGAATGACAAATGCTAGGAACGTGGATGTGGAAGCTCAGAGGGAAACAAGCAGACATCTGGAAGGGGGTGGGGGAGAGCTGAAGGCGGTGGACAAGCAAAGCAAGTGAAGGACCTGGGAACACAGGAGGGCACTGGGTTACAATCCCCATGTTGCTAAAATCTCATCTTCTTCTACCATTGTCCCCAACAGGGCGTGGGGCCTAGGAGGAATTCAAGGATGAGTTAGGAAAAGAGCAAAGAAAATAGAATTTTGGGCTCAAAAAGAGAAGGTAGGGTTCTCAGAAATTCCTGAAAGGCTGTGCCTGGGGGTCCAGAACAGTGCTATGCCCAATATCTATTTATCAGATAAATCAATAAAGCAGGACATCTAACTCTGATTCTCTGTGAATCCAAACAAATAAGTTTAGCTTCTTGAGGTCTCATTTTCATCATCCATAAATTGAAGAGTTTGGACTGCACTATCTTTGGCTCAGGTGCATGGCCCCAAGGCCGAGGGCTCCACTGGCCAGAGCGCACCCTTTCATGGAGGAGAGTGGGATAAATGCCAATATAGACCATGGAATCTGTGGATGCCAGCTCAGGGGTCAAGAATCCTCTTTGTAGAAAAGGTGGTGAGTAAGCTCTGGGCTGGAACATAGAAAATGGTGTAGAAATTTTATCCAATCTCTCTCTCTTTCCCTCTCTCTCTCTCTCTCTCTCTCACACACACACACACACACACACACACACCCTCTCATCTCCCAGGTCACCATTACTAGCCTAGCAAATGCTTTGTTTGGTCTGAAGTGTCAGTCAAGAAAGTCTAATCCCTAGCTCCCAACAACTCCTCAAAGACCCCTCCGTGTGGCCCTGTGTTACAGCAAATGTCAGATCCATTTCCCAATGCTTTCTCCTGCACCCCATCCTTCATCTGTGCCCACCACTCATGAGGCCTCCCTCAGGGCCAGCGGGCCATGGGCATGGGCTCTAGCGCCAAACCCTCTCCCTTGCACCTATGGACTGATTGACTTTGGGCAGCCATTCAACCATTCTGACTCCAGTTCCTCATCTCTGAAATCAGGTAACAGTGCTTAGCCACAGGCTTTTGGGAAAAATTAAATGAGAGAGTGAACAGAAAAGACCCTGCACATTGCAAGTAAGGAAGAGAGGGGAGCTCAGCACCCAATACAACAAGGGCAAGTGGGGATTTATAGCCAAGGAGCCCTCAGTTATAATCTCCATGTTGCTAAAACCTCATCTGATTCTACCATTGCCCCTAACAGGGCCTGGGGCCTAGGAGGTATTCATTGATGAGTTGGTGAAAAATCACTAAGAGGAGATATCAAAAGTAGGGGGATTCTTGCTAAACTGACTTAATAGGATCCTTGCTGAAGGCAGGCCAGGATGTTCAGATACCAAAGGTGGGGGATGAAAAGTTTGATCATGTATCGAGGATGACCAGATGTCAGGGGAGGGGGTGGGGGGCAAGATTCCCTCTGAGTTGGTTTAGCAAGATTCTTACTAAAACTGGGCTTGGCAAGAACAGGTCCAGAAGCACAGGTTGAGGCTCAATCAGAAAGAGGGCTAAGAGGAGCCCAACCAAAGTTTGGTCAAGGAGAGAAGGATGTGCCATGATGGTCCAGCTAACAGTTACCAAGCCAAGCACTTGGCCTTAGTGTTCTAAGTCCTCAAAATAACCCTGGAAGCTAAAACCGGTTTGGCTCAGTGGATAGAGCGTCGGCCTTCAGACTGAAAGGTCCCAGGTTTGATTCCGGTCAAGGGCATGTACTTTGGTTGGACACATCCCCAATAGGAGGTGTGCAGGAGGCAGCTGATCAATGTTCATCGATATTTCTAACTCTCTATCCCTCTCTCTTCCTCTCTGTAAAAAAAAAAAAATCAATAAAATATATATTTTTAATATAATGCTGGAAGGCAGGGACCAGAATCATCATCCCCACTTCACTGATAAGGAAATGAAAGCACCAACTGGTTGAACATGTTGCCCAAAGTCACACTGCTAGTCAATGACAGAGCTGGGATTTGAACCCAGAAAGTCTTGCTCCAAAGCTTATAGCCTTAACCACCAGATGACATGGCTTCTCACCTTATTCATCCTTGGATGAATTTCATGCTTAATTACTCTCTGTTTCACTAGTTCAGGAGTATAGAGACCAAAGAGATAAGGATCTCATACCATCTTGCTTTAGAATGGACCATTCCTTCACATTCTAATAGTCACTTTGAGGCTTACAAAGATAAGCCATTGTAATGGACGTTCTATAATGTGATTTGGCCAACAAAAACATTGGTACACAAAAGAAGAAACTGGAGCAGATTTCTGCATTGGTATCTATTTTTGTTGTGTTCTGCTTTTGTTTAATAATAAGGGGGAGGAGACTAAGCTTGAGCACTCATCTGCAGCAAGAATTAGCAGGGCCTGGAAAACAAAATGAGTTTTAATTTCTTCCAATTTTATTTCAACTTTGCCAGTGGACATCTGTGCTCATGCGTTTGGAAGCCATAATACACGGCTAACACTTTCCAATAGTTTTCTTTTGATAATTCCTCTGACAGTGTGAAGAAAAGGGCCCAAACATGGATTAAATATCACATGACAATACTTTCACAGTTCTATGACACTTTTCTTTTTCTATCAAGATAATAGGAGGGAAAAGATTTATGAGTGAAAAGCAGCGAACTAGGCATCAGAGAACTTGGGCTCTCATCTGGAATCTGCTTCCTGCTTTCTAGCTGTGTGAGCTGGGGGAGGTGACTTCACCTCTCTGGGTTTCTACTTCCATATTGGGAAATGAGATGCTTAGACTACCTGATGCCCAAAGTCCTCCCAGGTCTGAAACTTCCTCTGTCTCTTGTTATGCCCAGATTTCAAGATCCCCAAGGACCACCAGGGAGCTGAGTCCGATCCAAGAGCAAAGAGCCTTTATTAGCCAGCCAGGCCAGCGACTAGCCTGGCAATTGCTCTGCCATTCTCCACGCAGGGAGACTAGAGAGCAGCCTGAACCCTTTGTGTAGGACTACTTTTAAGCCCATTAACCACATCCTGTTCTTACAGAACAGTAGCCCAAGACAAAATAGTCTTTCCCAAGCAACGTCAAGAGGCATGCCACTGACAACCATGTTGTTCACAGGGTCATCCTGTTCTTCAGAAAGCGGACAGTGATCCATGAAAGAAGGCCACATGCTGGGAAGGGGCCATGAGACCCTATCTTTAGGCCTGGCCTGGTATCAGCACTGAGAACTCTATCTGGGGCATAGTCCACGGCCTCTTTGGAAGCATGCTCAAAAATTCCCACTCTCCAACATCTCTGATGCAATGTAGTGTGATGCAACCTTTGTACTGTCAGCATTTTGGCTTCGGACCAAGTTTGAGTTAACCTGGCTTGCTGGCTAATGGGGTGGGGAATAAACAGAGCTAAACCTCTTGTACAGCATCTGAGGCCAGATGGTCAGCAACACTGTGAGGGTAAGAGCTGGGTATCTAAATAGGGGATCAGAGTCCGAATGCATGGAAGAGCAGGCAGCCAGGGTGCTGGTATCCTAACTTATCAAACCCCCACAAAAAAAAAAAAAAATCTTCAGTTCATTTATAATGCAGGCTTGCTAGCTTTGGTTTAAAACTCAAATCTGATCTTGTGGATCCCACAAGAAGCCCTCAGCAGCTGTCTCTGTCTTAGGGTTGCACACAAAGCATAGCACAAAACCCAAATCTTTCAAGACCCTCACTCCAGGTGACTCCCTGCACTCTACAGACCCTGAAGGCTGCAGGTGAGCACTCACTCTCCATGCTTCTGCTCACATTGATTCTTGCCTTCACACAAGGGTCCTACTCAGCTTCCCATTCAATTAACGTCTCTGTGGACTCCCTCTGCCTTCCTTCCTCCACAGACCCCACCTTGCAATTCTCCTTTTGCATTTACTTTGTCCATTTTCACACCACATTGTCACCATTTGTTTCTTGCCATTGTGAAAATTAATAAACAGAAACCTCTTTTAAAATGGAGTTAGAAAGCTAGAAGACAGGACTCTCACATAGATTCACCTTCTGCATTCCACTGACCCCAACTGGAAGAGACACACCTTGCAGCTCAGATAGGAAGTGATACTACTTGACTACCTCAGCAGGAAGAGTCCTCCCCACACAGTAACCACTCAGCCAATGGGAGACTGTCATAGGTCAGCCAATGAAAAGTCACTATATTTCAAACTTTCTGTTTCCTCCAATGGATTCTTTCTTTACAACAGCCCATATCAAGTCTATAAAGGGCATCTTCTCCTTTGTTCTTTAAAGTTTGATGGTTTGCCATTAGATTGCCTATTCCTTATTTCAAATCTTTGTTATTCCCAAATAAAACCATTTTGATAGAGAAATATATGGGTATTTGTTAACAATCAACACTATGTTCCCTTCTTTCCACAGCCCTATCACTACAATTCTCACGGCCCACTACCCATTAGCCATTGATTCCATTTGGAGAATAGATACTGTTTCAGTTGAATTGTGTCCCCCTCAAAATATATATATATCAATGTGCTAACCCCAAGTCCCTGTGAGATTGTTCTTATTTGGAAATACAGGTTTTGTAGAATAAGTTCATTAAAAATGAGGTCTATGGACTCAGAGAAGCTTCTGTGTCCCTTCACCCAAAAGGACTGAGAGTTGCCCAGATGACAGCAAAGTGGGAGAAGAAAACTGAAAGCTACGCAAGAGACTGAGGTGCCAACATGGAGTCATCTGAAGAAGTTAAAGACTGTAGTGGAAGCTACTTCTTTAACCATGTTCCTGCTCATGCTAGCATCTGTTAGCTTCCAGTCTTCTACAAAGTCTTGTGCAGCAAGTCCAAGGACTCTAAGTAAATCTACACCAGCAACAAAAGAGACTCATTTAGTAGCTAAAAATGTTAATATGTCCATAGTTCTGATTTCTCATATTGTTTTGCATTGGCATTGTTGTTATTATTTAATAGTCAGAGTTTTGCTCTTGACATTCAAGTTTAAAAATAACATGTATGTAATTTAGTTTTTGCATTGGCATTGTTTGCAATTATTTTTAATTTTAGAGCCCTATTATTAATGTTTAAATTTTATTTTAATTAGTAAAAAAGGGTGAGATGTAGAGAGCCACCTGAGAAGGCACATGGACATTCTTTTAATTCTTATTAGCTGAGCCCAAGGGCACTGGCAGAATCCTGTTATCAGTACTGATTTCTTAATCCATGTGCTTGGAATGAGGAAGAAATATGACCTTGACTCACCCAGGTCGTGATATGCTAAATCTTGTACCAAAAAATAAGGAGCTTACCCAGATTTTGATGAATAGGATCTGGGCACACCCAAAACTTCTTTTGACCTTAAAAGGGCCCCAACTCCAATATGATTGATGTCCTTATAAAAAGGTAAAGATACAGAGACACAGACATGCAGGGAGAAAACCATGTGATGATGGAAGCAGATTGGAGTGATGCAGCTACAAGCATAGTAATCCCGAGGACTGCCGGCACCCACGGAAACTAGAAAGAGACAAAGAGGATCCTCCTCTAGAGCCTTCAGAGAGAGCATGGCCCTGCCAACACCTTGATTTCGAACTTCTAATCTCTAAAACTGACATCATAGATTTCTGTTGTTTTAAGTCACCCAATTTGTGGTACTTTGCAAACAAATACAAACATTTTATACCTATCAAGATGAAGGGTAGCAGAATAACTCATCTAAAATATGCTATTTTGGCATAAGGGATATTTTGAGCTGACGGCAATTGAAAAATAGCAGATCTAAGGAAAGCTCTCTGCCCTCCCCGTTTGCCTAAAAGCCGGACAGGACAGAAATTTTTTTTACAAGGAAGGACGAGTTAATTACCAGAGACAACTCTAGACCCTTGTCAGCCCAGAGCTAGCCCCAAAGGAATCTGCATAACAACTTTACTACCTAGCCCTTGTGTTCCATTAGTTCCCCCATATATTTGCCTTCTCACAACTTGTCATCCTAGAAACTCAAAGTCCTTTTCCTTTGTCTTGTCACGTCTCTAAAATTTTATTATTCTTTGTGAAGATGCTATATAAGCCCAAGTTGTAAACACCCCTTTGAGTTATTGCTGAGTCTTCCCATGTGTATACACACTGCACATGTTCATAAACTTCTCATTGTTTTCCTCTTGTTAATCTGTCTTTTTGTCAGTCTAATTTACAGGGCCCAGCTAATGGAGCTAAGACGGGGAGAAGGAAAAAACATTTTTCCACCCTTATAAAGGCCAAGTCTGATTTCATGGTCTTGTCCACCAGACTGGACTCTTTTAGCATACCTTCCATCATCCCATTACATCAGCCAGAACCCACAGCAGTGCAGGCAACTTCCTCTCCCTCGTACTTCCACTTGCAATTCACCACGGAGCTTTGTTGCTGTATTTCTTACATATCTCTGGAACCTGCCCCTTCTCTTCAGCTCCACCACACCAAGTTAATTTGTTATCCCTCACCTGGCCAACTGGCTTTCCCACATGCATTCTTGCCCAATCTTTCTCCCTTGGCAGCCAGAATGGCATTATTGGAGAAAAACTCTGACCATGGGTCCCCACTTCTGCTTAAACACTTTCATTGTTCTTAGGAGGAAGATAAAACTCCTCACTTCTCCAGCCACAGGAGGTACTGTCTGAGACCAGCTACTCTTTCATCTTTTGGGGTTCTTTTATAGGACACACTCCCACCACAGAGCCTTGCACAAACCATTCCTTTGCCAAAGGCTTTTTACATCCTCCTGAGTTCCCACTCAGTTATCTCTGGACTCTCCTTGAGATCTAGCTTGGTCCCAGCTTCTTCAGGAAAGCCTTCCCTGGTGTGGCCTCTCTCATTAGGGCAATTATCCCTGACCCACGTCTTCTGGCACATGTCCCTCCTCTACTGTGTCAGGGAAGGGTACTGGGAAAGATTACATTCAATTGTGCATAACAGAAACCCACCTACAGTGGCTTAAACAAGATAGGTGTCTCTATGTCTCTCACTTAGCAGAAGCCCAGGTGTAGGAAACAGGCCTAGTGTGGAAGCTTCGCTTTGTCATCAGGGGCCCAGGCTCCTTCTTACTCCTCACTCCACCATCCTAACAGGAAGCTTCCGAAACCACCATATGGCTCAATGCCTGCTGAGTTCCAACTATCATATTAGCAGTCCTAGCACCAGGAAGGAGGATAGGCCAAAACAATGTCCTCCTCTCCCTTCAAAGAGGCTTTCTGGAAGTCAGACCTGATATTTCCATTTACAGCTTATTCGCGGGAACGTAGTCACATGGTCATACCTCAATGCAGGGGTTCTGGGGAATATGTCTCTCACTCAGGTGACAATGACATCAACTAAAAAGTAGTAAATGATGCCGAAACTGGTTTGGCTCAGTGGATAGAGAGTCGGTCTGCGAACTGAAAGGTCCCGGGTTCGATGCCAATCAAGGGCATATACATTGGTTGCGGGCACATCCCCAGTGGGGGGAGGTGTAGGAGGCAGCTGGTTGATGATTCTCTCTCATCGATGTTTCCAGCTATCTATCCCTCTCCCTTCCTCTCTGTGAAAAATCAATAAAATATATTTTTAAAAAGTAATAAATGAGGAGTGGTCACCTTTCATTAAATTATTCCGGTAAATAAATCAAAACAAAATGAGAGAATAGTACCACCTCCCAACCCCCAATAAATTAATGGATCAAGGCATTCAGATGTAAGAGAAAAATAGACAGTCTGTGTGTCCTGATGAAAGAACACGTTCCACTAATAATCCAGTTAAAAAGATCAGATGTCAAAAAAAAAAAAAAAAAAGATCAGATGTCATTTGATCAAACCTCTGACAAGCAGCAAAATTAAAAGTGAAAGAAATTTTATAGGTCAAATAGATCAGGTTCTTCAAAAGATAAATTGTAAGAAGAAGAAAGGGGTGGGGGTGGGGAAACCTGCAGTTTAAAAGATATTTAAAAGACATCAGATTTTTTTAAAGAGAAAAATTAAAGTTTACTGTTAAGGAATGCAGAATGGGGCAGGGAGGGGGGAGGGGGCAGGTAATAATCTATAAAGATATGTAAGGAAGTGATTACCAAACAAATCAGGATTTTCGTCACTTTTGGAGAGGTGGAGAAGAGTGTCAATGGGACAGGATACATGGAAGCTTCTAGGGTAGCTGGCAGAATCCCAGGTCTTCACCTGGGTGGTAAATAGAAGGATGTTTGCTTTACAACAATCCAGTAAGCTATCATTAGTTTTCTGTGTTGTTGTTTTTCTATTTATGTTTTGTTTTACAATGAAAGGGTTAAAATAACCATAAGAAAGGTTTCTCATTAAAAAGGTATTGCAGTCTTTAATTAAGAAGGATGCCAGAAGAAACTTTAAAATAAGTGCAGGAAAGCATCTGTTACAATCAAAGAAATAATTGAAGAAATGTTTCCTAATCTGAAGATGCTCTCAACAAGATTATAGAAAGAAATAAAAAGCTGCTATACAAGAGTAGATAATCCTTACAGAAAACAGTTTCTAGAAGGTCTTTTGACAAAGAAGGCTGAGCACTGAAGCCATTGCCAAGATGTTGCTCTGGGCAACCTTAGCTTGAGCCAGGAAAGGTTTGTTTCCTGATGAAGAGGAGGTAGCCTCCTGATGTAGCCAGTCACCCTGTGAGTCAGGGGACCTGAGTTTCCATTTTAGCTCAGCCACTGCCTCCCTGTGTGACCTTGGGTGAGTCACCTAAACTCAGTGTATCTCTCAGCAAAGTGCGGAGTGAGTGTTGAATGAGGTAACCTAGAGTCCCCTCCAGCTCTGCCTTCAGATAATTTTATGATTCTAAAGCAGGATCTCTGAGAGGATGGCCTGTATTTGAATCACTGATTAGTGAAAAGGCAGATTCCTTGGGCCAACCCCAGATCCAAATAGTCAGACTCTCTGTAGTCAGACTCTCTGAGGATAGGACCCTGGAATTGAATATTTCTCTTTTTTTTTTTAATATATTTTTATTGATTTCAGAGAGGAAGGGAGAAAGAGAAATAGAAACATCAATGATAAGAGAGAATTAATGCTCGACTGCCTCCTGCAGACCCCACACTGGGGATCCAGCCCACAAGCTGGGCATATTCCCTGACTGGGAATTGAACTGTGACCTCCTGGTTCATAGGTCGATGCTCAACTACTGACCCAAGCCAGCCAGCCTGGAATCCAATTTTTCAAGGGCCCCTTAGTGTTTCTAATACACACTAGTTTAAGGGCCACTGTCCTACGGTATTACCCTGTTTCCCCGAAAATAAGACAGTGTCTTATATTAATTTTTTTCTCCCAAAGTTGCGCTAGGTCTTATTTTCGGAGGATGTCTTATTTTCAGGGAAACACAGTACTTAGGTAGAAAGTGGGTGAAAAGGGCCTCACTTTTTTGTTGTTGTTGTTGTTAATCCTCAACTGAGAATATTTTTCCATTGATTTTTAAGGAGAGTGGAAGAGAGAGGGAAAGACAGAGGGAAACATCACACCAATTGGTTGCCTTCTGCACAAGCCCCAACCAGGCTGGGGAGGAGTCAGTGGATGGATGGACAAGTTCAATGAAAGGAGGGCAAGTGTGGGAAAAAGCTGATAGATTGTGTGTCATCAGGACCAAGCATAAAAGCTGGTGAGTGATCAGCAACAGTGACAAAGAAAGCAAAAGTTCTGTGATTTTCCTTAAGGTTAATGAGTCATGCCTCAACCATTTCCAAGGAAATACTTCAAGCTGCATGTTTAGGTCTTTGGGCAATAATAAAAATGTAAGTGCTTATATTCACATTTTCATTCAAAATATTTTTATTTTTAATTTTTATTTTAGACATAATTCCATACTCACAGAAAAGTTGTAAAAATAGCTAGTTATTTTGTAGAATGTTCTCAATTTGGGTTTGCCGGATGTTTTGTCGTTATTAGATTTAAAGTATTCCCTTTTGCTAGGTAAGGGATGCTGAGTTTTTCTCAATGTCTCATATCAGGAGGCAGTATATTTTCATTTGAAAATAAAATATAACATATTTTAAGGAGTGATTGCGCCAAGAATTATTCTGCAGAAATTATGTATCACTAGGAAGATGGAAACAAACAGCTCCTCCAGGAACCATAGTAAGAACAACTGTTAAAAAATAGAGTTGTTTTCTAAGATAATTAAACATCCTGGAACCATTTTATTTCTGTCCTCAAATTTTCCTGTGTGTCTAGTCTTTAGTGCATATAACATCATTTTGCTTATAAACATTTTTAAATCATGTAGCTTAAAGGATAAAATTCTTTATGATATATTCAGAATGTGGAATGCTATGCTATCATTAAAATGATGAAACAGTAAGAATCATATGAATGGAGCTGAAAGATGTCCAGGGTGCAAAGCAGCAGACATAATCCATTTTCTTATAACAAAACTGAAAGAGAGAGAGAGGAGGAGGAATTTCTGGGATGTGGGATAATGAGAACATTTCAAATTTCACTGTCATCTGTCTATATTTCTGAATATTTGGAATTTTTATAAGAATTATTATGCTTATGATCAACACAAGCCATAAGATGCTTCCATTTTGGGGAAAAATGCTTGTAAAGTGAGCTGTGGCAGCTTGAAAACATCTCAAAAGCAGCCCTTCTCCCTCTCCTGTCTGCTCACCAACACCCTTGCTGCCCACATCCCTCAAAAGACAGGGAGGGGACTCCCTCCACTTTCCTGCTGTGTAGCTCTCAGTTCCTCTGCACTACCCTCAACATTGCGTTTGCCCTCCTCTCAAAGAGATGGTCCTCCTTCCTCCTCTCCCAGATCCCCTTCCTCTGGTGTCTTCGGTCTCTCTCTTAACTCTGACTCCCCTCTCTACAGAAAGATCCAGAATTCTCTCCCCTAAATCTCTTCCTCCAATTCCCCCTATCTAGTCAGACTTCCCAGAGAGGGGTCTACCTTTGTTAGCTGCATGGCCTCCCTAAGCCTTGAGGTCAGCTTCCACTCCTGCATCCTATAACTTTGTGCTCTTCAATCCAGGTCAAATCCAATGCTGGCTTTTCTTCCCTTTCCCAGAAAACTCCTTTGCAGCATTTGATATCTGAACCTTCTGGAAACACACTCTTTTCTGATTTCTGGGACATGCTTCAACCCCAGCCCTCCTCTCTCCTCTATGACTGAGCTTTTCCAAATCCTCACAAATGGATGGTTCTCTAAGACTCTGCCCTGAGCCTTCTGCTCTTCTCTTTGATGATTTTCCTCTGGATCAGCAATCACCAACTGGTGGTCTGTGGACCACTGGTGGTCTCTGAGGTCTGAAAGGTTGGTGGCTGTTGTTCTGGATATTGTCAGAGACTCATCAGCTCCCCTCCAAACCTTCAAGACCTTTCTTTCAGCCTTTATGTCTAGGCTTTCCTTTCACTCAGTGTAGACAACGCTGACATCTCCATTTCACTTAGACACCTGGTAAGTCCAAGTAATTCTATGGCTGAGATGTAGAATTGTTATGGATTGCTTGTATCCTTCCCCACCCCCTGCTACCCCCATAATCCAACCCGTATCTTGAAACCCTAACTCACACTCTGATGGCATTTGGAGGTGGGGCCTTTGGGAGGTGATTAGGTTTAGATGAGGTCGTGAGGGTAGACCCTCACATGGGATCGGTGTCCTTATAAGAAGAGGAAGAAACTCCCATGTGAGAAAACATCAAGAAGGTGGCCTTCTGCAACCCAAGAAGATAGTCCCCCAGAACCAAACCTGCTAGCATCTTGCTCTTAGACTTCCCAGCCTCCAGAATTGTGAGTAATAAAATTCTGTTGTTTGAGCCACCCAGCCTGTGTTGTTTTGTTATGGCAGCCCTAACAGACTAAGACATGTCTGTTACATCTCTAGTCCCTCTTCTCTTACCCACTGCCACTGCCTTAGTTGGGGCCTTTGTCATTGCCTGCATTGTGACAAAAGCCTTCTCTTTGAGTGTGATCACTCACCTTTATAAACCATACCTTAAGCTGAGACTGGAATTCCTTTCTGATACAAAGGCCTGACCACGTCATTCCTCTGCTCAGAACCAGAAATCCGATTCCCAAAGGCCACTTCACAGGACATTTGTCCTGTGGGATGTTAACAGTTGGTAGGACACTTTTTTAAAAGGCGGGGGAAGGAGAGGGAGAGGGGAGGGCAATGCCAAAATAAGTTTGACTTACTGAGACTTGTTTGACTTACTGAGAAATAATGTTCAATGGGTTTTACTGTAGAACTCATTAGAGTCCTTCATATCTTAAATGACACATTTTATCTCCAAGAAAGAAATTATAAGTGAACTATTTCCAAATGCATTTGACCCCAGAAGTTACACACACACACACATACACAAACACACACGCACCACACACACACACACACACACACACACACACACACACACACACACAACATTTATACTCAGGAAAGATCTTGTGGAGGGGTCAAGAAATAGAAGGTACATTGGTCCCTGAGTCACTGCTTGGAGCTGCCCAGGAGAGCAGTCCTACCAGTGACGGATTATCAGGAGGGTGAAAAATACCCTCTTATCTAACAAACTTCATGGGTGTTTGTTACAGCAGTTAGCCTATGCTGTCAAATGCATGCAGATATTTAAGGTATCGTTTTTCATCATGGGAAGTTATTGTCACAAACAATTATAGGCCACATGGATTTCAGCCTTATTAGATGTCAGATATTGTCATAAGCATTTTGCAAACATCTCATTTATTCTGCTTGACCATTCAGAATTCAAAGAGGGAGAGATCCCTAATTTACATCAAGTTAAATAAATACTATCATTGCCCCACTTCGAAGTGAAGAAACTAAGCCTACAGAGGTTAATGACTGAGATCTACGAGATTCAGGATTTTAATCCAGGCCATTTGACTTCTAGATCCTTGATCTTTATTATCCTGAGGTCCTACCTCCTAAACCCACATTATGAGGTCAGGAAAACTGGGTTTCAAACTCAGTGTGTAAGCTACCTAGACCAAAGAACATCTGAATGATGGACTGACTTCCAAATCTTTTTATTTAGACCAGTGGTTCTCAACCAGGTGTGATTTTACTCCCCCAAGGGACATTTGACAATATCTAGAGACATTTTTGGTTGTCACCACTGGGGAGGTGCTACTGGAATTGAGTTAGTAGAGGCCAATGGTGCTGTTAAAACATCATAAAATGCACAGGCCTACCCTCCACAACAAAGAACTATCAGGCCCAACATGTCATAGAGTCAAAGTTGAAAAACCCTGACCTAAACATCTTACATATTTTATTAACAGAGATCAAAATGTCCAGAATAAATCCACACTCTTGCTTGGAATAAGAAGCACACTTGAAAATTCTACTTTCTGCTTTAATACCTAAAAGAGCAAGAAAGGTGGTAGCCAACAAGTGGCTTTTGGTGCTCAATGGTTAAGGTTCATAGTGGGAGGGAGTCCAGCCCAAAGAAGACTGGCCTCTGATAATTCCAAGGTAATTCCACATCCTGGGACCATTTTATTTCTGTCCTCAAATTTTTCTGTGTGTCTAGTCTTTCCCCCCCCCCAAAATATATTTTATTGATTTTGTACAGAGAGGAAGGGAGAGAGATAGACAGTTAGAAACATCGATGAGAGAGAGAGTCATCAATCAGCTGCCTCTTGCACACCCCCTACTAGGGATATGCCCGCAACCAAGGTACATGCCCTTGACCAGAGTCGAACCCGGGTCCCTTCAGTCCCCAAGCTGACACTCTATCCATTGAGCCAAACCGGTTTTGGCTGTGTGTTTAGTCTTTAGTGCAAATAACATAATTTTGCCTCTAAAAATTTTTAAATCATGTAGCTTAAGGAACAAAAGTCTTTATGATATAACCAGAATATGGAATGCTATGCTATCATTAAAATGATGAAACAGTAAGAATCATATGAATGGAGCTGAAAATATGTCCAGGGTGAAAAGCAGCAGACATAATTCATTTTTTGGTAACAAAACTGAAAGAGAGAGAGAGAAAGAATTTCTGGGATGTGGGATAATGAGAACATTTTAAATTTCACTGTCATCTGTCTATATTTCTGAATATTTGGAATTTTTATAGTATTATTAAGCTTATGATCAACACAAGCCATAAGATGCTTCCATTTTGGGGGAAAATGCTTGTAAAGTGAGCTGTGGCAGCTTGGTAACATCTCCTCAAAAGCAGCCCTTCTCCCTCTTCTGTCTCCTCCCCAACACCCTTGCTGTTCACATCCCTCAAAAGACAGGAAGGGGACTCCCTCCACTTTCCTGCTGTGTAGCTCTCAATTCCTCTGCACTACCCTCAACATTGTGTTTGCCCTCCTCTCAAAGAGAGGGTCCTCCTTCCTCCTCTCCCAGATCCCCTTCCTCTGGTGTCTTTTATCTCTCTTCTGCCATGTACTGTCAGCAAGGGAAGCCTTCAGCTGTGTGGCCATTATTACCATCTCTAGCAAAAAAATTCTAAGCCAGCACCCTATAAGATAGTCTATGATGTCAAAAACCTATTCCCCCCCAAAAAAATGCTCTCTACCTGGGAGGTTAATCTGAGGTGCTGAGAGCTTCCACAGGTGATGGGAATGGAGTGTTAGCAGCAGATGGAGTAGTCTGTGCAAACACCACGCATGAACTCAGGGCACTGAAAACAGGTAAGTCTGGCTGGAATGGAGAAAAGGATTCGGGGGAGGCAAGAGTGATGCTGGAGAAGTGAGCCCAGACTGTGGTGAGCCCTGTGGGTCATGTAAAGAATGTGGGTCTTTAGCTGTAGAACGGTGAAGGTCACTGATGCTAAGGAACAACAGGATCAGATTCAACTCTCTGGAAGCCAGTCTAAGAAAGCTGCATGGAGAATGGATCAAAAAGGGTGGAAGGTCATGTCATCATTCCATCATTCTATGTCCCTTGGTGAGGACAGCAGCAGTGGGGATTGAGAAAAGTAACTGTGGTGGTGGAGGGCTTGGGGGACCTTAGCCATTGCCCATAATCTCCATCAACTCATCTGCAAAAGTCACCCCAAATAAACTAACGCTCCATTTAAAACAGGGCATTGGCTATGCACCTATAGCTGGGAAATAAGCCCCCAGTCCCACCCCTATTCCACCAGCAGATTATTCCCTAATGCCTCTCTGCAGCAGCTCTCTCTTTCTCTCTCTCTCTCTCTCTCTCTCTCTGTGTGTGTGTGTGTGTGTGTGTGTGAATTCTATCCAGCCTGGAGAAATGGGGATATTTAGGATAGACAGGATGTGATATTTAGACATGGGACACAAAGAGAGTTGGCTCCAGTCTCCAGGTCAAGCGACAGGAAAACAATGGAATCTTCCAGGACCCAGCAGAAGGAGGATTCGGTGGGTCCAAAGAGAGCTGTGGTCAACAGCTGGTCATCCAAGTGCAAGGAGAAGAATTTGGAGCCCCAGGAGGGTCGGGTGTGAGAGAAGACAGGGGGGAAAGGGTGAACCTGCTGGTGGAGTGAACTCTCCTTTGATCTCCGCAGAATCTTCAGGGCATCTTCAAAACTCACAAAAGACTTTCCATAAAGGGTGTCCCGGGAAACCAAAGTGTGGCTGAGCTCTGCCGCCAAGTGTAGCCCCCATCCACCCTCCGGCAGGGTGGATGCAATAGAAAATGAAACACAAGAGCCGGAAACTGAGGGGACCACAGCATTGCCACACCCCTGCTTCATCAGGGCGTGAAAACAGATAAGAAAGATGGCAACAAGGGGAGATGTCTAGGGAATGACACCTAAAATGCCAGGAGAGAGAGAGAGATCCCTAATTCACATCGTCATGTACATCTGGGCCTTGGCGACAAGAGCTCATTTGCAGAAGGAGCTCCAGTGCATTGCCGTGATGCCCTCAGAACACGTTTGAAAACAGTGCCATCCAAGGGAACCCACCTCCAATGGTGGGACTGTAGGCACCATAGCAGGTTAGGGGGCCACACTTGGTGGCCAAGAGGACGCTTTGACACCTTTCAAGTCACACTCCCTGCTGGCAGCTGAGTCTTTCCTTGTGCCTCATAGGTGCCGCCTGAAGGACTGAGCTCCCCGCAGTGCCCTCTGGGGAAGGCCCGCCCCAGAAATCCCTGAGGAAGTGGGGAGACCTGGATGAAACAGCAGCAGAAAACAAATTATCCTGAGATGTCTCAGCGAACCTAGGGAAATTGTGTGCATGTTTTTGCCTTTAGTTCTGGAAATGGGGGACAGAGGCGACTTTCCCTGTGAGTTTTACATCTGGACTACAGGAAAGCAGGCTTAACCAAGTTGCACAGAAGCAATAACCTGGAAAACTATGTGAGGTTTAAGTTCACTGAAAATAACCTGCAGTTTGAATGTTCTATGAAGAAATGTTTTAGATCATGTTCATTTTCATTGCGAGCCCATCTTGTTAAAACAGACTTGCCTTTATTTAATTTGTGTTTTGTTTTGTTTTGTTTTGAGGCACATAGCTAAGCAACCAGAGGCTAATGTTCTGCCTGCTAGTCAAGTTTTTGGGTACTTGTCTTGGACACACCCTATTTCTCCACATCCCAATCCAGCTAACTGAGGCCTTAAGGTTGAGAGGGTCCCATTTCTCTCTGTACCCTCAGCAGGCCTCACCCATACTTCCCAGGTAGGAGGGGCTCAGTGAGAACCTGCAGGTCTCAGGGGAACTGTGGGGGAGGCAGCAGCATGGCCTCTTCCTCAGGAAAACAGGGTCATGGTGCAGCCAGCTCAAGAGGTCACTTGGTCTTGTGCTCTGGATGCCCTATGACAGCCAGCACCAGGACATAATTAGCTGTGTCCCCAGTCCATGGTACCCGGAAAGCACTTAGCAAATGTCTGATGTACAATGCCAGGCATTCAGGCCAGGAGAAAGAGCATTTATCCATGGGGGAAATGCGACAAACACAGGTTCTCTTCTCTCTGTGACCAGAAGCTCCAGGCCAGAGGAGCAGCACTGCTTTGGATGCTAATGTACCCTGTTTCCCCGAAAATAAGACAGGGTCTTATATTAATTTTTTCTCTCAAAGTTGTGCTAGGTCTTATTTTCGGAGGATGTCTTATTTTCAGGGAAACACGGTAGTAGAGCCATAGCTATCGCTGGGAGGTTTAGCAGGTTGTTTCCAGGGCCTTGGTTCCTGGCAGGCCAACCATGTGAGCAGGGGGCACAGATGAGCTTCTCCAAGCCTGAGCCACAGAGCTGCCCTTCCAATGCTCAGTCCAGAAACTCACTGAACACACTCAACTAGGGCCATTTTCCTGGGAGGGGCTCTGGGGGAAGACAGATTTGGGTTTCAACCCAAACTTTACCATCTAGCAGGTGTGTGGCCGTGGGCAAGTGACTTAGCCTTTCTTTAAAAGCACCCGTCTCATTGGGAAATACTGACACATGTAAAGTATATCCTTAGCACATACCAATCACTCACTGAATCTCCCAAGGGCAGGCGAGACCTTCTTAGGGGGCCCGGCCAAAATTGCGAGGAGGGAGGTGTTGTCCACAGCCTCCTTTCCCATGCACTGATTTCATGCAGACAGAAGCAACCTCATGAATGGAGTGGAGGGTGGCACAGAAGCTGGAACTAGGCAGGGCTAAGGAGCACCAATCTATAAGGTGACTGGTGTCAGGGTAGGGGGTGAGAGGTGGTCAACTGAAGGCTGTCAGTGACATCCCAGGGAACATGGAAAGGGGTGGTAGTTGCTGATGTAGAGGGAGGGACAGTTTACAGCCCCCAGGGAAATGGGCAGGGAGTTTCCAGGGCCTCGTCCAGGTAAGCTGGGGCCCTGGATGGAGCTTCTTGGCCCTCTGGATGAGTCGCTGCATTGAGTCAAGGGTTTACTTCAAGTCTCCCAGCACTCATATTGGGAATCAGAAATAACCATTTCTGCCCACCTCCTCCTCTCTGTCCTCCTCACAGACCACCCTCCCCATGCCTCCCCGCAGCCCCTAGGCCCTTGGCACACCACCCTTGCTCCCTACCCAGGCCCTTCGCCCAGCTGGGCCCTCTGCCAGGCACCATGGCCAGCAGGGGAAAAGGTGTCAAGCTAGCTGAGACTGGTTTGGCTCAGTGGATAGAGCATCGGCCTGCGGACTGAAAGGTCCCAGGTTCGATTCCAGACAAGGGCGTGTACCGGGGTTGCGGGCACATCCCCTGTAGAAGGTGTGCAGGAGGCAGCTGACCGATGTCTTTCTCTCATCGATGTTTCTTACTCTCTATCCCTCTCCTTCTCTGTAAAAAAAAAAAAAAAAAAAAAAAAAAAATCAATAAAATATATATTTTTTCTTTAAAGAAGAAGAAAGAAAAGGTGTCAAGCTGTTTGGCTCAGCCAAATCACACCCCTTGAGTCACTTCACATCTACTTCTGAGGCCAACTCCAATAGCAACCAAAAGACCATTTATGCAGACAAGTCATTAGAGAAACTTGAGAATTAAAGTCATAGTGTCGGTGGCACTGCCCGGACAAAAGTGGCCTGAGCTGGGGTGGAGTTCTTGCCCACATGTCGGAATTTCCTCTCCCTGGTGCTTGAGATCACCGCCTGGCCGAGAACGCAGCAAGCAGGGTATGGTTACTGTGAACACGTCACAACACCAAGGCCCAGGAAGTCCAACCCCCACCCAGAAGCCACGGTCACGATGCTCACCCATCTGCTCATGGCTGAGCCCAGAGAGAGGCCTTATTTTGGAACCAAGAACACATTCCCGCAGTTCCTGTCCGTGTGTGGGAGAAATGGCAAACGCCTCCCTGTGTGACAGTGTCCGGAAGGGAGCAGGCTGTCACCCCGGTGAGTGAGACAGAAACCTCACCCACAGCCTGGCCACCAGCTGAGAGGTTTTCCGGGAGCTTCCTTGAAGAAGCGGGATATTTTCCAGAGAGGGATGGGAATGATGCTGATAAGATGGGAGGAGAAATAGGAAACAAAACATCCCATTCCGAAAGTGTGAGCTCAGCCAGCGGTGGTTGTGTGAGAGGCTCTCCTGCAGGCGTGTCGCTGTCCCCTGGCCTGCAGCTCAGCCTTCCCTGCCTGCTGCTTCCCTGCCTGGTACAATAAGACCCCATGCCCATGACGGAGTTGCAGCTGCACAGTGTTCACTTGAACAGGACTTGACCGGTGCCAAGGGAGGAGTTCTAACTTATGTGGGCCTCAAAGGTGTCACTGACACCCACCATAACTGGTAGGGGAATGGGGTTTGAATCTCAGCTCTCCCACTCAGCTGTGTGATCCTGGGCAAATGTATTAACCTCTCCATTTCTGAGCCTCGGTTTCTTTATTTGCAAAATAAAACAACTTTTGCCCATCAGTTTGTTTTATCAGAATAAATATGATTACATGAAATTGTGTACATAGTGGATCTAGAGAACGGCTGGGAGTGCTCTATAAATATTGCTTTCCTTATCTAAGTACCTCATTGTGCTGCTTACTAAATAACATTATGGTCTTTGTAGTGGATTATTGTTTCTTTTAATTGCTGGTTTAGACTACCCCTTTTAGTTTCTTCTATTTCAGTTTTAGAGAATGTATAATACATTTGGTATTTAGTTATAATATAATAAATCTGTATGCTAGAAATAGCTTCGTCTAAAGATATTCTCAAATATGTACTAGAATGATTAGAGAGACACTCATCCTCCCATTAATTCATTTCTATCCTGCCTATTGCAAACTTATTTTGAGGAAGTCTACAAAAATAAATACAACAGGATACAAAAAGATAAAATTAGTTGTTACAAGTTAGTCACTAAGTTGGTCCGGAGCTTCCCAGAAGCCAAAGCAAAAGAGGGAAAGCTGAGCAACAGTAAGATACAAAATGCAAGATACCAGCTGCTTCCAGGAAATACAGGTTTCCCTGCAGTAAGCTCTCAGTGACCTCTGCCCCATCCTCAGCTGCCTCTGATTGGTGCAAAACCGCACATGAGAGCTGCTCAAGAAATATCAAAGCAATGAGGGTTTCTGTTGGTCTGGCATGATCATAGGGGTGGGATTTTAGTCACAGAGGAATCAATGGAATATACATCCAGGCCAGTTATTATGGAGGCATAACAAATTACACCCAGGCTTAGTAACTTACAACTACCATTTTATTTTGCTTCCAATTTTGTGGGCTAAGAACTTGGAGGTGTTTGGGGTTCACCTACAGCCCACTCCAAAGCTGAAATATAAAGGCATCTGCACACACGTCTGGTGGTTTATCTGGCTGTTGGCTGGAACAGGAGTGCTCACGCATGGCCTCTCTGTTTGGCAATGGCTTGCTCCCTGCAGAAAGGCCTGAGGGTAGTAAGAATTCTCCTGTGGCACCTCAGGGCTCCAAAGGTGAGTGCTCCTGTAGAACCAGCCAGAAACTGTACATTCGTTTCTGGCCACACCTCAGAATTATACTAACTCCCTTTCACTGCATTTGGTTGGTTACAAGCAAGTCAGATTATGGGGGTAGGACACAGACCCGCTTTCTTGATAGGAAGTCTGTCGAAGTCACACTGCAGAAAAGCATGTGGACGGGAGATGTTGTTGCTGCCATCTTTAAAAAATGCAATCTGCTATGACATTCTTTATGCAATCACACATAAATACCATATCCTGCAACCAAGATTTTGATAAGAACTAAGTGGGCCTAAAAGGTTAAAGGGTGTCTTTCTGGTGCCAAACATCAGATGAGGAGGTCTTGGCTTGGTCTAAATAGGTGTGCAGCAGGTTTTAGAGTTATAGTAAACATAAGTTTAATGGATCAACAGATCTGGGTCCCTGTGTGTATTATTATGCTCAGGCTGCCATAGAATGGGATGGCTTAAATGACAGAAATTAAAACAAATCCTATATAATAAAAAGCCTAATATGCAAATTGACCAAACAGCCAAACAGCCCATTGGAATGACCAGTCTCTATGATGCGCACTGACCACTGGGGGCAGACGCTCAATGCAGGAGCTGCCCCCAGGCCGCAGGCTTCAGGCCAGCCAAGGTGGATGCCAGCGCGCCGCCCCTCCCCTGATTGACCCACTGATCACCTCACAGATCAGCCCTGACCACCAGCCAGGCATATAGACCCTACCTGTGCACAAATTTTGTGCACCAGCCCTCTAGTGTTTCATAATTAGGGAGGTTTAGAAATCTAAGTTCAAGGTGCAGACATGGTCAGGTTCTGCTGAGGCCTCTCCCCTTGGGCTTCAGACGGCCAGCTTCTCGCGGTGTACTCACTCTCTAGCGTCTCTTCTTATTTGGCCACTAATCCCATCATAAGAGCTTCATCCTCATGACCTCATTTGACCCTAATAACCTCCCAAAGGCCCAATCTTCAAACACCTTTGCACTGAGGAGTAGGGCTTCAACAGATGAGTTTGCATTTGTTGCAAATGCAACATTCATTCCATAATGCCACAGTTATAGACAAGCCAGCATTCAGTGGAAAATGACGTTAATTCCTATTTCTAAATATCTGGAGTCTTTAATCAAATAGACAAATCACCCATACATGAAAAACACAAAACTCATGTGAGTTTTTCACTTTCTTTCTAACTTAAACTTGTAGCTAAAACTCAAGCCAGAGACTATGACACGGATATAAATAGACCCAGATCATCATTATATATAATTTGGAAAGGATTTCATGGGTGTACATCTGTAAGCAGTTCAGGAACACTTTCAAGCTGTGTTTACATGATATCAAACATCTGGATGAAAACTGAAAAAATAATCAATTTGGATTGGAAACAAAACAGAAGTACAAATCTCAGTGCGCTGGCCTTCGGAATACTGAATGCAGAGCCGATCCTGTCCCCAGAGAATGAGATAATGGTGCACAAGAAGGGCCACGGAGGTGGTCAAGGGGAACAGGGGGTCCCCATGAGAAGGCAGGCTCTTTTTTTTTGTTTGTTTCTTTGTTTTTCAAAAGAGCTCCATTATGCAAACTGGGGATGGGAAAAGATGGAATCAAAAACTATGAAAAACACAAAGAATACAAATTTAAACAAGCCAAGCTGGTGGAGCCAGGGGCTTTGAAGCTTGAAGTCAATGATTTTAGTTCAATTGAAAACCCAATAAGTCCTAGCTATTAAGGAAAGGGTTGGGCAGGAAACTCAAGTTTCTAGATAGCTAATGAATTATTCCCTTAAGCATCACAACCTATTTTCACTCTTTCAGGTAAAAAAAAAAAAAAAAAAAAAAAAAACTTTCTAAAATGTGGTATTTGCCAAAACCGGTTTGGCTCAGTGGATAGAGCGTTGGCCTGCAGCCTGAAAGGTCCCAGGTTCGATTCCGGTCAAGGGCATGTACCTTGGTTGCGGGCACATCCCCAGTAGGGGGTGTGCAAGAGGCAGCTGATCGATGTTTCTCTCTCATCGATGTTTCTAACTCTCTTTCCCTCTCTCTTCCTCTCTGTAAAAGAAAATCAATAAAATATATATATTTTTTAAATGTGGTATTTATTCCCCAGGCCTCCAAAAGAATATCCATTATACCCAGATCATGGTGATAGCCCTCAGTGATCAGGTCACAGACCCTTGAGTTCCACTGGTCCTTGCTAAAACCCCGGGGCCCCAAATACTTTTATTTCTGTCTCTGCATTTTCAAAGTTCTTCTGTCTTCTTTTTCCATCATTTCTCAGCTTTTTGTTCTTGTGCCATGGTTCAGGATTGGTTCCCAGCCACAGACTCTGAGATAAGTATTCGAGGGCACATTGCTTGTTTGGGAGGTGATTCCAGCAAATGTAGGGGGCTGCAAGTGTGACAGGAAAGGGAAGGCAGCCTGCACAGGTGCATCCTTACAGGTGCAAGTTTACCCTGGAGGCAGCTGGGGCTCAGACAGCTCAAGACTCTGCAGAGCTGTCCCACATGAGGAACAGGAACCTAGAATATAACCCCAAATCATTCTTTTTATTTATTTTTATTGATTATGGTCTCACATAATTGTCCTTATTCCCCCATTCCCATCCCAAACCCCTCCCTAGATATCCCCCCCCCAACCCCCGTTGTCCATGGCCACTGGCTAGACCCATATGTATGCACACAAGTCCTTTGGTTGCTCTTTTCCCCTTACCTCCATCCTCCCTTACTTTCCCTCTGAGGTTTGTGAGTCTGATCGCTGGTTCTCTTTCTTTGGGTCTGTTTATGTTGTTCATTATTTCTTCTATATGTGTGAGATCATTTTTTAAAAATATATTTTTATTAATTTTAGAGAGGGAGGATGAGTAAGAGAGAGAGGGGAAAAAAAAAACAAAAAAAAAAACAACCATTGATTTGCTACCTCCTGCACACCCTCTACTGGTGATTGAGCCCAAAATATGGGCATGTATCCTAACTGGGATCCACCTCTTGATGCATGGGACTATGCTCAACCAACTGAGCCACACCAGCCAGGGCCTCTCCATCATTCTTTGAGAGCTGCTCCCCTTGGCTCCCTGGTACTTCCAGAAGTGTGCAGTTTTTGCTATAGGAAGCCAACAGGATATAGGGGAAAGTGAATGCCCAGGGGATGTGGCAAGGACAGAAGCTCCTGCACTCTGGCTCTGGTGCCTGGAGTGCCTGCTCCATCCCTCCCTCTTGTACTCACACCTTACAGAATTTGAGGGTAAAGAAAGAAAGCTAGATTATGGGTAGGAGCCTAGGGGACTCTCCTCTGAGTCCAAGATACCTTTTTTGATGGTTCGGGGACCTTTAATTTCTGACTTCTCCTGGTTTGGGGTTATATTCTTTTAAAAGATGTTGTAAGATATCTAGTTCTTTTAAACAAAAAAAAATTGTTTTGGGCCACTCAAAAATACCCAGTGAAATTAATTTTTAAAACAAAACAAGAATCTACAAATGGCAGGTTGTCTTAGGCAAATGATCTGGAGATGAAAACTGACTGTCCATGTTGCCTCGAGTAATAGGAGATGCCAGAACTCAGAAAGAGTCCATTTGGGAATGGGGCTACTGTCCCAAGGAGGACACATGAGAGCAAATGGGGAAACCGAAGCAAAGCCCAACCACGCTGGTTTACGCACTGAGGCACAGCCAAAGGGAACACTGTGGGTCAGCAGATTCACAGGGACCCGGGTAAGCTGGACACCAGGTTACAGGACTCATCCCCTCTCTTGTCTCATGGGGGGAAGGGGATTTGGTCAGTATGTTAGCAATGAAGTGGGGGTGGGAGGGGCATGTTCAAGGCATGAGAGATGGCAAATTATAGGTCCTCAAAACTGGCATCTGAAAAGGCCTGGGACAGGCAGCACTGACTTAATTGAAGTCACATATCAAGTTTATAAACAACCAGGGACAAAAATCCAGGTGTCTTCAATCCACCACAGCAGAAATTACCCAACACTCAGTAGTCCAGAGGCAATGCCAGGGACAGGGTGTGGGTTCCAGGGACACCATGGCACACTGGCCAAAAGTTCCCATGAGGATAATTCTGGGAGAAGGGGCTGAGGCCAAGCCAGAGAGTCCAAACCTGGAGTTTCACAGTAAAGCACACCGGCCAGCAGGCAGGAAATAGGGAGGCTGGGTGGAGGGGTAGGGGGGAAGAGGGGCAAGGTGCCTACACACCAGGGATGGGGCTGCCACAAACAGAGAGCCAGATAAATTAACTGTGGAGCCAGGCAGGCAGCAAAGAGAGATTGAAATGTGGTGGATATGGGACAAACCCATCACTGCCTAGCCTCCAGCTAGTTCTTTGTTTTGATACATATTCAGGGCTCTCCCATGCATGGGGAGCAGAACAGATGGTAAAGACACAAGTTCTCAGATGCAGAGAGAGGCCTTGAGCTCTGGCTTGGGAGTAGTGGGATGTGGGCAAGATGGAAAAAGTGCTATTGCAGCAATCAAGATATAAGTGAAGAGCTGGGTGGAGGGAGACTGCAGATATAGAAAGGGGTAAAATCAAGAGACATGTGAAAGAAATAGCAGTAAGATTTGATAAGACTGATAAGATTTCAAAGTAGGAATAAGACAGAAATTAGGGAACTAATTTGAAAACTATGAGCCTGAGGAACTGGGAGGCTATTGGCGCCCTGGGACACAGTGGAGACTTTGGAAGATGTGATTGTTTGGAACTGAGTGTGGGTTGCTCTGACCCCACCCTCCACTTTGTATCTAGGGGAGAACAGCATTACAATGTCCAAGGCTGACCTCTTTCCTGTGGGTCACTCGCTATTTCTGTTTTTAGCATTGTCATTGTGCTAAGGAAAGAAAAAGGTGTCCCCTATACTTATTTCTGAAGCAGAAATCCAGTACCCAGTCCTTAGACCTATCAACTTCATCAAGAGAAATTGAAGAATGAGTATGTGAAGGGTGAACTGAGTTCATGGATTCTTGACAACTATGTGATTTGACAAAATCCACATTGGAAGAAAATAACACATGATTTGGAAGGATAGAGGAATATAATTAAGCCAACTGGAAATGTGGTGTCAATGTGTCTATTTGGGGGGAGGATTTGTTCATTTGAACAAGGTCACTGTGACTGAAATATTGTATTGTAATGATGTTACCCGGAAGAGCTTAAATAAATATAACCACTTACATGTCTAGATAACAAATTTGGAAAGATCTAAAAACCAGCTAAGATTGATACTGACAGCCAAAGGAGAAAGTTGTTCAAGCACTGGAAACTCCCATGGGACAACATGTGTTAATGGTTTAAACTAAAATAAATGTTATATTCTATAGAGGATTTCCCATCTATATATATACTGTTTGAGGTGTTATATGCTTACATTCACAGTGGAGAAATATGGGAAATAATAGAGATTGGCACAGGGATGACATTAATTTATGGCTTTTATCAGAGAATGATCAAAAGCTTTTGGCAACTAGAAATCAGATCCAGTGCATGAAAGATTCCTCCCTGAAAGTGTTGATGGCTTCAACTAGACAGATGAGCTTGGAACACAGAAGAGAGGGATCAATTAAAGAACAATTCCAATCGAGTTCTGGGTGGGAAAGAAAATGTTGGCTAGAGAGAAGAGAGGAATGGAAAGTTTGAGAATCCAGATGAGAAGAGGAGTGAGGGATGGATGGAAGAGAAGGGAGTAGAAGAAAGTCATTGATGAGATGAAGAAATTGAAAAGAGAGATTGGTTAAGTCCTGCTTTTGATAATTCCATTCGAGGTGAAATGAGTTACTGGAACATTGGTGTGCAGGAGGGGAAAAAGGAGTGGGGAGGGATATCTATATTGAGGAAAGATATTGGGAGTAGAAGGCAGAAACAGAGTAAAGGGTCCATGAAGAAGCTGGGCTGTATGATGACTGTCCTGAACCAGAACTGGAGACCTAGATTCTAGTCTCACTTTTGCCCCTAACTTTTGGCAAGTTGTTCCATCTTTCTGGATTGTTTCTTTCTATCTAAAGTGATGGAGTCAGACTTAGGTAGCCCTGAACAGCCCTCTTCTCTTCTACAGCCCTCAATTCAACATAGATGCTATGAAATCAGAGACTTAGGTAAATCAAAGTTCCAGACAGGAACATGTATTTAGTTTTTCTAAGTAGCAGATGCTTTGAAGAGAGGGAAAAAGCTTCAACTCAACACTTGGCAAGCAGTATTTGTTCTATAAAATAATTAGCAAGTGACATTATTGAACTGGGTTGTCACATAATTCCAAGAGAATTAAATGAGAAAAATCATATAGGAGACTCACTTTTCCCTTTCATAGATAAGAAGAGTGTTTAAGACAGATCACAGGAGGATGGTTAATAAAGATATATGCAGGAGAAAAGAGTATTAACATAGGGGTCAGGAACCTTGAATTTTTGTCCCAACTCTGCCACAATGAGGATTGGAGCATGTGCCCCAACTTCCAAAGGAATCCTACAGACCCTGGACTCTGGCCTCCCACAATATGGTCATCCACCTGTACTCATTAACATATTCCTTCCTCTTTCTATGTGTCTCATACTCCTTCCTCTTTCTATGTGTCTGTACTAATGGGTCCACCTAGGAAAGCAGAAGTTATATTTTTTTCAAAAGTGTAATAAAGAGAACTGGCTGTAGGGAAAAGAAAAAAAAAAATAGACCAGAGCTAAGGACAGAGCTCTATGTCACTCCATTGAAGACTTCCCTCCACATTAACTAAATGATGAGAGAGCTGAGAAGCCAAACAGAAGACAGTGTGTCTACCTATTAGCAACAGCAAAAGGCCAATGCCACTCCAGGCTGGAGGGATGAAAGGGAAGAGGTACTGTGACGAACACAGAGGCTGTGGTCACCAGATGGATGCTGGAACCACAGTGGGTCCATCTGGTGGGAGCTGGAGCCTTAGAGGAGATGCAGCCATTGGGGGGGGGGGGGACGTTAAGATCTGAGGGACAGAGGATTGAGAATATTCTGACTCTTCTTTCCCCTGTTTTCCAATCTTCTGTCAGTGCCTCACACTGGCTGGATCCAGCTAGAGACCAGCTTCCAGGAGCCTGGCAAATGCAGCCTGCAGGGGTCAGGCCTCTTCCATACGGAGCAGAGAAAGGGAAAGGGATGGACAAGCAGGCCTGGACTGGCACTAGGTCCAAATTCTACTTTCTTATAACAATTACCCATTAGTCGTCCATCAGCCTAGAGTCTAGGTCTTCACACATTCTGTCATGCCTTGTTTTCTTTCTTAACCAGACTGACACTCAAACTTCCTCATAAAAAATGCTTTCCAAATCTCCCTCATTATTCTGGTTCCTCTCTTCCTGGAGCAACCTGAAACGGCTCCTTAAAATGTGTCACCAGCCCTAGCTGGTTTGACTTAGTGGATAGAGCATCAGCCTGTGGACTGAAGTGTCCCGGGTTCGATTCCAGTCAAAGGCACATTCCCCAGGTTGCAGGCTCGGTCTCCAATGGGGGGCATGCAGGAGGCAGCTGATCAATGATATTTCTATCACATCACTGATGTTTCTACCTCTTTCTCCCTCTCCCTTCCCCTCTGAAGTCAATAAAAATACATATTTTTTTAAAATGTGTCACCAGCCGAGACCGGTTTGGCTCAATGGATAGAGTGTCTGCTTGGGGACTGAAGGTCCCAGGTTCGATTCCGGTCAAGGGCATGTACCTTGGTTGCGGGCATATCCCCAGTAGGGGGTGTGCAAGAGGCAGCTGATTGATGACTCTCTCTCATTGATGTTTCTAACTCTCTCTCTCTCTTCCTCTCTGTACAAAATCAATAAAATATATTTAAGAAAAAAGAAATACCTTTATAAAAAAATAATAAAATAAAATAAAATAAAATAAAATAAAATAAAATGTGTCACCAGATGTTCATGAGACCTCAGATGTCCATAATATCAGCCCAAATACAGGATTAGTCCTGCTCTTCTTGGGGCAATGCACTGTTATCCCACTGTTAACTCGTGTTGAGCTTACGGACAACCAGGACCTTGAAATTATATCTTCCTGATATAATTACATCTTCCTGATATATCTCCAAGTAATTCCCAGTCTTTCCTAACCTGTCCTAGCAGGGTAATCTACACATGTGATAAGTACAACCAAATCTGTCCTCTAAATCACTGGGGTTTTAAATGTGTATGTCATACACACACACACACACACACACACACACACTGGTTTAAAAAAAAAAAAAAATAGACCAGAGCCAACAATGGAGCTCCATGTCTCCATGTCACTCCATTGGAGACTTCCCTCCACGTTTACTAAGAATCATGAATCCAGGCTCCCTGGGTAGGGTTGTTCAGTCAGTTCCAAACCCACCTAATAACAAGAGAATTACATAAAACTTCATCAAGTACTCTATGTACAATCATTTCCCTTCACGTTGTACCTGAAACACAGAGGGTGCTCCACTAATACCTGCTGCATTGAAGTTGAATAAAGTTATCTTGATTTATACACCTATTGATTCTATTTAAAGAAAGCTACCCGGTCATTTTAATGGGACATGATAATAAAGCCATGTTGGCGGCTGGTGATTACCATTTTCTTTTTTTCATGTTTATAAACCTGTTTGCTACAGACTTTTTGCTTGAGAGTGACAAAAATGCTACTGATGTTATTCCTGAAATCCAATCCTTTCTTCCTTTTAAAAGGTGTAGCTATATTGTCCCTATCCAGTCTTTGGATAGTCTCTTTTCTTTTTTCTTTTTTTTAATTATTTATTTATTTTTGCTGTGTCATTTTTTTATTTAACAGTTTAAGGGAAAAGAGGTCAGTGCCCTGACTAAACAGTCATGTGTTTCATGTTTTAAAAATTCTTGTGGTACACGGGTTGAAAATTGGTGCCATATACCAACAATGTATCATATAACTGTACAACTAAAACCTATATAGTTTTATTAACCAATATCACCCCAATAACCTAAATAACCTCTTTTTTCTAACAAACCGTTATTGTTCAGATTATTACAGTTGTTCCCCTCTCCCCATCCCCCCACCCCCACATTGCTCCCCTCCACATGGTTCCCACCTCTTCCCAATCTTTCCAATCTTTCCAAAAATTGGGACTCTTTAAAAATGCCACAGGATGCAGAAAAAATTGTTAAAAATCTGGACTGTCCTGCCAAAAGTGGGACAATCTGGTCACCTTAGTCTATGATGAACGTATTTCTGTGCTGGAGACACCCTTATGGGCAGGACTTTCTTCAGTGGGGCTTTGGCGCCCCTGAGTGTGTCTCTTATGGAAAGAGTTATAGTCTAGATCACATGTGTCAAACACAAGGCCCGCGGGCCAAATCCGTCCCACCAGGCCTTGCAATGTGGCCCACACCACGCTGTCATCACTGCACTCCGCTGCGTTTCCATCACAATGACAGTTTATGACTGTTCAGTAAACCATTCGGCCCGCGATTTAGGCTGGATTTTAGATTTTGGCCCCTTCTCTGATTGAGTTCGACACCCCTAGTCTAGATGGTCTCTCTCGGACCACTGGGTACACTGGCTCTTGGATCTGCAAGGAGAGAAGCCACCCAGCAGGAGCTACAAAGAAATCTGCAGATTCCTTCTCTTCGTTTGGGGTTTGGGGGTGCCCAAATGAGGCCCAGCTGTGAAGCAATGAAAGCTGTTATCGAGTCTTGGGCCTTCTTTTGGCGGGTCTGGGGCTCTCTCTAACCCAGCTGCAGTATGTTAGGTTTCAGATTGCAGAGGGCCAGGCCACTCATATGCAAAAGCTTCTGCACACAGCTTCGGTGGGGTTGTAAATTGGGTGGGGCAGGGTCTCAGGTTGGAGCAAACAGCAATGGCTGACTGTCAGCCCTTCCTGGAAGAGGTCCCGTGTCTCTGTGTCCCATGGTACTGTGCAGGAACAATGATCGCTGCAAGCATCTCTGAGAGAAAACCACCCTCAAGTGCCACCCAATGCCAGACAGTCCAGTTTCTCTCCGTATGAGTCTGGGTCCCCAGAGTCTCGCCCAGAACTAGAGTTCAAAGCAGTTGTGAGCTTGTATCTCCCTCCCAACTGAAAAAGACAACAGTGTACTCAGTTTGCCAGCCCTTTCCATGAGCATCTCCGTACCTCTGCACTTCACTTCTGCATCTCCGCACCTCCTCCAAGTCTCAGTGTGCCTTTCTCTTTCCTTCTAGTTGTATAATTTCCACTAAGCCAGCCTCCCCATGGTTCTGGATGATACCCGTTTTGTCTTTTAGTTGTAGTTTTGAAGTGGTTGTGCAAGGCAGCAAATTCAGGTGTTTACCTATGCCGCCATCTTGGTTTCTCCTCTGGATACTCTCTTATCTTCCTAAAAACTTTAGGGGATGTAGCGGTTGCTTAAGCCTCATCGACCTTGACTCCCTCTTCTCCCCAATAGGAATAATGTTGACCCTTGCCATGTAACAGAGTTGTGTACGGATCTGGGAAGATGGGCATAGCTAAAACAGTCCCTTAGGGTGCCCACATAGGAGCCATGTGGGTCCTTGTAAAACCAGCTCCATTATAGCAGTCTCAGCCTCAGAGTGAATGCCACAGTGCGACCAGGCACTATAAGCAAGCAGGGAGTCTCCCAGCAGGGCTGAACCTGTAATCCTGGTACTGCTGTTTAAGAGGCTTCCAAACAACCCCAAAGGAAGCTGAGCCAGAGCACAACAGAGACTGGAGCCATAGAGTGTTCTTCTCTCTCCCTCTTTCCCTTCCTCCATCTCAATTTCCCTCTCCCTCTGAATCAGTGCTGTAGAGTCACTATAACTGCATTAGCTTCTCAGGCAGCTAAGGAGGCAGTTAAGGAGGGCAGAAGCGAAGAACCTGTGAGAACAGCTTGATGCCCAATTTGCCAGCCTCCCACAAGGTGTCTGGACTTGGATGGGCTGTGCCGCATATACAGTGCCCACAATAAAAATGTGGAAGGAAATTTTCCACTCATCTTAGAGGAACCCCCTGTAGGCTCAATCAGTGCTCGATAAATGCAAGAATAAACTAAAACAACCCACTCTCTGCTGAGAGGAGATCATGTCCATAAAAATTCTTTATAACCTTAAAGTCTCGGGATATTTACAATGATTTCTTTGTTAGCTACCTTAGTGCAATTTTCTGTCTTGTTTCTCTCTCCGAAGACCAAATGTAGTTGGTGAAGGTTCATAGACAGTGATTGCAGATGTGTGCACAGATTTAGACATGATGATGTTCACTGATGCTGTCTTCTATTAACAGAAAATTAGAAACAGCCTATATGCCCAACAAAAGAGGAGTGTTTAAATACATTATGGTATACCCATACATGTGTACAATAGAATACTGTGAAGATATTAAAAATCATGTTGTCAGAGAGTGGATGGAATAATGTTCACAACATATTGTTAAAAGGAAAAAGCAAGTTACAAAAATAGAATGCTATACACCACAAAAAGAGAGATTTTTTGTTTTGTTTTGTTTTAAAAAAAAATATGTATGTTATTGTAGCCGGTGGAATTATGAATGGATTTTAAATTTTTATTTTTCATTGTTTTTATGTGTTTTCTAGTTTTTCTACAGTGTGTGAAATCGGGGCAGGGGCAATAAAATTTATTTTTGCTAGCCAGAAAGAAATAGGAAAAGCCCACACTTTAAAGGCTGCCTTCTGGCACCTTGTTCCGTCAGACAGTAAGAAGCCAGCTCACACCTCACTGCCCAGCTTGCCTAGAGCTCCACGGAGGCGGCCTTGGCTCTGGGCAGAAGCTTCCTTGGTGCCAGCATCCACCTTGAAACACAAGTTATTAAAAATGGAGTTGTCTTGGCCAGCCTCTCATCCCAAAGTGCCAAGGGCCACTTCAGCACAGAGACACGCAGTTCCGGAGCCATGTGGGTTTTTAAAGCAGAGCAGCAGCCCTAGCTGGTGAGAGGAACCTCCCTCGCTCCTCCCAGCCGCCTGCCGAAGGTCTGCAGACAGCTCCCTTTCCATCCCACAAGAGGAGACGGGCAGATGAGTCATAGCCCTGGCTCAGATTAAAGAAGTATGATTGTGCTCGCAAAACTTGATCTATTTTATTATCTGTTTCTTGACACCTTACAAATAGATATGCTTTTCCCACCAGAGAGGCAAGTTCCTTAAAAAGCCAACAGTTTTCGTTTGGCTGAAGCTAAGACATGACCAATAAGAGCTAGAAACTCGTGTCTGAAGAGCAGCCAGGCTGCAAAGATGTAGTGGAAACACTGAGGAAAGTGGTTTATAACCCTCAGATTCTAGATTCAAGTCTGCAAAGTGATGCCATTCTTCTAAAAATATACAGAGGAACTACGGAAACCCTTTCCTCTTTTTCTAAGAGCTTTTCCTCTCTTTCCTCTGGTAAAGAAATACATTAGGGCTGGTTTGTAAAGGAGATTCACCACCCCAGATTTCACTGTGTTCATGGAGGTGATGGTCGCGGGATACTATTTTAAGCACTTCCTTCTCTTATACAGATTTTTCCATGCTGGGAGAGGACAGATAAGGTATGTTCCACTAATGTTCCTCATTAAACACACATGCATGCCAACAGTCGTTTCCTTTTGTCTTGCTATCCCATGACAACAGATTGCATATCATCGGAAATTGGAATGGGGGCCTTATTTAGTTTGGATCTCTCCTTTCCATTGTTTAATTCCACATTCAATTTTTCACTCTACGTCTGCCTGCTTTGCAGAAATGCACTATGCCTGACTATAGGAACAGGTAAATGGATAATTGCTACTTATTGAAGACTCACCTCATAAACTTTTCAGAATCACCTTGACCAGCAGCCCCCCAACCTCCACTTTATCTCTGGGCTGAAAAGTACTAGCTACTTAGTGGGGATCTGATGACTTATGGGCATGCGTGTCATAAGCATGGGCTCCTGGTGCTTTGCTTATTATTGATCAAGCTCAGCAGTGAGCTTCCCTGTTTCCTTTATTGCTGGGATGCAGAGGTGTTTTGGTGGTATTTAGAGGAAGCTGGATACCTTTCTCATCCAACATGCTCTGTTCTCTGATGCTATCGTTGTTTTGCCTTAAGACTGCAAAGCTCTGATGGCAAACTTTTGAAACCATCCCAGCTATTTGGTTTTTGAGTATCAACTTTTATCCAAATGCTGCTATGATTTTGTTCTTGTTCCTTAAGAATGTGATTTCAAATATTTGGTTTTCTAAACGGGATCGATTAGATCTAAGAATGAATGTTCTTTCTATTTACCAGACATCAACTGTGTGCCAGGCGTTGGGTAATAGCTTCTTCCACAGTCATTATTTCAGTTACTGCCTTACAACCACCCTCTGAAGGAGATGCCAACACAGGAGGAATCTGAGAAAGGTTGTGCCATTTGTCAAAGACCCCACATTTAGGCTCTTCCCGCATCTCCATCAAAATCCATGTAACTTTTATCCAAATCCGTGTGATTGCTCACCCAGAAAACATTTTCTGAGAACACAAGGGAGGGCTGTATTTACAGTCTGGGAAGCCCATATCTGACTAAAGGAAGCAGCCCCTAGGTTACAGAGAGGCCAAACCCACTTGTGACACTGAACCCTAAGGAGCTGTCCTGGGTGTGGCATAGCCGACTTCAAGTCCCTGCTCACCCACTTACTGGACCTGAGACCACAGGAAAGCTGTCTAATGGAACAGGAGGCCTCGTTCCCACATCTATACAATGGAGATGCAGTATAGATCGAATTCTATAAACTTGTCAACTTGAAACAATTTTTGACTTCCAACAAAGCGTTTTCAAACGGCTTCACCTAAACTTTTCAGTGGATCCTTGTAGGAGTGCGCTTAGGAAGCACTCAATAAATGGTGCTTTTTAGTAGACTGCTCTTCCTGATTTCATTTTGCGCAGTCAAATACACTTCGTATGAAGAGAAGCTGGCCTGAGGTTACACAGGTGCTGGAGCTGGTCATTCAGGGAGACAAAGAGATTGTGTGGATAGTCAAGAATTAACAACAACCTCCTGAGGCCCTACGGCTCCGTGTATTTTTCCGCTTAGTTTAGTCTTTTAATTACTGAATAAATTTACAAATGTTTTTGGTTGTTGTTTTTTTAAGAAACTGGAAAGAGAGTGTTGAGGAAGTTCAGCACACTCTGTGATAAAGACGAAGAAAATGTTTTAAAATCCGTTCTGGCCCATCGAGCCTGGCAGGGTGGGTCATGCCTTGATAGGAACCAGCGCCCCTCCGGCTGGCCACCGGGCCCGCCCACGCCTGGGGTCAGCTTTACCTGCCGGGCGTTGTCTTACTTCCCTCGAACCCTCCCTTGCATTATCCTATTAACTCCCCCAAAACATTCTGGACAAAAGGTTAACTCCTCTTTCCCCTTTCCCAAGTGAGGAAGAAGATCTAAGTTGAGTCACTCTGCCCCAGGGCTTGTAAGCAGCGGAGTCACACCGAACCCGCGCGTCCCGACACCCTCTCACTCGGAACTTCACATTTTCCTATTTGGCACCTTTTCACCTAAGGATCCTCCAAACTTGGCCACACCCAAGAAAAAGGGATCAGCCTCGCCCACCGCGCCCCTGCACGGCGCTCCCGGAGTCCGGACTCCGGGGCTCCGGGCGCGGGCAGGAGGCGGGGCACCGCCCCCGGGTTTTTAACCCCCGGCGGGACCCTGCGAGGCGCCGGCGGCTCCCGCTCCCAACCACTCGCGCCTCCCTCTCCCCCTCCCCGCTCCCTCCCGGCGCGCCCCACCCTCCGCCCCGCGCGCCCCACCCTCCGCCCCGCGCTCCCCTCGCGCAGGCACCGGCCGGCGGGGAGCGGGCGGCGGGCATCTCTGCGGAGCCGCCTCCTGGCCACGGCCGCCACGCACAGCCCAGCCCGCGCCTCCCGGGCTGCGTCTCCGGGTGACCGCACCGCCCGCGCCGGACAGCCCGGGCCGGGACGCTCGCCGACTCCCCGCGCCCCGCAGACGGGCAGGAGGCTGTGGCCGCCCAGCCCGCAGCATGGACTCGGATTCCGGCGAGCAGAGTGAGGGCGAGCCCACCGCCGCCGCAGGTACTGACTGAGGGGTCGCCGCAGCCCTGCCGCGGGGCAGGGGCCGGGAGGGGAGAGGCCGGGGCAGGAAATCGCGAGTGTTTCTCGGAGCTGCCAGGCGGGAGGCCAATCCCCAGCCGCTGGGTCCCTTCCAGGCGGGGACTGGCCGCTGCTCCGCGCTGCGAGTTTGCTGGGGCTTCTCCCCTTTTGCACCCGGGCGCGCCGGAGGCTAAGGGGGTGCGTCTGTGTGTAGCTCCCGGCGCGGCAGGTCTCCCGCTGCGGGCTGGGGTCTCCGGAGCTGGATGGGGTGGGGGAAGGTTTGGGGAATCCAAGACCTGTCTGTAGTTTGCTACGGGGAGGATTGCAACATATCTGCCTCTGAAATAACTTTCCGAGCTCTTGGCCCCGTCCCCGAGTCGGGGGCGACGCGGCCGCTGCGGAGCAGGTGACCCGGGACGAGAAGATGACTGGGGACTCGGGAAAGAAATACCCCGCGGGTGGACGTGCAAGGGTCAAACTACAGCTAGCAGCTGCCGTTTCGCTAGACGGTTTCGCTAGACCGGCCGGTGCAGAAGCATTCGCGCCCCCCCCCCTCCCCCGCCTGTCCTGCACGCGCGCAGGGGGTCCCGCGGGGGCGCGCCGGGGCCGGGCCTCGCCTGGAAGAGGCGCCGCCGCCGGCTTTTCACAATCGATAGTTATTGAAGCAGTGGGTGGATGCTTAGGAAAAAATGAATGTCCTCCCCCGCCTCTCCCTGATACTGAGCAACAGGAGGAAACCACCCACAGCCTTGGGTGGACTTACTGCTGGGCTCTGCCCATCTCCTCTGGCTGGCTCTGCCCGCCGCCCTGGCATCCAGGCACCGGAGACAAGAACATCCGAGCCACGTGCCCTTTTTGCGCTCCCCCCTCCCCCCGTGTGACCCTGAAGGCCAGCTCTCGCCAGCAGACCTGCGACCTGAGTGCTGGGACCCACCTGGTATAGACCCGAGGCCCCCGGACTAGTCCCCACTCTTCCCAATGTCAGACCAGTGTCCTAAGGATGGGGGGACCAAGTGACAAGAGGGCACCATGAGCCCAGGAGTGGGTGTAGGAAAGGCAGGCTCTGGAACCAGGCAGGACAGCGCCAGGCGCTGTGCCGAGGACCCTACGTGTATCATTCCCCTTCATCCTCACAGCCCCTGGCCAGGTGACCGCCATAGCTTGCCCACGTCTCACAGCCAGGGAGTAGCCAAGGACGGAGTCCTTTTCCACTGGGTCACACCCCTCAGCCTCTCACAGGACGGCTGTGGCCAGCACCTTCAGGTCGGTGGGAAGAGGCTGCAGCAAGGAAAGGTGGCATCACCGAGATGCCCCTGTGTGAGGATTCCTGTGCGCACGCCAGGGCTACCTGCTTGTGTAGGTATAGTGAATACACATGAGCCCTTTGCCCGCCTGTATGTTTCTGTGACTGTGAAACATTAAGGTTTCATTTCACAAGTGATTTGTGGGTCTTCTCACATCATGTAAAAGTTGCAGTGGTTGTTTTGTGTGTATCTAAGTATATCTTCAAAAGTGAATGAGGGGGCCGAAACTGGTTTGGCTCAGTGGATAGAGCCTCGGCCTGCGGACTGAGGTTCGATTCCGGTCAAGGGCATGTACCTTGGTTGCGGGCACATACCCAGTGGGGGGTATGCAAGAGGCAGCTGGTGGATGATTCTCTCTCGTCGATGTTTCTAACTCTCTATCCCTCTCTTTTCCTCTCTGTGAAAAATAAAAATAAAAAAATTTAAAAGTGAATGGGGGTGGGGGAGGGCAGTGACACTGACACTTTACTTTCTCAAAATCCCAGGAACTGACAAGCTCTCCAGGCCCACCCTGAGATGCCCTTTGGGGTGATGGGGAGAGGAGGAGAAGGTGGGGAGGAGGGAGACAGTCTAGAAAAGTGAGTACTTAGGTAAAAGGGGCAAAAGGTATTCTTTTTTTTTTTAATATTTTATTGATTTTTCACAGAGAGGAAGGGAGAGAGATAGAGAGCTAGAAACACCAACGAGAGAGAAACATCGACCAGCTGACTCCTGCACGCCCCCTACCGGGGATGTGCCCGCAACTAATGTACATGCCCCTGACCGGAATCGAACCTGGGACCCTTCAGTCCGCAGACCGACGCTCTATCCACTGAGCCACACCAGTTTCAGCGGCAAAAGGTATTCTTAAGATTCTTAAGCTGTGACTCCTTCCAGCCTGCCCAGCGCTGAGTACCTGAATGTGCTCACATCCCTGTCAGAAGGCCTCTGCACAGCTGACAGCAGACATTGCCACGGAAGTCAGGCGGCCAGATGAAGAGTAGGGCAGCCAGCTCTTGTGAGCTGTCACCATTTGTTTGTGCCTCACTGTTTTCTACAGTCATCCCTTCTTTCTCCATGTGCTTGAATCTCACAAGCCATTCTGAATGCCATGAGCCATTCTGCTACACGGCATTCTGTCTCACTCACTAGTTATTTTCAGTCTTAAAGTATTCATTGAGACAAAGCTTCAAAGCTTGATGTTAATTCACCACCTTGCAGTGGCTGCATCTTGTCAAACAGAAACTCTGTTGCAGCTTCAGATACAGGTTAAATGATGGGTATGTTCGCCATAGGGACTGACCTCTGTCCCTCTAAGGAGTGTGGACCTGTATCTGTGCAAGCTGGATGGGTTTTAATTCAGAAGGACAGGAAAACAAGTGGACCTCTTAGATATCTGTGTGTGTGTGTGTGTGTGTGTGTATGTGTATGCACGCACATACCTATTTCATAGGGAGTTGCCATATAAAGGCTCCTTCCTCCTCCATGCCCTGCCCTTCCTGAGCTTGTGAAAAAGCCCTGCCCTAAATGGGCCTTATTAAGGTCAAGAGCCTGGATTGTGGAATCAGGAAGACCTAGATTTCAATCTCTACCTGATAGGCAAGTTACTTAGCCTCTCCAAACACCAGTTTCCCCCTCTGTAAAATGGAGATTAGCCATAGTACCACAAGGGGCTGTGAGGATAAATAACACATGAAAAGTATTCCTGGCTGAAACCGGTTTGGCTCAGTGGTAGAGCGTCGGTCTGCGGACTGAAAGGTCCCAGGTTCGATTCCGGTCAGGGGCATGTACGTTGGCTGCGGGCACATCCCCAGTAGGGGGTGTGCAAGAGGCAGCTGGTCGATGTTTCTCTCTCATCGACGTTTCTAGCTCTCTAGCTCTCTCCCTTCCTCTCTGTAAAAAATCAATAAAATATATATTTAAAAAAAAAAAAGAAAAGTATTCCTGATAGTCATTCAATACATGGTAGCTGCTATTTTGATTACCACCTGCTTGGATTATGTGGCATAAGAACACTGCTAAAGAATGCGCCCCCATGGTTTGTAAAATGTAACCCATAAGCATTTGTAAGCCAATTAATATTGTTGTCATTATTATCACATTAATGCAACTGTCTGAGATTTTTTTTTTCTCTCTCCAAGGTGGGGCGTGTGTGTGTGTGTGTGTGTGTGTGTGTGTATGCGTTTGCTTGTTTGTTTTGGGTAGATTATTTGGGGGGGGGGTAGATTATTTTTAATTTATCTCTTTTCACCCTCATCATCTTCCAGCACAAGGCACAAAGATGGAGATTTTAAATCTGCTTTCACCACCCTTTCCTCCAGCTCTAGGAAAAGTTGTAAAAAGCAGAGAACCCCTTGCACAATACACCTGGGAACCTGGAGATTAGCCACTTCCATGCCACTTCAAATAGAAGAAGAGGGTGCATCTTCCTTACCCCCCTCCTACCCATACACACACACACACACACACACACACACACATACACACACACATATACACATACACATACACATACATACATACACACACAAACATACATACATACATACACACACACACATACACACACACACATTTTCCCTTCAAGGTAGCAGGCGGCACGGGAGGTACTCACTGATCTCTCTTCCATTTTTGCCCATCTCACCATCACGAATTGGCAGAGGAGTGAGGACGTCTCCAAGGACCACTTACTCTCAACCCCTTTCAAGAGACTTTTCCAAAGATCTCCTCAGCGCCAGCAGATCTCTCCTCTAGCGCCACTATGTATAGGAGGGCCAAGGGGGGTGAGATCTGTCTCAATCTGCATTTTCCGTTTTTCAGGAAGCACAGGATGATGCTCTGTGTCGTTCTGCTGTCTGCAGCGCCTCTGCCCTTCTCTCGTTTTATGGTTCTTTCTATGATTAGGAGAGAAGCAGAGTTTATGGAACACTGGATTCATTCCAGAGACCCAACTTGGCAGTCTGTCCCTTGAAATCCTAGAGCTGGGTCTGTTAACTCCGCAGTGATTGAGAGTCTGTCCAAAGATGCAACAAGCGAGTCAACATTAGCTATGTCAGCTTTTTCCCTTTCTGGCTTGTAAGACCAGGGTAGTCTACCCAGCTGAAGGCAGACAGCTAGCTGGTCCAGGGCAACCAAGCTGACGAGGCATCCTTGCTGCCGGGTAGGTACTGCAGACAAGCATTTCCGTGCTGTGGAGTGCAGATGTGGAGTAGAACTGGAAGACAATAAAGGAAGTGGAAAACAGCAGGCTCCTAACATTTCATCCCCTAGGTCCCAAGCTTGGTCCGTGTGAGCAAAGTAGCAAGGAGTGCGTAGGACCGATTGGTGGCCAGAAGGAGGGAAGGTGTTTCCAAAGTCAGACCCCACCGAAGCAAAGGCACACACAAACAGGGAGGAGAGTGGAATGGAGGCAATATGCGAGGGAGTACTGGGGATAAAGTTAGAGGAGTGGAGGAAGGGCCGCTTATAAGAGGGTCTTAGTAACTTGGTCCTGATGGTGAAGAGAGACTCCCTCTGGGCTTACTATTGAGCAGAGATGCGACCACCGGGGAGCTGGGTTTGCAGAAGCCACATTTGACTGACCCGGGTTTGAGCCTCAGCTCCCAGGGTGTGGGCACAATATCAGAGGGGGTGGCCGTGCTGAGCGCTAAGGCGAGGCAGAGAGTCAGGATGCAAATGCCATTTCAGAGGAACAAACTGAAGTTGGCGACAGGTTGTACAAAAGCAGTGAAAGGAGACTGCCGTGTTGACAGGGGTGAGGGCGGGGAAATGCAGGAGATGCACTCCCAGCCGCTCCTTCCATCAGGAACTTCGTGACGTCTGCCTTAAAGATACTTTCCACCTGTAGACAGTAAATCATGCCAGTGCATTCATTCTTGGTGAGGTTCTGGAGTTCGTTGATTCTCATTGTTAGGTTCCTGGAGGAGGCTGTACAGTAACCTTTGTCACTGAGAGAGGACGATTAATGGACGGACCAGCTGAGGGCAGGGACCTCCTGGGGATGACGTACCGCTTGGCTGTTAGTCCCAGTCCCATGTTTCATTCCCGTTTGTGGACATACTCAGGGGCCTCTGCCTTGTTCACACAGTGGGCTGTTGCTACTTTGAGAATCAGGACTTTGTCTTGTGCTTTCATGCTCCCGAGATTTTTATGGACATAATAAATAAATGGATCCTGACGAGCCTCCTGAGAACTCTGCACTAAGAGGCCAGATAAACAGCCAGAAACCTGTCCAAGGAAGCGGAACTGCCAACGCTTCCTTCCATGTTTGGTTTTGCTTCATTGCTTTAAGACTCCTCGCACTGTCTAGGACACTGTGTTGGAAAGTAACGGGGAGCCAAGAGAGATAAGGACACAGCCCATCCTGTCCACAGGACTTGAGATCAGGCGGGAGGAGAGGACACATATGCTGATTACCACAAGCTAAGCCAGTGCATGACGACTCCTGATCTCTTTGCCTGCGATTACACCTCAGCCTCATCTCTGTTTATGTTCTTGCTTGACACCAGCCACTTTCTACTGTGTGCTTCACGGTTATTTCTGTATACGTCTCATCTCTTGCTTTGAACTAATCTAAAGCCAAGGTCTGGGTCTTTTTCACCTCTCACCAACCCTATTCAGGTGCCCTAAACACAGTGCTAGCTGGATGGGTAGGTAGATGTACAGGTGGATAAGTAGACGTTGTAGGTTGGTGCCCCAGGAAGCAGGCTCTGAGATGCAGGTTAAGATGCAGTAGGTTTATCTGAGACTGTTCTTGGGATCAATACCTGGGAAGAAAAGAGAAATAGAGGGACACTTGATTGTAATGCAGACCTAACAAAGCACCATGCTCTGGAGCTGGAATAGCTCTTCGAATTGTTCTGAGTTGGGGTGACGGGCCAGGCCTTTATATATAACTAGAGGCCTGGTGCACGAATTCGTGCATGGGTGGGGTCCCTCAGGGTGGTCAGCAGGGATCAGGCCCCAGCTCTCTCCCCCAAGCTCGCAGCCAGCCCTGAAGCCCCACCTGGCACCCCACCGTGGCCTGGCACTGCCCCCTCACCTGCTCCACCATCCCACCGAGGTCCCGCTCCGGTTGGGGGCCCATCAGGGCTGGCAATACTGCACTGCCACCTGCTGCCAGAACAGCATCTCAGATGCCTGCCATGTTCCACACTGCCCCTTGGTGGTCAGCACATGTTTGAACAATTTGCATATTAGGCTTTTATCATACTTCTGCTGAGGGCCGTTTTAAGGCAGCATTCCCAGCAGCTTGTGGAGTGTTTGGGCTCTGCAAGGCCGGCGGCATCAGCAATAACTAGAGTATGATTTGGAGCATGGGGCATGGTGTCTGTGGTTCTGGTGGAAAGGCTTCATGGAAGGATGGGCCTTGAGGGTGGGGTCCCCCTGAGAGGCCACCTGGAAGAAGAAGGCTGTCTTCCTCAAAACATAAAACCGGGTGCTGTGCTGGTGGTTGTAGCCAACATGTAAGTTTCTAGAGGTGGTGAGAGAATGTTTATGAGTATGTAAACATAAAGCTCTATTTCCTGTTATATTTCTCTTTAAAAATATGGCACCTGCTTTTTCATTTGTCAATAAAACCAAATTATAGTCACACTTCCCATTAGCACTTTCTCTAACTGGTTATTTTCCTCCAAAGTTACCTTTGGCTCCCGCTTAAATTCACATGTAAATCTCTAGAGAAAAAAAACAGACACTATATACATAATTTTGTTGTATTTTTCAGTCATTTGGCTTCCAACGCTTTATGTAAAATGCCTGTGTAGGTGGGTGTTTGGGCTATATTTTGTACAAGTATAGAAATAAAAAAGAGAGAAGAATTTTTTTCTTTTAAGTTTCCCCTAGCAACCCTATCCAAGAAAACATCAAAAGAGTGACTACCCTTTGCCCCACAAATATTAAGGCATGCCAAAAATACACATTTTTTTTTTATACATCAAAAATACTCCTTTTAGGCTACTGCATGGCACAAATTCTGAGGCTGCCTTAGAACAATCTTCCCGTTCATATTGGGTTTCCTAAACATTACTGCCTGGGAATAAATTTGAGGCTGTCCATGGAAAATTTAGTGTGCAGTGTATAAAAATGGCAGGCTTGGCGGCACAGAAAGTGCTAGACACACCCTAATAGAAACCAGTATTTTGTAACTCAGTTCTCCAGGAAAAAAAAGACACGCTTTGGCAATGTCCAAGCATTGGCTTCAACTGTTGAAAAGCCGCAGGAGCAGCCACCACTTCCAGGTTCTCTACTCAGAAGTCAAATACGCTTTCTTTCTGTGAAACCATTGAAATGAAGCATTCTGGTTATGCATAGCTTTATGGTGGCTCCCAGTTTTTTTTTTTTGTTTTGTTTTGTTTTGTTTTTTTATAGTAGAGGCATCTGATTTTACGTGCAGGAGGGAATTCTGTGAAGGACTGTGCTGGTGAGCACGCACGCCCCCCATTCCTGATCTGGGGCCTGTGACTATGCCAAGAAGATAAACTGATCTTTCCGTGTAAAATAGGGGAGAGGGGTGATGGGGCCATCTGCAGGGCAGGCTTCTTTCTGACCACAATGGAGTCTGGTTCCTTGGTTTCCTTGGGATAACAGTGAGAAATTCACGAGGGGGGGGGGGGGTTGGGGTTACAGAGTAAGAGAAACTAGGGTGCAAGACATGGTTAATATCAAAGAAGATGAAAAGCTGTAAGGATAGTCTTCGTCAGCCAGAGTTCAGTCCCAGCGGGCTAGTACTGAGTGTAAAATAATAGTGATGTTTTGGATTTGTACTTATTCTTTTATATTAATTAAGCATGCAGAGTGTAGTTGAGACTGAGTTAACTATTTATATTTAACACTTATACTGGCTTTCAGGGCCCCATTTTATAGACCAGAAAAACTAAGGCACAGAGAGACTGAGTGACTTGCTCAGGGATGTGCAGCTTGTGGGTGGATATGAAACCAGTCTAACTCCAAAAATGGTGATCTTGTACCAGGTAGACTATGTAGTTGGGTCAATGGATGCCACCAGGCTTCTTTGCTTCTCCTACCAGCTCCCTTGAGACTCAGAACCTGACCATTAGGTTCTTTCATTTGGTTCCTTCTTTTTGGTTAGGACCCTATTTTAAGCTGCAGACATTACCTGCATTAACCCAGTAACACATGGGCAAGGATGTTTGGCACTGGCTCTGGAACAGGGGCTGGTGAGGGGTAACTTGGGAGGGAAGAAGGGGAGAGCAGTATAAAGCTGTTGCCATGGAAAGAAAGTCCTGGAAGGACCCTGCAGCCACTCTTATCTCTAGAGTGAGAGGGACCTGGTGGATGGTGAATGTGACAAACGCTGAGGGGAGAGAAGGGTTGAAAAGCAGTCAAGAAAGGTGCTAAAGACAAACCAACATTCTCTTTGGCAGAGTGCATCTTAGCTGGGTCCTAAGCCACTTTTCCCCACTCCAGCATTTAGAATCTTTTCAGATATAACATCCCCAGGGCATGGTAACCAGTTGGATTCAAGAGGGAGAAAAAAAAAACCTCAAATATGGGACTGAAGCGCAGTGACAGGATCTTGAGATTCAGAGCCATACAACTTGGGTTTGGGTTTTCAGTGCTATCTCTTAATTACTGCTGTTTAGTAACATTATTTTCTGACCAAAAGAATGCATGCTCTTGGTAGAATATATGAAAACAATACAAAGACGACAATCCAATAGAGCCCTAAGAATAGATGTGCTTTTCCAAAGGAATGAGTGTAGTTCTAAGGCAGTTTTGAAAAGATGCAAGAGAGCTTTATTTTGGAAAGAAGAGGGCTTTATAAGAGAACTAGAGGCCGGGTGCACAAAATTCATGCACAGTTAGGATCCCTAGGCCTGGCCAGCGATCCGGACCAATCTGTGGGGCGATCAAGGGATCCCACCTGGCACCTGCCTTGGCCAGCCTGAGACCTGCCAGTTGGGGGCAGCTCCTATGTTGAGCACCTGCCCCCTGGTGGTCAGTGCGTGTCATAGCGACTGGTCTTTCTGCCGTTGGGTCAATTTGCATATTAGGCTTTTGTTATACAGGATTGGAGCCCCCCTTTCTGAAATGTTTACTTGGGGACACTAAAAACATCTGGCTATACTGTAAGACAGTGTCAGAACCAGACCTGGAAGCCAGATCCTCTGGCTCCTCTATTCTTCTTCCAAAGCATATGTAAAATTTTTTTAAAAGGAGCTGAGTTATTCTGGGTGTCAGGATATCAAACACATTGATATCCTGTTTCCTTCCAACACTTTCCACCAGGTTCTTGCTGCCCCTTCACTCTTATTCCTCTCCTGAGGCTTCTCCCTCCCGGGCACATCTGCCCAGAGGTCAGGCCACCACAGGCCCATGCCAGGCCCTTCCCTTTGCCCCGCCCACACCTGTCTCTCAGTCAGAATTGTCCTACATGGAGCACCCGGAAGATTTTTACTCTTTTTTTCTTTAATACCCAAGAGATATGTGGTAGGTTTTACAGATGCCCAGTGACTATTAATTGCAAAGGTTAACTTACTTTTAGTTTAATAGCTACCAAGCATCAGGAATAGGTTTATTCTTTTAGATTTTATCTTTTAGATGGATTTTTCCTTTTTGTAAAGTAATCTGTTCATCTCTCAGCCTCTCTACTCTTGGAATTTAACTGCATAACTTAGCGATTCAGTCTTAGCCAAACAAGGCAGGCAGGACTAAGTTAATACAGAGTCCGCTTTTAAAGAGCCCAGAGTTGTATCCAATGGGGATTAAACCTGAATTTTCTTGAATTTTTTTTTCCTGTTGGCCTCTCTGTATAGAATCCTGGTTTCCCTATACCTGTCCTCCATTGCTCCTGCGGCATCCTTCATTATTTTCCCTAAGACCACGCTCTCGGTTTGTTCTTGTCTGACAATACACCTTTATTTGGAAGAGATCATCCAGTCTTAGAGCATAAAACTAAGGATTCCCAAAGCTGTGGCCTAGCCCAGTCTCTCTCCAGAGCAAGAATCCTGCATTTCAGAGGCCTCTGGGCCCCTCCTTACTGTCTAGGGAACGCCTCAGCTCAGCAGCTCCTTACCCAGATCATTGTCTTCCCTTCACCTTTTCCCAGCTCTTCAGGTGGCCTCAACAGCCACCAAGTTACACCGCTGTGAAGTCATAAGAACAATGAAACACCCTATACACATGATCTCACAGCACAAACAGGACATGGATAAAGCAGGTATTCTTCCTCCCAGCTTACAGATGAAGAAACAGATTCAGAAATATTAAATTACCAAATCTATAAGAAATGGATAAGTGTCCATAGTATATCACCTCCCAAGGCTGAGCCAGGAAGAAATACAAAAGCAGAAAGTAAGCGGTGGATTTTTACTATTTAAAACTCCTCTCCCCCCACCCCATTAAAGGGGACAGAAACAAACATAAACATCCAGCCTAAACTATCTCAATGTTCAGTGAGAGGAGGTCTAAGGTGGCAGAGGCATGGAAAACAGGAACTCTCCCTTCCCGAGCTTCCCTCTGAGCAAACCAAATAGAGATAGAGAGCAATTACTCCTTGGAGACACCTGAGGGCTGAATGAACAGCTTCTGACCACAAATAAGCGAAGAGACCCAATGGGGAAAGCTGGGAGGCCCCCGGAGCCCTCAGAGAGCTGTGGGAGCTCAGGAGCCCAAGATCCGCCTTTGTGTATGTTCCCTCCACTTCTATCCGAGTGCTTTGGCCTACCTGCAAGTCACCACTGCCCCCAGCTATGTTGGCTGGAGCCTTTTCCCTCTGGAGCAAGCAGGAACAATGGCACTTCACTGCTAAGCCTGGCCTCAGTGTCCAGAGCCTCGGGTGGGAAGCACCTGTCCAGCTCTAAGCAGCTTCCCAAACCACCTGGCACATATTGCCTACACTCTGATTACCTCTACACCCAACCACTCTCTGTCTAACAAACAAGGGGGAGACCGAATAAAGAAGCTGAGGAGCCACAGGAGCTCTTTAAGAACTGTGGGAATGCCGAAACCGGTTTGGCTCAGTGGTAGAGCGTCCGTCTGTGGACTGAGGGGTCCCGGGTTCGATTCTAGTCAAGGGCATGTACATTGGTTGCGGGCACATCCCCGGTGGGGGGTGTGCAGGAGACGGCTGGTCGATGTTTCTCTCCCATCGACATTTCTAGCTCTCTAGCTCTCTTCCTTCCTCTCTGTAAAAAATCAATAAAATATATTTAAAAAAAAAAAAAAAAAAAAAAGAACTGCGGGAACTCTTTGGGGTTGGAGGGGCTGGTCAGGACCTTTGTTTATGTCTCCCTCTGCCTCATATAGTGGGCAGGGTCTCTAGCCAGGTGCTTTGGCCTATCAGCAAGGTCACTGCATTGGGTTTCCAGACTCATTCCAGAGTCCATTTTGGCCCCAAACAAAGGGAGCAAGCAGGATCAATAAGGTATTGCTGTATGTACTTGGTCTCTCTACCCAGAGCCACTCTGGCTCAGTAGGCCAGTGCCCCTGAGGCCTGAGGCACCCATTTGGCTTCTATCAGCCTGCCAAACCATCCAGCACACACAGCTTACACAGAGGCCACTTCTACAAACGGCCAAAATAGCTAGCAATAGCTATTTTTGCCTAATTCATATAAACAAACATTGAAAGACAAACAAAATGAAGACAGAAGAATATCTCTCAAATGAAGGAACAAGAAAAATATTGGGGGGTGGGGACAAACAAGGGAAATGGAGGTAACTCCATTATGACTATTTAAAGAAATGGTCATAAGGATGATGACCAAACTTGAGGGTGGAGCAAAGGAACTTGGGGAGGCCTTCAACAAAGAGTTGGAAAGTGTAATAAAGAACCAAGCAGACCTGAAGAATGCAATAACTGAAATGAAAAACACATTAGAAAGAACCAACAGCAAATTGGAAACTCAGTAGAATGGATCAGAGACTTGAAAGACAGACTAGTAGAAATCAACCAATCAGAATAGCACAAAGAAAAAAAGGATTAAAAAAAGAAGAAGAAGAAGAAGAAGAAGAAGAAGAAGAAGAAGAAGAACAAATAAAAGAAACCAGCATAGTTTAAGGAACCTCTGGAAATAACATCAAGTACTCAAACATTTGCATTACAGGGATCCCAGGCAGAGAAGAAAGAGAAAAAGGAACAGGAACTTTATTGAAAGAAATAATGGCTGATTTGCATCTCTTGGGTGAATAGTGACTTTGGGCATGTTTTCATAAGTCTATTGGCCTTCTTTATGTCCTCTTTTGTAAAAGATCTATTTAAGACTTTTGCCCATTTTTAAAAATATATATTTTTATTTATTTTAGAGAGGAAGGGAGAGGGAGATAGAAACATCAATGACGAGACGGAATCACTGATCAGTTGCCTCCTGTATGCCCCCTACTGGGGATCAAGCCTGAAATCCAGGTATGTGCCCTTGGCTGGAATCAAACCTGGGACCATTCAGTCACAGGCCAACGCTCTATCTACTGAACCAAACCAGCTAGGGCTGCCAATTGTTTTTATTGGAATGTTTATCTTCCTTTTCTTAAGTTGTGTGACAATGCAGTACCATCTCACATCTGTCAGAATGGCTATCATCAATAAATCAACAAACAAGTGCTGATGAGGATGCGGAGAAAAAGGAGCCCTCATGTACTGCTGGTGGGAATGCAGACTGGTGCAGCCACTGTGGAGTTTCCTAAAAAAATAAAAAATGGGCCGAAACTGGTTTGGCTCAGCGGTAGAGCATCGGTCTGCAGACTGAAAGGTCCCAGGTTTGATTCCGATCAAGGGCATGTACATTGGTTGCGGGCAGCTAGTCGATGTTTCTCTCTCATCGATGTTTCTAGCTCTCTATCTCTCTCCTTTCCTCTCTGTAAAAAATTAATAAAATATATTTTGAAAAATAAATAAATAAAAAATAAAAAATGGATCTTCCATTCTACACCATGATCCCACTTCTAGGAATTTATTCCAAAAAACCAGAAACACCAGTCAGAAAGAATATACGCACCACTATGTTCATAGCAGCACAATTTATAATAGCTAAGATTTGGAAACAGCCTAAGTGCCCATCAGCAGATGACTGGATTCGAAAATTATGGTACATCTACACAATGGAATACTATGCTGCCATAAAAAAGAAAGAATCTTACCCATTTGCAACAGCATGGAAGGACCTGGAAAGCATTGTGCTAAGCGAAATAAGCCAGTTGGAGAAAGATAAATATCACATGATCTCACTAATTTATGGGATATAATGAACAGCATAAACTGATGAACAAAAATAGATACAGAGACACAGAAGCATTGAACAGACCATCCAACCTCAGGGAAAGAGAGAGGGGAGGGAGGGAGTAGGTGAGAGAACAACCAAAGGACTTGTATGCATGCATACAAGCATAACCCATGGACAAAGTCAGTCGAGTGATGAGGGCATGTGCTGGGGGTTTGGGAACGAGTGGGGGGGAGGACAATGGAGAGAGGGAAGAATTCATATGTAATACTTTAAACAATAAAAATTTTTTAAAAAGTATAGCTGAAAACTTCCCTAACCTGGGAAAGGAAACAGAAGGATAGAGTTCCAAACAAGACAAACCCAAAGAGATCCACACCAAGATTTATTATAATTAAAATGACAAAATTTAAAGAGAAGGAGACAATCTTGAAGGAAGCAAGAATGAAACAAGATAAATAAAAAATAAATAAAATTGACAAGTCTTCAACCAAACTTACCAAGAAACAAGGAGAAAGAACCTAAATAAAATTATAAATGAAAGAAGTTACAACCAACATCACAGAAATACAAAGAATCATTGCAGAATACTACAATTATATGCCAACAAATTTGACAATCTAGAAGAAATGGATAAATTTCTAGAATTATACAACCTTGCAAGACTGAGCAGGAAGGAATACGAAATCTAACCAGATCTATTACCAGCAACGAAGTAGATTCAGTAGTACAAAAACTTCCAACAAATAAAAGTCCAGAACCAGACTGCTTCATAGATGAATTGTACCATTTAAAGAATTAATACTTATGCTTCTTATACTATTACAAAAAATTCAAGAGGAAAGTATGCTCCCAAACTCATCCTATGAAGCCAGCATTACTCTGATACCACAACCAGACAAAGACATTACAGAAAAAGAAAATTGAAGGCATATATCCTTAATGGACATTTATGCAGAAATTTGCAACAAAATATTAGCAAACTGGATTCAGCAATACAGTAAAAGGATTCTACATCATCATCAAGTGGGATCCATCCTTGTATAATTACCAAGGATGTTTCAACATTCATAAGTCAATCAACATGATACAAAATAAAGGCTAAAAACCATATAATCATCTCAATAGATGCAGAAAAAGCATTTGATAAAATTCAGTCACTTTATGATTAAAAACTCTCAACAAAGTCAGTACAGAATTTATATATATGTTATTAGTTCTAATAGTTGTGTGTGTGTGTAATATATGTAATATATGAGAGAGAGAGAGAGAGAGAGAGAGAGAGAGAGAGAGAGAGAGAGAGAGAGAGAGACTACACACACACACAACTATTAGAACTAATAACTTAATTCAGGAGGGAGGTCAGTGATGGGCTGAGGGCTCATGGGTGGATGAAGAAGTCAGGTTCCAGCCATCCTTAGGCTTTTGTTTCATTTTTATTAAAAAATAAACTTCTCCACATAAAAATAGCTCTGTCAAATGGTCATAACCCAATGAGAGGAGCTGAAGTCTAAGCAAAGTCTGAAGACGGGTGAAGGCTGCTGGTAATTAGGGGCTGAGACTGTCATATAGGCAGGAGGGAGAGCAGACAAGGATTAAGCACAGCTGGTCAGGTGATCTGGCAGTCGGGTCAGGTGGCAGAGAAGTCAGAGGGGCAGAGGGCTGGCGGACAGGATCATTCTCTTGAGAGTCACTGACCTGCAGCGGGTCTGCCACTCATGGCTGTGCTAGCCTTCTTGGGCCTCTCCACCTGGAAGGTAGCTGTTCTTAACCTTAAAGAGGCCAAAACTTAGAAATACAGGCTCCAAAGCAAGCGGCCTACTGACCTCTCACCTCATAAGCAAGTCCTGACTTCTCCACTTTTGCCCTGTCTCCCTGGCCCCAGATCTCTGCCTCATCCTTGATGCTCCCTTTCCTTACAGCCCCTCAGACTGGGTGCTCCTCTCCATTTATTCTGCCTCTGGCCCCCCACCCACCCACTAGCCCTTCTGAGCAATAGAGAGACTAAGGCAGTGGGAACTCTGAGACCTGTGGCCATGATTGGAGACTAGTCATGAAGCAAAGATCTTAAAAGCTTCCAGAGAGAAAACCAGGCCTTTATGAATGTTACCCTGTTTCCCCGAAAACAGACAGTGTCTTATATTAATTTTTTCTCCCAACGTTGTGCTAGGTCTTATTTTCAGGGGATGTCTTATCTTTCCATGCGCTAGGTCTTATTTTCGGAGGATGTCTTATTTTCGGGGAAACACGGTACTAGTTTTCTAAATAACACCACCAAGAGCTAAACAAGTGGCACAGTGCCTTCGAATTCTCCAGGTGAGTGATTTCTGACCGAGTTCTGAGTCCAGTCTAAGCATCAGTCAAGTGTGCGGGAGGAAGAGAGACATGTTAGGACTCAACATGTTCCAGTCCTTAGGCAGGCAGCTGTGAGGTCAGGAGTCGGCCAGCTGAGGCTACCCCAGGCCAAGTCCAGCCTGCTACGTATATTTTATAACCCACAAACTAAAGCATACTTTTTTTAATGGTTACATTTTAAATTTCTCTAATAATTAAAGTGTAATATGCTAATTAGACCAGACGTCCTTCTGGATGAAGCCAGGGGCTTCGAGGGAACCCCGGGTCCCAAGTGCCAGAGGAAAGCTGGTGCCTGCAGCCGGGGGAAGGCCTACTCTTGCATGAATTTCATGCATCAGGCCTCTAGAAGTTACATAAAAACCTTGATCTGTTTTGCTTTGGCCCTTTATTCTCTAGCCCAGGGGTCTTCAAACTTCTCTCATTATGAGAATCACCTGGTGGAGGTGTTAAAACACAGATTCCTGATAGCACTTCTTATAGTTGGGATCAGGGAATCTGTGTTTTAACAACTCCACCAGGTGATTCTCATAATGAGAGAAGTTTGAAGACCCCTGCTAGCCCTTCAAGGTGGTTTGCTGGCATCTGTGCTAGACAAAATGGCCCACTGAAAGAAGAATAATGAAGAAAGAGGAAGCCATGAGAGGTGGACACAGGAGCGGAGGGACAAGTTTGCAGGGAGAGCTGGGAGGACAGCCCGGAGCAGGCTTAGCGGGAAGCACACCCAGACGCAGGCCAGGGCAGAGTGGGCCTCCCAGAGGAGTCTCCCGGAAAGAAAGGTGAAGTGGGCCATTGGTTGGTGACTTTGAAACTATTGAGAAGAACTTTACATTCTGCTAGGAAGTTTGGGAGTGGATTCATGACAGAGAAAACTAACCAAAATAAGGCAGTGTTTAACTCTGGGAAAACAAGATGAAAATGAAAGGAAGTGCAGTCATAGAAGTGATGGAGCATCCGTGACTCAGCTATGAATGGTATCTAAATGACAGGAAGTATGATGTAAAATAGAACCAAATGGGAAGGTAGAAACACATGGAGAAGAGATTGAAATCCTCACCTTTCGTCATAGGAAGTTAAAAGCAAATAAAATCAGGAGCTAACAGTATCAGTAGGTAATTTAAATATAGAAAGGTAAATGTAGAAAAGCCAGTTCTCACCAAGGAGTAGCACCATCAAAGCCAGCTCTCACTCAGCCCAACGGAATACAGAATGGAAGCTGGAGTAGAGAGAGGAGTGAGGAGACCATCATTCGGGTGAGAAATGAGGAGAGTCTGTCCTAAAGTGGTGCCAGTGAGGCAGAGAAAGGCAGATGCATTTGAAGATACCAAGGAAGCTCAGTCGACAATGTGATGCACCATTAGATGTGGGAGGTGATGGTGAAAAAGAAGGCAAGGATGGCCCCCAGGTTCTTGTCTGGTCACTTGGCAGGCAGCCAAGCCACTTATAATACAAGGAGGAGGGCTGCAAAGGTTTGGAGAAAGGAGATGAGTCACGTTTTGAATGTGTGGAGAGAGGTGGGTCTGTGGAACTCTAGTAGAGGAGTCTGGTAAGAAGTAATATATGTGGGGGTGGGCCTCAGGGGAGACTCCTGGGCTGGGGACACAGCAGGAAGTGATCAACATCTGGACAGGGGTGACATCTCACTCGGGGAGTGTATGTGGCAGGAGAGAAGAGAGCCCTGAGTGAACTCAGGGGAACGCCACACTTAAGGCATGGACAGAGGCAAAGGAGCCTGGAGAGGCTGAGAAGGACCAAGGGGTGGGGTCGTCAGGAAAGCAGAGACCGACTGAGGTCCCCGGCTACAGAGGTCAGGTAAGACTAGGGCTGAGGGGTGTGTCAGGGTGCCACTGGCTTACAGAGTTGTTTGTATGTTGCAGAATAGTTAGTATATCTGGCCCCACCCACTAGTAGCCTCTAGAACCCTCCACTCACATCCTGTGACAACAAAAATGTCCTTCCGTGTGTCCAAACACTCCTCAGGGACAACTAGAGGCCACTGGATAAAGTTGGTGAGAGCAGTTGCCATTGAGTTTGGGGTGAAGCCAGGGAAGGAGACCACAGCTCCTCTGGCTCCCTACCCCCTACCCTGGCCATTCTCCCTCAGGCCTCTCCTCTCAGCAACCCCACCCTAGGGTTATGACGTCACTTCCTGGGCTGACCATTCACTGTTGGTTTTCTGAGGTTTAAATGTATTACTGAGTTCCTACTATGTGCCAGGGATACCACAGTAGAGAGAGCAGTCCAGGCCTCCCCTGCTCAGCAGGAGCTTGCAGGGAACAAACAAGTACAGCCCCATGGGAGGTGCTGGAATAGGCCATATGGGGGGTCAAGTAAGGGAGGAGGGGCACTTGGATCTGAGGAGAAGGTGCACAGAGGCTGAGAAAGGTGAGGCACTTTCTCTTTGGGGCAGAGAGGTGGGGAGAGAGGGGTGTGAGGCTCTGGGATTTTGGACATGACTCCACACGCCAGGTGTGGCAGCACAGGACAGCCTGCGGGAGCTGGCAGTCTGCTAGGTGGTCTGTGGGCCTCGAGACCAGCCCGGGAGGCCTTAGGGAGCCTGCTGACCCCTGCTCTGTAGCAAGCACAGGCTGGCGTCTCACAGAGCAGTCGGGGCCCCATGAAATTGGGGGAGGGAGAAGCATTTTAGAGAGAAGCCACAGAAAGGGAAAGCTGGAGGCTCTGAGGCCCGTGCCCCATGAGCTTGAGGGGGAAAGAAAGGCAGGAGCCGTTCTTCTGAGGGAGCACCACAGTGGCAGAGCCGGGAGCCAGCTACGAGGATGGAGAGGAGCCAGAGACAGGAGGGAACACAATTAAGCCGTTGGCTCACGTCTCATATGTGCCAGGGTTGTTTTCTTCATGGATTTAAAATCTCAATTTCTGACTCTGAAGAAGTTACTATTATACCAAGGCGATGAAAGAGGTTAGAATCATCTAGCTCAGTTCCCTCGTTACACAGACCTAGAAACCAGGAAGGTGAAAACTTGAGCCCAAGACACACGCGGAATGCACTGTGGGACCAGGCTCTCACCTCCATGCCTTGCTGCGCCCCAGATGGCTTGAGACATCTCCCGTTCTTTCTGTGTGGGGTCTGCCCTGTATTTGGGGAGGGACTCCGTGGCCCCAGCGCTGGCATCCTGACTCCACAGGGCAGCCACTGTCCGCATCTTGGAGTGACCATATCCAGTGACTTGATCTGAAACTTTTTGGTGGCACTATCTCATATTATCACAAAATGTAATTTTATTTGGAGACTAGAGGCCCAGTGCACAAGATTCATGTACTTTGGGGGGGGGGGGGGGGGGTCCCTCAGCCCAGCCTGCACCCTTTTGCAGTCCAGGAGCCGGAGCCCTCCGGGGATGTCCAACTGATCCTTAGTGGTGCCACAGAGGCGAGAGAGGCTCTCGCCACTGCCACTGCACTCGCCAGCTATGAAGCAAGCCCTGTGAGCTGTGAGCCGTGAGCCCGGCTTCTGGCTGTGGGAATACACTGACCACCAGGGGGCAGCTCCTGCATTGAGCGTCTGCCCTTTGGTGGTCAGTGCCCGTCAATAGCAATCAGTCAATTTGCATATTACCCATTTATTATATAGGACTAGGGGCCCGGTGCATGAGTTTGTGCACCTTTAAAAGTACTGTGGGCTCGCTGAAACCGGTTTGGCTCAGTGGATAGAGCATCAGCCTGTGGACTGAAAGGTCCCAGGTTCGATTCCAGTCAGGGGCATGTACCTCGGTTGCGGGCACATCCCCAGTAGGGGGTGTGCAAGAGGTAGCTGATCGATGATTCTCTCTCATCGATGTTTCTAACTCTCTATCCCTCTCTCTTCCTCTCTGTAAAAAAATAAAAAAAAAATTTTTTTTTAAAGTACTGTGGGCTCAAGGCTGTAGTGGGCACGTCCTCCGTACCCCATCTCTGCTCTCCTGCCCTGCCCCTCCCGCCATGGCTCCTGGCCCCCCGTCTACAAGCAGCCTCACTCCCACCACCATCGCTCCTACACACTGACAGTGCCAGCCCCACTCACACCTGCTGATGGTGCGGAGCCATTGGGGTCGGCACCAGCAATGAGCACAAGTGGGGCCGGCGCCGTCAGTGGGTGCGAGCAGTGGGTGCTGCCCTGATCACCCCTCAGGAGCAGGGGGAGGTGGGAAAGTCCGCAGGGATGATCAGGGCCAGCAGCCACCACTCGCACCCGCTGATGGTACCAAGCATTCGGAGCCAGCTCTGGGAACTGGCAGCGGGTGCAAGCACCAGGCAGGACTACAGCACATAGGAGCAAAGAATTTTCAGTAACCACCAGAGGCTCACCACAATGACAGCAACCGGCACCCCACCTCTGCTCACCAGCTCCACCATCCCACTGCAGTCTGATGCCCACCATGTACCACACTCTGCCACCTGCTGCCAAAGCCCACCATGTTCCACGTGTACCCCCTGGTGGTCATAGCTACTGGTCGTTCGGTTGTTCCACTGTTTGGTCTATTTGCGTATTAGGGTTTTATATAGTTATTTACTGCCTTTGAGGCAAGTACAGGGAAAGTGAAATTTAAAAAGGAAGGCTCAGAGAAAGATGCATTTCTGAGTAACTTCCAGGAAGGCAGGTCGCTGCAGCCGTTTGAATGTTGCAGAATAGTTGGTGAGGGATGTGACTGGGATTCCAGGGCTCAGGGTGGTTCTGTCAGCGTAGGGTCCCCCCAGAGCATAGGAGCTCAACCTCAGAGCTTGAGGTACTCACCTCCCATCTGCAGGCTGGGCTAGATACTGACCCTGGCACCATAGATATCCAAAATGAGACTTGATTCATGTCTCAGATCTCAAACTCATGAACAATAAAATGATGATCACAGAATATGCATAAGGGGTATTAAAAGTGATCTATTATGTGTCCCTTTCCTGCTGCTCCACTTTCAAATTGACTGAAATCCAAAAATGTCATTGCACAAAATTGATATTTCACTAAAAGAAGTTGAGTAGAACATTGAGCGAGTCGCGGTGCTGTCTGCCAAATCGTCTCCCGTCCAGAAGTACCTTCTGGTTTCTTCTCCCTCGGTGTTCTGACCCCTCTAAGACAGCTAGCCGTTTATCTTTTTCTTTTCTTTTTTTAAGCTGAAGGTTAATGCATTACTATCATTTATCTAACGCCAGCACTTTCCGAAAGCCTCCATTTATAAGCTGAAATACACACTGTCTCAGGCCATATTTTATTTTCCAATAAAGATGAGAGTCTTCCACTTTGTTGCCTGCTTTTTAACACTTTGGGTTTTACACCTGCACTCCAAAAACGAAGACTTCCAAAGACTGACTTTTCTATTGCGTCGATGTATTTGCTGATTTCACATATTACCAAGTTGGCGTCCTCCCCCAGTTCTGAATTCAGCATCCCACTGCTCTCCTTGTTAGCAGCCTGATGGCCTAAGCCTGGATTTTTGGGCGCCTGCTGTGGTGAACAGTTTGAGCACTAACAGCAGAGAGAGAGGATCACCAGAGAGACAGACGTGGCCTGTGCTATCTGGATCCCCAACAGCTCCTGAGTATTAAAATAGCTGGTGAGCGTGAATGAGGGGGCTCTGGGGGTGGCAGGAGGGTGGGGGCTGCTGTCAGGGAAGGAGGCTTCCTGCAGGATGTGAGCGCTGAGGGTGTGGCGCTGATGCTTATAGGAGTGCAGACGGCAGCCCCACGGGGCCAGGCTCTGTGTGAAAGACAACGGCTGGACCTTGGGCTGAATTCAGACAGCATTTGCGTGCCTTCAGTTCAGCCTGTGCTCATGAATACACACCTCATTCCAGGGAACACTCTGAATAGATAGAATCTGGGCCATAAAGAATGAGGAAGGACATGCTGAATCATTCATTCATTCATTTAACACACATTTATTGAACAACCTGTACATGGCAGACACAGCCCAAACTGTGAGCATACACCAGGCCTCTGAGCATCAGTGAAAGAGTGTTTGTGAATATTAAATCATATGTGCCTGGGAGAATGTTTGGAAAAATACAGACATGCTAACCATGACGCATGGTGGGATTGGGGGGACTCGTTTTCTTCCTTTAGCTCATCTGTCTTTTCTGACTTTCTCAGTGCTCATGTAGCATTTTTTGTAGGTAAATGATTGAGAAAAAAAATATTTTGAGAAATAGCTCCTCAGTCTCTCTTCTCAAAACAAAACAAGATAGCATTGAAAATTATGCCAGTGATGGTGTTTACCACTTTATTCCTGAGAATGCTCTCCCATTCAGACTGCCTTCTTTGTGGATGCTCTAGAGCCGCCGTTTGCCGCTCTGTTGACTAATGAGTTTGCCGACCACTGACCTAGACTCTCGATTCCAGTAATTACAGGCTGTTGTTGTTCCTTGTGATTAAGTCCCTATCTCAGTGGTCGGCAAACTCATTAGTCAATAGAGCGGCAAACCACGGCTCGAGAGCTACATGTGGCTCTTGAGCCGCAGTTTGCTGACCACTGCTCTAGAGAAAGAAAAAAAGCCAGAGAGCTTAAAATAGTTAAATCAAAAATTGAAACTTTTTGTCGTTTTGGGGATTATTGCTCTCCCACAGGAATAAACATTACTAAAATTGATTCTCCACTCTTAGATTACACACTGCTCACGAGTGGCTTAGTGGACAAGTTTTACTAAACCTTCAGAAAAGTTAACCTTCACCTTACACAGTCTCGGAGAACAGAAAAAGAGAGCCACTTGATCCATTGCCTGAGGATAGTTTACTCTGACATCAAAATCAGACAAGGACTATACTAGGAAAAAGTTATAGACCCATCTCATCTTTTATCATATTTACAATATGCTAAATACAATATTTGCTAATAGAATCTTTCAGTATATTAAATCCATATGCATCATGACCAAGTACGGCTTATCTTTGGAAAGCAAAAATAACTTTGATCAAAGGGTCTTTTGATAATTGGTTAAATTCACTTATTAAAAGGGATAAATCATATAATCATCTCAGTAGGTACAAAGAAAGTGTTTGATAAAATTAGATATATAGTCCTACTTTGAAACAAAGCTTTAGCAAAACAGGAACAGAAGAAAGATTCCTTAATTGGATTGGTGATATCCATCAAAAATCCACAGCAGGTGTCATTTTTTTAGAGACAATTTTGTTAAAGTCAGGAACAAGACAGTGACCCAAATAACATCCTTACTATTCAGCATTGTACTAGAGGTTACCACCAGTTCAATAAGGTAAGAAAAAGAAATAGGAGGAAGAAAAAAAACACAATTATTTTGTACAGGCAATGTAGTTGTTCACATAAAAAAAACACACACAAGATGTGCTACATAAAATCTATTAGAATTAATAACAGAACTCAGCAGAATCTCTCAATTGGAGATAAATATATAGGAATTGGTTGGGTTCCTATATATCCTTAATAACCATTTAGAAACTATAATAGAAAAAAATTACTCTTATAGTAGCAACCAAAGCTATATGGTACCTAGAAGTAAATCTAATGAAAGATATGCAATAACTTTATTGAAATAACTATAAAACATTATTGAAGGACACAGAAGACCCAACAAAATGAAGAGATACATCATGTTGAATGGGAGACTTAATATAAAGATTCCAGTTTACCCCATATTAAATACAGGGTATTCATGGCATTTGGTCAAATGATTGATCCTAAAATTCATATGAAAAAGGCAAAAATAGTCAAGGTAATTTCTAAGAAGAACAAAATGAGAACTTCCCTATGGCTTATCAAGATTTATTATGAGTATAGTAATTTTATAGCAACCAAGACAATGTGATATTGGTACTGAAGTGGATATTGCTCAATGGAACAGAGTAAAAAACTCAGACTCTTGATTTGTTTAAACCTGATAAACAAAAGATGGCCTAAAAGATCAGCAGCAGAAGGTTGAACTATTCAATAAATTGAGTAAATTGTGAGAAGAAAAAGGTACCTCATGCAATATGCACAAATAAATTCCAGGTGGATTAAAGACTTAAATGTGAACAGCAAAACCTTAAAATTTGGGAGAAATCTGTAAGACTCACTTATCACCTAATGGCAGGAATAGTTTTTTTAAAAACACAATGCAGCCCTACCTGGTTTGGCTCAATGGATAGAGAGTCAGCCTTCAGGCTGAAGGGTCTCAAGTTCAATTCCAGGCAAGGGTGCATGCCCAGGTTGCAGGCTCGGTCCCCAGTAGGGGGCATGCAGGAGGCAGCCAATCAATGATTCTCTCTTATCATTGATGTTTCTATCTCTCTTTCTCTCCCTTCTTCTCTGAAGTCAATAAAAATATATTTTTAAAAAACTGCAAAATTATCACAAACTATAAAGGAAAATATTGATAAATATGACTATGTTAAACTTTTTAATTTCTGTATGACTGAAGATAGCACATAAGTTAAAAGATAATTTTACAGCCTGAGAGGCAATAGTGTGATCAGCAGAGGATTAGCATCCATAAGGTATTAAAAGCTCTGACAAATTAGCTGGGAAAAGACATACAATCAAATTGGGAGGGAATAAAAATGAGTAAATTATATGAATGAACAGCTCACAGATAAAAGGCCTGAATGTTCAATATACACAGAAAATACATTGAATCTTACTAGGAATCAAAGAAGTTTATATTAAAACAAGATACCATTCTGTACTTATCAGATTGGCAGAATATTGAGAGGTGGACTATTTGAAGTGTTGATGAGGAAGTGGGACTGTGGGAAGTCATACGCTGCTGCTGGGAGTGAAAATTAGTGCAGTCCTGCTGGAAATCAATTGGCAGCCTCTCGGGTACAGAGCCTGGCAGTTGCATTCTAGGTACACTGTTGTGTATGTGCACAAAGAGACACGTCTGTGGGCTTTTTTCTTGCAGAAAGAGGGAGGAGTTTAAATGTCCATCAGCAGGAAACATGGTTGGTTATATAGCATGTTCGTATAAACAACTAAATGACTAAAGTTAGGTAAATTAGAAAGCATGATGTTGAATGAAGAGTTGCAAACGATTCTGTAGTATGACACCTTATCCAAAATTTAAGAACACTGAGCAATAGAATGTGGATGATGCATACTCATGGGCAGAAGTATAAAAATATAGATAAAGACAAAGACAAAATTAACTTCTGAAATTCAATTCAGCCTGGGGAGATAGAAGGGGAAGAGAGGGAGTTTAAAACAAAGAGGGCTTTACCTCACTCTGTCTTTGGGGACAAAATCTAAGATTTATTCTAAAAGGGTGGTGGCCACCCAAGAGGAGTTTGTTACGTTATTTTCTGTTTTATCTGTACATTTGAAATGCATCTGAGGAAAAACACCGGCTCCATCTCCATTTTAAAGTGAGCAATAACTCAAAAACCATTTAAAACGACTGGTGTTTGTCACCTCATGAATGGCCTTGGGGGGGGGGGAGGGGGAGGTTGGAGCACAGGGCCCTGGGGCAGTCTGCCTTGGTCTGACCTAGCTCTGCCGCTCTGAAATGGCAGCTTTAAACACGCTACGTAATCTCTCTTGGCTGTGGTTTCCTTGGACTTAAATGCTGCTGATGGGGATGCTGTGTAGTGCCTTCTCATGGAGCTGCGGCAGGGATATGATGAGTTACTGTTCACACATACGTGGACTCTGTTACTGTTATGCCTGAATGTGACTTACCTCACTCTGTCTCTGAGGACAAAATGTTAAGATTTGTTCCAACTGGATGGAAAGACACTGGTTATTTGTTAGATACAAAAAGAGTAGGGGAGGAATGAATAAGTGTTGTTTAAGATATATATCCTATATAATAAAGGCCTAAAATGCTAAGTATCCAGTCACCTGTTAAACCAATCAAAGCATAATATGCTAATGATATGCTAAGGCTGCTCAATTGCTCACTGTGATGTGCACTGACCACCAGGGGGAAGTCAACTGATCTACCAGTCGCTATGTTGTGCACTGACCAATAGGGGGCAGACATTCAGACAGATAGGTTAGCTTGCAGTTGGGGTCTGGCCGATTGGGACTGAGTGAGACAGATCAGACACACCCTGGGTCCCTCCCATGGCCCCTCCCCAGATAGCCAATCACCCATGTCCCTCCCCAGCCCTGATCGTGCATCAGTGGGGTCCTTTGGCCTGGTCTGTGCCCTCTCGCAATCTGGGACCCCTCAGGGAATGTGGGAGAGCCAGTTTCAGCCGGATCCCACAGGCCAGGCCAAGGGACCCCACTGGTGCATGAATTCATGCACCAGGCCTCTAGTGAATGAGAGAGAGAGAGAGAGAGAGAGAGAGAGAGAGAGAGAGAGTTTATATATTTATACTAGCAGCCCAGTGCACAAAATTTGTGCACAGATAGGGTCTCTAGGCCTGGCCAGCAATCAGGGCCAATGGGGCTTTCTGGCTGCCAGCCAGAGCCTTCCTTAGTGCATGTCATAGCCAGTGATCAAACTCCTGGTCAAACTCCCAAGGGGACACTTTGCACATTAGCCTATATATATAATTTTTTTAATTTCAGAGAAGAAGGGAGAGGGAGAGATAGAAGCATCAGTGATGAGAGAATCATTCAACAGCTACCTCCTGCATGCCCCACACTGGGGATAGAGTCTGAAACCCGGGCATGTGCCCTGACCAGGAATAGAAACATGACCTCCTATTTTATAAGTTAATGCTCAACCACTATGCAACACTGGCTGGGCATTAAGTGTGTTTAAAGAAATCATGTAATTAGACGTTTTTAATGATGGTTGCTCTTCTACTGCAGTGAGACAAAAATATCTCTTAGATCTCCAAAATTAACCTGTTGTGTTGGAGATGATTCACCCCCCAGTGACTTCACAGTTAGCTCTCATAAGTAAAATTATCACTCATTCATTTTTCAGAGCCATCTGTATAATCAATATGAAAAACAAAATCAATGTGTACCTCTGTTGAAATATATAAAATTCCCTTTAAAAATGAAACTTTATGAATCTTGATGAATATGTGGTATTATTCCATTGTATAGTAAGACTGGCTTTTTGTATTTATTAAAAAAAAAAAAAGGATGAAATCTAAATCTCCTTGTTAGATGGGGATTTAATTGAGGTCTATCTAAGGTCTCAAATAAGTGTGAAATCACAGTCATTAGGGAGCCAAGGACAATTTTCTGAAAGCAGATGCATGAAAGCAAAGATTGCAGGCTTTGTCTGAACTACAGCGCTGCTACTTACTATCCTCTTAGCTTTGAGCGAATTACTTAAACCTGCTGTGCCTCAGGTTCCTCCTCTATAAAACAGAACTCACAGTCCCTCTCTTGCAGAACTCCTGTGAGGATCCAATCCATGGTGTACAGTCTCGGGCACAGAATCTATGCTCAAAACATTATCTCTGACATGGTTATTATTAATTGGTTACAGATTCCTCTATGCTGATAGATGGGTGGGAAACTAAGACAAGATGAAATAAGGAGCTAGTAGGGTTTACACCTGCCCCTGCCTTTTTTTTTTTTAGTTTTGTTTCAGTTTTCTAAACATATATTTTATTGTAGATAGTATTACAGATATCTCCCATTTCAGCTGAAACAATGTTACTTCAAGGCCCAGGAATTTATTTTTTTTAAAAACAACAAAATGATCTTCATCTTGAAGATGGTCAAAGTTGCTTTAACGTGTAATTAAATAATTTGAGGTATTGTAATAATCTGAACCTGCTTTCCTATAAGGAGCGCCGTTTGACTACCATTGCTTTTGTATATCCTTGCTCAGCACCCTCAAATATCCAATACATCCAAGAAACTTCATCATGCATGGTCTCCCCAAAACATTTAATCCTCTCTACAGACCACTGGGTGAATGAATCTCTGTGCCTGCTCCCAGGCCTGAGCCAAAGGCAAGATTTCAGGGACCCCAAGCCCAAGCTGGAGGAGGGATGACTGGCCACATGGCAGAGGAAGTAGAGACTGGCAAATGCAACACCCCCTCTCTGCATTTAGTTGTCTCTGGCAACTCAGTCCTTGCTTCCTCCATCTGCCAACTGCCAACCCACTGTACCCAAGCCTGCCTTTCACTTCCAACCCTTATTTTTAAACTAGTGGCCTGGTGCACAAAATTCGTGCACATTAAAGGGAATTAGCCAAAACCAATTTGGCTCAGTGGATGGAGCGTTGGCCTGTGGACTAAAAGGTCACAGGTTCGATTCCAGTCAAGGGCATTTACCTTGGTTGCGGGCACATCCCCAGTGGGGGTGGGTGCAGGAGACAGCTGATTGATGTTTCTCTCTCATCAATGTTTCTAACTCTCTATCCCTTTCTCTTCCTTTCTGTGACAAATCAATAAAATATTTTTTAAAGGAATTAAGGAAATGCTTTAATATTGCTTTTGCCTTTTCTCTATATAGACATCTCAGAGATGAAAGAAAATTAGTAAAATGTATATGAAAATATTCCTATCAGAGTCTGGGTTGTGATGCAGGACCCCAAATCAAGTCCCCACCCACCTGTGCGCACCTCGAAATCGCACGAGACCCAGACTGACCAGCCCCACCTCCATGAAGCCCCGATAGGCAGGGGACACAGCCTGAGGTCCCCTGGCCTGGCACCAGGGTGGGGGGTGCGGCCTGAAGTCCCCTCTCAAGCCCCACCAGGCAGGGGGTGCGCAGCCTCAGGCCCCCCACCCCAGCTTGGTGCCATGCAGCCTCAGGTCCCTGCTGATCACTCGTTATGGGAACCCCACCTCCGCTGTGGGTGCAGCCATCTTGTGATGGCGTTACAGTGTGAGAGTCAATTTGCATATTATCTCTTTATTATATAGGATAATTCATTCTCTTGTTGAGGGAAAAGGGATGGTTTGGTGGTGGACCACTCAGGGAAGAACCTGCCTAGGAAGGATAAAGTGTAGCTCTGGCACAGTGATCTATTGTACAATGATGCCCAACAAGCTGTGATCAGAGAGTAGCTTACACCACCAAGATAGATATTTGCATTATCCCTCAGGATTCCTAATTGGCTAATTATTTAGGGAAGAAGGGTCTTTTCACCATGTCTTGCTTTTATGGGAAGAGACAGGGTTTGGATGGGAAACCCTTTTATGGGAAGAGACAGGGTTTGGATGGGAAGCCAGGACAAGTTTAGTTGGAGGTGCCCACTACACACACAGCCTTATGTGGCCCACATGACCGCCCCCCCCCCCCAACCCCTCAAACGCAGCACGCTCAGGACTGGAGAAGTCACGTTCCCAGATGCCCGTTGCCTTTGGGGGTGCCTTAATGACCCCCACGCCATTCGTCTCACAAGCTGGAAGGAGCACCACCCTCGTCCTTGATTCATCGCTCTTCCCCAACCGTCTGCTGAGCTCATTGCCTGCCCTTCGGCCCCAGGACAGGCCAGCGTCAGAATCCCCGTTCCTCTCTCTGTCTTGCTAATTGCCATGGCTGCTTACTGCCTCTGGGAACGTCTCAAGGCAAGTGAAAGTGTTTGAAATCCATATTTCAAATCACCTTATTCGAACTTTTGAAACTTTCATGGCCCATTTCTTGTCAGATCTGATGAGATCATTACTTTTACCTTATGAGGGGTGCAGAAAGGTGCATGGGCTGAGGATAAACGTCTGCTCTGCCATGTTCTTGCTGTTCACTTGTGTTGCCACGATCAGCATAACATCTTCAGTCCTCAGTTGTGTTCCTTGCAGGAATCTTTACAAGTCATTGGTACTTTTTGTGACAGATTAGTTAGAACTATATAAATAATCAGTGAGTCTGTTTAACCAAGCACACATACACATATGCCGAAATAATTCAAAATTGCGGAAAGGGAACAAACAAGAGAGGGATACGCTAACTACCCGATGCCCGGGTGAGGGTTCCCTTAGGATAACACATACCAGCGGGAAAGGCACCAGGTGTGATATCTCGGTTTTTGAGTTCGGCTAAGAAAAGAATTCAGAGCCAAGGAACTCAAATACAAGCAGAAGTTCATTTAGAAAGCCACAGGGATAGAAGTGACTCAGGAAATGAGTTACTGAGGCAAAAGAAGGGCCTTGGAGCTTAGGAGCTTAGGAGAAAGGAAGCAAAGGTGCATACCTGAGGGAAGAAAGGGGGAGGAAAGGCATTGCTGTGCTAGAGGGAGGGAGGAAGAGAGGGAGGGAGGGAGGAAGAGAGGGAGGGAGGGAAGGAATGGAAGGAAGGGATGGTGAAAGGCTCGAGCTTGCTCACCAGAGAGCATGAGCAACGCACTTGCTGGGTCCTTTGCTTTAAGGGGTTTCATCTGTTTCCGAAGGTGAGGATTTTAGGGGCGGTCTCAGGGGATGATCTCAATAGAATATTCATCAGCTCTTCCAGGTGTGTCCTTTCAGGGTCATGGTCTCTACTGATTAATGGGCATTCAGATAGGGGGTCATTCATCATTGCAGCTGGTCCTGAGGTAGCTAGCCATGGTGTCAGTTTTGCCTGGTTTTGTTACTTTTCTGAGCCTGGAGCTGAAACACAACTGAGGCCTGGATATTATCTCTAGTTGGACCAGAACTCTGTCTCTGTGGTCATTAGACCTGAGGCTTTGTTCCTAAGATTATTTGATGGGGGTCAGAACCTCGTTATCTTGAGGCCTTAATGCTTAGGGGCGTGGTCCTTGTTCCTCCTCTAAGGGGGTCTGCCACAGGACTTGGGACATGCCCCGGGAAGAAGGTCACCTTGGGGTGGGGTCCCACCCAACAATACTTGCCCTCCCAGTTTTACCCATAGGCACCTGGGGCTTCCCACCCTGGTGACCTTCCCTACCTGGCTTATTGTTTCTACTCTGCTCCTGTGTGTCTAATTGCCTGTCCAGGTCCTGGGGCCAGCCTGTGTGTTAAATATTAGAAAAGCTTAATTTACTCCATTAGAGAACAAGAAAACAGAATAATGTTTTCATGGTGCACACCCTCTAATGGTGCCTGGTACGGGCTGCTGCCCTCCGAGTCATGGCGAGCCCGTCCACAGGACCAGTCACTTCTTACTGCAAGTGGTGGAGACTTGGGGACCTCAGGAAGGTAGGGTAGGGGCCAAACCTAAGAAGGCCTCAAGAACGTGCTGGATTAATCCTCCACTCAGAAAAATCCATTTCCTAACCCTCCCACGCCATCTAAATTGCACTGTGATGCCTTTTAAAGTATTCCAAAATATCTTCCTTAATGCCGTAAAAAGCCCATCTCACTCAAGTATGAAAGGGCATTTTTTATGAGCTTCTCAGCCTTGATCATTTGGGGGTGGCGGGGGGGGGGGGGGGGGAGTGGAGGAGGTCAAAGTTTCGGCGCGTCCCTAACTCACAGGTTCCTTGATGATTTCATCTCATTGTACCACTACCAGAGCTGTGTTTTTTCTTTAATATCCCAGCAGTATACGAGCCACACTTTGACACAAGAAGAGGAAAATGTTTTCCAGTTTGACTCCACTGGAGATGCAACAACTCAGTTAGCTTTTCTGGGAACCATAGCTGCGTCAGGTTTGTATTTCAGAGCGCTACTTAGTCGTTCCTCAGCAGTGTTGTTCCCAAAGCTGCAAAGGGGCAGCCCAGAACTAAAGCAGAGCGGTGTCTTCTCCGGAAGGTGCTGTATCATCGCCATGGAGATGCCATCCCGCAGACCACCTCACCCCACGGTCAACCCCTCTTCCTCCTCCTTCATCCTGGGAACAACAAAGAGCAGGGAGGGAGGGGGGAGGGGATCGGTCTCTCCATGGCTCCAGGCCCCTTGTCATTAGTGAAGGATGGACCCTGGGGGGCGTGACTGGTCTAATCAGCTTCTCTGAGAGCAGGTGCAGCTAAGCAGAAGGATGGGTGGGCATCGTGAAAGTTCAAATTCGAAGTCATTTGTGAGGCTGCTCCATCTCAAGAAGGCTTTCCTGGACTTTTCTTCCAACACTGACGTGAGAGTGAGTGAGTGCCAGCAACGTGGACCGCCACAGAGCCCTCTCTGCCCGGTCTTTCCCCTCCCCTCCCCTCCCCATGCCCTGGGAACTCCCCGCTTTGTACCCTGTACCCTGGGTCTCATGCTTTGATGGACGGTGCTTGTTAAGCGCCACAGATTGATTTCCTGTGGGTACTATCTCCGCTCCTAATTTCTACTAAATGCTTCTAGCTGGCTCTGCCTCACCATCATCTTAAGCTATTGTTAGAAATGAAGTGATACTAGGGGAGTCCATACTGGCTGCTTCACACAATTTCCAGTTTTACAATTTTGACACAGGCAACCATAGTCATGGACAAGTTTCCCCCACCTTGACTGTAGGTAGGAAGTTACCTCGTCCTGTGAGTATGGAGAGAAGAGGTGAGTCTGCCCCCCAGGCCCTCTCGACCAGGACACAGTCCCGGGTGACGCTCAGGTCTTTTCTGGGCTGTGGCTGGCAGCTCAGAGACGTCCTCTCTCCTCACCACCACTTATTCTCCCCAGAACGTAGTACCTTGTTCTTACCATGCAAACGAAGCTCATCTGCCTCTTTTCTGCCCACTCTCCCAGCTTCCCGCTGTGTATCGCTACCAGCCTGGCATTTCACCATCTGGGAGAGCTCGGTGTTTTCTAGAAACGTAACAACACACATCGCTTGTACGATGGCTGAGCATCATTTATAGGAACATCAACTCAGAATGGCCCCGGCACTTTTCCACGCAGCAAAGGGTCCACGTAAATGATGTTTTGCTTTCTTTCGCCAAACTAGTCCATGACCATTATTATGCTGCTCTCCCTACATAGTTCTGGTGCTTATTCTCAGAGCACTGACTTCATAATTCTCTCGCTTGAGCTCCTCCATCGGTCTTGGTTTAAGGAAGCCCCTGATTTTTTTTTTTTAAATATATTTTATTGATTTTACACAGAGAGGAATTGAGAGGGACAGAGAGTTAGAAACTTCGATGAGAAAGAAACATCGACCAGCTGCCTCTTGCACACACACACACACACACCCCCACTGGGGATGTGCCCGCAACCAAGGTACATGCCCTTGACCGAAATCGAACCCGGGACCTTTCAGTCCACAGGCTGACTCTCTATCCACTGAGCCAAACCGGTCCCGGCTGATTTTTTTTATTTTTTTATTTTTTGTCAAGGAAGAATTTTGTAGCTTCATCAATCTTGACTCATCATGCCAGTCAGATGAGATTTACGATAGCTGCATAATCAAGTTTTCAGTCTCCATTCTCAGAGATTCTGAGGTACTTAAACAATCCATTACTTTTTATGGCTGGGGAATGGGAACTTTTGTTCAAATATGGGTGAGAGAATCACCCCTGGCTAGAAGAGTCTTCTTAAGCCTTATACACGGGAATAAGCCTTACACCCAGGAATAAGAGGACAGGTTTATTCTAGATCTCGTGGTCTTCCCACAGACAAACCTGTGCCCCTAGGTAGGCCCGTCTCCCCAGATATCCCAAGTGCGCTCCTGACCTTGGCTCCGGAGGCTCACTCTCTTCCTCTCAGTGTTAACCTAAGAAACATTCAGACCTGCAAAGAAGTTTTGTGAGTTTATTTGAGCCAAACTGTTGACGATTGCCGGGAAGCAGAATCTCCAAGTATTGAGATGATGCTCCAGAGAACAGCAGATTTTCATCTTGTTTTATACATTACCATCAAAAGAGGAAATGTGGGCCGAAACCGGTTTGGCTCAGTGGATAGAGCGTCGGCCTGTGGACTGAGGGGTCCTGGGTTCAATTCCCGTCAAGGGCATGTACCTTGGTTGCGGGCATATCCCCAGTAGGGGGTGTGCAGGAGGCAGCTGATCAGTGATTTTCTCTCATTGATGTTTCTCTCTATCCCTCTCTCTTCCTCTCTCTGTAAAAAATCAATTATATATATATATATATATTGATGTTTCTCTCTATCCCTCTCTCTTCCTCTCTCTGTAAAAAATCAATTATATATATATATATATATATATATATATATATATATATATATATATATATATATATATATTTAAGAGGAAACGTGGGGTGGGGATTGGTAAGGTATGTACACTTATAATACCTTAATAAAAAAATGAGGAAAACATTAAATAAATATATATATATAAAGAGGAAACGTAACTGGGTTACATGCACTCCACTGGTGACAGATGAAGGAGGTGGGAGAAAGCAAAGTGAAGAAACGTAGGGTTGGATAAAATGATAGACACATACTTATTTTACTTAGGTGGATGCAGCATAGTTAACAGTCAGCAGTTAATTCAATAACAGCAAGGGGATTTGTGGTCTCTGCAGAGTGGTGCCTGTGCTTTGAGGGGTCCAGAAAAAGGGAAAATCACTTTGACATTTCAGTGATGTGTCACCGCAGATGCAAAAAGACAATGGGCTCCGTTAAGGTAAAGATCAACCTTTGCCAGGGAAGATTCCGGCCTAGGACCTGACTACCCACCATAAACTGCTTTTTAATTAAAACGGTTTTCATTTCAGGCCATCCTTTGCGGTGACTTTAGGACTTAAGGTGACCAGACATCCAGCTTTTGGCGGGACAGTCCCGACTTTTAACAATTTGTCCCGCGTCCCACAGCGTTTTTAAAAAGTCCCGATTTTCCCCCCAAAAAAATTGGGACTTTTTTAAATTTTTTTAATATATTTTTATTGATTTTTTTTTTCTTTTTTTTTTCAGAGAGGAAGGGAGAGAGATAGAGAGCTAGAAACATCGATGAGAGAGAAACACCGACCAGCTGCCTCTTGCACACCCCCTAATGGGGATGTGCCCGCAACCAACGTATATGCCCTGACCGGAATCGAACCTAGGACCTTTCAGTCCTCAGACCGACGCTCTACCACTGAGCCAAACCGGTTTCGGCAAAAATTGGGACGTCTGGTCACCTTACTAGGTCTCTGAGTTTGCAGGGCCGCCATCCAGGCCTTCCCTGAGCTGGTCAGGTCAGCATGTGGTCCCTTTTCCTCCACATTGGCCTGCAGTGTTTCTCCTGAGGGCGGGTCACCAGCAGGGTCCCCCTGCAGAAAGCTGAGACACAAGGGTGGATGGTAGGAAACAAGCCTAAGATTTCCATGTGCAAGAAGTATTTTGAGCAGGACTGTCCCTCCCCGCTCTCCCCCAGGGCACACACCCTCCTCAAATCATGGGCTCAGGCCTATACGCTGGAAGCAGCAGCGCCTCCCCACCCCTCCCCTCAGGTCCCCGGGAGTCGTAAATGTTGACCAGAGTGCTATCTTGAGGTTATTTCTGTCAGTTCTTTCCCCACATTTCCCATAATGTACGCCGCGGGATATTGTTGTCGGGATATATAATTTTCTAAGGCCCAGAAAGTTAGAGAAGTGGTAGGCTAAATAAAACTACACAGACATCTTTACTGCAGCACTTCTCAAGGCCTTTCATAAGCTACCTGGTGTGACGAATCGCCAAAAGCCAGTCACAATATAGAGTCATCTACAGTCACTGACATGACCACAGAACCTTCCTTCCAGGAAGATCTAATAAGACGTGCTCCGAAGGATCTTCGCTGGGGCGTGTCATGATGGGCGGGCCCTGCATCGCGTCAGAATCACCCAGGGAGCCTGGGTTACTGGCCCTGCTCCTAAGGATGCTAACCCTGGTGGTCTGGGGCAGAGTGTGGGGATCTGCTTCTTTTTTTTTTTTTATTTTTTTATTTATTGATTTTTTTACAGAGAGGAAGGAGAGGGATAGAGAGTTAGAAACATCGATGAGAGAGAGTCATCCATCAGCTGCCTCCTGCACACTCCCTACTGGGGATGTGCCTGCAATCATGGTACATGCCCTTGACCGGAATTGAACCTGGGACCCCTCAGTCCGCAGGCTGACGCTCTATCCACTGAGCCAAACCGGTTTCGGCGGGAATCTGCTTACTAGTTGCTGTCTGTGGTTTTCTTCTTAAAGCTTTCCTTGTGGTTTGGATGGTGACTACTGATCGTTAGGGCTTCTGAGACGCTATACCTGGGATCCTCCTGGGCCCTCACCAAGGAACTTGTACTCAAGACCCCTTTGTAGGTGAAAAACACGTTTATGCGAGAGAGATGCTGCAAACCGATGAGGGCCTTTGTAATTTGGGGGAAATTGCTGGCCTGTTTCTGTGCCTTTAGAAACCACCTCCTGTGTAGCCACCCTCAGCTACCCACATGGAAGTCCCCCTTCACAGCCCTCAGAGCTGTTGTCACTCGTGCCACTTTGGGCTATTTCGCATGTTTCTCTATTTTGCTTAATTTGTCTGTATCTCACCCTCCTGCGGGACCATATTCAGAGTGGAACCCAATTAAGTATTTGGGGCTTCAACGTCATGCAGGGTTGAACAAACAGTAAATGCTCAATGATTGCAGAGAAACTGAGGGATAAAAGGGACGTTGGTCCTCAAATGGCACTCACCAGCATTTTTAAATGGACAGTAATAGGCGTTTTATCACTGTGATATGTTTGTTACAACGACACATTTAAAGGAATTATTTCAGAGGTTAATTTTTAGCCCGACTGGTGCGGCTCATTGGTTGAGCTTCGACCTCTGAATCAGGAGGTCAAGGTTTATCCCAGTCAGGACACATGCCCGGTTGCGGGCTCCATCTCCATTGGGGATTGGGGGGGGGGGGGTTTTCAATGATTCTCTCTCGTCATTAATGTTTCTATCTCTCCCTTTCCCTTCCTCTCTGAAATCAATAAAAACATTTTAAAAAATAAAATAAAAGGCTAATTTTTAGATGACAATATTAACAATATACAAGTTATATCTATTAGAAATATAACTATTTAACCATAAGGTGAAAATACTTGCTGTCAAGTTAAAATAATAATGCAGCCGAAACCGGTTTGGCTCAGTGGTAGAGCGTCGGTCTGCGGACTGAAAGGTCCCAGGTTCGATTCCGGTCAGGGGTATGTACCTTGGTTGCGGGCACCTCCCCGGTAGGGGGTGTCCAAGAGGCAGCTGGTTGATGTTTCTCATCGACATTTCTAGCTCTCTATCTCTCTCCCTTCCTCTCTGTAAAAAATCAATAAAATATATTTTTAAAAATAATAATAATAATGCAAGGAGGTTCGTAGTTTTTCAAATTCTTATGGGAATGGCTGAGCAAAACGTGTGCAGGGCAGTGCTCTGGAGAACAAGGCTGGGAAGGCTGCTGGTGAGCAGAGGGGGCTGGGAATCAGGCTGGCAGGGAGGCCCTGGTAGAAATGCCAGCTTCCCCCAGCTCACAGGGTTAACACCGGGCAGTGCCTGGCACAGAGCCAGCGCTCCCCTCGTCCAGCCACTGGCTGCCGCATGCCACCAAGACGCTGGGCTCTGGACGGACGGACAGACAGGAGCGCTTAGACACCAGTCCCTGCTCCCACAGAGCTTACACTCTGGTGAACACACATTCAGTTGATTCGTGCTTCTGTGTAAATGCACATTTGCCACATTTTTGAGAGCCTCTAAGAGCACTTCATTCTCAGGCAGTTTTTAGGAACTGTTCTTATAGAAAAAGGATTGTTTTTTTATATTCCAGAACGGATTTATCCTCATATCACTTCATTGTTCCTGTCAGAATAATCACCTGAGGAGGCATATACTTATTTCAGTAACAAAGTCTTCGAACTTCTCCTGTGGAATTGACTTCCGAGCACAGCACCATCTTTTGCACAGCCTACATGCTTGTAAATATTTGTCTTAGGAGGACCGATTTGATGTTTTTGGAACAAAGGTTATTCACACAAAGGTCTGGTGACTGTGGTGGATCATCAGACAGGGCAGGAATTATTATTTGTCTCAAACTCTGAAAGGGCTCAAATCAGGAAGTCAGCTTTCTCATGGGACGGAAGAGTTCCCAAGGCTGAAGGGACATCTTGGCCACGTCAGGGCTACTTGGCTGTGAAGTTGCTTGCAATTTCCGTGTCTCAAACTTCATGGAGAGAGCCTCCTGGGGCTGTGAGAGGCCGTGGCACCCACCGCTTCCGTTCTGGGTGAAGTCCCCTGAGACCCGCAGCGTGAAGAGCTTGCGAGCTGCATTCACTTTCCTGGGAGGACCCTGGGCTGAGGGAGTGAGGCCCGGCTGGTCGTGGAGGAAGCACCGGGGCCTATGTCCACATTGGGTCTGAGTGTTTATTGAGTCTGTGTCTGCAAGACCTGAGTGTCCAGGGATTAATCACTGAGGAAATGAGTCCGGGCTGGGCAGAGGGGGTGGAGTATGAGATGAGGATGGGCCAGACAAGGACTGCAGAAGCTGGCTGTCCACTGCTTATCACATCTGTCACTTCAGGGTGGCCACAGAGCACTGGGCAAAAGCTGTAGGGACCTAGAGGGCCCTCGGTTCTCAAAGGAAAATGGTTGGGGTTTGTGTTCCCAGTATAAGTTCACACCGTATTTTACTACTTTCTTATTCTTCTGCAATATTTCTCTGGTACTTAACAGACACCATCTCATCGCTGTAACCAGAACTGACCCCCAGGACCCACGGGCACATGGGTGTAGGTGCTATGGCAACTAGAAACTCTTGTCTCTGTCTTCTGGCAACTTGAGTCTCCTTGGGAAGATAGTGATGATGAGTACGGCTGGCCAGGGGGCTTCCTTCCAAATGTCAGCTCCAGCTAATTGGTGGCTTCACAGGGGATTTCATCAGATCTAAGGCACCATGAATTGCAAGATGCTGTTCTTAAGAAAGATAAAGGTGCTGCCAATTAAATTGTGATTGCTTTTTTAGTTAAAATTTTTATTCATGCCTTTTTAGACCTACTTAGATGCATTATTTTTAACATGTATTTCTCTCATTCACAAAGTGGAAACTAAGTGGGCTTTGTTTTTCTGAGCTTCTTCACCGTCAGAGTAGTACCGGCTAAAGTACCTTTGACTTGGTGTTGTCGATGTCTCACTTCCCACACAGTGCGGCTCTCTGTGCATTGGCGAGGCAATATTTCTTACAAAAGGACTCTTGGCTTTTCTCCCAAATTTCTGGCTCCTGTTGTGTAAGGTGATATGCATACAAGTAATGACAACCACGGCCCAACCGCCACCTGCAACAGTGACTGTAAATGCATCTTGATTTCTAAGATATCAAACTGGAAAAATTCATCGTAGACTCTATGAAGTATAAATTCTGAGATTCAGCCAAAAAAATACTACATTCCTGCCCTGCCCAGGTGGCACAGTTGGACCATCGTCCCCACCAAAAGGTTTTGGGTTTGATTCCCGGTCGGAGCATATATCTAGGTTTCAGGTTCGAATCTCAGGTGGGGCACTTATGGGAGGCAACCAATGGATGATTTTCTCTCACATTGATGTTTCTCTCTCTCCCTTCCTCTTTCTCTAAAATCAGTAAAAACATATCCTCGGGTGAGGATTAAAAAAAAACTACATTCTTGTCATTAAGCTATAATTTCCTCTTGTATAATTTGCAAAACTGAATGGTTTCCAGTGCAACAACCACAACAGGGAGTCCTCTGTGATCTAACAGAGTCTGGGAGGCTGTATGCGTGAAGTGGGTGTAAAAAGGTGGGATTTGGTCTAAACACGAGGAGACACACACACACACACACCCCCATTCCAGAGAAAGAGCACAATTGAGAAGGTTCAAAGAGTAAACAAGCTTGTCATGTGAACCAGACAATGTGGCTCCCAGGCATGGATGAGGTTTAGTTAGGGATTGTGGACTCTAAAAGCATGAATTTTTGCTTTAAGAACGTAAGTTCAAATTAGTGTGCTTCACTTGTAGGAAAATAATAAATGGTTCTCATATTTCCCTAACTTTCATTTCTTTTCTTATCGTAGGTCCCGATGTTTTTAGTTCAAAGAGTTTTGCCCTTCAAGCCCAGAAGAAGATTCTGAGCAAAATAGCCAGCAAGACCGTGGCCAACATGCTGATCGATGACACCAGCAGTGAGATCTTTGATGAGCTCTACAAAGTCACCAAGGAGCACACCCACAACAAGAAGGAAGCCCACAAGATCATGAAAGACTTGATCAAGGTGGCCATCAAAATCGGGATCCTCTACCGGAACAACCAGTTCAACCAGGAGGAGGTGGCTATCGTCGAGAAGTTCAGGAAGAAGCTGAACCAGACGGCCATGACCATCGTCAGCTTCTATGAGGTGGACTACACCTTCGACAGGAACGTGCTCTCCAAGCTCCTGCATGAGTGCAAGGACCTGGTGCACGAACTGGTGCAGCGACACCTGACCCCCAGGACCCACGGGCGCATCAACCACGTCTTCAACCACTTTGCTGATGTGGAGTTCCTCTCCACCCTTTATAGTCCAGATGGAAACTGTAGACCCAGCCTCAAGAGAATGTGTGAAGGAATCAATAAATTGCTAGACGAGAAAGTCCTCTGAATATCTTCCCTCCTCCTGGACTTTGCTGCATTCTGGGTACAGCCCCCAGTGTGGTCTGGGTGAGAGTCAAGAAAATGGGAAGAAACCCTCATCGAAGACGCCCATGTTCTGTCCTTTTCATCCCTCTGATGTGGATGCCGAATTGAGCTCAGGTGTGTTTGTCCCCTGAGCTTGCTGACGAGGTCTGTACTCTAAATCACCTTTGTTTGCGAGCCCAAAGGACATGTCTTCTATGCCAGTGGTCGGCAAACTCATTAGTCAACAGAGCCAAATATCAGCAGTACAACGATTGAAATTTCTCTTGAGAGCCGAAAACCAACTTCGGCGCATGGGCCACAAAGTTTCAATCGCACTGTACGTGCGCGCCCGCACGTGGTATTCTGTGGAAGAGCCACCCTCAAGGGGCCAAAGGGCCGCATGCAGCTGGAGCTGCAGTTTGCCGACCACTGTTCTATGCTAAGCAGAAAGGCTGCCCTGCTCATCAAGGAGAGCTCAGTTCACCTGTGGAGTGGAAGGAGCCCTGGCCCGGAAGGCAGAGGACATGGTTTGGTTCCCAGCTCTACCAGTACAACTCCATCCTCTGGATCCTGCCTGCCTGGACTGCTGTGAGGATCAAATGAAACAATGTATGTTCACAACTTTGAAGACGCTAATGTAGGGTCTTCTTTTCTCTTCAGAGTGTGAGAGGGAGCCACTTGGATCTAGACTATGAAGCAGCAAAGAACAGAACAATAGTCTCTGGTGGGCTGGGTTTGCAATCCGTCTCTAGATGTGCTATTTCAAACAAATTGAAAATGAATCTAAAGGTGTGAAAAAGTATAATTGCAAATTGGGAAAAGAACTCTGTTTTCTGGATCTTAGATGTGCGGGTCTGTGATCCTCCAGTGGGCAGGTAGAGTCCCACCCGTCACAGTCACACAGAAGTGGAGAACTGTGCTCCCTGCAGGACCCCCTTTCCTCCTCAAAGGGGCACAGTCCGTGAGGCCCAGGAGGGTTTATTCGGCTGCACAGGAGAGTCAGGCAAAGTGAACCCCCACCCATCTTTCTTGGCCTCTCATAGTCCTTGTGTGCTGTTTTCTCTAGTTTGTTAATAAATTGAAACTACCCTTCCAACAAGAGGTTTTGGAATTGTGATTCAAAAATAAAATCCCTGCGCTGGCCGGCTTGCTCAGTCGGTTGGAACGCCGTCCCATGCACCAAAAGGTTGCAGGTTGGATCCCCGGTTGGGGCTGTACTGGAGGCAACTGATCAATGTTTCTCTTTCACATCGATGTTTCTCTCTCTTTTACTCTTCCTCTCTGTCTAAAATCAAGAAACATTCTCAGGTGAGGATAAAAAGTAAAATCCCTTGGAGTTAGATACAGAGTTAAGGTTAATGGGATTTAAAGGAAGAAAATGAGGAGTAAGGCCTCTGCACATAGACCCTGTGGGGAAGTAGTCCAGGGGAAACCAGGTGGGGTATGTGTCCCTGGTCCAGGGGGAGCCAACTCACAGACATGGTGACTGCCTCTTCGCAATGTCTCACAGCCTCGCTTTCACACTGGCTTCGGACATCTTTTCATCAGAGTCTTTTTTTTTTTTTTTTTTAATATATTTTATTGATTTTTGTACAGAGAGGAAGGGAGAGAGATAGAGAGCTAGAAACATCAATGAGAGAGAGTCATCGATCAGCTGCCTCTTGCACACCCCCCACTGGGGATATGCCTGCAACCAAGGTACATGCCCTTGACCGGAATCGAACCCGGGATCCTTTAGTCCCCAAGCCGACGCTCTATCCGTTGAGCCAAACCAGTCCCAGCTCATCAGAGTCTTAATAAACATCAGGACACTGTATTGTCTTATACTGTTGTCTAAAGGACACCACATTAAGAGACGTACTCTTGCCCTGGCTGGTGTGGCTCAGTTGGTTGAGTGTCACCCTGTGCACCAAAAGGTCGCTGGTTCAATTCCCAGTCAGGATACATGCCCAGAGTTGGGCTCAATCCCCAGTAGAAGGCCTGCAAGAGGCAGCCAATCAATGTTTCTCTCTTCCTCTTTCTGTCTCTCTAAAAATCAATAAAAATGTTTTTGGGTGTTTTTTTTTCTTTTACAAAAAAGATGTGCTCTTCCCACATCATCTCCTGTCCCACTATGCTTCTCTTATAGAACACATTAGCTCAGCCCCATGGTACATCCTACTCCATGGTCTCTCTCTAGCAGGAACATCAAGATGGTTTGTGGGAACATGTGAAACAAACCTACAGTGTCCTTTTAGCTTCCACTGGCTCCCATGTCAATCAATATCAGTGCAAACCATTCAGCTCTTCAGCTACCAGCACTCAAAATTATTTCATCGGAAGGATGTCCAGGGAGGAATAGGGAATAGTTAAGTCAGCCCCTGTTCTCCATATTTGACCGGCATGGCCTAGTGCCTCCTCGTAGACAAAAGGACTAACAATGATACTTTGTGCACATCTGGCTGGAGTCGCTGGTCATTGGGGCAAAGCTGGTGGGAATTAACAGGCAGACTTCTCACCCACCCAGTCGGCAGCAAGCAGCCCAGCAGTAGCCACACGAATTTTCACAGGCAGAGCCCTCAGTGCCTGCCTTGGTGTACTCATCCGATTAAGGGCTGCATGCTAGTTTAAGGGCTGGTTCTTTTTTCACTAAGCAGGTGGACCTATCCAGAGGACTGAGACCCAAAAAAGAATGGATGGAGCTGTCATCTGTCCATCTGAGACAGCAGGACAGAAGACAGGATCCCCAGCCAAAGAGGATTGATTGCAGGTACTCCCTGCTCCACAGCCATGGCACACAGCAGTGGCGGCAAAGGAGGGACGAGCAGGTTCTGACAGCCCATGAGTCTCTGCGGGAACTGGGTCCTCCTTGCTCTGCTCAGAGAAGGAGCAGTACTTCCAGCAGCAGGTCTCAGCAGGGGCAACAGCAGAGTGTAGACCAAGACATCTAGGGCCTCAGGCCCCCCCACTGCAGCACCAGGCAGCTCTCTCTACTGCAGGCCAGCTGGGTGTATCTCAAGCTTATCAACAGCGTCCGAGGGAGCTGGGCTAGCCAGGTGCAGGAGACCCGCCATTCCACTAACCCAGCGGTGGGCAAACCGCTGCTGCCAGCCACATGCAGCTCGCGAACCTCGGTCTGCCGCTCTGTTGACTAATGAGTTTGCCGACCACTGCTCTACCCCAATCTTATGTATACATTTCAACATGCCATTGGCATATAAATTCAAGTGACTGTCAAGTTTCCTCAGCCAAATGAAATGGTTACAAATTTCAAATACTTTACATAATAATGCAGTGACCAAAGAAAGGATCTAATTATTGGTTTATTCCCAGAGTTTTAACTATATCACTTGAAAAGCTGTTTTGGCTGGGGTGGGGGGGAATGTGACAGGCTAGCAGAGGCTTTCAAAAACAGGACTCTGTGGATGTGCATTTTGCTCAGAATCCTGTGCAAATTTTTCAATAATGAGAACCCACGAAAGCAAGGTTAGCGTGTCTACATGTAAGTGGCAGCTGAAATAAAACTGATTTCAAAACAATTAACAGTACAAAATCACTCAGTTGACTAAGCCCCACACAAACCAGGATTGCCTGGCTGAGTAATTCTGAGGCAGAGAAAGGACTCATTCTTTCAGGAGGGTGAGAGGGCCGGCAGAGTAGCTTGTCTGTCATCTGAAAACATCACCGAGTCTCTGAGCATCCCTGAGCACGCGGCTCTGTCCCCAAGGGAGGACACGAGGGATGCATGCCGAAGTCCCCACCCCACCCTGACTAGGTGCCCTCCGTGAATCAACCCCGCAGGAACACATTCCCTGCCGGCTGTGCCTGCCATACGTCTGTGTCACTCTTCCTCCGTGTTTGCATCTGTGAGTCTTGACACCCTCAGCAACTCCAGGTCTCTGCTCAGTAACAAATGAAAATGAAAAGACTTCTCCATCTGTGCGGCTCTCCAAACTCCCATCTCCCCCATCTGTACATTTCTCAGAAGCAAATTGGTACACTCACTGGCTGCTCCAATGAACTTCTTGTATTTCATTTATATAAAAGAAGAAAACTCAAATCAGGCTTCCATGTCCTCCATCCCAATGCCTTTGGGAATTATTTATTTATTTATTTATTTATTTATTATTAATATTATTATTATTATTATATGGTCCCCGATGTCAAGAGCAAAACCAGTCAGTAAAAATTCTAGAGCAGCCAACTGGCTGCCAAGACACTGCATTAGCAGGACACTGCAATGTCCAGTAATGGGCTGGGACATTGACAAGAGTCATGAGTCAGATAGCCGGGAAGGAGAGGGTTGCAAGGCTCGCCCAACCCAGAACTCTGTGGTCAGTGGGTTTCCCTTACTTAATCCGACCCTGCTCTAGGGGCTTCAAGCAGGCCACGCCCACCTCCTGCTCTTTCTGTAGAAAGTTGCCTTGCTTGTTAGAGATAAGACTTTTCTATAATCGCTCCTCAAAATGGCACCTAGGAATCCTGTGGTGGGTGAGCTGGAAGGTGCAAGAGTCCATGAGTTCTGAAAGGAGTTTTAAGATTTTTGTTTCATCCTAACTTAAAAAAAAAAAAAAAATCAAGATCAACATCAGTAGCTTTTGAATCATGTGGAAATGATTATCTTATAACCAGTTGGTGCCATCTGGCTTCAGGATTTGAGTTACTCTTTGTGTTTACAATGTCATTCATGCTGATTGATCAACTCAAATGAGAGGAAATTATTTAACTTAATATGTTTCTCTACCAAGACCTGGGCATCCCCTAAGGGTTTGTAGGCCTAGTTGCACATCTCTGAGTTCTCAATTTTGAGAAATATTGCTACTAAATATGGAAGTATAGGCTGGTAGAGAATGTGTGTCACCCTGCCCTTGATGGTGACTCGCTTGTGGGCCTCACAGGTTGAAGGGTAAGCCTGTGTCTGAGGGACACAGAGGCCTGCTGCAGAAGGGACAGGCTCCCACATGAAAACGGGCCAGGCAGAGCTACCACATATAAATCAAAGGACTGACAAACCTGTCCTGGCAATCCTAACAAGAAATCTCAAAGATACAAGAGAGCCCATTGCCAGACATGCCAGGCACTGCTGCTCCCAACGAGGGGAATAGTGGAGAAAGCTTGCAAAGCTTCCTTGCAAAGAGAAGTGACCTGCACCTGCCAACACCGTCCCAGTCCCAGCTGCACCTGCAGCATGCAGATTCCCAGGTGTCGGGAGTGTGTGTGGATCAAGGATCCCAACAGCTTAATCTTTGGTTGAATGGAAGAAGAAGGCAGGTGGCACTCAGAATGCCTCCCAGTCCCCGGAGGAGGAGGGGGTTAGCCAGAGCAAGCCACTCTCACACCCCACCCTGATTAGCATCTCAGTGCCACACTAACCTGTCCTTTCCCTTTCTGTCTTTTTTTTTTTTTCCTGAGTTGGGGCAGGTCTCTACAGAGGAGGCGTGCTGGCCGCCCACCCAGACAGCTGGAGTTTGGGCCACCAGACCCCCCAGGCCGTGGTATAGGACTCTTCCTTGCTGACTGCTAAGGCCTTTCTGGACCAGTTCCTGGGAAAAGGGAGTCTGGGGATTGGCTCCACCTCAAGGAGGGGCTGGGTGGGAGCCAGGGCTTGGCACAAAGCGAATGCTGAATGCCCAGGCTCGTGAGGCCGCAGCAATTAGGTTATGTTAGGAGGGAAAGAGCGCTCTTCCAGCCTCTGGCTGGTGAAGGAAGAGCTTGCGGGCTAGGTCCCAAGGGTGACTGGGCTCTTCTGTCAGAGCAATGTCTTCCCTGCCAAGAGGGTCGTATTTCCTTAGGGATGGGAATGGGCTGCCCTGGTCTGTGTAAGAAGCAGCTACTACTTGACCTTAGAAATTGATCGCTGGGTTTGGGAGACAGAAAGTTGCACAAGATCCCTAAGAACACGGCCAGTTCCATGCTCCGTATTCTGCGCATCACAGGAGAGCGGCTTTGGACGTTTCTTCATTGCAGGTTGCTTAGAGGGGAGCTAGTCATTGTTTAAATGGAGAAATAGCTTCCAAACAGACTGAAGAATGACTCCTCGATGATCCCCGCCAGAACTTCTGACCATAGGTCTAAGTTCATGATTTCAAAAGGGAAAAGCTTTAAGCCAGAAAATGCAGGATAAAATCAATCCATGAAGACAGTGAGCTGCAATGTGGGCCCAGATAGTCAGCCAGGCACCAGCTTAGCAGGTGCTCGCTGGGATCCAACTTTAAGACTGACCCTCTACCGAGATACACATTTCAAATCAAAATGTGTCAGACTCCAGCAACACAAATCTTTGTAGAGATAATAGGATGATGAGAAGCCAAGTCATGAATAAGTCATTACTGATTTGAGTCAAATACCATAGTAAATTATCAGAATTAGGTTTAAATCCTATTAAATAAAAGACTAATATGCAAATTGACCGAACGGCAGAACAACCAGTCACTATGATGTGCACTGACCACCTGGGGGCAGATGCTCAACTCAGAAGCTGCCCCCTGGTGGTCAGTGTGCTCCCACAAGGAGAGTGCTACTCAGCCAGAAGCCTTGAGCCAGGCCCATGGCTGGCGAGCACAGCAGTGGTGGTGGGAGCAGTGCTAAGGATATCCAAGTGCCGTCTTAGGCCCGCTCTCTGGGGGGAGTGGGCCTAAGCTAGCAGTCAGACACCCCCCAAGGACTCCAGACTATGAGCGGGCACAGGCTGAGTTAAGGGACCCCCTGAGTGCACAAATTTTGTACACTGGGCCTCTAGTATATTAATAAGGCCATTCTCCCAATAAATGGAACTTTTATGAAGTTCTCAGAACTTCTCTCCCCACTGTTTGAAACATTTTTATTCCATGTCATTACAGCCCAAAAGCTCTTCCTTCACAAGCCAGGGGGTGGAAGAGTGCACTTTCCCTCCTAACATAACCCTAAAACATTCAGCATTCTCTCTATGCCAATGACATGCACCCCAGTGTATTCCATGCACCCAGTATGGGAAACTCATTCTCTCATTGAAATAACACTATCCTTATTCATATATACAACTAGTGTTCTTTGAAATATCTCTAACATGCATCTTTATGCTGCATTCCATGTACCCCAGTGTTGTGAACGCACCTTTTTTAATGAACACTTTTATTGAAATATAACTCACATAGCATACAATCCACCCATTTAAAAGCATGCAATTCAGCAGCTTTTGGTATATACACAGATATGTGCAACCATAACCACAGTTTTAGAATATTTTTATCACCTCAAAAAGAAACCTAGTACCCTTTAGCTATCATTTCCCTCTGCCCATTCATACCTTACTAGCAATATAAAAGTTGTTCTTTTATATTGCTGTACATCACACATAATAATTTTTCAATATTGGAATTGCACTACGGAATTGTAGATTCAGAACAAACAAATCCCAATGACATGCACAACTAAGACTCATTGTGTGGATTCAGGTTGAGTCTTAAGCGTCCTCTGCATCATTCCTGGGGGGACAAGCCTCACCACCCTCTTAAAGGGTGGCTCTGCAAGGAGGTGGATTGATCTAAGGATGACAGGATGTTGAAGTATCCAATTATTATTATAGAATCATCTAGTTCTCTCTTTACTTCTATCAGTTTTTGCTTCCTATCATTAAGTGCATACATGTTTATAATTGTCGTGTCAACTTGTTGTGTTGAACCTTTTATTAATATGTAACACTAGAGGCCCAGTGCACGAAATTCGTGCGTTGGGGGGATGGTGGCACCTCAGCCTGGCCTGTGCCCTCTGGCAGTGCAGGAGCCCTGGGGGGATGTCCAACTGACAGTTTAGTGGGGCTAAGCTGTCAGTCGGACATCTTTAGCATCGCCACGGAGACAGGAGAGGCTCCCGCCACTGCCACTGTGCTCGCCAGCTGTGAGCCTGGCTTCTGGCTGAGCCACGCTCCCCTTGTGGGGGCACACTGACCACCAGGGGGCAGCTCCTGCATTGAGTGTCTGCCTCCTGGCGGTCAGTGTGAATCATAGTGACCACTCATTCCACCATTTGGTCATTTGCATATTAGCCTTTCATTATGTAGTATTCTTCTTTGCCTCTTGTGACCTTTTTTGGATTTAAAGTCTATTTTGTCTAATATTAGTACAGCCAATCCTGCCCTCTTTTGGTTACTATTTGCATAAAATATCTTTTTCCATCCTTTCACTTTCAATCTATTTGTAGAGTGAGTTTCCTGTCAATGGCATATAGTTGGAGCATGTGTGTTCTTTCCATTTTGCCAATCTCTGTGTTTTGATTGGATAGTTTAATCCATTTACATTTGAAGTAATTACTGATAAGAAAGGACTTCTGTCATTTTACTATTTGTTCTCTACCTGCCTATAGCTTGTTGTTCCTGCATTTCTTCCTAATTTTGTGTAGATATTTTGAAGTGAAATGCTAAAATCTCATTTCCTTTTGTGTGTATTCTACAGTTGTTTCCTTTGTGGTTACCATGTGGAATACATTTAATGTCCCCAAGTTAAACACTCTCATTTGAATTTATACCAGTGTAACTTCAATAGCATACAAAAACTGCTCCTTTACAGCTCTGTCCCACCCTTTCTGTTGCTGTCACATAGTATATCCTTCTATGTTGTGGTCCAAAAACATAAATTAATAATTATTTAAATGTATTTGTCCTCCAAGTGTGATAATGGACATTAGAAATGTCGATGCCCACACCCTCCACAGTCTCTGCTGTTACCTTGGGAGCTGGCACTGGTCATAGAGCCCAGACAGAAAGTAGAGTGACCTGGTGAGCAGCACAGATAATTTGTGTTTGGATTCTGATTCTAGCACTTGGTTGTGAGAAGCTGAGCAAGTCAACTGGCCTCTCAATGCCTCAGTTTCCTAATCTGTAAAATGGGCACCATAATATCATCTCCCTTACAGAATTATTGGAAAGATTATTAGAAATATGCAGATAAAATACTCAGACACTGGCTCATAAGCGTAATAAAAGTTAAATGCTGGTGGCAGTGATGCCTAAAAAAATAAGTAAATAAATAAATGTGTTTGTCCTGTAAATCATGTACAAAACAAAAAGTGGAGTTATTACAATAATGCTAGCCTGTGTATTTACCTTTATTGTGATCTTTATTTCTTCATCCTTTCATTTCATCTTATCAGACTCCCTTGAGCTTTTGTTTTTACAGGCTAGGCCTAGTGATACCAAACTCTCTCAACTGTTGTTTTTCTGAGAATGTCTTAATTTCTCCCTCACTTTTGAAAGTCAGTTTTGCTAGACATAGGATTCTTGGTTGACAATTTTTGTTGTTGTTAAAAACTGGACATTTGGATCTAAAAATGTGGTAACTCTGGATATCAGCTTCTCTTTCTCAGGGTTTTCTAGGTATTTTTGTTTGTTTGTTTTGTTTTTTTGTTTATGTTTTTGGTTGTTGTTGTTCTTGCTTTATTGTTGTAGGCTGTTCCTATGATAAGGATCAACCTAAGATATAAATGAAAGGTCTTTTCAGGTCTTTTCTGAGCCTTCGCCTTTCCCTGGGCATGCACAGTCACTTTCTAATTATCCCCATATATGAAGTTGTTTTCAAATGTCCTGGTCTTTAATATCTGACTCCCAGAAAAGAAAAAATGAAGGGGAAAAGGGGCCGGTGAGGACATAGAAGGTAGCTAGGCAGTTAGGGACGGGTCCTGGAGAAGGGAAACTAAATAGAGAAATCCAAGAATATCAGAAGATTGCAGACATGGCAGGATAGAGTTTGCTGGTTATGCCCTGATCTGAGAAAAACCGCAGAAATAAACAAGATGACCCAGGGCCAAACCCAGTTGAGCGAGGAAAAGACAGTGACATCACCTCAGACCTGACATGGCAATCCTCAATCAGGTCCGTCCCACTGGTGTGAACTTGAGCTTTAAAATGTATGGATGTTACTAAAGCAGAATTCTTTGAATGATCAATCAGAAGCTAGAAAAACAAATATCTACTCCTGGACAAAGAAGCTTTACCGGCAACCAACTCGGGACCCCTTCCCACTGTGGGGAGTCTCTCTCAATAAAATTTTATTTCCACTTACCTCCATGTCCATGAATTCATTGTTCAACTTCATAAGCAACAAACTGAGACCCCTACAGAAAAACTAATACCACCAGCTCTTTAAGTCCCCTGGAAGTCACAACAGCTGGAAGGTAAAATACTTAAAATTATAGGAGGTGCAGCAATAATGACCACCTGCCTCTTTGCATCTCTGTGATCAGAAGTGACAATCAGTGATCAGAACCCATATTTGGAAGAAAGGACCTTTTTGACCAACCTGATTCTTGCAATTGTGTGCAAGCTGCTCAAAACTGAACATGCGCACAACTGCCTGCCACATGACTGGAAATAGGGAGTAAGTAGCTGCTACTGTGCTAAGAGCTGAAATTGACCAAAATTAACCATCCAAGCCTTCTCATAAAAAGTTGTAAGCCTTAATAGAATCCAGAGTTTCAAAATAGTTTACATCAGACAACTTCTGCCAATGAAATTGTTGTCTATGTGGAGAGACATTTCCTGTTGCCTCTTACTCTCCCATCTTCCCAGAATCCTCCTTGGCACATTTACTCTAGAGTCTCCTGCCTATTCTCTCATGCCCTATCACATGTATATATCCATGACCTCAATGAAGAATGCCTCCGCTGGTGATACCTCCTGCCACTTAGGTGTTCAAACCATTGAAGAGATCATGAATTCTGCTCAGCAATGGTCATTGGCCAAATGCAGGATTTGTCAGTCTAGGAGGACTAAGGTCCCACCTCTTTAAATCTCTCAGCTCCTCAATCATGCATCATTTCACATTTTCTACCAATGTGATCAAAATCCCAAGAAAAAAAGAGGATCTTCATGCTGTGTTTGTGTATGTGTACACATATATGTTGATGTACAAAAACTTCTTTTCTAGTTCCCAAAACCATGAAAATAAATATATATATTTATATATATATATATATATATATATATATATATATATATATATATATATACACGTTAGAGTAAAATCCTACTGAGAAATTCCCCCAACCTCTCCAAGTTAACTACAAACAGGATTGCTTAAAATTTTCTTGGCAAAACTTAACATCTCCAAGAACTTGAACAAGGAAAGCCAGCCCATGAGCACATGTGCTTGCTTGATGCCTCTGAACTTGGAGCAGGTTCTCTGACCATCAGTAGTGGAGAGAAGTGGTGACATTCCACCTCCCTCTCCCCTCTCTGCCTCTCACCCTCTGTATGACGTTGGTCTCATTGTCGACCAATTAACACTGGGTTGATGTGAGGGGAGACTGAAGACCCCTTCACTCAGCAGGGAACTTACTGGGCTGCTGAACCAGGTCTTTGTGAGAGACTGGTTCCTCCTGACTCTCCTCCCCCACTTTGTAACTGCCCTGGCAGAAAAGGCTTACAGGGGAGTGGGTGGCCCTCACAGTTGTGGCTGGCCAATTCCTCACTTGCCTGTGAGTTCCCAGAGGAAATGCAAACAAATCGGACTACACTTGGCTGCTGGCCAGTGAATCTTTGAACTTCTTCAATAAGTCTTTAAAAGTTTGGTTCTGACCCAAATCTTTTGCTCCAACATAAAAACTGCTGGGCCTCAAGTCTCTCTGTGTAGGGAAACAGTGTGTCTGTGGCATTTGAATAAGGGTGTTTATCTAAAAATGGTTCCTTGAGTTCTACCGGATTGCACAATGAGCTCACTGTGCCTCACCTTCCACCTTCAAGCCTTCCTGAATATCTAGTTTGTTCACTTACACCCTTCCCCTCGGCTGTTGGCTGTATTTACTTGTGAATGTTCCTAACTCTTGTCTTCTTTCTTTGTAAGCCCCCAATTGTGCTTTGTAAAAGGGCCCAGAGGTTGCTGAATTTTCACTGAAACCAGGATGAGAGAGAACAAACGAGCGTTTGGAAGGTATTGGCCGTGGGTATTCACTATGCAGAGTGGCTGTGGAGCTACCACTGTTACAAAAAAAATGTTTTTGCCGAAACCGGTTTGGCTCAATGGCTAGAGCGTCGGCTTGGGGACTGAAGGGTCCCGGGTTCGATTCCGGTCAAGGGCATGTACCTTGATTGCGGGCACATCCCCAGTAGGAGGTGTGCAAGAGGCAGCTGATCGATGACTCTCTCCCATCGATGTTTCTAACTCTCTATCTCTCTCCCTTCCTCTCTGTACAAAATCAATAAAATATTTTTTTAATGGTTTTGAGAAATTGGGGAGGTAGAAGGTACAGTTTTTTTCTTTTAGACTAAATGGTACATTAGTTGTTGTTGTTGTTTTCATTCTCTTTGTTGCTTAGTTTCAAAGCAGATTATATGGCAGATACCTGTTCTCCTAAGCCACATCTCCTGCTCTTATAAACAAGTCTCAAGAGAGAACCAAGTGTTCTGGACCAGGCATTCCTGAGTCCCAAAACAATACCCTCCCCACTTTCACTCCCACTCCCTCCTGGAAATACTATTATTGAGTTCACTATGAGACGGAAAGAAAGCCAGTTGCCAGTGAAACACTAAGCAGGGTTTGTTTGTTGTTGTTTTATTTGTTTTTATCTCTCCTCCCACCAGTTAACCTATACAGCATGGATATTCCAACAGCAACCAAATCCTCCCCAGGGGTCTCCTTGAGTACTAAATTTGAGACCTCCTCAACCTGAAACCTGCCTGCTCCAGACCTATAGCAGATCTGGGGATGAGAGGCATCAAGCCAGTTCCCCCAAAGAGCCCTACATAGTTTGAAATGTAATTGGGAGCAAAGGAGGATTCCAGACTCTAGGAAGAGAAAATCACAGATAACACCCTAGGCGTCTTTTTAAAGAAAGTTGGAGTGATCAATAATTGTTAACCCACCCTAGCTGGTGTGGCTGTGAACAGAGCAATTAGTTCTTGGAGTGAAGAGTCCCAGGTTCAATTCTGGTCAAGGGCTCCATCCCCCACTGGGATCAGGGCACATGTGGGAAGCAACCAATCAATGTGTCTCTCTCATATCAATATTTCTCTCTGTGTCTCTCCCTTCCTTCCACTCTCTTTAAAAAAACAATGGGAAAATATCGTCAGGTGAGGATTAACAACAAAATGTTAACCCATTTCCATAACTGCTCTCTTAATCAACACCTCCATAGAGTTAGGCCTGAGCTGTTCATTTTCATCTGAGTGACTTTTAGTGACCATAGCTGGAAACAGACTCCATTTCAGAATTAGTTTTCTTTACTGCACACTTCCAGCATGTCATAGGGCATTGAGTGTTGTGAAGTAACATTCTTTGTTCCTCTTAAAGTGTCAGCTTAAACTTATCTTATATAATAAAAGCCCAGTGACCAAATGGCAGAACAACCAGAACTATCAGTCGACAAGTCACTATGACGTGCATTGACCACCAGGGGGCAGATGCTCAAGGCAGAAGGGTATTCACTATGCAAAGTGGTCAGTGCTCTCTCACAGTGGGATGATCCTCACAGGCCACGCCCCCCATTAGTGCACAAATCCTGTGCACCGGGCCTCTAGTATTATTATAATTGTTCTGTTTTATTAGTAGTTACTATTATTCTCTTATTGGGCCTAATTTACAAATTAAACTTTATTGTAGCTTTATATGCATAGAAATAATATATATAGGGTTTGGTGCTATCCAAGGTTTCAGGCATTCACTAGGGCCTTGGAATGTTTCCCCCATGGATAAGAGGCACTACTGTACATATTTATTTTATACACTAGTGGCCCAGTGCATGGATTCGTGCACATTGAAAGGGAATTAATTAGAGGAGATAGCTGGCTTTCAGACATATTCTGTCACTGACACTGGCTGGGGGAAGGGACCACAAGGAATTGGGCTCCCTTCTCCCTCCTGTCAGGGTCCGGGGTGCGGGTGAACAGGATTCAGGGCTGATAGGGCGCCGGCAGAAAGCTAATCAATGCCTGACTCCATGAGGAATCAGGCTCCCTCCTCCCTCCTGTCAGGGTCAGGAGTGGGGAGGGCCAACTGGGGCAGGGTCAGCCGGGCAGAGGAGCTGCGGGAGGTTGGGGAAGCAGATCAGCCTGAATCCAGCCGGTTAGACTCCACAGTGCACAGGTATGGTCCCTAGGCCTGATCAGGGCCTATAAGAGCTTTCCTTCCCCCAGCTGCTGGCAGCTGGCCCCATCCCCGCTCCTGCCACTGCTTGTCATCTATGCTGCACCACCCCCATTCCTCATCCCTACTGGTCACCTCCCTCTGCAGGCAACAGGTGTGGAGTGCAATTGCTTGGCTGGCTTGGGCCTCATCCTGCAGGGTGATTGCTGGCCAGCCCTGCTCACCCACCACAGCATCGCTGGCTGGTTGCCTGGGCCTCACTCTGCAGGGCAATCGTGGGGCAATGGCAGGGCCCCCCTGACCAATCGCATTGCACCCGCCTTGGCTAGTCTGGTGCCAGTGCGTGTCATAGCGTGGTTGTCCAGACGGTCATTCTGCTGTTTGGCCATTTGGTCTATTTGTATATTACGCTTTTATTATTACAGATATTTTTTACTTAACTGAAAGTAAGTTGTATGCATTATGTTCCTTTATCCCACTCCAGTGGATATTTCCTAAAAACAAAGACATTTTCTAACTTAATCTCAGTACAGTTATGAAGATTAGGAAATTATCATTGATATTCTATCATCTGATCTCAGACACTATTCAGATTTCCTTCATTGTCCAGTAATGATCTTTTTAGCAAAAGCAAATTCAAGTACAGTATAAGAAACATAGTTAATAATCCCATATAGCCCTAACCGGTTTGGCTCAGTGGATAGAGCATTGGCCTGCGGACTGCAGGGTCCCAGGTTCAATTCCGGTCAAGGGCATGTATCTTGGTTGTGGGCACATCCCCAGTAGGGAGTGTGCAGGAGGCACTAGATTGATGTTTCTCTCTCATCAATGTTTCTAACTCTCTATCCCTCTCCCTTCCTCTCTGTAAAAATTCAATAAAATATATTTTTAAAATATATTAATAACCCTATATAATAAAATGCTAATATACAAATTGTCCCCTTGACTGGGAGTTCCATCAGGAATTTAATCAGGAGTTTGACCAGGGGGTGGGACTGGCCCACCAACCACGCATGGCCCCTCCCCCCAGCTGACCCCTCCCCCCAATTGGCCCTTCCCCTTGGCCAGCCCGGCCTGATTGGCCCCAATCGGGGCAGGCCGAATTCATGCACTGGGCCTCTAGTATGTACATAAATGTGCTGGGCCTAGTATTTCAGGACACCACGAAAATCATTTACAAAATGGACACCATCACCAGAAAAAAGAGGAGCTTCCAAAGATGCCTGCTCCTCGCATTCCCTATTTAGGCATCCTTTTTCTTTTCAGATGTGGTGATTATCACATGATCTTCCCGCCACCCCCAAAAAGGGTTTACTTTAACCACCCATAAAACAACTTCATACTCTATCATAATATTTGTGGATTAAATGGGATACTTGACCTCATTTTGTTCTGTTTTCATTTTTTTCTGTTTCCATCTTATTCAGATATTTACATAGAAATTTCTAAAATTGGCCAGAACGCTGACGGAGCAGACAAGTTATGTGAGCAGATGAAATAACATATTCACGGATATTTATGATGTTGTAACTTTCTAAAATGCTGTGAAGTCAACTCCTCATACAAAGATAATATTGCTAGTGCTGGTGTTTATGGCAAGTCATAAATGAAAAGGTGGATGCCTATTTTTGGTAATGGATGCTGTAGGTCACTTCGACATGACGCTCTGCTATAGAGAATTTCGGGATGGCAGTTTAAGAGCAGGCTGATCTTGGAGGGAGGCAGCCCAGGCTACATGCAAAGGGGTACAGTCATTGTCACCTGCCCAGGTAAAGAGTGGTTTCTGCTGTCCGACCTCGGCTGCCTTGCGGTAGGTGGGGAGTCACACTGTGCACTCGCTTCTGCTTCTATCCTTGTGCTAGTTATCCCCGCAAGAGCTAGTAGTACCTCATTGCTCTGGAACTCAAACACAATTCTAGAAATACAGAAAATCCAGTAAGGGATGGCTCAGTGTCCCTAGATTACTACCATGGGGTGAAGTGAGCAACATTAAGCACCCAAGAATTATGACCAAAAGAAAATAGGGAGCTGCCTGAACCAACCAACATTCAGTCAGGAAAACAAAAAGCACTCCAGACATTTCAAACAGAGAGAATTTAGTGCAGGAAATTGACTGCCAAGTTGACGAAAGAGCTAAGAAGCCTAACAGGATATAGTAATGCACCCCAGTGATCGGCAATAACCGTAAACCCTAATTCCACCAATCTTTAGGGCTGGCGATACCAAGCAAGGGAGGCAATGTTACTTGCTCTCAGGAGCAAGGGCATCCAGTTTGGATAAAAATGTGAAGTAGATTTTGGGCACATTCCAACCTCCATTTCCACCCCTTTTTCAGGAGTCCCAGTCTGGGGGGGGGCAAAGCTTTCTTTATAGAGTACTTAAAAGGTTAAAGAAAGCCATGAACTTCATGGTGCTCAGTCTGAATCCCATTAGGTAACAAAGAAATGCCGGGTCCTCTCAGGTCTTTGAATAAACATAAAGGAGAGTAACAAAAATAAGTGTGGCAAAAGGAGGTTTACAGTTGTATGTGAAACAGTTTATTCTTTTATTAAAATAAATTTTTATTAATTTCAGAGAGAGGGAGAAACATCAATGATAAGAGAGAATCATTGACCGGCTGCCTTCTGCATGTACCACTCTAGGGATCAAGCCCACAACCCGGGCATGTGTCCTGACTGGGAATTGAACCATGACCTGCTGGGCTGAAACAGTTTATTCTTGCATTATTTTGCATATGAACTATAAATCTACTTTTGTCTCACCCTGTATATATTGTTATTAACATAATAATCATTTATCCTATAGAATAAAAGGCTAATATGCAAATCGACTGAAAGGTGGAATGACCAGTCACTGTGACACACACTGACCACCAGTGGTAAGATGCTCAATGCAGGAGTTGTCCCCTGCTGGACAGTGCACTCCTACAGGGGGAGCATCGCTCAGCCAGAGCCAGGCACATGGCTGATGAGCCTCTCCCACCTCTGCAGCTACGCTAAGGAGCAGCAAGCTCAGCAGTAAGGAGCAGCAAGCAGCAGGCAGTAAGGAGCGAGGGCTCCCATACTGAGAGAGGGTACAGGCCAGGCTGAGGGACCACCCCTCCCCTGAGTGCACAAATTTCATACACCAGGTCTCTAGTAATAATCTCTCTATATAAAAGCCTAAGCAACTGAATGACTGATCAACCAGTTGCTATGTTGTGCACTGACCACCAGGTGGCAGATGCTCAATACAGGAGCTTCCCCCTGGTGGTCAGTGTGCTTCCACAGCCAATCTCCTGCAACTGGCCAACCTCCCGCAACCTCTCCCTCCTCCCCCCACCCCACCCCGGACTAGGCGAGACGGCCCTATTATCCCCAATTGTTGGTGGCCAGGCTGATGGACCCCACCTGTGCACAAATTTGTGCACCGGGCCTTTAGTAAAAACGTAAAAGATTTTATCTACCCTTGCCCCTGTCCTCCCCTACCCCAAGCTGGCTCTCTCCCACAGTCCATCAGAAGTACGGAGACCAGATGTCATGGTTTGTCAGGGACAACTATAATACACTTAATGTCCTGATATCCCAATTTTTTAGTATGTGTCCTAGAATTTTCATCTTTTTGAAGAAAACTTAAAAATTCTATAAAGGAAATATAGGTGAAAAATCTGTGTGACCTTGGATTCAGCAACATTTTTTGGGTATGACACCAAATGCACATCTCCTCCAAAAAATATATAACATAGATTAACATATTATAATTATTATAGATAATCCTATATAATAAATGCACAAGCAACTGAACAAAAAAGTAAAACTGAAATTCATCAAAATTAAAAACCTTTATGCTTTCAAAAGATACTATTAAGAAACTGGGAAGACAACCCACAGAATGGGGGAAATATTTACAAATCATACATCTGATAAGGGTCTAGTATCCAGAATATCTAAAGAACTTAGAGCTGAACGATAAAACAAGTAACCGAATTTAAAAGTGGGTAAAGGATTACTGATATTTCTCCATGGAGACTGTCACTGGACTTTCTTCATCCACCACCTGATGAGCCCAGGGTAAGGATGCCACTGAAGGAGTAGCAGCTACCAGCTCACAATCTCCTCGGGGCTAATCACAACTATACAAGAGCCCAGCCAAACCACCTGCCCACGTAAGACCTCTGTTCTCTCCTATTACATCACCAGTGAAAGGAGAAGAAGAATGAAATGTCACATCTTGTGGATGGTTCAATGTGAAGTCTTTGGGAAGGAGAGAAACTAAAACTGAGCAAATGATGTGTTTCCTTCTCCACAAGCAGTGGTAGTCTTGCTGTCTCCATTTCTCCAAAGAAGATTAACATAGATTAACATATTTTAATTATTATAGATAATCCTATATAATAAAAGGCTAACATGCAAATCGACCAAACAGTGGAATGACCAGTCACTATGATGTGCATTGATCACCAGGGGGCAGATGCTCAACGCAGGAGCCATAAGGATGTCTGACTGATGGCTCCCCAAGGGCGAGAGGGTGAAGGCTAGGCTGAGGGAGACGGCCCCTTCTGCCCCCAAGTGCACAAATTTTGTGTACTGGGCCTCTAGTAAATAGTAATTTGGGCTGAAAACAATGATCATTACAGGAATTGACAAACTTCATACTAGGGGCATCTTAATAGCCTATGACTTTTTTTTTTAAACCTACATTTTAGAAAACCCTTTTTTAAACTGTAAAATAAGCCCTAGACACAGAAAATTGCCTTCTACAAATGAGTAACTTAATAAACTATCAATAAGGGGGAAACTATTGCTATACCACTTAGATTAAAAAATAATAATAATACTTTGCCAGTCACACAAAAAAACCCCATTCCAATCATAATTTCCTGCCCCCAAAGTAATACTATCCAGGCTGTTATTTCAATCACTTTCTTATATTTCTTTTAGTTTTAATACCCAGCTGTGCATCCCTAGACACTATAGTTTTGCCCATTTTTAAGAAATTTGATATGTCCCTTTTAATCCGAAGCTTCCTCTTCATACCTTTCTTTTCCTCATCTGTTGAAGAACCCAGGCAATTTGGCCTCTAGGATTTTCTAGTCTGAATTTTGCTGATTGTAAACTTGTGGTGCAGTTAAACTTACTTCTCTGTCCTCTGTGTTTTGATTTGCAAGTTAGCAATTCAATCTAAAGACTTAAACTCACATTATTCTATCTTTTTTTTTTTTTATAAGATCATGGGTGATTTGTATTCTTTCATCAGGAGGCACAAAACATCTGGTTGCCTTTCTTTTCAATATTAGCAGTCATTAATTGGTGTCCACTGCCTAGATCTATTAATACACTGAACATTGCAAACTAAGTATTCCATAATTTGTTTTCATTTATTAGCAGGAATACTTAAAAGATGCTTCTCTTCATCTATTTTGCTACCCGGTGGTCTAATTTCTGTTATTTGGTAGTTTTCAAGAAAATGAATTTATTCCATAGTAAGCGTTATAAATTCAAGGATTTAAGCATATTTGGATTTCAATGCATACCGTACTGAAGCTCAAATTGTGTAATGTTTGGCCCTTGGGAGTCTCTTCAAGTTAGCTACTGTGTCTTTTGTAATGACTTAGCAGTTTTTGATAGATTATTCACTACATGGTATAAAAGGCATTCTAGCCAAAACCGGTTTGCTCAGTGGATAAAGCACTGGCCTGAGGACTCAGGGATCCTGGGTTTGATTCCAGTCAGGGGGATGTGCCTTGGTTGTGGACACATCCTCAGTGGGGGGGGTGGGGGGGTGTAGGAGGAAGCTGATCGATGTTTCTATCTCTCTAACTCCCTTCCTCTTTGTAAAAAAAAAATCAATAAATATATATTTTAAAAATAATAAAATAAAAGGCACTCTAGGCTCATTTTGTACAATTTCTGTCCCAAACACGGAATGAACCATTTCTGTAAGAAGCCTTAGTTTCTTTCAGTGGGAAATGGTGTTATAGTATTATGGGTATGTGTGTATATACGGATATACACACATACCCATAATGTGGATACTAGGGGTATGTGTGTATATCCTTAACACAAAATGAAAATTAGAGTTTACTCACCCTCTTCTACAACTGTTTACTTTCTTCCACTGAGAATCCAAAGATACAGATTATGACAAAATTAATATAACTTATAATCAATCATTTGTTTTATCCCACATTAGAATCTTAGATACTACCACTGCCAATTACTAAAGGTGCTTTTTAAATTTTGCATATGCTTTTTTTTGTCAGTTGTACTGTATCTACATTGTCAGTGCACAGAGCCATTACATACTGTACTTTCTTCCTTTTAATTTTCTCTATTCCTAGTTCTGCATGTGTTTTATGCTTACAACCAGCCCTTATGAACCTCATTCTCTAGGAAGTTCCTTAGGAAGGGTTCATAGGAACAATATTCTGTGACTTTTTAAAAAAATATATTTTATTGATTTTTTTACAGAGAGGAAGAGAGAGAGATAGAGTTAGAAACATCAATGAGAGAGAATCATCAATTAGCTGCCTTCTGCACACCCCCCCACTGGGGATGTGCCCACAACCAAGGTACATGCCCTGGACTGGAATTGAACCGGGGACCCCTCAGTCCGCAGGCTGACGCTCTATCCACTGAGCCAAACCAGCCTCGGCTCTGTGACTTCTTATATGTTGACAACAGTTTGTGCTCTTTTGTTTTTTGTTTTTTTTTAATATATTTTATTGGTTTTTTTACAGAGAGGAAGAGAGAGGGATAGAGAGTTAGAAACATCGATGAGAGAGAGTCATCGATCGGCTGCCTCTTGCACACCTCCTACTAGGGATGTGCCCGCAACCAAGGTACATGCCCTTGACTGGAACTGAACCCAGGACCTTTCAGTCTGCAGGTTGACGCTCTATCCACTGAGCCAAACCGGTTTCGGTCAGTTTGTGCTCTTTATACTAGTACTTGAAGATCAATTTTACTAAACATAAAATTCTTTGTTTACATCTTTCCTGGAATATTTAAAATGTATTATTCTATTTTCTTCTGGTGTAAAAGTGTCAGAAAGTCTGATAATAATCTAACTCCTTTTCCTTATAAGTCATTGGCTCTTTTTTCTTAGATGGCCAATGAATTTTTTCTATTTTTAAAATGGTTTAGTAATCTTACCAGAATGTTGTCTTGGTGTTTGCCAGATGAGATACTCGGGTATGCAGTTTCTTTTTAGTTTCAAATAATTTATTTTATTGTACTTTCAGGAATGTTTCCTGGAATTATTGTTTCATATAAGTTTTGGTCCTGTGCTTTGAATGTCTTCTATAGGAGCTCTTAGAATCCATATGTTGGACCTTCTTTGCCTAGCTTCAATATTTAACACTTTGACTATTTACCACCATTTCACTTCATTTGAGTTTATATAGCTCTAATTTATGTTGTTCTTCCTTTCTTTCTCTCTTTCTCCCTCCCCACCCCTACCCCTACAGAGTTTATATGGGATTTGACAATTGTAACCTTTTCTGTTGTTTATATCTCTACAAAATTAGTTATCATAAATATTTAGGAGGCATGTTTCAGAGTAACTTTTCTGACTTTACAAAGCATTTTGTGTGTGTGTTTATAATGTTAAAATACTAGTAAAATGGTAACATGCTTTCTTGACTCTGTTAACTTTTACCACTTTTATCTGGACCTTCTCTTTCCTGTATCTTTATTGCCTTCTCTTTCTTTCTTTTCTCATAATGATTCTAAGAAACTGATACAGAAACTGACAGATCATGATCACAGGAACCACCATGTGCATTAACTCATTTCAAAGGTATAAATTAATAATAAGTGGATCCAGGAATAAAATTTGACAATATACCAGCAACTATGTATCCTGCTCAATTTTGATACCTCTCCAAGCAGTTTCTACTCAGCATGTTGTCCTTTTCTGGAAAAGAACTATAACTAGTCAGTTTCAAGGGTTCATACAGTCTAGAATGCTTCAGACTTTACTGTGACTTGCACTCACTCCCTATGAATTGTGCAAGGCCCTGTCCATTTCAGATGCTAAACTCAATTTGATTCACTCTCTTCCAGTTGACTATTGTGGAGTTGTCCTGTTCTTGGGTCTATTACACAACCATTGCTTCCCTTTGCTTCCTCCTGCAAAGATTCTAATAAGATGCACATATTTTGGCTTTGATGACTCGTTACCACCTTCTTGCATTTTGAGACCCTGTCACTCAGTTTTGCTACAAAAATTATATGTGGGTTTCTGGTTTTGCTATCTAGTTCCTCTGACCATTTTTGTGTGGAGATTTAGGAAAATTCAAACCCTAACTACTACTGCCACCATCTTCCCAGGAACTACAACATTTTATACACTCACACAAGATTCCTCTCCCACACTTGCCCAATCTTTCCAAATAATTCCCTTACCTCCCAAACACTCAATAGCGAATTACTTGTAATCAATCTCAATTGCATGAATAGGTATGGGGAAAACACAATCACAAACAATCCCATTGAGGAAGAGGAGGGTGAGATAGCATCTAAAACAGAAGTTCTCATACTTGGCTGTGCATTATAATTACCTGTTCAGTTTAATAATTACTGAAGTCTGAGTCCCACACCTCAGAGACTGATTTAATGGCTTAGGGTATGGAATTTTTAAAAGGTCCCCAGTTTAATGAATAGCATGGTGATTATCATATATAATAAAAGGCTAATATGCAAATCGACTGAATGGTGGAACCACCAGTTGCTATGACATTCACTGACCATCAGGGGAAGATGCTCAACACAGGAGCTGCCCCCGTGTGGGAGCACTGCTCAACCAGAAGCCGGGCTCACAGCTGGCAAGCACAGCGACAGTGGTGGGAGCCTCTCCTGCCGCTGCACTAGTGCTAAGGATGTCTGACTGCCAGCTTAAGCCCACTCCTCGATTGGACACCCTTTCCCCCAGCCCCCAGGGCTCCCAGACTATGAGAGGGCACAGGCTGGGCTGAGGAACACCTCCTGCATGGATTTCATTCATTGGGCCTCTAATAGTTAATAATACTGTATTATATGCTTAAAATCTTCTAAGATCTTGTGTTTTTACCACACACACAAAACAAGTCACTATGAGGTAATGAGCGTTTAATTAATTTGATTGTGGCAATCATTTCACAATGTATGTACATTAATTAAATCATGTTATACGTCTTTAAAAAACCACATTGTACAACCTAAATATAAATCATTTTTGTTAAATGACGCTTTTCTTCCACACCATGAAGCAATTCTCTAGTTCTTAGCAGACATACACCAGGTATCCCACAAATAAACTCAATTGTGACACTATCTACCTGGAGACAGTATCATAAGTTAAAGGCTCAATCCCACAGACTGCCCCACTTCAGATGCCAATCGCAAGTCCAGGCTGTCACCTGTGCTTTTGACCAACTGACTATAAATTGGAGGCTCCCACAACCCTCTTCTCAATTAATTTGCTAGAGTGGCCCAGGGAATTCAGAAAAACATTTACTTCGGTTTACCGTTTATTACAAAGGATATTATAAAGGTTACAGCTGAAGAGGTACACACAGTGAGAGACAGAAAGCTCCTAAGTGCAGGAACTTCTGTCCCCATGGGGCCAGGGGGTATCACCCTCCTAGGATGTGGACACTTTCACCAACATGGAAACTCATTAAGTCCCATTGTGTTTATAGAGCTTAATCTCCAGCTCCAAACCTCCCCTTTCCTGAGGTCAGTGGGTGGGCTAAAAGTTCCAACTCTCTAATCATTTGGTCCTTCCAGTGACCAACCTCATTCTGAGGCTAAATTCAGACCCCACTCTGTCAGCTCATTAGCATAATCCCAGGTGTGCTCAAAAAGGCTCTGTAGGAGTAACAAGATACTCATCACTTCTGTAGGTGAAGACTGGCCCAAGTTTGGGTTCGAATCATTTCATTTTTCCCATAGCTCACAATAACTCTTCTATTCAACCCCATCAACCATTAATCAGTCAACTAGATGAAAAAAATATAAATTCTTATGCCATGATATCACCAGCTTCTTCTAATCACTGGTTTAGCCCTTAACTTCATTCAAAGACATGGTAACAATTCAGACCAAATGTCTCTCTCTAAGAACACCCCTGCCTTGCCCTCTGTTCCTACTTGTCACATAAGGGGTGGAGAAATGTACAATTAAATAGCTTTCTAATTACTTTTCTCTCACTGAAATACAAATAATCTCTGGGCTCCAGCCTCTAACCATTTGGCACATGTCCTGCCAGACGCCATTAGGGAAAAACTTCCTGAGGTCAGCCATTTAGTCACATTGGCAATTTAATGTTTTAGGGAAGTAAAAGTACTCATCCACTTAGGAAAATAGTTTAAAATAACTAAAGGAAATTGATTCCTTCCCTTGGAACAAAGCCTACAAACAAGCTGCAACCCACTGCTTTTTCAGCATTACAGCTGCTCCAAGCAGCTCCCGAGTTCGACATCATCTGTGCTTTCCTCACATCCAGGCCCATCTTCATGTGCTCAAGGTCCTCCGGGCCTCATTTTTTGGGTACCCTAGGTCCTATCTTAGATTCATGCACCTAGCATAAATTTTCCCATGTGGTACAAATAAACACATTTCCTTTTAAGTATCTCCTTTTCCTGATGCTTTATCCCAGAGGGCCTGTTCCTTCCCTACTTTCCTCATGCTATTAATGCTAATGCGGTTGTCTCTTCCATTATCATTGTGCTTTTCTAAATAGGTGATGCTAACTTAGCTGGTAAATCTGCCTTGTCAGTGTCACTAGCTCCCTATATTTAACTTTAACTTCACTGATCAAATATCTACTGCTTTCTGTCCCAGCACAAGTTCTTTTAGACCGGTAAAACTTTATGGACATCTGCCATAATTCAGACAGGTCCCCCTCCTCCAAATCATAATTTCTTTATATATATTATTGATTTCAGAATTTCAGAGAGGAAGGAAGGAGAGAGAGACAGAAACATCAGTGATGAGAGAGAGTCATCGATGGGCTGCCTCCCGCACGTCCCACCCTGGGGATGGAGCCTACAACCCGGGCATGGGCCCCGACCTGGAATCGAACCATGACCTCCTGGTTCATAGGTCGATGCTCAACCACTGAGCCAAGCCGGCCAGGATCAAGTCATAATTTCTAAGAGATCTCTTTAATGCCGTGCAAGTTTTCACAGGACTTAGACTTCAGACTGGCAAGAATCTCATCCAGCAGTTATGTTTCTTCTCTCCAAATTGGCACAAGTTATTTTCACTGTGATTTGTATCTGTAAACCACATCAGATCACTTTATTTCTGAGAGAGCCACAGTATTATTAAATCAATCCCTGGACATTATTTGGTTTCAGATTACTTATTTTGAGGGGGTCATTCATTCCATAAACCAATTGCCTACTACTGAGTGCCTATTATGTGCCAGACAAAAAAGGACGTAAAAATATACAGATAGCCGAAGCCGGTTTGGCTCAGTGGATAGAGTGTCGGCCGGGGGCTGAAGGGTCCCGGGTTCAATTCCTGTCAAGGGCATGTACCTTGGTTGCAGGCATATCCCCAGTAAGGGGTGTGCAAGAGGCAACTGATCGATGATTCTCTCTCATCGATGTTTCTAACTCTCTATCCTTCTCTCTTCCTCTCTGTAAAAATATCAACACACACACACACAGGTAGTTCCAACGTAAAAAGCTCAGTCTCTTATTATGCATACAAACCAATAACTTTCAACCATTAACCCTGGTCCATTTGGCTGTAAGCCACTCTGCCCTTCAAGAGCCCTTTTCCTTTCAATTACTACTGTCGGCGTTTAAACTCCTCAGTGCCCCAAAGATGGAGCTTCAAATCTTAGTACTAGTATGTTTTCCTGCCCTACATTTAGCCAATAGGAGGCATAAATCAGTGAGATTTAAAAGCCACTTCTGATCTAGCTTTGTGTTTTACAATATGCATATAACAAGATGGCCCAAAGATCCAGAATCTTATCTGACTTGCTGTGGTTCATCCATCTGGAGGCAGCTGTAAGGAGAGGGCATGAATGAAAGAGAACTCTGGGATCTCTGGCCAGGCAGACTGAAAGCAAGGGGTCTGGACAGGCACCTGAAGATCATCCACACTCTAACCTGTTGGAAGCCCACAAAGTTCTCTCAGAACATAACATAAAAACAGCAATATCTTTATTTTTAATAACTAATTAGGGCAGATTCTTATGGGCCTTAATGAGTAACTTACTCTTTTTATCCCATTCCATTTGTTTCTACTTTTTTTTTTTTTAGCTAATGCTTATCAAACTACTGAATAATACCACTTATTATTCAGATATTTGGGTAAAAAATGCACAGACCAAAGAACAGTATAGATCACTTTGTATTTATTAGATGTTTAACTGAATTATCTCAAATTACAGAATTCAACTCCAAGACAAGGCAATTAATGGTTCTAAGATGTTATTCCGTTGCATTTTTCCCTCCTAAAATTTTAACACAGCAAAACACCTTAAAGACATATGAATAGGTTCAGTGCACTTTAGTGGCTCACTATCATGAGACAAAGACCACATTTATCGATAAAAATTAAGACAAATAGCTCAATATTTTTAAATATTATTGACATGAAATAAAATAAAGGAAAAAATAAAATACTGCATTTTTACCACAACTATTTTGGTAGATGACAGAATATTGTTTAAAACAATGCTCCTCTGCAGAGCATAGGTTGTGGTTGGCACGCTTGGCACTTAAGCACTTGGTACCCGCTCAGCTCCCATCTGCAGTTTTTCAGAAGGATCCTTACTCAGACCCACATTCCCTGAGCCTGCTCTGCCCTCCTCCGCAGGGACTATTCTGGTGGGAGCTTGATCCTTCCACCTGCTCTTAAGACTTTGCTGTCTTCCCTTCATTCCCTCCAGATTCACACTTGCTGCGACCTGCATTCTCAGCAAAGATGCCTGGCACAAAATTCACACAGGTGAGTAACCCCACCCCTCGCTTTTATTCCAGATGATGCCCCTTCACTTGACTAAATTATGACTATACGGTGAGGAGATGAGCTAACAACAGCAATCATTCTCCTTACTTTGTAGTCATATCTATAATATAAAAAAAACTTAGTGATGTCTGATTTAGAACTTAAAACACTGAATTAGTTTAGACAGAAAATATAGTGCTCTGAAGTTTTTTAAAATCTACTCTTTTCTACATTGTTTTTAAAACCATAAAAATATAAAAATTGTAAACATTCTACTAAACATTTCAGTAGAAATCCTGTAACCCTACTTTTTATTTAGTGGGTTCAGAAAGAACAAAATAACACCACGCTCCCTTTGGAAGACCCAAAATCGCATTCCCAGCCCTCACCTACCACCGCACGTCTCTCACCACTAGACAATCTATAGGCCAAGCATGTCCCTCATGACAACTGCTGCTGCACTCTTGTAACAAAGCAGCAGCTCAGCTGTCCTCAGGTTTGCTGGGCACCTTACATCCACTGCTCTGCACTCAACCCAGCCTCAGTGACCAGGCAAACACATGGAAGTAAGGGCACAAAAATCGGGGCATCACCTGTCCCACAAACTGCATCCCTCTGCTAAGTGAGAGGGCACTTCCTATCTCTTTGTCAGAGCAACAGCAGAATCAGGTGGGGGTGCTGCTGACAGAGGCAGGAATAAAGAGGAAGTTGATGATGAAGCCACCAGTGTCCACCACACCTCCACAGACATGTTCCCTTCCCTGTGACACTGCTAGGAGCTTGAGGATGAATCTCACCTTCTATTTAAAAGGAGAAACCTACACCAGAAATTCCAGTCACTTTACATTGCTTTTATAACAAGATTTTGCTGTGTTTTTAAAAGCAAGAAAGTAACAAGGTATGCCATTTTTTTAAATGAATAACTTAAAACTTAATTTTCAAAAAATACTGTTTTGCTTTTAGGAAGGAATATGCTAGACACAAATAACTAATGAAATCTATCAGCTCTGGGAAATCCCCTTAGCATCTTTCAGATCAGCTATGATTAATGAGATAAACTAAAACCAGAATTCCACGCCTGGGCGAAAAACAGTACCAAGTGACCAGAGCACTAGCCTCAGTAACTTAAAACTATATTACCCGAATAGTCTCCATGGTGAAGTGTCAGAAAGAGAAATAATAAATATCTCCACAGCACCATAAGGTTTTATAAAATATTATTTCCGTTTTTAACCTTAATGCACATTTTCAAGATTCTGGTCCATATTAGACTGATAATAGTTCTGACAGAGTCCACAAAGGCACAACTATGACATGAAAATTATGTATTTTACTGAAGACCTGTATGATATACTTAGTCACTGTTTCGGTTGCATCCACTGAGTACTAGTGGATTTAAAGGCCAGGAAAATGGTTTTACCATTTATACTCTAATCACAAATTTCAACTTGCTAAAAGAACCAAAGTGGTAACTAACTAAAAGATTTGCCATAACTAAAAAGTCCTTTTATATGTTTGCTGTAGTACTGTGTGCTCTTATGGGTTTTGTTTCTCTATGATAATATTTTTGTAAATGGCTCTGAGTTTTTAACATAAAAATACAGTGATTCATTTTTAATATTAAAAATAAACACAAATGGAAAACAAACTTTGTAGCCAAATTATCTGCAATTATGTATAGCAAGTTATCCATAATAACTGTATCAGAGATTGGATCCCCAATACCCAGCATGCTCATGGATCTTTTGAACTAAGTGTGTGCTGTGCCAACTTTGTACAACACTGATCTAAGCAAAATATAATTGAAAGTAATGACTTGCCTACCAGAAAGCACACACTGCATTCTAAAGCCTAATGTGAATCAGGTCTGGGGTTATCAATTCCATGTCTCTCCCACATAAATGCAGAATTCAAACTTGACTTGACTACAAATCGACTAGCACTAGAGTAAATTTGCTATAAAATTACTTATAACAAAATAAATATTTTCAGTCCCTCTACACTAAGTGATATATGAAGCATTAGCAGTTTATAACATTAGCTCGGGTCACTCTTCAGGACCCAAACACACTGTACAATCCTGAGTAAAAGGTTAAGAATACAGTTTCTTGGGGATCTTTCTTGATCAGGAATCATAAAGGAAACACACAATACCACAATTTGCAATTATCCCCACTTTCATTAGAAGTACCATGAATTATTTACTTTGGTAAATAAGTTTATGTATGTAAACCATTTGTTTCGATGGAGTAAAACATAAGAGCTTCTGCTAGGATCCCTCCATCACCTTTTGACACTGATACAATAAATAGTCGGGAAGTGTAGAGCAGGAGGATCTAAACCATAGGACCAATACGTCACCATGAACTCGGAAATGCAGCAAACAGGGAATGGATGGGAGCAGCTGACAGGCCAACAGCCCTTCACTGCCTACAAACAACAAAAATTAAAAATTCTTTAATACAAAGGAACTTCAGGAGACATTTCTACAAAGAAGATACACAATGGCCAATAAACACATGAAAAGATATTCAACATCACTGCTCATTAAGGAAATGCTAATCAAACCCACAATGAAATACCACTTACCACTTCACACCCATGAAGATGGCAATTATCACAATAAATAAATACAAGGGTTAGTGAGGACCTGGAGAAATTTGAACCCTTGTACATTGCTGATGGAAATGTAAATGATGCCACTGTTGTGAAAAACAATATGATAGCCTGGCTGGTGTGGTTCAGTAGTTGAGCACTGACCCATCAACCAGGATACTGGTTCAATTCCCAGTCAAGGCACATGCCCGAGTTGCAGATGCAATCCCCAGTAAGGGGTGTACAGGAAGCAACAGATTGATATTTCTCTCTCATCGATGTTTCTCTCTCTCTCTCTCCCTTCATTTCTCTCTCTAAAATCAACAAAAAAGCATTTTTAAAAATAATAAATACTATTTTTCCAAAAATTACATGTAGAATTACCATATGATCCAGCAATTCTACTTCTGGGACTTGAACACTGATATTTGTATACCTCTGTTCACAGCAGCATTATTCACAGTAGTCAAAAAGTGGAAGCAACTCAAGTGTTTGACAGATGAATGGATAAACAAAATGTGATATATTTATACAATGGAAAAGTATTCATTAGGAAAGTTTGACACATGCCACAACATGGATGAACCTTGAAGATATTATGTTATGTGAAATAAGCCAATCACAAAAGGGAAACTATTATATGATTCCACTTCTATGAGGTATCTAAAATTGTAAAATTCATAGAGACAGAAAATAGGATGATGGTAGGTGTCAGGGACTGGAGAGGGAGATGATGGGAGCTATTGTTTAATGGGTACAGTTTTAGTGAGGAGAGAAGGAAAAGCTCAGGAGATGATGGTGACAATAGTTACATAACAATATGAATATACTACGTGTACCAGTTAATAATGCAGATTTTTTTTCAATAGATGGGGTTACACATACATTGATATATATGCGATTTGATATATATGCTATTTTATTGCATTGACAGCAAGCTTCAAAACTTCATGTCAAATTTGCTGAAGGTGTTAACATCATAGATATTTTTACGCTTAAAAATATCAAATTAAGTGCCAAAGAAAAGAGCATTTGCAGGAAGTTTTAAGTCATTACTTTATTTTGAAGGAAAAGTTATTGTATACTTTAGGAAGCTTATTGTGAACATGCTCCATCTCAATATATTTGTGAAGACTGGTTTATATACTTTAAAAAGTGGATTTATTTTGAGAATCCAAAATGCACAAAATCATGGGTTGATCCAGGTCAACCATGAACATCGACTGCAAGGCCAAATCGCTTCAGAAAGAAGATAATGCTCTGCGTTTGGTGGGGTTAAGAGGGTGTGGTGTATTATGAGCTTCTAAAACCAGATGAACACATTAATATTAATCACTACCGACAACAAATAATGAATCTGAACCATGCTTTGATCGTGAAATGACCAGAATAGGCCAGAAGACACGGCAAAGTAATTTTGCTTCATGACAAAGCACCATCACATACCTCGAAACCAATTAAAGACACTATAAAAAATCTTGCCTGGGAAGTATTAACCCACATCCCATATTCACCAGACCTTACTCCTTCAGATTACCACTTGTCCCAATCGATGGGTGTGCACTTTCTGAGCAGCACTTTAAAACAAATGAAGTGCAAAATTTGGTCTCTGAATGGTTTGCCTCAAAACAGAAAACTTCTATTGAGACAGTATCCACAAATTACCTGAAAGATGGGGGAAATGTGTAGCTAGCGATGGACATTACTTTGAATAAGCATTTTTGACCTTTCTCTTGAAATTATCGTGTTTTCTTTAATTACAAAATCCGCCATTATTAACCGATATACCTAGTATTTGAAGCCACTACACTGTACACTTAAAAATGGTTAAAGTTGCAAATTTTGTTATGTGTATTTTACCACAAAAATTCTTTAATAAAATCTGAAGAACACACTCCTCTAAAAGATACTAATAATATGAAATATGGCTCTAAGAAATCTGATACTTATAAGAGCTGATCTGTGTTCTGATTGTGAGAAAGCCTTATAAACACAGGATTGCCTTTTCGTAACTCTACGAACCTATAATGTCAACAACATGAAGTCTCAGTTTCTGTTGCAGTGTCTTCAGGGCAGAAGGCAGAGCAGCTTGAGATTCTGACATTTTTACATTTTGCTTCACATCATTTGCGAAGGATAACCAGAGTTTGCCAAAGTCTTCAGTTGAGATGTTTAATGGTCTGAAAATAATGTTTAAAATTAGATTGATGTCCAAAAGAATGAAATGATTCTAAACAAAAAAACATACATTTTAAACGATTCCTGAGAATAAAACAATTACTGTAAATCTGGGTCCCACAAAAAAATCATGTTTTTAAACTAAAAACGTGATTGGAATGCTAACTATTTTTTCATCCTCCAACCTGAAGAAAGCAAGAAATGTTATTAAAGTGCAAATGTTTTTTCAATAAGTCACCTAGTTCTTTTTCTGAGTATTAGTGATTTCAGTAAAATGTTACCAAGTAATTTCATGAATCAAATATAACAAAAACTTTTCTTTCATATACACTCTGGGTTGGGGGATAAGAAGGCACGCTATAAAAGTCATACACAGGAGTGCAAATATAAAGACCCAGCACCTTAAGTAAATTAAACCAAGAGAAAAGATTTTAGCAAGTGTACATATTTTAAAATGATCCATGAGACTGAAGATCAAATAGCTAATACTGTGGTATATTGAAGTGGAATTATAGAGGACTTTTACATTCTACTTATGTTTTTCTACAGCATTTACATTTTTATAATATGTATATATTTATAATTAGGAAAATATTTTTAAAGACAGAGGATTTTATTAATATATACAAAAGAATTGTTATATATATTGTGCTTCTTCGGGTTATGAATGCTCACCCTTGGAGACACCTCACAGTCAAAGAATATAAGTTCTTATATAGCAACCTGAGTATAAATACTGACAGATAAATAGACATGTTCATACTAAAAGACTTCAAAGAGTAGGCAAAAACTGTAGTTTAACACAACTGGAGTGTGGAGAGTTTAAAAGTTTTACAGACAATCCCAGGTATTTTGCATTCTTAGTTCAAGCAGTCTTCATTTAAAAAAATGTTTGAATACAGCCCTGGCTGGATTGCTTAATGGTGAGAGCATCAGCCCATGGACTGAAGGGTCCTGGGTTCAATACCTGGTCAAGGTAATGTACCTCAGTTGCAGGTTCATCCCTGCTCCCATTTGGGGCACGTGCAGGAGGCAATCAATGTGTCTCTCTCAGGTTGATGTGTATGTCTCTCTTTTTTTCTCACTCTCTCCCTTCCACCCTTTCTAAAAGTCAATGGAAAAAATATTTTCAGGTGAGGATTAAAAAATATTGGGTCGGCAGCTAAGTAATTGCGGGTTTCACACATATATGGCTTCAGTTGAATTTTTAGGTTTGCAGACGTAGTACAAATGTAAAACACATTTTGTTATTTGATAGTTGGCTATTCAGCTGTTAATCAGTAAAAAAAGTTTTTTGATCTGTTTTGTAGTTTTTGTTTGGCGTTCGTTGAAAAACGGAAAATCAAAAGGAACATTTTCGTCATATTTTGCTTTTTTATTTCCGCAAAGGGAAAAACACATCGCAAGCTCATAAAAAGTTATGTGCTGTTTATGGTGACGAAGCCTTAAAAGAACAGCAGTGTCAAAATTGGTTTGCCAAATTTCGTTCTGGTGATTTTTCACTCAAAGTTGAAAAACGCTCTGGTCGTCCAGTTGAAGTTGATGACGCCCTAATCAAAGCAATAATCAATTCGGACTGTCACAGTACAACACGTGAGATTGCAGAGAAGCTTCATGTATCACATACATGCATTGAAAATCACTTAAAACAACTTGGCTATGTTCAAAAACTCGATACATGGGTTCCTCACGAACTGAAAGAATCACAGTTAACGCAACGCATTAGCAGCTGCGATTTGCTAAAGAAACGTAATGAAAATGATCCATTTTTAAAACGACTGATAACTGGCGATGAAAAATGGGTTGTTTACAACAATATCAAGCGGAAAAGATCGTGGAGCAGGCCAGGTGAACCAACTCAAACAACATCAAAAGCTGATATTCATCAAAAGAAGGTTTTGTTATCAGTTTGGTGGGATTACAAAGGAATTGTCTACTTTGAACTCTTACCACCCAACCGAACGATCAATTCTGATGTCTACATTGAACAACTAACAAAATTAAACAATGCAGTTGAAGAAAAGCGGCCCGAATTGACAAATCGAAAAGGTGTTGTATTCCATCATGACAATGCAAGGCCACACACATCTTTGGTCACTCGGCAAAAATTAATGGAGCTTGGTTGGGATGTTTTGCCACATCCACCATATAGTCCTGACCTTGCACCATCTGATTACTTTTTGTTTCGATCTTTACAAAACTCCTTGAATGGTAAAAATTTCAATAATGATGATGACGTCAAATCGTACCTGATTCAGTTTTTTGCTAATAAAAACCAGAAGTTTTTTGAACGTGGGATTATGATGCTGCCTGAAAGATGGCAAAAGGTCATTGATCAAAATGGGCAATACATTACAGAATAAAGTTATTTAGTTCCATGAAAAAATTGTCTTTGATTTTCTTTAAAGAATACGCAATTACTTAGTTGCCGACCCAATAAATAAAATAAAAAAATGTTTGAATACAGTATAATATATTCGTAACACTAAATGAGAGAAAAGTTAGGCGGTTGTTTTCAATTATTTTGGTAACTGAATGGTGCTACATAATGCTAAATACTAATATAATCATCAATATAATAAAAGGATAATATGCTAATTAGGGCAGGTGTCTTCTGGACATCCTTCCGGACAAAGCCGCAGTGGCTGCGAAGGGCCCAGGCTCAGGCCGGCAGTGGCAGCAGCAGCAGGGTAATGGGGGCAGCGCCTTCCCCTGATCTGCCAAGTCGCCTCCCGCAGAGGGAGGTCAGACTGCAGCTTGGGCCAGGGGACAAGGCAGAGGTGGTTAGGGGTGATCAGGCCAGCAGGGGAGAAAGTTAGAGTCCATCAGGCCAGCAGGTGGACAAGTTAGGGTCAATCAGGCCAGCAGGGGGGCAAGTTAAGGTCAATCAGGCCAGCAGAGAGGTTAGAGGCAATCAGGCAGTTAGGCAAAGGGATTGGGGCGATCAGGCAGGAGAGCGATTAGGAGCCAGTGGTCCCAGATTACAAGAGGGATGTCCAACTGCCAATTTATGGGATCAGGCCTAAACTGGCAGTTGGATATCCCCTGAGGAATCCCAGACTGAAGAGGGTGCAGAGCGGGATGAGGGACACCCCCTGCCCCGAGGGCATGATTTCAAGCACTCGGCCACTAGTGTCTAATACAAGAATAATAACTTTGCTGAATAATTTTCTTGCAGATCTCTAAAGCTTAATAAAGAGAATCAAATAAATGAAATACAAATGAGAAATTTGAAAAACTTTAAGAAAACCCATGTGGAATCTTTAAAGTTATTTCAGTTTAAACATTACTTTAATACTAGTTTCTCTCAGAAGTTATCCAGAATCACCAACCAACCCCAACCTAAATCGAGTCCCATAATGTAATTGGTCACTGTACCATTTATTTCCTCTAAAATTCACAATTACATATGTATTGATATGATTGTTCAAATGCCTCCTCCCTAGGCTGGACAGTAGGGGCTGTGTCTAGTTTTGAATTGTTATACTCCCTAGCACACCTAGCATAGTACTGCTGTCCAGAAAATAGGCCCAATGAACATTTGCTGAATGACTGAATAACCCGAGTTAACATTCCAGAAAATACTTACCTAATGAAATCTAACAGGGATAAGTTTACTGAAAATTCTAGCTGAACAGCATGAGTGTTCATCACTTGATAATTTATAAAACCAGAAAGAGTCCCTTCTGTAAAAGGCTTTTCCATCTGCACACGATATTGAAAGTTTTTTGTGTTCTCTGCTTCTGTTATAGGCAAGCAGCATCCGGGTTGCTCAGTGATCTGTAGATAAAAGTGATACAAGAATTAAAGAAGGGATCAATATAGACTATCGTATGAATACCAAATTTCTATTTAATTGAAGTAAAGCACATTACTGTGAGATGTTAATAATTACTACATTATGAAGATGAATAACAACTTCACTTGAGAAAAAATTCACTAGCACAGATAATCAAGAATAGTGCAGAGAAAAATAAATATGTAACAAATGTCATTACAAGAAAGCCTCTGTATAATTTAAGAACCAAAAAATATGTATTAAACTCTAGTCTTGTGGCACTCAATCCTGGCTAGCACCAGATCTTTAAAGCTAGGAGAGTTAAAAGATATATACAGGTGCCTTCCCTTTCCACTCTCCACCCTTACTCAACTTCTGGTGGTAGAACTCAGGCAACTGAATTGGGTTTGGTTTTGTTTTGTTCTAAGTTCCACAGGTGATTCTTATGCAAATCTAGAACTTCTGCCCTGGTCAGGCCCAGGTAATACCCTATTCAACACAATCTAGCTCACAGAAGAAATTAGGTCAGTTTTGTGGAATACTGATCTACTGGTCAAATATTGTAACTCCAGCAAGAACAGCCACACAATAACACAAATAGCATGATTTCCAGAAATTACAGTGGCAGTATCTTGGAGCCAGGCAAGAAACAACTGAAGCCTGATGCTCTATAATGCAAAGGCACTACTAATATTTTCACTTTAAATGCCAGGAAACTACGGCACAAAGCAGGCATATAACTTGACCATGGAACACAGCTAATAAGCAGCAGAAGCAAGATTCCAAGATAAGCAGTCTGAGTCAAGAGTCTATATTTATAACTGCTGTGCTCTATCAATACTCATTTTATATAGGGTGGAGCAAAAGTAGGTTTACAGTTGTTCACATGGAAAATAATGCAATAATTAATAAATAATACAAGAATAAACTCTGTGTTTCACATACTCACAATTGTAAACCTACTTTTGCCCACCCTGTATTTGTGGCCTTCTCCAATACAACCTTTATTATGTTCCCTTGAATCTTTTGGATAATTCATCCCTACACAAATTAATTAGATAATCTGTCATATCTCGTACTTTTTTTGCTGAAGAGGAAGGAAGAATGTGAAAAAAAAAATGCATAAACCATCAGAAGAGCCAACAGCAGAAACACTAAACAAACACTAAGGCAAGAAATAACAAACCATGCATTGTCATACCTTGAAATTTTCTGCAGGAGCAATTTCTAAGTTAACACCTTCCAACTCCAAACCACTCTTATTAGAAACTAACCACACCATCAATAAACAATCATCTTTCCAAATTTTGTAAGAAGACAATGACATGGTGTCATTATTGCAGACCTCCATAAGATCTGAATGCATGTGTTCGGTAGTTTCTTCCAACAAAGAAGCTAAGGAGATTTCATTGGCAAGTGAGGCTGTGGTGGATTGAGGAGGGTGAAAAACTTCCATGTTGTCATCAGCAAACAAAGAAGGTGTAGACGGTCTGCAATTTGAGAGTTTCTCAACCAAGGGCAGGTCTGTGAGTGACTCAGAATCCAGAAGTTCTGCACTGAGAGTAAAATCATTTAATTCTTTGTCTCTTCTATCCCGCAAATTATCCAAATAATAATCTTCTTCATAAGTCACATTTGTAGGAGAACTAAAGGAAGAACGGGTCATATTATGAGCAATGGCTGTTTCTCCACTTTTGGTTTCTTTGACTTTTGATTTCCTTCTGAACTTATGAGAGGTGGTATCTGCTTTTCCTAGCTGTGAAAATGAAACATAATAATATAAAAAGAAACCATCTTTCTAGTCATTAGTTTTAAACATTTTTCTTAATTTCAAATGAGCAATTTAATAGCTTGCTAAAGTTCTATCTATAAAGCACAGATTAAAAAAGACATCAGAGAAAAATAAAATCTTAAGCCCTGAAATTCTGACAGCTATATAACATTGAACTACTAGCTAAATCTTATTTCTCATTTAATAACACATAAAATCAGCCCAGCCATGGCTGGATGTTTGAGCATCAACCATGAACCAGGACATCATGGTTTCATTCCCAGTGAGGGCACATGCCAGGTTGTGGGCTCAATCCCAGCAGGGGGTGTGCAGGGAGCAGCTGATCAATGATCTCTGTCATCATTGATGTTTCTCTCTCTCCCTCTCCCCTCCTCTCTGAAATCAATAAAAAGATATTTTAAAATAAAAATAAATAACACACAAAATAAAAGAAATGTTAAAAAGCTCAATGTAACACAGAGTTTATTCTTGTATTATTTATTATTTATTAGATATGCCAAAGAGAAGCAATACAGTGCTTCCTTTAAATGACAAGGTGAAAGTTCTTAACTTAATAAAAAACCAAAAAAATCATATGCTGAGGTTGCTAGGAACAAATCTTTATCTGTGAAACTGTGGGGAAGAAAAAATAAATGTGTACTAGTCTGCGGTAGCAACTCAAACAGCGAAAGTTACAGCTACAGTCAGTGAAAAGTACTTAGTTAAGATAGAAAATACATTAAATTTGTGGCTGAGAGACATGAACAAGAAACATGTTTTAAATGAAGGTAATGTGTTGCTCCAGAAAGCTCTGAGCCTACTCAAAGACTTCAGCCAAGGATCTCCTAAAATGAGTGACACTACGCCATTTACTGCAAGCAATACTGTTAGGCTGCATTTGTTTTCTCTTAGGAGGGAATGAGTATCAAGTCTGACAGAAATGGGATCTGTAAAACACAGAGATACAGGTAAACAATGTAGCCTGGAGTCTGGCCTAGTGTCAACAGGGATGGAGAGAAAATTCCACTGAGGAAGAAAGAGGATGAAAGACCTGGAATAATGTAAAACTGAAGAAAATGTAGCTCTAATCACAATTTTGCACTAGTATACGTTCATCAGACTACCAAATGGAAAATGACATGGAATTTTCAGCCGCTCAAAAATAGTACCTTGCCCAGCAGGTGTGGCTCAGCGGTTGAGTGACAACCTATGAACCAGGAGATCATAGTTTGATTCCCAATCAGGGTACATGCCCAGGTTTCAGGATCAATTCCCAGTAGGGATTGTGCAAGAGGCAGCCAATCAATTATTCTCTCTCATCAGTGATGTTTTTAGCTTTCTCTCTCTTCCTCCCTGAAATCAATAAAATATATTTTTCATTCTTTTACTATGAGAATAATACATTAGGATAAAAACTTTTGAAAATCACCAGAATCTTAATGCCTGAATGTAGTTTCCATTTTTCTATAAATCATTAAATCTCAAAACACTTTTATCTTCTTAAAAGTCATAAGCAAGGTGTAAATAGAATTTTATATTATTTTAATATATCCTAAGTATTTTTTATTTTATAATGCAGTACTTATCATTTTTAATGGCTGAGTAATATGCTGAGCTAATATAATTTATGTACCCTTTCTCCTGTTAGACACCTAATTTGACTCCTATTTTTCACTATTAAAAACATAATTTTGGCCAACACCGGTTTGGCTCAGTGGATACAGCGTTGACCTGTGGACTGAAAAGTCCCAGATTCGATTCCGGTCAAGGGCATGTACCTTGGTTGCGGGCACATCCCCAGTAGGAGGTGTGCAAGAGGCAGCTGATCAATGATTCTTTCTCATCAATGTTTCTAACTCTCTATCCCTCTCTCTTCCTCTCTGTAAAAACAAAACAAAAAACAAAAAACAATTTTGACAAGTACTTTTTCCATACAAATCAATATTGTTGAACTATTATTGACTCCCTCTCCCACTGAGAACTATCCTTCACTCACTGGGATGAGAATATTCTTAGTTATAGTTATAACTTTATTTGGGCCCTGCCCCTTGTCCTAGCTGACTAGACAGACTAGAGAGAACACTTTACTCAAGCTGAGCCAATGAGATGTTCTCTTTCAGGAATACAAAGGTGTGCCATTGGTGGCTCTGAAGTTGGGAAAGCCATTTCCCACTATATATATATAGATAGTGGCCTAGAGCTTTCATAGAACAAGGTTTTTTATGTGAAACAGGGACACAGACTCTCAGAGGAATATAACTGGCTACTTACCAAATTGACTGTACTTTCTGATCCTAGCCCAACAAACAATGATGATGCCAGCAGCTGCTTTTCTTTCTCCTCTTTAGATTGGGTAAGGAGTTGAGATGGGTCCTTCTTTGTTATAGTTTGATCTACATTCTCTATTACGCTCTCTTGAGGAATAGGCGGAGCTTCAGTTTCCTCACCAGTTTTGCTTTCCTTCTTGGGAAGATAGCCCTCTTTCCCCCACAATTTCTGTATACCTTCCAGCTTCAAGCTACTTGTCCTAAGAAGATCGATAAAGAAATCAAGTCAATTTAAGTAACTGCTAAGCCATTACTTTCCTGAGGCATTTTTAAAAAACCTCTCATTGCCATGGCCTTTTAGGAACCGCTTTTATATTTTATTTTGTATGCACAAAGAAAAACCTAGATCTCTAGATTTTATTTTATTTACAGCCAAGCACCCCTCCTTCCACCATCCTTCAGACAAAGGATTTAGGACAACAGAACTCTAGACATAGTTCAAAATTTAGATCATTTAATTTTCATTTAATTGCTTACATAAGGTGTCCACAAATAGAACTACTGTAAATCAGTTCCTTAACCCCAATGACTTTGCAAAATATCTTCAATTCTGATGAGTCAAAGATGAGAAATGACTCTTTAACTTTTTTAGCTATAATTACTCAATGAGAGAATTAACCATACATAAATTCATCAAATAAAATCCTGTTGCAAAAAAAAATCATTCAAATCCAATCCAATGTGTAACTTTACCTTTAATCCAAAAGGTTTTCTTGATATAAACACTGGCTACATTTTCAACTATTACAATGCACCTTTATAAAAATGAAGTGAGGTTTGATTCATTTAAAAAAAAAAAAAAAAGTAAGCTGAAACCAGTTTGGCTCAGCAATAGAGCATCGGTCTGCAGACTGAAGGGTCCCAGGTTCGATTCCGGTCAAGGGCATGTACATTGGTTGCGGGCACATCCCCGATAGGGGGTGTGCAAGAGGCAGTTGGTTGATGTTTCTCTCTCATTGACGATTCTAGCTCTCTATCTCTCTCCCTTCCTCTCTGTAAAAAAAATCAATAAAATATACTTTAAAAAAAAAAAAAGTAAGATTTTTTTAAAAAGCATGAACATTAGGAAGTTTTTATATCTGAGTTGAAGAAGAATTAAAGTAGTGATTAGAATTTGGGCTCACTTACTGCTGTCCCCAAAGTGACAGTTATGAATCTGCAGTGTCTAATATAACCATAAGTACAGGCTGAAATAGCCAAAGTTTGTCTCTATTATGTTTATATAAGAACTATGTGTGTCCTTGGCACTTGGCTCATTTAAGTAGCCCTGCTGTGGTCCAAAATAACATTTTGGAAATTTGTACTACAAGACAGGCAAATCATTAAAAAAAAAAATTCAGAAATGTTTTTACTGATTATTATTCCCTTCTAATTTGTTAAAATCGTGATCACTTTGATTTTCTGTACAATGCCAGAAACAAAAATAAGTATTTATATTTCAAATTGAACAAAGAACTAATAGCTATTAAGTACTAATTGGCTGAAAGAAAATCTGAATGTTAATAAAGAATCATCTTCAGGGAATCAGTCCATTCCTCCTCGATAAATTTTGCTCTAAATGGTCCTTTACAATTATCTTCATTTCTCTCTTTCTTTCAGGTACCAAATAATTTTCTAAAAAGTTTGCTCAGTGGTTGAGTGTCAACCTATGAACCAGGAGGTCAAAGTTCAATTCAATTCCCGGTCAGAGCACATGCCCAAGTTGAGGGCACAATTCCTGGGGAAGGGCAAGGGGGGGCGGGGGGGGGAGGTGGAATGCAGGAGGCAGCCGCAGCCGATAGATGATTCTCTTTCATCACTGATATTTCTCTCTCTCTCTCCCTCTCCCTTTGACTCTGAAATCCATAAAAATGTATTTAAAAAAATAAAAATAGCCCGGTCAGCATGGCTCGGCGGTTTAGTGTCAACCTAGGAACCAAGAGGTCATGGTTCAATTCTTGATCAGGACATATGCCCAGGCCGGGTTGCAGGCTCAATCCTCAATGGGGGGCCTGTAAGAGGCAGCCTATCAGTGATTCTCATCACTGATGTTTCTCTCTCTCTCCCTCTTCTTTCCTCTCTGAAATCAATAAAAGTATATTTAAGAAAGTAAAATAAAATAAAAGCTATTTAAAAAATAAAATAAAAAAACTATTATCTATCAACTCTTATAAGAAAACTGGTTGTCCTTGCATGAGCAGATCCAGAAATGCTCATGGCAGCCACTAAAACGACCCCCAGGACCAAGATTACTCTACCAGCAAAACTATCATTCAGAATTGAAGGCCAGATAAAGAGCTTCACATATAAAAAAATAAAAAAAATAAAGGAGTTCATCACTGCCAAACCAGAATTATGTAAAATGCTGAAAGGTATTCTTTAAAAAGAGGAAGAAGATGATAAAGATAAAAATTATGAACAACAAATATGTAAATATCAACAAGTGAATCTAAAAACCAAGGGAATAAAAAATCTGATGAACAGTATTAACTGGTAAATATAATAAAATCAGGGGTATAGAAATAAAATGAACTGACGATTATCTGGAGGAAAAGGTGAATGGGGGGTGCGGAAAGAGACTGAACAAAAATCATACACCTATGGATGAGGACAGTGGGGGGGGGCCCACAGGGTGCGGTAGGAACCTGGTGGAGGGGAGCTATGGAGGGAAAAAAGAGGAACAATTGTAATAATATGAACAATAAAGATTTATTACATTTAAAAAGAAAAAGAAAAAAAGGGGAAAAAACGACCCCCAGGATCTCTCGGGTGCTCACCAGCAGCAATTCAAAGGGATTCATACTGTTCACAGCAGGATTACAGAGTTTCTATAACCCAGTTTGCCAAGACATATCCTTTAATGATTTTTTTTTAAAAAGCAAGTCCCCAAGTTTTACTAATAAATGATTCAAATGCTAGTTTAACTTTTTTTTTTTAAATCTATTTTATTGATTTTTTATAGAGAGGAAGGGAGAGAGATAGAGAGCTAGAAATGTCGACGTGAGAAATATCGATCAGCTGCCTCTTGCACACCCCCTACTGGGGATGTGCCCGCAACCAATGTACATGCCCTTGACCGGAATCGAACCTGGGACCTTTCAGTCCGCAGACCGATGCTCTACCACTGAGCCAAACCGGCTTCAGCTCAAATGCTAGTTTAAAAAAAAAAAAAAAAAGGCAGGTATGTTGGGCATCAGTAAGCTCCATACAGATCTCTTTTCAATGCAAGACTGTATTGTCCCTGCTGTTGGCAGTGTACCCCCTCACTGCCTCAGGGGCCAGGACCACCTCACCAAATATTGGGTCGGCAGCTAAGTAATTGCGGGTTTCACACATATATGGCTTCAGTTGAATTTTTAGGTTTGCAGACGTAGTACAAATGTAAAACACATTTTGTTATTTGATAGTTGGCTATTCAGCTGTTAATCAGTAAAAAAAGTTTTTTGATCTGTTTTGTAGTTTTTGTTTGGCGTTCGTTGAAAAATGGAAAATCAAAAGGAACATTTTTGTCATATTTTGCTTTTTTATTTCCACAAAGGGAAAAACGTATCCCAAGCTCATAAAAAGTTATGTGCTGTTTATGGTGACGAAGCGTTAAAAGAACGGCAGTGTCAAAATTGGTTTGCCAAATTTCGTTCTGGTGATTTTTCACTCAAAGATGAAAAACGCTCTGGTCGTCCAGTTGAAGTTGATGACGCCCTAATCAAAGCAATAATCAATTCGGACTGTCACAGTACAACACGTGAGATTGCAGAGAAGCTTCATGTATCACATACATGCATTGAAAATCACTTAAAACAACTTGGCTATGTTCAAAAACTCGATACATGGGTTCCTCACGAACTGAAAGAATCACAGTTAACGCAACGCATTAGCAGCTGCGATTTGCTAAAGAAACGTAATGAAAATGATCCATTTTTAAAACGACTGATAACTGGCGATGAAAAATGGGTTGTTTACAACAATATCAAGCGGAAAAGATCGTGGAGCAGGCCAGGTGAACCAACTCAAACAACATCAAAAGCTGATATTCATCAAAAGAAGGTTTTGTTATCAGTTTGGTGGGATTACAAAGGAATTGTCTACTTTGAACTCTTACCACCCAACCAAACGATCAATTCTGATGTCTACATTGAACAACTAACGAAATTAAACAATGCAGTTAAAGAAAAGTGGCCCGAATTGACAAATCGAAAAGGTGTTGTATTCCATCATGACAATGCAAGGCCACACACATCTTTGGTCACTCGGCAAAAATTAATGGAGCTTGGTTGGGATGTTTTGCCACATCCACCATATAGTCCTGACCTTGCACCATCTGATTACTTTTTGTTTCGATCTTTACAAAACTCCTTGAATGGTAAAAATTTCAATAATGATGATGATGTCAAATCGTACCTGATTCAGTTTTTTGCTAATAAAAACCAGAAGTTTTTTGAACGTGGGATTATGATGCTGCCTGAAAGATGGCAAAAGGTCATTGATCAAAATGGGCAATACATTACAGAATAAAGTTATTTAGTTCCATAAAAAAATTGTCTTTTTCTTTAAAAAACCCGCAATTACTTAGTTGCCGACCCAATATAACGCTGCTTCCAGAGCAACTCACACGCAGTGACTGATAAACTTAAGCGGAGCCCTGTCCACCCATTTTGTCCCACCTGAGGATAACTCTGAAGGGCCATTCTAGCTTCAGAGCTCCCCATGGGGTCAGTAAAATCTGCCATTGCACTGCATGGCATCTTAACTACTTCCTCTGCCCAAACCTGCTTCTTTCCCCTTCCCTCCATAGGTAGAACTCAAGGGTACTCCTTAATATTCTACATGCTAAATTCCACCACTCCGTGTGCTTCTCAGGAAACCCAATGCCCAATAAAGGGCAAAATGAGAAAAAAGAAGAAAAATAAGCCTAAAAGTAGCCTTGAGCTATTTTAAAGGTTTTTCTGGCTCATTTCATCTGTACAGTGTAAAAAGCAGACAAGCAAATAAGAGCGCAACATAAAGCCTGCATATACAAAATATGATATAAAACATATAAAAAATATTTTTAAACATGAGTCATCTTGGTCTGGATTTTGATAATAAAAAAAACTAATACAAATGGTATTATTTTGGGCTCAGACCATTCGAACTCAGAAGTAAATTCTGGCCAAGAAACCTTCAAAAAATTAGGGACATATTTTAAACTCAGCTCTAGGAATTCCCCTTTGAGGTATGGTGCTGCCTATAATAGGACTTAGGGTAAGAAATTCTAAACTGGGCTGGCAACTGCTTCACTATCAGCTTGCCAGAGAATACGGAAGAGTGACTGTCTCCTCCCTAAAGCTGATTCACCTGGCCAATTACCACAGAAGGGAGATTTTCATAAACATTTTACTAATTTTCTTTCATCTCTGACACTTCTATTATACAAAAAGGGCAAATAGCAATATTAAAATATTTCCTCTAGCCGAGACCCGTTTGGCTCAGTGGATAGAGCATTGGCCTGCGGACTGAAAGGACCCAGGTTTGATTCCGGTCGAGGGCATGTACCTTGGTTGCGGGCACATCCCTAGTAGGGGTGATGCAAGAGGCAGCCGATCAATGATTCTCTCTCATCGATGTTTCTAACTCTCTATCCTTCTCTCTTCCTCTCTGTAAAAAATCAATAGAATATATTTTAAAATAATAATTAATTAATTAATTAATTAATTAAAATTTTTCCTCTAGCCGAAACCAGTTTAGCTCAGTGGATAGGGCGTCGGCCTGTGGACTGAAGGGTCCCAGGCTCAGTTCCAGTCAGGGGCATGTGCCTTGGTTGTGGGCGCATCCCCGATGGGGGGGTGTGCAGAGGCAGCTGGTCGATGTTTCTCTCTCATCAATGTTTCTAGCTCTCTATCCCTCTTCCTTCCTCTCTGTAAAAAATCAATAAAATATATTTTAAAAAATTAAAATAAATAAAAATTTTTTAAAAAAAATTTCCCCCTCTAATTCCCTTTTAATTTCAGACCGGGCCACTAGTCTGAAATGAGTGAGCTGTGGACCTCTTTGGAAAAGCATTGTAAATGTACCCTTGTGTTCCATTTTATGGTAATTATGAATTAAATACTAAATTAGTATTTAGTTCAATACTAAACAGCAGATGCTGTCAATTGTTATGCAGGTAAAAGGGACCATGTCTCCTCCCTGGGTTTGGAGCGTTACTGTCTCTCCTTCCCTTGCCCCTCAGTGCCCTGTCTGAGGTACTTAATTGCAATCACCCCCACTATCAGATGCCTACAAACCATACCTGCTTCCCATGCTTGGAATACCAAAATTAAATGTCTGGGGGGAAAAATGGGTGTCCACAGAATGGGAAAAAAGACTAAGGAAGAGAATTTGAACTTATGCCACTTCATTCAGCATATCATTCTATGTTCCTCATGATCTATGTGTCTTTGTTCTGAGAAATACTTCTTATAACCATCTCCCTGGAAGACCGCAAATGCAAAGATGAACACTACATAGGATGAATGACTCCTTAATGAATATGTGAAAACTAAGAATTCAAATATCATCTTTGAAAGTTGTCACCTTTGAGATTTTATCACATTTATTCCAACAATGCTGCCATTACTCAAAACACTTGAACTCTTTTAGAAAAAGTTCCTACACAAACAAGAAAGCCATTTTCATTTACTTCATATCACAACAGAATACCGATCAAAGTCATCCAGATTGATCAGAAATTTTATTTGATAAACTCAGCTTTTGGATAATCATAATGACAGCTACCATTTATTAATCACTATGTACTCAGCTATATGAGGCACTTTACATAATTATCTCATTTAATTTAATCATCTTTCTGAGAGTAATTTATTTGTATTTCCAAAATCAAAACCTATTTTAAAAGGTTACCATAAGACGTTTAGACATCTGTATCACCAATTTTTAAGGAAAGAAAGTCTAAAAGCATTTTGAGTAAAGCACACAGCTTCCTCAGGTAAAGTCAATCACCTTATTTTATGTTCATCTCTATATCTGTGAATCTTCCAATGAGATTGTTAGGAAAAGTTGATTATGAGAAATGTAGAATTATATCCTCACTATTCACCTGGGTATATAAGTTGTGATATAATTCTTTAAGTATATTATACACACACATATATACAATATGTAGTAATAACACACACATCATTACTATGTGTAAAGGTTGTATACATCCTATGCTGTCTTGGAAATAAGCAAACTCTCTCTCTCTTTTATTTATTTATTTTTCTGTTAATCCTCACTCAATGATATTTTTCCATTGATTTTTAAAGAGAGTGGAAGAGCCTAGCCGATATGGCTCAGTGGACAGAGCACCAGCCTACAGACTAAAGGGTCTCAGATTCAAGTTCGATCAAGGGCACATGCCAGGGATATGGGCTTTATCCCCAGTAGAGGGGTGTGCAAGAGGTAGCTGATCAATAATTCTCATCATTGATGTTTCTTTCTTTTTTTAAAAATATATTTGTATTGATTTCAGAGAGGAAGGGAGAAAGAGATAGAAATATCAATGATAAGAGATAATCACTGATTCGCTGCCTCCTATACCTAGGGATCGAGCCCACAACCAGGGCATGTGCCCTTGACAGGAATCAAACCTGGGACTCTTTAGTCTGCAGGCTGACGCTCTATCCACTGAGCCAAACCAGCTAGGGCATCATTGATGTTTCCATCTCTTTCCCTCTCCCTTTATCTCTGGAATCATTAAAAATATATTTTCAAAAAAGAGAGAGAGAATGGAAGAAAGGGAGAGAGACAGAGAGAAAGAAACATCTATGTGAGAGACACGTCGATTGACTGCCTCCCGCATGCGCCCTGACCCAGGCCGAGGATAGAGCCTGCAACCAAGGTGTGTGCCCTTCGCCAGAATCGAACCTGGGACTCTTCAGTCCATGGGCTGATGCTCCATCCACTGAGCCAAACCAGCGAGGGCAGGGCGCAAACTCTCTTAAAGTATCGTATCAACACTTTGAGAGCAAGTAGAAACAAAAGCCCAAGCAGAATTTAGCTTTCAGGAACCCCTCTACATTTAAAGACATTTAGATATTCCTATGTTCTCATGTTTAATAAGAAAGGAACTTACTCTTTCAGCCCTGTCTCTGCACTGTTTCCAGATATATCTGAACCCAGAGAAATGCCAGCAGGAGACTGTCGTCCAGTAAAGCCAGATGAAGAAGAGGAGAGTCCATATGGTTCAAAATTGAGAACTAGAAATTTAAAACAATAAGAATGGTTCATATTTAAAACAAAGCCAAAATTATTTTTAAAAAGGCAAAAATTATCAAAGTCACCATCATTACTGAAATAAAATACTTGAAGACTAGAATAAAGTGATAATTTTTAAACTGGAAGGGAATTTGAAGATGATCTAACCAAATATTTATAATAATAACAACAAAGCAGCTATGATTTATTTAATACTACTACAGTCTTCATACTATTAACTAATCAAAGACAGTACTTCATTTTTATCATTTTAACTCCCTTAGAACCTAAAATTCAATTAGGAAAGACAGCTAATAAACCAGATCTTCTGAAAAGTTGCTGCTCTCAAGCAAAAATGTTTAAGCAGCTATGAATGAAGAGATGAGTGTACTTTGCTTAACAAAATGGCACATTCCCGTACCAAACATACTGACATAGCCCTCAATGTGAAATCTCCCTTACTGATGAAGAACAGATTTACTCAGATTCACATTCCATTGAGCCTGTATACCCAAATGAATTCAATCAGAGCTATAAAAATTCATACTGTTATTGTGGTAGAGCAGATGCCAAAATACATTCTCTTCTTTCTAAGAAACAGCATCCTTAATTCTTAGCAAGGTACATGGCCACTCAGAAAAGAGATAACATTTCCAGACTCCTTTGACATCTTTCTTCCCTCCCTTCCTCTTCTATATTCATGAAGCCAACATTAATCCTACACTGGCTATTTCTTTTTTTCTTTTTTTTTCTTTTTTTCTTTTTTTTTTTCAGAGAGGAAGAGAGAGGGATAGTTAGAAACATCTTTTTTTTTTTTTTTAAATATATTTTTATTGATTTTTTACAGAGAGGAAGAGAGAGGGATCGAGAGTTAGAATCATCGATCAGCTGCCTCTTGCACACCCCTTACTGGGGATGTGCCCGCAACTAAGGTACATGCCCTTGACCGGAATCGAACCTGGGACCTTTCAGTCCACAGTCTTGGCTATTTATTTCTTTAATGGGAAAGAGCAATACCCTTCTGCTTTGTACAAAGTCCCACTATGTATTGTATATTTGATTTCCTAACTGCCACATTTATCTTTTTTCTTCTTAAATCATAAAAAGTACCTAAGAATATATTAATGTGGACATCCTCATTTTATAAATGAAGAAATTGTGGCAAAGAGGTTGCCATGGACTTACCATGATTACAAAGATAGGAAATGATACAGACAGATAAGAAAGGGGGGGGGAGGAGATAAATCAGGCACTTTGGTTCCAGAGTTTCACTCTCAACTACTATATTACATTGCCTCCTCCAAAGAAGCATAGCCCTCAGTATGAAATCTCCCTTACTGACAAAGTACCTGACCGAAAGAGTGCCAAATAAATGTTTGTTCGTTAGCTAAATGAATGATATAGAAGAGGAATCAATGTACAGTAGAAAAAAGTAATGGGCAAATTGATAATCAGGAGAGCTGAGTTCTTGATGTAGTCAGGTATTAAATAGGTATATGAACTAGACCTTTATTTCTTTATAAAGTGAAGCGTTCAGACGAGGTCAGCAGTTTCCAAATGCTGATGTGATAACCAGAATCAAGCTGACTTCACCGAACACCCACAGGCCTTTGTATACACACAGCCAAGCTTTCAGAGATTTAGATACAGAAGGTATAGGGAGAGGGCTATTTCCTGTCTTATACCTGATTTCTCTCCCCATAATGTAACAGATAGCCTAAGCTCATGAAATTTTTATTTTACCTTAGAAAATTTTTGAAAAATATTAGATTTTGGAAGAGAAGGGAAAAGCCTAATTTGAGAACTTAACCCATTTATAATGATGTTCTATGGGGGGGAAAAGTACTTGGCAAAGGAATTCATTGGTTTGGGGAATTCCAGGACCATCTATTACATTTATATAGCCACTTAGCTTATTTTAAGAATAGAGACAGGCAGTGCAGGGAACTAGGCTCTTCGTCCTATCTCTCCTTCCCTAACCCACCCCTGAATTGTAGTAATAGCAGGCTGATGGCCCAGACACACTGAAAATAAGGATTATGGCAAATGGACCACATCTCCCACTCTGGAACACCAGATTTTCACTCCTTGCCCTGGATGTCATAAGGCTATATGTACTATAGTCACAGGTCGGGCAATTAGAACTCAAAATTTTATTTACCACCCCTCCACACCCACACACCCACACCCACACACACACACCCACACACACATACACACACACACACACACTCCATCAATACAGGGTATCACTGTGCTAAACAAAAATTTTAAAAGAACAAATACTTCTAAAAAAAGATAACATCATGCCTATTATTAGTGTTTGTACTTTTGGGTCTCATTTTAGGATCAACCCTTTAGTTGTACTCCTATGCCTTAGCACAGAGCCTGGAAAATATTAAGTACTCAACAAAATCATTAAATGATTTAAATCATTAAATAATTTCCTCCTTACTGAAATCATGACAGAAATCTTTCCTTGACAGGCTACATTTCTTATATGTAGTTTAAGTTATTCTTTCCTGTCTTAGCTGTTACTAACATCACTCATCCCATATTTTGTTAGAGGAAGTGTTCTAACACACTTAAGATATACAAGACTGCACAGAATGAAAATGAAACTCACTAGTCCACAGAACCAGTTTTTTCCTGAAACTGTTTCACAGGTATGCTCACACTACTATCTGTCAGCCCTCTATCACAGTGACCAACATGATAATTCCACCTGCCAGGTCTTTTGAAATTCCTGGGTGGCTGACATATCTTAGGCACTGCTGTATACAAAGCCTATGACTTTAGGAATACCTGTAGGCCAGTGTCGGCAAACTCATTAGTCAACAGAGCCAAATATCAACAGTACGACGATTGAAATTTCTTTTGAAAGACAAATTTTTTAAACTTAAACTTCTAACACCACTTCTTTAAAATAGACTCGCCCAGGCCGTGATATTTTGTGGAAAAGCAACACTCAAGGGGCCAAAGAGCAGCATGTGGCTCTCGAGCCGCAGTTTGCTGACCACTGCTCTAGGCTGTTTTTTCCTAGATTTCCAAAGACCTAGTCAGGGTAAACAAGTCACAACAGATTTAAAGAGGAAAAATAGAAGTAAATACCCTCAATTATTTACTTACATGCATAAAAAAAGATGTCCCACCCTGGCCAGTTTGGCTCAATGGTAGAGTGGTGGCCTGCACAACAGAGTCTCGGGTTCAACTCCTTGTCAAGGGCATTACCTGATTGCAGGTTTGTTCCCCAGCCTCAGAATGGGCGCATGCAAGAGGCAACACATGGATGTATCTCTCTCACACTGATATTTCTCTCTTTCTCTTTCCCTCCCATCCCCTTCCCCTCTCTCTCAAAATCAATCCTTACCCTTGGATATTTTTTCCATTAAGGAAAAAAAAAAAAAAAAAGACACCCCTATAACCTAGCCTACAAACTCATAAAAAATTACCTTTTTCCTGGGAAAGCTTTTCCTCCTGCCGCTGGTGGTGAGGTTTGTAAGGTGCTGCCCCCTGACTGAGTTCTTCAGCCACATGACTATCCAGAAAAGACAAGGAAGCATCTACCTATATTAAATTGAAGCAAAAATCAGGAATTAAAAATTTACCCTAAAACAGTATACTGTACATTCACATAAGTACTTTCAGCCCATATATCCTAAAAACATTTTTAGGTGAAAAGCAGAGATTCAATTCCAAAAGTACTACCTAACTCTGTAGCTTTCTGAAACATCTATAATCAAAACACTTAGCTAAGTCATGTGCCGTGATTACTAATTTCACTGCACTGAGGAATACATTTTTGAGTACCCAGTATATTAGGGCATCATGATAGAGACAAAAGAAAACACAGTTCCTGCCCTCATGAGACTTGTAACTTACCAGAGGATAAGACACATCATATACTAGAGCAATAATCTGTATTAGTTTCCAGCTGTTGAGGGATAAAAACAAGGTGCTGACAACACTCGTTCCTTTCGTAGGCTTTGGGGGAGAATAAGTTCCTTGTCTCCTCCAGCTTCTAGAGGGCTGCCAGCATTCCTTGGCTGTGGCCACATCCCTCGATCTCTGTTTCTATAGCTACTCTGCCTTCTCTACACTGAACTCTTGCCTCACTTTTCTAAGAGCCCTTGTGATTATCTCATGCCTACTTGAACAATCCAGGATAATTCCCCCATCACAAAATCCTTAACTTAATTACATCTACAAAGTCCCTTTTACCGTGTAAGATAACATACACACAGGATCCAGAAACAGATGTGAACCTCCTGCGGCCTCTGATTTAACTGATTTAACTATCCAATTCCTTTCTATCTGAAAATGCTTTTTCAAAAATCTATGGAAAATTACTTAACTAATTTCAACAGGACTAGAAAAGTATAAGAGAATGATTAAATAAAAAGAGAGAGAGAGAGAGAGAGAGAGAGAGAGAGAGAGAGAGAGAGAGAGAGAGAGAGAGAGTGAGTAAGGGAAAAAGGAGAAGAGAAAAAGTAAGAAGAGAAAAAAAAATGAGATATACACAAGAGGATAGTATTGATAACCTCAGAAATAAAAAACTAGCTTCTCCTGATTTAGCCAAATGTATGCAAACAGCTGATAATTTAGAACAGCAAATAAGTCTCAAACATTTAAGTGGCTTGTCACACTCTGAATTTGGAAAGGTTTAGTTTCACTAAGATTCTTAGAGAAAAGAGGAAGTGAGGTTATTTCCGAGTTTAATTTTATATGCAGCATATTTATTGATCATCTCAATGAATGTCTCTGAAATGTCTACCAAATATTAAAGCAAGGCCTCTGCCTCTGAGGACCTATTGAGAGAACAAAGGAACAAAGCTTCAAAATTAATACAAGTCATGAAAACCTGAATCAGAATTAGTGGGAATACTGCCCATCCTCTTCTCTTTATCAACTATATGACATCTAACATATAAAAATTTGAGCAAATCTGGTTTCCTTTTGGAAGTTTTCTGATTTACACCAATCTGAGGGACAGACTGGTACAAATTCAGAGGGGGAGCAGTAACTGAGTGCATTGGGTTAAAAGGGGTGGTGGCTAAAAGAAGACGAGAGAGAGAAAGGTTGGTGGCAGGTTCCAAAGTGGTAAAGAATTTAGACAGTGGGTGGACGAAATAAAATGGAGCACTATCTTTTACATTCTCAAAGAAAAGATAGGAATAATAAAACAATATATTAGAGTTCAAAGGAGATCAAAATTCTTGAATTGTTATATATTCAAAGAGATTGTCAGAATATAAATCCCTTCACTGCAGTTCTTCAGAAGAGACACTCTTCAATTCCTGACTTAGGAGCACTACTGCACAGAAGCTCTCAAGTTCTCTTATACTAGGGTGAGAAAAATTCCAACCTACAGAAACTATATTTTGATATATTCCTGACATATCACAAATGCAAAAATTATTGTTTAAATATTATGTATTTTTTAAAAAGGTGGAACACAAATGTCTTACCACCATGTCTTCACAACTCTTATTAACTGGAAGCAAACTCTTCATAAGTTCTGCATTCTCATGCAAATGCTTTAGTTCAAATGCATGCTGTCTCAGGCAAGTATCCAAAGATACTGTAAATTCCTGGATTAATCTCTCAACAATGTTAGAAGATTGTGCTTGAGGTGTCAACTTGGTCACAGCAGCAATTAGCCAGGCTTTTGTTTCTGAAGAAATGGAGTCATTCATAAGTAACTTGTAGAGCTTGGTTATAACTTCTTCTGGTGTTTCCTTATCTATGAGGTAGGAATACTCCCCTAATACCTATGAGTAAAACAAGGAGATGTTTATATACAAATAGCACGTTATACAGCAAACTATACTTGGAAATCTAAACAAAGTGCCTATTGCTGAAGTGAATTTAATCTAGATTAAACATTCTAATAGTAAAAAAAAAAAAAAAAAAAAGACATTAGATAAAGATTAAATTGTCCATATTTGTTCAAAATTATACCAAGATTGGAACTCAATACAAAAATGTTTTCTACATCTTGATCATTAACAATATACAAAATAGATATCTTTACCGATTAGCCTTATTCTGAACTTCCACATTTGGTTGTTGGTTTTTCCAAGCATTTTTCACATTCTGTTATTACTTTCCAATAAAGTATTTAAATGCTAGCATACATAAGAGTCACCTGAAGTGTTTCATTACAATACAGATTTCTATCCACAGATATATTAAAAGAGATTGTCAAAGAGTACAAATCCCTCAAAACAACAATGCGGTACCATCTCACACCTGTCAGAATGGCCAACATCAACAAACGACAAGTGTTGGCGAGGTTGCGGAGAAAAAGGAACCCTCGTGCACTGCTGGTGGGAATGCAGACTGCTGCAACCATTGTGGAGAACAGTATGGAGTTTCCTCAAAAAACTGAAAATGGAACTCCCATTTGACCCAGTAATTCCACTCCTAGGATTATATCCCAAGAAACTAGAAACACCGATCAGAAAGGATATATGCACCCCTATGTTCATAGCAGCACAATCTACAATAGCTAGGATTTGGAAACAGCCTAAGTGTTCGTCAGCAGATGATTGGATCCAAAAACTATGGTACATCTACACAATGGAATACTATGCTGCCATAAAAAAGAAGGAATTCTCATCATTTGCAGCAACCTGGATGGAATTGGAGACCATCATGCTGAGTGAAATAAGCCAGTCAGTGAAAGAGAAACACCACATGACCTCACTCATTTATGGATAATAAAGAACATTATAAACTGATGAACCAAAAGATATAGAGACAGTAAAGCAACAAGCAGACTGTCAAATTACAGGGGGGAGGGTAGGGAGATCTGGGGGAGACAACAGGTCAACCAAAGGACTTGTATACATGCATATAAGTACAACCAATGGACATAAAACTCTAGGGAGGGAGGAGATTGTATAAGGGGGGGGAGGGCAATGGTAAGATATGTACACAAGGTGGGAGGATCCAAGATGGCTGCTTGGGAGGACACCTAACCGCAGCAGCACACAACAATTTCAATGGAATACAACTAAAATGTAGTGTGGACATCGCCCAGAGCTACGGGTAGTCGACTGACTGAAAATTCTACAACAAGAAGCAAAGAGAAAACCAGCAGGAAAATCAGAGGAGCTGAAAAAAAGCCTAAGGTACGGAGACATGCTGCGCGCCCGCACGCACACGCACGCGCACGCGGAGAGGTCTCAGCCGGAGAGGAGGAGAGGGCTGGGTGCTGCCTGGCGTTCCCTAGCAGGAAGGAAATAAAACCCCCAGCCTGGGCTGAACCCCCGAACCGGCAGCGCTGAGCCCGTTATGGGCCAGACCCTGGGGACCCAGGCTCCGGCAGGGGGAGACGGGGCTGTGAGGCGGAATCCCAGGGGAGCGGCGAAAAGCGGAGCCCCCAGAGTCGCGCACACTGCACGCAGAGGACAGTCTGTTGATTCTGATCCAAGACTCCCCTAGTGGGAAGGAGAAAAAAAAAGCTCCAGACTAGAGGAATGCGACAAGGATCAGGAGCCCCTGCCAGACACCGGTCAGCCAGGCACCAGCAAGGAGCCGGGCAACTGGGGGGGGGGGGGGTGGTGGTGGTGGTGCCCCTGAGCCTTCGACAGCTGAGCGCAGGGAATGGAGCCAAGGCCGGGGGCTGCTTCCTGGGCGGCGCCGACCCTGGCAACAGGCTGAAGCGGCGCAGGAGCCCGCGGAGAACAAAGGGGTCCCACAGGCCAACCTGCTGAGCTCCCAGGACAAGGAAGAAACCAAAGAAGTTCTCAATGTGAAGAAATCAAGTGAGAGCAAAAGATAGTAAAATTACTTAAGAAAGAATACAAAGAAGATCTTGAAAAATCAAAGACTAAGTCAGAACTCAACTCACCAGCCAACAATGCAACATAAATGCGTTTAAAAAAAAAAAAAGGACAGAATGTTGGAACAGTGGCGGCCAGGCCTAGAGTGGCCAGGCACAAGGCAATGGCAGCCGGGCCCGGAGCAGCAACGGCCAGGCCCCAGAGCAGCAGCAGCCAGAACCAGAGCATCAAAAGCCAGCACTGGAGCAGCCAGACCTGGGGCAGTGGCAACCAGGCCTGAGGCGGAGGCAGCCAAGCCCAGGGTGGCCAGTCCAGGAACACCCAGACCCGGAGTGGCCGGGCCCAGAGAAGCCGGGCCCAGAGCAGCCGAGTTGGGAACAGCCAGGCCCAGAACAGCAGTAGCCAAGCCCGAAGCATCCAGGCCGGGAGCGGCCAGACTCGGAGCAGCCGGGCCCGGGGCAGCTGGGCCCAGAGCAGCCGGGTCGGGTGCGGCCAGGCCCGGAACAGCGGTTGCCAGGCTGGGAGTGGCCAGGCCCAGAGCAGCAGCTGCCAGGCTGGGAGCGGCTGGGCCCAGAGCAGCCGGGTCGGGTGCGGCCAGGCCCGAAGCAGCAGCAGCCAAGTCCAGAGCAACTAGGTCGGGAGCGGCAGTGACCAGACCCGGAGCAGATGGTTGTGGAACGAACCAGAGCAACAGAGGCCAGGCCCGGAGCAGCCAGGCCCGGAACAGCTCACTCCTCGCCTGCCCCTGCCCCACGGCTGCCTCTCAGACATGGCTGGAAACTTTTGCGGGAACTTGAGGGTCTGCTGAATCAAGTGATGAAGGCTTAGATCTGGATGTGTTGAGTTAGTATAGCGCTGGGGTGTTGATCTGTGAGTGCCTTGGGTGGGGCCTGGATGAGGCTGGTTGACCTATTTGGAAATGTCTTTTGTGTGAAGTGTATCATTGGGCATGTGGAGGTATTATTGATATGAGAAAATGCTAAGTAACAGATTTACTATCTGAAAAGGGATTTTATCGGGGAAAGGGAGGGAGGAAGAGACTGAACATAAACTGTGCACTTATGGATGAGGACAATGGGGGATGGGGAGGGGGCGGAGGGTGGGGTGGGAACCTGGTGGAGGGGGGAAGAAATGAGGAACCTTTGTACAATATGAACAATAAAGATTGTAATATGAACAATAAAGATTGATTTAAAATAAATTAAAAAAAAAAATAAAAAAAAATAAGGGGGGGTGGGGGGGAAGAGTACAAATCCCTTCATTCCAGTTCTCCAGAAGACACTCTTAAATTCCTGATTAGGAACACTACTGAAAGCTCTCAAATTCTCTCTCTAATGTGAAAAAAATTCCAACCTACAAACACTATAGTATGCCTGTGGTGATAATGTGCACTGCACATTTGGAACAAGCATCAGCTGATTCTGATGAAGATGATCCACAGAACTTTGAAGAACACTGATCTATGTTACACATCATTTTTCTTACATCTAACTTATCCAGGAGATATATAATCCTACTGGTCTAAAAATCACTAATAAACTGACAACTCATGAAGTGTGAGACCTTTCCTAAATAGCTTTTATTAAGTATCTTCATGTCATTGGTGTAATATTGGCACTAGCAAGAAATAAGAAGGAGGTGAGGTGACAGTCAAAGGAAGATGTATCGCTTAGTAACAAGAGGAGGAAGAAGAAATACAATTCATTGCTCTGACCAGTTTACTCAGTGGATAGAGCGTCAGCCTGTGGACTGAAAGGTCCTGGGTGCCGTTCCGGTCAAGGGCACATGCCTAGGTTGCAGGCTCGATCCCCAATAGGAGGAGTGCAGGAGGCAGTCAATCAATGGATCTCTCTCATCACTGATGTTTCTACCTCTCTCTTACTCTCTGAAATAAAAAATATTAAAAAGAAAAAAAAGAAAAAAAGAAAGAAAGAAAGAAAGAAAGAAAAGAAAAAAGAAAACAAAAGAAAAGAAAAGAAAAGAAAAGAAATACGACTCATTAAGTTCAATCCTTAAATAGTAATGTAATTTTTTGAGTGCTTTAATAAAAGTGGTTATCTCTCTAGAAGAGCAGGTAACATAAATACCAGTTCAAAAATTGGTGAATTTATATTTCTAGGAAGATGGAGTAGAAGCATTTTTCCCATATTCTTCCCATGAAATACACCTAAAAACCCTGGATGTTACAAATAAAACACAAGTAAAAAGACTCTGAAAGGTGAAGAAAAGGCAAATCGCTAAGGACCTTGGGACCTAAGGAACAATACAGTGAGTTATCTGTTGCCTTATACACCCCAGACTGGATACTAGAGAACTAACAACCTGGAAAACCAATGGGCTCAAACAAAAAAGTCCCAGGAAAAGACTGCCTTCTAGCCAAATAGCCAGGAAGACAAAAAATTTGGACTCCAGCTAAGCACCACACACACAAAAAAACTGCAGCCCATGCCGAAACCAGTTTGGCTCAATGGATAGAGCATAGGCTTGGGGACTGAAGGGTCCTGGGTTCGATTCCGGTCAAGGGCATGTACATTGGTTGCAGGCATATCCCCAGTAGGGGGTGTGCAAGAGGCAGCTGATCGATGACTCTCTCTCATTGATGTTTCTAAAGCTCTATCTCTCTCCCTTCCTCTCTGTACAAAATCAATAAAATATATTTAAAAAAATAAAAAATAAAAATTAGAGCTAAAAATTAAAGCCTTTAAAAACAAACAAACAAAAAATAAACTGCAGCCCTACCCATACCAGCAAGGGCAGAGTAGAGGGCCAAGACTTCAACCCCTGCCAGGCTGTAAGAGGTACATCTCCTCCACGAGGATGGTGACAGAGAAGGCCAAGTGGGGGCTCAGGACTTTCATCCCACCAAGCTGCAGAGGCCCACTCCGTGGCTGTGTCCGTGAAGGCCCCACAGGAAGCCTACATCACCTCCACCCAGGTATAAAGAGGCGCCCTTCCCCTCTCTGCTGAGGCGGTCAGGGGAAGCCTATGGAGAGCCAGCACTTTCTTTTTTTTTTTTTTTTTTTTACTGTTTCATTTACTTTATTTTCTTAAATAAATCTTCATTGTTCATATTATTACAAATGTTCCTCATTTTTTTTTTCTCCCTCCATTGCTCCCCTCCACCAGGTTCCCACCCGAGAGCCAGCACTTTCCATTGCTCAGCAATAACAAGGCCCCCCCTTCACAATGTCAGCAGAGGCCACTAGTTCAATCTTAACACCCTTGTCGCAACATCATCTTCAAAAGAATTGAGTCATCATTCATGGAACACACCACCCAACAGCAGCAGAATGCCCATTCTTTTCAAACACCCAGAGAACCCAGACAATATCACAGGCTGTAAAACAAACCTCAAAAAATTTAAAAGGAACTGAAATCACACAGTATTTTCTCTGACAATAGAATCAAACTAGAAATCGGTAACAGAAAAGATAACAGGAAATTTTCCAAACACTAAAAAACTGAACAACTCTCTTCTACACAATCTTTCCAAAAAATAGAAAAGAAAACCCTCAACTCATTTTATGAAGTCAGCATAATCTTGATACCAAACCAGAGAAGAAAAATATGAAAACTACAGGCCAATATCCCTCATGAACAGAAATGAAAAAATTCTTAACAATGTTTCAAGAAATCTAAAAAACAATTCTAGATTGCTAGGCAGCAAACGTATAGAAACCAAAATTAAAAATACATTTACTACTGCTCTAAAGAAAATGAATTACTTAAGTATAAATCTAACAAAACATGTACAGGATTTGTATGCTGTAGAAAGAAATAAAAACACTCTAAATATATGGAATGAATGAATGAATGAATGAATAAATAAATAAATAAATAAATAAACTGACATGTCACGTTGATGGAGGAAAAAAACAAATGGCCACCAAATATAATAACCAATTTAGTGTAAGGATTATCAATGCTAAAAGCACTGGAGAAAGAGAGCTGAGGAAAAGATGTTCACAGAGCCTCACAGAATCACCTCACATTAGTTATAAATTACTAGAGAAAGCACTCCCTGACAATGGAGAAGTCTGAAAGTCAATGTCTTCACCAAACAAACTTACAATCACCGATAATTGAAGGAACTGGAATTACATGCATCCTGATATGATGCAGTAGAAAGTACATATGATTGCCAATGTAGAAGTCTTGCTAAAAATGATTAACAAAACCAGAAATAATCCGAGAAATTAAAAAATGTGGACATTCTACAACTCAATAGTATTCATCCAAAAAAATCAATGTCATGAAATAAAAAAGTAACTGAGGCTCATTATAAAAGGCTAAAAGGATATAAAAAAATAGAATTTGCAAGCTATTACTGAATGTAGGATTGGAAGCAGAAAAACAGCCTTAAGGAGACTTTTTTTTGGATTGTGAATAAAAACTGTATCTTGGGTGATATTAATAAATTAATATTTCTTTAGGTATAATAACGGTTTTATCATTATCTAGAATAATGTCATTCTTACGAGATCCATGTTCAATTTTTTATGGGTCAAGTGTCATGATGTCTACAACTCAATTTTAAATGCTCTAGTAAAACAAACTATATAGAGGTAGATCTAGATATAGGTATAAGTGTTGATAAAATAAAGCAAAGATGATTAAAAATAATAAGTTGGATGCCCGCCCAGGATGGCTCAGTGGATGAGCATCAACCCATGAACCAGATCATAATTCAATTCCCCGTCAGGGCAAATGCCTGGGTTTCAGGTTCAATCCCCAGTAGGGGTCGAGCAGGAAGCAGCTGATCAATGATTCTCTCTCATTGCTGATGTTTCTATCCCCCTCTCCCTTCTTCTATAAATAAATAATAACTGGGAATCTAGAAGAAAAGTATAGTGGTACTGTTATAACTAGTCTTTCAACTTTCCCATAGATAAGAAAATTAAAATTCTTAAATAAAAGTCTGGATAAAATTTAAGTTAACATGCTAAGCTTTGGCAAAACTATAAAATATTAAAATGTGCATATCCTTTGACCCAAAAGTTGTACTTCTCCAAATCTCCGCTATAAATACCCACATGCATAAGAAGGAATACACAAAGATGATGGGATATATGTGATTATATATGATTAAATTACATAAAATTGTGACTTACATCTTACAAAGAGATGATTTCCCTTGCTGCTTTGATGAAGCAAACACCCATATTGGGAAGCCCACGTGGCAGGAAACTAAAGGTCATTCTAGGAACCTACAATTTTACAGCTGAAGAAGCTGATTTCTGAGCTTGGAAGTAGACTCTTTACCAGTCAAATGTCAGATGAGACAGCAGTCCCAGCCAATACGGTGACTGTAACTCTACGAGGCCCTAAGCAGAGAACCCAGGAAGCCATGTCTATACTCCTAACCCACAGAAACCATGAGATAATAGATTTATGTTGTTTTAAGCAGTAAGTCTGTGGTAACATTATTTTACAGCCATTGTTAACTAATATGTCATGGTTACATGAGTATTCACACATTCAAATATAGATTCACAAAGGAAACACAACAAACGTGTTGTAGACAGAGAAATCTAAACAAATACCCATGTTTAAAAGACTAGACAGTGAGGTAGCAGGGAAAATGAGCAGACAAGTAAACAGTTAAGTGATAGAAGGGAGCTGGCCTCTGGGGCTTGTGGGGAAATGACAGCTGAAGGAGTCAGCTGAATAGAACTGAACAATTTCTGAAGGAAATATATTGTTAGCATGTTTTTATAAAAATTTAATTTTACAAACATTTATGATTGAATGTACTTTGCTCACCCAACTCATAACTTGAAGAAATCTCTGTGGATAGAACACATTTTCCACATCTAGTAAAGTGAGATAAGACTGAACTGCATAAAGCCTTAATTGTTGATTTTCTGTTTCATCATCAAAACCTACAAAGAAATTGATATATCATATTCATTAAACTCTCTAAGGACTCTGTAGTAAAAACTTTTAATTTAAAAGTCTTTTACTTTACAGAATGCAATAGTTTACTAACCTTCCGCTAGCAGTCTCAGGAAGTTATTGGGAATATCAGGATGCATCACATCTCCTCCTACTGAAAACACAGCATTCATTGTCTGAATAAACCATGCATTATCAGGAGCATATGTGTCCACAGTGTTAAGAATAAGTACACTTCCAAATGCCACTTACTAAAATTATCCTTTCTGCATCAACCTTTTAAAAACAACCAATTCATCCTAGTTTGGCATTTTTACCTTTAACCTCTGCCAATAAATTGTCCTATATTCCAGTTTTATATAAAATAGGTGTTCAATAAATCTTATTGAATAAACTTTAAAAACCAGTTCAGGTCAATTTTTCTAGCACTCTGCCTTGTACATAACAGGCATCCAATAATAAATGGCAAGTAAATGAAAGAAATGTTTCAGCAAATTACAGACAATAGATATTGGGAAATAATATACACTTCAGAGAGACTGAATGTTGTGATTTGTCTACTTGAACAAGTTATTTAACCTCCTATCAAATCTGCTACTCTTCAGTTCTAATATTTTATCATTTATCTGGCCAAACCTAGAGCACTGCCTAGGATTTAAGCAATTTCCAAGATAATTTAATTAACATTATTCTTTCATTCTTCCTTAGCTTTAACAACAGACATCTTAATGAGAATACAACCTTAAGAGGTCCTAAGCAGAGAATTCAGCTAAGCCATGCCTATATGCCTGACCCACAGAAACTATGAGATAATAAATTTATGTTGTCTTAAGCATTGAGTCTTAACCAGAAGTTCCTCTGACTTTTAAAAAACTAATATGGCCAAAACCAGTTTGGCTCAGTGGATAGAGCATCGGTCTGCGGATTGAAAGGTCCCAGGTTTAATTCCGGTCAAGGGCATGTACATTGATTGTGGGCACATCCCCAGTAGGGGGTGTGCAGGAGGCAGCTAGTCGATGTTTCTCTCTCATTGATGTTTCTAGCTCTCTATCCCTCTCCCTTCCTCTGTAAAAAATCAATAAAATATATTAAATAAAAAACAAAACATGAATGTGAAGAAAAGTATCATGTGAATGGAGTTCCCAACTACTTTACTGTGATAAATTCTAATATAAACAATACAGGGGTAAGCAAAAATATATTTATAGTTGTAAATCTATGCAAAACAGTTTATTCTGGTATTATTATTATTATTATTATTATTATTATTAATTACTAGAGGCAAGGTGGGCAAAATTCGTGAAGGGGGGATGGGTCCCTGTCCAATCTGGGACCCCTCGAGGGATGTCTGACTGCCCATTTACGCCCGATCCCACCTAAACGGGCAGTCAGACATACAACCCAGGACTGCTGGCTCCCAACTGCTCGCCTGACTGCCTGCCTCATTGCCCCTAACCAATTCTACCTGCCAGCCTGATCACCCCTAATCACTCCCCTGCCAGCCTGATCACACCTAACTGCTCCCCTGCCAGCCTGATTGCCCCTAACTGCCCTCCCCTGCTGGCCTGATCACCTACAACTTCCCTCCCCTGCCGGACATCTTGTGTCCACATGGGGACAGCCATCTTTGACCACATGGGGGTGGCCATCTTATGTGTTGGAGTGATGATCAATTTGCATATTACTTCTTTATTATAATATATAGGATTGTATTATTTTCCATACAATGCAAAACTACTTTTGCCAACCTCTGCAGTGTAAAGGATAGATGTTAGCATCCTGATTTCTCCATCCAACCCACACACCCCTAAAAACAAAACAAAAAACTCAGAAAAGAAACTGAGCAGAAAGTAAAGTCAAAGACAAGGAGGGACTGATAGAGAAATCAGGTAGACATTCCTATATCTTCTTGCTCAAAATACTGACCAAATGAATGAAAAGAGCCAGGAAAAAAGCCATCCCCTAAGAAGTCTACACAATTTCCTATTTTTGACAAGAGAGGCTTGAATATCAGGAATGGAAATTATGCTGGGTCTCTGAACTCAACTTGCAAGTGAACATGTCCATACCAATCATTTTAAATCACTGTGTAACTAAAGGCATTGTCTGATTATGGTTCAAACAAAGGATATTTTTCAGCCAGCTCAGCTATTTTGCCAACCAAATTGACGATAATATACTCTTCTTTGCTCTGATGTAAATATTCAAGCATTTTCTGGACAATCACTGTTATATTCTGTGCATTAGTAATTCTGTAAAGAAGTTCCAGTGTCTATTTAAGGGAGAGAAATAAAAACAGTATTATAAAACTATACATGATAACACCAATGAATTCAGTAACATGTTTATAACACAGTTGATTATTTCATTTTTACTGGTATGTAGATCTCCTGAACAGGCCATTTAATAGGTATGCAAAAAATGCACAGGACTTAATAATGGTAACCGTTAGAAATAAAAAGAACTTAAGAAAAATAAAACTATTGTTTAAAAAATTAATTATGGCTGTAGCTCGTTTGGTTCAGTGAATAGAGCGTTGACACACAGATTGAAGGGTCTCGGATTCAATTCCAGTCGAGGGAACGTTCCTCGATTGCCAGCTTGATCCTTGGTCTGGTTCGGGATATGTGTGAGAGGCAACCAATTGATGTGTCTCTCTCACACAGACGTTTCTCTTTCTTTCTCTTTCTCTCTCCTCCTCCCTCCCTTCCACTCTCTCTCTGAAGATCAATGGGAAAAAAAATATATCCTCAGGTAAGAATAAATACATAAATAATAAGAATAGTTTTAATTCAAACAAAGTACCTTTTAAAATTCATAATGTTTTAAAAATTACAATTGTTTAATGCAATACAATGTTCTCTCAATAACTAAAACTCATTGCTTCTAAGTAAGTTACATGTTTAGTGGCCCCTTTTATCTTTAGTACTTTTTTTTTTAAATATATTTTATTGATTTTGTACAGAGAGGAAGAGAGAGGGATAGAGAGCCAGAAACATCAATGAGAGAGAGTCATCGATCAGCTGCCTGTTGCACACCCCCCACTGAAGATATGCCCGCAACCAAGGCACCAAGGCACATGCCCCCGGCCGGAATCGAACCCGGGACCCTTCAGTCCCCAAGCCGACGCTCTATCCATTGAGCCAAACCGTTTTCGGCTATCTTTAGTACTTTTAAAATCAGAAATAAAACTATCCATTCTTCTTAACTTCCTATGTACCAATTTAAATGAAGATATAGAGTGATATCTCTACATGAGAATTAACAAAAATATTTATATAGACACCCAACCAATTTTATAAAAGGAAAAAGTTGAAAAAGATTAAGCAAATAATACACCTTTCCTTCCAAGAAGTTAAAATCATTTTAGGAATGTTTTCATACATTCCTACATATGTAACAGGGAATGTATTATCCCATTTTAAAAATATTATAGAGAACAATGAAAGATTATTAATCATCATATAATATATCTTAAAATGGTACTAATAAAAACTAGGAATAAAATGCAGGTCTTCTATTAATATATCTTGGACCAAAAAGATATTAATGAATCTATACAGGAAATTGGACCTAATTCCTCCAACTCATAATTTAAAACCATTCCTGTGGATACTGACAAAAGTTTTTAGAAGTTTCTTAAATTTAGCAGAAAGAATAAAATGCTCTCAAAAGTTAAAACACACACACACACACACTGCCCACAACTTTAATTTCTCTCCATAATGGCAACAAAAAGTTTTAAAACTGTAATACATAATTCAAAACATCAGCTTACCTCTCTTTTAATAATGGGATCAGGATGGTCTAAGCATTCAATTATTGTCATCTGGTGTTGAAGAGCCAGAGTGGGATCCTGTTGGATAACATAGGTAAGAGCCTTCAGTCCTAAAAGCAAAAATCACATTATATGAAGTGACTTGCAACAAATATCCAGCAAATTTCAAAAGCTCTCTTTGTAATTTTTCTCAAAAGAACCAATCATCTTACCTAAATATTTGAGATTTATTTTAGGTGACAGGACAAATTTCCCAATGCACTTGGCAGCCTTCTCAAGTAATTCTGACTTAGGATAAATAGAATAGACTGTATGCACACATTCAAACAGAATGGCTAGAGAAAGAAAACATAAAAATGTCAGGGATCATGTTAAGGCATAATGAAAAAAAATATTTGTGTGGAACTCATAACAAAGCAAACTGCTTAGAAGGCCAGTTGTAGTAAAAAATCTCATTTTGGAAAATTTTCAAAGATATAAACGTTGTTTTCAGACTTATACAGTTTTTACGATTATATATGTTAACAGTACGATTTAAAGAGAATTTTGAATAGTAACAGATAAAAATAATGCATTAATGCAACAACTATTTACTGACATTGTTCTAGTAGTAGGGATACAGCAGTGAACAAAACAGAAACCCTTCCCCCCCCTCAAGGAGCTCACAGTCCAATGACACATAGGTAACATTTTCTCTCTCTCTTTTTAAAATATACTTTATTGATTTATTTATAGAGTTGAATAGAAAGGGATAGAGTGTTAGAAACATCAATGAGAGAGAAACATCGATCAGCTGCCTCCTGCACACTCCCTACTGGGGATGTGCCCGCAACCAAGGTACATGCCCTTGACCGGAATCGAACCCAGGACCCTTCAGTCTGCAGGCCAATGCTCTATCTACTGAGCCAAACCAGTTTCAGCCATAGGTAACATTTTCATTATTCCTATATAAGTAGATACTTCTATTTCAATGCTCTAAAACACGTGTCAAATACAAGGTCCGCGGGCCAAATCCGTCCCGCCAGGCCTTGCAATGTGGCCCGCACAGCGCTATCATCACTGCACTCCACTGCGTTTCCATCACAATGACAGTTTATGACTGTTCAGTAAACCATTCGGCCCGCGATTTAGGCTGGATTTTAGATTTTGGCCCCTTCTCTGATTGAGTTCGACACCCCTACTCTAAAATAATTTATTTTAATACAATTTATTTAAAATAATTTCTTTTCTGGCCATTTCTACCACTTGTATACAAAAACTCTAGTCCTGACCAGTTTGGCTCAGTGGATAGAGTATCGGCCTGCGGACTGAAAGGTCCCAGGTTCGATTCCGGTCAAGGGCATGTACCTTGGTTGCAGGCACATCCCAGTAATAGGTGTGTAAGAGGCAGCTGATCGATGTTTCTCTTCTCATCGATGTTTCTAGCTCTCTATCCCTCTCCCTTGCTCTCTGTAAAAAATCAATAAAATATATTTAAAAGAAAAAAAACTCTATATGTGATTTTTTCAATATAATCATTTTGGGATACTTAAGCATTTATTTCAAAGTAGAGCCACTGCTCAAAAATCTTCAAAATCACCTCTTTAAAAATTAACCACAAAGAATATAAAACAATTTATTGAACACCTTGATAGTGTTCAATATGATTTTCTTATATAGTCAAAGATCTGATAACTATGACAGATGATCAAAGTGACACTAACGTATTTTTCAAACTCTTTTCAAGAGCATCAGTCGTGGAGCTGGAGCTTTGCCACAGTAAAGAAGAATCAGGTAGGCACTACTAAGTCCGGCATGGCCTATGCAATCATAGCATGAGAACTGAGGCAGACTCTGCAGCCTTAAAAACATTTCTAGCGCAAGCTGAAGCATATCAAATGTCCCTGACAGAATCACTTCTCTATTTCCAAACGTTTAAAAAACCGTAACAATCGAACACTTCTTTGCATGCATAATAGATTCTGAATATTCAACTAGCTATTTTTTATACTTGCCTATCAATTGAGGCACACATAAATACTGTGTAAAAAAAAACCACTTTATATAAACCCTTTTGATAGAGAAATCAGAAATATAAAGTGCTAATTAAGGATGGAACTGACTTTAAAAAAAAAAGAAGGATTTATATAAAGTTTTTCTTACACAGTATATATGTGTGCCTCAATTGATAGGCAAGTATAAAGAATAGCCACTTGCCCTGGCCAGGTGGCTCAGCTGGTTGGAGTGTCATCCCATACACCAAAAAGGTGGGTTCGATTCCGGGAAGGGCACATACCTAGATTGCAGGTTCAATCCCAGATCGGGCTGCATAGGAGAAGCAACCAATCAACGTTTCTCTCTCACATTGATGCCTGTCTCTATCTCTGACTCTAAAATCAATAAATATATTCTCAGGTAAGGATTAAAAAAAAAAAAAGAGGAGGAAAAAAAGGACAAACTTTTTTTTTAAGAAAAACCTACAAAGTTAGTTAACTGAACTTATTAAAAAAAGACACTTTGTATATTCGGCTGCCTCACTATAAAATATCTATTCTGTGCTATGAAAAAGTTGACTTTACAACATTATGAACTAAAGTGAACCTTAACCAGCTACCCTCAGCCTATTTTTGCAAGCCTGTGAACGAAGAATTGTTTTTACATTTTTAATTGAGATATAATTGACATAAAACATTATATTATTTTCAAGTGTATAATTACAATTTATTTTTAATATTTTTATTTATTTCAGAGAGGAAGGGAGAGGAAGAAAGATAGAAACATCAATGATGAGAGAGAAGCATCACAGATCAGCTGCCTTCCGCACACCCCACACTGGGGATGGAGCCTGCAACCCAGGCATGTGCCCTGACCAGAAACCTCCTGGTTCACAGGTCAAAGCTCAACCATTGAGCCATAGGGCCTGGCTCTAATTAGACTTTCAAAGGTTGTAAACACACACACACACACACACACAGAGGAAAATACATGACAGAAACATATGTGACTTACGAAGCCTAAAATATTTACTATCCGGTTCCCTTTTCAGAAAAAGTTTGCCAAACCCCGAACTAATAATGTGACAGCCCTGAGCAAGATTAAAAATTGTGATGCTCCATTTTCTATCATAATTGACATTTCTTCCTTATGGATTCCTGCCATTCAGAACTCTTCTATTTTATTACAAAAACTTCTTACTACTCATCTGAAATCTAAACTTTTATATATAGATGCTTGTAAGATTTCTGGAAAGCTAGTATAGGTAAAATTAGTAATTCAAAAACTGCATTTACTAGTCAGCTTTGGCATAAATGAGCTGAAAATGAATTTAAATGTTTAAATTATTTTCTCACCTAGAACTAAATCCTTTTATTCTCCACTCTACAAAATCTGAATGTAAGTTCATAAAAGTGGTCTTCTTTCCACAATGTTTGAGAAAAATGTGTTTCTGAAGATTTCTAAACATAAAAACACTAATGGCCCGGTGCATGAAATTCATGCACATTAAAAGGGGATTAATTAGAGGAAATAATTTAATATCGCTATTTGCCCTTTATAATAGAAGTGTCAGGGATGAAAAAAAAATTAGTAAAATGTATATAAAAACCTTCCTCTTATCAGAGTCTGGGGCACACCACAGGACCCAGTCAAGTGTCCACCCACCCACATGCACCTCAAAATGGCATGAGACCCAGACCTGGCCGCCACCCAGCCTTTGGGCTAGATCCAGACCCAGCCAGTTCCACCCTTGCCAAGCCCTGCCAGGACGGGGTGTGTGGCCTGAGGCCCCCCAGCCCAGACCAGGATGGGAAGCATGCCTTCAGGTCCCCAATCAAGCCCCACCAGGCAGGAGGGGAGGCATAGCCTCAGGTCTCCCTGTGCAGCACCAGGAGAGGGGCATAGCCTCAGGTACCCGTCAAGCCCCACTGGGCGGGAGGCTCGGCCTGAGATCCCCCGACCTAGCACTGGCGTTGCACCTTGAAGTCCCCTGTCAAGCCCCGCTGGGTGGGGGGCACAGCCTGAGGTCCCCTGTCAAGCCCGGTCAGGAAGGGGAGTGCAGCCTCAGGTCCCTTGGCCCGGAGCTGGGGTGGGGGTGCGGCCTGAGGTCCCCTAGCCCAGCACCAGGCCGGGAAGCATACCTTGAGGACCCCCATCAAGCCCTGCCGAGTGAGGGGCATGGCCTCAGGTTCCCTGGCCTGGCACCAGGGCAGGGGTCACAGCCTGAGGTCCCCAGGCCTGGCACGAGGGAAGGGGTCACAGCCTGAGGTCCCGGTCAAGCCCTGCTAGGTGGGCAGATGGCCTGAGGTCCCCTGTCAAGCCCCACTCGGGAGGGGGATATGGTCTGAGTCCCCTGGCCTGGCGGGGGGACAGGGAAGCAGCCTGAGGTCCCCTAGCCCAGCACCAGGATGGGAAGTGCACCTTGAAATCCCTCAAGCCTTGCCAGGTGGGGGCATGGCCTTAGGTCCCCTGTCAAACCCCACGGGGGCGGGGGAGGGGGCAGCCTCAGGTCCCTACTGATTGCTCGTTAAGGCTTCTTATGGGAACTTGGCCTCAGCTGTGGGTGCAGCCATCTTTGTGATGGAGTGATGGTCAATTAGCATATTCCCTCTTCACTAGATAGAATAGCTTGGAGCTTTATTTGCTCTTCCAGAACAACCCAGGTCCTAACCAAAATATCATCAAGTAAAAATTACCAGATTAAAAATTAATAGCTTTCTAACATCTACAACATTGTGAATTTGTCATAGATATATTGGTTTGAAATATGCACAACATTTGAAGAAGTTCTACTGGTACCTTATCCTTCAGATGACATTACTTTCATTTTAAATAAGTTACGTCTGTCTACTGACACCACTCTGACAGAGAGATGGGGTACCACCCAATGGAGCCCAGGTTTTCCACGCTGTCTCTATGACACTTTCTGAGGAGGGAATTCATTCTGGGTGGGAGGTACGAGTAGTTGCTAACACTTTTGGGAGAGGAAGGGATACTTCATTACTGCTCCCTATGTTGTCTCCACTGACATTGAGGGGGTGGCCTTCACTAGCTTCCTCTAACACCAGCCCAGCAAGGGAGGGAGCGGTACACTGCTCCTCTCCACTCCTGGATAAAGCGAAATCCAGGCTTCCCACATTATCTACACTGATAATGAAGGGGGCGTGCCCCCATTAACATCTGGCAGGAATGAAATTCCTACTCCGGCCTGGGCTTCCCCACCACCAGCCCAGCCGGAGGGTTGGGGCACCTCCTTACACCTAGGGAAGGTAGAAATCTCAGCTCTCCTGTAAGCCTTTGCTGCAGTTGGTGGACCCACAGATAGAGGGGCTATTCTCTAAACTTTTCTTGCTAGCTTGCCCTTTTCTTCTTGGAGTCCATTCATAAAACATGATCTTTATTCTTGGGGTATTCTGTCTGTACCTGTTGGCATTTCCAGGTTGCTGTCTGGGGTATGAGAGGCAAAAAGAAAACCCAATATTCACTAAGGTGTCATTTCTTGTGTACCAAGGTCCCTAAATGTCTACCTTCATTTCTCCACCTTTCAGTCTTACATTTATTTTACATATAATGTCCAGGGTTTTTAGGTATACTTAGGGTGAAAAACAGGAAAAGGTATTTATATCCATTTTATGTAATTCTCCCAATTAAACAGTCTACTAAAAATGTCATTCTCATCTTATCAGTACCCTGCCCAAAAATCTCCCATACCTCCAGATTTATTCAGTATGAAGTCCAAACTCGTTTGGCTACCATGAAGAGACCTCCACAACATGGCCTTTCCCCTGTTCCCACCATGAGCTGTCCAGGCCAGTGAGTCAGTGTTCTCTGAAAGTGTATGAAATATCTCCAGTTCTGCACCATTTCTCATGTTCTCTCTTCCTAAAACGCTCTTCAACATCCCTTCTGGCTACCTAAATCCTACCTACCTTTCAGGGTCCTATCTATAATAATAAAAGCGTAATATGCTAATTAGACCAGACATCCTTCTGGACATCCTTCCGGACAAAGCTGCAGCGGGCAGGAGCCACAGCCGCAGCGGGCAAGGGCTGGGCAAGGCCCTAACATGCATCGGGCCTCTAGTTACATTGATAAAGCCCCGTAGCTGAAACAAGTTTGGCTCAGTGGATAGAGCGTCGGTCTGTGGACTGAAGGGTCCCAGATTCAATTCTGGTCAAGGGCATGTACATTGATTGCAGGCATTGGGGAGGGGTGTGCAGGAGGCAGCTCTGGTCGATGTTTCTCTCTCATCGACGTTTCTAGCTCTCTATCTCTCTCCCTTCCTCTCTGTGAAAAATCAATAAAAAATACTTTTTTTAAAAAATGTATTTTAAATAAATAAATAAATAATAATAAAGCTCCGTGATCTACATCAACTCTGAATTCCTGCAGTACTGACTCCCTGTACCATTCCTCTACATTCTGTTTTATACTGATATTGTGCTTTCATAAATAAGTTATATCTTCCATTATATTATAAATTTCTTAAAGGCAAAAATTATATTTTATACTTCTGACATATCTGACAGATTTGACACTAAGGTAAATTATAATAATAAAACTTACATAAAAATGTGGTTTAGAAAATATTAAGGCTGAAACTCAATCAAATAGATAACCAATAAAGTATAACTTTCCCTTCCTTCCACTCAAGTAAAACATATTACTACTCATTGATTAATCCAGTGCCAGATACTGGGATATGCTGATGAATAAGACAGACACAGTCCCTTCCCCTATGAAGTTTATAATTTAAAATTCATATTCTTAAACAATCAAATATTTATATTACGATTACTAGAGAGTACTATTGTTAAAACCCATGTTAGCTATAAACAATATTAATATAAATATGGAATAAAAAGCATAATGATAGAAATAAACAGAACCAAACTGTAAAGTTTCTGTAGAAGGTGATATGCTGGACTGACAGCCTACAAAGAGGCAAACTGTTGGTGTTGGCTGTAAGAGAAGGGTGTCCCAGTGAAAAACATTAAAAACTATCTCATCAGGTATACAGTATTCTGCAAATCAAAAGGAACAGGTAACAGCGGTTATCTCCAGAAAAGGGAACTGGGTGGTGGGTGATAAGGATTGAAGGGACACTTACTGTTCACTGAATACCCTTTTGTACTTTTTGAATTTTGAACCATGTGCATATATTACTTATAAAAACATTGAAGCTGAAATGCAATTATAAAAAAAAGGGGGGGGGCTTTCTTCAAGAAAAACAAATTCTTAACTAATTATAAACAGAATTCCTGGAGAGTCTTTAAAATTTTTACCCTAGACAATGATTATATCTCCAGGGAAACTTTTTAGCTTCCCTTGGCTGCCTGCAAAGACACTGACACTTCTCTGGATCTTCTGACAAACCACCTGCCTTAGTAAGGGTCATCCTTACCTCTGGGCCCTGAGTCTTCTCATTACATAGCAGGATCCTAGACAATGTCAACTGTTCATTATACTATACTAGAAGCCCCGTGCACAAAATTCATGCATGGGGAGGAGGGTCCCCTCAGCCCAGCCTGCACCCTCTCCAATCCGGGACCACTCGGGGAATGTCTGACTGCCAATTTAGGCCTGATCCCCAGGATCGGACATCCCTCTCACAATCCTGGACCTGTCCACTCACCTAGCTCCTAACCACTCATCTGCCTGCCGGCCTGATTGCCCCCAACTGCCTCCCACCCCCACTGGCCTGGTCACCCATGCAGCCTGCTGCTCGGTCGTGTGGTCGACCCTCACTAACCCTCTTGCCAGCCGGGTCGCCTCACACAGCCTGTTCAGTCCTCCATTCAGTTGCGATGGTCGCTTAGGCTTTTATAGAGATAGATACTCATAAGGGCAGGGGCTGTGTCTACCTTATTCTTCCTTTAATCTCCCATTCTGAACATGGAGAAACATAAATCAATTCTTTCCTTAATCTGTACCTAGTTTACAAATCAAGGTTTTTGTTTTATAGGCATTCAATAAACATAGGTTGAGCAAGTGAATAAACCACTCTTACTGACTTTAATCACCATTTATACATGCAAAACCTAACTCTATCCTTTTAAATTCACTATCCCAATTCACTACCATTTGCATTATTTTTCCTGTATGAGGCTTAGGCACACAAACCTCTCTCCTTATTCCTACTGCATCTTTGTCAAGCTCTTTTATTTCAATTAAACTAGTTCAATTTCTGCTCTCTACCCTACATTTCTACAACTATTATTCTTAAAGATCTACAGTTTATCACTGTCTGAAAGAAACAGCAACACTCTTCACCCCCATCTTCATGGTACTTCACCGGATCTAAGAAATGACTTCTCATTTGAGTTATATCTCTCAATGCCTCTTCTACTACCCTTCTGCATAGTATGCAAAATTCACACTATTTTATATCTATTTCTTAAATTTCTTCACCCAGCTTTCTCACATTGATCAATAAAGAACTAATAGTTCCTCCCTCTGGCTATTATGATTGGAAGTGTTTCTGGTTACTTTTCTGAATTCTCCCCCTTTCTCCCCTCAAACTTGTCTCCTATCACTAAATCACTTTTTCAAATTACATAAAATGTATATAAAGAACTACTGTCTCTTCACAAAATACTGTTATTATTCCATATATATATCATCTATATCCTACTTATCCTTCAGTTGTGTTCTTAAATATCGTTTTTTCATAAAAACCTTCCCTGTTCTCCCCCTCACCTAAGACTAGCTGCTGTATTCCCCACAGCACCCTGTAATTCTCCTTTATAACATTTACAGCACTGGCCCTGTCTAATCAGTGAGCTAAATGATAACACTATTTTATTCACAGCTGTATTCCAAGTATCTTGCACAAGGCCTGACAACAGAAATGTTTTAAATATTTCACAACTAGTTGACTAATTGATGTATTTAAGAACTATTCTATTGCCGAAACCGGTTTGGCTCAGTGGTAGAGCGTCGGCCTGTGGACTGAAAGGTCCCGGGTTCGATTCCGGTCAGGGGCATGTGCCTTGGTTGCGGGCGCATCCCCGGTGGGGGTTGTGCAGGGGGCAGCTGGTCGATGTTTCTCTCTCATCAACGTTTCTAGCTCTCTAGCTCTCTCCTTTCCTCTCTGTAAAAAATCAATAAAATATATTAAAAAAAAAAAAAAAAAGAATTATTCTATTAAATCTGGAACAGGTCTACTAAGTTGATGAATATTTTCAATAAAAAGATAATTTCTCTTAAAAAATAAAGTCTTTAAAGAGAGACAAATAAAAATGAATTTAGGTCAACATTTAAAGTAATGACATAGTCCTAGCTGGTTTTGCTCAGTGGACAGAGCATCAGCCTGTGGACTGAAGGGTCCCAGGTTCGATTCCAGCCAAGGGCACATGCCCGGGTTGCGGGCTCAATTCCTAGTGGGGGGATGTGAAAGGGTTGCTGATCAAGGATACTCTCTCTCGTCATTTTTCTATCTCTCTCCCTTCTTCTCTGAAATCAATAAAGATATATTTTAAAAAATAATGCCATAATTTCAAATTATTTCCACTAGTTATTCAATACTCCCATTGAAAAATAATAACCCGCCCAGCTAGTGTTGCTCAGTGGTTGAGCACTGACCTATGAACCAGGAAGTTACAGTTTGATTCCCAGCCAGGAGCACATGCCTGGATTGGGGGCTTGATCCTCAGTGTGGGGCATGCAGGAGGCAGCCAATCAATGATTCCCTCTCATCATTGATGTTTCTATCTCTCTCTCCCTCACCCTTCCTCTCTGAAATCAATAAAAATATTTTTTTAAAGAAATAAAAATAATAACCCAAAGAATCACCTTAAAAATTGACATAAAGTTCTATTGGAATTTGTAGTATTCTACACAGATTCAGCTATAATACTGAAAAATACTATTAGTCGTTAGAGTAGCATTCACATGTTACCTACCATATGTGACATTGTGATTTAACTCGGCTCTTCGTAAGGATTCATCAAGAACATCATACATTAATTCACTTGTCCTGTTTAAAAGATATTTTATTTGCAGTAAAATTATAGTATTAAAACCCAATAAACATAGATTGTCAAACTTCTCTCTCTTTAAAACTAAGGATCTACAGAAAAGTGAAAAAATTCATTTTACGAAGATATGGGAATTTCACTTTTTAAAAGTCCCATTTGTTCTTTCTCATGAGTTTAACTAAACATGTCAATCAACTCTTTCCTAAACTTGTACTAGTTTACAAGTCAGGCTTTTGCTTGGTTGAACACACTATCTTTTATAGTTTTCTTTATAAGATATTTCTACTTGTTCCAAGTTATTACAGTAATACCTCCCAGATCCAGATTATTCCAGACAGCACATTATCTGTATTTAAACCACATAATTTTTTTAAAAATATTCAAACACTAGTCTAGCCGAAACCAGTTTGGCTCAGTGGATAGGGTGTCGGCCTGCAAACTGAAAGGTCCCAGGTTCGATTCTGGTCAAGGGCATGTTCCTTGGTTGCAGGCACATCCCCAGTAGGGGATGTGCAAGAGGCAGCTGGTCGATGATTCTCTCTCATCGATGTTTCTAACTATCCCTCTCTCTTCCTCTCTGTAAAAAATCAATATATTTTTAAAAAAACAACACTAGTCTATGAGCAACATGCACTTCTTCAGAAAGAAAACTTTAGCTTCCATTTGTGTTAAATATAAAGAGAATTAAGAAATCTGTCCATTCCTAAGCCATTATGATCACTTATTACTGATGCTTTAACTGGGTTGAAGGAGATGCTGTAAGAAAGGCAGTGCTTTACAGAGTCCTAGCACTCATCCTCCTGCCTACAAAAGTCCCCTACAAGATGCCAATGTGAAAACTATGGCTTCTCAGCTGGTATTTTTAAATGTTTTACAAATTCAAAAACTACTAGCAGAAATAAAAGCTACTTTAACCTAGCATGCACATAGTAGTCTTACAGAGAAAGTAAAGCAAACAAGCAAAAACATCAAAATAATCTGGGGCTACACAAAAATCATGTATATCTTTATCAAAAATGTCTTCTTTTTCTCCAAATACACAGCGATCAAATTCAATCTGGAGTGTATACTTTGATTCCATCTTGACCAAAGTATAAATACCCAGTGGGAATCCATAACCATATTCTGAAATCCTTCATTTTACTGTGTAAGCATTTCTTCCACAGACAATAACCATATAGTAGATGTTACAAATTTTCCCTCCCCCGCCCAATTTAGTAATTCTACACCTGGATTACAATCTAGTTTCTTAATTATAAAAGCCAATATCTGGCATAAATCATATTTAACCACTTGAAACGTAGAAACATTTGCAGACATGATCAAGCTAAATATAAATAATCTAAGAAGCAAGATGCTGTAAAAAACAAGAAAATATTCAAATAGATATTTATATAAAGATCCTTCAATAAATGATAAATTAGTAAATTATTTCTTTCAACTAAATACATTAGAATATGTTATAAAATAACATTTTTCTTTGCCACATTGAATTAATCATTTCTAAAGAAATATACGGTTTATGTTAACATAAAATCTCATTAGAGTTGGGACAACAAAGGAGAAAACATTTTAATGTTCCACAACATTGTAAGAGTTCCAATCTTTATTCACTTTAATTGTGCCTAGTTTCCATTCAACTGAGCCCTTTGAAGGTAAGCGCTTTTAGTCATCTTTGTATGTATTCTCCAAATTCATCCATGAAAGAAAGGGAAGATGATGAGTAAATTTACATTTAGTAAATTCACTAAAAGCCTCAAAGTTCCTTCCTGAAAACATCTGATGGCATTAAATCTTTTTTTTGACCAGTAAGGCCTGGGTGCATTACTAGGAAATTAGCGGTTTTAAAAGAGAATTCCAGTGAACTCTAACTAGAGCTCCACAACAAGATAGGCTGGGTTACATAAAATAAAATGTATTTAGGACAAACATTTTTCATGTGTGTCTGCTCCATCAGATCCCTATATTTCAATCAGGATTGAGATTCATAAACACAGAAAAAAATAAACTAGCAATACACCCAGAGTGACACAGCCAAGTTAGTACTTATTAGGAGTGCAAAGGGCAAATGGATCCTGACAAGTTGCTGACAAGGCATTACCAGAAGTGACAGCCTCAAGGATAATCCCTTCGTAAAGATAGGCTAAGAATCAGAATGTAAATGAATCCTACTGCATGAAAGAGAACTGAATCTTATAAAGTCAGAACATTGAAACTCTTCAGGGACTCAAGCCATGGTCTCAAGGGAAATAAAATCTAGTTGGACTTGCCGTCAAATAGTTCAGAAAAAAATAAAAAGAATGTGTGCCCTACCTGGACTGGCTCAGCAGTTAGAGCATTGGCCCTGGGGTTTGATTCTGGTCAAGGGCATGAACTACAGTTGCAAGCTCAGTCCCAAGCCTGGGTCAGGGTGCATGTGAGAGGCAACCAATCGATGTCTCTCTCACATTGATGTTTCTCTATCTATCTATCTCTCCCCCTCCTCTGCCCTCCCTTCCACTCTCTCTTAAAAAAAAATAAAATAAAAAAATTAAAATAGTGATTTTTAAAATAATAATGTGTGCACATATGCACATACAGAAAGAGAGAAAACGCAAACAATGAATAAATCTAGATAAAGGACATAAAATAGCTCCTTTTACTATTCTTGGAATTTTTCTGTAAGTTTGAAATATATTTAATAGGAAAGATACCCATAAAATATAAATTACTGGTTAAAAGAGTATTCAGACAAACAAATTAAGGTGAAACACTCACATCCAATTATAGCTGAGGGTCAGCAAGCTATAGTCTGCAGGCTCACTTAGCTGGTCATCTAATTTTGTACGGCTGCTGGCTAAGAATGGTTTTTACATTTTTAAATGGGGGTGATGGGTCAAAATAATAACATTTCACAACACATAAAATGTATGAGATTCAAGTTTTAATGTCCATAAAAAGATTTTTTTTATTAATTGTGTTCATTTGTTTGTGTACTGTCTGTGACTGCTTTTGAGCTATGCAACAGCAAAGTTGAATGGTTGCAACAGGCAACAGATAGCTCACAAAGCCTAAACATTTATTATCTGGTCCTTGACAAAAAAAGTTTCCCAGCCTCTGTAGTAGAATGACTAAGAAAGCTTCAGAGAAGACATAACGCTTCACTGGTACCTTTCACTAAGAATAGGATTTAGATAAGCAGAGAGCCAGGATTATCCCAGCAACCTGAATTATATACTTCTTATAAAGTGGTTTATTTATCACTAGTAAGCAAACCCAAAGCATTAGGAGAATCTGGCTTATCTTGAAACCTCTAAGTAACTAACAAATTTACATAAATTTACCTTTGATCATCTTTTCCTAGAAGTCTCAGTATTCTCAAGAGCTGGATTTGTAACCATGGTGCTGGAACACTGTGGTAATTGAAATCTACTGGGAGCTTTCCTCCAACTACTTGCTTCAAAATTGTTACAAAACTTCCAGTCAAATCTTTATATCCAGATGAATTCTCCTACATCCAAAAAAAATAAAACCAAAAACCTTCCATTAATAATAATGTCTTAATACATATAAAATAGACTTGGTTGAAATGCCATATGGGAATCTAACTTAATACATTTTGACTTAAAAGTTCCATGTTCACATTTAATGAAAGTGTTCTAATCTGCTTAACTTCTTCCATGATGAAACTCCTCTGGCTACCGATCCAAAGCTGAATCATCCCCCAAAAAGCTTCCACCACTCCCTACTTGTTCCCACACACAGTATAATCATATTTCAAAAGTTCTTATAATTACATCTTATATAGAAGCTTTAATAGTCAATACCAGCAATAAGTAAAAAGGTAAAAAGAGCAGAAACTGGTTTGGCTCAGTGGTAGAGCGTCGGTCTGCGGACTGAAAGGTCCCGGGTTCGATTCCAGTCCCGGGCATGTACATTGGTTGCGGGCACATCTCCAGTAGGGGGTGTTCAGGAGGCGGCTGGTGGATGTTTCTCTCTCATCGACGTTTCTAGCTCTCTCTCTCTCTCCCCCTTCCTCTCTGTAAAATATCAATAAAATATATATATTTTTTTAAAGGTAAAAAGAACTGGAATACTGAAAAAGGAATGTAATAGTTCTACTTTTGAGAAAAATTAAGACCTGTTTTCAATCTCTAAACTTTGCAAATGTCTTATGTAAATTAGCTAAATGTGTTCTGGGTGGAAGAGCAATGAGCACAGCTAAGATTACTCAAACATTTAAACCCTCCAAAGTCAGAGAATCTGTCTATTAAAAAACTAATCAGCCATATATATAATACTTAAGTATGTTGGGGTTCTGAATGAGTGTACCTTGATTATATATCTGACTAATCTCTTGGCCTGGGGCAATTAAATACATATTCCTCAAAATGAACACTAGATTCGTCATCATAATTTTATTATATGTCAAGGACACATTTTTTTGAAAGGAAATAATAGCTCTTGCAAAGTTTAGTAAATGTTAGAGGAAAAATAAGATTCAATATCAAATATCTATTTATATCATAATGTTCTAGAACACAATGCATTAAAGATACTTTCAATTCTATAATTTTAAATTAAATTCAATAGCATATTCCATTTCATTATGAGATACTACTCAAGAAATCTCTCACAAATACATACTTTCAGATATACAGTGTTTCAGGCAATTCTCTAGGGTTGAATTAGTAGAAATCCATGTAATCAATTAGAAAATGTTTTTACCACACCATTCAACCCTCCTTGCTTTTCTGATACAGTACCATTGTATGGCATCAACACTAGTCTCTACCTTGCGCAACCCCAATAGGCTCTCCTCATTTCTATAAGCTGCTATGCATCCCATAAAGTTGTATGAAACACAATCAATACTTAAAAAGCCACAAATCTGAACATTTCAAACACTTCCTTATCATTTTTCTATGCTTCTTCAGTAACATGAAAAAAATGTTGAAAAAAAAAAAAAAAAAAAAAAAAAAAAAAAAACCCTGGTGGTCCTTGGGGATCACGAATTCGTCTGGGATCCCCAGCCAGGACCAAGAAGGACCCCGATCCGGAGAGCCTGACTGGCCGCGGTAGGTGTGTGTTTGCCTGCGTTTTTGTGTGAGCGCTCTGGAGGGACTGCCCCTCCATCGGGGCTATCTGGGTGTCTGCCGGCTGCTGCGTCAGCCACGGTTTGAGCCCGGATTCAAATCTGCAATAAATTCTTGCTGGCTTAATAAAAAAAATTTTTAAAAAAGAGCCGAAACGGGTTTGGCTCAGTGGATAGAGCATCAGCCTGCAAACTGAAAGGTCCCAGGTTCGATTCCGGTCAAGGGCATGTATGTACCTTGGTTGCGGGCAATTCCCCATTAGGGGGTGTGCAAGAGGCAGCTGATGGATGATTCTCTCTCATTGATGTTTCTAACTCTCTATCCCTCTCTCTTCCTCTCTGTAAAAAATCAATAAAATATATATTTTTTAAAAAGTCTGCCATGGCAGGTGTGCTCAATGGTTGGATCACTGATGGCTCTCAGGTTGAATTCCCAGTCAGGGCACATACCCAGGTCACAGGTTCAATCCCTGGTCAGGGTGCATAAGGGAGGCAGCCAATCACATGGATGTTTCTCTCTGTCTCTCCCTCTCTAGAATCAATGAAAAAAGCATATTCTCAAGTGAGAATTTAAAAAAAACAAAAACCTAATTCTATGATGTGCCTACTATTAAAGTTATCAACAACTTGCAAAGATTACTATTTAAAAGTCAATAATAAAAACTTCAAATTAAGCATTTGACTGAAAAATCTGAAGGGATTTTTTTATGCCATAATTATATATTTCTAATGTCAACTACTGAAATTTTCAACTTACCTTAATCATCCTATGGTATATGTGCAAGGAAGCGGCCATGACCCCAACATCTCTGTCACAAAGTGCTTTACGAAACTTAACATGGATATGTTGTACTTGATTAGGAGCAATGAGATGGAATTTGTATAATGCCAGAACAGCTTTTCTTCGTATAATCTCCCTATAGATAAAAAATGAAATCTGAACAAACAATCTGAATTTTCAGGCATTTAATTTGAAAAGATTACAGACGAAATGATTTCAATATATTAGCTATCCCCTTAATCTAAAAAGAGAATTATACATTCATTAATTTCCTTTCGTAAAATTTATTTTTATTGACTTTAGAGATAAAGGGAGGGAGAAGTAGAGGTAACGAGAGAGAGCCCTAACAGGTTTGGCTCAGTGAATAGAGTGTCGGCCTGCAGACTGAAGGGTCCCAGGTTCTATTACAGCCAGGGGCATGTTCCTTAGTTGCGGGCACATCCCCAGTAGGGGGTGCACAAGAGGCAGCTGATGGATGTTTCTCTCTCATCGATGTTTCTAACTCTCTATCCCTCTCTCTTACTCTCTGTAAAAAAATCAATAAAATATATATATTTTTTTTTTTTTAAAGGAAACAACGGAAACCAGTTTGGCTCAGTGGATAGAACGTCGGTCTTCGGACTGAAAGGTCCCAGGTTTGATTCCAGTCAAGGGCATGTACCTTGGTTGCAGGCACATCCCCAGTAGGGGGTGTGCAAGAGGCAGCTGATTGATGTTTCTCTCTCATTGATGTTTCTAACTCTCTATCCCTCTCCCTTCCTCTCTGTAAAAAATCAATAAAAATATATATTTTTTAAAAAAGAGAGAGAAAGTGAAACATTGATTTGTTTGTTCCACTTCTTTTTACATTCATTGGTTGATTCTTGTATGTGCCTTGACTAGGTGTCAAACCTGCAAACTTGGCTTATGGGGATAACACTCTAACCAACTGAACTCCCCAGCCAGGGCTATTATTAATTTCTTTATTCTAATCCACTAAACTATAAAAAGTGGTTCTCTCTAGGTTAGATGCTGAGACTTTAACTACCCATATTATATAATTATCTAATTACTACTATCCCTGTGCACACATGTGTGCACCAGTATCTCTCTGCTATCCTCCTGTAGCCCTCCGCCCACTGCCCCGCCCTCCTGGAGCTCCTCCCTCCTCCCTCCCCCTCTCATAGCTTTCTGCCCTGCCCCCTCCTGTAGCTTTTTGCAGCCTGCTTGTATTATAGTTCACTGCCCCACCCTCCTGTAGATCAGTGATATGGTCATTATGTGGTAGGTCAATATGCCTCAAGATGTAACAGATAATTAGCATATTCCTCTCCTTTATATAGAATGGAATTTTGGGATAACAAGCACATATTACTTTGAAAACCAGAACAACAAGAAAGATAAATAGCCGAAACCGGTTTGGCTCAGTGGTAGAGCATTGGTCTGCGGGACTGAAAGGTCCCAGGTTCGATTCCGGTCAGGGGCATGTACATTGGTTGCAGATACATCCCCAGTGGGGGGTGGGCAAGAAGCAGCTGGTCGATGTTTCTCTCTCATCGATGTTTCTAACTCTCTATCCCTCTCTCTTCCTCTCTGTACAAAATCAATAAAATATATATTTAAAAAAAAAAAGAAAGATAAATAAATAAATTCCTTTATTCCACTTTTAAAAGCCGTATCTCTAGGAATTGGGAAAAGAAGCAACAGTAAGTTTAAATCAGTAAGAGGTAACTACAGCTAGTAATATGCAAATCTTTATTAATATTAAGTCTCTTTAACATTCTAGCTTTTTATTTTTCTTTTTTTATATTATGAGCAAGCATAACCCAAATATTTTAAGGGGGCAAGGGAGGAAAGGATTCACAGTAAATGATGTTACTCCCCTCCTTGCTCAGTTCATATTTCAAAAATCTCTTTACAATGAAAAAGAAAATATACACAAGTCTTACACTTTGTTTGTCACAGATAATGTCTAGCACACAAGAAGTAAAACTAGAGCTCCTACTCTATGTCCATAATGCAGTTTCCAAGAGAGTACTATATTCCTTATATTCTCTCATGCCATGTCTACATAGCTCATAGCCACTGACTTTGCTGACACTGCTCACAGCGGCAGCAACTGGCACAAAAAAAAAGAAAATACTTGCTTTTACTTTTATATACTACTATTACTTAAAATCAGAGAATATCAAAATTGAGATTATTCAAAGCACTCCTCTGTTCTATTCAATAATTCCTTTCATAAGATTCCTAGCAAATGGTCATCTAGCTTCTGCTTAATTCCATTAACAAGCAACTTACTTTGCCAAACTATGCCATGTTGAAAAATTATTTTCACGTAGAAAAAATGAACAACATACTTGTCATTAGTATTAATACTATGGTGACTGTAAACAACATCCCAATGTATTGCTAGTGGGTATTAATCAATATTAATCTGATAGGTAAATGAGATCAGAAAAAAACAAAACTCTGAACAGGCTCAGGAATGCCTAAGCCTGGCCCTTATGATAGGACTAACACAAGACCTCAAAAGACCTGGATTCAAGCTCTAAGTCTGGCATGCAAAACTCATCAGGGATTCAAAGTCAAGTCCAAACCCTGTCTCACATCTTCTTTGTGACATCCACTAGCCTACCTGTAGCTCTGTCCCATATTTTTTAGCTTCACTCCATAACATGGAATAGATATAGCCATAACTGCAGAATCAGTTTCAAGTCTAAACTTTAACTAGTAGAAGACAGAAGTCCAGGATTTGAAATTAGAGATGGGAAACAGTAAGAAAAAAATTAAAAGGGTAAATGGGAAGCGATAAGTAAAAAAAAAAAATCAATTCTCAGAAGACTCTATGTATGTAAAAGGCTAATATGCAAAGTGTCCCCTTAGGAGTTTGACCGGGGACCAGGAATTCAGTCGCTCACTATGATCCATACTGACCATTAGGTGGGCAGTGCGGGATGAAGGCAGGCCCCGGCCAGCAGCCAGGGAAGGAAGGTCACAGCTGGCAGCCAAAAGGCCCCAATCGGCTCTGATCACCAGCCAGGCCTACGGACCCTACCCATGCATGAATTTTGTGCACCAGGCCTCTAGTTTCATATAAAGAATCAATATGTATGATTACCCCAAGAGTGGTGGCATGAAAGTTGTATATAAAAATATGTTCTGCTATGATCAGATCAACCTATAATTATCTAAGAAAAGCTAATATATTTCCAGTAATTAATTGTCATTACCCAGCATTTGTTCTAACACTGGTCTGACATTGAAAAAAACATTATAACAAGTCTGAAAAACCTATGAAGTTATTCTACCATTCATAGTGAAACTATCATTTTAGCTATTTCTTTAAAAATAAAAACCAGCTGAAACTGGTTTGGCTCAGTGGTAGAGCATCTATCTGTCTGTGGACTGAAAGGTCCGGGTTCAATTCCGATCAAGGGCATGTACCTTGGTTGGGGGCACATCCCCGGTAGGGGGTGTGCAAGAGGCAACTGGTCGATGTTTCTCTCTCATTGACGTTTCTAGCTCTCTATCTCTCTCCCTTCCTCTCTGTAAAAAATCAATAAAATATATAAAAATAAATAAATAAATACATACATACATACATACATACATACCAGGAATAAATAAATAAATAAATAAATAAATAAATAAATAAATAAAGACCAGGCCCTGGCCAGTTTGGCTCAGTGGGTAGGGTGTCAGCCTTCAGACTGAAGCATCCCAGGTTTGATTCCAGTCAAGGGCATGTACCTTGGTTCTAGGGGGTGGGCAAAAGGCAGCTGATTGATGATTCTCTCTCATCAATGTTTCTAACTATCTATCCCTCTCCCTTCCTCTCTGTAAAACATCAATAAAATATTTTTTTAATTAAAAAATAAATAAAAACCAGGCTCAGCTGGTGTAACTAAGTGGTGGAGCATCAACCTATGAACCAAGAGGTCATGATTTGATTCTGGTCAGGGCACATGCCCAGGCTGCGGGCTCAATCCCCAGCAGGAGGCGTGCAGGAGGCAGCTGACCAATGATTCTATCTCATTATTGATGTTTCTAACTCTCTTTTTCTCTCCCTTCCACTCTGAAATCAATAATAATATATTTTAAAAAAACAAACAGCCCTTGATGGTTTTGCTCAGTGGATAGAGTGTAGGCCTGCGGGCTAAGGGTCCAGGGTTTGATTCTGGTCAAGGGTATGTACCTCAGTTGCAGGGTTCCAGCCCTGGTCGGGGGTGTGCGAGAGGCAACCAATCGATGTGTTTCTCTCACATCAGTGTTTCTCTCTGCCTCTCCCTTCCATTCTCTCTAAAAATCAATGGAGCCAAAACGGTTTGGCTCAGTGGTAGAGCGTTGGTCTGCGGACTGAAAGGTCCCGGGTTCGATTCCGATCAAGGGCATGTACATTGGTTGCGGGCACATTCCCGGTCAGGGGTGTACAAGAGGCAGCTGGTCGATGTTTCTCTCTCATTGACGTTTTTAGCTCTCTATCTCTCTCCCTTCCTCTCTGTAAAAAATCAATAAAATATACTTAAAAATATAGATACTTTCTTAAAAAAAAAATAGATAGATAGATAGATAAAATAAAAATAAAAATAAAAATCAATGGAAAAAATATGCTCGGATGAAGATTAAAAAAATTAAAAAAACTGTAAGTCAACCATTTCTAAACGTTTTCCATTAGTTGACTTTATCCTCAAACAACTTTGTGAGAATTAAGGAGCTTCAAGCAACCCCACACAACCAAAGGAAAACCAGGCCCACAGCTGGCTAGCGGTAGAAGTGGAAGGAAAGCCAAGGACTCCTGACACTGCCTCTCAGTTTAACTTCAGAAAGCTGCCTGGTATTTTTCTAAACCCACATAAAAATAAAGGACAACACTATCAGGGATTTTTGTATTTTATCTGACAAAGGATATCCTCTATCTTGGTAAAACTAAGTAAGTTATAATAAATTTTAGTGCAAATTTTTGTTTTGAAATATATAGTATATACACCTATCCAAAAAGGATTTACTTACTTAGAATGTTGAAGTTTATCTTCTATTAATGGAAGAACGGCTGGAATCATTTCTTGAGGGAAAATCTGGCTAACGATAGTAAGTGCCATACATACTTCCACCAGGTTAGTGCTCTGCAAGTCCTGACACAATCATTAAGCAAAGAAAATATTCAGTCCAAAGTTCAAAATTAGGTATAGCGAGCACAACATTGCAATGGTGCCACTTACTTAATAGTTTTCTCCTAACTTTATAATTAAGTTGTATATTTAGCTCATCTTTTATAAATATATATATATATATATATATATATTTATTTATATATATATATATATAAAAAATATATATATATGTATACACATAAATATATATATATGCCTGTTTTATTTGCTTGAATAGTCAACAAATAAACACAGCGAAAAAGCAATTGATCCAAAAGGAAATTGTATTTCTGTTCTGACACTGGCCCAAGTAGTCTCCTTTAGAACTGCTTTTAAAACTTTTCTAAACTAATAGCAAGCCAACTTTATAAATTGTCCTTGTTAAACAATGAGTGAAAGTTTAAAAGGAAGTAATTCTCAAATATCCTATATAATAAAACCCTAATATGCAAATCGACCAAACGGCAGAACGACCGGTGGAACAACCAGTTGCCTTGACATGCACTCACCACCAGGGGGGGCAGACATTCAATGCAGGAGCTGCCCCCTGGTGGTGAGTGCACTTCCAGAGGGGGAGCACCACTCAGTCAGAAACCGGGCTCACGGCTGGCGAGCAGAGTAGCTGTAGCGAGAGCCTTTCCCACCTCTGCTGCAGGTAGGCAGTAAGGAGCAAGGGGTCTCAGATTGTGAGGGATATCTGACTGCCGGCTTGGGCCCAATCCTTGGGGGAGGACCAGGTGAACTGCAAGAAGCCGCAGGCCAGGCTAAGGGACACCCTCCCCCACAGTGCACAATTTTGTGCACCAGGCCTCTAGTATACAATAAAAGGCATGAATTTATACATACTTAAATATGCACAAATTTTTTATTAATCATTCTAAGAGAAAATTAAAAACTATTTTTAAAAGCTTGGAAAAACTTAAGCTACTAGTAATCTTAATAGAGTATAAAACTTAAAGTTCAGAAAGTACTACACACACACAGACCCACACATCAAAAGACTGACACAAAGTAAACATGAAAATGCTCAACAAGCCGAAGCCAGTTTGGCTCAGTGGTAGAGCATCGGTCTGCGGACTGAAAGGTCCCAGGTTAGATTCCGGTCAAGGGCATGTACATTGGTTGCGGGCACATCCCTGGCAGGGGTGCGCAAGAGGCAGCTAGTCGATGTTTCTCTCTCATAGATGTTTCTAGCTCTCTATCTCTCTCCCTTCCTATCTGTAAAAAATCAATAAAATATATATTTTTTTAAAATGCTCAACAATTCAATTATCCTTCATTACCAATTTTTTTTAATATATTTTATTGATTTTGTACAGAGAGGAAGGGAGAGAGATAAAGAGCTAGAAACATCAATGAGAGAGAGTCATTGACCAGCTGCCTCTTGCACACCCTCTACTGGGGATATGCCCGCAACCAAGGTACATGCCCTTGACCGGAATCGAACCTGGGTCCCTTCAGTCCCCAAGCCGACGCTCTATCCATTGAGCCAAACTGGTTTCGGCCTTCATTACCAATTTTGATTAAAAATTTAAACAGGAGCCCTAGCCAGTTTGGCTCAGTGGAAAGAAAGTTCCTGGGTTCAATTCGGGTCAAGGACAAATGCCCAGTAGGGGGCATGCAGGAGGCAGCCAATCAATTATTTTCTCTCAGCATTTATGTTTCTATCTCTCTCTCCCCTTCCCTCCCTCTCTGAAATCAATAAAAATATTTTCTAAAGAAATAATTTTTTTAATTTAATAAGAAAAAATATTGTGTATGGATTAAATTATGTTTTTAGTATCTGTATATTCCAGTTCCAATTATATTCTACTAGAGGCACCAATGGGGTCCCTCGGCCTGGCCTGCAGGGAGCAGGCCGAAACCAACTCTCTGACATCCCCCAAGGGGTCCTGGATTGTGAGAGGATGCAGGCCAGGCTGAGGGACCCCATTGGTGCATGATTGGAGCAGGGGAAGGACTGCAGGAGGGCTCCAGGGCGTGTCCAGCCCATCTTGCCCAGCAGCAAGCTAACCTACCAGTCAGAGCATCTGCCCCTGGTGGTCAGTGCACGTAACAATGACTGGTTGAACTGTCCATCAAACAGTTGGACACTTAGCATGTTAGGTTTTTATTATATAGAAGGAGGATTACTTTTAAACTTTAAAATAATTATTCAGTTTACATCTCCATCCCTTTAGAACAGATCCCAGAGAAAGAGACAACAACATGTAAATACCCAGAACTAAGAGTCTGGAGATGTGAGTTATAAGTTTACAATAACAGCAGCAGTAGCTACTACTACTTTACATAGTGTTTCATCCAACCTTCACAACTTAGTTAAGTTCTATTATTATCTCCATCTTACAGTTACAGACACTGATCTAAAAGATCTTTCTAAAATAAATAATAAAAATATTTTTCTATGCCCATTCTGTAAACCTACCTTCTTCCAAAAATATCTAATTCAATATGACTAAGGAAAAATGTCAGATGCCTGCAGAAATAATTACCAACTTCATAATAACCAACATACAATACAGTACCTTTACAACTGTATTCACAAGGAGAAGTAACAGTTCATGACTTTCATGTAGAAATAAAGACACTGCCAAATAACCTACAAAATTTGAAAGGAAAAGTCTCATCACAATGTTTCCCAAGAATTGAAACAAAGCAATCATATATTCTAAAATTAAGTGTCAAAGATACCAGTTGTAGGTAAATATGAAAACAAGTTGTAAAATATGAAGGTCAAAACCTCTAGTAAGGAAGATTTCATGAGTTCTTCATCCTGAAATCTTTCAGAATTACTATTTCACAGGATATATCTAAAGTGGAAAAAAAACTGTATACCAACTTAAAGTTGTGTAGACACTAGAAATATAAACTATGTTTTGTGCATATCTCTACACAATCTATCAAAACATTTTCTGTCCTGTAGCCAAACACAGAGTTACTCAAAAAGTAAGAGCTACTAGAGTTAATAGTGTGTTACTGGCTATCTGTGTTGTCCTTGAAAGAATTTTTCCTAATAGCCCTAAAGGTTGATTACAGACAAAAAAAATTTTTAAATGCCTCTAGGCCTTGGCTGGGTAGCTCAGTTAGTTAGAGCATCGTCCCCATACTACAACGTTGTAGCTTTGATACCCATCAGGGCACATACACTTAATCAATAAATGCATAAATAAGTAAAACACACAAAACGCTCTCTCTCTCTCTCTCTCTCTCTCAAATCAATAGATAAAAATTTTTAATAATCCTCATAGCTAACATGTGAAACTAAGAACAGGATATTTAAAATTATTCAAGTCAATTTCAGTTTTATACTATAAAGAAACGTTTCTGATCATTAAGCTCATAAGGTTAAACTGACTTTTAAAAATTAGCTTTACTGACTGACGAAACCGGTTTGGCTCAATGGATAGAGCGTCAGCTTGGGGACTGAAAGGTCCCGGGTTCGATTCCGGTCAAGGACATGTGCCTTGGTTGTGGACATATCCCCAGTAGGGGGTGTGAAGGAGGCAGCTGATCAATGACTCTCTCTCATCGATGTTTCTAACTCTGTATCTCTCTCCCTTCTTCTCTGTACAAAATCAATAAAATCTATTTTAAAAAAATAAATAAATAAATAAATAAAAATTAGCTTTACTAAGGTGTATTTAATTTGCACACAAGAAAATTTACCCATTTTTGTTTAATGATGTTTTTTTTAAAATATATTTTTACTAGAGGTCCAATGGACAAAAGGAAATTCATGCAAGGGGGGTGGCCCTCACAGTCCCAGCTTCATCCAGAAAGTTGCCCAGAAGGTTATTTAGCTATCTGGTCTAATTAGCATATTACACTTTTATTATTACAAAGTAGGGGCCCGGTACACAAAATTTGTACATACGGGAATGGGGTGTCCCTCAGCCCAACCTGCACCCTCTCTACTCTGGGACCCCTCAAGGGGTGTCTAACTGCCCGTTTAGGTCCGATCCCTCTCATAATCCAGGACTGCTGGCTCCCAACTGCTTGCCTGCTTGCCTTCCTGATTGCCCCTAACCAATTCTGCCTGCCAGCTTGATCACCCGCTAACCACTCCCCTTCCAGCCTGATTGATGCCTAACTGCTCCCCTGCCAGCCTGTTTGCGCCTAACTGTCCTCCCCTGCAGGCCTGGTCCCCCCCCCAACTGCTCTCCCCTATAGGCCTGGGTACCCCACAATTGCCCTTCCCTGCAGGCCTGGTCGCCCCCCAATTTCCATCCTCGCCGTCCTGGTCACCCCTAACTGCCCTCCCCTGCAAGCCTGATGGCCTCCAACTGCCCTCTTTTGCCTGTCTGGTCCCTTCCAACTGCCCTCCCCTGCTGACCTGATTGCCCACAACTGCCTTCCTTTGCAGGCCTGGTCCCTCCCAACTGCCCTTCCCTGCTGACTATCTTGTGGTGGCCAACTTGTGTCCACATGGGGGCAGGATCTTGACCACATGGGGGCAGCCATCTTGTATATTGGAGTGACAGTCAATCTGCATATTACTCTTTTATTAGATAGGATAGAGGCCTGGTGCACAGGTGGGGGCTAGCTGCTTTGCCCTGAAGGGTGTCCCAGGTCCGGGTTGGGGTTCCCTTGGGGCATGGAGAGGCCTGGGCAAGGGGCCTGTGGTGGTTTGTAGCCTCACCGTGCCTCCCAGTGACACAAGCAGAGGTCCTGGGATTTATTTATCTTCTATTAGGTCTAGTAATAATTAATGTCGTTTTCTAATACTTTTTTAAATCGAATTTATTTAAACAATACAACAAAATTTAATCAACAATATAGTTGCTGTTGTTTTCTACTACTTGTGCCCAACGCTCAGGAAGCATTTTAATCCCTCTGTTGTAAAATTCTTGTGATTTTGATGCAAAAAATTCGGTCAATGCATTTTTGAGGCATTCTTCATTATTAAATTTTTTTCCAAGAAGAAAGTTTTGCAAAGAACGAAACAAATGGTAATCGGAAGGGGCAATATCAGGAGAATATGCAGGTTGAGGGAGAACTTCCCATTCCAACTGGCGCAGTTTTTCAGCAGCGATTCTTGCAGTATGCGGTCGTGCGTTATCGTGGTGAAGAATTACGCCCTTCCGATTAATCAGCGCGGGTTCTTTTTGTCTTAAAGCTTGGGCTAACCTTTCCAATTGGGCACTATACACTGCACTTGTAATGGTTTGGTTAGATGGCAAAAGTTCATAATGAAGAATTCCTTTAAAATTCCACCAAACACACAACATCACTTTTTTCGCATGCAAGTCAGATTTTGGCGTGGGCTGCGGAGCCTCATTTTTGTCCAACCATTGAGGCCGCCTTTTCAAATTAACATACAGCACCCATTCTTCATCTCCGGTAACAATTTGCTCTAAAAACGGCAAACGGTTTTGACAAGAAAGGAGCGAACTGCAAATTGTGACTCTTTGATTACGGTTGTTGTCGGTCAACTCATGAGGAACCCATTGTCCAAACTTTTGGACTTTGTCAAGTGCACGCAATTGATTGGAAATTGTTTTTTGTGAACAATTTAAAGTTGTCGCAAGCTCTTGTTGGGTAATTTGAGGATTTTGCACCAAAAGAGCTTGAAGAGCTTCTTGATCAAAATTGGACCCACGGCCTTGACCACTCTTGTCATCTAACGAAAAATTTCCCTCGCGAAATTTCTCAAACCAACGCTGGCATTTTCTGGCGCTAACTGCATCTTGACCAAGAGCACTACAGATGTTTTTTGCAGCCTCACTTGCTTTTCTTCCTAATTGGAACTCGTAAAGCATGCAGTGCCGAATATGCTCTTCATCCGCCATCTTCTAAGCCCTAGTTTTGCAACAAAAACCAAATCAAACACAAACTTTTTCAAGCAAAACTTGTTAATTGCACTTCACACGTTCTGTAGATACCACGTGTTTGAAGGTTATGTCAATACAAGTCAACGCCAAGCAAGATTTTTAAACGAATGTTTTAAAACGACATTAATTATTACTAGACCCAATATAATTGAAACTTTGTAGCCTTGAGTGGAGCCAAACCTCCTACTTGCTCCATGGCTGCTGTGGCTGCCGCCAATTTTGTTGGGATTTATGTATCTTCTATAATTGAAACTTTGCAGCCTTGAATAGAGGCCTGGGCCCACCAGGGTGTGGGAAAAGCTTGGCTTCCTCCATTGCAGGGGGCAACTCAAGCCTCCTGCTCTCTCCAGCTCCGTGGCTGCATCATTTTTGTTGGGATTTATTTATCTTCTATAATTGAAACTTTGTAGCCTTAAGTGGAAGCCTAAGTCCAGAGTGTGTGGAAAGCTTGTCTTCCTCCACTGCCTGGGAAACCCAAGCTTCCTGCTTGCTCAGTGGCCACACCCATCTTGGTTGGGATTAATTTGCATACTCACTCCTGATTGGCTGGTGGATGTGGCAGAGTAATGATTAATTTGCATATTACTCTTCTATCAGATAGGATTGACTTCAGAGAGAGGAAGGGAGAGGGAGAAAGAGAAAGAAACATCAATGATGAGAGAGAATCATTGATCAGCTGTCTCCTGCACACCAACTGCTGGGGATCAAGTCTACAACCCGGACATGTGACCTGACTGGGAACTGAACCATAACCTCCCGGTTCATAGGTCGACATTCAACCACTGAGCCACGCCTACTTTAATAGTTTTGACAAATACATATATACATACATATGTATATGTATGTATGTGTCATATACATATATATATGTGTGTGTGTATTATATATGTGTATATGGCTATATATATATATATATATATATATATATAGTCATCCAACCACCATCGCAACAATAGGCATTTTTTAATCTCTATAACTCCAAAATGCTATGAATCAGGAAAACTGACTTTATTTATTGGCTCTGAGTTTTAAAGTACTATTACATGTATAAAGTCTTGGAAACTACAAGGCAATGTTCTAAAAACATACTATACTAGAGGCCCAGTGCATGAACTCGTGCACAGGTGGGGGGTCCCTTGAACTAGCAGGCAATTGGGGCTGATTGGGACAACTCGCCCAGTCCTGATCAGGACCAATAGGGACAATCAGGGACAATCAGGAGGTTCCGATTGGGGTGATCAGAGCTGGCCGGCCGGGGGGAGGGGCCACAGGAGGTTGACTGTGGTAACGCACTGACCATCAAGGGGTAGCTCCTGTGTTAAGCGTCTGTCCCCTGGTGGTCAGTGCACATCATATCAACAGGTCGACCGGTTGTTTGGTCATGATGGTTGCTTAGGCTTTCAAATATATATATATATGAATGATACCTGCCATCATTCATTTTATATAGTAATTGGAACTTTAAGGACAACATTAAGTCTTGAACACATACATACCTACTCTTTTTTCTAAAAGGTTTCCTTGTTGTGCCAACTTGATTGCATGTATGTAGCCAAAGGAAGCATCATATCCAAGCATTTCACAATATATAAGTCTCACCATACATTCCTTCATCATTTTCTGAAAAGAAAAATATCCAGTAACTGTGTAAATAAATAGAATATTTTATTTTTTTTATTATGTTGTAATCAATTAACAAGGAAATCCTTTAATCTTGGCATTGAAAAGTGTGTGTGAGTGTGTGTGTGTGTGTGTGTGATATAAATTAATCACCTTAAGTCAGACTTTATAAATAAAAGTTGCTCCCTAACTTAACTACCAACAGTATTCATTTTAGTAAAATGAATAATTTCAATATTTTGTTAGTTGCAATACTATAAAATAAATCAACTGTAGCTATTTATAATTCTAGATGACCTTCATGTAAAACTTGGGCATAATGTGAGATATATGATCGATCCTCAGACAAAATATTGCCCATAGTAATGTGAGTTGGCTTCTATAATGCCAATTATTTTAATATATTTTATCAACTGAAAGTGTTCATAAAATTCCCACAAGTTGGTAATAATTTCTGTAACAAAATATTTTTCACATTTAAAAACAAAATTGTACCCTAGCCAGTTTGGCTCAGTGGATAAGGTTGGCCTGTGGACCGAAGGGTCCTGGGTTCAATTCCAGTCAAAGGCACAATTGCAGGCTCCTCCTCGACGCAGGCCTTGGTCAGGGCTTATGCAAGAGGCAACCAATCAATATATTTCTCTCACATCAATATTTCTGTTTTTCCCTCTCCCTTCCACTCTCTCTAAAAAAAAAGAAAAGAAAAATATCCTTGGGTGAGAATTAAAATAAATAAATGATTGCATTTTCTCTGGTGAGAATCACCAAAAAAAAGTTGATGAAATTAATGCTGTTTGAAAAGTCTAACTATGGCAGAAACCAGTTTGGCTCAGTGGATAGAGCGTCGGCCTGCGGACTGAAAGGTCCCAGGTTCGAATCCGGTCAAGGGCATGTACCTTGGTTGCGGGCACATCCCCAGTAGGGGTGTGCAAGAGGCAGCTGATGGATGGCTCTCTCTCATCGATGTTTCTAACTCTCTCCCCCTCTCTCTCTCTCTCTCTCTCTCTCTCTTCCTCTCTGTGAAAAATCAATAAAATATATTTAAAAAAAAAAAAAAAGAAAAGTCTAACTATGTGGAACCAAGTTTAAAAACAACTGGATTGTGATTTAGCTGCTAGGCAATATACTTAGTTTTATAGCAAGAAAACCATTTTCTAACCTTGTCAGTCAGTCAATCTATACTACAAGATCTATAAACCTACAATCCAAGATATATAACAGTAAAATGAGATCTACAATATGTCACTTTGGATCTGAAAATATTATTTTAAATGATATATACTCACCTTTTCCCAGAGCACAACATTAAAACAGCAAGATCAGCACTGAGGTCCCAGGAGTATTGCCACATTTACGGTATATAATTACTAGATGCCAAGTGCATGAAAATTCATGCCCTGGAGGAGGGAGTCTCTCAGTCCCACCTGCCCCCTCTCACAGTCTGGGAGCCCTCCTGGGCAGGATGGGACCTGGCAATTAGGGGAAGGCAAGGCCCCATCACACCTCTGCTGCTGCCACTGCCAGCAGTGTAAGCGTTGGCTGGCCTGGTTACCTGAACCTCAGGTGGTCTTGGGTGGCTGGGCAGCCACCATCCGAGGCTTGCTTGCGTCTTGAGCATTGGCTGGGCAGCCGACATCTGAGTCTTGCCTGTGTTTTGGGCGTCGAGTGGGCCGCCACCATCCAAGGCTGGCCTGCACCTCGGGTATTGGCTGGGCAGCCACCATCTGAGGCTTGCCTGCACCTCAGGCCGGCTCTGGGTGGCTAAGGGGATTGGGGGACTCCTAAGACAACCGCAGGAAGCGGCCGGACCCACCTGGGGGCGGGTTCGGCCGTGCCACATGCCTGCCACCCCAGCGGAGCTAAAAGGACTGGGCACCGCCATCTTATGGCTGTGGGCACTGGCATATTTGAGGGCATTGCGGTCAATTAGCATATTCCATCTTTATTGACTGTGGGTGCCACCATCTTTGCGAGGGTGTGCTGGTCAATTAGCATATTCACTCTTTATCAGATAGTATCATCACACTGGCACTAAATTGACATTAGTCAACCAAGTCTTGCTCCATGCAGTCAGTCAATAATAAAAGGCTAAACTTAATATTTGACTTGCTACCATCCATAACTAACAGTGATAAATTAGATTTTCGCAAGTGATCAATTAGATGTCACTATGGAGTCCACAGTGGACCAGATTTCAAATTCCAAATGTGCTGGCACTGACTGCAAACTTACCAGTGTTGTTGTGGGAGCAGAAACCGCTGCTTTCAGATTACTTAGTTCCTGCTGGATTAATTTCTCTTCCTCCTGAAAAAATGAGAATATTTAAATGCATGAACAACTGTCTTTTTAAATTGCACAGTATTTTTAAAACTTTGTTTATTTTTAATATGTTTTTACTGATTTTAGAGAAAGGGATAGAGAGAAAAACATCAATCAGCTGCCTCCTACAGGCCCCCTACTGGGATCAAGCCTGAATCCCGGGCATGTGCCTGCCAGAAACCAACCCTTGCCTCACTAATAGAAAGAAATAAAAGGCTGGTCAACCTTGAAGCTCTGAAAGGTCAGAGCCAACCATTCCCTATCTATTTGAGACAATGGTTCCTGAGGCAACTTCCCCATCTTGTAATCATGTAAATCCTTACTAATATGATAATCCACTTATTACCTGCTTAAGAGCTATGGGGGTATCCTAAACCTGCTTAAGGGCAATGGGTGTAGCCGAAGCCCGTTTGGCTCATTGGATAGAGCATCAGCCTGCGGACTGAAGGGTCCCAGGTTCGATTCCGGTCAAGGGCATGTACCTTGGTTGCAGGCACATCCCCAGTAGGGGGTGTGCAAGAGGCAGCTGATCAATGATTCTCTTTCATTGATTTTTCTAACTTTCTATTCTTGTCTCTTCCTCTCTGTAAAAAAATCAATAAAATATATATTTATATATATATATATATATATATATATATATATTTTTTTTTTTTTAAAGGGTAATGGGTGTATCCCATTGTCTCAATAAAAGGGATAGCAAGGCCAGAGCCCAGTGACAATCCTCCACTAGAGGTGGCTCCACGTGGTCCCCATATCACCAATTCTTCTAGTCTCTCTTTAATTTGCGTGTGGCCCTTCACCAGAACCCAAACCCTGAACAGGAACCCTGAGCCACGTGGGACGTGAAAGGGGTCTCCATCTGAGCCCTGACCGGGAAAAGAATAGGCATCCTCTTGGTGCATGGGTCAAATCTCAACCACTCAACCACTGAGCAACATTGGCCGAGCTGTAACAGTATTTTTAAAGGGAAAATATAATTTATAATGCTTTCAATAAAAATAAACATTATTTTAAAGGAGCGTTATAAGAATTTGCTTAAAGGTTTTTATCCAGTCCTTAGACTCATTATTGGAAAGAAATATTTCCAAGTCTAACCAATCTCTCTCTTTTCTTCACTCAGTTTCTGACCCCTTAAAGACAGTTTAGTAGAAAAAAAAAATTTTTTTCTTAAAGTGAAGAAAAAGAAAAAATTCTTCATGTATTGGCCAATGAAAAAGTTCTCACATCTTTCCCTTAAAATTAAAAGGCCTTCATGGAATAGAGAAACAGGGGAAGGCAGAAACAAAATGAGTCTGTTTCCCTTACTATTTTCTTCTCTATCTTTCCCTCATTTCTCATACCTTTTCCCTCACTTCTCATCTCTAACACGCAATAAATATATCAATGTGTTCACTTCTATTCTCTGCATTGTATTTTACCTTCTTTTTTTAAATATATTTTATTAATTTTTTTTTTTTTTTTACAGAGAGGAAGGGAGAGGGATAGAGAGTTAAAAACATCGATGAGAGAGAAACATCAATCAGCTGCCTCCTGCACACCCCCACCGGGGATGTGCCTGCAACCAAAGCACATGCCCTTGACCGGAATCGAACCCGGGACCTTTCAATCCGCAGGCAGACGCCCTACCCACTGAGCCAAACCGGTTTTGGCTGTATTTTACCTTCTTAAAGGCACCTGAAAACTGGCCCCACTTTTGGCTAATATAATGCTATCTTTAAATTACACATTGAATTAGCAGGTATCCATTTGGTGGCTAACCAAGAACTACTGGTAGCACTACCTCATATAGATACTTTACATATACTTGTAGTTTCAAACCTCAGTTTGGGACCAAAATTTTTTATTTCATTCATTCAGAATCTTATAAAAATTAGCAAAGGACAAAAAAGTTAAGACAACATTAAGTCCACAAATGATGAACTTTTAATGTGAAGCAGACCCTCCCCAGTTCAGCAGCATTTTATTTCAGTTTTAAAAGAACTTTTTAAACACGCAGAGCACTCTGAAGAAAAGCCTTCCCTCTTTGCCTTTTTCTCTCTCCTGCACTTATATCATTGTGTACCCTTACCCTGGTCCAAGCCTAAATGAATGGCCCATTCCTTGGGAAGAGAAAGTGTCCTCCACATAACCTCTTTCATAAATACATCCGAACAAGTTATGACACAGTAACATATTTTGTTAAGACATAAGCTCAGTAAGTTACTTTTCACACAGTAACAGTGGTTTTGTCAAGATATAAGCTCCTTGAAGCTATCTCACACAACCTGTGCAACTACCCAAAGTTGCGGGAAGTTAATCGCCTGTAAAAAAAAAAAAAAAAAAAAAAAAAAACTGCTCATCTTCCAAGCCCATCTGAGGCAGCGACTCCCGCAGCAATGTGTACAATTTGGAAGAATTATGCTTTTTTTCTTCGCCCTACGCATCGGTCTAACTCCCCACAGATATTCGACAGCAGGGCTGCTCCAGTGGGTGACATCTGGCGACGGAGGAACCGGGGCAGAGAAGGAACTGGGGAGGGAAGGCATTCTGCAGGCGGTGAGTGCTGACACTTGTTCTGCGCTTGTTACAGATTTCCACTCGCTTGTCGTCCCACCCCATCAACAGCCTATGGAACACGCATTGGTATTTTCCCACCTCCACGTTCAGGAGACACAAGCAGGTTCAAGAATTTAGAGATCCGCCCGCCGATCAGGAGTCGGTGTCAGTCAGGGCCCATGGAAACCGGCCTCCCAGGTCCCAGTCCCGGCAGGAACGTGCCGCGTCCGGACGGACGGACGGACGCAGGGATGGACCGACACCCGCCGCCCGAGCCCCGCGGAGGGCCAGCCCCGGGCTCGCGGCGGGCGGGCACCGGCCTCCCCGCGCGGGGCCTCCCGGCGCCCCGACCTCCGGCCCGGCCCGCGCTTACGTGCTTGGAGGTGAGCGCGGTGATGCCGCGGATGAGGCCGCCCAGCCGCGAGGAGAAGGGCGCCCTGGCGGCCGCCGGCCCGCCCGCCCCCGGCGTCTGCAGGAACAGCCCGGGCAGTGCCGTCAGCGTCTTCTCCACGATGTCGCTCATCGCCGCCGCCGCCCGCGCCCCGGCCGCCGCCCGGCTTCATGCCCGGCCCGGCCCGCCGCCCGCCCGGCCTCCGTAGGCACTTCCTGTTTGTTTGAAGAAGAAATCTTTATTGGTGCTCCGCGCAGACAAGCGCAGTGCAGTTCCCGGCAGCGGCCGCGTGGGGGCGCGAGAGGCCGCGGGGAGAGGCGCTCGCACCGCCTGCGCGCGAGGTTTGACTCCCGGCCAGGAAGGAAAGGGCGGTTTCAGCGGCAGCGCCGGGGTCCCGTGCCTGGTGGTCCTCCCCGGTGGCCGCTCGGACCCGGTCCTCCTACACCGCGTCCTCCTCGGCTTCCCTCTCCGGTTCGCAGCCTCGCGCCGCCGAGGCCGCCTCAAGGGGCGCCACCGCTCACTCCCTGCACCGCACCTCGAGGGGCCGGGCTATGCGGGTCCCCTGCGGTGCTGAGTGACAGACGGCAGGCTGCCCTGCGAGTCCATCCCTCTCTCCTCCGGGATTTAGGAAACCAGGACGAGCGAGGGATCGAAGGCCAGCCCCGCCGCGACTACTCCTGCTGGCGGGTTGCAGGGTCATGGTCAGCCTCCTGGAGTGGACCTGGCCCCGCAGGCAAGCCGGGATGGGTGTCCTTGTCCCAGCTCTTTCCCAGTGATCGCAGCCACCACTGCTGTGCATGAATATGTATCTCCCCACAGGGAGGTTCTTAAGTGCGGTCTGATGACTTCTGAGGGTCCCTAAGACCCTTCCTGGGGTTCCGTGAAATCACAACTATATTTATCTTACTTAAATGTTATTTGTTGTTTTTACTTTCATCCTCTCCCGAGCGTCCAGAGAAGTTTTCAAGAGAATAGCTAACATACAATCACTCTATTGGCAAGTGAAATGTGTCCTTGAGTCGTGTTTTGTAGAATTTTCTAAGGTTAACATCATATATGTATATCCTATATGAATAAAAGCCTAATATGCAAAATGTCCAACCATTGGACCAGTTGCTATGAAGGGCACTGACCACCAAGGGGCATACGCTCTGACCAGTAGATTAGCTTGCTGCTGGGGTCCGGCCAATCGAGACTGAGCAAGACCTCCGACAAGCCTTGGAACCCTCCAGTGGTTCCTCCCTGACCCTCTCTCAATCCAAGACCCCTCAGGGGATATTGGAGAGCCAGTTTCGGCCAATCCACACAGGCCAGGCCAAGGGACCCTATCGGTGCACTGGGCCTCTAGTATCTATGTAATGTTAGTTTTCAGAAACTAACCCAGTTTGTCCTCAGTACTTCTAGTGTGATCTTATGCACTATCTTCACTTATTCCTAATCTCTGTAACCTCCTTAGATCTCCAACAAATGTTTTTTTGAAATCCCTAAATTGTCCTAGTACCTAAACAGAAACACAAGAAAAAAGGTCTGTTTTGTTGACTTGTTTTAGAAGAATATTTTTAAATTTATTGAAAACTTTTCTAAATATTTAAATTTTACCTGAAATTGTTCTCCTTTTAGACATGAATGTCTTATTCTAAAATAAAATTTTGTTTGTTTTGTTTTTAGGATTTCATTGGCTTACAAAAGGGAGATTAGAAGACTTGCTTTCTCAACCCTCCCACATCTAAAGATGCTGAAAAGATTACCTTGACATCAGTACCAGAGAATTCCCTCACTTGGGTAAAGGGTAGAATCTGAGGGAAACTGCAAATAAGTAAGGAAAGCATAACAAAAGCTTCTTTCTTTTCCTTGGCCTTAGGAGTGCTCACAACTTATCTTGTCTTATTCAACAAGAGAGTTTCAAATACTACCATGTTTCCCCGAAAATAAGACATCCTCCGAAAACAAGACCTACTTACAGGTTTCCTTCTGAGTGAAATATAAGCCATCCCCCCGGAAATAAGGCCCCCCCTAGGCTAAACATGAGAGATTTGGTCCACTGATTCTGAAAGAAATGGAGTCACAAGAAATTCACCAGGAAATTCAGGAATTGGATTGTTATGATGATGTTCCAGAAGATGATGACATGATTGTCATTGAATAAATGAGTAAATTCTTGATACTGTAGGATTCACAGTTTGTCTGGTTTGTGTTGCCAACTACCGTACTACCGTACCGTATACAGGTAATAAATTTCCTTTGTTTTCATTTAACAATAAATGTGTACCGTATTCTTCTTCATGGAAAAATAAGACATCCCCTGAAAATAAGACCTAGAGCATCTTTGGGAACAAAAATTAATATAAGACACTGTCTTATTTTCAGGGAAACAGGGTATTATGGTTCCAGTTAAGTTGAGGCATGATTTTGCGACCAATAATTCAATTTAAAGGAAAAGGAATTTAAGATTTTAAACATGACAAGATCTTTAAATGCCAAAACTTTTGTGTTTCCACTTTTCAAACTAGAAAGGAAAAAAAAAACACCGGAAGCTTCTCTCAGGTTAAAAGATTGTATTGCACCGGCTAGAGAGGAGCACACAGTAACTGAGACACTAATAAAGCCTGTACATTGCTCTGACCGGTTTGGCTCAGTGGATAGAGTGTCGGCCTGTGGACTCAAGGGTCCCAGGTTTGATTCCAGTCAAGAACATGTACCTTGGTTGTGGGCACATCCCCAGTGGGCGGTGTGCAGGGGGCAGCTGATTGATGTTTCTCTCTCATCAATGTTTCTCACTCTCTATCCCTTTCCCTTCCTCTCTGTAAAAAAATCAATAAAAAAAAATTTTTTTTTTTAAGTTTGTACATTATTCAATGATTGTTTGGGACATGAAAAGTCAAAGAAATTGTGGCAGTACTATTCTCCAAAGATGCAGTAATGCACCAAATTAGGAAATTTGTTTCAAACACAAAGACTGGATTAATATCTCATCTGCAGAATTATACTGCCTTTCAGACAGACAACAATTATATAATTATAGATGTAGCTAGACTTGTTGCTTTGTTTGTATCTATCAAATACAAGCAACAACAAATCCCTGAAGAAGAGCTTTTATATAAATGTTTGGCACTAGACACGGGTGCAGAAATAAGTGTTGGTCAATTTTTTTTTTAAATATCATAGTTTATCTTGAAAGAACTATGGTATTTGCACTAATGGTATTTAAAAACCACTGGCAACTTGCCGAAACCGGTTTGACTCAGTGGATAGAGCATCGGTCTGCGGACTGAAAGGTCCCGGGTTTGATTCCGGTCAAGGGCATGTACATTGGTTGCGGGCACATCCCCAGTGGGGGTTGTGCAGGAGGCAACTGGTTGATGTTTCTCTCATCATCAATGTTTCTAGCTTACTATCCCTCTCCCTTTCTCTCTGTAAAAAATCAATAAAATATATTTTTTTAAAAGAAAAAGAAAAAAAAAAACCACTGGCAGCTTAACACAAATCAAGGCAGAAGCTCTGGACTGTACTCTTTACCACCACACACTCACTTTTTTTTTTTTAATCCAATTTTGCCCTGGCCAGTGTTCTCAGTCATTAGACGAGCATCAGCCACCAGAAGCAAGGAACGAATTTCCCTCTAGAACCTCCAGAGGGAGCGCTTTTCTGCCTATCCCTTGGTTTCTGCGCAGTGAAACTGACATGGGACCTATGGCCTCCTGAACTGTAAGAGAACATTTATTGTGTTCTTATTTTTTGTGTTTATGTTTTAAACCAGAGGCCCGGTGCACAAAATCCATGCACAGGAGTTGGGGGGGTGGGGGGTGTCCCTCAGCCCAACCTGTACCCTCTCCAATCTGGGATCCCTTTAGGATCTAAACAGGCAGTCAGACATCCCTTTCACAATCTAGAACTGCTGGCTCCCAACTACTTGCCTGCCTGCCTTCCTGATTGCCCCTAATCACTTCTGCCTGCCAGCCTGATCACCCCCTACTGCTCCCCTGTTAGCCTGATCTTTCCCAACTACTCCCTTACCAGCCTGATCGACCCCAATTGCCCTCCCCTGATACTCTGATCAACCCAAATGCCCTCCCTCGTATATTCTCTCTTTATTAAATAGGGGTTTTTCTTTAACATATTGGACAATCCTAACTGGTTTGGCTCAGTGGATAGAGCATTGGCCTGCAGACTCAAGGGTCCCAGGTTTGATTCTGGACAAGGGCATGTACCTTGGTTGGGGGCACATACCCAGTGGGGAGTGTGCAGAAAGCAGCTAATCAATGTTTCTCTTTCATAGATGTTTTTAGCTCTCTATCCCTTTCCCTTCCTCTCTGTAAAAAAAACTAATAAAAATATATATTTTTAAAAAGAAACATTTAAAATTCCTCCATATCTGGCTGGCTGGTGTGACCCCAGGCTGCCACCACTGAAGGGGATCGTGCCCCTGCCAGGCTGAGACCCCAGCCCAGGCTGCCTCTGAGGCCAGGGGATAGTGCAGCTTGGGTGCGAGGCCCTGCTGGTGTGAGACCCAGCCCAAGCTGTCACCTCGGCCAAGGGATAGCACGGTGCTAGTGCACGGCCCCCACCCAGGCTGCTGCCGCTGGCCTGAAGATTGCCCCCCGGGGATGCGTGGCTCTGCAGGCCTGAGACCTCAGCCCAGGCTGCCGCCTCTGGTCAGGTGATCGCACATTGGGGGTGCCAACCAGCAGGTCTGAGACCCCAGCCCAGGCTGCTGGGATCGGCTAGGATTGTGCCAGGGACACCCCGAGTTGCCACCACTGGACAGGGATCACTGCTTGGGGGGCAGGCACCTCCTAGCTAGACACTGTTCCCGTTGGGCAGACTTAGGGACTCCGGCCCGGCTAAGAGGACTGGATGCCGCCATCTTGTGGCTATGGGCACTGCCGTTTATGTCGTGGAGTGATGGTTACTTTGCATATTACTCTTTTATTAGATAGTACTAGAGGTCCGGTGCATGAAATTTGTGCAGGGTGGGGGTGTCCCTCAACCCAGCCTGCACCCTTTCCAATCTGGACCCCTCGAGGGATGTCTGTCATCCCTCTCACAATCCAGGACTACTGTCTCCCAACTGCTCGCCTGCCTGCCTTCCTGATTGCCCCTAACCGCTTCTGCCTGCCAGACTGATCAGCTCCTAATCACTCCCCTGCCAGCCTGATTGCCCCTAACTGCCCTCCTCTGTCGGCCTGGTCACCCCTAACTGCCCTCACCTGTCGGCCAGTTCGCCCCCAACTGCCCTACCCTGCTGGCCATCTTGTGGCAGCCATCTTGTGTCCATATAGGGGCAGCCATCTTGTGTGTTGGAGTGATGGTCAATTTGCATATTACTCTTTTATTATATAGAATAAAGGCCTGGTGCATGGTTGAGACCAGCTGATTTGCCCTGAAGGGTGTCCCTGTTCAGGGTAGGGTACCCTTGGGGTGTAGGATGGCCTGAGTGAGGGACCTGTGGTGGTTTGCAGGTTGGCCATGCCCCCCAGCAACCCAAATGGAGGCCCTGCTATCTGGGATTTACTTATCTTCTATAATTGAAACTTTGTAGCCTTGAGCGGAGTCCAGGGCCTGCCAGGGAAACCTTGGCTTCCTCCATCGCCGGGAGCAACCCAAGCCTCCTGTTTGCTCCAGCTCCATGGCTGGCTGCCATCTTGGTTGGGTTAATTTGCATACTTGCTCCTGATTGGCTGGTGGGCATGGCTTGTACATGGTAAATTTGCATATTGCTTTTTTATTAGATAGTATTCTTTCTCTATTTTAGAGAGGCAAGGAGAGGGAAAGAGATATAGAAACATCAATGATGATAGAGAATCATTGATCTGCTGCCTCCAGCACACCCCCTACTGGGCATCAAGCCCACAACCTGGGCTCGTGTCCTTGACTGGAATCAAACGCTGGACCCTTCAGTCCATAGGCCAATGCTCTAACACTGATCCAAACTAGCTAAAGCATCTTGTGTTCTTAATTTGAGCCAATTTTTTTTACAGCAGCCCCGGGAAACATACAAACCCTAAAGCAAAAGATTAAATGCAGAATGAGGCATGAGAATCCAGCTGTCTTATATAAAGACTAACAGTAAAGAGTTTTGCAAAACTGAAGAACAATGCCACTCCTCTCACTGAAGTTTTTTCTGTTTTGAATATATACCCCTTTTTTTCCTTTAAGTTGTTGGCATGTAATTGTGGTCAGAAGGAGCCACATGCTTAAACAGAATTTTTGGACTGGAACCCAGATTCTTTGGCAGTTGGAATCAAAGAATGAATCCATGGACAGAGGAGAGTACAGCAAAGGTAGAAACTTATTGAAGAACAAATGCAGACCCCCATGTAGGGAGAGAGAAAGAGTCCCACAGAAGGGACTCCCATGTGGAGAGGGGGAAAAGGTCCCGCCGACTTCCTGTTTCCATCTATACTAATAATAGACAAATATGTAAATTGACCACACCTCTGCAACACCCACAGCCTATCAGGAGTATGCAAATTAACCCAATAAACATGGCGGTGTGCACATGTGCAGGCAACGAGCAGCTGGGGGCAAGGTAAGACACCCCAGCAAGCGAAAGACAGCAGGGCCCTGCTTGCCCCTGGCCGTGGCAGCGAGGGGCAAGCAGTCCCCCTCATCAAGCAAACAGACAGCAGGGCCCCCACAGAGAGCAGACATCAGGGCCTGTGGTGGCGTCAAGCAGGCAGGTCTGCAGAGGGCAGAGAATCATGGGGAGCAGGCTATCAGTAGGACATGCCCTAAGGGCTCCCAGATTGGAGAGGGTGCAGGTGAGGCTGAGGTCCTCTCCCCCACCTGCCACATGCATGAATTTCATGCACCGGGCTCCTAGTGGTTTATAAAGGTTACAGATCCTGGTGCCTTGATGTCCCCTCTGATTGGTCACTATTCCCTTAGACTGGTTACTATAGCAATTCATGAACTGTGAACTCAAAGGTCAAACACCACATGGCGCATGTGACGCCCTCCTCCCTTGTTGCTCTTTTCCTTCTGGGCTTTCTTCTTTATTTTGTAAATACAGACCTTGTTGGCTACTTCCAACTCCCTGATCTTATGTAAATGCAACTGTTGCTGCTCCCTGTGCCTGGCTTCCTCATGTTATGGAGATGTATTAAACTTGCTGCTTCCTTGTTTTTTGGAAATGTAACTTCTCCCCATCTGTAGTCCTATGGTTTCCCCCCTTCCTCAAACCATGGACCACAATTCTAAAAATTCCCTAAACCTGCCAATGTTCCCCTAAAATTCTTGTTTCAATGCTAACCTGACAAGCTCAGGGAAGGCCTGCATGGCAGTCTTGCAAATGCAGAAACCTGAAGTAACCACAAAGGATGGTCTGAAATTAAACTTCAACTAAAAGCAGTTATGGTGGGTAGTTACATGTAGGCCAGTATTTTCACTGAATTATGTTAATTATTCCTGCACCCACCTAAGTATGTGTCCATCATTTTACTTTTTATCCAATCCCTGGGGTTTCCCTGCTTTGCTGTCTCCTACCTCACTAGTATCACCAATGGGTTTCATGTAACCCACCTACATCCCTTTCCTTTGATTGCAATGTATAAATACAGATGTAACCCACCAATCTTCAGAGCATTATCTCAATTCATTGAAGTTCTGCTTCCCAGCAGATGTCAACAGTTTGGCTCACATAAACTCACAAAAATTCTTTACAGGTTTCAATGAGTTTTTTTACATGAACATAATGGATTTATTGTGGCTATTTTAAAGTCAATTAATGACTTAAATTTCTCTCCATTTTATCTTATTTATTTTATTTTTTTAATTTCTTTATTGATTAAGATATCATATATTTGTCCTCAACTTCCCATTCCATCCCTCCACCCCTCCTCACTCATGTCCCCACCCCCCTACTGTCCTTGACCACTGGTTAGGCTCATATGTGTGTACACAAGTCCTTTGGTTGACCTCTCCCTTTTATCCCCACCCTCCCTTTGAGGTCCAAAAGTCTGACCCGTGTCTCCTTATCTCTAGGTCTGTGCTTGTTCATCAGTCTAAGTTGTTCACCATTTCTCCTAGATGAGTGAGATCATTCTTGCTGGAAATATACTTACAAGAATAAAAAATGAGACAAGCAAAACTCGTTATGCTGAAAGGCATATGAATCAGTCAGTAGTGAGTTTCTTTCAGGGCCAAGAGTTTTTTCCATTTTATATTATTTTATTTATTTTTTTCCATTTTTTTCCATTTTATTTTTTAATTCAATAAATACCTATAGATATAACCCATATAAAGAAAAGCTTTTGGAGGCCCTCAATAATTTTTAAGCATTTATTTTTAAAAAAATATTTTTTATTGATTTTTCACAGAGAGGGATAGAGAGTCAGAAACATCAATGAGAGAGAATTATCGATCAGCTGCCTCTTGCACGCCCCCTACTGGGGATGTGCCCACAACCAACGTACATGCCCTTGACCGGAATCAAACCCAGATCCTTTCAGTCCGCAGGCCGACGCTCTATCCTAGGGGTGTCGAACTCAATCAGAGAAGGGGCCAAAATCTAAAATCCAGCCTAAATCGCGGGCCGAATGGTTTACTGAACAGTCATAAACTGTCATTGTGATGGAAACGCAGCGGAGTGCAGTGATGACAGCGCGGTGCAGGCCACATTGCAAGGCCTGGCGGGACGGATTTGGCCCGCGGGCCTTGTGTTTGACACATGTGCTCTATCCACTGAGCCAAACCAGTCTCGGCCAGATTTCCTGATCCCCAAGGACCACAAGGGAGCCAAGTCCAATGCAATAGCAGAAAGCCTGTTCCATGTTAGCATGGGCTCTGTCCCACTTACACTGACTGCGGCGTGGCAGAAGAGAGCGAGCTTCAACAGAGGTTTTTATAGGGGTGGTGATGTCACTGCTTTGGCTGACCCTGATTGGTTGGGTGAGGGCTAGGGTCCAGTTACAAAATGGAGGATCAGTGAGATCACAAAGTTTGAAAACTGTTTATCTAGTACATAGTAGGTGCTCGATTATTTGTTTAAACAATCATTATATTTATCATTCAGTCACATCAATTGATATATGAGTATAGGCTAGTGAACAGTGAAAGAGTTTAGGGGTTAGGTGAATGGTTGCAAGAAAAGACAAAGGAATTCTTAGAAAAGAGAGATTTGGTTAAAAGACAAAACTATTCCAATGGACCAAGTTATGAAGAAGTTGCTGGAGCAACTTCCAGAGCTTTCTACCCTGTGACCCAGACACAAAGATCGTTGGATTCTCATCAGTTCCTGCAATTCCTCCTCAAGCTTCTACCTTAAAAGTAAAAAATTTAAAGCCAAGGAACAAATGTCAAAAGCCCAGAAGTGAAATTCTTGGTAGGAAAAGCTATAAAATTATATAGCAGGACTTCCAGATAATTTAGAAAGATGGGATATGGGAATTCAAAGAAAATTTGGAGGTTATCAACCCATCTAATTACCTAATTTTGTAAATAGATAGATAGATAGATAGATAGATAGATAGATAGATAGATAGATAGATATATTGTACTCAGGCTTTGGAAGTCACTTGACCAAAGTCACACAACCTTAGGGGTAGACTTGGAGCCGGAGATTCTGTCCACACCCTACCCTACTTCCTTTCCCCATACTTTCGGGCTATTGACAGAGAAGTAAGTGGTTGCCTGTGGCTTCCTGTTCTGAGACTTTGGCTCCAAGCCTTGTCTTGAAATGAAGGGGGGATGGATGTTCTCTTTTAAGCTTATAATTTTGGACTGTCCATTTTCCCGTAAATATGGACTCTTCTTCCTCCTTTTCCCATCTTTCCTTCTCTCCCAGGTAATTTTGCTCAGAAAGCCATACTATCACGGGATTGCACCTAGTAAATTAAACCCTCTAGAACTGGATGTTCTCTGTATCTTCCAGTCAGGCAGGAGGGCAACTTTACTGAGCTAAAAATAGGGTAGAGAAGTGACTCTGAATGTGAATAAGGTGCATGTTCCTTAAGAAGAGAAGATGCAGTGGTCCTAGGACAGCCAGGGAGCAGGGGGCAGGAAAGAGAGACAAATTAGTGTATTCTCTATAAGAATACCGTGTTTCCCCGAAAATAAGACATCCTCCGAAAATAAGACCTACTTACAGGTTTCCTTCTGAGTGAAATATAAGCCATCCCCCCGGAAATAAGGCCCTCCCTAGGCTAAACATGAGAGATTTGGTCCACTGATTCTGAAAGAAATGGAGTCACAAGAAATTCACCAGGAAATTCAGGAATTGGATTGTTATGATGATGTTCCAGAAGATGATGACATGATTGTCATTGAATAAATGAGTAAATTCTTGATACTGTAGGATTCAGTTTGTCTGGTTTGTGTTGCCAACTACCATACTACCGTAGTACTGTATACAGGTAATAAATTTCCTTTATTTTCACTTAACAATAAATGTGTACCGTATTCTTCTTCATGGAAAAATAAGACATCCCCTGAAAATAAGACCTAGCGCATCTTTGGGAGCAAAATTAATATAAGACACTGTCTTATTTTCGGGGAAACAGGGTAGATACTAGTAGACTTAAATGACTGGATAGATATTCCATGTTCATGGATTGACAACAACCAATATTATGATTGCAGATCTCCCCCAGATTGACCTATAAATTCTAACAAAGCTGCAGCAGCCTTTTGGCACAAACAGACAACCTGATTCTAAATTTTACGTAGAATATTCAAAACAATTTTGAAAAAAAAGAACAAATCTGGATAGCTTAAAATTGCCAATTTCAAAATTTACTATAAACATACAGTAATCAAGACAGTGTGGTATTGGTATAAAGATAGGCATATGAATTAATGGAACAGTATTAGAGTCTTACATTTATGGTCAATTGATTTTCAAGGAACTAGCTTACAGTTTGGAGAAAAACATTATTTTCAACAGGACAATTTGAAATTCATGTGCAAAAAAAGTAACCTCACATCATATACAAAATTAAATCAAAATGGATCTTACACCTAAATGTAAAACTACAAAAGCTCTAAGAGAAAACATAGGATAAAATCTTTATGACTTGCCAAAGCCAGTTTTGCTCAGTGGATAGAGCATTGGCCGGCCGACTGAAGTGTCCCGGGTTCGATTCTGGTCAAGGGCATGTACCTTAGTTGCAGGCACATCCCCAGTTGGGGGTGCGCAGGAGGCGGATGATCAATGCTTCTTTCTCATCAGTGTTTCTAACTATCTATCCCTCTCCCTTCCTCTCTGTTAAAAATCAATAAAATATATATATTTTTAAATCTTTATGACCTTGGACTAGGCAGAGTTCTTAAATATGACATCAAAAGCATAGTTCACACCTACAAAAATAATAAATTGGTCTTCATCAAAATGAAAATGTTTGTGCTTCAAAAGATACTGTTAATAAGTTGCAAAGAAAAGACAGACTAAGAGAAAATATTCATAAATTATATATCTGATAAAGGACTTGTATCCAAAATATACCAAGAACCACTCATAAAAAGTTTAACAATCCAATTAAAAACTGAGTGAAACATTTGAATGTACATTTCACCAGAGGGGATATATGAATAGCTAAAGAGCACTTAAAAAGATTCTCAAGATCATTAGTCTTTTGGGAACTGCCAATTAAAACCACAATAAGATAGCATTACATCTTATTACCCACTGGGGCTTTAATAAAAATGACAGATGATAACAAGTGTTGGAGAGGATGTGGGGAAATCACATATTGCTGGCAGGAATGCAAAATGAACAGTCACATTGTGAAAGAATCTCGGTAGCCAAAACCAGTTTGGCTCAGTGGATAGAGTGTCGGCCTGTGAACTGAAAGGTCCCAGGTTTGATTCTAGTCAAGGGCATGTACATTGGTTGTGGGCACATCCCTGGTAAGGGATGTGCAGGAGGCAGCTGGTTGATGTTTCTCTGTCATCAGTGTTTTTTTGTTTTTTTTTTTTTAAAGAATCTTGGTAGTTTTTTAAACAAACTTCCCATATGACCTGAAAATTTCACTACAAGGTATCTACCCAAGAGAAATTAAAGTGTATGTTCACACAAAGACTTGTACATAAATGTTCAATGCAGTACCATTCATAATAGCCAAAAGCTGAAAACATCCCAAATATCCATCAACTGATGAATGAATAAACAAAATGTGGTTTACCCATACACTTGACTATCTTTCAGCCCTAAAACCAATAAAGCATCGATACATGCTACAACACAAATGAAACTCTAAAACATTACATTAAGTGAAAGAAGCCAATTGCAAAAACTCATCTACATTAATAAAAGAGAAACATGCAAATTAACCATCACTCTGCTATACCCACAAGCCATGCCCACCAGCCAATCAGGAGTGAGTATGCAAATTAACCCAATAAAGAGGGCAGGCGGCCATGGAGCTGAAGCAAGCAGGAGGCTTGGGTTGCCCCTGGCAATGGAGGAAGCCAAGTTTCCCGCCCTGGCTGGCCCTGGCCTCTGTTCAAGGCTACAAAGTTTCAATTATAGAAGATAAATAAATCCTAGATACTTGCTTCCAGCAGCTCTGGCCTCCACTTAAGGAAATGCTGGGGGGGGGGGGGGGGGGGGGGGGGGGAGAAAAAGAAAAAAAAGGAGGGGCTGGGACTTTGATTTCCCAGGGGGTGATCAGGCCAGGATGGGACATCAAGGGCTGTTGGAGGTAAGCAGACCAGCCTGGGGGCCCATTGGGGGGGAGCAGGTCATCAGTGGGGGTCAGTTGGAAGTGATCAGGATGGGAGGGGGGGGTGTTTGGAGTGAGCAGGCCAGCAGGGGCAGTAGGAGATGAGCAGGCCAGTGGGGAGGGGAGATGGGAGGTGAGCAGGCCAGCAGGGGGAGCAGGAGAGATGAGCAGGCTGGCAGGGGGGGTGGGGGGGCAGTTGGAGGTGATTGGGCTGGCAGGGGGTGTATTTGGGGATGAGCAGGCAGGCAGGCAGAGTGGTTGGGGACAATCAGGCAGGCAGGCAAGTGAGTGATTAGGAGCCAGCAGTCCCTGATTGTGAGAGGGATGTCCGACTGCCGGTTTAGGCCTGATCCCTGTAAACCAGCAGTAGGACATCCTTCAAGGGGTCCCAGATTGGAGAGGGTGCAGGCGGGGCTGAGGAACACTCCCCTACCGCCCCCCCCTCCCCCATGCATGAATTTCGTGCAACAGGCCACTAATATTTTATAATTTTGTTTGCTTCTTGTGACCAGAGAATCAGGTCATAATTGCCTGAAACTGGAGGTGAAATTGAGGATTGGTTGCAGATACTCATGAGGGAAACTTTATAGGGTTTGGGGAACGTTCTAAATCTAGATTGTTGGCAATGGTTGCACAGCACTATAAATTTATTTTAAAATAATTGACTATGCACTTACAATGGGTGAAATTTATGGTATATAAATTACATCTTAATAAAATGATAAAACTTTTAAGGAATTTCAGAAATACTAGTCCATTGTTGATTGACAGGTTGTTCCAGGCTTTTTTCTGGGACTTAGTGACCAGAGATGCTTACAGAAATGGAAAGAGAAAGAATTTTTTTAGAAATAGAATACTGAGGAGGGTCTAGAATAGGGGTGTCGAACTCAATCAGAGAAGGGGCCAAAATCTAAAATCCAGCCTAAATCGCGGGCCGAATGGTTTACTGAACAGTCATAAACTGTCATTGTGATGGAAACGCAGCGGAGTGCAGTGATGACAGCGCGGTGCGGGCCATATTGCAAGGCCTGGCTGGACGGATTTGTCCCGCGGGCCTTGTGTTTGACACATGTGGTCTAGAAGAACAACCAGAAAAAAACTTTCAAGAGATCAGCCTTGAGAATGGCCAGAAGTTGGCGAGGAAACTATCCAGGCTGAAAGGCAAGAATTAGAAAGGGAGACTTCCTGGATAGAGTTGCAGGGACTGAAATGGTGGAGATTTAGGCAACATTGAAGAACGCAGTTCCACTCTCTTGCCCAAGGGGGCACCAGAGGAGCAGGTCCCAGTTGTGACCTTAGGCATTCCCAGCCCCTGAAGTCAGGGCACTCTCCTGGGTTCATTCAAAACCCAACCCAGGTTCTTCAGAGACCAGGACTCTCGGTTTCCTTTTATTTTCTTTCTTGGGCAGGAGAAGGGATTTGTCTGAGGGAGGCTTTCTTCTGAGTCTGAAAATGCGGCAGGAAGAGCCAAGGGAGGCCTTGTGACTCTCCAGGGGAGAAGCAGCAGGTACAGCCAAAAGAAACTGCCCCGAGAGTAGCTTTTTCAGAATGACACATGCTATTTTCTTCCTCTCCCTCTGTGACTCAGATGCACATTTCACACAGACCTTTGCTTGTGTTTTCTTTCCTCTGCCCTGACTGCCGGCCAGCAGACTGTGTACACAGCGCTTTCCCACTCCTGCTCCCGCTCTGAATCAGCCTGGTAAACACATCAGCTGGGAGAGAGCTACAAAAAAATCCCTTTGCAATGAAAATCTTTACCGAGGAGCCCTCCAGAGCCCAGGGTCTGTGTCTAACCTAATTCGAGCTATGTAGTCAATGAAACAAAATTCTAATCCACGCCATGCATTTGTACAGTCCGGTGGTGCTCACTTGTGAAAAGGTTTGACCTGTCATACTTTCTTTTCCCCAAGGAGCCTGGGAAATAAGTAGCGGCAAAAGCAGAGCCCCCTCTGTGCTTGGAGAGTATTTTCCCACAGACACTTGTGTTAAAAATGCAGTTCCCAGGAAGACTTTGTAAGGACTTTTCCCAATAGTCTGCTTAATCCTGGACAAGAAAAAGAGATATGCTGCAGATTTGATAAGCAGGGAATCTTCTCAGAAGGAAACCATGGGAACTTTCTCAATATACAAATAGGCCCTGATCCCAAAGCATTGTGGAAAGTGATCGAGGGACCAGAAATGAATCATGTTAAAAGCGATAGTACTGCTGAAACCGGTTTGGCTCAGTGGATAGAACGTCGACCTGCGGACTGAAAGGTCCCAGATTTGATTCTGGTCAAGGGCATGTACCTTGGTTGCAGGCACATCCCCAGTAGGGGGTGTGCAAGAGGCAGCTGATTGACGATTCTCTCTCATCGATGTTTCTAACTCTCAATCCCTATCTCTTCCTCTCTGTAAAAAATAAATTTATATATATATATATATATATATATATATATATATATATATATATATTTTTTTTTTTTTTTTTAATTTTTTTTTTAAAGGCGATAGTACTGTTGAGGCCCAAAGCTCTACTAAGGTACTAAAGAGAGTCAAGTCTTTAAAAATCCAGTGCCTAGGAGATATACGTAATACTTTCAACAGTAAAGAGTTTTTAAAAATAAAAATTCGGTACCTAGATCATCTGACAGAAGCAGTCACGTCGACTGTTCTTACACACTGCTAAGTGCAAGATGTTCCCCCAAGGGGCAGTATTGCTGGAGGAAGCCATTGTCTCCCTCTCCTCGCACCATAGAATAGAAACTTCCATTTTAAAATTGTGAAGAGCATTTACCTTCCTGTCTCTCCCTTCTCGGTTCTCCCCAAGGAAGGCGGGACCAGGAGGCACTGGGAGAGGAGCTGAGCATGTGCGGCCCCTTCTGCACCTTCGCCTGGGACGAGTCTGCCCACCAGACAGGTGCATCCAGCCCTGATCCCCTCATACACGTACACTGCTGCTTCCCCAGAAGGTCTAGGGGGTGAGTTTTAGAAAGTCTGCTTGTCTCCTCCACCTTGGCCTCACCCCATCAAAGCTGACATTTTTATCTCCATGTGTCTGATTTGTGTCTGTTTCTCACAATGTTCTGAGCACAGAGGGGTAAGAGCTTTGGTTTATTGGACTTTTCAAATCCCCCAAAGCAAGACTTTAAGTAGTAGCCTTGCCACAGAAAAGTTTGAAAACCAGAGAATAACTCAAAGAAATGAATCTAGCCGGAGATGAAATTCACCCAATGCCCTTGAGCTCCTGGGTTAGGAAGGGAGGCACCTCTTCTAGAAGACAATGCAGCCTGAGGGGCTTGCACACGAGGGATGGAGAGATAGCTTCACAGGGGCCTAGGGTGGAGAGACCAGCATCACTACCAGACTCCCTCATATCCCAGGTGTGAAGTCTGTCAAATTGAGAACCAGAAAATTTGAGTTCAAGTGCAGCATTTTTGCCTCAGTTTCCTTATTTGTAAACTAGTAGCCCAGTACACGAAATTCATGCACTCGAGGGGGGTGGGTCCCACAGCCTGGCCTGTGCCCTGTCACAGTGTGGGAGCCCTGCAATCCATCACTCCAAAGAGATAGGCTCCTCAATGGATTGCCCCAAAGAGGTAGGTTGGAGCCGGAGGAGGCCACAGCCCCACCCCTGGCTCCCGAGGCTGCAAGTTCCCTCCCACCTGCGCCTGCTGACCTCTCAACCCCCAGCTGATTGGTCATTATGCGTGAGGGCGTCCTGATCATTTGCATATTACCCTTTTATTAGCATAAATTATCATTTCCACCTTCCCCATGGGGTTACTGTGAGAATCACACAATACCTTGTACGTGCATGTTCATGTACACTGGAAAGCATGACAGAAAGATAACACAGTATGAAAAAATGGTGAGGAGGAGGTACAGGAAGACATTTTGGGTGAAAGTGCTGCTATTTGCCATTTGCTCTTCCAGATTCACTCTCCACTCTGATCTGTGTCCTGCAGGCTGCTCTCTCCGAACTGAAACTCATGGTCTTTCATTGTCTTTTGGCTGCTGGTTGATTTTAATGGATGAGTAGCAACAGAGGGGATTGGAGGGACAGCTGTTCCTCTGATTGGATTGGATCTCCCCAGCATCTTCCTTGCTGGGTCTCCTCAGCTTGGCTGCTCCTCTCTCTAGAGGGTACAGCTCAGGTCACACTGCCTTCTCCATACTGTTTTCTCCCAGCCCAGCAGCATGGCCCTTGTGCAGGAGGAAAATTAATCTTCCTTCTGCCCTTCTAAGTTCTTCTTGCTGGTCTAATAATCAAATTGAGAGGAGGCAGATTGACGGGAGAAAATAACCAAGTTTATTATGTGTGTACATACAGGGGTTCCACAAGACTAAGGGGGAAGAGGACAGATAGGGCAGTGGAGGCTTACATTGCCACCTTGAGCTAAGAAAGGAGGGGGAGGGGTTGTAGTTTGGGACTTCAAAGGGCAGGCAGGCAGTTCAGATGAGTTAGGTAAACAAATGTTTGCCGGGTCATCTTTAACATCTGACACGCAGAGGACTTTGACCAACCTTGCGAAGTCCCTCCCTGTCTATCACACTCAGTCCCTACTAAACTGTACTTTTCATCTATGATAACAGTTCCCTGAAACAGGATCTTTAAATTCCTGTAGGCAGGTAAGAGAGAGGGCCAAGGTCCTTTCTGAGTCTTTTGTCTCCTAAAATTAACCAGCTTAAAGTAATCAGTATCTGAAAAAGCATATTTTGGGGGTGCAAACTCTGTTTTCCCTCTCCATCGCCAGGGACTTTGTGAGAAACACAAACACCCCAGTCCTACCCCAAACCCACTGAGGCAGGAGGCCCAGGGTGAGGCCCAGATTCTGATGCGTGTGAAGTTTGAAACCACTGCTGGCACTACCTACTCCCTTTCCTTTGCTTGCAGTTACTAACTCTGGGAGGCTGTCCAATCCCTTGTTATGTTCCCCCAAAACCCTGTTTATCGTTGTAAATAGTCCTTTTGGTATGGTCTCTCAGATTTCTCATGCTGAGTGTGCCATTGTTTCCACAGCACCTAACATCGGGCTTCTTGGGATCACAAACATAAGTCAAGTGCTTCGTATTCTGCCTGTGAAAAAAAAACAGGCCCCACTGCCCAGGGAGGAAAAATATCCGCTAATGGGATAACTAAGTAAGGAGATCCAGCTTCAGATCATCCCCAAGTGGTTTAGGCCCATGGCAGGCAAACTGTGGCTCTCGAGCCACATGCGGCTCTTTGGCCCCTTGAGTGTGGCTCTTCCACAAAATACCACGGCCTGGGCGAGTCTATTTTGAAGAAGTGGCATTAGAAGGAATTTAAGTTTACAAAATTTGGCTCTCCAAAGAAATTTCAATCGTTGTACTGTTGATATTTGGCTCTGTTGACTAATGATTTTGCCGACCACTGGCTTAGGCAAACTTTTGCAGTGAGTCTCTGTGTTTCAGGAAACGTCTCTGTTTAGTAAACAAAGAAATGATGTAACATCCTTTAGTCATTGTGAGACATATGACTAAAATCTGAGGTTTTTGTGTGGGCGTGGGCTGTAATGTTGGTTTTTACCAAAGGTTTCAGTCTGAACAGGGGAAAATACTAAAATAAGTTGCTGCTTGCAGAAGGAAGCTGCTGGTATTTCTGTCCTTTAATTAAGGCCTAAGCTATAGTGAGCTAAATTCATACCGTTTGGTTTTCATCCAATATGAAAGTTGTATGGGCCAAGATAGAGCATTTGAGCAGCTGTAGAGAATAAGCAAGTTCAAAAAGTGAGTCTGGCCGAGACCGGTTTGGCTCAATGGATAGAGCGTCGGCTTGGGGACTGAAAGGTCCCGGGTTCGATTCCGGTCAAGGGCATGTACCTTGGTTGCGGGTATATCTCCAGTAGGGGGTGTGCAAGAGGCAGCTGATCGATGACTCTCTCTCATCGATGTTTCTAACTCTCTATCTCTCTCCCTTCCTCTCTGTACAAAATCAATAAAATATATATTAAAAAAAAAAAAGTGAGTCTGGCTACAGTGTACAAGGCCTAAAACAAAGAGACACTGTTTATAGGTGTTTGTTTCCTCAGGAAGTAAGTATTCAACAGGGGCAGGAGGGGAGCCTAGAGTAAAAGTGAGAAGTCCCACTCCAACAAGTCTTTCTTTGGAAATGCAAAGGTTAAAAAGTTTAGAGTTGGTGTGGCTCAGTGGATTGTGCATTGACTCCTGCACCAGAAGGTTGCCAGTTTGATTCCTCATCAGGGCACATGCCCAGGTTGTGGGCTTGATCCCCAGTATGGGGCATGCTGGAGCCAGTTACTCAATGTTTCTATCTATCTATCCCTCTTCCTCCCTCTCTAAAATCAATGAAAACATATATTTTAAAAAGAAGCCTAGAGCCAGGGTACAAAAGAGGCTTTGGGAAAACTTAACCCAAAGTGCTAAAACTAACCCAGGTTTTTCTTGTCTATGTGGATTGAATCTATTGCTTTCCTGGCAATATGAAGAAACTGGTTTTCCAAATAGTATCTCTTACTTATGCCTTAGGGTTTATGAATCTAATCCCTTGAAAAATGGTGGAGTGGGCTGTTTGCCTTCCAACTTTTTGTTCAATTCACTTTTTAAGAACAGTTTCCCATCTTCCCCACTCACCCACCCCAGAGCCATGTATCCTCAAGCCTGTGTGTCCTTAGCCACCACTTCAACCACCTTCCCAGGTTTTCCCCTCTCTGAACTTTTCCAGAGGACACTCAAATTTAAAGGAACAGGGTCCTATTCCTCAGGGCCTGCTGTGGATGTGACTAGCTAACTGATTAACAGCCAGTCATCCTCTTGCCTAAGGCAGCCCAACTGCTCTTAGACTCTGTCCTAGACTGCTCTTAGGACAGAAGGCCTGCCACTTAGTAGCTGTGTGATCTTGGGAAAGTTATAAGAAAGCTACAAAGAAGCATAAATTCTTGGGCTCGAAAGTGACTAGTGCTTGAATACATATTCTAACACCTTATGGAGATGATGTCCACCTTCTATTTAATTTTTTACTGAAAATAAATTCTACAACTTACAGAGAACCTCCTATGGGCCAAGGCCCAGGCTAGGCATGTTGTGGACACTGGCAGGACTCCTGAAAGTTACCCAGCAAGGTAGCTGGCACTAGCCCCATTTCACAAATGTGGATCTGAGACCCAAAGAGTGACACAGTCCACGTGGCAGAGCCAGGGTTCATAGCCAGGTACAGTTGGCCCAGAAGTCGGTGTTTATTCAACTTAACTGTGTGATCTCCTGAGAGAGCCCATTCTAACCCTTTAGAGGGGGAGTCACTTAGAGATGCAATATGACTCCAGCAGCAAAGGCATTATGAACAACAAATATGTAACTATCAACAAGTGAAGCTAAAAACCAAGGGAATTAAAAAATCTAGTGAACTATATTAACTGTTGAATATAATAGAATCAGAGGTATGGAAGGGGAGTGAACTGACGATTCTCGGAGAAAAGGGGAGTTGGGGGTGCGGAAGGAGCCTGAACAAAAACTGTGCACCTATGGATGAGGACAATGGGGGGTGGGGAAAGGGCAGAGGGTGGGGTGGGAATCTGGTGGAGGGGAGCAATGGAGGGGGGTAAAAATGAGGAACATTTGTAATAATATGAACAATAAAGATTTATTTTTAAAAAAGAAAAAAATATATATAAGGCCCCAGAAGGTCCCTCCTCTTTACCTCTCTGAGCCTCTGCTTCCTCATTCTTTTTTTCTTTTTTTAAACTTTTTTATTGATATCAGAGAAGAAGGAAAAGGGAGAGAGACAGAAACATCAATGATGAGAGAATCACAGATTGGCTGCCTTCTGCACATCCACCACTGGGGATTGCGTGTGCCCCAGACTGAAATCAAACCTAGACCGAAGGCCAGGCCAGGGCTCCATCCACTGAGCCAAACCAGCTAGGGCCTCTTTCTCATTCTTGAAATCAGTTTCTCAACCTGCCTACCGTAGCATCTCTAATTTTATGACATACTTGCACTTAACAAGGCTCTTCAGTGACCTTGTCCTAGGGTTTGACTAACAAAAACAATAGCAGTAATTTTAAAAACTACTTTTATATGTTCAATGTATGTAATTCCAGCTTATCCCCTTGTTAGGCAATGTGAGAATTTAAAGCTCTCTGAGTGATGCTTCTGGACAAAGAGACAGACTTGCAAAGTGGATCATTAAAGTATCTTTGTTAGGGAGAGGCTTGTAAACCTAATTTCTCTCATTCCACGTTTGAATTGACCCAACTGCCCAGGGTTACAGGGAAGCTGCAATTCCTAACCCAGCCACTAGATGGTCACTTAGGTGCACTCAGAGAGGACAGATAAGGAAAACAACTCCAACCCGGAGCCAGATAGTCCCCAAAAGGCTATAAACCACGTTGGGCTTTTTCTGGAGCGTTTCCAGATACAAAATGGCTAGGAAGCCCTGAATATTCTGAAATACACTATGATGAACATTCGATTTAAAATGCTCCTCGCTCTGTTCCCGGATAAGTTAAAATATGACCATAATATTTTATCCTCCGTTTTGTGACTTCTAGACCTTATTCTCTCCTCTCTTCCTTTTCCCTCACTCATTAGAATGTATGAGAAAAGCACAAAGCCAAATTCTGACGGGCCCACGAATGAAACACACTGAATTTTAAAACGTCTCAAGGGACAGTAAGTTCACGAGCAGATCAGTAGCTCTCCAGCTGGGATTTTTAAAGGAGACTGAACCTACTGTCTTATGAATGAAAGAGAAGACTCTTACTTATTTCAAGAACATTTAGAAACTTCTGTGTGAGATCAGATGAAAGCCCATACAAATAAATATTCTCTCCTTAATTAACAATTACTGCTAATAAAGTGGTATGTATGCCTTCAGATATTTCCCCCCTAAGCATGTTTCTTCTTTGTAAAAACTAAGACTTGCAAATAATCTTTAAAACATTATTATAAAAAGGATTACCGAGTAAATCATGATACCTAACTATTAACCTCACGCCACATTCTCTTCTCTTTCTTTGACCATTTATGCATTTTGGTAAAGTTGTGTTCAATTATTTATTTTGTCTTTTAAAAATAATTAGTATAAATTTATTTTGGCCTCCTCTTTGTTATTGGCATTTCTGCAAAGATGTTCTTTGACAATTCCTACCAACTTTCTCTCTCTCTCTCTCTCTCTCTCTCTCTCTCTCTCTCTCTCTCTATATATATATATATATATATATATATATATATATTGATTTCAGAGAGGAAGGAGAGGGAGAATCATTGATCAGCTGCCTCCTGCACGCCCCCTACTGGGGTTCGAGCCCACAACCCAGACATGCGCCCTTGGTTGGAATCGAACCGGGAACTCTTCAGTCCGCAGGCCAACACTCTATCCACTGAGCCAAACCAGCTAGGGCCCTACCAACTTTCTCTTATCCTTTCAAATTGCACATTTGCTGAACCTCAGTTATATTTTTTAAGTTGATTTAGAGCTTTTGAAACACGTGTTGCTCTATTTTATCATTGCTGCTTCCAAGCACTACAGACTTTAGGGGGATTATAGCACACTTTACTGTTCTTCATTCTATTATCTTCATGGAAGTTCCGTGGCCCTCTTGTATTCATTCTTCAACATTTAGAATGTCCCAATGGGTTAAAAGCAGACAGAAAATCAGAGCCTAAGTAAATAAATGAATAGCTATTTGGAGACCACAGAGAACAGCTGTAACCTACACACTGGTGTTTTGTAAGTATAAAAGGAAATAGTGAATGTGCAAGCTCTTTGAAAAATACAAAGATATGCTACACAAATGTAATAATTAGTTCACCTTCAAGTGGAAACCAAGAACTGCTGAAGTAATAGCTTCTTAGGATTTACAAATGCCTGGGGTCAAATATCTGAGGAAGAACTTGGAGACACTTATTTAGCATAGTTTTTTTCAATATATTTTTATTGATTTCCGAGAGGAAGGGAGAGGGAGAGAGAGAGAAACATCAATGATGAGAGAGAACCATTGATTGGCTGCCTCCTGCACGCCCCCTTCTGGGGACCAAGCTCACAACCCAGGCATGTGCCCCTGACCAGAATCGAACCAGGGACCCTCCAGTTCACAGGCCAACACTCTACCCACTGAACCCAACCAGCCAGGGCTTAACTGGCATAGTTTCTTAAACAAGTTGGCTACCATTGTGACTGAACACATCTTAGTAACAAAACAATGGGAGAAGGCTTTTATTCCCCCCCCCCCCCCCCCCCCCAGTAACCTAGTAGAGGTTCCAGCAAATACCAGGGGACATCAATCAGCACGAAGTGTTACAAGTGGCTGATGTGACAAGATGGAGCCAGTGTACGGTGGCTTTTCTTATTAGCTTGGCTATAAAGTTGGCTATTAACTTGGTACTTAATTGGATGCTCCTACCGTGGAATCACAAGAGCATTCAGTCCTGCAGGCTAGAGAACATGCTGTACCTGGCGAATGGTGTTTAAGGTGCTTTAAAAGCCCAGTTATAATTGAGTAATGACTAAACACCGTTTTATTATATCGGACTTTTAGAGGTGGTTGGTGCGGTGTGCACTCACCCGCACAGAACTGTGCCTGGAGCGCTGCATCTGTCATACTGCAGGACTTCGGCCGCATATTTTTACCTCGGTGAGCCTCCGTCTCTTCATCTGTTTCATGAGTATCATCCTCACCTCGCAGAATTAAAGGATTCAGTTGAACCATGCACAGAGGAGAGCTTTGGAGACTTAGGTACTAAACACACATTAGTTACGAGGTTAACAATGACCGAGAGTAACCATCATATTTTACCAATGAGGAAACCAAGAAGCTAAATGATTTGGCTAAGGACCTACAGGGGCAGAGTTAGATAAGATTTCTAAGGCTCCTTTTCTTGGCAGTGTATGAAACAGTCCTATCTTTTGACATTTGATAAACTGAGGTCTCCATCTATGACTCATGCCCATACTATTTATTATCCAGCTGTAAAAGGACATTACAACTTAACTTTAAGTTTCTTAGAAGCTAGATTTCCTTGCCATCTATGTGTGTATGCATTACTGAACTTCCAGCTAAAACTATAGCTAGGTTAGTTCTTAAAGGAAAAAGATGTTTGTTTATATTTTGCTTGTCAGCGCTTGGCTAAAACTTCTATTTTTATAAGAGTCACATGGAATCATCTAAACCCTAAATCTAAGTATAAGGAAGAATCTACAAAACAAATTCAAACCTTGTATGAAAGCCAAAACTTTAATTATATTTTCAGTCCTCATAAAGTAACTTTTTTCACCTTCATCCTAACATATATTTCGAACCTGTCATTTTACCATTAATATAAAAAGGACCAGACATGGCCTCAGAGATATCTTATCCTAATATAATTTTTGTCTCAATATATTCATGTATCAATAATGTGTCAATGAAAATAGCATTATCTCTATCTAAAGTCATGTTTTTGTTTTAAATAAGGCTGTTCTGCCGAAACCGGTTTGGCTCAGTGGTAGAGCATCGGTCTGTGGACTGAAAGGTCCTAGGTTCGATTCCGGTCAAGGGCATGTACCTTGGTTGCGGGCACATCCCCGGTAGGGGGTGTGCAAGAGGCAGCTGGTTGATGTTTCTCTCTCATCAACGTTTCTGGCTCTCTATCTCTCTCCCTTCCTCTCTGTAAAATATCAATAAAATATATTTAAATAAGGCTATTCTGAGTTTTTCCTTATACTTAAAATTTATGATGATTTGTATTAAATAATAACTAGAATTTGCTTATACCTCTAAGCTCCAATGGTGTAGAATTCATCAGTACTTATTTTTCCACTGATAGTCACGTGGAGATTTAGGGCTAGTTTCTTTTCTACAGGAAAAAAAAAAAAAATACACAGGGGCATATTCAAACATGAGGCCTTATTAAGGAATTAGAGGCCCAGTGCATAAAATTAGTACAAGGGGCAGGGGTATCCCTCAGCACAGCCTGCACCCTCTCCATTCTGCGACCCCTCAAGGGATGTCTGACTGCCCAGTGGGATCGGGCCTAAATGGGCAGTCGGACATCCCTCTCACAATTCAGGACTGTTGGCTCCCAACCGTTAGCCTGACTGCCTGCCTGATTATCCCTAACTGCTTCTGCCTGCCAACCTGATCACCCCCTAATAACTCCCCTGCCTGGTTGACATCTAACTGCTCCCCTGCCAGCCAAATTGCTCCTACTTCCCTCCCCTGCCAGCTCAGTCACCCCTAACAGCCCTCCCCTGCCTGCCTGGTTCCCCCAACTGCCCTCTCCTGCAGGCCTGGTCATCCCCTACTGCACTCTCCTGCCGGCCTGATCACCCATAACTGCATTCCCTGCAGACCTGGTCCCCCCCAACTGCCCTCCCCTGCTGGCCTGATCGCCCCCAACTGTCCTCTCCTGCCAGCCATCTTGTGGCCACATGGGGACAGCCACCTTTGACCACATGGGGGCGGCCATCTTGTGTGTTACAGTAATGGTCAATTTGCATATTACCTCTCTATTATATAGGATGTCTCTCAGTTTTTTTAGTTTATAGAAGTTTAATTTGACAGCATTCCACAATGAAGAATTCATGGAATATGTATACCTAAAGATTTGGGCTCATGTCCTGGCAGATCTTGAGCAAGATATTAAGCCTCTAAATCTCAGTTTTCTAATCTTTGGAATGGAGTTTTTTCAACAGGATGCCCAGACATTATAAGATTTTTAAAAGGTGAGGAAAAGCTATTGTTTCAGTCCAGAAAGAGGCAAAAATGTGACTACTCATCGATGTGTCCATTTGTTCTAGTGAAATGAACCCTTTATAAAAAGTGAAACTCATAGCTCCCTGGGTCACGGAGAGACTTTGAGGAACCTAAACGCAGCTGTTCTCAGCGGAGAACTGGACGAGGTGTTCTCGTTGGTAACCTGGTTGTTGACGTCTGAGATAGTGCTTCCCCTCTGCCTGCTTTGTCTCTTCTGAGGTGGAGGTAATGTCTCTTGTCTTTCCATATGAATCTAACCGGATTAGAGCAGCTTCTTGGCTTGTACCTTTAAAAAAAACAAACAAAAAAATATATATATATTCTTGCCAGAGAAACTGCTATCTAGAAATCTGAAACGGAGGCCCTGGAGAAGACAGGGTGTTCCCATCTAGAAAGTAAGGACAATGAAACTCACCGTGGAATGTGATTGTGGGAATTAAGTAAGCTAATGTACGTAAGGCTCTGGCACATAACAGATACCGGGTACGTGGTAGGTATTATGAATATAGCCAATATTGTTTTCCCAAGTCCTATGATGGCCCCTCTCTCCGGCAGACATCAGAAGCGCCAGAAAGCGGGGCGGCTCTCAGCTCCCCGCGGGCAGCCCTGAGCAGGTGCTGTCCTTTGGCCCCACCTTCCCCCAGGGCATGCACCTGCAAACCTTGGGCAGGGCTCGGGAAGGAGGGAAGTAAAGCTACAATGGGGGGGATTCTTTAAGCCAGTGTTTCCCAACCTTCTCTCATGATGAGAATCACCTGGTGGAGTTGTTAAAACACAGATTCCTGAATCCCAACTAAGAAGTGCTAAACTAGAATTTTTGAGAACATATAGTTAAAATTGCATACCTAACTTAGTGCTCTGTATATAAAATCTGTCTTAGAGCACTAGTTAAGTATACAATTTTACCTATATGTTCCCAAAAATTCTAGTTTAGCACTTCTTAGTTGGGATTCAGGAATCTGTGTTTTAACAACTCCACCAGGTGATTCTCATCATGAGAGAAGGTTGGGAAACACTGCTTTAAGCCAATATGGGCGTTGCAATTTTTTTAGGTGTTTAAGAGTGGGTCACTTCCTTGCTGTTTTTCCACTTTATCTCCATTTCTACTTTTTTCCTTCATTTCCCCCACCGTTTAAACCACATGTGTCAAACACAAGGCCCGCGGGCCAAATCCGTCCCGCCAGGCCTTGCAATGTGGCCCGCACTGCGCTGTCATCACTGCACTCCGCTGCGTTTCCATCACAATGACAGTTTATGACTGTTCAGTAAACCATTCGGCCCGTGATTTAGGCTGGATTTTAGATTTTGGCCCCTTCTCTGATTGAGTTCGACACCTCTAGTTTAAACAGTAAGTTCACGAGGTGTTGCTACTTGCTTTGCTGAGGGGGAAAAAAGGAATATGCCTTTCGGGGCAGATTCTTGTACTTCTGGCAGAGAAGGAGTTATTTGGAAGTCCTTCCACGTTATCCAGATTGGGCTGAGAGATAGGATTATGCTGATGTCCTTTATTTTTCTCCTTAATTTACAAAGAGCTCTCTTATCTCAGACACTTTGGTGCTCTGTTGGAATTTTCAGTTCCGCAGTGCAGCCTATTACCGAATATTTTTGGTATTATATTCAATCTGACCTTTGAATCTGGGCAGGATTCCAGCAAAACAGAGGCCTCCGGGCCAGAGCCTCGGCTCAGGTTCCTGACGGGAACACACTCCCCTCAGGTTGGCTGCGGAGGCCGCCTTGTCAGTTTGTCCTGCTGGTTCTTTCGCCCACCTGAAAACTCTTAAAATGATTGCTTTCCAAGTGCAGTGTCAGGGCTGCCTGTTTACGTCCAGTGAGCTCCTTGCTCAGAGCGTTTGCCCTGGTGGATCTGAGGCGCTGAAAAGGAGAACAAGCAGTTCACGCCGTCAGCACAGAAAGGAAGGAGACTAGGATCTGCAAGATTTTTGAAATTACAAAAATGACCCATTAATATGTCCACCATTCCTGACTTGCTGAAAGCGACCTTGAGTGGTCTCCATGTCCATCTTTCTGCCTCTACGCAGGACTACAGCAAAGCTGTTCTGGACAGAGAGCTTACTGCCATAAATTAGGTCTAGTACTCTGTCAATGTCTCAAGAATTTTTAAAATTTAAGCACACTTATCTCATACATAGATACATTTACTCTTTCACACTTTTATTTATTCTTTTGACTATTAAGAGATATTCCCAGTTTGGGCAACAATTCACTGCGTGGTGCTCTAACAATCCTGACTAATTTTTAAATTACCTGATTACCATAAGAAAAGCTAATTACAATAATGTAGTTTTGACTTTCTGGGTTTTTTAAATTTGTGGAGAGCATAGCCTGTATGACTTGATTCTCCCTCCTCACCTCTCCTGGTGCTATGGAATGGCCAACGGAGGAACAGAGCTGAGGTCCCAAGACCCATTCTGCTGTTACAAGCTGCATCTCCACAGTTCTAGCATTCTTAATGGAAAGCCCAGTTTCCTCACCTACAAAATGTGAAGAAGCATACGGATGCTCCAAATAATTCAGGTAACAAATGTGAAAAGCATTTTCTCAATGATAAATGGCATAAAAGTGTGTCTATTCTTGGGGTTAACTCCCAAGTACCCCACGTTAGCTTGTTTGGGGTCCACCCCTTCACTCTTCTTTCTTTGCCCAACTTCCCCTCTCTGTTCCTTACTGCCCAACTGTCCTCCATGAAATGTTACTGCAACAGAAATGTCAGATCCTACCCAAAAGCTACAACTACAGTTGAACCTTGAACAATAGAGGTCTGAACTGTGTAGTCCATTTATATGTGGATGTTTTTTCCCAATAAATATCTGTATATTTATGGTCCGAGCTGGTTTGGTTCCATGGATAGAGCATTGGCCTTCAGACTGAAAGGTCCTGGGTTTAATTTTGGTCAAGGGTACATGCTGGGGTTGTGGGCTCCATCCCATTTTGGGGCATGCATTTGGCAGCCCATCAATGATTCTCCCTCATCATTGATGTTTCTATCTCTCTCTCCCTCTCCCTTCCAAATAAATAAACATATTTAAACAAATAAAAAAAGCCAGGACCAGTTTGGCTCAATGGATAGAGTGTCGGCTTGGGGACTGAAGGGTCCCGGGTTCAATTCCAGTCAAGGGCATGTACCTTGGTTGCGGGCATATCCCCAGTAGGGGGTGTGCAGGAAGCAGCTGATCGATGACTCTCTCTCATTGATGTTTCTGACTCTCTCTCTCTCTCTCCCTTCCTCTCTGTACAAAATCAATAAAATATATTTTAAAAAATAAATAAAATAAACAAATAAAAAGAAACCAATTAAAAAATTAAATACATAAATATCTGAATGATTTTTGACCTGCCTTTGAGACTTCATGGATGCAGGGGGATGGACATATACCTTGATCTATGCCATTTTATGTAGGGGACTTGAGCACCCGCTGATTTTATTACTATCTGTGGTAGTCCTGAAAACAGTCTTAAGTTTAGGGGGAGTCAAAAGTGAAATACAGATTTTCAACTGCATGGGGGCTGGTGTCCTTAACCTCCATATTGTTCAAGAGTCAACTGTACAGCCAAAGAAGAAACTATACAGGCAGCTTCTTCCTGCTAAACACACTTCTGAGGGAGTGCTATAAGGCTGGGCAAGGAGGACAGAGATAAGAAAAGGCAGGTGGGAGATGCCAGGGACAGGAGAGCAGAAGACGGGAGAAGAGAGAGCACAGGGGGACCAAAGAACCCACTAAAGAGCCCAGGACTCGCATCACCCCCAAGCCTCTGAACCCAGCGAGGAAAAGGGAGGGCGTAGACAGCATGATTCCGACAAACCATGAACGTGTATAAAAAGAAGTTTGTACACAAAACAGCAAAGGAAGCACAAGAGAAGAACATTCTTTTCAGAGAGGGGAGTATCAGGTGGCTGTTGCAGGTAGGCACTGCCATAAACTGAAGTTACTGTGTACACTGCTGAGAATAGTTTAATGAGAGTGTGTGACTCCTACAGCCCGTTACTATAATAGAAGGAACGTATAAACCAACTTGTGATATTTGTATGGCAGATAAATTCTATTATGGCCAGTAAAATATAGAAGAGAGACTTGCTTAACATGTGGTTGGGGTTTATGCTTTTACATTCTATCCATGTGATAGAGAGAATGTAGGAGATAAGCTTGGAGCAATTCCCATTCCCCTCTGCATGCTTCCCACCCTCCAGGAATCAGGTGGCACTCTGCAATAATTTGGAATGGGAAGACAGGTGTGATGGACACCAGGTGTGGGGATTGGAAGAATGAAGGACTTGGAGGAGGAATCACCACTAAGGAATGAGCTGAGATACACAGGACTGGAGTGGCCTAGATGGAGCAGCAGTTCTATTAAGGACGAGACACTTTCTAGTGGAATTTCTTGTGAAAGAAAACTGTTAATGCTCAAGTCTACCTTGTAATTAAAGGGAGCTCACAAGCCCATTTGCAGACCTGGGTCCCATCATCACCCAATCCTTATTCTCTCCTGACCTGTATATAATCTGTCTCTCTCAGCCTGGGTAAAGACAGTAGACCATTTAGAGCACATGTGTCAAACACAAGGCCCGAGGGCCAAATCCGTCCCGCCAGGCCTTGCAATGTGGCCCGCACCACGCTGTCATCACTGCACTCCGCTGCGTTTCCATCATAATGACAGTTTATGACTGTTCAGTAAACCATTCGGCCCGCGATTTAGGCTGGATTTTAGATTTTGGCCCCTTCTCTGATTGAGTTCGACACCCCTAATTTAGAGAAACCAATATTAGGGGTAGCAACCAGGATAGTGAGCTAAGGTTGAGAGAATTATATTTTGCATCTTCAAATTACACAAGGAACAAAACCACAGAGGTGAAATATTTGTCTCACGTTCCAAAAGTATCCTATGACTCATGTCATTCCTTTTTTTTGACTGGTCTTTCTCTTTCTGATCACTTCCATCCCATCTCAGACAAACCTAACTTTTGTTACCTACTGTGAGCACAGGATGGATTCCCCATATGGTGGTGTTTTGAGATTCACCAAGTTAATGTCATTCCTGCTTTGGCTGCTCTGAAACTAGCCACTTTATGCATAATTGAATGTAGGTGCTGTATTTATTTATTTATATTTTATTTATTAAAAAAATTTATTGTTGAAAGTATTATTAATACACATGTCTCCTTTTTACCCCATTGATCTCTCCCAGCCCACTTCCTCCCCACCTCCCAGCACAGGCCCTCATCCCCTTACTGTGTCCACTGGTTATGCTTATATTCATGCATACAAGTCCTTTGGTTGATTTCTTAACTCCCCTTCCAACCTTCCCTGTCTTTCCTTTGTGGTTTGATGATCTGTTCAATGCTTCTATGTCTCTGAATCTATTTTTGTTCATCAGTTTATATTCTTAATTATATTCCACAAATGAGTGAGATCATGGGATACTTATCTTTCTCTGAATGGCTTATTTTGCATAGCATAATGCTCTCCAGGTCCATCCATGCTGTTGCATATGTTAAAAGTTCTTTATTTTTTACAGCAGCGTAGTATTTCATTATGTACAATAGATGCACCACAGTTTTTCAATCCACTCATCTGCTGATGAGGACTTAGGCTGTTTCCAAATCTTAGCTATTGTAAATTGTGCTATGAACATAGTGGTGCATATATTCTTTCTGATTGGTGTTCCTGATTTCTTGGACTATATTCCTAGAAGTGGGATTACTGGGTCAAATGGGAGTTCCACTTTTAATGTTTTTAGGAAACTTCATACTGTTTTCCACAGTGGTTGTAGCAGTCCGAATCCCTCCAGCAGTGTACCAGAGTTCCTTTTTTCCACATTCTCTCCAGCACTTGTCATTTGTTGATTTGTTGATGATAGCCTTTCAGACAGGAGTGAGATGGTATCTCATCGTTTTGATCTGCATCTCTCAGCTGATTAGTGACTTTGAGCATTTTTTCATATGCTTTTTGACCTTCTGTATGTCCACTTTCAAAAAGTGTCTATTTAGGTCCTTCGCCCATTTAAAAAAAATATTTTTTATTGATTTCAGAGAGGAAAGAAGAGGGTTAGAGAGATAGAAACATCAATGATGAGAGAGAATCATTGATTGGCTGCCTCCTGCACGCCCCCTCCCCCAACCCTCCCCTCACCCTACTGGGGATCAAGCCTGCAACCCAAGCATGTGCCCTTAACTGGAATTGAACCTGGGACCCCTCAGTCTGCAGACCGATACTCTATCCACTGAGCCAAACCGGAGAGGGGCTTTGCCCATTTTTTGATTGGATTGCTTATTTTCCTTTTGTTATGTTGTATGAGTTCCCTATACATTTTGGAGATTAAATCCTTATCTAATGTAACATTGGGAAATATGTTCTCCCATACAGTGGGCTTTCTTGTTATTTTGTTGATGGTTTCTTTTGCTGTGCAGAAACTTTTTATTTTGAGGTAGTCCCATTTGTCTGTTTTCTCCTTAGTTTTCATTGTTCTAGGTCCTATAAACATATTGCTATGAGAGATGTCTGATATTTTGCTGCCTATGGATTCTTCTAAGATTTTGGTGCTTTCCCATCTTACATTTAAGTATTTTATCCATTTTGAGTTTATTTTTGTGTATGGTATAAGTTGGTGGTCTTTCTTTCTTTCTTTCTTTCTTTCTTTCTTTCTTTCTTTCATATATCTGTCCAATTTTTCCAACACAGGTGCTGAATTTAAGATTGAGCAGATGCCAGTGAAAAGAGAGGGCCCTTTTGTTGGCATGGAAGACTGGACTTTCTTTCCCAAAAGGTTCAGATAAATACTGCTGCAGCCAGTCCTGTAGGCAGTTTTTATGGCCATAGGAAAAGAGAAAACAAAAAAATCCTAGGATACCCCATTAACCTCAAAATGATCACTTTTGAGGTCTGACCTCACTTGCAGGTATATAATCCTACATTCACATCCATTCGAGTCTCTATTTTTCCAGGTCATTGTGTAAGGGAAAGCAAAGAGGAAGAACTAAAACCTTTTGCCTTCAGGCCAAAACCGTTCAATGTTCACTTTGAATAGAATCAATGATTCTGAGCAGAAAACATCTTCCATAACCACCTGCCATGTGTTATAACAAGGGAAGTCAGGCAGAGATCCTTTGCATAAATTGGGAATGTTCTAGTTCTTGAGATGGGGAAAGGGTCTTAGGAGAGCCAGTCTTGTACTCAAATACATAATAACTAGTACACAGTGCCCCTCTAGGCTGTGGGGGTAAGAGAGGTTTATCTTTTTGTTGGTATGGGAAAATTAAGGAATACCAAATTATACTGTATCAGGAAAAAACATTGAGCTAACAAGGAAGGAATCTTCCAGGGTGCCTCTTGTTTCTCTGTATTTTCAAAAAGACTGTCATTTAAAAATATATATATTTTATTGATTTTCTTTCAGAGAGGAAGAGAGAGGGATAGAGAGTTATAAACATCGATTAGAGAGAATCATCCATCAGCTGCCTCTTGCACACCCCCCACTGGGATGTGCCTGCAACCAAGGTACATGCCCTTGACCAGAATCGAACCTTAGACCTTTCCATCCGCAGGCCAACTCTCTATCCACTGAACCAAACCAGTTTCGGCAAGACTGTCAATTTTTTTTTTTACATCTGTTTGATGACTGTACCTCTGAGAATGTTTGGGACAAGATGATTTTCTATTTGCGATTTCCTTTAGTTTATTCTCATGCAAGGTCCCTATGACCTTATCAGTGTGGGTACAGTGATGAGTGGTGACATTGGTAGAAAGTCAAAGCTACACTTTTACTGGCCAAATAGGATCCTACTGTCTGTTGAAAGCAACTAGGGGGAAGTCATTCATTTGTACTGCAGGACACAAGTATGGACCACAGTCTGAGTGATTTTCACTGGGATGGCAGGCTGGATGATGGCCCTCCAAAATGATCATCTAAGTTCTAACCCTTATGAATGTGACCTTATCTGGAAAAGAGGTCGTTGCAGACATATTTAGGATTCTCAGGGTAAGATCATCCTAGATTTAGGGTGGCCTAAATCTAATGGCAATGTCCTTAAAAGAGAAAAGAGAAGGAGATTTTAGATATAAGAGAGACCCAGAGGAAAAGCCATATGAAGATGGAAGCAGAGGCTGGAGTTACACAGCTTCAAGCCAAGGAATGCTAAGGATTGCTAGCTGCCACCAGAAGATAGGAGTGGATTCTCTCTCAGAGCCTCCTGGAAGAACCAACCCTGCCAACACCTTGATTTTGGACTTCTGACCCCAAGAATTGTGGGAGAATACATTTCTGTTGTTTTAAGACATCCAGTCTGTGGTAATTTGTTATGGCAGGCCTAAAAAACTAATACAACAGGTATGAGGCATACTCTCACAGAAATACCTTGATGAATGATAACAAATGACTCTCAGATTCTGAGATGGCCTCCATCTGGTCATTTATTCACTCCTTTTCTCATTCATTCATTCATTCATCAAACATCTACTATGTACATGGCTTTAAATATGATTGGGACTTTTTAGATTCTTTGATACATTCTTATCCACGGTAAGTTTGTTTACTCCTAACTCTGTAGGTGGAGGAAAGTTTACGTAGTTATTTTGTACTTCTAAAGAACTGTTATCTTCTGGATTCTTCATAAATGACTTAGACACTCTGCCTAACAGCTAACCAAGGGCAATGATAAGATGCAAAATGTGATTTTTCCATCATTTGAGAATTTCATCTGAGGCCACAGAGTTTAAGACAAAGGGTGATAAAGATTTCCACATTGGAAGGAAATGTGCTAAATACATCTTTGCAGGGTATACAAAAAGGTAAATCCCTTGTTTATCTACATGTAATCAAAATATGAGAAAAGAGGGTAGAAAAGGAGTCACTAAAAGGGATTCACAGAAGCAAAGGCTGTTGAGACTTTTTCTTCTTGGGAATACTCTTTACAACTGAGCTAAATGTACATTGCACAACTACAGGGGGCACCATTCACTACACACTCATTGAACATTTATAGAATTATCACAATTTTCCAGCAGGTGGCAGTAAAGTATCTTAAGGAGTAAGGCCTTTTTCTTTTTTTTCTCTTTAATTTTTATTGATTATGATATCACATAATTGTCCTCATCCCCCCCATTCCCATCCCAAACCCCTCCCCACATATGCCCCCAACCCCCTGTTGTCCATGGCCACTGGCTAGGCCCATATGCATGCACTTTGGTTGATCTCTTCCCCTTTCCCCCACCCTCCCCTACTTTCCCTCTGAGGTTTGAAAGTCTGATCTCTGCTTCTCTTTCTCTGGATTTGTTTTTGTTCATCAGTTTATGGCATAAGGTCCTTTTTCTAATCCATGCAAGGTCATTGGGCTAAAGGTGCTGCTCCTTTTCCTTCTCCCCATCACCCTCCCCCCCAGCCAGGTACTAGAGTACGGAGAGAATCTTTATAGATATTGAGATTAGCTGTAATAGGAGAGATTAGCTGAATGAATGCTGGTTGAGTTATAGGAACTATAGGCCTGCCCCAGGATACTTACTATCAGAGCAAAACCCAGGAAACCTGAGACAGCCTGATAAGTGTAGCAGGAGGCATACCTCAGAGATATTGATTACAACTAACAATAAAGTTTTTGCTGGTGGAGGGTCTTGCCTTCAGTTTGTAAAAAATGCAACAACATCTATGAAGCACAATAAAGCAAAGTTCAATAATACGAGGTATGCCTGTATTTGGAGTTTCCTCTCTCCCTTGAATCTCATGTGCATTAGGGGAAGCTAAACATACACCTAACAACAACCCACTCTCCAAACCCCCAGCATTAGTTTGTAAGCTCTGAAAACTATAAAACATTGTTAAAAGAAAATTTAAAAGATCTAAATAAATGGAAAAACTTCTTGTGTTCATGGATCAAAAGACTCACTATTGTTGAGAGTAATCAATTCTCAAACTAATCTACAGATTCAATATAGTCCCTATCAAAATTCCAGTCTGGCTTTTTTTTTTTTTTTTTTTTTTTTTTTTTTGCAGAAATTGATAAGCTAAGCCTTAAATAAAAATGCAAGTGACCCAGAATCACCAAAACAATCTTAAAGAAGAACAAAGTTGGAGGACTCACACCCTGATTCCAAAACTTACTCTACAGTTATAGTAATTGAGATACTGCGGTGATATTAGACATATAGATCAATGGAATAGAACTGAAAGTTCAGAGACAAACCCCACATCTATAGTCAGTTATTTCCTACAGGATGCCAAGGCAATTCATTGGGGAAAGCATAGCCTCTTCAACAAAAGGTGTGGTGACAACTAGATATCCACCTACAAATAATTAAATTGGACCCCTTTTTCACACTATAAACAAAAATTAATTGAAGATGGATCACAGACATAATCTAAGAGCTGAAATTATAAAACTCTTAGAAGAAAACATAGGGGTAAATCTTTATGACCTCAGATTTGGCAATGGTTTCTTAGATATGACACCAAAGTACATGTGATAAAAGAAAAAAATAAATTGGTCTTCATGAGGATTAAAAACCTTTGTGCCTCAAAGAATATCCTCAAGAAAGTGAAAAGACAACCCACAAAATGGGGAAAAAAAACATTTTCGGGGAATGATAAAAATGCTCTAAAACTGACCATAGTGATGGTTGCATAATCTCTGTGAATCCCCAAAGATTGTAGTTTATTTAGATGGGGGCATCAAGATTTTAAAAAAAATTCAGGTGACCCAAATGTGCAGCAAAGCTACAGAACCACTAGTCTGAGCTAATCATGGTTAGTTTGCTAGGAATTAGTTTAGGCATGGGCATATGTGCAACTCTGGCCAACAAGATGTAAATAGTTTTTCTGGGGTTTCTAGGACAGCTTTCTAGCAAGAGTTATAGGAAAGGAAACATCTTCTTTTGAACATTGTGTCTGGAATTAAAGCAGCTGTCTTATAGCCATGAAAAGAATTAGTCCAAGGGCAAAGCTGACACACTAAGGATTCCAGAGAAAAAATATGTCAAAGAACTTGGGACCTCAGTGATTCAGTTGAGCTGCTGAGTGAAGCAACCCTTGAGTCACCTGAATTCTGGACTTTTTATAATGTGAGATAAATTTCCTTATTTTTCAAATCTTTTTGAGTTGCGTTTTCTGATATTTGCAGACCAAAGTATCCTTACATACTGAGATACATTTAAAGAACAAGTGAAGACCAGCCTACAAAAGACAGTGAGAAGGAATGGACAGAAAAAATAAGAGAAAAAACACACACAGAGGATATCTATATATATAAAAGTCTAAGCAACCTTTACAACTTATTGGCCGAACAAGGCTGCTATGACACACACTGACCATCAGGGGACAGATGCTCAATGTCAATGCAGGAGCTGCCCTCTGGTGGTCAGTGCACTCCCACAGCCAACCTCCCGCTGCCGGCCAACATCCCGTGGTCTCCATTGGCCCCAATTACTGGCCAGGCCGAGGGACCCCACCAGTGTATGAATTCATGCACCAGGCCTCTAGTGGTATCATAAAAGGCCAAAACAAAGGACAGTTTAAGAAGGAAGAAATAGTCATCAGTGAAAAATATTTCATAGCAGTTAAGATAAGGCTGAGAGTGTTGTGAAAAACAATTCATTTTGGCTTCTATCCAGCTGCAACAGTACTTTGGCATAGATGACCTCTGCACATAGCCCTACATCATCCAATCAGTGTCTTTGGAAAAGAGCCTGGCAGTTCCTCACCAGTGTCTCTTTCAGTTAAAAAATTTAAAATTTACATTCTCAGATTTCAATTGCTCAACAGTCACAGCACTGGGCTGATATAAAACATTTCTGACATCACAGAAAGTTTTATTGGACAACATGTACCTAAAGAATTTGGAGTTTCTGTCTCCTCAGCATTTTGAACCCCAAGGTCAAATCTGTTATCGCTTTTATTCATGTTTCTCTCCCCAAAGCCTTATGTTTGGGTGACAGCTACTGTTCTATCCCCCTTATTTTCCATAGATCAACAGAAGTATAGACACTTATTCTTTGTTTCTGTGTCAGATAGTTTCCATTTGTCCTTCAGATCCACTTCTACATTTTTCTCTCCTGCTCTGAACCTCAGGAGGCTGATCCATGGCTTTCTTCCTTCTCATTCGTGGCGGGTGTGGCCAGTGGGAAGCACTAGTAGAGGTCAGAGGAGGAAGGAGAGACATCAGGACATTTATGCCCTGGCCTGCTCCATCGGGACAGTTTTAAGAAAACTGAGATGGCTGATTAGCCTCCATTTAAGTAGCCTTTTTTTTTTTTTTTTTTTAAGTTTGTGTCTTTTTTTTTAAATAATATATTTTTATTTATTACAGAGAGTAAGGGAGAGGAAAAGAGAGATAGAAACATCAATGATGAGAGAATCATTGATCAGCTGCCTCCTGCACACTCCCCAGTGGGGATGTGCCCGCAACCAAGGTACATGCCCTTGACTGGAATCAAACCTGGAACCTTTCAGTCCGCAGGCTGACTCCCTATTCGCTGAGCCAAACCGGTTTCGGCCCTTTAAGTTGCCTTTACTTTGGTATTTATCCACAAGCTTGTCTTTAAAAATTCATGGGTACAACAGCTTATCTCTCTTTTACTAAGCTGCTTGTGTAAGGGTTGCTCCTCTCTACCTATTTAGATTTTATCTTGGGAGCTATTGGTTTCTGTCAGATCCTTTCCATCTACTTGCATTCAGTGCCTTTGTTTCTGGTTGTAGTTTTGCATTCATACCCCATGGTATTTTCTTTCCAGAGTGGGAAGAAGTCATACACAGTCCCTGTCTGGAGATATAAACCATGTAATATTTAAAGATGTTTCCTAAAGTCTATAATGTTTGTGGAAGCAAAATCTACATTATTTCTTTAAAAGTAAAATCTAGATTATTTCTTTAACAGATATTTTATTGATTTTTTTTTTTTTTTTACAGAGATGAAGGGAGAAAGATAGTTAGAAACATCAATGAGGGAGAAACATCAATCAGCTGTGTTTGAACCTGGGACCCTTTAGTCTGAGAGCTGATGCTCTATCCACTGAGCCAAAAACTCTATCCACTGAGCCAAACTGGCTAGGGTTCTAGGTTATTTTCTTACTACTGCCTGTCTTGGGATCTTTGAGTAACCATTCACTCAGGACAATCAGGACCTGAAAGTTTCTCCTACATTTTTAGCGTAAAGAGAATATCGAATTTGCTTTAAGGGTTACTTATGGTGACTTCAGCCCACTTCAGCTGTATCTTTCAAGTGTTGGCTCCTAGTTAAAAGATTAATATTCTCTAAATGGGTGCCATGTTAGCTACAGGCTATTCTGAAGTTCAGAGTATAGTGTTGGGCCCAGGGTCTGAGACCCCAGAACCACAAGCAGAAGCTGAAATGAAACGAGTTACTGCTGAGCCCTGCAGGTGAGCTTGGGGTTAAACAGGACTTGTGGAGGGCCTGGGAAAGACATGTGCCCCCTCCCCGGGAAAGATTGCCCACCAACCTGACTATTGTCTACTCAAAAGAAAAAGCCACTCTACTTTACGGAATTTTCCTTAGGAAGAAAATCTTGATTTTCCCCACTTTGTGACAGGTCTCCTCCACCCTGGCCTCCAATTCCCCAAACAGAAGCTCTGGTTCTATTTCCTCTCTCTCCTGTTTGCCGACTGCCGAACCTTCTAAGACTTTATCAGGCCAGTTATCAACAAACATCTAGGCAGTTCGAAATCCTTCTAATGGGGCAGACTTGCAGGAAAGCTGGCAAATGTTTCTTCCCAGAAACGTAATAAAACTTCATTTCCCTCACAATCCAGGTTGCCCTTCCCCGCTGTGATTCTTCACAGGTGACCACACGTTAGGATCACCTGAGAAGCTTGCCCCTTCCAGACAGGTGAGTCAGACTGCCTGCGGTCTGAGGCCCCCAGGGTAACTATTTTTTTTTAAAGCTTTCCAAGTGATTGCAATGTACAGAGAGGGTTAAGAATCCCAGCCTTGCGTTCTAAGAGTATCCGTGCATAGGCACACGATGGCTATCTCTGCTGCAAAGGCAGAAGTCAGTGATCAACCTAGAAGCACGTGGAGAGACTATCGTTCTCTTTGCATAACCATATAAAAAAACTACCCTCCCAGCACTGCTCCCCGTGACACCAGCTAGCTGTCTGACGGGGCACATTCCTGACAACCACTATCCCGAGGTCTGGGGAACCATGCACGGCACAGGTTTTTTTCAGTTAGTCCTCTTCTCCTCCCCCCTGCGGCAGCGGAGCAGCTGTCTGCACTGTAATAAGCGGTGGGCTACCAGACAGACGATGGGGATTCTAACCTCACTCTTCCCCTACGTAGCTGTGAGGCATGAGTCAGGTCAGTTAATATCTCTGAGACTTTGTGAAATGGGATAATTTAACCGTCTCGCCTATCTGCTGCACAGACTTGTGCGAAGATCACATGAAACGTGAAAGCCGTCATAAACCGTAAATTGCCAGTTGGGAGATAACAGCAAGACCATGTTCTTGGGACAGCAGAGCCCTTCCTGCCTTATTTTGTCTAAGTAGCTTCCCCTTTCGTCTCACGGGATGGCATGTAGAAAAGCAGGTGGAGAAAGAGGCATGCGTGCAAGAGTGCGTTTTTGCAGTGTTTCCAAAGGAATACCGTGCACATATTGAAAAAATATGAGATAGAGCTATATAACACACACAGGGTGATGCTAATGACTTATTGTTAGGTGCCAATGTGATGGATATAAAGTTGCATCTCATTGAAATATGGCTAGTCCAAACTGACATGTACTGTAAGTGTGAAATGTATACCCAATTTCAAACACTCAGTACAAAAACCATGTAAATTATTAATAATTTTATATTTATTACTAGAAACCCAAAGCATGAAATTTGTGCATGGGGTTGTGGGGGAGGGTGGGCAGTGTATGTGTCCCTCAGCCCAGCCTGCACCCTCTCCAATCTGGGATCCTTCTCACAATCCGGGACTCCTGGCTTCCAACCACTTGCTGCCTGTCAACCTGATCGATGCCTAACTGCTTCCCTGCCAGCCCAATTGCCCCAACTGAACCTCCCCTGCAAACCTGGTCCCTCCCAACTGCCCTCCCCTGCAGGCCTGATCCCTCCAACTGCCCTCCCCTGCAGACCTGGTCCCCCACAACTACCCTCCTCTGCCAGCCCTGTGACCTCTAACTGCCCTCCCCTGCAGGCCTGGTACCTTCTAACTGCCCTCCCTTGCAGGCCTGGTGCCTCCCAACTGCCCTCCCCTGCTGGCCATCTTGTGGTGGCCATCTTGTGTCCACATGGGGGTGGCCATCTTTGACCACAAGGGGCAGCCATCTTGTGTGTTGGAGTGATGGTCAACTTGCATATTATCCTTTTATTAAATAGGCTATGTTGAAATGATAGTATTTTAGATGTATTGTGTACAATACATTGTTAAAATTTATTTTACCCATTTATTTTTATCTTTTGTAATGTAGCTATTAGAAAACTTAAAATTACTTATGTAGCTCATATTATATTACTATTGGACATGCTATTAAAGATATTAATTCTTAGCTGGTTTTAGACATTGAAAATACCTTCTCTCACTCTGTCCTCTGTCTTAAGTTTGCTGATGGTGTCATCACATCACAAAACTCTGGGGAAAGCATTCACATTAAGATCTATGTAGTCCTAGCTGGTTTGGCTCAGTGAAATAAAGCATCAGTCTGCAGACTGAAGGGTCCCAAGTTTGATACTGATCAAGGGCACATGCCTCCCAATAGGGGGCTTGCAGGAGGCAGTTGGTCAATGATTCTCTCTCATCACTGATGTTTCTATCACTTTCTTCCCTCACCCTTCCTCTCTGAAATCAATAAAAATATATTTAGAGGAAAAAAAGATCTCACCCCTGGAGTTGTGCAGTGTATGACATATGCAGCCATACACAGCTCTGACTCTTTGCCTTGTGGACTGCACCTTGTATATCTTGTTTAGGAAACCCTTCCCCACAACAAGATCACAATGATATTTTCCTTGTGTTATTTTTTATAATTAAAAATGAAAAACAGGATGGTGTTATGTCATAAAGAAGCCATAAAAGAACGTGGTTTATAATGCCAAAAAGGTGCAGATTTTAGGCAAAAAGGAAGAAATGTGAGGAAATCATTTATATTAGATTTTATGATTTTGACGACAATGTTATCATTCTAATTATGTTTTGGTTAGACAAATATCAAAATTTGCATTTCAAAGAGCGTATTAACAGTTGGTGGGGAAGGCAGGCCACAAGCATGCTGAATGACAGGCTGGCTCCAGTTTATAGTCTAAATAGCTGTTGAAGTTAATTCCCACAATAGGTAAAGACCTTTGATATGGATCATAAAGAACTGGCAGTAATTGCAAAGATCATAAGATAATGTTCAGATTATTCTTGTATCATTCACTGAAACATTATTTTTTTGGCACATCACTTGCTTACTCTGGAAAGCCAACTTTCAGATCAAGTCCAAACTGCTCAAACCTGTCAGTAGGGACAACTATAAACTGGCCCCATACAGTTCCCACATCTCATCTCCCCAGCAGATTATAGATTCCGCATAGATAGGTACCAGGTCTTACACTCATACCGCCTCATCAGCATCCTGGGAGATGTCAGGGTTAAAAATTGCAGCATCAGGCAGTGTTTCTTAAGTCAACTAAAATTTTCTAAATTATTTGAGTAAATGCTCTGTGCTTAGCCTGAAATGACTAACGTTCATTTGAGCCACGGTTTTCACCTTGAAGTAACCACCTGACCTCATACAAAGAAAAATTATAATGGCAGGCGCAAGTGGAAAATAACATGTTCAAAATGAGATATCAAATGATAAGGTATTTAAAAGTTGAGGTCAACCTCAGAACTGCTAATATACCCATCACAACCACAGAAATATAGGCTTACAGTAATAAGTATTGTAGCCTTCTTCAAACCCTTTAATTCAAGAAAAAAGTTGAAGGGTTACAAAAAGTCAAAGGTAATGAGGATAGACTCAGCTCAGGCCAAATTTAGGATGTTTGGAGATTGAAGTCATTTATTCTTGCTTAATACTGAGAATTCCACCTCACTTCAGGTATTAACACTTACTGGAATTTATAACAGGTAAGTCCAAATTAAAAGCTGACCTTTCTTTTTACTCAGCCCTAGCTGTAGGCTTAATTATGACTGTGTGGATATATAATTTTCATTTTTAAGAGTTTGTGATACTTGTGGTACAAGTCCAGGCATTATGTGAAGGAAACCAAACATTTTTTATCTGTCTTATGACAGTTATAACTTTGGTGTCTACTGGAAGCATTTGCAGAGACAAGAATTTGTCTTTCAACATTGTATTTGACATGAAATAGAAATGTATTTCCCGAGGCTAAATTGACAATTGTACACTTTTTAAAATGCAGCTGTGATTTTTCCTAAATTTAATGTCTTTCCATGTCTCACTCCTTTTGGATTCATTCTCTTTGCTGATGTACATTCTTTGGTAGTTCTTTCATAATATGTCTATAGATAATAAACTATCTTAGTATTTGCATACCTGAAAAAAGTCTTTTGTCCCTACTCTTCAATTATAATTAATTAGCTATATGTACTTTTGGGTCTGCACGAAGTTCATCAAAATTTTCTCAATGAGCCCAGCCAGTGTGGCTCAGAGGTTGAGCATTGACCAGGAGGTCACGGTTCAATTCCTGGTCAGGGCACATGGCCTAGTTGTGGGCTCAATCCCCAGTGTGGGGTGTGCAGGAGGCAGCCAATCAATGATTATCTCTCATCCTTGATTCTCTCTCCCTCTGTGAAATCAATAAAGTATTTAAAAAATTTTTCTCAATGATAATTGATAGAAATCATAAAATTCAAACTAAGAAAGCTTTGAGATACAATTGTATATATAAAATTAACAGAAAAAATAATACATGGGAGTATAGTGAAATCCATATTTAAATCTTGCTGATAAATCCCTTTAATCCTTTTGGAAAGTAACATGGCAACATAAGTAGCAAAACTCATAATGTTTATTTCTGAAATCTAAATTAAGTCTACTTTGGGGAGCTTAGGCTATAATTAGAAATAACTTAGGAAAAAAATTTTACAGAAGATTAAAGCTATGTGCATGAAGTTGTTCATACCAGGTATATAGTAGTGAAAAATCAGAAACAAGTTAAATTTTTTTAAAGTTAAACTCTTAAGTTTCAAACCACAATTATAATGGTGTTTTATTGAGACATAACAGCATGGCTTATAAGGTTGACATAATCCCAGAACTAGAAAGTCTTAAGGCATAAGACATTAAATTGTATTGTCATCACCAAAGCAACATTAAACTTTCCATTCCAATTTGTACTCTGCCTTTAAGGAGACTGGAATACTCTAACTCTGCTTCTACTATTCCTAATATTACCAAACTATTTCTCTTATGTCTCAAGTTCAAATGCCCTCAAAAAGAGAATCTGATTGTTTGGGACATTCACTATGCAATATTGGGGGTCTTTGCTGGGCAGAGCTTTTACACAGACTATATCATAAATCTCTAACCAGAGTCCAGTCTCCATAGTTGTGGTCCAGTTAGTAGAAGCAGTAAGGAGAGCAAGGTTGTATGACACACTTTTCTTTATTCTTGAGGTTGCATTATTTTTGCAACCTAAAAAATAAAGAAAAAGCTTTTTTAATGAACATTACTTAGTTATATGTATACTTAATACAAGTTATCCTTAATTGTCCATTTTTAAAAACAAAAACATGACTATGCTCTGTCAGCATAATCCATATTTGCAGAGAGACTTCTGAAATTAGGAAATTTTTGGGTTTCCATTTATTCATTTCTCATTTCAGGGTTCTTAATAAATTTATTCCTGAAATTAATCTTCAAACATAGCTATAGAAATGATAACACTTTTCACTTAAGCAGAAAGAATGCTGAGAGAGATTTGTCTATACTATATCAGAGAAAAACATGTCTAGAAAAGGTCTGTTCATGTTATGTGTAGCAGAAGAAAAGAAAAGATAAACATTAAGCATAAACAAAATAAAACAGATAGCAACTATGCAAATATAGTTAGCCAAGAAAACAGTAATATGAAAAGGAACATGGCAGGCCAAATGCATTCTGGAAAATATAACATGGAGAAAAGACGCAAGAGTTCTTTGTGCTAGCACGTTTTTTATAAAATAAGAATTTAGTACATAAGACAGACTGCGGAACCTCAGAGGGAAGGTGAAAGAAGGTGGGTAGAGGAAGCATGAACATATCTAGAACCACGGCCCAGTCCTTCCCTTTGAAAAGCTTTCTCTTTATTTTTCCCCTGTTCTTTTTAGAAAAAACTTTAGAAACTCCTCCTCTGGTCCTGGAAAGCAGAGGTATTTAGCATTTCATGGATATCTTTCCTTAAATTCTTGGCTGGACAGGATGGTACTGGGACAACTAAGGTTGCCCAATGTTGTACTACTAGTGAAGGATTGGCACTGGCATAATGGTAAACTATTGATTTTTCTGACAGCCCCCAGTTCACCTGAAGATACATTGATCACTCATGGCCTGAGGATCACTATTTCAGAACTTTTGTAATTAGCTATAGCTCACCTTTGAGGGCAAGGATTCCTATATGTTGACTGGTAAATCCCAACACCTAGAATTGTGTCTGGAACCCGGGACCTTTCAGTCCGCAGACCGACGCCCTACCACTGAGCCAAAGCGGTTTCGGCTGTTTCTTATTTTTATTATTTTTAATAGTAGAATTTAACTCTCACATTCTAGTTTAAGAGCTTCTTGAAAACTAGGGCTCTAAGAAAGCTATCTTCCAGAAAACGCATCATTGTTTATATTATACTAGAGGCCCGAAGCACGAAGATTCGTGCAAGAACAGGCCTTCGTTCCCCTGCTGCCAGCACCGCCTTGCTCCAGCTGGAGCCACCTTTTTTTTTTTTTTTTTTTTTTTTAATTGATTTTTTCAGAGAGGAGGAGAGAGGGATAGAGACCAAAAACGTTGATGAGAGAGAAACATCAACTAGCTGCCTCCTGCATATCCCCCACCGGGGATGTTCCCGCAACCAATGTACATGCCCTTGACCAGAATCGAACCTGGGACCCCTCAGTCCCCAGACGGAACTCTACCACTGAGCCAAACTAGTTTCGGCTGGAGCTGCCTTTCCACCTTCCCATGCTGCCCAGAGGCACAGAGCTGTGCCTGCATATGCAAATTAACCTGACATTTTTGTTAGGTTAATTTGCATACTCACTCCTGATTGGCTGGTGGATGCTTTAAAGATATGGTCAATTTTCATCTTATTCTTTTAGTAGTGTAGATATCAAATCCATCAACTACTCCTTGAATCTTTGTTAGTTATTGGACAAAATCTAAAGAAAATAAAAAATATTTCAGCGCTAGAAAAAAAATTAGTACTATGAAAAATGTATTTTAAAAGTTTTAGCAGGAAATAGTAGTGTTTAAAATTTTGACATAGGAAAACTATAAGACAGTTTCTAAAAAAAAATTTAAATATCGAATTACCATATGATCCAGGAATTCCACTTCTGGGTATATATCCAAAAGAATTGAAAGCAGAGACATGAGCAGACATTTGTAGGTCAATGTTCATAATAGCATTATTTATAATAGTCAAAAGGTAAAAGCAACCTAAAAGTCTACCAACAGATGAATAGATAAAAAATGTGGTATATACATGCAATGGGACAGTGTTCAGCTTTAAAAAGGAATGAAATTCTGATACCTGCTATATGATATTGATCAACTTGAAGTCACTGCTAAGTGAACTAAGCCAGTCACAAAAAGACAAATACTGTATGATTCCACTCACATGAGAAATAGTCACATTTATAGAGACAGAAAGTAGAATGGTGGTTTCTAGAGGCTGGGGGAAAGGTGGAATGAGGAGTTACAGTTTAATGAGTACAAATTTTCAGTTTAGAAAGATGAGGAAGTTCTGGAGAAGGATGGTGGTAATGGTTCAAAATAATGTGAATGTATTTAATACCACTAAACTGTACACTTAAAATGGTTAAAATTGTAACTTTTGTTATATATATTTTGCCACAATAATAATTGAAAAAAATGTTAACAAAAACTTGAAGAATATTGGCCATTAGAAAGTATCATCTTTAATATTGTTTTAGCTTTACAAATAGTAGCTTTGAACTAGTATAACCCATTTTGCCAGTTCAGTAGTCTCAAAGTGTGGTCCAGGGACCCTTTACAGTGAGTTCATGAAGTCAAATTATTTTCATAATAATACTAAGATGTCATTTGCCTTTTTGAAAAAACATTCATTCTCTCTCTCATGAGTGAATATTGGACTCCTGCAGAGGTCACATGGTGTGCATTATCATAAAAGACTGAATGCAGAAGCAGGTCTGAAAATTCATCTGTCTTCTATTAGACAAGACATTAAGGAGACTTTTATTTTATTTTATTTTCTAAATATATTTTTATTGATTTCAGAAAGGAAAGGAGAGGGAGAGATAAAAACATCAAAGATGAAGAAACCATCAATAAAACAACAAGAAAGCCCACGGTGTGGGAGACCATATTTGCAAATGTTACCCATGATAAATGTTTAATCTCCAACATTTACAGACAGCTTATACAAATAAATAAAAGGAAGATGAATGAATTAAAAATGGGCAATGGACCTAAATAGAATATTTTCAAAAGAAGACAGAAGGAAGGCCAAAAGGCACATGAAAACATGCTCAAAGTCACTAATTGTCAGAGAAATGCAAATCAAAACAACGATGTGGTACCATCTCACACCTGTCAGAATGGCCAACATCAACAAATCAACAAACGACAAGTGTTGGCGAGGTTGCGGATAAAAAGGAACCCTTGTGCACTGCTGGTGGGAATGCAGACTGGTGCAACCACTGTGGAGAACAGTGTGGAGTTTCCTCAAAAAACTGAAAATGGAACTCCCATTTGACCCAGTAATCCCACTTCTAGGAATATATCCCGAGAAACTAGAAACACCAATCAGAAAGGATATTTGCATCCCTGTGTTCATAGCAGCACAATCTACAATAGCCAGAATTTGGAAACAGCCTAGGTGCCCGTCAGCAGATGATTGGATGCAAAAACTGTGGTACATCTACACAATGGAATACTATGCTGCCATAAAAAAGAAGGAATTCTCATCATTTGCAGCAACCTGGATGGAATTGGAGAACATCATGCTGAGTGAAATAAGCCAATCAATGAAGGAGAAACACCACATGACCTCACTCATTGGTGGATGATAAAGATCATTATAAACTGATGAACCAAGAGACAGATATAGAGAAAGTAAAGCAACAGGCAGACTGTCAAATAACAGTGGGGAGGGGAGGAAGATCTGGAGGAGATAATAGATCAACCGAAGGACTTCTATACATGCATATAAGTACAACCAATGGACCCAAAACTCTGGGGAGGGAGGGGATGTGTGGGAGGAAGGGTGGGGGGCAAAAAAAAATTAATAAAATATGTAAAAATAAATTAATTCATTAATTAAAAAAAAATCAAAGATGAGAGAAAATCATTGATTGGCTTCACACCCCCAAGTGGGGATTGATCCAGCAACCTGAGCATGTGCCTTTGACTGGCATCAATATCCTGACCCTTCAGTCTGAAGGCCAATGCTCTATCCACTGAGCCAAACTGGCTAGGCTTGTTTTTGTTCGTTTGTGGGTTTTGTTTTGTTTTTGTAAACCTCACCTGAGGACATTTTTCCATTGATTTTTCTTTTTTTTTAGGAAGAATGGAAGAGAAGGAAAGACAGAGAGAAACACATGAATTGTTTGCCTCCTGCACCAGCCCCAACCAGGGCTCAGGCCTGGGAGGAGTCTGCAACCAAGGTACATGCCCCTGACTGGAATCAAAGCTGGGACCCTTTGGCCCACAGGCTGATGCTCTGTCCACTCAGCCAAACCAGCTAAGGCAAGGAGGCTTTTAAAATGTGAAACAGCCCAGCCAGCATGGCTCAGTGGTTGAGCATTGACCTATGAACCAGGAGATCACAATTTAATTCTCAGCCAGGGCACATCCCAAGATTGGGGCACGCAGGAGGCATCTGATCAATGATTCCCTCTCATCATTGATGTTTCCATCTCTCTATCCCTCTCCCTTTCCCTCTAAAATCAATAAAAATATATTTTTTTAAAATGTGAAACAATGCCTTCTCCTGAATTTTTTTGTTTTGTTTTGGAAAATATAGTTTCCATTATTTTCATGAAATGTGTTATTTATGTTAACATGTAATGCAGTTATTATCTTAAATGAATTAATAAATATTTTTAAAATTTCTCTACTTTAATTTCTAATGTGGAAAATTGCGGCTGATAAAATTCTCATATACAAATTCTTTAGGGTCCTCAATATTTTTTAAGAGTATAAAGATCCTGAGACTTAAAAGTTTGAGAATCGCTGGTGCAGTTTATAGGGTGATCAAATGAGACCCATTAAGATGCTAAAACTGACATTTCTATCCTAAAATTCTACTCATTACCTCAAGGATTAGCCAACTTCTAAAGCCAGATAACCCCAAATTGTCTGTGAATGCAAGCAGTTGTGTCAAGTGTGGGTTAAATAATACTTGCTGATAAATAATTTTGAATCTGCACACTTCTGGGCCGGACTTCATTGCTCCTGGATCAGAATTCATGCCTGCACATAGAGGGTGATAATTGAATATCCCAACACAAATTAGGGGTTTGGAAGAAATATACTCTTTAATTGTGTGCCTTATCTATTCTGTGGTCACTTAAATATAACCCACTAACTACAGAGTTCTTAGTCTACTTAGACATGCAATTTAAAATCCATTATCCAGCAGTATAATTCGCAAAGACTGTATAAAGACTAGTTATGCAATAGTGACATCAGAAATATAGTCATAGTTTAAGGTGAGTCACTCGGCCTTCTCTTTAGTCTGTATAACCATGTTTTGCTGTCTGAAAGATTCCCTAAGAAAGTTGCTATTGGTAAGTGCTGACTGAAATAAAATATCTTAATTTTTTTCCTTTGCAGGAAATCAGGTCTTATCAAATCACTTCCTGATATAGTGGTTAAAAGCATAAATTTGGGAGGTAAACAGACTGCACTCCAATCTCATCACAGATACTTTGCAGTTACATGACTTCTTTAAATCTCAGTTTATCTATCAGTAAAATAGAGATACAAATGCCTTTACTCAATGGATTAAATGACAATTAAATTAAGTAATGGGTACAAAGCAATTAATCCAGTTCTAGATCCATACTAAGCATCTGATCAATATTAGCTACTATTTCAAATACTATTATTGGCCTCCACTATACTATTGAGCTAGTACTAAATAGAAGTGAGAGAAACCAAAGGCCTTCTTGTTATCATTTTTCCTCTCTCCTTAGGAAATGCAGAGACTGACAACACTAAAAACTATAGAAGGGGAAACATAGATGCTCTTCTGTCTGTCCTCTAAAAGCAAAGGACAGCGTGCTGGCCTGGCTCAGTGGTTGAGCATCAACCTATGAACCAGGAGGTCAGGGTTCAATTCCTGGTCAGGGCACATGCTCGGGTTGCAGGCTTGATCCCCAGTGTGGGGCATGCAAGATGCAGCCAATCAATTATTCTTTCTGTCATTGATGTTTCTATATCTCTCTCCCTCTCCCTTTTTCTCTGAAATCAATATAACTATATTAAAAAAAAGAAGAAAAAAAAAGATAAAAGCCAAGGAAAGCCAGAGATGAGAATTAAGAAAAGCCATGTCTTTTGTAGCCCCATTTCATCAATCCTAAAATTAACATTTCATACTAGAGGCCCAGTGCACAAAATTTGTGCATGGTGGTGGGTGGGGGGTTCACTCAACCCAGTCTGCACCCTCTCCAATCCAGGACCCCGGGGATGTCCGACTGCTGGTTTAGGCTGATCCGGGCAGTCTGACATCCCTCTCACAATCCAGGACCACTGGTTCCTAACTGCTCACCTGCCTGCCTGCCTGATCATCCCTGACTACCCGCATCCCCCACCAGCCTGACCACCCCTAAATGCCTCTGCCTGCCAGCCTGATTGCCCATAACTGCTGCCCCCCCCTGCTGGCATGGTCACCCCTAACTATCTCCCCTGCCAGCTTGGTTACCGCCAACTGCCCCCCCCCCTTAGCCTGGTTGCCCCTTACTGACCCCCCCCCCAACTGCCAGCCTGGTCACCCCCAACTGTCCCCATGCTGGCCTGGTTGCCCCCAAGTGCCACCCCTGCTGGCTCGTCACCCCATGCAGCCTGCTGGTCAGTCGTTTGGTCATCCCTCACTAATCCCCCTGCCTGCCTGGTTGCCCCATGCAGCCTGCTTGTTCAGTCACTTGGTCGTCCCTCACTAACCCCCACGCTGTCCTTGTCGCCCCATGCAACCTGCTGCTCAGTCATTATTGTGACAGTGTCCTGGACAATTTGCATATTCCTCTATTATTAAGATAGATTATAGATTAGTAATCTATATTATTAGTAAGATAGATTACTTCTGCAATTGGGATATGTCTTATAATTGATGGTATTGCAATAAAATAGGTGATATTTTATGTAAGGAGATGCAGCCATATTCCTGCCAGGCTGATTTCCCTTTCTTAATGCTAAATAAAATAGTATTTGTGGCATCTTAGAGTCAATGAAATACAGCAATTCAGCTTTCTACTAAAAAATATTAACAGCATCCAAATAACCCCCAAAGTGCACCCTTATCACTGTACTTATGACACTATCTTGTGATCTGTTCCCACAGCCCTCAGTCTTAACACAATTATCATCTGACACAATGACTGCGAGCATTGGCTTGATCTCACCTTAATCACCCCTTATACTGTGAGTCTCTGAAAAGGAGTAGACAAAGGAAGTCATTCTCTTTTTCTCAGAATCTAATAGTATCTAATTACACAGTGTCGCTCATACTTGCTTTATACTCGTGACTCTCGTTTACCAACTCTGTGTAGTGTAAGCATCTCAAGGACTGCCTGAGTGGTTTAAATGTTTTGTCTGTAGTGCTGGTGCCATAGCACATATTTTTTTTTTTTTATCTCTACCTCAAGTTTTTTGTTTTTTTTTAACTATATTTTATTGATTTTTTTACAGAGAGGAAGGGGAAAGGATAGAGAGTTAGAAACATTGATGAGAGAGAAACATCAATCAGCTGCCTCCTGCACACTCCCTACTGGAGATGTGGTCCCAACCAAGGTACATGCCCTTGACTGGAATCGAACCTGGGACCCTTCAGTTTGCAAGCCGATGATCTATCCACTGAGCCAAACTAGTTAGGGCCTAAAGTTTTTGGGGGGTTTTATAATATGTAAGGAGATGCTGCCATATTCCTGCCAGGCTGATTTCTCTAGAATCTTAGGGAAGAGGTTGTTTGAATTCTGTGGGCTACTCTAACGATTCACCTGAGAGTCTCTTCCTTCACCACTACTGATTGTTACTAGACCTTTGTCTGTAGATCAAGATTGTCAAACCTAGAATGAAAGAATTACAAACTATAGTGATCAGTGGTCTCTGGCATAGCTGATGCTGTCAGTGTATCTACCAGTCTCAGCTCCGGGGTCTATCTCCCAACTTCTGTTTGCTTTGTTTCGAATGAAGCTGTTTTGTCAGTATTTGCAGAAATTCATAATTACCTTGGGACCATACCCATTGATGGCTGAATATGGAAGCCAGCTCCTTTGCCTCAAGACTAGAAAAACCCTGAGGTGAAATCTATGCTCCAGAGCTCCCCCACAGGATCAGGCCAAGGCCACAACTTCAGGGAATTACACTCATGCTTAGCTCCTATCCCTCTTCCCTAACCTACTTTCCCTAAACCCTTTTTAAGGGTGTCAATGAGGCAGTTAGGATCTGGATTTGATAGTCTGTGCTTTAGCATAAAAAACAGGGGTGGGAGGTAAAGGAGTCTTATGTTCTATGATTTAAATGATTTAAACATTTAAAGTATTAAATGTCATCATCCTGAGTGTGTGTTCAATAAAAACCATCAATAAGACCAGATCCAGAGGGTATGTCTGCTCTGTTCCTTAGAAAAACACACCTTCCCTGAGTAGGGCGATAGGAATAGGAAACAAGATACAATGTTGGGCTTTTTTACTGAGCATCTCAGTAGCTTTTTGGAACTAAATTCAAGAAAGTTGATTAGAAGGCAGAAGCAGGGAGGATCCAAGATGGCTGCTCGGGTAGACACTAACCGCAGCAGCACACAACAATTTCAATGGAATACAACTAAAATGTAGAGTGGACATTGCCCAGAGCTACAGGTAGTCGACTGACTGAAAACTCTACAATAGGAAGGAAAGAGAAAACCAGAAGGAAAATCAGAGGAGCTGAAAAAAAGCCTAAGGTACGGAGACATGGTGCGCGCGCGCGGAGAGGTCGCAGCCGGAGAGGAGGAGAGGGCTGGGTGCTGCCTGGCGTTCCCTAGCAGGAAGGAAATAGAACCCCCAGCCTGGGCTGAACCCCCAAACCGGCAGCGCTGAGCTCCAGTTATGGGCCAGACCCTGGGGACCCAGGCTCCGGCAGGGGGAGATGGGGCTGTGAGGCGGAATCCCGGGGGAGCAGCGAAAGGCGGGGCCCCTGGAGTTGCGCGCACATTGTATGCAGAGGACTGAATGTTGACTCTGATGCTGGATTACCCTAGCTGGAAGAAACAAAGCCTCCGGCGGCGCTGAGCCTCAGTCCGGATCACCCCGAACTCCAGGTCTGGGCCAGTCCCTGGGGACCCAAGCTCAAGCAGAGGAAGACAGGGCTGTGAGGTGGAGTCCTTGGGGAGCTGCGAAAAGCGGAGCCCCCGGAGTCGCGCACACTGCGTGCAGAGGACAGTCTGTTGACTCTGATCCTGGACTCCCCTAGCAGGAGGGAGAAAGAAAGCTCCATACTGGAGGAACGCGACAAGGAGCAGGAGCCCCTGCTGGACACTGGCCAGCTGGGCACCAGCAAGGAGCCGGGCGATGGGGCCCCCAGGGGGAGGGTTCCCCTGAGCCTTCGACCGCTGAGCGCGGGCAGTGGAGCCAAGGCCAGGGGCTGCTTCCTGGGTGTCACCGACCCCGGCAACAGGCTGAGGCAGCGCGGGAGCCCACGGAGAACAAAGGGGTGCCACAGGCCAACCTGCTGAGCTCCCAGGACAAGGAGGAAGAAACCAAAGAAGTTCTCAATGTGAAGAAATCAAGTGAGAGCAAAAGATAGTAAAATTACTTAAGAAAGAATACAAAGAAGATCTTGAAAAATCAAAGATTAAGTCAGAACTCAACTCACCAGCCAACATTGCAACATAAATGCGTTTTTAAAAAAAAAAAGAAAAAAAAGAAAAAGGAACAGAATGTTGGAACAGTGGTGACCAGGCCTAGAGTGGCCAGGCACAAGGCAGTGGCAGCCAGACCTGGAGCAGCAGCGGCCAGGCCCCAGAGCAGCAGCGGCCAGAACCAGAGCATCAACGGCCAGCACTGGAGCAGCCAGACCTGGGGCAGTGGCAGCCAGGCCTGAGGCGGAGGCGGCCAAGCCCAGGGTGGCCAGTCCAGGAACACCCAGACCCAGAGTGGCCGGGCCTGGAGAAGCCGGGCCCAGAGCAGCCGGGTTGGGAGCAGCCAGGCCCAGAACAGAAATAGCCAAACCCAGACCATCCAAGCCGGGAGCGGCCAGGCTTGGAGCGGCCGGGCCTGGAGCAGCCGGGCCCAGAGCAGCCGGGGCGGGTGCGGCCAGGCCCGGAGCAGCAGCTGCCAGGCTGGGAGTAGCCAGGCCTGGAGCAGCCGGGTCTTGTGTGGTCAGGCCCGGAGCAGCGGCTGCCAGCCTGGGAGCGGCCAGGCCCGGAGCAGCAGCTGCCAGGCTGGGAGTGGCCAGGCCCGGAGCAGCAGCAGCCAAGTCCAGACCAACTAGGTCGGGAGTGGCAGTGACCAGACCCGGAAAAGATGGTTGTGGAACGAACCAGAGCAACAGAGGCCAGGCCCGGAGCAGCCAGGCCCGGAACAGCTCGCTCCTCGCCTGCCCCTGCCCCACGGCTGCCTCTCAGACATGGCTGGAAACTTTTGCGGGAACTTGAGGGTCTGCTGAATCAAGTGATGAAGGCTTAGATCTGGATGTGTTGAGTTAGTATAGCGCTGGGGTGTTGATCTGTGAGTGCCTTGGGTGGGGCCTGGATGAGGCTGGTTAACCTATTTGGAAATGTCTTTTGTGTGAAGTGTATCATTGGGCATGTGGAGGTATTATTGATATGAAAAAATGCTAAGTAACTGATTTACTATCTGAAAAGGGATTTACTATCGGGGAAAGGGAGGGAGGAAGAGACTGAACATAAACTGTGCACCTATGGATGAGGACAATGGGGGATGGGGAGGGGACCGAGGGTGAGGTGGGAACCTGGTGGAGGGGGGAAGAAATGAGGAACCTTTGTAATAATATGAACAATAAAGATTGATTAAAAAATAAATAAATAAAAATTAAAGAAAAAGAAAGTTGATTAATTCCCTGATGTGCAACAGATAGTCCCTATTTTTGCTAAAATGCAAAAATAGAAATGTGTCTTCTAACAGGCTCCAATTCCTCCCTCATTGCATCTGGAATCTCAAAAACCAAATCTCAGGATTCATTTTACAGAATGGAAGTTACACAGATTATACACTTTGGCAGGCAGTCTCACAAATTTGTTTCTGGATTTCCTTAAAGCCCTTAGGTGTGGTCATTTGGAGTGTTAGATGGTGAAAATAACATAGGCCTTGAAGTGAGATCACTTGGGCTGGATTCTTGTTCTCTTTTTTTATGGCCTTCAGCAAGCTGTTTGATCTCCCTGACCTTGTTTCATTTCTTCAATAAGACTGTTGCAAAGAAAAGAAATGAAATAATATGTATTTGGTGGAGCAACTGTTGGAGAGGTTGACCTGCATCTTACTCTGGCTATGATAGGTATTTTTGTCTTCCCATCCAAGGAAAGTAGCCAACTTTACCTCAGGGAGCATTTAGTAGCTTTAATGTTGCAGGGCCAAAATTAGAAATTGCCTGACACTAGAACACAACCTTTGGTCTAGTTTTGGAGGTGATTGTCCCAAGTGGCAGGAGACACCAAAGGTTAGGAGAACAAAAGTCAACCAATACCGAAGAGAAAACTATTTGGAGAATATTTCCTCATGTTTTGAGAAATGTATTTATGGGTTTCAAGAATCAGGGACCTCGGAGGCGAGCACATTGTACGCAGAGAAGGGACAGTTGGCTGTGCCGCGGGATTGCCCTGGCGGGAAGGAGACAAAAGCTCCAGACTGCTTTGAACGCCGCCTTCAACTCCACTTCCAACTGAACTGAACCCCAGTTCCGGGCTCATTGGGGGAGAGCCTAGACTGTTTGGTAGCAGGCGAAAATCGAGGGCACCTTTCTCTCAGAGGTGCTTGCAGTGAGTATTGAAGGACCCTGTGGAATACTGAGACTCAGGAGCCGCATAGGGCGGGGATGATGGACACCAAGACTGTAGGCTCCACCCTGAAACCCCACCCCATCCAAGCAGAACACAGAGACTTTTAAGGCTACCAACTCAGGGAAGCTGCGAAAATGCTGAGACAAGAAAATAGTTCGCCGAAACCGGTTTGGCTCAATGGATAGAGCGTCAGCTTGGGAACTGAGGGGACCTGGGTTCGATTCCAGTCAAGGGCATGTACCTTGGTTGCGGGCATATCCCCAGTGGGGGGTGTGCAAGAGGCAGCTGATCAATGACTCTCTCTCATTGATGTTTCTAACTCTGTATCTCTCTCCCTTCCTCTCTGTACAAAATCAATAAAATATATTAAAAAAAAGAGATCACAAACGAAAGAAATAGAGGACAAAAAGTGACTGGATATAGAGTTCAAATTTACAATTATAAGGTTTTTCAAGAATTTCCTAGAAAAGGTTGATAAGACCTATGAGGATATGAAAACGGATCAACTAGAATGAATAAGGAATCAACAAGAAATAATAAGGGATCAACAAGAAATAATAAGGGATCAACAAGAAATAAAGAATACTTGTCTGAAATAAAAAATATTATACAGAGTCCTAAAAACAGAAAGGAAGATCGCAAGAATCAAGTCAAAGATTTGGAACATAAAGAGCCAGAAGACACTCCTTCACAGAAGCAAGAAGGCAAGAGAATCCAGAAACTTGAAGATAATATAAGAAACCTCTGGGACAACTTCAAGCGAACCAACATCAGAATTATGGGGGTCCCAGAAGAAGAGAGAGAGCAAGATACCAAAAACATACTGAAAGAAATAGTGACAGAAAACTTACCCCACCTGGCGAAAGAATTAGACCTACAAGTCCAGGAAGCGCACAGAACCCCAAACAAAAGGAATCCAAAGAAGACCACATCAAGACAAATCATAATTAAAATTCCAAGAGCAAAAGACAAAGAGAGAATATTAAAAGCAGCAAGAGCAAAGCAGGTAGTTACCTATAAAGGAGCACCTATAAGATTGTCAGCTGATTTCTCAACAGAAACCATGCAGGCCAGACAGGAATGGCAAGAAATATTCAAGGTGATGAATAGCAAGAACCTACAGCCAAAAATACTCTACCCAGCAAAGCTATCACTCAGAATTGAAGGTCAGATAAAGAACTTCACTAATTAAAAAAAAAAAGCTAAAGGAGTTCATCACCACCAAACCAGAATTATATGAATTGCTGAAGGGGGTTCTTTCGGAAGAGAAAGTAAATAAAGATAAAAACTATGAACAACAAATACGTAACTATCAACAAGTGAATCTAAAAACCAAGGAAATTAAAAAAAAATCTGATGAACAATATTAACTGTTGAATATAATAGAATCAGAGGTATGGAAGGGGAGTGAACTGATGATTCTTGGGGAAAAGGGGAGAGGGGGATGTGGGAAGAGACTGAACATAAACTGTGCACCTATGGATGAGGACAATGGGGGGTAGGAAAAGGGCAGATGGTGGGGTGGAAACCTGGTGGAGGAGAGCAACAGAGGGAGGGGGAGAGAGAGGAACATTTGTAATATTATGAACAATAAAGATTTATTAAAAAAAAAAAAAAAAAGAATCAGGGACCTGTGTTATATACTCCCACACAGTAGCTAGCTCAGGGCCTCTGATGATGATGGCAGACTCATCACTGTGCTGCATCTTAGGGGCAAGAAGGGTAGCCACTAGACTTCAAGGTCTCTAGTCTACGTCCCTGGCCCAAGCTTTGGTCAGAAGTAGAGCAATCACCCATCCACAAGAACAGTACCACTTGTAGACATGAGCCAGACAAGCTCCCACCCTCGGTTTCATACTTTAGAGGGTCTTCTACCTATTAAAAACTTTAGTCCCACCTGCTGGTGCGGCTCACCGACTGAGTGTCAACCTATGAACCAAGAGGTCCCAGTTCTATTCTCGGTCAGGGCACTTGCCTAGGGTTGCCCAGGTTGCGGGCTCACGGGGGCGTGCAGCAGGCAAATGACCAATGATTCTCTCTCATCATCGATGTTTTTGTATCTTTCTCCCTCTCCTTTCCTCTCTGAAGTCAATAAAAATATATATTTTTTTAAATCCAATCTCTTGGGCTCTGTACCTGAGGACAAATCTGTTTCAGAGATCACAGCCTTGGAGGTGTAGGTCCTTCTCCATCTAATGTGACTTCCTGCTTTTCACAATAGTTTTGTTTGTTGGTTGCGCCCACATTTAACATCATGTCTGCCATCCTAGATGAAATCCCCGAGTTATAAATCCCTCTTACCAGCAGCACCAGGTGTCTGCACAGCAGACGCACCCTTTGATCTCTGGGAGAGAATGTGGTACTCCTCACTGTCACCCTCCAGAACACTTCACTCAGGAAAGAGCTATAGAAAGAACAAGTCCATCTGAAAGCAACCTCGCCGGGACAGGTTTGGCTCAGTGGATAGAGCATCGGCCTGCGGACTGAAAGATCCCAGGTTCGATTCCGGTCAAGGGCATGTACCTTGGTTGTGGGCACATCCCCAGTAGGGGGTGTGCAGGAGGCAGCTGATCGATGATGCTCTCTCATCAATGTTTCTAACTCTCTATCCCTATCTCTTCCTCTCTGTGAAAAATCAATAAAATATATTTTAAAAATAAAATAAAAGCAACCTCCTTTCTTGGCAGCTGAGGATTGAAGGGTACTGTGTTAAAGCCTTCAGGTCTCCATGTACCTCTGTGTTTCTCAGCTCCTGCATCTCTAGAGAATACACCTGTTCTCAGAGGACTAAAACCATATAGTCTCCACCCTGTTATGCTGTCATCACAATTATGGCTAGACTTTTATTAGTCTGAGTTTGACCTTCTTCTTTGTGTTCACCAGCTTGAAGATTTAGCTACATAAAACTCTACTACAGCAGGTCCGCAAGTCCATGTCATTTTGTTATAACATAGCTGAGATGCCCTAGGAATTTAACTCCGGTTTATATGAATTAGCCTATAATAAAATTGATTTCAATATATGTCGTTCTGCCACAGTTCCAAGATCTTTTGCCACTGATAGGTGAGGACTTTACTACCAAACTAGTAAGCTCCTAACCTGTACACTGGCAGTTCCTCGTAGGTAAGAGCTGTGCCCTTGGGCTCTATGTACATACCTGGTATTTGGTATTGTTCAGTGAAATCTCTCCTGGAGACAGGCTCTGTCAAGAATTGTAATGGGCCAAAACCAGTTTGGCTCAGTGGTAGAGCATCGGTCTGTGGACTGAAAGGTCCCGGGTTTGATTCCGGTCAAGGGCATGTACCTTGGTTGCAGGCACATCCCCGGTAGGCGGTGTGCAAGAGGCAGCTGGTCGATGTTTCTCTCTCATCGATGTTTCTAACTATCTATCTCTCTCCCTTCCTTTCTATAAAAAAATCAATAAAATATATTTAAAAAAATGAAAAAAGAAAAAAGAATTGTAATGGGTCTGAGTTTTACCCTACATGCAAGTTAACAAGTTAGCCTATTACATCAGCGTCAGAAACAAAAACAGTTTACTAATCACAGCAACAGAAGTAGCTGAGGTATCTGCATTTAAAAAAAAAAAAAAGATAGTTCCCCAAGACCTACTTTTCACAGGGCAATGTGAAAAGGCCAGTTAACTCCTGTACAAGAAGGACTCTGAGCTTAAGGAATCTTTTCTTTTCTTTGCAAAATGTTATAGTTTTATTTAATGCAAATAAACTTTCTCATGAGCTGTCTACTTATTTTCTTCACTGAGGATTGGTGACTTATGGGATCTGGGCTGCTCTTTCCACAGAGGCTTTGGAGTAGTTGGAGGAAAGGCTGTGAAGAATCTCAACACTGTGGAGGGCCCTTTGGGAATGCACATGGATGACCTCTAATTATCATCAGCTGAACTCGAGGTTTAGGCACAGCACACATGCCCTGAGAACATTTTCCCCCAAAATGTGGGAGACCGTTATCAGTACCGATTTCTTATCTTTATCCGTGTGCTTGGAATGAGGAACGAATAGGACCTTAATTTACCCAGGTCTTGATATGCTAAATCACAGGAATGAGAGAATGAATAGGACCTGGGCACACCCAAAACTTCTTAAGGTGACCAGATTTTAACTTTGGCAAAGCGGGATACCATTGACCCAGGCGGGATGGGGGGTTTGAGGGGTGGGGGAGTGTCCTTGATTAAAAATTTGGTCTATATGGAGCAACAAAAATGTTCATAGAACGCAAAAATAGTATTCTAATATATTTTTTTTAATTTCAACATAAGTACAATTTACAAATATAGTAAATAAAATAAAAATTATGTATAGTCGTGTCACTTTCAAGGCCGGCGCTAGACTTTTTGCTGCCACTATAAAATATAAATAATACAAGTATTGTCTGCTAAATTTAAGAAAATGTATGTATTTATGAAATAAATAAATAAATTACCTAAATTATCTGAATAGCTGATTTGTAATGACATCACTTGTTTAACTAGCTTACTAGCATGCAGTACTATGTGTATCATCTGAGAAACAGTTACAAAATGTTTTTGTCGTTGCCAATCCCAAAAAATGCCATTGTTCATTAAGTCCAAACAATGGTGGTCGAATTCTAACAACTGATCAACCATGCAAACTTTGATAAGCAGTTCTCGATAATCAGTTCTCAACAATTATTTGATATTATTAAAGTTTAACATTATAAAATAAACAAAAATAATATAAAACTCATATCCTGGCTAAATAGCCACATGGCCGCCGAAAACCGTATATTCCCTTCCTGTTCTCCCTCTGTTCCCTAGCTTGTCGTGCATTCTTTCCAAAAATCGGGACTATTTTAAAACGGCGCAGGACGACGCGGGACAAATTGTTTGAAATCGGGACTGTCCAGCCAGAAGCGGGACGTCTGGTCACCTTACTTTAAGGACAAGCAGATCTCGCAGTGTCACACGGCATATGGCTCCTTCCAGCACCTCCTTGTCTGGTGGTCCCATGCCCCCTACCTTGAAAGCCCTCTCCCTACTTTTCCTTCCGGATCAGATTCAAATGTCAACGCCCCCATAGAGCATTCCCTGACCATCCCAACACACAGGGACTTCTCGTCCACCAGCATTAGAGTGGTTATGATCGATATCAGTCATATTGGCACTTAGAAAGTAACAATAATAGCCACATCAACCACATCTGACATTTGTGTATCATTTTACCTTTTACAAAGTGTTTCTACATAAACCGTTTCCTCTGACTATCGATCATAGCAATCTGTGAAACACGCAAAGGAAAATATGAGACAAAGCAGACAGACATTCACAAACTTTCCCAAGGTCCCCTGGTTAATAAATAGGTCTTCGAGTGTAGAATTAGCTCCCAGGACACAATGGCTGCATTATGCCACTTCTTGTTACTGTTTAAACTCCCATATGGACTTACGTCATGCGGTGTTAAGTCAGAGAGACTTGACTACTACTTTTTGATCAAAGATTAGGGGACAAAAGAGTTGCAGCAGATTCTAGTGCTTACGAGTTTAGCGTCAGACAAACCTGTGATGGAGAGACTTCTTAGGTTCACAGACTTATAGACTGTCTCTTCTCCTGGAACGTAAAGCTAAACTACATGTCCTAGGTTTCCCTGCATGTAGGTGGGACCACGAGACTGAGTGCTAGCCAATGGAATGTGGGCATAAGCTGTGTCACTGCTTTCAGGTCTGGCCATGAAACATCCCATTCAGTCTTCCATGCTCTATTTCCATCACTCAAGGAGAGGGTTGATGATGGGGAGATTTTTTTTTTTTTTTAGGTTTTTTCCCCATCTTTTTATTAAGGTATTATATGTGTACATATCTTACCAATTCCCCCCTCCCATGCATGCCCTCCCTCCCCAGAGTTTTGCATACATTGGTTATGCATGCATACAAGTCCTTCCATTGATCTCTTATCGCCCCAATGATGGGAAGATCTTGAAGCTACAACTTGTTCAAGCTACAAGAGAGAAGGGGCCTGTGCTCTGTCAGTGCTTAGAGCTGAGCTGCCCAAGAGAGCCACCCGATGAGGACGAGCCACCCGTCATTTTGTTCCAGCAAAAAACAAATTTCATGGTGTCACGTCGCTGTGATTTGGAGATTGATAAACCAGTTACCCTACTCTCCAACACTCGATGTTAAATCCCAGCTCTGCTTTCTACCAGTTTGGTGTGACCTTTACTCATTTGTTAGGTGAAATCATAATCATCCCTATCTCACAGGATGCTGGTGAGAATTCAATGAGATAACATGTGCAAAGGCTTTTCACAGTGTCTGGCACATAGTACAAATGCTATGTGACTAGTAAATATTAACTATTCATGTTATTATGTCTAACACATTTTCTGCTGGTTTCAAACTGAATTTCAAGTTTCTATTTTCCAACTTGTGTTGGAAGAGAAAATCTCCTTCTGATGACCTTATGACAACGAGTATGGGTCAGGGTTCGTCAGGGTTAGAGTCCGTCTGCACACAGGCCTAGTTTTCTGGCAGCCCTGCCAATCCATCCTTTCCCGCCCCAGTGGATTTTTAATTTTCAATGATAAATCAGGGGTGAAACAATCGAAAAATTATAAAGCCATTTCAGGAAAAAAAATTTACCAAAATCTTCTGAAACTCTTTGAATATCCTGGGATTATGTATTTCTAAGTAAAGATTACATTTCAGAATGCTTAGTCTGAATGTCCACAATGAATTTACCACTTGCATGGTTGGGACATTTTGAATCAGACAATTAGATCTTTCAAGTGAAAAAAAAATCTATATTGGAGTCAATAATAATATGTCAAAGTAGGTTCATCAATTGCAACAAATGTACCTCTATGATGCAGGATGTTGATTATGGGGAAAGCTATATATATGTGGCAAGACAGGGTGCATATAGGAACTCTCTGTACTTTCCGCTTACTTTTGCTATGAACCTAAAACTGCTCCAAAAAAAAATAGTCTATTAAAAATTCTATTCACCACTACTGCATTGCACTTCCTGTTGTAAAACTTAGTCTAATGAGATCATTATGTTATTAAAAAGAGATTAAGATGGCTTTGTCTTTAAATGATGGACACAGTGTGTTCCCAATACATTTTTCCCTCCAGTTGGTGGCAACATGAACTGGAAGTACAAATGGAGCCACCCCTCTGGCTCCTGGGAAGCTGATGCAGGACACTAAAGGCCTGTCATGGCTGACTGCATGTTATGACTTGTTAATATGTCCAGCCCACCCACCCTTGCAGTGCTTCAGGGAATTAAAAAAGGAAGCACAAGGTATGCAAGAACATTTCTCACATGAGCAGATTAGGAAAATAAAGAGCATTTCTTTGGAAACCTTACTTGATAGCCCAGATTTAAATACAAACCATAAGGATAAAGAATATTTTTCACTTCCCCTCGTGTCAGTTACCCTGCTGCCTGCACTCACTTTGTCTACTGAACAAGTAAACCCGTCAGCCTGGATTCGAATTCCAGCTTGATGCCTTGGCCAGGTTACTTAGCTTCTCAGCTATTTGCTTTCTTACCTGGAAAACGGGATTAACTGATGGTAAGCACCTAAGAATTGTTTTGTCCTTTTGCTGTTCTTAAAATAAGATTAAAAACCAAATTTTGATACAAATTTGGAATAAAGAAAGCACACCACTTAAAAAAAAAAACAAAAAAAACTCCTGAAGGATTAATCACGAATCTGGTAAGAGGAGGTTTTTAATACAAATAATCCAGTTATTAATTCCTCCAATCTCTTGCTAGCTCCTTTATCCTTCTAACAAAAAAATTGCACACAGCTTTGGAATATGGAATATTTTATCAAAATATAGTAGTGTACCATAGGAAGTATAATTTTAGAATTGCTTGAGTTTTTCCTAATTATTTACTATTAAATAACCTAATAAGAGATTCATAATCACATGAATTAAAAAATCATTTCCATTTTCATTTTAAAACTGATTAATCACAGTCAGTTTTAAGAAAAGCTTTCAGGAGAATCCAAGATGGCGGCATAGGTAACACCTAACTGCACAACAATATCAATAAAATACAACTAAAATAAAAAATTGACATTACCCAGAACTACAGGAAAGTCGACTGACTGGAAATTCTACAACGAGAAGCAAGGAGAAAACCAGAAGGAAAAGCAAAGGAGCTATAAAAGCCTAAGGTACAGAGACACGGTGCGCACGTGGAGAGGACAGAGCCGGAGAGGAAGGAGAGGCCGAGTGCCTGGCTGGCATTCCCTAGCGAGAAGGAGGTAAAAGCTCTGAACTATGCTGAACCACAGATCCGACAGTGCTGAACCCCAGTTCTAGACCCTGGGGACCCAGGCTCCTAAAGAGGGAGCCTGGGCTGTTAGGCGGAAACCCAGGGGAGCGGTGAAAGGAAGTCCCGGAGGCGTGCACATTGCGCACAGAGAACAGACCTTTGACTCTGCTGCTAGATTGCCCTAGAAGGAAGGAAACAGAAGCTCCAGACTGCTCTGAACCCCACTTCCAACTGAACTGAACCCCAGTTCCGGGCTCGTTAGGGGAGAGCCTAGACTGTTTGGTAGCGGGCGAAACTCGGGGGCACCTTACTCTCAGAGGTGCTTGCAGCGAGTACCAAAGGACACTGAGGAACACTGAGACTCAGGAGCATCAGAGGGTGGGGCTGACGGAAGCCAAGGCTGTAGGCTCCACCCTGAAACTCAGCCCTATCCAAGCTGAACACAGAGACTTTTAAGGCTACCAACTCAGGGAAGCTGCGAAAATGCCGAGACAAGGAAACAGATCACAAACAAAAGAAATGGAGGACAAAAAGCGACTGGATATGGAGTTCAAAACCATGCTTATAAGGTTTTTCAAGAATTTCCTAGAAAAGGCCAATAAAATAAACGAGACCTATGAGGATATGAAAAGGGATCAACTAGAAATAGTAAGGGATCAATAAGAAATAATAAGGAATCAACAAGAAATAAAGAATACATTGTCTGAAATAAAAATATTATACAGAGTCCTAAAAACAGAAGGGAAGATTGCAAGAATCAAGTCAAAGATTTGAAACACAAAGAGCCAGAGGACACTCCTCTACAGAAGCAAGAAGATAAGAGAATCTAAAAAGTTGAAGATAGTGTAAGAAACCTCTGGACAACTTCAAATGAACCAACATCAGAATTATGGGGGCCCCAGAAGAAGAGAGAGAGCAAGATACCAAAAACATACTGAAAGAAATAGTGACAGAAAACTTCCCCCACCTGGTGAAAGAATTAGACTTACAAGTCCAGGAAGTGCACAGAACCCCAAACAAAAGGAATCCAAAGAGGACCACACAAAGACACATCATAATTAAAATTCCAAGAGCAAGAGAAAAGTAGGTAGTTACTTATAAAGGAGCACCCATACAATTGTCAGCTGATTTCTCAACAGAAACCATGCAGGCCAGACGGGAATGGCAAGAAATATTCAAGGTGATGAATAGTAAGAACCTACAGCCAAAAATATTCTACCCAGCAAAGCTATCACTCAGAATCGAAGGCCAGATAAAGAGCTTCACTAATAAAATAAAAAAAAGCTAAAGGAGTTCATCACTGCCAAACAAGAATTATATGAATTGCTGAAGGGGGTTCTTTCGGAAGAGAAAGAAAATAAAGATAAAAATTATGAACAACAAATACATAACTATCAACAAGTGAATCTAAAAACCAAGGGAATTTAAAAAAATCTGATGAACAATATTAACTGTTGAATATAATAAAATCAGAGGTATGGAAGGGGAGTGAACTGACGATTTTCAGGGAAAAGGGGAGTCGGGGGTGTGGGAAGAGACTGAACATAAACTGTGCACCTATGGATGAGGACAATGGGGGGTGGGAAAGGGCAGAGGGTGGGATGGGAACCTGGTGGAGAGGAGCAATGGAGGGAGGAAAAATAAGGAACATTTGTAATAATATGAACAATAAAGGTTTATTAATTTAAAAAAAGAGGGGGGAGAACACACAAAGACAAAGACACACACGTGGCAAGCTCTTTCTCCAGGGAGCACACCCTTACCTTTTCTCTGCCCCTCCCCTTCTCCTTCCCCTGACAGGTAATTCCAAACTCTAGGCTCAGCAACGGTTCTCAACCTGTTGGTCACAACCCACAGGTTGAAAACAGGTAGCAGGGTCGCCTAAGACCATCAGAAAACACAGATATTTACATTACAATTCATAACAGTAGCAAAATTAATTATGAAGTAGCAATGAAAATAATTTTATGGTTGGGGATCACCACAACATGAGGAACTGTATTAAAGGGTCACAGCATTAGAAAGATTGAGAATCACTGCTTTAGAGGGAGTATGGACTGCTAATGCCTTGACTTCAATGTTCAGAACTGAGAGAGAATAAATTTCTTAAGAAAAAAAAAAAAAAAAAAAGAAAGAAAGAAAAGCTTTCAGTGAAATTATATAAAATACCCTGAATGTATCCTATCTAATAAAGAGAATATGCTAATTGACCATCACACCCTCCCAAAGACAGCAGCACCCACAACCAATAAGGAGGCAATATGCTAATTGACTGCCACGCCCTCAAATATGACAGTGCCCATAGCCATAAGATGGCAGTGCCCAGTCCCCTCAGCCCCGTCGGGGAGTGAGGAGCAGGCACACGGCACAGCTGGGCCCACCCCCAGGCAGGTCTGGCCGCTCCATGTTGCCTACCTCCAAAGTCCCCTAGTCCCCTCAGCCCCCAGCCACCCAGGGCCGGCCTGAGGCACAGGCATGCCTCAGATGATGGCTGCCGAGCTGCCCAGGGCCACTGAAGCTCAGGTAACAGGGCCTGCTGAGGTTTCCGCTGCCAGCAGTGGCAGCAGCAGAGGGGTGATGGGGGCATCACCTTTCCCTGATCACCGGCTCACCTCCCGCCCCTGAGGGCTCCCAGACTGTGAGAGGAGGCAGGCTGGGCTGAAGTACCCATACTCCAATGCATGAATTTTCATGCACCATGCTTCTCATAAATTATATAAATGCCCAAGAGGTGTGGCCTGCTCCAGGTTAATCTGTGTTCCATGGAGCACAGTGGGTCAGTTCTGGACCTAAGGAAGGTTTGTTCTGAAAAGTTGTTCCTCTCTACCAGCTCTGAAAGGTTTGAAACCGTGGTTTGGCCTAACACTAATCTACCAGTCCCTCCAAAAATCCTTCAATGAGAATTTACCTGAGACAAGTTAAAATCATGCCAGTCACCAAGGGCAGGAACCAGAATTTTTTATTTTGATGCATTCTACCTTCACTTTTAAAAAACAATAACAACCAAAAAAAAAAAAAAAAACTTGAAAAAAATTTAAAGTCAATGCAATATGCAGCAGACAGTAACACTCACGCTATACTTCATTACCACCCATACTCTGCCCAGCTTATTGCCGGTCATTGAAGCCATGTGACAGCTGGTCAGTGGGCTTGGAAGGGAACTGGTGTGTGAAACTTCCAAGCTGAGGCAGGGGGAAAAAAGCCCGTTCATGATTCTCTAGATTTTTTTCTTTTTTTCCTGAGTGGCCTCATGGGTCTTTGAGTGACAATATGGAATAAAACCCACTGCCTATCTGCTTGGACCAGTGTGTAAGTGGGAAACTGATTTTTGTGTGTTAAGTCACTGAGATTTGGGGATTGTCTGTCACAACTTAATTTAATTTGTCCTTGTTCACAACCGTTCCCTAAATGCAACCTGTTTGTTCCCTCCTCATGCTTTTGTACACACTGTTTATAAACCTAAAAGGTGTTTGCACCTTACCCTTCAGCCCACTCCTACTTATAGTTCAAGATCCAACCCAACACCTTCTTCTGTGTAGTGGAAGGCAGCATGGCACACTGAGGAAAGAGTATGGGTTTCAGAATTTGCCAGGCTCAGGTTCAAAAGTGGCTCCACCTCTTACAAGCTAAGCAACTCTGAGAAAACTAACCTTTCTCTGCTCTAATTTCCTCAATACAAAGTGAGGAAAATAACTGCGTAGAGCGGCTGTGAGATTAAATATCATAGGCTTTGCAAATGCTGAGCACAGCGTTTGGCACATAGCAAAAATACAGGCTTTGTTATGATTCCCAGGTCACCATCACCTCAGCTAAATTCAGATGCATTTTCCTCTGGGTTCCCATAGCACCTCTATTTTAACACTTACTGTCTTCCATTATATTTTTTTGTTTCCATGTCTATTTCCCCCATTGATCTAGGAGTAACTATAGAAGTCCGTGGCATTGCCTGATTTTACTTTTCAGTTCTGGCCCCAGCACCTAGAGCACTGTTTGGCAATAGTAATTGCTCCACAAATGTTTGTTAAGTAAATTCATCTGGATGTGCCCAGCACAATCAGTCTTCCATAAACTTTTTATTGATCGGATGAATAGAGCAACGAATAAATCAATTCATGAAAATAAATGATTATCTCTTTTCTTTCCCCATAAGTAAATGAGCTTTATAAAAGGGAAAACATTTTAACCTCCTTCTTACAGATCCCACCTCATTCCTGCTTCTGCTTCTGCTTTCTTCTCCCATGGTGGACTGGCTACCTATTTATCCATATTTGTGTTCTCTTCCTTATCATACCTCTGGAAAACATTTATCAATCCCCTTGCAACTAGGAAGGACTCTGTGACTAGTTCTCACCAATCAGAAGTAAGCAGAAACGATGTACCTGCCTCCAAACATAACCCATAAAATAGCTGCTTTGAGGTCCTCCCTCACCCTTTGTCCCTTCGATTGAATACAGAGGAACCAGTGGAAGATTCTAGGCCTAAGAAGATACTGGAGCCATCAGATGGAAAATGCTTGGAACATGAGTCCCTGAATGACTGCATGGAGTACACTTTCACTCACCTTACCCCAACCAATCAAATTGGACTATGATATTAATGAGAAGTAATTAATCCCATTAGGATTTGGGGGTGTTGGTTGCATTCAAAACCTTGTATATACCCATCAGGGCTGGGATAAAAAGCACTTAGACAGCTTGGAACATCCCAGTCATCTATCACACAATCTATAAGGGCTTAGAAGGGCCAGGTCCTCTTGATAGAGACCACTGGTTCCTGTGTTGCCCACCCCTTCCTGACATAGATCTAACCGGGACTCCAGTGCTGCCCACAGGAGAAATAAGGAGTTGCAGTTCCTTATGTCCATGAAATGCTCTTTCTGGTCATAAGCATTGCTCTCTGAGCCTGAGTTCCAATATTGTTTGTAAAGCTCAATCTTGCTTCTGAAGGTTTTAGCTTAATATCCCAGGAGCTCCTAGCAATGAGACTGCTTTGCTTTTGCTGGATCCCGCACCAGAGCCATACCTCCCCCTCCAAAGGCCATTCCACATTCATTAACCATGGTAACCATGGTAAGCCAGCTTTCTGCCTGTGCAGAGTCTGAGTCTTGCCTGCCTGCTTCCTATCCTGCCTCCCCCTGTCATCTTGGGAGACCTAGCTCTACCGTAATGCCCCAGTTGGCAGACCAGGCATTTGCTTCAGTTATTCCCATTTCACCTGCAGTTCACTGAGGCCCCTTTGCCCTGCTGAGCTGCCAGAGCCTTTACTTCCAGCTGGGCCCATGCCCTACCTTCCACCAACTTGGGATGGGTGAGTCTGGAGTGAAGTATCCTGACCTTCCTCTCCAGCCTACAGTAAGCAGTGGGGTCTCACAGAAGAGTTCTGAGATCGCAAAGTTCAGAAGTTATCAGGGTGTTTTTTCATTGGCATATAATAATGTAGTGATTGCATTTTATTGTGATACCTGTGTTGTAGAGTTTCATAAATATTAATGATTTTAGGGCCTTATGTTTTTTTTTATAATATATTTTATTGATTTTGTACAGAGAGGAAGGGAGAGAGATAGAAACATTGATGAGAGAAAGTCATCAATCAGCTGCCTCTTGCACACCCCCTACTGGGGATATGCCCACAACGAAGGTACATGCCCTTGACGGGAATCGAACCCGGGACCCTTCAGTCCCCAAGCCAACACTCTATTCATTGAGCCAAACCGGTTTCGGCAGATTTTAGGGCCTTAGGTTTTTATGAGATATGGATATGCTATACTTAGTATATGCTTGCATGCATGCGTTATTTTATACTAAATCAAGGCCAGCTGGGCTCTCAGCTTAGCATTTGATGATTAAATGCAAGGTTACAAAGTTCCAGCCAGCTGTCCTATTGCTCAGTCACCACGTATGCAAGCGTCTCGCAGGCGTCTTCAAACTACGGCCCGCGGGCCACATGCGGCCTGCAGAGGAGTCTGATCCGGCCCGCCAGGTTTTTTGGGCAGTGAGCGCAGCCGAGGTGTTACAGTAGGAATTAGTAGTTCATATAGTCTGGTCCTCCAGCTCTCTGAGGGACCATGATCTGGCCCCCACTTTAAAAAGTTTGAGGACCCCTGGAAGGTGTCTTCCTTCTTTAATCTCACTTTTGCCCTACAGTCCTTCTTACTGTGCCTTGTTTTCATTAGCTGGCCTGTACCTTTCCTGTCCAGCTAAATAGACCTAGCCATATCTAAATAATGAGTTCTATTATTGAGCTTAAGGAAGTTAAGAAATAAAATCAAGGACAAGGTGTAAATTGTCCGTCCTCAGGAAAGCAGCTGCCAGAAGCGGTCTGTCCTATACTCCTGGCAGCAGCAATGTCAATAAAAGCCTCACCCCACAGATGTCCTGGAAACACCCAGTTTCCATCCTGGAAGGGCAGAGCAGTGCATTTGCTCTCCAACTTCACTCACTGCACTAGGATGTTTGCAGAAGCCTGTAAAGAAGGTTGACATGGAAGGTTGGTATGTGTTGGACGCTGTGCCGCACATAGTATGTACTCGTTCACTCACTGCAGCATTTCTACAAGGTAGTACTAGCACATCAGAATCACTGGAACCTTGTTAAACTGCAGATTTAATTGAGCAGGTTGGCTTTGGGGTGAGACTGCATTTTAAAATATATATATTTTTAATTAATTTCAGAGATGAGAGAGAGGGAGAGAGAGAGAGAGAGAGGGAGAGATCCACGATGAGAGACAATCATTGATTGGCTGCCTCTTGCTCCCTTTCCATCCCCACTGGTGAAGGTGCCTGTAACGCAGGTATGTGCCCTTGACTGGAATTGAACTTGGGACCCTTCAATCTGCAGAGCCAAACCGGTTAGGGCAAGACTCTGTATTTTTAATAAGCAACCAAATGATGCCAATGCTGGTCTGCAGACAGTACTTTGAGTAGCAAGTGTTTAAATCACTATAACACCTACTGTTTACTCTGAAAAGATTGGAGGTAGGCGGTCCCAGGATTGATTCAGCAGCTCTACAATGCCCTTCAGGACATAGACATTCCATTTTTCTAATGTGCCATCATCAATAAGCTGACTATATATATATATATATATATATATATATATATATATATACACATTTGATTTTTTACAGAGAGGAAGAGAGAGGGATAGAGAGTTAGAAACATCAATGAGAGAGAATCATCGATCAGCTGCCTCTTACACACCCCCTACTGGGGATGTGCCCGCAACCAAGGTACGTGCCCTTGACCGGAATCAAACCTGGGACCCTTAGCTCTATCCACTGAGCCAAACCGATTTCGGCAAGCTGACTTTTTGATCTTAGGTTACTTCCTCACTGCCACAAAATGGCCATTGCTACTCAGATTGTCACATCTGCATATGGCTAGAAACACAATTCATTCCCTGAGACTGGGCACATTGCCAGTTCAGAAAATGTTAGCGAAGAAGACATGGGTGGGGGTGGACATGAGGAAAGTGGAGGGTAAAAATTGATGGATAGGCATTAAACAATGTTTTTCCATAGCTAAGAAGTAGCATACATAGCCAGGATTCAAAACCACCTATGTCCAAATCTATACTACTTTTTACCTGTTGAATTAACTGATGTGACCTAGAGTCATCTCAGAAGGTAAACCTAGAATGTGATTGTTCTAAACATGCTCAAGCCTGATGACTTGCACCATGGCAGCCTGAAGAATGAACGTGCTATAAAAATAGGTGGAAAAATATGAAGCCTGGAGGTGAAGAGCTAAATAAGCACTGTGTGGTTCAAAAAATCTGCTCAGCAGAGAATTGTTCTTCCATGGGCCAGATCATACACATAAAAAAATCCCTTAAAATGAGTTATCTTGATTCTATGCTCACAAGGAAAATTTCCAATTCTTCATTTGGCCTGCCAAGTAATCAGACACCAGGAAGGGTGGAGAGCTTCCCCTAGAGAATCTATGCAAGTTTACTGTTTCTTTGAGAGTGCGTAGTTCCCACTGGAAATAAATATTTGAACAGAGAGAAGAGCTCAGAGACATACCCATGTCAAATTGAAACCTTTTGTGCAATAAGATTGGAATGACAAATCACTGTAAAAGGAACCAACTGTTTAAAAGATGTGGGGAAAACTGGTTCCCCATCTGGGAGAAAATTTTATTTTTTATTTATTTATTTTTTAAAAAATTAATTTATTTTTTAAATAAGTTTTTATTGTTCATATTATTACAAATGTTCCTTTCCCCCACCACCACCATTGCTCTCCTCCACCAGGTTCCCACCCCACCCTCTGCCCTTTTCCCACTCCCCATTGTCCTTATCCATAGGTGCACAGTTTATGTTCAGTCTCTTCCCACATCCCCCTCTGGGAGAAAATTTTAAGTAAAACTTCAAAAAGAGAATGAGATAGCTTACATTAATTAGCCTAGTATCTCAGGGAACACATAAGAGGGTGTTCACTAGAACATTGTTTATGGTGCTGGAAAGTTAGAAGTAAACTGGATGGCTATTACTGAAAGAGCAAATAGGTTGGATGTAATGGGTTTTATATATCACACTAGAGGTCCAGTGCAGGAATTCATGCACCTTGAAAAGGAACTGTGGGCCTCAAGGCTGTGGTGAACCCAGTGGGAGGGGGAGGGTTCTGCCCATCCTCCATGCCCCTGCCTGGCCCCTCCCACTACAGCCCCAAGCCCCCTTTAAGCCAGCAACCCTGCTCCCACCACCACCGTTCCCACACGCTGACAGTGCCAGCCCTGCTCCCACCACTGAATGTATGGAGCGATTGGGGCCAGCAGTACAAGCAGCGACTCTGGCTCTGGCACTGGCAGCAGGTTCAAGCAGCAGCTGCTGCACCAATTGCCCCTTGGAAACAGGGGAGGTGGATAAGCCCTGAGACAGGCAGCTGCACTCACACCTGCTGACGGTGCCAAGCGATCAGGGCCAGCGCCAGACACCAGCAGTGGGTGCGAGTACTAGGCAGGGTGCGAGTGGCTTATGGGAGCAAAGAATTTTCAGTAACCACCAGAAGCTCACCCTGATGACAATGACCAGAACCCACCTTTGGTCTGACATCCCTGCTCACCTACTCCACCATCTTGCTGTGGCTGACGCCAGCCATGGTCCGCACACGCCCCCTGGTGGTCAGCAAACGTCATAGCAACCAGTTGTTCGGTTGTTCCGCCATTCAGTCTATTTGCATATTAGCCTTTTATTATGTAGGATAATGAGAATAGATCTTCCAAACATAGTGCTAATGACAAAAGATATAGAATGCAATAATATTCCTGTAAACTAAAACTATAAACCCACAAAATAATATACCATTTGCATAATGCATTCAAATAACAAGATGCACATTAAATATGTTAAAGTAACTATGAAGATATGGAATAGGATTAGAATATAATGAGCAAAAGGGATGGATGGAGGGAGGGAGGGATCTTGGTGGGACCAATAATGGTAACATGCCAGTAACTAAAGAATGTCATTAACTCAACTTTCTGCACCTAAGATCCAAACAAATAAATTAGCACATTCAGGCAAGCATATCTACAGATATTTTTATCTATCTATCTATCTATCTATCTATCTATATACATAGGTATAATTTTTTTTAAAGTTAAAAATGAATACACGGGGTGGCCCTGAGCCTTCGACCGCTGAGCGTGGGCAATGGAGCCAAGGCCGGGGGCTGCTTCCTGGGCGGCGCCGACCCTGGCGACAGGCTGAAGCAGCGCAGGAGCCCGCGGAGAACAAAGGGGTGCCACAGACCAACCTGCTGAGCTCCCAGGACAAGGAGGAAGAAACCAAAGAAGTTCTCAATGTGAGGAAATCAAGTGAGAGCAAAAGATAGTAAAATTACTTAAGAAAGAATACAAAGAAGATCTTGAAAAATCAAAGACTAAGTCAGAACTCAACTCACCAGCCAACATTGCAACATAAATGCGTTTTGTTTTGTTTTGTTTTTTAAAAAAGGACAGAATGTTGGAACAGCGGTGGCTAGGCCTAGAGTGGCCAGGCACAAGGCAGTGGCAGCTGGGCCCAGAGCAGCAACGGCCAGGCCCCAGAGCAGCAACAGCCAGAACCAGAGCATCAACAGCCAGCACTGGAGCAGCCAGACCTGGGGCAGTGGCAGCCAGGCCTGAGGCGGAGGCGGCCAAGCCCAGGGTGGCCAGTCCAGGAACACCCAGACCCAGAGTGGCCGGACCTGGAGAAGCCGGGCTCAGAGCAGCCAGGCCCAGAAGAACAGTAGCCAAGCCCGGAACATCCAGGCCGGGAGCGGCCAGGTTTGGAGCCGCCGGGCCTGGGGCAGCTGGGTCTGGTGCGGCCAGGCCCGGAGCAGCGGCTAGCAGGCTGGGAGCAGTCCAGCCCGGAGCAGCCGGGTCTGGTGCAGCCAGGCCCGGAGCAGCAGCAGCCAAGTCCAGACCAACTAGGTCGGGAGCAGCAGTGACAAGACCCGGAGCAGCTGGTTGTGGAACAAACCAGAGCAACAGAGGCAAGGCCCGGAGCAGCCAGGCCCGGAACAGCTCGCTCCTCACCTGCCCCTGCCCCACGGCTGCCTCTCAGACATGGCTGGAAACTTTTGCGGGAACTTGAGGGTCTGCTGAATCAAGTGATGAAGGCTTAGAACTGGATGTGTTGAGTTAGTATAGCGCTGGGGTGTTGATCTGTGAGTGCCTTGGGTGGGGCCTGGATGAGGCTGGTTAACCTATTTGGAAATGTCTTTTGTGTGAAGTGTATCATTGGGCATGTGGAGGTATTATTGATATGAGAAAATGCTAAATAACTGATTTACTATCTGAAAAGGGATTTACTATCAGGGAAAGGGAGGGAGGAAGAGATTGAACATAAACTGTGCACCTATGGATGAGGACAATGGGGGATGGGGAGGGGGCTGAGGGTGAGGTGGGAACCTGGTGGAGGGGGGAAGAAATGAGGAACCTTTGTAATAATATGAACAATAAAGATTGATTTAAAAAAATGAATACACGAAGATTCTTACTTGTTCATTAGTTTTCCTGTGATTTCTAGTAGAAGTCCTAACAAAAGTGAGTCTCAGGGCCGACTAAGCCGAGTCAGAGATCAGGCCTGAAGCCTCACCGAAGCCAGCTACCCCCAATAATCCACCTTCCTAGCCCACAACCAGTGTCTCTAACTACCACCATACATCTGTGAGATTTTAATTAAAGTTGAATATCATCTTTTGTCTAGTTAGATTGCATCCTCCCTTTCCTTCAGACAGAAAGTTGTACATGTTCATTTTTATTTCTTATTCAGTTACTATTTCTTTGTCTAATTAAGTTCTTCAGTTAATGGAAAGAGTTAATATCTTCTCAGAGGCACTAATAGTTTTCTTATCATCACTGCTAATACTACTGTAATTTTCTTGGTCAATGTAGTTTTTTTTTTTGGTATGAAGATAGCTATCCTTTTATATATATATATATATATATATATATATATATATATATATATATATATATATATATATATTTCAGGAATAATTCCTGATATTTCAGGGATGACATTTAAGGTGAAGACACTATAAATAGAAAGCTAGCTCACTGAATTGTAAACTGGCCTGAAATGGAAAGGGAGGCGTGTGGAATGGGCTGTACCCTTAAGTGGAAGAGAATGTTTGCACAGGAGGCCAACTGTTGTTTTCAATTAACCTTGATGCTAGGATTTAACCCTTTGTGCCCAAGGACATTAAATAGGTTAATTTGTAACCAATTGGAATCAAAGGGTTACAAGGGGAGGGGGAATTATGAAAATTCTTAAGTCACACTTGAATTTATAAATGCCATAATGTGCTAAGTAACATGTCAAGACAAATTCTTTTTGGCTGGGCTATTTATAATGGTAATTTGTAAGGTATATAACCAATATATTAAGGAAAAACAGCTGCACAAGTGAAGAGAACTGTTAAAATACCTCCCTGATATAAAAATCCAAATGAATGTGCATATACTTTCATAATAACCAATAGAGACCTAGGACATCTATAAATGTAAATGCCTGCATGCTGTATTTTTCATAGCTCCAGTCCAGCTCTAAAGTCACACTATGACTTTGTGGCCTTATGCGTTCTTCTTAAAATGCCATTTATATGCGTGCAGGTGTAGCTCCCTGCTAAATGAATGACTGGTGTTCCAGTTTGCCTCGAGGCTAGTCTGTCTGGGAATGAGCTTTGCAGATGCCAGATACTCCAGGCTCTTATTTCAGATAAAATGTAGAACCCAAAGGCAAGACCATAATAAATTGCAACTGCATGCCCTCTGGACAAAAATCTGTGAACAATGGCACTGCATTTCTAGGAATAAGAAGTGGACTCAATCCAGTCAAGACACCAATATAAGAAAGTATTCACTAAAGGAGTTCAGGGAGGAAACACACTTTATCCTAAACACACAAAAAGGGAAATATTTGGAATCAGGGTCACTCAGTTGCTAAGGAGTAGCTGGAATTTTATTCAAGGACCGAGATTTACGTTATGTACATTATATTATTTCGTCAAATGCTGAAAAATACAATACTCCACACACTGTCACTTGTCTCCTGGGGCTTTCCAATTTGAGGATGAAGTTTGAAAAAGGAGGGAAAGGCATAGAGATCACTGAGGGAAGCCAACTCTAGGAAGTAATTTTGAGAAGATTCTGCCTTGCGCCTGCTCTCCAGACTTTAGGCAGGAAAGAGACTATACATAAGGTGATTATTTAATTTCTCATCCAGATATTTTGAGAATGAAAGGGAACACTTAATGAATATGCAAATGCGATAGGTGCAGACCTGTACTGTCTCAGGCAAACTGGACATGTAGTTCCCCTAACTGTTAATATTAAATTAATTTAGAGGGATTAGAGAGACTCTTAACTGATATCTGAAATGCCACAATTAGAGCTTTTTCCCTCTGTCTTAAACCAATAAGGGGATTGGTTCAGATATTTTGGGGAGAAGTAATTTATATTTTAACATGAATAAACTTTTTGGAGGGAGAGGAAAACCCAATCCTGTAGAATTCTGGACTGTGTTTGGCTGAGGGAAGAGGAGAAAAAACTTTGCATAAGGGACGTGGCGTGGTCTGAGGAGGACTCTGGCCATAAGACCCAGCCTCGACCCAGAGAGTATCCACAAGGAGCCACGGGTGCCAGCCAGGCCTCCTTGCTCACCTATGTTCCTGTCCCCCTGAAGGTTTCATCTCTATCTAACAAAGTATAAAGAATGAGCTCCCAGTTACTCGTGAATCATCCTGCTCAACCAAGCCAGCTTAGCAGCTCACAGGATAACTGCCATTTTTTATGACTTTCAGAGACTGCTTTCCCTTCACCACACAGAAGTTTAGAGAAAAGTTCCCAGTCAGACCACCAAATTTTGAAAGTCCCCCAGCCCACACAGAGTGGTAGCGCTGGGTAAGTAGGGGGTAAAAGCCTGGAATTAACCCTGCAAAGAAAAGATTAAGGGATTGTTTTGCATGTCTTGACTCTGGGCAATTTATATCTCAGATTTAATCACTATTTAAATGTGAACTCTTGAGTATTAAAAACAACCACAAAATAAATAAATGAATAAATTAAAGTCTCTGGGTTGTAATTCGGACCGCTGTGACCAGTAATTTGGATCAACCCCATCCTTTCTTTTCACAACAACAGGTTATATAAGCAATGTAATAGCCAGTGACCACTCACTTTTTATGAATATATAAATGAACTGGAGGATGTTTCTGGAGATTATAGGTTTTATGTGAAGCTCCTTTCAGAAATAAGGCTCTGAAATAGAAACTTACAATCTGAGCAAATGGCATCCTGGTGTCCTTGTCAAAAGGTCCACTACGGCAAATATACCATCCACAAAAAAGCTAAGAACCAAGGCCTAGTCTATAGTTAAACCCAGCAAGGTTTGCTGCCTAGAGCAGCCTTATTCAATAAAATCTTCTATATTTGTGCTGTCCAACATAGTAGCTATTAGCATAGTAGCTATTAGCCATGACTTTTAAACACTTCACATGTGGCCATGTAAGACTTTTAAACACTTCACATGTGGCCAGAATTCTTAATTTTATTTTAATTCATTTAAACTAATACATTAAGTTTAAATTAATTAAAAAATAAATAACCGCCTGTGGCTAGAGGCTACCAATGTAAGTCTAGAGGTTAAACCAGCCTAAATAAAGCAATACAGAAGTCATCTCTGAATTCAGCAGGGAATCTGAGAGATTAACATTTGACACCTTATATTTTAACTCTGTTAAAAAAAACACAAAAAACAATTGCCTCTATTAAGGTCTCTCAAGCCCTTCATGATCTGACTATTCACTTCACCCATTACCTAGCAGTGTTTCCCAAACTTTTGACATATGTGTACCCCTTCTATAATTTTCATAACGCTGAGTACCCCTCGTACTCATGAGAAAGTAGAATTAGGCGCAGCTAAGCACGGTGCAGTGCATATCCCCACCAAACACCGGTGCAACTCCTACCCCCACCAAACTCTTCCCATACCCCTGGGGGTACGCATATCACACTTTGGGAAACACTGACCTATAGGCCGCTGCTCCGGGCCTGGCCGCACAAGACCCGGGTGCTCCGGGCCTGGCCGCTCCCAGCCTGGCAGCCACTGCTCCGGGCCTGGCCGCAACAGACCCAGCTGCTCCGGGCCTGGCCGCTCCCAGCCTGGATGCTCCGGGCTTGGCTACTGCTGTTCTGGGCCTGGCTGCTCCCAACCCGGCTGCTCTGGGCCCGGCTTCTTCGGGCCCGGCCACTCCAGGTCTGGGTGTTCCTGGACTGGCCAACCTGGGCTTGGCTGCCTCCGCCTCAGGCCTGGCTGTCACTGCCCCAGGTCTGGCTGCTCCAGTGCTGGCCGTTGATGCTCTGGTTCTGGCTGCTGCTGCTCTGGGGCCTGGCCGTTGCTGCTCCGTGCCCGGTTGTCATTGCTTTGTGCCTGGGCACTCTAGGCCTGGCCACCGCTGTTCCAACATTCTGTCCTTTTTTTTTTTTAAACGCATTTATGTTGCAATGTTGGCTGGTGAGTTGAGTTTTGACTTAGTCTTTGTATTCTTTCTTAAGTAATTTTACTATCTTTTGCTCTCACTTGATTTCTTCACATTGAGAACTTTGGTTTCTTCCTCCTTGTCCTGGGAGCTCAGCAGGTTGGCCTGTGGCACCCCTTTGTTCTCCGCGGGCTCCCGCGCTGCTCCAGCCTGTTGCCGGGGTCGGCGCCACCCAGGAAGCAGCCCCCGGCCTTGGCTCCATTGCCCGCGCTCAGCAGTCGAAGGCTCAGGGGCACCCCCCCCCCCACGGGGGCCCCGTCACCCGGCTCCCTGCCAGCGCCCGGCTGGCTGGTGTCCGGCAGGGGCTCCTGCTCCTTGTCGCGTTCCTCCAGTCTGGAGCTTTTTTTTTTTTTCTCCTTCCCGCTAGGGGAGTCTAGGATCAGAGTCAACAGACTGTCCTCTGGGGGCTCCGTTTTTCGCCACTCCCCTGGGATTCCGCCTCACAGCCCCGTCTCCCCCTGCCCGAGCCTGGGTCCCCAGGGTCTGGTCCAGGACTGGGGTTCAGAGCAGTCCGGACTGAGGCTGAGCGCCACCGGAGGCTTTGTTTCTTCACGTTAGGGTAATCCAGAATCAGAGTCAACATTCAGTCCTCTGCGCACAATGTGCGCGTGACTCCGGGGGCCCCGCCTTTCGCTGCTCCCCCGGGATTCCGCCTCACAGCCCCGTCTCCCCCGCCGGAGCCTGGGTCCCCAGGGTCTGGCCCATAACTGGAGCTCAGCGCTGCCAGTTCGGGGGTTCAGCCCAGGCTGGGGGTTCTATTTCCTTCCTGCTAGGGAACGCCAGGCAGCACCCAGCCCTCTCCTCCTCTCTGCCTGCGACCTCTCTGCATGTGTGTACGTGTGAGCGCGCAGCATGTCTCCGTACCTTAGGCTTTTTTTCAGCTCCTCTGATTTTCCTGCTGGTTTTCTCTTTGCTTCTTGTAGAATTTTCAGTTAGTCGACTACCTGTAGCTCTGGGCGATGTCCACTCTACATTTTAGTTGTATTCCATTGAAATTGTTGTGTGCTGCTGCGGTTAGATGTCTACCCGAGCAGCCATCTTGGATCCTCCTCCCTTCTGGGGATATTTTAAGCAAATGCATAATGCAGAAGGATAACCAATATTAATAATTTAAGGAGAGGGGGTTGCTTTCTGGAGGGAGGTTGTCCAACCTGAGGCTCAAAGGTGGAATTACTATTATACAAGTTAAGACATAGTGGTAAGACACAGGTGTTCTAGGAAGAGATAACAGAATGTTCAAAAGCCAGGAAGAGTGTAAGAGACGAGTGGCTGGATTCTACAACAGAAAGTTCAGTATGACTGGAACATTCAGTGAAATGAGGAAATGACGAGACTAGAGGAACAAGTTTGGTCCAGGGCATCATGTTGTGGGGTTGAACCCTGGGTTCAAAATAAGACCACCAGAGGCTGATGATTGATTAAAAAAAGTAGGCAAAAATTTATTGAACTGGCTAGGACAGCTGCGAGAGCACCACACACAAGTGGAGTCTGCACCATTCCACATTTAAAGATCTAAACCACAAAAATTTCCTTTGTTCTGAATTCTAAATTCTAAATGCTGAGAACAGCCACATCCTGCTGTACGTTGGAATGTGGCCCTATCTTACGAAAGCAGATAGTATAGAAGCAGAACTCAGTGGTTAATCTCTAAAGGTTATCTACAGTTCCTACTCCTGAAGCTACTGAGTCAGTGGGAATCAATATCCTGTGGTCCTGGTCCACAGGCACAGGAAAATTGCCTTAGCCTCCAGGTCTCAATCTGGAAGCTGAGGCAACTACCCTATTGTTTATGTAAGTGCCGAAGCCAGAATAGCAGGGTTAAAATTCAAACAGCAGTTTTTACCTAAGTATGGTTACTACCATACTTCACATGAAGACCTTGTAAAATCAGGTTTTTTACTATTTCAAATATGTGCCCTTCCTTTTTGTATTAACCAAAAGTATAAAACTGCTCAAAATGCCCAGAAGCAAAGGATAGGCAATTGTAATACACTCACAATGTGGAATATTATACAGCAACGAAAATAACTGACCTACAACAGTATGCAACAATATGGCTGAATTACACAAGCATGATGTTGAGAGAAAAGCAAGACACAAAAGGATGAAAATTGTATGAATCCTATTGTTTGGAGTTTAAGAAGAGACAACACTAAATATGTGGTAATAGAAGTCAGAAAGCAGTTCCAGTCTTATATAATAAAAGCAAAGTATGCAAATTGTCCTCTTTACTGGGAGTTCTTCAGGGGCCAGGTGGGGAAAGGGAGGGAGTATCCAGCCAGCAGCTGGCAGCTGCTACGGACCCTACCAGTGCATGAATTTCATGCACTGTGCCTCTAATAGGTACACAAAAAGGGGTATAATATCACTTACCATTGGGGAAATGCAAATCAAAAACACAGTGAGATATCACTTCATACCTATTAGAATAACCATTACCAAAAAAAATCAAAATAGAACTTAACAAGTGCTGGTGAGGATGTGGAAAAAGAAAACCCTTGTACATTATTGGTGGGAATATAAATTGGTACAGCCATCGTGGAATATAGTATAAAAGTTCCTAAGAAAATAAAAAAAATAGAATTACAGCCGAAACCGGTTTGGCTCAGTGGATAGAGCGTGGGTCTGCGGACTCAAGGGTCCGAGGTTCAATTCCGGTCAAGGGCATGTACATTGGTTGCGGGCACATCTCCAGTGTGGGGGGTATAGGAGGCAGCTGGTCGATGTATCTCTCTCATCGATGTTTCTAGCTCTCTATCCCTCTCCTTTCTTCTCTGTAAAATATCAATAAAATATATTTTAAAAAAATAGAATTACATCTATCTAGCATCCCACTTCTTGGTATGTATCTGAAGGAAGTAAAATCAGGATCTTGAAGAAATACCTTCATGCCCATGTTCATTGCAGCATTATTTACAATAGCCAAGACATGGAAACAACCTATGTGTCCATGGACAGAGAAATAAATAAAGAAAATATGGGCTCTAGCTGGTTTGGTTCAGTGAATAGAGCATTGGCCTGCCAACTGAAGGGTCCTGGGTTCAATTCTGGTCAAGGGCTCTTGCCTGGGTTGCAGGCTCAATCCCCAGTAGAGGGTGTGCAGGAGGCAGCCAATCAATGATTCTCTCTCATCATCAATGTTTCTATCTCTCTCTCCCTTCCTCTCTGAAATCAATAAAAACTATTTTTTAAAAATAAATAAAATTTATTTATGTGTATATATACACAATGGAATATTATTCAACCATAAAAAATAAGAAATCCTACTATCTGTGACAGTAAGGATGAAATCTTGTGGGTATTATGGTAAGTAAAATAAGTCAGTCAGAAAAAGATAAATACTGGATGATATCACTTATATGCGGAATCTAAAAAAAAAATAATAATAATAGAAACAAAGAATAGACTAATGGTTGCCAGAGGCTAGAGGGTGGGGGGTGGAGAAAATGAGATGTCAATCAAAAGGTACAAATTTACAGTTATAAGATAAATAAGCTCTGGCAATCTAATATGCAGCATGGAGACCATAGTTTCTTAACCATCGTATTTCTACTCAAAACTTAATAACATCTTAAATGTTCTCACTACGAAAAACCCCAAAGGTAACTGAGGTAGCATATGTGTTAACCTAACCTTATTTGATACTCATATCAAAACTCATTTGATACTCATGTATATCAAGTCATCACATAGAATGCCTTAAACACACACAATGTTATATGCCAATTGTTTCTCACTAACACTGGAGGAAAAAAATCAGAAAGTAGTTACTAGCCAATACTAGCTAGAAGAAAACACAAGAGGGGCTTCCAAGGGGCTAGTGCTGCTCAGTTTCTTGATTAGGTGCTGAATACACAGATGTGTGGGATCGAGGTACATACTTACAATAGGTACACTTTTCTGTCTGTATATTACATTTCAGAAAAAGGTCAATTTAAAGATATATAGTGCTCTTTTACTCTCATAAACTGTCAAATATTTCTCTCATTTCTTGTGTTCACCCTTTCATTACTGAATTTTAAACTCATGGCCTTAAATCTGTATCTCGTGACAGTGGGTCACCACTCTAAATCCATGTTCCCTTAAATTGTCGTTTTCATCTCAACTGATCCAAGTGGCTGGAAATGACCAGCTACATTGGGTCATACATGAATGCCTAGACTTGGCTGGTGATACCATGTGGTTCTATCACCACGATCTCTGGTATGTTCACCTGACGCAGAATGCCCGGTGTAAGTTAATGAAAAACAAGGAGGGTGAGGGGAGCTAGGTCCTGTCAAGGCTCGTTAATGAGAAAAGGTTAATTATATGCTTTGTATTTTCAGCGAAGAACTCATGCTTGCGAATGTAACATTCCTGACAAATCAGACAGTTGATAAAATATTGACTATACATGTTAAATTCTTTTTGTGAATTGGTATCCTCGTTGATCTGGGGGGGAGAAAAGGTGATGATTATCATAAAAAAAAAAAAAATACCCCTTATTCATTGTGCACATAAGAGGGGCTCAATATAGTTTTTTGACTTGCATTCTTAGTCAAAAGTCCCGAGTCTGTTTTCCCCTAAGCAGTTCATAGTTCTTAGAATCAGAGAAACAGAGCCAGAAAGGTCACGTAGAATACACTCTGCTATATCACGAATGGCATCTCAACAACTTGAAACTGTCTTGTGCATTTAAAAGCATCTGATGGCATTTGCTTGCTGTGGGTGATAGTTTCTTAATCTGGAGGCTCCCATAAATAAGCAACTTCAGTGATCCAAAGCCCAGAGCGACCTTGAGAATATCATGCTAAAGTAAGTACGTCAGACAGAAAAAGTGAAGAGCCCACAGCATAGTCTCAACATGTCCGTACGTAATAGTACAGTGCTCAAGCAAGAAAACTGTCAGCTAATGAACTCATCTGGATCCAGAGGGGGATTTTAGGAAAATTCGAGTCAATCTGCTATGCTTGGGAAGCTTGGCGATGTGCTAGATGTTGCCTTTCCTAGCTACATCCAAATCAACCACTGCTCCTCACACTCACACTGACATACCACTGCTTGTTAGGCCTCAACAAGAACAGTATTACTCTAGCTTACAATAGGCTACGTCTTTTAGAAATGTTATTATAAAAATCATTCATTCATACAAAAGAGATGGATAGATAGATAGATAGATAGATATATAGATCGATCCTATCTGATTAGGTTTAAATTCCTGCTCCATATCTTGCTGGGAGATTTTAGAGGCATAATTGGACCTTTAAATTTTCTCATCTGCAAATGGGATTAGTAATTTATTTCATAAAATTGCTTCAAATGAATAGCATTAGCTAATGTATACAAAGTACTTACTACAGGCATAAATGTGAGCTTTACAATAATAATAATAATAACAATAATAGTTTATAAGACATTAGTATTAAAACTTGCATGGCTTTGTATTTAAGAAATTGTCTTGCTGAGAGCTGACAAAGAATTCCTAAGAGAAAGTGAGCAGAGCCTGAATCTTGGCTTATCACCTCTGGTCACATGTTACCCCACAACTCTGAGCTTCATGAACTTCTTTCTCCCAGTATTTCCATCTACTGAATAATTCATTTCTGCACACCGAGATCCAAGTTAATATTTAAGTTCTCCTCTCACGTAGGAATTATATTTATTATTATGTCTGCTGTGTTTCATTGATTTACAAAATTTCAAGGGGGAGGCAGGTCTGTCAAGCACAGTAATAAATGTGTATGTTAACAGGTACAAAGAAGATCCAGTGGAGAAATCATAGCTGACAGCTCACCTCTGTTCTAGTCACCTCTTGTGAAGCAGGAGGCATTCAAGTCACATGTTCTGCTCAAGGAGAAATGCCTCATAAACAGGTAGTAGAAGAGGAAAGCATTTAACCAAAGCCAGGTAGTCTCTACCGAAAAACAAAACTAGAAAATTCTAACCAGCTTTTATTTATTTTTATTTATTTTATTTTGTTAAATATATATATTTTATTGATTTTTTACAGAGAGGAAGGGAGAGGGATAGAGAGTTAGAAACATCAATGAGAGAGAGACATTGATCAGCTGCCTCCTGCATACCCCCCACTGGGGACATGCCCACAACCAAGGTACATGCCCTTGACAAGAATCGAACCTGGGACCTTTCAGTCTGCAGGCCGACGCTCTATCCACTGAGCCAAACCGGTTTCGGCTCTAACCAGCTTTTAAATCTGTGGATGAGATAGTTGCTTAGATAGAGGTACTCACATTGATTACTACCAGTACAAAATTGATAAGCTCAGTGCTCTCCCTCTGGGGAGCACCCTGCACCTCCCCCTCCCCCCTCTCCTTCCCTCAGGACCCTTACCTTGCCCCTCTGCTGAGCTTAAGGGCCCTCCTTCCCCTGTAACTGGTTTCCTGAGCCTACACAGCCAGGCTGGCTCACTTCTTCTACCTCTGTAACTTTCTAAACTTTCTCCTATATTTAAATTTTTATTTTTTTAAAATATATTTTATTGACTTTTTACAGAGAGGAAGAGAGAGAGATAGAGAGCTAGAAACTTCGATGAGAGAGAAACATCGACCAGCTGCCTCTTGCACACCCCCTACCGGGGATGTGCCCGCAACCAAGGTACATGCCCTTGACCGGAATCGAACCTGGGACCTTTCAGTCCGCAGGCCGAAGCTCTATCCACTGACCAAACCGGTTTTGGTCTATATTTAAATTTTTAAAAGTGATAAGCACAAAAATACTCAAAATGCATTAACTATAAAACTTTTAGAAGAAAACAAGGGACAAGCTTTATGACATTAACCTTGATAATGATTTCACAAAGAAGACTCCAAAAGCACAGGCAACAAAACAAACCAGGAGACTACATCAAACTACGTAACAAGCTTCTGCACAGCAAAGGAGACAGCTACCAAGGTGGAAAGCAGCCTATGGATGGAAGAGAATATTTGCAAACCATATATCTGATGAGTTAATTTCAAAAATATATAAGGAAATTCTACAACTCAGTAGTAAACTGTTGTGGGGTCGAACCCTGGGTTGAAAATAAGACCACCAGAAGCTGATGATTGATTTAAAAAAAGCAGGCAACGATTTATTGAACTGGCCAGGATGGCCACAAGAGCACCACACGCAGGTGGCTACACTCACAACCACACCCGACCACACCTTAGCAGGTGTAGTCAGTCCTTTTAAAGGTCTAAACCACAAGAATTTTCCTTTGTTCTAAATCCTAAATTCTAAAGGCTGGGAACAGCCCACAGGACCATTCCCAGTCACATCCTGCTGGACATTGGAATGTGGCCCTAGCTTGAGAAAGCAGATAGTTCAGAAGAAGAGCTGAGTGGTTAATCTCTAAAGGTTAGCTACAGTTTCTACTCCTGAAGCTACTGAGTCAGTGGGAATCAGTGTCCTGTGGTCCCGGTCCACAGGCACAGGAAAATTGCCTTAGCCTCCAGGTCTCAGTCTGGAAGCTGAGGCAACTACCCTATTGTTTGAGCAAGTAAGTGAGTGCCAAAGCCAGAATAGGAGAGTTAAAATTCAAACGGCAGTTTTTACCTAAGTATGGTTGCCACCATACTTCAAAACAAATAACAACCCAATTTTTAAAATAAGCAAAGAACTTGAACAAACATTTCCCTAAAGAAGACATATAAATGGCTAATGGGTATACAAAAAAGATACTCAATATCATTAATCATCATAGAAATAAATGCAAGTCAAAACCCCAATGAATTCTAACTATCTCTCTCCCTTTCTCTCTGTATAAAAATCAATAAAATATATTAAAAAAAAAAAAAATGCCGGGACCGGTTTGGCTCAATGGATAGAGCGTCGGCTTGGGGACTGAAGGGTCCCGGGTTCGATTCCGGTCAAGGGCACAAGGGCATGTACCTTGGTTGCGGGCATATCCCCAGTAGGGGGTGTGCAAGAGGCAGCTGATGGATGACTCTCTCTCATCGATGTTTCTAACTCTATCTCTCTCCCTTTCTCTCTGTATAAAAATCAATAAAATATATTTAAAAAAAAACCCAATGAAATATTACCTCACATCTGTTAGGATGACCATTATAAAAACAAAAAATGAGAGAAAGGAAAAAAAAGATAACAAGTGTTAGCAAGTGTGTAGAGAAACTGTTAGTAAAATGATGCAACCCCTATAGAAAACAGCATGGAATTTCCTTAAAAAATTAAAAATAGAACCACCGTATGATCTAGCAATCCCACTTCAAGATATATATCCAAAAGAATTGAAAATAAGCCCTAACTGGTTTGGCTCAGTGGATAGAGCATTGGCCTGCGGACTGAAAAGTCCCGGGTTCGATTTTGGTCAAGGGCATGTACCTTGGTTGCAGGCACTTCCCCAGTGGGGGGTGTGCAGGAGGCAGCTGATCAATGTTTCTAACTCTTTATCTCTCTCCCTTCCTCTCTGTAAAAAAAAAATATATTTATATATATTTTTATATATATTATTTTATATATATATATATATATATATATATGTATAAATTTTCTTTGTTCAAAGATAAAATTCCTGGTTTCACCCATTATTTTTTTTAAAGAGAATACATTAACAGCTGATAACTCTTAATTTTCACTCTTTTTCAGGTTTAACTGATTTGAATAATGGGTGAAACCAGGAATTTTATCTTTGAACAAAGAAAATTTATCCTAAGGTACCATTAGACTTTTTTTTTAAGAGGATAAAGTTTACGGTACAAAACTGGCAAGAATCGATGAACTGAAGGAGCACAAATATGAAAAAAATGATTCTTGATCTTTGCGATTCCATTGCTTTCCATTATCAGCATTGCCTGATAGTCATCAGTTTGAAAACAGGCATTGAGCCGAGACCAGTTTTGCTCAATGGATAGAGCGTCGGCTTGGGGACTGAAGGGAACCGGGTTCGATTCTGGTCGGGGGCATGTACCTTGGTTGCGGGCATATCCCCAGTAGGGGGTGTGCAGGAGGCAGCTGATCGATGACTCGATGTTTCTGGCTCTCTATCTCTCTCCCTTCCTCTCTGTACAATATCAATAAAATATATTTAAAAAAAAAAGAAAAGAAAACAGGCATTGACAAAAAATTATTCATTTCTGTAGATTCTTTGAAAATGAATTAATGTGTTAATAAACACTGAGTTTATAAACTTTCAAAGTGCGTATTCATTTTTGGACACCCTGTATATAGATATTTAGTGGACTATTATTTAATCTTAAAAAGGAAGAAAATCTTGCCACTTGCAAAAACATGGATGAACCTGGAGGACATTATGTGAAGTGAAAAAAATCAGACTCAGAAAGACAAATATTGCCTGATCTGAGCTTTCTGTAATTCCAAATAGTCAAACTCACAGAAGCAGAGTAAAGTGGTGATTGCCAAGGGCTGAAGGGACAGGGAGAAATGTGATGATGTTTGTACCCTAAAAGGGTACAAAATTTCACTTATGCAAAATGAATACGTTCTTGTATTTTCATGTATAGCTTGGGGACTATAGTTAACAGTACTGTACTGTACACTTGAAATGTGTTCAAATTAAGTCTTCTCACCACACATACACAAAAGAAAATGGTAGCTATGTGAAGATGATGAATATATTCATTAGTTTGATTATGGTGAGCACTTCAAAATGCATATGCATCAAAGTAGCAATTTGTACTTTAAACACATACAGTGCTTGCATGTCAATTTTATCCCAATAGAGCTGTTTAGAAAAAGAATAAGCACATTGCCCTCTAAATGTTGTGTTCAGAGATAGATACCAACACATGAACGCAACCCCAACAAACACAACCACTAAAACGAAACTGCTGAGATACTCCCCCCCCCCCACTTTTAAAGAGAAGAAAGAAGGAATAAGTTCTGGCCCACAGCATCCTTGACTGGAAATTCCTAGAAATTCTTTGCATTTAATAGTAATAAGGAGTTGATTTACTTACATTAGTAATTTCAACCCTAGCTACACAGTAGAATCACCAAGGGAACTTTCAAAATATACTGATGTTTGGGGCTACACCAGACCAAATAAATCAGAATTTCTTGGTGATGAGGTTGGGCATAAAATCCTGCTGTTATTTTTTTAAATATATTTTTATTTATTTCAGAAAGGAGGGAAAAAGAAGAGAGAGAGCAATATAAATATCAATGATGAGAGAGAATCACTGATTGGCTGCATCGAGCCCATAACCCGGGCATGTGCCCTGACCAGAAATTGAACCATGATCTCCTGGTTCATAGGTTGATGCTCAACCACTGAGCTACACTTACTGGGCATTTATCGTTATTTTAATGTCTTGAGGACCGTTAGTAATATTCCCTCTCTTTTTCCTGACATTGGTAATTTGTATTTTCTCTCATTTTCCTTTAATCAATTTTGTCTAGAGTTTCCAAAATCTATCAATCTTCTCAAAAAGCCAGGATTTAGACTTCACAAACTTTCTCTATTGCTTTTTTGTTTTCTTTCTTTTTTTAATTTTATTTCTACTCAGATATTTTCGTTTCCTTTCTTTTGCTGACTTTTGGGTTTAATTAGCTCTTTTCTGTTTTTTTAAGGTAGAGTTTTAGGTCATTGATTGTGTTTATACTTTTCTATAATAAATGCTACAGGTGCTCTGGCTGGTTTGGCTCAGTGGATAGAGCGTCAGCCTGTGGACTCGGAGGTCCCGGGTTCGATTCTGGTCAAGGGCATGTACCTTGGTTGCGGGCACATCCCCAGTGAAGGGTGTGCAGGAGGCAGCTGGTCGATGATTCCCTGTCATCGATGTTTCGAACTTTCTATCCCTCTCCCTTCCTCTCTGTGAAAAAAATCAATAAAATATATTTAAAATAAATGCTACAGGTATCTTTGTAAGCACTTTTTTTTTAAAGCCTTAGCTGCATCCCACATTTGATTTGTCACATTTGCATTTTCATTCAATTCAAAATATATTCTTAATTCCCTGTGACTCCTTCTTCAGTCCATGGGTTTTAGAAATGTGTTTATTTTCTAATTATTTGAGGCTCTTCATGCTACCTTTCAGTTATTGGTTTCTAATTTAATTCTGCTGTAGTCAAAGAACATACTGTGTATGATTTGAAAACTTAAAATTTAATGAGGCTTGTTTTATGCCAAATGGTTTGTTTTGGCAAAGCTCCTGCATACATGTGAAGATCCTGTGTGCTACACAATTGTTGGGTGAAGTGTCCTACGAATGCCAGTTAGGTGAAATTGGTTGATGGTGTGATCAAGTCTTCTATATCCTTACTAACTTTTTAACTACTTGTTTTTTCAATTATTGAGAGAGAAGTGCTGAAATCTTTAACTCAGATGATTTTAATATGCAACCACAGTTAAGCAATGTTGCTCTAAACCAGTAATTCTCAAACTTTAACATGCTTCAGAATTTCTTAGAAGGGCTATTAAAACCCAGATCAGTAGGCCCTGTTCCCAGAGTTTCTAATTTAGTAAGTCTGTTGGAATTTGCATTTCTCAGAGGTCCCAGGTACTATTGATACTGCTTGGTCCAGAAACCACACTCTAGGATCACCGACTAGAAAGACAAATACCATGTGATTTCACTTAATGTGGAATCTAAAAAACAAAATAAATGAACAAACAAAACAGAAACAAATGAATAGGTTCAGAGAATAAATTGGTGTTGCCAGATGGGATGAGGGTGGGAGGAAATGGATGAAAAGTTGGAAGCGATTAAGATGTACAAATTGCCAGTTATAAAAACAGCCATGAGCCAAAGCCGGTTTGGCTCAGTGGATAGAGCATCAGCCTGCGGACTGAAAGGTCCCAGGTTCGATTCCGGTCAGGGGCATGTACCTTGGTTGCGGGCACATCCCCAGTGGAGGGTGTGCAAGAGGCAGCTGATCGATGATTCTCTCTCATCGATGTTTCTAACTCTCTATCCCTCTCTCTTCCTCTCTATAAAAAATCAATAAAATATATATTTAAAAACAACAACAAACAGCCATGAGGATGTAACGTACAGCACAGGGAATACAGTCAATAATATTGTAATAACTATGCATGGTGTTACATGGGTACTAGACTTATTAGAGTTATCAGTTCATAAATTATATAAATATCTAATCACCTGTTACATACCTGAAAATAATTAATTGAAAAATAAAAAATAATTTATGAAGAATCACAGACTAAGCCAATATTTCTCAACCTTGCTTGCATATTAGAATTACCTGAGGGGCTTTTAAAAATATAATACACAAGCTACAATCAGACCAGTTAAATTTAGCATCTGCATGGGGAAAGGAGAACCCAGGTATTACTATAGCAATCATTATCCTTTTAAGCTCTTCTATATGAGTCTCATAAACAATCACAATTGAAAATTGCTACTCTATACGAAAATAATTCTCTGGAGTGTCCAAGGAAGTCTTTGGGGCTCATGACCAACATTTCATCAGTGTCCCCAGAGTAAAAAACACCGTGCCGTATGAATGATGTAGCGTGCCGGAGCAGGGGGTTGGGTTTTAGCTCCCCCTCTTCTACTGCCAACCTAGCAGTTTGCTCTTGTGTAAAATGGAGCCAATATTTCCTGACCTCTTCCTACAACATACATTGACTTAAATTATCCAGGTCTGCGGTGGGCGCTTCTCCTTCATCAGCGCCCCACACAGAAGGGGAGAAGGACAGATTCCTGAACGGAGGAGCTAGGGATTGAGAAAAAAGAAAGAAAGAGACAGAAATAGGTTCCAGCTGGGTGCTGGGTGGAGGATGTCACTCTGATGAAGGGACAGCCACCCCCACCAAAGCCAACACAGCACATTGATTTCCAGAGGGGGGCTTAAGGTCCAAAGAAGTTTTGGGTGTGCCCAGGTCCTATTCATTCATTCCCTCATTCCTGGGATTTAGCATATCAAGACCTGGGTAAGACAAGATCCTATTCATTCCTCATTCCAAGCACATGAATAAAGAAATCAGTCCTGATAACAGTCTCCCACATTTTGGGGAAACATGTTCCCAGGGCGTGGCTCTGCCAAAGCCTCGAGTTCAGCTGATGATAATTAAAGGTCATCCATCTGCATTCCCAAGGGGGCCCTTTACACAGGTCATCTTTATCCTACCTAATACTTGTAGACAGCCTCAGAGCCAACTTGGAGATTCACTAGGTTAAGGGCCACCATGGTTAGAAGGGAATATTTAGAAATAAAGTCATTCAGCCATTTTACAAAAGGAAAACATGGAAGCAAACAGAGACTAGGATTGACAGAGAGGAGAACTGAGTTCTGACCAGATCCCACAAGCATTTCAAACTCACATCCAAAAGCATTTCCCCTCCCTCACCCATTCCACTGCCACCCTCACCTCCTGTGGTGATCATCTCAATAAATGGCCTAGGGCAGGATCCTCCTCCATCTCTAAGTCCTCCCAGTTACAAAATTCTGCTACAAATCTTTTAGATCCATCTCTTCCTCCCCATTTCTTTTGCCACTGTTTCAGTTCAGGCCCTCACAATGCCTGGCCTGGGTTAGGTTACTACCGTGTTTCCCCGAAAATAAGACATCCTCCGAAAATAAGACCTGCTTACAGGTTTCCTTCTGAGTAAAACGTAAGGCATCCCACTGAAAATACCCCCCACCCCAGGCTAAACATGAGAGATTTGGTCCACTGATTCTGAAAGAAATGGAGTCACAAGAAATTCAGGAATTGGATTGTTATGATGATGTTCCAGAAGATGATGACATGATTGTCATTGAATAAATGAGTAAATTCTTGATACTGTAGGATTCACAGTTTGTCTGGTTTGTGTTGCCAACTACCGTACTACCGTACCGTATACAGGTAATAAATTTCCTTTATTTTCATTTAACAATAAATATGTACCGTATTCTTCTTCATGGAAAAATAAGACATCCCCTGAAAATAAGACCTAGCGCATCTTTGGGAGCAAAAATTAATGTAAGACATTGTCTTATTTTCGGGGAAACAGGGTATTACAATACTATTTTTGCGTTCTATGAAAATTTTTGTTGCTCCATATAGACCAAATTTTTAACCAAAAACCCCTCCATCCCTCTACCCGCGTCAATGGTGTCCCGCTTTACCAATGTTAAAATCTGGTCACCTTATGACCAAGGGTGATAGGGGTGTGACATGTGCTGACATACTTTTAAAGAGACCTCTTTAAAAGGGCTGCTCTTTAGATAACGGGCTCTGGGGGATGGAAACAGAGGCCAGTTTGGAGGGGACAGGGAGGTGTCCTGGAGAGGGTGGCCGCAGCGGTTCTGCAGTGTCCGGACCTAGGACCTGTGTGTGCGGCGGCCAGCACCCGCCGGGGAGTCCGGACTGGGCTAAGGGCACCAGGAAAGGGACTGCACGGCGGCGCTGGGCGGCTGCTGCGAGGAGGAGGGTCTGGGAAAGCCCTGCATTCAGGACGCCGCGGGGAGAATTCCGGCCCCGCATCTGTTCTCCCCCGGCATCTGGACCTTCCCAGCCCCGCGGGGAGCATTCAGTCCGGCATCTGGACCTTCCCAGCCCCGCGGGGGGCATTCAGTCCGGCATCTGGACCTTCCCAGCCCGCGGGGGGCATTCAGTCCGGCATCTGGACCTTCCCAGCCCGCGGGGAGCATTCAGTCCGGCATCTGGACAGAGAACGCCCGGCCCGCGGCGGAGGAGCGCCGGGCAGGCGGCGACGCAGACTCGGCTCCTCGTGCTCCGCGCGGGGGTTTCCGCGTCCTCCGGGCGTGGCCGGAAAAGGAAGTCGGCGCCGCAGTGGCCTCCCCAGCGACATCGGCGACCCGGGCCAAGCCCCGCCACCCTCCGGTCCGGCTCGGCTTCGGAGGCAGCGCCGGGACCCCGCGCCCGCCCCGCCGACCAGCGCCCGCCGCGCCTCCGGGCGCCCAGCTCAGCGATGGGGCCGCCGCGGCCGCTCCGCGCCGGGGCCGCCCTGCTCTGGGGCGTCCTCCTCCGGCTGGTAAGGGGGCGGCGGGCGGCGGGCGGCGGGCGGCGGGCGGGCTTCCCTCCCGGCCTCCCGGCCTCCCGGGGCCAGACTGGGCCCGGCTCCTTCCCTCCCTGCACCGGCCGACCTCTCCGCCCGCGGCCTGCCCTGGTTCTCCCCTGTCTCCCCCCTCCTTTCCCTCCTCTCCCCTCCTTCTCCCTCCTCTCCCCTCCTTTTCCCTCCTTCCCCTGCCTTCCCCCTTCTTTCCCTGCCTTCCCCCTCCTCTCCCTTCCCCTCCTCTCTCTCTCTTCTCCCTCCTCTCCCTGCCTTCTCCCTCCTCTCCCTGCCTTCCCCCTCCTCTCCCTCTCTTCCCCCTCCTCTCCCTGCCTTCTCCCTCCTCTCCCCTCCTTCTCCCTTCTCTCTCTTCCCCTCCTCTCCTTCCCTTCTCCCTCTCTCTCCCTCCCTTCCCCAGACCTCTCTGTCCTTCCAGCCACTTGCTCACCTTTTCCCCTCCACCCTCCCACCCCCACTCCTGTCCTCGGAAGCCCTCGAAGTATCAGTCCCCAAGGAAGCCCCTTAAGCCACAGTGACCTTGGTGCCTCTGTATAGTTTTCTGGGCGTTTTTAATCGGCCTCTGAGATTGATCCTCGCCTCTCTTTCTGCTGCCGCTTAGCCTTTTTCCTCCTCGGGAAGAAGGAAAAATAAAATGTACACGGTCCCAGGAAGGTCAGCCGCTGGTCAAGGACTGTGTTTCGGTTTCATTGCTCCCATAGGTGTTTTTGTTTTGTTTTTCCTTCCGCTGTAGTTCCTTCCTCGCCTTGGGGTTCCTTTGATTGCATTCTGGGAGGTTTGGGCAATAGCAATGATTTAAAGTAACTTTAAAAAGAGCATACGAACGTGGTTCCTAGTTCTCTGCCTACTTGAAAGGGGAGAGGAGTAACACATATGGGCTCACAAGTTTGTTTTCATAATTACAGGGAAGGGGTCATGTTTTAAAATTCAGTATCAAACAACGGGAGCTTCTGTGCGTGGTCAGGAGCCCGTGTTCAGTGGCTCCGTGTTTGTTTGCTTCTTGTAGATTTCACTTAGAGAGTTTCAGGTTGGAAACTTTTAGGAGCTTTATTTACACAGGATTTGTAGGATGTATGCCTGTCTAGTTCTTCCCATTTGAATGTGCAGCTTCTTTGGAAGAGTGTATTATGCATATTCTCCACTTTAAAGGATTACTGCTAGTGAATATATTCAATATGCAAGTGTCTTTAACATTTCTTTTTTAGTGTCTTTAACATTTATTAAGAAACCAAAAGCAAAACCTAACGTGAACACGCGCCTTTGGTTGGTGTATTCATAATTTGCTAGGCAACATTAGGAGCATGAAGAGGTAATGAATCCAAATATTGTTTGTGGGGGGTGTACAATGTAAGCAAAACAACAAAGTAACAGTGTTAGACTGAACCTTTCAGCTGTTATATAATCAGATATGTCCAAAAGATAACTGCACATAAAACCATAATCTAGATGTAAAGCTTGTCTGAATGGCTTTGTACTCACTGTCATTTGAACTTCTTAAGCTAATTGTAGGAATGTATCTTCTATATCACATTCTCACTAATCCTTTCTCAACACAAATTAATAACTAACCTAATAATACATCAGTTGCTCATAAAAACTCACATTGAAATTCTTTTTTTTATATTTATTTTATAGTATGATGTTCAGTAAATGAAATGCTTATAAAAGCTCTGAGCCCTGGCCTGTCATTTAGTGGTTCGAGCACCCGCCCACCCACTGAAAGGTCTTGGGTTCATTCCCTGTCAAGGCAGGTACCTGGGTTCAGGTTGGATCCTGGCCCTGTGTGGGTGTGTGTGGGAGGCAACCAATTCACGTGTCTCTTTCACATTGATGCCTCTCTCTCTCTCTCTCTCTCTCTTGTTCCCTTCCTCCCTCTTTCTTTTCTCAACCCCCCCCCCCCTTCCCTTCCACTCTCTAAAATCATTGGGAAAAATAACCTTGGTTGAGGAGGAGTCACACACAAAACAAAACAAAACAAAACAAAAGCTCAGAACCCTCTCAATAGAAAAATTCAATCAGACTTTTGATATAATTTTAAGGGCTTACCAAATTTAAAGGTTGTCCTTGCTCTAAATTGTAGCTAGCCTATCACTTCCACATCCTAGTTTTTATTCTTTTTATGTTGTGTGTTACATTTTGTTATAGCTTACCGTATTAATCTTGGGTTCCGTAGTCCTCGGTTCCAGGGTTGTGTGGACTGTGGGAGGAACGACCTTCCTTTTTTCTCCAAGGTTCTTTAGTTTAATAATCAAATATGCATGAGGCAGATTAGCAAGAAAAAAATAACCCAACTTTAATGCATACATTCGCATGGAAATTCCACGTGCACAGTTAAATTCAGAGACAGAAAAGGAAAATGTGTGACTCAGAGGTTAGAACGTGAACTGAAGAGTTTGCTTTCCTCTTGTCTCTTCCTTTAATCTCCTGAAATGATCTAAATTCTCATTTCTTTCCTTTCCTTTTTTTTAAAAAATATATTTTATTGATTTTTCACAGAGAGGAAGAGAGAAGGGATAGAGAGCTAGAAACATCAATGAGAGAGAATCATCGATCAGCTGCCTCTTGCACACCCCCCACTGGGGATGTGCCTGCAACCAAGGTACATGCCCTTGACCGGAATCGAACCAGGGACCTTTCAGTCCTCAGACTGACGCTCTATCCACTGAGCCAAACCGGTCCCGGCTCATTTCTTTCCTTTTCGAGAAACTCAAGTAAATCTAGTACCCTTCTTTTTAGCCGGAGCCCTCTCCCTTTGGCTTACTTACTGGATACCTAGTACCTTCTCTCAGCACTCTCTAGTACTGGTTGTTTGGTTTCTTATTATTTTCTCCCTAAAGCCCTTGCTTATCCATCTTCCCCCCAAATCCAGCCTTAGGTGGCTTCTCTGAGTTCTTTTGGATTAATGACACCAGCGTAATCATTTCATTTCTCCTTTCTGGGCTCTTGCTGCTGGCACTGCGGAGCATCTTTCCCCTTAGTCATGTAAGAGCATCCTTATCTGGAGGCAGCACTCCAGAAACTGCCGCCGCATTCCTGTAGAAGAGGCAGAGAGTAAGGGCTTACCAAATTTTCAGGTTGTCCTTTCTCTAAACTGCAGCTAGCCTATTACTTCCACATTCTAGTTTTTATTCTTTTTTTTTTTTTAATATATTTTATTGATTTTTTACAGAGAGGAAGGGAGAGAGCTAGAAACGTAGATGAGAGAGAAACATTGCCCAACTGCCTCTTGCACACCCCTAACCGGGGATGTGCACGCAACCAATGTACATGCCCTTGACCAGAATCAAACCTGGGACCTTTCAGTCCGCAGACCTACACTCTTACCACTGAGCCAAACCGGTTTTGGCCTAGTTTTTATTCTTTTTTATTGCACATGTATATTTTGTTATATCTGACTATATTAATCTTGGGTTCTGAACTCCTCAGTCCCAGGGTTGTGTAGACTGTGGGAGGAACAAAGTTCCCTTTATCTCCAAGGTTTCTTGGTCTAATAATCAAATAGGCATGAGGTTAATTAGCAGGAGAAAATAACCAACTTTAATGCATATACATGTAGGGGAATCCCACATACACAGTATGTTCAGAGACGGAAAAGGAAAATTCTATATAATAAAAGCCTAATATGCTAAGTGTCAGACCATTCGTTTGACTGTTCAACCAGTTGCTGCTATGACATGCATTGACCACGGGGGGGGGGTTTGAGGGGGGGAGAGAAGGGGGGGGTTGAACGACGCTTCAACCAGTAGATTAGCTTGCTACTGGGGTCCAGCCAATATGGACTGGGCTAGATGGGCCAGACACGCCCTAGAACCCTCCTGCGGTCTCTCCCTTACCCGATCATGTGATCATGTGCGGGGGGGAGGGGGAGGCCCCTCAGCCTGGCCTGCAGGGATCTGATGGAAACCAGAGGATAGTGGGTATGTAAAGCATTCTGCTTTGATTTGTAGAATTTAGTATTGGAAGGGCCCTTCACATCACGTAGCCTCCTCGTCTTGTCTTCTTCAAAACAGTGGCCTCACTGTGTATATTGAAATCAAGCTACTGCACGTCCGGCTATTTTAACGGATTCTAAGCCCATTAACCTTAAGGCTAGAGTTAAAAAGAGTGCCTTGTAGGTAGTTGATTCTCTCTTGGCCTTGTCATTTTCCATTTCACACTCATCTTTCTCCAGTGCAATCCAACTCCCAGCCCCAATGTTTTGACCTTTCATGGTGTTATTTGGACACAGTCACAAAATTCTGTTTCAGAGAGAAATCCTGAACCTTCTTCATAATTTTTTTTTTTTTTTTTTTTTGTACAGAGAGGAAGGGAGAGAGAGAGAGAGAGAGAGAGAGAGAGTTAGAAACATCAATGAGAGTCATCGATCGGCTGCCTCTTGCACACCCCCTACTGGGGATATGCCCGCAACCAAGGTACATGCCCTTGACCGGAATCGAACCCGGGGCCTTTGAGTCCCCAAGCCGACGCTCTATCCACTGAGCCAAACCGGTCCCGGCCATAATTTTTTTTTTTTTTTTTTTTTTACAAAAGTTCTATCATTTATTCATATCTTCAAAGATTTTAAAGTGTCATATAGTCACATCTTGAAATGAAGTGTGATAATCAGGATCCTGGTAGAAAAATCTCTTGTCAAAATTTGCATTTCTTTGGTATATTATACCAATTCAAAGAATCTTCTTTAATTCCTTCTCCTCTGCCCTCCTCTCTCAACCTTCTGGGGAAACTAGGTGTGTTCGCTACCCAGGCCATCTGAGCTGCTGTGCTGTGGTCTGAACTGTGCCCCCCTTCAGGTTAAAGCCCTAACCCCCAAGGTGATGTTATTTGGAGATCATAGATTTCTATGAGGTCAGAGGGTAGGTCCCTTGTGACCTTATTAAAAAAAAAAGACACCAGAGAGCTTGTTGTTCCTCCCCCCCTGTCCCTTCAACTCCTCTCCTCGCCACCACCACGTGAATGCACAGTGAGCAGATGGCAGTCTGTACAGGCCGGAAGGAAAGCTCTCAATGGAAGCCAACCATGCTGGCACCTTTATCTCGGTCTCTAGAACTGTGAGAAAATACCGTATTTTTCGGACCATAAGACGCTCCGGACCATAAGACGCACCAGTTTTTAGAGAAGGGAAATGAAGAAAAAAAGATTCTGAAACAAATAGTGTCCTAAAATATTTTATGTGCATTAAAACCCAACATCACAGTCATAAACACATGTAATCAACCCTGTAAAGTAAACAGCAGCATTTAGAACCATTTTAGAGCCGGGCAAGCACACAGAGACCACACAGAGCCGGGCAAGTAAAAAAACTTTTTTTTTAAAGTATATGTGTAGGCTATATTTGGACCATAAGACTCAGGGACTTTTTCCCCCCACTTCTGGGGGGGGAAAAAGTGCGTCTCATGGTCCGAAAAATACGGTAAATTGCTGTGTAAGCAACCCACTCTGATATTTTGTTATGGCAACCCAAGCTAAGACAGGTTTTAGCATCAGGACTGGGGTACTGTTGTAACAAATGCCTAACCATGTGGAAGCAGCTTTATATCTGGTAATGGGAGGATAGAAGAGACTTGGGGTGCATGATTGAAATGTAGACCTTCAGGGCGATTCTGGTGAGATGTGTGACAGACACGAGGAACAAAAGTGTCATTGGAAACTGGAGGAAAGGAAATCCTTGTTAAAATGGCAAAGAACTTGGCCGAATTGTGTTATAGGGTTTTGTGGACGGAAGAACTGTGAAGAGTGAGATTAGATATTAGCTGAGGAGATTTCTAAGCAAAGTGCTCACGGAGCAGCTTGGTTCCTCTCGACTGCAAAAGGAGAGAGAGGAATTGAAGGAATTGTTAAGAAAAAGGAACCAGTGTAAAACTTCAGACAGTAAAAAAAAAAATAAAAGGTAAATGATTCAGGAAAAAAAGAAAAAGGAACTGCCGAAAGCAGTCTGGCTCAGTAGATAGAGCTTCGGCCTGCAGATTAAAGGATCCCAGGTTCGAATCTGGTCAAGGGCGCATTCCCAGTTGGGGCTGTGCAGGGGGCAGCTGATTGACGTTTCTCTCTCATCAATGTTTCTAACTCTATCCCTCTCCCTCCCTCTCTGTAAAAAATCAATAAAATATATAAATAAATAAACAAGCATATCCTCAGGTGAGGATTTTTTTTAAAAATCAATAAAATAAAATATATTAAAAAAAAAAAAGAAAAGAAAAAGGAACCAGGATTTGAAGATTTGAAAATTCTCAGCCTATCAGCATTGCAAAAGATAAGAAAACTTCTCTGAGAAGAGCAAAGGGTGTAGCTGAACAACCATTTGATAACAAATGAATGGGGTTATATGAGCAGAAACACTGCCACTTTGACTTAAAGGAGCTAGCGATGGTGCCAGATGAAGAAAGGTGGTTGGACTTACTGGATTTGACAGGATGGGATGATGGAGCTATGTGGCTGTGAACTTGCATTATTCTTCAGGAAGGGGGAGAAATGGTCCCAAAGACGAGTCAGGGTCATCATGCTGATTGATACTGCCACCGCATTGCGCCTGAAAGATGGGGATGTTGAGCCAAAAGGGACTATTTTTGAGCCTTAACACGTTAAGCGCCATGTCAGTGACTGAAACGGAAAGGACAAAATAGGCTTGGCGCTTAACGTGTTAAGATCTAAAGGAATTTGTATTGCTAGGCTTTAGACTTCCTTGTGTCCCATCGCCCTATTCTTTCCAGTTTCTCCCTTTTGTAATGGGAATGTCTATCCAAACGCCTGTCCACCATTATATTTTGAAATCACAGGGATTTTGCCTCAGGATGAACTGTAGCTTGAGTCTTACCATATCTGGTGTAGATGATATTTAGATGAGACTTCAGACATTAGAATTGATACTGGATGGAATGAGTTAGGACTGTAGGGGCTGTTAGAGTAGAATGAAATGTATTTTGCATGTGAGAAGGTCATGACTTTTGGGGGCTAGAGGCAGATGCTGTGGACTGCTTTGTGTGCTCCCAAATTCTTGAGTTGAAGTCCTAACACCTAGTGTAGTGGTATTTGGAGATTGGGCCATTCAAATGAGATCATCTGGGCAGGGCTCTAATGATGATTGCTGCCTTGCTCTCCTCCCTCTCCTCCACCCACCTCAACACCAAGTGAGGACATAGTGATAAGGCAACCATCTACAAGCTAGAAAGAGAGCCCTTACCAAAGTCAACCACGCTAGTACCTTGCTCTTGGATTTTTAGGTTCTGGACTATGAGGAAATAAATTTGTGTTGATAAAGCTGCCCAGTTTATAGTATTTAGTTATGGCACCCTGAGCTTAGACATGCTGGTTTTGTCACATTCCTCCTTTAACTTTGAGATTTTCCGCAGTTTTCCTTTTACCTTCTCTATTCTGAGCTATCTCTGAATTCTGCATCTCATTCATTGTCTGCTTTCTAAGTCACTGATAACTGTGTACCTTCTTCCCAAAATGCAACTCTTCCATATACATCTCCTTTTAAACTCAAACCTTGAAGATTCAGGAAGGTTATGATGTCCTAGATTACATAGAAAGTTAAGAAAAAGACGACTAGATCCAAGGAATTGTAGGCATTTCTTGATATCTTTTTCACTAAATTCTGTAATAATTATTTTTTTGTGAATACAAAATAAATCAATTCAAATGAGATAAATTTGTGAAGTTATTCATAAATTTGTGAAGTTATTCATAAGAAAAGGTTTAAAGATATGAGGAGTCATGTTTATTATATATTTGATTTTTTTTTTTTTTACACTTCACACAAAAGACATTTCCAAATAGGTCAACCAGCCTGATTTTTCTTGTTATTAAAAATCACCTGAAATTGGTTCTTTTAAAAAAAAAAAAATCTAGACCATAAAGTCTCCTGGTTTAGGACTTTACCCCAAGATATTGTACTATATATTAAGGAGAAAAAAAATTTTTTTTTTTTTTTTTATTGTGTTAGGCCAGAATTTGCCAAACTTAACCATGCCTTATGGTCTTAAATCAACTCTGATTTGTGCATTTATATTGCCTGCTTAGCCTTTTAACCATTTGAGTTTGTGAATTCTGGTATAATTCATGAATTCTCTAACACCTGAGATTCATCATTAAGTAATAAGATTACTTAGGAAAAATCAGGAAGAAGTCTGGCTCTACATAGCAAGAGAATATAAGCCCCATGAAGGAGAAATCCTGACTCATTCATATACTGCAGAGTGTTGAATGAATGCATGGGCTCCTCTCCCAAACCTAGTACCTCTTAGCCTGTATATTACATGTCCCAGATTCTCCAAGTGCAAGGAATGAGTCTGGCTCTATTTTTTCCCTGGCCCATAGACTCCTTGGATTCCCTTCAGTCCCTATTTGATGCCCTCGCGTGGATACAGAGTCAGGAGTAGTATGTTAGGTCTGTGGTCGACAAACTGGCTCGTGAGCCACATACGGCTCTTTGGCCCCTTGAGTGTGGCTCTTCCACAAAATACCACGGCCTGGGATAGTCTGTTTTGAAGAAGTGGTGTTAGAAGAAGTTTAAGTTTAAAAATTTGGCTCTTAAAAGAAATTTCAATCGTTGTACTGTTGATATTTGGCTCTGTTGACTAATGAGTTTGCCGACCACTGTGTTAAGTAAACTTTTAGCTAGAGAATTGTTATTTTTGAAAGGAATATAGAAAATAGATCCAGTGCTGGAAGATACCTTTTAAAGAGAAAGAAGGGTAGAAGACAAAAAAAAATCAAACCTGTTAACCAAGGTCAAAGAAGACTCTTCGAACTGTGTTGTTATTGTGGACAGTAGAACAGGCCTGTTCCCAGTAAGTTAATATGGGACTGGTGAGTCAGCATCAAGAGTCTGTTGGAACAGAGGCCAGGAATTCAAATGCCTGTGGTTGGAACTACCAAGTGACAGGAGTGCAAAGCATGAACACAGCCCCAAGAGGCAGAGATTTGAAGGTTAGAGCAAAATTGACTCAGTGTAAGTACGCTTATAAAATAAAAGTCCTTAGACATGTCCCTCTTTAAGGTCTGATTGGTCCCGGAAAACGAGGAGATAGTACCCCTGCAAGCATGTGAACATGGCATCCACCACTACAGTCTTTTTTTAGATTTTGGTAAACGTTTGCCACTTGTCATACCAAAAGCTATTTGGAGAAAGATGGTCAAAGGAATAGGCAGCTATAATGTTAAGATAGACTTAAACATCAATACTCTTTGATTTGAAAAGAAGATGATGGAGTATGAAGTCAAGTCATCTGAATAAGTAAATTAGGAATTGTTCACAAATAACAGGCATCCCATGAAGTTTTATGAGGTGAATTTGAGTCAAAAAAGGAAGGACTACTTGATACTTATGGGCTAGTTTACTTCCCTTGCAAGTGAGGGCCAAGTAAAATGCAAAAATAAAGGCACTGTGTGAGGTTGATGGTTTGATGGCCCTAGAGAACATTTGATTCCATGACCAGTGGTTGTAGAAAATGGTGTGAGAGGGAGGATTTGGGGCCAGCAGTAAGGAGCAGATAAGCTGGGGAGAGACTTTATACCTTTCTGTTCTATTTGAATGCTTTTTTTCTTTCTTTCTTTTTTAAGTTTCTCTTTCCAGTCTTTACACCCTTAATTTTGCTTTTGTTTTCCTCTCACTCTGTTTTGTTTGTTTGTTTGTATTTCAAATAGTCTGGTGTGTCTCTCTCTCAACATCCTTCTTCAAGCTCACATCTATACATATAAAAAAGCCTAAGCGATCTTTTGACTGGTAGCTGTGACCACACTGACTGCCAGGGTCAGATGCTCAATGCTCAGGCATGGAAACATGGAACAGACTGATGAATTTCGAAGGGAAGGGGGGACGGGGAGCAGGAAGAGATTAATCAAAGATCTTTTTTTTAAAAAAGACCGTGGTTTCTTTTATTTTTCATTTTTTCAATATATTTTGTTGATTTCAGAGAGGAAGAGAGAAGAAAGAGAGAGAAACATCAATGATGAGAAAGAACCACTGATAGGCTGCCTCCTACACACACCCTATTGGAGGTTGAGCCCACAACCCCGGGCATGTGCCCTTGACTGGAATTGAACCTGGGACCTTTCAATCCACAGGCCGATGCTCTATCCACTGAGCCAAACCAGCTAGGGCTAACCAAAGATCTTACTGCATACTAGAGGCCCTGGCCTATAGAGATCAGGCCAAAACTAGTCTGGTGCATGGATTTGTGCACCAGTGGGGTCCCTCGGCCTGGCCTGTGGGGATAGGGCCAAAACTGGCTCTCCAAGATCCCCTGAGGGATCCCAGATTGCGAGAGGGTTTAGACCAGGCCGAGGGACTCCACTGGTGCATGAATGCAGGTACCGGGTCTCTAGTAAATATTTATAAGGAGCTTGGGAAGAGGGATGGGTCAATACTTTTATAAAAATAGGATTAGACTATAAGTATCTCCCTGGAATTTGCTTTTCTCACTATGGACATCTGTTTCTACAGATAGATCTAGTTGTTTCTTTTTAATAGCTGTGTACTATGATGGGCTCCTTATTGGTGGAAGTTGCTGATTTTTTTTTTTTCTATAACAAATAATACTGCAGTGAATATCCTTATACATTTATCTTTGTGCATTTGCATAACACACCTGTAGGATATGAATCAGAGGATTCTATGTATTAACATTTTTTATTGATACTACCAGTTGTCTATTATAAAGGCTATACCACTTTAACAGCCATGTGCACAGTAACTGAAGTCCTGATCTAAATATTGTCCCTCTCCTAAAGGAGCTTAGTAGAATAGCTGGTTACAGATTTGAGGCAGGTAAAGGATAAGCTCGTCTAGGATATCTTGTGCAAAAAAAAAATGGAAGTCCTCCAAGACTAATGAAATCCCGTCAAAAGGATACAAAGAACCAGCTGGAAGAGTTTCTGTTGGCCAAATTTGGGACAATTTGGTCAGCAAAATGCTTAATTGTAATTACACCACATTGGATTTTTTAAAAAATTAATGAGTCTTGCCTGACTGGCGTGGCTCAGTGGTTTAGTATTGACCTATGAACCAGGAGGCCATGGTTCCATTCCCCTTCCAGGCACATGCTAAGAGTAAGACTGTGGGCTTACTCTCCAGTGGGGGGGTGTGCACAAGGTAGCCAATCAGTGATCTCTCTCATCCTTGATGTTTCTCTCCTCTCTTCCTCTCTGAAATCAATTAAAAAAAATACTTTTTAAAAATAAATTGAGTATGATACTAAAAAAAAAAAAAAAAAAAAAAAAAAAAGGTAATAGAGGGAGAGAGTAAAACATTTTTAAAGAATAAATGTAGCTGAAACCGGTTTGGCTCAGTGGATAGAGTGTCGGTCTGCGGACTGAAAGGTTCCAGGTTCGATTCCAGTCAAGGGCATATACATTGGTTGCGAGCACATCCCCAGTAGGGGGTGTGTAGGAGGCAGCTGGTCGATGATTCTCTCTCATCGATGTTTCTAACTCTCTATCCCTTTCTCTTCCTCTCTGTGAAAAATCATATTTTAAATATATTTAAAAAAAATAAATGTAGAAGGAATGATAGTATTAAAAAACATTTACTGCCTGGCTAGTGTGGCTCAGTAGTTGAGAGATCATCTGTTTGATTTCTGGTCAGGGCACATGCCTGGGTTTTAGGCATCATTCCCAGAAAGGAGCATGCAGGAGGCAGCCGTTCAGGGTTGATATTTCTCTCTCATCAATGTTTCTATCTCTCTCCCTCCTTCCCCTCTCTCTAAAAATCAATATAAAACATTTTTTAAATATACTGTTCTGCAATACCCAACTTAATATGTAAAATAAATTTCAGGCATGGAAGTTCATGGGAGCTAAAACAGTAGGTGAAAGGTTATTGGACTGTTCACATGGTGCAACAAATTACTTACCAATCACAAAAGGGAAATATATAACTTTACCCTAGAGAAATCCTGCAGTTGCTAGTAATCAAATAATTAAACTTGGCAGCACTGGTGAGGGATATCCTGACATCATGTGCCATTCTACATATATATATGTTGATTTCAGAGAGGAAAATAGAGGGAGAGGGAGATTGTTGATCGGCTGCCTCCTGCACATCTCACACTGAGGATCCAGCCCGCAACACAGGCATGTATTCTGGGTGGGAATTGAACCATGATCTCCTGGTTCATGGTTCAAAGCTCAATCACTGAACCATGCCAGCTGGGCTCATGTGCCATTTTATTGGATGCCATAAGTACCCAGTTCACTTATGGAGTATTCTTTTTAAAAATGTGTAATCTAAACCTAATTCACTCTCATAATTATCAACAGGATTACCTTCTCTAGAATTGGGGATGATTCTACCGTATGACCTTAGGTAGACTATGTTAATAACTTCTCTGAGTCTCAAAGCCCTCATTTGTAAAACAGTGATACAGAATCAGACAGATGCATGAAAATAACCTAAATATACTTTGTTTCATTTGTACAGTTTGTAACAAAAATAATTTGGTGTATAGTAAGAGTCTAATATGTTGATTCATCTTCCGCTGTCAGAATCCACTCATGGCCACCATATATATAGCCAAATGAAAACTACATTTTCCCCCCCACAAATAATATCTTTAATTATTCTCTGTAATTTGATGACGTTTTAAAGGAATCCCCTATACTGGCTTAGATCCTTAAGCTAACAAAGTCCCTATGCCAGAAAGCTTTCTAATCCCAAATGTTCTGGGGGAAATTTTAGGTAGGAGAGCATGGGTTAGAGCATTTTGTACTCATTAAAAATTTAGATGGTCGTACACGAAATTGCCAATTTTATAGAACAAAATGTTCAATTATCAGCAATTTGATGTGGCTCAACCTAATGCATGCATCCCCTTGGGGAAGGTCTTTAGTAGAGGCTTCGTCTATCATCTTCATTTACCAACCAATCACCAATCTTTTTTCTCCCTTATGTTTTAGAGAAAGATTTGTTCAAAGGAGGAGAAAAGTGGGATTTGAGATTTGAATTGATTTAAGTGTGAAGGGAATCGTGATGTGGAGTGGTATTCTAATTATTGTGGGATGTTTCATCATTTCATACTCTCTACTTTCACACTCATGTATAATACTTACTCTTTTCAATCACTTCTTACCCCTCCCCCCCTTCCAGACAGAGGGAAATGAGGCAAAAGGAAAAAAACACTTTTCTAGCTCTTTGCCTTCACTTAAAGTGATTGCTCTTTTTTAATAGGCAGTTGGGGAATCTTGAAAACTTGAGAATTCTTTGGTTCTTTTCTAAAAATAGCACTTTGAAATGATAATATTCTTTTAAAAAAGATCTTAGTTATTCATACTATGGAAGGTACAAGTGGGTTATGGGATTTCACATGGATTTTCTGTTATAGAACATAAATAATGAAGAAACAAGTCCCAATGGGGTTTGGGAGGAAAGTTTCAGGCAGTTTCTGAAGGGAATTCCGAAATGATCACAGCACAGCAAGAATCCTCCCTGGGATATGGCTCTCACAGCAAGGGCCATAACAACACCCCATAAGAAAGTGGCTTCCTCAAAGAACGTGTTCTAGGCAAATGTATATATTGTAGTTTCAGTGTTTTCTCAAATAAGAAAAGGTAAATTCACTGGAAGACTTTCCCTCTTAAGGAAATGTGGTCCAACCTAGATATAAGTAGGTTTAATAAAATCCTTAGTTGTTGGCAAAGCCAAATCATTGCTAGTGTGACAATTATTGTTCATGTCCCAGACAGCTGCTCAGGAAGCAATCCTGCACGCATCTGGAATTGGCACACCTTCACCATCTAAGGACTACTGCATGGTCTACAACCCTCACTGGACAGCTCTGCCAACGACCCTAGAAAATGCAGTAAGTACATTGCAGTTACTATTTCTTTGTAAACAAAAATATTGAAAGGTGAAAATGAGTGATTGTTATTTTCAGTGTATGAACTATTTGTAATATGTGATTAATAAATAATAACTTATTTTTATTAATTTTTTGCTTTAGCTTAAATATTTTTCTCTCTGAGGGAAAACTAAGCTAGGGAATTTTAAAATACTTCAAAGCCTGATCATCATGAAATCTTTTTGATTTACCTAAAGGGACATTGTATTAAATCAATAGATACTTTGTCACTAAATGCATTTAGGGTGAAATACGGTACGTATTTACTATACTAAAGACATTTCTTCTTTTCAGACTTCCTTTAGTTTGAAGAATCTGACTTCCACACCACTGTGTGATATTTCTGATATTCCTCCTGATGGCATAAAGAACAAAGCAGTTGTGGTTCAGTGGGGAACCTGCCATTTTCTTGAAAAGGCCAGAATTGCAGAAACCGGAGGTGCTGAAGCATTGTTGGTTGCCAATAACAGTATTGTAGTAAGTTATAAAACTACTAGAGGCCAAGGGCGGGAGGGGGCTCAGCCCAGCCTGCACACAATTGAAATCTGGGATCTCTTGGGGGATTTTCGATTTCGAACCTAAACCACTGTTGGACATCCCTCTCAAAATCTGGGACCGCTGGCTCCTAACTGCTGGCCTGCCTGCCTGCCTGATTGCCCCTCACCACTCTGCCTGCCTGCTTCATCACCTCTAACCACTCGCCTGCCTGCCTGATTGCCCCTAACTGCCTCTGCCTCGGCCCCTGCCACCATGGCTTTGTCTGGAAGGACATCCAGAAGGATGTCTGGAAGGACATCCAGTTGTCCAATCTAATTAGTATATTACGCTTTTATTATTATAGATCACATGTGTCAAACACAAGGCCCACGGGCCAAATCCGTCCCGCCAGGCCTTGCAGTGTGGCCCGCACCGCGCTGTCATCACTGCACTCCGCTGCGTTTCCATCACAATGACAGTTTATGACTGTTCAGTAAACCATTCGGCCTGCGATTTAGGCTGGATTTTAGATTTTGGCCCCTTCTCTGATTGAGTTCGACACCCCTATTATAGATAATTATTTCTTTTGAGCTCGTGATATCAAATTTCACAGGTTGAACTACCTACCCTTCTGTGTGCAGAGTTTTGAATAACCTGATAGGATTATCTTAAAATAAACCTTCTGGTTATGATAGGCATTTAATTGGAATATTTTGTAGTTTCTTTTCTATTTCTAAAGTAGACAAGACTTTGTTAGGAACAAGTATGTATAGTTTTGTGTGTGAGAGTTACATATTGTATATATGATACAACTGTATATATCAGTTTGAGAACTCTTGCTGTAATATTAAAAACACTTGAAACTTTGTTTTATAACTTGATAAAGATGTTATAGTCTAATTAATGGAATAATTTGGATTTTATTCTGTATATGTATTAGTAGTTCATACATTTTCATGATATGTGTTGTTGTTTTTTCTTTTAGTTTGCTCCCTCAGGGAACAGATCTGCATTTGGTGATGTGAAAATACTGATTGCATTTATAAACAACAAAGACTTAAAAGATATGAAGCAGGTAAATTAGTAATTACATGCTAGACAATGTTCATACCTAGTACAACTCTTTACTTTTAACCATTGATATTTAACATAAATGATTATACAAGCTGCACTTGCTAACAAGAAGCTGTAAAGGCCTACCACGTCTTTACTTGGGAAGTATTCACCTCCCTTTTAGCACAACGTGTTTCCAAGCCCTCACTCCAGAAAGGATATTGATTTGTTTTGACTCCTTTAAAACCTCTGATTGTATGGAATACTGCAGTTTCAAGATTTAATAAACCAAAATATAGCCGCCTAATTTTGACAAGAGAATATATCATATTGTCAAAACTAGTTCTAGTATTCTTGACTGCCTGATGCAGTGTCCATCCCAGAGTCAAATTGGAGTGTTGCTGCCATGCTCTGTAGTGGGAAGAAAACCAATGCTGGTGTTTTAACTCATTTTTTTTTTTGCCTTTCAGGCTCTTGGAGATAACATTACTGTGAAAATGTATTCACCGTCAAGGTCTAACTTTGACTATACGATGGTGGTTATTTTTGTAATTTCTGTGTTCACTGTGGCATTAGGAGGATACTGGAGTGGACTACTTGAATTGTAAGTTTAATTAAACTTCAGTGTTTTTTGTGATAATTTTTCTTCATTAATATTAATCTTTAGAAAACATAGTATGTAACTAGATCTCCAATTATTTTCTAGATTATTTGTTGAAACTTTATAATTTCCCAAAAGCTACTATTTCATTAAAAATCTTTTTCCATTAATATAAATTCATCCTGCACTTCATTATTTGTACATTGTTTCTTTAGAGTAGTGCTTCTCAAACTGTAATGTGCATACAAATTGTCTTGAGATCTCATTAAAACAGAGGCTCAGGGTGGGGACTGAGATTCTGCACTGCTAACAAGCTCCCAGGTGATTTTGCTGGCCATGGACCACCCTTTGAGTCAGTAAGGCAGGCTTCACGTATATATCGGGGCAGTTTCCTCAAGAAAACTGGAGATGAGAGAGGAGTACATATAAGCTTTTATTTATTTATTTATTTATTTATTTATTTATTTATTTATATAATATCATGATAGGCAGAAGCAGAATTTGTTGTCTTCAATAGCCAGATTGGGAAGTGGATGTCCTTTACCTATAAGATTATGGATTTTAATATTGAGGTAGCTGAGTCAAGAGTAAGATAAAGATAGAAGTAAGTGTATGTATGTTTGAGGTAGGGAGGGTGACAACATATTCTAGCTAATAAAGAGAGAATATGCTAATTGACCATCTCACCCTCACAGAGATGGCGGCACTCACAGCCAATAAGGAGGGAATATGCTAATGGACAGCCTCACTCTCAAAGATGGTGGTGCCCAGTCTTCTTAGCCCTGCCGAGGCGGCAGGCGTGTGGCACGGCCGGGCCCTCCCCCAGATGGGTTCGAATGCTCCAAGTGCCTGCCTCCGGGGGCCCCCAGCAAGCCTCGGATAGTGACTGTCCAGGGCTGCCTGAGGCTCTGTGAAGCAGGGCCAGCCGAAGCTTGCGCTGCCAGCAATGGCAGCAGCAGAGGTGTGATAGGGGCATTGCCTTCACCTCGTTGCCAGGTCGCCTCCTGCCCCTGAGGGCTCCTGGAATGTGAGGGGGCAGGCCAGGCTGAGGGACCCCCTTCCAGTGCATGAATTTTCATGCACCAGTTCTCTAGTAAAAAAGGAATATGAATTGGTGATAAAAAGAAAGCATTTCCATGAAAAGTAGAATTATTAAGAACATAAGGATTATCATTTAGCAAATAAAGAGTAAGACTGAAAGAGAACGGAAAGAGAATAAGGCTTAGGGCAGGGAATAAGGCTTAGGGCCTCATAAGCCAGAATTACCTTGCCAAGTGCAAGGTACACCTTATGCAAACGGGAAGGATGTCTTGGTTCCATATAAAGACTTTTCAGTAGAAATTTGAAGTCTTACTATAACGAGATCACTGGTCCTCAAGCTTTCTAAACTCAGGATGGCATGGAGAAGAGCTTAGCATGTGGCTCTTGAGAAGTTTAAGAGAATATTTTTTTAAAAAGACGAATTCCATTATTTTCTGATATCAGTCTAGTATATGTTTTCCTTCAAGAAATTGCCTCATGCTTTCTATTACACCAAATACGAACATATAAATCTTCATTATTATAGTTTACATGTGTACTCTGATTAAAAAAATGTCCTTAAGCCCTGACCAGTTTGGCTCAGTGGATAGAGCATCGGCCTTTGTATTGAGAGGCCCTGGGTTCGATTCCTGTCAAGGGAATGCACCTTGGTTGCAGGCACTTGCCAGTAGGGGGTGTGCAGGAGGCAGCTGATCAATGTTTCTCCTTCATCAATGTTTCTAACTCTCTATTCCTCTCCCTTCCTCTCTATAAAAAAAATCAATAAAATATATTTTTTTAAATGTCTTAATTTGTTTATTTAGCTTTCCGAATTGGCAGTATCATAGCCAAAGAGGTTTATCTGAGGCACAATTACTGCTAATTGAAAAAAAATAAGTCAGTAAATATATTTGTTTATAATGATAGATACCGTAGATGGCACGTTTTCCGACTTGGGCATCACTTTTATTGAAACTTACGTTAATGACACTTTAGCTCTACAGTTTCAGGGAGGGGCTGTTGAGTCTGTCCTCAGACTCTCCCTTCTCTTATCCCAGGTAGCATGCCTAAAGTCACAGATGCTTAATGTGGTGGCCATCCCAGTTCACAAGGGTCTAATAAGATAGTGGCATGTTAGTAAATAAGCAGTTTGGCAAGTGTGCAATTTGATAGAAGTAAACTGTTTTTTAACTAACATTTGTACTGAGCCGAGATGATGAAAAGGTCTGGTAGTGCACACAGGTAGACCGGAGTTGATGGGATTGGAGCTGGAAAAGGATGCAGTGGCTTCCACACAGCTGGGAGGAGACAGTAGGTGACAGAACAGAGACTGTTCAACAAGGGGCACCTGACGCTCTTTTTCTTTTCAACTTCAATCTCTCCCTTTTATTAACTGTGTGACCTAGAAAGCAAGGGTTGTTGGAAGAATTAAAAATGTTTTGCTCTCTTAAATCAAGGTCGGACAAAGCTTTGTCTTGAACTCCTATCAGTCCTTCAGAATGTATTGATGAGCATATAGTAAATACTGAGTTGATAGAAGAACTACTACTGTTTCCATTTAAAAGAAGCTAATTTTAGAAATACTTGATTATGTGTAAATTGATAATATTAAGTGTATAAGAATTGGTTATCATCTGAAATTTATTTCATAAATATAGTTTCCAAATCAGATAATATGAACACCCACAAAATTTAAGTTGTTTATATATGTCATCTGTTTCATCAATTTTGCATCAGGAAAAAATGCTGTTTCAAAAGTCAAAACATTGGTTAAAAATATTATCTCTGGAGGTTAAAATAATAGAGAGTTTTTACTTTCTTGATTAAACATTTCTTGTTGGTATTTGGGTGGGGTTTTTTTAATGTATTATTTTGTAATAAAAATTTAAGTTGGTGTTAAAGATGGATTTTACAAATGATTTTACTTGGAAGAGATTGCTAAAGTTCTCGTGTATGTTTACTCAGGGAAAGCATGAAGGCAATGGCAGACACTGAAGACAGAGAAACAAGGAGAAAGAAGGACGAATATTTAACTTTCAGTCCTCTAACAGTTGTAATATTTGTGGCCATCTGCTGTGTTATGATGGTCTTACTTTATTTCTTCTACAAATGGTTGGGTAAGAAGTCATGTTTTATATTTCATATTTTCAGCAAACAATCTTCTCACTTATTTGGCAGATTTATCTTTCCCTTCTACATGAAAAACTTAAGTGAATAAATAAAAAGTGATATTAACTTTTTAAATTGTTAGAAATGTTAGGTGTTCATTACTGTGGGGTAAAAAAAATATTCAGATTAAAAATATACTGTCTTGAGGTAAGAACACTTCTTCATGGATGACTTGAAAGAATTGTTATGGTCCCAAATTTCCCTCCCTGTAGATAAAGCATGAAATCCTAATATCTAAAGAACAGATTAGCATGGCCAGTATTGCTCATAGGTTGAGAATTGACCTATGAATGAGGAGGTTACAATTCAATTCTTGGTCAGGGCTTATACCTGGGTTGTGGTCTCTATCTCCAGTAGTGGGGCAGGATGCAGGCGGCAGCAGATCAATGATTCTCTGTCATTAATGTTTATCTCTCCTCCCTTCCTCCCTGAAATAAATAAAAGTAGATTTTAAAAATAAAGAGCAAGCTAAGGACTTCTTGGTAGCTATATTGAATTACATGAAATAGAAGGCTACTCAAATTACTGATTTATTGCCTTTGCTAACCCCCAAAGTATAGTTTATTCTTTTGTCAGTTTATAAATCAAGATGTTATATTACTTGAATTTTGTTTTACTTGTATAAACAGTCAGCGTCATATTACATCTAAAGACACACAGGTATCGGTCTGTGGTCTATAGTAAGTGATACTTTTTTAAGTAGGTAGCAATAGGAACATAATGGTTTGTTTATCCCCTGGACAATCATAATTGTCTGATAGGATGGAAAATGCCATCCCTGGTCAACATACAGTACAAAGAGGAGGTAATGAGACCAGGGAAAGGGGGAGTATGTCTGATGAGAACTTGTAAAAGCCATCAAAGGCTACAATGCTTATTTGGAGAACATTAAAATACTTTCCAGGACTAGCAAATTGAGACCTTAAGGTTAGTTTCAGCTTATTCAGTTTCTCCTGTCCTGTGGCAGCAATTTTGAAAATGTGATCTATTGACATATAGTTCCAATTAGAAAATAATCATTCTTTTTTTTCTTTTTTTAAAATATATTTTATTGATTTTCCACAGAGAGGAAGGGAGAAGGATAGAGAGCTAGAAACGTCAATGAGAGAGAAACATTGACCAGCTGCCTCCTGCACACTCCCTACCGGGGATGTGCCCACAACCAATGTACATGCCCTTGACCGGAATTGAACCCGGGACCTTTCAGTCCACAGACCGACGCTCTATCCACTGAGCCAAACCGGTTTTGGCTAGAAAATAATCATTCTTTGAATATCATTCATATTCCGATCTATTGTTGGGAGAGTAGGTTCTAGGGTGTTGTTTGTATTATGTTGTCATTGGGTTGCTAATTTTTCTATTTTAATGATCTTCAGTTGTTTGTGTCTGACGCTTAGTCAATATATTAGTCGTCTTTGATAGAAAAAAAGAAATTTCTGTACTCTATCGTAAAACATGTTATAATTTTTGGTAAGATATTTTCTTAAACTAATTGCTATTTTATTTATTTATTTTTTTAAATATATTTTATTGATTTTGTGCAGAGTGGAAGGGAGAGAGATAGAGAGCTAAAAACATCGATGAGAGAGAGTCACCAATCAGCTGCCTCCTGCACACCCCCCACTGGGGATATGCCCACAACCAAGGTACATGCCCCTGACTGGAATTGAATCCAGGACCCTTCAGTCCCCAAGCCTACGCTCTATCCATTGAGCTAAACCGGTCTCGGCCTAATTGCTATTTTAAAAGTTGACCCTGACCTTGCTGGTGTGGCTCAGTTGGTTGGGTGTTGTCCTGTGAACCAAAAGGCTGCCAGTTCAGTTCTGGTTGGGGCACATGCTGGTTGGGCTCAATACCCAGCAGGAGGTATGCAAGAGGCAACTGATCAATTGATCGATGTTTCACTCTTATATTGATGTTTCTCTCTCTCCCTCTCTCTCTCTTATTTCTAAAAGTCAGTTTTAAAAATCTTTAAAGTAAGCATAAAAGCATACACTGAAAAAAATGAAATGAGCCTAGCTGGTGTTTCACGGTACTTAGGCATTGACCCATGAACCAGGAGGTCACCTGTGTAATTCCTGGTCAGGGCACATGCCCGAGTTGCAGACTTGATCCTCAGTAGAAGGTGTGTAGGAGGCAGCTGAATGATGTTTCTATCTCTCTATCCTTCTCATTCTTCTCTCCCTAAAATAAATAAAAATATTTTTTTTTAAATAAAATAAACTATATACTGTATATAAAAGCCTAAGGGACCGGTCGACTGGTCGCTGTGACCTGCACTGACCACCAGGGGACAGATGCTCAACACAGGAGCTTCCTCCTGATGGTCTGTGCAATTCCACAGCCAACCTCCCGTGACACTGATTGGCCCTGATTGCTGGCCAGGCTAGGGACTTCACCCATGCATGAATTCATGTACCTGGCACCTAGTATTATATAAAATCAAATCAAAGTTTACCCTGTTTATAAATGTAATTTTTGATGTAGGAGAAAAATCATTAAACCTCAAGGTTATTCCAGAACATGGGATTTAATTATAACTCTGAGAATATCTTATATGATTATTATAAGATTTAATTCACCTTTAAGTGGTGAATTAAATCTTACAAATATCACATAAGGCTCAATATGCTGCCTTTTCTTAATATATTAAATAGCTAGAAGCCCCGTGCATGAAAATCATGCACAGGAGGTTCCCTCAGCCCAACCTGCACCCTCTCCAATCAGACATTCCTCTTGCAATCTGAGACTGCTGGCTCTTAACCACTCACCTGTCAGTCTGGTTGCCCATAACCCTCTGCCTGCCTGATCACTCCTAACTTCTCTGCCTGCCTGCCTGATCACCCCTAACTTGCCTCTGCCTGCCTGCTTGATTGCCCCTAACCACCGCTGCCTGCCTGCCTGATCACCCCCAACTGCTCCCCTGCTGGCCTGATTGCCCCCAACTACTCTCCCCTGCTGCCCTGATTTCCCTGTCAGCCTGGTTGCCCTTAACTGCCCTTCCCCGCCCCTCCTTACTGACCTGGTTGCCCCCAACGGCCCTCCCCTGCCAGCCTGGTCTCATTCCCAACTATCCTCTCTGCCTCAGCCCCTACCACCATGATTTTGTCTAGAAGGAAGTCGGACGTCTGAAAGATGGCCAGTTGACCTGTCTAATTAGCATATTACCCTTTTAGTAGTATAGATAGATTATATAGGATAGGATTGCTTAAATGAAGGAGAGAGCCTTTTTCAGCAAGAGGAGATGCTCTTGGCAGACAAAAACACATAATCCTTATATCTGGACTGATAGCCAGCCATATACACTATACTGCCAAACCAGACATTGAAAAATTGAACTGCTTTCTTACACTTTACACCATAAACATCTGTTGCCTTTAAAACCCCTCCTTAGCCCCCATCTTAGGTTCTGCCTTCACAGCTCACCCAGACTAGGATCTGATTGGTCAGTTTCTATGCCAATCAGCATTAAAAGCTCCCCTTCCTAGGCAGTCATTGGCTCTTCTGGGAAATCCAGAAGGCCCCACTGACAGCTGTTTCTCTCTCTGGGCCTATCTCTGGGCCTGATACACAGCCTTCGCAGGGCTTCTCTCTGTGCCTGATCTTCAGCCATTATGGCAGCGGTGAGGTCATTAGGCTAACAACCTCACCGCTCCCCTTGCCCCGCCCATCCACACACACACACACACACACACACACACACACACACACACCGCCTCCCACCTGCCCGCCTTCCAGCAGCCTTGCTGTGATAGGAGCCTGTGAGCTGTGGGGGATGGACTGAGAGGTGTTCCATGCACTTCCTGGTGACTGGTCATACACCTGGTAGTTTAAGTCGTGATGACCCTAGGCTATTATTAGTATAGATGGGACTGTACTAAAATGGTAGGGTTTCCCTTACCATTTTATGATTGTCATGCTCAAGGAAGTAACTAAAGGCAGTTACAATAACCAAATTCCTTTCCACGCCCAATTGTTTTCTTAAGTCTAATATGGCGCTGAATGAGGCACCTAAGATCTGTTAGGGCCCAAGAGCCTCATTTCCACCAGTGTTGTAAAACTTGGGCTGGAGACCTTGATGGATGACTTACCAAACTTAATTTGACAATCTTGACTCTCTCTTACTATTCATATTACAATAGATAACCAAGAGGCTTGATGCACGAAATTCAAACAAGGGGCTTAGCCCTCAACAGCCCTGGCTTAGTCTAGAATAGGGGTGTCGAACTCAATCAGAGAAGGGGCCAAAATCTAAAATCCAGCCTAAATCGCGGGCCGAATGGTTTACTGAACAGTCATAAACTGTCATTGTGATGGAAATGCAGCGGAGTGCAGTGATGACAGCGCAGTGCGGGCCACATTGCAAGGCCTGGCGGGACGGATTTGGCCCGCGGGCCTTGTGTTTGACACATGTGGTCTAGAAGGTCGTTTGGACAGTTGTTCTTCTGTTTCAGTCTAATTAGCATATTAGCTATTTATTATATAGGATAATTTAAATAACAAATAACAGTTACCATATATAAAGCTAATTATGTGCCAGATACTTTTCTAAGCATTTTTATATATTAACTTATCTAAATCCTCACAGTAACCCTGACATGGGTATTATTATATTTCACATTTTAAAGATGAGAATCAGGGACTAAAGTAATTAGTCTAAGATCACCAATCAGAAAGTGGCTATTCCTTACTTACTCTCTCTACATTACTTTCTCTTTCTCACCTGCAAAAAAGTTATAGTTTTTTGCAATTTAGTGGAATTTGAAAAATTCAGGTAAAATTTGTGTTTTTATTGAGAAATTTTGATGAAGCTCAGAAAATGAATTATTTTTATTTTGTTTTAGAGTACAATAACCCCCCCCCCCAACCCCCTATTTTAACAACAAGGAGACCAAATGTTTTTTATTTTAAAGAATTCTCAAATAAGTATAGTTTCTATAGAAAAACACTTGTCGCCCTAGCTAGTTTGGCTCAGTGGATGGAGCATTGGACTGCGGACTGAGGGGGTCCCAGATTAAATACCAGACAAGGCATATGTCTGGGTTGCAAGCTCGATCCCCAGTTATGACATCCAGGAAGTAGCTGATCCATGATTCTGTCTCATCATTGATGTTTCTGTCTTTCTCCCTCTCCCTTTCTCTCTGCTATAAATGGAAATATATTTTTTAAAATACTTAAAAAGGAAAAGAAAAAAACACTTGTCAATTTTAACTGCCTTAATATTCTCTTATTATAATAAAGAGGTAATATTAAAATTGATTGTCACTCCAGCACACAAGATGGCCTCTCCCATGTGAGGCCATCTTGTGTGTTGGCCTCACAAGATGGCTGACCCCTTGTAGACACAAGATGGCTGGCAAGGGAGGACTGTGGGGGCGACCATGCTGGTAGGGAACATCCCTCAAGGGGTCCCACATTGGAGAGGGTGCAGGCTAGGCTGAGGGACACACACACACACACACACACCATGCATGAATTTCATGCACCGGACCTCTAGTTGTTTCATAACAAAGATGTTTGCTTAAATGGATTTGGTTTTACTGCAGGCCAAGTTATAGATAAATTTGACCTTAGAAAAACATAGATAGCATGGAATACTATGCCACTATAAAAAAAGAAGGAACTTTTTACCATTTGCAGCAGCAGGGATGGAACTGGAGAGCATTATGCTAAGCAAAATAAGCCAGTCAGAGAAAGATAAATACCACATGATCTCACTCATGTGGGATATAATGATCAACATAATTTGATGAACAAAAATAGATCCAGAGACTAATGGCAGGGGAGATGGTGGGACAGAGAACAACCAAAGGACATATATGCATGTATATTAGCATAACCAGTGGACACAGACACTGAGTTGGTGGGGGCTTGCCGGGGTTGGGAATGGTTGCGGGGGTGGGGGTGTCAATCAGAAAAAAGAAGACATATATAAAACTTGAGACAATTTAAAATTTTTTAATTTAATTTTTAAAAAGTGTTTATAATGGCTTATTCATGCTCCTATTTCTTACATTAAAATTAAATACTCATAAATGTCTACAACTCCCTTGATAGAAATCTTTAACAAACATGTCAGTTTGAATGATAATAAATGTAGAGCCAGCTTCACCTCCTTAAGCAATCATCCTTCCAGTGATTAAAAGACTTAAAACAACACAAATTACTCTTAAAAACCAAAGATCCAAATATTTTCAGTTTAGTAACCAATTCTGATCATAATATATGGTCAGTGCGTTGAAAGTATTGTGATCCAAAGAGAAAGCTAAAGAATTAATGTTGCTTTGTAAATATTTTCTTGTTACATTTTTTTCTGTTCTCATATAATTTAGTGTCTTGTGTTTTTTTTTTCTTCTTTTTTTCTAGTTTATGTTATGATAGCAATTTTCTGCATAGCATCAGCAATGAGTCTATACAACTGTCTTGCTGCACTAATTCATAAGATTCCATATGGACAATGCACGTATGTATTTCTTATGAGGCATCCTGTAATGTTGGTTTTTGTAATATAAAACAACTAGAAGCCCAATGTACGAAGATTTCTGCTAGAATGAGCTTTCCTTTCCCTGGCTGCTGGCACCGCCTTTCCCCTCAGTCCCAACCCCTTTCTGCTCAGGCCCTACCTTCCCACTGCCCAGAGGCTCTGAGAGACCAGGGGTGGGGCAGAATGCTGCAAGTGTCCCCCTTCATCTCTCAGCACCTGAGTATGCAAAAAAAAAAAAAAAAAAAAACCACAAAAAACTCGCCATCTTTGTTGGGTTAATTTGCATATCACTCCTGATTGGCTGGTGGCATAGCGAAGGTACAGTCAATTTACATATTTGCTTGTTGGGTAAAATACAAGAAAAATTGAGTCTTATTTTAAATCGGTGCAGTTAAGTATACATGTGGTTATTTAAATTTAAAATAGTTAAAATTAAATAAAGCCAAAACTGGTTTGGCTCAGTGGGTAGAGTGTAGGCCTGCTGACTGAAAGGTCCCAGGTTCGATTCCAGTTAAGGGGATGTACCTTGGCTGCAGGCACATCCCCAATAGGGGGTTTGCAAGAGGCAGCTGATCGATGTTTCTCTCTCGTCAATGTTTCTAACTCTATCCTTCTTCTCTCTTCCTCTCTGTAAAAAAATCAGTAAAATATATATTTTTAAAATAAATTTAATTTAATTTAAAGTTTAGTTCCTCAGTTTCATTAGCCTCCTTCCAAGTGCTAAATTGCCACATGACCAGGCCGTTGTGGCTCAGTGATTGAGTATCAACCTATAAACCAAGAGGTTACAGTTTGATTCCCGGTTAGGGCACATGCCCAGATTGTGGCCTCAATCCCCAGTGGATAGCATCCAGGAGGCAGCGAATCAATGATTCTCTCTCTTTATTAATGTTTCTATCTCTCTCTCCCTCTCCTTAAAGTCAATAAAAAATATTTTTAAAGAAATTGCCACAGGGAGCCCCAATATGGAATATTTCTATTATCATAAGGTTCTACTGAACTTATGCATATTTTATTATTTTATTATGTTTTATTTAAAATCAAGACTTTTAGATTGGTATTGTAATAGCTTTCTTGTGACTATGTTAATATTTGTCATTTCTCACAGTAAATAAACATTTTATTTCATCTGCAAGGTAAATTAACCTATTACCACCTGTTTCTTTTGTTGTCATTTTAGGATTGGGTGTCGTGGCAAAAGCATTGAAGTGAGGCTTATTTTTCTCGCTGGACTGTGCATAGCAATAGCTGCTGTTTGGGCTGTGTATAGAAATGAAGATAGGTATAACCACTTAGTTTATTTGCTGTTAAGTTATGGATGGATTATTTTATGTCTTGTCCTGATAATTACAGACAGTCCTCGGGTTACGTCAGACTCGACATACTGCATGTCGTTTCGTGGTTACATCGCCATCTTCCATTTATTTATTAAAAAAAAAAAAGTTCTGTCATTTTGACGTGTGCACATATGTGCTTTATATTTTTATCATTTGTTTACCACAAGTAAATGTCAGTAATTGTTATCTTTTATTTTATTTTATTTTTTTTTTTACTGTTTCACTTCATTACCGCTGTGCATGTGCTCCCTGTGAGTGACAGGTGCTCATGTAGGTGGGTTCCTACTTATGGCGAAAATCGCCTTACATTGCTCCATAGGAACGGATCTGAAACATAACCTGAGGACCTACTGTATTCATTATTATTAATTATTATTATTATTATTATTACTATTATTATTATTATGGAAGTTTTGCTTTCATCCCAGAACATTATAGTTTTGAAAAAAGTTACTTGTTAAATAAGTAGATTTTGTGTTCATGGTTTTGAGGTCATATAGAAAAGGAAATGTGAATCATAATTTAAACAACTAAGCTAAAAGACTTAATTACATATAGACTTAATTATGATGTAGCCATAATTAAGTACACAGTGGAATACAGTGCAGCTATAAAGAATGAAGATCTCTGTGAATTGATATGCAGTCATTTCCAGAATATATTTTTAAGTGAAAAAAGTGCAAAAGAATATAAATATATCAATACTAGAGTAGGCTACCTTTTATTTAATAAAGAAGGAGATATAAGAAAAACATACTGGTTTTCATCCATTTACAGGAAAGATAACCAGAAAAAAAATTATATTTAAGTTTATTTAATGTTTTATTAATGAAATTAGTAAAATCCAAAGGATTTAATACCCTAAAATTTGGGAGCAAAGTTCATATATTTTAGGCAACTTCAGGTAAGATAAATCAATTGGGAATTATGCATATCGTTTTTTGATAGAGTATGTTGTATAGCTCCTGTTTCCTTTATGTTCTAGCTACCTATCCTTTGTTATACGTGACCTTTCTAGAAAGAGACATGTATAAATTCAAAGATTAAAGATAAATATCCATTTGTGTCTGATACACATTCTTCTGAGGTAGTCTTTCAACTTTTCCTTATTATAGTAGTATTAATTATTCTATTAAGGCAGTAAATTACTAAATATGGAAAATAGAGGTTTTTTATTCTTTTGAAAAGTTCCATCTGAGGAATAGACTGACATATCTCAGAGGGGATGGGAAAAGATTAACCAAAGAACTTAATGCATATTTGCACAGCCCATGGACACAGATAATAGTGGGGTGAAGGCTGGGGTAGGGTGGAGAGAAAAGGGGGGGGAAATACTGTCAACAAAAAATAAAGAATAGTTCCATCTGAAAGTAACTGGATAAAATAATAGAGTAACTTCTTTTATTTTAGGTGGGCTTGGATTTTACAGGATATCTTGGGGATTGCTTTCTGCCTGAATTTAATTAAAACAATGAAGTTACCCAACTTCAAGGTAAGGTATACTGCTCTGACAGCTAAAATAATTGTTTCTCTTTATGTTTTTTAAATTATTACTAATTTGAGAGAGAGAGAAAGAGAAAAATCGATGTGAGAGAAACATCAATCAGTTGCCTCCCATATGTACCCAGACTAGGAATCAAACCTGCCCTGACCAGGAATTGAACCTGCAGCCTTTTGGTATATGGGACAATGCTCCAACCAACTGAGCCACTTGGCCAGGGCGATAATATTTTCTTTTTAAAACAACTTTACTGAGATATAACTTACATATAATAAAATGCACCCTTCTTAACTATGAAGTTTATTGAAATTTTACAAATGTATTACTTTGTAACCACAGTCACAATCAAATTAAACATTTCTCATCTCTTCAAAAGCTCTATTGTGCCCTTTTGTAACCAATCCTAAACCACAGTCCAAGGTAACCACTGATTTGCTATCTAAAATATTCTAAATCATTTACATAATATGCCTAATTTAGAAAATTCTTACAGGACTAAATATCAGGGAAGAACATTTCTTTGGTCATTGATTCTTTTTTTTATGTGAAAAGAATAGGATAAAGAACATAGAAGTTTTAATGGGGTTTGTAGACTAAAACTATAAATAGTAATAACCATTAATACTTTTAAAAATAGTGTTCAAATGTATGTTCACATGTTTATTTATAACTTGAAAAACAATCTCTTAATTTAGATATGGGAAATTTGACCTTTAAATTTGTTTCTTTCAACAGTCATGTGTGATACTTCTAGGCCTTCTCCTCTTCTATGATGTGTTTTTTGTTTTCATAACACCATTCATCACAAAGGTATGATATTTTGAAACCCATGAGAAACATGCTAAAAGACGAGAATCTTAAACTTGCTCTTAGGTTATTGGTTTTGCAGATGTTTACCCTGAGTGAGTTCTAATTCTCTTAAGAAAATTGTCATTGAAATTAGGATTTCTTTTTTCAAGCCTTTAAGCCATTCTACTAAATAAAAAATGTCTGCTGACTGATGTGAATGTGAGAATATCTATAAATTTGCTTCCTACCCTTTTTAAAGTTATCTTTTCTTATTGTGAAACAGTAAATGTTTGCTGTAGATAAAATAGACAACAATAAGGATGAAATGTGGCATTGTTACTCCCATTTCTGTAGCTGTCATCTGAGAGCACCAAACTAGAAATCTGAAGGCCTAATGTGTGCCCTCCTAACCCTGGATAAATCACAGCTCTTGGTGCTTCAGTTTCCTAATCCATTGTGTGAAGGCATGTTGCTAGCATTTCAGCCTCCCTCTTCCATCAGTAAAATTCTTTTGGTTGCAACTAACAGAACCCAACTTACCCTTTCTGTACCAAAAAGGTCCCATCTACCCAAGCTGTGTACAGAGGCCAGGATGGGGCTGGCCTCAGCAGAAACGAGACACTGGGCTACATCTGGTCCTTTCTGCTTCTGTCCATGTATTCACAGTCTCAGACTGGCTTTTTCCATGATGTTAGAATCCTAACAGCTGGTGTCTCCTAGGTCATCTGTTTGCAGCTCTGCCACTAGCTCCTCAGTAAAATGAAGGTGCTGTTCTCAGTATAAGGGAGAGGTGTTGGGTGAATGTTGTAGTCTTACTTGCCCAATTTTTCTATTTTATCCTTATTCCTACCTCATGAATATATTTTAAATTATTGTTTAATTCGCCCACTTCCCCTATTTTATTTTGCTTTCTATCATCTCTTTATTCTTTATTACTTTCACATATTTAATATTTGATATTATAATCACTTTCCCCCCCATTAGTTCTTTATTCATTCTTTAGCCCCTGCCATCTGTAAAACTCTGCACTTCCAGTAGGTACTTGCTATAATGGCATGAGCCAAGCATGTGCCCCATTGGGGAGCTAAAATTGCCCTAAGTCACAGCTACCCCAACTGTCTTACTAGCATCTTTCTGTGCCTTGATGATGAGCCATTTGACTAATTGATTTTATTTGCAATAGTACCATACAAAAGCATAGAACTATTATTACAGATTATAACAAAAATTGTTAATTTATTAAAGCATATTTTAAAGTTTGATCTAAAGTTGTCCTAGCTTGTATCATTGTATTTGGCTTAATAAAATGTTCCTATAAGGCACTTCATCAGAGATCTTATATTGAAAGTAAACCATTCTCTCTAGAAAGCCATTGTCATAGGCCAACAGATTGTCATAGTGTATGACATAAATTTTACAGTGGCTATAGCTATATAGATTCTTGTTTTAAAATAATTTTTCCATTCTGTTTTAACGTTAGCATTACTTTTTAAATGTCAAACATGTCTGCCAGCAAATCATTTCCAATCTCTATGCATAGAAAGCTTTTGAATTTTAAGAGTATAGGGTAAAAATAAAGATGTCTTTGAGCTCTCTTTCTTCCTTCTGTGCTTAGGGAATTCTTTATCTCCTTTTTTTCCATCTTAGTTCCCACCAACTAGGAATTCCTAGTAGTCTGATCAGGTGGAAAGATTGAAGTGCTCTTAGCTCTGTTCATTGTTACAGACTTACTTTAACACTGACTTCTCAGTCTGGTTTGTTTTTATTGAAGTAATAGACCTTTTAGTAGGTAATTCAAAATGAAAGTCAGATATGCAATTTCTTACTTTTGTTGTTCTCACTGAAAATTTCAAGGATTAAATATTGGACAGTCTAAACATGTCTCAGCCCTGGAATTAGTAAACTTTTAAAGAGTTAGCAGGGCCAGTGTCTATTAGTACTGACAATAAGAGCCTGTGTTCATTTTTGTTGTTAATCCTCTCTCGAGGATATTTTGCCATTGGTTTTTAGAGAGGGAGGAAGGGAGGAGGAGAGACAGGGAGAGAGAAATGTCAATTGGTTGCTTCCCCACATGCAACCTGAGGAGGACCGGGGATTGATCCTACAACCAAGGCGCGTGCCCTTGACCAGAATCGAACCTGGCACGCTCAGTCTGCGGGCAAATGCTCTATCCACTGAGCCAAACTAGCTAGGGCATCATTTTTTATTTCATACACTATGGTTTTTGTTATAGTATTTTGCAGATAGTAGTTACTCAAATATCTTGGACTGTTTGAGAGGATATTGATGATGTTCTTCAGTTAAATGTTTTAAATAACAATTAGAAAACAAGCCAAATTCTTTTAATTGAAAGTTGAATCACACAATGGGAGATTGCTGTAAGGAACTGTATTCAATATTAGTTTATTTTTCTAAATTCTGTAACTTAACCCTCCAGTAACCTGAGGAAAAGATTCCTCTAGCTCGGGACTTTATCCTTCTTTCTCTTAGCTCGGGTATCAGCAAAGTACTCCTAAGAACACTCCACTGATTTCTCCTTTGCATCCACCCACATGTAAAATACTATTGTTTGTAAATCAATTTTCCTAAACTTCAGCATTAATTTACCTTCCCACTACCTGTTTTGGTGGCATATTTATCCTAATAGAAAGCTCGCTACCTCAGAATGTTTCCCCTCTCCACAGCAAACTTGGCAGGCAGGAAATAACTTCTTAATGAGCTCGTCACAGAGCCCACATAACAAGCCTGAGCCAGACACAAGGGAGAGAACTCAGCTAAGGTTAATGTTTTGGTTGGGACATAAAAGCAGGCAGGGCTGACATTGGACAGGAGTTAGGCTTGAGAAGCATCTCAAGTTCTTTAGGGCTGGGTCTCTTCAAGTTTGGCTTCGTTGTTTTGTTACTGTGGGGAGTAGCCAGAGATCAAATATATATTTATTCAAATAAAGTTAACAGTATTGAATACAAATCTAAATATTAAAAAATGAATATTATCTGTCAGATTCTGAAAATTATTGAGTTCTGATAAAGTGGGACGGTGTTGCTAGGTGGATTTTGTTTCAGATTACTCCAATTTTTGTTATCTACAGAGACTGTTTTAGGAAAAAAAGTTGTATTGATATTTTATTTAGTTAGTTTTAAAATGTTTTTTAATTGATTTCAGGGAGGAAGGAAGAGGGAAAGAGAGAGATACATCGATGATAAGAAAGAATCATTGATTGGCTGCCTCCTGCATGCCCCTTACTGGGGATGGAGCCCACAATCTGGGCATATGTCCTGACCTGGCATAGAACTGTGGCCTCTTAGTTCATACGTTGGCACTAACCATGTACACAGCAGCTGGGCTTGGGGTGCATTTAAAAAATTAATTTATGGTAGGCCATAATCCACAGGGCCAAATCATTCTTGAATACTGTTAGATTATTCTCTTTAAATGATTGGACAATTTCTTTCATCTTCTCGATTTTAGAACGGCGAGAGTATCATGGTTGAACTTGCAGCTGGACCTTTTGGAAATAACGAAAAGGTAGCGAAGGCAGCTAAACAGAACTGGCTGCCAGTGTATGTCTGTGTGTCCAGTTAATATTTGCCTCCCTGTGTAATTAATTTGTCATGTAGTGCATGTCCAGGTATTGTAAAACTTTATTTCTCACAAGATATAGCCCTTTTCTTAGTTATTCTAAATTATTAAATACCTATTGACTTGGGTTTCATCCTAGAATGATGGAAACTTGGTGGAAGCCACTGCTCAGCCCTCAGCTCCCCATGAGAAAGTAAGGATTGTATTTCAGATATGTTCATTGGACTTTAAATTATAGCCTCTGAGACAAGACTCTTCTTTGGGGGGAAAAAATCCAGATTAAAAAAAAAATTTTTTTTTTTCAAAGCCTGAGTCATATTTTTGCTAAAAATTGAAAAGAAGTTAGATGTGGGGATACTAGAATTAATACTGTTAACCCTACACAGGTTTCATTTTTCCAAAACCACATGTCTCTTTCTTTCACGCTTCCTACACATTCAGAATATATGTGTCTAGTTTATGTTTTCCAATTTCAAGTTCTTCTAAATGTCAGTTTTAAAATGTTAAAACAGTCATTCTAATATTAATTCTTCCTTTCCTAAAAGGTTTGCGTAAAGATTCCCAAGAGGGTTTATTGGTGACTCTTTTTTATCTTTTTTCTTTTTTAAATAATTATAGTTACCAGTAGTCATCAAAGTACCAAAGCTGGCATATTTCTCAGTAATGAGTGTATGCCCCATGCCAGTTTCCATATTGGGTTTTGGAGACATTATTGTACCAGGTAAGCAATTGTTTGTAACAGTTTCAGTAAAAAATACAGATCATTTCAATTTGTCAAATGTATTGTATTTGTTAAAAGTTACCTACTCTGTATTAAGTATTTCTTGGCTATAGCCAGAGCTGGGATCAATAATAAAGAAAGTAAAAACATTTTGAGTGGTAGAAGACAAGCCCAGTTGGTAACAACCAAAGTATATCTTCCATGGCTCAAAATGTCTCTTAGAGGAAGCAACTAGAATCAGTTTGACCTTCTTCCTTAAGGAAGTATAATATATTCAAAACTCTTTAAAAGTTTAATAATACTAAGTATATTATAATTTCCGTTACTTATGTTTTTAAATAATAGTTATGTTTTAGGAAAAGTTATTTAGAAACATAGTAAACATTGCCCTATAGGGTACTGTAATTCAAAACAATATAGCATATGCCATATGGAGTTGATCAGCTTTTAACATGTCTTCTCTGACAGTTTTCGCAGCTCTGCATTATTTTCTTCATTGGGCTACCTATAGAATAAAATTCACCCTAGCCTACTAAAAATATAGTTTAGAAATTAATATTTCTCAATTAGCTGACATTTTGTCCTTCCTCATCTTTCTTTTTGTTTCCCTGAGTCCTAAGTGCCTGTGGATGAGTAAAAAGTACTAGCTCTTATGAAAAATACACACACACACACCAAAAAAACATTTTATTTACATAGTAAAGCCAAGTAGAGAGAAAATATAACAGCATTGTGTTATGAGTTGTGGTGGTTTTAAGAAAATAACATGGAGTGTTTTTTCTTTTAAGGCCTGTTGATTGCATTCTGTAGAAGATTTGATCAGCAGACTAATTCTTCTTCTTCAATATACTATGTCTCCTCCACAATTGGTAATTATTATTATTATTATTATTATTATTATTATTTTGAATTGTGTTATATGTAGGAAAAGGTAGAGGTCTAAAAATAAGGAGCTCTAAATTCTAATTCATCATCACTAACTAATAAATAAGACATATTTTTTCCCATCAAAAAGGAATAATTATACTTTACTATCTACTTCACAAGGTTTTTGAGACTTAACATGGAAATTATATGTGAAAGAAAAGCATTACATTTTATATGTAAGATGCTTATTAGAGCACCTGGCACACAAGTAGTCAAATTATATAATACTAAATTTTTAAAAGTACAGATAACTACATATTTATATAAATGAATTTATGGCACAATAACATCTCACCTACAACAGCAAGTAGTTGTTACTTACCTCTGTGTTTCTATTGTTGAGAACAGAAAGGAGCAGGAAGGAAGCCAAAAATACTACTTTGGAGATATCAAATAGATATATCAAAGTCCATACACCAGAGTTGGGTTTTTTTTTTTAATATATTTTATTGATTTTTTACAGACAGGAAAGGAGAGGGATAGAGAGCTAGAAACATCGATGAGAAACATCAATCAGCTGCCTCCTGCACACCATCTACCGGGAATGTGCCCACAACCAATGTACATGCCCTTGACCGAATCGAACCTGGGACCCTTCAGTCTGTAGGCCGACACTCTATCCACTGAGCCAAACCAGTTTTGGCCACCAGAGTTCTTTAGGTAAATGGCCTGCACCAGAGCCATTTACTAGTAGGTACCATTCTGGCAAGGTTTTCAATTCCACAGTCGAATTAAATCTAGAAAATTAAAATTGTAGGTTAGCAATAGAAAATGGTGTTGCTAGAAATAGGTACCTGATAACTAGAAACAATAAGTGAATGAAGAGATAAAAAATGAAAAAAGAAGACCATTCAGGTCATTAAGTGTGTACTCTCTAAGGGCGTTAACAAATTAAGAAGCTAATGCCAGTTACTGTGATACAGTAAAAGAACACTCCGTGAAAGGTGAATGATAGGGACTGTCAGTTCTGCTGTGTTACTTTGGCCAGCTCACTTCACTCCCCTGGTCCTCCATTGCCTCATCTGTAAAATGAGGTAAACTCAGTTGTCTATAAAGGCCCTTCCAGCTCCAATATTCTTAGATTCCATCTTCAAAATGAGACCCTGGGTCATTAAGAAAAGATGAAATGATATTTGGTATTCTCTTGTTGCACAAGACCAGGAAATACATAATTAATGTGAAGAATTTTTTTCAAAGCAATCATTAGTACCTACAGGTCCCAATTTTAGTTACCTAAAATGTGAGACAACTCAAAATCCTTAATGGTGACAGGTATATGAGACATTTTTTGAATAATTATATTTATCTACTAGAGGCTTGTTGCACAATATTCATGCAAGAATAGGCTTTCCTGCTGAAACCCATTTGGCTCAGTGGATAGAGCGTTGGCCTGTGGACTGAAGGGTCCCGGGTTCAATTCCGGTCAAGGGCATGTACCTTGGTTGCGGGCACATCCCCAGTAAGGGGTGTGCAAGAAGCAGCTGGTCGGTGTTTCTTTCTCATCGATGTTTCTAACTCTATCCCTCTCTCTTTATCTCTGTAAAAAATCAATAAAATATATATTTTTTTAAAAAGAGCTGAGACCAGTTTAGCTGAATGGGTAGAGTGTCGGCTTGGGGACTGAAGGGTCCCGGGTTCGATTCCGGTCAAGGGCATGTACTTTGGTTGTGGGCATATCCCCAGTAGGGGGTGTGCAAGAGGCAGCTGATCAATGACTCTCTCTCATTGATGTTTCTAACTCTCTATCTCTCTCCCTTCCTCTCTGTACAAAATCAATAAAATATATTTTAAAAAAAAAAAAAAAAAAAAAAGAATACCGTATTTCCCGGAGTATAAGATGACTTTTGAAATGAAAAAAAGTCAACCGAAAATTGGGGGCAAAAGACCAAAATTGCACAAAAATTACCTGCAGATCTTGACGGCAAAGTAAGTCTTTTCTTTAAGTGGGGGGTAGTCTTAAACAGCGAATATAGGCCTAAACCTATGCTTTAACTGTAAAATTAGGGGGTCGTCTTATACGCCGGAAAATGCGCTAAGCTTTCCTTTCCCTGACTTCATTCCCAGCCACCCGGGAGCTGGCAAGTCCCCCCCTCTGACTAGAGCACTGCTCATTTAACTCCCTCTGCTGCCCCCCAATAGAGGCATCCTGCCCCTCTGAGTCTGCATATGCAAATCAACCCACCATCTTTGTTGAGTTAATTTGCATACTCATTCTGATTGGCTGTGGGTGTGATGGAGGTATGGTCAATTTACATGTTTGTCTATTATTAGGTAAGATGATTGATGGTTAGAATTTATACTAACCAGTTTCCATATTTTTCAAAAGCCCTATCGAATGTCTCTCCTAATTACTGTCTAGGAAAATAATGAAATTATGAAAAGAAGACATAGGAAAAATCATCCTCAAATACTTGAAAACCAGTACTTCAACTAGGGATTTTAAAAATCCACCTTTGGCCCGCCTGGCATCACTCAGTGGTTGAGCATTGATCTGTGAGCCAGGAGGTCACGGTTCAGTTCTCGGACTGGGCACATGCCTGGGCTGCAGGCTCAATCCCCAGTAGGTGGTGTGCAGCAGGCAGCTGATACATGATTCTCTCTCATCGTTGATGTTTCTTTCTCTCTCCCTCTTCCTTCCTCTCTGAAATGAATAGCAATAAAAAACAAAAAATAATTTAAAAGAAGCTCTAGCTGATTTGGCTCAAATGGACAGAGAGTCACCCTGCAGACTGTAGGGTTCCAGGTTCGTTTCCAGTTAAAGGCTTGGGTTATGGCCTTGATCCTCAGTAGGGAGCATGCAGAAGGCAGCCGATCAATGATTCTCTTTCATGATTGATATTTCTGTCTCTTCTCCCTTCCTCTTTCTGAAACCAATAGAAAAATATATTTTTAAATATTTTAAAATTCACCTTTGGAAGCATTCAGAAATGACTGATATTTGGTATTCTTTTTGCAGCCTATGCTGTTGGCATGATAATTACCTTTGTTGTTCTGGTGCTTATGAAAAAGGGGCAGCCTGCTCTCCTCTATTTAGTACCATGCACACTTATTACTGCCTCAATTGTTGCTTGGAGACGTAAAGAAATGAAAAAGTTCTGGAAAGGAAACAGCTATCAGGTATGTGCTTGTATCTTAGATGCCAAGTTATCTTATGAACTAATTCAGTGACTAACTTTGGCTGGAACTGCCTATATATATATCTAAGCTCTGATGTGCCAAATATTTATCTTGGATCTCTTAGGATGTCCTTTAAGTTTTTTCCACTACTGCCCCTTCCTGTCCACCTGCTGCATCATCAGTTTTCATCACCACTGCAATCTGATGCCAAAATCCTGGTGACTCAGGAAGGAGTGGGAGGGCATCAGGCAAAAGCAAAACACATTTCGACATGTTTTCAGAATGCACACTAAAGTAGACTTCATGGAATATAAAACTATGTTTAACTACTGGATTTGGAGACTGACATTACCTATTTAGAGTGAGGGTTCTAAGGTTTTGCAGTTAAAAAGTATACCCTGGTCCTGCCCAGTGTGGCTCGGTTGGAGCATCATCCCATATAACAAAAGGTTGCAAGTTTGATCCCAGGTTGGTCATGTACAGAAGGCAAGTGATTGATGTTTCTCTCTCTGTTTCCTCCCCCCCACCCCCAAAAAAAAGTCATTAAAAAAACACACATATTCTCGGGTGAGGATTAAAAAAAAAGTATGCCCTCTTCAACATCTAAATGGGCCTAAATAAATTAAATAGGACACTCATTTCAGATTGACCTTTTTGTAAAATTCTAGGACACAAAAATTCTTAATACCAGACTACTGTGTTTGACTTGTACCTTCATTGAAGTTAAACTCCTTTCTCCTTTTTCTGGATGTCTTGGTATTCCACTAAAATCTGTTTGCATTGAAATGTAAGAGGGTTGGGAAACCCTAGCCATGGAGGTCAGGGTCATGGCATTGATCCCTTCACGAGTCAGTTAGTGCTGCTTTGCCCTATTACCACAAACTGCACTCCTCCACCCCTCCCCCCATGCATGTGTGTCAGTGGTCACATGAACAAAACAGAGGTACTTTGGGTGGATGACGCAATTCTATTAGTAGATAAACAGTCCAAAGTTCATATTCATCTTGTAGTTGGTCTGTAGTATCACCTTTATTTAACAAGAGGTGATTAACATATTAAGTTAGACCAATTGGAAAAGCACTGGTCTGGAATACTTTTTTGATAATTTTGTAATTTCTCTGAAATTTAGATAAAAGTAACAACACCTGCCTTAGCTACCTCACAATGCCATTGTCTCAAAATGTAGTATTTATACACATAGAAGAATTAATTTATAGTCGCAAGATCTGTGACTAAACTAGTAAGATAGCTTGCAACTTTTCCATTAAGAGGACACAGAATTTTTACTTTTTTACAGATTAAAAAAAAATAAAGTATATCCTACAACACAGATTCTACTGCTAGACTAGCCTTTGAAAGCCACAACCCAATAAATGCTGTTCATCCTCATTTTTGAAAAATAAATTTTTATTGATTTCAGAGAGGAAGGGAGAGGAGAAGAGGAGAGAGGGAGAAATATTGATAAGTGGGAATCATTGATTGGTTGCCTCCTACAAATCCCTTACTGGGAATCGAGCCTGTGACCCAGGGTTGTACCTTGACTGGGAATCAAACCATGACCTCATTGTTCATATGTCAGTGCTCAACCACTGAGTCACACCAGCCAGGCTCTTCATCATCATTTAAAAAAAATAATTTTATATTTTTTCATTTAGTAAATATTCATTGAGCAGTTCTGTGACTCAGGTACTATTTTAGCTGGTGATAAAATATGAACAAGTTAGAAACAGGTCTAGTCTCATGGCCTCTTAGAAGTGAGAGTGCTGTGGGGGATACAGATGGAGTCACTAATGATACAGGGTGATAATTGTACTACTTATGGTAGGTGCCATGAAAGCTAGCAAGGGATACCCAGTGCTTATAAGTTCATGAGCGAGTCAAAGGTGATTTAGGGAAGGCTTTAAAGAATGTTAAATTTGCCCGGGCAGTGTTGTTCAGTGGTTGGGTGTTGACCTATGAACCAAGAGGTCACTGTTCGATTCCCAGTCAGGGCACATGCCCATGTTGGGGATTGAACCCTCAGTAGGGGGCATGCAGGAGGCATCTGATGAATGATTCTCTCCCATCATTGATATTTCTGATTCTTCCCTTTCTCTTCCTCTTTCTGAAATGAATAAAAATATATTTATTTATTTATTTATTTATTTATTTATTTATTTATTATTTTTTTTTTTTAATTTTTAACTCTATGTTGAGACTTTAACTGAGCCAGGTATTCCATGTTGAGGAAGCCATGTCTTTCTTCAAAGACTTGAGGGAAGCGAGTATGGCACATTCTAGGAACCAAATGTGGTTTAGGATGACTGTAATGTTGAGTAAGCATAGGGGAGCTGTAGGAAATGATAACTGGGGAAGGAGCCCTAACCCGTTTGGCTCAGTGGATAGAGCATCGATTTGCGGACTCAAGGGTCCCAGGTTCAATTCTTGGTTGTGGGCCCATACCCAGTGGGGAGTGTGCAGGAGGCAGATGATGGATGTTTCTCTCATATCTATGTTTCTACTCTTTATCCCTCTCCTTTCCGCTCTGTAAAAAATCAATAAAACATATTTTTTAAAAACACACAAAAAACGGGAAGGAAACAAGGGTAGGAACCTGTAGGATCTTATAGACCATATTAAAGCATTTGAATACTATGCTAAGAACATTGGGAACCATTTAAGGGTTTTAAGAAATTTAGAATGTTGCTCAGTAGTTAGTGTCAGCCTGCGCACCAAAGGGGCTTGAGTTCAATTCCTAGTGCCAGCTATTACAATGAGAATCACTAGTAGCCAGAATTAGGAAGGCAGAGCGATTGAGAGAGATGAACAAAGTCAAGAGAAATTAAGCGGCAAGATTAAAGGGGTGTAATGCAATTTATAGAAGTGAGCAAAGTCAAGAGAAATAAAGTCATAATTAATGAGGTGTGGTAATAGATTCAATGGAGGGGGAGGAGAAGGAAGTAAAGTCCAAAGTTTCTAGCTTAAGTAACTGAGTGGGTGGATGGTGATATCATTCACTGAGATAAAGAACTGGCAGCAAATTTGAGGAACAAGATGATAAATTCAGTGTTAGACAAGTTAAATGTTGAATATGAATTCAATTTTGAACATTTCAAAATATCTTTAGGACCAGGAAGAAATACTAGGCAGTTGAATAAATGTCCCTTGATGTGCAAAAGACAGGTCAAAGTAGAGATAGAAATTTGGGAGTGTCATCAACATACTTAAGTGAGTGAGAGCATAAAGGGAGAGAAAAGACTCAGGAAGAATTGTGAGCAAGAGGTTTCTAACTCTTAGGGCACCTATCTGATTAACTGATTGTGATAGACAACATGGGGAATTTTGTTTAGGGTTAGCATTAAAACTTAGGTTAGACATTAAATTTGGGATTGTTGGTGAGAGCACATATGATATCTTACAGAAGTAAATGTATTTCTTGTTATTTGCATTCTATTCTTATTTCTAAAATTGTCCCTTCTCTTTGATACAGATGGGGCAAAAATAGTTTTATAGTTGTTGGTATATGAAACAGTTTATTCTTGTATTATTATTAATTGCTAGTATTGTATTTTCTAGATGAACAACTGTAAACCTAATTTTGCCCCACCCTGTACAGATTTTGAAGTAGTTTATTATAAAAATAGTGCTTATTACAGAAAAGTTTGAAAATGTAGGAAAAGACAAGAAAATGAAGTCCACCAATAATCCCACCAACCTAGAGATAGCCACTCCTAAGATGTAGGTGTGTGTTTTTTACGCCTTCCTAGATAAATGGATAGGTGAATGGATGATCCCATATTCTAAATAGTTTTCTATCTTATTTCTCCACTGCATGTTAGTTATTTCATTTTAAATTTCTTGCAAAAATCATTTTAATGGCTATGTTGTGTTATCTCATAAGCATGTACTGTACATTATTTTACCATTTCCTTTGACCCAGTAACTTCTCTTCAGCACATTGTCAAGAAAATAAAAACTCAGGTAAAATTGATATGAAAAGATGTTCATTAGAGTACTCCTGGTCATCTTTGTTCTATTATAATAAAGTCTAGGTTAATGTTATTGGCAGGTAATGAACTAATATTTTTATATAGATTCCAGCCCTGTTTTTACTTTTGATTATTTTTTGTGTGTTTTAGTTACAAAGTAATGCATGTTTGCATTTTTAAATTCCACTTTATTTTTAAATGTTTTTGTTTTTATTGATTTTAGAGAGAGGAAGGGGTAGGGGGAGAGAGAGAAACATCAAACATCGGCGGGTTTTCTCCTGTATCCTGTATGCACACACCTTGACCAGAGACTGAACCTGCAACCTGGGCAAGTACCTTGACCAGGAATCGAACTGGCAACAATTTGGTACACAGGATGACGCTCCACCCACAGCCACACCAGCCGGGCGATGTTTGATTTTTTTTTTTTTTAATATATTTTATTTATTTTTTTACAGAGAGGAAGAGAGAGGGATAGAGAGTTAGAAACATCAATGGGAGAGAATCATCGATCAGCTGCCTCTTGCACACCCTCCACTGGGGATGTGCCCGCAACCAAGGTACATGCCCTTGACCGGAATCGAACCTGGGACCTTTCAGTCCGCAGGTCGAAGCTCTATTCACTGAGCCAAACCGGTTTCGGCCCTATGTTTGCATTTTTTAAAGGCAATACGATCGTGTCTGAAGTAAACATAGAAGGCCCTTTTCTAGCTCTTTTATCTCCACACCCACCCTCTGGGGGCAGATACTTTGAACAGATTATGTGGAGCTTCCAGATCTTTTTATGCCAACACATAGTATAAAGAGTTGAATGTTTAGAGATGTGATATACATATATGTAATAACATTGTGTCCCTTTGGAAATATTCTACAGCTTACTTTTTCTCAGGTTTATTGTAGTACCTCTCCTCCCTTCTCCATGATATTTATTGAAGGGAAAGGGGATGATGGTAGGTAAGGAAGGAATTCAACCAACAAATGCATTATATTTCCTTTAAACAGATGCTCTGCCATGGACCATCTGAGTTTCACTCTTAAAAATTATGATCTTGAAAAAAATTATGCTTCTGCTTCACAGCAGCTACATATAAAGGGAAAGAGAGATCATGCAGCTGGACACAAAGCAATAGTAAACGGCCCCAAAGGGCAGACTCCAGGGCTTTGACCATATTTAGTAGCTAAATAAGACAATTAATTGTAGGAAAATCCATTTGAAAGTGTCTGAAAAGATAGAACAACTTTGGTTATAACACTTCTCACTTTTATAGTGTGGTGTCATGATTTTATTAGGTAAAGACATTCAGAATATAAAATAATGTAATAAAAAAGTGTGGAGTCTGCTGCCAGACTGACTGCATTGTAACTCTGATTTTGTTCATTATCAGCCATGTGACCTTAGGCCAGTTACTTAGCTTCTTAGTGCCTCATTTTCCTCTAGTGTAAAATGGAATAATCGTCATCCTATTTAAGAGGATTATTGTAATATATTATATGTAAAATGCTTAGTGTAATGCCTGGCACAGCATAAGCATGACAAATGTATTTGCTATTATTATTTGAGAGAATTGATTTTTTTGTGGTTGTTTTGGTTCATTTGTTGGTTTGGCTGTAATTTTTTAGTTCAGTTACTAGATTTACATTTTCCTGGTTTGGGTATTAAAACGTTGGGTCTTTGTTAAATCTGGTTCCTTTAACTTATTTGTAAAAGAATTTGATAGCCATCACAGTCTCAGAGGGGGGGGAAAAACACCTGTCAAATGCTGTCATTTTCCTATTGTGCACAGATTTTTTAAAATATGAAGAATGAAATTTGCTGAAATTTTAATCAAGCAAGCTGGTTGTAGGATATTATAAATTGCTGCCAGGAGAAAATCTTGTTTTTCTAGAAAACTAGCATTTTTGAAACTTATAAAATGTAATGCCTTCACAAAATTATTCCCTGGTTAAGGTTTTTGAAAAAAGAAAATCTCTCATAGTTTTTGTCTAACCTTTAAAGTTAAAATTAATTAAGCTTGAATGTTGTCATTTGTGGTATAGTATAGGTTACATACAGACAGTATATTACAGGCTTTGGCATCAGTTCTGGCAAATTACTCAATCTCTTAAAACTGTCTCCTCATCTGAAAAATGAGGTTGGATCTATAGGCAGGCAAGAGAATGTGTGATCCATGGTGGTGAGTTGGCCCAAGATTTGGTGAGACAGCTGGTTGTTGAAATCAGGTAAGATTAGGCTGGTTGCTGAAATCAGTTGAAGTAGGCAGGGAAACTCGATAAGCCTGATAAAATAGGGACAGGACTAGTATGGACCCAGTGTAAGACAGGCCTGAGGGCCAGTGCTAAAGACCATCCTCAGGCAGTTTCTGACTCATCTCTTAGGCTAACAGTATCATAATACTCCCTTCCCTCCTCTTCTCCTACTTTCATTGTTATTATAGCATTGCCAGTCTGTTTCCAGAATATTCCTGTGTAACTCCCAAATCAAAATCTCCTTTCTCCAACCATATAGCTAAGGGTTCCCCAATTGAAATTAAGTCACTTTTCCTCGTATTTTTTTAATTGTTCTTTAAATACTTACAACATCAGGCCTTGTAGTGTCGATAGTTTTGTTTGCCTCCCTCATTACATATTAGCTCCTAGGTGTTAAGAGCCCACTATGCTGACAACAGTGTTTTATACACTGTACGTTTTCAGTTAGTGTTATTGAAAGTCTTCATGCAAACAGCTGTAATGATCAGTCTTTAATTCAATGACCTTTACTCATTTCTGTGTGTGTGTGTGTGTGTGTACAAGCTTCCTGATTGTATGTTAGCAGACCTCATAAAATTACCAAAATTGTTATAAGGTATTATAATAGTGAATCACTTTTAAAAACATTAAACTAGACTTAAATGCCTACAATCTTTATATATAATCATTTTTTTGCAAGTGAAGTTTACTTTTATTGAATTTATTGGGGTGACACTGGTTAACAAAATTATACAGGTTTCAGGTTCACAATTCTATAACACATCATCTGTACACTGTATTGTGTGTTCACCAGCCTAAGTTAAGTCTCATCCACCATTTTTATGTCCTCTATCAACTCTTCCAGCACCCTCCGCAAATGCCAAAAGTTTTTGCTACTGTTTTGAAATAATCAAATATAAAACATGTAATATAAAATAAAGTCGGATTCAAAAGTGATGGCATGTTAGTTTATGCTGTTAATCATTTGGTTCATTCTAATGCCTGATGTTAGAGTGTAGTACAAGTGGGGAAAGCAGGACTTTCCACTGGAGACTTCCAATGTCATGGGTATCCTGGTAGCCTTTTATGTTGTTTTCAAAGGGCAAAGCATGCCTCATTGTTGCTGAAACTTAAGAGATTTCATTGAAATAATTTAGTATTTATTTTGGAGTCTCTCAGCCCTTTCCATGAGTTTTTCTGATCAAAAGAAGTAATACTTCTGCCCTGGACAGTGTGGCTCAGTTGATTTGGTGTGTCATTCTGTACACCAAAGGGTCACCAGTTCAGTTCCCCATCAGGGCACATGTCCAGGTTGTAGACTTGATGCTGGGTAGGGGTTTATGCAGGAGTCAGCCAATTCTTGAGATGTTTCTCACATCAATGCTTCTCTCTCTCTCTCTCTCTCTCTCTCTCTCTCTCTCTCTCTCTCTCTCCCCCTCTCTCTTCCTCTCCTCCTCTCCCCCTCTCTTCCTCCCTCCCTCCTTGTCCCTTCCTTGCTCTCTAAGATCAATTTAAAAAGTAACATTTCTATAGGATATCACTAAAATAATACTAATTTGGAAATCGTAATTGTATTCTCTGTAGCTCAAAAATATTTATCACTATTTTCTATCAACTTTTTTTCTAGAATACATCAAGAGTACAGTATTTGGTTTCATATATTTAGTTTTACTCAAAGTCCAAGATCTAACTAGTGTAAATAAAGGTTCCTTTCTCTTGAGTGGCATTCTTTGGCACATAAAACAATTAAGAGAAATCATTTTAGGGGATTTTTGTTTATTTCTATTCTTAGATCATTGCAGTTAGATATTTTTCTTTTTGTGTTAATCCTCACCTGAGGATATGTTTTCTGTTGATCTTTAGAGAGAGTGGGAAGGAGGGATGGAGGGGGAAAGAAACATCAATATGAAAGAGACACTTCGATTGGTTGCCTCCCACATGAGCCATGACTGCCAGGGATGGAAACTGTAACCCAGCTGACTGGAAATCCCACCCTGAGACCCTTCGGTGTATGGGCCAACACTCTTAACTGCTGACCACACGGGGCAGGGCTGGAGTTTAGAATTCTGCAGCCACCTCCACTGGGCAATTTTACTCTGGGTGGGAAGTAAGTTTTCTGTATGCTGATAATCAGTAAACAGTGGGATTGTCTCTGTTAAATATTACTAGTGCTTCTAATTCTTTTTAGAAGCAACAAGCTGTGACTGACAAGTGAGAGTAGAGATAGTAGAACAACTTCGCTTTAGTGTCAACAACTCTCCGGTTACCCCGCTTTAATGAGTGTTTTATTAGACTGTTTCTGGAGCCTGGATCAACTATAAATAAGCTGAGCTAGCCCGGCCAGCGTGGCTCAGTGGTTGAGCATTGGCTTACAAATCAGGAGGTGACGGTTCAATTGGTTCAATTCCCAGTCGGCTTGTGCCCGAGCTGCTGGCTGTATCCCCAGTAGAGGTGGGCGTGCAGGAGGCAGCTGATCGATGATTCTCTCATCACTGATGTTTCTGTCTCTCCCTCCTCTCTGAAATCAATAAAAATGCATTTTTTAATTAATAAGCAGGGCTATTAGTAAATGATGTTTCTATATTATTTGTTTTATATATGTATATAGAGAGTTTTAAAAAAATTTATCTTTATTGTTGAACGTATTACAGGTGTCTCCCTTTTTCCCCCAGTGACCCCCTCCACCTGGCACCCACCCCTCCCAAGTGTTCATTACACCATTGTCTGTGTCCATGCATTTAAATTTCCCCGTTAATCTCTCCCCACTCTCCTATCCCCACCCTCTGCCTTCCCTCAGATTCATCAGTCTGTTCCATGCTTCTGTCTCTGGATCTGTTTTGTCGGACGGTTTAATTTTTTCATTAGATTCTACATATAAGTGAGATCATGTGATATTTATATGACTCTGGTTGGTGTATTTAGCTTAGCATAATATTTTTCTTATTGATAAGTCATTAAAGAAAAGTAAATACAGAATAGAGATATTTATTTCCGAATAAATTGATTTTTGAAAGTGTTTTTTAAAAAGTAATGTATTTCTATACTTAGAGATTAAAGTGCCAATTAGGAAAAAAGAAGCATGTTATAACTTAGGTATGTAGGCTATTATTTCATTAGGTTACATTTGCCAGAGTAAATAGGTCTTGGGGTTTCAGCCCATCCTACTGAGGCCGCTTCCTTTCTCTTTCCCCACCACAGCCCCAGTGTCTTCCACCCAGAGCTTCCACATTTTTAGAAAGAAGAGGGGCTAAATATATCTTTCATGCCTCTCCTTCCTCTCCTTCATTTAAATTATTACTAAAATCAACTTTTCTACAACTTCATCTTATGTTTCATGTAGTGAAATGCTTTTAATAAATATGCTACCTGTTTTGATTTGGCTTTCCCCCCCCCCCCCTCGAAGAGCTGCAAACATGTAACCACTTTCATCTGGGCGTTATGTTTGGCAAATAGGGGACCTCAAAACTGATAGTTTGAGGACTTGAGAAGGCTCCGAGAGTATCAGCAGGTGTGGGCTGTATAAGCTATCTCCTTTACTTGAGATAGTTGTCAGTTAAATGCCTTAGGTCCGGCTTATTCTTGCCTGGCAAGTCCTGAGACCCCATTTGGGAATGATTCCTCTCTCTACCTCCTCTTGCAAAAAACACTAAAACTTTTGGGATCAGTTTACAAAAACAGGAACACTATCTTGCTGGTATTTTCTTCTATTTCTTGATAAAAGAGAAAGCAAAAAAGTATATCCCAATACTGAAATGTAATCATTTACCTAAAAATCTTTGACAATATTTACAAAGACAATTTTCCATATTAAAGTAATTTTATCTGAAGAGCAGAGTAAAAACACACACACAAAAATTTAAACAATTTAAACACTTTGTTCCTTTTTTAAATATATATTTTATTGATTTTTTTACAGAGAGGAAGAGAGAGGGATAGAGAGTTGGAGACATTGGTGAGAGAGAACCATCGACCAGCTGCCTCCTGCACTCCCCCTACTGAGGATATGCCCACAACCAAGGTATGTGCCCTTGACCGTAATCAAACCTGGGACCCTTCAGTCCACAGGCTGACACTATCCACTGAGCCAGACCAGTCTCAGCCAACACTTTGTTTCTTCATTCCCAAATATAGAAAGATTTCCATGGGAATATAGGCAGAGCTGAAGTGATCATTTGAGAAAGTTTAACTGATAATTCCTCTAAAATCAGTCTATAGCAAATGTATTCTTGATTTTGTTTTCTAGTATCATTTGGCCTTTTAGTACCTTCAAGTTATTTATTAGTAGAAACTTTTGTCATACAAAATTTCACATATCATTTTTAAGAATACTATAAATATATTTGTTTTTAGAGAGAAAGAGAGATAAACATTGTTGTGAGAGTGGAACTTTGATCATTGACCGATTACCTCCTGCTCAGCCCCTCTGGGGATCAAGTCCACAACCTGGGCATGTGCCCAGACCTATCCTACTGGCACCCTTTTGGTGCATGGGTCCAACCAACTGAGCCACATTGGCCAGGGCTCACATATCATTTTTAAATTATCTTAAGGTCAATTCAAGGTGTCATCCAGGTTACATTGTCCCAAACCAGCAGGTAGTCTCACAGTGAGTTGTGGGGTCACTTGTAGTTTTTGTTTGTTTGTTTGTTTGTTTGTTTGTTTTTAATATAATTAATTGATTTTTTACAGAGAGAAAGAGAGAGGGACAGAGAGTTAGAAACATCGATGAGAGAGAACCATCAACCAGCTGCCTCTTGAACACCTCCCACTGGGGATATGCCCGCAACCAAGGTACATGCCTTTGACTGGAATTGAACCTGAGACCTTTCAGTCCACAGGCTGACACTTTATCCACTGAGCCAAACCGGTTTCGGCGGCCACTTGTAGTTTTGCCAGTTCTAGGAGTGGGCACCGCCTGCACTAGTGTCCTGGAACAGCATCAGGAATATCTTCCTTTTGTAGTGGAGCTCCTACTGCCATGTAGAGCATTATCCACATAAGGAAATGGAAATAGTGGAAGATCCCGCAAAAGCATTTATCACATTGGCCCTGAGTCCAATGGTTAGGCTTTTGGAAGGAGGGTTCATTGTCACTTTGATCATATCTTAGGAGCCTGGATGTTGAACCAGTACATTGCTCCAAGAGGAGTACTCAGTTCCATAGAGCATTCTGAGTCATTTTTAAAAATTGGGAATCCACCCTGCCGGCGTGGCTCAGTTGGCTAGAGTGTCATCCTGTACACCAGAAGGTGTCAGTTTCCATACTCAGTCAGGACACACACCCAGGTTTTGGGTTCGGTGGCAATCGCACGATATTTCTCTCTCTAGCACTATCTGTAGCTCTCCTTCTTCTAAAAGAAATCAATTAAAAATAAAGAGGAAAATCTTTCTTTAAAAAAAAAAATTGAGAATCCTTTTGCCAAATTGGTCAATATTGAGTACAAGTTGAAAATTTGTATTTTCTCACATCTTTATGCCTAGATGATGGACCAGCCGGACTATGCAACAAGTGAAGAAACCCCTGTGGCTGCTGGTGAACAGATTATCCAACAGTAATATCCTGTGGACCTGCTGTAATGTTTCAACTGATTTTCTGCAAAAAGAGTTTTGCTTTTAGAATTGACAATCTAAAAGAATCTTCAATGACATGCTCGCAAATATACATTTTTAAGAGCTAGTACTGTCAACTATGTCATACGTGATTAAAATACATTTGCTTTTAACTATATTAAAGTTGTGCCTTCACATTAAATATAAGGATATGGTCTGTATAACTTTCAAAATGTAATATATACAGTATATTTTTCTAAAAAAAAAAAAAAAAAAAGGTCTTTATCCATCCCTGTATTTTCCTTACTGAAACCTATTTCTTTTCAACTCTAGTTAAAAGTATTTCTGCCCAAGTGAATTTCTGAACAGATTTTACAGAAAAAAATTATGAAAAATTTGTGCTCTGTAGAAATTTGATTAAGATCATGCAAGAAGGAAGTTCCATAATGAAATTCCAGAAACTGCAGAAGTTAAAAAAAATATAATCTTGGAGTATGTTTATAGCATACATTTTTGTTTTATTTAAATTCATTCCTTTTTTAATCTTGAGAACCTGAATTGCTTCAAATTGCTGTTTTATGTTAGAATATTTTTCTCACTATAGGGAAACCTAATATATAGAACTAGACATTAAAATGATACAAAAATGGCATCCACAGTTTTCAGTGGTTTGCTATTTCCTTGAAGGTAAAGCTTAAATTTCTATAGTAATTCAGTTTCACTGTGGTATTTCTGATCTCTGAAGTTTGGGCCTGTTGATGTTCAGGCTTAGTGTAAAATCCCTAACAATCCCCTCTCCCACCCCTGCTCCCACCCCCCACTATCTTAATTCCTTCTCCTTTCTCCAAAGGAAACCACCGCTAACCTTTTATATTTTGGTGGAGGATGGTATACTAATTTACCAGGTGTGCTTCCGAAGAAAGAGAGACAAAAGAGAGGAGACTGGGTGTCAGGGTCATTTTAATTTTACATGACAGAAGTGTGAGTAAATTGTCTTGGTGCCAGACATTGATGTCTCAGTTTTCTCATCTGCAAAATGAGTAGGTTAAACTAGCGATTTTCAACTTTTTCATCTCATGGCAAACATAAACTAATAACTAAAATTCTGCAGCACACCAAAAATATAATTTGCCATTCTGACAAAAAAAAAATAGGTATAATTTTGATTCATCCACGCCGGACAGCTGTTGTGTCGGCTGTTTTCACTTATCTATTTGACAATCTAAGGGGAGAGAGGTCTGTGCCCCTGACTAAATAGTCAATATCTGTTGTGACGATTCTTGCAGCACACCGGGTGCAGCACACTGGTTGAAAATTGCTGGGTTAGACCAATGAACCACTCCAGAACCTTATAACTTTGGGGTGGGGGGGGGGGTGCGGGTAATGCAAAAAACCTCTCATTCTTTGCTTGTGACCTTGAACATTCTCCTGGAAGTCAGAGGTCAAATTGTCTTTCCTTTTTTTTCTTTTTCCTAAGAAATTTCCAAATAAGTAATTCCAAAGGCAGTGGAATTTTACATTCTCTAGAAATAATATACAAGATATGTTAGCCACTCTATGCTCTTTCATTCTAAAGCCAGTTCAGCTGGTTAAAATTTAAATCTAATGCCTTTTTAAATGAATGAGAGCTTTGGTATTAGACCTAAATTTAGCATTTGAGGGAATTAGATGCTTTTGTTTGTTCCTTTTGCTTAGTAAGTAGCAGATAGAGAAGCTCCCTTGACAGCCCTCTGTCCACCTAATACAATTACAGATTCTTCGGTAAATGACAAGTATCTGACCAGTAAGGGTTATTCTTCATTCTGTCTCCATAATATCAAGTTTGAATTTTTTCCAAAGAATCTAATTTATTTGGCAAATACTGATAGAACACATGAAATGTCATAAGATCCAACTATATTTTCATTTTTAATATCAATAAAATGTTTGCCGAAATACATCTTTTTTAGTAAAATTATCTGCATTCTCATCCCAGCTTTTTGATATTCAAAAGCCTCAACCTCAGCCACATTTTATGAAGAATGTTAAGGAAAATTTAAATCTGTAAATATGAAATTTTAGTTCTTTGATACACATTCTATTGTATCCAACCATTAACTACCAAGGAGGTAAAATTTCCTTTCTAGTTTGCTATTAAAAAAGAAATAGAGAAATTCCTTAAGTTTCTCCATCTTCAGTGTCATCTTTACATTATATTTAAATAATTCTTCTAACAACCCCACTGAATATATTTAGAGAAATTGCAACCAAGTACAAAAATATTTTATGAGTCAAAGTAAACAAAGAGTAGGGGAGATGACAATTTGTCTTTAAAGGCTCTATTACTTCTTCCTCTCTTGCCTTCCCATCACCAGTAACTTTAAGGAGAAGATAAATTGGTTTTTTAACTAAATATGTCTTAAAAAACAGTACTATATCCTATATTATTACTGAAAAAATTGTTACTTCTTAGATATTTTCTATGAACATTTTTGCAACTTATCAAACATAAATCACTAAATATCTCAAATTGTAGAGTTTTCACTTCAGTTTACTTCAGCAAAGATAATTCGGTTTGTGAGGAAAACCTTGCTATTCTAATACATTATATTTCATCTTGTATTTTCTTTTTAGATGAGCAATACTTTATTAGTAAAATCCACAATTTCTTTTTTAGAAAGAAGAAAATATTAACCCATCTGAAGTTGGCATTCATAGATTTTAGTTAAATGTCCATAGAGATTTTGTCAAAATGATACATTTATGTTCAATACAAATGAGCTTTCTAGTTTTCTTTTGCTCTTTCAATTTTTTTCCTTAGATATAAGCAGACATTTTTCCATTTGACTAAAAAAGTATTTAATTTATTTAAGCTTGATCTCTAAAATTTTAGCCTGATCTCAACCAATGAGATTTCAAAAATATAGGAATTGCATTTCAAACTGGTGCAATGTACTAGTTTGAAAGGCTTTATATTTTTCTATTAACAAGGAAAAGAGTTGAATTTACTCAAGAAGATGTCAAATAATAAATTCTGCAGTTTAAAATTTTTAATTTCAGTGATCGTTTTACCTCAGAGGCTAATTCTAAACAGATTGGGGCAAGAAGTGTAAATAAAGTCAAAATACTGAATATAAATGACTTTATGCTTTCTGGAAGAAAGATACTCTGTAAATTCAAAAGATCTGAATCAAATTACTCAGCTTTTTGGAATTTGAAAGAAATTGTGTAATACTCATGATTTGGATTACTGAATTTTCAGAGTAAACAAAATGAGATTGATAGAATAATATTCAGGCCATATTATAGTGAAGGCCACATATGTGAACTTGTTTAATGTTTCTATACTTAGGAACAGCCTTTGTATCTATGAAAATGATCATGGGGGAAAATGATTTCTTAAAACTAAAATTTTAGAATAGTCCTGTAATAATGGCAAATAAGTAGCAACTGAAAGAAAAAAATGTAGAATGCTTAATGTTATGTGTTTCTTTAATTGGGCGTAAAGTATTGTAAACGTTTTTTGGAATATGGATTTTTTAAAAATATCCAAAGTTTATCTGGTAAGTTTGCAGAACTTTCCAGTAGAACAACTCAATGTAAATTTTGTAGTTGTTGCCTATTTTATACCTTCTGTTGTATTTTGTTTAAATGAGAACCTTTTTAAAAATACATGATTGAAGTTTTACTTCTTAGATTATTGGTTTTAGTGTGGAATCCTTTTTTTTAAACACTTTGATATGGAGGTTAGTGTAAATTAATACTTTATAACACTATTAGGCTTTATTTTTTTATGGAACATGATTTAAAATTTTTGAAGTGTTAATTTAGCAATGTTTTAAAATTCTTCATTATGTGCCAATACTGACAAGGAAACTTTTTTTATTGTATTGAATTCACTATGCCATACAATAAATTCTATTTTAAAATAAAATTTGAATTTGTTTATTTTGAATGGTGAAAAATAATTGAAAAATGAACTAGATCACGTTCACATAATATACAAATGGTAATAATCACATATAAAATTGTGTGGTTATTTAAGTCTGACAAATTATCCATAAAACCTTGATTTCATAAGTGTCATACTGGAAATTTATTTTGATACATAATAGCCATTAATAAATATTTACTGAATTCATTATAGACTTTTTTTAACTGAGGAATGATCGTACTTGTGATAAATATTCATGACATTTTTAGCTTTGCTAAAATTGTTCCCACAAATTACTAAGATCCTACTGCCATCCTAATATTTTGACTCAGATGTGATTAGCCCAGATAAGTTTCTGTAAAGTTTGGCTTGATCACATATTGTGGAAGCCCTGCTTCAGAGAAACCTTGTTTCACCCCACAGCTCCACATATCTGGAAAGATGCATACAAAACTGGGAAGAGCTGAAACTGGTTTGGCTCAGTGGATAGAGTGTCGACTTGCAGACTAAAAGGTCCCAGGTTCGAGTGGCCAGGCCCGGAGCAGCCGGGTCTGGTGCGGCCAGGCCCAGAGCAGCGGTTGCCAGGCTGGGAGCGGCCAGGCCCGGAGCAGCTGGGTCTGGTACGGCCAGGCCCGGAGCAGCAGCTGCCAGGCTGGGAGCGGCCAGGCCCGGAGCAGCCGGGTCGGGTGCGGCTAGGCCCGGAGCAGCAGCAGCCAAGTCCAGACCAACTAGGTCGGGAGCTGCAGTGACCAGACCTGGAGCATCTGGTTGTGGAACGAACCAGAGCAACAGAGGCCAGCCAAACCCAGAGCAGCCAAGCCCGGAACAGCTCACTCCTTGCCTGCCCCTGCCCCACGGCTGCCTCTCAGACATGGCTGGAAACTTTTGCGGGAACTTGAGGGTCTGCTGAATCAAGTGATGAAGGCTTAGATCTGGATGTGTTGAGTTAGTATAGCGCTGGGGTGTTGATCTGTGAGTGCCTTGGGTGGGGCCTGGATGAGGCTGGTTGACCTATTTGGAAATGTCTTTTGTGTGAAGTGTATCTTTGGGCATGTGGAGGTATTATTGATATGAGAAAATGCTAAGTAACTGATTTACTATCTGAAAAGGGATTTACTATCGGGGAAAGGGAGGGAGGAAGAGACTGAACAAAAACTGTGCACCTATGGATGAGGACAATGGGGGATGGGGAAGGGGCGGAGGGTGGGGTGGGAACCTGGTGGAGGGGGGAAGAAATGAGGAACCTTTGTAATAATATGAACAATAAAGATTGATTTAAAAGAAAAAAATGCCGGGACCGGTTTGGCTCAATGGATAGAGCCTCGGCTTGGGGACTGAAGGGTCCCGGGTTTGATTCCGGCCAAGGGCATGTACCTTGGTTGCGGGCATATCCCCAGTAGGGGGTGTGCAAGTGGCAGCTGATCGATGACTCTCTCTCATCAATGTTTCTATCTCTTTCCCTTCCTCTCTGTATAAAATCAATAAAAAATATGTTTAAAAAAAAAAGGTCCCAGGTTCGATTCCTATGAAGGGCATGTACCTTGATTGTGGGCTCATCCCCAGTAAGGGGTGTCCAGGAGGCAGCTGATTGATGTTTCTCTCATCGATGTTTCTAACTATCCTCTCTTCTTCTCCGTAAAAAATCAATAAAATATATTTAAAAAATAAATAAACTGGGAAGAGTGGCTGTGTCTAAAAAGAGAAGGTGCACAAAGGCCAGGGCACAGGGATAAGAGGGAACCAATTTTTCACTATATACTCGTACAGTTTACACTTTCTATAATATGCTTCAATTAAGACCCAAAATTTAAATTATAAAAATCTATTGAATTATTTACCTTATTATAGGTAATCGTACTAACAGGTACTTAAATATTAAGTTATTTCTATCATTTACTCTTCCAGTCTCCTTGAGTCATGTGGTTGGGAAAGTGTGGAGAGTCTCGGCATTCTATATACACTCCATCGAACGTCATTTTCACTGCATAACCCATGCGTGCCCTCCATTTTAACTGGTGTCCTCCAGGCCACTATTTTACTCTCCAGAGAACACACCTCCAGTTTTCTGGCACCGTCAGGGAGGGACATTTGCCCATTTACATAAAGGAGGAGATCTGTGGCTCTTCATGAATGATAGAATTAGAAATTAACCATCTTATAATCCCAAATGGAATAATTGGCTTAGGCAATGATCATCAGTATATGAAACCATTAGATGAAAGAACTGTGAGTACCTGAAATATTGATAAATCTTAGGGTTACTAAGACTGAGACAACAGTCATTGGAGGCCTTTCAACATATTGCAGTTGAAGCACAAAGCACCGTGAGGTGTTTTTTTCCAAACCAACAACAGAAAACCCTGAATCTAATCAAATCTATATAGAACACAAACTTCTAACTATGAGAAATAGGGAAAATGAAAGAACAAGTTAAATGACACTCAAAGAAGAAAACTTGCAATACAGAATATGTGACATTCTGAACCTGAATTGGTTCTTATGATAAATCAATAGCATGGAGGGTAGTGAGGAAGGAGCGCTGCTCAAACTTCTGTGACGTGACATCCAAGTCCCCGGTGTGGACATTGTTTGGAACCCAGTTCAACAAACCAACTGAACAAGACATTCGTGAACCAACTGTTGAAAAATTTGCTTACGAACCATATATAATACCAAGTAATTATTGTTTGGGTATTTTTTTTTTTTTTAATATATTTTATTGATTTTTTTTTTTTGTACAGAGAGGAAGGGAGAGAGACAGAGAGTTAGAAACATCGATGAGAGAGAGTCATCGATCAGTTGCCTCTTGCACACCCCCTACCGGGGATATGCCAGCAACCAAGGTACATGCCCTTGACCGGAATCGAACCCGGGTCCCTTCAGTCCCCAAGCCGACGCTCTATCCATTGAGCTAAACCGGTCCCGGCTGTTTGGGTATTTTTTAGATGTGATAATGGCATCATGTCCATTTTAAAAATAAGCAATGTACACTCATGTACAGCTTACCAATAAGGTATATTCTAGTAAGTTTGTTGTTAAGCCAAACGTTTTTGTAGAAATGTGAATATCATAGAGTGCACTTACACAAACTTAGATGGTACAGCAAACTACACACCTAGGCTATCTGGTATATATATCCTATTGCTCTAGACTACAAGTCTGCACAGCATGTCACTGTACAAAACAACATCAGGTTAAATCAAACACATGAGAAAATGATACAATCAAGAGACACAGTAAACATGAGAAGTGTGTTTACTTCTTACTTCTTAATGCCAGCCTAACCCAGCGTGCTGTATCACAATAAACTATTTTTTTAGAAGTAGAAAGAGTACAGTCTAAAAAAATGATAAAAAGTAGTATAGTATAGTATGATATAGTATAGTATAGTATGTACATAAATTAGCAACATAGTAGATTATTACCAGGTATTGCGTGCTGTACATAATTGTGTGTGCTATACTTTTATAGAACAGTAGATGTATTATAGGTGTAGGTGTAGGTTTGTTTACACCAGCATGACCACAAACACAATATCTTGCCCTACCACACTCTTCTGATGGCTACAATGTAATAAACTGATGGGAAATTTTCAGCTCCATTATACATATCCTAGAGGCCTCAGCCCAGACTGCACCCTCTTGCAGTCCAGGAGCCATCAATTGGACATTAGCACTGCTGCGAAGGCAGGAGAGGCTCCCGCCCCTGCCACTGTACTCGCCAGCCATGAGCCTGGCTTCTGGCACACTGTCCACCAAGAGGAAGCTCCTGCATTGAGCATCTACACCCTGGTGGTCAGTACAACCAGTCGTTCCTTCAGTTGATTTGCTTATTAGCCTTTTATTATATAGGATGCTGAAATATAGAAGAGCAAAATAACATGGTGTCTAAGATTTACTTTAAAATAATCAACTTCTGCCGAAACTGGTTTGGCTCAGGGGTGGAGCGTCGGTCTGCGGACTGAGGGGTCCCGGGTTCGATTCCAGTCAAGGGCATGTACCTTGGTTGCGGGCATATCCCCAGTGGGGGGTGTGTAGGAGGCAGCTGGTCAATGTTTCTCTCTCATTGATGTTTCTAGCTCTCTATCCCTCTCACTTCCTCTCTGTAAAAAATCAATAAAATATATTTTTTAAAAATAAAAAATAAAAATAAAAATAAAATAACTTCTGCTAAGAAAATAAAAAAGGAAAAAACAGGTAAAGTAAATGCAGTAAAATACTGATAATCATTAAATACAGGTGACAGGTATTTGTTTTTACTCTTGTATATGTATGAAATTTTTCATGAAATATCTTTGAAAACTGTTGTTTCATGGTATTTCACAAGGGTGCAAAATCATCATCAAAGTGTGTTCAAATCATCATCTTTCATCGGCATCGTTCCTTTTGTTTTTACTCTTATCTTCAACTATGCATTTGTAATTGTTCAGTATTTTTAAAAAATATATATTTTATTGATTTTTTTTTTTTTACAGAGAAGAAAGGAGAAGGATAGAGTTAGAAAGATCAATGAGAGAGACATCAATCAGCTGCCTCCTGCACACCCCCCACTGGGTATGTGCCTGCAACCAAGGCACATGCCTTTGACCAGAATCGAACCTGGGACCTTCCAATCAGCAGGCCGACATACTATCCACTGAGCTAAACCGGTTCCAGCATAATCGTTTAGTATTAAGCACCTATATTATATTTAAACTAGAGGCCTGGTACACAAAATTCATGCATGGGGCCCAGCCTGCACCCTCTCCAATCTGGGACCCCTCGAGGGCTGTCTGCTGCCCTCTCACAATCCAGGACTGCTGGCTCTCAACTACTTGCCTGCCTGCCTTCCTGATTGCCCCTAACCACTTCTGCCTGCCAACCTGATCACCCCCTAACCACTCCTATGCCAGCCAGATTGATGTCTAACTGCTCCCCTGACAGCCTGTTTGCCCCCAACTTCCCTTCTCTGCAGGCCTGGTCACCCCTAACTGGCCTTCCTTGCTTGCCTAATCACCCATAACTGCCCTCCCTTGCAGGCCTGGTGCCTCCCAACTGCCCTCCCCTACTGGCCATCTTGTGGTGGCCATCTTGTGTCCACATGGGGGCAGGATTTTTGACCACATAGGGGCAGCCATTTGGTGTTGGAATGATGGTCAATCTGCATATTACTTTTTTATTAGATAGGATAGAGACCTGGTGCACAGGTGGGGGCCAGCTGGTTTGCCACTGAAGGTGTCCTGGATCAGGGTGGAGGTTTCCTTGGAGTGTAGGGTTATAATTATTTTTTTATCAAGCGGAGGTCCTGATATCTAGGATTTATTTACCTTCTACAATTGAAACTTTGTAGACTGGAGTGGAGCCAAGCCTCCTACTTGATCTGTGGCTGCCGCCATTTCTGTTTGAATTTGTTTACCTTCTATAATTGAAATTTTGCAGCCTTGAGTGGAGGTTTAGGCAGGCAAGGGCAGGTGGAAAGCTTGGCTTCCTTCATTGCCTGGGAAACCCAAACCTCCCTCCTGCTCTCTGTGGCTGCAGCCATCTTGGTTGAGGTTAATTTGCTTGCCCACTCTGATTGGCTGGTGGGCATGGCTGGTGGGCATAGTGGAGGAATGGTCAATTTGCATATTACTTTTTTAATTTTTTTTCCTCATTTTTTTTTTATTAAGGTATTATATGTGTACATACCTTACCAATCCCCACCCCACCCCATGCATATTACTCTTTTATTAGATAAGACCGGTTTGGCTCAGTGGATAGAGCATCGACCTGCAGACTGAAAGGTCCCAGGTTCGATTCCGGTCAAGGGCATGTACCTTGGATGCAGGCACATCCCCAGTAAGGGGTGTGCAAGAGGCAGCTGATCAATGTTTCTCTCTCATCGAAGTTTCTAACTCTCTATCCCTCTCTCTTCCTCTCTGTAAAAAATCAATAAAATATATTTTTAAAAAAAATATAAGATGTTATTCAAAGCACATAGCCAATTAATAGCTGGTTGCTTGGTTATTTTATGTTTACATGTTTAGTTTTACTTAAAGTGTTACAATTTATACTTAATTGGCTCTTATGATCTTGAAGTTTATTAGGTTAAGATTAGCTACCTAAATATTATCCCTTTGAGATCCTCATGAAACAAGATGAAAATTTCTTAAGAATAGTGAGGTAAGTCTACACATATTCATACCTATAAACACATACATATAGTAACTTGATTTTAATACCATGTAACTTATACTTTAGGACCTTCATATATAACCTTAAAATGTTAAAATCTTAGTAAATTGCTATTAACTTAGGAAATATATGTTAGTCATGTTGCTATATAGTAGAAATAATAATTTCCAGTATCAGAAAATCACATTTTCTGAGATTGTTGGTTCTCAATTATTTACCTATTTAAAGAACATCTTTTTTCTTTTCTTTTAAGCAGTCTAGAATAATTATCAAAGCAAACACTTGAGTCAAACTTGATAATCAAGTTTAAACAGTCTTACTTTTTTACATATCTTACTCCTTGGGTTTGCTTAAACACATTGATGTGTCAGTGCAAATGAATAACAATTCACAACTAGAATAACCAATTAACAATTTTAAAAGTGTAAAAATTAAAATCTATATCAGTTTCATGATCCCTAAATCCAAATTCACTGATGTGTACAATCTGACAATTAATTCCTCAATTTTATGTGATTAAATCCCTGCCTCAATGGAAATGTTGGGATTGGTGTTTTACATAAGCTGCATCATTTTCCCCTTCATCACCCCCACCTTCACTTTTTCAGGAAGTAGTTGAGTCAAATGATTTAAGAATAGTTACACCATCAAAATTCATTTTAGGAAATGATCATTGTTTATCATAGTCTTATGCATTTAGTCCTAGACCTTTCTAAAGTCTCTGTCCAGTCAAAGTAATCCATTCATTACACCCTTACATATGCCTCAGAGAAGTTCGTGTAGTCCCAGCAATAATATTCTTCATCAACACCAGGGCTTTGTTACATTCAAAGGGGAATTTCTCTCTATGGTTACTACTAATTTGTTCTAACTTTTGCCTAAATCTACTCACTTGGGGCAGAGTTTGAAAAGTTGAAAAAGATTTTTCTCCTTTAAAAGTAAACTAAGGCCAAAGAGACAGAATAAAAAAATGTCTAATAGTTGTATATTGTGTAACTAATTAGCATATTCACATATAATAAAAGAAGGCTGATTTTCGTACTCTCAATTATTCAAGTGCTATTTTTGGAATACTAATGATATGCCAGGATGTGTATTAAACTACTGGGGTTAAAGATTAACATTGTGAAACATTCCATGTATATTGGGTTGCCATTTTATAAGCTTTCTTCTTGCAAGCCAGGTTAATTCTTTTGAAAGAACGCCTAAGAAAGAAAATCCAATAATCCTCTATCCAAAGTACAGCAAAATTTGTTGGAACTGGTTTAATCGCTACCTGCTTATATAAACAAAGGATTAGCTGAACATTTATAAGTGTCTAATTTTAAGTGCCAGAGAAAATTATATTTTAAAATGTCATATATTGGCTCTATTTTATTATTTTGATGCTTTAATTTATTTAAATTGTTTTAATATCTACAGCATTCTTTTTTAAAAATATTTATTTTTGAGAGTATTACAGATGTTCCCCTTTTCCCCCCTATATCCCCCCTCCACCCAGTTCCCACCATGCCAGGTCTTCATGATACTATAGTCTATGTCCATAGGTAAGATCTTTGGTTTATCTCTTCCCGTCCCTCCCACCCCCAACCCACTTCCCTCTGGGATTTGTTAATCTGTTCCATGTTTCCATGCCTCTCTGATTCTATTTTATTCACCAGTTTACTTTGTTCATTAGATTTCTTATTTGTTTATTTTAATTCTTAGATTCTATTATTGTTAATATTGCCTTTATATTGTTCTTCTTCTTTTTTTTTTTTAATCTCTCCTCAACCTCTTCTTAAAGAATAACCTTCAACATTTCATGTAATGCTGGTTTGGTGGTAATGAACTCATTTAGCTTTTTCTTGTTCGTGAAACTCTTAGCTGACCCTCAATTCTAAATGATAGCTTTGCTGAGTAGAGTATTCTTGGTTGTAGAACCTTGCTATTGATCACTTTGAATATTTCTTGCCACTCCCTTCTGGCCTGCAAAGTTTCTGTTGAGAAATCAGCTGATAGTCATATGGGGGCTCCCTTGCTTTTCTTTTGCTGCTTTTTTTTTTTTTTTTACACAGAGAGGAATTGAGAGGGACAGAGAGTTAGAAACGTTGATGAGAGAGAAACATCGACCAGCTGCCTCCTGCAAACCCCCCACTGGGGATGGGCCCGCAACCAAGGTACATGCCCCTGACCGGAATCGAACCAGGGACCTTTCAGTCCGCAGGCCGACGCTCTATCCACTGGGCCAAACCGGTCCCGGCTCTTTTGCTGCTTTTAAGATTCTGTGTTTGTCTTTAACCTTTCGCATTTTATTTTTTTTTTTTTAACATATTTTATTGATTTTGTACAGAGAAGAAGGGAGAGAGATAGTTAGAAACATCGATGAGAGAGAGTCATCGATCAGCTGCCTCTTGCACACCCCCTACTGGGGATATGCCCGCAACCAAGGTACATGCTCTTTACCGGAATCGAACCCGGGACCTTTCAGTCCCCAAGCCGAGGCTTTATCCATTGAGCCAAACCGATTTCGGCAACCTTTGGCATTTTAATTATGGTGTGTCTTGGTGTGGTCCTCTTTGGGCTCCTCTTGTTTGGGACTTTGCCCTTCCTGGACTTTTAAGTCTATGTCTTTCACCAGGTGGGAGAAGTTTTCTGTCATTATTTCTTCAAATAGGTTTTCAATACCTTGCTTTCTCTCTTCTCCTTTTTAAAAAAATATGTATTTTATTGATTTTTTACAGAGAGGAAGGGAGAGGGATAGAGTTAGAAACATCGATGAGAGAGCAACATCAATTAGCCACCTCCTGCACACCTCCCACTGGGGATGTGCCTGAAACCAAGGTACATGCCCCTGACCATAATCGAACCTGGGACCTTTCAGTCCGCAGGCCGACACTCTATCCACTGAGCCAAATTGGTTAGGGCTCTCTTCTCCTTCTGCTACACCAATAATGCGAATGTTGGTACACTTGAAGTTGTCCCAGATGCTCCTTATACTATCTTCATATTTTTGTATTATTTTTTTTCTGTTTTGTCCCTCTGCTTGGGTGTTTTTTACTTCCTCATATTCCAAATTGTTGATTTGATTCTCAGAATCTTCTACTTTACTATTGAATCACTGTAAATTATTCTTTATTTCACTTAATGTATGCTTAATTTCTGACAGGTCTTTTTTTCATGTCTTTTACATTCTCACTAAGATCCTTGAAATCTCATGAAGATTCTTGAGGAACCTTATAACCATGGTTTTGAACTCTGTATCCAGTAGTTTGCTTTCTTCCATTTTTTCATTTATGACATGTTTCTTTGTCTCCACATTTTGGCTGCTTCCTGGGTTTGTTTCTATGTATTATATTAGTTAGAGCTGCTATGTCTCCTGGAATTGGCAAAGTGGCCTTGTGTAGCAGATGTCCTAGAGGTCCCAGTGGCTCAGTCTCCTTAGTCACCTGAGTTGAGCACTCTAAGTCTGTCACTGTGTGGGCTGTGCGCCCTGTCTTTGTTTTGTTAATCCTCACTTGAGGATATTTTTCCATTGATTTTTTAGGAAGAATGGAAGAGAGATGGGAAGACAGAGAGGAACATTGATGTGTGCACATCGATTGGTTGCCTCCTACATGAGCCCTGGGCCGGGAAGAAGCCTGCAACCAAAGTACGTGCTCTTGACCAGAATTGAACCCAGGATCCTTTGGTCTACAGGCCAATGCTCTATCCATGAGCCAAACTGTCTAGTGCTGAACTGTCTTATTGTAGTTGAGCCTTTCTTGTTGTTGACATCACTGGGATGAATTGACCTCCAGGCTAATTGGCTATAAAAACTAGCTGCAACCATGGTGGAAGAACTGCTGTGCAGGAGAGCTCCTATGGTACAGGACTTGCTTTAGTGGGACTTTGGTGCTCACCAAGTCTGCTCCTCGAGTGTGTTACTTGTGGATGTGTAGAATTGTAATCTGGCATTCATTTTGATACAGAATTCAAAACCATGTTTATATGTTTTTGGTCTGATGCTGTCCTACAGGTGCTTTGGGGTCTCCCAGGAGGTGCAAAGTCAGCCACTGCTTGTTCCCTGCCTGGGGCCAACCAGCACAAGTTACAGAGTGATTTGCAGACAGCTGCCTCTGTGTTGGGCTTGGAGGTGTCTAGGATAGGCCAAACTGTGAACCCAGGCAGGCTGCTGCTCGGGGCAGGCCTGGGGCTGCTTATCAAGAGGTATAGAGCATGCTGAATCCAACTGCTACTTGTTTGAGAGATTTTAAGAAAATCTGAAGCCTAAGGCAAGATAGGCCATTCATAAGGAAAAGCTGCTGCAAGCAGCTTGGGTGGGGCTGCAAATTGGGTGGAGTAAAGTCTCAAGGAATCACCAGGTCAGGAAATCACCAGTTGATGGAGACTCAGATATAGAACCTGCCAGTCAGCTCTGCAGCTGAGGAGATTTCATCCAGGAACAATGACCTCTGGGAACACTTTTGTCTGGGAGATAACTATCCCCAAGTTCTTGACCTGATGCCAGACAATTTAATTCCTCCCTGTATGTCCCTGGATCCTTTCAAGCTGCTGCTCTACTGCTGAGCCAAACTGGTTTCGGCTTTAGTTGTAATTGTGATGTGGTTATAGGAGGATGCAAGTACTACATTTACCTACATCACCATCTTCGCATTTCTACTTTTTTTTATAGGACATCTCATAGTTTTTCCTACATTCCACATGCAGCAGGGAACCAGACACTTAAAAGCTTAGGCCAGCCGAAACTGGTTTGGCTCAGTGGTAGAGTGTCGGTCTGTGGTCTGAAAGTTCCCAGGTTCGATAGGAGGTGTACCTGGAGGTAGAGTAAAACAAAATAACTTTTTTGTGGAAGAAGATATTTTCTTTTTAGTGTTTTATAAATTTTTTTTTGTTTTTTTTAATATTGTTATTCAAGATAGTTGATATAAAATATATTAGTTTCCGATATGCAATATAGTAATATTTATATACCTTACAATGTGACCAACTCACTAAGTCTAGTACTCACCTGTCACCATGAAAAATTTTCACATTACTGACTATATTCTCCTTTACCTTTTTTACCCATCCTAGTTTCCTTCCCTTCCCTCTGGCAACCATCAGTTTGATCTGTTTCTGTGAACAAATTCGTGCACTGGTGGGGTCTAGTTGGCCTGCACCAATGGGAGCCTTTGGGGACGGGCAGGCCAGAGTGAGGGGCCACAGGAGTCCCACCGTTCATTCAATTTGCATACAGTATTACTCTTTTATTAAATAGGCTATCTCACATCTTTTTTTTTTTTTATCCATTCACCTATCTATGGGCACCTAGGTTGCTCCCATATCTTGGCTATCTATAATAATAAAAGAAAAATATGCTAAATAGATTGGACATCTTTCTGGACAACTGGGGCTGTGAGGGAGGCCTGGGTTCTGGGTGCCAGAGGGAAGCCGGTGCTGGCAGCCAGGGGAAGGAATAGCTACTCTTGCATGAATTTCGTGCATCAGGCCTCTAGTTATAAATAATTCTGTGACAAAAAATTTATTGAATGAAGGTGCCTTTGAGTTTAGTCAAGATAGATATTTGAAGGGGGTAGAAAGGAGAATAGGAGAAGTGACTAGAGATAAGACTGAAAAAAATAAAATGGGGTCAGATATTAAGTATTTGGATTTGTCTTAAGAACAGGAGATGGCCGGGACTGGTTTGGCTCAATGGATAGAGCATCAGCTTGGGGACTGAAGGGCCCCGGGTTCAATTCTGGTCAAGGGCATGTACCTTGGTTGTGGGCATATCCCCGGTGGGGGGTGTGCAAGAGGCAGCTGATCGATGACTCTCTCTCATTGATGTTTCGGACTCTCTATCTCTCTCCCTTCCACACTGTACAAAAATCAATAAAATATATTAAAAAAAAAAAGATGGCTCATTTAAAAAAAAAAAAAGAACAGGAGATGCTGAAGGGTTTTAAGTACAGAAAAAGGGTTTTAAGTACAGGATCATTCTCAAATTATGCCTTGGGAAGAGGCAGTTTGGGTTTATTACTGGAGACCAAGTAATACACTTAGAAAGGTTGATATGATGGGGTTATGCCTCCCCCGCCCTTGTGTACGTGTTCTCCTTATCTGGAACATCCTTCTTCTCTACATACCTTTCCAATTCTTCCTCAAGGCTTAGTTCATATTTTATGGCTTCTATGCTTTCTAAATATCCCCAATAAAGTTATGAGTCAGGTTGCAGAGGAACTTTTTTTTTTTTTTTTTTTAATTCATTGATTTTTTTAGAGAGAGGCAGGGAGAGGGAGAAACATTGATGGGAGTGCAAAACCTTTGGCTGCTTATGCCCCCTACAGGGGGATCCATTCCCCACCCCAGGCATGTGCCCTGACTGGGAATCCAAACAGTAACCTTTCAGTGCACAGGGCCAGCTCAACCAATCGAGTCTTCAGGGGGCAAGAGCAGAGTGTGGGGGGTGGGGGGGACTCTTGAAGTGGAGGAACTGGAAGTTTTTTTTTGGGAGCAGAAATGTGATGTGTGAAAAGCATCATTTGGTGAACTATCACCAACAGTCAAACCTGGACTGGTGTGATAACAAAGGGAAAGACAGAGAGGCATGTATTGGACCCGGGAACCACGCGCAGTCTCTGGTGAAGGTGTGTGGGGGGCATGGGTGTCTGTGGGCGGTATCTTTGGAGGGAAAGGATGGTATCCAAAGTTAGAGACGAGAGAATAATTTTTGTCAGAAACCACTGGAAGAACAAGTCTGGGGGTAAAGGTGATTTTGCATTTTGGACGAGGAGAGTGCCATTGAAGGCCTCTGTCCTCGCTGAGGCACAAAGCGCTGAGAGAAGCCGCGGGAGAGCTTCCTTAGCCAGAGGCCAGGCCCAGGTCAATGCAGATGAGAGCACGTGGCAACTCCAGACTGGATCCCGGGGGGCCTGGGACCTTTACCTCCAGCGAATGCTTCCTCCGGGGTCATTCCCGGAGCAGAGCCACAAGTTCCTGCCGCTCCTGCCTCGGGATCCAGAGGCGACCTGGGGAGAACACCCCACCCGTCTCGGGACTCCCGGGGGGCGGAGGGGCTGAGACACCCGCGGCCAGCGGCGTGCGCGCGCGGTGCGCTGGGAGGCCGCCGGGAAGGAGGGAGCGCGCGCCCTTCACGTGACCCGGGCGGCGGGCGGCGACGACGCACACGACGCGCCTCTCACGTGGTCCGTCTGCGGCCCCGTCGCCTGCGGAGGCGGGCGCGGGCGCGTCCCTGTGGCGGGTCACCCGGCGGAGTTGGTCGCACAATTATGAAAGACTCGGCTTCTGCTGCTAGCGCCCGAGCTGAGTCCGTGCTGAGCTTTCCCTGGGCTGTCCCTGCCCGGCGGCCTCAGCTGCCGACTCCGGAGACGCTTCCCGATAGATGGCTACAGGCCGCGGAGGAGGAGGAGGAGGAGTTGCTGCCCTTCCGGAGTCCGCCCCGTGAGGAGAATGGTACTGCTGCTCCCTCGCAGTCCGTCCCCGGCGGCGGGGACGTGGCCTCGGGGGCTGTGGGCAGGGAGCGGGGAGCATTTCCCCGGCCAGGGTCCGGGGGTGCGCGGAGCCGCGCTGGCTGGGGTGAAGGACCCCCCGAATTGCCTGGAGACTTCCGGACTTGCCCTGGCCGCTCGGGAGTGCGGTTCACTCCGGGGTGCGGGGCAGGACGCCGGGCGCAAACCTGGTGCCACAGCCCGTCGCGGGATCGCGGAGCCGGAGCTCCGGCGGCGAGGAACCCGCGCGGCGGCGGGGAGGCGCGCGCTGGGGGGGACCTGGCGCCGCCGCGCTCAGCCTCCGAGCTCGGCATCTCCCGGGAGTGCGGTCCTCCTGGCGCCGGGAGCCGGCAGATAAGGGAGCCAAGCGCTCTGCTCAAGTTCTGCCCGGGGAGGGAGGGAGGGCTGCGAAGGAACACAAAAGGGAGAGAGAGGACACGAGGTTGGAGCTGTGCCTTGTTTGCTGCGCAGCGGGCACTCCACAGGTACATTTCCCTCTGGGAGCCAGCAGGGAGGGATTGGACGATACTGACGGTAGCTCTGGCTTGGGATTTTCTTGAGCAAGAGCTAAGGACTCTGTTGGGGCACTCCTGTAGGTCCCGAGGCGATGTGTTTGTCTGGATTTATGTCGAACTACCGCATCCGGTGCCTTAGAGAAGGTTTGGTCGCGTTTTAAACCGAAGGTGCAGAATGGAGAGAGGGATGCGGTGCAATGCAGGTTTTTTTTTTTTGGTTTTTTTTTTTTGTTAAGGTCAGGAATCAAATTCCTCTACAGAAAGTCATTTGGATCAGGGGTTTCAAGAGGGAGGTATGGATTTCTGGTCAGCACTTGAACTTGATAGGTTTCAGGCAAACGACACTCTCTGCCGGAGCCCGGCAGGTTTACTGTAGAAGCCAATTCAAGTGCCATACTTGGAGTAAAAAGCGCACCTTCCACTATTTTCCACCTTCTCTGGAAACGTAGTCAATAAAAACGCCATTTTACCTTCTTCCTAGTTTTAAAAAGAAGGGTATTTTAAGTTCCTTTACCGTCGCTAATTTTTTTTTTTTTTCTTAAATGGATTTTAAGGGAACCTATTTTGGGGGGGAAAGTTGAATCAAAGTGCTTTTTGTTTAAGGGGGAAAAAAGCAAACCATTAATACTGACTCTTAAGTGATGTGTTTAGGTTTCTCGTTTTAGATGGTAAATAGCATATACTTGAACATACCCATTCAGTATTTTGAAGATTTTTTTTAGATACATTAGAAAATGGAAATAAGATGATTCATCCTCTTCAAAGTCGTTGCTTCCTAATGTGTGTGTGTGTGTGTGTGTGTGTGTGTGTGTGTGTTTAAAGCAACCACACCTCTTTGTTTCTAGTGACTTTCTACTAAAAGTCTATAATTCCTTAGTCTTACTTAGCTCAGGTGTTCTTAACAAAGCCAGCCTCATAATGTCATGCTATCTACATATTTGGAAACCTAGCCTGCAAACATCAAACATTAAAGTGTGGTCTGAGTTTCTTCGGTTCCTATTTGCTTATGTCCAATGTTCTTAAAAATAATAGATGTGATCCCCAAACATACATTGAGCACTGTACGTGGCACTAAGAACTCAGTATTTAGTTGTATACGCTGTTAGCAATCCTGTTGATTCTACAGGGATAAATTCTTAACTTTAAAATTTAAAATTGGGTCTGATTTTGTTTACATTGTTTGAGTCCTGACTGCTATTGAGTTATGATTTTCTTTATTTCAATTAAATTATAGTGAAACCTAAAACTGAGGAGGATCTCCAATAATGATAAAATGTTGAGTCACCTCAACTTTTAGGTCAACACTGTGTAATTCATATTGTAAACGCTTATGTAAGGCATTTCCTCTGGTAATTAGTTTCTTTTTGGAACTAAAAGAAAGCATACAAAAATATTCTCCATTTTTAAAAAGCTGTAAAATGAATCAGTCAACTACCCCCCCCCCCCAAACAAAAACAAAAACAAAAACAAACCAATACAAAACAGCCCGACTGGTGTGGTTCAGTGGTTGAGAGTCCACCTATGCATGAATTAGGAAGTCATGATTCGATTCTTAGGGCATATGCCTGGGTTTGGGCTCGATCCCCGGAAAGGGAGGATGGATGCATTAGGCAACTGATGGATGATTTTCATCACTGATGTTTCTCTCTCCCCTTTCCCCTCTCCCTTCCTCTCTGAAATTGATAAAAATTCATTAAAAAAAACACAAACCAATGTAAAACAAATTATCAGTAAATACAAGTTTAAAACTAGAAGAAGATCAAACTTAAAATTATGTGCCAAATTATCTACTATGTCTGCTGGAAATATTTGTGTAATTCATCTGGCAATCACTTAGTTTTTAATATATTCCAAGCACTGTGATAGGCCCTGGAATGGCAAAGATGTTTTAGACAAGTCCTCACTTTAAAACAGCTTACATTCTAGTTATTTATAAAAGATCTACTTGTCATCAATGGAAGATGCATATATTACTTCATAAAACAAACATTTAGTGTCTACTATGTTGCAGGCACTGTGATACTTAATAGTCATCATAAATATACCCCCAAAACAAGAATTCTATTGCATAGATTCTGTGAAAGTATAGGGTAATCATGGAAGGGAAAAAGGGAGGTCAGTAGGTTTGAAAAGATGCTGATAGTAGAGATGAATCTTCTAGAGTTAGTAGGAGTTGGAATTAACCTAGAGTTAGAAGGGGCATTAAATTGGTGACTTTACTCTAAGGCACTGTTTCCCAAACTTGACATATGTGTACCCCTTCTATAATTTTCGTAAAGCCGAGTACCCTTCGTACTCATGAGAACATAGAATTAGGCGCAGCTAAGCACGGTGCAGTGCATATCCCCACCAAACTCTTCCTGTACCCCTGGGGGTACGCGTACCACACTTTGGGAAACACTGCTCTAAGGGAACTGAGCCTTAGAAGAGAAGAGCATCCTTAGTTTATTCTGGAAACGACTATCTAGGTACTGTACAGGCATACTTTGGAGATATTTTGGGTTCTGTTCCAGACCACCGTAATAGTATTGCAATACAGCAAGTAACACAAATATTTTGGTTTCCCAGTGCATATAGAAGTTATGTTTATACTGTACTGTAGTCTATTGAGTGTGTGATGATAGCATTACATACTTTAATTTAAAAATACTTGATTGCTAAAAATGCAAAAATCATCTTACAGTCTTGCTAGTGAAGGGTCTTACCTTCAATTTGTCAAACAAATAAACAATCAAAGCAGTGTTTGCTAAGTGTAGTAAGGCAAGTATAATGAATTAGCTAAGCCTGTACATATTTTAAAATGAGTGGAATATGGGATGATATAGGGTACTGATGAGAGTGCTATTAAAATAGGCAAGGACCAGATAGATTTTTGAGGGCAATGTATGTAATGCAAAGGAGTTTGGATTTTATTCTGAAGATACTGGGGGGCCACTTAAGAAAACAATACATAGGATGAATTGGCATGCTAAAACTGAAGAGAGAGACCCATAAATAGGCTATAGCAAAACTGACCAAAATATTGAGAGCTTGAAATGAAGAAAAAAAAAAAACACAAAACAGGTTGAAATGTTTAGGAGTTAGAATATTCAGAATTTGGTTACTTTTTTTTTTTTTTAATCTTTATTGTTCAGATTATTACAAATGTGATCCTCTTCCCCCCCTCAATTGCTCCCCTTCACCAGGTTCCCACCCCACCCTCTGTCCTTTCCCCATCCCCCATTGTCCTCATCCATAGGTGCACAGTTTTTGTTCAGTCTCTTCCCGCACCCCTACTCCCCTTTTCCCTGAGAATCGTCAGTCCACTCCCCTTCCATACCTCTGATTCTATTATATTCACCAGTTAATATTGTTCATCAGATTTTTAAATTCCCTTGGTTTTTAGATTCACTTGTTGATAGCTACGTATTTGTTGATCATAATTTTTATCTTTATCTTCTTCCTCTTCCTAAATAACCTCCTTCAGCAATTCATATAATTCTGGTTGGTGGTGATGAACTCTTTTAGCTTTTTTTTATTTGTGAAGCTCTTTATCTGTCCTTTGATTCTGAGTGATAGCTTTGCTGGGTAGATTATTTTTGGCTGTAGGTTCTTGTTATTCATCACCTTGAATATTTCTTGCCATTCCCGTCTGGCCTGCATGGTTTCTGTTGAGAAATCAGCTGACAATCTTATGGGTGCTCCTTTATAGGTCACTACCTGCTTTTCTCTTGCTGCTTTTAATATTCTCTCTTTGTCTTTTGCTCTTGAAATTTTAATTATGATATGTCTTGGTGTGGTCCTCCTTGGATTCCTTTTGTTTGGGGTTCTGCGGGCTTCCTGGACTTGTAAGTCTATTTCTTTCCCGAGGTGGGGGAAGTTTTCTGTCAGTATTTCTTCTAGTACTCTTTTGGTATCTTGCTCTCTCTCTTCTGGAATCCCCATAATTCTGATGTTGGTTCGCTTGAAATTGTCCCAGAGGTTTCTTACATTATCTTCAACTTTCTGGATTCTGTTATCTTCTCCCTTCTGCAGAGGAGTGTCCTCTGGCTCTTTGTGTTCTAAATGTTTGTCTTGATTCTTGCGATCTTCCAGTCTGTTTTTAGGACTTTGTATAATATTTTTTATTTCAGACAATGTTTTCTTCATTTCTTGTTGATCCCTTATTATTTCTAGTTGTTCCCTTTTCATATCCTCATAGGTCTCATTTATTTTATCGGCCTTTTTTAGGATATTGTTGAATAACCTTATAACTGTAGTTTTGAACTCAATGTCCAATCTTTTCTTTTCCTCCATCTCCTTCCTTTGTGTCCTTCTTCTTGTCTGCATTTTAGTTGTTTCCCTGATTTGATGGAATAGCTTTGTGTGCTAGGTGTTCTGGTAGAGCCCAGTAGCACAGCCTTCCCAGTTACCTGCAGTGGACAGTCTTGGTGTAGCCCTTTGTGGGCTGCGTGTGCAGTCTTGTTGTTAAGCCTTGCTTATTGTTGGTATCACTGGGAACCATTGATCTCCAAGCCAATTGGCTGTGAGGATCAGCAGTGTCTCAGCTAGGAGGGTTTCCGTACTCTGCTTGAATAGGGCGGGGTCTTGGGGTGGCGCAGACAATCTTTGGTTCCCTGTCAGTCTCGCCTTAGAAAAGTCCTGTTCATGGAGAGTTTTGGAAGATTGGTTGCAGGTGTGCGCGCGTGTGTGCGCACACGCACCTCTTTGGTAAAGGTGTGACAAGCTTTGGATTCCTGCAAGTCCCTCCTTAGAGAAAGCCAGCCTCTGGGAGAGCTTGTGTGCTCAGCCACAGGTAGGGCGGAGTCTCGGGTTGGTGCAGACAAACTTCGTTTTCCCTTCGGCTCCTCCCCAAGTCCCGCAGTAATGGCCTCTGGCTTCACACACCTTCAAGAGATCTCTGCCCACTGCCTGACAGTCTGGCCTCTCCCTGTCTGGGGCCGTCTATCAGATCAATAGGCTGATTCTGTTTTCCTCTCGGACAAGAAAGCCAGCCGCGTTAGCTGTTCGCCCTCTCCACGCCAGGAGTAAGCCAGTAGCAAACTCAGCCCGGCCCGCCCTCTCTGTGTGCAGGGAGTAAGCCAGCAGCAATCTCGGTCCGGCCCTTCCTCTCCGCACTGGGATTAAGCCAGCGCCTTTTTGCGCACACAGTTCTCCGTACCTTCACAGTTCCTGAGGTTCAGCGTGCCTTCTCTCTCCTTCCCAGATGGCAGAGCCTCCTCTCAGCCAGCCGTCTGGCGCTTCAGGGCAATGCCTCCCCTGTTTTTCAGTTCTAAATTCAAATTTGTTGTGGTAGGCTGCATTCGGGTGTCTACCCTATGCCGCCGTCTTGGTTTCTCCAGAATTTGGTTACTTTTGTGGAGTAATGTGTGTGCCTGTGTGTGTTGGCAAGTGTCAATAATGACCAGACAGAAAATGAAAACATGTAATAGTTGAAGTCATAATTTAATATGTGCAAATGTAAAACTAAGGCAATATTTAAAATGTGCATTTTTGCCCTACCTGGTTTGGCTCAGTGGATAGAGCATTGGCCTGCAGACTGAAAGTCCCAGGTTCAATTCCAGTCAAGGACATGTACCTTGGTTGCGGGCACATCCCCAGTGGGGGGTGTCCAAGAGGCAGCTGATGGATGATTCTCTCTCATCGATGTTTCTAACTCTCTATCCCTCTACCTTCCTCTCTGTAAAAAAATCAATAAAATATATATTTTTAAAATGTGCATTTTATTATTCTATTTATTTTTAAAAATATATTCTTATTGATTTCAGAGAGGAAGGGAGAAAGTGAGAGAGACAGAAACATCAATGATGAAAGAGAATCATTGATTGGCTGCCTTCTGTATGCACCTTACTAGAGAATTGAGCCTGCAACCTGAGTATGTGCTCTTGACCAGAATCGAACCTGGAACCCCTCAGTCCACAGGCTGATGCTCTATCCACTGAGCCAAACGAGCTAGGGCTAAAATGTGCATTTTAGCCTCTCTCTCTCTCTCTCTCTATATATATATTTTTAATTGATTTTTACAGAAAGGAAGGTAGAGGGATAGAGAGTTAGAAACATTGACAAGAGAGAAACATCGATCAGCTGCCTCCTGCACATCCTCTACTGGGGATGTGTCCGCAACAGAGGTAAATGCCCTTGACCGGAATCGATCCTGGGACCTTTCAGTCCACAGACCGACGCTCTATCCACTGAGCCAAACTGATTTCGGCTAATGATAGATATTTTTGATCTAGTGCTATGATATTCTTTTTCTGTAACATTCTAATATAGGAGATTTCAAATATACAAATATAAAATAGTAAAGTTAATCACCATATACCCATGATCAGTTTCAACAGTTGGAAACATGAATTTTGTTTTTTCTATTATCCTTCCCACTTCTCCTTAACTGGATACAGTAATCCCCTCTTATTCTCCAGGCATATGTTTAAGACTCCCACTTGATGTCTAATACTGTGAATAGTAATGAACACTATGCTATGTTTTTTCCTATGATAAAGTTTAATTTATAAATTAGGCACAGTAAGAGATTAACAACAATAATACAATAGAACATTATAACAGTATAGTTATAAAACTTATGTGAATATGGTCCCCCTTCGTCTCCGCCCCCCCCCTTTCACACACACACACACACACACACACACACACACACACACACACACACACAGTCTGATAACCGAGAAGGCTACTGAGTAACGGGCAGGTGGCATATACAGTATAGATATGGACAAAGGGATGATTCACATCCCGGGAAGGCTGGAGAACACTGAGAAATTTCAGCATGCTATTGAGAATGGCATTCAATTTAAAACTTATGAATTATTTTTTGAATTCTCTATTTAATATTTTTTTTTATCACGATTGACCTTGGATATCTGAAATGAAAGCAAAACTGCAGATAAGGGAATCAACTCTAATTCAAAAGCAAATCCTAGATATATTTCATCTATAAATAGTTCATTGCATGTGTCACTAAAAAGATAAGGACTCTTAACACATCTGAAATATTAACACATCTAAAAATTAATAATTCTTTAATATAATTAAATATTCAGCATATTTCTCTGTCTCATGTTTTTTCAGTAAGCTTTTTGAATCAGGATCTAAAGAATTCCACACATTTGTTGACAAATACCTCTTTTTTTGTCTTGTCATTTACCATTTATTTAATGAACAAAATCTAGATCATTTGCCCTGTAGAACCCACAGTTTGAATTTTATTGACTGCGTCCATGTAACATGTTCTTTTCTCTTCTGAATTTCCTATCACCTAGTGGTAATTCTAAAGACTCAGATTCTAGTTTGATATTTTGGCAAGAATACTTCACAGGTAGTGCTGTGTACTTTGTAATGCATCCATTAGAGGCACATGTCTGGTTATTTTCCCTTTTTTAATCCTCAGCCGAGGATATTTTTCCATTGAGGAGAAACACATCGATTGGTTGCCTTTGCCCAAGACCCGACCAGGGCCTGGGCCAGGGAGGAATTTGTAACTGAGGTATGTGCCCTTGACTAGAATGGAATCTGGGGACCCTTTGGCTTACAGGCCGATGTTCTATCCACTGAGCCAAACTGGCTAGGGCTGTTTTTCTTTTCTTTTTCTTTTCTTTTCTTTTCTTTTTTTTTTTTTTAAATATATTTTATTGATTTTGTACAGAGAGGAAAGGAGAGAGTTAGAGAGTTAGAAACATTGATCAGAGAGAGTCATCGATCAGCTACCTCTTGCACACTCCCTACTGGGGATATGCCGCAACCAAGGTACATGCCCTTGACTGGAATCGAACTCAGGACCCTTCAGTCCCCAAGCCGACGCTCTATCCATTGAGCCAAACCGATCTCGGCTGTTTTTCTTTCTTTGATGTAAGTTTGACCAATAGGTTCATGTTGTCAGCCACCTGATCTTTCAGTTGTGAAGTTCACTATCATACATTCACATAATAGTTTTAGTAGCTATTGATGATTGTTGATATAACTATATTTGTTACAATTTTTTAAAATTGATTTTTGAGAGGAGAAGGGAGAAAGAGAAACATCCATGTGAGAGAGAAGAGAAACTCTCCCACATGTGCCCTGACCAGGGTTCAAACCTGCAACCTCAGAATGTGCCTTGTCTAGGAATCAAACCTGCCATTTTTTATTTTTTATTTTTTTTTTTGTATATGGGATGACGCTCCAACTGAGCCACACTGGCCAGGGTGTTACAATTTTTTTAGTTTAAGTGACTTCTCTTTAAATGCCTGTTTTAAGTTTGGCAACTGGAGGCAAAATTCAGAGAAGTTAAAATTAGTTTAGGATATGGGCATCTATGGCTGTCTATGGGATTTGAACTGAGTCATTTATGTGAATTTATATAAAAGAACTTATGAGTGTCACTGTTGCAATTAGATTAGTTGAATATGAGTGAAATGTTTGACTTGGAGAATTAGACATATTCTAGTTTATCTTATAAAAAATGACTGATTCTAACTTGAATTAAATTAGTAATTTAAAAAAATATATATTTTATTGCTTTTTTACAGAGAGGAAGGGAGAGGGATAGAGTTAGAAACATTGATGAGAGAGAAACATCAGCTGCCTCCTTTACACCTCCTACTGGGGATGTGCCTGCAATCAAGGTACATGCCATTGACTGGAATCGAACCTGGGACCTTTCAGGCCACAGGTCAGTGCTCTATCCACTGAGCAAAACAAGTGAGGGCTCAGTTTGTACTTTTAATATTTTGTTGACTTTTGGGTCAGTTCATCTTGAATATAGAGAATTGGTCTGATGTTTTTTGGGAATGAGTGATTAGCTTCATGACCATTGAAGTGTTTTAGAACCTTGTTGAAGCAAGTTCTGTATATGGAGGTAAATAATTCTTTGAAGTTGGTAGACTTGGCTCTTCACCTAAGCATCTTTTCCAAGTCAGACTCCTTTGTGAGCATCACTTTTAAACTCTCTGACTATAGAAGGCTGCTGATAATTTTTCCTCTGCTTAACCTGAGGAGCAATGCTAGAATTAAAGTCTGTGAAACACAATTTGCCCAGCTTTGCATCATATTAGGTCTAGTAATAATTAATGTCATTTTCTAATACTTTTTAAAATCGAATTTATTTATTTATTTATTTATTTATTTATTTTTTAACTAAAGAACATTTATTTGTTTTTCACTAAGACTATCTTAGCACATAATTAAACTGTGTCACTACCCCCACCCCAACTTGAAGAAGGGTTAGTACAGTGAATGTTATAAAACAGATATGAAGGATTGGAGTCAACATTAACTGACAAAGAAAAACTTCCTTCTAGATCATCATAACAATGTTTAAGTAAAAAAACAGAGAAAGAGGGTGTGTGATGGGAGTTCAGATTGAACAAGATTCTCGCATATCATTTAACACATTCAATCCTGGCCAGAGTGTACCAAAATGGAAACAGGATTACTATAATACAAAACTTCACTACAGATTGCTGTACACACCTGTGTTCCAAGCCCACCCCCAACCCCCAAATGCTGCCAACACAACTATTTCCCGGCCTGTTGGGCCTGTCGACGAAGGAGCACGTAGATCTTCTCTTTAATCCAATCTTTGTTATAAGGCTGGTATGTCTGGGTATCAGCTCGGTAAACAAGACAGCTGAGGTCCGCCAGATCATCAATAAAATCAAACAACTGGCTGATATCATATGTGATAGAGGGGCTGTTGGGATTCATTCTCTTCAGATGTTCTTCATACATTTTACAAACACCTTCCATGCACTCATTCACTGATTCATAATCAGCATAAGTTCTGCCTTGGTAGGCTGTACCAGCAAAATGGTGTGAGACATCGCGCCAAACTCTTTCGCTGCAGCCGCCGCCGCCACACACGAGCTGAACCACAACGCCGCCAACAGCCAACCCCGCAAGAGGAGCTGCCGCTAAATGGAATTTATTTAAACAATACAACAATACAACAAAATTTAATCAACAATATAGTTGCCGTTGTTTTCTACTACTTGTACCCAACGCTCAGGAAGCATTTTAATCCCTCTGTTGTAAAATTCTTGTGATTTTGATGCAAAAAATTCGGTCAATGCATTTTTGAGGCATTCTTCATTACTAAATTTTTTTCCAAGAAGAAAGTTTTGCAAAGAACGAAACAAATGGTAATCGGAAGGGGCAATATCAGGAGAATATGCAGGTTGAGGGAGAACTTCCCATTCCAACTGGCGCAGTTTTTCAGCAGTGATTCTTGCAGTATGCGGTCATGCGTTATCGTGGTGAAGAATTATGCCCTTCCGATTAATCAGCGCGGGTTCTTTTTCTCTTAAAGCTTGGGCTAACCTTTCCAATTGGGCACTATACACTGCACTTGTAATGGTTTGGTTAGCTGGTAAAAGTTCATAATGAAGAATTCCTTTAAAATTCCACCAAACACACAACATCACTTTTTTTGCACGCAAGTCAGGTTTTGGCGTGGGCTGCGGAGCCTCATTTTTGTCCAACCATTGAGGCCGCCTTTTCAAATTAACATACAGCACCCATTCTTCATCTCCGGTAACGATTTGCTCTAAAAACGGCAAACGGTTTTGACGAGAGAGGAGCGAACTGCAAATTGTGACTCTTTGATTACGGTTGTTGTCGGTCAACTCATGAGGAACCCATTTTCCAAACTTTTGGACTTTGCCAAGTGCACGCAATTGATTGGAAATTGTTTTTTGTGAACAATTTAAAGTTGTTGCAAGCTCTTGTTGGGTAATTTGAGGATTTTGCACCAAAAGAGCTTGAAGAGCTTCTTGATCAAAATTGGACACACGGCCTCGACCACTCTTGTCATCTAACGAAAAATTTCCCTCGCGAAATTTCTCAAACCAACGCTGGCATTTTCTGGCGCTAACTGCATCTTGACCAAGAGCACTACAGATGTTTTTTGCAGCCTCACTTGCTTTTCTTCCTAATTGGAACTCGTAAAGCATGCAGTGCCGAATATGCTCTTCATCCGCCATCTTCTTAGCCCTAGTTTTGCAACAAAAACCAAACCAAACACAAACTTTTTCAAGCAAACTTGTTAATTGCACTTCACACGTTCTGTAGATACCACGTGTTTGAAGGTTATGTCAATACAAGTCAACGCCAAGCAAGATTTTAAACAAATGTTTAAAAACGACATTAATTATTACTAGACCTGATAAAAACATGTTAATAGCGTAATCCAGCTGCCAGACTTCAACCTTTGGAAACCCAGCTCCTTGTGGAAAGAAGAAAAGATTTTGAGCTAAGATGTTATCAGGAGTAGAACAACCTTGAGCCCAGAGTTCATTGATTGAAAAATTTATACAAAGTGAGATTTAATAAGCTTGCTTACCTACTTTCCTTTGATAATTGGGAATGGGAATGATAGAAGGAAAGTTATCTTGAGAAACAGATTGTTGCTATGAAGAGACTGGAGAAGCATTAACCAGTCTAGAAATATTGGACTATAAATTACACTTTAGTATGACACAGTGATCTTCTTTGTCTTGAGTATAATTTACCTTACCCATTACCCAGAATGTACTTTTGACTAAGAAGAGTTTAATAGGCTTTAGACAAATTTTCATAATATTAGGTAACATTAGCATTTAGTTGTGGCCATTGCTCTAAATTCTTTACATATGACAATTGCATATAGTACTCTTAAGAAATCTGTGAGTTACTTTACTGTTTTCCCCTTTATCCTCCTATATAATAAAGAAGTAATATGCAAATTGACTGTCATGCCCGCACAAAGATGGCTGCCTATGACCAGGCTGGCAGAAGGGTTAGTGAGGGATGACCAAATGACTGAACAGCAGGCTATGTGGGGCAACCAGGCGGACAGGGGGCGTTAGTGAAGGATGACCAAACAACTTTACAGCGGGCTATTAATACATTGGGTAACCAGGCCCAATCCCCGGGATCGGGCCTAAACCAGCAGTTGGACATCCCCAATGGGTCCCAGATTTGAGAGGGTGCAGTCTGGGCTGAGGGGACTCCCCTCTTCCCCCACCTGCATGAATTTTGTGCACCAGGCTGCTAGTTATTTATATAAGGAACAGAGAACCAAGGTCATAAGGCTAATAAGTGGTAGTGTAAGTGTTGACTTGCCAAATTTCAGAATTGGGAGAAGGGTCTTTGGTATTCTGGGACATGTATATGTATATTTGTAAGATCTCAGATGATAGGTATTAAGGTCACTGGAAAATGTGTTACCTTTAAAAAATTGTACTTTCCTCAAATGCTGTAAAACCTAGAAGAATTTTATTTATTCCCAAATGTGTAATAACCTTAGGATAGGTTATTCACAAATCAATTGTATACATTGTATTTTGACAAAGTGCAGAGACATTAGTCTGAATAGATCTTTAGTATTATAGATTGGAAAAGTCACTAAATGAAACTAAATTTTTGTGATGGGTACTCCTTTTTTTTTTTTTTTTTTTTTTTTTTTAATCCTCTCTTGAGGATACTTTCCCATTGATTTTTTTTAGAGAGAGTGGAAGGGATTTGGGGAGAGAATTGTTGATGTGAGAGAGACACATTGATTGATTGTCTCTTGCACGTGCTCCGTGTTGGGGCCAGAGATCAAACCTACAACCAAGGTAGATGCCCTTGACCGGAATCCAACCCAGGACCCTTCAGTCTGCCTGCTGATGCTCTATCCATAAACCGGCTAGGGCTGTGATGGGTACTTTTCAATAAAAACCTTAGAAACCTATGATGAATGTATCAACAAGATTGATCATCACACTAAGGCACATGTGTCAAACACAAGGCCCGCGGGCCAAATCCATCCTGCCAGGCCTTGCAGTGTGGCCCGCACCGCGCTGTCATCACTGCACTCCGCTGCTTTTCCATCACAATGACAGTTTATGACTGTTCAGTAAACCATTCGGCCCGCAATTTTGGCTGGATTTTAGATTTTGTCCCCTTCTCTGATTGAGTTCGACACCCCTACACTAAGGGATAGAGAGTAGGTTGATATGTTTTACTCACAATATGAATGCTCAAATTTTGTAATAGAGAATGTCCTAATAATATTTTCTTTAGATTTCTTTCTCAGATTAATTTTTTTGTGGCATCATCTGAAAACTTCAACAGTTGTATTAGGTTTTAATTGATTCAAAACAACAGTTGTATTGAATTAGCTATGTGTGATGGATTCAATTAATTTAACAGATTCTGTTGCTTTGGGGAAAATATTTTAACAAAGATGGGAATAAAAGTGAAGAATTTAAGTTGTACTATTTGCAAGTACATAACATTTTGAAATAAATTTATGTAATTGGAGTTCTTTGGTAATTGTATTTTTTGTTATGGATTTCAGATATCTCTAAAAGTTGATAGATCATAATATAGCAGACATACATGTACCTACTACCCAGTAGGGGCCATGCAAGAGGCAGATGATCAGTGGTTCTCTCTCATCATTAATGTTTCTGTCTCTCTTGCTTCTCTGAAATCAGTCTATATATATAAAAGGCAAGTGACTGGAACAACGGGACAACTGGTTGCTATGAAGCGCACCGGCCCAGTTGACACCGTCACCCCCTCTTCTCTCCCCCCATCTGGCCCTGCCCCCCGATTGGTCCCCCCCATAACAATTGGGGGCAGGTTGGCTGACCTCCCGCGACACACACACACACACACACACACACACACACACACCCCGGGCTGGCCCAGTCTGGTTGGTGCTGGGGCTATGAATGAATTCGTGCACTAGACCTCTAAATTAAAAATTAGCCTAAACTGGTTTGGCTCAGTGGATAGAGTGTCAGCCTGTGGACTGAAAGGTCTTAGGTTTGATTCCAGTCAAGGGCACGTACCTTGGTTGTGGGCACATACCCAGTAGCGGGTGTGCAAGAGGCAGCTGATGGATGTTTCTCTCTCATCAATGTTTCTAACTCTCTAGCCTTCTCTTCCTCTCTGTGAAAAAAAATTAATAAAATATATTTTTAATTTTTATTTTTTTAATAAATCTTAATTATTCATATTATTACAAATGTCCCCCCCCCCCCATTGCTCTCCTCCACCAGGTTCCCACCCCACCCTCTGCCCTTTCCCCACTCCCCATTGTCTTCATCCATAGGTGCACAGTTTTTGTTCAGTCTCTTCCCACATCCTCCTCTCCCCTTTTCCCCAAGAATCATCAATTCACTTCCCTTCCATACCTCTGATTCTATTATATTCAACAGTTAATATTGTTTATCAGATTTTTTTTTAAATTTCCTTGGTTTTTAGATTCACTTGTTGATAGTTATGTATTTGTTGTTCATAGTTTTTATCTTTATTTACTTTCTCTTCCAAAAGAACCCCCTTCAGCAATTCATATAATTCTGGTTTGGTGGTGATGAACTCCTTTAGCTTATTTTTTTTTTTATTAGTGAAGCTCTTTATCTGGCCTTCGATTCTGAGTGATAGCTTTGCTGGGTAGAGTATTTTTGGCTGTAGGTTCTTACTATTCATCACCTTGAATATTTCTTGCCATTCCCATCTGGCCTGCATGGTTTCTGTTGAGAAATCAGCTGATAATCTTATAGGTGCTCCTTTATAGGTAACTACCTGCTTTTCTCTTACTGCTTTTAATATTCTCTCTTTGTCTTTTGCTCTTGGAATTTTAATTATGATTTGTCTTGGTGTGGTCTTCTTTGGATTCCTTTTGTTTGGAGTTCTGTGTGCTTCCTGGACTTGTAAGTCTAATTCTTTCACCAGGTGGGGGAAGTTTTCTGTCACTATTTCTTTCAGTATGTTTTCGATATCTTGCTCTCTCTCATCTTCTGGGACCCCCATAATTCTGATGTCGGTTTGCTTGAAGTTGTCCCAGAGGTTTCTTACATTATCTTCAATTTTCTGGATTCTCTTGCCTTCTTGCTTCTGTGGAGGAGTGTCTTCTGGCTCTTTATATTCTAAATCTTTGACTTGATTCTTGTGATCCATTCTGTTTTTACTACTCTGTATAATATTTTTTATTTCAGACAATGTATTCTTTATTTCTTGTTGATCCCTTATTATTTCTTGTTGATTCCTTATTAATCTAGTTGATCCCTTTTCATATCCTCATAGGCCTTATCGACCTTTTCTAGGAAATTCTTTAAAAACCTTATAAGCGTAGATTTGAACTCTATATCCATTCGCTTTTTGTCCTCCATTTCTTTTGTTTGTGATCTATTTTGTTGTCTCGGCATTTTCGCAGCTTCCACGATGAGGCTGGGTTTCAGGGTGGAGCCTACAGCCTTGGCTTCCGTCAGCCCTGTCCTATGCGGCTCCTGAGTCTCAGTATTCCCCAGGGTCCTTTAATACTGGCTGCAAGCACCTTTCTGAGAGAAAGGTGCCCTCGATTTTCGCCTGCTACCAAACAGTCTAGGCTCTCCCCCAGTGAACCCGGAACTGGGGTTCAGTTCAGTTGGAAGTGGAGTTGGAGGTGGCGTTCAGAGCAGTCTGGAGCCCGTCTGCTTCCCGCCAGGGCAATCCCGCGGCACAGCCAACTGTGCCTTCTCTGTGCGCAATGTGTGCACCTCCGGGGTGCCTGTTTTGGCCATATGTCCCCCCTGTTTTGGCCATATGTCTTCCCCCCCTTCAATTTGGCCATATGTCCCCCCTTTTTTGGCCATATGCCCCCTCCCCAATTGACCTTTCCCCAGCCTTCCCTACTCCGCTCCCCCCTCCCCCACCAGTGTCTTGGTGTCCATTGGTTATGTTTATGTGTATGCATACAAGTCCTTCGGTTGATCTCTTACCCCCCCCCCCCCCCCAAGCCTTCCCACTATAATTGACTGTCTGATGTTTCTCTTTCTCTGTATCTTTTTGTTCATCAGGTTATAATGTTCTTTATTATCCATAAATGAGTGAGATCATATGGTACTTTCCTTTCACTGACTGGCTTATTTCCACTTAGCATTAATGCTCTCCAGTTCCATCCATGCTGATGCAAATGGTAAGAATTCCTTCTTTTTTATAGCAGCATATTATTCCATTGTGTAGATATACCATAGTTCTCTAATCCACTCATCTGCCGATAGTTGTTTCCAGATTTTAGCTATTGTAAATTGTGCTGCTATGAACATAGGGGTGCATATATTCTTTCTGATTGGGGCTTCTGTTTTCTTAGGATCTATTCCTAGGAGTGGGATTATTGGGTCAAATGGCAGTTCCATTTTTTAATTTTTGAGGAAACACCATACTGTTTTCCACAGTGGCTGCACCAGTCTGCATTCCCAACAGCAGTGAAGGAGGGTTCCTTTTTCTCCACAACCTCTCCAGCACTTTCATTTGTTGATTTGTTGATAGCCATTCTGACAGGTGTGAGATGGTATCGCATTCCTGTTTTGATTTGCATCTCTTGGATGTTTAGTGACTTTGAGCATGTTTTCATGTCTCTTGGCCTTCTGAAAAGTGTCTATTTAGATCTATTGCCCCCCCTCCCTTTTTTTTTATTGGATTGTTTATCTTTCTTTTGTGAAGTTGTATGAGTTCCTTGTAAATGTTGGAGATTAAACCCTTATCGCTGATAACACTGGCAAATATGTTCTCCCATGCAGTGTGCTTTCTTCTTGTTTTATTGATGGTTTCTTTTGCTGTGCAGGAACTTTTTATTTTGAGGTAGTCCCATTTGTTTATTTTCTCCTTAGGCTCTCTTGCCCTAGGATCTGTGTCTGTAAAGATATTGCTATGGCACTAACTGGTTTGGCTCAGTGGATAGAGTGTCGTCCTGTGGACTGAAAGGTCCGGGTTTGATTCTGGTTCAAGGGCATGTACCTTGGTTGTGGGCACATCCCCAGTAGGAGGCATGCAAGAGGCAGCTGATCGATGTTTCTCTCTCATTGATGTTTATAACTTTCTATCCCTCTCCCTTCCTCTCTGTAAAATATCAATAAAATGTATATATTTTTAAAAAGATATTGCTACGACATATGTCTGCAATTTTGCTGCCTTTGGAGTCTTGTAGGATTTTAGTGGTTTCCAGTCTTATGTTCAAGTCGTTTAGCCATTTTGAGTTTGTTTTTGTGTATGGTATAAGTTGTGATCTAGTTTCATTTCTTTGCATGTATCTGACCAAACTTCCCAGCACCATTAAAGAGATTGTTTTGACTCCATTGTGTGCTCTGCCTTTGTCAAATATTGAGTATAATGGCTTGGGTCAGTTTCTGGGCGCTCTATTCTGTTTCATTGGTCTATATGTCTGTTCTTGTGCCAGTACCAGGCAGTTTTGAGAACTGTGGCTTGTAATATAGCTTGATGATCCTTCCAACTTTGTTCTTCTTTCTCAGGATAGCTGTGCCTATATGGGGTATTTTTTAAAATTTTTTTATTTCAGATGAATATTTGTAAAGTTAGAGCCAGAGTATGTGTGTGAACTCGCAACTTTTTTGCCCTGACACTGTGCTCGACTCTGCTCACGTCTCTGTGCACATCTTATTCCTCTGGCACAGCGAAGCTGGTTTACTGGTAAAGTTTAAGGCTCCCTTTTTGTGCCCAGCCAAGCTATGAGTTAATTTCTAGATTTCCCTTCTGTCAGCAGCCCTGTGGACCCACTTCCACATTTGCAGATTATTCTGGCCCCAATGTCGGTGGATTTTGCGGGGCACAGACTTCCTCTGAACCTTTAGATTCTGGTGCGTGCGTTTTCTCCCTTCAGCCTGAATGGCAGACCTCACCTTTCTCTGGGCGAAATCTGACCTTTCTATGAGAAGGTGCAGAGCTCATCCAAGTCCGCATATTTGCGCAGCTGGTCCCGGGGTGTTGTGGTTGTAGGGTCCAGGCAGGTATCCAGTTCTTCCTGGTGAAGGTAAGGTTAGGCTTCTGATCACAGCCACTCTCCCCTTCAAGATGCCGCGGTCTCTGAAACAGAACCGGTTCCGGGAGAGATTTCAGCAGCAGCAGTAGAGGCTGCCTGGTCAGGGGAGCCCAGTCCGGCAGTCCCCTAACAGTCCCTTGTAATATTCCGGCGTATAAGACGACTTTTGAAACGGAAAAAAGTCAACCAAAAATCGGGGATGGTTTTATATGCCTAGTATATCCTGAAAAACGTCTGGATATGCCGCTAAACGAATTTTCCAACTCGATCCTGCACCAATCATTGCAAGGCTGCTCGGACCGCCTCTAGCTCAGCCAATCCAAGCAGGCTTTTTATGCATGCAAATTATACATGTTCTGTCCCCGAAGCTACACTGTGTTCTAGTAAAAAGCCTGCTCAGATTGGCCAGAGTCAGAGAGGCTATCTATTATAACCTTTGAACCTTTGCTTGTTGTGATTGGCTCACCGTGGTATATACAGTTGCAGTACAGGAACATTCTGTGTAGCCAAAGCTGCTGTATCAGGACACATACAGTGAGTTAGAAAGTACCGTAATAGAACATTCTGTGTGTAGCTGAAGCTACAGTACTATATAACCCCGGCCTAAAAGATTAGTGGGTGTACAACAAATGGCTGGTAGAAAAGAACCCATCATGGCTCCAGCAAGAAGAAGGAAATTTGAAGCCAGTTTCAAACTGAAAGTTGTAAACTTTGCCAAGGAACACAATAACTGTGCTGCGGCAAGACAATATGGAGTAACAGAAAAGATGGTCCGAGACTGGAAAGCAAATGAAGATGCATTAAAGAGTATGCCAAGGAGTAAGTGTGCATTAAGAAGAGGCACCCCTTATTGGCCAGAACTCGAAAAGCATGTAGCAGACATGGTTCTTGAACATCGTCAAAATGGTTATGTAGTGACACGAAACAAAATACGTATGTTTGCACTTCAGTGGGCCAAATCTAACCCAGATAACAGCAAAGGATTTAAGGCCACTGTATCCTGGAGTACTAGGTTCTTGGAAAGGCACAATCTGGTACTGAGGCAAAAGACCAAAATTGCACAAAAATTACCTGCAGATCTTGACGGCAAAGTAAGTCTTTTCCATCAATATGTAATACAACAGCACAAGAAATATGGCTATGCATTAAGTCAGATCGGAAATATGGATGAAACTCCTATGAATTTTGATATGGTTGGAAATAAAACTGTTAATCCAAAAGGTGCAAAAACAGTGTTAATTAAAACAACAGGACATGAGAAGTCCAGTTTTACAGTGGTACTAGCATGTACTGCTGATGGTGCCAAACTAAGACCAATGATTATTTTTAAAAGAAAAACAATGCCGAAAATCAAGTTTCCTGTTGGAGATTTTGTACAAGTGAATGAAAAAGGATGGATGGATGAAGAAGGGGTAAAGCTATATGGCTTGATAATGTATGGAGTAGGCGACCAGGTGGACTTGGCAAGAACGTAGCCTACTGGTGTGGGATATGTTCAGGGCTCACTTAACTACCAGCACAAAGAACAGACTGGCAAGAATAAACACAGATGTGGCAGTTATTCCTGGAGGATTGACATCATTAGTACAGCCACTGGATTTGTGCCTAAACAAGCCATTTAAAAATCGCATTAGAGAAGAGTGGAATGAGTGGATGGTTAGCGGCGAAAAGTTATTCACAAAAGGAGGAAACATGCGTGCGCCACAATTGGATGTTTTGTGTAACTTTGTCATAAAAGCCTGGAATGATATTACTGAAGAAACAGTAATCAGGTCTTTCAAGAAGTGTGGCATATCAAATTCTTTGGGCGATATGGAGGATGACTTCTTATGGCAAGATGAAGGGGAAGCTGAAGCCACACCATCTGATTTGGAATTTGATCCATATGATGACTGTCTTACAAATGTACCACAAGAGGTCATTGAACTTATGATGTCAGAAGAAGAACATGATGAGAATTTTGAAGGATTTTAAGCTCACAATGCTCCTCTGCCTAGAAAAACCTCTTATCATCCCAGTCAGTCACAAACGCGTTTTTTGCAAGTTCTTCATCTAATTTTCTTTCCAGATGATGCCATCATTGTTAATGTTCTCTTTTGGATTTCTTATTTTTCGGTCAAGTTCATGGCATTGCCATTTGTGAAGAGACCTTCCATTTATCATATCAATGTACGGTATATTACGGTATGTTTGAAAAATGTCATTCATTAAAAATTTAATTAAAAAAAGAACTGGTGTTGCCTTGAAAGTGGGGGGGTAATCTTATACAGCGAATATAGGCCTAAACCTATGTTTTAACTGTAAAATTAGGGGGTTGTCTTATACACCGGAAAATACGGTAGCTGTCCCTCACTGTACACTCCCTGTACGTCCACACACTCCTTTCATTCTCTCATTCGCACACTGTCTTGCAGCCTGTCTTCCTGTCGGCAGCCATCTTCGATCTCCCTGTTTTATTCTTAATTGGGTTGCTTGGAGTCTGCCTCATATATATATATATATATATGTACTTTATGGGTCAGCCTGAGATTTGAGCAGTTAATATGAAGCATTTAGGGTTCCCTTTCAGTGACTCTATTTTGCAGGATTATTTTTCCCACTATATTCCAGCTACTGTCATCTTGAGTTTGGTATTCTGGTTCTTCAAGCCAGTAAAACTGAGATTTCTATTGGAGTGTTAGCTGCTCAGTAGATGTAAGTGGGTCCTGTCTTCATGCAGAAAAACTTAAAAAAATGGGAGACTCACTTTGTGCTGTTCCCTTTTTCACATATGGACCCACCCAATTGCTGCCTTCTTTTGGTTGCTTTCAGTGCCGCTAAGTAGTCATTTAAAAAATTTTATGTTGTCCAGAATTTATGGTTGTTAGTGGGAAGTTTAGTAGTCCCATGGAACCTTCATATGTGGGTGCACTTTTCTAATGTTAATACAGAGTCATAGAGTGTATTTAGTTGTAAAAATATATTTATTTCCACATGTTACTTTGAAGTAGAATTTTAATCCCCCTCCCCAGTTTTTTCCATCAACATTTAAGCACGAAGGGTGTGCTGGTATTGATTTGGTTAGAGAGTTATTTATAACGTATGTGTGTCTATTCCTAGTAGACAGGAAGAATTTATAATTTATAAAATTTTGAGGCATTGTTGGGAATTTAACTATGTGCTGCCAGGTGCTGTGCTAAAACACCTTGCATGGATTATTTTGTTTAATCTTCAGAGCAATATTTGTAGATAGGTACTATTCTAATTTCAGATGAACACCTTTCAGAAATTTGCTTAAGGTTGCATAGATACTGAACAACAGAGCTAGAATTCTAACTTGGGTTAATCTGACACCAGCATCTCTTTAGCCACTTAAGTTGACTAAGTTTTCTCTCTTGTGTTAACATTTTGTGATTATAATTCGTTTTTACTTTACTAGAACATTTAAGTTTAGAAATTTTCAGATTTATGTTTGTAGTGTGCCATCTGTTGGTAAGATTCAATAATGCAGCCTGGCCAAAGGAGGAGTATAAATTTAGGAATTTATATGTATGTGTACTAGTATTTATAATCCAGGGCACATTTAATTGGGTAATGATAGTAGAGCACATTTTTAAAAAAATACATTTTATTGATATTTTACAGAGAGGAAGGGAGAGAGAGAGAGAGAGCTAGAAATGTTGATGAGAAACATGGACCAGCTGCCTCTTGCACAATCCCCACCGGGGATGTGCCCGCAACCAAGGTACATGCCCTTGACCGGAATCGAACCCGGGACCCTTCAGTCTGCAAGCCGACGCTCTACCACTGAGCCAAACCGGTTTCGGCAGTAGAGCACATTTAATTGGGTAATGATAATAGATCCCTTGACTGGAATCCAAACTGGGATCCCTTGGTCTGCCGGCAATGCTCTATCCACTGTGCCAAACCAGCTAGGGCTTAGCTGTATTTCTTAATCGTTACCTGAGAATATGTTCATATTGATTTTAGAGGGAGAGAAAAAAGAGAGGAGAGGGGAGTTGGGGGGAGGGAGAGAGATCGCTGAGAGGGAGAAATACTGATCAGTTGCCTCCAGTATGTGCTCTGGTTGGGATCGAACCCACAATCTTTTGGTGTATGGGATGATGCTCCAACCAGCTGAGCCACCTGGCAGGACTCAACTATATTTTTAGGCAACATTTTTATAATGTGGGTAAATTATATGTGGGTTGTGAAACTAAATATCTAGCAATAGGGAAGTCATAGCTTTGAATTTTCCTGTGTATGTGGTGACTCCTGTAATTGGGCATATCCCTTGTGGGGGCCTTGGAAGCTATGTCTATGAGGTTGTATTGAGAAATATTGGCTTTTGAGGGGCATGAGGTCAGGCAATCCTGTATCTTCTCAATGTGTATCTTGTCATCTTGTACTTGAGCTCTCAGCTGCATGGTTGATCTTAGGATTCCTTTGTTAGCAACCTGTGACCCTGATCTGTTTTTCTAAGATGCTGGTGCAAGTGTGGTCTATGGTATTATGGGATTCTTTTATTTTTTATTTATTTTATTAATTTCAGATAGGAGAGAGTGAGAAAAAGAGAGAGAAGTATCAGTGATGAGAGAGAATCATCCATCAGCTGCCTCCTACACCCTTTCCTAGGGATCGAGCCTGCAACCTGGGCATGTGCCCTGATCAGGAATCAAACCATGCATAACCTCCTGGTTCATGGGTGAGTGCTCAAGAAGTGTGCCACACTGGCTAGGTGGTATGATATGATTCTTTATCTCCAGTTGAGCCAAATAATAACCCCTTGGTGAGCTTTGTATTCCTGTGTCCTTCAATTATTGTACAAAGCAATTTATTATATAAATATCCACTATCTTTAGGAAATTTACATTTGAAAATACATGCCTCAAGGTATTTTATAAGTATAAACTTACAGTATAATAGAAGGCCATTTCTGAAATTTTCTACCTCAGATCTAGCCTAATTAACTATATTAAGTTTTCTTGTCTTTATCTTGTGAAATTTTACTAATAATATTTAGATGTGGATTTTTCTTTTTGGTAATTGGGTTTCCAGGATCTATAGATTAGAATTTTTCATCAGTTCTCTGAAATTCTCATCATCTATTTAAACATCTCCTCTGCCCATTTTCTCCTTTTGGAACTCTGAGTAATCATACATTTGAGCCTTGGCCATTGTTTCCCAGTGGTTAGAGCATCACCTTGTGTACCGAAGGGTCTCAGATTCGAGTACCTGAGTCTCAGGTTCAATCCCCAGCCCCATTGGGGCGAGTGTGGGAGGCAACCAATGTGTGTCTCTCACATCGATTTCTCTCTCTCTCTCTTTCTCCCCTCCCTCCCACCTCTTATTCCTCTCCCTTTCTCCCCTTTCCTCCCCTTTTCTCCACACCCCCCCTTCCATTCTCTGGAAAAAATGTCCTAGGGTGAAGATTAACAAAAAATAAAAACCCATATATTTGACCTTATTCTGTTTTACATGCCTGTCAATCCTCCCCTTCCTTTTAAACATATTTATTGTAAAATCATGCATATACTGTAAAATTTGCCCTTTGTTTGTAAGTATACAAATTTGATGGCTTTTATAAATTTATTTAGTTTTATAATGATGAGTCCAGTTTTATTTATTTTTAAAAATAATACTTATTGATTTTTAGAGAGTGAGGAAGGGAGAGGGAGAAAGAAACAATTATGTGCGAGGGAAACGGTGGTTGACTGCCTTCTTGCACATCCCCTACAGGGAATGGAGCCCACAACCTAGGCATTTGCCCTGACCAGGAATGGAACCAACTACAATACTTCTCCGAATAAGGGGTGATGCCCAACCAATTGAGCCACACTGGCCAGGGCACCAAGTTAGACAGATGATGATGGCTTGGATCAGAATGGTAGCAGTGGAGGATGAAAAAGTGTTGATTCTAAGTATGGTTTGAAGCTCACAGGTTTTGCTCATGGGAAAATATATGAAGAAAATATCAAGGATGTCACTAAGATTTTTATAAATATAAAAATAGAACTGTCCATTCATTGAGGTGTGGAAGACTGAATGAGAAATGAGGGTGAAAGAGGAGTTTAGTTTTGGCCATGTTAACTTTGAGATGCCTATTGGACTCAAAATAAAGCTGTTGAGTTGACAGTGGATATATGAGTATGGAGTTGAGGAAAGGATCTGGCATGGAAGTATAAATTGTAAGTCAACCAATATATTGATGGTAAACTAGATGTGAGTAATAAAAGAGTGAATATAATTGGAAAAAAGAAATCCAAATATTGGGGAGAAGAGGAATAAGCAAGGAGAAACAAAGGAATGGCCAGTGAAAGGAATAAAATAAAACTATCTGATGAAGATGTCTTAGAAAGATGAGAATGATCAACCTCTGTTAAATGCTGTTGATATATCAATAAAGATGAGTCCTGAAAGTGGACTCCTGGGTTTAGAGGAAGTCATTGGCTTGAAAACTTGACTGGAATGGGTTTTAGAAAATGTGGGAGAAGAAAAGAGGGAAAATCTTTTCCTAATGAAATTTGCTATAGATGGAGGCAGAAACATGGAGTATTAACTTGAGAGGGAAGTATAGTCAAGCAAAAGTTTGTGTTTTGTTTTTTAAATGTGGAGAACAGTATATTTCATGTTGATGGGAATGAATTAATAAAGAAGGAGAAAAATAAAGGAAGAATTGGTAGAGTGTGTCCTTTAGTTAGTGAGTGGTAGGGGATCAAGAGCACATACGGATCTGTTGTAGTTAAATAGGAGCACAGTTATAGGAAAAAAGGCAGAGTATGGGGTATAGATACTCATTGGTGGGTAGATGTGATAGAAGTTTGTAGGCATTTTTTTCTTAGTAAATGTGAAGTGATTCTATTTAAAGGGGAACCATTGACTTAGGAAATTGACATTTTTAAGTGACAGGTGGAAGTTTGGAGCTAGAATTGGAGAATTTGGGAGATAAACTATTGTTTATCATTACATTACCTGAATGATTTTGAAGGAGCTCACAAAACTTTACCCATAATAATTTTGTCCAGAATATCTCTTCTAGATGTTTCCTTTTGGCTTTTCTTTTTTGTACTGTTCTGGTGAGATATAATACTGTATATGTCTACATCTGAATATATATAGGATGGAACCCAAGATCTTTATCCTAATTTATGGAGTTTTGCCTATCTCAGTACATGTCTCATTCCTTTTTAATCATTTACCCATAGCAAGATACACAGTGTAAGGATTCAGGCAAAAGTCTTAAGTAGTGGTATAAAACATTAAATTTTAATTGTCCTTTAAGTATGAAAGAAGTTTGTATTTACAACTAGAGGCTTGGTGTATGAAATTTGTGCACAGGGTGTGTGTGTCTCTCAGCCCGATCTGCACCCTCTCCAATCTGGGAGATCTCTCTCACAATCCAGGACTGTTGGCTCCCAGCTGCCTGCCAGCCTGGTCACCCCTAACTGTCCTCGCTTGCCAACCTGGTTGCCCCTAACTGCCCTCCCCTGCTGGCCTTCCTGTGGTGGCCATCTTTGAACACATGGGGGTGGCCATCTTGTGTGTCAGAGTGATGGTCAATTTGCATATTACTCTTATTATAGAGGATTATGTAGGATTTTTTTATTTGGGAGTATGTTTATTAAAGCTGGGACAGTGAAACAAAAGGAGAGCTTAAGATACAAGAAGCATCAGGAGAGAACCTAGGCATGCTCTGCTTTGGCTCCCTATAACTTTTAAAGAAGTAAGTCATGGTGGGGCTGCTGTTAGCACACTTAAAAGTCAGAGCGAATGGAACCTTGGGGACAGGTTTTAGGGTAAGTCCAGGATGAGTTACTACTGCCCAATGCTCCCCTAGTTGCAAGCCTTCTGAGGACTCTTAGAATTTAGGAGAAAAAAAGTAAAGATGCATGACTAAGAGGAAAGAAAGGGTGGGAATCCTCTAGAAAGAGCCACCGAAAGGTTCTATTTTTTTTAATTAATCTGATAATCACTGTTACTGCCTTTTCAATGGTTACAACAGCCCCTCTTGAAGTTTTTGGCTCATAGTAGGAATCTAAAACTTAATTTTCCTCCTTTGTAACAGTATCTGCATACACTGTAGATATAATAATGTAAATCACACTGGACTTAAATGGGATGATTCTAATATTTTAGGTGTGCTGTCATCAGGAAGCATGTAGTTTGTAATAAATATTTAGCAAACTGAAAAATAATTAAATAGTATAGAACTATTTCTTTTCATGTATTTGTAATTAAATTATTTTCTTATAATATTAGTGGGTTAATGTATAAAGCATATTTTAAAACTTTTTGTTTCAGTCCCAGAAATCCTGGATAGAAAGTACTTTGACCAAGAGAGAATGTGTATACATTATACCAAGTTCCAAAGACCCTCACAGGTAAAAATACCTTTGTTTCCTCTAGACTCTTCTAGGAATTTAGATGTAAATTGTATTGCTAATTTGCATATTAAAAGCCATAACAATTCATAGAGATGGGGTTTAGAATTAAGATATCCATAGTTCAGTATGCCAGTTCTAAAATAAAACACTATTGTTCTTTCATTGAGATAAAGTTAATATTGCTTTATTTAAAAAATAGATTGTATTATCCTTAATGAATTTATTTTCTATAATGTTGTTAATTTCATTTTGCAATCAGAATAATAAAAGTACTCATTCAATGTTAAAGGAATCTCAAGCTAATATTAAGTAAGTATCCTGAGCTGTAGCTGTTGACAAGAGACATAATTTGTAAACACAACTGGTTATTTCTTTTTATACTAATTGATTTTAAAATTGAATTTTAAAATATTGATTTTTTTTTTATAGAGGAAGGGAGAGGGATACAGAGTTAGAAACATCAATGAGAGAGAAACATCCATCAGCTGCCTCCTGCACACTCCCTACTGGGAATGTGCCTGCAACCACTGTACATGCCCTTGACCGGAATCGAACCTGGGACCCTTTAGTCTGCAAGCCGATGCTCTATCCACTGAGCCAAACTGGTTTCAGCTAAAATTAAAATTTTTAATATATATTTTTGTTGATTTCAGACAGGAAAGGAGAGGGAGGGAGAGAAACATCAGTGATGAGAGAGAATCATTGATAGGCTGCCTCCTGCACGCCCCACACTGGGGATGGAGCTCACAACCTGGGCATGTATAATACACTGACTGGGAATTGGACCGTGACCTCCTCATTCATAGGTCGATGCTCAACTCCTGAGCCATGCTGGTCAGGCTTAAAATTAATTTTATATGAATATGTTAACAAATGGATTTACAAAGTACCAAAAGTTATTAGTGAAAGCCTCCTTTTAAATTCCCCTTCCTTAAGGAAACTATCATTGTCTATTTCTTGGAATAACTTCCAGAAATAGATACCATATTTGCATGTCCACATAGATGTCTCTCTACTCCTCCCTCTCTACTCTAAATACATACTGTTTAGTTCATTGTTTTTATCTTGATGATAACCACTTTGTTCTTAATGGTTCCATCTTTTTAAATTATATGTCTGTATCATAATTTGTTTTAGTAGTCCTAAATTGATGGACACTAGCTGCTCTGTTTTTCTTTTTGCTGTGAGGTGAAAAAAGCTGTGGTGAATAAACCTTGTCCATTAATCATTTTACTTTTTAGCCTATACTTTTAGTACTGGAATTAGATTTTGAGAATGAGTCTACATTTTTATTTTATTTATTTATTTATTTATTTATTTATTAAATATATATTTTATTGATTTTTTTTTACAGAGAGGAAGGGAGAGGGATAAAGAGTTAGAAACATCGATGAGAGAGAAACATCGATCAGCTGCCTCCTGCACACCCCCTACTGGGGATGTGCCTGCAACCAACCAACACGTCCTTGACCAGAATCGAACCCGGGACCCTTCAGTCCACAGGCCGATACTCTATCCACTGAGCCAAATCAGTTAGGGCTAGATTTTTTATTTTGATCAGTACTGCCAACTTGCCTTTCAATAGAGATTATATCAATTTATACACCCTTACCCAAGAGATATGTCTACTATAAAGGTTTTTAAAAATACTTTTTCTAATCAAATATCTTTTCATATATATGTTTTTAGTGTGAATTATATGTTCATATATGTTCCTTTTTAAAATGATTTGATGAAGCTCTGTGTATTAGGGAAACCAACCTTTTGTTCTGCAAATATTTTTCTCAGTTTGTTTTCAAACTATTAGTGGCACATTTTTATCAGGTAGAAATGTTGTATTTTTACATAATTAAATCTATCAGTTTTTTCTCCTATAGTTTCTGGATTTTATGTTATACCTACTTGTATTTAAAAATATAAAAACATGTGAGTTTAAAAAAGTAGTTACTTGAATGTGTAAATAAAGTGTAAAAATGACCTATGATATCAACTGAAACAGAAACTGTATAATAATTTTCCTTCATTTTATACTTTTATATAGATTTTATATAGGTTAGTTTAAACTATAAAAAACTTTTCCCCTTTAAGTAATAAATTTACCTTCTTTATAGATGCCTTCCAGGATGTCAAATTTGTCAGCAACTTGTCAGGTAAGTTTCATAACATAACTCTTGCACACATTTTAAAAAATAAAACCAATCTATTAGAAACTTCAGAATACAGTGGGATAAAACTTATAGGCTATATATTTGAGAGTTCCTTTACTCAGACCTGGGAGGTGAAGGACAAGGTAAGGTTGCTTGAAACTCAAGTGAAGCTACCTGAGCAGAGTCCTAAAGTTAAATGTGAATTAGTTGTGTAAAGACAGATGGAAAGTGATTTTGACAGAACAGGATGTGGGCAAACTTGACAGTGGAAGAGATTATGGTTCTGTCATAAAACTCGAGAATGTAAGTTGAATGTTGGAGAGATCTGAGACTGGAAAAATGAGTAGGGGCCAAATCATTTAAGCTCTTTGTGTATATGCCACATGATTTTGATTTCATGTTAACAGCATATTGTATGGGGAAATAACAGGCTTATTTTTCTCTTTCTTTTTTTTTTTCTTTCAATGCAATGGAGATTGAGTTGGGAGAAAAAAATAGTATGGAAAGCTTTGGAGTAATTCTGGCAACTCTGAAATAAAGGCTGAATTAAGGTAGTAGCTATGATGATGAAGAGAAATAGACATTTGAAAGGATAAATGAGACAAACTCAATATGATTTAGTGATGTGTGGAGAAAGGAGGATTTGAGATGGTTCGTAAATTTCTTACTTTGGCAACTAAGTAAATAGTATGCTCATTAAGATCTGATAAAAGAATAGAAGAGGAAGACAAATAGGTTTGTGGTTGGTATGTTAGGAACAAATGTGTATAGAATGAGTTCATTTTAGATATACTGAGATTTACCATCTATGGTCTTGATATTCATTTGTTCCTCTGGATTGGAAATTCCATCTGGTGTTTTTCCATTCAAGCTAAAGAACTTCCTTTAGCCTTTGGTATAAAGCAGATATACTGGAGATGAATTTTCTCAGCTTGGTTTATCAGAAAATGTTTATTTACTCTCAGACTTAAAGGATATTTTCACTAGATATTGAATTCTGAGTTGGTAGTTCTCTTATTCTGGCATTTTAAAGGTATTTTACTGTATTCTGGCTCTTGTTAGTGGTGAAAAGTTAGCCATCATTAATATAGCTGTTTTTCTGTATGTAATGGGTCTTTTTTTCCCGTCAGCTGCTTTAAAGTGTTGTGTGTGTTTTTCTTCTGTATTTTTGGTTTTCAGAGTCAGGTCTCTAATGTGCCTGAGAGTGGTTTTTTGTACTTACTTTGCCTGTGTCAATATTTGCAAGTTATTTTCCACCAAATTGACAAGTTTTCAACTGTTGTTTCTTAATTTATTTTCCTGCCTCAATCTGTTTTCTCTTTTCCTTATGGGACTATAGTAATATCTATGTTAGATTGCTTAATGTTTTCCACAGGTCACTGGTGCCATATTTTAAAATAAAAAATTTTTACATTTATTAAATTTACAGAGTGGCCAGATTATTATTATCTCTGAACACATAGTAATCTTGCCACTCAGTGTATATTCTATATAATAAAAGGCTAATATGCAAATTATTCCCTTGACCAGGAGTTCAACTAGCATGGATCTCACCATGTATGAATTAAGTACCAGACCTCATACACACACACACACACACACACACACACACACACACACACACACACAGAGTGGCCAGATTATTATGTGTTCAGAGATCATAATATTCTGGCCACTCAGTGTATACTGATCTGTATTTAGGTTCACTAAATCTCATATCTGCAATTTTCAAAATGTTGTTTTGCCCATCCAGTGAACTTTTTATTTCATGGATTATTTTTTTTAAAATTTAATATATTTTATTGATTTTTCTTACAGAGAGGAAGGGAGAGAGAGAGCTAGAAACGTCAATCAGAGAGAAACATCGACCAGCTGCCTCTTGCACACCCCCTACTGGGGATGTGCCTGCAACCAATGTACATGCCCTTGACCGGAATCCGCAGACTGACGCTCCACCGCTGAGTCAAACCGGTTTCAGCATGCATTATATTTTTTAATTCTAGAATTTTCACTTGATTCTTTGCATGTATCTTTCCAATTTTCCTAACACCACTTATTTATTTTTTTAGGTAATAATAGTTTGGTAATATCACAATTTTAATAAGCCATTATTATATTAAGCCACTTGTAGAGAGGGTAATTTTTATATTTCTCTGTTACATTTTGATCTTTATTTATTTGTAAGTAATTGAATATCAAATGCATAGTAAATACCTTTCATTGTGTGCACACAATAATTTAAGAAAACTAACAATATTAAATTTTTTGAGAAAGAAAATATGTACAGATATTTCCTTTGAAAATGTTAACCTGGGAATTTTTGTATAATTTATCATAGATATAAAAATAGAGTTATGTAGATGGTGGCATGTTTTTAATATTTAATAATAATAATAACTGATTTATTTTTTCTGCTAATTTGATGTTGATTTTATAATTTCAGAATTTTAAGCAAAAAGTTCCACCTACCACAAATACCCATTTCCCAGAAGGATGGCATTTAAACTACCTAACCAATACCATTTATTTGCAAGGACTGTCTTTACCCCATTGTATGTTCTTTCCTTCTTTGTCAAATATTAATTGACCAAATAGGTGTGGGTTTATTTCTGGGCTTCCTATGCTGTCCTATTAATTTATGTCTTCTTATGCCAGTATCATGCTGTTTTGAATACTAAGCCTTATAGTATAGTTTAATATCAGGTGGCCTGATAATTCCAACTTTGTTTTTCCCCTCAAGATTGCTGTGGCTTTTGAGGGTCTTTTTATGGTTCCCTGTACATTTTTGGATTATTTGTTCTACTTCTGTGAATCATGTTATTGGTATTTTCATAGAAATTGCATTGAAACTATAGATTGCTTTGGTTTGTGAGGACATTTTAATGATATTAGTTTTTCTTACCTGTGATTATGCTATATTCTTTTAGTAGTATCTTCTTTGATTACTTTCCTCAGTATCTTATTTTCTGAGTACAGGTCTTTTATCTCCTTGGTTAAATTTATTCCTAGGATTCTAATTTGATAGTAGTTTTGTAATAAGATACCTACTGTCATTCTTTGTTTTTCTGTACATAATGTGACACTTGTAGTCTGGCTGCTTTTAAGCTTTTATTATTGGTTTTTAGCAGTGTTGTATTGTGATTTCCTCAAGCTCATTTTGCTTATTCCCTATTGAACTGCTCAGATTTTCTCAGTCAAATAGTTTTCAAATTTTATTTCTATTCCCTCAATTCTGGTGATTTATGTGTGTGTTGAGCTACTTGAAATTATTCCACAAGTCACTAATGTTCTTACTCCTTTTTTCTTTCTAAGTGTTTCATTTTGGGTAGATTTGATTGCTGTCTTCAAGTTTACTGTTGTTTTTTGTAGTGTCTAATATGTTATAAATCTAACCCTAGGACATTTTTATTTCAGATATTTCTTTAGCTATCCTAATTGGGATAGCCTCTATAATATTGTAAAAGCCTAATATTCTAAGTATCCGGTTGTCTGGTTGTTTGTTCAACCAATCAAAGTGTAATATGCTAATGATATGCTAAGGCTGCTCAACCTCTCTCAATGATGTGCACTGAGCACCAGGGGACAGTCGACCAGTCACTGTAATGTGTATGACCACCAGAGGGCAGATGCTCTGACGGATAGGTTAGCTTGCTGCTGGGGTCCAGTCGATAGGGACTGAGCAAGATGGGCCAGACACACCCTGGAGGCCTCCTGCGGTCTCTCCCTGGCTGGCCAACCTCCTGAGTCCCTCTCCGACCCTGATAATGCACAGGTGGGGTCCCTCCGCCTGGTCTGCACCCCTTCACAATTCAAGATCCCTTGAAGGGTGTTGGAGAGCTGGTTTCTACCCAATCCCTCAGGCCAGGCCAAGGAACCCCACTGGTGCATTAATTCGTGCACTGGACCTCTAGTTTTAAAAATAAAACCTTTCCAATTCCTCCCTCATCCTGTTAATGTTTTCCTCTAATTTTTCCAAACATATTCTTAATATTGAACTTATTTATAATGGCTGTTTAGTGTCCTTTTCTGCTAATTTCATTACCTCTGTACAATTTCTAGGTCTTCATTACTGATATTTTTTCACTTATATTTTCCTGCTTTTTTGATTGCCTTGTAATTTCTGATGGTTGCTGCACACTGTGAATTTTATGTTTTGGTACTGGGTTTTGCTGTATTCCACTAGCTTTGGACTTACTTTAGCATGCAGTTAAGTAATTTTGGGTTAGTTTGGTTCTTTCAAGTCTTGCTCTTAAACTCTGTCAGGGCATATGCAGTCTATACTCTCCTGAGGACTCTATTACATTATAGACCTCCTATATTATGAGATCTCTTGATTCTTTCTGACAGGAACACTAAACTATTGCCTGTCTTTTGTGTACTTTAGAAATTATGTATCCTACTGCTGTCTAGCAGTTGTTAACATATCCTTGGGTATATACCGTATTTTTCGGACCATAAGACGCACTTTTTCCCCCCCAGAAGTGGGGGGAAAATGTCCCTGCGTCTTATGGTCCAAATATAGCCTACACATATACTTTAAAAAAAAAGTTTTTTTACTTGCCCGGCTCTGTGTGGTCTCTGTGTGCTTTCCCGGCTCTAAAATGGTTCTAAATGCTGCTGTTTACTTTACAGGGTTGATTACATGTGTTTATGACTGTGATGTTGGGTTTTAATGCACATAAAATATTTTAGGACACTATTTGTTTCAGAATCTTTTTTTCTTTATTTCCCTTCTCTAAAAACTGGTGTGTCTTATGGTCCGGAGCGTCTTATGGTCTGAAAAATACGGTAAATTAATTTGTATTTTCTTGAATTCTGTATACATGGTATCCTTTTGGTGGCATCCAGTTTTTTTTCACTCAGCATGATGATTTTGAGATACATCATATTATTGTGTCTATTAGTGGTTCATTTCTTTCTGTGTTTAAATACTGTTTCTATTATATAACTACTAGAAGCCCAGTACGCGAAATCGCATGGCTCACTGTGCTTACAGCCCCGCCCACCTGCGCCAGTTTTTGGTCATTACAGTGTTGGGGCAACAGGCTTTTTGTGTATATAGATACTATTTTGTAGAAGCTCACACTAAATTTAGATGAATATATCATTATATACTAATATATTTGTACTATTTATTGCTGTAGTAAAGATATTATTTTAGCTATATTAAAATCAAAAGCTCAAATTATTTTTATATTCTTTGATTCATTTAATTCAGTTTTTCATTGACTAATTTTTTTAAAGTTTTTAATTTTATTGTTTTTCTTTAGGTGTTTTTGTGGTCGCTTGGTCAAGCAACATGCTTGTTTTACTGCAAGTCTTGCCATGAAATACTCAGATGTGAAATTGGGTGACCATTTTAATCAGGCATTGGAAGAATGGTCTGTGGAAAAGCATACAGAACAGAGCCCAACAGATGCTTATGGAGTCATAAATTTTCAAGGGGGTTCTCATTCCTACAGAGCTAAAGTATGTCACATATTTGATTTCTTTACTTCATTTATGTTGTTATTTAAATAATATATGCTTGTTATCTGACAGTTTATATAATCTATGTCAGGAAACCAGTCCCAGTAATTCTTTTACATATTTTTAAGTTCTTTGTAGAAGTGCATAAAATATATAATTGTTATACCTTGAACCTTTTATCATTATAAAATATCTTTTATTTTTTGTTTGTTGACTAAGCCTGCTTTTTCAGTAATCAGTATAGCTAATTTTTTCTTTTCTTTTACTGTTAACCTTTCCTTACGTTTAAGGTTTTCTTTTAAAAACTAGTTCTTATTAGCATGTTATTTACATATTTTTAATTTTTATATTCTCTTTTAAAAATATATTTTTAAATTGATTTCAGAGAGGAAGGGAGAAGGGGGAGAGATATAGATACATCGGTGATGAGAAATGATCACTGACCGGCTGCTTCCTGCACGTCCCCACTGGGGATGGAGCCCACAACCTGGACATGTGCCCAGCCGGAGAATCAACCATGACCTCCTGGTTAATAGGTTTACATTTAACCACTGAGCCATGCCAGCCAGGCTTACAGTATTCTTAGAAACAGTTTGAATACATTTTTAACTTGTTACTATTATAAATTAGTACTTTTACTACTTTCTGACAATGCAATATCCTTTAGAACTTTAGTAAGTGCATTTACTTTCCTTATGGCTTACCTGCTTTTTGTTGGCATGAGTTTTATTTGTGTATTTAAAACCCGAAGACATAATTGTCTTTCATTTAGATTTACCAACGTTTTATTCTTTCCATTGTTTTGCCTGTCTCCTTCTCTTGATGGGAAAATAGTGCCAATTGGTGGTCCCATCTCTAAAAGTTTTTCTATTCTCGTGGATCCTTAATCCACAAGTTCTCATTGCTTGGTAGCCCTCTGATGCCTCAAAATAGATGTTACTTACCTACTTTTAGTTTTTCTAGTTTCCAGAGGCAGAGATGGTCCAAAGCAATCTAGTTCATTGCCAGAAGTAGAATTCCTCATTTATTCTTAACATAATCTGTTTTTTAAAAATTAGCTTTCGACTGTTTTCCAAACACTACTGTATATACTGTCTTAATTATAATAATTAAGTTTTCCAAACATTACTGTATATACTGTCTTATTATAATAAGACTAATGCAGAAATACTTAGTATAGAACAAATCTTTTTCAAAGCATTCTCAAGGGACTCTGAAATCTTTTTTTTTTTTTTTTTTTTTTTTTTTTTTTTTTTTTGTGCCAGGACTCTGGAATCTTAATCAGTGTTGAAGAATTCTGATATTTTGGGATATTTTTTCATTGGTATTTGATATTTGTAATGGATGGGCAATATATTGTTTTGCAAATAACCTTTCTTAAAGATATTTAAAAGTGTTTTTTCTTCCAACATCTGAATATTTCAGATTTTTTATGAACTGAATCATATAGGTGCAGTAGATAAAGAGAATGAAGTAGAGTAGTAATAGCAAGTAAATTTTGTGATGTATAATTAAGAGAAATATAATTTTAAAACTACTAATAATCAGAGGATATGGTGGTTTATTTTCTATAGAATTATTTTTTTTAAAAACTAAACTGGTAAACTCATCTGAACATATTAGAATATTGAGTAAAATTTATTATTTTCAGTAATTTGTGGATTAAATCTAGAATTACTTCCACAAGGGAAACAATAATTTATATTAGAAATATTTTTCGCCCTAACTGGTTTGGCTCAGTGAATAGAGCACTGGTCTGTGGACTGAAGGGTCTCAGGTTTGATTTCCGTCAAGAGCATGTACCTTGGTTGTGGGCACATCCCCAGTAGGGAGTGTGAAGGAGGCAGCTGATCGATGTCTCTAACTCTCTATTCCTCTCCCTTCCTCTCGGTAAAATAAAGATCAATAAAATATATATTTTTTAAAAAGAGTGAAAAAATATTTTTATTACTTTACTGCATTATCACAGTTCTTTAAATGAATTCTATCACTGACAAAAACTTTCAGATAGATAATTTAGTATTTGCTTTTCTTAATAGCAAGAGTTGTAGAAGTGTCCATTTTTCATCATTTTCCCCCCACCCCCCATCATTGTAGTTAACCTTAATACATCTCATTTACTGTATACTCATAGTTAAACAAGCTAAAAAATACTGTGGATAAATTTGTAAATTGGATGAACAGTAATTGAATTTATATAAACAGGAAGTGTAACACACTTAAATTGTAAAAATTAAAATGCCACTACTTCTATAGCTTGTACAAAATAAAATGGCTTTCCAACTTTAAAATCATTTGCTCTTGCTTTTTCAAAGTGTAACTATATTAAAAGCAGTCTATGAAATCTACTTTATACTAATCTGATTAAAATAAAAGTTTTCTAAAGTTGTGTAACGTATTATGAAACCTGTGAACATAGTCAATTATTTTGTTTTTTTTTTAAATTTTTTTTTAGTATGTCAGGCTATCATATGACACCAAAACTGAAGTCATTCTGCAACTTCTGCTTAAAGAATGGCAAATAGAATTACCCAAACTTGTTATCTCTGTACATGGGGGCATGCAGAAATTTGAGCTTCACCCACGAGTCAAGCAGTTGCTTGGAAAAGGTCTTATTAAAGCTGCAGTTACAACTGGAGCCTGGATTTTAACTGGAGGAGTAAATACAGGTACTGCGATGATTATACTAATTTTATTTAGTGTGTAATTTTTTCAGAATAACAATTAGATATTTGAAACAATAGTCAACATTGAATATAAATATATTCAGTTTTTCTGTTAAATAATCTACAGTTTCTAGATATAAATGGCAACTGTAAGAATATTTGATTTTTATTTAGTTTTTTTTTAAAAAAATAATACATTTTAGAACAGGGGTTGGCTAATTATGGTCTATCTACCAAATCCAGTTCACTCCTTGTTTTTATAAATAAAGGTTTATTGGAACATAGCTGCACTCATTTGGTTTTGTGTTATTTATGGCTACTTTGTGCTAGTTTAGCTGTGACAGAGACTGTATATTTTACAAAGCCTAAAACATTTACTATTTGGCCCTTTACAAAAAAAGGTTACTAACCCCTACTATAGAGCAAAGTATTGTTATTCCTGCCAATATCTGGCTATTGGTAAATTGGCATAAGAATTTGAGCCCTAACTGGTTTGGATAGGGTGTCGGCCTGTGAACTGAAGGGTCCCAGGTTCGATTCCTCTACCTTAGTTGTAGGCATATCCCCAGAAGGGGGTGTGCAGGAGGCAGCTGATCAATGTTCCTCTCTCATCGATGTTTCTAACTCTCTATCCCTTCCTCTTTGTAAAAAATCAATAATAATAAAAAATTGGAATTTATTGCCTGACCAGTAGTAAGAAGCAGCTTTCAAAATTAATTTTTAATATACTATAATTTTTCATTTCCTATTACATCTAAGGGTTAGATATAATAAAGACCAATTTATTTTAATGTCTAAAGTAAAACAATTATTAACTTAAATTAGCTTGGTAAAAGCTAATTCATTACCAACAACGGTTTTTAAAGACTTATTTTGTATTAAGTATTCTTCTGGCTGCTGAAAATATAGCATTCCACAAAACAAATAAAATATTTACCTTCATGCAGATTACATTCTGGTAGAGAGATGCAGATAACTAAATGTATGATATTTTAGTTTTTCTGAATATTATTTTTTCTCAGGCAAGGGAAACAAAAAATAAATAAATGGGATTACATCAAATTATAAGTTTTTTGCTGGGCAAAGGAACCCATCAACAAAATGAAAAGAAAAACTGCTGAACAGGAAAAGCTACTCACCACTGATACATCCAATAAGAGGTTAATATCCAAAGTATATTTATTTATTTAAAAATATATACTTATATTGATTTTAGAAATGAAGGGAGAGGTTGAGAAAGAGAAACATCAATAATTAGAATCATTGATTGGTTGCCTCCTGCACGCCTCCCACTGGAAACTGAGCCTGCAATCCAGGTCAGAAATCAAACCATGACCGCCTGGTTCATAGGTCGATGCTCAACTACTGATCTATGCTGGTTGGGCAATACCCAAAATTTATAAAGAACTCAGAACAACTCAAAACTTAAAGAACAAATAATTCATTTAAAAGTAGGCAAAGGACCTGAATAGACATTTCTCCAAAGAGGACATATAGATGGCTAATAGTCATGAAAAGATGGTTTTAATCATCAGAAAAATTCAAATTAAAACTACAATGAGATATCACCTCACACCCGTCAGAATGGCTGTCATCAATACATCAACAAACAAGTGTTGATGAGGATATGGAGGAAAGGGAACCATGCATTGTTGGTGGAAATGCAGATTAATACAGCCACTATGAAAACAGTATGGAGTTACCTCAAAAAAGTAAAAATGGAACTGCCTTATGTTCCAGAAATTTTGTTTCTGAGTTTATATCCGAAGAAACCCAAAACACTTATTCGAAAGAATATGTTCATTCCTATGTTCATTGCAGTGATATTTTCAATAGCCACGATATGGAAGCAACCCAAGTGCCTATCAGTATGTTAGTGGATAAAGTAGATATGGTACATATATACAGTGGAATATTACTCAGCCATAAAAAATGAAATGTTAACCATTTGCATGTATGGACATGTATGGAGGGTAAAGTCAAATAGACCAGTCAGAGAAAGACAATAATATATGATTTCACTTATATGTGGAAATCTAAAGAACAATATAAACGAAGGAACAAAACAGATACAGGGAATAGACTGATGATTGCCAGAGGGGAGGTGGGTTTATGAGACTGGGTGAAAAGGTGAAGTGAGAAGTACAGTTTGACAGTTATAAAATAGTTATGGGGATGTCTAGTACAGCATAGGAAATACAGTCATTAATATTGTAACTATGTATGGTGCCAGGTAGGTACTGGAAATATCAGGTGGAACACTTTGTAAAGTATATGTTAATCATTATGCTGTACACTTGAAACTAACAACATAATATGATGTAAACTGTTATTAGAAAAATACAAATTAAAACTGTAGGGAAATAAAAGAATAAAACCTATGTTGAACTCATACAAATGTATAATAAGTTAGATTGTAAGTGCTATGCAGACACATGAAATATAATGTAGAGATGATGGGGACAGTGGAGAGGGCTTCACTAATAAAGTGACATTTGAGTAGAGATGGAAGAAAATGAAGGAGTAAGATAAGACTAATGTGGGGCCTAGCATTCCTATCTAATAAAGAATAATATGCAAATTACTATGTTCATTGCAGTGATATTTTCTTTTTTTCCTTTTTTTAAATATATTTTATTGATTTTACACAGAGAGGAATTGAGAGGGACAGAGAGTTAGAAATGTCGATGAGAGAGAAACATCGACCAGCTGCCTCTTGCATACCACACCCCCCCCCCCCCCCCACTGGGGATGTGCCCGCAACCAAGGTACATGCCCTTGACCAGAATCGAACCCGGGGCCTTTTAGTCCGCAGGCCGACGCTCTATCCACTGAGCCAAACTGGTCCTGGCTGCAGTGATATTTCTTTTTTTCTGTTTTAAATTTTTATTTTTTAAGGCCTAGTAATATTTTCTTTAAAAAAAAAAAATCTATTTTATTGATTTTGTACAGAGAGGAAGGGAGAGAGAGAGTTAGAAACATCAATGAGAGAGAGTCATCGATCAGCTGCCTCTTGCACACCCCCTACTGGGGATATGCCCGCAACCAAGGTACATGCCCTTGACCGGAATTGAACCAGGGACCTTTCAGTCCCCAAGCCGACGCTCTATCCATTGAGCCAAACCGGTTTCGGCTGCAGTGATAATTTCAGTAGCCAAGGAGGGCAGTTAGGGGTGACCAGGCCAGCAGAGGAGGGAAGTTGGGGGTGACTGGGCCTATAGAAAAGGGCAGTTTTGGGGGATCCAGACCTGCAGGGGAGAGCAGTTGGAGGGGACCAGGCCTGCAGGGGAGGGCAGTTAGGGGTGAACAGGCTATTGAAAATATCACTGCAATGATATTAGTTATTTGGCTATCCCTATCTGGATCCTGCCTAAACGGGCAGCTGGACATCCCTCGAGGGATCCCAGATTGGAGAGGGTGCAGGCTGGGCTGAGGGACAGCTGTCTCCCCCCCCCCCCCCCCCCCAATGCACGAATTTTTTGCACCAGGCCTCTAGTAAAGAATAAACAGCTAGTGTGTTTTTTATAGTCCTAAGCCATACTTTTAGTTTTTTGATAAAAAAGATTTGGGAGTGTGATGGTGGTGAGGATTGGGTAGCGTGGTGAATATCAGGGACAATAGGAAGATCTTTATAGAAGGCCTTATAGTCCATTTTAATCTTCTCTAAATGAGAAGGGATGGTTTTAAGCAGAGTTGATAAGACCAAAAATCACTTGTATGATATTTTGAAAGTAAATACCAAATTGCCAAATGCCATAACAAAATACCACAAGATTAGGGTAGCTTGAACAAAAGAAATTTATTTTCTCATATTTCTCTAGGTCCAAGATCAAGATGTTAGCAGGTTTTGTTCCTTCCGAGGCCTTTCTTCTTGGCATTCAGATGGTGACCTTTTCATTGTGTCCTCTCGTAGCCTTTCCTCTGTGCATGTGCGTCCATGGTGCCTCCTTTTGTGTCTCTTTTTTCCTGTAAGGACACCTGTCAGGTTGGATTTGGACCCACCCTAACCACCTCATTTTGATGTAATAACCTCTCTAAGGGACCTATTTCCAAATACAGTAATATTTTTAGTACGGGGATTAGGATTTCAACATAGGAATTTTGGGGAGGATACAATTAAGCTCATAACAAATCATAATGAGGACTTAATGTGGTCTTTTGAATTGTCTTTTCTACTATTCTCCCAGGTTTTCCCATTAGGAAGCTTTTGTAATTATTTGGGGTGTGTGTTTTTTATAGTCCTAAGCCATACTTTTAGTTTTTTGAGATGGTGTGTAGAGCAGTAACAAAAAATGATAGTTACTTACATTGAAGAATCTAAGAGAGAAACTAAGCCTAAGAACATGGTATGTGTTTTAGGCAGTTGTACTGTTTTGAAATTGTAGTTTTTTTTCTCTTTGATCCTGAGTTTTCTTTGTAAGTTTGTTTTTTTGACCTTGTTGCCTTTTGTCTTGTATATGTTAAGGAAAGTATCACCAATTGTAATGTTACAGATGGAGCACATGATTGTTCTGAACACAATGAAGACTTTGAGATAAAGTGAATTCTATTTTGTATAAACAGGTGTGGCCAAACATGTTGGTGATGCCCTCAAAGAACATGCTTCCAGATCATCTCGGAAGATTTGCACTATCGGAATAGCTCCATGGGGAGTGATTGAAAACAGAAATGATCTTGTTGGGAGAGATGTAAGAATGATTTTTAAATTTCTTGTATTCACACTTACTTATAAGCAAAATTAAAACAAGGATCTTTTAGTCAACTTAAAATATTCTTGAGTATACAATACTTTTCAAATTACCTTTTTAAAAATATTTCTCTAACGTTTCCTTCTGATCATTTTGAATATACAGTCATAGATACAAGTAGTAGTAATTGTCATTATAGTGTGAGTAGATTTTGGTTTCTGCCTTTTTAAAATAATTATTTCACACTTATCCCATTTTATGCCAGTATTTATAATTAAATTTTTAATGATTACATAATATTAAGAGTTAATTTTACTTTACTGAGTAGTAATTAAATGCCTTGAATAGGTTAAAAATATAAATTGGTTACGTATATGAAGAGACTATCAAAAAGAAATGACTAATTTATAATGATCACTTTTAAATGTTATTAAATTTCTAATATCAATTTTAAAGATCCTATTTATGACCAGAAAAATAGCAATATGACTTTTGGTTGCTTTTTTTTATTATTTATCGTGTTTTTTTCCACATTATTTACTTATATGCTCCTGCTTCCTTTGCATGTGACAATGAAATATATTCTGCAATAACAGTAAAAATTTACTTGTATCATTCAGTCAATTACTGATTAATCTTTGGCTGCTTAAAAGCTAGTGCTTTTTTTTTTTTTTTTTTTTTTTTAAAGCTAGTGCTTTTTGATGTATTTTTTGACGCTTTCTATTTGTTGCCATAGGTAAATGGAATTTTATCTTCCCTCTATTGCTTACTTCAATTTATTTTTATATTATGTTATATTTAATCTTTCCCACTAACTCTTACATTTGATATTGTTTAGGTGGTTGCTCCTTATCAAACCTTATTGAACCCTCTGAGCAAATTGAATGTTTTGAATAATCTACATTCCCATTTCATATTGGTGGATGATGGCACTGTTGGAAAGTATGGGGCAGAAGTCAGGCTGAGAAGAGAACTTGAAAAAACTGTTAATCAGCAAAGAATTCATGCTAGTAAGGGAATTTATAAATTTGTTACTGAAATTATAAATTTGTTGTTGAAATTATTCTGGGCTATATTAATTGCCAGCAACATTCTTTTTTTTTTTTTGCACTTTATTTTTCATTTATTTATTTCTTTATTAAATTATTACCTGTGTTCATATTTTAACATTGCCCCCCCTCCCATACATACCCCCCTTCCTCAGAGTTTTGTGTCCATTGGTTGTACTTATATGCATGTATACAAGTCCTTCAGTTGATCTATTATCTCCCCCAGATCTCCCTACCCGACCTGCTGTAATTTGACAGTCTACTTGTTGCTTTACTGTCTCTATATCTACCTTTTGGTTCATCAATTTATAATGTTCTTTATTATCCATAAATGAATGAGGTCATGTGGTGTTTCTCTTTCATTGACTGGCTTATTTCACTCAGCATGATGTTCTCCAGTTCCATCCAGGTTGCTGCAAATGATGAGAATTCCTTCTTTTTTATGGCAGCATAGTATTCCATTGTGTAGATGTACCATGGTTTTTGGATCCAATCATCTGCTGACTGGCACCTAGGCTGTTTCTAGATTCTAGCTATTGTAGATTGTGCTGCTATGAACATAGGGGTGCATATATCCTTTCTAATTGATGTTTCTAGTTTCTTGGGATATATTCCTAGGAATGGGATTACTGGGTCAAATGGGAGTTCCATTTTCAGTTTTTTGAGGAAACTCCACACTGTTCTCCACAGTGGTTGCACCAGTCTGCATTCCCACCAGCAGTGCACGAGGGTTCCTTTTCCTCTGCAACCTCGCCAACACTTGTCATTTGTTGATTAGTTGATGTTGGCCATTCTGACAGGTGTGAGATGGTACCGCATTGTTGTTTTGATTTGCATCTCTCGGATAATTAGTGACTTTGAACATGTTTTCATGTGCCTTTTGGCCTTCCTTCTGTCTTCTTTTGAAAATATTCTATTTAGGTCCATTGCCCATTTTTAATTGGATCATTCATCTTCCTTTTATTTTGTTGTAAATATAAGCTGTCTGTAGATATTGGAGATTAAATCTTTATCAGTGATATCATTTGCAAATATGTTCTCCCATACAGTGGGCTTTCTTGTTGTTTTGTTGATGCTAGCAACATTCTTAAAATAATGTTTATTTAAGTGTTGGTTTTATTACATAGCAAGATAGCATGTGAAATAACAAAGAATGACTGACCTTAGATTAATAAGGTGACCTAGGAAAAGAAGCCTAAGGCCAATATCTGAGAGTACTCAGATATTAAAGTCAAAGCCACAAAGGCCCATTGGAAGTTTGGTTGCTGTTGTAATCCTATTGCAGCCCAAAGAATTCAGAAATAATCTTAATGGGTGATATAGTCTAATACATGACTTTGAAATTCAAGATGAAGAGTAAAAGAAGAAAAAATGCTTTATTGCAAAGTAAGAATAACCTTGCTTAAAGTTTTTAACGCGAGTAGTGTCACTTTTTGGTAGGCGTTTCTTAAAAGTTGGTATTCTTAATACTGATCTTTTTCAACCATGATCAAACTTTTTGATTTCCCCAACATCCAGATTTTTGTTTCAAAGAGGAGAAATTGTGTAATTTTAGGAAACCAAGAAGGTGAGCTCTATGGCAAAGGGAAATTCAAAATTACAGAACATTGTATTCAAATTATGATGGAGTCTTAGCATTTCTTTTTAAGATTACAGATGTTTTAGTCGTGGTATTACGTATATTTTGAATTATCTTGCTGCATTGCAGGTTATTAAAAACAAAAATTGATATTCTTTACTAAATTTATTTGTTACTCTTGTAGAGGTCTTGTATTTTATTAATCAGTTCCCTTTATGTAATCCTAATTCTGTCATTAATGTGTGTATTAATGTCTTAATTATTTGGAATCAGAAATATACATTTTTATAATAAAAACAGACATATTAGAAATTCAACTAGAAGCAAACTCTAAAACAAATTAATGTTACACATTTCTTACCAAGAGTTAGTGAAATATACAAAATATTTTTACTTTTCAAAAAATACATAAATTCTAGGATATGTCTAATTGTACATTGGATTTTCTAATTTTGTCTATTAAAACAGTTTAATAGACAAAATTAGAAGTGAAAAAGTAACTTATTCAGTATTTAATTTATGCCAAACTAGTATCGTGTTGAATACTTAAAATGAAGTCAACACTGTATTGAAAGAAATATATTGGCCTTTTATTTTTATTTTGTTTTTGATTGAATAAAAAATAAGATTAAATTACTAAATTTGCCTAATATCTTAACGAATCTTTTTCTTTTTTTAGGAATTGGTCAAGGTGTCCCTGTGGTGGCACTTATATTTGAAGGTGGGCCAAATGTTATCCTTACAGTTTTGGAATACCTTCAAGAAAGTCCTCCTGTTCCAGTTGTCATATGTGAGGGAACAGGCAGAGCTGCAGATCTACTAGCGTATATTCATAAACAAACAGAAGAGGGAGGGTAAGTGTATGATTACAACAAGTTTTTAATAACTATATAAAGAGGCTTGTGTTTTAGAATATTAGATTTATTTCAATATGTTATGAACATGAAAATTTGAAGTTTAATATATATAAACATATATATTTAATGTGTGTGTGTGTGTGTGTGTATTTTTAAAATTTCTTTATTGGTTAAGGTTTTACAAATGTGTCCTTATTCCCCCATTACTTCCCTACCCTCCCACTCATGCTAAAAATATATTTTATTGATTTTTTTTCAGAGAGGAAGGGAGAGGGAGAGTTAGAAACATTGGTGAGAGAAATATCAATCAGCTGCCTTCCTGTGCACCCCCCACTGGGAACATGCACGCAACCAAGGGACATGCTTTGACAGAATCGAACCTGGGACCCTTGAATCCGCAGGCTGAAGATCTATCCACTGAGCAAAACTGGTTAGGGCTAGGCTTTTATGTATATACATTTTTGAACCATGTAAATATAATACCAATTGAGAAAAAGAAATAAAAATGTGCATGAGCTTGTGTTTAAGACATTTTGGTGAAATACTGCTTTACATACCACATTATTTTAAAATTATCCTACCTAATAAAAGAGTAATACGCAAATTAGCCATCACTCTGCTACACCCACTAGCCACGCCCACCAGCCAATCAGCAATTATGCAAATAAACCAAACCAAGATGGCTATGGCCACAGAGAGCAGGAGGGAGGCTTGGGTTTCCCAGGCAACAGAGGAAGCCAAGCTTTTCGCCTGCCCTTGCCGGTCTAAGCCTCCACTCAAGGCTACAAAGTTTCAATTATAAAAGGTAAACAAATCCAAACAGAGTTGGTGGCAGCCAGGGAGCTGGAAAGAGTGGGAGGCTAAGGTTGCCCTGGCAATGGAAGAAGCAAACCTTTCCCCCCACCGCTTAAAGCTACAAAGTTTCAATTATAGAAGGATAATAAACTCCAACAGAAATGACTGCTGGCCACAGAGCGAGCAGGAGGCTTGGCTCTACTCCAGGCTACAAAGTTTCAATTGTAGAAGGTAAATAAATTCCAGATACCAGGGCCTCCGCTTGGATTGCCAGGGGACATGGCTGGCCTGCAAACCACCACAGGCCTCTCTCTCAGGCCACCCCATGCCCCAAGGGAATCACACCCTGATCCGGAACACCCTTCAGGGCAAACCAGATGTCCCCCACCTGTGTACAGGCATCTATCCTATTTCATAAAAAAGTAATATGCAGATTGACCATCATTGCAATATATAAGATGGCTGCCCCCATGTGGACACAAGATGGCCACTACAAGATGGCCAGCAGGGGAGGGCAGTTGGGTGGCACCAGGCCTGCAAGGGAGGACAGTTGTGAGGGACCAGGCCTGCAAGGGAAGGCAGTTAGGGTGACCAGGCCGGCAGAGGAGGGAAGTTGGAGCAAACAGGCTGGCAGGGGAGCAGTTAGACATCAATCAGGCTGGCATGGGAGTGATTAGGGGGTGATGAGGCTGGCAAGTAGAAGTGGTTAGGGGCAATCAGGAAGGCAGGCAGGTGAGCAGTTGGGAGCCAGCAGTCCTGGATTGTGAGAGGGATGTCCAACTGCCCTCGAGGGGTCCCAGATTGGAGAGGGTGTAAGCTGGGCTGAGGGACACCCATCCTTCCGTGCATGAATTTCTTGCACCGGGCCTCTAATCTTTATATAATATCTTATAGAAAATTAGTACTAATATTGAAATACCGTATTATTCGGACCATAAGACGCACTTTTTTTCGCCCAGAAGTCGGGGGGAAAAGTCCCTGCGTCTTATGGTCCAAATATAGCCTACACATATACTTTAAAAAAAAAGTTTTTTTACTTGCCCGGCTCTGTGTGGTCTCTGTGTGCTTGCCCGGCTCTAAAATGGTTCTAAATGCTGCTGTTTACTTTACAGGGTTGATTACATGTGTTTATGACTGTGATGTTGGGTTTTAATGCACATAAAATATTTTAGGACACTATTTGTTTCAGAATCTTTTTTTCTTCATTTCCCTTCTCTAAAAACTGGTGCATCTTATGGTCCGGAGCGTCTTATGGTCCGAAAAATACGGTACATACCTTGGCCAAAACCAGTTTCGCTCAGTGGATAGAGCATCAGCCAGCTGACTGAAGGGTCCCAGGTTCGATTCCGGTCAAGGGCATGTACCTTGGTTGCGGGCACATCCCCAGTAGGAGGTGTGCAGGAGGCAGCTGATCGTTGTTTCTCTCTCATTGATGTTTCTAACTCTCTATCCCTCTCCCTTCTTTTCTGTAAAAAAAAAAAAATCAATAAAATGTATTTTTTTTAAAAAAAGAAATACATAGTACCTTGTAAAAAACTTTGAAATATTTTAAAGAGAAAAATCATTCCATTCCATTTCCCCTTTATGACTTATAGTGGGAGTCTCATGAAGGAGAAAATTTCACCGAGGGTCAAGTACTTAATAAAGTAGCTTTAAAAATCTTGAATAGATCCATCTGTATTTCATATTAGGTTCTAGAAATAATGAGAATGTAAATTTGTGAATTAAGTTATGCTTCCCCTTACTCTAGGAATCTTCCTGATGCAGCAGAACCTGATATTATTTCAACCATCAAAAAAACATTTAACTTTGGCCAGAGTGAAGCAGTTCATTTATTTCAGACATTGATGGAGTGCATGAAAAGAAAGGAGCTTGTAAGTAGGTTTTAGCCTTTTAATTCAAAGAACAATGCAAATTGGTGAGAAAGTTGTTTCATTTAGATTTTAAGATTTTAAATCTTTTTTTAACCATGTGAAGTTGTTTAAGCTGAAAAATACAGAAGAACGATTACAGCTTTTATATGGTATTGAGGCATGTATTTGCACTTTATTTCAGGAAAAATTTCATAACTAGGCCTCCACAGATTTTTATTTAGAGATAAAGCAGCGCATACTAAAGAATTGTTATTGGCCTATCTAAAATATATTTAGAAACAAAAAAACTTAAACTATTTTACTCTGAGTGCTCAAATTAAATTAAAGAGTAGTGCTGCTTACTTTTAGTAATCTAAACATGTGCTTCTGTTTATAAAGAAAATTTTTTATTAACTCTGAGTAGTAGATGATTTGCAGTTTTCTTCCATGTATTCTTTTCTCTATACTTGGAAATGAAGTTAGTTGAAAATTTTGTACAATAGTGTTTTTCTTTATGAAAAATGTTATTACATAAAAATCTCTCCAATTGTCTTACATTGCAATTTATTTTAAGAAACTTACAGTTAAAAAAAACATTTCTCATCAATGACACATAGTTGTTTGGATTAAGTAAGTGTTCACTCTGCAGAAGGAACAGCAGGGTTTTCCCATTTAAGTTTGTTGCTTACTTCAGTAAAGGACATAAGACAGGTGAAAAACTGAATGTAATATGAAATCAAACATTTTTAATGTACTTGCCATTTTACTTGGTAAATGATACAAAGTCTTAATTTCATGTTCTAGGGTTTCTTATTTTCGACCAAAAAATAACACACATTCCAAAACTATCTCCTGTGCAGTTGGAAATAACTTTATGTCTTATGCCTTAGTTTTTAAAACTAATATTATTAATTAATCCTTATATAGATCACTGTTTTTCACATTGGATCAGATGAACATCAAGATATAGATGTAGCAATACTTACTGCACTGCTTAAAGGTAAGATTAAATATTTTTATTTATTTATAAGATCTTTCATAATATATCTCTTTTGTATAAGAAACATTTTTTAATTTAGCAAAGTGTTTGGGCACTGAATTTTTTCAGTAATTTTTATTTGTAAAAGACATGTTAGCTTTCTTTGACAATAAGTGTTTATTTTGTAGAATTATTTTAAGGTTATAGCAGGATTTATGCCATCAGACCCATTTAATTAACCTGTTAAGAATGTGTCACGTTTTTAATTGGCTAAAAAATAAAGGTAATAAAGTATTAGTTGATAGAATTTCAGATAGTCTTCTTAAACATGTTTTTTTCATTCTGAAGATAAATTTGAAAACTAAGGGAACTTCTGTGATTAAGAAGTTAATGCATATACAAATTGAACTGTTTTCCAGTCATTATCTGGCCAAAAATATCCAACTGATATAGCAAATGGTATTACAATGAAAAATCTTTATAAAATTAGAAACTAAAATGATGTCCCACATGCTGCCTAAAATTTCAAGTATGTAAGTGAGTGGGCAGGAGCAGAGCAAGAAAGGACTATTGTTTCATCATTCACAAGAATTTACCAAATACTAGGCAACAATAATTGCCAATAAATGAAACATTTTAAAAATACTATAATAAAATGTAAGATAACATATACATCACCTTGGGTAGAAGAGACCATAGTAATAGGAAAGCCAGAAATGATTAAAAAAAGGGATCAATAAAAGGGATTGTATAAATATAAAAATATATTTGCCATATACTTCTGTGTGCTAGCCACTGTTCTTTAGTGTTTGGGAGGATTTATCTCAGTTTTAACTTTACAATAACGTAAAGGGAAAGATTTTCTATTACTTTGCTCATTTTATAGATGAGGAAATTAATGAATAGGAATGTGGAGGGATAACAATGAGCTGGTGTAAATTAATAATAAAAAGATGATTACCTCATGGAAAAATGAGCCATAATTTATATTCTGTTCATCAGAATAACAGAATAATACAAATGCTTGAGAAAAATGTGGAAAGATGTTCAGTATTTATAATTTTTTACAAAGTAAAATTTTGTCCTAGTTGTTTTGGCTCAGTGGATAGAGAGTTGGCCTGTGTACAAAAGGGCACATGCGTAGGTTGCAGGCTTGATCCCTAGTAGGGGCTGTGCAGGAGGCAGCCAATCAATGATTCTCCCTTATCACTGATCTTTTTATCTCTCTCCCTCTCCCTTCCTCTCTGAAATCAGTAAAAGTATATATTTTTAAAAAGTAAATTTTAAAAGTAAGTTTTTTGTCCTTTCACTAGATATTTTTATACCTCTGATAGATCTTATAACTTTTCTGGAATACATTTTGGCAGTGAAAAGCTATAAAATATCCTTCCAAATTGGCATCTACAAAATCATACTATGTAAATATAGTCCACAAAAACATCAAATATACTTATCAAAAAAACAAAAACAAAAACACACACACAAAAAAAAATCCTGATTATCCACTAGTCATAGAAAATTAAGGTATGGTAATAAGGCACCCAAAGCATGCTGCTGAATACATTATACAGTGCTATCCACTTTTTGCATAAATAATTGAAAGTGTAAATATGTATTTATATATGCACAGAAAAGCACATGTAAGGATGTTTTTCATAATCTTAACAGTCAGTACTATCTCTGATAGAAATGTGTCATCTTTATATTCTTTTTGTTCTACATTCTGAATTGTTTGTGGTGAATAAGGTAGTATTTTTTCTATAGTTGGAAAATAAAAGTCCTCAACCCTGTGGTTAATCTTACCTCTCTGAGGCAGCCTACCTCTGAACAGTGATTGATACCAGCTGTGTAAGTTAGTTAAAAGGGAGTAGGAAGAATTTATAAATGTTTATATTTTAATGAAGATAAATTAATTGAACCTGTCAACTTTTCTCTATTTGATTAGGCACTAATGCATCTGCATTTGACCAGCTCATCCTTACATTGGCATGGGATAGAGTTGACATTGCCAAAAATCATGTATTTGTTTATGGACAACAGTGGCTGGTATGTAAAAAATCTTATGTGTATTTAATTTATGTGTATTAATTTAATATAATTAAATTAAATAAGTAATAACAAAGTGTTTGTTGGAACTGTGACCTAACGATGTTTTACTTGTCAAATAAAAAATATATTAAAGTGCAAAATTACCTAGATACCTCTCTAACATTTCAATCTAATTAGGATTTAATAAGTTCTATTTACTTCTTTGGTAAAACCTTTTTTAAATTTTTATTTATTTTTTTATAGCATAGAGATCTCTAAAAATCCTACCCTGTTTCCCTGAAAATAAGACAATGTCTTATATTAATTTTTTCTCCCAAAGTTGAGCTAGGTCTTATTTTCAGGGGATGTCTTATCTTTCCACACGCTAGCTCTTATTTTCGGAGGATGTCTTGTTTTCGGGGAAACATGGCAGTACTGAAAAAAGTCATAAAAGTAGTATTGTATGCATCCATGTTCATCAGGGCAATCAACCTGTAATTTTCTTTTTCTGTGGCCTTCCTTTCTGGTTTTGGTATAAAATTAGTTTGGAAGAGTTTCCTCCTCTCTATATTTTGAAAGAGTTTTAGAAGGATTGGTATTCTTTGAATATTTGATAGAATGCATCAGTGAATCCATTTGTTCCTAGACTTTTGTTTGTTGGGAGGTTTTTGATTGATTACTGTTCTAATATATAAAAACCCTGGGTTTGTCACATCCACAATGTTGACCAACTGAATGTCAGTCAACCCAGCACTGACTACTGTGGCTGCAGGCGTGGTGACCCATCACTGATTGCTGAGGGGGTTGTGAATCAGGCCCAGAGAGAGGCCTGAAGAGAGAAGCAGGGTCTGAACTGTAGCCTTTATGGCAGCTGTTGATCAGCACTTGCCTCTCTCTTTCTATCCTGGCCTGGCCAGTAGCCTTGCCTTCATTTCTCTGCAGTCCTCTGCCAGGGCTACTGAGCAGCCCTGCCTTTCTGATTAGGTCCTGTTGATAGGCCCAGAGGCTGACTGGCATAAAAACTGACCAATCCAGAACCAAATCTGGGTGAACTGTGAGAAGCCAATGACTGCCTACTTTTGATGCTGACTGGCATAGAAACTGACCAATGAGAACCAAATTGGCTGGCAGGGAAGGGCAGTGGGATCCGGCCTAAACCAGCAGTCAGACAACCCCCTGAGGAGTCCCAGATTGGAGAGGGTGCAGGCTGGGCTGAGGGACACTCTCCCCTTACTTTCACCCATGCAGGAATTTTGTGCACCAGGCCTCTAGTTAATAGTAAGTCTTTTCAGATTTTCTATTCATCATGATTCAGTCTTGATAAGTTGTATGTTTCTAGGAATTTATCCATTTCTTTTGGTTGTCTGCTTTGTTGGTGTATAATTGTTCATAGTAGTCTCATGTGATCCTTTTTATTTCTGTGTATCAGTTGTACTATTTCCTCTTTCATTTTCTTCGAATACTGTCTTTTTTTTTGGTGAGTTTATTTTATTTTTCTTTGTCAACTTTATCTTTTCAGAGAACCAGTTCTTATTTCATTGATCTTCTCTATTGTCGTTTTGGTGTTAGTTTTATTTATTCTGCTCTTATATTTGTTCCCTTTTTTATACTCACTTTGGGCTTTTTTTTGTCTCCTTTTTCTAATTCCTTGAGGTGGAAAGTTAGGTTAAGAATTCACATGTTTCTTGAAGTAGGCTTTTATTACATTCATCTTTTCTCTTAAAACTGCTTTTGCTATAATCTACAAATTTTGTATTTCCATTAGTTTTCATATTTTCTGACTTTATTTTATTTCTCTTTGACCCATTGGTTATTCAGTAACATATTATTTAATCTTCATATATTTGTGAAGTTTCCATTTTTCTTTGTGTAATTAATTTCTAATTTCATATTATGGTTGGAAAAGATGCTTGATATTATTTCAGTCCTCTTCAAATTATTAAAACTTATGTAGTGGCCTGAAAATGCCTTATGTGCACTTGAGAAGAATGTGTATTCTGTTGCTTTTGGATGGAATGTTTTGTCTCTTTCTGTTTAGTCAGCCTGTCTAATGTGTCACTTAAGGCCTATATTCCTTATTGATTTTTTTTGTCTGGAGGACCTCCCTATTGACGAAAATGGATTGAGTGCTATCCCATGCACCAAGAGGTCACTCGTTCATTTCCTGATCAGAGCACATGCTTGGGTGCATGAGTGCACACCCCCAATCAATGTTATGCTGTAATTTATAAAGTTCCCTACTCTTACTGTATTATTGAATTTCCCTTTGGGCTTATTAATATTTGCTTTATATATTTAATTGCTTCTAGTATGTAGGGTGCATCAATTTACATATGTGATATACTCTAGTTGGAGGGACTGATTTATAATCATGTAATAATTTTCTTTGTCTCTTATTACAGTCTTGTTTTAAAGTCTATTTTGTCTACTGTAAATGTAGGTACTCTAGCTTTTTTTTTGGGGGGGGGGAGTGGTCTCTATTTGTATGGAGTATCTTTTTCCATCCCTTCACTTTTAGTCTGAATCTGTCTTTACATCTAAAGTAGGTCTCCTGTAGCCAGAGAGAGAAAGATAAATATCACATGATCTCACTCATTTGTGGAATATAATGAACAACATAAACTGATGAACAAAAATAGAGCCAGAGACAGAGAAGCATCAATCAGAACGTCAAACCTCAGGGAAGGAAGGGGAAGGAGTGGGTAGGGGGGAGAGATCAACCAAAGGACTTATATGCATGCATATAAGCCTAATCAATGGGCACAGACAACAGGGGGGTGGGGGCATAAATGGGAGGTAGGAGTAATGGGGGAATAAGGATACATATGTAATACCTTAAGAAAGAAAAATAAATAAAGTAGGTCTCCTGTATGCAGCACATACAATGGGTTGTTTTTTATACATTCAGCCACTCGATTTTTTTTTAGAGCATTTAGTCCATTTATATTTAAAATAATTATTGATAGATAGATATGTACATATTATCATTTTGCTAGTTGTTTTCTAGATGGTTTTTATAATTCCCAACTTTCTTCTCTTGCTCTCTTTGTGGTTTGCTAACTTACTTTAATGGTAAATTCCTTTCTCTTTTATCTATTTACTTTTTGTCTATTTACAAAAGAAGGACTTTTTTCTCTATAGTTACCACAAGGCTTACATATAATAGCTTATATCTCTATTTTTTATATATATATATATTTTATTGATTTTGTACAGAGGGGAGAGAGATAGAGAGTTAGAAACATCAATGAGAGTCATAAATCAGCTGCCTCTTGCACACCCCCTTCTGGAGATATGCCCGCAACCAAGGTACATACCCTTGACCGGAATCGAACCCAGGACCCTTCAGTCCTCACGGCGACGCTCTATCCATTGAGCCAAACCAGTCCCAGCTATAGCTTAGATCTCTAATGGTCTATTTTAAGTTGATATTAACTTAAGTTTGATCCCATTCTAAAGTTCAACATTTTTACTCCCCTATGATGTCATTTTTAAGGTATATATCTCTTACATGTGGTTATAAATCCAGTAAGATCAAACACTGCTTTTTTTTAATAAAAAAATTATTATGCCCCCTTTTTATTACTTTCTTAAAAATTAAATTTTATAAATACACAATTAGAAAAAAGCCAATATAATATCTTAATTGTAATAAAGACAGAGAAATAAAAGTGATGTATAATAAAAATAGTATTTCAAATGCAGATGCTCAAGAATGGCAACCTTACCGGGACCGATTTGGATCAGTGGATAGAGCGTTGGCCTGCGGACTGAAAGGTCCCGGGTTTGATTCCGATTGAGAGCATGTACCTTGGTTCCGGGCACATTACCAGTAGGGGGTGTGCAAGAGGCAGCTGATTGATGATTCTCTCTCATCGATGTTTCTAACTCTATCCCTCTCTCTTCCTCTCTGTGAAAAATCAATAAAATATATTTTTAAAAAATGGCAACCTATAAAAGATTTACTAAGTAGTCAGATGCCTGCACCTATTGATAGAATCAGTGAAAGTCTGCAGTTGTGAGTGCCGACTAATTCAGAATGTTGTTAACTTAAATTCCATGGACAGCAGAACATTATTCCTTACAAATACAGGACAAGGAAAGATCAGTGAAAAGACCAAGTGGGCAATAGAAGAAAAGTTGTTAATGTTAGAATAAGTAATAAGAAATAGAATTTGTTATGTGACAAGAGAAATAAGGAAATAATATTAACTAAAATAAGAATAACATGCCATAATAAGTTTCGGGCTGTTGATATGAGAAAAGGAATGTTACATTTTTTTTTTTTAATATATATTTTATTGATTTTTGTACAGAGAAGAAGGGAAAGGGATAGAGAGTTAGAAACATCGATGAGAGAGAGTCATCGATCAGCTGCCTCTTGCACACCCCCTACTGGGGATATGCCCGCAACCGAGGTACATGCCCTTGACCGGAATCGAACCCGGGACCTTTTAGTCCCCAAGCCGACACTCTATCCATTGAGCCAAACCGGTTTCGGCATGTTACATTCTTATATATTAGTTGTATTTTATTTTTAAGTGCAATGTCAACATGTTTTCTTGTTATAACATGAACTGAGTGTTGAAAAGTAACACGGAAAACATCTTTCATCTTGAAATACTATTATGTATAAGGCATGCATTTGGTCTGTATATTAAAAAGGTCTTGGAGATCATATCCTTTGCTAAGTGATTGTAAGTAGAGAATAGACTTGAAAAATAAATGGCAATAGAGGTTGCTGTAGATAAATTGTATAGTTACTTATATGGCAAACTTCTGAAGAAAAAAATCAGAATAAGCTTGAATAACAGCAGGTATAAAAAACACACACATTGTTTTTGGTATTGATTTTTCACCACAAAGTTTTAAAATCATATGGTACCTGATATACAAAAGGGCCCTTCCAGTGTGACTCGGTGGATTGAGTGTTGTACCATGCACCAAGAGGTCATTGATTCGATTCCCAGTCAGGGCCCATGTTGCAGGCTGGATCCCCAATAGGGGCTGTGCAGGAGGCAGCTGATCGATATGTCTCTCTCATCAATGTTTCTATCTCTTCCTCTCTCTAAAAATTAATAATATTTTAAAAAATATTCAAAATATACAGAAACAATAATATGAGCTATTAAAGTAATATATTAACATGTTAATGGTATTTTATTAATAACATAACCTTTATTAATGATACTCAGTGAATCCCTAAAGTTGTAGCTCCACTCATTTTTTTTAGCTTATATTTTTATTGATTTTTAGAGAGGAAGAGAGAAGGAGAGAGAGATAGAAACATCAATGATGAGAGAGATTCATTGATCGATTGCCTTCTGCACTCCCCATACTGAGAATCAAGCTCGCAGAGCCCACAACCTGGACATATGTCCTGACCTGGAATCATGACCTCCTGGATCATAGGTCGACACTCAACCATTGAGCTACACCACCTGGGCTCCACTAATTTAATAGTATTTTGTGAAAGTCTATAAAAGTCTCTCTAAAAACATATGAAACAGCTATAAATGCTGACTGATAAACATGTATTATATTCAACTCAAATCACAAGTTGTATTGCTGTTAAAAGATTTTTCTCTAACGGTGAATGATTTCTGTTAAAGTTCTAAAGAAAACTAAGTATAATCTTGTCTAACTTATATGGTAATTGTATTTTTAGAAAGTTCGTTGTAGAATAAACCATAAAGGTGCTTTTTGTTTATATGTAAAGCAGTATTACTGAGTTTTCACTCAGAAGCATCTAGCATGATAATAGAAAGTTATATGGAATGTGAGTGAGATTGGCTGGCAAATTGTGTGGTTTGTAGTCCTTTGAGACTACCCATTAAATGTTAGTAATGGCCCTCAATTATTGAAATGATCTCTCTAAAAACCTTTCCTAAATATTGAGAATCATTGCTTTAAGTTATTTTTTCTCAATTTTAGTTAATAATGGATTCTTTTCTCCCTCTACCCTCCACATGCCACAATTGCTCTCCTACAAAGTAATCTTTATGGACTATTCTTTCAGGAATGCTACTCTAGAGATGTCTTTCATCTATTTTCTTTATACCCTAAGCCAGCCTTTTACTGTTTTCCATTTTTAAATTTTATTCTAAAACTGCTCAGAACCAAAGAGGTATAAATCCTAAACACTTGCATTTAGAACTCTATAATTAGAATGTGTGAAACATTTATTAATTTTTATACTCTCAGGTTGGATCCCTGGAACAAGCTATGCTTGATGCTCTAGTAATGGATAGAGTTGCATTTGTAAAACTTCTTATTGAGAATGGAGTAAGCATGCATAAATTTCTTACCATTCCCAGACTGGAAGAACTTTACAACACTGTAAGTATATGTTAAAATTCTTTGTTAGCGAAGTTTTATCATCTTTGGGAAATGTTGTTTTACCTAAACATAATCGATCCTTTTGATAAAATCTTTAATGTCTTGCTTGATTTCATGGAAAAATTACAGGTAGTCAGTGTGGATTGGTTATATGAAAGTGGCAAACTTTCCTTGTTTCTGGGGACCTATTTTTCCTGGTGGTCATTTGTTGCAGCAGATTTCTTTAGATTACTTTGCCTAATGGAGAAGTTACACACTTTTTTTTTTTCCTTTCTCCTTTGTATTTACATTCATGATTTGACCTTGTGGTATTGCCCTTTTAGCTTACATACTATTTTTTAATATTCTGCAGAGCTTCAGAAAAGTAATTATTTTCTTCACAAAGCCTTTCTCATTTCATTTCAGATTTCATGTTACTAGCATTGGAGAAGGAAAATACTGCCCTTCTTATTGGTTGCCATTTATTACCAATATAAATTTAATTAGTTGTACTTTGAGAACTAAAACCAAATCTTAGCTTACTAACTTTGACTTCTCGGCAAAGCTATTTGTTTATTCATCAATTTCTGTTTATCACCTCCCTTTCATTTTTAATGTCTTTTGGAATTTACAGACTATACCACTTTTGTGAAATAATGTCCTTTTCTAGTCTTTGTTTACATTAATATTTTACATTAATTATTCTTATAAGCACAGATTTTTACCATATCTTTTTCCAGTTTAAAAACCTTTGATGCTCTTCTATCCATCTATTTAATAAAGGCATAATATGCTAATTAGACCGGATGTCCTTCCAGACAACCTTCCGGACTAAGCCATGGTGGCGAGGGCCAAGGCAGAGGTGGCTGCCGCAGTGGCAGGGGCCAAGGTCCTTGCACGAATTTGTGCATTGGGCCTCTAGTCTATATAATAAAAGCCCAAGTGACCATTAAGGTAGAATGACCAGTCGCTACAATGCACACTGACCACCAGGGGACAGACACTCAATGTAGGAGCTGCCCCCTGCTGGTCAGTGTGCTCCCATGGGAAGCCCTGCTTTGCTAGAAGCCGGGCTCAAGGCTGGCGAGCAAAGCAATAGTGGCAAGTGCTAAGGAACAGCGAGATGAGCAGTAAGGAGCTAGCAGGCGGGTAGTAAGGAGCGAGGGGTCCCAGACTGTGAGATGGCGCAGGCCAGGCTAAAGGGGACCTGAGCCTTTCCCCACCCCCACCAGTGCATGTATTTCATGCACCAGGCCTCTAATATATATATATAAAAGCCCAAGCAACCAATATGACTAGTCGACCAAACAACTGGTCACTGTGATGTGCACTGACCACCACGGGGCATATGCTCAGTGCAGGAACTACCCGCTGGTGGCCAGTGTGCTCCCACAGTCAACTTTCCACAGTCCCTCCCCCTGGCCGTGAAACAGCTCCTATTGGCCCGGATCATTGGCCAGACTGAGAAACACCACCTGTTCACTAATTCATGCACTGGGCCTCTAGTATACAGAATAATACCCAAACCCTTAGCTTGATTTTCAAAGCTCTCTAATTTTTGAACATTTGCTCTAGGTATCTCTCATTTGACCTTTATATTCTAGCCCCATTCCCTTATATTGGGTATTTCAACTACGTGGTTCACTTTCAATTCCTCTTTTCCCCCCCACCCCCCTATTATAATAAAAAAAATTTTTTTTTTTCTCTTTACACAGTGCTGGTGGGTTTTTTTCAACTACTCCCCACCTGCTGGAATTTTATTTATTGTTTAGAAAGTGGAGTAAATGCCATTCCATTGCCTTCATGAAGCTCGATGGCATAGTCAGTTAAATACAATTATATCTTCCCCATGTATTATAAATTGCCTTTGGATAGGGATTATATCTTTATTTTTCCTCATTTTTTTCTTTTAATAGTGTCTAGCACAGTTACATTGAATTTTGTTGGCGTTCTACTGTCTCTAGTGAACAGACGTAAAAATTAAAAGGATTATTCATTGTGCTGAATAAAGTAAGGTTTATCCTTGAACTATAAAGCAAATATAAAACAATAAAAATAAAAATTGGTCCCATTAGCAAGGCAAGTAATTTTTTAAATTGTATAACTCAGTTATTAAAATCATAGTTACTTTCAGCATCAATTATGAAATTTTTAAAGTTTAAGGGATTAGTTATGACGAAACAGTGGTTTTCAAACTTCTTGGTATTGGAGTCCTATAGCATAAAAATTATTGAGTAACTCAAAGAGCTGTTTTTAAATAGGTTTTATTTATATGTGTTGATATTGACCACATTAGAATATAAAACCAAGAAATGTTTATTACATTGTATTTAATAATAATAAATCCATTACATGTTAACATTAAAGCAAATTTTTCAAGAAAACAAAAAATTAATGAAGAGAGTAGAATATTTCTATGGTTTCACAAATCTCTTTAATGTCTGGCTTCATGGATGGCACCTGGATTCTTATATTTGCTTTTGAGTTTAATTTTATGAAATCACCCATCAAGAGGCTTCTGGAAAATTTTACTGAACACTGAGAGGAAGAGAATGAGAAATGCATGTGATATCTTATAACATGATTCTGAAAATACTTTTGATTTCATGTACCTTCTAAAAAGGGCACTCAGGAGTTCCTGGACCACACTCAGAACTGCTGTGTTAAAGTATATTTATTTTTTACTAAGCATTTATATTTAATGAATAAACAATAATGGGTTAAGATAAGATAGAATTTCAAAAATTGCATTTTTATGTGATTATAAACTGAGAAAATAGAGTGAAACTTTCTAATAACTAAAAAATACAAAATACCTCATATTAACTTAGAAGACATTTTTTTTTTAACTCAGTTAAATATAATTTAGACACTTTCTCTTTCTCCTCAAAGTTAACACATTGGGGAGAATGGGCAGGGAAAACTTAGCTCTTAAGTGGATAGACTAAATATTGTAATAACACAACAAAGATAAAATATAGTTTATATTCAATATATGTTTAGTCATCTTTAGATATATTGAATTTGAAAGTCAAGAATAGCAAAGAAAATAATGTTGGTTTAAAAAAAAATAATAGGTTTATCCAGAAATGTATTACCAAGTATATGTGATCAAAATGGAAAAGTAGATTGCATTAATTGCTATGATAACCTCATAAAAAATTAATAACACAATAATAGGAGAAAAATCCCATTTGCTATTCCTTTTAAACAATAGATTTACAGTATTGAAAATATATTTGCTTGTGCCGTATAGAATTTAATGCAATAAATTTCAGATGGGTCAAAGCCCTGTTTAAAAAGTTTAGAAGAATACTGTTTTTGGCCCATTTTCTTCTCAGTCTTGATGGAGGAGATAAACTTCTGAGTATTTTTTTCAAAATAGGATACCATCAAAATAAGATTACTGTAAAAATGAAAAGTTTTTAATCTACTATACATCAATGGAATTAAGATAATAGGGAAAAGATGACATATTTAAATGTTAAAAGTTTGTTACCCAAAATACTTGAAGTATTGATTCAACTTGATGGTTAATGGCAGAAATAAGTACAGAAATTTTAATAAAGAATATGTATATCTCCATTATCAATGAAAGAAATGTAACAATATAATTGTGAAGCTTGCAATGCTTACATGACTTCTAGAAAAAAAAAATTGCATATTGTTATATAAATAAAAACATAAGAAAATATATATTTTGTTTAAGGCAACTATGGTAATGTGAAATGGGTATATCCTTTTTTTAAAATACATTTTATTGATTTTTTTACAGAGAGGGAGAGTTAGAAACATCGATGAGAGAGAAACATTGATCAGCTGCCTCCTGCACACCTACTGGGGATGTGCCTCCAACCAAGGTACATGCCCTTGACTGGAATTGAACTTGGGACACTTGAGTCCTAAGGCTGGCGCTCTATCTACTGAGCCAAACTGGTTAGGGCAGGTATATTATTTTTTGATCCATTTTATGAGCAGAAGTTAACTAAAAATATATATGTAATTTGTACAAGTGGGTTCATAAAAGTTTTATATGTAATAAAAAGAGTTGTTTACATTATTTTAGAAGAAAAATAATAGTTTAATTTTTTCTCCTTCAAGAAACAAGGTCCAACTAATCCAATGCTATTTCATCTTGTTCGAGATGTCAAGCAGGTAAGAGACCTTTTTCCCCCAAAAAAATTTATTTAAAGAAGTTACACTTTGTTTCCAAAAGTCATTAAAATATACCTTAAAAGTAGCAATAAAATGACATTTTTTAGAACAAAATAAAATAAGTATTAAATATGTAATGACAGAAGTAAAGATATTGCATGATGCATCAGAAATCAAGAGGAAGAAAATTTATTAAATTGTGACCAAGTTTCTTTAAAAAAAAAATATTTTTATTGATTTTTTTACAGAGAGGAAGAGAGAGGATAGAGAGTTAGAAACATCGATGAGAGAGAATCATCGATCAGCTACCTCTGGCACATCCCCTACTGGGGATGTGCCTGCAACCAAGGAACATGCCCTTGACCGGAATCGAACCTGGGACCTTTAAGTCCGCAGGCTGACGCTCTATCCACTGAGCCAAACCGGTTTCAGCATGACCAAGTTTCTTGAGCTTCTAACCATCCTAAAGTGTGGTGAACTTCATAATGCTCATTGGTTTGTAAAGGAAGATCAGTGATAGGATGAGTGTATCTTTTTCTCTGTGTTCAGAAGAAATTTGTTCCTAGGGCATGTAAAGGACATTGAACAAGGAGCAGTCACTGGGTTATGATCATTAATGGCAGATTTTGTCAATAAAAATGCTGAAAAACATGCTCCTTTGTAAGTGCACTCACTCCCTTTCTTTCATGTACACCAAAAGGCGGTGGGTTCGATTCATGGTCAGGGCACATACCTCCGTTGTAGGTTTGATCTCTGATCAGAGCCCGTACAGGAGACAACTGACCAATGTCCCCTCCCCTTCCCTCTCCTTTTCTCCCATTCCCTTCCCTCCCATCAAAAAAAATATTCTTGGTGAGGATTTTAAAAAAGAATAATAAAAGTTTTGAATATTGAAAAATAAAAGCTGTTTAAATTATTGGTATCCAATAGTTTTTAATCTTTCTTGGTGTAAAAATATTCATTTAACTCAAATATTTTTTCTTTTCCCAGAAAGCTTGAGTCATGGGAGAGACTTTTAGTCTAGGGGGTGGGAGGGTCTAGAACACACCTGCATTCTGATTGACTTACATGGGCTAGCAGAAAGAACTGCAGTTGTTAATTCTTTTTTTTTTATATCAGTGGCCCAATTTTTTTTTTTTTATCCTAACGTTAAGGCAGTAATTGAGTATTTGACTCAAATTATAAGTTGTTTTATATGTTATTTATATATAGTTTCATTTTACCTAATATAAATATTTCCCATTCAAGTGGACTCATACCATAATGGTATTTGTTATATTTTTAAAAACTAAACTTCTTAACAAAACATTCTTAATTATAAAGTATATTTTGAGGTTTTAGATATAAAAATAAAATATTTAAAATGAACATTTTAAAAATTAATTTTTAAATAGGTTTTAAAAATATAGATATCTAGAATTAAAAACTTCACAGATGAAACCAAGATGTAAAAAAAGTATAAGCATTTTTAACAGTACTAAATTCATGAAATTATAATTAGGGAAATGAAAAGAATGATGATGGTAGGAGGGTAGAATTGGTTAATATATGTTAAGTCATCTGATGATTAAACCTTTTTAAGATTATTTAATGGAATTAACCAAATGATTGATTGTGAAACAATCTTTCCAAACTCACAAGTGAATTATGTTCCAAAAGTTCATTTATAAATTGAAGCCCTGGGAAAATGAAGTTTCCGCTCTAAACAAGATTAAAAGTAGTAGTAAGTCTTAGGCAAGGCTATAAAATCTTGTGTAATCTGTAAAATAGCAATAAGATTTTGTTTAAACAGTACTTACAAGTAAGTATGGACTCACTAAGAAACATAGCATTATTTTTACTGGAAAATGATATTTATGATATGTATTGTTACAGTGAAAATGGAATAGTTGGTTCTTAGAAGTTGCTTTGCCTCCATCTGTGAATTATTAAGGTGGTGGAGACCAAACTATCTCTGGTAAACCGTATTTCTGTTCTGAACCACACCTTTTGAAACTTCAACTTTATAATCCTCTTTCCTTTTATAAAAGGAAGAAGAGAAACAAGCTGCTTCCTTCTCTTAAGTTAGCTGCTGGAAATCCCAGCTTTCTGTAAAAAGTAAATATTTGTCATTTTAGAGCATCACATGGAATTATTGAGAAATACTATCCTGTCTTTAAAACTAATGTTTTGTTTTCAGGGAAATCTTCCTCCAGGATATAAGATCACCCTAATTGATATAGGACTTGTTATTGAATATCTTATGGGAGGAACTTATAGATGCACCTATACTCGGAAACGTTTTCGATTAATATATAATAGTCTTGGTGGAAATAATCGGGTATGTAATATTTGGGGGGAAGTATATATTTGCTTTAAACTTAAATCATACACTTCATTAAAATTTTTTAAATTTTATTGATTTTTCACAGAGAGGAAGGGAGAGGGATAGAGATCTAGAAACATTGATGAGAGAGAAACATCGACCAGCTGCTTCCTGCCCTCCCCCCTCCCCCACTGGGGATGTGCTCGCAACCAATGTACATGCCCTTGACCCTCTCAGTCCGCAGACCGATGCTGTATCCACTGAACCAAACTGGTTTTGGCTTAAATCATACACTTTAAAAGTTAAAAATTACTTATATTAGAATGGTTAAAGTAGCATTGTCTTAAAAATATGAGATTGTGTCCAGGGGTTGAGCTTTGACCTAGATGACCCAGGAGGTCATAGTTTGATTCCTAGATCACATGCCCGGATTGCAGGTGCGATCCCTAGTAGGCGGTCTGCAGGAGGCAGCCAATTGGTGATTCTCTTTCATTGTTGATGTTTCTATCTTCCTCCCTCTCCCTTCCTCTCGCTGAAATCAATAAAAACATATTTTTTAAAGAGAGTTTTCAACTAGGTATTTTGAAATTTTTTATAATTTATATCCTAACCAAATCATATTTTTCGTGTGTGTATGAACACATTTATACATAATATAAACTGTTTCTTGAATTTTTAAAAGCATATCAGCATATTTAAATCTATAAAAACTAACAAGCTTTCATTTTCAGAGGTCTGGCCGAAATACCTCAAGTGGCACTCCTCAGTTGCGAAAGAGTCATGAATCTTTTGGCAATAGGGCAGACAAAAAAGAAAAAACAAGACATAATCATTTCATTAAAACAGCACAGCCCTACCGACCAAAGGTATTTTTGTTTAAATATCTTTCTGAATATTTGTTATTTCTAAATTATTATTATGAAATAAAGAACTACTTGTTTTAGTAAGAGTTGTCCTTTGTTTTTAGATATATCTTTGATTCTTCATTTTCCCATATAAAGATACCCATTGTGAATTGATTATATAATAATACAATTTTTTAAACAATGTTTTGATAAACACTTAACTGCCTCTTTTTATTCCATTTTTACTTAACAACATGAAGGACAAGGGTGTTACTGGAGTTTCTTTAAAAAAAAATTATTGATTGATTTGTGAGAGAGAAGAAAGGAGAGAGAGAGAGGAGAAATATGCATTCATTATTGGTTCTTGTATTTGTTCTTACCAGGGATCCAACTTGCAACCTTGGCATATTGGGACCATGATCTAAACAGCTATGCTACCCAGCCAGGACTGAAACTTCTTTTTCATTAAAATTGTGTTTTATGAACCTGGCCAGTGGCTCAGTTGGTTGGAGCATCATCCTGTACAGCAAAAGGTTGCAGGTTTGATTCCCTGTTGAGTATGGGTGAGTATGGGAGGAAACTGATTGATGTTTCTTTCTCTTTCTCTCAAATCAATAAAACCATATCCTCAGGTGAGGATTAAAGAAAACATTTTAAAATAAAATAAAATTGTGTTTTATCAAGTATTAGTTGAAATATGTAGTCCCTTTAATTTTGAGAAACTGTTATAAAAGTATTTTTTTGGAAATGCCGTTTCTATAAAATGAATTTTGAGCTGTAACAAAAATCAAGTATATAAAATTGATACTGTTTAAATTGATATAGTTATATAAAGTTGAAGAATACTATAAAAAAGATTTTATAAAAATTTCCACATGAATGTCATGGCATTTTTATAATGAGCTTTATAACATTTACTTTTTCCTTGAAGATTGATACAGCTTTGGAAGAAGGAAAGAAAAAAAGAACCAAAGATGAAATTGTAGATATTGATGATCCAGAAACCAAGCGCTTTCCTTATCCGCTTAATGAACTGTTAATTTGGGCTTGCCTTATGAAGAGGCAGGTCATGGCCCGATTTTTGTGGCAGCATGGTGAGGAATCAATGGCTAAAGCATTAGTTGCCTGTAAAATCTATCGTTCAATGGCCTATGAAGCAAAGCAGAGTGACCTGGTTGATGATACGTCAGAAGAATTGAAACAGTATTCCAAGTAAGTTATATTTTATGACTTGGAACATTTAAAAAATACAATATAGACTATGTTTAAGTGAAGATTATATCATGAACTAAGTGGGGATATAGATGTATAATTTTATTTGTATATTTAAGAGAAACCCGTTTTAAAAATTTAGAAAGAAACTTGGCTACCTATGCATATGCTAAAGAAGTTACTACTTTGTTTGCATTTCAAGTTAAATAATTCAAGAAAGAAGAAATACCAGAAGTTAGTTTAATAATTGGACATACTAATAATTAGGTTAGGAAAAGTTTCACTTGGAATGGTGAGAAAAGGAAAGAAGAAAGCAAGGTTATGCATATAAGTACAACCAATGGACACAAAACTCTGGGGAGGGAGGGGATGTGTGGGAGGGAAGGGGGGGCAAAAAAATCAATAAAATATATTAAAATAAATAAATAAATAAACTATGCGGAAGACACACACAAAAAATAAATAAATAAAAAGATTCCTGCCGGGGGAAAAAAAAAAAAAAAAAAAAAAAAAGAAGAAGAAAGCAAGGTTTATGTTGTGAACTAAGGAAATGAGTTCAACTGGAAGGGCATTCCAGATGGTGGAACTACATTTATAGGAGAATGCAACATTTCATAGAAGTTTTCATTTACTTAGTGCACTAATGGAATTGTAAGCTGGAAAGGTAGTTTCTAAGAAGCTTTAATATAGAGAATAAGACCTCTCTCCCCCCAAATAGGTTGACTTTAGAAAAGGGTAACAGTTATTACTGAAAGTAACTCAAACAGGGATCTGATGATTACTTACTGGAGATTGAGCTTTGGTGTTTTTAGGTGTTTTTCATGATTAGGTTAGTCTGTATTCACATTCCTTTCTACTAGGTATTAACCCTTTTCTATATTTGAAATAACTATATAGAAAAAAAATTAAAAAATATATATTTTATTGATTTTTTACAGAGAGGAAGAGAGGGATAGAGAGTTAGAAACATTGATGAGAGAGAATCATCGGTCAGCTGCCTTTTGCACACCCCCTATTGGGGACGTGCCCACAACCAAGGTACATGCCCTTGACTGGAATCGAACCCGGGACCTTTCAGTCCACAGGCCGACGCTCTATCCACTGAGCCAAACTGGTTTCGGCCGATATATAGAAAAAATTTTAACTGAACATTGTTAGATTGGGTTTCCTAAAGGACCAGGGGAAAGGTCCTGCTCTGTAGTCACTTTTTTTTTTTTAATCCTCACCAGAGAATATGTTTTTTTATTAATTTTAGAGATGAAGGGAGAGTGAGAGAAACATTTATCAATTGCCTCCTAAATGCACTCCAAACAGGCATGGAACCCACAACCTGGGTATGTGTCCTGACTAGGAATCAAACCCACAACCGTTTAGTGTAGGGGTGTCGAACTCAATCAGAGAAGGGGCCAAAATCTAAAATCCAGCCTAAATCGCGGGCCGAATGGTTTACTGAACAGTCATAAACTGTCATTGTGATGGAAACGCAGCGGAGTGCAGTGATGACAGCGCGGTGCGGGCCACATTGCAAGGCCTGGCGGGACGGATTTGGCCTGCGGGCCTTGTGTTTGACACATGTGGTTTAGTGCATAGGACATATTCCAACCAACTGAGCTATACCAGCCAGGGTTGGAGTCACCTTTTCAGTCTTTTTAAAAATTATTTATTTATTTATTTACTTACTTATTTATTTTTATTGATTTCAGAGAGGAAGGGAGAGGGAAAGAGAGATAGAAACATCAATGATGAGAGAGAATCATTGATTGGCTACTTTCTACATACCCCACACTGGGGATTGAACCCTCAACCCAGCCATGTGCCCTTGATCGGAATCGAACCTGGGACCCTTCAATCCGCAGACTGACGCTCTATCCACCGAGCCAAACCAGCTAGGGCTTCAGTCTTATTTTAATTTGACATATTTTAAATACTTTGTGATTTCCACATAGTAGTAGGTATCTGAAAATATAAAGCTACCATCATTCTATTGCCTCACAATTCCCTAATTTTTTTATTGTTTGTATTGTATGTTTGTGAAAATATTAAAAATATTAGAACATGTTATGAATGAATGTAAGAATAGTGGTTTAAAACTACAATTTGGTAAAATGAGTATGTTTTTGCTTTTATCTTTTGATAGTGATTTTGGTCAACTAGCAGTTGAATTACTAGAACAATCCTTCAGACAAGATGAAACCATGGCTATGAAATTACTCACTTATGAACTGAAAAACTGGAGTAATTCCACCTGCCTTAAGTTAGCAGTTTCTTCAAGACTCAGGCCTTTTGTAGCCCACACCTGTACACAAATGTTGTTATCTGATATGTGGATGGGAAGGCTGAATATGAGGAAAAATTCCTGGTATAAGGTATGCCTTAAAAAAAATTGATAAAAGGTGTGATTAGATTAAAAGAGCGGGCGGGGGGGGGGGGGTTAGCCCAGTTGTATAGTAAAATGCTTTTATTTTTTATTTGGGGGTGGGATGGTGGTGGCATTGTATACAGGGTGACATGTAGTGTCCTTTTTCCTCCTATTGTTCATTCTAAATCCTATTCAGATGTGATTGTTGCCCCTATCTGAGCCAGAATAATGAGGCCAACAAATGAAAGTATGGCATTTATAGCCCTGAGCAGTCATGGACAACGGTTCCTAAATTCTAAAATTCAGTACCTATCTACTAACTTAATAATGTGTTACGTTTAATTTATTTGATGTATATTGGATATGCCTGTTTTTTATGGTAAAAAATGTGGGCTGGTACTTTCAGTTTAATCATAATGAGAGATATTACTTTAAACTCCCTTTTTATTATCTTATATCTTAAATAAGGTACAGAAATCTAGAAGGCAGAAATCAGGCAAGTAGTTCAATCATTAACTATTATAAGTAGATAACAAATACTAATCATCTACTAAAAAGATGGTGAAAGATTAACCAGTAGAAAACCTGATACACAATTCTAATTTCTTTGTGCTTCATAACAAAATTTTATAAATTAAGCTTTTTTTATGGAGGCACAAGCTGAGTAATCATGTAACATGGCACACTTGCAAAGAAAGAGATTTAGGATAAAATGAAACACATAGTAACTTCATAAGGCTTGAATTTTGTTTAAACAAATGTATTTTCTAAACAGGTTGTAATTTGATTTTTTTAAAGGACAAGTCTTTATTAAATATTTCTATACCCTCATATCATAATACTTAAATGTTTTGTTACTCCTTAAAACCATTCAACCTGGGCCTCTTTAAAAATAGTTGTAAGTAGAAATGAAGTTTAAGGTTTATTCCCTATACTACCAAGGACAAAATGGCTAATAGTAAGGATATTTAATATTTTTTTATTGCTTGTATTATTTTCTTAAAAGTTATTAATGCTAAAATATGAATTTATGTTTTTGAAATTTTTAGGTTATATTAAGCATCTTAGTTCCACCTACCATATTAATGCTAGAATATAAAACTAAGGCTGAAATGTCTCATATTCCACAATCTCAAGATGCCCATCAAATGACAATGGAAGATAGTGAAAACAACTTTCAAAACATCACAGAAGATATTCCTATGGTGAGGGGGAAAAATTTTTTAAGTGACTATACAAATTTATGCATAAATGTGTATATTTATAAGTGTTATTTTATTTTAGGAAGTATTTAAAGAAGTAAGAATATTGGACAGCAATGAAGGAAAGAATGAAATGGAAATACAAATAAAATCAAAAAAGCTTCCAATCACACGAAAGTTTTATGCCTTTTATCATGCACCAATTGTGAAATTCTGGTTTAACACGGTATGTTTTTAAATTGTATGAATATAATGATTTTAAAAGATAGACTTAGTGGTCTAGAGTCCATACTGATCTTGATGTAAATTAATAACTGAAAAGCCATTTTCCATTTAAAAGAGCAATAAGTTCAAAGTAGTTTTATCCAAACAGCTCTCAAATAGAATGATAAAAAGTTAACACATCTTAGTTATAATTGGATCTAGTTCTGACTGGAAACAGAAACTTACTAAACAAATATGTGGTAACTATATGCCTTTGTAAGTGGGTAACAAGTACTAATCATCTACTGAAAAAATTGGTCAAGATTAATCAAAAGGAACACTTAATACACAATTATAACGCTTCGTGTTTTAGGATTTTTGCAGATAATGTTAAAATTTTGGAAATAAGCCTTTCTTGCAGTATTGATGTTGAAAAGTAATCTAGATAATTCATATAGTTTTATTCATAATCAACTTGTTTCTTGATTTATGAAGGAATGGATTTTACTGATGAACATGTATGTTCATAGAGGGATAGTCAGTCTCATCTGAAGAAACACTAACCAGGGATGAGCAAATGAGTTTTTACTTTCCTTCCCAGAAAAACTCAAGCTTTTTTTTTTTTTTTTTGTTTTGCTTTGCTTTGTTTTTAAATGAAATATTTTTCTATTGACTTTTTTCCTTCTTTCTTTCTTTCTTTTTTTTTTTTTTTTTTTTTAGGGAGAGAGAGAGAGAAAAAGAAACATTGATGTGAGAGTGGAAAATTGATCAGCTGCCTCTCCTGCATACCTTCTACCTGGGATGAAGCCTGAAATATGGGCATGTGCCCTGACTGGAAATCAAACCAGCATGCTTTTGGTATAGGGGACAACCACCAAACAGCTGAGCCACACTGGCTATGGCTTAAGTTGTTTTATTTTATTGTTATTTTCCTTGTTTTTCATTTTTATCGTCAGACTTTAAGACTAGCGAAAGTATACAAATAGCTTTGTGCTAAGATGAACATTTGAGAATGTGTTCCTTCAAGTATTGCTTTCCAACACACACATGCTCATTAACATCAGACGAATTGATCACGTTTCCATTTCAATATGGAAATTTTCTCGCTTCATCTTGATCAGGTGTTGAAATTGCACATTTGAATTACCTAACATAATCCCCAAATTCTGTCCCCACTAATGGAAATAATGTAGGTATCTTAGTTTGCATTCATGTGAAAGGACTGTTTAAAATGAACAACCCAGGTGGCTGCAGGAATTTTTCTTTTCTTTATTTATTGCAGTTTACTGCCATAGCTTAAAATCATGATGTGGCTTGTTTTAAGACTGGTAGAGACAAAGATGATTCTTAGTTACAATCGTACAAGGATTGATAAATCTGGGTTTTCCTATGAATGATTGTTTAGCTGTGTTATACATAGACCATATCACCTTCCTATAAATTTTTTTTTTAAGAATATCAAAAGTGGAATTTTCCCTTTCCTAGAGAAAATGCTTTTCATATTAGTTTCCATTTCTTGGGATTTCATCCTCACTGATGAGGAGCTAGTTGTCGTTCCTAGGAATACTATGTTGTTCGCAGAGGGAAGAAACAGGCAGTATGTGTTTCTTGATGATGACAGTGAAGTTCTTTAGTAAACCATATATTATGATGCTTTAGGTAAATTATAAGTTAATTAGAATTATGTAGGCTAAGCTGAGAACATAAACCTTGATATTATAAAATTCTTCCTATGGGAAGTACTAAAAAGCTTACAAAATTTTAGAACAACACATTTATACTCAGGAGATCACTTATATTTTGATTAATAAATGCAATGTCTGAACTGAAGAAGAATTACTTCTAAAACTATTTTAATGATAAAAGCTGGGCGTACTTCACAAGAGTTCCTTCAGTTTCTTTTTTTGTGTATGTTTAAAATTTTTCAAAGTAAAATATTTTATTAATTTTATTCATATCTTGTGTGGTTTTTTTTTTAGTTGGCTTACTTAGGATTTCTGATGCTTTATACATTTGTGGTTCTTGTACAAATGGAACAATTACCTTCAGTTCAAGAATGGATTGTTATTGCTTATATTTTTACCTATGCTATTGAGAAAGTCCGTGCGGTATGTCTTTAGTTTTTCCTACCAGTAACTTACTGTATATATGGAAAATGTTTTGTTTTGGGAATGTATATGAGTATGGGTATGATAATTTAAGTGATTACTTTATGGGAGAGTGACTTTAGTGGACCGTGTTTATTTATTCTGTTATAAAAATCATGGCAGCCCTGGCCAGGTAGCTCAGTTGGTTAGAATATTGTCCCCATACACCAAGGTTGTGGGTTCAATCTTCCATCAAGGCAAGAATTAACCAATGAATGCATAAGTAAGTGGAAGAACAAATTCATGTTTCTCTCTCAAAATCAATAAATTTAAAAAACCTATATACGGTATATAAATGGCTAAGTGACCGGCCAGTGACACACACTGACCACTAGGGGGCAGACGCTCATTGCCCAAGCTGCTGAGCTGTGGTGACTTGACAGCAGTTGCACCCAAGAACCACCCTCGCAATCTGCAGCCCTTCAGGATATTGGAGAGCTGGTTTTGGCCCAATCCCTGTAGGCCAAGCCAAGGGACCCTCACTCCACAGACACCCTTTGAGCTATGGCACTGCCCTAGGTGCAGCCGGTCAGGAAGGGACCATTGGAGTTTGGTTCCAGGGCATATCTCACCCAGTCCCACCCCACCGGCTACTTTCTAATTAATTTCCTTTTGATGTGCATGAATCAATGCACCACGGCACTAGTTACTTATAAAAAAATAGAGATCAGTGTGTTTGTAACAAATTACAGACAATGATTTGTCTCAGGAACATAACCTAGATCTGTGTTTGCTTATATATTTTATGAACATAGATATTTACTCTCTCTGCCACTCTTCAAAAAGTATTAATTATACATACAGCCAGTCACTTATATATAGGTTATATATAGGTATGTAAGTTAGATATAGGTTCTTGTCTTGCATTGCCCTCTTAAGTATACTCTATTGCCCATTGAATTGTCAAAGATTTAGATCCTATGTCTATAGGAGTTTTAAATTTAAATTGTAATTTTAAAAAAATTTATATTTTATTGATTTTTTACAGAGAGGAAAGGAGAGGGATAGAGAGCTAGAAACATAGATGAGAAACACCGATCAGCTGCCTCCTGCACACCCCCTACTAGGGATGTGCCTGCAACCAAGGTATATGCCCTTGACCGGAATCGAACCTAGGACCTTTCTGTCCACAGGCTGATGTTCTATCCACTGAGTCAAATCGGTTTCGGCTAAATTGTAAATTTTTAATATCTTGATATGGAGGAGAAAATGCTTTTATACTTTGAATTCAAATTAGTAACTACATAAGTTGTTTTATAACACATATACTTAATAATATCTGAGTTATTTTATGTCACTGCTTACATTTAGAGAATATACTGAAATTGCAAAAATAAATAAAAGGCATTGTACTACCCTACCACTTGGATATCATTGGAATTTATCTTATTAACTAGCTTACTATACATTTTAAATTTCTCTTAAGTACGATGATTCATATGTTGATGAAATCTGTTGTTTTACCAACTTGTTTGAAGAAATTAGGTTGTTAAATGATAACAAGTTCCAAAGAATTCTTCTAAACATTCTATAAAATAAAAGCCTAATATGCTAAGTGTCCTGTCGGCCAGTTGGCCATTCAACCAATCAAAGCGTAATATGCTAATGATATGCTAAGGCCACTCAGCCACTCACTATGATATGCACTGACCATGAGAGTGCAGACAGTCAACCAGTCACTATGCTGTCACTGACCGCCAGGAGCAGATACTTCAACTGGTAGGTTAATTTGCTGCTGGGGTCCAGCCAATTGGGACTGAACTAGACAGGCCAAACATACCCTGGAGTCCTCTCACAGTCCCTCCCAGCTGTCCAACCTCCCATATCCCTCCCCAGTTTTGATTGTGGATTGACTGGTGGGGGTCCCTTGGCCTGGCCTGCACTCTCTCACAATCTGGGACCCTACGGGAGATGTTGGAAGAGCTGGTTTCTACCCAATCCCACAGGGTTGGCCAAGGGACCCCATTGGTACACAAATTTGTGAACTGGGCCTCTAGTATATTCATAAAACATTTCTATAAGGATTCATTAGATAGTATAGGCATACCTTGGAGATATGATTCCAGCCCACTCTAATAAAGCAAATCTGTCACTAAAACGTGTCATAATCTTTTTGCTGGTGAAGGGTATTGCCTTCAATTTGTGAAATAGGCAACACCTCTAAAGCCAGTAAAGCAAAGTACAATGAAATGACCTATGCGTGTAATAAAAGTAGTTGTCTCTAATGGAAAAAGAACTTTACTGGCTAAGGCAGAAAAGTGGAATGGAGACTTTCAGTATTTACTTTATGATACATTATGATTTTGAAGATGTGAATGTGTTACCATGTCACACAATTTTTTTTAATTTTCATATTCAGGAAAGAAATAAGTACAGCTACTTTAACCATAGAGTTGTTTACCTTCTGCAAATAAAGCACCTTTGGAACATCTATACTAGTGTTATTTCATTAAAGAAAAAGCAACTTTTCAAAAGCATCTTACATTCCAATATAGAGAACTGTGGTCTAATCCAAGATTTCAGCATCTTATTTAATAGATCAAGTCATTTGTAGTGGTAGTTTTATGTGTGCTTTTTCCTTTATACAAAATGAGGAGAAGAAGTATCTGTCTCTGATATCTTATTGAATTGTCTTGGGATCAAATGCATCATCAAATGCCAAGAAAATAAAAAAAATACTTTGAAATACCAAAAGATATGTAAAAATCTACTGTAATGTTATAAGTGAATGCTGTTATATGTTTTTATAGGAAGAAACTGATTAAACTTTTTTTTTCTCACCTTTAGATCTTTATGTCTGAAGCTGGAAAAATAAGCCAGAAGATTAAAGTGTGGTTTAGTGATTACTTCAATATCAGTGATACAATTGCCATATTTTCTTTCTTCATTGGATTTGGACTAAGATATGGAGCAAAGGGGAACTTTGAGGATGCATATGATAATCATGTTTTTGTGGCTGGAAGATTAATTTACTGTCTTAACATAATATTTTGGTATGTGCGCTTGCTAGATTTTCTAGCTGTAAATCAACAGGCAGGACCTTATGTAATGATGATTGGAAAAATGGTAAGTTGAGAGGTATCTGATCATATCAGTTTATCAATATTGTTTCTTAAAATTATAAAATTGTTAACATAGCTTTACTTGAATCAGAATATTGTTTCATGTGTATTTGCTTTGTACTCTAAATTAATCATTCCTAAAAGTATTAACTTTTGAAGATATTTTTTTTTAAAGATTTTTTAAAAATATATATTTTATTGATTTTTTTACAGAGAGGAAGAGAGAGGGACAGAGTTAGAAACATTGATGAGAGAGAATCATCGACCAGCGGCCTCCTGCACACCCCCTACCGGGGATGTGCTCACAACCAAGGCACATGCTCTTCACTAGAATCGAACCTGGGACCTTTCAGTCTGTAGGCCAAATGCTCTAGCCACTGAGCCAAACCGGTTTCGGCTGAAGATAATATTTTTATGTATATTGTTAGGGTGGGAACACATTTTATTTATTATGTCCCGGATTCCATTATATTCACAAGTCCATTCTGTTCTTCAGACATTTTATTCACTTGATTTTTAGATTCACTTGTTTGTAGGTATGTATTTGATGTCATTTGGTTGTTCATAATTTTTATCTTTACCTTTTTCTTCTTAAATAATATCCTTCAGCTTTTCATGTAATCCTGGTTTGGTGGTGGTGAACTCCTTTAACTTTTTCTTGTATGTGAAGCTCTTTGTCAATTCTGAATGATAGTTTTGCTGGGTAGAACAATCTTGGTTGTAGGTTCTTGCTGTTCATCACTTTGAATATTTCTTGCCACTCCCTTCTGGCTTGCATAGTTTCTGTTGAGAAATCAGCTGACATTCATATGGGTACTCTTTTGTAGGTAACTAACTGTTTTTCTCTTGCTGCTTTCAAGATTCTTTGTTTTTTTTTTGCCCATGGCATTTTAATTATGATGTGTCTTGGTGTGGTCCTCTTTGGATTCCTCTTGTTTGGGGTTCTGTGTGCTTCCTGAACTTGTAAGTCTATTTCTTTCACCAGGTGGGGAAAGTTTTTTCTCATTATTTCTTCTAATAGTTTTTCAATATTTTGCTCGCTCTCTTCTTCTAGCACCCCAAAATTCAGATGTTGGTACGCTTAAAGTTGTCCCAGAGGCTCCTTACATTATCTTCATATTTTTTAAGATAATTGGTTTTATCCTAATATTTAATATGTAAGGAGCTCCAGCTCTCATTGCCAGATTATTTAGTGACTTAATGCTATTGGGTTAGTTCATTGGTAATGTACAGTAAATGGGAAGTGTAGGAAGCACAGAAGTGGACAGCCATAATAAAAATGGAGTTGGGAAAAGCAGAGGAATCTAAAAGTTAAGTGGAGCTATCAGGATTTCTTTCCAAATCTTGCCTCTAATATACTCCAAATATTCCTGCCAATTTTTTCATCTCAGCTATAGGGAGCTTGAATATATGCTTTATTTTTTTCTTTATCCATGATCTTTAGATCCACCTTCCATTAGGATTATGTCTGTCTTCTATTCACCAGTACAGAAAGATATGCTAACCTGTTAATACTATAGAACTAGTAGCAAATTCTGTCATGAAGGCTTTCACAAAGACTGATATTTGAAAATAGTTTAGAAAACAGGTAGGAATGTTTCCTGATGAGGGAATTTGTTATCAGAGAAAATAGATTTGAAAAACTTGAAGATATAAGAGATTAAAATGGAAAAAAAAGTCTTCCCCACAGTAGCTATTTTTAGTAGAGTTCATACTAAAGACAATTATACGATAAACAGTAAATGTCACCCATTCTCTTCAACTAGAAATTCGCAATTTAGAATAGAATATTCAAATATTTTAGTTAATTAAATTTAGATAAAGTATATTGAAGATTATCAGATAGGCTTTATGTAAAAAGTTATGGTGGGGACTCTTTTCCCCTCCCCACGTGGGAGTCTGTGCTTGTTTTTCAGTAAATTTCTATCTTTTGCTAATAAAAAAAAGTTATAGCCCTTTAACCATGTGAGGAGACAGCATGTAGTCTGTGACCCAGAAGAGTGCCCTTACCTAATCAATGCTGGCACATTGATCTTGGACTTCCAGTCTCCAAAACAGAGAGATTCAAAAATGGCAGCAGAGTAAATGGAAACTGTACTGACACACTCCTAAGACCAAACTGGAATTACAAGTAAAATACAAAAACACCATCCTGAAAAGTCAGCTGGAGAGAACCTTGATAATCAAAGATGGGAAGTGGAGACCACAAATGGATTGCTGGGAGAAAGTGTGGAGGGGTAAAAGGGCTGGCTGGCTCCCACAGACAGCAGCTAAAGTTCAGGAGGGATATCTCAGCTGTGTGGAGTTCCCACTGAGAACTGAAGGTCTAAACCCCAAACTGAGCTCCCCAACCCAGTACACCAGAACTGAGAAAGGTGCCCACATAACATCTGGCTGTGAAAGGCAGCAGAGTTGCTATGCAGACACCCTCTTGAAGGGCCAACAAGCAAAATTTTATGTGCAGCCACTTACCTTGTGCTCCAGCAGAGGGAGGGAAGGGTGGATTGGAGCTGTGTGAGCTGAAACCAGGTTTGGGATCTCTGGAGTTAGAGCTCAGAAGGCAGACACCTGTTTCCTGTGCTGAGTCACTGTCTCACACTGCTCAGAGCATCTTTCTGCAGAAGACCGTTGTTATTCAGGTGGTCTTAGCCTGGGGAGAAGGCAGTTGCTCACCCTTTGGAGTTTCTGAGGTCCATAAAAGACTTAGAATGACAGTCACCTTGCAGGCAGAAGCCATTGCCCCACCCTATGAGAAAAACTCTCATCCCACCCTGTGGTTAATAACGAGGCAAATCAAGACATTATAATCAGACTGCAGGCAGAGGCAGGTCTCTGGAGGCTTTGAGTCTTTGCCTGATTTAATTCTGGGCCCAGGGCTAGGAAAAGCAGATCTTGATGCACATCTTGGTCCTTTCGAAAGGCACCGAGGAGCTACAGCCAAGGGAGCCACAAGCTGTGGATTGCTGATAGCTCCAAACAGGGTACTCAGGACCAGTCAGAAACAGAAAACAACTCGTTTTCCTTTGGGGCTTTTTTTTTGGGGGGGGTGGGGGGTTGTCTTTCTATTTTGTTTGCCTGTTTGTGTTAGATGTCTGCTAAGCCTCCCTATCTTTAGTGCCAGACAGTAGTGAAGGCCTGGGGTGGGGTGGGAATCAGGTGAAGGAATCAAGGGGGGTGGGAGAAGGATCTGTAATACAATAATAAAGATTATTTTTTTTAAAGTAAAAGTTATGAAATATAGATATCTCTGAAAAATCAGCTATAGACCTTGAATAATTTTATGGTAGTCAAGTACAGATTTGGGTGTTTTGAATTTTGACTTGGACTTTCAAAAAAATTACAGATGAATGTCTGGATCTCAAAAGTATATTAAATGCCATGAATAATGTTTTGATGAATTATTTGCCTTTTAAAATCTTTTTTATATATATATATATACATATATATATATATATATATTATTGATTTTTTACAGAGAGGAAGGGAGAGAGATAGAGAGCTAGAAACGTCGATGAGAGAGAAACACCGACCAGCTGCCTCTTGCACACCCCCTATCGGGGATGTGCCCACAACCAACGTACATGCCCCTGACCGGAATCGAACCTGGGACCTTTTACTCCGCAGACCGATGCTCAACCTCTGAGCCAAACCAAAATATCATAATATTTTGTTGATTGAGAACATACATTCTCTCAACTATACTCTTATTGTTTTACAAATAAGAAAACAGAATCTTGGAGGGTATTAGGACTCTTTGATTGCAAGTCACAGACTATCAAAAAGAGTTCTTATTAACCGATCTAACAGGATTTTAAAGATGATGGATTGAGTCTAAATTATTATATATAAGTAAATATTTTATAATTAGTTCTTCTAGTCTAGACTTATTGTCCTATTTATGTTTCATCTTTTTTTGGTTCCATTTTTACTTTTGCGGTGTATTTATTTTTTAAAATATAGGAAAATGTTATAATAATTTTTAGGTTGATTTATTACAATAATAGTTCCTTCACAGTAAAGTATAGATTTATTATAAATATAGTCTCTTGATCTGTATAGTGCTTCCCTCAGTAGATAATTATTTGTAGTAAATATTATGTATTGCTAGAATGAAACATTTACCTCTTTAGATGTAAATGCTAAGCATTGTGCATCTCAATATGTAGATAGAAAATTGAAGTTTTATTATAGTATTTAATTCTTTGAATCCTGAGTAATGATACCAAAATTCACATTGTGATTTCATAAGAATTATTTTTCAGTAACTTAATAGGTGATATAGTTCAATTTGTCTCTTTTTTAATTTGTTGAAATTACAAACTACCTAACTTGCAAGTGTAATTGTTAGTCAAAAATTGGTTTCATTTATTTTTCAATATCCATATTAATAATATAGTTTGTAGTTTTGCTTTAGTTCCCATGAGGTTTTTGTAGCCCAGGACCAGGCATCATGCTAGAGTTCAGTGTGAATGAGAATCCTTGCTTTTTTTCCCTCTTTTTCTTTTTCTTTTTTTTTTTAAATATATTTTATTGATTTTGTATAGAGAGGAAGGGAGAGAGATAGTTAGAAACATCGATGAGAGAGTCATCGATCAGCTGCCTCTTCACACCCCGTACTGGGGATATGCCCGCAAACAAGGCACATGCCCCTGACCGGAATCGAACCCAGGACCCTTTAGTCCCCAAGCCGACACTCTATCCATTGAGCCAAACCAGTTTTGGCTTTTCCTCTTTTTCTTTTGGTGAAGTGGGCAAAGGACAGTTAGCAGAAGGAGTAGAAAAGAGTCTGCACCTTCAGTATAGAAGTATTTGGAAAGAGCACTTATGGAATTGATTCCCTGAATCTGCCCATGTATCTAGACCAGTGGTCGGCAAACTCACTAGTCAACAGAACTAAATATCAACAGTACAATTATTGAAATTTCTTTTGAGAGCCGAAACCAACTTTTGCACATGGGCCACAAAGTTTCAATTGCAGTATATGTGCGCGCCCGCACATGGTATTTTGTGGAAGAGCCACACTCAAGGGGCCAAAGAGCTGCAGTTTGCCACTGGCAGCCACTAGGTACACTTTTACTCCAGATAGCCTTCAATTAGAATCAGAAATGCGATACAGTTCATTATATAAAACTAGTAGCCCTGTACAAAAATCCATGAGCTAATAGGTCTCTGTGGTGCCTGCTGCCCAGAGGCTCTCTGTGGCCCCAAGGCCCATTTGCACCCTGGCCTGGCCAGAGGCCCATCTGCCGCCGAGCACGGAATACTTGCCTCGTCGCTGGGATGATTACGCAAGTGTTCTGTGCCCTGGCCTGGCCAGAGGCCCTCTGCAGCCGAGGTGGAACGTTTGCCTTATTGCCACCGCGACGATGCAAGCATTCTACTAGGCCACTCAAGCTACCCCCTTGTCAGCTTCTGTCTACCCTCCACACCCCCGCCCCGCCTCTGGGAGTAGGGGACTCTGCCAGGACTGAGAGGATGGGCCCCACCATCTTTGTAATGGAGTGATGGTTAATTTGCATGTTACACTTTTATTAGATAGGATATGTCTGTGACTTGCCTAGCTTCACAGATCAATTTTTATATAATCTCCTTGGTTAAGGTTTATATAGTAATGAGATTTTTTTCAATGCTAATATTAGGGATAAAAAAGAAACTCAGATATTTTAGTTATCTATTAGAACACTAGAACTTTTAAGATGAATATTGTCATTGTGTTTAAATGTATTTTAACAATGTTCATTTTTCAACAGGTGGCCAATATGTTCTACATTGTAGTGATTATGGCTCTTGTATTACTTAGTTTTGGTGTTCCCAGAAAAGCAATACTTTATCCTCGTGAAGAACCATCTTGGACTCTTGCTAAAGATATAGTTTTTCATCCATACTGGATGATTTTTGGTGAAGTTTACGCATATGAAATAGATGGTAAGGGTTTATGTTTACAAATTCATCTTTTGTTTTTTTTATGTTTAAAATAGGAAATTGCATTACAATAATATTAGAGGCCCAGTGCACAAAATTTGTGCGGGTAGCGTACCTAGCAGCTACCAGCTACTGGCTGCCAGCCGGAGTCTCCCTTCCCTGGATGCCAATCAGGACCTTCCTTCATTTAGTGCCGTCCCTGGGTGGTCAATGCATGTGATAGTGAGTGATGGAACTCCTGGTCAGTAGAACTCCTGAGGTGACACTTTGTGTATTAAGCTTTTATGTTTGTAGATTACATATTTTCAAACTGTTACCAGCCTAACTCTTGACACAATACATTAGTTAATTCCAGAAGAAACAAAAAAATTAATGGGAAAAAAAGTATTTTAGAGGTGTTTGTTTAGTTGTAAGTTGTGAAAGTGTGGCCTAAACTAGCTTATACATAATAAAGACATTTACTAGTTCACATAACAAAGGTCAGAGGTAGAGTGGTCGTAAGGGGTTGTTAATTCATAGCTAAGGACATCTATTCTCTTTCCTCCCATGGCTCTGAAATCATAGTGTCTGATTCATACAAGTTTCTCTTATGATTATGAGACTATATGTAACAAGCAACAGGAAGATATACTGTTTTCCATTGTGCTCTTTAGGGGAAAAAATCCCTTTTCCAGAACCCCCTATTGTACCTGTACTCCTATCTCACTAGCTCAAATGTCCTTCAATTTCAATTGCTCTGAAACAGGGCAATGGTAATGGGGTTTTCTTGATTAGTTTAGACCCATGGTCTGCAAACTGAGGCTCACGATCCGCATGCGGCTCTTTGGCCCCTTAAGTGTGGCTCTTCCACAAAATACCATGGCCTGGGTGAGTCTATTTTAAAGAAGTGGCATTAGAAGAAGTTTTAAGTTTAAAAAATTTGGCTCTCAAAAGACATTTCAACCATTGTACTATTGATATTTGGCTCTGTTGACTAATGAGTTTGCTGACCACTGGTTTAGACTAATCATGATGAAATTAGGTGATAAATGGTGTGGGGTTGTTTGTGGGTTTTTTTGGATTGTTTTAGTTAATTGGGCTAAATAACTTGCTAACATTGGCAATACAGCCAATTTTCAGAGATGTTCTTTTATATATATGTACGTATGTATATATATTTCAGAGAGGAAGGGAGAGGTAGAGAGAGATAGAAACATTAATGATGAGAGAGAACCATTGACTGGATGCCTCTTGCATGTCCCCCACTGGGGGTCAAGCTTGCAACCCAGGCATGTTTCCTTGACTGAAATCGAACCTGGGACCCTTCAGTTCACAGGCTGATGCTCTGCGCACTAAGCTAGTCAGGAACAGAGATGTTCTTCTACTGACCTCCACATCTTGGTTGTGGAATCTTTATCTTGTTAACTCCCTCTTGATCTCTCTCTCACCCCATACCTGTGTTGCTCCATACCCACCTATTTATAGATTATAAGGTCAAGGAGGGCCAGATCGTGGTCATTGGTTGTTATCAGATGTTGAAACAATGAGGTTTTGCCAGCTTGGTCAAATTTTGTGTTTAATTGCTTCTTCGGTTTCTTTCCAGGTTTTCATTGGCTACACTCTTTGATGTGGCTCTAGTTTAGTTGTTATAAAGCATTGGATATTGTTAAATATTATTATTAACCTCTTACAGAGAGGAAGGGAGAGGGATAGAGAGCTAAAAACATCGAAGGGAGAGAAACATCGACCAGCTGCCTTCTGCACGTCCCCCCACTGGGGATGTGCCCGCAACCAAAGTACATGCCCTTGACTGGAATCGAACTCGGGACTCTTCAGTCTGCAGGCCAATGCTCTATCCACTGGACCACACCGGCCAGGGCTGGATATAGTTTTTTAGTCTCCAGCATTCTATTTCTTGGGTATGCTTCATCAAATTAATCTGAGCAAAATGGAAATAGATTTGTAAACTTTTTTTTTTTTTTAATATATTTTATTGATTTTGTACAGAGAGGAAGGGAGAGAGATAGAGAGCTAGAAACATCGATGAGAGTCATTAATTAGCTGCCTCTTGTTCACCCCCTACTGGGGATATGCCCGCAACCAAGGTACATGTCCTTGACCGGAATCGAACCCGGGTCCCTTAGTCCCCAAGCTGACGCTCTATCCATTGAGCCAAACCGGTTTCGACAGATTTGTAAACTTTTTTAGGAGTGATACAGAATTTGTCACTAATTAATGGTTATTCTAATCCTTGCTTTCTTAAATTGTTTTTACTTTACTCAAATAGGTTCATGCCTGGTATTAAAGCTCTTCGCATTTTTGTATTCAGCAATATTCTGACTTCAGAAACATTTCTGGTGGGAATAATGAAAGCTTAGAATTCAAACCTAATCACTATATATTTGAGAGGCATTTGAACCACTCTGTAGACCCTCTTTTGTGACATAATAATATAAACTCAGTAATCTTTATGTTTGTAAATGGACTGTGAGTTTACTGTACTCTTTTATGGTTCCATTACTTTTCTTATAGAAATGTTAGTGTGGCTGAATCTGGGAATTATATTCTCCTTAATGCTCCTCAGGCTAACCCCTACCTTGAAGATTAGACATAATGTAAAAATATATTTCTTTGTCTGGAATAGAGTGCTAGAACAGATATCTATATCCCTCACAAAATTCTTCTGTGTTGGGATATTTCTAAGTTAATGTTCTTATGGCTGCCTGCCCAGTACTTTTGCTAGAATCTATAAAACAGATTTATATATAATCAAAACTTCCTTTACCCAAACAAACATAAATACTCATTAGAAGCAATTACTAGTGAATTACTAAATATATATATTTTTTCTTTCTAAAGCCTGTGCAAATGATTCTGTTATCCCTGGAATCTGTGGTCCTGGGACGTGGTTGACTCCATTTCTTCAAGCAGTCTACCTCTTTGTACAGTATATCATTATGGTCAATCTTCTTATTGCATTTTTCAAGTAAGAATTTTATTCAGTTGCTTATTGTAATGAGATCATTTAGCATATATTTCTACTCAATTTGAAGGAAATAAAATTTTAATTCCAAAAATTTTATTGAGGCCTAAACTAAAATTATCTTTGAAATTTGCAAATAAGAACACATTCATTTTCATATTAAATGAGTTCTGAATTTGAAACTTTATTAAATATCTTTCAACATGCAGTTCTTTTGTAAATGTAAACCTTTATTTGGGATTTTTAATAAGTTGTCAAATACCCATTCAGTAATCAAATAGAACAGCAAATAAAAAATTAATCAGTAATTCCATTCTCAATATTTTGGTGTACATCTTATCATTTTTTATGAATACATAGGGACTTTTTTTCTTTTCAAAAATAATATTCATATAGCCCTACCCAGTTTTGCTCAGCAACCAATCAGTTATGTCTCTCTCACATTGATGTTTCTCTCCCTCCCTTTCTCGCTAAAAAAAATCAATGAGAAAAATACCCTTGGGTGAAGATTAACAAACAACAAAATAATAATGTTCATAAATATATATGTGTACACATACACACACACATATATTAATTGATACTTATAAGAGGAAGGAAGAGACAGAAACATCAATGTGAGAAACATCAATTGATGCTTCCCATATGCACCCCTGTGAGAGATTGAACCCACAACCTGGGTATATGCTCTGACCGGGAATTGAACTGGTAACTCTTTGGTGAATGGGGCAATACTAACCAACTGAGCCACACCAGCCAAGGACCTCTCATTTAGTTTTAATAGCTAACTGGTATACCATGATGTAGTCATAATTGTTCAAGCTAGTATGTTATATTGTTCAATTGTTTATAACTTTTTGTTCCCAAAATGACATTGTGGTTAACTTTCTTATCAGTCCTTAAGTATTTCCTTAGAATATTTTTTTAAAATATATTTTATTGATTTTTCATAGAGAGGAAGAGAGAGGGATAGAGAGTTAGAAACATCGATGAGAGAGAATCATCGATCAGCTGCCTCTTGCACACCCTTTACTGGGGATGCGCCCGCAACCAAGGTACATACCCTTGACCGGAATCGAACCCCGGACCCTTCAGTCCCCAGGCTGACGCTCTATCCACTGAGCCAAACCGGTCCCAGCTCCTTAGAATATTTTTCTAAAAGTAGAATCGCTCAATATATTTTTAGGGCTTTTTTCACTTAAGTCAAAATAGGCCATGTCCTCAAATCTGCCAAGACTAGGTATTTTTAATGGTTATTAATTTGATAGTACATTAAAGGATCTTATTTTTACTTGCACTTTGTTGCTATTAAGATAGAATATTTACTTGTGTTTTTATCAGTTATATATAATCTTAACATCTTAATGATTTTTGCCCATTTTGGGGAGAATTTGTAATTAAAATTCTCAATATTAAACCTTGAGCCTTATACTTCTTGCATGTACTTTTTCTGAATTCTCATTTGACTTTTTTGTCTTATTTATGGTAAGATACTCTTTTGAATTCTGTTTAAAACAGAATTACAATGAAGTCTTTAGCATTTAAAATGTGATTAGCTATTTGTTCTATTTTCATTCTTTTTTATTTAAGCAATGTGTATTTACAAGTGAAGGCAATTTCCAATATTGTATGGAAGTACCAACGTTATCATTTCATTATGACTTATCATGAGAAACCAGTTCTGCCTCCACCACTTATCATTCTCAGCCATATAGCTTCTCTGTTTTGCTGCATATGTAAAAGAAGAAAAAAAGATAAGAGTTCAGATGGACCAAGTAAGTAAAATATATTAAAATAATGTTTTTGTTTATTTGCTTTTTATTCCAGTGTTTACATTTTATCATTTATCAGTATTACACTAAAAGCTAACTAAGTATTAGGTTTTTTTCTTTAATCCTCACTAGAGGATATATTTGATTTTTAGAGCAAGAGAGAGAGAGAAACATCCATCTGAAAGAGAAACATTGAAGGTTGCCTCCTATAAGCACCTTGACAGGGAATCAAACCTGCAACATAAGTTATATGCCCTGACTGGAGATCAAACCCATATTCTTTTGGCATGCAGGACGATGCTCTAACCCAGCGTTTTTCAACTGCTGTTCCATGGCACATGTTGCCTGGTGTGCCGTAGGTGCAGACAAGACAAGAATTTTATAATTTTTCACTATTTTGTTTACTTAATATTTCATAATAAAGTAATTATAAAATACTTTCTTTGTGTTTATTTGATTCCTATTCAAGAGAATTACTTTATATATAGTCAATATAGGCACAGAGTTAAATTTTTTAACATTTTCTAATGGTGGTGTGCCTCGTGATTTTTTTCAAAGTGTGCCTTTGCCCAAAAAAGGTTGAAAAACACTGCTCTAACCAATTGAGCCACCCATTCAGGGCCTAAAGGCTAAGTATTAATTTTATTCAAAAGACTTAATTGGTTGTTACTGTAAAAATTTTTGTTGAATTTTTCAAAACAGAATTTTAAGCAAATTATGACATCTGTAAAATGAATTTAGTATTAAACTTCTTTTTGAAAATGGCATCTGTTTGTTTTTGTTTTTTTTTTTTAATGATAATCTTACCTAATAATAGACAACATGTATATTAACTGTACCTCCGCTAAGCTTTCAGCCAATCAGGAGTGATATGCAAATGAACCCAACAAAGATGGTGGTTAATTTGTGTACACAGGTGCTGAGTGATGGGGCCATGGCACATGTAAGCGTTCTGCCCCATCCCTGGTCTCTCAGGGCCTCTGGGCAGCGTGGGAAGGCGGGGCCTGAGCAGAAAGGGCTGGGTCAGAGTGGAAAGGTGGTGCTGGCAGCCAGGGAAAAGAAAGCCCATTCTGGCAGGAATCCTCGTGCATCGGGCTTCTAGCATATATAATGCTTTCTGTTCCACACATCATTTTTGCTGCTTTGGAAACAATACTTATAGTACATTTTGTATACTGCATGAGACTAATTACCATATCAAACTACCCTGTTTCCCTGAAAATAAGACAGTGTCTTATATTAATTTTTGCTCCCAAAGATGCGCTAGGTCCTATTTTCAGGGGATGTCTTATTTTTCCATGAAGAAGAATACGGTACACATTTATTGTTAAATGAAAATAAAGGAAATTTATTACCTGTATACGGTACGGTAGTACGGCAGTTGTCAACACAAATCAGACAAACTGTGAATCCTACAGTATCAAGAATTTACTCATTTATTCAATGACAATCATGTCATCATCTTCTGGAACATCATCATAACAATCCAATTCCTGAATTTCCTGGTGAATTTCTTGTGACTCCATTTCTTTCAGAATCAGTGGACCAAATCTCTCATGTTTAGCAATAGCATTCTGAGACAGATCCTAGAGGGGGCCTTATTTTCGGGGGGGATGCCTTTTATTTCACTCAGAAGGAAACCTGTAAGTAGGTCTTATTTTTGGAGATGTCTTATTTTCGGGGAAACACAGTGTTTAAAATTTTACAATCTCTTTCTGTTCTACCAGTTCAGTTCTTAAATTCATGTACCTGGATATGAGAGGGAGAGTTCTGAGAAATAGTTGGGGAAGAGTGTTTTATGGGAAAAGATCTTTAGGACAGAAGTACTTGAAACTGTTCTCCTAAGATCACACTATGAATAAAGAAAGAAACAGAAATACTTGTTAGTGCTTTAGACATACATACAGCTGTAAAAAAATAATACAGATTATGCTTATAGGCTTATGAACCCTGCATAATTCATGACTCATTAGTTAAAGATGGATATCTTGATAGCCTTTATTGATTTATTTTTTTCTTTTTCTTCCATAGAACTTTTTTTAACAGAAGAAGATCAAAAGAAACTTCATGATTTTGAAGAGCAGTGTGTTGAGATGTATTTTAATGAAAAAGATGACAAATTCAATTCTGGGAGTGAAGAGAGAATTCGTGTAACTTTTGAAAGGTTCAGAAGCTCTTTAATTATAATGGATTATATATCAGAATAGATCCTTATAGTTATGTCTCTTATACATGTGGTTATTGTTCAATTTATGTTTGTCAAACAAGTAAGTTTGGTAATAGTTTTACATTGTATTTTGGGAGACAGTTCAGTTCTAATATTTCATGTGTGTCAATAAGTCAGTCCTATGTTATTTTTTATCCTTATTAATGAGGGCAGAGAAGAATTAATGGTTTTTCTTACTAGTGGGAGAAAATTAAAACTATTATTATATTAGGTTATTTGTTTCTATCAGCTATGCTATATTAGGAAAGCATATGGTGTTGGTGTAGATATAATATTGGTAATGGAAGTTTTGTATTTAATTATGATGGGATTGGCATGGAAGCTTTCCTAAATATAAAGTGTACTTTCTATAAATAATCATACCTTATTTTATAACTTATTTTTTATCATAATTTATTGAAGTTATAAAAAATTTTCTAAAACATTAATTTTCAACATTTGTAAAATGCCTGTTTTTCCCCTATAGAGTGGAACAAATGTGCATTCAGATGAAAGAAGTTGGAGATCGAGTCAACTATATAAAAAGATCATTACAGTCATTAGATTCTCAAATTGGCCATTTGCAAGATCTTTCGGCCCTGACTGTGGATACATTAAAAACACTCACTGCTCAGAAAGCTTCGGAAGCTAGTAAAGTTCACAATGAAATTACACGAGAATTGAGCATTTCCAAACATTTGGCTCAAAACCTTATTGATGATGGTCCTGTAAGACCTTCTGGATGGAAAAAGCAGGGTGTTCTAAATACCCTTAGCTCCTCTCTTCCTCAAAATAGTCTTGAAAGTAGTAACCCTTTACTTTGTAATATTTTTGTGAAAGATGAAAAAGATCCCCAATGTAACATATTGGGTCATGATTTACCTCTAATTCCCCAGAGAACAGAATTCCATTTTCCAGAGGCTGGTTCCTCTTGTGGTGCCTTATTCCAAAGTGCTGTTTCTCCTCCAGAACTGCGACAGAGACTACAGGGGGTAGAAACCTTAAAAATATTTAGTAAAAATAAGTCAGGCAGGTCATCTAATAGTATACCACTATCATCCCCACCAACCAAACTTTTTGTTAGTACACCATCCCAACCAAGTTGCAAAAGCCACTTGGAAACTGTAACCAAAGATCAAGGAACTGTTTGTTCTAAAGCTGCAGAAGGTGATACTATAGAATTTGGAGCATTTGTGGGTAAGTTTGGCAACGTGATATTTTTATATTAATATTATTTATTTTGTAATTATTATTATTACCATAGAAATAAAAATTAGCAATAGCTAATTGAAACTATGTACTCACGTGACAAGTGGAGTATATGTAGATCTAATAATAGAGTGTGGTTCCAAAATTTTTGCAAGGAAACAGAAATGGGAGAAATATTTATACCTATGGTGCAGTTTCCTACGATAACAATTGTTTGGAAAACTTTTTGAACCTTGTCTTTTGAATTTGAGGATCTTCTATTGAATTTGATCAACGTGCATTGAAAGAACCTACATATTGGGGAATAATAGGAACGTACAGAGAAGGCTGGAAATAACTGGAAAAGAAAATTGACTTATAAGTAGGATGACCATATAATTTTTTATCTAAACCAGTACACTTAAAAGAGTGAAAGGGTACACTGCTAATAATTACATCAGGTCAAATAGTGAATGCCAGAATTCTACTTATAGTCAACCCATTTATAGTATCCAGAGAAGAGAGCATTTTAAAAAATAATAATTTGTTTATTTAAATTTTTAATTTTGAAATAAATTTAGACTAATAGTAGCAAGTTTGCAGAAATATTGTAAGGTGATCATTCTTTTTATTAATGGAATTCATTGGAGTGACATTTGTTACCGTTATATGGCTACTAGGAGCCTGGTGCACGAAATTCATGTATGGGTAGGGTCCTTAGGACTGGCCAGCAATGAGGGCCATTCAGGGCTTTCCTTCTCCTCACTGCCAGCTGCCACCCCCTGGTGGTCAGCGTATGTCACAGTGAGCGGTTGAATTCCCAAGGGGACAATTTGCATACTAGTCTTTTATAGGATAAAGTGTACGGTTCTATAATACATCATCTGTATATTGTACCAGTATGTTCACCATTCCAAGTAGAGTCTCCTTCCATCACCATTTATCTGCCCCTTATTTTCTTCTGATAGGGACCCTACCAATGCATGAATTTCGTGCACCAGGCTCCTAGTAGCTACTTTCCCCCACCAGGAATGATTAATTCTTTTCTTTTTTAATATTTTTTAATTGATTTCAGAGAGGAAGGGAAAAGAAGAGATAGAAACATCAATGAGGATTAGAGAGGATCATCGATCGACGGCCTCCTGCTCACCCCCTACTGGGGATTGAGCCCTGGACCTGGGCATGTGCCCTGACTAGAAATCAAACCATGATCTTCTGGTTCATAGGTCAATGTTCAACCACTGAGCAACACTGGCCAGGCCCCCCCCCCCTTTTTTTTTTTAATTAATCCTCACTGAAGGATATTTTGATGTTGTTTTTAATTGGTTTTAGCAGGGAGGGAGAGAGGCTTTGATGAACATATTAATGATCTTGGTGAAAACTGTTTCAATGGAGGAATTAGTGGAGGGTGAAACCAGATTAGTATAGTGAATCAAAGTATGAATAGGAGGAGGGAATGTAAAGAGAATGACTGGGGTGGGACAACTCCAAAAAGTTTGGCAGTGAATGTAAGAGAAAGAAATAACTACAATACTATTGTGGTTTATATGTTTACTAGACTCTCGGTGCACAAAAGTTGTGCACTCAGGAGGGTCCCTCAGCCTGGCCTGTGCCCTCTCGCAGTCCGGGAGCCCTTGGGGGATGTCCAACTGATGACAGGTCTAAGCCAGTAGTCAGACATCCTTAAGGCTGTTGCAGAGGTGGGAGAGTCTCCCACCGTTGCCACTGCGCTTGCCAGCCGTGACCCCAGCTTCTGGCTGAGCGGCGCTCCCCCTGTGGGAGCACACTGACCATTGAGGGTAGCTCCTGTGTTGAGCGTCTGCCCCCCTGGTAGTCAGTGTCTATCATAGCATTCCTTTGGTTGATTTGCATATTAGCCTTTTATTATATAGGACTAGTGGCCCAGTGCACGAAATTTGTGCATGGGAGGGTGTGTCCCTCAGCCCAGCATGCACCCTCTCTAATCTGGGATGCTTCAGAGGATGTCCAACAGTCGAACATCCCTCTTGCAATCTGGGACCACTGGCTCCTAACTGCTCACCTGCCTGCCTGCTTGAGTGCCCCTAACCACTGTCTTGCTGGCCTGATGGCCACCAACTGCACCCACCTTGCAGCCTAATCACCCCTAAATGCTCCCCATGCTGGCCTGATTGCCCCCAACAGCACCTCTCCACCCCGCCAGCTGCTCACCCCCAACTTTTCCCCCCTTGCTGTCTTATGGTCCCCAACTTTCCCCCTTTGCTGGCCTTATCGCCCCCAACTGACCCCCCCCTTGCCTGCCTACTCGACCCCAACTGACCCCCCCTTGCCGGCCTGCTCGACTCCTATTGACCGCCCCCTTCCAGCCTGTTCACCCCCACCTGGACCCCCTTTGCCGACCTGCTCACTCCCAGCCGCCCCTCCCTCCAGCCTGCTCGCCTCCACCTGTCCCCCCTTGCCAGCCTTCTCACCCCCACTGTTCTGGATTGCTGGCCTCATCATCCCCAATTGCCCCCCCCCCCCCACTGGCATGATCACCCCCAATTGACCTCCCCTTTTTACCTGATCCCTAATTGCCCCTGCCTCAGCCCCGCCACCATAGCTTTGTTCAGAAGTGTCCGGAGGTCTCCCAATATAATTAGCATAGTACCCTTTTTTAGTATATGCACAGAGGAGGGTATCCCTCAGCCCAGACTGCACCTTCTCCAACCTGAAACCCCTCGAGGGATGTCCGACTGCCTGTTTAGGCTATATCCTGGTGGATCAGTTGGACATCCCTCTTACAATCCAGTAGTGCTGGTTCCCAACTGCTCACCTGCCTGCCGCCCCTAACCGCTTCTGCCTGCCATCCTGATTACACCCTAACCACTCCCTTGCCAGCATGATTGACACCTAACTGCTCCCCTGCTGGCCTGATTGCCTCTAACTACCCTTCCCTGCAGGAGTGGGTCCCTCGCAACTGCCCTCCCTTGGTGGCCTGATCACAACTGCCCTCCCATGCCGGCCATCTTGTGGCAGCCATCTTGTGTCCACATGGGGCAGCCATACATGGGGATGGCCATCTTATATGTTGGAGTGATGGTCAATATGCATGCTACTCTTTTATTAGATAGGGTTTTAATGATGATGGAGACTTAAAGCATATTTAAATGTTGATAGTCTGACATATGGAGGAGAAAGGTGAGGAGGGCATGCATTATAGAGCTGGTTAAGTTCATAATGTTAGAGAAGAAGGGAAAGGGAGAGAGAGATAGAAATATCAATGATAGAATCATTGATTGGCTGCCTCCTGCACACCCTCTACTGGGTATTGAACCCGCAACCCCAGCATTTGCCCTTGGCCAGAATCAACCTGGGACCCTTCAGTCCGAAGGACGACACTCTATCCACTGAGCCAAACAGCCAGGGGAAGGCCAACTCTTAAGTTATCTACTGCTAGGCTACATGGAGTTCTCAGTGGATGTTCAGAAAAACATAAAATTCGCATAAAATTTATCCCAATTCATTTAAAAAAAACCCCACATTTTAGTCTTTTTTTTTTTTTTTAATATACTTTATTGATTTTTTACAGAGGAAGAGAGAGGGATAGAGAGTCAGAAACATCGATGAGAGAGAATCATTGATCAGCTGCCTCTTGCACAGTCCCCACTGGGGATGTGCCTGCAACCAACGTACATGCCCTTGACTGGAATCGAACCTGGGACCCCTCAGTCCGCAGGCTGACACTCTATCCACTGAGCCAAACTGGTTTCGGCCATTTTAGTCTTTTTTATTAATATTGTACTATATTGCTGCTAAGATGGAGATTTATATACCTATGTATACGATGTGTATTTATAATATGTATATGTAATATATATATTATATATATATATATGCATGTGATAGGCATTTAACATGTATATCTAATATATAATTCTTTTACATTTTATTAATAGTAAAAATGATCAAAAATAAAGTGTTTTTTCCCTTTTTCCTTTTATATTTCAAGCAGTTCACTTCCTGTCACGTGCTACATTTTTTTGTAGGAGACCTTTGGCTTTTGCTATTGAGCTACTCATCTTCTCTAGCTGCTTGATAGGTATTTTTAGTATTTATCAAAAGAGCTACAGCAAACTGCAAAGCCATCAAAACTACTTAAAAACAACACAAATCACTTGTTAATATAGACTTAAGTCAGTAACATCATTTGGATAAATAAGAAAAAACAAATTTTTGTTGTAATCTTTTTTCTCTCTTTAAGGACACAGAGAGAGCATGGATTTACAGAGACTTAAAGAAATCTCAAATAAGGAAGAAATATTCGTAAGTAAATCCTTTTAACAGCATAGCTCAATTTTATTTTGCTGTTTTGGGGTTTTGTTCAAAATAGAATTAGACATTTTTTAGTAAAAATATAGATTTAGCAGAGATCATCATCAACATGATGATTACAAATATTTGAAGCTAAACATAATTTGAAAAAAGAAACAACAAATACGCAAAAATGTACAATCAGCTTGCATTTTAAGACTAATGTAAAATAAACCACATATTTAGAATTAAAAAAAAAATGATTCTCCTATATGTTTCCATAGACTAAATATTTATCAAGTTCAACTCTTTCCCCCAGAAGTTTATAAGAACATAAATCTGGCTCTCAAGGAACCTGTAGCAATAAAATAGATATGCCAGTAACTATAATATAATGTGCAAGTGCATATTCAATAAGTGTTTTTTAAGTAAATTTTAAAATATAGAGAAAACTGGCAACAAAAGTTTTGTTTCCTGGCAGAAAATTAGTTTTTGTTCTTACCTGTTGCTTTCATATGATAAATTAGCCATAACTATTTAGAGCCTCAGAGGTTATAACGTAGTTACAGGAAGGAAATTAAGAAGACAAGAGGTCCAGCTGGTGTTGCTCATTGGTTGAGTGTCAAGCCATGCATCCCATTGAGATTCAATACCTAGTCGGGGCATATGCTCTGGTTGAGTGCTCAATCCCAGTAGGGGGTGTATAGGAGGCAACCAATAATACTATATTTCTCTATTTCTATCTCTCTATCCCTCTCTAAAGTCAATTAAAAACACACACACATTTTAACCATTTGAACACCATAAGCATTTGTAGACACACACAGTGGACCTTTTTTAATTATCGTGGCAGTTAACTGGTTAAAAAAAAAAGACTAGAGAAATATTAAGCTTCTCCTTTCTTTAAAGAACTGAAGTGAAAATAATCAGGTGACAAATGTAATGAAAAACAAAGCTATAGCCAGTTTTTAGGAGTGATTATTCTTAGATGTCCATAGTTAATTGTGTAATTACTGTCAGAACATGTCATTTATTGTCCTGCATATAAAAGAAAGATTCAGATGCATTTTAATGATACAAATACTAACATTTGTATATTTAATAACATATTCTGATTGAAGTATTTTACTAAAATAAATAATTTATGCTTAATGTCTGTTAACTAGATTTTGTTAACTTGAGATTTAATTAGTGATGATATGCAAATTGAGATAGAATAATTACATGGGTGCTTTTTGTTTTCATATTGGCCTTTAAGTTTGTATTTCTTATCTCAAATAGGTCCAGCAGAATGATATAAGAAATATGATTCTGGAGTATTCAGAGTTGTCTAAATATCAGGCAAATTCTCTTTAGTATTTGTGGGAGTCAAAGTCAATTAAAAATATACCTATGCCTTTAGATGGAAGGAGTAGGTATAAGTTCAATGGACTTACCATAAAATTATAATTTACATGTTGTTTTCTAACCATTTTAACTCTGGCATACTTCTAAAGATCTGGATTTTTTTCATTATATATAATGACCAAAAGAGAGAACTACATAAATGGGTTGAGTGCATTTAGGTAGGTAGCCTTAGCTGACATATGATGATGAAAATGAAAAGATTGGAATGAAGAAGAAAGGAATGAAAAATAATAATAAGTAAAAAGAAAAACAAATCTCTACCAAAGTTGATTTTAATAATTCTTAAAATGTAGACATGATATGTATACATTCCATATAAGGTTTTTCTTGAACATGTTTTAACTGTAGTGGATTTTTTAAGTAAATGAAGTGTTTATGGGCCTTTATAAATTTTAGTAGAGCTGTTTATAATTGGAATTATTTAAGCTTAAAATTTCATATATGTTTTTCTATATGCATATATCCTTTTATTAAAAATCCATACTCACTATATTATTTTGCTCAGTTATTCAGTTTATTTGTGCTAGTGTAAGAGAGTTCATTATCTCTTATTTTACTTCTTCCGAACAGTATATTTAGCTGTACAAGTGTGACATACATTATAATTTGGATGGTATATTTGTTCACTTTTTATTAGTGAAGGTAATTTTTTAAATGTCTTAATTTTGGCCGAAACCCGTTTGGCTCAATGGATAGAGCGTCGGCTTGGGGACTGAAGGGTCCTGGGTTCGATTGCAGTCAAGGGCATGTACCTTGGTTGCGGGCATATCCCCAGTAGGGGGTGTGCAAGAAGCAGCTGATCGATGACTCTCTCTCATCGACGTTTCTAACTCTACCTCTCTCCCTTCCTATCTGTACAAAATCAATGAAATATATATTTTAAATGTTTTAATTTTGTAGTTGGATACTTGGAGTACTAGAATTTGGGAAGTATTTGATACCTTTTAGCATTATTGATAAAACTTAAATAGATTATCAGTCTGTGCCTGAAATTGCCTTTGACCCTAGACCTATGCACTTATATGACTATAACCCAAGACTATAAATCTTGTAGTTACATATACTTATTTAGTGGAGGTAAATATTTCAAGATGAAGACATCAGAGAAGACTTCATAAAGGAGGCAAAATTTTGAAAGCCATGAAAAGATATGTAGGCAGTTCTTTAGATAAAAAGGTGTTTCAGGTAGAAGCAGCATAAATAGTAGTGAAGCAGAGACAGAAGATATGTAGAACATGGTAAAACAAATGTTAGTTTTGCTAGTGAATAGGTTCATCTGAGGAAGTTCTAGGAGATAGGGCAGTGCAGTGGTCCAGTCTGAAGGTAGTTGAGTAGAAGTATATTCCTTGCTCAGTGGGATGGTGGTTCTTCATCCAGTCATTCAGGAAAGCAGGCTAACACTAGCCTTTTCATTGTATGGCTCTGCTATCCACTAAGGTCATATAATATAATAGAACACAGAAAAGCACAGAACTTTTTATGAACCAGGCGTAGAAATAGCATACATCATTTATTCTGAAATTCAAAGGGAGAGAACTTAATCATGTGATTACACCTAACTGTAAAGGAAGTTTGGAAATGTATTTAGCTGCTTGAATAAAGTGGAGGAGATTGAATTTTGCTAGATCATTTGCAGTTTGTGCCACAGGGCCAGATATATAACTGCTTAAATATCAAGTGAAATATTTTGAAAAATTTGTTAGAATCAAGGGAAGAAGCCATTGAACATTTTTGGTTATCCTTATGGGAACCACTTATCCCGCAGCACTGTATAAGATGGATGGGAATAACCATAGACACAGGGGACTTACTAGGAAATTTAATCCATAATTCAGGAGAGATAATAATATCTGGAAACACATGGAAATGAAAAGGAGTTTCTAAGTTCAAATAATAGTAGAACTATTGTAGAACCATGTGTAGAAAAGCATATTCAAAAGAGTATGAGCCCTAGCTGGTTTGGGTCAGTGGATAGAGCGTCAGCCTGCGGACTGAAGGGTCCCAGGTTCGATTCCAGCCAAGGGCACATGCCTGGGTTGCGGGCTCCATCCCCGGTGAGGGGTATGCAGGAGGCAGCCAGTCAATGATTCTCTCATCATTGATGTTTCTATCTCTCTCTCCCTCTCCCTTCCTCTCTAAAATCAATAAAATATATTTTTTTAAAAAAGTATGAATTAGTATGGGAATAATTATGTTGTTTAAAATAATTAAATGTGAGAACAGCAAGCCAAGCAGGAGTTTCTGAATGGTAGGAAAAAATACAAGACTTACAGCTTATGAGAGAAATGAACGTCAATGATATATATTGATATAGGATGTCATCAAAAGGGAGGAGCTAAAGATGAGGAGTAAACTAAGATGCAAATGTTCCCTTTTCTTAAGAATTAAGAGAAGAAAAAGGTATAATGAAGTAATATTCACAAAGATGACAGTTATTATGATGTTGAAGCAGCCATCACAGAATCAATGCAGGGGGATTTCAAGAAAGGAGAATATGTAATGATTGCTGGTACTTTAGAGAAATCTAGAAGAATAAGATCCTAGACCACTGAATTAGGTGGCCTACAATAATGCAATTTCAGTATATTGGAGGTTCAAAATAAAAATTGTGAAGATTGTAAGGGATAGAGGAATTAATATCACTATATTCAACAGTAACAGGGTAGTTCAAGAGCTTGAATGAGTAGCAGAATTATTAAAGGCTTTTCTTCTTAATTTGCTTAGAAAACAGATTTATGAATGTTTTAATATGAAATGAAAAAATTAAAGTTTTAAATAATTGCATCTCTTGGTTAATCTTTTAGTTTCTTATAATGAGGGAGAGCTGATTGGAATTATTTCAAAAACAAGAAGACTCGGATAGGGTGAAATTGAGCACTTAAAATGATAATCTTAGGCATAAAAGTATAATTTCTTTTGTGATAGGAGGACTGATAGAAGGTTGTCCAATATTTTGAGTAGGAAAGAAATATTGCTAAATCTCTTCTCTAACTTATCACTTAAGATATGTGTGTTTTAGTGTATATTAGTTTTTTAAACTAAAAGGAATAAAATAATCTTGGGAGTTTATTGATTATTTGAATCAGCCGGTGTGGCTCAAAGTTTAAGTGTCAGCCTGAGAACCAGGAGGTCCCGTTCAATTCCTTGTCAGGGCACATGTATATAACAAGGTGTCACAACAGGATCATCTCCCATAGGTGCCATTTCTTTTTTTTATCCTCATCCAAGGATAGAATTATTGATTTGGGAGGGACAGACAGACAGTCTGCTTCCTCCTATATGAGCCCTGATTGGGGATCAAACCCACAGCCTAGGTAAGTGTCCTGACCAGGAATTGAACCTGCAACCTTTTCTTGCACCAGATGACACTTTAATCAGTGGAGCTACCCAGCCAGAGCTAGGTGGCATCATTTTGCTGTTGTGAAACACTTGCTATATACAGGAAATCCTTTAGGATAAAAGGACATTTCTTTTTTTTTAATTTTATTGATTTCAGAGAGGGAGAGAGAGAGAGAGAGAGAAACATCGATGATGAGAGAGAGTCAATGATTGGCTGCCTCCTGCATGCCCCCTACTGGGGATTGAGCCTGCAACCTGAGCATGTGCTCTTGACCGGAATCGAACCTGGGACATTCCAGTTCGATAAATAATTTTGAGTCCAACGCTCAATCCACTGAGCCAAACCAGCCAGGGCAAAATTGACATTTCCTTTTTTTCTTTTTTTCTTTTCTTTATTAATTAAGGTATTACATATGTGTCCTTATCCATCCCCTCATTTCTCTCCCACACCCCCTTCACTCATTTCCTCACCTCCCTGGTGTCTGTGTCCATTTGTTAGGCTTATATGCATGCATACAAGTCCTTTGGTTGAGCTCTTTCCCCTTACCCCCACCCTCCCCTACCTTCCCTCTGAGGTTTGAACATCTGATTGATGCTTCTCTGTCTCTGGATCTGTTCTGGTTCATCATTTTATGTTGTTCATTATAATCCACAAATGAATGAGATCATGTGATATTTATCTTTCTCTGACTGAATTATTTCGTTTATCATAATGCTCTCCAGCTTCACCCATGCTATTGCAAATGGTAGGAGTTCCTTCCTTTTTACAGCAGCATAGTATTCCAATGTGTAGATGTACCACAGTTGTTGTTTTTTTGTTTTATTTATTTATTTATTTATTTATTTATTTATTTATTTATTTTATAGGTATACATTTTAGGTATCACTTGTTGAGGTTTTTTTTTGTTTGTTTTTTTAATATATTTTATTGATTTTGTATAGAAAGGAAGGGAGAGAGATAGAGAGTTAGAAACATCGATGAGAGAGAATCATTGATCAGCTGCCTCTTGCACACCCTCTACTGGGGATATGCCCGCAACCAAGGTACATGCCCTTGACCAGAATCGAACCCGGGACCCTTCAGTCCCCACGCCGACGCTCTACCCATTGAGCCAAACCAGTTTCGGCTGTACCACAGTTTTTTAATCTACTCATCTACTGATAGACACTTGGGCTGTTTCTAAATCTTAGCTATTAAATGGACATTTCTTAATGGGAAAGGGTAAGCGTCAGGGTTTCCCCACACAGATTTCACCTTTTAACAGTAAACTTATTACTAAATGGACTTAATGTAGAAGTATGCTGAAAATTTTTAAATGAACAGATAACTTGGTAAAAACAAAAAGGAATTACAGGTTTCCGTGAATTGGCAGAAAACTGGTAGCTATGTTTTGAATTAAATAATTTTGAGTAATTTAATTAGTGGAAAAGAACACAGACTGTATTAGAATATTAAGCTCTAGCTCATGATGGTAAGAAACTGAGTTCTTGAACATTTGTGGGTTATATACAAATCTGAAAACTATAGATTCTCTTCACAGAAAAATGAACATATACAAAAATTTTTCTATTAAGGCATAGATTTTTACAAATAACTTGAAACACACTCATCAATCCCCCATTAGATTTTCTAACTAATGTGTCATTGCAGCATAGCGTGTATATATATATATATATATATATATATATATATATATATATATATATAAAAGTACTTTTAAAGTTTCATTATAGTGTGACCTCTTTATAGATGAAAAGAGGAAACAATGTGAAGCTATCAGATCTTCTCCATATTACTTTAATGCATTTCATTACTTTATCCGGAAAAATAAATTGGTAAAAGAAGAATAGTTAGCTATTGAATACTAAAATATACAGGTAGAACAGTTGAAACATGAATATTTTAGCAAAACAGTTTTGTGACTCCAAAATAATCCTTCTACAAATAAGAATTTAATAAGGAGGGTTGGTTTAGAAACTATTATTGTCAATGAATACAAATTGGACAATTGGGTAGAAATGTGTAGAAGTCTGTTTATCTTCTCATATCACTTTATAAGCTCAGATGAATTCCAAATTTAAATGTAAAAATTCAAATTACAAAAACTTAATTATATAAAACCAGTGCAGTTTCCTAAGCATATAAAGAATAGAAAATATTAAGGGAAGGATGTAAGGAGATTTGAGTACTTAAAAATGTAAAGCATAGAAAGTCAAAGTAATTTAGAAGAAAAAAAAAATTTGACAAGTAATGGTCAGATAGATCTTTGTTATATAAATAACTCATAGAAACTAATAAAATGTTACCAAAGCACCCCCAAAGAAATTGCCCTTCTCCCTCTTTACCCCCCCCCCAAATCACTTATCACTATGTTAGTATAAAATAGGAGCAACAATAGCATCAATATATTTTGATGCATTTTTTTTATATTAACATTGAAGAAAATAATTGTAATTTGTAATATACCCTTCTAAATAGATCTACTTAGGACAATGATTTTAAATTAATTTTAATTGTTTTTAAATTGTGTCTATGTACAATATACAGAATGATATTCCTTCTGAAAACACTTTGAAACACCTAAGTTCTCATGCTGGATTTACTGAGTGTTACCAAACTTCTATTCCTCTTCATTCAGAGCAAGGTGAGTGTTTTGACTCTGAATTGTGTTATCAACCATACACATTTAAGCTTTAACTGTATTTTATGTATATCACACATATGAGTAATGAATGTTTCTTGAGTCAAAAAGTGAAGATTCTGACACATCAGTGTTGCTGTAACCTTGAATAAAATACACAATCCTAACTTTTTAAAATGTTTTTATTGATTTTAGAGAGAGGGAAGGAGAGGAATAGAAATATAGAAACATTGATGAGAGAGAAACTTTTATCTGTACAGTAATTTAGTCAAACTGTTTTTCTAATTTAACTTTTAAAAATAGCTAATATGTCCCTGGCCAGTGTTGCTCAGTTAGTTGGGCTTCATTACCTTCAGGGCACATGCCCTAGTTGCTGGCTTGTTTCCAATAGGAGGTGGCATTTGATGAAAACCAACATTCATTCATGATTAAAACTCTTAGAAAAGTGAAAAATATGAGTTTTGTTAATCTGAATAAAGTATATCTCCAAAAAGTAGTTATCACAAATATTACACTTCATATTGAAGTATTAAAAGTCCTAAGTGGGGAACAAGACAAGAATTCTGGCTGATCTATTTAACATTCTAGCCAGAGCAATCAGTGAAGGAAAAGAAATGGTAGATGGATTAGGAGGAAAGAAATTAAACTCATTATTTTCAGATAACATGGATGTTATTTCTAAAGTTAATGTGCTTATAATTTTTATACTCTCATATTTCAGTTTTAGGCAATATTTATTAACCTTTCACTAAAAAAGGCAATGCTTGAACTCCCCCTCCCCTCCACCTACACACACCTCACTGTTCCCCGTATATACACCCTTGCCCTTTTCCAACAGTATAGTTATATCATAATTTTGATTAAATGAACACAAGATTCTCTGCTACTTGGCTAAATTTCTTCAAGGTATTCTGTCAATTTCATTATCTTGAAAAAGTTTTGCCCGTAGTCTTCTAATATATTTCAGTCTGGTCTTTTTGCCTTTGGAATACAATTTTTATTAGAAGATTTTCATTCACCATTTATTCAGTGGTTTTCATTTATTGTATTATTATTGGTAAATTCTCTCCAAGTTAATTTATAACTTAACAGCCTAATTTAAAAAAAAATAGGCTTATTTCTAGTTTGTTTAGAATCAACAAAATACGTATGACAAATGTAGCATCTTAAATCAGGATGAAAGATGAGGTGTTCTGTTTTTGCCATTACAATGAAATGATACATCAACAAAATTACTAATTACAACATGGTTTGTTTTAGGCAAGATAATGAAATCAGACCAAATGTCCACCTATAGGTGTTTGGTTAAATAAATTATTATGTATCCAGAGTATGAAGTTCAATATAGTATTAAAATAAAATAGAACTTTGTGTACTAATATAACACAGATCTCCATGGTTAAGCTTTAAAATCCAACAACCAAAGTTTCTTAAGATATCCTATCTAACAGAGGGAATATGCTAAATGGACCTCACACAATCGTAAATACGGCAGTGCCCACAGCCAATAAGGATAGAATATGCTAATTGACTGTCACACCCTCAAAGATGGCAGCCCCCACAGCCACAAGATGGTGACACCAAGTCCCCTCAGCCCCATCAAAGTCCCCCCAATCCTCTTTAGCCCTCCAGCCGCCCAGGGCTGGCCTGAGGCACAGGCAAGCCTCAAATGGCAGCTGCCCAGCCGCCCGAGGTTCAGGTAACCAGGCTGGCCAAGGCTTGTGCTGCTTAAAATGGCGGTAGCAGGGGTATGCTTTCTCACCTGCCCCTGATCGCCTGGTTGCCTCCCGCCCCTTAGGGATCCTGGACTGAGAGGATCCCTCCTCTCTAGTGCATGAATTTTCATTTACTGGGCCTCTACTATAATGAATATTATGTTATCATTTATGTAAAAAATGGAGGGAAGTGGGGGGTATATATACATAGACACAAACACCCAAAATATCCCTGAAAGGATACACAAGAAATGTGGGAAGAGAGGAAGAAAAGCAAGACTTTTTTTCTTCATACTCTTGTTTCCCTATTGCCTTTTCACAAAAATAAATTGAGTAATTTTGATGTCCTGCCAAGAAACCCATGGGCCTCGTGTAATTTTGATGTTCAGCAGAGCTTAGGAAAGGATAAATTGTCATATGAATGTTATACTATGCCTAGAAACATTTTGTGTTCAGTTAGTTGTTTTTTGTAAAAATATTAAGTTGTATAACTTTTGTTTTCCAATTTTCTCTAAGTGGAAAGCAGCAGTAGAAGGCCATCTACAGAAGAAACTCAAGTAGACTCCAAAGCAGCTCTACTACCGGTTTGTACATTTCAACTAAACAATGAGTCTCTTTAAATGCACATTTGTTAGAGAAGAGCTAAAAGATGGTGATATCTAAGATTATATCTGGCTTTCAAAATAATTTTTACCTGAGAAAACTGACATCTCTATGGTAGTTTTAGAAAAGAGTTTCTCCTGTAGTGAATAGCCAGGAATTCTTTAAAAAAAAAAAAAAGAATTATTCAGAAAAAGAAAGGTAGGAACCTGTTTGAATTAAAACTTATTATATGAAGTAATTTCCAGCCAATTGAGGTAATATTTGCTTTTATAAACCCTTTTTAAAAGCAGACTCTGGTAGAAAGCAGAAAAATTCTTTATAGTTAAGTACAGAAATCAGTGCTCTCAATTATGATCCTGGATAGTCAAGAATATTATTAACTTTCAACTATACAGAGATAGATTATATTATTAAAATTCATATTTTTTGAGAAGTTACTTGAATGGGGAAAGGGAGTTCATGAACAGTTTCACAGCCACAATTACTTTTTCTAGAAGGATCCATCTTGGACTTAAGCTGCACAATATTGCCCCAAGTACAATTCCATTGAAAATGACTTCACAGTGTCAAATTATAAAACTCATGGGAGTCAGCTCTGGCCAGTAACGCAATTGATTAGAGCATTGTCCTTGATATGTCAGGGTTGCAAGTTAGACCTCCGGTCAGAGCACATACAAGAAGCAACCAATGAATGCAATAAATAAGTGGAACAACGAAGTTCTTGGGAGTCAACTTTATACAGATAGTATTAGAACTCTAACAACTGAAGATAGCAGAATTATTGGTTACAGATTGTAAAGTATAAAGTAATTAAAGCCATAAAAGAGAGTATTACACATAATGAAAAAAAGAAAAAATACTACTCAAAAAGACTGGCAAATTTGGAAAAAAAAAATCTAGAAATAAAGAACTTATTGGAGGTGAAAATAATAGATTAGGCACAGCAGAACAGAGAATTGCCCAATTGGACCAGAATGTAATGTAAAATTATATATAGATGGAAAATATACTAAACAAAGAAATGGAAAATACCTCTAAATTGGTCATGAAAGGCTAGACAGAATTTGAATAGATTATAAATTGCTTAGAATTTTGCAAAATGCTGAAATATATATGTATATTTGAATTCAGGAAGTGTAGTCCAAACTGGGGTAGTAAAAATAAATCCACAGCTATAAAACTACCGAATGAAAACCATATACACACAGATAGACTTCAATGAAAAGTGCCTAAATGTTACTAGTAATTTTTTTAAAAATATATATTTTATTGATTTTATATAGAGAGGAAGGGAGAGAGACAGAGAGTTAGAAACATTGATGAGAGAGAGTCATCGATCAGCTGCCTCCTGCACACCCCCTACTGGGGATATGCCCGCAACCAAAGCACATGCCCTCGACCGGAATCAAACCCAGGACCCTTCAGTCCCCAAGCCGACGCTCTATCCATTGAGCCAAACCGATCCCAGCACTAGTAATTTCTTTATTCACAATTTGCAATATTTTAATTTCTCTTTTTTTATACTTAAAAAAATATATATGTGTGTGTGTGTGTGTGTGTGTGTGTGTGTGTGTGTATATATATATATATATATATATATATATATATATATAAAAAAATTGATTTCAGAGAGAGGGAGAGGGAGATAGAAACATCAGTAATGAGAATATATTGATCGGCTGCCTCCTGCATGTCCCAAGGGCGGGATCTAGCCCTGCAACCTGGACATGTGCTCTGACTGGGAATTGAACGTGACCTCCTAGTTCATAGGTTGATGCTCAACCACTGAGCCACACCAGTCAAGCTAATTTTTCTCTTAACACTTTGATGTGTTTTTCTTTTGGCAAGGGGCAAATCTTATCTTTGAAGTCATAGAAACAGATGCATATTTAAAGAAAATAGCTACCAAAAGCTAGGCTCTATGTTATAGGAGATAACACTCATGAAATTCTTTATTCCATTGTGTGAAATGGCATTATTTATTATTATATTTTTAGCCCTTCATTCTTAAAACAGGAAACAAAACAGCTAAACATTTCTGATTAATCTGGAGATTTTTTTTAACTTTTTGTTTGTGTTTGTTTTTGACTAAAGGATTGGTTACAAGATAGACCATCTGACAGAGAAATGTAAGTAAGCCTTTTCTTATCATTAGCCTGTCCAGTATAGTCTTTTTTTTCCCTTTTTGCATCATTCCTGTAACACTCCTTTATCAACCAGTAATGATTATTTTAGCATCTCCTGTCTTAACATAGAAGAGGTTGGGGAAACTTGTTCATTTTGAGTTAATTATTAATTTAAATTTATAATTTTATCTAGTTATACTATAATTATAGTCAGATTATAATTACAACTACTAAAATCATCTTTATAATGATACAATTATAAATTTATTATTTAGTTTTGTTTTCCACCTTATCTTAAATAAATTTGTTCAAAGACCTCGTTTGACACTTTAGTTCTGCATTTTCATAATTATTTTGCCCATCATTCTAAGCAACAAACCTTGCACTGGTTTTGGAAAGCACTTTGATAATTAGAGCAGTAATACACATAGAGCCTCTCTACAGGGGACCCACTAGAAGGCTGGAAACAAAAGACAATCAGATGGTAATCATCCCCAGAAAGTAATAATTTTTTAGTATAGATTAAAGATAAAGAAGAATAAAAGAGAATTTCTGTGTTTCCAGCTTGGGAATTAGTATGCTAGGATTCCAAAGAACATTTTAAAAAAGCCTTTGATATCCATCTGATACTAGAAGTAAAATAGAGTTACACTCTGATATGGACAACTTGGAAGGGAAGCCAATTTGATGAAGATTATTCCAGTCTTTCCCCCCATTTCCTTCTGTGCATCAAAAATAGATGTGAATATATTCAGAAGGAAATAAATCAAATGCCCCATGGATAATAAGCATTTGTTGAGATACTTTGGGTACCCTGGCCCTGAAAGGCATTTGGAAAAGTTTTCTATATCATACCTCCTCAGAGAATACTATCTTTTATAGCCAAAACCATAGAAGTAAAGTACATAATAGGTACTTAAAGTTTATTTTTAATCGTCAACTAAGGGTATGCTTATTGATTTTAGAAAAGGGGAGAGAGAGAGAAACATCAATGTGAGAGAGAACATTAGTTGCCTCCCATCTGTGCCCTGACTGGAAATTAAATCCACAACCGTTCAATAAATGGGACGATGCTCCCACCAACTGAGCCAAACTGGCTAGGACAAAATTGATTTAATTTAGCTAGTAAGGGATCATTGTCTTAAGATGTTGATCCTTAGGAGTACCCAGAAAGGTGGAGCTGGTCAGCATTCTTTGGGTGCTGAGAAAAGTGTGGCTTAGCAGTAAAGAATGATGCTAGGGTCAATATAGTTATAAAAATGTTTATGTTATTACAAATCAACAGGAAACATCAGGATCAGATAGAATGTAACAAGTAGAAAGAGACTACAAAGGTCCTCTACTTTCAGCCCTTAGCAAGGCACAGAGCTGTATAATGGGAGAGCTAAGCCTCTAATCCAGTTTTCCTTTTCCATTTCACTCTCCTTTATACCTATTTCTGTCATTTGTACTGAAATCATGGAATTAACAGAACTTCCACACTTAGTACTTCTATGCATTGATATGAATAATACATTCAGTATTGAAAAAATTTTGTTCAATATTGCAAAATGTCATCTATTTACTTTTTTCTCAGTTCTTTGCCCATCAATTCTATTGAACTATTTTTCAAATCCTATAGTCATTTTAAGGCATTGTTATATTGAGTCTCCATTAATTGAGATGTCACGGAATATTATATTATTAGTATTGAACTATCAGTTTGACACCAGACTACTGATATTTATATAGACATGAATTGGAGGTGCAGGTTGTTGATAAAGTATATGCATATGGATATTTACATATTCATGTATGCATTTAGCATTGGCTTAAGGGAAAGGGCAAATATTTAAACAAAAGTGAATCTGGCCCAGCCAGTGTGGCTCAGTGGTTGAGCATCAACCCAAGAACCAAGAGGTCATAGGTTTGATTCCTACTTGGAGCACATGCCCAGGTTTCAGGCTTGAACCTAAGTAGGGAGCATGCAGAAGGCAGCCCGATAGATGATTCTCTCTCATCAATGTTTTTATCTCTTTATCCCTCTCCCTCTCTCTAAAAATCAATAAAAATATATTAAAATTTTAAAAAGTGAATCTGAACCTCAGAATTCCTTAGTAACGTATTAAATCATAATTTCATGAAGTAAAAAATTATGGGAAGCTAAAACTAAAATTGTAAAATAACTTACAATATATTTTTTGGTATTTTTTTTTAGACCCTCTGAAGAAGGAACATTAAATGGTGAGTCCATGTGGTAGATTTATTATGAAAAAAGTGAGGATCATATATGATTTATTATAGCAAGTACTACATTATCCTAAAATTTTAGGCTTTGTGTTTTAAAAAGCCAATGCAATACAAAGTTCTTCACTCAACTAGCTTTTCTTCAATATAGATGTTTCACAAACACATGAAGTCACTGTGTGAATGATGACCTCTTTACTACCACCCACCCCCTTCATCCTTGCAGCTCGGCCTGTTTCTTTCCTTATATTCCATGTTAGTGAATGATGCCCTTTCAGTTAGGTAGTTGAAACCTGAGTGGTAGTTATTCTTCATCCCCTTGACCTTGTACTCACAAAGTCCTTTTGTAGTTACTTCCTAAATGTGTCTAGAATTTATCTTCCACTATACATCCTCCTTTCAGTTTATAACTTCATCATTTTTATCAGTAAACCTTTTATTGAAGTGTACTAGAGGCCCAGTGCATGAAATTCATGCATGCAGGGCAGGGAGCGGAGTGTCCCTCAGCCCAGCCTGCACCCTCTCCAATCTGGGACCCCTCAAGGGGTGTCCAACTGCCCATTTAGGCCCGGTTCCACTGGGCAGTCGTACATCTCTCTCTCAATCCAGAATGCTGCCTCTCAGCTACTCGCCTGCCTGCCTGCCTGATTGCCCCTAAACGCTTTTGCCTGCCAGCCTCAAACCACTCCCTTGCCAGCCTGACTGATACTTAAATGCTTGCTTGCTAGCCCCATTGCCTCTAATTGCCCTTCCTTGCTGGCCTGGTCACCTCCAACTGCCCTCCCCTGCAGGCCTGGTTGCTCATAACTCCTCCCCTGCGGGCCTGGACGCCCCCAACTGCCGTCCCCTGCTGCCCCCGTCACCATTAACTTCCCTCCCTTGCCACCCTTGTTGCCCCTAACTATCCTCTGCAGGCCTGGTTGCCACAAGTTGCCCTTCCCTGCAGGCCTGGTCCCCCCCAACTGCCCTGCCTTGCTGGCTGGGTCACCCCTAACAGTCCTCCCTTGCCAACCTAGTCGCTCTTAACTGCCCTTCCCTGCCAACTTGGTCGCCCCCCAACTGCCCTCCTCTGCTGGCCTGGTCACTCCTGGCTGCCCTCCACTGCTGTCCTGATTGCCCACAACTGCCCTCCCCTGCAGGCCATCTTGTGGCGAACATCTTGTGTCCACATGGGGGCAGCCATCTTGTGTGTTGGAGTGACAATCAATTTGTATATTACTCTTTTATTAGATAGGATAATATGTATACAGAAGAGTGCAGATAAGCCTCCATGTCAGTGAATTCTCACTAAGTGAGCATACCCATGTAATCAGCCCCCAGATCTCGAAACAGAATATTGCCAATATTCCAGTTCCTTGTGTCCTCTTGTTAGAAACCCTGTCCCCAAATAACACAATAGATTGGTCTATATGAGTCTGAGAGAGAGAAAGAAAGAGAGAGTGCATGCACACGTGTGTGTGTTGTGTGTGTGTGTATGTGTGTGTGTGTAGTATATAAATTGAATTATACAATATGTACTCTTATGTCTAGCTTCCTCCTAACATGTTTTATGAAATCCATCAGTATTGCTGTGTGTAGTGGTATTTAAGCATTCTCACTACTGTACACAATTTCCTTGTGGGGAAATATTGAATTTACTTTTATCCATACTATTATTTGAAGAGCGTTTCAGTAGCTTCCAGGGTGTGGCTATTATCAATAGTGTTGTTAGGAGCATTCTTGTTTATGTTGTTTGGTAAATATACCTAGGAATGGAATTGCTAGGTAGTAGCGTATGCGTATGTTCACATTTAGTAGTTACTGCCAAATAGGTTTCCAAAGTGGTTGTGCCAGTTTGTCCTCCCTTCTGGTCTACTATTCTGTCACCAAAATGATTCTTCTGAAAGATCTGATCTTGTCACTCCTCTGCTTTACATTTTCCTCACTGTCATTGCACAAAGCAATGACAGTATATTTGTTTTTGCAATGACAGTATATTCTTTCTTAGTACAGTATATTTGGTTCTTAACAATTTGGTATTCCTTGCTACTGTAGCTTTACCTCCTTTAGCTAAGCCTATCGTCTTGCTCATTAATTTGCAATCTTGGTTACATATTTGAATACTTGTAGAGAGTCATTTGTATGATGATATACACCTACAGAATTAGAATAGTTTGGAGTGAGCTTTGGGTAGGTATACATTGAAAAAACCCTACAGATGATTTTTTTTAAATATATTTTATTGATTTTTTACAGAGAGGACGGGAGAGAGATAGAGAGCCAGAAACGTTGATGAGAGAGAAACATCGACCAGCTGCCTCCTGCAACACCCCCTACTGGGGATGTGCCCGCAGCCAACGTACATGCCCTTGACCGGAATCGAACCCGGGACCTTTCAGTCCGCAGACCAACGTTCTATCCACTGAGCCAAACCGGTTTCGGCTACAGATGATTTTTATATCAGCCTTCAAACTCTCTTAAACTAGGAGGCGTTTGGTACCCCCTGCTCTATAGTTCTATTTTGTGTGTATGTACTTAAGTATATATTAGAGGCCCAGTGCATGAATTTGTGCATGAGTGGGGTCCAGAGTGTTGGGGGCCCATTGGGGCCTGGATTAGGCCAGTTGCTACCACAGTGCATATCATACCCATCAGTCATTCTGGTCGTTCTGCCGTTCTGGTTGCTGGGCTTTTACATATATAGATACTATATGCTTATCTCTCAACATTAAAACTTTTGACTAACCTCCTTCTGCAAGACAATAGGTTATTTTTCATTTACATTTTAGAAGCTTAACACATAGCATATTCCTCTTATTTTCCATCTTTCTCACTACAGTTAAAAAGTAAAGCCCTCAATTAGAGATGGAGGGGCTTTTTTTCATATTTCACATTACAGAAATTTATCTTTTTGTGATTATCACAGTAAAATAATTACATGGCCACAGGCCCCAGCCCCAAAGGTCCAAAACTGAAAGATATTTCTCTTTTTGAGCATGGGATATAGAAACATGCATTTAAGACAGGAGAGTGTGAAGTATGTGCTTTTTCTCCAGGTGTCTGAGGTCACACTTACTACTAAACTGACATAGTGAAATGGGGTAATATGGCACATGATGTACATGTTTCATTTTTTATGTTTTTGTGAAGAGAGAGATTACATGATTGTATGAGAATATCTGTCGGAGTAAAAATTTATACTGCATTAGTACCTTTAAAAGATTCTCATTTGTTTGATATTTTAGGTCTTGCTTCTCCATTTAAGGCAGTTATGGATACACATTACTATTACTCAGGTCAGTAACATTAAAAACAAAATTTAATAATATTTTTAGCTTTTAGGGATTTCATTTTCTCTCTCTCATTTTTATGCAGCTGTGGAAAGAAATAACCTGATGAGATTATCCCAGAGCATTCCATTTACACCTGTGCCTCCAAGAGGTAAATCCAAAAGTTAAAGAAATAAAGGGGAAAAAATCAATCCTCCATTAATATATGATTTATAGTTATAACATAGGACATGGGTGTTAATAGACTAATCACACTAAAAAGTGTTGATTTCATACAAATTTAATTAGCCTGACTACTAAAAGAGTCATGTATGTATCAGAAGTATTAAATTTCTGTTTTTGTATATCCAGAAGCAGTGGTGTACTCTAATTCAGATAATTCATTGTCTAGTAATGAAAGCAATAGATAAATTGACATCACGGGATTTGTGGAACAGAGACTTCTAACCTCTTGTCTAAAAGGTTAACTTAAAAGTGTATACTAGTCTGGGTCGCTTTCTAAAAGTTAGTTTCCCTTTATAAAACACAACTTAGCTCATTTCTTTTATTCCTTCATCTTAACCAGATACCTTTCCATTTTTATCCTACGTTGTCATTCTTAAAATGTCATAATTTGACCTCAAAATGTACTCATTCATTTGCAGGTGAGCCCGTCACCGTGTATCGCTTGGAAGAGAGTTCGCCCAGCATACTGAACAACAGCATGTCTTCTTGGTCACAGTTAGGCCTCTGTGCCAAAATAGAGTTTTTAAGTAAAGAAGAGATGGGAGGAGGTTTACGGAGAGCTGTCAAAGTACAGTGTACTTGGTCAGAACATGATATCCTCAAATCAGGGCATCTTTATATTATCAAATCTTTTCTTCCTGAGGTTATCAACACATGGTCAAGTATTTACAAAGAAGATACGGTTCTACATCTCTGTCTTAGAGTAAGTCCTGGTGAATGCATAATGGCAGAACATTATGTTTTCACTTCTAAAGTATAATAAACCAAATAAAATCTTAGTGGTGATATTGAACAAGGGTTTTTCCTGTTTTGTAGGAAATTCAGCAACAGAGAGCAGCACAGAAGCTCACATTTGCCTTCAACCAAATGAAACCCAAATCCATACCATATTCTCCGAGGTAAGTCTGTAAATTTTTCTGGGATATATAAATGTTATGTGGATAGCATTCTCTTTTGATCTTATTATTGATGTTGAATATATAATTATTTGCTTTATTTTAAAGATCAACTAGAACTTTTTAAACAAAACGAGTAATATCTGTAACTATTTTTCATAAGGTTCCTTGAAGTTTTCCTGCTGTATTGCCATTCAGCAGGACAGTGGTTTGCTGTGGAAGAATGTATGACTGGAGAATTTAGAAAATACAATAATAATAACGGTGATGAGATTATTCCAACTAATACACTGGAAGAGATCATGTTAGCCTTTAGCCACTGGACTTATGAATATACCAGAGGGGAGTTGCTGGTACTTGATTTACAAGGTAAATCGATTGAAATATCGATGAAATTATGCAGTACGTTCTCAACTATTCATATGTTATGAATAATGTACAGAAATCTGCTAATTTATAGGTAGATAAAATCTTAGGCCAGTAGAACCTGTTTTAAAAGCAAGTCAATAACAGCCGTAGCAAATAGCCATCAGAGCCCTGAATCGTGGTATATATCTATCTTAATTATTATTTATGTAATGGAGATATTTTGATAATCAAAAATACCCTATTCTGCTGTTTTATGTGTAGCCTTACTCTTTTAAAAAAAATAAAGACTATTTTTTTAAAACACAAGTATATCTATTGGTCCTGGTGTTAGGTTTTATCTCTCATTGTGAACTAAACTACCTAAATATTTAGTGGCTTAAAACAAAATATTTAGTGGCTTAAGACAATCATTTTATTTGCTTGTATTCTTTAGTTGGGGAATTTGGACGGGGCATAGTGGGGATTGTTTATCTCTGTTGTTCCCTCAGAATGACTGGATACTAGCTTGCCTAGCTTGATTGAAGTCAAATGCCGAGGTCTCTGTTTAGTGACAGATGGAATTTGTCAATTCTCCACCAAGTGACTAGCTCCTTTTGCTTTCTCATAGCATCAGAGTTTCAGGTAGCTAGACTTCTTTCATGGTAGCTAGTTTCTTTCAGAGAGAAAGCAGAGCCAGGCCAGAATTGGCCCAGATCCCTCTAACCACATTTTACTGCTCAGGGCAAGTAATGAGGACAGCCCAGATTTAAACCAGCACTTGATCAGTGGAGCAGCATGTTAAAAAAACAGTCGAAACCAGTTTCGCTCAGTTGATAGAGCATCAGCCTGTGGACTGAGGGGTCCCAGGTTCGTTTCTGGTCAAGGGCATGTACGTTGGGGTGGGCACATCCTCAGTGGGGGGAGTGCAGGAGGCAGCTGATCGATGTTTCTCTCTCATCGATGTTTGTGACTTTCTATGCCTCTCCCTTTCTCTGTAAAAAAAACCAATAAAATATTTCTTTAAAAAAAAAAAAATGTGGCTTGCAGAGAGCAGGTTTGCTCATTGTAATGTCAGTGCAACTTCATGGTAGGGCCAGAAGTAAATAAAACTGAGCAAGTTTCTAGCTCTGCCTGGATGATAGTTTTACATTATAGCTTTTTTTTTTTTTTTTTTTTTTTTTTTTTTTTTTAATATATTGATTTCAGAGAGGAAGGGAAAGAGAGATGAGAGAGAATCATTGGTTAGCTGCCTCCTGCATGCCCCCTACTGGGATCCCAGTGCCCTGACTGGGAATCAAACTGTTGCTCAACCACTGAGCAACCCCAGCTGGGTCATACTCCTATTCTTTATGTTACCTGAATCTTTTTTAGGAAGATTTATTTATACAGAGTGGGGCAAAAATAGGTTTACTGTTTTTTTAAGTGACCTATAGATTATGCCTCTGTGACCCTAGTTTTTCTTTGCTAAATGAAATGCAACAATGGCAGATTGTGTAGATCTTTCATATAAGCAGATATTTGTTTGCAACCTTGGCCATGTTGCATTAGAAGCTGATGCCATCAGGATCATACCTACCAACTCTGACACTTAACTCTGAGTCACAATTGCATGAGCTATGTTCTGAGAACAATGTTGGAAGTCAATACAAGCTATGAAATATCAAGAGAGGAAAACTACACTCTTTTGAATAATTTTAAAATTATGTAAATGCTGCTATAAAATCTCATTTTTATTACGCAAATGTCAATATTTCATCAATCCTAACATAAATTAACTTTTTACATATACATATAAAGGTGTGGGTGAAAATTTGACTGACCCATCTGTGATAAAAGCGGAAGAAAAGAGGTAATGAATTTTAATAAGTTTATTAAGACAATTTCATAATTTCAAGTTCTATATTTCTACTTGAATAAACTAATCTTTTTTAATTTAAACTATCAATGCCATAGATCCTGTGATATGGTTTTTGGCCCAGCAAATCTAGGAGAAGATGCAATAAAAAACTTTAGAGCCAAACATCACTGTAATTCTTGCTGTAGAAAACTTAAACTTCCAGGTAAACATTTTCTTAATCAGTATAATGTATAGTACATTTTAAGTAAAACTTGTTACTGCAATACTTTATAAGGTTAGAGGCACAAATATATGTTGTTGGCTATAAATTAATCTATGCTTTTTTTGTTTATAAAAACACAAAGTAAACTCATTTAATATATATTTATTATGTGTGTGCTACAGCCAGGAATTGTGCTAGATGTTGATAATACTATAATAGGGAACTAGTCAAGCATGGTCCCTGCCCTCACTGGAGTTTAGTCAGATCTTGAAAACTGACAAAGTTAACAGAGTTACAGGACTGTCATAAATGCCAAACAGAAAAAAGAGAACAGGTAAGCAGATCACCTAATACAAACCTAGAGGTCAGGGAATGCTACCAAGGGAACTGACAGTTTTGTCTAAAACTGAAGGAGGAATAGACTTTTAAGTTAGCCTGTTAAAGAGTTGGGAAAAGAGTATTCCATGAAGCAGGAATAGGAACTACACATATACTCTGTTGGGATAGTAACTTTATTTTTGTATTTCCAGAATTACAAACTTTAAAAAAAAAAAATAAATCTTTATTGTTTAGATTATTACAAATGTTCCTCTTTCCCTCCCCCCTCAATTGCTCCCCTCCCCCATGTTCCCACTCCACCCTCTGCCCTTTCCCCACCCCACATTGTCCTCATCCATAGGTTTTTGTTCAGGCTCTTCCCGCACCCCCCACTCCCCTTTTCCCCGAGAATCGTCAGTCCACTCCCCTTCCATACCTCTGATTCTATTATATTCACCAATTAATATTGTTCATCAGGTTTTTTAATTCCCTTGGCTTTTAGTTTCACTTGTTGATATAATAGTTACGTATTTGTTGATCATAATTTTTATCTTTATCTTCTTCCTCTTCCTAAAGAACCCCCTTCAGCAGTTCATATAATTCTGGTTTGGTGGTGATGAACTCCTTTAGCTTTTTTTTTATTTCTGAAGCTCTTTATCTGGCCTTCGATTCTGAGTGATAGCTTTGCTGGGTAGAGTATTTTTGGCAGTAGGTTCTTGCTATTCATCACCTTGAATATTTCTTGCCATTCCCGTCTGGCCTGCATGGCTTCTGTTGAGAAATCAGCTGACAAACATATGGGTGCTCCTTTATAGGTAACTACCTGCTTTTCTCTTGCTGCTTTTAATATTCTCTCTTTGTTTTTTGCTCTTGAAATTTTAATATATTTTATTGATTTTTTACAGAGAGGAAGGGGGAGAGAGAGAGAGAGAGAGAGCTAGAAACGTCAATGAGAGAGAAACATCAACCAGCTGCCTCTTGTACACCCCCTACCGGGGATGTGCCCACAACCAACGTACATGCCCTTGACCGAATCGAACCTGGGACCTTTCAGTCCTCAGACCGATGCTCTACCTCTGAGCCAAATCGGTTTTGGCTGCTCTTGGAATTTTAATTATGATGTGTCTTGATGTGTTCCTCTTTGGATTCCTTTTGTTTGGGGTTCTGTGCGCTTCCTGGACTTGTAAGTCTATTTCTTTCCCCAGGTGGGGAGCAGTTTTCTGTCACTATTTCTTCCAGTATTCTTTTGGTATCTTGCTCTTTCTCCTCTTCTGGGACCCTCATAATTCTAATATTGGTTCGTTTGAAATTGTACCAGAGGTTTCTTACACTATCTTCAACTTTCTGGATTCTCTTGTCTTCTTGCTTCTGTGGAGGAGTGTCCTTTGGCTCTTTATGTTCCAAATCTTTGACTTGATTCTTACGATCTTCCATTCTGTTTTTAGGACTCTGTATAATATTTTTTATTTCAGATAATGTATTCTTTATTTCTAGTTGATCCCTGTTCATATCCTCATAGGTCTCGTTTATTTTATCGGCCTTTTCTAGGAAATTCTTGAAAAACCTTATAAGCGTGGTTTTGAACTCTATATCCAGTCACTTCTTGTCCTCCATTTCTTTTGTTTGTGATCTGTTTCCTTGTCTCGGCATTTTCACAGCTTCCCTGAGTTGGTAGGGTGGCTTTGTGTACTAAGGTGTCCTATATGGTTGAGTTGGTCAGCCTCCCAGTTACCTGAGGTGGACAGTTACCTGAGGTGGACAGTCTTAGTGTAGCCCTTTGTGGCTGTGTGTGCAGTCTTGTTGTTAAGCCTTGTTTGTTGTTGGTATCACTGGGAAGCGTTGATCTCCAAGCCAATTGGCTATGAGGATCAGAAGTGTCTCAGCTAGGAGGGTTTCTGTATTCCGGTTGAATAGGGAAGAGTCTCGGGGTGGCACAGGCAAGCTTTGTTGAATCCGTAAGATCGGTTGCAGGCGCACGCACCTCTTTGGTATAGGCGCAGACAAGCTTTGGTTTCTGAGTCCCGCAGTAATGGCTGCTGGCTTCACACACCTCCAAAGATCTCTGCCCACTGTCTGACAGTCTGGTCTCTCCCTGCCTGGGGCCGTCTATCAGAGCAATAGGGTGGTTCTGTTTTCCTCCCAAACAAGAAAGCTAGCCGCACATTAGCTGTCTGCCCTCTCTGCGCCCAGGGAGCAAGCCAGCAGTGAAGTCAGGCAGCCACCTTTTCGCGCCCACAGTTCTCCACACCTTCACAGTTCCTGAGGTTCAGCGTGCCTTCTCTCTCCTTCTCAGATGGTAGAGCCTCCTCTCAGCCAGCCGTCCGGTGCTTCAAGGCGATTATTCCCGTTTTCCAGTTCTAAATTCAAATTTGTTGTGGTAGGCTGCATTCAGGTGTCTACCCTATGCCGCCATCTTGGTTTCTCCAGAATTACAAACTATTATTGAATTATAAGTTATAGTATAAACCAGTGTTTCTAACATTTTGGTGTGCATCAGGATTTCTTGTGGAACTTTTTAAAAAAATTACAAATTCCTAGGATTCACCCTTACGCTACATTTTTAAAAGTTCCTCTCATTATAAGCAGTAATGTAGTCGTGGAAAGGTTGGACTTAGGGGTCAGACTGTATAGTTCAAGAAAATACCTATATTTGCCAAAACTGGTTTGGCTTAGTGGATAGAGCGTCAGTCTGCGGACTGAAAGGTCCCAGGTTCGATTCCTGTCAAGGGCATGTACATTGGTTGCGGGCACATCCCTGGTGGGGGGTGTGCAGGAGGCAGCTGGTCAATGTTTCTCTCTCATCAGTGTTTCTAGCTCTCTGTCCCTCTCCCTTCCTCTCTGTAAAAAATCAATAAAATATATTTTAAAAAAACATTGTTGATTTCAGAGAGGAAGGGAGAGAGAGACAGAAACATTAATGATGAAAGGAATCATTGATCGGCTGCCTCCTGCACACCCCCTCCTGGGTATCGAGCACACAACCCAGGCATGTGCCCTTAACCATAATCAAACCTGGGACTTTTTATTCCACAGACCGATGCCACTGAGCAAAACCAGCTAGGGCAGAAAATACCTATATTATAGAGGCTTTCTTTTTTTTTTTTTTTTGTATACCTTATATCCTGCAATCCTGTATCCTTGCTAAACTAACTTAGTTCTAAATTTTTAGGAGGTTTTTGTTTATAAACTTGTTAGAATTTTCTATGTAAACAGTAAATAATAGGTTTTTGGGGGGAGGGGGTTAATTTTTTTTTTTTTTTTTTTTTTTTTTTTTTAAGAGAGAGGGGAAGGGAGATGGATGGAGAGATAGAAACATGGACGGATTGGCTGCCTCTTGGCATGCCCCCTACCAGGGATTGAGCCTCCAACTAGGGCATGTGCCCCGGCCTGGAATCGAACCAATGAACTCTGGTTCATGGGTTGATGCTTAGCCACCACGTCATACCAGCTGGGCAGTAGATACAGCTTTATTACCGCCTTTCCAACTAGTATGCCTTTTACTTTACTTAAATAGGAATAATGTGAGTAAACACCTTGCTTTTCTTCATAATCTTAATGGGAAAGCATTTAGTCTTTTTACCATTAAGATGATAACTAAGGATTTTGTAGATGCGCTTTATTGGGTTGAGGACATATTCTACTACTACTTGTTTCTTGAAAATGCTTCTCCTGAGTGGATATTGAATTTTGTTAGATGTTTTTTCTGCATCTATTTATGTGACCATTTGGTTTTTCTTCTTTAATTGGTAAATAATACATGGAATTACTTTAAATATTTGGTAGAATTGTCTAGTGAAATCATCTAAATCTGAAGTTTTCTTTGTTAAATGGTTTTTAGCTAAATTTTTTTAAAAATAAATGTATGACTTGCCATTCTTTGAACACTTCAAGTTCCTTTCCTTCTTACCGTCTGCAGTTAGCCTCCCTCTGCCTAGAACACTCCTCCTGAAGCTTTGATAGTCATTTCTCAGTATTCAGGCCTTTACTCAGATGTTGCCTCCTATGGCTTTTCTGACCTGCTCTAGAGGAATCACCTTATATCATCTCTAATGTGGCCTTCATCACATTGTTTTCTTTAAGCACTTGCTACTACTTATAATTCTGTCATTTTTCTATTTGTTTTATTTTATTTTATTTATTTATTTTTATTAAATTATTATCTGTGTATATATTTTAACATTGCCCCCCCCCCATACATACCCTCCCTCCCCAGAGTCTTGTGTCCATTGGTTGTACTTATATGCATGTATACAAGTCCTTCGGTTGATCTCTTATCTCCCCCAGATCTCCCTACTCTCCCCGCTGTAATCTATTTGTTTTTTTTTTATCTACTAAAAAATAAACTCCATGAGAACAGGGACCTGGTCTGCCTTGTTCATTGCTATGTTTCCACACTCCAGACGAGTTACTGACTCATGGTCAGAGCATAGCAATTATTTGATGAATGAATGATTTCATTTTTATGTTTATATATCTTGTGGCTTTTGAGTTTATAACAATCTGGTAGAAAATAAATCTGGCATATTTAGATGAAAATTGATATAAAAATGTTCTTAATTTTCCATTTCTAAGAAATACTGACTTTTTTCTCCTTTTTTTGTTGGGGTGGTGAATATAGACCTGAAGAGGAATGACTATACACCTGATAAAGTTATATTTCCTCCGGAGGAGCCTTCAGATTTGCCTCTTCAGCCTGGAGATTCCACCAAAGAATCAGAATCAACTCATTCTGTTCGTCTGATGTTATAACTGAATCATTGGTTTTGCCTACACCTCACAACAATGTTACTGTGTCACTTTTCATTCAGGAGGAAATTGTTTTGTAATACAGAAAAGTGTGTGCAAATTGAATATTATACTAGTTCTGGAATAGTTAAAAGGTCAAATCTTTTTTGTTTTTGTTTTTTTCACCAATTAAACTAGTCAATCAGAAACTCCCTATAGGGTACAGCTAGCTAGCAGCTGTTAAAATTTAAAGGTAAAAGAAAATTAGAATTTGTAACTTCTTAAAAGCAGAGGACTTTATTTGACTTTGTTCTGATGAGGGTGATCGCTCTCATCTGGTGCAATACCATTAACCAAAGTTAGGTGTCAGTGCAGATGTTACTTGCTGCTGCTTGACTGCCATTCAGCTAGCGAAATGAAGCAGTCGCCCAGCCTTTGGGTTAAATGGCACTCGGACATCTTCCTCAGTGTGTTTTAGGGTGTTCAGTCATGGTTCACTAGTTTGCAGCTAGATGCTTTTTGGCCACAGGAAAGGTAATGACTTGTTATAATTCTAGATCCACAGGGATGTATATGAATCCTCAGTTAAAAAAATAAAAATAAGCTCAAGCATTTTCTAAGAGAGACTTTATGAATCAGGGTTAGGTTCCATAATTAAAGATAGAGCCAATTTTTTGTCAAATAGAGCTGAATTGTGCAGAAGTATAAGTGGGGGTTTTTAAGCATTTTTTCATTAAGTTATTATAAGTAGAAGGAAGCCACGTAGACTTCTTTAACCTAAATATATCAAAGGAGAAACTTAACTCATTGCTCAAGGGAAGTTACCTTGTGAGAAAAGTTAAAGTACTTTTTTTCTATTTATAGTTCTAGTGGCAACCTGGAAGTTACATATTTCTCCAAAGATTATGTTGACCAGTATATCAAATCAGAATGTAAACATGAACTCTTGCATATATTTAAAATTGTGTAGAAATATCCAAACATGAATTTTTTTGTGGTACTTATTTAAGAAATTGAGTTAGATTATCATGTCGGGAGATTGCAATGCAACTTTGTGCTAATAAATGTAATTTAACTGCCCCAGATATTGTTGAATACTCAACAACGAGAAAAGCTTTTCATCTGACTAAAGTTTTATGCTTTGATATTTTTTTCATTTTGTTTTGTTTTCCTAGGTACTAATTTTAATTTTTATTGGGAGAGAGCAGTGTAAATCTTACTTGTATTCAGTAGTGTATCTCATAGATACAGACAAGGCAAGAAGAGAGATAAACTGTTTAAATAAGTGTTTCATATTGATGGGGGGAGAAAAATGTATTAAAGATATTATACTATATACATTTTGTATATCATTAAATCTTTAAAAGAAATTAAATAAATTTATTCTTGTTTACAGATGTTTAGTGAGTTCAATCATTCTGAAAAAGTATCTATTTTCAATGTATCGGTTTTTTTAAATGAACCATTGCACACCTATGCTTTTTGATCCCCTGTCCTATACAATGTTTAAGGTGATCTTGGTTTCCTGCTGTGTTGTTTTTCATCTGTTCATGTTTTGTCAGAAAACGAGGATATAGGTTATCTGATTAACTTTATGTTGATTATTTTTATAAGATGCTTCCATGGGTACCATCTGATGTCTTACCGCACTAGATTTTATACTTTGCAGAGGAAAGGACCCTTAGCATCCAACAGCTGGCAAAGCACACGGTTTGTGATAAAGCGTACCATTAAAAGAGTTATTTTTAAAATGTTTTTCCACAATACCAAACTTTCTTGAGGAAGGTAGATCACAATGATATAGTCTGTGTGTTTAAGTCTACAGTCAAGGCAAGAGTACCCAATAAGTAGCTTTTCATCACTTTTAAGAGAGAGGAAGTCTTTATTTTCAGGAAAGGATGCATCTGTGGACAGGGATTTTTGTGATCTTCCTTATTTACCACAAGAGGCCCGATGCAGGGGGCTCTGCCCTCACAGCCCCGGCTTTGTCCAGAAGGTCGTTTGGATGTTGGGTCCAATTAGCATATTAAGCTTTTATTAACTTTAGATATCTGTTCTGAGGAACCAAATCTCAGACCAGTCACAACTAGCACTTGGTTAAGTACTCAGTAATGATGTATTTGGGTGAAACCTCCCAACCACCGATGTCTGTCTCAAAACTACCAACTAAGTGCTGTCTTATTTACTTTAGTATTTCATTTAGTGCCTTGCTGGAGTTTGTAGCATAGAAAATAGGTGCTCAATAAAAAATGTGTTGTAAAAGTGCTTGCAGAATATTTTCAATATTAGATGATCTATGAGCTTTTTCTTAGAAAAATCCCAAGCTCAGGCTGGTCCTGTCAGGAATCTGTTTCCCTTTTAAGCATTTAAGGAATTTCTCAAAGCAGAGTATCTTCCTGGGGTTTAAGATTCCACCTTGGTGAGCATGGGTGGGCATAACCCTACCTACTCTGGCTCACAGTAAACAGCCCCAAACAGGTTGGGCTTTTTTGTGTATGTGTTTTTTTGTTTGTTTGTTTTTTTCATGCCCTTTCCCAGCCAGCATTTAGCTCTCTCCTTTGCAATCATGTGCTGCATAACAATGTTGTGGTTGATTACCTACTGCATATATGAGGGTGGTCCCATAGATGAAAATGGAGCCAAAAATTCCTATCACCATTTTATTTATTTATTTTGGCATTTTAATTTTTTTAAATCTTTATTGCTCAGATTATTACAATTGTTTCTCCTTTTTTCCCCTCATAGCTCCTTTCCACCCGATTCCCACCTCACCCTCTGCCCTTACATCCCCCCACCCCCTGCCATTGTCCTCATCCATAGGTATACGATTGTAATCCAGTCTCTTTTGTACCCCCACACCCCTTTCCCCTTGATAATTATCAATCCACTCCCTTTCTTTGCCCCAATACACCAGTTTATTCTGTTCCTCAGATTTTTAATTCAAATGATCTTCTTCCTCTTCTTAAATAATACCTTTCAGCATTTCATATAATACTGGTTTGTTGGTGATGAACTCCTTTAACTTTTTCTTATCTGTGAAGCTCTTTATCTGCCCTTCAATTCTGAATCATAACTTTGCTGGATACAGTAATCTTGGTTGTAGGTTCTCAATATTCATCGCTTTGAATATTTCTTGCCACTCCCTCCTGGCCTGCATAGTTTCTGTTGAGAAATCAGCTGATAGTCGTATGGGTACTCCCTTGTAGGTAACTGTTTTTCTCTTGCTGCTTGTAATATCCTCTTTTTGTCTTTTGCCCTTGGCATTTTAATTATGATGTGTCTTGGTGTGTTCCTCTTCGGATTCCTCTTGTTTGGGGTTCTGTAAGCTTCCTGTACTTGTAAGTCTATTTCTTTCACCAGGCGGCGGAAGTTTTCTGATATTATTTCTTCAAATATGTTTTCAGTATCTTGCACTCTCTCTTCTTCTGGCACTCCCATAATTCTGATGTTGGTACGCTTGAAGTTGTCCCAGAGGCACAACTACACTATCTTCAACTTTCTGGATTCTCTTTTCTTGCTTCTCCAGAGGAGTGTCCTTTCCTATTGCCATTTTAATAGCAAAATGCAGTACTCACATGTTTGTGGTGATTCTGGTATAACAAACCTGTACTGCTAATCATATAAGTGTGTAGCATGTACAGTTATGTACAATACACAATATTTGATGTTAATAAACAACTATCCTATTTATGCATTTATCATACTCTACCTTTATCATTATTTATCATTATACTCTTTCTGCTTAAAAAAAAAAAAGTTTGCTATAAAACTGTGCCTTGCTACACTGACTGGCAGCAGCCTCATACATCTTGTGTTCACTGCATCACTTTATTACATCATGTTCACTTGTGCTTGATTTAATCTCATGCTGTTTTGTGCAGTAACTTGCAGTACAGGCTTGTAGCCTAGGAGCAGTAGGCTATGCCATATTGTCTAGATGTGTAGTAGGCTATACCATCTAGGTTTGTGTGAGTGCACTCTGATCTTCCTACGATGATGAAATCACCTAATGATGCAAATCCCCATTGTTACGGGGCATGCTTGCTTGTTTTTGGAATTTCTATGCAATCCTGCATCATGGAACTTTACTTTCATTTTAATTATAAATGTCTTAGTATATGTTTCTAAAACACAAGAACTGCAATATCATTACACCTAAAAAATATTAAGTTTCTTAATGTCATCAGATAATGTAATCATTCTCAAACAAAAAAAAAAGTTCTGGGAGAAACCAAGATGGCGGCATAAGCAAACACGTAAACTGCTGCCTCACACAATTTCAAAATTACAACTAGCCCTAACTGGTTTGGCTCAGAGGATAGAGCATTGGCCAGTGGACTAAAAGGTCCCAGGTTTGGTTCCGATAAGGGCATGTACCTTGGTTGCAGGCACATCCATCCCCAGTAGGCGGTGTGCAGGAAGCAGCTGATGGATGTTTCTCATTGATGTTTCTAACTATCCCTCCCCCTTCCTCTCTAGAAAATCAGTAAAATACATTAAAAACAAAACTACAACTGGAAGACAAAACAGACATCATCTAGAACCACAGGAAAACTGGCTGAGTGGAAATTCTAGAAGGAAAGAGAAAAGTACATTGAGACTCAGAGGAGCTTTAAAAGGCTGAGGTAGGGACATGCAAGTGCAGAGAGGACTGGCGGCTGAGTGTGAGGCTGGCTTTCTCAAGTGGGAGGGAGACGGAAGCTGCTAACTGCACTGAACTCCAGTTCCGGGTGAGACTCTGGGCACCTGGACCCATTCAGGGAGAAACTGGATGGTTTGGCAGCAGGTGAAACTCTAGGGCAGCTTTCTCTCAGAGGTGCTTGCAGCAATTACCAAAGGACACAGACCCAGGGCCCTCATAGGGCACTCTGAAGGTCTGACAGGAAGCCAAGGCTGTCTGCTCTGCCCTGAGACTCTGCCCCATCCAAGCTGAGCAGGAGAGGCTTTTGCAATTAAAGTTGTCTCCAGCACAGAAGTTCTCCCAGCATAGACACAGCTGATCCTCACAGCCAATTGGCCTGCAAGTCAATTCCTCCCAGTGTACCAACAACTATTAAGACTTAACTACCGCCAAAATCGGTTTGGCTCATCGGCTTGCAGACTGAAAGGTCCTGGGTTTAATTCCGGTCAAGGGCATGTACCTTGGTTGTGGGCACATCCCCAGTGGGGGATGTGCAAGAGGCAGCTGATCGATGTTTCTAACTCTATCCCTCTCTCTTCATATATATATATATATATATATATATATATATATATATATATATATATATATATATTTTTTTTTTTAAGTCTTAACTACAACAAGGTTGTGCACACAGTCCACAAAGGGGAGCACCAAGAGTGTCTACCTCAGGTAACTGGGTGGCTGAGCCACTGGGCCCTATAGGACACCTAGCACACAAAACTACTCTACCAACTTAGGGAAACAGTGAAAATGCGGAGACAAAGAAACAGATTGTGAAAGAAATGGAGGAAAGCAAATGACTGGACATAGAGTTCAAAACCACGGCTATAGGGTTTTTCAAGAATTTCCTAGAAAAGGGCAATTTAGCGAGACCCTTGAGGATATGAAAAAAGACCAACTAGAAGTTAAACATACACTAACTGAAATTAAAATATTATACAGCGACTTAGCAGCAGACTAGAGGACCACAAGGATCAAGTCAAAAGATTTGAAATACAAAGAAGCAGAAAACAGTCATCCAGAAATGCAAAAAGAAAAAATCCAAAAATTCGAAGATAGCGTAAGGAGCCTCTGGGACAACCTCAAGCGTACCAACATCCAAATTATTGGATGCCAGAAGAAGAGAGAGAGCAAGATATTGAAAACCTATTTGAAGAAATAATGACCGAAAACTTCCCCCACAGAACCAGAAACAAAAGGAACCCAAAGAGGACCACACCAGGACACATAATAATTAAAATGTCAAGAGCAAAAGACAAGAATATTAAAAGCACCAAGAGAAAAAAATTACCGTATTTTTCGGACCATAAGACGCACTTTTTCCTCCCCAGAAGTGGGGGGAAAAAGTCCCTGCGTCTTATGGTCCAAATATAGCCTACACATATACTTTAAAAAAAAAGTTTTTTACTTGCCTGGCTCTGTGTGGTCTCTGTGTGCTTGCCCGGCTCTGTGTGGTCTCTGTGTGCTTGCCCGGCTCTGTGTGCTTGCTGCAGCCACTGTCCATTCCTCCGTGCCCAGAGTGTCTGCCCCGCTCTGTAAACCCCGAGTGGTAGAGGAGTTCCCATGTGTGGTAGTCAGCCTCCATGCCCTCGCTGCAGCCATATCTCCATGTCAGCCCAGGCGCAGTGTACGGTAACTGCGTAATCCAAACCATAATCATCACCTGTACCCCTTGCTGGCCCGTACTCCGTGCCCGGAAGAATGCCGCGTCTATTCCCCCAATCATTCCTCTCCGCCCTCCGCTGGATGCCCTGATTGATAACGCCGCTACGTCAGAATTTTTCTTCATACTATTATACCGGTAACTGTCAAAATGTTTGTACTGCAACAAACTTCATACCGGTATATTGTATGCAGAGACTTTCTGTGATACCAAACCAATAACATTTACCATAATGTAAAACACTCTCCAGCCTCTTCTCTCACCACTACAATGTGTAGATACCCATAAACTATGCAAAGAAAGCATAGAAAGTCTCTGCATGATTTATGGGTTTACACATTGTAGTGGTAACACTGAACTTTTTGTTTCAGAATCTTTTTTTCTTCATTTCCCTTCTCTAAAAACTGGTGCGTCTTATGGTCCGGTGCGTCGTATGGTCCGAAAAATACGGTACCTACAAGGGAGTACCCATATGATTGTCAGCTGATTTCTCAACAGAAGCTATGCACGCCTGATGGGAGTGGCAAGAAATATTTAAAGTGATGAATAGCAAGACCTTACAACCAAGATTACCCACTAAAGCTATCATTCAGAATTGAAGGGCAAATAAAGAGCTTCACAGACAAGAAAAAGCTAGAGTTATCACCACCAAACTATTATTATATGAAATACTGAAAGGTATTATTCTTTAAGAAGAGGAAGAAGAAAAAGGTAAAGATAAAAATGATGAACAACAAATACATCTATCTACCAAGTGAATCTAAAAATCAAGTGAATAAAACTGATGAACAGAATAAACTGGCGAATATAATAGGATCAGGGGCATAGAAAGGGAGTAGACTGACAATTCTTGGGAGGGGGAGGGGTGTGGTTAGAGACTGGACAAAAATTGTATACCTATGAAGGAGGACAGTGGGGAGGAGGTAAGGGCAGAGGGTGGGGTGGAACTATGGGGGAGAAAAGGGAACAATTGTAATCTGAACAATAAAGATTTATTAAATTATTTTTTTTTTCAATTTGCTTGAGTCAGGACCTAGGTAAGATTCATACATTGCAGTTGCTTGATTTGTCTTTAAAATCTCTTTTAATATAGAGGTTTCTCCTCCCATCTTTTCACCCAATTTATTTTTGAAGAACCAACTTATTTGTTAAAAACTTTCCTTGAGGTGTCTTTTTAGATGTTTCTGTTTCCTATCTATGCCATAAGCTAGTTAACAAGTGTACATGCTGCAGGGACCGGTTTGGCTCAATGGATAGAGCGTCGGCTTGGGGACTGAAGGGCCCCGTGTTCGATTCCGGTCAAGGGCATGTACCTTGTTTGCAGGCATATCCCCAGAAGGGGGTGTGCAAGAGGCAGCTGATCGATGACACTCTCTCATCGATGTTTCTAACTCTCTCTCTCTCACTTCCTCTCTGTACAAAAATCAATAAAATATATTAAAATAAAACACAAGTGTACATGCTTAATCAGATTCAAGATTATATTTTGACAAGAATGCTTCACTGGTGGTGGTGTATACTTCCAGTAAGAAATGTCTGCTTGTCTTTTTGATGGTCGCTGCCTAGATTTATTAGCTAGTCACTGGCTGGTGCACACGCTCTCCTTTCTCTCACACACATTCTCTCTCTGTCCCTCTCTCCCACTCTCTAAAAATCAATGGGGAAAATATCTGGTGCTGCTAGTGAGGATTAACTAAGTAAGTAGATGATAGATAGATAGATAGATAGATAGATAGATAGATAGATAGATAGATAAAATGATGCATGAGTGAAATGCCGAGTTGGGTAAGTTTATAGGTTTGCAGATTCTACACTACAGTTGATCTTTAGAAAACTATTATTGTCCAGTATTTGTGTTTTCACAAATAATATCTACAGTTATCTGAAAAGGCTATTAAAATACAAAGCAACTGTAATGAAGTGTTAAAGCATATAGATCAAGAAGATAGAATTAAAGAGTCCAGAAATTTATGTTTTTTTTCTTTTCTTTTTTTACAAAGGTGCCAAAACAACTCAGTGAGGGGAGAGGGGGAAGTAATCCTTTCAATAAATTGTGCTTTTTAAATATCCACATGCAAAAAGTGAAGTTGAACACCTGCTTTATACAATATACAAAAATTAACTCGAAAAGGACTTGAAAAATTGAGTATAAGAGCCAAAGCTATAAAACTCGTAGAGCCCTGGCCCGCTCAGTGGACAGAGAGTTGGCCTGCGGACTCAAAGGTCCCAGGTTCCATTCGGGTCAAGGGCATGTACCTTGGTTGTGGGCACATCCCCAGTGGGGGGGGGGGGGTTGTAGGAGGCAGTGGATCAATATTTCTCTCTCATCGATGTTTCTAACTCTATTCCTCTCCTCTCCTCTCTGTAAAAGAAATCAATAATATATATATATTTTTTAAAAAACTCTTAGAAAAATATGGGAGTATATCTTTGTGGTTTCTTCATCACCAACAAAAGCAGCCCGAGGGAAAATTGAACATCAAAATATTAAAATGTGCTTCACATTATATCAACAATGAAAAGACACCTTTTTCAATGGGAGGAAATTTTTGCAAGTAATATATCTGATAAAAGACTTGTATAAAGAACTTACATCAATAAAAAGACAACCCGCCAAAACCGGTTTGGTTCAGTGGATAGAGCGTCGGTCTGCGGACTGAAAGGTCCCAGGTTCGATTCTGGTCAGGGGCATGTACGTTGGATGCGGGCACATCCCCAGTAGCAGCTGGTCGGTGTTCCTCTCTGATCGACGTTTCTAGCTCTCTATCTCTCTCCCTTCCTCTGTAAAAAATCAATAAAAATATATTAAAAAAACAAAAAACAAAACAATAAAAACTACTACAATGTAATACCACTTCACACCCACTAGAATAACTAGAATCAAAACATTAAGTGTTGGCAAGGATGTGGAGAAATTGAAACTGTCATACATTGCTGGAGGGTATAGCCAAGCACAGTCTGGCAGTTCCTTGAAAGTTTCAACAGTTATCAGAGGACAGCAGTTTTACTCCTGGTTACATACCCTAGTGTCAGTCACCGACCTTCAGGACCTCAGGGACCACTAGTGGTCCACCAGTTGGCAACTGCAGTCCTGGTATTGAAAGTACAGGGGTAATGCACTGAATAATGTGCCTGCACCAAAAAGTGGGTTCAATTTCCAGTCAGGGCACTGATTGTGGGTTTGGTCCCTGGTGGAGGTAACCAATGGGTTCAATGATCCTCACATTGATGTTTATTGCTCTTTCATCTTCTATCTAAAAAAATAAAAAATTAAAAAATCGTAGAGGGCCACCTGGGAAGGCACATGGGCAATTTTCTTTAATTATTGTCAGCTGAATTCGGTGTAGGCAGATCCACGCCTTGGGAACATGTTTCCCCAAGATGGCAGACATGTTGTCAGCTTGGACTTTATATCAGCCCATGTGTCGGCAGGGGCGGGACTAGATATGTAAATCCAGGCATGCTAGGCCCTACTTATGAATGCAAATAAGTTGGTGTTACTTCCTGGTAGTGGGGGTATAAAATAAATGCACAGGGAGGGGTCACAGAATGGCGGCCCACCCAGCTCCCAGCTATTTCTGCCTCTTCTTTCTTTATTTCTATTATTTCTCAACCCCTGGCCACCTCCACTTAGAAAGTGTTCATTCACCTCTCTTTTCGTGCGGGATGCAGAAAAGGGACATCCCTGCCATGTCTGGCCCCCACAAAAATCAATGAAAATACTGGGGTGAGCAAAAGTAGTTTCACAGTTGTAATATAAGTAATGCAATAGTAAACAATAATGAACTCTATTTGTATACTCACAACTGTCAATCTACTTTTTGCCCAGCCCTGAATGTCTACACCCAGTCTTGTACACGAATGCTTATACCAGCATTATTGATAATAGCCAAAAAGAGAAAACAGGTGTCCAACAGATTAATGGGTACATGAAATATGGTGTATCCACACAATAGAATGTTATCTGGCAATAAGAAGCCAGTGGTGATGCTATCTATATTCTACAGTGTCTTATGTGCCTTTCAATTCTGTCATTATCGCAAACACACTGCAATGCAAAATAGAGCTGAGCAGAGTTGGACTGTTGCTCTGCCCCTTTTCCCATGAGTGACCAGCTAATTGAGCAAGTCTCTCTGACAATACTTCATATTGTTGTGACGGTGCTGTGCCTTAAGTATTAAGCACACAAAGGTATTCACATCACAGGCCTCCATGCTACCTTCTTTCCTTGGAAGTTACAATAAGCTGGTTAGTGGGTGTACAGGCTTAGAGCTATGAACCAGGTCATAGAGAACATTCTCAATGGTTTTTCTCTTGGCAAAGGAATTTATGATTGTGTAACTTCTCTCAATTTAGTCTAGTTAAAATATGAGCACAAGCTTAAGAGGTAGGTAGTTGAGTACAATGTGTGTCAAATTGTATAAGTCTGCTCCATATTTATCTCAACATTTGAAGGCACTTTTAAGAGTGAAATTCAGGTGGGGCGGGGGGAGTGTAAGAAGTAGTCATAAGCATAAATGTGGAACTAAAATATCAAGAGGATTCAAGTAAAGTCACCATACAAGAGCTCAGTCATACAAGTGCATGTGTAAGGAAGTCAAAATAATGGAAAATATGTGGGAATTGGAAGGACAATAAATCCAAGTAATTGATAGGGTGTAAGCTATATAAAAACTGTTACCCTGTTTCCCCGAAAATAAGACAGTGTCTTATATTAATTTGTTCTCCCAAAGTTGCGCTAGGTCTTATTTTCAGGGGATGTCTTATCTTTCCATGCGCCTAGCTCTTATTTTCGGAGGATGTCTTATTTTTGGGGAAACACGGTAGTTATTTATTTTTATTTTTATATATACGTTTATTTATTTCAGAGAGGGAGAGAGATAGAAACATCCATGATGAACCAAGTGTTGAGCTATGATCTAAGAGGTCTTGGTTCAATTCCCCATCAGGACATATGCCTGGGGTTGCAGGCTCCATCCCTCTAGGGAGGGCGTGCAGGAGGCAGCTGATCAATAATTCTCTCATCATTGATGTTTTTATCATTCTCCCTCTCTGAAATCAATAAAAGACAGAGAGAGAGAGAGAGAGAGAGAGAGAGAGAGAGAGAGAGAGAGAGAGAGAGAGAGAGACATCAATGGTGAGAGAGAATCATTGATTGACTGCCTTCTGCACGCCCCACACTGGGAATTGAGCCCACAACCCAGGCATGTGCCCTGACAAGGAATCCAACCGTGACCTCCTGGATCATAAGTCAATGCTCAATCACTGAGCCACACTGGCGGGGCTTTTTTCCCTTTATTTTATTTTATTTTGCATCACCATTTATACCCTCATACCCTCTTACCTCTCCACCTCCCCCACATGCAATCACCGCACTGTTATCTGTGTCCCTGAATTCTCTCTTTTTTTCTCAATGTGTTAAGGAAACCCTCGTTTGGGCTAGGGCAGCTGTCATTGTGTCCAGTAATGAAGGGTTGAATCATATAAGGCGTTTATTGAGAAGGCCAGCCAACCAAGAAGACAGGGCACTTTATACATTCACATCCTGTCTTCCCAGTAAGGTGTAGGGGGCAGGATTATAATGGGAAGGGGCTTAGGGTGAGGCAGCCCTGGAGGTCCGCAGGTGTCCGCTCTTGTCCTTAGTCATCGGGTGATGAGATGACATTTTGACTCCAGGTGGATCCGTCTGATCCTGCTCATCAGTTCTGCTTCCTGGATTCACAGCTGACGCACCTCCTTAATCGCTTCGCACAGGCCTTGAAGACTGTAACCCCTGTTCACATACATAAGAAACTCAGCCCCCAGGTCACATAAGTATATGTGTTCCAAGATTTAACATAGGATTATTTTTCACATTAATTCAGGTGCTCTATCAGATTACAACCCCCTCCATTCCCCATCAAATCCCTCCACCCCCAATCAGAGCTGTCTGCCTGTTCTATAGGGTGTTTGTTTGTTTTTTTAAATACATTTTTATTGATTTCTTTTTTTACAGAGAGGAAGAGAGAGAGGGATAGAAAGTTAGAAACATCGATGAGAGAGAATCATCGATCAGCTGCCTCCTTGCACCTCCCACCCCTGGGGATGTGCCCGCAACCAAGGTACATGCCCCTGACCGGCATCGAACCTGGGATCCTTCAGTCCGCAGACCGATGCTCTATCCACCGAGCCAAACCGCTTTCGACTGTATAGTGTGTTTTTATAGTCTGTTCTTTCTCTGACCGGCCCAGGTCACTTAGCATAAGGCTCAAACACTGTCACGTCATTTGTGACTGTGCCTTAAGGAGGAGTAGAACTCGCCGGCCCCCGCGTCCCCCACCAGGCCGGCCCCCGCGAGGACGGTGTAGGGCTCTGCCTTCGCCGCCGCCTCCAGGAACTGCTGCAGGCAGTGCAGGAAGGCCGCCGTGGCTCGTGGAACCTGTCCTCCCGCAGCGCGCCCTGCCCCGGGGGCGGCACAGGGGCAGCGCCGCGGGGCGGGCAGCGGCTGCGGGTGGGAGCGGTCCCCGCGGGGCCTGAGCCGGAACCTCTGGCCCCGCAGGCCCACCGCGAGGGCCAGGGCCTGGAGCAGCAGGGCCGTGTGCTCCCAGGCCGGGTTCATCTCCCTCCAGCGGGGAGGGAGGCAGCCCAGCCTGGAGCCGTTGATGGAGGCCACGGGGCCATCACAGCAGTTCACAAACGCGGCCCGGAAGGCGCTGGTGTTCTGCAGCCGGGCCAGCTGGGCCTGGGCGTGCAGCAGCCGGGCCTCCGCGCTGCGCAGCTCGTCCTGCAGCTCCAGCTGTTGCCGTCGCAGCTCACCGAGGTCCCTGTAGTACTGCCCTTCCTGCTGCTCCAGCGACTCCGTCTCTGCCCGGGCGGCCTCCAGAGCCACGCGGGTCCTTTCTCCGTTCTTCTCCACCTCCTCCAGCTCCTGGGCCAGCCTGGCTTCCTCCAGCTCCACGGCCTTCAGCTCCTGCTCCAGTGTCTCCCTCGCATCCTCCCCTGGTCTCCAAACAGCGTTTGTAGATCTGAATGTCAGAGTCTGAGGCCCTGAGCGGGGTGTCCGGCTGCTCCAGGAGGCTGTCAGTACAGTCCTCGCACAGGGGCTGGTCCAGCTCTCCGCCCGTTAGGAAGTCAAAAACACCCTTCGCGGCTCTCCGGATGCTACCGAGAGTCCCCTCAGAGCCCAGCTCCCGAGCAGGGTGAAGTTTCTGGGATCGGACCCGAAGATCTCGTCCTCACTAAGGAAGGTCCAGCCAGCGGCACTCTCCTGCAGCTCTTCACGGTCTGTCTCCATCCTGCAGGCAGAGTCTTCCTGCCGAGGTGCTCCTGGCTCCCCCTGAGCTGGGGGAATGTCGAAGCTGCAGGTTCCCTGCTGAGGTCAAGGCCCAAGGCCTCCGTGGAACTAGTCAGCTTCAGAGGCCCAGGGCAGAAATGGCACAGGAAGCGGGTGGAGGACATGGTGAAAGTGTTAACTTTCACCGTTGACTCTAAGTTTCCTCTGGCTCCCCTGTTGCTTCTCCATTTATCCTTTGTGAGGTCCTATAAGGGGAGTGAGTTTTAAAATGTAGATCTTGTCACTCACGCTCCACCTCAAACCTTACCCTCCCTTAGCAGTTTAGACACAGGAGTGTTTCTTGAGTGGAAAATCCAATCATCTCACATTCTTTAAAAGGTTTAAGGCACATCTTTTTAAAAATATATCTTTATTGATTTCAGAGAGGAAGGGGGAGGGAGTGACAGAAACATCAATGATGAGAGAGAATCATTGATCGGCTGCCTCCTGCACGGCCTTGACCAGAATCGAACCTGGGACCCTTCAGTCCACAGAGCCAGTGCTCTTTCTCACTGAGTCAAACCAGCTGGGGCTAAGGCATAGCTTCAGAGTAATCTTTTTACACTTGATCTTAGCCAAAAGGCAGAGAAGGATGAGAGTAATCTTCCTAAACCTAAAATCTGATCCTGGTACCTCCCTCCTTAAAACGCTTAATGCCCTTATCTCACCTTAAGATAAGGTCTTAGCATCTTAACCTGATACCGAGGCCTCCACCCATGTTTACAGCTTCTTTTCTCTTCTCTTCTCCTTTCTTTTATTTATTTATTTTTTAGCTTTTAGATTCCCTGGACATCTTCCACTTCAAAGAATGGGAAACCGAGGCATGGAGGTAGATTATGTGTGGCAAGGATCATGATATATAGCAGGTGGCAGAGGGGTCCCTGCGCTGGGGATTGTGGCTCAGTGGGGAGGGAGGGCTGAGCAGGGCAGGTGTGGCCTGGGTTAGGGAGCAGGGGTGGAGTTGGGGGCAGGGCCAGCGGGGTCAGGGTGGGCACAAAGAATGTGAGCTTCTCAGTCTGGAAGCAGGCAATGTCCTCGTGGTAGGTGGCCTTATTGATGAGAGTGGGGTACCCAGTGGACGCCCCCTCATAGAGCACATTCTACCGCTGAACATCTGGATGTATCGGGCGCAGCCGCTGCAAGTCTCGGTCTCTGGTTGAAGAGCCGGTGAAGTCCAGAGCTGTGGCCACTAAGGCTCTCAACCTGGTGAAAAGGTGGCTCGCAGCACTCCCTTCGGCAGGGCGCAGCCTTAGAGAGGCCCCAGCGAGACTCCATTTAAAATTTGTAAGCATGAGCTTGAGTGCCTTTGTCCTCTGCTCCTCTGTGTTCAGGCGGGTTCTGATGGGGAGTAGAACTCACCGGCTCCCAGGTCTCCATCAGGCCGTCCCCCATGTGGATGGTGTAGGGCATGCAGAGAGCTGGCTCGCCCTTCTCTGCTGCCTCCTTGAACTGCTGCACAGCCAGGAAGGCCGGCATCCCCATCAAACTTGTTACCCAGGAGAGCGCTCTGCCCCAGGTGCCAAGACTTGTGTCTTTTTTTTTTTTTTTTTTTTTTTTTAATATATTTTATTGAGTTTTTACAGAGAGGAAAGGAGAGGGATAGAGAGTTAGAAACATCGATGAGAGAGAATCATCGACCAGCTGCCTCTTGCACACCCCTACTGGGGATGTGCCTGCAACCCAGGGACATGCCCTTGACCGGAATCGAACTGGAGACCTTTCAGTCTGCAGGCCGACGCTCTATCCACTGAGCCAAACCGGTCTCAGCAAGACTTGTGTCTTAATCACTATTCAACACCTGGCACAGTGACTGATACAGAGTAGATGCACAGTATTTTCTGATTAATGAGTGAGAATATCTATAGAAGTTCCAAAATGAAAGAAAAAAGAAAGAAAGAATGAGAGAGAAAAAAGAGAGAAAGAAAGGAAGGAAAAAAAAAAAAAGGTCCTACTTTCTAGCATCTTTTGGTGACTGCAAATAAAGAAGAAGAAAACAGTTTACAAAGGAAAAAATCAGATTGACTTAAGAATTCCCACCTATCAAAGCAATTTTGTTAAGAAAAGAGGAGTTTAAGGAGATATCACTTCACCTGTCAGAATGGCTATCATAAATTGATCAACAAACAACTAGCACTGGTGAAATTGTGGAGAAAAGGGAATCCTTATGCACTGTTGGGAATGTAAATTAATGCAGCCACTGTGGAAAAGCGTATGAAGATTCCTCAGAACATTAAAAATAGAACTAACATATGACTCAGCAATTCCACTTCTGGGTATTTATCTGAAGAATTCCAAAATACTCCTTTGAAAAGACATATACACTCCTATATTCATTGCAGAATTATTTACAACTAGAGGCTCGGTGCATGGAATTCATGCATAGGGGGTGGGAAGTTCCCTTAGCCCAGCCTGCACCCTCTCCAATCCAGTATCCCTTGGGAGATGTCTGACTGCTGATTTAGGCCTGACCCCAGGGATCAGGCCTAAACCGGCAGTCAGACATCCCTCTCACAATTCTGGACTGCTGGCTTCTAATCACTCACCTGCCTGCCTGCCTGGTTGCCTCCAACTGCCCCCACTGCCAGCCTGGTTGCCCCTCAGAGCCCCCCACCAGTCTGGTCACCCCACGCAGCCTGCTTATTCAGTCATTTGATCATCCCTCACTAACCCTCCTCTCATCCTGGTCACAGGCAGCCATCTTGTGAGGGTGTGATGATCAATTTGCATATTACCTCTTTATTATATAGGATAACCTAAGTATCCTTCAATAGGTGAATGAAATATTACTCAGCCATAAAAAAGTGAAATCTTGCCATTTGTGACAACATAGACCAGAGGGTATTATGTTAAGTGAAATAATCATACAGAGAAACACAAATACCATATGGTTTTACTTACATGTGGAATCTAAAAAACAAACTCTGATACAGAGAAGAACTTGATGGTTGCTATTGTAGATGAGAGAGGGGTTGGGGTGTGTGTGTGAAAAAAGGCTAAGGGATTCAAATGTACAAATTGACGGTTATAAAAAAAATCACGGGGATGTAAAGTATAGCATAAGGAATATAGTCAATAAGTATGGAGCTGGATGGCTATTACACTTATTGGAGGATCAGGTTTTTAAGATAAATGTCTAACCACTATGCTGTACACCTAATACAATTTTATATAATAAAAAGCTAATATGCAAATCAACCAAATGGCAGAATGACCAGCCGAATGACCAGTCCCTATGATGTGCACTGATCACCAGGGGGCAGATGCTAAACACAGAAGCTGCCCCCAGCCCACAGGCCCCAAATGGTGGTGGGGGAGGCGGCGCATGGCTGGTGAGTGGGTGGTGCCAGGCCAGGCAAGGTGTTGCAAGCCGGGACCCCAATTGACCTGCTGTTCACTCTGCAGAGGGAGGCGACCAGTGGCAGCAGCAGGGGGTGGGGCCAGGGAGGGGGCAGCACCAGGCCAAGGCAGGTGTGAACAGGGACGCCGATCACCCCACCGGTTGCCCCACAGGTTGGTCCTGATCGCTAACCAGGCCTAGGAACCCTACCCATCCATGAATTTTGTGCACTAGGCTTCTAGTCCTATCTAATAATGTTAATCAGCTTAACAATAACCCACAACCTTCGGACCAACTTAGTCCTATCTAATAAAAGAGAAACATGAAAATTGACTGTACCTTCTCTATGCCCACAAGCCACGCCCACCAACCAATTGCTCCACTCAAGCCACGCCCACTAGCCATGCCCACCAGCCAATCAGAGCAAGTATGCAAATTAACCCCAACCAAGATGGCTATAGCCACAGAAAGCAGTTGAGAGGCTTGGGTTTCCCAGGCAAGGAAAGCCAAGCTTTCCACACACCCTGCCCGGCTTAGGCCTCCACTCAAGGATACAAAGTTTCAATTATAGAAGATAAATAAACCCAAACAGAAATGGCTGTGAGCAGGGGGCTTGGCTCTGCTCCAGGCTACAAAGTTTCAATTGTAGAAGGTAAATAAATTCCAGATACCAGGGTCTCTGCTTGCTTCGCCAGGGGGTGTGGCCAGCCTGCAAACCACCACAGAGCCTTCGCCCAGGCCTCCCCACACCCTGGGACACCATTCAGGACTAACCAGCTGATCCCCACCAGCTGGCCTCTATCCTATCTAATAAAAGAGTAATATGCAGATTGACCATCACTCCAACACACAAGATGGCTGCCCCCATGTGGATACAAGATGGCCAACACAAGATGGCCAGCAGGGGAGGGCAGTTGGAGGCGATCAACCCTGTAGGGGAGGGCAGTTAAGGGTGGCCAGGCTGGTAGAGAGGGAACTTGGGGGCAAACGGGCTGGCGAGGGAGCAGTTAGACATCAATCAGGCTGGATGGGAATGGTTAGGGAGTGATCAGGCTGGCAGGCAGAAGCAGTTAGGGGCAATAAGGAAGGCAGCCGAAACCGGTTTGGCTCAGTGGATAGAGCATCAGCCTGCGGATTGAAAGGTCCCAGGTTTGATTCTGGTCAGGGGTATGTACCTTGGATGCGGGCACATCCCCAGTAGGGGGTGTGCAAGAGGCAGCTGATCGATGATTCTCTCTCATCGATGTTTCTGACTGACTATCCCTCTCCCTTCCTCTCTGTAAAAAATCAATAAAATATATTTTTTTAAAAAATAAGGAAGGCAGGCGAGCAATTGGGAGCCAGCAGTCCTGGATTGTGAGAGGGATGTCCAATTGCCTGGTGGGATTGGGTTTAAATGGGCAGTTTAACATCCCTTGAGGGGTCCCAGATTGGAGACAGTGCAGGCTGGGATGAGGGACCCCCCACCCCAACCCATGCATGAATTTCGTGCACCAGGCCTCTAGTCCATATATAACCCATATGCAGATTTTATCAGTTGTACCAAAAATGTCCTCTTAGAGCAATTTTACTTTCCTGATCCAGGATCCCATCCAGGATTAGGTATATTTGTCTTGTTTTATTTAATCTGGCATAGTTATCAGCCTTCTTTATCTTTCCTGACATTGATATGTTTAAAGAGGTGTTTTTGCTACCTCCTTCATTTTACTCGATGAAGAGTTGGTAGAAGACAAATTGGGTTTCTCTACCTACTCCCTATATCAGCAATTTTCCACCGGTGTGCTGCGGCTGGCACAGTGGTGTGCCACAAGAATTTGTAAAACATGCAGTACCTGACTATTTAGTCAGGTGCACTGATCTCTTTTCTCTGACTGTCAAGTTTAAAAATAACAAGCCAACACTACAACAGCCATCTGGTGTGAATGAACCAAAATTATACCTATTTTGTCAGATGGGCAAAAAACTATATTTTTGGTGTGCTGCAGAATTTTAGTAATTTAGTTTATGTGTGCCATGAGATGAAAAAGGTGGAAAATCACTGCCCTCCAGATTCTGACTTGGCACAAAGGAAGAACCGAGTGGCAGCAGTTAGGGGGCTCTGGAGGGTCCTCATCCTAACAAGACCACTTTCTGGCCAGGTTGCTTTCCTGCTCCAAGGCTGCATATATTCTCTTACCCTTTTGACGGAGCACTGGATGGGGGAGGAGAGAAAGGTGGAATCCCTCTTTACTGAAGAACTTTTTATTTATTTATTTATTTATTTTTAAATATATTTTATTGATTTTGTACAGAGAGGAAGGGAGAGAGATAGAGAGCTAGAAACATCGATGAGAGAGAGTCATTGATAAGCTGCCTCTTGCACACCCCCTACTGGGGATATGCCCACAACCAAGGTACATGCCCTTGACCGGAATCGAACCCAGGACCCTTCAGTCCCCAAGCTGATGCTCTATCCATTGAGCCAAACCGGTTTTGGCGTGAAGAACTTTTTAAAAAATACCTATTTTTATTGATTTCAGAAGGAGGAAGGGACAGGGAGAGAGAGAGAAATATCCATGATGAGAATCATCGATCGCACGCCCCCTATTGGGGATCCAGCCCAGCATGTGCCCTTATGAGGAATCCAACTGTGACCTCCTGGTTCATGGGGAATGCTCACCTCAGCCACCCCAGCCGATGAAGACCCTTCCTAAGCACAGTCCCCATGAAGAACATGCGGCTCCAGAGATCACTGTGTGCTCTGCTTTTTCTAAGCTCACAAATAATTTTATAATAAACTCTTTATATCTGCCCTTTTAGGCACTAGTGGGATTATGTGTGTGTGTGGTGTGTGCACGCACATGTGCGTGCACCCCCTTTGCACTGCAATGAATGACCCAGTTCACCTCAGTGCTGAGCATTTTTGGAAGCAGCAACATCCAACTGCCTCCTCCCCGGGGTAGGAAACGGCCCCGGTCCTGGAATGTGAGTTCCTGGGAGGGAGGATGAGTGCGTTGCCAGGGTGTCCACTGACTCCGGTGGATAAATCTGTGTGTGTGTGTGTGTGTGTGTGTGCGCGCGCGCACGTGTGCAAGCGCGAGCACTTGCTTACTAAACCTGCACAAGAGAACCTGAGTGATGGAGGAGTGGACGTTATCGATTTAGTCCATTCTTTGAAAAGAAATCTGCTACAAAGTGTTTAAGCAACCAAGGAACAGAAGTAGCTCATGGCAACGTGTTAGAATATTGAAGATGAGCAGAAAGGATTGTGATGCATAGAAAATCCAAGCTGGAATGTAGCTGGAGTGCAGATAAAACCCAGGCTGCAGCTACCGAGAGGTGGGGGGAGGGCCACAGAGCTTATTACAGACAAAAGGAGCCAAGGTCACAGCGGGGAGAAATGAAGTTAAAGGGACCAGAAGCAGCTCCTGAATGGCAGTGAGGAGTCCGGCGCGGTTCCACTACCATGACTTCGCAGCGGCCTTCGCCCGCGGACGACTTCGGCATCTACTACGTCCTGTGAGCCTCGGCCCCCGGCTCTCCCAGCCCCACTGGGGGCGGGTGGGAGGGGTTCCCCCAGACCTTGCCCACTGGAGGCCCCCGGAAAAGGGAAGGTGCTATTTAATATGTAGAGAGGAGACATTCCCGGAGGGTGACACCGGTAAATAGAAGTGAAACGACCCTCCATGTAACAGTGAGCCCTTCAGACCCGCAGGGCGGTGTGTGTGTGTGTGTGTGTGTGTGTGTGTGTGTGTGTGTGTGTGTGTATGTGTGTGATCTCATGGAGACCCCATTTAATGCCGCAGATAGAAAGACATCTCATGAAGGACAAAGATGCCGGGCTGCCTGGCGCAATAGCCACTTACGGAAGGAAGCTGTGGAGGGAGGAGGACTCCCCAGGAGCCCGGAGGGTTCCCGCCCCGGGGCAGGCCTGGCGGACCCACCTGAACGCTTTTGTTCTAGAGCTCACTGTCAGGGACGTCCTAGATCAGTCACTTCTGTAAAAAGATCTTGGGTTACCTCCTACTCGCTATGCAATCTGTGTACATGCCTGCATCGTGTAATCTAATCCTCACTACCAACCTCCAAGGCCGGTAGAGTGCTCCTGTCTCATAGATGAGAAACCGGCACGAGTCCCAGATCCTGTAACTGGTATGTGGCAAGTCAGGGTGTAAACCAAGCTATTTTTCTCATAAAGTCTATATGCGTACTCTCTTTCCCTCTATATATGTGTGTGTGTTTTTCTATGTCTATGTATACATCTATTCTATATAATAAAAGCCTAGGTGGTCCTCGTGCCCCTGTGGGATGCCCTCATGTCATCACAAGATGACTGTCACAAGATGGCCAGCAGGGGAGGCCAGCTGGGGGCGATCAGGCTGGCAGGTAGGTGAGCAATTAGGAGCCATCAGTCCTGGATTGTGAGAGGGATGTCCCATCCCAGGGACCAGGCCTAAATAGGCAGTCAGACATTCTCTGAGAGGCCCCAGATTGGAGAGGTGCAGGTAGGGCTGAAAGACACCCACTCCATGCACGAATTTCATGCACTGGTCCTCTAGTGTATAATATGCGCGTAATATATATATGTGTGTGTGTGCTTTCAGTACATGTACATAATGTGCTCTCAGTATGTATATCTATATTTGTGTACACACACCCAACTATTAATATCCTATATAATAAAATTTGCTAATATTCAAATTGTTCCCTCCACTGGGAGTTCAACTAGGGGGTGGAGTCAGCTGGCCAACTACCCGCAGCCCCTCCCCCTGGCCAGCTGGCCCCATGGGCCCCAATCGGGATGAACCAGCCAGACCTCACTCACGCACAAATTCATGCACCAGGCCTCAAGTATAATATATAAGTCAAAATAACTCTTGACAGAAGGTAGGTAGGTAGGTAGGAAAACATTCCTTCTCTCTGCATACCACTGCACACCCCTTAATATATTGCCATAGGCAATGACTAAGCCACTGAAACATAGTACATCATCTATCACACAGGATTTAAAAATAACTGTACGTACTCCATAGAACTGTTGTTAGAATTAAGGGGGAAAATACATGTTAAGTACTCATTATAGCGCCAAGCTTAATTCACGATGGCTATTGCTATTGTTAACTATCTATTATTATTATGAATAATAATAGTTAAATTTCTTGCCCAACAAGAAGGGAAGTGCTTTGGTATTTAGAGAGAAAGTCTGTGTTTTTAGCCAAGAAATTCTAGAACTCTGAAAGGTCTGGCCCCTTGGTCTTAGGAAGAAACTTTATCTCAGCTCACTTGGCTGCAGGCCCCGCTCGGGGAGCTCTGGGTTAAGTAATGCAGTTTTAGACTCCACGCTCCAATACTCTGTCCGGTGGGGGAGTCTCACTAAGAACTCCCTGCTTGGTGGAATCTGGTTAAAAACTCTTCTGGCCTGGCCGGGTGGCTCGGTCGGTTGGAGCATCATCCTGTACAACAAGAGGTTGCATCCCCTGATCAGGGCATACAAGAGGCCCCAGATGGATGTTTCTCTCTCTCCTCAGTGTTTTCTCTCTCTGCTGTCCTCTCTCTCTAAAACCAATAAACATATCCCCGTGTGAGGATAAAAATAAAAATAAAAGAACTCCCTGTGTCATGAATTTGAAAGACTTACTGTCATTTTTACATATTTTTGAATTATTTAAAAAAATCTTTATTGTTGCCCTAACCAGTTTGGCTCAGTGGATAGAGCGTCGGCTTGCAGACCGAAAGGTCCCAGGTTTGATTCTGGTCAAGGGCATGTACCTTGGTTGCGGGCACATCTCCAGGGGTGGGGTGTGCAGGAGGCAGCTGATGGATGTTTTTCTCTCGTCAATGTTTCTAACTCTCTATCCCTCTCCCTTCCTCTCTATAAAAAAAAATCAATAAAATATATTAAATGCACCTATTTAAAAAAATCTTTATTGTTAAAAGTATTACATACTAGATCCCCCTTTTCCCTCATCGACCCCCTCCAGCCGCCCTCCCCCTTCACCCCCACCCAAGCCCTCACCATCCCCATGTCTGCGTCCATGGGTCATGCATAGGTGCATACAAGGTCTTTGGGTGAGTCTTCTCTTCCCTCAAAACGCTTCTCTCTTTCCTCGTGGCCCCAGCGCCGAGTGTGCAGACCACTGCCCCGCCTCCCCGGTGCCCAGGGCCGGCGGGAACCAGCCGCACTGCCAGGGCGTGACGGGCCTGCGGAACCTGGGCAACACGTGCTACATGAACGCCATCCTGCAGTGCCTCTGCAGCATCTCTCCGCTGGTGGAGTACTTCCTCTCCGGGAAGTACATCACGGCTCTGCACAAGTAAGACACGTGTTCCCCGCAGCCCGGCCCTGCCCGCTCCCCAAGGCCAGGAACCCCGGCAACCCTGCTCAGACACCAGTCTGGGGTGAGGCAGTGGGAGGGTGGACCGGGAAGGGAAGGAAGCTTCGTGTTGGGTCCGAGGGCCACATGCTGAGTGTTCGGAGCCCTCTTTCCTGAGCTCAGCCAGAAACGCCCCTCCCGCCCCCCCAGGGACTGCAGCAAAGTGGCCCCCGCTTTTGCCTACGTGATGACGGACATGTGGCTGGGGGACTCGGACTGTGTCTCCCCAGAAATACTCCGGTCCGCTCTTGGCAACCTCTATCCGGCCTTCATGAAAAAGACACAGCAAGACGCCCAGGAGTTCTTGATTTACATCCTGAATGAGCTTCACGAATCTCTGAAAAAGGTGCGTAGAATGAATGGCCTTGACAGAGGATAGACCTTCAGCTCCAGCCGCACCTCTCTTTTTTTTTTTTTAATCAATCTTTATTGTTCATATTGTTACAAAGGTTCCTCATTTCTTCCCCCCTCCACCAGGTTCCCACCCCACCCTCCGCCCCCTCCCCATCCCCCATTGTCCTCATCCATAGGTGCAGTTTATGTTCAGTCTCTTCCTCCCTCCCTTTCCCCGATAGTAAATCCCTTTTCAGATAATAAATCAGTTACTTAGCATTTTCTCATATCAATAATACCACCACATGCCCAATGATACATTTCACACAAAAGACATTTCCAAATAGGTCAACCAGCCTCATCCAGGCCCCACCCAAGGCACTCACAGATCAACACCCCAGTCCTATACTAACTCAACACATCCAGATCTAAGCCTTCATCACTTGATTCAGCAGACCCTCAAGTTCCCACAAAAGTTTCCAGCCATGTCTGAGAGGCAGCCGTGGGGCAGGGGCAGGCGAGGAGCAAGCTGTTCCGGGCCTGGCTGCTTCGGGCCTGGCCTCTGTTGCTCTGGTTCGTTCCACAACCAGCTGCTCCGGGTCTGGTCACTGCCGCTCCCGACCTAGTTGCTCTGGACCTGGCTGCTGCTGCTCCGGGCCTGGCCGCACCCGACCCGGCTGCTCTGGGCCCGGCTGCTCCAGGCCCGGCCGCTCCGGGCCTGGCCGCTCCCAGCCTGGCAGCCGCTGCTCCGTCCAGCCGCAACTTTCATGTTTCATTCCCTCGTCTGTTCGGTCAGTTATCGCTGCTCTGTGCCCAGCACAGACGGGCTTCAGGTGAGCGTGTGTGGGGTCTGTGCTTCTATAACCTAGCCGGCCGTCAGAGCCACCGGGAAGAGGCCAGGACCCAGCCTCCAGGCCTCGCTCCAGGGCTGCGGGCTCACTGTCTGCCTGGTGCTCTGGGAAAACTCCCCGGGTATTGCCAGGGATCAAACGGTGTGGGAACCACTCACTCTGTTCCCTTTGCCAATCACCTCCGCAGGGAAAATCACATTTTTTAAAATAAAAAATATGATTCCTCCTGAGTTATAACATACAGAACTTTACAGCTTAACATAAGTGTTCTTGGTAACAACAAACTCAAGAAGCTGTGGACCATAACGCTTCATCTCCATGCCAAACACATCCAACCCGAATCCCCCGTTCCATTAGGACATTCAATAAACCATGAAATTGCCACTTCCTACGACTCACTGCCTTCAGCCTTGACTGGAGACCCACAGCCCCCGAAGATGTGTCCTTGAGGTCAGGCGGTGTCCTTGTGTCCGCTTACCCCATCGCTGGCTCAGGAAGTGCTCGGCGTGAAGGACCACAGCAGAGCTATGGGTCCTTCTCATCGGCAGCCCCGATCCCATTGCTCCTTTTCACTCCTTATCAAATATTCACGGCTGCCCTTCTCCTAGCCAGAGGGAGGGTGGTGGTCAGTGAAAGCACCTGGGTTCTCACTGTCAGCCAGGCGGAAATAAGCAACACTCTGGTTCCCAAGACCAAAGCTGGAATTAGAGACACGAATCGCCTCCCTGTCAGGGGAGCAGGCCTGGGCAGCAGGCGTGATCCCGGAAGGAAGCCCACGTGGAGCCCTGAGCAGCTCCCAGCAGAGCAGTCACTAATCTATAATATTAAAAGCATAGTATGCTAATTAGACCTGACATCCTTTCGGCTGACCTTCCTGATGAAGCCAGGGCTGGGAGGGAAGCCTGGGTCCCAGGTGCCTGCTGGCGGCCAGAGAGAAGCCGACGCCAGCAGCCGGGGGAAGGAAGCCCTGCTCTCGCACAGATTTCATGCACCGGGCCTCTAGTACTGTACTCACTGTGTGGTGCCCGGTGGTATGGGAAATATCAGGTGGGTCACTCTGTAAAATATATGATTGATCATTGAACTGTACCCCTGAAACTAATACAACATAACTGACTGTACACTATAATTGAAAAAAAAAAGTTTTAATTAAGAAATAAAAATAATTTAAAAAAATATATATTTTATTGATTTTGTACAGAGAGGAAGGGAGAGAGATAGAGTCAGAAATATCGATGAGAGAGAGTCATCGATCAGCTGCCTCTTGCACACCCCCCACTGGGGATATGCCCCCAACCAAGGTACATGCCCTTGACCGGAATCGAACCTGGGTCCCTTCAGTCCCCAAGCTGACGCTCTATCCATTGAGCCAAACCGGTCTCAGCAAGAAATAAAAATAATTTTAAAAAATAAAGTATTTTCTAACAAAAAGAGAAGTGCTGGGGAACATAACCTGAAGGACTGGCAGAGAGACCAATTCCTTGATTTCACCTCCAGATCAGCTGCCATGACTGAAAGCTCGTTTGGAACTTACCTAGAAACTCTTCCCGGGAGAAACTGCCTCCCGGGCCGGCCCTCTGTCGCGTTAGCATGAGGCTGTGAGCTTCTGGGGCCTCGGCCGTGGGTGTCACCGGGTTAGGGTACCGTTCCCCAGCGTCTCCAAGGAGGGATCGGAAGTCACACACACTGCACGCTCTTACAAGTTCTCCCTCTGTGTGTTGTCTGAATCCGCAACGCGGTTTCTGGAAGCAGTGTATCGTTCTGACAGAAAAAGCCACGTCATTCTATTAAGCCCTTTTTGATGCCCAGTCCCTGGTTTCCGTTCCTTGCTCAGTGCCACCGGAGGAGAGCCTGCGAGGCGGGGTCGGTGCCGCGATGCTGCCGGAAGGCGGTCGCCAGCGAGAGCTCCATCGTCACCCGGCTGTTCGAGGGGCAGCTCAACTACAGCATCATGTGCCTCAAGTGTGAGAACTGCACCTACAGGAACGAAGTCTTCACCGCGCTCCCCCTCCCCATCCCCTCCGAGTACGACTGCTCTCTCCAGGTGGGCTCTCACCCCGCTCCCCTGCTGCTCTGGTTCCACCCGGCCCTGGCTTCTCTCGGGCCTGTTTCCGGTATTTTCTAGTATGAGAGGGGCCGCTTCATAACTGGAAGAGAAAACTGGAAGCCATGATGGTAACATTTTATAGAAAAGCGACGGTAAAAGTGCAAAAATAAACAAAAAATAAATAAATAAATAAATAAATAAATAAATAAATAAATATCATGGCCTTTCCTTACCTCAAAGGTCTGTAGGTCCATTTTGGAAACTAGATATAAAAGATTCTGATGTAGTCTTGAGCTCTTATATATTATTTATTTATTTATATTTAAAATATATTTTTATTGATTTTAGAGAGGAAGGGAGAGGGAGAGAGATAGAAACATCAGTGATGAGAGAGAATCATTGATCAGCTGCCTCCTGCAAGCCCCCCACTGGGAATCGAGCCTGCAACCCTGGCCTTTGCCCTTGACAGGAATCAAACCCAGGCGCTTTCAGTCCGCAGGCTGATGCTCTACCCACTGAACCAAACCGGTTAGGGTGAGCAGTTATATTTTTAGACAAAAGTTGTGAGGTGTGTTGGGAAAATAGAATGGAAACTAGTGCTAGTTTACTCCTTGAATTTTCTTCACCATAACACCAAAAGCTCATGTAGCAGAGGGTGTGGGGGTAGAAGGCAGGGGACAGCTTGGAGGCGGGAGCAGTGCGTCTCCTCACAGGATGATACACATTTACCAGAACTGGAGAACAGAATCCCACTACTTATTCAGAACGGGACTTGTTCGCAGACCAAATGGCTAAAGATGGCTGGACACGAATCCCAAAGACTCTAAATGAGGTGCCGGTGTGTCTCCTGAAAGCAGAATCTGCCCCCCTCCTCCTTAGGTTAACGGTTTGCAGAGCTGAGGGTGCCTGGCCACACTGAGGACCTCTCCCAGGCAGGGATCTCATTCTCTCCGTTCTGCTGGCTTTATTAGGGGTCACCTCAAAACCCCGAGACATGGCCATGATTCAGTCACCAGGTCAAAACACCGAGATGTGGTCATTGTCCGATCATCTCGTCACATTGTCTGATCATCTCGTCACTTTGGTGATGAGATGAATAATGTAAAACAGCTGGAAATGTCACCGATAATATTCTGAAGTAAACATGCTGACTCAGAGATTAGATCCGAATGGGCGCGGGGACCCATTTCAGTGACGGAGGTGAGCAGGAAGCACCCCCTTTGCAGGGAGACGTGACCTCCCCCTCATATGTGCAGCTTGTGACGCTGGCTCGTCCTGGGCCTGCTGGCGCGGAGGGCGGCAGCGCGGGTTCCATCCGCAGAGCTCTGCGCCGGCTGCAGTGCGGACAGTGCGTTGCCGTGGATCCAGCCTTTCTTCCTCCGCAGGACTGTCTCCAGTGCTTTTTCCAACAAGACACGCTGACCTGGAACAACCAGCTTCACTGCTCCTTTTGTGAAACTAAGCAAGAAGCAGCTGTGAGGGCCAGCATTTCCAAAGCACCGAAAATAATGATCTTTCACTTGAAAAGGTATGGATTTTGACATTTTTGTGAGCATATTTTTTTAACATATATTTTTATTAATTTCAGAGAGGATGGGAAAGGGAGAGAGAGATAGAAACATCAACGACGAGGGAGAACCATTGATTAGCTGCCCCCTGCACGCCCCCTACTGGGGATCGAGCCCGAAACCTGGACAATGTGCCTGGGACACTTCAGTCCGCAAGCGACTTCTATTTATTGAGCCACACCAGCTAGGGCGAGCACACTTTTTGAACTGCTTTATTAAGATAGAATTCAACACCATGCAATACATCCACTTAAAGCTACAACTAAATGGTATCCAATATATCACACTGATTTTTTAAATTTTGTGGTAAAACATATATAACATAAAATTCACCATTTGAGACTGTGTTAAGTGTGTACTTCATTGGCATTAATTACATCTTTGTTGTCCAACTGAATAATGCCCAAGTGTCATAAACCCCAAAGACTACCAGGGAGCCGAATCCGATGCAATTGCAGAAAGCCTGTATTTATTTCGGACTAGTCCGAGCTCGGTCCCACTTATAGGGCATGGCAGGAGAGAGCAAGAATTTAACATAGCGATGGGTTTTATAGGAGGGGGTGGTGCCACTACCTTGGCTGACCTGATTGGTTGGGTTAGGGCTAGGGTCCAGTTACCAGGGGCTGGCCCCGCCCCGCCCTGCCCTCTCACCCCACCCTGCCCTCTCACAACAATCACCACTATTTCCAAAACATTTTCGTCACTCCAAACAGAAACTCTGTTCTCATTAAGCAGTAACTCCCCATTCCTCACCGCCCTGACCCCAGGTAACCTCTCATCCACTTTCTGGGTCTATAATCCCCCTATTTTAGGTGCTTCATGTAAGTGGAATCATACAACATTCACCTTTTCTGCTGGCCTCTTTCACTTAGCATCATGTTTTCAAGGTTCACCCATGTGTGCCAGAAGTTCGTTCCTTTTTATGGCTGAATAGTATCCCACTGAATGTAGGCCAGATTTTGTTTATCTGTTTTTCCATTGATGGACATTTGGCATTCACTTTGAGCGCTTAAAAAATAAATTCCCATGACAAATTCTGATTCCACAGGTCTGAGGCAGAGTCTAAGCATCCCTATTTTAATTTTTAGATCCCCCCACCAAATTTTATTTTAAAACTTTTGAATCTACAAAGAAGTCGGAACTATATCATGTATACCCATATACCCTAAAATGTGCATTAGTTGGTGACACTTTGCAGCATTTCCTTTCTCTTTTCTGTCTCTCTTTCCTCCCTCCCCCCATTCCATTTTATTAATGGATCCGTCTGAAGTAAGATGCATCACCATGGCACTTCATGCTTCCATACTCCACCACGTATCACCTGAGAATAAGGACATTCTCCTGCATAATCACCGTTATCACGCTTAAGAGATGTGACAATAATTTTATATCACCAAAGATACAGTCTGTACCTAACTTCCCCCACCCCCAAAATGTCTTTTATAACTTTTTTCAAATCTAGGATCCAATCCAGGGTCCTACATTGCATTTGGCTGTCTCTTTCCATCTAGAACAATCTTTCCCCCTTTGTATATATCTGAACTTTTTTTTTCTTTCTTTCTTATATTGAGCCTTTGAAGAGCCCATTGTTTAGATTGTGTCTCGTTCTGGATTTAGTTAATTGTTTCCTCATGCTTAGATTCAAGTTTCATTTAAAAAAAATATATTTGTATTGATTTCAGAGAGGAAGGGAGATGGATAGAGAGATAGAAACATCAATGATGAGAGAGAATCATTGATCAGCTGCCTCCCACAGCCCCACTGGGGATTGAACCCAAAACCCGGGCATGTACTGGGACTTCCTGGTTCCTAGGTGGACACTCAACCACTGAGCCATACCAGCTGGGCCAGGCTAAATTTTTATTGTATTGTATTTTTTTTTTCCTTTAGCAAGAATCTGGCATAGATGATGTTGTGTGCTTATCACTTTGCATCAGGAGGCACATCATGAAAGTCTCTCTCACTATTAGTACTGTTAGGTTCGATCCCTTAGGTGAGGTGTTGACTGCAAGATCTTCCATTTAAAGCTATAGTTTCTGCTCTGTAATTGGTATTACCCTGGACCTATGGACACTTAAACCTAATGTGCTCCATATCCGTTACTATCACCGTTCTTCTCGATGTTCAAATTGTTTAAAATGGACCAGTGAGAGCCGCTGCAAGCTTTTGCTACCTCATGATTAGCTCATTTAGTTTTAATAAAATATAATTACAGGCACAAAATTCATCCTTGTTAGATGCACAGCTCTATGAATTTTTAAAAATGCACAGTCATGTAACCATCCATCAACATATGGACTATCTCTATGACCCCCAAAAGTTTTCTCATGCTTCTTTATAATCCATCCCCTCTCAGCCCTTGGAAATTTCTGATCTGATTTGTATCCTTATAGTTTTGCTTTTTCCAGAATGCCCTATGTTATACTATATGCAGCCTTTGAGTTTGGCTTCTTTTACTTAGTACAATGTTTCTGAGATTAATTCCTGGTGTGGTGTGGGGTGGTGTAGTATTTTGATTGCTGTGAAGTAGTCACTTTTATGAAAGTGCCACATTCATCAGTTGATGAACACTTGGGTTGTGTCCAGTGTGAGGCAGATGTGGATACAGCTGTTAGCAAACATTGGAATATGGATTTTCATGTGGATATAACTTTTCATTTCTTTTCAGATGATCCCTAGGCATAGGATTGCTGGGTCATATGGTCCCTTCGTTTTTGCAAACAAGGTTTTTTTGCTTTCAGGCATAAGCCTACCATAGGCTCATCCAGGAATTGCCCTGCCCTAGACCTAAATCAGCCATTTTCCCAAAATGAACCTACTTTTTAAGGAGCTCCAGGGTGGTTCTGCGATGGACTCAGCTTTGGGAACTGCTGATCCATACGGCAAATAGAGAATGTGGCAAGCGTTTCACAAAATGTCATCTTAGTAAGGAGATGTTGAAACCTCAGAGCTGGAAAGCAGGACACTGCCCAGACCACGTGTGCTGACATCCAGAAGAGGGAAACTGAGGCAGCTTGGCTAGCGTGAGTGCACCAGCCGCTCCGCAGTGAAGTCTCCAGGCTGCCAGCGTGGTTCCTGCGCCCGCTGCCCCTGGACTGACTCCACACCGTCTCAGGTCCTGACTGGAGCTGTTGGCCCTCTCCAGTCTCAGTGCTGACAAGGCCTGTGGGTGCAGAGCTCCTAAATACACGCAGATGAGAAAAACTTGTGTGTACACATCTGCTCCAAACAATCTTTTTATGAAATTGCTTTGAACTGTACTTAGAATTGGTCAAGCTAGGGGGACTTCCTTCAGGAGTGCTTCACAAACTCACTTTTCGTCGCACACATTTATTATCGCTCCAGGTTTGACATTCTGGGCACAACGAAAAGGAAACTGAGAACCGATATTCATTACCCACTCACTAACTTGGACCTTACTCCTTACATTTGTCCAGTTTTCCGGAAACATCCTAAATATAACCTCTGTGCAGTGGTGGTGAGTAAAATACAACTATTTAAAATGATACAAATTTAAAGAAAACTGTAGAATTATCTGCTTAAATGCCTACTCCTTCTATCTTTCCCTGACTTCTCCTATATGTTGCTTTTTAAAACAAAGTGTAGAGCCTGGAAACTCTCTGCATTGATCCTGAGCAGTAGAGCAGTGAAGGAATAAAATGCCCTGGTCGCTACCTTTTCATTCCCCCCACTCAGTGGCTATTTCAGATCTAGAGACGTTTGCAGATTGTGCTCTGGGGACAGTAGAAGAGTAACTGTGAGCCCCTCTATGGCCAAAGCCCCCAAACACTAGGCACACAATAGTCACAGACTCGTTGCCTGTATACATCCAGACCTATATACAACCCTCAGAAGCCCCCTTGGGCTGTGTCAACTCTTATCATTGAGGATTCCCTAGAGGAAAGAAAGCATGGGGTATCTTCAGACCAAATCATCTATAGTGTAGAGAGTAGTTAATAACAGCAGTAGCCATCATGTATTGAGCCTGGCATTATGTTAACACCTATTTCCCCATGTAATTATTTCAACAATTCTATGGAGTACGTGCAATTATTTTTAAAGCCTGTGTGTTACAGATGGGATACCATGTGGTTTAGTCATTAGCCATGGCAATATTTAAGGGATGTGCAGTGGTAAGTAGAGAGAAGGAATGTTAACCTACGTACCTACCATCTATCAATAATTATTTGGATTTATATGTCATATATTAGGAGTGAGTATGTGGGCCAAGGCCGAATAGATCAGTTGGTGAGAGCATTGTCCTGATACACCAAGGTTGCAGGTTTGATCCATGGTAAGGGTGCATACAGGAGTCAACCAATGAATGCATAAATAGGTGAAACAACAAATTGATGTTTCTCTTTTTCTCTTTTCTTTCTCAAATAAATAAAATTTTAAAAAGTAGGTGTGTATACATACATACATATATATGGCACATATATATACATTGAGATCATAATATATACACATACTATATACATATATTAAAAGCACATATACACGTGTATATAATATCTATATATCTATATATATAAAAGCCTAAGCGACCTTTACAACAGAATGACTGGTTGCTATGACACACACTGAGCAGGCAGGCAGGCGAGTGGTTAGGAGTGAGCAGGCAGGTGAGCAGTTAAGAGGGCATGGTCCTGGATTATGAGAGGAATGTCTGACTGTTGGGTGTCCGACTGTGGGGATTAGGCCTAAACTGGTAGCCAGACATCCCCCGAGGGGTCCCAGATTGCAAGAGGGTGCAGGCAGGGCTAAGGGAACTCTGCCCCCTCCCCCGTGCATGAATTTCATGCACCAGGCCTCCAAAAAAGCTTGGTTTTACCTTAACAGTTTTAAAAATTATTCTTAAAAGTGTCCATTGTTTACATTTTCAATTTTTTTTGGCAAATGTCAGTTTTTTCTTTCCAATTATTACATCTCTTGTTTCTTTTTCTTGTCCTGCTTCTCTGGTTAGGACACCCAGTATGTGTAAAATATTGTGTTACTCCCTTCTAGACTGCAGTTTCTGCTGAAAAATCTTTTGATAGTCTTAGGTGGGGGGGGGGGTGTTGGGGAGGCTTTGTAGTGACAAGTTGTTTTCCTCTTGCTGCTTTTAAGATCCTCTCATTGTCTTTCATTTTTGACTTTTAAAATATAATGTGTTTCAGCGTGGGTCTCTGGGTTCATTTTATTTGGAACTTTCTGGGCTTCCTATATCTTTTTAAATAAAATTTTTATATTTTAATGTCTATTTCCTTTCTCAAGTTAGGGAAGTTTTTAGCCACTATTTCTTCAAATAAGTTTTCTTCCCCTTTCTCTCCCTTTTGGGACCCCTATAATACAAATGTTAGCCCTCTTAATGTTGTCCCTTATGTCCCTTAAGCTATTGCTATTCTTTTAAAATTATTATTATTATTTTTTTTTTTTTTCCGCCTCTGATGGGGACAGTTCCATTGTCATCCTTGAGTTCACTGATTCTTTCATTTCTAGTCTGCTGAAGCCTCCTAGTGTATCTTCCAGTTGAGTTTTGAACTTTTGCTCCATGACTTCTCTTTGGTACTATCTTGTTTTTCCCCTTGTTGTTGAAGTAGTTCTGTGTTCATCTGTTCCTTTCCCGAGTTTGGTGACCATTACTTTGAACTTTTTATCAGGTAAATTACTTATCTCCATTTCATTAAGGTTTTCCCCTGAGTTTTTATTTTGTTCTTTCATTTGAAGCCTATTCCTTTGTTCCTTCATTTTACTTGACTCTGTGATGGTTTCTATATGTTAGATAAAGCAGCCTCCTCTTAGCCCTGGCTGGGTAGCTCATATCAACAGGACTAATGTCTTTTGAGAGCCAAATTTTTAAAACTTAAACTTCTTCTAATGCCACTTTTCAAAATAGACTCGCCCAGGCCATGGTATTCTGTGGAAGAGCCACACTCAAGGGGCAAAAAAGCCGCATGTGGCTTGCGAGCCGCAGTTTGCTGACCACGGGTCTAGAGTGTTGACCAAAAAACCCAAGCTCCCCTTGACCCCTAGAGCCAGGCAATCAAGAGGAATACCCTGTCCGGGCAGCAGCCCAAAACACCAGGGCACCAGATACATGCAGCAGCTCTCCTGGGGCGCTACTGGCACTCCAGAGCATGGCCCGGGGAGAGTGGAAAGACAGCGCCTCCCTCTGAGTCCCCAGAAAAGATGACACCAGCCACAGATGTGTCTTTGGTGAGGAGCCTGTCCCTCGGCAGCTATGATAATAAGCTAATGGCGCGCTTCCCACAGAAAGAGCTCCTGATCTGTGGCTTCTTGCTGTGCGTTGGTGGTGGCGGCAGTTTAAGGACGTTTTCTCTCTTGATTCAAGTACTGTGGGACCCACAGGTATAAGCCCCCAGGAGCACCAGAGCCAGGCAAGGTAGAGGGGCTCCCTGGCAGCAGCTGCAGAAATGATAAGCTCCTTTCTGGCAGATGCTGGCCCAGGGCGAGCGCGATGGTTTCCACCTGCACACGCTCCCGGAAAGCACCTACCAGGCCCCACGTTGTGTGCCAAACAGGAGCCGCCCTCAGGCTTACTTAAGCTCCTGGAATCAAACTGGCCTCCCTCCTGGAAAGACTGACTTACAACAAAGGAGTCCAGCAAACGGAAGAGGAGCCTGCTGGATGGAAAAAGATAGTTGCAAATCACACATCCGATAGGGTTTATTAACAATGGAGAAAGGGAAGTCTCTTCAATAAATGGTGCTGGGAAAAAATGGACAGCCACATGCAAAGGAATGCAATAGACCTCCATGTTACACTACCCACAAAATTAACTCAAAGTGGATTAAAGACTTGAACATAAGCCCTGAAACAATAAAATACATAGAAGAAAACATAGGCAGCTGCTAGACACCAGTCTTACTAGTAGTGATGTTTTTGTGGATTAGACTATATCAGCAAGGGAAACAAAAGCAAACAAACAAACAGAAAGTGGTACCACATCAAACTAAAAAACTTCTGCACAGCCCTAGCTGGTTTGGCTCAGTGGGCAGATCATCGGCCTGCGGACTGAAGGGTCCCAGGTTCAGTTCCTATCAAGGGAACATGCTGGGTTGTGGGCTCGATCCCCAGAAGGGAGCATGTAGGAAGCAGCCAATGATTTTCTTTCATCATTGATGTTTCTCTCTTCCTCTCCCTCGCCCTTTCTCTCTGAAATCAATCAAAATATATAAAATAAATAAATAAATAAAAAATAAGTAAATAATGAATAAATAAAAAGCTTCTGCCCAGCAAGGGAAAAGGCAACCCATTGGATGGGAAAAGATAGTTGCAAATCAGACATCTAATAGGGGTTAATATACAAAATATACTAGTATACAGAAGTCATACAACACAACAACAACAACAAAGCCAACCTGATTTTAAAATGGGCAAAGGAGCCCTGGCTGGGAGCACAGTGGTTAGAGCATTGGCCCAGGCCTGACAGCCTCAGGTTTGATTCCATTCCAGGGTACATACCTCAGTTTCAGGCTCAACCTCTGGTCCTGGTCAGGGCTCTTGCAGGAGGCAACCAATTGATTTGTCTCTCTCATATCGATGTTTATCTCTCTCTGTGTGTGTGTCTCTCCCCCTCTCTTCCACTCTCTCTAAAAATCAATGGGGAAAAAAATCCTTGGGTGAGGTTTAACAACAACAACAAAAATGGGCAGGGGATGTGAACAGATACTTTCCCAAAGGAGTTGTACCTGTGGCCAACTGGCACACACAAAGGTCTTCAACACCAGGGAAATGCAAGTTAAAACCACATTGGGATATCACCTCACCTCTATTCAAACGGCTATCATCAGCCTGTGCATGGTTGGCTCAGTGGATAGAGCATCTGACTGTGGACTGGAAGGTCCCGGGTTCGATTCCAATCAAGGGCACATGCTCCAGGTGTGGGCTCATATCCAGTGGGGTTTGTGCAGGAGGCAGCAGATCAATGATTCTCTCTCATCATCGATGTTTCTATCTCTCTCCCTTTCCCTTCCTCTCTGAAACCAATAGAAATATATACTTTTTAAAAACGGCTATCATCAAAAAGACAAGAACTAACAAGCAACGAATAAGATGCAGAGAAAAGGGAGCCCTCTGTGCACTATTGTTGGGAATGTAAATTACAGCTACTATGAAGCAGTGTGCACATTCCCTTAAAAATAAAGAATAAGCCCAAACCGGTTTGGCTCAGTGGATAGAGCGTCGGCCTGCGGACTGAAAGGTCCCAGGTTCGATTCTGATCAAGGGCATGTAAGTTGGTTGTGGCCACATCCCCAGTAGGGGGCGTGCAGGAGGCAGCTGATCGATGTTTCTCTCTCATCGATCTTTCTATCTCTCTCCCTTCCTCTCTGTAAAAAAAAAAATAAAAAAAAATCAAATATGGACAAATATGTGATACCTTAATCAATAAAGAAGTTTTTAAAAAGAATAAAACTACCATATGATTGAGTTATTCCACTTCTGGAATACGAACCACTAATTCAAAAAGATATCACATCCCTGTTTCCACTGAAGCATTATTTGCAATAGCCAAGTTATGAAAATAACCCGAGAGTCTGGTTACCAGAGGGGAAAAGTTGCTGGAGGGGAGGTAGCAATGAGCAAAATTGTATGGAGACAGATGGAAACTAGACTTTTGGTAGCAGGATGTAGTGTATACACATGTCAAATGATGATGTTGAAAAATAACTAACTAAAGCCCTAGCCGGTTTGGCTCAGTGGATAGGCATTGGCCTGCAGACCAAAGGGTCTCGGGTTCCATTCTAGTCAGGAGCACACATCTTGGTTTGTAGGCTCCTCCCCCACCTGGGCCCTGGTGGGGCTCATGCAGGAGGCAACCAATCGATGTGTTTCTCTCACATCAATGTTTCTCTCTGTCTTTCCCTCTCTCTTCCATTCTCCCTGAAAATCAATGAAAAAAAACCTCGGGTGAGGGTTAACAAAAGATTAAAAAATAAAATAGGTAATGTTGCACACCTGAAACTTGTTAAAAGATATTATAAATCAACGTTGCCTCAATAAAACAACTCCCATCTCCGGTCTGGGAGATGCCAGCGCTCTGGGGCATGGCAGAAGGAGGGCCTGGTATGGCAGGGGAGCAGGGAACTTCTCCCCCTCCCCCCCATGCTGGCGCTAGCGTGAGGCCCAGGGAAAACATGAAGGTGGTGCTGCCTGCAGGCGCTTCGACATAACTGTGCTATAGTAGACGCTTGCTCCTCAGGCCAATGCTTTAAAGTAGCAAGAACCTAAAGCAGTCATAGTGTAGCTCAAATAATTTAAAATGTAAAAGTAGCAAGTGACCACATTCTCATAAGGTCAGCCGCCTGCATGCTGAGCTCGGGTGTGTGTGTGTGTGTGTGTGTGTGTGTGTGTGTGTGTGTGTGAGAGAGAGAGAGAGTCGGGGCAGGTGAGTGCTCTTGCTGTCTGTGAATCTCAGGAATGTGAAGTCAGCCCTGTTGGTTTTTCTGTGTCTCTTGGGGGGAGGTGACTTCAGGGTTCTCTAAGTCACCATACAGAGTATCCTTTTTTCCTTGATTTTAAATGGAATAATTAAGAGTGATGCTTGGCCGGGACCGGTTTGGCTCAGTGGATAGAGCGTTGGCCTGCGGACTGAAAGGTCCCAGGTTCGATTCCAGTCAAGGGCATGTACCTTGGTTGCGGGCACATCCCCAGTAGGGGGCGTGCAAGAGGCAGCTGATCGATGATTCTCTCTCATTGATGTTTCTAACTCTCTCTTCCTCTCTGTGAAAAATCAATAAAATATTAAAAAAAAAAAACACAAAAACAGTGATGCTTGCTGTAGCTTCCAATAGCTACACTTCATCAGGTTATACATACTTCCTTCTACTTTGGTTTTGCTAACCGTTTTTGTGCGTTTTGTAAAGGTATTAACTTCTATTAAATCCTTTTTCCACAATAATATAGATTCTACGGCTCTCTTGAATCCTTTTTAATCTGTTTACACGGTCAATTACATTGATAGATTTTTAACATTTTTATTACTCTTGCATTGCTGGGATAAATACAATTTGGTCATTGTTCTCTTCAGTATATTTTGGTGGATTTGGTTGGCTGTATTTTAATATTTTTGCATGTCTTCTTGGAGGAGAGTGATCTTTGTTTCCTTCCTTGAATTGTCTTTGTCTGGTTTGGGATTATACTGAACTCAAGAGATAAAGGAGCTTTCCCCACCTCTTCTACACCAACCTGAGAAGTTTCTCACCCAAACCTACCTGGGCCTGCTGTTCCCTCTGAGGGAAGATTTGAACTGTAGGCTGACCTCGTTTCACTGCCCTTTGCTTTATTGTGCTTCACTGGTGTGTTTTTTGTTGTTGTTGTTTTCTTACAAATTGGAGGCAAGACCCTCCTCCACCAGCAGAAAATATTATGGCTTGCTTTGCTGGGAGACGTGCTTTATTGTGGGGGTCTGAAACCAAACCCACAAGATCTCTGAGGTATACCTGTGCCGATGCAATTACTTTAATATTTGTAAGTCTATTTCAGCTTTTTATTTTCTTCTTCCATCAGTTTTGGTAAGTTATAATTTCCTGGATATTTCTCGGTTTATCAAAGTTTTCAGTTTGCTGGCAAAACTTTTTTCAGGTATTGAAATGTTTTTAATTTTCTGCTAGATCTTAAATTCTTTTCCCACAATAATATAGATTTTTTTTTTTATTGTAGGTAAAACACCTATGTCATTTCTGATTTTATCTACTTAACCATTCATTGCCTGGTCTCTTTTTTAAAATCAATTATTAATGTTTCTTACATAGTTAAGTCTTTTCGAGGACTAAATTGTCTTTTTGATCTTTCTTATTACCTCGTTATTTTCTGCTTAATTAGCCCTTATTATCTCTTTCTCTCTACGTTCTTTAGTTTGATTATATTTTAATTTGGATGCTTAGTTCATTAACATTCAGCCTGTGTTTTAGATATAAGCATTAAAAACGATAAATGTGTGCTCTAGGAATGATTTTCACTGCCTACCACCTTTGAAATTATAAAACATCTCAAGCATACATAAAATAGAGCGAACAGTATCCACCAACCAGCTTTACAGATGAGCTGTCAACTCAGCTATAATACCCACCCTAGGCCCTCTCTACATATATTATTGTAAAGACAATCACTGTATCCCATAGTTTTGTTTTTAAAAAAATATATATTTTATTGATTTTACACAGAGAGGAATTGAGAGGGACAGAGAGTTAGAAACGTCGATGAGAGAGAAACATTGACCAGCTGCCTCTTGCACACCCCCCACTGGGGATGTGCCCGCAACCAAGGTACATGCCCCTGACCGGAATCGAACCCGGGACCTTTCAGTCCGCAGGCCGACGCTCTATCCACTGAGCCAAACCGGTCCCGGCTGTATCCCATGTTTTGATAGAGTATTTGCTATAAAAAGTTACCTCGGGGTATTTCTTCTTAATTTCTAAAAGTATAGGAATGTGGAGGGGGGATAACTTTTTGTATTGACTACTAGTATTATTGTATTGTGTTCTAAGATTATGACCCATTTAAATTCTTTTACATTTGTTGAGACTTGTGTATTTATTAGAAACTAGATTGAAGGTAAGCGTCTGTTGTTCAAAACCATCTCTATACTATTTTTTCCCCATTTGTTTGACTAATTTATAGTTGAAAGAAATGTGTTGAAATATTTTTCCTGATTTTAAAGGGAATAATCAAGAATGATGTTTGCTGTAAATTTTTAGTAGCTATACTTTATCAGGTTATGGATACTTCTAGTTTGCTAACAGTTTTTGTGCATGTTTGTAAAAGTGTTTAATTTTATTAAAAAATTTTTTTCGAGATGCTATGACTCTCCTGAATCTTTTAAAATATGTTAGTGTGGTTAATTACATTTACAGATTTTCTAATTTTACTATTGCCTTACTGGGATGAATACAATTTGGTCATTACTTATTATCTTTATATATAATATATATATTACAGCATAGAAAAAGTGTACACCATTATGATGGTAGACTCGTCAAAATATCCTTAAAGTTGTATTTTACAACAAATTTTTAAACAAACCTATACGTTTAAACTGCATAGCAGTTTAGAATTATAAACTTTTTGCTGTATTACACCTTTTTTATTATAAAGTGACTATCATTTATTTATAATGCCTTTTGTGTTGAAGTAGATTTTAATTGATGTTTAGCTTCTCTAGCTTTCTTTTAGTAGTATCTACTACCTATGGCATCCTTTCTATTCCTTTAAATTCAACCTTTTTGAGTTCTGAATGATAGTGTAGAACTGGATTTAAGAAATCCTGTCAATCTCTGTCTAATAAGTTTAATACATTTCCATATATTTCAATTTGTAATAAATTTGATTTGTTTCTGTTGTTGTGCTTTCACTTAATCTGATTACTCATTTCCTCCTTTTTTTCTTGCCTCCTACTAAATCAATATTTTAAGTTTATTTTCCTTTTACAGCTTTCAAGGTTACACATTTTATTTAGATTATTTTGCAATTAAATCACTTTCATACTTGACCTAAAGCCTTAAGATCACATTTTCTCCTCTCACACAAATGGAAGGATCTTAGAGCACTGTAATTCTGATGACATAACTACTATTGTCTTTTTTCTCCATGTAATTTATTCTTTGTTTTTTTTAAAAAAAATTTTATTGATTAAGGTATCACATATTTGTCCTCATTCCCATCTTCATTCAACCCCTCCCCACGCAGGTCCCCACCTCCCTTTTGTCCCTGACCACTGGTTGGGCTCATATGCTTGCACACAAGTCCTTTGGTTGATCTCTCTCCTTTATTTCCACCCTCCCCTATAATTTATTCTTTTTTAAAATATATATATATATATTATTGATTTTTTTACAGATAGGAAGGGAGAGGGATAGAAAGTCAGAAACATTGATGAGAGAGAAACACTGATCAGCTGCCTCTTGCACACCCCCTACTGGGGATGTGCCCGCAACCAAGGCACATGCCTTTGACAGGAATCGAATCTGGGACCCTTGAGTCCGCAGCCCGATGCTCTATCCACTGAGCCAAACCAATTTATTCTTTTTAATTAATTAAATTTATTGGGTTGACACTGCTTGTTAAGATTATATAATGGTTTCAAGTGTGCAATTCTATGATATATAATTTGTACATTGCATTGTGTGCCCACCACCCAAAGTCAAATCATCTTTCATCAGCATATGTCTGACCCCCTTTATCTTTTACCACCCACCCACTTCCCTCTGGTAACCACCATACTGTTGTCTATGAGTTTTTGTCTGTTTCTCTTCTTTATTTGTTGCTTTCAGTTTTATATTCCACATATGAGTGAATCATATGGTTCTTAACTTTTTCTGTCTGACTCATTACCCTATTCTCAAGGCTCATGTTGTTGCAAATGGCAGTATTTAATCTTTTCTTATGGCTGAGTAGTATTCCATTGTGTTTACACAGGTGGGCAAAAGTAGGTTTACAGTTCGGCGTACACAAAACAGAACTTATTCTTGTCTTATTATTTATTAATGATTGTATTATATATTTGTGTTATTGGTCTTATTGTTGTTGTTATTTTGTATCCTTACTTATGATTTACCCTTTAGGTAATGATAGCTGGTAATTTAATCTACTTTTGCCCACCCCTGTATATGCCACATCTTCTATATCCAATCATCTGTCAAAGGATTCTTCAGTTGTTTCCATTTCTTGGCCATATTGAATAATGCTGCAGTGAACACAGGAGTGCATGTATCTTTGAGAATAAACGTTTTCAAAATTTCAGTAGATACCCAAAGGAGGGATTGCTGGGCCATGTGCTAACTCTATTAATGTTTTGAGTAGCCTCCGTACTGTTTTCCATAGTGGCTGTATCAGTTACATTCCCACCAGCAGTGCAGAAGGGCTCCTTTTTCTCTCCAACCTCTCCAACACTTATTACCTTCTTGTTGATAATAATAATTCTAACAGGTGTGAGGTGGTATCTCATTGTAGCTTTGATTTGCATTGAGTTGCATTTCCTTAATAGTGAAGTGGAGCATCTTTTCATGTATCTGTTGGCCCTTTGTATGTCATCTTGGGAGAAGTGTCTGTTCAGGTCTGCCTTCTGCCTATTTTTTATTTGGATTGTTTGTCTGGTGTTGGATTGTTTGAGTTCTTCTTCTTTTTTTAAATAAATCTTTATTGTTCATATTATTACAAATGTTCCTCATTTTTTTCCCCCCTCCATTGCTCCCCTCCACCAGGTTCCCACCCCACCCTCTGCCCTTTCCCCATCCCCCATTGTCCTCATCCATAGGTGCACAGTTTATGTTCAGTCTCTTCCCACATCCTCCTTTCCCCTTTTCCCCAAGAATCATCAGTTCACTCCCCTTCCATACCTCTGATTCTATTATATTCACCAGTTAATATTGTTCATCAGATTTTTTAATTCCCTTGGTTTTTAGATTCACTTGTTGATAGTTATGTATTTGTTGTTCATAATTTTTATCTTTATTTTCTTCCTCTTCCTAAAGAACCTCCTTCAGCACTTCATATAATTCTGGTTTGGCTGTGAACTCCTTTAGCTTTTTTTTTTACTTGTGAAGCTCTTTATCTGGCCTTTGATTCTGAGTGATAGCTTTGCTGGGTAGAGTATTTTTGGCTGTAGGTTCTTGCAATTCATCATCTTGAATATTTCTTGCCATTCCCGTCTGGCCTGCATGGTTTCTGTTGAGAAATCAGCTGACAATCGTATGGGTGCTCCTTTATAGGTAACTACCTGCTTTTCTCTTGCTGCTTTTAATATTCTCTCTTTTCTTTTGCTCTTGGAATTTTAATTATGATGTGTCTTGGTGTGTTCCTCTTTGGATTCCTTTTGTTTGGGGTTCTGTGCGCTTCCTGGACTTGTAAGTCTAATTCTTTTACCAGGTAGGGGAAGTTTTCTCTTACTATTTCTTCCAGTATGTTTTTGGTATCTTGCTCTCTCTCTTCTTCTGGGACCCCCATAATTCTGATGCTGGTTCGCTTGAAATTGTCCCAGAGGTTTATTACATTATCTTCAACTTTCTGGATTCTCTCCTCTTCTTGCTTCTGTGGAGGAGTGTCCTCTGGCTCTTTATGTTTCAAATCTTTGACTTGCTTCATACGATGTTCTATTCTGTTTTTAGGACTCTATATAATATTTTTTATTTCAGACAATGTATTCTTTATTTCTAGTTGATCCCTTTTCATATCCTCATAGGTCTCATTTATTTTATTGGCCTTTTCTAGAAAATTCTTGAAAAACCTTATAAGCGTGGTTTTGAACTCTATATCCAGTCGCTTCTTGTCCTCCATTTCTTTTGTTTGTGATCTGTTTCCTTGTCTCGGCATTTTCACAGCTTCCCTGAGTTGGTAGGGTGGCTTTGTGTGCTAAGGTATCCTATATGGTTCCCAGTTATCTGAGGTGGACTCCCTTGGTGCCCCGTTTTGTGGACTGTGTGTACAGTCTTATAGTTAAGTTTTGATTGTTGTTGGTATCACTGGGAGAAACTGACCTCCAGGCCAATTGGCTGTGAGGATCAGCTGTGTCTATGCCAGGAGACAGCCTTATTCGATTAGACGTGGAAAATTGCAAAAGCCTCTGTGCTCAGCTTGGATGGGGTTGAGTTTCAGGGTGGAGCCTACAGCCTTGGCTTCTCATCAGCCCCACCCTATGAGGTTTCTGAATCTCAGTGTTCCTCAGTATCTTCGGTACTCGCTGCAAGCATCTCTGAGAGAAAGGTGCCCTTGAGTTTCATCCACTACCAAACAGTCTAGGCTCTCCCCTAATGAGCCCAGAACTGGGGTTCAGTTTAGTTGGAAGTGGGGTTCAGATCAGTCTGGAGCTTTTGTCTCCTTCCCGCTAGGGCAATCCAGCGGCACAGCCAACCGTTCGTTCTCTGCGCGCAATGTGCGCGCCTCCGGGACCTCCTTTTGCCGCTCCCCTGAGTTTCTGCCTTACAGCCCAGGCTCCCTCTTTATGAGCCTGGATCCCCAGGGTCTGGCCTAGAACTGGGGTTCAGTGGAGTCAGAACTGGGGCTCAGTACAGTCCGGAGCTTTTGTCTTCTTCCAGCTAGGGCAATCTAGCAGCAGAGTCAACAGTCTGTCCTCTGCGCGTAATGTGTGCGCCTCTGGGACTGCCTTTCGCTGCTCCCCTGAGATTCCGCCTTACAGCCCAGACTCCCTCCTTATGTGTCTGGGTCCCCAGGGTCTGGCCTAGAACTGGGGTTCAGCACAGTCCGGAGCTTTTTATCTCCTTCCTGCTAGGGAACGCCAGCCAGGCACTCAGCTTCCCCCTCCTCTCCGGCTCTGTCCTCTCTGTGCACGTGCACAGCATGTCTCCATACCTTAGGCTTTTACAGCTCCTCTGATTTTTCTTCTGAGTTTCTCTTTCTTTTTAGTTGTAGAATTTCCAGTCAGTAGACTTTCCTATAGTTCTGGGTAATGTCCATTTTTTATTTTAGTTGTATTTTTTTGAAATTGTTGTGTGAGGCTGCAGTTAGGTGTTTACCTATGCTGCCATCTTGGTTTCTCTCCTTGAGTTCTTTTTATATTTTGGAAATTAACTTCTTGTTGGAGCTGTTGTTTGCAAATATCTTCTACCATTCAATTGGTTGCCTTTTTTTTTCCTTTTAATATATTTTATTGATTTTTTACAGAGAGGAAGGGAGAGATATATATAGAGAGCTAGAAACGTCTATGAGAGAGAAACATCAACCAGCTGCCTCCTACACACCCCCTACTGGGGATGTGCCCACAACTCAGGTACATGCCCTTGACCGGAATCAAACCTGGGACTGTTCAGTCTGCAGACCGACGCTCTACCACTGAGCCAAACCGGTTTCAGCTGCCTTTTTGTTTTGTTGTCAGTTTCTTTTGCTGTGCAGAAGCTTTTTAGTTTTATAAAGTCCCATTGAGATCAAATTCATAAAATGTTCTCTACAGCCACGGTTCATAAGTTTAGTAACTATACTTTCTCCTATGTAATTTATGGTTTCAGATCTCATATTTAGGTTTTTGATCCATTTTGAGTTATTTGCTTGTATATGGAGACAAACAGTAGTCTAGTTTCATTCTTTTGCATGTGGCTTTCCAATTTTTTCAGCACCATTTATTAAAGAGGCTTTCTATTCTCCATTGTGTTTTTTAGGTCTTTGTCAAAAACTAATTGCTCATATATATGTGGGTTTATTTCTGGGCTTTCAATTCTGTTCCATTGATTTGTGTGCTTATTTTTCTGCCAGTGCCATGCTGTTTTGATTATTGTATCTTTGTAGTAAAATTTGAAGTCAGGGGTAGGGATATCTCTGGCTTTGTTTTTTTTTGGTCAGAATTTCTTTGGCTCTTTGGGGTCTTTTGTGATTACATACAAATATGATGATTTTTTGTTCTGTATTTAAAAAATGTCATTGGGAGTTTGATGAGGTTTGCATTAAATCTACATATTGCTTTGGGTAGTATAACATTTTAACTGTATTGATTCTTTCAATCCATGAAATATCTTCCCATTTCATGTGTCTTTTAAAATCTTCTTTAATAATGCTTTGTGGTTTTTAATGGATAGATCCTTCACATCCTTTAAGTTTATTCCTAAGTATTTTATTCTTGTTACAATTGCAAAAGGAATCTTTTCCCATTCCTTTTAATGCAATTTCATTGTTAGTACATAGGAATACAATGTATTTTTGCACTGTACTTGTCTATTGTTTCTAATAGTTTTTTGGTGGAGTCTTGAGAGTTTTCTATATATAAAGAATAACGTAATCTCCAGAGGGTGACTATTTTACTTCCTCATTCCAATTTTCTTTCTTTCTCTTGCCTGATGGCTGTGGCTAGGACTTCCAATACTATCTTACCTAATAATAGAGAAACATGTAAATTGACTATATCTTTGCTATGCCCACAGCCAATCAGAATAAGTATGCAAATTAACCCAACAAAGATGAAGGTTAATTTGCATACATACTTGAGTCCCGGGAACCTCCTTGGCACACAGGCCACTCCCAGATGGAGGCTTTAGGCTTGGGAAGGGGCGGAGCTTGTGATCGGAGGGCAGGGTGGTCCCTTGCCCGAGACTAAAGCCTTAGGGGATAGGGGTGCCCCTGCCCAAGCCTAAAATTCAATGGAAACATATGCTCAGGGGAGGGTAAGAAGAAAAAGAAATGTTATATCCTATGAAAGACACGTCTTGAAAATGCCTAAAGAAAGTTGTCATTTTTTCATGGTGAAGGGACTAGAGTCCGTGTTGATGAAAATACCTTGGTGGCTGCAGTGACTGGCAGTGGCTGCAGCAGCAGGGTGATGGGACTGGTGCCTTTCTCTGATCAGCCCAGTCACCTCCTGCAAAGGGAGGCCAGACTGCAGCTTAAGTTTGCTCCCAATGGGGAGTGGGCCCAAGCCATCAGTTGGACATCCCCTGAGGGCTCCTAGTATGTGAGAGGGGGCAGGCTGGGCTGAGGGACCACTCCCCAGTGCACAAATTTTGTGTTGAATAAGTGGTGAGAGTGGATATATTTGTCTTGTTCCTGATCTAAAAGGGAACATTTTGTTTTTTAAAAATATATATTTTATTGATTTTTTACAGAGAGAAAGAGAGAGATAGAGAGTTAGAAACATTGATGAGAGAGAAACATTGATCAGCTACCTCTTGAACACCCCCTACTGGGGATGTGCCCGCAACCAAGGTACATGCCCTTGACCGTAATCGAACCTGGGACCTTTCAGTCCGCAAGCCAACGCTCTATCCATTGAGCCAAACCGGTTTTGGCAAGACAAGCTTTAAAAGATAGGATTTTTATTGAGGGTGAATCTCTTTAAGAGTACTTGCTAGGTATGTGAACCTCAATCCAATTCCTTACCTTGCCAGGACCTAAGAGTTTACCTCCTGTCCTTGTGTGACCTTTAAAACTAAAGTACTTTGGTTACAGAGAACAGAAATTATCTTGACTCTGAGGCAGTCAGAGCATCAATACTCTTTTATCTCCTCTGGTTCTGGCCCCTGGAGTTTCCTCTTATTAAACAATCTTTGAAGTCAGCCATATAGTTCAAAAGATGTTTATCATGTTTTATCCAGCATTCCTTACAATTTTATAACCAAGGCTCTCAGGCTATCTAATTATCTCCTATATTTGCCCAAAATGGAAGTCTAGAAAAATACTTGACTGTCTTCTGTCATTTTTCTTTTTCACATTGTCACCAAAACTGAACATAATACTCTAGTTCTGTTCTAATCTTCAGAACATTACTTCAATATTTGGGCACTACTTATCCACCAGATGTTTTGTTTTTCTCAAATTACATCACACTATTTTGGGCACCATTTTATAAATAAGCATGTCAGTTTAAGGTCGCATGGCAAGGACTAAGACTGGATCTTTTAATTGTCAGCTTTGGAGTATTTCTCTAATATGTCAAAGGAGAGAAGATAAAGGTCTGTGGGAACATTTAATAAGTATGTCCTATGTGCTACCTCTATAATATAACTGACAATAGCCATATAAGACAGGTTTTATTACCCATTTTATCTTATTTTGTTTTATTTAAATATATTTTATTGATTTTTTAGAGAGAGGAAGAGGGAGGGATAGAGAGTTAGAAACATCGATGAGAATCATCAATCAGCTGCCTCTTGCACACCCGCTACTGGGGATGTGCCTGCAACCAAGGTACATGCCCTTGACCGGAATTGAACCCGGGACCTTTCAGTGCGCAGGCCGACGCTCTATCCACTGAGCCAAACGGGTTTTGGCATTACCCCATTTTAATAGATGGGGGAAGTAAAGATCAGAAAGGGGAGGCTGGGGCTGATGGCAGGCCAGAACAGAGACACAACACATAGGAGTGCCTGCTCTGAGCCTCCTCGGCGCAGGCCGAGTGGACGCACACCAGGGACGAGGGCGTGCTGAGTGCCGGGTGGCCGCTGCGTGTGAGCAGCGGAGGAAACACCTTTTCTGACCGCTCATTGGCTAAGCTCCCTGTACGCTGCCACTTGCTGTGTTCCTGGTAACTTGGGTAATAAGAATCCAAGAAGGTGATCTAGGATTTTTCCACCTCACTCCTGGAGGAGAAAATGAAGGTCCTCTGCTGGAGAGCTAGGAAATGTCATAATCTGCCCAAGCTGGTTTGGCTCAGTGGATAGAGCCTTGGCCTGTGGACTGCAGGGTCTGGATTCGATTCTGATCGGGGGCAGGTACCTAGGCTGCAGGCTCCTCCCTGGCCGGGGCCCAGGTCAGGGCTCATGCAGGAGGCAACCAATCGAAGTGTCCCTCTCACACTGATGTTTCTCTCTCTTTCCCTCTTTCAAAAAACCAATGGAAACATATCCTCAAGTGAGGATAAAAAAAAAGACCAAAAGAAATGTCATATAGGATAAAGGAAGTTGTCATTTTTTCTTGGTGAAGGGACTGAAGTCCATGATGAAAACTCCTTGGCGGCTGCGGCAGCCGACAGTGGCAGCATCAGTGGGGTGATTGGGCTGGCACCTTCCCCTGATCAGCCCTGTCACCTCCCACAGAGGGAGGCCAGAATTCAGCTTAAGCCCGCTCTCCACAGGGAGCGGGGCTAAGCCATCAGGAGGACACCCCCTTAGGGCTCTTGGACTGAGAGAGGGAGCAGGCTGGACTGAGTGACCCCCCAAATTTCGTGCACCAGGCCTCGAGTACAAATATAAGATGCATTCTTCACAGGCCATACAAAAACAGGCAGCAGGCTGGATTTGGCCCATGGCAAATAATTTGTTAACCCTAGCTCCACGCTAGACCACCTTCTGAGATATGAGGTTCTCTAATGTCTTTATTTCAACTATTCCTTTACTGGGTTAGCAGAGACAAGGGAAAACGAGAATGCAACAGGTTCTTTTTGTGCCCACAGTGACTGAGGGGATTGTTGTTACACAATCCCCTCATACTGAAGAGTGGCAATATGCAATGTAGAAATGTCTTGGTCCAATGTTAAATGTCTTTTTACATGTATATTCAAAATTAAACTAAAAGCTCATTTAGGAAAGATGACTACTATCTTATTTTTAAATTTCCTTTAATATTTAATAGTCTATGGTACCGTTAAGTGCCCAGTAAGTATTAACTGATATTAGTCCAGTATTATCCTGTTTCATTCACAGATTCTGTTAAGTAGTCAATGGGTATCATATATAGTTGTTCAATTAAATGAAAAACATAATAAACCCTGGCTGGATAGCTGAGTTGGTTAGAGTGTGGTCCTAATACGCCTAGGTTGCAGGTTCAATCCCTGGTCAGAGCACATACAAGAATCAACGAATGCCAAAATAAGTGGAACAACACATTGATGTCTCTCCCTCCCTTGCTCTCAAAACAAATAAAAAATTAAAAAAAAATACAAACACAATAAGGAAGATTATATGTTTGGTTCAACTACACATAATCATCAACTTTAATTTAGTATAAGGGACAATTATGAAAACTATTTCTTGGCCCTACCTTTTTTGTCCCAATAGTTGGAGTATTTGCATGTGAATACTAAGTCTGACATTCCTTCCTCTCCTAGAACCATTTTGGTGACCTGGATGGTGGCCATTACACTGCTTTCTGCAAGAACTCAGTGACCCAAGCATGGTTTAGCTTTGATGACACACGCGTCAGTGAGATTCCAGACACTTCCGTTCAAACTGCTACAGCGTATCTCCTGTTCTACAGCTGCCAGCCCTTTTCTATACCTATAGAAAAATGCTAGGAAAATGGTGTTTCCTGAAAGCTGCAAAGCAAGCAATCAGAAACTGGTACTTAAGTTTTGCCTTCTTATTAAATTCTTGCAACTTACTTGTTATCACTGACTTTTTTCTTTCTGGTATATTATACAACTTTATATAAGATACTAGAGGCCTGGTGCACAAAAATTCATGCCTGGAGCAGCCCGGCCTGCCCCCTCTCACAGTTCGGGAGCCCTTAGGGGATGTCCTGCTGATGGCTTAGGCCTGTTCCCTATGGAAGGTGACCAGGCTGATCAGGAGTAGGCGCTGCCCCCATCACCCTGTCACTGCTGCCGCTGCCGGCCACCTCGGCTGCCTGCCCTTGGCCCTTGCAGCTTTCTTGGCTTTGTCCGGAAGGATGTTCAGCTGTCTGGTCTAATTAGCATATGTTACAGCCAAAAGAATGGGTCTTGGCATATTAAACAATGCAATGCTAATGGATTGGGAGCCTTCTAAGCACTGCAAATTACGCAGTGAGTTCCAGCTTCAAAATTCAATGTTTATTAGGGTGGATTTTTATCATAAAACATCTGATAATTTGATGTGTATTTATAACAAATTATTTTCCAAAAATAGTTACTAAGAACAAAAAAATTTTGTTCTAGTGGCGCTGTGTGCTCAAGAACGTGATTGGAAAATATTTTATTGATCAGATAATTTAGGAAAAAACTATGTCTCTTAGATGAGTCCCTGAGGTAAATGATAAATTCTAAGCTCCTCTATTTCTTTTAATACATCACTCGTAAAGACGTGGGGTTCATAATGCAGTCCACTTTGCAGTAATACATGACTCCTATTCCTTTTTATCTCAATTCTAAGAATTCTACTACTCTTGATAGAATGAGTCTCGGTATTATATCTTATTATGACTCCCAAATCTGAGAACCCCAAGTGCTAGAAGCAGTCAAGTTGAAAAAAGAGTGGAATTGAATCCTGATGCTAACAAGGTAAGTGAACTAAATTTCAAGTTAGTGTAGTGGGACAAAGAGTGTGTGTGTGTGTGTGTGTGTGTGTGTGTATAAAATCTATAGTTCTACTGTCCTATATTTGATAATATAAAATTAAAGACAGGACACTTAAAAAGTTTTTAATTATTTTTCTCATTAAGATTTTAATATAGGTGTAAATGAAAATTCTCATTTTAAAAAATTAGAGAAAAGTTTCCATTTATTTCTTTAGAATAAAGATTTAGTGCACAAATACAGCCCAAAGCCAAAAGAAAAATAGCTTTGCCCTGTCATTTCCCTAAGAAAGCACTGCAGTTACTCAGAATAGGCCAAAAGAAAAAAAGCAATCCCTGGAGTTCTAGATTTCATGGAAGGACCACATATGATACTATGTACATCGATTTGATGTGCAAGTGTGCAATAAATATATACACATACATTCCTATCTGCTTCATATTCTAGAATATTCATAGATCAAGCTGAGGTTTAGAAATGTGAAAAGGCCATAACAGTGAAAATGAAAACAACGGATACACAGTTTTTAGACCAGTAGAATAATAATGCATAGCTACTTATTTCAACTTTGGAACAAACTAAAAAAGTTATTATGATGTCAATGGTACCTCTAAGGAATGCTTACTGCAATACTTGTTAAATGTTATTGGCCGTTTTTTTTAATAATAGCACTGACCTGGAATATATGATATTAGTAACACAGCTCTCATGGTCTTATAATTCCTCTAAAAGGCCAGGTAGAGCTGTCCAGGATCTTTATAAGCATTTCCAGAGTTGTGTTGCTCAGTCTTCTAAAAGATAACTAGCTTACAACGTACTCTTAAGTGGCTATATCGGTTGCTCGTGGTCCCAAGGAAGTATAAAAGAGAATATACGCTGCTGAAGATTTCACAGACGAAACGGAGATATCAGAAACTTCATGATCATCAAATTTAAACCACCGCTGTCTTGCTGCATTTTTGCAATAGGCAGTGTAGTGGCCTCCATCCAGCCCACCGTAGTGATTCTGTGCCAAACGAGAGAGAATATAAATTCAGATGGAGTTATTTAAAATATGTCAATAATTTCAAAGCTTTATGTTGTTACTTTCCTATGCTATAAGAAACCATTGGAAACATTTTGTTTGCTTTGAAAAAAAGTATTTAGTTCAATGATATACTTACTGAAACAGAAAACAAGTTATATTTCTTCAAATTGTTCTTTGGACCAATAACATATTGTGACAAGTCAAGATTTTCTAACGGAAAGTCCACAGATGTCTGTAATTTTTGCTTCCACCTGCCATCATAGGAAAAACTGCAAAGCCAAACATTACACAATTATATGCACGAAAAGACATAAGAATGAGCCCTAATTCATTTTAACAATCTAGATATTTAACCAGGACCACAAAATCCATTTCAATCACATACTCAGAATTTTAGCAGCAGAGGGACCTATTAAAGACATTTGGTTTTACTGCTACTTTACAAGTGAGGAAACCTAGGCACATAGATATCAAATGGCTTGCCCAAGGCCAAACAGCTAGAGCGGCAGAGGTAGGGCCACACCTTGGTCCCTGATCTGTAGGCTAGCTAGGACGGTTAGATGCATTCTTTATAGAGATAACAGTTCTGAAAAACCCCACTTGTAATAATAATCTCTACCAAAGTACAGAGGAAAGACTGCAGAGAGCTACTCTCAAATGAAGCTTGCACTTTTGGAGAAACTAGAGCTGGAAACTGCAAGCACGTAGACTAGTGACTGAAATAATGCCATTTCATTATCCTGGCACACTCTGCTCCTTTAAATACCAAAATACGGGTACTTTGGTTGGTGTGATATGATTACTTCAGAATTATTTTTACAAAACCTGAATTCTGAACCATTTGTATTTTTAGCTATTCTCTAAGAGTAATATACAGCATTAAAAATTTTAACAGAACAAGTGTGTGATTATTTTTTTTAAAAAATATATTTTATTGATTTTTTACAGAGAGGAAGGGAGAGAGCTAGAGAGCTAGAAACGTCGATGAGAGAGAAACATTGACCAGCTGCCTCTTGCACACCCCCTACTGGGGATGTGCCCGCAACCAACGTACATGCCCTTGACCGGAATCGAACCTGGGACCTTTCAGTCTGCAGACTGATGCTCTACCACTGAGCCAAACCGGTTTCGGCTATTTTTGTAGTGTTTATCTCCAGTCCTCAAGATTTGGAAAAGAATAATTGATCTAACCAATTTTGTTAGGAAAAATGAATCTGAACATGTCAATATTAAAATCAATATAAGAATCCCCAATACTACAAAATGTAAAACAAAAATTATAGCCCAGTTGGGTGTGGCTCTGTGGTTGACCATTGACCTATGAACCTGGAGGTTGTGGGCTTGGACCCCAGTACGGGGTGTGCAAGAGGCAGCTGATCAATGATTCTCTCTTGTCATGATGTTTCTTTCTCCCTCCCATCTCTGAAATCAATTAAAAATATGTTAAGAAGTAGGCAATGGATCCTTTCTCTGAAATGAAAAAAAAATTAAAAAAATAGTTCTCAATAAAAACATGAAATTTCCTTTTTAAAAAGTTAAAAAAAAAGTCTCAAAGTTATCACTCCACAGATGGAACACATAAAGACAGAAGAATTGGAGCAGAAGACTTGAGATATATTTTGCAGCTCTTTCCCATTCCTTCTATTACTACAGGTCAGATCTTTTTCACTGGTTGGAAAAATCTGGACAAAACTATGTCTGCACTCAACAATGTCATCCTCATGTTTCAAAGACAGAATTACATAAAAGAGTGAGTGGTGGTATCATTTTGCTCTGTTACTGCAAGTACTAAGGTGAACTAGAATCGCATCATTTCTGCCTTATTCCCTGGAGATACCCTAATCAGAGAAATCTTCCTTGATGATGATGCATCGTTAGCAGGCAATACCACAAAGTGACTTAGAATAAAGGATTTAGAATTCCTTCACCTAAACTGTTCTAAACAGGTAGAAAATATTGTGCCCTTTACCGTTTCAGATGTACTAAAAGCACAGGTGGTAACTTCCAGATTTCTATCTTTTTTAGAGAATCCCTTCGAGCTCTGCAATGACTGCAGTAAAACCTGTTATTATCTGTGAGTTTTTCTTCTTTGGAAAATAACCTAAGGCAATCCTAGAGGGCAAAAAGAAGTAGTACTCATTAATTCATTTTTTTAACACAATGTCATTGAGCATCTATTCAGTAATTTACTCTGCCTAGATGAAGGGGACAATAGTAAAGTAGAACAAAACAATTTCTGCCCTCACAAAGTTTATGATCTGGTGAGGAGTGCAGACTAAGAGCCTTCATGACACCACATGTAGTGAGTGCTGCCTGTGGTGAGCAGAAGAGGTATTGCATCTCTTGAGAGCATACCGTATTTTCCGGCGTATAAGACCCCCTAATTTTACAGTTAAAACATAGGTTTAGGCCTATATTCGCTGTATAAGACTACCCCCCACTTCAAAGAAAAGACTTACTTTGCTGTCAAGATCTGCAGGTAATTTTTGTGCAATTTTGGTCTTTTGCCCCCGATTTTCGGTTGACTTTTTTTTCGGTTCAAAAGTCGTCTTATATGCCAGAAAATACGGGTAATTTTCCTGAGGGCTCAGGAAATCTTATTGGAAGAAAAGACATCCTCCAAGAAGCTAACACTAGAGATCAACAAGCGACCTAAATCACATTGCTGTTGTATAAAAAACAGGATGTTCGTTTGATATCCACATGTAAAGCACATTCTTTTTTTATTTTTATTAAAAATATATTTGATTGATTTTTTTCAGAGAGGAAGGGAGAGATATAGAGAGCTAGAAACGTAGATGAGAGAGAAACATCGACCAGCTGCCTCTTGCACACCCCCTACTGGGGATGTGCCCACAACCGAGGTACATGCCCTTGACCGGAATCGAACCTGGGACCTTTCAGTCCGCAGACCGACGCTCTATCCACTGAGCCAAACCGGTTTCGGCGTAAAGCACATTCTTATAAAAAGAAGACCTAAACTAAAATCAACATCATTTTCCAAATTAACTTTAAAAATTTCACAATACAAACTTAAAAAAAAAATATATATATATATATATATATATATATATATATATATATATATATATATTATTTATCAGCTCTGAAAGAATATTTAATAAGAAAATAGATCTGGCCCTAGCCAGTTCGGCTCAGTGAATAGAGTGTCAGCCTGCAGACTGAAAGGTCCCAGGTTTGATTCCGGAAAAGGGTACATGCCTGGGTTGCGGGCTCAGTCCACAGTGGGGGACGTGCAGAAGGCAGCCAATCAATGATTCTCTCTCATCATTGTTGTTTCTATCTCCCCCCTTCCTCTCTGAAATCAATAAAAAAAAATGTATTTAAAAAAAATAGATCTGAAAAAAATTTTCTTGAGGAAATTTTTTCCTAATCCACATAAACCTAATTAAAATAATTTATGTGTTAGTTTTGCCTATGTTAATAGGAGTAAAAAACAGACATAAATTGCTGAATAAAGTATATCTTTATATGCATACAAACAGCATTTTTACTCAGTAAATCCTTTTCTCTCAATCATAAACTTACCTGTAATGTACATTTACTAGTGGATGCTAGGGGTAGAGACAAGTACATGAAGGCCTCAAACGTCCTAGACTTTCTGTGACAGGTGAGGCACTGTACTGTGGATTTGAACTGACCCTGGAAAAGTGCTACAATAATGGATTCATTGAGCTGCTTGTGTTTCTGCCAAGCATGTTCTGCTGCTTTAAAGTCATCAAGATGATCATTATTCTCTTCTTTATGTCGCTTCCGATTATCAGCCTGGAAATAAGATTATTTAAACTCTATATTAATATCTTAAAGTCAGCATCGAAATATAAGATGGACAGAAATGTATTAAAGATAAACACTGCGGATTTTGAAATACTTCTGATTCTTTTCATAAAGGAGTTCTAATCTCATTAAGCACCTCAAAATTTTTTCTTTTGCCAAAAACCCACTTTATCAAGAGTGTGACTTGTTGGAATTGCTTAATAAATTTTTATTTAAAAAGCTGAAAAGTCTGGTTTTAGAAACAGAAAACATGCTACATGTAGCTGGGAGTACGGGCTACAACTACCGTGTTTCCCTGAAAATAAGACATCCTCCGAAAATAAGACCTACTTACAGGTTTCCTTCTGAGTGAAATATAAGGCATCCCCCTGAAAATAAGGCCCCCCCTAGGCTCTGTCTCAGAATGCTATTGCTAAACATGAGAGATTTGGTCCACTGATTCTGAAAGAAATGGAGTCACAAGAAATTCTCCAGGAAATTCAGGAATTGGATTGTTATGATGTTCCAGAAGATGATGACATGATTGTCATTGAATAAATGAGTAAATTCTTGATACTGCAAGATTCACAGTTTGTCTGGTTTGTGTTGCCAACTACCGTACTACCGTACCGTATACAGGTAATAAATTTCCTTTATTTTCATTTAACAATAAATGTGTACCGTATTCTTCTTCATGGAAAAATAAGACATCCCCTGAAAATAAGACCTAGCGCATCTTTGGGAGCAAAAATTAATATAAGACACTGTCTTATTTTTGGGGAAACAGGGTAGACAGATGTTATTTTGTTGTCCTAGTCTCAGGGATGTGCGTTTGCGCACACGTGCACACACACATACACACACTCTAGAGGCCCAGTGCACGAAATTCTTGCACTGGAAGGGTCCCTAGCAGCTGCCAGCCAGGTACTCCCTCCCTCCCCCCAGCCAGCCTGGGCCCCCTGGCCAAACTCCCGGAAGAACTCTGGTTGAGGGGATAATTTGCCTACTATGCTTTTGTTATATAGGATATTCATACTATACACATATACACAAGGTACACATACAAACACACTATATTTATGTTTATGTATGTAAAAGTGTGTGTATAGGGAGGTACAGAGAACAGTTTGGTGCTAAAAGGTAACCATAGTGTTTAAACAGATTGGTCATTTATATAGAGATATGCCACAATAATCACCTTTGACATGAATCATTTGTGGTTACATGGAATAATTCTTATTTTAGAAAAAAGTATAATCTTTCTATATAAAAGCCTAAGCAACTGGCCTATGGCCAACCGTCCAGTAGCTATGATGAGCAGTGACAGGAGCAGAAACCACAGGCATGAAAACATGGAATAGACTGATGAATCTCAGGGGGGAAAAAAGGGGGAGGGAAGGAAGAGATTAATAAAAAAATTTTATATGCATAATAGAGGCCAGGTGCACAGATTCATGCACCGGTGCGGTCCCTCAGCCTGGCCTGAACCCTCTTGCAATCCGGTATCCCTTGAGAAATGTCTGAGAAATGTCGGAGAGCAGGTTTCAGCCTGATCCCTGCAGTATATCTCTAATAATTATTTTAACATCTATAAATTTCTTACAATACAACCTGCTAACATTTTAGTGAATAAATACAAATTGTATATACTTCTTCAAATACTAGACCTACCAGATATATGCGTTTTATAATTTCAAACATTAATACAAAGTCACTAGACATGATAAAATAGCACTGAACAATCACCAACTATAATTTTAAATTGCTATAAAAATTACATGTTGAACAAACTTAAAGAACAATCAAAATTCTTACTTTATTTAGATCTTCATGGAGACCGTCCATTAGGAACAGAAGCAGTTCTTGTGAATCTTGCTGGCTATATCCTGCAAACTGGTCATTGATCTTTCCGATGGTGATTTTAAAGTCTTTTGGACTGATATACCTGTACTGTCCTGTCCATAGTGCTTTCATGATTATGCCAAATTCTTCTGCCACTTCACCTTTATGACCCAACAAATTTGACCTTGGAAAATAAAGTTACAAAAAAGCAAGTTGTAAGCAGTCAAGGTGCAGTGGGATCTTGATGTCAACATTAAACTATTAATATACTACTAGTGACCTGTTGCAGGAATATTCCTGCAAGACTTCCGGTGGGCTCCCCTCCCGCCCCCCACCTCTCCCGCTGCGGCTTCCCTCCTGCCTACCCCGCCTGATCCGCCTTGCCTGCCACACGCCCCACCGCGCTGCGCCCACCGCCCCTGCTGCTTCCTGCCACTGCCACCTCCACTGGCCGTGTGCAGCACTGCTGTGCGCCCCGCCCGGCAGGCGCTGCCAGTGCTTTCCACTTTCCCTCCCTCTTCCTTCTATGCTGTCTTCAGTCTTCACTCCTCACACTGTGTATGCAAATTAACCACCATCTTTGTTGGGTTAATTTGCATACTTACTCTGATTGGCTGGTGGGCACGGCTTGTGGGTGTAGTGGAGTGATGGTTAATTTGCATATTATTGTATTAGGTAGGATGACCTTACACTAACATACTTATTCACAGGTGTATTACCAAATACCCATCTGAACCTGACTTTGATTACATGCCTGACTGGCTTCTTTATGGCTGCCAGCCCTGCACTGTCTCTTCTTCCTGACAGGCTCCAGTTTATGGCCACAAGGGCCTAGCCTCCTGCATTTCTCCTTTCATGTCTGTCCTTTACCTATTAGAAGAGGTTTTCTCTATATTTTTCTAAAGAAAAAAATTATTTTTCCCTTCCCTACTCTGACTTCCCTGGAAGGAGCTGGGTGGTTACATCACTCTTAAAAAAAAAAAAATTTTTAATTGATTTCAGGGAGAGATAGGGAGAGGGATAATTAACCATTTGTAAGCCTTAAACGTCTATATACGCAAGCAGCAGACCTTTTTAAATTAAATTAAAAATATCGTGGCAGCCGAAACCGGTTTGGCTCAATGGATAGAGCGTCGGCTTGGGGACTGAAAGTTCCCGGGTTCGATTCCGGTCAAGGGCATGTACCTTGGTTGCGGGCATATCCCCAGTAGGGGGTGTGCAAGAGGCAGCTGATCGATGACTCTCTCTCATCGATGTTTCTGACTCTCTATCTCTCTCCCTTCCTCTCTGTACAAAATCAATAAAATATATTTAAAAAAAAAAAAAAAATAAAAAAATAAAAATATCGTGGCAGTTAACTGGCTAATCATTGACCGGCTGCCTCCTGCACCCACTGCTACTGGGGACCGAGCTTACAACCTGGGCATGTGCCCTGACCAGGAATCAAACCATAAGCTCCCAATTCCATAGGTCAACACTTAACCACTGAGCAACACCAATTGGGTTATATCACTCTTTTAACATTATATTGCAAAAAGTATTTATTTACCTGTTAATATCATCCTGATAACAGTTTCGGTTGAAATAATCAGCCAAATGTGTAGCATTACATAGGCACTGCAGTATTGAGTTCATATAACAAGTATTTCCTAAATTACGAAGTCCAGTGAGAGCTGGTCCAGATCCTCCAAACACAGGATTGAGGTTCCGAATCTGAGAAGCAGAAAGCCTTGTGATTTCCGTTTTAGGATAGCATGCTGGCCTGAGGGGAAAAAAGGCGTACAAGATGTCTTAGAAGACACAGCATGTGAAAATAAGGTTTAAATGACAAAAGGCAGCAAACTCTAGGATATATACTATAGAAAACAGTAATCTTGTGAACTTAGTTGGATACTAGGTCTACTGAACATTTACCACCTAGGTGACACATATTCTGTGACCCTCCCATGAAATAAAGACTTTTAACTTCTTTTGTGGGTCCATGGGTCTCACAGACATCCTGAGATAGATCTCTGCTTCTCAGGAATAGGTAAAGTCTTCTAGTAAAGAAGGCCCTTTCAAACTCCATTAAATGATTCTGGCAAGTTTAGTAATACCAAATGTTGAATTAAACAGAATACAAAAAATAGAATACAACATACACACCTGAGTGGGCAAAAATAGTTTATATAAAAAGTAATACATTAATAAATAAAAATATAAGAATAAACTCTGTTTCATGTACCCACAGTTGTAAATCTGTACATTACTATGGAGTACAGCAAAAGAGGAAGAGGTTATTTGGGTACTATTCCCTAAAGTCGAGAGCTGTGCTGACAAATATGGTAGCCATTAGCTACAGATGAATGGCTGTTTAAATAAAAATATTAATAAAAAAATTTCAGCTCCTCAGTTACACTAGTTACAATCCAAAGTAGCCACTACCACATTGGACAGTACCGATCCAAAACATCTCCATCATCAAACATAGAGAATATTTCTATCAACATGTCTACTGGACAGTATCAGACTAGTGAATGCCTCTAAGACTGTCATTTAGGATGTCCGAACTACTATAGCAAAGAAAAATCTTAACTGGTAGGTTTTTCTGTTATTATTGATCCTAATCATTAATAGTTCACCTAAAGAATACACACACACACACACACACACACACATATCTATATCTATATATGTATATATACCTATACATATGCATATATATGTGTATGTGTGTATATATATATCTATATATATGTGTGTGTGTGTGTGTGTGTGTGTGTATTTTTATTGATTTTAGAGAGGAAGGGAGAGGAGAGAGAATCATTGATCAGCTGCCTCCTGCACACCCCCTACTGGGGATCAAGCCCATAACCTGCACATGTGCCCTTGACCAGAATCAAACCCAGGATCCTTCAGTCCTCAGGCCGATGCTCTATCCACTGAGCAAAACCAGCTAGGGCCACCCTAAAGGAATATTGAGAATCCATTGAGAAACTAATTTCAATTGCTTTTCTTTACATGTGCTCAGGTGTTTGCACTCATTTACTTTCTCTGTTCAATATATATAAAAATACATAAAATGCATATGTAATAGTCCTCAAAACTATGAAATTAACAAGTTTTATTAAGAATGATGATGCAAGAAGGAATTAAATCTCACCAGTTTTAACAGTGAGCCCTAAAATCTATAACTAGATTTAGAGATTTAATAAGGTAAACTCAACAAGCTTATAAATTATGCTCCTTAAAGAGATTTAAGAACTATGAAAACTTTTAGGTAGTCTATAGCATAGTGTCTTAAAATGTAATAATGAATACCGTATATGCCTTTATATCTACTTTAATGCTTATGATAGTCTTTTCTGACATATTTAAATTAGCACTTGGGAGAAAAACCAAGAACATTTTAATCCAGTAATTTCTTTTTTCTTCTGTGGCTCTGGTGAAGCCAGACACAGAAATTTCTGACTCCCTGACATAAATAAGTTATGTTTACAGCAGTTTACAAATGTAGCAGGTTATTCTAGTTTTAGGAGTTAGGATAAACTTACTTATTTTCCCGATTGACTGCTGGAGTGACTGTTGGCTTCCTCTTCTCTTCCTCTTGGATGGCCTGGGTTATGTCTGGGGAAGAGTAGGAGCGCTTCAGCTTGGACGGTTCCCTGTCCCGCTCAGCAGGGATCTGTGGCTTGGCTTTATGAGTTGGTGGGGTGGAAGGAAGTGCGGATGAAGGAGCCATTTCCGGTGGATACATATGAACTGAGTTGGTGGGTGAATGATAATAACGAAAAGTTCCAGTGATTGGGTCAAGAAACTTAGTTGGAAAAGGAAAAAAAAAAAAAAAGAAAAAAGAAAAGAAAAGAAACAGGTCAAAAAAACAATGACCATTATGTGAACAACAACAAAAAAAATCACTCAAAAGTATTCCACTCCTAAATTTGATTTTGGATTAAAATATTCTGGATAGAATGGTGATAATCACTTCTATAATTAAACTTCCAAATAACTTAGGTTTTAAATTAAAAGTGCCAGTAATGCTCATATATTATATCCAGCATCTGATTGGATACGCAAAAATCTAACTCTGCTATAATTAGGAAAATGAGCTAAAGCTTCTATAATGAAACAGAACTGAGTGCATTGAAAATGTAGAAGAAACAAAAAAATAGAACACCCCCCCTTCCACCTCCCCAAAGAATACAATGACCATGTTATTTATTTATTTCTGTGCTAATTTGGGCTTTTACCTTGACCCAGCCTAAAGGCAGTCCTGGTACGATTCTCCCCATTTCTTCACTTCGTGCTCTTGTCAAAGGCTCCCGGGCCTAGTTTATTTATAAAAGGAAAAAAAAAATCTGATTTACAAACTTAAGCAACTTGTACAAGAGAACCAAAAGCCTTGTGTTGGTTGCCCTTTATATATTATCTATAGTAATAATAGAGGAATATGCAAATTGGTCATTGCTTGTCACAGTAACAAGCAATGACCAAACAGCAGGATGCATGAAGCAACCAGGCTGAAGGGGGTAGGGGGGACAGTTGGGGGCAACAAGGACGGCAAGGGGGGGGGTAGTTGGGGGCGCCCAGATCAGTAGAGAGGGGCAGTTGGGGGCAACCAGGTCGGCAATGGGGGCAGTTAGGGGTGACTAAGCAGGCAGGGGGGACAGTTAAGGGCGATCAAGCCGGCAAGCAAAGGTAGTTAGGGGTGATCAGGCTGGCAGAGGGAACAATTAGAGGCTGGGGCAACCAGGCCGGCAAGGGGGGCAGTTAGGGGTGACTAAGCTGGCGGGGAGTGGGTGGGTGGGGCAATTAGGGGTGATCAAGCCAGCAAGCAAAGGTAGTTAGGGGTGATCAGGCAATTAGGGGCTATCAGGCAGGCAGGCAGGTGAGCAGTTAGGAGCCAGTGGTCCCAGATTGTGAGAGGGATTAGGATTGGGCCTAAATTGCAAGTTGGACATCCCCTGAGGGGTCCCGGATAAGAAGGTGCAGGCTGGGCTGAGGGGACCCCTTGCCCTGTGCACAAATTTCATGCACTGGGACTCTAGTACCATCTAATAAAAGAGTAATATGCAAATTAACCAGCACTCTGCCACACCCACCAATCAAGCCAATCAAGAATAAGTATGCAAATGAAACCAACCAAGATGGCTGCGGCCATGGAATGAGCAGGAGCCTTGGGTTTCCCCCAGCAATGGAGGAAGCCAAGCTTTCCACACACCCTTGATGGCCCAGGCCTCCACTCAAGGCTACAAAGTTTCAATTATAGAAGATAAATAAATCCCAGTTACCAGGGCCTCTGCTTGGGTCACCGGGGGACATGGCCTATCTGCAAACCACCAGAGGCCCCTCGCCCAGGCTGCCCTATGCCCCAAGGGAACCCCCACTCTGATCCGCGACACCCTTCAGGGCAAACCAGCCAGCCCCGACCCATGCACCAGGCCTCTATCCTAATAAAAGAATAATATGCAAATTGACCATCATTCTAACACACAAGGTGGCTGACCCCAGGTAATTAAAGATCCTGCCCCCATGTGGACATAAGATGGCCATCACAAGATGGCCTGCAGGGGAGAGCAGTTGGGAGGGACCAGACTTGAAAGGGAGGGCTGTTGGGGGCGATCAAGCCTGCAGGGGAGGGCAGTTAGGGGTGACCAGGCTGGCTGAGGGAAGTTGGGAGTGACTGGGCCTGCAGGGAAGAGCAGTTGGGGGGAGACCAAGGCCTGCAGGGGAGAGCAGTTTGGGGGGGACCATGCCTGCAGGGGAGGGCAGTTAGGGGCAAATAGGCTGTCAGGGGAGCAGTTAGGCATCAATCAAGCTGGCAGGGGAGGGGTTAGGGAGTGATCAGGCTGGCAGGCAGAAGTGGTTAGGGGCAATCAGGAAGGCAGGCAGGCGAGCAGTTGGGAGCCAGCAGTACTGGATTGTGAGAGGGATGTCTGACTGCCAAGTAGGATCGGGCCTAAGGGACATGCCCCCCCGGCCCCCATGCATGAATTTCATGCACCAGGACTCTAGTTCTTAAATAAAACTCTTAAAAAAAAAGGCAAAGATGTCTCATAAAAGACCTATTTCAAAAGTTGTGATGAAATATACAAAATTTACCATCTTAACTTTTTTTTTCTATCTTAACCATTTTTAAGTGGCAAAAGTATATTCAAATTGTTGCACAACACACCTTCAGAACTCTCTTCAACTTGCAAAACTGAAACTGTACCCATTTAAACAACTGCCGTACTCAACCCATCCTTAGACCCCTGGCAATCACCACTCTATTTCCTACCTCCATGAATCTGACTGCTTTAGGTACCTTATACAAATGGAATCACAGTTTGTCCTTTAGTGACTGGTATATTTCAGTTACCATAATATCCTCAAGATTTATCCATGGTATAGCATGTGTCAGAATTTCCTCCCTTTTTAAGGCTGAGTGATATTCCATTGTTTGTACATACCACATTTGTTTATATATTCATCTGTTGATGGTTACTTGGGTTGCTCCATCTTTTAACTACTGTGAATAATACTGCTATGAAAATGTATGTATAAATATCTCTTTGAGGTCCCACTTTCAATTATTTTGGATATATCTCCAGAAGTAGAATTCCTGGATCATATAGTAAGGCCTAAATATTTTTTAATTTCGTAAAATAAATAGAATATACTATTGTACTTTAAATAGGAAGACAAACAGCATATAATCATGCAAAAACAAACACAAATCAGCTACCAGAGGTAGCAAAGATTCCCTTAGAGAGATTTTAAAATGGAGAATGAATGTTATGGTAATAATTAACATATGGTATGTTATAATCCATGTTTTTCTCCACCCAAAGAACGACTACTTACTTTATTTCTTTCAGTGTCTTCCGTATTCTCTCTAAAAGTTCCAGTCTTTAGAATTCCACTTTCTGGCTGTCCTTTAATCTTAACAGGCTGTAAAATTATTAAAATTTCAGAAGTGAAAAAACAGTTGAATTTCCCCCCAATATACACCTAACATAAGCTAATATAAGCAAATTTACCAAATATATAAATATTTGAAAATGTAAAAGGAGAAAAAATTGAGGCCTCTGTAAAGTTTATGCAATTTTATTGTCAAAGGAAAGGTGGTAGAGCCCATGTGAGATTTACTAATACTAAAGATAAAGAACTAAAAATTTCTGATGAGTCAGTTGGAAAAAAAAACCTGACGCAAGTCACAGTGGCTTATCAAGCACTGATTCATAATACATGGCGAAGTACAAGATATTAGTCATTAGTAAAATTCTCCAAGGCCTCTTTTGAACAATAAATAAATATGCTTTTATTTAAACCTCATATGATTTTGGTTACCTTGAAAGTGTCATGTTAAAAAAAAAAGTATTAAAGGGAATGAAGAGATTGTAAAATTTTATAAAGAGTGGTATTCAAAAGTATAAAATCCCATTTTACCTCCTCTTGGAACCTAGCATAATTTCTTTTGTAAATTCACTTTAGCCTGGCTGGTGTGGCTCAGATGCATTGTGCCATCATCAAGATGCATCAAAAATTAACCAGTTTGATTTCCAGTCAGGGCACATGCCACTGTTACAGGCTCAATCCCCCCAGGGGCTTTGTAGGAGACAGCCGATGGATGTTTCTCCCTCATCAATGTTTCTCTCTCTTCCTCTCTTTCTAAAAAAATCAATGAAAAGATATTTTTAAAAATTAACTTTAATTTTATAGTTCATTTAAAAATAATCACAGTAAAGTAAAAAGTTAAAAATGTGTAATAACTTTTTTAGAGATAATTATTCATTTTTAAAAAATAAATTTTTATTCATTTCAGAGAGGAAGGGAGAGGGAGAGAGAGACTGAAACATAAATGATGAGAGAGAATCACCGATTGGCTACCTCCTGCACACCTCCCACTGGGGATTGAGCCTGCAACCCGGGCATGTGCCCTTGACTGGAATCCAGCCTGGGACCCTTCAGCACACAGGCTGACGCTCTATCCACTGAGCCAAAACGGCATGTGTAATAATTTTAATAAAATTTATTCTAGAATAAATTACATATTTTGCTCACTTTTAAAAGAAGCATACAATAAAAAAAAAAATAGCACATACAAGGAAGGCAATCTTAACTTTTTTACAATCCTATATAATAAAAGGCTAAAAGCAAATTGGGAGTTTGACCGACCGGGAGTTTGCTTGTTATGATCTGCACTGACCACCAAGGGGCAATGAAGAACAAAGGCAGGCCCCAGCTGGCAGCCAGGGGAAGGAAGGCCCTGATTGGCCCTGATCACAGCCGGGCTTAAGGACCCTTCCTGTGTACGAATTTCATGCAGCAGGCCTCTAGTGTGTTATAAGAAACATCAAACACTATATGTGGTAATCTCAGGGATATTTAGATCTGTAGGAATATTTGGCACCTATACTAAATATCTGCAGAAATATGAATGTATTACATTCTTTATGTTCTTATGACTGCCTACCACTAAGTATAGCAAGATGGAAAGGAAGTCACTTTGGAATCTCACTGCATATGTGATCTTAAGCAAATTAATTTCTAAATTTCATTGGTAAATAGAATATCTCATGGAGTTATCATTAGGAGGAATAAGATAATGTAGGGAAAAACATGTGTCTATAGTAGCTACTCAATGAATAATATTTAAATGATAAGAGCTCTTAAGTTCTGATTCTCCTATGAATAAAGTATTAGTACATAGGCTTCATTTCTTTAACATTGTGTGTTTAGAAAGGTTACTGTATGGCAGCTATATTTTTGATAGCTAAGGTTACCAGATCAGAGTTGCCTGGAGAAGTGAGGCATTAATAATTGTTAACTTTGATATATGCCTGAACTGCTGCTTGAGAAGTATAGAAATGAACAATCTTTAAATATGGTATTTCACCTTCCATCAAAAATCATTTTAACACTATCAACATTTTATTTCCATTTAAATGTAGGTTAAAAAAAAAGGGGGGGGGGCTGTACCTATTCCTGCTATTATAGAAACTTATTTAGTGTTCAAAGGGAAAGGCATTGTTAACTGCATAACAGAGAAAAAAAAATTGACAAAAAATGCCCTCAATTTTGGGGGATAGCCCTGGGGCAGAGAAAGGCAGTATGAATGGAGTTATTGCCAGTATTCTTGATTACATGAAGCAACAGAAAAAATAGCAGGACAAAGAAAAGTTTAAAAAAATCACTGTACGCAAAAATAAATGTTAGACCATTTAGATATCACTGATTTAGGACATATTCTAAACAGATACAAAATCTATTATATCAATACTAGAGGCCCATTGCACGAAATTTGTACACGGGGTGAGTGGGTCCCTCAGCTTGGCCTGCACCCTCTTCAATTAGGGAGCCTCGAGGGATGTCTGACTGCCGGTTTAGGCCCAATCCAACTGGGACAACTGGCTCCTACCGGACTGCCTGCCTGCCTGTCTCATTGCCCCTAACCACCTCTGCCTGCCTGCCTGATCACCAACCATCTCTGCCTCGACCCTGCTCCTGAGACCCAGGATTCCCTCCCTCTGGCTGGCCACAGGCAACGGGGACCCGGGCCAGCCACAGCCGCAACAGACCGTGGCAGGTGGTTTTGCCCAGGAAGCAGCTGGTGTTCGGCTTTTCTCCCTCTCCTGGACCATAGCCGCAAGCGCTGGTGCCCAAGACCACAGGGTGGGTGGCTTTTCTCCCCTTCCCGGGCCGCGGGCCGCTGGCGTAGGTGCCTGGGACCACAGGGTGGGCAGCTTCTCCCAGGCCAGGCTTTGTTAGGAAGGACGTCTGGATGGTTGTCTGGAAGACGTCCAGTCTAATTAGCATATTACCCTTTTATTAGTATAAATATAGATTGGGCTCCTAATTCCTCCATACAGAAAGGAAGTGTGTATTTCATTCTAGTCTTTGATCATCACACATCAAAATAAGAAGAATGTTGCTATTAATTTCAATTATTAAAAATATGTTGTATTTCACAGACACAAAGAGCAATTCCACTCTCAACCAATCAAAGGAGTGTAGGTGAGCAAATGTAGATGGATCAGTACAAATCCCCCTCTACTAAACTACTTAGAATGCCTGCCCTGTTTATGGAATGCTCCTGCTGTCATCTTTTTATGTGCATTTTATTTCACTTAGCTAACAATTTATACTATTTGTGTCCGCTTACCTTGCCCGAACTTGCGTCTCCTGCCACAGAGGAATGGGGCACATCTCCCACTGACTTTTTCTGTACCTCCGGAGTGGGACACATTTCCCCCCTACCTTCCACAGATTTCTTGGCATCGGTAGTTTCATGTTCACTTTTACTTTGTCTTTTTACTCCTGTTATTTCTCTGCCCCTCTTTGCTGAGGTTTCTTTATCTTCTTTCTTGGCCTGTTCACTCTCTCTCTTCTCCAGTTCTTCTTTTGCCTTTTGTTGGTTCTCTATGAATTCATTTTCTTCAGCTTCTTGTTTCTTTCTGGCTTTTTGTTCCTGTTCTTCTCTCTTCAGTTTCTCTTTCTGTTCCTCTTGCTGTCTTCTCCGAAGCTCTTTCTCTTGTTTGTTTTTCTCCATTAAGAGAGCCGTTTCTGCATGAATACGAGCTTTTTCTTCATCTGTTAACATGGCAGTTGGAGGGGGAAGTACTGGCTTTGTGGAACGATCAGGAACAACTTTTCCATTTTGAGGAAACTGTTGCTCATGATCTGTACTTTCATATTTTATTCTATAATCTTCAGGCAATCTGACTGCTGGTTTTTTAGTACGATCAATCTATAGCAACAAAAACAGAACAAAACATACTTTTGTCAAAATCTAGGAACTCATGTCTTGAAATCTAGTTGTGATAAAAAAAAAAAAATCTGCCAGAATATCTATTTATAAACTACCCTCATGAAACACTTAGCACTCTCAATTCCACACATTCAGTACATCTTGGTGTGTTCTGTATATGGAAGAGTTAATTCTAAAACATAAAACCCAGACCTGGGCATACCTAGACTTAAGCTCCATTACTACAAATTCAGTTGCCTACTCAACAACTTCATGTGAGTATCTCATATATAATACAAACCTAATATGCCCAAAATTGAATTCCATGATTTCCCCCAACAAACATGGTTATCTTGTGGATATAAACACTATCAAAACAGCAGCTCAAACTAGAAAACTGAATCTCATATATTCTCCCCTGCCCTTCTGTGGTCTGATGATTCTCCTCTCTCACCCTCCTTCTCCATTAGCATCAGCAAAGTCCATGCCAACCAACATTCTTTCATAGCTTCCAACTAGTTGCCTCATCCCTTCTCTTGCCTCCCTTCTATTTCTCTACATTGTGGCCAGAAAAACAAATCTATGTTTCTCACCTGCATAAAATCCTATTTTAAACAGCAACTCACTGTACCCAGATGACATCTAAAATCCTTACCATGCTGGTCTCACTTCTTTCTGCCTATCTCTCCAATCTTATTTCATATCATCCTATATACCAGCCATACTTTCCTTTTCACACACATCCCATTCGTATTGAATAGGTTGGGGTGACCTGGTTAATAAAATTAGATTTCAGGTGTACAATTCTACAATACATCATCTATATATCTTAGCGTATATTCATCTGTATATCCACCACCCCAAGTGTAGTCTCCTTCCATCACCATTTATCCCCCTCTACTCCCTTTACCAGCCCCCAACCCCTTCCTCTCTGATAATCAACCATACTATTGTGTCTCTGAGGTTTTTTTTTCCCTTTGCTTATTCCCTCCACCATTTTCACCCAGCTCACCTACCCCCCTCCTCTTGCAGCTATCAGTCTGTTCTCCGAATGAGTGCTTCTATTCTATTTGTTAGTTTATTCTGTTCATTAGATTCTATATAGATGTGAGCTCCTATGGTACTTGTCTTTCTCTGACTGGCTTATTTCACTTAGTATAATGCTCTCTAGGTCCATCCATACTTTCCTCTTTTATTTTTATTTTATTATTTATTCACTTAAAAAAATTGAACTTATTGAGGTAACATCGATTCAAAAAACTATACCAGTTTTAAGTGTACAACTCAATAATAATACCATCTGCACACTGCATCATGCACCCATCTCCCCAAGCAGTCTCTTTCTGTCCCCATTTCCCTAACCTCCACCTACTCCCTAATCCCCTTTCCCTCTATCACCACTCTATTGTCTCTTTGTGTTATATCTATATATACAAAAGCCTAAGCGATCAAATGACCGGTTGCTATGACATGCACTGACTGCCAGGGGGCAAATGCTCAATGCAGGAGCTGCCCCCTGGTGGTCAGTGTGCTCCCATGGCAGGAGTGCCACTCAGCTGACCAATGGGTGCCAGACGCCAGGCTCGCAGCTGGCAAGAACATGTGTGATGGCACGAGCCTCTCCCGCCTCTGTGGAAGCACTATCGCGTGGTGGAGGGCAAGGCGGGGCCAGGATGAACAGGAGTGGCGTGGTACTTGACTTGGGCTCAGTCTCCTCCCTGGCTTCCTGCTGCTTCATGCACTACTATATCCCTTGAGGAATGTCCGACTGCCAGTTTTGGCACGATCTGTGTAGATCAGATTGGCATCCCTCGAGGGGTTCCGAATCATGAGAGGGTGCAGGCCAGGCTGAGGGACCCCACCAGTGCATGAATCTGTGTACCGGGCCTCTAGTGTGTGTGTGTGTGTGTGTGTGTGTGTGTGTACTAGAGGCCCGGTGTCCTGGGGGCAGGGGGTGTCCCTCAGCCTAGCCTGCAACCTCTCCAATCTGTGACCCCTCAGGGGATGTTCGACTGCCCGTTGAGACCGGGCCTAAACCGGAAGTCAAACATCCCTCTCACAATCTAGGACTGCTGGCTCCCAACTGCTCGCCTTTCTGCCTTCCTGATTGCCTCTGACCACTTCTGCCTGCCAGCCTGATCACACCCTAAATACTTCCCTGTCAGCCTGACTGATGTTTAACTGCTCCCTTGCCAGCCTGTTTGCCCCTAAATGCCCTCCCCTGCAGGCCTGGTCACCCTGCCTTCCCCTTCAGGCCTGGTCACCCCTAATTGCTCTCCCTTGCAGGCCTGGCCCCCCACCCCCTAGCCCAACTGCCCTTCCCTGCAGGCCAGGTCACCCCCAAATTCCCTCCTCTGCCTGCCTGGTCACCTCTAACTGCCCTCCCTTGCAGGCATGGTCCCTCTCAACTTCCTTCCTCTGCTGGCCATCTTGTGTCCACATGGGGGTAGGATCTTTGACCACATGAGGGCAGCCATCTTGTGTGTTGGAGTGACAGCAATTTGCATATTATTCTTTTATTAGATAGGATAGAGACCTGGTGTAAGGGTGGGAGTCAGCTGGTTTGCCTTGAACTGTGTCCCGGATCAGGATGGGGATTCCTTTGGGGCATAGGGCAGCCTGGGCGAGGGGCCTCTGGTGGTTTTCAGGCTAGCCACGCTCCCTGGCGACCCAAGCGGAGGCCCTGGTATCTGGGATTTATTTATCTTCTATAATTTAAACTTTGTAGCTTTGAGTGGAGACCAAGGCAGGCCAAGGCAGAAACTTGGCTTCCTCCACTGCCAGGGGCAACCCTAGCCTCCTGCTCTCTGCAGCTCCACGGGTGCAGCCATTTCTGTTGGAATTTATCTTCTATAATTGAAACTTTGGACCCTTGAGTGAAGGCCTGGGCCCCCCAGGTTGCATGGAAAGCTTGGCTTCCTTCATCGCCAGGGAAACCCAAGCCTCCCTCCTGCTCGCTCTGTGGCCATAGCCATCTTGGTTGGGGTTAATTTGCATACTCGTTCCTGATTAGCTAGTGGTCATGGCTCTGGCAGTAGTGTAGTAATGGTTAATTTGCATATATTTTTCTTAATCCCTCACCTTCTTTCATCCAGTCCTCCAACCCTACTCCCCTCTGACAACTGTCAGTCTGTGTCTATGCCTGCTTCTATTTTGCTCATCAGTTTATTTTGCTCATCAGATTCCACAGACGAGTGAGAACATGTGATACTTATCTTTCTCATTTAGCATAATACTCTCCAGGTCCCTCCAATGCTATTTCAAAGGGTAAGAAATCCTTCTTTTATACAGCTGCATAGTATTCCGCTGTGTAAATGTAGCCGTTGTGTAAATGAGGCACAGCACTTTTATCCACTGATGTACTGATAGGCACTTGGGCTGTTTCCAGATCTTGGCATTGCAATGAACATAGGGGTGCATATATTTTTTTGAATTAGAGTTTCAGGTTTTTTAGGATATATCCCATGAGTAGGATCGCTGGGTCAAGAGCAGTTCTATTTTTACTTTTTTGAGGAAACTCAATGCTGTTTTCACTAGTCTGCATTCCCATCAACAGTGCACAAGGGTTCCCTTTTCTTCAAGTTCTCGTAGCATTTATTTGTTGATTTATTGATGATAGCCATTCTGACAGATGTGAGATGGTATCTTGTGGTTTTCATTTGCATCTCTCTGATGATCAGTGATGATAAGTATTTTTTCATGTGTCTATTGGCCATGTGTATATACTCTTTGGAGAAGTGTCTATTCAAGTCCTTTGCCCATTTTTTAATTGGGTTGTTTGTCTTCCTGGTGTTGAGTTGTAGAAGTTCTTTATATATTTTAGAAATTAATCTATTATCAAATGTATCACTGATAAATGGTCTCCCATGCTGTTAAGTTGCCTTCCATTTTGTTGATGGCTTCTTTTGCTGTGCAAAAGCTTTTTAGTTTGATGCAGTGCCATTTTTTGCCCCCTTTGTTTCCCTTATCTGAGGAGATGCACTGGCAAAAAAAATTTTGCTACAAGGGATGTCTGAGATTTTACTGCCAATGTTTTCTTCTAGGATTTTTATGGCTTTGCTTTTTAAGTCTTTTATCCATTTTAAGTTGATTCTTGTATATACCTGTCCAATTTTCCTAATACCATTTATTGAAGTCTTTACTCCTTTGTGTGCTTTTTCCTCCTTTGTCAATATTAATTGACCATAAGGCGTGTGTTTTTTCTAGGCTGTCTACTCTGTTCTATGATGTATATGCTTGTTCTTCAAAGATGCTATGCTCCTTCCCAACACAAGCTTTCATATTAGATATTCATCTAGATAATTCCCACCACAGCATTATATCTTGATGTACATATCTTTCCTTTAGAAAAGATCAAGTACCCTGATATATATACCCTCCTTATACCCAATTTTTCCCCCCTAATAGTACTTATTAGAATTTTGATTAAATAACTATAATTATTTGTTTAAAACCTTCTTCCCTCCTAGAATATAAGTTTCAGGAGGGTAGAGACTGTGCTGAATGTGTCATAAGTACATATATTGTTGTGAGAATGAATAAAATATTCCTAAGAGATAAGATCCTAAATACAAGTTGACTAGTAAATCACCTAAATTCCTGAGGTAAATGTTTATTATTTCAATTTAACTGCATACTAACTAACCCTATAAAATCTTTAGAAGTGATGTTGGCATAATTTTTTGTGAGGACAGTTTACTAAAATAAAAATGAGAACTTACAAGAATATCTTCTAATAACAACCTGCATAGTGGTCCTATAAAATGGATTGTATGTTTTTCCACTAAAAAAATGATACCATAGGAAGAAGTTAGTGGGAAAAAAAAAAAAATCATTCCTTTGATCCTCACTTCTCTTTGGCTCAGTGGATAGAGTGTCAGCTTGCAGACTGAAAAGTCCCCTTTTTGAATCTAGTCAAGGGCACCAGCCCACAACTATGGGCTCAATCCCCAGTAGAGGTCGTGTAGGAGGCAGCTAATCAAAGATTCTCTCTTATCATTTATTTCTATCTCTCTCCCTTCCTCTCTGAAATCAATACAAAATATATATGTATTTTAAAAATCTATTCTCCCCTCTTGCTTTCTACATTTGAGAATGAAGTGGGAAGGATCACTATGAAGATGAGGTTAACTATAAAAGGTTGAATAGAAATCAGAATAAATGTTTTCATACACATTTTGATAAATCAATCCATTTTTCCTTAATCTTTTTTTTTTTTTTAAATATATTTTATTGATTTTGTACAGAGAGGAAGGGAGAGAGATAGAGAGTTAGAAACATCGATGAGAGAGAGTCATCGATCAGCTGCCTCTTGCACACCCCCCACTGGGGACATGCCCGCAACCAAGGTACATGCCCTTGACCGGAATCGAACCCGGGTCCCCTCAGTCCCCAAGCCGACGCTCTATCCATTGAGCCAAACCGGTCCCGGCTCCTTAATCTTTTTAAAAAAATATATTTTATTGATTTTACACAGAGAGGAATTGAAAGGGACAGCAAGTTAGAAACATCAAAGAGAGAATCATTGATCAGCTGCCTCTTGCACACCCCCCCACTAGGGATGTGCCCGCAACCAAAGTACATGCCCTTGACCGGAATTGAACCCGGGACCTTTCAGTCCGCAGGCGACGCTCTATCCACTGAGCCAAACCGGTCCCGGCCATTTTTCCTTAATCTTAAAAGCATATCTATGATCATGTTACTTTTAAGTTTAAAATTCTTTAAGTGGTTTCCTTGTGCCTACAGGATAAAATTCCAATCTCATGCAAGTCTCTCTTGATGACTCTTGCCCATCTTTCCATTCTTACCTACTACTGATCACCATACTCAACAGTTAGCTGCGTCCAAGCATGTCAAAACTATTCATGAGCCGTAAAGCATGCTCTGAGCCTTTAGTCATACAATTTTCTGTCTTTTCCATCCTCAAATCTTACTAAACTCTTAATGCCCAATAAAAACTCTGTAAATACATCCCTGATACCCTCAGTCAGAATTTCTTTCCAGTGACTACTAGAAAAGTTATGATATTCTGCCTTATGCTATGGCTGATTTTATATAAGACTCTCCTAAACATCAGACAGAATTCATGGCTTAATCATATATTGTATATAAACCTTCATGTTGTTTCATACAGAATTTCTTCAAAATAAATTTGATAAATTGCACATATCTCAAAGTCACAAAGGAATAAGGATTCAATAACGTTGATTAAATTGAAAAAAATGCAATAACATAAGCTTTAAAAATTCTAAATTTTTTATATTATTATTATTAATAAATGCCTGTTATTTATATGCCAAATTCTAAGGAAACAAAGCATTGTTTCAAAACCAAATGCTGACATTACATATTTATCATTTGTAAGACAAGCTATTTGGGAAAATAGTGTGGGTTAAATAATAATGCACACACACACACACAAAAAAAACCAAAAACAAAAAAATCAGAAAAGTTGAAAGAGTTGTTCAAGTTCACTGTGATAATAATAAATTTTTTTATTGGTATTGCCTGCAGTAAATAGACCGCCAGATGGGTTTAAAAATCTTCCAGTTATCTATTTTAATACTACTGTATTAAACAGAATTGAATTATAATGAAAATATTTTATAGCAATAAAGGTACCAAAGCATAGAGATTCTTTTCATTGATATTTTTCTTTTTAAAATATTAAAGTTATATATAAACCTTCACTTCTATCCTATATATTTAAAGAAAAGAGACAGCTCTGGCCAGTGTGGCCTAGTTGGTTGGCATTTGTTCTATGCATCAAGAAGTCACTGGTTCGATTCCCCAGTCAGGGCACATGTCTGGGTTGCGGGCTTGATACCAGTAAGGGGTATGTAGGAGGCAGCCAATTGGATATTACCCTCTCACTTCGATGTTTCTCTTTTTCTCCCTTCCTCTCTCTCTAAAATCAATAATAAAAACGTAATTAAAAAAAGAAGAAGAAATGAATTGGGAAGAAACAGTATGAAGATGAGGTTAACTTTCAAAGAAAATTCTTACCTGTGGAAAATTCTTTACAATAGGCACTGGCTGAATTATGGATGAAACATCAGACGTAGAAGTAACAATTGGTTCAATTGAAGTTGATAAAGTCAATTGTCTCATTCTCTCATCTTGAACATTTATGAATTCTATATTTTCACCCAGAGGAAGAGATGGCATCTGTACAGTAGGTTTAGAAGGAACTGGTTCTTCCAGTGAGGGATAAGTAAAATCCACTAAAATTCCCAAAAGAATAATAAGAAATTAAAAGAACAGCAAACTCCATAAAAAGTACTGACATAATTCATGCATGCTGTATGTGAGAGTTAAATGTAAACTAAATGAGGTAATAATAGTATTAAAAAAAATTAAAAATTAGGGGACTCTTTCTCCCTCTCCATGTGGGAATCTATGTTGTGAGATTATTTCCCCTTCCCCAAGTGGGAGTCTGTACTTGTTCTTCAATAAGTTTCTACCTTTGCTAAAAATAAATAAATAATAAAATTTAAAAATTAGCCCTGGCTTGATTGGGTGCACCAAGAGGCTGCCAGTTTGATTCCCCAAGGGCACATGCCCAGGTTGTGGGCTTGATCTCTGGGAGGGGTCGTACAAAAGGCAGCCTATCGATGTTACCCTCTCCCATCCATGTTTCTCTCTCTCCTTCTCCCTTCCTCTCTTTCTCCAAAAATCAACAAACTATTCTTAAAAAAATAAAAAAGAATTAAACATTAACTTCCAGACTATGAACATCTCGTATTTTTTATGCCTGAAAACAAGTTACTAGCTTAGGACAAATGCACATACAAACAATAACATTACCTTAAGAACATAAATAATTTAAAGTTTATTTTACTGAAGCAATTGTAATAAAAAATTTTCACATACATACATGAGATAGACACCTCTTCATTCTTGCCTCGTGGAGGTGGAGTGACTTTAGCATTTGTTGTGTACTGGGGATAACAAAGAAGCCAGTTTTCATAGCCTCCTTCTAAAACCAAAGGCTCATTGCGCAGGATAGTTTTAGTTTCCCACTATAAAATAAGGAAATAGTGTTTTTAATATGGCAGCTAAGAACACAACAAACCTGAATTTAAAAATTGGTCTCTTGAAGATTTATCTTCTGATTAAAAAAAAAAAAAAAAAAAGAACAGGCCCTAGCTGCTTTGGCTCAGTGTATGGAGCGTCAGCCTGCAGTCTGAAGGGTCCCAGGTTCAATTCTGGCCAAGGGCACATGCCTAAGTTGCAGGCTTGATCCTCAGTAGGGGATGTGCAGGAGGCAGCCAATCAATGATTCACTCTCATCATTGATATTTCTATTTCTCTTTCCCTCTCCCTTTCTCTTTGAAATTAATAAAAATATATTTAAAAAAAAGAGAGCAGAATTAAAAATTCAACATTAAATGAAACAAATGGATAGATCAGATTTTTAAAGCCAGACAAGTAATCAATGATCTTAGAAGAAAAATAAGTCTATATGTAATAAACCGATCTATAACCTCACTATCCAGAGATACCATTTTAATATTGCAGTTTATTCTTACTTTTCTACAAAAATACACACATTTTTAACATTATTTTTACAAAAACAATGAAACTTTTATGATGATGCTTTTATCTTATGTCTTTTATTAACAAAGAGCTGTATGTCATTTGTAATGACTAGCTAATATTCTATTTTATACGCACATGTAAACACACATACATATACACCAAAACTGAATTCATCATTTGAACACTTATTGTTATTTCCCCCAGTTACTTATAAACATTGAAGATCCTTCCTTATAAATGTATTCACTCAATCAACTGCATTAGGGAATATCCCCAAAGTGTAGGTGCGGAGCCAATGCACATGAACATCTTTATATTGCTATTCTTTGAAAGGATCCTCAAAAAAAATTTATTTTTGTAGAATAATATCCCAGGAGAACTATTGACTTAAAAGTTAGATGCTGTCAAATTGCCCTGCAAAAGGATAATACCAATTTTTATACTTACTAATAGTGTATGAGAATGTCCAATATAAGTCTTTACGATTTTTCCAAACTGGTGGGCATAAATGCTATTTTAATTAGCATCTATTAGTGAAACTGAACATCTTTTAATATGTTTATTAGTCATTTATATTATACTAGAGGCCCAGCGCATGAGATCATGTGGGGAGGGTCCCTAGGGCCTAGCCTCCTGCAATCAGGGCCATCTTCTGCCCATTCACCAGTCCCCAGGCCAAACACTGCCTCCACTGCCAGGCTGTCAGGCAGTTGGGATCACCAGCTCATCCCCAGCTGCTGAGGGGCTCAGGCCTGCAGGAAAGCAGACGCTGGCAACTTCACCTCCATGCATGTCTCGGCCACTGTTGGAAAGCGCTGCCTGCTCAGGGCCACTCAAGCCACCACTGCTGCCACTGCCACTGCTGCTGGGACTAGAGGCGCCAACAGAAGCTGCGGGGCGCGTCCACAACCTATTCATCCCGGTATGAGCGGCCCAAAGTGGGCAGTGCGTTCCATCAGCTGGCAGTGCATTCCATCAGTGGCCAGCCTGGAGCACAACTATGGAGGTGAATTCACCAGCACCTGCTTTCCCACAGGCCTTAGCCCCTGAGCAGCTGGGGGTGAGCTGGTTATCCCAACGGCCTAACAACCAGCCCAGTCCTCCTGCCACCAACCCTGATTCCCACGTTCACCATCACTGATCCACCGGAGCCTGCGGCTGGGGGCAAGGACCGAGAGGTCAGCCGTTCAGCCAGCTCGCCAGTCCCCAGCCCTGCCCTGCCCCACTCTCAGGCTGGGGGGCAGCGACCAACAGGTACTCAAGGTGCCTCTTAGTGACTGGCCGTTTGGTCGCAGACACTGGCTTTTTATACATATAGAAGATGATTTAATCTCATCTTTTTCTACAGAGTTTGCTATTCTTGTAGTAAAATGGCAAATGTACCCTGAATATTTAAAAGGTCTTTGTCAGGACAAAATCTGTCCCGATTGATTTTTACCTTATTTATGAAGTTTTTAAAAGAGATATATTGACTTTCCTTAATGTGTTTTGCTTTAGGATCAAGATCATGAAAACACTTTCCCCCCCAGAAAATAAAAATCCTTTTTCCTAGTTCATTGTTTCAATCAACATATTTATATCTTTGACTCATTTGGAGTCTAGTGTAGTCTAAGAAATTAAGGTACAGACCCTTTTACTTACTGACTAGCCTGCTGCTGTCCCTAAACCATTCATTTAAATCCATCTTTTCCTCACTAATTTGTTACCTTTATCATACACTAAATTCTCAAATAGGTTGAACTTTATGAAATTGTTTCTTTTGTAGGTCAATACTAGTTAAATATTGGCACTTTCATATATCAACTTATCCTTGGGTATATTTCTAGATTCCCTATTATATGTATATATATAGAGAGAGAGAGAGAGGGAAGGGGGGAAGGATGGAAGGAAGAAAGAGGGAAAGAGAGAAACATCAATGATGAGAGAGAATCATTGATTGGCTGCCTCCTGCTTGCCCCGCAACCCGGGCGTGTGCCCCTGACTGGAATGGAACCTGGGACCCTTCAGTGCACAGGCTGACACTCAATCCACTGAGCCAAATCAGCTAGGGCTAGATTCCCTATTTTAAAGCATGAACTGTTTCAAGGCTTTTAAGATTGCCCTCCTGGTAGGAGACAATGTTCCATCAACTGACCATTCTTTCAGCAGGTTTTATTCTTACCACATTCTCACCAGCATTCAGTGCCATCATTGTTTAATAATTTAACAAATTAAACTGATTACTTTTATCTTGGTTCATCTGATCAGTGAAAATGGTATTCATTGGTTCAATTTGAATTTCTCTGATTTGGCCACTTTTGTTATTATCTCTTACATCTCCTTTCCTGTTTATGTCTGAGTCAACTACTTATTTTATCATTTCATCTTAATTTGCTTATTTATTTGTAAAATCTCTGGATTTTAGACAGGTATCTTTCTGTTTGTCTTCTTACAAAATGTTTTTTAACATCTAAGTTTTTATTTATGAAGTCAAGTCAATCTCTTTTTTCTTAGTGACACTTTCCTTTGTCCTTGTTTCAGAATCTAATTCTTAAAACAAAAAATAACTTTTTTTCAGAAAGTTCTATTTATGAAAATTCTAATATTCTACTTTAGACTGTTATTTGTTATTTCAAAATTAGTCTTTTATATCTAAATATCAAAAAAATCTACAACCAAAGCACAATGGATCTTCTTGTCCTTAAGATAAACTAGTCAACATACCTTTCTAACAACCAGAGAAGGCTTGCAATTATAGTAAACTAATAAGGAAACTTGCTAACCTTGAAAAGTGCATCTTTCAGACTCCGTAGAGTTGTTCCAAGTTGCAAATCTTTTGTAGAACTAAACCAGTCAAGAAGTACCACATAATCCACATTCCCCCTCTTCTTCCATTTGTCTTTAGAGTCATCTGGGAGTTTTGCTTCAATCCAACTAGCAGTGATTCTGAAATGTATTAACATTTATATTGGGGCAAAAGTAGATGAAAGGTCCTAATATACTAACATTAGACACAGAGTTTTGTTCTCCAGTCTGTATCACACCACAGAAAACTTTAAGACAGATTTCTTTCTAAGGTCAGACTATGTGTTAAAGATACTAAATACCCTAAAATGTTTAATAACATCGCAACTGCATACTATTGGAATATATTTTAGTATTAGAGACTAAAATTTGACCCTTTACCAAATAATGGGGGACCAAACTGAAAACAGAAACCCTTATGAGCATCTCTCAGCCAAGTGTAAACAAGTGGAAGATCATCCAGGTAATGTTATTTATATTTCAGTTCTGATACCTATAATTAATAGTTAACCAAATACCCAAATATTTATTTAACAAACACATACAGCATTTATTACTATTCCAAATACTATTCCAAAAGCTTTATTCTGAATCTCACGACAACACTCTAAAGTAGGCATTGTTATCCTCATTTTATAGATGGGGAAACTGAGGCACAAAAATTAATAACCTGCCCAAGGTTACAGCTGTGAAGTGAAACCAGAATTCAAACTCAGGCTATCTGGTTCATGTCCAAGCTCTTTGCTGCTTTGTGGTGTCACCTCATTAACTGAGTATTATCAACTCTATGCTGTTCATTTTCTCTTTTGCTTAGGAATAGCTGAAGTTCTTCCCTAAGTCCTTACAATGGGCCTGCACATGGCCCCTCCCCCAAACCCTACTCTCTCAATGTCCTCATTATAACTATGTACTTGCCCCCTTTACTCCACTCCAGGCACTGGCTTCCCTATAACTTCTAGTATGCTTCCCTCAGATAATGCATCAGTCATTCCCCTCATCCCCTCAAGATTTGCTCACTAATATCTTCTCAATGAAGCCATACTGAATTAACATTTTAATAATCACTACAATAAACAAGTTTGACACACCCATCTCCATAGTACTTAAACAGCAGACATATATTTAAATTTTATTGACAGTCTCATCTACCTCATCTCCCAGTTAATCCTATATAATAAAAGCATAATATGCTAATTAGACTGGATGTCCTTCTGGACGACCTTCCAGACGAAGCTGGGGCTGTGAGGGCTGAGGCAGAGGAGGCCACTGCGGTGGCGGGGACCAAGCCCCTTGCACAAATTTCATGCATTGGGCCCCTAGTAAAATATAAGCTCCATGAAGCGAAGATTTGTTTGTTCAACTGACTTAGTCCCAGCACTGAGAACCATAGGAACCCAGCCTATAGCAAGTGCTCAGTAAACATCTGCTGAATAACTGAGTCAGTAAGACAGATTTGCTCCTCCAGGTAAGAAACTCCATATTATTTCTAACAAAGTACCTGGGCACTTATTTAGATGATGATACTGGCAAGCAAGACAGAACAGGTGAAACTTTATTCATAAGTAAAACCATATGATGTTAAGATCATTTTAAAAAAAATCCTATACATAATAATGTTGGTTATTTTACCTATTAGAATATAAAGAAAAAAAAAAAGAATACAAAATGCCTCATAATAATTCTCATCTGATATATTGAAATCAGAAGAATGCTTAGTCAACAAAGAATTAGAAAAATTGAAATGTGATATTCTTAAGGACTATTTTTAACTGCAGGGATATTCTTGCCTAAATAATTTTTATCTACAAACTCAAGATTACTATTCTGTGGAAAACAATAATATCAACCAGTATCATCTTCACACACTGCTACAACTTTGCTTTACCTTGTCTACTATTTAATACTTTAATTATTCATTAATTTAATTGAAAGTGATCCTTTACTTAAATAAACTTAACAGAAAAATGTATATTCTTATATATGGAAAAATAGGATCATATCCAATAAAGGATAATACTAAAAATAAATAACCCTAAAATTAAAATAGATCATTAAACTATGTTATATTCACCCAATAGATCACCATTTAGCAATAAGAATAAATAAATTACTATAACACATAATAATATATATGACTCTCATAAACATTAGGTTGAGTACAAAAAGCCAGATATAAAAGTCTACTGATTGTAAGATTCCATTTATAAACTATAAAAACAGATAAAAAGGAATCTATTCTAAATTGGTGGTTCCCTGGTGGGTGGGAGTATCTGTAGTAACTGACAGGTAGCTTATGAGGACCTTTTAGAGTGATGATAATGTTTCTTGGTCCAGATACTAACTCAATGGTTGCATTCCATTTTTGACTATTCACTGGGTTAAATACTTATATAAGCATTCTTATTGTATAAATACTAACATTAAAAATAGAGTTATCACTGTCAGGTAGCTGTAGACACTGCTGCCTACAGAAAACTCTGAGGCCTGCTCTCTAGTAAGAAAGAGAGATTAGCAAATATTAAAAGGTAATGCTAGCACCAAATTGAGACTTCTTTTAACTAATTCAGGACTGAAACAGAAATAAAAAGGGAATACTTTTCTTGGTATGCAATTCATTGTTATTTATTTATTTGTTTGTTTGTTTGTTTATTTTTAATTCATTGTTCTTTAATCTTCAACCTAAACTCACCTCGAGTTTCTCAGTAATCCAAATCCCACATTTTGGGAAACAAACTCAATAAAAACCATAAACTTTTTGTTAGTACAGATTAGACTACCCAAAGAGTAGTTATAACTTTCCTTTTCTTTTCAAATCCTGTGAATATATTCACACCTACTTGATTAGACTAAGAACTTGAATCTTATATTTAAATAATGTAGTTACTAATCTGTTTAGTGGTTCATAGTAGAGGAATGATAGAGGGAATGACAGAGGCCACCTTGTTTTGTAAAAAAGTCATCCAGCTACACTAGTTAATTTAAAATCTGAATAAATATTATAAATAGCTAGATAGATTGATACACAGATTAGACAAATAACATATTTACAATGTATTCTTCAGGTCAAACATTTAGCAAATATCTGCAGTACACCAAATATTATGCAAATCTTATTAATTACCTAATTTAAAAAATATCTTCTTAATGTTGTTAGTCCTAGAATGGACCTACTCCAATCCCATAAACTAAGACCCAGAGAGGTTACATAATTTATATAATATTCAAAATATTGAAAATAACCTTGGATCTGAAGTTTTAATTCTGTTACTGATGAGATAGTTTCTAATATACAACATATCCATGCATGGTAACTTTTAATTTTATAGGTTAAAAGCTTTTTTATCAAAAAAAAGAAAGAAAATACATTTTTAAGTTAAGTCCTTACAAATGAAAGGTACTATGCTAAGTGTGTGTGTATAAAATTTCTCAAAATCTCTGAGATAAATACTTTTATTATTCCCTTTTTATAGATGGAAACATGGGCTTAAGAGGTTAAATCACTAGCTAGAAGTAAGGTAGCTAAGAAAAGACATTATAATCTCACCATAGTCTGCTTTTAAAGTCTTTACTCTTTCAGTGGCTTATATACTGTCTTCTTCAAAAAAGTATTTGTGTGCTCTTTTACCACATAATAGTATGGGAAATTTCCAATTAAAAACAATTCAATTAGTTCACAATTTTAGTCTATTTGATGCATATGCTTCAAAAGCTCATACATAAAATACAGCACAAGAAGTTAGTCAACGAACACCTGGGGGGAGAGTACATAAGACTGGCTTCATTTCTCTTCTAAGACTCCAAATACCACAGACAGGAGAGAGCACCCAGACTAGGTAAGGTGTGCCAATACGAGCAAAAAATGAAAAGGTCAATGGGAAAAGAAAACACTATTACATATATCACATTTAAATAGGATGCTGATAATTAACATTTACTACTCTCCATAGTTTACCGTTCCATCTAAACACACAATGACCCACCCTGGATTGATGGCTTCTTCAGGAACACTTAGAGAATCTGAAATATGGGAATCCTGATAATCCTGCATTTTTCGAGCATCCATTATAATCAAGCTGATGTTTTTATCCATCATCATTGTGTATAGTTCCTTTGCTGTGATTGATCCTAGGAATCAAGAGAGGTAATATTAGTGACAAGTAACACCCAGTCTGTGTGTTATCTTTCACTAAACACAGGGCAAGCACAGCTTTTTCTAGAAAAGTAAAATGTACTAGGTGTTACATACTTGCTTTTCCATCACACTATTTATTACCTTTTAAACTAATATTAAATATAACGTGCATTTTTTAAATTTAATAAATCTTTATTGCTAAGATTATTACAATTTTTTCTCCTTTTTCCCCTCATAGCTCCCTTCCACCTGGTTCCCACCCCACCCTCTGCCCTTACCTCTGCCCACCCCCATTGTCCTCACCCATAGGTGTACGTTAATTATCCATCATAACATGCATTTTTTACATTTGCCAAACACTAACTCAATGCTCTGTTTATAAAGATTTAATAAAATTTGCTGCTGAGTTTACAATTATTTCTGGTGTTGGCTATGTTACTGGTTTAAAATAAAGGAAATTAATAAATGTATCTCACAAAAATATTATATATTTTTAAATAAGCCATGCAAAAACAATGTCAATCAGAAGAAACTTCTATGGCTCAAAAATTCTTAAAAGGGTCTAAGTTCTTTAATGGGGCTTTATGAGAGCTATTTTAGATTTTCAAGTATTCCCTGAGCAACAAGCCAAAAGCCTGTTATTTGTGTTCCATGAGAGGGCTTCGCAAACCATGGCCACCTGTTTTTATTGGAACACAGCTATACTCATTTGCTTACATATTGACTATGGCTGCTTTCACACTACAATAGCAAAGACCACATGGCCACACCAAGCCTAAAGTATTTACTATCCAACCCTTTAACATTTAGCCAAAATAAATATTCCCTATGTTGCTATTTTCCTCTTCCAGCTGCTACCACCTGAAGTAAAAGATCAAAAAGCACTACAAGGGAGCTTAATATGGGAAGAACTATTTCTTTGTTAGTGAGCTGTGAGAAGAATGTAGTCACATTATCTCCTAAGCTAAAATATCTAGCTACTGCCCTGGCTGGTGTGGCTCAGTTGGTTGGACTGTTGTTCCATACACCCAAAGGTGATAGGTTTGATTCCTGGTCACAGCACATACCCACGTTGCCAGTTTGATCCCTGGGAAGGGTGCATATGGAGGCAACCAATCTATGTTTTTCACATAGATGTTTCTCTTTCTCTCATACTGTCTCTAAAACAAAACAAAAAAAAAGCATATCCTCAGGTGAGGGAAAAAAACCTAGCTGCTAATAACCATCCTACGTCCCTTTCTAACCATCAAGACTATCTTGACAACAAAAGAATCTAAACAGGTTGAGACCAAACCACTGAGAAGGGTTATATCAAAGCAGGATGAGGTATAAAAGAACAGATAAAAACAAATCTCAAAATGAAGGGAAAAAAAAATCTCAGAATGAATTGGTAACAACTTCTAGGAATGTACTTTACTGGGTTTAATTTTTATTGTTGAATGACAATATTTTAAGTAAATAATTTATCTTAGTGTTACACAATATTTAAGTTAAACCTTTTCTGAGACAAAAACTTAGGGCAGCTACCTAAGTCTTATTATTTAGGTCATATATTTGTCACTAGAGCAGTGGTCGCCAACCTTTCGGACCTCGTGAACCACTAGTGGTCCAAGGACCACTGGTTGGCGACTGCCGCATCCACACCACCCGAGGATAATACCAAAATTACTTGTTTAGATTTTTTAAGGGAGTAAAGAAGATTTTTAAATAATTGTCTTCAACTGAAAGTTATAAATAGTATTAGCTAATACTTCTATAAAGTTTATTGTGCATTCTATGAGTTTCACATATATTAACTCATTAAATCCACATCAGTAACATTATGAAACAGGTACTATTATTACCCCCTTTGGAAAAGGGAAATTAAGCCCGAGTCCACTTGGCTAAGTGTATTGAGCGTTGTGCCATGGACTGAAGGGTCTTGGATTCAATTCTGGTCAAGGGCATGTATCTTGCTCGGTTGCAGGCTTGATCCCCAGCCTTGGTCGGGCACGTGCAGGAGGCAACCAATCAATGTGTCTCTCTCACATCAATGTTTCTCTTTCTCTGCCCCTCTCTTGCACTCTCTCTTAAAAAAATCAATGGAAAAATATCCTTAGGAGAGTATTAACAAAAAAATAAAAATAAATAAAGACAATTATTTAAAATGAAAATTTAAAAAAAAAGGGAAATTAAGTTAAAGAGGTTAAACAACATGGAACAAAACAAAACAAAAAAAAAGCATATCCTCAGGTGAGGGAAAAAAACCTAGCTGCTAATAACCATCCTACGTCCAATGTTTAACCCTTTGCACTCCGCTGTCCCCTCTCAGGGGACATCGGAATTCTAGCATATCACTCGGATGTCCCCTCTCAGGGGACATTGCAGTTTATTAGTGATTACGGGGAATTGAGTTAACTCAACGCACGTTTCCGCCGTTAGCGTCGAGTAGCTGGTAGCCAATGTCCAGAATGGTTCGGAGTGCAAAGGGTTAAACCCAGGCAGACTCACTTCTGAGAACCCATGTTCTTAACTACTATGTTAAACTACCTTGAAAAGAAAACAGTGACAACTGCAAACTGTGGTTTTGATGTTTTCAATTGCACCCTATATAATAAAAGCCTAATGTCTGGTCATCCATTCAACCAATCAAAACGTAATAGGTTAATGATATGCTAAGGCTGCTCAACCACTTCCTATGACGTGCAACTGACCACCAGGGAGCAGATGCTCCAATTCAGTTTCTGTTGGAGTCCAGCCGATTGGGAATGAGCCAGATGGGCCAGACATGCCTTGGAACCCTCATGTGGTCTCTCCTGGCTGGCCAACCTCCTGTGGCCCTCCCTAACCCCGATAGTGCACTGGTGGGGTCCTTCAGCCTTGCCTGTGCCCTCTCACAATCTGGGACACCTCAGGAGAAGTTGGAGAGCCGGTTTTGGCCCGATCCTGCAGGCCAGGCCGAGGGACCCCATTAGAGCATGAATTCATGCACCAGGTAATATCATAAATATAACCCATGATATATAAATTCAGAATAGAATACATTTGCAGTGTATTTGTACAGGCTAGCTTATATACAGACTAGAGGCCCAATGCACAAAATTCGTGCGCGCGGGGGGGGGGGGGGGGGGGGGGGGGGGAGGGGGGGGGTGTCCCTCAGCCCAACCCATGCCCTTTCGCAGTCCGGAAGTGTGGGAACTCCTTTTACCTCCCACGTGGTTTAGGGTTCGGGTTCTGGAGAAGGCCGCACACAAATGAAAAAAGACTAGAAAAAATTTAATTTGGGAAATGGGGAGCCAGGCAGGAGCCCACCTCTAGTGGAAGGACTACCACTAGGCTCTGGCCTTGCTATCACTTTTACTGAGACTATGGAATACACCCATAGCCCTTAGGCAGGTAGTAGGCAGATTAACATATCAGTAAGGATTTACATGATTATTTGATGGGGAAGTTACCTCAGTTACCACTGTCTCAATTAGATTGGGCTTTGACCTTTCAGAGCTTCAAGGTTGACCAGCCTTCTACATCTTTCTATTAGTGAGACAATGCATGGAAGCCCTCGGAGAATGCTCTGCTGCTCCCACCTCCACTGCTGCGCTGCCTCCACTGCTGTGCTCGCCAGCCATGAGCCTGGCTTCTGGTTGAGCAGCACTCCCCCTGTGGGAGAGCACTGACCACCAGGGGGCAGCTCCTGCATTAAGCATATGCTCCCTGGTGGTCAGTGTGCATCATAGCAACTGGTTGTTCTGTTGTTCAGTCCACTTGCATATTAGCTTTTCATTATATAGGATGAGACAATATTAGAATCTCACTGTGTAAAATCTGAAGCTAACACTTACCTTTCTCTGTGGTCTCATTTTTTCCACCATTTATCTATATAATAGAAAAAAAAGTTTCAAATTTAATAATAGAAACAAAAATGTTCATAGAACCAAAAATTTTAATATCAACTTTAATATCTCATTGAAACTGAATGCCTAGGAAATAAAGGGCTCAGGGTACAGGCATTTTATAAAAATGCAAATGAACAGCAATGGCATTACCAGGTTACTATGGCGGTAGTTAACAGCTAAAATAACTTGCAGCATATCTGAATCATATGACATTTCTTTAAAATTTTCTTCAGTTGTTGGCTAAATATATTTTAAAAGCACAGATTGTTAGAGAAATTTATAATTTAATTTAATGAGAATATTTCTTACAATGAAACAAAAATTGGGCTATTACCTGGCATGCCATATTCAAAATGAAGAAAGGGAAAACCTAGAAATATTCTATCCAGCAAGATAATCATTCAGAATTGAAGAGATAGTTTTTGAGAGAAGCAAAAATTAAAGGAGCACAATATCATTAAAATAACAATACAAGAAATGTTAAAGAGACTTCTTAAAGTGAAAAGAAACAGCCAATAGTAAAAATTTTAAAATATTGGGAAGAGCCCTAGCTGGTTTGGCTCAGCAGATAGAGTGTCGGCCTGCCAACTAAAAGGTCCTGGGTTCAAGGGCACATGCCCAGGATGTGGACTCTACCCCCAGAAGGGGGTGTGCAGGAGGCATCGCATCAATAATTCTCTCATCATTGATGTTTCTCTCTCTTCCTCTCCTTTCCTTTATGAAATCAATAAAAATATATTAAAAAATAAAATACTGGGGGGAAAAACCACTAATATAGGCAAACATTTAGTAAAAGTAGGCATCAACCATGGATAAAACTAGTAAGAAGGTTAAAAGACAAAGTAAGATCATGTGTAACTATATTAATTAATGGATACACTCACAGACAAACTCACACAAAAGGTGTAAAATATGTCAAAAACATAAACATTGGGGACTAGTAAAAATGTAGAATCTGACTCCACTCATATGAGGTACCTAGAGTAGTCAAATGCATAGACAGAAAACAGTGGTGGGTGTCAGGAGCTGGGGGGAAGGATGTTTGGGGAGTTATTGTATAAAGCAGCAGGTGGTCCGTAGGTCCAAAGGTTGGGGATCGCTGGTTTAAAGGATACAATTTCTGTTTAGCAAGATAAAAGGAGTTCTGGAGATGAACAGTGGATGGCTGCACAACAATGCGAATGTTATCAATACCACTGACCTGGATAAGGTATTAAATATTATGGTATGTGTATTTTACAACAATAATTTTTCTTTTTAAATGTAGGGCCCCTATTTCCCTGTCTCTGGGAGGGTAGGAGCCTAACTTCCATAACTGACAATTAGCAAACACAGATGCCCTTCACAATGACCAATCTTCTACACTAACATACACTAATACTTTTCCCTGAGCTAATCAGCATTTAAAACTCTGCCTAGCCCTAGATGGTTTGGCTCAGTTGATAGAGCCTCGGTCTACGAACTGAAGGGTCTCAGGTTCAATTCCAGTCAAGGGTACATGCCCGGGTTGAAGGCTCGAACCCCAGTAGGGGCATGTAGGAGGCAGCCAATCAATGATTCTCTCTCATCATTAATGTTTCTATCTCTCTCCCTCCCTTCTCTGAAATAAATACGTAAAAATATATTTTTTAAAAATATAAAAATCTGATCAATATAATTTAAACTAACTAAATAAAATGAATAAAAATCTGCCTACATTTTGTTTAAGCATCATTGAGTTCAATCTCCCATATTACAATAGTCTTGAATAGTCATTAAGATTTTTTAAAAATGGAGCTTTTAAAATGCAATTGTAAGCCGAAACCGGTTTGGTTCAGTGGATAGAGCGTCGGCCTGCGGACTGAAAGGTCCCAGGTTCGATTCCGGTCAAGGGCATGTACCTTGGTTGCGGGCACATCCCTGGTAGGGGGTGTGCAGGAGGCATCTGGTCGATGTTTCTCTCTCATCAATGTTTCTAGCTCTCTATCCCTCTCCCTTCCTCTCTGTAAAAAATCAATAAAATATATTAAAAAATAAAATAAAAAAATAATCGAAAAACATAAAATGCAATTGTAAGCGATCATCAACTTAAAACAGACTGCAATAAACACAGCTTGTTATATATGAATCTCATAGTAACCACAAACCAAAAACCTGTAAGAAAACCAATTGAAGCTAGAATATTTTATTCAGTTTCTAATAAAAACACATTAAATTTTACCCTGGCTGCCCAAATGAACGTTGTAGTGATATTTCAATTTTCTTAAACAGATCATCTGAGAAGAGTCTTTTTATCTCACAGAATAAATTTAAAATACCTTTTGGGTTTTATCTTTGGAATCCAATACATTTTCCAAAGAGTTTTTAGCTGATGTGTTACCATCCTCTCTTCCTGCTTCCTGTCTTCTCTGTTTCTGCAGTTGCTCTTCCTCCTGTCTGTCCTTTTCTTCAAGTTTTTTCCGAACTTCGGCTTCTTCGTATCTAGTTGAAAAGAGAAGTCAAGATGTCTTGCAATGATCATAAAAAGTAAAGGAGTTCCAGGTACATGATACTAGTACCCTGCTTTGGGTACATATTTTCTCCCTCCAACTGATGCCATTGGTCATTATAAGCCACAACTCGCAAATGTGCCCTTTTTAGATTTACATAAATTGCCCAAAAATTTTGAAAAGAAACTCTATACTCTCAAGTTAAAGTTGCTTAATGCTCCTGTTGCTCTTCCCCTCCCATTAATTTCAACCTTTTAATGACTCAAATCTGCTACAATTTCCTTTTGAAAGGATTTATAATCCTAAAATCCTAAAATTAACTATAAACCTCACTCACTTATAAAGTGATTAAAAATACTAATAAGTACAGACAACAAATAAATGAAAGGACCTAACCCCCCCCCCAAAAAAAGAGGAAATAAATATGATTATAATAGTATGATTATAGAGAAAAATAGGCAAACCCAAGGGGAAAAAATAGTTAATAATGGTTAATCCAAAGATTAGGAGAAATGCTATTCTACTTATTTGGTTGGCTAAAGAAGAAAGAGAATAGTGATTCTTAATGATATCAACCACCTTAACATATTCTAGACCCAAGATGAGTAATTCTAGAAAGGATGAAGGGAATATATCAGTTTAAAAAGATAATTTTAAGTCAAGGCTATGATATAATAGTTAACTGAGCCAGGTACGAAAAACATTAAAGAAAAATATTGAACTAAAAAGTTCCCTTTTTATTTTGTTACTTAAAAAAATGACTAAAAATTGAAACATACTATTTTTAATTTCTATTTATAAGTTTGGTAAACCAGTCATGGAAAATACTAGAATTAGATTAAAAAAAACAACACATATATAACTTCTGAAACCAGGCAGATCAAACTACAGTAAATAATTTATTCTCATCAGACCAGCATCTAATAGCACATCACAAGATGGAGCAAAGGAATATTTTTCTGAAGAATCATGTTCGAAACTTGAGAATAAAATGAGACCTAAGCTCTAAACTACTATACTAATGCTTACCTTAATTTATCATTCTAAGCATTTAAAAAACTTCAGTAAAGAAAATTAATGGTAACACATAAACATAATGTAAGTGATAGAGAATTTTTTTTTTTTTAATTTTTGTGTTCTGTTAACACAGAACTTATTTTTAGGAACTAGATTTTAAAATAATAATGTCTATACCTGAGTTTAAGGCTTTCAGAGAGTCTTTCAGCTTCTTCAATAGCTTTTTTGATGTTTGCAAGTCCAAGCATTGAATGAACATAGTCCTAAAATTATAGAAAACCATCCTATACTTAGCATTAGGTACATACACAGTTGTAATACTAAAGACATTTAAATCACAGTACTTAAATAGGAAAGTTCACATTAAAACATTATGACTGAAGTATTTTTTTAAACTTTTTAAAATATATATATTTTATAGAATTTTTACAGAGAGGAAGGGAGAGAGATAGAGAACTAGAAATGTCAATGAGAGAGAAACATCGACCAGCTGCCTCTTGCCCACTCCCACTCCCTACTGGGGATGTGCCCACAACCAATGTACATGCCCTTGACCGGAATCGAACCTAGGACCTTTCAGTCCGCAGGCCGACGCTCTATCCACTGAGCCAGCCGGTTTCGGCTTTTTTTTTTTTAACTTTTAACCTACATGAATGCACAATTTATTCTTAAAATGTTGCAAAAGCATCTTATCATAGCATTAGTATGATAAAAAAAAATTTGAGTAGGTAACAGTTTTTATTTATTTGTAAGGTACCTTTTAAGAAGTACTATTTTTTATTTATAAATAAATAGCAAAAAACAAAACAAAAAAAAAAACCAAAAAACAAAAACCAACCAAACACACACAAAGCTTTCAAGGGCATAATATATCTTGCCATTAAAAGGTTTCCTAGTTTTATTTTCCTCTAGTCTCAGATGCAGTAAAATAAACTGTGTGTCAATTTACAGCATGGGATTAGCCCTTTTGTTTTAAATTGAGATGTTTTGCTTACATCTTTTTTTTTTAATAAATATTTTATTGATTTTTATAGAAAGAAAGGGAGAGGGATAGTTAAAAGATCGATGAGAGAGAAACATGGATCAGTTGCCTCCTGCACACCCACTACTGGGGATGTACCTGCAACCAAGGTACATGCCCTTGAGCGGAATCGAACCTGGAACCACCCTCAGTCCAAAGGCCAATGCTCTACCCACTGTGCCAAACCAGCCAGGGCACTTCCATCTTTCTTTATTATAGCTACCTGCCTTGCAATATCTTAGACATAAAACAAGTGTTATATTTAAGGAAGCATTGAATAACTAAAAGTCAAATGACAGAAAATATGCCATCAATAATATAATTCTACCTTAAAAAAAACACACCAAAATTGTCCTGGCCAGTACTACTCAAAGGTTAGAGGTCGGCCTGTGCACCGAGAGATCGTAGGTTCAAAAACCTAGTCAAGGGCATGTACCTGGGTGCCCAGTTTGCTTCTCGCCCCCCAGTTGGGATGCATGTGGGAGGCAACCAGTCAATGTATCCCTCTCATAACCCTCCCTCTCTCGCTCGCGCGCTCTCTCTCTCTCTCCCTCCCTCCCTCCCTGTCTCCCCACCTTATACTCTCTGAAAAGTAATGGGAAAAATAATTTTCAGGTGAGGATTAACAAAAAAACCCACAAAAACACAAAATAGCCATGGCTTGTGTACCTCAGTTGGAGCATCGACTCATTTGTCAAAAGGTGGCAGGTTTGATTCCTGGTCAGGGCAGATAACCAGGTTGTGGGCTCAATCCCAGGTCAGAGGAAACTTATCAGCGTTTCTCACTCACATCAATGTTTCTCTTTCTCTCTCTCCCCCTCTTCCTCCCTCTAAAACACACACACACACACACACACACACACACACACACACACACACACTAGCACATAATTTACTAATAGGCATAATGAAGTTGTTTTTAAAAAATCACTTCACTAAGAGGTCACTCATTAGATCCTACAATCAGAGATATTTTCAAATCAAAGTTAGTTTGACATGACAATAGTGCAGTTAGAGTAGGCTAATTATTGGATCTAATTTGCCACAACTTGTCAATATGACTACAAATAGAGCCTACTAGTACAATTCATCACAAAGAATCTAGTAATCGTATTAAAAAAAAAAAAAAAAAAAAAAAAAAAAAAGGCCAGAAGGTCAAAAATATCCATCTCTGGCTCATGGAGAGACCCTCAACAAGAGCTTTGGGTGGAATAAGTCTGTTGGTAACAGCTATCATATGTCTATCTATCTAGCCTTAAAGTAGCTCAGGTTTTGGTTGAGTTTATTCTTCTAGTTTAAAGAATAAAGAGGGCCATTCACTATGTAATTTCAATAAAAGTATAGTTTGTTCAATACTCTATCACTTGAACATTATAGTGGAAACTGTAATTACTTTAGTTATCACAATGTCCTACAACTGATACAATATTCACCCCTTTTTCCCTTGAGGATGTGTAATTAATTTTAGAGAGAAAGGAACAGAAAGAGAGAGAAACAACTATGTGAGAGAGAAACACAGATCAGCTGCCTCCAGTACTCGCTCCACCCAGGGATGAACCCACAACCTAGGTATGTGCCCTGACTGGTAATCAAACCCACAACTTTTTGGTGTATGTGACAACACTGCAACCAACTGAGCAACACAGCTAGCGCTGATACAATGCTTTTAAATATATATTGATTTCAGAGAGGAAGGGAGAAGGAGACAGAGATAAAAACATCAATGATGAGAGAGAATCATTGATCAGCTGCCTCCTGCATGCCCCCTACTGGGGATCAAGCACACACCCTGGGCATGTGCCCTTGACCAGAATCAAACTCAGGACCTTTCAGTCCAAAGGCTGACTGACACTCTATCCACTGAGCCAAACCAGGTAAGGCACAATACTTTTCTAGCAGAAAATAAAATATAATTATTACTATAAGATTTCTCCAATAAAAATAAAATACAAAGTAAAACCAAAAAATACTATGACTTGTTTTATTAATTTTTAAAATAGAAACTCATTAAGAAGCCAGTCTGTAAGTTCAACTTAACTCGGTTTAAATGCTGAAAAAATTGTTTGTGATTGGCTATGACTATTACGAACTCTCAAAAAACACTCCCTTAATATCAGTGAAGTTTTTTTTCCCCAATAATTCTCTCTGTGTACTGTTAATGGATCACAGTTAAAATAAGCATAAATATTTTCAAATTTTCAACAGTACTGACACTTGGCAGAATTTTAATAACAACATCCAATTCTTATACAACTAAAAACATTTGCTTTTTAGGTTTACCAAGTAGAACTTTCCTATTCTTGAACACAGATTCAAGCAACTCTCATGATTTCACAAATAAAAAAAGTTTACCAATAATATTCAGGATTATAAATAATAAATATTTCTTCTAATTAATTTCCTTTCAATGTGCACAAATCCATGCACCAGGACACTAGTAAATGCAATGTGTCCTCTACTAGTAAGTTTGCTAAATTATCAAGTTTTTATCTAAAATCTTAACTATTCCTTAATATAAAATAAGAGTGAAAGACCAAGTTTCTGAAGACTGATGACTTTACATTCTGTCCCTACTGGCTTTAAAAGGTAAAAACAAAAATTTAGTCAGTGCCCTGGCCAGTGTGGATTGGTTGTTTAGAGTGTGGTCCCATGCATGGGAAGGCTATGGGTTCAATTACTGGATCCCAAGTGAGGTCTCTCCCTTCATCCCTCGCTAAAATCAAATGTTTAAAAAATTTACTTAGTAAATTTAACATTTCACATATTGAAGTATACTGGAGAGATTGGGCTAAATAAAATAAAACACAAACAGTTCTGAGACAGAAGAAGATGTGGTACTTTGGAAAGAGCAAACAAAAATAATCCTTATACTGAAAACCAGAAACTGAACAACTGCAACATATGAAGTAACAGGAGCTTTCTAACCTAAACAACTCCTGCCACTTTCAACTATATACTCCCTTTGGAAAAGGAATAAATAGTCTGTAGAAATGGAAAAAACCTCTTACCGATTATAATTTACTCCCAACCTTCTCAGGTTTAAAAAAAGAAAAAGAAAAAGGTAGCTACAAAAAACACTCCTAATCTTGTCAAAGAAAAAAGGTAGTTACTAATTTAGAAAAATAAAGCAAAAAATTAAAAGGATATTAAAAAATTGGCCCTATGATTATAGACAAAATAGCAAATACCAAAACTATCAGTTACCCAAATTTTTCAAAAATAATTACTTTAGCAGACACTTTTACACTTCTTTTTAAGCAATTCCATTTTAAGAGATACTGTGCTAATCATCGAAGAGCATGCAAACACTTGCTTAAATTTGGGCAGGCCTCTGTCCCCATCTGCAGATAAGTATGCCCAAGAATGTTCCAAGGACAGAACCAATCCAGCAATATGTGGAGGATGAACCTTAAATGCAAAGGGCCACCATCCCAAAGCTAGAGCTAAAATCTCATAACTATTATTAGTATATCCTTACTGGTAAGAAAAAATACGAGTAATGATTTAACACGATTAAATAAAACAATGAGGCTATCCCTTAACCCAGCAGTAGCCAACCTTTCAGACCTCACAGACGACCTGTTGGCCACTCCTGCCTTAACCAACAACCAAAAGAAAACATATGAATTACACTATTGTAATTCATATAAGGCTATTAAAAGAGTAAGAAAATTTTTTAACTTCTAAAAAAGTAAAAAGAAAAATTTTTAACTTCTATAATTTTAACAAGGCAAAGGAAATTCCACCACCAGTGAACAAAATAAAAATCTCAATATTAATTCAAGAATAGCTTCTCTGCCCTGGCCAGTGTTACTAAATGTTAGTGTCAACCTGCACACTAAAGGGTCTCAGGGCTCCATTCCTGTCAAGTGCCAATACCTTGGTTTTGAGTTTACTCCTGCTCCCAGTTGGGACACACGCTGGATGCAACCAGTAGATGTATCTCTCATATCCATGTTTCTCTCTCTCTCCTCCCTCCCTCCCTTTCTACTCTCTCTGAAAAAGCAATGGGAAAAAATATACTCAGGTGAGAATTAATTTTTTTTAATTTTAATTTTAATTTTTTTAAGGAATGGCTTCTCCACCACATAAGATCTATAGGCAGTATTTTGCTACTATTTATTGTCTGGTAGCAAGGCGGAACCACCAACAGAAAACTTTTCCCATTTCTTTTTATTTTTTTAAAATATATTTTATTGACTTTTTACAGACAGGAAGCGAGAGAGATAGAGTTAGAAACATTGTGAGAGAAACATTGATCAGTTGCTTCCTGCACACCCCCTACTGGGGATGTGCCCACAACCAAGATACATGCCCTTGACCGGAATCGAACCCGGGACCTTTCAGTCCGCAGACGCTCTACCCCTGAGCCAAACCGATTCGGTTCTTCCCATTTCTTTAACCTAGTCTTCATGATCTTTAGCCTGCTGCTGGTGCAGCTGAAATGCAACCATTTTCCTTAGCCACACTTATATACTCATCAGTTCCCTTTTTTCATTTACGCTTCCTCTCCCACCCTCCCTGCCCATGGCTTCAGAAAAGTGGAAGAGAGGCACCTGCTCAAAGGATTAAAAGCAAAATAATAATATACAAAAATGGAAACAATCAGCATTAATTTTTCAAACAGATCTTTAATATGCGACAGTGTGATATATTAAAAACTGTCACATTAAAACAAATGACTAAACCTTGAATCTTGAGAAAGTACAATCTCAAGTCATATTGTTCTTATTTAATGCATGAGTAAACAGAGTATTCTATTTGAACTGGCAATGATGTATCATAACAGAAAATTGACTATGTTTCTGTATGTTGCTATAAATTTGTACTAGTCCAAGGCAAATTAAGAGTGCATATAGAGCACTGGCTGGTGTGGCTCAGTGGTTGAACATCAATCCATGAACCAAGAGGTCAGGGCACATGTCCAAGTTGCAGGCTTGATAGCCAGTAGGGGGTGTGAAGGAGGCATCAGATCGATGATGTTTCTCTCTCATCAATGTTTCTATTTATCCCTCTCCCTCTCTAAAAATCAATAAAAACATATTAAAAAAAAAAAAAAAAAGAATGTGTGTGTATCCACATGTTTGCAAATAAAATAAAATCTTCAGTTTGTTTTTCTACCTTCATAAGAGTTTGAACTTGATGCCACATAATGTTATCTACTTTCCAATATAGTTAAAACTTTTAGAGAAGGTAAGTCCATTGTGCAAAAAGAACTTAGCAAATAAAAATGTAGAAACAAAAGGTACCTGCTGTTGCTTGAAATCAGGCTTGTTTTTGATAAGATTATAAACAGTCACGAATTTCATGTATAGTACGTAGGCCTTTTCCTCATCACGATCTAACCTGCTTTCTTCTGCTATCTTGAAGAGCTTCTGGGCACTCTGTACATAACTTAAAATTAGAGAAAAAAATAAAATACTTGACATCTGGTGGGGAAATCATGGGTAAAGCCCACAAAGAACCTTGATAAAATATATTTCATTATTTATTTCAGTTAGATGCAAGTTTGGATGAAATCTGAAAATTCCCCTTATGCTACAAGTAAATACTTCTGTTTCATAAGATTTGCTTATATACCACAAACTCTTCAAAATGCTTTCTGAGTCCAGTTTTAAAAGATTTGCTACAACAGATAATCCTGAGACAAGTGGTCCTCAGGCAGCCACATAATAGCCATACTCTATAATTAAAGAACATACCATTTGTATTGAATTAGGGAAGCTAAAATCTTTATTTTGACTAGTGGCCCAGTGCATGAAATTCATGCTGGGGGGTGTCCCTCAGCCCGGCCTGCACCCTCTCCAATCTGAGACATCCCTCTCGCAATCTGGGACTGCGGCTCCTAACCACTCACCTGACTGCTTGCCTGATTGCCCCTAACCACTCTGCCTGCTGGCCTGCTCACCCCCAACTGCCCCTGACAGCCTGCTCGCTCCAAATTGCCCTCCCCGCCAGCCTGCTCACCCCTAACTGCCCCCCCCCCCCCCGCCAGCCAGATTACCCCAACAGCCCTCCCCCGTTGGCCTGATCATCCACAACTGCCGTCCCCTCTTGGCCCCTAACCACCTCTGGGTAAGGGGCTAAGGGCCCTTTTCAGGCTGGCCACACCTCCTTCAGGATGAGGGTCCTACCGCATGAGGGGCTGATGACTGTTTGCAGGGTGGCCAGGCCCTCCACTGGGGATTCTCAACCCGATGGTGGCATGGCCAGCCTGGATGTTCCAGCTGAGGGCTGTTTGCAGGCCCCTCCCTCAACGGTTGGCCCGGGCGACCCAAACTTCCTGCCCACTCCAGCTGGCTCCATGGCCACCACCCATAGGTCCCTCCTTTGGCGGCCGGCCCAGGCAGGTGGGAAGCTTGACTTTCTCCATCGCCAGGAGCAACCCAAGCCTCTGCCCACTCAGCTGGCTCTTGGCCGCCACCATCTTTGCCCTGCTAATTTGCATGTTCCTTCTTGATTGGCTGTGGGTGTTGCAGAGTGATGATCAATTACCATATTTCTCTCTTGATTAGTATAATATTAAAACAAATTATTTTCCATTCTAATTCCTTTTTAACCTTTGCATAAAATTTCCCCCACCTAAAAATCCAAGAAATTAAGGAAAGAAAAGAGGACATGAGGCCAATCTTTTTATTTAGTTAAAATTTTCTACAAATGGCTGCACTACACTCTGATTCATTGGTCCTGGAAGAAAAAGAGACTTAAAGTCCAAAAATACATCATCTTAAAATTCTACTTTAGTAAAATAACTTGAGGATTCTGTGGCATTAACTCTAAAGACATTTTCCTTGTTGGAGTTTTTAGAAAACAAATTAATAAAATAGGCATTTCTGCAAGAGAAATTCATTCACTTAGGACTAAAGTTTTGGCAACCAAGTTATAGAGCCAATGCCTATCTATAATATGCTTTACCAATACTTATTTATAGAAAGCAGTGAGTTTTGTTTTCTGTATTTTTCAAACTGTGTTCCAAAATTGAGACAAGGACTAATGAAGAAGTTGGTCAGACCAAAGAACTAGACCACCACACAAGGAAAAGGGACAAAGTGGTATTTAAGACCAAAGATGGTCCTGTACAAGGACCATTTCAGTCAGTGTGTATGCTGTGCCTCACATGGCATCATAGTCCTAAGACAGAGGTAAATGAAACCAAAGACAGTAAGGAGATTCTCTATAAATGTTCAGGAATGAGTACATTTGGGATCATAAAAATAAGTTTTTAGAATTGTCATTTCCACCCTATTCCCATTTATCTCTAGCCATGGAACACATATTTTCCTCTAATCTCTAAAATCTGCTTACTCAAGTCTGTGTATTGCTGGAAAGATGCATCTTTTTTTTTTTTTTTTTAATTGATTTCTTTTTTTTGAGAGAGAGAGAGGAAGATAGAGACAGACATTGATGTGTTGTTCCACTTAGGCATTCATTGATTGATCCTTGTATGTTCCCTGATCAGAAATGGAACCTACAATCTTAGTACATCAGGACAAGGCTCCAAGTGGGCTACCTGGCCAAGGCCTACCTTTCTTTCTGAAACTCCTTTTTCCAACTCTATATTATATAAAATAGATCATTAGATTAAAAGTTCTTGTCAAGCTGAATACTGGATAAAAAATACATCTCTCTCCTCTTTTGAATCAAAGAAAGACTATGCTAAGACCATCTCTTACATGTGAAATACACAAGGATAAAAATATTGAATTAAGCAGTATTTTTATATTATGTTATGAAAAGGTACTGATTGTGGCTGAATGAGTTATGTAGAACCCTTAGTCTTTACCTGAAACTTATGATTTACCATTGTCTGGAAAACAGATAATATGTATATCAGAAGACTATATATGTACTCTACCAAGATAAAGTTAAGAACTTCTCTAAGGAGGTCTTACTTTATTTCTGAAATGATGCCATTATTTAAATAAACTTTAAATTTACTCACATAACCCATGTAAGAACACGGAATTGAAGTAAAAGTTAATATATGACTCAGTCAAACTAACGATGGATACATACTTCTTAGTGCTTATTTTTTCTGGTTTAACTTCTGTCTTCTTATTGAGGTCTTTTAGTGAAGAACTGAGGTAGAGTTCTTTAGGATCTGAAGCCACAGAAGGCATGATGAATAATCCTTATTTTTCCACTTTCACAATGGATGGTGTACTTCAGTAAAAGTACTTCTTTTCTGAAACAAAATGAACACAAATGATTCCACTAGTTTTCCTCATTAACAAAACAAATGAGCAGTATAAAAAATAAAACAGCTAACCTGTATTCTTTGCTAACAATTAATTTTAAATTATCTTGAATATATCTATTTTGGGAGTTCATGATATACTGAGTATTAATAAACAATTTATTTTAAAATTTTCATTAATTATTGTTTGTATCATTTTACCTTAAGTATTAGGAATCTTTCCTGTCAAAGGAACTAACAGAATAATAAGAGCTTTTATATTTTTCTTCTATTAAATCTGAATGAATGTGTAGATCATAAATAGAAAGCTTAATTTATAAATACAGGGTATCCCCAAAAAATATATATACATTTTTAACAGCTGATAGCTTAATTTTGAAAATGAAATGTATTTTAATAAACACTGTCTTTAGTTATTCAAAGTATGTGAATACATTTTTTTGAGACACCCTATATCTTTTTCTCATTGATATCTATAATAATAAAAGCATAATATGCTAATTAGACCAGACATCCTTCCATATGACTTTCTGGACGAAGCTGGGGCTGCAAGGGAAGCCTGGGTCCCAAATGCCAGAGGGAAGCCAGTGCTGACAGCTGGGGGAAGGAAGGCCTACTCTTGCATGAATTTCATACATTGGGCCTCTAGTCTATTTATAAAAGGAAACAGTGAGGGAGACAAGTGATAGGCAGGCAAGGCCTTTTTATTGGAGCTAAGGACATATGAACATGTTTCTAGCAGAATATACCCAAGTACTTTGGTTTACTCTGTAAAGGTCATTGATGTTTCATGACATTCTTCATTTCCTCATCTGCTTTGGTAAATTATGACTAGGAAGATGGAGGAGGTTGTAAACAAAATAAACAATAGGCTAGGTACATACCAATTAAGGAGTGTGTGTGTGTGTGTGTGTGTGTGTGTGTGTGTGTATACATAAATGTGCAGGGATGCATGTAGATGGGGCAGATCAGGGGAGCACACCAAATGGGGAGTCTTGGCAAGATCGTGTCACCAAATGAAAACTTCAGTAACCCAATTAAATGTATGCAAGATCTTTAGCTGTGAAGAAATACAATTTGAATAAATAACAACTTTAACACATTTACTTATTTATGTTTAAAATATATTTCTTTATTGATTTCAGAGAGGAAAGGAGATAGAAACATCAATGATGAGAATCACTGATCAGCTGCCTCCTGCACGCCCCCTAATGGAGATTGAGCCTGCACCCTGGGGATGTACCTTGGCCAGAATCAAACCTGGGACCTTCAGTCTGCAGGCCGACAGTCTATCCACTGAACCAAACCAGCTAGGGCAACATTAATACATTTAAAGATTATGATTATGATTCATTTTTTTTCCTACCACTTATTTCCACTGTTTTAATGCTCTTCATTCTATCAGTTCACTATTATTAGATGAATGGACATAAATGAACATCTAATTCTAAAAAGCTGTGTAAAGTAAAAAACTGTAAGAGGAAAACAGCTTCTGTTCACCTATGTGAAACTCCAAAAGCGCCCAATCTACTTGATTCTAGTCACATTTACATTAAATAGTAATACTTTCTGATTTCTTGATATTCATCCCTTCTAACCCTGTACATTAATCCACTGATTTAGCAAACCTAGCTATATATCTTTCTCTAAAGTCATATTTTTATGATTCTCTATTTTTCCCATTTATATTTGCTCTACGTATTTACAAACATGTTTAACCACTTTAATTAGTAACATCAGATCTGTGAACTTATTATAAAAACAATGAGCTCAGCCCAGCCTATGTGGTTCAGGGGTTGAGTGCTGACCTATGAGCCAGAAGGTCATAGTTCGATTCCTGGTCCTGGCACATGCCTGGGGTCAGGCTCAATACCCAGCAGGGGGCATGCAGGAGGCAGCGGATGGATGTTTTTTTCTCTCCCTTCCTCTCTCTGAAATCAATAAAAACATATTAAAAAACAACAACAACAACAACAAAAAACACCAATGAGCTCAAACATAAAGATTTTCTACACTTTTCCCTCCATTCTGCTTACTATGTCTAAATCTATAATGATGGGAGAAAGCCTCTGAACCACACCATCACTGCCAAAGAGATTTATTAATGTTAAATATGTTCTGGTTAGGTATCTAATTCATCAATAATTCACCACCAAAATAGCTAAGAGCATTTATTAAGGAAATAGTATGATAGAGATCTGTTGGATTTCCTCATACATTTTATTATTTACTAAAGGCCTAGTGCATGAAATTCGTGCGGGGGGGGGGGGGGGGGAGACACACGCGCAGGGAGAGGAGGGCTGTCCCTCAGCCCAACCTGTACCCTCTCCAATCTGGGACCTCTCGGGAGATGTCTGACTGCCTGTTTAGGCCCTATCCTTGTGGGCCTAAATAGGCAGAGGACATCCCTTTAATAATTTGGGACTGCTGGCTCCCAACTGCTTGCCTGACTGCCTGATTGCCCCTAACCACTCCCCTGCCAGCCTGATTGAAGCCTAACTGTTCTTATTTTTTAAAAAAATATTGGGGATATAGGAAGAGCCTGCTATCCATATATATAAAAAGCCAGGGCCATGATGACCCAAATGACTAGTCGCCATGAAGTGGCATTGACTGGCGAATGGGCTAAACTGTTGATCTCTTGGTCCCTCCCCCCACCTCCCTCGGGCAGCAGCGGTGGCTTACTCCTGCCTCCCTTGGGTGGCACAGCTCCCTCCTGCCTCCCATGGGTGGCAGTGGCTCCCTCCCGCCTCCAGTAAACCGCCACCGCTGCCCACTGTAGCCAGCGAACCAGCCCGATCAGTAGGTGGAGCGGGCCAACGTCGTGACCCCTTCCCCCATGTGGCTGAGGTTGGCCCGCTCCACCTACTGGCCTCTCCTGATGGGACTCTTCCATCCCAATCAACAGCGGGCTGCTCAGAGCCTGGCCATTTCTGGCAACCCCAAGTCCTTGGGGTTGAGAATTCTGATGGCCCTGCCCAGAGGGTAGAGGTGCCTGACGGGCAGGGACAGGGACCACAGGCCTCCAGGGAGCGCCGCAGAGTTGGCAAGGAGAGGAGAGGGCCTGCGGAGGGGGAGAAGTGAAGCCAGCGGACATCAGCCCAGAATACTGCCCTTCCCCCAGAGGCAGTGGGCCCTCAACCAGAACCCCAGCCCAAATTGGAAGAGCCTGAGAAAGGCTTCAGGAAGTTCTACGCAGAGCTGCGCATTGAGAACGAAACTTCGTGAGGCCCTGACCGAGACCATGTTGTGGCTGGCACAGCTCAATGTGGAGCTGGACTATGCACACAGAGGCAGAACACTTTGCAGAGAGGCCAGCCTCCCTGGAGCTGGAGAGATTTGAGCGCAGGGCCCTGGAGCACAAGGCCACTGAGCTTAAAGAGGAGCTGAAGGGCCTGTCCAACCTCAAGGCTGACAACCAGTGCAAGGACAAAAATGCAGCCCTGTTCCGAGTCATCAGCAAACTTGCCCCTGCACCCACATTTATACAGCTGCTTCTGCCACACGCACCCCTTCTCCTGTGTGAACACGAATGGCAGGGCTGCCAGGGAGTCTCTCAGAAGCCATTACCTCTCCTTGGGACCTCCAGGCTGGGAGGGGAGGACAGAGCCCCCAGGAACCAAGGGGCCATCTGAGGCCAGGATAGAGACATGAGGCTGAGCCAGGTAGGGGGACCAGGGCTGCAGGCAGGACCAGGAAGGGACCGAGGACCAGGAAGTGCCAGGACCAGTAGCCAGGACCAGAGTGGCCACCTGGAGGTACCCTCTCACATGTGCTGCCACCAGTCACCCCTCCCGCCTCTGAGCAGGGACCTGAGAATGTGCCAAGCATCTTGCTGGCCTGGGCCGGATGGGCCTGTATATAGGGTCCGTGTGCAATGGGGAGGAATGTCTCCTAATTTTTGCTACCCCCTGCCCAACACTGGGGGAGAAGGTATTTTTGAGCACGGTGGGGTGGTAGGTGGGGCTGCAAGCAGCGGCGGGCTACTGCACACACGATTTTGCACACTGGGAAAAAAAGTTATACATATATATATGTGTGAAGTACAACTTCTGTACAGGGGTGTGAGTGGAAGCAAAAGCACAAACATTGAGGAATGAAGAAATGAAAGCAGATTGTAGATAACTTGTTAAAAATTGGCAATAAAAGAGAGAATGATGGGATTGGATGGAATGGTATTCCAGAAAAATGATTTCTGAAACGCAAGAAGTAGCAGCTGAGGAATATGCTTTTGACTAAGAGAAAGTAAGGTCAAGAAATTGCTTTTCATCTTGGCAGGTTTGGATCAGTGGATAGTCAGTCAGTCCGAGGAATGACTCAATTCTTGTCAAAGGCAAGTACAATATCTTGGTTGCAGGCTTCATCCCTGGCCCTGGTCAGAGCACAAGCAAGGGACAACCATGTGTCTCTCTCACATTGATGTTTCTCTCTGTGTCTCTCTCTCCCTCCCTTTCACTCTCTCTAAAAATCAATGGAAAAAAATATCCTTGGGTGAGGATTAAAAAAGAACTAACTGGGGAAAGGGCAGAGAGTGGGATGGGAACCTGGTGGAGGAGAGCAATTGGGGGAGGGGGGGAGAGGAACATTTGTAATAATATGAACAATACAAATTTATTTAAAAAATAAAAATAAAAAAGAACTAACTTTTCGGGAAGGTACTTAAGGAAACCTGAGGCCTTAGTGATACCACAACAGACATCTCTGTGGCAGAGGGCAGGGAACACTGGAGCTTGGACTATTAATGAGGTCCAGAAGACAGTAAGAAGAAACCAGTAACAAGAGTTATCCCTGACTTCTGCTCCCAACTAGCTCAGATTACTCAACCACACAAGGCAACATTTGCTCCTCCAACACAGGCCAGCTCTTGAAATGTAATTCCCAAAAACAACAATCCTTTTTTCCAATTCTATTCTCTATCTCTAGGGTCATAAGTACTACTGGTCTAACCACAGAATGTACCAGTATGTTCAAAAAGTCAGGTAGCGCCCTGGCCAATGTGGTTCAGTTGGTTGGAGCATCATCCCTATACTGAAAGGTTGTGGGTTTGATTCCCAGTTGGGCCATGTAAGGGAGGTAGCTGATTGATGTCTCTCTCTCTCTCCCTTCCTTCCTTCCTTTCTTTTTTTCTTTTTTTTTTTTAATATATTTTATTGATTTTGTACAGAGAGGAAGGGAGAGAGATAGAGAGTTAGAAACATCGATGAGAGTCATCGATCAGCTGCCTCTTGCATACCCCCTACTGGGGATATGCCCGCAAGCAAGGTACATGCCCCTGACCGGAATCGAACCCGGGACCTTTCAGTCCCCAAGCCGACGCTCTATCCATTGAGCCAAACTGGTTTCGGCATCCCTTCCTTTCTTTCTAAAAGCAATAAACATATCCTCAGGTGAAGATTAAAAAAAAAAAAAAAAATTCGGTGGAGTCTATTTTGCTGAGTCATGACAATTAGGTTTCCTGGCTAGTAGGTAAAGAAAGCTGCTGATTTGAATCTTCTAAAATGAGGGTCTAAAATGTGTTCTCAGGTGAATCTGTTTCTCATGATTACCTTTAAAGTTTGGATTTTTAAAAGACAAAGGATATTAAAACTATATGTGCTACCTAGGCAACTTAAAATCATAAATCATTAACTATTTCAAAGTTAAATAAAAGGAATACATATTACATGGCCCCATTTGTATAAAGTTTAAAAACAAACAACATTTGTTTGAATAGTATATTGCTGTATTCTATCATTCACAGATATTCTGCTGTATGGAAGACACTGTTTCTAGGAACTCAAAGATCAGATTTGATCTGCTTCCTCACAAAGTTTAAAAAACCTGCCGGGACCGGTTTGGCTCAATGGATAGAGCGTCGGCTTGGGGACTGAAGGGTCCCGGGTTCGATTCCGGTCAAGGGCATGTACCTTGGTTGCAGGCATATCCCCAGTAGGGGGTGTGCAAGAGGCAACTGATCGATGACTCTCTCTCATTGATGTTTCTAGCTCTCTATCTCTCTCCGTTCCTCTCTGTACAAAATCAATAAAATATATTTTAAAAAAAACAAAACCAATGTGACAAAAAATTGTAAGCAATGGTAATACAACATAGTATCATGTCAAACTATAAAGAGATACAATAATGTACAATGGGAAAATTAAGAAGGAAGACTAAGTATGACTAAGTAAGTGGGATGCTGGGAGGCATCATGGAAAGAGATAGCATTTATGTGAGTCTTGGTGGGAGAAGGTTTTTGACAGAGATTAAGAACAGTGTGAGGAAAACTCACAAAAGTAAAGAACATCTTTAGGAACTAGTCAGTACAGAGAATGATCAAAGATCTACTAGAGACTAAACTTGAAAAAAATACTCCAGAAAATGGAAGGCCTTGAATGTCACAAAAAGCATTTATTATTTTATTTTCTAAAAGTAACAGAGCCATAGCAAGATTCTAACAATGGAGTATGTGATCCAAACTGACAATAGTACAGAAGCTTTAAGAGACTGGAGAAAAGAAACACTTTTGTTACCTATCAGAATGATCCTAAGGAAATATGATGAAGGTCAGAACTAGGGCAACAGAGATGGAATAAAGGAGGCAGATACAACAGACACTGCAAAGGTAGAATGACAAAAACTGCAAAGGTAGAATGACAGGACTTGGCAAATGACTAGACAAATGGAGGCAAAGTACAGGAATAAGATTATGATGACATCTGAATTTTTAGTGAAGGTTTCTATGAGAAAGTCTGTACTTTTTTAAAGTTACCTTTTCTGTCCTTATTTAATTCTTGAGAACTGAAATAAGTAGTCATCAAAGGACTAATTTTGTTTCCACTTTAATTCGCAAAATTATCTCTATATATAGAAGCCAAGCGACCGGGATGTCAGAATGACTAGTAGCTATGATGCCCACTGCAGATGGCCAACTGCCCACGGCCCCTTCCCCTTGCCGGCCCCACCCTAGTCAGCCCCCCCCACCTCAATTGGGGTCGGGGCTGGCCAGCCAACCTTCCTCCTCCCCGCCGGATTGGCCCCCATGGGGAGAAGGCCGCTGGAACCCCACCTGTACACGAATTTGTGCACCAAGCCTCTAGTCTAGGGGTGTCGAACTCAATCAGAGAAGGGGCCAAAATCTAAAATCCAGCCTAAATCGCGGGCCGAATGGTTTACTGAACAGTCATAAACTGTCATTGTGATGGAAACGCAGCAGAGTGCAGTGATGACAGCGCGGTGCGGGCCACATTGCAAGGCCTGGCGGGACAGATTTGGCCCGCGGGCCTTGTGTTTGACACATGTGCTCTAGTCTATATATATATAATCCTAAGCTACTGTTTGACCAGTACCTATGATGTGCACTGACCACCAGGGGTCAGACGCTCAACACACAGGCATGGAAACATGGGACAGACTGATGAATCTCAGAGGGAAGGGGAGAAGGGGGAGGGGAAGAGATTAACTAAATATCTTATATGCATACTAGAGGTCCAGGGCATAGATTCATGCACTGGTGGGATCCCTCAGCTTGGCCTGTGGACTGGGCTGAAACCAGCAGTCTGCCATCCCCCGAGTGGTCCTGGATTGCGAGAGGAACTCTAGTATAAGCTAAATTGTCAAATAAGATGCCTGGTGTTGCCCCAGCTGGGTGGGTCAGTTAGTTGGAACATTGTCCCACCTACCAAAAAGGTTGCAGGTTCTATTCCCAGTCAGGCCACATACCTAGGTTGTGGGTTCGATCCCTTGATCATGGTACCTATGAAAGGAAACTGAACAATGCTTCTCTCTAAAATAAATAAAAACATATCTTCCAGTGAGGCTTTAAAAAAAAAATAAAAAAATAAAAAGATGCTCAATGTCAAATACAGCAAAGCCCTGGCCAGTGTGCTCAGTGGCTAGAGCACTGGCCTGCACCCTGAAGGATCCTGGGTTTGATTCTGATCAAGGGCACATGCCCAGATTACGGGCTCCATCCTGTGTGGAGTGTGCAGGAGACAGCCAATCAATGATTTTCTGCCATCATTGATGTTTCTCTCTCCCCCGCCCTTCCTCTCTGATATCAACAAAAATATACTTCAAAAAAAGGTTAAGAACTCTAGCTTTTTTTAAATAGCAATGCTCCAAAAGTAAAATCCAGGCAGTGCTGAAAATGAGTTAACAAGTGGGAAGAAAATGGAAGGCACATATATCCATCTCTTTTTAAAATCCTTCTGATCCTTCCAAAGAGAAAGAGAGATTAGATGATTTGAACCACAAAGGAAAGACTACAAAAGTGAAGATTGAGGTTTGTGGTAATTTAAACTGGTCCTGATATCTCCACTAGGGTTTAACGCCAGCCATTGTGGAGATTCCTGGCAACCCTGGAAGGAAAGCAAAGTTTGTCTTCCTTGCACCCATCATCTCATCTCACCTTTGCCCGTCAACAGTACGAGTATGCATTATATGTTCTGACTGACTTAAATTTCATTTAACCCACTTTATACTTATTCTAGTTAAAATGACACACATATCATGAATATTGATGAAATGTGTGTGTGTTTTTTTTTAAAGCAATTCTAAAGTACTAAGAAGACTCAACCTTTTCAAGAAATGTCACTGCTAAAATTTGTTATTTTCTGAGTATCTACTATGTGTCTAGCACTGTACATTTAGGTCACAACCAGCTTTTAAAAATATAAAACTGAGGAGAAAATGTGAGAGAATTTTACATACAGTAAAGACCTATTTCATGAAATTTTATTTTTGGTTATATGCAAGTATGTATGCTTATATAGAGCACTGAATTGAAATGTAAAATGTATATCTTGGCCCTGGCCAGGCAGTTCAGTTGGATAGAGCAGTGGTCGGCAAACTCATTAGTCAACAGAGCCAAATATCAACAGCACAACGATTGAAATTTCTTTTGAGAGTCAAATTTTTTAAACTTAAACTTTTTAAACTTAAACTTCTTCTAATGCCACTTCTTCAAAATAGACTCGCCCAAGATGTGGTATTTTGTGGAAGAGTCACACTCAAGGAGCCAAAAAGCTGCATGTGGCTCGTGAGCCGCAATTTGTCGACCACAGGGTTAGAGTATCGTACCGGTGCACCAAAGCTGTGGGTTCAATCCACGGTCAGGACACATACAAGAATCAATCAATGGCCAAGCCGGTGTGGCTCAGTGGTTGAGCATCAACTTATGAAACAGGAGGTCAAAGTTCAATTCTCAGTCAGGACACATGCCCAGGTTGTAGGCTTGATCCCCAGCGTGGGGCATGCAGGAGGCAGCTGATCAATCTCATCACTGATGATTCTCTCTCTCTCCTCTTTCTTCCTCTCTGAAATAAAAATAAATTTTTTAAATCAATCAATAAAAACATACACAAATGTATTTTTTTCTCTCTCAAATCAAATTTTTTTCTCCTAAAACAGACCACTATTTTCTGTCTCAAATCAATAATAATTTTTTTAAAAAGTAAAATGTATTTCTTAATACAATAGGTTACACTGAAAAAGTATTAAAGTTCTGCAAAGCATGATCCATAGGCTAAGTGTGATCCATAGGCTAGTGCAGGTTGGGAAACTTTTTGTTAAGTCTGTGATAAAATTTAAAGCTTATAACAGAATGTAACAATTAAACACACTGAACTTTTCATATTAGTTACTTCCTCTATGAAGAAAGCAGTTCAATTATTATATTCTAGCTCAAGCTGCAAGTCTGTAACAGAGACTGGCTAGTTTGAGTAACATTGCTCTAGGGCAGTGGTTCTCAACCTTTCTAATGCTGTGACCCTTTAATACAGTTCCTCATGTGGTGGTGACCCCAAACCATAAAATTATTTTCGTTGCTACTTTATAACTGTAATTTTGCTACTGTTGTGAATCATAATGTAAAATATCTGTGTTTTCCGATGGTCTTAGGCTCTACAGCAGTTCTCAACCTGTGGGTCGCTGCTGACCACCAGGGGGTGAGTACAGAACATGGTAGGCATGAGTCACAGCGGGGTGGTGGAGCAGGTGAGCAGGGCCCCAGACCAAGGCAGGACACCAGTCGCTGTCATCATGGCGAGCCTCTGGTGGTTACTGAAAATTCTTTGCTCCTGTATGCCATAGTCCCGCCCAGCACTCGCACTTGCTGCTGGCACCAGCCCCGCTCACACCCATGTCCAGTACTGCTGTTTGCATCCACTGCCAGCACTTGGTGCCAGGCCCAATAGCTTGCTGGCCCCAATCACCCCTCAAGGCTTCTCCACCTCCCCCTGCTCCTGAGGGGCGATCGGGGCTGGCAGCCATTGCTTGCACCAGTTGATGGTGCTGGCCCTGCTGGCATTCGCAGTTGACACTAGCTCCAAAAGCTCCACCCCCAGTAGATGGTGCGAGCAGGGCCGGTGTCATCAGGTCATCAGCAGGTCATCAGCGTGTGGGAGTGGCAGCAGCAGGAGCAGGGCTGCCAGCAGACAAGGGTTGGGGGTTGGGGGGCTGTGGCGAGAGGGGAGGGGTGAGGCAGGGACATGGAGGATGGGCCAAGACCCACCCCTGTGCCCACTATAACTTCATGGCCCACAATTCCTTTCAAGGTGCACGAATTCGTGCACTGCATCCTGTGTGTGTGTGTGTGTGTGTGTGTGTGTGTGTGTGAACAGTGTCCCCCCAAAAATATGCACTTTAACAGCTGATAGCTCAATTTTGAAAAATAAAATGCATTTTAATAAACAATGCCTTTAAAATTATACAAAGTGTGTGTATACATTTTCTTGGGACAACCTATATATATATGCTGAAAATTTTATGGAAAAAAATTACATGTGCTGGATTTATTTTCCAACTGTCATACTTTACAAATGTCTTTTTTGTTCTTTTCCATTATGTTCACATTAATAAACAAATGATCATAATGATAAATAAAGTTCAAGTAAATATGTAAAAAACCAGGCTAGAAAGACAGGTTTCTATCAGTTTTTTTCATGCATTGTTTCTCAAAGAATACAATACATACATAAGTGCAATTAATGCCTATTTATATCATTAATGACAGATTGTTGCTGTTTACAATGATAAGATCCTTACTATTTAATTTTAAAGATCCATCTAATGTGTCAAAAGAAATGCACATTTAAGGCAATCATACCAATATGATAAAGACAAAGCACAACCTACATCTTCTTTCACATAAACTGGTCCAAGTGCTATAAAGTCATAAGAAACTATCTGAATCCATCATGAAAGAAATTCAACGACTCAAAAAGAAAATCTGTTGAAATGCAAAATCGGCTTACACAGCAAAGCCACAGAGCAAACCTAGAACAAGAAAACACCCTTAACAAATATCACTTAACAATTTCAAGTGCTGCAACAGAAAATACACAAACTTAAGGATGCTTGCAGATTCAGAAAGAGTAACATCCATTAGTGCGGAATCCCTTTCATCTTAAATTCCCTGAGCTCTTAACAAATACTAAATTCCTTTGGCTCTGCAACACCTGTCTTCAGGTAAACATTTTGTTAGTGATTAAGTGACCTGCCTCAAGGTCACAGAATGAACTGGCGGCACAAAATAAACCCAGAAGTGTGGTCTGCAGTTTTATGCCTAAATGAACATCACCGCGATTCGGGGTTCTGATAATTTCCAAGGTGGAGTGGAGGTGAAATTCACTTGTCCCACAACTCTAGGAGAGGCATTTTAAGACAGTAAAAGCTTCTATTTGAGGTAAGTCACGGTTTTCATTTGATGAGCTTAGAGGTTCTTTAAATTCATACCCGGACTTCGCTGAAAGCAAGTCTGGGACACGGGAGGGGTTGCGAAACACTCTGCGGGGTTAAAGTAAGGCCCGGGATCGTGGCTCGTTAGCAAGAATTGAGAAAAGGGAAGCAAGAGGTACTGTGTGTACATTTCGGGTCTGGGGAGGGGGAGGCATGGCCAAAGCCACCTTGTAGGACCGGAAAATCCGAATCCACACGAAACTCACTGGGTAACTCCAGGTGGGCAGCGGGGGAAACTGGAGGCTGGGCCCTCCCTCCGAAAGCCGAGGCCAAGTTCGGGTCGTCCCACCCCCTCCGCGGTCAGGGCTGGTCTCCTGGGTGACCAGCAGCCAGAGGAAGGAAAGGGGCTCCCTGCGGACGGCTTGCGGGGAACACAGGCCAGGACCCAGACCCGCACTCACCTTTGGCGCCAGACGCGCTTTCACGAACGCCGGGCTCCTGGCCCAAGGCCCATCTCCCACCAACCTCAGGAGCAAACCGCGTTCGCCATCCCGACGCGGCCGGCCCAGCTCATCCCCCTTTCCCAGGCTGCACTGCGTTGCAACGCGTCTCGCCTCTGACGCCGCGGAGGGCGGGGCCGCGCGCGCATGCGCGCACGCACTGCTGACGCCAGGCTCCTCCCCGGGCCCGGCCACGCCCGTGCGCGTGCGCGGGAGGCGGAGGGCGAAGGCGGGCTAGCAGAACCCGGGCGAGCGCTCCTAGCGCTGTACTTTTGAGTCCCGCTGGTTCCCCTGGTGTTGCTAGCATCCTGGGCCTCGTCGTGGGTGAAGCAGGGCTGCTTTTGCGCCTCTTATCTACGTATCTCCTCCTCAGCTCGGACAGTGAGGGCTGACTGGAAAAAGAACTAGGATCCTCCCAAGTTTGGGTGAAAAGTTTTAACATTTCTCTGAAGCCAGGCCTACGGTCAAAAGGAGAGCGGGCACGATCCTAAAACATACTATCGATATGTACGCACATCCTAGGTTCCAGTTAAAGGCTCAACTAAATGGAAACTATCTGGCCAGGGCAACCCTAGCTCATTTTCAAATGTGTATTGTATAATAATAAACCAGGCAGTAGTATCTATGGTTCCTATAACCAAATGGTCACTCGCTGTGTAGCCCTGTAGTTATCACAGCTTTAATTTCTGGGCCATCCAATAGAAGCAGTAGTCCAAAACTTACCAAACCTGGTTCATCCTCCAGCCGTTCCACAAATATTTACTCAATGTGTGCTCTGTGTCAGGCATTGTTTTAGACTTGAAATAGAAAGTCCCTCCTTAACATAGAATTGGCTTACATTTTAGTGGAGGAGACAAATCATAAGCAAATGCATATATATATATCATGCAGGTGTTGTTTAGTGCTGAGAAGAAAAATAAAACAGGACAAAAGGCCAGCAAAGACAGTGGTAATTTTAATGGGAGAATCAGGGAAGAGCTTTTTTTCTTTTTTAAAATATATTTTATTGATTTTTTACAGAGCGGAATGGAGAGGGATAGAAAGATAAATTGATCAACTGCCTCCTGCACACCCCCCACTGGGGATGTGCCTACAACCAAGGTATAATACATGCCCTTGACTGGCATCAAACCCGGGACCTTTGAGTCTGCAGGCCGACACTTCGTCCATTGAGCCAAACCGGTTTTCGACTGGAAGAGCTTTTTTCATCTTTTTATTATTTTACAGGTTTATGTCTTCTCTCCTTTCTGCCTTTGTTTTTTAATCTAAACTGAAGAGTTTTAATCTGGTTATTATGTTCTTCAGTGGTTCTCCATTCCAGTTGTTACTTTGTCTTCAGGCTTTTCCTTCTATTAGTTATACTTACAGATATACTCAAATAATACCCAGAATACAATGTAACAAATGGTGATGCACATACTTTTATCTTCTTAAAAAATGTTTTTATTGATTTTAGAGGGAGAGGGAGAAGCATTAATGCAAGAGTGTAGCATTGATCAGCTGCCTCCTGCACGCCCCCTATTGGGGATTGAGCCCAAAACACGGGCATGTGCCCTGACCAGAAATTGAACTGGTAACTGTTTTTTTGTTTGTTTTTAAATATATTTTATTGATTTTTTACAGAGAGGAAGAGAGAAGGAGAGTTATAAACATCGATGAGAGAGAATCATTGATTAGCTGCCTCTTGCACCCCCCCCCCCACTGGGGATGTGCCCGCAACCAAGGATCGAACCTAGGACCCTTCAGTCCACAGACCGACGCTCCATCCACTGAGCCAAACCAGTTTCGGCACTGGCAACTGTTTTATGCATAGAATGAAACTCAACCAAGTAAGCCACATGGGCCAGGGTGCATATACTCTTATCTTAACAAGAGAAAGTTTTGTTTGTTGACCCTATCACAAAATTTTCACCTACTTAACTGAGGGTTTCTGATGAGTAACCCTTTCATCAAAGGGTTACTTAAGCCTTTTAAGAATTGTCTTTGGCCCAAACCAGTTTGGCTCAGTGGTAGAGCTTTGGTCTGCGGACTGAAAGGTCCCAGGTTCGATTCCAGTCAGGCGCATGTACATTGGTTGCGGGCACATCCCCAGTAGGGGGTGTGCACATCCCCAGTAGGGGGTGTGCAAGAGGCAGCTGGTTGATGTTTCTCTCTCATCGACATTTCTAGCTCTCTATCTCTCTCCCTTCCTCTCTGTAAAAAAAAAAAAATCAATAAAATATATTTTAAAAAAAATTGTCTTTGCAATTTTGTCATACCGTTTCCCCGAAAAAAAGACAGTGTCTTATATTAATTTTTGCTCCCAAAGATGCGCTAGGTCTTATTTTCAGGGGATGTCTTATTTTTCCATGAAGAAGAATATGGTACACATTTATTGTTAAATGAAAATAAAGGAATTTTATTACCTGTATACAGTACGGTAGTATGGTAGTTGTCAACACAAACCAGAAAAACTGAATCCTACAGTATCAAGAATTTACTCATTTATTCAATGACAATCATGTCATCATCTTCTGGAACATCATCATAACAATCCAATTCCTGGATTTCCTGGTGAATTTCTTGTGACTCCATTTCTTTCAGAATCAGTGGACCAAATCTCTCATGTTTAGCCTAGGGGGTCCTTATTTTTGGGAGGATGCATTATATTTCACTCAGAAGGAAACCTGTAAGTAGGTCTTATTTTCAGAGGATGTCTTATTTTCAGGGAAACACGGTACTAACATTAACTGGCAAAAAAAAAAAAAAAAAAAAAAAGATAATCCATTCAACAGCCATAGACAATTGAGCTATGAGAGCATTAAATTGAGATCATGGACTCAACATACATGCTTAAAATGTTTCTACATATTTACACATACACAAGGAAAACTGTTAAATTTTAGCTATAGTGATATTTTAAGGAAGCATCTGATTTAAAAAAGAGACTTCAAGTTCAAATTAAAAAATGTCCTTATGCAATTTATTCCTAGGAGTTAGATGACTCCTAACTATCTAAAGTAAAATAATGTCATCTATAGGAGTAGGAGTGCAATTTTTGATGGGGTGCTTATTCTTTCAAGTCATAGGTAAATGTATTAAATAATACATGCCCGCTGTTTTTCAGACTTAGATATTATCAAGCAATCTATGGCTTCTATAAACACAATCGCACATGGTGCAGGTTCTAAACTAAACTTTATAGACTTAGGGCTAGTCAAATCCCCAGGATCCCCCAGTTTGTCCATCCATGGAGACTGGTGCCTGGACCTGGATACACCTTGGGAAATGTTCTGGAAAAGGAATCCTGACTCCCTGCTCCCTTGAGTGGGGATCACCCTGCAGATTTGAAAAACGGAGCTTTTCTATTTGGGTTTCAATCATATTGCTTTAAATACAAGCTTTTTGACACTAGCTGTCTGGGAAGTTTTCCTTACCCACGCTGGTTTCTGCCTGAAACCTTACAGCCTCCCTGTAGAGACAGCTTGTTGCTAGGCTGCAGGAAGAGAATAAGAACACTGGGTTACCCAGCAATAGACTAGTGTGCCCTTCTTCAACTGTGCAAAAGAAACAACCTCAAGTTCACATTTAGTCGGTAAGAAGAGGGAGCCACAATTTGCATTTTAAGATGTCCATGGTGACTCTGATGCTGGTGGCCATGGACGAGACCTGAAGAAATGTTACTTCACCCAGTTATGAGAAAACATTCTCTTCACTCTGAGTTTATTTGTAATATAGCTGTCTGTGAGAAATTTTGATGAAGATTTTTGAAAGTCTAACTAGATTCTTCATTCAATTATTGGAGAGTTTATTATCTTATCTCTGAGGTATTTTAAAATTCGAAGTCCATCAGCATGTCATTCTAGCAAAGGTATAATGTCCCTGGGTCTCAGTGTCCCACGGTACTTGTTGCAAACACCTCTGAGAGATAGCTGCCCTCGAGTTCTACCCGAAGCCAGACAGTCCAGTTTCTCCCCATATGAGTCCTGGTCTCCAGAGTCTTGCCCAGAACTGGAGTTGGGAGCTTGTACCTCCTGTGGATTGAAAAAGCCAGCCTCACCGAAACCGGTTTGGCTCAGCGGTAGAGCGTCGGTCTGCGGACTGAAAGGTCGCAGGTTCGATTCCGGTCAGGGGCATGTATGTTGGTTGCGGGCACATCCCCGGTAGGGGGTGTGCAAGAGGAAGCTGGTCGGTGTTTCTCTCTCATTGACGTTTCTAGCTCTATATCTCTCTCCCTTCCTCTCTGTAAAAAATCAATAAAATATATTTTTAAAAAAAAGAAAAAGAAAAGAAAAAGCCAGCCTCATACTCGGTTGCCAGCCCTCTCCAAGTGCCCGTGCCTCAATACCTCTAGACTTTACTTCCGCAGCTCCTCTGAGTCTCAGTGTGCTTTTCTAGTTGTAGAATTTCCACTTAGCTAGCCTTCCTGTGTTTCTGGATGATGTTTGTTTTGTCTTTTAGTTGTAATTTTGAAGTGGTTGTGTGTGGCAGCAAGTTCAGGTGTTTACCTCTGCTGCCATCTTGGTTTCTCCCTGGATAGTCTCTTTCTTAAAATGCCTGATGATTGGGCTTTTCATTTTTTAACTTATTTGCAGAAATGTTAAATATATTCTGTGTATGCATATTTTTTATTTTCATATTGACAATATCTTCTTTCACTCTGTGTCTTGTCTTTTCACTGTTTATTGGTGTCTTTTGGTGAACAAAAATTTATAATTGTTTAATAGTCCTAATTGATCACATTTCCCCCCATTCATGGTTAGTGTTTTTGTGTTCTGGTTAAGAAAATTTTGCCTATTCTGAGGTCAGAAAGGTTTTCTATTATTTAAAAAAATCTTCCCCATCTGCTTATTTTTCTGAACTAATGGGATTTGTTCACCTGTATGCATCAAAGCCCAATCGAATGTGAACAGTTTGCAGCAAAAAAAGTAAAGCTTTATTTTATTTATTTATTTATTTTTAATATATTTTATTGATTTTGTACAGAGAGGAAGGGAGAGAGATAGAGAGCCAGAAACATCGATGAGAGAGAATCATCGATCTGCTGCCTCCTGCACACCCCCTTCCGGGGATATGCCCGCAACCAAGGTACATGCCCCTGACTGGAACCGAACCTGGGTCCCTTCAGTCCCAAGCCAACGCTCTATCCATTGAGCCAAACCAGTTCTGGCTAAAGTTTTATTTTTTAAGGAAATGGAGCCAAACCTGGAGTCACAGGTGAGGCCATACTCAAAGACCTGGCTTCTCTACTAGAGGCTATATTGTTCCACTCATGACTTTTAAAATAACTGAGTTGGAAAAGTTTTGAAAATCAACATCTATTCAAATTGAAGAGCTACTTTAAAAAACCAGTCACAGAGTCCTGTGATATCAAATCTGAAGTAATTGACCAAGCAGCTCACTGCAAGCAGAACCTTAGGGAAAGCAATTACACAACTCCCACTTTACTTTAGCCAAGTGTCTCTTTTACCAAGTAGGCCATATTGCAAGCCAGTGAGACATGATTTAATTGCAAAGGGGCTGAAATAAAAAACTGAAATCATCTGAAGTGGAATCTGAGATTCTTTCTCTCTTATGTCTGGAAATTTTCAATTATATCAGGGAGTATTTTATATCTTTCCACTAATACTGTGACACCATGACCTTGTGCCATCTTCCCCCCCCCCCCTGCAAAAATCTTTATTTCATTTGGTCCAATGCATGGAAGATGGCTCCAGGGTGGTTAAAAGAATGGCTAGTAGTTTCGGGAAGAGGTTCAGGTAAAAGCCAGAAACACCAGAGGGATGCAGAGGGGCCTCTGAAAGGCCTCTGGGCTCCAAAGGCTCCTAGTTGTGCTTGAGGGTGAGCCTTTCGAGGAGATACTCACCCAGCCAAGCCTGGGGGGCAGCCAGCCTGCGGATGTTAGTCAGGTGGTTGCCCATCTTCTCGATGAGTTTCACCTCCTCATCCAGGAAATGGTTTTCCAGAAAGGCACAGCGATGAGGGTCTGGGATGGTAGGACCAAGGGCCTGCAGCTCCCAGAGGGCCTGGTTCAGGTTCCTCTTCATGGTCAGGGCAGTTTCCATGGCGTCCTGAGTTTTGCTCCATTCATCTTGGGAAGGTTTCAGCACATCCTGGAAGAGAATGCGACCACCACGCTAGTTTTGCAACATTAAGAGATGCTCAGCGCCTTCACACTTCTTCTCCACCAACCTGAGGAAGAAGTGGCCCACACCCTCACGAGCCACATCACGGTGGAAATAGTAGCCCAGAGAGAGGTAGGTACCGTGTTTCCCCCCAAAATAAGACATCCTCCAAAAATAAGACCTAGCGCATGGAAAGATAAGACAGCCCCTGAACATAAGACCTAGCGCAACTTTGGGAGAAAAAATTAATATAAGACACTGTCTTATTTTCAGGGAAATAGGGTAGGAGGCCCGCAGATGCAGGTTGGCCAGGTGGTTGACCACAGCCTCCACCTCGATGGAATAATTCTGACGAATTTGGGAGCTCGTGGTTGTTCAGCAATAGAAGTTAAGGTATTAAAAACAAACAAACAAACAAACAAACAAAAAACAAAAACGGTTGGCTGGTCCTGAAGGTGTTTCTTAAGGCGGTGACTGGGTAAGATGCAGGAGGGTGGTCAGAGGCTGGAAGAAGGGGTGTCCTTGGATCTGTTCTGTCCAAACACTGTTGAAGCAAAAGGCAGATCTGGTACCGCTGAGGGCACTGCCTCTTGCTTTATTTATCTCTTCTTTCACCTTCAGTGTTTGGCATGTTCTTCATTTTCTCTTTCAACTTACAAACAAGCTCAGTCTCCCTAGCTCATCATATGATAAAAATTCACTACCTCTTTCCTCATACACTTTTCCTTCATCACCAAAGTTCACACAAAAAATAGGAAGTAGAGACATGCGCTGTCTCTACTTTCTCACTTCCTATTTCTCCTTAATCACTTGTCCAATCTTATTCCTTATACCAGCCTGTGGAAATTACTCTCTTGATGAATCTCAAAATTAGTGTTTCCAAACTGAATTTTTTCACTTTCCCAAGCTTTATCTTTTATGTCTCTTTCTGTTAAGGGTCACTCTCAAACACTTAGGTTGCCAATATCTGTATAGCTATGTCGACAAACCTTCTTCCACTTGATCTCTGCCTTCCACCCCTCCTGCCATTTTCTACATTATCTCATTACCTCTTACAGAGCTATTTTAATGATCTTCTAATTGCCCTCCTTGCTTCTTGTGTGCCCTTGTCCAACCTATCCTGTACAAAACTATAGATTAATCCTCTTAATTCCAAGTTCTAACCTTATCATGTCCTAGTTTAAAGACAGCTTTCCCCATTGTCTTTAATACTATCTCAAAATGGATCAAATTCACTTATTTTTACTATAGTAAAAACTATTTTACTTCATGCTTTAAGTTCTCTACCTTTGTTTATGCAGTCCTGGATTCCCTCCATTTCTGAATGTCTAAATTCTTCTCATTTTTCAAGATAAAAGGTCAATTCCTTAATGAATACCCTTTCCTACCTTCTCTATCTGATAAACTCTTCTTCCTTCAAGAACCAGTTCAAACATTATTTTTTTCTTTATACTGTCTGTAATCCGAGTTAATTACTTTTTTTTTTTTGCAGTTTAAAAGATCTCACACATTTATTACTAAACCAATCTACTAATATAGAAAAAAACCAACAGAGCAAAATCATGAGTCCAATAATTTTCCAATTAAAATGCCCAACTGTTCAGACAATAGTGATCTTTTCAGCCATTTAAAGGTGCAGGCAACCTGAATACAGCAAAAATATGTGTCATCTCTCATGTGTGATTACTCATAGACCCAATTTGGCTCTCCAATATTTCCTCTACAGGTTGTACCTGATTTTATTACCAGTTTTTATCCTAATTAATTGGGAGAATGGGCCAATCCTGCTTTTGTTTCTTGGCCTGAAAGTCTTTTGGGAAGACATGGTGAAGGAAATCAAATGCACACACCTCGATGGAGGAGAAAGAGCTAATTACTACTTTTTTAAAAATGCTTTTTCTTAATTGATTTAAGAGAGAGAGAGAGAAAGCTAGAGGGAGAGAGAAACTGATGTGAGAGAGAAATATCCATCAGTTGCCTCCAGTATGCAATCCCTACCAGGAATTTTACCTGTAACCCGGGCATGTGCCCTGACTGGGAATCAAACTGGTGACCCTTTGGTGCATGGGATGATGCTCAATCAACTTAGCGACACTGGGCAGGGCTGAGTTAATTACTCTTAAAAAAAAAGTCTTTTATTTTTTTCAAGAGGAATTATGTTAGAGAAAAAGGAAGAGGGAGAGAGGAACATTAATGATGAAAGAGAATCACTGATCTGCTGCCTCCTGCACACCCTACACTGGGGATTAATCCCACAACCTGGACATGTGCCCTGACCAGGAATAGAACTGTGATCTCCAGGTTCATCACTCAACCATTGAGCCACACTAGCTGGGCAGAGTTAATTACGCTTGATCTCTGCTTCCGAAGCACTGATTTTTTTTTTCCAGTGACTTTTTAGTTACTATGCTCCTCAAGAGCATGTACAATTTTAATATTTGCATCCCAGTGTCTAGCCTAATACCTTACACAGATACACCTATGATTTCTATTGACTGAATGAGTAAACCCATTTTTGATCTGTAGTTGGAAGTAGGTTTTATTAAATTGCTATAGCTTTTTCTCTATATACCTCTTATGTCATATCACTTTCTACCATATGTAATTGTTATTTATGTAAACATCTTACATTCTCTGATAGATGATTATCACCTAAGGACCAGAGACCCAGCCTTGTCATATCTGAGGACCTCACGGAGTCCAGTAAGAGGGAGCTTTACATACCAACATCATTGTCACAAGTGACGAGGCCCTTAATCAGAACATACCACGACACACCTCAAGAACACAATGTTCCAAAGCTAAAATGCTAGAGACAGGCCAAGGCTAGCAACTAAGAGACCTTGTTTTTCCCTGTCTTCATGAAGTGGTAGTACAGGTTTCCATAAATAAGCATTGTTGCTTGGCAAAGCTGTTCATTTATTTATTCATTAATTTGCAAACCACTTTGTGGAAAATAAGGAGGATGTGTTTAGAGTAGTTACTATATGCCAGGGATTTTCACATGCCTTACCTCTAAATCACCATAACATTATGAGATGAGCATTATTGTTCTAAATTGACAAACAAAGAGAACAAAGCTCAGAATGCTTTAGTGATTTATTTAATGCCATGGAGCTGGTGAGTGACGGAACCGGGATTTGAAAGCAGGTGTGTGAGACTCTTAAGCACAAGCTCTTTTCCACCTCATCATGCAATATAAATACACTCAGAAGGTTTTCTGAGAAATGACCAGAGAAGTCCTTGAACCTGGGGAAAGTATAACCGCCAGGACCAGGAGTCCAAGCTTGCATCAAACTTTATATTGAGAAAGTCCTTGAGAAACACAAATAAACTTGCCAAGTTTTATCTTGAGCACCAGGAAACACTTACTTCTCAGTAGGCTTAGGGGTTAGGGAATGTTTACCAGAGAGGATAGAGGAAAGAAGATAGTTATGGTTGTGGGAAAAGGGAATGGAGGCTACAGGATTTGATAGCTAGGAATCAGAAACATTAAAACAAATTAGAAATCAAGTGAAACTCACTCTCGTGGGAAACACATTGAAGGGGACACATTTGGAACTGAAGTTAGGGGGTGCTCATGGCCCTAGACCTGTTAGGTTTAATTCAACTAACATGTAAAGTGTGCTGGGCACTATAACAGGTGCTAAGAATACAAAGAAACAAATGGATCCTGTCTTTCAGAAATGGACATGGAGCACACTGTTGATAAAAATAGGTGAGTCTTTTCTAAAAGGCTACTGAAAACCAAGAGTGATAGAAGGGAATCTATGGGCTATTAACATCAGGCAGGCCAAAGGTTCTCTGTTTACCTAACACTGCATTTGATGATCAGCAGTCTTATCTACCTACAACCTATATATGCACAGCAAGATGCATGTCATCCAATGCCTAGGCCCTACCTCAAGAAGAATAATTAAGAGAGAAAATTTAAATACTGCTTCACATAGGAAAGTGAATGAATTGGATGCTTTACTGCCTTTATTTCAATTCTTAAAACAAGTATTAAAACTTCTATCTTCACTTCCAGTGTTCCAGTCAACAGTTTGGAGACCTATCAGTGTGCCTGACATTTAGTGAGCATTTAATAAATTGTTGAATAAATGAACAAAGCAGTTATGGGCCAAACACTGTGTAAAGTGCTATAGAATATACAGAGAAATAGCCTTAAGAACTAATCAGCAAACAAGGTGAGACATTGTCAAGAGTGACATCAGCTCTAACTGGTTTGGCTCAGTAGATAAAGTGTCAGCCTTTGGACTGAAAATCCCAGGTTCGATTCCAGTCAAGGGCACATACCTTGGTAACAGGCACATCCTCAGTAGGAGGTGTGCAGGAAGCAGCTAATGTTTCTCTCCCGTTAATGTTTCTAACTCTCTATCCCTCTTTCTTCCTCTCTGTAAAAAAATCAATGAAATATATATTTTTTAAAAGTGAGATCAGCCGAAACCAGTCTGGCTCAGTGGATAGAGTGTCAGCCTGCGGACTGAAAGGTCCCAGGTTCGATTCCAGGCAGGGCATGTAGCTTGGTTGTAGGCACATCCCCAGTAGGGGGTGTGCAAGAGGCAACTGGTCGATGTTTCTCTCTCATCGATGTTTCTAACTCTATATTCCTCTCTCTTCCACTCTGTAAAAAAACAAACAAACAAAAAATCAATAAAATATATTTTTAAAAAAAAGTGGGATCAGCATAAACTAGAGTAGGAGCACTTCAAGAGACTGAAGTGGGGCACTATCAAGACCTATATTCCAGTTCTTTAACAGACTAGCTCATGCAGAACATTTTGCCCTTATATTCATTCATCTTCTCACTTGTAAAATGAGGAAACTGTTTTAGGTGGTATTTGAAGACCTTCCCAACTCTTAATTTTTACATTTATATTCTTAGATGGGGAAAGCCTTATATTGTATACTATATTTTAATACATATTAAAATAGACATGAGATATATGTAATTCTCATTGTTTAAATAACAAAGCAATACCAAAAAGTGTGCACTGAAAAGTCCTGTTCCCATCACTGTCCCACTTAAGTGAATACTAGTACATATATTTCTTCTCCCCTTATTAAAAAACAGCACACTATATGTACTTTCTGCACCTTCCTAATAATGATATAAGTTCATATTAAGCTGATGGTTTTCTCTCAGTAATCATAGATCCCATTTATTCCACATATGGTCTGCTATATAGGTGGTTATTTTGTGCTATAAATAATGTTTGTGTCCTCCCAAAATTTGCATGTTGAAGCCTAATTCCCAATGTGCTGGTATTTGGAGGTGTTTAGGACATAAAAGGTAAACTAGTGCCCCTACTGAGGGCTTACAATCCAACTAATACATGGCAGATGCTAGTCTCCTCTTATCACTCTTCTTTTGCCAGAACTTTCTGGCCATTTTTGCTTTTTTATTTTCCCCATATGAGTATTAGAATTAGCGTGGTTAGCTCCTCTCTATTATTACCTTTGCTCTCCAAAAAACCTTGTTAGTATTTTTTACATATGTTAAGTAAACAATATTTTTATGATGTTGAATTCCTTAGCAAGAACAAGGTATGGTTTTTCATTTGTTCCTAATTTTGTGACTTTTAAAATTTAAGGTAGAATTTGGCCAGGACCGGTTTGGCTCAGTGGATAGAGCGTCGGCCTGCTTTTTTTACAGAGTGGAAGAGAGAGGAATATAGAGTTAGAAACTGAAAGGTCCCAGGTTCGATTCGAGCAGGGGCATGTACCTTGGTTGCGGGCACATCTCCAGTAGGGGGTGTGCAAGAGGCAGCTGATTGATGATTCTCTCTCATCAGTGTTTCTAACTATCTCTCTTCCTCTCTGTGAAAAATCAATAAAATATATTTTAAAAAACACACACAAAAAACAGCAGCAAGACTCAGTAATCTGAAAGGAAAGTGATAAAGGCTCATTAGGATGGAGTGCTTGTTTGTGGAGATAAAGGTATAAACATAATTTTTTTCCAGGAAGGACAAGCACTTTGGACTAAAGAATGAAGAAAATTTGGTTTTGCAAACTCTGCTGCTGCTACTATCCAGCCAAGGTCAACCCATTCTTGGACACATTACCCTCCGTAGCAAGCCTTTGGTCACGTCTGCTTCTAGCCGTTAGCAGACCAAATTCCAAAGACAGCCAGAACACTTTCATGTTCTGAACACTGGGGGAAAAAGAGACTTGGTTATAAACATTCTTACTTTCAGTTCTTCTGGGGGTTTATGTGCCAGGGTGGTGACTTCACACACGGTAATAGCGCTGGCAACAAGTCCCTCTGTGGGGAGAAATTTGATGAGTTTTATCCTGAAGGTGGGAGAGATAGTACGTGAATATTGTGGAAGCCATGCAGCATGTAGGCCCAGGAATGGCAGGACCACAAAGCTCTCTGTTGCTGACTGTGGCCAACTCCAATAAATTTGACTTGTGTTTTATCTTAACCTCTAGACCAGCCCTTCTGCTGCTCAGGAGAGCACCCCACCACATTCATCTGCTCACTATATCCCATCAACTTTGTGCTCTCACTTCAGTTCTCCAAGTTTAGCCGGATTGCAAAGTTTATGATTATGAAACAAAAATGAACAAATTTTTGAGCCTGGACTATTGGAGAAGGGTGGTATGGTACTTTGAGAGGGAAAAGCAAAGCTTTTCATTTGAAGAGCTTAAGGGGGAGAGGGATACCTGTACACATCTGTGTGCAGATGGCAGAAAAGTTAGTTTTTAGTACATGTGAGAAACTGAAAATCTAAATTTAAACAAGATTTTGGGTTTAAAACATTTTACTGAATAATATAGTACCTCCCATTGCTTGCCTGCTGCCAGAGACAGGTGGGTTGGCCAGGGGGAAAACTCAGCTCTCAGCTTCCCATCCTACGGAAAGCCTTTTCCAGAGGTCAGGGAGGGGCATTTTCGACTTTATGCCCTAAATTAGGGGTGTCGAACTCAATCAGAGAAGGGGCCAAAATCTAAAATCCAGCCTAAATCGCGGGCCGAATGGTTTACTGAACAGTCATAAACTGTCATTGTGATGGAAACGCAGCGGAGTGCAGTGATGACAGCGCGGTGCGGGCCACATTGCAAGGCCTGGCGGGACGGATTTGGCCCGCGGGCCTTGTGTTTGACACATGTGCCCTAAATGATCTGTAGGTGTTCTCTCATCTGAACTTGAAATTTAATTTCTCTCTCCTAGTTTCCCAGTCTCTTTGGGCTCAAGTGTCAAGTCTTTTTTAAAATCAAACATGCCTGGCTTCTCCAATGATTCAGCGTCTCTGCATGGTCCAAGGACATCTCTGGATACAACTGGAGTTTGTGCTCTTATTAACTCTGTCCTGTTAACTTTCTCTGGGCCGGAGATGCAGAAATCCAGGAGCCAAGAAAGTGCACCACAGGGCTTCAAGTCAATCTCACATGACCCACGCTGTGGGGGTAGTCAGCAAGGGATTGTTTTAACCATAGTTGAGCGCCTGAGTAAGGCGCTTTCTATTTTTTTTTTTGGGGGGGGGGGGGGAATGGGTGAGAGAGAGAGGAAAAAAGGAGTATAAGTACTTAGATCTGACATAAGGCCTCAATGGATGAACCCTTTCTTGGATTCATGTCTTGCTTTAACCATAAGAGTTTATAAAATCTGGTCTCTTCCCTCCACACACTTCTGGGTAGGGCTTTTGTTAAACTCTGCCACACTATACATAAGTATTCTGTCTTAAATTTCTATTTGTTACAAGTGTCTTTGGAGTAGGGGATTGTCCCAAGCTCCCTTAAAGTGCAAACTGGACATGTCCCTTGGAAAGAGAAAGGAGAAAGCAATGACTGAGAGGGCCAACTGGTGTTAGTTGGGGGATGTTTCTATAATGCACTTATTCCATTTCCCGAGGTGCTTAGGCATGGCTTCAATTGAGGGATGCAAATGGATAGAGTATAAAGTAGGGATGCAGACGGAACAGAAAAGAGGTAATTGTGTTAAAAGTGAGCTTTCCCCCTCATTGCTTAATTGAGATAGTAGAGGCCTGGTGCACAAAAATTGGAGTGGTCCTTCAGCCTGGCCTGCACCCCCTCACAGCCCAGAAGCCCTCAGGGGATGTCTGACATCCTTAGCGCTGTCACAGGGCGGGGGAGTGGGGAGTCTCGCGGGAGGCTCCTGCCACCTCAGTGTGAGCCTGGCTTCTGGCTGAGCAGTGAGTGCACTGACCACCAGGGGGCAGCTCCTGCATTGAGTGTCTGCCCCCTGGGGGCCAGTGTGCGTCACAGTGACCAGTTGTTCTATCATTTGGTCTATTTGCATACTATAATTGTATAAGTTTAAGGTATATGTGGGGAAGTATGGAACTTGGTTGGAAGGCCTGTAAGGAGGATTCTCTGAAAGGTCAGAGGCCTCTTAGGGGGCCTTGCCGAAGGCAGCAAACCCTGCCTTGACTTTTCCAAACAAGTCTGAGCTCCTGGGTGTTTTACTAGAATCTTTATATTTATATTTCAAAATGTCCTTAAGTATAGTTACCATGCTGTACATTAGATCACCAGAACTTACTCATTGTAACTGGAAGTTTGTACCCTTTCTCACCTTTAATTATTCCCCTCATCACCACCACAACCCATCACCCCACCTCTGGCAACTAATCTACTCTGTTTCTATGAGTTTGGTTTTTTAGATTCCAAATATAAGTAAGATCATGCAGTATTACTAGAATTACTAGAATCTTTATATTTAGATTTCAAAATGTCCTTGTTTGAATGACACTACAGATGAAGGTGTTTTCTCAAAAATGCTTACCCTGCTGATTGTATCTAGAGGTTAATTTTAGTTCAAGCTGTTGTTATAATAAAAGCCTAAGGAGGGCCCTGACTGGTTTGGCTTAGTAGATAGAGCGTTGGCCTGCGAATCAAGGGTCCCAGGTTCAATTCCGGTCAAGGGCATGTACCTTGGTTGCGGGCACATCCCCAGTGGGGAGTGTGCAGGAGGCAGCTGATCGATGTTTATGGCTCTCTATCCCTCTCCTTTGCTCTCTGTAAAAAATCAATAATATATATATATATTTTTAAAAAGCCTAAGGAGGCAGGCAAACAGCTTTTTTGGCTCCTTATGCAAACTACCCCCTAAGCCTCTCTTTCACGGAAATGTGTGTCAGAGTAACCATTCATCTGTCGTTCAAGGTCTGCCGGTCAGCCCTGGCAGGTGTACAACATGATGATTTAATATACATACATTTTGCAAAATGATTACCATAAAAAAGTTAGTCAACATATCCATCAGTCACATAATTACCTTTTTAGTGTGGTGAAAACTTTTAAAATCTACTCTCTTAGCAAGTTTCAACTATTTAATACAGTATTGTTAACTAAAGTTACCATGCTGTACATTAGATCACCAGAACTTACTCATCCTTTGTAACTGGAAGTTTGTACCCTTTCTCACCTTTATTCATCCCCCTCATCTCCACCACACCCCATCACCCCACCTCTGGCAACTAATCTACTGTTTCTATGAGTTTGGTTTTTTAGATTCCAAATATAAGTAAGATCATGCAGTATTTGTCTTTCTCTGTCTTACATATTTCACTTTACATAATGCCCTCAAAGTTGAGCTCTTCATTTATGTTCTGAAAGGGAGGTGAGAGTATCAGTTCAATATCCCTTTAAAAAAATTTTTTATATGCTTTTATTGATTTTGGAGAAAGGAAGAGATAGAAACATCAATGATGAGAATCATTGAACGGCTGCCTCTGCACATCCCCTACTGGGGATAAAGCCTGAAACCAGGGCATGTGCACTGTCCGGGAATTGAACCATGACCTCCTGGGTTATAAATTGATGCTCAACCATTGAGCCACACTGGCCAGGCTCAGTTCAGTATCTTAAACAGTAGCCACACAAATATATATAATAACAATCACAGTTGTAGAAGTTGGGAAGTTCAAGGCACTGCTGATTCAGTTCCTGGTAGCTCTCTTCCTAGCTTGCAGAGGGCCTCTTCACTGTCCTTACATGGCTTTTCCTCTGTGGCTGAACTAAGATCTTTCTCTCTTCCTCTTCTTATAAGATCTCTCTTAATCCCATCATGAGGCCCCCACCCTCATGACCTAATTTAACCCTCATTATCTTCTAAAGGTCCCATCTCTACATACCATCACCTTAGGGGCTTTAGAAGGACACATTCAGTCCATAATAAACCTACAAATTTATAAAATGACTGAAAGTCTGAAAAGCCAGTAAACTAGCATATCACAACTAATTCTTTATCTCTTCCTAAGTAACTTTGGCTCCAAGTACTTGAGATCATCATTCCTGGAAATCTTTCTTCATACCACATAATCCCAGTGCAGGTAGAACTCATGACCCAATACACCCACTTCCTGTTTCCTTGTGCTCAACACTGAAACAAAATATCATACAAATAATTGCCAGCTCCTATCATATTAGGGGAGTTTTTCATGAACTAAACTAATTTCCTCTCTCTTACCAGGTTGAATCTCTGCAATTTACACAAAGGCTGAAGGATCTTTTTAGATCCTGCTAAGTTTGCAAATTTACCAATAAATAAATAAAGTAGGCGGAGTTGTTTGTAGTCATTCTTGGTCCTTTCCCAGGTTTTCTCATTGCTTCTTCTGTATAAGCAACCATGTTTTTACTAGTTGTAGGTGTGTAGCTGCAGGAGCTGCAGCAAAGCATTTCTGTATTCTGAACTAACCCTATAAACAGAACTCTATTTCTCCCAATTTAACCAAATGATTTTGTTACTGGTGCTGAAAACATTAGGCAGGACCTGAAATAATCTGCCCTTCATAAACTGGCAGAAAAAAAATCCAGAAATTGGGGTAATTCTCTAGCCTGTCAGCAAAGCTATGGAGAAACATTTGGTATATGGAGGGCAATATGGCAGTACTTATCAAAATTAAAAATACCCATGAGACAATGCACTCCTAAACACAAATCAAAGTCACCTATTTAAGTTTTCTAACAATTAAAACAGACTTCCTGGATCTCATCCAATTCATTAATTTCACCAGTCTATTTCAGAAATATTCTATTCATTTATTCTAGAAATACTGCGCACCGATTAAAAATGGCAGGAGAGTAAGTGGATGCTGCATGGACATGCTCCCAGGAACAAACTGGAATTACAAATAAAATACAGAAAAACTTCCTGAATAATCATTGGAAGGCTGGCAGAAGAGAACTCTGTTACCCGAGGACTGAAAGTGGAGACCGCATAGAGGGGTGGGTGTGAAAGGGCTGGCTGGGCGCCCACAGACAGCAACAGAAGTTCTAGAGATATATCTCAGCTGTGTGTGTGTGTGGGGGGGGCGGGGGGCGGGGGGTTACCCCTGAGAACTCTGGGATTTAATCCCCCAAGCTAGGCCCCCCAGCAGAGAGTGCTGAAACAGAGAGGGATACCCACATAAACCTGGCTGTGAAAAGCAGGGTTGCTGTCTGACAGGGAGAGATGGCTGAAAATTCAGGCACCATCTTAAAGGGGCCAATGCTGTGGAGCTACCCACCTTGTGCTCCAGCAGAGAAAGGATGGCATGGACTGGAGCTATGTGAGCAGAAGCCAGGATTGGAGAACTGGGGTGTTAGTGCTCAGAAGGCAGACAACTCCAGTTTCCTGGGCTGAATCACTGTGGGGGTCATCCTTTGACACAGACATTTGCCTTGCTGGCGTGGGGGCGGGGGAGAGTGTGTGAAGGGGAGGTATGGACAGTGGACCCACCCTATTGGAAAACACTTTGCCTTGAGGCCACTTAAGGACTAAAAAATAACAATTAGCATCCAGGCAGAAGCAACTGCCCCAGTCTGTTGAATAAAACTCTTGCCAAACCTGAGGATAATTGTCTGGGGGGCAATTCAAGTTGGAATCCATCAGTCTGTAGGCAGGGGTAGATTATAGCAGAAATAAATAACATAGAGACTAAAAAATAAAAAATAAAAAAAATCAATGAAACCAAGAGCTGGTTCTTTGAAAGGATAAACAAAATTGATAAACCTTTAGTCAGACTCATCAAGAAATATAGAGAGAGGATGCAAATATATAAAATTAGAAACAAAAGTGGAGAAGTAACCACCGACACCACAGAAAATACAAAGGATTGTAAGAAAATACTATGAACAACTATATGCAAACAAGCTGGACAATGTATATGAAATGGACAAATTCCTCGAAAAATACAATCTCCCAAAACTGAATCAGGAGGAATCAAAAAACTTGAATAGGCCAATAACAACTGATGAAATAGAAACTTTAATAATAATAATAAAAAAAAAAACTCCCAGCAAACAAAAGCCCAAATCCAGACTGCTTCACAGGGGAGTTTTATACCAAACATTCAAAGAACTAACACCTATACTCCACAAACTATTTCAGACAATCCAAGAGGAAGGAACACTTCCAAACTTTTTATGAGGCCAGTATTATACTAATTTCAAAACTAGTAAAGACACTACAAAGAAAGAGAATTACAGGCCAGTATCCCTGATGAACATGGATGCTAAAAGCCTCAAAAAATATTAGCAAATTGTATCCAGCAATATATTAAAAAAATCACACACCATGATCAAATGGGATTTATCCCGGGGATATAAGGTTGGTACAATATTCTTAAATCAATAAATGTGATCCATCACAAACAAATTGAAAGACAAAAATCACATGATCACCAAAACCGGTTTGGCTTAGTGGATAGAGCGTTGGCCTGCGGACTGAAGGGTACCAGGTTCAATTCCGGCCAGGGGCATGTACCTTGATTGTGGGCATATCCCCAGTGGTGGGTGTGCAAGAGGTAGCTGATCGATGATTCTCTCTCATCGATGTTTCTAACTCTCTATCCCTCTCTTCCTCTCTGTAAAAAAAAAATCAATAAAATATATATATTTTTAAAAATCACATGATCATATCAATAGAAACAGAAAAAGCATTCGACAAAATCTAACACCCATTTTTGGTAAAAACTCTTGGCAAAGTGGAAATAGAGGAAGCATATCTCAACATGATAAAGGCCATTTATGACAAACCTACAGCAAACATCATACTCAATGGGCAAAAACTAAAAGTATTTCCCCTAAGAACAGGAACAAGACAAGTATGTCCACTTTCACCACTCTTATTCAACATAGTACTGGAAGTCCTAGCCACAGCGATCAGACAAGAAGAAGAAATAAAAGACTTCCAAATTAAAAAGGAGGAAGTAAATTTTCATTATTCGCAGATAACATATTATACATAGAAAACCCTAAAGATTCCACCAAAAACAAAAACAAAAACAAAAACAAAAAAACTACTAGATTTAGTAAATGAATTATGCAATGTTGCAGGATAAAAATCAACATCCAGAAATATGGTTTTTTTATACACCAAAATGAATTCTCAAAAAGAGAAATTAAACAATCCCGCTTATTACTACAACAGAAAGATTAAATACTTAGGAATAAGCTTAACCAAGGAGGCAAAAGACCTATACTAGGAAAATTAAAGGAGGCTGAAAAAAGAGATAGAAGAAGATATAAAAAAGTGGAAGACTACAGGCAGTCCTCGGGTTACATCGGACTTGACCTATGTCATTTTGTAGTTATGTTGCCATTTCCCAATTATTTATATATATATATATATATATATATATATATATATATATATATATATAAAATTCCCTCATTTTGACATATGTACATATGTGCTTTATGTTTTTAATTATTTATTTATGACAAGTAAAGGCTAGGAATTGCTATCTTTCTTTTAAATTTTTTATTTGTTTCACTTCATTACTGCTGTGTATATGCTCCGTGTGAGTGCAAAAATCGCATTACGTTGCACTGTAGGAACAGATCTCCAACGTAACCCGAGGACCTACTGTATACCAGGTTCATGGATTGGTGGAATCAACATCATTAAAATATCCATAGTGCCAAAACCGGTTTGGCTCAATGGATAGAGCCTCGGCTTGCGGACTGAGGGGTCCCAGTTTCGATTCCGGTCAAGGGCATGTACCTTGGTTTCGGGCGCATCCCCAGTAGGAGGTGTGCAGGAGACAGCTAATCCATGTTTCTCTCTCATAAATGTTTCTGACTCTCTACCTCTCCCTTCCTCTCTTTGGAAAATTAATGAAATATATTTTAAAAATAAAATAAAAGCCGAAACCAGTTTGGCTCAATGGATAGAGCGTCGGCTTGGGGACTGAAGGGACCCGGGTTTGATTCTTGGTTGCGGGCACACCCCCAGTGGGGGGTGTGCAGGAGGCAGCTGATTGATGACTCTCTTTCATCGATGTTTCTAGCTCTCTATCTCTCTCCCTTCCTCTCTGTACAAAATCAATAAAATATATTTTAAAAAATTAAAAATAAAATAAAATAAAATGTCCATACTACTCAAGGCAATCTACAGATTCCCCTGGAATCCCTATTAGATACCAATGGCATATTTCACAGAATTAGAACAAATACTCCAAAAAAGAACCCGAATTGCTGTAGCAATTTTGAAAAAGAAAAATAAAGTTGGAGGAATCACAATACCAGATTTCAAGTTATACTACAAAGCTACCATAAACAAAATAGCCAGGGACTGGCACAAGAATAGGCATATAGATGAGTGGAACAGAATAGAATTCAGAAATTGACCCAAGCCATTATGCTCAATTAATATTTGACAAAGGAAGCAAGAGCATACAGTGGTGTCAAGACAGTCTCTTCAGTAAATGGTGGTGGGAAAATTGGACAGATACATGCAAAAAATGAAACTAGACCACCAATTTACACCATACACAAGAATAAACTCAAGACTTAAATATAAGTCATGAAACCATAAAAATCCTAGAAGAAACAGTCAGTAAAATCTCAGACATCTCTCGTAGGAATATGTTTACAGATACATCTCCTAAGGCAAAGGAAACTAAGGAGAAAATAAACAAATGGGACTACATCAAAATAAAAAGCTTCTGCACAGCAAAAGAAACAATCAACAAAATGAAAAGGAAGCCCACTGCATCAAAGATAATATTTGCCAATGTTATCTCTGATAAGAGTTTAATCTCCAAAATTTATAAGGAACTCATACAACTTAACAAAAGGAAGGTAAACAATCCAATTAAAAAACGGGCAAAGAACCTAAAGAGATACTTCTCCAAAGAGGACATTTTAAACTATTTATTAAATCTAGTAGTTTTTTAGTGAAGTGTTTGGGGGACAAGAGATATGAAAAAATGCTCAAAGTCACTAATCATCTGAGAGATGAAAATCAAAATGACAATGAGGTATCATCTCAAACGTGTCAGAATGGCTACTACCAACAAATCAACAAATAAAAAGTGCTGGCGAGGATGTGAAGAAAAGAGAACCTTAGGGCACCGGTGGTGGGAGTGCAGACTGGTGCAGCCATTATGGAAAGCAGTATGGAGCTTCCTCAGAAAATTAAATATGGATCTGCCATTTGACCCAGTGAGCCCACTTCTAGGAATATATCCTAAGAAACCCAAAGCACTAATAAAAAGAATGTATGCACCCCTATGCTCATAGTAGCACAATTTACAATAGCTAAGTTCTAGAAACAGCCCAAGTGCCTATCAATAGATGAGTGAATTAAAAAGCTGTGGTACAGTCAAAACCGGTTTGGCTTAGTGGATAGAGCGTCGGCCTGCGGACTGAGGGGTACCAGATTCAATTCCGTTCAAGGGCATGTACCTTGGTTGCGGGCACATCCCCAGTAGGAGGTGTGCAAGAGGCAGCTAATCCATGACTCTCATCGATGTTTCTAATTCTCTATCCCTCTCTCTTCCTCTCTGTAAAAAATCAATAAAAATATATATATATTTTTAAAAAGCTGTGGTACATTTATACCATGGAATACTATGCAGCAGTAAGAAAGAATCTCTTACCCTTTGAGACAGCATGAAGGGACCTGGAGAGTATCATGCTAAGTGAAATAAGTCACTCAGAGAAGGACAAGTATCACATGATTGCAATCATTCTGTGGAATCTAAGTGACAAAATAAACTGATGAATGAAGTGGATCCAGAGACATGGAAGCATGGAACAGAGTGCAGAATCTCAGAGGGAAGGTGGTTGGGTGGGAGGTAATCAACCAAAGACCTTGAATGCATATATGCATAACCCATGGACACAGACAATAGGGTGCTGAAGGCCTGGGGCGGAGAGGAGGGGTATGGGGGCAGGCTGGAGGGGTCAATTGAGGAAAAAAGGGGGCATATGTAATTCTTTCAGCAATAAAGATTTATTTAAAAAATTTAAAATACATATATACCATTTTGCAGAGCAAATCCAATCTGGGAATTGAGAGAAGATATAACTGAAAGAAGATGTGTGTATAAAGATACTCATTTAAGCATGAATTGAATATAAAAGATTAGACTCTCAATGTCCCTAAACTGGATAATGACTGGTTAAATCATTTGCAGGAGTAAAAAAAAAAAGATGCGTTTTATGCATTTAATAAGAAGTCCAAGATGTCTTCAGTGCAAAGCACACAAGAGTGTATATGGTATCCTCCCTGTTAAATAAAAATAGGGAAAAATAAGAATATTTATTATTACTCATGTGTATAGGCAAGAAAAAAAGCTGAAATAGATAAGAGCAGAGGTTAGTTACCTTGGGAGTGGGAACTGTATCATTGGGAGACAGTTGATGATGTTAAAAAGCTTTTTGTGCTTTGGTTGGATGGCTCACTTGGTTGAGCATCATCCCATAGAGTCTACGGCATAGATCAAAAGGTTTTGGGTTTGATCCTACGTGGGGTCACATATGGGAGGCAACTGATTAATGTTTCTCTCTTTCTCCCTTTTTTAAAAAAAGCATTAAAACCACATTCTTGGGTGAGAATTAAAAAAAAAAAAAGTTTTTTGCACCAGTGGATATTTATTCAAATAATTTTTAAAAATCTAGCTGGGAGCAAACCAACAAACAATTATTAAATGCCGACTACCTTAAAATAGACTAAGAGAATAAGATGGTCCAAATACACCTTCATTGTGGTGCGTAAAATAGAAGCTTGAGTAAAGTGGCTGTCTAACCAATTCCTGGAAATCAAAGTTCTTAGTCTGGGGAATTCTGAAATCAGTAACTTTGCCAAAGAATTTCATTTACTTACTGGAGGTCTTCTCTAGAATTTAGAAAGAGGGTAGACAAAGATAGAAGACATTATGCTCCTGCAATCAATTTAAAATTCTCCATCAGTGTGTCTGCCAAAAATGCACCCATTATTCATGTGTCAATCTAGAAACATGCAGGAAGAAACCAGTAATTGTATTGTGGTGGAATATTTTTTAAAATATATTTTTTATTTATTTATTTTATTTTTATTTTATTTTTATTATTTTTTTTTACAGAGAGGAAGGAAGAGAGATAGTTAGAAACATCGATGAGAGAGAAACATCAATCAGCTGCCTCTTGCAAAATCCCCTACTGGGGTTGTGCCCACAACCAAGGTACATGCCCTTGACCGGAATTAAACCTGGGACCCTTCAGTCCACAGGCTGACGCTCTATCTTTTGAGCCAAGCCGGTTTCACCTGTGGTGGAATATTTTTACTTTACTTTTCTTTAATGCTAAAATGTTATTCTAAGAGTAAATAAACAGTTTTAATAATTCAGTAGGAAAAAAATCTTCCTCACTGATTACAACGATTACTCTAAATTTTGAGTATGCTTTTTAAAAGATATGTGTTCATTTCATTCAAATTTATATGTATATATTTAATACTCATCCACGGATGTGTTTTTATTGTTTCCAGAGAGAAAGGGAAAGGGAGACAGAGTAAGGAACATTGATGTGAGAGAGAAGCATTGATCAGTTGCCTATCGTATGTGCCTGGAGTGGAGATCAAACACGCAACTCTTTCCTGCACAGGAGGACAGTCCACTGAGCCACCTGGCCAGGGCTATCTTTCATTCAAGTTTCAATGACTGTGGCTGGCAAAGCCTTTTTGATGTTTTCACTAAGAATTTTAGGTGACTGAAACTGCACTGTAAGCAGAACACTATTACATAACATCCTAGGGTTCCCAAAGTAAAGGAACCATACCACCAATACTCAAGATGGGTCCAGGCAGTACATGAACAAAGCAGCAAACACCAAATCAATGAGTTACTCCTTTCCCTCTTACAAACCTTCAGATTCAAAGTACTTGGCTGGCAAGAGTATCCAGCTAGGCTTTAACAAATGACTTTTTCGTTATACTAATTTTTATAGTTGCCATTTTCAATGTCTTCTTACTGTCGGAGGTCTAAAACACAAACGTTTGTCTGGACTACCCACACTCATAGAAGCACAACACACAGGAGTGCAAGCCCTGCTACACTTTCCAGGAATCTATTGGTGATACATCACAAATGTTTTTTTTCTTCAGGGTTTTCCTTTCTTTGACTCAAATTCTCCATGAGCTTCTGCAAGAGATACTTGTTTCTCAGGGAATGGTGTAGAGTACTGTGCAAATTGAGTCAAGCTGACCTTCAGTGCTGGCTCTTTTTTCTTGCTGTGAGTCTACAAAGTCAATTAACCAAGTGAGGCTAAATTAACTATGTTGAAATCTGAGGAAAATACCTACAATGACAAATGTAGAGCAGCTGACACAGTTTAATAGATGCTCAATGAATGCTGATTTCCTCCCTTCCTTTACTTCTCAGTGCCTCAGTACTTTTCTTTTTCTTAAAAAAAAAAAATACATATTTTATTGATTTTTTTACAGAGAGGAAGGGAGAGGGATAGAGAGTTAGAAACATCGATGAGAGAAACATCGATCAGTTGCCTCCTGCACACTCCCCTACTGGGGATGTGTCTGCAACCAAGGTACATGTCCTTGACCGGAATCCAACCTGGAACTCTTGAGTCCACAGGCCGACACTCTATCCACTGAGCCAAACTGGTTAGGTCAGTATTTTTTTTTCTTCTTCTACTAGAGGCTCAGTGTACAAACTTTGTGCACAGATGCAGCCCCTAGGCCTGGCTGGCGATTGAAGTGTGTCTGGCTTGGAAGGACAGGTCCCAGCTAACCTCTGGGCCCTGGGCAGCGCCTGGGCCCCAGGTCCCATGTGCCCCCCTCTGCTTGAGTCATGGCGTCCAAGTCCCCATGGGGAGATGTGGTAAGCATGGCCAGACCCAGATGCCATGGGTTGGGGCACAGCATGGGCCTCTGGGCCGCCCAGCAGCGCTACACAGAAGCTGAGTGGGCAACACGCTCTCTCCCAGCCTACCTCGGCAGATAGGTTCCTGTGCGAACCCATGGTGAGCCTGACCAGCCCTCTGTGTCCTGTTTACCCGGAAGCCCATTGGGGCTGGCAGCACCTCCACTGCTGCCCGCTGCCAGTGCCTCATCGCTGACGCCTGCCATGTTCTGTGCTGTCCCTGTTGGTCAGAGCATGTCATAGTGAGTGGTGAACTCCCGATCGAACTCCTGGTCAAGGGGACAATATGCATATTGGGGTTTTATTATATAGGATATCTCCCATTGATTTCTTAGAGGAAGGGAGAGGGAGAGAGAGAAATATCAATGAGAGAATTGTGGATCAGCTGCCTCCTGCACACCCCACACTGGGGATCAACCTGACCATGTGCCCTGCAGGGAGTCAAACCTTAACCTCCTGAGTCATAGTTGACCTTCAACCATTTAGCCATGCCCTCCAGCCTCTTGTTCTTGTTTTAAAGAATTAACACTCCAGAGATTGACTTGCCCAAAACAGCCAAGTTATGCAGTGGCAGAGTCAGAGGGAGGGAGGGAGACTGGTTCTAAACATGCACTCGTGAGGCCTCTGTGTTAATGGGTTCATCCAGGGGCGCGAGTGGACAGACACTGTCTCTGGCTCTTCAAGTGGCACTTCCTGGAGGCCCTCAGATTCCCCATATGACCCCCCCACCCTCCCTACCTGCTATCGGAGCTGAGGAGGATAGGGGATGGGAAGGGCCATCTGTAGTTCCACTGGGAGGGGTCGTGTGAGGGGGAGGGAGGGACAGAGCTGGGAGCATCACAGACCCAGGGTGGGAGTTAGAGGCACGATCTGGAAGCTGATTGCCCTGTCCCAGCATCTCAGGAGCTTTTCTTTCTCTGGAAGCACTGCACGGAACTTGGGGCTGGTCTCCGCTGTTCTGTTCTGTTCTGTTCTGTGGGATCCTCTTTGTCTTGGAAACTGGAGGTGGGGATTAGAGTCAGACCACCTGGGCAAGTCCTTTGCATTGGACCCTGAGGCCCTCCCCCTCCCTTTTCATTTTTAAAAGAAATATGTTTTATTGATTTTTTTACAGAGAGGAAGGGAGAGGTAAAGAGTTAGAAACATTGATCTGCTGCCTCCTGCATACTCCCTACTGGGGATGTGCCTGCAACCACAGTACATGCCCTTGACTGAATCGAACCTGGGACCCTTCAGTACGAAGGCTGGTGCTCTATCCACTGAGCCAAACCGAGCATGGCGTCCCTGAGCCTTTTTGTGTCATGTGTGACCTGGTTCCCGGCACAGCTGATCTGTGTCCGCAAGGGGGCTTCATTTTCCTAGTTTTCTTTTAAATATATTTCTTTATTGATTTCAGAGCAGAAGGGAGGATATAGAGTTAGAAACATCAATGATGAGAATCACTGATTGGCTGTCTCCTGCATGCCCGCCACTGGGGATCAAGCTCACAACCCGGGCATGTGGCCTTGGCCAGAATCGAACCTGGGACCCTTCAGCCCACAGGCCAACGCTCTATTCACTGAGCCAAACCAGCTAGGGCTATTTTCCTAGTTTTCAACATTTGCTTTCCATACTACTGTACATCGTTTTGTTGTTTTTTGTATATATATATAAAAAAAACCCCACCATTTGCCTGTTTCCAATAAGTACTTGTCATCACTGAAGAGAGCTCGGTTGGTGGGGGGCCGTGGAGGGATTAGGGCAGCCAGATGGGAATGACCCGCCTCCTGGATCTCAGGGTGGGAAACTGGTCATGAACATTCCATATCCCTTGTGTGGAGCTCAAACTAAGGTCTGGGTTTTACAGTCAGACCCTCAAAACAGACGGCCCCCTGCCAGCAGCTGCCAGGGACCCTGCCTTCCAGGTGCCAAGTGGAGCATAGGGCCTCCTCCCCCCATCATTCCTTACACTCGGGCTTCCCTCCAGTACACCCCAAAGCCGTCACCTCGGCTGCCAGTTTCCACTACCTCTGCATTACCCTCGGGGAGGGTGCTGTCACCTCTTGCTTTCTCCCTGCTTCCTCTTCGCCGTCTGCTCCTGACAGAAGCCAGCAGGTCCTCACCTACAGCCCCAGTGCCGCCCCCTGCACTCAGTGGATGCCAGGTTCTCACGAGCCCTCAATCCCTGTAGGATGTGCCCTGTGATCCAGCCTTCACCCCCTTCCACTCGGCCTCTTGCTCGTCGTGCTGCCCCTTGCCCTCTGCCCTTCTCCAGGCATCCGCCTGGCTCTCCTCCACCTGTCCACTTTCCCTCAGTGAGCCTGCTTCTGCCCCTCCCTCACGGAGCCCCATGTGGCTTCATCCCCATGTTTTCATGGTCCCCGTGCCCTCTAATGGCTGCACCTCACGTCTGTCCGAAGCTGTTTCCTCCCCAGGCCCCAGTCCTCTCCTGGCGGAATGCATGCTCAGTAGGACAGGGCGGCTGGCTCCCTGCTGCTCTGCGAGCACCCAGGCATGCCTAGGACGTGGTGGGTGCTCAGTCAGTGATACAGGTTAAGGTGCTCAGGCAGTGGCATTCGGTGTGAAGGCCATTGGAAGGCAGACTCGGAGACCTCTCTGCACAGCGCTCAGGGCAGGCCATGAGAGCCATTTTTTCCTTTTCTTGCAAGGAGGGAGGAAGAGAATGAAAAGAGCAGTGTGTGTTTTCCCTCAACTACTTACGTAAAACTGATGATCTCATTCAATTCTGAAAGCTATGAATAGAAACTCTCAGATCAACCCTGAGGTGGGTTCTGGGATTATCTGAGATTCCGTGGACAGTACCTGGCCTTTTCCCTGCCACAAGGACGGTGCTTAGTAACCGCCAGATTTCAGTGCAGTGATTCCTGCATTGGTGGTGGGCGGCCTGTGGGGATCAGCCTGCTGTGGGAGCATTGCGTATCCCGGTCAGCCCAGGACTTGCCCGCTGAGTGGCTGCTACTGCTGTGGGAGGGCCATGCACTGACCACCAGGGGGCAGCTCCTGCACTGAGTGTTTGGTCAATTGGTCATACTGGTCGTTATGTTCTTTGGCCTGGGCTTTTATTATATAGATACTCGAGGTCCGGTGCACGAAATTTGTGCATGGGGGCAGAGGTGAGGGTCCTCTCAGCCCAGCCTGCACCCTCTTACAATCCTGGACTAGTGGCTCCTAATCACTCACCTGCCTGCCTGCCTGATTGCCCCTCACTGCCCCCCTGTTGGCCTGATCACTCCTAACTGCCTCCCCCCACCAGTCTGTTATTGCTCCTCCCTCTGCCTGCTGGCCTGGTCGCCCCACACAGCTTGTTCAGTCGTCCATTAGGTTGTGATGGTTGCTTAGGTTTTTATATATTGATAGTTCCCACTGATCGCATTTACTCCCTGGCTTTAATTTTCACCCTTATTGTGGATAACTTCTAATTATCTGTCATCATTTCTGATCTTTTTTCCAATACCCAACTGTAAGTTCTGTATCTCTTTAAGAATTCCACCTTGATGTTTTGTCATGATCTTAAACACATGTATAAAATAGAATGTTATCTTTCTCCAAATCCCTTTTTCCTTCTCTTGGTTTTCTCATTTTGTTCATGCTATCACTATTATCTCCATCAGACTCAAATCTCAACCATCCTTAACTCCTTACCCTTCACACTAAATCAGACATCAAATTTAAAATGCCCTTTTCTTAAAAGAAAATTGATTTCAGAGAGGAAGGATGAGGAAGAGATAGAATCATCGATGAGAGAGAATCATTGATTGGCTGCTTCCTGCACGTCTCCTACTGGGGATCAAGCCTGCAACCCAGGGATATGCCCTGACAAGGAATCAATGCTCAAACACTGAACCACACCGATGGGCTAATATGCCCTTTTAATAGCTTACAAAGGATTATAAATGAAAAAAAAGTTAGTTTTATTAAATACCTTTACTACAGATAAGAAAAATGAAATTCAGGCAGGTTTTGAGATATACCCAGGTCATATAACTACAGAGTAGTTAAGACTTAATGGTCAGTTAAGCCTTGAATTTGAGGCTCCTCACTCCAACTGCCATGCTCTTTCACCTTCACATAATGCCTCAAGTTCTGTAGTAGTTTTTGCATCTTTCTTCTCTTTTACCATTGCCATCCCCAGAAATCAGGCCTACCTTATCTTTCACATTTGTAATAAGTATATAGAAAGACTGGCTCAGTTAGCAGGGTAAACATTGGTAGTATGTACCAGCATTCCCCAGGAAAACTTTTTCAAATTTAACTCCAGAAAAAATTTTAATTCATTATATACTAGAGGCCCGGTGCACAAAATTCATGCATGGGTAGGGTCCCTAAGCCTACAGGGCCTTCCAGGTTCCAGCCCAGGTCTTCCTTCCCCAGCTGTCCCCTGGTGGTCAGTGCATATCATAGCAAGCAATTGAACTCCCAAGGGGACAATTTGCATATTAGGCTTATATAAATATACTAAAAAGCACACCCACCCCAAACCTATAGCTCAATGAATCACAAAGGGAGTACCCATGTAACCCCACTTATGTCCAGACAGAACACTGACACACTTCAAACCCCCCCCCCCCCCCCCGCCCCCGGCCCCTTGCACTTTTCTAAGCAGTACTTTGTGCGGCCCCCCCCCCCCCCCCCCCCCCGCAAGCTAATTATTTCTTCTTTAATTTTTACAACCTACATATTCCTAAATGAGTTTGGTTTGGCCTGTTTTTTGAACTTTGAATTTTTCAAAGTGGCTATTAATATGCATTCCCACCAGTGATGTAGTTTCAATTATTCCATTTCTTGGCATCTTCTGTTTTCCATTTTAGCCATTTTTGTGAGCAGGCAGTAGAATCTCAATATAGTTTTAATTTACATTTTCCCAATGATTAAAAAAGTTGAGCATCTTTACATGTTTATTGGCCACTTAGATTTCATTTGAGGTCTCTTAAATTTCTTACCCATTTAACATTTTTTTAAAACATATTTTATTGATTTTGTACAGAGAGGAAGGGGGAGAGATACAGAGTTAGAAACATCAATGAGAGAGAGTCATCGATTAGCTGCCTCTTGCACACCCCCCACTTGGGATATGCCCGCAACCAAGGTACATGCCCTTGACCGGAATTGAACCCGGGACCCTTCAGTCCCCAAGCCGACGCTCTATCCATTGAGCCAAACCAGCTTCGGCTAACATTGTCTTTTTAAAAAATTGCTTTGTGGGTCTATAAATTCTATTGGGTCGGCAGCTAAGTAATTGCGGGTTTCACACATATATGGCTTCAGTTGAATTTTTAGGTTTGCAGACGTAGTACAAATGTAAAACACATTTTGTTATTTGATAGTTGGCTATTCAGCTGTTAATCAGTAAAAAAAGTTTTTTGATCTGTTTTGTAGTTTTTGTTTGGCGTTCCTTGAAAAATGGAAAATCAAAAGGAACATTTTTGTCATATTTTGCTTTTTTATTTCCACAAAGGGAAAAACGTATCCCAAGCTCATAAAAAGTTATGTGCTGTTTATGGTGACGAAGCCTTAAAAGAACGGCAGTGTCAAAATTGGTTTGCCAAATTTCATTCTGGTGATTTTTCACTCAAAGATGAAAAACGCTCTGGTCATCCAGTTGAAGTTGATGACGCCCTAATCAAAGCAATAATCAATTCGGACTGTCACAGTACAACACGTGAGATTGCAGAGAAGCTTCATGTATCACATACATGCATTGAAAATCACTTAAAACAACTTGGCTATGTTCAAAAACTCGATACATGGGTTCCTCACGAACTGAAAGAATCACAGTTAACGCAACGCATTAGCAGCTGCGATTTGCTAAAGAAACATAATGAAAATGATCCATTTTTAAAACGACTGATAACTGGCGATGAAAAATGGGTTGTTTACAACAATATCAAGCGGAAAAGATCGTGGAGCAGGCCAGGTGAACCAACTCAAACAACATCAAAAGCTGATATTCATCAAAAGAAGGTTTTGTTATCAGTTTGGTGGGATTACAAAGGAATTGTCTACTTTGAACTCTTACCACCCAACCAAACGATCAATTCTGATGTCTACATTGAACAACTAACTAAATTAAACAATGCAGTTAAAGAAAAGTGGCCCGAATTGACAAATCGAAAAGGTGTTGTATTCCATCATGACAATGCAAGGCCACACACATCTTTGGTCACTCGGCAAAAATTAATGGAGCTTGGTTGGGATGTTTTGCCACATCCACCATATAGTCCTGACCTTGCACCATCTGATTACTTTTTGTTTCAGTCTTTACAAAACTCCTTGAATGGTAAAAATTTCAATAATGATGATGATGTCAAATCGTACCTGATTCAGTTTTTTGCTAATAAAAACCAGAAGTTTTTTGAATGTGGGATTATGATGCTGCCTGAAAGATGGCAAAAGGTCATTGATCAAAATGGGCAATACATTACAGAATAAAGTTATTTAGTTCCATAAAAAAATTGTCTTTGATTTTCTTTAAAAAATCCGCAATTACTTAGTTGCCGACCCAATAGGTAGGAGCAGAGCAGATACATTTCTATTGTAGAAATGAACTCATTTGCCTGATGCTGTTAGAATACTGCTACGTCCCCTTACTCTGGTCCCAAATTTACCAATGAATCATCTGGGAGAGATGTACAGACATATGTTGGAGATTCTGCGGATTTGGTTCCAGATCACTGCAATGAAGCAAGAATTGCAATAGACAGTTGTAATCTTTTTGCTTGCCTTCAATTTGTAAAACATGCACTGTCCATGAAGTGCAATAAAACGTATGTTTGTAGTCAACTTCATGCATTCTCTCTAAAACAATGTAGAATTGTTGTTCGAGGAAATTTTCTAGGTATCCTACATAATAAAGAGCTACTATGCAAATGGTTGTCACACCCTCACGCCATAATGTCTCAAACATTCAACACTGGAGAGGAATGGGAATCAGCGAGGCACAAATGAGCTGGTGAGAGAGGAATGGGGACCAGCCAGGCTGCAGTCCAGGGCACCAGCAGCTGTGACTGCGGCCCAGGAAAGGGACAAGCTGCCTGGCCCAGAGTTCCAGGTGCCTGAGGCTGCAGCCTGGGTAAAGCCGCCCCGCTCACAGTCCCCCGTGGCTGCGGCTGGCCAGAGGGAGGTACACCCAGGTCCTGGGCGAGGCAGAGGTGGGTAGGGGCAATCAGGCCAGCAAGGGGAGCGGTTAGGGGAAGCTAGATAGGCAGGAAGTGGTGGTTAGTGGTAACCAGGCAGGCAGAAGGGATAGGGGTGACCAGGCAGGCAAGCAGGCAAGTGGTTAGGAGCCAGCTGTCCTGGATTACGAGAGGCAGGTGAATATCCTCTGAGGTGTCCCAGATTGGAGAGAGTGCAGGCCAGGATGAGGGACGTCCAAGCCCTGTGCTTGAATTTTGTGCACCGGGCCTCTAGTTGGGAATATAATGGCCAAAAAAAAGTGAATAGGTACAATAATTTTGAAATGAGACCTTTATTGGAATCCTATCTTTAATGCTTACCATTTTGGTAACTTTATGGAAGTCAACTACTTATTTTAGCCTTAGTTTCCTCGTTGGAAAAATGGGGCTATTAATAGCTATTTTTATAGAGTTGTTGTGAGGACTAAATGAGACAACATATGTAACAGGCTTTGCACAGTGGCTAGAACATATGATGCATTTAATAAATGGTAACTCATCAAAATGGTTATTTCCATGTAGCCTTCCATTTTCATATGGAAGGAGAAACAGCTGTTTACTCCTAGCTGTTATAGATCTCACTATAATGGAAAAATGGCATTTGCATTTAGATAAGTATTCTGGGAACTTGGTCCTTTTGACTCCCTTCAACTTAAAAAAATTTTATTTTTATTTTTTTTAGAGAATAGCACAGAACCATTGGTCAGATGCCTCGTGCAAGCCCCCTACCAGGATTGAGCACACAACCTAGGCATGTGCCCTGACCAGGAACTGAACGGGCGACCTTTGGTACATGGGACCAAAGCCCAACCAAGCAACCACCAGTTCAGTCCTGACTTCCTTCATCTTTTTATATATACACTAGAGGCCTGATACATGAAATTCATGCAAGGGGCTTGGCCCTCACAGCCTCAGTGGCTTGCCTCAGCCCTCATAGTCCCGGCTTCATCTGGAAGGTCATCTGGCTGTCTGGTTTAATTAGCATATTACACTTATATAACTACCATATATATATTTTTTTATTGATTTCAGAGAGAGAGGGAGAGAAACATCAATGATGAGAATCACTGATCGGCTGCTTCCTGCACGCCTCCTACTGGGGACTGAGCCCACAACCCAGGCACGTTCCCCTTACCGAAATTGAACCCAGGATCCTTCACCCCGCAGGCTGATGCTCAAGTCACTGAGCCAAATCAGCTAGAGAGACTTCCTTCATCTGGACTGCCTCTAGAGCAGTGCCTCTAAAATCACGTTGTGAAAGATCACAAAAGATAAAAAATTAGTAGAAAAAAGTAATAAAAAAAGTTATACAATATAAGCAAGATTTTTATTAGATCCAGACAAAAAATGTGTTAAATTGCTATAAAAGTTTCTAAAACTTACTCTCAATTTCTGTAAATGCCTACTTATGGCCCAATAATAAAGGGTTTGTAGGCATTTATAGAAATTGAGACCTATGGACCACTTTTGGTGGTGCTGCTATAGAGCACTGACAAAAATCAGACTTATGAATCAAAAGGGCTAAGGGCCAGAGCCTGAAATGCAGGACTCAACTGAAGGGTTGGTCTTGGTTCTGAGTAACCAGCTGGAAACCCAGTGGCCTTTTCCTAGCCTCAAGGACAACATTGTCACTTCTTATAATAGTTAAAAAACTATCCACTATTCTTTTTTTTCCTTTTCTGTAGGGTAAAATCCCAACCCTTTAACATGGCATACAAGGCCTTCCCAGGTAAGTTCCACACATTCATTAGATTCCATGGTACAATACAGTAGCAACTAGCCACATGTATTAGCTAATGGGCACTTGAAATGTGGCTAATTTAGGATCTGAAATTGTAATCTTAACTTTAATTTAAAATTATATTAAAAAAACTGATATGTAATTCAATTACTGCAAAACTTTTAAGCATGTTTAGAATGTCTTGGATATGTGAATGTGCTTTTTAACTGTAAATCTTTTAAAATCAAGTATTAAGATATGCTGTTAGGTAAAATACACACCAGATTTCAAACACTTAGCAATGATAAGAAGAATGAAAAACATTTAAAAACATGTAATACTTAATACTGATCACATATGAAATGATACTCTTGGATAAACTGGGTAAAATAAAAAACTATTTTTTATTTTTATAAAATATATTTTATTGATTTTTTTTTACAGAGAGGAAGGGAGAAGGATAGAGAGTTAGAAACATCAATAAAAGAGAAACATGGATCGGCTGCTTCTTGCACACCTACTGGGGATGTGCCTGCAACCAAGGTACATGCCCTTGACCAGAATCAAACGTGGGACCCTTGAGTCCGCAGGCCGACACTCTATCCATTGAGCCAAACCAGTTTCGGCATAAAAAAACTATTTAAATTGCAACTGTTCCTTTTTACTCCTTTAATGTGGCTACTATAACATTATACATGTGGCTTGTGTAATATTGATATTGGACAGTTCTGGTCTAGACAACCATGCCCCAACCCTTGGAATCATTTTAATAGTCTATAATAAAAAAAGCATAATATGCAAATGGACCAAACAGCAGAAAGACCCAGACGGCTATGCTATGATACGCCCTGGCGCCAGGCCAGCCAAGGCAGGTGTGATGCAATTGGTTGGGGGGGGGGGGGGGCCCTGCCATCGCCCCATGATCACCCTGCGGAGGGAGGCCTAGGCCATCCTCTGAAGGGCTATCTATGGGGAAGCTCTGTGACTGATTACCCCAAAGAGGGAGGCCCAGGCCACTGGCCGGTGGGGTGATCAATAGGGGGTGGTGGGGGGTTGTCTGTGATCACCCACCGGCTGGTGGTGCAATAGAGGGTGGGCGGGACCTCCCTCTGCGAGGTGACTGATCTGGGGAACCCGTGATCCATGGCCCCACAAGGGAGGCCCAGGCCAGCCAAGTGATTGTACCCCACACCTGTTGCCCGCAGGAGGTGACTGGTGGCAGGGAGCGGGGGGGGGGGGGGGGGGGGGGGGGGGGGGGGGGGGGGGGGGGCAATCATCGTACAGATGGCAAGCAGTGGCTGCTGTGGGGGCGAGGCCAGCTGCCAGCAGCAAGGGGAAGGAAAGCCACCATAGGCCCCAATCTCTGGCCAGGCCCAGGGATCTTACCCAAGGGGTCCCAGATTGTGAAAGGGTGCAGACTGGGCTGACAGACAACCCTCCCACCCTATGCACAAATTTCTTTCTTTCTTTCTTCTTTAAAAAAAAAAATATTTTATTTTTTACAGAGAGAAAGAGAGGGGGATAGAAAGCTAGAAACATCGATGAGAGAGAAACATCGACCAGCTGCCTCCAGCACACACCCCACCAGGGATGTGCCTGCAACCAAGGTACATGCCCTTGGCCGGAATCAAACCTGGGACCTTTCAGTCTGCAGACTGACTCTCTATCCACTGAGCCAAACCGGTTTTGGCCCTGTGCATAAATATATATATATATATATATATATATATATATATATATATATATATATTTTTTTTTTTAATTGATTTTTTACAGAGTGGAAGAGAAAGGAATAGAAACATTCATGAGAGAATCATAGATCAGCTGCCTCTTGAACACCCCCTACTGGGATGTGCCCGCAACCAAGGTACATGCCCTTGACCAGATCAAACCTGGGACCTTTCAGTCCGCAGGCTGATGCTCTATCCACTGAACCTAACCAGTCTCGGCCCTGTGCAAATTTCATGCACCAGCCCTCTAGGCCTATATAATAAAAGCCTAAAATGCAAATCGACTGAACGGTGGAACCACCAGTCGCTGTGATGTACCCTAGCATGCAGGCCAGCCAAGGCAGGTGAGCTGTGCCGCACCCCCCCCTCACCCCACCCCGTTGCCCCACAGAGGCAACTGGTGGCAGTGGCAGGGCTGGTGTGGTGAGTGGGCAGCACAAGGCCGGCCAAAGCGGGTGTCAATGGGGACCCCTGATTGCCCCACAGATTGGCCATGATTGCTGGCCAGGCCTAGGGACTCTACCTGTGCACAAATTTTGTGCATTGGGCCTTGTGTGTGTGTGTGTATTTTTTTTTAATCACTTCAGAGAGAGAGAGAGATATCAATGAGAATCAATGACCAGCTACTTCCTGCATATCCCCTACTGGGGATAAGGCCGTAACCTGTGCCCTGACCAGGAATTGAACCATGACCTCCTATCCAAAGGTGGAGGCTCAACCATGAGCCACATTAGCTAGCCTGGAATCATTATTCTTCCCCTTCCCTCACTCATGTTTCATTTCTCAGCAACAAACACTATCCCCAACCCATCTATACTTTATCTTTACTGCTGTTCTCCATGTTACTCTATTCCTTAAAACCCGTCAATGGCTCGTAGAGCAGTTACCAACCTTTTGGACCTCACAGACTTCATGGACCACCAGCTGACGACCGCAGCTCCAAAGCTTTTCTTAAACCGGCGGTCGCCAACCTTTTGGACCTCACAGACCACGGGTTGGCAACTGCTGTTCTAGAGCACTTCAACTTACCAAGGAGGTAGACTTCATCTTCTATCATTCCTTCCTTTGCCCGCTAGACTGCAGCCACACTAGCTTCCTCGCTAAAAACAATAAACTCTCACTTCTGGATTTGGCCCTGCTATTCCCTTTGGTCTCAAATATTGTCCTTAACTTATTATCATTCAAGTCTTAGCAGAGAGTATCTTCTGAGAGAGGGCACCTTTGACCAACAACCAAAACTTTACCCACTCTCTACCCCAGAACAAGGCTTTTTCAATGTTCTTCATGGAACATATTATGGGATATTATTTTTCTTCTTCTTTTGGAAAACTTATAGTCTATTCCCTCTACCAGAAGCAGGAGCCTCTGTTGGTCTTGCTGCTGCTTAACCTATTCCAGTGTGTAGAACAGTGCCAGTTACAGCTCTTGAAACAACGTAAATGAATAAACATCTAATTACTTACTAGACATATCTGCTTGTTTGGTTCACAATCACTTCAATTTCCAAAAGGTCGTAACAAAACCTTCTTCCTTCCCTAACATATATTTTTCTTTAAATATGTTTAATTGATTTTTCTTTTTTTAAAAAAAAATATATTTTATTGATTTTGTCCAGAGAGGAAGGGAGAGAGAAAGTTAGAAACATCGATGAGAGAGAGTCATCGATCAGCTGCCTCTTGCACACCCCCTACTGGGGATATGCCCGCAACCAAGGTACATGCCCTTGACCGGAATCGAACCCGGGACGCTTCAGTCCCCAAGCCGATGCTCTATCCATTGAGCCAAACCGGTTTCAGCGATTTTTCTTTTTTTTTTTTTTTACAGAGAGGGAGAGGGATAGTTAGAAACATTGATCAGCTGCCTCCTGCACACGCCCTACTGGGGATGTGCCCACAACACAGGTACATGTCCTTGACTGGAATCGAACTAGGGACCCTTCAGTCCGCACGCTGATGCTGTACCCACTGAGCCAAACCAGTTAGGGCCTAACATGTATTTCTTTTTCCTGGTTTCTAATCTCAATGAAGGCATTGTCATCCTACCAGTTGCTCTCCCAACAAACTTTGGGAGTCATCTTTGACATCTACCTCTCAGTTTTTCCCTTTCCCAGTCGACCAACTCACCAACCTCTCAATCACTGGTAGTATTCTCCAGGTCTATTTGCTTCTCTCTCAATAACCTCTCACCGATTACTGTTTCCATGTCTCTGATTTTTGCGCAATCTGTCTAAAATGCAAATCCTTATGATGCTTCTATCTAAAATCTTTCAACTGCTTCTTCTTAGCTCTCAAAAGCTAATTCCTGCACATGGCATTTCTGGCCTTCACGACAAGTCTTCTCAGGCACTCCTGACACAGCATTATCTCCTTCACCCAATAATTTCTTCAGAGTTTGCGTCTTAACCTTTGCACTTATTGCTTCCTGCGCCTGGAAGGACCTTCTCCAATTTCCTTATTAAAGCTAATTGCTTCTCCATTCCCATTCCATTCCTGCCTCCCAAGGTAAGAGATTACTCTTGTCTGAGATTTCACAGTAGTCAACACTTTACCCTCATTCTACTGATGATGCCTATTTACTTGTCTGCATTCTACAGCATAAGATCAATGAAGGCAAGGATGCTAGAGAATTCATCACCTGAATGAATTTAAAGAACTCAGTGAAAGAAGAGCATAAAAAATCTGACCAATTTTTATCACCTGAAGCAATGAATATATTAAGATCAAAAGGAAACACACAATATGGCCCCTAGGTCCTTCACTCTGCTTCTAGTTTAGGCACAATGCTTTAGAGGTCACACAAACACTGTACAAGTCTTGACTACGGTATGTCAATATTACAAAAGAGTAAGCAGAGAAAAAAAATACTTATCCCAGGCCACAAAAAACAGTGGGCAAAATAGATTTTATTAAATCTGTCAGCTCTCTTGATTTGTCTCAGCTAGCCTAAACTCCTGGCTATAGGATGCCAAAAGTTGCACAGGTAGCGGGCTGGGCAAGCTGGGCAGGTAAGTCATCCCCAGGCTCCTCCGTTAAAAACACATCAGCGTGGGCCAGGCCCTGCAGCTAAGCCGGCTACAGCCTTGTCCTGAGATGCTGTGGGTTTGATCCCCAGCCAGCAACCCACGGATGCATAAATAAGTGGAACAACAAACAGATGTTCCTCTCTCTAGAATAAATCAATAATAACCCCCCTTCCCCCCAATAAAACCAGTGTGTTGGGTTTTTTAGCAAATCGGCCCGTGTAAATTACATTCGTAAGGCTTTACTTTGCACATCCCCATAGCCAAATAAACTTTTGCTCCTCTAAATACAACACCACACACACCATGACATTCTGGCCACACACACACACAAAAGCAAGCACATCTCTACCTCCGGTGACAGTAATCCCAGGGAGTTCAGAGAGCAGTTACTAGGATCTGCGATGTATGAGACAGCATCAGGATTAAATAAAAAAAAAAAAAGCTACAGTAATCTATACGTCATAAACCTGAGCATCCTCGTTCCTCCCCTTGTACTTCCACAGCGACTCCTGTCCCAGCCTGCCTAGCTCCATCTAAGGCCGCTTTTCAGCCAAAGCCCGGCCGCCCTTCCATCCCCGCCAGCCAGTCCTCCGCGAGGCGCCGCCTTCCGCTTAGCCTCGGAGCCCGGCCGCCCCGTCCCGTCCCGCAGCGTTCAAGCCGGAGCGGCACGCAGGTCTGCACACGCACCGCGGCCGCCCGCTCCCGGCCCGCGGCGGAGGCGGGAAAGCCCGGCGGCGGCGGCGGCGGCGGCGGCGGCCGCTCCCGCGCACATGGCCGCACTCCCCCCTGTGCGCGCAGGCGCCGGGCGAGCCGGGACTCGCGGGCGCCCAGAGCGGATCATTCCGCCGGCTTCTTTGTGTGGCCCAACTCTAGAAATGGCCCGCTTCCTGCCCCTCCGTTAAAAACGAAAAAAAAAAAAAAAATCACACCCTCTCGCCCCTTTCTTCCCTCCGGAGTGGGGTCGGGCCGGCGGGCGGGAGGGGGATCTGCTGACGCGGCCCGGGCGGAAGGGCCCGCGGCCGCCCGGGGGCCGGTCCGGGAGGGATGCTGGGAGGCGGACTCACTCGCACACGATGTGTCCCTCCGCGCGCACACGGGGGACTTTTCGGTGGGGATTTTGGGCGCCGACCAGACGCGGCATTTTCGGAAAACAGCGCCCTGTGCAGCTGAAGCGCTGTGTGTGCGTGGCGGGGCCGCGTCCGCTCGGCCGGGTACGGAGCGCCTCGGGTCCCGCACCCCTCCCGCCGCTCCCCCGCCGCCGCCGTTCCCAAAGCTTTTCCAGGTCAGTGCGGGTCTGTGTCGGGCCCTGTTACCACCGGATGTGGAAGTTGATCTCTTCGCTGGTAAAAAATAATTCCACTTCCCCCGGAACCCAGATCATCCCCGCGATTTCCTGTTTATTGCATTAAGGCGCCGGGTTTCCGGGGCTCCTTTGGCCCCGCTTATGCCGCGGGGGTCGGCGGGGTCGGCCTGGGCGCCCGCTCCGCCCGCGCCGCCGCCGCCGCGCATTGTCCGCCGGGCACCCAGCTTCGGGGAGGGGCGGGCAGACATGGTGGTGGCGGCCGCCCCCTCCTCCTCCTCGGCCCCGGCCCCGGCGCCGCCGCGGCCTCCCCGCGCCGCTCCTCGCCAGTCGGGTCCGGCTCGGCGGCTCCGCCGGGGATGGTGTGGGGTCGCGGCGGCGGGAGCTCTGCGGGCGGCGGGCGGGCGGGCGGGCGGGCGGGGGAGAGGGGCAGGCGCGGCCGGGCCTCGGCGCCCGCCGCCCGGGAGCCGCGGGTCTCTTTGTCTTGGGCGGCCGGGCCGCCCCGCCGGGCTCGCTGGGAGCGGGAAGGCGAGGGCGGCCGGGCCCGGGCGCGCTGCACCGCGGAGCCCTCGGGGCCCGGAGCCGCCGGGGCGGCGGCAGAGCGGACGGGTCCAAACAGGGTTCAAACCCGGGAGCCCTTCCCTTGGCGTCCCGCACACGGGGCTGCCACGGCGCCCGAGGGCCTCGGCTTCGGGGTCTGGAGCCCCGTGGGGACGAAGGATGCCGGGACCTGCTTTTTGGGGACTTAGCGGCCGGGACCTGCGGGGGCACGGCTTGGGGGAAACTTGAGAGAGTTTGGGCCCGGGCACCTCGGCCTGGGCACTGCTGGTGTGTCTGTCCTGAGGCGGGCGTGCTCCGGTGGAGCTCTGGAAGCCGGTGCCTTAGCCTCGAGGGTGCAACGTGAAAACTGAAACCGGAGGAGTGATGCAGGCCCGCCTTGCGTGTGTTTCCCCCACTTTGAGCTTGTTTGCAGTACACACAACTTACTTTAAACCTGATTGGACTGTGGCAGGCAGACATCTGTTCCAAGGAGGGGCAAAGACCACAGAGCTTCTGAAGGGGGCTTGGGAATGTGGAAGTATTTTTAAGTGCTCTCCGGACAATAGTTTGCTGTCTGGATTCAGGCAAGTTAACTTTCTGAAGTACAGTTTTTTTTATCTGGAAAATGGTTTGGTGTCGTTAGTCAAGGATCCTTGGGATTGGCCATCAGAATGAAAGACGCACTGTACAGGAATTTATTATGTAAAAGTTAGCGGTCACACGTCTTTTTTTTTTTTTTTTTTTTTTTTTTTTTCCAGATAGTTTATTTCACGTCTAGATCAACCCAGTTTGGTTTAACTTTCTTAGGAACATGTAACCCTCAGCCTTGGCACTTCCACTTTCAGGCTCAGACTTTGAATTTCAGGAAACTTAAGGCTGCTTTATTGCATTTCTTCACTTTCCTCCTTTTAAGTATGTAAAATAGCAAAAATATATTAATTGCATGTTAACATAAATGACATACTGGTCAAAGAGTGACATTTCTACAAGAGTTTAAGTGTCTGGTTGAATGGAAGACAGACTCTTAAATCTACTTCTGCATTCAATCTGTTGTGGTATCACACCATAAAACCTCTGGAACAATCCACACTATACTTTTTTTTTAAACTAAGAAATGTGTCATTTCTAGTTTGTGCTCACCATATAAGTCAAGTCAGGATAATATATCAGAAATTTTATATTTTTTACCAGACATTTTAAAAGTAAGGATAAGATGGCTTATTTCTACACTTTTTTCTTAGGCTCTAACTTTTTTCAGTTTGGGAATTAGATGTATAAACAGGCATTACGAATAACGATTGCATAATCCCTTGTGATTCTGTACACAAATGAAATGTGAGTTCCATATTGCATGTGCTTGTGAGAACTTGTATGTAAATGTAATTTTTGAAGCTAGGACACTTCTCAAAGCACTTTAGGAACTCTGGATTTAAAGGGAATCCTGTAGAGAAACCTTTGGTAAACAATACTTTTGTAATGCATATATTTTACCCTTCAAGTAAACTCAGAGTTCTGTAACTTAGAGCTGTCTATCTCTGATTCAATCTGGTTTTTTTATATGTTGAGGGGCAATTATACTGTAAATGTGAAAATTTAAGGCCATACGTTAATTTAATGGTTTTGAAATGAAGCTAAATTCATTTCCATTTGTTCTGTGAACTCTAGTCAGATTCTGTCTGTAGTTCTACACTGTTCCATCAACAGGAAGCATCTGGTCATTCTTCTTGTAATTGTTAGAAAATGCCAGGTATATTTTTGATGTTGGCTATTCAAAAAAAATAAATGTCAGATTGGATTTTGGTTTGCCCCTGACCCCCTTATCTCTGAGATGTATTTATAATGGGCAGCATATTTCCTAGAATGGACTTTTTTTTTTTTTTCTTCTCGAGTATCTCGTGAGTTAGAAATAGTAACAAACAAATCATGAGGAATTCAGATTATTACATGAATTTTTGAATCATGACTTCATTTTGAGCATGCATTTTTGGCTGTGTGGTGTCTCTCCCTTTGCAAGTAGCCTGAACATGGATGAACTCACTGATGGATTCCATCGCTGCTTTCTCTGCAAACAAGCCAAACAAATCTTAGAGTTCAGGGCAACTTAGTTTTCTAATGAATATCATTTCTTTGGTTCCACAGCTTTCCAACCAGTAATCATATTTCTATAACACCAATGTCTCTACAGCTATCATTAGTATTATACTTAAATTTTCTCAAGATGCTTGTTTCATCATGCTCTCTAGAAGGCAAATCTCTTAAATCTTAGTATTAGCAGTACTAGGGCTTGTGTGTCCTCACACTCTTGACAACAGTGTTATGCACAGAGAAGATACTTTGGTGTCATCAGCTGTCAGTTCAGTCTTTGGTAGGCGAGTACACCTCTATTTGGACTAAGTATGTCCATGATGTAAGTGTAGAGGCTTAGCATGAAGTGATTTTTCTACAGAACGTAATAAGTCCATATGCAAGGCTATTGATACATTTAGAAATAGAAATCTAAATCTCTTAGTCCCAGTTCTCTGAAAAATTTTATTTTATTTTAATTGATTTCAGAGGAAGGGAGAGGGAAAAAGAGATAGAAACATCAACGATGAGAGAATCATTGAGGCTGCTTCCTGCACAGTTCCTGCCAAGGGTCGAGCTTGAAACTCACTCAGGCATGTGCCCTGACTAGGAATTGAATCCGAATCTTTCGGTGCATGGGTCAATGTTTAACCATTGAGCCACACGGCTGGGCTAATTTTATTTTTTGAAGTATGTGACATCTTGAAGTTGCTAGAACATCATAGATAAAGAGCATGATGTTAGCCCTACTTTGTACTGGTTGTATTAAAGATGAGACATATGTATCAGTTTTCAGACTTTATATCATAATCACCTGGCAGGCTAATTAAAAAAACAAAACAAAAAAAAACCTGCCCTAGCCAGTTTGTCTCAGTGGATAGAGCGTCAGCCTGAGGACTGAAGGGTCTAGGATTTGATTCTGGTCAAGGGCATATGCCTGGGTTACGGGCTCGATCCCCAGTGGGGAGTGTGCAGGAGACAGCCAATCAATGATTCTCTCTTCATTGATGTTTCTATCTCTCCCTCTCCCTTCCTTTCTGAAATCAATAAAAATATATTAAAACTGCCAAAACCGGTTTGGCTCAGTGGATGGAGCATTGGTCTGCAGACTGAGGGTTCCCAGGTTTGATTCCAGTCAAGGGCATATTCCTTGGTTGTGGGCTCATCCCCCGTGGGGGGTGTGCAGGAGCAGCTGATCGATTATTCTCTCTCATCCCTCTCCCTTCCTCTCTGTAAAAAATCAATAAAATATATTTAAAAATATACATTAAAACAGATGAACGGAAAAAAACCCTGCAGAGGCCCAAGCTTAAGTAGCATAGGATGTGGGCCAGTAGGTGGTAGACACAAGTTTTTTTCAAGTTCCCTAGGTGGTAGACACAAAAACCAGAGGACCTTGATCATGGGGGAAATGAAAAGGAGGAAAGGCTCAACAAGCTTATCTGAGAAATTATAGTTGTCTATAAATATTTGGAGGCTTGTCACACAGCCCAGGTTTGATCTGACCAGAAAGAACTCAGATCAATCTGTAGAAGTTAGAAGGAGGCAGATGTCAATATTCTTCCAAGTTATATTGTTTTGGGTGGTTGGTTGTCCGTTGTCACTGGCAGTGTTCAAGTTAGGGACTTTAGAGGAATGGTGCTGAGTGAGCATTTGGACTTGGTGTCCTTACGTTTTCTACAAATTTTGAGATTTTATGAAATATAAGTTTGCAGCCACAAAAGTGGAAGAGCAAAAGCTAATCGAGTGAAACAAGCTGGTTAACTTAACTGGATCATAGTTTTTATTTTCTTGGATTAAAAAGATCTGAGTGTTATGTGAGAGAGCTATTTGATGAGGCCTTTAAATCCAGCAAACTCAAAAGCCTTCTGATATGGAAATTCCCATTTAAGGGAATTTATCTTGATCTAATAAAGATACTGTTGAATTGGTAGCTTATGAACATACCAATTATAGCGTTGTTGATAATAACAGCTGTGTATTAACATTTACCCCCCTTAATCATAAAAAGTAGATAATATCCTATTTTTCAGAAGAGAAAGTTGAGGGATAGAGAAATGAGGTAGCTTGCTTAAGGTAGCTGAGTTAGTGATAAAGCCAGAGCTTGAATCCAAGCCATTTGCCTCAAGAGCCAGTGACTGTTGATCATTATGCTGTAAAGTTGTAAACAACCTAAATATTTCAGAGTGATTGCTGGGTTATATCCCCACTGTGAGGTATTGCCTCATTGTTAAAATGATGTTAGAAAAATGTAAGACAGGAAAAGATGTCTTGGTATACGGGAGTGAAAAACCATTTAAAAATTCCATTTCGGATGAGAAACACACATTGACATCTGGAAGATAGGTGCCACATTGTTCAGTGGTTATTTCTGAGTGTAGGATTATAAGTGATTATTTTTTTTCTTATCCAAATTTTCTAATTTCTATGAATATGTATTGTGTATTACTTGTAATAAAAAAGACTAAGATGTTATATGTCAATTAAAATTAAAGATATTAACAAGCTGAAGAGTTTGGATTTTATACTATGCAGTTGATGCAAGTTTAGTGCATCAAGTGTTTCGTATTTTTTGTTTTGTTTTATCCCTTAACATTTTAGAAGTAATATATTAATTGAATAGAGAAACATCACTGACTCCTACCACTCTACAATAATAATCAGTTCCTTGTTTTATGTTTTTCCCCCCACTTATGTATAATGTTTTAAATGTATGCATTCTAGCCAAGTCATTCTCTACCGTGTTTTCCCGAAAATAAGACATCCTCCAAAAATAAGACCTAGCGCATGGAAAGATAAGACATCCCCTGAAAATAAGACCTAGCGTAACTTTGGGAGAAAAAATTAATATAAGACACTGTCTTATTTTCGGGGAAATAGGGTATGTGACTTGAGGTAACTTGTTCACTCTGTGCCTCAGTTCCTCTTTTGTAAAATAGGATAATTATAATACTTCCTTCGTGGTAGTTAGGAGGATTAAATGAGTTAGTGCATATAAAGTGATCAGAACAGTGTCTGACATATAGTTGATATCTCAGTAAATATTAGCAATGATTATAGGGTCATAGCCCATTAAAATACTTGGGGTCTAATAGGCTTTGAAATTAAGAATTGTTTCTGGATATTGGGGATGTAATAATGTTATATAACTTTTCAATAGAGCTTCTTAAACGTTACTGTTTCTGCAGGAAAATGTATGAACATTTACATTCAATGGGAGTAAGTAAAGACTATAAATCGCTTCATGTCAGTTCAGGTTTGGTTTTTACTGCTAAATAAATTATTTTGGGTTTCAGAGATGTTTTTGGACTTTAGAATTGCAGTTAAGGAACCTATAGAATATTTACTTAATTTTGAGTCCTATTCCATTTTAATATTAAGATATACACATTTTTATATAACTTAATAAATTATCCATAATTTAAAAGTTAAAAAATTAAAAAGAAAATACTCACTTTAATTTCCTTTGATTAAAAAATATGCTAAACCCACCGATACTATGATTCTGTTGCATAGTGTAGAATCTTTTTTGGAAGAGGCTTGAGAGTTCCTCTAATCCAGTTAGCTTTTTTCTGCCTCATTACACTGGAGGGATAAGACATTTTTACTATGCTGCTTTACTACACCAGCCATTTTTTAAAGGAGTTGAATGGAGGCCATCATGGCACCTCACTTTACTATATCCTATTATGTAAATGTGGAAACGGAGGTGGATATTTATCCTAAGCCATATTACAGAATTAGACGTTGGAATTAGGATACTTCATCTCATGATAAAGTTATTGGATGTGCAGCCCTTCTACTCTACTCCTTTGTGTCTATAGCATTTACCATATATCCAAACAGGTAAAACTAATTTTAATTTTTTATTAAAGAATAGTTGACATACAATATTATGAGTTTCAGGTGTAACAACATAGTTATGCAACATTTATATACCTTATGTGTTCACAATAAATCTAGTAACCATCGGTCTCTGTACAAAGTTATAGTGACACTTGATTATATCCCATATGCTGTATATTACATTCCTGTCACATTTATAATTAAGTTTGTACTTCTTACTTCCTGTCACTTTTTTCCCCCATCCCCCAAGTTCTCTCTCCTATGCCAATAATCAGTTTATTCTTTATAATTATGAGTCTTCTGTGTGTGTGTGTGTGTGTGTGTGTGTGTGTGTGTTTTTAAGATTCCATATAAATGAGGTCAGAGGATATTTGTCCTCCTCTGTCTGACTTATTTCACTTAGCATAATATCCTTTAGGCCCATCCATGTTGTCACAAATGGCCAGATTTCATTTTTTTATGGCCGAGTAATATTCCATTGTGTAATACATCTTTATCCATTTATTGAACATCAGACGCTTAAGTTGCTTCCATATCTTGGCTATTGTGAATGATGCTATTTTAGTTCATTTGAGACTGGTATCTTATAAACAATAGAATTTTATTATTATTATGGAGGCTGTTAGGTCCAAGATCAAGACAACAGTATTGCTGGTTGGGTTTTGGTGAAAACTCTCAGGTTGCAGACTTTTCTGTTGTATAATCACATAGTAGAAGGAGCAAGGGAGCCATCTCAAGTCTCTTTCATTGGAGCATTAATCTCATTTATGATCTGTCTGCCTTCATGACCTAATCACTTACCATCTTATAATACCATCACTTTGGGCATTAAGAGTTCAACATACAAATTTGGGGAGTTGGGGGGTGACACATAAACATTCAGCTCATAGGAAACAGGTGTGTAAGTGAATGATCTAAAAAATTTTCCTTTCATAACTAGCTTGTGTGAACTTTGTGACCTTAGCCCACTTTATTACTCCAGCTATGTTCCTTTATTCCATTCATCACAACCTATGGCAGGGTCTCTCTTTTCTGAGTTCAGCACGGAAAGAGAATGACCGGTTCTTCGAGTAGAGGGGCTGGGGATTGAGAAATAAAAGAGACAAGACACAGAGATAGAAGGCAAAAGCTGGGACGGGTGGAGAGACAGTGACCCAGAGCTGATGCAGCATGTTTATTTTATACCCCCAAATACCAGGAGGTTTCACCAAAACTTAAAGGAGCTTAGGTAGGCCCGGGTTGTATTTATTCCCTCATTCCCTGTGCTAGGTGCTAGACTGGATTTACATATCAAAAACCACTTGTCGACACCTGGGCAAAGAAGAGTCAATGCTGAGAACACATCTGCCTTTTTGGTAAGGTGTGTATCCAAGATGTGGCTTTGCCTGTTGTCTTGGGTTCAGCTGACATTATTATTATTTTTTAAAATTTCTTTATTGATTAAGGTATCACATATTTGTCCTCATCCCCCTCAATCCCATCCCCGACCTCCCTACTCATGCCTCCACCCCCCTATTGTCCTTGACCACTGGTTAGGCTCATATGTATGTACACAAGTCCTCTGGTTGATCTCTCCCTTTTATCCCCACCCTCCCTCTGAGGTCTAACAGTCTGATCCATGCCTACTTGTCTCCGGGTCTGTTCTTGTTCAACAGTCTATGTTCATCATTTCCCCTAGATGAGTGAGATCATATCCTACTGGAAATACACTTACAAGAATAGAAAATGTGACAAGCAATAATGGTTATACTGAAAGGCGAATTAGTCTGTAGTGAGTTTCTTTCTGGGCCAACAGTCTTGAGACCTAATTTCATTGTCAGTTCCTTATGTGTATATGTCAGCAATGATATTTTCAGTTCTGAATAGTGGACAAATGGTTTGGACCCTCTCTGGTTTGGTCCTGGGCAACCTGCAGTGACGCACAGCTGCTGACTGCCATTATGGCAAGGCGTTGTCGGAGGCGTCTTCCATCTCAGGACTGCTTCTCTTCTGTCTTAATGGTTGGAGTAGTCCTGTCAATTCCTCTCTGTTGCTGGAATCCACATGGTCTGGGAGTTGTTTCCTGAAAATAAATAAACATATTCTCGACCAAAAGTTAGTAAATAAATTTGACTTGGGATCCTTTTTCATTTTTTGCCTAAACAATTTTCCTCTGGCTTATTTTGACACCATAGGTGCTTTTCATGGGTGTCTTGTTAGCATTACAATTGATTTTCTAAAGTACAAATTTTCTAGATGTAACTTACTTAACAGGATATTTTCCCTTACATGATATTCTTTTAATTTTCCCCCCTTTTTGATTTAAACTTTAGGAGGCTTTTGAAAAAAATTTAATGTAGTATTGATAGATTTTAAATTTTAATTTTTTGCACTATAATATGACTGCTTTAGGTTCATTACATGTTTTGCAATTTTGTCATGAGATGAACTACCAATAAAAATTTTAGCTAACACTTTAGGAACAACTTTTTGTCCAGTACAACTAATTTTTCTAAGGTATTTGCTTATATCAATTAGCCAATTTAAATTAGCCTGAAAACTTGTCTACTATTTTACTGTCAAATTTATTATTCTAAAACAATCTTATTTTACCCTGTAAATATTAGGGGAAAGAATTATTTGCCCTCTTGAATTAGCCCTGAGCATTCCTGGTGATAGGCTGAATTTTGATATAAAAAACCCACTTCCTCAAACCATGGGTGCAAGACAACCCAAACAAATCTTGTAGTGAGAGGGCAGCTGCTGTCAGCCAAGTCTCTGTCTGTTACCCCGGTCCCGATTTGAGCTGGGCATGGGAAGTTAAGCAGCCAACTTTGCAGGGGTGAAGGTTTAGGCCTCTGCAAAGTTGGGGGGATGAGGGTCTGTGCCCCACCTCAGTTAACCCCCAAGTTCTCTCCTGATGGCCCCTCTTCGACTGCCTGTTTTAGGTTATCCCTTCCCTGAGGAATCTTACCTGTCTCTGGCTAACCAGCTATCCTCCGGGGCCAAGCAGGGTAATGTGAGGTTCAGTTCTGTCTCCTCAGTACCCTATGCCCCTGTGGCCTTCACTCCCAGCTTCTGCCTTAGGATCCCCTTGCCTGCTGCCTGGGCCCCAGCCCTGATCACATAGCTTGGGGAATCCGGGTTTCTTCTCCAGGGAGGGCCCAGCTTGCCTTACTGGGCGAGAGACAGATCCATGGTCCCAGTCATCACGAGGCTTCAACCTTGACATGAACAGAAAGCTCAGGCAACAGCTATGGGCAATTGGATTGTGAGAAGAGGGTCCCTCTTGGCCAAAAGGGCAAGAGGGGCCAATATAGAATGCTCAGCTGCCTGCCTTCCCAGGAGGCCCGCTACACAATGGAAGGGATTAGATCCTTTCATGCCCTTTTTAAATTGCTTCCAGACAGTCCAAGAATTAATTCCTAAGTTTGCTTGGGATAATTGTATATTATGCTATTGTAATTCTAGAATATCAAGAACTGTCTTGATATTCTAGAATTACAAGCACCAAAAAGATGATTTTTTTATTGATCCTCAAGGGTTCAAAGTTCTATAAGTAATGGGGGTAACACAAATCTGGGAAAATTTTTAACGACATTGTAGAATAATATCATAAGGATATTCTTTGATCTAGGCATGGCAATTCCATTTTAAACTGGCTGTCCATTTCTTTTTGTAGACAAGATCTTAGTTACATTTTCTGCACCTCTCCAGCAGCTGACAATTATTAAGGAAGAATGCCCATGTGCCTCCCCGGGTGCTCTCCATAGCAACCCTCAATTTCTCTCCCTTAGCTTGTTCCTGTATGCACTAGATATAGCCTGTACATGACAAGACTCACCTCTTTCATATTTTACTAGGCTCCTGTTGTCAGTCTTCCTACTATCTATTTTCTCTGTTTTTCCTCAAAGGTTGTAATGTATTTGTGGAGGAAGGTGGGTAATTATGAAGATATTTTTGGCCATTCTAAATTTCTGCTTAACAATTTCAGTGGGTTCTTGCTATTTCTTGGAAAATACTTTATAAATCTCAGATTTTCTGTTGTCTCATATTTTCTTTCTCTTCCTCAAAATATACCATTGACTTCTACTTAATTGAAAAAGAAAATAGAGTATAATTTTGCACATTTTTTATTGTCACCATGAAAAAAAAATCATCTTATTTTTGAAAACTGAATGGAAGTAGAATATTTTGTTTTTGTAGGGATCTGGTGCCACATCTTTCCTCTCTGATCACTTTGATCATTATTTGCAATGGTTGTTTCTCCCTGCCTTCAAGTATGTACAGACTTCTATATTTGGGGAAGAGAAAAATCAACTTGGATTAACTATTGCTACTATACTTTCCAGCTATTCTTATTTCTCTTTCAAAAATATTTTTAAGATCTTAGTTAAAATTGCTCTCCTCAGCTCTTTTGCTTTAAGGAACATCCTTCTTGCCATTGGTATTGTTTTCATCCTGATTTTGTTCAGCCAGTCATGTGCCACTTACTAGTAATGGAGGGGATACATTTGTTAGGTGATTTTATCATTGTGTAGGCATCATAGAATGCACTTAGATGATCTAGCTTACTACACATCTACACTATATAGTATAGACCACATGTGTCAAACACAAGGCCCGCGGGCCAAATCCGTCCCGCCAGGCCTTGCAATGTGGCCCGCACCGCGCTGTCATCACTGCACTCCGCTGCGTTTCCATCACAATGACAGTTTATGACTGTTCAGTAAACCATTCGGCCCGCGACTTAGGCTGGATTTTAGATTTTGGCCCCTTCTCTGATTGAGTTCGACACCCCTAGTATAGACTGTTGCTCGTAGACTACAAGCCTGTACACAAGTCTGTACCAAACAACATGAGATTAAATGAAGCACAAGAAAAAAATGATGCAGTCAAGAGTTGCGGAAAACATGAGATGTATGAGACTGCTGCTGGATAACATAGCTTACTGTTTTATAGCAAACTTTTTTTTTACTAGTATATAAGTAGAAAGAGTTTACTCTTAACATAATGATAAAAGGTATACTATAGCTTAGTTGGTTGAGCGTCATCCTATACACCAAAAGGTGGGTTTGATCCTGGTTGGGGGGCATGCAGGAGGCAGCCCATTGATCTCTTCCTTCTTACCTCCTCCTTCCTCTCTAAGATTAAAAAAAGTATAGTAAAAGACATAAACCAGTAACACAGTTGGTTATTATTATATGAAGTATTATACACTTTACATAATTGTATGTGCTACACTTATTACAACTGGCAACGCAGTAGGTTTGTTTACATTGGTGTCACCAGACACGTGCATAACGTGTTGCACATGACCTTAGGACTGCTATGCCAACACTAGGTGATAGGAGTTTTTCAGGTCCATTATAATCTTATGTCACTATTATGGTATATGTGGTCTGCCATTGACTGAAATGTCATTAGGCAGTGCATGAATGAATATATTAATTTCCATGTAGGAACATTCTGAACATTCTTTCCTTGCCTTTCATGTTAGTATGCTATCCTGGTTTTCCTTCTCTGACTACTACCTTCAGTTTTTGTTGTTTCATGATCCTCTTACCACACACTCGTTATTCCCTTCAGTATTTGGTCTCATCCTCCCCTTTCTTTGTCTTCTCTCAGATGGATGTTTTATATACTGACTAGAGGCGTGGTGCACAAATTTGTGCACAGGTGGGGTCTGGCTGGCCCACCCTAATGGGGACCCATTGGGGGTGGGGCCAGCTAGGGAGAGGGGCTGTGGATGATTGGCTGGCTGGCCCTGCTTCCGATTGGGGTGTTGGGGGCTGATCCTGTGTAGGGCTGGTTGGGGAAGGGGCCTCAGGAGGGCTCCAGGGCGTGTCTGCCCATTTTGCTCAGTCCCAATTGGTCGGACCCTAGCAGTAAGCTAACCTACCCATTGGAGCGTCTGCCCCCTGGTGCTCAGTGCACATCATAGCAACCGGTTGACTGGTCAGTTCATGTTATAGTGAGCAGTTGAGCATCCTTAGCATATCATTAGCATATTACATTTTGGTTGAACAGATGAATGACTGACCAGACACTTAGCATATTAGGCTTTTATTATATAGGATGCTTCCTAAATGTGTACTCTCCAGGTTTGTATTTCCCAGTGGCTTACTGAATATGGCCATGGGGAGGCTCAAAGGATTTCCATCACTTTTAATTGTTGTTGAGAGAGAGAGAAAGAGAGAGAGAGAGAGAGAAAGAGAGAGAGAGAGAGAGAGAGAGAGAGGGAGGGAGGGAGGAAATACTGATTTGGTGTTTCACTCATTCATGAATTCATTGATTGATCCCTGTATGTGCCCTGACCAGGGATCAAAAAGAAACCTTGGCGTATCTGTATAACACGAAAACCAACAGAGCTACCTGGCCAGAGGTCCATCACTTTTAGATTTATTATTATCAAACTTCCAACCTGTTACGTTTTCCTTTGTTAATTTTATCATCATTATGCTTAAATCTTAAAGTTTTCTGTGATATATGTTTCTCCATTATTTTTTATATTCAGCAATCAGTACAGTTTTTTACTCTTTACTGGATCTCATTTTATCCTGGGATTATGCATTGCCTATTATTTGCCCTTTCCAACTTTAATCTCCTTCCTCCAAATCCATCCTGCGTTTGACTGCCAGATATTTCTAAAACTTTTTTGAACCCATTGCTACTAAACCTAAGCAGTCTGAGGAGAGAACACGTGGTATAGATCTTTGCACTCTCCATTGTGCCAAGCAAAGGGAATTGAACTTGTGTTGAATAAATGTTTGAATGGATCACCATTTGCTCAAAATGTTGAATGACTCCCAATTGTCTGCAGAACGAAGTCCAAACTCTACTTTCTGGTTTTCAAACCTTTTTATTATCTTCTTCAATCTCATTTTTTTTTTTTTTTTTTTTTTACTCCTAACATTATTATTAAGCCAGTATCTCCTCTGTAATATATCATGTTCAGGCTAAGCTTCATGTGTTCTTCCTTTTCCTTTTCCTTATCTGTCAAAGCCTATTCAGAAATGTTTGCCCTTTGCCAGGCACTGTTCTAATCTCTGGTGTTATAGTAATGAACAAAACAGGAGACAAAGTCTCTGTTTTCTTAGAGCTGACATTGGGGGTGGGAGGAGGAGGAGCATTGTAAACAAATGTCAGGTGGTAATGAAGGGAATAACACTGGATAAAGAGAGAGAATGGTGTGGGAGATGGTTGCTATATAAGGTGGTCAGGGAAAGCTGCTGTTTTAGTGTGTCTGGAACGATGCAGTTATCTAAGTGAAGAGCTCTCTAGGCAGAGGAGACAACATGCCTAACCAAGACCCTATGTGGGAACGTGTTTAGCTTGTTAGAATAATTACAAAGACTTGTGTGGCTACAGCAGAAAAATAAGAGGGAGTGATAGATAAGGTTAGAGAGGTAATGTACACTTCAAATGTTTAGTTTTTCATTGAACAAAAGTCTTCCTTTGGTGGGGGGACTGTAAGAGATCAACTGAAGGACTTGTATGCATGCATATAAATATAAATACAAGACATGGCAGGGAGGGGTCAGGTGAAGGCATATGCAGTGGGGAGACTGGGGGGAGGTCAAGGGGGGAAAAAGGAGACATGTATTACTATTTGTAATGCTTCAAACAATAATAAAAAAAAGGTCTTCCTTGACTACATCATTTTGTTTGGTAACTTAAAGCTGCTCTGAATTCATATAGCTTTCAAATATAATCTCTCAATGAGTCCAATATAGCCAGTTTTTCCTCTAGTGATGAAACGTAGCACTTTCCTCAATTGTGCCCTAGAAGTTGGCCTGCATTTATTGGTTGTTAAAAAAATTACCTATCTATCTATCTATCTATCTATCAACATTAAACTTTCATTATAATGTGAAGTTTATAACAAACATTTGAGAATTAAGACCTACTTAAGAAATGGGAGATTGACAATTTAGGTTAATTCTGGGACTTTTGTTTATGAAATAGAATGGTAGGTGGCCAACTATTTAATTATGTTTTACTTAAAGTTAATCCTTTATTCTATAGATAATTGGAATAGATGACTATAAATATGTTGTAGAAAGCTATTTGATAAATTTGATCATAGTTTAAGACTTTGACAACACTCAAAGGAAATTTTAACAGACTGGGAGGAATATTTGCAAGATGTAAAACAGAAATATACATAATGCACTCCTACAAAGAAAGTGACATAGAAAAATAAATAAAGGTAATAAATACTATAAACTATAGTTTGGAGTATAAATTATATAGCCACTAGGGGGTGTAAATTGATGTGAATAGTTTGGTAGTATCTATTAATTTAAAATGCTATTCCCACCCTAATTGGTTTGGCTCAGTGGATAGGACATTGGTCTGCAGACTGAAGGGCCTCAGGTTCGATTTTGGTGAAGGGCACTTACCTTAGTTGCAAGCTCAATCCCCAGCCCTGATTGGGTACATGTGGAGGCAACCAATTGATGTGTCTCCCTCACCTCAATGTTTAAAAAACTGGAAAAATAAGCAAAACTGGCTAAAAGTAGGCAAATGAGCAAGTAAGTTGCTATATTCATTCTATGGAATAATGTAACAATTTAAAAAATGAATAGTTACATAAACTATTTCATAGTAAGTTGTAGAGTAGTATATACAGTATAATAGTATTTATATAAATAAGGAAAATATCAGGCCAGTATAATATTATATGCATGCAAATACAAAGAATAAGGTCTGGTAAGATACATATTAAATTTGCCTGACTGATGTGGTTCAGTGCTTGAATGTCAACCCATGAACCATTGATATTTCTATCCCTATTTTCCTCTCCTTTCCTCTCTCTGAAATAAATAAAAACATTAAAATAAAATAAAGATTATTTTAAAAAATACTAAACTTATTAAGGAGGAAATATATGGACTCAGGAGAAGTAGGGAATACAAAAAAAAGAGTCAATTTTAAATATTTTGTGTCACTTGATTTGACCCTGAAAAGGTGGAGGTGAAATAAAGAATTAAGGATAAAAAAAAAAAATACTAAACTTAACAATAGTGATTAACTCAAGGGTGGTGGATAGAAGTTGTGTTTTTGGAGTAGAGATGTGGGATGGTTAGAGGAATGTAAGCCTTTTCAGTAATTTTTAACATTTAAAATTAGAATGTTATAGTGTATATAAAAATTTAAAAATAATGATCAGTTTGGCAATACGGTGGATAATAGTTGTAGAAGGATGGAAAACCAGTTTGGGGGTACTTCATTAGTATAGGCATCAGAACGCATTGCCAAAGAGAATGGTGAGAAAAGGACTAATTTAAAAACAACTGGGCAATTCGGCAATATCTATTAAAATTACAACTGTATTTATCTTTGTCCCAATAATTTTATTTCAGGGAATTTATCTTATAATAATATGAAATGGAATGATACATCTACAAAGTTATTCATTATAGCATTGCTTATAATAGCAATAGTGTCCATCTATCCTATATACCCCGTTTCCCCGAAAATAAGACAGTGTCTTATATTAATTTTTGCTCCCAAAGATGCGCTAGGTCTTATTTTCAGGGGATGTCTTATTTTTCCATGAAGAAGAATACGGTACACATTTATTCTTAAATGAAAATAAAGGAAATTTATTACCTATATACGGTATGGTAGTACGGTAGTTGTCAACACACACCAGACAAACTGTGAATCCTACAGTATTAAGGATTTACTCATTTATTCAATGACAATCATGTCATCATCTTCTGGAACATCATCATAACAATCCAGTTCCTGAATTTCCTGGTGAATTTCTTGTGACTCCATTTCTTTCAGAATCAGTGGACCAAATCTCTCATGTTTAGCCTAGGGGGGGCCTTATTTTCGGGGGGATGCCTTATATTTCACTCAGAAGGAAACCTGTAAGGAGCTCTTATTTTCGGAGGATGTCTTATTTGTGGGGAAACACGGTAGTAAAAGGGTAATAGGCAAATCAACCAAACGGTAGAACGACTGATCGCTATCATGCACACTAACCACCAGGGGGCAGATGCTCAATGCAGGAGCTACCCCCTGGTGGTCAGTGCGCTCCCCCTGGGGATCACTGCTCAGCCACAAGCCGGGCTTATGGTTGGTGAGCGCGGTGGGAGCCTCTCCTAACTCTGTGGCAGTGCTCAGGATGTCCGATTGCGGCTTAGGCCTGGGGAGTCAGATATCCCCCAAGGGCTCCCGGACTGCTAAAGGGCGCAGTTGGGCTGAGGGGAACCCCTCCCCCACAGTGCACGAATGTTGTGCACCTGGCCTCTAGTAATTAAATAAGGCTTAGGTACACAGTGGCATACTAAGCAGCTGTACAAAAACCAACAACGAGGAAGCTCTCTATGAAATAATAGGAAAAAAGAACTTCAGATAAAATAAAATAAAAGCAAGTACAGACAAGTATATAGTAATGCTGACTTGTGGTAATTATAGAAATCCTGGAAGGATATCCATGACATTAGTGAAGGTGGTTATTTATTGTGCTAGGAGGAGGATTGGGAATAGTGTAAGTGCTTTTTTTTTTTAATATTATATTTTATTGATTTTGTACAGAGGAAGGGAGAGAGATAGAGAGTTAGAAACATTGATGAGAGAGAGTCATCGATCAGCTGCCTCTTGCACACTCCCTACTGGGGATATGCCTGCAACCAATGCACATGCCCTTGACCGGAATCGAACTCGGGACCCTTCAGTCCCCAAGCCGTTGCTCTATCCATTGAGTCAAACCGGTCTCAGCGTATAAGTGCTTTCATTGAAACTTTTCAATGTATGCATTTCTGTGTTTGGATTTTTGAGTTATACTAAAGCATTACCTATTGAAAAAAAGAAATTAAGAGAAAAAGAGATGTGAAGTAGACCCTAAAGGACTTGATGACCAACTAACTGTGTGTAGAAATGTGAGGGAGAAGGAGTTGAGGATAGCTGTTAGGTTTCTGAATTGTGAGGTAGAGAGTTTGGTAGCATCCTCAAGGAGTATAGGAGGAAAATTAGGTTTTGGCATGTGGGTGGCAAGTTCTGTATGTGCTAATTGGAAATCCTTACTCTTTCAGTTTAGAGTGTGTGTGTATATATATTGTAATTTATGTGCTTTAGGTATGGAACTTGACCTTATATTACACATGAATATTAAATCGTCATCAAATATTTTTTAAACATTTTTAAAATTGATTCTTAGAGAGAAAGGAAAGGAGGTGGGGGGAGAGAGAGGGAAAAAAAAAAACATTGACCATCATTTGCTGCTTTCTGCATGCCCCCTACTTGGAATCAAGCCCAAAACCCCAGGCATGTGCTCTGCCTAGGAATTGAACCAGCAACCTTTCAGTGCACAGGATGATGCCCAACCAACTGAGCCACAATGGTCAGGGCAATAAATATATCTTATCCTTTGATTACAGACATTGATATTCTAGGTTTTATAGAGAACAGCTTTCAAATGGTGTCATAATTTTTCTGTCCAATAGGGTATTTATGGATTGAATATATTATAGTTGGAGAACTAGAGACTACCGTATTTTTCGGACCATAAGACGCTCTGGACCATAAGACGCACCAGTTTTTAGAGAAGGGAAATGAAGAAAAAAAGATTCTGAAACAAATAGTGTCCTAAAATATTTTATGTGCATTAAAACCCAACATCACAGTCATAAACACATGTAATCAACCCTGTAAAGTAAACAGCAGCATTTAGAACCATTTGAGAGCCGGGCAAGCACACAGAGACCACACAGAGCCGGGCAAGTAAAAAAACTTTTTTTTTTTTAAGTATATGTGTAGGCTATATTTGGACCATAAGACTCAGGGACTTTCCCCCCCCCCACTTCTGGGGGGAAAAAAGTGCGTCTTATGGTCCGAAAAATACGGTATATATCTGATAAATACATAGCTAATGTGCAAAATAGGAACTTGATTTATCAACATGGTTCCCATTTAATTACATCTTCTGGTACCTGAAATTTGAAGAAATAAAAATAGCTTTGAATGAAGATGTAATCTTTAGGGTAGATGAAATTATATTGTTATTTTTAAAGCAGTATAAAACTGGCTTAGCGAAGTTGATAGTAGAGGACAAAAGTATATACATATGTTTGAGAGAGAAGGGAGAGAGAGAGAGAAACATAGATTAGTTGCCTCACACACACCCTGTCCAGGGATTGAACCCGTAACCTAGTTATGTGCCTTGGGAATCAAACTTGAAACTCTTTGGTGAACAGGATGACGCTTCAACCAACTGAGTCACCCAGCCAGAGCCCAAAGTATATTTTATAGTACATTTGGGAGTAACTGTATATAAGGGAGGTTTATCCTAATGGAGAAAAGGAATCACAACATTGTGGGTGCTGCCAAAAAGAAGCTCTTTCATTGTAATTTGGTGTTTAAAATTTATTTGAATGAGTTATTTCAGAATCTGATTTCTGAGGTCTTTCATATAACTTGTATCTGGTTATATTTGGCTAGTCTCAAAAAAGTAAAAGGAGAACACAAGTAAAGCACATACATGTTAGGACATGCAAATGAATTTAGTAGTTCTTTCCTGAGTTTATGTTAATAAGGATTTGGTTGTTGACTAGCAATTAAAAAGAGCTGTTAAGTAATTCTCACTTGAGATTTAACACTTTAACCATTTTATATCTGAAGAGAAGATGTTTTACTGAAAAGTTTTATTAATGCTAATTATTTATTAAAATAACAAATAATGTTATATATATAGAATCCTATAACAATTAGAGATGATGTTGTTAAGTGAGGATGAAACTGTTATGTCACCTTCAACCTGAGCTTGCTTCTTTCCCCACTGCCTTTCTTAGTATGGCCTTCCTCTGGAGCTTTGGGAAACACAACGTGAGAAATACTGAATTGGGTTGTGCTATAGTTGGGCTTGGATGCGCTTACCATATGTGTGTGTGTGTGTGTGTGTGTGTGTGTGTATTATTGTATATTCTATATGATGAAAGAGTAATATGCAAATAGACCGAACAGCAGAACAACCGAACATCCAATCAAAGCATACTATGCTAGTGATATGCTAAGGCTGCTCAACCACTCGCTATGACATGCACTGACCATAAGGGGGCAGACAGTCAACTGGTCAAACAGTCACTATGACGTTCACTGACTACCAGGGGAGATGTTCCAATCAGTAGGTTAGCTTGCTGCTGGGATCTGGCAGATCAGGACTGAGTGAGATGGGCTGGACATGCCCTGGAGCCCTCCCACAGTCTCCCTAGCATGATAGTGCACTGGTGAGGTCCGTAGCCTGGCCTGTGCCATCTTGCAATCCGGGACCCCTCAGGGGATGTCAGAGAGCCGGTTTCAGCCTGATCTCGTGGGCCACTGCCCTTTGGAGGGCACCAGACGCAGGGTTCATGGCTGACGAGCTCTGCTGTGGCAGTGCAAGCCTCTCCCTATCGGGACTGATTGGGTACAAGTCTTAGGCAGACACAGTGGGGCCAGGATGAGCAGGAGCAGCAGGTAGGAGCTGCAGGTGGCATTGACTTCGGGTTTCGGCCCGATCCCTGCAGGCCACCCAGAGAGACCCCACCTGTGCATGAATTCATGCACTGGGCCTCTAATATGTATGTAGTGTGTGTGTGTGTGTATAATTTATTTAAAAATATTTTTATTGATTTTTTTTTTTTTTTTTTTTTTTTTTTTTTTTTTTTTTTAGAGAGAGAGAGAGGGAGAGAAAAAGAGAAATATCATTGTGAGAGTGGATCAATGATCAGCTTGCCTCCTGTATGCCTCCTTACTGGGGATTGAGCCTGCAACCCGGGCATGTGCCCTTACTGGGAATTGAACTGTGACCTCCTGGTTCATAGGTTTGGCGCTTAACCACTGAGTCATGATGGCTGAGCAGGAACTGAATTTTTAATTTAAGTTTAAAAAGCCACATGTACCATATTAGTACAATTCTAAAGAATATACATTGGTTAAAATGAAATTGATCCCACAGTGGGATGCAAGAAGGGTTGAAAAATAAAGAAAGTGATATATATTTGAAAAATGAAAATTGATTATATAAACCTAGAAAAATATCTAATGAATTAAAGGCAATAAAGAAGGGGATAAGTGGGGTTTTAGTTTCTAAGGTCCAAAGTAAAGTTTAAAAAAACTCATTGTATAGAAAACTTAAAATATGTAAAAAGAGAGTATATTGAACCCTCATGTATCTATTACCCATCTTAAAAAATGATCAATCATGCATGACTAATCTAGTTTCATATATATTTCCTAATTATTTTTAGAAATTTCAAGTATCACATTATTTAATCATAAATATATTTTTATCTCTAAGATTATATAAACATAAACTGTAATAGTACTACTATCATATCCAGAAAAACAACATAATTCCTTAATATCATTACATATTAAAGCAGTGTTCACATTTTCCCAGTTATCTCCAAAATGATTTTTTTAAGACAAGATTTTTAGGCCAGTTTTAGGTTCACAGCAAAATTGAGGGAAAAGTATAGGATTTCCCATACACCATCTGTACCCATGCATGCATAACCTCACCGTTAACAGTATACCCCACCAGAGTGGTGTATTTAACTTCTGAGTTGTGAAAATATTTTACATATTTAAAAATTACAATCCAAGCTTAGTTTGTCTCAGTGGATAGATAGAGTGTTGGCCTGCAGACTGAAGGGTTAGGTTTTCGATTCCAATCAAAGGCACGTATCTCGGTTGCACTCTCGATTCCCAGCCTAGGATGCATGCAGGAGGCAACTGGTGGATATGTTTCTTTCACATCGATGTTTCTCCCTCTCTGTCTCTCTCCCCTTTCCTTTCACTCTCTCTGGAAATCAATGGAAAAAATATCCTCAGGTGAGGGTTAACAGCAACAACAACAAAAAATTGCAAAAACAACTTTTTGCAACTTTTAAAGTTGCTGCCTTCAAGAAGTTCTGTCCAATAGAAATATAATACAAGCCATATATTTAATTTAAAGTTTTTTTTAGTAGGCACATTAAAAACGCCTGGAAGAAACAGTTGAAATTAATATTGATAATATATTTTATTTAACTCTGTATATAAAAAATACTACCATTTGCACATGTAATCAATACAAAAGCTATTAATAAGCTGTTTTACATTCTTTTTGGTACCAAGTCTTCAAAATCTGGTGTATTATACTTATACACACCTCAGATTGGACTAGTCACATTTCAATAGCCTCTTTTGGCTAGTGGCTATTGTATCGGACAACTCAGTTTTAGGACATACTAATTGGAAACCTTTGAACTCAGTTTGGTATCTTTATTTTCTAGAGATATATACTGCAGTATTTATAGATAAAATATGTCTGATGTTTACTTCAAAATAATACTTGTGCATGGGAAATGGGATGGCCATGAATTGATAATTTTGAAGCTAGGTGGTGGCTAAGTGACAATTCATTATATTATTGTTTCTGTTGGGAATTTGTTAAAAAATTTTCATAATAAAAAGTAAAAAATAAAAACCACAATATTCCATTATCATCTACTTTAATTTATTGTTTACACAAAGGCATTTTTAATTTTTCCCCATTTTATAACATTATGTTATAATATTTATGCTTCAGATAGTTTCCTTATGATAGATTATATGAGTGATATTACTAGGTCAAAGAGCATGAACTTCTTAAAGGATGTTGGTACATTCACAGTGTCAAATCGCTTGATGAAGAACTTTAGAAGAATTTTATTGAAGTGATATTTTATTCTAAAAACTTCAATGAGACAACCGACGTTTATTATTATTTTAGAGGATTACATTTTCTAAGTGTTTTTACTTATTTTTAGAAGTGCTAGTAGCAATTTACATGGATCTACGTAGTATTTTACAGTTTTAAAGAGTGTTTTCGTGTCCAGTAGATGCTATAAATTCACAAAAGCTCTATGAGCTATGAATTACAGAAATTCAAAGCAAAATAGACTTTAAGCTTTAAAATTTTAATTTTGTGTAATTCCTTTTACCACTAGATGGCCTTCTTAGCATGTACTTTTGAGCAAATGTAGATTTCATTTTTAGACTTTGGTTTTTGTTTTAGAGGGAGAGAAACATTGATTGGTTGTTCCACTTATTTATATATTCTTTGGTTGATTCTTGCATGCGCCCTAACTGGGGATTGAACTGGCAACCTCCTGGTGCAAGGATGACATCCAACCAAATGAGCCACTTAGCCAGAGCTTGTGTATTTTTTAGAAATTGATTTTTAATCTTGTTAGATCTCTGGCTTCCTTTTTATAATATTTTATATTGCCCCTTTTGCTAACTGGAAATGAAAATCATAGTTAATATTACCTATCTGCTTAATTAAAAACTCATTATAATACTCTAATTTTAATATACAGGAGAAATAGAAGGAAAGCAACTTATAATAAAATGTGTATTTCAGTATGTAAATATTCAAGTGCACCACACTTGCTGGCACAAGAGGTATCAAATGGTTGCCACCTACACATAGAATTATTATGAATGTGACAGCTGTGAAAGCATAATTGATAAAAGTGTCATTTATAGTGATGATTCACATACCCAAGTGGCATTGAGATTGGTGACATGATTTTCCAATTTGGTGAACAACTCTTAGTAAAGTTCTGGACAAATATATAGATTTATAGTTTGGTTGCATTTTGGAAAATTTGGGATACATTAATAACTGTGGAAAATACATTTTTTTTTAACATATTGAATTCTAGTCTTAGATATATTCAGTAGAATGTTTGAAATTCATCCAGGACCTGTGGCAATTCTTTTCCATAGTGGATTGTTCCCTGTATTGCTGCACCTCTAGTTCCCTGGCACTTGCCCATTAAATATTAGTAGAGCTTTTATCCCATTCCTCAGTCCATCAATCCCCAGAATGCCTCCATATATAGAACGTCCTCTAGGAGTCATTGTTGCTACCATTGAGAACCACTGATTTAAAAAGTATTTAGCTATATTAGTCTACTACACCGTTGTATTCTCATGGAACCACAGTAACTTAAGTATCTTAGGTCCTTAAGTACGATATTTTGAATAATTAAGATAATTGCATAATTCTGAGAGAAGTTGATTTGTTCAAATGCATCATTATTTTGCAATTCTTTTAATATATTTTATTGATTTTTCACAGAGAGGAAGAGAGAGGGATAGAGTTAGAAACATTGATGAGAGAGAATCATTGATCACCTGCCTCCTGCACCACCCCCACTGGGGATGTGCCCACAACCAAGGCACATGCCCTTGACCGGAATTGAACCCAGGACACTTCAGTCCATAGACTGAACGCTCTATCCACTGAGCCAAACTGGTCTCAGCTATTTTGCAATTCTTGAAAGCAGATCAATAAGTTTACTATATTAAGTTGTCAATATCCTGCATTTTTGTTTTTTTCATCATTCTTCCTGTTTAGTAAGTCAGTAGTATATAATTTTCCTCAATGTCAGCATTTCCTTATTTAACAGGCACACGATGTTATTTGTCCCTTAACAAATTCACTTTTTAATTTACCATCGCACCAAAAAAATTAAGATACCTAGGAATAAATTTAAGTAAGGAGGTAAAAGACCTATATGTGGGAAACTACAAGACACTGAAAACAGAGATAAAGGAAGATATAAACAGATGGAAGAACATACCATGTTCATGGATTGGTAGAATCAACATCACTAAAATGTCCATACTACCCAAAGCAAACTATAGGTTCAGTGCACTCCCCATTAAAATACCAATGGCATATTTCACAGACCTAGAACAAACTCTAAAAATTCATCTGGAATAAAAAGAAGACCCCGAATAGCTGCAGCAACTCTGAGAAAGAAGAACAAAGTAAGAGGGATCTCTATACCAGATATCAAGCTGTATTCCAAAGCCACTGTTCTCAAAACTGCCTGGTACTGACACAAGAACAGACATATAGGCCAAGGGAATAGAATAGAGAATCCAGATATCAACCCAAACTACTATGCTCAATTAATATTTGACAAAGGAGGCAAGAACATACAATGGAGTCAATACATTCTCTTCAGTAAATGGTGTTGGGAAAATTGGACAGATACATGCAAAAAAAAAAAAAAAAAAATAAAACTACATCACCAAATTATACCATACACAAAAATAAACTTAAAATGGATAAAGGGTTTAAACATGATGGGAAATGATAAAAATACTAGAGGAATCTACAGGCAGCAAAATCTCAGATATATGCCGAAGCAATTTCTTCACTGATACCGCTTTTAGGGCAATGGAAACTAAAAAAAATAAACAAATGGGATTACATCAAAATAAAAAGCTTTTGCACAGCAAAAGAAACGACCAACAAAGCAACAAGAAAGCCCATTTAATGGGAGAACATATTTGCCAATGTTATCACCAATAAGGGTTTATCTCCAATATTTACAGGGAACTCATACAACTTAACAAAAGGAAGATACCCAATCAAAAAATGAGCAACAGACCGAAACCGGTTTGGCTCAGTGGATAGAGCGTCGGCCTGCGTACTGAAGGGTCCCGGGTTTGATTCCGGTCAAGGGCATGTACATTGGTTGCGGGCACATCCTCGGTAGGGTGTGTGCAAGAGGCAGCTGGTCGATGTTTCTCTCTCATCGTTTCTAACTCTCTGTCCCTCTCTCTTCCTCTCTGTAAAAAAATCAATAAAATATATTTTTAAAAAAAAATGAGCAACAGACCTAAATACTTTTTGAAAGAAGACACAAAGAAGGTCAAGAGACATACGAGACATACATGCTCAAAGTCACTAATCTGAGAGATGCAAATCAAAATGACAGTGCGGCCCTAACCGGTTTGGCCCAGTGGATCAAGTATCTGCCTGTGGACTGAAGGGTCCCAGGTTTGATTCCGGTCAAAGGCATGTACCTTGGTTGCAGGCACATCCCCAGTGGGGATTGTGTAGGAGGCAGCTGAATTGATGATTCTCTCTTACCAATGTTTCTAATTCTCTATCCCTCTACTTCTCCCTTCCTCTCTGCAAAAAATCAATAAAATATATTTTTTAAAAACGACAATGCGTTACCATCTCACACCTGTCAGAATGGCTATCATCAACAAATCCACAAATGGCAAGTGCTGGCGAGGATGCAGAGTAAAAGGAACCCTCATGCTCTGCTGGTGGGAATGCAGACTAGTGCAGCCACTGTGGAAAATAGTATGGAGTTTCCTCAAAAAACTAAAAATGGAACTCCCATTTGACACAGTGATCCCATTTCTAGGAATATATCCCAAGAAACTAGGAACCAATCAAAAAGGATATATGCACCCCTATGTTCATAGCAGCACAATTCACCATAGCTAAGATTTGAAAGCAGTCTAAATGCCCATATGCAGATGAGTGGATTAAAAACTGTTGTACATCTACACAATAGAATACTGTGCTGTGGTAAAAAAGAAGGAATTCTTACCATTTGCAATAGCATAGTAGATGAAACTGGAGAGCATTATGCTAAGTGAAATAAGCCAGTCAGAGAAAGATAAATATGTGATCTCACTCATTTATGGAATATAATGAACAACATAAACTGATGAACAAAAACAGATCCAGAGATAGAGAGGCATCGATCTGACTGTCAAACCTCAGAGGAAAGGTAGGGGAGGGTGGAGTTAAGGGGGAGAGATCAACCAAAGGACTTGTATGCAGGCATATTAGCCTAACCAATGGACACAAACACCACAGAAGTGAGGGCATGAGTGAGGGGGTTGAGGTGGGGCAATGGGTAGATAAGGACACATATGTAACGCCTTAATAAAAAAAAAAATCCACTTTTTAAAATAGGAAAATAATATAGTAATATGGAAGAAGCTTTGTAAACTGGAGGCAAATTTCCCATAATCACACAAATAATTTTCAGCATTTTGTTCTCTTTGGGCATATTTTGCCATTCAAAAACTCGTTCTGTATTTTATCTTTTCACTTAACATGACATAGCTTTTTAATGCTATTTTATAACTTCAAAACTATTATTTTAAATTACTGCATATTATTCTACTAGATTTCACACTTCAGCCATTTCCCAATCTTTAGATTGTTCACATTATAAAAATGATTATATATATGTAGATACATATCAGACATATTTACTTACATAATCCTTATTGATAGATCTGTTTCAATATATATTTATTCTTCTGAGTAGATCTCAAAAGTTGGGTCATTTATTGGTTCAGTAGTCTGGGACATTTTTGTAACTGGAGATTTTAAATTCCTCTATGTTTTGTTTAGATGTCCCTGGTAGATTTGGGAAAGAAGCTTTTAGAAGCGGCACGAGCAGGTCAAGATGATGAAGTTCGTATTTTGATGGCAAATGGAGCTCCTTTTACTACAGACTGGGTAAAGAATATTCTAATGTGGTATTTTTTCTTCTCATTTTTGAGGGTTTTTTTTTCCAGATAAAAATTTAGTATTGTGTATATAAGTGATAAAATTTTTATTTTGCAAATTTGTTTGCAACTTCAAAACTGTCTTTTGAAGGGAATGGTTTGTATTATATAAGGGTTTTTCTTTTAGACTATGGAGTTTAATAAGATAGGATGAATATAAAATGTTACTAGTTGTGATTTAACTTAAAACTTAAATTTAATTAAATTAAAAGTCTTATAAATAGCACAGGTACAATTTCTGATTCAGAAAATAACAGATAAAGATTGGGGTGAATGTTATAATGGCTTCTAAAAAGGATAAAAAAAAGTTTGCATTTTAATTGATATTTATAAAACTATTGCAAACATGACCAAAGAGGAAGACTGGAATGGAAAGTTCTTAGTAACTGAAAGCAACTGTGAGGAAGACAAAAAACATAATTCTATTTAATTCTGGGGTTAAATCAAAAGGGTTGCTTTTGGGAGTTCAGAAGGCTAGGAATCTAGATTAACCTTTCCACTGTAAAAAATTCCAGATTTTTAATTTTGTTGGTTTTGTCTGACTTGTCCTGTGTTTTTTTATTTTTTATTAAAAACAAACAAAACAAATTTTAATATGGAAAATTTCAAACATATATCAACCCCTTCATAGCCTTTACTCAACTTCAAAAATTATAAAATCATGATGAATTTTATTTTCTCTATAACCCCATCTACTTTTTTTGTTATGTATTATTTTAAAGTAAAGTCTAGGAATCATCTCACCCATACGTATTTTAACATGTCTTTAAAGATAAAGATATTTTGATTAAATATTTCAAAAATCTTAAGTGCCCTCATGAGTTAGAGAGAAAATAGAGATTATCAACCTGAAAAACCAAGTAAAAGGCAGAACCCAGAGAAATTTTACCCAAGAACATTTGCTGAACTCAGTAAATTTGCCTATTGGTTTTCCAACCTCATTGGCATGGATTACTGAAGGCAAAGACCCGAGACTGCTCACAGAAAGAAGTCTCCTAGGAAAGTCTCTCCCCATAACTCTGGAATCCCAAAGAGATGCACCTTCAGTACAAGGATAAGTCAGAAGTACTTCTTTCCTCCTCCTAACTGCTTCTGCCCCTGTCTCTCTTATTAGGGTACTGCAAAGTAAAGGAACTGACTTGAACCAATACATCAGATGGAGATAGGAAAAGATTTGGAGTCACAAGCCATTTCTTGCATACATTTGTGTCCCGTACATAAACTGAAAAAAGAATGTAAAGTGATCTTTGGACTAGATCCTAGGTTCCTGGAAGAAACAAATGACTATCCTTTCTGGAGGAACCTACCTTCATTCTAGGCTTTATATCCACAAATGAAATTCCAAGAAAAAAGAACAGTAAAAAATAACAGGTGAAAACAAAACAAAAAATAACAGACAAGGAAACAAGATATTTTGAACAATAATCTACTGAAACAACTAACAACAAAAGACTTATAAAAACTTTATTTTTTTATTATTATTATTTTTTAATATATTTTATTGATTTTGTACAGAGAGGAAGGGAGAGAGATAGAGAGTTAGAAACATCAATGAGAGAGAGTCATTGATCAGCTGCCTCTTGCACACCCCCTACTGGGGATATGCCCGCAACCAAGGTACATGCCCTTGACCAGAATCGAACCCGGGACCTTTCAGTCCCCAGGCCGACGCTCTATCCATTGAGCCAAACCGATTTCGGCAAAACTTTAGATAATTTTTTAATATAAGCAGATTGAGAATAGCTGAAATAAAATTACTAAACTGAAATATATGAAAAAAATCATCTAGCATGCAATGCAGAAATTAATACAAAATGTAAAAGCTGTCAGGAGTCATGAAGGCTAGTGTGAGAAAGACTAAGATATATGTAGTCACAAATCCACGAGGAGAATGAGAATAGGGATGAAGTAATATTAAGACATGGTGTCAGATTTTTCTAGAACTGATGAAAGATGGTAGCTCACAGATTGAAGTGGCTCATCAAATCTCCAGCAGGATCGATAAAAAAAAAAATCTCAAAGAATAGATACATCATAGTGATACATAGTGATCTTAAGACAAAAAGATCTTAAGAAGGATTAGTATCCATAAAACATGGGATTCCCAGGGCAGTAGTAAAAAGACAAGACAAAGAAGTATGGGCAGATGATTTGATATGCTACTTTACTAAAGATAAAGTTCAAATGACCAATAAACATGGAGAGATGCTCAGCTACATTACTAATTGGATAAATGTAAAGTAAAATAGTGAAGTATTAGTTGTATATACACCAGATTGGCCAGGGAAAAAAAAACAGGTCTAGCAGTGCCAAGCAGTGGTGAAGAGCTGTGTGGAGCACAGTTTGGCAGTACCTAGTAAATTTGAACATGTGCATACTTGTGATGTTGAACTGAAAATATTCCCAAGAGAAACTCTTGTTCATGTACTTGAGACATGATTAAGACTTTTTATTAGCAGCAGCGTAATTCATAGTAACAAAAACTAGAAACCCAAATGTTCATCAGTAGATTAGTTAAATTAATTAGGTTAAATAGTTAATTAGTTAAATCATTCATTCAGTAGACTATTACAGAGCGGAGAAAATTAGTGAACTACACTTAAATTCACCGGCATGGTTGAATCTTATGAGCATACTGAAGGTAAGTCATAGAACATTAATGCAGTATGATTCTATTTAAGCAAAGTTCAAAATAGGCAAAACCAAGAGTATATTATTTAGAGATATATAAGTGATTTAAAAACAAAAACAAAATAAAGTGGATGTGAGGGCAATCTGGCTGCGACATCTGTCACCCCCATTCAGCTGATCTGGCTGGCAGGGCGGGTGTCCCCCTCCTCCCTCACTGATCCATGTGCCTCCCTCCCGAAGCTGCGTGCTAGGTCTAGGTCAAAGAGGACGGCCTTCCCCCCAGAGGAGAGGACCGGTCTTGGGTCAAGGGTATGTGAGTAGTTGCACTCCTCTGCTAGAACCTCCAAACAAGCTTCCATTCACATTTTAGTACTGCCGTGGATATTGTGAATGTGGGGTTAATATAGTGGCTTGCTTAGACCACATGAAATTAATATAATGGGCTCTGTTCTGGTTCTGTCCTGGCTGACCTTAGACAGCACACCTCAGATCATATTTTTTCTTAAAAAAATTTTTTTCTTATATGAACTCATTTAAAAATATAACTTAGGTGCTTTAATTTACTTTTTAAGTCCTATAAAAGAGTTTAATATAAAAATATACACTATTACATTTATTTGATATGAATTTCATAGATGAAAAGAAGTTTTGTGTGGTTGGTCTGAGGAACAGTTTCCAATATTCTGAAAAATTTCTCAAACCCTAATTATCTCTAATCCCTGATGAATTTAATTTTGTTTAGGCTATCTGATCTGAAATATTGACTTTTCCTCTTCACTGAGGAAATTTTTGAAGGCCTCCATGAAGAAAATGTCATGAGCATAAATTCTTTTTTTGAATTATTATGTAAACAGATAGTATAATTTTGGTGTTTAAACAAAATATAAAATAGAAAGTAGTAATAGAAATGTACTAGCCGAAACCGGTTTGGATAGAGGGTCAGTCTGCCGACTGAAAGATCCCAGGTTCGATTCCGGGCAAGGGCATGTACATTGGCTACGGGCATATCCCCAGGAGGGGCTGTGCAAGAGGCAGCTGGTTGATGTTTCTCTCTCATCGATGTTTCTAGCTCTCTATCCCTCTCCCTTCCTCTCTATAAGAAATCAATAAAATATATATTTTTAAAAATTTATTGTACTAAAATGACAATAAATGTGGATTTTTTTTTTTCTTGTATAGCTGGGAACTTCTCCACTTCACCTGGCAGCACAGTACGGGCATTATTCCACCACAGAAGTACTACTTCGAGCTGGTGTAAGTAGGGATGCCAGAACCAAAGTGGACCGAACACCCTTACATATGGCAGCTTCTGAGGGCCATGCCAGCATAGTAGAGGTTTTGCTTCAGGTATGTGTTCTCTCTTTTTGTACTTTGAAAAGTAAATCTCTACAGGGCTTATGGTTTTATAAGAGGGAGAAGAAAACTACTTTTATTGAATATCTACCCCTCCTCCCATGTTATCTCATTTTGTGTGTGTAATGAGATCAAATGTAAATTGCGTTAAGGTTTTCTTTTGTGAGGGGATTAAAACAATTATTCTGGGTATGTTCTTAGTTAAGTCAAACAATTGATTTCTTAAACCTTGATGTCTGCCATGGGGAAGGCCTATAGTTTTGTCTTAACACAGTTAAAATGCTCAAGGAAAAAAAATATTAGGCTTAGATAATTTAAAATAAACAAATAATGCAAATGGTGATTTTTCTTTAATCACTTAAATGCCAAAAAGAAAATTCTGAAACAGAATGATAGATTTAGGTATTCTTAATCCTTTTTATTCTGGCCTCTAGATGAGCATTTTCAACTGATGTGCTACAAGAATTTTTAAAACATGCAATACCTATTTAGTCAGGAGCTCTGACTTACTTTTACTTAGATTTCAAATAAAAAAATGACCAATGTTATTGGTCTTGTCTCAAAATAAGGTTGTTCCTGATTGGTTAAATCTTGGTATCTGAAATCCTTATATGTAAGTACTAGAGGCCCGGGGCATGGATTTGTGCACCAGTGGGGTCCCTCAGTCTGGCCTGCACCCTCTTGCAATCCGGGACCCTTTGGGGGATGTAATAGTGTGCAAAGTGGCAGATGGCTAGGGAGGAGCCTGAGCCCAGGCTGGGTGCCACGCTGCCCCCGCTCAATCTAGTCCCACTGCGCCTGCTGCTGCCAGCTGCGCTTGCCAGCCCTGAGCCTGGGAGCTGGCGCCCTTTGGTTGCTTAGGCTTTTATATATAGAGAGACAGGCACTTAACTTTTTAAAAAGTCACTTTGGAGCAAAAAGGGTAGGTAATTACTATTATTTATTAAATTTTTTTAAAATCAAACAAAATTATACTTATGTCAGGTCAGCAAAAAATATATTTTTTGATGTGTTGTATCACTTAGTATTTTATGTCTGCTGTGAAATGAAAAAGGTTGAAAATCTCTGCTCTAGATCAGCCTGTCCAAAAGAAATACAATGTAAGCTACAAATGCAAATCATACGTATCAATAATTATAGATTTTCTATTTTATAAAAGTAAAAAGCAATTTAAATACTATATTTTACTTAACATATACAAAATATTATTATTTCTACATGAAATCAATATAAACCTTATTATGTTGCTTATTTTACAACCTTATTTTGCTGTTTAGTCTTTGAATTCAGTGTATATTTACAATTACAGGACTTCTCTATTCGGACTAGCTGTATTTCAAATGCTTAGTCACATATGTCTTGTGGCTACCATAATGGACAGTGTACCTCTAGTTGGCTCCCCTTAATTTCTTTATATTACACCGGTTTTGAAAGCAAAGGATATTTTTATGTAAATAAGAAACTAGAGTTAAAAATAGGGTTTGGGAGGAATGCTCATAGTTTTCCTTCACTTCTTATTCTGTTCTAGCCCTTCATGCTCACAACTGGGTGACTGAAAAAATCAGTGCTGCTCTCCTAAGAAATTAGAAGGAAAGCAATTAGGAAAGTCATCATGATAGAAAATCGATTAAATAACAGATGTGTGGTGATCCTGGAGCATATAGATTATTCAACACACAAAAAATGGTTGATCATGTTAGTAGCAAATTTTTTTAAAGTGTAATGTGTAGAATTTTCATTTCAGCAATTTTTAGTATTTCATATTTTAGAAATCTCTTATTTTGAAATATTTTTGTAGCATGGTGCTGATGTCAATGCAAAGGACATGTTAAAGATGACAGCTCTACATTGGGCCACAGAACACAACCATCAAGATGTGGTGGAGCTCTTAATCAAATATGGTGCTGATGTACACACGCAGAGTAAATTTTGTAAAACTGCATTTGATATTTCAGTAGACAATGGGAATGAAGATTTAGCAGAGATATTACAGGTAACTTTTTCTTTTAAGAAAATAAAAGATTTCTGTTTTATGGATGATTTGAACTATTCAGTTTGTAGCTTTTCATTTTGGACTCAGTTATTTTGGACAGGCCTTTTTTTTTTGCTTTTCGTTCATTACTCTTCATTTTCCTGATTATAAGACTGTAGTCTTTGCATGTAACATTAGAAGATTAGATAAGATGTTACTTTCTGTGTTAAATTCCTAAATTCTCCTACACATTTTATTTTATTCTTTTTGTTGCATACCATATGGTTTTGGCTACCATATGGTGTTTCAAAGTTTGTTATATTTCACAAAAAAGTTTTTTGTTTGCAGCCATAATGTCCCCTGAGTGAGTGACACAGTCTTTATCATTCTGGGTGGTTTCTTTCATTTCTCACCATTCTCAGAAAAACCTGTGAGCATGGTTATTTTTGGCTTTTGGTCAAATTTTTCTAATAACCAACATTTCTGTTCTTCAGCTAGACAACATTGATGTAAATTATCTTCTTACTGCCTCTTCTTGCATGTCTTCTTGTTATCCTTCCCAATAAAACTCTTTCTTTAAGACCATCTGACTCTATTAGACTTCAGCTAGTCACTTAAAGGACATATTCAGAAAAATGAACTTTGCCAGGCCTCTTCCTAGGAGTGCAGTTTGGGGGTTAGGTTGAAGATGTAGAACAACTGGGAAGGACATGCTTTATATATGTCGTGTTATAGATTGCTCAATATAGCAGAGGAAATAATTTAATTTAAATAATTTAATTTCTGAAGCCACAGGGCTGCATATCTTTCAGGTGTGTTCTATAAAAGCCTTTCAGATATCCATTTCTCCTGTCATTGGATTTTGCTGCATTAGCTCATGGGAACTTAGAATATAAATTCATACTTTTGGTTTACCTCTATATTCTTAGTAGACCATAAAAAAGATACCCATTTATATTATATGATTCTTCTTAAATTACAGAATGTTCTTTTATATTTTTGTTTGTACTATGTTGAAAGCCTGTGCTATATGTTCTGGTTATAATTCTGAAATATTGTGGTGATTTGTCCCCCAGATTGCTATGCAGAATCAAATCAACACAAACCCAGAGAGTCCCGACACTGTGACGATACATGCTGCAACACCACAGTTTATCATTGGACCTGGAGGGGTGGTGAACCTAACAGGTCTGGTATCTTCAGAAAATTCATCCAAGGCAACAGGTATTGAGATGCATATAGGATAGCTATTGGGATTTTAAGCCTTAGTAGGTATCCATCCTTTTAAGAAAGGACAGTTGGAGAATGAGGGTAAGAAAAACCTTGGTTTTCTTTGGTATAATTGAAAAAACACCCAAATTTTTATGAGAAAGTAATTTAAAGAAAGGTGATATTGCAAAACATACTGCAGTATTATCTTTCAGAACTAATGCTATCCAAGCTTGTTTATCACAAAACTAATATTATTCAGGCTTCATTTAAGAGTTGAATGAGGTGAAACAGAATATCAGATTAAAGCTCCTTAAAAATTAAACTCTATTTTTTCTTTTCTTACAGATGAAACAGGTGTGTCTGCTGTTCAGTTTGGAAACTCCTCTACATCAGTATTAGCTACATTAGCTGCCTTAGCTGAAGCATCTGCTCCCTTGTCCAACTCTTCAGAAACTCCAGGTTAGAAAAACAAGTCACATATGTACATTAAAAGTTAGAGATTCAAATATTCACAAAGGCCAAGAATCCTAATATATTATATAAAAACCCAGGGTCCGTAACATCCAAAACGACTGAAGGCTCTACTTACCGGCAGTCAGTGCTAACTGCCAAGGTGGCTGCAGATCAGGCCTGAAGAGAGGTCTGGAGCAAGAAGCAGGGTCTGATCTGTAGCCTCCATGGGAGCTCTTGATCAGCCCTTGCCTCTCTCTTTCTCTTGGGGCCTGGCCGGCAGTTGCAACTCTCTCTTGGGCCTCCCCTGGGGCAGCTGATCAACCCCGCCTCTCTGACCAGGCCTGTTGATAGGCCTGGAGATGCTGACTGGCATAGAAACTGACCAGTCGTAACCTAAACTGGGTGAAGTGGAGGAACTAAGGGCTGCCTAGGAGGCGGAGCTTTTGACATTGACTGGCATAGAAAGCAACCATTTAGAACCTAATCTGGGTGAACTACGAAGACAGAACCTAAAGTGAGGGCTGGGGAAGGATTTTAAGGGCAACAGCTGTTTGGTATAAGCAGTAAGAAAGCAGTTCATTTTTTTAATGACCGGCAGTATAGTGCATATGGCTGGCTATTAGTCCAGATATAGTGATTATGTATTTTTGTCTGCCAAGAGCATCTCTTCTTGATGAAAAAGGCTTTCCCTCCCATTTAAGCAATTCTATCCTATATAATCTATCTATACTATAAGAGGGTAATATGCTAATTAGGCAGTCAACCAGCATCTTCTGGATGACTGACTTCTTTCTGGACAAAGCCATGGTGGTGGGAGTCGAAGCAGAGGCTGTTAAGGATGATCAGGCTAGCAGGGGAGGGCAGTTGGGGATGAGATCAGGCTGGCAGGGGAGGGCAGTTGGGGGTGAGGTCAGGCCAGGGAGGGCAGTTGGGGGCAAGATCAAGTTGGTGGGGGAGGGCAGTTGGAAGGTGAGATCAGGCCTGCAGGGGAGGGCAATTAGGGGCAATCAGGCAGTCAGGCAGAAGGGTTAGGGGCAATCAGTCAGGCAAGTGAGCCAGCAGTCCCAGATTGCAAGGGGAATGTCCAACCACTGGTTTAGGCCTGATCCAAAGGGGTCCCCATTTGGAGAGGGTGCAGCCTGGGCTGAGGGGAACCTCTACTGCCACCGCCCCCCCCCCCCCAAATACACGAATTTTGTGCACTGACCTCAAGTCCTATATAATAAAAGCCTAATATGCAAATAGACGGAACGGCGGAATGACTGGTCGCTATGACACACACTAACCTCCAGGGAGCAGATGCTCAATTCAGGAGCTGCCCCCAACCCTCAGGGCCCAGACCAGCCAAGGTGCTAGAAGGTGCAAGTAGGGAGTAGGGAAACCACAAGATGTAGTGTAGTTACCCCTTGGCTAATAATAGCAATGTGCATTGCTATCCTGAGGTTTTGAAGAGACATAAGGAGACAGTAATTACTAGAACCCAGAGACAGAGGGCTTTTTCTTTGTTCCATCTGATATGGTAAGGGCAATAGGACAGTAGCAGGGGGCTCCCCTGATCACCCCGCCAGTCACCCCACATATCAGCCCTGATTGTCGGGCAGGGCTAGGGACCCTACCCATTTACCCACTCACGAATTTCGTGTATCAGGCCTCTAGTGTCATATAAAAGGCTAAAGTGGGCAGGGTTGAGATAATGGCCTTCTAAAGAGAGTAAGGCAGGGCAGGGATGCCTCAGCTTCTCAGCTACAGCTATTTCTAATCTTATGCTCAGTGTTGCCAGATCCTGCTCTTTCATGGGGAGCTGAAAATCTGGATTTTATTTATTTATGTTTTATTTTTAAGCAATCTTTATTGTTTAGATTATTACATTTGTTCCTCTTTCTTCCCCCATAGCTCCCCTCCACCTAGTTCCCATCCTACCCTCTGCCCTTACCCCCTCCCCCACACTGTCCTCATCCATAGGTGTACGATTTTAGTCCAGTCTCTTCCCACACCCCCCACACCCCTTATCCCCAGAGAATTGTCAGTCCACTCCCTTTTTATGCCCCTGATTTTATTATATTCACCAGTTTATTCTGTTCATCAGATTTTTTATTCACTTGATTTTTAGATTCACTTGTTGATATATATTTGTTGTTCATATTTTATCTAAGATGGTAACTAAATATAGTTACTTAAACTGAGGGAATGCATATCTTTTAGTTAACTCTAAGTTAAGTAGTTATCTGCTATATTTGCTCGAAACTTCCATTGTTCACCTTGATAATTTTATGAATTATACTTTTATTTTTACTAATATTTCATCTTCCAGTATCATATTAGTAATCTAATTTGCAGTCTAGTTTTGGCTCCTTTTTTCTCTTTAGTATTTTGCTTTATTTGATTTATTGTGGTAGGTACCTAGCTAGTTAAAAGATTTAGCATCTGAATATAATGTATAGCTTCTATGTATTGAAGCACAATTGAACATTTCTTTTGACTGTCAAGATTTGCAGAGGTTCTGTTAAAGTATACGTTGTTTTATCCCCCTTATGCTCTCATTTCACTAATTTTGGAAAAAACAAGAATATTCCTGAAACATATATATTTGAAGTGTTCTCATAGTGTACTTTCCTGTGCATAAAATTAAAGGGATTAACTTGTGACTGCTGATTTCTCTATCTTTGGCCAGCCCATTTTTTAAGGTACCTGAGCATGTATTCTATGCTACGTTTTTAGGGTTTCTTGGGAGCCCATTGTCTTCTGATATAATTGGTTTCCTTATTTTTTCTTAAATTTCTTACCATAGCACATCTTAAAAAGAAAGCTTTTAGATGAAAGGCAAGAACTCTTTATTATTTTAATGACAGTCATTGCAGATAGTGCAAAGATGAAAGTTCTGGAGTTGTGCCTTGATTGTGTGTGATCTCAGAAATTTCTTACAGATGATGATGCTTGGAAATAGTTACTACTTATAGTTAGCATTCAACCTGAGTGAACATTTCTTTTTCATATGGATATTTTCTTAAAAAAATCAAAGCAATAGTCTATGTGTTTGAAAATCTGAGTAGTAGTTCTATTGAATATATTACTATTTTATGTCCTACATTTCATTTTATAATTATCTTCCTGAAATTTTTTTAAGTGCTTGGTGATAAAGCCTAATTATAGTTTAAGACAAACAAAAAATGAGAGAACTCAAAAACACAAAGGCTCTTTGCATTTTGAGTGTTATCTTCTGCAGTTTGTATTGTAACCCTTCATTATAAAATAAAGAACAGAGTTGCAGCCAGGCCTGCTGCCATGTGTGCATCCTTAGAAAGTAGGGTCCCAGTACTCCCCTGCCTTTGAAAAAAATGTAGCATACTAGTACATATGTAGGGCCTCTGTCTTCAGTAAATCTTGTGGTAATTGATATACATGATGTTCTCCTGGGAATTGGTAGCAACTTAGCATGTTTCTGAGCAACTGTGTATCTGAATAGTAGCACTTGAGGAGAGAATGCTTTTTAAAAAAAATTATACTTTTGGTAAAAAGCGGCCTCAGATAACTTATTAAAAACCCCACATAATTTAGAAATAGTTCTTATGTCACTTCTTTTAGCAGCTTTGTTGACAGTTTTTCCATTTTTCAGAAATAGTTATATTAAACATTTTTTATATTGACAGTTTTCAAACCCATAGAAAAATTGGAGGATGAACTTTATACTTTTCACCTATATTCATAGCTGTTAACATCTTGCCACATCTGCATGTTCATTCCCACCACCAAAGTTTTAAGAATTTGACCCAAATTATTTTATTTTGCCAAGTAGGCTGCAGACTTCTTGACACTTCATTCTTTAATACTTCAGCGTGTATTTCTCAAGAATAAGGGCATCCTTTTACTGCTCACACCTCCATTATATTTCCTAAAAGCATCATGTTAATTCAGTGACATTACTGACATATGGTCCATAGTTCAAGTTTCTTTAATTATCCCCAAGATGTCCTTAAGCTGTTTTTCATTCAGGGTCCAATTAAAGTTCACACATTGTATTTGGTTATTGTTCTTCTTTAGTCTCCCCCAATTTAGGATTATTCTATTGTCTTTGTTGTTCTTTATGACATTGAAATCTCTGTAGTCTAAGCCAGTTGTCTGCAGGATCACCCACATTCTGGATTCATTTATTTCTTAATAATTAGATGCAAGCCAAACATTTCTGGGAAGAACACAGTGATATTTTGTAATCTTACATTGCATCACATCAGGAGGCACATAATGTCAGGCTGTCCTGATAATGACCGCCTGGTGAGAGTGGCAACCACTAGATCTTTATAGTTCCCTTTTTCTAACGAATGCTAATCTTTGGTGTGATACCTTGGGAACATTTAAATATCTTGTTTCCTCAAAACATTTCACCAATGGTTTTAGCATCCTTTAGGATGTGCAATGATATATATATATATATATATATATATATATATACATATATATATATATATATATGTTACATTGATAATTTTTTATTATCTTATTAAGTGTTCTATATTAATATATTGTTATAGTAGATCATAGTATATTACTATGATATAATATATTATGCTTAATATATTACATATTAGTTAAATATAATATATTCATATGATACCAGACATGCATGCCACTTAACAAGGCAAACCCTGTTCACATAATCCAAAAAGGGAATACTATTTAGTCTGGCTACTTGAAAATACAAATTTTCATGTTTCATTAGATATTGAAATGTTTATCAGCTATAAATGTAAATGTAGTATATGTAATGGAGTATACTAAATGTAAATGTAAATGGGAGTATAACCACATATAAAATCATCTTTTGGATTATGGAATTTTATTAAGCAGGTGTATCCTTTGTTATATCTGTGACTTTAGGAGACCTTACAAATTTGGTACCTCATATAACTAAATGAAGAGGAATTGCTTATTTAAACACACACATGCATGAATAGTTGGAACTCACTTATTGTAAATTGTGGGAGTTGTAGTCATAATGTTTACATAGGTATGTATAGCACTTAATGTTTACATAGATATGTATAGACTAAAGTTTAAAACCATGTACAAGCTTTTCTGTGTAAGGAGGAAGCAGGGAAGGCAAAGGTACTAAAGCAAAAAGACACTTCTGTTTTTATTTTTATATATGTTCACTGATTTTCACATTTATATTTTTCCCCCCAGTAGTGGCTACGGAGGAAGTAGTTACTGCAGAATCAGTGGATGGTGCAATTCAGCAAGTAGTTAGTTCAGGGGGTCAGCAAGTCATCACAATAGTAACGGATGGAATCCAGCTTGGAAATTTGCACTCCATTCCAACCAGTGGAATAGGCCAGCCCATCATTGTGACCATGCCAGATGGACAGCAAGGTGAGTAGTAGGCATTTCCATAAAGTTGCTGTTTATTCTCAGTTTGCCTTAAGTTATGTTTTTGTAACCCTTTGCAACAGATTTAGTTGCATCACTTTATTTGCTTAGGCCAGTGTTTCCCAAACTTTTGACATATGTGTACCCCTTCTATAATTTTCGTAACGCTGAGTACCCCTCGTACTCATGAGAACGAAGAATTAGGCGCAGCTAAGCACGGTGCAGTGCATATCCCTACCAAACTTCAGTGCAACTCAAACCCTCACCAAACTCTTCCTGTACCCCTGGGGGTACGCGTACCACACTTTGGGAAACACTGGCTTAGGCTAATATTAAAGTTAGCTTGCTTTATCAGAGTATATACCAGGAGGAAAAAAGAATTGGCCCCAAAGTATTCTGCTTGAAAATAAGCTTAAATAAATAATTCAAAATCAGCATTGGATGATAATTTCTTAGTCCATTTAATGCAATTCAGATATCATGTGAGCTTTTAAAAATACCATGTAAGGAAAAGCTACCTAAAATAAAAAGTTAGAGTTAAGACTGTAATAGCTATGTGGTAGCAACTTTTAGCAGTTTTGTTGACAGTTTTTCCATTTTTTTTCCACTCGGGAACCACAGAGAACAATAAGATGGATGAAGTAGAAGCCCCAACTATGTTTTCATTGAATCTAAAAGGTTGAAAAAAAACCCACAGAATTGCACATTTTAAGCGCTGCCAAAAATATCTAAGAACATTACAGTCAGGGCAAGAGAAGTCTCATGAAAACCTACAATGGTGCTTCAAGAAAAGAAAAGGGTTGAGTTCAGAAATCAGCAATAAGTACACACTCCCAGCAAGACAGGGCCCAGACTGAATAGGCAGTGCAGTGCAGTGCAGCCAGCAGGACTAAGATAGATAGAATCGGATGGAATAGTGGAGGAAGCAGAAAGAGAAGGGGCAGCAAGTTCCTAGCTTAGAAAGCATCACCTGCACCCAGTCCCCGAACAAAAAGTATGTGCACACACATACTTTTAGAAAATGAGTAGGATTGCAGAGATCATGCCTCTTCATGGCCAGTGAAGGAATTATGGAAGGGAAAGGCTGGAGGTAGAAGTTCTAAACGACGTTTGGGTTAGCAGGAGAGGAGGTATGACACTTAGGAAGGAGTTTGTTACTTAGCAGGACAAGAGGAGACCTTGACCTGTGAAGCCTGAGAGGCCTTTTTCCTGTTCTGTAGAAATCACCTGCTAATAGCTGGTCAAAGAGCTCTTCAGGCCCAGGTGATTTCACAAAGCCTTAAAGAACTAATCCAATTACCCACAAAAGAAGAAAGCTTTTCAAAGTATTTGTATTAAGCAGATAGAGCTTTGTTTCCCAAACCTAACATTTATACAGACAAGTCTCACTGATGAACAAATGGAAAAAAACTCAGTTTCAAATCGGAAGACTCACTATCAAGAAGCTCTCAATTTTTTCCTGACTTGACTTGTAAGTGTAGTGTGATATATATTTTTTAATTTTTATTTTTTAATTTAATTTAATTTTTAAAAATAAGTCTTTATTCAGATTATTACAGTTCCTCCTTTTTCTCCCCATAACTCCTCTCCACCCGGTTCCTACCCCACCCCATGCCCTTACTCCCCACATTGTCCTTGTCTATAGGTGCTCAATATTTGTCCAGTCTTTTCCCGCACCCCCCACACTCTGTTCTCCCACACCCCCTCCGAGAATTGTCAGTAACTCCCTTTCTATGCCCCTGATTCTATTATATTCACCAGTTTATTCTGTTCGTCATATTTTTTATTCACTTGATTTTTATTTTTTTTTTAACATTTTTAAAAAATATATTTTATTGATTTTGTACAGAGAGGAAGGGAGAGAGATAGAGAGTTAGAAACATCGATGAGAGAGAGTCATCGATCAGCTGCCTCTTGCACACCACCTACTGAGGATATGCCCGCAACCAAGGTACATCCCCTTGACTGGAATCAAACCTGGGACCTTTCAGTCCCCGAGCCAACGCTGTATCCATTAAGCCAAATTGGTTTCAGCTTCACTTGATTTTTAGATTCACTTGTTGATAGATATGTATTTGTTGTCACTTTGTTTTTCATAATTTTTATCTTTACCTTTTTCTTCTTCTTCCTCTTCTTAAAGAATACCTTTCAGCTTTTCATGTAATCCTGGTTTGGTGGTGATGAACTCCTTTAGTTTGTTCTTATCTGTGAAGCTCTTTATCTGACATTCAATTCTAAATGATAGCTTTGCTGAGTAAAGTAATCTTGGTTGTAGGTTCTTAGTATTCATCACTTTGAATATTTCTTGCCACTGCCGTCTGGCCTGCATAGTTTCTGTTGAGAAATCAGCTACAATCATATGGGTACTCCCTTGTAGGCAACTGTTTTTCTCTTGCTCCTTTCAATATTCTCTCTTTGTCTTTTGCCCGTGGCATTTTAGTTATGATGTATCTTGGTGTGGTCCTCTTTAGATTCATCTTATTTGGGGTTCTCTGCACTTGCTGGACGTGTAAGTCTATTTCTTTCATCAGGTAGGGGAAGTTTTCAAATAGGTTTTCAGTATCTTGCTCTCTTCTTTTGGCATCCCCTTATTTCGGATGTCGGTATGCTTGAAGTTCTCCCAGAGGCTCCTTACACTATCCTCATATTTTTGGATTAATTTTTCTTTTTGCTTTTCTGGTTGGGTGTTTTTTGCCTCTTCTTATTTCAAATCATTGACTTGATTCTTGTGATCCTCTAGTCTGCTGTTGGATCTCTGTATATTATTCTTTATTTTAGTCAGTGTATGCTTAATTTTTAATTGGTCCCTTTTTATTTCCTCAAGGTTCTCACTAAATTTCTCAGAGGTTTCAAGAAGATTTTTGAGTAACCTTATAACCGTGATTTTGAACTCTATATCTAGTAGTTTGCTTTCCGCCATTTCTTTCATTTGTGACCTGTCTCTTTGTCTCCACATTTTGGCTTCTTCCCTGAGTTGATAGAGTAGCTTTGTGTGCTAGGTGTCCAGTGGCTCAGCCTCCCCAGTTACCTGAGGTGTATGCTTTTGGTGTACCTTTTGTGGGCTATGTGCACAGTCTTATTGTAGTTAGCCTTGATTGCTGTTGGTATCACTGATTAGAATTGGCCTCCAGACCAATTGGCTGTGAGGATCAGTTATGTCTACACTGGGAGAACTTTGGTGCTGGACACACCCTTATGGGGCAAGACTTGCTTCAGTGGAGCTTTGGTGCTCACTGAGTCTGCCCCCTGAGTGTGTCTCTTATGGATTTGAAGAGTTGTAATCTGATATGGTCTCACACTGACGACTTTGTACAATGGCTCTTGGATCTCCAAGGAGGTACAAAGTCAACCATTGCCTGAGGCCACCCAGAGATCTGCAGATTCCTCCTCTTAGTTTGGGGTTTGGAGGTGCCCAGATGGGGCGCAGCTGTGAAGCAATTCAGGCTGCTGATGAGCCTTAGGCCTTCTTTTGGAAGCTCTGGGGATCTTTGACTAGCTGCTGTTTGTTAAGTTAGGTTGCAAAAGGCCAGTCCATTCATATGCAAACCCCTCTGCACAAGCTTGGGTGGGGTTATAAATTGGGTGGGGCATAGTCTCAGGGAATTACAGGGCAGTGCAAATAGCAATGGTTGCCCATTTGCCCTGCCCCGATAGGTCCCCGGGTCTCTGTGTCCCTATAAGTCCCTGGGTCTCTGTGTCCCACAGCCCTGTGCAGGAACAATGAATGCTGCGACCACCTCTGAAAGAAAGCCGCCCTCCTGTTCCTGTCCTGATGCCAGACAGTCCAGTTTCTCACCCTATGAGTCTGGGTCCCCAAGTCTCACTTGGAACTGGAATTCAGAGCAGTTGGGGGTTTGTATCTCTCTCCCTACTGAAGAAGACTCAGCGTACTCAGTTACTAGCTCGTTTCCGTACGCACTTCCGTACCTTCCCTCTTCCACACCTTGGCACCTCCTTCCAGTCTAGATGTGCTGTTCTCTTTCCTTCTTGTTATAGAACTTCCACTCAGCCAGCTTTCCCATGATTCTGGATGATATTTGTTTTTTCTTTTAGTTGTAGTTTTTGTTTGTTTGTTTGTTTTTCCCCCCCCCCCCCCCAGTTGTAGTTTTGATGTGGTTGTGCGAGACAGCAAGTTCAAGTGTTTACCTATGCCGCCATCTTGGTTCCTCCCCTGTAGTGTGCTATTTAAAAAAGACTATTAATTTGCTGTTATAACAAAATACTATAGATGGGTGACTTGAACAACAGCTTTTTGTATTCTCAGGGTGCTGGAAGTGTGAAATCCTAGGTAAAGGTGTTGGCAATTTTAGTTTCTTCTGAGACCTCTGTGGCTTGCAGGTGGCTGCCTTCTTGCTGTGTCCCCACATGGTTGTCCCTCATATGTGTGTATTGTCTGTGTCCTGGTAATCGCTTCATATAACCCCAGTCATATTGGATTAGGATACTCCAAAAGGACCCTATTTTTTACCGTATTCACCTCTTTAAAGTCCCTATCTCCAAATACAGTCACATTCTGAAGTGCTGAGGGTCCTTAAACATTTGAACTTTGAGGGGACACAATTCAGCCCACAACAAAAAACCAAGAGGTCTCTTTCTGCAAGTAGCTAAACATTCTAAGTTTATAGTGATAGGGGAGGAGGAAAGAAGAAAAAGAAAGAAAACTCTGAAAAAGAATAACAATAAGAGGAACCTACTGAATATGAAAATAAACTTTTAAAGATTCCATAATTTTAAAATGTGTAACTGACATTTGAACATATATACTATGTAGAGAGTTCCAAGAAACAAATATTGTACAAGGTTTTCAAATTCTTTTTTTTTTAATACATTAATAACATTTTCATTTTTTTTTTAAATATATTTTATTGATTTTGTACAGAGAGGAAGGGAGAGAGATAGAGAATTAGAAACATCGATGAGAGAGAGTCATTGATCAGCTGCCTCTTGCACACCCCCTACTGGGGATATGCCCGCAACCAAGGTACATGCCCCTTACCGGAATCGAACCCGGGTCCCTTCGGTCCCCAAGCCGACGCTCTATCCATTGAGCCAAACCGGTTTCGGCTAGGTTTTCAAATTCTTGAGTTAATTTGTAAGTATAACAATATGAGTTAAATAAAACTTCCTCATTTCTAATGTTTTAAATTACATTACACTAAATATTAGTTTTACTTTTTTCATTTGTGTTTACATTTATAAATGACAGATTTTAATGTTTTGACAAAAGAACACACACAAAACATTTAAGTCTATGGAACAATTTTAATTTTCCCCATTGTTTTGCAGGGCTTCAGTGTGCACATCCATTTCTATAGTCCTAACTATAGAAATCATATATAATTTACATTTATATAAAGATTCTAAAAATTGGAACAAAATCCAACAAACTAGTAGAGAAACAAGCAAAGTGCATAAACAGATAACATTCATAATGCTTATCCATACATTATACTGCAATTAAATAAAAGAAAGCTCTTATGTACAGACTAGGGGCCCATTGCACGGATTTCTGCACTGGTGCGGTCCGTTGGCCTGGCATGCACCCTCTTGCAATCTGGGACCACTCAGGGGATGTCAGATTGCTGGTTTCCCCGAGGGATATGGTAATGCGTGAAATGGCAGGCAGCTGGCCATGGTGCTGCTCCCGCTCATCCTATAGCTGCAGCAGCAGTGAGAGAGGCTCTCACCCCTGCAGCTGCACTTGCCAGCTATGAGCCTGGTAGTCAGCTGATCAGCACTCCTGCTGTGGAAGCGCACTGACCACCAGAGGGTAGCTCCTGCATTGAGCGTCTGCCCCCTGGTGGTAATGCACATCATAGCTACTGGCCAGTTGTCTAGTCGTCCAGTTGCCTCGTCACTTTGGCTTTTATATATACAGATGAAAGACACCTTATATATGTGCAGTGAAGAAAGCAACTGCAGATGATGTATCTGTTGTACAAAAAATTGAATGTATGTTTTATTTGATACCTTTTGTGTAACAAAAAAAGAATGTATATTCATGTTTGTTTTTACATAAATTAACAAGAATAGTACATGAGACACCAATAAATGAATATCTATTTTAGGAATGGAATGAGAGCTTTCAAAATATGCTTGTCAAATATTGTTTTGAGCCCTAAATGGTTTGGCTCAGTGGATAGAACGTCAACCTACAGACTGAAGGGTCCCAGGTTCGATTCCGGTCAAGGGCACATACCTTGGTTGCGAGGACATCCCCAGCAAGGGATTTGCAGGAGGTAGCTGATTGATGTTTCTCTCTCATCGATGTTTCTAACTCTCTACCCTTCTCCCTTCCTCTCTGTAAAAAAACCAATAAAATATATTTAAAAAATTATTGTTTTGAGTTTGAGCCATGTGAAAGAACATATTATATATGAAATAAATTTTTTTAATCCTCACCCAAGAACATTTTCCCATTAATATTTAGAGAGTGGAAGAGAGAGGGAAAGACAGAGAAATACATTGGTTGGTTGTCTCCTGCATGCTTCCTGTCCAAGGCACGGCTTGGGAGGAGCCTGCAACTGAAGTATGTGACCTTGACTAGAATCAAACCTGCAACCCTTTGGTCTGCAGGCTGACACTATCCACTGAGCCAAACTGGTTAACACTGGTTAAAATTTTATAAAAATAAGTAGGTGCTTAAACAAGGAGAGACTTGCAGTAAAGTAAGAAGATGAAGACAAATAGGGACATCCTCAAAAGCAAATCGGTGTTTTGAAATTGTTTTAGAATATAATTTATTTTAGATGAGTTGCATCAACAATGTTGACTAGTTTTATTTCAACTAAATCTAACTGAAAATTAAATAACTTACACATTTTTTCATTTTAGTATTAACAGTACCAGCAACGGACATTGCAGAAGAAACTGTTATAAGTGAAGAACCACCAACTAAGAGACAATGTATCGAGATAATTGAAAACCGGGTGGAATCTGCAGAAATAGAAGTAAGGAGTCTTTTACCCGGTGTGTTTTGCTGCAGTCGTCCAAAATAAATTCAATTTGCTTTTTTTTTTTGGTCTTTTATATTTATTACTGACAGTGTTGTTTTGATACAGAAAGCATATAGTATTATTTTGTTTTAATTTTTTGCTTTATACATATAGCAATCCCTCAATAAATAAATATTGAATGAATGAATGAATGACTGAAGAATTTGTTTGTAATGGAGTGTGTCATCCTGGTAACATTGGAATGTCTTTAGTTCTTTCACGCTATCCTTTATTTTCCATTAAATTTACATACATCATTCTCACAAGTCACTAAAGAAAATATCACTGTATATTGACTAAAACTGTTTTTTTTCTTTCAAAAATGAAGTGCAAATGCCTATTTAGGATGGGAGGATCCTCTTAAAAAAGGTTGATACTTTTCAACTGGGTTTATTATAAAGTTGTAGTTAACTACTTATTTTACTTAATAAATCCTTTAGGAAAATTAAATTTAGATTAGCTCTTGACCGAATTCAACTTTTTTTTTACCCTCTCCCAAACTAGATTATAAATGTAAACCATTGTGTAAGTATAACTCAGCCTTAGTTACGTTGCAGGTTTTTTTCTCACGTGACTGTAGATAAAATTATGTACCCCAAATTGGATATTAGCTTATATCAAATGACAATACATTTATTAAAAAAGTTATTCTGGCGTTTTTATGAGAATTAAAAAATTACTCATTATACACAAATTCATAATTTCTGATATATGTGAATAGTATATGTTGGTGAATATTTAAGGTTCTTTATAAGAGAAAAGAGAGGATTGAAAAAAAGAAGTCACTAGAAGGCAACATAATCCTGATTGAGGACAATTAGAAAATATCCTTTGCCCAAGTTCATTTAAATGTAAGACTGGCATATTGTTGGCCACAATCACAAAACATTTTTGAGGTGAAAATATTATCTGGTTCATCTTCTAACCAGAATATTTGGTAAAATTATCTCTTTAGTTATTGAGGGTGAGCTGTTTTATTTCTTCAAAATTTAAAGTGATATTTAGTACATTGAAGTTCTTACAAACTAGCGATTTATTTTATTGAATGGTATCATATACTTATTATTTAGTAATCATTTGAATATCTTTTTCTGATATGTCAGATGATCTTTTCTGGCACATAAAGTAAAAATATATATATATAGGTGTCTCCCTAAAATGTACATACTTTGAATAATTACAAAGGCAATATTTATTAAAATACATTTCATTTTCAAAATGTAATAGAAATCAGCTATTGAAGTGTATATACAATTTTGGGGACACCCTGTGTGTGTATGTATGTATGTATATGTGTATATATATATGTATGCATATATATATATTTTTTAAAGAGTGACTTATTTATTTTTTATGTAAAGAATAGTTTATTAATTTTTAGAGAGAGAGGAAGGGAGAGGGAGAGAGAGAAATTTTGATGTGAGAGTGCAACATTGATCAGATACCTCCTGCATACCCCCACCAGGGATTGAGCTCGCAACCCAGGCATGTGCTCTTGACCGGGAATGGAACCGGCAACCTCCTGGTGCACCAGATGATGCCCAACCAACTGAACCACACTGGCCAGGGCAAGGTGAAAAATATTTTGTCATGTACTTTGCTTTAACTATTTAATAAAAATTATTTTTAAAGTTCTTTAAATTAAAAAAAAATTTTCATCTGAGGATATGTTTATTGATTTTTAGAGAGAGGAAGGGGGGAGGAGATAGAGACACAAGAGAGTGAGAGAGAGAGAAACATAGATGTGTGAGAGAAACATTGATTGGTTGCCTCCCGTATGGGCCCCAATCCCGATGGGACCAAACTTGCAACCTAGGTATGCCCTGGCTAGGAATCAAATCCTCAACCTTTAGGTGACGGGATGACATTCCAACCAACTGAGACACCTGGCCAGGGCATTACTTGAAATTTTATTAAACACAAACTTATTGAATTCAATCAGTTATATTTTTAAATCATTGAATGTGCATCCTGTAGCTTTATCTATTTAATGTGAGAATTGCTGGCTTTTCAAAGTTCCACCTGATTCCTCTCTTACAGTCTTTCAGAGACTAAGAGGAAATAATGATAAATATCAGGAAAGTATGAATTGAGATATATAAATTAACTAGATCCATGGAGATACACCTTCAGGGGCTAGAGTTTTAACTTGATATAAAGAAGAGTGTTTGTTTTGTTTTTAGTAAGTAGAGCTTTCTGGTGGTGGAAATTGTATTCTTTATCCACAGAAATGTTCAAGACAAGGTTGCATGATGTGTTAGAACTATTACAGAGAGACCTTGAAGCATGCAGTAAGTTTAGATGGTAGAGGGGGGCTGGAGTATAGAATGAGGAGACCTCTAGTGTTCTCATCAGATCAGGTAATCATTTCCTTATAATACATGAAGTGGTTTTTTGAAGTTATTTTCTTAGATAATCAATAGAATTGTCTTGGGGCAGATTTTTTTATTTTTATTTTTAAAAAAATATAATCTAAGTGACAGTTTGGCCATTCTCACAAAAGTTTCTCTAAGGCAGTGGTCTCACCTGGGGCAGTTTTGATGCCAGGGGACATTTAGCAGTGTCTGGAGACATTTTGGGTTATCATAATTAGGGGCATACCATTGATATTGGGGTAGAAACCAGGGAGATGCTGCTAAACATCCTAAAATGATGCACAGGACATAGAAACAGCTGTAAAGGAATTAAATTAACTCGTTACATAGAATCTGATATGTTTGGGTTTCTCTCTGTGTGTATCCACAGCTACCAGAGTGACTGTCTGTAAAGAAAGTGTTAATATGTACAGGCTACTCCCTTTCTCCCCTCTCCGCCAAATACATACACTTTGGCAGCTGATAGTTCAGTTTTGAAAATGAAATGTATTTTAATAAACACTGCCTTTATAATTATTCATGTATGTATACATTTTTTGGGGACACCCTATATTTACAATTTCCCAGTTAACATAAGAGAGATTTATCAATAATCTCCAGAAAAATTAGTTCAAATTGTAGAAAATTTATTGTAAATATGGCTTTCAAAATCTGCATTATAGCAATATAGGAAATAAAATGGATTTATTTTTTCAGAGGGAGGTATGAATAAAACCAAATTGCAATAATGTATATCATTTTATCACCCCTTCATATTACTGTACAGTATATTTTTGGAAGAAGTGTGCTATTTTTGCATTTCATCCATAAATAAACACTAGCCTAATCAGAATTGAAGTTCAAACTGTTCTTTGTACATGTGGGAGGAGGAGATGTAATTAGTACATTAGGAGTAACAGATTTTTTCCTATTACATTTTTTCTTTTTTTGCTATGGAGATTAAAGATGAATATGTTTATTAACAAGTTTTGTTTATTTTTAATGAATAATTTATATCTTTTAACCAGTGATAAATTGGGATCCTAAGTATTCTTTAAATTGAGATCCTTAGTGTTCTTTAAAAAATTAATTTCTATAAACTTTACAAAATGTTTCATTTGATAAAATTTTTTAAATTTGCTCTCCTTTTATTAATGATGAACCTTTTGATCTTCCGAAGTTTAAATTTTTTTATAGTCATATCCCTTTTATTTGTTAAAATATGTCTTTATTGATTTCGGAGAGAAAGAACCATCAGTGATGAGAGAGAATCATTGGTTAGCTTCCTCCTGCATACCCCTCACTGGGGATCGAGCTCAAAACCCTGGACATGTACCCCTGACGGGGAATCTAACTGTGCCCGCATGGTCGATGCTCAATCACTGAGCCACTGTGGCTGGGCAGTTATATCCCTTTTTGATAATTTTTTTTTTCCAGCGCTGGAGTAGTCAAGGTTTTTTTTTTTTTTTGGAAAGGGCTAGTTAGCTAATAATTTCGGATTTCTAGGCTATATAGTCTGTGTTTTGCTACTTAGGTCTGCCATTGTGGCAGGTTAGCAACCACAGACAATTTGGAAATGAATAGGTATGGCTATATTTCGATAAAACCAGGTTCATATTTGGTTTATGGCAGTTAGAAAATTGATGCTTACACACAAACAAATGGAAAGCTCCTACACCCTGTCCAGTTTCCATGTTAAAATACAAAACAAAACATTTAATAATTTAGGAGTATGGGTCTGGAATCAGATTTAGATTTGAATTATATTTCATAGTTCTCTGTTTGATATTGATCAAGTTAATTTAACCTTTCAAGGCTTGGCTTCCCCACCACTACAAAGGGGGAAATAATAGCACCTCCATTATCAGATTGTGTAAGGTTTAAAGGAGAGTACATGTGAAGGACTAGTTCAGTGGTAGGCATATAGTAAATGCTCAGTAAAAGATAATTGCTACTAGCTGAAGCAGAATTCAAGAATCTTCTTTCAAAACGAAAAAGCAAACTCAAGTCTTTCCTCACTCTGTTGTTCCATTGCCTAATGTAATAATAATATATGGCTCTTGTTTAGAGTTGTGTAAGACAAGTATTTTCTTTTTTTGCTACCAAATCTTAGCAGATTTTATTTTATTTTTTGAAATTTTTCAATGTTAGACAGTTAAAGGGAAAATACTTCAGTATTAATATTAGTACTAATTATTAATACTAATATATTAGTATATTTATTGAAAAATGTCAAAACTCTTTTTTTCCCCCCCGGTTCCCCCCTCAAAATTCTTTTTATTGTGGTTTTATTGCAAAACATCAAAGCCATTGGATTGACATTTCTATTTAAATATAAATCTCAAATGTAATTCTGCTTCACTGTTTATATGCAAAACAACAAAATTACTGTTTGCATTAAGAAAGTATCTTACAGGTCAATATGATCAGTAAATGAACAAATGAATTTGGAAATGGGATCTTTTGAGTAAAATAAAAAATAATATTTTCCACTTTTTAGAGATTTTATGTTTTGAAAAGTAAGATGGCAAAAAGATTCTTTCCCCAAATACCTATATTTCTGAGAGGTAAAAAATAAAAGCACAGACAAACTTTAATAATATTAACTATGCTTTTAGTTTATATTAAGATACTTTCTACTAGTTGAAAAAATATATGAAATAAGGAAAATAGGACTAAACTGTATTCACTGTTAGATTATTTATCTCACTCAGTTTGCTTTTATTCTTTGAAATTCTTGTGACTCCCTTGCTGTTTCTAAATGTTAATAAATAGCTACCAGGCAAAGATACCTTAGAGTATCTGTTTTAATTTTTCCTACCAAATCAGGGCAAATTACTTTTATCCATATTCAAAACTTTGGCTACCAAAGGATCTTCTTTCTTAACGTGAGTGACATTTGATAATACGTGCGAATAGCTGTAAGGGTTCCTGCCCGTTGGTGAGGGTCCAGCTCCTGGGGAAGCAGCCCCATCTCCCCTTTCCCGTTGCTGTGCTCAACCTTCCGTGTTCACTGCCAGGGCACTGGCCTTGATTGTTTCCATGAGGCTCATCTTTTGGGTATTCTTTCTGACTTGTTCCTACTCTGTTATCTTGCCTGGGGTAAGGAGTGGGTAAGAAAAGGGTAGCAAAGTAGGGCTTGGGAATTTCTTAAATTGCAGATGAAAGGCACATCTTTCTTCTACTTGTACATTTTGTGCAATTGGAAGATTTGAATACTACTTGTGTAGCCAACCACTTCCACATTTGATGAACCCATGGGAAAAACAAACGTTAGATGTCTCTTTATTCCCAGTGTAGGGAAGGGAATCAGATTTACAGGAAGGCAGAAGTAGTAAAGATGCTCCCCCTTGTGGACCATGTGAATAATGAAGAAGAGGGAATTTTTGGTTTTACGCTGGATAAGGGTCAAGGCAGTGGATGAGACTCTCACACTGCCCTTTTCCCCAGCAAGATGCTGACCCCATGCCTTCCGTTTCCTCTGGTCAAGTGTCTTGTCCAGTGTGAGTGTGGCCTTTCTTATGATTAATAGTCTTACCCTCAGCCCCCACCACACTAATAGATCCTGGGCCTCTGTAAGTTGTTTGAGCTTGGGTGTGTGCAGGGCAAGCTTTTGTTCTTGTGCTTATTGGAGGTGTGGGGCGAGAACCTGTGAAGTGTTTTCCTGTGGGCCGCTGAATAGAGGCGGAGTGAGGAGGAGGCCCAGATTTGTTTCAGCTCTCAACTTACTGAAAAATTCAGTACATATATTTTATACCTGAATAATTCACTAATCACAGGAGAGAAATTAGTACTTTATTGATTTGTGAAATGATATAATTTAGGACACTAATTTAGACCAGCACTCGTCATTTTAGAGATGAGGAATCTTGCTCGCTATCTTTGAGAAAGGTAGTTATATAAGCAGTAATATCAGAATCTCACAAACCTGACTCTTTACCATGTTACATGAGAAAGCCACATCATCTCCGAGCATCATTTTCCTCATCTGTAAAATGGGCATAATATCTGTCTTAGAGGCTTGTCCTTGGAAGTCATCTTGTTTTGTCATATGACGAGTGCTCAATAAATACTGTTTTTAAGCATTATCTTTATTTTTATTTTTAAAAATATTATCTTTAGATAAAAGTGCAGATAAAGATATGGAGAGCTATGATGGTATATCTCCTTCTTAAAGTTCTTCCCTAGTTTTTGTAGTACATATGAGAGTACAGGTACCTATTTGGGATCATTATGTTAGTCTTATATCTAATTAGGGAATAATTTCTTTGAGATTAAAAACAACAACAACAACTGCAATCTGTATCTCACAGTGTGGAGCACAAAATCAGGGGCTTTAATTATTATACTGAATTGGTTGAAAAGGCAACTTGTCTAGGAAATATCAATAGGTAACTATTTTTAGGTACTATTGTTTTGTTAAAGGATGCATGCTTACAGATGTTAATAATGCATTTACGCAAAAGTTGAAAAAAAAACAAGTTTTTTTCTTCTTCTTAATTAGGAGAGAGAAGCTCTTCAGAAACAGCTGGATGAAGCAAACCGAGAGGCCCAAAAATATCGACAGCAGCTTCTAAAGAAAGAACAAGAAGCAGAAGCCTACAGACAGAAATTAGAAGCTATGACTCGTCTTCAGACTAATAAAGAAGCTGTTTAGTTGAAATGAACATGTAGTTTGAGTTACTTTTGGTCAAGGAAGAATACAGTCTTGAACTATACACAGTGAGGTGCAGTCATGGGAAGACAGGAGGCTAGAAGAGACTACAGATTGATAATTGGACTCTAAAGCCATGTGGTCTGAATCCTTGTAACATAGAACTTTGGAAGTTGTCAAATGTATTTAAAACTGAATTCTGTAAATAGTTTTTTTTGTTTTTTTTACAGTTCTAAATGAGTTGATAAAGATTGTTGAAGAGATCCAAAAACACAATAAGCCACTGTTTTTGTGAATTCTTTTTGATTTTAGTACGAACGAACCTTAATTTCTCAGAAACAGAACAATTTTAAGGGTGATCGTTGATTAGACCAAATGTGTCATAATTATGTGGTGGACTGATACTGGAATTGCTCCTGTAGGTTAAAGCTTCTGTATGAAGAGATTTCTCCCAGGAAATGTTTGTACAGCTTTAAGTTGTCTCAGATTCTCTGAAAACATTTTTTAGAAGACAAGTTTTTATATTTGTTCAACTTCAGCTATACCCAAGTAGATTTACATGTATATGAAGCAAATATTTTTTAAACTTTGTGTTTGTACATATTCTGCATGTTTTATAATTTCAAAATGTATCACTTGTATAGGTATTTTCCCCACAAAGATGATGAAAGTTATTAGGGGAAAAAACCCTTCTTTTATTCTGTAGGTCATCTTAACTAAGTAAACTAGCAGCTGGTTTTATTGGAATGATAGTGTTCTTGGAAGGAGCAGCTTACAAGATAACTTGAATTTGCAAACTACAAAATCTATGCTTTTTTGAAAATTTCATAGTGGGGACGTGAAACTGTATTCTGTGCCTTCCATCATGATTTCCACATGAAAGCACTTTAAGGCAGTATGTTTTAAGATAATGTTTTTGGAAAACTCAAAGCATATGGGTTTCTGAAATATTTCATGGACTCATTCCCCTCCCTTCCCCAGGAAATTATTCTTATGGAGAAAAATGCTTTTGTATGTAGAACAAGAACTTTTTGTACCACAGTAATGCTATAGAGGTGTCTACCATAACTTTTACTTTTCCCTGTGAAAGCTGTATGTCTGCTATGACCGCTCTCATCACAATATTGTCGGATTCCACAGTGTATGAACATTACATTCTGACATACTGTTCATTCTTTTTTTGTAAAGTGTAACTTCATACAGTTTTTCTTGCTTTATTTCTTGCATTAATGTTTTATTGCTTTATGAAAATGTTTAACCCTAAGGCCCTTCTAGATGATCTATACTGTAAAAAGAAGCAATTACCCTTAAGAAGCAATTACTCTGGCCTACTTTTCTATTTTACAATTAAATATCTTTTCCACATATGTTCAGTGTAGACTTATATTTTGACCACATTTTGTTCACACGTTAAAATTCTTGTTCTGTGTATTAAAGCCATATTCTGCCACATGGAAATACGTATTCTTCACACTGTCTTGCAAGTCCGTGAGGTAGCTCCTTGGGAATTTGTTAGCAGTTATCATTTCAGTAGGTAATATATTGGATAGTAAATGATCTGTGACCTATCAGCTTGATAGTTGTTACTTGGAAACTGTTATAAAGGTTCTAGGACAAATTTAAAAACTAAGGAAGAGAAAAAAACATTTTTCCAGTTTTTTCACTAAATTTCACATAAATTTTATTTTTTAAAAACATCTTTATTGTTGAAAGTATTACATATGGCCCCTTTTCTCTCCCACTGACCCCTTATAGCCCACTCCTGCCTCCTGCCCAGGCCTCCACCCCCCTATTGTTTGTGTCCATGGGTTATGCATATATGCATACAAGTTTTTCGGATCTTTTCCCACCCATTCACCCTCCCCCACCTTCCCTCTGACATTCGACAGTTTGTTTCTTGCTTCTAGGTCTCTGGATTTATTTTGTTTAACAGTTTATTTTCTTTCATTAGATCCCACATAGGAGTGAGATCATGTGATACTTGTCTTTCTCTGACAGGCTTATTTCGCTTAGCATAATACTCTCCAGGTCCCTCCAATGCTGTATCAAAGGGTAAGAGATCCTTTTTTTACTACTGCATAGTATTCCATGGTGTAAATGCATCACAACTTTTTTATCCACTCATCTACTGATGGGCACTTGAGCTGTTTCTAGATCTTAGCTATTGTAAATTGTGTTGCTATGAACAAAGGGGTGCACATATTCTTTCTGATTGCTGTTTCAGATTTCTTAGAATATATTCCTAGAAGTGGGCTCACTGGCTCAAATGGTAGTTTCCTATTTAATTTTTTGAGGAAGCTCCATACTGTTTTTCATAATGACTGCACCAGTCTGCACTCCCACCAGCAGTACACTAACATTCCCTTTTCTCCACATCCTCACCAGCATTTGTTGGTTGATTTGTTGGTAGTAGCCATTCATTCTGACACCTGTGAAATGTACCTCATTGTCATTTTGATTTTTATCTATGATGATTAGTGACTTGGAGCATTTTTTCACACGTCTCTTAGCCATTTGTATGTCCTTTTTGGAGAAGTGCCTATGTAGGTCCTTTACCCCATTTTTTATTTTTATTTTTTATTATTTTTTAAAATATATTTTTATTGATTTTTTACAGAGAGGAAGGGAGAAGGGTAGAGAGTTAGAAACATCGATGAGAGAGAGACATCGATCAGCTGCCTCCTGCACACCTCCTACTGGGGATGTGCCCGCAACCAATGTACATGCCCTTGACCGGAATCGAACCTGGGACCTTTCAGTCTGCAGGCCGACACTCTATCCACTGAGCCAAACCCTTTACCCCATTTTTTAATTGGATTGTTTGTCTTCTTTTTGTTAGGTTGTATGAGTTCCTTATATATTTTAGATATTAACCCTTTATCAGATGTATCATTGCCATACAGTTTCTTTTGCTGTGCAAAAGCTTTTTATTTTGATGTAGTCCCATTTGTTTCTTTTCTCCTTAGTTTCCTTTGCCTTATGAGGTATATCTGTAAACATATTGCTGTGAGAAATGTCTGTGATTTTGCTGCCTATGGTGTCTTCTAGGATTTTTATGGTTTCACGACTTACATTTAAGTTCTTTATCCATTTCAAATTTATTTTTGTGTATGGTGTAAGTTTTTGGTCTAGTTACATTTTTTTTTCATGTATCTGTCCAATTTTCCCAACACTATTTATTGAAGAGACTGTCTTGACTCCATTGTATTCTTTTGTCTCCTTTTCAAATGTTGATTGTAGTGGCTTGGGCCAATTTCTGGGTCTCTGTTCTGTTCCATTGATCTTTACTTCTGTTCTTATACCAGTACAGGCTGTTTTGATTACATTGGCTTTGTAGTATAACTTGATATCTGGTATTGTGATCTCTCCATTGTTGTTCTTTCTCAAGATTGCTGAAAGTATTCAGAATTTTTTTGTTTGTTTCATATATGTGTTTGGAGTATTTTTTCTAGATCTGTGAACTATGCCATTGGTAATTTAATAGGGATTGCATTGAATCTATAGATTGCTTTGGGTAGTATGGATTTTTTAATGATGTTAATGCTACCCATTCATGAACACGGTATCTTCTTCCACTTGTTTATATCTTCCTCTTCCTCTTTTTTCAACATCCTGTATTTTTATGAGTACAGGTCTTTTACCTCCTTAGTTAAGTGTTTTGTTTTTTTTGTTTTTGTTTTTTTGTAATGAAACATTGACGAGTTCTTTATGGCATTTATTTTCATTTTTTTTGTTAATTCTCACCTGAGGATATTTTGCCATGGATTTTTATTTTTTATTTTTAAAGGGCATTTTTAGAAAGCATCATATATATGCTGAAACCGGTTTGGCTCAGTGGTAGAGCATTGGTCTGCGGACTGAAAGGTCCCAGGTTCAATTCTGGTCAAGGGCATGTATATTGGTTGCAGGCACATCCCCGGTAGGGGGTGTGCAAGAGGCAGCTGGTCGATGTTTCCCTCTCATCGACATTTCTAGCTCTCTCTCTCCCTTCCTCTCTGTAAAAAATCAATAAAATATACTTAAAAAAATAAAAAAAGCATCATATACTGTATAATAAAAGCTAAGTTTCTGACAGATTGGTCGACCAGTCGCTATGACACACACTGACCACCAGGGGGCAAACACTCTGACTAGTTGGTTAGCTTGCTGCTGGGGTCCAGCCAATTGGGACTAGGCGAGAGGGCTGGACACACCGTGGAGCCCTCCCACAGTCCCTCCTGGCTGGCCTGCCCCCATGGCCCCAATCGGGGATCGGGACTGGGCAAGACAGGAGGGACCCCATGTATTCTTTACAAAGAAGAAACACATAAACAGAGTACACAAATTACCAGCCAGGTGGACCCTAGCCCTTCTCTCCACTCTGGGAAAACAGGTCATCAGAGAAACAATGATTCCATCTTGTTACTTGTTTCCATCTACACAGACAGTGTTTATAAGCAGCATTTCTACTCTGCTGGTCCTTTTCTCTCTCTCCAATGTGGAAATCAGGCTTTTAGTCCAGCTTTGACTTTGCTTGCAATTTCTTGATCAGAACTCTGGAGAAGACTAGAAAGAAGAATGGCACCTCGATTTACACTAGCCCAGGACGTCAGGTTCTTCGTACCAACACGCTCTACAAGTGTTTTTGCAAAACAACCATATCTTCCGCTTTCTTCTTTTTAAAAAAATATAATTTATTGATTTTTTTTTACAGAGAGGAAGGGAGAGAGAAATATCGATGAGAGAATCATTGTTCAGCTGCCTCTTGCACGCCCCCTACTGGGGATGTGCCCGCAACCAAGATACATGCTCTTGTCCGGAATGGAACCTAGGATCCTTCCAGTCTGCAGGCTGACGCTCTATCCATTGAGCCAAACTGGTTTCGGCTCTTTCATCATTTTGTCTTGCTCTACTAACCACTTCAAAACAAGATGCCCTGCAGGATGTCCTGCAGGGTGAGACTCTCCATCCTTGCTTCCAGGACACAGTTCTGCTGCTGCCAAGCTGGCAATGGCATTCACGGCAGGTTGAGTGTCTACAATGGCAGCTCCCAGGATGCAAGACACCAACACACAGGCAGACTTACCTAGCACCGTTCTTGGGTGTCATCTTGCAGGTAGCTTAACGAAGCTGGGGAGATGGATCTCTGTTACCTTTTTTACTGTGTGCGTTTCCATTTCCTTTTTGCAGAACTTCACTGGTTTCTTGTACTGTATGTGCAGGATCTTGGGAGCTTTAGATACAACAGGGCCTTCCTTCCATATTTGTCATTTAATACGTTAGACAAGGAACTAATGATTTCAGATATGATTATCTGCTTCACAATCAAATGCCACCAGTAAAAACCAAATGGAAGTATAGGTCATTAGCCACCTTTTCAACAGTCACTTTCCTGTCCTTGGGTGTGCTGTGCATGCGCCAGGTATACCGCCACTTCACGGGTGGCTTCGACCGTTTCTGATCTTAGCTTTGGGGGCTCATAGGTTAAAAAGTCCAAGAATACTTTGTGCACCAATGAGCGCTTCATCACAGCTTCCTTCTGGACCATTGGAGTTAGAATCTGTTTCATTTCATTCATGGTAAGTTCTAGTGTTTCTGGCTGTACTTCTAACACCTGGTCCAGAGTTGGGTGATCTGCTGACTTGTAAGGCTGAAATGTGTTCCCATAGAGCGCTCTGCCAACATGTTTCTCTGCTCTACAATGGCTTTGTCGTCGTATGGTACACCACGACAGCCGAGCCTTCCGCGTGTCGGAGCATCCTCCTCACATGGCCTTTAAAACTTCAGATTATCTCCTCATTCTGCGGTTTACCCCAGACATGAGAAAATTCTTAACAATATTTCTGGAATATTTAGCTTTACTTAATCCAACCAAGTCATCTTGCACTTTTTCAAAAGCCTGTTTTCTCTGTTCTTCATTGCCAAACTGAATGTGACACTGCATCACACGCGTTGAATCACGTGCAAATGCAATCTAACCTAATAATAGAGTAAAATGCAAATTAACCGTCACTCTGCTACACAAGCCATGCCCACCAGCCACACCTACGAGCCAATCAGATAGAACGCAAATGAATAAAACAAAGATGGTGGTTAATTTGCATACTAGAGGGGAGGGAGGAGTGAAGACTGAAGACGGCATAGAAGGAAGAGGGAGGGAAAGTGGAAAGCAAGGCGGCTGCGGCTGCTGGAGGGAAAGCACTGGCAGCCTGTGGGGGCGAGGCATGCAGGCAGCGGTGGCAGGAGGCAGCCAGCGCGGTAGGCGGGGCGGGTCAGGTGGGTGAGTGGGGATGTGCGCAGCCCCAGAGGTGGTGGCAGTGGGCATGGCCGCGGAGGCAATGGCAGCGATGGGGCAGCAGGTTGGGCTTGCAGGGCAAGGCGCACTTCGGTGGTGGTAGTGAGCATGCGGCCAAAGGAGCTGATGGTGGAGGTGGCCGCCTGCCCCGCCCTGCCCACCGCATTGGGAGAGGTGGGGACGGGGTGGGGCGGGGGGGGGGGGGGGGGGGGAAGCGGGGGAGGACGACGGGGGGCGGGGGGGGGGGGGGGGGCGGGGAGCGCAGGAGGGAAGCCGCCAGAAGACTTGCAGGAATATCCCTGCACAAGTGCCTAGTAGTTTTTATATTTCCTTTATTTTTTTTATTGATTTTTTAGAGAGGAAGAGGGAGGAATAGAGAGTTAGAAACATCGATGAGAGAGAAAGATCGACCAGCTGCCTCCTGCACACCTCCTCCTGGGGATGTGCCTGCAATCAAGGTACATGCCCTTGACCGGAATTGAACCTGGGATGCTTCAGTCCACATCTAAGAACTTCCAGAAAAGTGCCACAAAACGCTCTATCCACTGAGCCAAACCGGTCAGGGCGTTTTTATATTTCCTTGAATCAACTTCTGCAAATCACTCATTAACTTCACTCTTTTCTTTATCACAGTTTTCTCACGATCTGCCAAATCTGTTTTGTCGATATTATCCCTGGGTTGTCTGTTTTACTTCAGTTCTTTCTTCTTTTTGAAGTCATCCCATTTGGGTTTCTTGGCTGCTGACTCATCACTTTTACTGTCTGGCTGGAGTTCTCTCTCCTTGTTGAATTTATTTGCCTGCTGGAATTGGTTCTTTGGTATTTTATCCTCTTGTTGTTTATTCTTGAACTGCTTCACACCTTTCTCTCCTGGTTTTGTGGCACTTTTCTGGAAGTTCTTAGATGTGATTTTAGGTCCACCTTCCTTAACAACTTTTCTTTGGAATGTCTTTGAAAAACCAGAATCATTGTTTTTATAAAATCTGTTTGTTTGTTTTTCTTGTGACGTCTTTGTACTTTTTCTGTGAATTTTTGTTTTGCTTTGACTTCCATCATGGCAACTTGCACATGTGTGGCTGCCACAGGGCTCTCTGCCGTTTCCTCTTTCCATAGATTTTTATAGAGAGGGTGGAAAGGAGGGGGAGAGATAGAGAGAAACATTGGCGTAAGAGATGGATTGCCTCCTGCACATGCCTACCAGGGCTGGGAATTAGTACATGTCTCTTCCTAGAATCAAACCCAAGACCCTTCAGTTGGCTGGCAGATGCTCTATCCACTGAGCCAAACCAGCCAGGGCTATTACTAGGGATCTTAAATTTTTGTTGCTATGGTAATGAAATTGTTTAGTTTCTCTGTCTGAGACATCATTACTAGTGTATAAAAATGCCTTGACATAAATTTTAAATCATCTAAAACTACATTTTACAAAAGCCAGGTCATATTTTAAGTAGCATGAAGCTACTTTTTCTATGTCTGCTTTTCATTACTTTAGTGCATGCATGGGCCTATGTTAGGTGGGGGTCCCTGGCATGCGGTGTTGAAGTGGAGAAGGCAACTTCATGTGTTCATCCCGGAGCACAGCCATGGTACAGTCTTGCCTCCAGACTAAGCTTGGCCCTGAAGAGCCTTGAGACTGTTGGAAACAAGCTTCTAAAAGCTAATTTATTTCTAGTTTTCTGTTCTGCTAGAGACTAACCTGGTGCAAGAAAGCATTTTGATCTTTTATATAATGGATAGATGGGAGAAAGTAATTAGCACTTAAAAGGAGGAAGTCTATGATAGTATCAGATTCTTTCAGATCTGATTGTTATGTAGGATTCGTATCAATCCTCAATCATCTACACTTGATTTACTGTTCTATGAAATCATTGAGACAAGAATTTATAACTAGAGAAACGGGTTGCCTTTTTCTCTTTTTAGCTTCTGTTTTCAGTGGGCTTGAGCAGAGGATTTTAAGAATGTACAAAATAAAATAATATAAAAGTTTTCAGAAACCTGCACTTAATGTGTTTCCATGATGTAAGGATGGATTTGCCACTTTGATGGTTAGTTAGTTCCTTTTATGTGTGAACAGACATCTTCCAGAGCAGTCTTTCTTGGTGAGGGCCCGTGAGAGAATCAAGCCCAATGCCCTGAGTGTTCAGATTTAATGAATTAATTCCTTGTAATTAATTATTTCTTTTCTATACATCTAGAATAGTATTGGTTATGTACTGAACTCATTAGATGTATTGTTGCCTTATTTCTTGGTTCAGATTTTAACACTTCCCTATGGGACTCTGGGATTCCAGATTTGAAGTTGAGTCTGATGCTTTGAGAAATCTTCATCTGATGAGAGTGGTATCTGCAGGGACTGTGCTTCTCAACGAACTTTCATTTATTGTTATTTTAATTATATCTGAATTACTTCTCCAAAGGACTTGGGGATGTAATTTTTTTCATTGGCCTTTAGGAATTATTTTCTTATGTCAATCTCTTATGATATGAATGGCAAAGTAATTACTCTACTTCACTCTGTCACTGGGTTGCTCTATTTGTTCATTGCAGTGGAGTGTTGGGAGTTGGGGAGCTTTCTTCTATGGCATTCAAAAAGAGCAAAGTTAAAGAGATAAGAGAATATATGTGAAATCCATGTAATTTGGATGATGCTTGTTTATAACAAAAAGATCTGTATACCAATATATTTATCCAAAACATATTGCTAATGAAAATGTATGCCAATATGTGTTTCTTCAATATGATCATTCCTGAAATTATTTACCCAACATTAAAAGAAACACTTTCCCATAACAGGAGTTGATAAGTTGATAGACATATTCATGGATGCTTTTTGCTGATATGACTGACTTTTTTCTGCATTACTCTATACAAAGTTTCTTCCAGATAAAATCTATGAAGTTTCTTTGTGCTTTAATACCTGGAAGACCTTGAGAATGGACTCAAAATATACCAAGAAGAAAAACCTTTTCAGATGAAAATACAGTATTGTTGTTGGAACTTTATGTCCATATGGATAGGTTCCCACGGCATTAGCACTCAGGCTTATATAGCAAATAGGAAAAAAAAATCTCTTCTATTCACCTGGCTTCTGTTGAACAAATAACTCCTTCCCTCATGTCAGGTCTACTTAGGAATGAACTAACTAATGCATTTGTTGGTTCATTAAGTACTATTTACTGTACTTGGATTTCATTATAGATAACTGGCATATTGTAGTTTTGATTGATGTTTGCTATTTGCTTTCTCATGTTATGAGAACATCTCAATGCATATGGGTTCAGTTTGACGTAAGCTCTCCGAATCCATTCTCAGATTACTCTGTGTAACCTATGATGGAAAACACAGTATCATCCTTGGAAATACATTTCTGGTTCCAAAACAAAATTTTGATATCAATATTTTTGTGATTTGCTAATAGTGTTTTCCAAATATATAGATATATAGATAGTCTTATAATTGTTTTTTAAAAATCATTTGATGGCCTGAGCTCCTTTAAAAATATTTCACTTTCATGAAAATAAAATAGTGAATGTAATTTGGATGCAGTTTCTGGGCCTCTTCATTTTTAGATATATATGTAACCCAAAAAAACTAACATTTGCTTCCTGGAAAAGTTTTCACCTGATCTCTATTTGATGAGAGAGAATTTGTCCACTGTACTTTATTAATTGCTTATTTGGTTTTTCATTTGAATAGCTTAGATCTCATGTACACAGTTGATATGTAATGCTTCCTTCATATACAAATACATAGTTCTATATAATCCAGTGATTTTCACCCTTTTTCTTCTCAAAGCACATATAAACTAATTATTAAAATTCTGTAGCATACCCCCAAAATTTATTTTTTGCCAATCTGACCCTAAAAAAGGTATAATTTTGCTGCTTTAAAAAAAAAATCTTATCTTTTAAAATATTTTTTATTGATATTTTTACAGAGAGAAAGAGAGAGGAATAGACTGTTAGAAACATTGATGAGAGAGAATCATTGATCAGCTGTCTCCTGCACACCTCCCACTGGGGATGTGCCTGCAACCAATGTACATGCCCTTGACCGGAATCGAACCCGGGACCCTTCAGTCTGCAGTCCGGCACTCTATCCACTGAGCCAAACCGGTTTTGGCTAAAATAGATATAATTTTGATTGATTTACAAAAATAATAATAACAGTAATTGCTTTTTTTTTTTTTCTAAAGTGACTTTTTAAAAAATCAGGTGCCTGTACTTATATATAAAGATTCCTAGTACCAAGAATTAACCAATCAGATGCAACTTTATTATGTGATGTGACCAATAAGATGCAACTATAATCTTGGCTTCTGTGGTTCAGTGGATAGTGTTGGCCCAATCACTGGAAGGTTGTGTGTTTTGTTTTGTTTTTTTAATATATTTTTATTGATTTCAGAGAGGAAGGGAAAGGGGGAGTGAGATAAAAACATCAATGATGAGAGAGAATCATTGATTGGCTGCCTTCTGCATGTCCCCCACTGGGGATCGAGCGGGCAACCCAGGCATTGAACCCAGATCCTTCAGTCTGCAGGCCAATGCTCTGTCTGCTGAAAAAACTTGCTAGGCAGGTTGTGGGCTTTCATCCCAGGCAAGGGCACGTATATGGATTGCGGGTTTGCTTCTATTCCCTGACTGGGGTGTGTGTGGGAGGCAACCGGTTGATGTGTCCCTCTCACATTGATGTTTCTCTCTCTTCCCCTCCCCCCACTCTGAACAGCAATGAAAAAAAATATCCTCATGTGAGGATTAACAACAGCAAAAAGATACAACTTTATTATATGATCTATATATTTATGGTTCAAAACAGGATAGCTATTGTGTGTTATTTTCCTCATTTTTTTGTATTAAGGTATTATATGTGTACATACCTTACCCAGGATAGCTATTGTTGTGTTGGCTGTTATTTCTTACACTTGACAATCTATGGGAAAAGAAGTCAGTGCCCCTGACTAAATAGTCAGGTATTGCATGTTTTAAAAATTCTTGTGGGACACCACTTGAAAAAGATGATGTAGCCCTGGCTGGCACACTCAGTGGATAGAGTGTCAGCTTGCGGACCGAAGGCTCCCGGGTTTGATTTCGGTCAAGGCACATGCCTGGGTCGCAGGCTCGATCCTCACTGGGGGGCGTGATGGCTCTCTCTCATCATGGATGTTTATATCTCTCGTCCTCCCCCTTCCTCTCTGAAATCAATAACAATATGTTAAAAAAAGAAGAAGAAAATAGATGATTTAATCAATTTCAACTTACTACTGATTGGTTACACGATTTATAATTTTGAATTTTGCGGATTATTTAAATGTCTTCTTGATTTTTTTGTAAGAATTTTTTGTGTGCCAGGTAACTGTCAGCAAAACATTAATTTTTTTAAACAAATGTTTTATTGACTTTAGAGAGAGAGAAAAGGAGAGAGGAGAGAGAGAGAAAAAAAAAACCCCACAAACTTCAATCTGAGAAACATTGATTAGCTGCCTCCTGCTTGGGATTGAGCCTGCAGCCAGGGGAATGTGCCCTGACCTGGAATCAATCCAGCAAACTCTTGGTACATGGGATGATGCTTAACCAACTGAGCCACACTGGCCGGGCAGGCATTCATTTTTGTATTACAATTTTTCATAATTATTTTACAGTTGTCATCCTTATGACAATGCTCAAGAATTATTTCAAAGTAAAATTGCACATTTACTTTGCTATAGAAAATATGTATTAAGAAAGCTCACACTTGAATGAGCTTATAGCTGCTTTAAAAAAAATCCTCAGTCTGCCAGGGGACTGACTCTGTGTCCAAACATTCTTGCCCAATATCTCAGAGACTCTTGGCATCAAACATTGAAGCACATTATTAATAATAATGTTTACTATCGTCGTTAGGTACAATTGTATACTCAGGATTTTTTCATGATTGTTTTAATAAAAACTTCAGAGCATATAGAAAGACATCCTACAGTGCTCCTTTGAGAAAACTTTGGAGCATCTGTCCTCCTAGATTATAAACTCATTATGCCTTGAGTTGGTGTCTGTCTTGGTCTCCACTATATCACCAACTGGAAGATAGAAGGGGGCCAAAAGATATTTGTTGAATAAGTGAGCAATTAAGGGGAAATGATGAAGAAAAAATATCTAGTATTATGATAAACCTACTTATTGGTTTTCTATTCTCAGTGTTATTATATTTTCTTCAGGTGTAGAATTTTTATTTAAAAATATATTTTTTTTTATTGATTTCAGAGAGGAAGGGAGAGAGAGAGAGATAGAAACATCAATGATGAGAATCATTGATGGGCTGCCTCCTGCAATCTTTCCACTGGGGACTGAGCCCACAACCCAGGCATGTGCCTTGATTAGGAATTGAACCATGAACCACACTACCAGGCATAAATTTTCATTTTTTATAGTTTTTAATTCCTTACCAAATATATATATATATATCTGAATAGAGAAAGCAAAGATAGGTTAGGAAAAAAATTCCAAACTGAAAGTAAGAGACAAGAAAATGGAAAGTAAAAAGAATATCATATAATATAATTTATATCTATAATGTATATGTTATACAATGTATCATAATATATAATATATATGCACACATATAGACATATACAATTATATATATATATTATGTACTTATGAGACAAGATAAAAAAGTTTAACATAAGCATAATTGGAGCCCTAACCGGTTTGCTTCAGTGGATAGAGTTTCGGTCTGTGGACTGAAGGGTCCCGGGTTCGATTCCAGTTAAGGGCATGTACCTTGGTTGCAGGCACATCCCCAATAGGGGGTGTGCAGGAGGCAGATGATTGATGTTTCTAACTCTCTATCCCTCTTCCTTCCTCTCAGTAAAAAAAAAAAAAAAGAAATCAATAATATATATTAAAAAAATAAGCATAATTGGACTTGCAGAAGGATAGAAGAGAAATAATGGAGCAGAAGCAACACTTGACAGGAAAATAACAGATAATTTTCCATTTAAATCGCCTAACTTGGTACTTGGTACTTTTTTTATGCGTCAATAAATGTCAGCTATTACCCCTGTCAATATTACTTTTCCCATAAAGGAAAGCTTTATTGAGGTATAATTCCATATTATAAAGTGCCCCATTTAAAGTGTACAATTCAGTACTTTTAGGATATTCACCGAATTGTGTAACTATCACAATAATCAATTTTTAAACATTTCCAGCAACCCTCTAGAAGGAAACTCCCCAAGCCGTGTTCCTCTGGCTGTCAACCTCTGACTCCTCACATACCTCGACTCCAGAGCCCCGAGCCACCGGTAATCTACTTTCGGTCTCTGTTGATTTGCCTATTCCGGGCATTTCCAATAAATGGAGTCATATAAGATGTGGTGTTTTGTGACTGGCTCTTCTCACTAACGTAATCTCAGGGTTCATCCGTGTTATGTGTCAGCACTTCCATCCTTCTAATTGTTGAATGGCTATATCACATTGTATTTCTCCATTTATCTGCTGATGGACATCTGGGTTGTTTCCACTTCTTGGCAGTTATGATTAATGCCGCTATGAACATTTAGGTTTCTGTATGTCCCTTTATACATCCATGCACACACACACACACACACACACACACACACACACACACTTAAGTGCTAAGAGTGATTATGACTGGTGATTGTTATTCTTTTTGCTTATCTGTGTTTTCTCATCTCTTTACAACAATATGTATTATGTAGCAATAAAAATACTCATTGTGCCAGATGATAACATCTGCCTACTCCTGAGCACAGCGCCTGCATCTCTCTAAGTGCCCAGTCCTCCCTCCCTGCCCATGGGGAAGCAGTGGCAGGAGCAATACTAATGAGTTGTGCTGCTTATTCTGCATGCCCTGGGCCGTGGGCTGGGAGCTTTGTCTGAGGCTGGCGCTTGTCTGAGGCCAGGGGCAGACAGAACTGAGGGCTCTTCACCACATTGCCCTGCAGGCTGGGGTTGCTAAGTGCAACCTTTCTTCCTCCATTCCTTGATCAAAGTCGTGGTCACTGTCCCTCAGAGCGTTGGCAGAGGAAGGGGTGGATTGATTCAGCTGAGAGGAAGGGCTTTTGGAGGGTGGAGCTAAGGTGGGAGGCAGGAGGCCCCTTTAAATACAGGGCCCCAGCCTGCTGCCCAGGAGCGCTCCTGGGACCTCGTGGAGTCTGTCAGAAGGAGTGAGACTGACTGAGCCTGACTGAGACGATGGAGCCCGAGGAGTACAGAGAGCGAGGTGAGCCAGGGCACCCTGGGCCCTCTTCCCCGCTGCCAGCCGCAAGGGCTGCTGTGGGTCCTTACACTCTGGGGTGTCATTTGACTGGGAGTTAGTTTGGCTGCTGCAAACTTTTTTTTTTTTTTTTCTGCGAAAAGAATGTGGGACCAAACCTAAAACTTCTCTCCATTTCTTTCATTCTTCCTCTCATATACCCACTCTCATATATGCCCACTCTGCCATGCCATGCTTTTCTACTCTCGCACAAAATAGAGGATTTGGATTCTTGCTCCTCTAAATGGCAAACGGGGCATTGATTATTCATATCCTGAAATGGGGGGGGGGGGGAATCCCTAAGTATTCTGTAGTCACTGCAAGATTTTTTCTTTCTTAGTATTCATTTTTCTACGTGTGGACTTTTCAGGAGTGTTCTTTCTTTCGGCCATACATTCTGTACAGGTTTAGTGTGCACCCGCTACACATCGAGCCTTGTATGTGGAGCAAAACCAAAGGGAATCCCACATCCAGGCATGGCTCTCCTGGGTGGTTGCTTGTCATTTCTTTCTAAGTTTTTACATCCTCCTCCCACTATCTGGTTGTGTTTGCTGAAATTCCTTTGCTGTAAGTTACTGCCCCGGGTCAGAATCCAAGTTTTTTTTTTTTTTCCTCTCCTCCATCCAGACATAACTCACTAAGTGGCTGTCAGCCTGTAGAAGTTAATCTGAGCTAGCTTCTATCGCTGCTTCTGAAAACACTTTCGGCCGAGAGCAGGTTCTTGTGTGTGCGTGGAACACAGATACATTTTGTGCTGTCCCTGGACAAGTGGAGGGCTGGGCCCCGGGCTCCCTGGCCTCTGGAGGGAAGGGGGCCTGCTGCAGGCAGGAGAAGCATCGGGCCGTGGGAGGGGTGAAGGAGAGCAAAACGAAGAGAGAAGGGCACGGAAGCGTTTGCCTCATGCCCGGTTTTGTCCGAGGCTGTCGTAGGAATTTTGCATGAGGTGGTGCAGAGGGAAGAGGCTCAGATTCCCTCTCCATTCCTCTATTTTATTGTACTTGATTTTTTGCATGGGGAAAAGGAGCATAAGGAGTACCAAGGAGGAATTATATATATTGAGAAAGAGAGATGAGTATGCAGACACAGACGCGGGGGGAGGGGGGGGAGAGAAAGAGAGAGAGAGAGAGAGAGAGAGAGAGAGAGAGAGAGAGAGAGAGAGAGAGAGCCCGAGAGAGACTCCAACAGAGGCCCCACAGACTGGCACATCCTCCTGGAGAATAAATCACTTGCAGGGGCTTCCGAGTTTTTGGCTAGGCTATCTTTCTGCCTATTTGTTTGTTCATTCATTTGGTTAAAAAAAATTTTTTTTTTGGGGGGGGAGCATCTAAAATTGTTCTAAGCATGGGTGGTGGGGGTGTGTGCAGGTAAAGTGATTCAGGCAAGATTCCAGGCTAGTGCAGGGTTCTTAGTTGGGGCCTGTGATTGTGCTTTAGGAATTCCATGAACCTCAGAAATTAGACCAAATTTTGCATGCATGCCAGCCTATAGTTTTAATCCTATTCTTAAAGAAGTCTATGGCTCTAAGACATATGAGGAATTTTTGATCCATTGGGAATGGTGAACAGATAGATTTCCCCCCTTTCATCAGAACCCGGGCTGGGAACTTGCCATCTGTGCCAACAAAGCGTGTGGTCTGTGTGCGTGTGGGAGTGCGCGTGTGAGTGTGTGAGTGTGTGTGTGTGTGTGTGTGTGTGTGTGTAACAGTGTTTGCATAGAAGGAGCCACAGAGTTTCTGCTGAACCTGTAAGGCAATGCACTGACAGATGCTCTGTTTTTGGGAGAAAGGTGGGAGAGATGATCAAGGCTGATACCGACTAGGGAAGGGGAGGAAAAGAAAAAGGTTTACGTTGACCCTGGAGTTTCATGCTTTGGAGATTTTTCCCTCTTGTTCATTTGTCCACTCACACATTCCCTCCATCATTCATTCACCCCCTCACTCGTTTTGTTCCTTTGGAAACAAGGCCTCTGCTAGGCATCCAATCTTCCCCACCCCCCACCCCCCATGAGCCCCTCTCCCTTTCACCACGTTTCTTAGCCCAGACACGAGGGCACAGCACTCTGGGCCAGGCCCGGCCAGGGACGCGAGGCCGCTTCCTCTGCCCCCTGCAGGGAAGCAGATGGTGGATTACATCTGCCAGTACCTGAGCACCGTGCGGGAGCGGCGGGTGACCCCGGACGTGCGGCCCGGCTACCTGCGAGCCCAGCTGCCCGAGAGCGCGCCCGAGGACCCCGACAGCTGGGACAGCATCTTCGGGGACATCGAGCGCGTCATCATGCCCGGGGTGAGACACGGCCGCGGAGTGACTCGGGCCGTCGGGGCGTAGATGGGTGGGCGGGAGGCAAGGAGAAAGGCCTGGGGTGAGCCTTCAGCCACTCGGCCGACCTTCAAACCCAACTTCTGGGTACGTGGAGGGCCGGGACTTGGACTGACACCTGGTTTCTGATGCCAGGGGAGCTGTGGTGTCGGGCAGGGAGCGAGAGAGAATAAGGTCAGAAGTGTGGCTGTCCAATGGGTGGGGGGAGGTGAGATTGGGTCTGAGGAGGAAGGGCACCTGTGGCGAGCACGGTGGAGAGAGAGGGCTGGGGTGGCCCTGAAGCACAGCCGCAGGACCAGGGCTCATGGGACAGGGGACAGAGCGAGAAGGAGGCTGAGAACACAGCCCCCGAGGGTTGGGCACCTGGGAGGCTGAGTGAGGCGTCAGCCCCTTCTCTCTCCTCCGTGAGGCGCAGCCACCTCCTTCCTTATCAGGCTGAGGTCTGGTGATCGAGCTGCTTTTCGGGAGTAAGCAGGGGCTTTCCCCGACTGGCCCACACTACTGGAGACAAAGGGCACGACCTGGGCAGCCAGGGGCCAGGGCGCAGACAGAAGCTGGGTGCTGCACGGGGCTGGGGCTGGGGCTGGAGCCGAGGCTCGGGCCATGGGCCCTGGGCCCTGGCCATGTCCCTGCTGCCGGGAGTGAGGAGCTGGGGGGCTGGGGGGGGGGGAGGGGGCATTCCCGCTGACAGTGCAGGTCCTCCTCCCCTGGAAGGCTGCCCTTTGCTGGGCTCTGTACCAGCCGCGCTGCAGGCCAGCTTGTCTTACCCTATGATCCCTGCTTTACACGTGAGTAAACTGAGGCACAGAGTTCGTTGTCTTCCCAAAGCCACAGAGTTCCTGCCTGGAAAACACAGGGTTTTAACCTGGGCCAGTCTTTCTCCCAAGGCTCTGGCCTCCGCTGGTGAGTGACGGAGGGCCTCAGGCTGTGCCGTGCCCCCAGGCACCCTCCCTCGGCTGTGCCCCCCCCCCCCCCCCACAGGCTGTCCCGCTCACTCCCCCTGACCAGCACATGCCCAGCCGCTCTGCCCGAGGCCAACTCGAGATCTGCTCCCGTCACCCCCAAGAGCTGTGGCCTCCCTCGGGTGTGCCCGACATGTGCCTGGAGCCAGGGGCGGGAAGCTACTCAAACTCCGACAGTGAGGGCCAGTTCGTGCCCGGCCAAATCCTCCTCTCTCAGACCAGGCAGCCTGTGTCAGAAGCATCTTTTGAAAAATTTTATAGCAGTACAAATTTTACTAAGGAGGCTAGCTCCCCGATAAGATTATCTGGTGGATTTGAATCTGTCAAATGTCATCTGCCGAGGGGCCAACTGTTAAGTGGGTAGTGCCGGGGAAGCAACCGTCAGAAGAGGCGGAAATGAGCCGATTCCTGCGATTGAGAAAGTCCAGCAGTTGCTGGGCGTGTGGTCACAGGGGCTCATTTCTGGACAGAGAGGCCTGTCTGTTTTGATAAGCGCCCCCTCCGGCTTATCTCGCTGTGCGTATCTCCCTAGAACGCCCAATTGCCCCCTGATAGGGTCAGGAGGATGGAGCCCTCCTCTGCGTTTCCACAATAATGTCGCTAAGCACGTCGGTAATGGGGCCCAATCGCTCATCTCATCTCACAGGCTGCACAGCCGCCCGGAGCCGGCCTGAGAGCTGTGGGCCCTTTGCTTTCTCATTTTGGCCAGCGTCTCACTGACAACCGGGTTAGCTTTTCTCTCCCGGCCACCTCCACGATGCAGCGAAGAAAACAAAGACAACCACGATCATTTGGCTTTAATCCCCATCCTGGTTAGAAAAATCTGCTCTTGCTGAGGGAGAGCCGCCGGGGGAGAGAGAGGGCAGGCTGCCATCCTGCCCAGGCGGCTGGGCTCTGGAGTCGGACAGCGCCGGGTGCTTGTCTGGGCGCTGCTGCCTGCCCCTCCGAGGGACGTGATCCCAGGGACGCTGCCTCTCAGCCGGCCCCAATTCTCAGCTGTAAGACAGGGGTCACGGGAGAACCTACCTCATGGGGTGCTGTGAGAATTAAATAAGGTAAATCATGGAGAGTGGGAGATGCTGCTGTTCCCTATGATGCCTCCCGCCTGGTGCAACTCAGAGGAAGTGGTATGACCACCTAAGAGTCAAGTCCGGATAAGTGATGTGTCCATCACCAGGTGGTCGCTGTTCACATTGGTGCTTTACATTGGACACGTTTCCTCCAGGCCAGTTGGTACAGCAACCCCAGGAGACAGGATTTAGTTTTTTTGTTTTGTTTTGTTTGTTTGTTTGTTTGTTTGTTTTTTACAGAGAGGAAGAGAGAGGGATAGAGAGAGTTAGAAACATCGATGAGAGAGGATCATCGATCAGCTGCCTCTTGCACACCCCCTAATGGGAATGTGCCCGCAACCAAGGTACATGCCCTTGACCAGAATCGAACCCAGGACCTTTCAGTCCGCATGCTGAAGCTCTATCCACTGAGCCAAACCGGTTTTGGCAGGATTTAGTTTTTGATGAGAAACTGAGGTTGAGAGAGGTGCAGGGGAAGAGCCTGGTTTAATGGGGCCTGAATCCCCTACAAATTTTAAGATCCCCTTTAAGAAATTAAAATGAAGGATGGATCTCAAAAGAGAATCCTTGGAGCTGAAGTTCAGTAGCTTCAGAGTAAACAGACAAGGGGACACAGCTGGTCCGGGCAGAGGTACCACTGGAGCCCGTGCCTTTGAGTTTAAACCTGAGGCTCCTTCTGCCATCCACGCTACCCTTGCGCTTGAGGGATAACAGGAGTTTGTGCCCCATAAATAACTCGAAGCTACACCAAGATGTCCTCTAATGAGTTCTCAGAAGAACGTAACAGCTAGAAAGAGAGAGTCCCACAGGCTGAGGGAAGGGATCAAAGGGACCGGGGAGTTGGGCAAGGATTTGCGGAAGAAATGAATAGGTTGTAGCTTTCTATGAACTGACAGATTTTAGGGGGTCATATCTGTGTGAGCAATACCTTCCTTCCTGTGAGGGCACACAGCATTGCTCAAGGCCACGAATGAAGAGATAAACTGGGTGTGTTGGCAGAGAAGCGAGATGAAGCCAGATTAGATCATCAGGGAGGCCCGTGAGGATGCTTCAGGGACCTGTTCTTCTGGGCTCCTCCTTACATTCAGCGTAAGCTGATTGTGTGCCTTTGGGCTTCCGCTTCTCCTTCCCTCTTCTCTCCTCTCTCCATCCCCACTGGGGAGCTAAGGACAGATTTGAATCCATTCACCCCGACCCCCCGCAGGAGATGCTTGCCCAGAGAGCTCAGCGATCCCTAACACAGAGACTGCTTTTTACAAAACTGGATGAGACAAGCAACTGCCATCTTCAACAGTATCCCCTACTTTTTATTACCAGGCAGGGGTGGCGGGGGAGATAAGCACTGGAGACTAATGTGAACATTACCGAGAACCCCCAACCCTAATTCCTATAGCAGCTTCCATTTCACATTTTCCCTTCTGGTCTTTGCATATGTGCAAATGCTCCCCTGGAGATCTAGCTGAGAGGATGAGAAATGTGGGTGGCAAGGACACTGTGAATGTGCCTGATTTGTACGGAGCTGTGTCACTTCATTGGCTGTCTTAAAAATGTGGGGAGCAGCCCATCTCCAGACGGGGTGCTTTCCCTTGCCAGGGAGGGTCTCTGGGGAGGATGGCCTCCTGCACATGCCTCCCAGGGTCACTGTGTACATGCTCTGCCTCCAGGTGGTCCATTGGCAGAGCCCCCATATGCACGCCTACTACCCAGCTCTCACCTCCTGGCCGTCTCTGCTGGGCGACATGCTGGCTGATGCCATCAACTGCTTGGGATTCACCTGGGTGAGTGGCAGCGGCTGTACCTGTGACCAGCGGCAATGGGGACTCAGCAGGAAGTGACATCCGGGGCCCACATATTTGGTCCTGGTCTCTGACGAGGGTTCCAAGTTAAATAGCAACCATGGCTATAGTCTTTGGACGTAAGCTTTACCTAAATGATCTCAACTTGTCCTGTGATCCTTTGGAATCGTGAGTATAGGCCCCATTTTGTAAATGAAGCAAGTGAGGCTGAAGGACCTTATTTCCCCGTGAGCACACCGCTCAAAGAGAAGAGAGGAGCTTTGGACTGAGGGCTGGTTATTGCCACTGTTTGTGACCCTAACTAAGCACTTTGGCACCTGTAGATACAACTTCACCTGTGCTCTTGTCTCTGAGGCCCCAAGACTTCCCTTAATAACCCCAGAAGCACCAATCAGCTTTAAATTATGCCAGAATACTCTTAGAATAGCTTTATATTTTAGGCCTGAACTGTTAGAGGATGTGTGTGTGTGTTGTTGGGGGTGGGGGGCGCGTTTGAGAGGGGAAGATAGGAGCTATCATTTCCAGGAAGGAGTGCTTGCTTTCTTAGTCCTAAAACTTCCTCCTGGCCTAGCAAGTGCATCTCAGCTGGGTATTTAAGGGGCTTGGGGAGCCCAATGGAAGCAACCATTTCTAGGGCTTGGAGTCCCAGGAGAATCCACATCATCGAGGGTGGCAAGAATCCAAAGCCCCACATTCTTTTCCCTTTTTGATTTGATAGAGGATGGGGTGGGGCTGGGGCAGAGGGCCCATCCTCGACCCCTTCTCCAGAGATACTGCCACGGCCAGGGGAACACCAGGGCAGAGACAGATGAATTTCTGGGGCTGGCGGGCCCCTCTTGGTGCCCTGGGGCTAACCGGACAAGGCTGCTTTCCCTCTTCCAGGCTTCCAGCCCTGCGTGCACGGAGCTGGAGATGAACGTCATGGACTGGCTGGCGAAAATGCTGGGCCTCCCAGAGCACTTCCTGCACCACCACCCTGGCAGCCACGGGGGAGGCGTCTTGCAGGTGCCTCCATTGTCCAACTCCCCCTGGCATGGGGAACAAGTAGTGAGAGATGAGCCAAACCCTTGCCTGGGCAGTTCTCCTGTTCGTCAGGAGTCTCCATATGTCACTCTCACCCCACCATCGCCATTACCATCATCACTGGCGTGGTTGACACCATCATCGCCCACGCCATCACTGGCATAGCTACCACCCCCTCCTTGGCCAACCCCACCCATTGCTGCCACTCCCTTCTCAACTCCCACTAGTTCACACTGATGCTTCCACCATCTCCGCTCTTTCTCCTTTCCTTGAAAAAGATGAAAAGGTCAACGCATCGTCACATTTCCTGTCTTACTGGACTCACATTTCTTAGTTTACAATCTGACAACTCCCCTCCCTTGTCCCGCTTTACACCTTACGTTAATGGGAGAAGAGGAGCACGTAGAGGTTCTTCCCATCCCTCCCAGGTCCAGGAGGCCCTTGGCAGTGAGGAATTAACAGCATATATCAGTTCGTCCAGTCCTACAACCTATCTTTTGTAAACCTATCAAATGATGGTTCTTCAAATATATATATATTTATATACTTATATATATATAAATATATAATATATGTTATACATTATATATTATAATATAATACATATAAATATATAATATATACGTTATTCATTATATATTATAATCTAATATATAAATATAATATATATATTATACTCAGTGTATATCCTACATAATATTTTGAATTTTACTGCATCATAATGAGAAAGTATAGCCTCTAAAATCTTTTATTTTATTTTTAAGTCTTCACCCAAGGTTATTTTTCCATTGACTTTTTTTGGGGGGCGGGAGTGGAAGGGATGGGGAGAGACACACAGAGAGAAACATTGATGTGAGAGGGACACATTGATTTGAGCCTGCATCCAAGGTACATGCCCTTGACCAAAATCGAACACAGGACCCTTTGGTCTGCGGGCCGACACTCTATCCACAGAGCCAAACCGGCTAGGGCGAGAGTGCTTTCTTGTAAGCATGTTTTTCAAGAGGAACAAGCATACCTATAACCAAACTTGTATCTATCAGGAGCTAACCTTTCTCTTTTTGGTTTCTGTGGCCTCTCTAAATAAAGATGCTGGTTTTAGGTGACAATGTGCTTTCATTACTTCCCTGGAAAGTTAGAGAGAGGTGTCCCAGGATTGCTTAGGGTGCTGTGAATGGAGAAAGCATAAAAAGTCTGTGAGCTTAGGCAGGAGCTGTATGCTTTCCAGAGGAATAGCTATTACACACACACACACACACACACACACACACACACACACACTCCTGTGAAGAGCCTGGGGAATTTGGAAGAGAACCCAGGGAGAGGCTGCCACTGGGTTCTCTTATTCCTTCTTCCCTCACAGAGCACAGTCAGCGAGTCCACCTTGATCGCCTTACTGGCGGCAAGAAAGAACAAAATCCTGGAAATGAAAGCGTCTGAGCCCGGGGCGGACGAGTCCACCCTGAACGCGCGGCTTGTTGCCTACGCCTCTGACCAGGTGAGTTGCCCACCACAGGCCATACCTTCAGGCCATTGCTTGGCTTCCCGAGTCTTGGCCCTGGAGTCCTTTTCTTCTAGACACGAGTGTCCTGGGGCTTAGGGGAACCCAGGCCTGAGAGATTGTCTCCAGGAACCGCAGGGACAGACAGTGTTGAATGTTATAAGGGACTCCCTTAGTCTGGCTTCAGCAGTTTCCGGGGAGTGCTCCTCCCAGGATGACTCTGCTAACGGTTTCCGTGGTCCTGCCAGGCTCACTCCTCCGTGGAAAAGGCTGGTTTGATCTCTCTTGTGAAGATGAAGTTTCTGCCCGTGGATAGCAACTTCTCACTCCGAGGGGAAGCTCTTCAGAAAGCCATCGAGGAGGACAAGGAGCAGGGCCTGGTGCCCATCTTTGTAAGTCAGAATGTGTTCTGAGCTCAGTCGGATAGACTGGGCGGTGAGGAAGGAATATTGGCAGAATTCAGGTCAGTAACATGCTGCAAACAGAAGCAGAAAGGCCCTCCAGTGCAATGTGTTATAGTTTATGAGTCGCTATTTGTTTGTGTGTTAGAAAATAAATCTGGGGGGTTCATAACCAGCACATCAAAAAAAAAAAAAAAAAAAAAAAAAAAAAAAAAGAAGAAGAAAAAATGGATAGAAAAATCTCCAAGTGCATTCCTGTAGCCAGAGGATGTATTGTTTGGTGAAATTTTTATTTTTAAAATATATTTTATTGATTTTTTACAGAGAGGAAGAGAGAGGGACAGAGAGTTAGAAACATCGATGAGGGAGAATCATCCATCAGCTGCCTCTTGCACACCCCCTACTGGGCATGTGCCTGCAACCAAGGTACATGCCCTTGACCGGAATCGAACCTGGGACCTTTCAGTCCGCAGACCGACGCTCTGTCCACTGAGCCAAACAGGTTTCGGTGAAACTTTTATTTTAAATACACACATATATATAGGTACTAGGTTACCATATAAAATTTATTTCGTTCTTTAAAAAAGATGTCTTGATTGACTTTTAGAGAGGAAGGGGGAGGGATAGAGAGATAGAAATACCAAAGATGACAGAGAATCATCCATCGGCTGCCTCCTACAGGCCCCCCACTGGGGATTGAGCCCGAAACCTAAGCACGTGCCCTGACTGGGGATCGAACCGTGACCTCTTGATTCATGGGCTGATGCTTAACCACTGAGCCACAACTACTGGGCTAAGATGCAGTTCTTACTGTGGGTCATGGTAAAATGCAGTGTGAGATACCCATTGCTCTAGTGGAGAGGGTGGGGTAGATAATATCTGTGGTTAAATTTTCTTTGAAGCCAACTCCAAGAGCCCACCTTCCCGAGTTAACTTCCTGTGTTTGCCTCCAGGTCTGTGCCACCCTGGGGACCACTGGGGTCTGTGCCTTTGACTGCCTCTCAGAGCTGGGCCCCATATGTAAGTCTGCCCCGTCTGGCTGGGAAGACAAGTCATGAATTCTAGAATGTTCCCTAGAGCAAGAACCTGAAAGGAACTCTGTGGAATTAACCCGCCCCTCCATGCTCACTGCGGAGAGTGTAGGAAGAGCCACCACGGGTGACAAATGTGTCCTCCCAGACAGCCAGGCCACTGCTCCCCCAGAGGGGTGAGAGCTGCTCTCCCTTGCGTCCTGTCCTAGGAGGACACAGTGTGGGCCTCACTCGGGCTTCTCCCCTTCTCATTTTATGTCAAAACTGGCGTTAAGCGGGCTGCATCCTGAAGCACAGGGAGAATGAGGACAGGGAAATGTCTTCTGACCCAGGCTAAGAAAATGAAAAGTGTAGGGTAGGGGAAACCATCGAGGGAGATCAAGACAGAAAAAAGCTCAAATGTGATTGTTTAAAGTCTCTGAGCAAGAAACCAGCTAGGATGAGGGACATCCCTCTCTAAGGCCTGTACTAGACACGTTAACGTTATGTGTGTATTAGATGCATTAATATTGCTCTCCGCGCCTGCGGCAAGTTGGGGTCTGTGCCAGAGAGCTCCAGGATGAGGCCAACAGGTGTTGACCCCTGGCCAGGGAGGGAAGAAGGCCAGGGCGGGGCTCCGTAGGCTCTCCCTGTAGGAGGTGGGGGGGCCTCGTCCAGCCCACTCCTCACACTGAGGCCCTCTCATCGCCACGGGCCTTGATGTCCCGGGAAGCCAGAGCAGGCCGGCCTTTCCCGGCTCTCTTCCTGTAGCCCCCCAGCCAGCTGGGCCAAATAAGAGATGCCTTTTAGCTGGCTGCTGGCAACCCCCACTCCCACCCCGGCCCCACCTCCCAGCCAGGCGGCCTCTGCCCCTCCAGGTGCCAGGGAAGGGCTGTGGCTCCACATCGATGCTGCCTATGCGGGCACTGCCTTCCTGTGCCCCGAGTTCCGGGGGTTCCTGAAAGGCATTGAGTTCGCCGACTCCTTCACCTTCAATCCTTCCAAGTGGATGATGGTGCACTTCGACTGCACTGGGTTCTGGTGAGTGTGGCAGCCGGGCCCCCAGCTCCCCCGGGAAAGCCTTGCTCCCCCTGGAGAGGCCTCTGCCACTTATGCCCCCCGGGAACCCACAGGGTCAAGAACAAGTACAAGCTGCAGCAGACCTTCAGCGTGAACCCTGTCTACCTCAGGCATGCCAACTCGGGCGCAGCCACCGACTTCATGGTGAGTGGCCAGGAGCAAACAGGGTGGGGTCTCTGAAATGGAAGTTGGCTGCACGAGACCCCCCAGTGTCTCCTGTATGTCAGCTCTGGTCAGAAAGTGGCACATGGGGAGTCCACCCCATCATACTGCTACTGCAGACCTGTGCCCAGCATGAAACGCAGGACACTTAAAAACCCTAAAAATGAGAGCAACTTTTGAGGCAGTCTGCACTTTTCCTAAATACTTGTGGCCCTTTTATTAAAATTTTATTTATATTTTAATATTTTTGTGGCCCCTTAAAATAAATTTATTTATTTATTTATTTATTTATTTATTTATTTATTTATTTTTCTGAGAATTGTCTCCTTACCAGGAATGGAGCAATTCTCTTCTTCCTCTGTCCTGAACGATCTTTTCTGCCTGCCACCCAGCAGCAGGGCAGGGCACAGAATTTCCTTGAGTAGGAAAATGGGTTCCTTGCTTAAACCACCTTTTTGCTGCTTTGTACATTTTCTTCTCTCACTTCTAATCCCATGGATTTAATTTTCAAGTCTACAAAGAAACGCCTGGAAAACTAAAGCTGCTATTTGCTGTGACCTGGGAGTCTTCCCTACTGCTCTGACCTGTGCCCCGAGCTCCTTTTCACCCAGGAGGCTGCAGCATCCTGGGAGAGAAGACTTAGGGGCTTCATTCCTGGGGACCCGGAGCTACCCAAACTCAGCAACTGTTCTCTGACATTAGGGATGTGAGGCGGGAGAGGGGTATTTCACTATCTTACAGGTTTCCTCTGTAAGACAATGCGGAAGAAAGAAGAGCATGTCACCCAGTGTAAGCCCAAAGGCACTATAAGCAGGAACCACCCAGCTGGGTCAGCATGGGTTGGTTTTAGAATAGTGACAGGAGGAATAACTGGGTATATAGACAGTGTGAAGAAATCAAAATAAAATAATTTCTGCCTCTCCTTTAATTTGCTGGTGAAATAAAGTAGCTAATTTATAAGCATCTGGAAAGCAATGATTTTTTAGAGAAGGCCCCTAGCATCCATTCATTTTTCTCCGAGTGTCCATCTAAACAAGTGGTGGAGGTGGTGTCTTCCTTGGGATTTTGCTCTGTGTCTGGGTTTTGATGCCCTCTGCTGGTAAAAGAGTTTCCAAGCTGGTGCTCACCACGAGTGTTTTGCCTGGAAATCAAAGGCTTAGTATTTGATGTGGGAGAAATACTGTGTCAACCAAGGGGTAAGGTCCCAACTGCGCCTGGGCCAGGAAGCTGGGGTGAAGGATGAAGGTGAGCATGTTTTGGAGGATTTGGCAATCCTGTGGATGAGTAGGGTCAATATTTATTTTCAGTCAACAGAAATTGTGGTAGAAGAGGCCACTAGAAACCACATTACCCATCGGAATAACTGTAAATGTTTCCCACATCCTTTGCTCTGTTTTCAGATCTGAGACATTGATGAGATAGGGCGCTGAAAAATTTCAAATCTATGGTGCCTGCAACCTTGAACTTTAAGCTCTGTTGAATTTAGTCACCAGGAAAAAAAAAAAAAAAGTCAATTTTAGTCTAACGGAGGCTGACCTGCAGATGCTCATTTGAAATCTGAAAGCTGGAGAGATGCCCCCGAGGGCATGGGGAGAAGTTAGGACGGAGAAAGTGAAATGAAATGATGACCATCTCTATGTGCGAGGCAGAAATACTTGTGGTTTGTGGCTCACATTTTAATTGTGTAAATAGCCCAACTGACCGTCAACTTCCGGTGAAGCTCTTTACAGCCTTTTCAACCGCTTCCCTGGGGGTGCTGTTCCTCTTCTGCCCCACAAGGAACCAGTAGGTGGCACTGCCCAAGGTCACAGCCTGGTGGGGCAGACTCAGGAGACACCAGGTCTGTGGGGCTCCGGCCTCTGAGCTCTTGACTGCTGTATTTTATTTTTTTATTTTTATTTTTATTTTTATTTTTAAAATATATTTTATTGATTTTTTACAGAGAGGAAGAGAGAGGAATAGAGAGTTAGAAACATCGATGAGAGAGAATCATCGATCAGCTGCCTCTTGCACACCCCCTACCAGGGATGTGCCTGCAACCAAGGTACATGCCCTTGACCGGAATCAAACCCGGGACCTTTCAGTCCGCAGACCGATGCTCTACCACTGAGCCAAACCAGTTTCGGCTTGACCGCTGTATTTTAAAGTTTGGGGGTTGGGTAGGGAGGAGAAATAGAACTGTATTTTCTGCTGTTCAAGGAAATGAGGTTCCCTTAGGGGGGAAAAATGTATTGCCCTTCCTTACCTTGAGTTTCAGCCTGGGGTGAAATGTTTAAAGCTGCTCTTAAGCATGAAGTGTCTTCTCCTTGGTCCAGGGTCATGGACTTGATTTCCACTTATCCTGGTCTTGGTCAAAGACTTACTCACCTTCATCAGTGACTTCATCACATGACAGGGCAGCCTTGGGTAACTTGCTTTGGCTGCTCCTTAGCAACCGCTTCAGAGATCTGGTGATACCCACGTCCCTGGGGAATGGGCAGGCAAGGATGCTGAGGCCCAGGAGGGTGTGAGGGGGCGGCGTCCCGTCTCTAACCTGGCTCTGTGCTCCTCTGTTTTAGCACTGGCAGATCCCCCTGAGCCGGCGGTTTCGCTCTATTAAGCTCTGGTTTGTGATTCGGGCCTTCGGGGTGAAGAATCTACAAGCGCACGTCAGACATGTATGTGATCATTTGTGCGAGGACTGCGGGCTGCGCTGGGTTTCCTCCCGTGGGGAGGAAGGCGGGGCGCAGGTGTCGGGGGCTGTTCTCGGGCTGCTGGGAGTTGACTAGTCAGGGTGGCCATCTCTTTGTTAGCTAGAGGAACACTGAGCAGAGCAAGACACATAAAGCAGCTAGGAAATATCAAGCAGGGTGCTTTCCCTGAGAGGGCCTCAGGGCCTGAGCACGAGGAGTTCTTGAAGACTGTTTTAGAGAGACCAGGCAGTGGAGAGAGACAAGGGTTCTGGTTGAGAGACTAGTTTCATCCTAGTCCTGTGGTCGGCACACATGTGGCTCTTTGGCCCCTTGAGTGTGGCTCTTCCACAAAATACCACGGCCTGGGTGAGTCTATTTTGAAGAAGTGGTGTTAGAAGAAGTTTGTTTAAAAATTTTGGCTCTCAAGAGAAATGTCAATCATTGCACTGTTGATATTTGGCTCTGTTGACTAATGAGTTTGTCGACCACTGTCCTAGTCAAAGACCTGATTAGCTGAATCCCTTGCCTTCCCTTGAAATAGAGTAGCAGGTGTGAGAACCAGGTGATAGCAATTACTTAGCAAATGCTTGATTGATATGATTGGATGCTTGGAGAAATTTTAAGAAATGAAAGAAGACAAGTCCTATTCTTGTTTAGTTAATAACATAGGAGATAACAGAAAAAAATTGAAATGACCCAATTTCGGGAAAAGATCAATATGATACAAAGCTTACATTTTTTTTATTATGCTAAAACATACCTAAAAATCTTTACAATTTTAACCATGCGTAATTCTACAAGGAAGTGGCGTTTACTGAAATAACAATGTGCAATCATCACTACTCTCAATTTCGAGAAACTTTTCATCTCCAGCAGAAACTCTGTGTCCTCTGAACAGATACAAAGCCTCTCCACAGTGAACGTGGAGATGATGTATAGAGTACGTTCTTTGTAGAATATCGGGGAAAAGGGGATGCAAGGGCATGCGAGGTGGAAAGGTTTGGGAGGCGAGGGAAAGATGGTGCCTTTATGTGCCATAGAAACAAGCTGCAACCCTCACGAAGCACCCTGGGCACGCAGGGCCTGGGCTGGGTGTTGGCCCTCCCTTGACCCCTTGGCGGGTCAAGGAGCTATGAAGCCAGGCTATGAGGCCAGATTGTCTCGATCACAAAATTCTACTGTGTTTCCCTGAAAATAAGACATCTCCAAAAATAAGACCTACTTACAGGTTTCCTTCTGAGTGAAATATAAGGCATCCCCCCCTGAGAATAAGCCCCCCCCCCCCCCCCAGGCTAAACATGAGAGATTTGGTACACTGATTCCAAAAGAAATGGAGTCACAAGAAATTCATCAGGAAATTCAGGAATTGGATTGTTATGATGATGTTCCAGAAGTTGATGACATGATTGTCATTGAATAAATGAGTAAATTCTTGATTCGGTAGGATTCACAGTTTGTCTTGACAACTACCGTACTACCGTACCGTATACAGGTAATAAATTTCCTTTATTTTCATTTAAGAATAAATGTGTACCGTATTCTTCTTCATGGAAAAATAAGACATCCCCTGAAAATAAGACCTACCGCATCTTTGGGAGCAAAAATTAATATAAGACACTGTCTTATTTTCGGGGAAACAGGGTAGTACATGCCTTCTGGTTCTGGGGTGAGTTGAAAGAAGGCCCTGAAACATGAGCCTGGAGGTAGGTCTGAAATGACAAGAAACAGGGAGTCATGGGAAGGTTTCTGGCTTGGAAGAGAAGCAAAATCAGACAGAAAAGAAAATGTGGCCAAAGCCATCCGGTCTCAATGGTTGGAAGGTCCTAAACCCACGTAGCAGAGTGAAAGTTAATGCATGCTTGTCCCTTGCCTGACTGTTCATCTCAGCTCTCTCTCTCTATTTACAATTCTAGGGGACTGAAATGGCTAAGTACTTTGAATCTCTGGTCAGGAACGACCCTTTCTTTGAAATTCCTGCCAAGAGGCACCTTGGCCTGGTGGTTTTCCGACTCAAGGTAACGTCCTCTTCTGAGGCTAGCAATGATGTTATTCAATGATGGCTTCGCATGTAACTGTAAATAGCTGGGCTTTTGACGGTGCTTACAGGGGATGTGGTACAGACTCCACTTCTCTTTATCCTTCAAACAGGGTCCTAATTGTCTCACGGAGAGTGTGTTGAAGGAAATAGCTAAGGCCGGCCGCATCTTCCTCATCCCGGCCACTGTCCAGGACAAGCTGATCATCCGCTTCACCGTGACCTCCCAGTTCACCACCAGGGAGGACATCCTGAGAGACTGGAATCTCATTCGTGATGCCGCCACTCTCATCCTGAGTCAGCACTGCACCTCCCAGCCGAGCCCTCAGGCCAGGGGCCTCATCCCGCAACCCAGGGGCCCCAGAGCCCTGAGCAGCAACGAGGTGGCCCTGCAGGCCCCCGGCGGGGCTGAGGATGACCTAGCCGAGGTCCGGAGGATCATCCAGCAGCCGAAGCGCGTGGGGGCCGGCCTCCTGGGGAGGGAAGATGGCTGCCCCCTGGAAACCCCGCTGGACCCGCCGGACGACTGCTTTTCCGAAGAGGCCCCGGCCGTAGCCAAGCGCAAGCCGTCCTCCTTCCTGATCAGCTACCTGTCCGTGCGGAGCAAGAAGAAGGCCGTGCGCTCGCTCAGCTGCAACAGCGTGCCCGTGAGTGCCCAGAAGCCGCTGTCCTCCGAGGGGCCCGGGAAGAACGGGGGCTCCTCCTCCGCGGCCAACATCTTCTCCAGGTTCCCCGAAGAGATGATGATGCTGAAGAAAAGTGCCTTCAAGAAACTCATCAAGTTCTACAGCGTCCCCAGCTTCCCCGAGTGCAGCCTGCAGTGCGGGCTGCAGCTGCCCTGCTGTCCCCTGCAGGCCATGGTCTAGGCCAGGGGTGCCAGCCTAGGGGCCAGCCAGGGGTTCCAGGGTGGCTCCGAGCCCCTGGGAATTGTACGCTGAGTTTGTGTGTGCTTATGTGAGCGTGCATTTTTATTGGGGGAAGCTTATAATTTTTTTTTTCTCTTCAGATTCTCACAGAGGTTTTTATGACTCATACAAGTGTACAAAGGGAGAGTGTAAACCAGCTTGGTCCAGAAGGTTCTAGCAGTTTGGTCAGGGGAGAAGGGCCCAGGGTGGTGTACGGACAGGCAGCTTCTGTGGTTTTAGCTTGTGATATGAAATGTAACGTAGAAATAAACTGTGCTTGTCTATGAAAAAAGAAAAAGCCTATCATGTGTGATTTACTTGATGATGGAAATGTTGATTAATTAATCAGCTCATGTCCTGGAGCCTAAATGCATGTACGTTTGGATTCTGCTTTAAAATTAAAAAAAAAAAATTGATTTCAGAGAGGGAAGGAGAGGGAGAGAGAGAGATAGGGACATGAATGATGAGAGAGAATCGTTGATCAGCTGCCTCCTGCACTGGGGATGGAACCCGCAACCTGAGCTGTGCCCTGACCATGCCCTCTTGGTTCACAGGTCAATGCTCAACCACTGACCCAGCCGGGTGGATTCTGATTTTAGAGGATACTGAAGATTTGGGTTTGACTGTGAACAAGAGAGTCTGGGGGAGTCCTCGGTATGAAGAAAGCAGGCACTGTGGCTTATAGTTTATAATAAGAGAGGGATATGCTAACTATCCGTTACATTGTGAGGTGTAACGAATGACCGTGTAATGACTGGATCACAATCTGCAGGAGGGTGGGGCAGTGAACTACAAGTGGTGGAGAGCTACAGGAGGGACGGGGCAGCAAGCTATGGGAGAGGAGCGAGGGGAGCAACAGAAGGGCGGGACAGCAGGTGCCAGCCTGGTCACCTTTAACTGCCCTCCCCTGCAGGTCTTGTCACCTCCAACTGCCCTACCCTACAGGCTTTTTTGTCTCTAACTGCCCTCCCCTGCCAGCCCGGTCACCCTAACTGTTCTCCCCTGAAGACCTGATCGCCCCTAAGTGCCCTCCCTTTCAGGCCTGGTCCCTCCCAACTGCCCTCCCCTGCTAGCCTGATCACCCACAATTGCCCTCCCCTGCTGGCCATCTTATGACAGCCATCTTGTGTCCACATGGGGATGGCTATCTTGTGTGTTGGAGTGACGGTCAATTTGCATATCACCTCTTTATTATGTAGGATAATTACTATTGCAGTAGGGAAAGAGTCTAACAGGAACTGGACTCAACTTTGACTTGTCTAGCGGTCACTGGGTACTTTAAAGGGAGAAAAAGGTTGCAGGGAGTGGGGGGGGGCATGTGGAAACTCAGTAGAGTCAGGGAAATGAAAAACTGCGAAAAGCAAGAAGGGGGGTTTGGTCCATGTGAAAGCCACCTGGGTTTGCGCCCTGTGCTTACTGAAGTTAGGCCCCTACCCTCCACAGAGGCTGGGGAAGAGGGGCCCATCTGCAGGTGTTGGATAGAAAACACAGCCAACTCTTTTGGCATCCTTGAGTTTTCGCTGGCAGGTACTTTAAGGGGGCTCAGGTCATCCTAGCCTAAGACAGTAGCCTTAACTGTCAGAAACTTAGTGTTCACCTCTTTATATAATAGGACAGGGTTGCAGCCATGTCCACAAGGGGGCGACAAGATGCCTAGCATGGAATTTGGTCAAGGAGAGAATCTTTGTCAAGATCTTAACGTAAAAAAAAAAAAAAAGAGTTTAATGTTTCATAATATTTGTTCCCTATCAGTGGTCTTTGACCTTTGCTGCATAGTGGAATCACCTGAAATCTTTAAAAATGGATAAGATTAATCGAATGCAGTGACTTACCCTAAGAAAAAAATGCTGAAGCTCGGCTCCCACTCTATTAAAATCTTATCTAATTGATATGGGCTGGACCTGGGCTTTGGATTTCTGTCAGCTCCCCAAATAGTTCTAGTGTGCCGCCGGATGGGGAGCCACTGCGCTAGAGTCCCTTGCTACTCAAAAAGGGGTGTGTGGACCACAGGCATCCCCAGGTACTGCTTCTGCACCCACAAGCTTGTGAAGCACTGCTCGACGCCTGCAGTTCTCTAGCTGAGCCTGCGTCCGAATCACCAGCAGGGTTTGCTCAGGAGGGTTGCTGGGCCCATTCCAGCGGTTCTGATTCAGCAGGTTTGGGGCACGGCCTGCTAGTGAGCATGTCTAACACGTTTCCAGGTACGGCTGCTGGTCCAGGACCGCACACTGAGCACCACTGGTCTCTGAGGAAGTGTTTCTTCCCCCAGATGTCAGGGGGGAGCTCAGTGGGGCCGATGAGCTGGGCGACGTTTGGCATGCACTGAGCCTCCCAGGCCACAGCTTTTCTTGCATCAAATAAAGAGGTTTGCTTTTAACTTTGATATGGATTTGTATATCTAGAAAAGAAATATGTGCGTGCGGTCAATGTGAATTTTCAAGAACAATCGAGGGCTAAAGGTGACAAAGTGCAGCTTTGTGCTGGGCCTTTCCCGGGGCTGCACGCTGAGTCCCTCCAGATCTGAGACGTGAGCCTCAGTTAATAAAATACAACCCTGCTCTGAAGAGCCGTATTACGCTAAGCACACATGATGTATAACTCTGGATGCTTTTTCTCTATGTCAGTGGTTCTCAAAACGTGGCAACAGCCAGGAATTGGTTAGAAATGCAAATTCCAATTCTGATAGGCCGCAGCAGTCTGTTTTAATAAGATTTCTAGGTGATCGTGTGAGGGCAGGGCAGAGCAAGGCTAACTCCGGACTCCATTTTGTGCTGTGGGGCAGGGCAGAGCTGTGACCAATCAGGGTCAGTCAAAGCAGTGACATCACCACCCTTATAAAAAACCCCTTGACTTGTCAAAGTCTGCGCTCTCTCCCGCCATGCTGTCGGCGTGAGTGGGACAGAGCCCATGCTAGCATGGAAGAGGCTCTTTTGTTTATTGCATCGGACTCGGCTCCCTGGTGGTCCTTGGGGATCATGAAATTTCGGCACAATAATCTCTTATAATGATGAGCAAGATAAACAGAAACTGCCCTCATGGAGCTTACAGCTTCATAAAAGCATGACAAAGTGCAAAGGGAAATTGATGATCATAATGGAATAGACCACCAGCTACATATACATACTACCACATGGCACTTGGTGCGCTGTGGGGCATAGCAGCCACACTGACCAGGAGGTCTGTATTGGCCAGTCAGCCCCTCCCCGGGAACAGTGCTGGAGTGATGGTGTGACGCGTCCTCCCTCGTAGCTGTCTCTTATAGACTTCATGCAGCCCCACCAACTGCAATGACAAAACACGCAGAGGGCCCTGGGAAGGCACATGGCCATTTCTTTAATTCTTGTCAGCTGAACTCAGGGCGACAGGCAGAGCCGCGCCCGCGGAACACGCTTGGCCTTCATTGCAGCCCAGGTGTCGGGGAGTGTGACTTCGTTGATATGTAAATCCAGTCAAGCACCAGGAATGCTCCGGACTACTCAAGAAAGCAAATAATCTCCTTTGATCCTAAGTTTTTGGTGGAAACCCCTGGTATTTGGGGGTATAAAATAAACTCTGCTATGTTTGCTCTGGATCCCTGTCCCTCCATCAGAGAGGATGGCGGTCTCACCCAGTCCCAGCTTTGTTTCTATTTCTGCGTTTTGTTTGTTTGTTTCTTTCTTTTATTTCTCAATCCCCAGTCGCCTCCACTCAGAACCAATTCATATCTCTTTCTATGCTGGACTCAGAAAAGGGAGATCCCTGTCAAATCTGCCCCCCCTTTACAAAAACAATTGCTGTTGAAAAGTTAAAACACAAGGACAGGATCTTCCTTTTTTTTTTTAAATATTTTTTTATTTATTTCAGAGAGAGGAAGGGAAAGAGAGAGAGAGAGAGAGAGAGAGAGAGAGAGAGAGAGAGAGAGAGAGAGAGAAAGATCAATGATGGGAGGGAGTCATTGATTGGCTGCCTCCTGCATATCCCCTACTGGGGATGGAGCCTGCAGCCCAAGCATGTGCCTTGACAGGGAATTGAACTGTGACCTCCTGGTTCATAGGTCAATGCTCAATCACTGACCTAAAAGGACCAGGACCTTCCTTTTAGGGGTCTTCCCAGTCAACTTTCTTGAATGTCTGACCTGACTTCCTAGATAGAGGCTTGGAGAACTTCATCTCTCAGTCCATAGCAGGCACCCACTCAATGCTTATAGGGTGGATGGATGATCACTTGGCCTTTTGACTAAGATCAAGTGTATAGTGGATGGATGAGCCAGCCTCACACTGACAAATCATCCCTTAGGGTGGGTCACTGCACTTGATTAATCTTATTCATTTTTATACTGGTTCTCATTAGCTTCTATTTCATGCTATTTCCTGGGTTTATCTGCAAATTATTTTGGTGCTCATAGCCTCTGATAAATGCACTGATTTCATGTTTTCAAACATACATTTGAAATTGAAGACCTGTTGAATGATTTACATGGATATCAGCTTTTGTTTTTGAAAATACCCACTGATACTTTTAAATTATGATTTGTTCAGGTATTTCTATGGGCACAATTTCTAACCCTTTTAGAAGAGAAAAAAATTAGTCTTCAGAATTGATTATCTGTAACAGGTAATGTTTTAATTTTGTTTACACATATGCAAACTGAGGTATGAGGATATTGTGCTGGTGCCTCTAACCACCACAATGTCTGGCGAGAATCATGAAGGTTTGGGGCAGTGGAAGGCTGAGGAAGCCGCTGAGACGTGAGTGTGAGCTGGTGGGTTCATTGTCTTAAGATGTTGATGAATGAATCTATGGACAATTCATGGTGGGGAGAGGGTGAGCAAAGGGAAGTGAAGTTTATTACAGTGAAAGTAACAAAGTTCTTGACACGCGGGAAGGGTCCCAAAATGGGTTGCCGCGGAAGCTCACTAGCCCAGGGGTTTAAACGTCCCTGCTTTTGCCCTCTATGGGCTCTCTTACAGAAACCAGGCATCTCCTTTAGCCCTCATCTCCCCACTGTTAGTTCCTGCTCTCGGGTTGAGGGGGAAGTGGGTACACTCTGCCTATCTTGTTCACATCCTGACCATCTGGTTTGTTTCCTCCTTATCTACCATCTTCCCTACCCACAAGGCCCTTACCCTACCCTGCCTGATCCCATCCAACTCCTCACCGGTCAGTCTGGGAAAGAGTTTCTAATTGGAAAGTCTGAAATGTCAAAGGTGGACAGCCCCCAGCTGGCCCTGGTTACCGGGACACGATGTTCTGGCTAAAAGTGCAAGTGCTGACCTTTCCTCCAAAAAAGGTGCCCCTCGTGACATGACGTCATTGCTTCAACCTCTGCTCACCACCAATCCACTTCAATAGGATTACAGGTAATACATTGCACAACGTCAGAAACAAAGGTCATGTGGTCTCCCATCACTTGGGTTCGAATTATCCCTGGGAGATCAAAGGCAGGGTCCTTGGGTCCTTGGACAGGCTCTCTGGCAGGCGACTGGCTTTGCTATGCAACCAGCTTAGATCCGAGGGGCCTGTGGAACTAGGGGTTTCACAGGTATATTTCATTTGCGATGCATATAAATTAAAATATTTTGAGACTTCACATTTTAAAAATCGGGAGATTCACATGTATACCCAGCTTTCTAGCATCTGAATCATCAGAAGATTCCAGCAGTGCCTGAGCTGTATTTCCACATGATAATACGCAGCCAACTGAAGCAGAGTAGTGGCCAGCCTCACGTTTGCCACGCTCATTTGTGACATATTACCGATGTGTATCCTGAAGGCACTTGTTTGCAGCCCTTGATGTGATTAAAGAATATCTACCTAGCACCTTTTATGTGTCGAATGCTGTGCTATTGCTGAGTCTTCTTTAAGAACTATACAGGCGGCACTTTCACCTTTAGGATAATGCTGTTTTAGGCGGTGGCCAGATGCTATTCAAGGGGAGAGTTAGCCTTACACAGAAGCGGGATTTCCATTGGGCTTTCCCCCCCCCCTCCTACCTCCCCCCCCCCCCCCCCCAACCTCCCAACTCCTTGCCCTGTATTACCTATGAGTGAGGCATCTGTGAAAAGTTACCAATGGGACTACCAGGCTCAGGATAAAGGAAGGAGAGTACCATTTCATATACTGGTGGTCATCTATTTTATTACATATTAAAAAACAACATCCACCACTCCTTCCCTCTAACAAGCTTAGTTTGCAACTAAAAACAGTAGGGGCACACTGAAAAATAATCATCTCTAAGTCTCTTCACTTGCAGAGGTGTAGGTGTAATTTAGAAAAGGCTCCCTTTATTGGTATGCATGAAAAATGCACCCCACAATCTTCAATCAAATTAAAGTTGGGTCCGTTCAGTTTCTTTCTGGAAATGTTCAGAGTTTCACAGTTTCAGCGCGTATGGCATTGTAAATGTCCTCGGTCATAGGCACATACATTGCTGCTTTGTCATCCAAGAAATACAAGGCATCTTTGATGACGGCAGGGCTGAAGCCCTCCTCCACGAGGGTCACTTTGCGGTGTTTAAAAGTTCCAGTGATCTCAATGGTGTCCTGAAAGACATCAAACAGCCCACATCGTTGTGGCGTTTTGCAAACAGATCAGGTGCAGGGAAAGGGATAGAGGTGGGGCAGGGAGGCTGGCCCCTCTGGCTCCTTGGAGAGCTGTGAATGCATTTTGTATGATATGGATATATCATTTTTCCTGAAGCTCCACTAGGGGGCCCTGTGTGAAGGTAATTTTCATTCCCTTAAAGCTTCCCTCTCCCCTACCTCAACCAAGGACATGTTTATTGATTTTAGAGAGAGGGGAAGAGAAGGAGTGAGGGAGAGAAGGAGGGAGAAAAAAAAAAGAAAGAAAAGAAAGAGAGAAAACATGGACGTGAGAGAGAAATAGCAACTGGTTGCTTCCTGCACTCGTCCTGACCGGAATCAAACTCGAAACCTGGGGGTATGTGCCCTGACCAGGGATTGAACCCATCATCTTTTGGTGTAGGAGCACCAGCCAGGGCTCATTCCCTTAAAGCTTTAAGATCACCTGAGGGGAGTGAAATGTGGAGCGCAGAGTCTGTTGCTTGGTGAGCTTCAGGTATGAGTGGAATATCCTGATTAAAGGTGTGACCATCTACACAGACAACTCTATTCTTTCAGCCTGTTTGTTCCACTGAAGATCTGTCTTTTCTTTCATTAATAGGGGATGATCTGAGGATATTTTTAACTTTTATGATCTCATTGTAAAGCAAATGTCAGTGCTTTATGAACATCAGTTTTTTTTTTAAACAGTTTTTTTTTAATGTTTTTTTTAAAATATATTTTATTGATTTTGTACAGAGAGGAAGGGAGAGAGATAGAGAGTTAGAAACATCGATATGAGAGAGTCATCGATCAGCTGCCTCTTGCACACCCCCTACTGGGGATATGCCTGCAACCAAGGTACATGCCCTTGACCGGAATCGAACCCGGGACCTTTCAGTCCCCAAGCCGACGCTCTATCCATTGAGCCAAACCGGTCCCGGCTGAACATCAGTTTTGTATCCACAGCAATGCCCGGTAACCTGACACTTCTCAATCCTTCAGGATTGAAAAGCTCAAAGTCCAAAAGTGAGAGTGTTAAACTAGCCTAGGGGTTAATGTTTGAGAAAGAAAGAAAGAAAAAAAAAATCCCTCTAGTGGTGAGAGCTAAACCTTTGGTAGCTCCAACCGGCTAATGATGCCCATTTGAACTTCGCACCATAGAAAGGTCTATGACGTCAGTGGATTTTTCCATTCTTCAAAACGGGAAACAACAAATAGGAGGGTCAGAGTATTTCTGTTTTAAGTGTCTGTCACATATCCCCAAACATAGACTTTGAGCGTTACTTGCTAATACTGTTGTTGAATGAACTGGCCTGGTCAATTTTAGGAAGAAAGGGATAAGGATTTGTGTTTCTGCTAGTTCTACTTTTCTGATATTTCTGCTTCCTTGTTGAACTTCCTGGAAAGGGTAGTGAAAATTTGGCCAATGTGGTCGCCATGGTAGAAGGGGATTTGTTGCCTAAGAGACAGGAGCTCCATGAGAGAGGAGAATTGAACTTGATAACAAGAGGTCTCACCTGTATCCTCAGGAACCGGGGCCTTGCATAAGCAGGCAGGTAGTCGGCAACGTGCTTAAAGAGTTTCTTTCCATCGAATTCATGCCCTTCCTTCATCTTGATCGAGGCCATGCCAATTCGACCCTCGTGACCTGGAAATAACACGAAAAAATATTAGATGTGCTGTAGCAATTTTATTTATAATGCTTCGCTGTTTCCAAGAAGATAGTTGGAATTTTTATTTCAAATATGGTAAAAGTTATTCTAAAATGAAAATACTGCTACTACTACTAGCAGCTATACATTGACTGAAATTTTTATTATATGCCAGGTCCTATGGACCATCTCATTTAACCGGCACAACGAACTTATGAAGAGGTTCAAAAGTTCCCTCCATTTTATGGAGGAAGAAACTGAAGCTTAAAGACACTAAAAGACTTGCTCAAGTTCACACAGCAAATCCTGGGGCAGTCTGGCTCTAGAGTAGGGGTGTCGAACTCAATCAGAGAAGGGGCCAAAATCTAAAATCCAGCCTAAATCGCGGGCCGAATGGTTTACTGAACAGTCATAAACTGTCATTGTGATGGAAACGCAGCAGAGTGCAGTGATGACAGCGCGGTGCGGGCCACATTGCAAGGCCTGGCGGGACGGATTTGGCCCGCGGGCCGTGTGTTTGACACATGTGCTCTAGAGCCTGTGCTTGTCATCTACTCCCTTCTCAGCAGTCTACGTGGAACCCTTGAGTAGGAAACAGGTCAAACTGGCAGCTAAAGAAACTTTGTTTTGTTTTGTTTTTTGCTCCAGTGAAAAGTCCTTGCTTGGCTCATGAATAACTGAGCTCAGGTTGTTCTTCAGACTGCAATGTCAGGTCTGCTGTGCTTCTAGACACCAACTCCACCTTTGAGACTTAACGTATTTAATCAAGGTTCCTAACAGCTTTGTCTTTCTGCATTTAGAGAAGCTGCGGGACAGGAGGAGGAGGCCAGGTGCAAGGGTGAGTGAGCTGTTGGGTGCCCTCCCACTGGTGCCCTTGAGCTCTCCATAGGGAAAATGGACCCTACCAGCGTTCTTCCTCGCCAGGCAGGGCAGTAATTTCCGTTGTTTTCTTGTGAGGACAGTGGTAATTAGGTACTAATCTATCTGCTACCTGATCCAGGAGACCTAGTGGGAGCCCAGGTCCATTTCCCTGAACTACTTAGCTGTAATCAGAGAGGGAGAGGGAACCGCCCTCGTCACCTGGGCCCCAGCTTTTAAATCTCTCCCATGGTGACTGTGTGTTTACCTACAGCTCTAAAGGAGGCGGAAACCAAGAGGAAAAATGTTTTATCTGCCTCTGATCTGAGGGAGGCGGGACATCTGGACCCCCTTTCTCTAGGGGTCCCTGGTAGCTCTCTGGAAGGCACCTATCTCAGGAATCTCAAATGACTCCAATTAAACCTTTCAGAATTAAGGAAGAAGCCACTGCAACACGAATCTTCAGTGTCGACGGGCTCCCTGCTTCTTGCTCTGGCACTCACAGGGAGGGGAAGGGGCCTGTAGGGTCTCCTGCAGGTTGGTCTGGGCTGGTTCGGATCCAGGGGGGAGGCTCCAGTCTGCAGCAGTTCTGGCCAGGGCAGCTGCCCAACGCGGTAGCCACCGGTCACATGTGGCTCTTACAACGAATTAGAATTGAAGTGAAAAATTCGGTTCCTCAGCTGCACCAGCCACATTGCAGTTGCTCGACAGTCACATGGAGGCTACTGGACACCACACTGGCAGTGCAGCTATAGAACACGTTGGCCACTGCAGAACATTCGACTGATAATAACAGTTGTAGAGAGCAGTTGGACCGTGCTGGTGTGACACCTATAAAAACCCAACTCCCTTCTAAGCCTAAACCTAGAAGTCCCCTCTTTGGCCTCCTGGTCCAAAACTGAGGCCGGAGAAGGCCCCGTGAGGATCCCAGAACCTGAACGTTGGGAGAGACCCCAGAGTTCACCTCGCTCATCTCTAGAGTTCACCTCTGATTTTTCTCTGCTGTCAGAATCCTCACAGGATCCCAGGTGGACACCCTGCCTCTTCATACCCTCCCCTCCCGCTGGTGGGACAGTCCCTACCTCAGGACACAGCCCTCTCTGTGTTGGCTGCTCCGGTGAGAGCAGGGTTCTCAGGCTAACATTGGCTCCCTGGTCAATCAGCCCGTTGTTTTCATTCTGCACATTGGAAAGGGACGAACACGCTGGCTCCTTGTTTTACCTGACGTCTAGCATTTGAAAACCACTGGCTCCCTTTTCTTTCTTTCTCTCTCTCTCTCTCTCTCTTTTTTTTTTAAATATATATTTTATTGACTTTTTAAAGAGAGGAAGGGAGAGAGATAGAGAGCTAGAAATATCAATGAGAGAGAAACATCGACCAGCTGCCTCTTACAAACCCCTACCGGGGATGTGCCCGCAACCAATGTACATGCCCTTGACCGGAATCGAACCTGGGACCTTTCAGTCCGCAGATCGACGCTCTCCCATTGAGCCAAACCGGTCTCGGCCCATTAGCTTCCTTTTCTTTGTTCTATATCAGTGGCTCCTACACATTCCTGGTCATTATAGCCACTTGGGAATTTAAAAAGAAAGAAAGAAAGAAAGAAAGGAAGGAAGGAAGGAAGGAAGGAAGGAAGGAAGGAAGGAAGGAAGGAAGGAAGGAAGGAAGGAAGAAAGAAAGAAAGAAAGAAAACAAGAAAATTCTGAGCCCCAAACTCGAGGTTCTGATCCATTAGACTGGGCTTTAAAAGGTTTCCCAGATGATTCATATGGGCAAGGTTTTTGGAATCACTACGTGTCAGTGCTTTTCAAGACTTTAGTGTAGGGGTGTCGAACTCAATCAGAGAAGGGGCCAAAATCTAAAATCCAGCCTAAATCGCGGGCCGAATGGTTTACTGAAGTCATAAACTGTCATTGTGATGGAAACGCAGCGGAGTGCAGTGATGACAGCGCGGTGCGGGCCACATTGCAAGGCCTGGCGGGACGGATTTGGCCCGCGGGCCTTGTGTTTGACACATGTGCTTTAGTGCATTGTCTCTAAATTGTGTAAAACATAGAACTCGTCACTTTAACCATTTTAAAGTGTACAATTCAGTGGCATTTAGTACGTTCACAATTTTGTTCTTCTATCACCAGCATCTAGTTCTAGAACATTTTTATCACTCCAACATTAGACCTGCAGTGTTTTGAAGAATCACTTAGCCCTGGCTGGTGTGGCTCAGTTGGTTGAGCATTGTCCCATGCACCAAAAGGTTACCATTTTCATTACTGGTCAGGAGACAATGCACCGATGCTTCTTTCTCACACTGATGTTTCTGTGTGTCTTCCCCCTCCACCGCCCCCACCCCCGCTTCTTTCTTCTCTCTAAAATAAATTAAAACAGTTTTTAAGATAAAGGAATCTCTTGAAGGACTTGTTAAAACACCGTTCCCTGGCCCCACCCCAGAAAGTCATTTGGAGGATTTTCAACAAGCTCCCCGGTGAGGAGGATGGTGCTGCTGGCTCAGGGGTCACACTGGTCCTTCCATTCCACTTTCTAGATTCTCTCACCTTCTCCTACACATTCTTTTGTGTTGTTACCATTTTAAAGTTCAGCAAATAAAAGTGTGTGCAACATTCCAGGTGGGATCTGTGAGAGCCCAGTGTGGTGTGATGGCTGGCAACCACGCTTGTGCTAATTCAGCCTGAGGCCCAACATGAGACGTATTCTACAACTCACGCTCTGGGACCCGGGTGTGGCTACACTTCCCGTTGTGCTGCTGCCACAGGGTTGGAGAGGAACAGGTAAGAGAAAGTCCTGAATATTCTTTGAGAAGTGAAAGGGCAGTACAAGGTCACATGCAACCGTCACAGCTCAGGAAAAGGAACTGTGGGGTTTCTATTTTGCCTGTAGGTGGAATCCCACATCCTGAATTCTGGGGGAGTGCTAACACCCATAGCATCTCATATTTGGACAGTGATATAGTGTCTTCTCTGACATCTATATATTTAAAAGCCGAGGTGACCTTTATGACCAGATGACCTGCCAGTAGCTATGATGGGTACTGACCACCAGGGGGCAGATGCTCAATGCAGGAGCTGCTCCCTGGCGGTCATTGCGCTTCCACAGCCAACCTCTCACGGTGTGCCAACTTCCCGTGGTCCCTCCCCCGCCCCCTCAGCCAGCCCTGATCAACCCTGATCACTGGCCAGGCCGAGGGACCCCACCTGTGCACAAATTCATAATAAAACCTGTGCACCTGTGCATAATAGACCTGTGCACAAGTCTATAATAAAAATGATTTCTCCTCATGACAACCCTCATATACATATCCGACAAATACATTTTTACTATTTATCTCATTGAAGTGAATTAGATCTCTAGACAACCTTGACTACAGGACTGGTATTACCCCTAATTTTAGTGATTTGCCCGAAGCCAAACAACCAGCAGGTATTGGAGCCAGGATTCCAAGTCAGACCTGGGCACTCCCTAAACTGCTGGCAGAAGCAGGTCTATGGAAGAAGACTCGGTGACACTGCTCTGTGTCATGATTCTGAAACTCAGTTGGGTGGGCTAAGTGGGTCAGGGACCTACTTTAAAAGAAGAGTCTGGACAAAACCAGCTGCTTCCCAATTTCTTCTCTTAGTAACTGCACTTGCTCTTACTTGTGTCTCACATCCCATCTCCCAGCTCTCCAGGGTTCCGCATCTTTTCTTGAGGAGTTCCAGATGCAGCATGGTACTGGAGAGATGTGGCTTATCGGGGAGCCCAGCTGGGAGCTGAGCCACAGAGGAAGGCCAGGTTCAGGTGTGCTGACTGGGCTGATTTAGAAAGGAACATAAGCCACACACAGCCCCTTACTCAAGTGGCTGACAGGAGAAGGCAATGACATACCTTGCCCTGGGGTTAAAATGATAAGGATTTAGGCACAGATTTAGAATATCTCATGCATACCTGGCACAGGAACTCCATAAACATTTGCTTCTTGGACAAAATCAACCAGTCCCAGTGTGTCAGCAACTTCAGTGGTAGCCACGTTTTCGCCTTTCCACCTGGAAGAAAAGATGAGGTTAGCAGAGGTCACCGGTGGTCTCTGGCTCTGGATACAATGACAAGGAGTAGCTGGTTCCCTCCAGACCTCTGTGAGGTGGCTGCACTCTATACGTCAGCTTGGTCCCCAAATTCCCTGACTTCATCATGGGAGAGGCATCCTGCTTGAGGAACAAAAGACAAAGGCATACTCCTAAGTAATAAAATGTGGAATTTCAACCTAGCCACATGAAACATGACTTTGTTCTAACGTCAAAACACAGACTTGGCCTAAGAAAGGCACTGGAAATAAAAAGCAAACCATCAATGGTCCTAGCTGGCTTGCTCAGCGACAGCCCTCAGACTGAAGGATGGAGGGTTTGATTCCAGTCAAAGGCATGTGCTTCGGTGGCAGGCTTGATCCCGGCTCTGGTTGGGCTGTGTGCGGGAGGCAATTGATCCCTATCTCTCTCTCACATTGATGTTTCTCTCTATCTCTCCCCTTCCCTTCCACTCTCTAAAAATCAATGGGAAAAAATCATCCTCAGGTGAGGATTAACCAAAACCAAAACCAAAACCAAACAAAAACTCACCAATGACTTTTTGCTGTATGTGGGTCTCTCCCTTTCTTCATTCTCTAACTTTGGTTGCTGTTTCATTCAATTGAACTTTTGTTTAATTAAAGTTCATATTTGGAGTTAAGGGTCTCGGGGCAATGAGAAAGCTCTTAATAAGATAAAATATCATACTTTATTTGCAAGGAGACTATAATGTTAGTGCCCAACCAAGTGCTATTTTTCACTTCATAAAATTTTTTTCTTCTTTTTTTAACATTAAAACATTTTTTTCTTTGTATCTCTTAGAAGTTGATTTTCTCCTTACTGGGATTTTTTTCCCCCATGACATGAAGGTGGCATAAAATAATGACAGGGCTCCTGAGTTAGGGAATATTACAGAGGGAAGGAACAATGAGGATCAGAGGGACCTCCTTTCATGGATGAAGAAACAGCCGAGAAAGGCTACCTGCCTTGTTAACACAGATGTCCAGGGGCAGAGGTGAGCCTGGGAACTCTGTTCTCATTCAGATCCACCCTCTTTCTACTTCAATATACAACTTCCATCCCTTCCTCATTAGTTCATACAAAAAGGAATTATGTGTGTCAGGCACCGTGCTGGGAGCTGGGGCCTGGCCTCAGGGAGCTCATGGAGGAAGATGATTAAGCAAAGGTGTTATGAGGCTGGAGGACCGTGCTGTTGTTGGAAATTCATTTCCTGATCTATTATTATGACTTTCAACTGCTGCACTGTCTTGGGGGTTCTGTGGGGAGCCATCTGGTTGGGGATGGAGAGCAAGAGAAACAGGTGGGGCTCCGAATCCCTCACTTCTTCAACTGAATCAGCTCCACCTCAGTTTGCATTTGGTTTTAGTCAGGCGTCTTCAAACTACAGCCCGCGGGCCACATGCAGCCCGCAGAGGAGTCTGATCCGGCCCGCCAGGTTTTTTGGGCAGTGAGTGCAGCCGAGGTGTTACAGTAGGAATTAGTAGTTCATATAGTCTGGCCCTCCAGCTCTCTGAGGGACTGTGATCTGGCCCCCACTTTAAAAAGTTTGAGAACCCCTGTCAGAAGGAAAGCCCCATAATTGAAAACTGAAGATCCCTGGCTGTCCTATGGGTGACATGTAATAATGAAGGAACTGGACGGACTAAGCTATTGAGAGACATACTAGTATATACACTAAGGTTTCCCACCTTACTTTCACCTGGTGTTGCTAAACCAAGTTAACTGTGCATTGAAGAGTGACTCCTCAGATATTTTGCTCCTTTTTCTCTAGGAATACAGGAGGTTGAATTGATATGCTAAAGAGCTGAAACCAGTTTGGCTCAGTGGATAGAGCATCGGTCTGTGGACTGACAGGTCCCAAGTTTGATTCCGGTCAAGGACATGTACATTGGTTGCGGGCACATCCCCGGTGGAGGGTGTGCAGGAGGCAGCTGGTCGATGTATCTCTCTCATCGATGTTTCTAGCTCTCTATCCCTCTCCCTTCCTCTCTGTGAAAAATCAATAAAATATATTTTAAAAAACTGACATGCTAAAGAGATAGAAGAAAATGGAGTACCATAACCAACATGGAATGGGATTCCAATTTAGGAGTACGCCAAACTGTGCATGTTTCTCCATAATTCAGAGAAACCCACCGGAATGTATCGCCAACTCTGTCGTGGAAGTAGATGAAATTGTCATGGTCAATCATTAAGAGATCTCCACTGTTGAAATAGACATCTCCTTTCTTAAAGACGTCTCTCAGTTTTTTCTTTTCTGTCTGAGTTTTCCCTCCAGCATAGCCACTAAATGGTGTAAGTTCTGTGATTCGGCAAACTAGGAGTCCAACTTCACCTAAGACAGAAGAAAGTACATTGTTATTTTATGAGCTTGCAGTGGGCACATTTTATTATTAACCTCTTAAATTTGATGCTATGCAATTCATTAGCAGCAGGCTGGCTACACATTGCATGTATATTCATATACATCATATACACACATATACATTTACTATGTACACACATTACTCTATATGGCCACACATTTGTAATTTTTAAATGCTAACCTTTTACTGAATAATGATTTATACTCATAATTAAACAAATGAACAGTAGTTTAAGCGTAAAGACTCCCTAAAACTATAGTTTTCTAACCATCCTATCTAAACAAGAGGTAATATGCAAATTGACCATCACTCCAACATACAAGATGGCCAACCCCCTTGTGGTCAAAGATGGCCTCCACAAGATGGCCAGCAGGGGAGGGCAGTTGGGAGAGACCAGGCTTGCAGGAGAGGGCAGTTGAAGGCAACCAGGCCCGTAGGGGACGGCAGTTAGGGGAAATCAAGTTGGCAGGGGAGTGGTTAGGGGGTGATCAGGCTGGCAGGCAGAAGCAATTAGGGGCAATCAGGCAGGCAGGCAGGAGAGCAGTTGGGAGCCAGCAGTCCTGGATTGTGAAAGGGATGTCTACCTGGGATTGGGCCTAAATGGGCAGTAGGACATTGCTCAAGGGGTCCCAGATTTAAGAAGGTGCAGACTCAGCTGAGGGACACTCTCCCCTCCTCCCCTGGTGCACAAATTTCATGCACTGATCCTCTAGTAATTATATATCTCTTCTCACAAAATGCTAACCTCACAATCAAGAAGTTGTTAAGCTCGGTTTCAAACTATAATTATGTTACATGTAGTGGTTAAATTAGTATCTTTTGGAGTTTCCGTAACTATTTCTGAGTATGCAAAAATATATCTCTTTCCCCACTCCATTCTGATAAATTTATCAGGTGTTCATTTTAGCAATGATATGTTAGTTCCTAACAGTCACTTTGTCAAGGTTAGAAAATGACAGCTTAGTTCCTAGCTGGGCACTCAGTTGGCTAGAGCCTCATCCCCATATGCCAAGGTTGTAGGTTCAATCCCAGGTCAGGGTACATACAAGGATCAACCAACGAATGCATAAATAAGTGAAACAACAAATAATTCTCTCTCTCAAAATTAAAAAAGAAGAAGAAAATGAATGGTTAGTTGAACAAAAATCCACTGTACCTTTGGGAACTTTGATGCAATATCCATTTTCATTTCGCACAGGTTCATCTTTCTCCACATCATATTTAATCAGCTCGTAAGATACAACTTTCTAGCAAAATTAAAATGGATCACTTTAAGCATTCATTTTCACATTTTTTTTTTGTAGTACTGCATGCATAAAGTATTTAAAGAACACCTATCTTAAGCGTATAGCTTGGTGAATTTTATATGTGTGTACATCCATGTACCTGCCACCCAGATTAAGATACTAAAAACATTTTCATTACCTTAGGAAGTTTCCTCCTGCCCCTTCTATCAAGTTAACCACCATTCTGACCATTATCACCATCAAGAAGTATAAACTCTCAGTACAGGAAGTGAATATTTGCCTTTGTGTCTGCTTCTTTCACTCAACACACTGCATGAGACAGTCATCCATCCATGTTGGTGTTTGTTTTAGTGGTTTTCCTTGTATGAATATACAGCAATTTATTTATCTTTTCTCCTATTAACTGGCATTTGGATTGTTTCAGTTTTGGACTACTAAAAATAAAGCTGTATGAACAGTCTCATACATGTTTTATGGTGGACATATCGCAAGTGCGTTTTAAAAATCTTATATAACCTTAATGTTGTATGTTTTACATTTCCAGAGACATGCTCTCCAATATATTTAAGATTCAACAGTACAATTACTTCATGCCCATGGCTTTAAAATAATTAAAACTCCATCATGTATCATATATATTATAATTCAATGGCATAGAAATTTTAATTTATATAATTTAGTAAGGGCAATAAGTGCATTATTTTCTGTTAACAGATAAGTACAAATATGACAGTATTTAGAAATAATTATGACGCATAATTACTGTGTCCATTTCAAATTTAAATTTAAATCTATACGATAAATTAACCAATTGATAATAGCAGATAACCATTAAAAACCAAGTGGCATTCATAGTCAACAAATGTTTTTGATATGCAAGAATGTGAAAAAAACAATAGGGGTGGTAACTCATGCTTCTTTCCACATCAATTACAGGGCCATCTCCCTCTCCTCCTTTTTAGTTTTAACACATAGATTTGTTTAAACTAGAAAAACTGACAAAAACACAGAGATCAATGGATGTGATACCAAGAACTAGTAGCATACAGCACCAACTCCTAAGGTCCTTACATGTGGTTTGTTTCCTTGTAACTCATCCTAACAACACAGACAGCTTGCACCGTGCCTCGGTTCAGCTTTGTGCCCTCTCTTATTCTGAACTGCATTTAGCGTGGGTATTCAAGGTCTGGGCTAGTACAGCCTGGGCTGATACTAGCGAAGACAGCCCCTCTCCCAGTATGGAGTGGGAAATCGATTTTCAGTCTCTAGTGGTGCTTGCCAGTAGAATTTTCTATGATGATGAAAGTATTCTCTATCTGTACAGCTCAACATGGTAATCACAAAGTATTGCTACTGAATACTTGAGAGATGGCTAGAGTGAATGAAAGACTAAATTAAAATTTTTATTTATGCAATTTAAGTTTATATAGCTACACTTAGCTAGTGGCTACCATATTGGTTGGCCCAGGTGTAGAGGACAGTGGAGAGACCTGTGTAGTATGGATTTGGCTGTCACTGTCAGGGAGATGTCTTGGACTCGGGAATGCCTAGAGACCAGGCCAGAATAGAAGGAATGGAATGAAAATGATCATAACAGCTAACAATTATTCCAGGCTATTATGTGACAGGCATTCAGGCAACATCCTCTAATGGTCTTTTCATAACTTATTTAATTGAGTCCTTTCAACAACACTTTTCCTTTAACAACACTGAGTTTGGGCCTGGCTCTATATTTTCTCTTTTTAATCTCTATTTTACAGATGATGAATTGAGGTCTACAGAACATAAAAGTGATTTATACCGAAACCAGTTTGGCTCAGTGGTAGAGCGTTGGTCTGTGGACTGAAAGGTCCCAGGTTTCGATTCCGGTTAAGGGCATGTACATCGGTAGTGGGCACATCCCCGGTAGGGGGTATGCAAGAGGCAGCTGGTCGATGTTTCTCTCTCATCGACGTTTCTAACTCTCTATCTCTCTTCCTTCCCTCTCTGTAAGAAATCAATAAAATATATTAAAAAAAAAAAGTGATTTGCCCTGGGTCATTCAGCCATATGCTGGAGTTGATATCTAGAGCCAAATCTCTTATGCTCCTGCATCACTGCCCTCTGTACTCTCCTGGTCAGTCCCTGGAGACACAGATTACTTGGGAGCCATGGGTGGCTGTTTTGGCCAGGGCAAGTTACCAGAGGCATAAAGACAGCAGCCACTGCTCAAGTCAGTGGAGGCTCAGCATTTCCTGATATTTTGAAGAATAGGTGGTCACCTGGGAGATTGACTGCTTGAGCACAAAAATGGCAAAGAGATTGTCTGGAGATCCCAGGCAATAAAAGAGACTTCTGGCTTAAAAATAGGAAATGTCAAACATATATCTGATAAGAGGTTAGTATACACATATGAGTTGGCTTAAAAACAGGAAATGTCAATCATATAACTGATAAGAGGTTAGTATTCAAAATAAATAAAGAACTCATACAGATCAATAGCAAAACAAACAATCCAATTCACAAGTAGACAAATAATCTAAATAGACATTTTCCAGAGAAGACATGCAGATAACCCATAGGTGCCTGAAAAGATGTTGAGCATCACTAATTATAAGGGAAATGCAAATCAAAACCACAATGAGATGGCACTTCACTTCTTTGTGAATGGCTACTATAAAAAAGACAAGAGCCTGGCTGGTGTAGCTCAGTGGTTGAGTGTTGATCCATGAACCAGGAGGTCATGATTCAATTCCCAGTCAGGGCACATTGAGGACTTGATCACCAGTAGAGGGTGTGAAGGAGGCAGCCAATCAATGATTCTCATCATGTTTCTATCTCTTTCTCCCTTCCTCTCTGAAATCAATAAAAGAATATATATATAAAAAAGAAATAACAAATGCTGAAGGGGATGTGGAGAAAAGGGAACCCTTGTGCACTGTTGGTGGGAATGCAGATTGGTAAAGCCACAATGGAAAACTATGGAGTTTCTTCAAAAAGTTAAAAGTGGAACTACCACATGATCTAGCAGTTCCATTTCTGGAGCATTTATCCAAAGGAAACAAAAGCAGTAATTAGAAAGATGCATGCACCTCTATGTTCATTGCAGCATTACTTAAAATAGCAAAAACATGGAAACAACTTAGATGTCCATTGATAGATGAGAGGATAAAGAAAGTGTGGTGTATATACAGTGATGTATATATACAGGGAATATTATTCACCCATAAAAAGGAAATCTTGTCACTTGCAACAACATGGATGAACCTTGAGGACATTATGCTAAATGAAATAAGTCAGACAGAGAAAGACAAATATTACATGATCTCATTAGATGTTGAATCTGAAAAAAGAATGAATTTATAAATTTAGAGAACAGATTGGTGATTGCCAGGGGTGAGGCGTGAAGAATAGGTAAAAAATGGGAGAAAGTGGCTCTGGCTGGTGTGGCTCAGTTGGTTGGAGTGTCATCCTATAAACTGCAAGGTTGCAGGTTCGAATCTCAGTCAGGGCACATGCCTAGGTTAGATCTGATTGGGTGTGAACAAGAGGCAATTGATCGATGTCACTCTCTCTCTCTTTCTAAAATCAATAATAACACATCATTGGGTGAGGATATGTTTACTTAAAAAAAATGGGTGAACATGGTTAAAAGATAGATATTGCCAGTAATAAAATAAATAAGTCCTAGGTATGTAATGTACAGTATGGTGACTATCTATCATCTATAATAAAAGGCTAATATGCAAATTGTCCCCTTGACTAGGAGTTTAAATAGAAGTTCAAACAGGGTGTGGGGCTGGCCAGCCAACCACTCATGGTCCCTTCCTCCAGCCGGCCCAGCCTGATCAGCCCTGATCAGGTTAGGCCAGCTGAACCCCACCCATGCATGAACTATGTGAGGTGATGGATGTTAACTAGACTTATTGTAGTGATCATTTTGCAATATATACAAATATTGAGTCATTATGTTGTACACCGGAAAGTAATATAATGCTATATGTCAATTACATCTCAATTAATAAGAAGTATCTTTTTAATGCAGTTACTAGGACACAAACGTTTTAAGATAATGCTTCTTATCTCTAGCTACAGAGCTTTCAAAAAACACTGATGCCTGGGCTTCACCTCAAGATGTCTGCATCTGAAGCTTAGGGGCTGAGGCCCTGCCCCTCTCTATGTAAAAAGTTCCCCAGTTGGTAGTAACTCACAGCACAATGAAATGGAAATACCACATTTCACCGAGTATGGTAAACTTACGAAACTGGTAATGTTCAGGTGTTTTATCCTATCTACACTAATAAGAGAGTAAGATGCAAATTGACAATACCTTTGCAAGTCTACCAGCCAATCAGGAGTGAGTATGTAAATTAACCCAACAAAGATGGTGGGTTAATTTGTATATGCAGGCGCCAAGCAGTGTGTGTGGGGGTGGTGAGGGTGGGGCAGGAAGCTGGTGTTCCGCACCGCCCAGCTGCTCCAGGCCTCTGGGCCCGTGGGAAGGCGGAAAGGTGGTTGCAGGCTGGAGTGAAAAGGTGGCTCTGACTGCAGCGAAGGCGGTGCTGGCAGCCAGGTGAAGGAAGGCCCATTCTTGCACAAACCTTTGTGCATTGGGCCTCTAGTACACATATAAGTGACATAGGAAACTTTCCCTGAGTTGCAGATGGCAAAGGCATATGGGTTGTCATTCACAGAAATTAAGATTTTTAAATTACAGCACCTGATCTTCCTGAGGTCCTTGTTACAGAGACTGAACAAAACCTCTCTTGGTGATATAAACGGATCGCAGCTCTGATGCTTTATGAAATTCTGATAAAAAACATCATCATGACATAGCTTTTAAGAAATCTCTGTAGTCTGAAAGCTGCCTATATGTACTCTCATTTTTCAATGTACTTACTCTCTGTAGGTAGTTTACTCTCCCAACAGCACCAATTTTTCTCGTGTAATTCACGAAGCCGATATTGCCTTCGGTGGCAGCATAGAACTCATAAATGTGAATGTCCCCAAATCTCTTGATGAATTCTCTCCACACATCTCCTCGCAAGCCATTTCCCAAGGCTACTCTCACTTTGTGATCACGGTCGTTTGGTTTCTGTTGGAGGAGGAGGAGGAGACCAAATTGAAACATCTCTGGAGACGGTACTCACCTATGAATAACTGGCTTTATGTTTCCACATACTTATGGTGATCATGAATTCACCTTAGTGCACACATCTCCCATGCACATAACTCCTCCTTTCCCTCAACGCGTGCAGTCTGGACCAACATTTAATCCATATTTTTCCATTTTGATTTTTTAGAGGCAAGCTGAGACAATTTGACAGAACTCAGTGATGCCAACATTTAATCCGTATCCAATCAGAAGCTAGAACAATGTATTGATGTTTTCTTGATGGTGCTGGTGAATTTTAGTGAATTGCCAGAAAGGAGGGGCTATGTGGCAAAGATGTGTCAGAGACTAGAACGATCTGAAGCAATGATTTTTCACTCGACAAGGAAGAAGAAAACTAGGAACGCAGCCCGAGGAAAAAGGTCATTTTCCACAGAGCCATTAAAGAGCAATAATATTAGAGCCTAAGGGGCCTGGAGAGAATCATCTTGCTCATACCCTCATTTAACAGATAGACCAGCGGGCACAAGACCGAGACAATGAAACTGCCCCACAGGGACAGGAAGGGGGAGAGTAGGAGAAAGCTGGCTCTCAGTGGCATCAGTGGCCTGGGAGGAATATGCTTCGCTATAAATAAAAATCACAAAAGGAAAAGCTGTTTTGAATGTAAGAAGTAAAGGAGAGCTTGTGACAGCAAGAAAGGGGGGGGGGGTTAAGACTGGGGTGCATTCCACTCAACCATATCATTTATGAGGCTTCTGCAAATATGCCTAAACCTATGTGTGTGTTTTTTAAATATATTTTTATTAATTTTTTACAGAGAGGGAGGGAGAGAGATAGAGAGCTAGAAACATCGATGAGAGAGAAACATCGACCAGCTGCCTTTTACACACCCCCTACTGGGGATGTGCCCGCAACCAACGTACATGCCCCTGACCAGAATTGAACCTGGGACCTTTTAGTCCGCAGACTGACGCTCTACCACTGAGCCAAACCGGTTTCGGCTAAACCTATAGTTTTTATAATTATACTAGAGGCCCAGTGCACAACATTAGTGCACTGGGGGTGGGGTGGGGGCGGGGGAGGGTCTCTCAACCCAGCCTGCACTCTCTCACAGTCCAGGACTCTTCAGGGGATGCAGGCCTAAGCCAGTAGTTGGACATCCCGAGGGGTCCTCAGCACTGCCACAGAGGGGAGAGCTGTGAGCAGTGCTCCCTCTGTGGCAGTACACTGACCACCAGGGGGTAGCTCCTGTGTTGAACATATGCCCCCTGGTGGTCAGTGCATGTCATAGCGACTGGTCGTTCTGCTATTTGTTCGCTTTGCATATTAGTCTTTTATTATATAGGATTTTAAGTTAATAAGGCAATTGATGTCCTCAAGGAGATCACAGCCATGTGGGAGAGGCAGGTAAATAATAAATATAGTTTTAACTTGTATATTTTGTTACTCTATGATTTCTACTCTAACGAAAAACTAAAGAGAATGGGGTAAAAGTGCTGGGTAATGAGGACTTGCTTCAAACATCAAGTCTTAATTTCTTGGATAGAACAGCATTTTGCTTTGAAGAGCGTATGCTCACAGAGTATATATATCCTTCCCTACTCTGTGGAATCACTGTGAAGTGATTTAGGAATAGGGGCTCCTCTTGGACAAGAACTGTTTGAAGAGAGTGGCAGTCCTCTGATAAAGGTGAGGGTCTGGATAAGGCACATATACACCAAACCAAAGCAAACCTTGAATTGGTTTCCATGTGGGAGGAGCCAAGGGACCTGGGGAGCAGCATATATGCATTTAATTTTTAAGTGGCTTCTTGGTCAAAACGCAGGTGCAGAAGCTCTTTCAGGAATCCTAACCAGAGAGGTGGACAGATGCTGGCCACTGGTAAAAACTGGTCCGCCTGAGCAACCTTACCGAGGAGGAAATGTATAGAGATCTGTGCCAGGTACTGCAGATGATATAGAAGTCTATTTGGCCTCAAAAGCATTTACAATCTAATGGTACCTGAAAAGCTGTTTGAAACTGGATGAATCCTAAGTCCAGAGGTCACTGAATCTATTTCCTTTTATAATACCTGTTAAGTAGGGAGACCAAGGTTTTCTAAGGCATGTCTCTGCGTATGCTGTTGTCCTGATGTGCTTGTTACATTCCTTTCACTCCCAAGTGTCTCCATTGGGATAATGAATTCTGTGGCATCCCATCTGACCATAGTCACTGTTCTCAATAAGAAATGCCAGCTTTTCAGAGACCGCCCTCACCCTCCACCACTGCTGTGCCTCACAGCCATTCCAGGAGTAGAAGATCACAGATACTGGAAGGATACTTCCTTTTGCTTAAAAATAACCCATGGCCGAAACCGGTTTGGCTCAGTGGATAGAGCGTCGGTCTGCGGACTGAAAGGTCCCAGGTTCAATTCTGGTCAAGGGCATGTACCTTGGTTGCGGGCACATCCCCAGTAGGCGGTGTGCAAGAGGCAGCTGATCCATGATTCTCTCTCATCGATGTTTCTAACTCTCCATCCCTCTCTCTTCCTCTCTGTAAAAAAATCAATAAAATATATTAAAAAAAAAAAATCCATGACTTGGGCTTACCTGCTCCTAAGCCCATGTGAGAAACTCCCAAGTAACAGTCTAGCATGTAAACTCAAGACCTTACTTATTCTGTATGCAGCCCACAATCACCCTCTTAGTTCATTTCCTTGTCTACTGGGTGGTGAACATCTATCTCCCCCAATAGATTGTAAACACCTTTGAAACCAAATAGCCTATCTAATAAAAGAGTAACATGCACATTAACCATCACTTCACGATAAAGATGGCAGCGTCTACAGCCAATAAGGAGGGAATATGCAAATTGACATGACAAAGATGGCGGTGCTGGCTGGAGCCACAGAGTTGGCTGGAGCAGGTGGGAGGCTTGGCTTCCTTAGTTAACACAGCTGGCTCTGTGGCCACCACCCAGACAAAGCCATAGTGGTAAGGTTGAAGCAGAGGTGGTTAGGGGCGATCAGGCCAGGAGGGGAAGGCAGTTGGAGGAGATCAGGCTGGTGGTGGGAGAAGTTGGGAGTGAGCCGGCCAGCAAGGGGGGGGGTGGGAGCAGTTGGGAGCAAGCAGGCTGGCGGGGGTGGGGTGCGTTGGGGTGAGGAGGCTGGCAGGCAGAGTGGTTAGAGGTGATCAAGCAGACAGGCAGGTGAGAGGGTAGGAGCCAGTGGTCCCAGATTGTGAGAGGAATGTCCACAGGGATCAGGCCTAAACCAGCAGTAGGACAAGCCCTGAGGGGTCCCAGATTGGAGAGGGTGCAGGCTGGGCTGAGGGACACCCCCACGCCATGCACGAATTTCATGCACTAGGCCATTAATATATTATCCTTTGCCACAGCTGACCACCCCATTAGATTGTAAATGTCCTTGAGGTCAAATATATTCCTACCGAGTATCCCCGAAAATAAGACATCCTCCGAAAATAAGACCTAGCACATGGAAAGATAAGACATCCCCTAAAATAAGACCTAGCGCAACTTTGGGAGAAAAAATTAATATAAGACACTGTCTTATTTTCGGGGAAACAGGGTATATAATACACAGTACCTGAACTTGTGCTTTGCATATAATGTAATCCCTGAAGGAAAAGAGGAAATAACTCCACCAGGAAACCCTCCACTTCCCTGTTCAACAGTTAGTAGCTGGGACACCAGCACAGGGCAGGGCGGTGGGTGCAGCAGGCTGCAGGTGCCCTGACTGTGTGGGAGTGGGCCAGCCTCACAGGTGCAGCTGTCACCTGCGGTAGCAGGTAGCTGGGGCAGGCATAGTCACAATACCATGGGCTCAGTTTTCATCATAATCTGAGGGATTTTATTACGTCAACAGAAGGGATTAAGGCTCTAGGCTGGAAATGTTTGTGGACACACACAAACCTCGAGATCCTGGAGCCTTCTGAGATGGCTGGTTCTCACCTAAGAGTGAGAAGGCCGAGTGTACTGGCTGCGACTCGGGTTTTCCTTTCCCAGAGGAGACATGGTGTTTTCACATCACCAAAGCCACTCCTCAAAAGAACCAGCTGTATGCGAAGTCAAGGGTCATCTGGCTCAGCTTTCTTTGAAAGGATCAAACCTTCTACTCCACATTAGAGGTGAGCTGCGACGTGCAAAAACACCTGGGTGCTTAAATCCTCACGGGATTTAATGGCCGATGGAGGGTGAGAGGTCAGTGCAGCCAGCGGGGAATGTAGGGCCCCGGTAATCAGAGTAGCAGAAAACTTTCACTGAGTGCTTTACTATGTGCCAGGCATTTCCCTAGGTTACTAAAGAGCCCTATCAAAGCATTTGCTTCAAATAACAATTGAGGAAATTAAACCTGAGAGGATTAAAATAATTTGCCAAAATCATTCTGGTTGCAACATAGTTTCTCCAAGATTCAAATTCCAATCTATGTGCCTTCAGAGAGTGCTTTTTTTTCCTTAGTTAAAAAAAGAAGAAGAAAAAAAGAGTGACAGATACACAGTTTAAGAATTGAATAGTACTGAAAGGCTTTTAGATGAAGGGAGCTGTTAATTCACTTCTCTGTTCTCATCCTTTGTCCCATCTCACCACCCTTTTAACTAATAGCTGTTTCTTATTCTCTTATTTCTAAACTAGAGGCCTGGTGCATGAAATTTGTGGGGAGGTAGGTCCCTCAGCGTGGCCTGGGATCCCTTGGGGGGATGTCCGACTGCCAGTTTAGGCCCAATCCTGTAAATTGGCAGTCGGATATCCCTCTCAAAATCCAGGACCACTGGCTCCTAACTGCTCACCTTCCTGCCTGCTGATCGCCCAACCACTCTGCCTGCCTTCCTGATCACCCCTAACTACTCTGTTTGCCTGCCTGTCGGCCCCTCACTGCCTCTGCCTGCCTAACCGACCCTAACTGCTCTCCTTTGCTGGCATGATCGCCCCTAACCACTCTCCCCTGCCAGCCTGATAGCCCCTGACTGCCTCTGCCTTGCCCTAGCCACCATGGCTTTGTCTGGAAGGAAGTCTGGCCCATCTGGTCTATTTAATAAAAAATTAATAATGCAAATTGACCATCACTCTAAGACACAAGATGGCTGCCCCCATGTGGTCAAAGATGGCTGCCCCCATGTGGACACAAGATGGCCACCACAAGATGGCCTGCAGGGGAGGGCAGTTGTGGGCAGTTAGGGGTGACCGGGCTGGCAGAGGAGAACAGTTGGGGGAGACCAGGCCAGCAAGGGAGGGCAGTTGGGAGGACCCAAGCCTGCAGGGGAGGGCAGTTAGGGGTGACCAGGCCTGCAGGGGAGGATAGTTAGGGGTGACCAGTCTGGCAGGAGAGGGAAGTTAGGGGTGACCAGGCCAGCAGGAGAAGGCAGTTAAGGGCAATTGGGCAGGCTGGGGAGCAGTAAGGTGTTGATCAGGCTTGCAGGGGAGTGGTTAGGGGTGATTTGGCTGGCAGGCAGAAGCAGTTAGTGGCAATCAGCAGGGGCAGGTGAGTGATTGGTAGCCAGCACTCCTGGATTGTGAGACAGATGTCTAACCACCAGGATCGGGCCTAAATAGGCAGTCGGACATCCTTAAGGGGTCCCAGGCTGGGCTGAGGGACACCCCTTCCCCATGCACGAATTTCATGCACTGGGCCTCTAGTTAGCATAAAACCCTTTTATTAGTATAGATTAAAGGCTTATACTATTATCTTTTGGTTAATAAATTTTAGACAATACTTATTGATTTCCTATTGTGCTAGATGAGAATCAAGCTCTCTCCCATTTCCTCAATGTCACAATTTCTGGTTAAATCAATATTCAGTGTTCAAATTGCTCATAATATACTTTTGATGAGTCAAGTGATATACTATGATTAAATTCTTGAATAAATTTCTGTTCCTCCTAGAATTAATCACCTCCCTGCCCATTTGCTTTGCTTTTCTAGTTTCTCTTTGTAGGTATTTTCTCATTTTCCAACAGCCTCTAAGTAAAATTTTCCTCATCGTGAAATCAATCAGATGATATAATTTCCATTAGGCTCCTTTGAGCCTCAGCTCCAGTCTGGACTACTTGCCCCCCAGGCCTGGCGCTTCCCTTCCCTCTCCTTCCCAGTTCCTGGGCTTTCATCTCTCTCCTTCATGCTCCTGTTTGGGTGGACCATTTTTTTTCTAGTAACTTCCTGAAGGAGGTAAATTATTTTGTATTACTAGAAGGAGGTAAATTATTTTGAGACTTTGGATGTCTAAAATTATTCTTATTGTACGCTTGATCAATAATTTGATTGGATATATAATTCTAGATAGGCAACACTTTTAGCATTTTGAAGGCACTGCTCCTGTGTCTTCCATCCTGGAGTGTTGTTGTTAGCAGGTTAAATGTTATTCTTACAGGATCTTTTCTTCCTCATTTTTTGGTCTTAAATTTCATCCTGGCATAGTTTTCATTGGGTACTCTATTGGCCTTTTCAAACTGTCCTTCAGTTCTTGAAAGGTTTTTTTTTTTTTTTTGTATTATTTCTTTGATAATCTCCTCCTCTATATATTTTTTATTCTTTTCCTGATTTCCTATTAATTAGATGTTGGATCTTTTGGATTGATATTCTAATTTTCTTACGTTGCCTCCACTCATGTCCATCACTTTACCTATTCTTCAACTTTCTGGAAGATTTTTTAATTTTATCTTCCAAACTTTCTATAGATAAAAAATATTTTCAAATATATTTTTTTCAGGAGATCTTATTATTTTCTTTGATAGCATACTATTTTTGTTTTATGGGTATAATATCTTTTATATCTCTGAGGATATTAATTACCGGTTTCTGGGAAGTTTTTCCTGCTATTTGAATTAAGGCTGCTGTTTCTTTTCTTTAAATGATCATTCCTGTTGGAGGCTTTTCTCAGGTGTCTGCTGGTCCTTGATGTCTATATTTGAGAATAAGGCAACTCAAAGATGTTTGGTGTGGCTCAGTAGTCGAGTGTCAACCCATGAATCAGGAGGTCACAGTTCGATTCCCAGTCAGGGTACATGCTTGGGTTTTGGGCTCCGTACCCAGTAAAAGGCATGTAGGAGGCAGGCAATCAATGATTCTCATCATTGATGTTTCTATCTCTCTCTCTTCCTCTCATTTTCTCTCTGAAATTATATATATATATATTTTAAAAGCTGTTTCAGTAGCCTTATGTGGTGGGGAGAGGCTATTGTTCGGTGGGCTGCACTATCTGGTGATGGGGCAGTGACCAAAGTCTAATTTCTTTTCTGGGAAAGTTGAGTTCTCCCTAAGAATTACCCTCCTCCATTCTCTTGCCTATAAGCATAAACTGGCTACGGAAGTTCTTTTTTAAAATATATTTTATTGACTTTTTACAGAGAGGAAGAGAGAGGAATAGAAAGTTAGAAACATTGATGAGAGAGAAACATCAATCAGCTGTCTCCTGCACACACCCAATATGCCCACAACCAAGGTACATGCCCTTGACCGGAATCAAACCCGGGACCCTTCAGTCCACAGGCTGACGCTCTATCCACTGAGCCAAACCGGTTTCGGCGGCTACTGGAGTTCTAAAAGCTCTACCGGGGAAAGGGAGCTGGGGGTTTCCCTGGTCAGTAAGTAGATATTTACTCAATCTCTATTTCCAGTGCCTCACCCCTTTCCTGCTGGCTCTTGAGACCCTTGAGTTCAAAGCCTCTCTAGGTCCTCTCCAGCGAATAAACCTCCTTTCTCTCTCTAGGGTGGGAGAGGGGGCAGCTCATAGTAAGTGAATCAAAGAAAATTCTGTCACCTACACAAAGGAAGAAATAAGAGAAGATACTCAAATTCGACAATCACTCTTATCTAATGTTGGGGGAGGGGGTTGGATAGCAACTTAAGAGATTTTTTTTTTTTTTTTTACAGTATTATTGTTGAAGAGTCTTATCTATTTACCCGTCTTCCATTTATATTTGGGGCTTAGCATTCTGAGCACCTCTTCACAATGAAAGGCTAGTTTGGTTCATTTCCTGTCGTGTGTAGCTGTCAGTTCCCATTTAGTTTGTGTCATTGCCTAAAAAGACAGCATCATTCGGTGTCCCTGTTTTTTATTGGAACAAGATACCTCTAAAGCTGAATGTTTCTCTACTCCAATTAGGGACTGAAGGGGTTAAACGAGGCTTTGTCCTGCCTACGAAGAGTGTGACCTGGGTAGGAGGAGGAAAAGGGAACCAGAAAAGAGTTCTAGGGGCCACACATAGCAGGCATGATATTAGGAAGGGGAAATAAGGTAGATCATAACTCTGAAATAGCTGGATAAACTCAGCTTATATCCTAATGTTATCTGCCATCCTTCCAAAACTAAGTAACTTCTGTGGTCATTTCATAGCCCCAAATGTCTATCTCTCTATCACCGCCATTCTGGTAGAAAACAGAATAGAGAGGTATGTAACAGCGCGAGTGAAGAGTGACCAGTTTGACCTGTGGGGCCAGGACAGGGACAGGCAAGAGGAAGGAGGGAAAGAGCAGAATCAGGGAAGGTGCCACAGAAGGTGCGTTTTGAAGAGTGCAGAGGGTGTCCCAGCCATCCAGAGAAAGAAGGGCCTCTGGTTAGCTGGAAGGCACTTGCAGAGCTGCAGAGCGGTGGGATGAAGGGCCTGGCATATTGGGGACTGCGAGCAGTGTGGCAGGAGGTGAGACTGGGGTTGACTGGGCCAGATGAGAAGGGCTTTGCTTTACTGAGAACGAATTGTGAATGTGGCAAAGCATCCTAACGGGGGCTTTCATGGAAGAGTGATGTGGGAGAGCGTGTTTCAGACAGTCCTGTGGCCGCAGTCGGGAGATCCCCTGGAGGGAGAGAGGCCTCTCTGTAGAGCAGAGACGTTGAGCCTCACCCTTCTATTCCTGTCAGTGGGTGCTTTCTCTTCTCCTGGAGAGGCAGGCTGAAGCCTAGCATATTCACTGGTAAGAACATGGACTCAGGAATTTTTTTTTTTTGAAGATGGTGAATACCTTCTGCCCTTTCACTTCTTGGAAGTCTCCCAGAACCCAGGAGGACAATAAAAAGATGCACATTGTCTTAGAAACTAAGAGGCATAGCAACAGGGAACTATGTAGTACAGAGCAGAGAGAGGAAGGTCAGTGACATCGCAGGACTGAGGGAGGTGAAACAAGAGGCAGGTGCCAACAAGAAATTGAAGATACCAAATACAACTGAAGATGGGATGAGGTGTGAGAGGATTTTTGAAAGTGAAAGTCTGTGTGGGAAACAGCTAGACATGCTGCCCCTCTCCCACCCTAGAGGCAGGAGGTTTATTCGCTGGAGAAGACCTAGGGAGGCTTTGAAGTCTAGGATCCCAAGAGCCAGCAGGGAAGAAGTGAGGCACTGGAAATAGAGATTGAGTAAATATCTACCTACTGACCAGGGAAACCCCCAGCTCCCTTTCCCCGGTAGAGCTTTTGGAATTCCAGTAGCCAGTTTATGCTTATAGGCAAGAGAATGGAGGAGGGTAATTCTTAGGGAGAACTCAGCTTCATGGTGAACAATATAATTACTTTTTAAAAGCAAGTTCATAAGCATAAGTTACCACTTTTTCCTTCTGAGCAAATTTACATGCCAAGAGATTTTTAGAATCTGTGTAGCTTCCTGTGCCTCAGCTTTTTGCTTGTCCATCCATCCATCCATCCATCCATGGACACTTGGGTTGCTTCCATATTTTAGCTATTATGAACAATACTGTTATGAACATGGTGTACAAATAGATCTTTGTGACATTGCTTTAAGTCCTTCTGGATATGTACTCAGAAGAGGAATTGCTGGTTCATATGGCAATTTTATTTTTAGAGGAACTGTTTTCCACAGTAACTGTACCATTTTACATTCCCACCAAAAGTACACAGGGTTTCAATTTCTCCACATCCTTGCCAACACTTGTTGTTTTCTGTTTTTTTTGATAGTAGCCATCAAATGGGTGTGTAGTGGTATATTACTAGAGTGTGTGTGAGCCTGAAAGAGCTACACACAAATGTTTCTTTTCCTCAAGTCCAAAGGCAGCTTCCAATAGAACTAACAGAAATAACATGCTCTCCCTCAGGAGACTTCTATTTGACAAGGAGGTAACTTTAGACAGAGAAGAAAAGCCAAACAGAAGGGCCTCATATGGGTTTCTGGGTTTTTAAAGAGAGTCATGCAACCTTGAGGAACAGATGAAAAACTAAGGTGAAAAAAATTCAATGATGACACCAACAGAAATTGCGGTAGAAGGGGTCCTAACCCCGCTTACCGCTAAGTATGACCCTCACAAATCCTTTGAATTTGCCCCCCAAATCAGAATAATAAGTGCGAAGCCTTAACATTTTGGGGGGACATATTACCTCCTTTAACTTAATTATATGTCTTTCCTTGGTAAGAACTTAGATGTTCATTCGGCAAAATTTGTTACTGCCTAGGATGTGACAGATAACAGATCTTGGTGCCAGGGATCTAGCAGCCAACAAAGCCCCTGGTGCATGAAGATTTCATTTAATTGGGGGAGACAGACAACAGTCATGCAGACCCGAACTGTGTCAGATGTGACAGTGCTGCGAAAAGCAGTAACCCATGAGATGAGCAGTAAAAGGCAGGTGATAACTTCATTGCTAATAGCAGGGGCCTCTGATGAGGTGACATGTGGTTCAAAACTAATGAGAGAACTGGGCTAGAGCTTCTTATACTTAAACGTCTTACACACAAAATTCTTATACACAGCAGCTTTTAAATAAGTTGATCATAACTAATGTTTATAAATAGTAATTTATTAACTTAGTGATCCTTCTAATTTATTTTCATATGATGAGTGAAATGATTAAAGGAAGTAGAACCTGGTGAATTTACTGCATTGCCTAGTCTAGTATTTTTTTTAACTGAGGATGATTTTGCCTGCCAGGGGACATCTGGAGTGTTTCAAGACATTTTGATTATCATGAGTTGGGGAAAGAAGAGTGGAAGGGTACTACTGGCATGTCCTGGGTAAAAGCCAAAGATATTACTAAGTATCCTACAGTGCATTCAATATGTCCATACAGCAAAGAGTGAAGGGACCGAAAATGTCATCAGTGCCACTGTTGAGAAGCCTGATCTGGTGAGAAATGAGGGACTGGGCAGGAGGTGCTCTTCCAAATATTCCATCAAGATATCTGGACAAATGTAAACGGGATAGATCCAGGGCCCTTGGAGTTACTCTGGGGCATCAGACTTAGATAGTTTCAAAGCCACATAGGGATTTATTCATTCAAGAAACATAAACTAAGTTTCCTGAATGCCTTTGGTATAAGAGAAGGGAGACAAGATGTGGTCCCAGCCATCAAAACTTTTATTCTCCAGGGAGAACGTGAGACATGAAGACAAACACCTGCAATGGGACAAGGACCACCATGGGGTAGATGTCAAATGATGTAGGGTAGAGAGTAATGACTCTTGTTGGAGTGACCCAAGTAGGTTTGACATATAAACAGTCATTTGAGCTCAGCTTTGAAAGTGAGTAGGTTTTAAATAGGCAGAGAGTGGAAAAGAGGGTAAGATATGAAAACAGGAACAAAGATAGGGAGTAATATTATTAAAAGCAACTGTCATTTAGCAAATCTCTTCTGTGCGATGGGGTGGTGCCAAGCACTTTGTTGTGACAAACAATTAAAATCTAAAAATAAAAACTGATAGATGCAAACCAGCAAAAGCCCAGACCCAAACTGACTTGAATTCCCATCTTATCCATTTAAAAAAGATAATAAAACATGGGGAGTTACCGGGGGTGAGTTGCATAAATACCGAAGCAGTTCACCGATATATTGAATGACAGTGACGTTATATTTTCTGCAATCATCCCAGAACTGGCTGGCTGAAAATTTGTTCCGCAAAACTATGGTGGCACCTACAGAGAAGGAATAGAAAGGGTTAGTAAGAAGAGTGCCACAAGTATTACACTCATAAATGTGCTGAGTAGCAAGTATATTCAATGCGTAAAACCCCAAATGAGACCTGGTTTTGTCCTGTAGAAGTTTTCAATCTAGTCAGAAGAAGACATAAAAAAAGTCAGTGTGCAATAAATAAAAGGTTCAAGCAAGTCCTGAAGAGAATGTGAGTGTGTGAGTGTGTGTGTGTATGTGTGTGTGTGTGTTTGTGTGTATACATTAATTCCGCTTAAGCAAGGGCTGAGAAAGGCAATTTTTGGAAGAGGTAGGATTTGCATTAGGTCTTGAAAAATGAATATGACCAGGGCCACTAATTTCTAGCTGATTTGGAGGCTGATATGGGGCTAAGTGTTTTATAGCAGCTCACTAAGTTGGTGAGGGAAAGGAGCAGGGTCTTGGGCAATTGTATATGTATATATAGGTGTCCCCCCAAAAATGTATACACATACTTGGAATAATTATAAAGGCAGTGCTTATTAAAATACATTTCATTTTCAAAATTGAGCTATGAGCTGTTAAAGTGTGTTTACATTTTTTGGGGGGAGATACCCTGAATACACATATATAATTATTTATAATAAAATAACATGGTGAGAAAGAGTTAAGTTTTTTAGCTTAGAGCATTAGAGATGGTTTCCTGGAAGAGGTGGATACAAGCCTTAATGTAAGAAAGATTAGCACCAATCCTACTGAAAGAAGAGAGGGTGGCAACTCTGATTTGAACAGTAAAGTTTGAGAAGGAAAGAAAGGATGTGACAAGCCAGGTATTCTGACCAGAGCTGAGGAGTTGTAGGAGTAGAGAGGAATAAAATAGAATGGGAACAACTGAAGGAAAAGTTTAAATGAGATGCTGATAGAGACCAACATACAGATTTCTAAAAATGGAAATGATGGCAGAGAATTATGTGTGGAATATAAGAATCAAGTGTTTGCCTTGGCTGCTGTGGCTCAGTTGGTCAGGTGTCATCCTATTCATGGAAAGGCTGCTGGTTCAATTCCTAGTCAGAGCACATGCTTGGGTTGTAGGCTCAATCCCTTATAAGAGGCCTGCAGGAGGCAGCTGAATGATCACTCTTGCATTGATATTTGATATTCCTTCCACACCCACCCCTCTTTCTAAAAAAAAAAAAAAAAGGTAAAACAAAAAGAATCAAATGTTTTGACCCGGATAAAGACATCAAATATTTTTTTATAAGTTTCTTCCTTGACATACTGAACAATTATAGCATTATACTATTAGGTAAGCAGGCATGAAAAAAATTATTTAAATATCTGCTTGCCAGGTGTGAGTCAAATAGCTTTGTTATTAACATCTTCCTACCACACAGGAGAGTAGCCAAATTTCGAATTACTTTTTCTTATGAGTAGATGTGAATGTATACTGACCTTCATTGCCTTGTTGAGAGAAAAAACTTACCAGCCACAATGCATCCATGTAAGCCAATCATAAGTGCAGCGCTGTGGTACAAGGGCAGAGTGGTATAGATGATATCATCTTTCTTAATCTTGCTTACACGACTGAGACCGGTTCCAAGCCATAAGCGATGATGATTGATCTTTGCAGCTTTTGGGAGACCTTTGTAAAGATACAAGAGTAGGTCTGAGTGAGCCAAGACCAGCCATTCACAGACATGTGGTCTGGGAGAGAGATCTGGCTTAAGATTCATCGTAGGGCTATTAGAGAATTGCAGATTGAAGGGCCATAAATCCGTTAGACCAGGAGTTGGCAAATTTTTCCATGAAGGACTAGACAGTAAATGTTTTAGGCTTTGCACAGTCATACAGTTTCTGTTGAAACTACTCAGTTCTGTTCCTGTATTGTAGCCGATAGCAACCAAACAATAAAGCAGCGATTTTCAACCTTTTTCATCTCATGGCATACATAAACTAATTACTAAAATTCTGCAGCACAACAAACATTTTTTGCCAACCTGACAAAAAAAATTAGGTGTAATTTTGATTCATTCACACTGGATGGCTATTGTGTTGGCTGTTATCATTTTTTTAATTTGACAATCTAAGGGAAAAGAGGTCAGTCAGTGCCCCTGTCTAAATAGTCAGGTATTGCATGTTTTAAAAATTCTTGCAGCACACCAGCTGAAAATCGCTGACATAAAGGAATGAATGTGGCTGTGTTCCAATACAGCTATTTACAAAAACAGGTCTGTGTGCGGGGGTGGGGGCTATATTTGGCCCACAGGTCAGACTTTGCTGACCCCTGTGTGACATGGTTATTACTGTAATAACTTTAAGAGAAAGGAAGAAATGGCTGTTCCATTTTGCTCTATGTCTACCACCTTACAGAGTATTTTCAAAATTTTATTTAATTCTCATAATTTATGAGATAAGTAGAGTTATGTTCTCTAATATGAAGATAAGAAGGCTGGGATTCAGAGTAAATAGCCTATGCACCCCATCACCTTCCTTCATAATTACTTTTATGATTTTTTATGTACTCTCCTAGAGTTTCTGTATGTATTTTACACACATATATATAAAATTATGAGCATTTGCTCATATGTTCTTGCCTTTTCTTCCATTTAAAAAATAAAAACACTCTTCAGCACTTTTCCTTATACTTAACAATCATCTTGGAGACCCGTCCACATTTGTACATAGAAATTTCCCTTATTTATTCATTCATTTGCTATGAGATAATATCTGTTCTCAAAGACAAAGAGCTAAATCTCTCAGAGAAAGATAAATATCATATGATCTCACTCAACAAAAACTGATGAACAAAAATAAACCAGAGTCATAGAAGCACTGAACAGACTGTCCAACCTATGAGAGAAGGTGGGGGGAGAGGGTAAGAGATGAACCAAAGGACTTGAACGCATGCATATGAGCATAACCAATGGACACAGATTGGGGGCATGTGCTAGGGGGTTGGGGCAGCCAGGGAGAGGTCAATGGGGGAAAAAGGAGACTTATGTAATACTTTAAACAATAAAGAATTTAAATAAAAAAAGAAGAGTTAAATCTCCTGAAGTGTTAGTTATTTGATAACTTTTGTCCAAGAGACCCTTTGAAAACCTAACCCACCACTGAACTCCTTCTTCAGGGTTAGGTCCATTTCCTTTAGAATCCTGTCTTTATTTTTACCTGTGGTTCCAGAAGTATAAATGTATAAGGCAGGCGTGGAGAACGTGACTTCAGACCTCCAGGACTCTGGGATAGGCTCGGTTGATACTTCATCCACTTTGTCGAGGAAAGAGTCAACACCGTCTGTGTTGGAAGTTCTGCTCACGTAATAGACGGACACATCATCCTGCTTCAGGCTTGGCAGCACCTCTTCGACAGCTGCTTGTAGTTCTGAATTTGATAAGAAAAAAAGCCAAACGAATTAAATTAGCCACTGAAGTTCTATTAGTGCAACAGGTGAGAGGGTTAACTCGAAATGCAGGCAGTTAGGGCGGGGTCCAGAGGAAAACAGAGGCAGGTGGAACATTGGCAGGGGCAGACACGGCAGTTTGAACAGCCTAACCATAGGAACAAACCAAGCAGAAATCCAGGAAAGGCCTGCAGTAAACAAGGTGTACGAACGCACAGAAACAGAGAAAGTTCAGCATAGGAACAGAGGAGGAACACAGAGAAACACGGAAAGTTCAGGTCTGTGGCTGGACAAGAACAATTGAGGGAATCAATCAGGTGACGCCACAGGGACACACAGAAGCAGGCCTGCAGCACATCTGTTCCCCTGGACGACAAGGCTTTCAGCAGCAGCCCGTTATTGGGTCCCCCTCCCCTGGCGGGGAGTCTGAGTCTGTTTATAATACATTTCCCACACTTTTGCTTAAATCTCCTGGTCCACGTAGCTCATTCTTCAGCGTTGTGAGACACTACCCCGGGAAAACACTAGGCTCACCATTCAGGTTATCACAGGCTTCACGGAAATTTTATTTTCAACACAATTTTTGTTAAAATGCGTAGACATGACAAGTAATGCTTGGAATTAACATCACAAGGTTCTGATAGTTGAGGGAAGGTTGGGTTTTAGTGGTTTTTCTTAAGCAGCAAGTGGTTGGTTAAAATCTACACAAACAAATGAACATATGGGTAAACACCAACATATGTAAGTGCATATATTGGCATACATCTCAAATAAATCTAGTTATTCCCAATATGTGCCCCACAGGATCAGAGGTGAAAAAGGAAAGAGAAGAGAAATGAAAATAAGGGAGCCATGCTAAGTAACAAAGAGGATGGAAGTTGACTTTTTTTTTTTTTTAAAACACATCAGTAACAGGAAGTTCCATTAGGAAGCTTCAGCTGATCTGAGAAATAAGCTCCAGAGTTCACAGGCACATCTCTGGTTTGAGAAAAACAACGATTAGCATGTTTTCACCCTGGTCACAATACAAGAGTAGATTATTAAAGTCATTTAAAGTGATCAGTATTGCCCTGGCTGGTTTGGCTCAGACTTCGGACCAAAGGGTTCCGGTCAAGGCCACATACCCTCGTGGCAGGCTCCTCCCAGGCCTGGGCCCTGGTCGGGGCTGGTGCAGGAGGCAACCAATGTGTTTCTCTCTGTCTTTCCCTCGCTCTTCCAGTCTCCCTAGAAATCAATGGAAAAAGATCCTCAAGTGAGGATTACAGGAGAAAAAAAAAAAAAAGTGACCAGTATTTTTAAAATTACTAGTAAAATAGAATGAAATAGAAATTTTCAGAGAACGCCATGCATAGTAAAAAATAGGCATTTTTTTTTTTTTTTAACAGGTTTTGCTTCAGTTATGTGGGTATTTGGGTACTGGATCACACAAATATGTATTTTTTACTGTGGGAATTTTAGATTCTGATTTAATATGCAAACCACATTTAAGGTTTGCTACTTGGATTTCTGAGCTCTTAAACCATAGATGAAATGGCCTTTAAGCTTACTTATCTTGAACTGTGACGACTAAAGTGGATATTAATGGGAAGGTGACTCAATACCCCAGGGAATTGCCTTGGGGAGGCTCTACCTAAGTCATCTTATATGCTTTGTTTTTCAGATGTTTGTGAACCAGCGAACTCTCAGTACCTGGGATGATGCTCAACCGAGCCACACAGACCAGGGCGGATGCATTTACATTTTTTAAAAAACATTTTAATCAGACTCATGGATCTGATAAAAATAAATCAAATAGTACAAAAGGGTTTATAATGAAAATCAACAGGCTTTTACTTCATCCCTCCTCAACACGAAACCTTTTTAAGCTGTTTCTTCTGGCAATCAACTCTGCATCACCAAGTAATGTACTTTTCCTGCTACCTCCTGAGCTATTATTTTTCATTCCTACCCCCATTTTACCCATGTCCACTCACAAAAGTTCATTTTACGCTATGTTGTCTAAGATAATGGTATTTACATCTATTTTGAGACCATAATTCTGTCTTCTGAGCTTTGTCTAGAAGCTAAAAATCATGATCTGAATCGACAAGATTATGACTCTGTAAATACTATTCACACTACAGTTATATGTCCACTTACATGTAGGATCTAATGAACAAAATAAGTTAACAAACAAAACAGAAACAGACTCAGGTACAGAGAAGAAACTGACAGCTATCAGAGCAGAGGGAGGTTGGGGGCTGGGTGAAAAAAGTGAAGGGATTAGGCAAAACAAAACCCATAAACAACTTCATAGGCTCAGTATGGTGATTACCAGAGGGAAAGGGGAGAGGGAAGGTGGAAGAGAAAAGCAGAGGTAAATGGTGATTGAAGGAGATTTGACTTGGGGTGGTAAACACACAATACAATATGCAGACAGTGAATTAACAGAATTTTACACCTGAAACCTATATATTTTTATTAAGTAATGTCACTCGAATTAAAAAAGCAAAAAGCAAAAAAGGGCCTACCTGGTTTGGCTCAGTGGATAGAGTGTCAGCCTGTGGACTGAAAAGTCCTGGGTTCAATTCTGGTCAAGGGCACATGCCCTGGTTGTGAGCTCAATCCCCAGTGGGGGGCATCAGAAGGCAGGTAATCAATGATTCTCTCTCATCATTGATATTTCTCTCTCTCTCCCTTCCTCTCTGAAATCAATAAAATATATTAAAAAAAAAAGAAAATAAAAAAAAGTATTCCCAGTTACACTAGCAAAGTGCTAGTTTGTTTTTGAATAGAAATGTACTACCACCCCCTTTTAAGCAGGCTAAGGAGAAAATTTGAGAACATGTTTAAGTTAGCTATCCATTCAGACCTTGGGCTTCTTGGCTGGGACCCTAGCCCTAGAATACACTACTTATTTGATGTCTGTGTTTCTGTCCCCCACCATCCTATGTACAGACTCCCTACACTATGGTTCCAGCCCATCCTGTGCTCAGCATTAGTTTCCTCTCTGGCAATGAGACCTGAGAAAGAAAGAAAGAAAAAAGAAAGAAAAGAAGGAAGGAAGGAAGGAAGGAAGGAAAGAAGAAGGAAAGGGCACCTCTCTCCTATACCCACTGCCAGACGTAAACTCGGATATAAAGTCTTTGATAGGGTGAGGCTGGGCCTGGGGGAGATTGTGTCTAAATGGATTTTCTCAAATCAGGATACATGTGATTTGTTTTACATCATTTTTTATTCCCTCTCTCCCAAAGCTTCAGAGAAGAGAGTCTATTACATTCACCCAGAAAAGCACAACTCAATGCAACATTTACTGAGTAACTATTGCCTGGCGGTATGGCTCAGTGGTTGTATTATGTGCTAGATATATGAGAGAATTCTATGTCCTTGAGACAATCAAAGAGAATTAAAGCGACTCATCAAAGTTACTCCTTGGGAAACCCAGAGAGATAACAGGAGTGGAGATAAGATTATATCTGTGCCCTGAACCTTGGCTAACATTGACAATGGGAAATGATCTCTTTCCAACAAAGTTAGGCTACTGCTGTTGGCCATTCCTTGAATTCTCTGAGTCCGTATTTTTTCAACAGTGGAATCTTGTCAGTAAAAGCTTAAAAAATTACTATTATTCAAGTCCAGCCTGCTCTTGTCCTTACACAGTAACATTCTTTAATGAAGCATCTCACTGTGTTACTGAACTGATGAAAACTGCCTCTGGGGCTCCCCTTGCCTGAAGTGCCCCCTCCCCAATTGCACTTGCTCAGCTCAGTTGTCACCATCTACACCCCCCCCCCCCCCCCCTGCACTTTGGAGCTCCTGCAGCCTACTTATCACATTCTCCTGGATGTCACCATCAGAGGTGTAGGTGGCTTAGTTTTTTTTGCTGGACAGTAAGATCCTTGAACTAATTCATTTTTTTTTTTTAACTTTTCTTCCCACTCTGGTGACTAGCTTGTACTTTGTGGGGACTCTAAATGCTTCTTGATTTGAGGTTAAATTGTTGTGCCATCTGCTTTTCTTAATCTAACCTCGAAAGTTTATATGACAAGACCTCTCCTTGGTCCTGACACTAGTTTTATAATGAAGTTCTCCCATTTTCGAACTTACAATGATGCAACACCTTTGAAAAAAAATTGGAAGCATTTTCTCTTATCACATTGCTTAAAGGTCCGATTTTGTTTTTCACAATCTTAAAATCCAGGTCAAAAGTAACCTGGAACATTTTATAACCTCTCTGGACCCGGGTCTTGCGACAGGAAGCATCTTTAACTGTTACTAAAGCCTCGTATGAGAGTAGAGGCCACACTGGGAGCTTTGCATGGCTGTATTGGCTATATTGGCTCAGACCGTGGAGACCTGGCCAGGGAACTGACGGGAGCCCTGGGTTACCCCTCTCGTAGGAGAGCTAGCTTAGGAAAGCCTAAGTGGAAACAAAGCAAACTGAGCATTATTGTTTGGGTCATTTTACATGGAGAGTATAATAAAATCATACTAAGCTCTCTTTTGGATGGTTTCATAAGATATCCTATGTCATATGAAATTAATTATATAACTATATAATTATAATGAATTAATTCCTCTGTTTCTCATATTTCATGTTTGGGAGATTGCCTGAAAAACTGCCAGACCAACAAGTTGGCTTCTATCAACAAAGCTAACACAGATGCAAACAGGCGAAGGCAATTGTTTTCCATGTGATGATTTACACCCTAAGAAGGATCCTGAGATGTTCTACAGAGAGAAGACGATATTCTCTGGGAGACAGGGGCTTCTGTTTGATTCGGGGAAGTGTTGGTGAATCTTTGACTTTTGGGAAATAGAGAAAAGCTGAAGAAATAACCAGGCACTGAAATTCCTGATAGTGCAGACTCAAACCCTAGTGAACTGTCACCACACCAACACGAAGTTCTAAAACCCCTCACCTTTATGTACCATGTTCAGATGGTGTAACAGGATAAGTGCCCTGAAAGTGAGAAAGAAAATTGGATTCTGTCCCTAGCTTTCTGTCGCTAACCAGCCATGCGACTCCAGGCTAGTGATATTACACCTCTGGGAAGTTGCTCAGCTATGAAACAAGTGGAAATTAGACTAATCATTTCTCAAAGTCTAATCCTCAGACCATTTGCTTCAAAATCATGTGAGGATGGGGTGGGGCATGTTATAAACATACTCATCCTTGGTCCCACCACAGTTCTTCCGGATCAGTGCTTTTTGGGGATTGGAGTTCAGGAATCCATTTTTCAAAATAATCTAGCTTCCCAGGTGATTCTTATGCTCATTAAAATTACTTTTTTACTTTTTTTTTTTAACTGAAGTATAATACACTCACTGGAGTTGGAAGATTATAGGATTAGAATATCTGTAAGACTCCTTCCAACTTGAAAGAATTCTAAGAATCTGTCAATTCGACACATTTACACATGGGCACGTTTACTCAGCATGCAACTTTGGACTCCGTGCGCTGCCTCCTCTGCAGGAACTGATTCTGGTCAGAGTGTAATTCTGCACGCTGTGCCATAGTCCCTCAGTGATTTGGAAAAACTGAATGTTTTGCAAATGTGTGGCCTCTCTCAAAGGTCAGTTCACTGCTAGAAAATGCCATGGGTCCACTGGAAAGCTTGGCTCAAGCATGATCTAACTGTTGGAATTTCATTATGTTCTCCATGCAAAACGACCCAAACAATAATGTTCGACGGCAAGGGACTGCTGTCTGGGTGGAGATGGAGATATCTGGTTGTACTGTTGACCTGAAATTCAGAACCAAACTTTATTATGGTCATTGAAACCCAAGTTCTTTGTCTACAAAACTCACAGTTCTTGATCTCCCTCACAGGGGGCCTGGGATATAGTCGTGTGCTGCAAGATAATGGTTTGGTGAATGATGAAACGGATATACAACAGTGGTATACTAGATAGCCGAGGTGTGTAGTAAGCTAAGCCATCTAGGTTTGGGCACTTTATGACGCTGGCACAGTGACAAACTACCTTACAATGCATTTCTCAGAATGCATTCCCATCGTCACACAATGCCAGACAGTCAGTCCTGTGCAGTGTAATAGCATTTCAATTCCTCCTGAAGTGGTACAAAGACCACAGTGCTAAGAACTTCCCTCTGAATGGACTGGTAAAGGAACAGATTTAAAAACGTCTTTCGCAGTATATCAACAAGTAGACTGTCAAATTACAGCGGGGAGGGGAGGAAGATCTGGGGGAGATAATAGATCAACCGAAGGACTTTTATACATGCATATAAGTACAACCAATGGACACAAAACTCTGGGGAGGGAGGGGATGTGTGGGACAGAGGGAGGGGGGCAAAAAAAAATCAATAAAATATATTAAAAAAAAAGAATAAATCTAAATGGACATTTAAAAAAAATAAAAAATAAAAAAGTCTTTCGGTTAAATAGTGAAGTTGTCTCATTTCCCAGGCAACTGGAAACTATTGGGAGTTTTCTTTGAAGGGACCTGGCCTCCAAATTACTCCATTACTCCCGCACCCCTGCTTTTAAGCTTTTAGATAACACCTTCATTTCTGGGATCTATTGTGCCACATGGAACAGATGTGAACATTTCCTGGTTTCTCACAAGCGAATAGCTATCTCATCTTCCTGAAAGGCAAACTGCTTAGCTTGCCTCAGTTTCCTTAGCCATGAAATGAAGGGGAGAGCAGATGGATGTCTGATTCCTTCCAGCTCTACTTCCGTACAGCGGTGCAGAGGAAGGAACACCACCCGAGGGAAGTCAGGCCTCTGAAGCTGGATAGACCTAGTTGGAATTTTGTTGTTGCTGTTAATCCTCACCTGGGGATATTCTTTCCATTGACTTTGAAAGAGAGAGAAACATCCATGTGAGAGAGACACATCTATTGGGTTGCCTCCTCCACGCACCTCCGTGGCGGCAGGGATCCAGCCTGCAGCGGACATAGATGCCCTTGACCGGAATGGAGAACTCTAACCACTGAACAAACCAGCTAGGGCCCAAGTTGGAATTTTAACCCTCATTTCCCCCAGCTCTATAACGGGGGTAATGCTAGGTTATCTCTCAGGGTAATTAATCAAAGCAGCGGGCAGAGGGCTATGTCAGAAAGGCTTCCCAGAAAGGTGAGGGTCCCTGGCTCCCTATTCCTCCAGGCCTTTCAGCCCGCCCCTGGCTGGCCTCCTCTTACTAGCACAGTGAGAAGCCACTTCTAGTCCTTATCATGTGCAGAGATACGTTTTCTGGGAAGGGAAAGCCAGCAGCCTGGGGGGTAGCGTCACAGGTTCTTGGTTGCTTCCTGGCCTGGTCACCGCGGTAGCGCGCAGTTACCATTCCAGGTCTTGTTGAAATATCGCAGGAGGTGGCAACAGAACCAAAGGACACTATCGCTATGGATGCAAAAGGGGCTCACCAGGGCCCGGCAGCAGATCCCCCAAGTCTTCTCCTCGGGGATCAGTAGGGTCCTTTTTCTGCAGTGAGAATCCAGGGAGGCTAACAGTATTTGGGGACTGGAAGCAGCCATTGCGCGCGGAGAAACCAAGGGCCAGAGAGGGAAGGTGACTTTCCCACCATCGCTCAGCCAATCAAGCAGCAGAGGCGAGAACAATTTTTTGTTGTGTACACGGTCACCATCCTCTACATTTGAACGCAGTCGGTCTTGTTTAAGAGCTTGGACTCTCATGGTGGACAGTCCTGCTCACCTGACCCCTTCTTCCCAGCTCTTTGACTTGGGGAATGAGGCTTCCCCTCTCTGGCCCCAGGGGCCTCACCTATAAAGCCCCATAGTAAACCCTTATCTGTTGTGAGGGTGAAAAGCCACACCGGATAGCGCTTGACACCGTGCCTGGGACGGTCAGCTCCCACGGGTGGTTCTAACGATCATCACTTACCATTTCTAGGAAGGGTTGCCGCCCCCTCCCTCTCCACCTCCAGATCCGACGTGATCCCCCACCCGCCCCCTCCGAGGAGCCCAAGGCCAGGGCCGAGGAGCGGGCCCGCGGCTCACCTGGCGAGGCCAGCAGCACCTTGGCTCCGCAGCACTGGAAGCAGTGCAGCAGGGACTTGGCGCGGATGTTGTAGTTGAGGCACGACATGGCGCAGCCCAGCTTGGCCAGCCCCAGCCACAGCCACACGAAGGCCGGCTCGTTGCCCATGAACACGGCCACGCAGTCGCACTGGCGCAGGCCCAGGTGGTCCCGCAGCGCCCGCGCCACCTGGTTGCTGCGCCGGTCGGCCTGCGCGTAGGTGAGGGTCTCGTCCCGGTAGAGCAGGAAGGGCTTGTGCGGGGTCCGGCGCGCCTGGTCCAGGAAGTCGTGCAGGACGGTGCGCACCGGCCGCCGCCGCCCGAACCGGCGCACCCGGCTGGCCAGGCCGGCCACGTGCAGGAAGAAGCAGGCGTCCTGGAAGAGGTAGGGGCAGCACAGGTTCACCAGCAGCGGCAGCAGCAGCAGCCCCGCCACGGCCGTGTAGACGGCGGGCAGCATGGCGCCGAAGGGGCCCCCGGTGCCCTCCAGGGCGGAGGGCGCGCTCCGGGCGTGCAGCGCGGCGGCGGCGGGGATGCTCCGGGGACGGCGGGCGGGCTGCGCGGGGCGCCCGGGAGGCTGCGGCGGCGGCGGCGGCGGAGAGCCTGGGCGGCCGGCACCTTCGCAGGCTCGCGGGCAGGTGCAGTGGCGAGGGGACCGCGCCGCGAGGCTCCGGAGGCGACCTGCCCGCTGAGCCCGCCCCCTCGTGGGAGAGCAGCCACCTGCGCGCCGGCCCGCCCCAGGGAGTCCCTGCGGCTTCAGGCGGCTCCGGGGACTCTGACACCGCCCCGCCCGCCCGCCCGCCTCTGGGCGTCTGGGGTGGCCGGGATTGGGGAGGTGGGGGGAGGGGGGTGGGCAAGACTGGACTCCTGAGTTGTGACCGAAGTACTTGACACCTCGGAGGAGCCGCAGTTTCCTTATAAAAATGGTGATGACCCGGGGAGAGGGCAATGGGGGAAAAAGGAGACATATGCAATACTTTATTTTTAAAAATATATGTTATTGATTTTCTACAGAGAGAAAGGGAGAGGTATAGAGAACCAGAAACATCGATGAGAGAGAAACGTCGACCAGTTGCCTCTTGCACACACCCCCTACCAGGGATGTGTCCGCAACCAAGGTACATGCCCTTAACCGGAATCGAACCTGGGACCTTTCAGTCCGCAGACCAACGCTTTATCCACCGAGCCAAACTGGTTTTGGCTATATGTAATACTTTAAACAAGAAAGAATTAACAAAGAAATGGTGATAAGACACCCTTAGTGGAGGTTCAGGTTCGAGGAGGTAATGCAGGTGTAGGGCTGTCATGTATTGCTGCTTTCATAGAGTGCCTTACGGGGATGACTTATTTGTGACGCTCAGTGAAGCGCCCTAGGAATACCAGCCAGTCCTAGCATTTGTTGGTAGCAGGTAGCAGGTGCGCTGCCAAATCGGAATCCCATCTCTCCTTTCGAGTCCTGGGGCTTTCAGCCTGGTCTCTCTTTGGTTCTCAGATTGGCTATGCTCCCTTCTCTACCCCATGCCCAACCCCAGTGGTGGATAAGGGCCCGGGACTGTATTCCTACTTGGCCCTCCTGGCCCAGTCAGCACAAAGGTAGGGTGAGGTAGTGCCATATTATGACAACTGAAATCAAGCCCCTGAGATGTCCTATATAATAAAAGCGTGATATGCTAAGATGCTCAACTGCTCGCTGTGATGTACACTGACCGCCAGGGGGAAGATGCTCCAACCGGTAGACCGGTAGGTGAGCTTGCTTCTGGGGTGTGACCTTTGGGGACTGAGCAAGGTGGGCTGGACACGCCCTGGAGGCCTCCCATGGTCCTTCCCCCACTGGCCAACCTCCTGCGTTCCTCCCTGCCCTGATTGTGCACTGGTGGGGTCCCTTGGCCTGGCCTGCACCCTACCGCAATCCAAGACCCCTCAGGGGATGTTAGAGAGCCAGTTTCAGCCCAATCCCGCAGGCCAGGCCGAAGGACCCCACTGGTGTATGAATTTGTGCACTGGGCCTCTAAAATATATATATATATATATATATATATATATATATATATATATATATATATTTTTTTTTAAAATTTAAAATATTTTTATTGATTTCAGAGAGGAAGAGAGAGGGAGAGAGAGAGAGAAACATCAAGGATGAGAGAGGATCATTGATCAGCGGCCTCCTGCATGTCCCACAGTGGGGATAGAGCCCGAAACCGAGGTATGTATGTGCCCTGGAATGGAACCATGACATCCTGGTTATAGGTATAATAGATGCTCAACTGCTGAGCCATGCCTGCAGCGCCCTGGGGTATTTCAATTTGTTTTAATATTTTGTTCTGTTAAGTGAACTCCAACCCCCCTTGCCCCTTTGAAGATTTCAGCCCAATTCAACACACATTTACTACGTGGCTCTGTGAGAGAATGTACAAAACAGAGGAAATTAAGCAAACATTGGCATTTCTCAAAAGCCATTTCTTTTAGTGTGACCTTTTCTTTTAATTAGTGAATCCTCGCTGCTTGCTACAGAGGAGGGTCAGGATATGAGTAAAACAGTGTTTCACTTTCTTCCTCTCCTTTCTCCTCCTCTTCCTCCTCCTCCTCCTCTTCCTCCTCCTCCTCCTCTTCCTCCTCCTCTTCCTCACCTGAGGATATGTTTTCATTGATTTTAGGGAGAGAGGAAGGGAGGGAGGGAGGGAGGGAGGGAGGGAGGGAGGGAGAGAGAGAGAGAGAGAGAGAGAGAGAGAGAGAGAGAGAGAGAGAAAGAGAGAAACATTGATGTGATCATTTGGTTCCATATGTGCCTGGACCAGGGATTGAACCTGGAACCTTTTGGTGTACAGGACAATGCTCCAATCACTGACCCACCCAGCCAGAGATAAAAGTAAGAATGCTTACTCCTGCCAGACACTCTGCTAGTGGCTTCCTGCTTATAATTTTGTCATCTAAAGGTGGCATTATCATGCTCACTTACAGACAGGAAAGGGACCCTTGGAGAGGAGAACTAACACAGCTAGTATGAGATGGAACTAGTATCTGTTTTTGACTGGTATCTGTTTGGTTCCGAGCCCACTCATGTATTGCCTTCCTATTCTCTAGGTTTCTTCTTTGCATGTTTTCTTTTTCCTTCAGCAAATTTTCTCTCACAATCTTCCCCTCCCCATGTTTAAAAAATATATATATTTTGTTGATTTCAGAGAAGAAGGGAGAGGGAGAGAGAGAGAGAGAGAAACATCAATGACGAGAGAGAATCATTGATTGGTTGCCTCCTTATGTACCCTACCGGGGATTGAGCCTGTAACCTGGGCATGTGCCCTTGACCAGAATCAAACCTGGGTCCCTTCAGTCAGATGTTTTATCCACTGAGCCAAACCAGCTAGGGCCCCTCCCCCACATTTTTACTCTCCTCTTTTTATTCCTGGGATCAGCTCTCTGGCTTTCCCCGACTATTTCCAGCTACCATCTAGTGTCTGCTTGCATCATTTCTCTAGGGAGGAGTTGGTGGCCTTCCTTACCCCCGAGGAGAAGGCAGTAGTGTTGATCTAAGGAGGGCTCAGGACAGAAACCTTTCTGGCTGGCACCTCTTCTTTCCTGGTGAAGCTCAGAGCCAGCCCTCCGTTTCCATCCCAATGCCACCCTTCATGACTAGTCACTCCAAAGCCTCTTAGATTGCTCTGGTCTCATCCTTAAATAGCTACACTGCAGATTGCTAGAATATTGTAAATGCTCACTTCTCCCTTATTCTGAGGGTTCCATGAGCCTGTGAATCAGCAATTTTTCAGTGAAATAAAATAAGACTAAAACTGGCTTAAGCAGAACAGGAATGAAAGCAGTAACTGCAGAGGCCAGAGATAGGACAGGCTTCAGGAGCCTTCATTTGTGGGATAAGTGCTGGGACCTGGACCCAGGTTCTCTTTTCACCATTTCTCTGTGTCACCGCCTCCATTCTCAGGTAGGCTGTCCATCATGATCTAAAGATGGTTGCCAACCACTTAAGGTTACATGTGTCCTCTGTCAACTTCAGACAGAATGTAAATCTTTAAAAATATATATTTTTATTGATTTCAGAGAGGAAAAGAGAGCGAGAGAGAGATGGAACCATCAATGATGAGAGAGAATATCATTGAACAGCTGCCTCCTGCAGGCCCCTAACTGGGGATCAAGCCTGCAACCTGGGCATGTGCCCTTTACTGGAATTGAACCTGGGACCCTTCAGTCTGCAGGCCGACTCTCTGTCCATTGAGCCAAACCGCCAGGGCAAGATCTTTTTTATTTATTTATTTATTTATTTATTTATTTATTTATTTATTTATTTATTTTAAAAGAAATCTTTATTTTATTTTTTTAAAAACTCATAACCCATGGACACAGACAATAGTGTGGTGAAGGCTTGGGGCAGGAGGTGAGTGTGGGCTAGAAGGGGTTAATAGGGAAAATAAAAGTGACATATGTAATACTTTCAACAATAAAGATTAAAAAAAAAAAATCCTGGACTGGGCTATGTGCCCATCCTTGGACCAATCTTTGTGGCCTGGGGAAGAGGAATGCTGGTTACTTTAAGCCGGTCAGGGCGCACCCACGGACCTGGGAGTAGAGTCATTCACATACTAGTATCGTGAAGTGGAGACAGAGTCACAGATACAGAGAACAAACAGACAGCTGCCAGAGGGGAGAGTGCTGGGGGCTGGGTGAGAAGGGAGATGGGATTAAGTAAAGAAAAGATTCCTGGACAGAGACAACAGTATGGTGATTGCTAGAAGGTGGGATGGGGTGGGAGTTGAAGAAGGAAAAGGAGGGATAAATGGTGGAAGACTTGACTTGGGGTGGTAAACACAATACAATATAGTACAGATGATATATTATAGAATTGTATACCTGAAACCTATATACTTTTATTAACTAATGTCACTCCAATAAATTAAAATTAAAAAAAATCTCATATTGTGGAAAATATCAGGGTATTATTTAAAAGGTGAGAGGAAGGGAGAAGAAACAAATTTAAATTTCTTACCTTTCTTCCTTTCTTTCTTCCTTTTCTTTGAACACATCTTCCCAATGATTCTAGTGTCAAGCCTGGGCTCTACATTGAACTCTACCACCAGCCTAATAATATTTTTGTAAATATTGCTATCATCTTATACCTTCACTGCTCAATTCACTTCAGTGACTCCCATTGCTTTACATCCTCTGTCACTCATGCCATCTATGGGCATTTGTCATATTTTTACAGCATATTTATCATATTTTTACTAGAATACCTGGAGAACAGAATACTGAGCTGTGTCCCTGAGGAAGGAGGGGCTCAGGAGCTTAGCACATTGCTTACCCTTTCTAGGAACATCTTCTGGGAAGCTTTGGTTTATAAAATGAAGTTTAAACTTTATTTTCTGGCTCTTTGGCATTTGACTTGAGCTTTCACTGTACTCAATGAACAAATATTTTTTGAGTTTCTACTATGAGCAGATTATCATCAGGCATTAAATATTTAAAATGGGCCAAAACTTCTGGGAGTGGCCAGGCCTGAAGTGGCTGGGCCGGGAGCGGCCAGGCCTGGAGTGGCCGGGCCTGGAGCAGCTGGGCCCATAGCAGCTGGCCCAGAGCAGCAGCAGCCAGCCCCAGAGTGGCAACAGCTGGGCCCAGAGCAGCCGGACCCGGAGCAGCCAGGTCGGGAGCAGCCAGGCCTGGAGCGGCAGCAGCCAGGCCCAAAGCAGCTGGGCTTGGAGTGGCGGCAGCCGGGCCCTGAGCAGCCAGGCTGGGAGCGGCCAGGCTGGGAGCAGCCAGGCCCGGAGCAGCCGGGTCCAGAGCAGCCAGGCCCAGAGCAGCAGTGGCCAGGCCCGGAGCAGGTGGGTGTGGAGCTTCCCGGAGCAACAGAGGCCAGGCCTGGAGCAGCCAGGCCTGGAACAGCTCGCTCCTCGCCTGCCCATGCCCCAGGGCTGCTTCTCAGACATGGCAGGAAACTTTTGGGGGAACTTGAGGGTCTGCTGAATCAAGTGATAAAGGCTTAGATCTGGATGTGTTGAGTTAGTATAGTGCTGGGGTGTTGATCTGTGAGTGCCTTGTGTGGGGTCTGGATGAGGTTGGTTGATCTATTTGGAAATGTTTTTTGTGTGAAGTGTATCCTTGGGCATGTGGAGGTATTATTGATTTGAGAAAATGCTAAGTAATTGATTTGCTACCTGAAAAATTTAAAGTTCTGAAAGTTTAAGAAAAGAGGTTTTAAAGCTAACACCTTAATTTCAATGGAGAAAGGGGAGGACAAGCCCTTGCCACCCAGAACAGGTAATCCAATTCCAGCCAGCTGCTATCTTTAAACAATGTGTTCATTTACATTTGAATGGCTACTCTTTTCAAGTTTGCTTCTCAATTCCCAGGGCAGAAAAAACAAGGTTTAAAATTATTAGATTTTAAAATTTATTCTTAAAAATATAAAAGTTTATTAAAAAAAAAAACAACCAAGGAAATTAAAAAACCTGATGAACAATATTAACTGTTGATTATAATAGAATCAGAGATACGGGAGGGGAGTGGATTGACAATTCTCGGGGGGGGGGGAAAGGGGAGTGGTGGATGCGGGAAGAGACTGAACATTAACTATGGATGAGGACAATGGGGGGTGGGGAAAGGGCAGAGGGTGGGGTGGAAACCTGGTGGAGGGGGGAAAAATGAGGAACTTTTGTAATAATATGAACAATAAAGATTGATTTAAAAAAAATAAAATGGGCCAAAACTTAATTCCACCTACTATTTTTCAAGAACACTTTGTATTAGAAAAATATCATGCACATCTCTTTTCCACGGTTTTGTTCTTGCCTTTTTTCACCCCTAAACTCCCCAGCCCTCTAAATGCCCTCTAAAAAGGCTGGGGAAAGGTCAATTGGGGATAAAAAGGAGATATATGTACTACTATTTGTAATTCTTTAAACAATAAAAAACACACCCAATCAAGAGCCAGGCTGTGTGGTTACAACCCACCCCTCTATTCTGTTAACATTGTTTCTGTTAAAAGTGTTTTTGGAAAAGATGAATTAACTAATAGACAAATGTCATATTTGTGAAAGAGTTTCAGAAACTAGCTTCAGGAAGGCTAACTCCAGCAACCAGATGTTCCAGTTCCAGATTTGCTTTCAACCATAAAAACCAGACCTCCACTTGACTAGTTTCAAGATAATCATCAGAATGGACTGTGCTGACTTAGATGCAGAGAACTTTCAGATCACTTCCCCCTGCCTTGGCCAGGGCAGGGGGACCTCAGGCTGCACCCCCACCTCAGCACCAGGCCAGAGGACCTCAGGCTGTGCCCCCCACCTGGAGGAGCTTAATGGGGGACCTCAGGCAATGCACCCCGCCTGGCAGGGCATGATGGGGCCCTCAAGGCACGTCCTCCACCCTAGTGCCATGCCAGGGTCCTCAGGCCATGACCCCTACCTCAGCGCCATGCCAGGGGACTTGAGGGTGTGCTGGGGGGCCTGAGGTTGTGCCCTCCATCTGGTGCTGGGCCAGGGGATCTGAGGCTGTGCCCCCTACCTGGTGGGGCTTGATGGGGGATGGGGCCAGCTGGGTCTGGATCTTGTCCAATGGGGTGGGGTCGGCTGTGTCTCGCACGCTTTGGAGATGCTATGGGTGGGCGGGGACTTGACTCTAGGTCCTTTGGCGCATCTCAGACTCTGACAAGAGGAAGATTTTCATATACACTTTACTAATTTTCTTTCATCTCCGACACTTCTATTATAGAGAAAGGGCAAATGGCAATAGTAAAATACTTCCTCTAATTAATCCCCTTTTGATGTGCATGAATTTTGTGCACCAGGCCACTAGTATTTCATAAGGACATTTAGCCATTGAAGACAATTAACCATTCAGCATTAGCTAGTAGGATATTGTGCAAGCTATTAATAGACTTCTCTTAGCATTTTCATTAGTCAGGAGTATAATGGTGTTGGGAAAATCTAATAAAGATAAGCAATGGTAATTGGTTGTTATAGATTAATTAATGCAGAACATATAAATTTTGGATTTAATCATCACTGTTTGGAAGTGTTCTGTGTCTTTTCAGGGAAGATGAATGAACATTGAGAGAAAACTGACATTTTTTTTTCCTCAATTATGACACTTCTTTTCATTAAGCATGAGTTTTATTACCAGTAATTATCTTCTTTCCTTTTAGCAGACTGGTGTAGAATCACACAGCCATAATTAAGTGGAAATTATTGTCTCCCCCCCCCCCCCGCAAATATATTTTTATTGATTTCAGAGAGTAAGGGGGAGGGAGAGATAGAAACATTAATGATGAGAGGAAATCATTAATTGGCTGCCTCCTGCACACTCCCCTACTACTGGGGATTGAGTCTGAAACCTGGGCATGTACTTTGGGAATTAAACCAAGACCTCCTGGTTCATAGGCTGTGCTAACCACTGAGCCACCAGCCAGGCTAGTTCTTTCACATTTGCTCTTCTGTATAACAAAGGCTAAATATATTTTAGATCCCTGACAAGTCTGTGAATATTCTTTTTTAAAAATATATATATTTTATTGATTATCCACAGAGAGGAAGGAAGAGGGATAGAGAGCTAGAAACATCAAGGAGAGAGAAACATCGACCAGCCACCTCCTGCACACCCCCTGCCGGGGATGTGCACGCAACCAATGTACATGCCCTTGATTGGAATCGAACCTGAGACCCTTCAGTCCACAGACCGAAGCTCTATCCACTGAGCCAAACCAGTTTCGGCATCTTTGTGAATATTCTAAAAACCATTGAATTGTATACTTTAAATGGGTGAATTGCATGATATATGAATTATCCTATATAATAAAAGCTTAGTATGCAAATTGTCCCCCTGACTGGGAGTTTGATTGCTTGCTATGATGTGCACTGACCACCAGGGGGCGGCATGGAACATGGTGATGTGGCACTGGCAGTGGGCAGCAGTGGAGGCACTGCTGGCCTCAATGGACCCCGGGGCTGTGGCAGGATCGTGGAGCAGGTGAGTGGGTGGTGCCAGGCCAATGAGGCAGCAGGGGCAGGGCATTAAGGGAGCTGGGTGGGAGAGGGGGGAAAACCCGACTAATCATTCTGCAGATGCCCACCAGCAGCCAGCAGGCCCTAATCGCCTGATTGGGGCTGGGCCCCAGGCTGGGACAGGAAACTGGGTTGGATGGTGGTGACCAACCTTCCGCGGTACCTGGGCAGGGGGCTGCAACCTCTCACTGGTTACCTAGGGGTGGGGGCGATGGGGACGGAGGTGTGGTGCGAATGCGGGGTGTCCATCGAGCTTGCTCTCACCCCCCCTGCTACACTCCTCGGGACGCCAGGGCTTGTGCACTGGGGAAGCACCTGTGCTCAGGTGCCGTGCACCCGTGAGGAGCCTGCCGGCACCTGCATGGCCTCTTCCTGGTGAGCCGGGTCACAGCAGCCGGGACTGCAGTGGCTGGTCAGACTCCCCGAGGTTGGTCAGACTCCCCGAGGTAGGAGCCAGTCTGTGGGGCTGGCCGGGAGAGAGTGCACTGCCCGCCAGCTTCCGAGCGGTGCCGCTGGGTGGCCCAGAGGCCCATGTTGTGTCCCTGCCTGCAGTGTCTGGCCATGCTTACCACATCTTCACATGGGGACTGTGGGGGGGAGGGTGGGGGGTGGGGTGGTGGTGCACGGGACCTAGATGCTGCCCAGGGGCCCAGAGGTCAGCTGGGACCTGCCCTTCCACTCCTGACGCTTGAGCTTCGATTGCTGGCCAGGCCTAGGGAACCGCACCTGTGCATGGATTTCATGCACTGGGCCTCTAGGACTACAATAAAACTGTTATCAAAGAAACAAAAAGAAAATGAGGGATAAAAGTAGTGAGAAAAACTTCGAGAAAGCATTTATTTCACACTTAGTAAAATTTCCACTAGATGGCAGTAACACCTCAGGAATAAGATTCCTAAACTGCTTGGAAAAGGGCTAAATCTACTTGGAAGGCACTGTGAATCTTGCGTGCAGTCTCCTGCCCGGTGCAGAAATTCTTTAAATGGATTGACTCTTCAGATCATAGTAATTTAACTTTTAAAACCTAGTTCTCAATCCTGTTGATCTCACTGTAGTCTAACAAACGAGACTCTCCTGAATCAATCTCTACACGGGCCTCAAATCAGACTAGATACTATGAAGAGTAAGTATTAAAACTAATGTTAAGCCAAAACCGGTTTGGCTCAATGGATAGAGCGTAGGCTTGGGGACTGAAGGGACCCGGGTTCAATGCCGGTCAAGGGTATGTACCTTGGTTGCGGGCATATCCCCAGTAGGGGGTGTGCAAGAGGCAGCTGATCAATGACTCTCTCTCATCGATGTTTCTAACTCTCTATCTCTCTCCCTTCCTCTCTGTACAAAATCAATAAAATATATTTAAAAAAAATAAAACTAATGTTAAGATTCAGTAAAATGTATTTTTAAACCTACAGTTAATTAAAGTTTCTTTATGATAAGTATTCCAAACTCTTTATTCTTAGTTCAACTTAGTTTGATCATGATTTTAAAAACAGGTAAAAAAATAGACAACATTAAAAGTAAGCTAAACAGCAAGAGTCTTAATCCAATTAAGAACTGGCAGCTATCTTCAGGAATTGTAGAGGTAAATATCACACTCCCCATAAATTCAGCAGATCTTGCAAAAATCACTGTTTAATATCAGTCACAGCCTTTCATGGCTCTGCTAGGCTCGAGGAACTAAGCAGCTTCCATTGGCAGGATCATCCCATCAGCTAGGCAGGTCAGCAACTAGTCTTATTGCCAAAAGCCACATATTGAGAGCCTGGGAAGCGGCCTGGAACCTGCAAGCAAGTGCCAAACTGCAGGATTCCTCTGCTCTTCATCCTGGTGTTTGGCTGCTTCCTACTTCCCAGCTGGGAGTGGGAAAGTGGTCCACACAGGGATTCTTGTAGCTCTGGGCTGAGCTGGGGATCCTGTTTGAGGAAGTGACAATACAGTCCCGAGAAGTGACTTAACAAGACCAAGCACAATATTCGCTAGTGTAATATGAGGCGGAACCAACTGTTTCGGTAAGTGTGGAGGGGAGCAGTGGTTCCCTCCACTGGGACTAGCCAGAAGGGCTTCCAGGAGAAGGTGAGCTCTGAAGGAAGCGTTGAAGGGAGTGTAGGTATGAGTTGGTATTTGGGAAAAGGTAGACACTGTGGCTAGGAGGAAAGATGTAAAAAAATAAATAAATAAATAATTGCAAATATGCCATCAACATTATTTCCTTCTTCCATGATGAAATGAAGGAAAATATGATTTGATTGTGAATGCAAAAATAGTATATAATGGTCATAAGATTTTTTTTTGTGTGTGAATGTCTTTTACTTTTTCTTCCCCTCCTTTGCATTTCTACCACCAATATCATACTAGATGTTGGCTTTAATTACGAATACTGTAGGCTTTGCTATTATATACGTAAGCGACGAATCCACTACTTTTACCATCACCAGTGAGATTTGTATTTTCGTATGCTTTCTTGTCAGGTCAGCACCCTTTAAGTTTTAAGACTGGTGTAATGGCAATGATAGTCTCATGGGGGTTCCCTTGTACGTAACAGATTATTTTTCCTTTGATGCTTCTAGGACAGCAAGACTTGTAAAAGTTTCCCTTGGGAGATACTGGAGTTTGGAGCATGGTAGAGGGAGGGTGCAAAGATGACACCTGCTGGCTGGAATGGTAGAGGGAGAGCATATAGATGGTGCCCACAGAGGGAGGGAGGGAGAGAGGGGAAAAGAGAGAGAGAGAGAGAGAGAGAGAGAGAGAGAGAGAGAGAGAGAGAGAGAGAGAGAGGGAGAGAGAGAGGGAGAGAGAGAGGGAGAGAGAAGACTAACACTGAAAATAAAGATAAAGATAAAAATAAAAATAAAGATAAAGATAAAGATGCTGGCTCTTAGATTTGTGCAGAATGAGATTCTGCTCTTCAGGCTTACACTTTAGGAGCCTCATTCACGTAATGTTGGCTGCCCTGGGGCAGGTGAGTCTGAGCACTCAGGTCCTTTAAGAGCCATTTATCAGATCCTTATAGCCCTGGGTCTCATTATGGGGAACCGCCTGGGTTTTGAAAGCTAAGTGTTTTGAGAACTCACCTCTCAGATGAAGGTCTTAAAAGTTGGGGTGCTTAATGTGGGGTTCAAGGAGAAGCTCCTGGTTTTGACTTCCCTTTATGGTGAAATTGTGGTTCAGCCTCTGCCCAGCTCACTGTTGTTTCCCTCTTGTTTGTGTGATGTGAGGGCCGGAGGTTTTTAGGTGTTTTTCCAGAGGAAGTTGTCCTGTGTGTAGCTGCAGAATCGATGTGTCTATGGGGGAAGGTGAACCCATGATCCTCCAGTCACCAGAACCTTCTTCTCAGAGTTTTACTCTAAAAAAATCCTTCTCTGATGGGAATCAAGAACCATGGACTGCGATTGTGAGACCTCAGAGAGTCTGGAAACTTTCCCTCTTCCCCAAGTGTTTTTGTCTTGTTTTTCTTCTCCTGTGCAGATCATCAGTGGACACCCTTAAGAGGGAAAGGGCCTGTGTGTTTGTCTTGAGGGGCAGCACAGCAGGAAGAGGAAAAGGAATGACTGCCCTTATTGCAGCTGGTCTTAGGAAGGGGGACAGAACCCTAAGGGTTGGGCCGATGGAGGCAGCTTTAAGAAAAAGGGAAAAGAGCAATGAGGAGGTGGCTCCGGGAGCAGGTGTGGGCCAAGAGTGTCTTGGGAAATCACAGGCACTAGATATCTGACTCACAGGTTTTTTTCATGGCAGGCTTCTAGAAGGTTCTGGTTCATTCTCAGTTAGTACTCTCCCAATCTGCTTGCATGATGGAACCATCTTAGGAACTTCAAATAGTACAGACCACCCTCCCCCCCACCCCATCCCGTCTGAGCCCAGAACTGCAGAATCAGAATCTCCAGGAGTGGGGCCCACAGGTCTCTATGTAAAAGTCCTCTGTTGGCTCTCTTGCAGTTTATTCAGGTGGATATTTAGAAACCACAGCTGTCAACATATTACAACTTATACATAAATAATTTCCCTCAGAGAAGCTGAGTGTGTTGTTTTATTCCACGAGTGTCTTAAGCCCAGGAACTAGCATAAATAAAGTCATGTTATGGTACATGATACATATTAATACACTTTGGAAAATAACACTTACTGGTTAATGATATTTATGGTACTTTTAAACTTTTCCCCATCCTTGCTTATCTATATTATATCTACTTAAAGAGTTCCTAGTGTCGATTGGGAAGGGTGCTGGGTAGACAGGGAAAGGGTTATTGCTCCCACATCACACGTTAGCAAATTGATTGTAAGTGACTTAAGAAGGGGCTGAGGCCAGTTGTAAGTCAAGAGTCAGGACCTGTACTGACAACCTGGCTCATCTTAGACGGTTGGAAAGCTGTGAGTTCCCCTTGCATCAGGTTGTCACGGTTACCTGGGGAATCTCCTAAATATCAGTGAGGACTCAATGTATCCATCTTTCCTACCCTGTTGTTCTCTTTCCATTGTTTTCAGGCTCTTAATTACACAGGAAGAAATCTTCTTTTAACTTTCCCAGCTCATCTCATTTTCCTTGTAGGCTGTTAGAACAAGTCATCTATAACAACTGACTCCAGCATCAATTTTCTCTCTTAGTCTTTATAGTCTCTTTCCTCTCTTCTTTGCTCCACCCAAGTAACTGTAATTTAGGTCACACAATTCACCCTCACAGTTAATTAAAATAGACACTTCTGAAAACATTCTTCATTTCCCACGGCCACCCTTTTCCTGCCTTTCACATCCTCTTTTCCCACGAGCTACTAGTCTTTCCTCAGTCCCTCTTTTTCCTCCTCCTCCTCCTCCTCCTCCTCCTCCTCCTCCTCCTCCTCCTCCTCCTCCTCCTCCTCCTTCTTCTTCTTCTTCTTCTTCTTCTTCTTCTTCTTCTTCTTCTTCTTCTTCTTCTAGCAACAAGTGAATATTTATTTATTTATTTATTATTATTATTATTTTTTAATTTTTTTCAGAGAGAGGAAGAGAGAGGGAGATAGAAACATCAGTGATGAGAGAGAATCATTGATTGGTTGCCTCCTGCACACCCCTACTGGGAATCAAGCCCAAAACCCAGGTATGTGCTCTGATAGGGAATTGAACTCTGATTTCCTGGTTCATAGGCTGATGCTCAACCACTGAACCCACAGGCCTGGCAGAACACCAGTGAATTTTATATCTGACTTTTGGTTTGTCAGTTTATAATGTTCTTTAATATCCATAAATGAGTGAGGCCATGTGGTATTTCTCTTTCATTGACTGGCTTATTTCACTCAGCATGATGTTCTCCAATTCCATCCAGGTTGCTGCAAATGATGAGAATTCCTTCTTTTTTATGGCAGCATAGTATTCCATTGTGTAGATGTACCATAGTTTTTGGATCTAATCATCTGCTGACGGGCACCTAGGCTGTTTCCAGATTCTAGCTATTGTAGATTGTGCTGCTATGAACATAGGGGTGCATATATCCTTTCTGATTGGTGTTTCTAGTTTCTTGGGATATATTCCTAGGAATGGGATTACTTGGTCAAATGGGAGTTCCATTTTCAGTTTTTTGAGGAAACTCCACACTGTTCTCCATAGTGGTTGCACCAGTCTGCATTCCCACCAGCAGTGCACGAGGGTTCCTTTTCCTCCACAACCTCACCAACACTTGTCATTTGTTGATTTGTTGATGTTGGCCATTCTGACAGGTGTGAGATGGTACCGCATTGCTGTTTTGATTTGCATCTCTCGGATAATTAATGACTTTGAGCATGTTTTCATGTGCCTTTTGGCCTTCCTTCTGTCTTCTTTTGAAAATATTCTATTTAGGTCCATTGCCCATTTTTTAATTGGATCATTCATCTTCCTTTTATTTAGTTGTATAAGCTGTCTGAGATGTTGGAGATTAAACCTTTATCAGTGGTAACATTTGCAAATATGTTCTCCCACACAGTGGGCTTTCTTGTTGTTTTGTTGATGGTTTCTTTTGCTGTAAAAAAGCTTTTTATTTTGATGTAGTCCCATTTGTTTATTTTCTCTTTAGCTTCCATTGCCCTAGGGGCAGTATCAGTGAAGAAGTTCTTTTGGCATATGTCTGAGATTTTGTTGCCTGTGGATGCTTCTAGTATTTTTATGGTTTCCTGTCTGATGTTTAAGTCCTGTATCCATTTTGAGTTTATTTTTGTGAATGGTGTAAGTTGGTGATCTAGTTTCATTCTTTTGCATGTATCTGTCCAATTTTCCCAACACCATTTATTGAAGAAACTGTCTTGATTCCATTGTATATTCGTGCCTCCTTTGTCAAATATTAATTGAGCATAGTGATTTGGGTTGATATCTGGGTTCTTGAACCTCCTTTTCCTTCTTATCCTTCCAGTTATTGCTCCAGTCATCCCCACACAGGCCCCAACTGGGTCCCCTCTTCTGCTCTCCTCACTCATCACTCCCTACACACAGCTTCCAACAAAGAATTCTCTACAGTCAACATCCAATTCAAAAGGCCATGTAGGCCGGGACCCGTTTGGCTCAGTGGATAGAGCGTTGGACTGCAGACTGAAAGGTCCTGGGTTCGATTCTGGTCAAGGGCATGTACCTTGGTTGCGGGCACATCCCCAGTAGGGGGTGTGCAAGAGGCAGCTGATCGATGTTTCTCTCTCATCGATGTTTCTAACTCTCTCTTCCTCTCTGTAAAAAAAAAAAATCAATAAAAATATATTAAAAAAAACCCCAAAAAACAAAAATCAAAACAAAACAAAAGGCCATGTAGGCCTCTCAGAGCCTGTGCTATTAGGTCTAAATTTTTAGGCTTCTTGATCTTCCATACCCTTAAATGGTTGTCCTTTTATTCACCATACTCATACTTTGCGACCACCCCTAGTAACTTTCTCACTCCTGCCAGACAAACAGATTTTATACTTCCTACCATGTGCTCATTCTGTCCAGGACATCACCTCATGAAGAAGCTCTTTCTTCCTACGCCTTGCTAGGTGATGTCACTCAGCAGCAAGTTCTTCTCCCAAGGCCGCGTGGAGTTGAGAGAAAACACAGCCTTTGGTCTTGGATAGACACTGGTTCAGACCTTCTACTCTTCAGAAGCTTTCTCATCTTCAAGAGGAGGATGTCGACTCTTTTTATTAGTAAGTCTATGGTGAAGACCTCAGATAATTTTGACTAGCCCTCAGTGGACACAGATTAAAGCTGGCTGCTACGGCTGCACTAACACCAGCTAGCAATCACTGCTCCCTCTCCCGAGGCCCTCTCCGGATAGAGTAGCAATTGGTAATTGTTTTCATGTTTTTCATTTGCACTGTTTTAACATGCATATAATTGTGCTTTGTTTGTGAATTTTAAAAATATTTCAGAACATATTTGAGAATGAATCATGTTCCTCAGTAGGCTGTGTTTTAAATGCTCTTATTGAGCCTTTCATTGGAGTTTAGGACAGTGTAGTACATTATAGTGGGGGATAATGTTTTTCTCCATACTGTCTCAGATTTGGAATTTGGAGGTACTTCGAGGGTTTAGTTGCTGGGAATCTCCTTTATGTACCCACACTGAGAACTGGCACTCTGTTGTTACTGAAAGGGGCCAGACAAAGAGGAGCCAGGTCCTGGCAGATAGATACAGCCTGTGAGGGAATGGGGCACATACTGGCAAGAAGGTCCAGCTGCTGGGAGTGAAAGGAGTAAAGCTAGTAGAGAGATGTGAACCAGCATGATTCAGAGGCCTGAGGACATTCAGGGATTGGACTTTGGTCCTTGGAGGAGGGGTCTGGCCCAGTAAAAGCAAGGTAGAGTTCTAGTTTTCAAGGGTTCCAGGCAGAGACTTGCACAAGGGACTGGGCAGAGGAGAGAAAGTTACCGCACTTCTAGGGTACTCAGAGGTCAAGGGGTGGACTGAAAGTTTCAACCCTCTTATTACATGGTTGACTCCATTGGCAACCAGCCCCCAACCTTAAGTGCTTTCCAAAAGTCACCTCATCAACATAAAAAAGACAAATCAACTCTATCCCTCTAATCACTTAGGAAATTCCAAGAGTTTTAGGGTCTCTATGTCATAAACAGGGACAGAGACCAAATATATATTTCTTATTATATATCCCAATATCCCAGGAATAAGACTTGCTGAGTACCAACAATATGGTAGGCATTCTGCTAGTCATTGAACATAAAGACATGCATGAGACAGAAGTATCTTTTTTCAAGGAGCTTAGAGTCTTAAGGAGAAGACAGACATCATTAAACATCTGCATGATGACAATATGAATCATCCCTTTTGTCTTTGCCCTTTAAGTTATAACCAGTAAGACACCCATAACCCAACCAAGGATGCTTTGCACAGCACACCAGGATGGCTGTGAGATCCATATGGATGTACATCTGAAGGTGGGTGGACTAAACCTGGTGGAGGCAGTGGAACCAAAGGAGCAGTGCTGGCAGAGCCCACGACCAGAGACTCCAGGAAATGTGGCAGCACCTGAGACTGGAGGCTCCAGGAGCTGTGGTGGTACCTGCGGCCCAGGTATCCCCCCTTTTCCCAACAGTGGCAGAAGTGAGATCCCAGCCCTCCAGCACCCACAAACCTAGTGTCACCAGCAGCTGATGACACTCTAAGCACATGGTAACCAAAAGAAAGTGATGCTTAGACAAAGTAGACTTCAAGTCAGAAAAGATAACAAGAGACAAAGATGAATGTTGTATAATGATAGAGGGGACAATTCATCAAGGTAACATAACATTTATTAATATATATGCACCAACATAAAAGCATCAAAGTATATAAAACAACTATTAGCAGACCTAAAGGGAGACACTGACAGCAATCCTATATAATAAAAGGGTAGTATGCAAATTGTCCCCTTGACTGGGAGTTGTCCTGGAGTTTGACCAGGGGGCAAAGATGGCTGGGGGAAGGGAGGGAGTACCTGGCTGGCAGTTGGCAGCTGCTATGGACCCTAACAGTGCACAAATTTTGTGCCTTGGACCTCTAGTACAATAATAATAGGAAACTTTCACACCCCACTTATATCAATATATAGATTATCCAGACAGAAGGTAAATAAGGAAATGTCAGCCTTAAATGACACATTAGACCAGATGGACTTAATAGAACACTCCATCACAAAGCAGCAGAATACACATTCTTATCAATTGAACATAGAACATTCTCAAGGATAGATCATATGATAGGACACAAAATGAATCTCAATAAATATAAGAAGATTGAAATCATATCAAGCATCCTTTTCAACCACCACAGTATGAAACTAGACGTGATGCAGCAAGAGCGGTACTAAGAGGGAAGTTTATATCAATACAGGCCTACCTCAAGAAAAAAGAAAAATCTTAAATAGACAATCTACTCTTACTCCTAAAAGAATGAGGGAAAAAACAACAACAAAAAAGGAAGACCAAAGTCAGTAGAAGGAAGGACATAATAAAACTTAGAGTGGAAAGAAATGAACTAGAGACTAAAAAGACAGTAGAGAAGACCAATGAACCTAAGAGCTCCTTCTTTGAAAAGATAAACAAAATTGACAAAATTTAGCTAGACTCATTCACTAAAAAAAAAAATAAAAAAAAAAGAAAAGAAAAGAAAGAAGGCTCAAATAAATTAAATCAGAAATTAAACAGAAGTTACAATGGATACTACAGAAATTCAAAGAATCATAAATGCCAACTAATTAAAAAAATCTAGAAGAAATAGATAAATTCTTAGGATCAACTTCCAAGACTGCATCATGAAGAACTAGAGAATCTGAAAAGACAGGTTACTAGCGAGGAGCTTGAAATGATAATTAAGTAGCTCCTCTCTCCTCACAAAAGAGTTCAGGACCAAAGATTTGAATGTAAGACCTGAAACCGTAAAACACATAGAAAAGCCCTGGCCAATGTGGCTCAGTTAGTTGAGTACCATCCTGTAAACTGAAAGATCACTGGTGCCTTTCAGCCATCATTTCCTGGCAGGGCACATGTCCAGGTTGTGGGCTGGATCTCCAGTCGAGGTGCATGCAGGAGGCAGCCGATGGATGTTTCTTTCTCACATCGATATTTCTCTCTTTTATCAAATTTTCTCTTTCTCTCTCTCCATCTCCCTTTCTCTCTCTCTGAAAACACACACAACATAACAAAACAAGCAAGCAAACAAACACACACACACAGAGAAGAAAAATAGGTGGCAAGCTTATCTTTTGGACATTTATCTTAGCAATGTTTTTGTGTATCTGACTTGAAATGCAAGGGAAACAAATGCAAGCCTTCCCCTTCCTCCAACCTAGACACACACACACACACACACACACACACACACACACAAACAAAAAACAAAAAACAAAAAACACACAACACACACACACACAAAACACAAAAACAAAAACAAAAACAAAACAATAAACAAAAAACAAATAGGACTACATCAAACTTAAAAGATTCTGTACAACAAAGAACCCATCAACAAATTGAAAAGGCAGTCTACTGAATGGGAAAAGATATTTGCAAATCCGTATGTCTGGTAAGGGGTTAATGTCCAAAATATATAAAGAATTCAATAGCAAAAACCCAATCCAATTAAAAGTGGGCAAAAGATCTGAAATACATACATATATATACAGTGGAATACTATTCAGCCATAAAAAGATGAGATATTATCATTTGCAACAACATAGATAGATGCTGAGTATATTATGCTAGGTGAAATAAGTCTGGAGAAAGACAAATGCTATAATATATGATTTCACTCATAGGTGGAATATAGAAGACAGCACAACAAAACAAACAAAAACAGAGGCAGACAACAAGTTGGTGGTTACTAGTGGGGAAGAAGGTGAAGGGAGGGGAAATAAAAAAGAGGGTCAATTGTATAGTGATGGATGAAAACTAAAATTTTGGTGGTGAGCATAATGTAGTATATGCAGATATATTGTCATACATATAAAACTTATATAATGCTGTAAACTGATATTACCTCAACAAAACAAAACAAAACAAAACAAAACAAAACAACCCAAATACCTATTTTCTGACTTAAAGGTGTTTAATGTAGAATGAAGGACATTCATGATAATGTTAATGACCTTCCTAAAGATCATTCTTTAATAACCAGAAATCTCATCTGTGCTTCTCTTTAGAATACACTCTGTCAATTAAAGAAACAAAACAACCCGGCTGGTGTGGCTCAGTGGTTGAGCATTGACCCATGAACCAGGAGGTCAGGGTTCAATTCTCGGTCAGGTCACATGCCCGGGTTGCAGGCTCATGCAGGAGGCAGTCAATCAATGATTCTCTCTCATCATCGATATTTCTCTCTCCCTCTTCCTTCCTCTCTCTGAAATAAATAAAAGCGTGAAAACAAAACAAAGCAAGCAAAAACATTACAAGTAATGAAGTAAATAGTTAAAGGTATATAAAGAAGCACAGGAGGCTGGAGACTTATTTTCAGTCAGATGAAGGAGGTCAGGGTCAGAAGAGAATGAAATTGGTTCTGGGATCCTGTAGGTGGGGGCTGAGTCGAAGAGCCTGTGGGCAGGGGAGGCTGGGCCGGCAGCCCTGGGCAGTGGGATCTTGGTTTTACAGTTCTAGATATTTCCTGTCAGGAATCATTCCTCCCCTCCCACTGGGGGACAATTTCTCTTTATGTTTGTGTTACTTTCTCTACCTGTTTGTGCTTGTCCAACTTTAATTTCTGTCAGCCCATCAAGCAGGAAACATCTTGTTGTGCAGGTGAACTCCAGGACTCAAAATGTGATTTCTAGCAAAAATATATATTTACCACATCGTTGATGAAGTTACTGTCCCTAACATGTATAGTCTAGGACGGTGGTTGGCAAACTGCAGCTCTTGAGCCACATGCGGCTCTTTGGCTCCTTGAATTTTTAGCAAAGGCCAGCTTAGGAGTACCCTAATTAAGTTAATAACAATGTACCTACCTATGTAGTTTAAATTTAAAAAATTTGGCTCTCAAAAGAAATTTCAATAGTTGTAGTGTTGATATTTGGCTCTGTTGACTTAATGAGTTTGCCTACCACTGTCCTAGACTACCAGTGAACATTTCTCAAGTTCAAATTTATAGGAAGATGGCTAACAGTAAGAACTACCTAATATTTGGACTATTAGGCTCAGTATATTATACAAAAGTCATTTGAAGAAATATTAACCAATCTATAGAACAGACACATTTAATTACCTTATTTATTTTTTTCTATACCAGCAATAGAGTCCAGTTCATGTTTACTTTGTTTTAGAAAAAAGAAAGGCTATAGAATGCGGACAAACTTATTGGAAGATGGAGGTGGTGGTATGGTTGGATATAAGGGAGGGACAAAAGAAAAACAAGATAAAAAGTGACTGGAAAGTGATATTTTAATTTAAAAAATTATCCTTGGCATCGTGCCTTCAATTCCAGAACCTGGTCCAAAGTGGACAGTGATGCCTTTTAGGGAGTCTGATGTGGCTAACTGATGACTGAACATATATTGATATTTCATTTTGTTTTACATGTATTTATATATGTACCAGTGATGCCTTGTCCCTTGCTAATGACACATACCCATATGTCTCATCTCTGATCATTTCTCTGTGTATGCTCCCCAAAGTGAGAGGAGTAAGTCCCAAAGTATACACAGGTGAGGTATTTTGTACGCCTCCAGGTTGCCCTCCAGAAAGGTTGCACCACCCACCCTCTCACCACCAGTGTATGAGACAGACTGTCCCCGGGGTGGCCTACAAATTGCAGGATGACCATACAGTTGATTTTCTCAGCGAGGGTGATGCTGAGATGAGCATCAGAATTGGCAGGTTGTGCTCACAGCCTTTACCAAGATATTGATCATTAAGTTGATCAGTGGGAACTGGGGTCAAAGAATTGCTGAGCAGAAAATCTTGAATCTTGTCACCAGGTGTGGGATAGTGGAAAGATGCTTAAAGTGGTGGTCTGGAGGCCTAGGCTCTGGGGTTTAATAAATGTTAGATTTCTTTTGTTCCCTCTCTGATGGTCACTTGTCTCGCCGATGGCACCACTCCCAGCTCTCACCCTAAGTCCAGCTCTGAGGAGCATGCCTGCCGCTTCGCCAACAGAGGAGCACGGTGAGCGTTGTTCACAGGGAGAGACGGCAGATGCTTCTTGGTGAAGAGTGACACAGAGCAGGACTGCTCTTGTGCCCCAGCTGTTTGTTATGCCTTAAAGAGGCAGTGATTCAGATCTTATCCCAAGAGCACATTCTAAGAAGTTCTCCATAACAGGAGAAAATGCTGCTGGTGATTAGTCAAAACATTTATATGTCTCTTGGTGATTGATCACTTGTGAGTCATGGTGACTCACTGTGATGCTCAGCATTCAAAAGACACAACTCTGCAAAGAAAGATAGAAGCTTAAATAGTCATCCCTGGGCATACATCCTTGCAGAAAAATTTACCCATCAATTGGTAAGAGCTGGGGATATTGGGCAGCTGCCTCTGGGGAGCCCATTGATCGGCACATGCTAGGTTCTTACTGGATGAATGAAACACAATTAGAGCACGGGTAGGAAAGTGTTTATGGGAAGATTGGCATCAATCAGTGCTAACATGGCACTTGATTTTGTGGCTGTTACATGTACTAGAAGGCTCTTGCACAGTGCTTGATGCAGGGAAGGGCATCTACATTGTAAGTGCTCCAGTAAAGATGAACAAAAGCTATGGGGGTACAGCATTCAGAACCCCAGCAAGAGAAGTTTTATTGCTCCTGTAGGGCTTAATTCCTGAGCTGGAAAGAAATACATTTATTTCTCCGTCCAATGTTTTAATCATAACAATAAAGTACTATCCATACACTAGGCTATCTTAGATCCTTACAGCTGGAGGGGGTAGGTTCCACTATTGTCACCCTAGTTTTACAGATGAGGCAACTTATACCAACAGGGTTGCTTGTCCATTGGTATTTGACTACAAAGTGGCAGGGCCAGGCTTCACCCACAGGCAAGCTTAACCCCAGAGCCCCCACACTCGTGCTCATGCAATGTGTCCTCTTAAGACACACCAGGCCTGTTCTGTACCATGTCACAGGATATTTCCCCCCAACGAGGCATCTGGTCACTTTCAAAAAAGAGAGAGGAGGAAGTAAACTCATTACTACTTACCAAATAACCACCACTCATTTAGCAAAGCAAACAATTAGGATAAAATATCTTGATCATGGAAAGAATCAAACGGCCCTTCCAAACCAACATGTAAGCCACATTCTCTGTGGCCTGGTTTTATCCCTGTACGGGTGGTAGATGAATTAACATTTTCGCTCCCCGCCCCTCCCCCCCCCCCCTGAACATTTTGACATTTTATAGACGTACAGAAATGCATTTGTGAAGTGCTCATAATTTGAAGTTTCTGCATAGCACTGCTCCCTTTATTCCTTGCCACGATAAACATGCCCAGATAGCAAGTTCACAGAAGGTTGTGAGCTTTGAAGTCTTTGAAAAAAAATCTGAAAATTATATGACAACGTTGTATATGTAATCACTGGTGAGAGCAAGCCAACATCTCCCCAAGTGCCAGACACACGGCCCCTATAAATCTCGGGCTAAGAGCAGAGAGTGGTGGTCCTGTTTACTTAAACCCCAGGAGGAACAGGCATGGTTAGCGTCACAGTAACCGACACAATCAGGAGACCCAAACAGAATTGCTGCTACCAGTTGTGTGCATTTAGATGTCATGCTTGTATCCATAGTTCAGAAGAAGAAAGTCTCCACACTCAAGGCTGGATTAAATAAAGCAGCTTCGTCTTTCACTGAAATGTATATCAGCGAATTACTAAATGCCTGAGGATCATACAGCTCAATCCCGAGGAGATAAAGATTTATCAGGGAGAATTTACACTCTTTTGGAGGCCCTTTGAAGTTACATCTGTGTTCTCTTAACTGGACTGGACATTTCCTGGTCAGACCCAAGAGGACCCTGGGATGTTTCTCTTTATGGTGCTCTGCTCCAGTGTTCTCAGTATTTAGTTACCGTCTTATGTATATCAGGTTTCCATTAGGGTGACCTATGAAAGAGTGTCCAGGAAGTAGACTTCAGTTCATGGCTTATCAGAAAGCATCTGATTATCCTGTGTTTAAGATCCCATGTGGAGTTCCTGCACTTGGATTTTTCAAACAATTTGTTCCCCACACTTTTGTAAAAGTATGCAAATTGTGATGGGTTGTTTTAAATGGAAAGCATATTTAGGAGCGTAGATAAGTGTGCACTGAAAATGTCACCTGAAGCAATGTTGATGGACTGATGTGACATGTGAAATGCTCTGGGTTGATCTCAAGCAATTCCCACAAACCACAGTGAGAATGATTCCTGGAAACAGCATTTAAATGAAAGGTTCTCTGAAGTGTGATACCATCAACTTATGGTGGAGTGATTACACAGTGAGAGCACTATGGAAAGACTCTTCAGAAAATTGACAGAGGGAGGAATCCAAATGACGAAATCTACAATATCTCCTTGATCAACCCACAGATTGAGAGTTTGTCACACTAAATATTTAATATAGATGAAACTGAATATGTCACAATTATATCTCAAAAAGGGAAAAGAGAGCTTTCAGATTTCAACCCCCTAAGGACTAAAGTGTGGCAACATAAAACCTTTAAAATTTTCCTCTAAGGTTAGGTTTTGAAGTTCAAGTTAAGATGGCCATTCTAGACACCCCCTGAACATTCAGGCATCCTGAAGGATCTGGTTAATAATGTGCAGGTTTTATTTTACCAATGAGAGTAAAAATAACTTCACCCTCACATCTGAGGAGTCTCAGAATGACTGTTGACTTTGAAATGTTCTCTCTTCCTGCTTGGTGATAAGCTAGCAAGACTGGAACATGAAGCTCAAATAGATGAACTGGGGACATGCCATCATCTTTGACTTTCCTTCTCTCCTTTTCCTTTCTGTTGCCAAGTGTTATTTAAAGATTTTTTTCTTTATTGATCAAGGTATTACATATGTGTCCTTGTTGTCCCATTGCCTCTCCCCCATTCCCCTCTCATGCCCCCACCCCTCTTTTGTCTGTGTCCATTGGTTAGGCTTATTTTATGCAAACAAGTCCTTTGGTTGATCTCTTCCCCTTACCTCCACTCTCCCCTACTTTCCCTCTGAGGTTTGATATTCTGATTGATGCTTCTCTGTCTCTGGATCTGTTTTTGTGCATCAGTTTATGTTGTTCATTATATTCCATAAATGAGTGAGATCATGTGATATTTATTTTTCTCTGACTGGCTCATTTTGCTTAGGATATTGCTTTCCATTTCCATCAATGCTGCTGCAAATGGTAAGAATTCCTTTTTTTTTTTTTTTTTTTTAAATTTATTTTTTTTTTTATTTTTTTACCACAACACAGTATTTCATTGTGTAGATGTACCACAGTTTTTTAATCCATTCATCTGCTGATGGGCACTTAGGCTGTTTCCAAATATTAGTTATTGTAAATTGTGCTGCTATGAACGCAGGTGTGCATATATCCTTTCTGATTGGTGTTTCTGTTTTCTTGGGATATATTTTTAGAAGTAGGATCACTGGGTCAAATGGGAGTTCCATTTTTAGTTTTCTGAGGAAATGCCATACTCTTCTCCACAGTGGCTACACCAGTCTGCATTCCCACCAGCAGTGCACAAGGGTTCCTTTTTCTCCGCATCTTGCCAGCACTTGTAGTTGTGGATTTGTTGATGATAGCCATTCTGATAGGTGTGAGATGGTGCCACATTGTTGCTTTGATTTATATCTCTTGGCTGATTAGTGATATTGAGCATGTTTTCATATGTCTCTTGGCCTTTCTTTTGTCTTCTTTCAAAAAGTACCTATTTAGGTCCATTGCTCATTTTTTTTTTAATTGGATCGTTTATCTTCTTTTTGTTATGTTGTATGAGTTCCCTGTAAACGTTGGAGATTAAATCCTTATTGATAATAGCATTGGCAAATATGTTCTCCCATGAAGGGGGCTTTCTTGTTGTTTTGTTGATGGTTTATTTTGTTGTGCAAAAGCTTTTTATTTTGATGTAGTCCCATTTGTTTCTCTTTAGTTTTCATTGTCCTAAGAGCAGTATCAGTGAAGAAATTGCTTTGGCATATGTCTGAGATTTTGCTGCCTGTGGATTCCTCTAGTATTTTTATGGTTTTCTGTCTTATGTTTAAGTCCTTTATCCATTTTGAGTTTATTTTTGTGTATGGCGTAAGTTGGTGGTCTAGTTTCTTTTTTTTTTTTTGCATGTATCTGTCTAATCTTCCCAACACCATTTATTGAAGAGACTGTCTTGACTTCATTGTATGTTCATGCCTCCTTTGTCAAATGTTATTTGAACCTAGTGGTTTGGGTAGATTTCTGGGTTCTCTATTCTTTTCCATTGATCTATATGTCTGTTCTTATTCCAGTGCCCGGAAGTTTTGAGAACCGTGGCTTTGTAGCATAGCTTGCTATCTGGTGTTGAGATCCTACATACTTTGTTCTTCTCTTTCAGGATTGCTGCAGCTATTTTTTTTTATTTTTTTATTCTAGATGAATTTTTGAAAAATTCATTGTAGGTCTGTCAAATATGCTGTTGGTATTTTAATGGGGAAGTGCATTGAATCTATAGATTGCTTTGGGTAGTATGGACATTTTTATGATATTGATTCTATCAATCCATGAACACGGTATGTTCTTCCATCTGTTTATGTCTTCCTTTATCTCTTTTTCTCAGTGTCCTGTAGTTTTCTGAGTAGCCAAGTATTATTGATTCTATCTTTCACATACTTCTTGAATCTAATTTTTTTCCTCCATTCCCATTGATAGTGCCTTAATTTCAGGTACTATTATCAATTGCCAAGATAATTGCGAGAGGCAATAATCTAACTCTAGAGACTGTTTTTATCCCTTATTTCCCACTATCTCCATTTAAAAAAAAATTCTTTGTTGATTAAGGTATTACATATGTGTGCCCACTATCTACTCTATATCTCCCACTATCTGTACTCTATATTTCCCAGACATACTGAAGCATTATATTTGACAATCCTTGCAGATTCTCCATTGTTCTGACTTCTCTGACTTTGCTCCTGCTGTTCTCTCTACCTGAATGGCTTTCACTTCTTATTGTTGTACACATAAATCATACCACCTTCCAGGCCCAGTGCAAATGCTTTCTGTTTCCTAAAGTCTTCCTCTTCTCGTTCTGTTTCCTTTCCCATTGAAACTTTCTTTCTACCTTTATAAGGGAACTTACAATAGAAAATTTGTTATAATAATTTATTATGTTTTATTATTTCTACCAACTCTAACTTTTTAATGTAAGAATCTATGTCTAATTAGCACAATTAACACAAGTTTAGGATGTCTGGTTCCATAATTTTTATTCTGCAAATCATGAAATTAATAAAACAGGATATTAATTATGTAATGGTACAGATTATATCTAAAAATTGTCAATAACTTGTCTATTTTCATATTAGTTTTCTGGATGCCAAACCAGAGGACAATTGCTGAATGACTATTATAGTGTGATTGTTTTATAACCAGGCATTGAACCAATGTGTTTTTTAGCATTAAGTTTTACAAATAACTAAAAAGACAAAATAAATTTGTTGAAAGTTTGGCCTGTGAAATGTTAAAAGGAGAATCATTGAAATTTCCAGAATAAAATATTTCTTTCTAATGCTGAGAAAGTGTTGAGACATTCATAAGTAGTAGTGATATGATTTTACAATCTTTTAAAAAAATATATTTTATTTATTTTGTATAGAGAAGAAGGGAGAGAGATAGAGAGTTAGAAACATCGACAAGAGAGTGAGTCATTGATCAGCTGCCTCTTGCACACCCCCTACTGGGGATATGCCCACAACCAAGGTATTAGGTCTAGTAATAATTAATGTCGTTTTCTAATACTTTTTTAAATCGAATTTATTTAAACAATACAACAAAATTTAATCAACAATATAGTTGCCGTTGTTTTCTACTACTTGTGCCCAATGCTCAGGAAGCATTTTAATCCCTCTGTTGTAAAATTCTTGTGATTTTGATGCAAAAAATTCGGTCAATGCATTTTTGAGGCATTCTTCATTATTAAATTTTTTTCCAAGAAGAAAGTTTTGCAAAGAACGAAACAAATGGTAATCGGAAGGGGCAATATCAGGAGAATATGCAGGTTGAGGGAGAACTTCCCATTCCAACTGGCGCAGTTTTTCAGCAGTGATTCTTGCAGTATGCGGTCGTGCGTTATCGTGGTGAAGAATTACGCCCTTCCGATTAATCAGCGCGGGTTCTTTTTCTCTTAAAGCTTGGGCTAACCTTTCCAATTGGGCACTATACACTGCACTTGTAATGGTTTGGATAGATGGTAAAAGTTCATAATGAAGAATTCCTTTAAAATTCCACCAAACACACAACATCACTTTTTTCACATGCAAGTCAGGTTTTGGCGTGGGCTGCGGAGCCTCATTTTTGTCCAACCATTGAGGCCGCCTTTTCAAAGTAACATACAGCACCCATTCTTCATCTCCGGTAACAATTTGCTCTAGAAACAGCAAACGGTTTTGACGAGAGAGGAGCGAACTGCAAATTGTGACTCTTTGATTACGGTTGTTGTTGGTCAACTCATGAGGAACCCATTTTCCAAACTTTTGGACTTTGCCAAGTGCACGCAATTGATTGGAAATTGTTTTTTGTGAACAATTTAAAGTTGTAGCAAGCTCTTGTTGGGTAATTTGAGGATTTTGCACCAAAAGAGCTTGAAGAGCTTCTTGATCAAAATTGGACACACGGCCTCGACCACTCTTGTCATCTAACGAAAAATTTCCCTCGCGAAATTTCTCAAACCAACGCTGGATTTTCTGGCGCTAACTGCATCTTGACCAAGAGCACTACAGATGTTTTTTGCAGCCTCACTTGCTTTTCTTCCTAATTGGAACTCGTAAAGCATGCAGTGCCGAATATGCTCTTCATCCGCCATCTTCTTAGCCCTAGTTTTGCAACAAAAACCAAACCAAACAGAAACTTTTTCAAGCAAAACTTGTTAATTGCACTTCACACGTTCTGTAGATACCACGTGTTTGAAGGTTATGTCAATACAAGTCAACGCCAAGCAAGATTTTAAATGAATGTTTAAAAACGACATTAATTATTACTAGTCCCGATACATGCCCTTGACCGGAATCGAACCTGGGACCTTTCAGTCCCCAAGTCGACGCTCTATCCATTGAACCAAACCGGTTTTGGCACAATCTTTTTTGTTTTACTAGAGGCCCAGTGCACAAAATTCATGCATGGGGGGTGGGGTCCATTAGCCTAGCCTGCACCCTCTCCAATCCAGGATCCTTTGGGGGCATGTCCAACTGCCTCTCGCAATCTGGGACCACTGGCTGCTAACTGCTCGTCTGCCTCCCTACCTGACCACCCCTAACCCCTCTGCCCTCCTGCCTGATTACCCCTAACCACCTCTGCCTGCCTAATCACCCATAACCACCTCTGCCTGCCTAATCACCCATAACCACCTCTGCCTGTTTGCCTGATCACCCCTAATTGTTCACATACTAGCCTGATTATCCCTAACTACCCCCCTGTTGGCCTGATCACCCCTAACTGCCTCTGCCTCATCCCACACCAGGGACCCAGGATTCCCTACTCTGGCCCATTGCAGGCACCCTGGACCTGGGCTTCCCTCCCTCTGGCTGGCTGCAGGCACCCAGGACCCAGGCTGGCTTAGGCAGGACCGGCTGCAGCTGCAGGAAACCGTGGTTGGTGGCTTTGACTGGGCTGCAGCCACAGGCGCCTGGACCGTGGGGTGGGCGGCTTGTCCCTCTCATGGGCCGTAGGTGCAAACACATCCTGTGGCACCTGGGACAGCAGGGACTGTGGGGCATGCAGATTATCCCTTTCCCAGGCCGCAGGTGCAGGTGCAACTGCTGGCAATCAGGACCACAGCGCGAGCAGCTTGTACCTCTCCCAGGCCGAAGCCTGGCTGGTCCCCATTCTTCTCTCTTGAGCTCATTTGTGCCTGTGTTGAGTGTCTGAGCCATTAAGGCGTGATGGCATGAGGGTGTGCGGGCGTGAGGGCATGAGGCTTTGAGGGTGTGATGACTATTTGCATATTAACTCTTTATTATATAGGATGTACTACTAACTAGAATTAATGTTAATTATGCATATAAGTACTGTTAATATCATTCCTGATAATATTACTAAGAGTTTGAAGAAGAGACTTTTGAAGTATATCAATGCTTTTAGATACTGGTGTTAAAATTAAACTGTAGGTTATTTGAATGCTTCTCTTGTTCTTTACCTAACTGTACTGAACTAGAATTTATATTTCTAGTATGTCTATGGGGCTCAGATACATCTAGGCTCTTATATGGAATGAAAGGAGCTTGGAGGAATTCCAGATTTCTTAGAGACTTTCATAGGGGATTCCTCTTGGAAGTGGTAATACAGGGGAGAGCTGAAAGATGTCTTAATCTGTCTAGGCTGCTATCACAAGCTTCCATAGATTGAATGGTTTATAAACAACAAAAATTATTTTTCATGTTTCCAGGGGCCTGAAATTTGAGATGAGGGTGACAGCATGGTTGAATTCTGGTGAGGGTCCTTTTCCACGTTGCACCCTGTCTCATTGTGCCATCTTGTTTTGTCCTCACAGGATGGAAGCACAGAGGAGGGAAAAAGCTCTCTTTTGAGGACACCAATCCCATTCATGGAGAGGGCCCAGTCCCAATGATCTCACCTAATCCTTGTTACCTCCAAAGCCCCACCTTCTAATACCATCAAAAGCAGGGTTTTCAACATATGAATTTGAAAGGGACACAAACATTTAGTGCATAACAGATGTGGAAGACTGAGCCAGATAAAGGAGGCAGGGGAAGGACATTCAGGCAGTGTGTACAAAGGCCCCAACATGCATCTAATGTATATAGAAAAGCAAAGAAGTTCAGTCTGGTCAAAGCGTGGAGACCTCTAGCTTTCTTTGCAGCAAATGAAAACTTCTTAGACTCTACCCTATAATTTCAATACTGGCCGACTATTAACATTTTTGCATTTTACATTTTACTGAGTTCAATAACGTGCCCCAAAATTCATGTCTACCCAGAACCTCAGAATGTGGGCTGATATGTAGAATAATTAATTAAGTTAAAGTGAGTTTCTTCTAAATTAGGGTGGGCACCAGATCCAGTGTCCTTATGTGAAAGCCATGTGAAGACACGCAGACACAGAGGAGACCCACAGGGAGAATACCATGCGACACGGAGGCAGAGAGTGGGGGGATGCATCCACAAGCCAAGCAATATTAAGGATTGTCAGCAACTACCGGAGCTAGAAGAGAGGCATGAATAGATTCTCCCTCAGTACTTCCAGAAGGAACCAACCTTTGCCAACACCTGGATTCCAGACTTCCAGCTTCGATAACTGTGAGGGGATCATTTTTTGTTGTTTTAAGCCACCCAGTTTGTAGTAACTTCTTATTGCAGCCCTAGGACACTAAGACAGAATTTTTGTATAAGTAATTCTTCCAGGTAACAAGAAAAAGATATACACAGTCTGCCTTCAGTGATGAGAATGAGTGTGGTGGGTCATAAGTTACTCTATTACAAGACTTAACCAATGTGGCTGCATATATATATATATATATATATATATATATATATATATATAACCAAATATCTATTTTTTTCTCACTAAATTACGATGGATAAGTACTGAAAAACAATCCCCAACAAGCCTTTAAATAGCCAACTTAACATAGTATTTTCCAGCTCAAATAAGCTCCTTTTGATTATTGAGAGGCTTTGGGTGTCCTTCTCACCTGCTCCTCTCTAAGAGGGCATCTGGGTAAATGGAGAATTCATTTGACTTTGTGACAATGAGGGAGGTGGGAGCCTTGAATCCATGCTGGGTCCTCTGGATTCTTTTGGCTCACGTAGATAGATATCTTTAGTTTGCCTTGGGCTTTGCCCTTCATCAGCCACAAGGAGGCAGGAACACAGCCTCAAGGGTCTGGAGCCATCTTCCTCCTCCGGAGCTCCCTTCCTGCTCCCAGGTTTACTGGATTCGGTGCCATGCTGGACAAGGGCACCCCTTAGAGCTGGAGGAAACAGACCACTAACCCGGATTTCCTAGGTGCCTTTACATCTTTTTGGATGCTTCTATAGTCATCTTTTTGCTTCTATAGTCATCTTAGGCCCCAAGGAAGGAAAAACCAGGAGTCTGCTGCCTGTCTCCATTGTTCCCCTTCTTTCTCTGGTGTCTGGCATGTCTTAACTCCAAGTCTCCTCCTCCTTCTCCTCTGGGAAGATCTATGTTCCCTTGTCCTGATAGACAACCTGCACTATAGCACAGCCCAGAACCTTATGCAGAGAAGAATGCATTCAGGTTGCTTTCCTCAGAGGTGGGATACCCAAGGCAGTGCTTGAAGCCTTCAGGACTCAATGCCTGCTTCACCTGGTCTGTGAGTCACTAGGACCCAGCTATTACTTCCACTGAGATACTACAGCGATGATGACCTCACTTCTGCTCTCCACATTCACGAATGCTGTAGGATGTGTGTTTGTGACTCACTCCAGCCGTTTAGAATGGAAATGCAGGGGACAGAGAAGGCTGCAGTTCTCTGCGGTTGGGGGGAGTGGTAACTGAGAAGAGGGGATAAAAACTATCAGTGACATTTATTTTTTTTGGACTATTAGCTTATGGAACTAACAAGATCCTCTCTACTTGTCTCCTACTCATCTTTTAGGATTCAGCTTCATGTTATCCTGAGGTTTACCTTGAAGCTTCACAGTCACATAGAAATAAGTGCTTCTCCTCCTGTAGTTTCAGAGTGTATCTGGACAGAAGGTACTTCTATTAGAGTTCCTACCATATGGCATCACAGTGACTTATTGACAATTCATTTCCCTTCTCACTAGAACGAAAGGTTCTCCCCAGGCCAGGAACCAAGTCTTGGTTATCTTGGGATCCCCAATATTTTGTAAAGGGTTGGCACTGAACTGGGGCTTGGGAAATAGTGATGCATGTATGAATGTATGTTTAGGAGCCTGGATTCATTTGATCTTAGAGCCTGCACTTCCCAGATGACATGGAAGAGGTAGGGGTTTTTCATCTATTGATGTACAGGGCAGGCTGAAAGGGTAAAGACATAAAGAGAAAAGTTTCTTTAAAGCCATGTGGCCCTGGCCCTTCCTTCTTGCTTGGATGACAGACTGCTAAGGGCAAAGTGGGACTGGGGTAAATGTTAACAGATCCCGAGTCTCTGGCTGGTCTTGTGTCCTGAAGGTTCGAAGATGGAAAAAACCACCAGTGACCTGACACTGATTCAGAGGCAGTTCCTTCCAGATGGACTCCTCCATTCTGGCAAATGCCACTTACTGTTGTAAGGACTCTCATGATGTTAATCTATAAAAAAAGTAGAGCCCCCAAATATTTCTTGGGGACTTATTATGTGCAAAGAAGACACTGTGCTGTCCTAATAGTAAGAGATACATCATTTGAGGAGTTGTTCCTCTCACTGTTGCCAACAGTTTATCCCAGGATTGAGTTTTGGTTGTGGAACACTTGCCATTTGGAAACTAACTGTTAGAATGACTTTTACAACTACATATACCACTGTCTGGCTTGGGGTTGGGCTGTCTGGTTTAGAGCTAAGTCATCTAGTTTTGGAACACATGATTCAGCATGCATTTGAAAGGGCAATTTAAATGCGAGTCACCTGGTTTGGGTGAGTTGGATTGGAGAACAAGCTTCCTGGGTCCTACTCTTATCTCTTTTGTCTGAGTGTCGCACTGAAAAGGATATTCAGAGAGCCACTGAAGGAAACTCTGAACTGCTTGTGAGGAGCTGGTCCCAGAAGTGACTTAAAAAAAAAAAAAGAATGTATTTTATTGATTTTTTCACAGAGAAGAAGGGAGAGGTATAGAGAGTTAGAAATATTGATGAGAGAGAAACATTGATCAGCTGCCTCCTGCACATTCCCCACTGGGGATGTGCCCGCAATCAAGATACATGCCCTCGATTGGAATCGAACCTGGGACCCTTCAGTCCACAAGCTGACATTCTATCCATTGAGCCAAACTGGTTAGGGCCAGAGTGACTTTTAACAACCAGCAAATAAATTTAAATCATATCTGTTTAATTTTAATGTAGTGGTGGATTTATGTTATTTTTAGTTTACTTTTGATTCCTGAAATTTTAATAGTAGAGGAAGAAACTCCTCTATTCCTAAATCTGCATCCCTAACCGGAGCTTAAACTTCTAAAAGAGTATCTTTCTTCTTGCATTCTCTGATGTTCTTTTTGCGAGTTGAGTAATAACTAAAACTCAACTGTGAGTCTTTTTATGAAGATGGAAAGTTTCATATAGGAAATGGCACCACCAGAAATGGTACAGTTGTTCATGTTGGCCAACTAAGGAAACCTACTTTCTTACACAAAAGGTTAACCAACCAGCAGGAAGTAATTGGTGAAGAGATTGTGGGAGGAGGAGTTGAATTGGTTTCTCTTGAACTCCAGCCCACCACACCATGGGAAGTGCCAGATAATAAATGAAACTACAAGAGGTTAGAAAACTACTTCTAGATACTAAAGATACTAAAAACCACGAGGGTATGTGTTATTTGAAAGGTTTGGTGAACCTTTTCCTGAATGGGATGTGAGTAGGTTTTAGTCACTGAAAGGAAGAGGGCAGAGTGGGGCAGCAATATTTTTAGTATTCTTTTGTTAGCAGCACTGTGGGTTCTTGGTGCTTTAGTTTGGCAAAAAAAATAATTTAGAGCCAAGAACTCTAGCACAAGAAGACATTTATTTAGAAAGCAAAGGGAAAGTACACTAGAAAGGAACAATTGAGCAGGCTGCTCAGAGATCTTCCTTGGCCTTTTAGAAAGTCTCAGAGGCAAAAGAAAGTGAGCCAGCTGGGCTGCGTGAACTCAGGAAGCAAGTTACAGAGGCCCACAAAGGGCCATTGGATAAAGAGGGCAAAGATGGATACCTTAGGGTCCTTTATCTTAAGGTTTTTCTTAAAAAAAAAATTTGTTTTCTAAAGGCAAAAATTTTAGGAGATCTCAGGGGAGGATCTCAATAGAATATTTATCAGCTTTCCAGTTGTGTCATTTCAGGGTCTTGGTCTCTACTTATTGGTTGGAGGTAGGGTAGAGGGTCATTGATCACAGCTGGTCCTGAAGTCAGCCATGGCATTGTTTCATCTGATTTTGCTGCTTTTCTGAACCTGGAGCTGAAACACAACTGAGGCCTAGATGTTATCTGTAGTTTGACCCAAACTCTGTGGTTAACAGATCCAAGGCTTTGTTCCTAAGATTATTTGATGCTGATCAGAACCTCATTGTCCTGAGGGCTGAATGCTAAAGGGAGTGGTGGTGCAAGGGAGAAGGAGGCAGGTGAGTGAGGGTGCTGGAATGGGTTAGCCGTCTGTCTCAGTTTCCCCATTCCACTTGCCAAGGAATGTTATGGGCTTCTTACTTTCCTGCCTTATCTCTGTCATCTGCTGATTGTGGCAGCCCCACAAGCAACCGCACAGCCGCTCTCTCCTTTTATTATAAAATCCCCTCATCTGCAAGTCTGTTCTTCCCAGCACTTGACAAGTGTCTCATGAGCAGGAATCGCATTTTGTTCATCTTTCTATATCTCACAAAGTGCCTAGCAGAATATCTGCATTTGTTGAATAAAAATATGTTTAAATCCATTTCTTCCAACTGACTGGAAGAGTGGCAACTACTGTAATGTTATATTCTTGAGACTGATGAAAACCTTTGGGACTTTAAATAATAGGACAAATAAATCTGATGCTCTGTGATTTTAAGTATATAATTCTATGACATTGTAAAATTATTTTTTATATAAATACCCAAAGATCCATCTGCAAAAGACACTTGCATTTTTAAATGAATGAATATTTCAAAATGATAAGAAACCAGTGCTTGGAACCTCCTCTCTCTCTCTCTCTCTCTCTCTCTCTCTCTCTCTCTCTCTCACACACACACACACACACACACACACATTATGAAAGCTTCATTCATGAGATAAGAATGAGCATGATTGTGTGATGGGCCCTTCTCTATCCTTTCTACTTGCTTCTCCTATTAAGATTCCTTGCTCTGTCAGTGTCCTTAGTTATGAAAATAGTTTGATTATATCAATTGACTAATCCTATATAATAAAAGCCCAGTGACAGAAATGGTGGAATGACCAGAGACCAGAATGACCACAGCTTCTCACCCTGGCTGGCTGCCCCCCAGTGAGTGGTTAGGGGCAATCAGGCAGACAGAGGTGGTTAGGGGCTATTAGGAAGGCAGGCAGGCAGAAGAGCGTAGGGCAATCAGGCAGGCAGAGTATTTAGGAATCAGGCAGGGATGCAGAGTGGTTAGGGGTGATCAAGCAGGCAGATGAGTGGGTGGGGTGATCAGGCAGGAAGGCAGGCAGAGTGGTTAGGGAGGATCAGGAAGGCAGGTGAGTGGTTAAGGGTGTTTAGACAGGCAGGCAAGCAGATAGGGGCCAGTGATCCTGGATTGCAAGAGGGATATTTGACTGCTGGTTAGGCCTGATCTGGAGATCAGGGTCCCAGATTTCAAGAGGGTTCAGGCCTGGCAGAGGAACCCCCTGCTCCCATGCATGAATTTTGTGCACTGGGCTTCTAGTTAGTACATAAAACTAGAGCATTTAAAAACAATTTAGAGCTTTTTAAAGAAGCATTAGGCAAGAATATTTTTAGTAAGCCAAGGAAAGGCATCTCTAACCTTGAAATTTCAGGGAAAGTGACAAGGCATATGAACTTTTTCTGGCATCAGAAACTTTTGGGCAAATGCAATAAAAACACAACATGTAGCTCCTTAATGTCCACTCACATCTTTACAGTGCATGTTTGTGTGTGTGTGTGTGTGTGTGTGTGTGTGTGTGAGAGAGAGAGAGAGAGAGAGAGAGAGAGAGAGAGAGAGAGAGAGAGAGAGAGAGAGAGAGAGAGAGAGAGATGTAAAATTAAAGACACGGTTCTTATAGTTCTCACATCAAGCAAAACATTCTATGAGCAGGGAGAGGAGATATCAGACAGTTTAGGATAAGGGCAGGTGGATAGGACCAAACCCAGTCCCTAGTAGTGCCCACCAGGGAGGGACCAGAGATGCTGGGAAGACCAGAAAAGGCTTAGGTGGGCACATAGAGGCCTGGAAACTTGCTTAGAATCACCTGATCTGTCACTGGTGGAGCCAAATCTGAGCCCAGATATCTGATTCTCCACTCCAGTTCTCATCCCTCTTGATGGCTGCATAGCACTCCTCTATAGATGAACTTAACTTATTTAGCCAGTCCTCTATCTTTAAGACATTTTCAGTTTTTCGCTTTTACAGACAGTGCTATAACTTACATATTTACACATATGTTTGCTTGTTTGTGATCATTTGTAAGGTACATTTCTAAGAGATGGAAACATACACATTTCTATATTTAAAGACATTCCTTAGTTTCCCTTTAAAAATATTTTACCAATTTCTATTCCCACTAATGGTGTAGGAGAAGATACTGATTTCCTTATACTAAATAGTTGCCAATATGATAAATTAAAAAATGGTATGGAGGTTATACCTAAATTTTAAAAAAAATTTAAAAGATTTTCATTTTAAAGAAACAATTGCTTCATTGCATAGGCTTGTTCTTGGTCCTTTTAAAAAAAAATTGATTTTTTAGATAGGAGATGAGAGGAAGAGAGAAATAGAAACATTGATGAGAGAGACACACTGATCAATTGCCTTCTGAATGCCTCATACTGGGGATCAAGCCTGCAACTAGGGCTTGTGCTCTGACTGCGAGTTGAACCCAGGACCTCTTGGGTGCTTAATCCATTTAGCCACACCTGCCAGGTATTTGTCCTTTTTTATTATCCAAAAAAGAAAGCTATCATTCTTGTTTCAAGAATCTGCCATTCCTTGTTACTGTGGAGCCTTGGGAGGGAGAGCCCTCCTTTCTCTCTGCCCTGGCTCTGTGGAAAACGGGGGGCTCAGCACCATATGTCCTAGAAGAATGGAGATGATAACGCACAGGGGATCAGCTTGCGCTGGCGATAGAGACATGATGAAAACATACTTGGTTTCAGTACTTCACTGCAAATCTGATGCAACTTCTGGACAATCCATAAATGGATTTAGACACATTTCAAAGGGACTATCATACATTTGTTTTAAAAATAGTCACAAACCAAAATATTTTGTGTTCACCTAATCCCATCTTAAAAGCTGGAACTCTCTCGAAGCAATTTTGAACTACAGAGTCAAGTCCATTTCCTCCACGCATTTGTTCGTTGGCATCCTCAGGGTTAACGGTTTGCTTCTTCTGAGCTGAAATTCAGGCTGTTGGGAAACAGGAAGTGTCATTGCCCTGCCTAGAAAATGTTGCAGACGTGTGCTTAGTTTTCACCCATCACAGAGCTGAATTCCCCCTTGTAATGACTAGAAAAACACACAAACCGTCCCTTGCCAATGCCTTCATGTCTGGGGAAAACAGGTAGGAACTCCAAAGATGTTTGCTTATCTCTCTCCCTCAGCCAAGGGCTGATAAAAGTTTCCAAGCAGAAGTGGGAGCCGGTCACCCCTTCCGTTGTTGGGCTTCCATCCTTCTGAACTCTTGGTTCCCACCGAGGAAGTCAACCTCCCGAAGCCAGTCTCCAGGGAGCTTCCTTTTGTTTCTCCAAGATTAACCAGTTCTGCCCTGGCAGCAGCAGGCGGCAGCGATCGAAGGAGAGTCTCTCCTGGGTTTTGGTGTTTTTCCAAGGAGCGTGTTCTCCCCCAATTCCTCACTGATAGTGAAACTGCTCTCCCACAACATCTTCCTCTTTTTCTGATGAGGTGCTGATTCTGATCTGCCACTTAGCTGCTTCCGGTGGTGGTAAGTGGTCAAGAGTGTTTTTCCCGGAGTTGGTCTCAGGTTTTCAAGAATGTCCCTTAGAGACCCGGCTTGTTTTCTATGTCCTTACTAGAGCTTTCAGAATAGCCTTGCGTTTCTCCCTGAGATGGTCATGGAATGGGCACCTGTTTGATCTTCCTGCACTGCTGGGAAATCTCCCCCGTGGGGGAGAGGGTTAGGTCCAGGCTGAGGTGAGTCCGAGGGGAGCGTTCAGGAACTGGTAACTTGGGGAGACGAAGGAGTGCTAGCTCTGTGCTGTTCGGGGCTTTCCTTTTCTCTTTCCCATGGCTGAGGCTTACCAAACAGTCTTTTTTATTCTCCTCATAAAAAAGTAAATTTGGGAAAAGTTAGTTTGGTATGGGAAATAGGACACTTTCTTGGAAGTTGATTTTTAAAAATCCTTAAATCAACACCTATTAAACAGCAATGGGAGCAACATCATGTCCAGTTTTTTTCGTGTGTGTGTGTGTGTGTGTGTGTGTGTGTGTATGTGTGTTTTAAATTGGTGGGTATCTGTCACTTCCTTGGTAGGAGTTAGTTTTAGTTTTTTTTTTGTTTGTTTTTTTTTTAAGGGGGTTTGTAGGTAGCGCACCTGCTCAAGGTGTTGTGTTTTCTGTGGTCAATTCATGCTTTGGACACTAACAGTTTGCCACTAAGCTCTTCCTCTGAGGCTTGAGGGATATGTTTTTAGTTCTGAGATGTGTCCAAAAAAAATTCATTCCATTGATAAACATGAGGGACTCTCAGGTCCCTTGTTAACAATGAGCTGTTTTGAAGAAAAAAATACTGGCAAGAAACATTACTTGGGGGCTGAAGGTTTATTAGAAAGACAAGGAAATACCATATCGCATATGTGATTCCAACATCCATGCCCACGATCTGTCACCTTTGCTCAGGTGTTGTTCCATACTAGAATCCTTGGAGCAAAATGTAAATTCAGAGTAGATTTTAATTTATATTTATTTTTTTTGGTGCTTTTATATTGTTTCATCATGTGTGCATCACTAAAAAGGAGGGGCCAAGTGATTTTTTATACTCCTGGCAGATATATTGTTTTTCCACAGGAGGAGTTCATTTTGTGTCTACATGGTTAACTAGAAATTTTCATTTAGTAGGGAAACACTTCACCTACCATATCAAAGTAAACTGGCAGTTGTAGCTCTCCTCGAAACAAGACTTCTATATACTCGCAAGGCATGGACAAGCATTAGATGCTAGTATTTGTTTTCAGGATTTCTCATGAAAAGAAAACAGAAAATGGTAAGCTCTAAAGGTTACATATTTGTAGCACATGTCTAAAGTCTAACTTAACTTCTTAGCCATATTAAATATTTTTCGAGTATTAACAAAGAAATTTCTGAGTGCAAATGTTAAATATTATTGATCATTGTGTTTGCGGAAACACACCCCTCCCGTAATGTGAGGCCACCTTTATTTCCTCTCTCCTTTTATTTCTTTTCTTTAAAAAAACATATATATATTTTATTGATTTTTTTACAGAGAGGAAGGAAGAGTTAGAGAAATAGAGAATTAGAAACATTGATGAGAAAGAAACATGGATCAGCTGCCTCTTGCACACCTCCCACAGGGAATGTGCCTGCAACCAAGGTACATGTCCTTGACTGGAATCGAACCTGGGACATTTCAGTCCGCAGGCCGATGCTCTATCCACTGAGCCAAACCGGTTTCGGCTCTTCTTTTCTTTATTTGACTCCCATTTGCTGAGCACCTACTTTGCCAGGCTCTGGGCTAGGTGCTGGGAGGATGAGAGCTCAGTTAGGCAAGCGCGACATTTCATTTCAGTGCACCTCTCAATGACCCTTCTTTTGAGGTTGAGTGTCCCCTAGGGACTCTGTCCTTGTCCTTTTATTGACTCATCCTCACCCTCTGTCCTCTCCTCACTTCTCTTTATTGTTGTTCTTCCTGAGTGAGATCATTCATTTCCCATGACTTTAACATTTCCTTATATGTCGATTCCAAGTCTGCAAGTCTGCCTTTTCTCTTTAGTGCTGATGCTATTTTCAATGACCCAGAGGCCGTTCAAGCCTAATGAGTTCTCCTACTCTAGGTCCTGCTCCTGCTCCTATGCCTCATCTTCCTCTCTCTTCACTGCTGTACATGGCATTTCGACACCTCTCTCCCCTCATTGTCCCAAAGGAAAAACCCGAAAGTCACCCCAGATATCTCCTTGTTCGGCACCATAACCTATGAGCCTTTTATAAACTCTGGCAGAAACATCTCTAGGATCCAGCTCTGCTTGCCTGCTGTCATCGCTTCCCCTTCCCTCTCCGTGCTAGTCCATGCTGAGAGAGTAACCTTCCTAACAACTCTGACAGCAGGCACTTGCATGGAGAGAACAAGGGAGCAAAGACAATGGGCAAGGGGGGCTGGGTTCTAATTATACATTCTACAACGAGATGTCTTCTGCCTTCCCATTACCTGCAGGGTCAACCACAGGCTCTTGACCATAGTGATGCTCTCTGTCATCTCCTCTATCCAATGGAGATAGTCCCTGACCATAGAGTGTTGGTGAGGATTAGGTGAGATGATATATACCAAGTGCTTAGCCTGAGGTCAAGTACTCAGTGAATGACAGTGATGTTGATAACAATGATGAGATTTTGCCTTCTTTCAGAATCTATCTCTTGTCTGTTTTGCCAGCCCCAGATCACACCACCTCCCTCCATGCTCCCTGCAGTCTGGATGCCATGACTGCCACTGCTCCTCAAACCTTCTCTTCCATGCTTGATTTTTCCACGTGTTGCTCCTTTTACCCATCCTTACCTCATTTTATTAAGCAAACTCTTCTGTTTCTTTCAAAAGGATTCTAGTTGAAATCATCCTGTGTGAGGTCTTAGCTGATTCTACAAAGCATGCTTGGTGACTCCCTCCCCTCTGACTCCACGGATCTCGGTCCCTTCTTCTGTCATAGCCCTGCCCATGCCACGCTAATGATCCTTCCATGTATCTGTCTGTCTTGTCTTTCTCAGACTGTGGGCTTTTGAAGGACAGATGGGGCCTAATGATCTTTGCCTCCCTCTACCCAGCCCAGGTTTGACATAGAATAGGCACCTGAAAGCTGATGATTGAACATCAGTAGGGATGGCTCTTGGATTTGATAGGAATTTTCCTATTTGGGGAGAGTTTAAGAGCTGGTGTTGTGTTTTTTTTTTTTTAGTCTTAACTTGGTAACAGGAGGCACTGTGCTCATTCCTTTATAGTCATGACCTTATTTAGATTGCCTAGTGATCCTAGAGTTACCCTGATGGCTGCTTTGACCGATAAAAAACCCCAGGGCTTAGAAGGGAGGGAGCTTGTGGAGGTTACAGGGCCAGCAGAACCAAACCTAGCGCTCTGCTCTAGTACTGGTGGATGAAAGGGAAGTGAGAAGGGGAGGCATGTTTGGGAGAGAAAGGCAGGATGAGGAGGGTGAAAATACACAAGGGAGGCAGAGAGAGAGTAGGCTAGGGAATGAAGAAAAAGGGAAGAAGAGGGAACTAGGAGACCAAGTTGGAAAATGAGCAGGGGATAAACAGGACGAGGAAGGGAAGCAGGGTCCCGGTGCTTTAGAATTTTGTGGCTGGGTAATAGCTGCATGCCGAACAGAACATAAACAGATTTCAGTGTTGACATGACAACTCACAACAAAATAAACCTGATATATATTTTATGGGAAATAAAATAATTTATTGTTGAGGCATGGAAGTTAAATATAATTGCTAAGCAATGTATAAATTTGGCTGTACTAACCACCACTTTTATAAACATACATATAAATACGCAGACTGGCTTAATTTTTTTTTTTAACTTCTATTTTTGCCCAATATCTACAATCTGTAAGCACTATGGCTCTTGGCAGCTGTCACTGGCACCAAATGTGATTAAAACATTATCTACGCCTTCCACCCTAAAACTACACTCCAGTTGCACACAGAGGCCTGGGCTGATTTCCTCATCCCTCATTGCTCTCACCTTCCAAGGCTAAGATTTCCCTGTCCTTCTACCCCCAATATTTCCCTTCACTGGGTTCTTAGAGCTGTGCTCTGGGGCCTGACCGGGGGTTATTTCGGGAATATTCCTGAGCGGGCAGGGATGGCTGCCAGCAGATAGGGCTGCAAGGTTGCTGTGTGCAGGGGTGGGAGGACTCAATAAAAGCATTGCTTTTCAGCCTCTGGGAACCCAGAGCTGTGGCAGGAAAGCCAAGGGATAGCACCAGAGAAGATGGAGGGCATCATGAGGAGAGAAGGGGCTGGTTCCCTAAATCTGCCATCACAGCTTCCCATTCTCAGACCCCACTATTGTTCAAGTTTAAGTTGTAGAGAGTTAAAAATACACTTAATAATGAGAGCTTTTTTTTTTTTTGAGTATTAATTATGTAACAGGAAGCACTGTGCTCATTCCTTTACAGTCATGTTCTGATTTAGATTGCGAGTTACCCTGTTCAAGCAGGTGGCTTCTCAAGGTTTACTTATGTTCACCCTGATGCTGGCCTCTCATGGAGGCCCCTTTCCCCCCTTTTCCCACTCTTGGTTGGGTCAGTCCTCAGGTGTGTTGGGTTGGAAAGCAAGTGCTGTAGTGAGAAATATGAAGGAAATTCAGGGAAACAGGAAAAGGAGACTGGAAGATTGAAAGAGAAGAGAAGGTAGGGAGTAGGAAAGACAGAATGGGGAGGAGGTCAGGTGGGGTGGGAATTCTTTTCTGGAGTGAACTGTATATGCATGTTTATTTAACCTCACATCACCTCTGGGGAAAGGCATTATTACCTCTATTTTACAGATTCAGAGATTGAGTCTTAGGAGGCAAAGTGGCTTGGCCAAAGTACCACTGGAGAGAAAGTACCTGAGCTGGGATTGGAACCTGTTATCCTAAGAGTCTCTCCTGTATGGTACAGTCTCCAGAGGGCAGAGGAAGCAGAGTTGGGGAAAGAGGAAGACAAGCAGAACAGAGCAGAGACTGGAGAATAGAAGGAGAGGAGGGCAGGAGGTCCTCACAGGGGGTGAGTCTGGGGTTGGGCTCGTTGAAGATGGATGGGCCCTTTCCCCATTAGCCCATCTTGTCCCCGAGTCCTGAGAACTGGAGAGAACCCACTGCTAAAAGGACAGAGGATTTCTCCCAGTGGGGGCACCCCAGTTCTTCCCTGGACCCTGAGATAAAGCCAGGCAGGAAGGGGCTCACCAGGGTTTACTTGCCCTGAGAGAGCTGCCAAGACTGTGCCCCCTGCTACTCTCCTGTCCCGGCTTTGAGGGCTCCTGTCTCTTCCCCAACTGCCCTGGCTTCTTTCTTTTCCAGTCTCCTCCAATTCCTTTGCCTCTTTGTCTCTTTACCCTGTAGGCTCAGTCTTTCTTCACTGGCTCTGCTCCCTCAGTTTATACCCATGGCTCTGTCTTCCTAAGCAAACACATCTCTGTAAAGTCTCATTACCCATTTACATGCATCTCCTTTGTTTTACTGCAGAATGTCTTAAAGGAGTTAAATTCACTGTCCTCATTTCACCCTAACACTTATGTAGATACTTTGACAAAGAAAGCCTTAAACATAGCTGGTACAGTATACCCACTTTCATTGTGTGCCCCATCCCTAACAGTCTCTCTCCCCCACCCCCCATGGGTTCTGAGGCTTGCAGAGACTATTTGCCCAGATTCAGTGATGGTTTAGTGCTAAAAGTAGGAATCCAAGATCAGGATGCTTGACTCCAAAGGACAAGCTTCCAGCCACCACATCCTGTTGCCCTCGAGCAGGTCAGCAGGCTGTCCCCTTGGAGGCCTCTTGGCGAGTTTGCTGTGGCCAGAGTGGGTTGTTTGTCCTGTAGACATAGGACCATATTTCAACAGCATGCCCAAACCAGACCTGTCTTTCTGGGGCAGACTAATATCAGCTCAAGAGACTGATGATATTAAATAAAAATGACAACATATTAACTCAACATGTGTAATAGGCCCTGGCCAGGTAACTCAGCTGGTTAGAGCATCGTCCCGATATGCCAAGGTTGTGGGTTTGATCCCTGGTCAGGGTACAAACAAGAATTAACCAACAAATGCATAAATAAGTGGAACAACATCTCTCTCTCTCTCTCTCTTCTCTCTCTCTCTCAATCAATCAATGAATCAATTAAAAAAGCGCAATAAAACTGTCAGGAGCACCAGCTGCTCACTTCGGCATGCATGACTAGTGCATTTTTCCCCCTGCAGGCAGATTTCTGTGGGAAAGCAAGTTATTATCAACAGGTTGCCTAGTAATCCTGGCATTAGAGTAAGGGAATTAAGTATAATAACATTATTGTTGAATGGCCTCAGATTATTAAAAGGCATTTCAATTTAATCCTTTGCTTAAGGCATTGAGTTACCTGGGTGTCCCCATTGTAACTATAAATAGGGACCTCCTTGAGGAATCATAATATGGACAGGATGCTCTCTTCTCCTCTGCTGCTTCAGCTTACATGTCATGGTATCACCCTCAATCTCAAGGTGTTTGAAACCAACTTCTTATTTTCCCTGAACAAACTGGAGCCATTTCTTTTTTAAATTAGGAGAATTATTTTCTGGGCCAAGAGTCAAAAACCTGAACGTGAAGTGTAAAAAAAAATAAAAAATTTTTTTCATGCAAGTATAACTTTCAATCTTTTTTTTTTTTTAAGAAGTTGTTGCATTTTTAAATGAATCAATGGACATAAAATAGTTATTATTTCTTAGCTGCTTCTTTCTCTTCTTACTTTTCCCATTCCTTTATTTCTTATAAAACACCCATAGGGCTTTCACACAAAGTGTAAAACCACCATTTTAATCCCTTGGGTAAGATGAAGTCAAGGGTAGGATAAGACCTGCAGGCAGCTCTTCTTTTTCATTTCCTCTGCTTTCGAGTTATTTCAGAAAGAAAGAATGTATTCATGTAAATATTGTTTGCTTCAACGCTTGTAAATGGTTGGATTTCAAAATCCAAAAATTCTTATTTCTAGAGCTAGCTTTCACTTTAGCAAGCCCTTTTTCTCACCTGATTTTGTTTACTCTGACTTTCTTAGACCTTCACTGATCCAAAGGTTCAAGAAAAAATGACTTTGTGTTTACTCCAGCATCCTTTAGAGGTGAAGCAAGAGTCAGCTGGAGTATTTTGGTGAGTTGATGAATATGAAGGAGTGAAATAACTGAATTTTACTTTCTCTAAGTGAAACTAGAATCTGTTACCTTAGACTCCTCCCTGAATATGCCTGGATTTCACTGTTAGAAGGAAAAGATTGGACTGAAGGAAGCATAGACCTGAAGGTCAATTATTAATTTTTGTTGTAACTTTATATCTTAGAGAATAAAAACAGTTGACTAAGATCATTAATAAGAGATAAGTTTCACAAATCTTTTAGAAATATTGTTTAATTCATACAACAGTGATTACAGTACATTCTAGATTAATTACGAAGTAGAGAATATTTCGTATAAAAACAAAAATGAATTTAAAATAAAAGGTTTTAAAGATACTTTGAAACAAAAATGGATTTAAAATGAAAGGTTTTAAAGGTACTTTGAAAATGGTATTAGATCTATCACTCTCCCAATTTTTTTTTTTTTGAGACAAGCAAAATTTTTGGTGGCCTTAAAAAAAAGAAAGAAAAGAAAAGAAAAGAAAATGGTATTAGAGAAAGTAAAAGCAATGAAATAGCTGTATGACTTAAAGATAATTTAAAAAAAATATGATATGGCTTTATGCTTTATTATCTAGGGGCTTTTATAATTAGACATTCTTATATTATAGGAGCATCTAAAATAAGAGAGACAAAGTGCTACATGGATAGTTTCTCTTTAGTTACTTTTATGTTGCACAAATGTACTTAGACTCATCTTTTGTACTGGTTATCTGTTAGTACTAATCCCTCAAGGCAATCTAGCAAACCAATAAGGAGAAAAAAAAAGAATAAGTTGGCCATCGGCCAGTGCTTTTATTACCTTCCCGAGAGATTGAATTTGCACCTGCATTTTCATTGCCACCTGTCAGGGTAGAGTCCCTCTTGCCACCTTGCTTAAAGAATCACTCTCCCTTCCACCTGCTCCAGGGACTCTGGGCCGTGAACACAGAGCATGCTCACTTAGTCCCCAGAGAGAGTTTTCAAGCCCTAACAAATTGGATTAGAACTTGCTGATGAGCTGTAACCTTCTGGCCAGATGGGGCCACCCGATCCAGATGTCATTGTTTCAGAATTTACCTACCCCTCTCCCTGTTGCCATTTTTATCTCTTGTTGTGGCCAATTTTTTTTTTGGGGGGGGGGGAGGGAAACAAAACCCCACTTCTGTCCATTTATTTTTCATAGGAAGTTTTCACCTAAAAAATCCTTTTTGTGAACCTTTTTAAAATCCTCACTTGAGGATATTATTTTCATTGCTTTTTTAGAGATAGTGGAAGGGAGGGAGGAAGAGGAAGAGAGAGAAAGAAACATCAATGTGGGAGAGATGCATTGACTGTTTGCCTCCCACACCTGCCATGACTAGGCCAAGGATCAAACTTGCAACCCAGGTATGTGCCCTTGATTGGGAATAGAACCCATGACACTTAGGTCCAAGGGCCAATGCTGCAACCACTGAACCACACCAGCCAGGCTTGTGAATCTTTTTTTATAGCCAGAGTGCCTCCTCTTATTTTCCTCCCTCAAGAGTTGCTTATTTCCTCCTTTTTTCTTGTGCTCTTCAATTTACCTGCAACACTCCTCCTACTGCTAAACAAATATTGCTTGCCCTTTGAGATTCTTTCTAGGCTGGGTATGGGGTGCACAGGAGGGTGGGGACCAGCCAGAGGGAGGGAGCAGCCAAGAAAGCCACTATGACCTCTAGTTGGGGGAAGATCTAGAGCACTTGGGTCTGGGGTATGGGGAAGAATAGCTGCTAAAAGGGAAGTGTACTTTAGCATTGGAAAGCCCTTGTTCCATTCCTCTTAGAAACTGAGGATATCCATATTTTATTCATTTAGCAAATGTTTATTGAGCTCCATATGCCAGATACTGGAGATACAACTGTGGGCCAGACAGATGAGGTCTCTGACCTACTGGAGTCTTGGACTATTGGGGAAACAGCCAACATAACAGGCAAATACGTTCTGGAGTGATAGGGGCTCTGAAATGGGAGGTTCTGGATTCTTGGGGAGCACCTTGGGAGGTGCTCCTATCTCTAATCTGGGGGACTAGGAAGGTGTTTTAGAGGAAGTGATGTAGGTGTTGATATTGAAAAGATGAGTAAGAGTTAGTCAGGTGAAAGGGTTAGAGATGGGGTTAGATGGTAACAGGCAGAGGGAAGAGCATGTGTGAAGGTCCTTGAACACAGTATAGAGGTGAGGGTGCAAGGAGGAATGAGGGCAGTGAGGAGAGTGTTCAGATATCGGGCTAGAAAGATGGGCAGGGATCAGGTTGCAGACGGTCTAAAAGATCATTTTAGAATTTGATCCTTTTCCCCCTTAAGACCAATGGGAGGTGATTAGAGAGTTTTAAGCAGGAAGGTGTGGGGTGACATGATGCCATTTACCTTTTATAAGGATGCCATTGGCTTTAATGTGGACCCTGGTCTATAGGCACCCAAGGCAGGAGCGTGGAAACCTGTTTGGAGGAATGTAAGGGAAAAGCAATCGCTGGTTTTAGAGGCTGGGGCGGAGGGAGCAGTTAGGAGGGGAAGTGGGGATTGTCTTGGGCAGCCCTGGTGGCAGTTGGTAGAAGATGTGGGAGAAGAAACAAGAGTTATATATTTGAGGACCTGTTCCTGTTTCAAGGAGCACCTGGCAGCAGGATCCTCATCTTCTTGCTCAGATTGGTTGCAGTCACTGGTCCCTAGAAAAGCAGTGGGTTCCGCAAAGTGCCCTTGGCCCTATCTGTCAGCATGGCCCAGGGATAAGGGGGAGAGGGAGCTGAGCCCTCAATAGGCTGTTGCTTTTCTTGGAGGTGTTGGATGGGAACTCATGGATTTGGGAGCATGATACAGGGAAATATCGATGGTTTCAGGCTTTTTAGCCTCTGGAAGATTAATAGTGCTGCAGTGGGTGTTGATAAACTCTCTGCTTCCTCTTTTCTTGTGACTACTGAGCCATAAGTCTTGATCTTCCTCTCTTTTGGTCTCCATATGACTGACCAACTTCTTTGTGTGCTAGTCTGTTTCCTGCATTCTGCCACTCCCCTGCGTCGAGCAGGCAGCAAACAGGCCATTTCCCTTCCTAATGGAGAGAGCTTGTACTCAGTACCCCTGCCTACCTGGGTGCCTGAGCTCATTTCCATGGTCTACTGGGTTCTCAAAGTTTGAAATTATTTGTTTCCCCCTTTATTTATTCTAAATCTTTAATAGAGTTTACTGTATGAAAGACATTGGACCACATGAAGGGAAAACAATGAAAAATAATAATGACACTATTCTGGGGTTGTTGTTATTTTTTGTAATTACCTGGAGAAGACTAATCACTTGAGAATAAATTGAGGAAACATTTTGATTGTATTTTGTTCTCTAGAACCTGGCTGATAATTACCTCTCACGTGTAACTCCCACGATTGAGCAGTGGTTCCCAGCTTCGGCTGTGGAAAGGAATCACCATAGCAATAGAATAAAAGGCAGATGCCTTTGCAAATGTCTAACCACTATGCTGCACACCTGAAACTAATGTGATGTTGTGTGTCAGCTGTGATTGGAAAATAAAAAGGCAGAGGCTGGAGCTTCACCCCCGAGATTCTGATTCATAGGGTTTAGATTATATTAGAAAATTTGGCTCAATTTTAATGCCAAATTGAATAGCACACTTATGCTTACCTTAAGTTAGTTTGTGTAGCCTTTATAGTATAAATAGTTTTATATGGAATTATTTGTATAGAATTATTTTTTGTATAGAATTATTCTTATCTAGTAAGATTTGAGCCTGAGACATGAGATCTGTTATTCCTTACTGTGCCAATGGCTTCCAACTCACCTAGAACTGACTAGGAAAAGAGTTAATGGGTAGAAATGTATGGTTAAGGAGCACTTTTCTTTTGTAGGCCAACTGTTGAGACCCCGTGAAAAACAATCGGTGCAATAATGTTCTGCAGTAAAAAGAAACCACTTGGTAAGTACTGAGCTCTTCAAACGCTACAAAGCGAATATGATTTTTAAATTAAACTAAAGTTTATTTTGTGGAAGAGTAATTTATATACAAAAACCCCACAGATCTTAAGTGTTCAATTTGATGAGTTTTGACAGTTGTGCACATCTGCGTAACTACCACCTGAAAACAAGATACAGAATATCCCAATCACCACAGAACGTTTCCTTACTCCCCCTTTCATTCATTCTCCCTGAACTCCACACAATCATGCCCGATTTCCATTAGTTTTGCCTGTTTTTGAAGTTAACATAAATGAAATAATAAAGCACATAGTCCTGTGTCTTCTTTTACTCAGCAGAAGGCATTTTGACACACATCCATATAGTTGACACACACCAACAGTTCGTTCTTCATTTTTTCTTTCAAAGCAGCATTACGTGGTATCAATGTACCAATATTGAAAACTAAGATCACACAGTTAGAAATAATTTTTGTTCATGATGGCAGGAAACACATGTTGTTTTCTTGGTTGGGTAATTGGTTTAGCTGAATAGCATGAACAGTATTCCAGTTTCTTTAATATAGCATCCTGGCCAGAGAGCACTGATGTTCTCTTTTGCCTCTTGTTAGTGACAGACATTTATGTATTTTTTTTTTCAATGAATGTGTATTTAATTAATTACCACTATTTTCTCTATATTTGACCATAGACTTTTTAGAGACAAAAGGCAGGATTAGAGTTGATCTAATGCCCTGTTCCTCCATGTAATAACATTTCTTGACAGGAGATTAACCTATTTAGAGAGGCAATTGTTTCATGGTGAAGTCTATTCCCCTTTTTGGGCACTTATTATTGCAACATTCAGCCTCATAATGAGCTAAAATCTGTCTCAATGTAGTTGCTACCCAGAGGTTCTTAGTTATACCCTCTGGGGCAAGACTTTCATTATTCCCAATGCAACCTAAGAGTTTAGAGCTATATTGTCATAATTTTTTATTTTTTTCAAATGAAATGATTTATTTATATCAAATCACTGGTATAATCTGGACAGTGTGAACATTAGATTGACCAGCTTTAACAAGGACAAGTTTCCAGCAGCTACTGTTGTATGGTTTGCTGTGTTTTGGCGACATAGCTGGGGCTGTGGCTGCTCTGGTGCTGATTTGCAGAGAAAGCTGAAGCCAGCCCCTTCCTCTTGTTCTTGTTACAATGGCCACACAATTTGAGGGATTATCTTTGTGTCACTATCATTTGCATCATCATGACTGTGCATGATGCAAATCTTTAGGTTATAGCAGTTCCTATAGATCTGGTATAGTTTTATGACATAAAATAGCCACTCACACACTCAATCAGCAAATTGTTTTGAGCTTCTATGGTAGGTGAGGTAGTATCAACCTTTCTTGATTTCAAGTAGTTTTATACGATTCAATATAATACATGTATCCTCACACAGTTACCAAGTTTGCAGTATCAATAAATGCTGAGGTTCTTTCCCTGAATCTAGAAGGGTTCGGGAATCTGGAGAAGGGCTGTGAGTAAATTAATAGAGAGACTAGCCATGAAATATAAATTTGGAAGGTATTTTGTATTTTGGAGAGCCAGAGGAGAACTAGCTTCAGTAACCAAGTTCTCTGAATCTCTGGACCCCTAGGCTTTTTATTAACACAAATTGCCCTAAAGCAAAGCAGATATACATAACAAAAGGTAGGGTTTGGTATACAGTAGGCATTATCAGGTTGGGGGAACTACCCTCGGCTGTTCAGCTGTTTCGCCAGGAGCAGGTAATGACATGTAGATTTTTAGGTTTGGGAGACACTTTCAGATATTCCAGCAGGTTAATAACATGATTCAACCCCACTGAATATATAGTAGAAGCCCATCAACCTTTTGATGAAATTTTTGCATTTTATTATGCCCTGCTGGAATTAGCTTCCTGCAAATAATAACTTGAAAACACTTTACTAAACATTCCTTGCAGTGGTATATTTACCAGAGGAGCACAGACTTCTAATCAGCCTGGTGTTGTCAGGAGAAAAATTATGCAGAAGTGATAATTTATCTCAGTGAGATATATATCTGTAGCATTAATTTTGGAGTACTCACATTTATACAAAATTTCACAGAATCATGAGGAAGCTTGGACCAGTGATGCTGTATTAGTATATGACAATATACCAAATACTAGAGACCTGATGCATGAAAATTCATGCAAGAGTAGGCCTTCTTTCTCCTAGTTGCCAGTACCAGCTTCCCTCTGGCTCTTAGGACCCAGTCTTTGCTCTGGCCCTGGCTTCATCCAGAAAGACCTCTGGAATGACATCTGGAAGGATGTCTGGTCTAATTAACATATTACCTTTTTATTATCTATACCACCTGTGTCAAACACAAGGCCCGCGGGCCAAATCCGTCCCGTCAGGCCTTGCAATGTGGCCCGCACCGCGCTGTCATCACTGCACTCCGCTGCGTTTCCATCACAATGACAGTTTATGACTGTTCAGTAAACCATTTGGCCCGCGATTTAGGCTGGATTTTAGATTTTGGCCCCTTCTCTGATTGAGTTCGACACCCCTAATCTATACTAAGAATAGAGGAATATGCAAATTGTCCTGGATGCTGTCACAGTAATAATATCAACCAGCAGGTTGTCTGCGATGACAAGGCCGGCAGGGGGGTTAGTGAAGGACAACTGAACAACTGAACAGCAGGCTGTGTGGGGCAACCAGGCCAGCAGAGGGGACAGTTGGGGTTGACCAGGCAAGCAGTGGAGGCAGTTGGGGATGATCAGGCTGGCGGGAGTGGGGCAGTTAGGGGTAATCAGAGACAGGGGTGATCATGCTGGCAGGGGGGGAAGTTAGGGGTGATCAGGCAGGCGGGCAGGTGAGCAGTTAGGAGCCAGCTGTCCCAGATTGTGAGAGGGATGTCCAACTGCTGGTTTAGGCCTGATCTGGGGAGCCTAAACTGGCAGTCAGACATCCCCCAAGGGGTCTTGGATTAGAGAGGGTACAGGCTGGGCTGAAGGGATCCCCCACCCCCATGCACAAATTTTGTGCACTGGGCCTCTAGTTATAGATAACAGGTGTTGTGGGAACACAATTATTTTCTCCCAGATATGCTTTATTGTTTATTAATTCCACATTTCTAGAAATCTCACATTCTTCAAGATGTAAAAAGTGTCAGCTAGCCGAAGCCGGTTTGGCTCAGTGGTAGAGCGTCGGTCTGCAAACAAAGGTCCCAGGTTCGATTCTGGTCAAGGGCGTGTACATTGGTTGCGGTTGCAGGCACATTCCCAGTAGGGGGTGTGCAAGGGGCAGCTGGTCGATGTTTCTCTCTCATCGACGTTTCTAGCTCTCTAGCTCTCTCCCTTCCTCTCTGTAAAAAATCAATAAAATATATTAAAAAAAGTGTCAGCTAATTGACCCAAATATTTAAAACATTAAGATTATAGTCTATTTTTTGTTTGTTCTTTGTAATCCACCCTTTCTGTGTAGCTTGATGGGAGACCTGAAGACAAATCATTTTAAGACATAAATGTGCTTTTCTAAAGAGCAATCAAAAAAAGCATTGCTCATGTGTAAAATACCTAATTCAGATTTCATGTAGTTTCATAATATGGAAAGCAAAAGCAGTAGATAACTAGAGGCTTTCTTTTAGCTTGCTAAAGTTGCTCTTAACTCCACAGTGGGGGTGTGGAGCCAGCATGTTCCACTGTGGAGTCCTTAGTATGTTTATAGGGTGTGGGGTAGAAAAAATCAGACCAGGCTCACATATGTCTTTTGTGGGTCCTTCCTCCAAAAAATATTAAAAAATTATATTTTACAATTATAGATATAAAGACAGATATAATCCAGATAAAAATCTTTACTATGTATCCATTATTATGCTGTTTATTTTTCCTTCTCATCTTAAAACATATGAAAATGTAAACATTTTTGTGTTCCCCTCAGAGTACTGTGGATGCTAAGCACAGCATCTATTGCACCTACAAATAAGGCAGTTCTTTGGTGGAAGTTTATATATCTGGTTTTCAGGCATTTGAGCGTATACTCTAGCAAGTACCACATTGGTTCTGCAATAAAGGGTTGGTGATAAAAAAGATGAATAAGACATGGAACCAACCTTTGGAGGTACTAAGTCAATTCCCATAAAGGTACATATAGGTGTATTAATATATGTGTTTAAAGAGTGTTTTCTTCTGCTTGGATTTACCCCTTATGGAACAACAACAAATCCAAAAGCTATTCCTCAAGAAGTTTTGCAATCATGCGTGTGAAGGAATTAGTTTTTGTTGAACTTGCTTTTTGTCTAATATAGTAATTTGTCTGTAGAATCAGATCGAGTGTTTTTCAAAATCATCTATTTTCTTTGTTTAGCTAAGAACAAGGCCAGTGCAATGGAGTGCCAATCACTACTGACACAGCTATGACACTTAAGACAGTGCTGGCTTCACAAAATCTTTCTTGTAACCTGGGGTTAGTACAGGCTCAAGAACTCCTCTATTTTTTAATAACTATTGGTGTCCAGAGAGTAAAGGGCATGGGAAAACTTTTCTTGTGTTAGAGGGGAGGCCCCCTTACCTGGATCCCAGCACCATCTGACATGAGGAAAAGGATGATGAGGGTGGGGGAGGGGAATCAGCGTGGCAAAGATCTTAGTCCCTGTAGCTAAGATACTTTTGCAAATAAAAAAACTAAAACAAACAAACAATGCAAACTCATTTCTGGTGCTGCTCTCAGGGCCTTGGAATGGAAAGTGCAGTGAGCTGAAGCTTAAGTTTCTGTGGCTTCATGGTACGCCTGCTGCTGGTGGAGTCTTAAGGGCAAAGAGGTAATGGGGTGGATACGTGAAGATCAATCGGGACCCTGACGCCTTTGCAAAAACTCACTTCTCTCTTGAGATGAAGGGGCATTTGACACTTTGAGCAGGGGATAGAGATGATTCTTGTGGTAGACAGGGTAATGCCACCTCCCCCCCACAGTGTCTATATCCTAATGCTTGGAACCTATGAACGTGTTACCTTACCTGGGAAAAGGGACTTTGCAGATGTGATAAAGCTAAGAACCTGGAGATGGGGAGCTATACCTGGATTATCCAGAGGAGCCCACTGTAATAACAAGGGAGACTGGAGAGTTGGAGACGGCATTGGGACAATGGAAGCAGAGGTCAGAGTGATGTGGCCATGAGGCAAGGAATGCAGGCAGCCTCTAGACGCTGGCAAAGGAAAGGGACAGAGTCTTCCCTAGACTTTCCGAAGGAACCAGTCCTGGGGCAACACCTGTAAGATCCATTTTCGGACTTCTGACTTCTGGAACAATAAGTTAATACATTTATGTTGTTTGAAGCCATTAAGTCTATGGAGATTTGTTAGAGCAGAAATAGGAAGTGAATATATTTTTTAAAGGATCACTTTGTTGGTCTACTGAAAGTAGATCGTAGGGATAGGGCAGACGCAGGGAGCCCTGAGGGCGGCTATTGCAGCAGCTGCGGGGAGAGGTGAGGTGACTTGGACTAGAGTGAGGGAACATGAGAGGGTGAAAAGATGGCAGATTTCCTTTCTTCCCAAAGTTTTGCCTCCTTTATCTCTAAAAAAAAAAAAAAAAAAAGTATTATTTGAACGCTTCATGAACAGATAAAGCGAGGCTCTCATTTTTCCTTTTGGTCTTACACCTGGCCGTACAAGAAGGAGGAACTGATGTCCTCTCTCAAAGTGCACATTTCACCCCACCTCAGGTGGCAGCTCCCTCTGCCAAAGTCCCTTCAGTGAAAGACTGCAGCTCAGCGTGGAGAAGGTGCTGGCAGAGCCTCCTAGCATAGCCCCGAGTTCGCATTCAGCACGTTCCCTTCAGAGCTGCCCTGGGCAAGTGAGGACGCCTTTTAACCACCCGTTTGGCCTTGGCTTTCCTTTCCTCTGGGTTCCTGGCCTCTCCTCGGCCTCCCTGCTGTGCTGGTGTTCGTGGGCATGCCCACCCTTCGCAGCAGATCCCTGTCTTATTGGTTTCTCCCTCCCTGCTTAGAACAGACCCTTGCTCAAAGAAGCTCAAAAAATAATTCTGGAATAAATAAATGACCTTGTCTTTGCCCCAGCAGATTTTATTTGAAACATGGATTCAAGGGTTTGAGACACAGAAACGGACATGTGCTAAAGAAATGCAATTTATAGCACCACACATTTCAAAACGATAGCCCCAGGCTTTGGAAACCACAGTTTCCTGTGCAACCCCTGAGGTATCAGGCAGATGAGAGGCCTCCTCACATTTCTTTCTCATGTGTCTCTCTTTTCCACCTGGGTTTTTTCCCTCTCACTCTGTGGCAGGTGGCTTGCTTTCCTTTGGATGGCTGAAATGTGTCTCACCATGGGAAATCAGACTTCCTCTAGCTTCTTTTAGTCTCTCGTGATCCTTGGAGTAGATCCTGTTGTTTTTTTCTTTTTGAATGGGGTACTATAAAGAGATGAAGCTATTTTCCATCTTTACTGAAAGCATTCTGATTTTGGCCCAGTCAATAAAAATGCAATTTCACCTATAGATAATTAAATAGCAAAAGAATGTAAGTTTTGCCCTGGCTGGTGTGGCTCAATGGATTGAGCATCGGCCCATGCACAAAGGATCCTGGGCTCCATTTCCCATTAAGGCAGTGGTTCTCAACCTTTCTAATACCACCCCCCTTTAATACAGTTCCTCATGTGGTGGTGACCCTCAACCATAAAATTATTTTTATTGCTACTTCATAACTATAATTTTGCTACTGTTATGAATTGTTGTAAATATCTTTGTTTTCCGATGGTCTTAGGCAACCCTGCTAGCGGTTCTCAACCTGTGGGTCCATTTTCCAGTAATTCCTACACAGTACCACCAGCCATCTCTTTATATACAGAATTTATTTCAAGCTTTCTTTACAAGGGAGACAGTTTGGTGTTTGAATTCTGATCCTACTGCATAATCTTCCTAAGTATTTTTTTTTCATCTGTAAATTAAGGCTCATAATATATGCACCGAATAGGTCTGCTTTAAAGATTGATGAAATAATGGACATGAAATAGTTCATATAGTATCTAGCTTTGAACAAATGCTCAATAAAAGTTAGCTCTCCTCCTCCTCCTCCTCCTCCTCCTCCTCCTCCTCCTCCTCCTCCTCCTCCTCCTCCTCCTCATGTTGCAGTAAATGTTGTCTCCAGTTGTGAATCTATGCTTAGAAAGCTACATGCCACAAGCTTACTATATGAACATTTTACTGATTGTACTTGTAACTTGCATAATACAATTTATGTATACTGGAAGGAGAATGGATCCATAAAATTTTTTACATTTCTTTGAGAAGATATAGTAAACCTTGGGAGGCATAAAGCTTCCAATAAATCAAAATTTCCAACTTTCTGGACCTGATGAGCAAACTGGCTCAATAGAGAGGAAAACAAACCCAAAGCCCTTTATTATTTATTTGAACCCCCTAACTCTGTTTCCAAGCATTTTCTCCTGAGGGGGGAAAATTGTGGCAAGATTTTCTTTTTTGCTTTGATTTTCCTTAGTTTGCTGCTTAAATGTCAGTAAGTCCCACTAGCTGCAGGTCACCACTGGATTTCAATAGGAAACCCCGATCTGGGACACATCTTTTTCATTTGTATTAGAGTGTGCGCTTGGAGTGGAACCAGGAAATCTTGGAGACCAAACCCTTTTCTTCAAAGCTCTCCCCACTCATTGTTCTTTCTTCATGTCTTTAATGAATTGGTTTGGCTCCCAAGCACACAAGCCAGATTGTGAAGAATGAAAGAAAATTAAGAAAGGAAAAAGCTTAAGTTATTGATTTGGCTCAAGGGAATTTTTCTGAGATCTGACCCAAACCAAAAAGCCACCACCACCAACAAAACCCAAATGATAGCCCATGTGTGGACGTAGGGACATTCTTCAGCTTTTGGATGGGGACCCACCTTACTGAGCAAGTGTCAGTCCATGCCATCATGGGTTTTATACAGGGATCCCAGTTTATCCATGGTGTTTCATCATTTCATGATTTTGGGGCTCTAAAGCCAGTTGCCTGAAGGCTGTCTCCTAAGCCACATTTGGTAAAGGACAAAATGCTCCGGTGTTGATGGAACAAAGAGTCATGTTTGCTAACTACAGACTTGTAGTTACTCCAATTACTCACAGGCCCAATGGAAGCCTCCTAAATCTCCTCTTATCTTTTTAAAAAATATATATTTTATTGATTTTTTACAGAGAGGAAGGGAGAGAGATAGAGAGCTAGAAACGTCAATGAGAGAGAAACATCGACCAGCTACCTCTTGCACACCCCCTACTGGGGATGTGCCCGCAACCAATGAACATGCTCTTGCCCGGAATCAAACCTGCGACCTTTCAGTCCACAGACCGACGCTCTACCATTGAGCCAAATGGCTTTGGCTTCCTCTTATCTTTGATCCAGTTAACAGAGCTGCTGCATTCACTAACTAGTCTTAGATACTAACATGTTATGAATTGTTCACAGACAAACTAATAAAAAAGATGTAAATGTAGTCCCATTTGTTTATTTTCTCTTTAGCTTCCATTGCCCTAGGGGCAGTATCAGTGAAGAAGTTCTTTTGGCATATGTCTGAGATTTTGTTGCCTGTGGATGCTTCCAGTATTTTTATGGTTTCCCATCTGATGTTTAAGTCCTGTATCCATTTTGAGTTTATTTTTGTGTATGGTGTAAGTTGGTGATCTAGTTTCATTCTTTTGCATGTATCTGTCCAATTTTCCCAACACCATTTATTGAAGAGACTGTCTTGATTCCATTGTATATTCGTGCCTCCTTTGTCAAATATTAATTGAGCATAGTGATTTGGGTTGATATCTGGGTTCTCAATTCGATTCCATTGATCTATATGTCTGTTCTTGTGTCAGTACCAGGCTGTTTTGAGAACAGTGGCTTTGAAATACAGCTTGAAGTCTGGTATTGAGATTCCCTCCTACTTTACTCTTCTTTCTCAGGATTGCTGTGGCTATTCGGGGTCTTTTATTGTTCCAAATGAACTTTTGTAGAGTTTTTTCTATGTCAGTGAAATATGCCATTGGTATTTTAATGAGGAGTGCATTGAACCTATAGATTGCTTTAGGAAGTATGGACATTTTGTTGATGTTGATTCTACCAATCCATGAACATGGTATGTTCTTCCATCTGTTTACATATTCCTCTATTTCTTTTTTCAGTGTTGTGTAGTTTTCCACAAATAGGTCCTTTACTTCCTTAGTTGAATTTATTCCTAGGTATCTTAATTTTTTTGGTGTGATGGTAAATGGAATTGCTTTTTTAATCTCTGTTTCTGTAATTTCACTGTTGGTATATAGAAATGCCATGGATTTCTTGGCGTTAATTTTGTATCCTGCTACATTGCCAAATTCATTTATTAAGTCAATTAGTTTTTTAATGGAGTCTTTTGGTTTTTTTTTTTTATGTACCATATCATGTCATCTGCAAATAAGGATAACTTTACTTCTTCTTTTCCAATTTGGATACCTTTTATTTTCTCTTCTTGTCTAATTGCAATGGCTAGTACTTAAAATAAAAAGCTTTTTTACAGCAAAAGAAACCATCAACAAAACAACAAGAAAGCCCACTGTGTGGGAGAACATATTTGCAAATGTTACCACTGATAAAGGTTTAATCTCCAACATCTACAAACAGCTTATACAACTAAATAAATGGTAGATGAATGATCCAATTAAAAAATGGGCAATGGACCTAAATAGAATATTTTCAAAAGAAGACAGAAGGAAGGCCAAAAGGCACATGAAAACATGTTCAAAGTCACTAATTATCCGAGAGATGCAAATCAAAACAACAATGCGGTACCATCTCACACCTGTCAGAATGGCCAACATCAACAAATCAACAAATGACAAGTGTTGGCGAGGTTGCGGAGGAAAAGGAACCCTCGTGCACTGCTGGTGGGAATGCAGACTGGTGCAACCACTGTGGAGAACAGTGTGGAGTTTCCTCAAAAAACTGAAAATGGAACTCCCATTTGACCCAGTAATCCCACTCCTAGGAATATATCCCAAGAAACTAGAAACATCAATTAGAAAGGATATATGCACCCCTATGTTCATAGCAGCACAATCTACAATAGCTAGAATCTAGAAACAGCCTAGGTGCCAGTCAGCAGATGATTGGATCCAAAAACCATGGTACATCTACACAATGGAATACTATGCTGCCATAAAAAGAAGGAATTCTCATCATTTGCAGCAACCTGGATGGAATTGGAGAACATCATGCTGAGTGAAATAAGCCAGTCAATGAAAGAGAAACACCACATGACCTCACTCATTTATGGATAATAAAGAACATTATAAACTGATGAACCAAAAGATAGATATAGAGACAGTAAAGCAACAAGTAGACTGTCAAATTACAGCAGGTAGGGTAGGGAGATCTGGGGGAGATAATAGATCAACTGAAGGACTTGTATACATGCATATAAGTACAACCAATGGACACAAAACTCTGAGGAAGGGGAGTATGTATGGGAGGGGGGGGGCAATGTTAAAATATGTACACAGGTAATAATTGAATAAAAAAATGGGGAAAAAAGATGTAAAAGACTATTCTTCTCTTGCTTATTGGAAGTGGAAGCTGGACAATATTTAATTTATTATGCTATGTGGGAGAAGAGCCCAGATTAAGAGTTGGGTGTTGTCTTAAAGGACCTGGAGTAGAATCAATAGGGGTTTGCCAGTTTCCATTAGAAATATTCAGAAAATTACTTCAGACCCTTTTGGGAAATAATAATACAACCAACTCTAAGACTGACTATCCATTTTCCAGCTATTTGCTATTAAAAAAAGTTTTCTGGTATTTTTCTGTTTACAAAATATATTTTCTCACTTAAAAATGGCAGCACAAAGTGGCATTATTTTAGGGAGGCCCCATCGGTAAGGAGAGTTCATGAGTTTACATATGCTTACATGGATGATTTGGAGGAAAGAGATCTTGGGCCTCTTGCTTCAAGATCCAGGCCTCCATTGCATTTACACCAATTGGAATCAAAGCCTCTTAAAATGGCAGGTGATTTGCATTTCCAGTCAGGAGACACAGGGGCTCAGCTACCTTTCCAAAGGAGTGCAGCATTATGTAAGAATGGCTTTATGGTGCTCAAAAGCCAGCCATGTGAGATTGTGGAGGTGTCCACCTCCAGGACTGGCAAGCACGGCCATGCCACAGTCCACCTGGTTGACACTGACATCTTTACTGAGGATAAATATGGAGATATCTGCCCGAAAACTCATAATATGGATATTCCCATCATAAAAAGGAATGACTTTCAGCTGAGTGGCATCCAGGATGGGTATCTATCATGGCTCTAACACAGTAGGGAGGTGCCAGAGGACCTTAGACCTTGGCAAGGAGACTAAGCAGAAGCATGGAGAGGGGATCCCCACTACAGTGCTTTCTCCCATGACAGAGGAGAAAGCTGTTGCAATCAAGGCCCTGGCAAAATATCTGGCTCCCAGGCTGGTGGTGGGGCAGTAGCGATCCTCCAGCCTGTGAGGCATCTTTCTAGCTTGGCCCAGCTCTGGCCTGGCCTGGCCTTTAGCTGGACTCCTACACAAATTCTTTGATGTTTCATCTTGGTCTTCCCTACCCCCCAAATCTGCTGGGGAGCCCCTGTTTTTCATCCTGCTCCCTTGGCCAGGAGTGAGCGAGCTATGGTCTTGGAGAAGCTACCCTCTCCTTCTCCCCTAGGACTACAACCCTGAAGGGGGAAGGGAGGAAGGTGCTGCTTGTGGATCTAGGCTTGTTTTTTTTCTTCCCCCAATTCAGTCTGGAATCAGAAAACCGTGCATTCTGGCAAATGGTCCTTGTGCTCTCCCCCACCCATCCCTAGTCTTGTCCTTTGCTCCCTCATAGTCCTTTACTCCAAACACTATCCCGTGGGAGCCAGCCTCCTCCCCATGCCTATGTCTCTCCACAAATTTCTTTAACGAGAGAGGAAAGAGGTGGAGAGGGAAGGTGCATGTGGGAGGACCCTGCCCTATGGGCTTCACACTTTGTTAAAATCAAACCTATATTTGCTTCCACTCCACTTTACTTTTATAATTTAAAGTAAGTATTTTTCCTGTTGCATTTTCTTGAATATTTATTTTGGAGGTGGTCTTGTATATAAATACTCTTACATGACTAAACATTTTTTTTTATTGCTTCTTCACACTTGCTTATTTGTCTGGATATAGAATTCTAAGTTCAAAAAGATTTTTCCTTAAAACTGGAAGGCATCAGTCCAATGTCTTCTATCATCCTTGTTGCAGAAGAGAAATTTCATGGTCTGATTCTTTTGTCTCTGGGACTAATCAATTTGTTTTTCTTCTGGAAGTTTTTAATGTTTTGTCTTTGTTTTTGGAACTCAAAATTTTATGCAGAACTGTGGGATCACTTTCTTTCATCCTGATTGGCACTTGCTGACCCTTTCACTTTGAAGAGTTATGTCTGACTCTGGCGCAGGGAAATTTTCTTCTATTTATTTGAATATTTCCTCCCAGTCATTGTTTATGTTCCCTTCTCCTAGGTTTTCTTCTCACATCTTTTCCTCCTCTTTGTCATTTTGGAATGTAGTTTAGGAGATTTCTTCAATATTATTTTACAGTTTGTCTATTAAACAATTTAACTTCCAAGAACTCTTTCTTGTTTTCTGTTTTCTTTGTTCCTATCAGCTTATTCTTGTTTCATGGGTGCCATGTCTTCTTTAATATCCTTTAAGGTATTAATGAGCATAAACAAACAAACAAACAAACAACCCCTTCCCCCACTTGTTTTTGATATTATCTCTTCCATTTGGGTTCTTCCTTTTCCTTTGTGCAATAGGTTTGCCTCAGATTTCTGGTGACTTATGGTTGCTAGCTTGTATTTACGAATAGAAGACTGGATGGATTAGTGTAGTTGCAAAGGTCCTTATCCCTGCCAGGCCCCTCCCTTAAATAGGAAAGCCAGTTTACAGAGAGGTGCGTCTTAGTCCATTCTGGCTGCTATCATAGAATACCATAGACTTACTGGCTTACAAACAACATGCATTTGTTTCTCACATTTTGGAGTCTGGGAAGTCCATGCTTAAGGCATCAGCAGATTCGGTGGCTGGTGAGAGTCTGCTTTTTGGTTCGCAGACGGCTCTCTTCTTGCTGTGTTCTCACATGACAAAAGGAGCAAGGGAGCCTCTTACAAAAAAGCTCTGGCACCATTCATGAGGGCTTCACTCTCATGACCTACATACCTTCCAAGGTCCCTCCAATACATTGGGGATTACGTTTCACATATAAATTTGGGGGAGATATAAACCTTCAGTCTGTAGCACTGTGTGTTGTTAGTCCAGCAATGTGGCCAACCCGCAGCTGCTGCAGTGAGGCAGGCTTTCCAAGGCCTGGTCTGCTGTAGCTTACGTGGAGGTTCAGAACCTCTTCTCTCTTTGATCTGGCACCCAATCCTGGTTTCCTTCCCAGGCGTGTTGCCTACTCCTTTAGTGGGCAGGGAAGGGGGTATGTGGCCCAAGTGGCTTAATTATTATTTAATTATTCTGGTGATGCTCCAGAACTAAGGTGACCAGATAACTTATTTTCCAAACTAGGACACTTCTGAGATTAAAAGGGAACCCTATTATTTCACCAAGACAATAGGCATAAACTGGACTGTCACCTTAGCCCAGAGGTTGGCAAAGTCATTAGTTAACAGAGCCAAATATCAACAGTACAACGATTAAAATTTCTTTTGAGAGCCAAATTTTTTAAACTTAAACTTCTTCTAACGCCACTTCTTCAAAACAGACTCGCCCAGGCCGTGGTATTTTGTGGAAGAGCCACACTCAAGGGGCCAAAGAGTCGCATGTGGCTCGTGAGCCGCAGTTTGCCGACCACGGCACCTTCTCAATCTTTGTATTTATTGACTACATTTTGGAATTTTTCTGGGCTTCATTGGAAAGACCCACTCTTCTAATTTTTTTTGGTTAGAACTGTTCCTATCTCCACCCCCCCCCCCACTTGATCCTTATTTCCATACTATTTTCTAGACTGTCTCTAACATTTATAAAGCTCTACTAAACCCCTCTTATTTTCCAGCATAGTTTTATTTCTATTCCTTAAAAACAACAATACCCATGTTTTCTGTCATGTTAGTGGGACCTGCAAGGAAAAGGAGGTAGAAAGATATACTCCGTTTGCTGTCTTGCACTGGGAGCTCTATCACACCACTTTAAATATGAGCTGTGTCACTATATTGTATATCTGTGTGGTGTATCATTTTACTCCTTTTGGGAACCCAATGCAGTGATAACGGTTGTGCAGCAGTGAGCTTACACCGGTGAATCCCTTGGTGAATTCTTGCCTTTTGTTACTCACTTTCTGGAAGGAAATCACGATGCCTATGAAAGATCGAGCATTAAGTCATTGAACCTCTGAGCAATTCTCAATGGGAGTTGTTTATGGGGATTTCTTTTGAGCTTCCTCTTATTGCAGGATATGAATTACTGCCGAGAAGCACCCACTGTCAGCGCATGAAAGAATGTCAACTCCTGCAAAGACGATTCAGGCCTATCTTAGTCAGGTTAAAGGCTGAAAACTGTAGGGATTTAGAACCAAAGCCTTTACTTTGCAGAGCTCAGTGAAGGGTTGGAAAATCTTCTGCCAGGTTTAGGCATGAAATCTCAGTTCAGAAAGACAAAACTTACTGGAGGCACAGAAGCAAAGATGAAGACTTAATAATAAGAATTTAAAAGCAGAAAGAAGACTTTCTGGCTCTAGTAAGATTTCATGGGACAAGAGCAATGTGGATACTCAGAAGAGGATCCACTCTTCCCTAACACAGAAATTACTTCTTTGGCCACTTTGGGAAAGGGCTAATCTCAGTCCTGGGGGAGGGGGGTTACATGGAGACACTGGCAGGAGCCAAGATTCTGCTGTTTGGAGTGAGTAAAATTAGACGCAAAACTATAAAGTTTTATACTTGGATATGCTTCATATAAATATGAAATAAAAAATTGATCATCATCTAAATGTATATGATCTGAACTAAAGCCAATTAATATGCAAATTAGCATATTCAATTTTTGATTTACAGCTAAAATTAATCTGTAAATTACTTATAGGATGCCAGTGGGCTTCATTGGGAAGAACCACTGCATGCAGAAGAGACCCCTCCCCCACCCTCCTAATATTAATACCCATTGTTTTCCTGTCAGTCAGCAGTTTTACTATATCTGAGTCAAGGTAGGGGTATATAAATATGGAGATATATATATATATATATATATATATATATATATATATATATATATATATATATTTCTTTTAAAGCTCTTAAGTCCCCTCACCCTCTAAAATACTATTTTGGGCTTTGATATTTTTGCACTTTGTTGGGGAATCAGCAAGAAACAATGGATGATGCTTTTACAGCCAGAGTTTGAATTGTTTCTTCCAGGATATGGCCGGTTAAAAGGTTGCCTCCTGACGGGTTCTGGATTTCAGAGTTATATATACATGATAGGAGTCATCAGCTGTGGACATCAATCCAATGTTGTTCTTATCAGCAGTTAGGTGAACTAGACTGAAAAACATGAACAGTCATAGGGAACTGACTTCCTTAGTTAGGTAAGAAGGAAGCCATGTAAGTGAATGTCAGACAAATACTCTTTAAATGGTAGAAACTCAACTGTAACCAAAGACAGAGTGTCATTTGTCAGGAGCATTCCTCAGAGGTGAACTTCATACTTGGAATGTGAGCCACAGGGGCTGTAGAGACATTTAGATTCTCCTTGGACTGTTGGGAAAATGTAGTCAGTTCTTATAACTTATGGTTCCTTGCATATAGGGGATAGGTGTGATGATATGTTCCTTTCTTCCTTCCCCACCTTTTCATCTCCTCCTCTTTCTCATTTTGCTTCATTTTGCTATTTCCAGCTCTGCTTATATTTTCTTTCATCTTCGTCTTTCTTTTCTCACCCCTAATATGTGCTTCTAAGTTACTTTCCACCTCCAGTCTTCTTTATCTCTTGTGTGTACCTACTCTAAATTCAGACTCTTATCCCTATCCCGATACTTTCTATCACCTGTCACTTATCCAGGCAGAGAGTTATAAGATTCAGGTATTCACAGGTGAGATGGTTAAGTCATTAAACCATGAGAATCTAACGTTGACATCTGGTGATTGGTTGGCTGACCTTCTTCCCATAGCTTTCATTGTTCCCTCATTATCCTTTGTCAGTGCTGGACCCGGCAAACATGGAACTTGCTACCCTTACCACAGAAATATGTTCTGCTGTTGTTTCGGGGCACCATCTTTTCCTGCCCTCTACAAATTTTAATTTCTGCACTATCATACTCTTTGGGGTTATTTTCCGTTTATTTTATTATTTGTACCTGTGTTTGCATATGCTTTTAGTTTGCATATGTCCCATGATAGCAGCCACAAAAATCAGGGCACCAGAGAAAAATATAGGAGGACTTTTCTGGAAGATACAGATGATCTAGAATAGGGGTGTCGAACTCAATCAGAGAAGGGGCCAAAATCTAAAATCCAGCCTAAATCGCGGGCCGAATGGTTTACTGAACAGTCATAAACTGTCATTGTGATGGAAACGCAGCGGAGTGCAGTGATGACAGCGCGGTGCGGGCCACATTGCAAGGCCTGGCGGGACGGATTTGGCCCGCGGGCCTTGTGTTTGACACATGTGATCTAGAATGAGGCAGAAGAGGAGTGCTAAGATTGCATTCATGAGGCTTCGTTCATGAACCTCTCCGTGGGCCCCTATGAGTGAGCCAAACAAGGGGCCTGCCCCTCAGGCCAAAGCTATGGAAAGCAAATAGGTCTCTTTTTCAGAAAGGCTGGAAGTGTGTTTCAGTTTGCCATCTGTGCAGTGCCCTGACGATGGTAGTCTGCTAGGAATGGAATTTCTGATTGTTACAGCCCCATGGGCCCCAGGAATGAAAGTTCCCCTGGCCTCCAGAGCCGGGTGATCAAGGGGCATCCCCTGGGTGGCAGCTGCAGAAACCAAGTCACAAGACATAAAATCCAGGGCACTAGACATGTGTAGAAGCTCCCCTTCAGGAGATACTGGTTCTGGTGTATGGCAGAGGTTAGTGCGTGAAGATAGTGCCCACTGGTTGGAGTAAGGCAGAAGAAGATTGAAAAAAAAGAGGGAAGAAAAGGAAAAGAGAAAAAAGAAGAAAAGAACACAGAAAAAAAAAAAAAAAGGAGGAAAAGAAAAATAAAAAAGGGAGAAAACAAAGATGGCACCTCCGGGCTTTCGTAAGGCAAAGGTGGAACAGGAAGAGGGGCCCGCCAACCTCCCTCCTGGGGAGTATCCCAGCAGGCACCTCTCCTCAGGCCAGTGCTTTAAACCAGCAAGTGAGTCTTTTCACATCACCTGGGAACTTTCGAAGAGCTGCTTCTATGCTGGGCGCTGGGCTGGGTGAGTCCTCAATTCACTACAATACCCTTCTCTCATGGGTGTGAGCCCCACTGGTCTTCAAAGCCAGAAGTTTTGGGGGCTTGTCTCCCAAGCGCCAGTCTTAAAAGTTGAGAGGCCCTGGTGTGAGGTTCGAACCCTTTGCTCCTTAAGGAGAAGCTCCAGTTTTGAGTTTCCTTCTGATTGTGGGTGGGTGTGGGGTGTATGGTAAGATTGTGTCTCAGCCTCTCCTTCCAGCTTTGATGTGGTTTGCCTGATGTAAAGGGGTTGCTCTTCCAGTTTTTAGTTTTTTCCCCCTGAGAGGAAATGTTTTCATACATGGATATAGATTCCGTGTGTCCATGGGAGAAGGTGAGTATGCAATCTTCCTATATGTCACCATCTTGAGCCAGAACTCTTCATTTGCTTTCAGAAGAGGTTTTATTTTTGGCTACATCTTACTGAGGGCAGATCTCAGTCTTCAGATGATGTGGAGTTCCCCTCAACAGCCTGGGTGGTTTACAAATATTACATTTGACTCTTGACTCCGTGACCATAAGGTCAGCAACTTCACTGGCTGTTTCAGGATGGTTTTGTTTGGCTATGTTATACTTTATGACTTTGTAGCAAAAATAAAAATAAAAATAAAAATAATAGAAATAAAAATTAAATAAAAAAAAAATCCTTCCCAGAGTGGCATTTGATTTTCAGCAGCTCCTTCTCCTTTAGGAACTACTTGAAGTTAAGAGAAAGGGTCTTTGGGTAGCTGAAGTGTGTAGAAATTGGAGACATGTAATGTTTTGCTTAATGGCTGGCATCAGAAAGACAATGAGAAACATTTTAACTTTCCATTTTTGGACTTTCCAATACATGTTCCAACATTTAGGCTGGGGAAAAACCCAATGCCCTTCAGATTTCAAAGGAAATAATTATTGTAACCTTGATGAAATTCAAAGTAACCTAAGAGATGTTAGTTTAATGAGTTATACGTTTCTTTGGGTTAAAAATTTAATTTAATACCTGACGTCTCTTTCTCTTTAGAAGTGGAGCGGATGGTAAAAGCCAATGACCGCGAATACAATGAAAAGTTCCAGTATGCAGTGAGTAGAATATTCATAGCAGACTCATGCTGTGTAGGTCTTACCTTAAGGGTAGTAGAATTGATGCCTTCTAGAACTTTAAGACTTCACCAGACACTTTCTTTGTTAGCCCATTTTAATAGCAAGGTGTCATATCTAGCTACATATATGAAAGCCTAATATGCAAAGTGTCACCTTGGGAGTTCCAATGACTGGGAGTTCAATTGCTCGCTATGACGTGCGCTCATCACCAGGGGGCAGCGCGAACTGAAGGAAGGCCCCGGATGGCAGCCGGCAGCTGCTAGGGACCCTACCTGTGCATGAATTTCATACTCTGGGCCTCTCGTGTTTCCATAAACACAGAACTTAGGAGCATTTATATACTTATTTCTATTTTTTTTTATGATTATGTGTTTTTCTTATGATGACAGGTATGTGAAGAAAATGAAATATCTTTCCCAAGAATTCATGCTTAGTGCACTTTGGTGCCCATTTGAGCACTAGAATAGATAGGAATAATATGAAATGCGTCTCCATGGTAGTACTTAATGATTGAAGTGGTGGTAGTGGCTGATGGGGGTGATGAATGGCATTTGGAGGATTTTCTCTAAGCAACTCAGGCTGTATGTAGGAGAAAGTTCCCAGATCCTGAATGATTATATTTACTAAGTGAGTGGTGAGAAAATGACTAGTTAAAATGTGTTCTTTAAGTTCATCTACATAAATATTTACTGAGTGTCTACTAACTGACTGGCACTATTCTAGAAACTTGGGATACATGCGTGAACAACTTCAAGAGTTATATCATGGGCCCTCATAAAGATTTCCTCATTTTTCTGTGACTCAACCTAAATTGCTACATGAAGTCTTTTATTAGCTCTAAAAAAAAAATAATCGGTAGAATTGATTCTGTAGGTGACATGTGGCCTCTCCAATTGAGCACCAGCACATTAAAGGAAGAAAGTCTCAATTCAAAGCGGAGCTTGATGACTATTAAGGCTTAGAAATGTGAGTGTCAAAGGGAAAATTGCGGCAGTGTCCATCCAGGCACTAGCCAGGGTAGAGAGAAATTTGGCTAATGGATTATTTTTAGTATTTGTTTTTCTTTTATTTAGCATTTGATTTGTTTATTTCTCTGAGCATTCTATTGGTAGGTCTTTCCCATATAGGGGGATGGGTGCATTTGGTTAGTGCAGCTTAATACTATTAAATTTCAACAGAGGTAGCTAACAACTACTCTTCTGTGATTATAACTTAATGTTCAATGTAAGGTTCCTTATAGGAGGTCAGTACACTGTCTCTGTGACAGATTTATCACTGTAAATTCATATATTGGCATTCTGATTTTATTCATCCATCTTGAAAACTTGGTTAAAGTAAGTCTGCTCTTGAGAGAAGGAATCATTATCAGGAGGCAGATGAACATGCTTCTTAGCCTGAAAGAGAGAAGGACTATAATTTTTCATGGTGATTAATGTTTCTCTGTGTGACATCTAGTCATTTAGCTCTCTGGGCATCACAAGAATTGGCCCCCTGCCTTTCTGTCCATTCTATAGCCAGTCCTTAAACATAGATATTGATCCTTGAAAGTCTTGACCATCAAACCCTAAATCAGAGGTGTAGACATGTGTATATTTTAAAACCTTAGGAAAAAACAGAAATAAGTAATCATGGGATAACCATGCATTTAAGTGCTTAGCTATATTTACTTGTTTTCCAACATATAAAAAGTATTTGCATTCTGTAAGTAGAAACTCTATAAGGGAAGTCATATTTTATTTGCATTTTGTAGTTATAGTTCTTTGTCCTTAATTTATGAATATTTCAAATGTACAGAAAAGTACAGGAAATAATATGACCTCTATGCCCACCACCAGGTTGAATAGGTGTTAGTAATTTGCTGTGATTGCTTTAGATCTTTCTTTCTTTTTAAAAGTAATAACATGCCAATGATACAGAGATGAGATGGTTTTCTCTAGAGCTTGCATGATATTGAACAACAGCACACAGATGTGTGGCTATCGTGTTTTCTGTTGTGTTTCCTAACAACAAGACAGTAGAATAGTTGACTTGGGTGGTGAATACACAATACAGAATATAGATGGTGTGTTATGGAATAATGTAACTGAAACCTGTATAATTTTGTCACTCTAATTTACACTAATAAAAAAGTATTGGGTCGGCAACTACGTAATTGCGGATTTTAAAAAGAAAATCAAAGACAATTTTTTCATGGAACTAAATAACTTTATTCTGTAATGTATTGCCCATTTTGATCAATGACCTTTTGCCATCTTTCAGGCAGCATCATAATCCCACGTTCAAAAAACTTCTGGTTTTTATTAGCAAAAAACTGAATCAGGTACGATTTGACATCATCATCATTATTAAAATTTTTACCATTCAAGGAGTTTTGTAAAGATCGAAACAAAAAGTAATCAGATGGTGCAAGGTCAGGACTATATGGTGGATGTGGCAAAACATCCCAACCAAGCTCCATTAATTTTTGCCGAGTGACCAAAGATGTGTGTGGCCTTGCATTGTCATGATGGAATAGAACACCTTTTCGATTTGTCAATTCGGGCCGCTTTTCTTCAACTGCATTGTTTAATTTCGTTAGTTGTTCAATGTAGACATCAGAATTGATCGTTCGGTTGGGTGGTAAGAGTTCAAAGTAGACAATTCCTTTGTAATCCCACCAAACTGATAACAAAACCTTCTTTTGATGAATATCAGCTTTTGATGTTGTTTGAGTTGGTTCACCTGGCCTGCTCCACGATCTTTTCCGCTTGATATTGTTGTAAACAACCCATTTTTCATCGCCAGTTATCAGTCGTTTTAAAAATGGATCATTTCCATTACGTTTCTTTAGCAAATCGCAGCTGCTAATGCGTTGCGTTAACTGTGATTCTTTCAGTTCGTGAGGAACCCATGTATCGAGTTTTTGAACATAGCCAAGTTGTTTTAAGTGATTTTCAATGCATGTATGTGATACATGAAGCTTCTCTGCAATCTCACGTGTTGTACTGTGACAGTCCGAATTGATTATTGCTTTGATTAGGGCGTCATCAACTTCAACTGGACGACCAGAGCATTTTTCATCTTTGAGTGAAAAATCACCAGAACGAAATTTGGCAAACCAATTTTGACACTGCCGTTCTTTTAAGGCTTCGTCACCATAAACAGCACATAACTTTTTATGAGCTTGCGATGCGTTTTTCCCTTTGCGGAAATAAAAAAGCAAAATATGACGAAAATGTTCCTTTTGATTTTCCATTTTTCAACAAACACCAAACGAAAACTACAAAACAGATCAAAAAACTTTTTTTACTGATTAACAGCTGAATAGCCAACTATCAAATAACAAAATGTGTTTTACATTTGTACTACGTCTGCAAACCTAAAAATTCAACTAAAGCCATATATGTGTGAAATCCGCAATTACTTAGTTGCCGAGGCAAATTGACCGTACTTTTGTGACACCCACCAGCCAATCAGGAGTGTGTATGAAAATTAACCCAACAAAGAATGCCATGGCGATGATGCAGGCATTTCACACCGCCCCAGCCGCTCTGGGCCTCTAGGCAGTGTGGGAAGGCGAAAAGGTGGCTCCAGCCAGAGTGAAGGCAGTGCCGGCAGCCAGGGGAAGCAAGGCCCATTCTTGCATGAATCTTCGTGCATTGGGCATTTAGTAAATTTAATAAAAAATAGAAAAAGACAATAGAACTGTATTCTGCAGCTGCATCAAATAAAACATGACAGTTCAGTCACTGAGTTTGTTCTTATCAAGGAAAGAACAAAACCCATAATGGGCCAGCAAAACCAAGAATGACAACACAGGCTGAGAAAGGGGATCTGCAGTGTAGTGAGGGGCAGGTCTAATGACCACGACAGTGGCTCAGAGGGGATGAACCAGGTCCTCCTAGAATGAGCATGGGTCCCCACTTCTAGCATTCAGTTGGAGGTTTCTTGATTTGGAAACTCCCAACAGCATGGTGGGTCATACATGAATCGTGGGGGCCTCTTTCAAGTCTATATTTTGGGATAATAAAAGTACTTATTTCATCTAGTTATTGTAGGATTGAAGGAGAATAACACGCAATTACCCTTTGAGCCAGTCTATGTAGATATGGGATTTGATTGTAAGGCTTTTAAATATCCTTTTAAGAGAGGCAGAATCCAGGGGCCTTTTGCTTATCTTTAACAGTTAATACCCCATATGGAAATGGATTTGAAAAGACCCTAATTAATCCCAGGGAGAATGACCGTAATAATTGAAGAAGTAATATTCATACCTAAAGGCTGAGAAGGAAATTGGAATAAACTGAGACTTATTATGAAAAAGGTGAAAGGAGAAATGATAAAGGCTCCTCAAGTGTAGTGGAAAGAGTGTTTTGGGATAAGAGAGACAATAATTTGAATCCTTTCTCTCTTATTTCTTAACTTTTGATCTTGATTTGTCTATTTCTCTGAGCATCAGAGTTATTTATTGAAATGTGGAATTTTCCTCATAGGATTATTTATTGAAGGATCAAGTGAGATAATTTATATAAAATATTTGATAATAGTAAGACTAGCTAATATATTAATACTTACTATGTACCTGTTAAAAATTTTATATGAATTTTTTTCTTAATCCTAACATGGCTGTGGGCAAGTACTCATAATAAATCTTAGATTCCCTGTAAAGCACTGGCTAAAGTAAGTTATCAGTGATAAGAATGTTAGGAAGATACTGAGAAATTGGCTAAAATGGTAAACTTTTTGTAGCAGGTAACATGCCCCAAATTAGCAAATCTGTGATATTAAAGATATGAAAGTTGCTGATAAATTATGCAGATGATGCAAGAATAGAGAAACAAATGTACCTAAAACAAAATTACTGATGATTGTGGTAGTAGCTATTTCACCTCCTTGCCCCACTGAATAAGCTATGTGGAAGTGATAATAATCCAATGAGATACTTATTGATTATTTACTCAATAAAGCATTTGATGAGAAGATTTTCCTAATGTTCTTGTACATGTTAACAGTGATAATAATAAAATAAAGTTAGCGACGATGATGATAAGAATAGCTTACACATATATAGTGATTACCATACAAAGGGCATGGTTCTAAGAACCCTACTATGTTAAGCTTATTTAATCTCACAACTCCATGAAGTTTTTCACTTTTATGTATTAAATAAGTGTCTCACTTTTATGTACAAAAACAGAGATCTAAGTTAAGTGGCTTGCTCAAAGTCACACAGCCAAATAATGATTCCCATTCTCACAGTTGTGAGTCCAGCTGTGTACCAGGTGTTTTGCACATATTGCTAATCTTCCACCAAACAGAGAGATGAAATGGGGCTTCATTTAGTAACTGAGGTCACAAAGCTAAGAGGTGGCAAAGCTGGAATGCTAATTCATAGTACCAGATTCCAAAGGTTTCTTCCCCCCCTCCTCCCCATGATTGGTTCTTTTGACCAATCATGAAAAAACAATGAACAATAACAAAAACAAAACAAAAATCTCCCAAATCTCTGCTCCTTCCCTCACATACCTACTGGCAAAGTTTTTAAACTCTGGAGGCAAAGGCTGATAAAAGTGATATAAAATGTTACAAATGTGAGGCTAAGAATGACCTTACATTTTATCCTTAGCATTTGTAGATGAGAACTTGGGAGAAAAATTTATACAAAGCTCAGATGAATGGTGTGATTTCCACAACCTCTAAGCCTGGCCAAGAAAACTTTTCTCTTTGAAGGCCGACGTAAGATATTTCAGTACCTAGAGAACCTTAATTTAACAACAAAGCCTAAAGTTTCAAAGTACATTATAGGACATAGCACAGGCTTAAAAACTATTAAAAGTACTTTCAAAAGGTAAAGCATTTAGAACATAAACAAAAGACAAGGTTAATAATTCTAAGTGAAATTAATTGGTGAGTTAGACATGATATTGTGAAAATTAGAAGGTAAAAGACATAAAATTACAAGAGGAATTTTAGACTGCCAAGATGTGTAAACAAAGTAGAATTGGAGAATGGAGGGACAGCAAGCCAAGTGCTAGAATTATTATTCTCATTATAAAGGAGTTCAAAGGTTTCTTGGTTAATAATAGGAATGAAAAATGGAAGTAATGAAAACAGTATTGTATTAAAATATGTTAATATTAAAAATGTTAGAGTGGGCCAAGGCAGCTAGACTCATTATCCCTATTAAAAGGAGTTCAAAGTGAATGGTAGTAGTAAAAATAGTTGTAGCTGTATTAAAATGTGTTGATGTAAAAGAAAATAGTCTGAAAATGTATTAGATTAATTAGAGCTGTTTTCTGGCTTCATTCAAAAAGAAAGAAATGGTTTTAGAAATCATTGGTTTCCACTAGTTCTTGTTCTCTCTCAAATAGGCGCAGACACACTCTACTCTCATTCAAATTCTTAATGGAATCTGAGAAGGGAGATGAACTCATTTGAGTGATAAGAAAGTTATCCAGCCTCAAACTCAGAAACTTCAGTAACGCTGAACACTTGACTTTTATCTGAATGTATTTCATGCACAAAGGTAGATGTGAAGCTTCTAAATATTTTCTTTTACTTTTTTCCCTTGAGCTTAATTATTGATCCTATCCAGGAAGTGCACAGGTTTATGCGAGTTGGTGAAAAAATTTTTAAAAATATATATATTTTATTGATTTTTTTTACAGAGAGTAAGGGATAGGGATAGAGAGTTAGAAATATCAGTGAAGAGAAACATCGATCAGCTGCCTCCTGCACATACCCTCCTGGGGATGTTCCTGCAACCAAGGTACATGCCCTTGACCAGAATCAAACCTGGGACCCTTTAGTCCGCAGGCCGATGCTCTATCCACTGAGCCAAACTGGTTAGGGCGAGTTAGTGAAAATTTAACCAAATAGTATTCCATTAAAAAAATTGAGATTCCAACACTTTAATTTATTCCTATTATCTTAGAATGTCTTATTGATATTGAGATTATTGGATGGAACCTATAGCTGCGCTGTGATCGATAGAACAATGACTATTGAGTTTTTCAAAGAGTGCTCACCTAGTGAGACAACATAGCTGACTCAGCAGATAGTGTGACGGTGACATAGCCAAGACTCTCTTCTACATTTCCCTCCTATTTATTTAATGGGGCTTTGTATGTTTCAACAATCACTTTTATTTTTTCTTGACTCAGAATAAGTGGTTAAGAGTGGAGTAGAGAAATGTGTTCCACCATCATTCCGGGTCTGTGAGCTTGGATTGAACCTCTTTAGGCTCACGTTATGACAACGTGTTTCTCTAGGACCAGAGTGGCATAACAGTAAAATTGTATGTTCCTCTGTGTGTGTGTGTGTGTGTGTGTGTGTGTGTGTGTGTATGTGTGTGTGTGTGAATTAATGATTGGTTGTCTTTTTTTTTTAATAGAATTGAAATGATTTAAAAAATGATATATTCACTAGCAATGTGTGTGTGTTTTTTTACTTACTTTACAAAGTGGTTTTTGAGGCACTGTACAAAAAGAAGATAAAGCTCAAGGGAATAAAAATTCGTGAGGAAATGAGGTGGGCCCTAAAGTCCATGTGTGAGGGCTAAAAATACATGGATACTTTTCCCCTCACCTCATAACTTCTGGCTGGGCCCATAACCAAATTAAGAGAGACAGATTAACAGGAGAACAAGTTTAATACTTGCGCATGGGGAATTCACATAGACGTGATCATTCCATGAAGATTCCAAAGATAGTGAGGAAACAACATTGGGTATCTAAGACATTTTGGACAAAGAACAAAGAAGGATGAAGCAGGTAATAGATTTCAGAAGTGAGAATGGGATATTTGAAAACACATGGCAGGAAAATCTTTGTAGGCAACTCAGAAACAGTGGGATACAGGGAGTATCTAGCTAACAGACACCCACCAGCCTGAATCCCTCATGTTTACTATACTTAATTTAAATTAGGCTAAGGCAGCATCCTAAGATCTCCTTCCTAAAGCAGATTCCTCTGTCTGAATCTTAGGCAAGAAAGGAAGAAGGGTCCAAGGTTCTTTTTTGAGTCCTTTGTTTCTTAACAAACACTTAAAATCAATATCTCCCAAAGCATATTCATGGTGGCAGAATATTGGTCCCTTCACATGTTAGCAGGCCCTATCTGCTTAGACTGGCGATGCATTCAGCTACTGGGGTTATTAAAATAAGGAGCAACCAGCTAATAAGAAAGAACTTGACCATAGGTAAGCATGAAAAGGCAATGCTAAATTCTGATTGTGTTAGGGAAATGAAGGCTCCAGGTGAATGGAAGTGTGTGAGGAAGTGTTGCCAGAGGAAATGGGAAATGATTCCAGCCTTGCTTTTCTATTTACCACTAAAGTTAGGGAGGAGAGTCCGCAAAGTCCTGGAGTCTAGGACCTAACTGGTGGTGAGGTGTGTATTGTAGGAAATTATGGCTCAGATTATAGTATGTTAAAAAAAAAAAAAAAAGAGCTTAAATACGAGGTAATGTTTTCAGGAGCTGAGGAGTCACAAAGTGAAAAGGGATTTTATTGCCCTCCAAAGGAAATAGACAGATAATCAGATGGAAATGTCCAGGTAAATATGGAATGTAACTTGGGTGAAGTTAGAGCTTCAGATTAGAGATATCTGGAAGGGAGTTATTAAAGGTAGGAAAAAAGTAGAATTTGTTAAGCAGTGATGACTAAATTCTAGGGTGTTAAGGTGGAAGTTCTCAGTTAGTTAAAGACTGGGAGGGAAGGAGCCCAAGAAATGAGTAGAGAGCAGCAAGGATTGAGAACCAAGAAAAGCCAGTGGGATAAACATTTAGGGGAATGAGCCTCTCAGGAATCAGGGTTGGGTAGCCCTGTATCTGATGCTTGGTGCCCAGGAGGTTAAGAACTAAAGAAAAACATCTTTAAGTCAACAGGAAGCAACTGAACCTCTAAAGAAAGATTTGATTTTTCTTTAAAAAGTTGGGATTTGGCCGAAGCCAGTTTGGCTGAGTGGTAGAGCATCGGTCTGCAGATTGAAAGGTCCCAGGTTCGATTCCGGTCAAGGGCATATACATTGGTTGCGGGCACATCCCCGGTAGGGGGTGTGCAAGAGGCAGCTGGTCGATGTTTCTCTCTCATTGACATTTCTAGCTCTCTATCTCTCTCCCTTCCTCTCTGTAAAAAATCAATAAAATATATTTTTTTAAAAAAGTTGGGATTTGGAAGTCAGTGGGTAGGAAGAAATGCAAGGAAGAAGAGAGGAGGGTAGAGTCCACTCAATTAAGAATCCTATCTAATAAAAGAGAAACATGCAGATGGACTGCACCTCCACTATTCCCACCAGCCAATCAGAGCTAGTATGGAAATTAACTCAACCAAAATGGCGGCTACCATGGAGCTGGAGCGAGCAGGAGGCTTGGGTTGGCCACGGTAATGGAGAAAGCCAAGCTTCCCACCCACCCTGGCTGACCCTGGCCTCTGATCGAGGCTACAAAGTTTCAATTACAGAAGATAAATAAATCCCAGATACCTGCTTTCAGCCAGCCCTGGCTTTTGCTCAAGGAGGTGCTAAAAAAAGAAAAAAGTAAAAAGGAGGGGCTGGGAGCTTGAGTCGTCAGGGGCTGTGGCCAGCTTGAAAACAGCCATCAGCCCCTCACCCAGGGTGGCCACCTCCTCATGGGGTGAAGGTTCCCACTGGGGGGCTTGGCCAGCCTGCAAACAGCCATCAGTCCCTCACCCAGGCTGGCCAGGCCCTCCAACGGGCCCCCTACCCTGATCTGGGATACCCTTCAGGGCAAACCACTTGGCCCCCATCCATGCACCAGACCTCTATCTATACTATATAATAAAAGGGTTATATGCTAATTAGACTGGGAGACCTTCCAGGAGACCTTCTGGACATTCTTTTGAATAAAGCCATGGTGGTGAGGCCAAGGTAGAGGTGGTTAGAGGCCAAGAGGGGAGGGAAGTTGTGGGTGATCAGGCTGGTGAGGGGCAGGGCCATTGGGGGTAAGCAGACCAGCAGGGGGGCAGTTGGAGGCAAGCAGGCCAGTGGAGAGGGAAAGTGGGGGCAAGCAAGCTAGCAGGGGAGGCGGTTGGGAGTGAGCACACTGGTACAGGAGACAGTTGGAGGTGATCAGGCTGGCAGGGGGTAGTTGGGGGCGAGCAGGCCAACAGGTGGTATGGTTAGGGGCAATCAGGCAGGCAGTCAGGCAGGTGAGCAGTTATGAGCCAGCAGTCCCGGATTGCAAAAGGGATGTCCGACTGCTGGTTTAGGCCCAATTCATGTAAACTGGCAGTTGGACATCCTTCGAGGGGTCCCAGATTGGAGAGAATGCTGAGGAACACCTCCCCACTCCCGTGCACAAATTTCGTGCACCAGGCCACTAGTTTGTAATAAAAAAGGAGGGAAATAGTATAGAAGCTTTCTGACCCAGGGAAATGAAGCATTTTTGAATCACTCATCTCACATATTTTGCCTATCCAAGTACATAACGTCCATGGAAAGGTAAAAGTAAATATTTTCTTTGGGAGACTTTTGGGATATCCACATGCGGGGATACATCCCAGTTCTGCTTTAATCCCCAGCTTGATGGGAACTCTGGGTTTCTCTTTTCTTCACCAGCTGAATGTGTAGTTGCACTGCCAGCATGCCTCAAATCTTCACCAAAAGGCCTGATAACCAAGCGATTTACGCAACAACTGAATAGCTCAGATGATGACAAGCAGCGTGACAAGTTGGAATTAAGTTGTGGGAAGTGCCAGTAACTTGCATTAGTTGTGGGTTTCTGGTTGTTGGTTGTTGCTTTTTGTGGGTGTGTGCGCACGCGCGAGTGTATGTGTGTGTATTGGGGCATTACCATAGTAACGGTGGCTTTTTAGCAAACATTGAAAATGCCTTCTGTTTTGTGTGCTGTTATGTGAAAGTTATTCTATGTTCTATATGACAGAAGTTTTTACTTATCTTTTTGTAAATAATTTAGCTGTAGGAGAAAAGTTAATTTTTGGACATCTCTCCATTTCATTCTGGATTCAAGAGTTTAAAAGTATAAACATTTTATCTTTTGACATCTGATTTATTTAAAGACTGTTATTCTTTGACTAAGCGGTTGCCCGATTCCTTGTTTTCTTAATTTGTTTGATCTGTTTTAATCTTTTGTTTTAGTTTCTGAATTCCTATTTCTAAACGTTCTAAAATGGTGCATTCAGATAGTTAAAAAATCCCTTGTTTTACCCCCTCTAAACTGTTATCTCACTCACAGCTTTATCATATTTAACAAATTCTTCTGTCGTGGGAATTTATAAACACAATCCTTGGTATTAAAAGAAATCCAGCATCTGAAAACTAGTTTCATAGGATTACAATTTTAATTCATAAATTCCATATTTGGACTATTTCTGTATGGTCCAATAACTATTTTGACAAAGGACTTAATTTGCTATTCTCAGGAATTTATCAATTTATTTGTCTCAATTTTCACAGCTGGTATGATGTCACTAGCATAATCCCCCTATTCCTCAATAGCCCTTTCATATAAAATTTTAACTCTATAGAGTTGGCAATGGTTAGGGCGGTATTGTAATCAAAACACGTGTAGCAAATCTCTCACATTATGAAATCTGGATTCATGGAATTAGAGTTAGCACGGCCAGTTGCCAGTTCCCTTTAGCCATAATCTCTTTTTATACAGAATACCTGAGAACCAAATTTCACTCAATGCAAATAGCTGTTTAAAATATATTTTCAGTTTTTGAATTTGGTGACACCTCTTCAGTTAAACTTCCTGGTTACCAATAACCACACCTAGGTTTGGAGTCTAACCTCAAATGCTGGTCAGTGATGACTGCTTCTCAGTTAAAGAGGCCTTCTTGCTGAGCAGCTGTTACATAGGTTATTAGGGCATCGTTAGAACGTCTCACTGTTTATAGGCTGTCAATAGGTACTGCTTATCATATAACTAACTTTTGGGGCACTAGAACACACCAGAACTAAGAATTATTTTGTCTTACACTGTCTTTATACATATAAAATCAAGAATCCTCTCTAGAATACATAGGCATCTTGTCTGAAATGCCTGTACTTCACCCAAACAGGCCATGTAAATATTAGCTTTTTATAAATATTGTAAAGTAGAAAATAAATATAGCTATACATATTTCTCTAAATTAAAAATATAATTGCTGCTAAAAATAGATTGCTGTTACACATGAGGAAAATTGGTGCCGCTTTAAAAAATGAGATCTTGGACCATAAATACAGCTGAACTAGATATAACAGTTAGTTCACAAATTAATGCTGTCAAAGGAATGAGTAATTTAACCAATCACACTTCATCCTAAATTATGTGGTGTGATCAAACACAATCACCTGGAATTTTTTATATTTTTCTGTATACAGAGATTATGGTGTTTTTTTTCTTTTTCTTTTCTTTTTTTTTTTTTTAAAGAGAACATTTGAAATCCCACAGTTTGACACTTTCTATCAATCCTCGCTGGACTAAGATTACTGTCCTCAGAAATCTTGCAAGTTTCTTTAAATTACTTACCACAGCAGAGAAACTGGATTGTTTTTGTATATAGCACTGTATCCACTTGAAATACAGTCACAGTGCTTGTGTGTGTGTGTGTGTGTGTGTGTGTGTGTGTGTGTGTGTGTGTAGGTATCTTGTGTATGACACTCTGAGAGTTAATGATGCATGAACTTATTTTATAAACTCTTAGACTATGTATTTGACTGATAAAATATGTACAGTACTAATGTCAGCCATATCTTAAAAGCGAGCCAATAAATATTATATATAATTTTCTTTGGTCAGAAACAGTTGGACGAAGCAGTGCCATTCGAGTCAGTTTTCTTCATTGCCATTTAGCAAACAACTGTCTTTAGTCTATGCAATTAGCAGAAATTTATATAATGCAGTGGGATATTTATCGTTGTCACACTCTAAATCTCAAAAGAGGAGTTCTTCACTATTCTTCTAGAACTCCATCTAGCAAAATTAGAGAAAGGGCCCTAAGGATTTATTTTTGTTCAGAGAAAAAGCCTGCATTTTCAGGTAAAACAGATGGGTTTACTCCAAACAATAAAACCTGTCTACTATCTCAGCCCTCTGGAGAGGGTTGGGAGTGTCATTTGTGTTTTCTGGGGGTTAGCTGGATACAATTGGACAGCTACAATTTTCAGTCCCATGTGCCTCCTGAATAAAATTACGAGTTTGCAAACTGACTTGCAGGCACAAAGCAGCAACTATCCTTCATGTTGTTGGGCTTTCCCCCCCCCCCCTTCTTTTCTTTTTCTTGGTAAGCGGAAACATTTTCCAACCAGACTAATGCCATTTAGTTTTCCAGTGTTGATCACACATTTGTATAAAGCATCAAACCTGAAGGGAACTAATTGTTGTATATGCTTGCATTTCTTTGCGTGGTCTCATTTGAGATAATTGGTGTAAGTATCTTGACTTTTAACATTCAGAAATATCAAATAAAATAGAAATAAATTAAAAAGAAAAATAGTTAAAAAAATCTCGCTAAACTAAACCTCTAAAGTGTTTCTTACTTACCTGTTCTGGGCTTGTGATATTTCAGTATCCCCATGACTGGTTTCATTTCATCTGCTTTGTGAAGTAAATTTCAAATAAATTTCAAGTAAATCCACACAGTTTTGGCTTATTTATTTATTTATTTATTTATTTTATTTGTACTTTTTTTCATTGCAATGATATGAAGTTTAAAAGTTTATAAGCAATATATAATTGGAATTAGAAGAGTTAGTAAGCTAATTTTGATGTTAGAATTTTGGAGCTGTGTTATAGCCTAGCTATAGTGAAATAGGTTTATACTAAGACTGAGAATGAAAAAATAGAGCAGGAAGAAAAGTAACTTCCTGTGTGAAGGGAGAATGACAATTGAAAATTTCTTGGTTGGCAAATGGATTATGAGAGTAATCCATAAATCAACTATGTGGATAAAGTTGGGCAAGCTCAGTAACAGTTGAGAGTTAACAGAAAAACCACCAACCCCAACGGTCTCAAAGTGGTTTTTAATCTTGTTTTGTAATTTTCTTTACTGGACCAAATAGTTAGGTTCTGTGAATCATATTATTAAAAGATGGTAACTATCATATTTGACATTTTGTAGTTGAAAGATTAATCAGGTCATTCATGTTAAAAAAATGTAGCCTCAACATGTGCACCATTACAAAACCAATACTTAGATTACTGTTGTATTTTATATCTGCCTTCCTACGCAGTTTCTTACAAAAGTGAGCTATTTAGGCATTAAATTTAAATTTGAAAACACTTTATAAATGATTCTAGGAGTTGATTAGGGGCCACATCTATCAATATATTTGCATATACAGTATATGTGCAAGTAGGTAAGATTGTCATTGTAAGAATGTGTGTACATCTTTGTAAGAATGTTCTGGCTTGAACAGGGAAGAACTAGTCTGAAAAATTAAGCAAACTACAATAATCAGATTCTTTTAAAAATATTTATTTATTTATTTATTTATTGATTAATTGATTGATTATGGTATCACATAATTGTCCTCATCCCCTTATTCCTATCCCAACCCCATCCCTACATATGCCCCCATCCCCTGGTTGTACATGGCCACTGGCCAGGCCCATATGCATGCACACAAGTCCTTTGGTTGATCCCTCCCCCTTACTCCTACCCTACCCTACTTTCCCTCTGAGGTTTAGAGACTGATCACTGCTTCTCTTTCTCTGGGTCTGTTTTTGTTCATCAGTCTATGTTGTTCATTATTTCCTCTAGATGTGTGAGATCATGTGATCCAAGAAATACCCTTGTAAGAACCTAAATTGAGACAAGCCATAATGGTTATGCTGAGAGGCAAATGAGTCAGTCTGTAGTGGGTTCCTTTCTGAGCTAGCAGTTCTTTTGAGTCCTAATTTCAATGTAAAATAGTTCCTTATGTGTACATGTCAGCCATATTTCAGATCTGATTAGTGGACAAATAGTTTTGATTTTAAATGGTTTTAAAATCAATTGAGCCATACTAATCTTCTCTTGCTTTATTACCTGTTAATGTAGAATTTCTTCTGAGGCCAAAGCAGAGTCAACATGTCTCCTGTTTCACGTGACTTTTTGTTGTTGCTATTGATAGTTTGTATTTAAAATATCAAACTTGGATTCACTGAGTAGACTAACTCCAGGACAATCACCTACAATTCTCTTTCTTTTCAAAGAGCTTCAGCTTTTCTATAACATCTTAACATGGGTTGCTCCAAAGTCAAACAATATTTTGGAAGTCATGTGACCAGCTTGAAATAGAATTATTCATACAGCCTAAAATGGCACTAGCATTTTGTTGATTTTTTGACTCCTATTAATCTCAATTTCATCTGTATTTTACTTTTCATAGAACTTGGCACACAAACAGGCACTTATTCTGTCATAAAATCTTCTTTTTATTAATGTGTCACATGTGGACTTAATGAGCATGTTGTCTAGATCTTCATTGATATCTGATCCAATGGGTCAATAGAATGGGAAGCTCTGAGGTTGGAGTTCAGGCATTTTTAAGATCCCCGGGTGATTCCAGTGAGCAATTAGGATTAAGAATCACTGATGTAAGTTATTAATGAAAATATTGTGTACAACATAGTCAAAGACAGAGCCATGTGCCTCATCACTAGATACTTTCTGACAAGTTGCCACTGGGCCATTAATCATTACATCCCATTGATTTTACTACTATACTTCACGATTCTCAATTAACTCCTTGCTGTCAACCCATTTTTTTTGTTTGAATATGTTATATCTCTCTATCCTAAAAAGCAGAAGCCTTTTAAAAAATTAATATATTACAGAACTGATTTAGACAACTTCTATATTGAAGCAGAATGGTAGAATGAATAATTGAACTTTGAAGATTCCTTTCCAAGTCATGTTTCTATGATTTTTGCAAACCACTTAGTCCCATGTTGCGATATTTTAAACACTCTTGTAAACCAAATGCCACAAAAATGCCATTGTTCTAAGCAAGACATTTTTGAGGTTAGAAGCACAAATGGCCTGAACTTCTTCATGATGTTTTGCAGAAGAAACATTGTTCAGACTTTTCTAGGTGAGAAAATAAGCTAAAGGAGTGTTTAATTTTTTTCTTCTCTTTTACTCTCTAATAAAGTTAATAAACTGCATGTAGATATGGTGCTATAAAATGTGAAAGATTTATATTTATCTTAGTGCCAATCTTTAGCAAAAGCACTTTTCTAGGTATGTACTAGAAATTACTAGTTTGTATTGTGAATTACTAATAATTATATCAGCTCATATTCTGTTCTGATAAGTAGAATTGCTTTTCCACTATGTATTAGTTTTTATTTTTTTTCTAAATGGTTTTCTCTGTCTTGTACTGAATAATTAATGTTTATCATTTTTAAAAAAATGCCTTTAGAGACTTAAAAAAGCAGAGAGCCCTAATCAGTTTGGTTCAGTGGATAGATTGTTGGACTACGAACTGAAAGGTCCCAGGCTCAATTCTGGTCAAGGGCATGTACTTTGGTTGTGGGCATATCCCTAGTGGCAGATGTGTAGGAGGCAGATGATTGATGTTTCTCTCTCATTGATGTTTCTAACTCTCTATCCCTTTCCCTTCCCCTCTGTAAAAAATCAATAAAATATATTTTAAAAAGAAGCATAGACAGGTCTCCACCTTTGCAGAAACTTGCTATCCCCTTGGGATTTTTATATTATTTTATATGCATAAGTGAAATGACAGAATAAGAATTTGTAATATTATGTATGAAAATGAGTGATGTTAAACTAGTAATTAACATTTTTATTGTATTTGAATTTAAAGGACAATTTTCTAATAAGAGATGAATTCTTTTCTTTAATTTGTTTAATTGGTTATATATATATTGTTGTTAAAGTATTACATACTAGTATGTTTCCTTCCCCCCCCTCCCCCCAATCAGCCCCTACCCGGCTACTCCCATCCCCAATAAATATATATTCTTAATGACAATGAATATCTTTGAAAAATATGAGTGGTAAACTACCATGTGCATGTGTATAGTATAAAAATGATCTAACTGGGGTTGGAAACTCCACTCCACTTTTTTCCCACTGCACTTGGATCCCTGTCTGGATTTGGGGTACCATTTGGTTACTCAAAAAGCCACGTGCCAGTCACCTTAAGCCCATATAAACCTAAACTGACCGAATAAAATTATGAATTCACTCAAAAGTACTTCTGGGACATACTGAAATTGAATGTTTTGAGTATAAAAGGCAGTTAAATTTTATATAAATCAAATATAGATTTATATATGTAATTATTAAAAACCAATACTTAAAATATTTTGATACTAGGGGATAGTTCTGAATTTATGTTTTATGAACAAATAACTATAAATAAAATGCTGAAACCATACAGGTCTTATATGTATTGCCTGTGAAAATATTCAGTATTTTTCATTTAAAAGAAAGGTTTTTTTCCCCCTTTTCTCCCCATTTCTTTTCTTCACTGTGTCATGCTCCCCCTTGCCTCCACATGCCTATTGAACTTCCTCCAACTTAATTCTTGATTCAGTCTTTTTATTAGGCAGAGCTTAAATTGAAAATGCATGATATTTCTTTTCATCCAATGTACTTTTCTAAGGATTGAAGGAGAAGAAATGTAGAAAAATATGTTCAGCTGAATCCAGGACACTTTGTGTTTGTTGTCGAAGTCTAAGTGTCAGGCATTTCAATATTTCACTTGTGACATTGATGCAGGTTCATGGGTGTGGGCCTGCTGGTTTGCCCTGAAGGATGTCCCGGATCAGGGTATGGGTTCCCTTGGGGTGTGGGGTGGCCTGGGCGAGGGGCCTGTGGTAGTTTGCAGGCTGGCCAAACCCCTTGTGACCCAAGTGGAGGCCCTGGTATCTGGGTTCTATTTATCTAGTCTAGTGGTGAAATCAAGTATCTCCAAAGATTCATAATCTATAGGAGACAAATGGGACTTTTTTGGATTTGTACTAATTTAATTGAATTATTTACATGGACTTTTAAAATATACGTGAAACCTCTCTTTTGAGTGTATCTAAACTCTTATAGGACATCTACTTCTTGAAGTTGGTCCACAGGACTTAGACCAGCATCTTTGGCCTCCCTGGGAGTTTGTTGGAGATGCAGAATCTCAGGACTCACCACAAAACTACTAAATCATAATCCACATTTGAACAACCTCCCCAAATGATTCATATACAAATGTTTGTGAATGAAACATTTGAATTTCATAAACACTGGATCCTTCCACTATTCTTGCTTTAGTTAGGAGTGCCCTAAAGCAAACAGGTGAGGAAGAAAACAATATTTAATGATCAAGTACAGTATTAGTGCTTTTTATGCATTATCTCACCTGATCTTCACAAATCTGGTAGATATTATCAGTCACATTTTACAGATGGGGACTAAGAGATTTTCCCCCTCAAAGTCACTTAGTTAATAAAATGTGGAGTCGCCTTTCAGATTCAGGACTCCAAGCCTTCACGTTTTCCCAACACTCAATGATCTCCTGGGACAATTGGCATTTACCCAAGTATTTATTAACTGGGTTTGTTGTTTAATGGTGAATATGACTTAGCTATACTTTTTTGGAAAATGTCCTCAAGAAGTTCTCCAGTCTTTCCTGAAATAAGAGTTGCAGGGAGTATCTTTCTTCTTAATCTATGCACCTCAAATTTGAGAATTGATTTGTCATTTTCCATATGTAACTGTTTTCTTCCATACCTCCCTCATTTCCTTCCTTCTTTTCTTTTCTCTCTTCCTCTTTCCCTTTCTCCCTCTTTTCCCCATTCTTTTCTTTCCTCCTCTTGTTCTCTGCCATTTTTTTCTTCTTTATAATAATTTTTGTCTAATTAGGATATATTGAAAGTATTTTAGATTATCATTTTGCAACAGAAACTTGACATATTTCAATGGCATTTTCAGGGAAACTGTGGGGCTTTCATAAATGATAAATCCAGTCTGAATTCAAGGTGTGGAGGGTGTAGAATGCTATGAGTTCTATAGGCTGTGATAAGCTCCTTCCTCAATTCCATGCCAATGGTAAGTGAAGTGCTATCAACTAACGCTATTTATGAATGGACTATATCATACCATATCTTACTTCCCATATCTACCCAGTTGCCTTATACTTTCCTATTTCCAAGATCTTGCCTATCAGCAAGGAAATCTTCCTCCCATTGAACTGTTAGAAATTAAGTATTACCCTCCTTTGGGTATTTGAATGATCATGGAGATCAGAGGCCAGAGACAGTGTTGGACTCAAAGAGTTGGCCTGAAAGTGATGCATCTGCACCCCCACTCCTATTCCATGGGTTAGCACATTGCTGGGCGTATAATAGGTGTGTACATTTTTGGTAGAGGGCTTCTCTGAGTCATTGCTATAGTCTACTTTTTTATTTTATTTTATTTTGATTTTTTTTATAGAGAGGGAGATGAATAGAGAGTTAGAAACATCGATGAGAGAGAATCATCAATCAGCTGCCTTTTGCACATGTGCCCACAACCAAGGTACATGCCTTTGACCAGAATCAAACCTGGGACCTTTCAGTCTGCAGGCCGGCGCTCTATCCACTGAGCCAAACTGGTTTTGGCTATAGTCTACTTCTTATTTGTTCATTTATTCATGTATTTATTTAACAACCATAGTTATCATTAGAAATTAAGAAGTGTTATTACAAATTAAATTATTAAGAACAACAATTATTCAAGAATTGCCATGTACCTGGCACAGGGTTGAGGTACATAGATGTGGACAAGACTCACTGGTATTTGTCTTCAAGGAGCTCACAGTCCAGTGGGGCCACTTCTTCAGGTTCAGAATCAGATAATCTCCCAGAAGCCCAAGGGCATGCCGGGAGCCAAGCCTCTGGTGTGGTGTCCGCCATGCTTTCAAACTTTCTGGGTGTCACTTTCTCTACTGATGCTCTAGGCAAGTCATTTCACTGGAAAGGAGGATTGTGGGAGAATATCTAAAATGGGTTCGAAGTAAACAATAACTATTGGGCGAACACCAATGTCTCGAAAAGGCCCTTAGCTTTCATCTTCTCTGCACCCTTCAATCCTAGTTCTATTTGTAGTGCCACCGGTGATTCTCAGTGGGAAGCACAGAGCAGTCTTCCGTTCTCATGAAATGCCTCGTGATTCTGTTCTTCCAAACCCACCAACCTCTCTGACTTCTTCCTCCCTGAAACCAAACACTTGCATAGGGGTCTGGATGGACTTCATTTCCGAAACTTGCTTTTGATGATGGAAATGAGGAGGAAGAATGTGGTTGAGGAATGCAATGGAGAGGAGGAATAGGAAGGAAGTCAGATGAGATGGTGGGCAAGGTGTGGTTGCTGCAGCCAGAAGTCCCTCACTCATTCATGTGTTCATTTATTCATTTAGGAAAAAGGAGGAAGAATCTGGTCTGCTTTGTTGCAGAGCAGCTTTGTACACTCACTGTTACTCATAGCTGGCTGGCCCAGGGGTGCTTGGGTGGACCATGAACTATTAAATAAATGAATGCCCACTGCAACTTGCCCTGGAGCCTGGTACTTACAATTGCTCCTGTGAGAAGCAGCTTGGTTATAAATCTGCTCAGCAACTTAGAGCATCTGTTCTAGTGAATTTTGTGAATCCCATTTGAAGTCACTGTGCATTTTCTCTGTTCACATCAAGGCAGCCTTGCTCTGCTCAGCATGCATAAGAGCTTCTTGAATCTCTGTGTCAGCTCTTACAAAAGACAACTGTGTACTTTTGTGTATGTCATTAGGGAGCCCCACTGCCATTTCCCCAAAGCAAAGTTAGAGTAGTCTTTGTTTTCACTTAAGATTTATTCTAAGCAAAACCTTCAAATTTGGTGAAAATTCATTAAACCCTTTGTGTCTGATGTGATCACAAAAAAAATAAAAGAATGACACTTCAGTTTATTTGTAAATTACTATTATACTTATTGTGTTTTAATGATAGAAGATGCCTTGAAGCCTCTCTCCCCACCAACTCCATGAGAGAATTTTCCTCCTGTGTCTCCCCATCCAGCCCTAGATTCTTCCCTCTCAACACCTTGACTCCCAAACAAAAATCACCCAATAAACAACAAAAATCCAGGTGGTGGGGATTTGTCTGAATTGATATTTTTTACTCAACTTAGGATCAGAAGAGGCTGGAGACCATGAAAAGCTAGGAATGTTTTAGGGTGACATCTTTATGAGTTGGCCAGGGGTCCCAGTTGTCTCAGAAGGTGGGGGCTCAGGGCTGCACTTCCCATCTGATCCCCAGGGGGTCAGGAGAACATTTCATGTTACCCCAGAGCTGGTGTTATTTGTGTAGAACCTTAGTGTCAGATTAGACTATTTGTAGTGTGTTATTCTAACCCTCAGCCCTTTGGGAAATTCTTTATGGGTGTCTTTCCTCGTTAACTGGACTTTTCCAATGTGCGTTTGTTATTGTCATAAACACTGAGGTCCTGCCTGAAATTTGGCTCAGTTCCCAGACTGCACAGCAGCGTGAACATGGTCTAATTTTTAGTCCTAATAAACAAAAGCAGGTCGTATGCACTAAGTTGTCCAAAGACTCAGCTGTAGTTTGGGAAACTGGCCTGAGCAAGCTAGCCTCACATTAATGTAAAGAAATGCCTGCCCCTGGACATTCAAGATCTCTAGAGCCTAGAATGAGATGGGCCAGTGGACCACAGCTCAGGGCCTGCTACCAATCAGTTGGCTGAGCTACAAGAAGGAGGCACAGAGGAGCTTTGACAAAGTAGTAATAAGAGGCAAACAAATCATTAGGGATGCTCTATAAAGGTCCCACTGAAATACAACCTTTGCTTTTTTTCTTTTCTTTCTTTTTTTGCATGCCTTCATTTTGTTTTACCTTTTATCTGAAGGCATATTCTAGTTCTCTCTCTGTATAATTTAAGAGTATTTTCAATCCTTTTTCGGATGTCAGAAAATAAAAGTTAACATTTTATCTAGAACTATTTAAAAGTCTTTATATATTGCATGAATCTAAACACCCAGGAGGAAAAAAACCTGTGATTAAATTAACCTCAGAGGGAAATGTAATTTGTTCCCCTGATAATTGCCCCAAATTGGTTCTTTGTGGATAAATTACTATTTATAGGCTATTTACTAGCTCTAGAACAGTCTTTCAGATGCTGGAAACTATACCCTGGTCTGAGGGTAGAAAAGAGAACAAGGTTTATGATCATAGCACTGATCACTTTGTTAAATTGTGTCATCAGTTTACAAGATGATGGTCTGCTCATTCCTGCCTTATTCCCCACACATATAACTTGTGCCAGGGAGACTTTGTTTATTCATACCTGCAGTCCTGGCTCAAGGACATGGTGCGTGATGCATAGCAGACCCTCAGTTGAATGAGTAGGTGACCGCAGGGGGAAATGTGTCCTCTGCTTTTCCCTCCCACAAATGTTTTTGTTCATGGTGGAGAGCCCAGGCTCAGGAGAATGCTACCATGGTCATGGTTGTAGCCAATGTTGATTGGCAGCTTTCTGTAAAACCTCTTCTGTGGCTTGCCCCTCTTTCAACAGTGCTCATAGAGAACCACTATCTTCTCTTCTTGGTTCCCAAAGCTGAATGCAATGGACTCCGGACTGGGCACCATTTGACAAAGCTGAGAAGCTGTGGTTCTGCCTGGTATCAGTGAGGTGCCAGACGCCGAATCTCCAGACCCATTTGCCCCATACATCATTCTTTTGGAATCTTTACATAAACATGGGTATTTCACATATTTCCTAAGTGGTGCAAATGCCTTTAGGCCACTTCCTTTTTTATGCAAGTTGTCTGTGGACAGTTTCTTTTTGGTTTTTGTTTTGTGGTTTAGCGGTAATCTCTCCTTAAGAGTCACGACTGCTTTTCTCTCTGGAATTCAGTTTGTACCATAACAGTATGATATCTGCCTGCTCTTATGACAAGAAAACTAGGCTTCCTCTACCCCACCATCCAAACTCCTTTTTATAGTTGTTAGGACATAAACATGTTTCATCAAATGTGGAAAGATCGTTTGATAGTGCTCAGACCGTGGTACTCATTGTGAAAGCTCCTGGGGTTTGGCCTGTGGGATTCACAGATGCAGGCAGTGTCCCCAGACAACCACTGAACACACGCATTTACGCTTAGCCTTCTGTGACTCATCCTTTAAGGCAAATAACAGATAAAAATAAACTGTTATATAAAAACGTAAGCAGATCTTATATATATTACTAGTGTCCTTACCTGGTGTTTGGTTGGTTGGGAGTAAAAGAAAAATCAATTCAAATGGACTTAGACTAGAAAAGAAATGACAATGTAACTAAAAAGTGCGGGGATAGGGCTATGTTCAGGAGAGGCTTGGCCTACTTTCTCTCTGCATTTTCTCAGCCCTGTGTCTGCAGTGTAGAGTTTATTCTTGACAGCAACCCCTCTCAGGACCCCAAAATGTTATCAGTGACCCCTAGTGCTACTCCAGAAAGCCTTATATCTCCAACAAATCCCCAGAATTGACATGGGCCATGTGCTAATCCCTGAATTTTAAAATTGTAATTAGGAGGATAGGCCATGTGGTTGGTTTAAACTAATCTGGGCTTGACCTTGGAGTTATGGACAAGAGTTGAATCCATCCAGACTACAGGACTAAGCAAGTTGGAGCCCTGTTAGCAGGTAGTCAAATAGCTGTTAAACCTGTCATTCAAACAGGACTGGATGTGCAGCACTGATGTAGGTTTCTGACGTTCATTGTTTGGAGCTGGTGTGTCTTGTGTCTCCAAATATTAGGGCTAGTTTCAATATCTGGTTGTGGTGGCCGTTAGTCATGTCCATTAGTATTTCTGTCTTTCTGCCATTTGGGTATATGGTGATTCTTTCTGGTCAGGGAGTTGTAAGCTTTTGGATTAAAGTGTTAAGTTGTGGATGTGAGGCCCTCCAGAGCGCTCTCTTTCCCCATGATACTGCAATTTGAAGCATGTGAAAAGGTGTCTGGTCCATTGAGAGTAACTGTGATGAGCAGCATCTCCCTGCTGGCTCATGTTGGATGTAGTAGCATGAGCAAGAAGCAAACGCTTACTCTGTTAAACCATGAGGATTCTGGAGTTGTTTGTTACTGTGGCATACCCAGTTTATCCTGCCTCATACATTGGATTGCTTAAATTCATTTATATTATTTAAGGGTTGCTCACAAACCCCCTATATTTGTTGAATTCTTTCAATTTAGCAAAAATGCTTTCACATCTATGATCTTCTCCACAGTAGTCCTATATATACATTAGATGAAAAGTATTAGCTTCATTTTGCCAGTGGAAGAATTGAGGCAAACTCCTCAAATGTTCTATTTACAGTGTTTGTTTTTTTCTAGTTGTTTTGTTTTCTTAAGCAATACAATTACACAATCAAACTGTACAGTAAAGAATCATGTTGCTTATTTTATTAATATTTTTATTTGATGGTTCACCTCTGAAAAATTTTGTTGTATTTTCCCTCCACACCAAGCAGTCAGTGTTGCAAATGTAAAAGACTTTGGCCATTGCTGCTTCTGTTGGAAAGCTTAACTAAGGAAGTGTCTAGCTATACAGTTTGCCTGCACTGAGCAGTGTCAGGAGCAAAGAGAAACACTCTTGAGGGGGTTGAGAGGGAATACAAAGAAGCTGTAATCATACATCAGACAATGGAGAACCAGGACTCTTACTGAGCAGGATGATTCTTACTGAGAGGAAAAGGTAGATAAACAGGGTTTCCCTTGGCCAGAAAGTGGCAGAAGACTAGCAATACTGAGTGGAGGAGAGAGCAGGGGCTGATTGCTCTGAAAGCAGAGGAGACATCTGCTGTGCACGGAATTGGGAGAGCATTAGGATGAAGAGAGTAGGCTCTGGAAGCAGAGTGCTTGGATTCAAATCCTGGTTCCTCTACTTATCAGCTGTGTAACCTTGCACAAATTACTTGATCTCTCTGACCTTGGATTCCCCTTATATGTAATTGGGATATCAGTACCTATTTCATAAGGATATTGTGAGGATAAAATGAGTTGAGAAATGTAAAGGTCTTAGAACAGTACACATAGTAAAAGCTTGATGTTTATTTTATTTATATAATAAAAGGGTAATATGCAAATAAACTGAACATCAGAATGACCAGAACACCTGTAGCCCCTTGCCTTGCTGGGCCTCACCCTCCACTGGTCCCCCCCCACCCCGATCGGGGTTGGGGCTGGCAGGCAAAACACCCGCAGCAGTCCTTCACCCTGGCTTGCCCAGCCTCTGATGGCCCCCATCGGGGTGGGCCGGCTGGACCCACCAGTGCACAAATTCGTGCCCTGGGCCTCTAGCCAATAACAACAACAACAACAGTCCTATCTGGTTTGGCCCAGTGGATAGACACTATTGGCCTTCAGACTGAAGGGTCCTGGGTTCAATTACAGTCAAAGGCACATGCCTGGGTTGTAGGCTTGATCCCCAGTAGGGGGTGTGCAGGAAGAAGCTGATCAATGATTCTCATCATTGATGTTTCTATCTCTCTCCCTCTCCCTCTTCCTCCCTTTCTGAAATCAATAAAAAATTTAATATAATAATAAATAATAAATTTGTTGCCACCCTTTCTGCCACCATGTTGGTACAAACCACACATGATCTTTCACTTATCCTAATTCAAAGACCTCTTCATTGGTCTTCACATCTATTCTTGTGTCATTTCCAATCTGTTCTCTACCTGGTAGCGAGGTTACTGTTTTAAAATTAAAATTCATGAAGTTACTTCTTTGCTTAAAACCTTTCAGTAATTCCCTTTTTACTTATACTTTTAGTCTTTATCATAAAGTATAGCTTCCAAGGAACTTGTTTCTCTGCCTCAGTTTGTGCTGACATCCATAGTAGATCCTCAAGTGTGCCATCCTCTGCTAGCCTCAGGGCCTTTAGACTAATATACTTTAGAGGAGCAATGCCATTTCCTTATCTTGGTGTTGTTTTTCAGCTGGAGGAGTCCCTACTGGGGTGATACTTCTCTTTCCACCTCTACTCACTCTGCCCCATGGGAGGTGGAGTCATGTGTCAATCTCAGAGGAATACCTGGGCCTCCTGAATTTAACTCTGCCCTCTTCCTTTCAGAGGTGAGCTTCCTATAGGGAGCAGGCCGTCTCTGATGTTCCTCTAGCAGTGGGCTCTTTCCCTCTACCTAGGAAGTCTGCTCTGTTCTGCAATTGCCTCTGACTGTGTGATTAATCCTACCTCACTATCGAGTCAGTTAACTGGCTCACCTGCCTAACAAACTAAAGCCATGACTTCCAGCCTGGCTTTTATCAGCACTAAAGATTCTATATGGGTTCTTCAGACGTGTTTCTTTCTATTTGTCTTTTTCTTCTCCTCTTCATGCTTATCCTCCTCTGGATTGGGGTGTTTCTAGAAGTCTGTGGTAGAAAAGCTAAGAGGGTCATGGACATCTTCTGAGCTGTATTATGGAATGAACTATGCTAAAATTTGACTGTAGGCTGGCTCAATGAAATGACTGAATATCAATGTGGCTGATTTAAGGTCTTAACAATGTTCATATTCTTGGACAGGGCAGTGGAAATGAAAACATTTCCCCCACTTTCTATTGGAAAACAAAGGTAAATGGGTCCAGAGAGTCTCCAGGAGGGGGAGCCCTGGTTCCTTGTTCAGAGTCATAGCTGTGAGGATTTGCATCATCTGTGACTAAGTCACAACAGAGCCAGTAAACAAACACAATCATTGCTGGAGTTTAAGCAAATAGGAGAAAATTGTCAATTGGCATCATTACTTTATGCCATGCAATTAGCTGTTCACCTATGTGGAATTCAGTTTTGCAGGAGGATTTGTTTTATAATTCTTGCCATGGTTTTGAATGTCACAGCCAATGTTCAGTTTGTTCTTTTAGTAAGATACAGGCTCACACTTAAACTAAATTTTTAGTTTATACTTAAGCTAAAACAAACATATAAAACAAAAATAGGAATATGTGATTCTTTTAGTTAACTGCTTTTTCTCCTTAGCTTTTTGCTTTCTTATAATGTTTTCTAAGTCTCTCCTTTAGAAAAATGAGTTGTTACAGTTCAGTCTTCCCTCCCAGCCCAGCTCTTGAGTAGATAACTCATTACAAAATACCTATCATTTACTTAGAGAACAGCTTTTAGCACATTACTATGCATCAGAGCAACTAAGCTGGATATTCTTCTCTTGACACCTCCCTTACTGTCCCACACTTATTGCCAGAGCTGGACACACTGATTCATGGTAAATGTTAAAAATGGCCATTTAACAGATGACTATTTTCTTTAAAGAGTATCAGTGTTTACTAGGGATCAGTGTATGTTCACTTGAAAGAAGGTACACTGACTAATCTCAGTTTTAAAATATTAGTGGGCATGCTGATTCTTAATTTCAGCACTATTCCAAATTTCATGTTTTCTTTGTAGATAAGATAGATTGAAGCATCATGGGAGTATAGTTAGGTGGATTAATAAATGGTTAAATAAAACATATTTAGTATCTCTCTACATAAAAGGCTAATATGCAAAGTGTCCCCTGGGGAATTTGACTGGGAGTTCAATCGCTTGCTAGGATGTGCGCTGACTACCGGGGGGCAGCTCAAAATGAAGGAAGGCCCTAGCTGGCAGCCTGTAGACCCCCCGATTGGCTCTGATCACCAGGCAGACTTAGGGACCTTACCAGTGCACAAAGTTTGTGCACTGGTCCTCTAGTGTTTTATATAAACACTTGAGAAAGATGTTAACAATAATATGTGTAAACGTCTACAGTAGTTTGCCAAAGTTTTATTTAAAAAATTTTTTTTATTGATTTCAGAGAGGAAGGAAGAGTGAGAGAGAGATAGAAACATCAGTGATGGGAGAATCACTGATTGGCTTCCTCCTGCACGTCCCACAATAGGGGGTTGAGCCTCAACCTAGGCATGTGCCCTTGGCTAGAATCGAACCTGGAACCTTCAGTCTACAGGCTGATGCTCTACTCACTGAGCCGAACCAGCCAGGGAAAGTTTTACTTCTCTGATTAGAAATTTGGGGTTGTAATTAGCCCCATTCATTTTTAAAAATTCAATTTATTGGAGTGAGATTGGTTAATAACATTATGTAAATTTCAAGTGTACAATTCTATAATACATCATTTGCATATTTTATTGTGTGCTCAGCATTAAAAGTCTAGTCTCCCTCTATCACCATATATTTGATCCCTTTACTCTATTCATCTATCACCACCCCTGCAACCATTTCCTCTAGTAACTAACCTTCTGTTGTCTGGGTCTATGGGTTTGCTTGTTTGTTGCTTTCTGTTTTATATCCCACATATGAGTGAAATATAGTTCTTGACCTTTCTGACTGACTTATTTCACTTAGCATGCTACTCTCAAGATTCATCCATGTTGTTGCAAATGTCAATATTTCATCTTTTCTTATGGCTGAGTAGTATTCCATTGCATATACTGTATGTACCACATTATCTTTATCCATTCATTCATTGAAAGACACTTATAGTCCTGTACTTTTTAGTATATAGTCTATAGCTTTGGAAGAATAATAAAAGGCATGTGTTTGAAATTTTCTGATGACACAAAGTTGGGAGGAATGTTTAATAGTTTGGGATAGTTCAGTTAAGAGAAATATTTTTTTAATTAGGCTGGTATACTAGGAATATATAAAATATCTTGTACATTATTATTTTAAAAAATCAACTATATATGCTTAATGGGAGACCTGATTTAATTGTAATTTATGAAGGAATAATCTAGAGATTTTAGTTCATCAAAACTTACAATGAATAAACAGTGAGATATAATTGCTGAAGTGACATTTAAGAACATCTGTCTCTGTTCTAAAGGGATTAGTTGAACTAAAATTTTAATATGTGTTTGGTTCTGGACACGATGTTTTAGGAAAGATGCAGAGAAATTGGGGAAATTCCAGAAGAAGCTGATCAGGAAGAGATGTCTATAAAATAGGTCATGGAGAATGGCTGAGGGGTTTGAGAATGTCTGGACCAGAGTGCAGAAGGATTATGGGAGACCTAGGAGTGACTCTTGAGAATTTGAAGGTTGTCAACATACAAAGGCTTAGATTTGGGTTAGGTTACCTCAGAGATGGAATTTGTCACATGTCAAGAAATTATAGGGAGGCAGATTTGGGTTTCTCATTATAAAAATCTTTCTAGCAATCTTCATTCTACACTGGAGACAGGCTGCCTTGCAAGGTGATTAGTTTCCCACCACAGAAGACTTTCAATGACAGGTGTAGGGGCCCTTTATCAGAGTTATCAAAAGGGCCATGTTTTAGGAAGGTGTATCAAATGATCCTTGAAGTTCATTCCAATCTTATGGGCCCCAGCATGAGCTCAGTGCTGGCACATAGTAGGTGTTCAAGTGATATATGCAGAATCAATAAATGTATAAAAGTAAGAAAATCTTAGGGTCAGACCTTTGCACTTGAGATATCTATCTATCTATCTATCTATCTATCTATCTATCTATCTATAGTTTTATGGCATTGAACAGTAATTTCATGTAGTTTTAGGAGCATATCATTCTAGAAAAAAAATGAAGACCTTGGGCCACACAGAGTTTAAAATTTCCTAGATAACTGGCTTATATTTCTTGCTGTGGTATAACCTATTCTCAGCCTTGTAAGTTTTAGAGCTATTTCTGATAATGAACAGGCTTTGCCCCAAACTAACATGATGCTATTTCTTTTCCAGGATAATCGTATCCACACATCCAAGTACAACATTCTCACCTTTCTGCCAATTAATTTATTCGAACAGTTCCAAAGAGTGGCAAATGCCTATTTCCTTTTTCTCCTGATTTTACAGGTAACGTTTATGCTGTATTTCTTCATGATCTCTTTGTTAAAAGTATTCATATAATTTGAAAAAGTAAGTTAATTCACTTAGTTAAATGTTCATGATTATGTAAAACCATTCTTAGGAGATTTTAAATGTTATTATTGCTGTTTCTCTTCACAAATGTGGGAGGGCTAGGAATGGGTAAAAACTAGCACATCCATCATTTTAAACACTGAGGTAATTTTAAAATGCAGTCTTGCACTTTACTTGAACCAAACCAGAGCCTAATGATTACTGTTCATGGCCTCTCCCCTTTCTTTATCTCCCTCTCATGTCAACAGTTTGGGTATTGCCAGAGTGAAGACAATGAGTCTAGCAGAGTGGTAGTTTGTGGAACTTAATATGGCAAGTTCATTTGCATCTAAGAACATTGACATATTTTGCATATATATTAAAATAAATGGTGTATGATATATGTTATTTCACTCTACAATGATTTTTAAAAATAGTTTGAGTGGTTAATTGGTAGTTATAAACATTGCTTTTTCCTCCCATTTGACTAAACCTTTTCCTCCCATTTGAAAGAAAAAAAGCATAGCTCACATTAGCCAGTTATTTACTTAGTATTTATTTCAGAGTAATTTAATCACACTAACCTAGTAGATTCAGAATGTGCTGGAATCTGTGTTAATTATTGGAGGTAAGGAGATAGATTAGATGTGTGCAGTCTAGATGAATAGTTTAAGAACTATTTTTTCTTCAGTTGAATAATGATTTGTATTAAGAATTTTTTGATTATTAGTGGCAAAAACTTAAATTCTTTTAAGCAAAAAGGGAATATATTTATGAATATATGTCATTTCATGTGTTACTGGATTTATGGGCAAACTATTTCAACAGATTGTGATGTTGCTTTTCTCTCTTTTCCTTCATGTTGGCCTATTCTCTGACAGTTTTCTGTACCTGGTAGATGCTAAAAGCTTTAAACTTTTATTTTCCCAGCTTCAACTCCAAAATGAGAGAGAGAGAGAGAGAGAGAGAGAGAGAGAGAGAGAGAGAGAGAGAGAGAGAGAGAGAGAGAGAGAGAGAGAGAGAGAGAGAAGAGAGAGAGAGAGAGAGAGAGAGAGAGAGAGAGAGAGAGAGAGAGGCCCATGTTGAGTTACACCTCTATCCCTAAACCAATCACTGTGGCTCAAGAATTTTTCTAATATGTTTTTTTTTAAATTTTATCTTTTATTATTGAAAGTATTACAGATGCCCCCTTTGTTTTTCTTTCCATTGACCCCCTCCACCTGCCTTTTAAAAATTGATTTCAGAGAGAGGAAGGGAGAGGGAGAGATAGAAGCATCAATAATGAGAGAATCGTCCATCAGTTGCCTCCTGCATATCTCGCTCTCCCCACCCCCCATAACCCAGGCATGTGCCTTGACCGGGAATCAAACTGTGAGCTCCCAGTTCATCGGTTGACATTCAATCACTGAGCCACACTGGCTGGGTGTGACTCAAGAATTTGATGCAATGATTGTCTTGGCCTTGATCACATTTCAAAAACTAGAATCAGGATGGAATCAGTGCACCAAAATTACATGAACTGAAAGTAGAAGGGGTTGGGTAGATCCCTAAGAAGATAAGGGTTAGTTGAAAGGACTGGATGTTAAACAGAAAAAACAAACCACAACTGATGAATGTGCATCTTACAATTTATTGAAGAGTCTTTAGAATCCTAGATCTCTTTCTTTCTCCCCCCTCTCCTCCCTTATGAATTTGCTTTTGGTTTCTTCATATAATCCTTTGTACCATTCCAGAATTTTGAGTTCATTTCTCCAATGGATTTCTAATTTATGGCCAAAGATTTTTGTTCACAAAATTTTATATCCAGAAGGGGCCTTTGGGAAAGTTTAGTCCAACCTCCTTTCTTTTATTGATGAAGAAATTAGACCTAGAAACATTAGATGATATATAATGCTTTTACAAGTTAATGATAGAAGTAGTTCTAGAATCCAGCTTTTCTGCCACCCAGCCCAGGGTTTTTCTTGGTACCTCAAAGTCTTTTGAGGTTTATTGTTTTTAAATTTTATGTGGAAGCTATTATATAAAATTGATTAAGTTTAGAGTTGTTTTAATGAGGTCTGATCTCCATACACTGACCATCTCCACCCAACCCTTCCCCGCCTGAGAGCCCTGAAGCAGCTCCAAATGGAACCCCACTTGAAAACCACCTAAGAGAACAAGCCGGTTGTCATGGTGCCTCTCCCAGACGGAGGTACAGGCATAAGGCTTTGGAGTCAAATAGGCCAAGGTTCAAATTTTAACAGTGTATGTTCTTGGCCCAATTGCTTGAGCTCTTAGTTATTTATATAGTGGGAAAATGATACCCAAGGCTGCAGCTTTTCTTGACTCTGGAACACCATTCACAGTGCATTCTGTATTTTACACCGAGGTGCTATTTACATGGAATACAAACCCGAAGGGTTTGTGTATAACAACTTGATACAGAGTCTAACTCAATGGACTTCTCTCAGGATTAAATGACATTATATATGGAAATACTTGATACAGTAGATGCTCAAAGAATCTCTTTTTTGGGATTTGGTGAGGAGTTGGCAAAGTTGTTAAAAATCGAGATGAGTAATTGATAAAAGACTGGTGATGTTTATTTTATATATATATATATATATATATATATATATATATATATATATATAATTTAATTCTCATTCGAGAATATTTTTCCATTAATTTTTAGAGAGTTAAAGAGAGAGGGAAAGACAGAGAGAATTATTGATGTGAGAGAAACACATTGATTGATTGCCTCTCATATGAGCCCTGACCAGGGCCTGGAGAAGGGAGGAGCCTGCAACCAAGGTACATGCCCCTGAGTGGGATCAAACCTGGGACCTTTTGGTCTGCAGGCCAATGCTCTATTCACTGAGCCAAACTGGCTAGGGCTTATCTGGGGGAAGATAATCATCTATGAGAGATTTCACGAAGCTTACTTCTTAACTTGTTATAAAAATTATATATTTTATCAGGAAGTCTGAAAAGTGGTTCAATGATATGTTTATCCTATGTACTTTATAACTGAATGCAAACAGAAAGTCATTTTATATGTATATTAATAACTGGAATATAATCCCATTAATCTTTGGCAAGCCTTAGAAAATTAAGTGACAACATTTGGAAGATATACTTACTAAATTTAAAAGCCCTAAACTGTTTGAAATGTTTATTTCAGCTGATTCCAGAAATTTCCTCCTTGACCTGGTTTACCACCATTGTGCCTTTGGTCCTGGTGATAACTATGACAGCTGTCAAAGATGCTACAGATGATTATGTGAGTATTTGCTTTTGAGCATTTCTGAGGTATCAATTTCAATTGTGACCTCTCAGAAGTAGAAAAAAGACTCATTTGGAATTTTTAAATTAAGCTCTTTTGGTCAACATGATATAAAATCTCTCTTGCTAGTTGATGATTAATACAAGTCATAGAATCAGCAATGATTTGAATAATGACATCTTTGCAATAAATGCCTGACTTCCCTACATTATATGATCTATCAGGAATAGTACTCATTTAGGTACATGACTTCCCACAACTTGGCTTTAAAGGTCTTATTCATATAGACATATTTCATAGGAGAGTAAAATGGTAGAGTAGAAAGAAAGACATTTTGGAGAAAGACTCCTTACTATAGTATGTTCTAGTAATGTAACATAATGCAAACCACTTCTTTCCTTGCCTGAATAATGTGGCCAATGACATCAGCATTGTAAAAAGACAAAACAAGATGCTGTTTTGTCTATAAAGCACTCAGCACAGAGCCTGCCTTACAGGGCGTACACAGTTATGCTTGTTCTCTGCTTCCTTCCTGTCCTGGTCAGTTCTCCTCTGAGCCTTCACATCTATTTCTGAGGTAGAAATTGTCAAGATGAGCCAGTTTGAGATGACTATTGGACTCTATATGTTCCAATACCAAGACTCCCTTGGCAAAGCCTGGGCAGAAGTGAGAGTGGCCCCATCTTAACGCCCAGTGAGTGAGCTGTTCAGGGTTTAGGGTATGATTGCTATTTTTTTGTGATGCGCAGCTAGTCAAGTTAGGGGACAGTTTTCAGGTTAGATATAGATGTGACTAAATGCCTAATCTCCTTTGTCTCTACTGCAGTTAATGCTTGGATATGCCTTTATTTTGTGGTAATATGGGCTGGTTCAATGAATTGGATAACTTCGTGAATCAGGATCTTGGCAGGAAACAGATGTCACTCTGAAATGGGGGAAGATTGGACTAAGATTAATAATGAGACCATTTACAAAGGGTGTGAGAAAGGAAAAGCACATGGGATAGCAACATGGGTGGCCAAACTATCTCTCACTTGAAGGGGCAAAGGAAGGAAGCAATTATTAAACTTGAGGCTGTCGTTGAGGGCTGCATGCTGCAGTTGGGGATACCTATAGAGAGGAAACAGCCGCTGATAACCCAGCTTGAAGGAAGCCAGGGAATTTCACTTTCCTTTGGCACTCTGCTCTCTGCCAGTGCCACCTATTGGCCAAACCCAACCAGAAGCCAGAGGGCAAGGACCATCCAGGTCAGCTTCATCTGGCCCAGGGCAGAGTGGAGAAGGATGGGTGTAGATTTGGAAGATTTAGAAATTATCTAGCCCCCATGTCAATTTATGTACTTAGACAAAAGATCTATTTCCATTTCTATTCTATTGGTGGGGAAAAGATTGCATGATAACGATGGACTGACAATTTACTCTTCTACCAATATTATCAACTCTTTTCATGTCAACAAATGACAGATATCTTATTTATCCTGGTAATACCAATTAACTTATACCCAACCATCAGTGTAATTGAATGCACTGGGCATAGCATAAAGGAAAGACTGGGATGGATTTGGGAGGGATGTTGAAAAAGGGAAGGGCTGGTTGAAGCATTTTGTATATTGTGCCATTGATATAATATTTTGAATATTTTTAAAAGGCAAATGCAGTAATTCTGATGATTATGATCTATGAAATCAGTTTCATGATACTCCCCTTGTTCATCTGTGCACTTAGGCTAATTGGTTTGAAACAACACCTTATATTGTAGCTTATTACTATCTAATCTTGGCAGTTAACATAAAAAGAAAGTCTTATCTTAATGGCTGCTAATTTATGAGTTTAGTAGAGGGCTCATAATATATGGATTCTTCAAAGCAACATAAGATATTTACATTACTGGAATACACAATAAGAAATAGGATCACTTGGTCATAAAAACACAAATCTACATCAAATGTGGTTCGGTATTATATTTTGACTTTAAAAGAGTACTCAGTATTTAATAAAAGTTCAGTGTTAACAATTATAATTTCCAGAGAATAAAAGTACATGTTGTTACAAGTAATTTCTTGGTTTCAAAGAAATCTATAAAACAGAATAAATGATGTTCCAATAAAGTATTGAGTACATATGTAAGAGAAATGGAAATCCTCATTCCTGTTGAAAACATCAAAATTAATGTATGGTTTTCTCTGGAGCTATGTGGCATATTGTCTTCTTAGAAACAACTAAAAATGTGTGGAAATTGGAAGAGCGTGTGGTTAGACTTGTTCCGTTGGTGACACCCAGAATAAGGTTTAGCGAGAGGGGTTTTGATTCAGATTTGGAACACGTGGAGATGGGTCCATGGTAACCATAAGCTGTGCTCATTTTGGGCAGATGATGATAGTGTTCAAATGAACTGAGAGTACTTTCAGTGTCCTTATTTGTGCTGACAAAGTATGATTTAATGTGTTTTTTCACAAATACTTTGATTTTTAGTTTCGCTACAAGAGTGATAAACAAGTGAATAATCGGCAATCTGAAGTGCTCATCGACAGCAAGTAAGAAATACATTCTTTGCTTTATCTTTAAGATTTCTGGGACCACAAGATGGGGTCTTGACAATGTGTGGCTTTCTCTTTTAATTAAATATATATGTCTTTCCCCCTTTATTGAAGATTGCAATGTCAGTCCATTTTGTGTTCATGGTTCTTTTTCATGCTGATCAAATGCTTGTGCTGGACACTCAGCTTCTACTTCAAACCCCTTTGGAGTTTCTTCTGTGGAACACAGACATATCATTGCCACTTTCCATTTCTAGGTCCAGCACTGTTTAGAACTGGCACACATGTGATGTCTTGTATGTAGAAGATGTCTCATGAGTACGTGCATATTTAATTTGGTAATTTCTGAGGAGTATTGCTAGAGAGACTTTGACACATTACTGTATCAAATGACAGTGATAAGAATTTTGTATTCACTCGTTAACAGATTTTAGAATGAATTATTCACCACAACAGGTTTTTCATTGCTTTTAAATTCCTCTGTCAATAAAGACATGTTTATGGGAATGGTTCTTGAATTGGAAATGCTTTAAAACATGTATTTACAAACAACAGAAAAAACTGCTCCAGAAAATTTAGCAAAAAATAAATCTTCATTTCACTGTTTCTTACTCTTTATCTCTTTGTCTTGTTTTGGCTAAAAATAACAGATGGAAAAGTAAATTTATGGCAAGTACTTCAACATCATCAACATCATCTTTCCATGATTTAAAAAAAATATATATTTTTAAAATTGATTTCGGAGAGGAAGGGAGAGGGAGGGAAAGTTAGGAACATCAGTGATGAGAGAGAATCATCGATTGACTGCCTCCTGCACGCCACACAGGGGACTGAGCCAGCAACTCGGGTATGTGCCCTGACCGGGAATTGAACCAAGACCTTCTAGTCATAGGTTGACACTCAACCAATGGGCAACACTGGCTGGGCATCTTCCCATGATTTTGAATCATTTGGATGCTCTGAAGAACTTAAATTTTAAAGTAAATATTATAAACAAATTAATCATATGAAATGAAAAATTTCAAGAAATTAAAGCTATTGAGAGGGACTAGGCAGGCTAAACAATAACTGATAGAATTGAACTAATTAGTCTCTTTTCATTACTAAATTTTGACCCATCACTAATTATGTAATGAATACATATAGTTTTTCTGTGTTGGATTGTTTTAGAAAATTATGTTAAATACATGGTAAAGAAATATGATCTTGCCAAAACCGGTTTGGCTCAGTGGATAGAGTGTTGGCCTGCAGACTGAAAGGTCTCAGGTTCGATTCCAGTCAAGGCATGTACCTTGGTTACGGGCACATCCCCAATAGGAGGTGTGCAAGAGGCAGCTGATCGATGATTCTCTTTCATCGATGTTTCTAACTCTCTATCCCTCTCTCTTCCTCTCTGTAAAAAAAAAAATCAATAAAATATATTAAAAAAAAGAAATATGATCTTAATCTAAACCCCTACTAATAGAGATAGAGACTCGCAAAGTGTGATTCTGGTGTGACATTGATAAGCCATAAAGATATCTGGAACCTTGTAGTTCATTTCCAAGTTAGCAGGTTTTGAATTGTTGCCACTGAAGTTTGGATTTTATACTTAGACTTTAGGTATGAGTTTAGTCCTGACCCTAAATAATATTGTGGTCTTAAGCAAGTTCTGAAGAAGTAGTGACTTTTGTAAGCTAATGTGGTATGTGGCTTTGAGCTGTACTCTTTCATATCTTGACTTTCTCAAGTCATGCAGTTCTGACTTGCTATTGTATTACACTGACATTAATATGATTTGGCTAATTTCCTAGGAACATCTGATGATCCGTCTTATTATCTTGACGTATCATCTCTTATAAAGTGTGTTAAAATATGTACAGTTGCATAATGAATTTGAACGAATGGCCTGAATATATCTTTTAATGTCTCTCAAATTACCAGTTAAAATTTGTGTCATTATATGGACAGTGGCAGATATTGAAGACCCTACATAGAGGCCATAGGTTAATCCAGTAACTTAGATATTCAGGAACTTGATGACCAAATGTCTCTCACACATGCTAGCTAACATTGTCATTACTATTGGAAGTAGCATTAGTGTCACTTTCTTGTGGTTTCATTTAGCTTTATGTTGAGTCCTTATGAGGTAGCATCTCTTTGTAATTCAATACAGTGTGACATTTTTAAAAAGTACTGTTGCCGATGTTGTAAAGTTGAATGGAGAAGCACATATCATTGAGAATGGAGTATTCTTTAGGATTCAATTAAAATCAGGCAAGATTTTCTGTGTGTAAGATTACCTACTACTGTGAGCTCCTTGAGGGCATCTTTCTTGATCAGGTCTGTGTCCCTTGAGCCTATAAATTTTCAAACTGAGCAGTAACAAGTGTCCTTGCTGAGAGTGAATTTACCAGAAGAGTTTGATCTGTCAAATTTTGCTGAGTCCCATCACTAGCCAACTCCTGTGGCTGGGATGGTGGTCTTTGTAGAAGGTACTCAGGCTCTGGAGATTGGCTTTTCATGTTTTGGTTTTGAGAAGTTGGAGACATCAAATGGGCTTAGGTCTGAGATAGACCAGGGTGGTTTGAGTCCTCCTTGGAGCTGGTTGTAGTTGAGGATGCAGCTGGTCTCTGATCAGATCATCACTACCTTCTTGTGCTCGCTCCCTGTATGCATTGCTTCTAAGGGCTTGCACCTGCCACTTTATTCAAAGCACTACCCTTAAGCTACTGGAGCCAACCATTGATTGGTGTGGGAGTAAGAAAGAGCAGCACCCCTGCCTCAAATTGAACAAACTGTGAGGTAGTATTTGCACCCACGAGCTCCTGTGGAGATCAGACTGAGGATGAGACTTTGCCTGCAATCATACCCTGTGTGGCTTCTTTCCTTCCTTGTGTTGCTTCTCATTTCTCTTACCCAGAAGTACTTCTTTATACCAGAAGTACTTTTCTATGAGCCAATTGCATGTGAGTCTGCATCTCAGGTTCTGCTTCTTATGAACTTGATCTAAGATAGTAATTAATGCATACTTAACCCCATGGCAACGCTAGTGGAAAATATCAGGAATATGCTTTTGGGTCTATCCTTGGCACCTGTGGGTCATAATCCAGGGATAAAATAAAAAGCCTGGAGGGAATCAGGGAGTCCAGGTATTTCTGGAGGTGAGTGTCATCCTGGGGTGGGCACCAGCATGTACTTGTGGCTTCCCTGTGTGCTCCTGTTGGAAGGTCTTGGACTTGGGGTTCACCAGGGCAGCAGCCATCATCAGCTTCTCCTGGAGGGAGAAGAAGCATGGGGGAAGATGCCTGAGGGGAAGGGGTACAATGAAAGCACGTTGCAGGGAACCTGGGTCTTTGTAAGTGATCACCATGTGATTTTGGCAATTAATTTTCCTTCTGGGCATCAGGTCTCTCTCTTTCTGTGCTCAGAAGTGAGGAAGGTGGGCAGCTATGTTCAGATTCAATACATATTTATTCAACAACTACCATGCGTGGGCTACAGTACTCCCACATATAACTCTTACAAATCCCAAGGTGTGAGTATAATAGTACCCCATTTTAGAAATAAAGTGATTAAGACCTAGAAAGGGAGTGGCTTGTTCAGGCAAGTAAGAATCCAAATTAGGCTTCTACCCATTCACAAAGCAACGTGAAAGTATGAACTTTGTGGCCTGATCATATCTATTTGCTTCATATTTGAAGGGCTTTGTTTACTTATTGTTTTTTAGCACTGTGCAAGCTGTGATGTTGGACATTGTAAACCTAAGCCATAAAATAACTAGAGAAATAAAACCCTTCCTTTATAAGCTTCTTTTTCAATTCTAGTTTTTTGGTTTTGTTACTCATATTCCTTTAAAATCAAGACCAATCATCTGCATCTGCAATCTGCTATAATATGTGAAAGTGCATAAAAATAGGCGTATTTGACTTGAATAAAATCTTTTGGTGACTTTAGTTTTAAAACTAAGTAGGAGTGTCCTGGCCAGGTGGCAGAATTGGTTGGAGCATTGTCCCATACACCAAAAGATTGCGGGTACAATTCCAGGTTGGGGCACCTATGGGAGGCAACATCTTAGATTTCTCTCTCTCTCTCTCTCTCTCTCTCTCTCTCTCTCTCTCTCTCTCTCTCATCAATAAAAACATATCTTTGGGTGAAGGTTAAAAAACAAACAAACACTAAGTAGGAGTGGCATGATTCCATACAGTAAAAATTAATATGACTGCCAAATAGAAGGTGCACATTCTTGCCTCAGCCAAGACGACATATATCTGCTGACTGAATCTGTGAATATCAATAGACTAGAGGCCTGGTGCACAAAATTCATGCATGGAGGGTGTTCCTCAGCCCAGCCTGCACCCTCTTGCAATCCGGGACTTCTGGCTCCTAATTGCTTGCATGGCTGCCTGCCTGCCTGATCACCCTAACCCCTCTATGTGCCTGCCTGATCTCCCCTAACTGCCTCTGCCTTGGCCTCCACACCTGGGACCTAAGCTTTCCTCCTCCAACCAGCTGCAGGCAACTAACTAAAACCCAGGCTTCCCTCCCTTTGGCTAACCGCAGGCACTTGGGACACCGGCGGCATCACCGGGGCCTTGGCTTTGTCAGGAAGGATGTCTTCCAATCTATCCGGTCTAATTAGCATATTACCCTTTTATTAGTATATATACCCAATGTTTTATAAGAGGAGGTTTCCTCAAATCATGCTGGCATTTTTTTTTAAAAACAATATGTTTTATTGATTTTTTATAGAGAGGATGGGAGAGGGAAAAAGAGTTAGAAACATCGATGAGAGAGAAGCATCGATCAGCTGCCTTCTGTACATTCCTTACTGGGGATGTGCCTGCAACCAAGATACATGATCTTGACCAGAATCAAACTGCAACCCTTCAGCCCCCAGGCTGACACTCCATCCACTGAGCCAAAGCAGCTAGGGCTCATGCTAGCATTCTTGGCCACCATGAGAGCAGGTGAGAAGCTATGAGAGGGCATCTGGAAGTTGCTGCAGAGGTAATTTAACCTGATCTCCTCAACCTGGGATGCATATTATATCCATGTCCCAAGCCCCAGCCCAGCTCACAGCAATTAAATGAGGGTCTTAGAGGTGAGACTCTGGTATTTTTATAAAAGTTTCCAAGATGATTCTAACATGCAGAATTAACAGTCTCTAATGGCAGCCATCTCTTTACCCATATCTATATCTCTATGCTTATATCTCTCTAATATTGAAAGCATTTAAGAAAATAAATTTCATTAATTCTTTAAATGGTAAACATAGTTTTCCATACTATAATTCTCCTTACAAAAGAATGATTCTATAATGCTTAAATGCTACATAACATTCCATTAAATGCATGTCTTATCATTCAAATGAGTACTTCCTCATTGTTTGATATTTAATCTGTTTTTAATTTAAAATATTGTGTTTTGATTTTCCTGAATTATAGATCAAATCTGGGTTTTTGGGACATATTTATAAACTCACCTAGGAAGATTACATTGTACCCATTATTTTCTATATGAAGTAATTAGAACTTGAAGCATTATTTCTCAGTCCACTGAATATCAGAGAATCTAGGGTTTAAGTGTGAGCAGGAACAGGTTGGGCATATTGACTAAATCCTGGGAGGGTTCAGTTTCATCATACATGGGGGTTCCTGGATGGATGGCTCTCAGAATTCCAAGTTTATATTTTCTTTAAAAAATATTTTTTATTGATTTCAGAGAGGGAGAGGGAGAGATAAAAGCATCAATGATGAAAGAGAATCATTGATTGACTCCCTTCTGTATGCCCCACACTGAAGATAGAGCCAGCAATCCAGGCATAAGTCCTGGCAGGGAATTGAACCATGACCTCCTGGTTCATAGGTCACCGTTCAACCACTGAGCTACTCTATCCAGGCCAAAGTTATTTTTTCTTAATCATGGAAGAAACCCCCAAAAAGTTGTGTTTTAAAAAATGTATTAGTGACATATGCAAACCCTCAAACATCAATAATTTGAGACAGTTGAATATAAGTTTTATATTATAATTACTAGCTACATGGCACTCATATGTAAAGTATATACACCAGTTGTGGTCTGCAGAGTTCCTGAATACAATTGGGCAGTGACTGGGCAGCATGATCAGCAGATCCTTCAGGAGACTGTGATGGGACTCTTTCCATCTTCTTTGTCCTGCAGATTATAGGCATGTAGACTGACGGTCAAAAGATCTATCATTTGCTGCTGAATTCTTGGAAATAATGTACCCAAGAGAGGGGAAAATTCATATATGGCATTGCCCTCTGTTGGATTTGATCCAAAATGTCAGTCTTGGGTAAGAGTAGCTTATTATTATTAAACTAAAGACCTGACGCATGAAATTCATGCACTGGATGGGGGGAATCCCTCAGCCCAGCCCATGCCTTCTCATAGTCTGGGAACCCTTAGGGGATGTCCATATGCCAGCTTTGGCCTGATCCCTCCAGAGATTAGGCCTAAACCAGCAGTCGGACATCCCTCTCACAGTCTGAGGTTCTTGCAGTCTGGGACCACTCACTCCTTACCTCCTGCCACTGCCACTGAGCTCACCAGCCATGAGCCTGGCTTCTGGCTGAGCAGTGCTCTCTCAGTGAGAGTGCACTGACCACCAGGGAGCAGGGCCTGCATTGACCGTCTGCCCCGTAGTGGTCAGTGCGCATCATGGCAATGGGTTGTTCCACCAGCTATTTCGCCTTTCAGTTGATTTGCATATTTGGGTTTTATTATATAGGATATGCTCTTCCTTTTCCTCTTTGGGCACCTGAAACAAAAAATACCAAAAATCATTGAACTTCATGCATCTGAAGCTGACACATAGCTGGTTAGTCTGTGTGCTTCTTGTAACTGAGGGAGTGGGAATGCATGAGGCTTTGAGATTCTGTTGGGAAACTGATGAAACCTGCATTGAGTTACCTTGTCTTCATCAAGGCTTTATTGGCTTGCAATTAGAGTGGAGGCTTCTGTGGCAGAATCCCAACTTTCGGAGATTTAATTTTTTTTTTTTGTCTCCAGCCCACCTAGATCATTTATATGTTATTAAAGGCCTGTTTCATGAATTCGTGCACCAATAGGGTCCCTTGGCCTGGCCTGCGGGATTGGACTGAAATCGGCTCTCTGACATCCCCTGAGGAGTCCCAGTTTGTGAGAGGGCGCAGGCCAGGCCAAGAGACCTCACCAGTGCATGATCGGGGCCAGGGAGGGATGCAGGAGGTTGGCCAGCCAGGGAGGAACTGCGGGAGGGCTCTAGGGCATGTCCAGCTCATCTCACTCAGTCCCAACCAGCTGGACGCCAGCAGCAAGCTAACCTACCAGTCTGAGAATCTGCCCCCTGGTTGTCAGTGCACATTATAGCCTGCAGTTGAGCAGCCGTAGCATATTACACTTCGATTGGTTGAACGGCCGACAGGACACTTAGCACATTAGGCTTTTATTATATAGGATAATGGTACCACTGGGACTAAGGGACAGCTATTTAGGGACTATATGAAGGGACTACCTATTTGAAAGGGATATTGAGGCAAAAAACTTGGTTCTTCTTTCAAACAATGTTAATAAAACATACTATTATGGGCTTAAATGACAGTGAGTTCAAAAGCAAGCTAATGGGAGTACTCTCAATGCTTTTTTCCCAGAGGAAGTTATTTAAAAATTAATTTAATTTTTAGCTCATGGTGCTCACTCACAGAAAACATGTTTCAAAAATAGTTTCACCCTCAATAAATCAATTTCAGTTTCTTCAGTATTGGATTGATCATTTTTTTGTGCAGTTTTTGCGTGTCAGTTTTGCAGATGGAACTGTCCATTTGCCAATGTGCTGGTTTCTGTATGTGAGCCATGATACTGATAAGGTTCTTATAAATGATTTTCTATTGTAATCAATTATGATAGTGCATAGATACAATTTTTTGCTGTTAAATTTGTAAATGGTGACTATTTCCCCAAATGAAGTACATCTTGAAATAACAGAAAATTAAAACACTTTCAAAACTCTGTACATGGGCTTTTCAGTGGCATCTCCTGATTTCTTTTTAAAATTTATATAATCCAGATGTTAGCTGTTCCCTTTTTCTCCTCTTAAAGCTCCATCATATATCTCCCCTCCCCCCCCAAAAAAAAAGCATTAGAGAGAAAGGTAGAGTTGAATGAAGATTTTATGAGGGTCATAAATGAGGGGTTTTATATCATATACTTCATAGCAAACAATGTGAAATCCCATTTTAACATCTTTCTTCCTCAAAGTTCTCTTTCTGCTGCTGGCCTTGTGTAATCTCTTCCCCATTCAGCGCTCAGTGTGATTGGCTGAAATCTCATTTTCTCAGTATTTGGGTCCCCTCATATTTACCTCCCTTTTATTACTCAGAATACTTTGGTTCATCCTTGGCTTGAACTCAAACCCATCACAGCTGCTCACTAAAATAGCAGATTCTTCTGTAATGAGGACCCACTTATTTTGCATGACAATGAAAGCTTAAGATATACCATGTTCTAGGTAATATTTAAAACTTGATTCTCTCTACTTAAAAAAAAAAATAGATTTATGTATCTTTTCTCTGTTGTCCTAGGGAGGAGATCTATAATTTCTTTTGAAAAAACAAACCCAAACCTAAATCACAAAGGCCTTAGGGAGTTAATAATGTAAAGCCATCTTAAGATCTTTAAATCTGAAAGCTAAAGGAGATTATAATATTACAGTGAGTAAATTTGGTTTTAATCAGAGCCCACATGTTGTCAATACCAAACCAAACAAATGTTTTAACAGCATTTGTTGATTAACTACTTACTGTCAATTAACTACTTACACATTACACATTTCTGCTACGGGAACATTTTGCTTCAAGTATCCCGAGATAGTATCAATGAGTTAATTTCTTCCATGCATTTAGATCTACTTGCTGTAACAGGAAATTAAGAAAACTTAAAAGAGTATAAAGAAAATATATAAGTTACTGTTGGTTCCAGTACCCAGTTTAGAGTATAAACTAAAATGAACTTGTGAAGTCATTTTATTGATCCTTTGATCCTGTTCCTCCCCGATCTTTACTTTCTCCTCTTTTTTTTTTTATCCTTTCAACTCTTCCACACAATATTCATTTAAAAAATAATTATTTTACTATACATTATTGTCATGGTTTTAATGATGGTCCCCCAAAAGATATGTCCACTGGGACCTTGAATGTAATCTTCGAAAAAAGGGTCTTGGCATATATAATTAAGTTAAGGATCTTGAGATGAGGTCATTCTAGTAATCTATCACGTGTCATTAAAAGAGAAGAGAAGGAAAGAAGACACACAGCAAAGCAGATAATGTGAAGATAGAGGCAGAGATTGGAATAAAATAGTCCAAATCATGGAATGCCTGAGGCTACCAGAGTTGGGGAGTGAGGCATGGATCGGATCTTCCCCTGGAACCTCCAAAGTGAGTGTCACCTGATGATGTCTGGATTTTGGACTTTAAGCCTTTAGACCGGAGATAGAATAAGCTTTTGCTGTTTTAAACTATCTAATTTGTGGTAATCTGTTATAGAAGACCTTGGAAATGAATTCTCTCTTGTTTTTAGCTTTTAGTTGAGAGGTTCTGTTTGTTCATGTATTCATTTTTTAACTCAATAGACATTTATGAAATGCCTACTGTGTGTCAGGCAGGATGCTATATGCTGGAGATGCAAAATTAAATTAGACACAATTTCTGACTCGAATATAATGCAATCATACATATATGGTATTCAATAAGTTTATCTTTGGAATTGTCACTACTCCCAGCATTTTATTGTTTTTACAAACAAGTAAGGCGAGTGAGCAAAATGGCTAATCTTATTAGGAATGTGCAGCTTTTGAAAATTCTTATTAATATACAGGCTCTGTAGACAAACCAGTGCCAGGTGGCAGAAAAAAATTCAGTAGGATTTGGGAACCTGGTTGGAAATGGTGCCTTGAAGCTGTAACTCAGACAAACACTAAATCACCTTTCATTCTCAAAAACTTAGATCTATTTCCTTATTTCATGCCAAGGTTTAAAAAAATTCTTTCTGCTTGTTGACTTTTGGTAAGAATTAGATGTGCAGAAAAAAGAAGAAAAACAAAGAGGAACAGACAGCATAGAAAGTAAGAGTAATTATCTCTAAATTATATCCAAAGACTCAAAGTACCTGGGAAATCTGGGGGCTACAAGAGTGATATTGTCAGCAACACCTGGAAAGAAAACTTTGACAGTGCCATTGTGGACCAGTTACCAGAGATAAGGATGGAAGGAAGAGAAATTGTAACTTGGATTGTGATGCTAAACATTGCAGAAGGAAACAAATGAACCACAATGATTGAGAAAGAATAGATTTTGAAGATGGTGGGGTGAGTGGGTGGGAAGAGATCAACCAAAGAACTTGTATGGATATATGCATAACCCGTGGACACACACAATAGGATGGTGAAGGCCTGTGTTGGGGAGTGGGGGTGGGCTAGGGGAATAAAGGGAACATATGTAATACTTTCAACAATAAAGATTAAAAAAATAAAAGTTGATAGTATTTTTAAAATGAGAATATAGGTGCAATAAAGTTTGCTTTCTATAAATTTTAGAAAAGAAGTGAGCAGTCATTCAAAATAAGTAATTATTGGAATTTAAATTGGATTAATGTCCTATGTTAAGGCCAGTATGAGAGTTTGAAGGGGAAAGAAGAAAAGCAAAGTATTGAGAAATGGAATTAAGATTAGAGAGAGCTTCATGGAGGAGAACACAGAACATCAGTAAGACAGAAGGGGCTAGGCTGGCAACAAGGGATGAATTTTATTTGGATCATTCAATTTGCTCTGTGTGTCAGCCACACCTGTTAAGATCTCATCAGGGACTTGAAGTAGAATTCTATTGGGGCATTCTAGTAGTGGCAGGAATTCATGTTAACCACCCATCCACCTATCATTCAAGTCACACTTAGGAGACTCTCCCATATACCGGCCACTATGCTAGATCCTGGGGATATAGGAATTACTAAGACCTATGTTCCTTCCCTCGAGGAGCCTGGAGTTTAGGGGAAGAGATGGACAAATAAACAGACTATTTTACAGGAATAAGTGCCATGATAAAGGGAAACCTGAGATGCTGTGGGAGCACACATACTCATGTAAGAGAATCCTAACACAAGTTGGAAGGTCAGTAGCAGGGCTGTTATTATCTTAGAATAACTCATGGAAGAATTGGCCCCCAGCAAAGACCAGCCATTGAAGAGTGAATTGAATGATGGGGTGAGAGAGAGGAGGGGAGATCAGAGGAGGATTACGGAAGGATCCAGGTAATAAAGGATGGCTAGCTCTTCATATTATAAGTAGAAGGAAGCTAAAAACATGCTAGATGAAAAATATAGAGAGATGATCTGGCATACATCCATTCTCTCCCTGCTCTTCCCCATCTACCCACCTATGTGCTCTGGTAAAGTGTGGTCCATGACCGCCATCCTCATATATAGACTGGCCATATAGAACTGTTGGAACCTGCATTGTTTTTTCCACCCAATGAGGCAGGAGGGTGTTGGGAAAAGCCCACTGGCCTGGTGTCAGGAGGCTGAGGTCTGGTCCTGGCTCTCTCACTAATTGGCTGTGCGACTAAGAACAATGGACTTCAGTTTTCTCAGCTTAACACGAGAGGGTAGGATATCAGTCATTTCCAAACTCTTTCCACTCAGTAGGGCCCTTTCAAATGAAATCTTATATGGAAGCTCAACATACAGAACAGATATAAGTGTTGCTGCCCAGGATGAAACTTGGTGGGGGTCCTGATGTGTTCTTGGCTGCTCTCTCATCCTCTGTGGTGGCCCTGGAGGGGCCTCTACGGACATCACTGGTTCGTATGGTGCTTGTCCAAATGAGGTCTGAGAACTGCCTGGGTCCAGATAAACTGGGCACAAATTCTTGAGCCTTTCCCCAGACTTCCAGAATCAAAACCTCTAGGTTTGAGACCCATGACTCTATTTTAATCAGCCCTTACTGGAATTTTTATGCATATTGAAATTTGAGAACCATTGGGCTAACTACTTTAAGGTTCCCCCCCAGTCTTTAAATACTGAAACTCTGTGACCCCCTTTAGCTTTGTTGTGATGGTGAAGAACCTAAGAAGGGAAGTCAAAGACTCTACAGATTAAAAAGACTTAACTGAAAATGGGGAGTCAGAAGTGTAAGGGTGGATATTATGGTATAACAATAATAGTAATAATAGATGCAGTAATAGTAATAATAATAATAGATGGCAGTGGAAGAGAATTGGATATAAGTGAATAGGTTACAGAATGGATTAGGGAAAGTAGAGAGCAACTTTAACCACAGGATCTTCTAAAACTGAAGATAGTGTATTCCAGATGGATGAAATTGTTGCAAAAAGTGTCAGAAGATGATTCAGGGCATGAGGCTGCCAGAGGTAACACCCTGATGAGATCTTTCCACAAATCCTGTGCTCACCTCTATCATAGCACATAACATTTTCATGGTCTCCTTACCATTCATGTATTTGTCTGTGTATACTGAGGCTGTTAGGTGCTTGGAATACAGTGAACCCAAACAGACAAATAGTCATGCTGAATGGCATTTAATTAAAAGCTGAGGCAAGCACATATACTAAAATTGGAACGATACAGAGAAGATTAGCATGGCCCCTGGGCAAGGATGATACGCAAATTCCCAAAGCCTTCCATATTAAAAATAAATAAATAAATAAAAGCTGAGGCAAGAGTGCTCCTAAGGAAATGATTATAGCTCTAAAGAAAGAGGTATGTGTGTGCGTGTGTGTGTGTGTGTGTGTGTGTGTGCGCGCGCGCGTGTGCGCGTGAGAGAGAGAGAGGAATTAGGCAAGGGGGGTAATGGACCGAAAAGGAGAATTGCAGATAGAGCTCTATGGACAGAGGGAGGGTGGGGATTATGAGGGACTGAGTACCAGAAGCACTGAGAGAAGAGCAGTGTGAGATGAGGCCGGACCCTGCAGGGCCTTGAAGACCATGTTAAGAGTTTGGAAGGTGGGGGAGGGTGGGTGGGTGGGAAGAGATCAACCAAAGGACTTGCATGCATATATGCATAACCCATGGACACAGACAGAAGGGTGTTAAGGCCTGGGGAGGGGGCAGGAGTGGGCTAGAAGAGGTCAATAGGGGATAAAAGGAACATATGTAATATTTTCAACAATAAAGATGAAAAAAAAAGAGTTTAGGTCTTTTTCTTAAGGACGGAGAAAATACATGGAAAGGATTTACCTTTTGAAAAGCTCATGCCTGCTGCATGGGTGAGAAAATCAGTGGAGGGGGCCAGGGTAGATATAGGGAGGGGGTGGCTTTCTATTGCTGTATTGTCTGTTCTTATACGCCTGTGAATTACGGGAGGCTGAAACAATCTCTATATTCCCATCATATCCCTGAACAGTGTCCTCTATCCAGATGATGCTCAATAATTATCATGGATGAGCCGCATGCATTTAAATGAATTAAGTGAGTTATTTGGAGTCAAGGTCAGAATACCTTTTATGTACTTTACTTTCCCATTTTTCTTCCCTCCAGCTAATAAGGGGCAAGGAGAGGTGTTCACATATTGCACGTTCTTTCAACATTATGGTCTGCTGTCACTTGAGACTGGTATTTGCTGTGGGGTATTTGGATAACAGCTCCATCTTTAATCCAAGCACTCCGTGTTACTGGGGGTCTCCCTGACATCACAACACCTTAATGTGCCTGGGGCCATGTCTGACATTTAAAGAAAGGGACAGGATTAAGTCCATCTGGGCTTCACTTCTAAATGAGCAGAACTCAAGGTAGAGTTTGAAACCATGCTTACTATTTCTTTTTGCTTCCTCCCCCGGCCCCCTGTCACAGCATGTTGGAAAACAAGCATGTAGGAACCTGGGACAGAGGTGCAGAGATAGGGTTCCTCATGTTCACATCAGATGTTGGCCTCCAATCGGACTTTCTAAACTGCCCGGCTAACAAATCCTGTTAACCCGGATTGCCTCATCTGGTTACCTTGCCCCTCACCAGGCATTTCTGTTTAGACATATTTTCCCCCTTCACACAGCTAAATTTAAGGCTAAATTTTCAAATCAAATGCTCGTGTGGCTGGTTGCCTGAGAAATCACATGTGGGAGCTGAGAGACCCACACAGGGAACTTGCCCTCGCTTCTGGAGAGCGGGTCTGGAAGCCATATGAATTGTAAATAGTTTTAAAATGTAAAAAGTAAAGCTTTCTGCCAAAAGGCGAGAGCGGAGTTTCTTTTCCCCCACTTTCTAGACTCAGTTATTAGTATCTGTTGAAAATTACTGACCTCTATCATACAATCTGTTTACTGTCTCTATCAGCTGCGGCCGGACCAGCCAGATTTACACCCCTCTTTCCCCCTGAGGACTCAGCTCTGCCAACACTTGCTTTATTAGAAATAGGGTTGGGGGTCACAGCTATGAACCATGAGTACAGTTGTTAGATACATGATTTCCATGGAAATTTGCCTTTGTTCATGGAATACTCCCTTCTGAAACTTGAGTGATAGAAATAGGTTAATATTTTTTAAAACAACAGAGCCTAGTCCAGCTGGTGTGTCTCAGTGGTTGAGTGTTGACCTATGAACCAGGAAGTCCAGGTTCAATTCCTGGTTAGGGCACATGCCCGGGTTGCGCTCCATCCCCAGTGTGGGGCATGCAGGGGATCAATGATTTTTCCCTCATCATTGGCATTTCTATCTCTCTCCATCTCCCTTCTTCCCTGAAATAAATAAGAATATATTTAAAAAATAAAATAACAGAGACTAATTTTCCAATAAGAGTAAGAAAGAAAATGAATAGGAAAAGGGACATGGCTTCCTTTAGTTGCTCTTCACCAAGTACCTAACTTACTACGACATCACTGCCCATGTTGAGAAGCAGTGCTCAGCATATGTCTTGTGTCTTTGTGCTTCCTTCTCTTACCTGATCTTTCATTATAGAAAGTTGTTCCATAGTCTTTTGTTGCTATTGTTGCTTTTGGATTTCATTCTTGTGGGTGCCAAGGCACAGAGACAGTCACTGTTTCTTACATATAGACTACCAGAGACACCCTTCCATTCTGTATTGGCCAATATCTTCAGATTCCTCTCATTTTCCTCTTGTGTTCCAAACTTTTTCCTTTTTTTCTGTATTGTATTTCTCACTCCTCTTCTAAGGTAAAGAAAAAGAAAACTAGAGTTGAAATACAAAGAATGACAGGAAAACAATATTCAATATAGGGCCTTTTTATCAAATATCTTAATTGATTTGTAAGGAGAAAGGGAGGGGGAGAAAGAGATAGAAACATCAATGTGAGGGCAGAACATCCATCAGCTGTCTCCCGCAGGCCCCCCCCCCCCCCCACTAGAGATGGAGCTTGAAACCCAGTTTTATTTGTAATCTTCAAAAATATATGTGCCCTGATTGGGAATCAAAACAGCAACCTTTTGGTGCGTGAGATGATGCCTAATCAACTGGCCAACACAATATAGGCCCTTTTAATTAGAGAACATCTTAGGATATTAGATGTTTAAAATGTAGAGATTATAGCAGAGTTTATGCAAATAAATATGCAAAGGATCACAGCATAAATGCTGACAATTAGCGTGCAGATTTGTTCATGTTCAGTTTCAAATCTGGTACTGATAATGTCAAACTGCTCAAATGGTACCTAATTGTTGGCCACCATCTCTGGCATGAAATCTCCCAATTAACCAAGTCGAAAATACAATTCCCAGCAGTGGATCTTGTGATTAGGAAAGACATTCAAAAGAGAGCAGATTGCTTGTACACAGATTTAGATATATTTTTGGAGATTACAAATGAAACCATCAGGCCTGAACCCCCCCCCCCCCCCCCCCAATAGCCAGATAACAAAGGGCTTAGGGGAGTGTGAGGCCAGCCTGTCATTGTTCTGAAGCAAAAAGCTTCATCCTGGAGCTGGGTGGAGCACACATATAGAGTGTTTCCCAGAAAGCAATTGAAAGGGCAAGATTTTGGCAGAAAGGTTTCATTTTCCTAACAGAGAAAACCAGTCTATTCCAGACAAAAGGCTTCCTCTAGATATGTCCAGGGAACAGAAAATTCTACAGTTGTTGGGATTTGAGTAATGCCAGAGGGCAATAAAGGAGTTGCACTAGAAGGCCTTTATTACCATTCTGGCCTCCGAAACATAAGAAATGGAACTGCCATTTGACATATCAGTCCTCAACCCAAAGCTTTCAGCTGTTCTGAGCACTTACAGAGTTGAGGTCTAGGAGGCATGGGCCAACAGGTGTGTAAGGACCTCACAAGAAGCCAAGGTTAGCTAGGCCTGCAGGGCCCAGGCAGGGTGGGTTAGTTTGGGGAGCTCTAGTTCATGCTCTACATTGGGGCAGGGGAGTGTGTTAGCAGCTCCTGCTTACACCCCAATCCTACTGGCTTGGATGGGAAAAAACTGAGAGGGCTCAGCAATACAGCAGGTCTTATTGGGGCCAGTTGAACTATTGTCCCAGCACAATTAAAACCAGATATATGGCTTCTCTGAATAAAAGAGGAATGTTTAGGCCTTCATTCTCCAAATATTAAGTATTTTCAATGTACTAAAGCTGATTAACATGCCATTGTTAGTTTCATGAATTCAGGCTTTGTGGGGAGAGAGAAAAACCAGTGGATAGTTTCAGTATTGCATGTATGATGATGGAAATATGCACGGGCTGCCATGGAAGTACTCAAGAGGGGATACCTAGCCCAGTTTAGGGGTCAGAGGAAGTTTCCAGAAAGAGGTGAGTCTTTAACTAAAATTGATTTTAAACAGTCAGAAACCCAGAAAAGTAAAAATTCATACTTTTTAAAAAGTATTAATGTTTGCATTTATTTGTTTATATTTTACAAATATGCATAATTGCAAGGAAGCCCATAAAATATATACAATTTTATATTTAAGCTTTTTATTTTGATATAATAATTCATATATTGACATTAAAAATTCCTTTAAAACATTTTAAATTGCTGAATAATCAATAGATATGCTAAAATCGATTATTTCTCTGTTGTTGGAAAATTGTTTCTATTTTTTTTTGTATTTAATGAATGACTCTCAGAGGAACATCTTTGTATATAAATTTCACATGAATATTTATTTCTTTAGGCTAAATTTCTAGGGAATTGAAACTTTTCCCTTTTAAAAAGATTCTTTTTATTTTAAAAAGATTCTTAATACATATTATTATATTCTAGGAAGTTTGTGCCCATTTATCTTCCCATTTGAACAAATGAGTGGTTTTACCACTCGATCACAACTTTGAATATTATCTAGGCCACTGGATAAATATAAGCATGTGTCTTGTTATTTGTAAAATGCATTCATTTCTAGTGAAGATGATTATTTTTCTCAAGTACTTATTAACTGCATTATTTCTCTTTTTAGTGATTTGTCTACTTACATTCATTGCCTATGTTGGTCTATAGTATATTTTGTATTCTGTTTGAGAATTTAAAAAGAAATTGCCTTCTAATAAATTCTTCCAATGGGAAACACCCCTGATTGTACACAGAGATATTGCTTCAGGGTTTTTGCTAGTGTAGTGTGCATACTGAGCATAGTTTTCTAAGCAGGACCGGATTCTGCTAACTTATCTATATTCTAAACAGTTTTATTTCTATAGAATAATTCAGATCAAAATACATTCCTGCTAAAAACTCCTTAGTAACTCCTGTACTGCTTCAATCAAGCTTCCAGCTCGCCTTTCTAGCATTTATTGTCACGAGGAACTACTTATTTTGCTTAAATCTGCGATGTGCTCTTTGCCTTCTCCCTTTTTCATCCATCATGGCTCAGCTCTTGTGTTTCCCATCTTTGGACAACCTCTGATATCTCTTTCAGGCAGGTAAAACAGTCAGTACCTCTCTGTGCTCCCACAGCAGGTGCCTGTTACCCGGCTAGAGGTAAGCATGACATTGTAACAGTCCATGTTAAGCCTCCCCCTTGACTGTGGCCTGTTCAGGCGGGAACCACACTGTATTTATCCCCAGTGCTTGGCCCTCTATCTGGCTTGTAGTAGGTGCTTCCTGTTGAGTCCAGCAGAATCCACTTTTTCAACCAGCAACATACATTCAGGACATAGATATAATAAAGAAATTAGAAATTTAAAGACATAAAAGACGTTGGCATCCTTGTGGATGTATAGCTTCCCTTATTGCCAGTCATCGGTATGTACTTTGAGGTAAATAAAGAATGCTTTTATTCTCTAAACTTTTTTAAAAAAATTTTTTTAAAATGTAATGATTCATTTTATCTCTACCTTCTTTCCATACTTTGCAGTTATTTCTGCTATACTTTCTTAGGGCCTTCTGAGCAGGTGCAGGTATGTGGAATTATTATTTACTTTAGCCCTAGAGATAAATGCATTAAGCAAATAGCATGAGTGACCATTAAAAAATTAGTCCATTCAAACATTCATTCAACAAATATATGTTAAGCCCCCAATATGTGCCAGACACTGTGTTACATTGTAGGGATATACCAGTAGAAATAAGCAGGACTACAAATTTACAAGAAGTCTCTGTCTAGTGAGAAAGATAGACAATAAAAATAAAAATAAATAATATGATTTTAAGCAGTAACAAGTACAACAAAGAAAATAAAATAGAATAATATAAGAGTAATGGGATTGGACAAGAGCAGGTGTTTAAGTAGGGTAATCAGAGAAGGCCCCTTGTAGAGATGATATTGAAGCTGAGAGGGGGTTATCCATACCAAGATCTTAGGTCAAAGGAATAATAAGTATAAATGCTCCTAAGTGAAAATGAATTTGACAGTAAGATGTTGACTGTGGGTTGAGTATTGTGATAAAGAGGAGATCTGCAGGGTTAGAAAGAACCAATTCTTGTAGGTCACAGTGGGGAATTCAGTTTTATATGGCATGTAATGAGTTGCTATTGGAGGGTTTTAAGCTGGAGAATGACATGAAATGACAAAAAAAGATTTCTTTGGCTACTGTGTCAACAGTAGACAGTAGAGAGAGGCAACAACAGAATTAGGATGACAAATCAGGAGTTTCCTACTGTCCTCCAGGTGAGATGATGATGCCATACACTTGGGGAGGAAATCAAGAATATATGTACCTTATTATGGGTTTTCAAATGCATGAAAATAGAACAGTACAATGAACTTTTATTTATGTATAAACCATTTGCAGCCACCATCAACCTACTGGTATTTTTGTATCCATCCTTACTTTTTATTAGCTGGACTATTTTAAAAGCAAGTTTTGTATGTCATATCACATTATTAGTAGACACATTAGTGTTTATCTTGAACAAATAACGACTTAATATGTATTTAGCCATTATACAATTACTACACCCAATAAAATAGCAGTACTTCCTTAATATCATCTAATACCCAATGATTGAAATATTTTAGAAGATAGAGCCAATAAGAGCATTGCTGTATTGATTGTGTAGGCAGAGTGAAATCAGAAGTGGTTCTTAGTTGAGGTTTTAAGATGAGAAAAACTGAGAAGGAACATGTTATTTGTGGTGGGAGATTTTTTTTTTCTTGTGTGTGTGTGTTTTGTTGTTGTTGTTGGCCTGTACTGGGAGAACAGAGTTCTATTGAGATATTAGTCATTCTGGAGAGATGTAGAATGGGCAGTTGAAATTTACTGGAGATGTCTAGCCTGAAGATAAATATTTGAAAATCATCTGGCCCACTATCATGAGAGTCCATCCTCTGAAGAGAGGAGCTCTGGGGCACTCTAAGGTTTGAAGATGGGAAGAAGAGAAAGGTCTGGCTAAGGTTTTGAGAAGGGGTGGCTAATGAAGTAAGAAGAAAGCCAAGGGAATGTGGCACTCTAGATTTAAAGCAAAGAAAGTGTTTGAAGAAAGAGGGAGTAGCTAACTGTGCTGGGTAAAGTGAAGACTAAGAACTTAATCTTAAATTTAGCAACATAAAGAGAGTTCTATTTGGAGTAATGAAGACAAAATCATGCTTGGAGAAAGCATGGGAAATAAAAAAGTGGAATAATGAACATAAATAGCTCTTTGAAGACTTGAAATATAAATCAAAATGTACTATCCTTATAATTATAAAATCAGTCATAATACTTTAAAGTATACATTATTTTGTAGCTTACAAAATGCTTTAATAAATTTATCTTATATGAAACTCTCAGATGTTACGATAGGTTTTTAAATATCAGGTGGGTTTGCCCATTTTCAAGACATTAGTCTTATCGTAGCTGGTTTGACTTGGATAGAGTGTTGGCCTGCAGACTGACGGGTCCTGGGTTTGATTCCAGTCAAGGGCACATGCCTGGGTTCAGGGCCTGTTTCCCAATAGGGAGTATGGAGGAGGCAGCTGATCAGTGATTCTCTCCCTTTCCTTCCTCTCTGAAAAAAAAAAAAAAGACTTTAGTCTTATAACTAAAGAGATATTCTGAGGGCTCAGCATGTGCCTGCTAATGTAGGTCATAGTGGGTTTTTCCAATTTTGGTCAACTTCTTGCCTAAGTTACATGGCTGATTAGATGAACTGGGACCCAAGTCCATGTCTTCTGATTCCAATGACATGACTCTACTATGTTGCATCATTTTTGTCATAAACAAGAGGTCAGGATTCTTCCCGTTAAGAATATCAGGATAAAAAATATTTGATTTCAACTTCTGTTCCACTCTGAACAGTATTTTGTTTTTGCAAGGATATGATTGTGCCTACAATGTCATTTTCAAAGAACAGCATTTTTACTATAAAATTTCTTAGTTTTTGTTTAAACAATTCATTAGGATTTGCCATTCATGATTTAAAAAAATATATATTTTATTGATTTTTTTACAGAGAGGAAGAGAGTAGGATAGAGAGTTAGAACATCAATGAGAGAGAATCATCCATCAGCTGCCTCTTGCACACCCCCTACTGGGGATGTGCCCAAAACCAAGGTACATGCCCTTGACCAGAATCAAACCTGGGACCCTTCAGTCCGCAGGCTGATGCTCTATCCACTGAGCCAAACTGGTTTTGGCTGCCATTCATGATTTTGATATATTACCTTGAATTTGTATCTCTTCACCATGAAGGTGTCAAGGGTACAAAACTGATGGTTCATTGAAAGGAAGCATTCTAGTAATTGTGAACAGTAAGATTTATATTGGTCTTGGGATAAAAATGAATGACATAATGATTGAAGCCTCAGAAAACAGAGATGTTTTACTCATCACCACAAATAAATCCTGATTGAAATCTGTTTGGTGTGATGTTAAGTCACGATTCTGAGAAGCCAAATCTAGAGGGACCAGAATAATATAGTCCAGGCATATAGTTTTCTGATGAGCTCATCATATAAGAAGACAAAGCTGGGAATATATTGAGGAATTGAGGAATGAAAGTTAACGCATCCTTATTAGACAATTTCTCTGGTCTATCAATTTTGCTGTTTTTTTTTTTTTTTTTTTTTTTTTTTTTTTTTTTTTTTTTATGAAAGCTCTGTGGCAAACAATCTAACACTGAGATCATTCTCTTAAGGTATTTTTATTGCTGACTGGAAGAATGTCTGCATACTCTAGGTATCAGAAGGCAAAGACGATTTAATCAGGGTTATTTGAGAACCAGATTTATATTTTCCCACTAGTCTCTAGGTTCCTTAATAACCACAGTCTCTATATATCTCCAACACTCAGCCCAGTGCCTAGCTCAGAGTGCTCGTTTTGTGTGTATGGTGGTCTTGAACTCACTAAAGAAGGGTGGTGGTACCTCACATGCCACTTGGTTATGTTCTAATTAAGAATTCTACCTACATGCTATCCTATTTCCAAGAAACTTAAAATGATAGACATTATAGCCCACAAAATAATATTTTAAATTTTTCCTAAGAAGTCTTGAGGGGTTAATGTGTCTGCAAATGTAGTAAGCAAATAAACTCATGATCTCCCAGTGATATCCTGTACTTCATTCTCCCAAAATAGGAGTTCTGTTTCTAGAAAACTAGGTTCTCTGACCAGAGCAAACCAAATCACACCACTGAGAAGTGCCTTTGCTTTATTTATGTTGATATGGCACGTACTATTACTTGGCATGTTAAACAACTAATTCCCCCTCCCCCCGGATTTTGGTTCTCTTCGACATTTGGTTCTCTCTTAACCTGGCCCTATATAGAAAAATTAAAAATATCACTAGAGTCAATGGGAAAACACATACAACCTTTTATCCCGGAACCAATATATTCAGGTTTGATTCTCTTCCATTTGGAGCTATCTACTTTTTGGAGTGTTTTTCAAAAGGAGAAGTTATTATTCACCATAGAACTGGGTAAGAGCATATTCCCCAATTTTTCAAAATAAAGTAGGCAACTTAGATAAAGAGAATGGTTAATTTACTCAGGTTTAGGTGATTGTTTATATATTTTTCATCAAAATATATGTTCTTTATATAAGAGATATTTCAGAAACAGTGATTCCTCCTACACTCCCAACCATAGACATTATTGTCAGGACCTTTAGGTAGTCAGTAGTTATCTGTAGACTATTTTTTAAAAAAATGGAAAAGTATTGAAAATTTATCTTCCAACTTTATTTACTAATTATTGGAAAAAGGAGTCAATTGGCTAATTCAAAGTTTTACAAAATTATCCTGCAGTTTTAAAATGGAGTTGGAAAGAACACAAATATTGACTCTATAGACTTGAAATTGATACTAGTGAAAGGTGAAATGGCTTAGCATTAAAAAGGAATATCCTAAATGTGGACATGGTGATAGCAAAATTGAGAAGTGGGCTTTCAGTGTATAGAGGATGCTCTGCACATCTCCTGTCCACATCTCCTGTCCTACGTTTTCCTATTGCCTGTAGGGTTACCTCTGGATACTCTCTGGAATTGCACTTGGCTGAGAAGAGTTGTTTTGCTCAAGTTTAGCTTTTCTTGCTGGTATTAGACTGCATCCAATGGCTGAAGAAGGCCAAGGTATTTGGCCTGGCTCCCAATATCCAACTCTGAAGGGCATTCCAGCCCCGGAGCTGCCCATGGGGTTAGCTGAGCCTCTGTTGTGATTGCCATCAACAGCCCATTTCCTCCCTCTGCCCAACTGTGTTTCCTTCACTTCCCCAAAGGTGTTAATCCTAATAGTCCTTGCCAATAAACTTCCTGCACACAGATCTCCCTCTGAAAAACTACTGCTGAGAAATCTGAGCTAAACCTAAATAATTTTGTTTTTTCCACAGCCCATCTAAGGTATTTCCTTTAGCATTCATATGTGAGAACAGGTGGAATAGTCTTCCTCTGGAAATAATTTGTGGTCTCATCATCTATTAGCCAGGTATTAATGGAATCCTACTAAGAATTACAGAAGACAAAGGGTCTTAAGAGATGGATTCAGGAGAAGGGTTTCAGTTCAGGGAAATGATTAAAGAGAGTACTTTTTCTGTACAACTCTCAGTTGGCTTACACAGTTCAGGTAAATCTTGGTAAGTGAATTGATCATTCTATTTTCAAAACAGTAGGCTACATTGTGTATGTATTTCTGTACTCCTACGAATGCACAATAGGAGCAATAAGGATTTATATAAATTAAGTGAGACCTCTTTAAGATTGATTACTCTTTTCTCAGCAAATTGTTGAACTAAATTACCTACTGTAGGGCTGCATCTTTTAGCATCTCCCCTTCTTCCCACCCTTTGCTCCTGGCAAAATTGATGTGAGAGCATCTTCAACAGCTGACCACAGACCTCCCCGTGTGATTCTGTCTCAGCATAAGCATTGTGCTAATAAGAAAGGAGGGGAAGGGGATGGCATCTGTATTCTTCAAAATAAATAGATTCCAAAGATATGAATATTATACTATTCTCAATGTAATGAGATTCTCTTGCTAGTCTGTTGTTAGAGGATTTGGGCCTAGCTCTATGTCTTCCCCTAGTGTGGCTCTGACAGCAGTGGGATTGAAAAGAACCAGAAACTGCTGCTGTCCACTGAACATCTGTGTCATGTGACCATGACTGCAAGCTGTCTTCTGATCGGCTGGTTTTAAACACTGGGAGCATGCGCTATTGCTGTGATCAAATTTCTTCAGCTCCTTCTTTTTCTAAATAGGCAATACATAAGTATCCAAGAAAAGAAAGTAAAAGAGAAACAATAAATATATTTTTATTAAGAGCATGGACTTTGTAAACTCAGGTTCTAATCCCAGCTCTGCCACTTACATGTGATGTTGGAAGAATTTACTTTTCTTTTTTCCTTCCCCATTGGTCTTTAAAATACCTATATTAATGCCCAAAATTTATATACCGAATATAATCCAAACAGTACAAAATAGTGTACAATGAAGTTTCCCTTCCATCCCACTTCTCTTTATTTCCTTTATCTTGTGGCAACCATTTATGCATGTAGGAACAGAGATATGTGTAGGTATATCGTTGCTTCAAAACATTGTTAGAACCTTACCATGCAGTGTTCTGCACATGCTTGTTTTAACCTAATAATTAACTTCTAGAATATTTTATATCAGCATATTTAGACCTATGTTATTCTTTTTGTGGCATCATTGTATTCCATTGAATAGATGATTTATTTACCCTGGTATGTTTATCTAGTCCTTTTTGGTAGGTATTGATGGTTTCTAATAGGTTGATATTACAAATAATACTGCAATAAACATCCTTTAGAATCACTTCTTTTTTAAATATTTTTTTTATTGATTTCAGAGAGGAAGAGAAAGGGAGAGAGATAGAAACATTAATGATGAGAGATAATAATTGATTTGCTGCTTTCTGCACACTCACATTGGGGATCGAGTATGCAACTTGGGCATGTGCCCTGACCGGGAATTGAACTGTGACATATTGGTTCATACAGATTGACACTGAGCCACACTAGCTGGGTGGTATGATCACTTCTTTGAAGTGAAATATTTATATCAAAATGTGTAGGCATTTAAATTTCTGATAAATGCTTTAAAATAAGTCCTACTTTTTTTAAGTACTGCCCCAAAGTAGCTTTGTTATTTGCATGATAGTTATCCTAATCAGTTCAGGCTGCTATAACAAATTGGGCGGGTAAATCAACAAATATTTATTTCTCATGGTTCTGGACACTGGGGAATCCAAGATCCAGGCCCCAACAGATTGGGTGTCTACTGGATAGTCTGCTTTCTGTGTTCTCACGTGGCAGAATAAAGGCTAAATTTCTCTGAACCTCAGTTTTCCATTCTATAAAATGGGAGTGACAGCGTATGCCTATTTCATAGGATTGTTGTGAGGATAAAATGAGATAAACACATGAATAGCATTGTCAGCTATAGAAAATTAAAATATAGGATATATAATTAAATTAGAAATTCAGATAAATATTGATAATATTTTAGTATAAGTATTCCCAAATCTTAATGAGATATACTTAAAATTATTTATTATTTATCTTACATTCAAATTTAATTTAATTTTATTTGGCAATCCTATACATGAAGGAATCTCCACAGTTCCTGGCACTAAATAAATGTTAGTTGCTAAAATTCTTATTAGACATTCAGGAAAATGCTGTCATTCAACAAATGTTTTTTTTTTTTTAATAATCATTTTGTATTCATTAATTTATCATTTTTTTCAACAAATATGTATTGAGTGCCTACAATGAACTAGACATTATCCTGAGGAAACAATGGTGAATAAAACAATGTCTGCATGAGCAGAAGAATACAGGTCTGAGATGAACTTGAGACTAAAGGAGAAACCACACTCAGTGTTTGTAAATTGATTGGTTTATTAGGGAGGTCAATAATATTGACCTTCTTTATTGTGTTTTCTTTCTAGTATCTCAACCCTTCTTCTTTTTTTTTTTTTAAACAAGTTATTTATTTATTAAAAATATATTTTTATTGGTTTCAGAGAAGCAGGAAGAAGGAGAGAGATAGAAAAATCAATGATGAGAGAGAATCATTGATTGGCTGCCTCCTGGATGCTCCATATTGGGGATCGAGCCAAAAACCCAGGCATTCACCCTTGACCAGAATCGAACCTGGGACCTTTCAGTCCACAGGTCAATGCTTTAACCACTGAACCAAACCAGGTAGGGCTTCTATAGTTTTTGAGGAAATCCTCTTTTCAGGAATCAATGCTGCTAATGGGCAATCAAGTGCATTAGAGTATGGAAAGCATGAAAGGAGCCTGCAAAGCTCCTCCTTCTGTCCCTTAAGGCTTTGGCAATGGGCTTGGTATCTTGATTTCTAGCTTCTGCAGCCAAAAGTTAAGTATCAGGATCATGGTTGGTGTTACTTCACTCTCAGACTTCAAGAAGATTCTCAGCAAAGCCTAGCAGCTCTTGGGATGCTACACCTCATCAGGAAGAAGCAGGTTCAACAATTGTTAGATGCTGTTGCTCATTCTCACCACCTTTTCTCAGAACTCAGATTCTCTGATGTTCTGAGCGTAGACATTATACAGGCATGCCTCATTTTATCAGGCTTCACAGATGTTGCAATCTTACAAATTGAAGGCAAGACCCACCACCAGCAAAAATATTATGATTCATTTGTGATACTTGCTTCAGTGTGGTGGTCTTAGAACTGAACCTGCAATATCTCTGAGGTATGCCTACAGTTAATGGGTGTATTAAAATATTATTTTCTCCGAGTGATTCTTGTCACTATTCTGTGGCAGTTAAACTCCATATGTTTTATGGTGCCATTGAAATTTAAATTTTATGAGTTCTTTTCTTGAATTTTGGCTTATTTAGCAATTGGCTTATGACTTTACTAAGGTAAAGGCAATCTTACAACCCCATCTGTTTTTGAAAAACCTGGTTCAAAGAAGCATTAACTAGATTATATCCATTTAAAAGCCTGAAATGAAATACACATATTTTGAAGTCTTAGAATATCTTGATTTGGTGCAATGAATTGAATTAACTTGCTTTTAGAACAGTCTTATATTGCAATTCCTCCATGAGATCAGAAGATCTTTCACCCCACAAAAGTAAAAGCAAAGTTTGTTTGCGTTAATTCTGTGGAGCTAACTGTCATTGTCCCAGCCCATGAGGTTGTCCTGTGTCCCCCTCACAGAGCTTTAGGGCAAGCTTGCTTCCAACACCAGCGGTGAAGACAGCTGTGCCGCACGTGGAGAGGCAGAGTGTCCGTTTCCATTATTTTAGAATGATGACAACATGCAGTCACTATACAAACTCAAACTTTAGAGAAGTCTAGAAATATTTTGGAGACGAGCTTTAAAGCAAATCTTCCTATCCACTTCTCCAGTCCTGCTGGTATGTCTTTTATGTCTTGTCAGCGGTGTGGGAATGAGTAGAATGAGAAAATTGGTGGAATTTAAAATAGAGATGATTTGAATGCATTTGCGGGTCTTTATCAGTTTATACTTGTTCAATAAGTTTGGCTGCTTCTTAGATATTGTCCTTAGTATTCATTAAAATATACCTCTGATGTTCTAGTTAAGTACATATATAATGTGGCAAGATAGGATAGAAAAGAACATTAAAAAATTATGCTTTGATTATACTATACACACTGATTGTTTTGTATGTGTGTATTCAAATAAGGAGTTAAACCAAGGTATCACATACTTCTATAATTCTAACTAATAAAAGAGTAATATGCAAATTAGCCATCAATCCTCTATACCCACAAGCCACGCCCATCAGCCAATCAGGAGCGACTATGCAAATTAACCCAACTAAGATGATTGTGGTCACAGAGCAAGCAGAAGGCTTGGGTTTCCTTGGCAATGGAGAAAGCCCAGGCCAGCCCAAGCCTCCACTCAAGACTACAAAGTTTCAATTATAGGAGATAAATAAATCCCAACAAAAATGGCAGCAGCCACGGAGCTGGAAAGAGCAGGAGGCTTGAGTTGCTCCCAGCAATGGAAGAGGCTAAACTTCTGCAGCCCTGGCCTGCCTTGGCCTCCTCTTCAGGCTACAAAGTTTTAATTATAGAAGATAAATAAATCCAGACAAAAATGGCTGTGGCCATGGAGCAAGCAGAAGGCCTGGCTCCGCTCAAGGCTACAAAGTTTCAATTTTAGAAGATAAATAAATCCCAGATACCAGGGCCTCTGCTTCTGAGGCATGGCTGGCCTGAAAACCACCATAGGCTCTTGCTAGGCTGCCCCATACCCGAAGGGAACCCCCACTCTGATCCCAGTCACCCTTCAGGGCAAACCAGCTGGTCCCCACCCATGCACCAGGCCTCTATCCTATCTAATAAAAGAGTAATATGCAAATTGACCATCACCCCAACACACAAAATGGCTGCCCCCATGTGGTCAAAGATGGCCACCACAAGGTGGTCAGCACGGGATGACAGTTGGACATCCCTCGAGGGGTCCCAGATTGGAGAGGGTGCAGGCTGGGCTGAGGGACACCCCTGCCCCCGTGCACGAATTTCATGCACTAGGCCTCTAGTTTACCAATACCTACAGGCCCTTTTTCTTCAAAACTCTAATTACATCTGTAGAGTGTTAATTTCTCCCCTCTAAAATAATCTATTTTGTTCTTCCTCTTCCTCTTCATACAGTTTATTCAAGTCATGTTTCTTTGTAAGGGTTATGTTCTCTTTTTGATTGAATGATGTCCTCAAATCTAACATGTCCATTGTGTAAGTTAATGTAATGATTAGGTAATTAAATAGTGCTGGAGTCAGGGTCAACACCTAGGGGTTACTGCTTGCTGATTCTTGACAGATTACTAATAATTTTGGTTAATATTTCTTTTGAGGACATTTTTCTTATGATTGTGTACCTTCACAACATCTTGCTTAAAGTTCTGAAAAACTTTGTATCAGCCTGCATTATTGCCTGGTGAAGGATCTCCACAGCCCATAGTCCACAGAGATGTTATTGTGTTACATGGGATTTGTACATACCAGAAAAAAATTTAAGATTTCAAATACTGTTAATCTTAAGACTTTGGAGACAAAATATTGGAGTACTTTTAGGAGAGAATGTTCTATTGGAACAGGTGGAGAAGATTAGGTGTCCAAAGATAGGGCCTTTGGGAAGAGGACCTTAGAGAGACTGAAAAGTATATGTTCTGGGTAGCGGACAGACAGGTGGCAAGAGAAAAAAAAGAAAGAGGACTAGAGTGAAATAATGTAAGGAATCCTGGATTCATATAGTATTATAGGTACCTACTTTCTACTTTCTTGGACTATTAAATGACATGAGCAGATCAATAGTCAGATCTTAACAAAGCATGGTCAAATGCATTATTCTGAGTGTTCTTCTGCATCTGGAAATATTTAATAAGTTAAAAAAGCAGTTATTAAAGTACAGGTGGGTAGGAGGGGAATGGGCATGAGAATTTTATCACTCCTCTGTATGGACCCCGTAGGACTATAGTCATAGATATCATGGATTCTTTCCATGCTCTAGGGTTTTGCAAAATTTTCCTTAAAGAGGTTTCATTCTAGTATTTTTCCCCAAATGTAGCAGTTAACTCAAGTAATTCCCTTTGTGATCACCACACCTTTAAAACATCTTTCCGAAAGCTTTGGTTTTATAGAGGGAAATAAGATACTGAATTGGAGAAAAACAAATTAGAATTTAAATGAAAACATTCAGGTTTTGATTTGTTCCCTCAAATAGTGGCTGTTGCCACTTACCTGTGCAAATGTAACTGTCAAATGTGCTCTCTGAAATGTATATGAGCTCCTGTCACATTTCCTTTCTACTGTAGTTGGGGTTTCTTTTCCATTTGGGTGGGAGAGGTAAGGTGTAGTCCTTCCTTATAATGTATAGGTAGGAGGAATAAGAGTTTGATAGTGGAACTTAATATTATTTCAGCTTCTTCCTGATACAGGTGTACTTTATTTTTTAAAATTTTATTTTTCAAGGACAGTTATATTCAACATCATTTTGTATTCGTTTCAGGTGTACAGCATAATGGTTATGCAATCATAATGCTTTATAAAATGTCCTTCCACCCCCGCTATTTCCAGCACCCACCTGGCACCATGCTTAGTTATTACAATATTATTGTGAGCAGATGCCCTTTCAATAGAGACTTCCAGACAAGTCAATAGCAGTGCAATTTCCATCAATAAAGACATGGTCTCCATATTGGTCTGTTCACAACAACTTTTACCTGAAATTCTGTCCCCCTAGGAAATGTGGCTAAAGCTCCAAAGAAGGTGTCCCCAGGAGAAACAAACCAGCACCTAATCCATACCTGTAAACATAAAGAAAATGAGATTTAGAATGCTTGTGACGTTCTTCTGTTTCTTTGAACTAGATACAGTGCAGGAAAGTATGGCTTTGGAGAAATGATTGAATTCTGGCTGGAGATGAAAATGCTGCAGTTGAAATCTTTCCATGTACTTGGATCCATATTAAAGAAAATATTTTTGAGTGTTTAAGCCAAATGACCCAACAGGGTTGATAGTGTGAGGCATACTTCACAGTTGTATAAATATTTAAAACTGTTTTCCAGCCTATAAAACAAAGTAAATTAGGTTGTTTTTAAAAACGGCGTAATGAAATTAACCTGCCCACCTTAACTTGTTGAGGAACCTGCCCTAAAATCCCAGCCTTCTCTCCTGAAGAAAAAAAAAGTGTGATGAAGGCTGGCAACTTGGAAAACAAGCTGGTTTACGGAGGTTTCAGAGTTTCAAAAGGGACAATTAGGGTTGGGGTATACTGCCACAGGTGGTCTGTCTCCAGGTAGCCTGTCTGCCTAAATTGTCACTAGGGGCCCAACCAACTAGATGCCACACCTTTTCATCAAAAACTCCTCTGAACTCGATGAACAATAAACTCAGGGCTCCGCTGTATTCAGAAGCCTCAGACAAAGCAGTACAGCACCTTGGCAGTGCTGTGCTCATTTCTGTGCTGTTGGCACTTGCCATTAGAATGCCATCAAGTCCACCCTTAGCCACAGGGCTGAATGACTTGTAGGTGGTCTTTCTCATTCAGTCTTCTGAAGTTGCTGCTGCTGCTGCTTCTTCTTCTTCTTCTTCTTCTTCTTCTTCTTCTTCTTCTTCTTCTTCTTTAAAAAACAAACAAACAAAAAACACACATATTTTTATTGATTTCAGAGAGGAAGGGAGAGTGGAGGGGGGGGAGAGAGAGAAACATCAATGATGAAAGAGCATCATTGATTGCCTGCCTCCTGCATGCCCCCCACTGGGGATCGAGCCCATAACCCAGTCATGTGCCCTTGATTGGAATTGAACCCGGGACCCTTGAGTCCGTAGGTCGACACTCCATCTACTGAGCCAAATCAGCTAGGGCCCGAGGCTTCTTTTCTCACCTGTGTTGTTCTTGTGCTTTCCAAAATTTATTCTCTTGCATTTATTCTTACCTGCACTTTAGTTATTGCTATTGTATAACCTAGTCTTCCTTGCCTCTGATGCTATTGTAATTAACCTAGTTATTAATAATAGGAAAGGAACAAAGGAAAGGCCAAATATTATAGGCAAGTCATTTGGGCAGCTTCATCAGGAAGCTACAACCTTACACTCCCCAAGGGGTCCAACAAAGGGGAGATAGATGCATGCCCAGTAATGTTGGGGTACCTTAGGGAAGGTGCTTGTGTCAGTCACACCTGAGAACAAATGTCATTGGCCAGAATGGGCATGGACACTGCAAGGGTGTGAAATGTGGGATATTTAATCCCTTGAACAAAGGAGTTCACTCTCTTGTGCTCCTGGGACTCTTGGGACTTGTGTGACTCTGGGCTTGTGGGACTCCTTTGCATTCGCCCTTAGGGCCACGGAAATGCAAGCAGGAATTAATAGCTTCTATATAAAACTGGCACCATGGGGTGGTGGAAAGAGCACCAACCATCTTGAGTTTATCCCCATGGCTATCACTAACTCACTGAGACCCTCTGGCCAAGTCAGCTGACTTCTCTGAACCTTGGTTTCCACATCACTCAGGTGAAAGATTTTGTCATGTAAGGTCCTTTGAATTAAGCATTCTAGATAGAAGAGTCTTGTGTGCTTCTTTTGTTACATGATGCTCCATTGTGTATACTAGTACATTTTTTTGAACTCTTTTCTGATCCTGAAAATAATTAATTTTGTTTTTGTTCATAGATTGCAGATTGAAAAATGGATGAATGTCAAAGTGGGAGACATCATTAAATTGGAAAATAACCAATTTGTTGCTGTAAGTACTTAGTATTGTTTAAATAATGTACCTTGGGTTGAAACATACTGCAGTATTTACATTTGCAAGTTTAGTAAATATGTATTAATGCACAGTAATTATAGAGGGAATGATGCATTTGTAAGAAGTGTCAATTATAAAATGTTTTAAAAGACATATTGACCTTAGCTGGGTAGGTCAGTTGGTTAGAGTATCATCCTGATACACCAAGGTTTCAGGTTTGATCCCCCATCAGGGCACATACAAGAATCAACCAACAAATGCATAAATAAGTGGAATAACAAATTGACCTCTCTCTCTCTCTCTCCCTCCTATCAATAAAAATATTAAAAGATATATTAATTAATTACTTTCAATGACATGGTAACTCAGATAAAGCTGAATGATTATCACCTTATCTATCTCCTTTGGCATCATTTAAAGTAGTGGATATAAAAGATTTACAATTTTTGATTAAATAAGAGCTTTTAAAATGCTCCATAGTTACTTTCAAAACAGTTTGTCCTCCCATAATTTGAATATTATCCTTCAATAATGGAATTAATACTGTTAATTTAAAGTATGCTTGAAGAAAAGATAAGCTACAGGAAGAGAACATGTATGCTCCATCTGAATTATTACAATCAGGAAGTTTCTATTATTGTTTTGAATTATTTAAATCCTATTTAGGAGGGTTTGCTTTGTACAGTGGATGAAAGGATGAGAAAGATGAAATGGCCCTAAACTGCCTTCCTGGCAGGAATAGGCTTTGGCTTTCTCTGGACCCATTAGGCGTCTCATCTAATCTTTCTCAGCACCTGTCTTGGATATCCTTTCAGAGAGGCCATTTTGTGGTCTACTTGCCCTCTTTGTTATTTTAAGTTTTATAGCTTCTAGTCAGAGTTACTTGTTTTACTCTAATTTCTGTAAATAAATCCTCCTTTAAAAAATGAGTCAGAGAAATTGGAAATTTTAGAGAAAGGTTTATTTAAACATTTATCTGAGTTATATTGAAGAAGAAGCTTCCTGCTACAGTGTAGAGGTGCAACATATGATTTTCTATATGAAAAAGTAAACGGGCCATGTTCTATTTATGAACAATTACAAATTTGTGGGAGTGAAATATATGAGCAAGGATTTTTTTTTTTTAAAACAAAGAACCTATGATGTTCATTCTTCTTCTTCTCCCTTCTCTTCTTTTGATCATCTTTTTTTTTTGGTCTCAAATCAATTAATTTATAAAAAACAAAAATAATGATATATCTAGCACATATAATTGCACAGCATGCATTTATTGGATACAAAATTTAAAATAAAAATGTTATTGATAATCTCACACATTTTCATGACTTTATTCTGATTTTTGTCTATATTAACATATTTTCCCCTAAGTGTGCTCATACCACATGAGATATTTTTGCACTTCTATTTTTGGACTACAAAAAGAGAAAAGATAATATTGTAGATGATAAAGAAGAACTCCATGTGTGAGAATGTCTTAAAAAATAAAGGAAGACTTAAATACGAGTTCCAATAAATTTTATAAATTTTTCTTTTCTCCAGGTTATGGAGCCACCATCTCAATATTTTCACCTTTGTACTTTTGGTTTTTGAACACCAAAGAAGCAAAGCAATACAGAGCAAAATGCTTTCTGTTTTTTTATAGTTGTTATTCTAGTGACTTTATAGTCACCAGAGGAAAGAGCATACATTTTGGGGTCAGAGTACTGAATTCTAGTTTCAGGATTGCCCTCTAAACTCTGAGTGGTCATGCTATGGTGTGAAATCTCTTGGAGCCTTGGGGTCCTCAATTAGGTGTGTTAACACTCTTACCAGGGCTTTGTAAAGGCCATGGACTTTTTACAAGTTTATTTAGCTCATCTAGTGCTTGTGGAGCAAGAGATATCTTTCCAGATCTCTTATCCATTCAATGGGAACAGTAGTACCTTTACACAAGATTGTTGAGAAAATAAACTGATGTAATTATGCAAGAGTGTTTTGTAAACCCTTAAGGAATTGTACAACTTTTAGATGTTAGCATTGCTTGAGGTTTGGCTTCCTTTATTTATTAACTCAACAAGCATTATTTGTGCCTAATAAACCTATGAGGATAATGTCATTGGTTCTCAAGACTCAAAGAAGTTCAGTGAATTCTTTTCAGGTTTTCTAATTGGAGTATTTGTTTCAGGTTTTCAAGAGTCAATGACTTGGGGCCTTTTTGTTATCGTTGTGGAAGGTGGGGGAAGGGGCGCTGCTTTATTCTTAGGAGACACAGTTAAGCCTCGGGGGAAAAGGCACAAATAATTGAGAGAAGAAAGTACAAATAAGGTTGTAAGGAAGATGGTTTTGGTTGGAATTAATGACTATTTGCCTGCTACCCTCCTCCCCCATGAGTTCCAGTAATCATGCTTTCCCTGTCCTGAGGAATAAATGGGTTTGCATTATCAAGGCTCTTCATCTATGAACGAGTCACAGAAGTCTATGGTGGCAGAAGTTATTTTCTGATTTGTCCCAATGTAACCTAAACATACTCACTATAGAGGGAAGGTGTGAAGAATCTATACCATTCTTGAGCTAAAATTACCCGTCTTGATTTTTTTTTTTTTTTTTTTGTCAATCTTCACTGGAGGATACTTTAAGAGAGCATGGAAGGGTCTGGGCTGTGTGAGAGGAAAGACAGAGAGAGACAGAGAGAGAAAGAGATAGAGAGAGAGGAAGAAGAAGAAGAAGAAGAGGATGAAGAAGAAGAAGAAGGAGGAGGAGGAGGAGGAGAAGAAGAAGAAGAAGAAGAAGAAGAAGAAGAAGAAGAAGAAAAGAAGGAAGAAGAAGAAGAGAAGGAGATGGAGATGGAGTAGAAGGAAGAGGAGGAGGAGGAGGAGGAGGAGGAGGAGGAGGAGGAGAAGAAGAAGAAGAAGAAGAAGAAGAAGAAGAAGGAAAGAAGGAAGAAGAAGAAGAGAAGGAGAGGGAGATGGAGTAGAAGGAAGAGGAGGAGGAGGAGGAGGACAGTTGCTCACACAACTGTCTACATGTGACCGCTGACCAGGCTAAGGATAGAACCTGCAGCTCATACCTGGACTGGGAACCTGACACCCTTTAGTGGACAGGCCAACACTCTAACCACTGAACAACAAGGTCCATCCATTTGGTCACAAATTTTTCCTTCCTTTTTATTGCTGAATAATATTTCATTGTCTCTATGTACATATTTATACATTTCACATCTTCATCCATTTTTCTGTCAAAAAACCAGCAATTCCACTTCTGAAGAAACAAAAACACTAAATTGCAAAGGTATATGCATCCCTATGCTCATTGCAACATTATTTACAATAGCTAAGATGTGGAAATAAAACCCCTTATTTTTAATATAAAATTTGAAACTTGACATAAAATAAACAACTTCTCAATATAGCAAGGTACCAGAATTCTAGTTAAATTTTAATGTCATTTCCAAAGCTCAAATGGACAGCCACATAGAATGATTTCTCTCTGTGAGAGACCAACTACTCAATCTCTGAATGTTTTCCACTGTCTTTTACCACTTTCTATTCTATCTTGCCCTCTTGCTTAGTCCCTGCCTTATCTTCTCTTTCCTCTACTTTAAATCCCACCATCCTTTTATTTTTTCCAAATTATTTTTCATTTTATTTTTCTTTTAACTTTTCTCTTTTTAAAATTTACCTGTCTATTATTTTTCTATTGTTTTCAACTTCCTCCTTCTACTTCACTTAAGTTTTTCCCCAACTTTTTTTTTTTAACCTGTCCCCTGCTCTTATATTTCCATTTATCTCATCTATTGGGAAAAGTTTTATATTTTCCATCAGTAATGGTAAAAGCAAGAAAGAGAATTTTATATATTTCTTACAAAAAAGTAAATGAAATGACTACTTATCTTTATGCTATTCCCTGATCTTGCTTATGTTCTAATGGTCAATGGGGTGCAAAACAGAAACAGGTAAGTAGAGGGAGGGTTTGATTTCAGGTGTAAAACAGAAAGGTGGAACAGGATTTCATCTCCCTCACTTTTCCTCCAAGGCTCACTGACTCATGGTGGTGGAGAGATGATATAACATAGAAGGCTTTCAACCAATATCCTCTTCTCAAATATTTTTTATCCTGATTTTTTAAAATAGGCTGATCTGCTTCTCCTATCAAGTAGTGAGCCATATGGTCTTTGCTATATTGAAACTGCTGAGCTTGATGGGTAAGTGGTTAAAGTTAGAATAAGTAAGTAGATTGTTTTTTAAATTTATTTAAGAGTAATAGTTTTAGGAACAGGACTTAAATTCTAATCCTATTCTTCATTTTATTTTCTTGGATGAAAGAAGAGTCTAAATTGCAAAGTCCCTTTGCTAATTACTTTGCAGATTTTTTTTTGAAAACTCTGTCTTTTCTCTTGAATTTATTTTCTTTCAGTAACAGTGAATCAAACACACGCATGTAAATAATATTGCACAGGGATGCTTCTCTGAGATTCCTCAGAAGGGTTCTTTTTTGGGTTGGTTGGTTTGTTTTTAATTTCAAGTGTTTCTACAAGGAAAAAGAGAGGAGTAGTGGTCAAGATTTGAAGAAAGAAGGACCAGGAAAGAAGATGACTTGTTGGAACTGGACTGAATGACCACAGGGAAAGAAAAAAAGAGAAATGGAGTTTGATGCAGCTTTGACACTGAAATTAATTTAGAATTTAGTTATAGACCATAGAGTAGTTCTGTTTCAGTAGATTTAATTAGTCTGTCTGGCATATGCACATTTATTGAATGCTTACATTAAAAAACCCCCACCATATGCTGAAACCGGTTTGGCTCAGTGGATAGAGTGTCAGTCTGTGGACTGAAAGGTCCCAGGTTTGATTCTGGTCAAGGGCATGTACATTGGCTGCAGGCACATCCCCGGTGGAGGGTGTGCAGGAGGCAGCTGGTCGATGTTTCTCTCTCATTGATGTTTCTAGCTCTCTATCTCTCTCCCTCTCTGTAAAAAAATCAATAAAGTATATTAAAAAAAAAACACCCCCCCAAAAAAACAAAAAGCCCCCACCATACATGTTCTATAGATGGATTTTATAATTTAATCCTGAAGTAGAAGTATATATAAACTCCATTATATGACACCCTCCCCCCCAAAATGAACAAACAAACAAAAAAACAAGTCTTAGAAAGAGTAAGTTATTTGTCCCAAACTTCTAAAGATTGATGACAGGACTCAGACCTGGCAGCCTGACAAAATAGCCCATGGTTCTAAAGACTGCCTCCTAAATCGAGAGAAAATTTATAGCAATAAATATGCAATTGAAAAGAGAAAAAGTTTCAAGTCACTTTCATCTCAAGAACATAGAAAATAGACAAATAATTCTAAAACTTGCAGAAAGAAGGAGATGAAAACAAGAGCAGAAATCAATTAACAGGAAAATAATAGAAACAATCAATGAAACAAAAAAGTTGGTCTTTTGAAAGCATCATAAAGTTGATAAATCTTCAGCAGGACTGAAAAAGAAAAAAGAGAAGTTATAAATTAATAGTATCATGAATGAACCAGGAAATGTTATGACAGGTCCTATAGAAGAACAAGGAAATACTATGCACATAAATTTAACAACATAGATGAAACAAACCCATCCCTAAAATAACAAAAAACAACCCACAAACTATAAAAGCTAATCCAACATGGAGTAGATATTGAATAGCCTTATAATTATTAGGAAAATTGAATTCAAGTGTAAAACATAAAGCTATAAAACTTTTTGATAAAAACAGCAAATCTTTAAGATCTAGGGTTAGACAGAGTTCTTAGACTTGACACAAAATTCATGACCCATAAAAGGAAAAAAAGGTAAACTGGACTTCATCAAATTAAAAGTTTTCTGTGTAACAGACCCACTTAAGAGGATGAAAAAATAAACTACACACTAGGAGAAAATATTTGCACACTATCTATCCGACAAAGGGTTTGTATTTGAATATGTGAAAAATGCTCAAAACTCAATAGTAAAAATACCCCAGACAATTTAATTAGAAAATTGGCAAATGATATGAAGAAACATTTCATCAAAGATGACATACAGATGGCAAATAAGCACATCAGAAGATGCTCAACATCACTAGCCATTAGGGAAATTAAAATTAAAACCACAATAAGATATCACCACATACCTATCAGAATGGCTCAAATAAAAAAAGAGCAGCAGCTCCAAATGCCGGCAAGGATGTAGAGAAATGGGATCACTCACACATTGCTGATGGGAATGTAAAATGCTACTCTCACTCTGGAAAGCAGTTTGGCAGTTTCTTAAAAAACTAAACATGCAACTGCCATACAACCCAGCAATTTCACTTCTGGGCATTTATCCCAGAGAACTGAAGACTTACATGAAAACTTGTACACAGATGTTTATGGCAGCTTTATTTTGTCTATAAACAACTTATATGCTCGTTAATGTGTGAACAGTTGAACAAACTATGGCATATCCATATCATAGAATACTACTGATTAAAAAAAAAGGAATAAACTATTGATAAATGCAACAACCTAAATGAATCTTCAGAAAATTATGTGGAGTAAAAAAAAAAAACCACTCCCAAGAGGTTACTACTATATTATTCTATTTCAATACCATTCTTGAAGTGGCAGCTTTATAGAAATAGACAGCATACTATTGGTTGCCAGGAGTTAAAGATGGTAGGAGGAGACAGGGCAGTGGGTAGGGCTATATAGACAAACTGAGGAGTCCCTGTAGTGATAGAAGCACCCTGTATCTTGACTGTGCCAATGTCAATATCCTGGTTGTGATATAGTTCTGCCAGATTTTATCATTAGGGGAAATCAAGTAAAGGGCACATAGGATCTTTCTGTATTGTTTCATATGCTGAGCCAGATTAAGGAAGAGTATATGGCATGACAATGAAGGGATTAATCTGGAGTCTTGGGAAATCTTATTTTTATCATAAGGAAGTATGTGTGATTATTTTCCCCTTTAGTTTCTACATCTGAAGGTGGAAATGAGATATTGCAGAGAATCCTGAGGAAGTAACTTAAAATGATGATACACTTTGATAAATGACACAATATACTGAGTAGAGTAAAGAAGTGAGGACTGTCTGGCCTAGTTGGTGTGACTGACTACTTCTAGTATTTGAAAAATTGTTTAAATGAATGCACATGTTATTCCTTTAACCTCAGCACTACTATCTCTCTCTTGTCTGTCAAGCCCAGCCCAATTTTTTTCCCCAATTATGAAGTTATTTATTATCACAATCTCTAGTCACCTCTGACTCCTAGGAATTGATAGATTTTGACCAATGAGATTACTTTTTTAAAAAGTAACTTCAGTTATACAGCCAACTTCCCTGCAGAAAGCTATTTTACCAATGGGGATACTTTGAGTTCATATTTTCTTAACATCATTGTGAAACTCATTTATGGGAAGTTTAGATTAAATGCCCTCTCAGGTATTTGCTTTTAGGTGCTCTAAATTCTATTACTTCATGATTTGACATGTACTTCCAAAAGGTGATATTTGCTTTTTTATCTACCACTTGTTTCCCTCAAGAGGACAATAACCCTCATGGGGCATCATTGAATGTCATGGTATGTATTCAATAAATATTTGTTGACTGAATGAACCCAATACTAAACATTTTCATAAAAGATAGAACTATGACAGAGAACTCCAATAGAAGAGAATTCTTTGAACTCAGTGAGAAAACTGGTGTGGCAAGCTCTTAAAAGTAAGATGGAATGATGGTCATGGAATCTTCACTGCTGGTCATTTCATGAACACCAGGGAGCAGCCATCTGTCCAACGTATGTGTGGTCCTGCCTGGAAGAAGATGAGCAGCTCCCTGTGACTTGCTGAATTCCCGTTCGGTTGTTTGATTTTAGATTCTTGGCTTGATTTTCCAAGAAAAGGAAAGCTGTATTCCTTTTAACATTTAAATTTCAGCTACTGTGAAATTAGCCATGACCATTTTTTGCAAGTAAAACTCCTGTGTAGATCGACTCTGGAGTGATACTGGCCTCCTTTTTTTGGCAATTGTGCTCCCCTCCCTATTGTGTTTTGTAACTCATGCATGATGTCTGAGTAGGTTCGAATGAAACCATATTTATTATGTCCTCTGTTCTTTCAAATAGCAAAACAGATTACTGTGTTGTTATACAGATGTGCTGTGGGTGGAATGCCAATTCTTAGGAGTCGGCAAAGCCTTGTCCACTTTCCTGAGATAGTGTGCAAGATGTGAATAACATCCAAAGGGAGTTTCTCAAATCTCTTGGGTTGGATTTGGCATGTGCTGCACCCACCTGATTGCTTCGTGTAAGATTCTGTTGGGCCATTCCATATAAAAATTCATGTCATGTCCATTAATTTCACAGGGAAACGAACCTTAAAGTTCGCCATGCACTATCAGTTACCTCAGAACTTGGAGAAGATATTAGGAGACTTGCAAACTTTGATGGTGAGTCTTTAAAATAGAAAAACAAAACTCTCAAAATCAAAAAGCTTTTGTAACAAAAATAGTAACAAGCTAATGACCTGAAATCCAATTTATGGTTTGTTTGTTTTTTATTTGGTGAAAGGACATAAAATTCTCTAGGCACCAGAGCCTGTAATCTCTTCTCACGCTAAAGAGTAAAAGTGTTTACCAAGGGAGAATGACTTTATTAGCTCATCATTCATTTCATTCCTGTATCTTCTCCTCTAGACTGTGTTCGCTATGGTCCCACAATACCCTTACGTGCCTTGCTTTGGCCTCTCTGGCACTGTACCAGGTATATAAACTTTCTGAGGATAAATACAGACCATACTTTTATTCTTGGCTCTAGGTCTAACCATCCCTTCATTCTCTGACATCATAACAAACACCAAATGCTAGACAGAAAACTTTGTGAAGACAGTAACCATGCCTCATATGTTTTTGTATCTTTCCTAGTGCCTGGCATAATGTTTTAAAGATAGTAGGTGTGTAGAAAGAATATCTTGATTTATTAATCTGTTGGTCAATGGTTGCTCTTTATTTTAGACCACGGTTTTATCACCATCTTCACACCATTCAACCCAGGCCCCTGCTCCTTGGCATGGATTCTCCTCTGCCTGTTCTATTCCAGCTATGTCTTCTTGTTTTCTGTTAAAGTTGTCACAAGAAAACAAAATCCTTCAAGAACCCAAGGAAAGAGCCATTAATAATAGGACATTAGGCACCACGACAGGCTGTGGAATCTTTGGGGCCTTCCTATCATCTCTCAATGGTCTCTTGCTTTACACATTTGCTTGTCTGGCCTTGAATATCAATATTTACGTACAGATTGGTTTTATTTGTTAATTAGAGGCCGGGTGAATGAGATTTGTGCACTTCAGGGTGGTCCCTCAGTCCAGCCTGTTCCCTCTCGCAGTCTGGGAGCCCTCAGGGATGTCTGATGGGGAGCGAGCCTAAGCTGGCAGTGGGACATCCTTTGCACTCTGGAATTTATTTATCTTCTGTAATTGAAACTTTGTAGCCTTGAGTGGAGGCCTAGGCCAGCCAGAGTGTGTGGAAAGCTTGGCTTCCTTCATTACTGGGGAAACCCAAGCCTCTGCTGGCTCTGTGGCTATAGCCATCCTGGTTGGGTTAATTTGCATATTTGCTCCTAATTGGCTAGTGGGCGTGGCTTGTGGGTGTAGCAGGGTGGTGGTTAATTTGCATATTATTATATTATTAGATAGATATGCAAATAAAGGCAACACGGACCTTTCTGTTCAATCGCTTATATTTTAAATCTGGTCACTTTTCAGAGAACAAGTAGTGCCAAATGCATCAGGCTGGTACATTTCTGGGCTAAGAACCAGGTTTCTGCTAAATTTACTCTTTCATTCATAAATCTTGGGTTGAACTTCAGTCTACCTTAAAGTTCAAGGAAATATGACTTATGGGTTTTGCCTTATTAAAATATGATATTTTGTTTCCAAGAAGCATCTGAAGAATGAATAGAGGGATAACAGAGAAATAAATTAGATACAATATACAAATTAGATTCCCCTTGTTAGCAGCCAAATTTAAAGACCAAGAGGGTGATGCAAAAGATGGTATAAGATGTTTTTGAAAGATTTGGGGCAATTAACAAATCCTAAATCCTTCCCACAATTGCTCTTTCTTTAGTTGAATAGTCTTCAACTTTTCCTCCATTTCTTTCCTTTTTCAATCCCTAGTTTACATGTCTTAATTTCAATCTCTTCCTGCCTCTCTGACACACATTCACACACTATACATCATGTACACACATTTCTTTATCCATTTGTCCAGTTTCATCTCTCTTTTCTTCCTTCTCTGCATTGTTTCTTACCATTATTTTTCCATCTTCCTCTTCCACTGTTTATCTTAGTTGATTTATTTTCTCTACCTGCTCACCTTTTCTGTTTTTTTTTTTAAATCTTCTCTGTTTTTATCACTCTTTCCATATTAATGAATTTATTAGTTCTTTTATTAAGTTCCTTGTAAAGATAAGATACAGTACAAAGTATGTAGAATTATAAAATGTCTCCACATGTATTACATGTTTCTTTTACTCTCCCATTGTATTTTTTACTTAATCTTTTTTTGGCTCCCATATTCATCTTTATTATAATGGAGTATCAGTAGATTTCAGAGTTTCTTTTGGTGACTAGAAAAAGACTTCTTTGTATCATGGGAATTAAAACCAGATATTGCATTCTTTCTTTTAAATTAAAAATACGATGTCAGCATTTGGAAATGGCCTGCCTAGTTATAGCAAGGTCATGTAGCTATGGCAAGGTCACATGTGAGCATGCCTGTCTGTGCTAAATATATCTTTTAGCTTGTGACTTTGGGGCAAATCTGGGTATGGCATTATTTTTGCTTCTGAGACTTGCCAAAATACTTTCTCTAGCAACAAAGTACAGTGTCCCTGAATCCTAAGTGCACATCTTCCAAGTATCTGAAGACCTGAGCACCCCTCTCTTATCCTTAGAGAAATCCTCACTGAAACTTCAAATTGGGGACACCAACGGTCAAAAGTGAGATAGGTAGAGTCTCATGATAAAATGTCTCCACATGTAGTACATGTTTCTTTAGATAGGATAGTTTCTATCCACCTATTCCTATCCCCCTGTTCCTGAGGGGTGATCAGGGCAGCAGCTGCTGCTCGCACCCACTGCTGGCACTGGCCCCAGTCACTCCACACAATCAGTGGGTGTGAGCAGGACTAGCACCATCAGTGTGGGAGTAGTGGTGGTGGTGAGAGTGGGGCTGCTGGCAGACAGGGGACCAGAGACCACACAGGGAGGAGCCAGGTAGGGACATGGAGGAGGGGCCAAGACCCTCCCCCGTGCCTGTTGTAGCTTCACAGCCCACAGTTCCTTTCATGGTTCTCAAAATCATGCACTGGGCCCCTAGTATTAACTAATTGCATGCAACCCTATTAAATCCTGACACCCCTGGAGGAAGATATTATTATTATTACCTCTACCTATGACAAGGACTCTAGACCTTGATAAATCAAATAACTGTCCCAATGTCACATGGTTACTAAGTGGAGAAGCCAGAATATGAACCCGGGACTCCTGGCAAAGGTTATTCTTCAAAAGGACATGGCACAAGAAGCTCTAAACTACAGTGGCGACAGCACTGGAGAATTGGGGGAATTAACATGACAGCACAGCCCCTGAACACTCTAGGCTTATGGTAGGGTAAGACATAGGTGATAAGGATTTAATAGGGTTGCAAAATTAATCACCAGACATCAGTTCTTTCCAGGACTCATATGACATTATCATATTTTTAAAAAGTAGCATTGTTCTCAGTGGTCTTGAATGTTAGGATCCCTGACAAGAGTTTATAGAGTGGTGGCAAAACATAGAGACCAGTATAGGCGAGGCAGAGATGGATCTTGGTAGGTAAATTCATTTATTTGAAAAGTTTTCACATCAGACATCAGAAGAAACTGGTCTGTAGTTTGCTGAACTTTATAAGAAAAGATACATAGCTTGTTTGAATATTATAGTACATGTGAAAATAAAGTGGGCCTTGATTTTTTTCACATTAAAATCTTCTGGGAATTGATAAGTTTTTACAAATAAGTAACTGGAAATAGTTGCCAACCATACATTTATCAACTGGTCATTTTTATGCCTTGGGGAAAGCCCTGGCTGTAAATTGTCCAAATGTGTTTAAGAATCTTTCATATGTTGTTACTGATTGAACTAAGATCTGTTTTTTGCAACTTATGACAAGTTTACATATTTTGTATGACTGTTAATACTGAGTTCTGAACTGGGGAAAGGTTGACTCTTTATTTCAGGAATCTTTGTGTATTTTGTGGTCCTTTCTAAAGAATAGCATGTGTGTAATTAAAACAGTGAAAAGCAAACATCTCTTTTTGGTTAAAAACAAAACAAAAAGGCTTGGTTAGCATCTTGTAAGTTTTTTACCTACCAGATAGGTTTCCCATTCACCTGAACATAATCCAGAAGCATAGCATAGAGTCCGTGTAAGAACAGGAAGAATAAATTCCCTCTTTATTGCTGCTGTTGGTGTGGTGATGATGGTAGTGATGATGGGTGGCTGAGGCTTGATGTTTGAAGAATAAAGAGGCTTTAGAAAACAGGAAGGTGACACTATTCTTTCTAAGAAAAAAATATTTATCACAACTATCATGGCAACAATAGTGGGCAATCTTCCAAACTTTAAGAAACTTGTGGCTAGAGAAATGCTTAAACAGTAATCATGATGTTTTACTTAATAGATGATTTGTCTTAAGGAAGAGCAATGCAGGTAATAAAAATATTGCTAATAATATTAATAATATACATAGAGAAATAAAGCCAAATTCTCTATAAAATCATGGAATAGAGACAGAAGAATGAGAGATCGATCCAAGATGGCTGCACAGGTAAATACCTAGCCACAGCCGCACACAACAATTTCAATAAAATACAACTAAAATATAAAATGGACATTACCCAGAACTACAGGAAAGTCGACTGACTGGAAATTCTACAAGGAGAAAACCAGAAGGAAGCGCGGAGGAGCTGTAAAAGCCTAAGGTACGAAGACACGTGGCATGCGCGGAGAGGACAGAGCCGGAGAGGAGGGGTGACTGAGTGCCTGGCTGGCGTTCCCTAGTGGGAAGGAGATAAAAGCTCTAACTGTGCTGGGCCCCAGTTCCGACTGCTCTGAACCCCAGTTCTAGGCCAGACCCCGGGGACCCAGGCTCATCCATAGGGAGCTGGGCTGTAAGGCAGAACGCCGGGGGAGCGGCGAAAGGAGGTCCCGGAGGCACGCACATTGCATGCAGAGAAGGGACTGTTGGATGTGCCGCAGAATTGCCCTGGCGGGAAGGAGACTGGGACTCCAGACTGCTCTGAACGCCACCTCCAATCCCACTACCAACTAAACTGAACCCCAGTTCCAGGCTCATAGGGGGAGAGCCTAGACTAGGGGTGTCGAACTCAATCAGAGAAGAGGCCAAAATCTAAAATCCAGCCTAAATCGCGGGCCGAATGGTTTACTGAACAGTCATAAACTGTCATTGTGATGGAAACGCAGCAGAGTGCAGTGATGACAGCGCGGTGCGGGCCACATTGCAAGGCCTGGCGGGACGGATTTGGCCCGCGGGCCTTGTGTTTGACACGTGGCCTAGACTGTTTGGTAGCAGGCGAAAATCGAGGGCACCTTTCTCTCAGAGGCACTTGCAGCGAGTACTGAAGGATCCGGAGACCCAGGAACCACATAGGGTGGGGCTGACGGAAGCCAAGGCTGTAGGCTCCACCCTGAAACTCCGCCCCATCAGGGAAGCTGCAAAAATGCGACAATGAAATAGATCACAAACGAAAGAAATGGAGGACAAAAAGTGACTGGATATAGAGTTCAAATCTACGCTTATAAGGTTTTTCAAGAATTTCCTAGAAAAGGTCAATAAGTCCTATGAGGATATGAAAAGGGATCAACTAGAATTAATAAGGAATCAATGAGAAATGATAAGGGGATCAACAAGAAATAAAGAATACATTGTCTGAAATAAAAAATATTATACAGAGTCCTAAAAACAGAATGGAAGATAGCAAGAATCAAGTCAAAGATTTGGAACATAAAGAGCCAGAAGACACTCCTCCACAGAAGCAAGAAGACAAGAGAATCCAGAAAATTGAAGATAATGTAAGAAACCTCTGGGACAACTTCAAGTGAACCAACATCAGAATTATGGGGGTCCCAGAAGATGAGAGAGAGCAAGATATCGAAAACATACTGAAAGAAATAGTGACAGAAAACTTCCCCCACCTGGTGAAAGTATTAGACTTACAAGTCCAGGAAGTGCACAGAACTCCAAACAAAAGGAATCCAAAGAGGACCACACCAAGACAAATCATAATTAAAATTCCAAGAGCAAAAGACAAAGAGAGAATATTAAAAGCAGCAAGAGCAAAGAAGGTAGTTACCTATAAAGGAGCACCTATATGATTGTCAGCCGATTTCTCAACAGAAACCATGCAGGCCAGACGGGAATGGCAAGAAATATTCAAGGTGATGAACAGTAAGAACCTACAGCCAAAGATAATCTATCCAGCAAAGCTATCACTCAGAATCGAAGGTCAGATAAAGAGCTTCACTAATAAAAAAAAGCTAAAGGAGTTCATCACCACCAAACCAGAATTATATGAATTGCTGAAGGGGGTTCTTTCAGAAGAGAAAGTAAATAAAGATAAAAATTATAAACAACAAATAGGTAACTATCAACAAGTGAATCTAAAAAACAAGGAAATTAAAAAAAATCTGATGAACAATATTAACTTGAATATAATATCAATAGAATAAGAGGTATGGAAGGGGAGTGAACTGACGATTCTTGCGGAAAAGGGGAGAGGGGGAGGTGGGAAGAGACTGAACATAAACTGTGCACCTATGGATGAGGACAATGGGGGGTGGGGAAAGGGCAGAGGGTGGGATGGGAACCTGGTGGAGGAGAACAATGGGAGGGGAAGGAACATTTGTAATAATATGAACAATAAAAATTTATTTAAAAAAATAAAAACAATAAAGATTTACAAGCTCTCAAAAAAAAAAAAAAAAAAAAAGACACATCAATTGGTTGCCTCCCACACACGCTCTCACCAGGGCTGGGGATTGAGCCTGCAACCAGGATATGAGCCTTTGACAGGAATGGAACCCGGGACCCTTCAGTCTGGGGGCTGACGCTGTATCCACTGAGCCAAATCAGCTGGGGCCCAATATACTTCCTTTTTTAATTTTTAAAAAAATATTTATGTTTTCTGACTAAATCATACATTATAAATACATTAACCAATATATTTCTTGACATTTCTGAGACTGGGACACTTCATGGAACCCAATGGCACCAGTAGTGATGGCACGCTGGAGGATTCTGGAGAAAAGGGCGTCTCTTTTGACAGGCAGTTCTTCTCCTTTAGAAAATCGCTCTTGGCTGCTGTTCATGCTGGGCCTGCTTGTCCCCGGATACCTTACCTTTCCTTTCCTTTCCTTTCCTTTCCCTTTCCCTTTCCCTTTCCCTTTCCTTTCCCTTTTCCTTTCCTTTCCCTTCCCTTTCCCTTCCCTTCCCTTCCCTTCCCTTCCCTTCCCTTCCCTTCCCTTCCCTTCCCTTCCCTTCCCTTCCCTTCCTTCCTTCCCTTCCCTTCCCTTCCCTTCCTCCCTTCCCTTCCCTTCCCTTCCTCCCTTCCCTTCCCTTCCCTTCCCTTCCCTTCCCTTCCCTTCCTTCCCTTCCTTCCTTTCCTTTCCTTTCCTTTCCTTTCCTTTCCTTTCCTTTCCTTTCCTTTCCTTTCCTTTCCTTTCCTTTCCTTTCCTTTCCTTTCCTTTCCTTTATTGATTTTTTTTTTTTACAGAGAGGAGGGGAGAGGGATGGGGAGTTAGAGGCATCAATGAGAAAGAGGCATCCGTCGCTGCCTCCTGCACACCCCCTACTGGGGATGTGCCTGCAACTAAGGTACATGCCCTCGAACCTGGGACCCTTCAGTCCGCAGGCCCATGCTCTTTCCACTGAGCCAAACCGGTTAGGGTTGGATGCCTTTCTTGCTCTTCTCCCTTTCAGCTCTGTAATACCAAGGGCTGCTCCCTGCGGCTGCGTTCCCAAGCCTCCATCTCCCCTAAATTCAGGCGGGGCTGAGCCAATGGGAGGCACTGCCGGGAGACCGGGAGACCGGAGGCAGGAGAAGTCAGAGTGTTTGTCCGCTGCCCTCTCTGCTGTCTCTGGCAGCAAATGAATGTCCTCCCTGGCGTCAGCCTCCCGTTACCCCACCTCCTCTCCTTGCCCCCTTTATGGTAGGCGCACTGGCTGCCTGTGGTTGCCGACCTCTTGCTTGTTTGGCTTGACACCCCTTGTTCGGCCCCCCACATCATCTGTCACACGTGTTTAACACCCTACATTAAGCTCTCTTTACGAGAAGCTCTTTAACGGGTTTTTCTCTTCTTGGTTGGATCCTGAACTAATTAATGCCTCTTCGGTCTAGGGCAGTCCCCGTGTGGTAGTCCTCGAGAAAGGAATACTGAAGAAGATTTATGTGCAATTGGCTCGCCCTCTCCCCGACCATGTCTCCCAGGAGTGCCCAGTGCTTCTCGGCCTCTAAATCACACACCTATCGGGGGGATCTCATTAAAGTGAAGGCTTGAATGTCATAGGTGTGAGGTCGGGTCCGAGTGTCTGTGTTTCTAACAAGCTCCCCAGGGATGCGGACCCCGCGGGTGCAGAGCTGAGGAGAAGGCGCCCAGGCACCTAGGACCCCACGAGGAAGGGGGAGCACCGGGCTCCTACAGCAGCTCCGTGGCCGGAGTCCCCGTCCTGACGGGACTGCGTGGGAGGCGGACGATGGGTGCCAGCCGCTTGGCCGCAGATGGACTGGACTCACGTAGCGGCAAGCATCTGGCTTCTTTCTCATGGAACCAGATTGTGCCTGAGCTTTTACTTATTTGAATAAATTTTATTTTATTTTTTTATAAATTATTTATTTCCCCTTTATTAAACAGGAATATTATAGATCTTTGGGTATATATCCTGAATTTAATTTTTAGGATGGTAAAGGGGTTGTTACAAAATGTTCGTTTTGCCGAAACTGGTTTGTCTCAGTGGATGGAGCGTAGGCCTGCGGACTGAGGAATCCTGGGTTCGATTCCAGTCCGGGGCATGGGCCTTGGTTGCCGGCGCATCCCTGTGTGTGTGTGTGTGTGTGTGTGTGTGTGTGTGTGTGAGGCGGTTGATTGGCGTTTCTCTCTCATTGATGTTTCTGACTCTCTATCCCTCTCCCTTCCTCTCTGTAAAATATCAATAAAATATATTTTAAAACAAATCATGGAATACTTGGTATTGAGCTCCATTTTCATGGTAAGCTACAGAGTTCCACTTGGAGGTAAATACTTTAGTTTTTAGGTTGCTAGCCAACGAGTAATCTAGCAGACTACAGTTGAGAGTACTGAGGAAGGTCCAAAATGAAATTTTGGGGATTTTGCTCAGCATGGACCTAAAACATTTCTGTGTGACTGTGAACTGGATGATTTGCTTTCATGTGTGTTCTCTTCAGTGGTTGACTGGCTAGTTTGATTATATTTGTATTTCATCAATGACATAATTCTCCTCCAGTTGTTTTATTGCCAATTAAAGATAACTTATGTTCTAAACATGTTTTTAGTGCATAATTACATGAGAAACAATGCTGTTTTTCATAAACAATTTTTTCATCCATTGTCAACCTGTTTACTGTCTGTTATTCTTCTCTGATACAATTAGCAAAAGGAAGAGGCTCCTAAAAATGTCTCCTAGTCCTTATTATGTTTTATGGGTGGGGTATCATTTGGTTGCTTCTAATGTGCTTTAAGGTTCCTACCTCCTCCCCACTCCCCCCTTTCCTCAGCCTTCTCAGGTCCATTTGTATCTCCTTACAGTTAGACCAGCTTAAGCTCTCCATTGTGGGTGGGCTATTAGGTTGTTCACACCCTTTTATAATTATTACCATGGAAATATACCCACTTTTTTTCATGTATCCTAGATATACTCTATTGCACATCTCATTTCCCAACCACCTGACACTTTTTCTATTCGCTTCACCAACAAATGTTTGTCAAGATCCTATTATGTAGGTTAGGCAATGTAATAGGTTATGGAGATACAGAAGTGAATTTAGTGCACATTAAAGGATTCTGTTCACCCCTTTTGGAAAGGGGCAGAAAAAAGAATTTGGAAAGCTGTATTCTATGCTAACAGGGCTAAGAAAGGGGAAGCTGAGTAGATCTGAAGTTAAAGTGTGTAATTTGGCTTTGTCCTGCCATTTTGTTTTGACTGGGCCTAGTGTTTAGTACTTAAATCAGTGGGACTACATTCTTCAAGACAGGCTGAATTGGGGTTTGGCCTTTAAGAACCTAGGCAGAACCCCTGATCCTGTCTAGAACCACACCCGTGGTGTCAGGCCAGGAGGATGGATGAGCCTTGGGGCTTAAGAGCAGCAAGCCAACATGTTCAAGGCTGCATAAGACAACTGGAATAAGCTTTGAGGGTTGCTGTCAACCTGTTATTTTATGTAGGTTTTGCTGGTGACATCCAAGTCAAAGTTGTACAAAATTCAGGAATTAAAATTATTGGATAAGAAAAAAGGATACTGAATTCTTAGAATTTAGGAAAAGGTCTCCTCTTCCACCACATAATTGTTCAAACAACTTGGGCCAGTTGAAGTCAGTTTTAATTTACTTTTTATTATCACTGATAGACCATAATGAGAATAACCAGAATTCAGCCACTTCTCTCCATATAAAAAATGACTTTGTACAGGTTATTTAGCTTTATCCAAATCCTCCTGCCAGCAATCTCTCATCTAGCAGTCATTGTCTGGGAAGATGCCAGTGAGTGCCTGAGTGAGGGCAGCTAGGCAGCACTTGTATTATACTGGGGAAAGGGAGATGGTATTGGAAAAGCAGTCCTGAGGCCACAAGTTGCTCTTTTGTTTCAAGGTTTTGCTTGTTTTTTATTTTCTTTTTTCATGGTTTATTTTTTTTAATTTTTTTTATATTTATATATTTTTTAATTTTTTAATTACAGTTGACATTCAATATTATATTAGTTTCAGGTATACACCCCAGTGATCAGATATTATATAACTTACTAGATGCTCATCCTTGTAAATCTCATATCCATCTGACACCATGCATAGTTATTAGAATACTATTGTCTATATTTCCCAATGCTGTACTTGACATCCCCATGACTATTCTGTAATTACTAATTCATACTTCTTAATCCCTTTACCTTTTTCACCCATCCTCCAGATTCCTTTCCCATCTGGCAACCATCAAAATGTTCTTTGTATGGATGAGTCTGTTTCTGTTCTGCTTATTTATTTATTTTGTTTTTTATTAGGTTCAATTATTGATAGATACATGTATATTGCCATTTTATTTTTTATATTTCCATCCTCCTCCTCTTCCTTTTCCTCCTCCTCCTCCTCCTAAAGAATACCCTTCAATAGTTTATGTAATACTGGTTTGGTGGTGATGAACTCCTTTACATTTTTTTTTTGTCTGGGAAGCTTAAATGATAGCTTTGCTGGGTAGAGTTGGTTGAAGACCCTTGCTTTTCATCACTTTGAATATTTCTTGCCAATCTCTTCCAGCCTCAAAGTTTCTGTTGAGAAATCAGTTGACAGTTGTATGGGTACTCCCTTGTAAGAAGCTAACTGCTTTTCTCTTGCTGTTTTAAATTTTTTTCTCATTGTCTTTAAATTTTTGCATTTTAATTATGAAGTGTCTTGGTGTTGGCCTTTTGGTGTTCATCTTGTTTGTGACTCTGTTATTTATGGGCTTGCATGTCTATTTCCTTCACCAGGTTAGGGGTTTTCTGTCATTATTTCTTCAAATAGGTCTTCAATTTCTTGCTCTCTCTCTCTTCTCCTTCTGGCAACCCCATGATGTGAATATTGGTATGCTTAAAGTTGTCCAAGAGGCTCCTTACACTATTCTCATTTTTTTTTATTAATTTTTCTTTTGATTGTTCTGATGGGATGAATTTTGTTTCCTTACATTCCAAATCACTGTTTTTGATTTTTGTTTCATCTAATCTACTGTTGATCCCTCTAAATTATTCTACATTTAAGTTAGTGTATCTTTCATATATGACTATTTTTTCCTTATGGTTTCCATGTCCTTTTTTTATGCTGTTGAAATTATTTCTGAATTCATTGAGCATATTTATAACCAATGTTTTAAACTCTGAATCTAGTAGATTGCTTGTCTCCATTTTGTTTAGTTCTTTTCCTGGAGTTTTTATCTGTTCTTTCATCTGGGATATGTTTCTTTGTCTCCTAATTTTGGCAACCTTCCTACATTTGTTTCTATGCATTAGGTAAAACTATGTCTCCCAAGCTTAGTAGAGTGGCCTAATATTAGTAGGTGTCCTGTAGGATCCAGTGGTATAGCCGTTTGATTACCTAAGCTGGGCATTCCAGGTGCACTCAGAACCTCCTATTATAGTGGAGTTTTGATTACTGTTGGCACATCAATGGGAGGTATTTGCCCCTACCTCAATTGACTGAAAAGGACTGGTTGTGCCCACTAGGTAAGATCAACTATGCAGGGCTCCACATCATGAAGCAAGACTTACTTCAGTGGAGCTCTGGGGCCTACTGAGTTTTTTCTTGGCTATATAACTTGTGGAGGTGGTTGAGTTGTGCTTTGATGTGGTTTGAAGCTTTCTACCAGATACACTGGCTCTGGGGCCTTGGAGAGGTGCAGGCCAAGGTCAGTTGCCACCTATGTTCTGCCTGTGACACTCAGCATGAGCTATAGAGCAATCTGCATATGGCTGCTACTTGTGCTGCGTTTGGAGGAGCCCAGGGAAGGCCAAACTGTGAACCAAAGCTGGCTGCTGTTAGTGTCAGGCCTGGGGCCACTTAGATAGAGTTACAGGGCATGCTGAGGCCAGATGCCACTTTTAAAAGAGCTTTTTTGTAAAGTCTGAAGCATGAGCCAAGTTAGGCCATTCATATGAAAAAGCAACTGGAAACAGCTGGGGTGGGCTAGCAACTTGTGTGGGGTAGGGTCTCAGAGAATCACCAGGACAGGATGAACAGTAGTAGTCAGGTTGATGGAGACTCAGATATGGTTTCTGCCTGCAAACGCTGTGGAATAAGGTCTCAGAAAAGGAACAATGGCCTCTGCCAGCACTTCTGTTTGGGTAAAAGCTGCCCCTCCAGCTCTCATTTTGATGCCAGATGATTCAATTCCTTCTTTTATGTCCCAGTGCCTTTTGAGCTACTTTGTCAGCACTGGAACTTAGAGGGAGTGAGTCCAAGTAAGTCCTTGCTCAAGCCCTTTAAGAACTGCCTGGGACTCCAGCAGCCCTCCATCTCACTCAGCCACAATCCCCACTGGCTTTCACAGCCAGAAGTTGTGGGGCATCTCTTTCTGGCACCAGAACTCTGGGCCGGGAGGCCTGGTGCGGTGCTGGAACCCCTTGCTCCTTATGGGGACTTCCGCAGCTGAGATATCCTTTCTGCTTTTTATTGGCCATACCTGGGTGTGAGACCAGCCTGTTTCTCCTCTCCACTCCTATTAGTCTCAATGTGGCTTCTTCTTTAGATTATTTGTTGTAGGACTTCTGTTTAGCTAGATTTTAGGTGGTTATGAATGATTATTTTTTTCTGTAGTTGAGTTGTAATTTTGATGTGGTTGTGGGAGGATGGGAGTACCACATTTACCTATGCTGCCATCTTGGACAGAAGCCTATTTCTGTTTTTTCATGCAAGATCTATTAATGTTAGTAATCTGGTTGGTCAGAAGGGATCAGACCATGTGAAAACCGGCTGCTGTCCTCTAGGTCTAAGAGTTTTAAAAGGAAAAGATATCCTAGGAAGGAAAGGGAGCCTATTTAAGAATGTTCTAAGTGTAGGTGTTTAGTGAGTGGTGTAGAAGTATAACACAGAGGTTCTCTAGGCAGGGCTGGTCTCCTTTCCTTCCTTCAATCAGTGCTGAAGACATGCCTTAGTTTTTTTTAGTTTCCAAATGCCATTTATTATGTTCCAACCTACTATTTGGCTTCTGATTAAATACACGTATTTTAATTGTTTTCGAGAGAGAGAATTTTATAGGTACTAACCTGCTTACATCTACCTGTTTGGAACTATCCACAACCTCCTTTTATATTCTTTCCTTGCTCCCTCTGTCTTTCAAGTCTTTGTACTAATTACTTATCAAAACTTAAACTTCAACTGTTTGCAGTACAAACATATGTTTTTAATTAAAGTTATCGGGTTGACATTGGTTAATAAAATTATATAGGTTTTAACTGTACCATTCTAGGATATATCACTTGTATATTGCATTGTGTGCCAACAACCACCCAAAGCACAAATGTATTTTGACCTAATAGTTATATTTTGTGACAGGGTCCATAGAAGATTACTTCTGGTTTCTTTTTCCATCAGGAGAATACCCACCCTGAAAGTGTATATTCTTATTGAAATAGTGGAACAAATTGATTCATTGGTTTGGAATGGGCATGCCCTTGGTTCGGAATGGGCTTGGAATTTAAAACAAAACAAAACAAAACTAGATACATCTTCTGGCCAGGTTGAGGCAAGTTATATGGTGTCTTTGAGAGTCTGCAGAACTCTGAATCTAATCAAGATAAGCATAGAGCAGCTGAAAGGAATCACAGGTATTCTCAGGCACAGGTAGCAAATACAGCCCAGGTTTCCTGGGGGTAGAATATAGCAAAACCCTTAAAGTTCTGATTATGAGCCTAGAAAAATCTGATTAACTTTGGCTGTGAAACGGAAAGTTACCATCTAAACCTGTGGAAGAGTTTACATTGAATTAAAAGTGAAAGAATAAGAAAAACTTTTAGGACAGTCCATACTTAATCTTTTCAAAGGTCGTTGTTACAAACTAAAAGTAGAGAGAAGTGATTTTTTTTAAGTAAACAAAAAACCAAAAAAACAACCATCCATGTTTCTTTAGCTTCCTGCTTTTATTTGGGCAGCGCAGTAAGCTATGTTTAAAACATTTGATGGGCTTCTATCTTTGTACTTTCTAATTTATTTTCCCTAGCACAATCTTGTACATGTAACTATTGTATGTGTTGTTTGTTTATTTATTTTTAAATATATATTTTATTGATTTTTTACAGAGAGGAAGGAAGAGGGATAGAGAGTCAGAAACATCCATTAGGGAGAGATATCGATTAGCTGTCTCTTGCACACTCCCTACTGGGGATGTGTCTGCAACCAAGGAATATGCCCTTGACCAGAATCGAACCTGGGACCCTTCAGTCCGCAGGCCAATGCTCTATCCACTGAGCCAAACTGGTTTCGGCTAACTATGTGTTGTTTAAAAGAGAAGGTAAAGCTGGCCAACATGGCTCAGTGGTT